>NC_051325.1:46378649-51378649 GCF_015220235.1 Choloepus didactylus
TCACCTCCTGCAGCGGCCCTCAACATATCTTTCCCTCCTGTCCTCTTTCTTCTGAACAGGTGCCTTCAGGTACATCGTTCTAAAAGTGGATCTGATCCATCTTTGTTTCCCCCTCCATCCCTCCCCACGGATCTTGGTCATAGACTTCAGTGTATGACATTGGTTATGCCTTATTTTTTTTAAATGCAATTTTATTGAGATATATTCACTTACCATACAATCATCCAAAGTGTACAATAAATTGTTCAGTGTTATCATATAGTTGTACATTCATCACCACCATTAATTTTTTGAACATTTTCACTATTCCAAGAAATAAAGATGAAAATAAGAATAAAAATAAAAGTATGAAAGAACACCCAAAACATCTTATACTCCTTCCCTCCACTATGTGTTTACTTTTTGCACCCCTTTTTTCTATTCATCTGTCTATACACTGGATAAAGGAATTGTGAGCCACAATGTTTTTACAATCACATAGTCACACTGTATAAGCTACATACTTATACAATCATCTTCAAGAATCAAGGATACCGGATTGCAGTTCAACAGTTTCAGGTATTTCCTTCTAGCTATTCTAACACACTAATAACTAAAAAGGGATATCTATAAAATGCATAAGAATAACCTCCAGAATTGTCTATGCCTCATTTTTTCACTGTTATGTTTATACTTTACAGAAACTAGATGTTTTTGTACAAAAAAGATCATACTAAACAGATGTTTAAAAAAATGTGTAAAGTGCATTCTATGTTAAGATTTAGTTAGTTATTTGCTTTGTTATAAGCAGAACATCTTTTGTGATATGCATTACCACAGTTCCTTGTGTCATCAGATTCCTTAGCTAGGAGTAGCTAAGCACAGGCTACGATTAAATCAGTATTTTTCCCCCACTTTGCCTCATATTATTTATGAGGACTTTGCCAAGTTGTGTAACCTCTTTGGGGCTATCTTTTTCATCTGCAAAGTTGTGATAATCATAGTAGCTGCCTAATAGGAGGGGAAGGGGAGGCTTACATGAGATACTGCTTGCAAAGGAGTTAGAATTGTACTTACAACTTAATAAGCACTTGATATACAGTAGTTATTGTTTCAGCAATAATATAAAAGTAGTGCTCCTTATGCTGTATCTTCCCTGGACTTGTTGTAGGCGGTAGTTCTGGGTAGCACCCTTATACAGAATGACAGGTGGGGTTCTGTCATGTCTCTGACCTCCAGGAGCTGTTAGGGGTAGGGCTGCCCTCTGCACTGACACAGCAGTAAGGAGCTCTTGGCGCTACCTGAGTTCCCTGATCTGTCTCTATAGGGAAAATGTCTCATCACTTGTGCCAGAGCCTCACTAAGAAATACACTTCAAAAAGGTCCTGCTTTGAAAGAGATGCCCTGAAGTGTCCAGGAGCCTGGCAGGCCAGGCCCAGAGCTGCTCACTGGCAGCTGGCCTGAGGCTGCCAGGGAGAGTGGGCAGCCCTGGCCCTGGGTCAGCTGAGGAACTCACGGTCAATTATAGCCCAGTTATTCATGCTCACATGCCCTTTGTGTAAAGGACAGCCAGTGTCCTGAAAGCTAGCAGGTGACTTTGGAAATGTGGCATTGAACAAGCTGTTGCTCAGGGCCTGCTCCATGCCAGGCACTGAGCTGAGTCCAGGTGGAATGGGAAGGTGAAAATCACAATCCTGATATGTGGTGGGTTATGACCCGGTGTGGCTGCTGCTGCCTGGCTGAGCAACTCATGGTGGTACAGGCTGATATGGGGACAGATGTTTGAATACAGGTACAGTGAGGAGCTGCTTTCTTGAGAAGTCCTGAGCATCCTCACCAGCCTTCGCTGACTGTGAGCCTTGCCTTGTCCAGGTGCCAGAACTCTCCTGGCAGGGAGGATGACAGTCCCTGCTCAGGACCTTTCTGAAACTTGTCCTCTGGGTGCACCTTCAAAACTGATCCCAAGCTCCTTGGAGATAGTCATCCTTCCAGCTCTCTAGTCTCCCTGCATTAGGGAGTGAGAACAGAGACATTTAAGACCCTTTTAAGTCTAAGTCTAGACCACATTTCGTCAAACAAATTATACCATGTTCCATGTTAAATATTATTTTTGAGATCCCTAATATGCTCTTAAAGCCCAAACAAAATGGTAAAATCAACAGCATTTATGGAGCAGGGCCCACCTAAGTCAATTCAGGTGACAGAACCCAGCACTGTGGCTACTGTGCCATAAATGCGTTTTATTTTGCAGGCTAGTCAGAGTCTGACATCAGTTCAAAACCCCACTCTGCCATTTGCTAGCCTTGCTACACTGTACAAGTTCTTCGACCTCTTTGGGCCTCGGTTTCTTCATCTGTCAAGTGAGAGCAGGCAGCGGAACCTTTTCAAAGAGGACTGGGAGAAGTTGCAAGCCGTACGCTCAGCAGAGAGACTCCCTCCCGGAGAGGGAAGGTCAGGGTATGGGACAAGCCACGTGCTCCCTGCCTCAGGCCACAGGATACAGCGGAGGGAGTCGGGCAGAGCGTGGCTTGAAGCCAGAATCTGGCACTTAACAGCTCTGCGACCTTGGCCAAGGGCACTTCATCTCTGAGCCTCCATTTCTTCATCTATAAAGTGGAAATGATTCCACTAATCTCACAGGGCTTTTAATGAGTATAAAATGAACTGTAAAGAGAGAAAGAAAATTGCCTTTGTTTAACAGTGGGTACTCCTTTTAGAGACTTGTCTTTCTTGGAGAAATGCCTTGAGAAGCTTATTTGGAGTCGAAGCTGCATCCCCAGAGCGTTGGAATGAGCTCTGCTGAGCCTTCAGAGGAAGAGAAAATGAATCCAATGGGAGCTGGGATTTAGTAGGAGAGGTTTGGGGCTGAACAAAGTGGCAGAATGCTGGTTGGAACCCAACATGTCCTCTCCTGTGTGACTCACAGATCTTCAACAAGGACCTAAAAATGCCACAAAAATGTTTGCTGGGATAGGATTTCCTGTGGATTCCAGTGAAAGGGCTGGCGCCTGTGTTATGGCACAGGAACACAGGAACCAGAGCCCAGGGGGCCTCTGCAGATATGTCCGTGAGTGTTACACACATCGTGTGCAATGACAGGGTTCCCCAGGCTATGGAAACTGAAAGATTCAAGGAAATCTCACTTCATATGCAAAAGGCAAGAAGGGCTTTGTTGGACATTTTGGTTCCATATGTGCAGGTGAAAGCGCCTTGGAAATTTGAGATCTCTGTACTAACTTTAGTCACTCTTGGTTGCCATGCAACAAAGGGAAAGACAGTGGCTATTTAGTAGCAATTCTGGGCTGGATGCTACATTTGGCACTTGCATCCTCCCAACAACTCCAAGGCATAAGGAATCTAGGGCTGTATGAAGATACACAACTTACCCAGGACCACACAGCCAAGTTCACCTGCTCTGGGCTCCCGTGGCACTTTGCATGGCTCTCCATCACCCTTGCCATTTGTCTCACCTCTGTCCAGGAACTGCTTATTCGTGTACCTGCCCCCCATCCCGGGATGCAAGTTTTCTTAGAACAGAGACCATGTCCTGTTTGCTAAACAACCCCAGCATATGGCACAGGGTCTGTTGAGGGGCAGTTAACATTTATTAAAGTGAATTCTGGGGAACTGAGCTCAGATCCCCTGACTCCACAGTTCTGTTCCGACCCCTGCAGCACATCAGCAGACCATTTAAGATGGACATAATCTTATTTGCATTCAAGCAAGAGAATGTCCCGAAATCCTATACAATGGAAGCTAGTTTCCAAATATGTGTGATGAAAGCATTTGTTCTTTCAATCTGACCTCCTAAACTTCAGCAGACAAACCTGGCTTCTACTCTGGTAATTGCCTGCAGCAAGGAGAGTCTCAGGTTTACATTCAGGTTGGTGCAAACACGTCGGAAATTGCTGAGGAAGCCTTGTGTATGCAGTGGAGATTGGCTTGTTGAATTTACATCCCCTGGGTAAATATGTTCAAGCCCAGAGCCTATGCTTTCTGCCTCCAGATAAGGCCTCATCCTTATGACCTTCCCAAGAAAAAGCCCACAGGCCAAGAAGATGGCAAACAGTTGGGAGAGTATGGCTTGTCTGGGAAGCTGGAAAATCATCCCTTGATGAAAAACCTAAGTGGCTCAGCCTCTGGGCACGCTTCATGCATGTTCTTAGACTTGGGCAAGAGGACCCTGTCCTGAGCCCCACACTTTAGAGGGTCTAGTCAGGCCCTCTTCAGGAAGAGCCTTCCCCGATGCCCTGGAACAAGGCCTCAGGGGGCAATGGGCTGTGCCCACCTGGTACCTCTGCTCCCCGCTTCAGGACCAGGCTCCACATACCCAACACCCCAGAATTTTCAGGCCCATTGACTCCAAACTCATTTCCAGGTCCATGTGAATCTTTTCCTTTGGTCTGTTCTGAGGTTGGACCATAGCCTGTGTACATGCACCCCAAGGCCCAAGGAGTGGCCAAAGGATTGCTTCTTGGGGGGAGTGGACAGAGTTGGGGCATGAGGACTGGGGTCTCCACACACATGTGCACGAGGCCCTCTGTGGGGAGGAACAGAGTCGGGAAAGGAGAAGGGGGAGGGGCCACAGGGCTTCTATTTGTATTTGTGTGTGTGTGAGTGTGTGAGTGAGGGAGAAAGAGTTTGATTTACTCAGAAGTGGCTTCTTCATTCCTGCTGTTAATCTGGAAGGCAGGTTAGTCCTCCTAATCTCTAATCATTTCTCCCCTTTTTTACACTCAGTCTTAGCGAAGTACCATTTCCATCCCAAAGTACCATTTTCAACCTAATACCTGAGCCCAGCCTGCAACTTGAACCCCCATCCCCTTACCAAACTCCCCTGCCTCAATTTCCACTGCTCACCCTCGGAACTCTATAATTCTAGAGCAAAATGTTGCATCCTAAATCAATATCTGGTTGGCCTGTGCCATTCCCTCTTCTTGAGATACCACTGACAAATCCCAATTCGATATATTCAAGGCTCAGCTCCAATGTCTCCTTTTCTTGTAACTTTCCCCAAAAGCCTCCCTTGCCCAGGCAGAATTAACACCACTATTATTGATCTACTTTAACATGTTGGTATACTCCTGCCATACCCTTAACAAACTGCATGGTAATTTTTTATATGTTTGGTTCATGTTCACCTTTTCTGCTAACCTGTGAGCCCCTAAACGTCGTCATTCTTATAACTGGAACATACAGCCATTTGATGTATGGATGAAAGGATGAGTAAATAAAGTTGGTAATGACTGAAGCCCAACCAGGATTAAGGTCCTAATGTGCTGCAGGGGAGAAGCAGTAGGTAAAGGAGGGACTCAAGGTTCTCTTTATACTCTAATTGTTGAGGGTAATCACATGGTTAAGTCGGAATCCATGCCTTTTTTTTTTTTTTTGCTCTATATGGACTCAGCCTGGGTCCCTGCTGTCAAGGAAAATAGCTGTAGAATCTCCAGATGACCTTAATCAAGGCAGAACATCTTATTAAAAAGGAGCAGCAAAGCAGATTTCCAATTCATGAATTTGCTATGTATTCATCTTTGCATGTGGAATTGGCTGCAACATATGTACTGTTCAAAGTTGAACCTAAATTGAGATAATTTGGGGCATGGGGCTGAAAATGTAGAGGTGGATAGCTTGTATGCAAAATTAATTTTTTATCCATTTGGAGACGCAATTTGAGTTCCTTTCAAATTAAATTGCAATGGAGTCCTAGGCAGCTGGAAACATTATTGCCAACATAATTTGATACTGCAAGAGCAGTAATACATTGACAGATAGTTCAATGTGACCATTAATTTGCAATTTCTGCATGGAAATGATACATGAAGGGAAAAGAAAGGTAAAAGGAACAAAATTAAAATCCATCTTCTTTTCAGCATCATCCAAAACTGTTCTCTTGCTTACTTTCTGCCACCTCCAATTTACTGCAGATGTTTGATACAAAGGAATATGAATACATCTTCTGAATGTAGGCAAGGATGGGAATCCTGAAGTTTGATTTGGGGATGCTGGTAACTCCCAAAATCCAGAGTCATTGGGTTCATCCCAGTGACAACTAGAATCATCTGAAGTTGGAGCATGTTGCCTTGTGAGGTGGCTCGATTGCTCTCCTTTTGTAACAAGCCATAGGGATGGTAATTCATTCACTTGTTCATTGACTCACTCATTAATCCAAAATACTCACTGAATACGGAGGAATCATGACATGATGAAAAGAGTGTTGGCTCTGTTATCACCACCTAAAGCAAGTCACTCATCCTGTCTGTGTCTGTGACTCATTTTTCTCCTGTGTAAAACAGATGATACTCCATGTCTCTTAGAGCTAGGTGGCATATTAAGAGACAATGTCTGTCAAGCTCCTGATGGTCACTGGCATAGCTGTATTCCCTCAAACCTAAAAGGAATGGTGAGGCAGGGAGCCATTGAGCTAAAGCAGGTGTTACTGTGGACCTGACCTGTTCCCAAACTAGCTAAATGCTGGGGGGCCCCTGCTCTTAACCAACTATAGTTTGTGGTTGGCAAGCTTCCAACCCCATTCAGATATTGCTGTATCTGTTCCTTCCTTCCTACAGACATTTCTTGGGTATCTGCAATGGGAAAGGCATTATGCGTGCAGGTAAATAAGATCCGATATTTTATTGCTTTCATGGGACTCGTGCTCTAGAGCAGGATGCAGACATAAGTTTGAAGGATGAAAGAGGAAGCCTGACCAGTCTTTTGCAGGGAAAGTGCTGGGCTCCAGGGTGGCATAGTGCAGAGACACCCCGTCTAGGATTGAGACGTCATCTGAACCAATATCACTGTGACTCATGAACAGCCCTTACGTTCTTTTTCATATAAACCAGAAGATACCAAAGAAGCTTGGGTGAGTGAAGGTTAATGATTCCCCTAGCACCTCATTATTAGGTGATGATAAAAGCAAGTTTCAGACCAAATTCTACACAGATGAGCATTTATACACAAACATTTGTTAGCAAGCAGGCACAAAACAGGTCAGTCTAATTCGTAAATTCAGTGAATTCTCTGCAGTTTGTCCTTTTTTGGTGAGTTAGCCACTATATTACATGAAAGGTTAATTTGATGCATATATGACAATATTGTAAGGCAAGGGTTTGGCAAACAGTTTTTTTTGGGGGGGGGGGCGGGGGTTGTTTTGTTTTTTTGTAAAGGGCCAGATTGTGTATATTTTAGATTTTACAAGCCAGAGAGTCTCTTTCCAACTACTCAACTCTGCCCTAGCATGAAAGCAGGTAGATAACATGTGTGCTGGTTTGAATGTATTATGTCCCCCAGAAAAAGCCATATTCTTTGATGCAATCTTGTGGGGCAGACATATTAGTGGGGATTAAGTTGGAAAGTTTGGATTAGGTTGTTTGCATGGAAATGCGCCCCACCCAACTGCAGGTAATAACTCTGATGAGATATTTCCATGAATGCATGGCCCCACCCATTCAGGGTGGGCCTTGATCAGTGGAGCCATATAAATGAACTGACAAAAGGCACACAGTGCAGCTGCAGCTGAGAGTGACATTTTGAAGAGGAGACACAGCCAAGAGGGACACTGTGAGGAAAGCACAGGAGCTGCAGATGAGATGAAAGCAGACTCTTGCTCCAGAGAAGCTGAGAGAGGACAAATATCCCAAGTGCAACTAAGACTGACATTTTTGAGGAACTGCAGCCTAGAGAGGAATGTCCTGGGAGAAAACCATTTCGAAACCAGAACTTGGAAAAGATGCCAGCCACGTGTCTTCCCAGCTAACAGAGGTTTTCCAGACACCATTGGCCATCCTCCAGTGAAGGTACCCCCTTACTTTGAACACTTTATGGCCTTAAGACTGTAGCTTTGTAACCAAATAAACCCTCTTTTGTAACAGCCAATCCATTTCTGGTGTTTTGCATTCTGGCAGCATTAGCAAACTAGAACAACATGTAAATGAATGGATGGGTATGGCTGTGTTCCAAAGTTTTATTTACAAACACAGGCAGCAGGCTGGATTTGGCCTGGGAGCCACAGTTTGTCCACCTCTGTTATAGGGGCAAAATCAGTGACCATTTTTGCCACAAAGGCAATCGGGGGTCCTCCTAATCCAGTGGCTGACAAGGACTGTTTAGGAATGGAATTGAGCCTTGGACACCATATCTGAGTTCAAAGCTAGAAGCCTAACCAGGTTCTTCTTCATTATGTAAGAAGGAAGTGTTTTCAAGATATTTTGGCCAACCCACATATTTTGAATAACTGCAATATCACCAATGGGAGTCAATTTCTAATATTTCTTATGCTAGTCAATGGGTCTCAGATTTCAACCCCAGAAGCCAGTTTCTGACGCTTAGTAAGCTAATGAGCAAAGTGAAGATTGCTGATGAAGACACAGCATCAGGAGTATTTGTAGCCCATGGACTTGTCCCTGAATTGTGGGCTTCCTGGCTGAATGGTGTGTTTTGATTGGAAGGCTCACGGCACCGGGTTACAGTTTACCCTATAATTCACACATAGCATTCCACTAGGTAAGCTTAAATATGTAGAAGTAAATTACCAACAATGTAACGGGGAGTCTAGAGGTCAGGGAAGACTTTCTAGAAGGATGGGGCCTTGGGAGGATGATGGATATGATTTAACCAGGCAAAGAAGCAGGGAGGTGGAGAGGTCAGGCTCCAGGCAAAGGGCCCAGCACATTTAAAGTCCAAGAGTTGAGAGCAGAGGAGCTAATGGTGGAGATTCTGCTGCATGAGTGGATAGGCCGAGGGAGCAGGAAACCCACAACTTCCACCACACGTATCCCCCTGCATATGATGGGTTAGGCCACGCTGGTTTTACATTGGTCCCTCCACCATCACTAAGATGAAAATGAGAATAACTAAGGCAATTGTAACGGTGTGATAAAAGTATTCTTTGCCAAAAGCAAAGCACTGGGCAGATTCATTCTTTTAATATTTTTTTTCTTTTTTTTGAGTTAAGTCTTGTTTCAGGCACTAAACTGAGATACAGAAGTGAACCAAACAGACAAAAATCCTCTCTATACTCATGGGGCTTATGTACTAGTAGGAAGAATTAAATAGCAGATAAATCAGAAAAATATGTATCAGTTGGTGGTAAGTACTATGGAGAAAAGTCAAGCAGGGAAGGGAAATCAGGGTGGGGAAGGTTATGCCTACAATTGGATCTTCTTTGATCTTTCCATTCATGCTAAAGTTCTTACCTTTTTTTATGAGCATGGTTTAGCTTGTAGGTGTTGGGGACATGGTGCTAACAAAAACAGACATGGCCCCTGTCTCCCTTGAGCTTAAGATCTGGTATCAGAAGCCAATTAAAACAACCACAATGGTATTCAAACACATGAGCATACAAAATTGAATGCCGTTGTTTGATGTGCCAAGCCCTCTATCAGGGGACTTGCCCTTATGAAGCTCATTTCTGCAAAGGAGAGGCTAAACTTGCATATAGTTGTGCCTAGGAGTCTCCCCCCCGAGTACCTCTTTGTTGCTCAGACGTTGCCCTCTCTCTCTCTAACTGAGCCACCTTGACAGGTGAACTCACTGCCCTCCATCGTACATGGGACCCGACTCCCAGGGGTGTAAATCTCCCTGGCAACGCAGGATTGACTCCTGGGGATGAATCTGGACCCAGCATCGTGGGATTGAGAATATCTTCTTGACCAAAAGAGGGATGCAAAATGAAATGAAATTGTTTCAGTGGCTGAGAGATTTCAAATGGAGTCGAGAGGTCACTCTGGTGGACATTCTTACGCACTATATAGATAACACCTCTTAGGTTTTAACGGATTGTAATAGCTGGAAGTAAATACTTGAAACTGTCAAACTCCAACCCAGTAGTCTGAAGACAACTGTATAACAATGTAGATTACAAGGGGTGACAGTGTGATTGTGAAAACTCTGTGGATCACACTCCCTTTATCTAGTGTATGAATGGATGAGTAGAAAAATGGGGACAGAAACTAAATGAAAAATAGGGTGGGATGGGGGGGGATGATTTGGGTGTTCTTTTTTACTTTTATTTTTTATTCATATTCTGATTCTTTCTGGTGTAAGGAAAATGTTCAAAAATAGATTGTGGTGATGAATGCATAACTATATGATTGTACTGTGAACAGCTGATTGTACACTATGGATGACTGGTATGTGAATATATTTCAATAAAACTGAATTTAATTAAAAAAATTTGAATGCTGTCATAAGTGTTTTGAAGGAAACACTGAGGGGTTAAGCTGGATAAAAATGGCAAGTTAAGGTCTTTGAATGTGGTGTTTGGGAATATGACTGGATGTGACAGTTGGACTGAAAGTTGTCAGTCTCCTCTCTCCCTCCTCTCTGTTCTCACCTCTCTCCCAGCTTCCAGGTACTCTTCGGACCTCATTTTAGACATCACTTGTATGGGAAAGACTCCCCTCAAACACTTATTGCATCCAGACTTGGGTTAGGTATTGTGCTGTTTTGGATATATTACGTCCCCCCAAAAAGCCATGTTTTAATCCAATCTTGTGGGATATTTGGATTAGGTTGTTTCCATGGATATGTGACTCACCCAGCTATAGGTGAAACATTTTGATTAGCTATTTTCATGGAGGTGTGACCCCATGCATTCAGGGTGAATCTTAATTGGATCATTGGAGTC
This sequence comes from Choloepus didactylus, assembly GCF_015220235.1. Classification (NCBI taxonomy): domain Eukaryota; kingdom Metazoa; phylum Chordata; class Mammalia; order Pilosa; family Megalonychidae; genus Choloepus; species Choloepus didactylus. The sequence goes on from NC_051325.1 coordinate 46,389,256, forward strand.
CTTTAAGAGGAACAGGAGCTGGAGCTGGCCCAGATGCTGGCTGATGCTTTGAGATGCAGACAGAAAGACATCTGGAGATAGCTTAGCATCTGAAGCCCAGAGTTTGCCCAGGAGAAGCTAAGAGAGGATCCCCAGCGCTTAGGGAGAAACGCCCTGGGAGAACAAGCAAAGATGCACAGGAGCTGAGAGAGAAGAGCTAAGAGAAATCCAGAGATATTTTGGAGCACACTATTTTGAAACACAACCCAGGAGCAAAGGACCAGCAGATGCCAGACCTCTTCCCAGCTGACAGAGGTGCTCCAGATGCAGTCAGCCTTTCTTCAGTGAAGGTATTCTCTTGTTGAAGCCTTAGTTCGGACACCTTCATGGCCAAAGAACTGTAAATTTGTAACCTAATCCCCTTTATAAGAGCCAATCCATTTCTGGTATTTTGCATAACAGCAGCATTAGCAAACCAGAATAGGTATCCTGATCCACAACCCCACATTGAGTAGATCAGTGGGCCTAGTGAGAATGTAAGGACACAACTAGCTATGGTTCAGCAGCCCTGTCCTGTAGACCCTGCGGTCAAGCTACTTGGGGTCTGGATGGGGAACCAAGAATCAGATACAACCCAGCTTCAAGGAGCGGTCTCCTAACTGGGGTCATGTCCCTTGGGGTTCAGTTATTTAAACCCGTGGCTCCACTCCATCTCCCTTCTATTTCCTGCTTTGTGATGCTGGTGCCAGGAATCCACAAACTACATTTTTGTTCCACCATGGGGCTCCATGCCAGGCTCTGCCAATAGGGGGCGATAGAGGGAGACTGCTGTCTGTTCCAGGGGGCTTTGCTCCAGCATTGCTTCCTCACCTTGGGAATGACGATTCATTCTGCAGCAAATCTTGGGTAGAGTTTGCAGTGTCTCTTTGCAGCCACTCACATCAGCTTCAGCCAGGAAGTGCTCCCTCCTCTAAGCCATTCAGAGATTTTCATAATTCTAGCCCCTTCTCTCAGTTCTACCCAGCCCTGCAGAAGCTGCTTCCTGTAGTTTCTACTTTGGTGTAATATCTTCACTTTCTCTTGTTACCTTTTTAGTTTCCTAGACAATTCTTTATACATCATTATCTCGAGGTTCCTAAACATTTCTTTTTGTACTGCCCTTAGTGTTCTAGTAATTTTTTCACAGTGCTCCTAATCCAAAAGAAATCTCTAACAGTTCCATTTATTAAGTAGCTAAGTCTAAACAACACTTAATAAGCTTTATATCCTAACAACTCAATAGTTGAGAAGACAATACAAATTGAAATTTCAAAATAGTTTTATTTCTTTAACCATGCATCTGTTGAGCAACTACACAGCTTCTCAAACAATGGACTCAGATGAGACCCTGCCATTCTCGTTATGCGCCACAACAATTTCCACACGATGCCTGTTTTTTTTATCACAGCAATTGCTGAGAGCCCAGCTTTCCAGGATAGGATGTCGTCAAAGGAAATGTAGCCCAGTCTAATGTTGAAACTATGGACTACCTCAAGTTAGCTCTCTGTGCTCTGTGTGGTTTCTCACAGAAGATGCTGTGTTTCTCCAATAACTTAGAATACCCCATGGCATCCTGGGTTGCCTCAGAACACAGATTAAGAACCGTGACAGTTAACAGAGAGGATGGCCTTTAAGGAATGGTTAACGTAAGTGGGTGTAAGGTCTCCTCTAACTAGACCTTGACTCATGCAGGACTCCACTGTGTGAACTTCCAGAACACTGCTGGCCCTCATCCTTCCACCCCTAGCGCTCCATTCCACCCAGGTACCTCAGGGTTCCTGCACCACCTGGGTCTACCCTCTCTGCCTCATCCGGACACCTCCACCTGGACTGTGGCTAAGCTCAGAAGCAGGGCGGTGTCACATCGACTGCTCAGGTGCTCAAATGCTGGGAAAAATGAAATGGACACAGGGGCAAAGCTGCAGCCTGGAAATAAAAGCTTTAGAATGTTTAAAAGTTACTTTTGTGGCAGAGGAAATCAGGTTGGAAAGAGAGAAGCAATTTCTAAATTACATGGTTTCAGTTTCCAGAGAAAGTAAAAGAGATTTGGTGGGAGGGGGAGGAGAAGGTGAGCCCATAACATCTTCTGGGCTTCACTTCAATTCACATTTAACTCATGGCAAGTCTCCTTGTCTATATAAATTAAAAAAGAAAAAAAGAGCTGAAGAGAAAGAAAACCTGAATCATTTTGGATGGTCAAAAGCCATTTAGCACTGTGCCCAGGTGACATTCAATATTCTGAGCAGTTTCCTTCTCCTTGGGAACACAGTCTGGCTACAAACAGCATGAGCACTGGAATCAGGAAACAGCTTTCAGGGAAGCTAATTTTCCATCACTGTGATGCCGGTGAGAAGCTTTGTGTAAATTAAATTGTTTCCAGATTATGTAACATAAACAAAAATATCAGATAGTTTGGCTCTGGCCCCTCTACCTCAGAGCCACCACCTTCTCCTTCCAGTTGGAGAATTTGTCTCTCTATTTTCAGATCTGAGGTTTGTCAAAGCTGAGCTGCCGACAACTGAGAAGCCCCCGCCCAGGACTCTCCGGATCTCCCAAGGAATCACATTAATCTCGAGAACGCCACTCAGGACCGCTGGACCTTGAAGAGACCTGCTGTGCCAGCAGCCCTGGAAGTGCCAACTAAGCTTTTTTATGTCCAAAGTTTTATTGTTGGAAATGGACAAAAGAGTAATATTAAATTGAAGGGAAATCTTCAAATGAAAACCACTGTCAGTTCAGGGAGGCTTACTGTCTGCCAAGTCTCGTTTGGGACTCACCTAGACAATGAGAAAGAGGACACAACAGAGCAAAACCTGTCGACCCCAGTCACCTTGTGTCGAAGCACCAAGAGGGGAACCCTAGTGGAAGGGAGAATGCAGCCAGGTGCCAGGAGACCCGTCTGCCCCCCCGGCTTCTGCTGTGCTCACCTGTTGTGCACTGGCCTTGCTGAGCACCTATCAGGAAAGATGAGGCCTAAACTGTGCAGTTGTTTCCCAGCTGAGCCCTGGCCAGGACATTGCCCATAATCTACCAAATGATAATCTATAATATCAGAATCAGAAAAGTGATCACTATCCTTCCTCCTGGACATCCAACTTTGACTTCTAAGCCTCCTAGAGCTGCCCTCTGCAAATTAAGAGATTTTCCTTCAGTGTTAGCCCGCACACCAGTCCCATTTTTCATCTCGCCCTGATCTGCAAATAGCCTTGCTTGGATGCTAGGAGTTTTCACACTTTCTCTCTCCTGCCCATCAAAACTTATTTATGAGCTGTGTGACCGTGAATTAATTACTTTACCTTACTAAGCCCCAATTTTATAATATGTAAAGTGCAGCTAATGATACCTACCTCCTGTGAGGTTTTAAATGAAATTACATACACAAATATTACTAGGATATTGCTATTATAGTGCTGTATAACAAATTTTACCTCAAAAGTCACTGGCTTGCAGTGGGCATTTATTCTTAAGCTCATGCACTTGTTTGAATGATCCAGGCTGGGCTCAGCTCTGCTTCTTGAGTGTTTATTCCATAGCCAAGGCTGAAGGGACAGCAGCTACCCAAGGCATATTCTCTCCATGATGAATGCCCCACAGCCAAGCCAACTTGTGCAGTGACTCTGAGGGTCTCACCATGTCATGTCCACTAACACCATAATGACTAGTCAAGTCACCTGGGTAAGCCCAACACTGACAGGGACTCTTCTCACAGTGAGGAAGGGGACAGTGGGTATTTGCTGAATGATAATCCGAAGTATTGCAGATCAACGTGTGTGTTTGGGTTGAAATGACTAGCTGGCATTCTTTCAAAAACAAATACAAGCTTGGTTCTCCTGAGAGGAGGAAGGTCTGACCCAAATTGAGATCCCTGTAGTAGGATGAATAACATACATCCTCGCCTCCCCACTCCACCCCAAGATGTTCACTTCCTAATGCCCAGAACCTGTGCATGTTAATTACATGGCAAAGGAAACCTTTGGGGTGTGATTAAGTTAAGGACCTTGTGGTGGGGAGGATGATCACCCTTGATTATCTTGATGGGCCCAATGTAATCATAAGGGTCCTCATAAAAGGGAGGCAGGAAGGTAGAGGAGCAAAGGTGCTAAGCTGCTGGCTTTGAAGATGGAGGAGGGGCCCATAGCCAAGGAATACAGGCAGCCTCAGAAGCTGGAGATGCAAGCAAACAGATCTGCCCTAGAGCCTACAGAAACCACACAGCCTTGCAAACCCATGACTTCTGACTTCCCAAATAATAGCTTTGTATTATTTTAAGCAACTGAGTTTGTAATGTTTTAGTGGCCATAGGCAACTAATAAAACCCATAAATATTCTGCTTATTTCTATATTTTTATCCACATTGCTCATTCTTATTGCCTTTCTCCATATATATATGTTTTTTCACATATGTTCTTTGGCTTGAATGCCTTCTTACAAAATACATGTAATTGTTTAATATGCATGCATTTTCAATTGTGTAAACTGGATTGTGTTATAGCTTATTCTCTTTTTGCCACTTGGCACTATGCTTTTAACATCCACCCGTGCTACTGTGTGCCTTTAGTCCATTACTTCTGTCCATTGTACGGTGATCCATGGTTTGCATCCACCACAGTTTATCAATTTACTTCCCACTGATGAGTACATAATTTGTTTCCAACTCATCACTACCACAAATAATGGTATGATAGACTTCCTCATAGATGTCCCCTTCTAGATTTGTGTGAATCTCTTTGGAATATATATTCCTAGGAGCAGAAGTGCTGACTTACATGCTATGTGTAAACTTAATTCAACAAAGTACTCTCAGATTACTTCCAGAACAGCTGCACCAAGCTTCCTAGTTTGCATGAAGGTTTCCGTGGACCTACTTCCCTGTCAACACTTGGCATTATCCAATTTTCTAATTTTTGCTGATCTGATAGGTGTGAAATATTTTTCCATTGCTCAATTTAATTTGCATTTCTACTAATACTAATGAGTTTGAGAATTTCTTTGTATGCTTATTAGCCTTTTGAATTTCCATCTTTGTATACTCCCTGTTCATATCCTCATGAATCTGCTAACTGCAGCAATTGTTTGTATGTTCTAAATGTTTGTCTATTAACTTGGTCCATGATGATCTCTGATAAAAATCTTTCATTTTTGATGCAATCAAATCAATGAAAAAAACTACTACGGGTTTGTTCTTTTTAAAAACTTCTCCCAAGTGGTAGATATTAAGTCTGTTCTTCAATATTGCACTTCCCTGCGTGTTTGAGGCATGTGGTCGGGATGCACTTCCCAGATCCTCAGAAGTTAGGGGTGGCCATGGGGCTAGCTTTGCCTAGTGATAGCTGAGCAGGAGTTGATTGGTTTCATTTTCCCTGCTCCAGAGGTTGTGGAAGCCCTGGTCGTGTGAAAGCCTTTCTCAGCCTGAGTCTCAGAAGGACTTGAGGGAGCAGAACCACCCTGCCAACCCCCGTGGTCATACAGCACAAGAAACAAGAGAAATGTCTATGTTCTCTGGGTTAAGCTACTGAGATTCGGGTATGTTTGTTACATGTGCATACCTAACCTATCCTGACCATATCTTGACTTGTTTGTTTATTCCTCTTCCCCCATTAATTACTCCCCTACCATCAGCAACCATTCTCCTTAGCTTTATTTTGTATTCTTGGAAAACATGCTGTTATGTGTTGTGTTTCATTTAGATAAATGGTGTTGTGTTCTCTCATTCTGTTTTTCTTTCTTCACTCAGCGCTATGCTTTTAAGCCCATCCGTACTGGGAGATATACATCAGATCTGTCGCTGCAAACTGCTGTGTAGTACTTGAGGATGGGCAACTGCTATGACTTCCCTCTCCCTCTCCCACTGAAGGAGGTAAAATTGTAAGTTGTTGCCCAACTCTAGGTTACAAAGTCATTCTTCAGTATTTTCTTCAAACTTTATAGATTTGTCTTTCACATTTACGTTTTAAAGTCTTCCAGAGTCTACTATACTGGTATGACATGTTAGGTTGGGATGCAGTTTTATTTTGCTCCACATAGTAAAAATGTTTTTCTCCCAACCATTTACTAAATATTGAGTCCTGTCCCATTGCAGAGCCACTTTTATCACACATGAAGTTTTTACATACACGTGGGTTGATTCCTGAGCTCTTACTTTTGTTCTATTGTTCCATTTTCCTCTTACAGCACCAATACCACTCCTAATTTTATAATTATGATTTTAAAATATATATTGTCTGGTAGGGCAAATCCTTTGTTTTTAAAAATAATCTCTTTTCAAGTTTGACTGCTTACTGTGGATTTTTATTCCTCTACATACATTTTAGAAAAAAGTTTATCAAGGTCTTTAAAAATCCAACAGGAATTTTTATTGCAATTGCATTGGGTTTATATGGAAATTTAGGGAAGATTTTCATCTGTAGATTACTATCATCCCATTCATAAGCATGGACTATTTCTCCATTATTCAAATCTTCATTCAAGCCCTTCATTAGTTTTAAAATTTCCTTCACTGACACTGTGTATGTTCTTGGGCTAATTAAATCCTAAATATTTGTCATTTGTATTGCTATTGCTTTAAATTAGATTTTTCTAGTTCATTTCTGCTGGTGTTGAGACATGCTATTGATTTTTATAAGTTGATATTATATCTGGCAACCTCACTGAACTCATTATTTCTCACAGCTCTTGATTGTTATTGATTTTTATAAGAGGATTATCATATCATCTACAAATAATGACTTTTATTTCTTCTTTTCCAATCCTTACTTGTCTTATTTATATTTCTTTCTTTTAAGTGTGGGCCAGGAACTCCAAGATGATGTCAAATAATGCTTGTGGTAGTGGGCATTCTTGGTTCTTCCTGAGCTGGAAAGAAATGGACCTATACCTTCTCTTTTGAGTATAATGCTTGCTGTGAAGATTTTGACTTAAAAACTTTGCCAATTATAAAAAGTTTCCTTCTTACCCTATTTACTAGGAGTTTTAAAATTCATACAAAGTGGTGGCAAACTTTATCAATTACTTTGTCTCACTGATTGAGATAATCATGATTTTTATCCTTCAATACATTCACATAATGAATTATACTCATATTGAAATGAATTTGCCTCCTGGGATAAGCCTGGTAACTATGATTATTTTTGCAAAGCATTGTTGAATTAATTACCTAATATTGAATTCAGGATGCGTTGATATATATTTATACAGGGAATGTGCCTGTATTTTTCTCTTCTGGTATTATTTATTATCTGGCTTTGGAATTAAGATAATACTAATGTCACAAAATGAACCAAATAAGTTTTTATATCTTATTTTCTGAAACAAACCACGTTAGAAATAAAATATTTCACAAAACTCACCTTTAAACCACATAGGCCAGGAATTTTTGAGAAAGAAGGGCTTGGCAACCATTCCAATGTCTTTTATCTTATCAGTCAAATTGTTTTCTTTCTCCTCATGCCACCTTTGTTTGTTTTTCTAGGATTTTATCCATTTTACCTAAGGTTTCGAATTTAAAAGCGTACAGTTAATGATATTTTTATTTTAAAAAAATTTGTGTTTATTGCATCTCTCTCTTTTATTGAACTCAGCTCTTTCTCTTAGTATTCTATTCTTTTAAAAGAATTAGCTTTGATTTTTTTTTTTTTTAACTCATTTCCATTTCATTGACATTGTTAATTTCCTTCCTTCTTTCTTTGGGTTTTTTTGTAGTCTTGATTTGAATGCTTTGCAAATTTTAAAAGCTTTTCATTTTGATATAATTATAAATTCACAGAAGTTGTAAAGAAATGTACAGGTGGTCCATGCACTCTTCAGCCAGCAACCGCCCCCCCCCCCCGCTATGTTAACATCTTGTGTAACTATGGTACAATATCATAACCAGAAAATTGACATAGAGCTTATCAGACTTCACCAGTTGCACATGTACTCCCTTGTGTGTGTATATGTGCATTTAATTCTGTGCAATTTTGTCACACCTGTGGCTTTGTGTAACTACCACCACAGCAAGAGGCACAACTGTACTATCACCACAAGACTCCCTCATGCTACCCATTTTATAGCCACCTCCATCCTTAACCCTGGCCACCACGAATCCATTTTCCATCTATAATATCATGACTTGACTTCAAGAATGTTACATAAATAGAACCACATAGTATGTAAGCTTGTGAGCCTGCCCACCCCCCCTCAGCATACTCATCCAAGTTTCCACATCAGCAGTTCAGGCCTTTTTTGTTGCTGGGTCCATGGCACAGGCCACAGTTGTTTAACCGTTCACCCACTGACGGACACTTGGGTATTTTCAGTTTGGGGCTATAATAAAGCTGCTGTGAACATTGTTATACAAGTTTATGCACGGATACTAGTTCTCATTTCTCTGGGATCAATGCTAAAGAAGACAATTTCTGAGTAACTCCATTTGTATGCCACATTGCCAAACTAGGTCCCAGAGTGGCTGTACCAGTTTACATTCCCACCAGCAGTATATGGGAGAGAGGATCTTCTAGTCTCAACAGCATTTGGTTCTATCGCTATGTTTAACAAAATTTGCCATTCCCGTAAGTGTGAAGTGACATCTTATTGTAGTTTTAATTTGCATTTACCTAAGGGTTAATGATATGGAACATCTTTTCATGTGTTTATTTGTCATCTATATATCCAGTTCATTTTTTGTTTCACTTTTATTTCCTGATAAATGAATTTAAAGCCACAGATTTCCCTCTATGTATTGCTTTCTAGCTCTATCCCACAAGTATAAAGGTATAAAGGTTCTACTTTCATTATTATTCAGTTCAGAAATTTCTTAATTCTCTTTGATTTCCTTTATAATTGAAGTGTTATTTAGTAACATATTATTTATTTGTCAAATTCTTGTGATTTTTTAAAGCTGTTCTTTATTAATTTTTAATATTATTTTATGACAGCTGGGGTCTGTGTGATATGGATTCTTTCAAATTTAATTTGGCTTCTTATTGCCTAACATGTTAGATTTTTAAGTTACTTTTTAATTTTCTATTTTACTTTTTACTATTTTGTGTGTACTCAAAATGCATTTTTCCTCTTGGGTATAGAGTTCTGTATGTTAAAATTATTTAATACTAATGTGTTAATATATTAATAAGCTTGAGTTTGTTATAATTTTCAGATCTTCAAAATCTTTATTTTTTTGTCTACGAGATGTTCTTCTGTTTGAACAAATTGACGGCTTACTTTTATCCTTAATTTGTTTCCATCTTGAGTGATAACCATAATGCCCACCATCTGCAGCTCACGCGCTGCATTATAGGCACTGGGCTGAGAACTCTGCTTAAATTCCATTTAATCACAACTAGACTATATCTCAGTGCTCCCATTTTACAGGAGAGAAAACTGAGGGTATAGATGCAAAGCGACCCAGTCTTGCAGCCACCAAATGGTAGAGTTGACATTTAAACCCAGGTTTTTGTCTACTCCTGAGTCCATGCTTTAGTGACAGTACTCTGGGTCTCAGCTTGATCATTTACGAAAAAAGGAGGTTTGGCAAACCTACAGGATTCCTTTCCAGGCTAATACTATAACATTGTTCCTCATTGGCATCATCTGAGTTCACATTTATTGACCTCTTGCTGTAGAAGTTCTAAGTTCTGCTAAGCACCATATGTTCAGGGCTTTAATGCATCCTCACAGCCACCTCGGAAGGTAGGTGTTTTAGTCCGTATACTGCAGGTGGGGAAATGAAGGCTCAGCGAGGAAAGGGCAGCCACCTGGGACATGAACTGAGCGGTGAGGACCCCAGGGCCTGTGTTTCTAATCACAGTGCTCGCCCTCAGCCTCCCACACTGAAGTAGGGGCAACGTTTCATGTAGCCCCAGCACAGCTTTGAGAGGGAGGTAGCAGCGGGCTTCCTTCACAGAACTACCCAGCGTTTCTTTGGGTGACCCCCAGGCATCCTGAAATAAGTCCTCTTCTTCTCCTACTTGATGGCCCAGTTTTCTCAAATGCTCAGATTTGGAAGCACAGCACCCTCTTAATTTCCCACGGGTGCTTGTCACATTCCTAAATGCAGCACAGCCTCAGAGGTGCTTCCTACTATTAGCTCGTTTCTTCCTCACCCACCCCCATTGTCACACCTCCCCATTTTTTAGGGAGAGACACATTCCCAGGCATATTGCTGATCTTTCCCTTTTCCTTCCAGAAAAGCCCTACCCTGAAGGGAACTGCTAAGCAAATGCAACTTTGTATCTTTTAAATATAGAGGTAACTGTTTTTCCCTCAGTTACTCCAACCCTTTCATCTACCTGTCTTTCCTCCCTTCCCTGGAGTAGAGAGAGAAGCGATGAGTTACTACCATGTTAAGCTGCACGAAACGGCTTTATATTATGGTTAGAGACCTCTAGAGAAATAACGATGAAATCACTACATCTTTTGTTCTTGGAAAAATAATGTGGCAAAAAGACACCTCTAATCCTCTATTTTAATTTGTTTTTATTGATCTCTTTCAAAATTAGGGAAACAAGTTTTCTCACTGCAAATGTTATGACAATGCATGGGGAGGTCCTAGCTATAAAGAATAATGATGTTTGGGCTGTGGAGAGGGGCTGCTTGTGTGGTGGGGGAGGTGATAGGGGAGCAAGTGCTGATGAAAGGGAACACACAGAGGAAGGAAACCCCACCAAGTAGTCATGGTTGTCATGAGTGATGTGTTGTCGAGACATCTGCTTTCCATGACCTCAGTCAAAAATAGCACCACCTGCCCTCAACCATCCTGGTATTCTCGATCACATCGGTCTCCTATATTTTCTCAGTACTTGTCACTGGCAGAAATTATTTTGCTAATTTATTTCTGTAGTCATTTACCTTTCTGATTTCCCTCACCCTGCACTGAAAAGTGAATTCTATAGAAGCAAAAATTTCATATATTTGGTTGTCTGCAATTTCTCCAGTGCCTAGGATAACACTGGGCACGTTTGGATGGATGGATGGCTAGATGTTGGAGTATATGTTTTTCTCTGTCCTCCCAATCTTCCATGACTTCTAAATTTTCTAAAATGAGGAAAAATTTTCTCTTACTAGAAAAAAAAAAAAATGGAAAGAAAATAAGTTTAATTTAAAATCACTTCCTCCTAGAAATACTTCCTGCTCCCACAGACACAAGTGGCTTCTCCCTCCTTGGAGCTCCCAATGTCTTTAGACTCTCCTTGGATGCTGGACCTTATATCCCAATACTCGAATTATTTGTGTGCATTTCCTGTTGTCCTCACTGGAATGTAAGGTCCTTGAGTGTTAGACCCATAAGCTGTCAAAGTCAAGAAAGAACTTAAAGATCATCTGATCTAACTTTGCCTCTTATACATGAGGTTGGTGAGAATCAGAGATGTGATATACCCAAACATAATGATAAGATATAATCCAGGAAAATGCTACATTCTCTGTGTCTTCTTGACTCTCTCCTCCAGGACACAGGACAGAGCCTTCCACATTTGGTCACTCGTATTTCCTACCCCAAAGTATCTACTCAGCTTCTAGAAGGGGCAGGAAAGGCAGACAGGTGGAGGGGCTGTACCTCTACCTTCTCTCCTTATTTTGCATGTCTTTGCACCTGTATCCTGCTTTTATACTCAAAGGATTAATAAGAGAAAGGGAAAATAAAACAATTCTTTGGAAAGTGTCAAAATGCATACAGACTTTTCCCAGGTGGTTTTCTGATAAATAAGTGCAGAGCCTCTTTCAGCTTTGCCATGAGGGTTCAGTGGTCCCTTGAGGAAAAGTGAGCTTAGCTCCATAAGCTAAAACAATTTGAGTATGAGGAATTTAGGACATCTGGAAAAGTACATGTTAAAATGTAATGAACACCCCGAAATCTAGCACCTTAAACACTGAATTTAGGGCTCAGCAACTCCATACACCATTCTTCATGTTTCCTTTCCATACAGATGCCTCTAAGAATTACAAAGTATTGGTTTGCAGGGTTGAAAACTATGTAAATGTTACTATATTTTTATGCTTTTGCAGCTTCCTTTACTTGGTAGTTTTAGTTAGCTTCCTCCCCGCCAATACATACAGCTCAAGTTCATTCATTTTCACTGCTGTGCAGTTTCCATTGTGTCAGCTATACCACAGTTTATTCATTACTCCATTGATAAAGATTTAGATTTTCTGGGTGCTCTTTAAATACCTTTCTGATTTGAGTTTTTTAAATCCACAAACCAGGTATGTCACTGCATTTAGCTAGGTCTTTAAAATGTCCTTTTAGTCAAGTTTTTATAATATTCTAGCTTTTACACCTTTTTAGTTGCCTCAAAGTCCTTTCTGTTCTGCAAAATGATATATATTTATTAACTTTTTATTTAAGTATGAAATGCTTACACAGAAGCACATGGATCATTGAACTTTCATAAACTTCATGTTCATATAACCAGACCCAGATCAAGAAATAGGACATTACCAGGACCACAAAAGCCACCTTATGCTTCTTGTCACTAATCCCTCTAGAAGAATGACCACTATTTGGACTTCTAAGAAATGATATTTTTGAATTAAATTTTGATTGTTGATATATAAAACGTTACATGACTTTGAGTACTGGTCTGATATCTATCAACTTTGATATAGCTTTTTACTATTTATAATTTGCTTACAAATTTGTTAATTTATCTCACTTTTCCCTTCCTGTAGATACATCACATGTGAGTGGTAAGTTTTTGGCTTCCTTTCCAGTCTTTGTATACTATTTTCCCTTTTAAATTTTTTGTCTACACTGGCTACATCCAGTATTGTGTTAAATAAAAGTAATGCCAGTTCATCCTTTTTCAGTTTTCCTTATTTTAAATAGTTTTACTATTTTATCATTTATGATACTTACTGTAGGGTTTTGAAGATCCCTGCCTTTTATAAAATTATAAAAAGGTGTTTTATTTGATTTATAAAAAAGGGTGGTTTTTAAAATTATATTTTTTTTAAAATTCAGTTTTATTGATATATATTCACAAACCATACAGTCATCCATGGTGCACAATCAACTGTTCACAGTACCATCATATAGTTGTGCATTCATCACCCCAATCAATTTTTGAACATTATTCTTACCCCAAAAAGAATGAAAATAAGAATAAAAGTAAAAGCAAAAAAGAACACCCAAAGCATCCCATCCCCCCATCCCATTGCATTTTTCATTTAGTTTTTGTCCCTGTTTTTCTACTCCTCTGCATAGAAGGAGTGTGAGCCACAAGGTCTCCATAATCACACAGTCACACCATGTAAGCTACACGGTTATGCAGTTGTCTTCAAGAATAAAGGATGCTGGATTGCAGTTCTACAGTTGCAGGTATGTCCTTCCAGCTATTCCAGTATACTAAAAACTAAAAAGGATTATCTATAGCACATAAGAATAACCTCCAGAATGGCCTCTTGACTCCATTTGAAATCTCTCAGCCACTGCAACCTTTTGTTTCATTTCACTTCCCTATTTTGGTCAAGATTTTCTCAATCCCACAGTGCTGGATCCAGGCTCATCCCCAGGAGTCATGTCCTGCATTGCCAGGGAGATTTACACCCCTGGGAATCAGGTCCCACATAGTGGGGAGGGCAGTGATTTCACCTGCTGAGTAGGCTTAGAAAGAGAGAGAAGGCCACATCTGAGCAACAAGAGGTTCTCTGGGGGAGCCTCTTAGGCACAATTATAAGTAGGCTTAGCCTCTCCTTTGCAGTAGCAAGCTTCATAGGGGCTAGCCTCAAGATCGAGGGTTTGGCCTACTAAATTGTTCGTCCTCAGTGTTTCTGAGAATATCAGTAATAACCCAGATGGAGACGTCCAACATTTCCACGTTTCGCCCCAGTTCCTCAAGAGGACCCTGCAAATATATTCTTATTCTCTACCCAAATTACTTTGGGATGTATTAGGATTTCACAGTAATCTGTACAAGCCTACCAGATCTCACTTCTTATTCAAAGTTTCATAAATTATGGTGTTTGAATAAACTGACAGTACAAGTTAAATTATTCAGTGTGCTTCAGAAAGTATAGATCCTGCACCATATAAACATCTCTTCCCTTGGTGCTGCACAGAAGTTGAAGTTTTAAAACACAGTCAGTATCGTCCTTTCCCCTTTGGCCTGATTTGCCTTAGTCCTAATCAGATCCGCTTCATTCATATCTCTGGTTGAAGTCTGAACCATTTTTCAGCTTTTTGAAAGTTTGCTCTATGAGGTAATACTGACATTCATAGCTGCCGAGCTCTAGCTCTGAGTTTCAGGTGTCACACAGATAACCAAATTCTAGAGACTGACCAGGTTATACACAAAGAGATCGGCATTTTGGAATTCGGAGATAGCCATTACAGCTCAGGAATAGATGTGACTGCTGTTAAAAGAGCTTACACTCTAGGGACCTTACAATAAGCATTCCCTTGATAAGCTGGGCTCTAAGATTCAATTCTCAGAATTTACACATTGTCGTTAGTCCACATTAGTGAGGCATTATAATGTTTGTCTTTTTGTTTTTGGCATACTTCACTCAAAATGCTGTCCTCAAGATCCATTCACCTAGTTGCGTTTCTCACAGCTTCATTCCTTCCTGCAGTTGCTCAATATTCTATTGTATGCATACACCACAGGTCGCCATTCTGTTCATCAGTCGATGTACCCTCAGGCCATTTCCATCCATTGCAAATCGTGAATACTGCTCCCATAAACACAATACAAATGTCTATTCATGCTTGCAGATCTTCCAAGTATATATCCCATAATGAGGTTGCAGGACCTTATGGCACCCACATACTTAGCTTCTTGTGGAACCATCACACTGTCCTAGGCTACACTGTTCTACTTTTTCACCAATAGTAAATAGGTAGATCTCTCTCTCCATGTTTTCTCCAGCACTCGTATACCTCTGTTTATATTTTTCCCTGCAATTTTATAGAGATATATTCACATACCATACAATCATTCACAGGATACAATCAGTTGTTCACAGTATCATATAGTTGTATATTCATCACTGCAATCAACACTTGAACATATTCATTACTCCAAAAAATTAAAAAAATAATATTTAAAAAGTTACAATACAGTACAATACTAAGGTCAGACAACACCACCACTAACAGGAATTCCATACCTCTTCCTTATATCCCCCTCTCACTGACATTTAGCTTTGGTATATTGCCTTTGTTACAGTTAATGGGAGCGTATTACAATGTTACTGTTAACCATAGAATCCAGTTTGCATTGATTATATTTTTCCCCAATACTGTCCCTTTTTCAACATCTTGCAAGGTTGACATTCATTTGTTCTCTGACATGTAAAAACATTTCTATGTTTGTACTTTTACTCACCATCATTGACCACTCTAGGTTTCACTAAGATATACAGTCCCAGTCTTTATCATCTAACTTTCTTTCTAGTGTCATACATGCCCCTAGACCTCTTCTTTCAGCTTTATTCACAGACATATTGTTCAGTGTACTTACAATATTGTGCTACCTTCAAACAGTGTTATGCTATCTATTTCTGGAGCTATACAATCAATCCTTTTTAGTATTCTATATTACTTCAGCATTAAATGCCCTATCTCTACCCTCTTTCTACCTCCTGATAACCTGTGTTCTCAGATTTAACTCTCAAAGTTTGCTCATTAACATTAATTCATATTAGTGAATCCATATAGTATTTGTCCTTTTGTTTCTGGCTAACTTCACTCAACATAAGGTCCCTAAGGTTCATCCATGTTATTATATGTTCCGTGACTTTGTTCTATCTTACAGCTGCATAATATTCCATCATGTGTATATATCAGTTTGTTTATCCACTTGTCTGTTGATGGACATTTGGGCTGTTTCCATCTCTTGGAAATCACAAATAATGCCGTTATAAACATTGGTTTATAAATGTCCGTTCATGTCTTAGCTTTCAGTTCCTCTGAGTATATACCTAGTAATAGAATTGCTGGATCATATGGCAGATCTATACTTAGCTTCCTGAGGAACCGCTGTACACTGCCTTCCAGAGTGGTTGCACCATTCTACATTCCCACCAACAGTGAATAAGTGTGCCTCTTTCCAGCACTTGTAATTATGTTTTTTTTTTTTTTTTTTTGATAATGGCCATTCTAGTAGGTGTGAGATGATATCTCATCGTGGTTTTGATTTGCATTTCTCTGATAGCCAATGAAGTTGAGCATCTTTTCATGTGTTTTTGAGCCATCTGTATTTCCTCTTCAGAAAAGTGTCTGTCCATGTCTTTTGCCCAGTTTTTAATTGGGTTGTTTGTCCTTCTCTTGTTGAGTTGTAGGATCTCTTTATATGTTCTGGATATTAAACTCTTATCTGATATGTGGTTTCCAAATGTCTCCCATTGTGCAGGCTGCCTTTTTACTTTTCTGAGAAAGTCGTTTGATGTACAAAAGTGTTTCATTTTGAGGAGATCCCATTATCTATTTCTTCTTTGATTGCTTGTGCTTTGGGTGTAAGGTCTAGGAAACCCCCTCCTATCACTAGATCTTTAAGATATTTTCCTACATTTTCTTCTAAAAGTCTTATGGTCTTAGTGCTGACGGTTAGGTCCCTGGTCCATTTTGAGTTAGTTTTTGTATAAGGTGTGAGATAGGTGTCCTCTTTCATTCTTTTGGATATGGATATCCAGTTCTCCAAACACCATTTATTGAAGAGGCTGCTCTGTGCAAGCTGTGTTGGCTTGACTGCTTTACCAAAGATCAATTGTCTGTAGATGAGACGGTCTATTTCTGATCACTCAGTTTGATTTCCATTTGTCAGTATATCTAGCTTTATGCCAGTACCATGCTGTTTTGACCACTGTTGCTTTGTAATATGCTTCAAAGTCAGGTAGTGTCAGACCTACCATTTCATTCCTCATTCTCAAGATATTTTTGGCTATTTGGGGCACCCTGCCCTTCCAAATAAATTTGGTTATTGGTTTTTCTATTTCTCCAAAGTAAGTTGATGGGATTTTAATTGATACTGCATTGAATCTATAAATCAGTTTAGGTAGAATTGACATCTTAACTCTATTTAGTCTTCCAATCCATAAACATGGAATGTTCTTCAATTTTTTTAGGTTCTGTTTGATTTCTTTTAGCAGTTTCTTGTAGTTTTCTGTGCATAGGTCTTCTGTGGCCTTGATTAAGTTTATTCCTAAATCTTGATTCTTCTGGTTGCTATTGTTAATGGAATTTTTTTTCTTGATTTCCTCCCCCTGTTGCTCATTACCTATGTATAGGAACACTACTGATTTTTGTGTGTTGATCTTGTAGCCTGCCACTTTGCTGTATTCACTGATTAGCTCTAGTAGCTTTGCTGTAGATTTTTATGGATTTTCTAAATATAGGATCATGTCATATGCAAACAGTGAAAGTTTTACTTCTTCCTCTTCAATTTGGATGTCTTGTATTTCTTTTTCTTGCCTAATTGCTATATCTAGAACTTCCAGCACAATGTTGAATAACAGTTGTGACAACGGGCATCCCTGTTTTGTTCCTGATCTTAGAGGGAAAGCTTTCAGTCTTTCCCTAACGAGTATGATGTTATCTTGTGGGCTTTTCATAGATTGCTTTTATCATATTGAGAAAGTTCCCTTCTACTCCTATCCTTTGAAATGTTTTCATCAAGAAAGGATGTTGAATTTTGTCAAAACCCTTTTCTGCATCAATCGAGATGTTCATTTGGTTCTTCCGCTTTGATTTATTGATGTGGTATATTACATGAATTTTCTTTTGTTGAACCAACCTTGCATACCTAGAATAAATCTCACCTGGTCGTGGTGTATAATTCTTTTAATGTGCTGCTGGATTCAATTTGTGAGTATTTTGTTGAGGATTTTTGCATCTATATTCATTAAAGAGATTGGTCTGTAATTCTTTTTTTTGTAGTATCTTTGTCTTACTTTGGTATTAGGGTGATGTTGCCTTCAGATAATGAGTTAGGTAGCTTTCCCTCCTCTTCAATTTTTTTGAAGAGTTTAAGTAGGATTGGTAATAATTCTTTCTTGAATGCTTAGTAGGATTCACATGTGAAGCCATCTGGTCCTGGGCTTTTCTTATTTGGGAGCTTTCTGATGACTGACTCAATCTCTTTACCTGTGATTGGTTTGTTGAGGTCTTCTATTTCTTCTCAAGTTGATGTTGGTTGTTCATGCTTTTCTAGGAAGTTGTCCATTTCATCTAAGTTGTCTAGTTTATTAACATATAGTTGCTCAGAGTATCTTCTCATTATCTCCTTTATTTCTGCTGGGTCAGTAGTTATGTCCCCTTTCCCATTTCTGATTGTATTTATTTCCATCTGCACTCTCTCACTCTCTCTCTCTTTTCTTTTTTGTTTGTTTGTTAGCCTAGCTAAAGGTGTATCAATTACATTGATTTTCAGAAAGAACCAACTTGTGGTTTTCATTCTCTCTATTGTTTTCCTATTCTCAATTTCATTGATTTCTGCTCTAATCTTTGTTCTTTCTTTCTTTCTGTTTGCTTTGGGATCAGTTTGCTGTTCTTTTTCTAGTTTCTCCAGGTGAACAGTTAATTCCTCAATTTTTGCTCTTTCTCCTCTTTTAATATAGGCAATTTAGGGTGATAAATTTCCCTCCCAGCACCACCTTTGCTGCATCCCATAAGTTTTGATATGTTATGTTTTCATTGTCATTTGCCTTGAGGTATTTACTAATTTCTCTTGTAATTTCTTCCTTTACCCACTGGTTGTCTAAGAATGTGTTGTCTAGCCTCCATATATTTGTGAATTTTCTGACCTTCTGCCTGTTATTGATTTCCAACTTCATTCCATTATGATCTGAAAAATTGTTTTGTATAATGTCAATATTTTTAAATGTGTTGAGACTTGCTTTGTGACCCAACATGTAGTCTGTTCTAGAGATTCATTCATGAGCACTCGAGAAAAATACGTATCCTGTTGTTGTGGGGTGTAGTGTTCTATAAATCTGTCAAGTTTAGTTCATTTATCACAGAATTCAACATCTCTGTTTCCTTATTGATCCTGTCTAGATGTTCTATCCATTGAAGAGAGTAGTGTATTGAAGTCTCCAACTATTATTGTAGAGGTATCTATTTCTCCCTTCAGTGTTGTCAGTGTTAGCGTCATGTATTTTGGGGCACTTGGCTTGGTGCGTAAATATTTATGATTGTTATGTTTTCTTGATGAATTGACCCTTTTATTAATATATATATAATGTCCTTCTTTGTCTCTTTTAATTGTTTTACATTTGAAGTCTAATTTGTCTGATATTAATATAGCTACTCCTGCCTTTTTCTGTTTGTTGTGTGTGTGAAATACCTTTTTCCAACCTTTCACTTTCAGCCTATTTCTCTCCTTGTGTCTAAAGTGAGTTTCTTGTAGACAGCATATAGATGGCTCCTGTTTTTTAATCATTCTGCCAGTCTGTCTTTTTATTGGGGAGTTTCATCTATTAACATTTAGTGTTATTACTATAAGGGCAGTACTTTCTTCTACCATTTTATCTTTTGGATTTTATATGTCATATCATTTTTTTCTCTCTCCTTTTACCCTTCCTGATAGTCTTCATTTCTACACTCTTTCTCTAAACCTTGTCTTTTCCTGTCAGCCTGTAGCACCCACTTTAGTATTTATTGTAATGCCGGTCTCTTATTCACAAACTCTCTCAGTGCCTGTTTGTCTGAAAATGCTTTAATCTCTCCCTCATTTATGAAGGACAGTTTTTCCAGATACATAATTCTTGGTTGGCAGTTTTTCTCTTTCAGTATCTTAAATATATTCATACCACTGCCTTTTCGCCTCCATGGTTTCTGTGGTGAAATCTGCACATAGGCTTATTGAGCTTCCCTTATATGTGATGGATCACTTTTCTGCTGCTCCTTTCAGAATTCTCTCTTTGTCTCTGACATTGGACAATCTGATCAGTAAGAGTCTCGGAGTAGGTCTATTGGGATCTGTTCTGTTATAAATGGGTTTTTAATTATAGCAAATGATTTTATACATCAATTCAGTTGATACGATTCTTCTCTATAGATCAGCTAAGTTGGTAATGACATTAAGATATGTTCTAATGTTAGACAGTTCTTGCATTTTCTTAAGGAGCCCAACTTTGCCTTCACCTAATTATTCTTTTTATTTTTTAAATTTAAACTTGTAATTGATGTTTACATGGAGAAAAATGCATAAATGATAAGCAAGCAGAAGGAAAACATTGCCAGCACTTCAGAAGCCCTGTCTTGTCTTCTCCAAGGCACTGATCCTGCAAAGGTAGCTACTATTCTAACTTATAACATCATAGACTTTTCCTTGTTTCTGAACTATTAAATAAGTGAAGTTGTAAGTATGTACTCTGTTGTGTTGATTTTATTCAGCCTTATGTGTGAGATTCTGCCACACTGCTGTTTGTAGCATTACTTCATCCATTATTCTTGTGCAATATCCCACAATTTAGTCTTTCATTCTCTTGTTGAGGGAAATTTGGGTTTGTTTCCAGTTTTTAGCTGTTAAAAATAGTGCTGTTTTGAGACTTTGAGCATTCCTGTACACAAATTTTGGTGAACATATGTATGCATTTGTTTGGTGATGTATCTTGGATTGGAATTGCTGGGGCATAGGGTATAGTACACATTTACCTTTGTGTATACCAAGGAACCTTAAATCATGGTCTTTGGGCCAAATCTGGCTGGCCACCTCTTTCTGTAAATAAAGTTTTATTGGAGCTCAGCTACATGCATTTGTTTATGTAGTATCTATGACTGCTCTCACACTGCAAAACTGAGTAGTCTTGACAGAGATGGTGTGGCCCATAAAGCCTAAAATATTTACTATCAGGTTCTTTACAGAAAAGGTTTGCTGTCCTCCGATGTATACTGTCAGATGTTTTTGTTTTTTCAGTGTTAATACCAATTTACACTCCTACAAGCCTAGTTTTACTGTGATGTATTTTAAACGTGTATTGCCAAATTCTCATAAATGAAATTAGGCTGTAGTTTCCCTTCTTTTTCTTGTTCTGGTTTTGGTATCAAGGTTATCTCAGTCTTATGAATGAATTAAGGAATATCACTATATTTTCCATTCTCGGGAGAGCTTGAAAAAAAAATTATCTTTTCCTGGATGGTTTGGTAGAATTTGGGCTTGACATTTTCTTTCAGAGAAGATTCTCAACTCTTCATTCAATATTTTTATTATGTTCTGGTTTTCTACCAATATGATATGCTTTCTCTTAGTTTCACTTACTGTCAAAAAGTTTCTTATGGCTCAGTCATTTAAATATTTTAATATGAATTATTTCACACATAAAATGAATATTTATAATGTGTAAACCTGGAATTAAGAAGAATAACAAAATGAACTCCTGTTAGGCAATGGTCCCCTTAAGAAGCAGAAAAGTAGCAATACCTTTGAAATCTCCCCTGATCCCTCCTCATGTTATCCCCTTCCCTCTACCTCTTGCCTTTGCAGGGTAACTACTGTCCTGAGTTTTGTGTTAACTAATCCTTCGTTTGTCTTTATATATACATAGCTGGATCCTTTATATATTTATATATACCCAAATCAGACAGTGTTTAGCTTTGCATGTTTTTGAAGTATATATAAAGGGAATGATGTATATGTATTCTTCTTGGACTTACATATTTCCCTCAAACATCATGTTCATGATGGTCATCCATTAGGTGGATACTCTCCCACAGTGTGAGATTGTCTAAACGAATGTCTACTACAACTTTCTCATCGATGCCCCTGGCATAAACATTTGTACTGATGCCTGATATTTTAGCTACTGGTGAGCAAAGCTGCTCTGAACATTCGTATATATATATATCACCCTAGAGTCCATGCACAAGGACGGATGCGTTGGGGCACATCTTCAATTTAATAGACAATAGCAACTTGTTTGTCAAAGCAGTGGTAGCAAATTACATTCTCATGAGGAGTGTTTAAAAAAAAGTTGATCTTGTTTTAAATAGTTGCCAATACTTGATATTTCAGGTTGATTGATTAATACCAATCTGATATGTGTATTTATTAACCTTTTAATATCAGCTGTATTTTTAGGTTTCCACCTTTTATTCCTGATATTATTTATGCCATCATTTATTCTTAAGAGAAAAAGACAGCAGGTTGATGAGTTGTGGCTTTGTTGACCCACTCTGTTGTAGATCATTTCTTAGTTCATTAATTTCAGCTCTGATAGTTATTATGTCCTTCCTTCGATGTACTTGGCTTTAGCCTGTGGTGTGTGTGGGTGTGTTTAATCTTAAGATGGATATATAAATCATTAAATATTTGGATATACTTTATATACTTTATTACTATAAGCACTTTAAAGCTGTGCTGGTTTGAATGTATTCTGTCCCCCAGAAAAAGCCACATTCTTTGATGCAATCTTGCACCCCACTTAACTGTGGGTGATGACTCTGCTTGGATAATTTCCATGGAGGTGTTACCCCACCCATTCAGGGTGGGTCTAAATTAAATCACTGGAGCCATATAAATGAGTTGGCAAACAGAAAGAACTCAGTGCAGCTGTGAGTGACATTTGGAAGAGCAACTGAGAGTGACATTTTGAAGAGGAGCTACAGCCAAGAGGGACACTTTGAAGAATGCACTGGAACTGAGAGGAGCTTCAGCTTACAGAAACATTTTGGAGATGGCCTTTGAAAGCAGACTTTTGCTCCAGAGAAGCTAAGAGAGGACAAACGCCCCAAGAACAACTAAGAGTGACATTTTTGAGAAGCTGAAGCCTAGAGAGGAACGTCCTGGGAGAAAGCCATTTTGAAACCAGAACTTGGAGCAGATGCCAGCCACGTGCCTTCCCAGCTAACAGAGGTTTTCCGGACGCCATTGGCCATCCTCCAGTGAAGGTACCCGATTGTTGATGCATTACCTTGGACACTTTATGGCCTTAAGACTGTAACTTTGTAACCAAATAAACCCCCTTTATAAAAGCCAGTCTGTTTCTGGTGTTTTGCCTTCCGGCAGCATTAGCAAACTAGAACAAAAACCATAAACCTCAAGGCACAGGTTTAGCCTAATTCCTTGGGTTTGTATTTGCAGTATTTTCATTATCATTTATTCCTAAGTAGTTTACACATTTCCTTTATGGGATCTTCACTGACCTATAGTTTTTTATTTATTTATTATTTTTTTAGAAGACTACTTCTTAAATTTCCAAATGCATAGGCTTTTATAAAGTTATCTTTTTGGTTTCTATTGCTAACTTAATTTTACTGAGGTCCAATCATGTGGTCTTTGTTATATGGACTCAAAGGTCTTGATACTTGCTTTATGGAATGATTATAAATTTCTATAACTGTTTCATGCATTCTTGAGGAAAAGATATATTCTGTAATCTTTGGGTGCATGGTTTCATATTTCTCCACTGGATCAATCTTATTAATTGTCAGGCAAAACTTTTTTAACTGTTTTTTGGCTGCTTTGTTGGTTACAGAGAGATGCATCTCTGGTAACACTCCAGATATGCTTCTCGTGTACTCTGCTGACATTGGCCTCCTTGAACTTAGGTCACTAACCCTGCTATTTAAAGGCCAGAACATTTGCTGATTCCAACATCTAGAATGCTTTTTTCTAATCTGTGCACCTGATTGACACTCGCACTTTATTCTAGTTACCTTATCAGGGAGTCCTACCCTCATCTCAATCTACACAGCTTCCTTGTTCACCCATTTTCTGTCCCCTTACCTAGATTACTTTTTTCTTAGCACTTATCGATACCTGACATTAAATATCTCTTGTCATTATCCTTTCTATCCAAGAGAATGTGAGCTTCATAAGAGCAGGTATTTTTTATATTCTTTACCTCCTCAGCACCTAGAATGATTCATGGAATAAAAGATGCTCAGTAAACGTTTGTACAATGAATTCATGAATGAAAATACCTCCTACTGACAAATAAAAAATTTCTTATAATTTTGTCATATTAGGCTTTATATATTTTGAGACCATGTTATCATGTGCATACAAGTTTAGAATAAAGATGGAACAAACCTGTTATCGTTGGCTAGTAAATTGAACCCTCTATTAATTTAACAATGATTTCTTCTGACTTTCAATCTATTTTATCTGATAGTTTCCCTAGCCTTTTTCTACTTGTGTTCCCATAATACAAATTTTTTTTACCCCTGACTTGCAACCTCTGTGTATCCTTATGCTCTAGGTGTGTTTATATATATATGTATATATATATATATTATTAAATTCAGTTTTATTGAAATACATTCACATACCATACAATCATCCATGATATACAATCCACTGTCCACAGTATGATAACATAGTTATGCATTCATCACCACAATCTATCTCTGAACATTTTCCTTACAGGTGTGTTTCTTTTTAAAGTGTACAGTTTGGACTTTACTTTTTAATCAAATGTAACAATTTTTAAACTAGAGAATTTCATCCACTTATAATTTAAAATACTAATAATGACAAGTTATTTGTACTATCTTATTGCCCTGTTTTTTCTCTTTTCTTCCTTTCTTTTATTTTGAATTTATTGTATTTTTTAATCCAGTTTATCTGTCTAGCCTGTGTACCTCCAAATATATTCGTAGACTCTGCAAGTCAGCTGGGATAAATTATGGCAACTTGTCTCTGGAACTTATTTATTCACTTAGCATTCATTCAACATGTCCTATATTTTGGAAACTGGGCAGGGAGTAATCACAATATAGTGTTTCACGGAATTCACAGAGTAAATCTGTTCCCCCACCAAGGAGGTCATTTTCAAGTTTCTACTGAAGGCAAAGCCTTCCTTTCTCCTGCCCCCACTCTTTACCATGCCCAAGCAACTTAGTAACCAATCATACTGCAGCTGCGGATTAAAGGGTTCTTAAGTTTCAGAATCATGCTTGTTAGAGTTCACGACTTTATACTTTTAAAGGGCTACCTGATCAACTGGACTTTTTAGTTATTTTCTGAGATGACACAATTTCAGGATCCTTGGTAGAGAGCAAGTTTGATTTGAGCAACAGAAGCTGTTTTAAATGTGTAAATTAGCACTCTTCTGCATATCAGCAAGATGTGGCTCCCCTTATGCTTGGTCTCTAAGGGACACAGGATGCTCACCATCCTCTGTGTCACTGGAAAAGAGACAAGGAAGATGAGTTATATGGTCCCTTTGTGTTTTCCATTGGACTTCGATTAAAGAATATTTTACTTTGTTCACTGTCCCTTTTAAAGCATTCAGCTCAGTGAAAGTTTGAGCCAGAACAAGCAGTTGTAAAGCTTTCCTGTGCCCCTCCCCTCATGAGTTGTATGACTGGTAGAAACAAAATTGCTTCCAGGCAGAAAGGCGCACACCTGTGGATTCAGTAGTTGGTTATGTATGTCTTAACGCACGCTCAATGATCTACTGGAGAGTGTAGGAAGAACATCTTAGATAGTCTATTTCTGTTTATTCATCCTCTTTACATTTCTGCTTTGGTGTACATTTTAGGTATATAACCTGTACATACAATATATATAAAACATTATTCTAATGTATATATACATTCATCAGTTAGTATATGGATGTATGGGGAATGTGTGCTCAGAAATGTTGTACTGATGTGATTTGCAATTAAAAAGATGGCCTCTGGTTTGTGGGACAGATTTGGAAGCTGCTTGCTCAACCCACCAATCTGTGGATAAAGACTCATGGACTTCCCCATTATACTATTCCAATTCATAGCTTGAATTATTGACCAATTCCTTATAGTGATATGGATGCCTTCTAGTTACATCTCTTCCCAGGTTCCTTCTTTGTCCAAGGTCCAGATTATTGCCACTCAGTTCTAGAAATGCTTACTGTATCTATTTCTCCATTCAAGGCAGTAGACAGTGTTCCACAGTATCTTGTGTAATTCCTGAATACGTCTCTCCTGACTTGAGTGAAAATGAGGATCTCTTTTAATCTCTTTTAATGTCAGGGCTCCCTGGAAGGCCCATTATAAATGGGAAAAAAACTGAGATTAGCGGATTCTAGTACAAAGTTATAGATGAATCAATACCTTTTAATCTGACCTGGATATTCTAGTCCTGTGCTTTCCCCTGGTGGAATCCTACCAAGTCCATGGAAAGCCTCTGTCCCACAGCTTTGCTCCTTCCTTGTCCCTTGCATGATAAGCCTATTATAGGACAATGTCCTTCAGGATCCCAGTGTCTGTAAGTGCTTCCCTGAAACAGTTTGGGACAATAGAAGGAGCACTGTCTTTGAGAAGACACAGAACTCTATTAAAATCCCAGCTCCCAGGTCCAAACCAGGTAGGTGATCTTGACCAGGTACATCACACAGGATAGGCCAGTTTATACTGCAATAAAAATGAGCCTCAAATCTTTGTGGCTTGAAATAAAAAGTACTGATGTCTCACTCATGCTGTAGACCATGGATGGGTTAGAAAGGAGCTGTGCTCATCCTAATTAAGTGTGGATCCAAGCAGGTGTCAGAGGAAGGACCTCATGAAGCAAGTGCCCGAGGAAGAGCACATGGTCATCCTTCAACTAGGTCTGTAAGCTCCCACCCAGAAGGGACATCACTTCCACTCCCATGGGTACACGGAACCCAAGGCGGCAGAGAGGGGTAATCCTACAATAAACCCAGGAATAGAGGCTTCGCTAATGACAACCATGCCAAATGTATTCATCTTGAGTCCTGGACTTTTCTATAAAAACCGAGTACTGATAAGAAAAATTAGAACTAATGTCTTACTCCACGAAGTGCCCAGCACACTGGCTGCCCGGACCCGAGAACAGAGGATACTGGTAGGAGAATGCCAGGGCCCGAGTTTCCAATTCCACTAAGAGAATGAAAATGAGTTGAGACAACAGCCAGAGGGCAAGAGGCCAGGGTAGCCAGACAAGCCCAGGGATTAGACAGAATTTCATTACAAACTAACCCTCCTGAAACTCTAAGCAAAGAAAGTTCAGAAAGGGGTCACAGAGGTGGCCGGACCTCTCTTAGGCTGAGCTGGGTGTGCATTGTCTGGATGCAGCTTGGCACTTTCATTAACATATTTAATCAGGTTTTTATCTTTAATCATCAGATGCCTTAATGGTGTACAGTGTATTCCCAGGCCTGCAATAACAATAGTTATGTGGTATTCTGTGATAGATGTTTTTAATAAAACAGTAATTACCCTGTGTGTGTTTTACTATTTTTCTGTTGCCTCTTTAATTTTGGTTTTTAGGTATGTGGAAAAAAAAAGACTAGTGTACAAAATCAAAATACTGATTATTGTTTGGTTTTGTTTTTGGATCCCTCCTACCCACTCACTCCCAATGCTGAGAAGAGGGCAGGGTGGATTCTAGGGTTTGGGTTCTGAAGCAAGTCTCGTGTAGGAATAGCTTCCCCCAAGAGGATAGCTGCGGGTCAGGGCTGGTCACTTAATCCCTCTGAGCTGAGTTTCCAAATCTGTGAAATGGCATAACTGTATTCTTCCTAAAGTTGCTGTGAAGAAACACAAAGATGCCTAAAAATGTAATTTTGTTTAACAAACCTTTAAATGACCTTTGCTTTGCACCAGGAACTATTCTAAGTGACTTACAGATACTAACTCATTTAATCTTTACTGCAACCTAACCAACATAACTACATCAAATATCCCAGTTTTACAGATGAGTAAACTAAGGCACAGGCAAGTTAAGTGACCTGCCCCTGGCTATGGAGCAAGTCAGTGGCAGGGTCAGAATTACAACCCAGACTCGAGTCTGCTTCCAGGTCCATACTCTAAACATACTCTAAATTAGAGGGGAGGCTTCTGGTGTGGAAGTTCTGGCTGCTTTACGTTTAATGCCTGCCCTTCACGTGTTATCCAAACGCTTTACTTTCCTTTATGTTTCTAATCAAACTGCCTTGTGGTATAAAGGGTTTCTTATATTTATTTCTCAGGGCCTGATGTAGAATTGGCCTTTATTTGTACTCACTGTATCTCACTTGGTTGAATAGTTCAGGATTTTAAAATAAATCTGGTTTTCTCAAATTACATTGTTGAAGGCAATCACTCTGAACCTTAGTTTCTTTCTTTCAGAATGAGGCTATTGTCTGTACTTGCTGTTTTATAAAGTGAAGGGATGGAAAAATGCTCTCATCTCTCATTTAACAAATATATGTTGGACATCAATGCAGAGTTGTTTCTTAGGATAATCAGCTCTGCCCACCACTCTTTGGGAAGATCTTGGTAGTTTTAATCAATCTTGTTATTCCCCAGTCCTGGGACCCTCTGATTATCTTGCTGGAGAAGGCCCTGGATGGAAAAAGGTCAAAGATTGAGAATCTCTGCTTGTAGAGGGACATGTCGCCCCATCTGTAAAACAGGGTTGCCCTAGAAAAAGACCCACAAGAGTTTGAGAATGCAAAAATACAGAACTCAGTGCTAGACACAGAGCAGGGATGCGAAGGGAAACTTTCTACTTTGATTATATCATGTACAAGGGATGAGGCCAGGTTCAAAAGCACCATCACCTGGCCTAAATCTAGAGTCACTTGGTTTGTTTCCCAGACTTACCACACTTGTAAATACCTGGGAGAACTGGCTCATGTGACCACACAGCAGTGCCAGTGAGTCTGCGGCACGCAGGGTTCCTGGGGCTCTTCTGGCCCTAGGAGCAATGACTCCTGGCCCATGTTCTTCTTGAACAATCTAGACCCTTTCTTTTGAAATGTATTCCTTGGATTTTGCTTTGTGTTAAAATTCATTTGCAGTTCCACCTTCCACATGCAGATTCATTCTATAAAGTACTAAAAAGGTGCTCTCAGCACATTACTGCACACAGGAGGAGGCTACTTAAAGATCATGCAAAGTTCCGTGGTGTCCACCCAGGAGCATCCTTCTTAACTCAGACTCCAAAAAAGGGTGTCATTTTTTTTCCAGCCCAAAAGGGTGGAGATAAAGAACATTTCCCATTAAATCCATGGACAAGGAATCAAGGAAAAGGAGCAGAACTGAGGAGTAGATGACAAGAGGATAAAGAGACATCACTCTGCCTCCAAGTGACAGCTATGGAGTCCTGCTCGCAAGTGGAGAAGCCATTTCCCTCTATTCGTTTTGCATGAAGCATTAGAGGGAAACCACAGTCCTTCGCTAGAGTGTTGACTAAAAACTCAGAATTCAAAATGATCACTGAGCAAAAGCATACAAAGAAACCTTGCCTGTTCTGCAAATACTATCAATGGGCCAGATATAGCAGAGCCATCCAAGCAGAGACCACAAGAGAAAAGAACAGTGGGAAGTCAACAGGAAGCAGAACTTGAACACTCCAGGGAAAGAGGCATTTGAATGGTGCCAGGACAGAGACTTGTGTCTTCTTCAGAGTGGACTAGTGGTTCTTAGCAATTTCTTTGCATAGACAACTTATCACTTGTAGTTCTGTTGAAGCAACTGTGGTTACATCAAGTTGAAGAGTGAAATGTATTAATTCTTAGTTGGAAATCCAGCACAGTTACTCATGGAGTGGTTTCTTAACTGGGGACTTGAGAAAACCACAAAAATATCTCTGGATACTGGGATTGAATACATCCACCTTGACTATTACCGCCAGGATTTTGGTCCCAAATGGTCAATAACTGGCAATAGTCTTTTCAAGAGACTGGTGTCTTAGCAAGGCATATTTCTGTTGGAGGTGCTTCGTCCAGGGCATTTGTGGACCTGCGTCTTGTTAATTAAACCTTGACCAGTTTCCTACCAATGACAGAAAAGCGAACTCAGTCCCATGGTAACCTCCATGCATTTACATGATACAGAAGTCAGGAGGTACAAAGGTAAACAGGAAAAGGCTGTATTCCTCCAAAGGAGCTGAGCTGACCAGTCCGGTTTCTCTCCCTGGAAGCAACTATTCTGAGCAATTTTAGGTACAACCTTCCAGAGATAAATATGTGTGTGCATTTAATTAGCATAAAATAATCATTCTGGGGTGAAAGTTACAGTACTACGAATTTTATCACATGTATGCCTTGTGTAACCACAGATGAGGATACAGAACTGTCTCATCACTGCCACTGCCCCACCCCACCCCCAAATCCCTTGTACTATCCCTTTATGATCACAACTTTCTCCACAGTTCTAATCTCTGGCAACTACTGATCTCTTGTTCATCACTATTGTTTCCTTTTCAGAATGTCATATAATGGAATAATACACTACGTTGTGACCTTTTTGAGACTGTCTTCTTTCACTCTGCTTAATACCTTTAAAATTTTTCTAGTTGTTACATGTATCAATAGTTTGTTCTTTTATGTTGCTGAGTAGTATTCCAATGGATGGTTGTACCACAGTTTGTTTATCCCCTCACCTGTTGAAGGCTACCAGTTTCGGTTAGCAGAGCTTCTATAAACATTCGCATACAGGGTTTTTGTATGACTACAACTTTTTATTTCTCTAGGATAAACACTCAAGAGTTGGGTTGCTGAGTCATATGTTTAGTTTGAGAAACTGACAAACTTGTCATATATTTTAGTTTTTAAACACAAATGAAAGCTGTCTGTATATATTGTTTCTGCATTTTGCTATTTTATATTTAGTAGTGCATCATAAGGATCATTTTGGAAACATCAGTATATTCAGACCTGTCTTAAACTTTTGTTATAATGTTGTTTCTATTGTGTGTAGGTGTATGTGTGTTTGCATGTGTATGCCATTGATTCACTTGTTTTCTAGGTTCAAAATTGTTGTGAAAACTACTTTTCTCCCCCCCCCAAACCGAAAGCAACCATTTATTTTACTTTATTTCTCTTATTTTACAATTTCTGGATACTTCATTTTCTTTTAAGTCTTAAATTTATTTTGTTGAAAAATTTCCAATTTCTTGAATTCTCTTCTTAATTCACAAATAGAAAGAGTATATATTTCCATCAGTGTGCTGCCGTGGCTAGCTGCAGCCCATCATAAACTTCTCTTTTTCTTAAACTACAAAGGTTTTACCATATGAGTCCTTAACTTAGCAGAAACTGATTCTGTCCATGGTGAGAGATAGGGTCCAAATAAATTTTTCCATGTGTATAATCAAATAGTTCACCTTTATAGCTTTATAGATTGGATTGCTTCTCCAGCAATTTACAAACAGTTCCATATGTGTATGGGTCTGTCTCTGGCTTTTTATTCTATTCCACTGATCTATCCCTGTAACAATATCACATTATCTTTTCTGCTGGTAGGGCAGCACCCACCATCATTTCTTCTTTTGGATATCATCTCCTATATACATTAGAGAAACCACTTGTCATGTTGCATTGAGATTTTGATTTTTTTATTGCATTGGATCTATCAATTAACTTGGGAAAATTGACATTTTTAAACATATTAAGCCTTTTTATCCAATAACAAATCTATTTATTTAGGTCACGCTTAATGGTTTTAAATAGAATAGGAAGTTAGATTTTGTTATTATATTTAGCGTAAAAATACCTTTTCTGTTTGTAGCTGGGGTATAGAAATGCAATTGATTTTTTTTAATTTTATTTTGAAATAAATTCAAAGTTATAGGAACAGTTGCAAAAACAATACTACCCCATACAAAGAATTCCATCATACCCTGACCCCCCTCCCCCAATAGCTCAATCCACCAACCTTAACATGCTGTCACATCGCTATTTCTTTCCCTCCCTCCCTATCTATCATCCATCATCTATTGCTCTGTCTTCTGAACATATGAGAGCTAGCTGCACACATCCTTGAACATACACTATAATTCACATATACACTTCCCATGAACAAGAACATTCTTTTATGCAATCCCATTAAGTGCAGCTAAGAAGTACAACAGGTTCAACAATGATACAAAGCTTACATCCTGTATTTCCTTTACCTTATGTCTCAACTGTGTCCCTTTGAGCCACTAATTCCATCCAAGTTCATCCTTGGCATTCAATCATCTATTAGACTGTCTCTTTTTTTTTAGTTGTGGGAACATATATACAGCCTAAATCTTCCCATTCCACCCCCTCCCTAGCCCTCCATTAGTGGGATTAATCACCTTTAGAATGTTGTAATGCTCTTTTCCACCATCCATTACTAGAAATTTTCCTTCACCTCAAACAGCAACTCCACCCTCATTTCTTAACTCCCCATTGCACCATCCCCCATTTCTCTTAACCCGAATTCTACAATTCATCTCTATGGTTACATTCTCTGATAGTTTCTTTGTGTTTGCTGTGGGGGTTAAAATTAACCTCTTATATCCATAACAATCTTGTTTTTCTTTGATACCACCTCCACTTCAATAGGACACATAAACTATGTTCCTATACTCCTCCATTCCCCTACCTTTATATAGTTGTCTAAAATTACATATTTTACATTGAGTTCAAAACCACTGATTTGTCATTAGGGTTTGTGTAATTTATATCATGTACAAAGTAAATAGTGGAGTTACAGTTCAAAAATTATTGACTTCTATTTGTATTTCATTGTGGTTGGAGAATGTGCTTTGAGTATATTCAATTTTTTTTTTTTTTTTTTTTTTTTTTTAATTTCTTGAGGCTTGTTTTATGTCCCAGCTTACGGTCCCTTCTGGAGAAAGATCCGTGATCCCTAGAGAAAAATGAGTGTCCTGGTGCTTTGGGATGTAAGGTACTATACATTTCTGTTAAAATTCTCTATATCTCTTTCTTCTTTCTGTTGTGTCTCTGTTGGTAGGGTTCCCTTTAGAATCTGAAGTAGGGCAGGTCTTTTATTGGCAAAGACTCTCAGGATTTGTCTGTCTGTGAAAAATTTAAGCTCTCCCTCGAATTTGAAGGAGAGTTTTGCTGGATAAAGTATTCTTGGTTGGAAATTTTTCTCTCTCAGTATTTTAAATATGTCATGCCACTGCCTTCTCACCTCCATAGTGGCCACTGAGTACTCACAACTTAGTCTTATGTTGTTTTCTTTGTATGTGGTGAATTGCTTTTCTCTTGCTGCTTTCAGAACTTGCTCCTTCTCTTCAGTATTTGAGAGTCTGATCAGAATATGTCTCGGAGTGGGTTTATTTGCATTTATTCTATTTGGAGTTCGCTGGGCATTTATGCTTTGTGTATTTATATTGTGTAGAAGGTTGGGGAAGTTTTCCCCAACAATTTCTTTGAATACTCTTTCTAGACCTTTACCCTTCTCTTCCCCTTCTGGGACACCAATGAGTCTTAAGTTTGGATGTTTTATTTTATCTATCGTTTCCCTGAGATCCATTTCGATTTTTTTGATTTTTTTCTCCATTCTTTCTTTTGTTCTTTCATTTTCTGTTCTGCGGACTTCTAGGACACTGAGATGTTGTTCAGCTTCCTCTAGTCTTGTAATGTGAATATCCAGTCTTTTTAATTTGGCCAACAGTTTCTTTTATTTCCATAAGATCTTCTATTTTTTTATTTAGCCTTGCAATGCCTTCTTTATGCTCTTCTAGGGTCTTCTTTATGTAGCTTATATCCTGGGCCATGGTCTTCTTGATGTCCTTTAAATCCTTTGCCATGCTTTTGTTTCTCGATTGTATTTCTTTGATTAATTCTGCGAGGAACTTCGTTTCTTCTGATAACTTGATTTATGTGTTTGGAGTCGGATTCTCCATATCGTCTGGTTCTATCATATGCATTGAGATTTTCTGTTGTTTTTGGCCTCTTGGCATTTGCTCTGCTCGACAGGGTTCTTTTAATTTGTAAAAACAAAACAAAACAAAACAAAAAAACCTATCTGGACCAAGAGGAGGCGGGGCAAGATGGCAGACTGGTGAGCTGTAAGTTTTAGTTACTCCTCCAGGAAAGTAGGTAAAAAGCCAGGAACTGCGTGGACTGGACACCACAGAGCAATCTGTCTTTGGGCATACTTCATACAACACTCATGAAAACGTGGAACTGCTGAGATCAGCGAAATCTGTAAGTTTTTGCGGCCAGGGGACCCGCGCCCCTCCCTGCCAGGCTCAGTCCCGTGGGAGGAGGGGCTGTCAGCTCCGGGAAGGAGAAGGGAGAACTGCAGTGGCTGCTCTTATCGAAAACTCATTCTACTGATTCAAACTCCAACCATAGATAGACTGAGACCAGACACCAGAGACTCTGAGAGCAGCCAGCCCAGCAGAGAGAAGACAGGCATAGAAAAAAAACAACACGAAAAACTCCAAAATAAAAGCAGAGGATTTTTGGAGTTCTGGTGAACACAGAAAGGGGAAGGGCGGAACTCAGGCCTTGAGACGCATATGCAAATCCCGAAGCAAAGCTGATCTCTCTGCCCTGTGCACCTTTCCTTAATGGCCCTGGTTGCTTTGTCTATTAGCATTTCAATAACCCATTAGATCTCTGAGGAGGGCCGGTTTTTTTTTTTTTTTTTTTTTTTTTAAATCCTTTTTGCTTTTTCTAAAACAATTACTCTAAGAAGCTCAATACAGAAAGCTTCAAAGAATTGCAATTTGGGCACGTCAAGTCAAGAGCAGAACTAAGAGAGCTCTGAGACAAAAGGCAATAATCCAGTGGCTGAGAAAATTCACTAAACAACACAACTTCCCAAGAAAAGGGGGGTGTCCGCTCACAGCCACCATCCTGGTGGACAGGAAACACTCCTGCCCATCGCCAGCCCCATAGCCCAGAGCTGCCCCAGACAACCCAGTGTGACGGAAGTGCTTCAAATAACAGGCACACACCACAAAACTGGGCGTGGACATTAGCCTTCCCTGCAACCTCAGCTGAATGTCCCAGAGCTGGGAAGGTGGAGTAATGTGAATTAACAAAGCCCCATTCAGCCATCATTTGAGCAGACTGGGAGCCTCCCTACACAGCCCAGCAGCCCAGAACTGCCCTGGGGGGACGGCACTCACCTGTGACATAGCACAGTCATCCCTCAACAGAGGACCCGGGGTGCACAGCCTGGAAGAAGGGCCCACTTGCAAGTCTCAGGAGCCATACGCCAATACCAAAGACCTGTGGGTCAGTGGCAGAGACAAACTGTGGCAGGACTGAACTGAAGGATTAGACTATTGCAGCAGCTTTAAAACTCTAGGATCATCAGGGAGATTTGATTGTTAGGGCCACCCCCCCTCCCCGACTGCCCAGAAACACGCCCCACATACAGGGCAGGCAACACCAACTACACACGCAAGCTTGGTACACCAATTGGACCCCACAAGACTCACTCCCCCACTCACCAAAAAGGCTAAGCAGGGGAGAACTGGCTTGTGGAGAACAGGTGGCTCGTGGACGCCACCTGCTGGTTAGTTAGAGAAAGTGTACTCCACGAAGCTGTAGATCTGATAAATTAGAGATAAGGACTTCAATAGGTCTACAAACCCTAAAAGAACCCTATCAAGTTCAGCAAATGCCACGAGGCCAAAAACAACAGAAAATTATAAAGCATATGAAAAAACCAGACGATATGGATAACCCAAGCCCAAGCACCCAAATCAAAAGACCAGAAGAGACACAGCAAATAGAGCAGCTACTCAAAGAACTAAAGATGAACAATGAGACCATAGTACGGGATATGAAGGAAATCAAGAAGACCCTAGAAGAGCATAAAGAAGACATTGCAAGACTAAATAAAAAAATGGATGATCTTATGGAAATTAAAGAAACTGTTGACCAAATTAAAAAGATTCTGGACACTCATAGTACAAGACTAGAGGAAGTTGAACAACGAATCAGTGACCTGGAAGATGACAAAATGGAAAATGAAAGCATAAAAGAAAGAATGGGGAAAAAAATTGAAAAACTCGAAATGGACCTCAGGGATATGATAGATAATATGAAACGTCCGAATATAAGACTCATTGGTGTCCCAGAAGGGGAAGAAAAGGGTAAAGGTCTAGGAAGAGTATTCAAAGAAATTGTTGGGGAAAACTTCCCAAATCTTCTAAACAACATAAATACACAAATCATAAATACTCAGCGAACTCCAAATAGAATAAATCCAAAAAAACCCACTCCGAGACATATACTGATCACACTGTCAAACCCAGAAGAGAAGGAGCAAGTTCTGAAAGCACCAAGAGAAAAGCAATTCACCACATACAAAGGAAACAGCATAAGACTAAGTAGTGACTACTCAGCAGCCACCATGGAGGCAAGAAGGCAGTGGCACGATATATTTAAAATTCTGAGTGAGAGGAATTTCCAGCCAAGAATACTTTATCCAGCAAAGCTCTCCTTCAAATTTGAGGGAGAGCTTAAATTTTTCACAGACAAACAAATGCTGAGAGAATTTGCTAACAAGAGACCTGCCCTACTGGAGATACTAAAGGGAGCCCTACAGACAGAGAAACAAAGACAGGACAGAGAGACTTGGAGAAAGGTTCAGTACTAAAGAGTTTCGGTATGGGTACAATAAAGGATATTAATTGAGAGAGGGAAAAATATGGCAAACATAATCCAAAGGATAAGATGGCCGATTCAAGAAATGCCTTCACGGTTTTAACGTTGAATGTAAATGGATTAAACTCCCCAATTAAAAGATATAGATTCGCAGAATGGATCAAAAAAAATGAACCATCAATATGTTGCATACAAGAGACTCATCTTAGACACAGGGACACAAAGAAACTGAAAGTGAAAGGATGGAAAAAAATATTTCATGCAAGCTACAGCCAAAAGAAAGCAGGTGTAGCAATATTAATCTCAGATAAAATAGACTTCAAATGCAGGGATGTTTTGAGAGACAAAGAAGGCCACTACATACTAATAAAAGGGGCAATTCAGCAAGAAGAAATAACAATCGTAAATGTCTATGCACCCAATCAAGGTGCCACAAAATACGTGAGAGAAACACTGGCAAAACTAAAGGAAGCAATTGATGTTTCCACAATAATTGTGGGAGACTTCAACACATCACTCTCTCCTATAGATAGATCAACCAGACAGAAGACCAATAAGGAAATTGAAAACCTAAACAATCTGATAAATGAATTAGATTTAACAGACATCTACAGGACATTACATCCCAAATCACCAGGATACACATACTTTTCTAGTGCTCACGGAACTTTCTCCAGAATAGATCATATGCTGGGACATAAAACAAGCCTCAATAAATTTAAAAAGCTTGAAATTATTCAAAGCACATTCTCTGACCACAATGGAATACAATTAGAAGTCAATAACCATCAGAGACTTAGAAAATTCACAAATACCTGGAGGTTAAACAACACACTCCTAAACAATCAGTGGGTTAAAGAAGAAATAGCAAGAGAAATTGCTAAATATATAGAGACGAATGAAAATGAGAACACAACATACCAAAACCTATGGGATGCAGCAAAAGCAGTGCTAAGGGGGAAATTTATAGCACTAAACGCATATATTAAAAAGGAAGAAAGAGCCAAAATCAAAGAACTAATGGATCAACTGAAGAAACTAGAAAATGAACAGCAAACCAATCCTAAACCAAGTAGAAGAAAAGAAATAACAAGGATTAAAGCAGAAATAAATGACATAGAGAACAAAAAAACAATAGAGAGGATAAATATCACCAAAAGTTGGTTCTTTGAGAAGATCAACAAGATTGACAAGCCCCTAGCTAGACTGACAAAATCAAAAAGAGAGAAGACCCATATAAACAAAATAATGAATGAAAAAGGTGACATAACTGCAGATCCTGAAGAAATTAAAAAAATTATAAGAGGATATTATGAACAACTGTATGGCAACAAGCTGGATAATGTAGAAGAAATGGACAATTTCCTGGAAACATATGAACAACCTAGACTGACCAGAGAAGAAATAGAAGACCTCAACCAACCCATCACAAGCAAAGAGATCCAATCAGTCATCAAAAATCTTCCCACAAATAAATGCCCAGGGCCAGATGGCTTCACAGGGGAATTCTACCAAACTTTCCAGAAAGAACTGACACCAATCTTACTCAAACTCTTTCAAAACATTGAAGAAAATGGAACACTACCTAACTCATTTGATGAAGCTAACATCAATCTAATACCAAAACCAGGCAAAGATGCTACAAAAAAGGAAAACTACCGGCCAATCTCCCTAATGAATATAGATGCAAAAATCCTCAACAAAATACTTGCAAATCGAATCCAAAGACACATTAAAAAAATCATACACCATGACCAAGTGGGGTTCATCCCAGGCATGCAAGGATGGTTCAACATAAGAAAAACAATCAATGTATTACAACACATTAAAAACTCGAAAGGGAAAAATCAATTGATCATCTCAATAGATGCTGAAAAAGCATTTGACAAAATCCAACATCCCTTTTTGATAAAAACACTTCAAAAGGTAGGAATTGAAGGAAACTTCCTCAACATGATAAAGAGCATATATGAAAAACCCACAGCCAGCATAGTACTCAATGGTGAGAGACTGAAAGCCTTCCCTCTAAGATCAGGAACAAGACAAGGATGCCCGCTGTCACCACTGTTATTCAACATTGTGCTGGAAGTGCTAGCCAGGGCAATCCGGCAAGACAAAGAAATAAAAGGCATCCAAATTGGAAAAGATGAAGTAAAACTGTCATTCTTTGCAGATGATATGATCTTATATCTAGAAAACCCTGAGAAATCAACGATACATCTACTAGAGCTAATAAACAAATTTAGCAAAGTAGCGGGATACAAGATTAATGCACATAAGTCAGTAATGTTTCTATATGCTAGAAATGAACAAAATGAAGAGACACTCAAGAAAAAGATACCATTTTCAATAGCAACTAAAAAAATCAAGTACCTAGGAATAAACTTAACCAAAGATGTAAAAGACCTATACAAAGAAAACTACATAACTCTACTAAAAGAAATAGAAGGGGACCTTAAAGATGGAAAAATATTCCATGTTCATGGATAGGAAGGCTAAATGTCATTAAGATGTCAATTCTACCCAAACTCATCTACAGATTCAATGCAATCCCAATCAAAATTCCAACAACCTACTTTGCAGACTTGGAAAAGCTAGTTATCAAATTTATTTGGAAAGGGAAGATGCCTCGAATTGCTAAAGACACTCTAAAAAAGAAAAACGAAGTGG
Organism: Choloepus didactylus; assembly: GCF_015220235.1. Classification (NCBI taxonomy): domain Eukaryota; kingdom Metazoa; phylum Chordata; class Mammalia; order Pilosa; family Megalonychidae; genus Choloepus; species Choloepus didactylus. The sequence goes on from NC_051325.1 coordinate 46,428,139, forward strand.
GAGGACTTACACTCCCTGACTTTGAAGCTTATTATAAAGCCACAGTTGCCAAAACAGCATGGTACTGGCACAAAGATAGACATATAGATCAATGGAATCGAATTGAGAATTCAGAGATAGACCCTCAGATCTATGGCCGACTGATCTTTGATAAGGCCCCCAAAGTCACCGAACTGAGCCATAATGGTCTTTTCAACAAATGGGGCTGGGAGAGTTGGATATCCATATCCAAAAGAATGAAAGAGGACCCCTACCTCACCCCCTACACAAAAATTAACTCAAAATGGACCAAAGATCTCAATATAAAAGAAAGTACCATTAAACTCCTAGAAGATAATGTAGGAAAACATCTTCAAGACCTTGTATTAGGAGGCCACTTCCTAGACTTTACACCCAAAGCACAAGCAACAAAAGAGAAAATAGATAAATGGGAACTCCTCAAGCTTAGAAGTTTCTGCACCTCAAAGGAATTTCTCAAAAAGGTAAAGAGGCAGCCAACTCAATGGGAAAAAATTTTTGGAAACCATGTATCTGACAAAAGACTGATATCTTGCATATACAAAGAAATCCTACAACTCAATGACAATAGTACAGACAGCCCAATTATAAAATGGGCAAAAGATATGAAAAGACAGTTCTCTGAAGAGGAAATACAAATGGCCAAGAAACACATGAAAAAATGCTCAGCTTCACTAGCTATTAGAGAGATGCAAATTAAGACCACAATGAGATACCATCTAACACCGGTTAGAATGGCTGCCATTAAACAAACAGGAAACTACAAATGCTGGAGGGGATGTGGAGAAATTGGAACTCTTATTCATTGTTGGTGGGACTGTATAATGGTTCAGCCACTCTGGAAGTCAGTCTGGCAGTTCCTTAGAAAACTAGATATAGAGCTACCATTCGATCCAGCGATTGCACTTCTCGGTATATACCCGGAAGATCGGAAAGCAGTGACACGAACAGATATCTGCACGCCAATGTTCATAGCAGCATTATTCACAATTGCCAAGAGATGGAAACAACCCAAATGTCCTTCAACAGATGAGTGGATAAATAAAATGTGGTATATACACACGATGGAATACTACGCGGCAGTAAGAAGGAACGATCTGGTGAAACATATGACAACATGGATGAACCTTGAGGACATAATGCTGAGCGAAATAAGCCAGGCACAAAAAGAGAAATATTATATGCTACCACTAATGTGAAGTTTGAAAAATGTAAAACAAATGGTTTATAATGTAGAATGTAGGGGAACTAGCAGTAGAGAGCAATTAAGGAAGGGGGAACAATAATCCAAGAAGAACAGATAAGCTATTTAACGTTCTGGGGATGCCCAGAAATGACTATGGTCTGTTAATTTCTGATGGATGTAGTAGGAAAAAGTTCACTGAAATGTTGCTATATTATGTAACTTTCTTGGGGTAAAGTAGGAACATGTTGGAAGTTAAGCAGTTATCTTAGGTTAGTTGTCTTTTTCTTACTCCCTTGCTATGGTCTCTTTGAAATGTTCTTTTATTGTATGTTTGTTTTCTTTTTAACTTTTTTTTCATACAGTTGATTTAAAAAAGAAGGGAAAGTTAAAAAAAAAAAAAAAAAAAGAAAAAAGACAAACAAGGAAAAAAAAAAAAAAGATGTAGTGCCCCCTTGAGGAGCCTGTGGAGAATGCAGGGGTATTCACCTACCCCACCTCCATGATTGCTAACATGACCACAGACATGGGGGACTGGTGGTTTGATGGGTTGAGCCCTCTACCATAAGTTTTACCCTTGGGAAGACGGTTGCTGCAAAGGAGAGGCTAGGCCTCCCTGTATTTGTGCCTAGGAGTCTCCTCCTGAATGCCTCTTTGTTGCTCAGATGTGGCCCTCTCTCTCTGGCTAAGCCAACTTGAAAGGTGAAATCACTGCCCTCCCCCCTACATGGGATCAGACACCCAGGGAAGTGAATCTCCCTGGCAACGTGGAATATGACTCCCGGGGAGGAATGTAGACCCGGCATCGTGGGATGGAGAACATCTTCTTGACCAAAAGGGGGATGTGAAAGGAAATGAAATAAGCTTCAGTGGCAGAGAGATTCCAAAACGAGCCGAGAGATCACTCTGGTGGGCACTCTTACGCACACTTTAGACAACCTTTTTTAGGTTCTAAAGAATTGGGGTAGCTGGTGGTGGATACCTGAAACTATTAAACTACAACCCAGAACCCATGAATCTCGAAGACAGTTGTATAAAAATGTAGCTTATGAGGGGTGACAGTGGGATTGGGAATGCCATAAGGACCAAACTCCACTTTGTCTAGTTTATGGATGGATGTGTAGAAAAGTAGGGGAAGGAAACAAACAGACAAAGGTACCCAGTGTTCTTTTTTACTTCAATTGCTCTTTTTCACTCTAATTATTATTCTTGTTATTTTTGTGTGTGTGCTAATGAAGGTGTCAGGGATTGATTTAGGTGATGAATGTACAACTATGTAATGGTACTGTAAACAATCGAAAGTACAATTTGTTTTGTATGACTGCGTGGTATGTGAATATATCTCAATAAAATGATTAAAAAAAAAAAAAAACCTATCTAATTTTTCAGAAACACTGTTTGGTGACATATACTTTCTCTAACTAACCAGCAGATAGCGTCTGTGAGTCACCTATACCTCTCAAGTCAGTTCTCCACCTTGTCCCCGCGTTATATGGGGAAACGATTCTTGTGGGGTCCAGCCGAAAAACTCAGCCTGGGTGTGTTGCTGGAGCTGTCTGCCCTGAATGCGGGGCACTTGTACGGGCGGTCAGGGAGGAGGGACAGCCTCAATATTCAAATTCCCCCAGTTCCCGGAGATTCAAGGCCGCCGCAAGAGTCCAAGCCTTCATTTCATTTCAGCCCCAGCCCCTCTCTCTCGATGTCCCACATACCACCGGACTCGGCGTAGTGTCTCTGGGATCTCCGAGCAGGTCCCCCCACCCAGCCGCGATCCTCCAGGACCTCTGCTGAGGTAATGCTGTGCTACGTCATCAGCGCACGCCGTCCCTCAAGGGAAGCCCCAGGCCGCCGGGCTGAGCCGGCTCGCTTTCAGCCTTATGCAAAAATGGCCGAACGGGGGGTCTCCACACACCCCTCCTCGCACAGTTCCTCCTTCCCAGCTCCAGGACAACCGGCGGAGCTCTGGGCTGTGGGCACGGCCCCAGGCAGGAGTTTATCCAGCCCTCCCGGGAGCAAGCTGCTAGCCGTAGGGATTCTTTTGGCTTCTGGCTCTCCACTCCGTTGCTCCGGCCCCAGGGATATCTGCAGCAGGCTATCTTCCAGGCCAGACACCAAGAGGCCGGCCCAGCCCCCTCTTGCTGTGTTTTACTGCGTGTTTCCCATGATCGCACCTGCAGCCGATCGCACCTGCAGCCGCTCCTGGCTTTTCCCCTTCTATCTTTTTTTTCTTTTTTTTTTATTAAAAGAGCCCGTTGGTCTCCAGATGCCAAACCCTGGCTTCCCCGGATCGCTGTGCGGCTGCAGGACTTCCAGCCAGCTTACTCACTCGTTTCAGAATGCAGACTCTCAATTTCACCAAGTATACAGCCCCTGGGAACTAGCAGATCTCGTCCAGCTGGCACATCACTGTAACCGGTATTCTGGGTCACTCTCTGGTCCTTATCTAGTGTTTTCCACGGAGGTGTTCCTTAGCCCTGTCTCACCTAGCCGCCATCTTGGTTTCTCTCGCAACTGATTTTTTTAAAGCTTTTTTAAAAAGTATAATATACAGAAGAATGCAAAAATCATAAGTATGCAGCTTTCTGAGTTTTGAAAGTGTATATATCCATGCAATATCAAACATTATCATGCTATGAGAAACCCCCTTTCCTGGTGACTGCTCCATATAGAGATAACCACTATTCTGACCTCTTTTACCATAGATTAATTTTGTCTCTTTTTGAAACTTGCAGAATCATTTAGAATCTACTCTTAAATGTATAGCCTTTTTCCCTCAGTATTTTATTTTATAAGATCTATGTTGAGTGTGGTTATGTTTTTTCTCCTTTTTGCTAATAGTATAATGTTGCACAAATACACAACAATTCATTCATTTTAATATTGGTAGATTTTAGTTTCCAGTTTGGGGAATATGACTGTTGTGAACATTCTTATGCACTTATTCACTCACTTCTGTTAAATTTGTACCTAGGAGGAGAAATGCTGGATATTCAAATGTTCAGCTTTAGTAGATCCTGCTGTATAGTTTTGGTTTTCCAAAATGGTTGTACCAATTACACTTCACCTGCAGTAAATGAGAAGTCCAGTCAGGCTACAACTTGTAATTGGCACTTAATATTCCTCATGTATAGAAACACTGGTGAATTCTCAAATTAATGTTAATAACATCTGCATAATAAACTAGTATTCTTAGAATTAATTCATTGTAGTCACCACATTTATCTTTTTAATATGGCTGGAATTAACAAAATTTTGCTAATAAGTTTTTGGTTTCTGAATATATTGTCCTGAGAGAACTCAGCTATAATTTCCTTTCTTATGTTGTCCTTATCTAGTTTTCATATACTTATATTTGCTATATCAAATGAGTCAGGGGACAATTTCCACTTTTTCTGTTCTCTGTAAATGTTTGGTAAAATTTGTCTACTAAGCCCATTTGATGTTTTCTTTGTAGGAAGATTAACTGCTGACTAATATCTTAAAAGATTACAGAACTATTCTGATTTTCTATATTTTCCTCAGTTCATTTGATTTATTTTTTTCTACAATGTTCATTTCATCTAATTTTTCAGATTGAGTAGCTTAAAACTTAGTATACTCTCATTTTTTACATCACTGATGCATTTATAACTGTTGTCTTTTTTAAAAATAGTTTATTTTTACCTTTGCTTTTTCTCACTTAATTTTGGCAGAGGTTTGTCAATTATTTTAGCTTTTATTAAAGCTTTGTCAGTCCTTTCTATTGTATATTTGTACTCCATTTAATTCTGATATTTTTAAGAAACAATTTCTTTTTATTGAGGAAAATTCATCATTTTAACTATTTTTAAGTATATATTTCAGTGACTTCTAGCACATTCTCAATGTTGTACAACCATCGGTACTATCTAATTACAGAACATTTTCATCACCCCAAACAGGAACCCCATACCCGGTCAGTAATGCCCCATGCCCCCTTTGCCCAACCCCTGACAACTACTAATCTGCTTTCAATGATTATGGATTTGCTTGTTCAGACAGTTCACATAAATGGAATCTTACAATATGTAGCCTTTTATAGCTAGTTTCTTTCACATAACAATGTTTTGCAAGTTCCATGTCGTAGCATGTATTAATGAATCATTACAATTATGGCCGCATTATATCCCTTTGTTTGGGTATGCCATATTTTGTTTATCCATTCATTAGTTAACAGACATATTGGTTTCCACTTTTTGGCTATTATGAAAAATGCTGCTATAAACATTTGTGTATGACTTTTTGCTTTCAATCCTCCTGGGTATATATTTCAGATCAGAATTACTTGGTTATACATTATGATAATCCTTTTAATATGCTGCTGGATTCAGTTTCCTAGCATTTTGTTGAGGATTTTTTATATGTACTTGTTAGGGATATTGGTTTGTAGTTTTCCTTTCTTGTGCTGTCTTTGGTATTAGGGTAACATAGACCTTACAGAACAAGTTAGGAAAGCATTCCTTCCTCTTTGTTTGGTAGAGTTTAAGAAAGACAGGTGTTTTGCAAGTGTTTGACAGATTCACCAGCTAAGCCATTTGATTCCGAACCTTTCTGCTGTTAGATTTTTGAATATCTTTGTCAAAGGCCTATTTAGATTTTCTTTGTGTCAGTTTTGGTGGTTTGTTTCTAAGAATTTGTCCATTTCATCTAGGTTATCTAATTTGATGGCATTCATAGTATTCTCTTATAATCCTTTTTTTATTCCTGTAAATGTTCCCACTTTATTGCTGATTTTAGTAAGTTTTCATTTGTTCTTGGTCAGTCTAGCTAAATGTTTGCCATGTTGTAGTTTCATTGATTATATTATTTTCCTATTTCACTTTTCTCCACTCTGAACTGTATTTCCTTCCTTCTGCCAGCTTTGGGTTTGCTCCTCTTTTTCTAGTTCATTAAAATGGAAGATCAGATTATTGATTTGAGATCATTCTTCTTTAATATAGACAGAGCTACAGATTTCCCTCTGAGCACTGCATTTACTTCATACCATTAATTTCGTATGTTTTGTTTTCATTTCCATTAACTTCCAAGCATTTACTAACTTCTTTGACACACTGGTTAAAAGTATATTTTTTAAATTCTACATATTTGTCAATTTTCCTTCTGTTGATCTCTAATTTCATTCCATTGTGGTCAGAGATAATACTTTGTATGATTTCAATCTTTTAAAATTTATTGACACATTTTGTGGCCTAACATGGTCTATCCAGGAGCAAGTATCATGTGCACTTGAGAAGAATGGGTATTCTGCTGCTGTTTAATGAAGTGTTGAGTATGTCAGATCTAGCTGCTTTATGTTGCAGTCTCCAACTCCAACTCTTATTTTCCCCTTCACCTATCATTTTTGCTTCATATATGTTGGGACTCTGCTGATAGGTACATATGTTTATAATTTTTATATCTTCTTGATAGATTGACCCTGTTATCAATATATAATGTCTTCCTTTATCTTTCATAGCAATTTTCACCTTAAAGTCTATCATGTCTTATATTAAGATGACCACTCCAGTTCTCTTTTCATTAGTGTTTGCATGGAATATCTATTTTTATTCTTTCATTTTCATTGCATTTGTTTCCTTGGTTCTAAAGTAAGTCTCTTGGACAGAGCAATAGTTGATTCATGGTTTCTTTAATCGGTTCTGCCAGTCTCTGCCTTTTAATTAGAATTTAACTGATTTACATTTGATGTAGTTACTGATAAGGAAGGAGTTAGGTTGCCATTTGCTATTTGTTTGCTAGGTCATAATTTTGTTGCTCAATTCCTCCACTGCTGCCTTCCTGTTACACAAAATTGCTCCTATATGAATCCGTTCCCCACCCCTCCTGTTACTGTTACATCTTTATATGTTGTACATCCCCTGACATTGAGGCATTATTATTTTATACAGTTATCTTTTAAATCATATAGAAATCAAGAAATACTGACCAGACATATGTTAATATTGACTTTTATATTTATTTTAGCATTTCTTGGAGAGCAGATTTACTAGCAACAAACTCTATCAATTTTTGTTGATCTGGGACTATCTTAAATTCTCTGTTTTTGAAGGATAGTCTTGGTGGATATTCTATTTTGGGTTGACATGTTTTCTTCCAAAATTTTGAATATGCCATTCCACTGCTTCCTGGCTTCCATAGTTTGATGAAAAATCAGATGTTAAACTTATTGAGGATCCCTTGTACATAACAAGATGCTTCTTTCTTGCTGCTGTCGGAATTCTTTCTTTATCTTTGACTTTCAACAGTTTGATTATGATGTCTCAGTGTGGGCCTCTTTGAGTTTATCCTACTTGGGGTTCATTGAACTTCTTGGGTGTGTAGATTCATGTCTTTCATCAAATTTGGGAAATTTTCAACCATTGTTTCTTCAAATATTCTTTTGGCCACACACCTCCCCTTCTTCTGGGACTCCAATTACACATTTGTGGGTATGCTTGATGGTGCACCACAAGTTTCATAGGCGTTCTTCACTTTTCTTCATTCTTTTCTTGTTCTTGGTTTGGGTAATCTCAGTGAATCTAAATTCAGGTTTGTTCATTTGTGGTTTTGCTTTGTTTTGTTTTGTTTTTTTTGTGGGTCAGATTTTTTGATCCTCCCTGGTGAATTAATTACTTCTGTTAGTGCTTTGTTTATCTTCACCAGTTCTACTGTGGTTGTTTCCAACTCTTTGGTGCACCCACTTAGCATTTCTCTGACTTCCTCTAACCCATTTTTCAATGTTTTCTGTAGCTCTTTAACCATATTTATAATAGTGAAGTAAGCAACATTAGAGATATGTTCTAATGCCTGGGGTTTTGCAGGGAGAGTTTCTGTTTATTTTATTTTCTGATGTATAGCCCGTACTTGACCATTTACTTGCCTTGTAATTCTTTGTTGAAAACTAGAATTTATGAGTATTACAAATATGTAAACTCTAGAATCAGAGTCTTCCCACTTCACCATTTACTGTTGTGGTGGCTGTTGTTTGCTTAATGGCTTTTCTGAACTAATATTGCAAATTCTGTATGCTTTTTTTGTGTGGCCACTGGAGTCTTTGTCTGGTTAGCTTAGTGGTCAGCTAGTGATTTCACAATTTCCTTAAAACACCTACAACTAAAGTCAATAGGAACAGCAACAGTAAACCCCCCTAGTCTTGACCAGTGGTCCCCATGTATGTTTGGGCACTCCTTCAATACTTAGCTGGGAAGTTTACAACACTGCTTTAGCCTTCATTTGCTGCTTGTGCAGAACATTAAGGTCAGTCATAGGTAAGGACTTAGGGCCTTCTCAGTTCTTTTCTAAGCATGTGCTCCACTCTGAGCATGCATTTGGCCTTCTAGATTCACAGTAGTAAGAAGGGAGCTTTTAAAAGCCTTTATTCTTCAAAGTTTTTAAATCCCTAACCTTTCTTCCCAGACTATTTAGTGTCTACTGTTTGCCTTAACTGCTAGCCACTGCCACCTGGGGCAAGTGATAATACATTTGCATTTAAATACTTATGAAAAATGCCTCTCAGGCAGTCACTTCTATCTGTGGAGAGTTCCTAATTAGGTGAAATAAAGGAAATCTCTTAGCATGACTCCTTCAAGATGCCACAACACAGGTCAAAACAACCAACCACAATTTTTGAGAAGTCTGCTCTCCTCCCTCAGTACCAGGAATCCACACTGGGAATGTGGGTGCTTCCTCAAGACTGCTGTCAAGTTCTCAAATGCCGACACATGTGCTTGTAGAATCCCCTGTCCTGCCACCGGGTTGTGCACACTGTGTCTGGCATGGGGCAGGCTTCCAGGGCCTGGAGCCTCTGTGATCAGCCTCAAGCAGGCCCCTGAGCAAGCCTAGCCCTAGTTTTTTATTTTATCTTAGAATGTAGAAAAAGGATATAATTTTGTCTTATTTGAACTTTGAAGTGAGATTCTTAGCCCATTTATTTTCAACTTACATTATGTGCTAAAATTTTATTGCTTAAATTTTTCTCTAAATTTGCTTTAACTGCATTCCACACATTTTGATACATATGTCCATTATCATACAGTTCTAAAGATTTTCTGACTTTCATTTTGATTTCTTTTTTGACCCCTGAGTAATTTAGGAGTGATTTAAATTCTCATAAGCATTTTTACAAAAAACTTTTCATTGATGTTAATTACTTTGAGGTTAAAGATTCCAGGCTATGTGTGATACAAATTGTTTGTTGAGAATTGACTTATGCCTAATATATCGTCAATTTTCAGGAATGTCCTATGTATGCTTGAAAATAATATGCAGTCTCCCATTACTGAGTACTTTCTAATTGGGTTGTTCAAATCTATCCATCTTATCTCCATCTTCTCTACCTGAATTGTATCTTTTAATGATTAAATTGTAAATTACCAAAGAAACATATGTTAACACTGCCCACAGTGGTGGTGTATTTGTCATGCTCTCCTTGTAGTTGGAAGAATTATTACTTGCATATTTGAAGCTATATTAACAGTGGCATACAAAACTTAGAAATGGTTTTACCTTCAAGGTGAATTGAACATATAATTGGTTATTTACACCAGCTTTCTTTTTAGTATTTTCCCATCATACATTTTTCCATGAATTTATCTTCAACCTTTCCATGACCTTACATTTTAGTTGTGACTCCTCTGAACAGCATATAGCTAGGCTAAAAAAAATCTTGTTTGACCTAGTATTATCTCTTCTAGAGAATTTAGTTCCTTTTTTTTTTTTTAATTTACCAATTTGTTTTGTTTTCTCTACATCTAGATTTATTCAAATGGTTGCAGCTCAATACAGTTTAGGTACTTCCTTTTTAGTTATTTTACTTTCCAAGAAAATGTCCATTTCATCTAAGTTTCCAAATTCATTGATATATTATTCTTATATTTTAAAATTCTGTTATAGCTACACTCATAGCCATTGTTTGCCTTAACACTGTGTGTCTTATGTCTTCTCTTTCTTCCTTTTGGCATTGTTGATCTTCTTTATGGTATTTTTCTTTTCTGTTAGGCTAATTATCTCCATTGTTTCACTTGGAGTTTATTTAAAAGTTAATTTTTCTAATTTATTAGTTTGAAAGACTAGCTTATGAATTTCCAGCCTTTCCTAAAATAAAGATTAAAGCCTATAAATCCTTCTTTAGTTGTATGCCACATACTCCCTAATAATTTTTTAGAGAAGTTTTGATTTACAGAAAATTTGCATAGAAAGTACAGAGTTCTCATATATTCTCCAGTCACACCCAAACAAAATTTCCTCTACTGTTAACAACTTGTGTTATTGTGGTACATTTGTTATATTAATACATTATTAGTAACTAAAGTTCAAAATTTACATTAGTGTTCACTTTTTGGGTTGTACTTTTCTATGGATTTTGACAAATGCATAATTTTATATAGCCACTAATACAGTAGCAAACAGAATAGTTTCTTAGTTTCTTTCCTAAAAATGCCATGTATTCCACCTATTCATCTGCCCTCCCAACCCATGACAACCACTGATTTGATGTTTTTTTTAAATTCAATTTTATTCAGATTGGAAGATTGTATGGTATGTGAACAAAGTGCACAATCAATTACCCATGGTACCATCATACAGCTGTGCATCCATTATTCCAAAAAAGAAATAAAAGCAAAAAAGAAAACTCAAATCCTCCCATACCCCTAACAATCCCCCCTCCATTACTGACTCATAATATTGGTATAGTACATTTGTTACTGCTGAGGAAAGAATGTTAAAATACTACTAACTGTAGTACATAGTTTGCACTAGGTATATTTTTTCCCTATATACCCCTCTATTATTAACTTCTAGTTCTAGTGTCATACATTTGCTCTCATTCATGAAAGAGATTTCTAATATTTGTACAGTTAAGCATGGACATTGTCCTCCACAAGATTCACTTTTATACAATCCCATCTTTTATTTTTTTTATTTATTTTTTTTTAATCATCATTTTATTGAGATATATTCACATACCACGCAGTCATACAAAACAAATTGTACTTTCGATTGTTTACAGTACCATTACATAGTTGTACATTCATCACCTAAATTAATCCCTGACACCTTCATTAGCACACACACAAAAATAACAAGAATAATAATTAGAGTGAAAAAGAGCAATTGAAGTAAAAAAGAACACTGGGTACCTTTGTCTGTTTGTTTCCTTCCCCTACTTTTCTACACATCCATCCATAAACTAGACAAAGTGGAGTTTGGTCCTTATGGCATTCCCAATCCCACTGTCACCCCTCATAAGCTACATTTTTATACAACTGTCTTCGAGATTCATGGGTTCTGGGTTGTAGTTTAATAGTTTCAGGTATCCACCACCAGCTACCCCAATTCTTTAGAACCTAAAAAAGGTTGTCTAAAGTGTGCGTAAGAGTGCCCACCAGAGTGATCTCTCGGCTCGTTTTGGAATCTCTCTGCCACTGAAGCTTATTTCATTTCCTTTCACATCCCCCTTTTGGTCAAGAAGATGTTCTCCATCCCACGATGCCGGGTCTACATTCCTCCCCGGGAGTCATATTCCACGTTGCCAGGGAGATTCACTTCCCTGGGTGTCTGATCCCACGTAGGGGGGAGGGCAGTGATTTCACCTTTCAAGTTGGCTTAGCCAGAGAGAGAGGGCCACATCTGAGCAACAAAGAGGCATTCAGGAGGAGACTCTTAGGCACAAATACAGGGAGGCCTAGCCTCTCCTTTGCAGCAACCGTCTTCCCAAGGGTGAAACTTATGGTAGAGGGCTCAACCCATCAAACCACCAGTCCCCTATGTCTGTGGTCATGTTAGCAACCATGGAGGTGGGGTAGGCGAATACCCCTGCATTCTCCACAGGCTCCTCAAGGGGGCACTACATCGTTTTTTTTTTTTTTTTTTTTTTTTTTCCTTGTTTGTCTTTTGTCTTTTTTTTTTTTTTTAACTTTCCCTTCTTTTTTCAAATCAACTGTATGAAAAAAAAAGTTAAAAAGAAAACAAACATACAATAAAAGAACATTTCAAAGAGACCATAGCAAGGGAGTAAGAAAAAGACAACTAACCTAAGATAACTGCTTAACTTCCAACATGTTCCTACTTTACCCCAAGAAAGTTACATACTATAGCAACATTTCAGTGAACTTGTTCCTACTACATCCATCAGAAATTAACAGACCATAGTCATTTCTGGGCATCCCCAGAACGTTAAATAGCTTATCTGTTCTTCTTGGATTATTGTTCCCCCTTCCTTAATTGCTCTCTACTGCTAGATCCCCTACATTCTACATTATAAACCATTTGTTTTACATTTTTCAAAGTTCACATTAGTGGTAGCATATAATATTTCTCTTTTTGTGCCTGGCTTATTTCGCTCAGCATTATGTCTTCAAGGTTCATCCATGTTGTCATATGTTTCACCAGATCGTTCCTTCTTACTGCCGCGTAGTATTCCATCGTGTGTATATACCACATTTTATTTATCCACTCATCTGTTGATGGACATTTGGGTTGTTTCCATCTCTTGGCAATTGTGAATAATGCTGCTATGAACATTGGCGTGCAGATATCTGTTCGTGTCACTGCTTTCCGATCTTCCGGGTATATCCCGAGAAGTGCAATCGCTGGATCGAATGGTAGCTCTATCTCTAGTTTTCTAAGGAACTGCCAGACTGACTTCCAGAGTGGCTGAACCATTATACAGTCCCACCAACAATGAATAAGAGTTCCAATTTCTCCACATCCCCTCCAGCATTTGTAGTTTCCTGTTTGTTTAATGGCAGCCATTCTAACCGGTGTTAGATGGTATCTCATTGTGGTCTTAATTTGCATCTCTCTAATAGCTAGTGAAGCTGAACATTTTTTCATGTGTTTCTTGGCCATTTGTATTTCCTCTTCAGAGAACTGTCTTTTCATATCTTTTGCCCATTTTATAATTGGGCTGTCTGTACTATTGTCATTGAGTTGTAGGATTTCTTTGTATATGCAAGATATCAGTCTTTTGTCAGATACATGGTTTCCAAAAATTTTTTCCCATTGAGTTGGCTGCCTCTTTACCTTTTTGAGAAATTCCTTTGAGGTGCAGAAACTTCTAAGCTTGAGGAGTTCCCATTTATCTATTTTCTCTTTTGTTGCTTGTGCTTTGGGTGTAAAGTCTAGGAAGTGGCCTCCTAATACAAGGTCTTGAAGATGTTTTCCTACATTATCTTCTAGGAGTTTAATGGTACTTTCTTTTATATTGAGATCTTTGGTCCATTTTGAGTTAATTTTTGTGTAGGGGGGTGAGGTAGGGGTCCTCTTTCATTCTTTTGGATATGGATATCCAACTCTCCCAGCCCCATTTGTTGAAAAGACCATTATGGCTCAGTTCGGTGACTTTGGGGGCCTTATCAAAGATCAGTCGGCCATAGATCTGAGGGTCTATCTCTGAATTCTCAATTCGATTCCATTGATCTATATGTCTATCTTTGTGCCAGTACCATGCTGTTTTGGCAACTGTGGCTTTATAATAAGCTTCAAAGTCAGGGAGTGTAAGTCCTCCCACTTCGTTTTTCTTTTTTAAAGTGTCTTTAGCAATTCGAGGCATCTTCCCTTTCCAAATAAATTTGATAACTAGCTTTTCCAAGTCTGCAAAGTAGGTTGTTGGAATTTTGATTGGGATTGCATTGAATCTGTAGATGAGTTTGGGTAGAATTGACATCTTAATGACATTTAGCCTTCCTATCCATGAACATGGAATATTTTTCATCTTTTAAGGTCCCCTTCTATTTCTTTTAGTAGAGTTATGTAGTTTTCTTTGTATAGGTCTTTTACATCTTTGGTTAAGTTTATTCCTAGGTACTTGATTTTTTTAGTTGCTATTGAAAATGGTATCTTTTTCTTGAGTGTCTCTTCAGTTTGTTCATTTCTAGCATATAGAAACATTACTGACTTATGTGCATTAATCTTGTATCCCGCTACTTTGCTAAATTTGTTTATTAGCTCTAGAAGGTGTATCGTTGATTTCTCAGGGTTTTCTAGATATAAGATCATATCATCTGCAAAGAATGACAGTTTTACTTCTTCTTTTCCAATTTGGATGCCTTTTATTTCTTTGTCTTGCCGGATTGCCCTGGCTAGCACTTCCAGCACAATGTTGAATAACAGTGGTGACAGCGGGCATCCTTGTCTTGTTCCTGATCTTAGAGGGAAGGCTTTCAGTCTCTCACCATTGAGTACTATGCTGGCTGTGGGTTTTTCATATATGCTCTTTATCATGTTGAGGAAGTTTCCTTCAATTCCTACCTTTGAAGTGTTTTTTATCAAAAAGGGATGTTGGATTTTGTCAAATGCTTTTTCAGCATCTATTGAGATGATCAATTGATTTTTCCCTTTCGAGTTTTTAATGTGTTGTAATACATTGATTGTTTTTCTTATGTTGAACCATCCTTGCATGCCTGGAATGAACCCCACTTGGTCATGGTGTATGATTTTTTTAATGTGTCTTTGGATTCGATTTGCAAGTATTTTGTTGAGGATTTTTGCATCTATATTCATTAGGGAGATTGGCCGGTAGTTTTCCTTTTTTGTAGCATCTTTGCCTGGTTTTGGTATTAGATTGATGTTAGCTTCATAAAATGAATTAGGTAGTGTTCCATTTTTTTCAATGTTTTGAAAGAGTTTGAGTAAGATTGGTGTCAGTTCTTTCTGGAAAGTTTGGTAGAATTCCCCTGTGAAGCCATCTGGCCCTGGGCATTTATTTGTGGGAAGATTTTTGATGACTGATTGGATCTCTTTGCTTGTGATGGGTTGGTTGAGGTCTTCTATTTCTTCTCTGGTCAGTCTAGGTTGTTCATATGTTTCCAGGAAATTGTCCATTTCTTCTACATTATCCAGTTTGTTGCCATACAGTTGTTCATAATATCCTCTTATAATTTTTTTAATTTCTTCAGGATCTGCAGTTATGTCACCTTTTTCATTCATTATTTTGTTTATATGGGTCTTCTCTCTTTTTGATTTTGTCAGTCTAGCTAGGGGCTTGTCAATCTTGTTGATCTTCTCAAAGAACCAACTTTTGGTGATATTTATCCTTTCTATTGTTTTTTGTTCTCTATGTCATTTATTTCTGCTTTAATCCTTGTTATTTCTTTTCTTGTACTTGGTTTAGGATTGGTTTGCTGTTCATTTTCTAGCTTCTTCAGTTGATCCATTAGTTCTTTGATTTTGGCTCTTTCTTCCTTTTTAATATATGCGTTTAGTGCTATAAATTTCCCCCTTAGCACTGCTTTTGCTGCATCCCATAGGTTTTGGTATGTTGTGTTCTCATTTTCATTCGTTTCTATATATTTAGCAATTCTCTTGCTATTTCTTCTTTAACCCACTGATTGTTTAGGAGTGTGTTGTTTAACCTCCAGGTATTTGTGAATTTTCTAAGTCTCTGATGGTTATTGACTTCTAATTGTATTCCATTGTGGCCAGAGAATGTGCTTTGAATAATTTCAATCTTTTTAAATTTATTGAGGCTTGTTTTATGTCCCAGCATATGATCTATTCTGGAGAAAGTTCCGTGAGCACTAGAAAAGTATGTGTATCCTGTTGATTTGGGATGTAATGTCCTGTAGATGTCTGTTAAATCTAATTCATTTATCAGATTGTTTAGGTTTTCAATTTCCTTATTGGTCTTCTGTCTGGTTGATCTATCTATAGGAGAGAGTGATGTGTTGAAGTCTCCCACAATTATTGTGGAAACATCAATTGCTTCCTTTAGTTTTGCCAAAGTTTCTCTCATGTATTTTGTGGCACCTTGATTGGGTGCATAGACATTTACGATTGTTATTTCTTCTTGCTGAATTGCCCCTTTTATTAGTATGTAGTGGCCTTCTTTGTCTCTCAAAACATCCCTGCATTTGAAGTCTATTTTAACTGAGATTAATATTGCTACACCTGCTTTCTTTTGGCTGTAGCTTGCATGAAATATTTTTTTTCCATCCTTTCACTTTCAGTTTCTTTGTGTCCCTGTGTCTAAGATGAGTCTCTTGTATGCAACATATTGATGGTTCATTTTTTTTGATCCATTCTGCGAATCTATATCTTTTAATTGGGGAGTTTAATCCATTTACATTCAACGTTAAAACCGTGAAGGCATTTCTTGAATCGGCCATCTTATCCTTTGGATTATGTTTGCCATATTTTTCCCTCTCTCTATTAATATCCTTTATTGTACCCATACCGAATCTCTTTAGTACTGAACCTTTCTCCAAGTCTCTCTGTCCTGTCTTTGTTTGTCTGTCTGTAGGGCTCCCTTTAGTATCTCCAGTAGGGCAGGTCTCTTGTTAGCAAATTCTCTCAGCATTTCTTTGTCTGTGAAAAATTTAAGCTCTCCCTCAAATTTGAAGGAGAGCTTTGCTGGATAATGTATTCTTGGCTGGAAATTCCTCTCACTCAGAATTTTAAATATATCGTGCCACTGCCTTCTCGCCTCCATGGTGGCTGCTGAGTAGTCACTACTTAGTCTTATGCTGTTTCCTTTGTATGTGGTGAATTGCTTTTCTCTTGCTGCTTTCAGAACTTGCTCCTTCTCTTCTATGTTTGACAGTGTGATCAGTATATGTCTCGGAGTGGGTTTTTTTGGATTTATTCTATTTGGAGTTCGCTGAGCATTTATGATTTGTGTATTTATGTTGTTTAGAAGATTTGGGAAGTTTTCCCCAACAATTTCTTTGAATACTCTTCCTAGACCTTTACCCTTTTCTTCCCCTTCTGGGACACCAATGAGTCTTATATTCGGACGTTTCATATTATCTATCATATCCCTGAGGTCCATTTCGAGTTTTTCAATTTTTTTCCCCATTCTTTCTTTTATGTTTTCATTTTCCATTCTGTCATCTTCCAGGTCACTGATTCGTTGTTCAACTTCCTCTAGTCTTGTACTATGAGTGTCCAGAATCTTTTTAATTTGGTCAACAGTTTCTTTAATTTCCATAAGATCATCCATTTTTTTATTTAGTCTTGCAATGTCTTCTTTATGCTCTTCTAGGGTCTTCTTGATTTCCTTCATATCCCGTACTAGGGTCTCATTGTTCATCTTTAGTTCTTTGAGTAGCTGCTCTAGGTGTGTCTCTTCTGGTCTTTTGATTTGGGTGCTTGGGCTTGGGTTATCCATATCGTCTGGTTTTTTCATATGCTTTATAATTTTCTGTTGTTTTTGGCCTCGTGGCATTTGCTGACCTTGATAGGGTTCTTTTAGGGTTTGTAGACCAGTTGAAGTCCTTATCTCTAATTTATCAGATCTACAGCTTCGTGGAGTACACTTTCTCTAAGTAACCAGCAGGTGGCGTCCACGAGCCACCTGTTCTCCACAAGCCAGATCTCCCCTGCTTAGCCTTTTTGGTGAGTGGGGGAGTGAGTCTTGTGGGGCCCAATTGGTGTCCCAAGCTTGCGTGTGTAGTTGGTGTTGCCTGCCCTGTATGTGGGGCGTGTTTCTGGGCAGTCGGGTAGGGGGGGTGGCCCTAACAATCAAATCTCCCTGATGATCCTAGAGTTTTAAAGCTACTGCAATAGTCTAATCCTTCAGTTCAGTCCTGCCACAGTTTGTCTCTGCCACTGACCCACAAGTCTTTGGTATTGGCGTATGGCTCCTGAGACTTGCAAGTGGGCCCCTCTTCCAGGCTGTGCACCCCGGGTCCTCTGTTGAGGGATGACTGTGCTATGTCGCAGGTGAGTGCCGTCCCCCCAGGGCAGTTCTGGGCTGCTGGGCTGTGTTGGGAGGCTCCCAGTCTGCTCAAATGATGGCTGAATGGGGCTCTGTTAATTCACACTGCTCCCCCTTCCCAGCTCTGGGACATTCAGCTGAGGTTGCAGGGAAGGCTAATGTCCACGCCCAGTTTTGTGGTGTGTGCCTGTTATTTGAAGCACTTCCGTCACACTGGGTTGTCTGGGGCAGCTCTGGGCTATGGGGCTGGCGATGGGCAGGAGTGTTTCCTGTCCACCAGGATGGTGGCTGTGAGCGGACACCCCCCTTTTCTTGGGAAGTTGTGTTGTTTAGTGAATTTTCTCAGCCACTGGATTATTGCCTTTTGTCTCAGAGCTCTCTTAGTTCTGCTCTTGACTTGACGTGCCCAAATTGCAATTCTTTGAAGCTTTCTGTATTGAGCTTCTTAGAGTAATTGTTTTAGAAAAAGCAAAAAGGATTTTTAAAAAAAAAAAAAAAACGGCCCTCCTCAGAGATCTAATGGGTTATTGAAATGCTAATAGACAAAGCAACCAGGGCCATTAAGGAAAAGTGCCCAGGGCAGAGAGATCAGCCTTGCTTCGGGATTTGCATATGCTCCTCAAGGCCTGATCTCCGCCCTTCCCCTTTCTATGTTCACCAGAACTCCAAAAATCCTCTGCTTTTATTTTGGAGTTTTTCGTGTTGTTTTTTTTCTATGCCTGTCTCCTCTCTGCTGGGCTGGCTGCTCTCAGAGTCTCTGGTGTCTGGCCTCAGTCTATCTATGGTTGGAGTTTGAATCAGTAGAATGAGTTTCCGGTAAGAGCAGCCACTGCAATTCTCCCTTCTCCTTCCTGGAGCTGACAGCCCCTCCTCCCCCGGGACTGAGCCTGGCAGGGAGGGGCGCGGGTCCCCTGGCCGCAAAAACTTACAGATTTCGCTGATCTCAGCAGTTCCACGTTTTCATGAGTGTTGTATGAAGTATGCCCAAAGACAGATTGCTCTGTGGTGTCAATCCCATCTTTTAACCTGCAACTTTCCTTCTAGTGACATGTGACTCTAAGCTTCTCCTTTCCACCACATTCATACATCATTCAGCACTGTTAGTTCTTCTCACAATAATGTGCTACCATCACCTCTTTCCATTTCCAAACACCTAAGCTCAACCTAGTTAAACATTCTGCTCATAATAAGCAACTGCTCCCCATTCTTTAGCCTTGTTCTATATCCTGGTAACTTATATTTCATGTCTGTGAGTTTACATATTATAATTAGTTTGTATCAGTGAGACCAGACAATATTTGTCCTTTTGTGTCTGACTTATTTCACTCAATATAGTGCCCTCAAGGTTTCTTCATCAACCTGTTTTTTGTTGTTGTTGTTTTAAGATGGTTTTGTCCCCCCCCCCCCACATTCTGTCCTAAGTAAATAATTGATGGTTCCCTGTATAATCATGCATTTATGCATTTAATACCATCATCACTATTCATATAAGGATATCTCCATTTCTCTTCAAAAAGGTAGAGAGACAAAAGAAAAAGGCAAAGAAAGAAAAAAATGACAGCTGAAAAGCCACAAAATGAAAGAATTAAACTAAAGTAGAATCAAAGAGTCAGACAACATCACCAATGCCAAAAGTCGCACACCCCTCCCTTATGTCCCCTTCTTATAGGCATTTAGCTTTGGTATACTGCCTTTGTTACATTAAAGGAAGAATAATACAATGTTTCTGTTAACTATAGTCTAGTTTGCATTGATTGTATTTTTCCCCCAATACCACCCCATTTTTAACACCTTGCAAGGCTGACATTCATTTGTTCTCCCTCTTATAAAAACATATTGGTACATTTTATCACAGTTGTTGAGCACTCTAGGTTTCACTGAGTTATATAGTCCCAGTCATTATTTTTCCTCTTTCCTTCTGGGTCCCACATGCTCCTAACCTTCCTCTTTCAACCATACTCACAGTCATCCTTGTTCAGTGTACTTACATTGCTGTGCTACCATCACCCAAAACTGCATTCCAAACCTCTCACTCCTGTCTTTTCCTATCTGTCTGTAGTGCTCCCTTTAGTATTTCCTGTAGAGCAGGTATCTTGTTCATAAACTCTCTCATTGTCTGTTTGTCAGAGAATATTTTAAACTCTCCCTCATATTTGAAGGACAGTTTTGCCAGATATAGGATTCTTGGTTGGTGGTTTTTCTCTTCCAGTATCTTAAATATATCACACCATTTCCTTCTTGCCTCCATTTTTCTACTGAGAAATCTGGACATAGTCTTATCAACGTTCCTTTGTATGTGATGGATCGTTTTTCTCTTGCTGCTTTCAGGATTCTCTCTGTCTTTGACGTTTGATAATCTGATTATTAAGTGTCTTGGCATAGGCCTATTCACATCTATTCTGTTTGGGGTATGCTGCAGCTTCTTGGATCTGTAATTTTATGTCTTTCATAAGAGATGGGAAATTTTCATTGATTATGTCCTCTATTATTGCTTCTGCCCATTTTCTCTTCTCTTTTCCTTCTGGGACCCCCATGACATGTATATTCATGCACTTCATGTTGTCATTCAGTTCCCTGAGATGTTGCTCATATTTTTCCATTCTTTTTCTTACCTGTTCTTTTGTGTGTAAGATTTCAGGTGTCTTGTTTTCCAGTTCCTGAGTGTTTTCTTCTGCCTCTTGAACTCTCCTGTTGTGTGTCTCCATTGTGTTTTTCATCTCGTGTTGTGCCTTTCATTTCCACAGATTCTGGAGTTTTTTCAAACTTTCGATTTCTACCTTATGTTTGCTCACTGTTTTCTTTATATCTTTCATTCTCTTTTGCCATATCTTCCCTGAACTCGTTGACTTGGTTTTTGATATGATTTAGCATATTTCTTTCAAAATCTTTGATTGTTTTGTTAAAGTGAAACGTTATCTCAACTCTGTCTTAATTTAGGTGTAAGTTTGTTCCTTTGACTGGGACATATCTTTGTTTTTCCTAATGTAATTTGTAGTTTTCTGTTGCCTAGGCATCTGGTTTCCTTGGTTACCCCAATCAGATTTTCCCAGAACAGACCGGTTCAGGTCTCAGAGTGGGCTATATTCAGTCAAGTTTCCTTGAGGGTGTGTCTTAGAAGACTGAGACTTTCCCATGAGGCCTCTAGCTGCTGTGCTTTTCCTAACCTGCCCAGCAGGTGGTGCCTGTCAGCCTGTAGCTCCTGACTAGTGTAAGGAGGTGTGTCCCCTTTAATTCTTAGCTTAGTTTCTTTCTGTTTTGACTATTTTCCCCCAGGCCCTTGGGTCTGAGTTCTGAAGGGCAGGCCGGCACTAGAGCTGGGCCCCACCTCCTTCCTCTTAGGGAAGATACACCCCCTAGGGAGTTATCTTATGCATTTGAACAGCTCCTTTGTCTAACTCTGTAACTCCACCCCTGTCTGGGTCAGAGTGCTGAGAACTGAAAATGGCCACTCAGGTTGAGAGAGAGAAAAAGAGAAAGAAAGCCCCCTTTCAGAGCCAGTCCACAGCTCCCTGGTTTCGCCCGTCGGTCAGATAGAGTACCCGGTCCTCTAGGTTCCCTTTCCTGGGGTACTGGTGTCTTCCAGCTCTCCAAGGTCAGTCTCTAAAATCCTCTGTATTTTTCTTTTTTTAAAAAATTCTTTTTTTCCCATCAGCCCCACCTCCTCTCTGCTGGGAGCAACCTCAAGGTACTTTGCTGCTCCTTAGGTTTTATGTTTGTAGCTTGTATTCAGCAGTCCACATTTGCTAATTAAAACCCCAGCTGGAGCTCAGCTGAGCTATATTTGCTTGCTCCAAGTATGCTGCTTTCTCCCAGTGAGGTCCTGACTTTTGTTCATTTGCCTTATATCCTGCAATCTTGTTATCATTTATTAGTTCCAAGAGTTTTGTCATCGATTCTTTGGGAATCACATTGTTTGTGAACAAAGTTTTATTTCTTCCTTTCCAATCTATCTTTTATTTCCTTTTGTCGTCTTATTCCTGGTCTTAGGGGTAAGTATCCAGTTTCTCACCAGTTAAGTATAATATTGGCTCTAGGATTTTGTATATGTTCTTCATGAATTTGAGGAAGTTCCCCTCTGCATCTAGTTTGCTGAGAGGTTCTTTTTTTTCCCTCATGAGTGAGTGTTGGATTTTGTCAAGTGATTTTCCATCATCTATTAATATAATCATATGATTTTACTTCTTTAGCCAGTCAATGTGGTATATTACATTAACTGTCTTTCCAGTATTGAAGCAGCCTTGCATTCCTGAAATAAATTCCACTCAGTCATGGTGTATAATTCTTTTTATAGCATGTTGGATTCAATCTGTTAATAATTTTGCAAAGGATTTTTCTATCTTTTTTCCTGAGATACAACCCACCTATTTTGAGCTTGAGTTTTTAATGTATTTCTGTACTTGGTATAATGTTATACTTTTTATTTTGAGATAATTGTAGATTCACATGCAATTGCAAGAAATAATACAAAAAGTTCCTATCTATGTACCTTTTGTCCAGCTCCTCTAGTGGTAACATCTTGGAACACTTACAGTATAGTATCACAAGAAGGATACATTTCTATCACCACAAAGATCCCTTATGTTTTCACTTTATAGGCACACCCACTTTCCTTCCATCCCATTCTCTCCTTAACCCTGACAACCACTAATCTGTTCTCCATTGCTATAATTCTGTCATTTCAAAAATGTTATATAAATGGAATCATACAGTATGTCACTTTTTGGTATCAACTTTTGTTTAAAACTCAGCATGATTCTCTGGACATTGATTCAGATTGTTGTTTGTATCATAGTTTGTTCTTTTTTATTGCTGAGCAGTATTTCATGGAATGGATGTACCTCATTTCGTTTAATCATTTACCCACTGAAGGATATCTATGTTGTTTCTAGTATGGGACTATTATGAATAAAGCTGCAGTGAACATATAAGTTTCTGCATGCATACTGTTCACATGAAAACCTGTACACAAAGGTTTATAGTAGCTCTATTTGTAGTAGCCAGGTAAATTCTAATTTAATGTAATCTCAAGGTTAATCCTTGAAGTTATTTGGAATTTTAAAAAATTTATCTACAGATATATATGTTGTTTTCCTTGTATCTCCCTTTCCCTGTGTGTATATATATATATTTCTTTAAATTCATTGAGTATTTATTTGGCCAGTTTTATAATTTTTCCATGTGTGTTTGAAAAGAATTTTTCATTTCTGAATTTAAGATTCTTTGTTAATTAGAGTTGATTAACTGTATTCAAATCTTTTAAATCTCCATTAGTGTTTTATTGCTTAATTAATTAATTACTAAAACATGTCTAAAATCTCCCACTTTGGTGGTACAGTTTTCCCTTCTAGTATGTCAAGTTTTATGTCATATATTTAAAATACTCTATTAGGGGAATACAAACTTTAGAATTATTATATCTGCCTAGAGAATTTATCCTTTTATCATCTAGTGTCCCATTTTAAAACTAATTTTCCTTGCCTTAAGGTCTGCTTTGTCTGATATTACCATAGCTACACTGGCTCTCCTTTGGCTAGTT
This sequence comes from Choloepus didactylus, assembly GCF_015220235.1. NCBI lineage: Eukaryota > Metazoa > Chordata > Mammalia > Pilosa > Megalonychidae > Choloepus > Choloepus didactylus. Next base: position 46,451,527 of record NC_051325.1, read on the forward strand.
TTTGCCCATAATAGCTTATTCCATTTCAATAATAAAATTGTTTTGATTTTCTCATCTCTTTATTTCCAATTTCTTTGCATCCTTATATTTGGGATATGCCTCTTAAAGAGCATGCCCCTTAAAAACTGTTTTTATCACAAAATATAGTACAAATATTGAAAACTATATAATACAAAAGTAGACTTTAATAAGTTTTTGTGAAATAAATACATTTGGCAATAGTATACAGATCAAGAAACGAAATTTGCTAGCCATCCCAGAAGCCCTGAGTCATCAACCCTCTTTATTCCTCCTCAAAGTAATAAATAACCTGACTTTTATTATACTCATTCACTGTATTTCTTTATGGTTTATCATCCAAATGTTCATCCCCAAACACCACAGTTTAGTTTTTCTGCTTTGTTCAAAAAAGATGTCTTAATTTTCTTCTCATCTACAGGTTTTCTCCATTGCCTGACCCTCTTATTTTTCCAGCACAATTTATTCGTTAAAAAACAAACAAACAAAAATAGTTAACTGGATCTACAGGCTTGCTCTAGTTTCATCCGGTATTTTCTTTGCCCCCTGTCCCCGCTCTAGAATCAACTACTTCTCTGTACCCTTTTATTGGTATTTAAAAATCAAGCTCCAGATGGTAGTTGTGTTTATTGTTACTGGGGTGTCAGTGCTTCTTGGCCTAATCAGCAGAAAGAGCTTGGAAATACATGTATGAATGCCACTGCACACACACATCTATGTCTGTCTGTCTGTATACATATGGTCACTTTGATCCCAGTTCAACAGGGTTCATTCTTGCCTTACCAAGTCTGGCCATTTCACGACTTCAAAATGAAATCTCTCAAGCTGATAATAACACTTCCATTCAAATTACTTTTTTATGTAATATTTTCTGTCTTACATCTGTATTGTTTCTTTTTCAGCAACAATCCTGGTTCTCAAGGACACAAGGGGATAATAGAATTATAATAACAAAATCACTCATTTGCTTGACTCTATACTGTATACTTAGAAATCTCACAATAACTGTAATATCAATACTAGTTCCACAGATTTGATTATTGAAATAACTTTTTTTCATAAAGGCCCTTCTCATTTCCCTCCAACTTTAATAGCTATACTGAGTCTACATTGTCAGAGAATATAGCCGTTTAATGCAATATTTATTTAATGTTCATAACCAGCCCTTATATTAAGGTCTCTCTACTCATGATGGTTGATGCTCATTCTCAAATAGTTTCTTCAGGAATAAACCATGAGAACAACATTCTCTAATTTCTTAAATGTTGATAGCAATTATCTGCAGTCTATAGGCTTGAAAGTCAATCTTGTATATCAAGTCCTTAGCTCACCTGTTCTTTACTGTAATATTTTTGACATTTTCACTTTCTTCTCGGACAAAGCACTGCTGTCAAAGTCTAATAATCTGATTTTCCATCTTTAATAAATGACTTAGCCATTTTGAGTGAAGCACAAAAGATTTTTTTTCTCTTAAAATAAAATACAAAGTTTTACTAGAATATGTCTCAGTGTTTGCCATCTGGGGCTGATTTTTCTCAAGTAGGTATGGTGCTCTTTCAATACATAATTTTGTACTTTTTTCAGGGAAGTGGTTTTTTTTAAATTATATTTTTCATATGTCTTCTTGCTTTGGATTTCTTCTGTGGAGATGCCTGGTATGTGTATGGTGATCTTTTTAGCCTGTCTCCTACATTTTTCATTTTCTCTTGAATCTGTTTCCCTCTTCCTTAAGACATTATCTGTTGTGTTGATTTATTTACTTTTGTGTTACTTCCAGTTTAGTCTTTGTTTCTGAAATTTATTTTCTTTAATTTCTATTTCCTTAGTTCTCTGACATCATTTTTGGGTTTTGAATTCTGATTTTTGTCCTTTTTTTCTTCTTTTATTTTCTTAATGTCTTTATCACTTTTTCAAATAGTATATTATAGTTTTCACCTGACTTGTAGGCACATATTTCTGGCATGCTTTTGTAGTATGGAGATGCTATTCTCTTTTTTCCTTACAACAACTTTGTATAAATGCTGAATTCAATCATTTTCTGTCCTCCTTTTTATGTAAAATTAGTTTTTATGAACATTTAGGAGAAGCAGAACAAAATCTTCTGCTGTTTTTGTTGAGTGTTCAAAATATGGTGGCTTACTTTTTAAAATCCCCTAGCGCTCTTTCTCACATGTTATTTTATCTGGAACCATCTTAAGTACAGTCATCAGTTAAAGAAATTTAAACTTCATATAACGCTTATAGTCTATAGTCTAATTTTATCATATAAAATAATGTCCTTTGGGGATTTTCTCCATTTTTAGATATAGTTCAGGATCATGTTTTGCACTTAACTGCCATTGCCTCTTTAGTCTCTCTCTTGTATATATATATATTTCCACAATTTATAAAATATAAACTTGCCCATCTCAACATTTCCAAACAAACAATTTGGTGGGATTAATGACATTCACAATTTTATGCTACTATCATCACCATCCATTACCAAATCTTTCCTATTACCCCAAAGAGAAACCACTGTGCCAATTATGCATAAACTCACAGTCCTCATTCCCTAGCCCTTGGTAACTTGTAATCTTCTGTCTCTATGAATTTGCATCTCCCAGCTATTTCGTCCAGCTATTTTGTATAAGTGGGATCATACAATATCTGTCCCCTTGTCTGACTTATGTCACTCAAATGATGTCTTCAGAGTTTATTCATGTTGTCACATCTATCAGAACTTCATTCCTTTCTATGGCTGAATAATACTCCATTGTAGGTACATACCACATTTTGTTTATCCATTCACCTGACAGCATTCAAGTTTCTTATACATTTTGGCTATTGTGAATGATGCTATGAAAACTGATGTACAAAGATGTGTTCAAATCCCTGCTTTCAATTCTTTTGTGTATATACCTAGAAGGGGGGTTGCTGGGTCATATGGTAGTCTTATGTTTAACTTTTTGAGGAACTGTCAAACCATTTTCCACAGGAGCTGCACCATTTTACATTCTGATTACCAATGTGCTAAGATTTCTCTTTCTTGCCAGCACTTGTTAGATTCCTCTTTCTTTTAATACCCATCCTACTGGGTATGAGATGGTGTCTCATTGTGGATTTGATTTTCATTTCCCTAATGGCAAACAGTATTGAACATCTTTTCACTTGTTTATTGTCCATGTACATGTTTTCTTTGGAGAAATGTCTATTCAAATCTTTTGTACATTTTCTAAATTGTTGTCTTTTTGTTAGTGAGTTTAGAGATATTCATACATTCTGGATATTAAACCTTTATCAGATATATGGTTTCCAAATATTTTCTCCTATCCTGTTGGATTTTTTTTCACTTTGACAATGCCCTTTCATGCACAAAAGTTTTGAATTTTGATGAAGTCATGTTTATCTGTTTTGTTTTGTTGATGCTTTTGGTATAAAGTATAAGAATTCATTGCCTCATACAAGGTCCTGAAGATAATTGCCTATGTTTTCTTCTAATAGTTTTATAGCTTTAGTTCTTATATATTTAGGTTTTTTGAGTTACTTTTGTATACAGTTTGAGGGAATGTCCATATTCATTCTTTTGCATGTGGATGTCCAGTTTTCCCAGCACCATTTGTTGAACAGGTTATTATTTCCCCATTGAGTGGTACTTGCCACTCTTGTCAAAAATCAATTGGCCATAGGTGTATGGGTTTGTTTCAGTGCTTTCAATTTTATTGCATTTGTCTTTGTCTATCCCTGTGCCAATACCAAAGTGTTAATTTAAATTTTTTCTGAGATTGTTCACATATCATACAACTATCCAAAGTGCACAATCAATTGCCCATGGTACCATCAATTAATTTTTTTTTCAATTTTTAGAACATTTTTATTACTCCAGAAAAAAAAAGACAAAAAGAAACTCAAATCCTCCCATACACCTAACCACACCCCCTCCATTACTGATTCATAGTTTTGGTATAGTACATTTGTTACTGTTGATGAAAGAATGTTAAAATACCGCTAACTGTAGTATATAGTTTGCAATACGTATGTATTTTTCCTATATGCCCCTCTATTATTAACTTCTATTTATAGTGTCATACATTTGTTCTAATTCATGAGACAGATTTCTAATATTTGTACAATTAATTATGGACATTGTCCACCACTCTCCTTCTGGTGACATATGTAACTCTGAGCTTACCCTTTTGACCACATTCACACACCATTCATCACTGTTAGTTATTCTCACAATGTGCTACCATCACCTCTGTCCATTTCCAAACATTTAAGTTCACCCTAGTTGAACATTCTGCTCATAATGAGCAACCGCTCCCCATTCTTTATCCTCGTTCTATATCCTGGTAACTTATATTTCATGTCTGTGAGTTTACATATTATAATTAGTTCATATCATTGAGACCCTGCAATATTTGTTCTTATGTGTCTGTCTTATTTCACTCAACATAGTGCCCTTAAGGTTTCTTCATTTTTTTTTTTTGGATGGTTTTATTCACACACCATACATTCTGTCCTAAGTAAATAATCAATGTTCCCTGTATAGTCACGTATTTATGTATTCACCACCATTACCTCTATCTATATAAGGACATCTCCATTTCTTCCACAAAGAAGGAGGAAGAGTCAAAGAAGATAGAGAGACAAGAGAAAAAGAAAAAAGAAAGAGGGAAAAAAACCCCAAAACAAAACATGACAGCTAGGAAGCAACAAAAGGAAAGACAGCATTCAACTAAAGTAGAATAACGAGTCAGACAACATCACCAATGCCAAGAGTCCCATATCCTTCCCATATGCCCCCCCATATACATTTAGCTTTGGTATATTGCCTATGTTATATTAAAGGAAGCATAATACAGTGTTTCTGTTAATTATAGTCTCTAGTTTGCATTGATTGTATTTTCCCCCTAATCCCACCCTATTTTTAACACCTTGCAATGTTGATATTCACTTCTTATACCTCATATAAAAACATATTTGTTCCTTTTATCACAATCGTTGAGCACCCTAGGTTTCACTGAGTTATACAGTCCAAGTCTTTATCTTTCTTCTTTCCTTCTGGTGTCCCACATGCTCTTAATCTTCCCCTTCAACCACACTCATCTTTGTTCAGTGTACTTACATTGCTTTGCTACTATTTCCCAAAATTGTGTTCCAAACCTCTCACTCCTGTCTTTTCCTTTCTGTCTGCAGTGCTCTTTAGCATTTCCTGTAGAGCAGATATGTGGTTCACAAACTCTATCATTGTCTGTTTGTCAGAGAATATTTTAAGCTCTCCCTGATATTTGAAGGACAGTTTTGCCAGATATAGGCTTCTTGGTTGGTGGTTTTTCTGTTTCAGAATCTTAAATATATCACACCACTTCCTTCTTGCTTCCATGGTTCTGTTGAGAAATCTGGACATAGTCTTATCAAGCTTGCTTTGTATGTGATGGATCGCTTTTCTCTTGCAGCTTTCAGGGTTCTCTCTTTATCTTTGACACTTGATAATCTGATTATTAAGTGTCTTGGCGTGGGCCTATTCAGATATATTCTGTTTGGGGTCTGCTGAGCTTCTTGGATCCATAATTTTATGTCTTTCATAAGAGATGTGAAATTTTCATTGATTATTTCCTCTATTATTGCTTCTACCCCTTTTCTCTTCTCTTCTCCTTCTGGGACAGCAATGACACATACATTTCTGCGTTTCGTGTTGTCATTTAATTCCTGGAGATTTTGCTCACATGTTTCCATTCTTTTCTCCATCTGTTTTTTTGTGTGTAGGCTTTCAGGTGCCTTGTTCTCCAGTTCCCAAGTGTTTTCTTCTGCCTCTTGAGATCTGCTGTTATATGTCTCCATTGTGTGTTTATCTCTTGTATTGTGCCTTTCTTTCATTTCCATAGATTCTGTCGGTTGTTTTTTTCCAATTTTCGATTTCTACCTTACGTATGCCCAGTGTTTTCATTATACACTTCATTTCTTTTGCCATATCTTCCTTAAACTTTTGAGTTGATTCAGTATTAGCTATTTAAATTCATGTATCTCAGTTGAAGTATAAGATTGTTCCTTTGTCTGAGCCATAACTTCATTTTTCTTAGTGTAAGTTGTAGTTTTCTGTTATCTAGGCATCTGGTTTCCTTGGTTACCCCAATCAAGTTTTCCCAGACCAGAACAGGCTCAGGTCTTGGAAGGAGGATGTTTCCCTGAGGGTGTCTTAGAAGACTGGTGCACCCTGTGAGGCTTCAAGTCACTGTGCTTTTCTGCCCAGCATGTGGCACCTGTCAGCCTGTAGCTCCAGACTGATGTAAGGAGGTATGGCCCATGGCTGTTTTCCCCCATGCTCTGGGGTCTGGATCTGAATGGAAGGCAGGTAGTAGAGCTGGGCCCCACCTCTTTCCTCTTAGGGAAGATAACCCCCCTAGGGAGAGGTCATTAGCATTTGAATAGTCTCTCTGCCAGTGCTATCTCCACCCTTGTCTGGGTCAGAGTGCTGGGAAATGAAAATGGCTGAGGCTTTCTCCACTGAGCCAAAAAAGGGACAGAAATCCCCCCTTCAGGGCCCATTCATGGCCACCTTCAGCTTCACCCATCGGCCAGAGAAAGCACCCAGTCCTCTGGGCTCCCGCACCTTCCTAGAGAGGTCCTCCGGCTTGCCAAGGTCAGTCATCACCAGAAGCCTCTGTCTGCTTGTTGGGGATTTGTAGTTTGTATTGAGCAGTCCACATTTGCCAATTAAAACCCAAGTTGCAGCACAGCTAAGCTATATTTGCTTGCTGGGAGAGTGCTGCTCTCTAACCCAGCAAGGCTTTGCAGTTTGGGCCAAGGGGGAAGATGGCTCCTGGCTTGGATCTGCAGTTTTTACTTACAGATTTTATGCTGTGATCTCAGGCATTTCTCCCAATTCAGGTTGGTGTATGATGAGTGGAGGGTCACATTTGTCCCCCCCCCCCCAGTTTTTCCAGATTATTTACTAGTTGTTCCAGAGGGACTAACTAGCTTCCACTTCTCTCTATGCTGCCATTTTAGAAGCCACCCCCCCCCCAACCACCGAAGTGTTTTGATGACTGCAGCTTTGTAATAATTTAAGATGGTTTTGCCTATTCGGGAACTCTTTTTCTTCCTTATGAATTTGATGATTAACTTTTCCATTTCTGCAAAGAGGGCTATTGGAGTTTTGATTGGAATTACATTAAATCTGAAAATTGTTTAGGGTAGTATTGGCATTTTAATGACATTAAATTTTTTTAGATCTTTAATTTTCCCAGTAATGATTTGTAGTTATCTGTGTACATTGCCTTTATATCCTTGGTTAGATTTATTCCTAGTTATGTTATCCTTTTAATTCCTAATGTAAATGGAATTGTTTCCTCAATTTCTTTTTCAGATTGTACCTTGCTGGTGTATAGAAATACCACTAATTTTTGCTTGTTGATCTCGTACTCTACCACTTTGCTAGATTCATTTATCAGCTCTAGAAACGTTCAAGTAAACTCTTGATTTTCTATATATAGGATCATGTTATCTGGGAACAGGGATAGTTTTACTTCTTCCTTTCCCATTTGAATGCCTTTTATCTTTGCCTTGCTTAATTTCTCTGGCTATCACTTCCCAGTACAATGTTGAATAGCAATGGTGATAGCAGGCATCCTTATCTTATTTCTGACTAAAATATTTCCCCATTGAGTATCATGATAGCTGTGAGTTTTTCATCTGTGTTCTTATCATGTTGAAGATATTCTTTTCTATTCCTATATTTCTGAGTGTTTTTATTAGGAAAGCATGCTCCGTTTTGTCAAATGCCTTTGCTATGACAATTGAGATTTTTTTTTTTGTTTCATTCTATTAATGTGGTGTACTATAGTGATTGATTTTCTTAAGTCAAACCTTTCTTGCATTCATGGGATAAGTGCCACTTGATCATGGAGCTAATCCTTTTACTGTGCAGTTGGATTTGGTTTACTAGTATTTTGTTGAGGATTTTTATATTCATGAGGGATATAGGTCAGTAATTTTATTTTCTTGTGGGATCCCTTATATCGTTTTGTATCATGATGATGCTGGCCTCACAGAATGAATTAGGAAGTCTTTCCTCCTCTTCAATATTTTGGAACAGTTTGAGAGGGGTTGGTGTTAAGTCTTATTTGAATATTTGGTAAAACTCGCTAGTGAAGCCATCTGGTCTTGGACTTTTCATTTTGGGGAGGTTTTTGATGACTGATTCAATCTCTTTCCTTGTTATTGGAGTGATGAGATCTTCTATTTCTTATGGAGTCACTTTAGGTAACCTGTGTGCTTCTAGGAATTTGTCCATTTCAGAAATCTATGTTGTCAAATTTGTTGGTGTACATTTGTTCATAATATTGTATAATCCTTTTTTCCTGTAGTAGTAATGCTCCCCCTTTCATTTCTGATTTATTTGTGTTCTTTTTTCTCAGTCTAGCTAAAATTCTGTCAATTTTATTCATATTTTCAAAGAACCAAATTTTAGTTTTGTTGATTCTATTTTTAAAATTCTCTATTTCATTCACTTCCACTCTAACCTCTATTATTTACTTCCTTAAGCTCACTTTAGGGTTTAGTTTGCTCTTCTTTTTCTAGTTCCTTCAGATGTTGGGTTAGGTCACTGACTTGAGATCTTTCTTCTTTTTAATATAAGTATTTAGAACTATAAATTTCCTTATGAGCACTGCCTTTGAAGTATGTTCTGATATGTTGTGTTTCTGTTTTCATTCATCTCAAGATACTGTCTAATTTCTCTCATTCTTTGACCCAATGGTTTTTAAGACTGTATTGTTTTAATTTCCACATATCTTTGAATTTTTTTTTTTCAGTACTTTCTGTCATTGATTTCTAGCTTCATTCACATTTGGAGCTGCCTTGATCTCTTATGCCATCATTTATTTCTTTAAATGCTTTAACCATTTTTTTCTCCTATTCAGGTATTCACTGAAGGTATACCAGGTATACTAGTTCAGGTGCTCAGGCTTTACTGGGGGTGGAGACTCAGTTTGAACTCTCCACACCACTATGAAATCTCAAGCTCTAGATTCCTTTTCTTGAGATATTACCTTAGGGGAAGCAGTGATTTTCATTCACTTACCACTTTGCTTTTGGTTACCTTCTCAATTTTGACTCCTGCAGGTTTCCCTTAATTATGCATGCTTAGTTATTTAAAAGTACATTTGTGGTCATTTTCCAGCATGTGGATAATTGTTAGAGGAGGATTTTTAGAAAAAACTACTTTTCATTACTGGACAAAATGAAAGTCAGTTGGGTAATCTCCACATTTCCATTTCTGTAACCATAACTCTAAGAGTTGAGGTTTGTAGAACCTGTGTCAAATAAAGAACCTGTAGCCCAAAAGCTGGGTGAGAACATTGAATCCATTTATCTGTTGTTGGCAGAAGATTATCTTCTATTAGTTTAACAGGAAATGTGAATGGAAACTGCTCCTAGAATTGTGTGCTCAATATCTCTCTTCCATTTATATGTGAATGACAGACTGGTTACAAATTTTGAGGGTCAAACTTACTTTCTCTGAAGCAGATATTATTCTATTGTCTTTTAGCATTTAATGTGTCTGTGGAAAAGTTTTTTTGTTGTTTTCTTTTATAAGTCATTTGATATGTTTGTACCACCAAAGGATTCTTTTTTTAAATTTTAAATCCATTATTTTTATTATGACACAGTTTTGAGTGTTCCAAATGATGTTTTCCTAGAACACAGTGTGCTCTTGCCTTCGTTAGATTTAGGTCTCCTTTTATTTCTAGAGCATACTCTCATTTTATAGCTTTAATTTTTTCTTTCCTATTTCTTTAGTTCTTTTGTTTGGGGCCATCTATTTTGTATATATCGGATTGCCTTTGCAATTTTTCATTTTCTTATATTTTGTAGGTTTCCATTTCATTTCTTCCACTCTTTCATACTCCTTAATATTTTTAGGAGTGACTATTCTGTTTTGTGGTATTTCTACAATTGTACCTTCATTTCTGTGATGGTTTGATTTTGTTCTTCCATCTCATTCCAAAATTTAAGCAAGCTGATACTTCACCCCCTGCATGATCTACCTCTGTGTTGACTTTTTGGTATAAAGAGGTAATTGTGTAATTTCCTTTTCCAATTAGTGGTGATATAGTAAGTCACAGTTTTCATTTTATATGTAGCAAAAATTTTCTAGCAAGTGTTTTTCACTTTCCTTCACCTGATTCCTTTTCCAAATTTTCTTTTATTGTCTTTGTATAGAACTTGTACCGGTTCCTTTTTTTATAATTATTACTATTATTATTTTTATAGCCGGGGTTCTTTAGGGAAAACAGAACTGACAGGAAATATAAGATTTCTTACAGGATTGGCTTACACTGCTGTAGGGATTGGGAAGTCAAGATTCTGTAGAGCAGGCCGCAAGTTGGGAACTCTGATTAAGATTTTTGATGAATTCCCCAGGAAAAGCTGGCTGAAGTCGGGATGGAAATTCTTCCTTCTGACTGCTGAAATCATCACTAAAGGCCTTCAGCTGATTGAATGAGACTTCTCTCATTGCTGAAGGCAATCTCCTTTGTTGACTGTAGATGTAATCAACTGACTTATCTAAATCCATGAATTACCTTCCCAGTAATAATCAGCCCAAAAAACTGATTACTTGCCTGACCAAACAACTGGACACCATAACCTGGCCAAGCTGACACATGAACTTAAGTTCCACCTGGATTAGTTATTTATGGAAGGTTTTATGGGAAGGGGGACAAAGCCATGCTTTTAGCAGAAATTCTCCCTCAACTCACAGTGAAAATCCTCATGATACAAAGTTTTAGATATGTACACTATAGTGATTTTAGCCAGAAAAGATCAACATCATACTATTCAGTCTCTCTTACCTTGATGCACTGACAAATTGCCTCTTTGTCTTTATTCAGTTGTTCTCTCCTTGCTTCTCTGATGCTCAGTTATCTCTAGGGAATGTCTCTCTTCTGTGTGCTCTATCCCTGATGTTGACATCAAAGTGATTATTGGCCGTCTGCTAGGGTACACCACCAATGTTGGCGAGCTATCCTGCTGACTTTGCTGAGGTCTGCAGCCACAAATGTCTTCTCTTAGCATCTGACCACACCCCTCTTAATCTACACTGCAGCCCTTCCTCATAGCTACTGTTCAGCATAATATATTCTTCCTAGTTTGACCATAACACCTGCTTTACCTTTTTTCTTTTAGGGATGGATAATTTCTGAGAGCAGAAGTGGGCAGAAAGATCTTCACTCTTCCATCTCAATATCAGAAGTCTGTTATTCACCTTTTTAACAACCTTTGATCCAGAAAAAGTTGGAGGCCTTTCACAAGTCCAAATAGATTATAGGCTGTCCCCCAAAATGTCATTTGTAATTAGGTTGTCTGAACTTGGAATGCGTTTTCATATAGAAACCGAATTACAAATGGTGGTTGGCAACCAAGGCCCATTTTCAATAAGCTGTTTAGCTGGATACATTGTGCTAATAGCATTTTTCTGGCTTCATCGAACCACCATTTATTAAGTTATTTCTATGGAAAATGAATTCCAAGTTCCAGCTCGTAGAATGTAACATATGTTTAAATGCAGAGCTAACTGTGTTGCTTTCTTGCTTAAAATACTTCACTGGTTTCCTGTCATTCTTGTCATTCTTAGGCTAGAGACAAGATGCTTAACATGGCCCTCCTAAGCATCAGTCTGGCTCCTGTTGACCCCTGTGGTTTTGACCCATTACCAAAACTGGTCGTCTTTCTGTTCCTGCAAAATGTCCTGCTGGTCTGGTCACCGGATCCTTGGCCTCTGCAGTTTCTTCACCTAGAATCTGTTCCCCTCACCACTTGTTTGCCTTTTAATGCCTGCCCCTCTTTCTGAACTCAGCCCAAGTTTCATTTACTTGGATAGCTTTCACCAACCTCAAAATTGGTCTAACAGCCCTGCTGAAGGTGTTCTAAATCATGCTGCTTTTGTCTCTTCACATTCCCTATCATATTCCCACCCACCCACCCACCCACCATGTCTGGCATACAGTAGATGTTTGGTAAGTGTGTGTTGTCAGATGAATGGATGAATGAGTGGTTGGCTATTTTGTGCCAGAGACAAGTGCTCTCAACTCAAGCCCAGTTGCCTGGAGCCTGGGAAATCTTCATATCCCTTACCACTCCTGATGTCTGAGGTCTGGGTCTCAGCTGGATCATTTCTATGTTACATATAACTCTGAGTGTCATCTTTAGGATGACCAGTGCTGTAAGTGGTCCTCATTACAATTAAAAAGTTCATTATCTGATCCTTCATATGGTAAGTTTTAAATACATAAAATAGAAATGTCAAGATAAGGTCAATTTCACCATAGAGACATTGGGGTTAAATGTCTCTACCCCAAACTCTTCAGAACTGTGCCCATGTATCTTGGGTTTTTATGGGACAGTCTCAGTTTTTCAATCGACTGGGTCCTTGCTCTTAAAAAGTACATATCACTTGTCAGGCTTTGTACCCAGACTTTTTGTTCATAAAACTGCCACTCTCCATTTATGACCTGTCACTCATCAGTTTGTCACAAATGTCTTTTGGAATCTTTTTATGCTCCCTGCCAGGCCATGCTCTTGTGGAAAGAAGTTCAATAAGTTTATAACTCTCTAAGTGAAACAGAAATGACCTTTTCTGATTCTAAATTTACTTGCTGAAGTTTAAGTACATAAGCCAGATGCAGTTTCTCCTACTGTAAGATGGAGCTGGGCAATGGCAGTCCTCAATAAGACTTATGAGATAGAATTGCTGATTTCAAAAAAGGAAGGACAAAATTCAAAGGAGAATGTTAGTCAAATGGTCTGTTTGCCAAGGTAAGACAGGGTATATTGAGGTTGAGGAGCCTTAATGAATGAATAGCATGGGGGAGTGTACGCTGTGGCCCCCAATGTCAGATGAGCTATGCCTGATGAGTAAGAAACAAGAATGGCCACAACTGGATGAGGAGGATGAGAGAAGATGAGGCCTAATGTTGGTAGTAGTTACCACCTGCTCAAAGTAAATCTAAAAGTCTTGAAGAGAAAGTACTTTTACTCCTGAGCAATCTGTTAGGGCAAAAAGAGGAGTTGATAGGATTGTCATTTGGAGCAGGAAATGGACTCACCTTCTGTTCTGGTTTGCTAAAGCTGCCAGAATGCAAAAATACCAGAACTGGATTGACTTTTATATAGGGGATATATTATGTTACAAATATAACTTCTAAGGCCATAAAGTGTCCAAACTAAGGCATCAAGAGGATACCTTCACCGACAAAAGGTCTGAAACACCTCTGCCAGCTGGGAAGGCAGGTGGTTGGCATCTGCTGTTCCTTTGCTCTGAGGTTCTGGTTTCCAAATGGCTTTCTCCAAAATGTCTCTGGGCTTCTGTCTCTCTTGGCTTCTTTCTCTCAGCTCCTGCGCATCCTTGCTTGTTCTCCCAGGACGTTTCTCTCTAAGCATCTGGGGGTCCTCTCTTAGCTTCTCCAGGGCAAACTCTGGACTTCTTGTTGGCTCTTAGATTCTCCCCAAAATGTCATTCTCAGCTTCTCTGAGCTCCTTCTCTTCCTGAGCTCTCTTAAAGGACTCTGGTGATCTAATTAAGACCTACCCAGAATGGGCAGGGCCACCCCTCCATGGAAATGATCTAATTGAAAGGTCTTACCTACAGTTGGGTGGGTCACATCTCCACGGAAACAACCAAATCAAATGTCCCACCCTAATCAAAAGACTAATAAGTCTGCCTCCACAAGATTGCATAAAGATCGTGGCTTTTGTGGGGGGCATAACAGATTCGAAACGGTACATCTTCTATGCAATACTACTACCTAAGCAACCATAAACGAGGTTCATTTTTCTCCCCTGCGCTGTACTTTCTTGTCCATCCATTTCTCTCCCCGATGGAGACTAGAAAACATTGCCAGAAATCTGCATTGTATATAAGTAAGGCAAACCTGTTTAGAACCTGAACTGAGTTCATATTGGAGTGATTGTGGGAGGCTGTGGACTTGCTGTTTCTAGCCATTAATTGACTTCATCTATCTTGAGAAAAGAAAGGTCTTGTACGTAGGCCACTACGGCCATTTCTACAAATTCCATAAGAAAGTAGAAGAGGTTCAATACAGCAAAACCTGTAGAATATTTTTGGAGGAGTATCATGCTTTCCAGGATCACTTTTATTGTATAGAATGTGGGATCTAAGCAATCCTAACTCATCCAGCCATTCATTCCTCAGTTACTGCATGCCTGCTGCGTGCTAGGCCCCACACAATATGTTTCCTATCCCTAAGAAACGTGGAACCTAGTGGGAGAGAAAGACTCAGATAATCACAACATAATGTGTTAAGTGTTATAACTGAGGGAGATATGAGTGTGGAAGAGGGAACATTTAGCTCTTCTTGGGGACGTTGGGGAAAGCTCTGAAGAGGTGACTTTTAGGATCAGGATTATGGGAAAAGGGCACTGAAACCTGAGTCCCTTGTTTTCACCCCTTTTTGTTTGCAGAAATATCTGTGTTTTTCCTGGTGCCCTTTTTCTGATCCATTGGTTTGTCCAACCAGCATCACTAAAGCTGTCACTCAAGGCCAAAGGACAGGGAAATAGAAAGGAGGATGCATGCATCCAAGTGAGCAGTAACTGTGCCTCTACCAACCCTGCGTTTGATCTGGTGGGGCTGGGATAGGGCCCAAGTTCTTGCTTTTGTAACAAGAATCCAAGATAAAGTGGATGCTGGGGTCCCTGCATCACACTTGGAGACAAGTAGCCCTAGAAACTTCCCTGTGACAGCTTGCCCAGCATAGTGTCCCCCACCTACAAGGAAAACACTTGACAGACACTCACTTGCTGAGCACCCAATGACCAAGTATAACTCCCACTGCCACCTATTGGCGGCATGTAAATTTTACCCACCTTTGGTTTGGAACACGACATTTTTGGAATCTAGGAAACAGAGAGACTTTAAGATATGATGAAGTACCAGCCATGGTTTTCTTCAGGGGTGAAACTTGGTATGTAGGTTGTGATGTTCTGAAATGTTAGTATATTGCTGTGAGTATATCTTTTATATTCAAAAGAACAAAACAAAGGTAATAAATTGAAAATTTACCTATGTCATCTCCAAAGACCTGAGACCATCCCTCCAACTTCTGCCCGAGACCATGGGAGGCACTTAAGCTTGGCCAGCCATGGGTTGCAGGTCCAAACCATATCCTTTCACCAGACTTCTCCTCCTTCCCAAAGGGGACCCACAGCTCAGGGGGAGAGCCCACAGATGCCCTGCTAAGCCCCAGAGCTAGCAATGCAAATCCTTTTGCAGAAGTGTCCCAAATTCCCCTTTTACTTCAGAGAGAGGTACAGTAGCTCCAGCAGCTCCTTTAATGCAACTGGATTAATTGCCTACTCAGAAAACAGCTCGATTCTAAATGATCCTAAATGGCCTCTAATACCTGTAATCTTTTCTCCACCACGTTGCCCTGCTGCATTACTGAAGGCTTCTGCAAGGTGGCTGATTCTGGGAGCTGGTTTACTCAGTAAACAGCAGGCAGCATTGCCGGAGGCCTAGGAAATCAGGCTCAGTTCCAACAGAAGGCTGAGAAATTGATGGAAATGCTACCAGCCTAAATTGATTCCAGAAAATCAAGCGGAGTAATTTGGGCTGGCTTGCTCCACAAACTCCATGTTCCTTTGCAGGACAGACTAGGTAATCAAACCTGGATATACTCCCTGTCTCCCCGCCGGCCCTTCCTGGCTGGGCACTGGGGGTTCCCCTAGACGATCATGCTCTTCTCCCTGAAGGCCACAGGGGGTGCGGACAGGGCACCATGGTGCCTTTGAGTCAGTCAACTACCTGGAAGCAAGGTCTAGGCTGGGAGGTGGTGCACGGAGGGCAGCATTTAGGCTCTGCCTGTGCACCTACCTGGTATATGGGGAGCATCGTGGTTAAGAGAATGGACTCTGGCACCAAATATCTGGTTGATATACTGACTCTGCTGTTACAAGTTCTATGACACTGGGCAAGTTAGCTCTTGGTGCTTCTGTTTCTTCATTTATAAAATGGGATGATTATAGTAGCAACCACCTCAAGGAGGCATTGTGCGGATTAAATGTTTTAATATATAGAAGATGCCAGGAAAATGTCTAGATTATGGTAAGTGCTTTATAAGTACTTGCTGCCATTAGCCCAGCTTCACTGCTTACCTGGGGACAGGCATGTGACCTTGTTCAGCCTTGATTTTTTTAGTCTGTAGATGGGATGATGTTTATCCTGTGGAGGACATGAGGAGAAGGGTCCTCAGGGTTGGCACTGAGATGCCCAGGGAGCATTAGCTGCCACCACCTCTTGCTGAGTGAACATCTAATGCTTGGCCAAGCCCCAAGCTCCTGCAAACTGAGAACCTGTGCATACTCCTGTCCTGCTGCCCTCTCTGCGTGTGCAGTTTCCATAGAGATCATGTGGTACACCAAGGAGAGGCAGGGCGCAAGGGACAAGGTGAGTAGAGCTGTGTCAGCATTTCCTCCCTTTAGGCCATGATAGTAAGAGGCCAGGAAAGACTCAGGCAGGCTCTGTGCCTGCCACTGCCTTTACTGTACCTTCCTTGTGAGTTTTTGCCACACCGCAGTCCCACAGTGAAAGCTCTTTCGAGTTCTTAGCAAACGGATACCAGCAGAGAGGGGATGTGGATTTCTTCAAGCTCTAGCACAGCATCTTGCAGACAAAGCCATTGTTCCGGTTTGCTGAAGCTGCTGTTATGCAAAACACCAGAAATGGATTGGCTTTTATAAAGGGGATTAAGTTACAAAGTTACAGTTCTAAGGCCATAAAAGTGTCCAAACTAAGGCATCAACAAGAGAGTACCTTCACTGAAGGCAGGCCAGTGGTGTCCGGAACATGTCTGTCAGCTGGGAAGGCACTTGGCTGGTCCCTTGCTGCTGTGTTCTGGTTTCCAAATGGCTTTCTCCAAAATGTCTCTGAGCTTCTCTCAGCTCTCTGCTTGGTTCTCCTGGGATGTTTTTCTCTAGGCATCTGTGAATCCTCTCTTAGCTTCTCCGGGGCAACTCTGCGCTTCATCTCTTGGCATCTCCAGACATCCTTCTGTCTGCATCTCCCAGCATCTCCAAGCATCTGGGTTTGTGTCAGCTCTTAGCTTCTCCCAGGGACAAACTCTGGATTACATATCTTAGCTTCTCTCCAAATTGTCTCTCTGCTTCTCTGAGCTCCTTCTCTCTGCAAGCTCTCTTAAAGGACTCCAGTAGACTAATCAAAACCCACCCAGAAGGGGCAGGTTCACACCTGCATGGAAATAATATAACCAGAGTTCCCACCCCAAATTGGGTGGGTCACATCTCCATGGAAACAACCTAATGAAAAGGTTCCACCCACAACAATTGGATTTGAAGATCCTGGTTCTTCTGGGGTCCATAAAAGCTTCAAACTAGCACAGCCATCAAGGACAAGATTCAGAATTGGGGAGCTAACTCATCATGTCTTAACATTATTATGAGTGACTTAGATGTCAAAAGCCATGTCTGTCCTCTCTCTGCAGCTATTTTACCCTCTAGACTGTGTATAGATGCATGTGTCTCTACTTCTTGGTTACCATGTACTCACCATACCTCAATTTCTTCCTCCTTTAATTGGGATCACCATCATACCTGCAACAGAATGTGATCATGGGCATGAAGGAATGTAGCAAGAGTGGGTATCTGTTGAGCACTCATGCTGCACCCAGTGCTGGGCTAAAGGTTTGTACATGATCTCACTGAGTCCTCACACTGCTGTTCATCCCCACAGTGCAGCTGAGTAAACAGATGCAAAAGGAGGTTAATGGATCTGCCAAAGCCATCCGGCTAGTAAGTACATGGGGAGCCATGGGCATGGTTCCTGGCACATAGTCTGCCTTCAAGAAATATGCACCTACCCTGGCAGCCCCCACCTGTGCTAAGCTTTGGGAGAGAAAAGATGCTCATGGCCCAAGGGCAGATACTGGGTCACAGTAAGAGTGGATGGACTGAGGCAGTCAATGCCCACAAAGGTCCTGAAGTGATGGGAGCACTGCATAATGAGGTTGACTGGGAAAGGGTTGGGAGCAGGAGCCCCAGGGCCTGCTGTGGGTGGTTGGACCAGAGCAGGAGCCCCACAGGACCCATCTGTATACTGGACATCTCTGCTGTTCACTAAGAGGAGGCTGATGGGGACTCAACAAAGCTTGGCCAGTCTGGTTATTCCTCATAGTCTCTCAGCCAGGAAAGAATAACGTGGATTGCACTTAAGGCAAAAACCAAATGACCTACTAGGCAGGGCTCTGAATGTGGTGATATTTAACCATTTCATCATCAGCAGTTTTCCATGTACCAAGCAGACTTTTTTTCAAATCAGAAGTGCCCTTAACTATTCTCAAATGCTGCCTATCCCCTGTACATTATCCCCTAGGTGATAAGTCCTATTCTGATTTACAGGAGTGAAAACCGATATTCCCAAGAAATTAAACGTCAGACAGCTAGCAATGTGGGAACCCTAGGCTTAAACTAAAGGCTACTTTCAGTTCCTAATCCTTCTCTTCTCTACCTCAGCACACCAGTCAGGACCAATCTGCCTCAGAAACACCAGTGTGTGTGTGTGAACATTTTTATTACCAACTTCATGGGCTATGAGGACATCACAGCTGCTCTTGACCTCTGGTTATGGATATGTAAATTGACAATAACCATTTACTCTTCAGGTTGTCTCAAAATTAGAGGACATGCATGAAGCATATTACAACACCTGAGAAAATGCTCAACTTTCCTATTAGTTAGGGCTTGCAATTCCATTTTTGGTCCATCAGGTTGCCCCAAATGGAAAAAAATTCTTGTAATATCAAATGCTGTTAAAGGTAGAGAGACACAGACATTCTCTTACACCACTGGTGGAAGTGTCAAATGGTGGAGATCCATTTGGCAAGACCTAGTAAAATAAAAAATGTTACTTACAGATGGCTCCACAAGTGAAACACTCAGCCTGTGTCTGAGGAAATGGGCTGTTAGGGAATCTTTAAAACATTATTTGGGTAATGGCAATGTCCTATAACCAATCAAAATGTCTACTGATGGACTTATGACTAAATAACTATGGTGTATCCTTTATATGAATTGTTATACAGTATTATGCAATCAAACGAGTCAGGTACATTTAAATAAAAAATTCAAACATGGCATTGTTTAACAGAATACATACGTATGTCTGAAATGCACTTGATGAAGCCTCAACGATGGACTTTACACTAATGACAGTGGAACCTCCAAAGCAGTGCCTAAGGCCCACTGGTTTTAGGGGACTGGGTTTTTCTATGTAAAGTGAGTATATTCATATATGATATGTGTACTTGTTTACAAAGGTAAAATAATTGCAGTGATAGTTACAGTAATGCATTAGGTGCTACCTCTGAGTATTCACATTATTTTTTTTTAAAAGTTACTAAATAAGCTTCTTTGCGTATCTGCTACATTTTTATTTTTAAACTGAAATGGGAACAATCATCATTTTACTGATGAAACTGAGGTTTAGCGAATGTTGGTCTGCTTTCAATCCTATACCTGTTCCTTACTATCTGCCTCCGAGTTCAGTACCTTCCATCTCGCCACTCATTCAGCAAGTCTTTTCAGAGCACTGCCCATGTCCCAGGCCCCAGGCTAGGTAGTGGGGCTGCACAGGGGTCAAGGCTGATGTCTTCCCTCCCCCCCTTCATCCCAGGCCTGTGAGCAAAGCTGACGACCAGTAGCCATGCTTGGCCGCCATCTGCAATGCCTTACTCTTTACTAAACTCTGAAATAAAGGAAGGGAGATAAAGTAAATGACTGGGTTTGGGTCAGCTCCTACCATAATGTGTGGCTCCAAGGTGGCCTGTTGATCCAGCTATTTGGATTCTCCCCATAGACCTGGAATCAGTAGTAATAATAAAGATGGCTGTTGGGCATTTGCCTGATGCCAGGCACCATTCCAATATTTAAATGTATTGACACACTGAATTCTCACAAAATCCTAGGGAAGACTATTACAGTTCTCAATTTATAGATAAGAAATGAGAAGCAAAACAACCAATAATTTGCTTGAGCGCACACAGCTAGTACATGGTGGAACCAGGATTCCTCGCAGCTCTAACTTGAGATGTTATGTTTTTCGTCCCCACTCCACATGCCTTCCCACTGAAGTCTTCCAGGATGCTCAAAAGGACACATGCAAGTAAAGATTCCTTCTCCCAGTCTTCCAGGGAATCTGAAAATTGTTGTGATCACATTGTTTCTCCTTTCTCAGCAGTCTGTTGGGGTGGGAGAGAGGGAGACGGTGCAGAAACTTTTGGGTGAAATCATGTCCCCCATTGACAGAAATTAACAGGCTCTACAATGAGGGGATTTATTTTTCAGCACATGCAAGAGCCTCTTGACTAGAGCCCCTTAATCAGAGGTGCATCTTGCTAATTATCACTAATGTCATTAGTATAATTAATTGGCCACTCAGAAATATTTTACATCAAGCCACATTGGGACCAACGTGTGCCATCATCAGGAACATCAGTGCTCAGTAGAGAGAGGGTGAGACAATCGGCCACTAAAGGGACATCTTGATATCCTCCTTCATTCCTCTCATGAATTGTAAATGTCTTGTGTATTAGACAAAGGCTGAAAGAGCTTTGAGCTAATCACCCAGGCTACTTCCCAGAGCTGATACGATCCCTGTCTCCACCCACATAGCATGTCTTCCCCACTCCTCCCCCCATTCGAGCCTTTCATGCACCCAACTCCTTTATCCCCACTGTTTACTCTCCTTGGGCCATCCTCTTCCTCCACCTGGATCCCCATTACATTCTGGAAAACTCATTTATCTTCCAACAAAAGGTGCAAATGTCACCAACTCTGTGAACTTTTCTCTAATTCTCTTCTGGTATTTCACGGCAATATGCACAAATCCCTATTTTACCAACATGACTGGACCATTATTTATAGCCCAACCAGTCTCCTTAATGGCAATGAGAACTCAGAGACTGGGACTACGTATTGCTCGCTATCATATCCCCTGGTAAAACAGGAATTATAGTAGTTTGACTCTGTAGTTTCAGACTCCTGGGGTTCTAGGCTTGCAGGAATGGATGGAGAGAAGATGCACTGCCAGTGAATGCTGTGAAATTGGGCACACAGGATTGGTTACGCTTGCTGAATGTTTTAGCAGGAGCAAAACAGCTGTATGCCTCAGACAACTCAGACGTGGCTTTTCCCTCACTAAGCACTGTCCTCTAACTCTTTTGTTCCTACTGTGTGTTTCTGATTTAGAGAATCTTTTTTTTTTTAATCACCTGCTGCTTAAATTAGTGCTCAATTTCTAGATATCTATTCCTAACTCCCCTCCGTTCTACCCCATCCTTACAACCCTGATCTTAGTCTAGCCCTAAAATTTCAAGAAACAACTATTAACATCTCCAGAGATACAAGATATTACAATCATGAAAGATAAATGTTAAAAAAAATCCAGAAAATAAAGAGCTCTTGTAAATTAAAATTTTATAAAGAGTTAAAGCTGAGGATTCAAATAATAGGAACAATGGGTATATTAGAGGACTATCCCAGCATTTCCAACATTCAAATAATAGAACAGAGAAATTGGAAGGATGGAATAATCAACAAAATAACTTGAAAAAATTTCCTAGAAGGGAAGGCCATATATTGCCAGAACAAGATAGCTCACTATGTGCCCAACCAAATTAATGGATAAAAATTGATAAAACTGTGAAGTTCTAGAATTAGCCAGTGAGAGCCTTGGTGGTGGGGACAGGGGGATCCTGTCATAACCAAAGGATCAGGAATCAGAATGGCTTTATTTTTACCCCCAGGCAATACTGGATCCTGGAATGTAATGGAACAATGCCTTCAAAGTAATGAAGGGAAATTATTTTCAGTCAAATCACTAATTTCATACAAGGGTCAACTGTGGAAGGTCTTCTCATATTGACCACCTCTGTACCCTTTATGAGGAAGCTGCAGAAGGGAGCGTTCCTCCAAGCAAAGCAGAAAAGCAAACACGGGAGTGAAGCCCAGAGCATCCCTGGCTTGCTGGTGAAGTAAGATCTCTGGATGACAACTGAGCACCAGGCAGAGAGCGCGCGACACCCCAGAACAGGCCAGAGGCTCTGGGCAAGTTTTCTGTGGAGGGTGAAATTGAAAGAATAACTGGAACATCTGAATCAGTAATGAAAATGAAGAAAACAAACCCTAAACAAGGCAAATATTAGCTTCAGGGAAGACAATAGTTTTGCAGACATGGTTATTTTCCCTGATTTGCTGCATGGTTTGGTTTCTCAAGAGTTCCTCAGCTTTAACTCTAAAATTTTATAAAATTTGCATGGTTCAGTCAAAATATTGTAAACACTGAATACTGACCTAACCAAAATTAGGATATAACTTGATGGAAAGGATGCCCATGCCAGTACTGTTGGGGGGAGCAAGGAGAGCTAAATCCTCTTCCTCGGTGAGAAGTCAATGGCCAATGGGAAAATCATGGGCGTCAACACAAACAGGTGAAAAGTGGTTGCCTCTGGGTAGGGGGTGGGGGGTGGGACCTACACTTATAACATACACGGAAGAACAATTGGCTCATTTAAACTATGTACATATAACTGGGATAAGAATTTAAAGCTATAAAGAAAATGAGACAATGTGAGCCTAATAAGCGCACCAAGATGATGCTGGTACAGTAATAGATAAGCTAAAGGAACAGAGTAAAAAAATGTAGAAACAGATCAAAATCCATACATGGATTTAGAATACAGTACATTTGAATTGGAATACAACCCAGAAAAAGATAAACTATCTAGTAAATGGTGCTGGGAGCCACATATGGGGAAAATACAAGTTAGATCTATACTTCACACAAATACAGATGGGGCCCAAAATCAAAAGATAAAACCATGAAAGTAATAGAAGAGACTTTTTTTTTTTTTATAATCTTGGAGCGGGGAAGGACTAAGTATGACACAAAGTATTTATAAAAGATACTGCATGGCTAAAATCATTGTAAAGTTAAAAAGACTTTAAACTGGAAGAAAATAACCCATATCATTGACAAGGAGCTACTTTTCCTAGGATGGAAAAGATAAAGAACAACCACTCAATAGCAAAATGGGAAAGGGAGATAGTTCACAGGGAAGAGAAGCATAAATTACATGACCCTCAAACATACGAAACATGTTCAAATTAATTCACAGTACTATTAAGTATAACAAAATTTTACCCAGATACAGTTTTTCACATATTAGATTGGCAGAAAAAAGAAATATGATATACTTTGTGAGGATGTACGGAAAACAGGCACTGTTATGTTTTGCTGTTAAGAACAGCAAAATGGTTCAATCTCTGTGGAGAAGATAATTTGACAAATCTATGAAAATTACATCTGCAACCACCTTGGGACCAACAATTCTTCTAAGAATTCTTCCTACTGATATAAACATTTCATGCATGTGTGATTATAAGAACAAGTACTGAAAACTACTTATATATCTATTAGAAGGGGACTGTTAGATCCATTAAGTTAAACCATATGATGAAATACTAAACAGACTTAAAAAGCTATTTATGTAACTGAATGATTTCCAAGAATAACTGGTAGGTAAATAAAGTAAGGCACTAAACCATGGGTCTACTAACATCTTTGTATAAAAAGATGGTGGGTGGGGATTATATGTAAATATTTGCTTACACATGCCTACTTCTATTTTTCCCAACTCTGTGTATTGATTGCCTGCAGGGCAGGGAATTAGGTAGCTGAGGGACAGAGACTGAAGGGAAACTTAATTTTTACTGTATATCTTTAAGTGGATTTTGAATTTTGCACCTCAGAAATGTATTACTTATTCAGAAAAAACTGCACCAAATGTTTAATAAGCTATCTGAGAAGTTGTAGGGTAAGCAAGAAATTAAGAAAAGTAGAAACCATCTTGTTGACCTGAAATATTAAATATATTTTTAAATGATACTTTGTACCTTTTTCCACCTAATTTATCCCTTTAAGCAGTGTGACTTACGTTCTCTATGTACGTGTGGCAGAAACCCTATAAAATGAAAGAACTGAAAAGATATTTAAAGGTTTGGCAGTCAGAGCAGGCAATAGTTCCTTTATTTTACACATAAGGAAATAGGCATGTGATTTTCAGTAATAGAAAAAACAGACTTAAAAGAGAAAAAAATGTTATAAGTGGCAGAACAAACCTCAGTGCAGTTCAACTTCTACTTCTGATTTAAAACCCTATGCAAAAAAAAAAAAGATAACATTCGTAACTTGGTAAAGGTTACATACCTAAAACTACCGTAAATAGTATACATACTTAAGAAACTTTAGAAACATTCCTTTTAAGATGGAGAACAAGACAAAGGACCCACTATCACCATCTGTTTAGCAAAGAAAGGTGGGAGAAGTATACTGAGGTATTTTCAGGCAATACAATTATATATACAGAAAATGTAACAGAATCAACAAACTATTAGAATTGATAAAAGTTTTATTAGGTTGCTGGATACAGTATAACTCAAAGATCAATAGCATTTTTCTATACCATCAACCAACTAGAAACATAAGACAAAAACTGTAGTAATATATCTAGGAATTAATAAAGAAATCACACAACTTATATGAACAAAACTTTTAAAAAAACCAAATAACAGACATGGAAAATGTGAAATACTCTTGGATAGGATAATATAACAAATATGGCTGTTTTCCTGAGATTAATCCATGACTCAATGCAATCTCATAAAAATTCTAGCTAAGCTTATCTAATTCTTAAAAGGACTCGATTTAAAATTTATAAGAAAGAATAAAAATCCGTGAATAGCTGTGGAGGATGGGGAATGCCCTGTCCAATATTAGGGACAGACTAAAAAAGGCATTGTAATAACAGAATTGAACACTGAGCCCTGAGATAGGACACTGAATAGGCAGAAGTATATTATATGATAAAGGGTAAATTGCACATCAATGGGTAAAAGAGGGAAGAGTAGATGAGTTGGAAATACTGTTCATCCTATGGAAAAACAAAACATAACCTACAAAGATGGATTCCAAATAGATTAAACACCAAAACATAAGAAAAATGTAAAGTTAATAGGAAAAAATATAGGGGAATATCTTTGTGACTTAAGGATGGAGGACCCCGTAAGACTTCAAAGGAACACATCATGAAGGAAAATACTATGAAATTTTATTATGTAAAAATTAAGAGTTTATGTTCAGCAAAACACAGAACAGAGATTGAGAAAAGGTATTTACAATATCTAAAACTGACAACTGACTAATATCTGGAATATAAATGCAATCCATGAAAATTTGAGAAAAGACAAGAACTCTTCCTCTAATAAATAGGGAGAAGTCATGTGAATAGACCACTGAAGATAACGGAAACCCAAAATGCTAATAAGCAATGGATTGATGCTTAATCTCATTAGTGATCAGAGGAATGAAGACAAAGACAATGTGCTGTCATTTGCCAGACTGGCAAAAAGTAAGAAAGCTAGCACTGAGTAAGGACAGAGATGAGGGGACATGGAGTTGTTCCTGAGTGTTCCTGAGAGTACAGACTGGTGCAGCCATTTTGGAGAACAATCCGCAGTACTTAGTCAATCTAATATAACTTGTGACCCAGCAATTCCATTCCTGATTTATAATCCAAAGAACTTCTCACAGAGCTCAGGAGTGGAAGGGTATTAGGGTATCAGATATAATGGTGGGGAGTTACGAAAAAGCATTGAATACAATGCAAGGGTTGTTAAGTGATGGGCCAGATACATATATACTAACCATATATATAAAAATATAGTGCTGAGTGGAAAAAAAATGAAACAGAATGAGGTATAAATGATTCAGTTGTGTGAATTAAAAATACTCAAAACAACAAAGTGCATTTTTCCAGAATAGAAACAAAAGAATGTAAATTCAACACATTTAAAGGGCAGTGACATAGGAAAAGGAAAGGGGAGAGGGTATCAGGAATATAAGGAGTGATTAAATGAATGAATTAGGAGGTGGTCTTTTGCAAACCAATGTGATCGGGTGCCATAAATGGAGACATATCGTTACTTCAACTACTTGCACTTGAGGTCAAAAGTTTCATCTTACCTCCACTAACTAAATATTAAACAAATATTTAAAACTATGTGAAGACCCACTTATTAATCTGACTAGAATTCTGAGCAAAGATACGTTGATCAGTAACAGTATTACTAGTAACAGTCCTCATCAGCAGAATGGGGGAGAAAGGTTGTATTTAAGTTACATCCTATTTCTACCAACTAGCTGTGACCCCACTGCCTTCACTGCCACTGTTCAGACCTCTACCTGCAGCATGTCAACCCCATGGGGGAAAACTGCGGTACTAGGTTAGGAGATTCTCAAAGGCAAAGACCCACACTAATTTATTTTTATCTCGCAGACCTAGCTCAATGATTCTTTAGATGACTAATTTTGAATTTGGTCAAAAGCACATACACAAAGATCAGACTTTCTGCTTTGTGCTGGTTTGGATGTATTAAGTTCCCCAAAATGGCTTATCTTTGTTGCAGTCTTCTGTGGGCAGGAAACATATTGGTGTTGATTGGGTTGGAGACTTTTGTTTGGATGTTTCCGTGGAGATGCGATCACTCAACTGTGGGTGAGATCTTTCATTGGATAATTTCCATGGAGATGTGGCCCTACCCATTCAGCATGGGCCTTGATTAGTTTACTGGAGCACTATATAAGCTCAGACAGAAGGAGCAAGCTTGCTACAGCCAAGAGGGACACTTTGAAGAATGCACAGAAGCTGAGAGAGGAGCTTCAGATGAAAGACAGTTTGAAGATGGCTGTTGAAAGCAGACTCTTGCTCCGGAGAAGCTAAGTGAGGACAAATACCCCAAGGGCAACTAAGAGTGACATTTTGAAGAGGAGCTGCAGCCTAGAGAGGAACGCCCTGGGAGAAAGCCATTTTGAAACCAGAACTTGGAGCAGACGCCAGCCACATGCCTTCCCAGCTAACAGAGGTTTTCCAGACACCATTGGCCATCCTCCAGTGAAGGTACCCAACTGTTGATGTGTTACCTTGGACACTTTATGGCCTTAAGACTGTAACTGTGTAACCAAATAAACCCCTTTTATAAAAGCTGATCCATTTCTGGTATTTTGCATTCTGGCAGCATTAGCAAACTAGAACATGCTTCGAATCAGAAATGCGCATGAACTGTGAATGGCTTGAGATTTTGTCATTTTGAGGGGACTGCGGGTTGGTCCTCAGATGAAAAAACCATGACAGATACTTATTGAAAAACTACCATGTGCTAAGCATTTCCCATGCATTATCATTTACACTTACGATGAAGCTTAAAAGGTAGCCTTCAGGCCAATTTTTGGAAGCTTAGTGGATAGCTATTGTTTTGTCTCTGGAGACCCCTTGCTTTGGGGAAATGCCATCCTCCTACTCCATGAGTGGTATTGCCAATCACCTTCCCAAACTTCTTTGCCACAGAGGTGTGTGACCTAGACAAAGTCACTAAAAGCCTGCCGTGGAAGATTAGAGATACCCCAGGACTACCTTTCCCATTTCTTGGAGAGAGTCTACGGGCAAAGGAAGATGAGAGACAGACATGAGGCAAATCCTCTCCCTGAGTTTTTAAAGTTATATGAGCCATAAAATTATCCTTTTGGTTATATTTTGTGTTGGGTTTTCATCAACGGAATCCAGATAAATAAGGGTTCCTAAGGGCTAAGTGGCCTGCCCAAGATCACTCAGCCATACAGAAGCCGGGTTTCTTCCTGGACACAGGCCTAGGCACTCCCTCTGGAACCATGCCATCTCCTGCCTGGGCACCTGTCAGACTGGTTCACAGGGGCACCTTGGCTCCCCACACTTTGGAACTTCTTCAGTGTGGAGCCAAGCTTCATCCTTTATAGGCAGAACAAATTTTTAGAAATGTCCCAAGTTTAGATCTTTGCGATGAAAAAGAAGAAAACATTTTTCAAAATTTTGCTGTGGTGATAAGAAAATAAGAATGATGCACTCTATGTCAAACACTTGATTTTTAAGGCATTTCTCAATGAGTCCAAGGCTGATTTGAACAATGTCCTCCTTATTATAACAAGCACATTACTTGCTGTGGTAGTGAATTTTATGTGTTAACTTGGCTCTGCCACGGTATCCAGTTGTTTGGTCAAATGCTAGTCAAGACGTTGCTGTGAAGGTATCTTTGCAGATGTTATTATCTTAAATCAGGTGACTTAAAATAAAGATTACCTTCAATAATGTGGTTAGGCCTTGTCCAATAAGTGGAATGAAAAACTGAGGTTTCCCTGGAAGAAGTTTTGCCTGAAAACTGCAACATCAATGCTTACCTGAATTTCCAGCCTGCTGGTCTGCCCTGTGGATTTGGACTTGCCAAGCCCTACAATCATGCAATTGAAGTGATCAAATTTCTGAAAATCTATACATTACTAAAAATAACGAATATATCCATCCTGTTGACTCTGTTTCTCTGAATAACACCAGAGATGCACCAAGGTGCCTTCTTTAAAAAGATACAGTGCACAGAATATGAGCATCAAAATTGGACACAATTCCTTTCTACTCTCTATGTACATTGGTAACCTACTTTAACTTCTTTTTCCTTCAAGAGCCTTGCCTGTAAATTGGGGATGATAATGCCTTTTTCATAGGGTTGTTTCTTTAAAGATGAAAAGTAATCACATATATGAAACATCTGGGAGAATTCCTGTACCTTGTTGACCCTCAATAAATGCTCTCTCTTTTATCTAAGGTGCACGTTATGTCCTTATGCATATTAGACTTTTTAAGCATTAACCCTGGTGTGTTGATTAAAACATCTGCCTTGTTACTCTATCCTTATACCCTGCAAAGAGCTGGGCCACTCCCATTTCATATACTTCCCAGTGGGCCCATTCTTTTAGAAATAGTCATCAGGCACACACAAAAAGCAATTTAAATGGTTCATCTTTCCTCTTTTCATCCATAGACAAATTTCAATAATTATCTTAGTCAACCCATTAATTAGTCTAAATTTGCCCAAGCATAATTGATGCTGCCTACACAATTTTCTATAAAAATTTGAAATGGATGGCTAAACAGAGATTTTTTTTTTGTTTGACTAAGTGCATTTTCCCCTTATGCAAAATATGTTAGTCAATACTTCTGTGGTGTAATAGGCCAGCTTTTGGTGTTCTTATCAGCATCTGTGGTGGCATCTGTGGTGGAAAGAAGTTTTAATCCCAAATCAGGAAATCTGATTCAAATTACGCTGTGGCCATTTCTAGTTTGTTGACCAATGGTCTGTTTCCTGAACTCTGGTTGACTAGACCTGCCTTCTGGAGACCCTCTCTTGCCTTTGCTTTCTTAGATAAGCAAAGCTCTGACAACCAGATCTACATCTTTGAGTACTTTTTGTTTTTCTGCATTGCCCACATGTCCTGCCGGTTGAGTTTCCCCAGGTTCCTCATTAATCCTTTTCTATTACTTGACAGCACTCTTTTGAGCAATCTGATTGATCTCAAACCTTCACTACCATCCTCATGTGAACTCCATCATTGCTGCCCTAATTCTCTTTTGATTCCAGATCATTGTTTTCAACAGCCTCTCTGATGAAATGACCAAGAGAATAAATATGAGGAAACTGCAATAGCACAAAAACTTCAAGATTTTTTAGCTGAACTCATGATGAAGATGAGACCAGACTGACAGAATGAAAAGGATGGCAATTTTCAAATCATCTTCCTGAGAAACTGAAGGCACCCTAGGAGTCAGATACCGGACAACAGTACCTATTTACCCTAATTGGGAGGGGAGATAGCTGTAGCTATGGATCATCACAGAGGCAAATATAGAGCAGTACAGAAAGGGTGGAAGCCAAGCACAAATATAAATAAAATTTCAGATTCTAAAGGTGGCATTTCAAAACAAGAGAGTAATGTTGAATTATTCAATTGTATTGGCATAATTAGTTAAATACATGAAAAATGTCCAACCTTACCCAAAATTAAATACCAGATTGAATAAGACTCTGCAGCACATAGAGGAACCAAAAAACAATATCACAATTTAGGTATATATTCATGAAATTTGGTTGCATTGGAAGATTTTAAAAACATAACATGAAAGACAAAATCATTAAGAACTGATAAATTTAATCACATAGAAGATAATATTTTCTCATTACCAAAGACCATCAACACATTCAAAAGGTATATATCTAAATAGGAAAATATGTGCCATACACAGAACCAAAATTGATGCAGTTAATACATAGTGTTCTTACAAACCAATAAGAAATGGTGAGTGCCTCCAAAAAAGAATGCATTAGGACAGTAAATATGTAATTTGCAAAAAAAGAGACACTAGTAGCCAGAAAACATGAAACATGATTCCACTTCAGGTTTAAAAAACTAAAAATTAAGATTTTTGACACATTGGTAAGGATTAAAATGAAAAATGACATCAGATGTTGGCAAGGCATCAGGGAAAGAACTCCATTAACCAGATGTAAAGTCAATTTTAGAGGTCAAATTGGCTGTCTATATTCTATATTTGTAAACATAGCTGCAAAATGTGAATAATTTTTGACTTGGCAACTCTACTATGAATTTATCTGAAGGAATCATACTCATTTTCATTGATACATATTTAGCAAGGTGCTCTGAAATGGTATAATAGAAAAATTGGAAATAAAAATTCAGGGAAAAGCTGGCTCAAAATCATTTCCTTTTAAATTCCACTTCCTCACCACATCCCATTCTATCCCAAACCCATACCAATCTGCATTCAATCCTGTAAGTTCCAATGAACTCACTAAACCAATGGAGTCTGTCACTAAATTCAGGGCACACCCTTTGGTCCTTGTCTCACCTGATATGTCAGCGGCATTCTACAGAACTGACCCCCTCTCTCCTGAAACACTACTTCCCAAGCCAATTATTGCCAGTCCACTTTCCTATTTTCTCATTAAATGTTGGCATTCCTTAGGTATCCCCTATTCTTTCTCTATACCAGCACTTCTTAAAGTGTGGTCCCTGCAATAACAGCATTAGCACCATGTAGGAATGTGTTACAAATCCAAACGTTCAAGGTCAACCCCAGACCCACGGAATCAGACTCTTGGGGTGGGACCCAATAATCTGCATTTTACCAAGCCCCCCCCCCCGCCCCCCAGGCAATTCTGATGTATGGTTAAGTGTGAAAACAATTACTTTGGTCTAAATGCACTTATTCGCAATCTTGGCTGCTCATTAGAATTATCCAAAGAGATTTAAAAATCCGATTGTCCAGGTGGATACTACAATCCAATTAAATCAGATTCTCGGGGTGGGGGGGAGGGGAAAGCCCAGGCATCAGCAATCCTTAAAGCTCCCAGGTGATTGTAACGTGTAGCCAAGGGTGAAAACTGCTCTCCTACATTCTTTCCCTGTACACTTCTTCCCAAGCTTACTTCTTAAAAGGAATAATGTGGGGAAACTTGCTAAAAATATAATTCTCACTTTCCTGGTACTTATGATTCAGTAGAAGGACTAAAAGTTTAAGACTGTGTTTTTCATCGACTAGTTTGGGAACATTGCCATATCTTACTTAAAGCAGTGGTTCCCATAGCCTGTTCCCCAGAACAGGAGCTCCAGCATTACCTGGGACTGTTAGAAATGCAAATTCTACTGAATCAGAAACTCTGGGAGTGGGGCCCAGGAATCAGTGTTTTAACAAGCCCTCCAGGAGATTCTGATGCACATTCAAATTTGAGGGCCATGATCTTAAATTACTCTATGCTAGCAGAAGAGCCAGGACAGCACAGTAGACCCACGTGAGGGCACGGGAGACAGGCTACTTGGGTTCAGTGCTCTCCTCTGCTACTTATGACCTTCATCTGGTTATTTAACCTGTTTCTCAGTTTTTTTTACATATAAAATGAGCTCCCTCCTAGGCTTGTTGTATTAAATGAGATAATCCGCGCAAAGCTCCTGAACTACCAGCTGGCACAGAGAGAGCATCCGGGAAGCAGATGCCATCCTCACTCACAAGTTGATGTCTCTCCTTTGAGCTCCTTGCCTACCATCTCATTGACTGCTCCATGTCTCCTCCTGGATGTCCCATGGGCACCTCACATTTAATGTGTTTCATAATGAACCCCTGAGGTTCTTCCCAAGTCATACTCCTTTCTCATTCCTGACGATCATTGAATAAGAAACCTCAGAGCCAACTCTGAATCCTTCCTCTCTTTTAACCACCACAGCCAGCCAAATGACAGTCCTAAAAATCTCTGGAGTCCATTAAGTGCGACTTCATTTGCTCTCCTAACACTCAAATTCAAATTCACTGTCGGTTCTCACAGGAGTTTTGTTACTGGACTCCCTGCTTCCTCTCTGACCATCTCCACCAACACATTCTCCCCAGTCAGTGATCTTTCAAATACAAAAATCAGATCATGCCACCTCCCTGCTTAAAAGACTCCAAAGACTATCCACTGTGTTTGGAGAAAACCCAAACTCCTCATCATAGCCTGAGTCCTTCCAGGACCAGGCACCTGTCAGCATCTCCATCCTCACCTCCTGCCCTCTCTCCTTCAATGATGAGGCACCTGGCTTTCCTTCAGGTCCTTCGATGCACAGCTCTCACCTCACCTAAAGGCGTTTCATGCTGAGAAAGTGCACTTGTGCCTTCGTTGGTTTGCTTAATGCCGCATTCTGCAGGCTCCAGCTAAAATGCATCACCTCCCTCAGATAGCTTTCCATGACTCCCAAGATGATTTTAGTAGGCTTTTTCTACATCTACTCCATAGCTTTATCTCTCCTGATACTTCTTGCCCAATTTGAAACCACAGAGAATGTGCCGATTTTGTTCACAGCTGTATCCCTGGTAGCTAGCTACCATAGTGCTTGGCAACTGGTGGGCTCTTATATATGAGGCCTATGTGGATTCATGGATTAAAATTATTTAAAAATTTTAAAAAATTATTGTAGAACATTTGATATAAGAAAATGGTCAATACACATATTATAAATATATCATGATTTTTCTGTAAACCTACAACTTCTCTAATAAAAAATATTTGTATCATGAAACAATGGGCTATTTTACATGTAATTATCTCCTACAAATCAATAAGTAAGAGATAAGGTATGTTTTCAAAAAAAAAATAGACAAAGGATGTAAAAAGATAATTTACATTTAGAAAAGACATTGAGATGACTGATGACATATTTGAAGCATTACTATTAATTATGAAAATACAATTACAAACTAATCATCTTTTTTTGTTCTTGTTACTGGCCAAAGTGAAAAAAAGTGATAAAATCCAATGGTGGCATTATTCTGTATACTTTGAGTCTGCAATTTAATTTCTAGGCATGTTAATAAATCAATGCTGAAAGACAAAGGTGCTCCTCATCATACATATAACCATAGTGAACGTTTTGGAAAATTCTAAATGCAACTGGAGTTTGGGTCAATTAATTATAGGCCACCCATAAAACAGAATGCTATTCCATCACTAAATATGATGCTTCAGAAAATTACTTAACAATATGGAGAAATATTTTGATCTATTTTTAGGATTAAAAATAGTGTAATGAGAACTTTAGACACCATGATCTCAATTTTGGAGACGAACATACATTTATAGAAAAAAAAGATTATCATGATTGTCCCTGAGTGGTGAAACTGCTAATTATTGTTGCTTCTTTAAACTTTTCCCTGTTTTCCAATGGAAAATTTCTTACTCTTATAGACAAAGTGGAAATTACAGTCTGGGTAAAAACAACACAGAAAGGTAGGCTGAAAGTGTTGCGAGTGGGAGATGGATATGCTTAGAAGCCTATGCATAAAATAAGAAAGAGGATAATTAATGTAAAAGATGGCAGGCATGGAGCCTGAGGAGAGAAGAAGTCCAGGAGATACTTCAGAGGGAATGGAGAGAATGTAATGAACAATTGGGTCTGTCTATAGTAAGATATCTCTGCCTCTCATTTTTAAAATGAATGGGAATTGATGGCTACACCATAGAATGCCTGAGTTTTGGAGAAAGTCGAGAGGTGTGTAATTTCTCTGGAAATACTCCTATGACATTTCAGAATCTGTCACCAGTATGTACACACCCTAAAGACCATGAATTACCTGTTTGCCATTTGCCCAGCCCGCATTTGCCACACAGTAGGCCCTTAGAAGCTGTCAAAGGAATCAAGGAGGCAGGGGGGATTTCCTGACTTCAAAACACTTTGAAATTGACTGCTAAACATGACTATGTGCAAGCCAATGATAAATTTCACAAAAGAATCATTCTGCTTTCATAAACTTCATGCATAAGACCACAAACATTTTACTCAGCTTTTGGTTCTCTTTAATGTAGTGTCAAGGGCTGACATAGTCTGAAACACTGAATATTATGTTTGCATTAGATTTCTGTAATGCATTTTAGTTATTCGTCAGTAAGTCCAATCTGACATAGTTGCTCCCACAATATGTTAAAATATTGCACTTTTGCTTTGACACTTATATTTTCTCTTGTCCCTGAAGAATAATGATTTGCCCTTATACCCCACCTTCAGTCTGAAGCCAACTGAAAGCCACAGAAGACTTACAGAAGTAAATAGGTTAACGTGTAGAAAAACAAACTATTCTTGTGTATATTTTTACATCTAAGCCCATATTAATGTCTAGGTTCACTTATGCCCGTACCTCAGTCATTTCTACACTTCTACAGGTAAAGCTTAATTCAGGGGGTGGGGGCTGTTAAGTAGGAAACTGATCTGTGTCTCCTACTTAAGGAGTGTGGGTCTAAAGTCAAGTCTATTGGGCTGGTGCCATCCTCCCTGCTCTTCTCCCAGCTGCCTTGGCAGCCCTCCAGCACCCACTTTCTGACCTAGGAACTGGGGTCCCAAAGGTGGGTAGGGTTCCTTATGGTGGTGACACATGCCATGAAATGATTCATCTCTTAACATTTCCCCTGCCCTTGCCCCCAGGTCACAAACTGCTGAAGCTTTAAATTGGGCTCATCAAGATGTCACTTTTAACAGGGTGGCCGCACTAGACAACTCCAGGGGCACATACATCTCGCTTCTGAAACTGTGTGAGCCAGAGCTCCTCTTTTTTGACAGGTCAGACACCTGGAAGGAACCAGATTATGCTAAAAAGAAACTAACTTCCAGAAAACTATGGAAAGGGGCCCCAGGCATACAAGATCCTGGGAAGTGAGGTCCATTTTTTGGTCTCATTCTCTTTTTTCCCCTCATTTTCACTTTCTCTAGCACATGTAATTTCACTTTCTTTCCCTACTACTTTTACCTTCTCTCTCCCTATCCACATTTCTTTCCTTTCTCTCAGCACATTTCCATTTTCTCTCACTCACATACATTTTTCCTTTCTCTCACACACACTTTTTTACTTTCTTATACACACTTTTCCTTTCTCACTCTCAAATGTTTACTTTCTCTCACATGCAGTTTTACTTTCTCTCTTCCCCATTTTAGTTTCTCTTTCTCACACATTTACTTTCAACAATTTTTACTTTCACTCTCACTCGCATTTGTTTTTACACACATCTTTTCATTTTCTCTCATACACTCAACTTTGACTCTTGAACCCACAGAATCTTAAACAGAGAGGGAAGTGGCCAGATCGGAGTCACAGAGGGTGAAGTGGCAGCCAGGTCTGGGCTGAGACCTGAAGCAGGGAGACCTGAAAATATTCCAGCCCAGCCAGGAGCTGAGTTTTTCCCATGAAGCTGCAGTGGTGGGGTGGAGGGGGACGCCCCGGTCACAGGAGTCAGTTGTCAGGTGGCTTTGATAGGACCGCATAACTGTTTGGATCGGGGCAGTATCTTGGATGATGCCAAGGTTTCTGGCTGGGACAACAAAGTAGGAAGTGCCACCAAGAGCCATGGAAGGTGGCAGAAGGAGCAGGCCTGGGAGTTCCTTGATCCTAGATTTACTTTATCTAAGGAAGATAAATGTGTTATCTAAGACAAGAGAGCTCTCGGAAGAAAAGAATTCATAATTCCACACAGAAAGTCCTTGAATTTTGCTTGTTCACTTTTGAACAATTCTCCCTTTTGTATAATAATACACCCTTAAAACACAATTTCTCTGCAAAATGTAAACTTGGTGCATCAATTGAAGCAAAACAAAAAGAAAAAGTGTGCTACCCTACGGAGGCAACTTTTGCCAGCACCCCAGTTCTATACTGGCTGCCTCACCCCTTTGCAGAATAATGTCACTGCAGTTATCTCCCCAGGGGGCTGTCACTCTCTGGGAGGGCAGGGAGGCAGTCCCTACTGCTCCCCTCGGGCCCCAGCTGCCCACTAGAGGCAGCCACTTGGAGGGTGCTCAGAAATACGTTTGGAATGAATGAGTAACTGAGGTCTTTTTTCATGTTTCATTCATTAGCATTCTAAGAAAACAGAAAACTGAGATGAAGTTATGGAAGCACTCACTTTTGTGAGAAGCACAGGAAAAATCTGAGGCAATGACAGGAATCATTAAGCATCACTGAGAGCGGTAGACTTTTAGCCTCAATTGGACGCTCATTAGACTTAAGCTGGTCAAATTTGTGCTCAACGGTGAATGAAAAGAACAAAATTAAAGATATATTGAATGCTGGAAATGGAGCAGTGAAGGTTTTATGTAAATGATGAAGGTAGCTGAGGAGTTGCTATTCTTTTTAGCTTTCTTAAAACAGGCCTCCCTGTGCCTTAACAACAACGATAAAAGAAATCAAAAAACCCAAGTCAACTGTTCTAACATTGAACATTTACTTTTACGCAAGTGTTCAGGAAAGCATTATGTTCTGAAAGGTCGGCTGCCTGGGCTCTTTATGCCATCCCACTATTTCATTTATAGGGAGAGACGGGTACTTGGCAGCAGACATTTGTAGGGGCTGACCGACAGACAGGCTCTCAAATGTGACCTTTGGAATGACCCAGAGCACTGCAGCTAGAGTGCTTGGGGAGCAATATAATTCTAATGGGTGCAGAAAGTGCTGGGCCTGGAAGAAAAGGCTTAATGCTTAGAAAAGCACTTGGTACACTTAATCCATTGTTATCTTCACATAAATTAATCCATTCAAAGTGTTCATGGCATCATTCCAGGTTCTCTGGATACATCCATGGAAAAGCAGATAAAAATCCCTGTCCTCATGGAGTTGGCTTTCTAGGGTGGCAGGTACAGATAGATAATTAAGAAATAAGTAAGTAAATTATATAGAATTATGATAGAGAGTGAAGAGTACAATGGAGAAAAAGAAAATGGTGTGGGAGGCAGTGCAGGTATTAGGGATTCCAACTTTAAATGAGGTAGTCAGGGAAGATGTGGTAGGTTGTGTTATCCTTCCCCTTTAAGGTCATTTTACACCCGTGCCATTGCCATATGACTTGCAGTCCTTCCAAGCCCACAGAGCAGACTTCCCTGCCTTGGAGACTTGCACTGGCCAACAGAATGTGAGCAGGTGTGCCTAATACCAGGTGCAATAGGAATTTTTAAACACGCTTGTGTTTCGCTCATTCTCTTGTTTCTGCCTTCCACCATGAAACTTGAAAGTTGCTGGCAAGGGCTGGTCCTTGCGCCCGGGTTCTGGAATGAGAACCCACAGCCTGCAGACAGCCTACAAGGGATACGCGTGAGAAAAAAATAAACGTTTGTTGTGTAAGCCAATGATACATATTTTTTGGTACCACAGTCAAGCCGTTTAATATAAAAAGCCTTTGAGATGACATTTAAGCAAAGACCAGAAGGAGATAAAATAATAAAAGTGAGGCTCAGAAAAGTGATGCGACTCTCCCAAGTCACACATCTATTAAGTGAGGAAGATTGTATTGGAAATCCATCAATCTGGGGGTGTGTTCACGTCACCCGCTCAGGCAGGCATCCGGGTAACTCAGGGCACAAGAAGCCATCGGCAGCATTTCTCCCTCCTGGTCAGGTGTCCATCCTACCCCTCTAGGGAGGGTCCTATAGCAACACACCTCAACAGTCCATATAGACCCTTGAGGCACATGGGTCTCTCCTGCGACTGAAGGCAAGAGTGACCGATTCTGCAGCTGAATTCTTCCATTTCCTCCCCACCTTTTACACCACTCAACTCATAATAAATCCCCAAGACAAGGCAGGATGGTGATTGTTATGGCCTCCCACTTACAGAGGGAGAAAACTAAAGCTTGGGGCTAAGCAATGTTCTTAAGTCATGTAGTAAATGGATGTAAGTGGGGTAAATCCCACCTTTTTGAATGCACTAATGGCAACACATCTTTTATATACTCACAAATCCAAGTCTCATTACAACCCTAGGGGTTGAGTTGTTAGATCTATTTTATGGCTGAAGGAATTGAAGCTCAGAGACATGAAGATCTCCCAGCTCAGAGGGTCTCCCAGCTTAGACACAGAGGAGCAAGGATTAGAAGCCAGGATTTTCTCACCCCAGAAATGCATCCCATGGAACTCTACCCTATGTAGATAGCTTTCCATGAAGATGCAGGACAATAGCTCTCGGAGTCCAAACACATTGCACATTTTGGTTGGTTTACAGGAGATCAATGGACTTCATTGCTTAATCAATTCATCCTTAACTTGGTGACATGAAGAGCAGCTGCTGATGCCCAGGGAGAGGCCAGGCTCACATGTGCATGAAGAAAACCGCCTTTCCCAGTGACTCTTCGTTCAGGTAGAGCCACCTTCCTCCAGAGTCTGTGACCACAACCAGCCATGAGTCTGAAGGTAGAACAATGAGAAGGAATGTATCTCTCTCTCCTGCACTTTTTCTCTGCTGGACATTTTTCCTAAGTGGGAGATCCTACAGCCATGGAAACACAAGAGGCAACTCAATGTAGCATACACAGGGAGATGAGGGTGGAAAGCTCACTCCTCCATAGAAAATCTGTGTGGTTTTCAATGTAAAAAATTCATTCATTTACTTAAATATATATTGAGTGCCTAGTATGTATCAGCTATTGTTATAGAGCCTGGGAATATAGCAATGAACAAGCAGATAGTACCTGCCTTCCAAAACAAAAAAACACCCACAAATGCTCAGAATGGTTTCATTCTGAATGTACATAAAGGCTATTATACCCTGCCCTTTGGTCTAGTGCAACCAACAAAACACCCCAACAGATCACAGGTGGGGGGGTCTCATGGCCAGAAAGCAGTAGTAGGGACACAGTATTCCCCTAGAGTCCCCATCGCTCTGCTGATATATGTAATGCCAACTCACACTACACCTCTTAGGGCACCAACAAGCCTTGGCCAACCGATCCAATCCAACCCAGCTGCCAGAGGTCAAACCACTGGCCAATCATACTGCTCCTTTTCAACTTCCTTGTGTTTGGAAGAGTATATATGTTCAGATGATCCAATGGCTAAGACATACAAGGGTCATTTAGAATAGCAGCTTTCAGTTGTATAAAATATAGTCATACAAAGAAGATGATGGCATCTGCCAAGACTAGAAACATCTCACCTTTATTTCCTCTACCTGGAAAAATCCCAAGCCAGTTTGATCCTGGAATGCCTAGGCAAGAGAGCTCTGGAAGGCTGGGAGAGCCATTGACCTGACCAAGACCTTGCTTATAGCTGTTACATTCAGCAGTTCCACGTACAATATCCTTTCAGTTAAATGAACCATATGTTTAATTGAACAGTGGTTAGTATTGCCACTTTTGGTCTTGACAAAGCTGTAAAGGGGAAAATGAACTCAAAACAGAGTTGGGATCCATTCCTCAGCTCCTGGGCAGAAGGCAGGCAAGAAGTCTCACTCCAGCAGTAATGAATGATGCACTCAGTAAATTCCCAAAAGGAGCTGGTGTTGCCACTCATCTCAAAACTACCTTGCCCCATGGGATTTACTAGATTCATTTCTAGATGGGAGTTTCTCTCCTTATGAATTGTGACTTGATGTAACCACCTACAACATGGCTACATCCACTTACCTTAAAAAGGTTGTTCAGTGTTATTTTGTGACTGATGCAAAGCTGGCTGGCTGGAAGTAAGATCCTTGGGATTTATGTCAGCTTGCGGCTCAGCTCCCCCAAGGAGTGTCCTCAGTGTGAAGGGGTTTGGGACACCTTGACCAAGATGGTGACTGTCAAGTGCCAATTGTATGTCCACATCAAGTCTGCATGAGTTTGCTGGGTGAACTCCAAAATGAGGGCAAAGAACAGATTTTCATGTTTGGTCCTTCCGGCACCTTAAAAATGTCTTCACTGCTTATTATGAACTGTGCATTGTTATGCTGAGAAGACAGAAAGTCAGAGGGACTAGGAGAGTTGTTGTGGTATGCAAAATTCTGCCCTTTCAGCAGGGCTTGATGCCACGTTGCACGCTCTAAGATGTGGGCAGGGATTCCAAGCTATATTAGTTTCCTGAGAAACTGCAAGCCACTCAGTCTGTCTTCATCACATTCTGTTTTGTGATCCTACAGGCCACAACTATGGGGAAGTGGGGTGGCTGGAAGAAGCATCTGGTTCTAGTATTAGAGCTAACATGGTAGGGCAGCTGACACACAGTAGGTGCATTTGTTTCCTTGTCCCCATGCCATCCTTTTGAACCTATTCTCAGTTTCTGCCTCCTGGTGTCTGAAGACATGTGGCCATCCTTAAAGTAAGGGTAGTGTGTGACCAGGAAGAGAAGAGAATGATACCTAAAGCCTGGAGGGCATGGCCTGACATCACAGTCCCTTCCATCAATGCACTTTGATCCCTGACTTGAAAGAGCTGAACTCTGAGAAGGGAGAACTGGGTCCCCAAACATCCCTGCTGATGCTATTCTAAATGCAAATAAATGTCAAAGCTGAAATAACCATAATGCAATTGTACTTAGTCTGTTTACTGAAATATCAGTCATTGCTTTGCACAGCAATTCCATTTTTAAAGTTCATTGTGCTAGAAAACTGTTGCAGTTCCTTAATTCTTACTTTCTCATCCAAGGCGGGTAGGAGGTGAGAAGTTTTTGAACTGTATGAAAATCTATGAGACATTTCGGCAGTATCTCAGAGCTCTCTTCCGGCATCATATATACTCTGTTATCTTCAAACTCATCGAAAGCTCCTACCCCCACGGCCTGCCCTCATTCTGGCAGCAAATATTAAAACAGTATGAGCAGAAGCAAAGAAAAAAAATATATATAAAAGAATCGATCAGGGCGTCAACAACCAGCATTCATCCAGGGGAAGCTATCCAGGGTGGGAAAGGGGCTAGAAATCCTGTACCACGAGGAGCAGCGGAAGGATCCATCTGCCATCCCCTGACCCCATTCGGTTCTTTGTTCTTTACTGCCCTTCTCCGTGGCCAGGAAGCTAACTCCTACAGATGGTATCAATGGGCTCTTAGTCTCAGGCTTCTGATTGGATTTAGTCAATGGAAGATATGAGCACAAGATTAGAGGCAGGAGGATCGAGAAGTCACCCTCCCCCTTCTTCTTCACAATTTGGGCAGTGGCTGCATTTATCTACATCCAGGTGTTGGCCTCATTTCTGTTGACACTTTGGACTGAATAATTCCTCGTTATGGGGGTTGCATATTCCACAGCATCACTGGCCTCTATCCACTATATGCCAGTAGCACTCCCCTCCCAAGTTATGACAACCCAAAATGTTTCCAGACATTGCCACATGTCCCCTGAAGACAAAATTGCCCCCAGTTGAGAACCACTGCCTACACCTCTGTTGATAGCCCCTTCATTTAACTCTCCTTGGTAATCCATTGAGCAGGCCATCTGCAGGTAACTGGGATCCCAAGATACCTGCACAGCAGCATATGTGAACAGCAGTCTGGGTTCTTGCAAGTAACTGAGGGTATGTCATGTCTCTCAGTAGATTGTGAGCTTCTGGAGGGCAGGGACCAGGGCTCACACATTCAGCACATGCCACCCAAGAGGCTCCTAGCACAATGTTGCCACTGCCAGAGAATTGCTTTTGGAATCCCAGCAAATTTAGTGAAAGCCTCTTTTTTCTGCCTTTGTCCTCAATGGAAGCAGAACATAGGCACACACCTCCACCCACTCTCCACCCTATCCTCTTTTTATAATGACTTTTCACATCTGTGGGCAATTTCTTCCCAGAGACCAAAAGGTCTAGGATGCTTCTGAATTGGCACAAGAACCTTGTGGTTAACCTGTAGGGGACAGCAAATGCTGCCAGTCCCCAGGATGCAGCAAATGCCTCTAAATTAGGTCTGCCTTTGCCTTCATTTAAGAACTGTAACAATTGCTTTTTTCTTCTGTGGAAGTATAACCTGAGATGAACTGCTTTTGAATCAGTAAATGTGACTTGTTCCATGAGGAGGTACCGGCCCTCTCCCAGAAACTCAAGAGGAAGGCATTTTCCTAAGTCCCTGTAAAGGACTGAGGCTGAGAGCTGGAGGAAAAGCTCAGCCCACAGAAGGCAGCAAGCCGGTGCCTTTGATCAGACTTGCTTCCAGATTGCAAGTGTCATCAATGAGTATTTAATAGCTACATGGTGTCCTGGTGTCACCAGCACGGTTTTACACAGGCTATGAGGACACCTCAAGATGAAAGTTGACACGAATAATCCCACAGGTGTGCTCCAGTGAAGCCAGGTCTAAGGTTCTCCTAGAGGACATCGAGCCCTTTGCATTGGTTCTCCGGTTCTGGAACTACACCAGCTGCTGTTGTCAGGCTCTCCTGGGGGATTTAGCAGGTAGGGTTAGACTGTCGATCTCTACACTTCATCATGCTGCTTTAGTTGCCAAGCTAGGTGTGTCATGCAAGTAGGGGGACTACGGAGAACTCTGCTCCTCACCCCCAGGAAGCATGTAGTAACAGTTCATGCTGGCATGTGCTACAAGATAGGTTTCCTGCCTCAGTTTCCCCACTTACACCAGATTTCTTTTGGAATTTCAGTCTTGACAGGGATCCCAATACCGGCTGCAGTTTCCCCAAAGACCTGAATGTCCATCTTATAGCTGATGGACAAAATCCCAATTCTGCCATCATTTGGCTGCAGCCTTGAAATCAGGCAGCCCTGGTCAGAAGCACCAAGTCAGAGCAAATAACATCACCTCTCTGGGCTTCAGTTGGTTCATCTATAAAATGAGGTTGAGCATTCTTATCCACTTGCAGGATTTGTTTTTCCTTTTGAGTTATAATTTGCATTCTGTAAAATATACAAATCTTAATTGTGCAGCTTGATGAATTTTTATGTGTACACATCCACATAACTACCACTCAAACTGATAAGAGAGGTTTATTTCCATCACTCCAAAAGTACTCTTATTCCTCATCTCAGATAATAACCATACTGTTCTAGTTTGCTAATGCTTCTGGAATGCAAAACACCAGAGATGGATTGGCTTTTATAAAAGGGGGTTTATTTGGTTACACAGTTACAGTCTTAAGCCATGAAGTGTCCAAGGTAACACATCAGCAATCGGGTACCTTCACTAGAGGATGGCCAATGGTGTCTGGAAAACCTCTGTTAACTGGGAAGGCATGTGGCTGGCGTCTGCTCCAAAGTTCTGGTTTCAACATGGCTTTCTCCCAGGGCGTTCCTCTCTAGGCTGCAGTTCCTCAAAAATGTCACTCTTAGTTGCACTTGGGGTATTTGTCCTCTCTCAGCTTCTCTGGAGCAAGAGTCTGCTTTCAACAGCAGTCTTCAAACTGCAGTTCCTCTCTCAGCTTCTGGGCATTCTTCAGAGTGTCCCTCTTGCCTGTAGCAGCTTGCTTCTTCTGTCTGAGCTTATATACTGCTCCAGTAATTTAATTCAGACCCACCCAATGGGCGGGCCAACACCTCCATGTTAATTATCCAAACAGAGTCATCACCCACAGTTTGGATGGGGTGCATCTCCATGGAAACACTCAAAGAATTACAATCTAATTAACACTGATAGGTCTGCCCACATAAGATTACATCAAAGATAATGGCATTTGGGGGACATAATACATTCAAACTGGCCCACATACCCCTAAAGATTACCAGGAGTCTCACTTTAATTAGCATTAGAGTAGTGTTTCCTGTTCTTGAACTTCATATAAATGGAATCATATAGTATGCATTCCTTTATGTCTA
Source organism: Choloepus didactylus (assembly GCF_015220235.1). NCBI lineage: Eukaryota > Metazoa > Chordata > Mammalia > Pilosa > Megalonychidae > Choloepus > Choloepus didactylus. The sequence continues at coordinate 46,495,557 of NC_051325.1, forward strand.
GCTGTGTTTGTTCAATAAAGTTTTGGAGATTAATCTGCATTACGAGTTTATCCCTTTCTTTTGCCAAGTAGTATTCCATTGTATGGATAAAATATCACAATTTGTTTATCCATTCTCTTGTTGATGGCTGTTTGGGTTGTTTCCTGTTTGGGATTATTATGAATAAAGCTATTATGAACATTCTTATGCACTCATTTCTCTTGAATCTATGCCAAGGTCCAGTCCCAGGGATTAAAGCACCAAAATTCATGCCACATCTGAGCTCCCCATCAGCCTACTGAGCTTTCTGCTGGACACCCCCACCAGGATGCATGTCCCACAGGTACCTGAGCCTCATCATGTTCTCCAAAGTTTCCATCACCCTCATGACCTGACCCTGACAGCCACCCCCAGTTGCAGTGCCAAACCTCCTCCAGGGCTACCGCCCAGCCATCCTCGGCTGTGTTTACTGCTCTGAACATGTCTTATTCTTTAGAGTAAAATGAAGCCAGATGACCATGCTACTCTTTATATGGAAATATACTCTAGAAATATTAAAGGCTTAAAGCCAAAAAAATCCCATAAAAATGTTAGAAGAAAATCTGGAGAATATTATCATGTTCTGATCTCAGCTCCCTAGAAGTATAATGATGCTAAAATCAAGGAAGAAACACTGAAACAAGAATTAAAATCTTCTCTATGGAAAAAAAAGAAAATGAACATTAAGTTAAAAATGAAATAAACTTGAAAAACATATCAGTAATCAATTATTACTAATATGTAAAGGGCTCCTATAAAACAATAAGAAATGTTGAAAACCCCAATGGAAGAAAATGCAGAAGAGAGGCAACTGACAATATTAAAGTTTAATAAGTATAAAAAGATGCTCAGCATTACTAATAAAGAACATATTAAAACAAGTTTTTTTTTTTAACTCATCAGATTAGTAAAAACTTTTAAAATTCTAAGTATTCAGGTGTATGAAGGTTTGGGAAAGTTAGATCTCTAATACACTCTAGATGGAAATATAAGCCAATGGCTCCTTTCCAAGAAGATGATACTGTGATTAGTAAAAATCATTTAAATGTGGGCAATTCAACTTCTGGGAATTTTTCCTAAGGAAATGGTTGGATTAGTGCACAAAGACATGCATGAGGCTGTTCATAACAGAAGTGTTTGCAAAATTAAAGAAACTGAAGACCTAAATGTCCAAGGATGCCTTGGATGCATATATATAATGGAATAATATGCAGACAGTAAAATGATTGGGTAAATATGTCTTTATCATGGGTAGATTCTCATGCCCTTTTTGAGAGAATAAAGAAGATTAGGGAAAATAATTCAAGATATAACCCATTACTGTAAGTATGGGAACGGGCACCCATAGCAAATGTTTGGAAGGTATTTTATTCAGGGTAGGCTAATTTTGGTAATCTCAGAGACCAAACACAAGGAAGATTTATTTTTTTGCTCCTGTAATTGTCAACTAAGGGTCTGCAGGGAGCTTCTGCTTCTCTTGACCATCAAAGAACCAGGCTCCTCCTTTCAGTAGCTCCACCCTCCCCTGGGGTCTTGGTGTCCTCCACATCTGGCTGTCAAGAGGGAAGAGAGAGCAGGTGTGCAGGATGGGTGAGGGGCCTGTAAGGGCTGGGATTGGAAGTGGCACAGCTTATTTATGCCCACATATCACTGGCTAAAACGTACCCAAATGGTTGTCCCTAACTGCAAGGGAGGCTAGCAAGTACAGCCTGACTGCGGGCCCAATAGTTAGCCCATCTCTCTCACAGAAGAAACAGACCAAGATCTCAAGGTGGTTCAGTCTCACTAGAAACATCTGGGGTTGCATGTGGCTGAATAATGGCTCCCACAGATCTCCAGGTCCTGAGCCCTAGAACCCATGAATGTTATCTTACGTGGCAAAAGGGACTTCGCAGATGTGATTAAGTTAAGGACCTTGAGATGGGGGAATTATTCTGGATGACCTGGTGGATCCTGTCTGCAATGGCAAGTGTCCTTTATATGAGGGAGCAGGGGGAGCTTTGACTACAAGAGCAGAAGGAGCAGAGTGAGGATTGAAGCAAGATGCTACACTGCTGGCTTTGAAGGCAGAGGAACAGACCATCAGCCAAGGGAGGCAGCTCTGGAAGCTGGGAAGGGCAAGGAAACAGATTCTCCCCTAGAGCTCTGGAAGGAGTGCAGCCCTGCTGACATCTTGAGTTAGGCCCAGAGAAACTGATTTCAGAATTGTGACCTCCAGTACAATAAAAGAATAAACATAGGTTGTTTTAAGCCACGAAATTGGTGGTGATTTGTTACAGCTGCAATAGGAATCTAATAAGGGTTTAACTTTAATAGTGGTTTGAAGCTGTATGTACCCCAGAAAAAAACATGTTCTTAAATTTAATCTATTTCTGTGGGTGTGAGCCCATTGTAAGTAGGCCCTTGTGATGAGGCTACTTCAGTTAAGGTGTGGCCCAGCCCAGTCAGCATGGGTCTTAAAACTTTTACCAGAGTCCTTTATAAGCCAACTGAAATTTAGACAGAGAGGAGAAAGCCACAAGAAGCGAGGCTGGACATCACAGAACCTGAAGAGAAGGAAGAGGCCAGAAGAGGCCGCCATGTGCCTTACAAAGTGACAGAAGAGCCAAGCATTGCTGGCAGCCAGCCCCAGAGCACCAGTCCCCAGGAAGAAAGCGTTGCCTTGGTGATGCCTTGATTTGGACTTTCTTTTTGCCTCAAAACCGTGAGCAAAAAAATTACCATCATTTAACCTGAACCATTTCATGGCATTTGCTTGAGTAGCCTAAGAAACTAAAGCAACTTTTCTTTCTCCTTTCTGAATTGTGTCCCACAGGGCATGTATAACTTTCAGAATGAGGGTGAAGAAAAGCATGATAAAAGCTGTTTCCATGCTGATGAGCACACAGAGGAATTGGGCCCAGTAATGGGTGGATCAAGTAGACAAGAGGCGACTTGGGGTCCTGGGTCCTTTGTGGCAGGGCTGTGTGTGGCCAGGACCTAAGAGAAAGAAGGCCTAGCGGCACTCTTGGGGCACCCCAAAGGACAGGTACCAGCTCCTACGGCCCGCTTCTGTCAGAAGAAAGCATTCCCCATACCACCATTTGTCACTGTCAGCCTGAGGAGCAATTCCATCCCATCCAGCCAGAAACAAGCAGACACCAGCGTCACAGGTGGGGTGACAGCAGACACTGTGGCTAGCGCACGCCCATCCTCATGGTGTCCAGCTGTGACTGAGACCCTGGGCACAGATGCAGCCTAGAACCTCGTAAGAAAAGAGAATCAGCTTGGGGCCCTTGGAGAACCTCTCTCATCTTCTCTCTCCACTTGCTTTTTTTTTTTTCAGAAAGAATGCAGGAATTTGGGGAGAACCTTCCTCCTAAATTGAACAGTCATAATACTTCAGATAAAAGGCCTTAGAAAATGTATGAGATTTAAACCACATCCCTGTGGCTCATTCAGCAGGTCAGCCTGGGAGCTGGGAGGCCTCTTGGGTCAGGGAATGAGCCCAGGTTGGGTTGGCACCTGTGCAGACCTGGACTTAAGCTCCTGCCGCTCTGCTTAGCAGCTGTGGGACCCCAGCTGTGTCCTTCAACCTTCCTGCCTATGAAATGGCAAGAATAGCGCTCGCCCTTCCTCTCTGCTTTTATTAGTGCAATTTCCTCTGCTTAGAGTACATCCCACACTCTCCTTGTGGCATGTACAACTAGTTCTCTAGTGATCTCATTCTCCTTTCCATTACATGTGGCAGTACCTGAGAAGCCAAGTACTGAGAATACATTTCCCACCCTTCTTATGGCCTCAGGACTAGTTTTCCCCAATGAAACATGAAGGAAAGTGATGGCTGCTCCTTCCAGGCCCAGCCCTAAAGCACCTCTCCGGTGTCCTCCAGGCCCTTCCCCTCTCTCGGCCTGCTGGGGTAGAGATGACCACGTGAGCCATGTGTGGAAGGTGGCGGGACCCTGGCCCCCCAGGTCCCTGAGTGACCAGACAGAGGACCGTTCACCCTGTTTACCCCTCCAGAATAAGCAGAAAGTTAGCGTTACTAAATGCCATCAGGTGCCTTGGATTGGACCCTGGAACAGAAAAAGCACATTATGGAAAACAACAGGTGAAGTCCAAATAAAGTCCACAGTTTGGTTAATAGTAAGCAACCAATACTAATCTCTTAGTTTTGACAAACGTACCATGGAACATAAGATGCTAACATCAGGGGAAAAGGCGAAACTAGTGAAAAGTATTCCAGGACTCTGCACCATCTTTGCACCTTTAAAAAAAAAATCTAAAATTACTCCAAAGTAAAAAACTCATAATAAAATAAAAAAAATAAACTTCAACTGTATTGTTTGACATGTTTGGGTCTATTTGTTACTGCATCCCAGCCTAGCCTAGCTGGTACACTCCTCTTCACCTATGAAACTCTCAGTCACATTTCAGGACTCAGCTGTGACATTGCCTTCACTAAGAAGCTATCTGGGATCCTGGGGGTGGAGGAGGTACCCCTTTACACTACATTCCCATGTCTGTCTCACTCAAGAGAAGCCACTAATGGACCTGCCTGTTTCCCAAACCATACCCAAGCCTTGAGTCAAGAGCCTTGTCTCCTTCATCATTACAATATTCCTAATGGTGCTCCGGAATATATGGTCAATGAGTTAACACCAGCCTCACCATAGTGTTGTCATGAACATTTACTACAACACCCAGGGTGAAACCGCTTCATTAACTCTGAAGTGCTGCACAAATGCAGGGGATGATTAATCAGTTGCAAACTATTTACTGAACACCGGGCCTGCTTTACAGTTGTGATCTATTATTCTAGTGGCCTGCAGTGTCTGCATTGATACATGGTTCTTGGTCTCATTATTGTGATTGTCTTAATTAGTATTGATTCAGCAAAATGCCTTAAAGAGTCAATTCAATGCCCTCCATTGAACACCCAAAGACTTTTCAGGTAAGAGTTTCCACTTACTGAGTGCCTACTGGGTGTCAGCTGGGCATGTGCTGGGGGTTCTCATTCCTATTATTTCATTGAATCCTAGCAGTGCCCATTGGTTTGATATTCTTTTCCTCCACTTTACAGATGAGGAAATTGAGGAGCAGAGAGAGTAAGTGACGTTTTTACCGTCGCTCGCTTTGTAAGTGGAGCAGGTCTCCTAAGTCCACCCATAACCCATTTCCTTCAAAACAGCATCTTGGCACATGATTGATCACCAGGCTCCACTAAGAACTGTCATAAAAATAAATCCAATTTCTTCCAGAACTCTCTGGGTTGGATCTCAAATAAAAGCTGTGTGCTGGGAGTCAAACTGCAATAAGACTGAAGTTCAGTTGTTGGAACAGGAGCTTGGGGTCAGAAGTGCCCAACCTGGGCCAGTCACAGGGGGGACCACAGCTGTCTGAGCTGCCAAACCCAGGATCCTCCAAGAGTCCTGGAGACATCTGGAAATAACAACACTATTTCAGCTCTTTCTATGTGCCAGTAGAAAGTGCTAAGCACTGTACATAGCCGAGTTCATCAAATCCTCACAACAACTATTGTAAAATCTGTTGTTATTCCTACTTTAGAGATGAGAAAACGGAGCTTCAGACATGTCAGGCAAGAATTATTGTGAATAAATAATTAAACCATGCAATTATATGCTCAATGCCTCTTTTCCCAAAAGAATGCAAGCCATTTGAGGGCAGGGGCAGCACCTGCCCTGTTCATCTTCGTATCTAAAGTGCAAATCACAAAGTCCTGCCCAGAACAGGTGCTCAGTAGTTGCAGAATAAAGAGAAGACAGAAGTCACAGGAAATCTGGTAAGCAGTAGCGTCTTTGGAAAGCCCTAGGTGAATCACTTAATGATGTATGATGTCATGTCTATCAGCCAAATGCCTAAGGCTGCATCTTGTACCATCCCACTTCTGCCTGTTCCTTTCCACTTTGCCTCATCCTTTACTGCGTTCCCTCAGAGTCCCTAGAACTATAAATCTCCATGAAGCCAAATGGTGCTGAGTTCTCTTTAGGCCTCTCTGTGCCATTGCCATGCTGTGCTTGAGGCCTAAATAAGCAGAGGGCTGCTTTGCTTCCAGACACCTTTGCCTCTTATCCCCGGGCCCTGAGGCAGCACAGCTTATGCCCAATATCACCCAGAGCCTTCTCTGAATCCCCATCTCTTCTGTCTCCCCTCTAGATATGCTCTTCTTCTCCTTGCAGGATCCATTTTCCCCATGTGTATTAACTCATGCTATCAGGTGCAGGGGAAGGCAGGGTGCCAGCCAACCAGTTCCACAGATGTCCTGAGCCTCTGAACCCCAGTTCAGGCTTAGTGGGACACCAGATATCTGCCCACTGGGAGATTTCCTCAAATAGTATGCTGTAATCTTGGGGAGTTCCTATATTGGTAGATGTTTGAGGCTGGGGAGGTAGGACATGACCCTTTCTTGCAGGCTCCCTCACAGCCCCATGCCAGTGTGCAAGGCTGGGTGAACAGAGCATGCATTCAACCCCCCGCCTTGGCTGGGAGTCTTGGTGCAATGCACAAACTTCACAGTTGTGCACAGTGGCCTGTCTTTACTGAATGCTCACCATGTGCCAGGTTACTCAGGACTTCACATTAGATCCCCTTTTTATGAGCCTTATTAGCACCTCTTACTTTCCATTATAGTATGTATGCCAATTGTCATTAATTTTTGTGAATGTACCTGATTATCTGCTTAATGTCTGGCATGCTCCTTAGGCTTTAAATTGGATGAGGGTGCCTCATTCAGCACCAAATGTTCAGTGCCTCACAGAGTAACTTGCAATAACTCACCCACCTCCAGTAGCAGTTGTATAAAGGAATTATGTGGCAGATTGCATTACTGGCTCAAAAGTTTTACCCTCCCATTCTCGGGGCCTTTGCCAAGTGACTTTCCGTCACTATCTACTAAAGCAATGGCATGAATTTTTCCCATAACTTGATTTTGAGCTTGACTTTGTGACCTGCATTGGCTGATAGTGATGATGTGCCAGTTTTGAGACTGGTCCTCAAGAGGCCTTGCAGGTTTCCACTTACCCTCCTGGGCCTCCGCCTTCCCCATGAGAAGATCATGCCCTGACTAGCTCACGGGTCCAAGGAGAAGATACTAGAACAGACCTGGATCTACAGAACTACATCAATAAAAAGAGACAGCTTGAGCAGGATGGGTCTTAATCCTATTACTGAAGACCTTATAGGGAAGGCCACAGAGAGAGAAAGCCAGAGGGGCACCCAAGAAGCTGAAAGTCAGTGGAACTCAGAAGAGAAGGGAGAAGCCAGGAGAGGCCACTATTGCCGTGTGACAGAAGAGCCAAGGATCAAGGATCAATGGCAGCCAGCCCCAGAATGCCACAGTCTTCTAGAGAAAGCATTGCCTTCATGGCACCTTGATTTTGGATTTCTCCTGCCTCAAAACCATAAGCCAATAAATCCCCACTGTCTCAGCCAACCCACTACATAGTATTTGATTTAGCAGCCAGGAAAATAAAACAGATACATAAGGAAACTCAATTGCACTCATCTGACCTGCACACACATGAACTAAAATGCTCACTGTTGTGTGCCAATAACAATAACATGTTGTGCTTGGCTTTTTTTTTTGCAATCATAACTGACTAATGCAAATTAATATCCCATGTTACAGAATTACAGAAAAGAAAATGGAGATCAGCAAGACAAAGTAACTTGCCCAGCCTCTGACAATAAAGGATAAAGTTAGAATTTAAATATAGAGCTCCATGTCTCTAAAACTGATGTGCTTCTGCTGTACCACATTGCTTCTCTTCAACCTTTGGAAAGCTCATTTACACCTGGCAGGACATCCAGTCTATGTCATCAGCGTCTGGGGCATCTCTCCCATCTGTACATCCTGAAAGTAGCAAGAGGTGACCCTTGGGCAGATGCTGTACTGAGTCAGAATATTACACCTGGAAGCCCTGCTTGTCCTTGCTGAGTAACTATCCTTCACTCCCAAGCTCTACTCAGCATGAACAGATAACTCCTTGTTTTAATGCATAAATACCATTTCAAATAAGCAACCAAATCCACCAGGTAGGGAATATCAGGTGATTAATGCATCTCTCAGGTGGTGAAAATCACTTAATCTTCAGATGCAAGTTTCTGAATCCACCAAACAGTTCCAATCGCCCACAAATGCACTGCCTGATGGGCCTTTATTGCTTAATTACCAAGGTGAGAGACTCATAATTAATAAGCCATTTACTCCTACATTTGGATGTTTCCAGGATATGTCACCAAAGATTTCCCGAGGAAATTCACATTCATCATCATTTTACTGTGTCTCCTAATATCTGAGTTGACCCAAAATCTCAGTGGTTTCCAAACTATTCTGCCCGCAGCTACCTTAGACAGGCAAGGTCAAAGGCCTCCTAGCCTATTTACTCCTCCCAATCTCACTTTCCAGCAGACAATGAACTTGGTAATATATAAAGACTGGACATGGACATTAACAAAATTGTAACAATGCAGCAATTACATGTTAACAGTAATTTTGTAAATATATTAATCAATGCAAGAAAAGGAGTTATTGTAAGTTACAACTCAATCAAGACCATACTTACGATGTACAATAAAATGTTCTTTTCCAAAACTTTGGAGATTCCCACCCTTTGTAAGAATGCATATCCACTGTTACCTTTATAAGGTATCTGAATGTTGGCAAAGCAGCCAGACATTTAGCAGAATAACGAATTGGAATCCTCAGAAAGTTCTACCAGTGAACCAATTTTAGTTCAAGAACAGATTTTCATTTCCCTTACAGACCAAGTGACTTGGTGGGTCATTAATAAGTAGCTTTAATTGCATGTGAAAATGAATAGCCGTGGAATTGACTTCTTGCATATTAATGATGCACAGTTGTAAAAATGGCCATTTGTACACGCTGCTCAGTGGTTCTTGTTTGGACCCACCCACCAAGGTCTTGTACACTGGGTCAATGAGAAGGCTGCCATCAGGGAGCTCATGCCCCAAGGTCTCACACCACCCTGTGAGAAACACTACTACTTGAGGTAGCAATTTGATCATTCCCACTAGGGAAGCAAGTCAAACAATGCCCACGGCCCATCACCGTCCAATAGCTGCTCAGTCCAGGTGTTTTCTGCCAATGCTGATAGATTTTTTTTTTTTTTAATTAGGGAAATGCAGACAGTCAGAAACTAACAAACGTACATGATTCAACTACCAGATAAAACAAGTCTCAACCATTATTTCCTTCCAATTTTGCTTGTTCATAATTGTTCATGTTTTCTACATATGTCAGGCAAAGCATGATATTTATTCAAATTTGCACACTGTTTTCTACCGAATAATTACAAAATCAGCATGGTCCATGTTATTAGCAGGTGTTCATAAATATTTTAATGGTGGCAGATGTGAAGAGGAATAAATTCTTTAACTATTTTCTTCTAGGGGATGTTTAGGTTGTTTCTAAGATTTCATGATTACAAGCAATGCCATAATGAAATTTGTGGTTAGAAAGAACAACGTCCCCACCTTAAACAGAAAAAAGTCCACATCCACAAACTAATCCCTGGAACCTGTGAATATGTTACTTACATGGCACAAGGGACTTTGCAGATTAAGTTAATTAAGGTAATTAAATGATTAAATTAAATGCCTTGAGATGGGGAGAGTTTCCTGGATTATGCAGGTGAGCCCAATGTAATCACAAGTGTCCTTATGAGTAAAATAGGAGGGAGAGAGGGAGAGGTGGAAGGAAAGGAGAGGAGAAGAAAGGAGGAGGAGCAGGAGGAAGGGGGACAGGGGAGGGACAAGCCCCCTCCATCCCCCTGACCCAGGGCAGTTTGGGCTCCAAATCTGAGCCTGCGGATGTGGTTGGTAGGCTGCAGAGCCAGGCAGGAAACACAGGCTGTGCCCTTGCCATTCCCTTACCAGTTGTAGTCATGTGGTGGCAACCAGTATCTTATTTAAGACACTCTAAATTTACAGTTAAAATCCCATGGTTCTGAACAAATTCTTTAACTGGCAATTCCCTGCAAAGGGCTCTGTAGTTTGCACTGTTTCCATCATGGGTTCAATCAAAAGGGTATTGGGGACATAACTGTACATTATCACTATTGACATTTTCCAGCCTACTCCACTTTGGTTAAAAAGTGGGCACTCAAAGATGCCACTTAATAACTTTGGGCATCAGCAGGAAAATGTCACTTTGACAAGTAGAAAAGTGGATTTACACACCCACTGAAGGTGACCTGCTTAGAAAGACAAAGCAGGGAGTGTTTCCCGGCCTCAGAGAGACAATCACAGGCCCTGTACCTGCAGATGAGAGAGAAAGAGAGAGAGAGAGAGAGAGACAAGAAAGAGAGAGAGAGAGAGAATATGAGAATAAAGGGCAGCATTAGCCCAGGTGATACCTGATGCCCTGGAGCTGGCTCAGGAGGACAGACGGGCAGTTAGGGGAGGGCGGGGGGCAAGAGACTGCCTGGCCCAGGGCTGAGAAACCCACTGGATCCAGTTCTGGTCCCAGATGGGGTTACTGGAACACAACAGGACCCAGGAAGGTGGCCAGTGATCCAGAGGCCCAGTTCTTTGGGCACGGTGGATGGGGGCAGCAGGCACTCCTTGACCAGGTGGAGTGAAGGTCCATGTTTTGGAAAACACAGACAGGGAAGGGAAGCAAGGGCCCAGTTTTCCTGGGGTGGAGGATGGGGAGAGCCAGGCCAAATGTCAGAGCCCAGTGAAGGGACTGGGGAACCAGCATTTGGGAAATCGATGCTGAGCATGGACAAAAGGACTGAACTAGCCCCTTTTCCACTTCCTGATTTTCCATCTCAGGAACAGGCTCCAATATATAAAGCCTCAGTGTCATCTTCAAATCCTTCCTCAGCTCCCCTAGTGCTCTGCAATTAACTCAAATGTTGACAAATATTTTCTAACAAGGACCAGAGAGTAAATCTTCTAGGCTTTGCAGGCTCTAAGGTCACTGTTGAAACTACCCAATCTGCTGCTGTAGAGAGAATTTGTAAATCTAGTTTTATTGGAACACATACAGGTGGTCGGTCAGATGTGGTCCACAGATTAGTGGTTTGGGAGCTTCTGTTCTATCAAATTGCTAAGGCCTGTCAACTTGATCTCCTCAAGATCTCTTGAAACTGCCTACTTCTCTTCTGACCTGCTGCCCACCCAACTAGTCCACCTAGGATCCTCTCTTGCCTGGACAACCACAGTGACCACCTCCCCAGCCATTCTACTTTCACTTTCGCCTCCTACAATCCTCCACCCAGCAGCCAGAGTGAGCATCCTAAGATGCAGCTCTGAACGTGTCACCTCTCTGCTTAAAACTCTGCAGGGGCTCTCTGTTGCTTTTCCAGTAAGATCCACACCTCTTGACTAACCAACCAGCCCCTCAAGAAATTGGCTCTTATTCATCCCTCTACCATTTACATCTAAACTCCTGCCAGTGTAAGTATCTTTAAATTCATCAAACATCACACGATCTCTCTCCCTCCCAGACCCTTAGATAGTCCTGCTGGACCATCTCGCCTCACCACCACTTCACCTCTTCTTCTCGCTCACTTTGGCTCATCTCAGCTTAGATATCACTTTCTCCAGGCAGCCTTTCCTGATGTCCTGTGTCAGTGTTGAGTGACTTCCCTGGGCCCTCTGTATACAGGTATTGCTCATTGTTTGCTAAACTGTGACTTGAAGGATCATGTTCAGTGTGTCCACAGCTTGCAGCACTGGGTCTAAGCACTGATGGACATCTGTTGGCAGACTGGATGAAACAGTGAGTGGATTACTTGTATTAAGGTGGAAGATCCAAGGTCAGAGAATATGCAATCATCCATCCTCCCTCAGGGGCTAGAAGATGCAGTGGCTTGGGTTCTATGGCTCTGCCTGCCTTGATCAGAAAAACTTTGTGCCCTGCTATGGTCTGAGACTTGCAAGTCTAGGTTTTTCCAACCCAGATGGTATCTGGGTCAGGAAAATATGCTGGCTTCCAGAACTCTCTGTGCTCTATAGGGTGGGTGAATGTTTAGAGAGACACAATGGCACTGACATCCTTACATATTTTCCTGAGTATGATCATAACTGAATTCATCATTGTCTTTCCCTTAGTATGATTAGCTTATTTGTTCATTCTTTCATTTATTCATTCATTGTGTGACATTCCCTGAGCTTCCACGGTGTTTCTGCCCCTGAACTGGGTGCTGTATCCACAGAGATAAATGATATCCAATTCTTGCCTTACTGTCCAGTGGGAAAGACAGGCCATTTGATATGTGGTAAATGTGATGATAAATGGATGTTCAGGGAGGATGCCAGGGAATAAATGAGGAAGAATAAAACTGACAATAAAGTATACTAGAGTGGTCAGGTCAAGTGTATTTTAGATATGGGTAGACTTAACAGTCTGCAGAAAATACAAGTTGGCACCAAGAAAGTAGTTAAAAAATAGTTAAAAGAAATCAAGTCAGATAGGTCAGTTTAACACCATCCAATGTTATAACATATAAAAGAAGGCTCTTTGCAAAACTGGATCATAGAAGCATACTGTGGTTTGCAAGGAAATAACTAGGTTCACTATGATACCTCCCCAAAGAAGGGCCATTCAGGCAGCAATTGCCATCACGCCTCCCCGGGACGAGGGGCACGAAGAAGTCTAGGGTGATGCTTGGAAGGAGGCAGCCTGGAGAGACCACCCAGCTGGTAGTGCAGTCTGTCCCAAGGGAGGGGCAGAGGGGCAGGGAAGGGATCCAGCAAGCAGGCCTGAGAACATCTGAAATGTGCAAACCTGTTGTTTCTCTCCTGACCTGGGCCGTTTCACGGGAGTAACCATATCCACAGATTGGTGCTCCTGACCTCCTCTCCTACTGGAGCTGCTGCAAAGAGCTGGGGCGTTCCCTCCCTTGGCAGTCACCATGGCTTATGGGCTAACAGAAAGTGTGGCATCTCCTGCCTGGATGGTTCACTGTGCCCAGTGTGGCCACCAGGGAGGGCTGGCCTGCCCACTGTGTGGGCCAGAGAGGAAGGAGATCAACTGCCCAGCAAAGCGTGTGCCTCCAACTAAAAAGGGGCTTGGCTAGATGCAGTCATGGCCACATGTGGGGTGACTGGATGTGCTGAAACACAAGTAAGCCTTCAGAGCTAGGCTCCATGAGTGTGTGTGCATATGTGTGCACGCATGTGTGTGCACTGGTATGAGGTCAAGCCTCCCCAACTCTGAGATCCTCACACTTACACAACCTTAATGTCTAAACAGACCTTAAAGGTGATTCATGCCAACCCCTTCATTTTAGATACGAGGAAACTGAGGCCCAGAGGGTGGGGGGAGTGACTTACTTCATGTCAACTGAGAGTCTGTGAGTTGAGGACAGAATCAATTTCCAGCCTTTCTGGAAACAAACAAAGCAGGGACTCACCTCTGCAGGCAACATTGCTTCCATTACACACCCACTCTGTTATTCAATCTTCATCTCGAGCTCCCAGTACAGTACATGGCAAGAATTAGTTTTAGGAGTAAAAAATCCAAAGCTCCAAGATGTCAGCTACTTTTCTGAAGGCCAAACAACTAACGAAAGATGGAGATGCTATTGCAATCAGGGCTTGTTTGACTCCAAAGCCTTCTTTTCCACTTTCTCATGCCATCTGGCATCCAGTGCATGTTTCAAGTTTAATATGTCCAAAACTAAACTCCTCATCTTTCCAAAACACTTGCTCTGTCCACATTCTTTCCCATCTCAACTGGTTGCAATTCCATCCCTTCAGTTAGCCCAAGCCCAACAATCCCTCTCTTTCTCTCATCTCTTCCCCCTCCCTTTCTCTCACCTCCACCGTCAACCCACTAGTAAATCCTTTGGTCGTATCTTCTAAATATGCCCATAATCCAATCCTTTTCACCAATACCACCCTCGTGGAGGTCGCCATCTTCTCTATGCCGGATTTGCAGTAGCCTCCCACAATCTATCCTCAACATCACGGCTGGAGGAATCCTTTTTATTCAAGCCAAATCATCTTACTTTTCCTGTTCAGAACCTTTCAACAGGTCCCACATCGTGGGGAGCATGTGAAGAGCAGGTGGCTTTGTGAGATCCAGTCTCCAGTTATCTCCGGCTTCATCTCCTCCCACTGTCCCCATTATACACTCAGCTGCAAGCCCCCCAGCCTCTGTCCCCTGCCCATGGCAAGCATGTGCCTGCCTCGGGGTTCTTGCACAGGCTCTCCCTCTGCTGAAAGTCTACCCCTTTTTACGTCCCCCCCGTCTTTGGAATCTACTTGGCTAAATGTCTCTCACCTCCTTCAATTCCTTGGTGTTTGTCAATATATTACCTCCTTGAAGAGGTCTAACACTGGCAACTCATTAAAATCATAAGCTACATCTACTGCAAGCATCCGTAATCTACCTACCCTGCTGCTCAGTTCCTCAAAGCACTTAATACTTTCTAGGGCACTATAACATTTACTCATTTACTATACTTATCAGTTATTTTGTCTCCTGTACCAGAATGCATTCTTAAGGCAAGGAGTTTTGCCTGTTTCATTCACTGATGAATTCCAGGCACCTAGAACAGCATCTGACACATAGTAGGTGCTCAATAAATATTCATTGAATTGAATGATCTCTCTAACTGGTGACTGCAGAAGATAAAGGCATCAAGTCACAGGATAAAATTCCAAAATCACAAAGTCACTTTTAATGACTATCCCATCCTCAGTGATTTTAATGACTATCCCATCCTCAGGGGCTGAATATGTAGCCTGAACAAAGAAGTCTGAATAGAGGAAGAAAGAAAACGTGAAATGAGAATATGAAAGGAGCTCTTGGGAAGGGCGAATTGCATTACCTTTAAATGGGAAAAGAAAAATCGTGATCTCTGGAAGCAAAAAAGCTGAAGACACGGCCACTGTCACTGGAAATAACTCAGGGGGAGGGGGCTGATAGGTGGTAGAATTTGTATGGTTATCAGGGCTCCTGCCTGGAGCCTTACCAGGAAATTTACAGCCCAAATCAATGAACAACTTAAATTCTGCTTTAAAGGAATAACTGAAATTAAGGCACACAGTGCAGGGAAACATCGGCACTTGGAACAACGAAGGGGCTGGGATCCTGGCTTTGATTCACCCCAGAGAACCCAGCACTCTAGGGTTACTTGGAAGGTGCTAAATGATCATTAAAAATTGTGATGGTGCTGCTGGAAGAGTGTTGGCTCAGCCCTCCCTGCCCAGTCCTTGCAGATGGATCTGAATCTTGTCTTCGGTGGACAGAAGGGAAGAGGTAGGCACCTCCCTGGTCCTGTCTGCAGGCCCCTTTGCTGGGGTGTGGCAGGCTCTGGCAGACTGGTGCGGAGGACTGCTCCCGTGAACAAAGCCCAGGGTGGTCCCAGGAGAGGGAACGCAGGGGAGAGGAGAACAAGCTGCAAACCCACGTCAGGCAGACAGGGCTCAAGGCCAGAGATGGGATCACAGGCTGGACGATGGAGCCCAGAGTTCAGAATTGGACAGAGACAGGATGAAGGCAAGTCAGGAATGACCTAGAAGGATCCAAGGCCAATTGGGCTGCCACCCAGGGCAGAACCATGCAGAGAAGTGCAGTTCAAGGAGGCAAGTGGGATTCAGAGTCAGCCTGGAAAGCATTATCCCCACAGGGGGTTGGGTTAGCACGAAAGGAGGGTCTTCTTCATGAAATTTGTTCACCAAGAGGGATTGGCTTTTTATACTTTGCACGGAGACCCCAATAATGCTGGCGGTGATGGCTGGCTGTGCTTACCCTTTAGTCGGTCACCATCGTTCAGGGTTAGGATTGCTCTGATCAGGGTAGTGGAAGAAGTTGGAGGAAACTGCCTCACTGACCCTTTCAGAGACAACCTAAAAGGCTGGGAGACACACAGATGGGAAGCCTATAGAACATTCCATACTTCTGTTTCAGAATCCTCATTTGAGCCACATTTCACTCCTTACCCTCCCAAATTCATTCCAAAATTCTTCTCCCATTCATTCGTTTCATTCACCAGTAAGTATTCACAGGGCTACTGTGAAGTGCAGGCCCTAGGCCAGGCCAGGCCATGCGTGCAGCACACTCATTACAGGCAAAGAACCCCTCTCTCTCATGCCTGCAGCCCCAGGGCCTAGCACAGTGTCTGGCACGTAGAGGTGCTCATTAGACATCAGTTTCCTCTCCTTAGCTTCCCCCCAGCATGTTTAAACATATGTTTGTTGAACATATGGATGGATGAATGATGCTTCTATCCTACAATTTCCCGGACCAATAGGTCCATGGAGACAATCTTGAGCCTGCCCTTGAGAACGGAAAGGTTTCTTAGCAAGTTGGTAGTCTCTAAATAGCCAGAGCTTCAAGGAAGTGTTTTTAAAATTAAATGCACCCTTGACTTGGGAATCTAATGATGGTGGTTAGTCTGCTCAGGGTTATTTGTACAAAGGCCTGCGTACCTTCTCACCTCCACAGTCCCCAATTAACACTAACCACCAGTGGGCAGACATTAAAGAGTGACTCTGAGGGCCCCACATTCAGGAGAATTCTGTCTAAAGGGCCATGCAAGGGGGCCCAGACACCTTCAGATCACAACTGACAGAGGCTGAGGACCACTGCCTGTTAGCTTTTCAAAATGTATGTACACACATGAGCACATAAACATACCCATACACCCACACACAGATATACACACGGGCACGCTCTGCATCATCTTCCTGTCATTCATCAATATGCTCTGAAAATATAATTTTATCAATAGACATTCCATGATGTAGGAAAAATTATATTTATACATATGCACATACATGTATGTGTTATATATATACACGTACATACTATATATGTATACATCTATCTACATCTCTCTGTGTATTTAAATAACCATTTTTCTCAATTGATATTTTGGTTATTCCCATCTTGTCGCAATTTTAAATGCCACTGAAATAAACCTGGCCCCTTGGCTCCTTTCTCTCTTACTCCAGGCAGTAGATTAGACATGGCTGCCAACCCTTTATAATTCCTCCCACTGACAGGTGGGGTCTACTCCTCTCCTGCTGAATCTAGATGGCTGTATGATTGCTTGACCATTAGGACACAGTATAAGTAACTCTGTGCCAGTGTCTAACCTCACGCCGTAGGAGACTCCAACTTCCACCTCCTGCCTTTGGAACACTCTCTGGGAGCTCCGAGCTGCCATTTAAGACTCCCGGTTACCCAGAGATGTTGGTGCTAGTGAGATTATGTTTAAGTGTTCCAGTTGCGAATCCAACCTTCCAGCCATCCCTGCCCAGGCACCAGACATGAGACACTGACTTGGACACAGACCAGCTCATCCTCCAGCTGAATACCACCAAGTGACCTCTGTCAATGCCAAATGGAACAGAAGAATCATCCAGCTGAGCCCTGCCCACCTCCCTGATCCATAAAATCCTGAGACAGAATGTAATGGCTGTTATTTTAAGCAACAGTCAGTCTTGTCAATGATCTCACAGTGACCCCAAAACTCCATGTGATCTTGCCCTCTGCTCCTCTTTGATCTTCCCTGGCTCAGCACGCTCCAGCCACACTTGCCTCCCTGCTCTTCCTTGAACTCAACAAACACACTGCTCGCACCTCAAGGCCTCTGCACTCCAGGATGTTCCAGCCCCAGATGTCAGGATGGCACAAGCTCTCACTTCATGGAAGGCTTTGCACAAATAGCAATTACTCAGGTGTCTACTCTGATACCTTCTCTACAAAAGGAATCTTTTTCCCTAGGGAGCTGGGGAACACACCTCCCTTTCTTACTCTGCTTTACTTTTTTTTTTTTTAATAACACTTTCACAGTCTGACATATTACGTGTGTGTGTGTGTGTGTGTGTGTGTGTGTGTGTGTGTGTTAATTGTCTGTCTTTACCACAACCCCTCCCCCCAAACAAATGCACATAGTACTTTGTCAATTCCTCACAACAGGAAATTTGTTCTGATCACCACTATCCCCAGCTCCTAGAACAGAGCCCTGAGGGTATTAGTGGTCGATAAATATTTGCCAATCAATCAATACATGTTCTTATATAAAAACCTTCCTATGCATTTCTGATTAATGCTCAAAATAACTTCCTGTAAGTTAAACTGATATATTGCAGGAATCATACCTTTTAAATCTTTTGGCAGATAGTGACAAAACCCCTACAGACAGGCTGCACCAGATTTGCTCCCATTAAGAAATGTGTAATTGTCCTCTTTTCCATGTATCATCACTCACATAGGATAAAATCACTCAAAAATATTTACTATTTGAGTAGCTGAGCGGGAAAACAAGTAACAGGTTACTTCTAGTTCATGTTTACATTTCTTTGAGTCTCTGTAAATTGGGTTCCGTATTTATGTTCGTTAGCCACTGGAATCTAAATTCATTGAGAGCAGGGACTTTGTTCTGCTCAGTATTACATCCCAAGGTCCAGAAGAGAGCTCACAACAAAACAGGCATGCAATAAATATTTGTTGAAATATTTATTGAGGCCTTTGGTTCATGTATCTTTTGAGAGCCAATCCCTTTTTCTTACTGACTTAACGTAATTGTATGATATTAATTGCTTTTCTGCCATCTAGGCTGAAATTGTAAGGGGCCATTTGCCTCCTATTTTGTGTGCTCTTTTTTTGACATTCAGAAATCCTAAAATTTTATGTAGTCATGTCTATTGATGTGTTTTAGTTCCGATATTTTATATCACATTTAGAAACAGTCATACTAGTTGGCACACTGCGCCTGCCATGTGCCAGGTACTTTTCTAAGGACCTTCCGTACATTACACATTTAATCCTCATAGCAATCCCTGAGACAGACTTTATGACTGCCCCATTGTATAGCTGAAAAAACTAGGACAGAGAGCATTAAAGCATTTTCTACATGCAATATACATATATATATTTATCTACATGCTGTTCAAATTGCTGTATGATTTCAGGTTTAATACTGGTGATTGCTATTTAATATTAGTACTCCATGCATTTTTTTTTTTTTTTTTGGAATTTGGTGTGAAATGAGTATATATTTATTTTTTGCCAAATAGATGTTAAGTGTTCTAACACAGTTTATTGACTGATTTACCCCCGCTCCACCAAAACTACTTTTAACATTATAATATATATACACACACACATACATACACAGCTACAAACGTAAATATAAGCATGCATGGGTACGCATATACAGTGTTGGCTGGTATTCTATTGCACTGTCAATCTTTTTAGTTGTTAAATATTTGTTGTGGTACATGTAGTGAAAGAAATTTATTAAGGAGAAATATAAAGAAGAGACGTGAAAAGATTACCAGTGAGTCCCTACAAATCCTAATTAAATACACGTTCAGTGTTGTCCTCATGAAATATGTATCTATCAAACGAAAATATCAGTGCTCCTAAATTACATTATGGATGCGCAATACTTTCTGGAAACAGCTTTCTTCAGACCTTTGGCAACCACGACAACAACACGCACAAGCTGCTTTTACCCTCAAAGAGACAACCACTACATACGGATGTGCAGCTCCATCACTTTTCTCTGCTTTGGGTTTCTTGCAAAACCATTTCTTTTTGGCTCAAACTAATGAGCACACAATTCACGGTCAGGTTCACAAGGCATGATTCTTCCCCACGGTGGGGAAGAGAGCATGAGGAAATTGCTCCCAGCAGGCTCAGACTCGCCTGGCTCCCGAAGGTGGCCCCCCGTCTCCTTGACCACCCCACACTCAGACTGGGTCCTGGACCTCCAGACACAGGGTAGCAGAAAGGAAAAGCCTCAGTGCCCATCTGGGGAGAAGCCCCTGGCTCTGAGATTAGCTAGAAGCCATCTAAGAACTGTCCTCACACTCCCTTCCCCACACCCCCTAGGTAATAACTACTTTTATTAATATCTGGTATGTCCTTTGACATTTAAAAAATATAAATATGAATGTATATTTTAATGTCCACATTTGCTTATTTCTACACATTATATATCCTGTTCCCCAACTTGCTTTTCTTTTAACCGATTGTCTCGAAGACTGATCCTCCTCCATTTCTATAACTGAATAATGTGTTTCACTGGACGTCTCTACCATCATTTATTTAAACTGAAACTTGCTCTGGACAGTTAATGCCATCACTGAGAGGTGAGCAGGAATTACCTGTCCCCGCCCCACCCACCAAGACCAGGCACCATCAGACGGTCAAGATGCTGCAGAGTCATCGCTGGGGACGGGGAGGTCTCTCATTTAATCTGCTGCATTTTTCATATGTTGCTCAGGTTATCTTCACCTGGCAGAATCAGAGAAGACAGCTTCCCTAAACCCTCCTAACGTTCTCCATTAGCTGGAGGCATCTCTGAGAACAAAATAAATGATAAACTCAATTGTCCAAGAAGCAAGTTCAGTTCTTCAATTTGTGTGCCAGTCATAAACACAGCACCTTCCACTTGAGAGAAAACCCCATATTTCAACAGAAATAGTTAATGTGGTATTTCTCCTACATCCGTCTTTTTCAAAGCACTTACTTCAGAAAGTGGAGGATGAAAAATAAACTCGAATAACCCAGTACTTCGAATGAAAGGGAAATGTTATGGTCAAGAACTCAAAACACTTTCCTGACACGAACACACATGTTCTCCTGCAGCTCCAGAAACTGCTCCCTGGATGCGCAACTCCCCCGGGCCCAGCAGCAGCAGCCTGTGTGCGGGGGCAGGGAGCACACGCGCCTCGGGAACCTGATTAGTCGAAGTCTGGGTTCAAGCCCAGGACTGGAACGAACCCACCTCAGTGAACTTGCATCATGGACACACAAATATTTGGCAAATATTCACCGTGGATCGTAGCAGATTATTGTTTCCAAAGTGGCCATGATAATTACCATTACTCTCAAGTGCTCCTCCTACAGAGTAACCTCATCACACCACCATCGAGAGGTGGGGTTTATGTATCCCCCTCTTGGAACTGGGTGGGCCTTTGTGACTGCCTCAACCAAAAGAGGATGGCAGAAGTGCTGCTATGTGACGAGGGAGGCAGGGTCCTCAAGGGCGATAGGGATTTTGCCAGGCTCTCCTGCTCTTGGGGCCCAGTCCCCACACCATGAGCAAGCCCAGGCCACCCGAAGAGGACATCTCTAGGGGTTCCAGCCAACAGCTTTGACCAAGGCCCCCAGAGGACAGCCAGCACCACCCATCGCACCTCTGAGGGAGGAAGCTTCGGAAGTGACTCCAGCTGCAGGCACTGACAAACCTCACGAGGGACCCTAAGTGAAAGCTGAGCCCAGCCACAGCTCAACCGAACAGCAAGACAGAATGAGAACCAAGCACTCGTTTCATACCATTAGGTTTTGGGTGGTTCATTATGTGGCAACAGGTAACTGGAGCAAGCACTTCTAAGTGCCAGGCACTGTGCTTTCTGCTAAAAGATACCACAGTGAAACCTGCTCTGTTCCTGCCCTCAGAGAGACCACAGGCAGGAAAATCAGCCAATCACACGCCTGTGCCACATGAGCAGGGACAGTGGGAGGGACTCTGAAAACAAACCAGGGTTGGACATCAGAGCCTGAGGACAACAGGAAGGCTCCCTAGGGGAGAGCATGTTTTAACCAAGACTTGAGAATGAGTTGGTCTCTGTTAGATGAAGGAGGCAGAGCTTTTACTTCATTCTAAGGAGTTTAGGCACAGTAGAATAGCAAGAATAAAAAGAAAAACTTTAGGAAAGCCTGCCCTACTTAAAAAATATATTATAAGACCTCAATAATTAATACCTCAATTAAAGTCTCAATAATTAGTTGGTGTATGAACAGACCAACTGACCAACAGAGCATAAGGCAGTCCAGAGACAGACCCAGTGCCACAGAGATTATGTATGTTAAAAGTAGAATCCCAAAGATGGACCTTTCTATAAATGCATCATTCTTCACACTGTACACCAAAATAACATCCGAGATAAAAAATTTTTAATGTTAAAAATAAATCTGATGAAATACTAGAAGAAAATATATATTCCTTTCCAGCCTTACAAGTTTCTAAGCCCTTATTTTTTTTCACTTAAAATCAAGAAATATGACTATGTAGGGGAGAATAAAATAGAGAATATCAAAAGAGCAAGAGAATAAGCACGAGTGAGTGAGAAAGAGTGCACACACACCAAGTCTAAGAAGAAAGGCTCTACCAAGGGTGAAGAGGGATACGATGTCGACATGAACAACTGTAGTTTCTCCTTAGCAATCCTGAGATATACAGAGCTTCCTGCTCCTAACACAGAGTAAATACTTAATAAAGACATATTGGACGATGCTGTTTACAGATGTCTGGACTATAATGGAAGTTCTGGTTTAGTCTTAACTCGACAGCTGAATAGGCAGTATGACCTAGGACATAACGTGTGTGTGGGGTGTGGGGTGTGGGGTGTGTGTGTGTGTGTGTGTGTGTGTGTGTGTGTGTGTGTGGGCTTGGGGAGGCAGGCAGGCATTCAATTGTTTCTCCACACCCCACCACCTCACCCCTGGAAAATCCCACCACTGTTTACTGAAATAATACACTGATACTCCAGTCCCCGAGGCACCATGCAAAGCATCGAGGAAGTAGAATTAGAGCAAGCCCAAAAACCAGAAAGAGAAAATAATTAAAACTTAGCACCATTCTATGAAATTCATTTTGTTCCACAACCCTAGGCTTACTCCTCCGAAAGTTAAAACCAGGTGACATCTCACTGAACCTCAGTTTTCTCATCAGTAACATGGGGGCAAGAATAACTACAGAGTGGGTGGGAGATTAAATGGGAATAGTGCCTACAAAATGTCAAACTTGGAGCCCAGGACATGACATCAGCTGCACACCTCGCACTGCAGCCACCAGGATTGTCGCTGCCCTGGTTATCGTTGCTGGCGATTCCAGTGCCAACTACCGTGGCGGCAGGGCCCGACTGGTTAATAAGCCATCCTCACTGGCACGTCTCTGCTCAGGGGAGTTTCCGCTTCTTCCTCTTCTTTGTTTCCTGCCCCTGAAGCCACTGTGCTTCCCATTGCAGAGATGAACAGAACGTGTTACCAAAGACAGAGCACACCGGGGCAGCTCAGCGGCTTCTCAGGGTGTCGGTCACAGGCCCTGCTCCTGGGATTTCAGGCGGAGGCACACGAGGCAGATAAGGCTGTGGTTTCTTTTCTCATTCCACCATTCATCCAGCAGAGCTGGGGAGGCATTCAGTGATCGAGCATTTTCAGACCAAGGGGGAGAAAAAAAAGATGTGGAGGTGTGCCATGCTTCAAAGACACGAGGCCGTGTACTCTGAAGGCCCCGTCTGCTTCCCTGGAGTTCGCTCTTCCCTGAGACGGTAACCAGCTCGCACGTGGGGTGCCCGCCCATCACCCCGCTCCTTGCTCTCCATCCTCAGGCCTCCACCCCAAGTGGCCTCTGCCACTTTCAAGCATGGAGATTTGAAAGGCAGCCTCTCCTCTTAGCTGAGAGGAGGGGCAGCTTTTAGCAGTTTTCTGTATCTTTGTGTGAATTAAAATGGCATTGAGGATCACCACAACATTGTCTTCCCTCTCCAGCATAGCAAAATGGTTAGTGAATTTCCATCACATGAAGAATCCAGCCACTGGAATACTATGGGGTCGATTAGGCCATCAGTGGATCAAAACAAAGAGCCGAGCAGTCTTCCAAGTAAGTAACAGGGCAGTGAATACATGGGAGGTTGAAGGCAAAACTGAATCACAGCACAAGGTTCAGGAACCTTTGTAAGACCGAGGTCTTAGCAGAGGCACAGTTATGATGCTGGAATCTCAGAATCAGGGCCCTGAAAAGTTGCCTAGCCTGGTCACTATTAGGGGCTGAAATTCCCTGCAAGTGTGCCTCATCTAGCAGTCACCTGGCCTCTGGCTGCCCCCAGGGAGAGAGCATGCTCATCAGGCAAGCACCAATTCACATGCCACCTCCCGGAGAAGGCTTTCCCGCCCTCCTCCCCAGTGGCGTGCTAATACATTATCCTACTTTGCCTTCCTAATGGTTGTGTTAGGTGCTGCACCATGCAATGGAGTTACGAGTGTGATGTGATGTAACTTACATATTGCCGTTTAGGCAGAGTTGGAGAGTGTGCCAGTTTGGATATATTATGTCCCCCAGAAAAGCCATATTTAATGCAATCTTATGGGGGCAGACTGATTAGTTGATTAGGGTGGAAACGTTTGATTAAATTATTTCCATGGAGATGTGTACCCTGCCTATTCACAGTGGGTCTTAATTAACTTTTGGAGACAGCTGTTGAAAGCTGATGCTTGGAGATGTAGACAGAAGGATGTTTGGAGATGCTAAGCTAAGAGATGCTAGCCCAGAGTTTGCTCTGGAGAAACTAAAAGAGGACTCCCAGGTAGTTAGATGCACAGGAGCTGAAGAGGCTAAGAGACAAGCCCAGAGATGTTTTGGAGAAAGCCATTTTGAAACACAACCCAGGAGCAAAGGATCAGCAGACACAAGCCACATGCCTTCCCAGATGACAGAGGTGTTCCAGATGCCATCGGCCTTTCTTCGGTGAAGGTTTCATCTTGTTGATGCCTTAGCTGGACACTTTTATGGCCTCAGAACTGTAAATTTGTGACCTAATAATTCCCCTTTATAAAAGCCAATCCATTTCTTGTATTTTGCATAATGGTAGCATTAGCAAACCAGAACAGAGAGCTTGCTTTTTTGATCTGTTAAAATAATGTTTGGAGGAAGGTAAGGACTTTGATATTTCCACATATGCTGATAACTGAAGCTCTCCTAGAGGAGTGGGAAATTTGTTGGTTGAAATTATGCTAAATTATGGAATTATGGTAAATTATCCATGATGCCAGAGGCAACAGCAACTCCAATGGCGACTAGCTCTGTCACTCTTACCGGCCGCGCTGTCTGAATGAAGGATCCAGAACCTTTGCAAAAAAAACACAGTGAAGGCAAACAGTTTATGCTACCCTGAAATTAAGTTTCCTAACCTATGGGAGAAAGATAAAGCCAATATCAGTTTGCATTTTTCACCCTGGGTAAATAGGGACATGGCCCCTTTACCAGGAGGAGGAGAAGATATTGGGAGAAAAAGAGATGAGTTTACTCTCATAAATGTGTTTTCATTTCATTGGCAGATGGTTCTAAGGCTCAGGGAGGGGTTGAGCCTGGAGATACGGATTTAGGAGTTTTCTGTAGAGTCCGCTGGTTGAGGCTTTGGGAATTAATGAAATTGCTATAACAGAGAGTACAGGAGAAAAATGGTAGGGGGTACAGAGAACAAGCCAGAATAGGAAGAGTCAAAGCAGGAGTATCTGGACACCACCATCAACAGAGGCAAGTGAGACGCACGAAGGAGGGGGACAGTACCGCCTGCCAAAGGGGACCAAGAACAGCGAGGGCTGGGACCCTCTGAGGTCACTGACTGAGGACTCAGCCCCCATTCAAACCCCACTGGCTGCCGCTGGTCTAGGGCCCGCTGATTAGGTTTCTGAGAAACTGACTCCAGACACAAAACACATTTCTTTCTGCAAAATTGGTTCATGGAAACAGAACACAGGTACTTTTGTCCTTTACAAGTGTCAATTTAGGGCGAACATTTATTCCTTGTAATGTTTATTCTCTCTCTATCTCTTGGGACAGAAAAGAATTCTACAAAATCAACAAACATTAAAAAAAAAATTGTCCATCTTGAGTCAATCTTTAAAATAGTATACATATGCCTGTATGTATTTATAGAGAAATCAGAGTATGCTTGAAAGACGTAGATGATATTCAATGATAATTTATTTCAGTTTCACCTTTTCTCCGGACTGCTTTAGAATAGTACTGTCCCTGGAATTGAGAATCCAAACAGTCTGTTCTGACTCTCACATACAGAATGTCCACTTCAAGCTGAGATATCAAATATTTATCCAATCCCAGATTTCTAAAACTCAGCCTTCTCCCTTATCCCACAGCTGACCTCAATCTAGGCAAAGTGAACGGATTGCCGGAATCAAAGTTGATGTCGGTACTTCTATGGTTTCATGTAAGACGTGGGAACTTTGCCGGATGGTGGTGAATGCTCATAAATGTTAGATTTGGGTTTAAGAGAAAAGATTTTGTTGTACCGTACTGATGGATTTGTTTTTTAATCTCCGTTCCCTGGCTTTAGGATAAGCAATATTGTTTGTGGCGAGAACTCTGAAGATGAGCTTGAGAGTTCATACATCCAGGTGTTGAGTTTTCACTCCCGACCTCCGAACCATGGAGGCCAAACAGTACTCAGAAGAGGGTCCAGGGAGGAGGAAAGGATTTGGGGAAGTCAGATATCCACAGAGCCTAGGGTAGTACTCGGGAGATACTTCACACATCTCTAACCTGGACGTATCATTAATTCACAACATCCCTCTAGTTCCAACTAAACCAGGATTTCTCAACCTTGGCACCACTGACATTTTCAGTCGAATAATTCTTTCTTGTGCAGGGCTGTACTGCGCCTCGTAGGATGTTTAGAAGCATCTTTGGACCTCCACCCTCCAGATACCAGCAGCACCCCTCCCCAGCTGTGACAATCAGAAATGTCTCCAGACATTTCCAATATCCTCTGGGGAGACAATCACGCACACTTGAGAACTGCTGTAATAAATGAACCAAGCGAATGAATGAGGTCTTGAAGAGCCCATATCTGAGCTCACTAGGACCAGAAGACTTTCAAGCCCCCAGCCTTGTTATTCTGGGGCCTCTCCTTTACTTCCAACCATGGGAGACCCCAAGCATGCACCAACCACTTGCCCAAAAGATTTGCATTTCTGCCATGACAGATGATGGGCCACATTTCATTTCAAATGGTTTGAGGGATCTTCTAGAGGCTAGGAACAGAGCAGGTTGTCTTTCTTCCTCTTGCCAGAAATTTTTATGTGATGTTGAACATTTTACTGGAGTATGCCCAGTGCAAGGCGGAAGGCTTCTCCTCTCAACCCACACCTAAGCACCAAGTGACAATGCTGCCAGAGGTGTTTCAGGGGGAGATCTATAGTGTCCCAGGCATGCCCAAGGGGACCCTTGTTTGAGCAAACACCTCTGCTCATCTGCTGAGCTTCACAACCATAGGCCTGTCTGGTGAAGGGGAATTCAGAGAAAATTTAAAAAAAAGTGATTATTTTATCTCCAAGAATGGAGGGAGGAAGAGCCTCCAGGAATGATTTATTCATCTACCCATTGGAAATAAAAGTCAGGCCTGTGATCACAGGAGGTGTGTGCTGCCTGATCTTTGGGGATTCACCACGATTGGAGCTTCTGGTGTTACAGCTCCAAGAGGGAGAAGCTTCAGGGGACTCAGTACCTAGTGACCCAGCAGGAATAGGCACCACGAACTTCATCTCAAAGTCTCAGCTCTCCATTTGGTAAAAAGTTCAGTTATGAGAACACCAAACTCTGCCAGCTCTATTTCTGAAATGTCTCTGGGCTCAGAGCCCTCATTTCCAGCCCTACAGTCTGAGAGTCAGTTCTGGTTCCATCTTCATTAGCTCACCTGGGTTAAGGCAATTGCTTCCTCACTGCTCTCCTTACCTTTAATCCCTCTTCTATATCAACTACCAGGATGGTCCTTCTAAAACACAACAGGATGAGAAAAAACTTCCATCCCCCCACCCACCCACAAAATAAAGATTGAAAAACAAAAAACAAAAACTGCCAAGAGTACTTGTAACTTCTGCAACATACATAATATCTATATTTCTTTCTCCTGTCCTTCATATATATAAAGAGCTCTTACAAATCAATAAGAAAAATTTAAAAATGGGCAAAGGATATGATTAGCCATTGTATTAAAAATGAGTTTTAAATTGAAAATTGACATATGAAAAAGGTACCGTTTTACTTGTAATTGAAGGCCACAAATGAAACAATTATTTTTTAACCTCTCAGATGGCAAAGACTTAAAAGATTGTTAATATGCAGTGTTGGTAAATATTCAGGGAAATTGCAGCTCTCATTCTGGTTAGAAATTAAATTGGTATAAAGTTTACCAGAGGTAGCTTTCCTATACTGTATTAATTTTTCTATTGCTGCCTAACACATTACCACAAATTTAGTATTTTAAGACAGCACGTACTTATTATCTTGCAGTTTATGTTGATTGAGAGCCTGAAGACAGCCTGGCTGGGTTTTCTGTTCAGGGTCTCACAAGGCTGCAGTTAGTGTCAGCCAGGGCTGAATCTCACCCCACCCTAGGCTCTGGATCTTCTTCCAAATTCATATGCTTGTTGGTAAAATTCTTTTTTTTTTTTTGCAGATGCAGACTCATGGTGGCTTGCTTTTTCAAGGCCAGCAGGAGAGAGAGTCTCTTCTAGATCCTTTTAAAAGGGCTCACCTGATTAGGTCAGGCCCACTGAAGATAATCTCCCTTCTAATTAAATTAAAGTAAACTGATTAGGGACCTGAATTATATCCGCAAAATCTCTTTACTTTTGCCATATAATATAAGATAATCATGGAAGTAATATACCATCACCTCTGCATATTCTACTGGTTAGAAGCAAGTCACAGGCCCTAACCACACTCAAGAGGAAGGAATTATACAAAGCCCATGGGTCACCGGAGTCATTTTATAATTCTACCTACCATATACATGGACCAGAAATGTAAACGTTCACAATCTCCATCTTAGCAATTTCACTTCTAGGAGTTAATTCCAAGGATATAGACGACCACAGCACATACACGACCATACAAGCCTGTTCACAACTCTGAGTTTGAAATCATGAAAAAATAGAGCCGAAATATCCATAAATATGAGGTCAGTTAGATAATTTATGCTATATAGAAATAGGATGTCATATAGATACTAAGAATGGAACACAAGTGATAAAAACATATTTTAAAAGAGTTATCAGATATTAAGTGAGAAAAGTAGATTAGAAATGAAGCCCATTTACACCTATGTCTATTTATATTTATATCTAACTGTGTATATGAACATAAAGTTCTGAAAGACCATTCATACAGGTGTTAACAGAGGGTATCTCCAGTTGTAGGGGTAATTAGTAATCTTTATTTTTCATGTAGTTTTTTCATCATGCACAATTTTTAAAATGACTGTATATTCCTTTTATACCAAGAAACAAGAAGCTGTTTTTAAAATGCTATGGTATAGTTAGTGTAAAGAGTGGAGTACAAAATAGTATACCCAAGAGCATCTCATGTCTTGTAAAATACAAATGTGCAGAGAAAAACTTGTTATGGAAGACAAAATTTTAATAGGGACTAGATAGAGGTGATAATCTAGGTGGTCTTAGGTTTCTGTTTGAGCTCTGTTTTCTGCATTTTCCACATAATATGCGTGTTATTCTGACATCAGTCCCTGGTGGGTTTTTTATATGTAGGAAAGGGACCACAGGCAGGGAAAACACTAGGCCAGGGCCCCCCCCCCCCGAACCCCTGGTGCCCAGGCTGCCCCCATCAGCTGAGCCACACAGCACTGTGTGCAGACTTCTGTTGTGGCCAAAACCCTGCCCTTATTTATGGCTGTCACCCCATGAGGCAGTGAGTCCATTCACCTCTCACCTCCTGTGCTGGGGTGAGTTGACTAGTGTCCCCCCCAAAAATTCATGTCTACCCAGAGCCTGAGAATGTGACCTTATCTGGAAATAGGTTCTCGCAAAGAACTGGATCCAATGACCAGTGTCCTTAGAAGAGACAGAAAAGGATACCCAAAGACACAGAGAAGAAGGCCACGTGAAGATGGAAGCAGAGATTGGAGTGACGCTGCTTCGAGCCAAGGAAGGCCAGGAGCCACCAGAAGAGGCCAGGAAGGGCCTGTCCCTAGAGCCTTCGGAGGGAGCAGGGCTCTGACAACAGCTAGATCTCCAACTTCTGGCTTCCTGATTAGCGAGAGAATAAATTCCTGTCATTTTAATCCACCCAGTATTATGGTTTGTTACAGTGGCCACAGCAAACCAGTACAAGTGTCCATCACAGGCCCCGCCACCCAGAGGGTGCTCCATGGTTGCTGAATGAACAAACAGATACTAGCAGGCGGAAGGGAACCATCCAACCTTGCAACGCAGAGTGAGGTGTGCGAGCAATCTTGGTATTAGCTGTGGTGGTAGAAGGACTTGAAGGGCCACAACAGGAGGCAGCTTACCCTGATGCATAAGGGGCAGGATAATGAGGACCCAGCACCAGGGCAGCGGCCATGCAAGTGCAGAGGAAATGAAACAGGCAGAGTTGGGGGGTTGCTGGGGTTGGGGGTTGAGGGCAAAGAAGCATCAAGGGCAAATTCCAGGCTCTGGCTTGGACAACTGGGTGGTGAAATTTGCCTGCGTAGGTGGCAAAATGTTTTTGAAAGGGAAGAAATGATGATTGTGAGTGTGGACACACTGGGTTTGAGGTTCATGAGTGACAGCCAGGTAGAGGCATCTGGGAATTACCACCACGGTGCCACTCTCCCAGCTGCTACATGCACAGGGCTGGTTCTGCAAACCACAGATGCTTAATAAATGCATGTCCTCTGAGTAAAACTCATCCATTCCTCCTCAGGGATTAAACCCCTTCTTGGGATGCCATTGCTTCCTCGAGCCTGGAGAGAGGAAGGAGCAGTGGGAGGACTGGGTTACAATAACTGGCACTGCAAGAGCTGAGCAGCTTCCTGTGGAACCAAGGCCCTGCCCTTCCCTGGGAGCATGTCCATCTGCAGCACTCCCCTCTGCAGTGCGCCCGTTCTCCATCCTCCCTTCCAGAATGATGCCTGCAGTCTGCATCCCCCATCCTGAAAACTGTTCACGTGGAACCAGGAGGCATACTCCACAAAGCCGTGGCTACAATGGGGAGAAAACTGATTCAGTTTGTAAATTAAATTACAATCTAAGGGTCTTAATCCAAGGCCACCAAGCTACCATTGTAAGATGGCCTCCCATAAACACCAGCGCCTTGCCCAGCTCACACTGTCCGGCATTCAAACTATTTTCAAGGTGGCCACCCCAACCATGTCCACCTACTGCAGGCCTCTTCTCACAGCCACGTCCTGTTTCCCAGACTTGCCAGGCTCTCAAGTCACTCTTTGTGCTGTCCTCTCAGCTTTGACTACCCTTCTTAGTGTAACCCAAATGGCCAACCCCTCTGTGGCTCAGTTACCATCTCCCCCAGGGAGTCTGCAGTCACTCTCACACAGGGTGGGTGTGGGGTCTGTCAATCCTGAGCCCTTGCCAAAGCACCACACTGCACTTTTCTATTTACAATCCTATGTCTCCGGCATAAATCTGAGCTATCTGTGGACTCTGCCCGGCCTCAGGAGCTTCCAAGCTCCTGCTTATCCCAGGGTCAGATAACAGCAAGTGCTAAGCACACTGACTGGCTGAATGAGCTCTCTGCATTGTGGAATCCTTTCCCATTATTCCGGATAGCACAAAAGACCACCCCACAGATTAAAGGCTTGGGGGCCACCACTGGCTCTTCTCTTTTCTATCTCTAATACACCATCTTTGCTCCAGGCTTCCCCTCCACTCTCCACAACAGCTCCTTTTATTCTCCCCTCTATTATTCCAATGATCACAATTCTCTGCTTGTAAATTGTCATCCTTCCAGTAACAGAAGCATCAGATTCAAATTGCTCTTTAACCATCAAGCTTCAGCATGAGTCATGACTGGGCACACACGAAATCCAGGTAGGATTCACGGACCAGGATGGCATCCTCATTCCCATTTTATAGGTGTGGAACTTGAGACTCTGTAAATTACTCAGGGTCAGATGAAAAGTGGTAGAGTTTAGACTTGAACTCAGGATTTGTAATCCTCAGGCCATAAAAACCTCCATTAAACTGTGTTTTAGAAGCTTGACCCCACAAGGGAGGGCCCTCTTCGATTTTGTCCAGCACCAAGCTTGGAGCCTTGCATAACAAACTTGCTCAGTATATCATTATTGAATTAATGAAGAAAAAGAATGTCCCTTTCCATCGTGGCCTTAGTTTTCTCATCTGTAAAGGAGCGTATTTTGCTGAGATGGTCCCCGAGGACTGCTCCAGAACTCCAGCTAGCAGAGCTGCTCTCGGGCTAGGGTCTGCGCTGGGCAGAGGGCAGCCAGCAAGAATGCCAGGCGCACTGACTGTGAATAAGCAGAATTATAAAAAAATGAATTGAGACCATTTATGAAAAGAGTAACAAAACCATACATTCCTTGATGCCAGAAATAATAGTGGGCTCCGTGCCTTGTTATCGGTTTCACATTTTCGATGTCTTTGCCATCCTGGCGTCATTCATTCCCACTTTGCCTGCAGTTCTTTTCTTGTGCAGAAATGTAATTTAGTGGGTGGCTTTGCCCACAACTCCATGTCACTAACACATCCATTTCCTTCTCCGCTTTTAAAGTTTATGTTGCTCTGCTGCACAACAAGCTGCATGTCACCACTTTCCTCTAAAGGCACACGCAAGGGAGAAACCCCTGCTAATGGCTCCTGCAGGTCTTGAGAGAGTAGGGGACTTCCAATGAGACCTGTGTGCCACCAGACTGTTCTTAAGGATCCCCAGAAACATTCAGCAACATGCAGGGTGAGCTGTGAGATGATGATAGTGATGATAAGAAGTACAGTGAACTTACATGAGGCTTACCCTGTGCTAGTCACTGGTCCAACGACCTTACATACATTGGTTTACTTAATTCTCAAGACAAGCCTGGGAGGGAAATGCTATTGACATCCCCATTTTACAAGAAAGGAAACAGGCACAGAGAGTTTAAGAAACTTGACAGCTCATATAATTAGAAGGGGCACAGCCAGGCTTTGAACCCAGACATTGTGGTTCCAGAATGCATGTCTTTACCACTCAGCTATTCTCTCCTAGAGTTCCTTTGTCCCTCTTCTAAAACCCGGCTGCCTTAGGTTACTTTCTGTGTGATCATTAGGCACATAAATAGACCAAAAAGTAAGAAAACTGAGAAATTACCCAATTGTATGTAAGCAGTTCAACACAGCCAGCTAGAACTGGTCTCCATTCCTGGCTGCCTTAGGTTACTTGCTGTGTGATCATGGTCAGACTGAATAACCTCTCTGAGTTGTAGTTTCTTTTCTGTAAGATGTAAATGATACCCACTGGATGATACCTACTTGGGGTACCATAGAAACACTTAAGAAATAAGCGACAATAATGGTCGAGTCCTGTGTGCTCCAAATTTGGAAGGTCTCAAGGCAGAGCTGGGGGAAGCACTCCATCATTTCCTGTCCATTCATTCATTCACCAGATATCTACTGAGCACTGACCATGTGCCATGCACGGTGTGGGAAGCTGGGGAGGTTCCTGTTCTCACAGAGCTTGCTGTCTAGTGATGGGTGACAGAAGATTAAAAACCAAATACAAACGACACAATTTCAGAAGGAGATCAGTACAATGGAGAAAATAAACAGGATATACAAGAGGTTGTGACAGGGGTTGGGTGGGGGGAGTGAGCTGCTTTCGACTGGCCTGGGGGACAACATCTTAGCCGAGACCAAAACGAGAAGCAGCGGCTGGTCAAGTGAAGAACTGGGGGGAAGAACATTCCAGACAGAAAACAGCAAATGCAAGCAGGCATAAAAATCCTGGAGTGTTCCAGGAAAAGAAATAAGGGCAGCAAGGCTGGAGCACAGTGAGTGGCAGAGAGAAGAGAGGAGAGGAAGTTTGAGCGGTAGGTGAGCCCAGATCATCCTCGGCTTTAGAGGCCACAATGAGTAAGAAGTTTGCATTTTATTCTAGGGGCAACAGGAAGCTCTTAGGGGATTTTACTCAGGGCAGTGACATGACCTAATTCATGTTTTCAGAGCTCATTCCAGTTGATAAGTGGAGAATGGATAAAAGGAGAGATGAGTAGAATACGTTTAGAGGAATTCCAATGGAGACTAAGATAAATGTTGGACCTCAAAACCTCACGAAATAGATTGACAAGAATGACGTTTCTGCTTCGTCACCCTAGATGTGTTTCCCAAGATCCCTAGGAGAGAGGAGACTGGAGCCAATAGTGAGGAGTCACTCCCTACCCAACTTTCAGACTCCCTCCACCTCCAACATCCAGCTCCTTTCCACCCAGGGCTCCCCCAGGAACTCCAGATTTAACTACTGCCACAGAACCAACATCTCTTTTTGTTTTGCCTTTGTCTCATTATACAAATGTTTTTGTAGAAATATATCAAAAACTAAGGCATTAGGCACATAAATAGACCAAAAAGTATGAAAACTGAGAAGTTACCCAAGTGTACATAAGCAGTTCTTAGTTCTTAGTATATAAGCAATGCCTGTGCTATGGGTGGCCTTGGGCAGACATGGGACCTAAATCAGGACTTCCAGAAGCTGGACGGCCATGACTCAAAGCTCTAGCTACCATTTCTCCCCTATTTCTCTCCCACCTCTACATTTCCTGGCCTTTTAAACAGAGTCATCTGGTGAGAACCCACATATTTACCAATATTTGGCTTCTCCTTTTTCCCTGTTAACACACAGGACCTGTGGAATTCTGATACTCATCTTAATTACTGATGTTGGCCATGAGATGGAGAGGCCAAGCGATCTCCTTGGTGACAGGGAATCTGGTTTGTCCTAGATCCTCAGGAGGTCATTTGTACTATAATTTACACCTTTAGCTAATAAAGAAGGACAGTCAAGAGTACTCAAGGACAAGAATTTCTGAGTTATTGCTGGATGCCTCAGTGGAAGATTTCTTTTTCTTTTTTCTCCTGATATTGTTCCTTCCAATCCAACACCAATGTGGGTAGTTACAGTGGTGGAAGGGAAGGACTGTAAGTGGAGCTCTGCTGGAAGGAGATTTTCTTGTTCTCGTATTTGTCTTGTGCAGACACTAGGGAGCTAGGTAGAGATGATTGAGCCATAAGTCCTCTAGGTCCAGCCGGCCACTGGGGACCCACAATCTGAACTAAGTAGGTCTTGAAAGCCAGGTCACTCTCTATTTGATCCCTATATGACTCTAGAACACCAAAGTTTCACGGATACCCAAAGTGGCAAAATGGTACCCATAACATCAATGTCTCTGCATAAAAATTCAGACACACTAATTAAAAAAAAAGTCTTTACCCCACTTCCACTCTGCCCAAGCTTTTCCGTCACTGTCCTGTTGTCACATACCACACCCCGAGTCCACCTTCTTCCTGAACTCATTGACAGAGTCTGCTCTGCCCACAGCCCCAACCAGCCTCCTGGTTGGTAAAATGGCCTGTCCTTGTACCACAAATACACACTATAAAGGAGTTGCAAGGGCACTTAACATGTCATGAAGTGCAATCTCCCTGATGATACTTCCCTTCCAGAAAATAGCAGCTCCTCTAGACATGCTTGTTGGAAGGAAAAGGAGGTAAGGAAGAGGATAGAAGGGACAAGAATATCTACCATTCTTTCTCTTTCAAGAGTGCTCAGCCCAGCTGTCCCTACTTGACAAAACCTCTCTTCCATACCTGAAGACATGGAGCTAAACAATTGCATTGTGCCCTGCATGCCCTCATCTGTAGTGCCAAAGCCAGTAGATGAAGATGGGGACCTGGCCAGTGGATTTCCTGAGTTTTGGTGGGTGCTGAGAAGGTTGCTCCTGTTTCAGGCACTGAGAAGAAAACCAGTCCAGTGGCTTTATGTTGTTCATAGCATAAAGCTGTCTGCAGAGGTGTCTGATGTAGGCTGTGGGACTCCCATCGAGCTGGAAGGCAGTTGAGGTCAAGGAGAAAGAACATCTCAGAGCTCTGCTAGTGAGAGCATGGAAGAGATGGAAGTAGAACTCAGAGTGAGGTAGAACCTGAGTGCTACAGGGACTAAGGCATGTGCAAGGCACAGGTCCAGGAAGGAGGTCTAAGTAGTCCATAAAGAATTCAGTTACACCTGGCTTGGAACAAGGTCCGAGCCTAACTTTAGAGATGGGTCCTCTTGCTGAATCCATTCTCCAAGGCTGGCTCCAGCCACTTTTTGCTTCGGGTCAGAACTGACCCTCCAGACACAGTCCACAACTAAGGGCTCTTCCTCCTTGCTTGGAGGTGGCAAGGAATTGAGATTTGGGAGCCAGGCAGAGCCTGGGACACTGACCTCCCAGACCCAGTTCTGCTCATCAGCTGGAGTGAGAGAAGCGTCGGGTCTGCTGGCCCTTATAACTCCCTGCTGGTGTTAATTTCCTCACTCCTCAGACATCTGTGCAGAAGGGTCAAGGGCTAGAATAATCGCAGCTGAGCCCAAGCCTTGGCCCCAGCCATCAATTCTCAGCCTCAATTTTTACAAAGGTCTCACAGTCTTATCCAAATATGCATCAGACCTTGGAGGCAAAGAGTATTCCTGGGGAAGTGTGAGAAGGACTGGCCTACACAGCGGAGGCTTTCAGAAACTGGCATATAGAAGAGTGTGAGCAAAGAATGAACTCCTGGCAAGAGGCCCACCTGCCAGAGCAGCTCTGCAGAGATGCATGGCCCAGGAAAGGGAGTCTCTCCATCTCCTATAGGAGCTCAGAACCTCCCACCTCAGTCCACAGATCAGAGCATCTCAGATTTCCAAGGACATCAGAATCACCTGGAGAACATGTCAACAGGCAGGTTCTGGGGCCCTGAACTAGAACATCTGGTTCCACAGATGTGGGTGCAAGTCCCCAGAATCTCCACACTGACCAAACTCCCCACTGAGTCGAATGGAGGTGGGCCCTCAGCCCCCACTACTCAAAATGTGGTTGGTGGGCCAGCAGCCACAGCATCACCTGAGAACTTGGTAGAAGTGCAGAAATTTAGGCTCCAGCCCAGATCCACAGAGTCAGAGCATGCATTTATCAGAATCCCAATCCCATGATTCATGTGCACAGTGAAATGTGAGGAGCGCTTAGACTACTCTGTGACCCTCCTGGCCCTTCTCTGGCCCCTGATTCTCAGGCCTGCGACCTGATGCCCTGCACCTCTGCCTCCCTGAGAGACCCCTTCCACCAAGAAAAATACATCTGCTCTCCCAGACCAGACAACTTCACAGGGAGACACACACTCAGGCATGTAACTACTGTTCTACTTTGCTAATGCTGCTGGAATGCAAAACACCAGAAACGGATTGGCTTTTACAAAAGGGGGTTTATTTGGTTACACAGTTACAGTCTTAAGGCCATAAACTGTCTAAGGTAACACATCAGCAATCAGGTACCTTCACTGGAGGATGGCTAATGGTGTCCAGAAAACCTCTGTTATCTGGGAAGGCACGTGGCTGGCGTCTCCTCCGAAGTTCTGGTTTCAAAATGGCTTTCTCCCAGGATGTTCCTCTCTAGGCTGCAGTTCCTCAAAAAATGTCACTTTTAGTTGCACTTGGGTTATTTGTCCTCTCTTAGCTTCTCCGGAGCAAGAGTCTGCTTTCAATGGCTGTCTTCAAACTGTCTCTCATCTGCAGCTCCTGTGCTTTCTTCAAAGTGTCCCTCTTGGCTGTAGCTCCTCTTAAAAATGTTACAGCTGCACTGAGTTCCTTCTGTTTGTCAGCTCATTTATATAGCTCCACTGAACAAGGCCCACCCTGAATGGATGGGGCCACACCTCCATGGAAACTATCTCATCAGTTATCATCCATAGTTGGGTGGGGCACATTCCATTGAAACATTCAAAGAATTACAACCTAATCAACACGGATAGGTCCGCCCACACAAGATTACATCAAAGATAATGGTGTCTGGGGGACATAATACATTCAAACTGGCACAACTACCAAAGCTGAAGTGGTAGAGTCAACCCTGCAGAATGGGGACCTCGGCAAGGCCAGACTGAGGGCAGAGGGATGAGGCACCAACATCCTCTGAAGGACTTTGCAAGAGAACCGGGATTAGAAAGAGAAATGCTGGCTTGCTTCCTGCTCACATATCTCAGCAAAGAAAGCAAACACTTGTTAAGCCTGCTATGTGCCATGCCCTGAAGGAATGATAACTGCCACCCATATAATGCCCTTAGGCTGATAACATGTTCACATCCATTCTCTCATTGAACCACACAATAAGCCTGGGATATAGAAAGCAGGAGGCTCAAAGAAGCTAAGTAACTTACCCAACTTTAAAGCATAGCATTAGAGTTGAGATCCCCAACAGGTCTGTCTGAATTCAGAGGCAGGGTCAGTACAGCGAAGGGAAAGGAGAAGGCAATTTAAAGGGAGAGTAGCCACACTCCTAGATTTATTTCTGATTTGTTATAAAGAAAGTTCGAGCGGCCTAGGAGATAACAGCTACCCCAGTGGTGTCTGGGCTGGATCAGCACATACTATGTCACTGCATCCGTGGTCAGACCGTTTGCCAAGGTTATGAGTTCAGCCACGATGGGTATCTTCCTGACCGTCGCTGTCCCATACTATTACCCACATGCTGCTGTTGGGCCTTTGACATGCACCTAGTGTGACTGAGACCTGAAGTTTTAGCTTCATTAAACCATAATTTAAATTCAAGTAGCCACGTGTGGCTAGTGACAACCACTCTGGACAGCACTGGATCAACGGCTCTTAGGCCACTGCTCTTTATTGTACTGCATCTGAACAGAATAAACTGGGACAAGTTGAAAACAAGCTGATGGGAGTAGAACTTCTGAGAGAACCTAAAGTGGCTGCATCTCTTCTGAATCACACATGAAAAATGGTCTGTTAAAGCATACATGCTCAAAGAGGGCAATATGCCCCCAAGGAGGGGAATGTTGGTTATTAGGAGTAAAAAAAACTTCCTTTCTTTAATAAAGCACACATACACATGCAGTACTTAAACAGATAATACAATCTGTCTGTGGTAAAAAACTTTCATGGAGGGGGGCACAATTAGGATAAAAATGTCTGAAAAGGTTCCTGGGGCAGGTTGATAATGAAAAAAAGTTGGATAAACATGGAGTTAAAATGAAAAGCCAAAGTAGCATCACAGCACAAAAAGCAGCTTTCTTTCCTCACGCCCAATGTGATCAATTTTCTTGCTGAAAATGGCCCCTTGGACACTCTTCCTGCAGTTCTTTCTGCCTTTTCCACCATGATAAGTGTCCTCCTTGGAGAGCAGCACGTTCAGTTGCCACTGAATTCGCATTAGAGGAAGCCACTCACTCTGAATGAAGAATAGTCCTAAGCAGCCTCTTAAGTTCAGGCTAGAACTTAGAAATGGAGGTTATTGAAGGACCCACCAATTACGGATGGGTGAGGGTCCGGACTGGTGAGAAACAGATTGATACGTCAGCCATAACCAGGATTCAGAACCAAGCACGGCTATGCAGAACGTCACCTTGACATCACTCACCCATGATGATTATTCAACTCAGAGCAACAATAAAATGCTTTCTGAACAAATCAAACTAAACTAAACTAAACCAAGCTAAAATTTGAACGTGCCTGAATGATTGAGAGAGCCAGTAGGTGAGGGTATTGAGCATGAGGGTGTTGAGCATGAGGGTGCTGGAGGTGGAGAGTGGGGCAGGTTACACAGGGGCGGGGAGTCCCGGGAAAGGAGTGCTTGAATAGCCAGTGGCACGTGGGGGGTGGGTGGCCGAGGCATCTGTGGGTTGCTTGCTTTTGCTGCAGGGTCTTCATCATCATCAAAGGCCAGGGGGGTCTGAGGTGTCCTCACCTTGCCCACCATACCCTCCATCTCCTCCCTGCAGCTACAGTCACTGATAGCATCCTCATCTGGACCCAGAAGTCATGACAGTGAACATGTGAGTGATCCTTCACTGCCTGCAGAGCATCTTCACACACCATCTGATCGACACAAAAACTACATCTTGATGGGATTGTGATTTCCTCCCGTTTTACTGATGGGGAAACTGAGATGCAGAGCAGTAAAAGCTGCCTATCCTAGGACTAAACTGAGGGTAGATTCCCATCCAGACCCCCTGGTTGCAAATCCCCAACTCTACGACTGGCCCCTCCCAGCCATTCTCCCCTGGCATGAGCGAGTCCTCGAAGCACCACAGGCAGCCTCAGTCCCCTTGTCTGATGAACAGGTGGTGTGACACCCCACTAATAAAGGGGACTGTGGTTAGGAAGGATTAATTCATTAATGGATATGGGGCCTCTGGAAAGGCAGAGTATGATATAAACACCCACGTTGTCAGCTTTGCCTCTCTGTAGCAGAATGAAAAGGACCATAGTTGCCCCACTGTCCTTGGATAATAGCTTTGATTTGGTGCCAGGCAGGAGGAAGGAGGCTCTGTCTAAGGGATAAACAACTAAGAGCTGTTCATACAGAACAGGCTCATGAAGCAAGAAGGGAGCTGGGGCCTGATTCTTCCCAGAGGAGCCCTGTGTCTTTGCTCCTGAACTTCTCCGCACACCAACCCTGCCAGACACACACACACACACACACACACACACACACACACACACACACACACACAATTCCTGCCCTGTAAAGGACACCTCAAGGTAGCCTCTTGTGAACAGAGCGAAAGGTGACATCACCCACCAGCAGGTCAGGGTGTGAAGCCAACTTCCTCTCCTGGGGGTGCATTTGCAGTGACCTGTTCACACAATGTCTGAAGCAAATGTCAGAGCTCAGTCTGGGTATATTCCAGTTTTCTACTGCTGCATAGCAAACATTCCAAAATACAGTGGTATAAAACCATGAATATTTCATTATTCTCAGGGAGCATGTGGATTGGGAATTTGGACAGAACCCATTGGAGGTGGCATTTCCAAGATTTCTCCACTCCCATGTTTGGTGCCTGGGCTGGGATGCTGAGGTCGGCTTAGCTGGGAGTGTCAACCGGAGGACCGACCCCTGGCCTTTCCACGCAGCCTGGGCCCCTCGCTGCATAGACGGTGGGACCTGAAAAGATCGTCACCAGAGGGAACAACTGTTCTCCAAGACCCCGTGTCAAAGTCATACCACTCCTGCTTTCCTGCATTGGAAGAATCAGTCCCAGGTTTGCACAAGTTCAAGGGAAGGGAGTAGAGGCTCTACCTCACCATGAGAGGAGTGCAAAGAACTTGGGGGCAAGTTTTAAAACCTTCATAAGGAATGTGGTCAAGGCTTGGTACAGCACTTTAGCATTGGGTTTGAGCTACCCCCAAGTCTGCCCTCTCCCTTCCCATGGGCATGGTAATTCAGAACATTCCAGTACTCTGGATTATGCCATTTTTATTCTCTTAATACATAAGAGTAAGGAGTTCTCCAAGGTTCAGGGTCCTTCTGGACCCCAATCCATGCCTTTATTTTATCCATGAGTAAGTGAGACCCAGAGAGGTCACTCAAAATATCTAATGTCACACGGCTGCTAAGTGACACAGTCAGTGTTCAA
Organism: Choloepus didactylus; assembly: GCF_015220235.1. Lineage (NCBI taxonomy): Eukaryota > Metazoa > Chordata > Mammalia > Pilosa > Megalonychidae > Choloepus > Choloepus didactylus. The sequence continues at coordinate 46,536,700 of NC_051325.1, forward strand.
ATCAGATTCTACTGTCTCCAAAGCCAATGTTTACTCTTTGTTCCCCAGTTGTTGGCTGTTATGGGAGTTGTAGCCGCCCAGTTTCTTTCTGTCAAGTTAAGGAATCAGCCTTTAGAGCCAGCTGATTGGCTGTAAGCAGGACCTCCCAGCCCCCTTCCTTGCTGAGATGGGAAAGGAGCAGGGGTGGACGGGGGTGTTTACTGGCCGGGGGCTGCTGTGGGCTAGCAGGCAAGGTGAGTGGGTCAGCATGGGTCCCCAAGGCAAGTCGGTGATGGGCAATTAGATAAACACATTCGGAGCAGGATGCGTGTGTAGCCGAGTGTGTGCATATTTTTAAATATACATTTCACATCCACATGCAGATCCTAGTGACATGTGACAAATGTGCAGTGGCCTCCGGGAGCTGTTCTCCAAAGAGGCACTTATTCCATTTGACTCTAGGCATCCAAGCCGCAACAGATGTCAGCATTCAGACACGCTTTGGAAACTAGACTTCAATTATAGCAGGAAGACCCAAGCCAGACAGGGGGAAGAACTTTTCTCCTTCTCTAGAAAAGCAGCATTTTTCTAACATATTCATCTGCAAACTTTGTATGGATTCAATATAGCCTCTTAGATAAGAGTGCCTTGTGGAGACATTAAAAAAAGTTCAATTGACAGAAACTAGACTTTTATCCCATATAGAGATTTTCTGGAACATGGTTACTCCGCAATGGGGATGAGTCTGGTGAGCACGTTCTGCATAAATGAAGGTTCAGCGTCTCTTCTTGGAGAGCAGGCAGCATTATAAGGAGTGGGATGTGAAGGTGAACTTGAAAAGCTGAACACTGAGGCCCTGCCACCCTTTTCCAACTTACCTTTGAGATGGGAAGGGCTGAACGGCTGTTTAAAGAAAGCACCTACTGTGTGAACGGGATTATGCCAGGCACTATTTTTCTACCCCTCCTTTTTTGATAACAGCTTTATTGAGATTTAATTCACATACCATACATAATCGATCCTTTTAAAGCATAGAATTCAATGGCTTTTAGTATATTTCACAGAGTTGCACAACTATTACCACAATCAATTATAGAACATTTTCATCACACCCTAAAGAAGCCCCATACCTTTTATTGGCCACCCCCATTTACCCCCCACGCCCAGCCTAGGCAACCACTAATGTATTTTCTGTCTCTCCAGATTTACCTATTCTGGACATCTCGTATAAATGAAATCATACAATGTTTGATCTTTTGTGACCAGCTTCTTTCACGCAGCATGTTTTCAAGACTCATTCGTTTTGTACATGTAGCCGTACTTCCTTTTTATTGCCAAACAATATCCCATTGTATGAATGTATGGCATTTTATTTATCCATTCAGCAGCTGATTGTCATTTGGGTTGTTTCCACTTTTTGGCCATTATGAATAATACTGCTGTAAGCATTCATGTACAAGTTTTTCTGTGGCCATTACTTTCCGATCTCTTGGGTATATATCTAGGAATGGAATTGCTGGCTCATATGGCAACTCTACATTGAACCTTTAAAGGAACTCATAAGCTGTTTTCCAAAGTGGCTGCACCATTTTAGATTCTCACCAGCAGAGCAGAGTGTTCCCGTCTCTCCACCTTCTTGCCAGCAGTCGTCATGATCTGTCTTTTTGATTACACCTCTCCTGGTGGGTGTGCAGGCACTTTTCTTACACCATCTCACTTAATCTTCTACACTGCCACAAGGCAGGGATCAACAGCTCAGTTTACAAATCTCAACACTGAGGCTCAAAGAGTCAGCTCACTCATTTGCCAAAGTGATAGAGCTGGTAAACGGGGAGTCAAGACTTGCTCTCCGGCCTGGCCCCCGTGCCTCCCACTGCCTGCAACCTTGCCCTCCCTCTCAGGGGGGCTATCCCACCCCACCCCCATCTCTCTGCAGGCTTCTTTTTGTGCTCCCCATAGGATTCCTTGCTGACATATTCAGGAATTGCTGCAACCGAACATTGTATCCAAATTCTACTCCCCGCCACTGAGCCCTGAGACTGATTCCCACCCCCTACCTGGCTGTCCGCATACTTCCAGCCAGGCTGCCAGGAGAGATGCTGGGACACGCCTTCTGCCCCAGCCCTCCATCATCGCCCCAAGCCTGCTCACCCCAGCAGTGGGTGTACTGCCAGACCCAGCTCCTCTAGACTCCATAGCTCAGCAACCTTTTCACCCTCCCACTGGAGAATATGAGATTCTGCCCACCCCCCTCATTGGCTTCAGTGATTCCCTCCCACATCAGATGTGCAGGAACACTTTAATTCAAGAAATTATAATAATCACGATCCTACACCACTAATACACACACTAAGGGGCACCTTGGTCATGGGGTGCACCATGCAGCCTCACTAAGAGCAATGCCCTGCCTGCGGCAACCCATCTCTCCTTCCTCTCCACCCACCCCCCCCAACACACGGAGGAAGACAAATGACGCCGAGGAGCTGTCAGGTGTGTCGTATTTATACGAGGCACACCGTTCCTTATTCCCCTCCATTGTTCTCTGATGTATGACAAAACTCCCAATTTGTCAAACACTTAACAGCAGTCAGGATAATCTATTCTCCACACATTCACAGAGCATTTCATTTTGCACAACTGTCACCGGGAATGGCTTATGAATTTTCTGTCATGAGGAATGAGAGAGGATGGGGTGGGGGGAGGACCACAACCCCTTTCTCCTGTGAGTCGTGGCTCAACTCATCAGAGAAGGGACCATGCAGCTCTGTAGCTCCCCCATCATATTACACATAATTGCACTTAGGCCCATTTCCATACTACCATCTCTGAATGCTTTGCTCTTTGCATCCAATCCCTGTCAATGTCAGGCAAGGTAAGATCAGGCAGTGCCCTCCACCCCAGGTACCTCATGTTTAGAGCCCAAAGGAGTCGGCCAGAGGGACTTGCCGTTCAACAGCCCTCTGTCCCCTGATGCCAGCAGCTTCTCTGGCTGACCTTCAACAGATTCCAGTGCAATCACCAGAAGCCTTGAGCTTTTCTTAAAAACAATTTTAGGTTGAGAAATGTACATTGCAATGTTTGTCACAGCAAAAATCTAGAATCAACCTGAATTTCCAGTGGTGAAACAAATCATAATAATCCGCACAAAGAAGCATAGAGCCCCACGGAAATAATGTTTCTGAGGCGTGGGAATGTGGTCAGGATGTAATATTCACTAAAGCAAGTTTCAAAATTGTATCTATAGTATGATTCCAATTTAGTAAATGTATGCATGTATATTTATGCATAGGGGAAAAAAGGCCAGATGGATAGACACACTAAATGCTACAAGAGATTTTATGCTTTTAAAAAAGATCTTTATTTTCCTATATTTTCCAAAGTTTTTAATGAAGAAAAAATTATATTTTAAAATCAAAAATTTTTAAATGTAGTTCCCCCCCCCAACCTACTCTCCCCAAAACTTAAAACTTGGCAGAAACAGTCCAGTCGTACAGTAAACAGAATTTACAGCCCAGTGGCTTTCTGACAGCGAGCACTATTTCATTCACACTGGGTGACACCATACTGAACAGCAGCTGTCCATATGATTTTAATCACAGTAACTTCTGAAGCCACAACCCGCATCCCCCACTTATTTTATTCCATTAAAAAGCTGTCTCTAGAAGCTAATGAGCAGATCCTGAGTGCTGGAACCTAGGAAACGCTGAGTCACAGGGCAGATAGCCCATTATATCCACACTAGTCCTACAGCCCTTTGAAGACTCACACAACTCAGACAACTTGAAAGTCCCTTTGAGGCTCTTTCAAGTCTTGGTTATCGTACATAAACTTAAGCCAATGCCTGACAAGAAAGTTATTTGCAAATACCTTGGCTATGATCTAAGTTCTAATTTGAAGAGTAACACAGTGATCGCTTAAGCAAGGACCTGGAGGCTGAGATTAACCTTTCCAGGAAAATCTTGGATAGGGCTGAGATTTTTTGCGACACTGAGATCCTCCGAGCCACTTGCAATTACAACTGCTGGAGCTAAAAGAATTTCAACACCAAGACCCTTGGTCTCCTTCTTTTCTTTCTATCTGTCCTCTTCTGTTTTTTCCTCCCTTCTCTACTGACCATGGATTCCATGAGCTATCTCTTTAATAATACTTTTGTAGTATCCTTTCAAAATGTTTGCCTTAAGTCCTTCAAAATCACTTGGAAAGACCAACCCAACCAACCACTTTCTTTGAACCTCTGCCCCAACTAGGCTGCTGGGCCCTGATAGAGTAAACTGCACAACTTCAAGGACTACCCACAAGTTTTCCAACTTCAGCTGAGCTAATCCTTCTCCAGCTCCAGCTCCCCACTCCTATTCTCCACAGCTTCTTTGTCCAACTTTCACTGCTCTCCCAAATCCTCCTCCATTCCCCCAACTTTAGGGGATGGTGTTGCATCCTACTTCACAGAAGGAAAAAGAAGCCATCCAAAAGGAATGTTCTGGATGCTCTGCCAGGAACCCTTTACCTTCACTTGCATCTACTTTTTCCTCTTCTGCTCTGTCATAAACAAGAGGCAACACCCCTCCTCCTGGGCCTTCCCTCCAATCCTGTCAGGGGCCTCACTCAGGCCACTTACCCCTCTCACTTCTGTCTTCAATGTCCTGTCATAGAAAGCATCAAGTTCATATCACATCTGCTAGAACTGAGAGGGCCTCAGATGGCCTCAGTTGGTCTAACTGCAAATTCTTTTCCCCACTCTACGTTGCAGATGAGTTCGTCCCCCAGCCAAACCTCCTTCCTTTCCTGAGTAGCAAGATTCAGGTCTCCACTAGCTCAGGGGGTTAGACAAACAAGACAATCACATCCTCCCGTGTGAACCAAGGGCACCCCACCTCCTGTCATCACAAGTCCTGCCTCCCACAGTCCTGGTGGTTCCCTCTGTTCCCAAGGGCGATGTCCGTGTGGCCCGGGTGGTTTGCGGTGTCCTCCATCCCCCAGACTGCGAGTATGTGTGACTGATAAACTGCTGTCAATCCCACTTTCCAGTGTTGGGTATTGTGTGTTTGGTCGTCCCCATAATCCTAGGGTGGGAATCCCTCCCTGGCTTATGGGGTGAATAGGAGGTGATTCAAATACCTCCCCCTTTCACTGGCTTCTTCTCACCAGCATTAAACATGTACAAATCTTCCCTGCCCTGAAGCGCAAAGTCTCTTACCTCCATGTCTCCCTCAGATTATTACCCAACCTCTCTCCTCCACCTCACAGCCAAATGGAAGTAAGGTTATCTCCACTCCCTCTCCTCAGTCCATTCCATCGGACTTCTGCCCCCACCTGAATTTCGGAAATCCTGCTGCACTGGACTCCTTGTTATTAAACTAAGGGTCTTTTTTCAGACCTTCTCTTTGCAAATGTGGAATGCCAGTGACCACTCCCTCCTTCTTTCAACATGCAACGCCTTGACTTCTCCTTCTTGATTTCCTTTGCTGGCCCTTCATCCCCTGCCCACATGTTCAATTTCCATATTCCTTGCTATTGTATATTAGATCCCACACCCCCGCCCCCCAACTCTTCCTGACCTTAACTATTTCTATGAATTAAATTACTACCTACACCCTGGTGACTATCAGGTCTACACTTCCAGTACAGATCTTTCTCCCAAACTCCAGATGTACAGATTCCTCTCTACTATTATATCCCTCTTGGAAGACCCACATCCAGTGAAAGTTATGGAAGAGAATGGTCAACAGGCAACACAGAGTAAAGGGCTGATACTGTCTTAAGAGGAGCGAATATCCCTTAGCAGGGTAAAGAGGTGAAATGAGACCAAGGGAACAGCCAGCTGCAGGACTTGTTAGTTCTTTAAATAACACTCTTAAATCCACATCCTCTTGATTTCTTGCTACCTCTTCTGCATGCCTAACATCTTAAAGGAAAGGGCTCCCCCCGACATGAACTAAATTTGGACATGCTTCTACCTTGGAAAATATTTTCTTCCTTGATGCAGCCTTACCTGGCAGAAGGGCACTGTCCATTGCAAGTGTAATGCCAGCTTTGGAGTGGGTATTGTTTTTTCTACATAGGAGTACAATTTGAAGATGTACAATTTCATATTAAATGTTGCTTCCTATTGTACACTCAGCCTGTGTCCCCAACCCCACTACTGGGTAGAATTACAATTGCTAGCAGCTGGGAGCTAAACAGAAGCCAGTATAGAGTAATAGATATCAAAATAAAAAGCTAGATTAGAAACATAAAAGCTCATGGCTTCAAAATGCATGCTAGCCTGAGATAAACAAAAACAACTCTTTTTATATGAAACTGCCTTGCATCTTCTTAAAAACAAAAGAGGAATATCAATTTTAGAGAACATGTAGTCCAACGTGCTCTTTTTCCAAAAAAAAGGATACTGAGGCCCAGAGAGGAGAAAGGTTAACCTTCTTCAAGGTTAAGCTCTAGAAAGTAGGAGGGATGGTGATAGAATTCAGTGGCTATTCCACCAGCAAGTACAGAGACCTGGAAGACATGGCTTCATTCTTATGGGGCCTATGGGTTATCAGACCCAATCATAGAGCACGTCAACATCTCTCCCAGCATCCCACCCAGCAGAGCCTCTAGCATCTTCACACCATCCATAGGCTTCTTCTGGAACCCCCCGTCCCAGCCAACTCATCCTAGTCAACACTGCACCCACATCTTTGCTGGACCCTGATCTTCCTGGATTCTGAACGCTGGGCTCATGTCCCTGCAGCAGCCCCATTTGCCCTACTAGAATGTTCCTTTCTGTTTACCTTCTACCTTTGGTCCTACTATATCCAGTCTCACCATGCAGCATTCTTCTTCTCTGTCTGGGCTCCCAGGAGCTCTGCACAGCTCCCTAGGCTCACAGTCCAGCCAGGCGTGGCCCAGCCCCACAACTAGACCTGATAGATGGTTGTTTGGAACCCGTATTACAGCAAATGAAGAGTAGGAAAACACAAAACAGAGCAAAACCAAAAACCTCTGCTGAACTCAGATGATGATTCAGCTGATACGAAGCCATGACTTGTGCCAGGCACTGTGCTAGGTACTGATGTAACACTGTCTTGTTTAATTTAATCTCCCAGCCGTTAATAGACTCCTGCTCTGTGCAATCTGCACGGAGGCCAAAAGGAAACAAGGCATTATTTATAATAATTGGCCTGCATTATCCATTCACTTGGCACTGCCTGGAATAACATGATGGGCCTTTATGCTATTCACAGCCTATAAAAAAGTACTTCTGTTGTGATTCAACATATAGTAATCTCCATTTTAAGAGGACAATAGAAACGCTCAGCCACTATTCATCCCAGAGCCTTAAACAGCAGAAAAGTCCTTTATCAGGAATATAAGGTTAGAATAGCATTGGTTATTAATATTGTAAGTAGCCCAATACATTTATCGAGGTGCTCAAGCTATTGAAAAAACTAATGACTTTTAAAAGCTATATCTGGTAAAAGGTTAGGATCAAGCAGCACTTTGAGAGACCTGGGAACAAGTCACAAAAACTGTTCAGAACTGCTTACATTGAAATGAGAATGGGGGCTAGAATTTTCACCCCCACAATCCAGCACCCTTCGTCCTGAAAGTTCTGAAAAGGTGGACAAAGGAGAAAAGCAAAGTATGTTCTGGAACCCGGAATTTGAAAGGGGAGAAAAGGTGGCAGTAGTTGCAAATGAGACTTAATTAGCAATTATTAGTGGTCCCTGGATAACACCTTTTATTTTCAGTTAGTTATTCAGTCATTTATTCACCACCACATTCCACCAAGGAGTTACAAAATAAATAACAATCATGGAAAAATGTAAATAAGAATAAAGAATTTGAACTACCATAAAGATCATGGCAAGAAGGATGCATATATATGCTGATGACAAGGTTTCAAATTTGACTTGGAGCTTCCTGGCAGCTAAAGTGAAAAGGAGGCAGGGTCAATTATAGAATGGCTTTAACAAGAACCATTAAGCAGTTTTCTTTCAAAGCATGATAAAAAGATGAATGGTGACACAGTAGCCACACAGGTAACTACAAAATGGGAGGACTATTACATTGTAATAAAAGGGAAGGGACCAGAGAGTATGGGAAAGGGCTTGAGTTCTGGCGCTGAACATCCCAACTATGAGTCTAGTTTAACCCTTACCAGCTTTGTGGTCCCGGGGAAGACTCAATTTCTCTGAGGCACATTCTTATAATTCATGGAATGTAGATTTTTAAAAATTTGATTTTCTAAGTCATGTGTCAGAGAGGGAATGAATAAAAGAATGAATGAATTGGTATATGAATACATGAATACAAGATGAAACAAAACATATAAAGCACCCAGTACAACTCCTGGACCTTGAAACATGGAAGATCTTTTCCTAGAACAACTTTTTGCTTTCATCCTTTCTGTGAAATTTCTGAGAAAGGGTATGACAACCTGTTGTTCCATCTGAGAGCTGTTTAAAAGCTTACTCTCCTCCCTTTTCTTTTGCCCTTTCCCACTCTCTCTTTACCCTCTATCCAGATGCAGCAATGGCTGAGCCACATCTCGATCTCAAGGCATGCTGGAACAAAAAGAATTATAGGAACCCTTGGGGACGGGATCTGTCTGTAATTGTCAGAGCACTATTAGAGGAGCGAGTGGTGATGTGGACTTGATTAAACACCACAACAGGCCCCTTGGCCAAAATTTCAACTCTGCTTTCAGAAGATGAGCTTTGATGAGGGATCCCTGGACAATGACCATTTATATCACAGTAACTTGTGTAGTCACGATGGCACATCATCACACCTAGCTGTCTAATCTCCTCTCATAAACAGTTCCAAACCTTCGTATCCCAAAACTTTTTTTTTTTTTAATCCAAACGATGCCCAGGCTCACCCAGCATGTCTATGAGATTCTGCAAGGGTGAGCTTCAGATTGTTGATATGGTTTTATTTTTCTTCATATACAAACTCTCACAAGCTCTGAATCGATTCTTTAGTGTTTTATAAATCTGTTTATTACAAAAAGCACTCACGCAGTAGACAGACTCAGTTTTGTCCTTTGAATAGACTAGAGTTTCTAAACTAAGAATCAGACAATGAGCTAAAGCAAAGGCACTTTTTTTACCTAATTTTGGGTTCACATCTCCTTGGTCTTTGACAAAATAATCCCATGTCCTACTTTTGGAAGAAAGCTTCCATTTTCAGCCCTAGTTTTCAGTGTTGTGGGATAGTTTTATTCATTTTCTGTCTTTTGTCCTTTGTGTGTGTGTGTGCGTGTGTGTCTTCACTATATGCTAGTGGAAAACTGGGCAAGGATGTTTCAGAGACTAAACTTTAGAGCCAGAAGCTCCAGTGTGAGATTCTTCTATTATTTTCAAGGGTGATTAATTACAAAACGGGAAATCTTTGTCATTTGCTCAAATGTTGCAAGAGTCTGTTTTTTCTTGGACATGTACACACTGTGTGAGCAAGGTGCACCCATCAGGACAACTTGAGGAAGACCACCAGGAGAACAGGTCAACCACTTGCAGAAACAGACCAAAAGGTCCTAAGGCCTAGGAACCATCACACCACCCATGCCATCTGGATTCAGCAAGATACACAGGGTGGGGAAGAAGGGCAGGTGGGCATGGCAGGAGGTCAGAACACAGGCAACCCAGGGGCCTCCAACCTGGGACTTTGATCGTCTTCCTGGATTCATGAGGGATAGCTATGAGAGGGCAGAGAGCAGGTGGGATGACTGTCTCTCTCAGAAAATAGCTCCTTGGTGGGAGAGGGGAGATGGCACTGAGAGAGACTGATCCCTTTTTCTACTGCAGTGGCACAAGTCTCGCTGGTGCACCTGCCTGGCCCTGTTGCTCTGTTCCATGTGATAAGACATGAGACAACAGCTCAGTTAGCTCTCTTCATTCCATTATCCACATAGCTAGGAGGAACTCTTTCTCAGGAATTCGCAAATCATTCTTCAGTATATTTACCTTTCAATATGGTTGCTCTCTTCCTCTTTTCCATCCTTCCTTTCTGTTTCTCATCTACCCATCAACCCACCCATCCATCCATCCATAGGTATACAGACCATCAACTTTGTGCTAGGTATTATTCTAAGCACTTTATATACATTATCTAATTAAATTTTAACAAAACCCTGGAAGTCAGCTCTTAATATTTATCAACCCCATTATACAAAGTTTACAGAGGTTGAGTATTTTTGGTCCATGGACCAAATCCAACCTACTTTTAAGTAACTTTTAACGGGAACACAGTCAAGCCCATCTGTTCACTCAGACTACAATGGCAGAGTTGAGTGGTCGCAGCACAGAGACCATGTGGTCCACAAAGCCTAAAATATTTATGTCTGCAAATCCTAAAATATTTACTACCTGTTCCTTTACAGAAAAATTTTACCCCTAATCTCGCCCAACAGGACTTAGCTAGAAGGTAGCAGAGTCAAAGAGTCCAGTTCAGACGGCTCTGCCTCCAAAGGCCCTGCTCTTCAAGGCTGTGCTGTACAACAGAACTCCGGCTTTGTCTGCATGACTCCTGGCCACCAGGGGTGAGGTGGACAGGTCTATGGTCATGGAATCAGAACTGACAAACATTATTTAGTAAGTAGCCAACTACTGTTGAGGACCCTCTTCATTACTGAAAAAGGCCAGCAAGGACTTTTCTTTTCCTGGTGAAATAATTATAAAGATGAGTGTTGATGCATGTTTTGACTTTCCTGCAAAAGTAGTTCTGTCTTCTCCAGTTTAAGTAATTACATTTGTTTCTAAATAAAGCAAATGGAACTATAGTTGTCAAAGAATGCATAGTTCTTTTGACTGCATTTAAGTGTGCTAGGGAGATGAGAAGTTAAAGCAATTATGACACTCTAAGGAGAGAGACTGCAAAGGATCTTGCACACACTCAAGTAGGTGAGTGCTACTGAGCACCTTGTGAGCTAGAAGAAAATAAGGGGAGACGTGGCTAAATGGAAATAGAAATTTTCTGGCTTCACACAGCATTTGCAATCAGGAAGACCTAACAATTGTTTATATTAAAGTGTTTTCTAATTTGCCTGGAGTGAGGGTTGGGTTCTGGGTGTTCCTCTAATACTTGTAGAGCTTGAGTTTCTGGGCCCTTGGCATGTCTTGCTTGGAAACTCTTAATCTAAAGATGGCCCTTGCACAAAGCAAGTAGCTTATGAAGCATGCAGTGACTCAAGGATGCTAACGCCTCAGTTCTGCAGACCAGGGAGACACTGGAGGCCAAAACTGGACAGGAGTAACAATGAGAGAACTGGCCTGGTTGAAAGCCAAGGGTTCAAAGGACACAGGGAGCCAAGCATGGTTCAGAATAGCTAGTGCTGAGCAACTGTACTACTGGGGAAAAAATTAAAAATACATGCTCTTTACATGCTCTTGGTGTTGGTCTCCAGGACATCAGCTCTTACAGAGCCCCAGCTGTGGCAGGCAGAATAATGTATCCCACTCTCCCACCCCCAACCCACCATCCTCATCCCCAGAACCTGTGGATCTGTTACCTGTCATGTCAAAAGGGGCTTTGGGGATGTTAAGGATCTTGAGATAGGGAGATTATTCTGGATCATCCAGGTTGATCCTATTATAGTCACAAGGGTTCTTATAATTGAAAGAGACAGAGGAAGGAGGGTTAGGGCCTTGGAAAGATGTGAAGATGCTATGCTCCAGGCTTTGAAGATGTGGGAAGAAACCATGTGCCAAGGAATGCAGGCAGCCTCTAGAAACTGGGAAAGAAAAGGACATATTCTCCTCTGGAGCCTTCAGAAGGAAGGCAGCCCTGCCAACATGTTGGTTTTAGCCCAGTGAGAACCATTTCAGATTTCTGAATTTCAGAGCTGTAAGATAATAAATTTGAGTTGTTTTAAGCTGCTGAGTTGATGGTGGTTTCTTAGAGCAGCAATAGGAAACCAACACATCGGCCATGACTGGGGGTGGGGAAAGGGAAAGAGCCACATGCCCCTCCTCCCACCATGGGAGGGAGCAGTCAGAGTTAAGCCCGACTTCAGGTCCCCCTCAAATGGCTGAATGGGTTTCAGGCCAGCATACTAATAACGCACTCCCTAAATCGCAGCTCTTGTGTGGCTTGATTCAGAGTGTAAAAGCAATTATAAAATCTCTTTAGTTTTTAAAATTTAATTCATTTTAATGCAATTTAACTTAAAACCCTACATTATTTATCCATAAACCTTTATATAAATGTGTGCAAGTGGGGAAAGAAATAGAAATATTTGTTGGCAAAGCAGCATAAAGACAAAGGTTACTAGAGATTGCAAAGCATTTGACATGCAGTCCTGAGGGAACTCTCAATGTCCACGTGACATGACGCACACGGCTATTATCAGGAGTGTCACTGATTGACATTAATGATCTTGGAACTATGAAATAACCACACACAGAGTTCAACACTACAGGAATGAAGTTTTGCCAAACATGGTGTGTGTACCATGGACTTGACCCAGTCCCCCAAGCTTCCTAGACTTAGTTATGATGGAGTCATGAGACTCTCACTCAAGGAACCATTCCAGAACAACAACAGCAGCAACAACAAAAAACACTCACCTAACAAAATACACCAGTGAACAAACCCTCAGCCAGATGGCCACTGACAAGGACTGCAGCAGTGTCAACAAGGGTCATGATTCATAACCTGAGGAAGAAGGAAGAAACTTCCATTTCCCTTGCACAGAAGGCCTGCAGTCAATAGGATAAAGTCTAAGGTTGGCGGAAGTATGGTGAGGTGGGTTAAGTTTATCTACCAACTGGTGGTGGAATACACTGGGATGACTATGAACAAGCATTTTCTGAGACTATCTCCATATTAATTTTAGAACTAAATAATTCATTAGTAAAGTTCCTGAGGATTTAAATCAAGATAGTCATTTAGAAGAAACAAAATAATCTATGTCTGAAAATGTTCACTTGAGCTCCACGTATTATCACAGGTTGGGTTTCCTGAGGAACAGAGACTCTGAGATGGAGTTGAGCAGGTAGGTTGTTTATTAAATGGTGTCCTTGGGGTCACATCATGGAGGGGAGGGGAAGTTAGCAGGAATGGGCAGAGGGAGAGGTCAAGTTGTGATTCAGGCCCAACCACCACCCCAGCCAGACTCACAGAGACCTCTAAAGTTGGAATGGTTCATCCGAGTTGTCCTGTTGTTGGACTTAGATGACCAAGCCTTCATTTGCTTGCTTCAACAGGCCAGCAGATACCACCTTGGGCAAGGCAGTTCTCGGCAACTGAGACAATCCTTGAAGAGGCTGAACTCTGAAAGCTACTCCCAGCAGCTAGGTAACAAGTCCCTCCTTTGAGGGGGATCTGGGTGGCATATCAGAGGATCCACCTATAAAAACTGGAAACCGTTGAAATGTCCAGAAATAGGAAAGCTATTTGGCAAAGTAAGCTAAGTTAGGAAGTTCCCAGCCAAGCTCTGCCTGGTACTTTTCGACAATGATTCCAGCATATCCTCCATTTACTATTTGTATGAAGAAAATAAACTCAATAGGGGGAGAAAATCTAAATTGTTCTTGGAAAATCTCTGGCCATCAGCTCTAGCTGAACTCAAGCATTCTAGTTCCTTGAAAAGATTCCCATTCTGAAGGCTATGGGAACCACCTGAAATTGATTCACTGGAAAATCCATGTGTTTGTTTCATTAGATTGACACCAGATAGCCGAAGTAGACTGGCTAAAATAAAGCAAATGGAAATGTATTTTATGCACTAGAATTTGAGAAATGGAGACAGGTATCTTCTGAAACAACAATTGCAAACAATCTTTGGAATGACACAAAATTTGCTTGGAGAATTGCATATTTTTTTTAATGTTCCTCCCATTGATAAGAATTTGCAGTCTCTGCTTCAACTCCAGTCTTGGGGGAAAGTGGCTATTCAAACATGATTTAGTGAGTTACTGGAACAGTGCCAATGAAGTCGAGATGAGGAACAAAATAAAATGAAAATTTTATTTTGGTCTTGCAGACCACGTGACTGCTTCTGTCCAGCTGACTGTGAGCATGAGTGACATGAGCCATGCTGGGCTTCAGTAATTAGCAAGGGTGTGCAGCCCCGATTCTCTACTCCTGTGCCCCAGAGACCATGACAGCTCCATGACAGAGATGGCAGAGCTGGCAGAGCTGTAGAATGGAAGCAGCCCAAGTCCCCGAGTCACCGATACTGAAGGGCTTCCCAGGAGAGCTGCCAGACACACCTCGGACGACATGAAATGAACTTTTACTGTGTTAGACCTCTGAGATTCGGGATTATTTCTCTGGCACAACCCAACAGATACTAATAGACTCAGATACAGGCAGGCAACTTTCATCTTAAAAGTGGCCAAAGACTATGACTGGAAAATGAAGATTTAGGTTTCTTTGTACCTTGAAAAATATTAAAAAAAAAAAAGTCTTCTTTCTTCCCTTCAGTATATATGAAGTATTAGATAGAAAGTCTTCTTTCTTCCCTTCAGTATATATGAAGTATTAGATAGAATCTAACAACCTGGAATTTTAAAGAACTGGGAAAGATGGATTGACTTCAAAATGTTGATATGACCAGACTGTCTGTAAATTCACATGCAATAAACAGTCTTCCTTGGGAGTTAAAGTATATGACATAACCTATTATATGAAAAATATAACTTGGGTCTTTCATTATACGAAAATTTGCTTATTAAACAAACATTAAAGTGAAATCTAAGATAGGTCTTGAATGAGAGAAGTCCTTTCATTCCATCACCCAGGCTGTTTCATTTCTTATTTATCTTTGAATCCTCAGCACCAAACACAGCGCTTGATACAAGTAAGTATCATCAATCCTTGGACGCTTGAATGAACAAGGGATATTTAAACTGAACTAATTTTAATCTTGCTTATGGTTTAATTTCTAAGAGTTAATTTGAATACTAGAAAAGTATTTTTCTTTTTCTAAAAGGCAGATATCCTCTATGTCTAATAGCCTACTTCAAACTCACAACAAATTAATTTTGATTTTAAATCACCATGAATGGATGATAATAAACAATGAAAATTATATGTAGAAGTATGTAAAAAACAGACAGATACACATGTTCCCACATGAGAGATAACAACTTTAATAAAATTTGAAATAACCACTTCATAGCATAGAGAATTTCTGCACTGAGAAATACTTTAAATTCCATGTCATGGTTAATTTGATATCTGAAATCTATGAACAAAAGGGCAAAATTAGGAAGAGATGAATATATGTTAAGCTCAAATTCATGAATAAAATGAAAGATATATTAGGTAGCAATGTGCTGCCTCTCAACATCTAAGAAGCATCAAAGTCCACATTTCCCTCTGATATACAATTGTAAGAACTTATAATCCTTGAAGAATATTTATTTTTGTTGCTGGAATTTATAGTAACAGGAATAATGCATATGTTTAGAAATATGCCTGGATGATTATACTTGAACAAACACCATGGTAATAATTCTTATTTTTGGAAATGCAAGGATTCTGGAATTACACATCCAATTAGTAACTTTTCCTTCTGGAAGTCATGGGTTTTATTTTGTTTTGGGTTGTGATTAAGACCAGGTAAAATTCCAGCTTTCAGATAATGAATACTTAATTCTATAGTTAGTTGCTTGAACAAGACCCAAATGGAGCTCAAAACACCTGCTGAGTAGTGCCTATAAGTTGTCAGCTTAAGATCATCATGAAGAATTCCACAAACTGGCTGTCCACATTGGATCGTAAGACTTGCAACCAATGCATTTGTAAGTAATGCTATGGGTGAATTACTATTAGACTGTGAGAACCCTTTCTTTGGTTTTTAAGGAAAGTCCTTGAGTTAATGTTGATTATGTCCTTAAAAAAATTGGTACTTATGAAATTAGTAGAGTTGAGTGATTTGAATAATATTAGGCTACATTAATGCTGTACTGGGTTACCCTTAAAACACACCAAGGCAATCCAGAAAACCTGGAGGAAGGCCTTGGGTCTTTAGTTCACTGTGGCTGCAACAGGGGTGGCCCAAGCCATGGCATTCTTTTATAATTCCAAGGGTAGGCAAAGGTGGGTAAGGACTGAGCCATATTTAATTTGATGTAGATTTAGTATCATGCAACAATTCATACCAGTTATATATAAATTATATGACCTTATGCTGTGCTGCAATGACCTCAAACAGGTGGAGAGAATCAGCTCTTAGAGAAAAAACTACCCACATGGGGGTCTTCTTGATAAAACTGTTTGAAGGAGAAGCAAACTCTTGGTGGAAAGAGTGATGCCACGTTCAGCTTTCAGAACAAACGGTTAGGATTTTTAAATGGAGACAAATGACAGGAATTGTGGAAAGGTGTGCGAGTCTCAGCAACCAGGCCAGCACATGCAGATCTGATGACTCGTGAAAGTGTCATCCATGGGGACTCATTCTTTTAGGAACCTAACAGCATTGACATATATAATGAAAAATAATGCTCAAACCTGCAGGGAAGATGGTGGCCCTGACTGCAGAAGGAGACAATGGAGAGGGAACACCTAGCTGTAGTCTAGGTCTCAAATTCGAGCATACAACACAAGCACCTGGAGGGTTTATTAAAATACAGATGGCTGGGTCCCAACCCCAGAGTTTCTCCATCAGTAGGTCTGAGTGGGGACTGAAGGTGTGCATTTCTAAGTTCCCAGGTCTGCTTTGGATCAGGGTCTACCCTTTGAGAACCACTAGTCTAGGTGCATCACCCAGAGGCCAGAGTGATCATCCCCTGCTTCCCTCCTCACTCAGCTGAAAATACAAGGTCCTAACGACAGTCGACTGGTTCTGCATGGTAAAGACCCTGGCCGATCTCTAACCTGTCAGTCTTCTGTTGCTAGTTCCACTCCGGGCTCGTGGCCCTGCCTGCTGTCCCTTAAACATGCCAAGCCCGTTTCCACCTCACATGCTTAGCAACTGTTCTTCCCTCTTCCCAGAATGTTCTTCCGTCATCTGCAAATGGCGTGTTAGCTCACTTCATTCACTCAGTGCACTGCCCAGAGAGGCCACTCATGTCCATCCTTTCTAAAATCACTCCTTCTCCACCGTTCCCCTCCCATCACTCTCTATCCCCTTCCATGGCTTAATTTTTTTTCACATCACTTTCACTTAAAAAATAATATTTATGTGCGAATCGCCTGTCTCCTCCTAAGAACAGGGACTTTGGTTCACTGCTATTTTCCCCATGTGTAAAGAGACTGTCTGATACATAGTATGCATTCAATAAATATTTGTTAAATGAAAAGATAGATGACTGATAAGTCAACTGGTTGGTTGAATAAATGAGTTGAAGAAAGAGCAACTATAAATAAGCCAGTCTCCAAGTTGACCAAGTCAATGTAAGGTTTTAACTGGGTCTATGAAAACCGTCTATAAATAAGAGTGTGTACTACATAGGAGAAGTTGTTATGCAGAATGTAGGGTGAATTGTATCAGCTCAGGAGAGCTGACTGTGCACATCTTGTACCAACTCCATGTTCAATGACTTCATAATAGCTTGAAATCAGCTATAATAGGAATATTTACTCCAAGGGACTACAAGTCATCTTTTTTTTTTTTTTTTTTTTTTTTTAAATCATTGAGGCAGTTTATCAGCACAACACTGATCCTATCTATGGATAAAGAAATTCTACTACTCAGTTTGATAGCCTCAGCCATGGACTTGCCATTAAGACTTAGGGTGATAGGGGATGGTCACCAATGGGAGGAGAAGAAAAAGGATATCTCTGTCCAGATTGGAGGATTTTAGCCAAATCCTGTTCTGGGTACGTTTGTCTGGAGGGGCTGAACATCTATTCTGCATTGTATGAGCAGTCCAGAACTAGAACAGGTGCACATGAGATACGTGCTTGCATAGTATTTATGCATCACCCGTTCCACAGGTACTACGGGGAAACTGATCCTATCCCTGAATCTAAAGATGGAGTGTATGACTCGGCTTATGCAAATCAGCTCTAAAGTCAGACTCACCAATGGATTTTCAGTGATCAATAACCCCCCACCTCTTGCAACTGAATGCATCCTGACTGATAGGATGCTCATTGTTTTAAAAGGCAGGATACAAAATAGCCCATACATGAGTTCATATGCATAAAGATACATACTCCAGACCACAGGGGGCAGAATGGAATGGTCAACTGTAATAATTATTTTACTATTGGTGGTTTTAAGGATTTATTCTTTGTCTTTAAACACTTGCTTACACTTTAGGTATGTTGTCTTTTCAATTAAAAAATTCATAATACGTAGATTGGTTGTTAAGTTTTATACTGTGTTAATAAATTGTTTCCCATGCACCAGAAGGAAGACACTTAAGATAAATGCACGAAATGGTAGGGAATTAAAATTGCAGAGTCAGTTTAAATAGCACATATTTAAGGGAAAACCAGAAACAAAAATCTATTGCATCAAAGATTTCCATAGCATATTAATTATACGGTTTCAGATAGATTTTTGTAATTCAAATACGAAAATTTTAAATTACCTTCCCAATTGTTTCTTTCAGCCATTAACATCTCCAACAAAAGGACAAGTTGACCTTTAAGCTTGAACCAGTTCAGAAAAATGCCCAAATTCCCACCTGACCTGTTCTACAAAGAACTGTTTTTAATCACAACATAATTTTATCCTTTTACAGATGCTCCATGGTGTCCTGATGATGGTATTTACACTTTTTAAAGGGAATCAAGAAATAATAGAGCAAGTTTAGTCCTCTGATTTGTTTTACTACCAGTTTTGGATGAACTTTGCTCTACTCCTGGAACAGCATCCCCGGCCGTCCCACCCCCTGGCTGTTGATTGCCTTCCCAGGCAGCCCCTGCTCTTACTCTCAACCAGCTCTCCCTGCAATCTCTAAAACACGCCTTAGACCTTAGCTCTAACAAAGAATCTCATTTTACTGAATATATTGCAGGGGACAGAGAAGAGTGAGCTTATACAGCACAACCTACAGTATTTCACTATAATCAGCCTGAAGATTTCTCCCGAGACCCCACCCCCCACCCCAAGCCTAGAGTCCTCTGGGATTTACCAAAGGTCCCCGTTCTTGATGTCCCCAGCCCTGTTCTGTTGATGCTTAATTTCAGGACAGCAGGAGACACAGACAAAAGATTCCACATGAACTTTAGGCCCAGTCAGATGCAATGCCCATATATTGTTTAGATAGGAACTGCTTTCCCACCTTCCTGGTCCTCTTGCTCATTCTTTCCAGGCATTTAACCCATCTTTTTAGTCTGACCATTGCCGGTCAGCATTTCTCAAAATGCCTAACCTTCTTCTGCTTTACATAATCAGCAGAGAACTGCAAAGATAGAAGCTGGAAACTTGTACCTGCTGTACCCCAGCAACTATCCACCTACATGATGCCTCCCATTCATAAACTCATGACCGAGTCGTGTAAACACGCTGACCCCATTCCCTCCTCAGCCCACCATCATCTGTCTCTGTGCACACTACCCCCTGCATTGAACAGACATGTTGGAGGTCTTGTTACATACTCAATGTGGAGTATGAATCCTAATTCCACATTAGAATATTAGAGACTTAGAGGAAGCTTGAGATACAGAAACATTTAATGTGATTTGACACAGACTTTGAAACATGCATTGGGGAAAAAATGGCTGGAGGTACATATAATATCAGTGGCAGACTTAAGCCACCAGCATTGCTTGTCCAGTTGGCTTACCCCACCCCCACCCCCCACATGTCAGGCCTGCCTTACTCTCCAGCTGGGAACATGGACCGTTGCTGGGGCCACACCATTTATGACAACACAAGCACACATTTTTCCATGATTCAATCATATTGCATGTTCAGTGATATCTGCTGGCTTATTTAGCATTTTATCATAAGCATTTTCCATGTTGTCCAGAGCATCTATAATTAGCATTTTAATGGTTGCATTGAGTGGACATGCCATGGTTTACTGAACCATTAACAGCCTGTCGGGCATTTAGGTTGCTTCTAATTTTTGCTGTCATAAATCACCTTGCATATAGCTTTTCCCCAGGTTTGGATTAATTCCTTATGATAATTTCCATAGCATTTCATCACTAAGTTAAAGCACATGGACCATTTTTAAGGCCGTTGATCGCATTTCCAATTCCTTCCGAAAGGAGTGTACCATTCTGCACCGCCACAAGCAATGCATGAGGGGCCTTCTTCAAGCACAGGGTGGACTGATAAACTGCACTCAAAACAGCATACAACCCTGGGATGAACAAACTGAGAATATAGGATATTTTGATGGATAAGTCTGTAAAGGGTTCTTTTTTACAGAAGCTATACACATCTATATTCAGCCTTCCCTGTCCCCTCTTTCCCCCTCAGCAGCCCCTGCCTGGAAATCACCCAGAGAGCCACTAATGAGGGTGTTTACTGTAAGTGGAGTATCAACTCTACTACAAGGTGAAGCCCCAGGGACCCTGGGAAAAGACCCTCCCAGCCTTTGCCCAGCACAAGAAATATGAGCTAAGGGATCAAAATGCTCACCTCTGCCTCCCCCTTCCCGTGGGCTCCAGAACATGCCCTCAGCTGGTGAAAGTCTCCTTTTCCAGTATGTACCACTCTTCCCCCAGGTGGTCCCAAACCAATGACAGGTTGACATAGGCTATGCAATGCTGGCCCCTTACTTGGTGTGTGTGGAGGGGGCAACTCTTCAGGCTGGTTTATGCTCTGGAGCAGGGATCAGCAAACTATCACCCATGAGCCAAATCTAGCTCACCATCTATTTTGGTAAAGTATTGTTGGAACTCAACTATACCCAATCCTTTATGAATTGCCTATGGCTCTTTTGTGCTTCAGCAGCAGTTGAGCTATTGCAACAGAGGCAATCAGGTCCACAGAACTTAAAATATTTACTACCTGGCCCTTTGCAGAAGTTTTCTGACCCCTGTTCTAGAGCTGTACTGTTCAATACACCAGCCATTAGCTGCATGTGGGCATTTCAATTTAAATTAATTAAAACTAAATAAAATCAATATTTCAGTTCCTTGGCTGCAGTAGACACATCTCAAGTATTTAATAGCCACATGTGGCAGTTGACTATTGTATTGGACAATACAGATTCAGGACACACTTCCATCATCACAGAAAGTTCTATTGGGCAGTGCTGCTC
The DNA here is from genome assembly GCF_015220235.1 of Choloepus didactylus. Taxonomy (NCBI): domain Eukaryota; kingdom Metazoa; phylum Chordata; class Mammalia; order Pilosa; family Megalonychidae; genus Choloepus; species Choloepus didactylus. The sequence continues at coordinate 46,557,777 of NC_051325.1, forward strand.
AGTGCCTTTAGCTGTTGGACCTTACCCAAGACTACATTATTGCTCTGTCCCTCCCACTTTCCTATCCTGCCTTCCTCCCTCCGTTACAGGTTTCCACCTCAATAAGTCACACACACTTACATCAATCTCTTAGGCTCTGCTTTTAGGGAACTCAAACTAAGATGGCTATTCATATGGTTGGACTGCAATTACAGATTTCCATCTTTGCCTCAGTTGAAACTAGGCTATGGGTTACTAAGACACAAGGGAAGAATGTCAGGTTCCCCTTAAATCCTCATCCCCAGCCCAGTGCCTGTCACAGCACAGTCACTCAATAAATGCCGAATGAATGAATGAATGAGATAAATAAATGGCTGCCTCTCATGCTGCACCCCTGGTGTCTGGTCAATGGCCCAGAGTTCCTCTTGACCATGGCTACCAGGGAATTCAGCCTTGATTTCTCAGCCATTCAGCCTTGCTCAGGAGTCCAGCTGTGACAGCTAATAGTGAAACCTCTCAATTTGCAAGCTGCCCAAGGTCCCAACCATGAAACAAGCCAGAGCTCCAGGATACCCTCAAACCTTGATCTCAGCATCAGCCCACACGACCCCATTGCCACAGCCACTGTGCTTTAATGTTTCAGCCTCGGCGCCCTCAGTACGGTTGGAACGGGATACACAAGGAGCAAGATGTGTCTGCATATTTGTGAACCTGCTAACAAGGACTTTCTCAGTGATACTGGCCGATGCTCATTAAGCAAAGGCTCCTGCAGCCAATTCCTATCAGACTGCAGGGTCAGAAGAAAAATCAGGCGATCTAGACTTGTGCTTTCATCATAAGATGCTGCAAATCACATCTGAAGTGTTCAGGGTAAAAAGAAAGCATTAAGTAATACCAAAGCTAGGGGTTTCTCCACTGAGATAAGCTTCACAGGAAATTTCTGGCCCTGCTCAACATGGCATCCTCAAACACTTGGAGGACAGCATCTTGGATGTGTCCCTTCAGAACTTCTCTCCCAAGTCTTGCTGGGGACTAGGGTATTTACATTTTAAATTAATTAAGATTAAATAAAATTAGTTTTCTACTTCCTCAGCCACAATAGCCACATTTCAAGTACTCAGCAGCCACATGTGACTGGTGGCTATTGTGCTGGAAAATACAGATACAGAACATTTCTCTCTCTCCCCTGATGCTCTGGGGAAACTGCTCACCCCAAGGTTGTCTAGGGTTCTTACAGTGCTCTTTCAAAGTCCCAGGACCAACCAATAGGTCCCAGGGCACGTTGGTGCAATTTGGTGGATGGTCAGCAGCCATAGTGATGACAGATACGTTCAGGGACAAAATGGCCCTAGTAAGAGCAGAGACTTTTATCACTTCAGTCCGGGGGTCTTTCAGGAATATACTTCAGTTGAGGTATATTCCTGAAATATACCTCAGGGAGGTTTGTCCTTATTCAAGACCACCCTTCCAGCTCTCCTAGACTCCCTGCACCCTCTCAGCAGACCAACTATGGCTACAAGAGAAGCCCTCATGGGACTAGTCAGCCTAAGCAACCACATGTCTCTTAAAGCACTAGTTTAATCACCACATCTGTGATGGAGAGGCAGTAGCTGAAGCGAGGAGGAGAAAGTCCCTGCCCACAGGAAGAGTCACCCTGAGCCCAATGAGGGGGAGGGGAGCTAAATGATGGCTGGAGCAGGCCCCCTGCAGCTGCAATCTCATGCCTGTGCAGAGATCCCTGAGTGCCCAGAGTCATTGGACTAGGTAATGCCAGGTCACACCATCCACATTAAAGCCTAAGTAGATGGTGCCTCCTGCGGTAGGGCAAGACCACAGCCCTGTGTAAGGGCACATGCTTCAGCGGCCATGCAGGACACCCATCTCCATCCTTGTACACCCATAACTGGTGTGATTTGACTTCAGAATCACTCATTTTGTGAACTCACCATCACCTACAAACTGAGGTCACTGACACACACACTTATCTGATTAAAGTACAACTCTGAAGAAGCAGCCACAGATTCTACTGCATCAAAAAGATGCAACTGCTGGTTAAGGTGATGCTGACTCCCACATCCCTTGGGATTATGGGCAGGTCCTTGGAGAACCCATGGGTTCCTGCCTCTTTTACTGTAAAACATGTTTGTTCGTGGAAGGCAGCCATGTCCCTCAACTACCCTCTGAAGACTGGAGACACAATCTAACTACAGTTGCTGTGAGAACCTCTGTATGTTTGCATGGCACTCAAGGACCTACAGCATGGAGCCTATCAGAGCCTCATCCCAGCTCCTGGATGCAGGCAAGGCTTAATTGCCTCAGGTCTACATCACCCAGGTAGGGGAAAGATCAAGTGGGCAACAAGGGACCCTCATAAACTATTGCCCCCTTCAAAAGAACTGCCCCAGAAGTCCCACCCACAACACTGCTTATATCTTACTGTCCAGAATATCGCCACATAGCCAGATCCAGCTGCAAGAGTGGTGGAGAAGTAGTCTTTTAACTGTGCCTATTGTTACCAGAATAAAATCTGATCTCAGTAAGAAGGAAGGAGAGAACAGATATTGGTTAGGCAACTAGCAGTCTCTTCTACTTGGCTCATTTGTACAGGTGATGCAGAGGCACTAAGGAGGTTAAGAAACTTGCCCAGCTAAACAGAACCAGGACTTGGAATCCCAGGTTTTCCCACCCAGGATCCATGACCCTGCCCTGCCCGTCGCTTTCTTAACAGCACACCTTCTGAAATGGTGTGGCTTTTATAGAAGCCACTGCCAGAGGCCATTAGTAAGGCAGTATCCTTTCTTCCCCAACAAATCAGACATACGCTGCCGTCTCCCCAGGCTCATCAGGATTGTGACAATCAGCCTCTGTCTCAAAAATAAATCTGTCACCTCCATCAATCACATAAAACAATTGGTCAACTGGCTGCAGGGGAGGATACCCTGTGGAATCAGGGGTTGAACTAAACTGGAATTGACCGGCAGATTCATTGCAACGTTCACCTTGACAGTTTCAGGCAGACAGTCACAGAGGCCGGGGTTGTTGAAAGACTCGATATGCACACTCACATGCAAAAAGAGCGCTTTCATTCTCCACTGCTTGCGTTGTCTTGGCTCTGCAGTGACAATAAAGCAGAGGTCATCTCCTAAACTGCCTCAAGATCCTCAAGAATACTTATGCAAAGATAAGGCAGAAGAGAAAAACCAATTTCCTTCTAATATTTTTAGCTTCTTTGGAAAACAACTACAGAGTAGAAAATATTCATCTCTGCCATGGTGACAAAGAATGACAAGGATACAAAGTAGATGAAGTTGGGCCACATGTGCAGTGAGAAAATAACACAGTTAAGAAATCCCAGCACTGCTCAGCTTCTTGAGAAACTGTTCAGACCTCAATTTCTCTGATGAAACTCCCCAGAAAGGGCCAAAAGACAAACTACAGGCTACTTTTTTCCCTTGCTTTCCAAATGGGTCCTTTTAAATATGCAAGTAAATGGCTCTTATATCTGGAGGTGTTAGATTCTAAAGCATTCTACAAGCAAAAAGGATTTTAATAAAGAAAGTGGATTTGATATATATTGTGAAAGAACCAAGTAAATGACTACAGAGAGAGGAAGTTGGCAAGGGATATTGCATGTGACCACAGAAATAAACTAAACAGAATCAAACAGGAATTAAAGAACATGTCCAAACTTCACTGCTTGCCATAATCTGCTATAAGAAAATATGGGCATAATCTATCAATTATCCAAATTCAGAATCTACTAACATTTGCTGAGTACTTCCTATGTATCAACAACTGGCCTGGGTCTTCTCACAAACATTATCCATTTAGTCCTTGTTCTGAGCCTATAAGTTAATCACATTTTAGTCCCATTTTACAGATAAGAAAACTGAGACTCAAGAGAGATTAAGCAATTAATATTAAGGTACAGAGATTGGGGCAGATCTGCAATCTACTTGGTATGACTGCTCCAAAAAGCAGTCTCCTTTTCCAGGATATTACAGACCACATTCAAGGGAGGCAGTACTGCAGAGCGGGGATGCCGGAGGCTTTCTCCAGGGTTCAGAGCTCCGTTCTGCCACTCATTCGCTCTGTGACCGTGGACAAGTGTCTTCCATTTCTGAGTTCCTGCCTCATCGTTAAAAAAAAGGATGGTGCTACTTCTCCCATTGCTATTAATATGTTTAATTAGAGAATGTAGGCAAAATGTCTGCCACATATTCTGTATCTATTCTACTCCAACAACAAAAATGGCCCATTAAACATTCATTGTGAAATCAGGATCTTGCTTCAAGGGGAATTATCTGCTCTGAATCCACATTGCCATTTGCATGGCTAGCCCACCCAGCCCCTCATTAATCCAGAGGATCCCTGAGTCCTTGCTCATGGCCAGGCTGTGCTGGGCTCTAAGAGACTAGAGCTTAGAAAACACTCTGGCCCCTGCCCTTGAAGAATGTGCTGAGGGACAGTGCACAGAGCAGTGTGGATGGGGACTCCTAGCCTGCATCTGGTGACGGCCACAGTGGCTCACTACGGTTCTTCTTGCTGTGCCCTCATCTGTTTGCGGTACAAGTTTAACCCAATGGCCTTGGGGTGCTAAACCCCTGCACAGTCCAAAGAAAGGGATGGCCTTTGACCAGCTCCTAGGAGATAACCTCTGGGTCCGTGAACTAGCCTAGCCTGCCTGAGAAGAGTATGTCTTTGTAGACCTGGGCCTTGGGCCACATCAGGCAGTTTATGCTAACAATGTGGTTTTTATGGTGGACCTTTGGGCGATGCTGCATCAGTCTGATCTCTGGAGGGTCTAGAGAGCAAGTAACTAGGTCAATCCCACCAATGCTCCATGCCTACATGACAGACCCCCAATGAAAACCCTGGACACCAAGTTCAGGTGAGCCTCCCCATCAGCAATACTTTGTGTGTGTTGCCACACAGTGTTGCTGGGAGAATTAAGCATTGTCCTTACAACTTGACTGGGAGAGGACAACTAGAAGCTTGTGCCTCATCTCTTCTGGGCTCTGCTTTTCTTTGTTGACTTTAATCCATATCTTCTGGCTGTAGTACATTGTAATGATCACAAGTATAATAGCTTTTCCGGATCCTGTGAGTTCTTCTAGTGAATCATTGAACCTGAGGGTAGTTTTGTGGACCCTTGACTCACCTGCCATTGGGGGCTGGATTCCTGCTTCCCTCATGGAACATCAGCTTCCCCCTCACCCATGATTCCAGGGCCTGAGGAGCCCACACTCCTTGTTCTCAGCACAAATCCCACCTGCCATATTCCTGTCTTCTCTTTTGGGAAAGATGCTGAGGGCTTTGATGCCCATGGAGCCTCGGATGGTGGGTAAATCAAGAGCCTAATCACTTGACTATGGAGGGTCCCTCTCCCCAATTTTGTGTCACCATCACTCAGTGCAAGATCCAGAACAGTGCATCCTTCAGCTCACATGTGATGTAATCATCTGAAGGGGTATAGCAACCCTCAGGCAAATTCTCTGTGCATTCCCTTTATCATGATCTCTCCCAAGTACCAATCAGTGCTCCCCCAATTAATAGCACAGAGACCCTAGGTTGCATGTAAGGTCCTGTGCTTGGTTCTGGTGACCCAGTGGGTAAATAAGGCTAAAACACTTCTTCAGCTTTGTAGGGCTTAGGGCCTATGGGGGTTTGGCATTGAATATCAGGACTGAGTGATAGAAGGAAAAAATGGTAGATGATGCTATAACTAGCAGGTGCAAACATACGGCAGAAGGCAGCTAAGGAGTAGCTGGAGGTCAAGGTGAAGGGGAAACCCAAGGCAATGGATGATGTTCATAGGCCAGTCTAATTCTGAAGATCTCCATCATGTTATATTACAATACACCAGCATTCTAACTCCAACATTAGTTGCATTATTTTTGCCACAAAATTATTTTGAGATAATTTTACTGTCAATATTGCTTGGCTCCCAATAACACCTTTAACTTATGATTGCCTAGGGCTTCTCAGCAAACTCTTTGTTCCTTTGTGAATTCTTCATCTTTGAGGAAAGCTGACCTATAATTTAAAATGCAATGGAATTTCTTCAACAGTAAGTTTTGAGATATATATAAAATGGACACAGATATATTTCCATAAATATTTCATTAAAATGCTTATTAGTTGCAATTATACTTTTCATATTTTTGAGCCAATAAATTGCTTTTCTGGACCTTAAAATATTTCTCTAAGTTATAAATACCTTGGCCACAGTGTCTAGTGACTAAGGGACCCTGGAGAGAGAGGAAGGCAGGACAGGGAAACTTGGGAGAGCCTTGAAGGGTCTTGAACTGCCGGGAAGGTGTGGCTGCCACTCTGAGGGCAGTGGGGGGGGCCAAAGTAATGATGTGAAGTCGGGAAGAAGCAGAGCCAGGTTTGCATAGGGATGGTTTCTGGATGCCCCTGGAGGATGGAAGGCAGCAGGTGTGGAATGAGGAGGGGCAGGACTCTAAGCAGGAACACAGAAAGGAGGAGGCTGGCAGAAGGAGAGAGGTGATAGGCCATCTCAGCACAGCGAGCATGAGAGTGAGAAGGACAAACACCTTCCCAGGGAGGCAGTGGAGTCAGGCAGAGCATCTCACAGCTACAGTGGAACAAGGAAGTGACACTGGCCATAAGGGAGGACATGCCACACCAGACATCCAGGGCTGCTCTCCCCTCCTTGGAATATGCTCATGGAGGGCATAAAGCCATTCCCAATCAGAGGTTTCTATGGAGATGAGGGATGGGCAAGCAAAAGAATATAGGATCTATTGACAGCACTAAGTCCAAGGCACCTACCCAACACCAGCTCCCCAGAACCACCTTTTCCTCAGTTCCCATCATGCTCTGGGCACTCTGAATGACTCTTTACAAATGTCTGCTCATTCAAGCCTCACAACAGCCCAATGGGACGGGTGCCATCACTCAGATTTTATAGATAAGGAAATGGAGGTGCAGAAAAGCCTGGTAATCTGCCCAAGGTCACACAGCTGGTTAAGTAGTGAGATGAGATTTTGAATTTGGAAGGTCATACTCTTCCCACAATACCCTGTTGATTCCCAAAGTCCACTAGCAGCAGGGCAAGAATATCACTATTACTGGCAGTGAAGAAAGATTTATAGATACCACTCGTACTAACATTCTATGCATTTAAATTCATTTACCCAGTAAATCAGCATGAGACTTTTGCTTCAGCATGACAATCCCAGGAATCTAATAATATCATTTTATATTTGATCTTAGTAGCAACAGAGTCTGTAGATGCCCCTCCGACCCTGAGAATTATCTACTGAAATGGACCAAAAAATTGAAAAATATAAAGGTAGAAATATAGATTACATTTTAAAAATACAATATAGACCACAATGGAAAAAAAAGAGAAAATAATAATCTGCCTTAGAAACTTTCTGGGATTCACAGACCTGGTAAGACAAGGAGTGCCGATGGTTAAAAAAATCAAATGTGCGAGTTCAATGAGTTGTGGCAGCAAAGAATCCCCATGCCATGTCTATGGGTAGGAGAGTGATACTGGGGAAGGCAGACACCTGAAAGACAAGGAGGGAAGATGCATGGCATTAGGGCTCATGGGATGTGGGGGTGGTGACAGACAGGGAAGGATTGCAGATGATTCCCAGGTCTCTGAACTGGGTAGGGAAGATGCTGTTCACCCAATTGGAGAGTGTAGGAGGACTATTTTTGGCATTCAAACTATAGGATCGAGGTAGGCCTGAGGCAGGTGGAGAAAGCAGTTAGGTGCGTAGACCTTGAGCTCAGAAGTGCAGTGGGGATGTGCCATGTCGAAACCATGGGGACAAATAAGAAGCTACATGGGCACAGTTTGTGTAAAGAGGAGACAATTGGAGACAGGACAGAGCTCTAGGAAACACCAGGTGTAGAAATTGGAGATAAGAAACATCTCATCCTGGAAGCAAGTCTTCAATGAACATGAATTAGTTGGAGTTTTTAGTTTTAAAAACAAGCTGATGTGCAGCCCACAGGGAGGTAAAGCTGGCCAGGGTAGATGGAATTTTCTAGCATAGGGGAGGCCTGTCCCCACCAAAGAGGAAGAAAAGCTGAGGCAAGACAGGAATACACTAAGGAAAATAGAGGGATGGATGTGGGAGGGAAAATGTCAGGTGCAGCCAAGCCTAAGGGAAAGATAAGGACCTGCAAATATTTGACATGTGTTAATGTCAACAAGGGAGAGAACCGATTCTGCTCCAAACTGGGGGCTGCTATTTGTAAGTAATGATAAGAAAGAAAAGCTGAAGATTATCAGCTTCAACACCAAACCACTTGTCCACACAGCAATTGTCTTAGAAAAACAGAAAAGAATAGAGAGAGAATGTAGACTCTTAAGAGCTACCTACAAGCATGTCCAAATAAACAAAATCGCTCATCAGCTGGTGGGAGGTGAGGTATACATGGGCCCAACTTTTGAAGAACTGTCCCAAGGCCTTGAAAATGTGTATACCCAGCCATTACACTTCCAGGAATTTATTCTATGAAAAAATAGTGATATGTACATGCAGGTGAGTTAACAAGGGTACAAATTACAATTTTAAAAAATCAGAAAATACCTAAAAGTCCAAAAATCAGAGTTGGAAAAAAATCAACTGTACATTGATAGGAGAACATACAAAGACTTTAATAAAAGCTTTTCCACTTTGGCACTCCCCTTCCACCCATCCTCTGTCCCTCTGGCTCCTACCTGCTTACACTCCCCAACAGCTGCTCCTGCCAAGGTCACCAGTGGCCACCATGTTGCCAAATTCAATGGGACCCTTTTAGAGTGCTCCCTTCTCTGCCCCTGACACAACTGACAACTTTCTTCATTCTCAGTCCATTGGCCTGCAGGCATCACATTTTCCTGATCTTCCTCTTGCCTCTCTAAGGTGCATCTTCACAGTCCAGTCTGCCGGCTCTGCCTTCATAAACCAACCTCACGGTGATGGTTTGCCTTCAGGTCCAGCCCTGGGTACTGTGGGTTTGCTTCTCTTGTCTCTCCATACACTCAAGGTGGTCACATCTATCACATGGCTTTGTAGGGAAAATTTGTGCTTTAATGGAAAACTATGCATTATCCATGCTTTCTTGCTTTCTATGGGGGCTGCCTTGCAGCTCTGCAAGTTGCAGATAACTGATAGCAACGCAGAACAATTCTAATCTATAGACAAGCAAATGGTTCTGTCTGGGGCAGGTGGAGGACTACCCTCTCCACCCCCCTCCACCAAAAAAAAAGTCAGTTTTCTTTAACACATGTTCATTTTTATACCTGTATGAGGCTCACAATTTTACTTTCCCTTGAAAATTATCCTTTAATGGTTTTAAGTGACATCCAGAGCCAAAGAATCCAAATGCATGTCTCCATCCCTGCCTGCCCCTACCTTGGTGATTTATATATACTTATTTCTGTAGCTACATTAAATATATTTTTCCCCCATTAGTCTGCAGGATCCATGAAAGTCAGGACCATGTCTGTTTTACTCATCATGCTCAGACTTGATATCAAGCTCCAAACCTGGCATGTAGAGTTATTCACACACATTTGTACTTACTGAAATAAGAAAAAAATACATAAGTACATGGAAAAAGATTTTATACTGTTAAGTAAGGAAAGTGGCCATAGAACAGCATGCATATTTGCCACAATTTTGTCCAAAGATGTACGTTTCTGGTTAAAGAAAAAAAAAAAAAAACTAATGGGAAGAGTGGTAAAATTTGGAATGGTTATCTGCAAGTCATAGGATCTACTGGTGATTTTTAATTTGTCTTTAATGTTTTTCTGTCTTCAAAAGCAAAAATAATGAAAACTTTCTTTCATCATCAGTACAAAATGGTGTTCAAGTGAATATCTTCCTAAAATTTCCCACCATGTACAGCAGTAGTTTCACCAGCTCCAGGCATCAGAGTTTCTCTGATTTGCTTCTTGGCCAGTACCTCCATCTGCTCATATAACAAGCGTCAGCGCTCATCCCCAAAAGCCCAGCACTCTCCTGGCTAATATACTTTACCCAGTGTCTTTGACAATATGTGACCAGAATTGAATCCGTGCTCTTGGGATATTTTGTGCGGTGTATCACAGGAGTCCCATTGCCCACTTGTTCTGAACCCTAAACTCGTAATACAGAATATCCTTACCTTGTTATAGCCACACCTGCATGGGAATGTACACTCATCCATTCTTCAAACTCGTAGGGGTGCCAGCCAGACACAGGGATGAAATGCAGAGGGCTCTGTTCTCAGTTTAGAGACTGGAGCAGTTCAAGACAGTTCCTTTGCTGCCCGTGCGAGGCCTTTCAATGTCTAAGCTGCCATGGCTTTGATTAAAGGCTTTGGGGTGGGTGCAGGCATCATCAAGTGCATGTACCAACCATAAAAGGCAATTAAGGGTCACATTATTGACTTCTTTCTTCTCGGGGATATTCCTCTGGGCTTAACTTTATTGCGTTTAGTTCATATACTGTCCTATATAAAATAGTCTGGGCCAGGTTTAAATGGATTTGCCACTTAACCTTCAAATAATAAAAACATTCGATTAATCAGAACTCCTGCCTCCACTGCCCTTTTGCCCCCACCTTTCGCCTGAGCCATCTGGTTAACGTAAGATTCACAGCACATGGAAACCTTCTGCGGGGGACAGAGGGCAAGAGTCGGAAGAGCTTGGGCTCAGAGATGCTATTTCACAGCTATCAAGAGCTTTGAGATTTGGGGAAGATCACTTCAGAGTCTCAGGCACCTAAAATAGGGATGATCATCTCCGTCTCAAGGTCACACGAGCCTCAGTAGAGATAATGCCCCAGAAGGGCTGTGGAAAGATAACAGCACGAGGGCCATACAGAGCTGAGGATGCTGGATACTTGGGAGGTGCTGAAGCTTGTTGGGCCTCGGCTCTGCTATTATGTTTTCGAGGACAAGGGACTGGCAATCAGGGCTCTCACTCCGATAGGCTTTCTTACAACCAAGAAGCTTCTTTGTGTCAGGCTTTCAGCCTTCCTCTCTTCTCTTCTCCCAGAGAACTCCTCCTTTTCCCATTGCTTGGAGGCATCCTAAACTTATTCCACCAGCAGCGCTGAGATAGCAGGTTAAATATTTGGAAAACAAAGTTAGAACCTCCCCATATACCACAGAGCAAAAAACAAAACCAAACACCCGAAAATCCCCATAGTGATTAATGGGTAAGTATAAAATACGAAGCAATTTCAAACAACTTGGTAAGTTATTATGCTAAGTGTGCCATGTCGCACCCTTTTAAGTTGTCGATGTATTCTTCTATAGTTTCCAAGTTTTCTGCAGTGCATGTGTGCAAGTTCACAGCACTCACTCAGCACAGATTTCTCAAGTCCCTGCTCAGCGTCAGGCACGATTCCAGACCCTGGTGACCACAATAGACAAGGACACTGACCTTGGGGAGTAGACAGTCTAATGGAAAAGGCATAAAATAAGGCACAAATAGGTGGTGGCAGATTACTCTGTGAACAGAGTACTTGGAATGGTTCAAAACGGGGGTGGGGAGGCGGCTAATATAAATCAGAGTTGTCAAGCAAGGTCTGTGTGTGAAATGACTTAAACCAACACAGAAAGGATGACGATGAGTTGGCCAGTGGAGGGGAGGGGTGGAGAGAGGGGTCAGCTTGGGTAAGGGCCCCGAGACAGGAAACAGTTTGACCGCAGTATTTGAGGAATAGGAAAAAACCACTCGAGCGGCTGGCATATGTGAGCAAGGGGGAGGCGAATGCAGAAATGAGGTTGTACACAGACATGGAAATCAAAGTAGACCCGAGATACAACTTGGTGCCTTCCAATCTGGCAAATTAAAAAAAAAAAAAGTTGACAGTACACACGTCCAGCAAGGTTACACTGCAATTACTCATATCATTATAAAATAGCCTAACTATTTCATTGAAAGCAATCTGAAATGCAACAACAGTCACAAGGATGTCTCTCCCTTTAAATATCTGACTCTTTGAAATTTAGCATAAGAATAATTCAGGCAGAAAGCTAGAGGCAGAAGGGTGGCAACATTTTGGAAACCCCTAAATATCAAACAATATGGAACCGTTTAGCAAATTATGGTAATTAGGCTCTACGGAACATTATGGAGCCATTAAAATAATGTTGAAAATGCTCTAAGAACTCGTAAAATATTTACTATATGATGTTGAGTGACAGTGGGGACTATTAGGTAGCACATGGGGCATGATCACATAAGAACGTGGTCAATGACTGAAAGGGAATATGCAAAAGCAAAGAATTATATTTAATTAGTGTACAGTACTGTTTTTGAAAAATTGCTTTAGTGTCCCTACTAGCTTAGTTTTTCAATCATAAAGATGAAGACGACAAAGAAGGAAGAACAGCAGTCTCTATAGCATCTGTGCCTGCTTTCAGTCCTGGGCCCAGCTGGGAAAAGGTTAGTTGGAAGAGTTAAATGCTTCTAACGCTTTGAGACATCCAGAGCCAGGAAATTTATAAGGCAATAGAAAAAGGATATCCACTCCCTGCCACGGCTCCCCTCAGGAGTCTCAGATGACCTGTGGGCCAGGCGAGTTGTGGGTGTGGTTCAGAAACCACCAATGACACACTGCTTTCCCTCTTTTCTGCCATGCACAGGCAGTTCTCTGCATCAGGCCAGGTTTGTGTTCACTGCTCTGTGCAAATCTCCCATTCTTCTTAGCGAGAGGGGCTTCTGCATTCCAGAATGGCCAGTGATGGGCAAGGAGCTCTGGGCTTTATTCTCTATGTCTTGATCTAGTTTTGGCTGGGGTTGCATGCTAAGCTCTAGAAATGGAGGGCCCTCCTCAATCCCGCTTTGTGACCTCAGCAAGTGGCTACCCTTTGCCCTCTGCAGGGTCTTGGAATTTACTGGTGAGGAGGGGGGCCTAGATAGGGAGAGAAAAAGTAAGTCTCTAGGGTGTTCAAGCACCCAAAGCTCCCACTTATTAAGCACCTACTAAGTCCCGGGCATTGTACCAGGAACTTAGAATTATGTTGCCACGTGGGACTCTCAAGCCAGACACCAGGAGCTCTAGCCTCAGCCACTCCCTAAACTGAGTGACTTGTATGTAAACCTCTAGGAATGAGAAGTGGTGATGATCATGGCACCTACTTCATGGGGCCACAGGTAGATTCAGTGAGGTAAGCTTCAGAGAACATGCATCAGCACTAATATTAATAACTCTTATTTCTATCCAGTGAGGTAAGCCATAATTATTCCCATTTAAGTTAGGGAAACCAGTTCAGAAGTCAGGCAAATTGTCCAAGGCTGTCCAGCATCCTAATGACAGAACTTGGATGCAAACTCGGATGGGTCCGACGGCAAAACCCTCATCTGACAGTCCCTTATTCCATTTGGACACAGAACCCAATGCTTGGCTTGCATCCCAAGGTTCAGCAGATACAGAACTATTTCTCCACCTTGCAAGAATGTCAATGAAATAACCATTTACATTTATACAGAGCGTTTTACAATTTAAATTTTTAATTTACAATTAAAAAGATTTTTCACATTCAGTTTGACTAAGGAGGAACACTACTTTTAAGTTGTATTAATTTTATGACATACAGCAAAATAAACAGAAAACATTTACAGTGACCCTTACTGTCATTACCTAAATATACGTGTGTGTGTGTGCACACAAGCTTATGGTATGCATGTGCCCGTGCATGCGAGTACAGATAGATTAAAAGACATTTGTAAAGGAGGGTAGTTCCCACAGAAGGAAAGGCTTTGATAGCAGCATTAGCTGACGCCACCTTTCACCCACCCCTTTAACGTTCAGCTCAATGCAAAACGATGGACCTGGAGGTGGAAACAGAACAGGGGAGAGATGAACCACATTGGAACCTGGAGGAAGACGACATTGTAGCATCCGTGGGCAAAACGGTGTGGGTAAGAGAGAGAGGGGTGAAAAATCTCTGCCCGCCAAAACGGCTGTTAAGAGCCAGGGTGTCTGAGGAGGGGTTTTGAATTGTCTGCAATGTGATCCCCTGCCTGACCTGCTGCCAAGAGAAGTTCTGCTGTGAGAAACAGCCACGTCTTCACGTGGCTTAGAAGTGCCACCCGCATTTGATCTACATCAGGATGGCCAGGAGAAACAGCAGGAAGTTCCAGGTTTCAGGGCAGGCAGGGAATGGGAGCCACATGTGCTCCTCTGGGAATCCCCAGACCTTTTGGAACAGCATCAGATGTTGCGCATGGGGAGTTCTGGTTAATACTTTATACCTATAACTCATAACCTGGCCCCAGCTGACATATGGGGTTGCATACTTAGATTTCACAAAATTGGGACAGCAATTACAAATATGGTTCTATAGGCTGATTACATATATCTTATTGCCTGAAATATATAACTTCTTATTTCCTGAACATCAACCCATGTCATTACATTCTGTGAAAAAAAAAAAGTGGTTTATAACATTGGCATACAATTCCACTGAGTATGTGCACAAAAATTTATTTAACTACTCCCCTATTGTTGGCACGTTTAAGTGGTTTCCAAGTTTTCACCCTCATAAATAATGCAGTGATGACCTCTATGTATAAAAGCCTTTTTGAGCAGCTCTGATTATTTTCTTAGAACAAAAATTAGAAAATTGTCCTCTAAATAGGCTGTGCCAGTTAACCCACTTGCAGCAATGCCCTTAAGAGCCTGTTTTCTTCCTCCTTGCCAACGCTGGTTATTACCAATTTAAATATTTATATTTTGGCAATCTGATATGTAAAAGTGGTGTTTTACTGCTTTAATTTGTATTTGTCTGTGACACTGGACATTTTGATGTGTTTTTTTGTCATTCATAGTTCGATTGGCAGTTACTTGTTTATACCTTTCAGCCTTTGTTTCTATCGTGATTGCATTTTTATTGAGGTGTTAGAGTTCCTTATGTGTGAAGATATTATCCCTTTTTTCCCCAATTTTGTTGCATGTCTCCTCACACTGTTTACACTCATTTGCTTATAGAATTTTGTTAATGTCGCATAGATTTCTCTTCTCCTTATTCTTCTCTTTTTATATAGTGAAATTTGTGGCCTCATTTATAGCTTCAATGGTGCTTGCTTTTAATGAACTGAAAGTGTCTCTCAATAAAGAACAATATTTTCTTCTACTATTGTTTTTCTCCATGCTTTTCATTTAAATCCTTAATCTATCCAGACTTTAGTATATCGTGATAGATTTTCACGATATTGAACATGGTTATTTTTTCCCAAATCATTAACAAATTACACATTTAGTATTTGCTAAGCAATTCTCCATTGATATAAATTTTAAAGGCCAGTTTCACCATACACTGGAGCTTTTCTGAGCTTTAAATGTTACAGCTATAATAAATGTTGATACCTCACAGTGAATTTCTCTTCCTCTTTAAGTGTTTTTGCAGACTTTCTTCTGTATATTCTTTCACATGAGTTTTGAAATCACTTTGTCAACTTCAAAAAAGAATCCCATTAGGAGTTTGACTGCAATTGTATTAAACCCATAAGTTAATTTAGGGAAAATTGACATCTTCACAACATTAAATTTGCTAATCCAAGAACACGATATCTCTCCCCATTTATTCAGGTCTTGTTTGATCATTCCAATAAGGTATTAAAGGCATGTATATTTTCATACAGATTCTGCACATCATAGCTTAGTTTGCTCCTAAGTATCTGTATTTTAATTGCACTTGGGAATAGGATACAGTTTATTATATTCTTATAATGGTTATTACTGGGATATGGCTATTAATTTTTATTTGCTTTGTGTCTGACCATAGTACTGAAATCTTTTAGTAGTTCTAATAGTGTTTTTGTTTGTTTTTTACATTTATTCTCTTAGGCTTTGGGGCTATCAGGACATTGCCTGCTAGAAATAATCAAGTGCCCTTCCATTCTGAGCTTACTAAGAATTCTGATCAGCAATGAAGGCTGAATTTTATCAAATTATGTTTAGCCTCTCTTGAGGGGATCAGATGGGTTTAATCCTTTGAGTTACAGCTATGAGACATTATATCAAGAGATTTTCTAGTACTCAACATTTTTCATTAGTGTATTCCTGGAGTAAACCCATCTTGGTCAAGGTACCTTATGCTGTCATAATGCTGGATGTTGAGGGTCATATAGAAAGAATTTGGACTTCATAGCTATACATTAAAGGTTAAAATCCCAGATGGGCCATTTGGGCAACTGTGTGGCCACAGATTAGTCCTTTACCTCCCAGCCAGTAAGTGGAGGCAATTATACCCAACCCACAAGCCTGTTGCAAGGATCAGAAATAAAATACTGCAACAAGCTCAGCACCGTAGGCCTTACAATAGCAGACACTCCAATCGTGTAGCCACTATCTTCATTACTATAATCGTTTGTTTTCTTTGTGTTGTTATCTGAACATCTTTATGACTATAAGAGTGATGACTGACCTCTAATTTTAATGTTTTTGAAGGCTATCTTTTTAAAATCTTGCTTCTTGATAAACAAATAAAACTAGCGCATGTAACATGGGTGCTGCAGCCTGATACTGTCAGCCATTTGTGTGGGTGGAAGAACATCCCCAAGGTGTCCACTCCCTAACCCTGGAGTCCATGCACACGATAGGCTACACGTGGCCAAGGGGAATTCAGAGAGCAGATGGAGTCAAGGCTGCTCATCAGCTGGCCTTGAGATGGGAATATTATCCTGGATTATTCAGACGGACTCAATGTCATAAAGGTCCTTAAAATGGACAAGGGAAGCAGAAAAGTCAGAGAAGGAAATGTGACAACAGAGACAGTTCAGAGTGATGCAATCCGAGAAAGATTCACCCTGCTGCTGCTGGCTAAAAAGACGGAGAAGGGGAGCACAAGCCAAGGAATGTAAGCAAACTTTACGCTCAAAAAGACCAGGAAATAGATTCGCTTCTGGTGCCTAAGGAAGACAGCCCTGCCAACATCTTGATTGTAGCCCAGTGAGTCACAATGAGGATTTCTAATCTCCAGAACTGTAAAATAATAAATTTGTATGTTTAAGTTGCTAAGTTTGTGGCATTTTGTTACAGCAGTCACAGAAAACTAATACACCATCATCATCATTCATCTCTCTCCACAACTTGCCTTTTCTTCAATTCTCAACCTGTCAAGTTATAAGAGTTGGCATTTATCAGGGTATGTACATGGACTTGCTATTTGACTTTCCCTTACAGGAGGCCCTAGCTCTCCAGGGAGCATGGAGTAGCAGAAAAATCTGAGTGTAACATAATGCTTAATGGTGTTTTTCTTGTCATTTTGGAATTTTACTTAAGGCTACAAACCAAGAAGAGTAAGTGAGGAGAGCTGCCACATTCTACACAGGGCAACTAAGGTGCTCCTGGATGCCTCTTCCAGAGATTGCTAAGGGGTACCCAGCTGGATCCTCACTTCTCACTCCCAACACCATGATCAATACATAGAACAAGGAGACTGCATGGGTTCGAAGGACAGAATTCCTGAGGCTGCAAATCATAGGCATAAGGGGAGAGAGCTTTGCCTTTTCTCCTCCTCTTTCCCAAGCCAAGTGAGGGTAATTCCAAGACAACCAACTGTATAGATTGGGGGAGGGGGTTACCTGCAACAGGAGGAAATGGGCATCTCATTCCCCAGCTGGGGGTTGCTCATCCGCAGCCACTTCTTGGACCACCCAGGGTTTCCAGAACTGAGTGCAGTGGAGAGCAGGCTTCCCCCTTCTTCATTCTGTTACTCTTATTGCCAGTGACACTGTACATCTCTTTGAGAATGGGGTGGATATGTCTGTCTTCTGTGGCTGCCTCTGACCTGGACCCACCTGCATGGCACTAGCAAAAATGTCCCTGTGAGCATCATGTGGAGTGTATGGCAGACTCCTCCTTCCCAATCATCCCACACTATTGAAGACTTCTCCCTTGGTTTTTAGAGTCGATTGACTATTTTGTTTCAATCCCAGGTAGATTTCTGTTGGCTCATCTTGTCATGTTTCCTTAAGATTTATGGTCATCTCATCAGGATTATGGCAGGGCAGAGATGGGGGTTAGAGATCTGTGTTCATATCCCCATCCTGCCCAGAAGGAAATTCTATTTACTGAAATTTAAAATTAGTTAGTCCAGGTTGTGCTACCTCCATTCTACAGATAGTGCATCGGAGGCTTAGAGAAATGAAGGAAAAGGCTCACAAGGCTAGTTAGGTGACTTACTCTATTTTCTAGCCCCTCAATTACCTCTTTCAGTCTAATTTGCCCTAGAACTACAATCTAGGCTGAGAGACCCTTTGCTTTGCACTTGCAAGACCTCATTCTCGCCAGCCTTGACCTTCCAAAAGAGGAGGATCTGGACAACACACATCTCGTTCTTAGCCAGTCTTAGAAACTGAATTAGAAAAGGGACGAACCCCATCCTCCCTCCATTCCCCAGGTGCCATTGCAGTCACCAATGGGCCCTGCAGACACTCGTCAAGGACACCAAGAGGCCAGCACAGCACCACACGTTTCCGATCTCTCCTGAGGTGAGCAGAGCCTCTGTGCTAAAGCATCTCTGTGTGAGAAAATAGAGTAGCAAATAGGGAAATCCTTCTCAAATATATTCCATCATGCCACAGGGAAGGAAATCAGTTTAGGTTCTGACACCGTCTTCCCAAAACTGACATTTATTTGTAAAGAACTTTCATTAAAGGATTTGTATGTTCCGGATTCTCTGCTAGGCATATGATGTATCTCACTGAAGCTTCACAACAAAATGGTGGCTCATGATCACCATTAAATGGGAGAAAAGAAACTGAGGCACAGAGAGATAAAGTAACATATCCACAGTCATTTAGGTATCAAGTGCTCAGTCTGAGATAAAAACCAGTAAATTCTTTGTTCTTTTCACTAAATTCTAATGGCTACTCTCGCTTCATTGAGCCCAGCAATTTGAATTTCTCTTTTCCATCCCCTTGGAGAAAAAAGACAGGTAGACACATATCACTTCAAGCAGAAATCCATAGATATGTAAATAAAATATAATATGTGTGGGAAACTGAGTCTTCCATGTTGCCTGAGGCATATCTAGGGTGGTGGCTTAGAACGCTGAGCCGCAGGCCTGCATAGAATGCCCTGCAGGCCCGCCCTGTAAAGATGTGTGTCTTGTGACTACCATTGTCTTAAACCTAGATTGTATTCACCTGATGTAAACCTAGATTGTATACACCTGATGTAAATATAGGTATCTGGTGGGCTCTCCCCCACCTGAGCACCTTTAGCATATACACCTGATCTTCTGAAATAAATAGCTGGAGCAAGGCTGCATTGTCATCCACTTAGCACGAGATGCAAGTGGGCCCCCTGCTCCCTTAATTCTTAGCTTTGTGTCCGTGTCTCATTCCTGCGTCGCCCTGTCAGCAATAAGTGGCGCCCAAACAGGGACCTCAAGAACCGGACCTGGTTCCTGACAGAAGAATCGCTTGAACGAAGGAGGTACAGCGGCACTGGAACTCGGGTGGAGGTAACGGCCGTCTTTTGTATGCGTTCCATTGTAGAACGACTCTCGAGCATTATAAGCAGGGTAATGGGTAATGTTGAAGGACACAATAAATATGTTTTCTATATTTCCCTCTTACGGCAACTGCTGCAGGCCAGCGGTGTCAAGGTGGGGGAGTCACAAGTCTTAGAGTTGCTACAGGTTATTGAAAAATACTGCTCTTGGTTCCCTACCCTTGGCTCCCTTGAATTGCATGACTGGGAGCGGGTAGGTAAGGAACTGAAACAAAAACATATGCAAGGGGTTGATTTACCTGTTACTATTTGGTCTACATGGTCTTTAATTAAGTCTGTTCTTGAGACTTTAAAAACTGATGATGATGAGGAAGAATATGAGTCTGATGACAATACTGGTTCCAATCCTCTTTCTGATGATGATAAGGGTAAAAAAGATCCAGTAAAATCTCAAGTTTTTTATTCTTGTCAATGCCCCAAACCTCCTTCTGCGCCTTGCTGGGAGGAACGGCCCCCGCCTCCTCCGCCGCCTCTTCCTGCACATAGCTGTGCCCCGGTAGTTAAACCTGCCCGCCTCTCTGGCATACAGCAGGGTCTGGCAGAAGCCAGGCGGCGAGGAGATTTAGAGGCCATATGTTGTCCTGTTGCCTTCCCTGTTATGGTTTGTGAGGAAGTGCCTCCTGGACACGACGCTAATTATCCTGATGGTGTTTATACTTACTTCCATGAGCATGTCCCATTTGCAGTTCTTAAAGAATTGAAAAAAGCTGTACAAACGTATGGGGTTCATTCCCCTTTTTCAGTTGGCATATTGCAAAATTTAGCTGAAGGTTCTCTTCTAATTCCCATAGATTGGACCACATTTGCCCGTACAGTCCTTAGCCCAGGAGAATATCTACAATTTAGAACTTGGTGGACTGAGCATGCAGAACGACAGGCTGCACATAATCGGCAACAGAAAGTAAATATAAATTTAGATCAATTACTGGGCCAAGGAGCTTATTCCACTGTTGAAAATCAGTCTGTTTATAATGATCAGGCAATCGAGCAGATTCGCCGTTGTTGTTTGCAAGCCTGGAACAAAATTGAAGCTAAGGGTAAAGCTGCACAATCCTTTCAAAAGGTTTTACAAGGGCCAAAAGAATCGTATCCAGATTTCATTGCCCGGCTCCAAGAGGCAATACACCGGCAGGTTACTAGTTCAGAGGCTGCCGATACTATTTTGCAGCTGCTAGCATATGAAAATGCTAATAAAGATTGTCAACGAGCCATTGCCCCATTTAAAGGTAAAGCTGATCTTACTGGCTATATTCGTTTATGCCAAGATACTGGGACTGAAGGTTATAAAGCAGAAATGATGGCTCAAGCCATGGCTAACTTGAGAGTTGGCTCTCGTTTCCCAGGAAATTGCTTTTCCTGTGGAAAAGTGGGTCATACCAGAAAAGAATGCGGTCACTTTAAAAATAAATCTCCACAAAAGCAGCCTGGTATGTGCCCAAAATGCCAAAAAGGTCGACACCGGGCTAACCAGTGCCGATCTGCTTTTCATAAGAACGGCACCTCCCTTTCGGGAAACGGCAATCGGGGCGGGCTCCCAGCCCCTCACAGAAAGGGAGCGCAGCAGTAGACCTCGCTGCCAATGCTGAGGTATGTCTTCTCCCCAATAATCCTGTTAAGGTCCCCACTGGCTATTATGGCCCCTTACCTAAAGGAACGGTGGGTCTTTTGCTTGGATGCAGTTCTCTCAATCTTAAGGGTGTTCGTGTACACACTGGAGTTATTGACTCTAACTATACTGGGGAAATTCAGGTGGTCATGTCTTCTTCTATTCCACGGACTGCCCATAAAGGTGAAAAAATTGCTCAACTCTTATTCTTACCTTATGTACCTGTTGTTTCCTCCTCTAAAAATGGGGAAAATGGAAGTTTTGGTAGCACAGGAAAGGCAGGAATTTTTCTCACAGAGGCTCTGCAGGAGCCGCGCCCTATGTGTACCCTTACAATTCATGGGCATAGCTTTACTGGGCTTATAGATACGGGTGCAGATGTCTCTATTATTAGTCAACAACATTGGCCCCGACATTGGCCTTTGCAAGAGGCGCAAATTACTGTTGTGGGCCTAGGCTCCCCTCAGGGACTTACGCAAAGTGTTCATATTTTGCCTTGCCTTGGCCCTGAGGGACAGAAGGCCACCTTACAACCTTATGTGGCTGCTCTGCCTCTTAATCTTTGGGGCAGAGGCCTACTTGAACAATGGGGTGCTACTGTACATATCCCTCCTCCTAGTGGAGTGTACAGTATTCAAAGCCACAAAATGATGGCAAATATGGGGTATGCCCCTACCTGTGGGCTTGGCATACGTTTGCAAGGTACCCCTTCACCCACCCAAGTCTCACCAAAATGTGACCAATTTGGTTTAGGATATAAACCTTTTTAGTGGCGGCCGCTGTTCATTTGCCTCCCCAACCTGTCCCATTAGTATGGACTACAACAAAACCAGTATGGGTAGAGCAGTGGCTGCTTACAAAAGAAAAATTAGAGGCTTTACATGAATTGGTTCAAGAACAATTGTACTTGCAGCATATCGAAGAGTCTTTAGTCCTTGGAATTCTCTTTGTGTTCCCAATAAAGAAAAAATCTGGGAAATGGAGAATGTTGACTGGCCTAAGAGGTGTTAATGCTGTCATTCAGCCCATGGGACCTTTACAACCTGGGCTCCCCAATCCTAGCATGATTCCTGAAAACTGGGCTTTAGTGGTCATTGATATTAAATACTGTTTCTTTTCCATCCCTTTAGCTGATCAAGATAAGGAAAAATTTGCTTTTACTATTTTGTCCCTTAACAATAAAACCCCCTCTAAACAATATCAGTGGAAGGTCTTACCACAAGGTATGCTAAATAGTCCTACAATATGTCAATATTATGTCGACCGTGCTTTACAGCCTGTCTATTTAAATTTTCCTAAAGCTTATATAATCCATTATATGGATGATATTTTGTGCTCTGCACCTCAGGAGACTGAAGTAGAAGCTTTGTTCTATGCTGTTCGAAAAGCTTTACAGAATTTAGGATTGCATATTGCTACCGACAAAGTGCAACGTACTTTACCTGTACAGTATTTGGGTTCTAGTATCAATAGACTTACAATTCAACCCCAAAAAGTACAACTCCAGAGATGCTGTTACCACCTTATTACTGCCTGTTATTTCAGAAGCTTCTCATTTTCACCTGCTTACTCATCTTAATGTGCAAGGACTCATGGCTCGATTTCCCCTTACTAGAACACAAGCTAAAGATATTGTTTCTTCTTGTCCTAATTGTCAACTCCTTACTGCTCCACCTTTGCAGGATCCTGGTGTTAACCCTCGTGGTCTAGCCCCCAATGATTTATGGCAAATGGATGTTACTCATATCCCTTCCTTTGGCCACTTAGCCACTGTTCATGTCAGCATTGACACGTACTCTGGCTTTCTTTGGGCCACAGCACAAACCGGTGAAACATTTTGTCATGTTCAAGCTCACCTTTTTGCCTGTTTTGCCTCTATGGGCTTGCCCCATGCTTTAAAAACCAATAATGGCCCAGCCTATACATCTGCAAAATTTGCTACTTTTACTACGACTTGGGGCATTCGTCATACCACTGGTATTACTTAAAATCCCCGAGGACAAGCTATTGTTGAGCGTGCCCATCATACTTTAAAAACTATGTTAACAAAACAAAAAGGGGGAGATGATGGAACTCCCCATGAACTATTATCAAAAGCTTTATTTACTTTAAATTTTTTAATTTTTATGAAAAACTGGGTGGCACTGCCACAGAACGACATTTTCCAGCTGAAAAGACAACACTGAAACATTATTTCCAGAAAGCACCTCTTATATGGTGGAAGGACATGCTAACTAATGAATGGACAATGGGTACTTTATTAACACGGGGAAGAGGTTATGCTTGTGTTTCCCCAGGTGATGGACGAGCACCACTTTGGATACTGGCCCAACGACTGAAGCCGTACCATGGACCCAGCAAAGAAAAGAGAATTCCTATGGTACGTCGAGCCACCAGTGATGCAGTTCCAGGGTCTGACACTGAAGACAACAGTGATCGGGCCAACACCCCGAACTAGGGAAGCCCAACATCCAACTTGGGGGCAGATAAAGAAATTATGTCAGGATGCTGAAAAACAAGTCCAACTAGACAAGCTGCCTATGACAGGTTCTAACCTGATGGCAGCAATGTTGACTCTTATTGCTATTGCTGTGAGTATATCTCCAGCATGTGCTCATTCTGGAAATTATACCTATTGGGCTTATATTCCTAACCCCCATTGCTGCAACAAGGCAACAGTTCGTTCAGTTTTCCCTCCTCCTCATTTTGGCTGCCTAGGTCCAAGCCATTGTTGGGCATGGAGGCCACAGGGCATAGGCTGCCAAGGAAACAAAACTAACCCTCTTGGGGGCATTGCCCCTCCCTTACATCACCCTATATGGCCCCGGAGGATGGCTGGTTAGCCAGAGACGGGTAAGATTCCTCAGGGAAGGAACAACCTAAGACAGGCACAGTCGCAGAGGGGCCATCAGGAGAAAACTTGGGGGCCAACAGAGGTGGGGCACAGAACCTCACCCCTCCAGCTTTGTGAGGGTCTGAACCCTCACCCCTTTTTAAGGGAGGTCTCCTGCCCCTGTGGCTACTTTGTTTCCCACGCCCAGCTCAGATCGGAGCCCAAGTGGCAGACAGAGATCTGGCCAGCAGCTAAAATAAAAAGGGGGATATGTGGGAAACTGAGTCTTCCATGTTGCCTGAGGCATATCTAGGGTGGTGGCTTAGAACGCTGAGCAGCAGGCCTGCATAGAATGCCCTGCAGGCCCGCCCTGTAAAGATGTGTGTCTTGTGACTACCATTGTCTTAAACCTAGATTGTATTCACCTGATGTAAACCTAGATTGTATACACCTGATGTAAATATAGGTATCTGGTGGGCTCTTCCCCCACCAGAGCACCTTTAGCATATACACCTGATCTGAAATAAATAGCTGGAGCAAGGCTGCATTGTAGTCCACTTAGCATGAGATGCAAGTGGGCCCCCTGCTCCCTTAATTCTTAGCTTTGTGTCCCTGTCTCATTCCTGCGCTGCCCTGTCAGCAATAAATATGCAATCAACCCTCAGGTGGAGGAAACAAGAACAAAGCACCCCAAATGAGCAGTGTGTGCCCTGACGCTGGGCCAGGCAAAGTCACTTTTCACTTGGAGAGTCAGAACTCTTGAGTCCACAAGGAAGGGGGTTCCCAGGCAAGGGTCCTTGGATTTACGAAAGTCAGCAATCCAGGGGAAGGGGGAGATTTTGTCGACTTGGCTTGTTGGATTGTTGTTTGTGATTCCATAACTAAGATGTGAACATCGCTGGCTGGAGTCTCTGGTTCAAGCAGGGCTTTTGAGGACGAAGGAAAGAGTCTTCTGAGGCATAAAAGGGACAACTTGAGGTTGCTGAAGACTGTTTTTGAGATGAGGAGGAACGTGTCTCCCAAGAGTAAAACTAGGACCCACACGTGGGTGTTACATGGTGAGCAGATCTGGGGTCATAAGTGGGCAGGATGGTATTTTTAAGACACCAACAAGCAGGTACCCAGACCATTAAAAGTGGTACCTTCAAGAGAGATGCAAGACTGTTTTACCTGTGTGATGTCCTAACCTTTCATCATCTCCACACCTGCCTTCCTTGGTTACTGACCTTCACATCCATTCTCAAGGTTATTGACCTGGGGTCTTCCTGTGAACTCCAGATAGTTGATGCTGGCAGCCTGCCTGCTATTCCCAGTCTTTCAACACTAATGGCTACACTCTGCCCCTAAATATAGCCCCATCCATGGTTCTACAGTAACCAGGATAATGAAATGGTCTGCCACATGGGAGTATGAACTTCCTATTCGAGGTAGCATCCAAGGTGTGGCTGGTGAATGTCAGACAGCCTTCCTAGGACCCAGTTCCCATTACTGGATGTCTGCTTTTGGGAATGTGCCAGAGGAATCCATCCACTGTTCTAGATAAGATGACCTCTAAGAGTCCAGACCATAGTGTAATCATCTTGTTCTAGAAATGGTATTTTCCCATGGACTGATGAAAAATGAAAGAATAAGGCCCACCGTCCAGATGCCAGTTGGTCCAGAGACATGGAAAAATAAGACTCCCTGTTTTGATATAATGATTAATAATAATAACATCCATAACATTAGCAGCAATAAAGTGACAGTTTTACTACAGACATCTAAACAGCACCATGAGCTTTTCAAAGGATTTTTAACATACATTATCACATTTGCTACCCAAACTGGTGTCTCAGAAAGGATGGTGAAGGATTAAACTGAGTAGGAACAAATTGATGAATGAAAAACGTAAATGAATGGGACATCTCAAGAGAATGGCATGAAGAAAGAGAATTAAATTGCTTTCATCAGTACTAAGAAGACTCTGATCCTAAGAATCCTGGTGCATCAGTTTTCATGGAGAAGGAAGAGGTGATTGGCTGCTCTCCTGAGCTCCGGAATGACATAAGTCCATTGACTGCTGTGGCATCTTCACCTCAAACACAATCTGAACTCATTCCCTTGCTCTGAAACCTGTTCCTTCCTTTATATTTTCCATCTCAGAAAATGCTACCACCACTCATCTCCCAGCCATCTAAACTGGATGTTTGGGAATGCCATCTTTGTTTCTCTTCAATCATCTCCACATTCCCAGACTCCTATCTGACAGTGTCTCCAGATTCTGGCCTAACTTGCTAAGAATCTTGCTCTGAATTCCATCCTATTTGGCTAGGATGCTGAGCCCTAGCCAAACTCTTGATAATCACACCCCCCCTTGAAGATTGGGCCCTTCTCCCAGTGCCCCAAGGATCTACCTGGTAACACAGTAGCCTGTCAGACCTGGCAGAACCAGGGTGCATCCCAACCTGCCCTTGCAAAATTGGACCCCTAGGATCTTCTTGAGCTACCCTCGAGCTTGTAGCTTACTGCCATCAAGTGTCTGCCTGCTCCTAGCATGTCTTTCCTGGGCCAGCCTCTGCCTGCCACCAGTGCCTAGCACCAAATTTGGCACAAAAAAGGAATTCAGTAAATATTTGATGAAAAGGACTGAAGCTGCAATGCGTAACACCCTTCCATCCTCAGCTAGTGTCCCTAGCTACCACCCAATCGCAACCCTAAAAGGACACTTGCGAGCAGAGGATATATCCAAGGCTGAAAATTCCATCAGCTCATATGGTGGAGAGCTCCTTCGGCCACTAGACTTGGCTATAAGCACTTAATTACTGTGACCTTAGTCAGATGATATCGAACTTCAGTTTTCCTACTGTAGAATGGAGAAAATATTTTCCTTCCATCTAACCCTGAGAACTGCCCAATAGATCAAGCAATATAATGGGCATACTACCAAAGTGGCATTGTGGTGTGTCGTAGTGTATCACCAGTTCTTAAATGCGGGCACACATCAGCATCACCCAGAAGGCTTGTTAAAGCACAGGTTGCTGTGTCCACCTCTCCAGTTTCAGGTTCAGTTCCCAGGTGATGCTGGTGCAGCCCCTCCAGGTACCACACTTCAAGAACCACTACTCTAGATAATTCTTAGAGCACTGCTTGTTCCACATCAACCCTGCTTTCCTCCATGAAGCATGCTCTTTCAACACTTGACTTTATGTTCCACCATTTTTACTGTTTTGTTAGAAACTTAACCAAGACTATAAATTCCTCTGGGCAGAAATTATACCTTCCACATACCACACTCTCTTTTTCTGTTTTGTTAAAATAATGAGTGCTTTCTCAGTGTGATTAATAATAGAATACGGAAAGGGGAAAAACTCAAGACTACCAACCCCAACAACATCTGACAATGGATATCAGCCCTGGCACTCTCGTAAAAATTAATTACAAGGCAAAGAACATGCTACCATCAGTGACAATGTGGAAAAGAGTATCTTCCTCATGACACATTTTTTAAAAATGTGGGTTATTCACAATTTTAGCTGCAACTTACTTAAACACCAGCATTTTTTGAAACATAAAACCACAAACAACATTTCAACTCATAATTTTTATAGTGATACACAATTGTGTTTTCTACATGTAAAATTCATTACACAGCCGTGGCAACATTTTGCAATAGATTGTAAATTTTTATTGATATAATCATCTTGCGATTGAATTTCAAAATGTATTATATAATCATCAGCAAATAAGTCTATGGGGACTACTAAAGTACTTTGAATATCATTTATAAAGTCCAAAAACCCTAGAAATGCTCACATTTACCCTGTATAAAGAAAGGCATCTCATCAGCAGGAGCAAATCAATGATTTTTATGGATAAACAGTGCATTGCAAAGTTGAGATAAGGTATTACCCGGTTTAAAACATATCCTATGTCCTTTTAAGATAGTTAAGTTTCATAATCAGCTTTCCTTGAGGAATTTTACCAAAGGCCTGTTTTTGAAATTAATCAAGAAAATGGCATCTCTGCTCAAGTTGTCCAATAACATTCAACAGAATATTCCCAAACCATGGGAATATTCACTATCCTTGGATTACTTACTGCTGAGACACACCACTGAGAGGCTGAAGAACTGCTACTGTCAATACCGGAATAACATGGCTTTGAGAACGTGAATCTGTTTACAACGTGATTGAACTGTCAGGGAACAATTATAAGCATAATGCAAATTCCTTACGTGTGAGCTCACATGGGAGAAACATGAGGGGAACCAGAAAACTCCACCCAGCCTACCTGAGCCACATCCGAATGTACCGAACATGCACCTCGCAAACATTCTCCTGTTAATTGTGTGTGTAGAGCCACACCCTTTGCACCTGGTGCTACAACTTTCTACTGATTTCCAACTACCCTCCTTCTACCACTTTGCAATAACCCACAGGCTGCCACCCTTCTGCCACCCACTGCCACCACAAACTTCAGGTCTTTCCAAAAGTAAAGCACTATATTTATTGTAGTACTTACGCATTTCTTAACTAGTATGATGCGTAAAATTGTGCTACCATTTGCACTAGGATTTTATCTTTTTTATGTGCCACTGATGAAGCATTTGAGCCTGGTGTCCCTAGACCCATTCCCCACCCCCACCCCCCCACCCCAAGCCTCCTGCTTTTTATTGTGTAACTTTGCAAGGTGTGGTGAGTTTCAGGGACATTATGTTGCATTATAGCAGAATGGACTGCATTTTACGTTGCTCTTTGTTCCATGGTGATCGCTATTGGCTCCCTCTCACACCGCCAGTAACCATCAGTATCTCCTTCTCCCCTGAAAGCCAAGGACTCATGCTGCCCACTTCCATGAACCCCACTGGAGTACCCCCAATTCTGTGTACCTCACTGTTGGCATTTTTGTCTCTCTTTCTTGTCTTTATTTTTTGTGGTGTAACCAAAAATCAAGAGCAGTGGAGTCAGGAAAACTGAGTGCAAATCCTGACTCAGCCACTGGCCAGTTCTTTGACCTTGGGCAAAGGGTTAAAAACATTAGTACTCTGTTCCTTCATGTACCTGTCAGGTACAAGTACTTATGCCAAATGGTTATTTAGAGGGAAAAAATAGCATTATATACAATAAAGGGATCTGAAACAATTATACAGTGAATTACTTCCGTGTTTTGAGTTGCATTCAGATTCCAGGCACATCTCAGGGATGGAGTCAGAGACTCAGTCCCAGCCAAGAGCCCCTTACTAGAAACACAGCACAAGCCAAGAGCTCTCAGGGACACAGTCGGATCCAAAGAACCCCCTGAGATAAAGTCCCAGCCAGCACACTCTTGGTGTGATCCAGGAAACTCAGAGAAATAGCTGGAGCCAGAGGCCCCAGGAAACACTAAGCCAGGAGCCTTTAGGGACACAGTCGAATCCAGAGGACCCTATGAGACACAGTTTGAACTGGCAGACTCTTAACAGCCAGGAAGCCCTCAGGGATACAGAGCCAGGAATCCATTTACAGACACTGTCAGGGACAAGAGGCATTTGAAATGCGGTTGGCACCAGGAGTCCTTCAGAAACAGAACTTAGTACCAGAAACCCTCCCTTAGGGAAACAGTCAGAACCAAGGGCTCAGGAGGGTCACAGGCCCAGTCCAGGGATCATCAGAGACAGATGGAATATGAAACACTTAGGGATACCAATGGAACCAGAACCTCTCACGGATATACTCCATGTGAGAACTTCAGGGGACACAGTCTGCACCAGGAGCCCTCAGGGGACACTGTCAGCACCAGGAGCCCTCAGGGGACACAGCAGTGCCAGGAGCCCTCAGGGGACACTGTCAGCACCAGGAGCCCTCAGGGGACACTGTCAGCACCAGGAACCTCTCAATGACACAGCTAGGGACAGGAGGTTCTTAGAATCACAATCAGAACTCAGATATCCCCAGTTCAACCCGAGCCAGGATGTCCTTCTGAGGTAAAACCAAAACTCTTCAACAACAGGAAGCACACCCAACATCAAAGAAGTTCAGGGTTGTTCTGGTCACAGAAAGCCAGGAGGAGGATCACTGACAGCAACTGCCAAGCCTCCCAAAACAGAGTCTGGAAAGGGGCTCTTACCTGCACACTTGGTCCTGGTGGTGAGGGGAGGTCCTGGTGGTCCCGTGCCCCCCTCACCGGGTCGGGTGAGTAGCACGCGGATCTCATACTCCACATCGGGGTCCAGGTGCCACAGCTTATAGTTGGGAGAGTCGACTATGTGGGTCTCGGCCCAGGTCCCTGTGGTGGTGCGATATTCCACCTCCTTCAGGATGATGGGGCCGTCTCCTATGATGGAGTTGGCATTTGGCTTGATCCACAGGTAGGTGGCTCCCACAGCCAGCAGCTCTGGGGGCGCGATGGGCGTGGGAGGCTCTGAAAGGCAAGCAGTCAGCAAAGGACATCAGACCCAACTGGTTTATAGGACAGAATCCACGCATATGGGGACCAGGGATGGAATTTCAGACATAGCCAAATAAAAGCAAAAATCCCTTCTCTTAGCCTCATTCATGTCCAACTTTAATTTTCAAGTTTTTGTATACAAAGGACTGAATGATATTTCTTCAATAACTATATTCAACATCCACCATGTCCCCTTCATTTAAAGAAAGGAAAGAGAAGAGGCAATTGTGAAAAAATGGTTTTTCTCGAACACTGCAAAGATGCCTGGGTTAATAATCAGTTTTCTGTCCTCAAATGAGAACCTGACTTTACTGAAGTTGAGCTGGTACAAAACCCGGGAGAGTCTACAGTTTACAGACTCTTCTTATATAGGAGCATAGAGATCATCATACGTTCTCCCAAAATAGTGATATAAGCTGAAGTAGTAAAGAATGACGGCAAAGGAAGAGCCAAGTCTCCTCTTCAACTCTGGCAGATTTTTCCAGTATTGTGCACCCAGTGGGAATCAAGGGCTAAGGGAAAAGTCATGCCTTTCTGCAACTTCTGTAACTTCAGCTAAATTGACTAGAAGTTCAACAAGCATTTATGGTGGCCCCTTTCTGGCAATGCATAGCCTTCTGCACTTCTTATTTACCAGGAATTATCACATGCCTTATTTTATTTTAATTCTCAGGACATTTTTATCCATTTAATGGATAAAGAACACTGGGAACCTGAGTGGTCCCGAATTCAACCACCAGCCCGGAGCAGGAAACAGAGGATGAAGCCCAGGTGGGCATGCCTTCCCAGGCCAGCTCTCTCCTTGGAAACTTGTTTGCTTCTTGATACCCACTTAAAAAACCAAACATGAACTGGACATATTATTTATTTGTAGCAAAAATAACAATGGAACATTAAAGAAAGAGAAAACGTGCCCCCTTCCTCTCCACCCAATATAACAGCAATGTTTGTTTTATTCATATACTTAGTTTCTTTTCATGTAGTTCTAATAATAACACATAGATCCAATGCAGACATGCCCCCCTGCCTCATTCAATATATCATAAGGACTCTGTACTAATACTTCATGGTCTTCACCATCACCCCTAATTGCTATAGAACTATCCATCAGGTAATCGCACTCTTCTCTAATTGTTGAACATGTGAGTTGTTTCAAATTATGTTATTGTAAATAATTCTGCAGTGAACATCCTAGAGAAAATATGCCAGTCCTTCTTGCTCAAATTTTCTTAAGATCAACTGTCAGGAGTGGGATTATCTCTCAAGGAGTAAAAGCAAGTTCACGTTTTTTTTTTGGAATAGAACTAGGAAGTGGTAGGGAAGAGGCAATTGGCGGTGGAGTACAATGTGGATTTCTCCAAGAGCATGTTGTTTTTGGTGGGTCTCTAGGCTATATATGTGGATAAATGCAGATACGTGTTTCAGTTTGGAACTCAGGTGAGGGCTTCAGGGTACAGGATAAGGGGAGACTCAATTCAGAGTTTTCCTTCTAATTAATTATCTAGCAACAAAGGTTCTCCAGAAACAGAATAACCGCTATGAAACAGGGATGGACAATATTTTCTCAGTGTGACTCAAAGCAAATCTTAAGGGACAACTTCAGATTGCCTCTATTACAGCCTGCCATTTGGTCAGAGAAGGAAATTAAGCAGATTAGTCAAGCTAGAAGCTTTTCTTTACAAAGCCATGGAGGTTATTACTCAAGACCTTGTTATCTCAAAGGTGTTTGCAAATTGATTTTTGGATAATTTGTTCCAGGTAGAGAAGTTAAGTTGGCAGGCAGATAATTTTTGGGCTCATCCTTTGTGCATTTTAAATATATAGACCCTTTGATCAGCATTATCAACTCTCCAGGGTTCCCATCAGTCTCCAGTGAGGCCCCCAAGGGTGATATTTTGTAGCTCTGTGATGACTCTGCTCAATTTCTTAATACAATTATTCATAGTCTGGCCCTGGATAAAATTAAGAGCAGCAGATTTCAATACTTGGGGCCTGAGCAAGTGGCCACATTAGGCTCTCTTCCATCAACTTCCCAACATAGATTTCTGCTATCCGATTTCAGGCATTAGCAGTTCTCAATTGCTGACCACCAGACAGAAAGTAAAGCATTGACCTTTCCAAATGTTTAGTCTCTTTTCATGTATTTCTGATGGTAGGTGCAAGTATAGGAAATATCCCCGTGAGTATATATAAATGTCCCCATCCCAGATGATTTAAAGGTTTACATGCCCAAGTACAAACTGATCAATGTGGTTCTCTCTCCCTCCCTCCACTCAAGAATATATCATGTAAGTCTTAAGTAAGTGTCTTGTAAGTATTAGGATATATATGTAAGCAAGCACCTTGTAGGTACAGAGTTTATCATGGTATTTGCTTGTATCTGGCATCAAAAAATCGTCAGATCATTGTTTTCTTTCCTTTTCTCTTTTTTAGTGACCCATTGACCTATAACTGCCATTCTTTAGAAGGCTCGGGTACTGGTGGTTGAAAGAGAGAGAACAGAGATGAGGCACAGAATTTTTTTTGTCAGTACCACTTTTTTAAAAAAGTTTACAAAAAAACATACTTATTTGCATCAATTCATCTCTATATCTGAGATGAACTCCTCAGCCAGGCAGTGTAAGAAAGGTATGGAGCCATCTAGTCAACCCCAAGGCATCAGGGAGGAAAACAATGCCCACGGCAGCTCACAACCTACTAAGCTATGGGAAAGGGCATTAGAGCTCAAGACACAGATGCCATTACTGCTCCTGCCTTTCTCCTCTTACACTTGAGATGTTTAAGTGATTAACCAGAAGGATCATTAAAGAAAGTCTATTCCAGTACTTTTTAACTTTGGGGGGTATATAGGCCCTTATAAAAATCTTGTAAAAAAAATTCCTAACTCTCTTTCCAGGATAATGCACTTGAGAACATTATCTACAGTTCGGCACACAATTTCAGGGGCTCATGAACTCTTCTGTGGGCCACACATGAATCTTTGAAGGGCTGACGTTGAGCATAAAGGATGTGTACAGATATTCTGCAGCTAGACAACATACCCGTAACATCTTACACTTCTTTGGGACCCTGAAGACATTTTTTGTTGCTGGGGCTGGAGATCAGGAGTTCAGTCATGTTAGGGTGTGGAATGTGATGAAGGGGTCACAGATCTAATACTTCTAGGCTCACAGGTCTCCAGACATCTGGGTGAAAATAAACATGTTAAGATTTCCACAGGACAATGGAAGTAACTGTCCAGATTCCCATGACAATGAACCACCAAGCACATTCATAGGCCTAAAATCTGAGTTAAAATATGTAATGGACAAAGATGAGACCCTGCCCATAAAATGATATATCTTATAGAGAAATCTTCCATGGAGGTCATGTTTCCAAATCCATCTTTCTCTCCACAAAGGGCTCTGCCTAACTGCCAGGAAGTAGCAGAGAGAAACTATCGGCAAAAGAAACCCCAACTAGTGTGCACTGTGAGCATCCCATGGGCCAGGCCGAGCACTGAGTAGAATTTAGTGGTAACAAGAAACGGAGGCCCTCTGCACCCACGGAATTGGAGGGTAAGGCAATTAAATCAATGATGACAATCAAGTGTAGTGAGGGTCATCACAGGGGTGACAGAGCAGTTATGAAAATTTTGAGGAGATCTACTCCTTTCTAGAGGTGAGAAAAACTCTTGCAGAGAGAGAAGGTGCCTAGGGGAGTGGACCAGTGGGCCCAGGCTTTCCAGCTAAGTCTGTGACCAAAGAGAGAATGCCCTGGATGTCCTACAGAGCTGAGTTGCTCAGGAAGGAATCACAAGACTGATAAAACAAACAGAAAGCTCAGAATGCTCATTTATTCACTCATTCTGCAACACTGAGTGCCCGCTGTGTGTCATACACGGTCCTTGGCACTGTGGACAGAGTGATGAACAAGAGTGACCTGATCCCTGGTTGCAGGGAGCTCACATTCTAATGACCCAAGGGCTGAGAGGAGGAGGAAAAGGAGAAGTAAGCTGCTCTAGAGGCTGTAGAGGAGACCTCACAGGAAGGGGAGGCCAGGTGGGCACTCACAGAAGAATCAAGAGATGCACGGCACACAGTGGAATATCATTCATCAAGGAAAAGGAACAAATGACTGATACGACAACACAGGCGAATCTGAAAAAAATTCATGGTGACAAAGAGAAGAAGGTACAATGATTCCATTGATAAGAAATTCTAGAACAGGTAGAACTGATCTCTGGGGATAAAATTCAATTGTGGGTACTTATGGGGTCAGGAACTAACTGGTATGAATCAGGAAAGAACCTTCAGAGGTGTTGGAATGTTTTACATATTGCTTTGGGTGACTAAATAATACAAATTAGGAGGCGGGGCAAAATGGCAGACTGGTAAGCTGTATGTTTTAGTTACTCCTCCAGGAAAGTAGGTAGAAAGCCAGGAACTGCATGGACTGGACACCACAGAGCAATCTGACTTTGGGCATACTTCATATAACACTCATGAAAATGTGGAACTGCTGAGATCAGCAAAATCTGTAAGTTTCTGCGGCCAGGGGACCCGTGCTCCTCCCTGCCAGGCTCAGTCCCGTGGGAGGAGGGGCCGTCAGCACTGGGAAGGAGAAGGGAGAACTGCAGTGGCAGCCCTTATCGGAAACTCATTCTACTGATCCAAACTCCAACCATAGACAGACTGAGACCAGACACCAGAGAATCTGAGAGCAGCCAGCCCAGCAGAGAGGAGACAGACATAGAAAAAAAGCAGCACGGAAAACTCCAAAATAAAAGCAGAGAATTTTTGGAGTTCTGGTGAACATAGAAAGGAGAAGGGCAGAGCTCAGGCCCTCAGGCTCATATGCAAATCACGAAGAAAAGCTGATCTCTCTGCCCTGTGGACCTTTCCTTAATGGCCCTAATTGCTTTGTCTCTTAGCATTTCAATAACCCATTAGATCTGTGAGGAGGGCCTTTTTTTTTTTTTTTTTATTCCTTTTTTCTTTTTCTAAAACATTTACTCTAAGAAGCCCAATACAGAAAGCTTCAAAGACTTGCAATTTGGGCAGGTCAAGACAAGAGCAGAACTAAGAGAGCTCTGAGACAAAAGGCAATAATCCAGTGGCTGAGAAACTTCACTAGACACCACAACTTCCCAAGAAAAGGGGGGTGTCCGCTCACAGCCATCATCCTGGTGGACAGGAAACACTCCTGCCCATCGCCAGCCCCATAGCCCAGAGGTGCCCCAGACAACCCAGTGTGACGGAAGTGCTTCAAATAACAGGCACACAACACAAAACTGGGCGTGGACATTAGACTTCCCTACAACCTCAGCTGATTGTCCCAGAGTTGGGAAGGTGGAGCAGTGTGAATTAACAATGCCCCATTCAGCCATCATTTCAGCAGACTGGGAGCCTCCCTACACAGCCCAGCAGCCCAGAACCACCCTGAGGGGACGGCACTCACCTGTAACATAGCACAGTCATCACTCAACAGAGGACCAGGGGGTGCACGGCCTGGAAGAGGGGCCCACTTGCAAGTCTCAGGAGCCATATGCCAATACCAAGGACTTGTGGGTCAGTGGCAGAGACAAACTGTGGCAGAATTGAACTGAAGGATTAGACTATTGCAGCAGCTTTAAAACTCTAGGATCACCAGGGAGATTTGATTGTTAGAGCCACCCCCCCTCCCTGACCGCCCAGACACACGCCAATTATACAGGGCGGGCAACACCAGCTACACACGCAAGGTGGGTACACCAATTGGACCCCACAAGACTCACTCCCCCACTCACCAAAAAGGCAAAGCAGGGGAGAACTGGCTTGTGGAGAACAGGTGGCTCATGGACGCCACCTGCTGGTTAGTTAGTGAAAGTGTACGCCACGAAGCTGTAGATCTGATAAATTAGAGATAAGGACTTCAAGTGGTCTACAAATCCTAAAAGAACCCTATCAAGTTCAGCAAATGCCACGAGGCCAAAAACAACAGAAAATTATAAAACATATGAAAAAACCAGACGATATGGATAATCCAAGCCCAAGCACCCAAATCAAAAGATCAGAAGAGACACAGCACCTAGAGCAGCTACTCAAAGAACTAAAGATGAACAATGAGACCATAGTACGGGATACAAAGGAAATCAAGAAGACCCTAGAAGAGCATAAAGAAGACATTGCAAGACTTAATAAAAAAATAGATGATCTTACGGAAATTAAGGAAGCTGTTGACCAAATTAAAAAGATTCCGGACACTCATAGTACAAGACTAGAGGAAGTTGAACAACTAATCAGTGACCTGAAAGATGACAGAAAGGAAAATGAAAGCATAAAAGAAAGAATGGGGAAAAAAATTGAAAAAATCAAAATGGACTTCAGGGATATGATAGATAATATAAAACGTCCTAATATAAGACTCATTGGTGCTCCAGAAGGGGAAGAAAAGGGTAAAGGTCTAGGAAGAGTATTCAAAGAAATTGTTGGTGAAAACTTCCCAAATCTTCTAAACACCATAAATACACAAATCATAAATGCTCAGCGAACTCCAAATAGAATAAATCCAAATAAACCCACTCCGAGACATATTCTGATCACACTGTCAAACAAGGAAAAGAAGGAGCAAGTTCTGAAAGCAGCAAGAGAAAAGCAATTCACCACGTACAAAGGAAATAGCATAAGACTAAGTAGTGACTACTCAGCAGCCACCATGGAGGCAAGAAGGCAGTGGCACAATATATTTAAAATTCTGAGTGAGAAAAATTTCCAACCAAGAATACTTTATCCAGCTAAGCTTTCCTTCAAATTTGAGGGAGAGCTTAAATTTTTCACAGACAAACAAATGCTGAGAGAATTTGCTAACAAGAGACCTGCCCTACTGGAGATACTAAAGGGAGCCCTACAGACAGAGAAACAAAGAAAGGACAGAGAGACTTGGAGAAAGGTTCAGTACTAAAGAGATTTGGTATGGGTACAATAAAGGATATTAATAGAGAGAGGGGAAAATATATATATGCCAAACATAAACCAAAGGATAAGATGGCTGATTCAAGAAATGCCTTCACGGTTATAACGTTGAATGTAAATGGATTAAACTCCCCAATTAAAAGATATAGATTCGCAGAATGGATCAAAAAAAAATGAACCATCAAGATGTTGCATACAAGAGACTCATCTTAGACACAGGGACACAAAGAAATTGAAAGTGAAAGGATGGAAAAAAATATTTCATGCAAGCTACAGCCAAAAGAAAGCAGATGTAGCAATATGAATCTCAGATAAAATAGACTTTAAATGCAGGGATGTTTTCAGAGACAAAGAAGGCCACTACATACTAATAAAAGGGGCAATTCAACAAGAAGAAATAGCAATCATAACTGTCTATGCATCCAATCAAGGTGCCACAAAATACATGAGAGAAACACTGGCAAAACTAAAGGAAGCAATTGATGTTTCCACAATAATTGTGGGAGACTTCATCACATCACTCTCTCCTATAGATAGATCAACCAGACAGAAGACCAATAAGGAAACTAAAAACCTAAACAATCTGATAAATGAATTAGATTTAACAGACATATACAGAACATTACATCTCAAATCACCAGGATACAAATACTTTTCTAGTGCTCACGGAACATTCTCCAGAATAGATCATATGCTGGGACATAAAACAAGCCTCAATAAATTTAAAAAGATTGAAATTATTCAAAGCACATTCTCTGACCACAATGGAATACA
This sequence comes from Choloepus didactylus, assembly GCF_015220235.1. Taxonomy (NCBI): domain Eukaryota; kingdom Metazoa; phylum Chordata; class Mammalia; order Pilosa; family Megalonychidae; genus Choloepus; species Choloepus didactylus. The sequence continues at coordinate 46,595,799 of NC_051325.1, forward strand.
ATTAGAAGTCAATAACCATCAGAGACTTAGAAAATTCACAAATACCTGGAGGTTAAACAACACACTCCTAAACAATCAGTGGGTTAAAGAAGAAATAGCAAGAGAAATTGCTATATATATAGAGACGAATGAAAATGAGAACACAACATACCAAAACCTATGGGATGCAGCAAAAGCGGTGCTGAGGGGAAAATTTATAGCAGTAAACACATATATTAAAAAGGAAGAAAGAGCCAAAATCAAAGAACTAATGGATCAACTGAAGAAGCTAGAAAATGAACAGCAAACCAATCCTAAACCAAGTAGAAGAAAAGATGGATTGAGCCCTCTACCATAGGTTTAACCCTTGGGAAGACAGTTGCTGTAAAGGAGGGGCTAGGCCTCCCTATATTTGTGCCTAAGAGCCTCCTCCCGAATGCCTCTCTGTTGCTCAGATGTGGCCCTCTCTCTCTAGCTAAGCCAACTTGAAAGGTGAAATCACTGCCCTCCCCTCTACGTGGGATCAGACACCCAGGGGAGTGAATCCCCCTGGCAACATGGAATATGACTCCCGGGGAGGAATGTAGACCTGGCATCGTGGGACGGAGAACATCTTCTTGACCAAAAGGGGGATGTGAAAGGAAATGAAATAAGCTTCAGTGGCAGAGAGATTCCAAAAGGAGCCGAGAGGTCACTCTGGTGGGCACTCTTACGCACAATTTAGACAACCCTTTTTAGGTTCTAAAGAATTGGGGTAGCTGGTGGTGGATACCTGACACTATCAAACTACAACCCAGAACCCATGAATCTCGAAGACAATTGTATAAAAATGTAGCTTATGAGGGGTGACAATGGGATTGGGAAAGCCATAAAGACCACACTCCACTTTGTCTAGTTTATGGATGGATGAGTAGAAAAATAGGGGAAGGAAACAAACAAACAGACAAAGGTACCCAGTGTTCTTTTTTACTTCAATTGCTCTTTTTCCCTTTAATTATTATTCTTGTTATTTTTGTGTGTGTGCTAATGAAGGTGTCAGGGATTGATTTAGGTGATGAATGCACAACTATGTAATGGTACTGTGAACAACTGAATGTACGATTTGTTTTGTATGACTGTGTGGTATGTGAATATATCTCAATAAAATGAAGATAAAAAAAGAGAGAACAGTAATGAGCAGTGAACGCACTCACAAATATGTGTATGGATAAATAGATAAATAGATGGTAATTTTAAATAATGATACAGCACATGAAAAATCTACAAATAGTCTGGAACAAAAAGTACTAGGGGATTTGGCAAAATCAATAAATTGCAGTGGGAGAAAAAGTAAAAAAAAAGAAAAAGACTTTCCTAAAGGCAATTTAGAGGAAAAAAAAATGAAGTTCTGAGACATGTTACAGAATGTATAAACCTTGAAAATATTATGCTAGGTGAAGTACACACAAAGGATATGAAATATCTAGGCCAGTCAAATTCATAGATACAGAGAGTAGATAAGAGCTTATCAAGAGCTGAGGGGAGTGGGAAATGGGGAGATAGTGTTTAATGGGTACAGAATTTCCATTTGGGGTGATGAAGAAGCTTTTGTAATTGATGATGGTAATGGCTGCACAACATTGTGAATGTAATTAATGTCACTCAATTGTGCAGTTAAAAAGGATTAAAATGGCAAATTTTATGGAAATATATATATTTACCACAATTAAAAATCCAAGTATGGCAGCATGGAAACAAAGGGAGAAGAGGAGTTCAAGAAATGGGGAGAGTTCAAGGTCAGATACCAAGGTCATATACCACAGAGCAGTTCAGCCAGACAAGGAATAAAACGTCCATCAATGACCTTGGAATTAGGAAGTCACTATTGAATTTGTAGTTGTTTCCCTGAAGTGATGATATAAAAATTATTTTGTATACATTATACACATACATATGCCTGTATTTTAATCATTGTTATAAATTTTAATGTCTATAATTTTAATAAGAATATGTAGTTATTAAATATGCTAATGTATCATGGTTTGAATATTTAGTTCTCAATTATCTGGCATTTGAATTTGTTTTTAATTTTTACCATTATAAATAATGGCATAAGTGTCTTTTTTCAATAAAATGCTAAAACTTTAAAAAATAAATAAATAATACAAATTAAAACAACTGCCTCTGGTGGTATGCTTGATTGGAAGGGGGCATGAGAAAACTTTCCAGGGTGATAAAAAGTTCTGTATCTTGATTAGGGTGATATAAAGCTCAAACTGTAAAATATAGGTATTTTGCTGTTTTAACTGTACTGCAAAAAAAAAAAAAAAGAGGAAAAAAAAAAAAAAAACAGCAGGTGGGAAGAATGACAGTAAATCATACTTGGAACTAAGCCCCAGAAAATCTGGAAGGGAGAAGCCTTTAATCCAGCACCATACCCCTCCAAGCAGTTCTATCATTACCATCCGATGCCTGAATTCTTTTCCTACTAGTTTTCCCAAGAAGAGGTTGTCCAGGGCCAAGAGTTCCCGTTCACAAGTCTTCTCACATATGGCACAGCTGAATCCCTCTCTTCATCTGCAAGCCAGAAGTAAGGATTTGACATTTGTCAATACCCTCTGCTCACCAAGTCTGGAGCCAAATCAAGGTGGGGGAGGGGGGCTCTGGCCCGAGATGGGGAGATGGCACTGGGGCACTGGCCCCTTCCAGCCAGGCGTGGAAGCGCCACAGAGACAAGGACCTCAAGAGTCATCCTCGAGGCCCAGGCAGCAGCTGTCCCTGAGCTGCCAAGGCTTGCCTGCAACATCTAGGTGAGGAGGTGACCCCTCACAGCAATTCCGCCTCATCCTCAAGCAGCCATCTCCAGACCAATTGTGTCTTTCTTTTCCCTGCTGTGAGCACTTGTAACAGTTTGACTTCCCAGAAATTCCTCCAGAGAGCAAAAGTGCTTTAAATAGCTGGAGTGTGAGCTTTGCGTATATGTACTGTCTGCTCCAGACAGAAACCAAACGTTTTGAGAAAAACTGCATGTTACTAAGATGTCAAGTGAGCTGTGATATGTCTCAGGTGAACATAACCTGGCTTCAATACTTTACCCACCTCTCCGCCCACACCTTATCAACTCTTTAATTGCTTTTTCATTTACTGACTGATATGGGTCTGTGGGAACACCTGCCTCCTACACCCAACACACACACACACACACACACACACACACACACACACACACTTTTTTTCCTTTCCACTTCTGTACTTTTGCACATGCCACTTCCCCCAGTTGGAACATCTTTCCTTTTAATTAAGCCATGCCCACTTTTCAAATATGCTTCACAACCACTTAGTCTTGTGGGGCACAAGGATGGGTACAGTGACGATGTTTGAAAGCATCTTGTTGATTTAATATTCTCCTGATCAGGACATAACACTGTTTCATAAAATAATGGATCAAGGATCTCAAAGGAGAAGGGAAACAAGCTTGGGGCCAGGGCCAGATGTGTGATCAGACAGGCCACTCAATCTTCACAGTCCTCAACTTCTTCATCTTTTTGATGGAAGATTGTTTACAATTTGAATTATAAAAGTATCTAAGTTCTCTACCAGGGAGTTTAAGTACATGTATTCACTGACTCTGCCCTAACTATGTGCTGTCTGCAGCAGCCCCTGCCTTCTCATTCCTTCCTGGTTTAGAGCGGACATAGCATCTGATCCACCAGCAGATGCCAACGGGAATATTAGTCTTTAGGCCCTAGCCTAATGTATGGTCAGTGTTCAATAAACATTTGATGACTTACTTAAACAGATAGAGGGAATACAGGCATACCTCATACATATTGCGGGTTCAGTTCCAAACCACCCAATAAAGCAAATATTGCAATAAAGCGAGTCACACAGATTCTTTGGTTTCCCAGTGGATATAAAAGTTATGTTTGCATTATACTGTTGTCTATTAAGTGTGCAATGTATATGCCTTTATTAAAATGTGACATTGAGACACAATAACATGCTGTTGGGAAAATGGCGCCAATAGACTTGCTTGACCAGGGTTGCCACAAACCTTCAATTTGTAAAACAAACACAGTATCTCTGAAGTGTAATAAAGCAATGTGCAATACAACTAAGTATTCCATATTAGATAAATTCTCCCAAATAAGGGAGGAGGGGTGGCAAAAAAGGGATGAAAAAGAACACAGAGAACATTATAGAGAACAGCGGATGGATATCCAAGCTAAGACGGATTTGGGGGAAGATGTCAAAATGAAGCAGAAGCACTAGTCAGAGACATAACTGAAGAAAACTTCCTGGATATTACATTTTCAGACTAAAATGAACTCATTAAGTTTTAATAAAATCAATGATGAGAGTGACTCTTACGCACATAATGGCAATACTTCTAAAATACAAGATGAAAGAAAAATTCCTATGAGCTTCTAGACAGAAACAGTCACCAAAACAAAACCAAAAATAAAACGTTAAATTCATCACTTCAGGTTGAAACACTGGGATATGATGACAAATGATGATACAGTAAGAATATTCATGAATAACAGCAGCCACAGCTAACTTCTGCTGCAAGATTTTATGCAGGTGTCACTGTTCTCAGTGCTTTAAAATATTAACTCATTAAATTCTCACAGAAATTCCGTGGATCCATACTATTATGAAACACATTTTCCTCAAAAGTCAAAAGAGATGCAGATTAAGTAATTTACCCAATATCAAACAATTAATAACTGAAAGGCTCAGGATTCAGTATGAGGCAGCCAGCCTGGGAATTTGCATTCCCAACCACAACAATATAACACACATGGGGTTTTAAGGGAATGTTTAAAGTGCCAAGAATGTTATAGCCAGCTAAGTTGTTATGCATGTGCAGAGATGATAGCAAGGCACTCTCAGATTCTGAAGAATGCAGAAAGAATACTATCTACTGCCTTTTCTAAAGGAAAAAAATTACTTGAAGACATATACATCAGTCTACATTGGACTAATCAAAATCACAACTCAGGAAGGGTAAATTGGGATATTAAAAGAATCAGTCCCATGGAATAATCAGCTATGAGAGGACTCTTCTTTTTCAGATGAGATTCTAGAAGAGGATCACTGCCCCATGCCATAATGAACTGGACACATAATCCAAACTGTGAGGAAAGACAGACCCTTGTGCTTCTCTTCCTGACGGCATTTAATAATGCTTAAACACAAGCAATTTTATTAGGAATAGTTAATCCTTGCTTTGGCAATAATCCTGAAAAAGGACAAGACAGTTTCCTTTGGAAAAATTTCTCCCTCAATATTCGCAGATAAACAGAAGCAGAGAGGGTTTGTTAACAAAAGACCCGTCCTACAGGAAATACTAAAGAGAGTTCTGCTGGCTGTAAAGAAAATACAGGAGATAGAGGCTTGGAGTAAAGTATAGAAATGATGATTATTAGTGAAGGTAGCTAAATGGATAAAAAGAGAAAAAAAGTAGATCTGACAGGTAAAAGCCAAAGTATGAAATGGTTGAGATGAGTACTGCCTTTATAGTAATAACATTCAACTAATGTTAATGGATTAAAATCCCCAGTCAAAAGACATAGATTGGCAGAATTGTTAAAAAAATACGATCTGTCTATATGCTATTTACAAAAGACTAATTTTAGACCCAAAGATACAAAAACGTTGAAAGTGAAGCGATGGAAAAAGATATTCCATGCAAGTAGTAACAAAAAAAAAAAAAAAAAAAAAAAAAGGAAAACAAAACTGAGGTAGCTATACTAATATCAGAAAAATGGACTTTAAATGCAAAAATGTTATGATGCAAAAAAGGATACTATATACTTATAAAATGAGCAATTCACCAAGAAGAAATAACAATCATAAATATTTATACATCTAATCAAGGTGCCACAAAGTACACAAGGCAAACACTGGCAAAACTGAAGGGAGTAATAGATGTCTCTAGAATAATAATAGTGGGCGACTTCAACACACCACTCTCTTCAATAGATAGAACATATAAACAGAGGATCAATAAGGAAGGGAACTTAAATAATATGATAAATGAACTAGATTTATTCATTCATTTCATTCATTCATTCACATTTATTTAAAACACTGCAACCCCAAACAGCAGATATACATCGTTCTCAAGTGTTCATGGATCATTCTCCAAGATAGACCATATGCTAGGGCACAAAACAGGTCTTAACACATTTTAAAAGACTGAAATTTTACAAAACACTTTCTCTGGTCATAATGGAATGAAGCTGGTAATCAATAACAGCTTGAGGCCTGGAAATTTCACAAACACATGTAGGTTAAACAATACTCTCTTAAACAAGCAGTGGGTCAAACAACAAATTGCAAGAGACTAAAGAAAAACGAGAACACTACATACCAAAACTTTGGGATATAGCAAAAGCAGTGTTGAGGGGGAAATTCATAGCTCTTAATGCCTACAATAAAAAGGAAGAAAGAGCTAAAACCAAAGACCTAACTGAACAACTGGAGAAACTAGAGAAAGAACAGGAAACTAATCCCAAAGCAAGTAGAAAGGAAGTAATAATGAAGATAAGAGCAGAAACTAATGAAATGGAGAACAACAACAACAACAAAAAAACTAGAATCAATAAAACCAAAAGTTAGTTCTTTGAAAAGACCAACAAAATTGACACGCCCTTAGCTAGACTGACTAACACAAAGATAGAAGATGCGAATGAATAAAATCAGACATGAGAAGGGGTATATTACCACCTGAAGAAACAAACTTCATAAGACGACATTATGAACAACTGTACGCTAACAAACTAGACAACTTAGATGAAATGGACAATTTCCTAGAAACACACAAAAACCTATAATGACTTGAAAAGAAATAGAAGACCTCAACAAACCAAGCTCAAGTAGAGGGATTGATCAGTCATCAAAAACCTCCCAACAAAGGAAAGCCCAGGACCAGATAGCTTCACAGGTGAATTCTACCAAGCTTTCCAAGAAGAATTAACACCAATCCTGCTCAAACTGTTCCAAAAAATTGAAGAAGGAACACTACCTAACTAATTCTATGAAGCCAACATTACCCTAATACCAAAGCCAGATAAAGATACTATAAGAAAATTACAGATCAATCTCTCTAACAAATATAGATACAAAAATCCTCAACAAAATACTTGCAAGTAGAATCCAACATCACATTAAAAGAATTAGAAACCATTTATCAAGTGGGTTTTATTCCAGGTAAACAAGGGTGTTTCCACACAAGAAAATCAATTAATATAATACACCACGCTACCAAATTGAAAGGGAAAAACCACATCATTGTCTCAATTGATGCAGAAAAGGCATTTGACAAAATTCAGCATTCTTTCTTGACAAAAATCTTTCAAAATGCAGGAGTTGAAGGAAGAAAATATCCTCAACATGATAAAGATCATATATGAAAAACCCATAGCTAGCATCATACTCAATGGTGAGCGACTGAAAACTTTCCTTCTAAGATGAGAATAAGGCAAGGATGCCCACTGTCACCACTGTTATTCAACATTGTGCTAGAAGTCCTAGCTAGAACAGTTAGGCAAGAAAAATAAAAAGCATCCAAATTGGAAAGGAAGAAGTACAACTTTCACTATCTGCAGATGACATGATCCTATAATTCGAAAATCCAGAGAAAACTACAGCAAAGCTACTAAAGCTAATAAATGTGCTAAGCAAAGTGACAGGACACAAGATCAACATGCAAAAATCCGTAGTATTTCTATACATTAGTAATGAGCTATCTGAGGAGGTAATCAAGAAAAAAAATTCATCTACAATAGCAACTAAAAGAATTTAACCAAGGATGTAAAGGACCTGTGCACAGAAAATTGCAAAATATTGCTATAAGAAATCAAATAAGACCTAAATAAATTCAAAGACATTCCATGTTCATGGATTGGAAGGCTAAATGTTGTAAAGATGTCAAGCCTACCAAAATTGATCTACAGATTCAATGCAATACCAATGAAAATCCCAACAACCTTCTTTGCAGAAATGGAAAAGCCAATTATCAAATTTATTTGGAAGAAAAAGGGGCCTCAAATAGCCAAAACATCCTGAAAAAGAAGAATGAAGTGGGAGGACTCACACTTCCAGAACTTAAAGCATATTATAAAGCCATGGTGGTCAAAACAGCATGGTGCTGGCATAAAGACAGACATATTGATCATTGGAATAAAACTGAGAGTTCAGAAATAGACCCTTAGGTCTATGGTCAATTGATTTTTGACAAGGCTTCCAGGTCCACTCAACTGGGACAGAACACTCTCTTCAATAAATGAGGGTGAAACTGGATATCCATAGACAAAAGAAAGGAAGAGAATCCCTATCTCACACCCTATACAAAAATTAACTCAAAATAGATCAAAGACCTAAATATAAAAGCCAGGACCATAAAACTCCTAGACAAAAATGTAAGGAGCGTCTTCAAGATCTGGTGATAGGTGACAGTTTCTTAGACCTTACACCAAAGCACCAGGAACAACAACAACTAAAACATAAATGGTACCTCCTCAAAATTTAATACTTCTATGCTTCAAAGGACTTTGCCAAAAGGATGAAAAGGCAGCTTACTCAATGGGAGAAAATATTTGGAAGCCACATATCTGATAAGGGTTTAGCATCCAGAATATATAAAGAAATCCTACAACCCAACAATAAAAAGACAAATGACCCATTTTAAAAATGGGCAAAGACGTGAACAGACATTTTTCCAAAGAGGAAACACAAATGACTAAAAAGCTATGGAGTTAGTAACAGAGTGGTATATGGCTAAAATGCACATGAAAAGATGCTCATCATCATTAGCTATTAGGAAAATGCAAATCAAAACCACAAGGTATCATTTCACACCTATAGCATGGCCACCATTAAACAAGCAGGAAACTACAAGTGTTGGAGAATATGTGGAAAAATAGGAACACTTTTACTCACTGCTGGAGGGAATGTAAAATGATATAGTCGCTGTGGAAGACAGTTTGGCAGTTCCTTAGAAAACTAAATGTAGAGTTGCTTTACAATCCAGCAATTCCACTCCTCGGTATAATCCCAGAAGATATGAAAGCAGGGACATGAATGGACACCTGCACATCAATGTTCATAGCAGCATAATTCACAATTGCCAAAAGATGAAGACAACCCAAGTATCCATCAACTGATGAATGGAAATATTTGAAATAATGGAATGTTATTCAGCTGTAAGAAGGAATGAAGTCATGAAGCATGCAACAACATGGATGAACCTTGAGGACATTATGCTGAATGAAACAAGTCAGATACAAAAGTACAAATTTATGAACTAATTATAATATGGTAAACTCATGGGCATAAAATGTAGAATATAGGTTACCACGAGATAAAATGAAGCTAGACAATGGGACGAGGCTGCTTAACATGTGCACAATTTTTAACTAGATTGAATTTAAATGAATGGAAATGGATAGAGGTGACAGTAGCACATTATTGTAAGAACAATTAACAGTGCTGAATTGAGTGTGAATGTGGTTGAAAGGGGAAGTTTAGAGTCACGAATGTCATCAGAAGGAAAGCTAGAGGTTAAAACATGGGAATGCATAACACAATGAATCTTGTGGTGGATGATGACTGTGATTAACTGTACAAATATTTAAAAAGTTCGTTTATGAACAAGAACAAAGGCAGGACACTATTACATGGAGTTAATAATAGAGTGGTATATGGGGAAAATGTACCTATCGCAAACTATGGACTATAGTTAACAATAGTATCTTAATATTCTTTCATCAACAATAACAAATGTACCACACTAATACCAGGGGTTAATAATGGGGGTGGGGTAGATAAGGGGTACGGCATGGGATGGTCTGGGTTTTCTTTGTTATTTTTTTTTTGGAGTAATGAAAATGTTCTAAAATTGATTGCAGTGATGAATGCACAACTATGTGATGATACTGTGAGCCACTGATTGTATACATTGGATGGATTGTATGGTATGTGTACATATCTCAATAAAATTGCATTAAAAAATAGAAAAGGAATGAAGTTCTGATATGTAACAACATGGATGAACTTTGAAAACATTATGCTGAGTAAAATAAGCCCAGCACAAGGGACAAATAGTGTATATGAAGTATCTAGAATAATCAAATTCATAGAGATTTACCAGGGTCTGGGGGGAGGGGTAACAAGGACATACTGCATGGTAGGAAGAGCTTTTGTTTGGGGTGATGACACAGTTTTGGTAATAGATGGTGGTGACGGTAGCAAAACATTCTGAATGTAATTAACACTACTGAATTGTACACTTAAAACGGAAACATTTGTGTTTTATATGTGTGTGTAGGTGTGTGTTACCACAACAAAGTTTAAAAGAAAAATGCAAAAAAAAAAATCTCTCCCTCAGTCAAGACTTCCTACTGGTCCAGAAGTCCAATTTTAACTAAATTAAACAAACAAAAATATTCCTACATATCTATGCCCAGAAAGACACCTAGTTGTGAATAAACCAAAATGCTGATGCTTCCTTAGGGTTGTGAGAAAACAGGTAGTGATTTTTTTCCTCCTTTTTCTACAAGTGATCTCAAACCTGCATTGGTTGTTTATTAAAAAGATAAGCATTTTAAATAAATATGCTCTCCTCATATTTTGAGTTATGACTGGGTATGACTTCCACTGGAGTTCTATATCCTCAAACCACTAGGACTGTTTAGCAGCCAAGACCCCCCTCCCTTCCCCCACATACCAGGAACCAAGAATTACAATGGAGTCCACCTGCCCAGACATGTCTCACCCGCAGCTCACAAACAGGAGAGGTTTCTGGTACTGCTCAAAGACCTCCACCACGAGTTGAGACTTGCCATTCAAACAGTTCTTGAATGAGAGCAGCTAAATGTCATAAACCTGTTCCCTCATTTTCCTCCCTACAATGACCCCACGAAGCAGACAGTATTGCTCCCATTTGTGGATGAGGACACCAAGATGCAAATGCTTTAAGCGACCTGCCTAATGTCACACAGCTAATTAAGCAGAATGAATATTCTAACCCAGGTCCTCTCCAAGTCTGCACTTTCCTCAATCCTGAACTGACCCCTTTTGTGCTACCAGTATTAACATAAAAAGTCTGTTTCTTCTTCAGCTCCATGGCCTGTGAGGACAATAGAATGGCAGTGCCCAGTAAGGATTATCTCTGTACCATGCACTGTGCTAGCCTTTACATGAATCTTCTCATGGATCCTTACAAACTCTTCAGGTATGTGCTATCATCAATCCTATTTTATAGATGATAGAACTGAGGCCTAAAGAAGTTAACTTGCTTGCAATTACAAGGCTAGGAGAAGAAACCAGGATTCAACTTAGGAAGATTCCAGAGCTGTGCTTGTTTCAAGACACTACACCATATCCTGCTTATAGGATTCCTGTCTCAGAGGAAGACTAAGTGACTGGTCCAAGGTGACTGAGGAATAGTTTTGGTGAGAAGGAGAAGCCAGATCAGGTAACTAGCTGGCACCTTGTGACCTCACAGATTCTATGATCACAGAATCATGGATGTGGAAGGTAAATGGGAAGTCATGGAGCCCCATCTGCTGATGCCAATTGTCCCCAACATGTGCTTGTGACTTAGCTGGAAGACCTCCAGGGATAAAGAGCTCATTCCTTGTTGTCCATACTTTGAGGAGTTTTAATAGCAAGGAAACACTTTACAATATGGACCTTCTGCCTCCCACCACTGCATCACACCAGGCCCTCTGAGAGCAGAGATCTCTCTACCTCTCCAGGGTCACCAGGCACTAAGCTCCCCTCACCCCTGCAAGTTCTATACACAGTGATAGAGGAGTAGCAAAAGATGCCTTTGCTTGTCCTGTTCTGCCTATTGGATCACTCTTCCCCTTCTCCAGCTAACTCAATTTTTCTTGTCTTATAAGACTTAGCTCTCCTCTGGGATGCCCTTCTGGATCCTATGATCTAAAGGCTGTGTTCTCTGTGCTCTGTAGGTGGCTTAGGCCAAGGTCCTAAGAAGTAGAGTCTGAGATAAGGATTTTGTATAAGTGACTGGTTGGAGAAGAATTAAGAAGGTAAGGGAGGCAGGATTGGGTGGGGGAAGAACTAACTAAGGAAATGGTTTGGGCTACAGGCTAGGTTCAGCCTGCCCCCCGCCAGGTAGCTCTGGAACACAAACTGTACCACAGAATTGGTCCCTCATTGAGGCAAGAGAGCTTGCCTTTTGTACCCTGGTATTAACAGTTGGCCATGGGCTGCCTAAAGGTGGAGCCTAGCCTCCCAGCCAGGCAGCTCCATGTGGCCAAGGGGCAATTGTGAGCCTTTAGAAACTGACACTCATGGCAACGTGGGGGCAAGTGCCCCAGCCTGGCAAAGGACATGTAGGAGGCACCCATGACTTCCTCCAAGAGTGGATATGCCCCTCCTCAGTGCTCTCTGAGCCCAAATTCATCATAGAACTTGCCACCATATATAGGCTTTCAAGTTGCACATCTGTCTCACCAAACTGTGAGATTCCCATGGGCATGAACCAAACCATTTTTGCCTGCTAAATGCCACAGCCCTCCAGGATCTCTCCCTCCCCAATGTGGTAGTCCTCAGTTATTTGAGCGTAGGAACCACAGAGTCTAACCTTTCTCTTTTCCGGCATAAATTTCACTAGTTCTCGGGATATTAAGCAACTTCTTTCTAGGATGTGGTTTACATTCTCCACTCTCAATATATTTTAATCTCTCTTATACAAAGAATAGTAATTAAAGCTGAAATTCTGGATGCAGACTTCCCATGTTTGAATCCCATCTCTGCTACTTTTCAGCTATATGCAGCAGATGCTAGTGGTGCCCAGCCCACCAGCTCCTGCTCCCTCCCTTGACTTATCCTGAGGTCACTTACAGGCTTGATGGACAGAGTGACTCCATCCCGCAAGCACCTGCGCCCCACTGCCTGATGGCTTTCTATAGCCGGGAGTAAATGACCCATCGTAGGACAGAGTGGATGCACCAGGGTGTTACCACTCCTGAAAGCAACCCTCACCCGCAGAGGGATGGGAATTGGTGAACAAGTTCCCCAGTTTCCTTGACCCTTGGTGAGGCAACGGGGTTGTCTTGCCCAGTATCTTAGAGGGTCCCTGGTGGGATGGAGCCCCCGAGATACCTGAGAGCTGCCAGTTTATTAGCAAACCCCTTAGGGGGTCTTCCTTCTCTACTTCACTTCTCCCCCTCTTTACTAGCACTCCCTTCACCTCCCAAATCAATCACTTGCAAATCCTTATTTCAGGTTCTTTTTGGAGAAATCTAAACCAAGACACTGTGGCAAGTTATTCCATCTCCCTGTGCCTCAGTTTCCTCATCTGTAAAATTGGAATGGTCAGAGGACCTCCTTCGTGTATTTGCCAGGAGGATTAAATCAGTTATTATGTTCAATATCCTGAGAACAGTCCTTGACATGTAGTAAACGCATTGGGTTAGCTTCTGTTATCATCCAATGGTCCCAGCCAGCCTCTGGTGGGCTGTTAGGCAGTCAGTGGGTGTCCTCATAAAATGCACCCTTTTCCTGTGTCAGGATAAAGAGGCTGCAGTAAAGTCAAGGTGTATTCCTCCCAAAACTTCCACAAGCAAATAAACTTAAGAGCTCAGCCTCAGTCTACTTAACACAGTCATGTAGCAACCAGTGAAGTCATTTAAAATGCATAATTCAATAACGACTTAGCACCACACAAGATCTTGTGATCTGTAACTCTCTGTCTGCTCCTGGCTCCTCTCTCTCCCCCAGCGCCTTGTCATTTTCAAGATAACCCTTTCCTGGACCACTTCCCAAAATTAAGAACAGAGTAATCACTCCAGAAGAGCCTTTCTTCCCTTGCCTGCTAATCAGGAATCCTTAGAACACAGGAATCAAAAGTCCCTTGCCCCCAGAGAAGGGGCTGGGAGAGCCAGGATTCTAAATCTTTGAAAGCAGAGGCCACACTACAGAAGCACGTTGTCCTCGAGTTGCACAAATCCCCAGACAGGCCCCCGCCCTTTGCCTAGCAGCCCTGTTATGGGGAATTGGGTGGAAGGAACTAATGCTCCAGCCAGTTTGGATTTCCAAGTCCCAGAGACATCCAAGTTTATACACCCACATGATGCACAGCTATTATTACTGTGGAGGCAAAAGCAAGTAACACTCAGTGCTTACCATGTGCCAGGCTCTCTTCCACGATTTATGCATTTTAACTTCTTTGTTCCTCATAATGACACCATCAGGCAAGTACTATAATAAAACCCATTTTACAGATGAGGATACTAGTGTGCTGGTTACTTGCCTTTGGTCCCTCAACTTCAAGCCTGGCCCAGTGATGTTCAAGCTGGGACTCTGCAAACCACATTTCCAGACCCTCTTGCTAGCTGGCTTTCATTTTGTCCTGCCAATAGGAGGCCCCAAGCGGAGACTGGAAAAGTAGAAGAAAGAAGAAGACACACTCTTCCTGTTTCAAGGTCAGTTCAGGATCCCTCCAGCAACAGAGACTCTGTGCTCCATCTCTGATTTCTTCCGGCCCTCACAGCACCAACAGCACAGCATCTTTTTGGAGGTCCTGGCAGCATCTGGGCCACACACCCTTACAGGTGCAGTATCCTCTGTGGGGTGTCCCTCTTCACAGGTCCCAGCACCAGCCCTGCAGGGCCCCTTCTCCAGACTCCTAGGGTCCTAGGATCCCCCATAACTACTGTTCTAGTTTGCTAATACTGCTGGAACGCAAAACACCAGAGACGGATTGGCTTTTATAAAAGGGGGTTTATTTGATTACACAGTTACAGTCTTAAGGCCATCAAGTGTCCAAGGTAACACATCAGCAGTTGGGTACCTTCACTGGAGGATGGCCAATGGTGTCCGGAAAACCTCTGTTAGCTGGGAAGGCACGTGGCTGGTGTCTGCTCCAAATTCTGGTTTCAAAATGGTTTTCTCCCAGGACGTTCCTCTCTAAGCTGCAGTTCCTCAAAAATGTCACTCTTAGTTGCTCTTGGGGCATTTTTCCTGTCTTGGCTTCTGTGGAGCAAAAGTCTGCTTTCAATGGCTGTCTTCAAACTCTCTCTCAGCTGCAGCTACTCTCAGCTCCTGGGCATTCTTCAAAGTGTCCCTCTTCAAAATGTTGCTCTCAGCTGCACTGAGTTCCTTCTGTTTGCCAGCTCATTTATATGGCTCCACTGATTAAGGCCCACCCAATGGGCAGGCCAACACTCCATGGAAATTATCCAATTAGAGTCATCACCCACAGTTGGGTGGGGCGCATCTCCACAGAAACACTCAATCTAATCAACACTGATAACGTCTGCCCACACAAGATTACATCAAAAATAACGGCGTTTGGGGGACACAATACATTCAAACTGGCACAACTACCTCTTTCCTTTTGTAATCTCAGCCCTAGGTGTGCTAGCCACTTTGTGCAATCCTGGGCTACTATAGCATCCCACTTGGAGTTGCTCTGCCAGCCTTCCAATACTCCTAATATCAATTCTCTTCCTTAAAAGCCCTCTGTTTGAAACACTTACTGGGATTTTGGTTTTCCTTCCTGGACCCTGATTGATACAGGTAAATGTTATAACTATCCTTTATTTTGCACATGAGGAAACCAAGGCACAGAAGTTAAGTAACTTGCCCAAGGTCATGCAGTGGGAATCCCAGGCAGCTATACAGTGAGGCAGGTGGACGACAGCCAGGGAGATAAGGTCTTTCCTTCATCAGATAAGTACTGAGGACAGACTCTGACATGTTCTGAGGACAGTAAGTCAAAGTAAATAACTGTTTCTGGCCCACAGGCACCTAAGAGACTAGAGCACAAAACAGACGTGGGAATCAGCAAATTGCAGGATAGAAGAGCGATAAAGGCTGGGCAGTGGCAGACACAGGGTACAATGAACGCACAGGAGTGCAGTGTGGTTTGCTGATTAATGGCCCCCAAAAGAGCCCATGTCCAGATCCCCAGAGCCTTCCGTGGAGGACGAGACTTTGCAGATGTGATTAAGTTAAGGACCTTGAGAGGGGAGATTCTAGATTACCCAGGTGAACCCAATGTAATGACAAGCATCCTTGCAAAGGATGGCAAGAGAGTCAGAATAAGAGTCAGAGAGAGATTTGAAGATGCTCCACGACTGGCTATGAAGATGGACCAAAGGACCATGAGCTGCGGAAAGCAGGTGGCCTCCAGAAGCTAAAAATGGCAAGCAAACAGATTCTCCCCTCTAGCCGTCAGAAACAAAAACACAGCTTTGCCAACTCATGTTAAATTTCTGACCTCCAGAACTATCCAATAATAAATGTGTGTTGTTGTGAGCCATGAATTTGTGGTAATTTGCTACAGGAGCCACAGGAAACGTAAGGAGGGACATCCACATCAGATGAGGAGGTCAGGGGAGGCTTCCTAGAGAAGGCACATCCTGAGCCAGGCCTTGAAAGAAGAAGAGAGTCTGAAAAGCATCTGGGGGAGGAGGGAGATTTCACAGAGACAAGACCAGCTCATCAGGAATTGCACATCCTGCTGCAACATGGGTGAGAGTGGGGGGATGGCAAAAAGGAGATCCGAGAGGTCAGCAGGGACCAAACTAGCAAGGCCCACACTAAGGAGCAAGCAGTGGAGAGACGCAGGCATATGGTCTTGTTTGAACGACCCCTCCGACCGCAGGATGGAGAGTGGGTCTGAGGGAGAGAGACTGGAGTCAGGAGGCAACCAGGGAAGTCAGGTCAATCCCTGAGGGATGATGGAAGTCTGGGCCACAGTCATGGCCATGGGGTTGAAGGGGCAGAGTTAAAGGGACTAGACACAGGTTTGGGAGTCTGAATGGACAGAACTTTGTCACGGATTGGATGAAAAGGGTAAGGGAGATGGAGCCAATGTAAGTATAAGGTTAGGATTCAAAGGGCCAGACAGAGTCTTGGAGATGCACATGGTTGTGGAGTTAGTCTTTCCTCAACCTCCATCATGCTTGTCCAAGTCCATGTAAGCAGGTTTCTACTTCAGGTTCCCTGCCCAGCATCCCAGTGCTCTGCTGGGACTAAGTGCTCAGGTTTAGTCCAAGGGGTGAGAGTTTCAAGAACCTTCTCATTCTTGATCCAGGAGCTTCTCATTCCTCCCCAGGCGCTGGAACTATGGTCCTCATAATCTCCTCTAGAGCCTGGGACCCAACTCCAAGCCACTGAGCACATGAAACCATGACCCATTTACCCCTAACTTTGGACATCTATATCCAAGGCCCACAGTCTTGCCCCTCTTGCCCATAACATCTTCAGATTTGCTGAAGTATCTGGGCTGGCTCAGGACACACCAGAGGTCACACTGTTCCTTGGGACCTGGAATTTGGACACTGGGACACCTGCTTAGATAGGACTACCAGCTGAAATACAGGTGCACAGATAAATTTGCATTTCAGATAGACAGTGATTTTTTTTTTAGTGTAAGTATGTTCTAAATATTGCATTGGACATACACCAAAAATATATTTGTTTACCTTAAAATCAAATTTAACTGGGCATCCCGCATTTTTACTTGCTAAATCTGGCATTTTCACTTTTGCTATCCAAGCCTAGAAGATGGAATCCCTGTTCAGGGACTTCCACACCAGCCCTTTCCCCCACTCTGGGGTTCGGCCCTTCCAGTTAAGACTATTCAGTGTCTTAGCTGCTAGTTTCAGGAGCCAGCATCCCCAAGGCTGGAGCTAGAGGGTACTTCTTCTGAGGAGATTCTCTCATGTGTCTGTGTCATTTTTTTCCTTGTAAATTTATGTTTAACTCACAAGTAACACATGAACACAGTCTAGAGGTAAAGCCTCCCTTAAACTTCTCCTTTCCTTCAGTCACACATCCTTCCCAGAGGTAAATCATGCTGTCATTTTGGAATGTATCTTTTCATTCCGTTTTCTATGAATTTAGATATGTACACATAAAAAAAGAAATAGTTTTGAGTTTTCTGATCATAGTGGTTACATAAATAGTATGTTACACTGCTTTGAAAGCTGCTTTTTTTTTTTTTTAACTTAACACTAGTTTATGTAGTACACTTAACTACATCATACATGCTTTCCTTAAGAGCCTTCTGTGTGCCGGTGCTGGAGTAGGTCACTGGAGTGGAAACTGAGCAGATGCACGTGCCTCTCCCTATGTTGGCTACCTGCTCCAGACTCTCCACAGCCTGAGAAAACCTGGGTCTAGATCCCAACCCAACATTAAGGCAAAAAAGGGGATGGGAACACATGTATGCATTGCCAGAAAGTCCAGATCTCTAACAGGAAAAAACATCCCTAAAACTACAATGAACATCCTGCTGACGGTGGGGGCCAGGCTGAGTCTCACACCTCAGTGCCGTAGGAGAAAGATGTGAAGCCTCGGGGGGGGATATGAAAAGGAGAAACAGGCAAATAGTCCCATGCTGAGTAAGCCTGCCCAGCCCACGTAAGGGCCTTGGAGCACCTCTGCCCTTCTTGAGACGTGGGGCCGTGGTCCAGACCCCACCATTAGACATGGAGCCCAAGGATGCCCTAGGTCAGGAAGCTGGGTCTCTATCTAGGAATGTCAGAGAGTCTCTGATCACAAGCTAGGGCCTTTACACTTGTGAGGAGCTGACATGCCCAGGGAAATGTGCCCAAAGCCTCCGTAAACCAAGCATTTAAAAAGCCCAGCAGAATGTAGAATAGTACAACCACTCTGGAATACAGTGTGGCGGTTCCCCAGGAAGCTAAGTATGGTGGTTCCTCAGGAAGCTAATATATACTCAGAGGAACTGAAAGTTAAGACATGAATGGACATTGGTAAACCGATGTTTATTACAGCATTATTCATGATAGCTAAGAGATGGAAATAGCCCCAATGTCCATCAACGAATGAGTGGATAAACATGACGGAATATTACACAGCTGTAAGACAGAACAAAAATGGAATATAAAATAACGTGGCTGAACCTAGAAGACATGTTGAGTGAAGTTAGCCAGAAACAAAAGGACAAATACTGTATGGTCTTGCTAATATGAACTAATATTAATGAGCAAACTTTGAGAGTTAAAAGCTGGTAACATAGGCTATCTGGAGACAGAAAGAGGGTAGAGATTGGGCATTTGATGCTGAAAGACTACAGAATATTCAGCAGGATTGACCATATAGATCCAGAAATAGATAGCATCATACTGTGTGATGGTAGCACAATATTGTAAGTGCACTGAACAAAGACGTCTGTGAGTAAAGCTGAAAGTGGTGGGATAGGGGCATGTATGACACCAGAGGTAAAGGTAAATGATAAAAACTGGGATTGTATAACTTAGTAAAAGCTGGTGTGTTCAACAATTGTGACTAAATGTACAAATATAAAAATGTTCTTGCATGTGGGAGAACAAATGAATGTCAACCAAGCAGAGTATTGAAAAGGGGAAGGTATGGGGGGAAAAAATATAATCAAAGCAAACTGGAGTCTATGGTCAATAGTAACACTGTAATATGCTTCCATTAAATGTAACAAAGGCAACATATCAAAGCTAAATATGTATGAGAGGGGGACATAAGGGAGGGATATGGGATTCTTGGTAGTAGTGTTATTGTCTGATCCTACTATTATATTGTATTGTATGATATTTTATTTTTCTTTTTATTATCTTTTCTATTATTCATTTAAAAAAATTTTTTTGTAGTAATCAATATGTTGAAGTGCTAACAGTGGTGATAAATGCACAATTATATGATGATACCGTGAACAACTGATTGTATACTGTGGATAATTGTATGGTATGTGAATACAGCTTTATAAAATTGTAGGAAGAAATACAAATAGGGATAAAAGTATTGGAAAAAAACATGGAAAGAGGGATGTACATTTTTACTGTTGGTTAGGAGGCAGAATGCTGTAGCCTTTCTGGAGGACAGTGTGGTGGTTCCACAAGAAGCTAAGTGTCTGGGTGCCATAAGGTCCTACAACCTCATTAGGGGGTATATTCTTGGAAGATCCGAGAGCAGGGACATGAATGGACATTTGCACACTGGTGTTCGTGGAGGCAGTATACATGATTTGCAATGGGTGAAGGTGGCCTAAGAGTACATCGACTGAGGAATAGAATGGTGAACTGTGGTGTGTGCACACAATGGAATATGAGCAACTGTGAGGAGTGAAGCTACGAGATACGCAATGCAACGAGGTGAATGGATCCTCTAGACAGCGTTTTGAGTGAATTATGCCAGAAACAAAGGCAAACATTATAATGACTCACCAATATGGACTAACTACAATGTGTAAACTCATAATTGAATCTTAGAGCATAGCACATTAGGGGAATGCTTATTGTAATGGTCCCTAGATTACAGCAATCACATCTATTCCTGAACCATAATGGTTATCTCCAGATTCTGAGATGCTGATCCCTTTGTGTATAACCTGATCAAACCCCTGAACTTTGGCTATCTGTGCGACACCTGAAACTCAGAGCTAGAGCTCAGCAGATATGAATGTCAATATTAGCACATACAGCAAGTGTTTAAAAAGCTGAAAAAGAATCCAGACTTCAATTAGAGATGAATGAAGCAGATCTAGTGAGGACTAGAGCAAAGCGGGCCAAAGGGTAAAGAACAATACTGTGTTTTATAACTTTAACTTCCAAGTGAGACCAAGGGAAGAAATGTTTATTTGGTGCAGGATCTATGTTTCCTAAACAATTTAACTCGTACAGTTTGTTCAATACCATATATTACATGGAACTTTGAACAGGAAGTGAGACCTGGGAGGATCATACAGGTTGGTGTGAAATAGCAACACATCCCAAGGTAATTTAGGCAGAGAATATAAATATATATGCAGGGACCCCTGAGGAGCCGTGGGAAAATGTGGAAGTGTTGGACTTGCTCACCTGGATTGTTGCTGATGTTCTCACAAATATTGGGGACTGATGGCTTGGTATACTAAGCCCTCTGTCTTGGGGCTTGCCCCTATGAAGCTTGTTACTGAAAAGGAAAGGCTAAACTTGCTTATAATTGTGCCAAGAGTCTCCCCAAGTACCTCTTTGTTGCTCATATGTGGCCCTCTCTCTCCAGCTAACCCAACTCTGCAGGTGATCTCACTGCCCTCCCCCCTACATGGGAGCTGACTCCCAAGGGTGTAAATCTCCCTGGCAATGCAAAATATGACTCCTGAGGATGAATCTAGACCCGACATCATGGGTCTTGACCAAAAGGGGGGTGTGAAATGAAACTAAGTAAAGTTTCAGTGGCTGAAAGATCCAAAACGGAGCTGAGAGGTCACTCTGGTGGGCATTCTTATGCACTATATAGATAATCCTTTTTAGGTTTTAATGCATTGGAATAGCTAGAAGTGAATACCTGAAGCTATCAAACTGCAACCCAGTAACCTTGACTCTTGAAGATGATAGTATAGCAATGTAGCTCACAAAGGGTGACAGTGTGATTGTGAAAGCCTTGTGGATCACACTCCCTTTATTCAGTGTATGGATGGATGAGTAGAAAAATGGGGACAAAAACTAAATGAAAATAGGGTGGGGGGGGATGATTTGGGTGTTCTTTTTTACTTATATTTTTTATTCTTATTTTTACTTTTCCTGGTATAAGGAAAATGTTCAAAAAAATAGATTGGGGTGATGAATACACAACCATATGATGGTACTGTGAACAGTTGATTGTACACCATGGTTGACTGTATGATATGTGAATATATCTCAATAAAACTGGAAAAAAAAAAAAAAAAAAAAAAGCCCAGCAAATGTAGGAAGGCCATGCAGTGCACTGGGGGCCTACCCACCCCATCATTAAATCATATCTTGACTTCTGACTCCTGGGACTCAATAGCCAGGCCCTCCCTTTTGATCTGGAACATCAACACTTATCTAAACCCCTGGTCTATACTTTGATGGGCCCCTGTACTCAGGTAATGATGGAATCTAGGAAGATTAGAGCCAGAAGGAACCTCAGGTACCCTAAGCAAGCCCACAAGTTCCATTGGACACACAAAGAAACCATAGCCCACGCAGGGAAAGCAACTTGCCCAAGATGTATAGCAGCAGAATAGGAGCTAGACTACCTGGCCGGCTTACTACCTGGCTCTGCACTTGGCTAGTGCCTTGGGACTGGCTGCCCCTCGGTCCCCACCAGTGGTATCAACGGAACATCACTCAACACCACAGTCCGCAACTGGGTCCACAATGCCGTGACCAAAAACAGCCACCGACACAAAGCTTTACAGTTTATAAAATGCCTCAGAAGGCATCATGGGGACTGTTTCACAGGTGCTTGTTGGTTGTTCGAACCAACGATCAAAACCAGTGAAGTAAGTATCACTGTTTTGATTTCCATGGATGATGAAACTAGGAACCACAGTGGTTAGATGACTTTAACCAGACACTTACATTATATCAGGCTTTGTGCTAAGTATTTCAAACACATTAGCTCATTCAAGCCTTGTAACAACCTTGTGTGATGGGTACTATTATCACTTCTAGTTTTATAGAAGAGGAGGCTGAGGCACAGTGAAATTGTGTCAAACAGGTAATAATTGGTGGGCTGTAATTTGACTCAAGCAATGTGAGCCAGTGCCGTCCAACAGAAGTATAATTTGAGCCATGTATGTAATTTTAACTTCTCATTTGCCACATTTTTTAAAAAGTAAAAAGATATAACTTGAATTAATTTTAAATAATGTATTCTGTTTAATCAAAAATATCCAGTTTAATCCAATATATCCAAAATACTATCATTTCCACATGTAATCAATATAAAATATTTTACTTTTTTTCCATGCTAGTTCTTCAAAATCTAGTTTGCATTTTATATGTACATCACATCTCCATTTGGATGCTAAATTCTCATCAGAAATACTGTATTTGTATCTAGATTGCACAAAATTTACAGCTGTAAAAGTAAATTCACACAGTAAAATTGTTTCAAACATATTTAAGAGTTTTCCAAAATGGATTGAGTTTTCTGTTTTTGTTTTTTTTTAAATTTAAATTTAAATTAAAAATCCAGTTTCTCAGCTGCACAAGCCAAAGGCTCACCACACCTGGCCGGTGGCTACCTTATCGGGCTGCACAAGCATAAGCAAGTTATACCACTTTTGGAATTATGTAATTACACAGGTGTTGCCAGAAGCACTTTGGGCACAAGTACTGGCTTCTCCATGCTATGCCCAGTACCCTGTACTTTGTAATCCATGTTTACTTTCATTTACACAGGGTACTGTGTGTACCGGAAAATTTAAGATCACAGAGTCAGACATTCTCCATCACATAGTTGTATAACTCTGGGCAAGTCATGTGACTCCCTTGAGCCCTAATCTTGTCTCATGTAAATTCAGAGTAATCCCACTGGGTCCTTATGAAGGTCAAACGTAAGCATCTAAAAGTCGGCAGCACTTGAATCAATGTGCACTATTCCCCTTTCCCCACCCCAGCAGGCCTGTGTCTCCTGGGCTGTCCTTCCTCCCCAGCCCCTAGCCTTCTGCCCAGACTCTGAAGCCTCCTGCGACCTCCATCCTGAGCATCTGAGCACTTGGGACATCCTGGGCTCACATATCGCATGCGTTGCAACCAATTTCAGCTTTATGCATGAGGAAGCTGCTAATCTCTCTCTGGGATGGGTGACTCGCACTCAACGATCACAGGGGAGAAACATGGCATCCGTCTTAACAGAACAAGTCTGAGAAGAGAAAGGGGAGAGGAAAAGGGGGTGGCAGGGAGGGAGGGAAGAAATGTGCAACTTCAGGGCAACCTGAGCTTCCTCTGTTGCTATGCTACCAGCCACAGCGAGAGAGAAACGAGGCGTGCTGGGGCTTCAGAGATACTGGTATTTTGCAAGTTTCTCTCCTTGGCATATCCTTACGTGCAAGGGGGAAATGCATAATTAGTCTCTAAGCTGCTGAAATGGCTGGAAGTGACTGGCAGTATCAACTGCTCTGAAGTGTCAGGAAGGGGTGTCCGGATGGATTAAGAGGCTTATTGGTAACAGCCTGCTTGATTTGTGGGGAGAGTTTAAGAGATGACTGCCTCTTTTATGTAAAGGACCTGAAAAAATTAGCTTCTTCCAAATCCCCCCCCATGGCCTGGGGCTGCCTCTGTGCTCTGCCATATGCAGCCTGAAGTGACAGCAGCCCCCAGAGCCATGATTCTGACTCGGCCAGGGGGACCCTGAGCTCCTGGAACAGGGTTGATGGTTTCATGCTGGTCTCACCACAGGCCCTGACCCTGGGAGCTTCTGCGGCTGACAGAGAACAGGAGGGGTAGGCAAGAGGCAAGAGACAGGCGACAGGGAGAAGGAGGCACCTGTGTTGAGTGCTTAGTGCATGTCAGGCACTGTTCTAGGCATTTCCAACCTCCTATAAATATACTTCTCAAATGAAGACACAGGGAACCCAAATTAAAATACAGCAACTTCCAAGGGGATATACAAAGTGACAGACTTTTTAGATAGAACATCTTCTTGGAATAAAACTCTACATGAAGATATAGGGTAAAAATTTGAATTTTTGCACACATAAATGATGGCAAAGAAGTACCACCCTTACACAAATTCTTTCAGAGAACACAAAGAGAACAAATACTTCCAAACTCATTTTATAAGCCCAGGAAAATGTCATACAAAGAAAAGAAACTTTCAGGCTTAGCTCTCTCATGAACATGGACACAAAAAATCTATACAGGATATTGTCAAATCAAATCCAGTGACATATATAAAAAGATGCCAAGATTTATCACTAAGCTACAGTAATTAACAAAGTGAAGTACTGACCCAGAAATAGAAAAACAGACTGAGAAACGAAGTTCAGAGAGGGAGCCACACATGTATTTTCACTTATTTATGACAAAGGTGACACTGCACTGTGGCAGGGGAAATGAAGTGGTTTCACAAAAGATGCCAAATAAATTAGATAACATATGAAAAAAACTGAGCAATGACCCCTCCCTCACACCATTTATAAGGTCAATTCCAGTATAATGTATACTTACGTGCAAAAGGTAAAACAAAGGTATCTAGAAAATAACATAGAATAGTATCTTCTTAAATTGGGGTAGACAATTTTTTTTTAACAAGACACAAAAACCATAAGCCATAAAAGAAACAATTGATAACTTGGACATAATTTCAATGATAATCTTCTGGTTATCAAAAGTTACCATTAAAAATACCAGTAAGAGAGTGAAAAGGCAAAACACAGAATGAGAGAAAATATTTGCAATACATATAGACAGGATAATCTCCAAAATATATAGAGTACTCCTACAAGTAAATATGAAAAAACATCAGACAATCCAATTTTAAAATATGGGAAGAGACTTGAATCAGCGCTTCACAGAGGAGGATACCAAAATGGCCAATAAGCCTACAAAAAGTCCCATCTTTATGAGACTTCAAGGAGACAGTACTGTACAGTCTCCAGAATGGTGAGAATTCAATACCCCAGTGTTGAAAAGACGTGGATTAGCTGGAACTCTCATACACTGTTGGTGGCAGTGAAAACTACTAGAGCCACTAGGAAAAATCTTTGATAGTATTTATTACTGAAATCTATGCATACTCTATAACCAAGCTATTCCTGGGTACACTCTTTGGTATGGACCACAAAGAATGTATGTTCACCAAAACCATGTATAAGGATTTTTTGTGGCAGCGTTACTCAAAACAGCTCAAACTGAAAATCACCCAAATGCCTTTCAATTGTAGAATAGATAAATAAACTGTGGTATTTTCACACAGTAGACCACCATACAGCAACAGAGAAGACTGGATCTCTGCTACACAGAAGGACATGAATGAATCTCAGAGGTACACTACTGAGTGAAAGAAACCAGACACTGCATTATCCCATTTACTTGAAATTCAAGTCTGGAAAAGCGGTGAGAAGTCACAATAGCAACTACCTTAGTGCATGTGTTTGGGTAAAAAGATGATAACTGGGCAGGGTGCAAGCAGTGATTCTGCAGTATAAGAAATGATCTGCATCTTGGTATGACTAGAAATTTTGGGTTTTCATTTTGCAAACACTTATCGAGGCATGCACCTAAGATGGATGTGCTTTAATGCATCTATGTTATATCTCAATTACCACAAAGAAAATGGTTTTAAAGCATCCACTTGATTAAAGGCTAAGTCTCCTTACTTTACTTTTGCCCTCTTAAAATCTATTCTTCACCCTGTAGCCCAAGTGATCATCCTACAACCACGATGCTCTATTGCTAAATGGCCACAGACACCACGAACGATGTGGCCTCTGCCCATTTCCACAGCCTTGTCTCCTGCCACTGCCCTTGTCACCACCCATGCTCCAGACACAAGGCGCTCCTTTCACATATTCTCATATCTCTGCTCCTTTCCACCCCAGGGCCTTTGCACCTGCTGTTTCTTCTTCCTCTCCCTTCACCTAGTTAACTCCTCCTGACCCTTCATATCTCAGCTCAAACTCCTCTTCCTTGAGGAAGCTCTCCCTGACTTCCCCTAGGCTTCTAGATATTGTTTATAGCACATGCTTGTTTATGCTTCCAAAGGGTAAAAGTGTTTTCATTTTGATGTTGTACAATTTATCCATTGTTTTCCTGTTATGGATAATGCTTTTGGTGTCAAGTCAGTGTTTTGTTTGTTTTGTTTTTTTACTTTTTACTATAATCAAATTCACCAGTGCTCACAAATAAGTTCAGACCCCTGACACAAGTGAGTTCAATCGAACGTTGTTTATAAACACATAATTACGCTAGGTTCTGTTTTCTACCATGGAGAGTTTCTCAGGAACACAGAAATACTCCCCAAACTTACTTGTTTTGGTTTGAAAGTTTTAGTGGCCTTCTTCATTTTTCAGAAGTATATTCTTAAAATTATGTTTTCAATCAAGATGATGGATAGTTGCTTAAAAATGGGAAGTCTGCAGCAAATGCACAAAACGATTAAAAAGACTAAGATAGTAACATTCAGAGCCTAAAACCTGGGAGGCATGTCACTAGCACGGCCTTGTCCTTCAGAATCCCCTCACTGAACGTGATGGGGAAGATGGGAGCATTCCCCAAACTCAATTAGTGGTTCAGTGTTAAGCACTTGTCAATCTGGAAAGTGTAGGATATACTTAAAACCTTATTTAAAATATGGCTCTTATTACTGTAGAGCTGCAAAGAGCTAAAACTCAGTATCTCTTATGCAAGAAAACTGAAGTATGTCTGTCTAAGAACATCATTTTTATGGTAATCTTTAAAAGTCAGTTGTAGCAACAGCCTCCAAAACAGCCCCCAGGGATTCCCTCCTCCTGGTACTTACCACAAACCACAGAGCTTATTGTCTCACAGTTCCAGAGCTCCGAAGTCTGAAACCAGGAAGGCCCTTGCCTCCTCTGACATCTGTAGGGTTCTGGCAGTGGTTTGCTGACACTCCACGCTGTCCCCTGGCTGTGGCTCAACCGCTGCCCTCATCTCATGGCCACCTCCCGCTCTGTCTCTATGTCCAATTTCCTCTTCTACAAGGACAATGGTCACACTGGCTTAAGGCCCACCCAGATCTAGGTGGTCTCATCTTAACTAACATCTTCAAAGATCTTATTTCCAAATAGGGTCACACTGACAGACTGGGGGCCAGGGTTTCAACATGTTGGGGGACACGATTCAATCCATGTTACTCAATTCAATAACAACACCCTGTCCCCTTGAGAGTGGACCTCATGACTCAGTTCTAACAAATAGGATAAGGCAAAAGCGATAGATGTTATTTCTGAGATTAGGTAATAAAAGACCATGGCCTCCCTCTCCCTCTCCCATAGCCCTTGCTCTGGGATGCCAGGTGCCAGTTGCCATGTTGCAAGTTGCCTAAGGAGAGTCCACATAGCAAGAGAAGAAAATGTCTCCAGCCAACAGCTAGTGAGCCAGCCAACAGCCATGGGGAGGCTCTTTGAAGTGTATCTTCTAGAGACCATGGTAGCCACATGCTGAGCTGAGGAGCACGTCCTCTTAGTCACGCCTTGAGCATAATCGACTCCTTGAGTGCAGCCTGTGGGAGACTCCAAGCCAGGACCAACCAGATTCCTGACCTATCCTGTGAGATAATCACTGTCTGTTGTTTTAAGCCACTACATTTTGGGGTAATCTGTTAGAAAGTCATAGATGACTAATATACCAAATGTATTCCAGAGATAATTAATAATTTTGAGAATTATCACCAGAAATTTTTTGTAACTAAAAATGGAAATTCTTTTTAGCAATATAGAGGCAAAATCAAATGCACCAAAAAAAAAAAAAAAAAAACAAAAAACATGTTTGATACCTCCTTTAAGATCGTTTCAAAACCAGATTTGAAAGTGAAGCTGAAAAAAATAGGTAAACGACTAGGAAAGACATGGCTGAATATGTCTGGGATAAAAATGAAAGGACACTTCAAAGGAGATACTTTAATACACTCAAAATTGGTAAACCCACTGTTAACCTTGTAGCTGTAAGCAAACATCTGGCCATTATACATACATACGTATATATACATTATGATAGTAATACTTACGAAGGTATTAATTTGCAAATTACTTGAAAGGAAGATAATTGGTGAAGAAGTCAGTGAAATGAAAGAATGATTTGGAGGAACACAGTATCAACTAGGAAAAAAATACACGGATGGATGTTTCCATGGATGTAACCCAAGGTAAAATAGAACTGTGGGGTGGGGCAGGGGTCTAAATCAAGGCCATTATAATGCAAATGCACAGGAGGATGAACATAATTTATCAGCTCAGCCTCTTTATTTCATCAACTGGATGCTAAAAATGGGGGGAAGTGTTTAAAATTTACTTTTTCAGTCAAATATTCAATAAAATGAGAAACATCTTTTAAAACTTGTTCAGCTTCCAAGATATACCTTGGCTAATTCAATATAGCACAGGGATGGTCTCCATGAAATTGCTATCATTCTTCATTGAGGAAAAAACATAAGCAATAAAAAAGTTAAAAAAAATTCTTGCCTAAAAGCTTATCCAGATCTTAATCAGGAAGACAGTCTGACTAAAGTCACATATACTAAAGGACAAACAGGGTTAATGTAGCAATTTTCTCAGGATATTATAAAAAAAAAAAAAAAAAGAATTGATTTCTATTGGTCTGATGCCTATGCACTTCGCAGCTTGGAGGCCTTTATGGCCTCTTCAAATTGCCCCATGAATTTCCTCTCCTAACTTTGATTCCCCTAAAGGAAAGGAAATGTAACTTTGATTACATGCTTCTAGTTGGCAACCCTGAGGAGATTTCACAACAGCTGGGATGTACTTAAGACGGACCCCAAACTATCAATGTTCCACCCAGAAGACTGATGTGGGAATTCTGGAAGCCCAAGGTCAATTCCAAAGCTAAAGTAACCTGTTCCTTTGCAGACAAGAAGCATAAACTGAGCGGTGCTAAGAAGTGGGAGGGTGAACATTAAAACACTGCCGAGCCTGACCCTCAGGGGAGCCCTCTGAGCGGCCATCTGAACTGTACTCACGCCTCAATGGCAAGCAGCCTGGGTCCCTCCAAGTCCATACCCAGTAGTGCCAAGAACTGTTTACACTAAGGGGCCTTGGCATTAAGCTATCTCACTCTTCAAAGAATCTTTAGTGGCTGCACTGTGGTTCTCAGCCTTATCTACACTTAGAATCACAGGAAGAGACTGTAAGATCCTGATGCCTGCAACCCTAACCAACGACATCAGAATCTCTGGGGTAAGACCCAGGCATTTTTTTTTTTTTTTTTTTAAACTTCCCAATCATTTTCAGTATGCAACCAAGTTTGAGAGCCCCTGGGCTGTATCACTCACTCATTCATCCATCAAAATACTTCCCAAGCATTCATTATGTGCACCGCCCCTTGGTGGAGTCTCAAAGCCCTGCTCTTTAGTTTGTAATGCTGTATGCAGCTGTATGTCCCTAATCCCAGCACTGGAGGTAGCAGTGAATGAATGGCATTCCTCACATATCTGCTCCTCCTCCTGACCTGGAATTAAAAAAAAAAAAAGTCTTAATGCTTGCAGACAATCCTGCATAGACTAATCCACTCACCAACTCACAACTATGTACTGAAAATGCATAGAAAACCAGGCCGTGAAAAAGATCCAACTTCATGATGTCTTGCTTGCAAACAATCCACACAGCAGTAAAAGTGCCATCCCACTAGGCCAACACATCACCCCTCACTCTGTACCCCCATAAAACCCTTGTGTGCTGGGACACCTCATGGATTTACACAGATTCCTACTGAACCCTTTGAGATCACTGTGCACCCGATAGGACAGCTCCACCTCAAGGACCTGCTAAAAGCTCACCTGCATCAGGAATCCTGCCGGGAGCCCTTCTGCCTCTCTAACTTGTTCCAAAGTGTCATATGTGCTTCTGGTACATGACATTAAATTAGGTGGCATGCTCATTATTTTAATAGTTGCAGATGTATTTTAATTTATAATAGAAAACGATCAGACTTCCTTTCGTTATAGTGACATGAATTCTCCTTTTAAACATCAAGTAAAACATGAGTCTTTTTAAAGTCAAAATATTAAACAAGATAGGATAAAAATCAGAAAGCGGGCACAGAAAAGACCAAGGTTTGGAAAACTCTGACACAGGCCTTTGCAGCTTGTCATCACCTTCATTACACTCGGCCTGGCCACTGTCACTGACATCTGGGTCTTTCTCCCCCACGGATGGAGGTGATGGCTATTCACCTCACGCCTCTCGCTGGGCCACACATGGTGCCCTACCCAGGGATTTTGAATGGAAACCATTTCCATTCCCATTGACTGTGTTTCCAGTCCCATTTAGGTGGAAGGCAACTGGCAAAAAGAGAGAGCCCGTGAAATAACCCAGGTCATTGCTAAAAGCATAAACCGATGTCCTCAAGAGCAGCCCTGAGTAGACGAGGCGCCACACCCCACCCACCCCCATACCGCCTGGGCACCTCCTGCTCTCTCTCCCTGACCACAGCAGCAAAACTTAGGCCACGGCTCCTTTTCCACCAGTTCAGTCCAGGGGGATGGATCCAGGAAGGCACTGAAGTCACAAGAGACTTGAGACATTTTTTGGCATAATGCTCGATCCTCTCTAACCCAGCCTTTGGGGTTTTCCAGGGAATGATCTCTGACAAAATAAAACAGAAGCCTCATTTCCATGTGCCCACTAGCTGCGGAAACCCGCGGAAGTCACCTTGCCCAACTACCTCGGTGCATGCTGCAGCTCCTGGGGTGCCTCCCCTACAGTACGCAGCCCCCTCCCTGCCTACCCTCCCTGGCCAGGGGGCCTCCCTCACACAGGCTCTGTGGTATAAAAGGATCTGCCACAGTTTAGGAAATGGGCAGAGGCACAGCACCTCATTTACACAGCGGATATTTTCTTGGTTAAAAAAATGTGTTCTCACTTAAGAATGCTAATGGCCCGTGCACAGAAATAAAATCCCTGACCTACTTTGCAGCTGAACTTATTAAACAAGCCGACCTTATTACTCAGAAGAGACTGTAAAACAGTCGAATAAAGCCCCAAACGGAACTCCTCGTGTCCTTCCTTAACAGGAAAAGCCGAGAAAAGCATGAGTGTCCAAAGCGCAGGCTGTGCGTCAGGAGCCAGGGTTCTGGGGCAGCTCTGTGTGACTTCCAAGACGTCACTGTCCCTCTCTGGGTGTCAGGCCCCTCAGCTGGGGGATGGACGAGGTGGTCTCTGAAGTCATTTACATATGTGGTAACTGGTGATTCTTTTTTAAATTAATGGTAAAATGAAAAAGAAATCTATTATCAAAGGCTTTTTTATACCACCTGCTGTGAGACAGGCAAGGGACAAAGGTGTACATTCTTGCCTCCAAGGAACCCATCGCCTAGCAGAGCTGGTGGGGGTGGTGGTGCCGGAGGTCCATACTGATTAATGGATTTATTTCTTAACCGCAAGTTGAAAGCCGCCACAAGGCTACAGCAGACATAACACAACTTGTGTCTGCAACAAGAATTCCCTCTGGCGATCCACCTGACAACTTCGGTTTAGTGGAATGGATCTTTCAGTGCTAAATTTAAGCCGCTGCAGAGCCCATGAGTGCCCACCCGCAAGTTATAATCAGATTTATCGCACTGCGAAAGAAGAGTGCAGTGATACATCTCCATGGGGTGTTAGGGCAATAATGTGAGTCATCCCTGCGCATTCTCGAGAAAATCCTGGCGCTACCGGGTAAATTATCCAAACCAGAATCGGAGAGAGGCAGAAAAGGTTACTGATGGAAGAGTAGGCGTAAGTAACCCACACCAAGTTGGATCAGTCAGCAATGATGGCTGCTACTGCAGGACGTTTAACGAAGTTACTCAGAAAATGCCATGTAATTAGAGGACCCCTTCTCTGTCCAGATTTCAGACTCAGAGACTCTCCCCTTCATTAAGTCTTTAGAATCCTCCTACCCTGACAGAGCTCAGAAAACAAAGCTGGTGGGGAGAAGAGACTCCCCCAAAGGAACACGTGGATCTGGGGTTTAAGGGAAAAAATTGCAAGTTCCACAGCTACCCCCAGGGCTGGCCAGAGTGAACAAAGACCAAGGCAGAGCAAACAGAGCAGACACCCTCAGGCCAGAGACCGCATTTCCAGAGATAGGTGGGCCCAGCCCAGAAGCACTTGAATCACAAGCTCTACTGTCACCACTGAGCAGCTGGTACAGTGTGCAAGGCACCCCTACACCTAGGGGATTTTTGAGCCCCCAGTGGCCCTGTGGGATGGTGGAAGCAGAGTTCTTTCTCTCCCCTTTTTACAGATATGGACAGTGAGACTCAGAGAGATCTGCCGACAGCTACAAAGCTATTAAGTGGCAAAGACGGAATGGGAGTGTGTGCACAGCCTGAGGACACTGAGGTTAACCCTACCCCTACCTCTCCTCTAGTTCCAGCCCCTCCCTGCCTGTTTACCTGCTGCACACTGGCCACCAAAGCTTCAAATCAAATCACCTGTCATCACAGCCCATTCCACCCACGCAGGGACCCTCCCAGCCTCTGTGGCAGGCTTGTTGACCTTTGAGTGTGGTGCTCTTTTCTCTCCACTGCTGAGGCTTTTACAATCATGGGCTTGCTCTGACAGCTATTCTTTGAACTGGTTTAAGAATCTTCCTGACCATGGACCCAGAAGATGTTGCCTCATATTTTCAATGTGCAATCCTCGTTAGCATCCCTGGACTCAACACAATTAGTTAAGCACAAGGAAGGCAAGCCGCACCCTACTGCAGAAGCTTTAATAGGCTAGTGTGGAACTTCTTTGCTTCCAGGGTCCTGAATGCATTTTGGGCTCTGCATCTGCCAGAGCTCCTCTTCAGGCAGACTGACCCCCCACACAGATCCCTCTCTCCTCATCAAAGGAGGTAAGAGCCTCAACAATCAAGTTTGGAGCATATGTATGAACATGAAGCTTCTAGCATCCTTGGGATAACTAACTGCCCTGTGTCCTCGTACAATAGGGTAAAGACCCACAGCCCTTATATCTGGGAGAGCACCTTTCTATCCCCATCAACCTACAGCGAGAAATAGAGGTTGAGAGACAGCAAGGAGGGGGGGGGGGTAGTTGAGATCTCTTACAGCTGGGGCTAGATCACAGATTTGCCTACAGTTTATACTTCCCTGAGCACCCCTGAGGAGGGCAGCCCCTACAGTGAATGTATTTTGTTTGTGCCTTGCCATTTCAATTCACATGACTTCTGGTTAAGCACTATCCCAAATTTCTCTTGGGGATCCCTGTCCCAAGTGTTTAGTTACTTGACCCTGCCATCAGTTCCAGGAACGGGCTCTGATCAGCTTAAGTCAATCAGCATATCCACACACCCCCCTCACACACACACACTCCCCCCTAGTTCAGAGATGGTTCAGGGATGGGCACATGACCCAGTTCTGCCCAGTGACAGTCAGAAATATTTAGTTTCTTGGTGAAGGAAGATGTTGGATTTGGTAGTGCTGCAGCCATCATCTGACAATGTGAGGCCAGAGAATGAGAAAAACGTGGAGGAAATGAGCCAAAAATAAAAGGAAAGGAAGGGGGGGGGGCACAAATCTGGAGCCATAGTTTGTTCAGCCCACATTAGAAGCTAGTATGACCTTTTCTTTCACTATTTTCACAAATAAATAAATTCCCTTGTTGATGAAGAGGGTAAGGGCTCATGGGGAGGAGACCCAAAGGAAAAAAGAAAGAAAATTGACTCCAGAAGTAAGTTGAGAGGCAAAATGACAGATGAACATCATACCTACTCTTTTACCCCCAACCTAAAAGTGGGCTTGGCTGTGGCGGGCAGTCATGTGCAATGGGCCCAGCAACACAGAATGCCCATGGGCCAATTCATGCTCCTTTCTCTCCTCTTCTCGCTGAAGCCTCACTCCTTCCATTGTCTAGAGAGGACAGATCTCAAAGAGGGAAGAAACTCATCCAAGGCCATACAGCAAATCAGAAGGGTCACCCCTAGCAACATCACATCTGCTTGAGGGAGCTTTGCAAAAGCAGATGAGACTTTGACATGCCTCTGCACATAAGCTCTCTGTGGCTCCCTATACTTTATGAGAAAGAGAAAAGCAGCCCCTGGTATCTAGGGGCTGGCCTGGTACTATCAGCCAGGATTTGGTGTTGTTAGAAGCTGGCCTAGTGCTTACAGTTAGGCCTGGTGGAGATAAACCACCTCCCAGAACACCAGCATCAGAGATGGTTACTCTGATGAAGGGAGACAGAACAGGATCACGTTATATACATGCTTAAAAATAACATATGAACAAAAACAAGGTCATTGTGCAAACCACAGAACACCAAAAATCCTCCCTCTCTCAGCTCATAGGAGTGATGCTGCTTCTCTACCAATTAGAGCTTTATCTTTGCTCTAGTCTGTCCTCCTTCTAGACAAGATTTATTGAGCTATCCAGTCCTTGAATTCTCCCAGCTTCCTGACAGCTCCCAATATAGGGCAGATCCCCACTTATTGGGCCCTCCCCAAAATCACCCAACCAAGGTCCAAATCTGCAAGTCCCTTCTAACACCCTCTTCCTGAGATGTTTCACAGTTCTCCCTCACTGCAACAAGTCATAAACCAACTTGTTCAACTACAGGTAGGTTCCTGGTGGTTTTGAGCAAAGGAACACTGACACTTCAAGAGAAAAGTTCTAGTTCCTTGGCCTGATACAAAATGCTCTCCATGATCTGGCTCCAGCTGAGTCTACCTCCACTTCTGTCATCCCATCAAGTACCATGGCATACAAAACACCATTTCAAGCCTTTGCACCTTAAACTTGTAGATCCTGTTACCCGGAAAGCCCCTTCTCTTTGGTCCTCATGGAGAACTACTTGGGAAACCTTCCCTGACCCCAAATATAGTAAATAAAGCCTCACTCCTCTTTACCACTTCCCTATGCTGCACATACAGCTATTACTGCACACATTGCACCAACTGTAATTATTTTTGCCACTTTGTAACCTTCCTTTACCACACTGCAAATCTCTATGAAGGGAGGTAGGCAATGTCCAGTGCAGGGGCTGACACAGAATAGAAGCTCCATACACCAGCTCTTTACTTTTTTTCTGTACTGAACCAAATATCTTTCCTATTACATTATGATATTTCAAATTATATTCCAAATAAGAGTCAAAATTAATGAGTAAATCAAAGCTCCTATGAAAATGCAAGCTTTAGTCTGTTTTAATGGTGTTGCGAGAAATCCCGATGGTGCTCTGTGATATACAAAGCATTTCCTCATTGCCTTATCTCATTTAATGCAATCCTCATGACAACCCTGCTTTTATCATGTCTGTTCGATTTTCCAAGTTGCTTAGACACTTGGAAGGCTCAAGGTTGGGACACATTCAGGGAATAAACTGTGGCTGCAGTAAATTGGTGTTGGGGTATTGCTACCTCAAATCAGCACATGGGTTCATGGCCAAAGGGCTTTCTGGGAATCTAGTCTCATGTTTATAATCTCACCTTGTGTCTGTCCTGCCTTTAATTACATACTGAAATGCATATATATTCTTAAGTCAATGTCACCAGTTTTTGAACACTGGGTGAGGAGTCAGATGAAATTGGATATGAGCCCAAGCTCTCATTTTTCAGCCAGATGATTTTGGGCAAAGTATTTAACTTCTCTAAGTCTTCATTTTCCCATCTTTAAAATAGGAGTTATATCAGTACCTACCTTCATGAGATTGTCATATGGAATAAATAAAAAAATGTAAATTCAGAATGACCACAGTCTGCACAGACTTAGTGTTAGCCACTAACATGATTATGTTACTAACATCACTCTTACTATTACTACCCAGGATGGTCCTAGGCCTGTTTACCATCAGATACATCCCCTGTTCTTCTTCTGCTCTGTATAATGAGTGGGGGGCAGGGGAATAAGGAACAGGTTTCCCAAGCTCCTATTGTTAGCTGGCTTCTAAATTGATCAATTAGATGCACTGATTGGATATTAGAGGGTAGAAGAGAGAGTCCAGGGTGTCCCTCTCCCTCTCCCTGCCTCACAAGGAGGGTCTCCAACAGCAACTCCAGCTCCTGGACTTTCTATCCTAAAGTCAATTTATCTGTATTAACCCAGAACCTTGCACTACAGTAATACTATCTTTTAACCCTCCAAATTCGGGGTGGTAGCACATTCTGGCTGTTATTAATCTCTGAGTTGTAACCAGTTCCCTAGATTAAATTCCTTTTGTTTGAAATACCTAGAGTTGTTTGTGTTTTTCTTGATTGGCCTTGACTGACAGTTACATTAGCAATTGCATTTCAGCACGCTTCTTTCTGTACTTTTTTTTTTTAACCTATTAAGTTGTTGCTAATATTTCAATAGTTTGTACTGAGGATACAATATAAAACAAATGGGCATATATCAACCTCAGTTCCTGGCAAAAACTGGGTTCCTTCTTTCTCTATTAGAAATAATTTCTGTACAGAGATCCCATTCCAAGAACTCTACCATGGGGAAATAATGAAGAAGGAAATGATTATATAGCCAGTAATGACCATTTCAAGATTATCTACCACACAGAATCTTGCAATAACCTAAAATGCAACAATTAAGGAATACTGTAATAAAGGATAATGTTGTAGGCAGAATTCTAAGTTGTCTCCCTAGATTCCAATACCCTGGTGCAACACCCTCTATAATTCTTGGGACTGTGAATATGACAGGATATTATACCTAGGCTTAGGGTACATTATAAAGCACACTCAACTTTAAAAAGGGATTATCCCGAGCAGACCTGACCTAATCACATGAACCCTTAAAAGAGATGGGCTCTTCTTGGGGAAGAAGCTTTGAAACAAACATGAGAGGGTTTTTGTGTGAAGATGATTCTTGCTGCTGGCATGAAGATGGAGGTGGCCATGTGACAAAGAGTGTGGGTAGCCTCTAGGAACTGAGAGTGACCCCAGGCTGACAGCCACCAAGGTAACGGGGACTTGGATCCTACAATCACAAGAACAGAATTCAGCCAACAAGAATGAGCTTGGCACTGATTCTTCCTGGCACAGCCCGGCTAGCACCTTGATTTTAGCCATGTGATGCCCTGAGCAGAGAACCCATCACACTGTGTGCGAGCTTCTGATGCACAGAGCAGTGAGATAATAAATAGGTGTTGTTTTAAGCTGCTACACTTGCAGTAATTTGTTAAGCAGCAATAGAAAAATCAATAGAGGCAGGGGCATTCACTGCCTAAAATTTTATGCAATAGTTAAATATAAATACGTGAAAGGCCATAAAGGAACTC
The DNA here is from genome assembly GCF_015220235.1 of Choloepus didactylus. Taxonomy (NCBI): domain Eukaryota; kingdom Metazoa; phylum Chordata; class Mammalia; order Pilosa; family Megalonychidae; genus Choloepus; species Choloepus didactylus. The sequence continues at coordinate 46,633,432 of NC_051325.1, forward strand.
ACACAAAAAAACATACAATGTAATATTAACTTAGAAGTGTGTGAAATATAAATGGTACCCTCCTCCGATGGCATCTCTGCCAAATACATATACATGTGGATGGATTAAAAAAAAAAAAATCAAAGAGACTACACCTCCATGCAAATGGATGTTCAAGGTGAATGGGTCTTCAGGTTCCATTACTCTTAACCACTGCACAAATCTTCTTCTATGGCACCTGGATAATCTGATATTGTGTTCAAGTGGAACTGGGGATGTGACAAGAGCCCCACTTCAAAATTAGAAGCGTAATGTGCCTTTCTTTAACTGGACTAATGAGCCAGTGGCAATGCAGCAGACAGTAAGTTAGAGAGCATTTTGACAGAAATGGGTATATCATTAGGAAAAGAATCCTGAAAGACATCTCTTGTCTCCTGAAGAGGCTCCTAGTGCTCAGGTGCCAGGGTGACCCCTTTCACCAAGTCTCCCAGGATATAATTGTGACTTCTACCTAACTTGGATGCCAGATTAGTTTCTTCTGGACCACAATGAGCTTGCTACTGAGTAGATTAACCATTATTTTTAGAGAGGCAAACAATTCACAGCAGCCCAGAAAAGAGGCCCCTACAGAGAACTTTGGGCACTGAGAGTCAGGCTCTGTGTCCTTCTTTAATGAGTTAAGGATGTCGAGTGAGAGGACGTGCTTCGTCAGGGACAGTTCACATCTGGGCAGCCTGGAAGTCTGCAGACAACTCAGGCTGCAGCTCCAGGTACACCTCTGCAACTCACCAGTGTAACCTTGGTTTGTCGCTGAGCCACAGATTCCCTAGATATAGCATGAGTAGAATGGAAACGGTGATCTCCAGCTCAAAAACATGCCGATCAAAACTGACACTAGTTCTCACACCTTGCTAGTTGGCACGTAAATTGGTACAACCCCTATGGAGAATAATTTGGCAAGATCTATTAAAGTTAAAAAAAATGTTCAGCACTCTCAGGCCTAGGAAATTACACTAAAGATATGTTTGTACAGTGAAATGATGTTTGCACAAGGTTATTCACTGCAGTATTGTTTGTGATAGCAAAAGTCTGGAAGCAATCCAAATGCCCATCCATAGGAACCAGTTAAATAAATTATGGTACATCCATACAATGGAATAGCCTTGACGGAGTTGTTAGAAAGACCAAGGAAGCTGTTTATGTCCAAATACAGAAAGGTATCCAAGATACATTTAATGGGGAAAAAGACTCAAAAGAGCTTGTGTAATATGCTACAATTTGTGTAAGGAAAAGAAGAAAATGGAATGGACGATCAGTCTACACATAAAATACCTCTAGCACCTCTACACAAGAAAACAGTAACACAGATATCCCCAGGGAAAAAATATGGGTGGCTGGAATAAGGGGCGGAAGGTGGAATTTGTGTATATTCTTTTCGGTCTTTTCATTTTTTAATCATATGAATGTATTAACATCCAACAAAATAAATGAATGAATATTAATTTAATTCAACCTAGGGTCAAAGAAGAAACAACAAGATTCCTGAGAGTATATTTTAAAGACTGAATAATTTCAAGTACTCTCTCCCTGGAGCTCAACATCCAAAGGCTTCTTAGAGACAAAAACTCTCTTCTCTCTTCCCCATTTGCATTGTTTCCTCTGCATCCCTGCTACCCTCTGCTTTTTGGAACTTTCTCCAGATACCTTACATGCAACTTGTAGATTTTTAAACACTATTTTCCTTACAAATTTTGAAGAAATGAGTAGAGGTATACGATAAAGGAGCCCTGGAAAGCAGAACAAGGTTCTAGACAGAGCTCCAATTACCTGTGTGGCTGTTGGACAAACTCCTTGCCCTCTTAAGGCCTCAGTATCCCCACTGGCTCAACATGCACTATGGCCCCAGTAGAGCCTGGGGACCCCTCCCTCTCAGCTCCATCTTTCTGGGGTTCTAAAAGGCACAAATAACAGAGCAAAGGCAAAGACCACACTATGAGTCAGTTGACTGGCATGTATTTTCTTGCTCTATCAATGGTCATCTGGCAACATCCCAGATGGAGGAAGGGTGTCCACACAGTGGCAGGCTGTGAGTTGAGTCAACACTCACTCATTTATTTACACATCAGTTCTCTGTCAGGTGCTGTACTCAAAGCTGGGAATACAACTATAGATAGGATACAATCCTGCCTTGATAGAGATACTAATACAGTATGGAAGATGGAGACTAAGAGATGATTTCAGTCTCCAACAGCCCATGACAAAGACTTCCACAATGGGCCAAGACTGAGTAACTGGTCCTGGGCTTGAACTCCTACCAAAAAACAATTATAACACTGCAAAAAAAATGAGTTGGTATTCTCAGCTTTAGAGAAAAGAAATACACAAATGAGTCTCACATTCACCTTGGCTTTCGGTCTGGGGGCACTTTCTAGACCCCAGCAAAGGGACGTAGAGCCCTAGTTGAGCATGGCACCTTGGTGCGAAGAGGCAGAAAGTGGAATTTTTCAGGCTGCTGAAATGGCTGGAATTTGTATGGCAGGGTATCAAAGAGGACAGAACTATGTAAAGGGGGATTTCTAGAAGTACATGTAAGGATTCATTACCAGTCTTTGGTTGATGGCTGGGGTGAACGTATGAAAGGCAAACCCTGTAACTTCTAGAAGAGAGTAGTTGATGCAGGGATGAGAGCTGAACAGTACACCAGATGTTGCATAGTGCTGGGAAACATGCAATCCTGGCCTAGCAGGAGTGAACAGACCTCACTTAGCACTGGGCATTCAGTTGAGATCCAGAAAGAAGAAGTCAAAGTAGTGAGAACAACATCTTAAAGTAAGGACCACATACTAAGATGACTAATACAACCAATATGGACCCGACTAACAAAAGACAAAATGATCTTAACAGTTTCAGGAAGACATGCCAGTAATTTAACTGCCTTCCAGGATAAAACTGAATACTCTTTAAAGCAAGTTGACACAACCCAGAGTACCCATGGCATTTTGTCCACAATACTCGTGAAGAGTTAGGGGAAAACACACACACACACACAGAGTAACAGCCCCCAAGATGATTCAGATGTTAGAATCTATAGAAAAGGACTTTAAAACAAGTATTAAAAATATGTTGAATGATTTAAAGGAAATGTGGATGTAAGAGACAGGGAATCTCAGCAGAGGAACAAAAACTTTAAAAAAATCCATGACTGAAAAGTACCATATCTAAAATGAAGGGTTTACTCTATGGCACTGCAGAATAAAGGGTCATTGAATGTGAAAACAGAGCAAAAGAAATTATCCAATCCAAAGAAAACAGAAAAAATAATTGAAAAAATAAATGAAGAGTGACTCAGTAACCTTTGAGACAAAATCAAGTGTTCTAACATATGTACTTTTGGTGTTTCAGAGAGTGGAAAACATGCACAGAACAAGTATTTGAAGAAATAATGCTGCAACAATGAAAACCAAAATTAAAAACTTCTTAAACATGGCTGAGAAAAAAGTGTTTAGAAAATTGAGTGTATCAAGAGATATACTATATTCATGAATTGGAAGAGTCAACTTTATTATGTGGTCAATTCTCCCAAACTTACTCTATAGATTCAATGCAAATTTCATTCAAAATCCCAGCAGCCTCTTTTTTTCCAAGTAGTTGACATATTGATGCTATAATTTATACACAAACACAAAATACCTAGAATAACCAAAACAATCTTGAAGAAAAAACTTGTAGAACTCACAATGATTTCAAGGTTTATAATAAAGTTACAGTAATCGTGACAATGAGATATAGGAATAATAATAGACAACTGGATCAACAGAAAAGAAGAATCTAGACTGGACTCATACATTTGTGGACAGATGATACATTACAAAGGTTCAACAGCAATGAATTGGGGGAGAATGACATCTTTAATAAATGGTACCAGACCAATTGACATCCATCTGAACAAAATGAACTTTGATCTCTACATTACCTTATACAAAAATCAACTTTAGTGGACCTACATGTGAAATAGACCGACATGTGAAATGCAGAATAAATCACTTCTAGAAGATAACATGAGAGTAATTTTTTAATTTTAAGGGTCACAACAATTTCTGAAACATGGCAAAAAAAAAAAAAAACTAAACAAATTAATATATTGCTAAATGAATTTCATTAAAATTAGTACCTTTTATTCAAACACCATTAATTGACAAGGCAAGCCATAGAGTGAGAAAGGGTATTTATGCTACAAATACCCAATAAGGACTCATATCCAGTAAATATAAAGAACCTTTCCAAATCAAGACAACACAACCCAAATTAAAAAAACAAAAACAAAAAAAAAGCGAAATCTTGAAAGGCACTTCACAAGAGATGGTATCTAAATTGCCAATAAACATACACGAAGGTGCTCAATGTCTCTAGTTAGAGAAATACAAGTTAATACCACAATGAGATACCACAGACCTGCCAGAATGTTTAAAATTAAAATATGGATAAGCTGTCACATTAGAAAACTGTTTTTCAGTACCCATTTAAACCAAGCAACAATTCCATTCTTAGTTATATGCCCAAGAGAAACAGAGTACACATAGCTTCCAAAAGACACATATGTTCATAGTAGTGCAGTTTATTATGGCATAAATCAGGAAACAACCCAGCAGTCTGTCAGCAATAGAATGGATAAACAAATAGTGGTATAGTCACACAATGGAGTACTGTGCAAAAATGAAAACAAAAATGAACTGTTGCTATACATAACATGGATGAGACTCACAAACATGATTTTGAATGGCAGAAAAGACAAAAAATAGATATTTTATGATTCTACTTATTTAAAGTAGAAAAAACAGGCAAAAGTTCTCTAGTAGTCAGAGTATTTTTGGGGTGGGGAGTTAGTGATTTGAAGTGGGGGGAAAGGGAGGCTTCTAAGGTACTGGTGATATTTTACATCTTAATCTGGGTATTGTTTATATTAGTATATTCAGTTATGATGTGCAGCTGTGGTCTTTGGGCAAGTTATTTCTCCTCTCTGAGCCTCAGTTTCTTTAACTTGCAAGTGGGAATATTATAGTACCTATGTAAAAGGGCAGAAATCACTGAGATAAGACATGCAAAGTGACTGGCAAACAGGGAGAGCTCATTACCTATGGTCACAACGTGGCCTTGCACATGCAAATAAAGCACTGTTATTTCTCAGAATGGGATGTTATGGGCAAGTTTACATGCCAAGCAAAATGAGGAAGCAGAGGAACGTTGCTGGATAACCCAGTGAGGAACCAGAAGGGGCAGGCCCCACCACAGGGTGGACGTGGGTTAAGAAGCAACATGGAGACACACACATCTGATGAAGGGGTGGAGGACCTGGCAAGTCTCCACAGTGAATTTAATATGGATTTGGGCAGGGCCCCATCCTTGGAGCAATCAGCACAGGCATCAGTTATTATAGGCAATAATAAGCAAACATTCATTTATTCACTCACACTTGACAAAAACCTGCCAAATGCCTACTATGTGGCTAATGGGAGTAAGAAGTAGCTCCTACCCTTGAGGCAGTTACTCTCTTCTACAGTATTGAATAAGGAAGGAAAAAAGAGTTAACATTTAACGAACATTTACCACATATCAGACTGCGGGCTTCACAAGTGAGATCACATTTATCTCTTAGCAGGACTGGGAGGTAGGTCACACAGATGCATGGAAGCCAGCAGTGGAAGAAGAGAGATACAAAAAGTGAGCAATTGCAGTATATGCTGATTGTATGGGTGCTAAGTCATGCAAACTGCTGTAGGAATTAGAGGGCTCAGTGGAGAAATCAACAAATGAGTTAGGTTTGGAAGTAAGTTTCCCCAAAAGAAAAAGGGTCGAGGGCAAGAATGTTGACTAATGCTCAAATGCTGCCAGAACATATGTGCCCACAGCTTACTCCTTGCAGAGAGTGAAAAGTTATTTGCTGGTCTTGAGTCTAGACCCACTATTGAAATATGGTTGCTTCTTGAATAAGTACAACTCATTGTTATATGACCAAAGATATAGTGGATTTTCTACAAGCTTTCCTGAGTACACAGAATTGTCCTTCTGCACTGTCAAATCCCCAGACTGCATACTTAGCAGATGTTTTCAAGATATTTTGTCAAAATTGCATGTCATATAGGCACAAAATAATTTGTCACAGGCATTTTTACATCTGGTTGACTCCAATCAAATCATCCAGAGATAAAGTAAAACCTTACAAATTATATCAGTTTTAATTACTTAAGACAATTTTGATAGCCGTTTGAGTTTCCTCCAACCCCCAGATACTCAACACAAAGTTTCAGAAATAAGGAACAGATGGCAGAAATATTTAAGACTTTTTTTAAAACAAAAAATGATGAAAAGATTTCATTTATCTTGATTTTTTCCGTTTAGCAGTAAACTGCTATCCATGGAAAAGAACATCTTCAAAACATCCAGCCTAATAACAACAAAAAAAATCCCTTTAATCTAATTTTAACCAAAACAAAGCATTCTTCCCAACACCACCTTGAGCAGGATGAACATGGCACTTAAGGAGATCTCAGAGGTGTGCGTTAGAGGGAGAACAACAGCTGTGGGTAACTTAACCGACAGGTGCACCTGGGGTTAGAGGTGCACTTACATAGACATGAGCTCTTGCTAAAGTCTTCAATCACCGGAGCGTGGCTGAAACAACAGCCCTTGGACATGGTGGGGTAGATACAGAGCACCCAGCAACCCAAGGGAACACACCTCTGAGCAGGAGGGAACCCTGGGAAGAAGGCTGACACCTGTATGCTGTGGAGGGAGCCATGCCTCAATTACTCTGGTAAACAGAAATTCTGAAGTTAGATTTCTGGAGTAGACTCCCCAAAGCTTCTGATGGAGCCTAGAGCTACACTGTGTCCCTCCTTCCTTCCTACGCTGGGTTCTATGCTCCTCAGGTCCTCTGGGTGAGAAACTACTGGAAGGATGCACTTTGATACCAAGGAAAGATGAAAGCTCAAGCCCTTTAGAGTCAAATCTAGCTTCAACTCCCACCTTTGCAACTAACTACCTGAGCAACCTGGGGAAGCCACTTCATCTCTCTGAGCATCATTTTCTTTGTCCATAAAACTCTCTTATTTAATGTCATAATATCATAATATAGTGTCTGGTACAAAGTAACCAACCGTAAGAGGAGGCAGCCCTTCCCCACCAGACCCCTACTACACATAGCCCCTAACTCACAACTACTTCTCTTCACCTGTTGGGCTCCTCCTCCTGACTCAGAGGCACCTCCCAACCCTCCTATCTAGAGGAGGTGATTCAGCCCAGTGACTGAGCATCCTCCACTGTGGCACTGCCACGACAGGCAATGGACCTTGATTCAGGTAGGGGCTCAATCATTGTGTGATAAACTGGTAAAGACCATCTCACTGTGGCAGAGACTGTCTTGCTGTTCAAACAGCCATATCCCTTTCTTGCTGGGCACAGGGGGTGACACTCCCAACCATCCCTATAGTTAGGTATGGCCTCACACCTGAGTTTTAGCAAGTAACCGGTGTACACCATCTTCTGACCTGGTCCATCAACAGAAACAAGAAAAACAATAACAGAAAACAAATATTTCTCTTCCAGTATTTGATGCAGAAGAGCAGGGTGAATTTAGAAGCCACATCGGGAAGATGGCTGAAGTTAGAACCTGGGTCCTTGAGTCACCATATGAAGGAGAGCTGCCCATTTTAGACAGCTCTTGAGTTGAAAAAGTAAAGAAATCCCTCTCCCACTTGGATTTATTATGGCAGCTACCCTAAGATAGTGGGTCTCAAACTTGGGCATGCACAGTCACCTGGAGGGTTTGTTAAACTACAGATTGCTGGGCTCGTCCCCGATGTTTCTGATTCTGCAGGTCTGGAGTGGGGTCAAGAATTTACATGCCCAACATGTTCTCAGCTGATGCTGATACTGCTGGCCCAGGGACCACACTTTAAGAACTGCCATCTCTAACTCACACACATAACACCTTTCTTAGTGGAGCTGGGGTTGGGAAAACCCTGCTGAACTCAGCAAACTTGAGGGTCTCCATGGTGTACAGCACTTTGCTCAATGTCTGTCTGCCTGTTGTCCCCACTGCTGTGAGCTCACGTCTGTCTTTGTCAGAAGACACCCAAGTAAACAAACAACTGACAAACTGACAGTGCCAAGTGAGAGGAATATGCAATGGACAGTGGGGATCGAACTAAGCGTTACCTGAAAATGGGCATCACTCGACCAAGTTGATAAGAGTAGGAAAATCAGCATGAGCAAAGGTGTGGAATTCGCATGTTTGGAGCAATTTTTAAAACAAATTATTTAGACCTGGACAGAAGGTAAATACAGGGGTCAGGTGCTTAGAAATGAGGCTGACAAGGGATGGTCAAAGTTAGGCTAAAGAGTTCAAAATTTATCTTAAATGAACAGGGAGGCCCTGAAAACCAAGGAAAAAGGGAATGTCAAGAGGAGTGTCTAATGGGAGCTGGAGCTGAGGATGTGTCAGCAAGAGAAGGCAGGTTTGCAGGGTGACTTGGGACGCTACTGATGTAACTCAGATCTCAGCCGTGCAGATGGATGGAAGTGAGGAGTGTTTCAGGGAATATTCCTAAAATAAGTAGGATCAGGTGACTGGACAAAGGGAACTGTCAGGTTGGCCCTCAGATTTCTGGTTGGACAACTGTGAGGACAGCAGTGCCCTGTGCTGAGAGAGGGACACAGGCAGAGAAGCAGGTTAGAGAGAGGGGGTCAATTAGTTCAGTTTGAGGCAAGAGGGTGGAAAGCCTGTGGGGACCTGGGACTTGCATCAGAGCAGGAGGGTCCCCAGCTCACCCCTATGATGAACCGGCTGCATGACTGGCAGCCTGGCCTTTACCCAAGAGGTTCCTGACACCATGTACATCAACACACATACAGGTGTCTCTCACCTCTGACTCCTAATTTCACACCTGCATCCCTCCATCCATCGTCCTGGCCAACTCATTTCACAGTCGGTGAATAAAAAGCTCTTTGGTACACATCTACCCTATGCCTGACCCTACAGTGGGTGCTGCCATTTCCCTCAAGGAGCTCATGCTCTTACATCTGTCTTGATGCTCTACCAAAGCACCTTTTATGAAGGACACTGATACCCCCATGTTGTCAGAAGTTCTCTTTATTCCCCTCCACTTCCTTACAGCACCCAATACTTTGTCCAGCCTCATGAGGACCTCCTGCTCTTCTCCCATTTCATCACCCTCTTCCTCTCTGCACATTTCTCCAAATCCAACTCAGATTCCACGGTCCATGGATCTACAACACCCTCACCAATTTGTAATTTCCTTTGACTTTGACACCTATCAGGAAAAACTCAACCATTTTCCAAAGTAGTGCTTCTTGAAAGTTACTAGGCCTAGAAATCACCCGGGGAACTTGTTTAAATGCAAATTCTGATTCAATAGGTCTGAGATGGGGCCAGAAATTCTGCATTTCTAACCTCTAGGGTGCGGTTGATGCTAGGAATCCACAGACCACATTTTGAGTCATGGAGATTTTGTACTTGGATAGTCAAGGTGTCAATGTCTGTACTTTCAGGGAGAACCTCTTATCTCTTCTTCATGGAAGTCTAGATATTGCAGGCAGCCCACTAGGTTTCTGGGCAACATGCTCTCCTCAATGCCTGTTTTGATCACAATCTTCCACTTTAGAGGCTGCATTTTCCTCCTCACTAGAAGCAGAAATCCTCACCTTCTAAAGACGACAAAAGTTATTGGATTATAACGCCCTCAGGTTCCCAAATCTACAAGCATCCTCTCTCCTCTCCTGGGTTTTGTTTATAGCACAGAGTTTGCTGCTATTGCCTTATAAGGCCACATTTGCAAGGCCTTGCATCTCATTGCCTTCCATCTTTCCAAACATATTACGAGTGTCTGTTCAGGCTTCTCTCTTGTAAACATTCAAACAGATTCTTCCCACAACAAGGCATCAATATCCCTCAAAGCCATCACCATCACCACCTCCTCCACTTTGGAACCTGTATCCACCTTCAACCAGCATCCTCTATCCCTCTTATCTCCTTCTTAATCAAAGTTCTCAAATAAGAATTATCTACATGCTCTGTCTGCTGCCTCATGCCTCATTCAAAATTGGACATCACCACCTACCACATCACCAGAACATCGCCTGCTTGGTTTACCAATAGCCTCTATGTTGCTAAACCCCTTGGACATTAACATGTGACCCCTTTCTCCTCCTTGAAATATTCTCTTCTTTTGACTTACGACATCAGATAGACATTATTTGAAACTTCTGCTTTTACTGCAAATGGGCTGTTCAAGGAACTTCCTCCACAAAAGAAATGCTGGTTAATTCCACTTCTTCCATCCTAGCTGGGACCTGGAACTTCCTCACTGTCCTACCTAAAACTTCTCTGGGTCAGCCTGTCCACCCTCTGCCCAACCTCACTGCTCCACCATCATCCATAGCAGTGAAGTCCAGTGGGACTTCCTGTGCTGACAGAAGTATGCTGAATCTATGCTGGCCAGCACAGTCACTACTCACCACATGTTACTGTTGAACACTTGAAACATGGCTCACACAACTGAGAAACTGAAATTTTAAGATTATTTAATTGAATGTTGAATTTGAGTCGCCACCTATGACCAGGGGCTGCCATATTGGACAGCTCAGATCCACAGGAACAAACACCTCAGAGACACTCATCATACACCAGATGTTCCTCAGGTCTATGGAAAATTTTAACAATTTTGCAATCTATCATAAAAGGCAGTAAACATTAGTGGGTCAAAGGCATGCCTGGCAGATGCAAATGGCCTGGGTTCAAATCCTGACTCTGACATTTTAACTAAGTGACTTTAGCAAGTAACAAATTCTCTGAGCTCAGTGGCTTCATATATATGACAAGGGCAATAACAGCAGCTCCTGTCACTGAGGGTCCCCTCCATCTTGGCCCCAGCTCTCACTGGGCTCTGGTACCACCAACCCTCCCTCTGCCCCTTTGGTCCTGGGGAAGTAACAGTTTCCCTGCTATTGCATGTCACTGGGTGCCTCTTCATTCCTTGTCTGTCCCCTTAACTCTGCCCACATCTGGGTGAACAGTCTCTTCATTAACTTCTCATAACAAAAATGCCATGAAGGAAAGTGCAGGATGCCCAAAGAATATATAATACATGAAACAAATTCATTCAGGGAGGGAGGGAGGGAAATTTTGCCTGAGAAAATAAACTCTCACTTGCGATTGGGAGAATGAATATGAAGTAACCACAAACTTGCTTTAGGGGTATTAAAATCCCATTTTACAGACAAGAAAAGTGAGGCTCAAAGAATGGAAGGGTGGCCAAGTTTACATGAATCCAGTCTTCTCTTTAAGCACAAAGCAGGGCACTGTGATGCCACTTGACAAGGTGTGGGGGCCTGTGTTGGACTGTATACTGTTACTATAACAAATTACCACAAATCTAGTGGCTTAAAACAACACAAACTTGTGTTCCTCCAGTTCTAAAGATCAGAAGTCCTGACATCAAGGTATCAGTAGGGCTGCATTCCTAGTGGAGGTTCTAGAGGAGAATCTGTCCACTTGTCTTTTTCCCTTATCTAGAGACCACCTGCATCCCTTGGCTCCTGGCTGCTTCATCCATCTTCAAAGCCAACAGTGTGGCATCTTCCAATCTCTCTTTTCTCCTCTCTCTAATCTCTGCTTCTACTGTCAATCTCCTCCTCCTCTGTTGTGGTTGTCATACCATCTTCTCTGACTCTGACCCTTCTGCCTTCTTAAAGGAACCTTATGATTACATTGGGCCCATCTGGATAACCCAAGAGTATATCTCCATCTCAAATCTTTAGTCACATCTGCAAAGTCCCTTCTGCCATGTAAGACAACATATTCATATGCTCCTGAGATTAGGTCATGAATATCTTTTTTTTTGGTGGGGGGAGACAAGATTACTTGGCCTGCCACAGGGCCCTAAGGCATTAAAGTTGTCAAAAATTTGCCCATCATACAGACAAGCTCTTACTGCTGCAGTGTTACGAGCAATAATGCTGCACACACAGAGCAAGCCACAAAACCAAGATTCTGAGGCCAGGTGGCCTTTGGCAAAGGGAGCTGGGCCGGTCACTTGGCAGCTGTGTGACCTTGAGCAAGACACCTAGGCTTCCTGAGTTTAACTGTATCATTTATAAAACAGTGACAATGTCTATTCCCCTTGCTGTGAGGACTACACAAGCTAGTGCTGTGTCAAGAACGCAGCCCACAGTGGGGCTCCCACCCTCTCCCTTTTCCCCTCTTGGCCCCCTTCTGTCTTCCATTCTGAGGACACACGCATGCATCCTCTACTCAGTCCCTCGGCATCTGCCATCACTATCCTGTGGGGACTGATGAGCTGTTACTAATGGGAGTTTTAGGGGAAGGGAGGAGAATAGAAGAGCTTTGGTGCTTCACTCATCCTGCTGAGATTTTGACACAGACACAGATCTTAAGAGAATTAGGCAAAGAAGGAGAAATGCTATGAATAAATGTCAGTGCCCCTCACAGAATGTTACCTCCCAAGACCTCACTTTTTGCCTGCAAATACTCTGAGATGTCAGAGTGTCTCTCCAAAGCAGCTCTGATCATGTCATCTGCCTTTTAAACATCGTTTAAAGACTGCCCTGCTGCTGACAACACAAAGTGAAGCCTCCTTTGTCTGGAATCTCAGGCAACCTTGTGTCTGTCTCCTAACTGTCCTTCTAGCTTTACCCTGCAATCCCTGCAAAAATGGCTTCCCCAAACTTAGTGTGTGCTTGGATATCTATTCTTTTGCATGGCATGATACATGACACCTCCGAGTGAAGTTTCTTCAGCTGTGAAATGGGTCCTTGGGAGGCCCATTGGGAGGCCCCAAGATCATTGCCAGGGGTAACAACTAGGAGCGATTAGATCAACAAGAGCACTTATGGTATGCCAGGTGGCCACTGGAGGTTGGCGCCTCTCCTCTCACTGCCTAGTAACTGTATTGTCATCTCTCCCAGGAGACTGTGGATCATGGGAGGGTGTGGATAATGTTTCACTCGTCTTATGTGTATAAACCTGAGTGCCTAGAACACCCTAAGTACTTAATGAATGCGTAGGAAGGCAGGTAAAAGACCAAGGAAGAAAAGGACAACTGGTATACCAACCAATGTTCAATTTAAATGGAAAGTTACTTCTGAAGACTCTGGGGACCATCGTTTACCCTGGGCCAACAAGTGTTCCTGCTGCCACGCTGCCACCTGACCGACTGATCTTCCTAACAATAAATTTGATCTTGTTAACTTCTGTATTTAAAATCATTCAGTAGTCTCCTAAATAAAGTCCAAAGTCCTTGGCCTGACTGAACCAGGTTGTCACGTTCTGGCTCTACCAAACCTGCCTTTGTCCTCACTGTGCCTCCATCCAGCAGTGCCCTTCCGTCTCAAAAACTCTCAGCCAGGCAGATGCCGCTGGCTGGGAGAGCGAGCCGGCCGCCAGCAGAGCGCAGCTGCAAGAAAGGCGCGGGGGAGGCGAGCCGGAGCCAGAGCAGCAGCCTGTGTCCGCTGAAAGCACCCGGGTGCAGTCGGAGCCAGAGCTGCAGCCGCGATGGCCGTGGCGGTGGGAAGACCCTCTAATGAAGAGCTTCGAAACTTGTCCCTTTCTGGCCATGTTGGATTTGACAGTCTCCCTGACCAGCTGGTCAACAAGTCTACTTCTCAAGGATTCTGTTTTAACATCCTGTGTGTTGGTGAGACAGGTATTGGCAAATCCACACTAATGGACACTTTATTCAACACCAAATTTGAAAGTGACCCGGCTTCTGACAATGAACCAGGTGTGCGGTTAAAAGCCAGAAGTTATGAACTTCAGGAGAGCAATGTATGGCTGAAGTTAACCATTGTTGACACCGTGGGATTTGGAGACCAGATAAATAAAGATGACAGCTATAAGCCAATAGTGGAGTACATTGATGCCCAATTTGAGGCCTACCTGCAAGAGGAATTGAAGATCAAACGTTCTCTCTTCAACTACCACGATACAAGGATCCATGCCTGCCTCTACTTCATCACCCCTACAGGACATTCACTCAAGTCCCTGGACCTGGTCACCATGAAAAAGCTGGACAGTAAGGTGAACATCATTCCAATAATTGCAAAAGCTGATACCATTGCCAAGAATGAATTACACAAATTCAAGAGCAAGATCATGAGTGAACTAGTCAGCAATGGTGTCCAGATATATCAGTTCCCCACAGATGAAGAAACAGTGGCAGAGATTAATGCAACAATGAGTGTCCATCTCCCATTTGCAGTGGTTGGCAGCACAGAAGAGGTGAAGATCGGCAACAAGATGGCAAAAGCCAGGCAGTACCCCTGGGGTGTGGTGCAGGTTGAGAATGAAAACCATTGTGATTTTGTGAAACTCCGGGAGATGCTGATCCGAGTGAACATGGAAGATTTGCGGGAACAGACTCACACCCGCCACTATGAACTGTATTGGCACTGTAAGCTCGAGGAGATGGGCTTCAAAGACACTGATCCTGACATCAAGCCCTTCAGTCTTCAGGAAACATATGAAGCAAAGTGGAATGAATTCTTGGGAGAACTTCAGAAGAAGAAGAAATGAGACAAATGTTTGTTATGAGAGTGAAAGAGAAAGAAGCTGAACTCAAAGAGGCAGAGAAAGAGCTTCATGAGAAGTTTGACCTCCTAAAGCGGACACACCAAGAAGAGAAGAAGAAAGTGGAAGACAAAAAGGAGGAGCTTGAGGAAGAGGTGAACAATTTCCAGAAGAAGAAAGCAGCAGCTCAATTACTACAGTCCCAGGCCCAGCAGTCTGGGGCCCAGCAAACCAAGAAAGACAAGGATAAGAAAAATGCAAGCTTCACATAAAGCCTGGCAAGCCAAGGATGTTCCCGCATTCACCTGCTTTTGCAATAATATTGTGTCTTTGCCATCTGTGTCCTTTTATTTTTATTTTTATTTTTTTACTCTTCCTCAAACACCAGTAACTATTAACTCATTTTACTGAATGTTGTTGGGTGGTGGAAAATGGTAGAACAAGGGAATGACAGCAAAAGCTATGTGCAGCTGGACTTTGTTTCTAGAAAGCAAATGGTTTGTCTGTTATGCCTGTTCAGAATGGCAGCAGGAAGCATGCCTGTTACTTTTATGTTGCTTTGGACTGAGGAAAGGAGGTTGAAATGCTATGTGTACGTCTGATGCGAAAACTTCTCACCACCTCAGCAGCTCAACTAAAAACCAGAACAGCCATGACAACATCTTGCATTGTCTTGATTATTCACCTCAGTGATCGCAAAATCCGTGAACTCACCCTGTCTCTTCTCCACATTACCCCAAACTAAGGTAGATTTGTGTATAGGCAGAACTGTGGGTAAGCATTATATGAATTTTTCATTTTAATCAATAATATTATTTGGCCTGGAATTGTGGGTCTGTTCAGACTGTTTCCTCTTGATGGTTTTAAACTGCATCTGAACACCTATCTCTTCAAATCCTGGCCAAGTTGGAGTGAGAGGACTGTCACAGAAAACTTATGATTATGTTCACTTTTATCAGTGCAACCTTGTTTGTTTCACAGATAGTGATCTCAAAGTTTGGACCATACACCCTTCTACAAAGGATGATGGTTTTCTCAACCTATTTTCTACCTAAGATAAGGAATCGTTCATAAACACACCTAAATTTGTTCTCAGTGAGTTGGGTGGGGAGGGTCTAATAACTGATTCCAGGATATAAGTACAACTTCTAATAAAATTTTTAACTAACCAAGAGGAGAAAATTTCCAGAAATGCTTCAAGTAGAAAATTTGTTATAAACTGTGTGTCATCTGCAGCACAAGTTTGAGGGGAAAATGGGGAAGAACAGAACACAAACGCATGAATCAGGAAAGCAGAAATTCAACTTTACATCTGGCTTCCTTACTTAGTTCCCTTCAATATTTGGCGATAAAGGAAAGAAGAAATAGAACATTTGGTTTCTCAAATCCAGTTATCTTGGAATCCACGACTAGCTTCACCTGCTCTCTCTGTCCAAGGCCCATTGAGCTGATGCCCCAAAGCCTCAGCAGTGAGAGTGAGAGTATCCTATATACCACGACGTGAACTGTGTGTCTAATTTGCATAGAAAAATTATGTGTATTTAATCTGTTTTCTGTACCATTCCTTTCTGATGCTTATCCTCATCTTGATTTTTTTACTCTCTCTACTAACAAAATTCTCCCAGCTTTCTAACTCTGTAGTCTCCTGTTTCTTACTTGAAAGGATATTTCTCATGACCCAATGATTCATCCCTGCAACTTCTTTCTGACCATCACTAGTCATATATCAAGTAAACACTCACTCTCACACTTTTTTTTTTTCCAATTAGTAAGTCTTCCATTGGTTCCAACAAGGATTTTTTTCCTTTTTGTCCTCAGTCATATGCTTAGGAGAAAGAAGGAATGGTCTTCCATGAACTGATTTGGTCTTAATTAGGCTAAGTTAGGAAATCAGTTATTGAAGCCCAAACTAAGTTAGCAGTAATGATAGAAAGACAGGTTTAGGAGCTACTGGACTAAGTGTTTTTGTCTGTTTGCTTGTTTGTTTAATGATTCGAGTCTTGAGGCTAGCTGTGGAGCAGCCAAAGCTGAGATGGCATGCTGATTTCTAACCATCGGCTTAATTTGCTCACCACCATGCACCAGACAAAAGCCTGAATACTCATGTCATGTGCTTGTTCCCACCACTGCTTGTGTTAGCATTTTGGTGCCAAGTAAGAGAAAATACAATTTTAAATAGTTTCTGCATCACTAAAACCTTATTAAAATGAGCCTAGCAGTGAAAGGTATCCAACGACTTTTTAATTCCAAGATTATTGATTGGATTTTTTTTTTTTGCATTAAAATTTTCAAAATAAAGTAAAACATATGGAGAGTCAGGGAATAAAAAGTCAAAAGAAAGATACAGAGCCTTTTTTTTCCCCGAAGTATTGCTTCTGCAGTTTTTTTTTTACCACCTTTCCCTAGCCCTATTTAGTTTGTTATTGCTGCTCTTCTCTTTTGTTTCTGTATCTATGCCTTTTTTCACAGTAGTCCTTGGCTCTGCACGGAATAAATCATCCCCTCAGTCTAACTGGATGTGCTTTCACCTCTGCATGTAAGTACAGTAGTAAGATATCTTTGAGATCTTTCTGATTTTTTTTAATTAGGAAAAACAAATGGGATGGATGGATTTTTTCTTTCATTCTTTTTGAGTTGGGTAGGAAGGTAATGACAACTATAAATATATTTTAAATGGCTACATTTATATCTTTCACAAGAACCACAAAAATTCATGTTACCCTTTACTATCAATGTAGACATTCAGAAATTACTAACCTCAGCCTGTGTTTTTGGACATCAGTGGATTACATCAAGTCCTTGGTTCTGATAATGTTGATAAAAGCCAGAATGAGAAACTACTACCTTCCACTAGAGAAAATCAAAAATCATCCCTGCTTAATTTTTTGGTGATCTTAGTTTCAAGGTCTCTCCCTCATGCTAACTGGTGTCAGTGGTCATCTCTTTCTCTTTGTGTGTGTGTGTGTATGTGTGTGTGTGCGCACACCAGACCACTCCAACTGGTCTCTCCCATCTTTTTTTCAACCGTAATGACCATCTTTTTACTTCTTCAGGAGTTTAGTTTAGAGATCACTAACAATTTTATGTGCTGTCAGATGTGATGGAAAAGCCCTTTGAGAATTTATTGGCTGTTCAGAGACTATGTTTTCCCAGCTTAGACTCTATTGATTCACCAAAATTTTGTCCAACTGGGGGAATCATTTAATGTAACACTGGGCATAGGTTACTTATCATCCTTCTATGCTTTGTAATCTCACCAGCAATAACATTTATTGTCCATATCTTATGCATCTCAAATGGACTTGGTTTCCTCACTTTCTTGACGTACCCATGAGTGTTTCACATACAAACTGCTGCATCAGATTTTTCAGCTATTTACCAATCCACGTTATACTGTCTCTGTGTGGTCCTACAAAAAGTGTCCATTCAAATTCTTTGTTTTGCCATTTGCGACAGTCTGAAACTGTCAAGTCTCAACTTCTGAAAGTCCTGATCCATTTACAGGACATGTATATGATGACTCTTTAGTAGAAATTTTGACCTACAAAGTCTAGATTGTATGTAGGTATGAAGGGAATTTTTAAAATAAATTGAAAATTAAGCTGTGAACAGCATTAGAACTTTGTCTATTAATTTTTAAATATGCTGATATGCCTTAAACTGTAGCTGTAGATCATTGTCATTTTGCTGTTTGAAAATAACCAATGTGTTTTCTAAAACTTGTGTAATCTACTTTCTGTGTTAATGCAGAATTGTCATATATGTAAGCTGCATGTTAGACACTTGTCTTTTTTAAGAAAACTAAAATAATTGTATTAATGTGAAGCATATCACTTTTTCAAGTATGAAAGTAATCACTCAGCAACCATGCTCAGTAATTTGGTGTCTGTTAAGGTAGGAGAGTGGCGGACAGGTAATCTATGCATATATCAACAGTGCCAAGACCTAAAGCAGGGGGAAATATATTTTTACCCAAACATTAAAAAAAAAAAAAAAAAAAAAAAAAAAACCTCTCAGCCATTTTTCTAGAGCCAGCTCAAATTGAACCTTTTGGGAAAGCCTTCTGTACCCTCAAGGAGTTATTCTGTTTTTTATTCCCACTGTAATTACAACATCTGTAAATACCTTTTGTGGAGCATCAATATTTGGGCAAGTTCTGCACTAGACAATTTTCATACCTGTTTCTGTTTCTCAGATTTTAGCAGGCATCACGACCCCCTGGAGGGCTTAGGAAAACACAGAATCCTGGACCCCTCCCAAGAATAGGTCTGGGGTGGGTCCTGAAAATTTATATTTCTAATAAACTTCTTGCAATGCTAATGCCACTGGTCCAGGGACCACACTTTGAGTAGTACTGGCTTTACATGTGAGAAAAATTATTACCATTTTATAAGGGAGTGCAAATTAGGTGACTTGCTGCAGGTTAAATTATTCCATGACGAAACCAAACTTTGAATCTGTTTCTGGAGCCATAGCCTGTACTTTCTTACTTAACAGGAGCAACAGCAGCCCCTTTATAAGCACATAAGGGTATATAACTTACACAAGGTCACACAGTCAGTATGTGGTAGAATAGAGACCTGGATCAAGGGACAATGACAGCACATCTATCCACTTAACTAATGACCATTCTCTGAATGTGACACTGTTCACCCTTCATTGCGACCACTGGTTTACAAGAAAGTATCCCCAGCCAGATGGTGATAACCTTTGAGGTAACAGAAATTGTCTCATTTAGCTTCATATCCTAGTCACTGGCAAAATGCAAGCAATTAGCAGGTACATAATTTATGTGATGAGCGACCAAATACACAAGACTGAAGGAGTAAATAAAAACATGAAAATAATCTATGTCTGAACCACTTGATAAGTAGACTGGTCTTGTCTATAAATGGTATAACTAGACTCAAGACCAATCTGTAGAGGGGCTTTGGGAAGGCCAGTTCATCTCTTCAAATACAGTAACAATCAACCAAAACAACCATAACAACAAAAAATACTTTGTCCCCAGTGGCTGTGGGCCGACATTCCAAGGCAGCTCTGGAGTCAGGCAAAAGAATGCAGGTTTGGCAAAATCAGGCTCCTGCCCCAAACTAAAAAAGCTTCTTTTGTTTCCCTTTTAGCTAATTTCTCTCCTTTCTGAGCCTACCAGGGGGGAATCGGTCTAGTGGATGCTATTCAAACCAACAGCTGCAAAGGGGGTGGGGGCAAAACAGAGAGGAACTTTTTGTTGCTTGTAATCAAGGGTAAAAATAAAAGAGGCACAATGAAAATTAAGGAAAATAAACAGTGATCAAGACTTTTCTTTTCCATTTGCCAGTGGAGTCCTGCTGTGTGTCCAACAATGGGGGAAGAATAAGGCTCTGGGATGTGGGATACCATGTCGGCTTCCACTGCATGTAAGGACAGAAAGATGCCTACACTGAGCCAGCTATGGGATGGGAAATATGACTCTCACAGCCCCCTTCTATGCAGAAGTTGAGCTGCGGATGCATAAGGAGAACAGGATGGGAGGACAGGAGAGGTAGAGAAGAGTAAATGAGGAATGAATGTGGCTCCTGGCTGTGAGACGTGGGATGGCACTCAGACATGGCTCTCAAGTTCTTGATTCATTCAGAACTCTTGGGCCCCATGATTTTAGACTGGACTGGAGACCCTACAACCAAATCATGGATAACCTGGCTTTGCTATCGATACCACCTCCACTCTCAAAGCTTTCTGCTATGTTCAAGGCTAGATTCCAGCACCTGGACTCTAATTTAGGACCTGAGATTTGACCTGGACTGCTCTTGGACAGGCTGATGGACCACAGCTTTCAACACAGACAACAATGACAATAGCTCCTATTACATGCTAGGGGCTGTGCTGTGTGCCTGTTGTACAACATCTAGTCCTCGTAACAGGTCTAAGAGGTAAGCAGTCTTATCCCAATTTTACAGATAAGAAGTCCCAAAATGATGAAAATTTGGCACAAAACACATGAATACATGATTACACCTCCAAGGTGAACAGAAAGAAAACCCCCCTTTCCCAGCCTCACTAATCTGGAAAGCGGTGGTGTGGGAATCCTCATTCTTGTTGGTCTTACCTAGACCCATCACATTTCACCACCACACCAGGATGCTCTGAGGATGGCGGAAGATGCACTTCCAGACTCTCTGCTGGGAATTAGACCAAAAGGGAAGAATCATGGGAGGGGTGGTGAGAGCATCAAGAAGCTACCTTCAGGCACAGTTGATCAGTCACAGGGAACAAAACCAGAAGGAAATGAGACAGGGCACTGGAGGGCAGTGTAGGCTTTAGAGGCAAGTAGAATGGAAGATAGAGAGGAAACTGAGGTCCAGGTAGAGAAGGAACTTGCTCAATTTCACCAAGAAGTGGAAGGCAGAGTAAAGAGAATTAGAAGAGAGGAGCAGAGGGGAACCCAGGGTATGGAGGTGTCACAGAGTCAACATCCGAGGAGGATCAGGAATTCCCAGAAAACCACAGTAGTCAACTGTGGCTGTCCTTGAAATGGGTACTGTAGGGTTCTGCCCACATGGAGGTGATCCACCCCAGTTAACTGATGATTTTTCATCTCTCCCTGGGACTTACTCCCCTCAAGGTTATGTTTCCTGGGGACATGGGGGGATGTCAATGGCTAGTTAATATGGAAACAAAAAGGCCCATCCCCTTGCCTCAATTTGAGACAACTCTGAAGTGCCCCACTGGCTGTCTGAGCCTTCAATTGAAACTAAATCTCGAGTCAGTTTCTTCCTTGCCAAATCCTGCCTTCCTTACTCCCTTACAGTGATTTTTCAAGTGCTTTTCCCCAATAAACCTTCTTTACCCGACTCTGTCTCAGATTTTTTTTCCAAGGGACCCAATCTAAGATACTCCCTCTGCTTCAGTGCCCACCATCACCTCCCTTCAAGGAACCTTCTGAAAAGAGGATCCACAGGATGCAGAGGGAGGATGGGGGAGTAGTCAGGTGAAGAAAACACCTTCACCTGGCTCCAAAACACAGAAGCACAGGCTCCTCCTGTTTGACCAGGTTCCTCCACGGTTCCAGGAACCAGCTGCAAAGTTCCCACACTGGGTCTGGTCCCAGCCATTCAGCACAGTCTAATTGTTCCAAATTTTATTTGAATCATTGCTGGGGCTGTCACTTCATCCAATTAAGTGGAGGTCACAGAAGGAACCGCTTGTCATTACAGCAATTCCTCCTTGTGCTAAATGCTTCCAGAATCTTAACTATCAAGTAGACATGATCAGAAAAGATGGCTCTGGTAGAGATGGTAGTATTTCTCTTTCACAGAGACAAACACGGGCAGGCCCCCGAGCCCGACATGTACTACCCACGTTCAGCAGCTACATAAATTAGACAGGCCTAAATAAGGCAGGCTGGGGACAGGTACAGAAATGGAATGCAGATGAGGTTCACCACCAGACCCAGCACTGCATGTGACGGCTGGGAGCCCACATTTCTCGGGCAGCATGGCACAGCAGAAGCAGCACCGAGCTAACAGCAGGGAGATGTGGGCTCAGTGCCTGCTCTTCTCTACCCGATGCCAGACCTTCTAGCAAGCCCCACCTCTTCCCCAAGGGCTACCAGGCCTTGAATCATGACTCCCGGCTCTCTCTCCATCCCTGCTCGCACTACTCACTGGCCCCACTCCAGTCACACCGCCCACCTTCAGTTCTTTCAACCCACCAAGCTCATTCCTGCCTCTGGGGTTTCTTACTCACTGTTCCCCTTCCTGGAAAGGTCATCTTCCTGCTATTTAACTGGCTGACATCTTCTCATCCCTCCAGCCTGAGCTCAAATGTCACTTCCTCCAGGAAGCCTCTCTTGTCCACCTGTCAAAGCTGGTCTTTCCAGTTATTCTGTCACCATACTCTGATTCCATCATAGTCCTAATCACAATCTGTAATAATATATTGGTCCAAATCTTTCAAAGTCCACCTCTCTTGCTAGAATGCTGTCCAATATGGTAGCCACCAGCCACACGTGGCTATTTAAATTTAAATAATTAAAAATTCAAATCCTCCACCATGATAGCCCTGTTCAGAACTCAATAAGCACATCTGGCTCATTGATCCAGTTATTGAACAGCACAGGTAACAGACAATTTCCATTATCGCCAGAAGTTCTATTAGAGCTGGTCTAGAATATGATCTGGGAGAGCAGAAGTTCCTGTATTCCTGGAACCTGCAACAGAACCTGGGAATATAGTCAGTCAATAAATATTTGAGTCTGTGAATCAAACAACAAATGTTTTAAATCAAGGTATGTTTAGAAGAGCTAAGAAGGGATATTCACATCTCTTTGGAAGGTGAAGAAGTCTTCAAAAGGAAGGTGAAATTTACACTGAGCTTCAAAAGATTGTGTGAGAAGAAAGTGAAGGGACACACAAGCCAAGGGAATGGCAGAGGTAAAGGCACCAGAGGATAAAAGATCCTGCTGTTTAATGTTCAGGGAATTGCTGTTGATGGTCAAGTTGAGATTAGAACTCAGGTTTCTTTACCTCAAAAGTCTGAGGCTCCAGGGCTCATGGCTCAAATATTTGCCTCCTGAGGCATATATTTGAAAAGTAAGAAAACTATACTGACTTGCTTTTATTCAAGGTGAAAAAAGGAATGCAGATGTTCATGTTCTGACCAACTGTAAGAGATCCCTGTATCCCCAGCCCCTCTTCTGCATCCTCCTTGCTTCTGTGCTGAAGACAGACTTTAGCATGCACGAATTGCACAGAAGACAGGGTGCCCATCTGAGGATGAAGCCATGGATAAATAGAAAAGCCGACCTCTTAAGAAGGCTTCCCAGCATGAAAACACAGTGAGGCAAGCTCACACAGAAGTGAAGGTGCCCATTCAATATGTCAGCACACCCCTGCTTTCAAGCAACCCCCTCCTGAGATACCTTTAGCCACCTGCCTTCCTGATGCTGTGTGCCACCTGACACTGATGTAGAAGCAGGGTGATTCAGCCTTGGGGAGCTGGGAGGGTGGCGAGGGGCTGGGATCACAAAGGGAGGGAACAAGGCAAACCCTGGGGTTTAACGTCCCTTGAGAGGGGGAGGGTTTGCTCTCTTCTGAAAGGCTGGCTCGTTTATACAAGCAAACCGATCAGCACATGATTTATGGGGGCATTCCCAGTGCCTGCCTGCCTCTCTGCTTTGCCTCCTGAAGAAAAAGGGAAAAAGAAACAAAAGACTCAGGGAGAGGCACTGGTATGAGCCCATGAATCTGATCTGCATTAATCACCTCCATCACCCCCACTTGCTGGGCCTCTCCTCCATGGCAACCCTGGGTCTTTTGCTGGGAACACGCAGGTCGAGCTAGAGCTGGCTGGGGAGCTCATTAGCACCTCGCCAGAGCCAAGGGCTGCCTGCCTTCCAGCAGGCATTTTGAACTCTCCCTTGCAATCAATATAATGCTTTTGCAGCTGCTCCATCCACTGCCCTTGCAGCCACTGGAGGCTGTAAATGTCTTCACTTCATAGGAAACAGCATTCCTTCCTTTGTACATTGGTCCTCTGGGTTCTCAACACAGCAGGGTCCAGATCTGGGGAGAAGAAGGCTCCAGTGATGGGCTGGGAGTGGGGATCCAGGCCTCAGTCAGGTGCTGGGGCAACGCGGGCAGGAAAAGGCTCCAGTGGCAACAGGCATTGCATGGGAGGGGCTTCAGGCCATTCCAGAGATGGCTCAGGAGTCCAAACTGGCAACCAGACCCTGAAGCAGGTCTCCCACTGAGTTGTGAGGCTTCAGACACTGTGCCTGACATGTTTCCCTTAATGATTCCTTTGCTGCCTGAACTGGCCTTTAGCTGCCCTGCATATGGCCACCAGGGCCCAGGAGCATCTTAGTTCTGCATATGCTTCTCGCAGGCCATTGCTGCAGCTAAGCCACAGGACCTCAGGACTAAGTTCCACTGACTCAAATTCTACAGGTGCAGGCTCCCAGAAGTCAGCTCCTCCCTGGAATGCAAAGGACTGCTGTCAGCCCCCTCAAATGCTAGTGGAAACCCCAGAGATAAAGTCACTTCCTGCCTTCAGAGTGCCTCTCAGTAGGATCAGCCTTAATATCCAAGCCCAGTAAAGTGACACTGTTCTCCAAGGCCCATTGACCACAGTAGGAGAAGAAGCCGAGGCTTTGCAGCTCTCAAGGCCAAGGGATCACAGATGATCAGAGTTTGGCAGGATCTAAAAAGAAAAGGATCTAGTCCAACCCCATATGTAAAACAGGGTAATGACAATACCTACCACAGGAGCTGCTGTGAGTTATCACACAGCATCCTCTTAAAGGGCTGGATTTGTCAGCTTTTGCTGCTGTAACAACCCAAATATTAATGGCATGCACAGACACTTATTTCTTGCTCTCAGGTCTGTGGGTCAAGTTCTGGCTTAGCTAGGCTCGTTGCAAGAACCAGGCCGAAGGAGCAGTTGCAACCTGGGGCAGGTTCTCGTGATGGAGGACAGCAGGCTAGATGGGGAGCAGAATCACGTGATACCTTCTGAAAGCTCTGCTTTAAACAGGGCAAGGAAGTGTACTCTGCCCATGGGGTGGAATCAGGAAAAGTAAATATTTGCAGAACAACAATACAGTCTTCTGGCAGCGCTTAGCAAAAGGCTTTGGAACATAGCAATCTCTCAGAATGTTAGGTTTGTCAACATTATGATTATCATTACTAGCAGTAGCATTTTGCTCATGATACACTGAAACTCAGAAAAATGGGGACAAATAAGTCAAGTCTTGGACTATCTGCTGCATGGAGATGGCCCTGGAAAAGTTTCACCTCCCTTGACCAGTGAAGACAGGCTCTAAGAACTGTCCCAGGGCCAGCTGTGACTGGAGAAGCGAGATCTAGGCCACTGACAGGCCAGGTCCAACCCCATAGCTGTCTTTGGGACTGGTGGGAATTGGCAAAGGTGGCATCCCATGGAAAACTGAGCACATGGCAGGACCAGGACTTAAAACCAGGCCTGCTAACCTCCAGTTCTAGACTAAATTCCCATTCCACCTTCACTAGGAGGGAGAACATTTTGAAATGGAATTGATTCCTTTTTACATATTTTTCTTTTAAAAAAAAAAAGAAAGAAAACTCTCAATGTTTATTTTTATTTCTTTAGGCTGAAGCTTAACTCCAAAAATAGACAGTCTTTTTCAGTAGCCCTGTCATTAGCAGTTGCTACAAACACTATGTCCCCCACACACTGAACTGCAACTAAGACACTTGAAAAGAGCAATTAGAACAGAAGTCTCCTGCGAAACACGGTGACCAGTCTCCACAGGGCGTGGGGAGGAGCCAAGCCCCTCCAGGAGCTTTCTGTGTCTCTGTGTGGGCCACCCACACCCTAGCAGTCCCTCATGGGTGCCTGAGTGTTTCCCACCTCTGGAGAGCTTGGGGCCACTCGCCCCACCAGCTCCACACTATCTGTGTCCTTAGCCAGGTCATTTAACCTCTCAGTCTCTGGTGCCTCACCTAGAAAATGGAAACAGTAATCATGGGCTTTTTAGGCACCTTTACCACTTTGTAGGTATTGAAAACTACCTGATTTTATGCAAGCAGCCATGAACACTCCCTCCACTCCACAGTGATCCTGGGTCTTTTGTTGAGATGGACTGGACACAGCCCTTCTCTTCACAGAGCTTACAGTCTAGCAGGGAATCCTGCCAGGTAGATAGAAATTTGGGAGCACCTAACTGAATTTGTGATTGTGGGGAAGCTTGCCAGGGAAGGCTTCCCTGGAGGGGACACGGTTGGGTTGAGCTATGAATGGGTAGACTAAGTAGGGAAGAATATTCCAGGAGGAAAAAAAAAAAAAAAAGAACATGTGCAAAAGCACAAAGACTGCCTAAAAATATTTTGGCTGGTTTCTAGCCTGGGATGTAGTGTAAAGGTCTGGAAGAAAGTAGACTGGACGCATATTGTGAGGGGCTTGGTCCACACTTCCAAGGAGGCAGTTAAGTCACGGAGAACTATCAAAGTCTTGGAATCTGGGCACTTGTATAATCAATAGCCACCGAGTATGCCCAGTGCTAGGGACCCTGGATGAGTAAGCACAAACCCAGTGCATCCTCACGGAGTCCAAAGGCTTATAAATTTGATCTGTTTTCTAAGAGATTTGCAGTTTGGTGAGGTCACCTCTTATGGTAAGGGTGGGCAAGGCAGAATCACAGGGCCAGAACCAGGTATAGCGGCAAGTCATGTGCACAGTGATGTCACTACCGCCAACCCCCACTCGCCTGCCCAGCAGAGGCAGTGACAGCTCGGAGGAACAAAAATCCCATCCGGCATGGTCCAGGAAGAGGGCTCATGGAAGGGATCCATGACAGCTTGGCTGGAGAGGCTAACAGGGTTCAGTTTATGGAATGGGCTGCCTCCTGTGGGCTAAGGGGCCACTGGAGGCGAGGGAGGCAGGCTTTGACTAGATAACAGGATACAGAAATGATTTACAAAAGAAGGGAGGCAAGCCCATGGCAGACAGGAAATAAAGAGCCAGCCCCCAATTTCCCAGCTATAGCCATGTCACCCTCTTGCCTGTTCTCACCTCCCAAGTAAGTCTGTGGCAATGCTCACTCCTGGTAAGACTCACGCCTAGGTTTCATCATAAAAAAAGGTATCTGTCTTCTAAAGAAGCAAAGACACACAAGAATAATTCAGGGAGAGGTGGAAAGGATGTTTCACATCTATAAAACATAGAGAAGAGATTGAATTCGTACCAGTTAGCAGCCTTAGGGATGACAAGCTGAAATATCCCACCAATTGCATTCAGATGTACTTCACCCTACCTTGTGGGAGAGGGAGGGAGGTGGCTGGTGTCAGCCCTGAGGGTAGAGCTACCAGCCCCTGTTCTGGCCACATCTCACATACACACAGCCACCCAAGAGGCCAAGATCACTGTGCTCACTGGAGACAAAACAACAGGCTTGCAGGAGCACAGTGGCACAGCCACAGGGCTGGCCAGTGGCAGAGCTGGGCTTGGAATACAAGTCCTTCCATAGCTTACTCTGGGGTCAGGGATATACACACGTGCAGTTCTCATCCACAAAGCACTTGCTATTACAGAATTAAGGACCATGCTCTTTCTACTGTCTGAATTGATCTTCTTTATTAACTCATTTCCTTCCGCTCTCCTCCACTGGAATATACATTTTGAGACAGAAGAAGCCCTGTCTATATGGCTCTTTGGTGAACTCCTGGTGTCTAGAAGATTCTTCAAACATAGTAGGTAATTAATAAATATTTGTTTCATAGATCACTCAATTAATAGTGGGCACCTGGAGGACTGAGAGCGCACTGTCCAGGTATCTATTTCTATGCTGGTTTAACCAAGGGAACATGGTGCTAATTGCTTGCTGCCCTCAGAGAACCCTCGCAGGAAGCTGCTAACACCACACCTTTGTGCAGCCCCCAAGTCCTGCACCCCGGCTATCAGAGTCGGCTTGAGGGGAGCCGCTGCCCACAAAGGCATTGGCATGGACAAGGCTGGATTTGCCCAAAGCACCGGCTTGTAACAAAGCCTTGCACAACCGGTATGAAAAGGAGAGATGGGGGAGTGCAGGAGCCAGAAGGAGTGAGAAGGGAGGAAGGACAGAGGGGAGAAAAGAAGGAAGGGAAGGTGGGGAAGGAACTGTGCTTTTCAGGAGGAATATCAGTATCAGAGGACACCAACCAGGAAGGCAGCGGGGAGCCAGTCACCTGCTCGTGACCTGAATACATAGGAAAGGCGGCAAGAGACAGCGATGAGATCGGGGCTGGGAGGACCCAGAGGAGATGATAATGTGGGAGGAGCAGAGCGGACGTCAGGGAGCAGAGGCTAAGGAGCACACAGAGAGACATCAAGAGGGACAGGGACTCTGAAAGGGACACACATACACAGCAACCACACAGGGCAGGACGGAGAAAGAACAGCCGAGATTCGGAGTGGGACAGGAAGGGGGACACTCCTCCAACTCTACCATTAGCCCCTTCCCATCACTGCCTGTTACCCGACTGCTTCAGACACTTCTGTGCATGACGATGTCAAAATAAGGGATCTGGTCACACAGTCTCAGAATCACAGAGGGCGAGTTTCTGAGAGGACACTTGGATGCTCTGTATCTCCAACCCTTAAGTTTTGAGGACAACACAACTGACCGAGAGAGATTAAGGCACCTGTCCAAGGCCACACAGCCAGGTAAAAGTGCTGCAAAGGTGCTTATTCCCCAGCTTTATACTACAAAATGCATACAGAACCTGATACAAGTTGAATTCTGTCCCCCAAAAGAATACGCTGAAATCCTAATCCCCAGTACTTCAGAATGTGATCCTACTTGGAAACAGGGTTGTAGCTGATGCAATCAGTTAACATGACGTTTTCCTAGAGTAGGCTGGGACCTTAATCCAATAGGAGCAAGGAAGAGGAGAGACAGAGGAGGCCCCCATGGAAGACTGAGGCAGAGACTGGAGCACATCCCACAGCTTCCATTTCCAAAATCTCTCTCAAACTCACACTGTCCTCCATGACTGCTACCCAGATCCGTCTGTGTCTAACGCCTGCCCACTGGCATCCCCGTTTCCACCCTCCCTCTGCTACAGCCCATTCCCTGCATGGTAATCAGAGTGAGAGGAGGAAAAGATGCCAATTCCCAAGCTTCTTCCAGGTAATTATCCCCCTACTCAACCCACCCACCAGCCCAATCCAGCCCTTCAAGGAAGCCATGATTATCTCCGTGTTTCAGATAATTTCTCACCCCTGGTCAACCGCCTGTTTGGGATGTGCAATCAAAACTCCCCTATTCGACTCTGCTATCGGACTCCACTGTGTGGGTTCTAGAAGAGAAATCCATGTGTTTACACAAGGGGACAGTGAAGCCTTGAGGTCCACAGCCTCTAAAATAATTCCCAAGGAGCTCCACCTCCTGATAATCATGCCATTGTGTAATTCCCACTGTTTGGGTGTGGGTGGAGCTTATTGATTTGATTATAATAAATAAGTTAGAAGTATCAAGTATGAGATTAGGTTGTTTTTGTTTATAAAAGAAAAAAGAGACTGTGGCTTGACCTTGGGCGCTCTATGGCTTTCTCTCTATCACCAGCCTCCACAGCATGAGGCACCCCTATGAAGAGGTTCGTGTGGGAAGGATGAAGGCCTGACCACTAACGCAACCGAGCAGGGAAGAAGTTTCCCCACCAGTCGAGCCTTCAGCTGAGCTTGGAGTCCAACTGACAGCTTGACAGCAACCTCACAAGAAACCTTGAGCCTGAGGCACCCAGCCAGGTTGCACCATTTCCTGACCCTGAGAAATTATAAATGTTTTTCTCACAGCTAAATTGAGGTCATTTGTTACTCGGCAATAGATAACTAAAACAAACCCATTACCCATACAGATGTATTAAGTGATCTAGAAAGTTTTCAGACACCAGAATAGATTTCAAACTTCCTTCAATCTTGGAATCTTTGCTTAGAAGAATCTAAACATGAAACTCATATAGAATGACGAAAGCATTTTCTGGGATGGGAGTGGTGCTTAAAGAGGTTCGATGCCCTCAGTGGCCCCTTCAAGACACTGTTTCATGCTTTCGTGAGCCCCCAGGTTCTGCAACAGGGTGACCTTCACTTTGGTAATTTTCCATCCAGACACTTGAACACAGAAGTCGAGACCATGGACAATTTTCCAAGAAATGTTCTCATCACAAATGTAGCTCTGGGCACTTCAGTTCAAGATATTTCATGGTTAGCAACTTAGTTCTAAACCATATTTGGTTCTAAAATGGCTTTGCATCAGGGAGAAACTCATTAAAATGAAGAAGTAGACTAGATCATTCCCATTGTTATTTAAATCTGCAACCAGGGGACCCAAATTGTAGACCACAACCTACCAATCCTAAATCTCCATGTGGATGACTCCCTTCCCTTCTCTACCATAGAAAGTTCAAGCAGGAGGGCATATACCAGGGGACCCCTACCTGCACCCCCAGGTATCTGCCTAGAATCCCTGCCCTAGGGGAGGGGCTCCTGCCCCCCTCTGCATGTTCCTGAAGGCTAGGACCCCTCACAGTCCTGTCCTGCTCCCCCAACACTGGATTGGGTGCATGACTCCAACTGGGTCCTTCCACATGCCATTGGGCAAAATGGCTGGTCTAGGCTTGGATGCTCAACCCAACAGCTTGATCAGAATCCATCCCTGGTTTGACATTCAGACATGGAGAGAAATTCTCTTAACCTCAAGATTAAGTAAGACGGTGGATCTGGACCTGCCAACCCCTGACTTACTCCCAGGTTTCCTTGAGCAGGTATGAGAATAAAGCCAAGGAGTAACAAGCAGAACAGAAGATAAAGAGAAGACAGAGCCCCAAGTTCACCGTTTGAGACTGGGGATGTGCCTCGGCTGCGAGTCAGCTCCATGTCTGGGCATCCCAGGGATACGTGCAAACCACATTCCCTTTGGGGTTTTATCCAGTTAGAGCTGTCTCTTCCACTCACCTCTAAGAGGGTCTAGGCTAGTAGCCTCTCCCCATCTCTACCGCCAGACTCAGTGCAGCCCCCGCTGAGCCCTCCTGCCCTTCGCTATGTCAACAGCTGTGGCAGGATGAGAGAAAGTGTGAGCAGGGCAGGGGCCTCAGAGAAGTCCCAACCTGGGAAGGAGTGAACAGCCAAGGTGAGGGTGGGATCCATCGCAGAAGCAAGATAGGGCCCTGCTTCTAAAATGAGGAAGAAAGTTGACGGGAGGAGTCATGCAGCTGCCAGAGGGAATTAATTCAAAACCAGTTGGGGGAGAACCTGGCAAATGGGCTAACAGAAATGAGCTGTGCAAGCAGGTCCCAAGGCAACTGTCTGCTGCCAGCCGCTCCACCCAAGAGCCTCCGTGCAGGGGAAGAGAGGGGAGAAGGGAAGGCAACATGGCAGGAGGCCAGAGCCTGCCGAGAAGGGAGCAGCCAGAAGAAGAAGAGTCCTGAGGGTTGGCCAGGGCACTTGTAGGAGCAGGGATGCCTCAACCCCACTCAGAGGCATTTCTATGCAGTAAACCCCTTCCCTTGTCCTAAATCCTCAAAGGTCTGATACACCACAAAGAATGTATACTGGCGTGTGTGTGTGTGTGTGTGTGTGTGTGTGCAGAAAAGTTAAGGAAAGGGGGCTGTGTTCCAAATATGGATGGTGCAGAACAGAGAGAAGCTATAAGGAATGAGATGTAATTGAGATTGAATATTAGTGGGAATGGATACCAGACAAAATCAAAGGTGCCCATAATAATGAGCCCTTAGGAATTTGTAAAAATTTGAAACAGAGCTAGCTAATTCCACTCAAATCCCAAAGGCCAGGGTAACTTCTGTTGGAATTCTAGTTGCAAACAAGTTTGGGGTTGGAGTAGCTCTTCTGGGATACAGCCCCAGGAACACTTGTGATAGGCATAGTTGGTCACCACTGGTGTATCCAAGAACTGGCAGGACAGGGTAGGGTGGGAAAGCTGGTAGCTTGAGGTGGTGGTCATAAGGTGGGGTCTTGCAGCAAAAAGCAATATGGCCAAGTCCACATGTAGCACACTGCCAGGTATGGGGCAGGACCAGTGAGAATGCATCCTGCCATTCCTTTCATCTCTGCTTGTCACAGAACTCAAGGAATAACATCAACAGAGCTTAGAATTCAGCAGAGATATGCAAAGGTATCTGGAAGAGTCACCCTTGTCTCCAGTCCTCCAAGCTTTGTTGGTTAGTTAATGGACTGCATTAGCCTATCTTGCGGAATGAGGTGAAGGGCAAAAGGGGATAGTCAGCCAGTACCCCAAAAAGGAAAGTCACGGGGTGAGTACTGACAGGTATGAAGCAGCAATGTCTCAGATGAGTCAGTCCTGATGGTTGGTTCAAAGAATCAACTAACCCCCCTGCAGTGAGTCCAGGCTCAGCAAGCCCCTTTCTGATTACTGTCTGTACCCCACAAAATGCCGGGCAGGAATGATGGCCCTGACCTACTGCTGCACACTGGTGGCCAGAATTAGGTTTCTAAGCCATCAAGGCAGAAAGAGCCAGGGCTCTGAACCTCCAAGTGGCCAAGGTAATGGACAGAGCCTTCTAGCAACACCCCCTTCGGCCCTTTACACCCATTCCCTAGTTTCCACCTGTCCCACCTCATGGGTTGGATTAGCCATGGTTGTCAGTTCAGCCGGTGCTGGTTCACATCATAGCCCAGTGAGGTTCCTGGGTGGGAAGGGGTGGTACTTGGCTCCACATGGTCATTCCAGCACCCAGCCTTCTGTGGGGAGATGCTGCCTGCCTCAAGACACTGCCTCCAACATCAAAATGGGAGTTGAAAAGAGGGAGCTCCCACGTGGGAGACTTTTGTAGGCCAGGCCTGGAAGGGATGGGTTCCACTTCAGCACACCTTCCTCTGGTCTCCCGTGGATGCAGGAGGCTGGGAGGCGTGGCCTTCTCGTCTACCAAGGAGGACAGGTAAATGGCTCAGGGAAAAAATAACACTGTCTTGTCACCTGAGACTTAGGTTCCACACGCCGTGATTTCCATACTTTCTCTCACTGAGCCTCCAAAAACATGAGGCGAGTAGCATACCTGTTCCTTTCTACAGGTGGAGAAACTGAGGCTCAGTCACTTGCTGAGTTCAAGTCAACAACAGAAAGTGGGCAGAGCCAACAGTCAAGCCCAACCCTGCCTGCTTCTCAAGCGCAGCCTCTGCCCTTCCCCCTCAGGAAGAGCGTCTTCAACCGCTGGCTAAGACACAGCTAATCACAGCCCTGTCTCACACAGGGCCCAGCAGCTCCTGCTCCTGGGGGTGAGAGACTAGAAGAGCAAACCACAGAACACATCCCGCCGCTGATTAACTCAAACAGGCCTTCCCACACCAGAGCAGATGAGCAGTGGCTCTGCCAATAGCTGCCTGCCCCACGCCACCAGGCCACATTCCACCAGAAAGGAATAGTCTCCATTTATTGGGTTGTAAGCGAGTCACATCTGCCTCTGGATACACATATAAAGCTGCAGACATGCTACTCTGATTAATAATGAAATCTTTTTAGGTCTAAGAAAGCCTAAAAGAGGAGGGGGATCACAAGGGTAAAATGATAATAAAAATCTTTAAAGGAGCAAAGCAATCCCACCTACCCAGGTGATGGGGAAACAGCTTTTATACTATTATTAGAGCCCCAGGATTCTGCAGAGCTGCCTCATTTGTTTTACATACTATCTTAGGAAAGCATTTTATTGCTTAGGGCAGGAATAAGGTGAAACATACCTGTGTAATACAACCCTCTCTTTTGACAAATAGGGAAGGTGAGGCCCACAGAAATGGCCACTCAAGACTAATTAGCAGAACTGAGGCTACATTCCTTCTAAGATAATCCCCAGCATCTCCATAAGTGTGGTTTCTGAACTCCCTGGATCAATATGGCAGCACATCTCAGGCAGAAGACATGTACACAGAGTTTAACAACAACCCAATGTGGCCATAAGTTAAAATGACTTCACCAATTACAGCAGGAGCCCAGCTGCCATCTCAATTGCTGAGATTTCACTTTTTGGCATCTGCCTTCTAGTAACTACTCCATCCAGCTTTGTTTTCTAAAGGTTTAAGTGTTGCCATGTTATCTTCATTAGGATCATTTTTAAATGATTGGTCCTGCTTGCTTTTTTTTTTTTTTTTTTTTTTTTGATTTTTTTTTTAATCATCATTTTATTGAGATATATTTACATACCATGCAGTCATACAAAACAAATTGTACTTTCGATTGTTTACAGTACCATTACATAGTTGTACATTCATCACCTAAATCAATCCCTGACACCTTCATTAGCACACACACAAAAATAACAAGAATAATAATTAGAGTGAAAAAGAGCAATTGAAGTAAAAAAGAACACTGGGTACCTTTGTCTGTTTGTTTCCTTCCCCTACTTTTCTACACATCCATCCATAAACTAGACAAAGGGGAGTGTGGTCCTTATGGCTTTCCCAATCCCATTGTCACCCCTCATAAGCTACATTTTTATACAACTGTCTTCGAGATTCATGGGTTCTGGGTTGTAGTTTAATAGTTTCAGGTATCCACCACCAGCTACCCCAATTCTTTAGAACCTAAAAAAGGTTGTCTAAAGTGTGTGTAAGAGTGCCCACCAGAGTGATCTCTCGGCTCGTTTTGGAATCTCTCTGCCACCGAAGCTTATTTCATTTCCTTTCACATCCCCCTTTTGGTCAAGAAGATGTTCTCCATCCCACGATGCCGGGTCTACATTCCTCCCCGGGAGTCATATTCCACATTGCCAGGGAGATTCATTTCCCTGGGTGTCTGATCCCACGTAGGGGGGAGGGCAGTGATTTCACCTTTCAAGTTGGCTTAGCCAGAGAGAGAGGGCCACATCTGAGCAACAAAGAGGCATTCAGGAGGAGACTCTTAGGCACAAATACAGGGAGGCCTAGCCTCTCCTTTGCAGCAACCGTCTTCCCAAGGGTAAAACTTATGGTAGAGGGCTCAACCCATCAAACCACCAGTCCCCTATGTCTGTGGTCATGTTAGCAACCATGGAGGTGGGGTAGGCGAATACCCCTGCATTTTCCACAGGCTCCTCAAGGGGGCACTACATCTTTTTTTTTTTTTCCTTGTTTGTCTTTTTTCTTTCTTTCTTTTTTTTTTTTAACTTTCCCTTCTTTTTTAAATCAACTGTATGAAAAAAAAAGTTAAAAAGAAAACAAACATACAATAAAAGAACATTTCAAAGAGACCATAACAAGGGAGTAAGAAAAAGACAACTAACCTAAGATAACTGCTTAACTTCCAACATGTTCCTACTTTACCCCAAGAAAGTTACATAATATAGCAACATTTCAGTGAACTTGTTCCTACTACATCCATCAGAAATTAACAGACCATAGTCATTTCTGGGCATCCCCAGAACGTTAAACAGCTTATCTGTTCTTCTTGGATTATTGTTCCCCCTTCCTTAATTGCTCTCTACTGCTAGTTCCCCTACATTCTACATTATAAACCACTTGTTTTACATATTTCAAAGTTCACATTAGTGGTAGCATATAATATTTCTCTTTTTGTGCCTGGCTTATTTCGCTCAGCATTATGTCTACAAGGTTCATCCATGTTGTCATATGTTTCACCAGATCGTTCCTTCTTACTGCCGCGTAGTATTCCATCGTGTGTATATACCACACTTTATTTATCCACTCATCCGTTGAAGGACACTTGGGTTGTTTCCATCTCTTGGCAATTGTGAATAATGCTGCTATGAACATTGGCGTGCAGATATCTGTTCGTGTCACTGCTTTCCGATCTTCCGGGTATATACCGAGAAGTGCAATCGCTGGATCGAATGGTAGCTCTATATCTAGTTTTCTAAGGAACCGCCAGACTGACTTCCAGAGTGGCTGAACCATTATACAGTCCCACCAACAATGAATAAGAGTTCCAGTTTCTCCACATCCCCTCCAGCATTTGTAGTTTCCTGTTTGTTTAATGGCAGCCATTCTAACCGGTGTTAGATGGTATCTCATTGTGGTCTTAATTTGCATCTCTCTAATAGCTAGTGAAGCTGAACATTTTTTCATGTGTTTCTTGGCCATTTGTATTTCCTCTTCAGAGAACTGTCTTTTCATATCTTTTGCCCATTTTATAATTGGGCTGTCTGTACTATTGTCATTGAGTTGTAGGATTTCTTTGTATATGCAAGATATCAGTCTTTTGTCAGATACATGGTTTCCAAAAATTTTTTCCCATTGAGTTGGCTGCCTCTTTACCTTTTTGAGAAATTCCTTTGAGGTGCAGAAACTTCTAAGCTTGAGGAGTTCCCATTTATCTATTTTCTCTTTTGTTGCTTGTGCTTTGGGTGTAAAGTCTAGGAAGTGGCCTCCTAATACAAGGTCTTGAAGATGTTTTCCTACATTATCTTCTAGGAGTTTTATGGTACTTTCTTTTATATTGAGATCTTTGGTCCATTTTGAGTTAATTTTTGTGTAGGGGGTGAGGTAGGGGTCCTCTTTCATTCTTTTGGATATGGATATCCAACTCTCCCAGCCCCATTTGTTGAAAAGACCATTATGGCTCAGTTCGGTGACTTTGGGGGCCTTATCAAAGATCAGTCGGCCATAGATCTGAGGGTCTATCTCTGAATTCTCAATTCAATTCCATTGATCTATATGTCTATCTTTGTGCCAGTACCATGCTGTTTTGGCAACTGTGGCTTTATAATAAGCTTCAAAGTCAGGGAGTGTAAGTCCTCCCACTTCGTTTTTCTTTTTTAGAGTGTCTTTAGCAATTCGAGGCATCTTCCCTTTCCAAATAAATTTGATAACTAGCTTTTCCAAGTCTGCAAAGTAGGTTGTTGGAATTTTGATTGGGATTGCATTGAATCTGTAGATGAGTTTGGGTAGAATTGACATCTTAATGACATTTAGCCTTCCTATCCATGAACATGGAATATTTTTCCATCTTTTAAGGTCCCCTTCTATTTCTTTTAGTAGAGTTATGTAGTTTTCTTTGTATAGGTCTTTTACATCTTTGGTTAAGTTTATTCCTAGGTACTTGATTTTTTTAGTTGCTATTAAAAATGGTATCTTTTTCTTGAGTGTCTCTTCAGTTTGTTCATTTCTAGCATATAGAAACATTACTGACTTATGTGCATTAATCTTGTATCCCGCTACTTTGCTAAATTTGTTTATTAGCTCTAGTAGGTGTATCGTGGATTTCTCAGGGTTTTCTAGATATAAGATCATATCATCTGCAAACAATGACAGTTTTACTTCTTCTTTTCCAATTTGGATGCCTTTTATTTCTTTGTCTTGCCGGATTGCCCTGGCTAGCACTTCCAGCACAATGTTGAATAACAGTGGTGACAGCGGGCATCCTTGTCTTGTTCCTGATCTTAGAGGGAAGGCTTTCAGTCTCTCACCATTGAGTACTATGCTGGCTGTGGGTTTTTCATATATGCTCTTCATCATGTTGAGGAAGTTTCCTTCAATTCCTACCTTTTGAAGTGTTTTTATCAAAAAGGGATGTTGGATTTTGTCAAATGCTTTTTCAGCATCTATTGAGATGATCAATTGATTTTTCCCTTTCGAGTTTTTAATGTGTTGTAATACATTGATTGTTTTTCTTATGTTGAACCATCCTTGCATGCCTGGAATGAACCCCACTTGGTCATGGTGTATGATTTTTTTAATGTGTCTTTGGATTCGATTTGCAAGTATTTTGTTGAGGATTTTTGCATCTATATTCATTAGGGAGATTGGCCGGTAGTTTTCCTTTTTTGTAGCATCTTTGCCTGGTTTTGGTATTAGATTGATGTTAGCTTCATAAAATGAGTTAGGTAGTGTTCCATTTTTTTCAATGTTTTGAAAGAGTTTGAGTAAGATTGGTGTCAGTTCTTTCTGGAAAGTTTGGTAGAATTCCCCTGTGAAGCCATCTGGCCCTGGGCATTTATTTGTGGGAAGATTTTTGATGACTGATTGGATCTCTTTGCTTGTGATGGGTTGGTTGAGGTCTTCTATTTCTTCTCTGGTCAGTCTAGGTTGTTCATATGTTTCCAGGAAATTGTCCATTTCTTCTACATTATCCAGTTTGTTGCCATACAGTTGTTCATAATATCCTCTTATAATTTTTTTAATTTCTTCAGGATCTGCAGTTATGTCACCTTTTTCATTCATTATTTTGTTTATATGGGTCTTCTCTCTTTTTGATTTTGTCAGTCTAGCTAGGGGCTTGTCAATCTTGTTGATCTTCTCAAAGAACCAACTTTTGGTGATATTTATCCTCTCTATTGTTTTTTTGTTCTCTATGTCATTGATTTCTGCTTTAATCCTTGTTATTTCTTTTCTTCTACTTGCTTTAGGATTGGTTTGCTGTTCATTTTCTAGCTTCTTCAGTTGATCCATTAGTTCTTTGATTTTGGCTCTTTCTTCCTTTTTAATATATGCGTTTAGTGCTATAAATTTCCCCCTTAGCACTGCTTTTGCTGCATCCCATAGGTTTTGGTATGTTGTGTTCTCATTTTCATTCGTCTCTATATATTTAGCAATTTCTCTTGCTATTTCTTCTTTAACCCACTGATTGTTTAGGAGTGTGTTGTTTAACCTCCAGGTATTTGTGAATTTTCTAAGTCTCTGATGGTTATTGACTTCTAATTGTATTCCATTGTGGTCAGAGAATGTGCTTTGAATAATTTCAATCTTTTTAAATTTATTGAGGCTTGTTTTATGTCCCAGCATATGATCTATTCTGGAGAAAGTTCCGTGAGCACTAGAAAAGTATGTGTATCCTGGTGATTTGGGATGTAATGTCCTGTATATGTCTGTTAAATCTAATTCATTTATCAGATTGTTTAGGTTTTCAATTTCCTTATTGGTCTTCTGTCTGGTTGATCTATCTATAGGAGAGAGTGATGTGTTGAAGTCTCCCACAATTATTGTGGAAACATCAATTGCTTCCTTTAGTTTTGCCAGTGTTTCTCTCATGTATTTTGTGGCACCTTGATTGGGTGCATAGACATTTACGATTGTTATTTCTTCTTGCTGAATTGCCCCTTTTATTAGTACGTAGTGGCCTTCTTTGTCTCTCAAAACATCCCTGCATTTGAAGTCTATTTTATCTGAGATTAATATTGCTACACCTGCTTTCTTTTGGCTGTAGCTTGCATGAAATATTTTTTTCCATCATTTCACTTTCAGTTTCTTTGTGTCCCTGTGTCTAAGATAAGTCTCTTGTATGCAACATATTGATGGTTCATTTTTTTTGATCCATTCTGCGAATCTATATCTTTTAATTGGGGAGTTTAATCCATTTACATTCAACGTTAAAACCGTGAAGGCATTTCTTGAATTGGCCATCTTATCCTTTGGTTTATGTTTGCCATATTTTTCCCTCTCTCTATTAATATCCTTTATTGTACCCATACCGAATCTCTTTAGTACTGAACCTTTCTCCAAGTCTCTCTGTCCTGTCTTTGTTTCTCTGTCTGTAGGGCTCCCTTTAGTATCTCCAGTAGGGCAGGTCTCTTGTTAGCAAATTCTCTCAGCATTTCTTTGTCTGTGAAAAATTTAAGCTCTCCTTCAAATTTGAAGGAGAGCTTTGCTGGATAAAGTATTCTTGGCTGGAAATTCCTCTCACTCAGAATTTTAAATATATCGTGCCACTGCCTTCTCGCCTCCATGGTGGCTGCTGAGTAGTCACTACTTAGTCTTATGCTGTTTCCTTTGTATGTGGTGAATTGCTTTTCTCTTGCTGCTTTCAGAACTTGCTCCTTCTCTTCTATGTTTGACAGTGTGATCAGTATATGTCTCGGAGTGGGTTTTTTTGGATTTATTCTATTTGGAGTTCGCTGAGCATTTATGATTTGTGTATTTATGTTGTTTAGAAGATTTGGGATGTTTTCCCCAACAATTTCTTTGAATACTCTTCCTAGACCTTTACCCTTTTCTTCCCCTTCTGGGACACCAATGAGTCTTATATTCGGACGTTTCATATTATCTTTCATATCCCTGAGGTTCATTTCGATTTTTTCAATTTTTTTCCCCATTCTTTCTTTTATGCTTTCATTTTCCATTCTGTCATCTTCCAGGTCACTGATTCGTTGTTCAACTTCCTCTAGTCTTGTACTATGAGTGTCCAGAATCTTTTTAATTTGGTCAACAGTTTCTTTAATTTTGCATAAGATCATCCATTTTTTTATTTAGTCTTGCAATGTCTTCTTTATGCTCTTCTAGGGTCTTCTTGATTTCCTTCATATCCCGTACTATGGTCTCATTGTTCATCTTTAGTTCTTTGAGTAGCTGCTCTAGGTGCTGTGTCTCTTCTGGTCTTTTGATTTGGGTGCTTGGGCTTGGGTTATCCATATCGTCTGGTTTTTTCATATGCTTTATAATTTTCTGTTGTTTTTGGCCTCGTGGCATTTGCTGAACTTGATAGGGTTCTTTTAGGGTTTGTAGACCTATTGAAGTCCTTATCTCTAATTTATCAGATCTACAGCTTCGTGGAGTACACTTTCTCTAACTAACCAGCAGGTGGCGTCCACGAGCCACCTGTTCTCCACAAGCCAGTTCTCCCCTGCTTAGCCTTTTTGGTGAGTGGGGGAGTGAGTCTTGTGGGGCCCAATTGGTGTACCAAGCTTGCGTGTGTAGTTGGTGTTGCCTGTCCTGTATGTGGGGCGTGTTTCTGGGCAGTCGGGGAGGGGGGGGTGGCCCTAAGAATCAAATCTCCCTGATGATCCTAGAGTTTTAAAGCTGCTGCAATAGTCTAATCCTTCAGTTCAGTCGTGCCACAGTTTGTCTCTGCCACTGACCCACAAGTCTTTGGTATTGGCGTATGGCTCCTGAGACTTGCAAGTGGGCCCCTCTTCCAGGCTGTGCACCCCGGGTCCTCTGTTGAGGGATGACTGTGCTATGTCACAGGTGAGTGCCGTCCCCCCAGGGCAGTTCTGGGCTGCTGGGCTGTGTAGGGAGGCTCCCAGTCTGCTCAAATGATGGCTGAATGGGGCTTTGTTAATTCACACTGCTCCACCTTCCCAGCTCTGGGACATTCAGCTGAGGTTGCAGGGAAGGCTAATGTCCACGCCCAGTTTTGTGGTGTGTGCCTGTTATTTGAAGCACTTCCGTCACACTGGGTTGTCTGGGGCAGCTCTGGGCTATGGGGCTGGCGATGGGCAGGAGTGTTTCCTGTCCACCAGGATGGTGGCTGTGAGTGGACACCCCCCTTTTCTTGGGAAGTTGTGTTGTTTAGTGAATTTTCTCAGCCACTGGATTATTGCCTTTTGTCTCAGAGCTCTCTTAGTTCTGCTCTTGACTTGACGTGCCCAAATTGCAATTCTTTGAAGCTTTCTGTATTGGGCTTCTTAGAGTAATTGTTTTAGAAAAAGAAAAAAGGATTTAAAAAAAAAAAACAAAAAACAAAAAACAAACAAAAAAAAAAACAAAACGGCCCTCCTCAGAGATCTAATGGGTTATTGAAATGCTAATAGACAAAGCAACCAGGGCCATTAAGGAAAGGTCCACAGGGCAGAGAGATCAGCTTTTCTTCAGGATTTGCATATGCGCCTCAAGGCCTGAGCTCCGCCCTTCCCCTTTCTGTGTTCACCAGAACTCCAAAAATCCTCTGCTTTTATTTTGGAGTTTTTCGTGTTGTTTTTTTTCTATGCCTGTCTCCTCTCTGCTGGGCTGGCTGCTCTCAGAGTCTCTGGTGTCTGGTCTCAGTCTATCTATGGTTGGAGTTTGAATCAGTAGAATGAGTTTCCGATAAGAGCAGCCACTGCAGTTCTCCCTTCTCCTTCCCGGAGCTGACAGCCCCTCCTCCCCCGGGACTGAGCCTGGCAGGGAGGGGCGCGGGTCCCCTGGCCGCAAAAACTTACAGATTTCGCTGATCTCAGCAGTTCCACGTTTTCATGAGTGTTGTATGAAGTATGCCCAAAGACAGATTGCTCTGTGGTGTCCAGTCCACGCAGTTCCTGGCTTTTTACCTACTTTCCTGGAGGAGTAACTAAAACTTACAGCTCACCAGTCTGCCATCTTGCCCCGCCCCCCCCCTGCTTGCTTTTGAGGTACAAAATGCCTAACTCTACCTCCTCGTCCCACCCCACCCACCTTTAGTTGGAGTTGTCAGGCTCCACTGGTAGGTAGACTTGAAGAGACGGCATGTTGGGTGAGTTCGGGCACCAGCTTCCATTACTAGCTGTGCTGGCTCTGACTGTTCACCTGGTCACACTACCTCTCACACAAGGTCCTCCTGGGACTCAAGCCCTGACCCAACCCCTGCCCTAGCTCTTCTGTTTTCATATTCCCTTGCTTATGGCTGGTATTCTAGATCCTGGTACGAAGTCCTGCCTGACAGGGCCATCACCAGTTCTTGGCCTCCAAAATGCAAGACTTACCCTTCCGGGTTGGACTTCTAGGTTGTCACACCTATCCAGACTCTACCTGAGCTTCTTGGGCCACAGCCAAGGCCATTACCAATCCTCTGCCCCAATGTAAACACACAGCTTCTGTCTTTATGTGTTGTTCTGGAATCTGTAGACTCAAATAACAAATGAAGGTTGGCAAGAGACATTTTTTTTTAAACTTTTAAAAAGAGCAAAATCTGATTTTAAACAAAAAAAAAGAGATAGTTTTCCAGTTTTCAGGTTGTACAGAACCTGGGTCTTTGACCACAACAGCAATGGGAGTAGGAAAAGGTATCTTCCCATGTGTTTTCAGGTAAGCAAGGAAACTTTGCTTTAGAAGGTCAAGTCTGGGGAAGTTGCTAATGATTTTTCTTGATCTAATTTGTGCTGATTACGATAATACTAGCTGCTGTAACAAATAATCCGAAGGCATGGCTTAAATAGCTGGTCTGCTTGGCAGGCAATTTCCCTCCACAAGGTAATTCAGGGACCCAGGCTGTTCAATACTTTGACTCCCTGGGGCTCAGAGTCCTCTGCATCCAAGGAGCCAAAGATGGAAGTGCAAATGTGGAGAACCACTACCTACTTTAACTTAAACACCTTGCCTCCAAAATAACACACATCACTTTTGCTCACATTCCTTTGACTTGAATCAATCACATGGACATACTGGGAGCAAGGCAGCCTGGAAAATGCATCCCTTGGTTATGCAGCTGCTTCCAAGTCACACCTCTATCAATGGGAGAGTAGCCACACATGTGACAGCTGGCCAACTCCATTGGTCTGAGAGTTAGCTGGTGTTCCTCACCAATTCTGGCACTGGGCTCTTAGTCAGCATTTATCTTTTACTAGGTTTCCACAGGTATTTGGGGGAAAATGGGAGAGAAGAGGCCCATAGCCACAAGTCAGAGTAACCAGATGTCAAATGTAAATGTTGTAGATGGGGCTCAGAAAACTAAACTAATTCTTCATAGACAAATAATTAACTAGCTTCTTTCTTCCTCTTCTCACAACCACTTGGCCAGAAATCCACAGGACTGCAGCAAAACCCCACTGCATCAGAGAGAAGCCCATCCCATGGTGAGGGTCGGGCCAGGGTTTCTCAGCCTAAGCACAATGGCCTTTGGGGTCAGATA
Source organism: Choloepus didactylus (assembly GCF_015220235.1). Taxonomy (NCBI): domain Eukaryota; kingdom Metazoa; phylum Chordata; class Mammalia; order Pilosa; family Megalonychidae; genus Choloepus; species Choloepus didactylus. The sequence goes on from NC_051325.1 coordinate 46,676,988, forward strand.
ATTATTTGTTGTGGGGGGCTGTCTTGTGCATCGAATAATGTTTAGCCACTTCTCTGTTCTCACCCACTCAATGCCAGTACCACCCTGCCCCTCCAACTGTGACAACAAAAAATGCCTCCAAACATTGCCAAAATGTCCTTAGAGCAGAGGCAAAAATCACCCTCAGTTGAGACCCATTAGTCTAGGCAGAAGCTGCAGTATTTCAGAAGTGATTAGGCTCCAGTAAGGGACAGAGGCATCCCTTCAAAAGTCTGGAGCCCATGGTTTAAGTAAGTTTAACTGGTCCTGGAACTCAGGTGATCAGAAACAACATGCCTTGCATATCTACCACAGAATAAAACATGGAAAATCAGCACCAGGAGGATCTGAAAGTAGCCAGTCTCAGTTACAGCAGGGAGAGGAAGGCTCCTGACTACAGGAGGCTGGTGAGGTTGGATAATCAGGATTCAGCACCCGCATCTGAAAACTGGGACCACGGCAGAGATTAAATGCAGTAACGTGAAAATAACTAGTGCAACGTCTGGCATGCAAGAAACAGTCCACAAACGTTAGCTAACTACAGACCTTAGAGCGCATTCCCTTTCCCAGATAATTCTTCCATTTGAACACAGGAGGGTAATGTTCCAAGTGAATGAGGATTTAATGCAATTGCCATTTGATTTAATTTCCAAATGCGTTAAAAGTGTTAATGCAACACATCAGCATGCAGCTGATGAAGTAGTCAAAATAATTCAAGGAAACCAATACTTGTCAGGTTTTATTTATCCACATTGATGCTTTTTTTAAAAATAAGTTGGTCTTTGTGCCCATATACAATATAATATACATAGATCTCTCCCAGTTCTCCTCCCCCACCACACATATGTTCAAGTTAAGTTTCCCACTTTCCTCCCATCTGTCATTTTTCTCTTCCCATGAGAAGCTAACAGTGATGTCATCCAAGAGTGAGGGAGTCAGAGGCTAAGGTTGGCAGCCAGCAAATGCCATGATGATGGAGACTGATGAAGACAAGAACAAACATATGGAAAGCACTTTGTTTACAAAAGTTTCCCATACCCATGTTTCCTCCCACAAATCTTACGGAACTGGTATTTTATTTTACAATTAGGGAGCCATGAAATGACTTTCCTACTTCACATAGCTAATAGAATGCAAAAGCAGGATTTGAGCCCGGGACACACAGATTTGCAATCCACGTGTTCTTGCCAATGGTAAAAGTGATGCAACCCATTAAAAGTTATGACTGAAGGAAGATCAAAATATCCTGATACTTGAGTTATTTTTAAGAGTGAAGCCTGGAGGGGCGGGGCAAGATGGCGGAGTGGTGGGTAGAGCAGCTGGCAATTACCCAAGAACTATATGAAACAGTGTTTTCGGGGTCTCCAGTAACCAGTCACACATCGGACGCAAGTTTGGAATTGGAGGAAAAGCTGAGATCACAGCAAACATTCTAAGTTCCCCAGACCAGGGGTCTGGCGCCCCTCCCCAGCCAGACCTCACAGACTGTCTTGCTGCTGGCTCCCTGAAAGGGGGAAAAAAAGAAACCAAAAAACAGCAACCTGCTGAGGGCAAGAAGGGAGGCTCAACCCAGCCTCAACTGCAGAATTAATTAACAAATAAACTAATTTGGGGAGCTGGGGTGCTAAAGAAGGGCTGGGCTCTGAGAAGTGGGGGCACGTAAAAGTGGGCACCCATTCCCAGACTCCGAAAAAGCCATTTTTTCCCCCTACATTTTATCCCTTCTGGCTTCTCACTGATCCCTTATCTTTTTGCATTTCAATAGCCCCTGGCAGGGGTGGAACTGAAGCTGTTGGAAAGTAATTATCAGACACTAGCCCAAAGCATATCTTTAAATGCTCTGTTTTGACACTGACAAAACTTCCAGGCTGGGGAAAGACTTTTAAAAGAGACTCTCTTTTTTTCTTTTTTCTTTTTCTTGTTTTTCTCTTCTATTTTTTTTTTTTTTTTTAATCTAAAAGTAACATATGTGGTTATTTTCTATCAGAAAGCCCAGGTTAAGGGACTGGGCTGGGCTTGGGGGAAGACAGAGTACCCACAGAGTCTTTCAGTCCCATATCCACTACTGAAGGTCTCCATCCCCGTCTTTAATTGGCAACTCAGGCTGACCAAGGAATCTACCTGGAAAGGCCCCAAAGAGGAGAGGGGAGAAGGGAATAGTGCCATTGAGAGACAACTGGAGTTCTGAGGATTGGGAGAGTGGACGGAGGCCCAGGTCAACCGGCAGTCCTACTTTAGGGAACTCAGACCCCAGGGGCTAAACTTCAGATTCCGGCTTCAGTCAGCCACACCCCCGACAGGATCAGAGTCACCAGGAGAACTAAAGGCTCCACACCTCCTTACACTGGTGGGGGAGCTGTGGGCTGGCAAGCGCCACCTGCTGGACAGGAGAGGAAAAGCACCAATTCTAAAGGCCTCATAGGAGGGTCTCATTCTCAGGAAAACTCCATACCCTCCCAATGAGACCTCGGCCTCTCTAGACTGGGAAAATCTGACTAGGGTCGACCATATCTGAGGAGACCCACTCACAGAAAAGTTACATAGAGGCAGAGCAAGAAACAGAAAAAACAAGAGGGGAAAAACTCTGATCAACTAAGTAGAACCTAAGTTAGAGGTCTAGAATAAGTTGAACTGAATAACAGAGGCCAGAGAACTAAGCCAACCAACAAGAAAACCACTAGGTAAAAGACAGAAAACAAGCTCCAAAATAAACTAATCAAGAAAATCAGATGCCTAGACAACTTAAGATAACAAGCCATACCAGGAAACACGACAACATGGACCAGCCAAAGGAACAAACTAATAGCTCAGCTGAGATACAGGAGTTGAGGCAACTAATGCTAAATAAATTCAATGAAATGAAGAAAGATATAGCAAAAGAGCTGAAGGATATAAAGAAGACACTGGATGACCATAAAGAAGAATTCATAAACTTAAAAAAACAAATGGCAGAACTCATGGGAATGAAGGCCACAATGGAGGAGATGAAAAACACAATGGAGAGACACAACAGTAGATTTGAACAGTCAGAAGAAAGGATCAGTGAACTGGAAGACAGGTCATTCAAATTCATACACACAAAAGAACAGATGGTGAAAAAAATGGAAAAATATGAGCAGGGTCATAGGGAGCTGAGTGACAACATGAAACGCACAAATATACGTGTTATGGGTATCGCAGAAGGAGAAGAGAGGGGAAAAGGGGCAGAAAGAGTAACAGAAAACATATTCACTGAAAATTTCCCAACTCTTATAAAAGACAGAAAATTAGAGATTCAAGAAGTACAACATACCCCAAATAGAATAGATCCCAATAGACCTACTCCAAGACACTTACTGGTCAGATTGTCCAATGTCAAAGACAAAGAGAGGATTCTGAAAGCAGCAACAGAAAAGCGATCCATCACAAACAAGGAAAGGTCAATAAGACTATGTACAGATTTCTCTGCAGAAACCATGGAGGCAAGAAGACAGTGGCATGATATATTTAAGATACTGAAAGAGAAAAACTGCCAACCAAAAATTCTATATCCAGCAAAACTTTCCTTCAAAAATGAGGGAGAGATTAAAACATTTTCAGACAAACAGACACTGAGAGAGTTTGTGAATAAGAGACCGGCACTACAAGAAATACTAAAGGGAGTGCTACAGGCTGATAGGAAAAGACAGGAGAGAGAGAGTTGGAGAAGAGTGCAGAAATGAAGATTATCAGGAAAGGTAAAAGGAGAGGAAAAAATAAGATATGACATATAAATTCCAAAAAACAAAATGGTAGTAGAAAGTACTGCCCTTACAGTAATAACACTAAACATAAATGGATTAAACTCCCCAATAAAAAGACATAGACTGGCACAATGGATTAAAAAACAGGACCCATCTATATGCTGTCTACAAGAAACTCACTTTAGACATAAGGACAAAAATAGACTGAAAGTGAAAGGTTGGAAAAAGATATTTCAAGCAAACAACAACCAGAAAAAAGCGGGAGTAGCTATATTAATATCAGACAAGTTAGACTTCAAAAGCGAAACAATTAAAAGAGACAAAGAAGGACACTATATATTAATAAAAGGGTCAATTCATCAAGAAAACATAACAATCATAAATATTTATGCACCAAGCCAGAATGCCCCAAAATTTGTGAGGCAAACATTGTGCTCACTGAAAGGAGAAACAGATACCTCTACAATAATAGTTGGAGACTTCAATACACCACTCTCATCAACAGATAGAACATCTAGACAGAGGATCACTAAAGAAACAGAGATGTTGAATTGTACGATAAATGAACTAGACTTGACAGACATTTATAGAACACTACATCCAACAACAGCAGGATACACTTTTTTCTAAAGTGCTCATGGAACATTCTCTAGGATAGACCACATGTTGGGTAACAAAGCAAGTCTCAACAAATTTAAAAATATTGATATTATACAAAACACTTTCTCAGACCACAATGGAATGAAGTTGGAAATAAATAAAAGGCAGAAGGTCATAAAATTCACAAACATATGGAGGCTAAACAACACCCTCTTAGAAAACCAGTGGGTAAAGGAAGAAATTACAAGAGAAATTAGTAAATACCTCGAGGCAAATGACAATGAAAACACAACTTATCAAAACTTATGAGATGCAGCAAAGGTGGTGATGAGAGGGAAATTTATTGCCCTGAATGCCTATATTAAAAGAGAAGAGAGAGCAAAAATTGAAGAGTTAACTGCTCACCTGGAGGAATTAGAGAAAGAACAGCAAACTAACCCCAAAGCAAGCAGAAGGGAAGAAATAACAAAGATTAGAGCAGAAATAAATGCAATTGAGAACAGGAAAACAATAGAGAGAATAAACAAAACCAGAAGTTGGTTCTTTGAGAAAATCAATAAAATCGATGGACCACTGGCTAGGCTAACAAAAAAAAAAGAGAGCAGATGCAAATAAATGCAATCAGAAATGGGAAAGGAAATATAACTACCGACCCTGTAGAAATTAAGGAGATAATGAAAAGATACTATGAGCAACTATATGCTAATCAACTATACAACTTAGATGAAATGGACAACTTCCTAGAAAAGCATAAACAACCAACATTAACTCAAGAAGAAGTAGATGACCTCAACAAACCAATCACAAGTAAAGAGATTGAGTCAGTCATCAAAAAGCTCCCAAAAAGGAAAAGCCCAGGTCCAAATGGTTTCACATGTGAATTCTACCAAACATTCAAGAATGAATTAGTACCAATTCTACACAAACTCTTCAAAAAAACTGAAGAAGAGGGAAAGCTACCTAACTCTTTGTATGAAGCCAACATCACCCTAATACCAAAACCAAAGATACTACAAAAAAGGAAAATTATAGACATATTTCTTTAATGAATATAGATGCAAAAATCCTCAACAAAATACTCGCAAATTGAATCCAGCAACACATTAAAAGAATTATACACCATGACCAGGTGGGATTTATTCCAGGTATGCAAGGCTGGTTCAACACAAGAAAATCAATTAATGTAATATACCACATCAATAAATCAAAACAGAAGAAGCACATGATCATCTCGATTGATGCAGAAAAGGCATTTGACAAAATTCAACATCCTTTCCTGATGAAAACACTTCAAAGGATAGGAATAGAAGGGAACTTTTTCAATATGATAAAGGCAATATATGAAAAACCCACAGCTAACATCACACTTAATGGGGAGAGACTGAAAGCTTTTCCTCTAAGATCAGGAATAAGACAGGGATGCCCACTATCACCATTGTCATTCAACACTGTGCTGGAAGTTCTAGCTAGAGCAATTAGGCAAGAAAAAGAAATAAAAGGCATCCAAATTGGAGAGGAAGAAGAAAAACTTTCACTATTTGCAGATGACATGATTCTATACATAGAAAATCCAGAAAAATCTACAGCAAAGCTACTAGAACTAGTGAATGAATACAGCAAAGTAGCAGGCTACAAGATCAACACGCAAAAATCTGCAGTGTTCCTATACACAATGAATGTGCAACAAAAGGAGGAAATCAAGAAAAAAATCCCATTTACAATAGCAACCAAAAGAATCAAGTATTTAGGAATAAACTTAACCAAGGACACAAAAGACCTTTACATAGAAAACTATAAGAAACTGCTAAAAGAAATTGAACAAGACCTAAAAAAAAATGGAAGAACATACCATGTTCATGGATTGGAAGACTAAATATAGTTAAGATGGCAATTTTACCTAAACTGATTTACAGATTCAATGCAATACCAATTCAAATCCCAACAACTTACTTTACAGAAATAGAAAAACCAATAACTAAATTTATTTGGAAGGGTAAAGTGCCCCAAATAGCCAAAAATATCTTGAGAAAGAGAAATGAAGTGGGAGGTCTCACACTACCTGACTTTGAAGCATATTACAAAGCTACAGTGCTCAAAACAGCATGGTACTGGCATAAGGACAGAGATACTGATCAATGGAATCGAACTGAGTGTCCAGAAGTAGACCCTTGCATCTACGGACAACTGATCTTTGATAAAGCAGTGAAGCCGAAGCAACTGGGAAAGAGCAGCCTGTTCAATAAACGGTGTTTGAAGAACTGGATATGCATTTCCAAAAGAATGAAAGAGGATGTCCATCTCACACCTTATACCAAAATTAACTCAAAGTAGATCAAAGACCTAAACATTAGCACCAAGACCATAAAACTCTTAGAAGAAAATGTAGGGCAATATCTTAGAGATCTTGTGATAGGAGGTGGTTTCTTAGACCTCACACCCAAGGCACGAGCAACCAAAGAACAAATAGACAAATGGGATCTCCTCAAAATTAAACACTTTTGTACATCAAAGGACTTTGTCAGAAAAGTAAAAAGGCAACCTACACAATGGGGGATGATATTTGGAAACCACATATCAGATAAGGGTTTAATATCCCGAATATATAAAGGAATCCTGCATCTCAATAACAGAAAGACAAACAATCCAATTAAAAAATGGGCAAAAGACATGAACAGACATTTTTCTGAAGAGGAAATACAAATGGCTCAAAAACATATGAAAAAATGCTCAACTTCACTGGCTATTAAGGAAATGCAAATCAAAACCACAATGAGATACCATCTCACACCTACCAGAATGGCCATTATCCAAAAAACAGAAAATGACAAGTGCTGGAGAGGATGTGGAGAAAGAGGCACACCTATTCATTGTTGGTGGGAATGTAGAATGGTGCAACCACTCTGGAAGACAGTGTGGAGGTTCCTCAGGAAGCTAAGTATAGATTTGCCATATGACTCACCTATTCCATTGCTAGGTATATACTCAGAGGAACTGAAACTTAAAACACAAGCAGACATTTGTAAACCAATGTTTACTGCAGCATTATTCACAATTGCCAAGAGATGGAAACAGCCCAAATGTCCATCAAAGGACAAGTGGATAAACAAACTGTGGTACATACACATGATGGAATATTATGCAGCTGTAATACAGAACAAAGACATGGATCATGTAATAACGTGGATGAACCTTGAGGACATTATGTTGAGTGAAGTTAGCCAGAAACAAAAGGACAGATTCTGTATGGTCTCACTAATATGAACAGACATTAATGAACAAACTTTGGGAGTTAAAAGCTGACAACACAGGCAACCAGGAGATAGAAAGAGGGCAGACACAAGCCATTTGATGCTGAAGGACTACAGAATGTTTAGGATTGATTGCATAGATCCAGAAATAGATAGCATAATACTGTGTGATGGTAGCACAGTATTGCAAGTACACTGAACAAAGATGTCTGTGAGTAAAGCTGAAAGAGGTGGGATAGGAGAATGTATGACACCAGAGGTAAAGATAGATGATAAAGACTGGGACTGTATAATGTGGCAAAAACTGGAGTGGCCAATGACTGTTACTAAATATACAAATATAAAAATGTTTTTGCATGTGGGAAAGCAAATGAATGTTAACCATGTAGAGAGTTGAAAAAGGGATGGTATTCAGGAAAAAACATAATCAAAGCAAACTGGAGTCTATGGTCAACAGTAACATTGTAATATACCTCCATTAAATGTAACAAAGGCAATATGCCAGTGCTAAATGTGTATGAGAGGGGGATATAGGGGAGGAATATGGGATTCTTGGTAGTGGTGTTATTTCCTGTCCTTACTAGTATATTGTATTGTATGACATGTTATTTTTCTTTTTATCATTTTTTTTCTTATTGCTAAAAAAAAAAAAAAAAAAAAAAACAATTTTTCTTGTAGTAATCAATAAGTTCAAGTGCTGACTGTGGTGATAAATGTACAACTTTATGATGATACCATGAACAACTGTTTGTACACTGTGGATAAATGTATGCTATGTGGACATAACTCTATAAAAATGTAGGAAAATATATATATAGGAGTAAAAGTGTTGGAGAAAACATGGTGAGAGGGATGTACCTATCTACCTGTTGAGGAGCAGGTAGAATGGTGTAACCTTTCCGAAGGTCAGTGTGGTTGTTCCACAAAAAGTTAAGTATGTGGGGACCAAAAAGTCCTCCAACCTATTATGGGGTATGTCATTTGAAGATCTGAGAGCAGAGACATGAATGAACATTTGCAAACTGGTGTTCATGGAGGCAGTAATCATGATTTGTAAAGGGTGCAGATGACCTAAGGGTACATTGACTGAAGAATGGAATGGTGTACTGTGGTGTACACATACAGTGGAACATTGAGCAACTACAAGGAGTGAAGCTGTGAGATACACAAGGTGAATGGATCCTGTACACAGTATCTGAGTGAAGTACACCAGAAATAAAGGCAAATACTTTAATGCCTCGCCAGTATGGACTAACTACAATGTGTAAACTCAGAATTGAATCTTAGAACATAGCCTAACGTGGACATAATAATTGTAATAGTCCCTAGATTGTAAGCTCTTACAGCAGTTAACTCTATCCCTGAATTGTAATGCCTATCTCTAAACTTTGAGATGCTGATCCCTTAGCGTATAACCTGATTGATCTCTGGAATAATGCATATCTCTGAGACACCTGAAACTCAGAGCTAGAGCTCGGCAGATATGAATGTCAGTATTAGCACATACAGCCACTGTTAGAAAAAAAAAAAAAAGCTGAAAAAGAGCGCAGACTTCAATTAGTGACATGAATGAAGCAGGTCTGGTTAAGACCAGGGCAAGCCAGGCCAAAGGGTAAAGGTTGAAACTGATTGTGTTTTAAAACTTCAACTTCCATATGAGACCAAGGGAAGAGATATTTATTTGGTACAGGATCTAAATTTTCTAAACGGTACGACTCTACAGTCGATTTGTTCAAACACCACAATTGCATGGAACTTTGAATAGGAAGTGAGATACGGTAGGTTAGTATAGGCTGGAGTGAAATAGTGACACATCCCAGAGTAATTTGGGCAGATAATAAAAAAATATATTTACAGCCTCCCTCTCCCCAGCCCCGAGGATCTGGGGGAAGGTGCGGATGCGTTGGACATCCTCACCTGGACTGGTGTTGATGTTGTCACAAACATTGGGACTGGCGGTTTGATGTGCTGAGCCCTCGATCGTGGGACTTGCCCTTATGAAGCTCATTACTGCAAAGGAGAGTCTAAAGTTGTATGTAATGGTGCCTAAGAGTCTCCCCCTGAGTACCTCTTTGTTGCTCAGATGTGGCCCTCTCTCTCTCTAACTGAGCCATCTCGACAGGTGAACTCACTGCCCTCCCCACTACGTGGGACCTGATTCCCAGGGGTGTAAATCTTCCTGGCAATGAAGAATATGACTCCCGGGGATGAATGTGGACCCAGCATCGTGGGACTGACAGTATCTTCTTGACCAAAAGGGGAATGCAAAATGAGATGAAATAGTTTCAGTGGCTCAGAGATTTCAAATGGAGTCGAGAGATCACTCTGGTGGACATTCTTATGCACTATATAGATAACACGTCTTAGGTTTTAATGTATTGGAATAGCTAGAAGTAAATACCTGAAACTACCAAACTCCAACCCAGCAGTCTGGACTCCTGAAGACAATTATATAATAATGTAGATTACAAGGGGTGACAATGTGATTGTGAAGACCTTGTGGATCACACCCCCTTTATCTAGTGTATGGATGAGTAGAAAAATGGGGATAAAAACTAAAGGGCAAATGGGGTGGGATGGGGGGGATGATTTGGGTGTTCTTTTTTCACTTTTAGTTTTTTATTCTTGTTCTGGTTCTTTCTGATGTAAGGGAAATGTTCAGAGATAGATTGTGGCGATGAACGCATAACTATGTTATCATACTGTGGACAGTGGATTGTATACCATGGATGATTGTATGGTGTGTGAATGTATTTCAATAAAACTGAATTTAATTAAAAAAAAAAAAAAAAGAGTGAAGCCTGAAGAGATGAGGACACTGAAGCTGCTCTGTCCTCAAATAGGGTCTTCCAAGAATGTCAAGTCCAGACATGGAGATTGAGGGACTAGGTGGGCTAAGGTCAACATTAAAAGCTGTTAAACTTTTAGACCTAGGCCGGAGCTGGTAGACCTAGCAGACAGGATCTAGGGGACATAGATGGGGCCCGCTATGAAGCAAGCCTTCCCTTGGCAGGCAGTGCAGAAGGCCCAGAAATTTGAAAAATGGCACTTGAATGGCCACTTGGGTTGCTGGATAATGAGCATAACTTTAGCAGATTGGTTAATTAAGACCAAAATTGCAAACAAAACTCACAAGGGGAAGCCAAAGGAGAAACACAGGGAGTTACAAGGCATAGAGTGTCCGCAACTAGGAAGAAAAAGGGTGGGGAGAGGAGGGGACAAATACTTAAAGGAAAAGATAAAGAGACATCCAAAGGTGACAACTTCCTCAGAGACGGGAGGAGATTCCCCAGGTGGACAGTCAGTAACGAGAGCCTTAGAAGAGGAAGGAATGGTGAGGATCTCAAATTCTACTCCGTGCTTATGAAATAAGGCTTTGAGAAGTGTCTGTCCACTGAGTATTGCAGACTTCTGGGCACCTTTTATATACCAGCTACTGTCCCCGGGACTGTGGACGCAGCAGAAAACAAGGCCTACCAAGGCCCTGCCTTCAGGAGATGGTTCCAGAGGGAAAGACACAGAAACAAATGACAATGCCAGGTGGTGACAAGAGCTGGAAAGAAAACCCCAGCAAGTTCAAAATACAATCACATGCTACCAGAAAATTAAAACAAAACAGGACTATACAGTGAACCCTATTGTAGATGACGGACTAGAGTTAATAGCACAGTTATAAAAGTGTTCTTTCAAGAATTGTAACAAATGTAGCACACTAATGCAAGGTGTTAATAGGGTGGTATGCGGGAACTCTATTTCATGCATGATTTTTCTTTAAACCTACAACTTCTTTAAAAACAACAACAACAACACAAACAGAGCTGTGAGGAGCAGAGGCAGGAGTGAGGACAGGTGCTATTTCACGTAAGGTGGTCAGGGGAGGCCTCTCTGAGGAGCTGATATCTGAGCAGAGAATGGAGTGAATAAGACAAGAGAGCCACATAATTATCTGGAAGAAAAAGCATTTTGGACAAAGAGAAAAGAGCCAGCACAGAGGTCCTGAGGTCAGAACAACCTGGCATGGTTCAAGGAGCAGGAAATGGGCCATTATGGCTAGAGACAGAGTTAGAGGGTGAAGACAGGAGCAGGGAGAAGGGAGGACAAGAATCAAAGACACAGAGAGGGACCAGATCACGTGGAGCTCCCCAGGCCACATTACAAAGTTTGGTTTTTATTCTGAGTGTGATAGGATATTAGAGGGTTGTCAGCAGGAAAATGCTGCGATGTCGCTTGTTTTAAACTGTCCATCAGGCTACAGTGTAGAGAAAAGACCTGGGAGAGGCAGGAGGGAGGTAGGGAGGAAGTTGGAGTGGTCCATCCAATAGAGAAGGGTCCAGGGTAGGGATCGGCAAACTATGGCCTGTGGGCCAAATCCGGCCCGCTGCCAGTTTCTGTAAAGTTTTATTGGAGCACAGCCACAGCCACTCATTTGTTTCCATATTTTCTATAGCTGCTTTTGCTACAATAGAGAGTTGAATAATTGTGACAGATGCCACAGAGTTGAAAATATTTACTCCCTTGGCCCTTTACAAGAAGCATTGATTGGTCCCTGGTTCGGGGTGTTGACAGTTGAGGTGGTGAAGGAGTTCTAGACAGACTTGGGGAGTGGAGTTTACAGGGCAGATGCTGGATCACAGTCCGGGCTCTTCTCCCCAAGCCTGGAACGTTCCAGCCTCTTGGCTTCCCTGGGCCTCTGAAGACTGGCAGAGAAGGAACAGACTCACCCAAGTCCAGTCCTTACAGCAGCTTTTGCAGTGGTCCACTGGCTTTCTAACCTGAATTCTCAGGGCAGTTACGGGCTTTGCCCCTTCTTCCAGCCTGCAATTGCCCTCCACAGCTCCTCTCACTGATGAGGCATGAGCCAGTGTCCTTGGCTACCCAGAAAGCTCCAGAAGCTGTAGGATCCCTCTTGCACAAGTGTTATATTCCACTCTCATCTTTCAGGCTGAATCATAGTGAGTGCAGGCCAACTTCCAACCATCAGAGCTAAATCTCAATGCCTGTGGTATTCTCCAAAGTCCCAGGAGGCCCCTCTGCCCTGTTCAATAGGCCAGAAGTCCCAGGAAGTTAACATCCCCAAAAGTGACCCTCAAGCATGACCGGTGGGAGTTGGTACACAAATACCCCAACTCCCTCACATTTCAGGGGATCTACACAGGCTCTCAGAATTCCAGTAGGCACTCAGATCTCAACAGTCTTGAGACCAGTTACTCACAAGGGCCACTTACTTCAGAATTCCCCCTTTGTTGATTCTATCCTTCCCTGTCTCATCTGTCTACGTCCCAAATAAAGCCTTTACACTCAAATCCCTCCTCGGATCTGCTCCTAGGAGAACCCTATCCCACGTGCCCCTTATCTTCACTCTTCCCAACAGAGCCTGTGCCTTTCACCATAGCCAGCTGCCTGCAATGCTCTCCACTGGGCACAGGCAGGACCAAGGAAAGGAAAAACAGGTGGATGCCGAGTCCCGGACTCAAGGGTGTGTGTGCCCGATGGTCCCTGGACCACGGATGGGCGGCCTAGAGCCCCGACTCCTCCAGGATGAAGCCCCAACTCCTGTTCTGGTACCAAGACTCTGAAAGTGTCCCTCTACCTGTATTTCCAGCCTCAAACATGTCACCCACTCGTGTCTCTAAACTGCAACCCAAGCTGTCCCTGCTCACTGGCCTGCCAGAACACAGGACCCAACTCGGACAGGACCCACTCTGAGAAGTCTTCCCAGACTGGAGTAGTTGGCCCAGCCACTGTATTTCCTCAGCTCTCACCAAAGTATAGGACCTAGCACAAAGTATTTTGTAAGAAACATGGTACAGAAGAAATAACATGGGCTTGGGCGCAAGCCAGCCTGGGTTTGTACCTTAACTCTTGCTTAAAATGACATGGCCTTGGGGATGCTACCCAGCCTCTCTGAGTCTCCTTTCCCTCATTTCTAAAATGGGGATGCCAACAACACCGTTATCATCAGGTTAGTTTGAGGGTTAGCAACATAGGGCAGTAAGTGCCTGACTCAAACTAGAGGGCCACATGGTTACCGTAGGGTGCATGTTCCTTCCCAATAGGCCATGGGCTTCTCACAGTATCCGGCACATAGTTGGGGCTTGACAAACCCTTATTACATTAATGAACACAGGAATGAGTCAACTACTCCAGTCACTCAATCTTCAAGCCAAAGGCTGTGAACTCAAATGCCTGCAGGAAACATCCTAGTGACATGAGCAAAACAGGCCAACTTTAGAACAGTGGTCACCTTAGAGCACATGCCCCCTAAACAGGGTAGCCAAAGCACCCCACTGCTGCCACCCCAGAGGACAGGCCTTAAGTGACTTTAAATGTTGCAATAAAATGTGAATGACCAAAACAAACAGTGAAAGATAAACAAAGCATTTCTTCAACTGAAGGGCTACAATTGATGACCTCCATCCCATTTCAGAGGGGGGAGACCTTAAGATGACTCAAATTTAAATTTCCTCATAGTACAGGATATCATTCTTTTAAATCAGGACTAGGAAAAATGGACAGTGTCTTTGAGCAATATTTCTTAATAGTAAGAATATGATTATTATAATCACAGAATTCTTGGAGTGCCTATCTTGAAGCATGATCTGTACATATATTATCACCAGCACTACATTTCTTTTGGGTGCTAATCCCCACATCGATAAGAGTGGGCTGAGCACAGAGGTTGTTAAATGGAGTTGAAAGGCTGACTTAATCACTACCATCAACAAACTTTTACAGGTTAGAAAATCTTCATCTGGCCTGTGTCTGCAAAACTTTTGTTGCTGACTTCGATGTCCTTGGGTGATGCTAAAACACCTTGAAGTGAAAGAAATTAGGAAAACCAGAAACAGAGGAAGAGAGTAAGTACATTTACATGCACTGGTCTGGAACAGGTAGGTTGAGGGGCTGGACTGTCAATTGAGCAAAACCTCAATTACAGAGCAATCTAATGTATACCCAGGTACATTATCACAACTCAATAAACAGCTCTTTAGAATTAAGCAACTCTAATTTGCTCTCCTTTCAGCCTGAATGTCAGCCCTGAGAATGTGATATGACCTACACTCAAATTAGGAGGCATCCTTCTGAAGCACTGAACCTCGTGGTCCCAGGAGGGCAAGTGAGCTGTGCGCCAGTCTGCTGGAATACACCTTTTGAGAGAGAGACAGGGACCTGGCCTGGGCCTCCCTGTGGGCTCAGAATGAGCACCTGCTATGGAAGACATCAGAGAGGCCTTCAGCCCCTGGCACCCTCGGCCACTGTGGGGCCCTGTGACTCCCCACCCTGGTGTGACCATATATATGCACAAGCGATGCAAGATGGAGGTGGGCCCGTGTGGGCAGGTAGCTGAGGACAGATAGGACCAGCTGCTTTTCATTGGTCTGCAGATTCCCCTGGGCTTCCTGACTGATCAGTGATGGATACGGCATGTGGCTCAGGGAATTCTGTCCTACCACGGACCCCATGTCCCAAAGGATTCCAAGCCCACGTTAGCTCTACACATTTCCACTTCTTCCCTCTCTTCTCGTATGCTCACAGCATCACTGCTGGGGACAGTATTGGCCCCACTTTACAGAGGAATTAAGTGACTTCTCCAGGCCACATGGACAGTAACCAAATCAGCAGCCAGGTCAGGTGTCATGTCCTTACCCCCTGAGCACCTCGCCACCTTTTACTTCCTTACAGGGGCCTGTTTCCCAAGCAGTGTTCTAAGAACTCCGCCGTCCATTACCTCACTTCTTCCTCAGGACAGTCCTAGGAGGTGGCAATCCCACTCTCATTTCCAGAGGGCCACCTGAGGCCCAGAGAGGTGTATGACAGCCTCAAGGTCACACAGCTGGGTCACAACGCGGAAAGAATTCAAACTCTGGGGTTCTAGCTCCGAAATCCAATTCTGCCATTGAACTGGAACCAAACGGAGGAGGCCTGTGAGAAAGAAAACTCCACACAGGTGGCTTTCTTTCTGTGACGCCCCATTGTCATCCAGGCGCTTCCTGCCCTGAGCCCACACCCTGTGACGTGTGCGGCCATCAGCGCTCAGGAACGGGAAATGCAGGCAGTCTTGCCATCCCAAAGAGAGCACTTAGCCCTTGAGAATCCTTTTTTCCTTCAAATTTTCTCCCTTCTCTGAAAGAAGATTCATATTTTCCCCTTGGTATTTTTTTTTAACAAGCGCAAATATTTCAGTATTGAAGTACTTAAGCATCCTGGCTCAGCAAAGGCAAAGGCTCTTAAGAAGTGAGTCAGTTTTCATAAGAGGTTTCCCCAAATGCTCTGGTTTGCCACCCTCAAATGGGGCCCTGGCCACAGACTCCAGGTCTCAGGCTTCCTCTGGCTGCTGCTGCTTCTGTGTGTCCCTGCCTTCCATTTGCTTGGAGTCCACTAGCTCTTTAGGACGGTGAGTGTCTGTAGTGGGTTGAATGGGGGCCCCCTCAAAAGGCTACATCCATGTACTAATACCTGAACCCTGCAAATGTGACTTTACTGGGAGAAAGGGTCTTTACTGTAATTAAGGGCCTTGGGATAAGGCCATCCCAGATGACCTGGGCAGTCTTAAATCCAATGGAAGATGTCCTTATCAGAAGAGGAGACACAGGGAGGGGAAGACCATAGGAAGACAGAGAGGAGATGGGAGTTATGAAGCCCCAAGGCCAGGAACTCCTGGAGCCCCCAGAAACTGGAAGAGGCGAGAAGGCTTCTCCCCGAGTCTCAGCAGAGAGCACAGCCCTGTAGACACCTCAGTTTGGGGTGGGGGGGAAACACTGCTTAAAGGCACTCAGCATGTCGTGATATATTACCCAGCCACAGGAAACTAACACAGGAGGGAAGAGTTAAGTTCCTTTTTCCAGGCACTGGGAATTTGGTTCTTGCCATTACAGAGAGGCAGGTGGGGGTTAAAGCAGCAGGTGGGGGGAGACGCCAGCCCTAAGCCTCACCTGCCCTCTGGACCCATTCGGCTGGCTCAGGGGCTCCTGGCGCCAGGTGCCTTCAGCAGCCCTGCAGGTGTGGCCCAAACAGCATGAGCCAGACCTGCCCGCTCTGGCCTTCAGGAATGCCCTTTTCTCAGCCTGGCCGCGCCTGGCCTCCCAGCAGCAAAATGAGTAAAATAAAACCAACATTCAGACCTGCAATTACGGTTAAACGAGATAACACATGTGAGGGGACAGAATATGTTCAAAGGGTCCAGCTTCCAGTTTACCACCAACTGAGTGTCAAATGGAAAAAGTTTAATAGGGAAAAAATGAGGACCAAAAATATATATATATAAATAGACAGCCCACACTAAAAATATGGAGGCATTTCAGCAATGTATAATAAAAGGGGAGCAGCTTTTAGGGAGCTCCAAACCCCACCCCTCCATTGCTCACTTGTAAGAGAGCCCTAGTGCAGCTGCACGCAGCCCTAAACTACAGTGACTGGTGAGGGGTTTCAGAGCAGTGGCAGCTCCCGGATCACATGATCCTAGCATTAGTGGGCCGGGGGCAACACTGCTCCTCCAGGCTTGGCCAGCAAAGGACAAGCCACAGTCCCAGGGAACCCTGGCCACCTCTGCAAACAAAGGCACAGAGCTGTATGCTCTGTCCCGACAGCCTCTGAATTTAGCTTTCCATAGCTTTGGCTCCCCCATCCTAATGGGGGACATAAAGTGAGAGGAAACCAAGCATTGTCCTGTTCCATTTGTCTGTGTGCCAAGTTCAGAATGTGCTACACTAGGTCCCATAGTCATTTGTCCTGTTCTCATCACCAGCTTTGCACCAGACCCATGAGAGAACACAGTCCGTCCTCCGACGGAGCTCCATCCCAGTGTGGGAGGCCGCATGAGGGTTCTGGAGGACAGCCCAGGAGCTTACATGTTCACTGCATACCTGAAAGCCCTGGCAGAGGCCCCTGTGTCACACAAATCAGTCTTAAGGCGCCAAAAACATACAAGGCCTAAAGTGATCAAATTGATGGTTTCTTTTATATATGAATAGTACCCAATGTAAATGATTTTAAAGCAGATTTTTTTTCCTACTTGCTTTGTTCATGACATGGCCTAATTTTGTTGATCTTCAGCTAAGTGTTCATGGAGTTAGGCTGATCAAATGAATTCCTGCTGAGGCCAATAATTCACTCACTCATCCATCATTCAATAGATATTTTAAGTGTGAAATAACTGTGTGTCGAAAACAGCCAAAGAGTGGCAATTTCATATAGCTTGGCATTCTCTGCACTTGTGCCAGGGCTACGCTTAGCACAGGAGACTTAGCATGAACAAAATAGACAATGCCCCTCCTTTCACAGAGCCTATGTCCCAAAGACAGAGACGGAAAAGTACCAAATAAACAATGAAAAACATAGTTTAACTGTGAGAAGGGGTATGTAGAAAAAGGAGACAAGGTGATGTGACAAAGCGGCAGCTAGGATGGGGGACAGGTGGGTGGAGGGGTCAGGGAAGACCTAGTAGAGAAGATTCCATGTTGACATTTATGCTGAGATCTGAATGACAAACCACCGGCCACGTGAATACCAATCTAGAGTCAGGGCAACCGAGGAGAGAGAATCCCTGGATGCAATCTCCGGTCCAGGCCAGGCTACCACCACCCGGGGACCAGCCCAGGGAGCTCAAGGGCTTCACGCCAACCCTACCTTGGCCAAGGACACCAGATTCCGGATCCTTCTGGGGGGTTAATGTTTTTACCTTCAAACACACTGGGTAACATTCTACAGCTGGTATAATATGAACAGCTTCATTATTTCATTCACTAAATTATGCTATATTAAAAATTTGATTGCCAAACATAACACTGGCAAAACTAATACATCCATATGCTGCTGTTGCCAGTGTAAACTGTCAAACGGTTTTTGCGAAAGCAATAATGCAACACAAAGAAAAAGCTATAAGATGCTCAATTTGGCCTAGCAACTCTACCCCCAGGGAATTTATCCTAAGGAAATAATCTGGTTCAATAGAATAAAAATGTTCTCTGTCTGAAGCACTCCACTGAGATGATAATTGTTGTAAACACCAGGGAAAAAAAAACAAAAACGAAAGCACCTGGAATTATCTAGATGTCGGCAAAAAGGGAGATTTTTAAAAAACAGGATAATTCATATGATGAAATAGTATACAACCATTAAGCGTGGAAACAAAGATTTTACACAATTTCAAAAATAAATGGGATATAAAATTTCTTGAAAGCAGCAGAAAAGCAAACAATGGGCCTATTTAGTGGAAGTATATAAACGATACCTCAAGGTGAAGAATAGGAAAACTGAGAGGAACTGAATAAGGGCCAGTGGGCTGGGGGATCATTGAAAAAGTCCTTTCAAAATAATTATATGGAATTTTCAATGAAAAAGTCTCTCAAAGCCAATAGTACTCTCTGAACGGTGCAATAGAAAGCCCAAGAGCACAAGGATATGCGTTCATTATGACTTTAAATACAAAATAAATACAAATTTGAAGATACCTTCTGTTATATTCCACACAACCATTCACGTATAGATGTGAGACTCAACTTTGAATAAGACAATGCATGATTTTATAATACCTTTCCCTCTTTTATTGAGGGGTGGGGTGAGAGGCCATTGGAAGGCATGGAGGCCACTGAACTGGGGGAGGGACAGCAGATGATAAAAGGAGCCTCCCCCAACCCACCAGCACATCACTCTGTCAGGATGGGGCAGATGAGCCCCCGTAACGCCAGGCACTGGGGGGCGAGGCCAGGGCCCCCGGGAGGCCACTCACCTTTCACGATCAGCTCCGCGTAGTTGGACACGCCGGAGCCCCCGTCAGAGCGGATCACGCAGCGGTACTTGCTGACGCTACGCTGGGCAGTGTCCGCCACGCTGACCGTGGCCGAGAAGCGCCTGTGGTTGACCACACGAGTGACCATGAGGGCTGTGTCCCGGCCATTCCATTGCTGAAGGACAGACGGAGGGAGGGAGGAGAGAAATCACTGCATCATTATATGCAGCAGGAGGACCCCCGGCCCAGAGGCTCCGCCCTTCCCCACGCCCTCAGGCCCAGGAGTTCCCACCGATGCTTATTAAGACTCATTTTCACCAGTGATCTGATTCAAGAGTAAACGTTGCTACTGAGCTGATTCAAGAGAGTGGATGCCTGGTGGTAAGAGGGAGGGGAAAGTCCTCTGTGAAACACCTTGGCTTCGCTGAGCTGCGTTTGGGGCTGCCACACAGCCCCTTAAAGCCCCTCCCTTCTTTTTTTTTTTTTTTTTTTTTGATCTATTAAGCAGAACTCATAGCCTGCTCTCCGCCACACCCACCCCCCAAGACAGATTCAGCAAATTAGCAAAACCCAGCCCTCGTGAACTGATAATAAGCAACCTGGCTCCCAAGCCCTCAGCCTCATTCCCCACAGCTGATGCCCTAAAACCCACCCACAGCCTCTGAGCCCCACCCCACAGGGACCCCTCTTCCCCCATTAGTGGGACGCGGGTGGAAGCTTTTCGGCACCTCTCCCCCTTGACATATGCTCCTTCCTCTGCCTGAAATGTTCTGTCTTCCCGGGGACACTCCTTCTCCCTTAAAACCCCAGGTCCAGCTCACCACTACCTCTGGAAAGTTCCCTGACTATCACACCACCAGGTGCAAACTTTCCATGCATTTTTCCCACTTGAGACCGTGAGCTCCCCGAGGGCAGTGACGTAGCTACATTCCTCTCCAGAACCTTGTCCTGAAGCCTTCCAACTTGGGAGACATTTATGGAAGCAAGATGAATGCACAGCAGTTTCTGTCCTTAGCATCCTGAGTTTTAGGCATGATATTCTGAGTTTCAAAAGCCCCTTTCATGGTAGCAAGTTAGGAGAGCTGGCAAGGCACACATGCGTGTGGATGCAATTTAAGTGAGTATTTATTAAGCATCCACTATGTCCCAGACCCTGAGCCAGATATTTCTGCAAAAATCATCTTTTTAATCCTTACAGCCTTGTTTGAGATGTGTAATATCGCTGATCTTCACAAAAGAAGATTTCAAATGTCAGAGAGGCTAAATAAATATGCAGAGCATTTAAATAAGTTCCTTCTCCAGGTTTTCCACCTCCAAGCCAAGCACTTTTCACTAAGACCTCATCCTGACTGCCTGCCTTAATTTAAAAAATTTTCTCCAGAAAAGAGATTGAGTGTTTTAATTGTCCGGTCAGATTTAGGGAAACCTTGTGATTTATGAGTTTTCCCATGCCCCAAGCCTTCTGAGATGCAATCTTCACTGTTTCCTGCTCAAAGTGAACAATTTCACCAAGTACACCAACCTACTTTCATCCGTGTCATCTCCCATCGCCCCCATGAGTGACAGGTCGGGACTGGGATGCCGGAGGTGAGAAGAACCACCATGTCTAGCTGTGCAGTGGGCAACGGGGCGGGACCAAGACCAGGGGAGGGCATGAGCAGAGGGCAAGAGACAGAGAGTGGGAACCCAGGCCTCCATCCTAGCAGTGACTTGTAGCAAGGACATCCTCCAGTCTAGACAGGGAGACGGTAGATGATTTTTTCTTTTTTTCACTTTTTGACATTCTTCAAACTTTCTGTCTTGAACATATATTGCTTTTATCTTTGAAAACAGTGAAATAAATGGAATCTCTTTAAAAAGGCACAGCACTCAGGGCTGCCGTAACTCACTCCAATTCCAGAAACTAACCAAAAGGACCAGACAAAAGCAAATAGAAGGAAACAGAAGAGGGAAAAAGGTCATTAGTGCTAAAACTGCCAACCACTTGCCCCAGACCTTGAAATATTTTTGCAAGAAATAGTACAACTTGGATCACATCATGAAAACCTATCAGATGCCAAACACAAGTTCCTTTTCCAAAAGAGCAGTGCAAGGAGGCAGTAGAGGGAATTCCGGCAAACACCGGGAGTGTGTCTCAATTTGCAGGACAGAGGGATGAAGGTATGTGTGGAAGTCAGAAGAGACGGGTCACCAAAAGGAGTCGGTTTTCTCCACTGCTGAGCAAGGCCCCCCAGGGCCACCATGTTCCATCTGACAGGTGAGTGATGAGGCTTCAGGCAGACACATTTTAACCCGATTATTTGTATCATCTTAAACAATTTTATATTTTCTTCCTTTTTAAGTGACAATGAATAAGCACTTTTATGTGCTAAGTATTTTGCAAGCCTTCTCCTGAAATTGTATACAGTGGACATACCAGTTTTCTCCATTGTATATATACGAGGAAGCTGAAGCTCAGAGAAGTGCAATGGACTGCTGAAGCTTGCACAGTTTGGAAGTGACAGAGCTACGATTTGAATGCAAGGCATTAGACTTCAGGCCATCCTTAAACCACCATGCGTGTTCTTTTGATGTGGAGTAACTATTTCCCCCATCACTCACCTCTTCCAGGACCCTCATTCTCAAATGTGGAAATGTGAGAGCGTGTGGGCAGGTGTATGACCAGAATGATCAGCCTATTGGCTACCAATTTCTTGGTCAAGGGCAAAAAAAAATAAAAATAAAAATAAAAAATCAACAGTAGCAAAGGAAGGGGATGGAAGGTGGGATGTCATATAGGGAGTGAGGAGAAATAAGCAAAAATGCAAGTGGGCCCACCCCACAGACAGCCAATGAGACTCCAGGCTTTTCCTCAAACATGCCATACTTTGAGAAGCCAAGAAATTAGGGGGATAAAAACAGAGAGATTGAGAGTGATGTGAGTCCACGGGTTCTACAAAACATCAGCAAAGAGGTGAATGGATAAGGTGGAGAATGAACCTTGAGGTGCCAAGGGTGAATGGTGGGAAAAAAGAAATGCCAGTTGCAGAATTCAAAATGATGTTAGACATAAAGAGAAGCATTGACACTGAAGAAAATGGAGGACAGGCTTTCAAAAAGTGGCCCAGCAAGCAAAGAAAACAAAGATAAAAGGAATTGAAGAGACAGAAACCAATCATCAGTCCTCCTGAAGAAGCAGCCAAAGAAATAGAACACAAGTCATATTCCAAGATATAATAGGACACTTTGATAAACTCAACTAAGATCTGAATCTACAGATTGAAATGACCTACCACCTACCTGAGGAAATTTATGAAAAGCAAAATAATTGAGAATACATGTTGACAAAAATTCTGAATTTTAAGGATAAAGAATATAAAAATCCAGGCAGAAAAAAACAATGTACCAAAACAAATAGGCCCAGCTAGTATAAAACTCCTCATCTCCAATAAATGCTGTTTCACAACCATGTGCATTTCTAACAAGTTTCCAGTGATGCAGTCTGTCTTGGGACCACACTTTGAGAACCTCTGCTCTAGAGAATTCCAAAAGCATTGCTCTTTCCACACCAACCCTGTTTTCCTCCCCTATTTAAAGACTTGGCTATATGTTTATATTTTCTCCTTTTTCCTGTTTTATTGGAATCTTAACCCAGCCTGTAAATTCCTCTGGGCAGAAATTATACCTTCCATGTTTCACACATTCTCAATTTCTGCTTTGGAAAATAATGAGTACATTTCCATTGCGATTAATAATAGAAAAGGGAAAGGGGAGGAGGAAAAAAACCCAACTCAGACTACCAACTCCAATAAACAGCATCCACAAATGGGTATGGACCCTGGAATTCTCTGAAAAATTTGCATTTCTAGCAAGTTCCCAGACAATGCCATGCTGCCAGTTCAGGAACCACCCTTTGAGAAGCTGTTTCAAAGGGTTTTTAAGAGGATTAACTGAACTCTATCATATAAGCCAGTTAGCACAATGCCTAGCCCAGACTAAACACTCAAAATTGTTAATGTGACTTTTACTTAATAAATGCTCAGACAAATCCCATTAGGTTGAACAAACTATTTATCAAACTCACTTAGCTATACAACTCTTTACTCATAGGAGATACACTGACTTTTCATTGGAAGCAGTCCATTACCGCAGAGATGCCTGAGCTTTCTGACGCTGCCATGTTCTGAAGAGGTCAATTCCCCAGGCCACTTTTTTTTTTTTTTTTAACATAGATTCAGGAACAGACTACCAGCAAATCTCAAGACAGGAATTTAGGGGATCTTTGCAGCAGGCTCATTGGATTTCAGGAGCTCCTATGTTTAACGTACTGTAGGACGGGGCAGAACAAGTGCATGGATAAAATGGACGTGATGGGTGTCCCTGGAAGATCCCTTTTACAAGCCAGCACTCTCAACCTCCAGCCACGGTGACTGTTGGCTGCTAATGGCTCATGGCTCCCCCTTCCCCAGAGAACTGCCCTCCCCTGCCTGGCAGTCCATGACCCACGACAGACATGCAGTATAAATGCTGAGCCCTTGCGTCCAGGTGGGACCACCTCAACATACAGCTGATGTTCCAGATTCCTCCAGGGGATGAGGCTGAAGCTAGACTGGCTGCAACCACATCTTCTCTTAGCACCTTTCCAGAAGCACCCCTTTCTCTTGAAAGCACTCAATACATCACTGTATCTCAGATTCTGCTTCTAGAGGACTCACCCTAAGACACCACATATTAGTTACTAACCACTGGGAAGAAATTTGTCCAATTGGTTTGTAGAGTCAGAGGGGCTGGAGGATATGATTCCTCTTTGAACAACAAACATAGATGCTTGAAAACCTTGCTACAAGAGGAAAGGAAGCATGCTCTGACATTGTAGAGGAAGGATATAGCTGTGTCTGAAAAATACTCCAGGAACCAGAAGAAAATGTCTAATAAGTCAGAGTGTGATGAGAGCCGCAGCAGCCAGGCATCCATCCATGTCGTGCTTCCCTCTCGCTCCTCCCGGGATTTGACTTCCCTTCAGTGCCCTGCCCCTCTTTCCTAGCACCATCCTTGCTTGTTTACATTCTTGGCTGAGAATTTTTACTCCCCACCTGTCTCTGGGATGGGATCCTCTGCAGATCCTGGCACTTTCTCCCGTTTCCACTCCTCCGATGTCCACTCAATCCTGTCGGTTGCCTGTGTGCCTGGATTTCAGCAGCCGTGTCCTGCTCAGCCAAACCTCCACCACCCCTTGGCTTGTCTTCTCTCCTTACAGTTCCTCTTCTGCCTCTGTCTGGGACTGAGATCACTCTTCTTACACATTTACTCTGCTTAAATTAAATCCCTTTTCCATGTTGCCACAGCATTCTAGCTCAGAGCCTCTCACCATCCGAGCACCCACTGACACTTCTGGTGTCCCTTCTGATCTCTGTTTCTGGGTCCCTGGGTTCCTGCACAGCTGCCTTGACCTTCAGCACTTGCCTTGTCTTGACCAGTCACACTCATGGGCTCCTGCCATCTGGGCTTGTCTCTCTGAACTTGACCTCCATCTTTCTTTGCCTGTGGTCCATCACAGCATTATTTTCTATCGTGGCTCTGAGCCTTCCTGCTTGTCCTTGTCTTGCTATTGCCTGCTCCAAATATGACAAATGTGATTATCCAAAAGCCTATCTTCTAGAGATTTTATAAGACAACCTGCAATTTCCTATCCTTCAATGGGAGAAAGTCTGTTGGTTCAAGAGCTAGATAGAAAAATGTGATCCTCCTGGCTCTGCTAGCATCTGACCTTAAGAAGAAAAGTAAATAATTCTGGACGATACATAAAAATAAGATTTAAAGTAAATGTAACACTCTGCACTTAGCTCTTCGTTATTTGTATTAGTTTCCTATAGCTGATGTAACAAATGACCACAAATATAGTGGCTTAACCTAACACAAATTTATTATCTTACAGTTCTAGAGGTCAAAAGTCATAAAAGGGTTTCAGTGTCTAAGATCAAGTGGCCAGCAACAGCTACATTCCTTCTGGAGGCTCTAGAGGAGAACCATTCCCTTACCTTAAATAGCTTCTTGAGGCCACCTGCATTCCTTGGCTTGCAGCCCTGTCCTCCAGCTTCAAGCCAGCAACCACATGACTCTGACTTCTGCTTCCATTGTCGCATCTCCCTCTCTCTAACTTCCCTTCCTCTTTCTTTCACTTATAAGGACCCTGTGATTACTCTGGGCCCACCTGCATAATCCAGAATAATCTCCCCTTCTCAAGATCCTTTAAGTTAATCCACATTTGCAAAGTCCCTTTTCCCATGTAACGTAGCATATCCTCAGGTTCCAGGGATTAGAATTTGGACAACTTTGGGGGGGCAGGGGAGCTATTATTCTGCCTACCCCAGTCCAGGCTCTACCAGCAAAGCCATGATTTCTGACCACCAGCTGATTCGGGGTGCAGGAAGATCACCTTTTCTCTCGGTCTGCTTGCCAAGCCCTATGCCCACAGGGCTGCATCTGTCTATAGGTGAACCTTTCCCAATTCATTCATCCAGGGTGAAACAGTTCTAAATTGCACAAAGGCATTTTGTAGCCCACCCAGTTCCTTTGAAAGTTCTCTATTTCTTTTACCTTTTTCATCGGCTTGCCTTGCTCTTTTAAAACAAACAACTCAAATTCAACCTTCCTTAGCTTGCCTTTGGTGTCAACTTAGTTTGAAAAAATGTACTCCTTGGAAGAGAAGAGGCTTCAAATACCTACACTTAATAGGTCTGTGCATGTGCATGCTTCCATCCCTAGGCAAAACCTCTCTACCTTCAGGAACCACTGAGAGAAGAAAACAAGAGACCTACTCCTGATGCCACTGAGAAGCTGCTGTTTCCAAAACACCTGAAGGTATCTATAATAGTCTCACCATTTGGTAACTCTTCATCCTCTCTGCACCTGTGTCATGACATTATTCCCTTCATAAAGAGATGAGACAGCCAGCAAAAATGGCTGTCATTAGCTTACAGAGAGCAGGCTGGCTTAGAATTGATTTGTAATTGGCCAAAGTGGAAACTATACTGTCTTTAATAAAAGGAAAGTGTTTCTGGTTTCATTCAACAGACATTATGCTTGATTTACATGATATTCTAATACAGGGTCCTGGAAGCCTTCAGCATGCTGATCTGAGCTTCTGATATTAAAAAATAAAATAAAACAAAATTAGGCACAGCTGAAAATTGTTGATTGCTCCAGCAATCTCCTGGCCAGAAAATATTTAGGAGAAATTCCTACAATTCATTCTGAATGAATTTTCTTTTGATTTCTAGCCATACTGCTTCAATGGTATGACATTTGGAAACTTGCTACGTTCTTGCCCATCAATTCTTTTAAGACCTTTTTTGTATCCTTTTGGCAATCTCTAAAGAATAGCTTATGATTGTTCCTCATTAAAAGCTAAAAGAAACAGAAGTGGAAATAAATCATTTGTGATTAGCTGTGCTGAAACTCTCCCAGGGTCCACTCCCTGCATAGCTGATTGCACATGTGGGCTTGGTTTCTGGGTTCTGAGTCAGGAGAGTCCTGGCCTAAGCCCTCCAGGGAGCTTTCAGCCCCTAGCAAGGACGACGAGCAGGTGATGAAGGGCTCCCCATATGCTGGTCCCCTGCATGGTGTGGTCTCCCTTTGACAATTTCTGCTTACCTTCCAGAAATCCACCTAAGCACCACTTCCTCCAAGGGCCCTTCCCTGATACCCATAAGCATCTCCATCGCCCTCCTCTGCACTCACCAGGCTCCTCTATACCCTGCAGCCTTGCCAGAGCGGTGAGGAAATATTTAATTCTATGATTTCTTACTTAATGCCTATCCCCACTGACAGAAGATAAGCTCCATGAGGATTAGAAGCAGGTCTGCTGGGGCCTGCATGAGCTGGCATCCAATTCTCAAGAGCATAAACTGAGGCTGGACAAGGGAATACACTGAAGAATGAGACTAAGAAGGCAAAGAGGGAAAGAATATATGCACAAGGGGAAAAGAATATGTGTGTGAGGCGAAATTTCCAGGTCAGTGTGGGGTAGGGTCCTCAGAGGTGAGTTGCACAAGATGGGGGAGCAGGAGGACCATGCATTAGGTCCAGATGAGTATGATCCAACCACCAGCAGAATTTTCCTCCCTTGGCTTGTCCTAAAGGGGTTGTCTTTGGATCTAGGATAGCTACAGGTGAAAAATAGAGAAGACAGAGCACGCCTCCTTACATCCGTTCACCCACCCTTGATTCTAAAAGCTGACAGGAGTCTTAGCTCAGGAGAACATGCAGTGGGATTTTGGCTTCTCTCATCTATCCATGTTCCTAGAATTTCCAAAGCAGTCCATTGTCATGAAGAGCCCGGTTTGCAGGAATACGAGTTTCCTACTTTGTAATCCTGCTAAATGTTTGTTCTCATTTCTGCTTGTTTGTTAAGATATGGATTGGGGGTGGTCAACATACAGATGATAGCTGCAGTCTTGGAAGTGAAGAAATAAAAATCCAACTTTCAACATTTGAGAGACACAGAAGGTGGCACTCCCCAATGAGACTGAGAAGGTTTTGCCAGAGAGATGGAAGAAAAACCACGAGATGTGTTAGGAGACATTTCTCTATGAACTCCCATGTTTCTGGCACATCTTCTGGGCAAGAAACACTGACAGCTTCATTCTGGGCTATCTTTTAGAGGATGTTTGTGTAGTAAATGGAATTAGAAGAGAGAGAATGATTTCTTCTGGGGCAGAAGACAGATTTGTTTTCCGACCAGTATAGTTAAAGATAGTGTCTTCTTTTGGGGCAAAGTGTGGGCAGGTTTGTTAGTAGCCATTTTAAAAGATTGGGGTTTCCTCAACACAAATATCCATCAGTTGATAAATGGATAAACAAAATTTGAGATATCCAAACAATGGAATACTATTTGGTCATAAAAATAAATGAAATACCAATCCATGCCACACAATGATGAACCTGGAAAACATTATTCTAAGTGACAAAAGCCAGACACAAAAGACCACATATAATATGATTCCATGTATTTGAAATGTCCAGAAAAGGCAAATCTACAGATACAGAAAGTAGATTAGTGGCCTCCCAAGGCTGGGGCATGGAAGTAGAAGAATAGGGAGTGATAGCATGTGGTCTCTTTTGAGGGTGATGAAAATGTTCTAAAATTAGATTATAGTGACATTGGCACAACTCTGTAAATATGCTAAAAAAAAAAAGAAAAACTCCTTTAGGACAACACTGTACTGTAGACAATGAATTTTTATGGTTTGTTAATTATATCTCGGTAAAGCTGTTAAAAAAAAGATCAGGGTTTCTTAAGCATACAGTTCTTCAGCTATGATACAGACCTACTGTGTCTACATATCCAACGTGATCCATCTCCACATCATTCCATGGGACTTGGGAGAGGAGAAGGGAACTGAGAAACATGAAGCTCATGTCATCTGATGTGCTGTGGGTAATAAGGCCCTTTGTCTCTGACCCAGAAGTCTCATGTCTTCTGCCAGCATCTATGAAACAAGCTAGCACACCAATAAGGTGAAATCTCAGATCCTTCATAATTCTTCATGGTCATTTTCATGGAAACAAGAGGAGAAAAAGATTTTCAGGAAAGGAGCGGTCAAAATCATCAAATGCTGAAATTGAAGTCAAGTATGAAGACTGACCAGCATCCTTTGGCTCGGACAAGAAAGAAAGCACTAGTTACCTTAACAAGGGATGCATCTGGGAAAAGGTGGGAGTTAAAGAAAGCCACATGGCAAGTGTAGACATCACATATAAGACGTGGGTTAAGAAGGCGAAAAGAGATGCTAGAGGGGTCATAGGGTCAAGAGTATTTTTATTTCATTGCTTGAGTTTTTATATTTGAAAAATCCCAATATATTTAAGTATCTAGTACAGTGGCCAGTAACTTAGAGATATGTAAATATGTGTCAAATAAATATTTTTAATAGAACGCCACCTGCATAGAAGGAAGGGCTGAAGTGGTAGCGTAAGGTGACAAGGCTGTGAGGTAGGCATAGAAGGATGAGCCAAGGACACAGAGACCTACCTTCAAATCCTGCCTCCACCACTCACTAGCCATGTGACTCTAAGCATGTTACTCACCTCTCTAAGCCCCAGTCTCCTCATCTATAAAATAGAGCTAATAATAACATCAACCTGAAAGACTGGTAATTAAAATTAAATATATCAAACCTGTAACCACTCAATAAATGTCAGTTATTCTGACTGTCATCATTAATTTATCACTATTCTTATTATGGTGTGGCCCCTCAGTTTTCAAAAGAAATCCCATGTCAGGGAGACTCTTAGTTCAGGTACAAGAAGGCAGGAGGAGAAGCTGGTTCCCAGAATGCTCACTCCTGGAAACCAGCAGCAGCCCTGCGGGGAGTGAGGAAAACAGGTTTACCGGAAGAATTGCTTGCAGAGAGGACTGATGTGCATCCTTCTCTCGTCAGCCCTGGTATGGCCACTGTCGAGCTGATGGGCTCACAGGGCACAAGCCTTTTCCTGCCAGAGATGGTTCTGCTCCCTGTCAAATGCATCTGACCTGTTGAAACACATCCACTGCCCCCATGGAGATCCGTGCAGAACATTTGGATACCTGGCCTCGTTTCTGAGACTCTTCAACTGATATTTCTTGTACAAACCCCGGGTGGACAAATCCTTTGTAAGAAGGCCTGGAGTCACCCCGTGGTGGGGTGTCAGAGTCTGCTCTGGAGTCCTTGAGGAGGGCAAGGATGGCTCCTCTGCAGGCTGTCCTCTTTGATAAAGACCGGATGATGCAAATGATATATGTCTAAACACCCTTCTGGATGCACAGATCTGATGGTGGTGAAGGGGTGTGAGGCAGACCTGAGGGTGATTTTGTCTGGGGCCTCACTGTGGGGCCAGCACTACGGCTTCCTTTGGAATTAGCCACCCCAACCCCAAGCCCCTCAAGGCTTCCCACCATCCTTCGAATAGCCTGTGTGGAGGAAAATGTGACCACTTTTTCTGATTGCATCTTTTTTCCCGTTTACATAATTTACTTGTATTCATTTTAGGGGATTTGGATGAAAAGAGATGAAAATTAAAAGCATACATAATCTACCATCACACTCAACTATTAAGTGTCTTATATGGGTTTTTTAGTGTTATGTGTGTATGTATAAATTTGGGTATGTGTATGTAAATATACATGTTTATGTATATATTTATGGGCATGTATATATTCGTGTTTATATATGTTTGTGTATGTAAATATGTGTATATATGTCATGTTTTTTCATAAAACTTAATACATTGAATACATTCATTAGTTTATAAATTGCCCTTTTCACTTAAATATATATTGTGAAATGTCATTAAATATACTTCAATATCCTGACACTTAAAGCCTCTATTTCAGCATTTCCTTAATCAGTCCCTTTTGTTGGGATTGATACTGGTTGTTCCAGTATTTCCCCCTGCTGAATATACTACCAGATAAAATTTTGTCCCCCTGTCTGGTTATTTCCTTAGGTAAATTCCCATAAGTAAAATTGCTCACTGGAAGAATATGTGCACTTAAGGCTTTCAATACCCACTGCCAAATTACCTTCCAGAAAAGATGTATCCATATACATTTCCTCTGCGCTGCACTGACAGTTTGACCAGTATAGTCCCACCTGATTGTACCCCAAATATATTTTTTCCTTTCTTTAAAAGAGCTCCCGCAAACTGCAGGCTGTTTTGCTTACTAGACATCCATTCAAAATGCACACCAAATACTCGCTTGACAAATTGCAAGTTGGATTCCTCAGGCCAATATATCACTTAAGAAGTAAGTTACAAGCAAGGCCCTTCCACCACAGACCAGGGGATTATCCTCCTCACCTTGAGAAGAAATCATCCCAGGACAAGACAAGCTTGTCTGTAACTTGTGGACTTTTATCAGCATTTGCCCTGAAGCACAAGAACTGGTTCTGAACTCAGCTACACACATTTCCACATAGATCTGTCCAACAGTGCTCACGAGAACTTGCACTGTAATCCCTTGAAAGCCAGAGAAGCAGATGGTCTTTTCTAAAGACCAGATAAAGTTTCCAGGAGGGGGTAATACAGGGGTATGGGCTGGTCTTCTTTTATTTAGCTTATTAATTTATGATCTGAAACCACCTGAGGATAAGCAGGCTACAAGGCCTGCTCTATAGAAAGGAAGAAAAGCATTCTCTATGACACAGGAGACAGTTTTGTCTCAAACTGTGAGTCCACTGCCTTCTCACTGACCACTGCCAGAAAGAAGGGCCACTGGCATGCCATTGTGAAAATTAAATCTTTCTGGGGCATTTCCCTGACTTAAAACTGGCTGATACTAACTTTGCAAATAAATTCATCACCCTCCCCCTGATGTGGGACAGGACCCCCAAGATGAATGAGTCTTCCTAACGACATGGGATATGGATTCCAGGAATGAGCCTAACCCTGGCAGCAAGGGATTGAGAATGCCCTTTTGATCAAAATGGGGAAAAGAAAAGCAACAAAATAAGGTTTCAGTGGCTAAGAGAATTCAAATAGAGTCAAGAGGCTGTCCTGGAGGTTACTCCTATGCAAGCTTCACCTAGATATGCCTAATGATAAGCCCAAGTCAACAGGAGTCCCGAAAACCTTAAAGAATACCCGGATCCCTATCTGAGACTCTGTAACAGTTTCAATCACTAAGTTTATTCTTCAGAAACTTAAATCCTTCAGAGTCCTCTAATGACAGCTAAGTTCCAAAACCCAGAGGCAGTAGCCTCTTCAAGAATATCTACTAGATGTGTCCCCTTTGCTCATAAAGTTGACACCCCTTTTCAACATGAACAGGTTAGGGTGTGACTGCCTTGACATCTCTGAAGATAGGGAAAGTGATTAACTAGAGGAAGGGGTAGCAACAGACAAGAAGGAATTTAACAAAGGATTATGAATCCTGAATCTTTATACAATTTCCTTTTTCTTAGTTGCCAGAGTATTAGAATAGCTAGAAGGAAAGAATTGAAATGGTGGAAACATAACCCAGAGCATCCTTTGAAATTTGTTCTATAGCTGCTTCTTAAATGGTAATTTGAAAGCTATACCTTTTTGTATATACGTTGTATTTCACAATAAGGAAATAACGGAAACTATGGTACTATAACTCATAACAACTTTGGAAATTTCCTATATATCTACTTGTTAAATCATACTTTGAAAGATATTATCTTTTTGTATATATATTATATTTCATAATAAGGAAATAACTGAAACTGTGGAACTGTAACCCATAACATTCTTCGACATTTGCTCTCTACTTGTTAAATTGCACTTGGAAAGTTATCACTTCTATGTATATATGATATAGTTAACAATAAAAAAATATGATTAAAAAAAAACGGCTGATAGACCACAAGCTACCACCTTTAGGGACTTAGTGAAATTGCTCAGCTTCTCTTGGAAGGTACTGCAGGAAAGAGCCCTGTTGAAGGCTAAGCCTGCTTAGGTGTCTCCTGGAGACCCTGGTGGCAAAGCTGGGCAACCCTGTTTCACCTGCTTGAGGAACTTCCAGGCAAAATCACCCCAGTGCTGTCACAGGCAACGGAATTTACGCAAGTATGTCAGCCACTCTTTGAGGCGCTGGAACAGACCCAAAGCAATGTCTCATGAGAAATCTGCCACGGCCTTGGCCGTCAGAGCTGGGCTGCAGTTGTCTCCTGCAGTGGCAGGTGTCACTGACAGATGTCTCATATTTTGTAGGAAGATGTTAATCTAATTCCAACTATTCTGCTGCATGTAGGTGGGGACTTAGCCAGACACACAAGCACTTGCCAGAGAGCATGATGTAAACTGTCGACCTCCCAATACATTCTAAAATATAGATTAGGGAGACAATATCTAGGGAGAAATAATTATTGAATCTATTCACTCACTAGATATATTTAAAATCCTGGGGTAGAGATGCAGTAGCAGAAAGCTGGGGAGCTCAGCCATGTCATACACCCACTTCCCTCCCTCCCTCTTCATCCATCTTCCCAAATTGCTTTTACACAGAGCATCATGAGAGGAAACAGCCCTGTGAAATGCACTTGTGTGCCCTCAATAAGACTGTGGTTGAGAACACTGTTCACTGCATCACACAGTGTTTTCTTTATGAAGACCCCTGGGAACAATGCACATCTGACCTCTGTACCAACAACAGTTTGATTTTTTCTGAGCAATTGGTTTGTGTTTATCTCACGGTCATTGTGAACTGTCTAGCTGACAAGCTGCCTTCACTCCACTAGTGGCTACTGTGCAATGCGGGGGGCTCTGCTTGAGACCCACCGATAAGTAGCAGGTGTGGGGAGATGCAGTTCTAGCATTATTACAGGCTCTGCAGTATTCTTTTCCTCCTATCTTGTGTGCCTCACTTTTAATTTATGCTATCTTGTTGTGTTTTATGTGCCATTGTAAGCCACCTGAAAGCATTCTGTGTAGTAAGATTAGGTTTACATTGGAAAGTGGGTAAATAAATAAAATGTGGAAGAGCTCCACATCCTAGGTTTCTATCTGTTTTCTTCAAAACTTCAATTACATTCTGCTTCAACATCCGTTCTCTGACAGACCCAAGGTGCTGAAACTCAGAACTGTAGCCATAATGATCAGAAAATAATTGGAAAACCCAAGTAAAGTTGCTTAAAATATTGGGATTGGCCTGCTTCATTCCCTCGCCCCCGCTGAAAGGCAGTGCCATTGAAATAACAAATGCTTCTTGGGGAGCCTGATGCACTTTAATACTAATGATAATGTAAAAAGTAAATAACACTAGCTAATACTTGGGTAGCTGTCAATACTTGAGTCTACTATGCTCTCCTGTGCTCTCAGGCAGCTCCAGGCAGCAGGAGGGGCAGGCATTAGTGTTATTTCCATTCCACCGCACTGCTAAGTAGCAAAGAAGAACCGTTAGCCCTTAGATGTGCTCTCTTTACCCGGGGACTATACAACTGCAAGAAACAGGCTCAAATACCAGAAGAGAAGTGACAGTGTGAACTTCCGTCAAAGTGTGCACAGAGGTGGCTGGGCATGGGTTAGGGACCAACACCCAAACCATGTCATTCAAAAGAGAACAGGCGAGATGATGGAGATCTTCTAATAAATGAAATTGGAGGTGATCAGAGTTGTCTTCCATGCACTATCCCTGTTTCCTTTAATTCGAGGTGGTATCTTCCTAGGGCTTCACTGTCCACCAGGACTTTCTGCAATGATACGAATGTTCTCTATCCTTGCTGCCCTACAGAGTAGCTACCAGATGCACATGACTACTGCACCCTTGAAATGTGACTAATGAGGCTGAGCTTCTAAATTTTTCATTTTCTTTATTTTAATCAAAAATGTAAATGATCATAGTAAGTTTAATAAGGTTTCAGGATACAAGATCAGTATAAGAAAGTCAATTATATTTCTGTACACTAGCAATGAATAATTCAAAAATTGAGATTTTTAATGCCTTTTATAATAATCAAATAATAATCAAAAAATAAAAAATATCTAATGTATAAGTCTGGCAAAATATATGAAAGACCCATACACAGAAAATTACAAAACCTTGCTGAGAGAAATTACTGAAGCTCTTAAATAAATGAAGAAATATACCATGTTCATGGGTCAGAAGACTCAAAATGCATATATGTCAGTTTTCCCCAAAGTGATCTATAGATTCAATGCAATCAATTCCCATTAAATCCCAACAGGCTTTTACTGATTCTAAAAGATAATGGAAATACAAAAGACCTAGGATAGCCAAAAACACTTTGAAAAAGAATACCATTGGAAAACTAATAATACCTGATTTCAAATCTTATTCTAAAGTTACATAATCAAGTTGGTGTGGCAATGATGTAAAACCAGATCAATGGAACATAACAGAAAGCTCAGAAATAGATCCACATAGACATAGACAAAAGCAATACAGTGAAGAAAGAACAGTCTTTACAACAGGTGGTGTTGTAACAATTGGGATGTACATATGCACAAAATAGAACTTTGATGACTACCTCACACTATATTTAAAATTTACTCACAATATATCAGACCTCAATGTAAAAACTGAAATTATAAAACTTCTCAAAGAAAACCTAAGATAAAATGAGCAAGAGATTTGAATAAACTTCACCAAAGAAGGTATTCAGAGTTTGAATGAGCAAGTGAAAAGATATTCAACACCATTAGCCATCAGGAAAGTGAAAATTTAAACCACATTGAGGTACTACTACACACCAATTCAAAAGGCTAAAATGAAAAAGAATGACTTTGCCAAGTGTTGGTGAGAATGTGGAGCAATGAGAACTCTCATACGCTGCTGGTGGGAATGTAAAACAGTGCAACCATTCTGGAAAAATGTTTGGCACTTACTTAAAAAGTTAAATACATATCTACCATATGACCTAGCCATTCTACGTCTGCGTATTTACCCAAGAGGAATGAAAACATAGGAAGGCTTGCCCATGAACATTCACAGCAGCTTTTTATATAATAGCCCCAAACTAGAAATAATCTAAATGTCCATCAATAGCTGAATACATAAATAAACTGTGGTATATCCACACAATGTGATATTACTCAGCAAAGCAAACCAAAAAAGGAATAAATGATACACACAACAAAATAGATGAAAGTCAAAGTAATTATGTTGAAAGGAGAGTACAGACTATATGATTAACATACAAAATTCTAGAACATGCAAAATAAATACAGGAGAAAGGAATTACAAAGGGTACCAAGAAACCTTTGGAGGTGATGGATATGATTTGTCCATTATCTTGATTATGATAATGCTTTTACTTCTATATATGTCAAAACTCATCAAACTTATACACTTTAAGTATGGTATATCAATTATGCCCTCAATAAAGCTGTTTAAACATAAAAAATAAAACCAAAAATTTAAATAGGTACATGTGGCTACTTGCTAATGCACTGAACAACACAACTCTAACTTCCATGCTGCCCCAGAATTTGGTATTCCTATGTCAGTATTGATGGGAGTTGGCTTAATGCTCCAACACTTTGTCTTCTAGTTCTGTGTCCCACCCCCTGCCCTTACACTCAGCAAAGGGAATCCTTTCCCATCTTATCTGGGAAGTGGGGTCAATGAGCAAAAATAAGAAGGAAAGAGATTCAAGCTTAAAACCCTTTCCTGGTGAACTTTACTGATGGAAACGTTCAGCCAGAGAACAGACTGCTTTCCTATTTTAGCAAAACATTCCAGTAAAAGGGTAGCCTCCTGATTTTACCCGATGCTGTGGAGGGGTTCAACTACCAGGCAGGAAAGTGGAGGATCACTGGACAAGGAAGCTTCTCCCAATCAAGATATGATGGTGCCATGTACCTAGATCCTAAAATAATCAGCCTGTCCTAGCTCTGGAAAGCTGGGCTTAAAGGACCAAGTTTGTGAGGGGGCAGTTGGGAAAGGTCATAAGTGTAAGTTCTACTTCTGGCATTTTCAGTTTTGTGGCCTCAGTTTCTCCATCTGAAGATAAAACGGGGACACTGATGCCTGCTCAATAGACTTGTAGTTAAGAATTGACAAGATCATGGATACAGAGCACCACCCATGGAGCAGAAGTGCTAAATAAGCATTCCTACCTCTTGCCCAGCAAGCCCTTCATCAAAGCATACTTTCTTCCCTTACCAAGGAGTGGGCAGGTGTGAGTGGGAGGCATCTCCCATCCTTACCTGGAGCCAAAGTTTGTCATGCTGAGACCACTTCCCGCCAGCAATGCACTGAAATGTGGCGTTCTGCCCCACGTTCACCTCAACATTTTGGAGCCGTAGGAAGTGAGGTGCTTTTCCTAAGAGAGAAACCAAAGAGCAAATGAGGACAGGATTCAGCAACCTGTATCATTTCCCTGTTGGTGAATGGCAGCTGAGAATGGGCACTGGGCAGGGTGGTATTTGCATCTGGGAAGTGGTCTGTGTCAGTGACGAGCTAAACCCTCTCTGATCACTTACTATGAGTCAAGCACTGTTCTAAGAACTTTAAATGTATCGTTTCACTTAAACCTCACAAAAACTCCATATTGCATCCCCTTTTTGCAGATCAGAAAATTAAGGCTCTTAGGGTTACGTAGTTTGACACAGTAGTAGCTGGACAGCTAGAAAGTATAGAAGACATGAATCCAGGTCTCTGGGACCTTCAAAGTAATATTACTCACTGCTGTACAATATCACCTTATTAAACTGGCACACACATCCCTAGAAGGCATCCACACTGACTACTGCCCCTGGGGCTGGCACTGGACAAAAGGTGGAACCATGGAAATGAAAGTTGGGAAGAAGAAATTGAAGATGAGGGGAGTGGAGATTCACCATAGAGGATTCTGCCCTGTGGCCTGTGTAAGCAGAAA
Organism: Choloepus didactylus; assembly: GCF_015220235.1. NCBI lineage: Eukaryota > Metazoa > Chordata > Mammalia > Pilosa > Megalonychidae > Choloepus > Choloepus didactylus. Next base: position 46,714,627 of record NC_051325.1, read on the forward strand.
GAAGGAAGCTGAAATGAAAGATCTTTGGGTCCGAGATCTACAAACCTGGCCTTGGTGGTGATGCTGATGATGAATCTAAGGAGAAGAAGAATAACAGTAGCTAACACTTATTTAGTGTCTCCTGTGCGATAGGCACCAGGTGCAGTCTCTGCTGGCAATAATTCATTCAACCCAATGAAGCTGGCAGTGGAATGATCCTTATTTTATAGTGAGTGAACTGAGGCATAGGGAGGTCAAGAAACCTGCCCAAGGTCACAGAGCCGGCAAGTAGCAGAGCCCAGAGTCAACCCAAGTGGTCTGGCTCCAGAGTCTATATGCTTCACCATAAGCTATGGCGCCTCTCAAGCATGGAAGAGAGGTGGGACATTTACTCTAGGGATTGGGCATAACAGACAGAGAGGCTTGCAGATGAAACTCACCATGTCTGTGAGTGATCCACCCTAGGATTAAGCATGTTTCTTACAGATTCTCATCAACTTTAGTTCTCAGAGATGAGTGGACTAATACTTAGAAGAATAAATTTCTTTATTGAAACACAAAAGTGCCAATGGTGCCTGCCACCACCAACAAAATAAGTGATGAAGTGGACATATTCACCAGACTGGGATCAAGCTGTAAGCTCTAAGGGGATCAAAGAGGTTCAACAAGGGCCTTTGGCCTGCTTTCTAGAAGGAACCAAATATCCAGAGAGCCAAACAATAGCAATAATGTCATTTACTGAAAGTTGCTATGTGCCAGGCACAGTTCTAGATGCTTTACATGTCTTATCTAATTTAACTCCATGATGTCCCTGTAAAGTGGATGACGTTATTCTTCCCCTTTTAGAGAAGCAGAAATCAAGGTTCAGAGAGTTTAATTTGCCCAAAACTCCACAGATTACTGAGAGACAAAACCAGAATTGAATTGTAAGTTTGTCTTAGCCCAAAGTTGGGCATGTAACTAGCGCATTCTCTGGCCTCCTGGGTGGTGGGAAAGAAGATGGAGTCACCAGACACAAAGACAGGGTTCCCAGAAAGGGCTGGCTGACTCTCCTCCAGAATCCTCTCACAGCTCCCTAATATCTCACTGCAAGTGATCCCTTTCCTTGCTCTTTTTCCCTCTGGGTTCCATGCTTTGAACTATCTTGTGGACCAAACTGTGTCACCACCTGTATAGCTCAGCAAAAACCAAGAACCTTGGCATGATGAGAAGACTTGCTGTGAAAAAAACAGAAAATTCTGCTCAGGTTTTTAAATTAATGACAACAACTCGGGCCCCCCCTCATGCTACCTTCAGGACCCCAGAGTTCAAGGGTGTCAAAGTCCCCAAACCTAAGAAAGACCATGTCTCTTGGGCTTTTCAAAACTTAAGATTCCTGCATGTAGTAAACCTGACAAATGTCACGCTGCTCTGATTGTCTGAAATTGTTTCCTTTCTGCTCTCCTGTATAATTTTGTAAAGTTATTTTTGGAACTATCATTTCAAGTCATTCTTCAAGTGGGAATTGAGTGAACCTTGTGAGCTCGTTTATGCCACAAGTTTAAAGGGGGAAGGAACATCCACGCATGTAGGGAGGGAGAGTGACGTCTCAGCTCCAAGGGTGGGAGGCTCTGTGTTGGATCTTACCAAGGGATGCGCTCCCCTTCCCCTCCAGGACACTGGGTGAAGGGATTAACCTCTGGGACATTGCAAATAGAAAGGGCTCTCCTCTGGATCAATGGCCTCTGCTTGCTTTTGGCTCCTCCCCTTGTCTCCCTTCTCAGCAAAAGATCTTCTGACTTGATTCTTTAATTTTCAATCCTTCCTCCTCCCTCCTTTCTAGACTCAGGGGTAGAGAATAGAGATATTGAGTGGCCCCTAGTGTAAGTATTCTGGGCAAACACTATTGATTTGTGGCAGGAAGGCTGAACTCACAAGCCTATGGAAGCCAGGCAGCTATGGAAATGAATAAAGCAGTTAAGCTACAAAAACAAAAACAAAAACTCTACCTCCTTGCTCTATCTTTCATATTCCCATTTTTAATAGAAATTTGAGTACACAAAGAATTCTCTGATATAAAAAAAGTAATGTTGCAAGCACAATAATAACTAGTATCTGACACCAGCCTCAGCACTCGGGAGGCAGAAAGGAGAGGAAGGGACTTGGGGGGAAATGGGGAGAGACCTTGTGCCACATTGGAAGGGGGCAGCTGCTGCTCAAATCCAGCAGAAGGAGGCCACAGGAGAGCGTGCTTGCTCGGGGTTGCCAATCATCTGATTAGGCAAGGCAAGTAAGAAATCCAGATTTATGTGAAATCTCTCACTTTAAAATTTTGACTGAATGTTATTAAAGCACTGTGCAAGGTTAACAAAACAAGTCTGCAGGCACGTGCTGTGGTCTCTGACACACGGCTTTTATGGGAGATACTGGAACAAACCCCACTGCTCTCATCTGGCCCCCTCAATCCAGTGACCCTCTGCTCCCACCCCTCCAAGCACGGACTCCAGTTCCCAACACCTGCGACACTCACCCAGGTCATCCCCCTCTTGCTCAGTGCTCGCCCCTTCCCTCATCTCCAGGTTCATGACAGATAATCTCTGGACATCCTCCTTATGGTGGGGATATGTCTGATCCTCTTCTCTGGGCTCCTGACCTCTCTGACTCTCCTTCTTCCATCCCCCTTTTCCACTTCCTCCTGAGCTACATGCTCTCTCAATTCTTATTTTCCTCTAGCATCTGATGCTCTGGGAACTCACCAACCAAATCCCAAACATGACTGAACTCAGAACCCAGGCCAGCCACTAGCTCTTGGTTTCAAACATTCTACACTTAATCCCCACCAAGTCCCAGCTCCCCCAGAAATGGGATTCTGCTGAATGGCCTCAACAGAAACCTGGTTGTGCATCATTTGGGGCAAAATGCCTCGATGTTGGTGACATTTAAATTCCTGCGGATGTCAGTGCTGCATCTGAAGACATATTATTGTGCCCTTTACCTCGCTCTTTAAACCTGACAGTGCTCAGCAGGAAGACACACAAGTGAGGAGAGAGCACAGAACACACACTAGGAACAGGTTACAGACACTTGGTGGGTCCAAGGACATGGGAACAAAAAGTTCAAAAAATTCTAAAAGTCAACTTAGGAGCCAGAAACTTTGAAACAGTGGAAAATTCTGCTGACATTTATTGTATCCACAGTTATAACTCATGTGGCCTTGCTTAAGGCTCATGCCAAGAAATGGCAGCAGAGTGGGGGTGGAGGGTCACTGGAGTTTAGCAGGCTAAAGTACTTTTAGAATAACACAAAAATGTTAAATGGGCTATAAAATATAGATGAGAGGTTTCAGTTTGTAAGAGAAAATAATTTTCTTTGAGTATTATTATACCTGTCTTTTGGTCACTTTTTTGGAAGCGGCAAGGCAAGGCGTTGATGTCAGAACTTTAGGTCACATCAATCGAGAATACAATTGCAAATCAGGTGCCAAACCCCCTGGAACTTTTGGAATATTTAGTGGAATCACTTATTGATAAACTCTGACCATATGTTAATAGAAAAACTGTTTTGGAGGACAGAAGTGGAGAATTAAAAAGCTTGAGGATATCAAGAGAGGGCACATTTCTCAATATAGTTAAATTTTTAACAAGTCATAAATGCATTCATGTTAAGGCTGAGGATGGGGGAAAAGCACTTTCAGTCCAAAGGACTGTTCCGAAACCACTAACATGTTGCATGAACTTGATCCCATCAGTAGTCCCCAGGGCCCATGGTCAGCCCCTCAGAAGGCAGCACTCACATCACCCCAGTCCTCACCACCCAAATGCTTAAACCATAAATCTGGAAGACACCATCTTTGATGCCACTGCCTCTCAAGCTAACCCATGAAACTAGAACCAGTTGGTTCTGCCTCTTGAATCTATCTCTAATATGTCCACCTCTCTCCATCTCTGGGTTCTGTGTTTCTTCGTAGCACTGCTCATCATCTGTTGTTATAGCCCACAATTACCTGATTATTGGTTGCCTCATTCACTTCATTGGAAGCCCCATGAGAGAAGAAAAGGAATCTATCTTACTCCTTCCTGTAAACCCAGAATTGTGCCTGGCATGTAACTGATGCTCAGTAAATACTTGTTGATTGAATGAATGGATCTCCACCACCCTGGTTCACCACCATTATCACTTGCATGGACTCCAGAACTGCCTTCCCAATAGGTCTCCTATTCCCTTTCAACTTATTGAAGGGCAGTCAAAGTTATCTTTTAACAATTAAGTGAGATCATGCCATTCTCCAGCATAAATCCCTCCAATGCTGTCTCCCTGTCCTTAGATTAAAATCTAATCTGCTTCCAAGGATGCCCAAGGCCCCATGTTGTCAGGCCCTGGCTTACTTCCCCAGCGTTACCTTGGACTACTTTCTCCAGTGCTCCCTCTGCTTGGGATGCCCTGGCAGCATCAAGTTGAATCTCACGGCATGGCCCCTGCACTTGCTGGTGCCTCTGCCTAGAATGCCCCCTCCCCAAATTTTTATCATGAGCTCCTTTGTGATTCAGGTCCCAGACCAAGACACCCCACTGACCACTCCATCTGAGCAACCCTCCGGCATCCCAGTTGCTGTCTCTCACATTTAGTATATTCATAGCATAGTGATTTGAACTTATATTAGTTGCTTATTTCATGCCTCTTCTCCTTCTGTCCTTTCTGCTAAGTAAACATCACAAGAACAAGGACCCAAACTTTTCAGTCACTGAAGTATCCCCAGTCCCCAGCAAAGTGCTTGACACATAGCTGATGTTCAATAATTCACTTGTTAAAAGAAGGGATGAATAAAAACCTGGTATATATGGACTGAGCACTGGTCTTTGGGAAGGGGTCTTTGCTAGGCCCTCCTCAATTCCACATGACTCATGAGCTATGGAAATTTCTCTGATTCTGCATACATGCTGGTATTTGTATATAGAGTTAAATAGATTTTTTTCCAATATTAGTCACTATCACAGTGGCTTCACATTGTAATTTCTGGAAAGTTGCATAAAGCCACCTAAGCATCGAGATTGAACTTGTCCCAAGCACATTATGCAGGAACACAGCCAGGTCACGTCTGCCTGAGTTATATCCCATGGCCCATTTGCTGGGTAACAGGCCTCAGCAATTCTAGAAGCATGCAATCCACACTCCACAGCAGGAGGAGGGTGAGGTTGTCAGGAGAATCCTAAGTTCAGGAGCAGCCCCATGGACAGCTGGATTCCAGAAAGAGTCTTGGAACTTTGGGGGTACAGAGTTATCCAAATGCCCTCCAGAGAGCCCCCTCCCATGGAGATTTATCAGGGAGAAGGACACATGTGCCTATGATGGCAAACAAGGGTCAGTCCGTAGAGCAAAGTCCAATCTTGTACAATCTGACCTTGAAGGCAGCTGGGGCTGGGACAAGGGGCAGGTGTCAAGGTTGAGCCTGGAGATGAAAATTCCCATTAGAGAAGAGTTCTGGGAGCCAGGGAGACAGAGTCATGCAAGATTCTCCTGGAAAGAGCCAAAGGTCACCTACTAGAAAGAAGTCCAAACATCCAGCACAGTGTAAGAAGCAGGAAGGCAGCTGGATGCATCAAAGGCGAGAAGCCTCTGTGAGGCAGAGACAGGATGTGTGCAGGGCTTGGAAAGATTGAAGGCTGGTTTCAGAGAGACAGCCTCAAAACTGCTGGATGTGCAGGGTTTTATTTCCTAGCTGGTGAGCCTCTGCAGGGTTGAGTGCGTGAGGTTTAACGGACACAGGTAGGGCAGATGCCTCCCAACACAGTTGTCCAAGCTTAGGCTAAAGGTCATTCTCCACAGGCAGCTGATGCTGACTCCCAGGAGTTGAGGGAGGGGAGATTGAGTCTTGGTGAGGAGGGCTCAGCAGCATATCCGCTATGTAAACTCTGCATAGCTCAGGGGATGGGGATTCCTGAGCCTCTCTTCACATGAGGTCTGCTTCAGCGGAGCCATTTCCCAGGAGAGAATGGGCAGACCCCTCTGAGATCATCCTAAAGGCTCAGAGTAGTAGCCCAGAGGGTAGAGACTTTAAGCCAGAGTAATGGAGAGCCTAGTAGGATGAACTCATTCTTGAGATGTTAGCAGGTTCCTGGTGAGGCAACGTCTTTCTTGCAGAGACATTGAAAACAGTTATCCAAAATACTGTCTTGAAAAAACTACTGAAGACTTGGCCCAAATTCCTCCAGAGAAGGTGTTCTAAAGCAGTAGGTCAGTCAATGTCATTCTAGTGCCAGAGAAAGGAAGTGATATTTGAGGGCCTGACAAATCCACAGCAGCAGACCTGGAAAGAGCCATTTAGATTAAAGCAATACAGATGGGGCTGAAATGAGCCCAGCCCCTTAATGCAAGGAATGAAAGGCAGCTGTGGGCAGGGTTTGTGCTGTCTCTTGAGGCAGCAGCAAACTGCATAGCCCACAGCATGACTGATGGTCGTGGGGGGAGTGGAGAGAGCACCACCCGCGGTTACCTGGAATCGAATGACTGCAAGAAACCAGTGGAAATCTCCAAGCTACAAAACACTAACAAACTTTTGGAGTTGGCATCCCAGCTACCCCTCCCAGTGACTACTATAATATCCATATATATCCCTTTGATTAGTGATCCTCTCATCCCAGAATGTCACGAAGTATGATATCATCCCAAATACCTGCACCTAGGACTTGTCCCCTTTAAGATTTGGTTAACCTGGGTACCACAGCTCCCTGCGGAAAAATTCAACCATCTTAGACTAAATACAGCAGAGAGAAAGAACTTCAAGGGGAAATCAGATGGGGCTAGAGGAGTGGTATGCATTTGGGGACTCTTGACACCTACTGCAAGTACTAACCACTATGAGAAATCTCTCCCTACGCCTACGTGGAGCTGATGAGTATATTTAAAATTATTTTTAAAGAATTAATAGCTTTGGGGCACTTTTCCCTGTGAGTGAACAGTGTGCTAATTTGCTCAGTGTTTTGGTGATGTTCATTTTTTAAGACAATTTCACGAGATCCTATCCAAAGCCCTCTAATTCTTCCACTTCAGTGGTCTGAATCCTGCTAATAAACAATCAGGACTTTAGACTCCCTTAATAATGGAGAGAGATTCAAACGAAGATGTTTTGCTACTCTCTGCAAATTCCAGTAGGTGCTGCCTGTTGAACAGGCCGGTGAAATTACAGATTTATTCAGGACTGATTGCATTGAGTATGTAACCATTTTTGAAGGATTGAAAAAGAGAGAATGAGGGATGTTTGTGAGTGGCATGAACGGAGTGGATTGCAGACTCTGAGCTCCCCAGCCTGACATGGAGCAGAGCTGGGAGGGGAGGAGGAAACAGACTTACTGCACGGATGAGCAAGGACCCGGACCTCGTCCACGGCGATGTAGCCAGGGTGACCCTTCAAAGAGACGGATTCAAATATCACCTGCAACACACAGGGCGGGAGTCAATTTTGCAGAAGTGGCTGAAGGCATTCATCATCGGAAGCTGGTCACGACCCCCAGACTCTTTCAACTTCAGCTTCCCACCACAGCCAACCCAAGAAGCCTTACGTTAGGACAGGACACTGCCCTGGCAACTGATCTGGATTTTCAAAACAAGGTAAAAAGGCCACATGCTGGTAAGTACCAAAAGAAGAGTCACTCACATACACATTTTTAATGGGTTTCAGAAATAATGCAGGAAAAGCAACCCAAACTTGACCTAGAGACCGCAGTGTGCACTTTCTCATTGTGGTTTTAAGTGAAACACCAAGAAGAATTACTTCCTGCTACCCAACTTTCCTACAAAGGGTGAGAGAGAAGCTTACCTTGGAGGCTACCACAAGACAAGGAGGATTTTCCTGGATTGGCCTCTACATCCCTAGGGACCATGTATTCCATCAGAATTTCTTACCCCCTCTTAAAAATAACCCTGTTGGAATGGGGTGGGATGGGGGGATGATTTGGGTGTTCTTTTTTCACTTTTATTTTTTATTCTTGCTCTGGTTCTTTCTGATGTACGGAAAATGTTCAGAGATAGATTGTGGTGATGAATGCATAACTATGTTATCATACTGTGGACAGTGGATTGTATACCATGGATGATTGTATGGTGTGTGAATGTATTTCAATAAAACTGAATTTAATAATTAAAAAAATAATAATAACCCTGTTGGTATTCAGAAATCAAGGGGCCAGAAGCTCCTTGGCTTCTCTACTCCGACTCCCCTGTATACAGCTTCTTTCAGTAAAGATTTTGTAACTCAGTTCATAGCTTTCCTTTTCACCCAACCTCTGTCTTCACCTGGGGATGTGAATATCTGTGAATACAGCATGGCCAACACCCGTGGCTGCCCACTCAACTCCAGTGGCCTTCTCTTTTAATCAGTTCCAGGCACACTCTCGGTCTTGTCTTTCTCCACTTCAGAAACTGGAAATTGTTTTGGTATCTTGGCATAGTCTCCTACCCCAAGGTTCTCTCCAACTCAGTCCTCTTAAACCTGCTCCTCAATCTCATGCAGTACCCTGGACCTCTGCTTGGCTAGAGTCTGTATGTCTCCCGGACTTGCCTGTATCCTCAACAAGCCTGGGCCCCCCCCCACCACATTGACTGATCACCCGACCCACTCTGGGCTACAGTCTCAATTCCTTCCCACCCCCACCTTGTCTTTGCAATTGTCTATCACAGATCTGCCTTCTTCATACCTATACTCCACCCAAGGAAATGCTCCGGGGAAAAGCACACCAATATCCCCTTCAACATCCACCCACACAATTTCAACATCCTGTCTCCCACATCTTCAAGAAGCAAGATGACGAGAGAAGGGCAGACCTCTAACTTCTTACCCACCCATATGATCTACATCCTCACCCGCCCTGGCTCTTTTCTGCCTCTTCTCTCTCTTCTCTGTGCTCTTGACCCCAACCCCTGCTTCATTTTCCAGCTTCTTGGAGCTTCTTGATGTGTATCCATTTCTCACTCACTCTCACTCTCTCTCTCCAAATCCTCCTTTTTATCCTTTGGCAAATATAAATGCTTGAGCTTCTCCTGTTCTTTCAAAACTACCCTTTAGCAGCAAGTACTTCTCTAATACAATCCAGTTGTGTTTCAATCATGCTTAAAACTCTCAATAGTCTTACCTACACTCACTTACAACACTTCCTTACCTCCCACTAGAAAACTTCAACCCACTACATTCTGGGTTTTGTCCACAACAAATTCCCCTGAAGGTGCTTTCATGATATACACCAATAATCTCCCAGCTTCTAAATTTAACACATTTTTTTTTTTATCTTTATCTTACTTTAAGAAGGAAAACAGTGAAGTTATTGGGCTCTGAAGTCAGAATGTCTGGGTTTGAGCACTGGATGTGCCACATACTAGTGTGTGGTCTTGGACAACTCTCTTCCTGCTCTGAACCTCACCTTCCTCCTCTGTAAAACCAGGGTAAATACAGGTTGATTCCACTGGGTCATTTTGCAGACTAAGGGGGGTAATACACATGCTTAGAAGAATGTCTGGCACAGGGTAAATTCTCAATAAATGTTTGGTCCAATTATTATGAATACTTGACCATTCTTCTACTATTGCAGTGTTAATTCTCCTTCCTTGTGGGGTCTCTCCTCTATTTAGGCTCAGGAGACACTTTTCCTTCCTGGTTTTTCTCATAAATCTGGGACTATTTAATCATCAGTTTCTTCTTGGGCACTTCTCTTCCTATACTTGCCCTCTTTTCACTGCACACACACTTCCTTCAATGTCTGCCTGCTCACTTACAACTCCTGGACCCAGGTCTCCACTCCAGACCTTTCACGTGAACACAAGTCTTCCTTATCCAGTTCACAGCTCTGTATTTTTGCCCAGGTGTCACACAGATGCCTCAAACTCAGTTTGTATGCAGCAGATCTAAGCATTTTCCCTATCAAACTCTCTTCCTCATTTCCAAACAGGCCATCCTTCCTGGACTATGGACCTGGGTGGGTGTCACCACCACCCACCCAGTCATCCAGGGTAGGGATCTGGGCATCTTGCCTGAGCTCCTCATTCTGCCTTGCCTCTCACATTCATTTTCTTTTTGATTTTATCTTCTTAGCCTTTCTCAAATCCACTCGTGTCTTTCCAACCCTATTAGTTTAGACAATACAAAGGAGCCATTTTTGTAGGTCAAGACTAGTTGGATATAATGCCATAGGTCTGATTCAAACCTTTATCACTTTTCATTCCTGCTATCTCAAGAGCCTCCAAAATGAACCCTCTTCCTCCTGTAATATGTCCTTAGTTCGTCCTCTATGGTCAAGCTAGTAGGAACTCTCTTATCGTAGATGGAATGTAAGCTGGGTGATGAGACCAAATTCAAAGAAGGAAAATCTCTATTAGAATCCTTGGGTCCTCTGTGTCAGTGGATTTGAGGACAATGGTCTCAGTGAGGCGTGGGGCACTAGCAGCTATAACAAGTGCCAGGGAACCTGTAGTGATGGTGGCAATGGTGTGAAGACGCAGCTTCCTTGGGTGGTAAGATCTATCACTGAGACAGCATGTGGCTGCCTTGGGAAACTATGTAAAGAGACCTGGGGGGCGAGTCACACCAAACAAAGAGCAGCTGGCACCGGCATGATAACCACTATGGAAGACTGGTTTATGAAGAAAGCAGGGACTTCAGAGAGACTCAACAAACAAAATTGCGCAGGAGGCAGGGGGAAATCTTCCAGAAATAAAAGTGTGACAGTTGTCTCATCTTGCAGAAGGAGAAATCAGAGTAGCTTTCTATAAAGAATCTTAAATCTTTATATATATTTATATTTTTTTAATAATTCAAAGGTAACCAAAAACATCTGTAGAAAAAAATAAAAAGAGAAATTATAGAACAAATACACTTTTAAAAAATAGCCTGTAGACAGAGAAAGAGGGGTGGGGGTAGAGACTGATAGTTGGACTCATAGAATGATACAGCAAATGTGGCAAAAAGTTAAAATTGGTGAATCTACGTATCTGGTCGGGGGGCATATGTTGGAGTTCTCTGTATGGGTTTTGTATTATTTGCAACTGTCCTGTAAGTTTGAAAATATTTCAAAATAAAAATTTAAAGAAAAAAAGAAATAGCATGGAAGCATTAAAACTGTAAAATAAAAGTGACAAAAATAAGAAAAAATATTTCTGTTGTGACAATAAATATAAATGGGTTAAAACAGAGAAAACCTCTCAGACTGTCTAAATAAACAAAATCTAATTGTATGTTATAAGATAAATACCTAAAACAGAATGACTCAGTAGCCTTAAAAATAACAGGCTGAAAAAATACATAATAGGGAAATTCAAAGAAGTAAAACACAATTGTTAAAGAAGTAATTTAAAAGCATTAAAGTAGAAGTTTACCAAAAAGAAAAATAAAAACCATTCAATGGACTAAAATGGCCATTTTAAAAAACGCATGCTTCAAAAGACTTAAAGGGAGAAAATGAAAATAAAAACAGTAGTTGAAGGCTTTAACACATCTTAGACGCTGCAAAAACAGGAAAAAAATAAGGAATCACATACATGATAAAATAATAAGTTTACTACATATATGTTAATGAACATAAAGAGAAAATGAAACTTCTTTTCAAATGCTCATGGATTAAGCACAAAAAATATACTTCAATATAATATATTTCAATACAATATACTTCAACAAATCCCTCAAAGAAGAAATTGTATAAATTTGGGTCTGTATGTTTTCTAAACAAATTCACTAAAGTTCGAAATTAATAACAAAGCTTAAAAATGAATTTCTTAAAAGTAGGATTTCATGGCAACCTGGCTGGCCCACTCGCATCATGTCACTGGCTCAGTGCAGATAACTACCAGTTCCAGAGGGCGAAGAGTGATCCTTGAGCATATGTATGTCTGATGGACACGTGCACATGTAACCCTCGAGCATGTGTGTCTGGCTCAAGCTGCCTGGTGGTGGCCTGAGGGATTTGCCATCCAAGAACTTGCCCTGCATGAAGGCGGCGGCTCCCAGAGCTCTCCCACAGAACGTGGTGGGAAAACAGTTACGTCATGCTGCCTGGGGCAAGGGATTGCTGGCTGTAAGACACGTAGTACAGTGACCCTGGCACTGAGGAAACCATTTCTTAGGGAAGAAGGGATGTATCCACATAAACAGGGGAATTCCAGGGCCAAACATGCATGTGCAAGACAAGACACAAGGGCAGAAAGGACCAGGGAGGCAGCAAGCTTTAGCCCCAAAGGAGAGCACTCGCACCAGTCAATCTGCAAAGACTGGGAAAGGTGTTTTCTTCTTTCCCTTCTTTTGTTTTTGTTAGCTTCTGACACTTGAGGAAAGCTCTTTCCTAACACTAGTTGGATACAAGCTCAAGGAACAGAAGCCTCAGAGTCTAATTTCCAGTGATAGCACATTAAAATATCAAAATATCCAGGTTTCAACAAAAGATTACAAAACATACAAAGAAACAGTGAGTGATGGTCCAGGCAAAGATTAAAGCCTTAGAAACCATCAATGAAGAGGATCAGACCTGGGACATCCCAGACAACGACTGTTAAAAAATGGTCCTAAAGATGCTCAAAGAGTTCAAGAAAAGCATTGATAAAGAACTAAAGAAAATAGTAAAATGATAGATGAACACAAAGAGAATATCAATAGAGGGATGGAAATTACTATTACAACTTTTTAAAAAAAAGAAAGAAACTGAAGAGATAATGACAATTAAATGCAATATATGATACTGGATGGGATCTAAGAATGGATGAGAAAAGGCTCAAAAGGACATTATAGGAACATAAGAAAAATTTGGAATATAGAATGTAAGCTTTACATCAATGTTAAATTTCTTGAACTTGGTAACTGCACTTAAGGTGATTACAACATAAGTGAATACCCTTGTTCTTAGGAAACATACATGCAAGTATTATGTGTTTAAGGAGTATGATGTGTGAAACTTGCTCTCAAATGTTCAGAAAATAGATGACAGATAAATAGAGAAATAGAGAAAACTGACAGTGACACAGCAAAGGTGGCAAAACGTTAAAATTGGTGGGTCTGGGAATCTGCTAGGGGTGGGGGGCAGGGGTATTTTAGAGTACCCTGTATGGGGTTTGTACTATTTTTGTGACTTTCCTGAAAGTTTGAAATTATTTCAAAATAAAAGTTTAAAAAAAGTAACTAATGAGGAGAGGGTCTACTTAGAGAAGTCAGGAGAACAGAAGAGGTTATATTTAAATGTAACCAGAAAGATGAAAGTGGCCAGTCAAATAAGAAGCGACGGTAAGTGCAAAGGCCCTCGGGCAGGAGAGAGCTTGAGGGTGACCTGGGAACACAAGATGAGGCCCGTAGAGCTGGAATGTAGTAAGTAGAGTAGAGAGGCTCAAGGCAAAGCTGGGTAAACACCGTGGGGTATTACAGTACATATGAGGGAGTTGGAATTTCCTTCTAAGTCATAGAAGGATTTAAAGAAGGGGGGTCACATAATCTAATTTACAGTCTTAAAAGAGCATTCTGGTTGCTCTGTGGGAGTTGACCAGCATGACTAGAGCCAGCATGGTCAACTGGGTGAGGATGAAAGCAAGGAGACCTATGGCAACCTTACTGTAGTCACCCAGCCAAAAGCTAAGCATGACTTGGATGACAGGTGAAGCTAAGGAGAATAAATATATTGATGATTTGTGAGATATTTTGAAGGTACAGATGAAAAGAATTGCTCCTCGATTAAGATGTACACCTGACCTCGTGTCTTGCCTACCCTCCCTGCTGTCAGTGGGCTGGGGAGCTCTCAGCATATGTGAGATGGGGCACTAAGCACCACGCAGAATTAATCAAAGGACAATGTGAACTTCTGATGGCAAGATGTTTCAGCCAAGAGAATGGATGTATGTGGAGAAGTTGTCTGAGACAGGGAGACTGCAGGAGGATCTTACACAGAGAGAGCATCTTATGCAGAGGCCGAGAGGTCATAACAAGCAGTTAGGTGTGACTGGAGTTGGAAGTTCTCATCGGGGAGTGATGAGAGGCGATGGTGCATCAGTGGCCCAGCTGTTAGGGGCTATGAATGCCAGGCTAGGCAAGCTGAACTTGAAGGAAGCAAACCACACATCATGTTTCTAATCAAAGTCAGGTGAGTCCTTAATTTCAGGGCTCTACATAGCAATTATAAATGTGGAATAAAAGGCCATTTAACCTAGGCAGGGGGTGGAGACTAGAGCCAGCAGGTGGCTGCAAAATTGATAAAAGTTCTTTATTTAAAAATACTGGTACAGAAAAGTTCAGAATCATTAAAAATATGAAATATAATTATTATCACCTGGAAAAGGACAGTGTGCTGCAGCACAGCTTAACAGGCACTTAATAAGCTCCTGCTTTTCCTGAGAGGAGGCAGGTACAGGGACTGGATGGCCAAGGGGCTTTCTTATCCTGGGCCCTGGTGAAAGCCTAATGCCAGAAAGCCCACTAATAAGAAAGATGAAATTTCTGTGTTTATTACAGAGCTAAAAGTCAATTTTAGGACTGTGAAATATGACTTTAATAAAGGAATACATAAACCATCAGGCTCTGAAGCCAAGCACTGCTGAAAACCAAAATTTTATTTAGTCCACAGAATCATACATGTGGGACCTGAGCTCTTAAAACTCATTTTGCTAGTGTCCCCCATGTCTCCCAATGCGCCCCTTTTTCTCTCTGCTGTAGGAATGTGTGCACAGGTGCCCACAAGTGCGTTGTAAGTCTGGGAGTACGCAGGTGCTCGTGCAATGTGTGTGTGTATTCCTGTGTTTGTGGCCATGTGAGTGCCCATCCATGGCTGTGAGTGTGCATGTGTGTGTTTGCATGTCACACATGTGCATTTTCTAAACTGCCGCTCCTGGCACATTGATGCCTTCTGCCAACAAAGAGCAGAGAAGAGCAATGTAATGCTGCTGTAGCAGCCAAGCAGCTGGAATCAGGAAGTTATCCCAGAAGAGGCTGCTCATCATGGGCAGCACAGGTTATGGAGGAAGGACGGGCTGAACAAGAGTGGGCGTTCTGCAAAGGAAGCTCCCTTGGTGCCTGCCTGCCTCCTTCCCCTGTGCCTACTCCTCCCTCCCTTCCACCCTCCCTCTTTCCAACACTGGCTGAGTGACCACTGCAAGCCCCACACGACAGTTCATGTTATCTCAGTTAATCCACAGATGGACCTTTCGCTGGGCCTGTGAACCCTCTACATTTCACAAACCAGAGAACCGAGATTCAGAACTACGAGGGGACACACCCAACATCACACCGCCGGTGAGAGGAAGAGTCCCCTAACGGGCAAGCTTTCTTCACCAAAGGCAGAGCACTGAGCTTGGAGCCAGAGGACCTAGGAGGGATTATGAGGACTTCAACTTACCAATAGTAACCCCTACTCCAGAAGAGAGGGCCTGTTGCCGCTTAACATGGGGGGTTACCACATAGATAAGTGGGAGGCAACATGCCTACAATGAGGCTATGTGTGCCCAAAAAATGCCCTTTCTTTTCCCAGTACCCCATCAACGAGCATGGAAAATGGTGGGACCATCTCTCTCCTAGGTCCTTTGCCCACCCATTGTACCTCTGCCTGTAGTCCATCCTATATCTGTTTGCATAAGACCCTAGATAGGGGGTTTCTAGTTGGGACCCTTAGGTCATGGGGGATCTCCATAGGCTTATAGACCTGCTTGACGTTTATACCCAATGACGGAGTGCGGAGAGTCTAGGAAACAGGGTGCCTGGCTGCTGGTCCCAGCTTTGCCAGTGATTCACTGTGTACCCTTAGACTTTATTGTCCTCTGGACTCATTAACTTTATTGTCCTTTGTCACCTACAGCAAAATATGACCTGGAGGCCAAATCCAGCCCACCACTTGTTTTTGTATATAAAGTTTCATTGGAACACATCTGAGGTCACTCATTTACATATTGTCTAGGGCTCCTTTGGTGGTGCAATGGCAAAGTTGAGTAGTTATTACAGAGACTGTATGGCAACAAATGTAAAGTGTTTTCTACCAGCCCTTTACAGAAAATGTTTGCTTGATCTATGAAATGGGGATGAACCAAAGGCACTTGTATCAATATGTGTTCCGTCAATCTCTATGGATAGGGTGACTATGTAATTTATCACCCAAACTGGGGCACTTAGAGAGTGATCAGATGCTCTCAACAATTTCATAAAGACAACAGGGGGAAACCAGGACGAGACAGGGTGCAGGGCCACCATCTCCAGCATGCTATTTCTACAGCATGGTGGTTGCGTGACAAAAAGAGGTCCCTGGTCAAACTTATATGGGAGACAATAAATTAAACAGACATTAAATTAAACAGGTTTCTTTCCGGGTCCTCAAAACTTGCACATGGCTAATTGTGAATCTCCCTGAAGGCTAAAAACCCTGCAGCTCTTCCAGTATACATGCGCCCTTGACCTCATCACTCTTCATCAAGGAGCATCTCAGGAAATGGTCGTTCCACAGAGTACACTTTACAAGTCGTGCAATGAGGAAACATTTCAAGATGTGCAGGCCAGAACTTCTCCCCTGACCCACACAATGGTGCAGAAGAGAATGCAGGGCTGTGACCCCTGATTGCAACTCTGAACCCAAAAAGTTCCCAAAACAAGGCTTGTCACCTAAGTGTCTTTTATATAAAAAGTAATTTGGTGGCTAAACTTGAGCTGAACTGACATTGTCATATTTACCGTTTTTATTTATCCCACTTCTTTTGAGTATTCAAGTTTTGCTGTAGCAATATTAGGCAATAATATTGCTGATTATGGGGTGTTGCCTCAGATCTTACTGGGAGTGTTATAAACATTCAGTACAGGAAAACATATTAGCTTTTAAATTCTAAATATTCTGGCTTCTGAAACAGGTCTGACATCATGAATTTCAGGTAAAGGACTGGGGACCTGGCTCCAGTTTAAAAATACTGCACAAAGGGGAAAGACATAGAAATAATGAGGCCAAAGGACTAATAATTATGTCAAACATCTAAGACAAAACACATCTCATTGCTAGTGACACACATGTTAAAATCAAAAGATTCACCCTTACAGTCACTTTCACGGATAGGTTATCGCTTCTCTAAAAGAGGGGGTGGGGGTTTAAATCGACACAATGATTACAGTTCACACTGACCACTGCAAGGCTGCTCTTTACCCAACCCGTCTGCATCCCTGACACCTGCCCAGCTCAGAGAGTATGCCTGCTAAATGACTGACAAATGGACAGGTGAATTGAATGAGTGATGGTTTGTGAAAACATTTATATAACCACTATACTGTCCTCACCAAGCTTAAAATGAATCTTTTCAAGGCTCTCGTTCACTTTCTCTCTTTTCCTCTCTTCCTTGCTGCCTCTTTCTACTCTCTTCCAAACTCTACTTCCCACCCCTGTTTCTTGGCCACCCCACGGACGGGCAGAGGAGACGGGGTAGGGTGGGGGAAGAAAAGAAAACATGGTTACAGGCATGCCCATTCTGGCCCCTCTCCAATGCAATTCTCAGTTTTCCAGGGTCATGGAGGTGATTTGAGCTGCTTGGTGGACCCTGCTCCAAACATGTGGTTTGGAGTATCCACTTCTTGAAGTCTACTGACAAAGGACACCACAATGTAGAACTTAAGAAAACCCTCAGACCCAGATGCAGAGTCTAAGAGAGGCAGCTGCAGGATTCTCAAGTGATTAAGCATAACAAGGGCCTAAACTAGCTGCCATGGAGTCCAGACCATCTGAGAGTCCAGCCTTCGTGTTTCACTTTACTGTCCTCCACCAGCAGGGGTGCCAGGCGTGATCAAGAACTCCACCACAGGAAGAGGTTTAGCAAAGCGGTGAAGAGGTTAGATCTGCACTGTTTATGCCCCTCGCCACACGTGTGATTACTGAGCACTTGAAATGTAGCGGGTGAGATGAAGAACTAGATCTTTCATTTAATTTCATTTTAATTAATTTAAATTTAAGTTTAAAATTGATACTCAACTCAGTTATTAGAAGTATGTTTGGAACAGCTTATGACTATCAATAGACTTCTTCAACTGTAAATTTTATGAAATCTAAATACTTATCAAGTATTTCCAATGAAAAGGTAGCATTTGACTTTAGATGGGCTGTGAGTGTAAAATATACACTGGATTGAAAAAAAAGACTAAAATATTTTAATAATTTTTAGATTGATTAAATGGTGAAATGATAATATTTTGGATATTAGATTAAATAAAATATATTATTAAAATTAATTTTTAATTTTCTGTTTCTTTTTACTTTTTTTAATGCGGCTAATAAAAAATTTTAAATTATAGATGTGATTCACATTATACTGTTATTAGATAGTAAAATAGTGGCTTAGACAGTGGAATCAAACAGAACGGGTGTGAAACAAAGGGTTTATCCCCATGTGAAGCCTGGGTGATCACTTATGAGTCTGAGCCTCAATTTCATTATCTTTAAAATGGGCATAATAACACCCACTTCAAAGGATCATTTTGAAGATTAAACAAGTTATGTAAAATGCTTCATACTGTGCCTGGAATGTGGCAAACACCCAACAGGTGGGCATTATCGTCACCAGCCTCATCATTCTCACTATCACCAACATCATCATCTCACCTCTATATATGAAAGGAATTTCAGGAAATGTACTACAAAAGACAATAAATTATTCTAAAAAGAAATCACAAGCCATGAGGATAAACTGGAATATATATGACAAAAATCTAGCTAAGAATGGAGGGTAATTGAGTATTAAATTCTGATTTCTAGTTGCAAAGGCAAGAGGGCAATTGAGTATTAAATTCTGATTTCTAGTTGCAAAGGCAAGAGGGCAATTGAGTATTAAATTCTGATTTCTAGTTGCAAAGGCAAAGGGGAAATAAAGCTCGAACTGCCTCATTAATATAACATAACAAGTGATCAAGAGAGACAAATGAATTCCTAACACTAAAATCTGGAAGGACTATGCCATGGATGCTGAACTAGGGGAGTCCAAGAAGCCCCTGGCCACAAATCTTGATCTTGCCACCCTCAGGTCTGTCTTCTGTTGCACTTTAGAGAAATTCCTCCAAAATGCATATCTGACTATGTCACTGTCCTACTTAAAACTTTCACCAGTGGGAATGGGAATTAACTGTAAATGGGTGCTAAGGCTCTTAGAGGGGTGATGAAAATGTTCTAAAATTAGTTTATTGTGATTCCATTTAAAAAAAGTTTAGCTTGTACAATTAAAGTAGATGAATTCTATGTTATGCAAATTGTACCTCAAAAAGGGTGTTTAAGAAAAAGGTCTCAACATCCCTGGGCCACAACCACCTCAGGTTTGCTCCTAGAGGCATGTCCATGGACCAGTGCCCCCTGTGCGCTCTGTGCCATCGAGCCACGTGAGGCAGGGAGGGAGAGTGGTGGAGGGATCGGGGCATTCAGAGCAATCCGGCATTGCTGTGGCATTTCTGTTGTGGTTTATAAAAGCCCACAACAAATTTGGGGGAAAGACCTGATCCTTCACCACAGTTCAGAGTTGGATCGTGTCTCCCAAAAAGACCTGCTGAGGTCCTAACCCTCAGTGCTTGTGCATGTGACCTTACTTGAGGATAGTGTCAGCCTGGATGGAATGAGTTGCTACCTTAAACCAACAGGTCTGCTGTCTTCCTAAGAAGTGGAGAAGACACGCAGAACGACACAGGAGAAGACGCCGTGGGAAGGCGGACGCAGAGGCTGAGCTGTGCAGCCACAAGCTAAGGAACACCTGGGGCTCCAGAAGTTGGAAGAGGCAGGAAGGATTCTTCCCTGGAGGTGTCAGAGGGAGCAGGACCCTGCCCACTCCCTGATTTCAGACTTTGGCCTCCAGAGCTGTGAGGCAGTACATTCCTGATGTTTTAAACCACTCAGTTTGTGGTACTTTGTTATGGAAACCCTAGCAAACAAATACAACCTCAGGTAGATGGACTAGGGCTGCTCTAGACTAGAGAATAAATGCCATCTCCTCAGCTGGGCACCCAAAGCCTCCCATGATCCACTTGCCCCCTTTGCAACTTATTCTTAAACAATGTAAAGTTTCCAAACTAAGCCATATTCTCTCACTCTCTCCTCCAGTCCGTCACCTAACTGTCCCTGACAACCCAATCACCTTTTCTTTTCTTTCCCTGCAAATTCTTTTTCATCCTTCAAGAGTCAGCTGAGCTATTATCTCCTATTGGAGGCTATCCCAATTGTCTTCCTCCCACCAATGCCCCTTCCCCAGAAGTGACTGTCAACTAGTCACCTCCTCTCTCTGAACCTCAATTTTTTCATCTGTAAAATAGGGGTAATAATAGCACTTCTCTCGTCAGATTGTTGGAAGCATTTAGTTTAGAAAAGGCGACACTCTCTCCGCTCCCCTGGCATCCTGGAGAGCCTGCCTGTGTCTCAGCGTATTGTAACTGTTTATATACATGTGAGTCTCCTGCTCCAGACCGTGACCTCCAGGGAAGCAGGGCAGCCGTGGATTGCCTCTGCAGCCGCAGGGCCTGGCTAGGAGGAAGAGCTCAGTATACACACATTGAAACAGTGAATGCGTAGATGAAGTTCCTTCCAGACCTAACAACTCTAGGCAGGGCAACAGTGTTATGTAATCATTAATGCTTTCTGTTTTTAAACAAACCACAGTAAAACGCCATACCTGGTAGAAATGTGGCCAGAAGGTGCTGATGGCGAGCTCTGCCTTCACCCAGCCCTCAGTCACGACCCCGGACACGTTCCAGACCGGGTTCCCCTGGGGCCCGCCATTCACCTTCACGTAGACGTTCAAGGCCCCTGGGCTGGACCTGTCTCGGCTGGAGAAGTAGTAATGGAAATCGATGCAGTGGGTGTCGTTCTCCTTCAGAGTCGGCAGCAGCAGGTGGGCCTTCTGGCCCGAGGCCCTCCCGGAGCTGTTCACCATCATGAAGGAGCCTGGAGACCCCCAGAGGGGCAGGAAGCAGAGGCAAGAAAAGAGAAAGAAAATCCTTCTGAAAAGGAGTTGAATCCACAAACATGGAAGCCAGAGGGCTGGCCAGAGAGCAGTTCCCTCTAGAGGACCTAGTGAGCCACTCTCTGAGGCTGAGTGTCCTCTTCTATAATTGGAAATTAAAAAACCCTACTCAACAAGGTGGTCTTAAGGATTGAGAGATGGTAACTGGTACGAAGTGAAAGTGTTGTACCATGGAGGCAATCTATAAGCATTTACAAAAGAAACACTACATCTAACGTAAGATTCAAAAACCCCAGCAGCTCCTGAAGGAAGTACGGAATTTTTTTTTTTTTAAAAAGGGATTTAACTAACTGCTACTGCTACAGGTGAAAGGAAGTGAAATACAACCTCATTCAAACCTGGAATGGAAACGTCAACAATATGGGAGGTGTCATTGTTCCAACATGCTGTGCCTGGAGTCTCACTCAGCACAGGCAACCATATATGAAAGAGGGACATAGAAAAAGTAGAGTGCATTCAAATAAGCAAGCAAGACCCTGAAAAATGTGTGAAACTACTGGAAGATGTTCAGCCTGGAAGGGAGAGTGATTAATATTTGTTAAGCACTTAAGGAGCACCAGTGCCAATGCTAAGCGTCTTTTTTTTAGATATTCCTCCAATGGAGATAGATTTCACTTTATTTCATGATTGAGTGATTTGTCCTGGGCCACTCAGATGAAAGGGATGAGGCCCAGATTTTCTCCAACCTCAAAGTTCATGCTATTCTTACTGTTTGCAGAAAACACGACTATCATCTCCAACCATGACAAAGACTGTCTCATGGAAGGGAAATGAGCTTCTTTTGAGTTGCTGTGCCAGATTGAACGGTTGTTCCCAGTTCTTTGGCCCTCCCTGGAGCCATGCCCTTTGCCAATGTCTTTGCAGTTCCTCCCAGTACAGGTAGAGGGCATGTCTCTTGACCTTGAGCTCTACCGTATGACCTGCTTTGATTAACAATATGTTAACAGACATGATTCAAGCAGAAGCTTGACATGCTTGTCTAGCTGGGCTCACCCTCTTGCCACCTCCCCTGAGAAGAACATGCCACAGGTAGCTACTGCCCCTTTCAGTTTGCAATCTAGAGTAAACACACCTGGAGGAAGAGACCTGAGCTCAACTGACAGTGAAGAACCAGGTCAGGCCACCCTCCCAGCTAGAAGTGCAGCTGCCTGGCCAAGCGCAACCTAGATCCACCAATCCACAGTCATGTGTAGACCCACCAGTGTGAGAATAAATGATTACTATTTCCCACTGAGCTTTCTCTGGTTTTTTATGCATCATTATTGTAGCAACAGCTTATTGATACAATTGCCCAAGAGGGCAGACTCATGAAAGAAACCACCAGGAGGCACATTTCAGTTCAACATGCACTAGGACCTTCTCATTTGTAGAGGTGATGCAACATGGGATTCACTGCCCAGAGACAAAGTGAGTTCCCCATCACTGCAGGGGACTAAACACAGACCGGACAAATTGAGGAAACATCTAAGGAAATTTCACGATCCAATCAACAGTGAGAGCTGAGCTCTGTGACTTAGAGTCTCTGATTCCATGAAATAAATTGCATCATAAAGCACAGTTGATAAACTCAGATGATTCTTGGATGACTATTCCCACCTAAAAAACCACTATTGCTTTGAAATCTTATTATTTTAACCACTAAAATCTTCAATTCAGAATGTAACCTTATAACTAATTATCCTCATCCAAGGTGAGCCACTTCGATAGCCATAAGTAGTTCCATTCTTTCACCCTAATATTAAAAAGTCTAGCAGCTGCCAGTTAATAAGTGCTGGGCAATCACTATCTTGTAGGGCTTCTAGAGGGTGCCAATCAATCACACTCAGTCCCCTACAAGTTCTGAACAGATTAAATAGGGTAGGATTCAAACCTCCAATTTATAATTCACAAAGATGTATCATGGAAAATAACTTGGATGTGCAGCCAAATTAGCTACCTGCATCTTCTCTTCTCAACCAATATGCAGAGCAGGTGGATGACCTGGACACCCCTGGTCCACTCCCCTGACACTCCACCTTCACTCAGACCCTGTGGAACAAGGCTGTTCTAGTGGGATGACCACTTAGGGCCTTTGGGCAGGCTAGTCCCAAAAAGGAGCCAACAAGGAGGAAGGTGGCAAGGACAGAGCCACCTTCATAGGTTAAAGATAAGTGACATGATGGCCAGCAGACTCTCACAGTCCTACTAATCAGAAAATGTACCTCTTGGGGTAGAAGCCACTAGAAGTACAGCAAAGATGGTATCTTCCCATGTTTCCAAGAGAGTAAAGTTTCCTAGTTTATGGCTTGGCAGTAACACAGGGTAAGAAGAGAGGCGTCTCCTCATCAGCTATGTTATCTTTAATACTCCCAACCTCCCAGGGAGGCAGCAAGGAAGCAACCATTGCAGGGGAGGAAACTGGGGCTCAGAGAAGAGAAGACTGGACCAGCATCCATGCCCACATCTTTCTGCTGACCTACATCCCACAAAGTTCCAGGAGGTGTCCCAGGATAGATGAGTAATAACCCACAGCCCCACAAAGTTTGCATTGATTGCTCCTGCTTTATGGGTGCGGCACATCTCCAGGGAAAGGAGGAAGCTTGAGAAGCAAGGTGTGTCTGCCTCTCTCCACTGTGAATCCCACAATGGCCGCATGGTCTTTTTAGCTCCTGTTCTGCTGCCAATTCATACCAGGTGCCTATGTCCCCTCAGCTGTTTACAGTCCACAGCAAGAGACTGGAAGGTTCCTTCCACCAGTGCACTTTCCCACTGAGGGAGCAGGTGGTAGAGCAGGCTCGCTGAGGGAGTGGCATTGACCCTACTCCAAGTAGCTTCACACACAGCCATGTAACATCTGTCCACACCTGCAAGTCTAGAAACACTGGTCATTTTGCTGCCCCCATAACTATTTATAGAGGATGCTGCACTTTCCTGAAGGCAGAGCTGGTTAAAGTGCTGGCCTCTCCATTAGCTCTCCATGGGGCAGAAATTGGGAGCTGATTAACAAACCTAGTTCCTCTTCATTCTGGCCACACAACTGTACTACATCCCCCAGTGTCCCTTTATGGTTTGGTGGGGCCATGTAACAGAGTTCTAGCCCATAGGTTGTGAGTGTGATGTGTGCCACTTCCAGGCCCGGTCCCTAAAAGCCTCCCCTGCTCCATCCCTCATTATCTTGCCTCTCAAAGTGTGGTCATTGGACCAGGAGCCTCAACTTCACCGGAGAGTTTGCAAGAAATGCAGAATCTCAAGCCCCCAGACCTACTGAATCTGCATCTGCATTTTATCAAGATCAGGTGGCTTGTATGCACATTAATGTGCTAGAATCTCTGATCCTTTCCCTTTTTCCATCCACTGGCAGAATGCACAGGAACTCCAGGGCCTGGGGAGGACAGAGCCACAGTAAAAGGAGCCTGGTTCCCCGTATGACATGTGATAGGCTGCCTACATATCAGGAATATCACTTGGAACTGTAAGTGAACAACAAATAAACTAATGTTGAGCCTTAAGCCACTGGAATTCTGAAGTTGTATTATAATCACCGGCATTGTCAATATTATGTTGGTATCTCAGTAATAAAGGAGCCCCTATTTCCTTCAAGCCCCTCTTTTCAAGAGGATCAGATGGGAAAAGATACCTGCTAAGTAAAACTGCAAGATACTCTGAACAGGGACATCATTAAGAACAGTGATCATGGATAAAAAGTAGAAAGAAGAAAACCAACAGAACAGCCTCTGAGAATGAATCCTTGAGAAAAAAGAAACAAGGTAGACCCACATTAAGACTTTGTGTCTTAGGTGGGTGAGAATCAGGTTGGATTAGGGTAACAAACCATGTCCCCCATCTGACCCCCAAGTATTTATTTGTGTAACCTGATATGTCTTCTTTAGGCTTTAGACTAGACAGAAAGGTATCTGTTCTGGTGCAAGAGTTATAGAGATAGACAAGAAAACTGAAAGAAAATGGAAGAATGAGATGACGACTTCACACCCCACCCCACCCCAACCAGCTCACCCCTAAAGGAGGGAAGGGTGCTGGTGAGAGGGGCACAGCAGGATGGAGTCCTGTTCATGCATGTCTTGGGGAGATTAGGGAAACAAGCAGTGCTGCACTGGGGTCCAGATGACAGAAAGTAGGAGAGTGGCCTCCAGGGATGGGGGTGGGGGTGTGTGTGAAAAATCACCACCAGCATCTGGTGTGTCTAGCAGGGAAGAAGACATACAACAGCATCATGAAGGGTAGTGGGTGTGGTGAGGGGGTCTCCCTCACCAGCAGCAGTGGGCTTCTGCAAGACATCCAGGAAGGGGCAACATGAGTGACTGATCCTGTACTTGAGCACACAGGAGATGGCCGGGGGTTTTCATCAGAATTGGGGAGAGGCTCACCAGGGGCAAGCAGAGGCCCTGCAGTCAAGCAGGTGGAGGTCTGGAGGCATAAGACTTAGATACTGTATTAGTTTCCCATTGCTACTGTAACTAATTAACATAAAATTAGTGGCTTAAAACAGCCCTGGATGTGAGAAGTCTAAAATCAAGATATCAGCAGGGCTCTGTTCTTTCTGCAAACTTCGGGAAAAAATTCATTCCCTTGCCTTGTCCAGCTGCATTTCTTGGTTCATGGCCCCTTCCTCCATCTTCTAAGTGTATAGCTCCAACCTCTGGGTCCATCGTCACATCGCCTTTTTCTGACTTTGGCCCTCTTGCCTCCTTCTTACAAGGAATCTACGTTTTCAGCCCACCTGGATAAATCAGGATAATCTCCCCATCTCAAGACACTAAATTTAATCCCATCTGCAAAGTCACAGGTTATTGGATTAGGGGGTGGACCATTAGGATTTTAGGGTCATTTATTCTGCACCACAGACACATACGGTATTATGGCCACACAGGTTCTCCCAAGCCAGTGAAGCCAGTGAAACAGGAGGATGACAGACCCTGCAGGCACCAGTGGGCTCACACCACGCATACAGCACGTGCTCTTACGTGAGCGTGGAAGGCTCCTCGCAGCACCAGGTCCTGTCATCACCAAGGCCTTCAAGCGGAATATAGAGTAAACAATAAAGCAAAAATGGGGTCACTTCATTTGCTCTCAATTTGGACAAAAGAAAAAAATATTTGTAAGTAGATGTAGACCCGGGGGAGGCCCACCCTTTCAAGAGCAGGAACACATCAGGGCTGCCAGCCACAGGCACAGGTTGCTCCTCAGACACTGCCTCCCAGTGTGGCTGCTTTCAGGCCGTCCTAGGTTAACCAGACTAGTGACCTGGAGGAGAAATTCTGCCAGTGGTTTGCCCACCCAATATCTGAACACCTTATATTTGGGGAACTCCCTAACTGATGAGACAGAAATGGAAAAGGCCACATACCCTCTTCTCAGCCTTCTTTATAACAAGGCTCAGGCACATGGCCTGGGCTCCACCAAGCAGGGACTCAAACCCCAATCTCTGAACTGAAGCCAGTGATCAAATGAACCCAGGACTCAAGGCACCAGAGACTGGGCAGAATCCATTGCAGAGCAGGCAGCAAAGGAGGAAGGTACCTCCAAGTTGCAGAGGAAGCCATCAAAGTGGACCTAAGAGCAAAACCAGCATCCAGCCTCCTGGATTTAAAAGGACAGGCCTAGAGGGGGCATACACATGAGCATAAGGACTGAGGAGGGAAGGATTCACTCGGCCAGGGTGGGTAAGGATGTCTTCCAGGAGCTGGGAAAGTTGAGCTGGAATTTGAAGAATGAATAGAAGTGAAACCTCCCCAGCCAGTAGGCACACCATGAACCCTGACGCAGGAATCTGAGCAGCTTTAAGTCCCCACCTGTGCCTGTAGGGAATTCAGCTCCTAGCAACTCCCTCTATTTCTGGAAGTCCCCAAGGCATGTCCCTCACTGCTACCTTAATGGGGCTTAGCCCCCACAACCTTGCTGCTTCTTCAACATACAGATCCCTGTGTGTGGGCCCTGCCATCAGCTGTGAAGTCTCATCAATTGGGCAGATCCTTGTTGGTAAGGGGGACAGTCTCTGCTCTGGACGCACTCAGGAGCCCACTTTGGGACTCACAACAGAACTAATTTGGCCCCAAAGTCAACAAGATTCAAGAGACAGCTCTTTCTGTCACCTCAGCCCTTCTTTCCTCCTCCACCAGGGTGCATGTTCACCCAGCACCCAGTGCTGGATTCTCTCCTCCATTATTATCTTCCAGTTCTGGAGGTCAGGAGCCTAAAACAGGTCTCATGGGGCTGAAATCAAGATGTTGGCAGGGCTGCAGTCCTTTCTGGAGGCTCTAGGGGAGAATTTGTTTTCTTGCCTTTTCCAACTTCTAGAGGCCACCTCCCTTCCTTGGCTCATTGGCCCCCTTCTCCATTGTCAAAGCCAGCAGAATAGCATCTTCTGCCTCCCTCCTTTACTCATAAAGGCTCTTATGGTCCAGGATAGTCTAGGATCATCTCCCCATCACATGGTCAGCTGATTAGCAACCTTAATCCCAACTGCAACCTTAATTCCCCTTTGCCATGTAACCTGACATAGTCACGGGTTCTAGGATTAGGATGTGGACATCCTATTCCACTTGTCACGGAGTAGATGAGGGCTGTGTGGGGGAAGAATCTCCATATACATGGCAGGGAGTTGGGCTCTAGGATGGGTGAATTCCAGAAACCCCACAAAAGGTGGTGGACTTTATTCTACAGGAAACGGGGGCTCTTTTGATGGTATGCCATGGTCAGTTTTGCATTTTGGAAAGATGGGGCTGCCTGCTGTTGGATCAGATGCTGCAATATGGCCTCCATCAGGTGCCTCCAAGCTGCAGGACACACCTGAGAATTCTCATGTCCTAACTGTACACAGGGCTCAATAGTTTCTCTCCTAACGTCCCTTCACCAGGAATATGCTCGGTCCCATCAGGTCAGTACAGAGCAGCAGATATAGATACAAGAAGGTATATAGCTAAACACCACACCTCAGAGCTCTCTGAGCCTTGCCTCTTTTCCAGCCAGGACCCATTCCATAAAAGTACACCTGGTAGTAACTTGGGAAGGTATTTCAAATGGAGGGAACAGCATGTGCAAAGGCACAGAAGCAGGAAGTCGTAGCACCTGGCAATGCAAGTCTAGATTCTTAGGGGACTGTGGGATCCGGCCATCCACAGCCCCCTCCATATCTAACCCACATCATCCAGAAAGGAAGAAAGTCGTATCTCTGAGCTGAGCACAGGCCTGCCATTCTAGAGACGGTTCAGGAGTGAAAGCCTTCACATACATCATCAGCTCAGTGGGACTCTCTTTGATCAACAGGTTGGCATAATTAATATCAGCCTGGGGCTGTCAGTTTCCTGGAGATCAAAAATGAGCCAGCCATTATGCCGAGATCAGTCAGAAACAAGAAAGCGGAAGACTGTAAATACATTCTTCACCCTTTTTTTTTTCAAATCCGCTAACGTGATAAGGAACATAAAACAGCATTAGTTTCCTCATAGTTATTATACATAGCACTGAAAACTGTGGAATTTAACCAGGAAGTACTCTCCGGCTGGCCATAAATTTTGCATTTTTTCCCCGGGTGCATAATGATGCCTTGATAAGCGCCCCATTATTGATGTGTCTGAACATAGATCCCCATTTTGGAGGCAAAATGCTTCTCCGGAGCAGATGGCGGCTATTGTGTTTACACATGAGCACCTCAGGATTGCATTTCCTCACGTCGGCAGTAAAAAGAAAGCCCTAATTGAGTTTTTAATGGCTTTGCACATTGTTCATTAAGATTACATGAGTGTGCTCATGCGGCTGGCAGCTGAGGGCCGGGAGCTCCGGGAGCGCGGCGCGGTCCCTGCAGACAGGTGGCCCGCCAGCCCCGGGTGCCAGGACCCACGTGAAGGGAGCGGAGAGCGGCGGGCCCGAGTGCTCCGACAGCCCAGGCAGCTGTGGCAGTGTGCAGTGAGCCCTGGATTTGCAGTCAGGAAAACTGGATTTCAGCCCCACTCCTGTCATTTTCTAACTGTGTGACTTTGAGCAAGCCAGTCCAAAGGCCCAGGACCTCCGTGCCCTCATCAGTAAAATGGGATAATGAAACCTACACATCAGAGTTGTCTGTCTGTTTGTTTTCTGTGAAGATTAAATGAATGAAAAACAATACTTGACTCAATAAGTGTTAATTTTATAAATAAATGGCCAGCAGCAGCTGACAATGGGACACAATGCAATTTATAAGAGCTAACATTTACTGAGAATTTCTATGCACCAGGCATTGATCCAAGCATCTTTTAGGCATCAACTCAGGTTGCCATCAGAGCATTCAAATACAGTGGGTTCCATGCTCTCCCTGTGTTAAAGCAAGGGACACTGAGGAAGAGATCACGCCATTTGCCCAAAGCCACACAGCCAGAGAGTGGTCAATAACTCAAACCAGTTCCACGTGCTCAGTAAGCAAGAAATGTAAAGTCTAGGCAGCAGCCTCCCCTACAGCAGCTACTAACAACATATACCTACTTAAATTTAACTTAAATTAAATGAAATTAAAAATTCAATCCCTAAGACACCAGCCACATGTCAAGTGCTCCGTTGAACTCATAGCTGGTGGCTACCATGTTGGACAGTGCAGATATCGAACATCTCCATCATTGCAGAAAGTTCTATTGGATAAGCGCTGCCTAGAAGTTATGCATTATTCATCAAAGCATAAAGAATTACATCAAGGTGAGACCCAAGAGCTCAACTAATCCAACCTGTCTATTTTATAAGCTCCAGTGAGGGGAAGTGACTTGTCCAAGATCATACAACACAAAGATTTTGAATCAGGTTTCCTGACTCCTGTTTCAGTTTCCACTATGGATGGTTCCGCCTCACCTGAGTTGTACAGCCACAGGAGGGGTCCCCAGAGAACTGTTTAAAGGGGAAAAAACATATGTTGCCTCCAGGAGACTGAAAGGCCTTAGGTATTGCAAATGCCAGATGCCTTTTGGGAAAGCATGCACACATAGCCTCAGTTCTGAAATGTGGTTCAGCACCATTCCTTGAAGCCCTGACACCGGTTGGCAGAGTGAATGCAGGATGTTTCTAAAACAGAGGCCCTGGAGTCTACTGGCCTGGATTAGAATCCCTGCTACACCTCTCCCTGGATGACTTCGACCCATCACTGAAATTCTCCGAACTTCAGTTTGTTCTTATGCAAAATGGAGATAAAAACCCATCTCACATGACGGTCTTGAGGATTAAATGAAGTACTGTTTACAAAGTGCCTAGTGTAGGTCCTCAAAAACAGTTTGTCCATTTTTCACATACCCCCAAGCTTTCAATAAAGTGGGGACACTTCAATAGACTAATGAGGAAAATAGCAAGGAAATCATTGAGGAATGAATAAAAGTTGCTGCCTCATCCCTATCCCCTACAGCTATTCAGTCATCAAGTTCTGGGGATGCTTCTATTTAATTGGATTAACTTCTTCCTCTCCACTCCATGGCTACCACTCAGATCCTTGTCATTTGTTTCATGGACTTTTTTAACAGCTTCCTAATCATTCTAGTCTTGATTCTTTCACCATCCAATCTAACAGCAAGCAGCACCATCTTTCTGAGGTGCAAAATTGGCCATGATGTGCCCTCCAGGGACTCCCCATTTCCTGTAAAATCAAGTCCACTGTCTATCATGGGGTTATTTGGAACTCTCCATGTCATGGCCCCCATTTCCCTGCCTGGTAGCAGAGACTCTTCCCCACACAGCCCCCATCCACACTCTCAAAGGCACAGCAATGCCCCCCCCGCCAAAGACATTCTCATCCTAATACCCAGAACTGTGAATGTCAGGTTACATGGGAAAGGAGAATTAAGGTTGCTCATCAGCTGACCTTGAGATGAGGAGATTATCCTGGACTACCTGGGTAGGCCCAATGTCATCATGAGGGTCCTTCCTTATAAGTGGTCAAGGCAGGCAGGAGAGGCGGAGTCAGAGAAAAAATTGAAGATGCTCCACTGCTGGCTTTGAGGATGGAGGGAGGTGCCAGGAGCTAAGGAATTCAGGCAGCCTCTCAAAGTTGGAAAAGGCAAAGAGAGAAAGAGAGAGAGAGAAAGAGAGAGAGAGGGAGAGAGAGATCCCCACCCCCAGAGTCTCCAGAAAGGAACACAGCCCTGCCAACACCTTGATTTCTGTACTTCTGACCTCCAGAACTGTAACATAATCCATTTATGCTGTTTTAAGCCACTAAGTTTGTGGTAATTTGTTACAGCAGCAATAGGAAACTAATACACACCCCAACCATTCCATGCATTTCTCTGCCTTGGGCTTTTGCTCAGATGTTGCCCTTCCTGAAATCCACTCTGAGGAGCTCAGCTACAGTCCTTCATCAGATGACTTAATACTGAAGTACTACGAACTCCCTATGGCCTCCACCAAGGCCCAGAGAGCAGGTGTCCCGGCACCATGGCCCCTTTATCTGTCTCAATCTACATTTATGATGGCTCTTTTGAACAAGGCCTAACTTAAAAGTCCGTAAGTATTACATTCAGCTGTCTGATAGCAATAAAGGGGCAAGGAGCACAAAACTGCAAAAGGCACAATGCACCATCAAGTAAGAAGATGTGGAAGAGAAATACATAGTGTTACCAGCATTACTATGAAAACTAATCATAATTAAGCCATTCATAAAAGTAATAATAAACCAATAGCCACAGTAATAAACCTATCATTCAACATTATCCATATTATCTAGGAAATCAAGATAATTATCATGTGGCAAAAATAAAAGGAGAAAATTTGCTTCTTGTCTAACAGACCAGAAAATCTGTGGAAGGTTAACTATGGCTTAATAGATACTTAATATCTATTTAAAACACACAGAAAATACATTCTTAAATTTCAAAGGTATTGAACACTGAACATTCTGTCAGTCAGTCTGTCAACAAGTCATAACTATTTTTGTAATCATTCATTTGGAACCAGTAAGTTGGGATTTAAGCATTTCATATGTAAATTTGTTAAGGCAATTTTCCAAGAAACAGCTATCTGATAGTCCATGTGGGTGTGGACAATGCAGTTTAACAATGGAATTAAGCCCAGGTGATTGGATCTGAAGACACTGCTAGGAGGAGCTCGATGCTAAACCAGCTCAAAACAAAGCCAGGCAGAAGGCTCCTGCAAGCGCAGCCTTTCTCGGAAAGGCCAAGCATCTGGGTCCCCTGCCTCCCTTCCCCCTTCTTGAGAAAAAGATGAAGGGAGAACTGAGGAGGAGGGAGAGAGGAGAGAGAAAAGAGAAGGAGGAGGGAGAGAAGGGGCGGGGAGGAAGAGTAAGAAACGAAGCAGAGAGCAGAAGCGTACAAAGAAAAGGAAGCAGACGGGGAGATGAGGGGCCAAGGGACAGAGGACAGGAGGGGAGGAAGGGGAAAGAGGGAATAAGAGAGGTGGTGAAGTAAGAGAAATAAGTAAGGAGAGGAAAAGGAAGGAGAGAAGAGGAGAAAAATAGTGGAGACTAAGAATGTAGAATAAAATCTAAACCACCTACCTTTTAACAACCTCTCATCCCCATCCCCACTCCAAAAGCAAAAACAAAAACAAAACCCAACATTTTCTCTTTGGTCCTAGCAATAATCTTGCCATGAAATAGACCCAGGTAAATGCTGTAGGAACACCAGGGAACTGTGTTCTCCCCTGTGTAACTTCATAACTTGCCTCTCTGAACATCTCAAAGTAATATAATAGCTCAACATCCCAGGAGGAAACATCAGTGTTATTGTAGGAAAAACAATGGAACCCAAAACGTGACAGAATGAGAGCTCAGCTACGCAAATCGAGAAACCGAAAGCCTTGTTCGATACGCTCTGAGGTGATGGAAGCACCCCAACATTTTGCCCAGATAAGACAGAACTGAAGGGCAGAGAGAAGGCCACCCCACCCCCAACCCTTCCTAGGCACCCTATTTAGTCACATGGTGCCTCTGTAAGTAAAGAAGTCTCTCTCCTTTCTTTACCTGTAAAATAGGTGTCAGGTAGAGTTCCTAAAGTCCCCTCCACCTACAGAAGCCAATGGTTCCAAGATTTTATGGTCCTGTGGCTAATTAGTGCTGAGTTAGGAGCCAGGACTGGCTTGGGTTTTCTATACAGGCAACTTCCAGAGAGGGGGTGGAAGGGGCGACCTCTTTCATTGGATCGTGTTGCTAGAGGAATGCACTATTTTTGAATTCCCACAAGAATTCTTTCCCCTCTCTATTCACACCTGTTCTTGATAATATAACAGCAGCAGCAGCAAACGCATACACTCACATTTCACTTACATGAACTCATTTAATTCTATAAATCCTATGAAGAGGGCACTTGAACTGGGTGAACAATGTCTCCTAAAGGTCTGTCCGTGTCCAGCCAGGATCCCAGAATGTGACAGTATCTGGAAATAGGTCTTTGTATTTGTAGTTCGTTGGGATGAGGTCATTTTGAATTAGGGTCAGCTTTAATCCAATGACCGGTGTCCCTCAAAGAAAAGAGAACAGAGACAGATAGACACCTGGGAAGAAGGCCACGTGACGAGGAAGACAGAGATTGGAGTGATGCCGCTGCAGGTCCCAGAATGCCAAGGTCGGCAGACACCACCAGGAGCTGGAGAAGGCAAGGAGGGCTCCTCCCCTAGACTTCAGAGGGAGCGAGGTCCTGCCGCCACCTTGATTCTGACTTCTAGTCTCCAGAACTGTGAGAGAGTACATTTCTGTTGTTTTCAGCCACCCAGTTTCTGGGACTTTGTTATGGCAGCCTACTGTTATCGTCCTTCTCTTTCAAATGAGAAAACTGAGGCACAGAGAGGTTAGGTAACTGTCCCAAGGCCACACAGCTGGTGGCAGAGCCAAGGTTCAGACACACGCAATTCCAATCATTATTTCGCTCCTAGGCTCCACCCCACAAGTGGGTTTGCTGGATTTGGTGTCAGGGAGTGATCGTGAACTCCCCGGGTTGAGCTGGCCTTGCCCTAAGGAACTGGAGCAATTTGGTAGAGGGGCAAAGAAGGGGAGGAAAGAACAAAAGTGAAATAGGTGGTCAAGCCGCTGCCATATTAAGAGTAAAGAGAACAACAAGGCTGCTGAGAACATCATCAGACCCCAAACTGTTCTTGACATTTGTAGGGCTGAGTTCTCTGCTACCGCAACTCTAAACTGAAATGACATGGAACTAAAATATATGTTTTTAATCTCCAAATCTTCACACATCTGTTGGCATGATAATATTTTGATTAGCTACATTTATGCTCCAATTACACTCACAGAATGTTCAACTGTGTCTTATATAGAGCATGTTTGCCATGCTCCATAGAAAATACTGGAGTATTACCTCGCATATTTGCGATGGGAAGAGACACAAAAGGAAAGGGGGAAAGAAAGGAAAACAAAGAGATGACTAAGCCAGTTAAAACAGTGCTGTCTTGCCTTCACATTACTAAATTGGGTCATTGCTATTATTTCCCCAAGCTTCGAAATATCAGGGCTTGGAGAGATGTAAAGTATTAAAGTGCACCCTCCGCCCTCACCTGATGCTTTTCTCTTCCCCACAACTGGCTCTGGCTCTGAAAGCAACCTGACCACGCAGCCCATTTAGTGGCAAGGTCAACGATGGGGAGCGTTTGTGCATTTGTGCCTTTTTCTGGGGAGAGTATCCATCTATTTCTCAAAGAGCTCCAAAACCCTATGCAAAATAATAATAATGATAATAATAATAATAATAATAAGATTAAGAGTTGCTCTGAGCCGTGCAAAATGCTTGCCCTGATGATGCCAGGATAGACTCCTTACCCTGAGTGCTGGCTAGCTACCACAGCATGATTTGGTCTTCATTAGCAGCCCACAGTGTGTGTTGTGGTGAGTTTACTGCACCATCTAATGTTGCTCTCCAATGGGGCCTCTGCTCCTTGGGACCTGCTAAAGATTGCCCACATCCTATTTCCACAGTGTTTTGGGAAACTACACTGCCCTCTCCTCAAATCCTCAGCCACCAGGGGCTTACTTTCCCCTCTTGCTTCTCCCTGCTTGGCATCCCCAAGTCTGCTAATATACTTGCATGCCTCAGTTTCCCCTATGTGGTTCCAGGCATGAAGACCAACCCTTCCACCACCTTCCCCCACAAAACCAACTGGAACCCAAGCATTTTATAAATTTAATGAAATCGGTTCTAACCTCAAATTTTTCTGTGCACCTGCTATGCATCTGATCCTCTAGGGAAACAGCAATAAGCATGAAAGAGGCTTTTGCCCTCAAGGAAATCAAAGACAAGTAAAAAGGTAGTTATAAGAATGTGTTAATTTTTGTAATAGAAGATGTACCTGCTTGATTTGGGAGGAG
Source organism: Choloepus didactylus (assembly GCF_015220235.1). NCBI lineage: Eukaryota > Metazoa > Chordata > Mammalia > Pilosa > Megalonychidae > Choloepus > Choloepus didactylus. The sequence continues at coordinate 46,749,818 of NC_051325.1, forward strand.
GTATTAAAAGAAAGAAACAACAACTTGCTGGAGCAAATAAAGTCTAAGCTGAGGCTTAAGGACATGTAGCTATTAGGCAGGTGAAGAGAGAATACAAAGAATGTTCCAAGCAGAGGAAATAGCCTGTTTCAAGGCCAAGAAGCAAGACAGGAGGCAGAGTCAGAAGTAACCCAGGATATATAACCAGTGCTTTATAGACCACGCGTCTAACCTTCCATCCCTCATTTTGTAGGAGAGGAACTTGCAACTCAGAGAGGTGCAGTGACTTGCCCAAAGTTACACAGCCACAAGGTGGTAATGTGGAGATTCAAATTAGGTGTGTCATTGTCACCGCCCCTGAAAGTAGTGTTTCCCAAATGGTAGCATGCATCAGAACCACTTGGAAAGCTTGCTAAAAGTTTGCTGCTACCCCCTACCCCCAAAATTTTGGGGTGAGGTCCAAGAATTTGCATGTCTAACAAGTTGCTGATATTGCAGGTCCAGAGACCACACTTTGCAAACCACTGGACTAGCTGGTCTCTAGTTGTCCAGTCCTGACAGGCCAGGGGTCTATTATCTTGGGCCAATCAACAAGCGGTACCCCTCTCCTTCCTGGGCCCACAGGGATGCTAACCTGCTGGGAGAGGCCGCCTTAAACCCTGGCCACACCCTGCCCACATCTCCCAGGCAGCAAGCCCTCTCTGCTGGCACAAGCAGCCCCCCTTCCATCACTGCTGATTACCAAGAATATCACTAAACACTTACTGACTCCCCCAAATGTACTAGGGTTTGCATAGAAAATAGCACAATAATTATTCCTCCTCTTTTACCATCCTCTAAGGAGCCACAAGAATTTGACAGCTGTTATCCAATTAATCCTGACAGCTTTAAAAAAAACATAAAGGTATTTCTTTCATCTAAGACGAGAAAAGCTCTTTCCTTGTATTAGGTAAGAGTGAGGGCAAAAAGGGAACAACTAACTTGGCCAATATCACTAGGGTCATTTCTTATCTTCTTTCTCTTGTAGACTCTGTGGAATCATTCAGGATACAAGCATGGACTACAGAATCTGTTGGCAGAGCAAGCCCCAGCTCTGTCAGCTGCAGGCTGTGTAACCTTGAACAAGTTACTTAACCTCTCTGAGCCTCAGTTTCTTCATCTGTAAAATGATGGGGTGATGATCATAATAGGTGCATCATAGATTTGTTGTGAAAATTAAATGTCTTTGTATATGTTAAATCCTTAGAATTGTGCCTTCCACATAAGATCTATGTAAATGTCAGCTATCATCATCATCAGAATTAGTAGCAGTAGTAGCCCTGCTACAACAAGTATGAGATCCTACAAACCAGCAGGGTAAGGCAGGTACCCAGCTCACTGTCCATTCAGCCAGTGGCCCTAGGAGGCACCAGGAAGCTATGGCTTCTACAGATGACCCCACGGAACACAGTGGTTCTCAAAGTGTGGTTTCTGCGCCAGCTGCATCAGCATCGCCTGGGAACTTGTTAGAAAAGTAAATTTTCAGACCCCACCCTGGACCTACTGAATCAGAAATTTTGTGTGGGGGGCCCAGAGATCTGTGCTTTAACAAGCCCTCCAGGTGCTGTTGACGACTTTTCCAGGTTGAGAACCACTTTCTTTGCAAATAGGTTCCCTGAGCCTCAGCCTATGTAGAGGGACAAAGACAACTCAGGAAACTCGTGGCAGTTCCTGTCTGCTAAATGCTCCTCCTTTTCCCATTAAAACACAGGTCACCTGGGTTCACAATAAGTGCAACAAATGGCAGAGCTGGGATTTGTCCCTGGGTGTTCTGGCTCCAGAGCCTGCTCTCAACCACTGTCCTGCACTTATCCCAAACTGCCCTCCCACTCCCTCTTCCCAGGAAGGATTATCAGGAGATGACAGCTGCCTCTGCATTTCAGCAGGCAGGAAGAGAAGGACACTGGAGAGAAAGTGACAATTCACATAAACAGACATGAACAGTCTTCCAGTCCCACTTGGCTCCTTGAAACTACAGGATGTCTCCATGGTTATCAACTGGGGCTTCCTGATATCAAACCCCAGAACCCCCAACTTTCTTCACTGCCTTCATCCTGAGTATCACACCCTTCCCCCCTCATTCCTCACTTCTCAACCTATGCCCCTCTTCTCAACTGCAGAGCTGATGTCCTATTTCAGTCTTGCCTTTTCCCCAAAACCCATCCCCAGCCCACCTCTTTGCCCAAATCCATTTTAGACTTTCCTCCTTGACTACAGTGTAGACACTCCTCCTGGCTACCCTTCCTTGTCCTGCCATCCACCCCAATGGACTTGACACTTTAGAACAGTAAAAATAATGACCTTGTCAGTTCCACCCCAGCTTCATGAGTGGGATCTGGACACAGATGGAAACACAAGACAGGATAAGATGAAATAAGAAAGTAGAGAGAGCTCTAGGACTAAAAGCTATCAAGTAGGCTATGGGCTCTCTAGGACCCCGTTGATCCCACTGCCCAAAGAGGTGTCTAAGGCAGCCACTTAGAAGGCTTTCTGCAGAGATGACTGAACATCTAATTTGGAGGGGATATAATGGAGAAATAAACTTATAGGGCTTTCATAATAAAGCACTTTATAGGAAAAAAAGAAAAGAGAAATAGAAAGGACAAAAAGATCACTCACCATAGAAAGAAAACCACAAGAACATCTTGAGGTATTTCCTTACAGTCACATTTCATGGCCTAGGTTTGTGGCATTGAATTGGGCTTATGACAGTGGCTGGTCAACTTTTCCTGGAGGAGAGGACTAATAAGGGATTGCTGTTTATAGTGGACTTGTTGGCGCAGAGCTGGACCCAGATGTCAGTGGGAAAGGAGTCACCATGCCTTCCTTGGAGCTTCCTGCTCGTGGATGCAGCCAGCTTGTTCCACAACAAGGATATATTGAGCACCTGTTATGTGCCAGGCACTGCTATAAGCCCTGGGAATACAGCTGTGAACGAAACAGTCAAGACCCTTAATCAGAGACAGTTTGTTGAGATGAAAATTTTCCTCGAGGGCTTTGGAACAAGTTGAACGGGGCTCCTGTAGAGGCCCCTGGGGATGCGTGCTAGCCTTTTTATCCCATGATTTCCTCATTTTGAGTTACTGATTTTTAACTCATCTTTCATAGACTGAAGTACCTTCACAGTGATTATTTCCCCAGAAAGGCTCTATGAATGGTATGTTTTCTGAGCTCATGCATTTTTGATACTGCCTCACTTTTATAGTACACATCATACGGCTACAACTAAAGTTCTTGAGTCTCAATTTATTCCCTTCTAAATACTATAGCCAAATGCTTTTCAAACTTTGCTAATAGAGCAAGGAGAGTGGGCTGGTCCCTCGTCTGTCAGATCCTCTTCCTGGTTATGCAGTTGGGAAGTAGGCGGATAGACACATCACCTCATCACCTACCCAATTCCCGGGACACAGATGATACTTTTATCTTATGTGAAGATACTTGGGACCACAGCATGGCTGTGAAAATGGAGGCTGCCTCCAGATGAATCCCAGTTCTGCTGTTTCCTGAAGTGCATCCTTAGGCAAATTCCTTCACCTCTCTTTCCTTGTTTCCCAGTCTGTAAAAATGGGTGTAATAAAAATACCTTCCTCATAGAATGATCACGAGGATTACTGAACTCACATATGTTAACGGCTCATAAGAGAGGATGGAAAATTTTTTCTATAAAGTGCCAGAGAGTAAATGCTTTAGGCTTTTGGGGCCATAAGTTCTCTGTCACAACTACAACACTCTGCTGTTGGAACATGACAGTAGTTATAGACCATACTGGGTAAGAGTGTTTCAATAAAGCTATACAAAATCAGGCTACAGAGACAGCCCATGGGCTGTAGTTTGCCAACCACTGACTTAGTACCAAGCAAATACTAAGCTCTCAATACATGTTGGCTCTTATTATTATTATTAGCTACAATTAGATTCAGAAGGATGGTGGTTGGATCATCTCCTATGCTGCCTGTCTGGTTCTCCGACACTAAGAACAGATGGTGTACATGAAAAACCACCATCCTCAGAAGCATTCCTACCAGCCCACCTATAGCACTCTACTTGTGAAAACTACACGTTCCAAGATGCAACGTGCCACCACAGTTTCCCTGCTGATTTTTGCTTCGTTGTATTTGGGAGATTCAGCCTCCAGTAAGATGTAAAAAGAAAGGGTGGGAAGACAACAATAAAACTTTGAGTGCTTCAGAAAGTCATGTTCATGCAGTAAAGAGATGTCTGCCTTATCCTACGTTGATATGGACCGTTGGCTTCTAGAATTGGGGGTTTGAAAAGTGGGAAGGGAATGAAGTGGTGCTTCACTTTTATTGGAGGCACAGCATGCCCGGATGATTTAATGATTTTCTTGACCATTCCAATTAGGATTAGAAATGGGGGCCATTTCTCCCAGATTCTGTCCAAATGTTGCCTGTCTTACTTTTCAGTGTTGCTATGGCTTTTTGTCTTTGTTGCTGCATTCATGGGAATTTTTATGGGAAGCTGGAAGAGGCTGGGATTCTCAAAGGATCCCTAGACTCTGAGCATCTGGCATAGAGCCCTTGGGCTTTTTGTTCTCCATTGTGCCCACCTGTCTCACTCCAAACACCCCAATCCAATTCTTTATCTACTTGTCAGAATTATTTTATTTTTCCTCTATCACCTACACCAAGGGGTGATCTATGCCCTGCTTTGCCCCTGTCTTTACCAAAGACGACAGATTAGGACCCAAAGCCCAAAGCACATACAACAGATCTAGGCCAAACTTCTCAAATAGCAATTCATTTTTGCTTATTTGGCCTAAATTCCATCCACACCCTTAGATTCCTTCATTCATTTGCTCATTCATGTGTTCTTCAAATGTTCACTGAAGACACATTACATACATGGTACTGGGGATGCAGGGATAAATATTTTCTTCCCTTGAGGACTTAGTTTAAGTGGGCATGTGGATATCGTGACGCACAGTCCGTAACCCCCTTCAAGAAAGGTCTTGCTGCCCAAGCTGCTGGGAGTACTTGGCACACAGCCCCATTAGGGACCATGCCAGCTGCAGAGAATGGCGTCACCCAAGGCCACGCCCTTCTTGGGGCGGCACACATCCAGTGACAGATGGAGGCTGGGGTATGAGGCCCCAGCCATTCTTCTCCTGCAGGTGGACTCTGAGGGGTCATCGTAGCTCCAGAGCTCCCTTGGGGCTGGCAAAGGCTGTCACCAGGACTGCATCACGGCTGAATTTCATCCTCTGCCTACTCCTTGTTGCACCCTGCCCTTCCCACCCCCTAATAAACATCCTGCACACGAATCTCCATCTCCAGTCTGCCTCCCAGGGAACCAACAGCAAAAGAGGGTCTGGGGACACCAAGGGAAACAAATCACTCTGTCTCAGAGGCTTGGACGTGATATCTGTGATGGTCCTTAAAAGACATGAAGGAATATTCCAAGCAGAGAAAAGGAATAATCATTCTAGGCAGAGGGAACAAATGTAAGGCCTGGTGGATGAAGGCCAAAATTATTTAATATCCTTGTATACGGGGAAGTGGGACCACAGTGGGGGATGAAGCCAAGTCTTTGATGGCCGTGCTAAGGAGTTTCCATGAAGTCATCTGGGAGCCAGTGGATGTTTTTAAGAAGACTCGAGACACAACAAATTCATTTCACAAAGATTACTGTCTCTGTCAGGTCTCAGTCAGAAAAACAGGATCCACTCTGGATATTTCAAGTAGGAAGAATGTTAATAAATAGACTTGGACCTTTCTACAACCACTGGAAATCTGGGGGGATGACAGTCAGGAAGGTCCAACTCAGGAAATCCCTAAGAATGGGGAACCCAAGAAAACTATTGTTTACAGTCTCTGGCTGCTTACAGCCCCACAGTGGGTGACTATAAGGCAGATGTGCAACAAACACAGGCAAAAGCCTGTGCCTGCTCTTTGTCAACACCCCTCTACTTGCCTTCAGCTGCTGGAGACCAATGGCTTTCCCAGCTCTTCTGTCTTCTGGATCTCTCACTGGTTGGATCTAACTGGACACTGAAGGCTAAAGAGTCTGGGAAACGTACTGTCTAGACTTTATGCTCCTGTGGTATAGGATACACCTTAAGGGACTGTGTATCATCAAGTAATATCTAGGGGCCTGGGTGTGGGATAGATTAGAGAGTAAGTGGCTGCAAGCAGGATGATCACTTAAGGGGCTAAAGCAAGTGCCATCCTCACTGCCCAGTTTTCTCTCCTGTTCCCAGGACCCAAAACAGCCAAGAGGCTGCACAGCAAAAGTGAGCAGGACTAGGGGGACAGAGGCAGGGGCTACCTGAAGAGTGTGGGAGGGGCAGCCCTATCCTGCCCAATGTGATTACATGGTGAGTCTGGCCCCAGCACAGGGTGACAACCTCATGCTCACTTGACTTTGGATGAGAAGGACACTGAGATGGAGCAGAGAGGACCAATCTTGAAGAGAGAAACCCTAGCTTAGCATCTTTCTCCACCTTTTTCCTAGTTGGAGAACCCTATGCATGTCACTTTCCCTCATTCCAAGACTCAATCTCTGTACCTATAAAATAGGGGGGATAAGGAGAAGAAGACCTACCTCAACATTGAAATGACTGGATAAGATAAAGCAAGTAACAGCACCTGGCACAATTAGAGGGGCAGAGAGAGTCAGAATTAAGTATCTGTTGAATTACTCAAGGCCCCACTCCCATGGCCACAGAGCAGTCTCCTGGGACTGGAGAGGACCTGGAGATTGATTCAGTACATGCACAGCTGACACAAATTTAGGCCAGCTCACATTCAGGATTGCACTGCATTGCCTCAAAAGTATTTTCCAGTTCTAAAGCCTATGATTGTATGAAATAGCATCTGGTGCCTGCGGTCCCTCATCTGTTAAATGTGCAGGTTGGATGGAATGGTTTCTGAGATTCCTTCCAGCTCTCACGGCCTATGGTTTAAGGATTTCTATAAAAATGTGGGCATTAGATTCATGGCAAGCAGCTAATCTGACAACTGAAACACCACCTCCCCACTACCACCACCATCACTGCACACACACACACAAAGGGAAAACCCAATTCAACATGGATCTACCCACTGTGGCTTTCCAATGTTGCCTCCCGGTTCAGCTCATGGTCCTGCTTACTCAGTCTCACAATTCCCTGCATTTTTTTGCTTTTATATTTGTTAAATCTAAATTAAGTTAAAAATGTCAGAAAACACAGAAAGCTACAGAGAAGAAAATAATAAACTTTCATAGCTCCACCATCCAGGACCAACCACTATTAACTTGACATATTTGCTTTGCCTCTTTATTTGTAAAGAAAGGCCATGTTATTGTTATTGTGAAAAAGATACATATTCTACAGACTTTATTAGAATGTTGACAGTTTTAACTACTAATATCCTTTTTATGGTCCAAGAGCCAATCCAAGATCCTATATTGCTTTTAGTTTTCATGTCTCCTTAGATTCCTGCAAATCTCTGACATTTCTTCAGTTTTTGTCTTTCATGATCCTCACACTTTTGAAGACTATATGCCAGTTGTTTTTTAAATGCCTCTCAGTTTGTGTTTGTTTAGTGTTTTCTCATGATTAGATCGACGTTATGCTTTTCTGGCAAGAATAAAACAGAAGTGATATTATGTCTTTCTCAATAAATCATATCAGTGTATTATACCTTAAAAAAAAAAAGATACATATTCATTTTAAAGAATTCAAGAAATGCAAAAAAAGTACAAACTTTCAAGTTTTTAAAAAATCCCAAGTCTCACCACCCAGAAAGAGTTATTACCATATGAAACATCATTTTAAACATCTTCTTATAATATATGTAGAGACAAAAAGGATGGATGCACAGATGGATGATAGATGGTTGGATGGATGGAAAAATAGGTAGAAATAAATACTGTCAAACGTGAGATTGAATGTTATATGCTATTTTTAAACTTTACATGTTATATTTACTTTTCTCATATTTAATGGATGATAAAGGAAATTAAAACAAAATTGAAGGAAATCTAGACCTTCAAATATTTCTTCACCAAAAGAGATATTTACCAAAAGATCCCTCTGACATTAAGAACACAGTGTGGGAACTTCCAGGGAAGATCATGGATTTAAACCCACTCCTCCTCCAAAGCAGCTGGCGGACAGGCAGGAACCAACTAAAACAACCGTTCTGGGGCTCCGGAGGCCAGGGGAGTACTGGACAGCATCCAGGGAGGAGCGCGAGGAGGAGCCTGGGGGACTGGTAAAGAACTGTGAGCAGCTCGCTCCACGGTGGCTGCCAGCTCCCATCCCCCACTCTCGAGGAGGGCCACTTGAGGTTGGTCCCTGGCTGGTCACTGCAGATAGAGAGGGACATGAACATCCCCTTCCCCAAGAAAGGGGGAGCGGGCACGCCTGAACACTGACCATAGCTTTTGATCAGTGAATTCAGATCACTGGGTCCAGGCTCTGAGCTGCTCTTTCAGCCCGCCCCGGCCAGGGAGAGCTGTGGCCATTGTTTCAACCCCACCCCTGACAGAGGCATAGGCAGTGGAGGTTTAAAGGCATAGTTCCAAGCTAGCATGGAGGACAGTTTGTTGAGGGCACCATCTGCTGGGCAGGCCAGGAAAGCACAGCTTCAGAGACTCATCAAAAAGATTTTTGGTGTCTTTCCTGGCCCTCTCTCCAGGGCTGTTTAGAGCTGATCTGTGCCCACTTCATGTGTCCCTGGCCTTGATTTCAATGGGAAATACTGACTTGGGAAAGTCCTCTCCAGGATGACCCTCCTCCCAGAATTTGTCCTCCAGCCAAAAGCAGCTAGAGGAAATGAAAGGTGTGTAAAAAAAAATAGAGAGGCAAAAGATAAACAAACAGAATAGATCAAGATTCCCAGAGAAGGAACAGAGGAAAGGAAGCTTTCGCAGGGGGGTGAAAGATTTGCATGAAGAGCACAATCTTAAAAATTGTACTACAAATCAAGGATAAGAATTAGATGAAGAAGAGCTGAAAAAATCTGATCAGTCAAACATGGGCAATTCTAATGGTCTAGAAAAGTTGAATCAAGTGTCAAAGAATAGCCTTAACACAAAGCCAATGAACAATAAAACCTAGGCAAGAGAGAAACTGACCTTCAGAGTAAACTCATCAAGATAATCAGATACCTAGACAACAGAAAAAAAAAATAATGAACCATATTAAGAAACAGGAAAACATGGTCCCATCAAAGGAAAAAAGTAAAACTTCAGAGGAGACAGCATTTGGAACAACTAATCAAAGATGTTCAAACAAGTCTCCTAGATCAATTCAAGGAGATGAAGGGAAATATGGCTAAAGAGATAAAGGATATTAAGAATACAATTGGTGAGCACCAAGAAGAATTTGAAAATATAAAAAGAAACAACAGAAATTATGGGAATGAAAGGCACAACAGAAGAAATTAAAAATACACTAGAGGCATACAACAGCAGGTCTGAACAGGCAGAAGAAAGAATCAGTGAACTAGAAGACAGGGCAACAGAAATCTTACAGACATAAGAACACATAGAGAAAATAATGGAAAAAAAATGGAGCAGGGTCTCAGGGATTTGAACGACAGCATGAAACACACAAACATACACATCATGGGTATCACAGAAGGAGAAAAGAAGAGAAAAGGGGCAGAAATAATATTTGAGGAAATAATGGCCCAAAATTTCCCAACTCATACGAAAGACAAAAATAAACATGTCCAAGACATGCAATATACTCCAAACAGAATAAATCATTATAGAACTACTCTGAGATAGATACTAATTAGAACATCAAATGCCAAAGATAAAGAGAGAATCCTGAAAGCAGCAAGAGAAAAGCAATTCATCAAAGACAAGGGAGCCCCGATAACACTAAGTATGATTTCTCATCAGAAACCATGGAGGTGAGAAGGCAGTGGTATGATATATTTAAGATACTGAAATGGAAAAACTGCCAGCCCAAAATTCTTTATCCAGCAAAACTGTCCTTAAAAAATGAGGGCGAGTTTAAAATATTCACAGTGTTTCAGTTTGCTAAAACTGCCAGAATGCAATGTACCAGAAATGGGTTAGGCTTTTACAATGGGGATTTATTAGCTTACAGATTTATAGTTCTAGGCCCGTGAAAATGTCCAAATTAAGGCATCAACAGGACAATACCTTCTCTAAAGACAGGTTATAGACTCCTCTGTCACAGGAGAAGGCACATGGTGATATCTGCTGGTCCTTCTCTCCCAGGTTTCATTGCTTCAGCTTCTGGTTCCAATGGCGTCCTCTCTGAGCTTCTGTGGGTCCTCTCTTAGTTTCTCCAGGGATTTTCTCTATGGGCATCTCTTAATTTCATCTCTCAGCTTCTCTGGGGATTGTCTGAGCTCTCTGGGATTTTTCTGTGTATCCTTTATCCTCTTGTAAAAGGACTCCAGTAAGGGGATTAAGATGAACTTGAATGGGGTGGGTCACGTCTCAATTGAACTAACCTAGTCAAAAGGTCCTATCCATAATAGGTCTGCACCCAAAGGAATGGATTAAAAGAACATAGCCTTTTCTGGGATATATAACAGCTTCAAACGAACACATACAGATAAATTAACACCAAGAGCGATCTTCAACAAGAGACCTGCCATAGAAGAAATACTAAAGGGAGTTTTGCAGGCTGAAAGGAAAAGAAAGGAAAGAGAGACTTGAAATAGAATGTATAATGAATTTTATCAGTAAGGGTAATTTAAACGGATAAAAAGAGAGACAAAAATAAGATATGACTAAAAAGCCATAGGATAAAACGGTTAAAGTAAGCACTGTCTTTAAAGCAATAACTTTGAATGTTAATGGATTAAACTCCACAACCAAAAGACACACATAAGAAGAATGAATAAAAAAGTATGATCCAACTACTGTCTATAAGAGACTTACCTTAGACCTAAAGACACAAATAGGTTGAAAGTGAAAGTTTGGAAAATGACAGTCCACACAAACAGTAACCAAAAAAGAGCTGGGGTAGCTATACTGGTATCAGACAAAATAGACTTTAAATGCAAATATGCTATGAGAGACAAAGAAGAAAAATATATTAATAAAAGGAGAACTCCATCAAGAAGAAATAACAATCATAAATATTTATTCACCTAAACATGCTGCCCCAAAAATACATGAGGCAAGCACTGGCAACACTTAAGGGAGAAACAGATGTATCTATAATAATAGCTGGGGACTTCAATATACTGCTCTCATCAATAGATAGAACATCTAGACAGAGTATTGATAAGGAAACAAAAAACTTGAATAATATGATAAATGAACTAGACCTAACAGACATATACAGAACATTGCACCCTAAAACAGCAGGATATACATTCTTCCCAAGTGCTCATGGATCATTCTCCAGGATAGACCACATGTTGGCTCACAAAACAAGTCTCAATAAATTTAAAAAGACTGAAATTATGCAAAGTACTATCTCTGACCACAATGAAATGAAGCTAGAAAACTTCACAAATATATGGAAGTTAAACAAAACACTCTTAAACAAGCAGTGGGTCAAAGAAGAAATTGCAAGAGAAATCATTAAATATCTCAAGATGGGGGAAAATGATAATAAAACATATTAAAACTTTAGGGATGCAGCAAAGGCCATGCTGGAGGGAAATTTACAGCCCTAAACACTGATATTAAAAAAGAAGAAAGAGCTAAAATAAAAGACCTAACTGCACACCTGGAGGAACTAGAGAAAGAACAGCAATCTAGTCCCAAAGCAAGCAAAAGGAAAGAAATAACAAAGATTACATTACAAATAAATGAAATTAAGAACAAAAAAACAACAGAATCAACAAAACCAAAAGTTGGTTCTTTGAGAAGATTAATAAAATTGGCAAACCCTTAGCTAGACTGATAAAGAGAAAAAGAGAGAATATGCAAATAAATCAAATCAGAAACAGGACAGAGACATTACTATTGACCCCACAAAAATAAAAAGAATCATAAGAGGATACTATGAACAATTGTATACCAACAAATTAGACAACTTAGATGACATGGACAAATTCCTAGAAACACATGAACAGTCTACACTGACTCGAGAAAAATAGAAGACCTCAGCAGACCAATTACAAGTAAAGCAATTGAATCAGTCATCAAAAAACTCCCAACAAAGAAAGCCCAGGGCCAGATGGCTTCACAGTTGGATTCTAACAATCACTGCAAGAAGAATTAATACCAATCGTGCTTAAACTCTTCAAAAAAAGTGAAGAGGAGGGAATACTACCTAACTCATTCTATGAAGCCAACATCACTCTAATATCAAAGCCTGATAAAGATACTACATTAAAAGAAAATTACAGATCAATATCACTAATGAATATAGATGCAAAGATTCTCCACAAAATACTTACAAATCGAATCCAACAGCACATTAAAATAATTATACCCTATGATTAAGTGGGTTTTATTCCAGGTGTGCAAAGGTGGCTTAATCTAAGAAAATCAAATAATGTAATACACCATATTAACAAATAGAACGGGAATAAACACATTATCTCAATTAATGCAGAAAAGACATTTGACAAAATCCAGCATCCTTTCTTGATAAAAACACTTCAAAATATAGGAATAGAAAGAATCTTACTCAACATGATAAAGGGCATATATGAATAACCCACAGCTATTATTGTACTCAATAATGAAAGACTGAAAGATTTCCCTCTAAGATCTGGATCAAGACAAGGATGACCACTGACACCACTGTTAGTGTTATTCAACATTGTGCTAGAATTTCTAGCTTGAGCAGTTAGGCAAGAAAAAGAAATAAAAGACAACAAAACTGGAAAGGAAGAAAACTGGAAAGGAAGAAGTAAAACTTCCACTATTTGCAGATGACATGATCCTATAAACAGAAAGTCATGAAAAATCTACAACAAAGCTACCAGAGCTAACAAACAAGTTCCATAAAGTGGCAGGAGACAGGATCAGCATGCAGAGATCAAAAAATGCTTCTATACTCTAGTAATGAGCAGTCTGAGGAGGAAAACAAGAAAAAATTCCATTTACAATAGCAACTAAAAGAATCAAATATCTAGGAATAAATTTAACCAAGGATGGAAAGAACTTGGTCAAAGAAAACAACAAAACATTGCTATAATAAACAAAGAAGAACTAAATAAATGGAAGGACATCCCATGTTCATGGATTGGAAGACTAAATATTAAGATGTCAATTTTACCCAAACTTAATACAGATTCAATGAAATCCCAATCAAAATTCCAGCCTACTTTGCAGAAATGGAAAAACCAATTATAAAATTTATTTGGAAAGAACCCTGAATAGTCAAAAATATCTTGATACAGTACAACAAAGTTTGAAGTCTCACAATGCCTGACTTTAATTCATATTACAAAGCTACAGTGGCCAAAACAGCATGGTGTTGGCTTAAAGATAGATATATTGACCAATGGAATTGAAATGAGTGTTCAGAAATAGTCCCTCACATCCATGGCCAATTAACATTTGACAAGGCTGCCAAGTCCACTCAGCTGGGACAGAATAAACTCTTCCACAAGTCATGCTGGGATAACTGTATAACCATATCCAAAATTAACTCAAAATGGATCAAAGACTTAAATATAAGAACCAGGACCATCAAACTCCTAGAATAAAATGTAGGGAAGCATCTTCAAGATCTTGTGGTAGGCACTGGTTTCTTAGATTTTACAGCTAAAGCACAAGCAACAAAAGAAAAAATAGATAAATGGGTCTGTTCTAGTTTGATAATGCTGCCTTTTCGCAAAACACCAGAAATGGATCGGCTCTTATAAGGGGGGTTTATTTGGTTACACAGTTACAGTCTTAAGGCCATAAAGTGTCCAAGGTAACACATCAACAATCTAGTACCTTCACTGGACGATGGCCAATGGCGTCCGGAAAACCTCTGTTAGCTGGGAAGGCACATGGCTGGCATCTGCTCCAGAGTTCTAGTTTCAAAATGGCTTTCTCCCAGGATGTTCCTCTCCAGGCTGCAGTTCCTCAAAAATATCACTCTTACTTGCTCTTGGGGTGTTTTCCCTCTCTTAGCTTCTCCGGAGCAAAAGTCTGCTTTCAATGGCATTCTTCAAACTGTCTCTCATCTGCAGCTCCTCTCTCAGCTCCTGTGCATTCTTCAAAGTGTCCCACTTGGCTGTAGCAAGCTCACTCCTTCTGTCTGAGCTTACATAGTGCTCTAGAAAACTAATCAAGGACCATGCTGAATGGGCAGGGCCACAACTCCATGGAAATCATCCAATCAGAGTTATCACCTACAGTTGGGCAGGTTGCATCTCCATGGAAACACTCAAAAGAATTACAGTCTAATCAACACTAATATGTCTGCCCATACAAGATTGCATCAAAGATAATGACATTTTGGGGGACACAATACATTCAAACTGGCACAGAGATGTTCTCAAAATCACAAACTTTTGGGCATCAAAGGACTTTGTCAAGAAACTAAAAAGGCAATCTACTCACTGGGAGAAAATATTTGGAAACCACATATCCAATAAGGGTTTAATATCTAGAATATATAAAGAAATCCTACAACTCAACAATAAAAAAACAAACAACTCAACTTAAAAAATGGGCAAAAGACTTGAACTGACATTTTTCCAAAGAGGAAACACAAATGACTAAAAGGCACATGAAAAGATGCTCAACATCACTAGCTATTAGGGAAATGCAAATCAAAATCATGAGATACAATTTCACACCTACTAAAATGGCCACTATTAAACAAATAGAAAACTACAAGTGTTGGGAGAGGATTGGAGAAACAGGAACACTCATTCACTACTGGTGGGAACGTAAAATGTGCACACACTGTGGAGGATAGTTTGGCAGTTCCTCAGGAAGCTAAGTTTAGAATTTCCATATGATCCAGCAATCCTGCTACTAGGTATACAACCCAAAGAACTGAAAGTAGGGACTCGAACAGACATTTGCACATTGATGTTCACAGGGGCATTATTCACAATTGCCAAAAGATGGAAACAACCCAAGTGTCCATCAACTGATGAACAAATAAACAAAATGTGATATATACATATGATGGAATATTATTCAGCTCTATGAATGAAGTCCTGATGCATACGACAACACGGATGAACCTTGAGGACATTATGTTGAGTGAAATAAGACAGGCACAAAAGGACAAATGTTGTATGATCTCAACGATATGAATTAATTTTAATAAGCAAACTTAGAGTTACAAACTAAAATATAGGTTACTAGGGAATAAAATGGGGATAGAGATTGGGGAGCTGATGCTTAGTTTGTGCAGAATTTCTATTTAGGTTGATTATAAAAAAACATTACTCTAAGTGAAAGAAATCAGACACAAAATACTACATACTGTATGGCTCCATTTATATATGTTTTATATAAAACATAACTCTAAATAAATCCATAAAGACAGAATTAGATTAGTAGTTATATAGGGCTTGGGAAGGATAGAGGGATTGAGATGTCTGCCAAGGGGTATGGGGTTTTTCTTCTTAGAGTAATGAAAATGTTCTAAAATTGATTGTGGTGATGAATGCAGAACTCTGTGTGATTATACTAAAAGTCACTGATTGTACACTTTGGATGACTGTATGCTATGGTGAATATATCTCAATAAAACTGCTTTAAAAGGAAAGAATACAATGTGAATAAAACATCAAGAGCTTGGAGTAATTATGTTGTCTTAAACAGTTTATTTTAATTTTAGACACTATTTAATGACTCCATGCTGTGAAGGATGGCATTAGTATTCTCCCACTTCTCAATTTCTCCTCTCCCCATCTCCTGTTTCTCAGTTTTAATTGTCTATGGCTATTGTTATACTGCCTGAGTTTATACATTCACTCCTGATCTATAATTGTAATTGTCCATGTTGCTTATTGTGAGTTCTATATTTATATGGATTCACTGCTTAATAATCAGTCTTTATGCCACGAGTGCTACATTCATGAATCCTTTATTTTTATTCACTCTTAATTGGTGGCATTTTGTAATTAAGTATTTTTTCAAAATCTTATCAATGTTATATTGCCTGAATATATTTATATTTGAGGATCATTGCTTTTTGGCTTTATATTCTATGTTACCGGGCCATGCTTTCTTTCCCTCCAACTAGTAAACTTTATTCCATTGTGTTTGGAAACTGAATGTTGCTGTAAAAAAAAAGGTTGAGGCTAGTCTGATTTATTTCCCTTTTGGAGAAATAAATGTTCTTGTGTCTAGAAAACTAGTTAATTCTTTCCTTATCCTTAAGTTAAATTAGGATATGTCTTAGAGTTCAGCATTCTGTACCAAGTTTTCCAGGAACACCTTATCTTTTGAACTAAAAATTCAGTCATTTATTTACTTCAGGAATTATTTTTCTTTTCAGAAACAGAGTAGCACCATTCTACTATTTTGAATCAAAGGTCTGCTAGATATATTAGCCCTGTGACCTTGGGAAAGTTACTTAACTATGTCTTAATCTCCTTATCTATCAACTGAGGATACTAAGAGAACTGACTTTATACTGTTGTTGTGAAAAATTAATTAATACGTGTAAACTTCTCAAAAAGTATCTCACACATAGTCAACACAAAAAGGATTTGCTCTTAGTGTTATGTTTTATTAAATTATGGTACATTGTGTAATGAATATCTCAATAAAGCATAATTTTGTTATAGCTATATATCTTTATGTCCACATACTTATATATCCATAGCTATCTTTGAATAAATCTTTTCCCCTTTAGCTATCCTTATGTTGGCCTGCCCTTTAGTACTTTTTGTATCATCTGCTAGGTTTGATGTGATGTCAAAAATTTCCTTTATACTTTTTTTTCTAGCAGTGTATATTTTGTTTTTTATTTTGTTTTGTTTCTTTTTTTATTCCTTCTTCCTAATTTATCTATGGGCTCTTTAGTCCTATTAATGCCACTGCTATTTTGGTTCTCAGTTTATTTCCTTTGTTCCCTATTAATTTTATTCTGTAAATTTATCACCTCATCCTAGAACTCTTAAGTTATTGACTTCATGTACATATCAAGTTGTTCTGTCCAGTCAGGCCACTGTGAATAAGTTTCTTCTGTTCCTTACATTACATTTCATTGTAGGTTATGACCATTGCTCTCACATGCTATGGGACCTTGTTTGCTTTCTTTTGTCTTCCTATCCCTTTCTTCCTTCATTTTCTCTTCTCCCCCCCCCTTCCCTTCCTTCCTTTCCCTTTCCTTCTCTCTTTTTTTATTCATAGTATGCTCTAATGTTGCCATACTATGTCTTTCCTCCTTGCTCTGCTTGGGTGGCTCAATCCTGCCATTCGATTTGCCATTCGATTCTCTTCCCACCGTATCAGGCACCCATTTGTTTCTCCTTGAAGCTAAAATTGGCAGATTGAGTATTCTGGGCTCTGCCTGATTCCTGTAGCCTACTGGAAGGGAGAAAGGAGAGAGGGAGCTCATCTTGAGAGATGTGTGGTCACTGAAAGAAATCTGAGGGGCCGTTCCTTCCTCCTTTATCCAATGCCCTATACTCAGGTCCACTCCATCTTCCTCTGGGTATTTACTCTTCCTGTTAGGAGACAGTCTCTATTTCCATATTATTTCCCCAATCCAGCACATAGTGCTGAAACTTTGGTGACCATCAGAGAAAGTTACCTACTTTTTAGCCCTTCTTCTTTCACTTGTTTCCACCTCCTCCCACTGTCCCAGACCAATTTTCTTATCCTTAGCCAGACAAGGGAAAGGGGCATGTTGTCCATTCAGTTTGTTTTCTTCCACATTTTGCAGTATTAGTGAGAAATCTCAGGGTTCTGTTGACTCACTGATATGCTTTCTGATATGGGGGAAAAAGAGTTAGAAGCCTGGTTTTACCCTCTACTTTACTCCAGAATTTTCTGTGTCTTTCCTTTTTACCAGTTGTTTTCTTAAAAGTTCATTGCGAGGAGGCGGGGAAAGATGGCAGACTGGTGAGCTGTAAGTTTTAGTTACTCCTCCAGGAAAGTAGGTAAAAAGCCAGGAACTGCGTGGACTGGACACCACAGAGCAATCTGACTTTGGGCATACTTCATACAACACTCATGAAAACGTGGAACTGCGGAGATCAGCGAAATCTGTAAGTTTTTGCGGCCAGGGGACCCGCGCCCCTCCCTGCCAGGCTCAGTCCCGGGGGAGGAGGGGCTGTCAGCTCAGGGAAGGAGAAGGGAGAACTGCAGTGGCTGCTCTTATCGGACACTCATTCTACTGATTCAAACTCCAACCATAGATAGACTGAGACCAGACACCAGAGACTCTGAGAGCAGCCAGCCCAGCAGAGAGGAGACAGGCATAGAAAAAAAACAACACGAAAAACTCCAAAATAAAAGCGGAAGATTTTTGGAGTTCTGGTGAACATAGAAGGGGGAAGGGCAGAGCTCAAGCCCGAGCTCAGGCCCTGAGGCGCATATGCAAATCCCGAAGAAAAGCTGATCTCTCTGCCCTGTGGACCTTTCCTTAATGACCCTGGTTGCTTTGTGTATTAGCATTTCAATAACCCATTAGATCTCTGAGGAGGGCCGTTTTTTTTTTTTTTTTTTTTTTTTTTTAAATCCTTTTTTCTTTTTCTAAAACAATTACTCTAAGAAGCCCAATACAGAAAGCTTCAAAGAATTGCAATTTGGGCACGTCAAGTCAAGAGCAGAACTAAGAGAGCTCTGAGACAAAAGGCAATAATCCAGTGGCTGAGAAAATTCAATAAACAACACAACTTCCCAAGAAAAGTGGGGTGTCCACTCACAGCCACCATCCTGGTGGACAGGAAACACTCCTGCCCATCGCCAGCCCCATAGCCCAGAGCTGCCCCAGACAACCCAGTGTGACGGAAGTGCTTCAAATAACAGGCACACACCACAAAACTGGGCGTGGACATTAGCCTTCCCTGCAACCTCAGCTGAATGTCCCAGAGCTGGGAAGGTGGAGCAGTGTGAATTAACAAAGCCCCATTCAGCCATCATTTGAGCAGACTGGGAGCCTCCCTACACAGCCCAGCAGCCCAGAACTGCCCTGGGGGGACGGCACTCACCTGTGACATAGCACAGTCATCCCTCAACAGAGGACCCGGGGTGCACAGCCTGGAAGAGGGGCCCACCTGCAAGTCTCAGGAGCCATACGCCAATACCAAAGACTTGTGGGTCAGTGGCAGAGACAAACTGTGGCAGGACTCAACTGAAGGATTAGACTATTGCAGCAGCTTTAAAACTCTAGGATCATCAGGGAGATTTGATTGTTAGGGCCACCCCCCCTCCCCGACTGCCCAGAAACACACCCCACATACAGGGCAGGCAACACCAACTACACACGCAAGCTTGGTACACCAATTGGGCCCCACAAGACTCACTCCCCCACTCACCAAAAAGGCTAAGCAGGGGAGAACTGGCTTGTGGAGAACAGGTGGATCGTGGACGCCACCTGCTGGTTAGTTAGAGAAAGTGTACTCCACGAAGCTGTAGATCTGATAAATTAGAGATAAGGACTTCAATAGGTCTACAAACCCTAAAAGAACCCTATCAAGTTCAGCAAATGCCACGAGGCCAAAAACAACAGAAAATTATAAAGCATATGAAAAAACCAGACGATATGGATAACCCAAGCCCAAGCACCCAAATCAAAAGAGCAGAAGAGACACAGCACCTAGAGCAGCAACTCAAAGAACTAAAGATGAACAATGAGACCATAGTACGGGATATGAAGGAAATCAAGAAGACCCTAGAAGAGCATAAAGAAGACATTGCAAGACTAAATAAAAAAATGGATGATCTTATGGAAATTAAAGAAACTGTTGACCAAATTAAAAAGATTCTGGACACTCATAGTACAAGACTAGAGGAAGTTGAACAACGAATCAGTGACCTGGAAGATGACAGAATGGAAAATGAAAGCATAAAGAAAGAATGGGGAAAAAAATTGAAAAACTCGAAATGGACCTCAGGGATATGATAGATAATATGAAACGTCCGAATGTAAGACTCATTGGTGTCCCAGAAGGGGAAGAAAAGGGTAAAGGTCTAGGAAGAGTATTCAAAGAAATTGTTGGGGAAAACTTCCCAAATCTTCTAAACAACATAAATACACAAATCATAAATGCTCAGCGAACTCCAAATAGAATAAATCCAAAAAAACCCACTCCGAGACATATACTGATCACACTGTCAAACATAGAAGAGAAGGAGCAAGTTCTGAAAGCAGCAAGAGAAAAGCAATTCACCACATACAAAGGAAACAGCATAAGACTAAGTAGTGACTACTCAGCAGCCACCATGGAGGCAAGAAGGCAGTGGCACGATATATTTAAAATTCTGAGTGAGAGGAATTTCCAGCCAAGAATACTTTATCCAGCAAAGCTCTCCTTCAAATTTGAGGGAGAGCTTAAATTTTTCACAGACAAAGAAATGCTGAGAGAATTTGCTAACAAGAGACCTGCCCTACTGGAGATACTAAAGGGAGCCCTACAGACAGAGAAACAAAGACAGGACAGAGAGACTTGGAGAAAGGTTCAGTACTAAAGAGATTCGGTATGGGTACAATAAAGGATATTAATAGAGAGAGGGAAAAATATGGCAAACATAAACCAAAGGATAAGATGGCCGATTCAAGAAATGCCTTCACGGTTTTAACGTTGAATGTAAATGGATTAAACTCCCCAATTAAAAGATATAGATTCGCAGAATGGATCAAAAAAAATGAACCATCAATATGTTGCATACAAGAGACTCATCTTAGACACAGGGACACAAAGAAACTGAAAGTGAAAGGATGGAAAAAAATATTTCATGCAAGCTACAGCCAAAAGAAAGCAGGTGTAGCAATATTAATCTCAGATAAAATAGACTTCAAATGCAGGGATGTTTTGAGAGACAAAGAAGGCCACTAGATACTAATAAAAGGGGCAATTCAGCAAGAAGAAATAACAATCGTAAATGTCTATGCACCCAATCAAGGTGCCACAAAATACATGAGAGAAACACTGGCAAAACTAAAGGAAGCAATTGATGTTTCCACAATAATTGTGGGAGACTTCAACACATCACTCTCTCCTATAGATAGATCAACCAGACAGAAGACCAATAAGGAAATTGAAAACCTAAACAATCTGATAAATGAATTAGATTTAACAGACATATACAGGACATTACATCCCAAATCACCAGGATACACATACTTTTCTAGTGCTCACGGAACTTTCTCCAGAATAGATCATATGCTGGGACATAAAACAAGCCTCAATAAATTTAAAAAGATTGAAATTATTCAAAGCACATTCTCTGACCACAATGGAATACAATTAGAAGTCAGTAACCATCAGAGACTTAGAAAATTCACAAATACCTGGAGGTTAAACAACACACTCCTAAACAATCAGTGGGTTAAAGAAGAAATAGCAAGAGAAATTGCTAAATATATAGAGACGAATGAAAATGAGAACACAACATACCAAAACCTATGGGATGCAGCAAAAGCAGTGCTAAGGGGGAAATTTATAGCACTAAACGCATATATTAAAAAGGAAGAAAGAGCCAAAATCAAAGAACTAATGGATCAACTGAAGAAGCTAGAAAATGAACAGCAAACCAATCCCAAACCAAGTACAAGAAAAGAAATAACAAGGATTAACGCAGAAATAAATGACATAGAGAACAAAAAAACAATAGAGAGGATAAATATCACCAAAAGTTGGTTCTTTGAGAAGATCAACAAGATTGACAAGCCCCTAGCTAGACTGACAAAATCAAAAAGAGAGAAGACCCATATAAACAAAATAATGAATGAAAAAGGTGACATAACTGCAGATCCTGAAGAAATTAAAAAAATTACAAGAGGATATTATGAACAACTGTATGGCAACAAACTGGATAACGTAGAAGAAATGGACAATTTCCTGGAAACATATGAACAACCTAGACTGACCAGAGAAGAAATAGAAGACCTCAACCAACCCATCACAAGCAAAGAGATCCAATCAGTCATCAAAAATCTTCCCACAAATAAATGCCCAGGGCCAGATGGCTTCACAGGGGAATTCTACCAAACTTTCCAGAAAGAACTGACACCAATCTTACTCAAACTCTTTCAAAACATTGAAAAAAATGGAACACTACCTAACTCATTTTATGAAGCTAACATCAATCTAATACCAAAACCAGGCAAAGATGCTACAAAAAAGGAAAACTACCGGCCAATCTCCCTAATGAATATAGATGCAAAAATCCTCAACAAAACACTTGCAAATCGAATCCAAAGACACATTAAAAAAATCATACACCATGACCAAGTGGGGTTCATTCCAGGCATGCAAGGATGGTTCAACATAAGAAAAACAATCAATGTATTACAACACATTAAAAACTCGAAAGGGAAAAATCAATTGATCATCTCAATAGATGCTGAAAAAGCATTTGACAAAATCCAACATCCCTTTTTGATAAAAACACTTCAAAAGGTAGGAATTGAAGGAAACTTCCTCAACATGATAAAGAGCATATATGAAAAACCCACAGCCAGCATAGTACTCAATGGTGAGAGACTGAAAGCCTTCCCTCTAAGATCAGGAACAAGACAAGGATGCCCGCTGTCACCACTGTTATTCAACATTGTGCTGGAAGTGCTAGCCAGGGCAATCCGGCAAGACAAAGAAATAAAAGGCATCCAAATTGGAAAAGAAGAAGTAAAACTGTCATTGTTTGCAGATGATATGATCTTATATCTAGAAAACCCTGAGAAATCGACAATACAGCTACTAGAGCTAATAAACAAATTTAGCAAAGTAGCGGGATACAAGGTTAATGCACATAAGTCAGTAATGTTTCTATATGCTAGAAATGAACAAACTGAAGAGACACTCAAGAAAAAGATACCATTTTCAATAGCAACTAAAAAAATCAAGTACCTAGGAATAAACTTAACCAAAGATGTAAAAGACCTATACAAAGAAAACTACATAACTCTACTAAAAGAAATAGAAGGGGACCTTAAAAGATGGAAAAATATTCCATGTTCACGGATAGGAAGGCTAAATGTCATTAAGATGTCAATTCTACCCAAACTCATCTACAGATTCAATGCAATCCCAATCAAAATTCCAACAACCTACTTTGCAGACTTGGAAAAGCTAGTTATCAAATTTATTTGGAAAGGGAAGATGCCTCGAATTGCTAAAGACACTCTAAAAAAGAAAAACGAAGTGGGAGGACTTACACTCCCTGACTTTGAAGCTTATTATAAAGCCACAGTTGCCAAAACAGCATGGTACTGGCACAAAGATAGACATATAGATCAATGGAATCGAATTGAGAATTCAGAGATAGACCCTCAGATCTATGGCCGACTGATCTTTGATAAGGCCCCCAAAGTCACCGAACTGAGCCATAATGGTCTTTTCAACAAATGGGGCTGGGAGAGTTGGATATCCATATCCAAAAGAATGAAAGAGGACCCCTACCTCACCCCCTACACAAAAATTAACTCAAAATGGACCAAAGATCTCAATATAAAAGAAAGTACCATTAAACTCCTAGAAGATAATGTAGGAAAACATCTTCAAGACCTTGTATTAGGCGGCCACTTCCTAGACTTTACACCCAAAGCACAAGCAACAAAAGAGAAAATAGATAAATGGGAACTCCTCAAGCTTAGAAGTTTCTGCACCTCAAAGGAATTTCTCAAAAAGGTAAAGAGGCAGCCAACTCAATGGGAAAAAATTTTTGGAAACCATGTATCTGACAAAAGACTGATATCTTGCATATACAAAGAAATCCTACAACTCAATGACAATAGTACAGACAGCCCAATTATAAAATGGGCAAAAGATATGAAAAGACAGTTCTCTGAAGAGGAAATACAAATGGCCAAGAAACACATGAAAAAATGTTCAGCTTCACTAGCTATTAGAGAGATGCAAATTAAGACCACAATGAGATACCATCTAACACCGGTTAGAATGGCTGCCATTAAACAAACAGGAAACTACAAATGCTGGAGGGGATGTGGAGAAATTGGAACACTTATTCATTGTTGGTGGGACTGTATAATGGTTCAGCCACTCTGGAAGTCAGTCTGGCAGTTCCTTAGAAAACTAGATATAGAGTTACCATTCGATCCAGCGATTGCACTTCTCGGTATATACCCGGAAGATCGGAAAGCAGTGACACGAACAGATATCTGCACGCCAATGTTCATAGCAGCATTATTCACAATTGCCAAGAGATGGAAACAACCCAAATGTCCTTCAACAGATGAGTGGATAAATAAAATGTGGTATATACACACGATGGAATACTATGCGGCAGTAAGAAGGAACGATCTGGTGAAACATATGACAACATGGATGAACCTTGAAGACATAATGCTGAGCGAAATAAGCCAGGCACAAAAAGAGAAATATTATATGCTACCACTAATGTGAACTTTGAAAAATGTAAAACAAATGGTTTATAATGTAGAATGTAGGGGAACTAGCAATAGAGAGCAATTAAGGAAGGGGGAACAATAATCCAGGAAGAACAGATAAGCTATTTAACGTTCTGGGGATGCCCAGAAATGACTATGGTCTGTTAATTTCTGATGGATGTAGTAGGAACAAGTTCACTGAAATGTTGCTATATTATGTAACTTTCTTGGGGTAAAGTAGGAACATGTTGGAAGTTAAGCAGTTATCTTAGGTTAGTTGTCTTTTTCTTACTCCCTTGTTATGGTCTCTTTGAAATGTTCTTTTATTGTATGTTTGTTTTCTTTTTAACTTTTTTTTTCATACAGTTGATTTAAAAAAGAAGGGAAAGTTAAAAAAAAAAAAAAGAAAAGAAAAAAGACAAACAAGGAAAAAAAAAAAAAAGAAGTAGTGCCCCCTTGAGGAGCCTGTGGAGAATGCAGGGGTATTCGCCTACCCCACCTCCATGGTTGCTAACATGACCACAGACATAGGGGACTGGTGGTTTGATGGGTTGAGCCCTCTACCATAGGTTTTACCCTTGGGAAGACGGTTGCTGCAAAGGAGAGGCTAGGCCTCCCTATATTTGTGCCTAAGAGTCTCCTCCTGAATGCCTCTTTGTTGCTCAGATGTGGCCCTCTCTCTCTGGCTAAGCCAACTTGAAAGG
This sequence comes from Choloepus didactylus, assembly GCF_015220235.1. NCBI lineage: Eukaryota > Metazoa > Chordata > Mammalia > Pilosa > Megalonychidae > Choloepus > Choloepus didactylus. The sequence continues at coordinate 46,774,919 of NC_051325.1, forward strand.
TGAAATCACTGCCCTCCCCCCTACGTGCGACCAGACACCCAGGGGAGTGAATCTCCCTGGCAACGTGGAATATGACTCCCGGAGAGGAATGTAGACCCGGCATCGTGGGATGGAGAACATCTTCTTGACTAAAAGGGGGATGTGAAAGTAAATGGAATAAGCTTCAGTGGCAGAGAGATTCCAAAACGAGCCGAGAGATCACTCTGGTGGGCACTCTTACGCACACTTTAGACAACCTTTTTTAGGTTCTAAAGAATTGGGGTAGCTGGTGGTGGATACCTGAAACTATTAAACTACAACCCAGAACCCATGAATCTCGAAGACAGTTGTATAAAAATGTAGATTATGAGGGGTGACAATGGGATTGGGAATGCCATAAGGACCAAACTCCACTTTATCTAGTTTATGGATGGATGTGTAGAAAAGTAGGGGAAGGAAACAAACAGACAAAGGTACCCAGTGTTCTTTTTTACTTCAATTGCTCTTTTTCACTCTAATTATTATTCTTGTTATTTTTGTGTGTGTGCTAATGAAGGTGTCAGGGATTGATTTAGGTGATGAATGTACAACTATGTAATGGTACTGTAAACAATCGAAAGTACAATTTGTTTTGTATGACTGCGTGGTATGTGAATATATCTCAATAAAATGATGATAAAAAAAAAAAGTTCATTGCATTTGATCTTTCCTTGAATTTTATTTATTTTTGTTTGCGCAATTTATAAGATATTGGGTAAAAGAAATTCTATAATGCAGTTTGTCAATCATCTTAACCAGGATGCCTGAGTCATATTTTCCACACATAAGTGGGAATAATAATAATTATAACACTGAAGGCACGGGTTTTTAGGAGTACTAAATTAGATAATATATGTAAATTGCTTTGCAAGCTCTCAAAAATTTTATATGAAGAATAAATTCCCAATAAATGCATTTATGAATGAATGAGCTGTTATTACTGTATGGTAATGAACTCATTTAGGTAATTCATAGGATTATAAAATGTTAGCACTTAAAAGAATCCTAGGAATCATGCAGTCATTACCTTTATTTTATAATAAGGATACAAATGCCGTGGCCACCATCTTCTTACCATCAAGAGGCAAGTGATACAAGAATTCTATTATCTGTAATGTGATGGAGAGCATTCACAAGAATTCTTTTTAAAAAGAACACTGTTTGTGTTGTGAAGAAATACTCTGCTCTACTGCTTAGGAGGAGGGGTCTAGCATTTAGATTCCTCCTTATTTTACTCAACACTGAAATGAGCTTGCTGGTAGAAGGTGGGGCAGAGCTTAATTGCTTTCCATTATAGAGAGACGAAAAATACAACTGAGAGTAAAAAAAGTGATAGAGCAAGCTAGACTGAATGCTGAGTAAGAAAAGGGAGAGTTAAACAAATGCAGTGGAAATACAGATGAGGATTGACATTGAAAAGTGAAAGCTTAATATTAATTTTAAGTTGTTTGCTCTGAAGTGTGCAGTGTATGCTTTCTCCATTTTGCACAAGGAATAACTAGTAAAGTCTATACTGCTTGCTGATGATTTTTGTAGCAGGTTCTTTCAGAGGAGTACTCATGAATGCAACTGGATCTGAGAAGAACAAGCAGACACAACCCATTCACTTGAGGACACTAGAGGATGAAGGGCCCATGGGTTATATATGTTGGTCAGTTGTGTCTTCCTGTGTCCAAACACAACCTTGGGACACAGGATGGAGTGAGGGCAAAGGTCTGGCTTGGAGGAGTTTGTGATTTGCCAGGTAACTAAATGAAGTAACAAGTTTTAACCTGAAGCTAAGGGCATTGCCAACACTAAGGGAGGAAGCAAGGTCCAAGCCACTATGCAAATGAGAGACCGAAACATGGCAGAGAGAACCAGGTAGCAAATTAAGTTAGTACCATTTGCTTCAGCCCAAAAAAGAAGAGTTTTTCTGTCAGCTGTAAACCTGAAAGTTATCTGCTTTTCAACATATTTTAGGATGTTGGCATAAGCTTGGCATAACACCAAATGAAATAGAGCACAAAAATTAAATAAATGTTTTCAGTCCAAAATAGCAAACTGACGATTAATAGCTATCTCCTGAGGCCTCGTTGAAATGTTCATAGTGGATATACAGAAGTGTTTAAGCTCACAGTGAGAATAAGAGGCAGATTCACAGACAGGCCTTCTCATCAACAACAATGGATCCTAGACCAAATGGCACCATAACTTCCAATTTTTAAGGGCAAATGGTTTTCAGGCAGAAACTCTAACCCAGATTATGAGAAAGTCCTTAAATGTGTTGGGAAGCAGATAGCAGCTTCCACATTTGGAGCTAGTGAAAAGAAGACTTCCTTGTTAGGCTGAAGCACATGGTACTAACTGTGAAAGGATATCCAAGTTAATGGCCATGTAGAGCATCCAGGAAGGATTTGAATGAAGGGCAGGGGGCTCTGGAAATGAGTGAGGCTTATAAAAAAGGAGGCGTTCATAGCTTAAATGATATGATAAAGCTAAACGGTGGAGTGAAAATAAAAGAATTTATTCAACTTTAAACCTAAGAGCATTCTGCTTTGAGAGGTACAGGGCATGGGCCAGCATCTAGCAGAAAAGAAAACATGCCCCTAGTGTACTGTTTGGCTTGGCAATAAACAATTCACACAGTCATAGTAATACAAGCACTATTTATGTGTTTTCAACTTTCAGACTCATGCAACTCATCAATCTTGAAAGGCAAGAATAGTTACAGAGAAAAATCGGAGAATTATCAATCTTGGGAACAAAACAGTAAAGATAAGACTAAGAAGCTGACAGCCAGAAAAGTGGGAAAAGGGTAAGAGCATTAATTTCCTCTTCATTTTACCCAGAGGACCTGGAAGAAGTGAGGTTTAAGCACGTTATCTGAATTTGCAAAGATTACCAGTGAAAGGTATAAAAACTAAAATTTAACTATAATGGGAAGTAGACTGTACTTTCTCTTAGCAAAAGCCAGCCACTAGACAATGACTTAAATTGGTATATCAAGAGAAGCAGTTTAAGCAAATTATTTACACATGTAGAAATAACTACCAGAAGAAACAAAAATAGAAATGGTTGCCTAAGAGAATGGGATCTGGGAGGCAGAGAAACTGAACAGCATATGGTGGCTTTTCAACATAAGCCCCTCCAAGCTATTTGATATGTTAAATATGTTCATTTTTTTGGTTTCACAAAACTTTTTAAATTTTTTGAAAATTAAACTTAAAAAATATAGAACAAACTCACCTATACATATGTATGCAAAAATACTGCAGAAATTAAATTAAATTAATCAGTATATGAAAAGAAATATGTGCATATTCAGGGACAATATGCCTATTCCAGGAATGGAAACACTGTCTGAAATGTGAATTGCATTTATATGTTACCATTTTTGGAAGGATGAAGGTGAGAAAAACAATCTCCAACCTATTGTTGCTGAAGAGGCTTTTGGTAAAATCTTTTCAATATTCTTGGTTTTTAAAAAAATCAGTATTCTAGACATAGAAGAATACTTCCTTAGAATAATAGAATGCTTGAAACTGAAAGACATCATACGTAAGACTCAAACACTGAAGTCATTTCTATTAAATTCAGGACTGAAACAAGGTTATACCAATATAATTAAACACTGATTTAAAAGTTCTAAGCAATGAAATTAAAAGGAAGGGAAAGCAGCAGGAAGAGAGGAAGAAAGGAAGAAAGGACTGTATGTTAAAACTAAGTGATAAAATTACTGTTATTTGTCTGATGATATGATTGTGTACCTGAAAACCCAATGCATCAACTCAAAAACTTGCAGGATTAATCAAAGAGTTCACTAAGGTGGGTGGGTAAAAAAATAAACAGATAAAACACAACAGCCTTCCTATATAGCAGCAATAACCGCTTAGAAACTCTAACAGAAAATAAATTAAGTCACAATAATAGCAAATGCCTGGGAATCAACTTTAACAGAAATGTGTAAGAGCCAAATGAAGAAATCCATAAACCCTTACCGAGTGATATAAAAGGATCCTTGGAAAAGTGAAGATAGATGTAATGATTCTGAATCTGAAGACTCAATCAACTCAAGAAATTCTCACAAAAATATTTTTTAGAGTATTTGCAATTCTAATCAACCTAAGAGGAGTTTTTTGGAACTTGACCAAGTAATTTTAAAGATTACCTGAATGAAAACATGAATGAGAACCACTTGTGATTTTTGGAAAAAAATGTAAAGGGTGGGAGTTGTTTTATCAAGTATTGAATAACTTATAAAACTACAATAATTAAAAGAGTGTTGCACTGACCTATACTCTAATAGAAAGACTAATGATACCAAGTAGAAAGAATGTCAGTAGCCCTATCAGAAAATGTGTTTGATAAGGAAGATCTTTCTTCAAATCAATGGGGAAAGGCTAAACCATTAATTCGTGGTCCTGAGACAACTGGTTAACCATTTGGAGACAACATACTTAGAACCCTATACAACATGATGAAACCAAAACAAATACGGTAATACATACATATATACATACATGTAATAAGTAAAGAGTTGAATGTGATCAAGAATGAAAAAATGAAATGATAAAATACCTAAAAAAAAAAATAGGAGAATATTTATGTCATTTGGGAATGGAGAAATAACTTTCCAAGCTTAAAAACAAAATAAGATATAAAGTATATAAAGTTCTCTATAGTTAACAATATAAAAATTAAAATGCTTCATCATAGACATCAAAAATTCTTAAAGCAAATAAAAACTGGTAAAATATATTTTAATAGAAGAAGCAGATAAATATCCTTACTCCATAAAAAAATCTTATGAAATACATGGAAAATATAAAATGTGCATAAACAGATAATTTACAGAGGATTAAACATGTAAAATGTGTTCATCTGCACGAGTAATAAAGAAAATCCAAATCAATATGATATAATGCATGTTCTCTTCTAGAATTACCACAGATTTTAAAACAGTGACAATTCCTAACGTTAGCAAAGTTTTACTGAATAATTAACTTGGTGCTGGGACTACAAGTTGGCACAAAGATTTTCTGAAGGGCAATTAGACAATATGTATCACAGTCCTTAAAATGCCCATACCACTAAATGGACAATTCCAATCCAGAATTTTATCCTAAAGAAATAAGCAGAAACCATAATTAAGATTAATGTGAAAGAATATTCACAACAGTACTATTTGTAACAGTGAATAATTGGAAGCAACTTCAAAGCCCAAGAGTAAGGGCATGATTAAATAAGTAATAATAGAGCAATATGATATAATTTAATAGATGTAAAAGTTCATTCATCAAAGAATATTCAATGACAAAATGCTAACAAAATACCATTAAATAAGAAAAAAAGCTATCTAACAACACATATCACTTGTCCACAATTTTGTAAAATAAATGTATATATTTAGCTAATGTGTGTGTGCATGTATGTGTGTGTGTGTGTAGTCCTCTATCTAAAATGCTGGAGGAGACAGATCAACTTTCATTTAAATATAATAGATTAAACACATGCATGAACCTCCATTTCCTTCCCCAAATCTCATTCAAATGACACTGTACGAATTAAAAAGTCATAAATCCAAAAGTACCAAGAGAATGGGGAAGGAAATGACAGCAATCAAGATAGGTCAACAACATTTTGAAAGAAGGAAAATGGTTGGACAAGTGATAATCTTTCAGCAGAGAAAACTGAATCCCATGTATCTACCAGGTAAGGAAGCAGAAGGTAACCAATGTTACCATTCCATCTACGGAACCTCAGAAATTGGAGGCACCATGAACCTGTAAGGGCAAGGGCATTTAAGAACGAAAACAGGTGCCTCCCTGAAATCCTGAATCAGAAACATTAAGACCCCGCATCTCCTCCCACTCTCCATGCAGCCAGATGATAGTCCCTTCTGAATCCCTATTTGAGACTGAAGATTTCATCACTAAAATGGCTGAACCAGAGAGGATCTGGCTTGAAAACCTTGGAAGATTTCAGGACCTGCCGAGGGTGGCTAAATCACCACACTAAAGCAGGGGAACCCAATGCAACCAACATAATGACTGGTGAGAGCACCCCCACATAGCTCTGAGAAAACTGGGAGCCAGGCCTCATCCACTCTCCATCCATCAGGAGAGCAGAGGGTGTATCTCTGGGAAAACTGACCAGAGGAAGAGAAAAGGACCTTAGGCATGGACATTCCAGGGTTTCTCCATGGAAAAGCCAATTTGCTGCTGGTTTGAATGTATGATTTTGGTACCAGAGAAGTGGGGTGCTTTTGCTGCTGTGTTTGCAAATACCAAACATGTTGGAGGGGCTTTTTAAAATGGATAAGGGGAAGATTCTGGAAGAATTGGGAGGAGCTTGATAGAAAAGGCCTAAACTGCTTTGAAGAGACTGTTTGTGGAAATATGGACTCTAAACATACTTCTAACGAGGCCGTGAACAGAAATGATGAATGTGTTGTTGCGAATTGCAAGAGAGGTGATTCTTGTTTTAAAGTGGCAGAGAATTTGGCAAAATTGAGTCCTGGTGTCAGACGGAAGGAAGAATTTGAAAGTGAAAACCTGGAATGCTTAGCTGAGGAGATCTCCAGGCTATGTGTGGAGGATGTACCCTGGCTTCTTCTTGCAGCTTATAGTAAAATGTGAGTGGCGAGAGATAAGCTTAGAACTGAACTCTTGGGTTCAAAGAAACCAGAAACTGATTGTTTGGAAAATTATGGGCTTCCAGGGGATGGAATTCCAGAAGTTACAGCCCCGTGTGAAGATTTAACCAAACATGGAAACCGACTGCCATTTCAGTACAAGCCAAGATTGGAAAAGGAGTTAAGCAGAAAGGATTTGTTGAAAGTCCTATTGTCTGATGGCTTTGACCCCTGTGTGCTTCATGAGAAGCCAACAGAATTTTTGCAAGATCTTTATAGACAGAGCCATTGCTGGTCTGGACTGGAGGAGACAGACAACAAATTGAAGGAAAAATTTCTTCAAAGATAGAGCCACAGAGGTTGAGGTCTGGAGTCAAGAGGTCTCGGGCTGGGAGAGCGGAGTGGCCCAAAAGCATGGAAAGGGTGTTTGCCCCGGAGGTTGAGGGTGGGCCTCCTGCCTCAATGCTCCAGAAGAGTTTTGCCACCCCAGGACCCAAAGAGGGTGGAGCACATTCCCAGGGGAATGAGGAGAGCCTGGCCGCGACCCCACTGTTCTGAAGGGGTTGAGTGTGTGCCCCAGAGATGGAAGGGAATCCAGGTGCTGCCCCGATGTTTGAGGAGGGTGGGGCCAATGTGTGGGTATGCTGGAGAACTCACCCCAGTGTTTGGAGAGGAAAGAGCTGCCAAAAAGGCCCTTAGGAAGGGTTAGACTCCCGCTCTCTCAAGCCCCAAGGATGCAACGTTGTTCTGTAAATGACTCTCAGACTTTGAAATCTAATGGAGTTTGTCCTGCAGGTTTTAGGAACTGTTTCGGTCCTGTGAACCCTGTTTTCTTTTCAGTTTCTCCTTATGGCAATGTGAATGTTTATCCTATGAATGTCCCTCCTTTGTATATTGGAAGCACATAACTTGTTCTAAGTTTACAGGTCCATAGTCAGAGGGGAATTTTGCTTTTCGACAGACTACACCTACCTGTAACTGATTTAATGGGATCTTGTACTTAACTATTGTTACTGAAATGATTTAAGTTTTTGTGATATTGCAATGGGATGACTGTATTTTGTATTTGTAAAGAATATGTTTATCTGGGGTCCAGGGGGTAGAAGGTGCTGGTTTGAATGTATTATGTCCCCCAGAAAAGGCCATATTCTTTGATGCAATCTTGTGGGGCAGACACATTAGTGGGAATTAAGTTGGAACATTTGGATTAGGTTGTTTCCATGGAAATGCGCCCCACCCAACTGTAGGTAATAACTTTGATGTGATAATTTCCATGGAGGTGTGGTCCCACCATTCAGAATGGGCCTTGTTCAGTGGAGCCATATAAATGAGCTGACAAACAGAAGGAACTCAGTGCAGCTGTGAGTGACATTTTGAAGAGGAGGTACAGCCAAGAGGGACACTTTTGAAGAAAGCACAGGAGCTGCAGATGAGAGACATTTTGAAGACGGCCATTGACAGTAGACTCTTGCTCTGGAGAAGCTAAGAGAGGACAAATACCCCAAGTACAATTAAGAGTGACATTTTTGAGGAACTGCAGCCTAGAGAGGAACGTCCTGGGAGAAAGCCATTTTGAAACCAGAACTTTGGAGCAGATGCCAGCTACAAGCCTTCCCAGCTAACCGAGGTTTTCCGGACACCATTGGCCATCCTCCAGTGAAGGAAGCCAGTTGCTGATGTATTACCTTGGACACTTGATGGCCTTAAGACTGTAACTGTGTAACCAAATAACCCCCCTTTTATAAAAGCCAATCCATCTCTGGTGTTTTGCATTCCGGCAACATTAGCAAACTACAACATCTCCTTACAGCCAAGCCCAACAGCTGATAAGCTCTGCCCATGCAATATACACACTTGCATGTTTTAGTGTGCATCCTTCAAATATGAGTGGACTGCCAACAATCACCAGCATTTAAGGAAACTAATGTGAGTGAGAGTCTGAAACAAACAGGAAGAAAAGTACAGAGAAAAAACAAATACAATACAACAAGCATATTAAAACAAATTAAAGAGAAGATATGCCATCTAAGAACAGGATGGCATTAAAAGGAGCATTTAGAGAACCAAAACAGGACTCTCAGACTTAAAAAAATATGAAATCAGAAATTAAATTTCAAAAGATGACTTCAGAAATAAAGTTGAGGAAATTATCCAGAAAATAGAAAAATTAAAAAGAAGGAAAAGAGGAGAAAGGGGATAAGGAAATTAGAGGAACAACCTAGGAGATCCAAAAGCCAATGAATAAGATTTTTCAAAACAGATCAGGGAGAACTGAGAATATTATCAAAGAAATAATATAGGTAAAATTCCCAGAACTGAAGATGATGAAGTTATAGATTGAAATAGTATCCAAATGGCCCAGCACTGTGAATAAAAGGTACCCACTCCAAGGCATGATGAAATCTCAGAATTGGGGAAAGAAAAGTTTCTAAGTGTTTATAGAGAGAGAACAAAATAAATGTGTCACATATAAAAGATCAGGAATCAAAATGATGCTGCACTTTTTCAAAATATGGAATGGAAATCAGAAGACAATACAAAAATATCTGCAAAATTCTGAGAGACTGACAAAGGTACAAAGATGACTCAATGGATAAAGGATAATCTTTTCAACAAACAATCTGGAACAATTGGACATGCATATGCAAAAAAATGAACCTTGACCTATACCTCCCACCATACAAAAAAGCTTACTCAAGACGGAACATAGATCTAAATGTAAAATTTAAAATTATAATGCAGGAGAAAATCTTTGTGACCTTGTGTTAGGCAAAGAATTCTTAAATGTGAAACCAAAAGATGATGTGTAAGAAAAATTGATAAATTTGACTCTATCAAAATTTAAAAAAGCTTGTGCTCTGTAAAAGATATTGACAATAGAATGAAAAGACAGGCCACAGACTTGAAGTAAATATTTAAAAATCATATAACTGACAGAATGTTTATATTCAGAATATATGAAGAACTCTTAATGCTTAATAACATAATGAACAATCAATTTTTAAAAATGGAAAAAAGATCTGAATAACCGTTATTACCAAAGAAGACATACTGAAAGCAAATAAGCACAAGAAAAGATGCTCAATATTATTATTTATTAGGGAAATACAAATTGAGACCAAAATGAGATACCACTACACACCTATTAAAATAGCTATAATTAAAATGCAAAAAAACCCCACCATAATATCAAGTGGTTTTAAGGTTCATTTAGGGGCTAAATGCTAGTGCTGAAACTTTTCTTATCATTGATTTGAGGTAAAAATTAAAAATAGTACAGAAAACGCATTAGCTACAGTTGTCCAGTGTAAAGTCCACCTACAAAAAGGCAGGACAGTTCAAACCCTCATACATTGTTCATGAGGATGAAAAATGATACAGCTATGTTAAAGATAAGTTTGATAGTCTCTTACAAAATTAAACATAATTTATCATACAACCCAGCAATCTCACTACTAGATACTGACCCAAGAGAAATGAAAACTTATATACAAAAGCCTGTATGCTAGTATTTAGACACCCTTATTTATAACCACCAAAAACTGCAAACAACCCACATGTCTTTCAAGTGACAAATGGATAAATAAACATGGTATATCCATGCAATGGAATATCAGCAGTACAAGAATGACACACAACACAACATGGATGAATCTCAAATATATTACATGAAATGAAAGAAGCCAGTCTAAAAAATGATTCCATTTTCACAATATTCTGAAAAAGGCACAACTATAGGGACAGAAAACAGATCAGTGGTTGCCAGAGACAGGAAGGAAGTGGGGGATGGACTGACTACTCTGGGTCACTGTAAGATAATTTGGGGGAGGGACTGGACTATTCTGTATGTACTGGAGTTGTGGAAACCTGATTTTATGCATTTGTCAAAACCCATAGACCTGTATATCAGAGAGTGAATTTTACTATATGTAAATTTTTAAAAAATAATTTTGTGGGAAAATTATATCTAATCAGAATTCTATACCCAACCAAACTATCAACTGAATACAAAGGCAGAATGGAATGATTGTCAGTTATGTGAGATATTTTTTAAAAAATTATTTTCCGTGAAGCCTTTCTCAGGTAGTTCCTAGAGATTTTGCTCTAATAGAACAAGGAATTAAACAACAAAAAAAGGAACTCATGGGACATGGGGGGAAAAAAAGGCAACAGGAAACCCAGGGAGAGCACTGTGCCTAGAGTCTAAAAAGTACAAAGGCCAGATTAAACCAGAAAACAGAGGAATCCAGGAATATGAGCACAAGGGGAAAAACAAAATGAAACCAATAGATAACCTGATCAGTCTGAACATAACGAGATGAGATTAACATTTCTGGGAGAGAGCTGGGGAAACTTAGTGATGACTTTAAAGAAAATTAAATAACATATAGAGCAAGGTAGTTATAAACTATGACAAAAGAAATGAGAAAAGGAGTGGAAGCAAAATATGCTACATGGCCCAGGTGTAAATAATATTAATACAGGTAAAATAAGGTCAGCCCTGAAAATTGACGAGGGGGTGGGTAGGAAGCTGAAGAAGGCTAAATCCTTTCCTTTTAGGAAGAGGCTAATTTGTATCTCATTTAGAAATATGGTGCTGAACACATGAGGGAAACAACAGCCTAGAGAAGTCAAACTGGTTGCCTCCAGGGAGAGGTAATCAAGGGCGAGTGGGCTGCTGTTTTTCATTAAAAGCCTTGTAGAAAATACTACTTTTAAAACTATGTTCTAAAAAAGATCTAGGTTTTGATAAAAATAAAATATTTTTAAAAAGTGAGCAGATAAAGTACTAGAAGGAATGATACTTAAGTATACAGTGATTATCCATCATTACTGCAATTACAGTTAATTTTCATTTTCTTCTTCACACCTTCCTGAATTTTCAACTTTCTATCTTAATAATCAGGAGGGAGGGGGAGAGAGTAAGTGAGAGAGAGAGAGGGAAAAAAAAAGCAGAAAATACTTCTTACTTCTCCTTTATCAGGCAAAATATAATGAAAATCCATGCCCTATTGTGCCGGTTTGAGTGTATTGTGTTCCCCAAATGCCATTATCTTTGTAGTCTTGTGTGGGGCAGAAGTTTTGGTGTTGGTTAGATTTGCTTGGAGTGTGCCCCACCCAGCTGTGGGAAATAATTTTGATGAGATGTTCCCATGGAGGCGTGGCCCCACCCATTCCGGGTGGGCCTTGATCGGTGGAGCTATATAAATGAGCTGACTCAAAGAAAGAAAAGAGAGTGCAGCTGGGAGTGATGTTTTGAAAAGAAGCAAGCTTGCTGGAGAGGAACGTCCTGGGAGAAAGCCGTTTTGAGGCCGGAGTTTTGGAGCAGATGCCAGCTGCCTTCCTAGCTAACAGAGGTTTTCCGGAGGCCATTGGCCATCCTCCGGTGAGGGTACCTGATTGCTGATGTGTTGCCTTGGACGCTTTGTGGCCTTAAGACTGTAACTGTGTAGCGAAATAAATCCCCGTTTTATAAAAGCCAATCCATCTCTGGTGTTTTTCATTCTGCAGCATTAGCAAACTAGGACAGATTTTGGTACCAGAGAAGTGGGGTGCTTTTGCTGCTGAGTTTGCAAATACCAAACATGTTGGAACGGCTTTTTAAATGGATAAGGGGGAATTTCTGGAAGAGTTGTGAGGAGCTTGATAGAAAAGGCCAAAACTGCTTTAAAGAGACTGTTTGTGGAAATATGGACTCTAAAGATACTTTTGATGAGGACTTGAACAGAAATGATGAATGTGTTGTAAACTGGAAGAAAGGCGATCCTTGTTTTAAAGTGGCAGAGAATTTGGCAAAATTGAGTCCTGGTGTCAGATGGAAGGAAGAATCTGGAAGCAACAACTTGGAATACTTAGCTGAGGAGATCTCCAGACTACGTGTGGAGGACATATCCTGGCTTCTCCTTGCAGCTTATAGTAAAATGCGAGCAGAGAGAGATAAACTTAGAACTGAACTCTTGGGTTCAAAGAAACCAGAAGTTGATGGCTTGGAAAATTACAGGCTTCCAGGGGGTGGAATCCCAGAAGCTACAGCCCAACCTGAGGACAAGCCAAGATTGGATAAGGAGTTAAGCAGAAAGGATTTGTGGAAACTCCTATTGTCTGATGGCTTTGACCCCTGCATGCTTCATGCAAAGCCAACAGAATTTTTGCGAGATCTTTATAGACAGAGCCATTGCCGGTCTGGACTGGAGGAGACAGACAAGGAAAAAATTAAAGGAAAAATTTCTTCAAAGACAGAGCCGTGGAGGTTGAGGTCTGGAGTCAGGAGGTCTAGGGCTGAGAGAGCGGAGCAGCCCACACGCAGGGAAAGGGTGAGTTTGCCCTGGAGGTCGAGGGCGGGCCTTCCACCTCGTTGCTCAGGAAATGTCCTGCCACCCCAAGCCCCAAAGAGGGTGGAGCACATTCCCAGGGAATTGGGGAGAGCCTGGCTGCCACCACGCTGTTCTGAAGGGGTTGAGCGTGTGCCCCGGAGATGGAAGGGAATCCGGGAGCTGCCCCGATGTTTGAGGAGGGTGGGGCCGAGAAGGTGGTCTCCCCAATGTGTGGATATATTGGAGCACTCACCTAAGTGTTTGGAGAGGAAAGGGCTGCCGAAAAGGCCCTTAGGAAGGGTTAGGCTCCCGCTCTCTCAAGCCCCAAGAATGCAACGTCGTTCTGTAAATGACTCTCAGACTTTGAAATCTAATGGAGTTTGTCCTGCAGGTTTTAGGAACTGTTTTGCTCCTGTTAACCCTGTTTTCCTTACTGTTTCTCCTTATGGAAATGGAAATGTTTATCCTATGAATGTCTCTCCTTTGTATATTGGAAGCACATAACTTGTTCTAGGTTCACAGATCCACAGCTAGAGGGGAATTATGCCTTAGAACTGACCAAGCCTAAATTGATTTTGATGGGATTTTGTACTTAACTTTTGTTACTGAAATGATTTAAGTTTTTGTGATAAATGAATGTATTTTGTATTTGGAAAGATAATGCCATTTTGGGTTCCAGGGGGTGGAATGTGCCGGTTTGAGTGTATTGTGTTCCCCAAATGCCATTATCTTTGTAGTCTTGTGTGGGGCAGAAGTTTTGGTGTTGGTTAGATTTGCTTGGAGTGTGCCCCACCCAGCTGTGGGAAATAATTTTGATGAGATGTTCCCATGGAGGCGTGGCCCCACCCATTCCGGGTGGGCCTTGATCGGTGGAGCTATATAAATGAGCTGACTAAAGAGAGAAAAGAGAGTGCAGCTGGGAGTGATGTTTTGAAGAGAAGCAAGCTTGCTGGAGAGGAACGTCCTGGGAGAAAGCCGTTTTGAGGCCGGAGTTTTGGAGCAGATGCCAGCTGCCTTCCTAGCTAACAGAGGTTTTCCGGAGGCCATTGGCCATCCTCCGGTGAGGGTACCTGATTGCTGATGTGTTGCCTTGGACGCTTTGTGGCCTTAAGACTGTAACTGTGTAGCGAAATAAATCCCCGTTTTATAAAAGCCAATCCATCTCTGGTGTTTTGCATTCTGCAGCATTAGCAAACTAGGACACCTATAAAGAAGGAATGCTGAGTGTTAAAAAGTGGGGATTTCAGGGTGCAGAGTACAGGTCTCGATGTGATGCCGTGTCGGGAAAGTAGCTGTCATGGCACCTGTACACAGCAGGAGCTCACAAGCAGATGTGAACAAGCAGATGTGAACTGCTCTGCTTGCCCCGGTAAGATGAGGGTTTGGGGTCAGCCAGCCATCTCTAGCTCTGCACTTGCCCTCCCTGAAGCCATGTCCTCCTCAGAGACCTGACACCAAGGAGCACGGCAGGAGCAGGTAACCCCGACCTGCTGCTATCCAGACCTGCAGGTAAGGAGCCCTCCTCTGCCCCCTACCATCCAGGGCCAGGCATGTTCCCACCCCAGACACCGCATCCACTGCAGTAAGCTCCTAGCAGTTTTCTGTCTTCTCTCATTTGTCCCCAGGAGACAGGTTCCCCAAACCAAGTATAAGTGGTGGCTGGCCTTCAGGGCCTCCCCCAGACCAGTGCACCCCCAGTCGTTGAATGCACTTGGGCATTCTGATTTCCTGCAAAGCCCTCCCAACTCAGAAGCTGATCCTCATGACTCCTCACAAGCTTGGCAAGGTAGAGCCAGGCAGGGTGTGTAAATGAGAAAATGAAAACCACATCTTTGGAGAAACCCAAGTCCTTGAGCTGTAAGACCTGGGCATGGGCCAACACTGGGTTTCCAGTGAGTCAGAAAAAGCAACAAAACACAAGGTGATGAGCCAGCGCTTTGGAACAAAATAGCCCAGGTTTGAATCCCCAGTCAACCACTTATTTCCTGGCACTGAATTTCGTTACCTTTTGGAAGATTTCTTAGTTCATAAAACTGGCATAGTAAAGCCTACTTTATATGTAAAATGGTTATCAAATAATAATTGCATGACAATAGCTAATGGATACTGAGCACTGGCTATGTCTGTGGCATTGTGCCAAGCATTTTAAATTTGTTGTTTCATTTAATTCTCACAAAACCGTATGAATTAAGTATTACCACCCCCATATTAAAAATAAAGAAACTGAAATACAGAAAGACTAAGTAATTTGCCCCGTGTATTTCAGCAAGGAAGTATGAGAGTTGGGATTTGAACCCAGGCAGTCTGGGGTCAGATCCAACCACAGTGCTCCAGGGTTTCCCTCACAACAGGCACTTCTTGAGGGTGTACAGTAACCAGCCCCGTCTGCCACTGCCCACTTTGTAGACAGGAAGACCAAGGCCCAAAACCAGGGTATAGCAGCCCTAAGGGTCACAAAGGGGGTCAAGGGCAGAGCCAGGATTCACTGTCAGTTCTTTCCTCGTGCCGTCAGAGTGGAGCCCACAAGGGCACACCCAGGGACCCTCACAACCCCTCAGTGAGTGTGCCCCACAGCCTGCTGCATGCCCTGCCTGCAGGCTCAGACACGCAGGGCAACCCCACCTAGTTCTGATATGGACTTGGTCCCCTGCCGGGGAAAGCAAAATCTGGTCCCCACCACCCTCAGCTACGAGAGGAGGCCTGCCATTCTCTCATCACCTGCTCCAGTCCACCCCTTCTCGAGGTCTCATTTCCCTTCCCATCCTCCCCATGAGCCCTGCCCACGTCTCTCACTGCCAAGGGTGGGGGAGGGACAAATCCCAGGGCCCAGGGCTCCAGTCAGGCCTGCCGGAATCTAGCTATTGGAGCCCCTGCTTACCATGGCAAGTGAGTTTTTGTTTCTGGTTTTTTTTTCTCTCATAGCACTTATCACTCTCTAAATGTGCATTATTTATTTATTTGCGGTCAGTACCCCCGCCTTAGGGAAAAGGGTCACACACGCAGCAGCCTGTGTGACCAGAGCACAGACACTGAAGGTCATGGAGCCTAATCAACCCTCAGGAGACTCAGCTGCGGCTTCTTTGGAACCCAGTCTAGAGACGCTCTGCTGACCTATTAAGGCACTCCTCTTCCTCTCGTTCGTGCTGATCACTGACTTCCATTTCCCAATTGGCCGCCACTGGGAAAACTCCTCCTGTCCATCCCTAATTAAAACTCATGGGTAACTTTTTGCCCATGTGTTCTTTGGCCTTGGGGTTGGGTCGGGCTGGAGCATTTGGGGACCACATTTGACTTATCCACAGTTGGAGCCTCAGAGCCTGGCAACAAATAGGAGCTCAATTCATACTTATCATATGACAGACTAAAGTTTGGGGCTCCCCTCTTCACCCCATCGTCACAGAGTCTGGAGAGATTGCTGGTTCTGGCTCCCTCTCACATCTTTTGACTCTTCCGGATGTTGCCTCAGGAAGCCGAAACCAGATCAGAATACAGCAGAGTAACTGTCTTTGCCGGGTGACTTTTCTTTTTCTGAAAGGCCCAAGCACCCTGTCTTTTAAAAATCACTTTTTGGAGGCATTTGGAGTAACCACCTCTTTATACTGACAACTTTGTGGATAAATTAGGAAATCCCCCAAGCCAATCTCCCGCAGGCTGAAAGGTTAGGATAGAGCAGAATCAGGATGTTCCATAGAGAAGCCTCTAGGTTGCCACCCTTGCAACAGCAATTAGACAGGGGTAGGCTCCATGTTTCTGGAGAAGGTGACATTAAATCATTTCTGGCAAGGCCAGGACGTGGGGTAGAGCAGAACACACTGCACATTCAGAGCACAGAAAGAAGTCACTGAGGCTTGAGCATGAGCATGTGCAGTTGAAGTTGGAGAGGATGGCAGGGTCCTGGGGACCCCAGTCTTAGTAGCATGTTGAAGGCTCTGGATGTTATTCTAACAGCAATGGAAAGCCATGAAGCTGTTGGGCATGGGAGTGGCATCATGGGAGTTTGATTTTAAGAGCTCCCTGGTTGCCACATGCAGAATGCAGTAGAAAAGGCAAAGGGAGAAATGGACACCAGTTCAGAATGATTGCAAGGAGAAAGGGGATGGCAGCCCAGTGGCAAAGGAGAGAACAGATCCAAGGATATTTAGGAGGGGAACAGGGCAGGATTGGGAGCTGTGGGAGGGGAAGGGGTCAAGAATGAGTCTTCATACTCACATTTCTGCCCTGGATGGATGGTATGTCTGTCTTCCCAGGGCAGTAAGAGGGATAATTGAATACATTTTCCAATACAGGTGACAGTTTTCAAGTACCAAGCCTTCATTTAGACTTCCCTGATTTAAACCCCCAATGGCTGCCCACCGCTCAGGGGAGGGCATCTACCTCCTTGGCAGAGAATCCAAGGTCCAACGCAGTAGGTGCCAACCATCCTTTCCCACTTCTTCACCAGTCGCCTAAACCCTAACAGACTGGCCACTGCTGGCTGTCCAGCTGGCAACCATTCCCCTTCCCCATCCTTCCTCGGGGCACCTGGTTTTCCCTCAGGAATCCCATTGTCCCTCTATACAGTAGCCACGTCCTTTGGGTTGGGCTGAACAGACTTGTAGCTGTCACACCTCTGCCCACAGGGGTTGGTCCAGGAGACGGGCCTAGTATGTCCTGTATCCCACCGTACAGCCTTGGCCACTTTGCCTCCCTGCCCTGGGCTGTGAGCTCCTGAGGCCAGGGCTAGGTTTGATTCCCTACCAGTCCAAGAAGCCGGGAAGGAGCTTTTGGGCAGAGTGAATGCTTGGGTGCTGGCACATGGTCTTGCCTCACATGCCCACTGGGTGCTTGTCCTCCACACAGCCTCCCTGTTCTCCTCCTGGCCCTTTCCGCTGCCGACAGGTTCCTATTCCCCAGCTCTCTTTAATTGTGGATTGAAAAACTATCTTGATGTCACTCTGAGGCTCAGCCACACTTACCCTGTGTTCATTCATTTAAAAGAAAAACAAACTGTCCTTCTCATGACCTAGCTCCCAGGCAAACTGAAGAAAAAAAAAGCCTCAATTAAAAGAAAGCCTTCCATAAAGCAAAGTTTTCAAGCTTTACAAGAAACATGGCACTCTGAGCCAGGACGATAAAAATGTATCACTTCGAGGTCACTGTCCAGGAAGTAAAAATTAGGAAAGAAAGGATTTTTATAAAGGTGGTTAGAGAAATACTAACAGCAAACTCTTAGGAAGTGCTTGCTGTGTGCCAGGCACTGTTAAGTGCTTCACGCGTAAGGGAAAGCAGCTATTTGTCTGAATCCTGCTGTTGAAAGCTGAGAAGGGAGAAGAGAAATAGATGGGTTAAAGAGCATGATGAGGAAGTCCTGGGACAGGTGTGACAGCCAACCTCAGACTCCCCTGGGGTTCAGTTGCTACTAGGAATTGGACCCTTACTGAGCATGTACCCTCTGTGGTGGTTCTCAAACCTGGATTTTCAAATCACCTGGGGAGCTTCAAAAATACTGATAGTTGAATCCCGCACCCAGATATTCTAATGAAATTGGACTGGGTGCGGCCTGGGCCTCCGGGCTTTTCCAGAGATCCCCAGGAACGTCTAATGCCAGCCAGGGTTGAGAACCATTGCCTAATAGTGAGCATGGGGTATGAATCCCCACTCCCACAGCCCTCTCACTTCTGCCCTGTCCACTCTGCCTGTCCACTGCCCAAATCCTTGCTCTCAGCGGGTATTGCTGCTCAGAGTCCAATACACCCTCATATTTGGGGGATCCCTAGTGCTTCCTGTCGACAGAGCTTGTATCTTTCTTCAAAGGGCCATAGATTTATCCAAGCTACTTGACTCAAAGCCTTTTGCTGGGTCAGCTTGTCCTTAGTTTCGGGCTCCTCACTTCTGGCCTGGGCTGCCTCAACTCCAGGCTGCTTGGTGAGGCTACCAATAGCCTGCTAAGCCCCCCAATCCATCTTTCTGTGAGAGGTAAATACCCCATCCCCCAAACTGCCATTGCTGGCTGGGTTCTTACCCCAAAACAGACATCCCATACAACTGCAGTTCTGCCATCTGCTTCCTGTTGGGTAGCATCATCACTCAGCTATTCCACCCACCAGGAACCTCTCCATTAATGAGTCAAAGCTCCTTAGAAATCTGCAGTTGTTTGGAATTAGCTGTACCACCATGAGCTGAGTTTCCTTGGGCAAGTCACTTAACCTCTCTGAGGCTCAGTTTCCCCAACTTTAAAATGAAGACCATAGTCCACGTTCACATCCCTGACCACAAACGCTCAGGGCAAGACACAGTCAGCCTTCAGCATGTTTCAGAATTTTAGAAAGGTAATGTGGCACCTAGGACATCTGTTGTGCAATCAGGGGCAACAGTCTATGCTCAACCACATAAATATTTCCACAAGGAAGCAAAGAAAAACTCACACAATATGAGATAAATAAGACTATAAATAGCTTCGCATCAGTTTGGGTCAAATTTGGCAGCCTAATTAATTTAGTGTTAAACTTAAAACAACAACTTGTTTCATAGCTTTTTGGATTGCTGGACTATGTGTTAGGGAGTGTTGATCTGAATTTAGTTCATGAGTTTGTGGTGAATATTACAAGAGATAATGTACAGGCAGTTACTTTGCAGATTGCCTAAGCCCCAGTAATAAATATTTGTGGAATCTGGGAAAGAAAAACAAGCTTCAATCCAGCTCAAGCCAGAGTTTGCCACACACACTCCCCCCACCTCCACCACCACCCCCACCATAAAGCACTGTAATTTGGCCTGAAGCCTCCTACTTCCACATCATACGTGGCTAAATGTCCCCAACATCCCACCCTGCTCCCCACTTCATCATCAGCCCCAAACAGAGGTCTCAGTATGTTACAGGAGGCACATTCATTTTAATCATCACAGTGATTTTTTTTTTCTTTCCAGCTCAATTCTACATCTCTTAAGATTTGGCACAAATCACTATTACATAACTGAAATTGTGGAACTGTAACCCATAACATTCTTTGAAATTTGCTCCCTGATATTTGTTAAATTGTATTTTGAAAGTTATCACTTTTCTGTAGATATGTTAAATTTCATAATAAAAAATATTTTAAAAAATCACTATTACAACTAGACCTGCTCTTAGAAAACTCCTCATAATCAGAGAAGTCTATATTGTCTGACAGGAGCCTGGTTTCATGAAAGGCAGCCAGACACTATTTAACAGGTCTTTTCTTCACGTCAGAAATGTTTTCCCTGGAGGTTGCACTGAGAACCTTCCCAAAACTCCAGAAGATAAGCAAAAAGGAAAAGAGCCCAGAGTCTGAGCCACCCCATGTGGGACCTGAGCCACTGAAACCCCATCAGGTGGGGTTTGGGAAACCCCACCAGTCAGGCCTAGCACAAGCTTGGACAAGTTATTTCACTTCTGGATCTCCAATTCTCCACCTGCAAAATAAGCCTGTAGATTATATTTCCTCAAAGGAGTTTCCAGCTTAATAATTCTGTGCCTAAAGGATTCTTGTGTTGATCAACTTTGGTTCCCTAAAGAGATTTGGAAAATAAACTGCAGCTATTGATAGCTTCTGATTGGCAATCACAAGAGGGAGGTAGATAAGCAATTAGACAGTGCGTACTGCAGGCAACACAGTCTTCGTTTGCTGACGAAATCACATCATCAGTGTGTGTCTGCAGCAATCCTGGGGAAGTTTGCTCCTCATACCCCACAGACTGGCTGCTGCCACCATGACCTCTGCTGGGGCAGCTGTCACAAGCAGCGAACTGTCGGAAATCAGCCCAAGGTATTACTTCCCTTTGGAAGCAGAAATTCCAGAACTTGAGGCAATTCAGGTAAATGTAGCAGATGGTAGCATCTCTGGTTGTCATTTCTCCAAAGAAATCTGGCAAGGGCAATAACCTCTGGTGGCCTGAGTCCAAAGGTGAGAAATAAAGAGGATGTGGCAGGTGTCATAGGTATTTACAGGCTGGGAGACCTGGGGACAGAGCATTCCCAAAGTATATAGAGAGAGTGGGCCATGCCATGGTAGCAGCTTTTGTTCCCAGGAGGAGAAGCATACAGAGCTTCTGAATTGGGTTAAACCCATCTATGTGCTTCATTCTGGATGCCACAATCTTACCACAGTGAAGTAAGGGATGGAGACATGACCACACATCATTATATTATGGTGACTTCAGAGAGTATATCTCCTACCTTTAGAAAAAATTCTATGACTGGCCAGGAAAAAATAATAATGCGTGTGTGTGTGTGTGCGTGTGTGTGTGTGTGTGTAAAATCTTAGACTCTTGGCCAAGAAAACTGCAAGATCAATAACCTAAATACCACTTGTCAGAACAAAAGAAAATATCAAGGAAAAACTGAACTTCGGGATAAAGCAATCAAGTTAAGCATAAGTGTTAAGAGCAATAGTGATGCAGGTAAGCAGTTTTGACAGGGGTAGCCTGGTTTTTGAGTGCCAACTATGTACCAGGCACTATGCTAGGCACTTTAAGTTCATTATTGCATTTCACTCTTATATTAAAAAAAAGCATAGGAACTTTGAGAGTTGCAGTAGCAGCCACAAAAGCAGTGGCAGTAGTGGCAAGAGAAGTAATACAGTCCAAAAACTTCTTTCTGATTAAGAAAATAACACAGCTTCATGGTAGGAAGTCTGTAAAATTCACAAATGCATTGAGGTAATGAGAACCCCTATAAACTCATCTTCAGAGGCAAGTCTGATATCAACACTCCTACCACCAGGACATCCCACTTTACCATCTGAATTAGCAGGTCCTTTCTAGAAGAGGTATCTTCTTTACCTAGGTGATTTCTCAGTGTAAGGAGTGTCCCAAGAGATAGCAGTGGTTCACTTTTTCCCTGTAGTCCAGAATAGTCTTCTGCAGAAAACCAACATGGATGACACCTAGCTGGGACTCCTGCAGGACATCCATGCTGAAGACACCCCTGCATGGCAATGGGCTATGTAGGAGTGCCTTACACTTCCATTCCCACCCCTATCCCTCTCCCAATTCACTGCATACACTGTCCTTGGGTACATCCAACACATCGAGAGCCAGCTTCATACTGTTCAGGCATTCATTCATTTATTCATAAGTTTGGGCACCTATTTTGAGTCAGACTCCATACTATGAGATAATGGCACTGGGATTTGACAAACTCCCTATTCTGGAATGATCCCATGGGCCCTGCCTTTCTGGTAGTGTTTCCACCAAAGGTTGAGTTTGGGGTCTCCACAATCAGCTGTCTGGGAGTAGGGTGGTGATCCAGCCCAGGTGAGGATGGAGATGCCCACTGGGGAAGAGGGCTGCCTAAGGACAGCTGGCCTGGCCTTTCCTCAGCAGGAGCCCACTATCTCCCTTGCATGTGAATATACAAGGGAATATGTGAATGTGCTAAAGATCTTCACACCCAGTCAAACAAGAGCCTTGTTCCAGGCCCCATGTTATTTTGGTTTGCCCCCTCTTTCCCCCCTACTTATACCACAATCATTTTAGTGGAAAGAGGTCTAGCCTGGGGAAAGCGCAAAGTGCTAATCCGTCGTGTGACATTGGCCAAGTCACTATCCCTTCTGGGCCTCAGTTTTCTCACCTGTAAATGGGAGAATTATATTGGTTGGTTTTCCAAGGTCGTTCCATGTTTAATGATTTATGATTTTATACAAATGCTTACCATCCTATCATAAATGGAAAAACAAACATGTGTGTGTGTATATGAATGTGTGTGTACATGTCTCAATGTGGCCTGTGAGAATTCTGACACTGGGTTCCCACTAAACATCCATGGATTACTTTAAAAGTCTGTGATCCCAGGATCTCCTTGTTGAGAACAAACAGCTTCAGCAGTGAGTATGGTGTGCAGCTGGTACACCCACACAGGCCACACAGCCCACTTGCTGCAAGCGAAATGCAACAAAGCCTGGGTAAAGGGCAAGACAGGAAGCTTCTGAGCTATAGGTCGGATGCAGGCATCCAAGACAAGCACGAGCAGAGCTCTAGGGTCTGGTCTAGGGAAACGGGACAAGCATGGAGCATATGCTCAAGAGCAAGCAAGATTATCTGCGAGATAATGATGGGGAAGAACTGAACAGGAGGAGAAACAAACCTGTAGCTGGGCCAGGGCTCAGGGGTAACTTAGGGGTGCCCCCCAAAAGCACCCTGCCCTCGCTCATGGGACAGCCATGTCTACCTCTGGGTCCTGCTAGAATTCAGGGGGTGTCTGCTTATAGCCAGGCCTCTTTGGGATCTGTAGAAGAGGCCGAGCTGCCTGCAGCCCCTGGGTATAGGGCAAGACCACTGAGGGAGTTAACATCTTCTGTCACTCCCACCCCACACCAGCCTCCCTGTGTCGCTGGGAGCTGTGGATGCTGGCTTGCTTGCTGCCTGCTCACTTCTTCCTCTTTTGATCAGGTCACCCACCGTGCCTTATAATGCAAAAATAATATTCCTGCTGCCAATGCAAATTACGTCTGAACCAACCACCCTTCCCTGCCTCATGCAGAAAGCAGTTCTGCAGGGGAGAGGCAGGCCAGGCTGCAGCTACAAGGCTTATTAAGACACCTAATGAAACACCTTGTGGTGATCACCCACTCTGGCAAGGGCTCAGCAAAGTACATGCCAGAAGCAGATGTCAGGTTTGGGGTAAATGCTTCCAAAGTACAAAACTTTGCTGGGAGAGAATGGGACTCGCCCATCCACACCATGGGTTCCCATCCCTTCATAATCAAGACAACTACAGATACGGCCTTGCATCTCTTGGCCTCTAGGGGACTCAAGAGGCCCCATTCTTGCTTCCTCCAGGCCCCAGCTCCTTGAGATGCTGAAGCTTAGGGGTGAAGTCTACAGGCACTCTTTGAGTCTCAAATCAACAGGAGATAACATTTCCATTCAACTGAAGGGGTTAAAAGCTCAGGCCTCTGTGGAATGACCTCGTTGGGGATCTTGGTCTTCCTCTCAGGAGGTCTGAGCCCCTTTGGGCTCTGAAGTGGGGAGCTCAGGAGGATCAAGATAAGGATATAGGACTGGGGATAAGTCCCAAGAAGGTAATACAGCTGCTTTGTTCCTTCTTCCTTTTCTTTTTTCTCTTTTGGGCCTGAGGCCTTAGAAAAGAGGCAATGAAACCAGGTACCATGGTGTAGTGGTAAAAATTCTGGACTGCCTGGACGCAAGCACTGGCTCCACTCGTTTCAAACAAAGGGACCCTGGGATAAGTGACTGCACCGTGCTATGCCTGAGTGTTCTCATTTTAAAAATGAGGGTGGTAAAAATAATCGTCTCTATCTCCCACATTTTTACGAAGATCAAATTAGATAAGACATAGGTATCAATAAGGTTTGCACTTGCATTCAAATGAGGAGAATCAAAGGAAGGTTTAATAAAAGGACTCTTTACAAAGAAAATGGAGGGCATGGTCAAGGGAAGGTACAGCAGGGCCATTACCATCCTGGGATGGACGGGATGAGGGAGCGGCTGCCAGCATCAGCAGGAGAGAACAGTGGCGAGAAGGCCACCCTCAAGGAGCAGTGACCTTCACTCAAGAGACACGGCTGGCCTAAGGCAACCGTGCAGAGAGGGGCAGAGGAAATAAGTACCCAGATCTCACTCCCTCCTCACTCCCATCTTTGGTGATGTGCAAGCCAGGGGTCATTGGTGCAGTCCACCTAGATCAGCCATCCAGGGTGATTGAACAGAGTGGAGAAAAGCAGAGAATGGATTGAGAGAGTCACATGGGTGACACTAGCAGAGCACAGAAAGTGCTCAGGAAGTGAGCATGTAGTACACATGAGATGTTGTTCTAACCATTATTACTGCCATGGGTACAAGGGTCCAGTAAGATGAAACAGGAATTCAGAGCTAGATGTCATATCATAAACAGGAAAAGTTGGCCTGGAGTACTCCCTGACCACTAGATGCGGGGTGAACGGATGGGTGATGCAGGGACACACTCCTGCCAGCTCAGCCTTCCCAGCCCCTCTCTGGACCTACCAAGTTCACCTTGAGGATGTCCAGGATTTGGAGATAATGGCTCTGGGGCAGGAGGCAAAGCATGGTTCCATCCTCAGATTAGAAAACAAAGGTCCTTTTGTAAGCCAAGCTGGATCTTAACTTTTACTGAATCAGTGGAAGTCGTTAAGTAAAAGAGGTCCGTTTCTCTAACTAACAGGAAGGTCTGTCTTCAATTGCAACCTGTCTCCCTTGAAGTCTTTCCAACTTGCTCTTCAGAGCTCCACAGGACAATGGAACTCTCTCTTCCACAGAATAGCCCCTTAATCAAATTAATCCAGTGTTTACAGAGAGCCTGCCATGTGCTGCTTCTGGGGAGAGGAGATACAGAACAGATGCATTTGCAGATACTGTCAATGGTTTCTGTCTCCTGAACTGACCATCCTGGAACCTGTCCTCACATGTCTCTAGGTTGGCCAGGGCCAGGAGAGGCACATTCAATAAGACAGGATGGAGTAGTGGGCACACCATCAACCTGCCACCATGACACCTTGATCTGAACCTCCGCTCCATTACTTACTTACTTACTCATTTATTTATTTATGGGTGAACAACAACTTTATTTTTTACACTTAAAAGCTGGTGAAAAACCACTACTAATCCTCTTAACATCCACCATCTCAGCTGAAAAATATGATAACCATATTTATTCACATTTACTCATTAAATACTAATTTAAGTTTCCTAAAACAGAATGTGAAAAGATCCAGCATGCATGTTTAATTTAAGGACAATGGATTTGAGACCAAGTATACATGTTACATGCATCAAGGCTAGATCACAAATTATCATTTTCATCATCATAATCACCTTCATGTTTTCTTTTCAATGCACTTGATGATTCATCGGCAGTATTTTGTGAAGACACCATGTTAGTGGTAATAAGAATGCTTTTGGACCCAATTAGCAATAGATTAATCAGAACATTCTGAACTGCTGATGTTGCAAGAATGGACAGTTCTACAGCTGGAGACTGTGAAGTAGGCACCTGTACCATAAACCTTTGCCCTGGGAGGGACATTGGAGCTCCTACTTTGGTTGAAACAGTTTGTGGGATTGGTGTACATAGTGTGGAAGTACTTAACCCACACTTAATCAGGGAACTCTTATTCTTCATGCCGAAGTAGATGCCTTTTTCTTGTAAAGGCAAATTTATAGTTTGGAGCAGTTAAGCAGCATCTGTCAGGTGGCAATCTAGGACCTGAATATGGCTTGATCAATGGCAAAGGGGTTTGATTTCTTTGCCTTGCAATATCTAATAAAAACAAATGTCTGGGGGAGGAGAGGTGGAAGATTGGTCAGCGCCAAACTGGATTGCCAATCGCACATCATCTGCATCAATGGTAGCTTTCTTAGCATAGCTTGAATAAACTTTTGCATCATCTAGAATTGTAGTCACATATCAGAAGCAAACTCCAACATCTGGCTCATCATATTCTGTAATCCCCATATCCTTCAGGATTTGTGACATCATCTGTGCATCTTTCAACACGCTCGTGGGAGAAGCTGTCTTGCCAGACTCCAGGATATCTGGTGATCAGCCCTCTTTAGCGAAATCACCCACATCAATGTATTTCAGCCCCAAACTTGATGCAAGTTCTTTGCCTAGTGTAGTTTTTCCAACCCCTGGTGATGGCTCCGAGCGCCCAGACTCACACACCCCACGCAAAACAGGGAGGAGCCAGCAAGGGCGGGAGGCAGCGAGCACCTCCACGTTTTACTTATCGTATGACCTTGGCCAGGTCACTTAGATTCCCTGAACCCCGTTTTCCTCATCTGAATCTTTGACGAGTAGTTCCTAACTCACAGGGTCATTATCAGGATTAAATGAGATGAGATGTATGAAGCTCCTAGTACAGCACCTGGAGCACTGTTAGGTCCGCAATCAGTGTTAGCTCTTCACCCCTATAAGCAGCACCAGGTGTCCGGGGGCCTGGGTTAATGTCTCCCATTGTCTCTCCTTAAAATCTCAAACTCAAATGGCAAATCCTGCTGTTTCTGTTCCCTGCAACTTGGGAAATGGAGAGAAGTTGGGACTAAGGGCCATACATGCAGGCTGCTCCAGTTTCCCCTAAATAGCTGTGCCAAGTTGCCCCCATTTCTTTCTGGGTCTAAGTTTCATCATCTATAAAGCAGAGGGATGCAGATTATACAATGAACTAGAAAAGTGGTCCTCAATCTTCCTCTTTCCCTTTTAATTATGCTTTTCTCTGGACTCCATGTTTATAAAGACTTGTCTAATACACAAACTGAATTTGTAAAGTAAATATTACCCTGTCCTCCATTTTCTCTTAATCAAAGCAACACATAACTGCCCCTTGAGGGCATCTGAGTGCATGAGATCAAGACCCGTGCTCCCTGGGTTGTTTCCATTCTAATCCTAATCAAAAGAACTTGAGGTTTCTCTGGACCTCTGTAGCTTAGGCACAGTATTCCACAAGCATCTGAAATGCTAAACGTGGCTCAAGGATGACCATTTCTCCTTCCCTGATACCCAGGCCCCCAAGTTGAAAATCACTGAACTAACTGATGCCTGAGAGGCTTTCCAACTTGGATTTTCTAAGATCCTAATTAGAATATCTAAGGAAGAGAGCCTCACCTGAAAAGGCATTTGCTAACACGAGACAGCCTTTGCTCCTCTGCCAAGGGCTGGACCCACAGGAGGGACGGATTGTATTCCCATATGGGGGCTGAATGTCAGTGCTGGGAATTTATCTTCCCGAGGGAATTTGGGATTCCTTGATACCAGGAAACCAAGATCCCTTTTGTTGAATTGCTTCATACCCACTGCCCTGTAGCATCATTCCCAAAGGGATCCACACCTACACATCCTTTCATGAGGCTAGCCTTGTCCCTATTCTCCAAGTAGCAAGGAGGTTGCTTAGACATCTGCGGGCTGATCTGCAAAGCTGTTTTCTAGGAGCTCACTTCCAACTATCCCCACCCCAACCATGAATAAGTCACCTTGGGATCAGATGTTCTCCCAGAGCAGCCCAGCCCAAACTATCTCCCAACTCCTTTTCTTCTCATCACATGGAAAGCTCACAGACGGGAAAGAACAAGCTGATTACTCAGGTCTCAGTTCCCCACAAGTGACTTTCATTCTTTGGCTCTTATTAGAGCCCCAGGTAGCTGGCTCATTGCTAAGTCAAACTTGCAAAGTACTGTTTTCCTGCTACTTCCTTAGATCTGCTCTTAATTACAGCTGTTCCTTCCTGTCGGCCAATCCCCGTGATTTCAAGCATCCAAGTTACACATCTTCTAATGTTCTTCTGATCCTCTCATTAGAGCTGAAACATTTTGTTCTTGTCTTATATCTTCTATTCTGTCCCCTGCAAAGCTCAAGGAGTACTTGAGTTTATGTCTCTGCCATTACGTTGCACAATAAATAGCATTCTGTCTGGTGTGGAATTGAGAATAACTGCTTGATTTATTATTTTCTACCAGAAGTATCTAAACATGCATTAAGAGTCATAAAGCTCCCTTTTGCTGTTAGAAGACTTTGTGGTTTTACAAATATCTAATTTCTATTATTCTTACTTAGCTTTATGAACTTAATCTTATTCAACTCTAATCATCACTGTCTTGTATTTCTCCCTCTCCAATCCAATTCTCCATGATATAGTATATGCTTTATACCTAAAGCTATACCTATCATACCTCCAAGCCTGCCTGGGACATCCCTTTCACTCTCAAAAGTGTCCCAAATTGGAGCAACAACATATATGTGGTCAACCCAATCATAGATGTTTTTGGTTTATCTGCCATTGCCTCAGCCCACATTCTTGCTTGTCAATGTGATAAAGCAAGAATCTGAGCATCTATAGAGAACTGGATAATAAATATTTTCAGCTTTGTAACCTATACTATTTCTGTCACAACTTTTCAACTCAGCCTTTGTAACATGAAAGAAGCCATAGACAACTTGTAAACAAATGGATATGGCTATGTTCCAATAAACTTTATTTAGGAAAACAGGCAGTGAAACAGATTTGCTTTGTAGGCCATAGTTTGCAGATTCCTGTGACAGAAGAAAGTGGTATCTAATTTGTATTTGCATTATTTGATAGTGAGATTGATATTTTTTCCCAATTTATAAAGACTGGGAGGCACATGTGAGGGGAGATGATGAGTTGGTTATATACTTGCTAAGTTGAAGAAATCAACCACACAATCAAAAGAACATATCATGGTGGCAGTTTGAGAGAGGCCTGGGCTGGAGATAAAAATTGGCGAGTCATCACTCTATAGATAGCCTTTAAGCCAACGGCCTAAATGAGATCACTGAGGAAATCTGTACAGCTAGAGAAGAGAAAACATCCAGGGGTCACTCCAGCTTTAAAGGGATCAGCAAACAAGGGACACTGAGAATGACCAATGTCATCAGAAGAACTCTGAGAGAACATGGTAACAGAGAAGCCAAACAATGAGTGGGTTTCAAGGAAAAGAGAGAGGCCAACTGGACTCAATGGTGCTAAGAGGTCAAGCAAGATGAGGACCACTGTGTTGGCAACGGAGGCACATGAACAGAAAAGTTTTGATGGTGTGATGGGAGCAGAAGTCATCTTGGAGTAACTTCAGGGGAGACTGAGAGGAGAGAAACTGAAGACAGTGAGCTTGAGAATTCCCCAGAGGAGCTTGGCTGAATAGGGCAACAGAGAAATTTTGTATTCTTTTATTGTTTATGGTATTTTTAATATTCATTTTCACAAAAAAATTGACAAGCATTACAATTTCCACCTCTGATTTTATCCTTTGAAATGTTCTTCTTACTCTAACATCATATAAAATGCATATATATTGTTTTTTCTTGTCTACATTTATCATATATATGCTATTTATTTTCATATATATGGAGCGGGGTAATAATCTGACTCTCCCACCGAAACAGACAATTTTCCTAGCAGTGTTAATTAAATAATCTATTCTTTCCCCCACTGATCTGGAAATCTACCATTATCACATAATAAATATTTACATATATGCAAATCTTTTTATTAGTTGGTTTTCTGTTCCATTCCAATTATATTTTATTTCACCAACCACTAAATTAAATTGCTTGTAGTGTTAAATTATTTTTATAATGTTTTACTCTGTAAATCTCCATTTTCCTTTGAAAAACTTGTGTGATTTTGCTATTCTTAACTGCTTAAACTTTTATACAAACCTTAGAATAATTTTTGTCAAGTTCTAAAAAGCAATTTCTTAAGGATTTTGCTTAAAATAACATAAATGTGTAATCAGTTTGGAAGAGAACTGACATATTTACATGAGTAAATGTTTCCTTTCAAAAGCATGGTATTTTTCCCAAGTATTCAAGTCTTCTTTTATTTATATGCCTCCATGTTTTAAAGGTGCCATGTAGGCCCGGCATATCTTTGATCATCTTCATCTCTAGCTTTAAAAAAAAAAAAAATTCTGAACTACTATGATTGGGTTTTTATGTTCTATACATTAAAACTCAAAAATTGCTCATATAAAGAAGCAATTTCTGGCCCCTGAAACCTCTTGCTAATGCCCAACACTTTTTTCCTTTGATTCTCTTGCATACCTTTTTTAGAATACTAATCACCTTCTTTAAGAGCTCCATGTCCTTCGATTTTCAGATTTGCAGCACTTTTTTTTTTTTTTTATCAGTTTGAGGACTGTGATCCTTTTGCTCATGCGGAGGGGCTGCCTTTCCCTTGGAGACTCTGTTTCCACCGTGGCCGCCTACCTGCCTCCTCCGCTCCACACAGCTTCTCACCTGAACTGTCAAAATGGGCAGGATGTGTACTAAGAGCTTAATAGTGAGCAGGTAGGGATGAGAAGGGTCTGGGAAGCAGGTGGGGCTGGGGAAGCCCATTGGGAAGGCTGGACCTCCCCAGGGAAGTGGACACAAGTCCAATCTGAGTGATCAAGAGATGATAAGCACAGGTTCCACCAGGCTCACAGGACACTTGAGGAGTCAAAGATGGCAGTGGAGCTGGGCAGCAGAGATGATCAGGCTAAGGCATCAGGAGGTAGAGATGGGAAGAAATAGAACAGCTTTGCTAGATTTCAGTCTAAGAACAAAGAAAGCTAAAGCTCAGGCATCCTTTGGGCTGACAGATCAAGCCCAAACAACTTTAACTATGTCTCCCTGGTTCACGCGGCTTGGCTCTGAGTCTTTTCATCCTATCCACAAACCACGGTCTGAGTCAAGGAAACTGAGGCAGGAGCCCCTAAAAGCCCTTGAATAAAACTGGTTTGTACTAAGGGAGATTGCAGCTCAGGTTTTCCCCAGAATGTGTGCATGTCAGAATTGGGCCATAGGGTGATTCCAATCCCCACCATCATGAGAGGTAGGCTCCCAAAATGCAGTTAAGCTGGTTCAGATCTGAGTACACTGAACATGTGGCTAAAAAAAACTGTGGAGGGTTAGGAAGGAAAACAGGTTGATTCTATACCTCCTATTCTCCACCAAGTGTATGTCTAGATAACTGACAGTAAATCCTTTCCAACCCACAATCAAACCAGAGGAAGTAACCCGGGGAGGCCTGCTGCATCTTCTCTGTGCCTAATTCCTTGGTCACTACATTAGTTTGAATCTTCCTATACCCAAATAGTGTTTGTCCAGAGACAGTTTGTGTCTGGAGATATAATGGTGACATTCCATCTTTCCTTCCATAGGTATCCATTTGTTTCCTTTCATTCATTCATTCAGAAAACACTCCTGGAGTCTGTGATCTAGCAGGCACCTTGTTGGATACTGAGGACACGGGCAGGCATGAGACATACTTTATCCTTGAGGTACTCACCCTCTTCATAAATGATTTAAGGAAGCCAAGACTCAGCAAGATTAAAAGACTCCACAAAGGAACCAACTCGTAACAGGAAAACACAGGGTTGAAGCCAGGACTGCTTCAACCTACCATACCTGCTTCTCAGAATCCACACCACGATGCTTCCCTAAGCACAGAGTGACCGAATGGACGGGGAGACCCTTCCTGACACTACCGTCACAGGCACAGCACCCTGAAGCAGTGAAACAGACTGGCTGGAATAAATGATCCCATAGCTACTCCCCTCTCCTCTTCTTCACATTCCCTCAGAGAGGGACCCGGGAGGATGTCTTGAGGCTTAGGAAGCAGCATGGTAGTTAAAGGAAATGCTGGGAAAAAGTTGCTGAAATCTCTAAGCCTTGCTCATTAGGATAAACCTTGAAGAAATCTCATCAAGTTCAGAGCTTATCTCCAAGCCTGCTTGCTCCCTGTATGCCCAGAGCAGCAGCTGGGCAAGGGCTTGCCTTCTTTGCAAGGAAGCAAATTAAATTAAATTAGGTCATTTATACCAGTACCAACAACAGCAGCGGCACCTTCAACAAAATTAAGATATTGAAATGAAAACAAGAAAATAATCTTCTGAAACCCTAAGTCCACTGCCCAGCTAAGAGGCACTCACCATTGAGACCTTTTGTGGCAACTGTACATAAAAACACTGGGTGGGAAGTGGGGGAGGGGGAGCTTGCAGTATCCTTTGGCAGCCTGGAACTAGGTCTTTTGGTGGTGGTTGTTCTATTCTCGCAGAAACACATAGCCTATAACATACTTGACATATAAATAGGCCAATTCAGTGAATATGGCCATTGAAAACCTTTTCCAATAAGAGTATGTCATACTGGCTGTGCAAAGGTGTATTTATAATCACACAGCATGGTATAGTGGAAAGAGTGCCAAATCTTCCAGAAAATATGGTGGTTTGAGTGCCATTTCACAGAACCGCCATCTGCAGAGTTGACTGGAATGAATAAAAGGAAGTAAAAAGAGCAAAGAATATACTGTTATCATTGAAACGCAAACGCATCCCAACGTCATGCCATAGATTTCGAGTGTCACATAGGCCCAAATGAAAGGAGAAGAATCCATGGCCACCCCCGCTTCTCAAGGGAACAGTGCTGCATGGAGGGGAAAACAGGTAGGATAAATGGAAAAGCTCAACGATAGTTCCCGATTTGAAGGGAACAAATTGGAAAAGTGTTGCCAAACTGATATAGGTATGAATCTTCACACCCTTAGCTTGTTTTTCCCCACTATGGATTAACATCACCTCTGCCCAGCAAAGTCTTCCCCAGAAGTGCCTGTCAGGCAGAATCCAGTTATTTCATACAAGGACACACATGGGCAAAGAAAAGCCAATGAAAAGGTGTTCTGTTTGCTACAGCTGCCATTATGCAAAATACCAGAAATGGATTGGCTTTTATAAAAGGGATTTATTTATTAGGTTACAAATTACAGTTCTGAGGCCATAGAAATGACCAAACTAAGGCATCAACAAGAGGATACCTTCACTGAAGAACAGCTAATGGCATCTGAAACACCTCTGTCAGCTGGGAAAGCATGTGGCCAGCATCTGCTGATCTTTTGCTCCCAGGCTGTATTTCAAAATGGCTTTCTCCAAAATATCTCTGGGCATCTCTCTTCACTCCTCTCTCTCTCAGCTCCTGTACATTCTTGCTTATTTCTCCTAGGGTGTTTCTCTTTAAGCATCTCGGGGTCCTCTCAGCACTCAATCAAAAGTTTCCACCCTAATCAAAAGACTAATCAGTCTGTCCCCAAAAGCCTGCATTAAAGAACATGGCTTTTCTGGGGGGACATAATATATTCAAACCAGCACAACAGGCCTAGCAAATCAGAAAGCAAAAGTCCATGAAACAGAAGGAACTTTCACAAAACTGGTTGACTCAATTTGAAAAAGGAAGCTTTAGGCAAACCCTAAGGGACAGGATCCAATGTCAACCTGGCAATGCTGAACCCAGTGTAAGACTTTCAGTAAACTTGACAGACTAGAGACAAAGCTCCCAATAGCTTTTCAAAAGCCACCAGTGATTTCTTAGACCTATAAGAAGAGGGGTCAAACTGTGCCAAAATAAAACTGGCAGAGTAGCAAAAGAAAATTCATTATTACCAATTTGGGGCAAATAACACCATCATGTAACTTCTGTCAATTTTATATAGTAATCAAGTAGATTAAAAAAACAACAACAACATAAGATTGAAAGAAATATGGTGTGCCGAAAGGTAAGCTTGGGAGGCAAACACAGTTAAAGAAACTCACTCTGGAAGAAGAGGTGCTCCAGGAAACACAAACAGACAATTACTCCGTAATCCCGGGGAAAATAAAGAGAATATGAACTCTGTGAAACAAGCAATTAAAAGGTGAGCCATCATGACAGTTGTTTCAAGCCTGGCACTGCATCAGCTTCTGAATGGCTTCCAAGGTCTGTGTTTTTAGGAGGGTGCTGTCCCCTCATCAATACGAAGTCTGGAGTCCTTAAACATGGAAGATTTATACACTTCAGAACTGGAAGGACCTTCACCTAGTCCCCAACAATAGTAGAACAGTGAAACCGAAGTCATATATAAACTACAACTTAAAACAATCTCTCCCCCATACAAATAAATAGAAAAGAAGAGGGGGGGAGGAAGAGGGGGTGAAAGATGGCAGCAGCCGCTGTGGTATAAGAGAATGATCATTGGACTAGTCATCAGAAACCCCACCACGGATCAAAACATACCTCTAGCTCTTACTATGTTGTGTGACTTTGGATGGATCATTCCATTTCTCTGGGCCTCAGTTCCCCCATCTCTAAATTGGAGGGATTAAGACCAGATATCCCATTTCTGCCCGTGATGCTTTATATTCACACATCCTATATTTCCAGACAAATTCTGACCTTCCACTAACCACATCTCCTTCCAGGAGTTCCCTGATAGTGTGAAGTGCTGTAATGAATAAGCCCGGGCTCTGCTCCTTCTTAGAGACGGAATTATCTTAATAAGTGTTCCCAAGTTGTATTAACGTGCTTCCATTTCCATCCATATCTCTCAGTGTACTTTTTCTCATCTATTCTAACCTTTTTGCAAGCA
The DNA here is from genome assembly GCF_015220235.1 of Choloepus didactylus. Lineage (NCBI taxonomy): Eukaryota > Metazoa > Chordata > Mammalia > Pilosa > Megalonychidae > Choloepus > Choloepus didactylus. The sequence continues at coordinate 46,809,736 of NC_051325.1, forward strand.
TCATCTTATGTCTGTTGGTTGTCAGCTTTTCTCTCCATGCTTTCACAGAGTTGCCAGATTCTTGCTATTTCTCCACCCTCAGCTCATAACTATTTTCCCCCCAAGCTTGGTGACTGCTAAGTGGTCTTTGTGGAATCCTATTAGTATAATCTCCCCGACCGTGTCTCCTCTGAGCTGGGCTGCCTCTGGAACTGTCAGTGCTCGTTCTCCCCACAGTCTGTACCTCATAGGTGGGCTGCTGAGCCTCCCAGCATCATACTTATTCTCAAATGGCTTACAAGAGCTCTGAACCTGTGAAGTCTTGTCCACAAGCAACAGTTAAACCCACTCAAGACTCAGCTCAGGTGTCACGTCCTGCAAGAAGCTTTTCGTGTTCATCTGGGAGCCCTGCTCCCTTACCAACCTGGGAGGAGACTTGCCCCTTCTGTAGTTTTTCAGTTTATGGTCGTTTTCATCATCTGTCTCTTTCATCAGATTGTGCAATTCACGAAGGCAAGGAGCTGGCACTTCATGAAGGCAGGGAGCTGTGCTGTCCATAATTGTATCCCTGAAATATCCCCGTGTGGTCAATACATGTTTGTTCAATTAATGAATGAATGTTCTCCTCTTCCACAGAGTCTATCACGGCTGTGCCTATCTGTCTACCCATTAGAACATGAAGCTCCTTTATGGCAGGCTGAGATCTACTCTACAGAAACCCCAGTACCTGGCACAGGTCCTGTCCTGTGCGTGGCTGGTGCTATTTGTTGAACCAAGCTGAGCATCCATCCTCAGAGTAGCCCTGCTTATCTCGAGCAAAGATTCAGAGCTCTTTTTCCCCTTTACTCTTCCTTGAGCTGAAATGACAGGAGAAGATGCCCAAGCAGATTGTGAGGTAGGGGAAGGGAGGCAGTAGGATGTGACAGCCCCAGATTAATCAAGAATACACACATCCTCCTAGGGCTCCATAGCTCCAAGGCTCTTCTATGCCAGTTATCCCACCTGACCTTCACAGCTACCATATGAAGCAAGTTTATCTATCTTCTCATGCTACAGATGAAGAAATAGATTCTATGGGAGGTCAAGTGTCATGTCATAGGTCACATACCCAGAATTTTTCCCTTCATGCTCATCTCCAATTATTACCTTGGAATACAGTTTCAAAAATAAAATCTCTAATCAAATAATATGCACATTTCAAAACTTTGACAGATAGTATGTCCTCCCTAAATACTGTACCAACTTTCACTCACGCCAGCAGTGTACAACCACCTGATTCTCAGAAGTCTCACTGAATATTTGTCTAATGGATTATTTGTCTTTATCTTAGTGATTTGTAAGAGCTCTTTCCATATTCATGAAATCAACCATTTGTTTTGTATATGTATTATAAATATCATAGTCCTGTTTGCTGTGGCCTCTTCATCTCATTGATGGTATTTAAGAACAAATACATAAATATTTTATAGCTTCTATCTTTAACGGTATCATCAGAAAACTTTCCAACTCTCAAAGATTATTTAAATGCTCACATATGCATTACAAGTCTCAGAAGATTTTACATTTAACCTTTTCATGTATCTGGAATATATTTTGGTATACACTACAAAGTAAGGGCCTATTTCAAGTTTGCCAACACCCTCCCCTGGTGGATTATCATTACAATTTCATCTGGCCCTGCTACACTAATTTGAAATGTTAAGTTTATAATCTATAGTACACACACATACACACACACACACACACACACACACACACACACCTCTTTGGGAATGTATTTTGTGCTACTGATCTGTCTCTTATTAGATCAGTATATGCTATTTGAACTATTTTAGTTTCAGAATATATTTTGAAAACTTGAAAGTGGAAGTATTCCCCATTATTCTCTTTCAACATTTGCTTGATTATCCATGTCCATTTGCTTTCCTAGATAAACTTTAAAATCACTGTATTACATTGCTTAGAAATTTTGATAGTAACTAGCATTACATAATTTAAATTAAATTGACAAACTTCAAAACATCAAGTCTTCCCATCTAGGAACAAGATATATCCGTTTATTTATTTTCTCACTTTTGCCTTAATAACTTCCTTTTATAAGCCCTGTATATTGCCTCTGGAGTTTATCTCAGCCTTTTATATTCTTTGCTGCCTTTGTAGAATGGATCCTCTTGGATTATCTTTTCTAACTTGTTTTTTTTACTAGGATATAGGAAATTGTTGATTTTTATGTATTTATTCCCCAACTAGTCCACCTTACTGAACTGCTCTATTGCCTTCTAATAGTTTTTCACTTATTTCTCCTGGGTTTTTCATACATAATCATATCCCCTGCAAATAATAATTTTATCTCTTCCCATAGTTACACTCCTAATTCTGTTACTAGAAGCCCCTGAATACATGTTAAATAATTTTAATGATCATGAGCATCCTTGTGTTTTTAGGATATGGGCTGTTGGTTTGGAATAGACATGCCCCATTACATTAAAGAAATAGTCTTCTAGGACTTTGCATGTGGCAGTTCTTCTCTGTGCCCCTCTCCACCCTTCTCTGCCCTGCTCTCTGCTCTGAGAGGCTGGCCTCCAAGCTCAGCACAACCCAGCTCCCTCCCTCCGCTTCTGGCTGAGTTTGGCCAATGGCAGGCACTAGCAGAAGACAAAGAGGGTGGGAGGTGAGTTCTGATTCCCATACAACCTGTTAGGCAGTCCCTCAACACCATTCCCTACCATTGCCCTTCAGACCTTGAGGTGTCAATGGCTGCTTAGCCATCCCTTGTTGATTCCCTTAATCCATTCCCTACCTCCAGGCCATTAAACTCTCTCCATTTCCATTTAAACTCTTCATCTACCATATGCTTCTCACCCAGATTCTAACTTACTGATAAATTAGGAACTACTGTTGAGTATTCTCAATGTCTTTTCAACATATCAAAACAACCATAACATTTTTCTCCTTGTGACACTGATGTGGCATTTAATCATTCATTCACTCATTCAATAAAAATAATTTTTAAGTATGTGCCCATTGCACATATTCTTTGGGGGGAAACAGATACATGGTCAAATAAATAAAATAATTAAAGATTATGATAGGTGCTAGGAAAGAAAGAGTGTTTGGATGAAGAATAATATTCAGACAGGATATCAGGGAATGTTTCTAATGGAAGGTCACATTTAATCTGAGAAAGCTCTAGGGAAAACCTTCTGGGCAGAGGGAACAGCCAGAGCAAAGGCCCTGAGGCAGAAAAGAGCCCAGAAAAGCTGAAGAACTGACAAAAGGAGCACTGCGAGCAAGAGGGAGTGTGGGCCAGGATGCAAACAAATAGGTAGGCAGGGGCCAGACCAGCACTGTCCAACATAAATATAGTGCAAGACATAGAGGTAATTTTAAATTTTCCAGTATCCATATTAAAAAGAGTAAAAAGAAGCACATAAAATTAATTGTATTATATTTTATGTAACCCAATATATCCAAAATACTATCTGTTTAACATTTAAGCAATAAAAAAGAATTCATAAGGTATTTTACACTCCTCTTTTCACACTGTCTTTGTAACCTGCTGTGTATTTTACACCTACAGCCTGTCTCAATTCAGACTGGCCACATTTCAAGTGCCCAACAGTCCTGTGAGGTCAGCGGCCACCATACTGGAGGACCCCAGGCTGGATCACGGCCATCAGGCTTTGGGAAGAGTCAGGAAGCAGGGTAGGATAGGTCAGATTTATCTCTCCTCCTCCCAGCATCAAGCCTGGCACATAGTAGGTGCTCAGCGAATTGCAGAAGAGAGGCCAGATCCCAAAAGCAGAGAGGAATCACCAAGATCACTGATGTACCTGCTCAGGAAAATAAGCCTATACTGGCTCCTCAGCCAAGAGGGAAAGTGAGGCCTGCCTGCTGGGCCTCCCATTGCGGGGGGCGGGTGGGACCGCCTCTCCCATGGCTGGAGCACTTGGCACAGCTGCTCCCTTAATTCAGAAAGATCTCATCGCACCATATGCCAGGGAGCAGGAGGGAGGGAGCCCATCAGCATTCATTGTACACAGCTTCATTTGGAAAAGCACCTCGAATGTGCCGATTCGCATTGCTTTGCTTCATTTTTCAACATTCATGTGTGTAATTGCATTTATTTTTCTCGTCAAGACTGCAAAACAAGTGATAATTTACTCTATTACAGCCCATATTGGCTGGGTTTACAGCCACAACAGTTCTAATCTGCCCTCACAGGGGCTGGGTGGGTAAGCAGGGGGTTGTCTTTTTAGCTGAGACCCGTACATTTCTTTACAACAAGAAGCTTGAGCCCAGAGGCTCTTCAAGGTCACAAAAATAGTGGCAACAGCTAACCTATCCGGACACACTGAGCTCTCAAAGCATATTCGCCTCCATTCAACTCCCCTATCTCAACTGCTTCTTATAATAATGGTGTGAGGCAGACATACCTTCCTATTCCCATTTCACAGAAGAAGAGACTGAGGTTCAGAGAGGTCCTCGGTTGTACATGATCACAAGTTGGTAAAAAGCAGAGCAGGGACTCAAACCTGGAGACGTGTGATAGAAAATCCTGTGATTTCCCACAAGGGAGTGCTTGAACTCTGACAAAGTGTGTGGCACTTTGTGCTGGCATATTTCACTAGCAGTGGAAGACAAGTAGGTATGAACTTAAAATTCTGAAAACCAAAAGTGCCTACAGGTGTGGGGCCACTAAGGATAACTACTTCCTTAAATCTACACCCCAGGATGCTGAATTCCAGGAGAGACTTGGGTCAGTCAGGTATGGTTCTGTTTGTGATTATCTGGAAGTCAGAGGGGGGAAGGAGGGTCTGCCCTTGCTTTGGGAAATGCCTATTGCAGATGTTTTCTTCTTCTCCAAAACAGAAGCCAAAGCCACAATGATGTGCAGAGTTTAGGTTACAAATGCTCATGAATTAAACAGTAATTTTGTAACCGATCACAGGACTTGGCCCAAAAAGCTTCAGATTTGTTAAATTCATTTTCCTATGTCAGATTAAAATAGACACGTCAGTGGTAGGCAGACCCTTATCTCCTCTTCCATGGTTTTAGGAGGGAGTAAATTCTACCCCCTAACCTTACTCTCTACCGCCTAATTATAATATAAGGGCCTTGGAAAGAGAGAAATGCAAAGAGCTGGTTTTGCATAAGGGGATTCGAGTGGAGTGGTTTACATACCACGTAAAATTTCAAATCTCAGTCACAGGCTATGGCTACAGTGCGGGATGGCATCTCTTTAGTGAGGATGAGATACTAGAACTCAGCCCCATGTCTCCAGCTCTCTCCAGGGAAAGGCAGGAGGGCCAGGGAGCCACTGCAGAGTGTGAGGTGGCAGGAGCTGATGTGTGCGCAGAAAGTGCCTCCAGCTGCCGGGCCTGGGTGTTCTCTCCTGCAGGGGGCCCCTCTCCTGCTCCTGGGCCTTCCCTGCAGAGTCAGGCCCCGGGGAGTTCCGGCCCTCTTCTATCCATTCCTGCCATTGGCAAGACGAGACCCTTTTGTGTGGGCTCCCCTGCCCCAGGCCAGGGCTGGGATGACAAGGCCTGGACACTCCAGGACCTGCGGCTGAGACTTACCAAGCAGGCTGGGCAAGGTGCCTCTGGAGCCACTCTTGAGTGTGAGGGGCCTACAGGTATTAAAGAAGGCCAGGTGGGAGTGACGGGCACCTCAGCCCCACCACCTGTGCCATAGCACCTTGTCTTCTCACCCATAAACACACACACACACACACACACACACACACACACACACACACACACACACACACGTGTTCAGGTCTGACAAGGCTCGGGGTTTTCCTCCAGTAGAGACAGCTTCACACGGTCCCCGCAGTGAGTCCCACTCTGAGACGGGGCAGGAAGGAGGCACATGGGGCTGAAGAAGAGGACCTACCCTCCTGGTGACAAGCATCTTGTGCATTCTCACACGCTATGTCGTTTAATCCCCACATCTCCAATTGCATTACCTTCACTTTATAGGTTAAAAACAAATAAAACGAAACTCTGAGCCATAGCAAAGCTAAGTAGCTTTGCTCAAGGTCCTCCATGCAGGTCCCTCTGGCTCCCACGTCCACGAACTTTGTACAGGTGTGTGCTCTGGTAGCATTTCTGAAGGTCAACTATACAGAGCATCACAGTGAGAGGGGATATTCAAGTTTCATTGTCAAGGCAGGAACTTGGTTTTTCAATTCAAGCAAGTAACCCTTCTCTTGTTTTCCATATAGCAAAATCTAAAAGTTTACACTTTTGGTACAAAGTCTAAAAATTAGGTTTGTGAAGCTGGCATTTTGCTTGAAATGGTCAAATTCAGATAATTACTTCATTTAGCATGGGTAGTAAATGCAGTTTCTCTTCTAATTGTCACCACCACCCAGAAAAGAAAAATGGGATTCATTTACCAAAGATTGGAGCTAGACTCGGGATGTCTCCCTGGTCTGCTGGCCCCATCTGCTCAGGCCACACATAACCCAATCTTGCCTCCCTCCCAAGTACACTCAAGACTCTCCTTGTTCCTGAAACAGGAAGTCGATTTCAAGAGACCCTGTTTACAGTAAGGGAACAAGTTACACAGCAGAAGAACTGCTCTGAGGACCTCACGCAGCTATACCTAATCAGAGCTTTTAATGGTGTGGGTAGGCCCACTGGGGCCCAGAGAGGCTAAGCAACTGGCACGAGGACACACAGCAAGTCCATGGCACAGCAGGCCTAGAACTCAGGCCTCCTGAAGCCCCTGGACACAGCACCCTGAAACATACATATGCATTTTGGCCACCTGGGATTTTTCTGTTTATTTAAACTAGTTTTGAAGTAGCTTAATATTTCAACCCTCCTCTGAGTAATTCAATATTAATTGATGGCCAACTGGGTGCCAAGGCTATTCTAGCAAAGTTGATTCCTGCTCTGGTCGGGCTTATATTTTATTGCAGGACATGGGATTTAAATGTGAAATTACATGCCTCTGTATGAAGCTCTAGCTGCCTGACCTGGAGCAGGCACAAAGGAATTCTGAGACTTGGGGGGGGGAGTCCCCAGAACAAAGGAAAGAACATGGGAGTGATGCAAGGGGGGTGGTGAGGCGAAGTGGACAGAGGAGGAGAGGGGAGATGAGGTGAGAAGAGGAGGGAGGCTTAGGGGATAGGAGTGGTGAGCCCAGAAAGAAGTGTGAGGAAGGTCCCAGGGTGACCAAGCTCTGTAGTAGATGGCAGATGGGGGTGGGATGAGTGCTCCTGGTGAAAGGCAGCCTTGCTCACCACTGCCTTCTCCATTTCTCACTTTCCTGGGGATCCTGGCCCCAGGCTTGGATCTGTCCTGGCCTCTGAAACACCCAGTGGTTCTCAAATCCAGTGTCCCCTAAAACCACATGCTATTTCCATGGCCCATTCCACACATGAGGATTCTGTTTTTTAAAGACACTCCAGGTGATTCTGATGCAGGTGTTCAGTGCTCCTGCTCACTGAGCCCCACAAGCGGGTGACAGTCTTAAATGTCACCACCACTTGCATTTGCTAAGCACTCAGTGTTCCAGGCAGCACAGAGGGAGCTTTGCATATGCCTCACAGCCATTATGCACGCATAATATACCGACCAGGAAATGTAATAACCCATGGAGTTTTTCCAGAGTCCCAGAGCGTCCGAGGATCTTGGCCCGACTCCAAACCCAAATCCAATTCCGTGTCCATCTCCTTCACCAAGTCCTGTTGCCCGCACCAAGGTCTCCTGAACCCCTTCTCCTCTCCCTCTCACACCTAATTCCCCTGCTTCAGTGCAATTAGCTCTCTCCTGATCACATGCAACAGCCTCCCCCCTCACCTCAAGTGCCCTGCACCAAGCTGCCCTCCACGCTGGCCACCAAAGGGTTGTCTTAAAAAGAAAATTTGATCACACATTCCCTGGCTTAATCTCTGATGGGCCCCACTGTTGCAGCCCAAACCCTTAGAACACAAGACCCCTCAATTCTGGCCCCAATTTCCCTTCTCATCACATCTCCTACCTTGCCACTGCCTCCCCCATACACACACACACATATCATAGTTATGAATTCACCCTACACCCACAGTACTATAGTGGTTAATAGTATAGATGTGAGTACTTGCTTCTGCCACTCACTCTGTGATCCTGATTAAGTTACTTAACCTCTCGAGCCTCAGTTTCCTCATATTTAAAGTTGGGATAATAGCTGCTTCATAAGGCTGTTGTGGAGATTTTATAAGAAAAGGAAAATGATAACTGTCAAGTGCCCAGCCAAGTGCCATACAAACAGTAGGTGCTCCATAAATGCTAGCTTATACTGCTATCAACATCTTCATCTTACCATACAAGGCTATTTGTTACTCTCTGAACATACCATGTACCTTGATGACATAAAACTCCTCTTATTGCTGGAAACTCCCCATCAAAATTCTAGATTAAATGTGAGGCAGAGTGTTCACAATATTTCTATTTTTGTGTCAGGTTCTTTGCATGTGTTCTTTTATTTAATTCTCAGCGACAGTCTTAAGAGACTATTGTGCTGTTATCCTCATTTTGCAGATGAGGAACCTGATGCTCAGAGAGGTTACTAAGCCAGCCTCAGACCAGACAGCTAGTCACCAGTGGAGCTAACATTCCCACTCACATCAGTCCAACCTCAGAGTTCCTGCTGCCATCCATTCCTGCTCTGTGAAAAGAGCACAAGGTCATTTACTCACTTAGAGCTCAATGAACTAGAAATTCTCTTGGTATTTAGCATCATCCTCATCCCTCTAAACTCTCTCATGTATCACCAGGACCGGAAGCCTGGAAACGACATTTTCCTTTCTAGCAAGTTTCCAGCTTACTCTGCCAATAAGAGGAGAAGTCTCAAAATATCTGGAAGATGGGAAAGGAGCAAAAGTCAATGGTCACCGCAGGCTGGGTCCTGGCCTTTGACAGACAGCAGCTATGTAGATGGGTCAGCAGCTTTTTGGAGTCCTGTGAATCACATGCTTCAGCGCTGCAGGTTGCTGAGATCTTTGGTAGTGGTTCTCTAAAAATTCTGGCACATTCTAGTTTGTTTGAATGTTAATGGTGGCTTCCCTAACTTCAGCTTGTGCAGTCCTTCCGATGAAATTATAAGCCTCTAATTCCCGGTATTAAGTTCCTTTCTGCTTGAAATACCTAGGGAGGTATTGACACATCATGGTTGTATGTTTTAGCAGCTATTGTTTAGAAGACCCTTGGAAGCTGTAAGTCTTATTTTAACCTTAGAAACTCTCAGCACTCTAGACAAAAGGCACAGCATACATTTGTTTTTTCATAGATTTTACAAATTGCTTCACTGATGACAGATAATGCTTTAAATCCTGAGAAAGTGTAACTTGGTTTTCTTAATGAGGAACACAACACCTAGGAAAGGAAACAATTTTAAAAGACATTGGCAGATTCAAGGAAAGTTTAAAAAGGAAAAAAGTTTGCTCAAGTAACTGTTGCTTTCCAAAGATAAAGAGATTGTATTAGCACACAGCACAGTGGCAAAACTGGGTGGATTAAGGGCAGGGAAAACAAAATGCAGGCCTTTTTAGAAAGAGGAGAAATTTCTACAAATAACCAAATGCCTCACTAATCAGCCATTGTGAGGAAATAAATTCTTACAATGTACACATTATATTAATGGGACTTGTAGGGGCTTATTGCAGCTCTGCGGGGTTGCCTGAGAACAGAGCAAGCACCTTAAGCTCGACTAGGAAATTTATCTTCCTGGGCAAGTCTGAGATTTCGGGATGGATTGTCCCTCCAGTACCCTGTCTCTGTACCCTCATTAAGACAAACTCCCCTGTCAAGGAATCAGAAGCAGCTGTTATGCCTGACAGACAGACAAATGGGGGACTAGGACGCAGGATCTTTCACAGGCATTTCATTTCATAAATGTGTTACTTAATTCCTACATTTACAAATGTTTCCTTGTCTTTTTGAGACATAAATTATAAAACAATCTGAGTTAGAAGAGCTCCAACTCCTGATCTTACAAACAGGGGATAAGGAAGGACCACAGAGGGACGATGGTTTGCCTCGCGTCACAGAGCAAGTCAGTGGAAGAACTAGGGCTGGAACCTGCACGCCTTACCTTTAGTCCAAGTCTCTTTCCATGGAACCAGGGCCCTGCCTAGTTGAGCATTACAGTATTGCTTTTTTTTTTCCTATTTACTTTTCTCTTTGTAATAAATACTCAATGCAGAAAATCTGGAATTTGCAAAAATATATAGAGAAGCAGAAAAATAAAAGATCCAACTGTCATTTCACATACCAGGGACAATCACTGTCAACAGTTGGGTGGATTTCCTGCCAGTCTTTTTTCTAGGCCTGGGACAGTGAGTCACAATGCAGATGTGGATCCCACATCTTCAGATTTAGGATCCAGAGCAGAACCACCTCACCAACTGGCCAAGTTATATGAGCCTCCTCTGACTTCCACATCCCCACTTCCTAAACTTCCCACCAAACCACAGGGCTGTTCCAGTGCTCTCCATGATCTCCATCCACCGCTGTTGTGGAAAATCAAGACGTCTAAATAAGTGCTGACAATTCAATTACTTAAAATTCTTTTAAAAGTCTGACTTTTTAAAAAGAAAACTTGGAAACAGTTTTCTTAGAGGCAATGTATTAGAGGATTCATGGGTTTTATCTACCCTACAAATAATATGCTGATCTAAATATATGGAAAATATTTACAGGTAAGTATAGAAAGAGAGAATTCAATTTGCATGTCCATCAGAAACCACAGCAGAGGGTGGTCCATTTAAGACGAGGACAGACAGATTCCTTCACACATTCATTCCACAAACATCTGTGTGACCTCTAGTCTTGTCCAGACATGGTTTAGGAGCTAAGAAGACCAGACCACCACAGCCACCACTCTCAAGGAGGTTGCATTCCACTGGGAGTTTGCACTCCGGGTAAATTAACGAATACATATAAAAAGAATCACTGATACTAAGCAGTACTACAATGACAATCAAACAGTATACAGTGGTAGGAAGTAACCGAGGAGCTACTTGAAGTGGGTCATGGCGAAAGACCTCTCTGAGAAGGTGACATAGCTGGGAACTCAATGAGAGGAGGAAGCCAGATGTGGGTAGAGATAAAGAAAGAACATCCCAAGTGGAGGAAACAGCACATGCAAAGGCTGTGAGCAAGGAACAAATTTGATGTGTTTGAGGAACACAAAAGCTGGGGTAGGTAAGGGGGGTGGGTGGGTGGGCAGAAATGAGAAATGAGCGGGAACGTGACCGTGAAGGCCTCTGAGTGCAGTGGGAAGACAGGCAAGGGGAGGAAGCTGAGCAGTGACACAATTTTACCAGCACTAAATTCACACTGGCTGCTGCATGGAGCATGGGTTTAAGTGGGGGCATGAGTGGAAAGAAGCAGGGAGAGCCTTTAGATGCAAGTGTCATCGTCCAGGCATGAGGTGAAAGCATGGACTGTGGTGTTCAGAGTAGACATGGAAAGAACTACATGGACTTGGGCTAAAGTTCTGAGTCAGCGCCAACCTGATTTGCTGGATGCAGGGGGAGGGAATGAGGAAAATCAAGGATAAGGCCCACGTTTTACCTTGAGCAACTTAGTAGATGGTCATTATGTTTTAGGGGACAGGGAAGGCTGGAGGAGGGGTGGATTTGATGGCTAAGTCTCTTGCCTAAAGTTATGAGCTAGTAGCTGGTAGAGCCAGGATTCAGGTGAGGTCTACCTGACCACCAAGACAAGCTCAGACCTTCTGCACTAAACTAAAGACTCCTGAGTTCTCGAGAGAAAGAGCCATGATAAAGGCTACATCCGTCACCTCCCAGAGGGAGAGAGATGCAACTCACTCTCAGGAGACAGGCTGGTGAGTTAGGGCACATTCTGGGACTCAGAGAGAAGAGCCCATCAGCTCTCCCAGGAGACCAAGCCTCAAAAGCCAAAAGAGGGCTGCACTGCTAGGGGACTCCGGTTCCCATCAGAGCATCAAGTGGTGATGCTGAAGCCACAGCTCAGCAGACATTAACCCAATGAAAGCTCTGGAGCCGAGGGGCCAAACAACCACAACTTGGGACTAGGAAAGGGGACCCAGCTGGCTGCAGCACCATGCAAAGAACTTACTAAATCCAGCACCACAGCAGACCCTGAGAGGAAAAAAGGATATTTGTTTAGGACAGCTGGGGGAATTTGGAACACATTTTCTCCCACATACAACATTGTAGATTTGGGCTCCATTCTTGGACTAGTCCATGAAATCATCCAGAACACCTAGTGCACTGGCTCTCAAACTTTAAAAGCCATTAAAATCATTTGAGTAACTTGGGCAAAAAGCAGACAGTCGGGCCCTATCCTCCTTAGTCAGTAGGCCTGAGAGAGGGTATGGGAATCTGCTCTTTAATAGAAATATTATCACAACACATAAATGGTACTTACTATGTGCCAAGCACAAATTTATATTTTTAATGTTAACTTGTTCAACACTTTACAACCACTCATATCCCCATTTTACAGATGGGGAAACCGAGGCATGGAAGCTTCAAGTAATGTGCCCAAGGTCATGACAGTAAGTGTCTCCACGTTGTCTCCACGGTCTGTGCTTTTAACCCACCCTGTCCTCCCAGATGACTCTGATGTAGGTGCTCTGTGAGCCACATTTTGAGAAATAATGGCAAAGTATCCAGAAGAAATGGTGCATTTACAATAAAAGGAAATGGAAAACAAGACCATCATACCACCAGCAACCAAAAATGAGAGAGAAGCTAACAAACTGAAAGGGAATTTGTTTGCATCCACTCTGCCACTTACCTCTCGCACACATTTTTCCTGTCCTTGTTCCAATAACAGAACAATTTGCAAAGACACAAAACTGTTTCTTTCTGGCTGTTATGCTCTGGACTTGAAATGGCAGGAAGGCTGACCCCACTGAGGACACTCACATCAGGTGGGCAGGGGAGTGAGGCCATCAAGGTAGTAGAAAGGCTGACTGAACCAGTCCTGCACTGCCAGGCCCCACCCCTCACCTGGCCCACCCTGCACAGGCCTAGATCCAGACACCTCAGATAATATCAAAGGATAAGGTGGAACATCAAGTCAAACTGAGTCAGAAGTAGCTCCATACCTCTCCATCTCTGCCTGCCCTTGGGGGCTGAGAAACAGTTTCCCAGACACAGAAGGGACATGGGGAGGTCAGCAAGTTCCAACATCCCCCAGATAGGGCAGAAATGAGACCCAACCAGAGTGCCATGTGCTGGACACCTCCCAGCGGTCCCACAAGAATGGCTGAGTTAATGTGAACAGACAGAGAGAGCAGTGCAAGGGCCATGCCAGTGAAGGCCTGGTGCCCCCGGACACAGAAGGCTGCCCTGTGCTACAGGAGGGAGTATTATCCACGGAACTGGGCATGTAGGATGTCTGTTTGTTTATCCTCCCTGTCCACTGCACAGCATGCCACAGCTGCTGACCTCTCTGCAATTACAACTTCTCTGATATTGTAGACAGACAACATAAAAACACAAATGCAATATATATTTTTGCACTCAGATTTTTGGATAGAGCTTAAGTCACTAGGAATGTGATGATTCCAGAGATAACTGCAGGATGGTAGAAAGGGAAGAGGTTAGATTTCAAGGAACTGCATAGAAATCCCACCTCAGTGATTTATTAGCTAAATGGCCTTGAGCAAGTCATTCAATTTCTCCGAGCCTCTGTTTCCTCTTCTGTATATTGGAATAACTCTGGCTACTTCATGGGGTCCTCACAAGTGACAGATGAGAAAATGTATATCTTTCCTATGGCCTAGTGCATGGAAGACTATAAGTGCTTTAATGGAGACAAATTAACTTCTCTCCAATAGAGGGTTACATCATTTAAAACAAATTGATGGATGTTTAGATGGATGGATGGATGGATGGATAGATGGATGGATGAATGGAGGAAGGAAGGAAGAAAGGAAGGGAGGGAGGGAGGGAGGGAGAGAGAGAGGGAGAGTGGGTGTGTAGACGGATGGGTAGGTAGACGGATGGGTACCATATGTTTAAACACTGAACTTAAGTTATGCCAAAACATCATGTCCCTACATTTGCTCTCTTATGCTTGCACCCCCTTATCCATAAGCAGTACTGATGGACTTAGTCAATTCAACCAACTGATGGGATGATCAACCTTCAGTGATTAAAAGTCAGATATTCCCTCCATTTTCCCAGTGAGAAGATCTCCCCCCAAAATGGTTTTCAGACAACTTTAATATACAAAAGTTTAGGTGTGTAGATGAATTAGTTAAATGTCTACTTATGGTATCTAATATGTGACTTAATTACACATACATATTTCAACCACATCTTTTATAAAACATATTAATTTAAAAATAGATAGTGGGTAAGGGCAGAGACTCTGGAGCCAGGCTGCTGGGGTTTAAATCTCAGTTTCCCTTTTCCTAGCCATCTGTTCTTGGGCAAATTGCTTAGCATTCTGGGCCTCAGTTTCCTTATCTATAAAATAGGGGAAATAATAGTCCCCAGCTTACAGGGTTGTTGAAGTATGAAATGAGTTAAAAACAAGCAAAACCCTTATAACCCAGTCCAGTAAGGGGTATATATGTGTTTTTGTTTTTAAATCATGTTTGACTAAGCATCCCTGTATTTTATGGAACATTGTTATTCAAACTCTTCATATGCACTGTTGATGTCAGTGCCTCTGTCTTTGGAAGAACCACTGGTTAAGACGAATAACGGAAGACCCAAGTCAACACCGTATTTCCAATCACACTGTTTGGATTCAATACGTTTTGAATCCAGGTAGGATGTCAAAGAAAACCAGAGGTCAGGGGCGAGGACAAATGTCTTTTCCCACTGATCTGACAGGTATGTATTTTGATCAGCACAAAGACTGCTGCTTTTCAGAGACAACCCGCACTTTTCACTATCTGATCAATCCTCCGGAATAATCACTAAATCCCCTTTGCCTTCCTTTTCTACCAGGGCTGTGATCCCTGTAAACACCCCAAACTAGCAGTGACTGGGGTCCTTGAAGGTTAATGTCATTTCCCCCATTAGTACTTTTGTAGTTCAAAGCACACGAGCAAGCATCCCACAATATTGGCACTTGGTAAGAACTTTTCTAGGAACTGCTTAAGGGCAAAGATCTTGCTTTTGACTTGGGCAAATGGGATGCTTTTTGGCTTTTATCTATTCTTCTCCCACTGCCATTCCCTGAGTGCTGGTTAAAGAAATCATGGGGTTCCCATCCAGCATGCAGCCCTGGAGAGAGAAAAACAGATCTGAACATGGGGGTAGAGACGGCAGCCCTGTCTGTGAACCCCAACCCCGTGCAAGGTGTGCATCCTCAGGATAGTGGCGGTCCAGAGCACAGCCTGGAAACAGACCCCCTGTGGGCAAATGCTGGCTCCACCAGGCGCTGATGTGGACCTTGGGCAAGTCATCTACTCTTTCTGTGCCTCAAGTTTCTTCATTGTAAAATGCACACAATAATAATACCTGCATCAGAAGACTGTTGTAAAGATGAAGTAAATGAATATATTTAATGTACTTAGAATAGTACTTGGCACATAATAATAAGCACTACATAAATATCTCTTCCCTAATATGATTATTAGTATTACATGCATGTTATTAGTATTAGTATTACGTATTTTCCCTCTGTCTCTCTCCTTCCCTCTATCTCCTTCTCTCTGACTCTGAAAGGATCTATATCTACCCATTAACAATGGCTATTTGGGGGAACTGAGATAGGAATGAAGATTGTTAATTTATATGTACAAATTCAGCATATCTTATAAGGAATATATAGTATTTTATCATGAAAACAGGAAGAAAAAAAATGTTCTCACTAAATGGGAACATAAGAGTTTATAGCTTTAAACCATCAATAACAATATCAGCAGTGATCAAAGACACTTAAAGGCCTATAGTTCCAGGTAATTTTATCATAAACCCACAAGAAAACATTTGGTCTGTTTTTTGATCCATCACATTGCTCCAAAGGGGAACCCCATGTGTGATCACATTTGTGAGCGTGATCACTTTTTCACGGTGAAGGAAGAGCCAATCCCCACTTCCTATTTACTTACCCCAGGGCCTCCCAGGATCAGTTCTGAGCTGAAGATCCCCACCCAGGCCCCGCCAGATGCCCCATCCTGCCTGGAGCCTCATCAGGCCGAGCGAGGGTACCCAGGCAGGAAAGCTACAGATGCCCCAGGTGCAGCGAAAATGCCAAAGAAAGCAGCAGCCTCGCAGGGTCCCCTGAGGTTATTCCTGCATCACTCCTCTCCTGACTCTCCTAACACTGACAGCGCTGACAACGACTTAGTCCACACACGACTGCCTTCCCTGGTGCAGGCCCCAAGCCTGGCGCAGAGGATCCAGAGCTGAGAGTCAGCCTCCCAGCCCACGGAGGAATCAGAGAAAACACGTGGAGATAAACTCAGCCACAGGAGCACAGCGGAGAGGCGATTGCTCCGGGGAAGAGTCAGGGAAGGCCTCCTGGAGGAGGGAGGCCACAGGAGGACTCACCCACGGGCTGGGAATAGGCAGTACATTCGAGCCAGTGGGGTCAGCAAGTGCAAAGGCACAAAGGTCTGTGGTGGAGAGCAAGGGAAATCAAGTCTGACTGATTTTAGAAAAACTAGGATTGTTCTAGAAGGAACAATCCTAGTTGAACAAGAAGCTGGAGAGTCAGGCTTGAAAAACACATAGAAACCAAAGCATTTCTGGAGAACAAAGAAACAGAAAGTCCAACAACTCTCTTCTAGTACAAGCAGCATGACGCGGATCTCACCACTCCCACTGGACTCCCCCCACCACGCGCCTCTGGTTGATGGCACGGCCTTCTTAGATGACAAGTTCTAGGCAGCACGTCCAACTGGCCAGGTCACGTGTCTGGCCACATCCAGAGTGCCAGGAAGTGGTGAGTATCAGGCACTTCTGGCTTCTACCGAGCTCTGTGTTCCACCCGGACTCAACACAAGGGGAGATTCCCCAAATCAGGAAGCAGGGTTGGAAGCTGAGCTGCAAAAACTAAAGCACAAGGACCCTCTCATCAGATTACATAGAAGGGGAAGGGGAAGGAGAAGGAAAGGGCAGCTGAGGAAGTCGAGGCTGGAAATAGATGCTGGCATCATAGCATGAGAAAGTTCAATTATTAATAAGAGCAATTCACTTAACAAACACTTACCAGCACCTACAAAGTCCCCAGGCAGTGGGTTACAGACGTAACTAAACATTGTCTCTGCCTGCAAGGAGAACAGAGGCTAGCTCAGTACACAGACTGTAGCAGACTTGGTGTTCATCCCAGAAGCCCTAGTGGGACCACACAGCTGGCATCCACCTTGACTGGTCGGTGCTCAGACCCTTCTGGTTGATTATTCGTCTGCATATAATTCTGGCCAATACCCAGAGGTCGCCATCTAGTGTGCTAAGAGCCGTAACAGGGTGGACACAGGGGACCATCAGCAGTTCCTCATTGTGTTTAGCACTTTGGAATTTACAAAGCATCAACTCATGGACACATTTCCAATATTACATGTTTGACATATGGATGATATTTGTGCTAAAGATCTCAAAAATAATACAAACTACTCTATTTGGGATACACAAGGGAATACAGACTATATACACAAAAGTAAATTTGATAACCCCTATTGGAGATGAGTACAGAGATATATGTACAAAGACATTCACTGCAAGGTGATTTAAGAGTAAGAAACTTGAAAGAACTGACATACACCTATGCTGGGTGGTTAAATAAATCATAGAACAATCGTTGTAATGGTAAAAATGAAGCCTTTAGGAAAGATGCTTTCAAGAAATATTTAATGACATGGGAAAATGCTCAAAACTAATGTCAGGTAGAAAAATATTTAAATATGTAAGTTTGTGTGCACATATGACTTTTGTTTTGTTCTTTAAGCTATCTTTATTGTGAATATTTGCTACAATGAATATGCATTATCTTTGCAATCATAAATCATGACTATAAATAGAAATAATTTTCAAACATGTCTAGTTGGCACAATACGTATTTCTCCGTCCTGAATTTGAAGACCGCCTGCTCTTCATACAACTTACATGACCTGAGACTAGTCACTTTACCTCTCTGCAACTCAGTTTTCTCAAAAATTAAGAGAAAACATTACAGCTGAACTCACGGGACATAGGCAGATGAGATGCCATGCTGTCTGGAAAAATGCCCAATCCAGTTCTTGGGTCAAGTGGGTGTATAGTATGTACCAGTTCCCTTAAAAGAAAGCAAATGTCCCAGTACTTTTACAGAACTCTTATGTGAGTTCTAATATGGAAACATGACCTGGTCAGGGGATAGGGTTGGGGTACAGATGCTTGACTGACCCCAAACCCTGTCTTTGTAGCCATCAGCTGGAGCAAAGCAGGAACCCACAGCCAAGGGCGAGTGGCATGAAGGAAAGGTCATTACCATCCCCGAGACTGGGTCTGCTTCCACGGTGAGGTGATGTGGTGAAGTACTCATGGCTGTGTGGCTGCATCCCTGTGTGCATATTCTCCTGCCCCTTCCAACCAGGTGACCAGGCTCTTTGCATTTCTCTGCTCCAAAAATTTTTGCAGGATAGAGAGAAGAATTCAAGGGCTCCTCCCTTCCTCCTTTCTTTTTTAAAGTCTAAATTCACTGAAGAGATTAGGCTATGGGTCTGAAAGGCTTTGTGCCAAGAGGGGTGTGGCTTTGAGGGCTGAGAAGGTGAGGAGAGAAGTTCCCCCCAACGGGGAAGAGGATAGGGTTGAGTTTGTGGGTACTACACTGCTCAGCGGCAGTTCTTGGGGAAGAGGCAGGCCCCAAAAGGGATGCTGGGTTGTTCACCTGGGCTGACTGGACCCAGGACAAGGGCACCAAGCCTGGAAAAGCAGCAGAACCATCAGACCTGAAGGGACCTCAGCGGACCCAACTGCACAGGCTTCTCAGCAGAAACCACAATGGACATCTTAAGTCTAAGGACATTTGCAGAACCCTAGGGAAGGGGGAGCCCTAATAAGGACTAGGATTTAATGTCTCAATTCCCTGCAGGCTCAGGGTCTGATTCAAGTGGATGTAAAGTAGAGAAATAAATGCTGCATTTCTTGTGCACCTGGCTTTCTAGCCTGCGATTCATCCCCAACACTTGAAATAATGTCCTACAAGTGTTAGAAGGAAAGAGTTGGAAACTCTCCAAGACCTATTACCTCCAGCTTCTGTCCTTTTAAAAAGACCAGAACACTGCAGCTTCCTTCAGCCTCCAAGAAAACCTCCTCTTGGGCCCAGGGCTGCACCCCAGGGTTACTGTGTGGAAATCCACATCAAGGATGGGGAAAGCAGGGCTAGGAAACACTGGTAGCTGTAGTTAGTTCCGTAGATAGGATACAGACCTGGAAAGAGGGTTTGTGGGTGTAGTAGCCTCTCTTCTTCTGTGACAGCTCCAATAAACATGAGGTAGGAGGAAAAACAGTTCTGAAGCCAGGAATGCTAAGCCTGAGGGCTTTTCCCATGGAGAGGAATGAAGAAACGAGTATAACAATGGTTCCTATGTAGTATTCAATGAACAGAGCTAAAATGGAGAAGGTGCTCAAGCTCTCAGGGAAGCAATACATCATGGGTATTTAAAAACCTCTCTCAGCCATCTAGACCCATGACAGACCACCTGCTGGAAGGTTCCAGTTTGTAAAGCAGCATCTGGGATGGTGTGAGCTTGAAGGATGGGTCATGGTTCTAAGGCAGACTTAGAACAAGAGACGATAAGAACCAGAAAACAACAGGGGAACCAGCATCAATTAAGTCCTGTTATATGCAGACATTTCACATGCACACAGGCATCATCCCATTTAATTCTCATGCGGTCCCCATGTTAAAGATGAGGAAACTGAAGCAGAGGGTTAAGGCCTTAGAGTCATGCAGCTATGGAGTAGGAATGGAATAAACAGCATGTAAACACGGGTGTGATAAGGACTGTGAAAGAAAATAACAGGATATTGACAGAGAGAGCAATGGGGGGGTCCTTCATTATCACCAACAAGGGAAGATTTCTCTGACGAGGTGTCATTTGAGCTGAGACCTGAGGAATCAGCCAAGAGACGAGTGGAGAAAAAAGATTCCAGCAAGAAGGAACAGCATGTGCAAAGGTCCTGAGTCACGAAAACAATAAGTATGTCTGGAGCACTCTGATAGACAGGGACAAGGATTCAGAGAAGATGCTAGATCATGTAGGCATTGCACATGATGGCAAGGAAATCTGATTTCATCCTACATGCCAGGGATTACCACTGAAGGGTTTCAGTGCCCAAACAACATGAGCTGATTTAACTATAGCCTAGCACAGAGCTTGTCACACAGAAAGAGATCAGTAAAAGGTTGTAAAACATCTGAATACATGGACTCAAACCAGATTTTCAAAAAGAGATGGAAACTGCCGGCTTTACAGTGGGAGATGATTTCAGCCTTTTCCCATGAGAACAAACAGTTTGCCTGATCCAAATTCACTTTCATGCCTCTCTGCCTGAGAAACACACAGAGACACTGAAATCCACAGGCACATCATGACAGAATAATTTCAATGATTGTTATCAAATGCCTCTATTTAGAAAAAGCTCAGAAGATCACATTAGCACAATCCAATATTTATGAAATGAGGCTCTGCCATAATGAGGAGCTGAGAAAATTAAGATTAGAAGCAAGAGTTGATTCTTTGGGGAGAGAGAATGGTGTGTGGCCTGATGAGAGAAGCAGCAATATCACTCAACTTCTCGGAACCTTGGTTTTTTGATCTGTAAAACTGGAAGGATAGTAGCAAAGATGAGAAAACAAATAATTAATCAACAGAGGTCCCAAAGGTATTTGATATAATTTATCATCCATTTTTTCATTAAAAAAAAAAAAACTTGGTAAAAACCATTTACCAATTCATCCATCTATCCATCTGCTCATCTATGTACTCATCTAACAAAATGTTAATTAGTACCTACTATGTATGATGCACTGCAGAAGGCACCAAAGATAAAGCTATGAACAGGACTTTTTTGGTCCCTATTCACATGGAACTTCTCACCTGGGAGTAAAACAGACGTTGAAGTAAGAACATCAGCTGTGACACATGTTACAGGGTGCAGTGAGAATGTTTACAGAGAAAGCTGACCCAGATTGGGGGATCTAGGGAGGGTGGTCCTGAGGAAGTGACATTTGAGCTAAGATGTGAAAGGGAAGTACATGTAAGTCAGGAGAAAGGGGTGGAGGAAGAGGTTCAACAGAGAGTGCTTATCTTATGGGAGTCCCTGAGACAGCAAAGAGTCTGGAATTTTCTGGGAACTAACAGAGGCCAGTGTGCAGTGAACACAGGAGACAGTGAAACACAGTGAGACTACAGGTATAGGTAGGACCAACAAGCCAAGGTAGGGCTTGGAGGCTATAGTAGGGCTTGGAGACTGTAATAGGGCTTGGAGGCTATAGTAGGGCTTGGAGGCTATAGTAGGGCTTGGAAGCTGACCATCATGGTAGGGCTTGGAGGCCATGGGAGAGCTTTGGTCTTCTTAGAGTAATGGCAGGCCTCAGAAGGATTCCAAGCAGAAGCTGGGTGAAGCAAAGGTGAGGAAAGGTAATGTAAACAGGTCATTATTTTAAAACAATCTCTTTGACTTCTGTTTGGAAAGCAGATTGCATAAGTCAAACGAGTATCTCAAGATGTCTGTTAGGAGATTTTCTAGTAATTCAGGAGAGAGGCAGTGGTCACCTGGATCAGGGCAGTGATAGAGATAAAGAGAAATAGGCAGCCCTGAGGTGTACCCAGGAGGTAAAATGGCAAGACAAAGTGATTGACTGGAAGAAGGTGTAAGAGAAAGGAAAGAGAGAAGTATGTTCCCTGGGTTTTTGAATCAGTAACAGAGTGGAGTTGAGGCTGTCCTGAGACAAGGAACACTGGTTGACTAGAAGGAGAAAATGGGTGAATCACGTGTTCAATTCTGAAGATGAGTTTGGTGAATTTCGGTTTGCTAAAGCTGCCAGAATGCAATATACCAGAAATTAGGCAGCCCTGAGGTGTACCCAGGAGGTAAAATGGCAAGACAAAGTGATTGACTGGAAGAAGGTGTAAGAGAAAGGAAAGAGAGAAGTATGTTCCCTGGGTTTTTGAATCAGTAACAGAGTGGAGTTGAGGCTGTCCTGAGACAAGGAACACTGGTTGACTAGAAGGAGAAAATGGGTGAATCACGTGTTCAATTCTGAAGATGAGTTTGGTGAATTTCGGTTTGCTAAAGCTGCCAGAATGCAATATACCAGAAATGGGTAGGCTTTTAACAATGGGGACTTATTAGCTTACAAAATTATAGTGCTAAAGCCATAAAAACATCCAATTAGGGCATCAACAGGATGATACCTTCTCTGAAGAAAGGCTGCTGGCATCTGGGATACTTCTGTCACATGGGAAAGCACATGGCCAGCATCTGCTGGTCCTTTGCTCCTGGTTTTCGTTGCTTTCAGCTTCAGGCTTCAGTGGCTTCCTCTCTGAGCTTCT
This sequence comes from Choloepus didactylus, assembly GCF_015220235.1. Taxonomy (NCBI): domain Eukaryota; kingdom Metazoa; phylum Chordata; class Mammalia; order Pilosa; family Megalonychidae; genus Choloepus; species Choloepus didactylus. The sequence goes on from NC_051325.1 coordinate 46,832,206, forward strand.
GTGGATCCTCTCTCTGCTTCTCTGGAGCTTCTCTGAACTCGTATCCTCTCATAAAAGACCCCAGTAAAGGATTAAGACCCACCTTGAATGGGCTGGGTCACATCTCTATTGAACCCTAACCAAAAGGTCCCACCCACAAAAGCTCTGCCCCCACAGGAATGGATGAAAAGAACATGGCCTTTTCTGGAGTAAGTAACATCTCCAAACCACCACTGCAACCCTACAGGGCTTCAGATGGGTTAAAGACAAGCAAAGAGTATATATGTGCACCTACAATCATACACATGCACATTTGCACACACATGCACACACACTGTAAATTCCAAATTTATTTTGTCCATATCAAAGATGGCCATGCTGCACAGGAACAACTGTGGTATGTTGAAGCACAGACGCCTTTGACCCATGTGATGTCTGAGTCCTCATCTATACCACGACATTTTTGTGAGAAAAATTAGCATTATTAAAAATTATGATGAGCCAACAGGCATAGAGGCTGCCCCACAGTCACCTTGCTAACGGGGGATGTGGTGATGGGGACTCTGCCCATGCCAAGTAAGGACCAACCATATCTGAAAAGCTCAATTTTGCAGCATAGAACCACTTTTTTTTTTATACCCAGGGCTTGAAGCAACACTCAGGAGGAATGCATACAAGCAATGTAAAGCTCTTAATAGGGGCCGTTTAGAACCACCCAGCAACCCCCTGTTTTGAAGCCAAACTCAAAGTCAATGAGGTCACACCCTCACCTGGACATCTCTGAGCATCTTCTCTCCCTCCGTCTTTGTAGGATCTTTGTGGCATCTTTGTGGCATCCTGAAAACCCCTTTCCCCAAAGGCAGCCAAGAAGAAGTGGCAGCCAGGAAGTGGATTGTGTAGGTTTAGAATTCATAAAAGATGTCTGGGCTGGAGTCAGCAGCTAAAGATGGAAACTGAAGGCATGGGAACATCGAGGTCACTAATGAAAAGAGTATAGAATGAGCCTGAAGAGCTCCAGTGTTTAATGGCCGAAGTGAGTTGACAAAGGAGACTGAGAAAGAGTGCAAGAAGGGGGTGGTGGAAAACCAACACAGTGAGAGGAAGCACCTGGTTAGGGTGAATTACAGAGAATGGCCTCCACTCTCCAACACCAATTGTCTTTACAACTGAACCAGGGATCCTGTTTATACAGAGAGGTGATCATAAGGTTCATAGAGGTAAATCAGTTTCTGGCTTACTTCACCAGATAAACCTCCTCAAGAGTCACATCATCCAGGTATACCTCACCCTAAATATGTTCTCCTGAGTATACCTCATCCAGGTGTGCTTCCTATGGAATATACCAGGTGTCACTCCCATAAGGCCTGCCTCAAATAGCCATCAAATGTGTACATGTAGGTCTTCAGCCCATTGTTTAAGGATAAGCTTGACATTCAGGATGTCAGGAAATAACGTTATGATATATATTCTAAGTGTTGACGTTTCCGTTATCTACAAGCTGTGTCTTTGTGGCCTGGAAGAAAAGCAGGGACCTCAAATTCTTTAGAAGTTTTTTCTTCCTCTAAAAATCCTCTATTATCAGTCCTCCAAAACATAAAGCCCAGTAATACCTTACTTGTAGATAAAGCTCAGAATCTCAAAGCTAAAAGAAATCCTAAAGGTCCCTAAGTCTAGGTGACATTTGACTCCTATAGGAGCCCTATGAATTCACCTAGCCTTGGTCTGAATGCCTCTGATGATGGGGAACTCATAACGTTCAAAGTTATCCAATGCCTTCTCAGTTCAAATGGTAAGAAAGTTAGTCCCCATGGGTCACTGGGAAAGCCAACCATCCCCACTGAGCCCCAAACACAATGGATCACATACCTGTGGGCACTGCTGGGTCCAGCATTGGTTTCTCCCATGTGTTAATCTGCTCCCAGGTAAACCCATTGGTCCCCAGGGCCACGCTATAACCACAATTGCTGTAGTGCTCATCAAAGGAACAGCCACCTGCAAACAAAAGAGATTTGGGTAAATACATCCCTCTGTTTGAGGCTTGGTTCGTTAACCCTGTCTCATCGACTCTTCATTTACAGCTCTGAATTTTAAACTCCAGCAAAGATTTTTTTAAGAGACAAGCAAATTGGATTTTGATATTTGCTTTGGTGCTCTCAAGAAAGGCATTAGCATCTGCAGGCCCCCCTATTTTAAAAAGTTAATAAGGCTAGTTACATTGATTTCAATCTTCCTTCTGAGAAAGTAAACAGCAACGTCACATTCTAAGCAGGAAAAATGAATGCCAGGGCATGCCTCTGTAATTGCTTCCTGCAACATGAAGAGATGCTGTGAGGCAGCAGAAAGAGCACTAGCTTCAAAGTCTAGCAAAACTAGACACCAATCTCAGCTTTGCAAAGCTGTGTGAGCTGGGGCCAGATGGTTAAAACCTTGGGGACTCCACTTCCTCAACTGTAATATGGAAGGAAATATTTACCTTACAGAAATATAATAAGGATTAAATGGAATAACATGTGAAATGTAACTGGCACAGAATAAGTACTCAATGTCCACCTCCTTTCCTCTAAAAGCATTCTGAAAAACAATTTCCTTGCAATAAGAAAACAAGTTTGTGAAGAAATTGGAGCTCCTGAGTGACCAAGATGGTGGGGGAAGATGCTCCGGGTGTCATCCAAAACAGAATATTTGAACAACTAGCAAAAACTGGCAGAGCCATCTTCCTCTGGAAAACAGTTACAGTGTTGCAGTAACTGGGCAAGGGCTAAATCAAGAAAATGCATTTTTATAAACTGTAGGAGATCATGGCACACTTGCTGGCTTCTCCCCCAGTCACTCCCTGGAACAGTATCCATACCCCACATCAGCAAGGTGACTGTGGGACAGCTTTCATTCCCCTTGTGAGTCCCTGGTCCTGTTCTGGAAGGAGCAGTGTAAACCCTATGCGCATACTTGGGTGCCTATATGCCAGTGCCAATCTATGAGGTGGCAGCTTGAAAGGCTGAAGCAGGACATTCACCTCTACTCATTGGGGTGGTCTGAAACTGTACCCCAGAAAAAAACATGTTCTTAAATCTAATCCATTCCCATGGCTGTAAACCCACTGTAAGTAGGACCTTTTAATGAAACTACTTCAGTTAAAGTGTGACCCACCTCATTCAAGATGGGTCTTAATCCTATTACTGGAGTCCTCTATAAACAGAAGCAAGACAAAAAGAGAAAGCCACACAAGCAAGATGTTGAGAGCAATGACACCTTGAAGACAAGGTAGAAACCAGCAGATGCCCCATATGCCTTGTTATCTTAGGAGCCAAAGATCACCAGCAGCCAGTGCCTGAGAAGAAAGCATCGCCTTGACGATGGCTTGATTTGAACATTTGCTTGGATTCAAAGTTGTAAGCTAATAAATTCCCATTGTTCAAGCTGAACCATGTCATGGTATTTGCTTTAAGCAGCCTAGGAAACAAAAACACTTACCCTCTCAGAACTTGCCCTGCAGGCAGAAGCAGCTTACAGACAACTAAAGAAATGTAAGAAACAAGTCAAAGTGGCCTGGGGTAAAGGATTACAGGCTGCAAAATACACAATAGAGCACACAAGAGGGGGGGGGTCTATTTCATAGGGAATAAAGGGGGCATACAGATTCCTGTAAATGGAGGGAATTCCTAAGGCCATGAGTGAGCTCAAATCCAGGATAAGATGCAGGCTCAGAAAAGACAGAGAGCACCCAGAACTTCATTTTTGAGTCTAGATGATCTTCTTAATAGAAGGGCTTAACTCTGAAGCAAAGCATCAGTCAATGTAAAGCCAATTTTCAAGGAATGTGAAAATTTCAAAGTATTTTGTTTTGTCTGTCTGTTTGTTTGTTTGGGGCATTGGTTTGTTTGTTTTTGTTAGCTCCTGAAACTGCAGGAAATCTTTTTCATATCACTAGCTAGATACAAGCTTAAGGAACAGAGAGCTCAGGGACTAAATCCCAAAATTAACATATGGAAATTTTTAAATGAACAGTATACAACAAAATATCACAACACAAAGAAAAAGTAAATGCCAGCCCATCCAAAGGAACATGATAAAACTTCAGAAACTAACAATGAAGAAAATTAGACTTTGGACATACCAAGCAAAAACTTTTTAAAAAATGATCTTCAATATATTGATGGAGATAGAGGAAAATAAAGGATATAAGGAAAATGATGAATGAACAATATAAAAATCTCCAAGAAAGAGATGAAAATTTTAAAAAGGATCCAAACAGAAATACTAGAGTTGAAGACTACAATAATGGAAATGAAAAATTCCTTGGAGGGTTTCAACCTAAGATTGGAGCTTGCAGAAGAAAGAACAGTTAAGTCAAAGACAAGATGATTGAAATGATTTATGATGAGTAGTAGGAAGAAAAATGAATGAAAAAAAAATAGTGAACAGAGCTTAAGAGATGTGTGAGACACTATCAAGCATAACAATATATGCATTATGGGAGTCTGAGAAGGAGAAGAAAGAGAAAGAGACAGAAGAAATATTGAAAGAAATAATTGCAGAAAACTTCCTGAATACAATGAAAGACATGAATATGCACATTCAAGAAACCCAACAATACCCAAACAGGATATAAACTTGAAGAGAACCATATCCAGACACATAACAATCAAACTGTCAAATGCCCAGGACAAGGAGAGAGTTTTAAAGGTATAAGAGAAAAGCAACCTGATACAGATTAAGTGCAGATTTCTCATCAGAAATCATGGACATGAGAAGGAATTGGGAGAGATTAAGACATTCCCAGATAAACAAAAGCCGAGGGAGTTCATCAGCACTAGATCTACCTTACAAGCAGTGCTAAGGGAAATTCTTCAGATTGAAAGGAAAGGACACTAAACAGTGGATCAAAGCAGCATAGAGAAATAAATATGTCCAGTAAATGTAGTCATATAGGTAATTATGAATACCAGTACCACTGTATTATATTTTTTTGGTATGTAACATGACTTTTTACTTCTTACAGGTTCTATAAAGCAAATACATAAAAAGTAATGGTAAATCTATGGTTTTCAACATACAATGTATAATGATTCCATTTGTAAAATGTACAACAAAAAGATGGGGGTCAGAGGGGCATAGGAATAGTGTGTGCATATGCTATTGAAATTAAATTGGTATCAAAGCAAACATGATTGTTACAGATTTAGGATTTAAAGTTAATCCTTGGGTAATAACAAAGGAAACATGTGAAAATATATACAGAGTCAAAGATTAAATGCTCTAGTCCAAAGGAAAAGACTGGCAGAATGGATGAAAAGCATGACCTAACTATATGCTGTTTACAAGAGACTCACCTTAAATTTAAAAACACAAGTAGGCTGAAAATGAAAAGGTAGAAAAAAACACACCAAGCAAATAGTAACCAAAAGATAGAGGGGGTAGCTGTACTAATGTCAGATAAAATAACTTTAGGGCAAAAAGTGTTACAAAGGACAAAGAAGGTCACTATATACTGATAAAGGGTCAGTTGAAGAAGAAGAAATAACAATTATAAAAATGTATGCACCTGTGCCGGTTTGAGTGTATTGTGTCCCCCAAATGCCATTATATTTGTAGTCTTGTGTGGGGCAGAAGTTTTTGGTGCTGGTTGGATTTGCTTGAAATGTGCCCCACCCAGCTGTCGGTGATAATTTTTATGAGATGTTCCCATGGAGGCTTGGCCCCACCCATTCGGGGTGGGCCTTGATCGGTGGAGCTATATAAATGAGCTGACTCAAAGAGGAAAGAGAGTGCAGCTGGGAGTGATGTTTTGAAGAGGAGCAAGCTTGCTAAAGAGGAACGTCCTGGGAGAAAGCCGTTTTGAGGCCGGAGCTTTGGAGCAGATGCCAGCTGCCTTCCTAGCTAACAGAGGTTTTCCAGACACCACTGGCCGACCTCCGGTGAAGGTACCCGATTGCTGAGGTGTTACCTTGGATGCTTTGTGGCCTTAAGACTGTAACTGTGTAGTGAAATAAACCCCCGTTTTATAAAGGCCTGTCCATCTCTAGTGTTTTGCATTCTGCAGCATTAGCAAACTAGGACAGCACCTAATAGCAGAGCCCCAAATATATGAAGAAAAAATTTACAGATTTGAAGGGAGAAACATCCGGACAGAATACCAGTAAGGAAATAAAAGACTTGAATGATACTCTAAGCCAACCCTAGACCTAACAAACATATCTAGAACACTTCACCCAACAGCAGCTGAATTTACTTTCTTCTCCAGTGTACTGGGATCATTCTCCAGGATAGACCATATGTTAGGTCATAAAGCAAGTCTCAATAAATTTTAAAATATAGAAATCATACAATGTATCTTCTCCAACCACAAGGGAAAGAAACTAGAAATCAATTACAGAGGGAGAACCAGAAAATTAACACATTTGTGAAAATTAAACAACACACTCTTAAACAACCAATGGGTCAAAGAAGAAATCACAAGGGAAATCAGGAAAAATCATGAGGTGAATGGAAATGAAAACACAACATACCAAAACTTATGAGAGGCAGCAAAGAAAGTGCTGCGGGAAATAAAATAGCTTTAAATACTTACATTAAAAAAGAAGAAAAATCCTAAATCAGAGACCTCACCTCACAACTAGAGGATCTAGAAAAAGAAGAGCAAACTAAACTCTCAAGGAGTAGAAGGAAGATTATAATAAATATGAGAGCAGAGATAAATTAAACACCGAATTAAAGAAAACAATCAATGAAACCAAATTTGGTTCTCTGAAAAGATCAATAAAATTGACAAACCTTTGGCTAAACTGATACAGAAAAAAACGAGAGAGGATACAAATAACAAAAATCAGAAATGAAAGTGGGGATATTGCTTACTACCAACCCCACAGAAATAAAAAGGATTAAAGGGGGATACTATGAACAACTGCTTGCCAACAAATTAGATAACTTAGATTAAATGGACAAATTTCTAGAAACACACAAACTACCTACACTGACTCAAAAAGAAATAGATGTTCTCAACTGCCCAATAATGACTAAAAAAATTAAATCAGTTATCAAAAACCTCCCAACAAAGCAAAACCCAGGACCAGATGTCTTCACTTGCAAATTTTACCAAACATTCTAAAAACTAGCACCAAGCATGTTCAAAGTCTTCCAAAAAATTGAAGTGGAGGGAGCACGTGCTAACTCATTCTTTGAGACCAACATCACCCTCATATGAAAGCCAGATAAAGATGCCACAAGAAAAGAAAATCACAGAACAATTTCACTTATGGATATAGATGCAAAAATCCTCAAAAAAAAAAAACACAGAATATTTCATCAAACCAAATCCAACAGCACAGTAAAAGAATTATACACCATGATCAAGTGGGATTTATCCCACACATGCAAGGGTGGTTCATCATAAGAAAATCAATTAATGTACTGCACCACATGAATAAAATGAAAGAAAAGAAACACACACAATCATCTCAATTGAAGCAGAAAAGGCATTTGACAAAATCCAGCACCTCTTCTTTATAAAAACAGTTAGAACACTAGGAATAGGAGGAAACTTCCTCAACATGATAAAGGGCACATATGAAGAACCCACAGCTAACTTCTAACTCAACAGTGAAAGACTAAAAGCTTTCCCTCTAGATCAGGAACAAGATAAGCATGCTCACTGTCATCACTACTACGCAACATTCTACCCAGGGATATAAAGCAAGAAAAAAAAAATAAAAGGCCACTATTATTCAACATTCTACCCAGAGATTTTAGGCAAGAAAAAGAAATAAAATAAAAAGGCATCTGATTTGTAAAGTAGAAGTAAAACTTTCCCTATTTACGAATGGCATGATTCTATATAGAGAAAATACTGAAAAATCCATAACAAAGCTACTAGAGCTAAAAAATGAATTCAGCAAAGCGGCAGGGTGCAAGATCAATACTCAAAAATCAGCAGTGTTTCTATACACTAATAATGAGCAATCTGAAGGAAAATCAGGAAAAAAAAACATCCATTTACGGTATCAACTAAAAGAATCAAATATCTAGGAACAAATTTAACAAAGAATGCAAAGGACTTATATATGGAAAATTACAAAACATTGCTAAAAGAAATCAAAGGAGACCCACACAAATAGAAAAACATTCTGTGTTCATGGATTAGAATACTAAATATTGTTAAGACAACAATTCTACCCAAAGCTATTTACAGATTCAATGCAATCCCAATCAAAACTACAACAGCCTTCTTTGCAGAAATGGAAAAGTCAATCACCAGATTTATATGGAAGGGTAACAGGACCTGAATAGCAAAAACCATCCTGAAAAAGAAGAATGAAGTTGGAGGATTCAAAACTCCTGATTTTAAAGCTTACTACAAAACCACAGTAATAAAAAGCTCATGGTACTGGAACAAGGACACACATATGACCAATAGAATCAACTTGAGTGTTCAGAAATAAACCCTCACCTCTTTAGCCAATTCATTTGTTTTTTAATTCAGTTTTACTGAAATATATTCACATACCATACAATCATCCATGGTATACAATCAACTGTTCACAGTACAATCATATAGTTATGCATTCATCACCACAATCTACTTCTGAACATTTTCCTTACATCAGAAAGAATCAGAATAAGAATTAAAAATACAAGTGAAAAAAGAACATCCAAACCATCCCCCCCATCCCACCCTATTTGTCATTTAGTTTTTATCCCCATTTTTCTACTCATCCATCCATACACTAGATAAAGGGAGTGTGATCCACAAGGTTTTCACAATCACACTGTCACCCCTTGTAATCTACATTATTATATAATAATCTTCAGGAGTCCAGACTGCTGGGTTGGAGTTTGGTAGTTTCAGGTATTTACTTCCAGCTATTCCAATACATTAAAACCGAAGACATGTTATCTATATAGTGCATAAAAATGTCCACCAGAGTGACCTCTTGACTCCATTTGAAATCTCTCAGCCACTGAAACTATTTCGTCTCATTTTGCATCCCCCTTTTGGTCAAGAAGATATTCTCAATCCCATGATGCCGGGTCCAGATTCATCCCCGGGAGTCATATCCTGCGTTACCAGGGAGAGCTACACCCCTGGGAGTTGGGTCCCACGTAGAGGAGAGGGCAGTGAGTTCACCTGCCGAGGCGGCTCAGTTAAAGACAGAGAGGAGGCCACATCTGAGCAACAAAGAGGTACTCAGGGGGAGACTCTTAGGCACAATTATATGCAAGTTTAGACTCTCCTTTGCAGTAACGAGCTTCATAAGGGCAAGTCCCATGATCGAGGGCTCGGCACATCAAACCGCCAGTCCCAATGTTTGTGACAACATCAACACCAGTCCATATGAGGAAGTCCAACACTTCTGCACCTTCCCCCAGCTCCTGGGGGGGGGGGGGAGGGGCTGTAAATATATTTTCTATTATCTGCCTACTATTTCACTCTAACCTATACTAACCTACCATATCTCACTTCCTATTCAAAGTTCCATGTAATTGTGGTGTTTGAACAAATCGACTGTAAAGTTATACTGTTTAGAAAATATAGATCCTACACCAAATAGACATTTCTTCCCTTGGTCTCATATGGAAGTTGAAGTTTTAAAACCCAGTCAATTTCGACCTTTAACCTTTTGGCCAACTGATTTTTGACAAGCAGCCAAGTCCACTCAGTTGGGAAAGAAAAGTCTCTTCAACAAATGGTGCTGGAAAAACTGGATATCCATATGCAAAAGAATGAAGGAAGACTCCTACCTCACACTATGTGCAAAAATTAACTCAAAATGGATCAAAGACCTAAATAGAAGTACAAACACTATTAAATTCCTAGAATAAAACATAGGCAAGCATCTTCAGGACCTGGGGTTAAGCAATGGTTTCTTAGACTTTATAACAAAAGTATAAGCAACAAAAGAAAAAAAGAGATACACAGGACTTCATCAAAATTAAAAACGTTCGTGCATCAAAGGACTTCATCATGAAAGTAAAAAGACAACCTACAGAATGGGAGAAAATATTTGGCAACTACATATCTGATAAGGGTTTAATATCCAGAATATATAAATAAATCCTATAACTCGACAACAAAAAGACAAGCATCCCAATTTAAAAATGTGCAAAAGACTTGAATAGACATTTCTCCAAAGAAGATATACAGATGGCCAATGAGTACATGAAAAGATGCTGAACATCATTAGCCCTTAGGGAAATGCAAATCAAGAACACAATGAGACATCATTTCATACCCACTAGAATAGCTACTATTAAAAAAGCAGAAACTTACAAGTGTTTGGTAGGATGTGGAGAAATAGGAACACTTGTTCACTGTTGGTGGGAATGTAAAATAGGGTAATCACTGTGGAAGACAGTTTGGTGGTTCCTCAGATAGTTAACTACAGAATTACCAAATGACTGGGAAACCCACTTCTAGGTATTTACCCAGAAGAATTGATGGCAGGGACTCAAACAGATATTTCCACACTTATGTTCATAGCAGCATTATTCACAATTGCCAAAAGATGGAAGCAATCCAAGAATCCATCAACAGATAAATGGTTGAAAAAAAAGGGTGGCATACACATACAATGGAATATTATTCAGCCATAAAAGAAATCAAGTTCTGAAGCATGCAAGAACATGGATGATCCTTGAAGAAATCATGATAAGTGAAATAAACCAGGCACAAAAGGACAAATATTGTATGATCTCACTGATATGAAATAATTAGAATAAGCAAATTAACAGAGCCAGAAACTAGAATATAGGTTACCAGGGGCTAGGGTGGGGGAAGAGAATGGGGAGTTAATGCTTCATTGGCACAGAGTTTCTGCTTTGACTGATGTATCAGTTTTGGTACTGAATGGTGGTGATGGCACAACACTGTGGGTGTGACTGGCACCACTGTGTTCTATATTTGAATATGATTGAAAGGGGAAATTGGGGGTTGTGTGATATATACACTAGAATGAAATTAAAAAAAAAAAAAACTGTAGCAAACCCTATTGAAAACTATGGATTGTGGTTAATGGCATAATTTTAGTGATGTTGTTTTGCCAGCTGAAAAACAGGGATGCCTCACAGGTGAAAAATATCGGTGATGGAGAGGAATGTGTGTATGGTAGGGTGGGTTGGTTGTGTGGGAGTTCTGTATTGTCCTCATGAATTTTCTATAAATCTGAAACTTCTCTAATAAAAAAATAATAGAATTTGTGAGGAATTAGACAATCATGCACTTCAAACATAAGAGAGTCAGCATCGGTGGTGTTTTAAGTTTCTCCCTTCAATGATACTTCAAAGTTGAAGCCAGCCATCATTTTACAGGTTTCATCAACTGAATTTTGACAGGAGTTTACTGTGCGCATACTATGGAGCACTAAGTCCCTTCAGAATGACTGTGGTTTCAGCAGGGATATCAGAGGGAGTCGTTGAAAGAGATATGGGGTATAAAATCAGCACTCCAACTAGGAAATGGCAGCCTGTCTAAAGAAGCAGGAGCCCTTTATACCCTAGAGGAGAAGGGAGAGCAGAGAAGAACTGAATGTACTCGGAATGATGAGGGCATCTCCATGGGCAGAGAGCAGGAGGAAGGGCATTCCAGGACGAGCCTTCACAAGACACAAAGGTGGCACTGAGCTCCACAGCAGCCTGCTGGTTGCCCACGTTCCAGCTCACTCCTCTGTCTTTTCCACTGATGCTAAGATTGAGTAATATCACCATCCCCCTTCTTTAAACATCCATTGCTTCCCCATCACCCCACCATGTCCAAACCTAGCCTGACATACAGTAACCACCCCTCACTAGCCCCTGCCTGTCTCTACATCTCCTGTAATGTCACAACACTGTTTCCATCAGCTGCAATGGAAAAACCTCTTCTGTGTTCCCAAGACCTGGGATTTTCTCTGGTTAGTGGTGGTAGGAGTCCTGTCAATGGATATGATATAGAATATGGTCAAAATACCAACGAAGAAAGCCTGTGATGTTATAGCTGTCTCCACTTTCCTTTCTTGCTGTGTACGGAAACCTAGATGAATCCTCTGAAAATCACTTCTATTGTAAAGCTTCTCTGGACCAGAATAGCAGAGTGAATGCCCCCAATATAAAAACACAACAACATTCCTTTTAAAATAAAAACAGTAGCAGCAGCAGTTCCAGTTGGCTCTAAGAGAGCCATCTCCTTTCCCTGTCCTGCTTTCCCTCAGTGGAACTGGAATCCAACCTGTGGGAGACCAAAGAATCAAGTCAATGTCATCAACAACCAATCCTGATGTGTAGGAATTGATAAGCTGGGTCAGTCCCTGTAACCTTGGGTATCTGTGTGACACCTGAGACTCAGAGCCAGAGTTCAGCAGCTATGAATGTCATCATTACCCCATAAAGCAAACGTTAAAAAGCTGAAAAAGATATTAGACTTTAATTAGAGATATGAACAAAATGGACTTGGTTAGGACTAAGGTAAACCAGACTAAAGGGAAAAGGATGATACTGACTGTGTTTTAAAACCTCGACCTCTGTGTGAGACCAAGGAAGAGATGCTTATTTGGTGGAAAATCTATATTTTCTGTAGCATGCTATATAATGTAACTTGTATGGTCAGTTTACTCAAACACCATAATTACATGGAAACTTCAATAGGGGATGAGATCTGGTTGGTTTATACAGGTTAGCATTAAACTCCGATACATCCCAGAGTAATTTGGGCAGAGAATAAAGCCCCCTTGAGGGACTGGGGAATATTTAGAAATATTAAACTTCTCCGCCTGGGGAATTCCTGATATTCTTGGCATCTCTGGGGACTACCATTGAAGTAGGCCAATCCCTCGATCTTGGGGCTTGCCCTTATGAAGCTTGTTACTGAAAAGGAGAAGCTAAGCCTACCTTATATATATACATATATATATATATACACACATACATACATATATATATATATACACACACACACACATATTTTTTTATTCAGATTGTTCACATACCATACAACTATCCAAAGTGTACAATCAATTGCCCATGGTACCATCATACAGCTGTGCATCCATCAATACAATTTTTTTTTTCAATTTTTAGAACATTTTCATTACTCCAGAAAAGAAATAAAGACAAAAAAAAGGAAACCCAGATCCTCCCATACCCCAAACCATGCATGCCCCCCTCCATTACTTATTCATAGTTTTGGTGTAGTACATTTGTTACTATTGATGAAAGAATGTTAAAATACTACTAACTGTAGTATATAGTTTGCAATAGGTGTACATTTTTTTCCCTATATGCCTCTCTAGTAATAACTTCTAGTTATAGTGTCATACATTTCTTCCAGTTCGTGAGAGAGAATTCTAGTATTTGTATGGTTAATCACGGACATTGTCCACCACAAGATTCACTGTTTTATACATTCCCATCTTTTAACCTCCAACTTTCCTTCTGGTGACATGCATGACTCTGAGCTTACCCTTTCCACCACATTCACACACCTTTCAGCACTGTTAGTTATTCTCACAACATGCTACCATCACCCCTGTCCATTTCCAAACATTTAAGTTCACCCTAGTTGAACATTCTGCTCATAATAAGCAACCGCTCCCCATTCTTTAGCCTCATTCTATACCCTAGTAATTTATATTTCATGTCTATAAGTTTACATATTATAATTAGTACATATCATTCAGACCCTGCAATATTTGCCTTTAGTGTCTTATTTCACTCAATGTAGTGCCGTCAAGGTTTCTTCATCAACCCATTTCTTTTAAGATGGTTTTGTTCACACACCATACATTCCATCCTAAGTAAACAATTGTTGGTTCCCTGTATAGTCATGTATTTATGTATTTAGCACCATTGCCACTCTCTGTATAAGGACAGCTCCATTTCTTCCACAAAATGGAGGAAGAGTCAAAGAAGGCAGAGAGGCAAAAGAAAAGAGAGAAAAACAAACAAACAAACAAACAAAAACAAAACTTGATAGCTAGAATGCGACAAAAGGAAAAACAGCATTAACCTAAAGTAGGATAAAGAGTCAGACACCACCACCAATGTCAGGAGTCTCATACCCTTCCCCTGTTCCTCCCCGGCTCCCCCCATATGAATTTAGCTTTGGTATATTGCCTTTTGTTGTATTAAAGGAAGCATAATAAAATATTTCCATTAATTACAGTCTCTAGTTTGCATTGATTATATTTTCCCCCCAATCCCACCCTATTTTTAACAGCTTGCAATGTTGACATTCATTTATTCTACCCCATGTAAAAACATATTTGTATCTTTCATTATAATCATTGAGCATCCTAGGTTTCCCCGAGTTACACAGTCCCAGTCTTTACCCTTTGGCTTTTGCTTTGGTGTCCCACATGGTCCCAACCTTCCTCTTTCAACCCTACTCACAGTCATCTTTGTTCATTGTACTTACATTGCTGTTCTACTATCTCCCAAAATTGTTTTCCAAGCTTCTCACTCCTGTCTTTTCCTTTCTGTCTGCAGTGCTCCCTTTATTGTTTCCTGTAGAGCAGGTATCTTTTTCACAAACTGTCATTGTTTGTTTGTCAGAGAATATTTTAAGCTCTCCCTCATATTTGAAGGATAGTTTTGCCAGATATAGGATTCTTGGTTGGTAGTTTTTCTCTTTCAGTATCTTAAATATATCACCCATTTCCTTCTTGCCTCCATGGTTTCTACTGAGAAATCCAAAAACAGTCTTATCAAGCTTCCTTTGAATGTGATAGGTCACTTTTCTCTTGCTGCCTTCAGGATTTTCTCTTTATCTTTGACATTTGATAATCTGATTATTAAGTGTCTTGGCATAGGCCTATTCAGATCTATTCTGTTTGGGGTACACTGCACTTCTTAGATCCATAATTTTATGTCTTTCATAAGAGATAGGAAATTTTCATTGATTATTTCCTCTATTATTGCTTCTGCCGCTTTTCCCTTTTCTTCTCCTTCCGGGACACCAATGACACATAAATTCTTGCTTTTCATTTTGCCCTTAAGTTCCCGGAGATGTTGCTCGTATTTTTTCCATTCTTTTCTCTATCTGTTCTTGTGTGTGTAGGCTTTCAGTTCCTGTGTCTTTTCTTCTGCCTCTTGAGATCTGTTGTTGTATGTTTCCATTGCGTCTTTCATCTCTTGTGTTGTGCCTTTCATTTCCATAGATTCTGCCAATTGGTTTTTCAAACTTTCAATTTCTACCTTATGTATGCCCAGTGTTTTCATTATATGGTTCAGTTCTTTTGCTATATCTTCCCTAAACTTTTTGAATTGACTTATTATTAGTTTTCTCAATTCCTGTATCTCAGTTGAAGTGTAAGTTTGTTCCTTTGGGACATAACTTTATTTTTCTTAGTGTAGGTTGTAGTTTTCTGTTGTCTAGGCATGGTTCCCTTGATTATTCCAATCAGGTTTTCCCAGACCAGAACAGGCTCAGGTCCCAGAAGGAAGAAATATTCAGTATCCAGTTTCCCTGAAAGTGTGTCTTATAAAATTGGTGCACCCTGTGATGCCTCAGGTCACTGTGCAGAAAGCCCAGCAGGTGGTGTCTGTCAGCCTGTATTTCCAGACTGGTATAGGGAGGTGTGGCCCGTGGCTGTCTTCCCCCAGGCTTCGGGGTCTGGTTCTGAATGGAAGGCAGGTAGTAGACCTGGGTCCCACCCCTTTCCTCTTGGAGAAGATAGACCTCCTAGGGAGAGGTCATTAGCATTTCAATGAGCTCTCTCTGCCTATGCTATCTCCACCCTTGTCTGTATCAGAGCACTGGGAACTGAAAATGGCTGAGGCTTTCTCCACTGAGCCAAAACAGGGACAGAAAGTCTCCTTCAGGGTCAGTCTGCGGGCACCCTCCAGCTCTCCAAGGTCAGTCATCACCCAAAGCCTCTGACTGCTTGTTGGGGATTCGTAGCTTGTAGTGAGCAGTTCACACTTGCTAATTAAAACCCCAGTTGGAGCTCAGCTGAGCCACATTCACTTGCTGGGAGAGAACTTCTTTCTAGTACCACAAGGTTTTGCAGCTCGGGCTGTGGGGGGAGGGGTCTGCTGGCTTGGATCAGTAGTTTTTAACTTACAGATTTTATGCTGTGATCTCAGGCATTCCTCCCAATTCAGGTTGGTGTATGATGAGTGCGTGGTCATGTTTGTCCCCACCCCCCCAGTTATTCCGGATTATTTACTAGTTGTTCCTGATTTTTTTTTAGTTGTTCCAGGGGGACTAACTAGCTTCCATTCCTCTCTATGCTGCCATCTTAGATCCTCTAAGCCTACTTTTAATAGTGCTTAAGAGTCACCCCCAGAGAACCTCTTTCGATGCTCAGATGTGGCCTCTCTCTCTAAGCCAACACTGCAGGTAAACTCACTGCCCTCCCTGCTATGTGAGACATGACTCCTAGGGGTGTAAATCACCCTAGCAACATGGGACATGACTCCCAGGGATAAGCCTGGACCTGGCATCGTGGGATGGATAAAGCCTTCTTGACCAAAAGGAGGAAGACAAATGAAACAAAATAAAGTTTCGTGGCTGAGCGATTTCAAATGGAATTGAGAGGTCATTCTGAAGTTTATTCTTATGCATTATAAACATATCCCTTTTTAGTTTTTAATGTATTAGAATAGCTAGAAGGAAATACCTGAAACTGTTGAACTGCAATCCAGTATCCTTGATTCTTGAAGATGATCATGTAACTATATACCTTATACAGTGTGATTGTGTGATTGTGAAAACCTTGTGGCCCACACTCCCTTTATCTGGTGTCCGGATAGATGAATAAAAAAAGGGAGGACAAAAAGTAAATGAGTAATAGGGGGGAAAAGGAGTATGAGATGTTTTGGGTGTTCTTTTTTACTTTTATTTTTATTCTTATTTTTATTTTTATTTCTTGGAGTAATGAAAATGTTCAAAGAATTGATTATGGTGATCAATGCACAATTATATGATGATACTGTGGACAACTGATTGTATACTTTGGAGAACTTTATGGTATGTGAATAGATCTCAATAAAAGTGCATAAAAATGCTTATTGTCTTATGCCACTGAGATCTCCGAGTGTAGTTGTTACCACAGCAGACCCTTGCATATCCTGACTAACGTAAGGAGTTTGCTCAACCAAGCACTTAACCATATGCCAGGGATCATACTTATTGCATACACAATCTCATTTGCTTTCCCTTAATCCTCACAACTTTGTGAGGAAGACTTTACTCCTATTTTAAATATAAGAGAATTATGCCTTGAGGGGCTCAGTGACCTATTCACACAGATGGGAAGTGCTGGAGCCAGTATTAAAATCCATGTGACCTAACCACTGAGTTCCTGCTCTTTCTATTAGGCCAGAGAAAGAATGCATTCCCCCAAACCAAGGGCAAAGCCTTGCACTTCACCATAAGGTAATGAGAGGGGACCAGGCAGATAAAGGGCTTCCAAGGTGGTTGAGTCTCCTCATTGAAATCCATTCCATCACTTATTCTAGAAAATTTTAATAAAGGTCTTTTTTACAGGATCTGTGCAGGGGTACAGAATCAACAGACTCTTATCCACACAAAGTTTGATGAGTAGAGGGAAAGACAAACCACAGAAACACACATTTAAGATGCACTGCAAAACAAACAAACAAGAAAACGTGTGGAAGCTCAAAGAAGAAATCGCTAATTAATTTTAGTCATTGTTTTAAAGAAATTAATTATTTAGATAAGATTTAGAAGGGCTCACAGCCTCAGCCCTGTGCATGCCAGCTTATCCCAGGCAAGGTCATGAAATAATTTGTTCCTAGTACACCGGATCAGTTGTCCACCTCCCACCTCCCTGCCCCCACCCAAGGGCAGGCTGCCTGCTTCACTCCTGCTTCACTACTCCCTCCGAGTGTGGACAGGCCCTGGCCCTCCAGGAGTCAGGGAGTCCACTTTCTCTTCACAGCCAGTCCCTGGAACGTCTTGCTGCCTTCACCTGCCCATCTCTGGTGGTCTCCCCAATCTGCAGCCAGTGAAAAACTGCCTTTTCCTTCTAATAGTCTCTGCTTTCAGACTGGGATCCCATAGCAGGAGACCACAGTCCTCTCCGTCTCCCCTAGGATACAGCCTCATACTGTATCTGGAGTCACTATTTCTTCAGGGCAGTGAGGCCCAGCTGTCGGTTCTATCCCACTCCGCCAGAATTTGTCATCCGTTAGGGAGACCTCTGTGTTCTTCCCTCTGGAAGAGTTTCTAGAAACAGGGCCCTGTCCTGCACTTTATCACACATACCCATCTGAACCCAAGCAGTAGATGTGGTTCATGACTTCTGCATGGGGCTCCTGGGCTCCTTCCAGCAAAGCAGGAAATGTGGCCCGGCGATCATTAAAGTACCCCTGTGCTTTGTGTAGACAGAGAACACAGACCGTATTCAAGGGATTCTGTCTAACTGGTCATCACTCTACCCATTAGCAACTGGGGTCCAGCCACAGCCACCCGTTACAGACAGAAATGGGAAATAAAGCACCATGGCAAAATCAAATTGAGGACAGGAAACAAAAGAAAAGCAGGGAGGGGAGGAGGTAAAAACCCATGTTTCAATTTCCTACAGGTCCAGCTGCTAAAAGGGGTGATATATTTGGCCCTGCGCTTCCTATGGCCAACAGGAAGAGGAAAAGTGGTCAGGTCCTGGGAACTCTGTGTTCATACAATAAGAAGGAAATTGCTCAGGAAAATTACCACCGTTCCAGGTGCTTAGGTCAGACAAGAACATCTCCACAGGGGTACTTGCAAAAGAAACCTCATATCCCATAATGGATGGTGTCTGAGACAATATCCACACAATTTCACAAGACTATTTCTCATAATGATTCTAAATATAAGTTGATAGTATCACCCAAACATACAATTCAGGAAGGGCAACTCATTGGGCCCCATAAGATGAAATCAGGATACCAGGATGCCTACTGACCCAGAGGTAAGTTTTTAAAGCTATTTAGGAGAGCAAATACATTTAACAAGTATTT
This sequence comes from Choloepus didactylus, assembly GCF_015220235.1. Taxonomy (NCBI): domain Eukaryota; kingdom Metazoa; phylum Chordata; class Mammalia; order Pilosa; family Megalonychidae; genus Choloepus; species Choloepus didactylus. Next base: position 46,851,115 of record NC_051325.1, read on the forward strand.
TCTATGCAATCCTTCCTGAATTTTCTTCCTTTTAACCAACATATTGAAAAATACAATGGCTTTGAGCTCAAGATTGTATACCTTGATGGCAATTCTACATTGCCAGCTGAGTACAGCTCAGCTAGCTCACTTCCCCCATTTTGGAGTGTGCAAGGCAAGGGGTTGGACAAGATGATTATTCTGAAGCGATGAATGGCGTACACCCAAAAATATGTACGGAATCTCAACCCCCAATTCCAAAAATGTGGTTGAAGAGGTAACTAATTAAAATGAGGCTAGACTAGACTAGGGTAGAGGGTAAGCCCTGATGCAATATGACCAGCGTCCTTGTAAGGAGAGGGAAATTTGGGCACAGAGACACACAGACAGAAGACAGAAGGCCATGTGAAGACAAAGATTGGAGTGATGGATCTACAAGCCAAGGAATGCCAAGGATTTCTGTTAAATACTAGAAACTACAAGAGGCAAGGAAGGATTCTCCCCTACTGGTTTCAGAGGGCCCATGGCCCTGCCAACACCTTGACTTTGCACCTCTGACCTCTAGAACTGCAAGACAATAAATGTCTGTTGTTTTAAGCCATGCAGTTTGCAGTATTTTATTACAGCATCCAAAGGAAACTAAGACAATTACCAAAGAATCTTCCAGTTGTCCCCAGGACTCCTGAGACTCAGAAAGAACTGGAAATTCTCAGAAGCCACAGAATGCAAAGCCACACTGCCAGTCCAAGCCAAGCTATGCTGCCATGCCACTGACAGCCACCAAGGAAATCAAGGGCTGAGAAGCAGGGAAAGACTGGCTTCTCCTGGACCTCTAGCATGAAATATTCAAACCCTTAACCTGAATCTCTTTTCAGCTCCTCTTGCACCTTTGAAAATTACACATCTGTCTGTCTTGGTGCAATTCCTGGAGACAACACCTTATAGACAAAATTCCAGGCTATTGCTACATTTGGCAAGCTACTTGGGGAAGGCTTATGATTGGAGTTTCTCAACACTCTTTTGGATGCTACCTCATTCGAGTTTGAAGAGCAAATAGCGCCATGTAACTGATGTCAACCTCAGCACCATCAATTTTTGGAGGAAGAAATAAAAACACCCTAACTCTACTCCTTCCCACCCCCTCAGCCTCGAGAGCACAGTTCCTGGTTTGGTGAAGAGCCATATAACTGTAGGACAGGACAGGAAACCACTGGCCAAAGACCCAGCAGTTCCTCATCGCTCCCGAACAGAGGAGCTATTTCCCCAGGCAGGTTGAGGTCCACAAGTGGCAAAGGCCCCAGATGCTTTGATTTGAGTCCAACATAAAAAGTCAATAGAGAAATCGGAAACTGTAGCAAGGAAATTGGATTTTGAAAATCCATTTGGGTTTGGTAATGTATAGCATATCAGCATCTGTAAGGGAAGTAAAAATAGTACAGGATACATACTTTAGGATACATTAAAGCATAAATAAAGTTTATAGTGCCAATCAGAATTTTTTTTAAACATGAGCTCTTCTTTTGAAAATGAGAGAGGAATAAAATGCAATAAAAATATGAATGTGTCTGCCTCTGCATTTTGCAGATATGATCCTGTGTATTCTCAAACAGAATTAAGTTTAGAAGAACTCAAGATTTATTGGGCTTCTGCTATGTGTGCCAAGCACTGCACTTGAGGTATGTAAATGTGTATTTACATATGTGTGTATACAAATGTAGGTACCTCCAACTACCACCTTCTAGGACAGGGAGCGGCCAGCAAACGTTTTCTGTAAAGGGACAGAGAGTAAATATTCTAAGTTTGCAGGCACAGGGTCTCTGTCACAACTACTCAAGTCTGCCATCACAGCACTGGTGCGGTCATAGACGATACATAAGCAAATGGTATGGCTGTGTTTCAATAAAACTTTATTTACAAAAACAGGCGGCAAGCCTGATTTGGCCCAAGAGCTCTAGTTTGCCAACCCCTGCTCTAAGAGAGAAGCATTGCTTTTCCCATTTTTCATACAGAAATTTGTCATCAGAGCTATGAAGGGACTTGCCCAGCTAGGGATCTTGGGGGAAAAGAGTGATATCACACCCGGCAACAATACCAGTGACACTTTATTTTATTGAAACTGAACATTTGCCAAGCTTCACCCAATAGCATCTTAAACCCTCACTACAGGCCCTGCTGTTTTGACCGTGCCCGTTTTACAGAGGCTGTACCACGGGCTCACAGAAGCCACCCCACACACAGCAATGGAGCCAGACACTAACTCCAGGCTGGGAAACACCAAAGCTTGGGTCCTTCCCATCCCTCCAGCCCTGCCCCTCTGTGTGTTCACAGAATCTGTGTCTCACCCTGCTGCTTCCAGAACTGAAAGCTGTGCCTTTAATATCCAGTGGTGTAGCTGAGAGCTGAGTGAAGATAGAACATTAAAAAACGAAAGTGGAGATTTGCCTTCAGATGCTCTACATGGTTGGTACCACTTCTTGTAGAGCTCATAATTTTGACAAACATGATCAGAAACAAACCATGAGGATGTACAGAAACATCCCCTCCCCTGGCATACATAGCTGGAATGGAAATCCTTACTGGCCCACTGAGTACCCATTCTCAAGGTGCTCTGCGGGTCAGGACCAAGCCCACTGGACTGGGCCCCCAAGCTCCATGCCTCATAGCTCCATGAGAGCAGGGATGTGCCTCATGGTCTCTTTACTCGGGGTCTAGCCCATGGCATGTGCTCCACCATTATTGTTCATGAGTGACTAAAATGATTAAAAATGGACCTCCACTCATAGGGAGGAGGCTGGCTGGGGTCCCCCATGGGGCTCTTGTCATCTGCTGCAGGCCCTGAAGCAAGAAAAGGACCTGGGGCTCAGGGGTCGGGCTGTTCCTGCAAAGCCCCATTTATAGATGGAGAGGCTGAATTCAGGTGGAAAAGGGAAGTCAAAGGATAACAGGGAAGAAGCCATGAGGGTATCACGTAAGGGAGCAGGGTGCTGTAAGGCTGTGGACAGGCCAAGGAGTCATTAGGAGAGAAATGAGAGTATTATCACAGGCCCGGAAAGAGAGGTGAGACTGCTCAGAATTAAACTATGAGCAGGGATTGAGCAGGAGGGCAGGTGTGTGGTAACACTGAGGTCTTCACAGAGCCCAGCAGGGCCAGGTAATCATAATCCAAGGTCAAACAAGTAAAGAGAGAAAGCTGCTGAGCAGACAGCAGGCCCGACTAGATCTGAGTGATCATGATGACAAATGCTCCCACACGTCTACTATGTACCAGGCACTGTTAAGTGTTTTACCAATATTAACTTATTTAATTACCATAACCACCCTATGAGATAAATGCCATTCTTCACTTACGGGCTTTATAAAAACCAGTGGAGGCCCAGATTTGGCAGGCAGGCTATAGTATGCTGACCTCTGCTATAACTCAATAAAAATTTCCACTTAAAACACAGTCACAGGATGGTACCATGTTTCGCCATTGGAGTGTTTGATGTCATGTGTTTTTGACATTTCCTTCACACTTCCCAGTTATGGAATGCTGCTTCCTTCCCCTGGGAAGTGGAAGGCAGAGCCATGCCCCCCACTGTCTCCTGACGATACATTCCTGACCCTTAGGATAAGAGATTGGGCAAAGAACAGTAACTGCCTAGAATGGAATAAGCTCTTTCCCTGCATTTTATCATTTGTTCTCATGGGTCTGGCATGGTACTCCCATTTTGCAGATGAGAACACCAAGGTTAGGGCAGTTGACATGCCTGAGAACCAGGGCAATATCCATGGTAGGACCAGCCACAAAATTTGTAGGGCCCAATGAAAAAAATTAAAATTAAAATTCGAGGCCACATTGCAAAATCAAGAATTTCAAGATGGCGACACCAAAGCATTAAACCAAGCAGTGGCTCTTCTAAATGCCGGGTCCCATGCGCCTCCGCAGCACACATGCTCACAAAGCCAGCCCTTCTGACCCAGCCCCCAAACCATTGGGATTCCACTCTCGCGCCGACAATTGCTTTGAAGGCAGGGCAATATCTAAGTGGGGCTTATTAATCGGGAGCAGCCTATCACGGGGAGCCGAGTCTTGCCCCGGGATTGAATGTAAACCAGCCTTGCATAAATTGAATTCCTTTTTTGAATATCTAATTGAATTCGCAGAAGTATGTGCCAGGGGGGTGTTTAAATAAGTGCACAAATATGATAAGAAGGCCTTCACACCATTCTATCTAATTCAGTAAGCAAAAATAATGGCAGGGCACGTTCCAATTAGTGTTTGATTTATTTGCTTTAACAAATCCAATTAGTAGAATGTTTTATAAAGTCATCCAATGTCAAACACTCATGGACTCAACAGATAGAAACAATACTCCTAATAGAAGAAAAAAAAAATGTTTTAAAGCTCTTTGAACAGCAAATTTATTATAAATTAGACGCAGTCTCTCTGATGGTGTGGGCACTCCCCAAGGACCAGGAAGGGGTGTCTGATCTGTTCATTTGGCTCTCCCTCTCAGAGGCTCTGACGGTCTCCTCAGGTTAATCTGGCCCATTATATTAAAGCCAGAAATGAAAACAACCAAGGTGGAAGTTAAGGAAGGGACTTCAAGGGAAAATAATGAACTTGCTGATGGGTGTCTTCTAGACCAGAGATGTGTTTGGACTCCCAAGGCGGCACAGCACAGTGGGAAAACCACAGAGCTAACTCCAACCTGACTTGTTGCTCTCTTGATCTTTCAGGGCTCCAGTTTTCCCATCTGTAAACTAGAGAGTTCGACAAGATTAGCAGCCCTCAGGCACATCCACCTGTGGCTGGATGACGCTTTTTGCCCTGTGAGAGGTAGCATACGATTAAACATAAGGACTCTTGAGCCAACATCTGAGCTTTCCTATTATTATTTTTTATTTTTAGCTGAGTGATCTTGGGCAAACTATTTCATCTCCATTATGCTACAGTTTCCCCACATGTCAGGCTACCCCTTGTAAGATTTAGGTGAATTTAATATTTACAGAGACTTGGAACAGTGCCTGGCTCATCATAGGTGCCAAATAAGTGTTTGTTAAATAAATTAGAAATGGAAAAGATAGCTATATTGAATGTGTAAAGTATACATCATCTCCTAAAACAACAAAAAAAAATTAGAGAAATCATACCTGAGTTTGTCCATCATATCCTGTATGAATCAGCAGTATCTATTGTGAAATTCTGTTGATCTGCACTGTAAATCCCAGCTCCACCACTTATCGCTGTGTGACCTTGGGCAAGTTACACAACCTCTGGGCCAGAGTTTCTTCATGTGTAACAGAAGGCAGAAGAGTTAAACCCTATCCAAAGGGACCTTCAATCTCTCATATATTACAAGATCATGATGTGTTCTCTTCCGTGGAACCTGGCTACATTTTCTGGGACCCAAATAGTGCCAGGTGTTCCCTGGAAAGAAGAGCCTCCATTCAAACTAGTTTCTCTGCTTTGTCTGCCGTGGATCTCGGTCCGGTAATTTGTACATCATACAATAGGAGGACACAAAGGGACACGACAGGCAGATTCCCATCTTCTAACATGTCTCAGGTTTCCCAGGCACCAGTCGGCAGGCAGACCCGAAAACACCTGGAGGAGAGCAGGCTCTCTGCCCCAGGCACCTTCGCAGCAGACGCTGATGCATCCTGACAAGGAAGAAGGCATGAGGGAGGAGCCCACGTGTGGGGTCGGTACCCAGACCTGACCTGTCAAGGAGAGGAGTGGGGAGCTGGAGAGTCAGTGGTCACCTTTAGTTGAAACAGGTGACGATGGCTCAATTTGGAGACCAGCTAGGGAGTCCAACCAGAATTTGGAAAGCAGACGCACCCAGCCCAGCAAGACTTTTTTTTCCCCAAAGACAGCTCAAGAGCAGATGGAGGATTTCTGCTGCTCTCCAAAGTTTAAAGAAGGAAGGGGTCATCTGGCCCAGCTCCTACTTTTACAGGTGGAGAGATGGCATAAAAAGGCAAGGCCCCAAAGTGAGGGGTGCACAGCTGGGACGGAACCTGGTTCTCCTGGCCCCAGTCCAGTGCTCTGCCCACTCAGATGCCAAAACAGCATCTTTTATCTTTTCTCAAACAACATTGATGTCTTTTTTTTCCCAAAGAGTAGTGAAAGAAAGAGATGGCCACAGGTCACACCAAATCTCAGAGAAACTTTATATCAGTGGGGAAAAGGTAAGAGAAGTTTTCTTCTACCCAGAAGGACAGGCTTACACTGGTTTCTGGCAGGAGTTGTGTCAGCGTCTAGTGCTTCAGAAACCCAAGCCAAGCTCTGTATGGCCCCAGGATCATTGCACTGGTTGTTCCCCCTGCCTAGGATGCTCTTGCCCTGGTGTTTTACGTGCCTGGCTGCACTCACCTTCTACAGCACAAACCAAACCCCACCTTCTCAGAGAAGCCCTCCTATCCATGTCCAGTTATTCTCTCTCATATCCCCATGCTTATGCCTGTCTGTGTCCCTTAATAAATATCTGAAATTGTTTATTTACCCACTTACATGTTTTCTGTCTCCCACCACCAGTCTAATCTGTAAGGGCATGGAGTGTTTCCACTTTATTCACCATTGAATGCTCAAGACTTCCCAAAGCCAAAGCCCAGCACTTTGATGCTTGAAAGCTTGCAGAAAACTTGATCAATGCCTCACAAATGAATGAATGAATGAAGTGCAGCAAAGAGGCAGTAGTGTAAGACTTGGCATCAGAGAATGACGATGCAAGGTTTGGTTCTGGCACTTTCTTTGTGACTTCAGGTGGATCAGAAAAAATCTCTAAGCTTCCACGCCATCATCTATAAAGTGGGAACAATAATGACATCTGGCATTTACTGAGCATATACCGTGTGCTCTGCACTGTGCTGAGCCCTTTCCATGGATTACTTCAGATAATCCTCAGCACAGCACCATGAGAGAGGTTCTATTACCACCAACACTTTTAACATCATGAAACTGAGAACCCGTTAAATAACTTGCCCCAAAGCTCACAGCCAGGAAACAGCTAGATGGAGATTTGAACCGAGGCAGTCCAACTCCAGGTGCCAGAGTCTTAGTCACTGGGCCATCCTACCCAAGTTACCACTAACACTGGTCCCAATGAGACATGAAGAGAAGAGTTGCCACATGGCCATTTCTGGGGCAAGATACAACTGATCAGAGATGGCTGCAGAGCATCCTGGAAGAGGCAAAGCTCTTTGCAAGTCCTTTGAGGTCCACAGAAGTGAGGTCATATTCCAAGGGTCAAAGAGAAGCATGATCACCTTCCAAGGATCACATAGATAGCTGGTGTAAGAACTAAAATTCTACCTCAGGTTGATCCATCTTAAAGCCCCACTTGACTCAAGCTAAGCCACACTTACAGTGTCAAGGGCTGATCCCAGGTCCTTCCCATCTACCCAGGAGTGTGCCAGACCCCTTCTCCAAGGATAAGTTAGAGGAAACACAGCAGGCACTGCCTTTATTGTGCCATCACTTGGGAGCCCAATGTTGGTGAGCTTCTAGAGACTTCCAAAGAAACATGGGTGTCTGGCTTGTCCCCCATATTCATAGTCAAGACCCATCACCTCTCTCCCCTTTACCAGCACCTCCCTTCATCATATCCAAGTCCTCCAAGTTCTGAATGCCCAATATCCTGCCTCAGTTCACTATGTACCCCAACAGGCTTCATTCCCAAGAAATCAAAACTAGTAATGTCACCCAGAGCCCTCATCACACAGAAGACATGAGATGGACTCTTCATGGTTGGCCCTCCTCAGTTTCTTCATGCATAAAATGGGGATAATAATAGTGCATTCCTCCTAAGTTGCTATGAGTATTAAAAATACATAAAGTGGTTAGCATAGTACCTAGCACATAGCAAGTTCTCAACAAATGTTAGCAATTATCATTCCCATCATAGAATATCATGGAAATGCATGCACAGACACATACTTCATAGACAGATATACATTCTTTAAAATAAATTAAAACATTGGCATATGTTCATTCTGAGAAATACATTTCTATTCCTTATAAATGTTGGATATTCAATAAAATAAGCTCAACTCCCACAATCCCATAATTGTCTATAATGGAAGCTCCTGGCCTGTGCCCCAGGGTCTTGCACTTACTTGGGGAACTAGTTTGAATCCTCTTTTCTGGCTGGCCAAATTTGCTAAAATATGTTGGTTTGACTACAGTGCTTGACACAATTCTAGGTAAGAAATACCAGCCTGAGATCCACAGGACCTGTAGGTTCCAGCATACTTCCTCCTCTTTCTTCCCCCACCTCCCATTAAGGGAAGGAAGAGGATGATAAATACAGAAACCAATGCCTTTCACTAATGCTTTAACATAAGGTCAGCCAACGACAACCGGTGGACTAAATCCAGCCTGCTTCCTGTTTCTGTAAATAAAGTTTTATTGGAACACAGCTATGCCCACTTGTTTATAAACTGTCTATGGCTGCCGTCAACCTGCAACAGCAGAGTCAAGTAGCTGCGATGGTGACTACATAGCCCGCAAAGACTAAAATATTTACTATCTGGCCCTTTACAGAAAAAATTTTCTCATCCTTGCTTTAAAAGATCTTAAAATATTTTAACAGCTATCACTCAAGGCAAGGCAAGGAAGCACAAGGGCTAATGATAGCAGTTTATTATTCTTAGTCCCAAAAGTTGCAGAACTATAAGAATATCTGGCTTTCTAAGAACCTCTCCTTCGGAAAGTGACTTATTTTTAACGGACTTTTTTTTTTTTTTCCAGAGCAAGAAAAGGAAAGAAAAGCATCCCACAGGTCCTGGGCCCCAGCTGGCAGGCCTCACCCAGCAAGGTCTGCTACCTGAGTCTCCATTCATTGCCCTTAACTCAAGGTCATGCATGATCCCTGCATGGTCCGCGTGTGGTTCTGTTTTGGACCCAGGAGCTCCATTTGACTTCACTCCAGACCTCAACTCCATTAGTGACCAGCTCAGAGAATCTCAAGAGACCACAGCCAGGTGCTGCCACCTTAGCCCAGCAAGGTGCAGAGAGAGGAGAGGAATCTTGCAATAGTCACCTTTGAATCATCAAGAATTCCCAGGAAGGAACATCCTCAAGTATTTAAAGGTTTCCTGAGTTCCACATTAGGAAAATTCAGCCTTCTGTGTTACAAGCACTACCTTATTTCCCCCATAATGCAACCCTGTGATATTTAACAATGCATAATTTTGCAAAGCTGGAATCTAAAGCCCAGAAAAGTTAAGTAACTTCCTTAAGGCTACACAGCTTATAAAGGGCAGAATTAGGATTAGAATCACTGTCATTCTGACCCCAAAGCACAAGCCCTCTCAACTCTACCATGATGCCTCTTGCAGAAAAAAAATAGTAAACACCCCCAGTTTGGCAATTCTCACTCTTCCATATTGTCCTCTATGAATTAATTCAACCCATGCTTGAACTACATTCATCAACCTACATTGTATCTACGGCATGCTAGGCATTTGTGCCAGTTTGCATATATTATGTCCCCCAGAAAAGCCACATTCTTTAATGCAATTTTGTGGGGGCAGATTTATTAGTCTTTTGATTAGGATGGAACCTATTGATTGAGTGTTTCCATGGAGATGTGACTCATCTGTGGGTGATACTTTAGATTAGATTATTTCCATGGAGGCGTGGCCCCACTCATTCAGGGTGGGTCTTGATTAGTTCAATGGAATATTTAAGAAAGTAGCTAAGAGCCAACACAGACCCAGATGCTTGCTGACACTTAGAGATGCTTGGAGAAGTTTGGAGATGCTAGCACAGAGTTTGCTCTGGAGAAGCTAAAAGAGGACCCTCAGATGCTTAGAGAGAAATGCCCTGGGAGAACAAGCAAGAATGCAAGGAGCTGAGAGAGAGCGAAGCTAAGAGAAGACCCCCAGATGCTTAGATGCACAGGAGCTAAAGAAGCTAAGGGAGACAAGCCCAGAGACAGTATGGAGAAAGCCATTTTGAAATCACAACGCAGGAGGAAAGATCAGCAGACACCAGCCACTTGCCTTCCCAGCTAACAGAGGTGTTCTGGACACCACTGGCCTTCCTTCAGTGAAGTATCCTCTTATTGATGCCTTAATTTGGACATTTTCATGGCCTTTAAACTGTAAATTTGTAACCTAATAAACCCCCTTTATAAAAGCCAATCCATTTCTGGTATTTTGCAAGATGGCAGCATTAGCAAACCATAATAGCATTATTCTACACACCATAGATAGAGCTAGGATTAACAACTATGACCCTTTCCTTCTTGGAGTGCACATTTTAATGGGTGATACCAACAATAAAACCAGGGAGAGAAACTAAAAAAAAAAGTAAGGTATCTGCCTTGCCTCTTTGCTAACAAAATGCCTTGAATATGGTAGGCACACAAACATATAGGAAAGTTGGATACAGAAAGGAAGCCTTATTAAGCAGTTATTCTTTGCCAGGCATTGTACCCTGCATTCCACATAACTCAATCACTACCACCATCCTTTGACCCTGGAATTAATCATTCCTATTTTCCAGATGAAGAGACTGAGAGTCAAACAAGTTAAGAATCCAGTCCAAGTTCCCAGGGTTTATGAATTCTGACTGTTTCCTTTCCCCAAAGGCCATCATCTTTCTTCTGCAGAATGCCAAGCAAAAAGAAGCCTAAGAAACATTTAGAACTGGTTGAGAGATAACAGGTTATGTACTCAGTTTTTATAAGTACATTCTCATTTAATAACATAAAATAAAGACTACAGTTTTTCATATAGTCAGTTTAAACTCAATAATCTCATCATGTGTTATATAAATCATCAAAATGGGAGTTGTGTAGATAAAATATTTATTGAGTTCTGAGTATTATCATAAGTACAGTTGGTTTTAAGAAGCCCCTTCAAAACAGTTAAGCTTTGGCAAATGTCCGTGGTTGCCAACTGGGTTTCATTTACAATGGCTTGTTAAATGTGTTAAACAGGAATGAAGGTTTCTAAGGACATAATATAAGGTGTCTCAACTAAGCTAAGCTAAAGTTTAAAATCTTGGGTGCCAGGATTGGGTCAACCCAGTAGAAGCAGTAGATTCAGTGGGTTTTGAATTCTGAGGGATAATGATGGCTCCATAGGAAACTGCAATTGGAGCTGTGCTAGCATGGCATCCTGTTAAATCACAACACCTGCTCACTTTTTCTCCCAAATGTTGACACTGGTTTTCTGGAGAGGTAAATCTTACCACGATGGAGGCACACACAAATGGGAAGTAAGTACTCTTGCATTAATGAAGGAAGTAGCCCCTGATGAACATTTCAAAAAGAGATAGCATGGCAGTAACTAAGGTTCCTAAACAAATAGATGTAATACCTCATAGCTGCCCCATTCCCACTTCTCCAACACCTGGGATTTCAAGTCTACGACACCTAACCATATTTCTCCTCTTTGGAACAAGCACTCAGCAACCTTCAACCCCATGCACCTTTTGTTTTTTTTAATCTGCAAAGATCCAATGCATATGTTCCTGTGAGTGTAGCCCCTGCCAACATAATTCTGCCTCCAGCTAACACTCTTTGGAACAGAAATAAACTTCTAATAAAGCCGCCACTTGCTAAATCATATAATAACTCAGGCCTCGACAGAACAAGAGAGGCAAGTGGTCTTGAAGACTACAGATCTGCCTGGGAGAAAGGAGGCATGCATTAAAGACTTGGCTCTGCCACCAGCTGGCTGCATGACCTTGGCCAAGTCGTGTTCTGTTTAAAACAGATCTGGCTAGAGCCTCCCAGCTGTCTCTCACAGGGCCTCACTGCAGAGCCTGCCAGAGCTTAGACAAAGGTGAAATCTTCCAACAGAATAAGAAAATAAGGGCTGACAGTAAAACTATCACCGACATCTGGAAGAAACTGAAATGGATTAAAAAATGCAAATGGAGATCACCCTGGTTACACTATGAAAAAAAAAAAAAAATTAAAACCTCACCCACCTGAAATTAGCCAGGTAGATCATGCGTTCCTTCCATATTGTTTATTCCCAAGTTCAGAAATGTATAGTGTCTAACAGGTAGAAAACTTTGCTGTTGGCACCCTAACAAACAAACCTGTTTAGGCACCAGGGTATCTCTTCCTCACCAACTCCCACCTTCATTCAGAAAATGTAATATTCAGGAAAAAAAAATATGAGTAAATGAAAAAGACGAATTCTGTGGAAGAAGCAAAAGAAATGATCATGGAAACGTAAAGCAAAGACCTGAAAAATGATCCACCTCCAGAACCTGAAGAATGCCTTAGCAAACTGTTTGGCATCCTCAGTAAGAAGCAAAGAGACTCAGTCCCTTTGTAAAACCAGAAGAGAAAGCCATGAAGAGAGACTAAGGAAGTTGAAAAGACAATAGAATTGGATGACAGATCTGTGGGTTAATAAAGAATTTCAGAAAAAGTAAAAATGCAAAAAGCAGGATCAAAACCTGCATTAGTAAGAAAGATGGTAGCATAAATGAAGATTTATGAAATCATCTGTCCTCAAAATTGACTGAAAGGAACAAAAGGTAGCAAAAATAGCAAAGAAAACATGAACATTGAAGCTATAATCCTGCATTTTTTTTCTCATCAATTTAGAGGAATACCTGCCAGATGCGATACAGTTTGGGCCCACACAAAATGCTGGGAATTTATATACCACATAACCCATTCTTGAGAGAACTGCTCACTGTGAGAGGAAGATGCTGCCAACATCTGCCAGCTGGCAAGTGGGCAGCTGAGGGATGAGTGAACTGTGGAAAGCATGAAAGATGTCTGTCTCAGCGCCCTCTGCTCTCCTTACATCAACAGCATTTTAAGGCCACATCAGTCTCCTCCACCTCCTAACCCAGTTCTCCCCAGAGGCCTGGGTCCTGCTGTCATCTGGGAGAAACTCTATAACTGGGAGGTCAAGGGCTGGAAGCAAGAGAAAAAGGAGTGAGAAATAGGAAATTGATTTTTCAGTTGAGGCCCAACAGCGGCCCCACCAAGCCAAAGGCCTGCAATCAAGAGGACTGTGCAACTTCCACCAGTGGCTAACTCATCCTGGAGCCAGGCGATGGAGGGTGCTCCTGCACCACCACCAAGGCTACGAACGACGGGAGGGGGATGATCTAAAAGCCTGCACGGGGGCTGACGAAGGGAGTGCCCTCCCCATGTCTCTCCAGGCCTGGCCAATGCCACTGAGGCTGAGGGAAGCAAATCTCATACCCCAAACGTGCCCCACTGGGAAGGCAGCATGGTGCAGGGCTGAGCATCCTGGAAACTTGGGCTCACAGCTCATCCAGCCCATGACCAAGTGGCCTCGGAGAAGCTTCCTAGCCTCTGCCAGTTTCAATTCCCTTTTCCGTATGGGGATAATTGCAATACCCATCTAGGGGCAGGTCAGGTTTTGTGGATTCACAACAAATAACAAATTTCTAACAGCTGACAAATACCACAAACACTGTCCTGTCCAGAAAAAGAACATTGTTTTTAATTAATTATCGGCTTGACAACATCTTCCCCTACATTTCTGGCTGCATTCCCTAGGATCGCCTCTTTATGACAATGCTTTTGTAATATTGTTTTCTTTTAAAAAGGGACTACAAACTTCAATATCTCCTTTAGCAGTATGACTAAAATTTGCTTATTACTATTAACTTTTTAAAAGTTTCTTTCAAGTTCACAAGTCATTATAAATATGGTAGTATGTAAACTTAAAGATTGTTGTTAAATTTGGGGAAATTTCTATCAAATTTCTTTTGTTTATATGCTATAATATTTCAGGAATTTCAGGATGTAATGGTTAGGTTCCTGTGTCAACTTGGCCAGGTGATGGTGCCCAGGTGTCTGGTCAAGCAAGCACTGGCTTAACTGTTACTGCAAAGACATTTGTGGCTGGTTAATAAACCAGAAGGCTGGTTTACTAAATCATCAGTCAATTGGCTGCATCTGTGGCTGATTACATCAACAAAGGGCATGACTTCCGCAATGAGAATTCAATCAGCCGGATTTAATCCAATCAGTTGAAGATTTTTAAGGGAGAAGAGGAAGAACTTTCACTTCTTCAGCCAGCCAGCCTCTCCTAGGGAGTTCATTGAAGACCTTCCTTTTATAAAATCTCATAGTCATGGATATCTCCTGTTGCTTTTGTTACCCTAGAGAACCCTAACTAATACACAGGACATTATAAGTGTTCTTAAATAATCTTAGAACTGATAACATGAGGTGTGCTCCTGGAAGCCATTTCCACACCAGGACTGCTAGTGGTAACTTAACCACACACACAAACACACACATATATAATCTATCCCATTAGTCTAAACTAAATGTAAACCCAACTCAACTTCCCCTTAGCAACATCCCCAAAATGCCCAAGACTACTCCAAAGCCTGCCTCCAACTCTTCACCCCCATCCTCACCCAGGAAAGCATGATGAAGGGAAAGTTGGAAAGAAATCATCCAGCCCTCTTAGTCCATTGTAGTTAAAGTTATCTTACTTTTTATAATGTTATAAAATATATGACTACATGAACATATGGCCAGGACCCAACGCAGGGAGCCCTGAAGCTTAAGATTCTGTTGCTGCACTGGATATGGGGTTCTGAAACTCCCTCCTAGGATGTGCATGGGGGGTGTGGCACCAGGCCTGGCTCCGGAAGTGAGCAATATCCTTACGTGGGGCAACGGTTTGGACAGAAGCATCTGAAGCCAGTCTAGCACCAACAACCCTCCACTGCACCCGCGTAGCTGCACACTCGCTAATTTAACACCAGCCCCAGCCAGAAGTTGGGGTGGGTCCTGGGGGACAAGATCTGTTCCATTCACTGACATTTACTTACTTTCATACAAATATTTCGGATTTTACCTTGGGGAGAAAAACATTCAATAACTGTGCCAGAAAGCATTGCTATTGTCCACAGCTCTAGCAAAAATACTATCATTCCAACATTTGCCCAATTTGCTAAAGCATGCTGATGCCAATTGGTATTTCAGATTCTTGTTAATTTTCCCATTTGTCTCCTCTCCTTTTCTCCCTTGCAACTCCCTCCACACTTCAATCACAGCCTTGAAACTTTCAAGCTGATTCCATAAAGCTGGTTTCCTTATCCCCTTCAATCCCTGCAGGTTGTTTGGTTCTTATTTTTCGCAAGAAGCCTCAGGCCACGCCACGTGACAGACCCTAGACCACGGCCCCCCCAAGGATCACCTCGGGATCCTGCTGCACGCATTTGAGTTTGAAACTGTTTTTGATTCAAAGTCACTAGCATTTCCCTGATCTCCTCTGAGGAGCTTTTACATAGATTTCTCACGACAGTTTCCCAACAGCCCAGGGAAGTTCCTCAAAGCAATCCTTAAGAAACGAGCTATGCCCTTGTCGGGACGCCTGCACACCAGGAATTTGCCGTGTGCATCAACGTGCTCAATGGTAGGCATGATGGGAATTTTCATATTCTGCTTCATCATTTGCTAATCATTTTGGACATAATAGAGGTTATGTAAGCTGGGGAAAACCATTGTCTAATTCTTACTGAGATCTGAGCTGGGGCAAATGATGTTGATGGAGGGTGAGCTTGCAGGGAACACATCCCATCCACTCCCCAAGGAGTCTGTGGTCTACTCCAAGATAAAGCTAGACAGATTGCAGAGAGCAACACACTTAGTCTGCACTTGGCTTGGTACCACGGGAGAGCCCCCTTCACTTCACAGAGCCCTGGTTCCCAAAAAAGCACCATAACAAGCTACCACACAAAACTGGGATGAAATTGAGGTGATTATAGAACACAAAATCCTCATTGAAATGACCCACAAAAGAGCATCTTTTTAAAGCATTGGTGCCCTCCAAAAATCTAACTTATTTATCTTATATATTTGTGATTCTTGGTATGTATACACACACACAGACACACAGAAATAGACATCCACACAAGCTCAAAGAATTTCTTGAGGATTGAAGGAGACAATACTAGAACCTATAAAACCTAGAAAAAACATGGGCAGATTTTTAAGCGCTAAATATATATTAGCTATTATTGTCATTGCGAGTCAAATGCCCATAAAATGTGCATAATTTAACAAGACACATATTAACAAGTCATGACTACTGACAGATATTAACTAGTAATTTCTGGTTGCCCTCAAGTCACAAATATTCAAAGCACTACTAGTGGCACTGCATTTGACAATTCAGGACATTTTTGGTGTAACTAACACCAAAAGGTATATATGCAACACAGGTATCATCAATATTTATACATGTCAGAGTTAGTTTTATTATAAATGTAAAAATAATTCATGTTTAGTGCAAATAATTTGGAAAAACTTTAAGAACATGATCTCCTTTAAACTCACTTCTCTAGGAGTCACCACTGTTCATATTGGGGTCTACGGTTTTTTAAATTCTTTTCCACTATTAGTTATACCCATTTATTTAAAAAAAAAAATGGAACCAGAAAGAACAAAAAAGTTTTGCAAACTGCTTTTAAAATGCATTACTATATCAGGAATATTGTCTTGTTTCACTAAATGTTATTCTATATCCTAATTGTAATGATTGCCATCCCTTATGCCCATAATTTACTGAACCAAATCCCCTTTCCTTAGAGTGTTTGTTCTCATCATATTTTTTAACCTTTTTTTTAAATTGAGATTCTTCACATTTCATACAATTATCCAAAGATCCAAAGTGTACAATCAATTGCCCACAGTATGATCATACAGCTGTGCATCCATCACCACATTTAATGTTTTTCAATTGTTAGAACATTTTCATTACTCCAGAAAAGAAATAAAGACAAAAAAAAAAAAAAAAAGGAAACTTAAATCCTCCCATACCACTAACCAACCCCCTCCATGATTGAGTCATAGTATTGGTATAGTACATTTGTTACTATTGATGAAAGAATGTTAAAATACTACTAACTGTAGTATATAGTTTGCAACAGGTATATTTTTTCCCTACATGCCCCTCTATTATTAACTTCTAGTTACGTTGTCATACATTTGTTCTAGTTCATGAAAGAGATTTCTAATTTTTGTGCAGTTAATCACGGACATTGCCCACCACAGGATTCACTGTTTTATACATTCCCATCTTTTAACCTCTAACTTTCCTTCTGGTGACATACATGACTCTGAGCTTCCCCTTTCCACCACATGCACACACCATTCAGCACTGTCAGTTATTCTCACAAAGTGCTACCGTCACCTCTGTCCATTTTCAAACACTTAAGTTCACCCTAGTTGAACATTCTGCTCATAATAGCAACCACTCCCCATTCTTTAGCCTCATTCTATATCCTGGTAACTTCTATTTCATATCTATGAGTTTACATATTATCATTAGTTCATATCAGTGAGATCCTGCAATATTTGTCCTTATGTGTCTGACTTATTTTACTCAATATAGTGTCCTCAAGGTTTTTTCATAAACCCATTTTTTTAAGATGGTTTTGTTCACACCCCACACATTTCATCCTAAATAAATAATCGATGTTTCCCTGTAGTCACATATTTATGTATTCACCACTATCTATATAAGGACATCTCCATTTCTTCCACAAAGAAGGAGGAAGGGTCAAGAAGGTAGAGAAACAAAAGAAAAAAGGAAGAGAAAAACAAAACAAAACAAAGCTAAACATGACAGCTAGGAAGCAACAGAAGAAAAGACAGCATTAAACCAAAGTATAATAAAGAGTCAGACAACATCACCCATGTCAAGAGTCCATACCCCCTCCCTTACGTCCCCCTTTTATATGCATTTAGCTTTGGTATATTGCCTTTGTTACATTAAAGAAACCATAATAGTTTGCATTGACTGCATCTTTCCCCCAACACCACCCTATTTTTAACACCTTCCAAAGTTGCCATTCATTTGTTCTCCTCAGGTAAAAACATATTTGTACATTTTATCCCAACTGTTGAGCACTCTAGATGTCACTGAGTTACATAGTCCCAGTCTTTATCTTTCCTCTTTCCTTCTGGTGTCCCACATGCTCCTAACCTTCCTCTTTCAACCATACTCACAGTCATCTTTGTTCAGTGTACTTACGTTGCTGTATTACCATCACCCAAAATTGTGTTCCAAACCTCTCACTCCTGTCTTTTCCTATCTGTCTGTAGTTCTCCCTTTAGTATTTCCTGTAGTGCAGGTATCCTGTTCACAAACTGTGTCATTGTCTGTTTGTCAGAGAATATTTTAAACTCTCCCTCATATTTGAAGGACAGTTTTGCCGGATATCGGATTTTTGGTCA
Organism: Choloepus didactylus; assembly: GCF_015220235.1. Lineage (NCBI taxonomy): Eukaryota > Metazoa > Chordata > Mammalia > Pilosa > Megalonychidae > Choloepus > Choloepus didactylus. The sequence continues at coordinate 46,869,294 of NC_051325.1, forward strand.
GTGGTTTTTCTCTTTCAATATCTTAAATACATCACACCACTTCCTTTTTGCCTCCATGGTTTCTACTGAGAAATATGCACATAGTCTTATCAAGCCTCCTTTGTATGTGATGGATCGTTTTTCTCTTGCTGCTTTCAGGATTCTCTCTGTCTTTGACGTTTGATAATCTGATTAAGTGTCTTGACATAGGCCTATTCAGATATATTCTGTTTGGGGTACCCTGAGCTTCTTGGATCCATAATTTTATGTCTTTCATAAGAGATGGGAAATTTTTGTTGATTATTTCCTCTATTATTGCTTCTGCCCCTTTTCCCTTCTCTTCTTCTGGGACAGCTATGACATGTAATTCATGCGCTTCATGTTGTCATTCAATTCCCTGAGACATTGCTTGTATTTTTCCATTCTTTTCCCTATCTGTTCTTTTGTGTATAGGATTTCAGGTGTCTTGTTCTTCAGTTCCTGAGTGTTTTCTTCTGTCTCTTGAGATCTGCTGTCATATGTCTCCTTTGTGTCTTTCATCTCTTGTGTTGTGCCTTTCATTTCCATAGATTCTGCCAGTTGTTTTTCTGAACTTTCAATTTCTACCTTATATTCGCCCAGTGTTTTCATTATACATGTCATCTCTTTTGCCATATCTTCCCCAAACTTTTTGAATTGAATTAGCATTAGTTGTTAAAATTCCTGTATCTCAGTTGAAATGTAAGTTTGTTCCTTTAACTGGGCCATAGCTTCATTTTCCTTAGTGTAGGTTGTACTTTTCTGTTGTCTGGGCATCTGGTTTCCTTGGTTACCCTAATCGGGTATTCCCAGACCAGAATAAGCTCAAATCTCAGAAGGGGGCAATATTCAGTATCAGGTTTCCCTGAGAGTGTGTCTTAGAAGATTGACACACCCTGTGAGGCCTCGAGATGCTTTTCCTAACCTGCCCTGCAGGTGGTGCCTCTCAGCCTGTAGCTCTTGACTGGTGTAAGGAGGTGTGGCCCCCTTAGTCCTTAGTTTCTGATTTGGCTATTTTCCCCCAGGCCCTGGGGTCTGGTTCTGAATGGGAGGTTCGTAGTAGGGCTGGGCAGCACCTCTTTCCTCTTAGGGAAGATCGATCCCCTAGGGAGTTTTCATTTGCATTTAAATAGGCTCTTTGTCTCTCCACCCTTGTCTGGGTCAGAGAGCTGCAAACTGAAAATGGCTGCAGCTTTCTCCACTGAGCCACTCAGTTTGAGAGAGAGAAAAAGGGGCAGAAAGCCCCCCTTCAGGGCCAGTCCATGGTCTCCCCAGCCTCACCCGCTGGCCAGAGATATCACCTGGTCCTCTGGGCTCCCCACCCCAGCACGGAGAGGTCCTCCAGCTCTTCAAGGTCAGTTGTCACTAAAAGCCTGTCTGTTTGTTGGGGATTTGTAACTTGTATTGAGCAGTCCACATTTGTTAATCAAAACCTCAGTTGGTGCTGGACTGTGGTATATTCATTTGTTCAGAGAGTGCTGCTCTCTAGCACAGCGAGGTTTTGCAGTTCGGGCTACCGTGCGAGGGGGCCCTCAGCACGGGTTCACAGTATTTACTTACAGATCTTATGCTGCGATCTCAGACATTCGTCCCAGTCCAGGTTGGTGTATGATGTGTGGATAGTCACGGTTGTCCCCCTGCAGTCATTCCAGATTATTTACTAGTTGTTCCCAGTTGTTTATTAGTTGTTCCAGGGGACTAACTAACTTCCATTCCTCTCTATGCCACCATTTTCTTTCTCCTCCTGTTCTCTTCATATTTTGCTATTTATAAAACAAGGAGATAAATCTCTGGCACATCCACATTTCTTTTCTTAGGATAACGTTCTAAAAGTTGAATTTTATACACACACACACAGCCAAACTGCCCTCCGAACAGTTGTTCCAATTACCACTGCTATTTGCAAAATCGAAGACTGCTCGTTTCCCTTACATCCTCACCATGACTAGGTGTCATCAGTGTTTAATTGGTGATGCAGGGGCCCACTATTTTAATTTTCAATTATTTTAATATTAAGTACAGTTGAATGGTTTTCATAAATTCAGCTGGCATTTCTACATTTATAAACTGCCTGTTCATGTCCTTCATCCAGTTTATATTTGGCTCTTTACCCATTCTAACTTGTGAGTGCTCTTAAAGTCATAAAGACATGAGCCCATTTTCTATATTTTCAGTTATAAACATTTCTTTAATTTCTTTTAACCTCATAATTATTTTTGACATACAGACATTGTTGAGTATAAAGTCAAATCCATAAATCATTTTCCACTCTGGCAGAATTGATACTGTGGAAGAAATAAATATTATCTTATTTTAGTTCTCTTGTTAAATTATGAATCCATTTAAACCTTTAATTCATGTAGACATAATTTTAATATATGAATAAAACGCTTTTTCACTTTTTAAAGTACTTTCATTATTGTTCCAGAACCATCCATTGAATCATTGAATAATCATCTACTCCCTAATGACTACCATCTATGAAATGTTTACATTTCTGAGCTTTCTATCTGTTCCATTAATCTATGTGCCTATCAGCACCAACCTACTGTTGCTATTATTATGGATCTGAATGTGGAATAATTAGCAGTAGCTCAGGAACTAGGCTGCCCCGGTTTAAATCCCAGTCCTACCTCTTACTAGCTGGATGAACTTGGGAAAGGTTTTTTAATGTCTGTTCCTTAGTTTCTTCATCTATGAAACAGGAATAATAATAATAATATTCCTCATAAAACTTTTTATGAAAATTAAAACTAGTTCATGGATACAAAGTGCTTAGAACAGTGCCTAACACACTGTGAGCACTCAATAACTGTTAGCCACAATGTATTACAAATTTTTGGTGTTGAATGATGTAGACATCAGACAATTGAGTCTTAATATTGACTTTAACAACGTTTCCAATTTTTCATAGCAAATGACAAAGTTGGCTTTAGACTTAGGAATGCTTTTGTTGTTCTTGCTGTTTGGTTTTAGCCTGATGAGGACTCATCTTTCGCTTCTAGTTTACCAAAATCTAGTGTGTTGGGTTGCTTGCTAACTTTAAAACTAGGAAGGGTGCTGGATTTTATACAAAGTCTTTTTGAAACTGTTGAACTAATCATATTATTGTCTTACTTTGATCTATTAATGTGACATACATTAGTTAATTTCCTAATGTTGGATTTCTCCTACATTCCTAGAATAAGCCCTATTTTACGGTGGTCTAATATTCTCTTAACATACCACTGGAGTGGATTTGCTAGTATTTCTTCTTATGATGATTGCATCCATCTTCATTTGTGCAAGTGTCCCATGTTCCCTTGACAAATTTTGCAACCAGGATTGTTTTTGCTTTCTCAGGTAAGGGATCTGCAGATCAGCCCTGGGGACCCTCTTCAATCTAATCCCATCAACTACTTATCTTCTAGAAATTGCCTCAAATATGAGGCAGAAAGATGGCCCCTTTTCCAACTTCCAGCCTGGATAAGTCTTTTAAAAAGTCATGTCAATTCAATTCAAGGAAAACAGGGTGATTAGCTGCTTGTGCTCAAATCTATCCTCTTTCCTAAAAAAGAAGGCTGAGCCCATCACACATATTTTTATGAACCACCCATAGAGCCAATGTCAGTCATCTCCTCGCATCGTTGGAACCCAGTTCAAAAGCCAACCGCATACGCATCCACACACTGGAATACTACTCCACAATAAAAAGGAACGAATTCATGATATATGCCACAGCACAGACAAATAATAAATGCTTTATGTTAGCAGAAAGAGACTAGATTCAAAAGGCTACCTGATGCATGATACAATTAATATGGCATTCTGGAAAAGTAAAATCCAACAGATCAGTAGTTGCCAGCAATTGAGAGTGAGTAGAGGGTTTGACTACAAAGGGCAGCATAAAGGAATTTAGGGGGTAATGGAAAAAGTACTGTTGATTCTCATTATTCACAGTAGTTATATTCTATAAAGTCACCGCAAACACTTAATTTAGTGAATACTAAACCATTACTCATAAGGGAAATATAATCCTGTAAGCCTCTGATCACATTTTCATCAACTGATCACTATAGAATTTTGTTTTATGTGTGTTTCCATTTAAAGACATCTTATTTAATACATACTGTTGATTCCTTAACATTGAACTCACAGCCAACAGCACTATAACTCATGCTGGAACAAAACTTACCTAATCACATCCTCTCTCCATAAAGCACATCATGGCCTTCTTGCACCTAAGAACACTTGACAGCACTTCAGCACTATACTTAGGGACCATTTTAAACAGTAAACTCACCCAAAAAAGTACAAAATTGTGGAAAACATGGCACTAAAGATACCCCAAAAAGGACACTTGTTTATAGTATGAGTGCTCAAACAAGAAGGCAGAACATCACTTTTTTCAATCTCAGATGGGAAGGTGCATATCAAACAACTCCAATTTTCCACTGCTTTGCACATGTTTGCAAAAGTGCTGTGGGTATTGATTTTGGGGTTACAGATAAATTTTAGTGAGCAGGCAAATTTACAAATACGGAATCTGCAAATAATGAGGATGGACTGTATATTAATAATGTGTAAAAGGTAAGTAGATGGGGATACAGGTGAAGCAAAACTGGCTATGAGGTGATCACTACTGAAGTAGGGTGATAAGGGTTTGTTGTGTTAGTCTGTACTTCTGTTGTATGAATAAGTTTGCAGTTTTACATAATAAACGGTTAAAAAACACTCATATTGAATGAGGCAGGGGGCCAGAAAACATGACTTTGGGGAGCCCTTTCTGACTCAGAGTGCCTGAACCCTTAGTCCTCCCTAAATGTCCTTACTTCATAAATGTGGTCTCCACTGACTTAATAAACTGAGAGATAAAGAGGAAAAAAGAGAGATCCAATTAAGGAAACAGAGGCAGCCAAAACTTGGGGCCATCTCAGTGAAACGGCTGTGCTAATGTCTTTGTTAATGTCTTGTGGTCACAGCAAAGAAAAAATCACTCCCAGGATCACAGACGTCGCCATTTTAGGGCCTCTCTGGGAGTCCATCTGCAGTGCACAATGTGCTGCAAACTCTGAGCTTCCATTTAAAAGTCTCTGTTGATGGCACAGGCTGAGAGCTGCCACAGCAGGATGTGCTCAGCCACGCAGAACGTGCGTCCCAGCCCTGGCCAAGCTCTAGGTAAGCCCTGTGGGCCCCTTCCGCTGACGGTAGACCTCTAAGCTGGAAGACTCTGCAAGTCACCTTCAGAAGCTGACCGCTCTCCCAGCAGGCTGCCCGGCGAGGTGGGTATGCATTTCCACTTCCACAACCACTTCCTTCTAGCCTTGCTCACTCCTCCCTATACGAGAAACGCCCTTTTTACCTGCCCTTTGAGACACTTACAGATCTGCTGTCAGCGTACCCCTATTGGAATAGTTGTCTTCCCCCATTGCAACAAGCCCTTTAATAAGGTTTTCCCTTACAAATGGTCGGACTTGCAATTTTTTCTTTGACACTGAATTAAGTTCATGAGGAAGAGTAACAAAACCTAACTTTCACTTGAAACTTAAACCTAGTTCATTAGACATGATGCAATTGGGGGTTAAAGACTACCTGCCCAGATTTAAAAGATGGATACTTTCTTCAGAATTCCTTACGTGTATGTGCCATCAATTAAAATTAGGAGCCAAATCTAAATGCCCTATATACCTCAACCCTGCCTGTCTCCCTTTCTTCTATTTTCTTTCCATTCCTTCACACCAGGAGGGGCACCCTCAGCCTGCGCCCCACCTCCCACACAACTCCCTAAACAGCAAAACAGATTCCAAAAGACAGAGGATGTCAGTTTCTCCCATTCCTTACTGAGGCTGACACTGGGAGCCAAAGCAGGCAAATGTCCCTCTTCTATGACAAAACACTTCCAGAAATGTTGTCCTCTGGATGGCACAGAGGATCAATCACCCCTCCAGCCTGTTGACAGTTGGGGTCCCTCCGAAGAAGACCTAAAGGGGCACCCTCTGATCTGACCAAGCAGCTAGGGATTTAACAGCACATGTCCCAGGACACACCCTGCTGGGGCTCTGAGCTGCAGGAGACATGGATGTGCTCACTGTGCTTCCCTCCCTTGAAGCCTTTTTCTCCCCCTTCTGTGACGAGTGTGGTTGGACCCCGTGATTTCTGAGATCCCTTTGAGGGCTGGATCACTGATCCCTGGGAGGAATACAATGGGACCCATGTTCAAAGGCGTAAGAGCAATGGCTGCTCTGTAGAGCCGCCGCAGAGAATGCCAGCTGGAAAAGACTGAGACCAGGTGGCCAAGTTCTTAACACAGGACAGGGGCGAGCTGGCAGGATTTGGTTATCAAAGCCACAAAACATTTTGCAACACATACTATGTGCCAAACCCTGGGCTAGATGTTTTTGTAATATTAATTCATTAAATCCCATTACCTAAAAAATAATCATTTTAATTGAAGTTACAGAGACTTAATACTAAAATAAGTAGAAAAAAGAAAAAAAAAAACTGCTGACAAGCAGGAAGAGCTTAGAATCCTCCTCTCATTAAATGCAGAATGACTTCATTGCCCACTCATCTGCATATTAACTTTCTTTTTGTCATACCTTTAGTCTATTTTAATGGATGCAGTGTGCATAAAAATTAAAAAATTACTCAACCAAATACATTATGGGTGCCTAAATGGATTTTCCAAGTGTATTTTGACAATATGCAATTCCCAACTTACCTGCTGACTTCAGAACCCAACCTCTACCTTAGATTCTACTCCATTGTATTATAATCCACACAATAAAGAAGTTGGCCTCCAAGGAGAGGTCTGGCCTTTGCCCCAGCTCCTGGTGAGTAACCTCTCAACCTCTGGAATGTTCTAAATGATAGGAGTACCTTTGTTATTCATTGTGGGTCCCAGGGGAGGTGACTCCTGGTGGAGGCGGGCCATGCCAGAAGGACCAACCATGTGATCAGAGGGTTGGGCTTGGAGTCATATGACAACAGCTTGGCCTCCAGGGAGGGAGAGGAGGCTGCGGATTGAGCTCAACCACATGGGCATGGATTTGATAAACCACGTCTATGTAATGAAACCTCAATTAAAAAAAAAAAAAATCTGGAAACCTACATTTGGGTGAGCAACCCTGATTGGTAGTACTTGTCATGCACCTTGGCTGGGAGGGCAGTGCATTTGGGCTCCATGGGAACAGGACAACAGAAGCTCAATTTAAGACCTCACCCTCTGTATGTCTTTTCTTTGGTCTGGTCCTGAGTTGTGTCTTTCTTGCTATAACCAAATGGTAATAGCAAGTTTAGCACTTTCTTGAATTATAGCACATTATTGAACCTGTGAGTCATTCCAGAGAATTATCCAACCTGAGGGACTAGTGGGAACCCCTGAATCTGTAGCCAGTTGGTGAGAAGTGAGAATGGCCCTGGGAACCCCCGAACTTGTGGCTGGTATCTGCAGCGTGGGTGGTCTGTGAAGTTTGGCCTAACTCCAGGTAGTCAGTGCCACTGCACAACCTGAGGTGAGCACTCAGCATTTTGAATGTCATAGGCAATTAAAGACATTTTAAAAGATGTCTGGCTGTCCCTGTCACTCACAATTTTAGGGTGACAGAGTTGACTCAGAGACAGGGAACAAAAATAAGTGAATGGATTAACAAATTGTGGTATATTCTTACAATGGATTATTGCTTGGCATGCAACAACATGGATGAATCTCAAAATTAGTCTACAAAGTGAAAGAGTCAAACACAAATATTATATTATTTATTTAATGTAAAATTCTAAAAGAGGAAAAACTACAGTGTCAAAAGGCAGATAAGTTGTTACCTTGGGCAAAGCTGGGGGGAAAAGGATAGGAGCATAGGGGAAGACAGGAAGCGGGCCTCCTTAGGGTGAGGGGATAATTCCAAATCTTGATGTGGTGATAGTTATAATGACTAAAATTCACCACACTGTACATGTGTCAGTTTGGATGTATTATGTCCCCCAAAATGCCAAGTACTTTGATGCAATCTTGTGGAGGCAGACATATTAATGTTGATTAGGTTGTAATCCTTTCATTGAGTGTTTCAATGGAGATATGACACAATCAACTGTGGGCAAAACCTTTGATTGGATAATTTCCATGGAGGTTTTACCCCACCCATTCAGGGTGGGTCTTAATTGAATCACTGGAGTCCTTTAAGAGAGCTGTTGGAGAGAAGGGCCTCAGAGCTGCAGGTGAGACAGATATTTCAAAGATGGCCATTGAAAAGTGATACTAACATTTTGGAGAATGCCGTTTTAAAACGCAACCTGTGAGCAAGCAAATGCCAGCCACGTGCCTTCCCAGCTAACAGAGGTTTTCCGGATGCCAATGGCCTTTCCCCAGTGAAGGTATCCTATTGTTGATACCTTGCCTTGGACACTTTATGGCCTTAAGACAGTAACTTTGTAACCAAATAAACCCCCTTTATAAAAGCCAATCCATTTCTGGTGTTTTGCAAAACAGAAGCATTAGCAAACTGGAATAGTACATTTAAATTTTATAGTGTAGAAATATGACCTAAATAATTTTTTTTAAGAAGTGGGGAAAACTGATGGTCAAACAAACAAACAACATCAGAGAACTTTATCCCAAACCAAAGGCTATTAAGAAATTTAGGTCAGAAGAATGAACAAAGCAGAATGAAATTCTTCTTTTCATTTTTTCTCTGTGAAAGAGGAAAGAGGGAGGAAAAACTTCGAAACACATTTGAATTTTTTCTTTCAGATCAGGGCACTAATCAGTGCAGAGATCTGGGTAACGAGTAAGGCCAAGAGTGTTTAATTAAACTGAGCAATCATTAAACTGGGTCTAAGAGTGCTTGTGTTTGCAAAACAACAAAATATTTACAGACATTTTCTTCATCCCCTTCATTAGTTTCAGACTCTGCAGGAAATGTGGAGGTTGGGAACAGGTCCTAATGAGACCATGCAAATTTTAACTACTGAGGTTATAGTGGCAAAAAGTCAACATGGAAAAAAATGCTCATGATGAAATGTTAAGTGACAAAAGCAAGACACAAAAATGAGCCTGCACTAACATTACAAGTGGTTAAAAAAAAAATCATAAGCATTGTGGAGTTGGGGTGGAGAGAGAGATCCGAAATAAAAATACATTCTATCAGTAATCGTGTAAGAGTATTTTTTTTCATCTTCTCCATTCTCCAAAATTTCTGAAATGTGGTTTTATTACTTTTATTTCTTTCAAAACAAAAGCTAATTTTGATGTAAAAGTCATATGTTGTTCCTATTTCTTTGTCTCCCAACTAAACTGGCAAGAGTCCTCCAGCAGCCAGGTCCAATCTCCTGCCATTGTATCCAGCACCTGCTCCAAGTGGGTACTCGCTGCCACTAGGACAGTGAAACTGCTCTTCTCAAGGTCACCCCAACCTGCATGTTGCGAAACCCAAAGGTCAAGTGTCGGTCCTCATCACACTGGGCCTGTCAGCAGTACAGAGACAGCTAATCACACCCTCCTCCCTTCTCTTGGCTTCCAGATATTGCCCTATCTGCTTGTCCTCCCACCTCATTCTTCCTCGGTCTCATGCTGGATCCTTCTCCTCTTCTTGACGTCTAGATGCTGGCGCACCCAGGCAGCACTCCTTGCATTTCTTCTCCTCTCTCTACGCCCAGTTCTGAGGATGTCATCCAGGCTCAAGACTTTCGATAGCACTGATTACTCCCAACTTTGCATCTTTGTCCTGGACCTCTCCTCTGGACTCTTAGATTTGTGTATCCAACTGCCTAATTGACATATCAACCTGGATGTCAAACAGAATCTCAAGCCTGACATGCCCAGAGCTGACATTCTTCAGCGTCCTCCAAATCTGCTCCTCCCAAACTTCCCCTGGTGCCCAGCACCTCTTGTGGATTCCTTTAGCCTGGTTCCACCTCTCATTAAGTTCTCTTCAGTTACATCCTTTTGAGGAGAATTGACTGACACACGAGTATGATGGCCTTGGAGACGAGGCCCTCTTCACCTACCACTCCCCACCTGCCAGTCCACCAATCCCACCCAGCTCAGCTGAGGGTCACTCAGACACATGGCGGCACTTTACAACTTCGCGCTCTCATCTTTCCTGTCTAGACCTCCCTTACCCTAGTGTCTTTTCACTTCTGGAAATATAATTCAAGCACCATTCCCTCAGGGAAGCTTCCCCTATCTCCACCCCCACCCAAGCTGGGGTGGGTGTCCCAATCCTGTGGTCCCAACACCTCTCCCATGGCTATTCTGGGAAGGGTCCTACATCTGATCTTGGTAGACAGGTATAGTGCGATAATAAACTCAGAGGGCCCTTCCATGCCAGCGCTGCCTTCCCCAGTCCTCCCCTGCCCCACCCCAGAGTCTAGTGGGGCCAAACCATGCCTGATGGAGGGCCAGGCACACCTGCAGCAGATTCATCCACTACACCTGGGAACTATACCTGGCAATAATGAACTTTAGAGGTCACCTCCATGGCTTCTGGAACTGCAGGAAATATAAATGGGTGAACCATAGAGGAGTGGGGTCTTCAGCAAGCCAAACAATATAAATCCTACCTAAAGGCATCCAAAACCCATTTTTAAAGAACACTGTGTACTCACAAAATAAATGTCTTTGCATTGAGCTGGGCTCACGATCCATGAATTTGTGATCTCTAAGCCACACAGCACACAAAGGCCCGAAATGTGCAAGACCGCAGGGATTAATTCTGAATGAAGGCTTCCTGGTGGACAGAAGATGCCTGCACATAACTTCCCATGTGACAGACAAGGCAGACATGCCCACACATCACCACCTGTGTGACAATGCACTTCTCACATACATCTCAGTCCATTCAACATAATAGCCCATGAGGCAAGTTCGTTACTTTCTCTTTTTTGCCTTTGAGGAAAATGAAGCCCAGAGAGAGCAGATGACTCAACAAGGTCACACAATTAGTACTTGAAAGAGCTGTCAGCCCTGGTACTGATCCCCGGTACCCCACCTGCTTTGCTGGGCCAGAGGATGCTTCACAGCCGGAGGGATGTCCCAAGGTTCCCCTGATCCAATCCCTGGGCCAACAGACCCAAACCTCATCAGGACCCTACCTGTTTCAAGCCAGACAGCACATTCTGGATCCCACTATGGACATGGAAGGGAATGCCCATTAACACTTTCATTACAGCCATGGTCTGATGAACAGGCCATGCCACATGCACCAACTTTGGAGGCCACACCTGTGAACCTTGGGCAAAAAGAATTCTTGATGTCCAAAAGTGCTCCTAAAGGAGCCAGATGGGCAAGAGGAGCCCAAACGTTTCCCAAACCCCACACAAACATCTCAGTTTCTTTGCCATGATGGCTGAAGTGTAAGTGAACTAGCTTTGAATTACATCCTCAAGGTGAAGAAAGGTGAGCTCATGCAAAATGGCTACTATGTGCAGAGAACATCATGAATAGCAAATCAACTGAGCCTCACACCAATCCTGAAAGGCAGCTGCTATTAAACTCACTTTACAGATAAGGAAATGGGGCTCAGAGAGGTTGAGTTGACAAGGTTGAGTGGAGATTTGAACACAAGTTGGCTAGATTAACAGTCTGTGTTCTTATGACCATACCTGTGGTTTCTCAAACTTTACTGATCATATATGAATCTCTTGGGAGCTTGATAAATGCAGATGCCTGGGCTGCATGCACTCCAAGGATTCTGATTCTAATGTCTAAGAGGGGATGTCCGCTGCATGTAACTAGCACCTGCTCTTAATTTCCATAGTCCCTTGGTAGATTCCCAACAGGAGACATTCCGTTATCCCAAAACCCAGCTCCATGTAAAGCCTTCAATAGTTTCACTCAAGGATCCTTCCAGACCCCACCAGCAAGGTCTTTTAGACAGGCTACCTCATTTCATGGTAACTCTGGTTAGGAGTGGGGAGGAAATCTGGCGGCTATATTTCCACACTGACTGCGGAGATGGCATCAGCAGATCTGGGCAGCCTGTGGGCCTGACCTCCAGCAGGCCGTGTCCCTCCTTCTAGCCTGTTGGTGCCATCATGTAGCTTCTGCACCTGCCTGAGGGACTGTTTTGGGTGTGCCCTGCCTCCCTGGCCAAACCCAAGTCCTGTTCAGACATCCACATGCTCCCCCGTAACCATGTGAGTGAGTCATCACCCACCCCAAGGTGCCTCTCCTCACCTTCTGGCCCAACCTGGACCCCCCAGCGCCAGCAATGGGCTGTGTTAGCCTGGACCTCACTCTTGACTCCTCTCCAGTAACCAGCAGGTTCAGGGAGCAAAGAACAAATAATTTTTCAAAGCAATTCTTACTGCAATTCACTCAACTGCATCTGGAGGTTTTAAGGAGCTTCCAGCATCAAACAAGGGATCAAGGAAATCAGGTTTCAGGGGGTATCAAAATTTCCCACTGGAAACCTTTCCCAGAGAACTTGGGCCTGGACTGTGGCTGTGTGTCCAACAGGAAAACATCCCTAAGGACAGAATTCACAGGGGGTGTCCCCAGAGGCTACACACCAGGTTAAAATCCCAGCCTCACAACTTATTCCATGAGTATTTTGGAGCCTGCTTCTTCTTTGTTATTGTTAATGTGTAACTCTTTATATTTCATTCATTTATTTGTTTGTTTTAATTTCCCAAAGTGATCATCTATACATGCTATTCTGAGTCTTCCTTTTTTCACTCATATACCTCAGAGATCTTTCTATGTCAGCATGTTTACAGAAAAATCATGCAGAAAGTACACAGTTCCCATATACCTCCCCTATTATTAACACCTTGCATTAGTATGGTAGATTTGTTACAATTGTGAAACAATGTTCTTATAATTGTACTATTAACTATAGCCCAGGGTTTATACTAGGGTTTCCTATTTGTGTTGTTCAGTCTTATGGGGGTTTTTTTTTGTTTAATTTTTATGCTAGTAACATATTTAAAACCTAAAATTTCCCCTTGTAACCACAAATATATAATTCAGTGGTGTTAATTACATTCATGATGTTATGCTACAATCACCACCATCCATTACCAGAACATTTCATCACCCCCAAATAGAAATGCTTTACAATTTAAGCATGAACTACTCATTCCGTATTCTCCCCCCAGCCCCTGGTAAACTGCAATGTAGTTTCTGACTATGAATTTGCTTATTATAATTATTTCGTATCAGAGAGATCACACAATATTTGTCATTTTGTGTCTGGCTTATTTCACTCAACATGATGTCTTTAAGTTTTATCCATATTATGCATCTATCAGAATTTCATTCCTTTTTATGGCTTAATATTCCATTGTATGTATAAACCACATTTTGTTTATCCATTCTTCAGGTGATGGATACTTGAGTTGCTTCCATCTTTTGGCAACTGTGAATAATGCCACTCTAAATAAATATCGGTGTGCAAACATCTGTTGGAGTCCCTGCTTTCAATTCTTTGGGGTATGTACCCAGAAGTGGGATCACCAGGTCATATGGTAATTCTACACTTACCTTTCTGAGGAAACATCAAACTGTCTTCCATAGCTTCTGCACCATTTTACATTCCATCCAACAACGAATGAGTGTTCCTATTTCTCCACATCCTCTCTATTTTTTTAAATAGTAGCTATTCTAGCGGGTGTGAAATGGTACCTCACTGTGGTTTCAATTTGCATTTTCCTAATGGCTAAGGATGTTGAGCATCTTTTCATGTGCTTTCTGCAGAAATATCTTTTCAAGTCTTTTGCCCACTTCTTAACCACTACACATCTTAGTTTCTTCATCTGAAATACAGAGGAAATCATACACACCTGCAGGATTGTTGTAGGGATGGAATTAAATAATGTATGTCAAGCCCCAACAGGGTGGCAGCCAGGCTGACAGTGTGCTCCCAGGGACGGATGGCAGCTGCTGTCAACGCTACCACAACTATTCTTAATGGAGCAAGCACTCCAGATGGAGGGGTGGGGGTCTTTCAACGCTTCCTCCAGGCCATCCCTGAGACTGCTATTCCCACAAAAAGGATGTTTCCCTGCTGGTACAAGCACGTGTGTGTCTCTGTGCATGCACATGTGCACACACACACACACACACACACACACAGTCACTCCAGTTCCCAGAAACCCTGGAAGCTGAAACAACAGGAGCCATGGCATGCAGGTGGTGTTTTAAGATTGCTATTGAAACGTGTTTGACTGTCTGCAATGAGAGGGGATAGGAAAGCCTAAGGGGCCAACCAAGACTTAACAAACACTGTTCATCCAGGATTTCTCCCTTGTCCTCAGGAACTAGGGCAAGGTCAGGTAAGTCCCCTGCCTTGCAAGTTAAGGGCGGGGACAAAAGGCAAAACCTGCCTGTGGGGACCAGCACAGAACAGGTAAAAAAAAGGGAAAGGCAGCCAGCCACGGAGGTGTGATGGATCCATGCCTGCAGTCAGCCCAGGGCTCAAAGCCCCACAGCCCACTTACCACCGATGTGTGCCTGTATATGTGACAGCCTCCACAAGACTGTTTCCTCCTCTGTAACATGGGTATAGTATTTTTCAGAGAGGGTAAGTAACCTGCCCAAAGTCACACAGCCAATAAAGGGTCGACCTAGGATGCAAACCCATGCTGTCCGCCTTCAGGTCACCTGCTATTAGCATAGCACAGTGCCGGGCATATAGCAGTTATTCACATAAACTGGGATGGGGATAGGGGGTACAGGCGTCTCTTTCCCAAATCCTCCATCTGGATGATGAGAAGGGGAGTGAATCTACAGACTTGATTAATCTAACCCAAACTCATTGCACAAGGCTCTGGTTCCCTGCCCCAAATTTAAACAGCTGCTCCTTCAATGTAATGGAACTCAAATGTCTGAAGAGCTTTGAATTTTAATTATCAAAGTCCTGATGAAAATCTGAAGAAACAGCTGCTCCCAGCAAGGCGGCCCTTAGAGATGCCCAGAGAGGGGCAGAGGGAAGGGAAGGGAGGACACAGCCCAGACAGAACAAGGATGATTGCAGCTGTCTGGGGAGCCCCAACACCTGCAGCTCTGCGCAGAGGGGTGGACAAAAAGGGTCGGGCATCAAGCGAGAGAGGAGAGACCCTCTGGGGCACACCTGTCCTCACTCTCTAGAAATGACTGTGTCTGGAGTATGCTCTGCACTGGTGACAACTTGGCAGATGAAACAAGAGCTGCAAGAAGGCCCAGCCATGGTGCTTCTGGTGGGCAGAGCAGAGGGTGTGGGCACAGCTGCCCAGGGGATCAGGAAGGGGTTGCTGGGACAGGAAGCAGATGTCAGAGTGGTGGCCTTCAGCCAGCCAAGAGGAGAATCCCAGCAGCTGGGGAGCCTCCACCGTGGCAGTAACTCCTCTGAGCCAGGTGTTGGAGGCTCTGCCCACCCCAACACCCTTCTCTTCCCCCGGTGAAAAACATCCCCCATCCCTGCTAGTATATTCTAGTGCAGATACCACCCCTCAATGCAAACATCTGTCCCCACTTGCCGCAACACAGAAGGAAAAGACATCCCATGCCAGAAAACCTTATCGGTCCTATCTTTTGATTCTTATATCTAATACCCTCCCTATCAGTGACTTGGTCTGGATAACTCTGAGCTGGAGATACCAGATTAACAAAAAACCCAGGAGAACACAAGGTACTTTTGTTCTCTTTTTGGTTTTGCCCATCAGCTTGTTAAGATGGCACTGAAAAAGGTACTGCTAGTGGGTGTTTAGGCTGCTACATTCCCAGGGAGAAATCTGCTCACATATGTCATTTTTAACATCCTTACAGCTTTATACAGTAATTTTCTCCTAGGAAGACAGTTTGTGAGGATGTTCAGTAAAGTGTTATTTATAAGAGTGAAAAGGTATTCAAAGATGCTCAAAAGGAGGGGGCTGGTTAAACATGTTGTGGTCTTCTCAGGCAGTAGAAGCAAACATAGTTGTTCACAATTTAAAGTTCCAAATAACAAAAAGGGTGAGGACACATTTATGATAAAATGATAAGCAATAAAGCAGGACATAATATACACTGTGACATATGTAATTATTCCAATTACGTTTAAAAGATACAAATGTATAAATATGAACAGGAAAAAAGACAGTAAGAAGTACACCAAATATACATTGATCACCTCTATTTTTATGCATGCACTTTATTTTTTACTGAGTGCTTTTCTATTTTTTTAAAAATTTCCTACAGAAAACATGAATTACATATAAACTTATTTTTGAAAAATACATAAAAGAATTAACTCAGACACAAAAGGAGAGATATTGCATGTTACCACTTCTATGAACTATCTGAACAATTTCAAATCAATGTCTTATAAGAAAATTGGGGACCTAGTGATAATCAGTAGCTAGTGACAGGAAATGATAATCTAATATGTTCAGATATGTTAATGATGGTGAATTCCAAGGTACGGTAATGGAAGGGGTGACGATTGTTTGTTAATGGGATTGTAAGTATCAAAGCTGTATTGAAGGTGAATAGGAAATAAATGGGTTGCCTAAAGGCATGTTTCCCACTGATCAGCACCACAAATATGGACAGGAGCTTGCATGATATACTTCTAAGGTATGACACTAACACAAAGAGTTGACAACAGAAGGGTATATGGGAAAAATCTACATATTGCATACTACGGACTATAATGAGTAAGAATAGCATAATAGTATTACACAAATACTAGGGACAAATAATTAAGGGCTGACAAGAGCTACAAGATGTTTTGGGTCATCGAGAATTGTTTAAGATGGGGAGTGATGAAGATTGGACAACTAAATGAAGATAATGTGAGATATGGATGGATTATTGTGGATATAACATATGCTATGTGAACTTAGGAACCCCCTACTTTATAAGCCAAGCCCTCAATATTGAGGCTTGCTCAGGTGAAACTAATGGATGTAGAAAGGAGGCTAAGTTCATCTGTAATTATGCCTAGGCATCACCTCCAGAGAACTTCTTTTGTTGCTCTAATGTGGACTTTTTCTAAGTCTAACAGTGAAAAAAATTCATCACCCTTCCTCCAACATGGGACAGGACCCCCAAGATGAATGAGCCTTCCTGGCAATGTGTGACATGGATTCCAGGAATGAGCCTGACCCTGGCACCAAGGGACTTAAAATGCTTTTTGACCAAAGGCGGGGGGGGGGGGGGGGCAACAAAATAAGGTTTTAGTGGCTAAGAGAATTCAAATAGAATCAGGTTGTCCTGTAGTTACTCCTATGCAAGCCCAACCTATTATGCCAAATGACCACAATATGATAGGCCCAAGTCAACAGTAGTCCCAAAAACCTTGAAGAGTGCCCAGATCCCCAACTGAGACTCTATAAAGGTTTCACTCACTAAGTTTATGCATCAGAAACTTAGACTGTTCAGAGTCCTCCTGTGCCAGCTAAGTCCTAAAACCCAGAGGCAATAGCCTCTTCAAGAACATCAAGTAGATCTGTCCCCTTTGCTCATAAAGTTGTCACCCCTTTTCAACATGAACAGGTTAGGGTGGTCACTGCCTAGACATCCCTGAAGATTGGGAAAGTGATTGAACTACAGGAAGGGGGAGCAACAGAGAAGATGGAATTTAACAAGGGATATGAATACTGAATCTCTATATCATTTTCTTCTTTTTAGTTGCTAGGGTGCTAGTATAGCTAGAAGGAAAGAATTGAAATGGTGGAACTATAACCTATCCTTTGAAATTTGTTCTATTGCTACCTGTTAAATGGTAATTTGAAAGCTATACCTTTTCGTATATATGTTGTATTACACATTAAGGAAATAACTGAAACTATGATACTATAACTTATAATAACTTTGGAAATTTCCTATGTATCTACTTGTTAAATTATACTTTGAAAGATATTACCTTTTTCTATATATGTTATATTTCATAATAAGGAAATAACTGAAACTGTGGAATTGTAAACTATAATACTCTTTGAAATTTGGTCTCTAACTACTTGTTAAATTGCACTTGGAAAGTTGTCATTTTTATGTATATATTTTATATTCTACAATAAAAAATGAAAAAAAAACAAGAATAAACAAAAAATAATAAAGGACATGAAGTTAGGGTGGGAGATGCCGCATCAACTGGATGAGGCCCAGAGTCTATATCAAGAAAAACCTATCCCTCCTCTCGCAGTCCTCAGAGGCCAAATGATGAGAAACTTCTTCCCCTTAAATTAATTCTACAAAATAATATCTGGTCCCATGTTTGTAGGAATACAAGAGTCCTCAGCTCCTGCAAGCATATGTCAGAGAAAGTATCTCAAAATTCATTCCTGTGAGTAGAAAAATGGGGACAAAAACTAAATGACAAATAGGGTGGGATGGGGGGGATGGTTTGGGTGTTCTTTTTTTACTTTTATTTTTTATTCTTATTCTGATTCTTTCTGATGTAAGGAAAATGTTCAGAAATAGATTGGGGTGATGAATGCATAACTATATGATCATACTGTGAACAGTTGATTGTATACCATGGATGATTGTATGGTATGTGAACATATTTCAATAAAACTGAATTTAAAAAAAAAAAAAACTCATTCCTGAATGGACTCTCAAGGATTAGCAGTTGTCATGGCAATGTGTTAGCAAACAATCTGGTAAGTACTTGAAATTTTGCCTCCAACATTGATTAGTTAATGGCTATTGGAATAGTCTGACTCATCACTGTAAGTTCTGTGTCACCATCTCAGTAAAGTGGTTGCAAATGGTCCCCAAATTAGGAAGCCATGCTCCAGGCTGCTGCCATTACATGTCTAGTGCCTCTTCAAGAAAAAAGTAATTTGGGAAGAGTCTAAGCATAATCTCCCTTGACATGCTCCTGACAAAGCAGGTAAGGGGACAGGATAAAGGCTTGGAGGGTGCTTGCTGATGGGGAGGGAGATGAGCCCTGCTTTGGGAGCACCCACTGCCTTTGACACCAGCCTACAGCATCGCTGCTGTGGAAAATCACCCAACTGCCCTACCGGGTTGCAGACAAAACCCATCCAGATTTTCCCATACTACCCAGAAACTGGTATCTGTGACCACCACAGCTGCCTCGTGCCTTGAAGCTAGAGACGAGGCCTTCCAGAAGACTTGGGTCAAATTCCTTTCTCCTTTTATGAAGTCTTCCCCAAAGAGCCAGTCACTTGCTTATCCGCCAAGGATCACCTTATGGGCAAATAGGGAATGCTTGTTCAAACCAGAGTCAGCCTGGGAGAAGAGAAAGTTTAAGAGGTTGGGGTCACTGCTTCCTAAATGCTGAATAATTATCATGGGGATCTGAAGAGAAGTGGAACCTATATGGAGAGAGAGTTCAAGAAGACCATTTTGCTCAGAATGACGGAGAACCTTCTCCTGGGCGGGACAGAAGGGGCATTAGCAGGCTTCTCAAGGGGGATAGAGCAGGAGCCAATGCAAAGAAACCTCCCACCTTGGTGGGAATTAGATGAGAGGACACTGAGCAGGCACTCAGTAAGTGTTTGCTGAAGGACTGACATGGCTTCCTTCTAACTGGAAACCAGGCATGTGCAGAGACAAGTCACAACTCTTGAGCCACTAGAGGTGGGCTGGTACAGGTGAGCCAGAGCCTTTGAATGAACAAGTAAAGGTCATTTCCAGTGGTTTTCATTTTAACTATGCAGCAATAGAAAACCCATCTCTGTCAACATTTTTCCTGACAAAACCCATCCAGATTTTCACATACTACCTGGAAACTGACATCTGAGACCACCACAGCTGCCTCATGCCTTGAAGCTAGAGACGTGGCCTGGTTTGGGAACAAGTCCATCCTCTCTGAGGAGTGAAAGGCAGAGAGGCAAACACAAAGACCAGCACTCTGAGAACCCACTGGCCTGGGGCTGAAGGAAGAAGAGGCCCGGTCCCTGGGGTACAGAAGAGGAGAGACGGAACTCAGGCCCAGGGCCAGAATCCAGCTGGGGGAGATCCAGGCTCCCAGCATGAGGGTCCTGGACTAGGGGTAGCTCCAGCAAAGCAGCCAACACCTCCAGCGGGGCATGCGCCTGCTCTGGACAAAGGGCCAGGACCTGGGTGCAGCTGAGGCCACAGGGGAAGGCCTGAGGACAGTGAGGTCAGGGGCTTGAGCTGCTCAGACAAGGAAGCTCAGAGAGACAGAAGGAGGTAGTGAGTACCCAAGTATCAGGCTTGGGAGGAAGGAGGGACAGAAAGGGGAGCCCTGTGTTCCCCACTTGGGCAGCCTGGACACAGACTGGCCAGCATCAGCCTGATGACTCAGGTGACCAACTCATCCTGCTTTCAGCACTGAGAGTCCTGCACCCTGAGACTGTTGGTCACCTAACTGCCAGCCCACACTCTAGCTGGGACCTCTCGGTGCTCTTTGAGAAGGAACCTGACAATCCTCTATCTGCCCAGGCATCCCAGTTATTTCTGAAATGTCTATGGCCACCCGGAGATGGCTGCAGTTAATCCAAGAAAAATATAGAGGAAAAAGTAAAAGGGAAAACAATAAACATGGTTTAGAGCAGTATAGGAGTGAGTGTTCCCATCGTTGTTCTTGGTCATTGTGCTGGCTGGTCTGTCTGCCTTTCTTCTCACTTCTTCCAGCCTCTCCTATGTATCGCACCTAAAAGAGCTTCTAAACCCCAGATCAGCCTCCCCTACCTACCTCTCTGGCCTCTCTCTTGCCTCTCCAGTCCCCAGCCCTGCCAAGCTGGCTCATATCTCCCAGCCCTTTGCACAGGCTGGGCCTTTCACCCAGGATGCCCTCTGCTCCCCTAGAGCCTTAGCCTGCCCCTTACCAACCTAATTTATTTGCCTACTCAGAAACACCTGTATTTTGCCTTCTCTTCCCTGCTGATAGGACCACTTGCTCTCTTTCTCTGGCCTCCCACAGAACCTGAGCCCTCATCTCACTGAACTGCAATTTTTTTAATATATTTACTTGCTATCACCCCCCACTATTCCATGAACTCCTTGAAAACAGAGATTGAGTCTTATTTCACTAAATTTTTCCAGCACCAAGTATGGTACAGGGCACAAAGTAGGCGTATAAGAAGTGTTTGCTGGTCAATTGATTGATTGACTGACTATACTTAACCCCTCCCAAATCTTCCTTGTGAAAATATATTTTCCTCAAAGTGTTTAGCATTACAAATGACAGGCAAGATGCCTCTTTGAATTTCCAAACGCTTATCTCAAAGTGTTTTGGTTACCAGCTTGTGTCACCAATGGAATAGATCTCAGCAACGTTTCTGCCAAAGCACCCTTCTTTTTGTTGATTTACTTGAAAATGCGACGCAGTACTTTCAAGTTAGATGAATGCAGCCGCGTCTTCAGCCTGTCCTCAGACATCTATCACCAGCCAGCTGAGGAGACGTGACTGTCGTCTTTCCAACCCGACAAGACGATTTTTCTCAACCACAATACAAGCCCAGTGAGCCGTACAATCACGGTGAATTCCCTATCAGCTCAACATCATACGCAATTTTTCAGAGAATATGATTCTATCTGAAAATAAGTGCAACAGCCTGGAACTCATTTTTCCCCAGTGCCTAACTTTTCAGCTTCCTGTAAATACCAGCCGGCCTTCCAGGCAGTGACACACCTTGGAATTATCAAACAAGCATCACTTAGGACTCTGCCTTGAGGAGTGTCAGAAGGTACTGGAAGTTTACCCATCTTAACAATGGCACTGCAAACAGGGTCTCTGGCAATTTGGTGGGCCAGAAATTGTGTCAACTACCAGTGCCAAAGCCTCAAACTGAAAGGCACGTTTGTAAGTGTACGTGTGTGTGTGTGTGTATGTGTGTGTGTGTGTGTGTAGATGAGGAAAGAAACAGGAAGGAGAATTCAACTTCTCTAATAAAGAAGTATAGTTTCCAAGGGACAAAGCAAAAAACAGAAGTGTATTAGTTATCTAATTCCACACAACAAATGCCTCTAAACCTTAGCTGCTTAAAACAATACACATTTACCAACTCAGTTTCTGTGGATCAGGAATCCCCGCATGGCTCAGTGGCATCCTCCACTTCAGGGTCCCAAAAGGTGACAAACAGAGTTGTGGTCAGGCCTGCGGTTTCATCCGAGGCTCGACTGGGGAAGGGTCTGCTTCCACGCTAACACACACGGGGCTTAGCAGCATTCGATGTCTCAGGGGCTGTTAGGCTGAGGCCTTAATTCTTCACAAGCTGTTGACCAGAGGCCTCCCTCGGTTCCTTGCCACATGGGCCTCTCCAAAGAGCATCCATGCAGCAATGTCACCAGAGTGAGTACATGGGAGGGCTAGAGAAAGTGCCAGCAAGATGGGAGTCACAACCTTCTGTAAGGGTACATCTCATCACTTCTGCCACAGTCTGTTCTTCACAAGGAGGTTGCTAGGTCCATACCACCCTCCAAGGGAGGGAATTGAACAAGAACGTGAATACCAGGAGCCGTGAGAAACCACCCACCACAAGGAGCATCCATTTAGACCCCAAAAAAGTATCATCAGAGCCTCTCCCCTAAAGCCTGGCACATAAGACTATTTGGGAAACTTGTCCATTCATTTTTCAACAAATATTCAATGAGTACCTACTACAGTTCAAGCACTGTTCCAAACTCTGGGAATACAGGAGTGAGTAAGATATACACACCCCTGCCCTCAGACAGCTTATATTCTAGTGGAAAGAGAAAGACAGATAACAAGATAACTAATGTGTTGGGTGTCCTAACTGCTATGCAGAAAAACAAAGCTGGGAAGGGGGCAGAAGTGGGGAGCCCAGTTTGAAATAAATATCATGAACGAAAAGCCCCAATGAGAAGGTGGTGATTTACACAAAATCAAGAAAGAGGTCTGGGGCAAGCTGTGATGTTATTTGAAAGAAGAGTATTCTCGACAGAAGCTGCAGGCAGAAAGGTCCTGAGGCAGGAGGATGAAGCTATTGGGCCTGGAGAGAAGTGAGAAAGAGGCTAGGAGAGGAGGTCAGGGAGTTATGGGCATGTGGATCACGTAAGGCCTTGTTGGTCTTTGTAAGGACTTCAGTCTTCAGGCTGAATGAGATGGGGAGCTACTGGAGGGCTTGGGACAGAGGCGTGATATGAACCAATTCACAGTTTAACAGGCCCCCTCTGCCTCTGGGGAGGGGGGGCAGGGCAGACACCGGGGGAGCTCAGTCAGCAGTGGCTTCTCTAATCCAGATTAGATGATGGCTCCACCCAGGGTGGTAGCAGAAGAAATGAGGAGGTACAGCCAAGGTGTTTCTGATGGTTTGGATGTAGAGTATGACAGAAAGAAAAGAAATCAGTGCTAGCTCTCAGGTTTGGTCCTAGTAGCTGCAAGAACCTTAGCTGCTTAAAACAATACACATTTACCAACTCAGTTTGGTAAATCAGAGATTGAGGGAGGGGTGAGTTCAGAGGTGAACATCGGGAGCTCAGGTTCAGACGTGGCAAAAAATCAGGCAGGGCACCAGATTTGGAGTCAACCTCAGTTTCTTCTTTTTACCTGCAAAGGCCCAACCCCTCAGAATTCACACTTAGCCAGCACCCAACCCAGCTTTACATGTCACATATGCCTATCAGTTTACTGTATAATAATAATGTTATATAGGTAAATGATTTTTTAAAAAACCACTCCAGATTAGGTAAATTTTACAGATTAGGTAAAACCAATGTCCGATATGCACCCATACCAGGCACTGCCCATATGTCATCCACGTTATCCACACAGGCGCTGGGGCTCGCAGGGTCTCCAGTGATCAGCAGGCTGTTGCTCTCCGGGTGCCTCAGCCGTGGGTGGGGTGTTTTCTCCCTCCAGATGTGCCTATGTTTTCCTCATTAAGCTTCTCAGAAATAGGGGCCAAGCCTGAGGCTCTTTAGTACTGCAAATGCCTGAGTAGCCCAGTCTCTCCTTGCATACTTTGAGCGACAGAAAACTCATTAACCTATGCCCCACCTTCTCCACCACGAGAGCTAATTGAGAGAAGTCCCTCTCTTATAATCAGTCAAAATGTGATTCTACAGTTTCTAACCACTGGCCTCGGTTTCCCCTCTGGAGCCGCCAGAGACCCTTCCCCTTCCAGATCGAGTTTGAGAATTAAGAGTAGCTCTCGCCTTACTTTGACACCAATAAAAATGGCATCAGCTAAAATCTGAATCCTACTTTATGCTTTTAAAAGTGTCTTCACAAACATTATCCCATTCACCATTCAAAATAGCTAAAGATTAATTGCCAAACTTAATGATTTAGCTATCAATTCTGAATGAGCAATGAGTGTGGAAGCACTTGGTAACATTTGTGACGATTTCACTCTGCATCATTATTCCTGTTCTGCAGATGAGGAAGCTGAGGCTCGCAGAGGTTCAGTCACTCTGAAGACATCTAAGCAACTAGTGTTAAAAGATCATTTTCCAAAAATGTAAAATCATGACTCTCTTACAGACACAAAATCACGTTTCAGATTTATTCTACTCACTCACCAGTAATGGAGCCAGGAAGATGTTCTAACTGGTTTAAGAGAACCTGAAGAACAGACAGCTGGGTAGATCAGGAATATTTAAATAGATATTTAGTGCAAATGGAGGCAAAATTGTTTTGGGGGTGGGGGGTCAACTGAACCTCTCCTGGACAGGACAGAAAGTGCATATCTATCAGTTATCTCCAGCTTAGAGCGTTGTAAAATAGGTTCTGTAAAATCAAAATAATAACCCTGAGAGGTGTCTTCTAGAGTCTAGACGATGACAGTTTTCCACGCAAGCACACATTTCCCCCTATACGCAGGACAGCTAGGATCTGAACTTGGCTCTTGATGACTTTCCACTTCATCACAGCACCCTCTTACAAAAGCTGTTTTAAACGTTCCCTGGCTCTTTTTTAAGCCACAATCATAATATGGTTAGGCCTTAAATTGCCGGCAGCACTGGAGAGAAGGAGCAGAGAAAGGCTATGAAGAAGAAAGAGGTCAACAAGGACATCAAGCTGCTGTTACAGCTCTGGCTCTCTGCATTTTTCCATGCCAGTAAGGGCCCTTCCCTTCCCCTGTCCTCCAGCCTACTTCTCGTTAGATAACGTGTTGTGCTGGGTATTTTCAGCCTGACGCCCCTCCCCACGCTCACTAGAGAATGTTCCATTGTGTGACGAAAGGAGGTAAGGGGGGTTCGGCATGTTTTTGGTTATATCCAAAGTCTACAGTCTTTCAATAGCCTCTTTGTTCTTTCTCTCAATAGTTCCTGTGTCTTAAGAAATTACAATTTTTCGTTCTTCTTATTGCATTAGTTTAGAAAGAAAAAAAAAAAGAAAAGAAACCAATTAAAAAATAAAGTTCTTAGGCTTAAAAACGGCATTTATAATAACTTCACAGGTCTAACCTGTACTTACTGCCAGCAGTTTAAGCAGAAAGTTCCTTGAGAGGTGAGCCATAAAGAAGCCATTTAGTACTTGATCTCGGGAGACGCTTTTATCAACTCGCTCGCCCCCTGAACCCTCGCTGGTTTCTGTATAATCCATGGAAGGCAGAGACATACCAACCAGCTCTTACACATTTGCGGGGGTCAGGCCTCTTAGTAAATGCGTCCTCCCCAAATGGCAATGCTTAGCGTACTCTGGTGGCACATGCCTAAGTATTCCATCAATTTCAGTGGGATGTCAATTTCTGATGCCAGGCAAGGGGGCCTTCAAGGCTAATCTGGGGTGAGGCAGGAGAGTCGATTTCAAAGCAGAATGTGAGTTTGAATAGCCATGGCTTTAATTTCAGGTGTCTCTCATCACCACGCCTTCCCTCTCAGCCCGTTTCTACCAACGCCAGCTCACAATTTGGAAAAGCTGGAGACAACGTTTCTGTTTAGCTGAGGGCTGGCGCTTCTGTGTTCTCCCTCCTCCTTCTCCTCTCCTCCCTTCCTTCTCCAGAGAGGGTCTGTCTGGTTAACCTCAGCACCCACAGTGTCTGGCTCAGTATCTGACACCCACTTGGTGTTGACACAGGGTTTGTTTAACTGAATTTAACTGAATCCATTGATTCATTCTTTCATTCATTCATTCTGCAAATATTTAGTCAACACCTGCTATATGCCAGGTTCTCTGCTAAGAGCTGGGCCACAGCAGTGAGTCAGGCAATGCTCTGGTCTTTGAGGGGCTTACACTTTAGTGAGACAGAAAGGCAATCAGCAAGTAAATGAGTGCATTATATCACTAATAAATAACAGCATTTCTTGTAGAAATAAGGGCTCTGAAATAAAAAACAAAACAAAACAGGGTAAAGGGATACAGAGTGATAGAGTGGAGATTTGGGGAAAGGAGATGATTCACCTTACCATCACCTATCCAGCCAATAAATACTCACTGAGTGCTTTTTATCCATTCCGTATTTATTAGATAGATAGAGAAGAGTAAATTCTCTCTCCCTCCCAACACCAGTGAGAGAGTCAGTGACTCTCTGGAGGCAAAGGATAAGGACAGACTAGTATCACTGAGCATCTACTGTGTGCCAGGCCGTTAACATATAATTGTCTAATTTAATCTTAAAAATATCATCTTCCCATGAGATAGTTCTTACTTTTTAGTTTTACCAGTGAGAATACAGAGCCTCAAAGTTGTTGAAAGTATGTACCTTGCCCAAGATCGCCTACCTAGAAAACGGTGGAGCCAAGCTTTGAGTCTAGATCCCTCCATCTGTAAAATGCACTTTGTGTGTTCTCTTACACTCACTCTGAACCTGACGCATCATGTGGATACTGTGGGGGACGGCAAATGGTCAGCGAACAGCCTCTGATGTTGTTGAAGAGATCACAAGCTCCTTGGGAAATAGGATGTACTCAGTCAAAACCAAGGCAAAGAGGACAGGCGTTTCAAGAGAGATAAAAAATGATAGGCTAGAATGGCCAGGAAAGCTGCATGAAAGAGTAACATGGATCTATAAAGACAGGACAGGTCTGGCAATCCGAGATGCAGTTGAAGGGGGAAGGGGATGTTCATTCATCCATCCAAGCATCTACATTGTGTTAGGCACGGGAGAGTTGCAAAAATGTATGTGACTTCTGCCCTTGGGAGAAAGGGCAAGCTCATATGACCTGCCAATTTCCCTCACATTCCCCACTACTCCTGACCTAGTTCGATGGGTATGCCTTCTTAGCTCATCACTGTGCTTCTTGTTTGTTCCTGTCTTCTGAGCCCCAGATCAATCTTCCTAAAAACCCTTTTGATGCTGTCACTCCCTAGGGCAGCAGAAAGAAAGAGATGGGATGTGACTTCACAGGCTGCTCTCATGTGCCCTGCTTAGCCATGAACTCCTAGAGGGCAGGGACACAGGTGTCAGCAAAATGGGAACATCTTCCAAATGGAACTTGATGCTGAAGTCAGCAAGTTTCATGCAGCTGTAGTGAAGGAGAGGTTATCTGATATTGGGCATGTGGTGCTCAAAGAGCACTGCCTTCAGTGACCCCTGCGGCTGGAACATTAAAAGGCAATGACCCAGAGAGTGGCATGATAGAGGCCATGCCGAAGTAGCCCTTCTTTACACAGACTGCAATTGGGAAGTCATTCTTCCCCCCAAAAGTAGCAGAATACAACCCTCTGCAATGGACAGGGGCAGGGGCAAAGGGCTGAGCTGGGAGGGAACACTAAGTCTGTAGAACCTCTGTGGCCATGGCCAGCAGGAAATGCAGGACATCAATGGTTAGAGAACTGATTCCCAAAGGTATCGGGGAATATATGCAAATGCTTAGTCCAAAGACATCCTGCAAATGTTAATGGGTGTGTCATGTCCACACTGGCTTGTGAGAGACAAGAGCAGGAGGGAGCATTTAGCAAGCCAGAGGGAAGAGGACAGGTGACCTACCCACCCACTCAGTCACCAGCACTGCCCCACCCCCATCACAGTGATTAAGGATCCAGGAGTTCGCACACATAGAATATTTAGGCATTCCCTGGTATACAAGAAGTGCTCAGTAAATGTCTATTATTGCTTTTTTATTTTGGTCGAGGTTCCATAAATACTTGTCGCATGAATGAAGAAAGGCCTACATTAATTGCGTCTTAAAATTCTATGTAGAAAGGCCTTGGCATCCACAGATCTTAATAGTTAGCATTTCCACTCCTTATAAGAAGGCCCAAGGCTTACTGTCATTTGCAGTTTTTCTGTGGCACAGACACAGCTTGAGGAGACAGGGTGCATTTCACCCACCACTTAGCCAACATTCCCATTCAAAAAACATTCAGGCAGAAGCCCGCTTGCCTAACTACCAAAAAGGCTAAGGTTAGGAAAATGCCACTGTGTGGAAGGTGTCCCAAGACGTCCCCAGGCATCAGTTTATATGAGCCCAGAGCAGTAAGATCAGAGTCCACCAGCTACTGGAACTGCCCTAACCACTTGAAAGCCAGCCCTTTTGGGAATTAGCTTCTAGCTGTATGTGCAAAGCCTTTAGGTTAAAAACCTGCACCAATGCCTGGAGCTGAGCAGGCTGGAGGAGGCCTAGCCAATGAGAAGCCCTGCCTACAGAAGACCTGGGAAGCTTACTCTTCCTCTCCCAGGTGCCAGGCATTGGACACCGGTCTCTATAAGGCACCCCTACCACCAAGTGGCTTCAGTTCTCTGGAATGATACAAATCAGAAGAAAGAGGAAGCACAACTTCTACTCTGGCCTGAGACTCCCAATTTCCTTGCTCCTGCATCCCCTACATTCCCTTCTTCTTGCATAAAGGACCTGAAGCCATTTGCTAGACCATATGCCACCCAATTCATCTCTTTCAACATAGAGTTCAATTCAATAAGCCTCCTTGAAACTAGGGACTAGTCATGAGTTGACCCTCATTCATTAGGGTCAACTCATGAGCAAGGATAGCTGTCCAAAAGACAGAGAGGCTCTGGGTTCTCTCTCTCAATAACACCATCCACACCTCTGTGTGCACTATCCGCTCACTGAGCCATGAAAATGTCTAAAAAATAAACATGGGAAAACAGGAGCCATCACAATTTGGCATCTTAGCGCTGGAGCGCCCAACAGGGCTTCTGCTGGAGTTTCCATCTTCCCAAGCAGACAAGCAAAGCTAGTGGTGACTCTGATGCCACCTCCTCTCCATCCCCACTGCCGCCACCTCAGCCCCAGCCCACTATCCTTCCCCAGGCCGACTGCCAGAACCTGTAAGTTGCTCTCCTTGTGTCTGCTCATGAGGCTCTCCGAGATATCCTCCCTCACCAAAGTGATCTTCCTAAAGCTTAAATCTGATCCCACCACTGCCCAGCATTAGCTTCCCTTTAAACTTAAAGTAAAACCCAAATTCCATGAAAAGGCTAATCAGGCCCTGCATGAAGAGTATCACCCTTTCTACCCCCCACCTCATCTTGCACCTTTCTCTCGCTGTTCTCCAGCCTCTCTGGCCTCCACTCGGTTCCCTGAACATGCCCAGCTCTTTCCCATCTTAGAGCCTTTGCACCCGCTATGCCCTCCACCTGAAAGGCTCCTCTCTTCCCACTCTCCACATGACCGGCTCCTTCTCCCCTCTCAGATCTCATTTAGATACCCTCGCCTCGGAGGAGCCCTTCCCAACCACCTTTAAATTAGACCCACCCTCTGCTATTCTCTGCCTTATCCACGTGCTTGGTTTTTTGCAGTGTGCTTACTATAATGTGCAATTGTATTTGTCTTTGATGTTTTATTTTATCTCTCCACTGGCATGTCAGCCTCATGAAGGCAGGGAATATGCTCATCTTAGTCACTGTTTATTCTCTGTGCTTGGCACATAATAGGAGCTCAAGAAACTCGCGAAGGAATGAATGAGCCCGCACCACCATTTACAGATGAAGTTAACATTCACCAGCATCGTCTATGGGCCTGGCATTGTCAGAGGAGCTTTATACAGATACACCATTTATATTTTAATGTTTACATCTAAGCCTCACAGAAGCCTGTGGGATAGGCATCATCACCATTTTGCAGATGAGGAAATCGGAGTACAGAAAGTTTCATTTCTCCAAGGTCACACA
Organism: Choloepus didactylus; assembly: GCF_015220235.1. Taxonomy (NCBI): domain Eukaryota; kingdom Metazoa; phylum Chordata; class Mammalia; order Pilosa; family Megalonychidae; genus Choloepus; species Choloepus didactylus. The sequence goes on from NC_051325.1 coordinate 46,899,147, forward strand.
GCTAGTAGATGGCAAATGTTTAACTTTTGTCACCACCGAACCTCACTTGTGGATACTCCACCTCAGATGTGTGAGTCCACACACCCTCTCGGTAGAATACAAAGGGGATAGCATGAATAAAACTGGCTCCTTTTCTTTACTCCTGTATCTGCCAGGACCACAAGTGATGAGCACTGTGCCCCAGCCACCCACCCACTAGGTCATCAGAGCCCAAGGCGTGGTCCACTGGCCACCGCAGCCCTCGCACGGCCAGCTAGCTGGAGCGCTCCCTCTCCCCCACTCACTTTATATCTTGCCAGAGCCGGCTACTGAGGAGGATTTAAACCTGTCTGCCAGAGCGTCCGCTGCCTCTCCCGGGACTAATCTGCCGTGAAGCAGATGCAAAGCTTCATTTATCACTTCCAGTGAAATATGAAAGAGACAAAGCCCCAGGGGACGCTCCTGCTTCCAGTGTCCAACAAGGCAGGGGCCTCTCAACTGGGGCCTCGGAGGTGCCGCTAACCTGAGGGAGGGTCTCTCCCCTCGCCCAGCCCGGCCCCTGCGGCCTGTGGTGGGCCCAGAGCTCTGGGGTCCAGAGATGGCCAGCTGAGCCTCTCTGGCTGTCAGTTTTTGTTTGTTTTTGAATTGAGGTAAATTTCACATAACATAAAATTAACCATTTCAAGTGCACCTTCTGGTGATATTTAGTACACTTAAAATGTTGTACAACCATCACCTCCATTTAGTTCCAAAATATTTCCATCACCCCTAAAGGAAACCCCACACCCCTTAGCAGTCACTCCCCACCTTCTCCTGCCCCCCAGCCCCTGGCAACCATTTTCTGTCTCTATGGATTTACAACTGTGGACATTTCCTATAAAAGGAATCATACAACAATGACATTTTGTGCCTGACATCTTTCACTTAGCATAATGCTTTCAAGGTTCATCCACAGCATATCATGTCACCCACAGTATGCTGACCAGGGTTTTGACCGCTTGCAATTAGAGATGGCCCAGCCTTGGGTGAAGGTCACCCACAGAGAATGCCCAGCTGACGACCCATCTCATCACAGTCCTCCCAGACCCACTATGAAAAGGGGCAATCAAACCCATATTCACCTGGAAACTCTCCATCTATAGGAGGGGGGCAGCCCGGCCAAGGGAACACAGCCCCACCCCTTAGGCACCCTGGGGAGGCCCCAAGAGGTGGCAGGGTTGGGGTTTAGGCCAGACCCATTAGGAACACCAGAGTCCAGCTCAGCCCAGCCCTAGAAGCTCCCACACTCACAGAGGTAAGGAAAAGCATTACTATTACGCATTTGTATATCTTTGCTGAAAAAAAAAAAAAAAACAACCAGCAATCCCAAGAACCAAGCAAGTTCTGAGAGTTCATATGTTCCTGTGTTTCAGCTACAAGAATGGCCGATCAGCAGAGGACTTTACACACATGACACAGAGTCAAAATGCTATCAGTTCTTTAGACAAGGGCCATGAGTTGTGACTATAAATGCAACCGCTGAATTCTCCAGCAAGAATCAGTCTCAATAATGAACACCCATTACCATCTAGCAGGAAAATCAGAATCATTTACGGCATACACTTGTATAATTCTTGCCCCAAATCTACCTTACTTTCTTCACCCAGCAGCACAGTCATTCCGCTCTACCAAAAAAACAGCAGGATTAGAAGCAGGCTTTCCCAACCTCAGCATTGTTGACACTTGGGCCAGGTAATTCTTTGTTGTGGGGGGCAATCCTGTGTGTTGTAGAATGTTCAGCAGCATCCCTGGCCTCTACCTGCGAGATGTCAATCATAAAACACGCCCCCTCTCCCCAGCTGTAACAGCCAAAAATGTCTCCAGACTTTGCCAGATTTTGCAGAGGGGGACCAGGGGAACATCACCCCAGTTTGAGAACCACTGATTTAGAGTCAATTCAAAGAGAGCAGCTGCAAAGAGGTTTCTGAACAGGGTTGCCTCAGAATTGTAGGTTTGGGATCTTGTGCCATGCTTCCAAAATTAGGTTAATTACAGTCAACTCTCAATTACCCAGGGGCCAATTACCCACATTACCACAGTCCCTTACCCCCACACTACCTGTGTTCCTCACAATTCACAACTCACAAGCACCTGGCACAAGGGGAGAAGGATTTAGAATCAAGAATGCAGACTCACAAGAAGGTTAGATTATTTATTTTGTTGTTTCAGAATGGAGACACTTGAATGTGTTCAAAGACATCCTCCTTGCATCTTACGGCTGCTTTACTGCTGTCCACCCTTCCTCCATGCCCTGGCTGCAGAGGTCCCAAAGAGTGAGGGGAGAGATTCTTTCCTCTCCTCTCTGGGTGGCCAGAGCCCCCACCTCTTCTCTTTGGGGTGGGGAAAATGCCCCTATTAGCTCTCTCCCTCCCCAGGCCAATCTGTATCTCCTTCAGGCACACAGACAAGCAGAGATCCTCTCTGAGGAATCAGACCACACACAATATCACGATACTGGAGGGGACAGAAGGAGAATTAACATACCCACAGAAGGGAAAGCTCAATTCCCGTCTTGAAAAAAATAAAATATTTCCCTAAAAGCTTCCCACACCAGCCATGGCTCCTCCCCTTGACAATCAAACTTCTTGCTACAGTCGTCCTCGTTTACCTTTTCCACCATTTCACCTTCCACTCACTCTCCAGCCCAGTGCTCCCCTGAAGCACTGCCAAGGTCAGTGATGAACGCCCACCTTGGCACTGAATCTAATGGTCATCTCTTCATTCTGATGTAGAATGTAAAATCCATGAAGGCAGGGACTTTTGTCTGTTTTGTTTGCTATTGTATCCCCAATACTGGAACAATGCCTGGTACATAGTAGGTGTTCCATGTATTTGTCAATTGAGTGAATGAGTGAGAAAGTGAATGAGTGAACCTCTCTGGACTTTTATGAGGCATTTCCAATGCCAACCACCCCCTCCGTCTTGAAATGCCTCCTTTCCCGTGACTCCAGAAAGCCACAGGCTGCTGACTTTTCTCCCACCTCCCCGAAGACCCCATCTCAGCCTCCTTGCTGTGTCTACTTCCTTCCCCCACCACCAGATGCTCCTCAGGGCCTTCCCTGGGTCCTCCTCTGTTTCCACTCAGCAGCCCTCAATTCCTGGACCATCTCATTTCTTTTCTTGGCCTTTGTTACTTGAAGAGGACATTACTGTTTGGGCCGCCCTGCATCCATTCATTAGTCTCTAGAATATCTGCATTGTCCCCTGGGAACTGCGTACACATAACCCAGCCTCAGGGGTGAGCACATGACTCAGGGATGGCCCATCACATCTCCCTGGCCAGACTGAATGGCTGGGGGTGGTCATTTGACCCAATACAAGCCAATGTGACTCCCACCCAGGCTGCCATTGAGTGGTTGGTGATGAAGAGTTCTCTCTTCTCCACTGAGCTCAGAGTCACAGGATGTGGCCATCTTGCCTCCCCGAGGGGAAAGCATGCCTAGGAATTCAGCCAGCTCACCAAAAAAAAGCCAAGTGAAGAGATGAGAGACCATGTGCTGATAACTTCATGTGAGCCCCTAGATGCAGCTAGACTGGAAGAAGCCAACTCCAGGGTTTTACAGTTAAATGACCCAATAAATTCCCTTTTTGTTTCACCCAGTTTGAATCAGTCTGTCAGGTACAACCAGCAAGCCCAGCTAGAGACAGTGGCTGAGACATCTACCTCTCCACGCCAGCTTCGACTCAGAGCCTCAGACCTACACATCCAATTGTCCATGGACACTTTTACAACCTCTGCCACATGCACAAATTGCAGGGAACACAACCCCTGAACATAAATCTGGCTTCATTCGCCACGTGCACCAACCACTCCCCACCTTTCCTGTATCCCACTCTTTAGATCTGTTATCCAACAACCACCGATTCCAACGTACCCCATTCCAGGAAACAGAAGGTTGGGATGCTTCAGTGGGGACGGTTATCTCCAAGATACCTCTCATCAGTTCCTTCCCTCCTATACCTTCACACGCACTGTTCCCCCATGGAGAGGCGAGGTCTTAGCAATTTGGTTTTCCAATAGGAAGCAGTGGGAGGGATGCTCTGGGATTCTCGAGGCTGGGTCATGACTAGCCTCACAGCTCCCACTGCCACAGAAGAAGTCTGACTCCTGTGAGAAGGCCATGATGTAAGGAAGCCCAAACCAGCCATGTGAAGCAACCATGTGGAGGGAGAGAGAGCAGTGCCAACTAGCCCCCAGCTGTCCTGGTTACCCCGGCCCAAGCGCTAGGGGTCATTCTTGGATATTCCAGCAGGGGCCTTGTGAAGAAGAACCAAGGTTCCAGATTTTTGGTCCCATTTGAGCTGTGCCAGCCATCTTTAGCTTTTGAGCCACCACAGCTAGGGCCCCAGACATGGAGCAGGGACACACCTTCACTCTGTATCCTGCCCTAATTCCTGAACCACAGAATCATGAACATATAAAATGGTTGTTGGTTTTTGCTACTAGGTTTTGGAGTAGTTTGTTATACAGGGAATAGCACTGAAACCCCCACACATTGTTTATCTTTGCCATAGCATCCCCGAGACCCATCCAACATCAGGCACTTTTCTCTATGGTAGCCCTGGCCAGAGAAACCTCTCTTGTAGAATTGAGATGAAGTTATCTATTTGCCTGTCTTCGTCCCTTACCATGCCATGGACTCCTCCAAGGCTTGGCGCAGGGGGCAGTGCTAAAATATAGGTGCAGATTGATGAACAAATGAATGAAAGAAAGGAAAAATGGCTATGTGCTGTGTCCTCCTTGAGAATGCTCTGCCTGTCCTAGAACTAACAGTGTCTTTAGGGGTCCATGGAAGGAAAGAAACACTGCAAGTGTTATTAGAATAATAGTGACAGGTTCCAAGCCTGGTAATCATTACCCATCCCCAGGAGAGCTAGTTAGCTAGCAAAGAAGAAAGCCCCTCTCCCCAGGGTTGGGAGTGCCAGTGCCCTGATGGCACTTGGCTTCAGACTAAACTCCCCGTGCCTTCTCACAGAGCCGATCTGTCTATAAAATTGGTGGTTTCTATAGAAACAGAAGCACTGTAGTAAAGTGAAGGGAAATCGTACATTCTGTCAACGTACAGAGATCAATCCCATTCTTATACAGGGCCAGGACTCTTTCACACTTTATTTTTGAGCATCTCGACTTTCATTTCCATCCCAGCCATCTCATCTCATATTTATGAGGCTCCTGCACTGGTAATCTTGTCCCTCCTCGCCTAGCTGCCTCTGTTAAGTATGACCACAGGCAGAAGTCTATGGAAGCAGTGTGGAATCCCCGGTATCCACTTGTGGTGCCAACAGCTCCAAACGCCAACTTCTGAGCCACAACTGGGACCCCTGGTGTTCTGGGGTTGCACCCAGGATGGTACAGAAGCCCCTTAGGTAAGGCTCCACAGACCCCAGACTAGATATAATAAAGCTCTGCTCCGTAATCGGGTACTTGTTTTACATGCCCATACCTTAGCTTTAAATCGTCTCCAAGCTCTTAAATATTAATATGTCTGCAATCTCTGTTTTGTACCCCAAAGTGCAAGTGCCTTTCTAATAGGCAAGGAATCAGAACCTAGCTTGTATCTGAATTACTCCATGCTGTCAATGATCATCTGTGGAGAAAATTAGAAAAGGTGGTATTTTAATATTTTAGAGGAAGGTCCAAATCTTGAGGCACATATTAACTCATGAAAAGTGTCTACTTTTAGTTTAATTCACTCTTAAAATAAGAAATGACATGTTTTCTTCATCAAAGAGCACTTTTATAATACCTATTTGAAATCTGACCTAATGCATTAACTGTGTTTTGCCTTTTTCCAAGTTCAATAAATGGTTAGTTGGATTATAGGGATGGATGGATGGATGGGGGATGAATGAGGAGATAAATGATGGATGGACAGGAGATGAATGATGGACAGATGGATGGATGGGCAAACTACTTTCACCAGGATGATTTTTCTAAAATGCAAATCTAATCATCCATCCATTTATTCATTCACAAATATTTCTGAGCATCTACTATATGCCAGGCACGATGTAAAGCACTGGAGATTCAGCAGTGGATAGATGAGATAAAGGTTCCAATCCTTAAGGAGCTAAAATTTCAGTGTCTTTGAAATAGGGAACGGATTGAAAGGAAACAAGAGTGGGTGCAAGGAATGGAGTAAATAGTCTATCACTGTGGTCCAGGTGAGCGCTGATGGTGACTCGCTCTAGGATAATGGCAGGGGATACTGGGAGGCAAAAATAGTTTCAGGAGTTATCAGCAGGCCTTGATAACTGATTGAAACATACAGCTCTGATTCTAAAGCTCAGTTCAACCACTTACACACTGTGTGAGCCTCAATTTCCTTGGCTGCAAATTATGGATAATTGCACCTATCTCCCAGAGTTGCTATGAGGGATAAATGAAAAGAAGTATGTGAAAGAGGCAGACCTGGGATCTGGCCAAGAAACATTTTAACACCAGAAAACTCCATATTAGGAGAAGACATCCTGATCCCTAGTTCTAACCTCCAGACTACAAGCCATGAGGAATACTGGAAACTGTCAGGGTTCGAGTAGGCAGAAAGTCAAGAGAGGAACTCAAAGTGTAGAACAGCAGGGTCATCTGGTTACCCAGTGTCCAGCCTGTACTCCTCCTCTCCCAGGGCTTTAACAGGGGTATCCTGCTACAGACCTGCTCCAAACCACTTCTGAGTCCACACATCACACCACCCTCATTTACAAGTAAACCATCTCAGAAGCCTGGCACCATGCACCCCACATGGGCAAATCACCCAAATGGAACTTCCATGGAGGCCAGAATCTCAGGGCTGCATGTAGCAAGGAGCTTAATGCTTGCCCTGCTCCGTCAGAACCATTAGGCCCCCATCTGTGTAGCAACAAAGCACAATGTGAACAAAAACTAAATAGCTAGGCAGAACTCTATGCAGAACAGTTTAGGAGAAAAAAGAGACACTGGAACAGTCAGACTGACTGGTTTAAATCCCAACTCTGGCACTTATCAGCAGTGTCACTCTGGGCAAACTGCTTAAACTGTATGAACCTCAGTTTCCTTATCTGTCATATGGGGATAATACATATCTACCTCTAGGTTTATGATGATAACTAAGGTGTTAAAATATATAACGAGCTTGGAATAGTGACTGGTATGTAGAAAATGGTATCTAAGTGTTTACTCTGTATATAATTATAATTACTGTTATACTCCAGCTACCTCACTAGGTGCTTAAATGCACTATTGTAGTTGGTCCACATGACAATCCTAAGAGCACGTTGCAGAGGATTTGGAATTAGATATGCCAGGAACTTTCTGTGTGACCCTGGACAGATACTGAACCTCTCTACTGCTCTCTTATCTCACCTTTCAAATGGGTATAAAAGCACTAACAGCAGAAACCTGATAAACAAAAAGGTGAGTTTTTTTTTTTTTAATGTGTACTTTAAAAAAAAAAAACTTGGGCTGGATAAACAGTCCCTCTGCAGACATAGCTCTGGACCCAGAAAAGCCATTACCTGTCCCTGATCTGCCATATCAATGTCCTTCCAGCTGAGGCCTCAGACAGCTCTTCTCTACCAGCTTCTTTTCTCTTTTTAATATCACCCCTGCCTCTGTCAAACCTACAAAGAAAACTGGTCCAACCCAACACGTTCAAGCAATCCAGAGGAGAAAGACAATCTGAGGGTAGAGGGAAGAAAACAAATTCGAGCCAAATGCCACGAAGGCAGAGGGAGATGCACAGAGCCGCACTTTGCATACACAGTCCCCTCCATCAGGGCCAAACTCTCAGCTAGCAAGCACACAGCAAGCCATGCCTGACCTCCTCCAGTGTGACAGTAGGAAGCCTGAGGCTCGGATATGTTAAGAAACCTGCCCAAGGTCACACTGCTCAGGAAGAACAGCTGAGATTCAAAAGCAGGTCTGACTGACTCTGCATGCCCTTGCCATGACACCTGCTGCCATCCCCAGGTGGATCCAGCAGTAAAGCATGGGTGAGACCGCAGTTAAGCCACAGTTTATTACTTGCTGGAAGCAGCATTCAAGTGACCTCTGTTCCTGGAGGAAGCGGCTTCTCACCTCCACCTGCTGTTAACCACTTCGGAATACAGTCTACCACACTCCTGAAAGAGACGGCAGCCACAGCTTCTGTGGCTTCCCAGCCTGTGGAAAAGCTGGGTCTCCTGGCTTATTTGTTCACAGATATTTTTAAGCACCTACTATGCACCAAGCATGATGTTAAGCACTGAAGATTCAGCAGTGATTTAGAAGATAAGGTCCCAACACTTAAGGAGCGAATATTTCAATACTTTTGGAGTAGGGCAGACCCCGTGTGACTAAGGCTGTCCCAAGCAGGGTTTCCCACCCTCGGCACTCCAGACACTGGGGCAGGGTAATTCTCTGTTGTGGGGGCTGTCCTGTGCATTGGGGGATGTTTAGCAGCATCCCTGGGCTCCACCTACTAGATGCCACTAGCATCCGGCCTCCAACTGTGATAACCAAAAACGTCTCCAGAGATTGCCCAATGTACCTTAGGGGGACAAAATTGGCCCAGGAGAGAACCACTGCCCTGATGAATGTGTCACATACTGAGAGATAACTAATGGGCCTGAGAGATGTCATAGAGGCTGGAGGGGCTGTCGAGACCTCTCCCATAGGACGGCTGGACCACGGTGGGGTCACCAGGGATGAGGTTAAGCCTTCAGCCCTCCACACTCCTGACTCCATCCTGTCAGATGTGACTGGTCCCACAGGGACTAACTTAGTGGTTCCAACTCCCCAGAGGCTAATGCATGGCCTGGATTCCAGATTTTTGATTTCCCAGGAGAATCAGACCTTTCAAGCAGACCAGAATTTCATCTCATCTGGTCAGCACATTCTTCCCTGGAGACAACCACAGGGGAGCAGAATGGTGGTGAGACCGATGCTTGGAGAGCAGAACTGGAATGAGGAATTGTTGGAAGACTTGATGGCAAATGTTCCCGGGCCAAATTTCCCTCTGCAGTTGAGGAGGGGCGTAAGCATGTTGGCACGTCGTATTGATTTCTGTATCTTCTATTATTAAATTATAACCTAGGGACACATGCAGCAGTTTGCCTCTAGGCAATTCCTCCACCCTGCAAGCTCATCAAAGGCTAGGGCCGCATCATATCTCCATCTTCAGCAGCACACTGCTACATGGAAGATACACAGGCAACATTTGTGTTTGCTTCTTTTACCTTGGGCTGTCATCTTCTTGAAAGAATGAGTGTGCAAGGCAGGGAGGAAGAAAGGAAGCAAAAGAGATTTCCTACTACAGAAGGAAAACGCAATAGATCTATAGAGGTTATCACATCTCCCAGGAAGAGCAAGATAACCAGGTTTCAAATAATGGTAGTTACCCATTTCTTTGTAGATCAGCATTGTCTAAGGAGATCTGTTTGGAATGTCAGTATTGGGGAGGGAAAGTGGAAGAGGAAGAGGATGGAAAGAGGAGAGAGGGGAAGAGAGAAGAGGAACCAGGTATGGAGGGGATCGAGGGGGAGGGAGGAGAGAAAGGAGGAGAGATGGGAGGAGAAGGGAGGAGAGATGGGAGGAGAAGGGTACACACACAAGCTTATTCCCTATGGACAACATGAGTCTAAGAAACAATGCCTGCTCTTTCCCCTCTTAGCGATTCACAACGTGCACTGCCATTATCAGTACAAATCACATTAATGATCATCATTAACATTTATTGAGCTTTTACTGTGTACAGGCACTATTCTCCATGCCTACTGTATTAATGCCGTTAATCATTAACACAACCCTGTGAGGCACAGAGGCATTAAACAACTTGGTTATCTAGGTTACTAGCCAACTAGTAAAGTTGCATACCAGGAAACAAGGCATTTCACAGACCCAGAGAAGTTATGCATTAAGAACCTGCCATCCAGTATTTATTATTTGCAGTGGGTAAAGGTGACCTAAGGGTACACTGACTGGGGAACAGAATGGTGAAGTGTGGTGTATGGATGCAATGGAATATTGAGCAACTACGAGAAGAAGTGAAGCTGTGAGGCACCCAACGAGGTGAATGGATCCTATAGACAGCATTTTGAGTGAACTACACCAAAAACAAATGCAAACACTATAATGCCTCACCAATATGGACTAACTACAATGTGTAAACTCAGAATTGAATCTTAGAGTACAGCCTAACAGGGAAACGATTATTGTAATGGTCCCTAGATTGTAAGCTCTTACAGCAGTCAAATCTATTCCTGACTTGTAAAGGCTATCTCCAAACTCTGAGATGTTGATCCCTTGGTGTATAACCTGATTGATCTCTGGAACATTGAGTATCTGTGTGACACCTGAAACTCAGAGCTAGAGCTCGGCAGATATGAATGTCAGTATTAACACATAAAGCAACTGCTAAAAAAAAAAAAAAAAAAAAAAAGCAGAAGTAGAGCCCAGACTTCAATTAGAGATATGAATGAAGCAGATCTAGTTAAGACTAGGGCAAATTGGGGCAAAGGGTAAAAGCTGAAACCGACTGTGTGTTAAAACTTCAACTTCCATGTGAGACCAAGGGAAGAGAGATTTATTTGGTGTAGGATCTACGTTTTCTAAACAACATAACTTCTACAGTCAGTTTGTTGAAACACCAAATTACATGGAACTTTGAATAGGAAGTGAGCTATGGTAGGTCTGTATATGTTAGAGTGAAATAGCAACACATTCCAAAGTAATTTGGGTGAAGAATAAAAATATATATTCGGGGCCCCCTTGAAGAGCTGGGGGAGGATGCAGAGGTGCTGGACTTCCTCATCTGGATTGTTGTTGATGTTCTCACAAACACTGGGGACTGACGGCTTAATACGCTGAGCCCTCTGTCTTGGGGCTTGCCCCTATGGAGTTTGTAACTCCAAAGGAGAGGCTAAACCTGCTTATAATTGTGCCTAAGAGTCCCCCCCTGAGTGCCTCTTTGTTGCTCAGATGTGGCCCCATCTCTCTCTCTAATTAAGCCACCTCGACAGGTAAACTCACAGTCCTCCCCCCTATGTGGGACCTGACTTCCAGAGGTGTAAATCTCCCTGGTAATGTGGGATATGACTCTGGGAATGAATCTGGACCTGGCTTCGTGGGATTGAGAACATCTTGACCAAAAGGGGAATGTGAAATGAAACAAAATAAAGCTTCAGCGGCTGAGAGATTTCAAATGGAGTCGAGAGGTCACTCGGGTGGACATTCTTAGGCACTATATGGATAACACTTTTTAGGTTTTAATGTATTGGAATAGTTAGAAGTGAATACCTGAAGCTACCAAACTCCAACCCAGTAGCCTTGACTTTTGAAGACAATTGCATAACAATGTAGCTTACAAGGAGTGACAGTGTGGTTGTGAAAACCTTGTGGATCACACTCCATTTATCCAGTGTATGGAAGGATGAGTAGATAAGTGGGGACAAAAACTAAATGAAAAAAAGGGTGGGGTGGAGGGATGATTTGGGTGTTTTTATTTTTATTTTTTATTCTTATTCTGATTCTTTCTGGTATAAGGAAAATGTTCAAAAATAGATTGGGGTGATGAATGCACAACTGTATGATGGTACTGTGAACAGCTGATTGTACACCATGGATGACTGTATGGAATGTGACTATATCTCAATAAAACTGAATTAAAAAAAAAAAAAAAAACCTGCCATCCCAGAACTTCCCATGCTTTTTGATATGGGACTTTTTTTAGGTTGGTTTTTTTCCCCCAAGCAACATCTATCAACAGGCTAGAAAACACATTCTGGAAAACACAGTTCTAGAATGATGCAGGTTTTGGTTCACCCCACTGACTGTATACCGGAAACTTTCAGATCATGAGCCTAAATTGTCATAACTGAAAGGCATAACAGTAATTAGTATGACTAACAACTTTTAATTATTAATAACATGATCCTTCTATTTATAATTAAATATATTATTATTATTCCTTAAGCTTTATAATGTCCCTATGAGGAAAGTTAAGATTATCATCCCCATTTACCAGATGAAGAGGGGAGGCTCAGTGAGATATCTGCCTCACTCCGGACCACCCAGCCAGCAAGCTGCCATAGAAGTACAGGAACAGAAGCCGAAGCAAAGCATTCTCACCAAGACGTTATGGCAAGGTGCAAGCCAGGGCAGCCAGAGTGAGGGCAAAGAGGAAGTGAAGCAGGAAAGGAGGGTAAAGAAAAGCAGCTCCACAAGAAAGCTTCATCAGCTGCTTGACCACAGGCCGTGCGGGGGCCGTCTGCCTCGGAATGGTCCATCCTTCGGGGAGAGGAAGGGAGAGGAATCTTATACCTGCTCCCTTGTTACTCTCCTTTGCTTCCTGGCTCTCTTTGGTCAAAGGACACACACAGGACACTCACTCTCCTGCATGAATGGATTGTGATATCCAAGCTCCTTCATGCAGCTATTGGAAAAGCCAGGTCACACACGGATGGTATGGCGCTCCCCAAAGCCCCGTCTGCTCCAACCTGGGCACCAAAGACCCTGAAGCTCCACAATTGTGGGTACAATAGAGGAGGTGGGGAGAGTCAAGTGCTGTTAGGAGTTCAGGTGACAGCCGCAGAGACTGGCACTATTATGCACTGATTCAAGGCCTGAGGATAGATGGGGTCAAGTAAACCTAGGATGCACAGAAACTGAGTTTAGGACACCCATGTCTGGATTCAAAGTGAAGCCTCCTTCATTCAGCGGCAAAAAGCATTAGCCCACCGAACACCCCAGTGTCCAAGCCCCATTAGCTAAAGCACCCATTGGAAATGCAGATTCCTAGGCCTCGTATTTCCCCCAACCCCCACCCCAGCTAAAGAAGCAGACTCACTGGGGATGCAACCATGGAATTTGCATATTTTTAAAAGCTCCAGTGGTGACTTCTGTGCACACTGAATTTCAGTAACAGCTAGAGCTGTTTGTTGCCTAAACTCCCCAACTCATTTAAAGGGGAAAAATCAAAACCCAGCAGTGATTAACTACAGATCGATGACACAGAACAACGAATCTTGCAAAAGGTCAAGCTGCGGTGCACAGAAGCACACGAGAGACGGGGCACATGACAAGCCAACGCAATCAGGGGCTCTCACAGACGTCACTTGCTCATAAACATTTATAACAACAGTCTCTTAGATATCAAAGGAAGTTAATTTTTCATAAAGCTATAGGAAAAGTAAATTTGTTTTTAATATCATATTCTACATCAATTGGATACTCTCTCCCTGAGCAACTGAAAGACTCAGTCCTTTTTTACCCTTTCTGCATCGGTGAAGCAGCAGGAGAGAGATGCCAGAATGCACTCGCCTCAGGACCAGTGAAACTTTGGATTCTTCCACATTGAGAATGTCCCTTGATTCCCACAGTCCTAGCTATTTAATGGAGACAAATGATGTAGGGTGAGATTGGACAAGGGAACAGGGTCCTCTGATGTCAGTTGTGCATCCAAGGCATTGTCACTTGCAAAGATTTTCATTAATAAACCTTCTAACACCTACTGTTCCAGTATATTGTTCCCATCTCTGGAAATTTTCAACAAACTCAGCTTTAATTTCCTTTTCCATTAATTAATTTTTGTATTAATCTCATCCATTAGAGCCTAATACCTCCCAATTACATGTTATAAGCTTGGAGGAAAGTTGGTAATTGAAACTGTCCCAAGATATCAGGAGCATCCTGCTCAGTGTGTCTGCTTTAATTAGCTTTTCATTAATTACTTTTTTATCAATTAATATTTTGTACTTTCAGCCTGATGCTTGTGATCGCTACATCATACACTCTTAAATGACCCCTCATTTATTGTGATCAGTCAAGCAAGGGGTCTAGAACGAGTTCAGCAGAAGGAGGTGGTACTGCAGACAGGATTTGTGCCTCAAATACAAATTACATGTCACCCTCTCAGGGGTGGATTTCACCCCAAAATGTGTATCCCGAGAGTCTAACCAAGCTTGGAAAAAAAAAAAGAACAGAGAAAGTATCTAAGCCAAATACTCTTTTTGCAGTAGGGAAGGAAGTGGCCCAACTAACCTCACAGAACACTGAAAGACAACATTTTTCTCACCGCCACCTTGTTTTCTCCACTTCTCCCCACCCCATTTCAAGGGTGAACACTTAACCCTTATCAGCTATGCCAAGACTCTTCCGAGAGTGAAAAGGACTGTTATTAATAATTATGCTGGGGAAGAGACACAACAGACACTAACCAAGATGTAGTGTCCCCCAACCGATCACCCCACATAAGCTCAGTCCCCCCTTGGCTCGTTATGTCTTCAAGGTGGCAACCCCACCTTTGCTGCCTTAATGTAGTCCAGTATTTGCCTGGGAAATCAACTCACACTGATTAATTAGAATAATATGATATAATCTCCAGCTCCTGAATGCTCTTATTATCCCATTTGGTATCTTAGACACTTGAGCTCTCACAGTATCTTTTTCATATTGTATATTTTACCATTTCCCCACTATTCTGTACAGACTGTTACTAATTGCACCCTACAACCTAACTTAATGATTCAGAGTGGACAGAAGGCGACTACCTAGGTTTGAACTTATTAGTTGGGCATCTTTGAGCAAGTTTCTCAAACTCTGTGTGCCTTAGTCTTCTTATCTGTAAAATGCAAATAAAGCAATACCTACCTCATAGGGTTCTTGTGAGGATTAGATGAGCTGATACATGCGAAGTGCTTAGAACAGGACCTGGCTCGTAGAGAATGCTATGTTAGTACTTGCTATATTGAAAAAAATAGTACAGATAAATTCAAAGAAACAGCAATGATCAGAAGAAATAGCTAATTTCTAACTCTAAGCAGAATATTTCTAACTCACAAAAAAGAAAAGACAAGCAGATTTGGTTGAACATAGCTCCGTATGCCAGGGACTGAGATAAGAACTTGAAATGCATCACTTCATTTGATCCACACAACAATCCTGGAAGATAGGAGTTGCTATTATCTATTATCCCCATTTTATAGGTGAGGAAATAGGCTCAGAAAGATGCAAGGTTGGCCTCCACAATACAGCAAGACCAAGTACCCCAGGGATGGAGGCCAGGTGGGACAACTAGAAAAATAAAAGCACATCAGGGTGTCAGGCTGGCTTTCCCCTTCCACTTGGACCCTCCTTGTTCCTATCTTCCTCAAACACCCCCCGCCCAGAGGGCTCAGCTCCCCCTTTAATGCCAAGACCCATACACAAGCCCTTCCTCAGCACCATGTTGGGTTGACAGTGGCTGGAACTTTCAGAAAGATCTCCTAAGTCCTCAGGAAATAAAAAGGGAACAAGCACAGGAGGCAAAGAACCAGCCCCGCTGACAATAAAGAGATGCTGGATATTCCACAGAGAACTCACCCCCAGCCCTCACAGCCTATCCCATTCCATACCCTGACTGCTGGGATAGCACTGCTCTCACTGTGAAGAGCTGGTCCACTTCCCAGGCACTAGCCCCGATTCCTGGATTTCCAGCTCCCACTCTTCCCTTATTAGTGGTGGAATCTGCCCTCCACTAATAAAGAGGGCCTGGTCCCCAGGTGACTAGCTGCATTTCTGCACCTTGATCACCCAACCCACTTCCTACCAAAAGGAGACTCATATGCAGTCACTAAGTCACAAGTCAAGTTCAATGTATATTTTGATAGAGGTTAGTAAGTAAAATATCTCAGTCAAGTTAGTAGAAGTATCCTCTCTCCAGGTAGCTGTAACCATCAGACCACACCTGTTATCAACTCCCCAACAGCCAAACCATATTAAAAAACATGCACTCATCCACACACACATACACTCTCACATGTACACACTTGCAACAACTGCCTTGCTGAAAATGCAACAGGTACTGCCAAAGAGATACAAGTTGTCTCAAACGGCATCTCAGTAGAGAATAAAGAGCACCCCAAATAATTCATTCCCCCTGTTTTTGGAGAAAAAAACCAGGGCAAGAAGAGTCTCCTCAATTGTAAGTGAGTAAAAAGGAAAATTATTACCAATATGGGGCCTAGAAATATATTTTGTAAATTAAACAAAGGAAAATGAAGTATGTGAGAGACCAAGGAAAATAAACTTTTCTAAAATGGATTAATTGTATGAAACACCATTAAATCTCAGACCATTTGCTTTGTGTTGTCCATAAATTCAAGAAAATCTGGTTCGTATAAAAAAGATTTAAAAATAAGATGAACAGAGGTAAAAAGAGATTTGGTGAGAAGACTAGAAAACAATTTAAAGATAGGTAATTAAAATAAGAAATGAATGTTTTGAAATTTAACAGGGGATAGGAGACAATGTATTTAAAAGCTGTAAAGAGCAGAAATGACAAGCAATGATATGTAAAAGAAAGTTGATAAAACCTTCCGCAAATGAAGGAAAAAGAAGAAAGCAATGAAGACTATTACCGTGTTTCTGGTTCTCCAGGATCAAAAAAAACTCATTTTATCTCCCATTAAAAGAAACTACCATAGTATGGTATCCTTGCTTACAAATGCAGAATATTTTAGTTTTTATATAAAATTGGCAGCTGGTTGGATGAGGAAAATATTAAGAAGTAAACTCCTAAGAAGGAAGATCACAGTTACAATTGGCTGGGAAGAAGTATAACAGTATACTGGAATACAAGAAAGGTTTAGACGGCATTCATCCCACAACCCACACTTCATAAAAGTAAGCAACGACACTAGTGCTACTCTTTGGGATGGGAAGAGGAAAACAGATCATCTCAACTGCCCTCCAAAGGAGAGGGTAGGTGAAGGGGACTCTGCAGGTACCAAGGAAAAGTACTTTACTGAAAAGAGGAACAGAAGTGCAAAATTAACTCTCAGCTTCTCTATGTTACGCCTAGTGCATAAGGTTGATCCTTTTCTATAATCAGCTGAGGGAGTAATGTAGAATATGATAATAAACTTAGAATTTCGATGGAGGGAATTCAAAGAGTACTAAAATTCTGATATATTGGTTAAGCCTGTTACTACATTTACCAGGACCGAAAGCCCCCAATAATAAAATAATCAGAAAGAAAATTAAAAATAGGAAGGACAAGAGTGATATGTAATACAGACAATGAAAGTTCCTAAAAATATATTAGAACAGATGAAAAATAAGCTATATTTAATATCCTAAACATCTTGAACAATATTTTTTCTAGTATCAAAGAAGAAAAACAAAGATATCTACATAGGTAAACATTTATATAAATAAGTGACTTATCTCAGACTTCTCCTCTACAGTACTAGACTGAAAAAGCTAATGCTTAAATATCTACAGTGTTTAAAGCAGTAAGATTGTTCATGTATGAAAAAAACAAGAATGATATTTACAAACATGGAAGGACTCAGAAAGTACATGTGGAAACACCAACAGCATCATTGCAGCATCATTGCCTTGCCGAGTAACTATCCTCAGGAAAGTACTAAAATAAATACTCCAACCAAATGAAGATGATTTTTTTAAATGAGGAATGGGTAGTCACATTTTTAAAGGCCTGGTAGTGGGCACCAAAATAAGCAAAATATGTAATTTTCTTAATAGCTAATGTAAAAATAGTTATAAAGAGCATATAAATGCTATTATCAGTTCTTTAAAAAAAGGTATGATATGGAAACTCCTGCATGATGTTTCTGTAAATCTACAACTGCTCTCAAAAAGAAAAAAAAAGGTATATAGACATATAAGTTAAAATAATGATTAAATTAGAAACACAGATAAAAGGGAAAGAATAAAGATAATAAAAGGGTACAATAAAAATTTTCATTTTGAAGGCAATTATAAATGAATTTTAGAAAAAGTTAAATTTGTATTTGTGCTTAATAAACAAAATGTATCCATAGTGAAAGCACGATGTATACATATAACTAATCACTAGACCAGGAGTTAGCAAACTTTCTGTAGGAGCCCAGATGGTGCATATTTTAGGCTCTGTAGTCCACTTACAGCTTCTGTCACATAGTCTTTTTTGTTTTGTTTTGTTTTGTTTTTAACACTCTTTAAAAACTTAGCCTGTGCGCTGTACAAAAAAAAACAGTCGACTGGACTTGGTCCAGTAGCCATAGGTTGCCAAACCCTGCACCCAAGTAAAAAAGGAAGGGAAATAGGAAGGAAGAAAGTTGTAAGTTCAAATACAGAAAACAGAAAGCATCACATGGAGATGATGAAAGTCAGACAAGACACAGCAGTTATGAAATTTGGTATAAATGGATACAATTTCTCTACTAAAAGACATTGGCAGACTGAGTCAAAAATTAAGTGTAACTAAATATTCCCCATAAGACATGATCTTAAATTATTAGATTCAAAAAAGATTAAATGTGAAAAGAAGGGCAGATTTAATAGGCAAATGTCAATGGAAAAAATGCAAGTGTACCAATATCCATATCAAAGTATAATTCAAACAGAAAGCATTAAATGGTACAAAGAACGTCATTTTACACTGATAAAAGGGATAATTCACAAGGACATCTTAACTATCATGACCTTTTCTACAGCAAGTTAACACTGCATTCAAATATATAAAGCAAACTGTTAGAAATCAAGAAATCGACAGAAACACAATAATAAGAGAATTTAACATGCCTCTCTGAGTACTGGCATAGAAAGAGAAAATTTAAATAACAATAAGGTGGCCATGAATAATGTAATTAATAACACTGATTTACAAGACATAAATCAAACTTTTTTTCTCTACAGAGAGTTCACCTCCTTTTACTGCCCTTCGGATAGTTTTTAATGATAGTTTAAAACTAAAAAGACCTCAACAATTTTTAATGTTTTATCAGCTTATTATCTGATCACAAGGCTGAAAGTTAAACAACATTTAAACACTAGTAAATTTAGATAGAGCAGAAAAAATTTATTTCATAAATGAATTTACTATTCATTTGACAAAGATTTCTATCATAATCATGATACCAAAATCTGACAAAAACTGCAAAAATTACAAAACTAATATCATGAGTATATGAATATAAAAATCCAAAAGGAAGAGACAAAATCCTGTCACATATGAAAAAAATGACACACTATGACCAAGTAAATTTCATTCCAGAAATATAGGATACTTCAACATTAATAAATCAATTAATATCTTTAATACAAGGAGAAATATATTTTAAGTTAAAATCCTGCACATATATCAATGGAAACCAAAAGATATGATTAGACTATCCATTCTTGATTTAAATTCTTGGTAAAATAATGTAATTACCATTATTTGAAAGTGATTATCTACCTAGGAAAGCCAAGGTAATCAACAGAAAAATTATTATAACTAATAATCAGATTCAGTAAGATATCCAATATAAAAGTAAATGAATAACCTCATAGCTTTCCCATACAACAGCACCAACCAATAAGAAAACATAAAGCTGGAGAAGAGAACAATCCATTTGCTATAAATACACATATATACACATACACATACACACACGTATACATACACATACATACATACAGACCTACTGTATAGGGGTGGGGGGAGTCAGCTATATAGAGAGGTATGCTGGTAAATATTTAACAACTGGCTGTCTGGGAAAAGACATATGTAGCATTTGATGACGTCTGTGACTTAAACACTTCTACCATAACTGATTAGCTACCAACATGGTGCAACTGAAAACAGAGTTGGGAAGAGACGGGCAATAGCACACCACTGTACAGTATAATAGAAATAAATAACCTCAAGAGCACAGATAATAACAAAACGTGGTAAAAGAAGTAGGAAGAGATGAGTTTGAGTACTTTTTAGTTTGTGTTTTTTTTAATATAATTTATTTAGCTGTAAGTATATATAATTTTGTGTTTAACAGCCTCATAAAAGTTCTGAAAATTTAATAATCAGCTTTTGGGCACAGGTACAAGCTCACTCCAGCACACCATAGTTTAAAAAAACTAATAATCTCAACCAGAAAGATTCAGTACTTGTAGGACGAATATTATTAAATCTAGCTAAAAGTCATCAAACAAAACTTCAACAAAGAGAAGAGCATTATGATCATGGATGAGAAAAATTAACGTGGTAAAGATGGCAATATGATATAGATGTCGACTGCAATATTTAAGAAATCCCAAACAACAGGCCAATTGCATTTTCTTTTGGGGGCAAGGGGTGGGCTTGACAAAGTGATTTTAAATATCATTCATAAAAATAAATACCAAATACCCAGCAAAATTCTATAGACAAGCACATTCAGGGGGTACTTACTCTTAGAGCTATTACAAGGCTAGAATATTCAGATGAGTGTGACACTAAGCAGTGGAAAAGACAGAAGCTCTGGTCTCAGTCCACTGGGATAGACAGATACCTACACAGGTCATTCTAATTCCATGTGACAAGCACCATGACAGAAACTGCCAAGAGGACTTGGGAGAACTGAGGGGTCTGGAATAGACAGACTTGCTTTCTCAGGTCTTTTCAAACTTTCATCAAATTGCCTTCCAGAAAGCTTGTACCAATTCACACTCCCCAACCTGTGTATGCAAGTGCCTATTTTCCAACATGCTTGCCCATTACTGAGTATCATGCCATTTTTATTCTATCATGCCTACTTTGACAGGTGAAAATGGTACCTTATCTTGAGTAGCATGCCTGAGGTCTGATGAGGCTGGTAATATATCATGTACTTCTTGGCTATTTCTGTTCCCACTTTTGTGGACATCCATCTCTCCTCTGTGCTCCCTCGGATCCTGGCGAGGTCTCCTCATAGTACTCAGTACGCAGTCACACAAGCTCTCATGGCCCTGTGGATATCCATTTCCTCCACTGCAGTGCAAGCCAGGAGCAGGGACTATTTCTATTTTGTCCCTGTATCTGCTCAGGTGTTCAGAGTCCAGCCAGGACCAAAGGCTCTAAGCCAAGAACAGCTCAACTGATAGCAGGTTCTCTGAGAACATTTGCCAAATGAAAGCAACAGCAGGTTTTGCAGCATCTTCACTTGGGTGCCAGCAGCCACTGCATCTGAACCACATAAAAATGGTGCTGCATTCCCAGAGGCACAGAATTCTGCCAACATTATTAACAGCAACTGGGCACAAACAAGGAGAAAAACAAAAATAGAGCGAGGCTATAGTTCATTCCATTGTATGTGATCATGAGGCAGAGAGGTTTGTAAAATTAAAGAATTTTCTCCAGAAAATATATTTGCTTAGGAGACCATTCCAATATACCTGTGGAACTATCAGAGAAAATTAGATTCTCCGCAAATAACCATCACTTGAATCTCTATTTCTAAAGAGTTCCCTTGTTTCAACTTCCATCTGTTGTGTCTTTACAACACCTTCTTTAAGAGAGGCGGCTGGCCTGGCATTATCAGCTCATCAGACCCTGGAAAGGCACTGCAAGGTGGTAACATGACACAACGGCAGATAACAAATGTATGCAAGTTGGCTGTGATGGTTAAAGAAGGTCAGGAAGCCCAGATCTTCCTCTTACAGCTACTTAAAGGCACCCTGAGAGCAGGGGCTGCTCCATCCATCTGATGGCTGAAGTGGGCCACCATGATCTCTATTTCACAAGGAAGGAAGTTGAGGCTCAGAAAGCAAAGTTCTCACAGCCAGTGAGTGGCAGGCCAGGGCCCAACGACCCAGAGCCATCTGACCATCCATCACCAGCCTTATGATCCCCTGCCTTCTGGATCTGCCCTGTTGTGACCCACCCCGGTCTCTACTCTAAGGTGCAGAATTCCCATCAAGCACATATAGACAAATGAGTGCTACTGAGAACATTCAACTGTGTCCATGAGAAACCCAGAGACACACACTTTGCCTGAAAATGACGCATAGGATGGAAACTGACAAGTCATCATCTGTTTCTGGTGCCGTTCGACGACTGGTTAACATGAATATCGTGCCGATTCCAGCTAGATGGAAGAAGACGTCACTTATCGTTAATGGAGTGTCACAGGTATGCTTGCCTAAAGGAAAATGCTCTTTGGGTTGTTGTTGTTGTTCTCAATTTTCCCATCATTTTACAGACATAAAAAAAAAAAAAGATTCAGCAGAAGGGATGATTCTACCTTGGGGTGGAATGGCAATGAGTACTGATTTATTTCCTTCTTTCTTTGCTGGAACAAGAAAAAGCCAGAGCATGCCGGTGCGAGTGAACAGGTGTGGACATGGGTTCTGGGAACAGCGAACTGCCCCGGGCTCCAGAAGAGAGCTTCAAAATCCAGAAGTCACAGCAAGGAGGTATTCAGAGTCTAGCCAGGACCACAGGCTCTCAGCCAGGCTAGGGTCACCTCTGCCCAACGAGGACAAATTGAAAATACATTTACAAATAATAGTAGATAATGTTTATCAGCACTTCACTATGGACTATTAAGACTAAATATATACTTTACCTTCATTTAAACAGCACAATCACCCTATGATCAGGTACATAAACCTTGAACTAAAATTTCTGAATTCTCAATATCCTCAAAATCCAAAAGTATTTTTCATACGTGTGGTGCAGACTTATTTGATGCTAAGACTTGAGTTAAGCTGATGGGGGGCTATTTGTAGCTTTTATGTCTCCTTTCAAATTTTTTTTAACATCCATCCCTTTTGCTGCAAAAATATCAACATGTTTGATTTCAAGGTGGTTGCTCCAGATCCTGCTGGGAGTGTCATTTATTATATGGTACATGTACCATATATTCCCTCCAAAAAAAAAAAAATCTGAATTCTGAAATACATTTGGCCCCAAAGGCTACAGATGATCATGGTTTGAGAACTTGTCCAACCCATTTTATGGATGGGGAAACTGAGGCATAAAGAAGTTAAGAAATTTGCCTGAGGTTTCACAGCACAAAAGCATCAGATCTAAGATTTTGGATAATCTGTGTACTCAGCAGTCTTTGATAAATGCCGTGCCCCTTCCAACCTGTCTCAGTCTCCTGCTTGTTCTTGGGCAGGAAGCAAGGATTTGCCTCCTTAGACAGCTGAGGTCTGCAATGATCCCCCAGAGCACCAGAAGCATAATTAAACTGCTTGGATATAAACCTGTGATATGGGATATGGCCTGTGATATGGGATATAGACCTGTGTTCCAAATCTAAAGTCAAATGCAATGGCAGCATCAATCCTAGTTAGGCACCTACCCACAAGCATTAGGATCCAGACTTGAGTGTACATGATGAGAAGCAAAGAAGGACATCTTTCAATTTGCTGGTGATCAACCAGCATCAAATTAATCACACTCCAGCAGTTAAAACAGATTCTAGAGTCACACAGACTGTGTTTGAATGCTGGCTCAGTCACTTATTAGCTATATGACCTTGGACAAGTTACTTAACCTCTTTGGTCTCAGTTTCTTTATCTGGAAAATGGGGATAAAGTAGCTACTTCAAGAAGTACAATGAGAATTAAATGAGACTCATTTAATTAGCAAGTCCTATGTGAGCCTTTGCTTCTTAAATATATACATACATACTTTGCTTCACATTTTAACTTTTGTGAAATTGGGATCCTTCTTGCCATTGATGTGCACTTGGTCCCAAGAGATGAAATTGAGACAGAGGGAGTTATAGATTCAACCTGTGCTCACCATGTGTCTCTGTGTGGAGGTCACACCCTCTTGTTCAGAGATAAAAGTTTTCAAGGACCAAACACCAAGTAGAATAAATGTTCCCATTCCAAGGAAAGAACTGTGCACAATTTTTATTTTTACTTGCATTTCAAACCCTAACAACAAATGGCCAGAATGAACTACTTTTGATTTTTCCTAATTAGAGTCACTCTGTGTCTCCGTCACTTTTAGGAGGAAGCCAAAGATTTTAACCTTCAAAATTAGTAGCAATGCATGTCAGAAAGTGTCTCAGAGAAGAGTCAAAAAAAGTGTGTTTGGAGCCTGATTACCACATCTGAAATTGTGGTCTAAGGCATTTTCAGTCTTCAGAGAAGCAAGTTCCCATCCCTTGGGAAAACTAGTCTCCAAACCAAGAGTTTCCCCAAATCATACACCTGAGAAAAAGTATTAAAACAGATTTACCAATAAAGGCAAAGAAATGAAAATGCAAGAATAAATAAATCATAAATCAGATGTTTTCCCCTGCTTAATATCCTCCAAAGCCTTCCTACAGTACTTTAAATAAAATGCAATCTCCTTACCACAGTCTTCTAGGCCTGCCCACTCTCTCAACTGTTTTTCATTCGATGCTCCCTCTCACAAACTATGCTCCCACTATAGCAAACATTTTTATCAAGCCTATTCCTGCCTCGGGTTCTTTGCACATGCTATTCCTTCTGCCTGGAAAGATCCCCCTCCTCCCCAGGGCTACCGGGTTCAGTTGGGCAGGATGTTCACCACACAAGGTCAGCTAGAGGAAAGAGCACCATTTTCTAATTCATACAAAGGAGCCAAATGGGCTCACAGCAGTCCCAAGTTTCAATTCACTTTTAGAACAAATATTAATTGAGCACCTACCATGAGCCTGGCACTGTTCTAGGCACTGGGGATTCAGCCTTGAACGAGACAGACAAGGCTGAGACACACATTAAGCAACTCAACAACTGATGAATAAGCCAACAAACAGAAAGCAACCAGAGTGTGCAGAAAATTTAATTTGTTTACATGGTAGTGGGTATATGGCTACATATGATTTGGTAGTCAAGGAAGGCCTGGAGGTGGAGATATTTGAGATTTAAATGGCAACAAAAGCCATGAACACAAAGAATTTGTTTGAGTTGGAGGAGGGGGGCAGGGTGTTGCATGCAGAGGAAACACCTCTTGCAAAACTCCCAAGATGTGAACAAGCTCTGCGTGTTCTGGAAACGGAAAGTCTGTGATGCGACTGGAAAGTAGTGATCAAAGAGGGGAGCAGAGCGAGATGAAGCTGGACGGATGGGAAGGTGCCAGATCACATGGGACTCTAAGTCATAGGAAAGAGTTTGGATTTTATTCCACATGAGCTGGGAAACCACTGGAGACCTTAAGCATGGAGTAATGTGATCTGATGTATATATTGTAAAGATCACTCTAACACAAGGTTGCCCAAAACAACTTCCTGCAATGGAGGAAATGTCCTATACCTGCACTGTCAAATGCAATAGCCACTAGCCACGTGAAGTTACGAAGCACTTGAAATTGAATAAGAAACTGAATTTTTAATTTTATTTAATGCAAATGAGTTTGAATTTAAATAGCCACGTGTGGCTGGTGGCTGCTCTATCACTCAGCACAGCATAACCACTGGGTGGGGAAGAATTACCAGGCTAGGGAGCATGGAGGCAGGAAGACTAATCTGGAGGTTATTCAAGTGGTCCAGGGAAAAGATGATGGCAGGGCAAGTCAAGATGGAGGGAAGTGGAGAGCTAGGAATATCTTTTAAAGATGGCACCCACATGGAGCCAGGAGGGTGAGGGAGAGGGAGTGACGATAAACAACTGGCAATAACTCCTAGATTTTTGGCTTGAGTGACCAAGTGGATGGTGGTGCCATTGTGATATGGGAAAGACTGACAAAGAAGCAGGTTTGGAAGAGTAAACAAAAAATTTGACCAAAAATAACACACGCTGCTCCCCAAGTCTAAATGTGACAGGTCCACACTTGTCATTTGAGCTTCGGAGGAGTGTCTTGAAATCCCCATCATTCCCTTCACATTGACCTGTTTTCTTCCCAGCATTTATTACCTTGGCTTATTATCTGCAATTATTTGATGAAGAATGCATCGCCTCCCTCCCCTTCGAATGGTAAACTCTTTTTGTACAGGGATATTATCCCACAATTCCCACGGAAGCCCCACTTACCTGGTCAGGTGCTTGGCACGTAGGAGGTACTTGAATATGTGCTGAATTAATTAAAGAAACAGGGATAATTATCTTCATCCTGCCATAACCCTGGCCAAAGTCTTGAAGGGTAGATTTCTAGTTTGAATTTAGTACAGCATAAAACAGCAGAGAACAAAGTGTGCTCACACACCTGCTCCAGGTATAAACGGATAAATTCTGTTTGCGCTTATTTACCAGGATCCATTTACACAGAAAACTGAGCATAATTTCCAGGTAATGAGCCACCTAATCTGACAGGTGCAAAAGTGAGATGCTAATCACAATGGTGGCTCCCAGCACTTGCAGTTCCATTTCTCTCCAAGAATATTTAGAGAGAGAGCTAAGGGTGTACAAAATGAAAACAGGGTAAATCTTGTGCTGCCAGTTTTAAAAGTTTACAACGTTACCTGCAGTTACTTTGGAGCACTAAGTCATCATCGCTCACCAGCTGTGGACTATTTCCCAGCTAAACAGATGCTACATGGTGCAGCATCACAGGGAGGAGGTTTGCAACTAAACAGATTAGTAATTTGAATTCAGTGTGTGATCTTGAGACAGTCGCTTAGCCTCTGTGGCCATGACTTACTGAATCCCCCTCTCCCCCAGCCTGCATACCTGAGATCACCCTTCACTCCCTGCCAACCAAAACCTCTAAATATTTTTTCACCAACCACAACCAAGCCACATCACCCCAAAGCCTTTCAGCTCCAAAGGAGACCCTTAGGTTTACTCGCTTCAGCATGTCAAAACAGAGTGGCATGCAACTTTGCCATTATTTCCTGCATTCTCCTCTCCTCGCAGACTTAACTCTTTCTGTAAATGCATCACACACCAACACACACACACACATACATACACTCACACACAATTCCACACCCACAGACACACACACAGCTCTCTGCAGCTTCTTTCACTATATACTGACTCACTGTTGTGAGAACACATTTCCTTTTCCTCTTCACAAGCACCCGAAATGAGATAGTCTCTGCTAAAAGCAATTGTTAAGTGCTGCGTGAACAACTCCAGACAATTAGTACAAGTTCCACTAAGGCTAGAGACAGAGAGGTGAAAATCTGTTCAATTTTGACTGCATTCACATTACCCACAAAATGGAACACACCCCTTATTTTTTCACTAATCCCAATTCTTAACAAAAATTATAACGAAAACTATTCCTAGCACCAACCCAAATGGTCATTTTCTATTTGCTCTCAGCATTCACTCCAAATCCAGAATGCAGCATTCTATTCACTTTTTGAAATACGATTCGTCATCAGGGCTGCTGCCCTACATCTCGATTTCCAATGGAAATTATAGACAACATAACATTAGGAAAAAATAACCAGCAAACATTAATGGTTTATCTATGAGTCACTATAGACTTTGAATGAGGGTTTAAATCTGCCAGCCCTGAGTCTGATATATAGACATTCCAAACAAGGAAATAATTGGAAGAATATTTGGTATAGACATAAAAGATAAGAGGCAGAAAGCATCAGATATGGGAAACGATATTGTTTCCCTTTGATTCAAAAATAATTGAAATGAATAATTGTCTATCTAATAGCCACTGAATGGAATACCATGCAGCTATTCAAAGCTATTTTTACAAAGAGTTTTTAATAACATGAAAAAAGCATAAATTCTATAGCTAATGTAAAAAAAAAAAAGACACCAGACAATATACAGCATGATTTCACTTACGTGAAAATGCACAGACAACCCTGAAAAGAAAAGCATGACCATATTAACAATGGTTTATCTTTGGGTAGTCAGGAAACAGAAGGGCCCTTGTTTTCCTATTCTTTCTATTTCCCAATATTTTCCAAACACTGAATAGTGGGTACATATCTTTCATTAACAAACCTTTTCATTCAGCAAATTTTTATTTTAAAATAAAGTTGACCGTAGAGGCGGGGCAAGATGGCAGACTGGTGAGCTGTATGTTTTAGTTACTCCTCCAGGAAAGTAGGTAGAAAGCCAGGAACTGCGTAGACTGGACACCACAGAGCAATCTGACTTTGGGCATACTTCATACAACACTCATGAAAACGTGGAACTGCTGAGATCAGCGAAATCTGTAAGTTTTTGCGGCCAGGGGACCCGCGCCCCTCCCTGCCAGGCTCAGTCCCGGGGGAGGAGGGGCTGTCAGCTCCGGGAAGGAGAAGGGAGAACTGCAGTGGCTGCCCTTATCGGAAACTCATTCTACTGATTCAAACTCCAACCATAGATAGACTGAGACCAGACACCAGAGAATCTGAGAGCAGCCAGCCCAGCAGAGAGGAGACAGGCATAGAAAAAAAACAACACGAAAAACTCCAAAATAAAAGCAGAGGATTTTTGGAGTTCCAGTGAACATAGAAAGGGGAAGGGCCCTGAGGCGCATATGCAAATCCCGAAGAAAAGCTGATCTCTCTGCCCTGTGGACCTTTCCTTAATGGCCCTGGTTGCTTTGTCTCTTAGCATTTCAATAACCCATTAGATCTCTGAGGAGGGCCCTTTTTTTTTTTTTTTAATCCTTTTTTCTTTTTCTAAAACAATTACTCTAAGAAGCCCAATACAGAAAGCTTCAAAGACTTGCTATTTGGGCAAGTCAAGTCAAGAGCAGAACTAGGAGAGCTCTGAGACAAAACGCAACAATCCAGTGGCTGAGAAAATTCACTAAACACCACAACTTCCAAGAAAAGGGGGGTGTCCGCTCACAGCCATCATCCTGGTGGACAGGAAACACTCCTGCCCATCGCCAGCCCCATAGCCCAGAACTGCCCCAGACAACCTAGTGTGACCGAAGTGCTTCAAATAACAGGCACACACCACAAAACTGGGCGTGGACATTAGCCTTCCCTGCAACCTCAGCTGATTGTCCCAGAGTTGGGAAGGTAGAGCAGTGTGAATTAACAAAGCCCCATTCAGCCATCATTTCAGCAGACTGGGAGCCTCCCTACACAGCCCAGCAGCCCAGAACTGCCCTGGGGGGACGGCACTCACCTGTGACACAGCACAGTCATCCCTCAACAGAGGACACGGGGTGCACGGCCTGGAAGAGGGGCCCAATTGCAAGTCTCAGGAGCCATACGCCAATACCAAGGACTTGTGGGTCAGTGGCAGAGACAAACTGTGGCAGGACTGAACTGAAGGATTAGACTATTGCAGCAGCTTTAAAACTCTAGGATCACCAGGAAGATTTGATTGTTAGAGCCACCCCCCCCCTCCCTGACTGCCCAGAAACACGCCCCATATACAGGGCAGGCAACACCAACTACACACGCAAGCTTGGTACACCAATTGGACCCCACAAGACTCACTCCCCCACTCACCAAAAAGGCTAAGCAGGGGAGAACTGGCTTGTGGAGAGCAGGTGGCTCGTGGACGCCACCTGCTGGTTGATTGGAGAAAGTGTACTCTACGAAGCTGTAGATCTGATAAATTAGAGATAAGGACTTCAATTGGTCTACAAATCCTAAAAGAACCCTATCAAGTTCAGCAAATGCCACGAGGCCAAAAACAACAGAAAATTATAAAGCATATGAAAAAACCAGACGATATGGATAACCCAAGCCCAAGCACCCAAACCAAAAGACCAGAAGAGACACAGCACCTAGAGCAGCTACTCAAAGAACTAAAGATGAACAATGAGACCATAGTACGGGAGATAAAGGAAATCAAGAAGACCCTAGAAGAGCATAAAGAAGACATTGCAAGACTAAATTAAAAAATGGATGATCTTATGGAAATTAAAGAAACTGTTGACCAAATTAAAAAGATTCTGGACACTCATAGTACAAGACTAGAGGAAGTTGAACAACGAATCAGTGACCTGGAAGATGACAGAATGGAAAATGAAAGCATAAAAGAAAGAATGGGGAAAAAAATTGAAAAAATCGAAATGGACCTCAGGGATATGATAGATAATATGAAACGTCCAAATATAAGACTCATTGGTGTCCCAGAAGGGGAAGAAAAGGGTAAAGGTCTAGGAAGAGTATTCAAAGAAATTGTTGGGGAAAACTTCCCAAATCTTCTAAACAACATAAATACACAAATCATAAATGCTCAGCGAACTCCAAATAGAATAAATCCAAATAAACCCACTCCGAGACATATACTGATCACACTGTCAAACACAGAAGAGAAGGAGCAAGTTCTGAAAGCAGCAAGAGAAAGCAATTCACCACATACAAAGGAAACAGCATAAGACTAAGTAGTGACTACTCAGCAGCCACCATGGAGGCGAGAAGGCAGTGGCACGATATATTTAAAATTCTGAGTGAGAAAAATTTCCAGCCAAGAATACTTTATCCAGCAAAGCTCTCCTTCAAATTTGAGGGAGAGCTTAAATTTTTCACAGACAAACAAATGCTGAGAGAATTTGCTAACAAGAGACCTGCCCTACTGGAGATACTAAAGGGAGCCCTACAGACAGAGAAACAAAGACAGGACAGAGAGACTTGGAGAAAGGTTCAGTACTAAAGAGATCCGGTATGGGTACAATAAAGGATATTAATAGAGAGAGGGAAAAATATGGCAAACATAATCCAAAGGATAAGATGGCCGATTCAAGAAATGCCTTCACGGTTATAACGTTGAATGTAAATGGATTAAACTCCCCAATTAAAAGATATAGATTCGCAGAATGGATCAAAAAAAATGAACCATCAATATGTTGCATACAAGAGACTCATCTTAGACACAGGGACACAAAGAAACTGAAAGTGAAAGGATGGAAAAAAATATTTCATGCAAGCTACAGCCAAAAGAAAGCAGGTGTAGCAATATTAATCTCAGATAAAATAGACTTCAAATGCAGGGATGTTTTAAGAGACAAAGAAGGCCACTACGTACTAATAAAACGGGCAATTCAGCAAGAAGAAATAACAATCGTAAATGTCTATGCACCCAACCAAGGTGCCACAAAATACATGAGAGAAACACTGGAAAAACTAAAGGAAGCAATTGATGTTTCCACAATAATTGTGGGAGACTTCAACACATCACTCTCTCCTATAGATAGATCAACCAGACAGAAGACCAATAAGGAAATTGAAAACCTAAACAATCTGATAAATGAATTAGATTTAACAGACATATACAGGACATTACATCCCAAATCACCAGGATACACATACTTTTCTAGTGCTCATGGAACTTTCTCCAGAATAGATCATATGCTGGGACATAAAACAAGCCTCAATAAATTTAAAAAGATTGAAATTATTCAAAGCACATTCTCTGACCACAATGGAATACAATTAGAAGTCAATAACCATCAGAGACTTAGAAAATTCACAAATACCTGGAGGTTAAACAACACACTCCTAAACAATCAGTGGGTTAAAGAAGAAATAGCAAGAGAAATTGCTAAATATATAGAGACGAATGAAAATGAGAACACAACATACCAAAACCTATGGGATGCAGCAAAAGCAGTGCTAAGGGGGAAATTTATAGCACTAAACGCATATATTAAAACGGAAGAAAGAGCCAAAATCAAAGAACTAATGGATCAACTGAAGAAGCTAGAAAATGAACAGCAAACCAATCCTAAACCAAGTACAAGAAAAGAAATAACAAGGATTAAAGCAGAAATAAATGACATAGAGAACAAAAAAACAATAGAGAGGATAAATATCACCAAAAGTTGGTTCTTTGAGAAGATCAACAAGATTGACAAGCCCCTAGCTAGACTGACAAAATCAAAAAGAGAGAAGACCCATATAAACAAAATAATGAATGAAAAAGGTGACATAACTGCAGATCCTGAAGAAATTAAAAAAATTATAAGAGGATACTATGAACAACTGTATGGCAACAAACTGGATAATGTAGAGGAAATGGACAATTTCCTGGAAACATATGAACAACCTAGACTGACCAGAGAAGAAATAGAAGACCTCAACCAACCCATCAGAAGCAAAGAGATCCAATCAGTCATCAAAAATCTTCCCACAAATAAATGCCCAGGGCCAGATGGCTTCACAGGGGAATTCTACCAAACTTTCCAGAAAGAACTGACACCAATCTTACTCAAACTCTTTCAAAACATTGAAGAAAATGGAACACTACCTACTCATTTTATGAAGCTAACATCAATCTAATACCAAAACCAGGCAAAGATGTTACAAAAAAGGAAAACTACCAGCCAATCTCCCTAATGAATATAGATGCAAAAATCCTCAACAAAATACTTGCAAATCGAATCCAAAGACACATTAAAAAAATCATACACCATGACCAAGTGGGGTTTATTCCAGGCATGCAAGGATGGTTCAACATAAGAAAATCAATCAATGTATTACAACACATTAACAAGTCAAAAGGGAAAAATCAATTGATCATCTCAATAGATGCTGAAAAAGCATTTGACAAAATCCAACATCCCTTTTTGATAAAAACACTTCAAAAGGTAGGAATTGAAGGAAACTTCCTCAACATGATAAAGAGCATATATGAAAAAACCCACAGCCAGCATAGTACTCAATGGAGAGAGACTGAAAGCCTTCCCTCTAAGATCAGGAACAAGACAAGGATGCCCGCTATCACCACTGTTATTCAGCATTGTGCTGGAAGTGCTAGCCAGAGCAATCCGGCAAGACAAAGAAGTAAAAGACATCCAAATTGGAAAAGAAGAAGTAAAACTGTCATTGTTTGCAGATGATATGATCTTATATCTAGAAAACCCTGAGAAATCGACGATACAGCTACTAGAGCTAATAAACAAATTTAGCAAAGTAGCGGGATACAAGGTTAATGCACATAAGTCAGTAATGTTTCTATATGCTAGAAATGAACAAACTGAAGAGACACTCCAGAAAAAGATACCATTTTCAATAGCAACTAAAAACATCAAGTACCTAGGAATAAACTTAACCAAAGATGTAAAAGACCTATACAAAGAAAACTACATAACTCTACTAAAAGAAATAGAAGGGGACCTTAAAACATGGAAAAATATTCCATGTTCATGGATAGGAAGACTAAATGTCATTAAGATGTCAATTCTACCCAAACTCATCTACAGATTCAATGCAATCCCAACCAAAATTCCAACAACCTACTTTGCAGACTTGGAAAAGCTAGTTATCAAATTTATTTGGAAAGGGAAGATGCCTCGAATTGCTAAAGACACTCTAAAAAAGAAAAACGAAGTGGGAGGACTTACACTCCCTGACTTTGAAGCTTATTATAAAGCCACAGTTGCCAAAACAGCATGGTACTGGCACAAAGATAGACATATAGATCAATGGAATCGAATTGAGAATTCAGAGATAGACCCTCAGATCTATGGCCGACTGATCTTTGATAAGGCCCCCAAAGTCACTGAACTGAGTCATAATGGTCTTTTCAACAAATGGGGCTGGAGAGTTGGATATCCATATCCAAAAGAATGAAAGAGGAACCCTACCTCACACCCTACACAAAAATTAACTCAAAATGGACCAAAGATCTCAATATAAAAGAAAGTACCATAAAACTCCTAGAACATAATGTAGGAAAACATCTTCAAGACCTTGTATTAGGCGGCCACTTCCTAGACTTTACACCCAAAGCACAAGCAACAAAAGAAAAAATAGATAAATGGGAACTCCTCAAGCTTAGAAGTTTCTGCACCTCAAAGGAATTTCTCAAAAAGGTAAAGAGGCAGCCAACTCAATGGGAAAAAATTTTTGGAAACCATGTATCTGACAAAAGACTGATATCTTGCATATATAAAGAAATCCTACAACTCAATGACAATAGTACAGTCGGCCCAATTATAAAATGGGCAAAAGATATGAAAAGACAGTTGTCTGAAGAGGAAATACAAATGGCCAAGAAACACATGAAAAAATGTTCAGCTTCACTAGCTATTAGAGAGATGCAAATTAAAACCACAATGAGATACCATCTAATACCGGTTAGAATGGCTGCCATTAAACAAACAGGAAACTACAAATGCTGGAGGGGATGTGGAGAAATTGGAACTCTTATTCACTGTTGGTAGGACTGTATAATGGTTCAGCCACTCTGGAAGTCAGTCTGGCAGTTCCTTAGAAAACTAGATATAGAGTTACCATTCGACCCAGCGATTGCACTTCTCGGTATATACCCGGAAGATCGGAAAGCAGTGACACGAACAGATATCTGCACACCAATGTTCACAGCAGCATTATTCACAATTGCCAAAAGATGGAAACAACCCAAATGTCCTTCAACAGATGAGTGGATAAATAAAATGTGGTATATACACACGATGGAATACTACGCGGCAGTAAGAAGGAACGATCTCGTGAAACATATGACAACATGGATGAACCTTGAAGACATAATGCTAAGCGAAATAAGCCAGGCACAAAAAGAGAAATATTATATGCTACCACTAATGTGAACTTTGAAAAATATAAAACAAATGGCTTATAATGTAGAATGTAGGGGAACTAGCAATAGAGAGCAATTAAGGAAGGGGGAACAATAATCCAAGAAGAACAGATAAGCTATTTAACGTTCTGGGGATGCCCAGGAATGACTATGGTCTTTTAATTTCTGATGGATATAGTAGGAGCAAGTTCACAGAAATGTTGCTATATTAGGTAACTTTCTTGGGGTAAAGTAGGAACATGTTGGAAGTTAAGCAGTTATCTTAGGTTAGTTGTCTTTTTCTTACTCCCTTGTTATGGTCTCTTTAAAATGTTCTTTTATTGTATGTTTGTTTTCTTTTTAACTTTTTTTTCATACAGTTGATTTAAAAAAGAAGGGAAAGTTAAAAAAAAAAAAAAAAAAAACAAGAAAAAAAAAAGATGCAGTGCCCCCTTGAGGAGCCTGTGGAGAATGCAGGGGTATTCGCCTACCCCACCTCCACGGTTGCTAACATGACCACAGACATAGGGGACTGGTGGTTTGATGGGTTGAGCCCTCTACCACAGGTTTTACCCTTGGGAAGAAGGTTGCAAAGGAGAGGCTAGGCCTCCCTATGGTTGTGCCTAAGAGCCTCCTCCCGAATGCCTCTTTGTTGCTCAGATGTGGCCCTGTCTCTCTAGCTAAGCCAACTTGAAAGGTGAAATCACTGCCCTCCCCCCTACGTGGGATCAGACACCCAGGGGAGTGAATCTCCCTGGCAACATGTAATATGACTCCCCGGGAGGAATGTAGACCTGGCATCGTGGGACGGAGAACATCTTCTTGACCAAAAGGGGGATGTGAAAGGAAATGAAATAAGCTTCAGTGGCAGAGAGAATCCAAAAGGAGCCGAGAGGTCACTCTGGTGGGCACTCTTACGCACACTTTAGACAACCCTTTTTAGGTTCTAAAGAATTGGGGTAGCTGGTGGTGGATACCTGAAACTATCAAACTACAACCCAGAACCCATGAATCTCGAAGACAGTTGTATAAAAATGAGGGGTGACAAGGGGATTGGGAAAGCCATAAGGACCACACTCCACTTTGTCTAGTTTATGGATGGATGAGTAGAAAAATAGGGGAAGGAGACAAACAGACAAAGGTACCCAGTGTTCTTTTTTACTTCAATTGCTCTTTTTCACTCTAATTATTATTCTTGTTATTCTTGTGTGTGTGCTAATGAAGGTGTCAGGGATTGATTTGGGTGATGAATGTACAACTATGTAATGGTACTGTGAACAATCGAAAGTACGATTTGTTTTGTATGACTGCGTGGTATATGAATATATCTCAATAAAATGAAGATTTAAAAAAAAAAAAAAAAAAAAAAAAAAAGACTTAACGCTGAGCAAAATAAGCCAGGCACAAAAAGAGAGATATTGTATGTTACCACTAATGTGAATTCTGTGAAAAATGTACAATGTTTTATATTGTAGAATGTAGGGGACCTAGAGATACCAATTAGTGGAGGAGGAATGATAATCTAATAAGAACAGATAAACTATGGAGGGTAATCTCAATGTTATGGGAATGCTCAGGAATGATTATGGTTTGTAAACTTTCTTGGATATAGTAAGATCATGTTGGAAGCAATAGAGTTATTTTAGGTTTTTTTTTCTCTTATTCCTTTGTTTTCTTAGGGGTTGTTAATTTTCTTGGGGTATGGTAGGAACATGTTGGAAGCAATGTAGTTATTTTAGATTATTTGTTTTTCTTACTCCTCTGTTTGGACATGGTTTATTAATTTTCTTGGGGTATGGTAGGAACATATTGGAAGCAAAGTAATTATTTTAGGTTATTTGTTTTCCTTAATCCATTGCTTTGTTTGAAATGTTGTAGGGTTTTTTTGGTTGTTGTTTGCCTGTTTGTTTTTAATTTTTTGATAAACAAAGTTAAAAAATTGAAAAAAAATCAGTAGAAAAATGGGAGTAAAAACTAAATGACAAATAGGGTGGGATGGGGGGATGGTTTGGGTATTCTCTTTTCACTTTTATTTTTTATTCTTATTCTGATTCTTTCTGATGTAAGGAAAATGTTCAGAAATAGATTGTGGTGATGAACGCATAACTATATGATCATACTGTGAACAGTTGATTGTATACCATGGATGACTGTATGGTTTGTGAATATATTTCAATAAAACTGAATTAAAAAAAAAAAATGTAGCTTATGAGAGGTGACAAGGGGATTGGGAAAGCCATAAGGACCACACTCCACTTTGTCTAGTTTATGGATGGATGAGTAGAAAAATAGGGGAAGGAGACAAACAGACAAAGGTACCCAGTGTTCTTTTTTACTTCAATTGCTCTTTTTCACTCTAATTATTATTCTTGTTATTCTTGTGTGTGTGCTAATGAAGGTGTCAGGGATTGATTTGGGTGTTGAATGTACAACTATGTAATGGTACTGTGAACAATCGAAAGTACGATTTGTTTTGTATGACTGCGTGGTATATGAATATATCTCAATAAAATGAAGATTAAAAAAAAAAAAAAAAAAAAAAGACATAATGCTGAGCAAAATAAGCCAGGCACAAAAAGAGAGATATTGTATGTTACCACTAATGTGAATTCTGTGAAAAAGGTACAGTGTTTTATACTGTAGAATGTAGAGGACCTAGAGATACCAATTAGTGGAGGGGGAATGATAATCTAATAAGAACAGAAAAACTATGGAGGGTAATCTCAATGTTATGGGAATGCTCAGGAATGATTATGGTTTGTAAACTTTCTTGGATATAGTAAGATCATGTTGGAAGCAATAGAGTTATTTTAGGTTTTTTTTCCTCTTATTCCTTTGTTTTCTTAGGGGTTGTTCATTTTCTTGGGGTATGGTAGGAACATGTTGGAAACAATGTAGTTATTTTAGATTATTTGTTTTTCTTACTCCTCTGTTTGGACACGGTTTATTAATTGTCTTGGGGTATGGTAGGAACATATTGGAAGCAAAGTAGTTATTTTAGGTTATTTGTTTTCCTTAATCCATTGCTTTGTTTGAAATGTTGTGGGGTTTTTTTGGTTGTTGTTTGCCTGTTTGTTTTTAATTTTTTGATAAACAAAGTTAAAAAAATTGAAAAAAAATCAGTAGAAAAATGGGAGTAAAAACTAAATGACAAATAGGGTGGGATGGGGGGATGGTTTGGGTATTCTCTTTTCACTTTTATTTTTTATTCTTATTCTGATTCTTTCTGATGTAAGGAAAATGTTCAGAAATAGATTGTGGTGATGAACGCATAACTATATGATCATACTGTGAACAGTTGATTGTATACCATGGATGACTGTATGGTTTGTGAATATATTTCAATAAAACTGAATTAAAAAAAATAAATAAATAAATAAAATAAAATAAAATAAAATAAAATAAAATAAAGTTGACCTAAACTTTGTAAATTTCCTTCATTTTGTGAAAACGTTTTCTGCAAAAGCTTCTGTCTTAAACTGCCCTTGAGGCATTGTGATGTTCAAGGAAGCAAGACAGAATTTTCCCCAAATCCACGCCCATCCTATATTCCAAAGGGGCTGGCTGAGGTTTCAGCCAACACTTCTACTGGAGACAACAGCTGTTCCCCAGGAAGCCCAAGAGAATCTACACAGAAGCCTCAACTATCCACAACTGTCAGTCCAAATCACCATGACTTGGGTATGATCACTATACACCAAATCCCTGCAAGGCTGGCAGCATCCCCATTATATAACTGAGGAAATGGATGCACAGCAAGGGGAGCACCTTGCTCAAGGCCAATACGCAGATGCAGACCCACATCTGCTCTTTGCATTACTCCACATGGCCTCACGCATCCAGACCACAGTGATTGACAGAACTGGGTCTGATACACGGAGCCCTGCACATGGCCATCGCCTGGACCAGCTAGCTGTGAGGGGCCTCCCGCCAAAGGAACCTTAACTCTGTGGGTTTTCATGAACATAAGCAACCAGGTCCCTGCCTTGTCCCCCAGATCTTAGAAAGAACACAGGGTTAGAATTAATTGTAAATAAGTTATGGTGTTTATTATCTTAGGATAATATTTCCTAAACATGGGATTACCAGGTCAAAAAGTATGAAGATGTTTAAGAATCTTGATACAGCTCTCCAAACTTTCCTACCAAATGGAATTACATGAATTTATACTTTCATGAACATGGTATAGGACTAACCATTTATTGCATCTTTGCCACTACTGGGAGTAACAATTTCTTGTAAACTGACAAGGAAAACAGGGAAGAAATGGAAGAGTCCACTTTCCAGCTTCTGAAGTGGGCATACATAAGAAAATTCGAATGTGCCCGTTCAAATTTTCAGCCACAGTAATGTCAGGGCTAGACACCCAGCCTGATTTCTCCCTCTTTGGGGAAAATGGCTGTAATTAAAGAACTAAGAAAAATCCAAAGTAATCCTAAAATCATGGAAGAAAGTTAAAAGACGCATCTAGAGAGAAACAAACCCTAGGTTCCAAATCCAAAACACCAGACAGAACCACCGAATGGAAAGTCTAAGCTAACATTTACTGAGTGCCACATTTTTATGTGTGGATTAACCCCTGCAACAACTTTATGAGGAGGTAAATGTATCCCCATTTTATAGATGGGAAAAAGGTCCAAAAAGTCAACAAGTTCAACCTTCTAGTAAACGCAAAGCCCAAATTTAAATCCAGAACAATCTCCTTTCATTTTATTTTAGTATTTTACTTTCATAACATTTATTGGGCTCTCTGATTTTAAAAGAAATACTTGTTTATTTTAGTAAATGTCAAAAATAGTTTGGAATTTCCTTCAAAGAAGAAACTAAGAACTGCCCATAATCTACCACTCAGAGCCAAAAACTGTTAACGCTATGGTTCATTTTCTTCCATTCACTTTCTTATGTACACATGTAAGTTAAATAGAATTGCTAAAAGATTGAATAGATTAGTTTACTAATTTTTAAATCAAACAGTGTGAGACTTTTTATATGGCATTTAGAACTACTTTAAAATATCATTTTTAATGTGTGCAGATAATTCCAGCATATGAGAGTCAATTCTTTTAGCCATTCCTTATCACGGGACATTTAGATTTTTTCCTCATATTTTTTTGTCCCAAATAAATCCTTTTATATTATATGTCTCTAAAATAATAAATTACTGCAAATGGAATTACAGGGTCAAAGCATATGCACATTTTAAGGTTCTTAATCCTTTTACCAAACTGAACTCCAGAAGGTTGCAGGAATTTATATTCCTTTTATGTCCACAACACTTCATCTCACTAATAAGATTGTTTAAATCTCTGTCGATGTGAACGGAGAAAAATGGTACCTCTATTCTTTCATAATTCACATTTCAGTAACCATAAGTGAAACTGGTAGGTTTTTTTTTTTTTTCAGATTTTTATTGACTGTGGCAAAAAAAAGTTTTTTCTTACATGAATTGTCTATTCATATCCTTTTCTCATTTTCTACCAAGACCCAATATTTTTGTTGTTTATTAGCATTCTTTATATATTAAGGATAGTTGACTGTTGTAAATCATGCATTTTGTCAATATCGTGCCCAGGTTGTTCTCCTTTTAACTTTTTTATGGTTTTATTTTTGCTTACAAACATTTATAATTTTTATATAATGAAGTCAATTTTCCTTTCCCCTTATAGCTTCTTTCTTGGCTTTTATACTTGGAAAGCCCTTGCTCCCCCTGGGGTCAAATACATAGTCACCTATATTTTCTTAAGCTCTTGCCCTTTCCACTGCACTATGCTGATTCCTATTTCATATGGGTAAAATGTCAAACAAGAATAGAAAAATAACCGAAAATATCTTTAGGGTTAAAAAAAAAAAAAAAGTAAATCCATCTCAGAAGGCACATTCACTGGCAGATAAATTATGGATGATTCTTGTCCCCTTTGTAATCTCAGGGATGACAGCTGCAGTGAGCATCAAACACCCTTGGAAGAGTTCTAAGACCCCTTATCCCAGGGCTTCACTCTCAGCCTGGTGGGGCCCCCAGTGCTGCAAACACCCAAGGGAGTATTAAACTTCAGTCCAATGGTGAGTGACTTCGGAAACAGGTAGCTTCTGTCCCCAAATCTCCTACCAGCCCAGCATTCCCAGAACATCTGCCCCGTGTCCGGCCCCAAATCTCAGCCAGAAGACCAGGGAGCAGGAAGGTATGCCCGGAGGGGTCTTCCTGAGAGAAAGCAATTAAAATTCACATCACAAAAGGAATGAGGCTTTTTTTATTCTAAACTGCAAAACGTGGTGTGGTTAATCAGAGCAATTATAAATGGTAACATCATTATTCAAGCTTCTATTTCCAAACGAAGTCATTTAAATGAATACATTTTCTGCCTTGGAGCAGTAGCTGCCAGTGAGCCTTTAAAAAGAAAAGAAAGAAAAAACAGGAGAAGTCGCTGGTGCAAAGCCTTGCAGGACGGGGTAGAAAGAGCTCTGCATTGGGAATTGGGAGTCAGGAGCCCCAGGCGCAGGCCCCAGGTCTGACACGGGCTCACTCTACAACCTTGTACAAGACCTCGTTTTGCCCAAGACCTCCTTTCGCACCTGTGCAGCCACAAGAATAAACTAACTTGTATTCATGAGCCCTTCTGGCTCTGACATTGTCGATCTAGAACTCCACGGCTTCTTTTAAGATCCTGTTTTTCTATATGCTGCATCTGCAATTTCATAGGTTCCCTTGATGTGTTAAACACATTCTCTTATTTAAACAGGAAGGCAAATTCTTTAGTAGTTGCCCAAGCTGCCTCTAAATGGTGACAGAATTTTCTCCACTGCAGCCTGTCCTATATGTGGTCACCAGGAATTATAAAGGAAGGAGCACATGGGTGTTGGAATCATTGGTCCTGGGTTCAAATCTCAGTTCCAATTGTGTGAATGCACTTCCTTCAACTTCCCTGAACCTCGTG
Organism: Choloepus didactylus; assembly: GCF_015220235.1. Classification (NCBI taxonomy): domain Eukaryota; kingdom Metazoa; phylum Chordata; class Mammalia; order Pilosa; family Megalonychidae; genus Choloepus; species Choloepus didactylus. The sequence goes on from NC_051325.1 coordinate 46,940,124, forward strand.
TCCCTATCCATGAAATACAAGCCACAATAAGGTAGGCTTATTCTAAGGTGTGAATGAGGTTGTTCAAGGAATGAATGAGATCATGCATCTAAGCACCTGCCAGAGAGCACAGTAGTAGACTGTATGCAAAATCTACCTCCTGTATCTATTCCCTGGGGTCATCCCCTCCCACTCTGATTCTGGGCTTGAACATGTGAATTGTTTTGGCCACTAAGACATTAGCAAACATGCCACAAGCAGAAGCTTAAAGAAATACATTGCAATTTGTCTTCTTGTTGCATTTGGAACCCTAAGAGAATCATATAAATGAACCTAAACTAGCCTGCTAGAGAATGAGAACTCACTTGGAGGCTGACAGCCTTCCAAAATCAGACATGTGCGGGTGCCATTCCAGATACCGGAGCGAGCCCAGAAGAGACCAAACAAGCTGGTCAGACCAGAATAACCACCGAGATGACCCAAATCTCATAACTGAATAAAACGGCTGTGGCTTTAAGCTACTAACTCGTGGTGAGCTATGCAGCAAAAACTAACAGATAACAATAGGCAGTGAGTACGCCTCTTTTTCCTTTTTCTTATGGCTGTTTCCCTTTTCTCTGGCTAGGAGGACTGAGCACTAGCAAACAAAAAGGTCACCTGCCCAATCAGGCAGGACATGCTGGGGCAGGTTAGAATAGGGAACCTTGGGCCAGCAGAAAAGGGGGCATAGGACTAGCATTGCAAATGAGCCAATCCCGAACCACCATTGATGGACCAATCAACATAGCCAGGGATGCAAGCACCAATCAAAATGACTTTCAACTGAACCAACCACAAGTCAGTCTTAGCTGGTCCCCCATTCGACCATAATGCAGTCCCTTATTTGCATAAAAATCAGCCAATCCTAACACACCCAGTGTCTAAGTCCTCCCCCTCTAACCAATAAAAGGCCAAGACCAAACTCACTGGAGGGACTCTCTGTGGAGTTCCTCGGGGGTTGATCTTCTGCGGTGTGTATTATCCTGAGCTGTAACTCTGCTAAGGTGTAACTGCCTGAGTTGTAACCCACTGGGAGCCCTCTCTTTGCTCAGAGGCTCCAGCCTGATGGCGCTTGCCGTAATATCTCAAATGAAGCCTTGCTGTCACATTGTCACTGGCCTGTCCTGTCAATTCCTTCTTGGCCAGTAATCCACCCAGGTACCAGTGAGCCAGTAATAATGCTATCTGCAGCTAGTGCTCTTAGCAGCTCCCTTCAGCTCCAGAAGCCAGAATTAGACTCAGGAAGAAACTACAGGGAGGCAGACATCACCAAGCCCCTAAACTCTTCTGGAGGCAGATGTGGATTTCCTAGTAACCTTATATATCATCACCAATATGAGTTTCCTGCTTTGGGCTCAAGCAACCCTGGCAAAAAGAGTACTCAATCCTTATAGACTGAAATACTCCTTAGATTGACCCAGAGATGCCACTCAGGAGTTCCTACCCTTGGGCAATTATGACCCCCAAATCCATATTTATTCCGCATCACCAGGGGTCAGGCTTTGGGCTAGGTGATGGAGAGACAGCAATGGACAAGAAACCACTGGCCTGTCCTAGGGGAGCTTACAGACTGGTGTGGAAGGGAGAGCAGAAAGGAGTGCCCAGATAAGAAACATAATTATATCATGCAATACAGGTTACAAAAGAAATGGGCACAGTACCCTGACAGAGAGTGACTGAGCCAGACAGAACCCATGAGCAACAACTCAACCAGGATAGTCAGGGAAGGCCTCTCTGAAAAGGCAAGATATGAAATAAATCAAAGAGTGTGAAGAAGCCATTCATTCACTTAAAAAAAAAAAAAAAAAAAAAATTCCAGGCCAAGAAAACTGCAAAGGCCCTGCGGCAGCAAGGAACTTCAAGAGGTCAGAAGGCAGCCAGCAGCCAATGTAGACGGAGCCTGATGAGCAAGGGGAAGAGTGGGGAGCGCTGAAGCTGGAGAGGTGAGCGGGGCCAGCTCTGCCTCAGGCAAACTAAGGTGCTTGTTCCACCACCTACTAGACCTTTGTCATGTGGCTTCCCATGCTCTTTACCAGGCAGAGGTGCCATCCTTGCTCTTAGCATGAGGAGGCCAGAGATTGGGGGATCTGATGACCAAGGTACTCTTTCCTCTGAGCCAGGCCTGGTGTGGCTTGACTTCCTAGCTTCTCATCAGCCATGAGGTAGGTACAGTAACCACCCCCATGAAACCCCAAAGCATAAGGCAACCTGCCCAAGTTCACCCAGCCACGGTCAGGGAGCAGCTGCCAGCGCTAGGATCAGGGGACTAGCGTTCTGTTGACAGACGCTCGTGCTCAGGCTCTTTGGTGGCTTCCCGATGCTGCGGTCGCTTAGCTCCCCAGGGCTTTGTCTCTTCTATTGTTTACCTCAAGTGAACCCTGTGTGCCTTGATGGTCATTTCATAAGGCCCCCAAAAAGGCCTTTATATTTCTCCTCCTTATGTTTCACTAGGTTAAATTTAGACCATTTGATAGCCAGTTGTCAAAGCCCTGGAATCTCGGAGTTAGCAATCACAAGGGAGAAGAGAAGGGAGAGAAAGAAGATGCAGTGGGTCTGAGGATGCTTCTCTGCCAGGCCTGGAGTGGGGCACTCTATTTACATTGTCATGCTGTTTAATCCCTTGATCAGCCCCAGAAGATTGAGCAGCTTCCCAAAGTCACAGAGCCATAGTGGGAGCCCTAACACCCACCAAGCTACATTGCCTCCCAAGTGACACTCCCTGGGCTGTCAGACCCCGTCAGCAATGGTCTCCAAGCTGGGCCAGAGATGTCAGCACATAAGCCTCTGGCCAGGTCCTGGCCCTGTGCTGCTTGGAGGAGGCCACCTCACACTCTAGGACAAAGGCAGTCCACTGCCCAGTGTGGCCAGAGCCCCCTGCCCACCACCTAAGGCTGGGGATCTTGGTTCTATTCTGTTCTGTGTGCCGCTATGTCCCCATTGTCTAGAACAGGGTTGGCATACCGCATGTGCCATAAATATGTGGAATGAATGAGCATTCAGGCTCTTTAGCCTACTATTGAAAGCCCTGACCCCTATTCTCAACTTTTACTCCACTCTTTTAAAATCCCTCCTGCTCTGGCTCCCAGTCAGGACATGTTCATTTGGCCTTCAAAGCTTTGTATCCCTCATTCCTCCTTCCTGAATCGTCCGCTGTCTCTCTCCTCTCTCTTCCACCCAACTAGTACACTCACCCTGCGGGCTGCCTATGGCCCTCCAGGCCACCTGGCCGGCCCCTGTCGCTAGCACCATTTGGCTGTCTGTCATGTGATCCTCCTGCAACCACCACCAACTCTTTAGGATCCGAATCTTCCTTGAACTTTCTCTGTTTATGCTTGGTATAGTACCTGGAGGATGGACTTCCATGTCAGGCAAACTAAAATTCTTGTTCCACCACCTACTAGAACTTCATCAAGTTAAAGAACTTCTCTGAGCCAATTCATGTATTTCTAAAAATATGGATAATGATACCTATCTCAGAAGTCATGGAGAGAACTAAATGAGACAACGTGTGTGAAAGCACAGAGTAGGTGCTTAAGAAAATCTGTTGAGTGAACTGGAGTCATGCAGTGGGGGTGGGGAGCTGCAGTGTTAGCTAAAGGCATTTTATTTCCTTGTACTGATTCTGGAATGGGAGATTGTTTTTATTCCACATTAAAATAATGAGAAAGCTCTTATCTTTATTGGAATCCTTCTACAGAAAGAGGAAAGCTGTATTTGTGTCAGAGATAATGCAGTCTTTTTACAAGCTTCTGTGTGACAGACAATAGCAGGGGCCTTTTAACTGGTTTGTTGAGGGCTTTTTCTGTCTGTCTCTTTACATGACCTGTCAATCCCAGGCTTCACTTGGCTTCTGGGTGACCTCTGTGACATCTAAGTGGTTATTTCTTAGTGGATTGAGGAGGCAAATGTGTGTATAGGGGCCAGTGTGTCTGCATGTACACCCGTGTGTGTATGCACGTGTACATGCATACTGAACATGCCCCTGGTCTGTGGGGAGCTGGGTGCTTGTGCACATGTAGATAAATGCATCTGGTACCATGAATGCATGTCATGGTGAATACACGTGTCTATATGTGCATGGATGTGACTGTTAGTGGGCCTGGTACTTGCCTGCAGACAAAGGCCAGATGGAGAGAGTACAGCCACCCAGCCAGGTCCTGGTGTGAGTTGTCTGACTGGGAGAACAAGGCAATGGGGTTGAAGGAAGGGCAGAGTAGAGACAATGGGAGCTGAGGGCGGGGCCAGCGGGCCCAGGGGAATGCCACCCAAATGAAGCAGGGAACATGGGAATAAGGCCCAGTCACCAAAACTCGGCTGTCCGGAGTGAGGCAGGAAAGGGACGGGGTGCCAGCACTTAGGTGGAGGGGCAGCACCTGGGCAACCATGCCAGGGTGCTCTGGAGCTTCTTTTCTAGTGCGCTGACCTTTGTGTGGAGGGAAACATATCATTAATTATATAATAAGAAGGTGGTAAATATCGTGAAGGGGGAAAAGTAAAAGTAGATCAGGGTAAGGGGGTATAATTTAAAATAGAGTGATCAGAGCTGGCCTCATTGAGAAGTTGATATGGGAGCAAAGACTTCAAGTGGGTGAGGGGTGAGGCCGCAGATCTATGGGGGTACAGGTCCCGGGTACGGGCAGAGTGTACCTCCTTGTAAGGAACAGCAGGCAGCCAGCGTGGCTGAAGCCCAGTGAATGAGGATGAGAGAAGCAGGACACGGGGTCTAAATTTACCCCTGTGAACCATGGGTACCTTGGAAGGTGAGACAACAGAGAAATAAAATTAGTAAACTGGTGCAGTAAGACCAAGCTTTCCAGTGATTATTTCATTCATCTGTATAAATCATTCATTCATTCCATGAACTGAGCAACAGAAGAAAAGATATTACATTAATATGATATTCAACTCATGCCTCACATTAACCTGAAGATCTGACATCACACCAACCAATACTCCCCTGTATGGAGGGCACCTTCCTGAGGCCTCGGGAGGAGAATGAACCCTCAAGCCAGTTTTTCTTTGCTGACAGAAGCATTTCTCAGGGTGCCCTGGGGCCGGGAGGGCACACACCTGGGGGTGTTCCCAGCTCATGTATGACTCCCTGAGAAGTGCTACCATCCCCCAAAGTCAACCGCCTTCCTGGGGCTTCCACCTGCCCCTCTTAGCCAACAGGCAGCATCTGAGGATGATTAATCAGAACATTCTGACATCTCCCTCTACCTGAACCACCCTGGAGGCCCAGTCACCAGTCACCTCTGAGCACACTCTTCAGTCCAACCCCAGCATTCCCCCTGGGAAAGCCCAAGAGTTTCGGGATCAGGCCCTGTCTAGCCCCAGGTTCCCATGAGGCCAGCCAAGGTCAGCACACGGAGCTGGAGATTCTTTTCCAGATGCTGCTGGGGATTATGACAAGAAACCAACAGCAAGTATCCATCGAGTCTACTGTGAGCATGCACTGTGGTAAGCGGGTTACACAGATTCATCTCACTGGAGGCTTATGAAACCCTATTAGGTAGAGGGTATTAATCATCCCGTTTTGCAAATGAAGAAACTAAGGCATAAGGAATGAGCACACTGCCCTGGAACACTGCGCAGGGCGTAACTGCGTTTGCACCTCGGACATGGAGTTGCACGATGGGGACTTCTGTGAGAGCCTGGGGCTGGGGACAGACCCCGTTCTGTGAGAGGGTGACCCCCATCCCATCCTCTGCAGCCTCCTGGGTCACAGCTGTCTTGGAGGCCACGTCCCTCCATCAGACTAGACCAGATGGGAATGACCCACACTGACACCTCAGCTTCACCACCTTGAATCCTCACGAGGCCCCAGGACCCGAGGTCCTGGTAGGACAGCCACCCTCACTCCCTGGACCACTGCAGCAGCCTCCACCCTGCCCCCCTCTACCCACCTTCCATCCACTCTCCTCATGGCAGCCAGCGAGATCTTCCTAAGAACTCACATCAAGTCATACAACTGTCCTGTTGGAAACCTCCCACAGCTCCCCTTTGCACCTTCTGTACTGTCCGACAAAGTATCCATTAGCTGCACATAGCTATGTAAATATAAATCCATTAATACTGAATAAAATTTAAAATTCAGTTCCTCAGTTGCACTAGCCACATTTCAAGTGCTCAAGAACACACGACGAGAGGCTGTGGTATCAGGCAGCACAGGTGATCACCACAGGAAGTGCTACGGGACAGCGCTGGCCAGATGACCACATCCCAGTCCCTCAGGGGCCTGACAAGGCCCTGCGTGGTGTAGCTCCTGCTCAGCTCTCAGGCCTTGCCCCTGGAACACTTTCTCAGGGGCCCGGCCTCGCACGCTGCCTGCCCCCCTCCCTGTTTCTCACTCTTCAGGAGTCTCTTCAGATTTCACTTCCTCAAAGGCATCATTCCTGACAGCCCCAAACCTAAATTAATATATACATACAATAATTAGGGCAATTATTGTAATCTCTCAGTATTACCTGTGTTTCCTTTTGTGGCACATTTCAGTTGCATGTCTGGAGGCAGCAGTCACCTGGAAGTTTGGTGCCAGGGGTGGGCCTCCAAGCTCAGGTCAGGGGCTGCTGGCTGGAAGCGTGTGGGCCTCACCGTCTGCTCACCATGCGGCATCTGGATTCCCTCAGCACAAGGGAGCCAAGAGAGGGGGCGACCTAGGTGGAAGCCACAGCACCTTCTATAACCTAATCATGGAAAGGACTAGGTAAATGGGTCCGAGTAAATGGGGCACCTGGGCCCAGGTGGCTGGTGCCCTTCCAGAGCCAAAGCAGAGGCACTTGGAGGTGGGTTTCCCCAGTGAAGCAGATGAGACCTGCTCCAACTAGAATTTGGGGGAAGAAAACATGTCACCCTAAAGACAAGTATTAGATTATCATTACACAAAACTCCACTGGCTCCCCAAAATCAACTCAACTGCTTACTACAACAATGTTCCATCAGCTGTTTGATTTACAAAAAACACTTGGTTCTATTTTCCAAACCACCTTCCTCTTTTGTTAACAGCTAAAGAGCATGCAGATTTCTGCATTTTGTTATTTTGCTCTTGCATTTCATTTTCCTTCCTTAAGTATATTTTCAACTGGGAAAACTGGTGATTAAAAACTGGAATTTTGAGATGTGAACTTGAAACCACTGAAAATTTGAACGTTAAGGAGAGAAGCATAAAAAAAACCAAAATCACAGAAGGTCATGCTAGAATAATGTTGTCCCTCAGGCATCCCACAATAACATGATGCCTCATGTGTTGTTGAATCAATAGTGAGTAGCAGCAGTCAAGGAACAAAGGATAGGATGCACTTTGATGCTTATTTAAAATATGAGATTGGTTTTTATAGAAACAAAAAAAATGTGCATAAGTATTGTGACATTCAGGCATAAAATACCTATCACCTTATGAAACTATCACTGTTAAAAGATTTTCAAAATAATATGATCTTTCAAAAGAAATTTTAAACACTAGATTAAAGCCTGACTGTGAACTGGAGTTGGCAGACTATGGCCTGTCCTCTTATTTCTGTAAAGGAAGTTTTACTGGCACACAGCCACACCTATTTCTTTACATTTTGCCTATGGCTGATTTTGCACGACAGAGTTGAGTATTTGAAAAGAGGCCCTAAAGCCAGCAAAACCTAAAAGATTTACTAACTGACCATTTACAGAAAAAGTTTGCTGACCCCTGGTTTGATATTTCATTGGTTTTGTTTGCTATACTTATAATTGATATTTATGAATATGCTAATTTAATAAATGATTGCTAGGAAAATCACCTAAAGAGAAATTTCCAGTAAGATACATGGGATTTTGTTTTGCTTTGTTTGGGGGAAGCGAAGTGTTGCATTTTTTTTTAAAGCATAAACATATACACAAATGGCCCCAAATCAATAACGGAGAAATCTGCAGAGTTGTGGTGTGAATCAAGACCACAGAACACCCAGTGCCCTAGAAACTTCTGTGTCTCACCAGAGTGTTCACCAGGATGGTAAAAATGATAAGTCTTGGAAAAAAAGAAAGCAAAATGGCCACATGAATTGTATTTTTTAAACAAATGCATAGTAAAATGAGAAATGGTTTTGAAAACGGAGGCTGGTCATGGGTTTGGTATACTAGGTTGAAGGCTTGTTTTCTTTAAGCAAGGGATAAAAAGATTCACAAAGAAAGGTCAAAATCTAAATAAGGAGAATTAATTGATTATTCACCTTAATAAAAAGATGCCTGCAAAGGTACATTATTTAGCAGATACTGTTTCGTAACCGGAAAACAATTGCATAGAGGGGGCAGTACTGATCAGAAGAAGTTCGTGTCATATAGAAGAGAAAGGAATAAGGATTAGCTAAAGGCATAAAGGGTAATAAATTAGTAAATTTGAGGGTGTCGGGGAAACTGTACAGGTCATTCAGACCTTGTGGAGAGAAACAGACTAAAGAAAGAAAACAACAGAACTCTGAAATGGTTTTCATTCTTTTATCTACAAAAATGAGGGAGGCTGACTGGTAAAAAAAAAAAAAAAAGCTGAAAAAAAAAGTCCAGACTTCAATTAGAGATATGAATGAAGCAGATCTGGTTAGGACTAAGGCAAGTAAGGCCAAAGGGTAAAGGACAAAACTGACTGTGTTTTAAAACTTCAACTTCTGTGTGAGACCAAGGGAAGAGATATTTATTTGGTGCAGGATATATATCTCCTACAGCTTATTAAATAATTTAACTTGTATGGCCAGTTTATTCAAACACCATAATTACATGGAACTTTGAATAGGAAGTGAGATCTGGTATGTTTAGTGTGTGTGAAATAGCGATACATTCCAAAATAATTTGGACAGAGAATAAAAACATACATGCAGGACCCCCCTGAGGAGCTGGGGGAAAATGCGGAAATGTTGGACGTCCCCACCTAGGTTCTTACTGATATTCTCACAAACATTGAGGACTGACAATTTGGTAGGCTGAGCCCTCTATCACAGGACTTGCCCTTATGAAACTCGTTACTGCAAAGGAGAGGCTCAGTCTACTTATAACTGTGCTTAAGAGTCTCCCTAGAGAACCTCTTTGTTGCTCAGATGTGACCCCCTCTCTCTCTAGCTAAGCCAATTTGGCAGTGAATTCACTGCCCTCCCCCCTACATGGGAACTGACTCCCAGGGATGTAAATCTCCCTGGCAATGCAGGATATGACTCCCAGGGATGAGCCTTGGCCCGGCATCATGGGATTGAGAACATCTTCTTGACCAAAAGGGGGAAGCAAAATGAAACAAAATAAAGTTCCAGTGGCTGAGAGATTTCAAATGGAGCCGAGAGGTCACTCGGAAGGGCATTTTTATCTACTATATAGATAACCCTTTTTAGGTTTTAGTGTATTGGAATAGCTAGAAGTAAATACCTGAATCTATCAAACTGCAACCCAGTAGCCTGGACTCTTAAAGATGACTGTATAGCAATGTAGCTTATTTATAAGGGTTGACAGTGTGATTGTGAAAACCTCGTGTCTCATACTCCCTTTATCCAGGATATAGATGGATGAGTAGAAAAATGGGGACAAAAACTAAATGAAAAAAGGGTGGGATGGGGGGATGATTTGTGTGTTCTTTTTTACTTTTGTTTTTTATTCCTATTTTTATTCTTTCTGGTGTAAGGAAAATGTTCAAAAATTGGGGTGATGAATGCACAACTATGATGGTACTGTGAACAGCTGACTGTACACCATGGATGACTGTACAGTATGTGAATATATCTCAATAAAACTGAATTTTTTTAAAAATGAGGGAGGCTGAAAACAGGAATTTAAACCAGTAGTGTTCAAGATCTTATGCCTATAGCATAAAATTCTACTGCCAATGGGCTGGAAAAGAGGCTCTTTCCCAATGCTAATGAAATAATCATAGAGATCAGGCCACTCCCAATCTAATTCAGGGATCCTCAAATTTTTTCTCTAAAGAGCCAGACAGTAAATATTTTTGGCTCTACAGGTCACACAGTCACTCAACTACTCACCTCTGTTGTTGTAGTGAGAAAGCGGCCTCAGACAATACATATGAGCATGGTTGTATTCCAATAAAACTTTATTTGCAAAATAAGGCTGTCCAGTGTGGTCCCCAGGTCATAGCTTGCTGTCACCAAATCCAGCTAACCTTGGGAGGAGACTGTGACACATCAAGAATGAGGTCAAAGGATTCTCATCTGAGCCTGAATATTCAAAGAGCCTCTCCCTGTGATTTTTGACAAATTGCTGTAGGTAATAAATAGTGGTGATAAATGTGCTTGTTGTCTTGGCATTCCAGTCATTAATGACCCCCCTTGGAAAAATTAAAGAGGGAAAGGAAGAAACCCGGTCTTCAGTGCTCTGTGTGAGCTGGCTTAGGAGCCAAGGAACTCAGCTGCCCTGTACACCTTCTTGTCCTTCACCCTGGAGGGCAGGATCAGAAATGGTTATTAACACCCTTGTCCAGCAGTCAAGGCAAAACAGTGTTTTAATGGCAGATGTCAAGATGGCTGCACCAAAAATGAAGTTTGAGGACTGTATGTTTACACCTGATTAGGGGGACTATTCCAGTTTTCTGTTGCTGCATAACAAATCACCCTAACATGAGGGACTTCAAACAATAACAATCATGTATTATCTCTCATGGCTTCTATGGATCAGGAGTTTGGAGACGGCTTGGCCAGGCAGCTCTGGCTTGGGATCACCTGTACATCTGCAGTCCCACAGGAACTGGAGCAGCCAAGAGCTGGCTGGACGTCAATCTCTCTCTTCGTGTAGTTTCAGGGCCTCCAACATGGTCTTTCCCGTGGGCTACTTTGGGCTGCCTCAGAGAAAGTTGGCCTCAGACTCCAAAAGTGAGTGTCCCAGGGCAGAAGCCAGCAAACACTGCGAGGTCTTTTCCAGCCTAGCCTCAGAAGCCACACAGTATACAGCCACCGCAGTCTACTCGTCAGCCAGTTAAAAGGTTCCAGAGGAGGAGACATAGACTCCGATGGCATGGCAAGGTTCTGGAAAAGCACGTGGGACAGGAAAATATGGTTGCAGTCATTTTAAAAATACACAATCTGCCACAGGAACTAAACATTATTTGGGACTTTTAGTTTATTTACACATGAATAAAATTAAAATATTAATGATAAAGAATATATTCTCTTTGTTCACCAACTCCTTTGACCAGCATGTCCCTAAGATGATAAAAGAAACCATATGACATAAGCAATCTCATACAAAAAAACCACCACCGTTAGCCTAAATTGTTGCATCATGCCACCTCCCTGGCAGCATTCGGAACCTCTCTGTTTGGTGAGTGACCTGACTTTGCTTTAACACATTGACATAACCAATTCATGCAAGTATGGCCTGTGAGATATTGTGACACAAATAGAAGGGAAAACTGCCTGGACACAGAATCCGAAACCAATTTCAGCTCTCTTCAACTCAATTCAGTCTTCCAAGGGACAGACTCAAGGCAACACGATCTCACCCATTAAATAATGGTAGAACAATTTTTGATGTTATGCTTTTGATTATAATTTAAAATATCTTTGGCAGAAGTACTGCTTTATATTTATCAAATCCTGTCTCCCTTTTCTCTTTCTGGGTATACAAGACCACCTCATTCCCAGGCCTCTCTTGGGTTCCAGTCTTGTGGGTGGGTTGTAGACCACCTGCAAACCTGACCATAAAACTCCCTGACAACACTCCACACCTCCTCTCTCTCCCCTTTCCATGCTAACTTCTGAGGCCATATGTCGGCGTTGCAAGATGTAAGGACCCCAAAGTCAATGCTTGGAGAAGCCTCAAAACCCACAGTAAAATATGATTTAAATCAGAAGAAACGTTTTTGCATGTATTTTAACCAAGTTTTTTTTTTCTTTCCTGCCCCAAAAGTGAGAGTCAAATTAAGAAATCCCAAGCTGGGGTGCTATTAGAATTTGAGGTAGTATGGGATTTTTTTGTTGGTGTTCTTGTTATGCAAGCTGTCTCATACCTTAAAGGACTCCTACATGCCAGAAGCATTCTCCAATCATGGAAACCACTGAGATTTGGAATTTATTTGTTATTGCAGTATAACTGACACCAGCCTGACTAACCCAATATTATGTTAAAACAAACATGAATATATTAATGAGCAGAATTTCAAATTCACATGAATTTTTAAGTTAAAACATGAAACTTTAAAGAAATGTCCTGCTTAAGGATACGCCCCAGGCCCCTAGGGAGGACACTCTCATTCTCTCCTGCTAGGAGGAAAACATCAACGGAAAGTCTGAAAGGGAGGCTCCTAAGGCATTTGGCAAAAATCATTTCTGGGGCCATATGAACCTGAGTTCTGTTACTTCCTAACTCTGATTCACTGGGCAAGTCACTTCCCTTCTCTGAGCCTCGGATTATGCAATGGGGGGATAAGTGTCATTGCATAAATTGGTTACCACTTGGGCCTGCTGGCCTAGAAGACACAGCAGAATCTGTCATTGAAATGCAACAGCCCTCAGTTTAGGGAAACACCTTAATGCATTTATAAAAGGTGAGACCTACCTAGATATGGCTGAAATGAGAGATTCAGATTTAAAAAGAAGCAGCAAAATTGTTCATTATGATAAATAATAGGTATTTTGGAGTGCTCGGTAATCTCATAAGGGAGGGTTGGGTCTTTAACACAACAACATGGTGAGAGGCAGGGCCTACAAAGGGCAATGGCTCCTGAAAATTCCCTGTTGTATTGGTTATCTCTTGCTGTGTAACAAATTACCCCAAATCTTAGTGGCTTAAGATGGCAAACATTTATCATCTCCAGTGTCTGTGGATCCAGAATTCAGGATTGGTTTACCTGGGTGGCTCTAGTGTGGGGTCTCTGGTGAGGCTGCAGTCAAGATGAGTGAATAAATAATTAGAAACAAGCCCGCTGGTACTATTTTCGGTCAGATCCCCATGTTGACAGTGGTGCAGAACGAGAAGAGGATGAAAGCCTCTGCCTTTCAACCTTGTGTGGACCTGAGTGGTTCACCTATTCTGTCCACTTAAAGACTCAGATCATCCCTAAAGGGGTCTTGGGGCTCAAACAGCCATCCCGGGGAGCTGGGCCCGAGAGAGCATGCCTGCCCCGAGGCCAGAATGGCAGAGCTCCCCGAGACCCAGGGAAGGATTGTCTTATTCTTCCCTCACTGCCAGGACCCAGGATCATACCACCCAACCCACTGCATGTCCACACAGAGCAGACATCTCATTCCTCAAAGTAAGGGCCTCACATTCTTTTCTTTTCTTTGGAAAAGTCTATTTCTGCCATAACACCAATCTAACTCATCGCCAGCTACCTGATGGGGTTCAACGCCTCTTCATGTCCCACAGTTGAGCAGGGGAAGGAGCAGCCGGACCACCAGCTGAGAACAGACAAGAGGAGAGCTTCCAGCGGCAAGCAGCAAGCGTCCTTTAAGGAACAGCAGGAAGAGACAGAGGGAAGGAAGGAGGAGTTGGAAAGCCAGCACATACGGGAGCAACTTCTGGCCAGTCGGCTCCTTACTGGTGCAATTTTTTAATCCTTACAGCAACCCTATGAAATAGGTGGTATTATGGCCTGCATGTTACAGATGAGAAAAGTGAGGTTCATTCTGAGTGGCAACTTGGCCAAACCCCATGGCAAATGCATGCGGGAGGTGAGGTTTGAACAGCATGCATGAACCCAATGTTTCCAATCCTAGCTGAGGTAGAGAAGAAACAAAGGAGAGAGACGGGTCACCGTATCCAAGAGTCTCCTTCAAGGCTGGCACTAAAAGGAGAACCTTAGCTCTTCTCAACAGGATGAACCAATGGTGTGTGAGGTCGGGTACATTTTGAACACAAAAGCTCCTTTTTGCTATTAAAGAGATTTCGTGATACCAATTAAACCTCACAGCGTGTGTAGAAGGGAGCTATTTGAAAAACATCTCCCCCGTTTTTGGTGTGGAAAGAAATGGGAGGCAGGGACACAAAATGATCATCGCAATAAAACTGCATCATTATTTGAGAAACAAACAGTATATTTTGTGTGTGCTCTGGAGCCTGGTTCACATCCCGACTCTAATTCTTACCTGTGTGACACTGCAAGGTTCACAACAGCTATGGGCTTCAGTGTCACCAGCTGAAAAACAGGTTAACAACAGCACCCATCATAGAAGTTTGCTAGAAGGGTTCAATAAGTCATACATATAAAGTACTAAGAAGAGTAGCTGGCTAGTAGAAGCTCAGTGAATGTTTGCTATTATGGTAAGTAGTGGTGGAGTGTACACTCCAGAGCCAAGACTGCCACTAGTCAAATTTCCCTCATCCATTCCGCAAACCTGTGACCCTGGGAAACCTACATCATCTTTTTGGGCCTCCATTTTCTCATGGGAAAAGGAGGGGAAAAGTTCCATTTCAGAGGAATTGTGGCAGACTGCCTTTCCAAAGGTGGCTGTAACAGTGTCTGCCACCCACATGCTCTTCTACATTGTGAAGAGTGAATTCCCCTCCACTTGAATCTGGGGAGGCCTGTGAACCCCTCGCACAAACAGAATGTAGTCGAAATTACACTGTGTGGCTCTGAGGAGAAAGGAGAAGAGGCCATGCAGCGTCTGCCTTATGCCCTTGGGACACTCACTCTTGGAACGTGGCCTCCATACTTTGTGGAAGCCCAAGCAGCCATGAAGAGGCACTCACAGAGAGCACCCGAAGCCCCCAGCTCCCAGCCCCCAGCCTGGCTTAACTCCAGGACTCAATGGTCAGTCAGGGAGGGGAGTCATTCTCCAACCCAAGGCAAACTGCTCAGGTTGATACTGCATGGAGCAGAGACAAGCTATTTTCATGGGCCCTGCCTAAAATGCATATTCATGACCAAAAGGAATTATTATTATAGTTTTGAGCCATTAAGTTTTGGAGTGGTTTGTTATACGGCAATAGCAACTAGAACAGGAAGATTAATAAGTGATAAAAATAAGTACTTAGCTTAGTGCCTGGGCTGTCCTAAGTGCTCTTTAGCTATGACCACTGTTGGTACCATCTAGTAACTTCTAAAAGCCATACAGCTAATAAGGGTCATAATCAAGATTCAACCCCACACCCTCATCACCTTGCACTGATGGTCAGGAAAGAAGCAAATCCAATGTCCAAGAGTTCAAGTGCTGCTACTTCTCCCACTGTCCTCAGTTGGGAAGCTGCAGAAACAGATCATGAGAACATGGGCAATGTCTCCTTGGGGCCCCTAAACTAGAGTTTGGATTGGAAAAAAAAGGATCAGGAGACATTGGTAGGGAACTGTGGCCAGCCTTCTTTCTTTTCCTTTAACCAAGCACTAAGAGTCTGAGATACTTGTTTCTCAAGGGATAAGCTGCCCTCCTCTATGGAAAACTAAGATATGCAAACAATGACCAGAGGATAGATGAGAATGCACAATTCACAACTGGTTGTCTCCCTGGACTGAAGGAGGAGGAGCTGGGTGAACTTCAGGTCAGAAAAAGTAATTTCTAGCTGTTGCATCCCGTCACCTAAGTATTCAATTACCGAAAAGTTTTGCCCACGGGGAGACACTGGAACCTGCACTGGCATCCAAACCTTCCTTAATATGATTCTGCAGCAAGCTGAGATATGCAGCACCCTGCCAATTGATATGCAAATTAAATAAACAAAACGACATAATAAATAATTAAATCAGTCTAACATGATGAATGAATTAATCATATCGGAGTGATGAGAAGAAGCTGGCACTGTCACCCAGAAGATCATTGATTTGAGAAAAATGAAACATTCATAACAAGGCCATTTCAGCAGAGGGTGGTGTCTCCAGTATTGATCACCTGCACTGGACTCCGAACAGAGCAGGGGCTTAATAAATGTTGGTGGAATCAAGTGGACTTTTGCCCCCAAGATCATACCTCTGCAGCATATGGAATTATTCATTCATTCAATAAGCAATTGCACAGACTTTTCTCATTTCAATCTTATTTAGGAATAAAATAGCCCTGTAACTGAGGCATTTTACAGTTAAGGAAAACAAAGCTAAGAGGCTAAGTGACTAGGCCCCAATGATGTGTAGCAATAAGAGGTGACTCACCTCCACTAGGGACTCCTGACACTTACCCCCACCCTCTGACCCCACTGATGGGAGGAGTCATGTCTACGGGAGTGTGAGCTGTGTGCAGGGAGAGATGCTACCACCACCCAGTTTCCCCAGTCCTCTCCCTTAATAAATCAATTCTAGATTTACGTCAAGTTTATAGCTGAATACATTTTGTACTTCCCCCCAATGTGTGACTTTTGTTTAGTTACTATACATAGCATCTCTTTAGAGGCAACTAAAGAACACAGGTAAGCATGAGAAAAATAAAGGCACTATACAGCCATTAAAATTAATGATGAAGAAGACTATTTAGCCACGTGGGAAAATTTCCACAATCTAATGCTAAGCAAAAAGAAAAAGGTCTCCAAATAGCATGTACATTATCCACA
Source organism: Choloepus didactylus (assembly GCF_015220235.1). Taxonomy (NCBI): domain Eukaryota; kingdom Metazoa; phylum Chordata; class Mammalia; order Pilosa; family Megalonychidae; genus Choloepus; species Choloepus didactylus. Next base: position 46,956,576 of record NC_051325.1, read on the forward strand.
TATTATTACTATACACACATAGACAAGAAGACTAAAAGTATGTGTCAGAAAAATAAACAGTGGTTTGGGTAATGGATATTGGTAATGGTAGCACAATACTGCGAATGCAATTAATACCACTGAATTGTACACCTGAAAATGGTTAAAATGGGAGTTACATTTTATCACTACAATAAAAAGTTTTTTAAAAAGAAAGCAATAGTTTTTCCCACATGATAGGATGATAAGGAGTTTTTGTTTCCTGCTTTGGGTATTTTTAAATATTTTCTGAGATTTATATAATGAGAAGGTATTACTTTTGTAACTGAAATTGTTATTTGTAACACTAAGGCAAATTATATAGTGGAAGACGGGACATAAAAATGCTTCTGAGCCCATAGCTAATAAAAGTGATCCACAATTCAGTGTTTTGTTTTTATAAAAGAGGACTACTGACTGATACAACTAAATTTTGAGCAGATATGGAATGGGGAACAATTTGTGACTTCATCTCATGATGAGATATTATATATGCCCTCTAATCAGTGACTCTGAAGAGTGATGATATAGCTGCAAAAAAATGAAAAGTCTGCAAAAACAAAGCTCCCCGGTGGTAATAAACCAAAGACCTAGCTCTTTGTACTTCTCTAATTTCCTAAACTGCTAAGGCAAAACAGAATATAAATCTCCTCCCTTGTTCTATAGGAAGGATTTGACAGTGCCTAGGAAAACAAGCTGCATATCAAAGGAAAATCAACCAGACTATTTTGTGGTAAGTAGAAGGCCTAAAATATGTTCCTGATTCAAAATGAGTTAAACAGGCAACAAAAGGGGGAGGGGAGTTTCATATAATACTTCTACAGTAAAGCAATAAGGAAATAAAATTTTAAATGCATTATAAATATGCATCTAGAATATATGTCTTATGAAGATTTACTCCAGGAAATGGCAGGGGGGAGCGTTTTAACAGCAGTGGTTTGCACTCTCAAAGAAACTGAAAAAAATCTTGGAAATTAAAAATAAAAACCTAAAATATGAAACTACAAGACAACAAAGTGAGATGACTATGCTATGAAATAAGTTAAAAAGGAAAAAAAGAAAAAAAAACTAAATCCGTTGCAGAATAATGAACCAAGTCAACAATGCAATAACAGCCTTGAGATCATCAAGCAGAATGCAGAAGTACAATGCAAACTGATCAAAGCAATAGGGGAGACAATGTTAGATGCACAAGATAAACAACAGATACAGAGAATGGATGGGCCCAACAAAGAACTGAGGAAGCAAAATACAAACCATATTCAATGATATAACAGAAGAAAATCTGACAATGACTATTGACAAAACTCACAGCACATCAGAAAGAATTACTGAAAAGCAACCAAAATGGAGAAATATCCTAGTAAAACCCTAGAATGGCAAGGATGAAGGCAGAACTGCAAAAGTTTGTAGGCCAAAAACCCAGTGATCTACAAAAAAAAAAAAAAAAAAAAGTATGAAGTCCTTCCAGTTATTCGTCTGTAAAGGGAAAAGGACAAGGAGAAAAGATAGGAAGACGGTCATGAAGAAAGGGGAAGGAGAGAGGAAAAAAGAAGAGAAAAAGGAGACAAAGACAAAGATGCAGATCAGATCATAACATTCTCAAATACATGAGGACTCAAGAAGGCTAACACAAATGCACCATAGCCAGGGGGAAAAAAAAACAAACTTGAAAACATGCTCTAAACAACCAAAAGTTCAATCAAAATATAGATCTTAAAAATGAGTAAAAAGTGTTATGAAAGTATTTGAAATTCTTGATGATTTTTTAGAATTTAATTGAGTCTAAATAACTGTGGTAAATAAGGTTATATAAAATTTTAAATCATAAAACTTGATTCTTTTTCAATATTAAAAATAACCTCTGGTTAGAAATAAAGTATAATGTGGGTATTCCCTACTGCAAAGATGAATGTTTATAAAAAAGAGAAAACAGATTTAAAGGCAAAGATGTCAGTTAAAACCAAAAGCATACATGGGATGAACTTGACAGTGAGACATTCTCAAACTGGATTTGAAAACAATAAAACAAGTTTATAATATCTACCAGGAAGAAGACTAAAACTGTAACTCAAAGATGGAAAATGAAATGATAGGTAAAAATATATCATTAAACATTTAAAAGAAAATGAAAGCAGAGATCACTATATTTATAGATGATTAAGTTGAATTCAGTAAGAGGAAAAGTACTGTTTTACCAAAAAAAATAAGTTCCTTTTTTTCTTCCTTTTTTAAATTTTACTTTTTTTTTTTTTTTTTAACACACACACCCTCTCTCCCTCTCCCCCCATTTTTTGGTAACCTCTAATCTATTTTTGATCTCCGAGAATTTGCTATTTCTAGCCACCTCTTGTAAGTGGTATCATACAATATTTGTCCTTAAGGTGCCTTGCTTATTTCAGTGAGCATAATGTTTTCAAGGTTCTTCCATGTTGCAGAATGTCTCATAACTTAATTCTTTCTTACGGCCAAATAATATTTCATCACGTGTGTGTACCACACTTTATTTATCAATTCATTTGGTGATGGACACTTAGGTTGTTTCTACCCTTTGGCTATTATGAACAGTGCTGCTATAAGAACTGGTGTACAAGTATCATTTGGAGAACATGTTTTCACTTTCTTTGGGTATAAACCTAGAAGTGGAATTACCAGGTCAAATAGTAACACTATGTTTAACTTTCTGAGGAACTGCCTTATTGCTTTCCACAGTGGCTATACCATTTTACATTCCCAATGCACTAGAGCTTCAATTTCTCCCCAAAATCTACAACTTATTACTTTCCCTTTTTTTTTTTTTTAATAATAGCCATCCTTGTGGGTGTGAAGTGATATCTCATGATGGGGTTCGATTTGCAAGCCTCTAATGTTAATGATGTTGGGCATCATTCCATATTCCTTTTGGTCACTGGATATCTTCTTTGGAGAAATAGCTGTTCAAGTCCTTTGCCCACGTTTAATTGGCTCATTTGTCTTTTTGTTGTTGCACTGTAAAAGTTCTTTATATATTCTGGATATTAAGCCCTAATTGGATACATAGTTTGCAATTTTCTCCTTTCTTTAGGCTGCCTTTTCACTTTCTTGATAATTTCCTTTTATGCACAAAGTTTTTAATTTTGATGAAATCAAATTGATCTATTGGTTCTTTTCTTGCTTGTGCTTTTAGTGTCATAACTAAGAACCCATTGCCAAATTCCAGGTCATTAAGATTTGTCCCTATGTTATTTTCTAAGAGTTTTATAGTTTTACCTCTTATATATTTAGGTCCTTGATCCATTTTGAGGTCACTGTTATTTATGGTGTGAAGTAGGGGTCCAACTTCATTCTTTTGCATTTGGATATCCTGTTTCCCCAGAACTACTTGTTGAAGAGACTATTCTTTCCCTACTACATTTACTTAGTATATTTGTTGAAAATCAACTGGCCATAGACGTGTGGGTCTACTTCTGGACTTTCAATTCTGTTCCATTGGTCTATTTGTCTATCTTTATATCACTACCACACTGTTTTGATTACTTGCAGCTTTATAGAACAATTTGAAATCATGAAGTGTGAATCCTCCAGTTTTGTTCCTTTTTGTTTTTCAAAATTGTTTTGGCTATTCAGGGCCCCTTGCAGTTTTACATGAATTTGAGGATCAGTTATTCCATTTCTGCGAAAGGTCACTTTTAAATTGATAAATGGCATAATCCACAATAAAGATATAACTGTCAAAATATCCATGGTCTGAATAACATAGCAAAAACATTATAAAGAAAAAGTTATTGAGAAAACAGTGAGGGTTGGGGTAAAAGTGATGAAAGAATATAAAAACAGTGGCTAATTAAGAAGATAGAAAGTATTAAAGTAGGGGATTTGATTAATATTATTAAAAGAATGTAGAAGCTATATTCATACTTTGTACAGTGCAAATAAAAAATTTAGTTCCTTTTCTAATGCCCACTAAATAGTTATAAAATAACCAATATTAAACAACCAAGAATATCCCATTATATTTCTGAAAAAAGAAATTAATAATATAGATTATATTCTCCACTCATGCTACAATAAACTAGAAATTAATTTCAAAAGCAGAACAAAATAATTATTCCAACAGCTTGGAAATAATTCTTGGGTCAAAAATAAAAACCAAAATAACAATTACAGAATTTTAGAGAATAGCTATAATGAAATCACCACATATCAAAATACATGGAAAGTGGCCAAAGTATACTGAAAGTAAATTTCATAGCCTTAAATACTTTAATAAATGAGCAAAGAAATAAAGTAAATCAATTATTTAAGAAATCAACTCAAGAAGTTAGAAAATAAAAATTTGAGTGTAGCAGAAAGAAGCGCTTAATAAAGATGAAAATAGAAATTCATTCAATAAAAAACAGAAAAATACTGGTATTAATTTTAAAAGCCCAAGAGTTGATTCTTTGAGAAAAAGATAATAAATTAGATAAACCATAAATTAATCTAATCAAAGAAAAATAGAATAAAAACATAAGCAAAAGTAGAAATGAGGAGGCACAGTTACAGAAAAAAATTCCAAGATCCATTAGGAAACACTTTCTCTGACTACTAACAAATTTGAGAACCTGAATAATATAAAATAGATATAATACATAAACCTCTTCAAAGAACACTGCAACCAAGCAGTGCTATCTTAAGTCCCCTAGGTCCTTGCTCCTTAAAGTGCGGTGCAAGGACCAGCAGCATGGGCATCACCCTGGAGCTTGCTGGAAACAAGACTCTCAAGCCCCACCCTGGACCTACTGAGTCAGAAGCTGCATGTTAAGTTCTCAGGTGATTTGTGGACAAGTTAAAGTTTGAGAAGCGTGGTTTTAGATCTACAAAAAGAAGGAAAATGTCCCAAGTCTTTAAGATAGTGCACACACAAAAATCTACAGATTTTTATCTAGATTCAAAACTGAAAAATAAAATTTTAATAAAGAGTATCCAATACCTTACTCAATAAATACCATACAAGCAAGTGGAGTTCATTCCAGCAATGCAATAATAGTTCATTATTAAATCTATTAATAGAAAAGGAAAATATGGGCAAACTTATTAAACAAAATAATAAATTTTGACTGGGAAGGGTTTTCTGAGCATAACACAAAACCAGAAAGGCAATAACCAAAATACTTCAAAACAGGTGAAAAAAATATCTGTATTGTGAAAAGTTAAAATCACAAACAAGATTTAAAGAAAAATGACTAACTTAGAAAATACATTTGAAGTTTTGACAAGGAGTTATTATCCACAATGAGCTTCTAAAACTTACTAAGAAAAAGACAACCACTCCAACAGAACAATGGATGAAGGACAATAACCAATTCGCAAAAGAGAAGCAAACAGGCAACCCCTTCACCCTTCATTCATTCAAACAACAAACATTAAATAGGCATCTACTACTCTCCAGGCACTGTTCTAGCTCTGAGGCTACAGCAATGAACACATCAGAGTAACTTCATGTAAATAACAATGATCTAAATAAGAAAGAGTCAAAGGAACACATATTAACATATATTCAACTAGTCAACAGACTGACAAAGGCTAAAGAGATAGCTGAATATTCTGTCAAGAAATGGACACCCTCATAGAGTTTAAAGTGTTACACAATCATACTGGAGTTTTAGTCTGGTAAAATAATTTTTAAGAGGTGTACTTTTTTAACAGAATATATCCACAGGGAATAGACAAATAGGTAAGAAAATGTTCATCACAGCATTATTTACAATAGTGAAAACCACCAAAATGTCCATTAACAGAAGAACGGCATAATAGCAACATCAACCAATATTTCCTGATCTCTTACTTGTGCATACATTAAGCATATATTATTTTTATCAGAATAAAATGCTGTTCTGAAATATTTCATTGATTTCTGAGTATTTCAGATCCAATGCTAGGATATTTTAGAGGCAACAGAAACCTAGTACATTTCAAATGATGACAATGAAATAAGACCTTATGTGTGAATCTGGCCCTGGAAGTAAAACATATGCAAATATAATTCACAATTTCCTGAAAGTGAGGTGGGTCCTGCTGTAGAGCCTCTGATAGCCAAGGCCAACTGTTGTCAGAACACCACTCTTAATACAGGGAGGTGGCCCAGGCCCCTTCCTCATTATGTTCTCTGTTACTCACCCCACCCCCATCCATCCATTCACCATGTAGCATTTTTAAAAAATCTGAAATCCCAGCACTCCTACCAATGGCTTCTTACTGCTCTGACCTCAAAAATTCACCCTTCCAAAAATGATGCCACAAAGCTTCATTTGAATGTCCTGCCCACTCTCCCACCCCACAGCACCCCATCTTCCCCTTCAATCCCTGCGCTCTGGCCACATGGGCCTTCTAGCAATATCTGGAATGTTCCAAGCTCTGTCACATCTCAGAGCCTTTGCACACGATGTGCAGCTCTACCTGGAATGTTCTTTTGCCCATTCTTTTCAGGGCAACCTTTTTCATCCTTCAAGTCTCAGCTTAAAAATCATCTGTCTCTTCAGGGCAGCCTCCACTAACCAACCCTCTTAATATTAGATATTACAGCTCCCTCCTTATCTCCTTCACTACACTTATCATAAGCTGTAATTTTTTAAAATTAATACTTTGTTTACTAATTCACTGTCTCCTCCATCGAAATACATGTTTCAGAAAGCAGACACGTTTGTATCTTCCTCTTCATTGAGTCCCCAGCAATATAGCTCAGAACCTGCCATGCTGAGAACATTCAAATGCTGTTAAATGAATAAATGAAGAGAACACAATTTTTGAACAATGTATATTTCTATTTCTGGGACTCACTCTTAAGGAAATAATCAGAGAAGTACGCAAAAGATTAATATCCAAGGATTTCATTACAACATTCTTCCAGTAGCAAAATCTGGAAACAAACTACATGCCTAACAATAGGGAAATAATTAAATAAGTTAATATAGAGGATGGAATATACAGTCAAATATAAAGTACATGATAATAAAATCAACTTTAAAAGGGAAAAAAGAAACAAAGCACCATTTGACCCTAAATTTATAAAAACAGGGTAAGCAATTTTATACGCAAAATAGAAGAAGGAAATATTCCAAAATATGAGTGGTGGTTTTGTTTTCTTCCATATGTTTTCTACATTTTCCAATTCCACATTTTCTATTTTTCAACACTGAGAAAGAGGATACATTTTTAACACAGAGAGGCAAAATAAACATCATTTTAAAAAATAAAGCAGGTCGCTTCTTCCAATGAGTGTAATCTTTAGGTCTCATGGGAAAGGAAACACACACACACACACACACACACACACACACACACACACAGCAGAATGGCTGTACCCAATCAAGAAAGATTGCTCTAGTTAAAATTGCGGGAGATTCTATCAGCATGCGAAGCATGGTAATAGCATCTGATAATTTATTCTGATTCCCAAAACCCAAGGAAAGAACCATTAATATGGGCTCCTTTACCTCAAAATCTACAGGCACTCACTCCAGCCTCTAGAGCTCAGTCCTCGTCTGTGTCTGCCAGCCCCTTTTATGGGCTGTGTGGAGAATCCCTTCGTGTCCTCACCCAGTTCCTCCATGGGTAGCTCCCTTTGCTTTATGCTCTCATGCTCAGCTGCCCTTGACTTCCCTTTCAACTTGACATCCTTGTATCCATTATTCTCCCAGGACCCCCTTTCTCTTGTTTATTGACCATAATATGAAAATATACATGTAGCATTTATTGAACTGTCTTTGTTTCTTCCCACTGATATAAAATCAGACAAATGAAATCACCTGTTTATCTTTCTCTCAGAAAGAACTAAATTAAATTATTTGGGGTTTCTGCAGGTCACCGACCCTCAGCAGCCCATCAGCACCCCTACAGGAGCCCCCAGGAGGAGAGCTGTGCCCTCACTGAGAAGTCTAGCACTTTGGCACACAAGCAGACATTCATATTACACTGATTAGAACTTATTTTATGAAATAAGCTGTGAGGCAAGGTGTGATTGAGAAATTTAGGGTTTGCACTGTAATCTCTAGACCACAGAAAGTGTGAAGCATCTAAAAGGTCACAAAAATAATATCATATTCTATTTCAAGGGTCCAAAATCTTCATGTATCAGCCTGAATTGAACCCAGATGAATCTTGTCAAAAAAAACCATAGCAATCAGAATCATCCCAAGTCAAGAGCAGCATAAAAAGAAGTCCAGAATGAGAGCACAGTATAGCTCATAGATCACAAGGTCAATCAAAAGGCTAAGCAAGATTTGAAACATCATCACTTAAGTAGAAGATAAAGTACCCATGGGGAGCAAAAATGAAACCTGCTGGTTAGCTAAGCAGTTTTGCTCTTTCCTTTGACAATTTCAAGGGTTCAGAAAGAATAGCCAAACTTAAAAAAGAAAAAGTACTTTCTGGGTCTGATTTTTGGCTTGGAAACAGAAACATATATCTGATTTTAAAGGCTCTCAGAATGGAAATATGGACTTCTAACTTTAAATACATACAGCATCAGATCTTATTATTCTGCTATCTTCAGCCATTTTTTGCCTTCATGAGTTATTTATCATCTTGCTTTCAATAACTTTGATACGTAAATTAAAGCCACTGTACCAAATGTTATGATTTAGAAAAAAATCTAGAAACATTAACGTTTCTCATTTCAGACTTTGCTTATCCAACTGAATAGAACAGAACTGCCCAATTTGAACCATGTTGGGAAAACATTTGGACAGAACTTCATAGACTTTTGAGACAACTAACCATCCAATCCCACCAACCAAAGATTGCCTATCACGAGGACTTCTCGGTTTGTGATTGTGACACGTTGTCCAGCAATTCTGAAATCATGATCAAACCTTGTATTTGCAATGTAGACAGGATCGTTCCTGGCGCAATTTGAAAAGCTCTGAGTCTTCTGGAAAGTACTGAGCACAGCAGCTAATACTTCAGGCATTAATGAGTTTCATACTGATTCCAGCATTTATCAGCTGTGTGCTTTTGGCCACGTTGTAACCTCTCTTTGCCTGGGTTTACTTAACCATAAATGGGAGAAGTAATAGAGCCTGCCACGAGTATGAAATAAGATAAACCAAGTCAAGTCTGACTTAGCCCATTGCCTGGCACATGATAAGTACTTGATGAAAGCCAGCAAATTACTATTCATTAGGCAAAATGCTGCAGCAATACTGTGTCACAAATATAAGGAACACTACTCTCCTTCAAGTCTGGCTGCTGAGAGGTCACTGCACAGTCTCTATGAGAGGTCAGAGGTCAGTATCAGGCTGAATTCAAACCAAAAAAAAAACACAGTCAAAGGTCCCTCTTGGCCTACATGCTGCCCTTGCCCGGCCATCGCCTGGGCTCTGGGGTGGTGAGAATGATCACCAAGACACTGCGGCTCCTCAGGCCCCTCTCAGGTGACCATCTGGGGCCATCCACCTGACCTCACAAACCCAGAGCTGCGTTCCAAGGGCATCCTGGCACGCAGAGGGCAGTGGTCCGGGGGAATCTTGTTAAGAGAAAGACCCCAATACCCAGGTGAGAAATGGCAAAAGCAACAAGGAGAGCTATGGGCCACCAATACAGGGCAGGGCAAGGAGGAACACAGAGGCACGGGGAGAGGTGGGGGACCCCCTCCAGGCCACTAAATGTTTTCTTCTCCAGCAGCTCTAATATTCTTAAACACAAAACAAAACAAAACAAAAAAACAAACAGAACCTGAGAAGAACTGCCCCCCAAAAGGACTAAATAGTGAAGGCGTTTCATCTATCTATCCATTCCTTCCTTCTTTCCCTCACTCACTGATTCTTGCAAACTCGGGGGACAGAGAGAGGCTCCAGGGGCAGCCCTTGTCCTTGGGAAGCCCAAAGGCTAGCGAGGAAGAGGCTGTCAGAAGACACATACTGTGAGTGTGACAGGTCATGAGAAGCCGAGCTGAGGTGTTGAAGGACCAGAGGGAGAGGGGCAAAGAAGAGCTTCCAGGAAAAAGTTCTTCAAATTGTGCAATGTTCAGAGAGGTTAAGGTGAGGAGGGGATGGGGAACAGTACAAGATGGGACTTGGGGGAAGTCAGAGGGGTCCAGGCCCCAAGGCCATAAGCTAAGGAGCTAGACTTCATCTTGAGAACAATGTGGGGACCACCCCCAGAGGGTGGGCAGCAGAGCCACATGCTCAGATTTGCATTTTAGAAAGATCCTTCTGTCATGTTTGGCCCCGATGCACCCTTGACTCACTCCATTCCCCGGGCATCTGTGACTGTGGTTACATTTACATAAATTCTGATCATCCGGGCCCCTCAGAGAGTGGGGGCTCCTCACACTTCAGTTCCCTTTGCTTTAGGTTTACTCCAGCGGAGAGCAGAGGAAAAGCATCTCCCAGCGGCTGCAGGCCCAAATTTCCAGCTGCCAAATAGAAATCTCCAGGCTGCCCCACCAGAGGCAGTGAGTGCAATGCATCATCTTCCCCTCAAGACCAGCTCTTCTTTCTCGGTATTGCTGCTGCCCAGCTTCAAGAGCCCTTTCTCCCTCCCTGCCACATCCCACCTCTCACCAAGGCCTGCTGTGTCCCCATCTCCTTCCTCCCCAGCCCCACGGGCCCCACCCTAGTCCTGGCTGCAGTGACCTCAATCATCAACTCTTACTTCACTGACCAACCTGGCCCCTCTGCCCCCACCCCACCCTCCATCCCCACCAGTCCATCTGCATTACCAAGTACGGTGGTTTGAAACTGTATGCACCTCAGAAAAACATGCTCTTAAATTTAGTTCATTCCTGTGGCTGTGAAACCATTGTAATTAGGACCCCTGGATGAGGCTACTTCAGTTAAGGTGTGTCTCACCTCAATCAGGACAAGTCTTAATCCTATTGCTGGAGTCCTTTATAAGCAGAATGAAATTCAGACAGAGAGAGAGATAAAGCCATAGGAAGCAAGAGACTGGCCATCAACGGAACCCAGAAGAGAAGGGAGAGACCAGGAGACACCACCATGCCCCTTGCCATATGACAGAGGAGCCAAGGATTGCTGGCAGCCAGCCTCACAACACCACAGCCTCTGGGGAGAAAGCTTCACCTTGATGATGCCTGGATTTGGACTTTCTTTTAATTCAAGACCCATAAGATAATAAATTCCCCTTGTTTAAGCCAACCATTTCATTGTATTTGCTTCAAGCAGCCTAGGAAACTAAAATTTGCTTCAGCAGCCTAGACAAAGTGGGCAGACTCCAAACTCCCTGCAGTGTAGAATTCTCACTCCTTAAGGCATTCAAGGCCCAAGATGGCTGGGTCCCAAAGAGGCTTTCCAGCAAGATCTCCTTCCTCACACTCACCCTGCTGAGTCCTCCCTGTTGAGCAAATCACCCGACCCACTTACCTCTGGCCTCCCCTCCCAGTGCTTGGTGCCACCACCTGAAATGTTCCTCCCTCATCCCTCTCCTATCCAACCGGATCCTCCCCACAGGCCTTGGGTTTCCAGGGACTGTGCATCCCAAGGACCACCAATCCAGGTTCACTCCTCAAATTACTAACTGGCAGAGATGAGCTTTCCCAATTTACATCCCTTGCAAAAGATGGCTGGGGAAGAGGTGTTGGTTAATCTCCTTCGAGGGCAGCTACTGTCTTACTTTTACGGTCACAGGCTTCCCTCCTAATTCCAGCCACCATTACCCAAATGTGTGCCTTTGGTCACCAATGGAGGCTGATATATAGCTTTAAAATGTCTGTCATTTAACCCCAACCTCCCTTTCCACCGTTTATCATCCTTTACACTACCCACCACACTCCTCCACCATCCCACTTCTCCTCACATGAGCTATGGTCCAGGCACATCTGAATCCCAGAGAGAACCCATATGGCCCCACCTCCACCCCTGTGCTGGAGTGCCCTTTCCTCCCTGCACATTCTATAAAATCCTTCTAGCCCTTCAGGCCAGCTCTACTGCCTCACTTCACAAATGGTCTTTCTCTACCACAAGCCAGCAGGAATCTACCCCCTTCCTCTATGATTAGTTAGAGCTTGGCTTACAGCTACCTGTGGGTATTCGTGAGCTGCACTGCAGCCACATCTCCCCTCACCTGCTGTGCAACCTTGAGCAAAGCATGTAACCTGTGTGGATCTCACTTTCCTCTCCATGTGTAAAATTGGGACAACTACAACCCTGACCTTCTACGGTGTCATGAGGGTTGGATGAAATAATGCAAGTAAAGCATTTAGGGCAACGGCTGACACTTAGTGGCATTCAATGTTATACTGACATCTTCATTGTCATCATCACATCATCATCATCAAACCATGTTTTCAAATGCCTTGCCCAGGCTAGGAACACAAGGTTGCATAAATTGAAAGAAAAAAAAGAACAAAAACACCATTCAAAACTAATGCCCCCGCTAACCAGGAGTACTGAGCAGATTCTTCAGGTATCAAGGACAGCATATTATTATTCTCTTAAAATTCTCTTCTTCCTAAGAGATTAAAGAGCCCGGAAGATCTCATACTTCTTCATATCAAAAAGTCCTCTGAGAGAGGCAACAGGTGAGCGCTGCTTTTCCACCATCCTAGGTGTGCTGGGGCAGAGACAAGAATCCAGGTGGTCTTCCCAGGAGCTGGAGGCTGCCCACCCTCCAGGCCTGAGGAGGTAAGGACATGGACCAGCCTCCTGCTTGTTTCTTGGCCAGATGTCCTTTGCTTAATATGAGAGCGAACGAGTGTGCTGCAAACGAATGGCTCAAATCCAGTGCAGAATCACCTTCCACATACTCTCAGACTCACTAGTTCATTCACTCATTCATTCATACATTCAAAATGATTTGCCAATTTCAACAATGTCCCCACATGCTCTACTAGGAATTGGGCAGGCTGCGGAGGAGAGGGTTCAGACAGTCAAGTGTAGCCATCTCAAAAAGTACCCCAAACAACAGAGGACCAGGGTCTGTACTGTGTGCTGAATAAAAAGGCAGAATGCTTCTAAATGCTCACCAATGTTAATTTTCTTCCCTTGTTATTTTTTAAAATGGAAAAAAAGATGCAACTCCATTTCTAGAAATACTCTTTTAAGAGATGATAATCCCCCCAAAACAGGAGAGTATGTCCTGTCCAAATGCAGGACCCATCCCGCCCTACAGAAGCCATCATGCTCCAGAAGCAACGCATAGTTGAGGCTGATGACACCAGCGAGGATGCCCAGATCAAGCTCCCACTACCATCTGTGCCCCCTACCCCCAAGACCCCAAGGCACCTGAGCATAAAATTAGAGAGGCAGTCAGGGCAGGTCTCCAAAGCCACGGGAGGAAGGAGTGATGCTGGAGTGCACATGGTGGTGCTACCCAGACCCCTTCATGGGGTTGGTGCACTCCTCCCCCAGCTGCCGTGGGTGCTGGCTGCTAATGTTTGGTTGCTACCGCTTCTCCAGAGAATTGTCCTCAGCCCACAGGAGCCACCTGGGGGTTACTTCCCACCTCCTCCCCATCCCCTGAGGGGACAGCCAGTGGCCAATGGCTAACTGACCTGAGGGTGCGGGGCACCAAAGGCCTCTTGCCTCGAGGTGAAACCAGCTGTGATGCAACTCACGCTCCAGAGCACCCCACGGGATCAAGCTGAAGCTATTTTCCAGCTGAGACCATATATTTGCTGAACTTTCTTCTCCCGGCCTGTCCTACTTCCCTCATCCCTCTTCTCCTAAGAATGCTCCCTCGAGAAATCACTTTCTCTCAAAGCCCTGTCTTGGGCACTGCCTCTAGAGCTGGGTCTCTCAAAATTATTCCATTATTGCCCCTCTGCCCCAAGGAAGCTTTTAAGACATTTTTTCCCATTATACCACCCCCATGAAATCTTACTATCACAGATATACTATATATCTGTTTATGTACTGTATGTATATCTGCGCTTCATACACAAAAAGACTAAGTTTTTTTCACTCCCCAAGAACTAATTTTTGCCCTCTTGGAGGCGATATCACCCCCATGGAGAATGCATGTTCTAGAGAACTGGCCCAAGGCAAGTGTGGATAAGCCTAAATTACTGATGCGTGCGGGGAATTCTCCCCCAAAGCATCAAGTGCTTTGAAATGATTTCTGCCGCCATCACAGCACTTCATTCACAACCAGCCACCCTGAAACCAGCTAGTCCAAGAAAATATCAAATCTGCAACCTCCCACGTGCCTAGGGGCTATGCTAGACCCTGACAATAGATAAAAAGATGAATACAGTAGAATGCTGAGTCTGCTTGCGTGGGGCAAAATGTAAGCAAATCTACAGAAGCCATGATGAAGAAGATGAAGCATAAGGCAGTCTGGGGATACACATCTTGGGGTGGGCCGCTCTGCCCAGACACCCCTCCTTTTTGGAGCCCATAGATCCCTCAAGGGAGACCCAGACAATTGCAGCTGCATTTGGTTTCACCAGGTTCAACACTACCTGAAGAAGAAAAGGGGGATCTTCTGCCTTTATTCATTTGTTCACTCACTAATTCATTTAGCAAACACTTCTGAGCACCTCCTTTAGTGCCCTGCACTGCCCTTGGGATACAACCCAAATGCAGCAAGAGACAGGGTTATAAAAATGGCATCAAAGCAGACAGAACTGGCTGCCAGTTCTCAATGACTTTATGATCTTGGGCAAATTCTTTAAATGCTTACTTTTGTTATCTGTGACTTGAGGATAATAATAGCAAATATCTCAAGGGTTTTTTTGGTGAGGATTAAATAAGACAATGAACATAAAGCAACTTAGCTCATTACCTAACACACAAAAAAACTGCTCAGTATGTACAAGCTATTATTGTTGTTCTTTTGTTACCAACAGGATGCATCTCCTTCCTTCAAGTGCCTGGTGCAGAGATGACGATTAAAATACAGTGCCATGTTGCATCACGGGAAAAGTCCACCCTGTCTCTCACTTTGGGAAACAGAGTCTTCCTTGAGGTTCCAGTTTCCAGGCAGCACTTCCCTGACATGACTCCTGGCCATTTACTCTGAGTGCCGGAACCTTCCTCTCCAAGTCCTTGCCCTGTTATCTGCCTATAACAAGAGAAGCCTACATGTCCAGCTCATTTGGCAGAAGCTATAAGGAACTAATGCCTGCAACTGTCACCGTTTAGTGAAAGATTCATAAACAGGGTGTTCTTCCAAGTCCAGCTTCATGAGCCAACCTGAGGTTCCTTCCCCCATGTTAGTGCTGGCACATGCCCACCAAATGGGCACCAAGGGACAAGGCATTATTCTTTGGCCACATTCAGGTCCCTGGTGACTTTGAGAGCAAGGCCACATATGTCTATGCCAAGAGGAGGAGAATAAAAATCAACATTCTGGGGATGATATCACTAATGCCGAGTTTCGGGGGTTATTTATTATATGATAATGGCCCAAATGTATACACTACTCCAATATCTGCCATGAAAATTCAAATGTCTTTGTAATCCCTGTTTACAAAGCACACAGAGAAATTAAAACAGGCTTAACCAAGCAGTGTTTGTGCATATTAATGAACCTAAATTCTAAATCTGGATTTTGGAAATAAAAAGGGTAAAAGAGGATTCATTTCAGACTAATTTGCTTTTGAATATGATACTTTGCATGTCAAATAGTACAGGGGATATGGAAATGGGGACTTACAAAGGCATTTTAAAACATTTACAAGTTATGGGACATAAGATCTTTTAAAGGAAAAGGGCCACTTTCTGGGTTCTACCTAAGATTTGTATGGATAATGGCCCTCTATAGTCCCCTGTGTCCTGCTCGGTGACGGAGCAATGATGGGTCTCCAATGTGGCCGGGGTATCTGTCTCTTCTGTAACCTTTGTAATCCTTCCTTGGGCTGGTCTCATTTTAATAGCACTCACAAGAGCGCCAGATGCCTCGAGGAACATGGTCTTAGAACTTGGACATGGAAGCCCAGGGGCTCTGGGTTCTAAGAAGACAAAGAGAGGTCAGCACTGGATTCAAAATCAGACGAACTCGAGTTCAAATCCTGGCCCTGCCTTTCACTGACTGCAGGCTACTTATGCTCTTTTAGCCTGAATTTTTGCATCTGCAAAAATGGAGCAATAATTCCTTTATTTTAGGTCAAACTTATGGAGCAGCACATTGGAGATTTTCTCTTCACTTTTCCCTGGAGCACCAATAAATAGGGAAGGACAAGCAGTATTTTGTTGGTGCCTGTGCCAGTTTGAATGTATTATGTCCCCCCAAACACCATTATCTTTGATGTAATCTTGTGTGGGCAGACGTATCAGTGTTAATTAGATTGTAATTCTTTGAGTGTTTCCATAGAGATGTGCCCCACCCAACTGTGGGTGATGACTCTGGATAATTTCCATGGAGGTGTTGGCCCGTCCATTGGGTGGTCTGAATTAAATTACTGGTGCACTATATAAGATCAGACAGAAGGTGCAAGCTTGCTACAGCCAAAAGGGACACCTTGAAGAAAGCACAGGAGCTGCAGATGAGAGACAGTGTGAAGATGGCCGTTGAAAGCAGACTCTTGCTCCGGAGAAGCTACAAGAGGACAGATATCCCAGGTGCAACTAAGAGTGACATTTTTGAGGAACTGCAGCCTAGAGAGGAACATCCTGGCAGAAAGCCATTTTGAAACCAGAACTTTGGAGCAGATGCCAGCCACGTGCCTTCGCAGCTAACAGAGGTTTTCCAGACACCATTGGCCATCCTCCAGTGAAGGTACCCAGTTGCTGATGTGTTACCTTGGACAATTTATGGCCTTAAAACTGTAACTGTATAAGCAAATAAATCCCCTTTTCTAAAAGCCAATCCACCTGTTCTAGCTTGCTAATGCTGCAGAATGCAAAACACCAGAGATGGACAGGCCTTTATAAAATGGGGGTTTATTTCACTACACAGTTACAGTCTTAAGGCCACAAAGCATCCAAGGTAACACCTCAGCAATCGGGTACCTTCACCGGAGGACGGCCAGTGGTGTCCGGAAAACCTCTGTTAGCTAGGAAGGCAGCTGGCGTCTGCTCCAAAGCTCCGGCCTCAAAACGGCTTTCTCCCAGGACGTTCCTTTCTAGCAAGCTTGCTTCTCTTCAAAACATC
Source organism: Choloepus didactylus (assembly GCF_015220235.1). Classification (NCBI taxonomy): domain Eukaryota; kingdom Metazoa; phylum Chordata; class Mammalia; order Pilosa; family Megalonychidae; genus Choloepus; species Choloepus didactylus. Next base: position 46,973,607 of record NC_051325.1, read on the forward strand.
ACTCCCAGCTGCACTCTCTTTCTTCCTCCCGAGTCAGCTCATTTATATGGCTCCACCGATAAGGGGCCCACCCTGAATGGGCGGGGCCACACCTCCATGAGAACATCTCATCAGAATCATTGCCCACAGCTGGGTGGGGCACATTCCAAGCAAATCCAACCAGCACCAAAAACGTCTGTCCCACAAGACCACAAAGATAATGGCATTTGGGGGACACAATACATTCAAACCGGCACACCACCTCTGGTGTTTTGCATTCCAGCAGCATTAGCAAACTAGAACAGTGCCATAAGCCAGGGACTAACCAACACCAAATTTCCCCTATTCTAGGTCTGCAGGGACACACACACATACACACACACACGAAAAAGATCCCCAAAGGGCACACCTGGGGATGGAGATGGCCAGAAGCCTGAGTGCCCTGGAGCACGGTGCCCTCTGGGGGACCTTCCTTGGCATAGGGAGTGAGCTACAGACCAAAGGCCCCAGGGCAGAGCCAGAGTGGGCTCTGGAATCAGACTGTCTGGGCTGGAAGCAGGCTCTGCCACTGACACGTGCTGTGACTCTGCCCTAGTCATTTCACCGTCCCAGGTGATGATTTTCTCACCTGTAAATGGGGGCGTCCACTACACCAACCTCACAGGCTGTAGCAGGGGAGACAGGACTCCCCGTGTGAAGCCTCAGCTTTATTATGGTCCACACTCTAGTAAATCTCACCTGATATTTTATTAAGAACAATAGGTCTCCTCTCCGGAATCCCCTTGTTCGGCAGCTGCTTTCCAACCCCTGTAAGTTAGCTGCCAGGAGATGACTTTGGGGGCATAAGTATAAGGGAACAAGTCTGGGAAGTTCTCCGCAGATAAGAAAGATTCACAGAATAAGTACAAACTAAATATTCAAAAAAATAAAATAAGTCAGCCCAGCATGGAGACATGCCCCCCTTCCCAGAATCTGACCTTAGGGATCCCAGAGAGTTGTGGCTCACCCCCAAGCTGAAAGTGCCCCTGTCCCCCTCCTGAGGATTACCAGAGCCCCTTGCCTCCTTCACCTCATTGCTGAGCTCCTCTCCAAGGGGGTCTGCCAGTCACCTAACCAAAGTCAGTGTCCTGGTGGGAGTGGGGGCTCGAGGCTCACACGGGGCAGCGGCACCCACAGCTGCCCACGCAGGCTGCCGGGGAGGACGCCTGTGACCGCCCTTCGCCACCCCTTCTGGGCCCTCTTCCTCTCCTGTTTCCCCCTCCCCCTGTGCGGCCTGCCTCTGTCCTTTCTGGAATTTCGGTCTCTTCTTTCCCTCCTTTCATCTCCCTCAGCTCTCTCTCCCCTCTGTCTTGCTCACTCTGTCCACTCATTTTTTATAACTGTTTTAAGGACTCCTCCCTCTGACCTCTCCCACTCTCTCTTCTGTTCTCCTACATCAGACTTCTCTCATCATCTATCTCCTCTTACATTTTTCTTTCCTTTCCTCTCTTTCCATCAGTGTCCCTCTCTCCCTCTCTCGCCCTCTCCCTTTTCCTCTCTCTCTCTCCCCGCCTCCATCTCTCGGTCTCCCCCTCCCCCTCCCTCCTACCCCCACGTCTGCCCCCTCCTCCCCTCCCCTCCCCTCCCCCTCTCTCTGTCATTCTCGCTGTGTATTTCCTTCAGGTTTGGGATTAGAAAATGATGGGTGAGGTACTCATCTTGGGTACAAAATTAAGGAGGCACCAAAAACCTCAGTAATCAAGATAAATAATATTTTAAGGTAATATGTTAAAAAAATAATAATAATAATCAAGTCAGGCAAAAAAATCCATGACGGAAAAACATCAAAAATTTAAGTAAAGAGACGACTGTCTCCTGCACTGCCCCACTCCGCCCCTCCCCTGCCTTGCCCTAACCCAGCTCTGCTCCAAAACTTTACCTACAAGAACAGGTGATGGTCTGCAGGCCATGGTTTGCAATTTGATTTTTTACTGTGGCATTAAACATCTTTTATCTTGTTTCCTGAGTTTTTTGCACTCCCTTAACTTCTGCCCTCGAGCGAGTATCTCACTGTGGCTCAGGCCCTGGGCCCTTCCCTTCCTGCCCCTCCCTCTCTTTCCCCACCGTTTCTCTCTCTCCACACCCTCTTCCTTTCCTGCTTCTGTCAAACCGTGCCTTTCTCATCTCTCTGCCCATTACAGTCCCGCCCTCTGCCCCGGTCCCCCCCTGCCCCCAGCCTGTGTCTGTGCCCCCCACACCTGTCTGTCTTTCCTAGTCTCTCTCTCTCTCCACCGCTCCCTCCATCTCTCCCTATCTCTCTGAGTTTTGATCTCCTCATCTCGCCTGCATCTGTGGCCAGTCCATGAGGCTGGGCACTGCCAAGAGCACAAAGGCCCAAAGGCAGGCCAGGTGGGCTTCCTCCTGGCAGGAAAGCAGGATGCGGAGGGGAGAGCCCCAAACCCCGTCCTGCCTCAGACTCCAAATCTGCCGCCATCTGCCAGCCCTCCCGCCCAACCATCCTGAGTGGTCAGCGCCGTGTCCCAGCAGTGGGCAAGGGGGCAGCTGGCTGCTGCCGGGGTCCTTCACTGTGGGCGACAGGCAGAGCCTGCAGATGGGCACACCTCAGCGGAGGATGCCTATCAGTGGGAATTGGCAGCACCGAGGCCCGGGAGGGCCCAGAGTTCGCAGCACAGGGCAATTCACCCTCCATGTGACCTTCTCAGGGCAGCAACTAGAAATGTGGAGCAGTGATAGGCCAGACACAAAAGGACAAGTACTGTATGATCTCACCGACATGAAATGATCATAATAAGCAAATTCATAGAGTCAGAAAATAGAATACAGGTTACCAGGGGCCAGAGTTGGGGGAGGGAACAAAGAGTTAATGCCTAATTGGTACAGAATTTCTGGTTTGGCTGACGGAAAAGTTTTGGTGATAGATGGTGGTGACGGTAGCACAACACTGTGAAAGTAATTAAAGCAACTGATCTGTATATCTGAATGTGGTCAAAAGGGGAAATATTAGGTTATATAGATGCTATTAGAATAAAAAATTTAAAAAAAACACCACAGAACTGTGCAACACAAACTGTAATGTAAACTATGGACTATAGTTAACAGTACAACATTCTCTCATCAACTAAGGTACCATACAAATGCAAAACGTTAATAATGGGGGAGTTATGTGGGAACTTGAATTTTTTCCATAATTTTTCTGTAAACCTACAACTTCTCTAATAAAAAACAAAAAAGAAATAAGCCTATATTATATCTATGGGCCAAATGATTTTTGACAAGGTGCCAAATACATTAACTGAGGAAACAAAGGTCTCAAACAAATGATGCTGGGAAAACTGGATAGTCACTTGCAAAAGAATGAAATTAGACCCTACCTCACACTATATACAAAAATTAATTCTAAATAGGTCAAGGACCTCAACATAACAGCTATAATCATAAAATTCCTAGAAAAAGAACATGGGGGAGAGAGTGGGGGAGCTGTGAGACATGTAACACAACAAAGTGAATGGATCCTGTAGACAGCATTTTGAGTAAACTATGCCAGAAACAAAGGCAAACACTATAATGCCTCATCAATATGGAATAACTACAATGTGTAAACTCAGAATCAAATCTGAGAGCACAGCTTATCAGGGGAACACTTGTTGTAATGGTCCCTTGATTGTGAGCTCTTGCAGCAGTCACATCTATTCCTGAACTGTAACCGTTATCTCCAGATTCTGAGACACTGATCCCTTTGTATATAACCTGATCGATCCCTGGAACTTTGGGTATCTGTGTGACATCTGAGGCTGAATGTCAGTACAAGCACATATAGCAACTGTTAAGCTGAAAAAGAGTCCAGACTTCAATTAGAGATGAATGAAGCAGATCTAGTGAGGACTAGAGCAAATCGGGCCAAAAGATAAAGGACAATCCTGACTGTGTTTTAAAACTTCAACTTCCAAGTGAGACCAAGGGAAGAGATGTTTATCTGGTGCAGGATCTATATTCCCTAAACAATTTAACTCATACAGTTTGTTCAAATACCATAATTACATGGAGCTTTGAATAGGAAGTGAGACCTGGTAGGTTTGTACAGGTTAGTGTGAAACAGCAACACATCCCAAAGTAACTTGGGCAGAGAATAAAAATATATTTGCAGGGCCCCCCTGAGAAGCTGGGGGAAAATGGGGAAGTGTTGGGCTGCCTCACCTGGATTGCTGCTGATGTTCTCACAAACACTGAGGACTGACGGTTTGATGTGCCGAGACCTCTGTCTTGGAGCTTGCCCTTACGGAGCTCGTACTGCAAAGGAGAGGCTAAACCTGCTTATAAGAGTCTCCCCCTAAGTACCTCTTTGTTGCTCAGATGTGGCCCTCTCTCTCTCTTCAGCTAACCCAACTCGGCAGGTGAACTCACTGCCCTCCCCCCATGCGGGACCTGACTCCCAGGGATGTAAATCTCCCTGGCAACGCAGAATATGACTCCCAAGGATGAATCTGAACCCAACACCATGGGATTGAGAACATCTTCTTGACCAAAAGGGGGATGGCAAAACGAAACAAAATAAAGTTTCAGTGGCTGAGAGATTCCAAATGTAGCTGAGAGGTCACTCAGGTGGGCACTCTCACATACTATATAGATAACCCCTTTAAGGTTTTAGTGTACTGGAATAGCTAGAAGTAAATACCTGAAACTATCAAATTGCAACCCAGTTGCCTTGACTCTTGTAGACGATTGTATAACAATGTAGCTTATAAGGGGTGACAGTGTGATTGTGAAAACCTTGTGGATCACACTCCCTTTATCCAGTGTATGGATGGATGAGTAGAAAAATGGAGACAAAAACTAAATGAAAAATAGGATGGGATGGGGGGATGATTTGGATGTTCTTTTTTACTTTATTTTTTATTCTTATATTTACTTTTTCTGGTATAAGGAAAATATTCAAAAAATGGACTGGGGGGATGAATGTACAACTATATGATGGTACTATGAACAGTTGATTGTACACCACAGATGACTGTATGATAAGTGAATGTATCTCAATAACATGGAATTTAAAAAAAACATGGGGGGGTAACCTTCATAACCTTGGATTTGGTAGTCATTTCTTAGATATGGCACCAAAAGCACAAGTAACAAAAGAAAATATAGATAAAATGGACTTCGTCAAAATTTAAAACTTTGTACATCAAAGGACACTGCTGAGCAAGCAGAAAACATCTACAGAATGAGAGAAAGTAATTGTGAACGATATATCTGATAAGGGCTTAATACCCAGACTCATAAAGAACTGCTACAACTCAACAACAAAAAAGACAAACAAAAAATGGGTAGAAGACTTGAACAGACATTTCTCTAAAACAGATGTACAAATGGCCAGTAAGCAAATGAAAGGATGATCAACATCAATGTCCATCAGAGAAACGCAAATCAAAATCACAAGATACCTCTTCACACCCATTAGGATAGCGATTTAAAAAAACAAAAACAAAAACACAATAATTGTTGGCAAGAATGGGAGAAATAGGAAAACTTATATGTTGCTGGTGGCACTTAGAATAGTAGAGCCACTGTGGAAATCAGTTTGGTGGTTCCTCAAAAAACTGAAAATAGAATTACCATATGACCCTGCAATCCCAAAAGAATGGCTATATACTCAAAAGAACTGAAAGCAGGGACTTTTCAAACAGATAGTTGTTCACCAATGTTCAAAGGAGCATTATTCATAATAGCCAAAAGATGGAAGCAATCCAAGTATCCATTAACAAATGAATAGATAAACAAAATTTGGCATACATACAAAATGGAATATTATTCAGCCATAAAAAGAAATGACATTCTGATGCATGCTACAACATGGATGAAGCCTGAAGACATCATGTTGAATGAAATCAGCCAGGCACAAAAAGACAAATACTGTATTATTTCACTTATATGAAAAACCTATAAGAAGAAAACTTCATAGAAACAGAGAGTAGTTAATAGGCTATCAGGGGGAGGGGGGTCGGGGAGCAGGAAGAGGGAGGTATAGCTTAATGGGCAGAGTTTCTGTTTGAGGTGATATTGGTGACGGTAAAACAATATTGTGAATGTAATTAATACTACCGAATTATACACTTAAAAGTGACTGAACGGGAAATGTTAATTGTATATGTTACTATAACAAAAAGTTTAAAAATTAAAAGAATATTTAAAAGATATACAAATGGCCATAAGCACATAAAAAGATGCTTGACATCACTAGCCATAAGGAAAATGCAAATCAAACCCACAAAAATACCATTTCACACCCACAAGTATAGCTATCATTAAAAAAAAAAAAAAGGCCTAAAATAGGTGTTGGGGAAGATGCTGATAAATTAGAACTCTTATACATTGTTGGTGGGAATGTAAAATGGTACAAAAACTGTAGAAAGCATTATGGCTATTTCTCAAAAAGTTAAATACAGAATAACCATATGATCCAGCAATTCCCCTCATATATATGCCCAAAGAAATCGAAAACAGTGACTCAAATAAATACTTGTACACCAAGTTTCATAGTAGCATTATTCACAATAGCGAAAAAATAAAAAACTGAAGCAGAAAGGATTTTTCTAACATCTCTGGATGTACCAGGAGCTATCACGTTCTGTGTTTAATTTAATCCTACACTCCAGTTGCATACGAGTATTTCCACTCAGCAATTGAAGGAACAGCAGTTCAGAGAGGTTGAATGATTTACCCCAGGTCTCACAGCCTGATTCAAACGTAAGACCCCTATCTCCCAGTCCAGAACCCTTTCCTACTAGTATCACCTCTACTGTAAGAGCAAGCTACCTCTCACCGACCGGAGGAGTAAGAAATAAGGGCAGCTCTATGACATAGCGATCATTCATCTTCAGAAAACACCACTCCCAACTGGCTAAATGATTTGGAAAATAATAAAATTAGATCCCCAGATCACAGCACACTCAGAATGAATTCCAAATGGATTAAATAATCAACTAATTAAATGCAAAAAGAAAAATGTCAAAACTTCTAGGGTAAAATACACAAGTGAGTCTCATGATCTTAAGATAGGAATCCATTTTGAGGATGACATAAAACTCAAAAGCCACATAGGAAAACTTGAACCAATTTCACCAAATTAAAAAAAATTGTTTTTGTGTTACAAAATATACCATAAAAAAAGACTTAAAAACAAATGCAAAATGGGAAAAAGCATCTGCAACTAATATGAGAAAAAGTTAATGTTCTTAAAAAGTGAAGAGAGCCTATCAATCAACAAAAAAAGTGGAGTAATCCAAAAGAAAGTCTGGACAAAAGATCTGAACGACCAATTTATGGAAATACTCACACAAAGCAAATGAATAAGAAAAATGCAAAAAACTTCCAGGCATTCAAAATTTCAAATTAAAAACAATGAGATGACACTTTTAACCACTGGATTGGCAAAGATTAAATATACATTGTTATCAAGCATTTAAGGAGCTGGGAACTCTTACAGAATTGTTGCAAGTGGACACCGTCACAACCCTCTATTGAGAAATTTCCCAATATTTACCAAACTTCAAATGCACGTTCCTTTTGACCCATATTCTCCACGTTTAGGGATTCCTTCTACAGAAAGACACACACATGGATATGGGTACAAGGTTTTTCATCACAGCACTGTTTGAATAAACAAATTATTAGAAATATCCTAAATGTCCTACAACAAATACTGAGTAAATCACAGCATATCCAGACAACAGAATACGATCTAGCCAATAAAAAGTGAGGTACATCCATATGAACTATTGTGGAAAAGTACTGAAAAGGGAAAAAATGTAGAACAGCATAAATATTATGATCGTTTTAAGAATACGTGTGTGTGCGCACATGGACATGCACAGGCGTGTATTTACATGCATAGAAAGAGGACTGCAAGCACAGACACAGGCCACAGAGGTTTCAACAGACAGGGAGAGACTAGGGAAGACTCACTTTTCCCTTCAGACATCATCCTGCTATTTACATTTGTACAATGAGAGCCTGTTACATCCACATCCAGAAAAGATATTTCTATAACAAAGAAGAAAAGTATTCAGCAGCCATGATTTGAAACAGAACAGTTTTGAAAATGGAGAGCACTTCCCTACCCCAGGCCCCGGGGCCCACTGCCCACTGCCAGCAACGAGAGCAGCCTGTCCTAAGCCTGCTGAGAACCTGAGAGCCTGTTCCCTCCTGGGAGGGGAGGGGTTATATGGCATACATTTATTTGTGATTAAATTAAACTCGATGGTGTTCTGATATTTTTAAGAACCCATTTTGAACCAAAGTTAGAAGCGGCACTGCCATTTATATCTCAAACACCCAATTTAAGTTTCATACTTTTAAACCTCTATCATTCTTATCTTTACAATACTCCTGCTAAGGATGATGATACCTATTTCACTGAAGAATCTTAGGTGCTCTCTATGGGTTAACTGAAGAGCCAGGTCTATTGGGCAGTAAAGCCCAGGTCCAGTCCAACACCAGCCCTGAAGATGACCAGAGAAGCCCCAGCCCACTGACAGAACCAGATTCAAAGATACTGCACAGAAACCACTTACCTGGAGTATTATATAACCCCAAAAACCCACAATAAATATCTATTCAAAGGAAACTGTAAAATACTGAAGAAGTAAGCCAACAGAGAGGAAACACTCCTCTCTTACCAACCTCAACTCTCAAAGTCCCCCAACAGAGAGGCTACAGAGAGAGGTCCTAAGGGAGGGAACTCCATAAACACACCATAGTTTGATTTGTTGAAGGAACTGCAGTTCTAATAGCTGAGCCTATTGCTATAGGAAATTCCACTCAAAGGCAAGAACCTGCCCATTTTTGCCCAAAGCCCAAACTACAGCCCACCCGGCACCTGCAGTCCAAGAATGGATTTGAATTCAGTTGGAGGGAGTGGGTCAAACTTCCAGAAGGTCAGAGGACCAGGCCAGGGGGCAAGTTCCCTGCTCTGTTCTACCCTGGCCCCGTCGAAGCAAGAAGGCTGTGAAAGCTGGAGTCTGGGGATCCCAATGGATCCTGGCCAGAGTTCTTTTAAACCCAGACTTAATTGAGGAGAGACCGTCAGGGGATTCAGATTAGAGAAGCATCTTTACCACATTTAAACCTTAACAAATGCACTCAGCCAGAACCAGAACTAATATAAAGTGGCTTAAACAAATTAGGGTTTTATTTTTTCACATAACAAAAGAGACAGGAAAAAAACAGCTGCTGGCATTGAGTCAAAGGCTATAGCCGTCAGTCTGGGATTTGCAATTTTCTTCTCCTCATGGTTCCCTCGTGGTCACAGTTGACATGTGAGCTGGCCGGGCATGCCTCCCTTTTAGGGGCTTTCACGGAAGCCTCACCCAACAACTCCCCCTTATACCTCACTGGCCAGAGCTGTGTCACATGATCACTCCTTCCTGCAAAGAAGGCTAGGAAATCCAACAAATTCAGGATCCTTTTAGAAAGGAATAAGGGAAGAATGAATACTGGGTAAGCACCTAGCAGAGTGTCCCATCAGATAATTTCTAGGATTAAAGTGTGAATTGCTCAGTGCACTACCCGGAGGCCTATAAGCTTGGAAACTCTCTGAATTGGAGGGAAATTCTCACAAGGAAGCCAAATAAAACTTACACTTATGGTCATCTGTAGCCTCCCCCAAAGAGTCTCATCCTTTGTCCTCCTGAAGGCTGGATACCAAGAAGAAACTGAGGCAGGACAACACCAAGTATTAATAGGCCTTAAAAGGATTCTGTTTCCTTCAGTTGAGGCTCACAGGCCAGTGAAGGTTAACATGCAGCACCAACCTAAGAAGTAATTAAGGAGGTCAGGTTGTTTATACCACGCCTGGAGAAGGAGTTGTTTCCTAGAGCTGAGCAGGATGGAAACGGTGTCTCTGGAGAGTCTCACTGGCTGGCCACAACTAGAGGCAGAGTCGAGAGGACCTGCACCACACTGGCTGCCAGAGAAGCAAGGGAATGGCAGATCCCATCAGGAAACAGGGTGGAAGCAAGGAGCAAAGATAGAATCATGTGGCATCAAGCCCCAAACGGGGCAGCCCGAGAGCTGGGAGATAAAGGGTATAAACAGAAAAGGTCCTGGCAGATTGAGATGAAAACAAAAATAGAAACTTTTAAAAAGGTTATTCCAACATTACCACCTCCCCAATGCTTTCCCTGACTTGCACAAACATAGCCAACCTCTTTCCGTGGTCCCAGATCCTTTGTTAGCACCTGAATCGGCAGATAATTCACGTGATGACTAGTCTCCCACTAGACAGTAGGCCTCTCGTGGGGCATATCCTCACCTTGCCATTCCTGACAGTTACTAGATACTTTATAAAAGTTTGCTGAGTCAAAGTAAGAAGTGTTAGAGATAAATCTCATCACACATATGCACCCGCATAGAATGCCTCCTAATGACAGAGTGCAATTCCAAAGTGGAAAATGCACAGTATCAACAAGTTAAATAAACCAGGGAAAAGAGCCCATCTTTGGGCATTAATGATGAAAATATTAGCATCACTTGGTTATTTGTGGTACTTAACAGTTTTCAAAGCATTTAAAAATGGAGAGGCCGTGTAATTTGCTCTGCACAATAAAATGAGGCAGAAGTGGTGTACCTGTTTTGAGTACAGGTCTCAAGAGTTCCTGCATATTTTTACTTGCTGTTCCATGAGAGCATACCTGGCCTAGCATGCTGCAGGACGAGAAACATGTGGAGCAGGGCTGAGCCATCCCAGTCCCAACCTCTACCTCTCTTCTGAAGTTAACCTAGATAATCCAATAGTTAGCCATCCCCTAAACATGTGCGGAAGCTCAGTCAAGATCAACAGAGATGTCCAGCTGACCCTCACTCAGTTCATCCAAATATGAGCAATTGTTGCCACTGAGGTTTTGTGGTTCCTTGTTACACAGCATTATTGTGGCATTAAGTAGTGATACATTGCTTAATAATAGACCTTCAATTTTACTTACAGTGGGGATGTACTTAGCTAAAATATATTTCCCAGTTTCCACTGCAGTTGAGTATGACTACCTATGTCAGTTTTGGTAAATGAGATTTTAAGCATACATCTTGTGTGAGATTTTTGGTAAGTTTCCTTCAATAGAAAGGAGGAGTCCTTTTTTTATTTTTCTCCTTATTGCCTCCTTCTGGACTGCAACCTTGATGTGATGAGTGGAGCTCCAGCAGCCAAGAAGGTCCACTGATGACCTTGAGGATGGATGCTACTCAGTAAGATAGTAAAAAAGAAAGATAGAAAGACCCCGGTCCCTGGGGACCCTGGGGGTGCCATATCAACCCCAGAGCTCCTACCTATACAATTATTTTACGGAAAAGAGAATAAACTATTTTGTTCAAAAAAATAAAAAACAATAACAAAGAGGCTCCTAGGATTGGAAGATGCCTTCACAACAGCTGATGGAATTCCCAGGGTAAGGCAGGAGTCCTCTAGGTAAGATCCCTACCAAAGGGACCTCCAGCCTCTTGCCTAGGTACATCTTGTGCTCAGGAATTTCCTATCTGCTGGAACAAATCATGGTATTTTTAGAGGTCTCTGACCATTTTAGAGTTTCCCTTCTTATAGTAAGGTATAATTTGCTTCCCAGACTTTTACCTACTGGTTCCAGAATATCTCTCAGGAACCCACAAAACTCTCTTATGGAAGTCAATCAAAATTCTATCTACAACTATCATGTCCTCTCCAGACTTCTCTCCTGGAGGCGACCGATCACCAGACTTCAGCATCCCCTCCTTTATCTGGGGTCCCAGTCCTTCCTCTTCTCTGGGCACCCCTCTTTGGGGAGACTTATACTGCCTTTACAAGAGTGATGCTAACAATTATGGAGTCACTGTACACAATATGTGCCTTCCCAGAAGAAAAGGTACCTCTCCAGTTGGGTGTTCAGCTTGCCAGAGTACAGTTATATACTCCCTAACTACATACATATCTCATTTACATTATCTACACAGCCCCAATAGCATTGAAATTGCCAATTTCTGGTCAAGGGATGAGTAACAAGGTATTTTCTGGAATAAATATCAGAGCCAGGTCTACTCCCTTTCTGAGCTTCCAAGGAATGGTACACAGTCCCATCATTTCCAGCCCAATATGATCCACCTCTTTAAGAAACACAGGGACTACTTTGTTAAGAGGAAATGAAAGGCTCTTACAAGATACAGACCATAATTTTCTGAATTAAGATCTTTGTTTTCAGTGAAACATAAAAGGGAAGCAAGACGATCAAATCCTGAAGCAACAAGATTCACTGCATATGCCCTTAAGGTATCATACCTGTTCCTGCACAGCCCGTTAAGCATCATAGGAAAGAGAAGTCACCCCACACACTCACCATGCAAGCACTAAATTATAAGCTGCTCTCCTCCACACGTGATTGAACTCAGGATCCTTCAGATCCTGCAAGACAACATGGGCATCCCTTCTTGGATTTTCCCTTTCGTCCTTGCTTTGCCCTTTGAACTTGATGCACGGCAATGTTTCCCTAGAAGCAAATTTGGTGCCCGCCCTACCCCCAACTTCCCTAAACTGGCACAGGTAAAATACACTTTCTTAATTTAGTTCTACAAGTTTCCACAATCTAGCACTGCTCTCATCCACGGTTTATCCTAGTCCTGAAAGAAAGAATGGAATGTTAGAAAAATAGATCCCCATTTAAAATTGCCTGAAAAGGTCTGATATTTCAGGCAAGACAAGCTAGGGCCGTAAAATATCCCTAAAGGTAAAGGCCCGGTGAGAAACCCTCCCTCTAAAGGTAAAGGGAGACTCGGAAGTGCTGCTTCCTTTGGCCTGAGCACCCTATAGCTGAAGGTGAGGTACAGATCCCTAAGGGTTGACGGTGCAGTGAAGCAAATCTGAATCAAACTTATCAATAGCAGCAAGGGCTGAACCTGAGAAACTCTCCAGTAAATCCAAATCTGAGAACAAGAGCACTGAAATCAGAGGCAAACCTGGGGGTAATCGGTGAAATGGGACAAGAGGGAGGCAGTAGGAGACAAGGGAGGGTCCAGAGAGTCAGGAAGACACGGGGCCGAGCTCCTCACAGTCATTCCTTTAAGCATCAGCCCCTTGGTTCCCACCCAAGAAGAAAGCTGTGCCTCTTCAGGCCACAAGCAGGGGAGGCTGAGGGAGGGGCAGTCTTCCACCTGTACCTCCTCTCAGCGGCCTGCACGCAGGTGCAAGTTTGAATCTCATATCCTAACCATGAGATCTGTCTTGTCACCAGGACCCTGCTCCTTCTACAATTTATTCCATCTTGTGACTGATTGGAACAAGTCTTTAAAAAGCCATGATGGTACAATAGTCACGCTGTCTGGTCCCGACAGCTCCAAACAAGTTACAGGCCCAGAAATTACATGGAGCATCTGTCCATCAAGTGTCTCCATGGTACACCAACCACGTGTGAGATATAGTTAAGTCATGCGTATAGGTCACCAATGCGGGGCCGTAATTGGGAGTGCTTCAGCCTTCCACTAGCATCAGCAGCAGAGACTTTGGAATCGTACCCAAGGATGAGGGCTTCCAGAAACAAATCAGATGCATCATGTAGCACTTCATTCTCCTACTTTCAATGGCCATGCATTCTGCAAACTGGCTCCAAAAGACCAGGAGCCATCTGTGTCTTGCCTTTCATTCTGTGGTAGTTTGCATTATTATTCAGAATGCTTCACTGGCTGAGGTGTATATCTGCCACCCTCTAATGTTAGACTTGGCTATGTGACTTGAGGAGCTTCTCCTCTGGAGAAAGAGTACACATTCCTGCTTTAGTAGCAGGAGGCTTGACCATGTGGGTTTTGCCCTCCTTCCTAATGGAAGATCATACATCCCCACCCACCACCCACCCCACCCCAAACTCAGGAGTAGTTATGTGACTTCCTTTGGCCAATTAAATGTGGATATTCATGCCTCATGTCCAGGTGAAAACTTTAAAAGCCAGATCATGGTTTGCCAGGTCAGTCTTTTCTCTGTGCTGCAGACCACCTATTTCCCAGATATAGGCTGCCCCATCAGCCTGAGTATCAGATTAAAGGCCGCATAGTGTGTTGCCACAGCCAATTCATGATGGATATACAGCATGGATTGAAAACAAACTTTTGGTTTTGTAGTTTACTGAGATTTGGGAACCGTTTGTTATATAAGCATAACCTGGCATATCCTAATGAAAAATACCTTCCTCCTTTTTTTTTTTACTCCACTAATATTTACTGAGCACCTACTATGAATTGAGGTCTTTTGTGCATTGAGCACCTACCCTGTGGCAGAAACTGGGATGGAAGAAAGTGAAAATTAAGAGAAGTGCATAATGGGAAGACAGAGATGTGACACAGACACATTTTCCCACACTGTGGCAGGAGTTCAGAGGAGGGGGTTGCTGTCTGTACCCAGCTGTAGGGGGGGACCACACAGAGAAGACGGGTAAATACGATGCTCCATAAATACATAAGGTTGACTGAATAACTCAGACTTGGGAGCTGCATGTCAGAGGAAGACTGGGGGTGGGGTGGGGGTGGGGGGTTTCCAGGTAAAGAAGACAGGAATTGCCATTCCAGTTAGCAGAAAATGGGGACAGGCCATTTCAGGTAGAGAAAGATTTCATAAGCATTGACATGAATATACCTCTGTTGTTAAGGAAAAGCAAGTCATTCAGTGAGGCTTGGGGAGGACAGATAGGAAGTCAGAGAAAAGGATTCCAGAGGTCAGGTTGGCAAGAACCTAGCAGTCCACGCCAAGGAGGTTTGATTTGGCATTGGGAGTTACAGGGAACAAATGGAGGCTTTTCAGCTGGGGAGTGAAGTGGGCTTCCTACCATGGGAGGGGGTGATGGGCAAAGGAGAATGTGGCTGGGTTTGGCATTAGAAAGAGTTCACTTTGGGTAAAATGAGACTAGAACATGTAGAGCAGCAAATCTCAAATGGAGGAAAAGAACAAGTGCATAGCCCATCTCAGATCCGCTTCCCTGGGAAACGGATTAAGAGAGGTGAGATCTGCAAGTGGGAGAGGTTTACTGGGGAGTGCTCCCAGGAGCATCATCTGCAAGCGAAGGAAGGATGCAAGATGTGCAGAGGAATAAGACAAGCTGAGATGCAGCTGTAACAGCAGCCTGGGCCAATCATCTAGGGATTGTAAACCTTGGACGACCTGTCCGAGTTGTCTTGAATTGAGGCAAGGGATCCGACCACTGCATCCCCACATCAACCAGTCACTGGATATGGGCTACCCTAAGGGCGGGTGTGTAATACTGGGTGAGGCATGTCCTTGCCACAGAGGGCAAGTGCTCAGAGGGACTCGGCTGTAAGCTGTCAGCTGCAAACCCTCTCAGCTCTGGGTGAATGAATGAGTGCTTCGGTCCTGAAAGGGGCATCTGGGAGGCATACCACATAGCCACTCTACACCTTCATGGGGGACAACACAACCAACACTTACTGAGTACTTCCTGTAGACAGGCATTATGCTAAGTAATTTACTCATATTATATCACTTAATCCTCACACAACCCTTGTAGTCATTTCTATTATTACATGCAAGAAAACTGAAGCTCAGAGAGGTTCCATTATCTCCCGGAGTGACTACAGGATGGGACTGAAACTCAACTTCAGCTGTGTCTGCCTCAGAAGTCAACATTCCCCCCTGGATGCACTGGGGTTTATCTTTGAAAGACCTCAACATCTCAGTACAAAGGCCACATGGGGGGCAGACGAACTAAACGGACTATCCACCGGGCTCTGGAGAGAACTCCAACACCCTTTCATGGGTTCTCAAACACACCTGGGGTCTGAGCAGCACGAGTTTGACCTCCTGCTCAATCTTCTCTGTTCCCATCAAGGCTGAGCTTGGTTTGGAGGGCAGCAAAAGTAGGGCTCAGTGAAGACTGGCCTGAAATTCGGGACGGGACATTCAAAAAGAATCCCAACCACGATGACTGGGCACTGCCCACATGCTAGGCCCTCCACAGACATACTTCCCTTTTTCATTCCCATCTTACATGGCAGAAATCTAAGGCTCAGAAAGCTCAGTTTCTTGCCCAAGATCATACAACTGTATGTGCTGGATCCAGAGGTCTGTTCTTTCTCCCCTGGATCTAGACCATCAATCAATTTCATTTTTCAATTGCACTGTCCACATTTCAAGTGCTCAACAGTCCCATGTGGTTAGAGGCTGGATCCGCCACATGCCAGGTAGCTCAGGGAGAGAATGTTTCCATCATGGCAGGAAAGAGCTCCTGGGGACTCAACACGGCCTCACTGATGATCCAGATTTTCTCCGTGCCCCTCTCCCACTGTCCCAAACCTTTTCACAGGAAAATAGTGGCAAACAAACCTAACTCATCTGAGGCGGAAGAAGGCAAACCATTTTGTACCTGTTTGCGTTCACTCGATAAAAAGGCAAAAGCTAATGACCGTAGTTCCAGGAAAGTCCATGGGGGGCTGGAATCTCCCTCCACAGCCAAGGCCAGCAGGAGGGTCTGTACTCTTCAGTCAGGCCTGCGCGCAAGGAGGGTCTGCGCATGTCATTGCGTCATTGCGTCATTACCATATCCCCTCCCCCGCCCACCTATGGTTCCGGCTCCTCATTTCAGGAGAACGGCCTACATTAACCTGCCAGTAAAGAGGGAGGCTTTTATTCTATAATAATAATAATAAATAAAAGCACAATAGATGCAGCTGGATGTACAACTCCCTTTCTAGTCAACTTCCCCCAAACACAAATGGGTGATGTGTGACATAGATTTTCAGGGACCTCAGGCGTCCTTGCTCCAACCCTCCATCTCTGATAAAATTCAGGCCTAGCCGTTGTGCCTTTAAACTTGAACTAACTTGATGAAGGGAGAGAGGAGGGAAGCACCTGAGATCTCCCAAGGAAGGCTGCAACTATTTTCAGATACCCACGGAAGTCAGAGCAATGGGTATATTTCTTACATTGTACCCAAATTTGCCTCCTTGTGACCACCAACCCATTTCTCTTGGGTCTATGCTTGGGGACCCAGAGAACAAAACCAGATGCACACGACAGTCATTTTGAAAGTAAGAGTTGCATACCCTTGAGCTTTTTTCTCTTTAGAACATCTCCAGGTCTCTCCTGGTTCTCTCAAGTGTGGCTTCTGGATGGCTCCCTGCTTTCCATGCCTGCCTTGTGTCACGAGGTCAGCTGCACCTTGCCAGAACCCCCCTGAGAGGTGGACAGCCAACCCGAGCCCCAGGCCGCAGACCGGTGGGACCGGACTCCAAACCCAGGGTGTAAAGGAAGGCCTCCTGGCATCACGCCCCCAGCGGCTGCTGCTGGGAACTGCGCAGGCCCCCACTGGCCACGCCTCCCAGCTTCTCATCATAAAGGCCAGGTTAGAGGAAGGAGCAACGTTAATTAGTTAGAAATTGAAAACTATTACCAGAATAATGGAAAGATGAGTGAATGCAAAATCCCTTTCTTTCACAATGGAATTTACAAAAGAGAGATTAATAAGGTAATTTTACCCCCAAATCTACAAGGAGCTCAGCAGATGCAGCACAGAGAAGGGAAGGTAGACCCAGATGCTACTAGAATACTGGAAGGAGGGAGGGCGACTGAATTCCTTCTCTCCAGGACTTTCCTCTGGTGGTGGAGGAGCAGGTTTGGGGACAAGGCCATGGAGGGTAGCAACTGGCCTGCTGCTCCCAGGGCAGGATCCGAGGTAGACCCCAGATTTGCCACACCCCACCACCACTACCACCTGGGCACTACCTCCTACAAATCAGCCGGGTGGTTTCAGGTGTGTGTGTGTGTGTGTGTGTGTGTAGGACTCAGCCTCTCCCTGTACCATACAAGGGTGGGTGTGTGTGGGTGTGTGTGTGTGTGTGTGTGTGTGTGTGTGTGTGAGACTCAGCCTCTCCCTGTACCATACAAGGCCAGGCAAAGAAAAGTCAGCTTTCTGTGTGTGTTTGTGTGTGTGTGTGTGTGTGTAGGACTCAGCCTCTCCCTGTACCGTACAAGGCCAGGCAAAGAAAAGTCGTCTTTCTTTAATCTCAGTTTTACAAAGGATGAAACTAAGGCTCCCAGGAGTTAGGGGACATGCCCCAAGCCTCACCGCTGGGAAGAGTGAAGCTGAGATCCAAAGCAAGGCTTTGAGAACTCCTTCCCCTATGCCACAAAGTGCAAAAGGCCACATCCACCAGAGCCATCTTTCAATGCTTAACTGAGCCTCTGTCCAGAGCGCACACATTCCCTGCCCTGGAAATCCAGCCCATGGAACTGGAAGGGCTTTCAAGGTCACCCAGGCTGGTCCACTCACTGTGCCAGCATGGAAAAAGTCAGCCTGAGACGAGGGTGGGGCAGGGGCCCTGATCCACCTATTGGTTCCTCTGTCTCCCACTCTGCTCCAAGCACACCTCCACACCCACAATTCTGAGCAGCCTGGAAAGGAAGAGAGAGAAACACCTTCTCCAACTTAGAGACAAGAACCCCGAAGTTCTGCTACTGGGCAAGCCATTTAACCTCCTGGAACCTCAGTTTCCTATCCATACAAATGGGGATAAAGGCAGTACCTACCTTACCAGGCAGCTGGGAGGATTAAATAGGATGATTTAATCCTAGACCTCTAGTTGGCTAGAGGTCAGCAAACTTTTTCTGTAAAGGACCTAATAATAAATATTTTAGGCTTTGTGGACTATACAGTCTCTGTTGCTCTGCTGTGGTAATGCAAAAGCAGCCATAATTAATACATAAATGAAGAGTGTGGCTGGGTCCCAATAAAACTTTATTTCTAAAAACAGGCTGTGGGCCAGATTTGGTCTGCAAGCCTCAGTTTGCCAATCCCTGATGTAGGCAAAGTAAGTGGCATATGCCAATTCTCAATGAAAGATAGCTTTTCTAACAATAGTCAGACCCATTGTTAGTGATGGTGGTATTACTATTATTATTATTATTATTATTATTACCATTACTACTCAGTTATTTTTCAAGGTAATCCAACCATAGGAGGTTCTTGGGGCTGAGCCTCATATACAAACGTTACTGATATTATCTGTCACGTGTGGATCCGTGGGACCCCAAGCGAGGCTGCGCAGCTCAGAAATGTCCCTTTAGGAAGCACCTGGTGGGGCTACAGAGGAAAAAAGGTAAGACTCCACACTCCCCACAATAGTCAGAAGGCAAATGAACTTTCCAGAAGATAGAATTAAATAAAACTGAAAGACAACGTCTTCACTAATAAATTTTTTTTTTTTTAATTAAGCCTTCACTTCAGAGACTGTCCCAGGGGCTCAGAAACTGAAAGAGAAATAGCCCCTAAAGCAAAAATCTCAAAACCATGAATATAGATGTTACATGCAAATAAATTCAAAGCAGAATGAAAAAGGTCAAGAAACACTAATGCTCAGCCCCTCTTGGTTACCAAACCCAAGGGATTGCTCACTTAGGCCCTACCCTGTCTGAGCTTTGTAGGATCATCTGTTCATCTTTGCCTGTCTTTTCAATGCCTCCCCAACTCCCAACCCCAAATTTTTCCTCAACATGTCCATCCCTCCTACTCTCAAAACTAATAATAGGAATAATGTTGCGATTAGCGGACTAGCTGCTGGCACTAGGGAATTTACAAAAACAGGTGGAGGGCCAGATACTCCCCGTGGGCCGAATGGCCACCAGGCTGGAATTTTCTGGCCTCTGTTCTAGAGGACAAGGGTTCTTTCGAACTCACCCTTTCCTTTGCTAGCTAAACATATTAGGGGCTCGGTGATCCTTTTGTGGAAGGTTGGGAGGGGATTTATGTTCAAAAACCGGATAATTAAAGATAACTTCTGAGGCCTGATACAGGTAAAAGAAGGGGCCACCAGCACCGGCCCCTTTCTCCTCTGAATTCTCTGCTCTGGCACGGGGGGCGGGGCCGCGGCGAGGGGCGGGGCCGCGGCGAGGGGCGGGGCCGCGGCGAGGCGCGGACTTCACCGAACAAGCAGACTGAGCGCCGCCCCAGGCTCAGCTGTGCATACCCGCACGTGTGCGCAGACGCCTACCCACACACATGCGCTCTTAAGAGTGGGGCTCTGTATCAGATTGGAGGCTGATGTGGGGGAGCAGGCGGGTGTTCTCTCCTCGGCGCCCCACTCTCTTTACTCTTCGCCCACTTGGCTGCTCCTCCCCGCCACACCGAAGTTCAAAGAACCTCACGCAGTTTAGGAAAACTGAATGTGGTGTCCACTGAATAAGGCTGACTACGCTTCTGTGTCGAATCTCTCTTCCCACACTCACAGCAGCCCACCCAGTTGAAGGAGAGTCCAGATAAGACACATTTATTGAAATGGCATCAATGTAACTTAAAGGAATAATGTTAATTCTCCGGTCTGGAAGCTGGGAATCAAAAAGGCCTGTCCTAAATTACAAATGTACGCTGGACCCTGCCCGGGACCACCAGTTACAGACAATCATTCCCACTGCCCTGGAGTGCCTGTGAGTCTGCCACATATGGGGCCAGGGGCCCAAACCCAAGGACAACGGTAAAGGGACTGGAAGAAGGAGCTCCCAGAATGCTTCCTTCTCAATCAGCAAAGGAAAAAGGACATTATATTTTGTGCTATAACCTGCATTATAAAACTGAATGAACTGGTCAGGTGGGTCACGTTACCTTATTTTTATATTGCCCCTCCCTCTCAAAAAAGGACCTGACACATAATATTTAAATAAATGCAACCTAATCCATATTATTCCATATTATTCAATTTTGGTGGAGGGGTACAATTCTTCTCAAGTTTCTTATAAAGTTATGGTGTATGGGGAGGGGCAGAAGGAACAAAAGGAGAACTCATTTTGTTTTTAAGAATTTACAAAAACTAAACAAGAAAATAAATTCCAAAGATT
The DNA here is from genome assembly GCF_015220235.1 of Choloepus didactylus. Classification (NCBI taxonomy): domain Eukaryota; kingdom Metazoa; phylum Chordata; class Mammalia; order Pilosa; family Megalonychidae; genus Choloepus; species Choloepus didactylus. The sequence goes on from NC_051325.1 coordinate 46,994,422, forward strand.
AAATCATGCAGGTCATAGTCTATGACCACACGGAATAAAATTTGAAATTAGTTGTGAAGGATAAAATACTTAAAAATTCAATCACCCAAAACCTCTAACACAATATACTATACTATCGCATTAATGAGGAAGTAGAAAGTGTAATTACAGACTAATTAGAAAAATGGGAAACTACCATATATTTTAGCATGAACTTCAAGATGCAGCCAAAGCAGTATTCAAATGAAAATGCATAACCTGTATTTTTCTATTAAGTTAGAATGAAAATAAATGAACTAAACAATTAACTTAGAAGTTTTTTTTAATTAAGGAAAAGTAGGAGAACTGAATTAATAAGCTAAAAGGAATAAAAATGAATTAGAAATTTTTTTAATTATAGAATTGTTAAATGTATTATCTGATTCTTTTCAAAAGACCATAAAATAGATAAACCTTTGGCAAGATGGAGAAAGATAAATAAGCAAAATGAGGAATTGAAAAAGGGAATCTGGCCACATTCATTGATTCTTTCATTCATTAAGTATGCATTGATTACCTAGAAAGTGCCATGAACTAGTGATACAACAATGAATTAGACAAAATCTTTGCTTTCAGTTAACTTGTTCTAAAGGAGAAAAAAATGCATTTAAAGAAGTAATTGCCTTTTGGCATGTTATGAAAAACAACAAAATTTTATGACATTGTGAAACTGCAGCCCAATAAAATGCACTATTTTCTAGGAAAATAAAAAGTCAAGAACTAGTTTGATCAAATCAATCACCGTTATTTTAAAACTTGAATATTTGTCCAAATTTATGGTGCTATCATAGGTGGCCTTACAGGCTAGCATTGAGAAGCCTTCGGGGAAGAGATGACCCCGGTACCTTATACAGTACTCCACACCAAGAGAAAGGTGGGAGGGTTCTCAGTGCATGATAAGCAGCAGTGAAACCCTGCTACCAAAGTTGACTAGAGTGTTTCAAAGAACACTACAAAACAGCTTCACTTTTGGATATTGAAGCCAAAATTGAATACAAGCCCACAATCCCCGTCCAGAATTCTGAAAGCGTAAAAAGCTCCGAGATCACGTTTCTGAATACCCTGTTTGGAGGCAGTGGGCACACATCCCTCCCACAGAGCCCTCACCCACAGGCACACCAGCGGCAGAGGGAGGCAGGGGCACACATACCAGCTCCCTTGGCCCGGTGGGGACAGCTCTGAAGATTCACCCACACTGTCCCTAGAAGGGACACCTCCTCAAGCTACAGCCACCCTCTGTGGCATTTTCCTTGATGGTCCACCCTCACTGGCGTTCTTCTCCTCCTGGTTGCCCCTTCCTAATCAATCATTCTCACACCAACCCTCATCTCAGGGTCTGCTGCGAGGGAGCCCATCCTAAGAGAGGAGAAACCCTGACCTAAACTTATCTTGCAGCCACACCTGACCCAATATAGCATTTATCTATCCGACTTAATGGTACATCCATGTTTGGCTGCATAAAAATGTTTTTTATTAGAGAGTACTTCCCCAGAATCCACTGTGGTTATTACATAATGTGCACAGTATGTACATCACATTGTCTTCCTAAAATCTAATAAAATATGAATTACAAACACATTTTACCCAAAGAGTTTCAGATAAGGGATTATGGAACTGTATAACATACTAGCAAATCAAATCCAGTATATATTAAAGGAATAATAATCATAACCAATTAGTTAATTAGAAGAATAGTTTAATACTTAGAAATTTAGTTCTACAATTCATAATAATAATAGGTCAATGGAGTAAAACCACATGATCATCTCAACATTTATTCTGGATATAAAAAAAATAACTCTTAGTAATGGAATGCTGTCTCCTTAAAATGATAAAGAATATCTATCTCAAAAAAACAGTCATCATACTTAATAAAACTCAAGAAACATTCTAATTGAATCAGGAAAAAGAAAAAGGATATATGCTATTATCACTACTAATTAACCTCATTCTGGAATTTCTAGCACAAGCAAAAGAAATAAGAGCTAAAAGTATTAAAAGGGAGAAAATAAAAGAACCATTATTTTTAGATGATATTATTGTCTACCTACAAGTCCCAAAGGCATAACTGATAAAGAGATTTCAGTATGGGGACCAGATATAAAATATATGCATAAAAACCACATCTTTTTAAACCAGCAATAGCCAATTAGAAAATACAGTAGAAACATTTAACTATGAACAAAAGACACAAAATGCAGGAATAAACAAGAAATGTGCAAGACCTAAAAAATGAAAATTATAAAACCCTACCAAGGGACATAACACTAGAGATTTGTGTAAATGGCAAAACTTATCTCATGCTTAGATAAGGGAACTCGACATTGTTAAAATTTCCATTGTCTCTAAATTTTAATCTATAAATCCAATGCAGAGCCAACCACAGTCTAAACAAGAGTTTTGGGGAGCACTGGACAAAATTATTCTAAAACTTTTCTGGAAGAATAAACATGCGAAAATACCCAGGAAACTTCTGAAAGTTTAGAGTAATGGGAGTACAGTCCTCTCCAATATTAAAACATACATAGCTACAGCAGTAAAAACAAGAAGGTATCACTGCATGAATAAAAAGACAAATAAATGGAAGTTAGTTAGACCTAAGAATACATGGAAATGTATTGTTCCGGTTATATTTCCTATAAGTAGAAAACATATGGATTATTCAATAAGAGATATGGGGACAACTAGCTATCAACTTAGAATAAACTGATAATAAATCTAGATTCCTACCTCACCTCTCCCATCAAAATTAGTGCTTGGCATATTAAAGATTTAAATAAAAAAGGAAGGGAGGGAGGGAGGGAAGGAGGAAGGAAGGAAGGAGGGAGGGAGGGAGGAAGGAAGGAAGGAGGCACAGAGGAGGGAGAAAAAAAGGAAAATCTCTTTTATGTGCATGAGGAAAAACTTTCTAATTGTGTATTGAAACCAAAAAGCAACAAAATACTGCTAAATTTCACCACAAAAAAATTAAGTGAAAAAAAAACTACTGTGACAAAAAATATAAACCTATAATCACAGAAAAAGAAAACAACCACCTGAGAAAAAAAATGCAAAAAAATACAAAGAACACTTACAAACAAAAAAGAGGAAAACCACCCCAAAGAAAAACATGCCAAGGGTATAACCAGTTAAGTCACAGTAAGGGAAAAAAAAATGCAAAACATCAATAACCATTTGAATATATTTTTCTACCTCACTAATAATTGAATGCTAATTGAAAAGATTTTTTTAATCCATCCAGTAAAAAGTCAAAAAGATTGATGATAACCACTGCTGAGAAGAGAGCATAAAAATTGTAACTTTTAGATGATTGTTTGCCACTATTTAGAATTAAGAATAAAATAGGGAAAACTATATAGGTCTATGTGATTGATTATCAATAAAGAAAATGCCTTAAAGATGTACCCCAAATGGTCAACGGTGGTTGTCTCTGGAGAGTTGCTTACTGTATCCCAGCCACAGTGCTATAACACACTTTACCTGCATTGTCTACACCCTCCCACAACCATTCTGAGGCTAGTTTTGCAGGTAATAACACTTCTTCCTCACTGTTCAGTTCTCTGCCTGGTCCTAAAAGTAGGTAATTTCACGAACGCTTCCTCCCCCGCTACAGAAAGGGTGGAAGACAAGCCCCTGTCCCTTTCTCTATCTTTTGCCAACCCCCTCAGACCAAGCTTCCCCAAACCTAGCTGTGGAGAGCTGGGAACGCCCAGGGCCGCCTCCAGTAAACATGGATGGTTTTACTGAGCTTCAAAAGCAAGGAGAGTCTCCGTGCTCCCCTTGTGTGAAGGACACACTCAGCTCCTCACCCGACCACCTGTGTCTGTTAGGAAACAGAACCTGGAACACTTATTATCCTCTAACACGGTGGTTCTCAAACTGTGGTCTCCGGACCAGCAACCCCAGCCTCAAAAGCAGCATCACCTGGGAACTTGCTAGAAATGCAAATTCTTGGCTTTCATCCCAAATCTACTGAATCAGAAACTGTGGGCACAGAGCCCAGCAATGTGTGTTTTAACAAGCCCTCCAGGTGATTCGAACACATAAGAAAGACTGAGAACCAAGCTCTAACCATTTAACAGTTGAGGAAACCAAGACTCAGAGAACTTACACGGCTTCCTCGGACCATGCAGTCAGTGTGTTGCAGAGCTGGGATATGAACACAGACCTTACTGATTACAAAGCCATATCCTTACATACCATGCTACACTACCTCTTTATTGTTTGTGTGATATTAATTCAGAGAAAACAAATTTTCCTTTAAAAATACAACTAATGTTCTTTGATGTTGCTATGTTTAGCTTTAGAATTGACATTTTAAATTTTATGATGGTGACAACAGAGCAGAAAATTATGCTAATACTGCTCTCATTTAACTTCATCTACAGGTCAAGCATCCTGTTTGGACCACAGGGACAAATCTCCACCGCTTGCCCGAAGGCAGCAGCATCTAGATGCTGGAGAGCACCTAAAGGAGCATGGTTGGCCTAGAGGGATGGCAGAGCCTATAAGAGCCACAAGACTTGAGGGATGGCCATAAGAGCCACAAGACTCACAAGACTGGAGTCCTTGCACAGGACTACCTCTTCTAAAAGAATCTTTTTCATTTGGAATGTCTGCCTGGCTGCTTTGTGGTTCCTTGGGCCAATGTGGTATGTACTGTCATGCCATGTGCTCTAAGGCAAGGGTCAGCAAACTGCAGCCCACAGGCCAAATGTGGCCCCCTGCCTGCTTTTGTTAATAAAGTTTTATTGGAACCCAGGAGTGCTTTCATGTTTATGTATTTTCTGTGATTGCTTTCGTGCCACAATGGCAAAGTTGAGTAAGTGTGATGGAAGCCAGCTGGCCCACAAAGTCTAAAATATTTACTCCCTAGTCCTTTACAGAAAAAGTTTGGTGACTGCTGGTCTAAATGTTGGTCATTCAATGGAGAGAGAACAGATTTTTGCAGTCAGTGATCTCTGAGTTCAAATGCTAGGTCTGGTATGTACCAGGGTCCAAACTCCAGCAACTTCCTTACCTCCCTGGGCCTCAATTTCCTCATTTGTGCAATAACTGTTTCCTATGACTGCCCTAAGGATTAAATGAAACACATTAAATTAAATGGAATGTTAAAGGTCTGGTGCACAGTAGGTGTTCATTAAGAGCTAATTTCCTCCCTTCTCTCTTGAGTTAGAGACATTCCTCAAGACCAGTGAGTGTTATATCTCTGACACACAGTAGGCACAGTGTCCACCCAAGGCCAGACCCCTTTGCAAATTCAGAATGCAGACGCCGCAAAGTCGCTGGGCTGAGGCTTAAAATGTCTCATCATCTAGGTGATTTGGGGGATAATTTACTAACCAGGCAGCACACTTGGCAACAATAACTCATCTCCAAAAGCCAAACTTTTCCTGCCCAGAGCCAACAGTTGGCTCTGCCCTGGAAATGAAAAACAGGACCCCGAGGACAGCAGATACAGACTGCATAAGGGAAAGGGAAAGCAGCCTAACTGCAAAGTGCTTCTTTCCCACAAATCTCTGCCTCAGTAAGTCTCTCCATTGGTGACCTTTGAATCTTTCACAAGCAGAGTTTTATAACCCCCAGCTGCCTGGAAACAGACAACTAAATCCATCTCTCTTCTCCAGTAAGTACAAGAATGAACATGCAAGGATATCTGGGAGAGTTGCCTCAGGCCAAGGTGGTGGGGAGGGCATCCATCCACCCACCATCCCACCCAGCCATTCACCCTCCATCCACTTTCCATGTACTTTCCGTGCACCCTCCCATCCACCCATCTATCCATCCACCCATCTATCCATCCACCCATCCACTCGTCCATACATCCACCCATCCCTCCAATATTTCCTGTATCCCAAATTCCAATGATCCAAGGCACTTCTTTCTTCCTTCTGAGTTGAGCTTCTGTCCTCTAAGATCATCTCAAAGGTGTGTTTTGTACCAAGACTTTGCTGATCTTCCTGTACATCAAAGATGTTGCCATACACATGCGGAGTCACTGACTGTCAATACCAAGTACCTTGTAGTCAGGTCTACTGGGCAGTGGCCCTTGGTGGCAGGTGCCCACGGGAACTGAAGAAAGGATAGAATATAGCCGACTAGTGCTGGATGAAATAAACCCATTGTACCCCAGGCTTCTCCTGCCAGAACCAGGCCTGCCCACAGCCAGGAACCTGGACACCTCCAGGGTTGGTGCTAACTGTGAGTACAGTGTCTGGCAGGGGTCCAAGAGGCCACAAATGGCCACCTCCCCTCAGCCCTCAGGGAGGCACATGGGAGAGTTATTTGATGGATTGATTCATTTCAATACACAAGGCAAAAGAGGGAAGAAAAAAAAGTGAAGGGCTGCATGTCTAGAGAAACAAAAGAGGAGAAGGCTGGGAATTTGAGCAAGAAGCAAAGAGAAAAAATGATAAGTAATAGCTAATATATAGCTTACATTTAATCATATTTTATTGTGTCCTAGGCATAGGCAAAGTAACTTGCCAGGAATATCTTATTCAACTCTCACAGTAACCTTTGAGGAAGAGTCTAACATTGTCCCTATTTTACAAAAGGAAAAACTGAGGTTCAAAAAGCTTAACTGGCTTGCCCAAGCTTCCACAGCAGACAGGTAAACAATCCCATCTCAAGTCTCCCTGACTCCAAAGGTTCTGGTCCTCTCCTCCACATTAACATGACATGGGAGGGTTTTAAGTTCAAGAACAGGTCAGAGAACAGGCACTGAGATCCCGGGCCACAGACTTGTGAAATTCTTCATTTAACAAATGGGTTAAACTGACGCCCAGGGCAGGAAAATGATCTTTCTGCAGTCACCCCATGAGTTAGTAGCATGAATAATGCAAAGTATGTTATTTTTATAAGGTGCTTCCACATTTCAGGTCTAGGGAGCGGGTGAGAATTATCAAAGACATTGAACAAACATAGAAGCTCATCTTGAACCCACTTAATGGGTTAAAGGGAGGAAGTGAACCACCATGGTGCAGAAGCCTCCAGCATTTAACTATCTGAAATCAAATTGTTATTCTACTCTCCTAACCCAGCACTCAGAGCTAAGGTTATTTGGTGTGTCTGGCGTGTGACTACTTAAGAAAGAGTAACAGCCTCTAATTAAGCCTACAAACGTCACCGTGAGACAGGCAGGCAGCAAGGAGCATCTCTTCAGGAAAACATTTCTGGGGCAGGCTTGGGCCAAAGAGCTGTCAATCAAGAGACTGTTCTGTCTAGGAGCTTTGATACCCAAAGAATTTTGAGAGCCAGGAGGGAGGATCCTTGAGAATAAATTCCTTTAGCAACAGGGCAACCCAGGTCCCCAGGGGCCAGGGGATTTGGTCTAGGACCCCTGAGTTGGGGACACTTTTTCCACCATACCTCTTGTCCCTCAAATCCCCCCCTTCAGCATATTCTGTTAGTGCTGTTTGTCACTGACACGGCTGCTTGGGCCTCGGCATCTCCTCTGCCAGGCGCTAGGACAAAGCAGCACACAAGACAGGCTAAGCTCATGTCTAGTGGGGTGAGACAGGCAAGAGTAAGAAAACAAATGATAATTACAAATAGTAATTACAGTTGACAAAGATAGAAAGTAAAGAAGGGCGGGGGAAGGGAAATTCAAACTCTGTGGTTAAGCCAAAGCTGAACGCCGAAGAGGACCGCACCAGGCAGAGTTCAGGGATGGGCATTTCAGAGAACGAGAAGCGCCAGTGCAAGGGCCCAGGATCGGGGGAGAACAGAGAGAGTGCTGGAGAGGCTGGTGGGGGACAAATCACACAGGGGCCTCAGGGGCCATGGCTGTGAGTTCAGTTTTTATCCCAAGTGCAAGAGGAAACCAGGTGCAATGGGAAAACCAGAAGTGTGACATGGTCTGTGTTATGATTTAAGATGATCACTGTAATTGGCCATAAAGAAGACTGGGGGTGCCAGGAGAAGCACTCAGGAGAAACACTCAGGGGCCCAGACCAGTTGAGCTGCCACATCCCACCAGAAGGCCTTAAAGAGGTTACTGAAAAACCTCCTCCCTGGGACAAGGTGGCTCAGGCACTGGGGTTACGTGGGGCTGAGGTGGGGCTGGGGCATGAGACCACCAATATGTGATTCTCAAAGCTTTCCTCTCATCTCTCCAAGATGCCCTCAGGTCCAAGGAACTAGTCATTGCAACTCTGGCAGCCCACACGGTCCCAATCCTGACCCTAGATACATCCCAGGTTTTAGTAAACACTTGTTAAACTGAAATGAACCCAATAGATGCTCAGGAAACACAAGTTCTGCCATTAACCAAGACTCACAGTAAGATAAACATAATGTGCTGAAATCTTGTTAGCAAAATCAGAGAACTGAGGAATTTCTGAGCTCAAACAATAATTTCCCTTTAGCTTTCAATATTTTTGCATAGCGAGGAATCATTTATAGGGCGGCCAGGAATAATTCTTGGGCAATTATTCAGCAAGTCTTGGACTGGTTTTGCATCTTGTCATCGGAGTTAAAGATCAGTCACTCAACAGTCTTTTCAATACAGACCTTCCCTCCCCCTTGCTCTTTCCCCCACCCCCACATCCGTGCCTCCTCATCTATCTGTTTTCTCCGATTCTCCCTCTGCCTTCCTCCTCCATGCTGGCTGCTTCTTATGTTTCATCTTTCTTGGGAACCCACAAGTGCTGTGCTTGAGCTCAGCAATTCTCAACATTTTTATTTGACATCCCAGTATGCCTCCAGTGTCTCAGGGAAGTTGTAAAATTCATTTTCATTCACTTTAATTTAAAAAAGAAATATAGGCCATTTAGTTCTTTTAAGAGGGGCAAATGAGGTGTCACTCAACCAGCAGGGAGGAGAATCCTGACTTTAGCTATTAGCTTATTGGGCAAAATGGCTCTCTTCTGAGTGCTCTTTGGTCGCTTAAGCAAGTGTTTTGCTAACATCTGAAAGACATTCACTCTTGGGGGAGGAGGGGGGATAAAGTTCAGGGAGAAAAGAGATAGAAAATTAATGTTCTTTTATTAATTTCATCTCAGATAAAGTTGGCATTTAACAAAATGATATATACCATATATCTACTTAGTCATTCTATTCAACAAACGCTCACTGAGTATCTAGCATTTTCCAGAAACCAATAACAGTGGTAGTGATGATGATGATGACAGCAGGTAGCATTCATTTAGCTCCACTTACTCTGTGCCAGGCACTGTGCTAAGTGTTCTATAAGAATTAGCTCTATCAATCCCACAGTAACTCCACGGCAGCTGTGTTCTTACTGCAGAAACAGAGGCTGAGAAAAGTTGAACAAATTAGCCAAAGTCCCTCGGGCATAAGTGGAATTTGAACCCAGGCATTGCACACTGCTTCCTTGTCTCAGGGGTACGAAGATGAAGGCACAGCCACTTCCTGCAGGGAACTCACTATGTATAGTGGATGAAAGAGACAAGTAATCAATTGCATGAATCATTTGCAAAAAGGAACATGAAGGAGAACTTGGGAGTACACAGGAGGTCCTGGGCTCAGCCAGGGAAGCAGAGAATACATCAGAATACACCTCCCAGAAGGAGGCAGAGAACTCCTGGGATTGGATAGACAGACAGGGTGGTGCTGGGGAACCAGGAGGTCCCAAACAGAGGGAAGAATGTGGGGAGGGGGATAGCTCGAGAGACTGGACCAGGCCTGGGAAAGCACAAGTGCCAGAAGAAGCTGGTGCCAGTGGTGGGTGAGCAGATGGCCTCGGAGCCCAGGTTGGAGCGGCTGGCAGGGGCCAGATCAACATCAAAGACCCTTTCAGGCAGTTAAGGGTGGGCCATGGAGAGCCAGAGAAGGGCCTGATCAACCAGTGGGGGGCTCAGCCAGCCTTTGAATCTTAGACACAGGCCTGTGGCAGCTGAGTGCCTCAGCTCAGACTGGAGGGTGGGGGAGAGGATGCAGGGAACCCACCTCAGAAGCAGTTCTGCTGGGTACCTGGCAGGCTGAGACCACAGTCGGTGGCCATGGGGAGAAGACCACAGAGAACTGAGAGACGTTAAGGAGGTGGAAGTGGCAGGTGTTGGTGATCCATGAGAGAAGCATAGAGAAATATCAGCCATTATATCCCCAAATTCTCCTAAAGAAGAAAATGGTTCTACTTTCATTTTTCTGGAGAGGGTGACTTTCTAATGGATCATTGCCATCTGCTCACAACTGAGTGGCAAATACATCACCAAAGTGACAAAGTTGGTGGCAGGTGGAAAATCCTGCAGCATCCTCAATTCCACAGAGAAAAGTGGGGGTAAGGGGTGCTGGCCAAGAGAAACCGTTCTGGAGTCAGCCTCTCTAGCTCGCCCCCTGCCCGGCCGCTCCCATGACATGCAACCCACCTGCCCCTCGCTCTCCTCCCGCAGCACCTGCGGCCTGCTTCCAAACCACGGCGGAAGTGTCAGCAGAAGTCGTCAACAATGATGAGTGATGGCAAAACAAGAGAATGAAACAAGGCTTGAATATTCAGCGATCTAGTCTGCCTCGGAGGCTGTCACCCTGTTCTCCATCCGTCTCCTCCTCCATCCCAGTAACACGGGAAGAGACAATCAATCACCTTTCAGCACCCACCATTCTAGACCAGAAGCCCACAGTTGCACGGCAGGTTGTGGGGGTTAACTTCCAAATTCCTAATGAGTGCACGGGTCCATCAATCTTGCACCAAGAAACTATTACTATTCTTTGGAAAAGGAAGAGACAATTTATGTATCTAATTTATAACCTCCTGAATTCACAAAGGGCCAGGCAGAAATAAGAGACACCCGCCCCAAAATAAATAAAACATAAAACTCTGAAAGTTCAAAACACAAACCCATCTCTCTACTTCAACATCTACAAAATTATCTTTTCCATGTTTTCCCCAGGAGGCATGAAGTTAGCAATAGAAGTGAAAACTTGCATCTTGCATCCAAACATCTCAGAGTGCAGGTGAGCCTAAGGTGTTTGGAGAGGTGTCCTTCGTGTGGAGCTGAATTTAAGCCAGAGCCAGCAGGGCACAGGCAGTCAAGGGCAGACTGGCTCTGTGTATAAACCCCAGATTATTCCACTGACATGAGGCTTTCAGTTCTCACATCTTATGAATTCCTGCCCAAGTGTTTCTTGGGAAAAATCTCTCTGACAAGTCAGCTTCACACCCCTGGGGGCAACTGGCACTTTCTTTCAGGTTTAGATATGCTTTAGGTAGCAGCATGAAGCCTGTTAACTCCCACTCCTATCTCCTAAATGAGACAGGGCCTAGAGGACCTGGGTTCAAGAAGCTGCCCTGCCACCATCTGATAGAATGAATCCAGATGAATCATCAAGTCATGGAACCTCCCTGAGCCAGTGGCTGTGGACAGTAATAATTGCTAATATTTACTGGGTTATTGCTGTGCCACAGGCTTTACGTGATGCACTCCACATGGCTAAAATCAGCCACTCCTCCCAATCTTTTATTATTCCCATTTTACAGGTGAAGAAAGGAAGGCCAGTAGGTGGGAAGGTGGGAGAGCTTGGAAGCTGAACCCAGGCATCCTCATTTCATCCTCTGAGTTCCAAAGTGGCCATGCACAGGCTAACAAGCAGGAGGACACACAGTCACAGAGCTGGTTCACTCAGCCCCTACACCATGGCAAGCACTGCATCGGGCCTGTCAGAGAACAGATGGAGGAAAGGAGCACAGTCTTGTCTGGGGGGTGGGGAGGGGGGGGGTGAGGGGGCTGTGGTAATGAGACAGAGCACTGGCAGGGATGGTAGTGAGCTACCTCTCAAAGTCTGGGTAGGAATTCAGCTGGAGAAGAGGATCCATAAGAAGTCCCAGGCAGAAGATCTGGTCTACCCAGCCACAGCAGACCCGGATTCATGCTGAGACCACAGCCACCATGACAGGGCAGTAATAGCCCTATGTTGCCAGCTCACCCTCTTAACACATCTCTGTCTATTGACAGACCCAGCCCCATGCTGGTGGATTTCTGGTCTACCATGAAGTCCAAGTCCATTATAGAAAACCAGTAATGGTGGCAAGATGGATCTTTGACACTGGATAGATATAAGCTTTGATCCTGGGTCTATCTCTTCAAGCCTGGGCAAGTCATTTAGCTTCTCTGAGCCTCACCTATAAAATGGGAATCATAAGACTCTTGTAGCCAAAATATTGGCCTGAACAGCAAACTTTCCATTCACCCCTCCTTCTGGTTACAGAACCCCTCTCTTCTTCGGAGAACCCATTCCATAGGATAATTGATGGGCCTGACTCCTTCCCTCCATAACTACAACCAGCATGAGTGTAGGTCTCAGACTTGACCAATCAGACACCCCATCCCCTGGCTGCACTGACAAGTTCAAAGACAAGCAAATGACCCAACTCCCTCAATCTGAATCCTCCCAGGGCACTTTTTTGAAGCTGTCAGGAAAGGGTGGTTCTCTTTCCTCTGGGATGACAAACTGTACAAGGGACACAAGTCTATGTACATGGAACCTTCTAGAAAATGAGCTTACAGAGAGGAAGGCAAGTATATAATAGAAACAAGAAATGGAGAGGTAGAAAGAGCAGAAAGAATATTTGCATGTCCTAGTGACATTGCTTAAGCTCCTGGGTCCAGCTATGCTTGAAACCTAAGCCATCCCTTTGACTTCCTAGACACATGAGCCAACAATACTGACCTTCTCTGGCTGGTTCCAGTTTGAGTTGGGTGTCTGACACAACAAAGAGTCCTCTCCAAAACACAGTAGACAAATTTGCGGTAAGAATTAAATGAGATCCAATTAAGTAAAGCAGCAAACGCACTGTACGTTGTGCATTTCAATAAACATTCCTTCCCTTCCTTTAGCTGCAGATCTCTTGTCCTGGGGAGATGCAATGGCATTTGAGAATCTGTAATAAACACAGAATGTTTGCAGAAACCTAACTTCAGAGAAAACTGAATCATTCAGATGCCAGAGTAAGACATATTTAGTCAAATCATTTCTCTTAACCTCTTAAAATTCTGCTTGAATCTACCCACTCCAGGAAGCTGCCCAAAGTCTTGGTCACTTATGGCCCTCCCAGCCATTCTAAAATTGTCAAAGAGAAAATAACTACTAAAAATTTTTATAAATTACATTTGTGTTTCAAATGCAATTTCCCAAACAATTCTAATTAAAATGCAGCTGCATTTCCCTAGAAAATTTTTTTATCAAAGGCAATATTTTATTTTAAAATTCAGCAAGCTTAAAAAAAAACTAAATACTTAAAGGAACTTCTTATAGATAAATCAAATTTCTATATATCAAATCATATTTCACTAATGACTTTTCCACCAAATTGGAACTATCTGCCTTCAGGGATCAAAAAAAGCAAACAAAAGTAAAAATCCTATCCAAAAATTATGAAGTTTTTACTTGAAAATGTAGTACAGTTTTTTGCAAAACTAAACATTTAGAAGAAAATATGATTTTCTCTTTTAAAGAATAAATACAAATGAATGAAAACTTCCTGGAAATACTTCTGATACTTGTAGCAAAAGCCTAAAGAACCAAAGGAAACAAATAAGAAGACATAAGCTGCATATAGCACATTTAATAGAAGAGGCTTGGATCCCCATCACTGCACCCCGAATGTCCACCTGCAGCCAGCCCAGCCTCTATTCTTCAGCATGAAGTAAAAGCCCTTGGCTTGGCAGGAGACCCAGAAACCCAACAAGAGTAATGATTTAAAAATGCAACATAGATAAACAGAGGAACACATTAACTGGTCCCAAAGCCCAGGAAGTCTGGCTACTCTGTAAAACAAAATGTCACATGCTGCATATAATAAACCATTTTCCTGGACTACAAAATCAGTTCATTGATTCATTCAACAGATGTTTATTGGGTATTTACTGTATGTACCAAGCACCATGCAACTTATTGAGGGCACAGCACAAAGCTAGGTGTGATCCCTGCCCTCAGGGGGCTTTCAATTTTGTTTGTGCAACAAACAAGTGTACACACAAAAACATAATTTTGACCTGCAGTGGGTGTTTCTACATTTGTATCTGTAAGTTCATTAACGTCCTGTGAGGAACTTCATGTAGGGCGAGGACATTCTTGCTATTTCCTTTTGACCTGGAAGTTATCCTCCTGTGCTGCTTCTCCTTCATCCCCAGTGTCCACCCGTCCTCAAGGTTCTCATACCCACTCCCTCCATTCTATCCTCAGGGCGTCTGCTCTCGATGCCATCACTTGTTGCTGGATGACTGCAGCAGCCTTCTCCTTCGTCCCTTACCCCTGGGCCTTCCCCTCCAGCTCCACCCCATGCATCAGCTGCCAGAGTACCCCTTCTAAACCCAAATCTGGCCAGGCTGCCACCCTGATGAAAGCCCTGAGTGGCATCCCCAGCATCAACCAGATCAAAGCAACTCCCCGGATGTCACACACAAACTCTTAGACCCATTTGCACAATGGACACCCAGCGATCCAGCATTACCCAGCTCTGCAAAGCTCCCTGGATCCTGCCCTCTGTTTGTACACTTCTGTTTCTACATTCGCTTGTGCTCTTTCCCCTGCCTGGAATGCCTGCTTTTGCCTCTCTTGCCTAGAAAATTCACTCAATCTTTCAGACTGTTCAAGTTTTACCACCCTTCCTCCAACATGGAGCCGTCTAACACCTTCATGACTGCTTCCCACAGGGTCAGAGAACGGTTCACTGACCATCACTGCTTATTAACCATCCGCTCACCGCTAGAGTCTCAAGAACTCACAACCTACCTGTCCTGCACACAGCAGGTTCTCAACGAAAATGCACTGTAGGAAGAGAGGGAGAAAGGGGCAAAAGGAACAGGGGAGGAAACTGACATTTTATATATATATATATATGTATATAATTTAGTTATCTGTCTTATGAATTAGCAAATGACCAATGTCTCAGATACTGAAAGCTTCTGCCCTCCTCAGTTTTAGGTTTTTTTCCTCAAATTCCCCCAGACCAAGTAGCAATAAAATAAAAGTCCACAGATAATAACAACAATAGCAACAATAAACAAGGAAATAACAAGGCAATTAAAAATTAAGCCTCAGCTCAAGTCCCAACCAGCATCATAATGGAAATTCCTGCCTTCCCAGTGTCTTGTTTATTTCAGGAGTTTTGCCTCCAAACCTACCTCAACAACAAAATGGGGACTGGTGGAAAAGGGTTAATAGAAACATCAAACCTGGCAATGTTACAAAGGTTTTAGGGTCTCTTGATCTTAAAAACTTTGGTCCCTGATCTCTACCTTCCAATTCCCTCTGACACACTAAATGAGCTTTTGCCTTCATTTATATTTTCTGGGCTGGGAGCCTCACTGTTCCTTTTTGTGGGCTCACCTCCATGACAGCCTCTCTTCTCAGATAAAATGCCCTGCAGGCGAATGACAGCTATCCCATTTGCCTCCAGGGGGCGGTAAGATGGTTTATAAATAATCCTAAAGGCCCATGTAGCTCTAACTCTACCATGCTGAACAGCGAACAAAATAACATGAAATAATAGCAATATGCATGAGCCCAATCAAAGACTTTATTTCTAGAGATAAAAATGCAAAGGTGTATTCGTGATGATTAAAAGCAAAAAATAATAAGTAGTGACATTCGAGATTGGTCTTGATCACTCCTAACTGACTTCTAAAATCTCCCCATCACCCTACCATTATAATTTCCCACTAATTACTACAAGCAATTTTATTAATATACTTTTCAGCCTCATTAAATATTACCTTGGGCCTAACATTAAAAGTGATGAAGCTCAGTAATCCTAATGAGCATCCCAGTTTTACCGACCCCTGAAAACCCAGACAACAGAGAACTAAATTTGTTGCTGAGCTGCTCGGTTCCCTAGGCATGTAGAAAAGCAACTTCAGAAACATGAAAGAAATGAAATGTAAAATCCAAAATGCAATCTAGCTTGGAAACACACAACTTTGGCCAAGGCTCCTTCAGGACTTGCCAATTAAGGGGATGGGGAGAGAAAAGGCAAACCACTGAGAAGGCATTTGGGCTTTATGTCCTCCTCTTCCACCCTGGGTGTAAACACAATGTCCATCAGCACACTGTTCACCAATACCAGGTCTTTCTTGTGACTCTGACAGATAGAGCTTTGGTGGGATCATAACCTGGGCAGAAGTAAGGCAAACTGAACAGGTGAGGTGATCACTGCTCTAGCAAACAGAAATCCATGGCTTTCTCTGAAATCATGGTAGAAGAGCAAAGGAGAGTCCATTGGGGAAAGGAAAGATGAATTTTATTTTTCTTTCCTTCCTGGCATGAATTTTCTGCATTTCTTAAGCAGCAAGCTAGCGAGAACAGTGAAACCAGCTTCCCAGTCTTTGGAGTAAATTATTTACCAGGATCTGAATTTCCTGCTCTCAGGACTAAACTGTCAAAACCCTCCCATTTCCAATGGCAGCTATGCAGTAAGGTCCCAGGGTTTTTCTGTTCCCTTTAGCCTCTAGCTTAAAGATGAGTGAGTAACAGCAATATGGGTTGGCTTAACAGACTAGCCCAGATTTACTGAACCTACCTGAAAAAGGGAGAAGGAGAGGGGTGGGGAGAGGGAGGGTGTGCCGGTTTGGATATATTATATCCCCCCAAAAAGCCATGCTCTTTAATGCAATCTTGTGAGGACAGACTGGTTAGTCTGTTGAATAGGGTGGAACCTCTGATTGAATTATTTCCACGGAGGTGTGGACCCCGCCCATTCAGGGTGTGTTTTGATTGGTTCACTGAACTACTTAAGAGAGCTCAGAAGCTGACACAGACACTGATACCTTCAGATGATATCTCAGAGATTTTTCCATGTGTCTGACACCAATAAACTCAGCACAACATAAAATCATGATACGTTAGAGTTGAAAGGAATCTTTGGACTCATCTAACTTAAACAACTGTGTGTAGATAAGAAAACTGAGACCCAGAGTGGGGAAATGATTTCCTTGATCACACAAGAAAAGTCACATCTAGAACCTGAACTCTTGGCTCTTCAGCCATTATTCTGTCATTGACATTGGTTAACCTGAAACAGGGGTTTAAACCAGAAACACCAAAGGACAGAGGCAGAGACAGGTAGCCATCTGACGACGAACTATGGTTTCCCTCTTCGAGAGCGTAGTGTTCCCTCTGGAATGTGGCTGCCCACCAGGAACTACATTTTCCCATCCTTTCATCCACTCCCAACCTACTGCCTTGTAGTTGAGTACACAGCCTTGGGAATGCTTTCCACTCAACGAAATGGAAATGGATGTGATATACGACACACTTTCAGACATGACTCATGAAAACCTCCAGTGCAGTGCTCCTATATGCTCTGCCCTGATCTTCTGGCTGGAAACTGAGGACTCTGAGGTCCTAGTGGGTAGCACAAGTACCAACTCGAAAGGACCTAGGTCGCCAAATCATCATATGGAACAAAGGCTTTTAAAGACCAGGCACATACATGGTCTATTGCTTCCATATGACATAAAATTTTACTGTAGTAGCTACCAAAATTTTGGAGGTTGTTTGTTACAGCAACAACATTTTTGAAATGACAGAATTATGGTGATGGAGAACAGATCAGTAGCTGCCAGGGGTTAGGGATGGGGAAAGAATGTGACCAGTAAGGAGGAACACGAGGGAGTTTCTTTGTGGTGATGAAACAATTCCTTCTCCTGATTGTGGTGATGGATACTCAAATATACATGTGATAAAATGTAGGAAAGAAAAAGGGAGAAGGAGAGGAGCAGGGAGAGGGAGGGTGTGCCAGTTTGGATATATTATATCCCCCCAAAAAGCCATGCTCTTAATGCAATCTTGTGGGGACAGACTGGTTAGTCTGTTGAATAGGGTGGAACCTCTGATTGAATTATTTCCACGGAGTTGTGGACCCTGCCCATTCAGGGTGTGTTTTGATTGGTTCACTGAACTACTTAAGAGAGCTCAGAAGCTGACACAGACACTGATATTTGGAAATGCAGACAGAAAGGTGTTTGGAGATGCTAGGCTAAGAGATGAAGCCCAGAGTTTGCCCCAGAGAAACTAAGAGAGGACCCCCAGATGCTTGGAGAGAAATGCCCCAGGAGAACCAAGCAGAGAGCTGACAGAAGCCAAGAGAGACAGAATTCCAGAGACATTTTGGAGAAAGCCATTTTGAAACACAACCCGGGAGCAAAGGAGCTGCAGATGCCAGCCACGTGCCTTCCCAGCTGACAGAGGTGATCCAGATGCCATCGGCCTTCCTTCAGTGAAGGTATCCTCTTGTTGATGCCTTAGTTTGGACACTTACGGCCTGAGAACTATAAATTTGTAACCTAATAAATCTCCTTTATAAAAGCCAATCCATTTCTGGTATTTTGCATAACAGCAGCATTAGCAAACTGAAACAGAGGGAAGGAAGGGAGGGAGAAAAGGAAGGAGGGAAGGAGGGAGGAAGGAAAGGAGGAAGGAAGGAAAGGAAGGGAAAAGAAAAGAAAGAATGCATATAATAACTGGTAATGTCTGAATAAGGTCTGTCTCTGAGTTAACAGTCAATTTCCTGGCTTTGATAATGTACTATTTTAGTGGGTTGAATAGTGTTCCCCTAAAATTCATGTCAAACTGGAACCTCAGAATGTGATCTTATTTGGAAATGAGGTCTCTGCAGATGTAATCAATTAAGGATCTCAAGATGAAATCATCCTGGATTTAGGATGGTCCCTAAATCCAATTACTGATGTCCTTATAAAGAGAAGGAAAGAACCGAGAGAGACACAGGGAGGAAGGCCATGTGACAATGAAAGCAGAAATTTGGACTGATGCAGCTATAAGCCAAGGACCACCAAGGACTGTCAGGAGCCATCAGAAGCTAGGAGAGAGGCAAGGAAGAAGTCTTCTAGAGCTTCAGAGGGACACAGCCCTGCAGACACCTTGAGTTCAGACTTCTTGTCTCCAGAACTGTGAGACAGTACATTCCTGCTGTTTTAAATCATCAAGTTTAGTGTCATTTGTGATGGCAGTCCTAGTTAACTAATCCAACTATAGTTATATAAGATATTCTTCTTGGGGGACGTCAATGGAAGGGTATATAGAAACTCCCTATACTATTTTTGCAACCATTTCAAAATAAAAAATTATAATTTTTAAGTGATAGTAGAGAACCTGGACCATCAAGTTCTGAGTCAGAGAATATGTTCATACCTCTAGATTGGGCAACATGAATGTGATAACTGCAGAGTTTGAGAGCTAGATATAGGACCTTCACAAATAATTGCATGGTTATTTGTTTATTCCATGTCTCCCTTCTAGAATATAAATGCAGAGGCCAGAGACTAAGTCTCTCAACACCCAACCCAATGCCCGGTACACAGAAAGCACTCAGTCAATATTTGTGGAACGAACAAGTGAATGAAAGAAAGAAAGGAACAGCAAGGAAGGAATTATTATCCATGATTTGGAAGAAGCAATGATGAACAGAAATTTAAGTACCCTGCCCTTGCTCACACAGCCAGAGAATGACAAGGTGGGAGCAAAAACACCAGTGCTTTCAGAGGGCCCAAGGGTCTTTTCATGGCACCATTTGCCTCTCAACAGTTTACATGTCTGGTAGCTGCTTTTTCTCAGAGAGAGAATAAAAATAGTAAGAGAATACAAGAGCAAAAGCAGGCACACAAGGGAGAAAGTGACAAAGTGAGAGAGTAAGTCGGGCGAGAGAGATGATGTGAAAGAGAGCAAAAAGGATCAAGGGAGGGAGGGAGGAAGAGAGGGAGAACAAGAAAGAAGGAGGAAGGGAGGGGGAGCAGGAGAAAAAGAGAAAATTTGCCCCAACATGGACAGAGATTGAACAAACCTATTCCAAATTTCAGTATGACCACACTCCATAGACCTTCCATTTGCTCTGAAATAATATTATAATATGAACAATCTGTCATTAAGTAACAAATACTTCATGCAAAACAACAAAATGGTCAACAGAAGATGTAAATTAGGAATAATCAAGGGAAATTGTGCTCCACCACTCACTCGCCATGCTCCAATTATCAGACAGTGATCAGTGGTTCCTTTTCTCTTTTGAGAAGTGATGCAGTTTTCAGCACACCATGATACAATATAAAATGCAGTGCACCGAGACTAAAAGAAAACTGAGCAGTGTTACAAAAACAGCAAAGTTTTTGTAGCCAACAGCTCCAAGTTTGAATCCAGGCTCTGTCACTTCTCATCTTTGTGACTGTGGACTAGTTATTTATTTGAATCTCAGCTTTCTTACCTACAATATGGGAACAAGAATACATACTTCACAGTGTTATCGTACATATTCAATGAAATAATCAGTGCAGATGTGGGTAGTCCATGCAGTCAGCACTCAACAAGGGCTTCCATGTTCTCCCCCACAAGACACAAGACAGTACACACGATATGGTTCCAATCACCTGATGTTCCAGAATCGACAAAAATTATCTGATAGAAATCAGATTAATTGTTGCTTGGGAGGAGGGAGATTGATTGCATAAGGGCACAAAGGAACCTTCTGGGGTGATAGAATGTTCTGTATCTTGATATGTTTGTATGTTACAGGAGTGTATGCATTTAGAGTAACTGCAGTAAAAAAACTAAAAATAACTAGATTGATAGATGTGAGAGAGAGACAAAGAGAGAGAGAAAACACAGTCTGAAAGTGCCTAATACAGCATCTCACTCATAGTAAGTGCTCCATAGATGTTTCTGGAATTCTGGAATCAAAATGAACACCTGTTAGCTCCTTCCTACTCCAGAGACCACTCACTCAGCTGTGGGAGGGCATAGCCTGTTCTAAAGATACTTCCTTCTCTGTTCCCAAATCCCGGTCCCTTTCACTCCCACCCAAGGGTCCAGGCGGAAGACACCTGCCCACCTCCTCATGACAGATCACAGAGGCCTTGAGCCTCAAACTTTCTCTGCCTTGGGCTGAACATCTTGAAGTCCTAATTATGCCAGGCACTTCATTGTACTGAATCATCAGATGTAGTCGAGGATGCTTCTCGGATGCTCCATTCAGTTAAAGAGCTCTGGGCAGCTCTGCTGCTGTGAAATGGTTTCCACCATCCTGAGCTCATGTCTTCGGTTTGGAGCACAATTATTGCCAATATCCATTGAGCACTTGGTGCATGCCAAGCACTGCTCTCGATGTTTTACTTGTTTTTACTCATTTAGTTCTCACAACAAATCCACAAAGATGTCTATCATCATCTCCATTTTACAGATGAGGTGACAGAACTTCAAGGTACCTCTTCACCACAGTATTTTCAGATCCCACTCCGTTACTTCTGCAAATCTGATCTCCACAGCTTTGCCCCACCCATGACCACCAAGAAACTGCCACAACTCAGGCAGAACAGCTCTTTCCTGACATATACAATTTAAAGCTTGAAAGTGAAGTGGAAAGGGCCTAGAGAAACAAACCTATGGCAAAAGCGGTGACACGGATGAAGCTTAAAAACATCATGCTGAGTGAAAGGAGATGAACACAACAGAGTCTATACTGCATGATTCCATTCTAGGAAGTTCTAGAAAATACAAACAATCTATAACAACAGAAATCAGTCACTGGTTGCCTGGTTGCCAGGGGTGAGAAGAATGACTGCAAAGGTCATGAGGGAAACTTCTGGGTGATGACAATACTCTATACATTGATTGGGATTGTGGTTACGTGGACATGCATATTTGTCAAGACCTGCACTGTACAATTAAAATGGGTTAGTCATGTGAATCATGCCTCGATAAAGTTGATATTTCTATGCAAAAAGTCTTTGGAGCCAACTACACTAGCTTTGAATCTCACTTTGTCTCTTCCTGACTGGGTGACCTCAGGCAAGCCACTTAAAACATCTGAGCCTTGCTTTCAGAGGACTAGAGATAATCACAGCAAATACATGGAAAAAGAGTAGGCCTTCAATAAATAGTGGCTTATATTACTACCATTAATTAATAATAATGAGAAATAATAATCAGAATACCCTCAAATTCTCTACTTCCCCTTGATAGGCAGATCTCAGACTGCTAACTGTTCCTTACTATTAATTCTCACATACTTTTTTGTGGCATGCAATCATTTGAATGGTAGGCTAAAAGAGATAATTAAGAATGAATACCAAATGTATGTAGATTAAAGAATTCATGTTTATGTACGAAAATGGGCCATAGAATCTTGGATTAATTCAAACTTGAACACTGATGGCAGTTACCATTTCCCTCCCAAGGAATCAGATTTTCAGTCTAAGTAACTCCATGGGGAATTTTCTCCTATATTGCTACCCAGAGTGTAATTTCTATAATAAGGTCATTAGGGGAAAAAAAAAAAAAGGAATTCTGGACTCTATAATCCATTTGTATTTGTTTTTATTTTTCTCACTAAGAGTATCTTTCTCTAAGGATAAGACATAGGTCCAACAGCAAATTTCAAATGCATAGCAATCTGGGTTATGTCATTTTAAAGCCAAAATCTGTGAGCACATCGCCTTATTTTTTGGTCACCTCCCTCCAAATTCAGAAAATTGCTTTGCAAAAAACTGTTCAGTTATATTTAGGTTTACAAATAATTTCCCCAGAGCTGGAACAGAAGTGAATTAGAAAGTTTCCAGATTCTTGGTAGAATTGAGATTCTCAGAGTGAGGTTGCAGAACATTGAACAATAATGGTGATTCTGTATTTGAAATGAATAAAAGGAACCATGGAGAGATGGGCTCAAAGTTGCAAGGCGTTAGCGCACTCTTTCAAATAAATGCCTATAACCACCCCTCCTTGGGGGAACATTCTTGTCCCACTTTTAACCAGCTGAGGAGTAAATTTCTCCATGCTGGCTTCATCCCATGTGCTATAGAACTAATGACATAAGTTTTTTGGCAGAAATCCCTCAGTTATATTATTCCATAATGAGCATGGGGGAATCAAGAGACTTCTAAAGATCTGTGGAAGGTTCCAGAAAAAGAAGTAAACACAGTCACTATCTAGAGAGAGGCTGCTAAAAAATGACTTCTCAACCCAGTAGGAAGCTCTGAAAGTCCCTGGTGTTTACTCCAACTCTAGCCCAAGTCAGGTCCTAACAGTTCAGAAGTCTCATGGAGTAAAGATTCATTAGTTCATAGTCCCACTTGGACTCTTCAGGAAATACACTTTGCTAATAGCATGACAGTTTTGTTTTGTGGTTTGACTTTCTTTATGTTTCGCCATGAACAACAGCTTCTCCAGAGGCCAAAACAACTTTTGTTAAGAACTACTTCCCTTCTATAACAGACCATGACGTAGTCAACTTGGCCCATTTCCTCTTCTCCTGGGCACACAATCAGACTACATTTCCCAGGTTCCCTTGCAGTTAGGGGCAACCATGTAACTGAATTCTGGCTAGTGAAATGTAAATAGAAGTGATATGTCAATTCTAAGGCCTGGCCAATAAAAAGCACCCCCATGGTCCTCGACCCTCTCCTTTCCCATACACCAATTGAACAGAAAGGATTTCACAGACACAGAGGGCATGAAAAAGGTTTCAGTCCTGAATGACTATATGTAACACAGCTCCTCTGCCAATCCATACTGGGTGTGATGTCACTAGAAATCAAATTTTTATTATATTAAGACAAGGAAGTGTTAATGTTATTTGTTATAAGAGCTAGCCTGTCCTGACTAACATAGCTTCTTCCTACATATTTATCACCATCAAAACCTCCATTAAAATATTTCAATTTAAAAAACAACGACAACAAAAGGATGTCAACATCTAGCTTACGCAGGACAAATGTGTCTTGACCAAATCTCCCCACAAATCAGCCTGAGAGCTGTTGCTTCAAGTTCTGGACTGTCTATGGGTGTCCTCTTCCTCTCCAACCCACATACATCAAGTTCAAGTATGTCTTCTAGAAGCCAAGAGCTGACAGGAGCTGTCTGGCATCAAACTAGAAGCCCCATGTCTCAGATACCCTCAGGTAACACTTCAATTACTCACCACCTCCTCCTCATGGGGATCTCAGTGCAGCTTTTTCCACTGCATCCCAAGGAAAAGGTTAATGTGAAGTGTCAGAATCCAGTGAGCAGGAAAATCCTAACCCTCCATTGAGAAAATAGAAGAAGTTTTATCTAGACCCAGTCGTGATTCTAAAAGCTAGCTTATATTACCCTGGCCCCCTTCTGGCTTCACATTTGCCTTTTCTTCTCATGCTGATGTGGCCCATCCTCATTGCTGAAGATGACCCTTTCACCCATGGCGAAGACTTCCTCTCCTCCAAGCCATGTTCCTGAAGAGTCTGCTCTAGACTAGAGGCATCTCCAAAGGGCAAAACCATCTCCTTCCCTTCTGTGTCCCCAATCCCAGGCACACAGTAGGTGTAATAGTCAGTACGGACTAACCGCTGTAACAAATAATCCCAACATTTTGGTGACTTAAAACAATGAACATTTGCTTCACATTCATGCAAGAATCCAATGTAGATTAGGGCCCAGCCTCCTCCATCCTTATCTTTTCACTATATCCTTTGAACTCAGCATCTTCCACAGAAAGGAAAATAGAAACCACTTATGGGAGGGATTTATGGGCCAGGTCTAAAAGTGTATATATCAAATTTACTCACATTCCATTGGCCAGAACTCAATAACTTGCCCACATTTAGAGACAAGAAAGTAAAAGAAATGTATTCTTGCCGTGGATCAAAAGGGAAAGGGAAATGAATTTTGATGACCCAATGGGGAAGGAAATGTCTGCCAGAAGACAGTCAATTTTTAGGGACCTGATGCAAAAATCTGCGGACAGAAAATTGAAATTTCCCAGATCTATGCAAAGAGAGATACTACCTTAGCACAATAATCCAGGATGGCATATGCCAGCCAGAGGCTCGTGTGAGGGGGGACCTCATACAATTTGGGAGCAAGCCGTCTGCGAGGGGAGGCTCATGTGCGCACGGAGTGAATGAGGAAAGACCTAAGAGGGAAGACAGATTCATGCTGGCTCATGTTTTCACTCATGTTTCCACAGCCAGCCAAAGGGCTCGGAGTAGAGGACCTCTCATTTCACAGCTGGGGAGAGGAAATGTCCAGAGAGGTAAAGCAACTTGCAAGTCAAACATCTAGCAAGCAGGAAAGCTAGGACTGAATCTCTTCTCCCTGGCTCTGTCCCTTCCAGTCTTCATGTAAGTTGCTGGCCAGTCCCTCTATCTGAACAGGGCTGGCTTTAAAGAAAGTAGCCACTAGCTAGAGTATTCTTTCGGACAAAAGATCTGTGGAAACCGTGGGTCACATCCCAGCATTTTGTTCTTCCCAAGCCCACCCACCCACAATTACATAAACTGTACACGTGGCAGGTGCTTGTATGAGTTACAGGGACAAAGATGCTCAAACACCTTCCACAGTCTGTGTCACCCAGATGGCTTTCTGCTCATGCAAGAAGGACTCAGCTCTGTTTTCATCCATAAATGTTTCTTTATTTGTCCCCGGAGGCCTTCCTGTCACCTGCAGGAGCACTTCTCTGCAAGCTCTGTGAATTACAACTCTTTTACAGGGTATGTTCCAGACAATGAACTTCTCTCCTTCCATCTTTTAAAATGAGATTAACCCAAGATCACTGCAGAGGCTCCATGAAAGGCTCCCAATGCTAAGCATTTCTCAGATGCCATCACTGGTGCTGGAATGTCTCCATATTGTTTTCTAAGTCTAAGAGACCTTGGAAGGTCCAACTTTGAAGCGGTACAACAGAGAAACACAATTCATAAAAATTTCTCAAGCTGGCATTCAAGACTTCAGGGGTTGTGAGACCAAAGTTTCCACCCCAGGGTAATTTTTGTCTATGCCCCCTTGAGCTCCAACCAAAAAGAACTTCTTTCCTCTCCACCCACAAGGCCCCATTTTTCACCCTACATGCCTTTGGTCAACTCTATCTGATTCATCTGAATTGTTAGACGTGGCAAAGAGTGGTGAAATGTAAGGGAAAATGACCCAGTCAGGAAGGACTTTGAATTCAGGAAGATGAGCTTCCTCCTTATTCATGGTAGGGATTAGCAAATTACGACCCACAGGCCAAATCTAGCCCATTGACTGTTTTTGTAAGTAAAGTTTTATTAGAACACAGTCAAACCCATGTATTTACATATTGTATATGGCTGCTCTTGTGCTACAAAGGCAGAAGTGAGTAGTTGTGACAGAGACTGTATGAACCATAAAGCCTAAAATATTTACTTTCTGGCCCTTTGCAGAAATGTCTGCTGATCCCTGCTCCCCAGCAATCAACAGTCAGTCTCTGGGGATTTTGAAGCTGGGGAGTGACAGGATCTGAGATGTGCTTTAAACCAAGAATGTGGCAATATGTACAGACAGGGAAGCCCCCAGATGACTGCTGGGTAGCTGGGGAGAGGGTGGTGTCATTAGGAGAAATTAGGAATAAAGGGAAAAAAGCAAATTCCAGAAAAGAGGAGATCCATTTGAAACATGTTGAGTTGAGATATCTGTAGGGGGCAATGACAGCAGGAAGTTATTGGTGCTGGACTGGGATTTTAGAGCGAGATCAAGGCTGAAGAAATAGATGCAGGCGTCATCCTCAGGAAGGAGGTGTTGCCACCAGAGAAGAGAAAGGACTAGGGCAAATTCCTCTATTTGCAGGTCAGGAGGATAAAGCACAGCCAGGAATAACATCGAAGCTGTGGGCAGAGGGTCAGAAGGGGGACAGGTGAAAGGAGAGCTGTGGAAAGGGGGTAGCCAGTACATCATTTGCTACAAAGGAAGGAGGAAGTGGCGGGGGTCTGGGGAAAGGTCACCAGAGTGGCAGGGTCACAGGAGGGCTCACTATCTACCTCCTGGTTCTTGTCTTTTCTTCTGAGAAGCAGGGGTGCTGGGTAAGTGAGTCCATGCTGTGAAGGGTGCAGCCTAACACCCAAAGGGAAAGAAGACTCCAAAGATAGGATTTCTGCCCATCTCTGACCCTCAGCCCCCAACACGTACTTGGTCCCAGACATGGTCCCAGGTCCAAGGCTGAGCTCCCAAAACATAGCATGTCTCCCAACACTGGCACCCCCAATGCACCCCAGAGACTCGTGATCACATCATCCCAGCTGGCATACTTCACCGTCATGGCTCGATGCTACCATGACCCAGAGCCTTCTGGCATCAGCAACCACTGCCCGGACAGCACTATGCTCTTTTCTATTTGCAGCAACAAATCCTCTACAACATTACATTAACTTCAAAATGCGGACATATTAAGTATAACAGCAAATTGATTCCTTAGAAGCAGAATGAATTTTACTTGCTATTACTGCCATAACTGGAAATCCAAAAAGGCTGTAATAAACAATATAACCACATTATATTTATTCACCCTTGATCTATCCTTTATAATATTAACTAAAGGAGGTAGGCACCATGGAGGAAAAAGCATTATTTCTAGTATGACAAGGAAGAGACTTTGTTGTGGGAGAGGGGAGGGCTAAAGGAGAAGCAGTGGGATATCTTTTAGCAGAGGCAAGTTCGTAATGAGGACCAGGCTGACTTTTTAAAATAAGACCTATTCAGGTGTGAAATGGGCTCCCCCAGAAATGAGGTGGGAGTCCCTCAGCTTCTCTGGGGCGGCAATAATGGGTTAGTCATGTATGACAGCTCACATAATGGTTAACTCCAGCTTAGGAGACTTCGGACAGCCTTCCCGTGATATAAATACAATATCAGTTGGAAAAACATCCTATTTTCCCAGGGAAAATGTTCTGGAGAACCAAGGTGTCTTGTGGGTTAAGACAAACTCATCAAGCTAACTTTAGGCACCTATTCAGAAGAAATGCACCATCCCAGAAAATGCCTTCTTGGAAAAGGTTTCAGAAAAACGTTTAGCCCAGGGTCACAAACAGGCCACTTATGAGCCAAATCTGATCTACGGGTGTGTTATAGTAGCCTTGCCTAGTTTGGTTTTGGTTTTGAAATATCTGACTCTGTTCCCAATTCTTCAAACTTGACAGAGGTGGTGGATGCTGTTGGTGTCCTGCCCAGATCCCCTTCATCTGGAGGGAACCCATTCCCTAGAGGCTGTTAGCCCACAGCTGCCCCTTCTCCACAGAGCTGCCCTCAATCAAACAGGGACCACCCACCTCCACTGCAGTGGCAATGACAGCCTGACACAGAGGCTTTGGGGGAGCAAAAGGCCCCCACACCATGCTCAAGTTTGGTGCAGTTCATGCTCCCGAGTCTCCCTTAGGAGAAGGCTAAAGCTGGGTGCCAGCCAAAGCCACATCCGTGCTTGCTCCTTCCTCAAAGTGGAGTCTCCAAACCAACAATGAAAACCTCCCCTGGAAACTGATTAGAAATGCAAATTTCTGAATCAGAAACTCTGGGGGTGCAGCCCAGCAGTCTGTGTTTAAACAACCCTTCTAGGCGATTCTGATGCCTGCTAGAATTTGAGAACCACAGCTTTAGACCACTTCCTCGATTCAATCAATTCAGTCACTTCCATGTGGGTCCCCATTTCAGGCTTTGCTTCCAGGGAACGCAACCTAAAACAGGCAAGTTCTTATTTAAAAAAAAAAAATCTGCTATTTCTAGCTTCTCCTGAAAACTGCTTCTTTCCCACAAGAAAGCAATCAGCTTGACGTGGAAGAACAGCTACCCCATTTAAACAGTTGGCATGGTTCTCCATTGGTTTGTACCCAGCCTATCTCACGCACACCAGCCAGGGCTTTGTAGGCCAGTCTGGACATCTAATCCGGTTCTCTGGACTGTGCGCTTGAGATCGGGGCTTGCCTGTCTCACCTCTGTATCCTCAAAGCCTGGGACAGAGCTGGCACTCCTCAGTGTCTAAGTTGAGCTGAACTGAACAAACCCTGTCTGTTGAAACTGGCCAACATTTCCTAAACTCGGAGGAAAAATTCACCCAATAAAGAATCCTAGAAACACCCCTGCACCAAGTTAATATAATGACCTAATAGACATTACAGTTATACATTGGCTATAATTGTGCAAGAATGTAATGTGCGGGAGAAATTGGTTGCTGATTCACCTGATAGCCATCCTAAGCCCCGAAGCCTGCAGATTAATAACCCTTGTAATTTAATCCCAGACCAAGTAATTGCAGGTGCCATCTTCACTCATTTAACACCTAATTCCTCAAAGTAGATTTGCAGGCCTCCGACAGTTGGTTCAAATACTCACGTTGCTTCCTTAGCCCAGAGAGAGATTTCTTATTAAAGAATCAAGGTGAATGTGAAATAAAACAAACACAAAACAAAATCCGGCTGCAAACCTGAGTCCTGGAAGGAAAAAAAGTCATTTCCCACCCAACACTAGCCGGCTGCTCTCAAATTATCCATGCAGAAAATTGCCCAAACTTTTCTACCCAAACTGCATTTGTTTCCGATTTTAAACTAAGTTCCGTTCCTAATTTTTCTTTCTTTCTCCAAAGCTTCTATCTTTAGGAAATATGGAGCCCAAGTTCTATAATTTGCACTTCATTTGAACACTAAAAAGAAATGCTCTTCCCTTTCAAACTATTTCCTCAGTCAATTAAACATATCCTCCAAGTAGAGTGTGTGAAGTGATTTGTGTCCAAGAACTTAATTAGTACTTAATGCTGGAATTTGTATCTTAAGCCCACATACTTTTAAGTTTCCACCAAGCTCAAAAAAGTGGTCCAGGTGTGGGCTGTTTGCAGAAGATCAAGGCAGAAGCAGATTGGAAGATGTCAAGAGAATAAAAGACCATCTGTGTGTTCAAACAGCAGCAGCCCACAGCCTTGGATTCAGGCTGCCTTTTTGCCACCAACTAAGGTTCCTTTGAAGTCTGCAAAAGGGGAAGCAAGTCACTCTTGCTTACACTGCAAAACAATAACTCTCCCATTGTAAAGAGGATGCATGCTCATTATAAAAAAAAAGGATAAGACTCTCTTCTTCCATTTTTAAAAATATTAAATGTACAGTAGGTATTACATTGAAGCTCATATTTCATGTACATTTCTCCCCACACACACATAGTATAACAATATTTTCCCACATTGTTACAAACTGTTTACATGTGTCTCTTTCTTATTCCAATGTTCTCTACCACCTTGAGATTGTCATTCAAATTCCTCTGGGCTGTTCTAATAGATGGTATGCTGTCAAAGCTTGGGTAGGAAAATATCTTACTCTTTTTAAAAAGTCTAAAGCACAGATTATACTATACCCAGAGAGAGAGAGAGCACATAAAGAGATATACAGTGTATAGCTAGTATTAAAATTTTATGGAGGGGTGGTGACCAGTAAAAAAGTATCTAAAAGGCTTGTTCTAGGGAACGATAATGAAAAAAATAGGTTGAGAAACTGAGCAGACAATTAGACCATAATTGACTTAACCAATCCTTCTAATAAAAAAAAACTACCCACACACACTTAAGCTGTTGCTTGATATTAGACTGTTAAATAAAAGCAAAAATGAAGCAAAATTTTATAACATCTGCTAATGACCATATGTTCTTTTTCATGTAAAAGATATGGTTCCCTATGGTTTGGATTTCCAACAATCTGAGTCATTAAAGCAGGAAAAATGAAACTGATCTACTTGTTGGCAGTCTGTACCAAACTTCCCAAGCTTCCATATGTCCATCATTTAGCTCTTCTCTGCAGGAAGGAAAGTAACATTGAATACGTCCTCATTTAATCCTCAGCACACCAACATGAAATTTGCTCATGTATTTGTTCAAAACTGTATTTATGTTCTGAGAGGTTATGTGACTCGCCTAAAGTCATACATTTATTCAGACGGAGCCCAGATTTGGCCCTAACCTTGGTCCTCTTTCCACACACCCTCCCTACCCACCCACCCACCCCCTGCCAGAACCTTAGGCAGTCACTCTTGGAACCTTCTAGAACTTAGTTTCCCCACCAGTAAAACGAGAGGGTTGGACTAGATTTCTAACTGGATCCTGCAATTCCGAGATTCCATATAACCACCTAGCTAAACGTTTGGGTCCATAGGTCAAACACCATGCCGTAGAAACCACTAGAAATTGGAAGAACCATGTTCTTCTATTATCCCTCCAAGTTTTAGAACACCCTCACCCTCGAGGTTCTGCCCTCAGAGCCAAAGCTTTCCAGAAAGGCTTTGCTGACTTCAACTTTGAAAGCACACATCTCGCTCTGCCCCTTCCCAGAGCTTTTTCTCAGGCTCATTCCGAGCCAGAGCCTCTGGGGAGAGCTCTACATGGATGGAGAAGATAAACATCTAGCCCTTAATGAACAGTGTTTTGTTTTTCTCCAGGCCACTGTCCTGCTTTTAAGCACTAAACAGCAGAGATGTATCAGTGTCATAAGA
This sequence comes from Choloepus didactylus, assembly GCF_015220235.1. NCBI lineage: Eukaryota > Metazoa > Chordata > Mammalia > Pilosa > Megalonychidae > Choloepus > Choloepus didactylus. The sequence continues at coordinate 47,025,631 of NC_051325.1, forward strand.
CCACTGTCTAATTAAAACTAAGTTTTAAGAACTACGAGCCCGCATGGGATTTCTCACCCAACTGTGAAGTGTCCCCAAGCTGAAATAACACACATAATTTAGAAGACACCAATGGATGGCATCGTTTCAAGTGCATATGGTCTGCTCTAGCTTTCCCCATCTTTCTGGCACCATGAGAAGTCCTCTTCTGTCAAAACACACACCCAGATGTTGGGAGCTCTGCAGAGGGCTGGGCAGCAGCATGCACTTGCAAAGGCCGAAACATCGACCGTGTTTCTTCTATTGAGGCTCATTATGCAGCTAGGCTATGCTCTAATAAACACTTGTCAGCCTCCGTCCCTCAGGTCACTGCATCACAAGGATGATGCTGGGAACCCTGCATAGATGTGCCCCGGCAGCCTGCTGAGTGAAGTTCACTGCCAAACTGGAAATCATTTTCATTTCATTTGAATGCCTCACTTTAAAGGTAAAAGCAGAATCAATCCCCCCTGGCTTTGGCCAGGTAACTTGGACCAGAGATTCATTCTCCTAATGAATCTACAGCTAAATCTACATGGACCCAAGGAAGAACTGACAGTGAATAAAATCTAAAATGGAAGGCACGTCTTGAAATTTGGAAGAAAAAATATACAGAACCTAAACTGCTAGCAGAACAGGTGTGCGCACAGTTAGAATTTCACAAGCCTTTGCATAAAGCCTAATGAGAGTGCTGTGCTCCTTTTCAAAGCAAGAAATATGTGAGTTCCCAGGTTTCAAACCGTTAGAAACCCCTTTTTCATGCACCAGGATTCCAGAATCCCAGGTATTACAGGGTTGAAGAACCACTGGCCAAGAGCTTAATTTTATCTGGCCCTTGGCAAGCTATCTAAACATACGTGTCTGTCAGGGATGTTAAATCTTCTATTTAAAAATCATTCTACTAGTGACATACAGCAGGTTAGTATAGATTAAAGTGAAATAGTGACACATCCCAAAGTAATTTGGGCAGAGAATAAAAAATATATTTACAGCCTCCCCCCCGCCACCCACCCTGAGGAGCTGGGGAAGGTGCAGAAGTGTTGGACTTCCTCACATGGACTGGTGTTGATGTTGTCACAAACATTGGGACTGGCGGTTTGATGTGCCGAGCCCTCGATCATGGGACTTGCCCTTATGAAGGTCGTTACTGCAAAGGAGAGGCTAAACTTGCGTATAATTGTGCCTAAGAGTCTCCTCTTGAGTACCTCTTTGTTGCTCAGATGTGGCCTCCTCTCTCTCTAACTGAGCCACCTCGGCAGGTGAACTCACTGCCCTCCCCACTACATGGGACCCGACTCCCAGGGGTGTAGCTCTCCCTGGCAACGCAGGATATGACTCCCGGGGATGAATCTGGACCCGGCATCGTGGGATTGAGAATATATTCCTGACCAAATGGGGGATGCAAAATGAGACGAAATAGTTTCAGTGGCTGAGAGATTTCAAATGGAGCCAAGAGGTCACTCTGGTGGACATTCTTATGCACTATATAGATAACACCTCTTAGGTTTTAATGTATTGGAATAGCTAGAAGTAAATACCTGAAACTACCAAACTCCAACCCAGTAGCCTGGACTCCTGAAGACAACTGTATAATAATGTAGATTACAAGGGGTGACAGTGTGATTGTGAAGGCCTTGTGGATCACACTCCCTTTATCTAGTGTATGGATGGATGAGTAGAAAAATGGGGATAAAAACTAAATGACAAATAGGGTGGAATGGGGGGGATGGTCTGGGTATTCTTTTTTTACTTTTATTTTTTATTCTTATTCTTATTCTTTCTGATGTAAGGAAAATGTTCAGAAATAGATTGTGGTGATGAATGCATAACTGTATGATCGTACTGTGAACAGTTGATTGTATACCATGGATGATTGTATGGTATGTGAATATATTTCAATAAAACTGAATCTAAAAAAAAATCATTCTACTACCATAATTAGGAAAACACAATAAATGCCCCTCCCCTACACAACAAAAACCATAGTGTAACTAAATTCTTTTTCCTGTTGGATGGACAGATATTGTCTTTTCCTTCTACACATAACTTTCTCATTTTCCCAGGAAAATCATTATTTTCCCAGTTTCCTCATGATCCCTAGGTCCTAGGTCCTTTGCTAAGATTCCTAAAGTCTAGCACTACTTCCTATAATTCACCTGGGATACCATAAGTCACCTTAATACATAACATGAATCTAAAAGAAAATGCTACCATGCAATATATTTAATAGGATTTGATCTTCTTGTTCTTGATTTTAAGTGCTAACCAAACGAAACCAAAAAAAAAAAAAAAAAGAACACTAATGAGCCTGCTTTTTACTCTGGTATGGTCTTCAATTGACCTTTTATTATAGTTACACGGTCTTTAATTGGAGGAGAGAAAAAATATTCTCAAGAGCCTTCCAGTTATGGCAAGAAAGTTCCCAAATTCACATTCTCAACTTGAAAATCCAGAAATGCTGGCTAGAGGTGGGAGCAAGGAGGACACAAAAATCCACAGCACCTACCACTGCCGCCATATCCACCCATTCTCATCTGGTCCTTACTCCATAATGGTGTCACCATCTACCTGGTCACCCAAGAAAGGCCCTAGGAGCTCTGACTCCTCTCTTTCCCTCACCTCCCACAAAAGAGAGGTCACTGAGTTTCCATGATTGTATCTCCTAAGGGTTTCTAAACCATTCCTTTCTTTCCTCTCTTCCCCAAACCATTACCTTCATACAGGCCCTTTAGGTATCTCAGCTGGATTTCCAACCAGCCTCCCAACAGGACTTCTGGGCCTGCCTCCCAAGTGCTCCAGCATGGGGGTTCCAGACCACAAATGGGAGCCACCACCCTCTGCTTGGAAAACCTGGGCTGGATCCTCATTGCCAAAGGATGAGTGAGGTTCAGACTACCAAGCATGGCTATGAGGGCCGATGTGATTTGGCCTCAGCCAATCTTTTGATTTAATCTCCGTTAATTAATGCTAATATTTCACAGGGTTGGTGAATAAATAGATTTCCACAGTGAAGAAAAGGAGCACAAAATAATAATACCAATCACACTATATGCTACATTACAAAATGCTTACTATAGCTAGGGCCGTGCCAAAAGCTTTATATGAATTACCTCACTTAATCTCAACAACAATAAACCAGGTACTATTTTTAACCCCATGTGTGAATCAGGGAACAGTCAGGACAGCTTCTTAAGGGACAGAGATAGGAGATGAATGAACCCAAGCAGAGTTAACAGAGACCATGTCTTTATTCACTGCACACACTACCTCCCACATGATGCCAACGTGTGACCTGGAGGGTGGTGGTGCAGACTGAAATTTCACAGCAAATACCCACCAGACACTGCTCACGATGCCCACGTCAGCTAAACCCCCAGAACGTGCAGGAGGGAGCCACCTGCTGAAGCTAGGAGCTCAGCTTTTAGAGGGTCCAGGAGACATGAGGAAGTCTAAGGTACAACTAGAGTGGAGGAGGCCAGGCCCAAACCATGCATACAATTAAAAATGCACCCAATCCAATTAACTCTTCCAATCATCCAAGGGTGCATGCAGAGGGGAAAAGGATACAGAAGAATTCCATCCCTGAAAGCACCAGTAAACTTTTTTATGGGTCCATGCTTCCCAACCACCATTCTGATTCCATGTTGGCTTCTCATGTTGAGCAACCCATGGAAGTGAGAATGCATTAGGCAATAGACCTGAGAGCCTTTTCCCACACTGTACTCTCTTCCTGGACCCCTCCTCCCCATCCGTAACCCAGCCCTTTGGCCTAATTAATGATTACTCCCTCTTCCTATCTCAGCTGAAGCATTATTTCCTCAGGGACACTCTCCCTGAGTAGATCAAATCCTCCTCCATCCTCTTCTTCATGGCAATCATCCCTACTGTAATCTTACACTTGTTTTTCTAGTTACTTAAGGTTTCTCTCTCCAACTTGGCTATAAGCTTCATGACAGCAAGCACTGTGTCTACTGCTCAGTACACTGCCTGGCAAATAGTAAATGATCAATAAATCTTTGTTGAACAAATGAATAAATGCTTGAGAATTTCAGTTCAGTCTTCCAAACAGTTATATTTGTCATCATAAATTAATAAGTTCAGCATCTGGTTTTTGCACTAGTGTCTTATGAACTTGGTGAGTGAGCCAGTCTCCCTGAAACTGGCCCTTCCGGAGGCCCCGAATAAATGACTCTGGGGGCCAGTGAAGATGAGAAATTGAACCTAGTTCTTGGTGACTCCACCCAGGCCCAGCTTGGGAATCAGGCAGCCTTTGCCTCTAATATTCCCATCTCATCTTCAGCACCCACAAAACTGCGTCCAATAGCGGTCATCATGTCCTTGCAGGCAGAGTTACACACAAAAATTGGATCTGCTGGCTCCTGTTTTATGTGCACTCATTCTCCAAAATCAAATAACAAATGCAAGGTAGAAGGGAGGACAGCAAACAACGTATTCCAGGTGGAAAGAAACAAAAGCCTAACTTAAACCAAACCTCTCCCTCTTAGGGATGACAACACAACATGGCATGGAGACAAAAACAATAAACAGGCTGCCCCTTTAAAAATAAAACCATCAATCTGTCATTAAGCCCACAACCAGTTGCAGTATTAATCACACTCTCCTGGCAAGAGAATCCATTTCCCAATAAAGTTTGAGCAGTAGAGAAAAGGCAGAGCCAACAATCAGGAAATAAACTACGCTTTCAAATGATCAAAAGAAAGCTGTCTTTTTGCCGGCTGCTCTCTTACCAGCCTGCTGCTAGTACCAAGCACACATAAATACACATGCCACTCTGTATCCCCCACATCAGATTTCCATCATTTCAGAGTGTTCTGTGATTCTCTCTGGGCCCATTTTTCACTTTGTACCAGTTTTGGACAAGCGGAATAGCAACCACACCTAAAAATTCAGAGGTACTACTTAAGCACAGCCGTCATCTCCAGTTTCTTGCTCACAGCTAAAGACTGAACAAGGGTGTCCTGTGAGTTCCAGAGGACAGAACGAACACTGAGCAAGATAATGAGAGACAGAATCCTCTTGCCATTCTGGACTGCACTGCTGTCTCTCTGCCAGGAATCTAGAACCAATCATGTTAGGTAGTGTTTGTGTGGCTCGGCCTCACCTCCTAAACTGGGAACTCCTGAAGGCTTTAGCTTTAGCTTTCTAGGGGCTGGTACCAAGTAGACATAAAGGTGATGCTTAAAGATTAAGGTTTCATTCACTGTGTGATCAGTGAAATCCCCTTCACTAGAATGCCCAAGAGAAGTCAGAGAACCAACTCCCAGGAAGCTATCCTCATGTGAGAGGCAGGAGAACAATACCCAGTCTCTTTTGTGCTTTTGCTTTAATTAGCAATTAATGGATGATTTTCCTTCCATAGAAATGTTAACATCTGTTAGCCCAATCCACTCTGGAAATGCTCTGATGTTGCTGAGTCTACATTAAATATACAGATTAATCTGAAATGAATGACATCTTTACAATGTTAAGTCTTCCTTCCTACGCATAAACATGGTATCCCTCTCCACTTAAATAGGCCTTCTTTCAGGCCCTTTGGAGTGTCTCCAGGTAAATCTTATGCAATTTTTGTTTAGGTTAATTCCTAGAAACATTAGGTTTTTGTTGCTATTATGAATGGTATCTTCTATTACATTTTCTTAAATTATTGTGGTACAGAGGAAAACTACCAATTTTTGTATGTTCATACTATCCAACAACTTGTTGAACTCACTAGTTTGTTAATTTTTTCTTCAAGTAAATGATATTATATAAAAATAATTATAATCTTGTCTTTTCCCTTCCAATTCTTAAAACTGCTTCTTTTTACTGTTTTACTGCATCAGCCAGAATCTTTTGTTGTATGTGAAACAACAGCAATATTCATTGTGCTCTATCTTCTTTTTAACCTTAAAAGAGAATGCTTCTCAGATCTAGTTAAGACTAGGGCAAACCAGGCCAAAGGGTAAATGTCAAAACTGACTGTGTTTTAAAACTTCAACTTCCATGTGAGACCAAGGGAAGAGATGTCTATTTGGTGCAGGATCTATATTTTCTAAACAATATAACTCTACAGTTGGTTTGTTCAAACACCACAATAACATTTGAATAGGAACGTTATTCCTTTGAATAGGAAGTGAGATATGGTAGGTTAGTATAGGTTAGAGTGAAATAGTGACACATCCCAAAGTAATTTCGGCAGACAATAAAAAATATATTTATAGCCTTCCCTCCGCCCCAAGGAGTTGAGGGAAGGTGCAGAAGTGTTGGACTTCCTCACCTGGACTGGTGTTGATGTTGTCACAAACATTGGGACTGGCGGTTTGATGTGCCGAGCCCTCAATCATGGGACTTGCCCTTATGAAGCTCGTTACTGCAAAGGAGAGGCTAAACTTACATATAATTGTGCCTAAGAGTCTCCCCGAGTACCTCTTTGTTGCTCAGATGTGGCCCTCTCTCTCTCTCTAACTGAGCCACCTCGGCAGGTGAACTCACTGCCCTCCCCACTATGTGGGACCCGACTCCCAGGAGTATAGATCTCCCTGGCAATGCAGGATGACTCCCGGGGATGAATCTGGACCCGGCATCATGGGATTGAGAATATCTTCTTGACCAAAAGGGGGATGCAAAATGAGACGAAATAGTTTCAGTGGCTGAGAGATTTCAAATGGAGTTAAGAGGTCACTCTGGTGGACATTCTTATGCGCTATATAGATAACACCTCTTAGGTTTTAATGTATTGGAACAGCTAGAAGTAAATACCTGAAACCACAAAACTCCAACCCCGTAGTCTGGACTCCTGAAGATGATTATATAATAATGTAAATTGCAAGGGGTGACAGTGTGATTGTGAAAACCTTGTAGATCACACTTCCTTTATCTAGTGTATGGATGGATGAGTAGAAAAATGGGGATAAAAACTAAATGACAAATAGGGTGGGAAGGGGGGGATGGTTTGGGTGTTTTTTTTACTTTTATTTTTTTTACTCTTATTCTGATTCTTTCTGATGTAAGGAAAATGTTCAGAAATAGATTGTGGTGATGAATGCACAACTATATGGTTGTACTGTGAACAGCTGATTGTATACCATGGATGATTGCATGGTATGTGAGTATATTTCAATAAAACTGAATTTTTTAAAAAAAGAGAATGCTTCTAAAACTTATCTATTAAGCATAATGTTTGCAGAAGGCTTTTGAAGGAAAGGTTCTATCAGGTAAAAGACATTCCCTTCCATAACAGATTACATTATTGTTCCCCATTATTTGTCATTTCTCTCTACCTGGCCCATCTCTACTCCCTTGGGAAAAATATAGATCCCAACACATTGACATCAGGCTTGGTCAAGTGACTTGTTTTGGCCAATGGACTTCAGAAGGAAGGTGTGGCATATGCCATGTCCAAGCTGACACTTTAAGAGCCATCACATGGCTCTCCCATCCTCTGCTACAGGATCAGCATATCCCTGATAGGGTCTGCTCCTCCAATCGGGGTCTCAAAATGGAGATTACAGAAATGAAGAATACAAAGAGCAGAGACACAGCCAATTTACCACCAAGGTGTAACATGACCAAGAAAGCAACCTCTGTTGTCATAAACGACTGAAATTTGTGAGCTGTTTAACCTAGCAAAAGCTGATTGCTAAGCTGTCCATTCTTATTTTTCTCTGGGCTGTTGTCATAATCAGGTGTCTTTGCTACAGCTTTTTGAGATCATCATGTGGTTATTCTCCTTCAATCGGTTCACATAATGATTTCTCTTGAAAGTTTTCTGAGGTTAATCTGTAGCAGATATTAGCTGTCCATCAAAAAAAAAAAAAAAAGTAACATCTCTTTCCATGGCAATGTCACTGGGAGATGGATGACCAGTTTGAAACTGTATTTACCAGCCCTTCTGGCATGCATGTGTGGTCCCGCAACTAGATCTCACCAAGAGAACATGAAGAGAAGACATAGGTGTCATTTACAGACCCAGAAGCTTTTATAAAACAATAGTGATTCTCTATCCTCTCTCTTCTTCTGATGGTTGAGAAATAGAGGACTCTGAACCACAAGATATAAGAGAGACTGAGTCTTTAAATCACCACATGGGCTGTCTGCCAACCCCTGGACTGTTTTGTGAGCAAGAAAGTAACTTCTGTTGGGTAAAGCTACTTAAATTAGGTAGCTTATTTGTTAGAGCAGCTAGTGTTACCCTAATACACCATCCTTACATTCCAGGGATAGATCCAATTTGTTTATAATGTATGATTTTTTTAATGTGTCAGATTTAGAATGTTAAAATTTTATTAAAAATGTTAAGTGAAACTGACTTTTTCTTCTCTGTTACTATCCACATGCAATATTGATACTGAGGACAAAAATTTGGTATTAAGCGTCAGAAAACAAGAGCAGCTTTCTCTTTTTATAAATCTCCAGAACAACATGTACAAGGTGGGAATTACTGATTCATTTAAAACATTGTGGACCTTATGATTTGGGGAGGAGGGGGAAGTTTTTATATGTTTTCATTTCTTCAGCAGTGATAGCTCTAGTCAAGTTTACCAACTTTGGAATTTTATACTTTTTTTCCATAAATCTATTCATTTCATATGTGTTTTCACATTTATTCATCCAATTTGCTTATATCTAAATTGCTTCTATATTTTATATGAGCCTTCTTTTCATTATCTTGATCAGTCTCGCTAGAGGCTTTGTCCATCTTTACAATCTTTTTAAAGAACTAACCTCTAGTTTTTCTACTCATTACTGTTTATTCTGTCCCTTTTTTTATTGCTTTCTACCCTATCTTATTATTTCAATCTTCTTGTTTCATTGGTCAGAGAATACAGCCTGAATGAGGTCAATTCTTAGAAATATGAGAATGACTCTCTGGCCTAGAATATGATTTGCTTTTTCAAAATTGCATGTGTGCTCAAAAATAATATGCATTTAATGGGTATAAGCTTGTTATTCACATTATTCAAATCTTTTAGAGTCTTGCTTATTTTTGTCTGATCTGTTTCCAAGAAGAGTATGTTTTCTATCTACAATGGTAGACTTATCTATTTATTACTATCTATAATCCTGTCAATTATTTCCCTATATAGCTTAAGGCTGCATTGTTGGTTATATTGGTTCATGACTATTATTATCTTCTTGAAATATTGTAGCATTTCCAAAATAAATCCTCATTTTTTATCCCTTTTGATGTTTTACACCTTAACTTCTGTTTCATCTGATATTGAAATTGCTAGCCTGGCATTATCTTGGTTATTTTCCTGGAATATCATTTTTATCCCTTTATGTTCAACCTTGCTCTATGCTTTTGTTTATGTAGAGCTTTTAAAAACCACATATCCAGAAGGATCATTTTTGTAATCCAGTCTAAGAATCCCTGCGTCTTGAACCCATTTACACTATAATAACTGATATTTGTAGGTCTGATTTCTTCATCCTATTTTGCTTTCTATTTAGCATACTTTTTTCTTTCTACTTTCCTTTCTCCCACTGAATAGATCAAATTTTCTTTATTTTTTTTCTACTGCTAGTTTGGAACTTACAAATTATACTTTTCTTATTTTCATGTTTGTCCCTAACTTATTAAGATCCATATTTAAACTTATTCTTTCCTATTAATATCCAAAACTTACCTATGACTATGTTCTCACCATTGAAGGACAATATCCCTGCACTGCTTTCCCTGTCTTCTGATCTTTCACACCTATATACACTTCATTTTTCAAGTTGTAGTTGTCTAGAAATTTAGTTCCAGATTAGCTGTTGGTCCCCATCCACCTTTTTTCTGGCTTATGTTGAATCCTGAGCATAGGAAAGGGCTGGCAGACCATGTTTTAACAAGTGGTTGGACCCAGAATTCTCCTCCTCCTCATTTTTGTTGTTATTGTCCATTTGGGGGCAATTAAGAATAGTGCTTCCATGAACATTCTTTTTCTAACAGATTTACTGAATTACAATCAAATAATAAAATTCACCTTATTAAATGTACAATTCAATAATTATTTTTTACATTTGGAGAACTGTGCAACCATCACCATAATCTAGTTTTATAAAATTTCCATCACTCCAAAAAATATCTCTCACACCTATTTGCTGTCAACCCGTTTCCAGTGCCAACCCCAGAAAACCACTAATCTATTTTCTGTCTCTCAAGATTTGCCTTTTCTCAGCATTTCATATAAATAAAATCATACAAGGAGTGGACTTTTCCATCTGGCTAATTTTACTTAGCATACTGTTTAGGTTCATCCATGCTGTTGCGTGTGTCAGTAGTTCATTTCATTTCATTGCTGAATAGTATTGCATTGGTTGGATGCACCACATTTTGTTTATCCATTGCCTGTTGATGGATATTTGGATTGCTTCCACTTCAGGGCTATTCTGAACAACATCTATATGAACATTTACACATAATTCTGTCTGTGGACATGGGTCTTCATTTTTCTTGGGTATATAACTAGGAGCGGAATTGCTAGTTCAAATGGTCAATTTATGTTTAACTTTTCTAGGAAACTGCCAAACTGTATTCCAAGTGACCACACCATTTTACATATATACCAGCCACGTAGAGGATTCCAGTTTCTCCACATCTTTGGTAACACTTGTTATCACCAGTTGTTTGTTTGTTTGTTTTATTATATTCATTCTAATGAATGTATTTCATTTTTATAATCAGAAAAAACAGGCACCTAGATCAGTATATGGAATTTGTCTATATACCCTATGATCTTAATTAAGGAGGAAAAAACATATTAAAAGTAAATATACTAAAAGAGCAAACATGACCGCCTCTGGGTGATAGGATCGTGGGTGGTTCTTCTTTCACCTCTCTGTATTTATCTTTTTGATAAGGAACAGGCACTTATTTTATCATGGAAAAAAAAAAAACTAACTTTACTCAAGTAATAAGATATCTCGTGGTGTTTAACAGCTAATACCATCTTATTTTACCTATCTTAACAGTCGCCAACAATGACAATTAGATACCGAAGTTGCCCTCCAGCCTCCAGCTGGACCTGCAGAGTAACTGGTGGTTTTATTAAGCTCCAGAGTTCCAGGGCCCTCTCTCACATCAGGTGGAAGGCCTGGATGCACAGCCACTACCTCCATCCAGCCCACACACTCCCTGCGCTAGTGTGGGGCCACTCGGCCTCGTCTATTCAGAAACTTCTCATTCCTTTCATCCTGTGATTGTTCACACCCTCCCAACCCCAGTTGGCTATTACACCAAACTCTACAAGGTGCGTGGTATTCAAATAGTTTTGTGTTTGGTGATTAACAAGGACTCCGCATCATACATAATTGTAAATGCTACTTGGTTAGCACATAAAACAGGATTCTTGCTGACAAGTCATCTTCTTCATTCATCCAACAAGTATTAATTGTGTGGAAGGCACCTTGCTACATCCTCCCAAGTTCACAATCAAATAATATACCATATCCTCAAAGAATGGGGTGTTAAGGTTCCTAAAGGACAAACACTCAAAGAGATCCAGGGGAATGTGCAAAAGGAACTAGCTGGGAGATAAAAGACATTTCAAGAAAAATGTCACCTGAGAGTTTGGCAGTGTCAGTTGGATATGGAACTCAGAGATCCAGAGATTACACAATGACCCAAGACAAGCATCTAGGGGGCAAGAAGAAGAAAAAGGATCCTCTTTCCTGCTTCTTGCTCCCCTCTCAAATACTTCTCCCCTGCCTTTCCCTCTCAGTCACCACCAAACCATCTCCTCCTTCCTCCAGACACCCCTACAAAGGCCAGCTACTTTGCTTCAGGCAGCCAGGCAGGAGTGCTCTAACTCAACCTGTCTAAGAGAAAAAAACAAAAAGTCCCAACCAGAGTTCTCTTTATTCTACACCATACCTTGGCACTTATAAGTCCAACATTATTTTAAGGATATCACATTTTATAAAAGAATCATTTAACTGCGCATCATGCCCATCATTTCATGTTGAAGATAATACCTTATTGAATTATTTCAGAAATAACTTCAACATTGAGAGCCAAAGGAAAACCTGTGGCTAGAGGGAATGGTGTTATTTGGCCTGATGAATAATTTGCACTCAGCAATAGGGAGTTATCCAAGCCACCAAGCGTGAATTACTAATTTTCAAAAGACTAAAAAATAATAAAGTACATTCAACCTTAAAACCATTCTGAACATAATCCTCCTTTGAGGATTCAGAAATGCCTGGAAACACTTTAAATTTGTGAGTGAGGACAACGACTCTAGGTTGTCACATCCATACAAAGTCAGTCAATAAAACTCAGCAGGCTTTGAGCTTACAATCCTGCTGTTCTAAGCTAAAAAGAATTGTTCTTCTAATAGTAAATGTAGGTAAATTCCACCAGTACAGAATATAGGAGATGCGCCTATTAAGGAATGTGATTAACTGAATTTTATTTTAATTTTTTCCAAGTTAACTGCATATAGTAAAATTCACGTTTTATAGGTATATAATTACATGAATTTTGACAAGCTTATACAATTGTGTAAGCTCCACCACAATCGAGACATAGAATATTTCCATCACTCACCTACCCCCAAAATTCCCTCATGCCGCTTTATTGAACTCTTTCCCCCTTCCCCTGTCCCTGTGCTCCATGGATCTAATTTCTGTGCCTATAGTTTTACCTTTTCCAGAATGTCATAAAAATGGAATATTGTAACATGTAGCCTTTTGAGTCTGGCTTCTTCCATGTGGTATGATCTTTTAGGAGTTATCCACAATCTTTACTGATTTTCTTTAGCTAAAGTAGATCTTGCACATCCAAATGGGTGCTGGTTGCCTCACATTAGGCTCCTTCTCATTCAAAATGTTGTGAAACTCTTTATCAAGAAAACTTCAGAGCAACCTGATACCCTCTTGCTCATTTATTGGAGGAGGAACAAATCTACATCTTTAGACAGAGGTAAAATGTTTTGAAAGAGTAAAGGTCTCTAACCTGTGAGCTTTTACTCAAGGACACAAGCTCTGGCCAACAGAATCCTGTGTTCCCAGCACTTAGCACCATGCAGGGTCCTAGGCGGGGCCACAAAACCTGCTCATTAAACTCACCTGAACTGCAATGTGATCAGCGGTCAACCTGGATAATACCATTTTTGTTCAAAAATAAAACAATCTCACCGGGAAAATTTCTCAACTAATGACAGATTATTTTGTTGTGCTTTGTTTTGTTGTAAGTGTATGTGTGTGTTTGTTCCAGTTTGCTAATGCTGCCGTTTTGCAAAACACTGAAACGGACTGGCTTTTATAAAGGGGTTTATTTGGTTACACAGTTACAGTCTTAAGGCCATAAAGTGTCCAAGGTAAGGCATCAAAAATTGGGTACCTTCACTGAAGGATGGCAATGGTGTCCAGAAATGTCTGTTAGCTGGGAAGGCACATGGCTGGCGTCTGCTCCAGAGTTCTGGTTTCAAAACAGCTTTCTCCCATGACGTTCCTCTCTAGGCATCTACTTGCTCCTGGGTTGTGTTCTCCAAAATGTCTCTATAAGCTGCAGCTCTTCCAAAATGTCACTCTCAGTTGCTCTGAGGTCCTTCTGTCTGTGAACTCTTTTATACGACTCCAGTGATCAAATTAACACCCACCCTGAATGGGAAGGGTAATACCTCCATGGAAATTACCCAATCAAATATTTCACTCACAGTTGATTAAGTCACATCTCCGTGGAAACAATCAAAGAATTCCACTCTAATCAACACTAATACATCTGCCCCCACAAGACTGCATCAAAGAACATGGCATTTTGGGGGATATAATACATCCAAACCAGCACAGTGTTTAAAACTGGCTCTGAAAGCATTTCCAAAAGTGGAAATTCCAAAAGTGCTCTGGGCAAAGCAGCATTTATTGAAGTGAGTGATGAAGAGCCTAAGGTGACTCTTTTGAAGGGCAACATGGATTCTTCTGATAAATGAGGCTCTCAGGAGAGTCAGAGGAGCCTGCTCAGGTACATTCCTTGGTGTCCCTTTCTCAGGTCACCAGAGAGAGGGACCAAGGCTCACAGTAGAAGCTGCCAGGAGCTTCCCCTTATTTATTACGCATAATTTTGCATAATGGCAGCATTAGCAAACCAGAACACATAGGAAAGAAGATCTCACTCTGAGTTGGTCTAGATTCTAGAACAACCCTATCTCCTGCCTCAGATGTAAATAGCTGGGCAGTAGGAAGGGAGCAACAGCTTGCAAAGGTGACATTCTCTAAGTCTGCTTTTTCTCATCCATAAAATAGAGTTAATAATCCCTTCCAGCTGTGGGGATTAAATAATGAATAACAAAAATAGCACTTGTTATGAATTGCAAGTATATTTAAGGGTCAAATACCATGGAATGTGTATTATTTTCATTAATGAGTTTAATCCATGTACCCAACCCCATGAGGTAAGAACATTATTATTGCCAGCTAATAAATGAGAAACTAAAGCTCAGAGAGTCTAAGCAACTTGCTCATAACTACCAGCTAAAAAGTAGTAAAGTGATTGTGTGTTCTCTTTACCATTATATTTAACCGTATTCCACTTCTGGCAATCAGTTCCAAAGAAATAATCATCAATGGTTAAGAAGCTTAACACACAAAGATGTTCCTCATGGTCTGAGGGGAGAAAATCTGAAAAAATTAAACACCCAACAACTAGCCATTGCACATGTAAATCTTCAAACTTTTAAATGATGATTACAGAAGAAGAGTTTATGAACACATGAGTTCCTCCTCTCTCCCCCAAACCCACTGATACTACAGCAAATAAGTGCAAATAGGACAACGTCATAAAAGCATCAAAACCTTCTAGCAAACTTACAGAAAACAAAAGATAGATGTAGTAGTAATGGCAGCACGATCAGAGCACATGGAGAGCAGGGAGGGAGTTGGAATAAAGAGGAAGAAACTGCTTCCCATCATGGAAGCCCAATGTGGGTAGATTCAGATACCAGATGCAGGAAGAAGGGCAGAAATGAGTGAAAACTGCCTGCAGGAAAGTTACAAAGGTTAGCTCCTCGTTCTATTCACCCATCGTCCCTCACCACTTCTCCCAAGAGCAACAACTGAACTTGCTCCCAGCTGAAACAGGAAAAATACTTCCCAAAGATAATTATCAGTCTTCCAAGAAGGAGTTTGAGCTTCGGGGGATTGATCACACCAGAATATGTTCTTCTTTAGCTTGGCATAAGGGGCGTGAGTCACATAACTTGCCTGCTTTTTTCCCCACTCATGTCCACGTGAAGCCTGCCAAGCAACTCACTTACCCATGTACCTGGTGTTGAGCAAACAAAACCCACTCCAGCTATCTACATCAATCACCCTATCCTGCATTCCTAAAATGAATGAACAACCAAAGTCATCCAACACTTGGAGGAGAAAAACAATACCAAAAAAGAATTGAGCTGAAGCAATAGAACCGACGCCAGGGAAAACAGAGATAACCCAGAAACAGATAAGAACTTTCAAAGCATCCTCAATAATATCTTCCAAAATATTGAAAAGATATTACACATATGAAACAAGACAATCAGAGAACCAAAAGAAATCAGTTTTTGAAAATTAAGAATATGCCTGTTAAAACAAAGAATTCAAAGGAAAGCTGGAAGAAAACATTAAGGAAATTTGCCAGAACATAGAGCAAAAAGGAAATCATGTGGAAAATTTAAGAAAAAGTCAGAGATATCTGCAAGGTCAATCTAAGAAGCAAATATGCATCTATTATAAGTTGCTAGGGAGATAATAGAGAAAATGCATAAGAAGAAATAATCAGAGAAAAGAATTGATTTTTTTTTCACAGAATTGAAGAAATAAATAAGATTGAAAAGGCCCACCCAAGTTTCAAACAGGATGAATGGAAAATACCATAAAGAGAACATCCCAGCATCTTCCACCAGGAGCGTGTGTATTTGAGGGACAGGGCAGGGTAGACAAAACAAACACATTATACACAAAGGAATGAAAATCCTAAGTGTTGAGCTTATTACAATACTGAAGATTAGAAGACAACTGAACATGTTTAGAAATGTTAAGGAGAAAAGTATTTTGAATCTAGATCTCTGGGTTCACACACACACACACACACACACATCAAGTGTGAGGATGAGAAAAGAAAGATTTTTTTGAACCTTCAAGAACAAAGAGTTTGTCACATACCCATCTTTTAACAAAAAGTTAATTGGGAATAAACTGAAATGAAATGAAAAAGGAAGACAAAGGAGTCCAAAAAGAGAAGAAATCCAGGAAAACAAAAAACAGAAACACCATGGCCAAGCAGCCAGTGGTGGGCAGGGGTAAAGGGAGTAGGAAGTAGTCATGTGAGAGCACTTCACAAAGAGTGGGACTGAGCAGCTGGAAGACCTCTGCTTCTTCCACCAACAAGAACAATGAAAGACAATTAGAAAACAAAAAGCTGTACAAGAAGGTCAGACTCCAAAATATAATTAAAACATAATACGCTAAAGAATGGGGAGTGGTTGCTTAGTATGAGCAGAATGTTCAACTACGATGAACTTGAGGGTTTGGAGATGAACAGAGGTGTCTGTAGCAAGACGTGAGAATGACTAACGGTGCTGAATGATGTGTGGATGAGGTGGAAAGGGGAAGCTCAGAGTCATATATGTCACCAGAAGGAAAGCTGGAGGTCAAAAGATGAGAATGTATAAAACTGAATCCTATGGTGGGAAATGTCCACAATTAACTACAAATATTAGGACTCTCTTCAATGAACCAGAACAAATGTATGACAATACAATTAGAAGTTAATAATAGAGGGGCATATAGGGAAAAAACATATACGTATTGTAAACTATATACTACAGTTAGTAGTATTTCAACGTTCTTTCATAAACAGTAACAAATGTACTATATCAATACTATGAGTCAACAATTGAGGGATGTTGGTTAGGGATATGGGAGGATTCAAGTTTCCTTTTCTTTTTTTTTTTCTTTTTTTCTTTTTTTGTCTTTCGCTTTATTTCTTGTCTGGAGTAATGAAAAGTTTCTAAAAATTGAACAAAAATTAAGTGCGGTGATGGATGCACAGCTGTATGAGGGTACCAGGGGCAACTAATTGTACACTTTGAATCTTTGAATAATTGTATGGTATGTGAACAATCGCAATAAAAATTTAAAAAAAAAAAAAAAAACATAATACGCCATGATGATGCTAGCAATTGATGGAATGGAAAAGAAAGTAAATTCACCTGATCTTGGTGCTTGGAACTCTTGAGCAGCACAGTTGCAAAACCTTGCCCAGGTTTTACCAAAAAGCACAGCACAAGACAATGGCATCTGGGAAGGCAGGTTATTTTGGGAGGTGATTTGCAGTGCCAGGAGTGGAGGACTGGGAAGAGTTGAACATGGAAGGAGGAAAAGCCGATCCACAGATGCCCTCTGGATCTGATCACCACTGTGGGAAACCCAACTCCATCCCGCTAGAGACCCTTTTGAGAGTTATCTGCATGGGGGATGGAAGATGGGAATATTTACCCTTGAACTTCCATCCCCAACTGATCAAAGGGTGCCCCTTGGGCCTGCCATTTCCAGATCTGTGCAGACATCTGCATGACTGAGCAGGGGTCTACAACAGAAAAGCCCCCAGGGTAGAAGATGACAGATACATAATGTACTATTTAGAATTATATTTTCCATATGCATGTAATATTTTATAGTAATAAATATGTAAATGATACATACAAATACTATGTAGTCATTTGCAAGCTTTCCAAGCATAGGATGGGATCAATCTTTTCTGTCCCTTTTATGGTTCAGCGGGATCATGTGACTGATCTCGCCAATGAATTAAAGTGAAACCGGTATCTCACTTCCTGTCAGGGTGTTTAAATGCTGCTGCAAGACACTCCAGAGCTGTCTTTCCTCTGTCTTAGTGAACAGCAACATTAAAGAAAGTATCTGCTTCATCCTCATGGACCCAGAACAAAGTGCAGAGCACCAGTCCAACCCAATAGACATGGGAGGGTAAAAGAAATACACCTTTACTGCTAAAGCCACTGAGATTTGGGAGTTGTTTGTTACTGCAGCCTAACCTAGACCATCCTAACCAACAAACAAGTAAATGTTTTATAATGTTGTGGGGTGAACCCACCTTAAAATTTTACACACACACAGTATGGATACAACTGAACATGAGAAATAAAACCTATACATACAGAAAATATGGAACAACATACCAAGTACTTATAGTGTTTGTGCATGATTGACAGAATTCCAAGAAACATTCATTCTTCCATTTTCTCTTTTAAAATTTTACTTAATAAGCAGGTATTATGTATAAAAATAAACACTAAAAGAAAATCTCAATCAAGGAAAAGGGTGCCATATCAAGGAAGAGATATTAGCAGACATATTTTTGCCTTGTAATCATTACAAAGACAAAACCTCAGTACCTTTATCCACACCATAAAACGAGCAAATCATTTTTGCAGAAATTAGGGCAGGAGCGTCCTGCATACTTCAGAGGTTTACTTCAGCTTCACAATTTGCATATTTTGAAAGTCTCCCAAACATTCAGTAAAGTTTTCAGTAACCCTGAACTGTTTCTATCCCCTACTTCCAAGTCTCTCAACAACTTGTACAGCTTTTGCTAATAGGGTTAATTGTTCTCAAAAGAGAAAAGAACATTAGAAAATCCACTCTCTAGAACTTAACAGCATGAAGGCTGGTGTATGCACGCATGGGTACACACAACACACACACACACACACACACACACACACACACACACAACAGGTCAACATTTTAAGTCAAGTTGGGAACCAGCTTCCATTTCCAAAGGGCAGCCAGAGGAGTCTTTTGGAAATTAAATCAGGTCATGAACTTCCCTGCTTCAACATTCCAGTGGCTTCCCATTGCATTTTAGGAATAAAACCTAAACTTTTAACCCTGACCAGCAAGATGCAAGTGACCTTCCCCAGCCCTCTCTCCCCCTGACTCACTTTTGCTGTTTTCTCTGTTACAATATAGTCTCTATGAGGACCTTGTCCGTCTGGTCCATTGCTGTATCTCCAGCATCTAGAACAGTCTGCATTATGTAATAATTGCTTAATAAACGTCTGTCAGGTAGACGACTACAGACAGGCAAGTGTATCCAGCTACAAAAAGGGCTGACAGTGTGCACCAAGCACAGAGATCAATGAGAAAAGCTCTTCAGGGAGGTTTCCAGAAGGAGGGGGAGCTCAGGCTGAATTTTGAGGAATGATCAGGAGTAAACAGGTAGAAGACGTTACAGGCAAGAGCTCAGGGATGTGCAAAGGCCCAGCAGCCTGGAAGAGCCGGCAGATGGGAACAGGGTCAGTGCGGGAAGGGCACAGTGTGCCGTGAGGCCCGGACACCCCTCCCCGTCTCTGCATTTTGGAGATTAAATCCTACTCCCACTCGGGAGTCCTGGAGGCTGAGTTGGGGCCGGCTGCCTCCGCCTCACCAGAGTCAAGGCCCATTTGGGACCAGGGCTGGGCCGACGCACCTGAAGAGCCCCACTTGCTGGCTGGCCTGTCATCAAGCAGTTTTATACCCAGTGATAGCTTGTACTTTTACCCTGTCACCTGCCATTAGTAATTTCTCCTACCGGCTCTGAGAAGTAAAACACTATTATTATTTTTCAGCATTACAGCTGAGAACTGAAGAGCATGGAGGTGAAGTGATCCTCAGAGCTAGTGGCTGGCCAGGGATTAGAATTCGGCTCCTGTGGTCTGGTGCATGGCCCCGGGCCCTGCCCCACAGCCTTCGTTTCTGGCACTCAGAACAGGAGGCTCTGTGGGGTCGGAATGTGTCTGCCTGGCTCCCTCCCACCCCCAGGAAATTCTCTGTCTCTCCCTCTCTCTCCCTTTCTCCTCCTCTTCCTCTCTCCACTGTCTCCACCTCCCTGCATCAAAGCTAATGGGCTCTTTGAAATGGAAACTTTTCACAACCTACTTCAGATCACTCTCAGAAACGCAAGGTCTGTAAACCCTTCCTCAGGAGGCTCAGGGTATTAAACAGCATGTGAGGAAGGGCCCCAGGTCCCCAGGGTGACAGCACGGAGAAGGTCCCGAGTAGCTGACTGAGTAGCTGGTCGGTGGGGAGAGCCTGGGGGTTACAGAGGCCTAATCCTCAGGCAGGAGCCTGTTGCCCACTTGGGTAGCAGGGCCCCCGCCTCCTCCTTGGAGGATCCAGCCAGAGGGAGAGGCTCCCTGCTCCCCAGCCTGCTCTGCAGCCCAGCAGCACCCACCCCCTCCCCATCCCCAGCTCTGCCTGCAGGAGGCCAGAAGCTCCCCCGGCCCTTCCTGAGGTCCAGAGAAGCCCAGACAACCCCTCAGTCCACCCAAGAGGCCGGCGGGGCAGGGCCAGGACCCGGTGCATCCACAGCGGGCCGGCCAGCTTAGTGCCACCCCTGCACGGAGACCAGGGCCTCAAGCTCCCACCGGGCACCACCGGGAGGCTGGAGGCACCAGGAGCCCCTTCCAGACGGCATAAATCAGCCGGTGTGGGTTTGCAGTTCCCAGAGGCCCAGCACGCAGGCAGGCGACAGCCAGAATGACGGCCTGAGGTAAGTCTGGAGGAGATTAAATTAAAAAGCCAAAGCTTCCGAACACCATGGGGCCTCAGCAACCATAAATTCACAGGCAGAGGTGCACACGGAGTACTGGAGTACCAGGCAAAGCTGGGTTTATTGAAGTTGCTGATGAGCTCTGGCCTCTGCAAGGGCATAATTCAACCACACACGGGCCTGGGTGGTCCCTAGGTCCAACAAGGCCTGGAAAGGGAGCCAGGACGTGCTGCCTTGGGAAAGGCTCTCTGGCCAGTGGGCTGTGGGGTTGGAAAAGGGCAGGTTCATATCCCAGCTCTGCTGCTCACTGGCAGTGCAACCTCAGGCATGCCACCTAAGCTCTCCAGCCCTCTCTTTCCTCCCTCAGAAAATGGGACTAAATCAAATGGGCCTTGCAGAGTCAGGAGCTCCTGTCCCAGAAGCACCTCTCAAAACTGGTATCCATGGCAACAGTGAAGCTGATGATGATGTAAGAAAGTCAACGAACAGTGCTGTAGAACTTAATGAGAGCTAACACAAAGCACTCACTCTAGCCAGGCACTGTTATGGCAATTCTATGACAAGATGTCATGGTTTCCAGTTTGCAGTTGAAGAAGCAGAGGCACAGACAGACTAACTTGCCCAGGGTCACAGAGCGAGGCAGGTCCGGTGCTGGGATTCAAACCTGGGCAGCTGGGCTTCTGTGTACTTAAAAACACTGCGCTTTCCTGACTCGCAGAATTTGAGAGCTGCAGGGAGCATCAGGATTGTTTTTTTAACATTCATTTTAAAGACAGCTGCCTAAGCCCAAAAGGCAAGGGACAGAGCTTGGGCTTAGGCACACCACCAGACAGTGACAGGACAGCTGAACCCAGGCCACAGCTCCTTAGAGCAAAGAGCACAGGCTCCTTTGTGATCCCAAGTGTCCTCTGTTTGGCTCTGACAGCCCCAAAAGTTCTCTTCATACCTGAAAATCAGTTCACCTTAATATTGCAGATGGAGTACAGTGCCTGGGCTGTGCAAAGTGAGCCCGGAGGCTTCGAAAGACCCCCTCCAGGCTGGGCCCCTGCAGGCCCCTCCTCAGGACCCTAAATCTATGTGGGAAGCTAAGGCAGCAGAGCCAGCAGCCCATCCATCCTCGGAAAGAAGACGCAAGGGGCCTGGATAAACTGAAATTTGGAACATTATCACAGACCCATGGTTACCCAAATCAAATAATTTGCAGTTAAGACTTGTTGCTTAAAGGTCTGGAGAGATGGACAGTGTAATGGTTGAAAGCACAGACCCCGGAGCCAGCCTTCCTGGGTTCCAGTCTCAGCTGGGAGGCCTCAGCCAAGTTACTCAAACTCTCTGTGCCTCAGTTTCCTCAGCTATAAAATGGAGATGATACTTGCACCTGCCCCATAGGGGCATTTTGCAGATTGCAAATATTCACGTTAATAAGAGAATTTAGAATATTGCCCAGCCCCCCAAATGCTGGGTAAGCATTTGTTAAATAGAAAGTTCTCTGTGAACTGCCAGCCCATTCTTCAAAAAGGTGACTTCCAACCACCCCCCCACCCCCCACTCCTCCACCCCCGCTCAGCGCTCCCTTAACCCTGTGGGATGAGAATCTTCAAAGACTGCTACGAAGAATCAGCATTTGTCCCTAATCTGGTGGAATTTGTCCTTACAAGGATAAAGAGTCAACTCACTGCTGGAATTTGACCCCATGGTTTGAAGCAAACCAAATTATATGCTTAAGCAAAAACATTACTTCTAGGATAAATGCTAAGCACAGAGAATGTCTGAAAGGCCATGTTTTAAGTACTTCCTCTCCAGGACCCTGGGTTTAGTAGCACATTAGACCTCCAATAATTGCATATCCAGCTTTCACAAACTTTTAAGTGGTTTCGTATTTGGATTCCCCTCGTCTACCCAGCAGCCTGCCTGCAGTGTGAACCAGCTACACTCATTCTGACAGATATTTCTCTCACCACCCCCTAATATTCAGTGCTGCAGGATCTCTTGCTGGGCTAGACGCTGGCGTATACAGGATTTATATCAACCTTGCAAAAGCTCCCTGAATCAAATAGCATAAACCTCCTCCTCATGCCTCCTTGCAGTTTCTGTCTCAAGTGGAGGCAGAGTACAGTACTCTTGCACCCCCACACCTGGGCATTTCTCAATAAGAATAATAATGATGAGCCTTTTTACCATAAGAAGGGGACTCCAGTTAAATCAACCCTCTATTCCCCAGTTCCAAAAAAATAACAATAATGATTTCCTGTACGTGGGTGGAATCTTATAGTTCACAAAACAATTTTGGACCCACCATCTGCTTTGAATGACCGGTATGGTCAGTCAGTCAAGAATGCTATCCCACAGTTGAAGTAAGTACAGATCAGAGAGGGAAGCCATTTCCTCAAGGACACACAGCATAGTAGGAGGGATGGAACACACACACACACACACACACACACACACACACACACACACCTGCCTACCCTGGTCTGATGCTCCTAACGCGCTTTCTCCTCCTTGCTTGGGGCTTATTTCCTGTAGGTGCCAGGCGGTGGGTTGATAGGACAACTGGCCTCACCCAGCCATCCCTATGCCTTCAAAGACATAAAAAAGTTTGCCCAAACTAGTTTTCCATTCCGACCTCCTAGCCTTCCCCTTTAGAAATGTGGTGTCCCAACCCAAGCACCTCTGTGTCTTTGCTTCTATCCAAAAGCCTCATCCCCATTCTTGCACATCCAAACCTACCAGTCTTTCAGGTCTTCATCCAAAATGCTCTCTGGTCATCCCCCACCGGAGCCAGAAGCAGGTAGAAGAGATTCCGCCCCTCTCTGTACCCCCACAACACTTGATTCTTCCTCAAAGGGTCATCAGTTCCGGTCTTGGGACATCTCTTAGGTTAGCCCAAGGGCCCTTCAAGGGCAGCAACCCTGGTGTGCCTTGGAAGCCCCCACAGGCCTTAGGTGGTGCCTGGCACATAGCAGGTACCCAGCCAATGGCTACACATTAGTTGCATGGATCCTGGCTGGGAGGGCCACGTGCATTACACAGAGAGGCTTCCCTGCACGACAACCCCACGCAACAGCTGACCCTGCCTGTGAATTTTCATCAAAACACAAGGTCTTGGACTAAAACCAGAATAGAACCCCCAGGTCCCGGGGCTTCATCCACGCACACTTTATTTCTTCTGTCCATAACCATCTCAAAATGTCTCTTACATCCCAGTTCCTGTGTCGGGGCCAGGGACAGAAGCAGCACTATACAGCCTAGAGGGAGAAAGAGGCACACAATCAGACAGTGACAAACACTCAAACACTGCAAAAACACCCTAATGGGGGCACCTGGGCAGTCACAACAAAGCAAAGTGGGAAGGTGTCCAGGTGGGAGAGTTTAGGCTAAAATATGAAGAAGGTATTTATCATGCAAACATGTACATACATGCAACTCTGTGTGTGTGTGTGTGTGTGTGTGTGTGTGTGTGTGTGTGTGTGTGTGTGTGTGTGTGTGTGTGTGTGTTGGGATGGAGTAGCAGTTAAAGTATTTAAGGTTACAATACTAACATTCCCAGGCAAAGCAAAAGATTCAACCAATAATTACCCAAATAATTTTATCCCAAGTTAAAACAATATGCATGGCCTAAGGAATTTCTGGGGCCATAGAGACAAAATACAAGGGTAACTTTTCCTTTTCATGGGAACATTCTGATGCCACAGACACACACTTGTTGCCAAGTTTAAAGCTGAATTACATATCATTATCTTGAAGAATACAAAGGTAAGAAAATTCAAGTTTTCTGAACCTCAGTTTTCTCATCAACAAAACAAGGATAAAATACAAACCTCACAGGATTTGTGGGGCAGGAGGAGGGGTGAGTTACACAAGACAGTGTATATAAAACACGCTTTGCAATGCAAACCACAGACGAGGTTCTTGATGACTTTTAGTTTAAATATTAAGACTCAGCATAGCATTATGGCTAAAAACATGGACTGGAGTCAGCAGATGTGAGTCCAAATCCCAGCTCTACCTCTTACTGACTGTGACCTTAGACAAAGCAGTCTCCTACACTGTCAAATGGGAATTCTGAGGCATACCTCATATTCTAATAATAAAATGAGATAATACGGTGAAACATTTACCACAGTCCAGGGCAGGTAGTAAATTTTTACTAAAGCATAACTAGCACTGTTATTTTTCGTCAACTATTTGGTACAATATTTCAAAAGTAGGTTAGAAAACTCAGTTCATGATCTATATCTCCATGTTGGAAATAGTATGAGGGCACAATATGGAAAAGGCTTAAAAATTCTGGGTCTTGATTATTAAATACATCAGCCTTCATGGAGCAAAGCTGGGTTTCAGCTATCCCAGAAAACCTGGCACTGTTATTGGAATAGGGGCAATTCTCTGGAGAGGGAAAAAAGTCAACATTTCAGCTGACTGTCTCTGATTATGTATCTAACATACTTCAATTTGGAAGAGCTTTTCATTGAAGGTCACTGATACACATATATATAAATACACACACACCCACACCCCATTTGAGACCACAGACAATTTTTTAAACATTTATAACTAATTTGGGGGAATAAAATATTCAGCTGACCTAATTTTTACATTGGGAATAGGAGACACAAGCTTGTTCAATAAATCTAACAAAATATTTACTTCATTTTGACATGAAGATGTTAAGAGTCAGAGAAAGAGAGAAACCGAGTATGGCAGGCAGTCTGCCAGCCACCATCTTCCACAGAAGGCTCTTGTCAAGGCAACGGGGCCCACGGACGCTATATCTCTCCATCTCTCTCCGTCTCTCCGTCTCTCCGTCTCTCCACTTGAGGGCATTTTCTAGCCCTGGCGGTGGGGGGCACAAGCAGAAGTTGCTGAAGAACTATCCAAGACATCCTGTCCCTTGGGGGACAATTCTGAGGTGTGTTTGACAGTCTCTCGGAAGGCCCCGGCAGGATTGGGCTCCATTTCCCCACAGGAGTAACCCACACAGTCACCCACCCTGTACTGGCTTTCCTAGCTTCCCTCTAGCCCTGGGCTCACCTCCAGAATAAACTACTGGCACCGATCCTTGTCTCAAGGTATGCTTTAGGGGCAGGCATAACTAAAACACAGAGAGAAAAAGAGGAAAGATAGAAAGAAGGAATGAAGCCAAGAGGAACAAAATAAGAGATGGGAAAGTAAACCTGGAGAGAAAGAGAAGCCGAGATTAGGTTTGTGGGGGAAAAGGAACTGACTACAGACTAAACGGTAGCTTCCTTGAGCCAGCAGCCCCGTTCACCACACCCCAATGCCACCCCACCTGCCAGTCTCACAAGCCATCACCCCCATTGCTATGGATAGAACTATATCCCCCAAAAAGATATGCTCAAATCCTAACTCCCAGTCTGGTGAATATGATCCTTTTTGGAAATAGGATCTTTGGAGATGATAGGGTGAGCCCTAATCCACATAAGAAGGGGAGAACTGGCACAGAGAGAAGACAACCAAGTGATAGAATCAGAGATCGAGATATGCCACAGGTCAAAGAATACCATGGATGGCTGGTATGGCAGCCGCCAGACCCCTGCAGACTTCAGAGGAAGAGGACCCTGCCATCACCTGAATTTCAGACTTTTAGTCTCCAGAACTGTAAGACAGCAGCTTTCTGTTGCTTTAAGACGCCCAGCTTGTGGTACTTTGTTACGGCAGCCCAAGCAAACCAAGACACGCATAAACTCATACATCCCCCAAATGCTCGCACATCCCCTGGCCCCACCAGTAGTGGTCAACGCCCACCCCTCATCACTCAGTCCACCAGTCTATGCAGAGGACAGAGTCTGGCCCTACAGCTCTCACCCACCCTGACCCACCAACGCCAGGTTCCATCTTCCTCCAAAACTGCCTTGGTGACCTCCAGCCAGACAACTCACCCTGTGAGACCCAACCCTCCAACAGTGAGTACAGCAGAAACCCCTTGACAAAGACACTGTTGGGACAAATCCCTTTCCCAAAACATGTATTGCTGTAAGGGAAAGCCCAGACACAAATGTTAGTAACCTTGTTGAGGGCCCTTTGAAATTTAACCCAAGGCTAAATATAGCCAGAGGGAAGGAAGATCTTCTTTGCCTTAAAAACCCTACTTAGATACTCCATTCTTTGACTTTACCAAACTTTACATAAATCATTCTCAATGGGGGTGATATCAACCCCAAGGAGGCAAAAATGTTTCTGAGGTGGGGGCAGATATCTGAGATACTAAAATGGTTTCTGACCCTCCAAAGCTCAACCCTACCTGATAAAATCGTATTCCACTAAACGTCACGGGAAGGTGGGCATTAGGAAGAAATATACCTAAAAAGTCCCTTAGGAGTGTGATAATGAAAAAAACAACACCAAAAAAAAAAAAAAAACACTTGAGAAACACTGATATAAATGATGAGAAAACCCGTCTGATTCATTTTCAGCTCCTCTTAGGAAATAAAGTCTACCACAGTAAGAATTTAACTCCTGTCTCTCATCTAATATCCTGTGGAAAACAAAGATCACAGAGAAAAGCATGAAGAAGACATGCTTTAAACAGAACATGTTCACCACACTTAATTGTACTTTGCAACTTTTCTACCACTTTTTGTAAATTCCGGAAGTTATCTTAATCTCCAATGCTCTGCAGTGGACAGAAATAAGAAAGACGATTGTTATTTTGAAATCAGTTCTAAGACTTGTTGTTTAAAAGGCTCGTCCGGGGTCACAGAATAATGCTCTAAAAATGTCAACATTGAGTCTTGCCCTTTCCTGCCATCATTTCAAAGTCAGCTCCCAGCATGCAGTAGAAGTTTCAGCAAGATTTTGGTGACTTTCCTTAAATTAACATGTTAAAATGGAACTCATCTCCACCGCCAAACATATTCTGCTTCCTGAAGCCCCAAAACCTCCGACTGCTTCACCATTCCCTGGGTCCCACACAACAATCCTGGAAGATCTGTGACCCAACCTATCACATAACATAGCAGCTAAGAGCCCTGGCTTTAAAATCGGTTATACCAGGATTTAAATTCCAACACTGCCACTTACCAACTCTGACCTTAGACGAGCCATTTAACCTTCCTGAGTGACTCTATCCTCCCACAAAATATAAATACTGCTTACCTTCCAGTTTAAGTATGCCAAAATACATAAAGTGCTTAGCAATGGGTTAGGCAAAGAGTACGTGCTCCATAAAATGGGAGTTGCTATCATTGCTGTTGTTTTGACATTGGGGGTGTTTTTACTCTCTAGACTTGTAAATACGTTCACAGTGGCATTGGAAAAGCATAGCAAGGCAGACAGCCTGACAAAGTATCCTCCCAGCTCCATAACTCACTAAGGCAGATTCTTAGCAAAATTTATTTTCCTCATATATAAAACGTGGTTAACATAATAACATCTACCTTGCAAGGTTGTTGTGAGTATTAAATAGATAACGCATGTAATGTACTTGGCACACAGCAGATGCCAAATAAAGAGTGTGGTGGCTGCTATGGACTTAATTACATCCTATCTCAAATCATCCTCTAATTGTTTCCCACATGGAATCCTGTTTCTCAGAACATGGCCATTCAGGGGTACAAAATATCAGGGGGATTCCCTCGTAACTGAGACCCTTTATCAAGAGGAAAATCAGGCATTGCAAGGCAAAACTAGCTCTTTAGTCCAACTCTCTAAGGTCTGAGAACACATCCAGACGAGCAGAGAAAGGCAGAGACTGTGAAGGCAATGGGTAAGGGGGCTTTAGGTTAGGGCTGCAGTAGAAGCATGTTAGAAATGCAAGTTATCAGGCCCCATCTCTAATTTACAGAATCAGAAACTCTGGGATCCCTGGAGTGGAGATGAGTGGGAGGCCCAGCAATCTCTGTTTAACAAACTCTCCAGATGGTTCTGATGAGCACTAAGCTTGAGCCACTATTCTATAGAGATGGAATCAGATGGTTCCAATTTCACTTTGCCCTCTCTCTCTCCAGTAAAAGGGTCAGTGGTTCCACTGACTCTATTTAGATCGGTAGTTTATTCTCCTTTCTGTCCTTTCCTGTGGACTCCTGCCACAACAAATTCTTGATGAGTGCAGTGTTTGAGAAATGGTTACTCTACTGGGATGCAAAGGGGAAAAGTGAAAATAAATATTAAATAAGACAGCAAATAATCATGGCTCATAGTAGGATTTCAATTAGGGCTGGTCCCCTTCACCTTTGACTCTTGGTGCAAAATGATTTACTCTTGGATGGTTGAGAAGCCCTGTCATTCTTCAGCACATCAGGGGCTAGCTTCCAACAGCCAGGGCACTGTGTAAAGCAAGGCCCTGCAAGACAAAGATTCAACAGCCCAGGGATAGAGAGGCTGCCCCAGACAGAGTGGACCTGGGCAAGCCAAGGCTGCCCCAGTCCCCGCCAGAGATGAGGCAACAAGCAGCAAGAACTGCCTGGTGCAGCAGAAATAGCCCGAGCCAGAGCCAAGAGTCTCCCCTCTGGCCTCAGCCCAGACACTAAATTGCTAGGCTTCTCTGAGCAAACCACCTCCTCTCTCTGGGCCTTTCAATAAAATCAAGGTTCAGACAAGGTCTCCAAAGATCCATTCTAGCCCCATGCTTCTGAGCCCAAATGTTCAGTAAAGCATCAAAAAGAGGGTTAAAGGTGAACATCCCTCCACCCCAATTTCTTTCCAGTTTAGAAACAGATGAAAGAGTATGGGAAAAGTGAAAATTAAAATTAAATTATATATATATATATATATTTAAAATTTGTATTTTAACTTTTCTATTTCCTACTTAAAAGGAGAAGGGGATGTTGACTGCTTTAAAGCATTTCAAAGGGAAATGAAGATGCCGAGCAGAGGACCCCAAACCTTCAAGCAGAGTCGAATGAGGGAGAACAAGCCTCAGATTGATATGCAGCTGGGGGTTTGCAGGAGACAGCCAGTCTGCAGAGGGTGGACATTTTATCTTCCCAGCTATTCATCACCTTTAGAAAAGTTTGCTGAAAGCAAGTCAGCAAGAAGAAGAAGAAAACAATGCATTTACCAATTCGCTGGACTAACCTCTCCTGAAAACAAAAATGGCAATAAGACTTGGAGAACTGCACATCCTCTGGCTAAGAAAAAACAAAATATAAGACACCCTTCTTCCATTAGATTTTTTTTTAAAGTTGGAATAAATGGTGTAAGAGAAAAATAAAAAACAGCAGTCATTTAACACCACACTCAGACTTCCCAGTTAATGTCTCCACGGGCAGATGGAATCGGCTGCCCTAACTGGCACTTTGTTCTCAATCTAAAGACTCAATATCCCAATTACACAATGCCGGCAGAAATTAAAGCAGGCCTACTACCCAGGTGGGTTATCCAAATGCAAGAAGTAAAAGAAGGATCTTCAGGAACTCAGTTCTCACACAGTGGTTACAAGACTCTAGAAAAACAATTTAAAACTCTAAACACAAAGGTCTGTCTGTGTGTGTGTGTGTACGGAAAAAAAAGTTTGGAAAGAAATGACATCTTTAATATTTGTTTGTGTAAAACCTTAAAAATATCAGAGGCTGTTAGTGAATTAATGTTGGGAAATTCCTCCACATTGGGAGCCATTCCCAAAGCATACTGCCTTGCAGAATAACTGCAGGCAGGGAAGGCTGAAGAAAGGGGAGAGAAAGTGCAGCAGATTGTATTTTCCAAAGACGGATGCCACAAGTTCTCCCATCCCGTGTGCTCTTCTGCATTGTGAGCTGGATGCACCACCTGGAACCCGAGCGGGCCCTCTGACGGCTCTGACCACTAGAACACAGCCAGAGTGATGCAGTGTTGTTTCCAGATGGGGCCTCTAGCCACCCTGGCAGCTGCTGCTTCCTGGCTTTGTGAACACTACCTTTTGGGATGCACCTATCAGAACTCGGCCAGCATAGGGTGAGACACTCAAGCCACAGAGAGGATCCACTTGGGGCACTCTGGTGGGTGGTCCCTGCCACACTCAGAGTTGGCGCCCAGCACCGCCTG
Organism: Choloepus didactylus; assembly: GCF_015220235.1. Taxonomy (NCBI): domain Eukaryota; kingdom Metazoa; phylum Chordata; class Mammalia; order Pilosa; family Megalonychidae; genus Choloepus; species Choloepus didactylus. Next base: position 47,056,151 of record NC_051325.1, read on the forward strand.
CACCCCTGCGAGGGGGCACCTTGGGTACCCAGTTCAGCGGCGTCTGCTGGCGATTCCAGCCCCAACCACCCTCTTTCCACAATCTCCCGGCAGGGTTCAGGGGGGAATGGCGAGAGTCAGTAATCTATGAAGTCACTATACTTAGGGGTGATTTGTTACACAGCAGCAGATAACAAAAACACAGGACCTGAGAGACAGGGTTGGGGCAGGGGATGGAGGCCAGATAAGGAATTTGCCCCCTGGAGGCTAGTCTAAATCACAGATTTCCTGATTTAGAAGTTGCTTATGAGGGACCTCTTCAAAAACCAAAGCACCCCAAATTCCCCAACATCACAGAGAGAAAAAAAATCCCATATTCTTGAAGCCAACAATGTGAAAAACAAAATCATCATCTTACCAGACACACCACTTTAAGGGTGTTAAAATCACTGCTCTGAGCCATGCGATGGGACAATCAAAACAGAATTTTTAAGGTCTGAAATCTGAAAAGCTTTTTAAAAGATGCAAATAATCTTATCATCTTTAAATCCCTATTTAAAGTAATAAGAAATGCATTAACCAAACGCACTGCTTCCAGCACTAATCTAAGATAAAAGGCACTTGGATTCCAAGGCCAGGCCCCACTACCCCACAGAAACTGATTGGCTACACCTGGAATTAGCTGAGGCGGTCAGGCCCTTACTGAGTTTTCCTTTTTCTTTTTTCTTCCTCTTTCTCTGTTGTTTTCCTTACTTTCCAATACACAATAAAGTAATGAGTAGGAAGCAAATGTAGTCACAAGAAGGATAATATCAGGATGAGTCTTGGGGAAACAGACCTGAGTTCATGAGAGAGAGGAAGGAAACTCCGAGGAGGATGAGTCTCCCACACATCAAAAAGCATCTGGGTTTTTACTTTAATTTCTCTTTTTCACTTTAATTATTATTCTTGTCATTTTTGTGTGTGTGCTAATGAAGGTGTCAGGGATTGATTTAGGTGATGAATGTACAACTATGTAATGGTACTGTGAACAATCGAATGTACGATTTGTTTTGTATGACTGCGTGGTATGTGAATATATCTCAATAAAATGAAGATTTAAAAAAAAAAAAGCATCTGGGGCCTGTATTAGTTAGGGTTCTCTAGAGAAACAGAATCAACAAGACATATCTATAAAGATAAGATTTTATAAAAGTGTCTCACAACTGTGGAGATGCACGAGTCCAACTGCTGTAGGGCAGGCAGCAAACTGGCAACTTCAATGAAGGTGTTCGATGAACTTCTCAGGCAGCAAACTGGCAACTTCGAAGAACTCCTCAGGAACCACTTCCCTGGCTAGACGAAGAAGAGGTGAAGGTCCTCTCTCTCTCTTCCTTAAAAGTCTTCAACTGATTGGATTCAATCCAGCTGACTGAATTCCCTCCTTGCAGACACACCCTTCATTGATGTAATCAGCCACAGGTGCAGTCAATTGACTGATGATTTACTAGACCAGTTTTCTCGTTTATGAAACAGCCACAAACGTCCTTGCAATAACAGTCCAGTGCTTGCTTGACCAGACACCAGGACACCATCACGTGGCCAAGTTGACACATGAACCTAACCATCACAGGGCCCGAGTCTTCTTGCTGATTGCTCAAGATGGAAAGTGGGAGCCCATGCTCCTCATGCCCACTCACCAGCCACAAGAGCCCTCCACGGCTGCTCAGGAAGCCTGGTCAGCCACCAGGCCCAGCTGATGCCAGCCTGGGCTTAACTATGAGCTCTTATTTGGGACCTGACTTCACTCCCTGCCTCTGATCCCTCAAGATCTGACATTTGCACTCAGTATACTTTGAGTTCATTTTTCATCCAATATTTATTTACTGCCTACTGTGCTATGGGCTGAGAAGATGCAATGAACAAGTCAGATGTGGTCCCTCCCTTCACTGAGGGGACATTCAAGTGAGAAAGGCAAGTAACAGCCAAGATATTATAGTGACAAATCTATGTAGGAGAGAAAAAGGGGATGTGTCAGAGAGGGATTAGATGAGAAAGGCCAAATTTGGATTAAGTGGCCAGGTGAGACTTCACTGAGGTGGTAGCATTTAAGGAAGTCCTGAAATGAGAAGGATATTTGGAGAAGCGGCATTATGGGGCTCAGCAGTTGCAAAGGTCCTGAGGCTGAAAGGAACTTGACATGCAAGGCATTAGGAGGGGACAAGTATAGCTGGATAATAGAGTGAGGGGCAAGAGAAGAGGAAGTTGAGAATAAAAGCAAGGGTTTGATAGAGAAGGGTAAATAGTTCTACTTTTATCCCAGGAGCAATGTGAGGTTTTTGCAAGGTTTTAAGCAGGAAAGTGACTAAATCTGGCTGATGATTTAAAAATTCACCCTGGAGTTAGGAAAGTGGTGACCCTTGGATGAAACAGTGACTGGGAAGGGACAGAAGGAAGCATCTAGAGTGCTGAGCATATCCTCTTCCTTCATGGGTGCTCCTTATTTGGCTGCCTTTCAATTTGTAAAAATTCAACCAGATGTGCATTTAAGATATAAACCTTGCCTGTACATATGTTATATTTCTATAAGACATTTTTAAAAAATCACTCTGGTTTCTCTCAGGAAATGGATTTTAGAGAAGCAAGAGGAGAAGGGGGAGGTCAGTTAGGAAATCAGAGTGGACACCAGGGCTGGGCGCAGTGGAGAGGACAATGGACAGACGAACGGAGGGAGTCAAGTGACACCTGGCATGTGCAGACTGCTCTGCCTTCAGATGCCACCCTTTTCTGACCTCCCATCTCCTGAAGTCCTGGAAAGGCACCCCACTCCTGTGCTGCCCCCAGGGACTCAAGCCCCACCTCTGCCATGAAGCAGAACCCCCAGATCAAGTCCAGTATGGATGGGAGGGGAGAAATTCAGATGAAGCAAGAGACACAAGCATTTATCCAACAATGACAGAGTCATCAGATACAGAGCGCCTACTGTCTCAGTGGTTGGGAGTGCCTAAAAAATAAACGGAAGGCTGGGAAAGGCATGGGGATACAAGCTATAGTGTGGATGAGATGATTCATGCATAAGTAGCCAAGAAGCAGCCAGAGAGGAAGGCTGGACCAGCAGTCAGCAGAGCACTCACTGAGCCTGTCCTCCCAGTCGAGGCACAAGGGCTCTCCACGCAAGCCACAGAAGAAAGAAAAGCAATTCATACTACTCTACTTGACCATTCCTCAGGAACAGTTCACAGTGGGACTTAGATATCCATCTCCTTTAGTTCTTTGCTAGAGATCTGGGTTCTTTGTTCTATTTTAAAGAATCTAGTGCAAAGCAAGACCTCAAACACAGAGAGGGCTGGAGAGCCCAGGCCCTCCCTTGGAAAAGGTGAAAGAAATTTGTATAATGAATTATCCTGAGCATTAACCACCTTTTGAGGAACAGGCCATGCTAATTACTCCTGGAGTTGGCAAACAGCACTTGAAATGAGCTGCTGGTTATCAGACTTTCATGCTTAGCAGAAGCAGCCATAGCTTCTGTTTAAAACTAAAATCTCATTTGTATGTCACAGTTCAGTGCCAAGGGGAACACAGTCTCACCACTAGGCAGAACAGTGGACACTTCCCTGGCAAAAGGCATTCTCTTCTGCCCTCCCTCCGTTTCCAGGGTGGGAAATCTCCAATCCCCTTGAGGAAACTATGTCGGCATATGTATACAAAGATGCAACAACAGGAACCAAACTACATCTGTTGATGTAGCAGATAAAAGACCCACAGTTGGCAGGGATGTTATCAGAGGACCACAGCATACTGACAGCATCCAACCAGATGGCATCTAACATCTCATTCAGACCTGAGAGTGGATGATTTTATTTGATTGGCTGGAAGACAAAACGATGGGAACATATGAAACAACACTTTACTGAACATGTAGCCATCATAAAAAACAAATTCATAAATCTATCCAACTCCAAAGGGTACCAAGAACAATTGAAGGGAAACCATAACATAGAAATGGGGTTGCTTTATGCTTGCAAACAGTGGAACAGAAAATTTCCATATGGGATAATGAGAATGTACCTGCCTTAAAAATGAGACATTGTTCATTTCAGTCCATCCCATTCTGTTCCATGTTGTTTAATATAAAGCCATAAGGGGTCAGGAAACTAGATGAAGAAATAATACAGTTTGAGACTAGAAGGAAAAGAAAGAATGGGGGTGAGAAGTCAGGAAAATGGAGGACTGCTTTCAAAGTAAGATCCTAGTGTGTCTAGAAAGAAAAAGAACAAAAATAAAATCAATATGGAGTATGTTCATCCACTAGTTTGGATGAATCTGCTCAACTCAAAAAAGGGTTATTTCATAAGTGAACTGAAACGCAAAAGTTGAACGGGGGTAGGGAGGGCAGATTCATGCACAACTTTTATTAACCCCATATGGCCCAAGGAAGCTTTCAACATAAGGATGGCTGTTGCTTTCTCCACAGCTGGACGGCAGAGTTTAGGGTGCAACGCTTTCCTGATATAAATGAGTCTTTTGCTTTAATTAAACCCTTTCTCTCATCAGAGGAAGGAGAAATAATCCCCGTCTACCGCCCCATCCATGATGAACTTTGCTGTCTCTTTTCTGTTTCCAAATGAATTTGGCTTATTAAAAAAGTAATGAGCTATTAATTAACTCTACACTCATACAAAGCTGTTTAATTCTCAATCTAATTAGCAGCAATCTGTTGAAGGATTCCAACGATTATTTTAAATTTGCTAACAGAAACATCTTTTCACTTTTCATAAGTTATTTATAGAAGAGCTCGCATTGGATCCTGCTTGATTTTTAATTCGATAACATTTTTATTAAATGTTACACCCTTCACCGTCTTTGTGTGACAGGGTTTAGAACTGTCAACATTGGAAAACCCAGGAATAGTATCCTGGGTCAGCTATGTGGCCAAGAAAATATATCTTTCCATCTTTGAAAGAATCTCCAAAGGATGAGCTATGAAGGGCAGGAGGATGCTATCCTTTGATGTCACTCTCAAAGAGGCGGCAAAACTTAAGTATGAGTCAAGGGTAGACTTAAAGCTTCTGGTGGAAAGACCAAAGGCTGGGAGTTATTGATGGAGGTGGAGTTGGCAGGGACAGGAGAAACCATGACACCTACAGAAATGCCTTTTTCAAAACTGATGCAACAAAGAGCATTTCACAACCTCTTGTTTAAGAGACAACATAACAACTAGAATTACATTATGTGTAGTATCGTTATCTAACAATAACAAGTAAAATATCAAATGCTATTTTGCTTGTATGCTCTTTATGATATGCATTTTCTGTATACATTACAATTATATAAGTACATATTACTACAGGGCTATATACTTCAAACCATGAAATAAATATACCCACATATACACACACACACTTTACATAAAATAAAATGTGTTTATACAGAGGCATTTTTATTCTTCTCTATACAACCTAAGGGATTAGATTATTGTCAGTATGCCACTCTCTATTTCTCCAAGTTATAATGTAAGGCAAACCTATTTCACACTTGGTATTACTGTTGAGAATTACCCAGAAAAACAACTGAGGGAGGAAGCAGCAGATCCAGTAACCAAACGGTTATTCTCTCCTTTACCCTTCCCCTAGTAACTGAAGGAGAATGGGAAACCTTTTCCCAGACCATCTCCCACTCCTCCTCCTTGGAACACAAAGAGGCAACAAGCATGATGGTTAAGGAGCCAAACTGCCCGGGTTCAAATGCCAGCTCTGCCCTTACTAGGTGTTGGACTTTGGGCAACATTGAACCTCTCTGTGCCCCATTTTCCTCCTCTGAAACATGGGGATAATAATAGTACCTCCTAGGGTCATTATGGGGACTAAGTATGTTCATATCTGTGAACCCCTTAGAACTATGCCTGGCACATAGTACATGCTCTATAATTGCTAAATAAAATGAACTCTTGGTGATCACTTCTCCCTGTAAAATATGTAGCCCTGGAGATACTGCAAGGACACTATCCCACTGATAACAGAGAAAAACAAACAAACAAACAAAAAACAGTAGCTCAAGTTTCAGAGAATATTTGGTCACCATGTAGAATTTCTTGTAAGCATATTTTTTCTGTTTCCTTTTTGAGAAAACATAGGTACAGTGTTAAATGGCTTATATTTTGAGCCTTTGCTGGTGTTATTATTTATTAAATGTCATTAGTCATTAAAATGCTAATAATTCACTAGGTTTTTAAAAAATTAAACACAGGACCTTGAAAAAATTAAATTTAAATAAGTTGACTATTAATGGAGAGGGAAGCCTCAGGGAGTACCTTCTAGAAACTAGTTATTTATTTATTTTACAAAAAAGCACAGTCATTATAATAGCATCGGTAATAAATGTGATAAAAGCCAGTGTTTGTTAAGCACTACCCAAGTGCTAGGCACAAAGCCCAGCGGTCACCTGTACCATCTTATTTGCATATCTGGATGTGCTTTGGAAATGCCTGCCAGGGGCCCTCTCCTCTCTGGATGACTTCTCACTCACACCTCCTTTCCCCGGTAGCCAGTGCCCTGGGCAAGACATGGCTTCCCCCTTTTTGGGAGGAGATGCCCAATTCCAATATCCCTGCCCTAGAAGGTCAAGCAGGAACTGAGAAGGTCGCAGGGGACAGGTGTGGCCAAGCAGATGGATGAGGGCTGCTCCTGGCTGAGACCTGAAGCTGGGGCGAAGCTCCTCCCACGGGCCTGTATGTCCAGCCCCGTTCACCAAGGTCAGCAAGCACACAGGCATCTAGATCCAAACCCCCATCACGGCAAGTTATCTGGGGGTTCTCTACTCTCACCTGTGTCACCTCATCAGAGGCCCTGGTTTCCCTAGGTTACCCCATTGATGATGCCATAATGCAATGGTTCCCACCCAGGGGCCATTTTGTTGTCCCCCTCCCCGCCGACCTCATCCCAGTCTGGAGATAATTTTGGTTGTCACTTGTGGGGGTGGGGAGCAAGGGCAGTACTGGCATCTAGTGAGTAGGGGCCACGGATGCTGCTAAACATCCTGCAAAGCACAGGACAGCCCCCCACAACAAAGGACTGCCTGGCCCCACATGTCAATCCAAACCCCAATTTAAACCAAGGTTGAAAACCCTGCCCTTGAGTGACTTACTGTTCTAGTTTGCTAATGCTGCGGAATGCAAAACACCAGAGATGGATTGGCTTTTATAAAAAGGGGGTTTATTTGGCTACACAGTTACAGTCTTAAGGCCATAAACTGTCCAAGGTAACACATCAGTAATCGGGTACCTTCACTGGAGGATGGCCAATGGCGTCCAGAAAACCTCCGTTAGCTAGGAAGGCATGTGGCTGGCGTCTGCTCCAAAGTTCTGGTTTCAAAATGGCTTTCTCCCAGGACATTCTTCTCTAGCAAGCTTGCTCGTCTTCAAAACGTCACTCACACCTGCACTGAGTTCCTTCTCTTTGAGTCAGCTCATTTACATGGCTCCACTGATCAAGGCCCACCCTGAATGGGCAGGGCCACACCTCCATGGGAGTATCCCACCAGAATCACCACCCACAGCTGGGTGGGGCACATTCCAAGCAAATCTAATCAGCACCAAAACATCTGCCCCACAAGACTACATCAAAGATAATGGCGTTTGGGGGACACAATACATTCAAACCGGCACACTTACCAACAGCACAGCCTTTGAGTCCAGACAGGCCCTGGCCATGGCTCCAATACAAGCAAGTGACAATCACTGAGACTCGCTTTTCTCATCTGCAGAATAGAATCTGAGGAAACTGCATGAAAATCCCCTAGCACAGTAGCTGCAGCAGCTACTATCACAGGTTTGTCCTCCAAGAAATCAACCAGACCATTTTGGAATCTCAATTTTCTGTTGGTGTCACCTCTAGGTACTAGTTGAAAACCTTGCCTCTGGGCAAGGAGTTCCAAACAGTGACTCTAATTGATCTTTACAGGGAACTGAACTCATGAATTTGGCCTCATTAGCACCACATACAAATCAACTGCATTGGCCAAATGAAGGCACCAAAGAATGGCTTTGCCATTTAATAACATTTGACAGCTGGCTCAACACAATCAAAGCATGACAATCACAGACCAGGCCTCTGGAATCATGCCTCTCAACTCCCATACAGACCCAGGGACTCCCAGACTCCCCCGTCGAGGCCATCCAGTCCTGATGAATGTTACAAACCAGAATACACAGGATGGTGGGATGAGCTCAGACACACAAAATACTCAAGGACCTTGCCTTAGACAGTGTTCCTTAAATGTTATCAATATTGATATCACTAAATCAATGGCATATTAGAACTGCTCCAAAGCCCGAAAGTTATTTCTCAGACACACCTATGAGATAATAAATAAGGGCCAGTCTCTCCCTCCAGTCTTATTTACTCAGGTAATGTCTATTCATGCTTGAAGTCTTAGCTCACCCACCACCTCCTCCAGGAAGCCCTTCTGAGTGGACCCTTATCCCAGGGCCAGTGCCCCTCTGGGTTCTTATAATATACTGTGCTTACCACCATCACAGCTGGTTTCTTGGTCTACTGTTTCTCTTTCTTGTCCACCGCAAGTTTGTGTGCTCCTAATTGCAGGGAGTATGTTTTTGTTCACATCTATGTTTGCAGCATATGGGAGGGGCTAAGCAAAAAGTACATGCCACTGCTGGAGGGCCACCAATTGTGGACTCCATGTGGGCTGAAATGTGCCCAAGACAGATGGCTCTTGCCACCAAAGTGGTGGCCCCAAACTCAGTGGCTTAATCAAAATCAGTGGTTTAATCCATGGCTTAAAATGAAAAGCATTAATCTGTGCTCACATATCTGCAGGTTATCTGGGGCCAGCTGATCTGGGCTTGATCCAGCTGGGTTTAACTGGGCTGCAGATTGGGTCAAGATCTGCCCCACATGGCTCTCATCTTCCGTGGACCAGTGGACCAGCCACAAAGTCCTTCTCACAGCAAAGACAGAAATACAAGAGGGACAAGCAGAAACACACAATGCTGCTTAGGGACCATGCACAGACACTTCTACCTATAATTCACTGGCCAAAGCAAGTCCCACGGCTGGTCTAAACCATGGTGGGGAAGAATGCTACATCTCAACTGGGAGGAAGTGCAAAGTCATGTGGATGGAAGGTAGCCTAAAGAATTAGGAACAATCCAGTCTAGCAAAGGATCTTTAAGGCCAAAGCAAGAGCTGTTTTTAAATACTTCTGGAGGCTTTGCGTATTTATGGATGTTTATCCCAAACTCCCCCTAGGAAGATTCAGAGCCTGTGCCTTTGGTTACAGCATGTTACATCTAGCACCGTGCCTGGCAAGTGCTGGTTACTAAATGGCCCAAGGTCACACTAGAGAGAGCAGTGCTGTCTACAAACCAAGGCCTAATGCCAAAGCCCACCACACCTTGCTGCTCCCCAACAAAACCAACCAAACCAAGAAAGAAAATACAATCTCTGAAGCCTTGCTGGAATCGTATTTTCCTGTCCCAAATCTAGGTTTTGCAATCAGTGACAGAATATAAAGAACTCTGTTTAGGGGGTGGGGAAGGGGCGGAAAGAGCAGCCAACAGCCAGCCTCGGGTATTGAGCGATGTCCCCAAGCTCAACCCCTGCCACACACCGAAGGGACAGAACCTCTCAGACACTCAGTGGGCCCGAGACCAAGGCATTATGACTCAGAATCAATTTCAGAAAATAAGTTCATTTTAGTGGCAAGAGCCAGAGAGCCAGTCCTGCCTTCTTAGGGCAAACATTTCCAAAACATTCCCAGTTTAGCACCAAGTCCAGCAGTGCCAGGTTTGCTCCAACACAGACAACATTGATATAAAGCAGCCTGCTCTAATTTGAGGTCAACCTCACTTTTTCCTAGGGAAATACGAAGATTTGTGTGTGTAAATCAAAATCAGAGGCCCAAATTGTTCTGTTCCTTTGGTGATTACACAGCATGCACATTCGAATCAGCTCAGCCGTACATAGCTTGGTCTACCTCTATTACAAAAAAAAAAAAAAATTGTTTTATGAACTACAATGCATTTATCTACCATGAATTCAGAAATAATTATTTTGTGATTGAGCTAAGGCAAACTTTTCTATAAAGGGCCAGAGAGTAAATACTTTCAGCTTTGCCGCTGCAGTGCAAATAAACGAATTAATTCGTAAATGGATGAATGTGGCTGTGTTACAACGAAACTTCATTCACGGAAACAGGAGGTGGGATGGATTTGGTCCATGGGTGATATTTTGTTGACCCCTGATCTAAAAGGGTGAGAATATATTTGGCTAAACATAGAAAAGTTGTCAATACCTCCAAGAAGTCAGAGAAATTGTATACAATTTACGTCATTCTATGGCAGCATCTGATTTAAGCATCATCTCCCAAACACCTCACTACACCTGTAATCCTCCTTCTAGAGCTGTGAGATGGGAAATTATGGTTCCATTTTACAGATGAAGATACTGAGCTCCCTAAGCCTGGTGACCCACTCACAATCACACAGACAGTAAGTGAGAAAGCCAGGATTTCAACCAAGGCCTGTGTGAATTCTGGTCCAGTGGTTTTTCAGCATTCTAATAGGGGTCTTTAGGCCCAATGAGTCTAAGATGGTTATACAGCAGAAAATGCCACTTTTATTCCAAGAAAATCATCAGGAATGAACTCAAGTTTATGAGTCAGATGTTCATTAAAGCCCTTTTTTACAACAGCAAAAAAATGTTAACAAAATCTAAATGTCCAATATTAAAGGGAAAGTTGAACAAACTGCAATGTAGCTATTGAAAATAACATTCATAAGTAGGATAACTGTAATTAATAATTGTAAGTAATGATATTGGAAAATGTTCACAATAACATAGTGCAAAAAATGAAAAAAACCAGAAGGCAAAACAGTGGCTAAAGCATAACCCCAATATTTAAGCATGTATATTATATGTATAAAAACCTCTGGAAGCAAACACTAATTGTTTATGATCATTTGGCTCTACCTGGGTTTGGGGACAGCAGGTAATTTTATTTTGTTCTTTGAACTTTTCCGGTGCTGCCAAACTTTATTCAATTTACATATCTGACTTTTACAATCAGAGAAATAGGTTTTTAAAAAGTAATTCATACTTACTTTCTATTCTGTTTTATATTGTTCAACTTCATTGTTTTCTTATAGGTAAGCTGTTCATAAATGAAAATTTTAAAAGTATCCAGTCCATCTTCTGCCCAGCCATGAACCAGAGACCACATCACAAACCCAGGTTTCTAACTCTAGTCTAGCTGAAGAAGTGGTCTCCTGATTGTAGAGAACCAGCCCCTAAGGGCACAGCTGTACACAAATCCTGCCCATGTTACAAACCCTGTAGAGCAAAAACAAACCTTTCTGTTTCAACATTCATCCATTCTATGGTTATTGGCACACACACACTCACACAAACCTTACCACTGACATTATGTGTAATATTCCACCAAATCCCAGTTTCAGTGTTTCCAACAAGTCCTGTGTGGTTTTTGTATTACCTGAGAGGTAAGCAGTGAGGCAGGAGTTTCCTCCAAGCACCTGAGAAGCAGTGACACCTGAGAGCAACATCAGGCAATCAGTTACCAGAAGAACCAGGCTTGCATCCCCTGCAGCTTGCCATTCTCATTCTTAAACCAGAAATCAGAACCACATGTTCACCACCCACCGAGTTAAGAGGAGCTAATGAGAAAGTAATGAAACCACAAAGTATATTAATTACATAAAGAGTGAGCCTGTCATTACTACTGGTGATAACACCAGGGATAGCTCCTTTATGTACCACTTTCAAATCCAGGTTTTAGAAAATGATTATCTTGGAAATTGATTATCTACTTCAGCATTAGAGGAAGACAATGTGTACCTATTGCTTTATTTTTTAGAGACACTTCTTGATTAATCCATGCCCAGAGAGAAAGGAGCAGCAGGAAAAATTCAAAATGGTAGACGTGAAAAAATAATTTGCTTTTGGATTTCATTTTTTATGCTGACACTTGAATATGAATTTCCTTGGACTTTTAAAATTCATAATAATAATAACAACATCATAGGGAAGCTAGAAAAATAAGAATGAGAGCCCTAACTTACCAAGCACTTGTTATGTACCAAACACTTGATTTGTCATCTCACATAAATCTTGACAGTATTCTATGAGGATAGTGCTATGAAGCCCTTTTTACAGATAAAGACACTGAGGTTCAGAGAGGTTGAGTAACTCGCCCAACATTACACAACTACTAAGTGGTTGAGCCAGAACTGAAACCCAGTACGGAGCCTCCAAAACCATTGCTCTTGATCACCAAGATATTCCTCATCATTATAAGGTTCTAGAAACTCCCTAACCTTAGCATGCTTCAGAATCCCCTGGGAGGGCTTGTTTGAACAGACTGAAGAGACTGCTGGGTCCCACCCTCAGAGTTCCTGTTTCAGTAGGTCTGGGGCAGGGCCTGAGAATCTGCATTTCTCACAAGTTTCCAGGTGATACCAAGGAGGCAAGCCCAGGGACCACATTTTGAGAATCACTGTTCTAGAAGGTGGCAATCATGTCTTACTTATCTATGTATCTGAAGGCCCTGGCCCAGCACCTAGGAGATAAGAGACACATCATAAATGATTGTTGAAAACTCTTATCCCCACTTGGCACCCCATGCTGGCCCAGAAAATCTTGCCTCTCGAGCTGCTGCAGGCTAATGTGGGTGAACCTTGTGACACCCCTGATGTGGTGAGGGCATACAAAAAGGTAATGTTAGAGAAGTGCCTGTCCATGAACGTGAAGGGAGCAAGTGGTTTCACAGATCACTGTCCACCTTCCCCTGTGCCCACCTGTACCTTCCTTTAATCACTAGATAGAAAAGTCAACAGAAGGGAAAGAGTAAAACTTTCCTGGGCTGCATGTTGCTCCCAGACAATGAAGCCAGTTCTTATTCTGTCTCTCTAAATACCCAGGCAGGTACTGATAACTGAAGACAGTCTTAAACTGACTGTACAGGCAAGTATGCCAATATCCTTGATTATAACACTTCCCACACTGGGTCTTTTGGAATGCATGTTGTGGCAGAAATTGCTGGTTGTCCCTCATATCTATTTTTCTCTTTCTCTTTGAATAACAGTGCCCCAGTTTTTAGCCAAGCACTATGTTGTCCACATGTGCAGATAATCATTTAATTAAGTTCTGAACAATATGATATAAGCAGAGGTAGACCTTCCGAGGAGTCTTTTTTAAAGGGAAGGAATTTGCCCTTCTCTGTCTTTTTCTCCATCATGCAATTCCATAGGCAATGACTGGAACTCAAGCAGCCCTCTTGGACCACGAGGTCCAGGGCCATCAACCCCATGGATGGCAATGGAGTAAGCTAGAAGGAGCCTGGGACCCTTTCAATTTTGTGTCACCATGAGACAAACTAGATTATCCTCCTCTGTGACAGCTTTTACAAGAGGCAGAATTGAACTTTCATCCTGTTTTGGTCGCTGTTATTTTCAGGCTTCTCTTTTATGCAGCTGAACTTAATCCTAACTAGTACATAGTTGTTAACAGGCACTTTGACCCAGCTGAAAGACCACTGGACCTGGTTTAGTCACTCTCTTGTAGTGTATCCTAAGGCAAGTCACTTCAGTCCCAGGTCTCAGTTTTAAAGAGGAAGAAAACTGCATTTTAATTGCTTCAAAAGACTTTTGTGAGACTTGAATTATTTTATCTAGTTCTGATACACTTTATGAAATACAAAGCCCACAAAAAATGTAAAGGATTTTTATTTCCTACACATAGGGGAAATTTTATAAAAGAAACAAAATGGAGAAAGCCAAGTATGAGAAGTCTATTCTAATTAAGGAGAAGGGACTGAACCAGACCATCAGGTTCTCCGTTCATCTCTGCCAAGTCACCTTCTCCAATCCCATCCAGGTCATTCTTTATTTTCCAAATGAGAATTTAATTTTTCTCTAACACCATTATTGCATCCAAATTAAATATTTATTGGGCTGAATATCAATTGACTTTTAGAAACATTTGAAATTTATGAGCTAACACAAAGTAACTCAATAATTGTAAATTTCACACCCAAGCTTTGTAATCAATTACTGTTTAGTAATGATAAAAGCGCACATTCTTCTCAGGAGACCCTGGTCAACTATAAATTAGATTCTGCACACACAACCAGCTGGCAACATCTCCACATCAGTTTTGTCTCTCCTGTGGAATTTCCGAGGCCAGGGATCAACCCCAGGTTGGCTTCTCCTAGCCATGCATTTGGACCCCGGTTCATTCATCAGTCAGCCTGTGCTGAGAGTAGACCCAATGACAGCTCAAACAAAACATGATTCAGAAGGTAAATCACATGGAAGTAAAACCTCATAACCCAGCTCAGAGGCTGCAGGATGTGTAGGTATGGAGCCAACAGATACGGGGCTGCACCATCTTTCCTGACTTCATCTACCCAACAAACAGTTATTGACTGCCTACTATGTGCCATGCAAATCAACATCAGTGTATGCAACAGGCAAAGACACCTGCCCCCCAGAGGATGAGAATAAGTTGCAATGCACAGTAAACAAAAATTGAAATCAACAAGCAAAGTAAATTGGGCTGAACATCGATTGACTTTTAGAAATAAAGATTTGAAATTCATGAGCTAACAGAGGGTTGGAAAGCCAAAAGTGCTATTAAAAAAAAGCTTTATGAGTTAAGTATTATCCTAATTTTATAAATAAGGAAATTAGGGTTCACTCTTTTGTTGCTCAGCTCAGATGTGCCCTCTCTAAGCCAACTCTGCAAATAAACTCACTGCCCTCCCCGCTATGTGGGACTTGACTCCCAGGGGTGTGAGTCTCCCTGGCAACAAGGGATAAGACTCCCAGGGATGAGCCTGGCCCTGGCATCGTGGGATTGAGAATGCCACCTTGACCAAAAGGGGGAAAAGAAATGAAAGAAAATCAAGTTTCAGTGGTTGAGAGATCTCAAATAGAGTCGAGAGGTCAATCTGAAGGTTATTGTTACATTACATAGATATTCCTTTCTAGTTTCTAGAGTATTAGAATAGCTAGAAGGAAATATCTGAATCTGTTGAATGGTAATCCAGTAGACTTGATTCTTGATGATAACTGTATAATTACACAGCTTTTATCAGATGACCGTGTGATAGTGAAAACCTGGTAACTGACACTCCCTTTAACCAGTGTATGGGCAGATGAGTAATAAAATAAAACCAAAAAATATATATAAGTAATAAGGGGTTAAGGAGTATGGGATGGTTTGGATATTTATTCTTTTTTATTTCTTTTTTTTTAATATTTCCTTTATTTTAGAGGAAAGAAAATGCTTGAAAATTGATTGTGGCAATGAATGCACAATTATGATGATACTGTGAGCCACTGTGTACTGTGGATAGATTATATGGTGTGAGAATGTATTTCAATAAAATTGCATTTAAAAAAGAAATAAAGAAATTAGGGTTCAAAGAGAAGTAGTAACTTGCTCAAAGTCAGAAACTAAGTTAGACAGGGGCCTTGAACACAATCTACCCGATGCCAGATTCTAACTCCTAGCTACTACCCACACCAAATGAGTGGATGAATGAACAAGCTTACACAACCAATTTTGACCTCATTTCTCACTGACTGAAGAACAGAAATTCCTCTTAATAAGTTCCCCCATGTCATTTAGAGACCCTCCTACTGCAGCAAATAAAGCTACGCTTAAAGGAACAACCCACAGCTAGAGTGGGAGGTGGACACTAGCTCCTATCAGCATCCACCATGCTTAAATCTAGACTTGGCTTGGACAAAATTTCCATTGTAATTTCTGTGTGATAAATGCTGGCATTATTTTCACTCTGAAAGAAACTTAAAGCAATTGTGTGCATCATTGTTCATTTGAAACCTTCTTTGTCTTCCTAGGCCTGATCAACTCTAAGAGAATGCTTTTAAATTTGGCTTCTACTAAAACCAAGCCTGGTAGAAGCAGGCTTTGAAGCCCTCAGGGAGACCTCTGTCACAAACCCACAGATTCTAGTAATTGATTTGAGAGCTTTTAAGTGAGCTCAGTGATTACATTTGGAATTCTTTTATATTAATTATTAAAGGCAAATTATGTTGTTGAAAAGGAAAGTCGTAAAAAGATGGTAATTTAATGAAATAGGTTAAATAGGTTAGCGAGGCATTCTGGATAAAGTAATTGATTTAAAAAGTGAAAGGCATCTGGGAGAAGGTTTGTCAAAAATGGATTTAAATGACTGAAAACCATGTACCTAGTCAGTGTTTACGTGTTGCTTGAAGATAAAAAGAAAGTACTGAGAATTTGGCAGAATCTGACCAACTCTGAAGGAAAGGAATTTTTTGCAGGCCTGTGAAACCAGCGGGATTTGCCCACTGGTATAGCCGTCCCCGGCTGGAGCCTCCCTGCATCGCTGGTGCTTTATAACTGTCAGTGGAAAAGTTCACATGAGAAAAAGAAATTCACCAGAACATTCATTTTTCTTGGGTTGTCCCTTTTCAAAAGAGATGCCAATACTTCCAGACAATATGGAAAGATGTTACGAAAGTCAGAATACAGGCTTCATAAACACTGTACAATGTTATTTAAAACCCTGGAAAATGGGCTTGGGTTTGAAGAATGATGCCACCACCTCAGGTCCTTCCCAATCTCCCTTTCACTTTCTCAGTAGGAGGAGATGGCAGCTCATGATAGCATCGTGATACCAGAAAGCATGCGAATAGTACTTTACTAGTTGTAGTAGCATTTACTACTAGTGGTAAACATTTGTAGAATGCTTCCTAAGCGCCTGGGTCCCAGAACCATCACTTGAGGGATGGCTGCCCAACTAGGAGCATCTGCATTGGATTTTGCATGAGCAAGAACTAGACCTATGATTATTCTTTTCATTCCTTCTTCCCACAGCAATAGGAAATTAAATAAGGCAAATGTGAAATATTGGTGGGGTAAGATTTCTTATGGTTGTGAGGTTTTATCCCCCTCCTTGGGATTCCTCCTAAACCCTAGGTAAGAAAAGATTTGCAGTCACAAGAAAGGCTCACCGCAGAACACTGCTAGGACACATCACCACCCTAGCGTACCTGCTGGCATTAACACAAGCCAGAAACATTAACAGCTGACTGTAGGGCGAGCTCCTTGGCCATCCCCTAGCCATGTTACTGCAGTCAGGAGCATCAGCTAGAAGAGGAGATGAAGCAGAAAGCCCAGGTTATCAGGTTAACACACAACTCAGCACAGATGTGGCTTCCTGTGGCCCACCTGGACCCGGTTAGAGGTTAGAGATCCAGGGGTGAGGATTGAGGATGGAACATGTCCTTTTCCCACTCAAGATTCCAAAGGGAATTTCATCATGGGAAGGGGTACTGTTGAGGTGAGAGGGTCTGGGGCCTTTCTCTGTCTTTCCAGGCCATACTTGGGCTAATTGCCACCTCTCATTGCCTTTGATCCATCTCCCTTTGATTGACTGTTTTTCCCAATTTTCTTCCCAGGACCACATATCTGGATACCCTGGGATATTTCCTAGCTCTTTCACAGTGACAACTGCCCTGAAATCAAATGAGCTTGGAAGGTGTCACACTTTCCACAGTAGTAGTGATGGCCCAGTTCAAAGTTCATTGTATTCTCAGGAATGAGCATGGGAAAGCAATGTTAGTTGGACACCTTGTTCCAGAAAACACTCAAGGTGGAGTCAAAGCCCCCAGTTCCTGGCTGCTGAAGAAGGAATTCAGGGTAGAATTTTTTCCATAGAAAGTAACTTTGGATACACTCAGGCACTTAGAAAAGTTCTCAGATATTCCTTAGCTCCAGACATAAAACAATGTTTCTAACCTTTTATGCAGGTATATGGACAGTGCATTTCCAAACCATACATATCCTCTCAGAATAAGCTCTCCTTCATCACAATTATAAACTGCATATAATTAAATTATATATATATATTTATATATACATATATGTGGTTATGGATATGGACATAAAGATGGATATAGATACACAGAGAGAGAGTGAGGGACTTTCTGTCCATCTGTCCTAGAAAGCTGTAAGTTTATTGAGGGTCCTCCATGAAGATAAAGCTTGTTTTATTGTTACCACCTAACCCCATGCCTAGCCAGGTCATTAATAAATATTAGTTCAGTGAAGGCTGGATCTTTGATTTCAGACCCTGAAATCATAGAGGATGGTCGTATGGAGTTAAGATATAGATGGCTTCCCTAGCATTTACCCTTCAGCCCTTCCAATAGGCTCAAATTCTTGGAAGGCAGAGTTCGGTCCCTGATATCAAGGCCACTCCTTGTGATCCTTCATATTGTGCACTGCAAAAGGGCACCCTGGAAGGAGGGCAAGGGGTCTGAAATCCAGCCCACCATGCACTTGGCCACAGGGGGCTGCATCTGCTGGGCGGAGCCCCTCTCTCTAATTTGCACACCAACCATATAACTAGCTACAGCCTTATCTCACATGCCTTTCCTGACCCCGCGTTTTTCCCCCCCTGGAAAAGGCAAGCAATGTGCGATTCTTTCTGGACAGCCTCCCGGTTCTTCCTGCCAAACAGAGAGCTGCATTTAGCTGCTGAGGTTCTCCTTCACCTCCACTTCCACTTCCTCTCCCCAAAGAGATCTTGGAGGATTTGGGGATACAGAATCAAGAGAACAAAGAGAAAGGGACAGAACTAGAGAGGCAGAGGACAAAAGGAAAGAATTTAGGCCAAAAAAGCTAAGCTGACTCATGTAACAAAGACTTTACAAGTGGGGACAAGAGCAGGAGGGAAAGGGGAAAAGAAAGTTGTGACACATGTGTGAGGATTCCCATCAATATTCTTTGAGAGCTGTGAGTAAATAATTAAATGCCCTTTTAATTACCTTTGTGCTCCCAGAACACAGTGTCATTCAGAGTCTGAACCACATGGTTTTAGTGGTTGTATAGGTTACGTTTCACTAAACCACAGATGATAAATTCCAGAAAACTATACAGATACGAAGGAAAGTGAAAAAATTCTGGAACATACTGCCTTGTCCACCACCCCACTCCCCACCCCTGGCATAATGTTCATCAGGTAGAGACAGAAATTTAAAGAAACCTGGTTCCAAGGCTTGGGGACTGGATTAAAAACCAAACCTGCTGACCTACCCGATAGCCATAGCCCGAAGAGATCAATGCATCGCCACCCGCTATGAATAACACAATTGCCCCTTTCTGTTTCTCAATAAACATGACTTCTCAACAGGTCACATTCTGTTCACAGAAGATTAACGATTAAAAGGGAGAAGGGGGCTTTTCACGAAGATGGCGCTGAAAGCAAAAGAAGGAAGCCCCTGCCCCTCCCAAAACCCAAGCCAAAGCAAAGGCTTTGAAAGCCAAGAAGGAAGTACTGAAAGGTGTCCACAGTCACAAGAAAAAGAAGATCCACACTTTACCCACATTCCAGCAGCCCAAGACGCTGCGTCTCAGAAGACGTCCAAATATCCTCGGAAGAGCGCCCCTGGGAGGAACAAGCTTGACCGCTATGCCTTCATCAAGTTCCCCCTGACCACTGAGTCAGCCATGAAGAAGACTGAAGACAACAACAGACTTGTGTTCACTGTGGATGTCAAGGCCAACAAGCACCAGAGCAAACAGGCTGTGAAGAAGCTCTATGACACTGACGTGGCCAAGGGCAACCCTGATCAGGCCTGATGGAGAGAAGAAGGCATATGTTCGATTGGCTCCTGACTATGATGCTTTGGATGTTGCCAACAAAATTGGGATCATCTAAACTGAGTACAGCTGGCAAATTCTAAATATAAGATTTTTGACCATAAAATAAACAAAATAAAAGGGAGGAGGGGGACAGGAATTATTTTTTTACATACTACGAAACAAAGAGAGAAAAACATCAAGAGCCTCTGGAGGCACACACCTCTGAAAATTTTCAGAAGAAATTTTCAAAAATCCATTCATCAGGCTTAAAAGAGTAAAAGATTCCAATGGTTCCATGAGTCAGTGCAGAGACTCAGAAGGAGAGAGAAGGCAAAGATGAAAATGCAACAGATTTGGTGAGATGAGGAAGAATTTCCAAGAAAAAATAAACAAAAAGAGGTGTATATGGTACTGAAAGCAATATAGTTTTCAAAAAATCAATGAAATACAGAAAAGCCCAGAAACAAGCCAAAATATAAAATAATGTAAAACATCATATCGTTGGCTTTTCAAATCAGTGGGGATAGGACAAATCTTTAGTAACTGGTACAGGGACAGCTGGCTGAGCACCTGGATACAAACACATTTAGGTTCCCCAGACCTCGCCTACACCAGTGTGACCTGGGTTTCCCCAGGCCACACCTGTCGGGTGCACAGATAAAGAGACATTCCTGGTTACAGTTCAATAACACTGACTCCTGTCTTACTGCTTCATAGCACCTCCAGCCCCTGAGACGTACCCCAAGTACTGCTGGGCATCCCCAGGAGAGGTTTTGTTTAATTACACACCTGTCACCCATCCCACTGCCAATGCCAAGACCTGGTACGGCTTCACAAGCAGCATCCCAGATGTCCTGGGATACTCCTGGGGACAAGCGTCACCATCATTCATGACGAAATTGGGAAGAGGTGCTCTCCCCGCTTCTTTTATGCTTTGTTTCAGGACAGAACTGTTTTTTTCCCAATATGCTGTAGACTTTAGCAAAACGGCTTTTATACTCTTTTCGCTTTTTGGAATTTTCTTATTTTCCTGTAATGATTATGTATGGCTTCTATAACAATAATAAAAAACAAACATGACAGAAAATAAAGCAAACTCCCTTAATTAAATTCAAGTTTTAAAAATGTTTTCTTTTCTGTTTAAAATAAAAATATCCTCTCTGTTATCAAAGAACTATACGTCAAGAAAAGCTTTCAACCTAGATGGACTCCTTGGTGGTGTATTTCAAACCTTTATGGAACAGGCATTTCCCATTTATTTGAGCAAGATTTTATTTTTTAAACAAAGCCAGCATAATACTAATAACAGGACTTGACAAAGACCAGGAAAAAAAAAAAGAGGACTCCAGTCTAACTTAAAAATATAAACAAAAATTCTAATTAGAAACTTTGAAAAACATTTTTTAAAATAACACACAATGTCCTAATAGGGCTCATTCCAGGAACAGAATCTATTTAAATAATCACCATATTAATATACGAAAGAGCAAATATTTGATGGTGAACTCAATAGATATCAAAAAAGCATTTAATTAAATTCCTCCTCTATGACCGAGTTAATAACAAAAAAAATCAATAAATTGAAATAGGACTCTTGCTTAATCCATTAAAAAAGTCACACACACATACTCACAATCACCACCACCATCACCACCACCAACAACAACCCCACCACATCACAAAACAATCAGCACCAGACTTAAGGAAAAACTCAAGAAGTGTTCCCATCAATGAAAGGAAAAAGTACAGATGCCATTATCATCACTGGTACTTAACATGGTACTCTAAGTGCTACTTCATTGCAGTTAGAGAAGAACAAAATAAGTAGTACACACTGGAAAAGAGACAGAAAAACCATTTTCATTTGTAGCTGATGACTATATACTTGAAAAACCCAAAAGAATCAACTGAAAACTAACAGAAAAAAAAAAAGAGATTTCACTAAGACAGTTGACTAAAAAAAAATAAATAAACCAAGAATAACTATATAGAAAAAAAAATAGAAAAAGATGCTTCTCAAAAGAACAAAAATAAACAAAATATGCAGGAATGAATTTTACAAGGAAAAAATACAAAACCCTGGAGGGTTTTGACTGGAGGACAAATGGAAAACCACAGAATCCATTGAATATGTTAATCTTGGATAATTTGTAATATCCAGGTTTTGATAACGTAGAAGTAAGAATCAGCAGTAAAGAATGATTACTTTAAGGATTGGGGGTAACAGGCACTGCCAACAAATAAAACACACTCTAATGCTGCAGTGCAGGAAAAGACCAAGCAATAGAACAGAACAGAGTATCCAGACATTGACCTGAATTGATAGAATTGATAGGAAAAATAAGATAAAAGAGACATTTCAAATCAGTAGGGGACATAGCGGGGATACAATAAATGATGTTAGGACAACTAACTAGTCATTTAGAAAATCTGGATTGAAGATAAAGATTGGAGGAAAAGGGAAAGCATTTTATCATTGTGCCAGCTTGAATGTATTACGTCCCCCAAAACACCATTATCTTTGATGCAATCTTCTATGGGCTGACATATTAGTGTTGATTAGATTGTAATTCGTTGATTGAGTGTTTCCATGGAGATGTGACCCACCCAACTGTAGGTGATAACTCTCATTGGATAGTTTCCACGGAGGTGTGGCTCTGCCCATTCAGCATGGGCCTTGATTAGTTTCCTAGAGTTATATAAGCACTATATAAGCTTGCTACAGCCAAGAGGGACACTGAAGAATGCACAGGAGCTGAGAGAGGAGCTGCAGATGAGAGACAGTTTGAAGAAGGCCATTGAAAGCAGACTCTTGCTCCAGAGAAGCTAAGAGAGGACAAATGCCCCAAGAACAACTGAGTGTGACATTTTGAGGAGGAGCTGAGGCCTAGAGAGGACCATCCTGGGAGAAAGCCATTTTGAAATCAGAACTCTGGAGCAGACACCAGCCACGTGCCTTCCCATCCAACAGAGGTTTTCCAGATGCCATTGGCCATCCTCCAGTGAAGGTACCCGATTGTTGGCACCTTATCTTGGACACTTCATGGCCTTGAGACTATAACTTTGTAACCAGATAAACCCCCTTTATAAAAGCCAATCCATTTCCGGTATTTTGCTTAACAGGCAGCATTAGCAAACCAGAACAATCATCTTGGGTTGGGTAATACAGTTCTTAACAAGAAAGCAAGTCCAGAAATGATGAATAAAAAGAATGACTATTTTGATTACTTAAAAAATAAACTGTGTGGGAAGAGACAGCACAAATATAGTTGAAATGTAACTGTTTACTGTGGTGGTGGGGGTGGAGGTTGGGGCAGGGGGCCGTCAACTGGAGGGAGACACAAGGGGATGCTGGAAATGTTCTGTGTCTTGGGATGGTGGTTTCATGGGTGCATACATATATAAAATTCATCGAGCTGTACACTTAAGATTTGTGGCTTTTATCATGTTAAGTTATGCCTCAATAAAAAAGAAAAAATAATAAAGGGAATAAGTCAAGCATTTATCCTGTCTTTCCTATAAAGATTATATTTCAGAGTAAGCAAAGAATTAATGAGGGAAAATATTTCTTCATCCAAAAGTTACAAGTCTTTCTCTCTCTTCGTTCGCCATCATTGTGGATGCCTTTTACTGCCATTGTCACCATGTCTTCTCATAAGACTGTTAGAATCAAGCGATTCCTGGCCAAGAAACAAATACAGAACCGTCCCATTCCTTAATGGATTAGAATGAAAACTGGCAATAAAACCAGGTACAACTCCAAGAGAAGACACTGGAGAAGAAACAAGCTGGGTCTGTAAGGAATGGCACTTGATGGCCCACATGTTGATTCTGTACCAAGTCCACTAGCACCTTTAAGTTGAAAACATCCCCCTTTCTGAAAAGTTTGGACTTATTTTATTGGGGAAAAACCTGGTTTTTCTTTGTTTTTATGCTTCTGCATAAATGAGTTGGTTCAGCAAAGTTACAACTTCCTCTTGTTCTAATCTACCGTTTCCAAATTTTTCCACATGAACATGGATTACTTATTCAATGTAAACAAACAAATAAAATAAAGACTAATAAAGAAAAGGGACTGCACTGTCAGCCAGGAAGGAAACAGAACTATTCAAAGCAAACACAAAATCTCAAAAGTACAGCAATCAGGCGATCCAGTGCAAGGGCAAAGCCATCTCATCTGATCTAAGGAAATGCTGCATTAAAGCACACAAGCTCATAGGGGTGTGTGTGTGCACACATGTGTGCGTGTCCTCATTGACCTTGAGGCATCTGAATGCCATTTGATCTTCCCTGTTTCAGAAGGCAGAGTCGCATGGAATAAATTTTAGAAAGGCTTTTCTCTAAACAGAAAATGATATTTTCCCTGCCAGGCAAATATTTAAACTAGTTAAAGTTTTTAAAATAATTATTTTGATGCTTTAATCCAAAGCCATATGTCAAACTCAGCTATTAAGCTAGACTCATGCCCCAAAGGCTCGTGGTGGCTGGGGTTTTGCTCTTCTGCTTTTCACAGCCAGATATCAATTATGTGCTATTTAATCACCTGTTGCTTTGGCTCACCTGAGCGGCTACCGTCTGGCTTCAGCACAAGTCATTAACACTGAGCCAGAGTCCCCAGTTTTATGACTCCTGCTGCAGGACCTGGCCTAAATTTCAGTCCCCTTCCTGTCGGCCACCCTCCCATGGTCTGCTCCCTTCACACTCGTTCCTTCTCACAAGAATGCAGGCCCCAGGAAGACAAAGACTTTTCCTCATTCACTGCTGTGCCCAGTGCCTGAAAGAAGGCCTGGCACTAAGCAGATGCTCAATAAATCATTACTGAAAGTATGATGGAATCGTATTTCTCCCCACTTTTCTGACTTCCCTCCCCAGAGAATATTCCATTGTTTTTGTAGCTGCCAATGGGCCTGAATTATTTGCAGCCTCGGGTTCCATTAGCATGCTGCTTGCCCCTCTTCTGGTGAGTTCACAAAGATGTTTGTACAGAAACCTGTCCCCCTGCCTCCCCACGAGGCACACGTGCGTGCACACGTGCACACCACACCCCTGCAACACTGCCAGGCACCACCCAAGCTTGGCCCTGGGGATAGTCACCAATCACTCCTTGTGTCCCCACCAGTCTGCTCAATCTCATTGTCTTCTTAATAAAAGTAATTAATTTCCAGAGTTAAAATTCATGAGGCAGCAAACGTAACATCTACATCGATAGCTGCTGCTGAATTCCCTCTGGCTGCAAACTTTTTATTCTGCCCACAAAGGCTCCCGAGTTTATTTGAAAACATCTCCCCATGGCCTTCCCCTGGTCTTCAGCAGCCCACAGCAGATTCTGCTGCTGCTCCCAGACATTTTCTGCTGAACCCACTCCAGCGTTTGGCATGAGAACTCACATCAGATCTGGACTCAAGGCCAGTCCTCTACCAACCACTCTCTTCCACTTCTGTCTCCCGGCCCACACAGGTCCCCAGATGTCACTCCAAATCTTCTTCCAGTCACCCCTTAGAGTTCTAGCCCAACCCCCTCCTTGGGGAAAAGAGGAAACTGAGGCCAGACAGGTGAAAGGGCATGTCAGGGTAACGTAGTAGGTGAGGGGCAGTGCAGGGGCTGTGACCAAGTCTCCTGACCCCTAAAACCCAGTTTTCTTTCTCCAGAGCAGGGATCAGCAAGTTACAGCCTGCAGACCAAATAAGCCCCCTGCCTGATTTTGTAAATCGAGTTTTATAGGAACACAGCCACACCCGTTTGTTTCTGTATTGCCTACGGCTGTTCTCGGCTACAACTGCAGAGTTGAGTCATTTAGAGAGAGACCCTACAGACCACAAGTCTAAAATACTTCCTGTCTCGCTGCCGACAATTTTTTTTGCTCACCCCCACTAGAGGATTCTGAAGAACAGGAGGGCAGGCAGGAAAAAGCCATCAGACACCCAGTGCTATACCAGCTAAGCACCTCGCTATTCTTCTCAAAGGTGAGCAGCTCAGAGACCGGAATAGGAAGATCCCGTCATCTCCCTGCCCCTCTTCCATCACGCTACCCCTGACATCTCCCGTTACAGGGAGGCAGCACCACCCACCGTCAGGGACCTTCAGCCATCCCCTCTACACATGTACACACACACACATGCACACACACACACATGCACACACACATGCACACACGCATGTACAGATGCACACACATGCACGCATACCCACACACGCACATGCACGCACACACAAGCTG
Organism: Choloepus didactylus; assembly: GCF_015220235.1. Classification (NCBI taxonomy): domain Eukaryota; kingdom Metazoa; phylum Chordata; class Mammalia; order Pilosa; family Megalonychidae; genus Choloepus; species Choloepus didactylus. Next base: position 47,081,996 of record NC_051325.1, read on the forward strand.
AGTTCCTGGTGTGGCGTGCCCTCACAGGTAGGTCTGGAATATTACACTCAGAGCCCCTGGACTCCACAACTCAGGAAAGGCCAGGAGGCACAGGCCAGGCCCGCAGGCAGGAAGCCTTTCCCGGGCCCTAAGAAGCCTGGTCTCGAGGAGTCAGGTAGAGCCACCCTCCTGGGCCCCAGACTCAGACCCACACTGTCTCATGGCCACACCTGCCACCCACACTCTTCTCACGTGTTTAGAGCTGTGTCAACACATGAGCAGGCCACAGCCAGGAGTAGGCAGAGCCACCTTCATGCGAAATCAAGAGCTGTGTTCCTTCCCGTGAGACCCTGTGACAGCCACTCAGCCCCTCTGGGCACAAGTTCCCCATTTGCAGAATGCAGGATTCAGATCAGGTTTTCATCAGAGACCTCCCACCTTGTAAATCACCACAGAGGTTCTACTGTGAAGAAGCTGTCACAAAGTCATCCAGCGTATTTGTTAATTCCAATGCCAATTTCCACCAAAATAAATCCATTTCATCTGTCAGAGAGACATGGTGGTACAAGCAAGAAGTGTTGTTTCGCCAGTAACACTACTAAAGAACTCAGCTGGATACTGTGAATTCGTCAATAATCCTGGCTCCCTCTGTATCACATATCTACCTATTTTTCTGCGTCTTTCTCCTGCTCGATTATTTTTAAATCCTTATTTTCCTTAACTATTTTTGCCTACATGGAACCATTGTGCTTTTCCAGCTTCCCTGCGCACTCTGCTTCTTTGCACTCCTCGGCTTCTTGGTTCTATTCGACTTCTCCTGAATTAGAGCTACAGGCCTCAGAGGACCTCTGCAAACCTCCCCAGACGCACACGCCTTGCACAGTAACCACCAAGCCCACCATCGGCCCCAACACCCCAGCAACTAACAATGTACTCCTCAGCGGCAGCCCGCTCCTGCTTTGCATGACTCCAACGACTAGCAAATTCCAATTTTCTAACACCGCCTCCCTTGAGGACAGGAGCCGGAGCTCAGGGGCGATCAGGAGCCGAGCCAGACAGGAAGCCACAGCCACGCGCTTTGCTCCCCGATCTCTCCCGTGACGTGGGTTCACAGAGTGGAGGCCAAAAATGTAAACTACCCAAAGTGGTCACACCAGGCCTGGAACCAGATAATACTCCAAGGGAGGGGTCCCCAATTCCTCTGACCCCCAGGTCCCTTCCCCCTCCTGCTCCGAGGACTTGGAGTTGGAGCAGCGACAGCCTCGGGCGCCACTGGCTCCATGCAGGATGGGGAGATAAAACACTCCCGGCCTTCAAGGGACTTACCAAACTGCAGCAGTATTTTACATACTTTTAAAGACATTTTTGTAGCATAATCCAGAAATACAGTGGGAAAAAATGCAAAAGAGTATACAGTGAAATCTCCCTCCCAACCCTGACCACTGCCTACCAAGAACCCTTCCCCAGGCATTTAATATCTGCAGTTTCTTGCATAACCCTCCGGAGATAATATATGCATATAAGACTACATGTCCACATACAAATATACGTATATATGTGTGCATATCTTTTTGCTATAGAAATGATAAACTATTAGTCACAGTTCTCCACCTTCTCAATTAATATATCTTGGTTATTGTTCCATCTCAATGCTTAGAGCTATGATTCTCTCTAACAGTATTCCACCGTATGGGCATTTATATTATGAATAGCCTTTTACAAGGATGGGTGAAGCTGCAATGAATATTCTAGTACATACATTTCCTGCACATGAACACAAACACACACACACGCAATATGCATTAGGCAGATTTCTTAGAAGTGGAACTTCTTTGAAGAGAACAGAGAGTTAGCAAATCTCTGGGGGATGGGTGGTATGTGTAGTAGAAGGTTTTGAGTTTTGTTTTAAATAGAAGGGGATGGGATCTTCTGGTTGTAGAATCTTAAAACTAAACTGGAACACCTCCCATTTCACTCTGCTTTTCTTTGAGTCCATTGTTCCTCAATTTCATCCCCACTTTTGGTCATTAATGCCCCCATTCAGGGTTTCATTTCCACTAGGCCTTCTTAATCCAGTTTACTTTTTTGAGGCTTAATACCATTACAGAGCCGCCGTGTGTGAAATTATCTTCTACAATGCTGAATCCAAGCAGTTTATAGTTTTCAGTCAATTACTCCCAACTGCCAGAGCTGTGCTCAGGATAAGATTTCTGGCTAAATTTCTTACTTCTTGGTTCATGAATTCTCAGATACGACTAATCCTGGCGTCTGGTGAGGCCACATATTTGATCTCACACACAGGCCACGGACTCTCCAAACCTGGAAATCCACACTCAATAAGTCACATGCGTCCTGGAAAATTTTAGTTTGAATGTCAAGCTGATACACTGGATGATATTTCACAGCCCCTGAAAAATCTTTTTGGTTAATTAAAAAAATAATAATAATCACTGGCCATTAATTCAACTATGCCAGTAAGCTTTTGCTGTGTAACAAACTATCTCCAAAACTTGGTGTTGTAAAACAACCACCATTTATTTACCTTGGGATGCTGTGGTCAGTAGTTTGGTCTAGGCTCAGCCGGAGAGTTCTGCTGAGCTCAGCAAGGCTCAGCCAGGCCTCTGCAGCCAGCTGCTTCTCAACAAGGTGGCTCTGCTCCTAGGGTGGGCTGGTTACCATCTGGGGTGCTGGGGGCAACCAGGTCACGTATCTATCGTCATCCATCAGGCCAATCTGAGCTTCCTTCCATGGAGGTGGCCGCAGGGATCTCAAGAGCAGCAAGAGAAAGAACAAGCTGCAGTGCAGGAGCACTTTTCAAACCTCAGCCTACTCACCCTTGTCACTGTCCCATTTGTCAAAACAAATCATATGGCCAATCCCAAATTCAAAGGATGGAGAAACAAGGCTTCAACTCTTGTTGGCAGGATCTGCAGTGTCACAAGGCAAGAGCACAGATGTGGGTAAGGGGGGGAATTAAGGTGCACTTTTACAATTTACCACATCAACTATTTAAAAATTCATCAAATATCTGCATAAGGCTTTGCAATAAATAGAGCAAAATAGTGTAATGACACTATTACACCAACTATCCCTACAGCCATTTCTTGAAACAGGATCCACATAAAGCAGCCACTGAAGACACATACACACACACACACACACACACACGCACACACACACATACATCAATGCCAACAGTTGGGTATCCACAGAATTGCTCCAAATATCTGACAGGTTAGTTTTCAGGTCCCCCAGATCCAGAGGTGGCGAGCCACTGACAGACCCCCTCCAGGCAAAAGTGGCACAGAAGAAAGAGCAGCACAATGGAGTGCAGAAGTCTCTAGCTTAACTTCAGCTCTAAAAATCAAATGATTTCAATTCAACGTGCCTCCCTTCCCTCAGCTGCCAAAAGGGATGGCAGGAGCAAGGTAAAGAATTGCCGGGAGGATTCAAATGAGACGACCTCGGTTCCCAGGCCCCAGGCACCTGGAAGAGCCCTATGCTGCATGGGGAGGACCTGGAAACAATCAGGCCCAAAGTTCTGAAGGGACTTGAATGCACAAGTGAAAATGATGGAAGTGAGCAAGAGGCTCAGAGAAAGGCCAAGGCCGTGAGCCGGCGTTCAAGGGAAATGACTGAGCATGGCCCCAAGACTGCAGCCCCGGTAGCATTTGAAATTCCAAAGATGGCAGAATTGTGGGTCCCCCAAGCCTTCCATGGAAATGGCTGGGTCTTGGCCCAAAGGTGAATAAGTCCTGGGGTGTCTTTGCTAGGAAAAGACACCTACCAGATGAAAGAAAGGCAATGTAAACATATGTGGAAACAGTAAAAGATTGAATACTTCGTGCGTGTCACTGGCTCTCTCCAAAAGGAAATAGAGTCCCATCTCAACCATTTTTCGTATTGCCAAGTAACTAACAAAAGCAACAGGTGTGCTTTGTCGAGTAGAAACCATATGGCAGAAGCTGCTTCAGTCATTAAATAGCCCCATCCACATTAAATAATTAGCCTTCCCTCCACATTTATTTATTTCACTGTTTATTGAATACCTATTATGTACCTGATTCCACGCGAGGAGCTGGAGAAGCAGGTTGGTATATGTCAGGTATAGTCCCCGCCCAGAGGAGCTCCAGTCCCTTCACAATCACTATTGCCACCCCCACCACCACCAACCACCAGCCAAGGCCCCTAATTCTGATGAATGATCACCCCAGCCTGACTTTACACACAGTATCTCAGAGACTCCCTGGAACCTGGCATTGTCATCTCCACTTTACAAATAAGTAAACTGAGGCATAGGGAGCTGGAGTGGTTTGTCCACAGGAGCACCCAGCTAGCAGTGGCAGAGCTGGATTCAAACCCAGGAGCAATGGCTCCGCGTCTCCAATAAGCAGGGTCTGGTTGAGCGCCAAAGGGTCCAGCAGTGGTGATCAGAAGCCTCCCCTTCTCTTCCCTCCAAGTTATTTTCAACAATTCCCCCACAACTGTTCATCAAAATGCTTCCTAAGACTCTTAGACAAAGGCAAGTGGAGCCCATTTCTGCTATCCCTCTCCCTCCTCCTTTCAACTTTCCTGAGTCTTCAGCAAATTGATCTAATATAAATTCAACAGCTCACTGGCTCTAAACCTCAGCTCTGGCTCTTTATCTGCCTAAAGGGCTCACAGGGTTGCTAACTCAGCACCTGAATAAAATCTAACACTTACACATTCATGTACCCACTCATTCACTCACCAAAACCTTACCAAGCGCCCATCAAAGGCCAGGCCCAGTGTGAGAGCAGAGAAAATGCCAAAGACGTTTAGCAAGCAGAGGGGGACACCCTGTCCCGGGCAGCCAAAGGGGCAGAGGAGAAGGGGGCTTCAGGTGCCAGTGGCCCAGAGCACTGGAGGCAGGCTGTGGATAGGGCTCGCATCTGATGACTGATGATTTTGCTGGGAAGGAGGGGAAAGGCCTCTGCCCAAGCATGGAGGACACGGTAAGTAGGAGACTTGAGGAGAAGGTTGGAAATGGCCCACAGGAGACTGGGGGAAAGCCAACCAGGGGACACAGGAAACTCGCCAAGCCAACCTACACTGGCCCAAATGAGGCCGGGCACCATGCATTTCCAGGGGACCCCTATTTTTAAGGTTTGAGGGATTTTCCTCCAGCAGAATCCAGACACTTGATAGACTGGAGAGAAGAAAGAGGGTTGAATTTATCCAGATATTGGGCTGGATGTAGAGACAGAGGGGAAGGGAACTGGGGCTCCAAGGAGAGTGTGGACGTAATGCCCATAGAATCCAGGAGGACTTGGGAAGGAGGTGATCACAGAAGGAGGCAGAAAGAAGAATCTTGAGGCTGGCACCTCCACAGAAACTGGCACTTTGACCAACTGGAGTAAACGGAGCTGGGCGGTATCTAGAGATGACGGACAGCAACAACCCCACCTCATGCATTAAAGCCGTCTACAGCTACTGGGCAAGTGGTCACCTCATTCAGCTTGAATACACTCAGTAACAGGAAACTCACCACCTTCCAAAGGAACTCACTGCATTTCTGGGCATTTATAATCATGTATTAATTTATAATATAAATTATTGCCAAATGAGAACTTGCCTGCTGGAGCACTTACCTCTGAACTCTGGGTCTGCCATCCACAGCTACACACAACAAGGACCCAGGTTGGGGTACAGTATCTCCAAAGCAACCACATCGATGGCGGATGGACCCTTCAGCCCTTCCTGCTCCAAGGAACCACTGATCATCTGTGTGCCAACAGCACCAACATCTAGAATTCCAGTCCCTCTCCAAGCTTCAGACTAAAATACTCAACTGTTTAGTGTACACCTCACTGCAATGTCCAATGGGCACTCATGTTCGTGTGCACACAAACCCGAACTTATGAGCTTTCCCCACACACACCCACACATTGCACTGGAAGATGACTTCTGCTCAATTCCCCAGCTGATGCCGGAGCAGCAGCCATTACTCTCCCCTCCCCCACACCCAAATATTCAGCTGATTCTCCCTCACGGTGGTTCTCATGGCCCCCCCGACTCCCCTTCATTCCCAGTTCCTTACCTCTCTCAAAGAGGCCCCCTAGCTTGTCTCCCTCCCTCAATCTTGTCCTCTCCATCCACTTTCCTGGTTTAGAAGCCAAAACAATGTTTTCAAAGGCAAAGCTGATGGTGACACTCAGTAGTGGCTGCCCACTGCCCTGAGGATCCAGCCACAAATTAGCCCCATGGTTTCTGGTTCCCTGCAGCCTCTGCCTCATCCCTGACACTGTAGCACACGGCCCTCTCTAGGCACCAGCCCCATGGAACATTCTGTTCTCCCAAAGTGTCATGTTGGCTCACCTGCACAGACATTCCCTCCGCCCCCACGCCTACCTCTTGTCTCTATGTGCAAATGCTAAACTTTGCTTGTTTGCTATTTCATAATTACCTATCCATTTATCTGCCTTCTTCCAAAGCCTCTGATATCCAAGGAAACATGTCTATGTCGTTCACTAATGTCTCCCTCTCCCTGACACATAGGAAGCCATCAATATATTCTTGTTGAAAGAATGTCCCACTATCAATCACCTCCAATGGCCTATTCCCTATACTCCTATTAATGTAGCCTCAAATGACACAGGTTTTGTAAGTTCACTGCAGATGCACGCATAATTTCCTTCTGAACACCTCGAGGCGTTTTTCCATTACCTACTGTTAAACCAGGTCTCCTCCATCTCCTACCCAAGCAATTCCCCAATTCAAATGCTTGCTGCAGGAGTTTCTTCTCAGCATAGAAAGAAGGGAAACCCATTTTCAGGATGAAAAGGGGAACACAAGCAGTTTCAGCTCCCCTTTTTCTCTGGTTCTGCCCTGGTTCACAGATTAATTTTTAGCACCAGGATCTGCGGCTAGATAGCAGAGGATCCTACAGAAAAAGCCTTCTCCAACTCCCCAAAGCCAGCAAGAATCACTCTCTTCACAACTGTCCATTTTACAATGTGTCTAATTATAACTGAATAAATTACTTCTGCCATTCTGCAGAAATACTTAAAATAAATAGCTCTCTTTCCTTGAATTAAAATCATAGTCTTTTGTTCACTGTTTTCTGTTCCATAAAGCAACAGAGCCTGTTGATTAAAGATCATTTACAGGACTTCATTTTCAATCTATTTTATGATATCACTTTAAAATACCCCCAAATATTCAGCTGCAAGGAGGGATAAGAACCACTGGAAATTGGCTCTTTGAGACTTTTTGATGAGAAATGAAGTTGTGGATATAACTCTCAGCAAATGAACATATATTAGAAAAGTCTATTTTAATAACTACTTGGTTCTTCTCCCTGGACTTTTTTCTCTCTACCCAACTTCCTATATTTTTCTTGAGATTACAACATAATCCCCACGGACACACTAAATATTACCTTTCTATACTGAATGGATGACACTGAGACAATAAATCACTTTGAGCTAACAAAATAGGCCAACCAGCCCCAGCTAAGCCAAATATTTGATGAAAGACATACAAACTGAAATTTAGCAAGGCAGGAACGCTCTGGGAATTATATCCTGAATATCAACCATCTCTAGACTCTAGGCAAGGAGAAAAAAACTGTATCTAAAAGGAAGCTATATGTGCAAGCATTAGGGATTCCAAGTCCAGAGTAGCCACAGTTAGCTGAACTCAGGAGACAACCTGGAGAGAGAGGGTGGATTGGAGATCAATTTCCAAATGTTGGTGGATGCCATAACAAAATAAAGACTCTTCAGTTCCAGACCAAAAGAAAAACACACGAACCATTGTTTTCCTGCAGTGACCCAGAAATAAGTGCAATGTCGGTGAAAAAGACTGTCCAGGGCAGATTTAATGTGACGCTAAGGAAGCTCAAGCTGCAGGGCCCAGTACCTGATTTTGTATTTGAAATGTTACATTCTTTTTCATAAAGAGAGCCCCTACATAGTGTACATTCAAGCCCTGCAAAACGTGGAGCTGCCCTGCTGCCCCTGCTTCACAAGTGATTCTACACAGGACTTCAGAGTTGCCTCTGCTGTCAGTGAGGCTGCATTTGGGTCCATATCTCAACTTAAGCCCCTAAAAGGAAGACAGAACATCCTCAGCAGCACCCATGACCCTCCCAGGGGGGCCTGACCAAACCTCTCTGACTCCATCTCACTCCTTCTCATCCTCTGGAAGCTCCGGTGCTAACTAATCTCCTTCATCCCTGGATGTAATGTTTTACTCGAGCTGAGGTCTCGGAGAGGCACACTCACATCCTCCCTCCAAACACTCCTCTTCCTCCTTCAGGACCCTCTCAAGGGGCATCCACTCTAAGAAACCTTTCCTGGTGCCCCCAGGTAACACTATGCCCCTTTTGTGCCTACCAGCTCAGCCCCACGTTATGGATGAGGAGGCAGACCTGCCGTGAGTCTGAATTCTGGCTCCTTCTCTTTCTAGAAACCCTTCGTGCCTCCATTTCTTCACCAGCGAAATGGGAAACAGTAGTACTCATCTCATAAAGTGGAATGAGAATAAGCCTCACCGCACAATAGAAACTCAATAAATGTCATCATCATCACTATTATTATCCTACACATCCCTCAGTGAGAAATCCCTCAAAATCCCATGAGACTGTGGGCCTCCTGATGGCAGAGATGGAATCCATGCACTGTCTTTGATGCTCTATAAATGTTTGCTGAACACACAAAGGAATCAAGTGATATTTACATTTTGACCAACAGAGGTATGATTCAATAACACACCTCACAACTCTTATTTGCCGATATTTTGAGTCAATATAGGGGTATCTGATGGAAAGTGGAAGTGAGCAGCAGCAGGAAGCAAAGGCAACTTTGCTATATTCCCACGAGTCTTCTCCATCATGGGCCTGCAGGGCCCAGAGTTGCTGGTTGTCAACAAAAGATGCCTCCCAGGAGCACCACCGTCCATCACCCTCTGCTTGTGGACAGACCTCCAAGGAGCATTGGGATGGAGGGAGAATCTGGTCCGAGCCAAAGCCAGACTACAGAACTTAGCACTCTCACCTCTGGCAATAAACACACACACCATTTGGCTCATCAAGATCCTTCCCATGGAGCAAAACACAAATAACTCATATAATCCAAGAGTTAGCTTAAATCCACGAAAGGTACCTTCAAGCAAAGGAAGGGCTCTATATTAGGTGAAGAGAAGGCATCCTAAAAGTTCAAGAGCCCAACCTAAACGCTGCTCATTGATGTTCCCAACCTCTCAGGCTGGCAGGTGTGGTCTGCCTCCAGGTTGAGCCTCATCTCTCAATACACTCTCACACCTGACTTTCACTCCCAACTCCAGGGAACTCACAGTTCCCAGATTATGCCTCAATCTCACACTTCCCTGCCTTAGCACATCCATCAGCCCTAGACTGCATCCTCACTGACCTCCATTCCATCTCTGGAACAAGAGGTATCCATGTTGATAAATTCTACCCATTCCTTCCAAACCCATCACCAACCTCAGGCCTCCTGGAACCCTCAGTCTCTTCTTCAGAAACCCTGGGTTCTTGTCTGGTGGCGCTCTCCATTCTTTTCGTACCTTGTCATATTAGTTTATGCAACTCTCACCTGCCAAACCAGACTATATCTCCACTGAAAATCCCCCGTAGCCCCAGTGTCCAGCACAGCAACTGATGCACACAGCAGGTGCCCCATAAATGTCTGATGGATGATGGTTCTTTGAGAAATCTCCCCTGAGATCAGAGATATAAATTACGTTCCACATAACTCCTGAGTTTCTTAAAAGGATGTGTGTTCCCAGCCAGATGTTCATCGTACATCACCTCCAAGGCCTGCCCAGCTCTTTTTACGGAAAGAATAAAGAATACATACATTGGCTTTTTTACAGAAAGTAATTACCCACAGCAGAACCACTCTGGAGGCTCAGGTACAGAGTTTGCATGCCTCAAAAACGTACTGTCTGCTACTTTTTTTTTAAGCAATAAAATAAGGCAGCAGAAGTGAAGAAATAAGATGAGTTTCACTCTCACCTCCGAGATTGCAAAACATCAGTGTCGTCTGCTCGAGAAATCTTTAAAGAGCCTGAGGTAGGTCAGGGATGTTTTTTGTTTTTTTTTAAATGTCTGTGTGATATTCTTACTTGGTGAGATGAATTAATGTTGGAAAGGAACTGGGGAAAAGAAAAACAAAATCTTGATTCATGTTCTCTTGGAATGCAGTTTGCTTCCATTATTTTCTCATGTAATTACATTTATTACCGATGTAATTACAAATAATACACATATCTGATTTGTGCAATTATAGAATAGTATATAATTTTTAAATGTGGTACTTTTCTGTCTCCCCAAGATCCCTCTGTGAAGAAAGCAATTTATAATTTCTAGAAAATACGCCTCTGTGCATTACATTTTAATAAAATAAAAATTAGTAAATGTTTGCCTTTCTTTCGTATTTCAGTAAAATAAACTTGGTCGTGAAAACTCGGGTTTAAAAAGGCTCATTTCGTGCCTTGAAAAACTGCCTCTACTAGGCAATTCTACCCATTGGAGGAAAGCCAAGTAAACATCGTCATTATCAAGAAAGAAGACCCACTACATGCAAGGCACAGTCCAGGGAGGGATTTGGGATGGTCTGGGGCCGAGGGCAGTAACAGCTGCATGAAGTGGTGAGAAACCACCTATTCTGAAGGGAGCACGGCTGACAGGAAGCTGGGCTCTGCCCTTTCCTAGCAGCCTGCCTGACTACAGGTGGGACCTCGGAGATCCTATAATGCAGAGGCGGTACCAGCTTACCCACCATGTGGTTGTGAGGCTGAGTGCAATAACGTACAAGCAAGGGCCTGATACAGTCCCACATGGGCAACAGCATAAATCACAACCCTTGTCTCCCGCTGTTGTGTTCTTATTTCCAAGATCAGAGGTCACCCTCATGCAGTGACATCCCACAGTATCTGTAATGCTGCAACTGGTTCATGGTCTCACATACTGGGTCCATTCAAAGAAGAGGGAGGTTGTTAAGGGTCCAGGGACTCTGCCAAGGGGGAATGAGCAGATGCCCTGAAGATGAGCTGGCAGGAGATGATGCAGAGAAGAAGACAAAATCCTAAACTGTAATAGCTAGAAACAAATGTATAGGTCATTCTAATCTAACTAGTGACTCACTAGTTAAGTTTTCTTGGAGCCACCCAATAATATTTCTTTTGTTAAAAAAACTTAGCCAACATTTAAAATCAGATGATTTCTCATAAAATGTTGGATTTCTAAATTCCCCTGAAAGTAGGAAGCATGGTGTTCCAGTTTGCTAATTGTGCCACTATGCAAAATACCAGAAATGGATTGGCTTTTATAAAGGGGATTTATTTGGTTACACAGTTATAGTCTTAAGGCCATAAAGTGTCCAGGGTAAGGCATCAACAATAGGGTACCTTCACTAGAGAAAGACCATTGGCATCTGGAAAACCTCTGTTAGCTGGGAAGGTAAGCGGCTGATGTCTGCTTGCTCCCAGGTTGCATTTCAAAGTGGCGTTCTCCAAATCGTCAGTGTCAGCTTTCAACAGCCATCTTCAGAATGTCTCTGTAAGCTGCAGCTTCTCTCTCAGCTCCTGTGTGTTCTTTAAAGTGTCTCTCTTGGCTCTAGCACCTCCTGTCTGTGAACACTTTTATAGGACTCCAGTGATTCAATAAAGACCCACCCTGAATGGGTGGGATAACATCTCCATGGAAATTATCCAAACGTCTTGCCCACAGGTATTGAGTCACATCTCCAAGGAAACACTTAATCAAAGGATTCCAACCTGAGCAACACTAATACATCCGACCTTAAAAGATTGCATCAAAGAACATGGCGTTTTGGGGGACATGATACATCCAAACCGGCACACGTGGGTAAGACTGGGCCCAAGATCCTGCATGGCAACAACCAACTGGAGCCAAGGAGTGTGACCCTCCAGTTGGGCACACCCTGAAGGCTGTCTTCCACGTGTTCATTACCTGCATGAGCTAGACACTCCCCAGGAGCACACAAGCTGGGAGACTCTCGAGTGGCTCTCTGGACCACCCTGACAGGACCAGTGAAGGACTATGTTCTGCATCCCCAACAATGCTCCATCCAGTCTACTAGGGCCTCCTCTTTGTGGGGCCAGCACTGCTCTTCACAAAAGCCAGGATTGCAGCTGCTGTCATGGCTCTGCAGGTCTTCAAATGCCTAAAGTTCCTCCAGCAGCAGAGAAAGAGGGAGAGCTGGGAGCCAGGGGCAGAAGTTACAGAACACCGGAAGAAAATTATTACAGCATCCTCTGGATGAAGGCAGGTGTGGTCTACCTCTGTGTTTAACCTCATCTTTAGGAAGGGACTAGATAGACCACAGTTTACCTGAGATGTTTTAAAGATTCTCCCACCAAACTATTTAAGAATATGTATCTAATCCTGGCATCCTCGATGGGGTAAAAGATGACATAATCTCCGTGACATAGAATAGAAAGTTTCAAACAAGAGAGATAATAAAGAATTACAAGAAAATATACATTTTTGAAGAGAACCCAAGGCTCAGAAAGTTTGAGTAACTAATCTGAGACCTGGGAATTCAATCCAGGAAGTCTAACTCCAGATCTGAATGCACAAACCTTACACAAGCACCCTTACTTTTGTAATTAATTAAAAATGTACTCCAGTCAATCAAAAAGAAGTCACAATTATGATATCAAGAACTTGAAAGTTCTACTGAGACCATGAGGCGCAACTCCCAACTCAAATGAAGACGAAGCATGACAGCTCAGCAAACCCACATGACAAAAGCAGCCACATTCTTAAATGACGAGAGCAGGGGGGTGTGAGGCTTTGCTTCTTTTGCTTCCTTCTGCGGTGGCATCTGGATGAAACTCCCTCATCATGGAAACAACTGTTTAAGCAAATCCTGGGAACTGCTAAGGAAAAGCCTCTCTCTCATGTTCGAGTTTAGCCACAGACACAAAGATGAAGTAAATAAGTTCACAGCTACCTTTTAGGAGAAAGCCAAGAAAAAAGACTGAAAGGCAATACTCCATAATATTAAAGCGGCTGGCTCCGGTAGCAGGATCACGGACAGGCACCATTTTTACTTCTGTTTTTCTCCAGTATCTTTGTTTCCTTAAATGGGCTTGTGTTACTTTGTTTAAAATAAAAACAATCTTTAACTAAACAAGAAAAGTAAAATGCATGAATTAATCCCACCCAAGTGAAGGGGCCAAGTCAGACCTCTTGTCCTGGTCCAGGAGCCTCGGCTCTATCCCAGTGTGGCATGGCCCATCGTTTGGCCTTAGACACCCCCCAGATTAGGTGAGCTTCCCTATGCCCTGCAGCCTCCATCTGAGCAGCAAAGTCCCAGCACACAGTAGGCACCTAATAAACATCTGTTAAGTGGAAGAATTCGTGGCACCTTGTATTTCCCTTCACTCACTCTTCCTTTGGAGCTGTCAATTTAAGGGATGTTACCCAGGTGAATAATATTTCCTAGAAGAGAACATACAATTAATTACCCTTGTAACCTCAAAAATCATATTTGAATTCAAATCTGCACAAGTGACAAGTAGAGGATATAAAAAACGGCACTCTCCCCAGCTTCCTAATTACATACTATACATCAAACTTCTCCCAAGCTCTGAAAATGTCCCATTTAACATTCCACACTTGGCACTCAATTCCAAAACCCGCAATGGAGATTGCATTACTTAAATATTTCACTGATGTTTTTACCCACTCGTTTCCATTGTCACCCTTCAACCAGGTTTTATCTACTCCCTGTTTCCCTCTTATGGCAGTGTATACTGGCCAAGAGTATTTAGGGTGAGACTTAATTGTTTAAATCCAGACACCTTCATTTCCTAAGACTAAGGGACATTTACCCAGTGGCAAACATGTAACGATACTCAAAGCACCTGGGGGAAGCCAGTTATGATCAGATACATAAAGACAGAAGAAACACTGGCACAAAGGTCTATTGAAGACACACATGGAAAGAATCATCCTTCAACAACTGAGACTGGAGACCAATACATATCATCGAAATTTTGTTTAAAACGCACATGTGTGTCTTTGCAAATAGATACATCTGTATACCCACAGGAAAAAGTCAGAAAGGATATGCACCACAGGAACATAATAATTAGCCCTGCATGGGATAAAGTAGAAAAGTCAGTGGGCTAAGGAGATAGAAAATTTCACTTTGTATTTTATATCATTTAGATACATAAAGTGATGGAGTTATGGGTGAATTTTATTTTGGATTTATCTTTTTACAAATAAAAAAGTATGTTTGCAAGTGTATGTGTGTCTATAGAAAGATTAGTTCTCTACCCATAAGACAAAAACACAATAGTAAAAACAAATACATACCAAACAAAAGGCAATAAAACACCTACAAATTAACATGTTTTGAGAAGCAATAGCAGAGTCAAATGGCCTGAAATCTACCCTTGGGGCATTGAAATAAAAGCCCTTAGCCACTAAATACATGGTTACTTCTCAGACCCTCTTCCACCAGACCATGGCTTCTGGGTACCACTCTTTCACAATTTTCATCCTCTAGCTCAGCCTCTTCTGGCAAAATCCTTGCATGCATTTCTCCTAAGTTTCTTTTTTAGTCCACTTCTCCCCAGGTGAAACACTTTCCATCTCCGTACGCCCAGGAGGATGCTTTGGGCTACAAGTAATGGAAAATGCAACTTGAACCAATTTAAATATTGAAAGGAATTTACTAGCACACTGTCCTGGAAGATCTGAAGGTTTTGAGTTTCCAAGATTAATAACCTGGTTTCTTCCCATTTCTTTATTCTGCCTCCTTTGGTTCAGCTCCATCCTTAGGCTGACCCCTCGTGCTGATCAAATGAGCACTGCGGTTCCAGAATTCACATTTGTACTTTACATCCAGAAGGAGAGAGAGGACTAGTTTCCCTTTGGTCCCTTCATTGACCCACATAGGGTCACATGTCCATTTATTCACCAACCCCTGTGCACAGGGGAATATATAAACTGATTGGTTCAAGGACCCAGGACTAAGCCAATTACTATGGCTGGAAGGGTTGGAGGGAAAGGGGCAATTAATGCTGTAGGCTCCCATCACCATGCATATTTTACATTAAGGATTTTAGGAAGATGTCCTAGACTTCTTTCTCCAGCATCTGCTCAGTCACAGAGTAAGGCAAATCCATTTCTGTCAATGATCACAGCATGCACACACACACACACACACACACACAAACACACACACACACACACACAGCTACTCACCGCCATGAGAGGAATTATTCTAAAAAGTAAATTAAATTAAGTCACTCCCCTACTTAAAACCTGTCAGTGGCTCCCCACTGCCCTCAGAACTCCTGGGCATCACCCACCTGGGCGAGCTGGCCCTGCACATCCCCTTCACGTGCTCCTGCCAGCCTCGCCTGCTCAGAGAGAGCACCCTGAACTTGCTGTGCTGACTCGCAAGCCTGTGTCTTGGTTTAGTTCCCTCTGCCTCTAACTCCCTTGCTCCTTCACAATGGTGACTTCAAGACCCAGATCCCCTGCCCACCCCACTCCAGCAGAGATGACCGATCCCACATTTGTGCCACCTCTGCACCTGGAGAAACCCTTAGTGTGAAGATTTGCTACCACATATTGCAGTTATTTCCCATCTGCCTTTTATCAAAACCACAACATATTAGGGCATCTTATTTAACTTGTTTAACTTTGTTCCTGCCCAGTGCTAACACCAGTGACATGTTAATGAATGAATGGAGGGAATGAAAAAAAAGAGGCTTAAAAATAAACATATTTGCCCATCCTATGTCCTCAAAAAGGTAGAAGTGAAATTCAGACAATGTGGGCCTCATGAAAGTCTAGATAAAAGTCACATGCCACGGTGCCTCTGTTTGGATATTCAGCTCCATTGGGGGCGGGGCAGGGTGCATAAGAAGATCACATCAATCAGTCAACGTAATTGCCATGGGGTTGAATCTCCAGAAAGGCCAGCAACAACCTCAGCACAGAGAGGACAACGGGATGACTAAATTATTGCAAGAACACAAGGCACACAGCCTCAAGGGAGGAGGAGCTAAGCCAGCCTCTCAAAATCAGCTGTCCCGAGGAGAAATTTCCAGACACAATCCTGACCCTCCCCCAAGAAAGAAAATGGCAGCCAGTTCCTTCCAAGTGAGAAGAATCCCCACCTCTTCTATATCCTTAGGTTTGGGGGGAAGGAAGTACCAAACTGGTTGAAGCCTTTAATACTCTTCTACAGAAGAGGGATTCTTCAAAAACTAGTTTAACTCCCTTAAAAATGTAAATTTATTTCTCACTTTTCTGAAACTAGCAGCCTTGAACCTCAGCACAATACTCTTCTGCATCTGTGAAGGCATTCAAGCACTTCTTCTGCAACTCTCTTTACAAAAATAATCCCTGGTGTTCTCAGAAATCCCCCTCTGGACACTTTAAAAGCTGACTGTCATTTTATCTGGACTCCTTGACTGTCCACACCAGTCCCCAAACGATAGATACCGAGCGTCGCTGAGGCCTGGAAGGCACAAGAGGTGTTGGGGAGAACCTTCCAGGGGCTACTCTACTTGCTCCCGGTGTTGGGGGAGAAGGTGTCGTTTCCTGGCCAGCTCTGCGGACAGGAGTGCAGAGCAGGTGAACAAGCTCCACTGACCTCAAGCAGGAAGCCTTGCAGGTCGCAGCACCCCAGAAACAGGTGCTGCAGAGCCAGGAGGGTCCTTAGCAACATGCATTTTACAGATGAGGAAATCAAGACCCAAATAAGGGAGATGATTCCCTGTGGTTTTTTCAGGAAGTTAATGACAGAACGGGGCTGGAATCCAGAGCTCTGAGCTCAAGGAGCTCAAATGATAGATGGGTGCAGAGATGGGCGGACGGACAGATGGATGGATGGGTGGGAGGGACCCAGAGAGAGACTCAGGAGATGACTCCCTGGCAGGTGCTGTACAAATATGAATCAGAACAAAGTCTTCTCCCAAGGTGGTGCTATTCCATGGTTCCAAAATGTGTCCTGAGACCCCACCCCAGCATCTTGCAAATTCCTGCCATGGTTTACATATCAGAGAAAGAGAGTCAATGGTGGGCTCAAGCCCAGTGATAGCTTAGGTGGGGAAGCAGGATTAAAACACACACACCATGTGCATACCAAGAATGGCAGGTTCTCATCAGTCCCTCTCTAGTCCCCTCTGACCAACCAACAGAAAAAGATGCTAAGACCAGGCTAGTGTCTCTGGGTGGTTACGAGACAGCACCCACAAGGGCTCCCCTGCCTCTCTTGGAATGGTGTGTGTGTGGGGGGGGTGGTCTTTGTTGATCCATTTGAAGTCAGAGGAGGGGAACATCCCTGCACTGCTCAGCTCCTTGGCCAGGATTAAACACAGAGGCAGTTGGAATGAATGGCTTATCAAAAATCTCCCCCCTTCATTCATGCATGTGACACCTATGTACTGAATGCCAGGCAATGTTCTAGTTATTGGGACACAGCAATAAAAAAGATAAAAATCCCTTCCTTCCTGGGGTTACTTTTACTGAGAGTTTGGAGTGGAAACAGACAATAAATTAGAGATATGTTAAAGTGCATTGGATAGGTGGAAAGTGCTAAGGAAAAGAGAAAAGTAGAGACCTACCCCTTGTTAGCTCACCCACAGCAGAATTATGGGTGTGGGAGCAGGCCCTTTGTGATGGTAAATGAGGGAGTCAGGGGAGGCCTCGCTAATTTGGCCAGGGCCCTCAGTCCTGGTTTATTCCAACCGTAGACCAATTCGTGTCTATTAGTTATTTTTAGTGCTGTCTTACCCCCTCAAAAGTGTCCAGATTTGGATGCTGAATTATACAGTCACCTTATTGAGAAGCACACTTTCAGACCCCAAGGAGGTGAGGAAGTTAGCCAAGCAGTTATCTGGGGAAGAATCTTCCAGGCAGAGGGATCAGGTAGAGCAAAGGCCCCAAGGCAGGGTCGTGCCTGATGTGGTCAAGTAACAGCAAGGGGTCTGAGGGGCTGGAGCATGGGGGACAGGAGCGGGCAGTGAGCTCCCAAAGGCCATAAAGGCTTGCAGGCCCTTACAAGGAAGGACCGTGGGTCTACTCTGAGGGAGACAGAAAACTTGGGGAGGGTTCAGAGCAGGGGAGGGATGTGATCCACTTCTTATTTTAAGTGAACCACTCTGGCTGCCATCTTGAGAGCAGAGTCTAAAAAGACAGGGGCGAAGATGGAAGACTGGTGAGCTGTATGTTTTAGTTACTCCTCCAGGAAAGTAGGTAGAAAGCCAGGAACTGCGTGGACTGGACACCACAGAGCAATCTGTCTTTGGGCATACTTCATACAACACTCATGAAAATGTCGAACTGCTGAGATCAGCGAAATCTGTAAGTTTTTGCGGCCAGGGGACCCGCGCCCCTCCCTGCCAGGCTCAGTCCCGTGGGAGGAGGGGCTGTCAGCTCCGGGAAGGAGAAGGGAGAACTGCAGTGGCTGCTCTTACCGGAAACTCATTCTACTGATCCAGACTCCAACCATAGATAGACAGAGACCAGACACCAGAGAATCTGTGAGCAGCCAGCAAAGCAGAGAGGAGACAGGCATAGAAAAAAAAAAAAAACAACACGAAAAACTCCAAAAAAAAGCAGAGGATTTTTAGAGATCTGGTGAACACAGAAAGGGGAAGGGCGGAGCTCAGGCCCTAAGGCGCATATGCAAATCCCGAAGAAAACCCGATCTCTCTGCCCTGTGGACCTTTCCTTAATGGCCCTGGTTGCTTTGTCTCTTAGCATTTCAATAACCCATTAGATCTCTGAGGAGGGCCCTTTTTTTTTTTTTTTTTTTTTTAATCCTTTTTTCTTTTTCTAAAACAATTACTCTAAGAAGCCCAATACAGAAAGCTTCAAAGACTTTCAATTTGGGCACGTCAAGTCAAGAGCAGAACTAAGAGAGCTCTGAGACAAAAGGCAATAATTCAGTGGCTGAGAAAATTCACTAAACACCACAACTTCCCAAGAAAAGGGGGGTGTCCGCTCACAGCCACCATCCTGGTGGACAGGAAACACTCCTGCCCATCGCCAGCCCCATAGCTCAGAGCTGCCCCAGACAAACCAATGTGACGGAAGGGCTTCAAATAACAGGCACACACCACAAAACTGGGCGTGGACATTAGCCTTCCCTGCAACCTCAGCTGATTGTCCCAGAGTTGGGAAGGTGGAGCAGTGTGAATTAACAAAGCCCCATTCAGCCATCATTTGAGCAGACTGGGAGCCTCCCTACATAGCCCAGCAGCCCAGAACTGCCCTGAGGGGACGGCACTCACCTGTGACATAGCACAGTCATCCCTCAACAGAGGACCCGGGGTGCACAGCCTGGAAGAGGGGCCCACTTGCAAGTCTCAGGAGCCATACCCCAATACCAAGGACTTGTGGGTCAGTGGCAGAGACAAACTGTGGCAGGACTGAACTGAAGGATTAGACTATTGCAGCAGCTTTAAAACTCTAGGATCACCAGGGAGATTTGATTGTTAGGGCCACCCCCCCTCCCCGACTGCCCAGAAACACGCCCCACATACAGGGCAGGCAACACCAACTACACACGCAAGCTTGGTACACCAATTGGGCCCCACAAGACTCACTCCCCCACTCACCAAAAAGGCTAAGCAGGGGAGAACTGGCTCGTGGAGAACAGGTGGCTCGTGGACGCCACCTGCTGGTTAGTTAGAGAAAGTGTACTCCACGAAGCTGTAGATCTGATAAATTAGAGATAAGGACTTCAATAGGTCTACAAACCCTAAAAGAACCCTATCAAGGTCAGCAAATGCCACGAGGCCAAAAACAACAGAAAATTATAAAGCATATGAAAAAACCAGACGATATGGATAACCCAAGCCCAAGCACCCAAATCAAAAGACCGGAAGAGACACAGCACCTAGAGCAGCTACTCAAAGAACTAAAGATGAACAATGAGACCATAGTACGGGATATGAAGGAAATCAAGAAGACTCTAGAAGAGCATAAAGAAGACATTGCAAGACTAAATAAAAAAATGGATGATCTTATGGAAATTAAAGAAACTGTTGACCAAATTAAAAAGATTCTGGACACTCATAGTACAAGACTAGAGGAAGTTGAACAACGAATCAGTGACCTGGAAGATGACAGAACGGAAAATGAAAGCATAAAAGAAAGAATGGGGAAAAAAATTGAAAAAATCAAAATGGACCTCAGGGATATGATAGATAATATGAAACGTCCAAATATAAGACTCATTGGTGTCCCAGAAGGGGAAGAAAAGGGTAAAGGTCTAGGAAGAGTATTCAAAGAAATTGTTGGGGAGAACTTCCCAAATCTTCTAAACAACATAAATACACAAATCATAAATGCTCAGCGAACTCCAAATAGAATAAATCCAAATAAACCCACTCCAAGACATATACTGATCACACTGTCAAACACAGAAGAGAAGGAGCAAGTTCTGAAAGCAGCAAGAGAAAAGCAATTCACCACATACAAAGGAAACAGCATAAGACTAAGTAGTGACTACTAAGCAGCCACCATGGAGGCAAGAAGGCAGTGGCACGATATATTTAAAATTCTGAGTGAGAGGAATTTCCAGCCAAGAATACTTTATCCAGCAAAGCTCTCCTTCAAATTTGAGGGAGAGCTTAAATTTTTCACAGACAAACAAATGCTGAGAGAATTTGCTAACAAGAGACCTGCCCTACTGGAGATACTAAAGGGAGCCCTACAGACAGAGAAACAAAGACAGGACAGAGAGACCTGGAGAAAGGTTCAGTACTAAAGAGATTCGGTATGGGTACAATAAAGGATATTAATAGAGAGAGGGGAAAAATATGGCAAACATAAACCAAAGGATAAGATGGCTGATTCAAGAAATGCCTTCACGGTTATAACGTTGAATGTAAATGGATTAAACTCCCCAATTAAAAGATATAGATTCGCAGAATGGATCAAAAAAAATGAACCATCAATATGTTGCATACAAGAGACTCATCTTAGACATAGGGACACAAAGAAACTGAAAGTGAAAGGATGGAAAAAAATATTTCATGCAAGCTACAGCCAAAAGAAAGCAGGTGTAGCAATATTAATCTCAGATAAAATAGACTTCAAATGCAGGGATGTTTTGAGAGACAAAGAAGGCCACTACATACTAATAAAAGGGACAATTCAGCAAGAAGAAATAACAATCGTAAATGTCTATGCACCCAATCAAGGTGCCACAAAATACATGAGAGAAACACTGGCAAAACTAAAGGAAGCAATTGATGTTTCCACAATAATTGTGGGAGACTTCAACACATCACTCTCTCCTATAGATAGATCAACCAGACAGAAGACCAATAAGGAAATTGAAAACCTAAACAATCTGATAAATGAATTAGATTTAACAGACATCTACAGGACATTACATCCCAAATCACCAGGATACACATACTTTTCTAGTGCTCACGGAACTTTCTCCAGAATAGATCATATGCTGGGACATAAAACAAGCCTCAATAAATTTAAAAAGATTGAAATTATTCAAAGCACATTCTCTGACCACAATGGAATACAATTAGAAGTCAATAACCACCAGAGACTTAGAAAATTCACAAATACCTGGAGGTTAAACAACACACTCCTAAACAATCAGTGGGTTAAAGAAGAAATAGCAAGAGAAATTGCTAAATATATAAAGACGAA
This sequence comes from Choloepus didactylus, assembly GCF_015220235.1. Taxonomy (NCBI): domain Eukaryota; kingdom Metazoa; phylum Chordata; class Mammalia; order Pilosa; family Megalonychidae; genus Choloepus; species Choloepus didactylus. The sequence goes on from NC_051325.1 coordinate 47,103,642, forward strand.
CGAAAATGAGAACACAACATACCAAAACCTATGGGATGCAGCAAAAGCAGTGCTAAGGGGGAAATTTATAGCACTAAACGCATATATTAAAAAGGAAGAAAGAGCCAAAATCAAAGAACTAATGGATCAACTGAAGAAGCTAGAAAATGAACAGCAAACCAATCCTAAACCAAGTACAAGAAAAGAAATAACAAGGATTAAAGCAGAAATAAATGACATAGAGAACAAAAAAACAATAGAGAGGATAAATATCACCAAAAGTTGGTTCTTTGAGAAGATCAACAAGATTGACAAGCCCCTAGCTAGACTAACAAAATCAAAAAGAGAGAAGACCCATATAAACAAAATAATGAATGAAAAAGGTGACATAACTGCAGATCCTGAAGAAATTAAAAAAATTATAAGAGGATATTATGAACAACTGTATGGCAATAAACTGGACAATGTAGAAGAAATGGACAATTTCCTGGAAACATATGAACAACCTAGACTGACCAGAGAAGAAATAGAAGACCTCAACCAACCCATCACAAGCAAAGAGATCCAATCAGTCATCAAAAATCTTCCCACAAATAAATGCCCAGGGCCAGATGGCTTCACAGGGGAATTCTACCAAACTTTCCAGAAAGAACTGACACCAATCTTACTCAAACTCTTTCAAAACATTGAAGAAAATGGAACACTACCTAACTCATTTTATGAAGCTAACATCAATCTAATACCAAAACCAGGCAAAGATGCTACAAAAAAGGAAAACTACCGGCCAATCTCCCTAATGAATATAGATGCAAAAATCCTCAACAAAATACTTGCAATTCAAATCCAAAGACACATTAAAAAAATCATAGACCATGACCAAGTGGGGTTCATTCCAGGCATGCAAGGATGGTTCAACATAAGAAAAACAATCAATGTATTACAACACATTAAAAACTCGAAAGGGAAAAATCAATTGATCATCTCAATAGATGCTGAAAAAGCATTTGACAAAATCCAACTTCCATTTTTGATAAAAACGCTTCAAAAGGTAGGAATTGAAGGAAACTTCCTCAACATGATAAAGAGCATATATGAAAAACCCACAGCCAGCATAGTACTCAATGGTGAGAGACTGAAAGCCTTCCCTCTAAGATCAGGAACAAGACAAGGATGCCCGCTGTCACCACTGTTATTCAACATTGTGCTGGAAGTGCTAGCCAGGGCAATCCGGCAAGACAAAGAAATAAAAGGCATCCAAATTGGAAAAGAAGAAGTAAAAGTGTCATTGTTTGCAGACGATATGATCTTATATCTAGAAAACCCTGAGAAATCGACGATACAGCTACTAGAGCTAATAAACAAATTTCGCAAAGTAGCGGGATACAAGATTAATGCACAGAAGTCAGTAATGTTTCTATATGCTAGAAATGAACAAACTGAAGAGACACTCAAGAAAAAGATACCATTTTCAATAGCAACTAAAAAAATCAAGTACCTAGGAATAAACTTAACCAAAGATGTAAAAGACCTATACAAAGAAAACTACATAACTCTACTAAAAGAAATAGAAGGGGACCTTAAAAGATGGAAAAATATTCCATGTTCATGGATAGGAAGGCTAAATGTCATTAAGATGTCAATTCTACCCAAACTCATCTACAGATTCAATGCAATCCCAATCAAAATTCCAACAACCTACTTTGCAGACTTGGAAAAGCTAGTTATCAAATTTATTTGGAAAGGGAAGATGCTTCGAATTGCTAAAGACACTCTAAAAAAGAAAAACGAAGTGGGAGGACTTACACTCCCTGACTTTGAAGCTTATTATAAAGCCACAGTTGCCAAAACAGCATGGTACTGGCACAAAGATAGACATATAGATCAATGGAATCGAATTGAGAATTCAGAGATAGACCCTCAGATCTATGGCCGACTGATCTTTGATAAGGCCCCCAAAGTCACCGAACTGAGCCATAATGGTCTTTTCAACAAATGGGGCTGGGAGAGTTGGATATCCATATCCAAAAGAATGAAAGAGGACCCCTACCTCACCCCCTACACAAAAATTAACTCAAAATGGACCAAAGATCTCAATATAAAAGAAAGTACCATAAAACTCCTAGAAGATAATGTAGGAAAACATCTTCAAGACCTTGTATTAGGCGGCCACTTCCTAGACTTTACACCAAAAGCACAAGCAACAAAAGAGAAAATAGATAAATGGGAACTCCTCAAGCTTAGAAGTTTAGTGCATTTAACTATTTTTGCTGCCGTTTATTACACCCACCAAGCCAAGGCCTCCATCTCCAAAGCAAATCAGCCAAGACGGAGTCGTTCATAAACCGATTACATTCAGCACCATCAAGTGTATCCTGCTGGGCTGCCGACAGAAACACTGGCAAGTTGATCCAAAAAGGAGCCAACCATTTCCCCCACCCCCAAAAAAGGCTGATCTTGAAAGGGCCCCCGCAGGAAGCAGGCCTGCCCGGTGCAGCCCAGCAGCCCAAGCAGCAGAGCCGGACTCGAGCCGGGGAGACAAGCGCTGATGTGTGAGCAAGAACCCACCAGAATACAAATGAGCAGAGGAGGTCTCCCTGCCAGGAAACCCCCACAAGGACCATTTGTTTGGTGTGCTGGGAAAACCGCACACCAACAGAGGCCTGGCAGAGACACCCAACCATCAGAATGAATCTGAAAGAAGTTGACCACGCTTGAGGCTGACCAGGCTGGGTTACTGACATGCAAATAAGTCCAGTTGATTAATAACTACTCTCTCTTTAGAGTTAGCAACAGTCCCAACGAGTGGCGCCCTTGCTGAGCCCAAAGAGGCGCTCGCCAGGATGGACAAGGCCATTTCACTGAAGGAAAAATCAAATTAAGGCAGTTTCTGCATGCTGTAACCATGCTTAGAACTCCACATGTCATATTATTGATTTTTCATAATGGCCCCTGACACAAACATTAATATCCCCTTTTTATAGGTGAAAGAATTGAAGCTCAAAGGGCTTATCAATAATCTGATCACAGTGATAAAGCCAGTAAGCAGGAGAGCTGGGGTTTATTTAGCTAGACCCAAAGCCTGCATCAATATAATACTTTTTTTTTAAACTACAGCATTTTCATATGCAGGATTTCAAATAATACTAAATTTATTGATTATGTGTAGGAGACAGATTATTGATTATCTATGGGTGGAAGGAGGAGAATGCCTGGAAGGGGTTATGAGGGGGGACTAAGATGCTCATTCTCTGCTACATCCTGGCCTTGATGGTGGTTTCCTCCTTGGGGTGACAGTTCACCAAGGTGGACACTTGGTGATCTGCAAATTTTCTGGATGTATATTACACTAGTACAGGGATCAGGAAGTCACAGCCCATGGGCCAGCTGCCTCTTGCTGTAAATTAAATTTTACTGGAAAACAGCTATGCCCATTCATTCACATATTGGCTACAGCTATTCATCTGACCCTTTGCAGAAAAAGTTTGCCGACCCTGTGTACACCGTGCACACGGAACCTAACGTGGGCAAACGTCAGATCCATTTTCCTGCTTACGTCTTTCTTAGCCAAACACACAAATGAGTTTATAGACTCTAAGAAACATACCAAATGACATGAAGAAAAAGAGCTACATATCACCCAGACATGTTCATTAAAGAATTTCAGTCAGCTTATAAAAACACATATGATCCAGTGAGAATATAAGAAAATCAGAATAAAGGAAGAAAATTAAGACCCAGGGAAAGTCAGGAATGACAGAAATCCCCCACCGCGACACCTTACAGAGTTCCTAAGGGCGGGCTGTGAACTTCACTCTCAGTTTCCTGGACACTTGAGCAAAAAAGGGGTAACATATGTGACACGAATGCACTGAGTGTCACCAAGCCAAGCTGGGATTCCCAACCTGCCCTGCCCAAGAACACATGAGTCCATGCAAACAACAAAATGCTGACTGTTCTTGATAAAAAGCACCTTTATCCTATTTTTCCTGCAAAAAGACAACTCAATTTTTGCTCTGATGGGCAAAAGAACCCTCAGGAGCCTAATTTTCACCAAGTGCCAGGTGGCAATGCCTTCCCCATCTGGGCTGGCTGGCACAGCCCTTGGCGAGCAGAGGAGAGGGTCCCAAGAGGGTCCTCAGATCATGGGTCCATTGCAATGACCTACTTGGGATTAGAGGAACATTTTAGAGGGTAACTGTGTTTTATGGGTCATAAATATTGCACAGCTGTTCCTTATTTACTCAGACTCGGTAGATTATTATTGCAACATTACCTTGCTAATGTGGTGATTCTTGCATTCAAAACTGGAGGGCAAGAAGCAGGCAGATGTAATTAAATAAGCATGGTGCACATTTTGGGGGGTTGTTCAATAAAACAAAACAAAACAAAAATGCATACTGAAACTGCTACTTGTTGCTCAATTTTATTCCACCAGTGGCACTTGTTGGCAGTTGTTAAACTTTTCCTAAAATATTACTTGTTAGATTGGGGCAGTAATAGATTAAATAATAATAATAGTAATAATAGCTAGCATTCATTGAATGAGTGTTTATTATGTGCTTCACATATGTATTAACTCAATCCTCTATGAGGTGGGCTTTATCATTGTGCCCTCTTTGAGAGATGTGGAAACTGAGGCAGAGCTAGGTTAAGTTACTTGCCCAAGGTCATAAATTTTGTAGCGGCAGAGAACCAGTCTGACCCCAAGGTCCTTGTTCTATTAACAACTGCACAAGAAGCAAGGGACTTGGAATAGTAACAACTTTCTGCAGAAGTAAAAGCTATTCTGTGCTGTCCACCCTGAATCACTGAAGCATACAACTGGCAGTGCCCAAGAACAATCTCAGTGACCCCTGGCAAATGTGGCATTGGCTCCCTGCAGACAGAAGACAGAAGGTCTCCATGGTCTATGACTCTGGGAGCAGCAAGGAATCAAGCTTCTTGGCTCAGCCCAGTGCAGCCTTCAAAATCCAGTCTGGGGCTGCCTCTCTCCCTCCCCTCTGGCCACACCAGCTCAGCCTCCCCTGGCCCCAACCACACCAAAGTGCTTGGCTTTTCACGATGACCCACTCATCGTGGGTCAGCCCAGGTAGCTCTCCCTTCCTCTCTCTAGCTCCATAGCCAACCATCGCTGCCTGCTGGAAACCATGCCTGGCTTAAGGGAGCTGTCCCTCTAGAATGACCCTTGCAGCAGCATCTTACATCTTCTGTCCCTATGTAGTGACTGCCAACATGCCCATCTGTTTTCCCAAAACAGACAATGAGCTCCTTGAGCATGGGCATGGGCTTTCCATGTCTTCTCTGTCAGTGTAGCCCAGCAGCCCACCCAGGGAGGAGGTCACACCCTGGAGGAACTGGCTAGGGAGAGAACAGAGACCTACTCTGACAGCAGTGAAGATGCCCAGCAGAAGAGGGAGCCATTGTTTTGCCCTGAAACAGCAGATTCTTAGAAGCTTTTAGGCCTTCAAAATAAACATCTCTGGTCAATCTGGAGATGGAAAGAGTGTTTGCTTTTGGCTTTCCACTCTACAACACAAATATTGTGTGGAGGCCAGTGACAATGACCCTCAGACCCAGGTGCTGATCACCGAAAGCGTTTAGCTGGTTCTTACATACCATGTGGACAGTTTTGTGGCTCCTGAACTGGACACTGGGTCTTCATTCGAAAAGCCACCGATAGCACATCCATATCACGTGTGTGTGTGTGTGTGTGTGTGTGTGTGTGTGTAAAAGGGGGTGGGATGAGGGAAGAGGGAGAGAGAGATGTCCATTCTTCAGTCCCTCTTTTCTAAAATACGTTCCTAAAATTGAAATGCAAATTGAATGTCTGAAATCTGGAATATACAGACTTCTACCTGCTATAGAGGTGGAAGCAGAAAAGGATGCCTGTGAGGAAAGAGTTGAAACAAAATTATGAAGGCGTAATTAGAGTATAAATGTTTCATTTCTTACCCCTTGAGTGTCATGCAATGTACCTGTGATTATTTGGGATTATTTAAAATATTGAAAAATAAATTGAATTACAAACAACAAATTTAATTTTGTAATGTCTTACCTTAAATTCCAATTAGCTCAGCTTACTGAAAATGACATTTCATAAGAAGGAGAAAATGAGTTTGTTGTTGGAGAGAAGGGCGAGCTAGTCCAGATGTAGCAGGGGATGGAGCTGGAGATTTGGTGATTTCCTTTCACTCCTGCCGTCTGTCAACAGACATTATAGAGCACCCAGGAGAGGCCGAGCGCTTTCTAGGTGCTGTGCAAGGTAGAACTGCTTCCTTTAAGAGCTTAAACTCAAGTGGGAAAATGAACTAATAAGTAAAGAAACACTTGGAGATAGTTGATGCTCTCAACATATCCAAAGTAAAGTGGGTACAGAGTAAACAGGGTGATATTTGAGCAGAGGCTGAAAAGTAGGAGCCTTCCAAGAAAAGGAAACAGCAAGAGCAGAGGCCTGAGGTGGGCACAAGTCTAACCGACAGAGAAGGGAAAAGAAGGCCATTGTGCCTCGGGCAGAGGCCTGCAAAGCTTTTCTGAAAAGGGCCAAGGAGCAAACACTTTAGGCTTTGCAGTCAAACAGTCTCAGTTGCAACTACTCAACTCTGATGTTGCAGTGCAAAAGCAGCCAAAGACAATACGGAAACGAAACAGCCTGGCTCTCTTCCAATACAACTTTATTTACAGACACCGAAATCTGAATTTCATTTAATTTTCATGGGTTACAAAACACTCTACTTGTTTTGATTGATCCAGCATTTAGAAAGGTAAACACTCTTGGTTTGCAGGCCATACAGAAAACAGGCAACAGTCCAGATTTGGCCCCCGGGCCGTAGTTTGCCAACCCCGAGGCTAGACTCAGCAGAGTATAATGAATGAGGTTGAGAAGGGGTCAGAGACTTTATCAGGAGCTCGAGTTTATAGGCAAAAAGCAACAGTTTGTGTTTGGGGCTATTTCAAGCAGAGCAATTTGCAGCAGGGAAGGGACAGGGTCTGATTTATGTCTTTAAAAAATTACTTTGGCAGTTGTGTGGTGATCCTGATGGTGTCATCAACTTTCTTGAAAAATGTGTCAATAGAAAGCTGAACACTGTCCTCTTGATTAAAGAGTCTGGAGCAAGCCATCTTCCCATCAAAAGTTCTAGGATCTGTTGATTTCCCTCTGTATTTGAATCACTGAAGTTTTGGGGTTTTGTTTTGTTTTGTTTAATCTCTTTAATGTCGATTCTCAATCCATAATTTTAAAAATTTCCCCATTTTCTTCCATCACTAAGCATGGACTTTGAGACACAACATTCAAGGATACATTTCCAGCGTTCCATGCATGTCCTTTCACTTTATTTCCTTCCACAATTGAAGCCATTTGACCAATATAAAATTGAGGCTAAATAGTCAACACTTTCTGTACATCTAACAGGCTCCATCTTTGCCTCAAATGTATTACCAGGAGTATCAGCATTTTCACATTTCCATTTTCCATTCATTTTAAGAATATAAGTGAAAACTGAAAAAAAAATTCAATCACAGCTGTCCAGACAAAGGTGGCAAGACAGAAAAACTGGCCTTGTGGTTGGCAGACTTCTGAGAACAATGACTTCAATTGATTTTGCAAAGTACAAATCCATCACCAGGGGGCATGAATGCATAATGAAGAAAAGTGCAGCTCTTTCTCCCTAATTCTGCCTTACACAAGAGGAAAGGCTGTTGGAGTCCTTGGCCCTTTTATGTTTTACTGTGTTTCTCTGGCTGCCCTTCCTGAATCCCAACTTCCAGGGTACCCTCCGGAGCCTCACCTGCCCTTCACATCTGCTCAGGGATTGCACTCAGCGTCTTGACGCTCAACTTAGTGCAGGGGCCCAGCTCCATCTAACCCTGCCCCAGCAGAGAGGACGTGCCCCCATGATAGCCAACCCCGGCAAAGCCTTTAATCTTGACACTTTTCAACCTCTGAAAAGTCCAAGGGGCTCTCTCTTGCGAGCTTGGACAAAATTCAAGCTGGTTTCTGGATCATGGTTCCCTCATCTGTCATAAGAAATACATGGTAACTACTTCTCAGGATTACAGGGAGGGTGAAAGGAAATAATGTATTTCAAGCCCTCTACAAGACACTTGAAAAGTTAGCCAAGGTAAATAAGTAACCAGATTAAATCTGATCAGAATTCTCCATCCCCTTGTCTCAGTCTCTTAGTTAAATTTCACTCCATGCCATAACCATAGTAGCAAACAGTAGTAAAGCCTTTTGGGGCAAGTCTCTGACAAATGGAGAAAAAGGGGTTTTGAGATCTGAGTCTTTGGTAGGCAGACTCTAAGAATGGTGTTGGAGACTGAATCATGCCTCCCAGAAAAAGATATGTTCGACTCTTAATCTGCATTCCTGGCATTGGACCCATTTGTAAACAGTATCTGTGAATGTGTTAAGGTGAGTCAGGGTGTAGACTCATTTGTGAACAAATCCTAAAAGATCCTCTTTAGATGAAGCCAATTTGAATCAGGGTGGTCCTTAATCCATATGACTCAAGTCCTTAAAAGCAAAGGAAACTGGACACTGAAGTAAAAGCCAGAGGCCAGCAGAAGTGAGGGGAGCACATGTAAGGAGAGGCAGATCGCCAAGTGACAGCCAGAGACACAAGCCAAGGAACCCCAGGACTGCAGCAGGTCAGCACAGAACACTACAGACTCCAAGGAAAGCATGGCCCATTGAGACCCTGATTTTGGACTTCTAGCCTCCAAAACTATGAGACAATAAATTCTGTTGCTTAAGCCAACCAGGGTATGGTATTTGTCATAAAGGCCTTGGCAAACCAAGAGAGATGATGAGCCCCACTCCTGGTATACACGCCCTTGTGTACTCCCCGACCCCTGAGTGTGGGTGGGAGCTGTGTCTTGCTTCTAACCAACACAATATGCCAAAGGTGATGGGCTGTCACTTCTGTGATTACATAACACTGCAGCTTCCATCTTGCCAACAGACTCTCTTCCCTGCTGGGGAAATGAAGCCTGTCCCCATGTTGGGGAGGCCCACATGGCAAGGAACTGATGGCCGCAAGGAACTGAAGCCATCAGTCCAGCAGCCTCCAAGAAACTGACAGCTGCCAACAGCCTCACGAGCTTGGAAGTGAATCCTTCCCCAGTTGAGCCTTCAGCTGAGACCCCAGCCCTGGTCGACACCTTAATGCAGCCTTGTAAGGGACCCTGGAGTAGAGGCCCCAGCTATGCTGTGCTCAGACCCCTGACCCACAGAAACTTTGAGATCAGAAATGTGTGTTGTTTCAAGCAGCTCCCTTTCCAGTAATTTGTTATACAGCAATAGTTAACTAATACAGGGCTCAACCTATCACTTCAATGTGAATTTCTAAAATCATCCCAACCCAACTACATTATTCTAAGCATTTCACAAATATAAAAGAATAGATTAGAGGTTGATTTCTTCCACTGAACCGCTCCATTAAACCAATCCATTCTCCTTCTTCCAACAAAGGGACATCATTTGCCAGACCAGACCCGCTCCTTTGACCCAAGTAACAAAGAGGAGAATCAACCCCTGCCACAGCTGTTTCTGAGTGTAGGAGGAAGAAATAAAGCCTCACGTCAGGGATTCAGCTAGATGATTCTGAGCTATGGGTCTCCCCACACCATGTGGATGGTGGGATAGCCTCTGATGGCTACTGTCTCATTATTTGTTGTCAGAAGCTCTATTCCACAGCAATTTTTCCCCACGCTAGTCTGAATTTGTAACAGAAAATAATAGTTACAGCCTTAGGCTGTAAACTTCCCCCCCCCCCCCCCAGGAGCTGGTTCAAATAAAATCAAAGCAGCCAAAGAAAAGGGAGAAGCAGCTTACTCCTCCGAGGAAATGCATCCTCGAGAGGCTCAGCCAACAGCAGACCAAGGGCCCTGTCCCACGACTGTCGTCGCCTTCTTCCCTCTCCCTTTCTCCTGCATTCTCTTGCCCTCCCTCCTCCTGTTTGTCCCCTGCCATCATGCCTTCATTCGAGCTGCCCTAAGAAACTTGCCTTTACAGACAGTAGAGCTTTCAGGAGAGCTAAGTGAATGCCCTTTGATTCAATTTACTACTCCAAATACTTAAATCCAGGGCTCATTAGGTTCGAGGCATCACATTAAACACCACAGCAGACACGTGGGGGAGCTGTGTCTGCAAAGCCTTTTAAAACATTCCACAAATTTCCCTGCCCTCTTACATGACCTAATGGGGCCACAGCCCCATTTGAACCCTGGGTTCAAAACCTTTGTCCAGCCCTCAGCACCTGCATGACCTTGAATTGGGCCTTAACTCCATCTAGAACCCAGCATCCTATCGGCAGAAGGGTGACAGAACTTGTCAAGGGCAGAGAATTAAAATGGAATGACATGCCTGAAAATCCTCCAGAAAAGATCATAAAAACAGAATCATTGGGATTCAAGAAAACAATTTAGCTTTTTCTTGTAACTCAAGGTTATCCACAAAAAAGATCAGTGATTGTATTAGGAACCCATTCCTATTTTTTTTCTCCTGATGTCATAATTGTTACGACTGCCATTATTGTCTTTGGCAAAACAATAAGATGGGGCCTTCGGGCCTTCCTAGTACAGCATCCCCTGCCATGAGCCAAGCAGCTCCAGCTACTGAGTTTACTGAGCTCTCACTGCTGCTTCTTAAAGTTTTCTTCCCTCTTCTCTATCAATCAAGCCATCACTCCATTTTCATTTACCACCACAGCAAACAGGACAACCAGGAGAAGCCTGTCTCTCAGCTTCTACACCTTCTGGATTTGGGAATGAAGTAACAACTTGCTAGAATCGTACGTAAAGTAAGAGCTACAGGCCACTGACTTTGGAGAAAGGATAAGAGCTTTGAGTGGGTTTTACATCTGCTTGGCAATTCAGAGGCTCTTTAGCATCTTTTCGGGTTTCATAGCACACCAGAAGTTAAGCCTTCCGAATGGCAGTATTTCAGATATGTAACAAGTTTTTACACAAGTCCTAGTAATATTTACCATTTACCATTTCTGTACAGGGCTTCACTTGATCCCTACATACAGGTATAGATGTGCATCTACATGCCTAATACACAACAGCAGGGAGACCAGGGACGCAGGTGGTATGCAGAGGAAATTCCCTTTTACTACTGATAACAATTTCTACACTATTTCTTCATCATTTTACAAACATTCCTTCACATTCTGCTCATAAGATACTGACAAGGTAAGCACTATCATCCCCATCTTCCAATACAGAAGTCAAGGCACAGAGAGGTTAACTGATTTGCTCAAGGCCATACAGTGAGTAAGCAAGAAGATTAAGGATCCCAGGCAGTCTGACCCCAGAACCAGTACTTAGACACATCATAAAACTCTCAGTGTACCAGCAAGTAGGCCAGAAGGGGGTGGAAATATCTCCAGAGACTGTTGCAAGTTCAAGTCACGTTATCAGTTTTTCCTACCAAAGAACAGCAAACCCTAAAATCTACACACTTATGTGACTCATGCATGAATACCAATTCTAGAAATGATAAAAATATTGTAACGACCACAGCTATCATCTCCTGCCAGGTAGTTTACATGCATCATGTCAAATCCACACACCTCCCCTGGCAGACTGGTATATTATTCCCATTGACAGGTGAGGAATCTGAGGCTCAGAAAGATACAGTAACTTACCCAAGGACACACAGCCAGTAATTGGAAAGAATCAGAATTTTAATTTAGGCCTCTCTGCCTCCAATGTTTATTCTCTTTCCAACATGGTGTGTGACCCAAGGGATAAAACTTTACATTTATGATGTCGTCAATCTTTGCAATTCAGAAGATTCTTCCAAATCGTGCATAGCTTTGAAACTGAAACAATACTGGGCTGGAAGTGAAGACAGCTGAATTTAAACCCAGTTTGGGTTTAAATAGCTGTATGCCTTATATGTTACGGAACCTCACAGAGACTGCATTTCTTTATAGGGATTCACACTTTGCAGGGACCCTACAAGGAGTAAATGGGATAGCATGTGATGTAGTTGCATATGCCATAGTTTCCAGCACACAGAGTATGCTTGAAATATTCTTTCCTTAATTCATCAATTATTATTTTCCTCAAATAAAAACAGAGATAAAACGAAAGTGCTGGTTGACATTTCTGATTGACAGACTTACAATAAACCAGTTATTAATGTGTAAGAAAGAAAACAGACTCTTCCATTCCATCAAAATCATTGAAAGTGATCTGAGAAATCGCTGAATATTCACTCAGTAACCAACATTAATTGAGCACCTACTATGTGTAGGAATTGTTCTAGGCACTGGGAATCAGCAGTGATCGGAACAATGCCCTAACCCTTGCATAGCTTAAATTCCAGTAGAAAACTGAGTCAGCAAATAAGATAGAAATAAACAAGATTGTTTCAGAGGATCGAGTGCTAAGGATGGAGTGGGGAGGTTGTCTCTCAGTTGGCTGGGAAGGAATCTGACCTCCAGGCCAGAGAAGGGACTTGATTGGCCAAAGACCCCACTCAGGATTAACGGTGCATCTTTGCTCTCTGGACCAGTAGTTCTCAGACTTTCACAAGGAGGGCTTTATAAAGCACAGACTGCTGGGCCCCACACCCTGAGTTTCTGATTCAGTTGGTCTCAAGCAAGGACCAAGAATTTGCATTTCTAACAAGTATCCAGGTGATGCTGAGGCAGCTGGTCCTGGGACCACACTTTGAGAAGCACTGCCATTCCAGAAACTACCCCAATCCCTCTCCTCCTGCCAGTCCTCCCATCTGCTAAACTCAGTCAGAAACCAAGGGCAAAGGAGAGAACGTCATGCAAGCTCTGGGAGCTCCAAGCAGAGCAAAGGATTCCAGTAACATGATTCCTTCCCCTTGCCCCTTTCCAAATTAAAGGGTGCTGACAGTTTCCAGCTGGTGCTGGTCTCCAGGTGCCTTGGAATCCCTTGTGCATTCTCCTAGCCCTATCCCAACCCCACCCCAAAAATAGTCCCTTCATTAAAATCTCTTGACACATCTGAGTTGGACTCTGTTTTCTGCCAGGATCCAGAGAGACATACCACCAGCTATACCAGATATACCCAAACAGCTCCTCCAGTGGTGATATTTTCAGCAATTGACAGAGGTTGTTCTATTTTTTCCTACAGTAACACCAATAAAATGCAAGTCAAATATCAGATCATCTTTTTTTGCTACACAAGTGTGAACTGTATATGCAATTTGCTGGAGCCTGCACAAGATATGCAGTGAGATTACCCCAAATAGAGCTTTGTGGACCTGAGATAGGTGTTAGGGTGACCCGCTCATCCTGGTTTGTCCAGGACATTCCTGGTTTTAGCACTGAAGGTTCACAACCTGGGGACCCTCAGGCCTGGGCAAAATGGGACAACTGGTCACCCCTGCGTGTGATCCTGTGCTTTCTTGTGTTAATGAAGCTTCCTTGGAGCTCCCAGTAGCACCACCACCACCAAGAAAGCCTGGCGTTTTTTGAGCACTTCCCAAGGGCCAGGCCCCCTGCTAAGCATTTTATATACATCACTTCATTTATTTCTCACAACCACCCTATAAGCAGGTTACTGTTATTAGCCTCATTTCACAGATGATAAAATCGATGCTTAGAGGGTTCAAGTAACTTGTACAAGGTCATATGGTTTATAAATAGGAAAGCAATGGCTTGAGCCCATACAATGCTGTTTCCTTCTCAACACAGCAGAAGGACCCACCTGGACCAGAACTGATTCCACGAGCAACACCTAGCCAAGAACTTCCAAAAGGGCAGATTAGGGACCAAGCTCGAAACCTGAAGCCACAGAGCAGAAATTACGAGGGAATATACATGAGGCAAACAGTGAAAAAGTAGCTGGGGAGGTGTCTGATGCCTTTGGAAAACTAGGGATAAAATTACATAAACTTACATCTTGTGAATCAGTTTCTTGCAAAAAATCTTTGACATTCAACACCCTGCTGCATCCTACAAATTCAAAGGCAGCCCCACGTGGTAGCTTGAGCTGCAACCTCCTCATCTGTCTTCAATCCACAGGTGCTATTGTGTGGATTAAATAAGATCAATAAATGATGTTCAGCCAAAAAGTGTTTCCTTAAAACTCTGTTTGGTGAAGCCCCAGGGATCCCGGGACCACAGTCTGGGATGAACTTCCAATGTGGGATGTTTTCCCAAGTGCCTGAAAGTACGGCACCTTTGGCCGCTGGGCCCCCAGCATGGAATTAGTGGCAGCTCTGTTTAGAGTTTTGACCTATGTTCGAGGACAAGTAAGGGTTCTCCCCTTGGAATTACTCTCTTGTAAGTCTGGCATAGTTGAGATGCTGTGCAGGGAGAGCTGGGGCTCCTTACTTGGGAAATCAGCCCATCTCTCCCATAACTCTTACTCTGCAAGGGTCTAGCATTCAACATCAGCTGGTGGTGAAGAGCTCGGGAACAAGATGACCACAAGTTTGCCATGGCCAAGCCCTTCAACCTCCACAAACCCGTTCTCTAATCCATAATGTGGTTTGTCATGACTGCTTCTTGGGATCATTATGAGAATTAAATGAAGTCTAGAATTCCCCAAAGGGATTCCTACTGAAAATTCTGAAGGAAGGGTTAGTTTCTGCCCAGGAATGTCAAAGAGGCCCCAAGATTTTCCCCCATGTGTGAGTGTAGCACAGCACCTAGCACAGAGGAAATGAGGGAGTCAAGAGAACAAAGGTTCAGCCTTGAAATGCTTGCGTTCATATCCTGGCTCTACCACTTACTAGCTGTGTGGCCTCAGGCTTGCTACTTGACCATTATGTTCCTCTGTTTTGATGATAATTGTACCACATCACAGGACTGTTATGAAGACTCAGTGTGCAACTATTAGTAAAGCACTTGGAAAATTGTCTGACTTAAAGTATGCAATGGTTTTAGTGCTCAGTATTTGATAGGCCTTTCCTGTCCTGTATTTATTCCCCTGGCATTGTTATTCTCCTTCATGCTCTGCAGACATACCCTGGTGCACCTGTGTTTTTCAAAACTTTTGAATTTGGTTCCCTATTATTATCCTCCTATAATCCATCATTTCACCAAATAATGTGTCATCCTTTTGTATTTTCTGTTATCCATTGCAATGTGAGCCAAATGCTCCTCTTCTGTATTCTCTTTTGGGTTTAGACATCGTCATCTCAGGAGAGTGACAATCCCCTTCCATTTGAAGAAAGAATGATGTGGCACCCAGATACAGTTAAGGTGTTTAAACTTTTGAGCCAAGCTTCTCAGTAGTTGAAAACTACTAAATTGCCTCTTTTCCAGGAGGCTCCACAGTTCCTCAGAAAACCTAATTAAAATGGCCTCAAGACAATGCAAACCAAGCATTAGGAGCAGCCTCTGCTTTGATCTGGACAATTTTGTTTAGGGGAAGATAACTGCACTGAACCAGAGCCAGCTGAGATACAGCGGGGAGATTGGCAATGCACTAGACGCTTTGGGGGACGTAACCAATTATACCTTCCTGCCCCCATCCCACATTTCAGAGATGTTTAGAATCTTGGCTTAAAATCTTGCTTTCTGAGCCAAAAACCACTACCTACCCACCCACCCCCCAAAAAGCCACTCACTTCTTATAACAAAAGGTTTAAAAAATGCAAAATATGGAGAAACACTAAATGGGCACTAACAGAGGAAAGAGTCACTAAGTATTAAAAATAATTAAGTCAACAAACACCAGGTGCTCTGGATCAGGCGACACAGGAGGCAGACAGGAGGCAGCCGTGGTTTTGAACTCAGAGCCGGCACAGCTGAACGGAATGGGGTGTTTCCCCCAGGCCTGTTCTGCACAGTTGTGAGGGGCCACAAAGCCTGGGCAGCAGCCGCGACCCAAACACCCAGGAGAGCTAACCCCATGCCCCTCATGCCAGGAGGGGAGCCTGGCACCCACCCTTGCATGGCTTGACTTAGCAGGAGTTAAGAGAACACTTAATAAGTGAGCAACAGCCCAAGCATCCAAGCCCCTGAAAGTGGAGGCCAGTGAATCACTTCCCCAAGACAGATGAAGGGCGAGCGCAGAATGTCTTGGCTCCCTTTCCCAGGGTCTCCTTGTGGAAAAGTGTTAATAACAGAGGGATATATGGGAACTCTGTATTTTCTGCATGATTTTTTCTGCAAACCTACAACTTCTCTGATATAAAATAATTTAAACAATTTTTTAATGGGCTGGAGTTGAGCACATGGTAAACTGATGGCTCTGCCTAAATACAGATACTGACCTGACAAGCCCAGTGGGGACATTTGGAACCACCAGCCCCCGCCCCCAAGTAAACAGTTAATCTGGGAAAACAGTTAAATTCCTGGAGTAGGTTCCCAGCAGGCAGTTCAATGTCTGATCAGCCCGTTTGGATTTTGACAAAGCCATCCTCCACTGGGTGATCTCCTGAAGCCCTCTTAACAGTTACTCTGAAAAAATACTGTGATTGAGTTTCTTCTGTATTGACCATACTACTGGCAGAGCAAAACTAAGAGTTCAATCATTTTGCACCCACTAGGAGTGGTCACTATTAAACAAACAGAAAACTACATGTGTTAGAGAGGATGTGGAGAAATTGGGACACTTACTCACTGCTGGTGGGAACATGGAATGGTACAGCTGCTATGGAAGAGAGATGATCCGGCAATCCCACTACTAGGTATACGCTCAGAGGAACTGAGAGCAGGTACACAGACATTTGCTCACCTATGTTCACAGAGGCATTATTCACAATTGCCAAAAGACAGAAACCACCCGAGTGCCCAGCAATGAATGCATAAACAAAAACATACAGTGGAATATTATTCAGCTGCAAAAAGGAATGAAGTCCTGATGCATGTGAAAACACGGATGATCCCTGAGGACATTACATTGAGTACAGTAAGCCAGACACAAAAGGACAAATACTATATGGTCTCACTAATATGAACTAATTATAATGAGGAAACTCAATAGAGTTAAAATCTAGAGTACAGGCTACCAGGAGATACGATGAGGGTAGAGAAGGGGTTGCTGATGCATAATTTGCGTAGAATTTTTAATAAGGTTGATTGTAAAGGTTTGGAAATGGATAGAGGTGATGGTGGCACATTATTGTGAGTGTAATTAACAGTGCTGAATTATGGCTGTGATTATGGTTGAAAGGGGAAGTTTAGGGTTGTGTATGTCACTAGAAGGAAAGCTAGAGGATAAAACACGGGACAGTATAACACATAAACCCTGTTGGAGACAATGACTGTGCTTAATTGTACAAATATAAGAATGTTCTTCCATGAACTAGAACAAATGTATGTCACTATTACAAAGATGTTAATAATAGAGTGGTATATGGAAAAAAAATACAACTAATGCAAACTATGCACTATAGTTAACAGTAATATTGTAATACTCTTTCATCAGTTGTAACAAAGGTACCAAACCAATGTTAAGTGTCAATAATAGGGGGGAATAAGGAGTATGGGATTTTTCTTTCTGGAGCAATGAGAATGTTCTCAAATCGACTGTGCTGATAAATGCATAACTGTGATTATACCAAAAGTCAATGATAGCACATTTTGGACGGATTATATGGTGTGTGAATAAAACTATTTTTTAAAAAGAAGGACATTAATGTAAAAGCTGATGAAATTTGACTAAGTTCTTTAGTTAAGTTTAATAGTACTGTCCTAATGTTAATTTCCTGGTTTTGTTATACAGGACGTTACATTAGGTGAAACTAGGTGAGGAGTATCTGGAAACTCTCTGTACTATCTTTGCAACATTTCTGTAAGTCCAAAATTAGTTTAAAATAAAAAGTTTAAAAAAAAAAACTAAGAGTTCAGGCATGACTTGTTCTGCAACATACAATAATTTGTATATCCACATTAAAATTTAAACTGCTGCTATGAATTAAATTCTCTGTTAAAAGATCAGAAACTGGAATATAGGTTACCAAGGGCCAGGGTGGGGGTAGGGAATGGGGAGTTGATGTTTAAATTATACAGAATTTCTATTTGGGGGCAGGGAAAAGTCTTGGTAATGGATGGTGGTGATGGTAGCACAATGGTAAACATAATTAACAGCACTGAAATGTACATATTTGAATATGGTTTAAAGGGGAAATTTTAGGTTGTATATCTATTACTAGAATAAAAATTAAATATATATCTCTATATATAGATACATATAGAGATATATATATCCATAGGACCATACAACATAGTGAACCCTAGAGTAAACCATGGACTATAGTTAATAATACAATTATAAAAATGTTCTTTCATCAATTGCAGCAATAGTACCACATTAATGCAAGGTGTTAATAATAGGGTAGTATATGGGAGCTCTGTATTTTATACAAGATCTTCTCTAATAAAATTTTTTTAAAGAAAATTCTGTTTTATGAGATTAAAAAAAAATCCTTCTGGAAATGGATCAAAAGGTCTAAAATAAGTACCAAATTTTAAATGTATCTAAATGTAATAAAAATGTTAAATTTCAGCTAGATTCTATTATGACACTAATCTGTTGATTGGTGTTTTTCTAAGTTGGTTCTTGCAGAACCTAAATAGCAGTGTTCAAATTTTACATTCTTACGAAAATATTAAAGTGCTTCAACATTTGGGGTAAAGTTTGAAAAGATGTCTGATACGTCTTCATATTAATTCACAAATCACTCTTACTTTCTGACAATTCCAATTAGCTTTTTAAAATTTGGACTAAATCATTTCTGAGACAAAGACCTTTCAACAGTGATAGCTTGACACTGAACCGACACTAGTGCTCAAAAAAAAAAAAAAAAAAAAGAATTAAAAGATTTGAACTCACTTCAGTGGTTATATTTGTATTTTTCTCTGAGATACTGGGTTTCCTATATTCATCTATTATTTGAGGCTCCTGGAGCAGGAAGCTTCTGAAGCGGCCCCAGAGATCCCACTCTACTATTCACGTTCTTGTATAATCCCTCCTCTTGGGTGTGCGCTGGACCTCGTGACTTGCTTCTGACAAATAAAATACAGCAAAAGTGATGGGATGTAACTTCCAAAAGACTGGGACTTCTGTCATGCACACACTCTCTCTTGCCCTCTCGCTCACTCACTCTGATGAAGGCAACTGCCATGTTGCAAGCCCCCTTACAGAGAAACCCATGTGGCAAGGAACTAGGGCAGCCTCCAGCCAATAGCCATTGAGGAACTGAGGCCCCATTCCAAGAGGCCAACAGCCATCTGGGTGGGCTTGGAAGCAGACCCTTCCCCATTCCAGCTGAAATAACTGCAGCATCAACCAACATCTTGTTTGCAGCCCACAAGAGACTCAGTGCCAGGCCCAGTTAAGCCCACACAGATTCCTAACCCAAAGAAACAATAAAGCCATTCAGCTTGGGGGCGATTTGTTACACGGCACTAGATAGCTAACACAGTTCCCTTGATATGTGAGTGGGATTTGTTTTCTCTTTTCAAAAAGGGGGCACCCAAGAAATACTGACAGGCATGAGCCCCCTAGGACCCTTGCACTTGGAGGCTAATTCCAAGATGCTTAAGAAAAAAATAAATGGAAACATTAACATTTAACTTAAACACATAGTTTGACAATGTGACTACACTATTTTTAATTCGTACTCAAACAACTTTAAAAAAATCAAGGAAATAGATGATTATAAATGCATACCCTTTAAAATGTCCTTTTCTGTCTTTAACGTGACTAACAGTCACTAATTTTACCCTGCTTTACCCCACAGTGTTCAAATAAAACACTACAATGCGCATCCCAGATTCTGCAGTCCCCACAATAAAGGACCAGGGATGCATGCTTGGGCAGAAAACCTCAAGGTGAGCCTAAAGATCCTGGTTGTCACAGAAAAACAAGGATGCTCGCCAGCATGTCTGGAGGTAATGGAAAAGGACTTGGTTTGAAGGGGCACCAACTGACCAACCTGTGATGATCTAAGCAGCCAAATACAATGATCATAATGATAGTCCACAAGAACAAATCAAGATGGTCCAACGCCACGGTCCATAACCATGCTCAAATATTAAGCAGTCTTTAAAAAGTCCTGCTTGTTTCCCTCTAAGATCAGGAACAAGACAGGGATGCCCACTATCACCATTGTTATTCAACATTGCGCTGGAAGTGCTAGCTAGAGCAATTAGGCAAGAAAAAGGAATAAAAGGCATCCAAATTGGAGAAGAAGTAAAACTTTGACTATTTGCAGATGACATGATTCTATATGCAGAAAATCCAGAAAAATCTACAGCAAAGCTACTAGAACTAGTCAATGAATACAGCAAAGTGGCAGGCTACAAGATCAACAAACAAAAATCTGTAGTGTTCCTATACACAATGAATGTGCAACAAGAGGAGGAAATCAAGAAAAAAAATTCCATTTACAATAGCAACCAAAAGAATCAAGTATTTAGGAATAAACTTAACCAAGGACACAAAAGACCTTTACACAGAAAACTATAAGAAACTGCTAAAAGAAATTGAACAGGACTCAAAAAAATGGAAGAGCATACCAGGTTCATGGATTGGCAGACTAAATATAGTTAAGATGGCAATTTTACCTAAACTGATTAATAGATTCAATACAATACCAATTGAAATCCCAACAACTTGCTTTACAGAAACAGAAAAAACAATTAAAAGTCCTGCTTGCTGATATGAGTCCATTCATTCATGCCACAATCAGGTGACCCTTAAAGGATGAATATATAACCACCCCCCACAAATTAGCAGAGGACCAAGAAAAACAGGAGTGATCAGAGGAGATGGGGTTTCCAGGGTCCTGGGAAGCTGAAGCTGGGGATTTTGCTCAGGGACAGCACTGTGCTGTCCCTGGATGAGGCTAAACCTCACTAAGGCTGAGGAAGTCTGAGGTTTGTAAACATCCTACAGAGCAACTCATGAGGTGTTAGTGCAAAGTTCTTCCTGGGTGCTGAATGGAAGCCCCTGGAAAAGTACAGCCAAGGCAGGTATGGATGGAGCTATTTTCTCTGGTAGCTGTTCATCCTGGTAGGGAATTAAGGAGGTAGGAAATGCTATCTCTGCTCCTCATAGAAGCTTCTATTCTTTTGTTACATTTCTACATCCTTGGCTACATGAGAAATAAAATGAATGAACGGTCTATTCTTTCTCCCACCAACCCAGAGTCTACCAAAACACTGCAGGCACAATGTCTTCACATCTTCAATTTTAATAGACATTGCCAAAATAGCACTCAGAGTGGCTGTTTCAATTTTCATTCCTTGACAGTGAACAAAACCACCTAATTGCTCAGCTCCTTGTCAAAACTTGATAGTCTTAAACTTTTCAATTTTGCCAAACTGATGAGGGGAATAAACTGCTAGCTCATTGATTTAATTCACAGTCTAAAAAGCCTAAAAGAGGTGGAAATCAGGAAAAAAAAAAAAAAAAGCCTTGGAAATAGCTAATAAACTATTTTGAAAACTGGCAAGGAAAAGTAATGGTGATACCATTCACTGGTTCCTGTTTTGTGCCATGAATTGGTGCTTGACAATTTACAGGCGTTATCTTCAGCTTCGGCAACACTGAGGCATTGATATTCCCATTTTACAGATAAGAAAGGTTAAGAAGAGCTAAGTAACTTATCAAGGTCACAGAGCAAGTACACTGAGGAGCTGTGATTCCCACTCAGGTGTAGCTACACCAAGGCCCTAGTTTAAATAAAACGTTTAACAGCTTTATTCCACAAAATTCATCCATTAAAAGGGTACAATTCTATGATTTTCAGTAAATTTATAGAGCTATATAACCACTACTATCTTCCAGTTTTCAAAGATTTCCATCACCCCAAAGTGTCCTCTCGTGTCTATCTTCTGCTCCCACACCTGACCTGAGGCAACCACTGATCTGCTTGCTGTCTCTACAGATTCACTTTTTCTGGATATTTCATATAATGCATAGTCTTTGCATCTGGCTTCTTTCACTCAGCAAAATATATCTGAGGTTCATCCATGTTGGAACATATAACAGTAGTTCGTTGCTTTTCACGTTACATTCAATTGTACAAATTCACCAGTTAATGGACTGTTTCCAGTTTGGGGCTAGAATGAACAGTGCCACTATAACATTCACGAAGATGTCCTTGTGTGGACATATGTTTTCATTACTGTTGAAGAGATTCCTAGAAGTGGAATTTCTGGATCATATGGTAAGTACATGTTTAATTTTTTAAGAAACTGCCAAACTGCTAACCAAAGTGGCTTCACCTTTTTATACTCCCTCTGGCATCAAATAAAAAATTTTAAGCTGAATATTCAAGAAATGTGAAATGCTTTACTTGTTTACTCTGTGGAAAAAATTAAATCTGTAGCACTGCTGACACACTTGAAGGTATCCGAGTTACCCACAGTCCAGCAGTGGGTCTAGCAGGACTTCTGAGCAGTCCTTCCCTGGGTATGTGCCCAGGATGGGCCAACTGAAATAACGCAGGCATGTGGGGATGAAACAGGCCCTAAAGATCACTGTCTCCCACTGGGTCCCTCACCTTTTCTCCGCCCTGCCTTGTGGATACATTAATTCCCAATTTTCACAGTTGACTTCTGGCTCCTTTGCGGTATGTGACTAGAAATCTCCCTGGGTCCCTCTGTATTCTTTTTAGTTTCTGAATCTCTTACTGATAGACTATAAATAAATGACTATCATGCTCATTTCTCTCTCTTCCAGGCAAATCAAAGTGTTCAGCAAGACCACATCAAATGCTGAATCCCATGGCCCCAAAACAGTCTCTGGCCCAGCTGGTCACAACACTATCAATCACAGCTGTCCCTTTGGTGATTCTGATTGTTATTAATCCATTAAAACAAAAAAACAAAAAAAACTGTGATGACACTGTAACTGCCTTCTAATGTCTACATGGTGGTACATCCTAGATCCACTCCTAATGTGCTTACAAATGCGATTACACTTGTTGGGCATGGTTTGTTTTCAATAATCCCATCGCTTTTTAATTTATTTACAGGAATGCCATGGCCCCCTATGTTTACCAACTCCTTGTTCCTTTCCACTACCACCCCAAGAGCACCAGGCACTTTATTTCTAAATTAGGTAAGACATGTGAGTGAAGCAAGGGACAGAGCCCCCGGACAAGGGAGACCTATGGGAGGAGGGTGATGGGAAGGGAGACCAGAGATAGCCACACGCTTTCCTGTCACAGTGCACACCCACTTTTTTTAATCAGTTCTAACCCAGAAGGTAAAATGTGCTTAAAACTAAACATTCCCCAGCTAAACCCTTGAGTGAACAGAAGTTTTAGTGTCACCTGTTGGGAAAAAAATTCATTCGAAATCTATTTCTAAAAGCAGTGGCAAGGAATCAAGTCCCTGGAAAGAAGAAAGGAAGGAAAACTTAAAACCATCACCAAAACCCAGCCATCTAACTGCCAATTCAGAACTCAGAGTAACAGCTCTGCCCACTTGGCCTGCCCACACATATCAGCATGAAGGTAAGTAATAGACAAGGGGCCCATTTTTGATCAAGTGCCTACTGTGCACCAAGCAGGCTTCCACTCACTCTGCATACCTCATCTTATTTTAGTCTTCACAGAATCCAGCCAGGCAGCTATAACAGTCCTCACTTAGCAGATGCGAAGCTGGGGATCCAAGAAGGTCAATGACTTGTCCAAGCTGTCATGGCTAGTAAGGGGCAGAGGCAGGATTCAAACTGGGGACTTCAGACTCCAAGGCTTATACTCTTTTCTCTAAAGCAGGATGCCCCCTGAGTTAAACTCCACCGTCCCCCATCACGGTTGCCGTGGGACCCTACCCTCTCCATCATGAAGAAATATTTATCAAGGGCCCACCACCTATGTGGCATTGCTCTGGTTTCCACAGCAACACACTGTCAGAAAGTCAAGGGAGTATCCCGTGCTGAAAAGAAAGACGCTGTACTGCCCTGCGATCGTGGCTCTTGAAGGTGACAGTTGTACACCTACAGCGGATGCCACCTCAGCTGGTGGCCTGCAGCCCACAGGAGCTGTGCTAAGACAAGCAAGAAGAAATTAAGCACAGGAGAAAGACAGTGGATTGTAACCCAAGAAGAGGTTCTGCTTTTACTATGAATGTGTTTGCGATTGTTGGTGAAGCAGAATTCCACACCAGGTTGCACATTAATTGTTCTTTTATTAGGAAACAAATCCAGCAATCCAGGACAGAAAGTAAGATTTGACTGTACTGCCAAACAGTTCCCCAGTGGCAGTGATTATGGAGTCAAATGATTACATTGCTAACAATTGCAATCTAAAGCCAGTCCCCTTTAAGATCCATTTTGCTCTCAATGTACTGATCCTGCAACCAACTAATAAATGGACTAATTATCACCTTATCCATTCGTTTACCTGCTTTCCTCTTCTCCCATCTCAAATCAAGTTTTGTCACACTACCAGCCTGGTTTTAAAAGCCTTTTTACTACCATTCCTTACAAAACTTGCCCTGGTTCATAAAACACATCTTAGAGAAAGAGAGATAGAGATTGCCTTTTGATAACAAGCTTTTGTTCCCACAACCAACATTTTACAGCAAAACATATCACCCCAACTGTGTACTGAAGGTAAGTAAAAATTGAGATTGCTTTCAAGACTGAGAATATTCAGATTAAAAGACTATGGAGAACACACCACTGAATTTTAAATGTATTATTTACCCAAACTTACAAAAAGTTTTAAATAAGATACTTTACAGGAAATCAAGCTATTGTCCTATTTATACTAGATTTGGATACCAGCAATTTCTACATTTAAGAATAAGAATTATTTCAGCAAACTAAGATGCAACCATAAAACAAGTCCATGTTTGCATCATTCCTGAACCCACAAATGCAGATGGAAAAAAAGTAATCTAATTTAAACGGTCTAGTTAGCACTAAATCAGAAAGAAAAGGATAGATAGAAACAAAATCCCAATTTCTACAAATGAGTGAAGCTTAAAATTCACCAATTCTCCAACACAAACTAATCCCGTTCGTTTAAAGAGCCTCTGGAACAAACATAGCCTCTTGCTAAGTATATACTATGGTCGCTTTGCAGAATCACAAGCGGCTCAGGTAGAACTAAAAGAAACATGTGGTGCCTTAAGAGTAGGTTTCTTCCAAAACTGTACTCCAGGATTGCTTTTCTCTCCCATGTGTTTCCAAGAGCAAACAAAGAAAAGGTGCTTGCTCCGCACAGTTCTCTAAATGTTTCAACAAAAGGCTGCTGAATAAACACATTACTCATTTAAAACTGAAAAGTTCTCTTCCTGAGACAAAAGCAACTAAATTTGCATTTTAACAGTTGTGGGCGAGCGCCACCTGGCGGAAGCGTCCGGAAGCGGCGCCCGCTCAGCACTGAACAGTTTTCCGAGCCGGTACAGTTTCACCGCCAGCTACCCAAGAACGGGTTGAGATCTCGGAGGAATATTTTTCATACTGGTTTTGCAACGGAAACGTGAGAACTATCGATGTGTGGCCATGTGGCCACGCCTCGGGGGGATAATATAAACAATATAAGTCACGGATCCCCAGGATTTGCCTTAGCATCCTCCTTCCCCGGGCTCCCTAGCACTCCTAATGCAGACCCCAAATGGGTGAAAAGAAGCGTGCACATCTTTACAAGGTATTGTGGCTGTCCCTCTTCTCTCCCCTGTGAATCCAACCCTTCAGCTTCACAACACCTCAAAAGGAGTCTCCTAGTCACCCAACATCCCAACCAGGGAAACTAGCTGTCCCTTCATAGAAGTCCCAAATTCAGCAAGGAAGACTAAGGCACTTCCAATGGAATCGTCACTCCAGCGGTTCTTGATCCAACTCAGAAGCAGCCTGTTTAAGGAGGTCCCATTGCCCCACAGATTTTGTTGTTGTTCTTTCTTCCTTCCACCCCTCCCTCCTTCCCTTCCCTCCTTCCCTTCCTTCCTTTCCATATAATATATGGGCAAAGATGTTGGTCAGCAATCCAGACAAGCCTTTTCCTGAGTTCCTGGGATCCCAGCAACTTCCGCCCAGCGTGGCCACACCAAAACCAGTCGGTGCTAAGAAACTTCAAGGTGATTCTACCTGCACCCTCATCCTGCCCTCCTGCCCTTCTGTCCTTCCTTCCACCGCCTTCCCGTTGAGGGCTCACGGCTGGAAGCCGCTGCAGTGGGCCGGGTGAGGTGTGAGACCGCGGTCTGTGGTGGTCTCCACCGCCCCGCGCCTGCCAACTTGCCATTAGGAGCATGCCCGGGGAAACTCCCACACTGGAGAACTACCTCTGCTTA
Organism: Choloepus didactylus; assembly: GCF_015220235.1. Taxonomy (NCBI): domain Eukaryota; kingdom Metazoa; phylum Chordata; class Mammalia; order Pilosa; family Megalonychidae; genus Choloepus; species Choloepus didactylus. Next base: position 47,129,819 of record NC_051325.1, read on the forward strand.
CCTCCTTCCTGCGGTAAAACCCCAAATATAAGTCCCCCAAACTTTTAAGGAGCAGACCCTGCACAGGTCAAAGCCCTTCCACTTGAAAGGCCTTCACAGGGGCGCCAATTCACCCCAGCTAAAACCCACCCGGGCTGGCGTGGGGGAAGCACTGCTCTCTTGGTTATTAACACAACCGCCCCCACGAGCTGAAGGACAAGATTAGGGGCGCGGCGAGTTCAGAGCTAATCTGTAGCTTCCGTTATCTCCGGGGAGAAAAAGGAAAGGTGCCACCGCCCTGGCAGCCTCTGCCTGCTGGGGACCTGTCCTCCCCCGCGTAAGGCGCGCTGCCCCAGACGCCGCCGGGGAGAGAACGCTCCACCCCGGGCGTCGATGCCGCTTCTCTTCTCGCCGCCCCAAACACTCGAGTGACAGATTCCGACAAGTGGGAGGCGGCAAGTGGAAATATTCGCAACAACCGCGGGAAGTTACTCCAGCCCCGAAGCTCCACAGGAAAGTAAAGCCGAGAACTTCGCCAAACGCGGGCTGCCGGAGGACGCGAAGGGCCAGAAGCACTGGCCGGGACGCCCGTGGACGCGGCTGCCCGGGGCCGGGGGCTGGAGCCCAGGCTCGGGCCGCGGGGACCCGCACGCCCCGCGCTCCCGCACAACTTTCTCCTCCGAAGGACCCGCGGCGGATGCCCTGGCAAGCCGGGGAAGGGAGCAGGGAGCGCGGGGGAGCCCGGCGGGCGCACTCACCTGCGGCGCTCTGCGCCCCGGCGCCGGGCGGCGGCGGCAGCTGCAGCCGCAGGAGAAGGCTGAGGGCGAGCGCGGCGAGGCTCGCCATCCGGGCGGCGGCGGGCGACTCAGCCCCTTCCCGCGGGGGCCGCGGCCGGGGCTGGGGCGGGCGCGGGGCGGCCCCGCATCGCCGGCGCGGCTGCTGGCTGAGCGCGCCGCTGGGCGCCCCGGCTGGCTCTGCTCGGGCTCCCGGCGCCGGCGCCGCTGCGCTCGGAGCCGAGGCGCGGCGCGAACTGAGGCGGGAGGCTGGGCGGGGGCGGGACGCGGGGGGCGGGGGGGCGGTGTCCCCCGAGTCCTAACGCCGCCGTCGTCGCGGCCCGCCCGGGCGCTCCGCCTCGGCCGCGCACACACCCTCGCGCGCACGCCCGCGCCTGGCACACGCCCGCGGCAGCCACACGCGGGCTCCCCCGCGCACTCTCTTCCGGGCTGGCCGGCTCGGGGCCGCTCGCGCAGTCACGCGCGTACACACATCACCCCCGCACCCACACGCCCAGCGGGGTCCTCGCCTCTCCTCCCGGCGCCGCTCCACGCAGCCAAGCATCATCTGCCCGGCGGGGGCGCAGGTACTGGGGGCGGTGGGGGAGAGGTGGGGGGACAGGTGAATCGGGGGCAGGTGGGGTGAGGGGAGAGGGAGGGAGCACTTGTCTGAACTCGGTGTGGAGGGCAGGTGACTAGGGGGACATCTGCCCAAAGCCGGGGTCGGCGGTTGCTGCGGAGGGCCTCGTGCACGGCCTGAGGTGAGAATTTCCTCTTGGAGTCCCTCCCCACCCACCCACCCACCCAGAAACACACCACACGCTCTTCTGGGCCGCGCCGCCAAAGCCCCCCACCCTCCGCGTCACACACACACACAGCCCTCGCCAGCCGCCCAGGCACCCCTCTTTTGCACCCTTGTCCTTTCCTTCTCCCCACCCCCAAGCGGGAGGGACGCAGGCGGGGCACGAGGCACCCCCGTCTCTCTCGCCGCCAACCCCCTTCCTTTCTCAGAAGACAGAACCGTATAGCTTTTTTTCTTCCTGGTCTGAACAAAGACCTGGTTGGGGCTGAAAAGCCGAAAACCACAGATCCGAGAGGACGAGCTGCCTGTGGCAGCCTACGGGCCGATCTCTCTGCTCTCCGGGAAGTGGGGATGGCAGAGAGGAGCCCCGGGGCCCCGTGAGCTGCCTCCGGGTCCTGGCTGGGCCGCTGGGCCGTAAAAGCAGGCGGGGGGCGGGGCTAAGGAACCGGGGTGTGCTGGCGGCATTCACACTTACACTTTGCTACCTGGCCAAAAGCCCTCCTTTTTGCGTTTCAGCACAGCCTCTGCCCCCACCTCCTCCCCGTCACTGTCGAGGTTCTGAGACTTGGGCTGGGCGCTTTGTGAGGGAATCCTGTGAAAGTCAGGGATGAACAGTTGCTAGGGCTACAAACGCAGGGCATCCCTTCCCCAGACCCCAGTTCCCACTAGAGGGAGTGGAATAGCTCCCTGGAATGGAGGCTCCTTGATCTCCCCACCAGGGAAGATCCCTCCACCGCTCTCTGGACTCCTCCAACCCCCACCACCTTCAAAAGGTGATGGGCTTAGACCAGCCTGTGCCCCCAAAGTGTCTGGTCAAAAGGGCCAGGAGGGAGAGTCCTCCTGCCTGGGGAGAGTGGACTTCCACCGTCTGGAGGGTGAAGCCTGAGTTCTGGTCTTAACAGCATGCATCAGAGATTCTTATTAGTTCCACAAATATTTACTGAGCACCTACTATATGCCATGCTCCATGATGGTCTCCGGGGACCCAGGGATGTCGCCTCTTGCTCAGAGCTGAATGGACAGCTGTTTCCTCCATCAAACGCTCACCCAAGCCCTGCCTTGGACAGTGAGTTGTCCTGAGCCTCTGAGGAGAAGCCTGACCCAGGCCCACAACCCCTGACCCTGGGTGTGGCTGGACCCAGGGAAGGACCCAGGGAGGAGAAGATTTCTAAGCCAAGAGCCTGGTGTCATGCTTGTAACTCATCCCGGCTCCCTTGGGCTCCTGCCAATTCAATCCCTCTCTCAAGCTTTTTGGAAAAGTATAAAATAGCAGTTCTCACAGCATCTCCCAGCACTCCGCTGCTCCAGGGAGCACGCACCCCCCTCATCCTCCTACTTCTCCCGCACCCACACTCGAGAGATGCTATAAAGCTGCAGGCAGACCTCCCGAGGTCTGAATGGGGTTCAAGCAGCCCCAAGAAAAAGGTGCAGAGCTCTTCCTGCCCAGGGGCGAGGCATCGCCCTCTGAGCTTCCCGACCTGCCCCCCACACCTGGAAACTACCCCGCCCCCCATTCCGTCAGGAGTATAGGCTCTCAGCTGCTGCCCAGCTCGGGCCTCCAGTCTAGCATGCCGTCCCACTACCATGCCTTTGAACATGCTGTTCCCTTCGCCTGGAATGCCCTTCCCTGCACTGTCTCCTAGTAAACTTGTCTCTAAAGCTTCTCCTGGAAACTTTTGCTGACAGGCCCTTCCTGTCCAAGGCATGTTGCCAAGGCCCCCTGGGCTGGCCACTGTGGCCATGCTTTTCACATTGTGGGGACATTGTTGGTCTCCATGTTGGTCCCTTCCTCAAGACTGTGTTCCCAAAGGGTACCAGGCACTTAACACAGGCTGCCAGCAGATGAGGTGGGGGGTGCTGGCTGGCACAGGGCCAAAGAGGACCCCTGTGAACAGGCCTCTCAGGAGCCATCTCCCACCCCTCCTGCGCCAGGAGCCTGGGTGCTGGTCGGAAAGGAAGACCCGCTCTCCCACCTGGGGAGCCGGGACATGAGCACATCTTTGTCCCTGGCTCAGGGTGGGACTCGGAAGCAGAACTGAAGGAAGGAAGCCAGGGCCTGGGGCGTGCTTTGTCACAGCTGGGAAGGGTGGCATGAGGCTCACCCCGCGGGGCCTTCTGATTCTGCTCAACCAGCCTGAGGATGGCCTCCAGCCCTCAGGGTGACTCTGCCCTTAGCCCTGTGGGAACTTTGGCACAACCCTGCTGGCCTCATTTTCCCTGTGTGCACAGGGACTTCCCTTCAGCTCCGATAGTGACAAGAAAGGAATGTTCAGATGTTACAGCAGCAGATTTCTTTATATAAGCGCAACATTAAGGGAAGTCTGAAATGGACATTCTTTCAACAAGTGTGTTTGTATCTCCTCTGTGCCAGGTATTGCAAGCCTGTGGGTTTGAAGCTTAAAAGTACCTGTGGTCTTTGTCCTCATGGCGTCTGGTGAGGAAGACTGGACAAAGAGAAGAGGGGTAAAGGGTCTGGAGATGGCATCCACCTCCCCGGCCCCTCCCCTGCCTCCCGTGGTGGTCAGCCCCCCAGCAGGGAGAGAAGCACCAGGGGGAAGATGTCTTGGGCCAAGGTGCCTCATTTATCAAGAAAGCCCCGTGATGTAGCTATTGTTTTATCCCCATCTTACAGAGGAGGAAACTGAGACCCAAAGAGGGCAAAACCCCTGTGTGGGAGGTGGGAAGAGTCACTTGCCTGCTGAGAGTGGCTGCTCCATTTTGCCTTCTGTCTTCTTGCTGTGGCACAGGTAACTGCTACCACAATTTAAAATTTAAAAATCCAGTTCCTCAGTCACACTTGACACATTTCAGGTGCTCTGTAGCCACACATGGCTAGTGGCTGCTGCATGGGACAGCACGGATACAGGACATTTCCTTCATCATGGAGAATTCTATCAGACGGTGCTGCCCAAGAGCAGGGGTCAGCAAACCTCGGGAGCCAAGTCCAGCTGGCTGCCTGTTTTTAATAAATAAAGCTTTATTGGAACGCAGCCACGCTTATTCATCTATATATTGCCTTTGGCTGCTTTCCGTGCTACAAATGGCAGAAACCCTCACAGTCCAACTTGACAATAGTGATCTAAAACAGTGGTCCTCAAAGTGTGGTCCCTGAACCAGTAGCATCAGTTTCACCAGGGAAATTCTTAGAAATGCAAATTCTCAGGCCCCACCCCAAACCAACCAAATTGGAAACGCTGGAGCTGGGACCCAGCATACTAAACAAGCCTTCCAGGTCATTCTGATGTACATGCAAGAGGAAAACCACTACCCCAAAATACACATTGGGGGAAATGCCAACCTAATGCCTGGCTCAGTTAGGGTGCCAGTGGGCTTCCGTGCAGGAGCAGAGTGTGGAGTGGTGTCAGAGAGCATTAACCCACCAGCTGCCTGGCCCCTCTCAGCCCTGCGACAGAGGCCACGCCAACCAGAGGGGACCCCTCGCCAGCCGTGGGCACTGATGCCCCATGCCGCCCCGCCCTCCCACCAAGTTGTCAGCACACTCCGAGCTGCCTCACGCATAAATTCACAGACCAGCTGTCTCTTTTAATCTGGTTGCAAAATGAAACCATTAATAGATGTCAGACACATTGGCAATGATCTCTTCATTAATAATTTCCTCCTTTCTTAGGAAAAAAAAATTAGTAACAAGCAACCATCAATAATTCAAAAATACAAGTTAACCTTTCTATTAGCAGAGCCACTCTGCACACACTGTGGACTCTTCCAGAGCCCATAGTTCTGGCTTGAGAAATGTTTTGATGGCATGAATATTAATATACATTAATGCTGTCCGTCAAGGCACACAAACATAAATAACCCAGATGCAGCTTAGAAACCATAAGTGTTTTTCAACTTTATCCTCATGATCCAGCCATTTTATTTCTACAAAAATATGCATTATCCAACAATATTTCGGGGTCCAAAATCAGGAGTCTACTGAGGAATCCATTTCCAGATAAAGGCCCTTGTGCAAGTAAGTTCTCCCTTTCAGTGTTGGCTGAACCAACACTGCCTCTCTATAATTCCCTCTCTTCAAAGTTTGTTCCTCTCTCTGAGGACACACAGATAAGCTTGGACACACTTCCAGGTAACTTTCATTCAGGTGTTGGCTCTGTGCCAGGTAAGCTTTTTCAATTCCTTACACCCTTTCTATTCCACTTCTGTGTGTTTTCAGATCCCTAATACCTGGTTCCTCTCCTCAGACCCGCTTCATTTGGGCAGTGCCCCCACACCTGCCACATCCCCACGCCTCCATTTACCACCCATGTGACCACACACTAGTCACTTCCCCTCTCCAAATCTGTTTCCCCATCTGTGAAATTGGGGTGATTATTCCCACCTCACTGAGCTGATGTGGGAATTAAGTGAGTTAATGGATGTGAAAACACCTAGAACAGACATGACCTGCTCAAGAGAACATTTCCTTTTTTTCCTCCTTCCAAGTCTTTGATTGGCCATACCACCCAGCCTTGACAAGAGGCCAACTCTTCTAGACACTGGAACGTCAAAACAGCGTGGAGAGCCAGCTGCTTCGTCCTTAGGCCAAACACCAGCACGGGCCAGACTCTTGGCAAGTCAACCTCAGTGCCTAGGTTGCCCCAAATTTAATGCTAGAACCACATCTCGCTTTGCCCATTTGGAATCTGCCAAACAGCTGCTGCTTTTCATTAAAAATAAAATTAAGCAATGGGCCGTGAGCACCCACCATGGCATTTGTACCTCGAATCTGACCTGGCCTTGTGCTGGGTAGTGGGGATGTGAAGATAAAGTGACCCCATTCACAAGGAGAGGTCACACCAGCACACCTGGGTGTTGGGGTTGAATAACAGATGTCAAACATGATTGAGGTCTGGCCCCAGCCTCTGCTTCCCACTTCCAGCAAAACAGCTTCTCTGATGAAGCAGAAAAGGCACTGTTCTTGCAGCAGCCGGGCTCCCTGGAGTTGGGCACGTGCCTCTTCAGAACACTGAAGTCCCCAAGACTCTCAGCTCCTTTTCTGACTCCAAACTCAGATTCTGGAAGATCACAGGCAGGGATGGACCTGAGGTAGGAGAACCTCTTGTTTCCCCCAATTCCCCTGCAGCAACCTCAGCTCAAACTTCAGCTGCTCACTGCCTCTAGTCCTGCCCCTTCCCATCCTTCCCCACCCAGCAGCCAGAGGGGCTCTGCAAAGAAGACAGACAGACATCCACAGCCTTGTCACTGGCCAGCTTGACACCCTTCCCTGATGGCCCCTGCCCTCGGAATGAAGTCCACATCCTCCATGTGGCCAAGGAGGCCCTTCACTGACCACACCGACCTAGCTTCCAAGCCCATCTCCTCCCTCATTCATCTTAGGCCCCACCCACAGGGCAGGCCTCACCAGGAGAGAAGGAAAGAGGGCATTCAGGGTGGCTGGAACAGAGATGGGGAAGAGCCTACAGGTTCACATGGGCTGGGGCATGACACGGAGGCTGAGCCCTTGGGTGCATTGGCTCTCCCTGCGTCCTGACTGCATTTCCTCCACACTGCCTTCACACACTCGCTTCACTCCATGCCACACAGGGCAACTCTCCTCCTCCCTGCTCTGGGCCTTTGCTTGTATAGTTCTCTTACTCTGGAGGCCCATCCCCCAGGCATCCAAATCTCCATCCTTCCAGGCTCAGCTCTGGGCAGTTTGCAGGAGCCAGTTTGCTGTAGCGGGTGGGATGAAGAGGGATTCTGTTTAGCACCATTTGCATATCTGCCTTCCTCACAAGGTGGTGGCATCTGGGGGTGCCAGGACTGTGCCCCCACACACCCTCTTTCCCTCACAGCCCGGGCCCAGGCCTGGCATACTGCAAGCTCTCAACAGATGTTGGTTAAGACTAGGCGGCAGGCCTGCAGGGCCAAGGCCCAGTTCAGGATGAGTTGTTTTCAAACAGGAGGGACAGCACCCCATCTATCAAAACCCATGGGGGAGCCAACCCATCAGAAGGGAGCCCAGGTGAAGCTCACAGATGTCAGGGTGAGATGTGCCAGGGTGCTATTCCCCAGCTGTCCCCAGGAACTACCAGGAGTTAATACCCCAGAGTCCCCGCTCACCCCACCCCCAGTCCCGATGAACCCCAGACTTCAGTCCTTTATATCAGACTGTGCCTGAAGGAGTCCCACAGAAGGGTGTAACTGGGTAACTCTAACTGCTAGAAGCTCCTAGCTCAGGCTCAGAAAGATGACAGGCCTGTCCCCAGCAGAGAAGAACCACAAAGAGCCCCGAGGTCTTGTAGTAGCTTGTCAGCCCATGCTGCCGAGCCCCCAGCCCCGAGGCGCCTCCTCCAGGTGGGACCTGCAACCCAGGACAGTAGGCACTGGACCTCCGAGAAAGCAATGGCACCAGCAGGTTCAAATCAGAAATGACACAAAAAGAATGCTTCGTTTTTTAAAGGAAATGTTTAAACTTTCTTGGTTCTTAATATACTTTCATGATGTTTCCCTGCCTAGCACTCTATTATTATTTATTTCATTATGTCTATTACTATTTATCATTGTATGTATTTACTTCATTTTCATTGATTTGTTACTTTATTGTTATATTTTGATAAGTACCCATGACCTCACCCACCATCAAAACTAAGCCCTTGACGGTAACTGAACTCCTGTCCATCCTGCTCACTCGGGCTGGAGCTTGAACACGAAGACAGTACAGGCCAGCCAGGTGGCTGCCCTTGGGCCGAGTCCAGCTTGTCGTGGTCCCAGCAGGCAGCCAGGCCTGGGTGTCTGCTTCAGTGGTTCTCAGGCCTGGCCGTGCATTAGGGTCACCTGGTGCCCCACCCCCAGGGATCTATTTACCCCACAACTGATACCTCAGGCATTGATTTGTAAATCTCCCCAAGTATTTCTAATAACTATGAACTACTGCAAGGCCTCCATACTTGGGTTCTCCCCAACCCTGGATGGCTGGGATAGGAATCATCTGGGAAATGTGGCAGGTGGGGGGGATGGGACTACCCAGAGCTCTACCCTTATAATCTAATACACTTTCCCAGAGAGACCCTCATACCTGGCCACCTCCAGGAATCCTTGCATGTACTGAGAGATGTGACTGAAGAGCATGTGTTGGACAAACGAATGGCACAATTCTCAAAAGGGTCCATGGGATGCACCTGCACCAGAAGCACCTGAGATGGCTGGTAATTTTCCATGCAGCTGACACTGCATGACCGATGCAGAGTCAGGGATGAGGGAGATCGAGAGCCTCCAGGCACAGCCCAGCCTGCAGAGGCCAGGTGTGCAACTTGCTCATTTTTGTGTCTCTGACACCTATAGGGACTTAGAGTATGAATACTGAGCCTGAAACATGTACACAATAATGTTTGAGGCAGGACTCTTTTTGTTACAAAAGACAGAGACCTGGATCAAGCTTAAGTAAAAAGAGGGATCTAATAGCTTATTTAGTTGAGTAGTAGTTCATGAGCATCTCAAGCAGAGCTGGATCCAGGTACTCAGATGGTATCAGGGACCCACTTGTCTGACTCTCTCTCCCTCTCTCTCTCTCTCCCCCTTCATGTATCAGCTCTGCTTCTCTCTAGGGATCCTCAGGAAAATTGGACACTGACAGCAGCGTATCTAGTTCTCACAGCTTAGCATCCTCAGTAAAAATGAGGCACACACACACCCCCTCCCCCCCCACCCCCGCAACAGCCCCACCAAACTCTATCCAAAGAAGTTTCAGTGAAGATATGGATTGGCTGATTTGGGTCACCTGCCACTTCCCGAACCAATCCTTTTGACCAGTCAGGAACATTGGGAGTATTGTGATTGGCCGGCCGAGGTCATATGTCCACCCCTTTGTACTGGGGATGGTCCCCAATACTGGCAACCCCGCTGTTGTAGGGTTCTCTAGGAAACAGAATCAACAAGAGATATCTATAAATAAAAGATTTATAAAAGTGTCTCCCAACTGTGGGGATGCATGAGTTCAAATTCCATAGGGCAGGCAGCAGACTGGCAACTCCAATGAAGATGTTTGATGAACTCCTCAGGAAACGAACTGGCAACTTCAATGAACTCCTCAGGAAATGCTTCGCTGGCTGGCCGAAGAAGAAGTGAAGGTCCTCTATGTGTCTCACTTAAAAGTCTTCAACTGATTGGATTAAATCCAGCCAACTTCATTCTCTCATTGTGGAAGACATGCCCTTTGTTGATGTAATCAGTCACAGCTGCATCCAATTGACTGATGATTTAATAAACCACCCTTCTGGTTTATTAACCAGCCACAAATGTCCTTGCAGTAACGGTTAGGCCAGTGCTTGCTTGACCAGACACCTGGGTACCATTACCTGGCCAAGTTGACACATGAACCTAACCATCACACCCACCAAGGCTAAATCATGTGGGGAAGGGGTGTTTTCTCCACAGGCAGTCAGATAACATCAGTCCAGCACACTTCTGAGTCAAAATGTTCATAAACCCCTTTAATAAGTAGTCTAAAGACCTAACCCGGTTACCCAGGGCCAGCCTGTTATGAACTCCTCTTCCTCTGACACTTCTTTCGTGACCCCCTCCCCATACCCAGATAGACTCTACGATTTTACACAACTTTCCTTTCCTCCGTCCCAAACCATGAGTGTCATCCTCAAAAAAATGTTTCAACCAGCTAGCTACTCCATAGCTAATCTAGTAGAAAAAATACTAGTTCCTTAAGTTTCAGGAAATGGCATCTAGCATCTGTTTAAGAAGTATTTCACCACGCTACCTAGGAAGACGTTTCCCCGAAAGCAGTAGCAACAAACTTCAGCCCCAGTATCTCTTTCACGGCTCCATGGAACCCGGCGGGAAGATGGCGGAGGACTCTCGGGCCCACTGAGATTGTTCATTGGTGTGACAGACCAGCCTGTGCACATGTATCCAAGCCACTCTCATGTCCAATAAAATGTGGATACACCATTATTTCTACAAGCTAAAGAAAATACTGGTAACTCAAGGCAGAATGAAAGTGAGTTTGTTGAAATGAACGTGAAGAATTGAGGGTACAATCTTGGAATGTAAAATCATAGAAAATGCCATCTGGGAACACAGACATCATCTGTCACATCTGGAAGTCTGTCTCCAGAGGGGCAAATTTAGGGATTGCTTTGAGGACAGAGTGTGTCCTGTGCTCTGGGGAGGGGGCTGAAGGGCAGGGGCCCAGGTGTTCCTTTACCCAAAGACACCATTCCTCACTGTCTGCCACTGAAGCATAAAGATTGATAATCTTTGGGCTTTTCCACTTTGGCTTTGCGTCCACCTTTCTGAAATGTTTGAATTTGTGTTTCCTGGAAGCTTCCACTGAGCCAAGCACCCAGCTAAAAGCCTTAAATGCATCATTTTCCCTACAACTATCTTTTTATCCCCCATTTACAGATGAAGAAACTGAGGCATGAGGAGGTTTGGTGATTATGGATCAATATTGGTTTTAGGTTTTGGTTTCCTCTCAACTTTTCTTGGGTCTTTTAAAATACTGTAATCATGTTTCCCAATCATAGGCCAAGAATATTAGAATTAACAGAGAACTTCAAACCTGTCCATCTCAAAACTCTTTTCATTTTACAGACATTTCAGAAGAGCTTTGATAGTAAACAAAAATCAGTAAGGTTTAGTTTACCCAGAAGCCAGATCCTCTGTAATAAGTTCTGGGCTAGGTTCTCCCCAGAGCAGGAGATTGTGCAATTGTAGATTGGGTTGATTTCATGGTTTTGAGGCTTTGCTTTCCAAATCTCCCAGGTCTTACCTAGCCCAAGAAGAACCAAGATGTGATCACAGAGATGGTATAGCCCAAAAAGTTCCCCAAATTAACAAAGGGTGATGCTACCCCAGAGTCCAGAGGGGGTCAGACCTTCTGCTCTGGGTGGCTGGACCTCTGTATAATTCTTTGTTTCCTGTGAGAAAAACATTAAGGGCCCATGAATATTTTAAAATATAAATGCATGGAATTTTGAAACCTGTTAATAATCAGTTTTCTCTACCCTGATGGGATTTAAAAAAATAAGAAATTGATAAATGTTAAATATTTCCTTGTTGCTAATAATGCTTCCCCACCACCACCTTCCATTTTTTTTCCTCCCTCTAAGTATTCTAACATGAATTTATTTTCTATTTGAAAGCCAATCTCACTGGTTATTAGATATTCTCCGTGCTGTCACTATCAGTAAATTATTAAACAGCTGACCAAGCTTTGTTTTAAAATGATTCTCTTATGAAGCTCAGTGATGTATTTGCCACGAATACTGAATGGCACCGCCGTCTCTAAGGACATGTGAATGAGTCCTATTTACTACCTTTAGTAAAATGCCTGTGCAATTAGCAGCAAGAACTTTACTTGAATCACAGTTACTAAAGATATTTGTAGCTCATTTACATGGAACTCACTTTACACATTGCATCCCTGGCTGGAGAAGCATGTTAAGCTTCTAGGCCATGTCGCTAAATAGCACGCAGACTTGCCTTTGTCATTCCTCACATCCTTTCTTATCTTGCCACCTCTGAGCCTTGATATACCTGTGGGGAGTCCTTCCTTGTTTAACAGAGCAGCTGGTTCAGAGTGAATTTCCATTTAAAAGGAAATAAATCTCATTGAGATAAATTGCTTAACCTGCTTGTGTCTCTACTTCCTCATCTGTAAAATGGAGGCCATAATTCCTACCTCATGGATTCTAAAACGAAAGCAAATTGCTGTGCATTGTGCCTGGCATATAGTAAGTGCTCAGTAGCTACTTTTTTCCCTATTTACTCCTGCATTGGTCCAGACTCTCTAGGTTGTAAGTGACAGAGACCCATCTCAAATTCACTTAAGCCTAAGAGGAAATGTATTGGCTTACTTAAACAAACAGTGGTTGATCAGTCAAGGTCTAACCAGGAAAGTAGAAATTGCTTCAAGTATATACAACAGAGAGAATTTAATGCAGGAAATTGATTATACAAGTGAGGTTGCTGAGAGTCCGAAAAGGGATCAGGGGTAACTCAGAAACAGGTGAAAGCAAGAAGTTATTACCATCGCTCGGAAGGAGGGACAAAGGTGCTAGGAGCCCAGGGGTACAGTAACACATGGAAGCTGGAACCATGGCAGATGTGTCCAGGAGAAGCCAAGGCCAAGAAGGAGATTCCTTTGCTGCTAGAAAAATCATCCAAAGCAGGGAGAGAAGAAAAGAAAGAAATTCCCTTTCTTCTCCCTTTTCTAGGCCCTTTAGCATCCAATCAGTGCTCTCATTGGCCAGACCCATCCGGAAGCTAACACAGAAGTCTGGAAAACACAGCCACCAGGGATCAGCCCACTGACTACAGAGGAGAGCAAGGAAAGGAAAGGCAGGGTCTGAGGGCAAATGGACTCCAAACCGGCCGAGGTGGGAAGGACAGGGTAAGGCCAGCCTTAGATACCAGTCAACCTTCAGGAGGACTCAGCCTCCAGCTTCTGTCTCTCAGGGCATCAGCCTTGTTCTCCCAGCCCTACTTACCAAGCAACAGAGAGTGTGGCTGAGGGAAGCTTCAACCCTTATCCTCCTAATTCCATGTTCAGAGAGAGCAGGGATTTCCTCTCACAGCTCCAATTTGAAAGATTCTGATTGGCCTAGCTTGGGTCACATGGTCATCCCTTGGCCCAATGACTGGTTGAGTAGTGAGCTAGTATTTGCCTAACTTGAGTCAAGTGCTCCTCCCTGTGGCCACAGAGGCTGGGTTTGTTACAAGGAGCAGGGGCAGAGGGGCGGGCAACAGAATGATGCCCCCACATCCCAGCTGGACTGTTCGTCGATGGAAAAAATTGGGAGGTTGTTGTCATTGGTTTTAGTCACCAAATTAGTTCCAGTTTTCCTTCCAGAGATGAGGTAGGATACTTCTCTTTCCTCTTGGATTTAAGGGTGACCAAGTGACTTGCTTTGGCCAAAAGAAATGAAAGCGGAAGTGATATATGTTACTTCTAGGCAGCAGCTGTGTAAGCAGTGAGTCATATGCCCTCATCTCTTTCCTTCTGCCACAGCAACCAGCAGCCTTCCACATAGTGGCTGCACCATCAGTCTGGGTTCCAGAAAAAGGAGAGCATGGAGTAGAGCTCCTTACAACCCATAATAGACATGTAACGTGAGCAGGAAATAAGCTTTGTGTCTTAAGCCACTGCAATGTGGAGGTTGGTTGACTGATCCTGTGCAGAAGGTACTCAGACACGTGGTTATTCTGAGCTCTGAACTGAGGCAGCTGCCCATCAAAAGCAGCGCTAAATGCTAGCCTCAAACAGCCAAAAATCATGTTAGAGGGCAGAGGAGGAAATTGTAAATTAATTGTTGTTCTCAATGTCAACAATCATTAAGTCACCTTTCCCCCTCCCTCACACCAGCCAACATATTTGTCCATTTATTGATCGTTTACCACATGCTACACACTACAAAAAGAATTTTCAAACACAACCTTTACAACAACTCTATGTGGTAGGCATTAGGCATTCTTGTCCCCATATTTCAGATGTGGAAAATAAGACTCAGAGCAGTAATCTAACTTACCCAAAGTCAAAGCGCTTGTTGAGTTGGAATTCAACTTCCAGATTGCCTGGCCCCAGGACATGTGTTCATAGCCACTGTATAATACCATCTCCCTGAAATGATTCCATGAACATTCCTTGTCTGAAACAAACTGCCCCCACTTGGTTACACCTGCATCATCATTCCTTCCCAAGATGCTAAGATCAGCTCTGTCCTCAATTGTGAGGGATTTAGGGGCCCTGGCTAAGTAGGCTTGGTGACTTGCTATCAAGTCAGACTGATTGCTGGACCCACAAAGGCTTCAACTCTGGCTCAAAAGACAAGTCCTGATCCTTCTGACCAAACTCGTACCATGTGCCCTGGATCTAGAAAGAGGATCTTGCCTCACACCCTGCATCTGAATCCCTGCTTTAGTCCTGAGCCTGTAATGCCAACTCCTCCAAGACAGAAGACTTGCTCTCACTGGTATTCTGGGTCGGCTCCCTGCCCCATGGCACTAGTTCTGGTTGGGGATTGCCACCTCCCTGATACCGGCCACTGACTGCTGGGCCTCAGCCTGAAATTGGCTACCAGGTGTCTAGACCACTCACCCCACCCAGGTGGTCCAATCCCACTGTAGCTGGTTTGGCCCCTCCTACGGTCAACCTAACTTTACCTCTGATGGAATCCCAAACAATGAAAATTTCACCTATTTTTAGTCTAACAAATATTTTTGATTATCATGTACCTATCTCAGACTAGGTGCTGAACATAAACTCAGAGAAAATAGATAATTTTATTGCTTTATAAGGGCTTACCTTGTAATGAGAAAGTCATATAAAGGACAGATAATTACAATAGAACATGATGAATGCTATTGTAGGACTTTCTAAATTACCCCATCCCTACACTCACAACTCTAAGAACTCTGCATTCCATTCCCTCCTCTTTCCTGGATGTTTATTATGTGCCAGTGGAGCTAGATTACAACACCACTGCTCACTAGTACAGGCCACCAACTAACCCAAACTGTGCCCAAACCTATGACTGAATTTTTTACATCTAAATGTCATACATTGTCATTTATTCTTGGCCATGTGAGAGATGATGAGGCTAAACAGGAGCATCAGTCTTTGAGGCAGAGAGAAGAGGAGAGAAGGGACTCAATATTTAAGATGTAGAAATGACAGGCTTTGGGGATGAGGGAGAGGAAGGAGACTGGCTGAGGTAGGTGCAGAAGTCATGACAACCATGCAGTTAAACAAACAAGGACGGGCCCAGAGAAGCCCACAGAAACTGCTGAGCCACCAAGGAGACCATTGGCTTTTAGCCGATGAGTTTAGTATTCTGAGCATAACAATATCTTTGGCTAAAAGTAATAAACCAGCCCTCATTAAGTGGCAATGATTAGGTTGTTACTTTGGCTTTAGAGAACACATTACTAGAAGCTTTCAATCCATGTAGTCAAGTTCCACAACAGAATTTGATCCCCTTGTGGCTGGCAGATGGTAGAGAGAAATCCATATAAGGGTCTCTGAACACACACGATTACCTACTGTATACCATATCAGCATCTCACTTATTTTTCCCAGCTCTGTAAGCAGATATCACTATCCTCATATCAAAAATGAGGAACTGAAATAGTGGGGAAATTGAGGGGCTTCTCCATGCTGGAAATAGAACCCTAGTCCGTCTGTCTTGAAGAACCCATGGTCTTTCTATTATACTGTACTTTCTGGGGATGTCCACCAGATTTCCCTAAAGCACCATGAATTCAGGGTGAAGTTGGCAGCTTTGGACATCCTGGAGCTGGGTTTCAAAGAAACCATTGGGACATACAACAAAGAAGCGGCAGGACTCTGGGCATGGAGTGTTACATCTTAGGACTCGGCACCAGGTGTTGACCAGGTCAGGAAGGACCTATGGGAGCTCAAGCAAGCACTGCCAATGGCTTTGTTCCTACAACAGTTTACGTACTAAAGTGGATGTTGATCTTGGAAGCCAGGCTCAGAAAGGTTCAAGTGCAGAATCTAGTTCCAATAAGTGAATCCAGTATTTTAACTCATCATCCCATTTTACAGCAGGCTCTGAAAGCAAGGGATGAGATTTGCTGTATCTTGTTAGAAAACCTATCCCTGAAGAATGAGAGGAAGTTCTAAGAGATTGTGGAGTCAAGAGTTGGTGCTGTTCATCTTCAAAGGGACTTGCTAATAGAACAAACAGTCCTTCCCCAGCCCCTAAATCCACGAAACTTCACGTGAAAGTACTTTCTGTCTGTTGGAAAAATATTCCAGCCTGTGGAATCAGTCTCTTGATAAGGCAGTAATTACTGGAGCAATTTTAGCAGGTACAGAGGCATTTTTTAATAATTTTAATTATTCAAAAGTCTGACTAATTATCTAGCCTGTGGATCAGAGGCCAAAGGGGAATAAAACTGTATGGAAATGGTTACAGAGATAGGGTGAGAAGAGAATTCAGCTGCCTTCAAACAGAAAGCTGCTGTCTGTGCCTTTGTAGTTAGATGTCTGGGCCCCATGGTGTTCAGACAGGATGGATCACTGGAATGGGTGCTAGGAGACCTGGGTTCCAAGCCTGGCTTTACCTAACGTGCCACATCCTTGGCTAATTCACTTTCTTGCACCAGTACTCTGTAAAATCAGTTGGGGGAAGGACAGGGAGGATGCAATAGAGGGTCTCTGGGCCCATTGTCAAGCACTGACATTCCATAGCTATATAGGATTTTTTTTTTTTTTTTAAGTATAGAGTCCATTGTAATTTTTTCTGGGCCAAAATCCAGGAATTGGGAGAATTGACAAGGGGAAAAATTGGTAGTGGGGCCACATGGGACATGCCAGGAAAACAAGGGTGCCCCTGCATAGATGCCTGCTTTTGTGTGCGAAAGTATCACCCCACGCCTCTTCATCCATTCACTGGGCATTTATTGAGCACCTCACATATACCTGTGGCCCTGTGTGAGGTAGTGTGGAGACACAGGCCCTGCCTTCAAGCTTGCTAGGGCAAGGATGACTTACACAGATGGTATCCCACCAAAGTGTCCTTCTAGATAGCAAAGGCATCAGGATATTCTGGAAGCAGACATTGTCCACTTTTATTGGCATGGTAAATCATGCCCTGGGTCTCTGTATAAACCCTCTCCGCAGACGTGGTGTCGAGATTGTCTCCTCAGGAGCCAGCCACAGAGCAGGTGTGTGCTCTCCTCAGGAGGAACTGCCTCGCCTCCAACGCAGCTCCCAACATTCACCCCGAGCTTTAGTCCAGGTTTAAATGTCGGTGATCCCACAGGGGTTCCCCATATGAGAATTTTCAGTCAACGTTGGGTCAGTTGACCATGAGCTTTCGGATTTGTTCTCTTGTTGGTTCTTGCGACAGCCCACTGCAGTCTCCTTGGCTGCTTCCTACGGCATAGCATGGTGGTTACAAGCAAGAACCCTGGAGCCACACCATCCGGTTCAAATCCCTGGTCTGCACCTTGGACAAGGCACACCACCTCTGTGTGCCTCAGTTTCTCCATATGTAAAAAGATCGAGTATTATAAAGAGTAAACAAAGTGAAGTGTCTGGCACACACCAAATGTGATGCAAATAATAAATAAATACCTATGAGGCTTTACACAGCCTCCTTCAATTCTCTAGAACTCAGCTACCCCATTTCTAAGATGGAACAATAATCCTTATCCATTTATGCAACAAATATTAACTGAACTCTATTAAATGCCAGCCACTGTTCTGGGAGCTAAAGACACCACACACTAGATGAAATAGGATTCTACACTTGGAAAGTGTGCATTCCTGGGGGTAAAGGAGGTAGGTGGGACAACCAAATAAATATGTGCAATAAAAAATATATATATAAAGCAGAATACTGTGAGAGTGGTTGTGCTTTTCATGATAGAGTGGTCAGGTGATTACATTTGAGCAGTGATCTGAATCAAATAAGCACATGATCTGAAAGCAGAGTGGATTCCAGTTACAGGGAATGGCAGGTGAAAAGGACCTGAGACAGGACCATGCACAACACATGCAAGAAAAAGCTAGGGGGCCACTGTGACTGGAGTAGGGTAGGAGAAAAGAAGAGTGGTAGGTGAGATCTCCAGAGAGCTACTCAGAAGCTAGAACACACAGAGATTCACAGCTAGGTCAGGACATGGAGAGTATCCTAAATGTGCTGGGAAGACAGTGGAGGAAGCTAAGAGAAGAGTGACAAGATCTGACATGCACAAATTACCATCTGAAATGCACAGCAGAATATGATGGACCTTGGAGAGGCACAAAGTGTTCGAGACGTTAGGGGAGAGAGATTATTTCAGACTTGGAAGGGCAAGAAAAGCTTCAAGGAGGAAGTAACATTTGAGCTGAGTATACATTAATTTGGAGGAAGCAACTGTTTCAAATAAAAGGAAGGCTGTGAGTACCATGCTAATGGGATTCATTGTCCATTTGTTCATTCATTCACTCACTACCCTTGTCCCCTCTTTGTGCCGTGTCCTGCACTGGGTGCTGAGTATACAGTGGTGACTAAAATTCAGTGCAGTTCCTGAGTCCAACAAGCTCATGGTGCAGGCTGATTAGAAGAGATTAGACTGGTGCTGATTCCTGTTAATCCATCAAGACTCCAGGATTATTTATTTCAGCATAGCCTAGCTAAGTGGTGATTGCCGGTGTTTGAAGCACTGACAGACATGTAGTTCTTGCTTGGGTCATGCCACGATGATATTCCCTCTGACTGAGTCAGCTCCATCAGTAAACCCATTCATATTTACACAATCAACCTCAAGAAAGCCTGGAATGCACTTGGCCACCAGTATAGCACCAAAGTCCTAATAACTGTTCATTGTCTCAATGAAAAATATGAAAAACAAAAATAAAATCCATCCCAAGATAATTAGTCATCCCAAAGAACAGCTGTCTAGCCTCGGTGATAATCAAGCTGTTTAAGGAGTGCTTATTTTGTGTCAAGGGCTTTTCTGAGTGTTTTGCAATAAACTCATTTAATCTCCAGAACAGTTTGTTGCCTTGCACGTTTCCCTTCACCCTTACTACTTCAGCAGGCCAGAATTATCAGGGAATTAATACCCCTTCCCACATGCACACGTCAGCAGCCCTCAATTAAGGGTGGGTGAGAGTTGGTGTGTAAATCCCCCAGCTCCCGGGCTCCTCAATGCATGCCTTCTGCTGAGGCATCTGATCTACCCAGTCTCCCGGTGTGCCCCAATGGGATTAAGCTCTGTTTGCCCACAGTGGTAGCTTGCTTGCTAATTCACCCTTTATTGGCTATTCTCTTCCCTGTCTCACTTTACTGCTCTCTGCCTTCACCCCCCAATTAACTACTTGCATTTACATCCATGTCCCAGGGTCTGCTTCTGAGGGAACCAAGATTAAGACATGGCTCTATGAGGGAGGCCCTTTTATTACCATCCTTATTTTGCAGCTGAGAAATCTCAGGCAGAGAGAGGTTGAATAACTTGCCCAAGGTCACAAAGCTGTTAAGCCCCAGATCCAGGCTTTAAACCCACCCATCCTGTCAGGGATTAATTTAGGTGATGAATGTACAACTATGTAATGGTACTGTAAACAATCGAAAGTACGATTTGTTTTGTATGACTGCGTGGTATGTGAATATATCTCAATAAAATGAAGATTAAAAAAAAAAAAATAAACCCACCCATCCAGCTCCATAATCTCTCCTATGAACCCCTACACTCTGCTGCCTCTAGCTAGGAGAACAACCCAAGCTACTGAGCACAAGC
Organism: Choloepus didactylus; assembly: GCF_015220235.1. Classification (NCBI taxonomy): domain Eukaryota; kingdom Metazoa; phylum Chordata; class Mammalia; order Pilosa; family Megalonychidae; genus Choloepus; species Choloepus didactylus. The sequence goes on from NC_051325.1 coordinate 47,149,583, forward strand.
CTCCTTTAATAGGCTTTGTGAGACCTGCAGGTAGGTTGGCAAGTTACACAGATGAATACACATTTTTCCAGATTCATGTATAACCTCCTCTTTGGAGATTCCAATGTGTAATTCAGAAGTGTGTTTGAGAAGGCATTTGATGTGATTTTCAGTGCAGTGGCAACCACAAGGTGATCCATCAGCCGGTTCTCTTTGACAAAGAATTGATCTCCCAGGTCAGGAAGCAAACCTCAATTTAGATAGGATGCACTTGGAATGCACCCTCTTAGTAGCACACGAAAGATAAAGCACAGTCAATGACAGCTCTTGTCAATGAGTTTGTTGTGGCAAGAGGGAGACGTAAGACTCTCTGGTCTGCGTGCCATGGCTGACACTCCAGATGTATTCAATCTTTTCGTATGATAAACACTTGGCCCATGTCTTTTAGCCCCACCTGTCAATTCTTTGACATCACCAAGCACTCTTTTAATCCAAGCATCTTCATCCAATAGCACAAAGCAAAATGAGTATTTACTTGGTTCCAGGACCATCAACCATTCTTTTTCTTTCAAACCGGACTGCTCGGATTTTTCAATTTTGTTTCACGTCTGGATGAGTAATTTCAGAACCAGGAGGATGATGAAGTCTGAGCTTCCCCATTCAGAATTTCTTGCCTTCACACAAAAAGAAAAACCCACTGTAGCAAATTGTCTGTATGATTCATTTGTTGCAGGCACTGATGAAAAAAAAATTGTCCTTAAAGGTATTTCAGAGATTCTGGACCATTATGGTAGCAAATAACCCCAGAAAGTAAGAAAAGCAAGACACAAAAATTTAATATTAGATTTATTTTGTCATTAGAAAATAGTATCCCTTTTGCTTTTTGGGTGAAATTTGAGATATAGAGGATGAAAAATTGAAGAATGGAAGATCTGATTAAAACTGCCTCTGCTGGCCCAAAGATTAATGTTTTCAAAATACAAATTTATTTTTCTGATGGCAGCGTTTACTGTTCTCTTTTCATACCTTAAAGAAATTAAAAGTCATGTGCCTGGTGTCTTTCTGCTTCTGACACAAGCTTATCCTGCTGAACCAAATATAGAGCTAAGTTTAAAAGAAAGGGGGGGGAGAAAGAGGGGGTAGAAAGGAGAGGGAAAGGAGAGGGAGGATAGAGGGAGAGAGGGAGGGAAAGAGGATGGAGGGGAGGGAGGGAGGGAGAGAAGGAGCGAGGGAGGGAGGGAGCAAGAGAAGAAAAATGGTATGTGGCGGACCAAAACTGTAAATACCTCACTGACTGTCTACAATGAAAATGCAGTGGACAGCCATTTAATGCCTCAGTTAACTTGATCTGTGTAAATTCAGTCTTGTAATGCCTTAATTCCAGGGCATACCCATGTTATCCTTTTCATCATCTCAGCCATAGCATGGTGGTGACTTCAGTCAAGAAAGGGAGTTCTTAGTGTACTTCATATAACATAGATGCCTCATTGTCCTTCTACATGCAAGACATCTGCTAGATTCTGAGGGGGTGAGAAGAGGAGTAATAGGCTGTATCAGTCAGGAGAGCTGGGTTCTACCGTGTAACAACAACACCCAATCTTGGTAGCTTGAAATAACAAAAGTTTATTTGTTGCTTATGCCACATATCTGTTCTGCTCATACTAGGACTGCTGCTCTATACCCTCCTCACCCAAGGACCCAGACTCAAGGAGGCTCCATCTCGGTCCTTCCACCACAGACCAAGGGAAAAGGAGACATGAAGGATCCTGCTCTGGCTCTTGAAGCTCCCACCTGGAAATGACACATGTCACTTCTGCTCACACTACATTGGCCAAAGCAAGCCACGTGATCTTGCCTTAATTCAAGGCGGTAGGAAGACACAGTCCTACCATGTATCCAGAAGAGTAAAGAACCCTAAATATTTGGTGAACAGCAAATGCCAATCACACATACAACTCTTGAGATGGAGGAGCTAATTGTCTTTTGAAAGTGGAAAGTAGGTAAGAAACTAAAGAACATGGTGCCAAAAACAAAACAAACATGTAAGCGGTTCCCTAGGGCCAGAATAAACTAAATATCACGAGTTCACAGAAAGCAGAGCCCACCCTAGGAGCTGGATCTTGGAAAATTTGTGATTTTTTTACAGGTAGAGATGAGAAATTGGGCATCTTAGGTGCAAAGAAGAGCAGAGCAAAGGTGAGAGGGCAAGAACATGCAAGTTATATTGAGGAAGAATAAGTAGTTTGTTTTGTCCTAAGTAGAGTGTGCATTTAGGATTTCATAAAAACTAAGACTTAAAAAGGGGGTGATGTCAGCTCACAAGAAAATTGTACACGGGGCTAGGAAAGACGGATTTCTTTCAGCAGATTGGGCCATCATTCATTCATTCAACAAATATACATGGTACCCTACCAGGCTCTGGGATGTAACCATAGGACAGTGAGAATGGGAGAAGGGGTTGAATTTGGAAAAGATTTTTAAAGGAGAATCAAAAGAATTTGGCGAACTCATGAAGGGTGAAATTCTGAGGGTGGGGGATGAGGCCAAAGGTGATCCTGGAGGTAGAGAGAATGTTTCATGAAGCCGAGAACCCAGAGATCACAGGGAGATGGGAGTTGGGAGGAGGGGCTTATGGACCTCAGGTGAGCTGGGGTTGAGATACCTGAGTCTGAGATGCCACAGAGCCAGGCAGGAGGATGTGCCCAGCAAGCATTTCTGTTCAGGTCACCCATGGGTTGGCTTAAACAACAGGAACTGTCTCACAGTTTTGGAGGCTAGAAATCCAACATCAAGGTATCAGCAGACCATGTTTTCTCCAGAGTCTGTGACGTTCTGGTGGTGGCTCATTCTCTGCCTTAATCATGTGTCAGTCTGTTTCTACCTGCCTCTTCCTCTGGTTTCTACTTCCGTGCCCAGTTACCTTTGCTGATAAGGACTTCAGCCATATTGTTAACTAATAACCTCTTCAGAGGTCTCATTTACAAAGGGTTCACACGCACAAGCCCAGAGGTAGGAACTTGAAGATGTCTTTATGGGGAACATGATTTAATCCCCAACAGGGAGTGGAGACGTGTGAAAGGGGAGGAAAGTCAGCCAATAAAAGGTGTGTTATAAAGGCATTTACCACTGTGGACTGCATATACCTCCTGGGGAAGTCTGGGAGCCGGTCTAGATCACATGCTTCTGGGTTATCCCCCCCGAGGCCTGAAGGAGCTGGGGTATGTACACCCACTCATCAGCGTGAGGTCTGCTCCTGGAGGAAAGTTAATTCCCCAGAACTTCTATAGGTAGCAAAAAGCACCCTGGCAGGTAGAGAAAGCCTTTGGGCAAAAGGAAAAAAAAAAAAGAAATAAAAGAAAAAAACATGTACTGGTAACTGGAAGTCAGTGGAATGGTCTGGAATTTTAAGGGCCAGAGAATATGGAAAAGACACCCATCCACAGCACGGGATACAGTTCCCCACTCCGCTCCAAAAAGAGGGACTTAAATCTTACCTGCTTTACATATCTAGGTGTTGAGTTGTAAGTACCATAATAGAAATATGCTAACAAAAAAAAGTTTTAACACCTCTGGTTTCATCCAATGAACTTATTACATAAGCAATGACACAGAGGCGCAGGAAGGGAGCAGATGGCTCCCTGTGGCAGAGGGGACCAGAGCTGAGGTCTCCTGAGCCCCAGACCAGGGTCCTCACCACACTGCACTCATTTCAACCAAAGCCCATTTTTGCTATTTCATTTTCCAATTCCATTTCTTCACATTATCCTCACTCTCCATGTATGCCCCATAGCCTTAGCTGACTTTTTCTCAGCATCAGCCACTCTGAGATCTTCACTAGCCATATATAATGTCATTCTCTTTCTATCTTTATCCAGCTCCTTTGACAAAACCTTTTATACATTCACGAACAGTGACCAAAAGTATGAAAAACCAGAGGACTGATGTTGGCACAATCACTTTGGAATTAAACGTAAATACTCCTCTTCACTTGGGTGGCATGCTGGGCTGATAAAAGAGCTTCTGCAAACTCAATATCAAGGGATCTGTTTCTAATACAGCTGCCCATCGCCTTTCATGTTTGAAGATTACGACAAAGAACTTTAGTGGCCTTATACATCAATATATGAATGTGTTAATTTGTCAAACCATTGGGTGCTCTGTTAATCTCTATATCCTCAGTACCTGATGCACTTTCTACTGCATAGCAAGTGCTCAATAAATGTTTGTGGAATGAATGAAGAGATGAAAAAAAAGCATGGGCTCCTTGTCCTATGCCCTACCCTCAAACAGAGATTGGGCACCCAGCTACAAGGATTTTCACGTGTTAATTAGGTTGCAATGACATTCTACTAAAAATTGATCATGACTTCTTTCACCAAAGATTTTTCTGAACTACACTGACAAAAAAAAATTAAGGTCATCCATTTATTTAATAAATATTTATTCAGCACCATCTATGGTGACGTACAATGGTGAACAAAGGAAAAAAACTATTCCTCTTTGAAGAGTGCAGCCCAGACAGGTATTGATCAAGTAATCACACAAATTAAAGGTATTGCAACTGTGATGAGTGTAGTGGTTTTAAAGATACATCCAAATTCTCTGCTACTCCTCCTCCCAAGAGATGGAACATAATTCCCCTGCTCTTGAATATAGGCTAAACTTAGGGACCAGCTTCTAGGGAATTGAAGTGATGGGTGTCACTTCCAACATTAGGTAATAATACAATGGTGGCCCCCAGCGTGGGTGTGTTTTCTTGTTCTCTGACTCAGGAATCACTTTTTTCAGGGAAGCCAGTTGCCTTGCTGTGAGGATACTCAGGTAGCTGGTAAAGAGGCATGTGGTGAAGTACTGAGGCTGCCAGCAACCACGTGAGTGATCTTGGAAGCAGTTCCTCCAGCCGTCACCAGTCGAACCTTCAGATGACTGCAGCCCTGGCCAATGGCCCAACTGCAACCTGGTGAGAGACCCTGAGCCAGAACCACCAGATGCCTGACACACACCAGCTGTGAGACAGTCAATGTTTGCTGTGTTAAGCTGCAAAGATTGGAGTAACATTACATAGCAACAGACAACTAACACAAAGGAGAAATACAAGATGCTATGTAATATGGAATAGGGTACATCAATCTGGTCTGGGAGCATGGGAAGCTCTTCCCTGAGGAAGTGATTGAGTAATCAAAGAGCAAGAAGGCTGGGGAGAAGGGAATGAATGTAGCGGGTGCAAAGCCCCTGTGGCAGGAAGGAACGTAATGGGTTGGGAAGCCTGGAAGAGGCCAGTATGGCTTCAGCATGGAGATCGAATGGGACGGTGGCTTGTAACGAAGCTGGCGAAGTAGAGGTACCCACCAGGGCCGCGAGGCATTGTAAAGCGCCATGGTCTTTATCAGAAGAGCAGTGAGAAGCCTTTGAATGGTTTAAACAGGTGACCTAATCAAACTTGTGTTTCTTTCATGTCCTTTCAACTTTTTTTCTCATCATGACATTTGGCTGACAACTTCCTCTCACTGAGCATGTTTTGATTTCCACATAGACTTTCTGTAAATAATGGAAATTACATGGGCTAAAATATAATCTGCTAATAATTAGCAGTGCTCGCTGTATGCTAACCTTCATCCCACTGCAGTGGCTGCCTGTCACTGACTATTAACTCTGAGCGGGCTCCCTTCAAGGTGAATCCCAAAAACGTGTCAAATGTTGGTGTGTAGGAACACTTGTGCATTTTGTGGGGAGAGGATCTATAGTTTTTATTACATTCTCAAGGGTTTCTGGGTTCCCCAGAAGCAGAGCCTGAGGCAGGGATTTGGGAGTACATGAAATATTGAGAAGTACTCTCAGGAGAAACTTCTAGGAGAGGGAAGGGAAAAAAGCCCAGCAAGGCTATGATCACAGCCAAAGTGCAGCCCTGTCCTGAACCCCAGGGGAACTCTGGAGCATAAACTGCTCCATAGAGTTGTCCCCCATTCCCCTACCCCCCACCCCATGACCAGGGCCAGCCTTTTGCACCCTCCATACCAGTCAGTGATTGGCTGTGGACTACTCCCATCAACCGAGGACTATTCTCTGGAGAAGAGGTAGGATTGCCAGATGAAATATTTTTATTTGCTAAATCTAGCAACTCTAAGAAGTGGGGCAGCTGTGAGCCATTAGCAGCCAACACTCACAGCAATTGGGGGATGAATGGTGAAGGGGACCTTGGCAAGGCACCAAAAGGGCATTTGCCACAACCTGTGATCCCGAAAGTTTCAAAACCCTCCAACTGTAGGATGCAAATGGCTGGGATGGTCAGGAACATCCTGGGAAACCACGATAAATTCCTCACACATAGAAACTAGAATGTGCTTGTCCATCGACTGACTCAAGCTTCCCAGGGAAACAACCCAAAGCCCAGAACTCGCAACTTACCAGGAAGCAGGAAGAGCCAATGGGCTAAAATTAACCCAAGCATCATTAACTAAAATTTCACAAAACTTCCCTGGAGAGACCCCCTAAAGTGTAGGTCACCAGGTCCTGTGTGTTACTGTGAGTGCTGGATATACAGTGGTGGGGAAAAGCATGGACTCTGGAGCCAAACTCTCCAGGTCCAAATCCCAGATCCCAGCTTACCGTGTGACTCTGGCAAGGGGGATGACCTCTCTGGGACTCAGTTTCTTTTCTGTAAAATGGAGATAATAATAGTTCATACCTTCTAGCATTGTTGTAAGGATCGACCTAGCCAATTCACATGAACTGCTTAAAGCTATACTTGCCTCGGGGTAAACATACAAATGTTAATGATTCATCTTACTATTTAGCTATCAAAAAGACAGGGTGGGAACTTTAACCTGAAGCTTTCCTAAATCAGCTTCTCTCACCATCCTCAGCACTTCCTTCACACAGTACATATTTTGTTGCAGCATCATTTGGTGACTTGCCAGATGCTGGGCCGTGAGCTTCCTGGGGGCTGGACGAGTGTCGTTTTCATCTTTGCACGGTGCTATGGGCACATGGTTGGGTCTGATAAATATTTGATCAGTGGATGCTGCTATTGCCAGAGAGTTCACAAGGAAGCTTGGCTGTCACTCAGGCCCTACCCAGGCCCTTCCACTCCTCCCATCCCTACAGCCCACGGCAGGTGAGAATGCTTGCTTGAAAGTTCTGACACATCACTCTCTGAGCTATGGCTTTCCCGGTGGGCAGCGGGGAGGTTTGTCGCGAGACAAACTAAACTATCTGTGCGAGATACTGCACTAAACATTTCATAGGCATTAGCTCATTTAATCATCTCAAGAACCTGATACTCTTAATAACCCCCATTATATGGAGGAGGAAGCAGTTTCAGCCACCTTTCCAGGGTCATCAACTAGGAGACTTTCTTACTGCCACGCCTGCCCTGTCCAGCAGGAAGGACACACTCTTGCCAATGCTGGCTGAGTTCCCTGAGATTTCGGGAATTATTTGGTGGGCAGCTGCTGAAGCCAAACTCAGAAAGGGGGGATGCTCTTGGCCATCACCCAAGCTCAGTCATAGTGCAGGATCCCCAAGGCTGGGTCCAGACCAAGAGGGGACAGGACACCCCCTGGATGTCACAGGGAAACTGCAGACCCAGGGCGGTAGTAGAAATACAGTATTAGGCCCTGCTTGCTGCGTGTGTGCTAAATGCCAGGCATTGTGCTAAGGCCCTGGGTGGGGCCCTCAAAGCAGACCCCAAGACAAAGATTTGGGTGCAAGTAGTTTATTTGAGAAGTGATCCCAGGAAGCACAGTGAGAGAGTTAAGAAACAAGAGGGAAGGAAGGAAAGCCAATAAAGAGTACCATAATGCATAGGGCACCTCTGTGGGCAACCGGGACTCGGACCCACTGGGGACACTTTGGGAAAGTCTAGAGTACACGCTGCAGAATTACCCCACTGTGAGTGAGGAAGCAGAGGTAGTTACCCACCAATTCCCATCCCTCCCTGGTTGAAAGTCACTCCTGGGATGTGGCCTCCATGGCACTTCTAAACACCCAGTGCGTGAGCTGAGCAAGCCCCTGGGCAGAGAGATTACAGCTGCTTGAAGCTGCGGACATGTATGGGAACTGCCCAGCAAATCTGCAGGTGACGAGAGGGCCAAGGGAAGATGGGAAGGGCTCCGGCACATCACATACAACTACATGCATGCATGGCCTCACCAACCCAATGAGGTAGGTGCCATTTTATGGTTGAGAAAACTGAGATGCAGCAAAATTTAAGAATTTACCCAAAGTCACAGAGCTGGTAAGGCAGGACTGCAGGACTGAATCCAGGCAGCCAGTTCCCAGGCCCAGGCTCCCATCTAAAGCATCATCCCTACACTGCCCCGTCAGACCTGGGCTTCCCGGCCGATGCTCTCCAGACTGTATCAAGCAGGAAGCAATTGCCTCTGAATACCTGGTGTACCAGCTGCCTTTGACTCCAAATCCTGCCCATTTTGCACATACCACTCAGTCTACAGGCAACAATTTGGAGTGAGGAAGGGGGCTTGGCCTTCAGTCACCCCAAAGTGGAAAGATGAGCAAAGTTGGGGAGTGACCTCTTTATCCCAACCGATGCCAACTCCATTTTCTTTGTAAGAGGACTCTTAAAGTTATTGGGGAGGAAAAGCCTCCTTCAGGTCACAAGCTACCCTGCATGTCATATTTTAGAACAAGGAAGGGTTACCCCAGTTTCCCTCCAGCCACCCCAGGAACAGACTAGCCAGCCTTCATCCAGCTATCTCCTGGCCATGTACAACCATGCACACTCCCAAGGTCACCTTGCTTTGGAAAGTATCAGCCACAAAACATAGAAACTTTCCCCCCATCTTTCTTACCTCTTCTCATATTCACAGCATCACAGGGAGCTTAGGAGGTCGGCAGGGAAGGGATCCCATCCCTGTTTTACAAGTAAGGAAATAGAGACTCAGCTAGCTTTTGTGCCTTTCTCAAGACCACAAAGCCAGGGTGCAAAACCTGACCTGAACACAAGTCTTCTGGTTCCAAAACTAGAACCACTTCCCCAGCACCCGCCACCCATGCCCAGATTAGTGTGGCACTCAGAGGCAGACACGTGCTTGGTCCTACAGCTACGAGGCATTGAGTTTGGCCAACAACGTGAAAGCGTGGAGGCAGATTCATCCCCCAGAGCCTCCAGACAACAGCACAAACTTGTTGACGCCTTGATTTCTCTCTTAGAAAACTCAAAGCTGAGGGCCCCGCTGAGCTACACCATACCTAGACTTCTGCCCTACAAAATTAGGAGATAATAAATGGGTGTTGTTTTAAGCTGCTAAATTTGTGGTAATTTGTTACAGGTGAAACAGGAAACTAATGCAGGCAATTAGTTTACCAGGGCCTGGTATATGGTAGCTGCTCAATAAATGTTTGGATGGCAATATACAGGAATACACTTTTGAAGCTGTAAATTACAATTTGACCAAGACAAATTTTGTGTTTTTGCGGGGGTTTTTGTTTTTGCTTCTTATATTAGTTGTATTAGTTGGCTTTTGCTGCATAACAAACCACCACAAATATCCATGGCAAATAATAAGCATTTATTTCTTATTCATTCATTTGTACTGTCAGTTGGGGTCAGCTGATTTGGGATGGGTTGCTGCGGGGATAAAATCAGATAATAGCAATAGAGTTCTCAACCTTGCGCCTAGCACAGAGTGAGCGCTCAAAAATACATTCATCTCTTACCACTCCCAATGTGCTTTCCTTAGCACGTGCTTACTGCAATACTGGGGATGTCCTGACAGGTGTACACTGACATTATGTTTGTGACACCGAATCCAATAGGACAATAATTGAGAGATGTGTGTGTATGTGCATGTGTCCATACGTGTCGTATGCTGCACTCAAAACCCATGCCATCCCTGCCCCATGGACTCTGAACAATGATCATAAATGATTCTGAAGAATTCACTGGAACATGTTATCAGCCTTGATTACAAAGGAAAAGTGATTTCCTTAAAGTGGATCTTCCATTTACTTTAAAGTAGCCAGGCCCTGGTGATCAGGAAGCCAAGCAGTTCTACAGAGAAACTCCTGGAACTCAGCAAACTCGGAGTCTTCTGCACAAAGCACACTCGTTCCCCCAGCAAGCCCGATGGACAAGGCCCAGCGAACCCCCAAGAAAGCCCCTCCAACTAGTCAAACTTCACCCAGGCCCAGTCACAATGGCAGCCCACAGAACAACCTTGGAAATGGACGATCAATGCAGCCTTTTATTTATGAACGCTTTCCACTATGGATATAATACCTCCATTCTTTCCCTGGTTTGTATACAAACATCTCAAAAAAGGATTGTTTTAAAAGGACCTTGGGAGACGATACTTCTGTTTGAGAGAACAGCTGCGGTGCTTGCACAGCGAGCAGGCTGGCTTGCTGCTTGCTTGTCTCCTTTCCAAGAGCAACTGATGGTTCCTCCAGGTAGCCTGGGGAAGGCGCTTTCTCTCTCCACGGCCTTCCCTACAAGGCCTTTGGTAATAGGATTAAGACCCAGCCTGATTCATTTGGGCCACACCGTAACTGAAGTCACCTCACCAAAAGGTCTTATTTACAAAGGTTCACAATCACAAGAATGAAGTTTAAGAATATGTTTTTCCAGGGTAGCATAGCTCCAAGCTGCCACAGGATGAATTATATTTTTACAACTAAAACACATAGAAAATAAATGCAAGAAAAGCACATATTTCTACAAATGTTTACCCAAGTGTCCTACCATCATGCCATCATTAACTGAATAACCGAATATTTTCCCAACCTTTATCCTTTAGTTACCTACTTTTTAACTTTTTGATTGGAAATAATTTTAGACTTTCAGGAAATTTTCAAATATGGTGCAGAGTCCTTATGTACCCTTCACCCAGCTTCCCCTAATGTTAAGAACTTAAGTTCCACAGTGCAATTTATCAAAATCAGGAAGCTAATATCGATACAATACCATATACTAATCTATAGGCCTTCTTCATTTTTCACCGGATTTCCTACTAAGGTCCTTTTTCTGGTCTGGAATCCAATCTAGGATCCTACACTGCATTTAGTCATCACATCTTCTTAGTCTCCTCTGATCTGAAAAGTTCCTCAGTCTTTCCTTATATCTCACGACCTTGACACTTTGGAAGGGTACTAGCTATTTTGTGGAATGTTCCTTGATTTGGGTCTGCCTGGCACTTTCTCATGATTGGATTGAGGTTATGCGTTTTTGGTAAGACTATCGTAAAAGTGATATTTTGCCCTTCTCAGGGCTTCATTTCAGGGGCTCTGATATTGATGCATCTCACTGCTTTTAATGTTAACCTTGACGACTTGGTTTCTCCACTGTAATGTTACTATTGTTCCCTTAGTAATTAAAATGTGTCTTGTGGAGAAATACTTTGGGATCGGGCAGATACCTTGTTTCTCAGACTTGGCCCACTAAATTTAGGATCCATCAATAGCGCTTGCATGCAACAATTACTACTGTGACATTTGCCTAATGGCAATGTTCTATTTCCATCGTTTCTTCTATACATATTCATTCAAATTTCCTATAAGGAAGATCTGTCCCTTCTCCCTCATTTATAATTATTTCTTTATATCAGTATGGACTCATGAATATTATATTATTCCATAAGCTGTAATCCAATTTCTCCACCAATAGTGTTGTATCTCTTTCTGCATTTACTACTCTTTCTCATTGATGTATTGGCATACACCTGCCCCAGTAATATACTATTTTATTACAGTAATACACTATTTTAATTATTACAGGAAGCTTTATAATTCATGTTAGAATCTGGACATCCAAGTCTCCTCTCATTGTTGTTATTTCTTCCAAAAAATTATTAGCTATTTTCTTAATTATTTTTTCCAGATGATTTTTGAATAATTTTTTCAAGTTACCCTATAAATTCTGATGGTAATTTGGTTGACATTGCATTCAATTTATGGATTAATTTGGAGAAAATTGTTTTCTTTACAATATTAAGTCTCCCATCCAAAGACATGATATATTTAAGTCAGCTTTCATACGCCTTTGTGGAGTTTTGCTATTTATTTTACATAGATGCTGCACCTTCTGGTTATGGAAATCCTTAGGGTTTTATTATTTAAGTTGGTATTTTTGTAAGCAGATATCTTACTAAAACTCTCTTACTGGTTCTAAAATTTTAATTTATTTATTCAACAATCATTTACTGAGCACCTACCATGTGCCAGACACTGTTGAAAGAAATTGGAGCCAATTTAATTCATAGAGCTTAAATTTTAGCAGGGCAGATAGACAAATAAACAAATAAATGTTTAAAAATAGTATTGTTACTTATAATAAGGCAGAGGTAAATGCTCTATACAAAACTAAAGCAACATAAGGAAATACAAAATGACAGGGTGGGACACTGTTTTGGTTGAGAAAGCTTCTCTAGGGAGATGATATCTAAGCAAGACCTGAATAAAATGGAAGACAGAGCCAAGCAACCATCTGGACAAAGAGCATTCCAGATGGAAAAAGTAGCCCGTGCAAGGGTCCTGAGGCAGGAACAAGTTTGGCAGGTTTGAGGCACAGCAAGAAAACCTGATCCTGAATGCATGCAGAATTCTCTGCCCAATACCAATCTACAACAGGGGAGTCTCAAAAGAAGAAAGAGTTCATTGCAACACCAAGCGAGGAGAACAGATATGGCCCAAGGACCTAAAAATCTGTCTCCCTGAGTCTAAGGAGTTTAGGATTTTTATGGATTCAAACAAGGGGAGATGGAGTTATTATTCCAATAACAACTATAAGCAACTACAATTTACAAATGTGTGGAGTTAAGCTAGAACTAAGCTAACCATTGCAATAACAAGTCAATGGTTAATTCTGGGCTGACAAGTTCCTTTGTTAACATTAGGGGGTTTTCTTTGTGATTCTGAGATTCTAAAGCTTTAAACAGGAAAAAGGGGTACAAGGCTGGGTCAGTCATGAGATTTGTACAATTTGCAATTCAGTGGGTTTCAGTAATTTCAGGTGTTTCCTTTTGGCAATTCTATAATATACTAGAAAGTAGGAAAAAGACATCTATATAATCATTCAGTCATCATAATTATTTGTTAAATAGTAATTTCTCAGTTACAACCAGGGTAGAGTATGTGTTTTTTTTTTTTGGGGGGGGGGGGGAACAAGGTCAGAGAGGCAGAGGTCAAATGCCAGGTCTTATGGGCCCCAGTAAGGACTCTGTATTTTATTCTGAGTGTGATGAGAAGCATGAAGCAGGGAGCCCCCTGAGGAGGTACAGAAGTCATCCAGGTGAGGGATGATGGTGGCTAGAACTAGGTGCTAGTTGGGAAATGGTCAGATTTCAGCAGATTTTGGATACATTTTAAAGGTAGTGCTGGCAGAACTGCTAACAGATTGAATATGGGAGTGAGGGAAGGCAAGAGTGAAGGAAATGTACCAAATTACACAGGTGAGCATGCATTTTTGGTTTCTTACATGTACCCTCAAAGATCCAGACTCAGCCAACATTTTATAATACTATAAGGTCAATGCATAAAGTTCTATCTAACTTACCAGATTATTGTTCTTTGTTTAAAAAAGGACATCAAAAAAAGATGGAATCTGTAAAATACATCCACACACTTTTGGAGATGATCAATACAGCAAATGAATTATGTCGAATACACTCTGGCATAATTGGGAGAGCACAGGCCCAGGAAACAGGAGACAGGGTCTCTGGGCAAACACACTGACCTCTCTGCCCTCAGTCTCCTCACGCCCAGCCATGCCAGGCCCCAGAAACTGCATTATCACAGGGGCTTGGTCAAGTCAAGGGCAGCAGGTCAGAGTGGGCAAGAGGGAGAAAAGAGCTCCAGTTCCAGCTGTCTGCCCAGGGACATGCTGGGATTCCCCAAAGCTGGAATGGCCACCATGTAGAGCAGTGCTGGGAGAATTAAATAAGATAACACCTGTGAGGGGATGGCGGCATAGAGAGGAGTGGAAGCTAAGTAGTCCCCCTGGAACAACTGAAAAAAAAAACAGAAACAACTAGTAAGTAATCCAGAATAACTGCAGGGGGACAAACATGACCGTCCACTCATCATACACCAACCTTAATTGGGAGGAATGCCCGAGATCGCAGCATAAAATCTGTAAGTAAAAAATGCAGATCCAAATCGGGAGACTCCTCCCCCCACAGCCTGAGCTGCAAAGCCTCATGGTGCCAGAGAGACGCTTTCTCCCAGCAAGCGAATATAGCTCAGCTGAGCTCCAACTGGGGTTTTAATTAGTGAGTGTGAACTACTCACTACGAGGTACAAATCCCCAGAAAGCAGACAGAGGCTTTGTGTTATGACTGACCTTGGAGAGCTGGAGGGTTGCCTCGGACTAGCTCTGAAGGGGACTCTCTGTTCCTTCTTTGACTCTGTGGGGAAAGCTCAGCCATTTTCAGTCCCCAGTTCTGTGACCCAAACAAGGGTATAACACAGGCAGAGAGAGACCACTGAAATGCTAATGACCTCTGTGTAGGGGGTCTATCTTCTCTAAGAGGAGAGGGGTGGGGCCCAGCGCTACTACCTGCCTTTCATTCAGAACTTACACCAGTCAAGAATTATAGGCTAACAGGTGCCACCTGCTGGGCAGAAAAGCACAGTGACTGGAGGCATCAGAGGGTGTACCAATTTTCTAAGACACACCCTCAGGGAAACCAGATACTGAATATCTCTTCTTTCTGGGACCTTAGCCCATTCTGGTCTGGGGAGGCCTGATTGGGGTAACCAAGGAAACCATGCCTAGACAACAGAAAACTACAACCTACACCAAGAAAAATGAGGTCATGGCTCGGTCAGGGCAACAAACTTGCACTTCAACTGTGATGCAGGAATTGAAACAACTAACAATAAGTCATTTCAAAAGTTTAGGGAAGATATGGCGAAAGAGCTGAACCATATAATGAAAACACAGGGCGTACATAAGGTAGAAATTGAAAGTTCAAAAAACCAACTGGTGGAATCTATGGAAATGAAAGGCACAACACAAGAGATGAAAGACACAATGGAAACATACAACAGCAGATCTCAAGAGGCAGAAGAAAACACTCAGAAACTAGAGAACAAGGTAACTGAAAGCCTAAACAGAAAAAGAACAAATAAAGAATGGAAAAATATGAGCAACGTCTCCGGAAACTTAAAGACAAAACAAAAAGCAAGAATTTACACGTCATTGGTGTCCCAGAAGGAGAACAGAAGGGAAAAGGGGCAGAAGCAATAATAGAGGAAATAATCAATGAAAATTTCCCATCTCTTATGAAAGACATAAAATTACGGATCCAAGAAGCACAGCTTACCCCAAACAGAATAGATCTGAATAGGCCTATGCCAAGACACTTAATAATCAGATTATCAAACATCAAAGATACAGAGAGAATCCTGAAAGCAGCAAGAGAGAAGCAATCTATCACATACAAAAGAAGCTTGATAAGACTATGTGTGGATTTCTCAATAGAAACCATGGAGGCAAGAAGGAAGTGGGGTGATATATTTAAGATACTGAAAGAGAAAAACCACCAACCAAGAATCCTATATCCAGGAAAACTATCCTTCACATATGAGAGGAAGCTTAAAATATTCTCTGACAAACAGACAATGACAGAGTTCGCGAAAAAGATACCTGCTCTTCAGGAAACGCTAAAGGAAGTACTGCAAACAGAAAAGAAAAGACAGGAATGAGAGGTTTGGAAAACAATTTTGGGAGATAGTAGCACAGCAATTTAAGTACACTGAACAAAGATGACTGTGAATATGGTTGAAAGACGAAGGCTGGGATCATGTGGGACACCAGAACAGAAGATGAACGATAGGGACTGGGACTGTGTAACTCAGGGAAACCTAGGGTGCTCAATGATTATAATAAAAGGTACAAATATGTTTTTACATGGGGTAGAACAAATGAATGTCAACATTGCAAGGTGTTAAAAATAGGGTGGGATTGGGGGGAAAATACAATCAATGCAAACTAGAGGCTAGAATTAACAGAAACATTGTATTATGCTTCCTTTAATGTAACAATAGCAATATACCAAAGCTAAATGCGTATGGGGGGGTGGGGAATAGGGGAAGGGTATGGGACCCCTTGCATTGGTGATGTTGTCTGACTCTTTATTCTACTTTAGGTTAATGCTATCTTTCCTTTTGTTGCTTTCCAGCTATTAAGTTTTTTTGTTTGTTTGTTTTTCTCTCTTTCTCTTGCCTTTTTCTTTTGCCTCTCTGCCTTCTTTAACTCTTCCTCTGTCTTTGTGGAAGAAATGTCCTTATATAGAGAGTGGCGATGGTGCTCAATACATAAATACGTGACTATATAGGGAATCAATGTTTGTTTACTTAGGACGGAATATATGGTGTTTGAACAAAACCATTTTAAAAGAAATGGGTTGATGAAGAAACCTTGAGGGCACTATATTGAGTGAAATAAGACAGACACATAAAGGCAAATACTACAGGGTCTCAATGATATTAACTAATTACAATATGTAAATGCATAGACATGAAATATAAGTTACCAGGATACAGAATGAGGCTAAAGAATGGGGAGCATTTGCTTATTATGAGCAGAGTGTTCAACTAGGGTGAACTTAAATATTTGGAAATGGACAGGGGTGATGGTGGCATATAATGAGAATAACTAACAGTGCTGAAAGGTGTGTGAAGGTGGTGGAAAGGGTAAGCTCAGAGTCACATATGTCACCAGAAGGAAAGTTGGAGTTTAAAAGATGGAAATGTATAAAACAATGAATCTTGTGGTGGACAATGTCCGTGATTAACTATTCGAATATTAGAAACCTCTCTCACGATGTAGAACAAATGTATGTCACTATAACTAGAGGTTAATAATAGAGAGGCATATAGGGAAAAAATATATGCCTATTGCAAACTATATACTACAGTTAGTAGTATTTTAACATTCTTTAAATATCGACAGTAACAAATGTACTATACCAAAACTATGAATCAAGAATGGAGGGGGGGGGGTGTGGTTAGGGGTATGGGAGGATCTGAATTTCCTTTTTTTTTGTCTTTATTTCTTTTCTGGAGTAGTGAAAATGTTCTAAAAATTGAAAAAAAAATAATTGTGTTGATGGATGCACAGCTGTATGGTGGTGCCATGGGCAATTGATTGTATACTTTGGATCTTTGGATAGTTGTATGGTATCTGAACAATCTCAGTAAATATATATATATATATATATATATATATATAAAGATATATACCTGTGAATATACATATTTATATATATAAAGATAATACCTGTGAGGGACTTAGCACCGCACCTGGTGCACGCCATGAGCTGAGCTCACTACATGGAAGCTGGCGTTACTTTTCCAGTTAACGTTAACAGGTACATATATTTCACTGAATTTCAACTCTATTATACTTGTCAACTGAACGTATTATGTTTTATTGATGACTGAAGTACCCTTCAGGCCCTGGAAAGAGGCTGAAGGTCATGATTATAATCTCTAATTAGCTTTGTTCTGGAGCTGTGTGCAAGGGCTGGTTAACCAGAAGTTTCAGGATATGACTTCTGGATAAAGAATTGCTGCCTGGATGGATGAAGAACAGATTTTGTTCATTTACTCAAATCCTTGTTAATTGTGAATAATTACTGGAGGATGCTCTTTAGCCATCACCTACCGGTATAAATAACCATTTGTTCCTTGAATCCAGGCTATTAGTACACTCCCAGGGCTGTTCTGATACAAAGCCATGAGAAATGAGGGGCTCACATCCCCTATGTGAATTTTTATTTGGCATGACATCAGAGGAAGCCAGGAGAATAAAAAGAAAAATCCAGTGGGATCTAAGTTAACCTGCATTAGTCAAGATCTGAACTACTAACATCTGTAATGAAAAGTGCTTAAGGATAAGGTATTTTTGGAAGACAACCCTCCCTGCCCCAACAAAAGGTTTTTTTTTGTTTTTAATGAACTCTATGAAATCGCAAATTCAAAGCAGAGCCAAGAAAAGTGAGAGGGTGGTCCTGGCGTTTACTGTCCCCATCCTGCCTTCTCCCAGGAGAATGTGGGCTTTAAGGGGGTTGTAAGCGATCAAGCTGTGCAGTCAGCACAGAGAGGAAGGGCGTGGCTTAGATGCAGGCATCTCATCTGACAGGTCAGACCCAGTTTATCCCATGGACGTTGCTCCCTGACCCCTGGCCCCTGTGACCCCTCTTGGCTCCCCTCCACCATCTTCAGACCCTGCCTGAAAGTCCCCCATCTGGCTATTTCAGCTTTCACTCTAATACATGCTCTTGCTTAATGCAGTACATGTAATACAGGTGTGTTCAAACTTTTCCGTTCACCTACCCTTTCTTCAAATCAAAGTTTACAAGGGAGCCAAATAAGATGCCGGAAGAACTCTGAGGTCGGGACAGGGAGTAGGGGCAGGAATTCAGGCCTCCGCCCACCAGCCCCTGCTCTAACCCTGCAGCTGCAGACAGGGTGTGGTGGGGAGTGCCTGCCACCCCCTCGGGCTCTGAACAGCCCAGTCTGACATGAGAAATTATCAGGAAAGGCCCAGCATAGGCCTCTCCTGGATTTGGAATTCAGCTCTTCCCCCTACCAGCTGTGCAGTCTTTGACAAACCCCCTCAGAGCCTCAGTTTCTTAATCTGTAAGAAGCAAACAAAACCACCTACCTGATGTGATCACTGCACAGTCGAGGGGAGATCCTGGTTGCAGAGCCCCCCACGGGGCCCGGGACACGGAGGGCACGTGGCAAGGGTTCATTTCCTCCCCCGTTCTTATGTGCCAGGCTCGCTGCCATGTGTTTTACATCTACAAAATCTGACTAATTCTAGACACACTTTCATTTCACATTTCAACGTCTCTGAATCGGGGATGTGGCTGGTGTTCTCTGCCAGCCAGGCCAGGAGGAGCGGGGGGTTGTGGCAGCAGGTTCTCAGCCTGGGGGCATTCCTGGGGGACAGGGGCCACCTCCCTACATGCCAGCCCACAACGCTTTGCTGCAGAAGGGACATGAGCCCTGGTTGTTGTCCGAAGACCCCTGTTGACACTTCCTGGCAAATTCTAAATATTCCAGCATCATAATTTGAAGAATGGTCCACTTGGGGGAAAAACAAATCCTGGGTCAAGCATTGAGTGCACTCTTCCAAGAGTCACTGCACTGTGAATCCTCTCAGTAGCTCAAAGAACAAGAATGTGTGTTAGAAAATACAGACATTGATGACTCTGAGTCACAAAGTGATTCAGAGACATTAACTCTGAATGCAAAAAAGTGTTAGGAATACCATCGCCAATTTAGCTGGCTTATGTTTTCCTTTTAATGTATGCAAATGTGTGATATATGATAAAAATCTATGTCTAAATGAATTTTAAAGAGCTCTTTTGATAAGCATAAAATAAAAATTCTAAGTGAATAAAAGCATTGAATCTAGTTTAGTTGGCAGCATTTATCCTTTTTTAGTGATGCATAAAAGTGCATCTCCTGGTTAATGGTCAGTACTTTGGTTTTATGAAATATGGTATTAGTTTAATTGCCACAATTATGTTAGGAAGTTGGTATGATTGCCCCCATTAGACAGGCAAGAAACTGAGGCTGAGAGAAGCTAAGGGCCTGACCTAGAGCAGTGCCTCCAGCCACGCTGGGCCGGGCTGAAACCTGGGCACCGGCTGCCTGCACTTCCAACCCTCTCAGTCAACTCCACCGCCTCCACCTAAACCTGGATTCCAATCTGAATCAAGCAGGAAATTACTGCCAGAGAGTTAAATTAGTTGGCTTTTCATGCATATATAATGAACTCTTAGTAATAAATAAGCTTTTATGGGTGTCAGCTTTATCCATTTTTATGGTGCAAAAGCAAAACTCGCCTGGTGTATAATCCTAACAGGTGCTGCCCCTCACACCTGCACGTGTAAATCGCAGTGGAGTGAGACTGCAGGACAGAGGAGGGGAGTCATCCTTTACGAGACTGTGGATGGTTACAGCTTCGGGGAACCAGTGTGACAATCAGGCAGCATCTACCTGGGGCACTGGGATGCAGACAATTTACTGGACGCAGCGCAACTCTTGTGTGGTCATAAAGGTGATATTCCTGAAGATTAGCATTGTCCCCAGGACACTGGGCAGAGAGTGTCTAAACAGAGTAAGCTACTGAGAGAGGGAGGGGATGAGAGAGAGAGAAAAGCCATTCCCAGAATGGCAGGCAGAGCTGGCATTCACGGAACACAGTGGAACGAAGCAAAACCTTCCAACTAGTACTGCACAAACTGGAGCAGGCATTGGAATCACCTGGAGGGCTTGTCAAAATACAGATTGCTGGGCCCCTGCTCCCAGAAATCTTGACTCAGGAGGACTGGGCTGGAGTCTGAGAGTTTGCATTTTCCCCAGAAGCTGCCGAAGCTGCCAGTCTGTGGCCCGTACTGGCAGGAGCGCTGCTCTCGGTTGCATTTTGTGCAGATGCGGGGAATTTCCATCTCATATTACCCAACATCCTGAACTAATCAGCAGCCACTGAAGGGATGTAAGTGGCCCCAAGTCCCAAGAGCTGGCCTCAGACAGTGCAGCAGTTAAGAACAAGGTCTCCAGAGTGGAACTGCCTGATAACTCGAGATAAGTTGCTCAACCTCCCTGAGCCTCAGTTTCCTCCTCTGCAAAAGAGGGGTTAATGATCATACCTATGGGATAAGGTTGTCATGCTGGTTAAGTGGGTTATTATATGCAATGTCCTTAGCAGGGTTTTCTCTGCTCAGTAATTGTGAAGCTGAGCGATGGGGTACAACAGGGTTTATTGTACTATTATTTTTGTGTACTAAATTTTTCCACAATAAAGTTTTTTTTAATAAAACATAATACCTATACATGCATCCAACTCAGAGAATGCTCATTTCTATTCTTTGTCCACACCCTCACCAACTCCATAGCAGCCCCCCCCCCAAAAAAAGAAACAGCCTGTCTATTTTTGTGGATTAGTGGGAGTGGTGGGGAAGTTGGTGGAAAGAGCCCAGATAAAAATGAGACACACCTGGGTGTGGATCGTGGCTCAGCTTCTCACCAACTTGTGGCCCTGGGTAGATAAAAGCCTCTCAGAGCCTCAGCCTGCTCACGTGGAAAATGTATGTGACTTGGTTTGAGGTCCTCTGAAATCGGAGCCTGAGATGAGGATGTAGGTGCAAGTTGTTTCCTGGAGAAGGGATCCCAGGAAGGAGGAGAGGGAGACCCAGAAGGAGAAACCAACAAGGCTGCTGTGCCAGTTTGAATGTATTATGTCCCCCCAAAATGCCATTATCTTTGATGTAATCTTGTGTGGGCAGATGTATCAGC
This sequence comes from Choloepus didactylus, assembly GCF_015220235.1. Classification (NCBI taxonomy): domain Eukaryota; kingdom Metazoa; phylum Chordata; class Mammalia; order Pilosa; family Megalonychidae; genus Choloepus; species Choloepus didactylus. Next base: position 47,170,835 of record NC_051325.1, read on the forward strand.
GTTAATTAGATTGTAATTCTTTGAGTGTTTCCATGGAGATGCGACCCATCCAACTGTAGGTGATAAATCTGATTGGATAATTTCCATGGAGGTGTGGCCCTGCCCATTCAACATGGGCCTTGATTAGTTTCCTAGAGCACTATATAAGCTCAGACAGAAGGAGTGAGCTCACTACAGTCAAGAAGAACACTTCGAAGAACCCACAGGAGCTGAGAAGAGGAGCTGCAGATGAGAGACAGTTTGAAGACGGCCGTTGAAAGGAGACTTTTGCGCCGCAGAAGCTAAGAGAGGACAAGTGCCCCAAGAGCAACTGAGAGTGACATTTTGGAGAGAAGCTGAAGCCTCGAGAGGAATGTCCTGGGAGAAAGCCATTTTGAAACCAGAACTTGGAGCAGACGCCAGCTACGTGCCTTCCCAGCTAACAGAGGTTTTCCAGACACCATTGGCCATCCTCCAGTGAAGGTACCCAGTTGTCAATGCCTTACCTTGGACACTGTATGGCCTTAAGACTGTAACTGTGTAACCAAATAAACCCTCTTTTATAAAAGCCAATCCGTCTCTGGTGTTTTGCATCCTGGCAGCATTAGCAAACTAGAACAGCTGCAGTTTGAGGCCCGTGCTGGACCACAGGGACTCACCTCTGCAAGGGATGCTGAGAAGGGTATGGGATGCCTCCCAGAATTATCCCTCCAGAGGAAGGATGCTGGGGTATTTATCCACCAGTTTCCAATTCCCCATGGCTGAGACTTTCTCCAGGGGGGTTACTCCCCACAATTCCAGGCTGTTCCTGTCTATGGACTGGGCACTTCTGTGGCCAAGGCAGAAGAGCAGGGAGATGAGCAGTGGGCACTGGAGTGGGGAGCTGACTCCATGCACTGAACTGTCCACCACACCTACGTCTGAAATCGAAGGTGGGCTAAGAAGATGTGACACAGGACCCCAAAGTGTCTGCTGTAGCATTTAACAATTGCAGGAGTGATATAAAAATGACATAAGCTAAGGCATGTGAAGCAGCTGACACATAGTAGGCATGCAACAAACACTCCCTTCCTTCCTTTTCCCTTTCACCCCACTACTGGGAGCCTAGACACTCTTGCCCTTTGCCCTCACTTCCACCCTTCCCTGGGTCTCAGCATACTGGAGCTGCTCAGTCAATAATCCCTCCTGAGGTGTTGTGAGGTTTCAGAAGGGTCCCCTTTCTTAAGGAGAACGTTGACCATTTATTCATTCTCTCATTCATCCAACACTTACATGTGGTGCTTCTACCAGGTGCCAGATATTGGTGCAAGGTAATAAACTTGTAATGTGTTAAGTTGCTAAAAATATTGGGGTTTATTTGTTATAGCAGCAAACATAACCCAAACTAACCTTCCCTGCCTATAAAGAGCTTCCTGTCTAATGAGAGAGATGAGACATGAACCCAAGTGTCCTAAGAAAGCATTGATTTATAAGACTTCAGAGACAAGAGGACAGTTTCTCAGTGTCAGGACAGTGGTATCAGGAAGTCCCACCATGTTGCACAATCACAGGAGGCTGCATTCACATGGATCTATGTGACCAGCAAGCCCTAGATCCGTGCAACGCATCACCCTGGCATCAGAGTGGAATTCCTGCAGGGGTGGGCATTTTTGCTGAGGCTTGACGGGTGAGTAGGAACCACACCCAGGAAACACAGGCTGATGACAAAGAAGGAAGAAAGAGAAAGCAGATGGGAAGTCAGAGGCATGTGTGGGGCAGAATAGCCACCAATGTTCACTGAGCATGTCCGGCCAGACATTGTGCTATACTCTTTGCCTACGCTAGCTCATTTAACCCCCACGGCAGCCTTGTGAGGTAGTCTATTATCTCATTCTACACAAGAGGAACTGAAACACATAAGATGCAGTAATTTGCCCAAGACACATAGCTAGAAAGTGGCAGAGCCAGGATGAAAATTCAGACAGCCTGGCTCCAGAACCTGTGCTTTAAATCATCCATGGGTTCTAATAATCACCAACATCAGCACAGCACTTTACAGTTTGCAAAACTCTTTCAGACTCATCATCTGTTTTTGTCATGACAACAGCTGTTCCCATTTTACAGATGAAGGAATGTTACATAAGGTCTTGTGGCTTACCAAGGTCACAGAGGAATTAAGTGGAGTGGCTGGGAGTCGAACCCCGTTCTCTTGCCCCTAGACCAGAGATGTTGCAGCAAGGAGTCTGCAAAGCAATCCCCTTCCTCCTCCTTGTTCTGTATGGGAGGTGAGGCATCTATATTTAGAGCATTACAAGGAGCTGCTGAGAGAATGTCCTCAGGCTATCAATTCAGCCTTACACACAAATTCACTGCAGATCCAGAAGGCCAGGAATAAATGGATGGGAGAAGGTCCTTGATTCCAAACAGAAATTGAGCTGATCAAGCACAGCCTGAGCACAAACAGAGGCTGCAGCAGGGAAACCAGATTTATCTCAATCACTGTGTGCTCAGAAGCTTTCCCCAGAACCCAGGTCCCACTGGTCAGGAAATTGTCATTTCATGCATTGTTCTATTATCCCTGTGTACTGTGCAAGACTCTGTGTTCCTCTGAGTCCTTATCTTCTCTGTCCAATTCCACAGACTGGTGGGATGGAAATAGCTCAAATCCACTCAGACCATCTCAGGGGCTGAGCTGTATCAGGGAGAGCTGTTTATGGACAGAGCAAAGACTTGATCTCAATCCCCAGCTGGGCTCACTGAGGCCTCTCCCTGAAGGGGTGTCTGCTGGGCTCCTGCAGCAGGAGGGACCTGCTATCCATCAAATGCACACTCTCTCCTTCTGTGGTTTAGAGTTGTCTCTGAGGCATGCAGCCCAGCCAGGAACTACATTTCCCAGCTACCCTTCCAAGCAGCTGAAGTCATGTGACCAGGTGTCACCAACAGAATACGAGCTGAAATGATGTGTGTCTCTCCTGGGAAAGGCAGTTAAGAAGTGGGTGTGCTTTCTCCACTCTCTCTCTCCTCTTCTGCCTGGATGCAGACCCTGGGGGATGGATGGTGGAGCCACAGGTGGAAGGAACCTGGGTAAGGAGAAAACACTTGTGTTGTTACTGAAATAAACTATGGGGGCCACTTGTTACAGCAGCAAGCATAACCTGAACAACTATAGCCTCCTTCCTGACCCGTGGCAACTTCGGCTCCCCCCTGGAGGGAGAGGGTGGAATCCCACTTGCTCCTTCAGGCCCAAGGAGAGTTGTAACTTCACTTGCTCCCTGTTGTATACTGGCCCCACATTTTCAACTGGATTCTTGCTGAAGAGAACAATATTGCTCCAAATACAGTATCAGTTTCCCTGAATAGAACACCAGATCCCCTTGAGACAGGGATGCCTCTGATCCTAGTCCATTTGAGACTTCCTGCCCAGACTTAGTCAACAGCCTCCCACCCCAGCTCCGGACTGAGACCTGCTCAGAAGGGACTAGGGCCTCAAATGCCAGAGGCAATGCCCACCTGCCCCCCAATTCCTGTGGCTGCTGCCCAGCAACTCTGCTCCTGAGTTCTGCTCCCAGATTGGGTCCCTTTCTTGTTAAATTGGCTGGATTTGAGCCCTCAATCTCTAGCCTTACCGGTGACTTGATACCTAACCCCTGGGGGAAGAATGGTATAAGAAGAAGGGCATGGGGTAGAATCAGAAGGACCTCCAACCAAACCTATCAAGTTCTCCTTTGTGAGCTCACTCACCCTCCATGAGCTGCCCGTGCCCACCTCTCAGTCCTCACTGTCTTCTCCCTCCCCACCAGTCTCCTCCAATCAGCCTGGACCACTTCAGTTCCCTCAAATGTATGTTGCTGCTAGCACCCTACAGACTTGCACATGCTATTCCCTCCATCTGGGATGCCTGTCTGCCTTAAAATAGGAGTTCAGAGATGTGCCGAGAATGGCTGCTGTTTTGTGACTATTCAGCATCCCTTCCCTCTTCTTCTGGAAACAGAGACCTATTGTGGAGAACTTTCTCCATGAGGCTTACATGGGGCTGACTCCACCAACTCTCTGACCAGAGGGGTGGGTATGAAACTTGGGTAGGGCTCCAGGAAACTTAACATTTGGACACCAGGATAGCTAACAGGCCTCTTTTTTCTCAAAAGTCACATGGAGGATATAAGTTTGGGATCTTCAGTGGCCATCTTATCCCCACTCCATTTGAGAAGGGAGACAAACATTCCTCAGAAATGAGATCAGAAGTAAGGCCCTGCGTCATTGTTGAGCCCCCTGATGTAGACAATGCTGGGGCCTCATCCAGACCAGTGCACCCACCTGTAAGTGCTAACAACTCACAGATGCACCCTTCTTTAGAGAAGTGCTTTCAGCCAAACAGAGCCACTTTGCCCAGAAATTCCCAGGAGAATATGTCCCCCATGCCAGGGGCAGACTATAGCCAATGCTTGACTAATAGAGTCATAAAATGCCAGGCTTCTTACTTCAGAGTGGAACAAATTTGCAATGTCATTTGTACTCCAGAGTTCTCCTTGGGATCAGGCTTAAGCTGGACTCCAGCTGAAACCACATTCTTCATTGCTCCTTCCCTGCCCTATCTTGATTACAGTTTCCTTCCCTTCCAGGTTTGTCATAAGAGCACTCCCTCAATAAATCACTTGCACAAGAATCCCCATCTCATGCTCTGCTTGTAGGAATACAACTTAAGACACCCCTAGATCAAGCCATGCCTGAAGCCAGAACTGTGGGCTTCCCAGTCCCAAGAGCCCACAAATTCTCTTTTTTATTTAAGGCCATTGGAATTGAGTTTCTGACACTTGTACTTGACCTGGGAGACCTTTATTTAGCAAAAAACAAATATTCATACAGCCTTCCTTATTGTCAAATTCACCTTCACTGCCAACCCAAGTGAGGTAAACCTGCAACTGCCAGCTCCCTGGAGAGCCACGTGCCCGGCCACGCAGGCGGACACACCCCCACACCGACACCCTCACGCTACAAACAGGAACTGTCACACCTCTCCACACGTCTTGGAAACTTTTATTCAGTGTGTGATGCTAAAAAAGGGCCAGATTTCAACGGCAATAAAAAGGACCAACTGCTTAGTCTCTCTTCAGTCTGTGGTGAATACAAATAATACTTGTATTTGTAATACATGTTAGAGAAAAAACGGCTTCAGTTCTTGGCTTTAGAGAGTTGCATGCCTTTCAAGGTTTCTTGCATCTGACTGTTATAATGCAGAAATTGCTGGCTATTAGAAATAGAATCCGTCCTGAAATCCTCCAAGATGTTGGCAGTGTATGGTATTAGAAAATTACAAGGTTTTGCTGTGTCGCCACAAAAAGAAAGATTAAACAGAAAGCAGGGTTTAATAAATAAAGTTGAAAGTTGCTGAGCAGAATGAAGGAATCTACTCTTATTCCTGCAGCCAATGTCTTGAAAAACCTTGAATGAATTACACACACCCCAAACTCCAGACTCATCCATCCCCAGCTTTTTCAGTCTTTGTCTCTTCAAGACAGGTTTTTGCAACTGTCTTGGGTTTTAATGTGTGTTGTGGATTTCAGCTGACATTGGCTATAAACTTCAGTCTTTTCATTCAATCAGTGTATGTGCATTAAAGCTACCATTTATTGGGAAAAAGCTCACCAAATCCCTATAAAGTAGTTAAATCATTATTATCACCCCCATTTTTATAGAAGAGAAAACACAAGCACGGAGAAGTTGGACAATCTGCCCAAGACCACGTGGCCAGTAAGTGACAAGAGCCGAGATCTGATGCTATGTTTATGGAGCTACACTGTCCCTGTGTCAAGACTATAATGTGAATTTATCCTCTCTCTTCTTTAAAAGTTTGATAATGTGTATGTGGCACTGGGAATAAAGCTGCCTCTTGCAGCATCCATGGTTCCTGCTGTCCTTGTGTCATCCTCTCTGAGCCTCCACTTCCTTATCCATAAGATGGGCCTAGCCATGCCTCCCTGGGGGTCGATTTTGAAAGTTAAATGACATGACGGACCTGAGAGCCTAGGACAGAGCCTGGAATAGAAAAGCTGCTCAGTCATGTTTGTTTCTGGATCTGAATGTGCCCAACACACCCCCTTTTCAGATAAGATCACTGAGGCCCAGAGAGAGCCAGGACTCCACTGAGGTCACACACAGGTCTGGCCAGAGGCTCTGCTGTCTCTTGGACCAAGGCTTCCACCCCTTTGTCACCTGCCCTCCCTCCCACTCCGAGGGTGGGCAGCTCTGCCTGCACCCGCCACACACCTCCCTGCAAGGGTCTGTGCCCAGGCCTCCTGGACTTGACCTGCAGCTGAAGCAGATGGGGTGGGGGTGGAGTGAGGCACCCCTCCTTGGCAAGAATCTCCCTGCCTCCTTTATTCTGGGAGTGGGTCTCTAATTCCCTCCTGTCCGTGCCGTCTGCCCAGCCTGCCTGCCCCCTTCAACCTGAACTGAGGACAGGCACCTGGACAGGGAAGCAGAGACAGGAGGGGGTGTCACCCATGGGAGGCCAGGAGAGACAGTGGCACTTTTAAAAACCAGCTCGTCCATCAGCCGAGCCCAGGAGGAGCCTAGGCCCCCAGCACCTGCTCCAGCAGGGCTGCTCCAGAGCCAGTTTCACCAAATTCACGACTTTCCACTCCATCTCCATCACCTTCCCCACAGTCCGCCCCGCTCAGAACCAATCTCATTCCCGATTAAACTTTCTCTCCCTTCCATTTGTAATCGCGCGCCGGGATGGGAGTTTTGAAGCTCCGTATAAATATGTGCTTTAGAATTAAACTGGTTCAGCAATTCTTGACAATGATTTCTCAGAAATTAAGCCCAGACAAATTTGTTGGGCTGGAGCAGAACCTCTGAAACACGCATGATGGAAAGGCTGCAAATGTATTTGGGAGCCAAGCGGCTGCATAAACAGTGGCTGGGCCTCCGTGGGAACTTGCTGCCCCCTGGCAGCGCTCGCTGTCAGTGCCGACCTGCCGCCCGGAATTTCACACACCCTCGGAGAGAAACAGAACGTCACAGCTGCTGGGCACCTACCCGGGCACAATCCCTTCACCCTGAGAGGACCCAGATGCTTGGAGAGGTGGAAGTAAACTTGTCAAAGGGGAAAGAGGGTAAGATTGATATTTTCAAGTGCGCCTGGGGTAGCAGGCTCTGTGCAGCATGAGATAAAAAAAGGAATGACATTCTGATACATGCCACGACATGGATGAGCCCTGAAGACATCATACTAAGTGAAAGAAGCCAGACACAAAAGGTCACATGGTGTATGATTCCTTTTATATGAAATGCCCAGAACAGGCAAATCCATGGAGACAGAAAGCAGATTAGTGGTTGCCAGGGGCTGGGGGAGGGTGAATGGGGGGTAGGGGGTGGGGGGTGATGTTTATGGGTTTGGAGTTTCCATTTGGGAGGATGAAAAAGTTCTGGAACTAGATACTAGTAATGGTTGCACCTTGTAAATCGTACTTAATGCACCGAATTATACCCTTTAAAATGACTGAAATGGTAAAATTTATGTTTTGTGTACATTATCACAATAAAAGCAAAATAGATCACCTGGCACTCCCCCACCCCTTGGGAGCCCCACCCTCCACGTTCTCCTGAGCATTTCCGAGCATCCCCAAGGGGTCTTTCTGCTGCCCTGTGGTGTCTGCCAACCCCTTCTCCTGGCAGCTGCCCTCTACACCTGCCAAGAACCCCACAGCTGCCACTCAGCTCTGCAGAGCATCTGAGGGTGGAGAGGGGGCTGGTGACGACCCCAAGGGCACCATCTCCTCTTCTTGTAGGAGCTGTTGGCATAAAAGCTGCAGCCTCCTGGCACTCTGGCCTGTAGCGATTTCCCGGCAGTCTTAGGGCAGCCACCTTTCTGGGGAGTTTAGGAATGGTCCATGGGGGGACCTGGGGGATCTGCTCATGACAGACCCTGCACTGGACTCAGATGCTCCTCTCCCACTTGAGACATCATCCTCAAGCCAGGCTCCTACGTCTGGAAAACATCTTTCCCAGGGGCTCCTAAAACTCAAGTGCTGATAGAACCCTTGCAGGCCTGCCCCCCGCCCACCCCCCATCTTCTGGACACATGCCAATCCCAGGTGAACACCTGTTTAGCTCAAGTACCTCAACTATATCATTTAATCCTCATGTATATATGAAACGCAGACTATAATTTCCATTTTATTGATAAAGAAACTGAGGCTTGAAGAACAAAAGTCACATAAGAAATCAGGAGCAGAGTTAGAATTCCAAGCCTGGTCTGTCCAACTCCTCTCTGGACCAAGACTGCCCCCCAGGGCTGGGTTCTCACCATGCAGCAGGGATCCAGAGAGTCGTAACCATTTCTCCACCAGCCCGGGAGCTCCCAGAGGGCAGGCGGTGGGAGCCAAGCACAGAGCCCCCGAGGTGGAAACTTCAGTGAATGTTTCAAATGAACTGGCCACCGGCCACACTGAGGCTTGATAATAGAACTGGCCTGCTAAATGATAACTGACCTGAATCTTTGCCCAGAACTTAAGATAAACAATGAAATAAAAGTGATTGGGGGTTGGGCATTTTACCTGCCTCTTTCTCTCTCTCCCTCTCTTTCTTTCTTTCTTTCTCTGCCTTTTTTTCAGGCTTTGGTTCTGTTTTATACACATACTCATAAAACCAGTCTAAGGTTTTCACAAAATCTTTACAAACAAGACATTTCTCAATGGTCCCCTCTCTGCTCCTACCCATCCCAGCCCTGAGCAGTCAGACCTTCCTTAATGGGGCTGAAGAGTTACTCAGAATCCCAGGCTTCAGCCTTAAACTGTTAGGATTAATTTTCTCCCACACTCGTTGAATGACAGAATCGGGTTTCAGGAAGATCTTGCCAGGTTGGAATCATGGGCCAAATTGAACAATAGAATTCAGAAAGGAAAAATATAAATCCCACACAGTTCAAAAATTGTTCACACATCAAATGGAAGAGGTGTGACTTTAAAGTGGATCCACAATGTGTCATGATGCCCAAACAATCTAATTTTATATTGGGGCCATATAAACACCAGTACAGTGCCCAGGACAAGGGAGGTGACATGTCCAGCTCCTACAAAGTATTCTGAGCATGCTGAAATCCTGTGTGTAGAGTCTGCACTTCCCTCTTTAAGAGGAGCAAACTGGAATATTTCCAGAGGGGTCTAACTCCTGCCTTCTCCCTCAAAAGAACCTGACTCTACTTCATTCCCTTTCTCAATTTCTGGCACCCCAGGCTCAACCTTCTCCCTCTCCTTCCTTCCACAGCTAGTGTGACCAAGTCCCATGGGCTCTACCTCCTGACCATCTCCACTGTCCTCCCCTTCTCCAGCACACCTGCATCTTACCTCAACTCATGCAGCAGCCTCAGACCTGTTCCCCAGGCACACCCCCAACTCCCCACTGTCCGTTCTTCATATTACATTTAACTCCCTTAAATGTTCCACCCCATACCTGCACCCCCACATGCATAAAATCTGGTTGTGTCCTTTTTTGCCTTGAAAGGTCTCCTCTGACCCCAGAGGATAAAGTTCCAACAGCCCAGCATGACATGTTCCTGCCCACCCTCCCCACCTCCTGATTCACCCTCTCTGCCTCACCATGTTTAATTTCATGACTGGGGGTGGGAGTGGGGGTGGGGTCCATCTATGTTCCTGGGCTTTGAAGGTGCCACTTCCTCTGACAGAGGCACTACTGAATTACCAATTCCTACCTGTAAAACTCCTACTCATCCTTCAAGGCCCAGTTCATTCGTCCCTATCTCTGGGAAGACACAAGCTTCACGGTTCCTCTGTTTTCCAGGCTCACAGAGCTGCCTGAGTTCCCTTGTCACACTGTCCTGGACCAAGAAATGTGTCTGTTTCCTCCCCTAGATGGTGAGATCCTTGAGAACAGATACTGGATCCTATTCATCACTTAACTCCTGTGCCTAGCGCTGAACCTTGTACACAGAACTCATCCATAATGTGTGTAGAATGGATGGATGGATGGATGGATCCATGGATGGATATCTGTGATCAGATTGAGCATGACTTCACACCACTTCAGTCAACCTTCTATTTGATAAGCTTAGGTTCCAGATGAGTGTGAGTTGGGGGTATGAATCTATCATTCTCTTGGTTGGTCTTTGTTTCCGTGAGCTTCTCAAGATATGGGCATGCCTGTGCGTTGAGGAGGATTCCGGGGCTTGAGGATATGTGTTTCTTCATACGACAAGGCCCTTGAACATAAGCTGGTTACATCACTGAATGCTCATCTGAAGAACCAGTGACCTTTTCCATCACTGGACTTAGCCAGAGACATAAAGTTTTTGCACTGAGAGACCTAGGAAGGTAGCAAGTCGGGTTCCTCGGGAAGTAGACTCTGAGAAGGGGAAAAGCAAGTCCTCCTGGGATCACTACCTGGGTAGGAAAGGGAAGGAAGAAAGATTGGGCAGAGAGAAGTTGGCCTTCAGAGTCGTGGGATTTGAGGAAGGAGACTGGGCTTCCAAACCTACCTGACAATACAGGCTGCCCTGGGGAGGGGAGGCCACCTGGAGAGGGGACCAAAGCTGGGGCTGATAGCCACAGCACTGCCAGCAGCCAGGAACGAGTCTGTCCATCCTGAATGGGGGTGTGGGCCACACATCCAAGCATCCACCCCCATCCACATGGCTTTTTCCATGCTTCCAGGAACCATCCTCATGGCATGTTTGCTTGCCTCTCAGGGCCCTCATCAGGGTATTAAATCCCGTGTCCCAGGAGAGTGTTCCCAACTCGATAAAGTCTCCGTTGGCCAAGGTTCTATGTTGGTGTTCTCAGAACACGGTCCCACAGGCACTCTCAGGGCTCCTCCTGCAGACCAAGTCCCACAGCTCCCTCGGAGTAGATTCATTTACCTTCCTTCTCAGACATAGTGCATCCCTGCTGGGTTATGTCATCTCTTTACCCTATGGCCAGCAGGGAGGGAGGGCAGATCCTGAGGGGACATGGAGCCTCATGGGAGAGAGTTTCAGTGCCAGCTTCAGGCCAGGGGAGAGCACTAGGGGAACGTGAGGACTCAAGATTTGAGTGTGCATCAACCCACATGTCCCGGTCCCACATGTCAGGGTCCCATTCTTTCCCAGCCAGGGCCCTTGCCATGGACTGGACTGAGTTGGAAACCTGTGGAGCTCAGCTATTCTCAGGAGGAAGTCCCAGGCCTAGCCTTTAGCTTTCTCTGCCCTCTGGCTGCAGGAGGGGAAAGTTTCTTTGCTTGTTTCCAAGGAGGCCTTTTGGCTTTCACATTTAGCTTTTAATTGCCCATTAATCACTCCAAATCTTTCCTTATCTTTTTCTAGAGTGTCAATGGAGCTTAGCAACAGCCATCCAATTCCACTGTATTCATAGATACCATTTGCCCCAGATTCCTCAAATGCATGACCTCTCCACCACCTTCCACCAGCACACCATCCCATGCAGCACCCCTTATGTCAGGGGCTATCTGTGCTTCACTTCTCTCCAGGGATGGGGTCCTCCATGCCTGCCGGGCAGTAGGTGATCAGCTTACCTGGAAACTAAGTTTCTTTTGTGTTCTCTGTCTTCAGGCAGACACTTGGCCTCTCTTGTCCTGTATGTCTTTTTGGTCTTCGAATCACCACCCCCTCTTCCATTCTCCCCACCTGCTGCACAGATTTCCTGTGATGTTGGGCTTTGTTAGATCCACATGGGAGAAGACCTCAGTGCGGTCACAGTTGATTCGTCTGGGAGGGGGTGGCGGCTGGTTGCTAAATCCTAGGCTCTCAGGATTGCTCGGAGGGTACCGGCGGCGGGGGCTCTTTCCCGGAGGCGAGGGCGAGGCGGGGGACTTGGCCAGGTCCCCGGCGGTGGCGTGCAAAGTATGGAGGGCGGCGAGAAAGGAACAGGCAGGACACGTTTCTTTTAGGGTGAAGAAACCAAGAGAGTTTATTAGGGGAGAGTACAAGCTTATATCGGGCGGTCTAGAGGGCGGGGTAGCTGTAGAGGTTAAAGGCTTGGATTGGTTCTGAGAGGGCACGGAGGGAATTGCTCCGGTAACGAAGAGGGTGGAGGGCGCGGGTAAGGCACGGGGGTGGGGTTTTCTCCGGCAAGCCCTCCCCAACGATTGTACTTTGGGGTGAGGAAATGGGGCCTGCATTCGGCTCCACTTTCTCAGGCCCGGGGGGCCGTGGAGGGCGCTACCACCCGTGCCCCACTACCTTTCCTAGGGGCTGATCAGTTCCCCTGGCCCAGGCCCGCCAAGTCAGAACTCGATAACAGTGTCCCGCATTTCCCCCTTTTTTTCTAATTAGAGGAAGAAGCTTACCGGAGAGATCCGCCAAGGGATGAGGGAAAGGGGAGGTGGGGGAAGGGATAGGGGTAGATGGTAGTTAGAGAGGCTGGAGCTCGACGTTGGTGTGGCGCCCGGGCGTTCGAGAGGGACCTCGCTGCTTGCGGGATGGACGAGGGTGGCGACGCTGCGGAGGGTCAGCTTCTTCAGTGGAGGCAAGTTGTTGATACTGGACTTGCACAAATGATGAAAAGACAGCATTGGCTTGGTTCTTAGCAAGCTGGACAATTCTGCGGATAATGCAGGGCCCTAGGGTGAGAGCTAGAATAATCATTAGTAGGGGGCCGATGAGAGGGAGGAGGTATGGGAGGAGGGGGGTAAAGATGTGGGACCAATAGTTGGTGGCTTCACGGTCCCTTTTGCGCTGCTCTAGTCCCTCTCGGACCTTTTTTAGGCTGTCTTCGGCGAGACCTGTGGAATTGGCATATACACAGCACTCTTCTCCTAGGGCGGCGCAAAGGCCTCCTTCTTTGAGGAGGAGAAGGTCGAGACCTTGGCGGTTTTGGAGCACGACCTCAGAGAGGGAATTGACAGAATTTTTAAGATGGGAAATGGCGTCTTGTAGGTGACGAATGTCCTCGTCAACAGCCGCCCGGAGGTGAGTTAGAGCGGAGCCTTGACTGGCTAGTGCAGCGATTCCGGTGCCAGCGCCTGCAAGACCTAGGAGGGAGGCAATCGTGAGGATGGTGATGGGCTCTCGCTTTTGCAGAGGGGTAGGAGCTGCAGTTGTTTCCAGGCGGAGGAAGAAGTCTTCCTCGCTGTGGTACAGGACCCTAGGGATAAGGACAATTAGGAGGCAAGTTTCTTTAGTTATATTGATGGTTTGCACGTTAAGGCAGGGGGTAAGTCCTGTAGAGGAGCAGAGCCATTGGGAGGAGTTATGAGGAATAAGAAATTTGGCAGAGCTGCTGGGAGATGAGTAGTTGGCACAAGCTGTGAGGTTGGGAGAGTTACTTGAGCGAGGGCGGATGCACTTTCCTGTAAAGGAGACTGAATGAAAGGTTAGGGGGACGGCAGAGGTATTCCAATTGCATTCCGAGGGGCTGTCCTCTGTGTTTTCTGAAAAGGAGAGGTTGGAGGCAACTGGCTCATATAGGGGGGAGGAAGTGGAGAGGCAAAGCCAACAAGAGGAGGTAAGATTGGGGTTGGAGGAATTCACTGAGGTGAAGGCCGCTTGGATAAGGCCGAGGAGGGGAGAGGAGTAGCGAGAGGAGTAGCGAGAGGGGGGTAGAGGAGGTCGGGGTGGTGGGGTTGGCGATGCATTGTTTGCAGCTGAGGTGCGGCTGGTTGGAGCTGAGGTGCGGCTGGAGGGCTGTGGAAAAAGGGGGTTAATGACTTTATTGGGACCGATAGCAGAGGGGTTTTTTAGTACAGCCTCCTTTTTTATCAAAATAAGGGAACCTGGGTCGCCTCCTGGAACGTAAATTCGGAAGCCCCAAGTTCGACCGAGTAGCCAAGAGGGATCAGTAGGAAGCTGCACGGTGAGCATAAGCTTTTTGGGGCAGGTGAGAAACTCAAACAGACCGTTGTTGGACATACAGGCATTTTCAACTTCAGTAAGGGTTAGATAACGATCAGAAACGGGAGGTTTCCAACCTGTGGCTATTGTTTCACACCCCCAGTACGGGCAGTAATAGTCCTTTGGGGAGTTGCAATATGATTTTCCAAGATTTACTTGGGGACACATGTAATATTGGGCCTGGTTAAGACTGGTAGGGAAGCGACCTGGGGAGAATAGGTCGGAGGCGTAAATGGAAAAGGAGACTTGCATAGAGATATTGGTTCGTATAATTATGTTATCTTCCCACCGCGCTAGTGTCCATTTCCAAGGCTGGTGGGGGTTGGCCTGTGTAGAAGAGGCGAGGGTTAACATGGCTATTAGAAGAGAAGCTATGCTTGGGTGAGGGTTGTGAAGGTGTAGGGGGCTGGCTTTTGCCTGTCTGTATAGGCGCATGATTTGGACGATTTCTTGTCTTTCCTCTTGCGAGTTTTCAGGCCTCTCCGGGGGTGCTCTCGGACGGCCTTCCTCGTCCAGTTGCAAGGTTGTCATCTGGTATGTTAGGCTGCGGAGACGGCGGCGTTCTCGTCTTGTCGGCCGTTTGGCTGCTGGTGGCAGGTCGGATTGCTTTTCCCGGGATCCAGATTGGTTGTGCTGCATCATCTGGGAAAACACAAGCAAACCCGCGCCCCTGGGCGAGGAGTGGGGAGGGACCCTTCCAGGCATTATTTTCTGGGTCCTTCCAGTAGACCATCGGGGCCTGGGTGGGCCTATACGAGGGCCCCCAATGTCTATGTAGGGGCGAAAGTCCTTCTTTATTGAATGTGAGTAGATTAAGGTGAATAAGGGCTGCTATGATAAGGTCCCCTGGAGTTGCCTGGGGGAGCATTGCCCTTTCTTTTTCAATTTGTGTTTTTAAGCGGCGATGGACTGCTTCCACAATGGCTTGTCCCTGTGGATTATAAGGGATGCCGAAATGATGGGTGATGTTATATAACTGAAGAAAGGCCGCAAAGGAGGCACTGCGATAGGCAGGCCCATTGTCCGTTTTTATGTCCCAGGGGACTCCCATGAAGAGAATTCCCTGTCTTAGGGCCTTGATACAGTGTTTGGCCATTTCCCCGGCGAGGGGGACTGCATAACACATGGCTGAGAAGGTGTCAATCATTACATGTACATACTTGAGGCGCCCAAAGGACGGAACATGAGTTACATCCATTTGCCATCTAGAATTGGGTTTCAGGCCTCGTGGGTTGACTCCCTGAGGTTGCAAGGGGCCAAGCGGCGCAAAGGGCGCACAAGTTGCACAATTGCGGACAAGATGTTTACAGGTATCTAGGGGGAGGCCACATAAATGATGCAACGACTAGCCGAAAAGTGAAATTTAGAATGCAATAACTTAGCCTGGTTAACAGCATCCCCCGGAGGGGCTGCCGTGTGAGTTAGCATAGCTTGGGTAGTCTGAGCTGAGACCGCTTGGTCTACTATACTATTGCCATTAGCCAAGGGCCCCGGAAGGCCTGAGTGACTGCGAATATGGCTAATGAACCAAGGATCCTGTCGATGTTCCAGGATGCTCCTGAGGGTAGAAAGTGCTTTATCAATGGCCGAGTCCCCGGGGAAAAAGGTGGAAAACGCGAGGACTCGGCAGACCTGATAAGTGTAGAGGCTGTCAGTGAAAATGTTTACTGGGTGGTTACAGTGGGCGTTTAGCGCGTATGACACCGCCAGAATTTCCCCCACTTGGACTGAATGAAGGTTGACATAACTGAATAGGCGGGGTTCCGGGTGGTCCTGTGAATAAGAGAGGAAGGCGAAACGGGTTTTGGAGGCGTCAGTAAAGACGGTGGTGGCACCCGGGATGGGTGCAGAGGAGGGGAAAGGATGGAAGGGGCTGCGGAAGGGAAGCTTGGCGAGCCCCTGTAACAGTCGATGGCTAGGATAGTGGCAGCTGAATTCCCCCTGAAATCCTTCTAAGAGGATTTGCATGTCCGGGTTATCACGTATAAGCAGGCGGGTTTGGCCTGCGTCCAGGGGCCAAATAATTTTTCCCGGCGGCTCTCCAAATACATGAACAGCCAGGGTAACTAGATCTGAAGCCAGGCTGATCCAGAGCCGCACCGCGGGGCAGATTTTCCTAAGCCGACTTTTAGCGGGGTGCGCCCAGAGTAGAGGGCCTTCCTGCCACAGGCAGCCCATGGGTGTGCCGGGCGTAGGAAGGATGAGTGCTATAAGATTGCCCTCTTTAGTGCTGAACCTGTTGAGACAGCAGGCGGCGAGCACCTTGTTAATGGCGGCAATGGCTTCTTTTGCCTCCTGGGTGAGCTTAATGCGCCGGGAGATTGCTAACGGCGGGGCTTCTGGTACACTCAGCAGCATAAAGAGTGGTTGGAGCTGCGCGGTGGTGATTGGCAACGCAGAGCGGAGCCAATTGATCTGGCCACAGAGCTGTTGAAGCTCAGTGATAGTGACCCGATCCGGTATGTCCAGCTGGGGAGCGGACGGGGCAATGGTTTTATTAATACTAAACCCTAAGAAGGCTAATGGTGGCACAATTTGAACTTTTTCGGGCTGAACCGTAAGGCCGAGGTCAGCTAAATTAGTGGTGAGGTCTTTAAGGATTAGAGGAAGCGCTTCGGCGTCCTCAGAGGCCACCAAGATGTCATCCATGTAATGGATGAGCATGGCCCGCTTTCGCAGGGGGGCCACTGCGTGATTAACATACATTTGGCAGATGGCCAGACTGTTACGCATCCCTTGAGGGAGGACTTTCCATTGGTACCTGCTAGCCGCGCCCGCGTGATTGGGGACGGGAACTGTAAAGGCAAAGCGCGGGCGGTCTCGCTCATGTAGCGGGATGGAAAAGAAACAGTCTTTGATGTCAATGGTGGCTACATGATAGTGGGCCGGGATGGCTACTGGATGGGGGAGGCCAGGCTGCGGGGAACCCATGGGAAGAATATGCTTATTGATTTCCCGCAGATCATTGAGGAGCCTAAATTTCCCTGTGGCTTTTTTATGAATAACAAACACTGGCGAATTATAGGGACTAGTGGAAGGTTCTATGTGGCCAGCGTCCAATTGTTCTTGGACAAGGGCTTGGAGTGCCACTAATTTATGCGTGGGAAGGGGCCACTGCTCCACCCATATAGGTTCCTCAGTATCCCACTGCAGAGGAACGGACGCTGGAGGTGTTAAACGAGCAGTGGCGCACATTATTGGGGGGGCTGCGTGGTAAGCACTGCCCCAGAGGCGGCGAGGATGTCACGGCCCCATAAAATTTGGTCTATGGTGTGTAGAAATAACGGGCGGAAGGTGCCTGAGTGGCCCTCTTCATCCTCCCACTTAATGGGCCCTATGGCCTGAAGAGAGGTGGAGGTACCAGTGGCTCCCACTACCGAGGGACCATCAAGAACCATGCACATGGTGGCATACTGAGCGGGCATGCAAGAGACTTCTGCCCCTGAATCGAGCGTGCCCGTGTACCATTGCCCCCCTATTCTTAACTTACGAGTAGGCTTTTCTGGAGTGATAGGGACTGTCCAGAGAAGCGTTTTACTGCCGGTGAAGTGATTAGTTTTATTAGAACCGGCCGGCACGCTGCCTCTTAGGGGCGGGGCTGAGGCTTGCCCCGCTTGGAGTTTAAAGCTTGCTCAGCATTTTGGCGCTGATTGACACCAGGGCAGCGGCAGAGGGTTTTGGGGTTATTTTTGCAATCGCGCACCCAGTGATAGCCACGCTGGCAGCGTGGGCAAGGAGTGGGAGGGGGGCGCCCATTGCGCTGCATGAAAGGCGGGCGGTTGACTTCTGCATTGGGGCACTCCCGGGCAAAATGACCGCTCTGCCCGCACTTAAAGCAACCGGTGGTGGCGGCTAAGGCGGCAGTGACAGCGCCAGAGACAGCCTGGGCTAGGGACGCGGCAGCTGGGTCAAAGGTGCTGCAGGCGAGTACCCAATCGTATAGGCTTTTCTCCCGCAAGGGAAGAATAGCCTGCTTGCAAGGGGGATTGGCTCCCTGGAGAATGAGTTCTCGAGTGAGAGCCAGTTGGGCCTGGGGATCACTAACCTTCCTGGCGCAGGTTTCTTCAACCCTGGAGACAAAGGTGGCAAAAGGCTCATTTGGCTCCTGGAGGAGCTTGGTGAATTTAGTAGGCCGACAGGCGGAACAGTTGGCAAAAGCTCGCAAGGTGATTCCCCGAAGGATAGGCCAAAAGGTGGCAGGCGCATTAATATAAGCAGATGCATTTATAAACGCTCCCGTGCCCAAGTAGGCTTCGGGGTGATGACAGACTCCAGTGGCTGCGTCTTGCTCGCTTTGCTTAGCTGCTTCCGCCTGGAAGTGAGCACGCCAATCAACAAACTGGCCGGGGTTAAGGATGGTACGGGCAAGCGAGGCCCAGTCTTGGGGGAGGCAAAGGTCCATGGCGAGATCCTGTAGTAATTGGGAAGCGTATGGGCTACCTAACCCGTCCTCCTTGACGGCCCTGCGAAGCTGCTTGATAGTATCTGAGTCAATGGGATACCAGTCGTACGGTTTCTGCGGTGTGGGGGTAAGGTTAAGAGGAAAGCAGCGAAAAGCACGAGAGAAAGGAGGACGCGCTTGCAGAGGGCCTGGCACAGGGGTGGGGGCAGGGGCAGCGTTGCCCCAAGGGTTGCCTTGAGGTGTAGAAGGCAGCCAGGGGTTGTTAGTCGGCAGGGTGGGAGGAGCGGCAGCAGCTGCCGGTAGCGGCTCCGAGGGGGAGCTCGCCGAAGGGGGAGGCAGAAGTGGGAGGCCCCAAGCATCGCAAGACGGCGGCGCGGTGGGAGTGGCTAAGGCATAAGATGGTGGACTAGCCCCGTCCTGTGAAAGGGCGGGGTAAAGCGCATGCGGTTTCCAGCCCGGCTTAGGGCTGACATCATCACTAGAGCACTTCCTCCCCTCAGTGGAAGAAGAAGGAGGAAGTTCGCCATTTTGGAGAGGCTTAGTATTGCTTTGTTTTTGGGGGGCGACTTCGAGCGCGTTGTTAATTTGCTCGACTAAGGATTCTGTGTCCGAATCGTGGTCTACATTAGTATCGCTGTCTGAATCTGTTGACTGGGTTGATAGGGCCTCTTTGGATTTAATGGGGCCTCGATTAGGGGGGAGGGAGCCTTGAAGGCAGGAGCGGACGGTTATTAAGGTGGGGAGCAAGCCGGGAGGGAAGCGCTTGCTCTCATGTTCCATGGCGTTGGTGACCCGATTAATAAGGCGATTATAAGTAACAGGGTCCCAAAGATGGCAAGTGGTGAGCCATGGGTTAAAGGGCAGCAGGAGGTCCCAGTATACTTGCAGCTGCCGGACAGACACCTTACAGCGATGTGTGTCTAGGAGACCCGCTAGAGCGCGAACTTGAGGTGCTTGGCGTGCAGATAGACGATTACCCATAGCGGAGGGAGAAAAAAAAAGGGGGGGGTTGATTATTGAGTAAAGAAAATGAGGTAGACCGTGGCCGCGAGGCCGAGGGAGACGGCGAGAATAGAAAGCAGGACCCTCTAGTAGCGAGAGCAGTTTGGGGGGGCGGTCACAAAGAGGCACACCGCGCCAAACAAAGAAACAAAGACACAGAGGACCACAGCAAAGTAATGGAGGGGAAGAGGGAAAGCTACTGGAGGAACAGTGTTAGGAGGAATGGGGGGGGGGACATAGGAAGAGAAGACGAAAGGTAGTCGGGGGCAAAAGCCAGGTTAATGTGGGAAAGGAAGAGCGGCCCGGGCGCGGAGCGGCGTGGGAGAGGTGGCTCCGGACGTGGAGTGGCGAGGGAGAGGCGGCTCCGCGGGGCGGCGAGGGAGAGGCGGCCCTTAACTTGCAGGCGAGGAGAAGGGGAGTTGGAGAGGCGTCCGGGCGAGCGGGTGGTTTTACTGGACCGCTGCGTGGAGAGGACTTTTAATCCCAGGGTCGTGGGTTCGAGCCCCACGTTGGGCGCCAGTTGCGGTCACAGTTGATTCGTCTGGGAGGGGGTGGCGGCCGGTTGCTAAATCCTAGGCTCTCAGGATTGCTCGGAGGGTACCGGTGGCGGGGGCTCTTTCCCGGAGGCGAGGGCGAGGCGGGGGACTTGGCCAGGTCCCCGGCGGTGGCGTGCAAAGTATGGAGGGCGGCGAGAAAGGAACAGGCGGGACACGTTTCTTTTAGGGTGAAGAAACCAAGAGTTTATTAGGGGAGAGTACAAGCTTATATCGGGCGGTCTAGAGGGCGGGGTAGCTGTAGAGGTTAAAGGCTTGGATTGGTTCTGAGAGGGCGCGGAGGGAATTGCTCCGGTAACGAAGAGGGTGGAGGGCGCGGGTAAGGCACGGGGGTGGGGTTTTCTCCGGCAAGCCCTCCCCAACGATTGTACTTTGGGGTGAGGAAATGGGGCCTGCATTCGGCTCCACTTTCTCAGGCCCGGGGGGCCGTGGAGGGCGCTACCACCCGTGCCCCACTACCTTTCCTAGGGGCTGATCAGTTCCCCTGGCCCAGGCCCGCCAAGTCAGAACTCGATAACAGTGTCCCGCACCTCAGCACTTCCTGGGTGGATAAGACCAGGCTCCTCTAAAACCTTTCCAGGATCCTCAGGTGGGGATAGAGGATGCAAAGGGCTCACAAAGGACAAGATGGTGGGTGAATCCAGGCTTTTTCTAATTGGGGCTGAAGCAGATGCTGTCAGTGCCCCATTCCTGTCTCCTCTGCCCACCCAGGTCACCTACAGCCTGGACAACTTCCTACCTCCAGCATCTGTGTCTCTCTGATGATGGATTCCCTCTTGTCCCTGGAGCATGCTTAGCTTGAGTGGGCCAGGCTGGAGGAGCCCGGGAATTCACTCCCCCAAGACCTACCTTCTACCAAGGAAGGATGGGTGATTGGCTGAGATAATTCTAAATCATGTCCTACCTGGTGATTCAGCAAAACCTCAGCAGGGTTGAAGCTCCATTACCCATACTTACTGGTTTTCTTCTGTCCCCTGTCTCTCTTCCCCAACATCTAATCATGCTTCCAGAGTCACCTCCCAAACAGACTATGTGCATGCAAATCCTTGTCTAAGGGTCTGCTTTTATAGGGACCAAAACTAAGACAAAGACAAAGAACACAATGACCAACCAATTCCTCCCATGTTCATGCACAACGCCCCAGACACTTGTCACGGGAAATGTTGCTTTGGGGATGGGGGTGATGAAATGGGGGGAGGACTGGGAAATTTTGTCATGGTAGCAGGGGAGTCAACCCACTAATGCAAGCCAGGATTTACACACTCTCTTTTAAGGTAGGGGAGAGATGTCCTTGGCCTCAGCAGCTATGGTAGAACCAGCATCACATGGTCAAATACACCTTCTAAAGATTCTGAATTCAAGATGGCCTCGGACTTCTCTGATTTGTCTCAGAACCCAGGGTTGGGGCAAAGGGGGAAGCTACTCCAAAGAAGGTCCAGCAACACAATGGCAAGGGAGACAGAGCTGCCATGCGGGGAGTCCAGACAGGAAACGGGCACGACCCTGCAGTTCTGGGCAGGAGGTGCCAGGATGGGGAAGACCAGGGGAATGGTCAAGAAAGCATCCCAAGAGTGAGCTCTCAGCCCAGCCCTGGAACTTAAATAGAGTTTGGAAGTGAGGCTGGAGTGGGAAGAGGTTGAGGAAGAGTGTTCCAGGTAACGGTACGGCCTGAGCAAAGGTCTGGCTGGGAGAGACAGCTCGGGAAGTTATGAACCGAGTGAAGTTCAGTGTGTCTGGAGCTGGGTACTGGGACTGGAGTTGGGCTGCAATTCAACTCAGGGCTTGTCCCACCCAACAGACTAGCATAAGGTCCCTCGCAGAGGACGCTGTGCAGGACAGAGGCTGGCTAACATCTGGAGCTTAAATGGCCATTGCATTCCCCTAAAGAGCTGGAGAAAGGCTAGCTGCAATGAGAAGCCCCAGTGATCGGGCTGAAGTGGCCTTTCCCCTGCCCTCAGAGGCAGAGCAGCCAGGGGTCACAACCAGTCGACTGCTGGGAAGAGAGGTGGATTGGGAGTCAGACAGCTCCCAAGTCGTCATCTGTGTGACCTTTGGAACTACCCGCTCGGGGCCTCCGTTTTCTCATCTGTGAAATGGGGATGATAGCAGGCACCCCACAGGTTACTGTCAGGATGCAGTGAGGTACTATCCAGGTGTTGGGGAAGTGGACCTGGAGTTCCGGTGGCCACGCAGGAGGTGAGACACCCAATCCCATTCCCAGCAAGTTCTTCCCAACTCCCGTCTTCTAAAATTCTTCCTTCCTTGGGAATATTGTTCGAACTTTCTTGCTCAGATGATTGATTCCCCTTCAGAGCAGCCCTTCCTTCCGATGCAAGTACAGGGCACTTTACAGCCTTCAATCAACAAATGTTTACTGTGTATCTACTGTGTGCTAGACTTCTAAGTTCTGAGGATATAACAGTGAACAAAGCAGGAAAACAATACCTGTCCTCTTAGTGTTTACATTCTTGTGGGGGAAGAAAGATAGTAAATAAAATATACGAAAAAATATTAATAAAATAAGCTAAATGCTGATAGGGGTTATGGAGAAAAATCAGGGAAGGGGAATAGATTTGGGGAGGACTTTGATTTTAAATAGAGGGGTCAGAAAATGCCTTAATGAAAAGTTAACACCTGAGCAGAGGCCTGAAGGAGGTAGAGACACCAAACATGCAGAGATCTGGAAGAGCATTCCAGAAATAACCCCCAGTGCAAAGGCCCTGAGGTGGGAACATATACAGCATAATGGAGAACAACAAGGAAACCAGTGTGGCTGGAGCAGAGTGATCTTGCCAGCTGTTAAGCCTTGAAACTATCACAGAGCTCATCTGTTCCAAGATAGAGGAAGGGGCCATGGGAAGAAAATGCCTATTTCCATAAGAATATGTCTATAGGCACTTTCCTTCCAGCCACAGATTTGGCTGGAAGGAAGCTGCTTCTCTAATTCTGACTACTGACCATGGTCTGAGATCTGTCTTCTGCACTGATGACCCACTCTGCCATTTACAGCACCTTCTCACATTTTACACCTGGTGTTGTCTTCCTGATCTGGAGCTTGGTCCTCCCTGACAGTGATCTGGGTCTCATCCAGTTACACTGTACCAAGAAGCTCAGAATACATGTCCTCCCAGTATGACTTGACCTCAGTTCCCTTGATACATTAGTTAAGATAATACTAGTTGCTGTAAGATATTTATACATAATGGCTCAAACGCAATATAAACTTATTTCTCTTTGTATAAAGATAGAAGAGATGTTTTAGTATCAGCAGTTGGCTCTCCTCCAAGTGGTCATTCAGGGACCTAGGCTCCTTTTCTCTCATAAATAGGAGCCATCTTCATCATGCCGCTTTCAAGATCTCTATGATCATCTGTATGGCACAAAGGGTATGAGTATGGAAGGTCTGCATGAGAAGCTTTAATGGACCTGGCTTGGAAGAGGCACCCATCACTTCTGTCCACATTCCATTGGCTAGAACAAATTATGTGGCCTCACCCAACTACAAAGGGAGCCTAGGAAACACAACCTAACTATGTGCCCAGAAAGAAGACGAAATGGGTTTGGCAAAGAGCCACTCACTGTCTGTAACATTCTAGAAGCTGAAACTTTCCACTCTGATATAAAACTAAGGTAACACCAGGTACCTTGCTGTGGCCTCAGTTCAGCTAATGATGCTCATTCCATGACTCTTATTTTAAAACCTAGCCTCCTTCTTTGCACTCTAAACCTTTCCCAGCCCCAAGCTTCTCCTAAACTTCCCACTAAAGCCTCCCCTCCCTGCCCACTGCATGCCCATGCGGCATCAACTAGTAGCATATGTGAGATTCAGTGCCAACAGCAGAGGGGGAAGACAGGATGGAATTTTGGCTCAAGACCCAAGCAACATCCTTATGTTGGAAAGAAAACCACAGCAGCTTATTTCTTTACTTCTTCAGTCTCTTACAATAGCTATGACAGTTTCTTACAATTTTTTAAGATTCAAACACTCCAAGGATCAGCAGTGGACAAGTTAATGAGAAATACAATGGTTGCTGTTAGGAATAAAGAGCTGATCATGGTGAAATGTGAAGAAATTATTGCATTTATCTAGGGTTTGTCAGTTTAAGTACAGGAAGTTAATGTTGGGGAAACACAAATGGTCTTTGAACTGAGTGAATAATGCAGCTGCTTCCCCTGTTATTTTTTATAACTGTTTTTAAATTAAATACACACACGTTCAAAAGCCCCCAAGACAATGCATTGAGAATACCTTTGGGGAGTAAGTCGTACTGCCACTTCGAGATGCCAATTAAAGTCTACATATTTAAATCCCTTCTTCCAATCTGTCAATCTAAGCGAACAAAGAAATCCAGAAATTTAATAAAAGGAAAGACTCTTATCTCCATGCTAGAAAATAGGGATGGGGGCACTCAACAGGGCAGACACATCATGGAATGACTGGGACAGAGTGCAGGTGGCACCAGATTGAGGAAGACACTGGCTCATGCACAATTCCACGTGAGCAAAGGAAAAACGGAATCCAATAGAACCAGAGTCTCTACTCCTCCCCCAACCCTTCACCCCACTCCACCACCAAAAACAGTTCAGAGTTTAAGGGGCTGGAGATAACCATGCATGCCGGCCTGCCTGCCCACTGCCAGCACCTGCAGCGTTTTGCCTGTGGGCTCCCCCTGGTCACCAGAGCCAGCAGTATCTTTGCAGGGCAACCGAGGTCCTGGAAGCCGCCCTCAAACAATGGCCTCCTCTGCCTCCCCCCTCAGCCAGGATAACTCTGAGGCACGTGCTCTGTCCCCAGTAGGATTGAGTTCCAGTGGTCCATAGTGGTGACATGCTTAATTATGTGTCTTTATTGGCTGTCTCCCCTCCCCCCCTCTCTCCCTCACTTATCCACTGATGAGTCTTGACATTAGCTCTCAAATAAACCACTTGCACTGAAATCTTTATCTCAGGGTCTGATTCCAGGGAAACCCAAATTAAACAGGTAGCTCACCCAAACCTTCTGAAGGTGGGAATGGTGGGTCAAGTAAAGTGGGGTGATGCCACAACGAAGTTCTAGAGTGCATGGCTGAGCCTGCTGGGATAGGGCTGGTGCCTTAGCTGACATCAAACTAACAAGAACTTAGGAAAGGATGCACCCAGCTTGGGGGTGGGGGTTTCCCTCTTACGTGCCTCCCCTCACAAACACAGACACGTGCACCCACAAGTTACTAGAATCTACTTCTCTCTCTTTGGGGAACATCAGAGCAGAGACCCTTACGATATCTGACAGAACCCATCTCATCCTTGGGCAAACATAAATGTCTCAAAGAATAAGAAAATAAAGAAAAATCACCTGCCATAAGAAAAGATTTGGCAGTGTAAACAATGGGCCAATACTGCAGAGTCTCTACAAATGTTTCCCTGTATATACATCAGAGAAAACTTTAGGAAATAGCTCCTAAATATATGTAATAAGATTCAAAATAATATATGCAACACATGCAAAATATATGCAATAAGACCAAAAAATCCATTGTACGATATTAACATCAGAGGAAGCCTGGTGAAGGGTTAATGACAGCTGTCACATCTTTGTACCTTTTCTGTGGATCTAAAATTATTCCAACATAAAAAGGAAAAACAAAACAAAGCAACAATAACAATAACAAAAAAAAAATTGCATGTATGAAAGAAAAGCTCTGAGTTCCGAAACTACTTTCAGTAGGAAAAGCAAAGATGATCAACAAAATACCTAAATGTAGTAGAGGCCAAACAATAGATTGGAACTGCCAAAACCCAAATTAGTGAGCTGGAAGATCAGCTTGAGAAATTTCCCCAAACTCAGAAGACAGGGATGAAAAAATAATATGATAAGACAAGAGATGAAGAATGGGGGATGGATCCTGGAGGCTCAATAAACTTCCATTTGGGATTCTAGAAGGAGTAAACAGGACAGATGGAGAAGCAATAATGAAGGAAATAAACAGAAGGAAAATTCCCTCAACCGCAAGCAATGGATCAGCTCCCAAGGATGGTAAGCGCTGGCAGGAAAACCTGCAGTGAGCGGCAGCGTGCACAGAAGCCAAAGCTCAGCCCCCCAGGCCGTGCCTGAGCCTCTTGGCATCTGCACTGGTGGACGTGACAGCGAAGAAACAAACACAAAAGGCACTGAGTCGTCTGTAGTCGCCAACACAACAGTCAAAGCGATGGAAAAGTCCGCAATTCCTGGCATGACTCCTGGTGACCTGCACTTTTGCATAGGTCCAGGACATCAGGGGAGTGCATAAAGGAATCCTGCTGAGCATGTCTACCCGGCTCTGGACAATGAACAAAGCTATGTCAGCCCTTGGTGGGGAGGGGGGTTCTTAAGGCTAAGGAGGTTTAGGATTAGGTTGCAATGCCATGTTTTCTCATACCCTTACCATTTCCCTGCCTCCCAAGGCCTGCCCCACTCCTCTTCCCGCCCTTCCCCCAACAGCTCTCCCTATCGAGGGTAGAAAGCTTAGATGACGGACAAATCCTTTTATCCCCCAGGTCTATTTGGTCTCTAGATGGTGACTTTTTATGTTTGGTGTCTATCATTTCCTCTCCATCTCCATGACCTCAACCAAGTCCAAGCCCTTCTTCCTGGACTAGTTTGACAATATCCCAATGGTCTTCATGCTCAATTGTCTACTAAATACCAAGACTTGGAGCAAACCAGGTGTTGCAAACTCAGAGCCAGCAGGTGATATAAATGAGTGACGCAAACAAAGTTACAATAGGGAGCAGGAAGGACTTTGGCAAACTGGAGAGCTTGTGCCCTGAATAAGGAGACAGTCACAACTCAGCTCCAGCCTATTGCTTCCCTATTGGACACTGGCCCCCAGAGCTCAGATCTTCTAGTTATTCAAGAAAAAACAAAAACTCAGACTTTATGTAAAACCTCCTGATTTTTAAAAGTTCGCATTTAATTAAATTTTTAATGACTCAGATGTTTACCTGTTTGGGTCTTGGTTTATTCATAGCACCTAGAACAGTGCTCAATAAATATTCTTGAAGGTTAAGTGTTGCATGGATGCTATCAGACAATCGTGCCTCTAATTTGCAAATTCTGCATTGAAGAATCTTGTTTAATCGTCCTACAACCCTGTGGAGTGGGTATTATCATGCTTGCTTCACAGATGAAGAAACCATGGCTCACAGAAGGAAAGAAGCTTGCCCAGTCATGCAGCCAGCACCAGGGCTGGGGTTTAGGCCAAGATTTCTCTGACCCCACTAGACCAACCACTCAGGAAAGAGGTATTCTGAGTTCTGGTCCCCCCTCTGTCACTACCAGCTGTGGGTTCTTGGATAAGCTGTCCTCAACACATCCCTGTCCATAAACCTACCCATGAGCCTTCTCTACGTTCCCTTTGTTTTGTTTCCTAAATATTTCCATCACTAACCCTATCCCTTTGTTTTCCCCTCCCATTTCATCTCCTGGCTAGACTTATTTTTCCTTTATGGTAGTCTCCACAGTTCTGCCAAATATCATTCCTTGAAAATCTTACAAGACTCTAACAAGAGGAGACAGACCATATTCCAAGATCTAATACTTGAGTTTCTTTCCCATGTAGTCTGACCCACTTCTCACCACTACCACTCCAAGTCTACACCACAACCAGCCTCTACAATCTCACCATTCCTTAAAGGCACTGTGTCTTTCATGCCTCTTTGCCTTTGACATGCTCTTCTCTCTCCTAGAATGTGTGTGTTTCCCTTCTCCAAGAGATAAGTCTTAACCAGCCTTAAGAAGCTGGCTTGAATGATCCCCCTTCGTGGAAACTTCCCTGAGATTTGCAGAGCCATCCAGAGCTTTCTCAGTGGCCCCCTGGTCCCTTGTAAGGATTCCAAGAAAGCTGCATGCCTCACTTTGTTGGAATCACTTGCTCATGTATCTGCCTCCACAAACAGGTGGCTCTCTCTGTCTTCTTCCACGTGACTGTCCCCATGCCTAGCAGGGACCTAGCAGAGACCTTTCAATACAGATTTAATAAATATTGTTTATGAACAATAGGTTACAGCTTTGCCCTCTGCAGATAAATAGAAGGGAGGAATAAAATATATCTTACAAATATATAATTTAATGCTTTCAATAACCCTACAAATCAGCAATTCTCTTCATTTTACCAAGCAGGAAATTGACACTTAGCAAGGTTAATAGGCTAAGATGCAATAGTCACTAAGTGGCAGAGCCAGAATTTAAATCCAGGTCTGCGGCTTCTACAATTCCCAGTTTTTGTTCATGATACCATATTTCCCTCCTATAGAAGCCTGTCAAGTATTCCCCCGAGACTCCTTCACATCTGGCTCAGCAACCTCCATTCTTTTAGCCTTTCCTGATGTGTTACAAACTCATGACCCATCACCATCCTGAAGATGGTGAAGCTCACCAGGGTTCGTAATGCTGATTTGATTCCCACATTTGATCTTCTCTCAGTTTTGCCCAAGACCCAGAAAACATGGCTTCCCCAGACAAAAACTGATGATGATAACGGATTCAAGGAAGGAATACAGAGAGCTCCATGCAGACCCTCTTCCGCACCAAAATGAAACAAGTAAAAATGCATATCCTCATGACTATTTTCTTAAAAAATAGATGAGAGGGTTTGCCTATTCTGTACATTTTACATAAACGCAATCATACAATATGTGTTCTTTTGTCTCTTGATGAGGGTGGGGTGGGGAGCGACTGCTAGTGGGAGCGAGGTTTCTTTTTGGATGATGAAAATGTTCTGGAATTAGATAGTGTTGATGGTTGTACAACCTTGTGAATATACTAAAAATCACTGAATTATACACTTTAAATTGATGTATTTTATGGTATGTGAATTATATCTTAATGAAAAGTTACTTTTTGAAAAACCAATGCAGAGAAAACAATGTGAAATTTGCTACCAGTCAGCTACCCTGGACTCTTCAAAATGTCAATATCAGGAAAAATATAAAAATGTAGGGGAAAAAATGACAGACTGAAAAAGAACAGAGACCCAACTACCAAACCAAAAAGATGAGAGAGACATGGAGAAGCTGGGGATCAGTTCACCCAATGCCCATTCTCAGCCCTTTCTTTCTTACCTTCTTCTGCTGTAAAGGTTTGAAAGTTGGGGCGAGACTCAATTTCCCAGCCTCTCTTGCAGCTAGAGGTGGACATGTGACATGTTCTGCTAATGAAATGTAATGAAAATCTACTGAACATTCCCAGGAAAGTTTTTGCTTTCATATTCCCTCCCTTCCTTCTGCCTGAAATTGCAGAGATGAGACTAGAAGTGAAGTCAGCTTGCCACCTGTGATGGTTTGCAGCTGTGTGGACCCCAGAAAAGTATGTTCTTAAAGTTAATCCATTCCTGTGGATGTGGAGCCATTGTAAATAGGATCTTCAGTGAGGAGGATCTTAAGTTAAGACGTGACCCATCTCATTCAGGGTGGGTCTTAATTCTCTTACTGGAGTTTTTATAAGAGGATGAAATTCAGAGAAAGGCACAGAAGCTGAGAGAAAGTCACAGAAACAGAGAGGAAGCCATGAAACCAGAAGCTCAAAGCAATGAAACCCAGAAGAAAAGAGAGAACAGCAGACACCGCCACGTGCCACCATCTGACAGAAGAGTCCAGGATCACCAAAAGCCTGTCTTCAGGAAGACGGTATTGTCTTGATGGTGCCTTGATTTGGATATTTTCACAGCCTTGGAACTGTAGGCTTGAAAACTAATAAATCCCCATTGGTAAAAGCCAGCCCATTTCTGGTATATTAGATGTCAGCAGGCTAGCAGACTAAAATGCCACCATAAGCAACAAGCTCAACAAAAACTCCCAACATACTAAGAACAGAGGATTGGGAATCCAGACCTGAGTCCTTGGTGGCATCTTTGATTCACCATACCAGCCCTGTACTTCCTGCCTCTGGATTTCTTGTTATGAGGGATTTATTTTTTAATTCTTTAACCTAGTCCTAGTCAAGATTTCTGTTATTTGCAGCCAAATGCTTTCCCAAGTATTACAGGGAGGCTTCCAGATGGATAAATCGCTTAACCTCCCTGTGCTTCGGTTTCCTCATACATAAAATAAGAGTAATAAAGGGGGTCAGATAAAGGAACCTCATAGGGCTGATGTGAGAATTAAAGGAGTTAATACATTTAAAGCACTTAGATCAAAGCTTACAAACAAGAAGCCAACACATTAGCTGTTATTATTGTTACTATTAGTACTATTATTGTTATTATTATTATTATTACAGAATGAGAGAATATTCTCAAAATTCTGCACTCTGAAGTCCATCAAATTGATCAAAAAGGAGTCTCCAGCGATGAACCCAGGTAATGTCCCTGAGCGGATGCTGGCTCATGGGACGTGGACCAGACCAAAGGGAATCACTTGGGTGGGGGTCAGTGTGGTTTGCTGGGTAAGAGGCTGGGCTCTGGAGCCAACTTTGCTCAGTTCGATTACTGGATCTACTACTTACTAGGTTGGGATGTTAGGTTAAGTGACAAATTCCATGAACCTCTATTTTCTCAGCTGTAAAATGAGGATGATAAGGATCATCTGTAACTCAAAGCATTGTTGGAAAAATTAAATGAAATAATGAATGTAAAGTGCTTAGCACTGCATCTGGCCCACAGTATATGCACCAGATTATCCATCTCTGTATAGTTTCATTGCTGATGTTGTTGTAATTATTATCTCCAGAACCTTGAGAAATGTGTTTTGTTAATACTTGTTGGAATGAAGGATGGATGGATGGATGGATGGATGGATGGATGGATCAGTGGACCTATAGATGGATGGACGGATGGATGGATGGATGGGTGGATCAATGGACCTATAAATTACTGGATGGACAGACTCTCTTGGAGGTCAGGAGGATAAGAAGAGTTAGCAACTTCAATAAACACACAGCCCCATTCATTATAGCACCTGCCTGGACTCCTTTTAAAAAATGCCCTCAATCCACAACCATAGTGTACACAGCCCCCATGAAAATAACTTCTTAACAAAACTCTAAAAGAAAAATACATCTTGCCACTGCTGTGGAATTACAGGTTGTCAGTAGCCCAGCATTAGTGCATATCCCCAGACTTTATTTTTAATAATAAAGTCACTGGGCCCTTCGATCATGGGGGCCAGGCCATCTTTGGGTCTCCTTGCTGCTAACAGAGAAGGGGGCCATCTGTACCCCCACCCCAGGCAAGCAGGTCAGCTTCACCCAGACAGCAGCATAAATCATAATTTGCTGCTACCTTCAAACAGGGCCATGGAGGGTGAGGGGCAGCAAAGCCCACAGCAACCTCAGGTACAAAGACAAACCTCAGCTTGATTCACTGAAAGGTAATTACAGGGACTGTCAGAAACTGGTGCCGGCTTTACTTTCAAGTAAGAGAAGCTGCAGGAACCTAAAAACTCCACATATTCAAAAATAATCACTGAATTCCCACAGTGAATTTGTGGGTCGGTCATTCACCACTCTCCCGTTCCCAAATAAAGACATCGGCAAAGTACTTTCTTTAGAATGGAACAAAAAAATGAGTTATTGCCTTTTCAATGATTCCCAAAAAGGAAGGGACAGGGAACTGGTGTTTATTAAGCATCTACAGTGCACTGTGCTAGACATTTTATGTATATTTCTTGAGTTCAATTGTACAGCATCCTGAATTCCCCTTTTATGGATGAGGAGATTGAGGTTCAGCAAAGTTAAATAATTTGCTCAGGGCACAAAGGTGAGAGTGGGATCTACCCATATTTACATGACTGGTGGGGGTTTCCAGAAGCCCTCTCTGGTCCCTTCAGAAGCTGCTGCAGCCCGTGGCTGATGCTGCGCCCTGCCGCCCACAGACCTGCCCAGTTTCCCATAGTGATGTCTGGTCATGTGAACTCAGGCCCAGCCAAGCAGATCCTGGCCTGAGTGTGTGGCCCACACACCCAGCTCAGTGTGTCAGGGCTGAGAAAGCTGCCCAAGGTCAGCCTTGCTCTAGACTTTTGCTCCATTTCCTCACTGAGACCAGGCGTGGAGCTGCAACCTGGCACCTTGGCTTAAATCCTACCAGCCCAAACTCCCCGGGCTGCTCCAGCCCTCTCTGGGTCCCTAGCTCATGCCCACATCACCTTCCTTCTTTGCTCCTGAAACAGAATTTACTGAGACCCTTCTCTGAGCCAGGCTCAATGCCAAGTTCCATGGGTCCAGCAGTAAACGAGAGTCACAGCCACTACCCTCGTGGAGCTGTTAGTTTAGCCAGCTGCACAGTCATAGCTCAAACAAATCCAGAACCATCCACTCAACATAGCCAGTGTTCCAGTGGGAAGATCCATGTAACAGGGGCATCAGCAAGGAGCTAGACAGAATTCCACAGGGTATCTCAGTTAACCCTCCACCAAGGTCTACAAGGTAAGCATTTCTATCATCTCCATTTTACAGATGGGGAAACTAAGGCTGAGGGAGGTTTAAGTAAGCTCAAGAGCTCACAGCTGGCAAGTGGTGGATTCAGGGTTGGAATCTGGCAGATCTGATTCCAGATCCTACCCAGAATGGCTCCATGTCTTAGGATGACAAACTCTGGTGGCCAATAGCCTCCTTACTTTGAAACCAAGTTTGAAAAGTAATTCAGGGAGAGGCCGGGACACTCACGCTGGCCAGAACTCACTGGACAGGTGCCCAGGTGGGCCGGGCATAAATCAGGACTCATTTCCTGGCCGGAAGGGACCCCAGTGGCTGAAGACAGAGGACAAGCCCTTCCTCCAGCCTGCAGCAGGCCCAGTTGGTCTGGCCGGCTGGTGTCCCTAGTGAGAGGCCACCACTGACACCGCCTGTCCACACAAGTCCCGGGCGGCACCACCGCTGCAAGCAGTCCACACGCACAGAGCAGTGAGAGTGATTTCAGATCGCCCCCTCTCCCCAGGCCCAAGAACCTGTCAATTACCCGGGCACACACGGCCCATTTGGAGGACAGATATTACTTTCTTTGCTCACCATAGAGCCGTGAATCTTGATCCAAGCACAGATGAAAGAGGAGGGCATGGGGTTAACTGATCAAGTGTCACTGGCTCCTGGGTGAGGGTTGGAATAAATGGCTCATTTCCCAGATGCACAGGCCCCTTTCTCCCCAGTTTCCTGTGATTAACCCAGTCACTAAGGCTATCGATCGAGGAACTTACACTTTCAGGCTCCTCTTGTCCACTCCAAAGTGGTCACCTTGGAATACACCCCTACACCTTCCTTGGGTCTGTAAATGTTTGCTGGATATCAGCTAGACACAAAGCAGGGCATTAGGGCCTGGAGTTGGGAGGGATACAGTTTAGTGCCCCTTTGTTCATTTCAACCAACATTTATTGAGCACCTGCTGGGTACAAGGCCCCGTGGTAAACAATTAAGATATGAAGATGGGTCCCACCCTCAAGAGTGGGAGAAACAGACAAGCAAAGGGTATCATGCGGGGTGGCAGGATGTGATGAGAGCAGGAGGTTGGGGAGAATAGGGTGTAGGTCAGGGAGGGCAATATAAGATAGATGAGGTCAGTCTTGTGCCTTAAGCTCAAAAAGGCAGGAAGAGACAAAATAGTATTATTTTCTCTAAATCAATCTCAGGTCTCAGCTTCCTGAGCTGGCAGGAAATTTATACTTGGGGTTCCTTTCTTGGCCCCCAGGATCCAGGGCCTGCTGGAGGTCTTACACAGAGCCAACTCTGCAGATGCCCAGTGGCTGCAGGTCACACTGGTTGCCTTGATTAAGGTCAGCCGTCCAAGCCTGCAGGGCTCCTTGTTGGCAGATGGCAGTGCTGCCTTCGCATCAAGGTGGGCTCAGGAAACTCTGCCCAGACTGGGAGCCCCAATGACTGTTGCCCCAACTTCCTTGGACTCCCTCACGGTCAAACCCTCAGACACCCCACTTTCTGCAGGAGTTTCCTTCTCTTCACAAAACCCAAACAACGTGTCCTTCCTGGCCTTCAGGAAACCTCTCTCACTCTCTTCTCTTTCTCGTTCTCTCTCCTCTGTTCACCTGTTTCCCCACCAAAGATCCCCACCACCCCACCCCCCAACATTGCATTACCCCCTAGTGAGCCTAGGTTTTGAGAAAAACAAAACCAGGCAAAGAGACTTCTTCAGACAACTGCTTTTAATCATACAACACAAGTCTCCTGTAGCCAGGGAAGACAAAAGCCCCTCCACCTTATGGTGGGGAATACAAGAACACAATACAAATTAATATATTGTTACCCCATCTGTCAAAGGAAGATTCAGAAAAGGACGCGTTTAGAACAGAAAAGAAAATTTTAATTGCAAAGAGTACGAGTGAGTCAGGCTTCAGAAGGACTGGCTCGCCAAATACAAAACACAGCAAATATTTCAAGGAAAACAATTGCAAAATCATCAAACTCACTGGGTTTACCCTAATCTGCTCATGGCGAGAAAAACAGCAACTTTCTCACATGATTATCATATTCCCAAAGGGCATGAAATATCTTCAGAGCTCAGCATAGCAAGAATCAGGGATAAAATTGCCTTTCTTAGGGAGTTCAGGTTTATAGGGAAGATATTCAAGGATTTACTATCTTGGAGACCCTGATATTTTTGGTTTTGATTCAGGATTTATGAGTATGTAGCTGTGTCAGTTTAGGTCTTTTGTTCCCCCTGATGTGGGATGTGACGTGCTTATTCATATTGGAAGCAGGGCAAAGTGGCTGTTTTGGCCTTTATAAGTGAAGAAAAATGCAACAGAAATCCAAACCACTTGATCAGAGGCAGTTGTAAAAGTATCAGTATGGAACCTCAAAGTGTGGGCAAAGTTTGAGTGCGTGTGGGTTGGGTGGATAGGCACAGGGGCATGTCCACAAGCCGGGGTACTCACACTGGAGCTTGGGGATGCGAGGGGAGGTTGCAACAGCTGGTTGGGGACCCTGCAGCCATCCAGAGAGGGTCAGGAAGGCTCCTCTGTGCCAGGGGCCTCCGAATCCTCAAACATCCGCCAGACGCTGAGGTCTTTCAGGCCCACCTCTTTCAACAGAGATGGGGAAACTGAGGCTACGGAACTTGGATGTGTCCTCCCAATACCTTCAGTGATAGCATCTTTGGCCTTCAGATGAGAGGCAGGGTTGGGTTTTTGAAAACAGCAAAAAGACATTCAGAGTCAGGTGTGGTTAATTGGTCAAGGACCAAGGCAGGCAATGCCACTTCCTAGTAACATTTTTGTAAAAATAAGAAGAAAGGACAAAGACAAAAATGAAAGCATAGTTCCTCTGCTGTGAACTGCCACTGAAGGCCAATCCCAGTGGACAACGCAGACAGACTTAGACTGTGGACACAGCCTCCCGAAGGGGTCAATACTCATTGTGGTGGTTATACTCTGGGGTCTTTTTATCCTTCTCATTTATTGCTCATTTTAATTAAAAATAATAATCCACACTCACTGTGAAACATCTGAACAATAAAGAAGGAAATAGAGCAACAAATGGGGACTCCCTTTAATAGCTACCCCCAATCCTAACTCTCTTCCCCAAAAACAAATAATCTCAGTAATTTAGTCTCTACCTATTCTAGTTTGCTAATGCTGTTGAAATGCAAAACACCAGAAATGGATCAGCTTTTATAAAAGGGGGTTTATTTGGTTACAAAGTTATAGTCTTAAGGCCATAAAGTGTCCATCAACAAAGGGTACCTTCACTGGAGGATAGCCAATGGTGTATGGAAAACCTGTTAGCCGGGAAGGCACATGGCTGGCGTCTGCTCCGGAGTTCTGGTTTCAAAATGGCTTTCTTCCAGGACGTTCCTCTCTAGGCCTTAGCTCCTCTTCAAAATGTCACTCTCAGTTGCTCCTGGGGCATTTGTCCTCTCTTAGCTTCTCCAGAGCAAAAGTCTGCTTTCAACAGCCATCTTCAAACTGTCTCTCATCTGCAGCTCCTCTCTCAGCTCTCTGTGCATTCTTCAAAATGTCCCTCTCGGCTGTAGCAAGCTCGCTCCTTCTGTCTGAGCTTATATAGTGCTCCAGTGAACTAAACAAGGCCCATGCTGAATGGGCAGGGCCACACCTCCATGGAAAGTAACCACAGTTATCACCCACAGCTGGGTGGGGCACATTTCCATGGAAACAACCTGATCCAAATGTTCCAACTTAATCCCCACTACTATGTCTGCCCCCACAAGATTTCATCAAAGAACATGGCTTTTTCTGGGGGACATGATATATACAAACCAGTATACTACCTTTCTAAGTGTTTGCACCTATTCACTAATTTTTATGCATATAAACTCATTTACTGAAGGGTTTCCCTACCCAAACGGCACTAGACAACATATTCTTCAGCTTTGCTTTTTTTATTCACTTCACATCACAACCACCTTTTCATCTCCTTTAGTTTGACCTCATTGTGTTGTAAACAGCTGCATAATCCATCATGTGGTTGCTCCCCAATTAATGTAACTATTCCTCATTAATGCACATTTAGGTTATTTGCAAATTCTTACAAATACAAATAATGCCACAGTAAACATATATCATTTTAGACATATATGCATAGATTCTATACAATAGATTTCAGGGAGGGAAATGCTGATTCAGCAATACGTATAATTTACACTCTTGACATCAGCGCAGCACAGGAGAAAGATTTATTTTGTATCCTCTTTGTAAGCTAGATATTAACGACCTTTTAAAAAATGTTTGTCAGTCTGATATGTGGAAGACACTGTCTCATTTCAGTCTGCTCTGCCTTAACTATGAGTAAGGCTGAGCATCTTTTGATTTGAGTCTGTAGTTATGTCAGCTCAGGTCCTCTGAGAAGCAGGTGCCAAGATGGGATTAGACAAGCAAGTGCTTTGTTGGGATACAAAGGGGGATGGAGCAGGAGGATGTAGGGAGAGCCTCTAGGTGGTGAGGCTGGTCTGGGAAAAGACAGAAGAAAGAGGGGGTGGGTAGGAGGAGCCTCTGACCACAAAGCAGTTCTGAGGAAGCCTCCACCAGGTCCATGGGGATTTCCTGAAAAGATCTATTTGTAATCCCCTCACTGTGCGCAGCCATTGGCTGGGAGCAGCCGGGGGGAAGAAGGGCCTGGCATGAACACCAAGGAGGGTCAAAAGATGCTCGCGTGGGCTTCAGGCTGTCAATCAGTTCTGCTACCTGCGGGAGGTTCTCCTGTAGAGAAGGCTCAGCAATGCGGCCACAATAGCCAATGTCCCCTTCTAGAAGGTACCCCACCATACCCTTTGCCTACTTTTCTATCACTTCTTTGTCTTCTTATAAATCTGCAGAAACTCTTCCTTTTATATATAAAGCCCCTTTTTTATATATTTCAAAAGTATTTTTTCCCAGTCTTTGCTTCTCTTTCAACTTTGGTCTTGTGTCTCACTGTATAGAAGTTTTAAAAATTTTCTATGGTAAAATATGCTAACTTTTTCCTTCAAGGTTTCTCTGTTTTAATTAAGAATGTTGTCTTCTTCAAACATTTCTTTCTTAAAAAAAAAAGAAAAAATTGGAGAAGGTCTCGTTGCTTTATCTCATACCTTCCTTGGCTGCACACTACATTATTGACATATTTAGAATAAATGATTATATTATGTGCCAACCAGGGCTTGATTCAATTTGCTTATCATCATTTCCAATTCCTTGCCACCTAATTATTACAAAATATGTTTCCTTTTGAAATCAGTGGCTGGACTCTATTCGCTCAAGTCAAATCCCATGATTTCCCCACACAAAGTCATCAATGAGTTAGTGCAGCAGAAAGAAAATCTTTGTAACACAAGTTGTGGACAAGATTCAACATTTGAAAGACAAGTGTGACGTTGCTTCCCTGGTGGGCTGGGCTGGGGACACGTGGGACCCCAGCCAGCAGCAAGGACCAAAAAGGAGGAAGGGGAGCCTGTGAGAAGGCTGTGATCATAGTATACTTGCTCCCACCCCCTGAGGAGCTGAAGAGCCAGTCCCAAGGGTGGTTTTCCACCCCACACAATCCTGAACGCCTCTACTACAGCCTCCTTTTGATTTTCTCTATAGCAGCTGTCATAAGCTTTGAATGTTACATTTATTGCTTAGAAGCAGGAGTTGCCTGGAAACTTGGGGGCTCACCACTAGGCCAGGAGCCTATGGATATTTGCTACCCATTGGTCCCCATGGAGAGGGGACCTGCACACAGCAGCTGGGGTTTGGGAGAAGAGAACCCACCCTGTAGGGAAAGGCCCAGCCACAGCTGAACAGGATCTTCCCCTGTCCCACATGTCCCTTACCCCATCTTATCCTCTGTGCCAGGTTGGATATATTATGTCCCCACAAAAGCCATATTCTTTAATGCAATCTTGTGGGGACAGATTTATTTATCTTTCTGACTAGAGTGTGACCTCTTGATTGAATGTTTCCATGGAGACTTGACTACACCCATTCAGCATGGGTCTTGATTAGTTTACTGGAGTCCTTTAAATAGAGCCACACAGGCCCAGACGCTTGCTGACACTGATGCTTAGAGACACCAGATGCTAGTCAGAGCTTGTTCCGGGGAAGCTAAGAGAGACAAACCCAGTGACATTTTGTAGGATGCCATTTTGAAATGCAGGAGCTGAAACACAACCTGGGACAAGCAGATGCCAGCCACATACCTTCACAGCTGATAGAGGTTTTCTGGATGCCATAGACTATTCTTCAGTGAAGGTATCTTCTTGTTGATGCCTTAATTTGGACACTTTTACGGCCTTAGAACTGTAAATTTGTAACCACCTTTATAAAAGCCAATCCATTTCTGTTATTTTTGCATAACGGCAGCATTAGCAAACCAGAACATGCTCCATTGCTACTCATTGTCAGTTGATTCTGAGCCTTGCAGGGACAGCCCAGCATGGCCTGGGATGCCCTCTGTACCACCCATCCTCCTTGCCTTCTCCTGAATCCCTTGAGACCACAGAAATTAGCCCTAGACAATTTTCAGTGATCTGGGGTTGTCCTGAGTTCACATTTTTATGTCAAAATGAATTTGGATACTGAAGTTGATCGCCTTATTGTGCAGATTTTATGAGGGAAAGATTAAATAGTCCTCTGATGTGTGCTTCATTAGTCCTCAAATCCTTTAAGAGTCATTAAAGCACCTTCTCATTGAAATGCTCTCCATCTCAACTTGATAGATAATTGGCAGGAAAAATCTCTCCATTATTTGGGTGCTAAACTGGCTGAGAAGCTCTACCAGACGTGGTCTTTGAGCCCAGACATTCTGCAGCTTGTGACCCCCAAAATCCACAAGTGTAATGAGACCAGAGTCAGCCCATGTCCTGCCTTTCCCAGGAAAAGACATTTCCCTGCCCCTTGCCTAAGAGGATGGATGGGTTTGCCCTGGTCAACCACACTCTTACCATGAGCCCCAGTTGCAAGTCAAGACTGTGAACCAGGTGAGGGCTCAGATGAGGGTCAGCACACAGTGAGGGGGCCATTATTAGGACTCAGTGTGGGATCAGGGTCAGGGCTCAGTCTGGGACCAGGACCAGGGCTTAGTCTTAGCCAGGGATCAGTGCTCAGTCTATTACCAGAATCAAAGCTCACTCTGGAAGCAGGGTCATAGCTGTGTCTGGGTCTAGGGTCAGCATCCAATGTAGAGCCAGAATCTGAGCTCAGTCTGAGGCCAGCATGAGGGCCCTGTCTGTGACCAGGCTCACAGCCCAGCCTGTGGCCAAGGGTTCACTGAGTCACCCTAGCCTAGCATCAACCCTACCTTATAAGGCTCAGAGTTTCAGGACTTGACACCTTGTCTGTGTACCCTCAGTCTCAAATATTAGCCAGACCTATTCCCAGCCAGGTTATGCCAACAGCCACTGAGACTCAAGCCATTTCAGGAGAAAAGAAGCAGAAGAGAGTGTCTGCAGGTGAAGGTCTGCATTAGGGATGGAGTGGAAAAAAGCTGAGGCAGAATTGTGAAGGGTCTGGAATAGTAAAGAGAGAAGCCAGCCTGTCATCGGGGTCTCAACCTCAGAAATCCTGAATTATTTCCAAATTTTTTTCCCAGCAAAACTTACTGCTTGCTCATCTTTTGGCTGATTTCAACAGCCAAAAGAGCCGGAATCTCAGGGAAAGGTCCAACTTGCTGCGGGTGGGAGGGAAGTGAGATTGCCTTGGACACACTGGACTTGCTAGGTGACTATGATGGTTTGAAGCTGTATGTACCCCAGAAAAGATCATGTCCTTTTAATCCATTCCTGTAGACCTACTGTAAACGAGACTTTTTGATTAGGTTATTTCACTCATTCAAGGTGGGTCTTAACCCTCTTACTGGAGTCCTTTATAAGAGGATAAAAGACAGAAAAAAGGTCCCAGAGCAGTTTAGAGAGAAGAACACCCAGAGAAGCCAAGAGAGACAGAATCTAAGAG
Organism: Choloepus didactylus; assembly: GCF_015220235.1. Taxonomy (NCBI): domain Eukaryota; kingdom Metazoa; phylum Chordata; class Mammalia; order Pilosa; family Megalonychidae; genus Choloepus; species Choloepus didactylus. Next base: position 47,210,916 of record NC_051325.1, read on the forward strand.
AGAAGACACACAGAAAACAGAGAGGAAGCCACTGAAGCCAGAAGCTGAAAAACGAAACCCTAGAGAGAAGAACCAGCAGACACCGGCCATGTGCCTTCCCATGTGACAGATGTGTCCCAGAGGCCAGCAGCCTGTCTTCAGAGTCCAGGTACCGTCCTCTGAATGCCTTGATTTGGAAATTTTCACAGCGCAAGAACTGTAAATTGTAAGTTAATAAAGCCCCATTGTAAAAGCCAACCCATTTCTGGTATATTGCATTTTGTCAGCTTTAGCAAACCAAAACAGTGACCTTCAGTGAGTCACTCTTCCTCTCTGAACCTTAGTGTACTTATCTACAAAAAGAGGAGTTGGAGTGGCTCACCTGCCATGCTGCTCCATCACCCAATTGGGAAGAGGATGGGGAGAGAGTCCCAGTTGAAGGAAGAGCCTTGGGAAAGGTCCAAGTCAAGAGAGATAGCTTGGCAAGACCAAGGAGCAGAAATAAGCTTAGTGTGACTGGACACAGAGTGTGAGAGAGGACAGGTGAGAGCTGAGGGCAGAAAGACAGGGATCAACCAAGCCTGCAGAGCCTGTGTGCAGTGGAAAGGAGTCTGGTTTTCATCCTGTGGGTAATGAAGAGCCCTGGAGGGTTTTAAACAGGAAAGTGAACACCATCAGATGTGCATTTGAGAATGATGGATCTGGTTGCTGTGTGGGGAATGGATTGGAGAATAAAAGAATGGAAACAGAGACCAGTGAGGAGGCTGTGCAATTGTCAGGCACAAAATGCTGTAGGCCTGGACTAGGGAGAGGGTAGAGGAAGTGGTAAGAGATGGATGAATCTGAGAGCGGTTTGGTAAGGAAAATCAACAGGATGCAATGACAAGCCAGCTGTGGTATGAGGAAGGGGTCAAGGGGAACTGGTGACTTCCAAGGTTCTGGCTTGAACAGCAGGTGGAGGGCATCAGTACTCACTGGAATGGGAGGAGTAGAGGAAGAGCAGGATTGGTGGGGCAAGAGGATGGTACCCTCCAACCTGGACCTGTTGAATTTAAGATCCCTGTGGGACTTCCAAGTGGGGATGCCCAAGAATGAAATAAGAACATGGGCTAGAAGTTCACAAGATTGAACTGGCTGAGAAGATAGATCTGGGAGACTTCAGCCATTATCCAGGGGTAACATATAGGGAAAGAAGAGAATCAGAGGACCCAGGAGGGAGACTTGGGACACCCCAACATTTAAGGGACCAACAGAGGAAGTGATGTCAACAAAGGAGCCAAAGAGGGAGTATTCAGAGAGGTAGGGAAAGACAAACTTGAAGAGGAGCTGTGTTGGAAATTAAGGAGAGAAAGAATGACATCAAGTGAGGCCAAGAGACTGAGGTAGGTGAGAATTCAAAGGATTCACTGGCCACAGAGATTGTTGAGGACTTTAAATAGAGCAGTTTCAGGGGTCCTCCTGGGGGCAGAAACTAAATTTTAATGAGTAGAAGAATGAACTGAGGAAGAGAAAGTGGAGATAGCAAATGTGGATAACTCTTTAGAAAAGTCTTCTCTGAAGGAGGTAAAGGTAGGCTCGTAGCTGGAAGAATGTGTGAGGTTGGGACAAAGAGATGTGTCCCAAGCAGGAAGAAACTTGGACTGTGGACACGCTGATGGGAAGGATCCAGTAGAGGGAGAAATTAAAGATAAAGGCAAGAGAGCTACTGGGGGAAAGAAGGGCTCACTGCCATTCTACCAGGAACTTCCCATACATTTTAATTTTTAATTCTCTCAACCAGCCTGTGGTTCCACCTAACTTTGCTTACTTCATTCTCATCACTTATCACAGTCTATAAATTATTCTAATTATTATTTGGCTTATTTATTGACTCTCTTTACCACTAATCTTTAACCTTCATGAGGGGAGGGGCTTCTCCATCACCATTACTTCTATCTTTTTTTAAAAAAATTATTTTATTGTGGTAACATATATATAAAACACAAAATTTGCCATTTAACTATTTTTAAGTGTACAATTCACTGGCATTAATTACATTTGCAATGCTGTGCTACCATCACCCCAAACAGAAACTCTATTCCCATTAAGCAATATCTCCCATTCCCTACCCTACCCTGGTAATCTCTAATCTACTTTCTGTGTCCATGAATTTGCCTATACTAGATATTTCATATAATGGAATCATACAATATTTGTCCTTTCACATCTGGCTTATCTCACTCAACATAATGTTTTCAAGGCTCATTCATAAACGTAGCATGACTCAGAAATTCATTCCTTTTTACAGCTGAACAATGTTCTATTGTGTGGGTAGAAAACATTGTGTTTATCCATTCATCTGTTGATGGACATTTGGGATGTGTCCACCTCTTGGCTGCTATGAACGGTAGTATACAAGTATCTGAGTCCCTGCTTTCAATTCTTTTGGGTATATACCTAGAAGTGGAATTGCTGGTTGAGCTTTTCTAGGAGCCACCAAACTGTTTTATCACTTCCATCTTATTTTTATTTTTCATCATGGCTCTTAACACCTGACATGACACTGTTTGCTACTTGCTTTTCATCTGTCCCTGCCGCACCCCCCACCGCCAAAAATGTCAACTCCAGGGGAGAAGGGATTAAGTCTGATTAGTTCTCCCCTACATCCCAGTGCCTCACATTGCAGCCAGCTCACAGAGGGCACGCAATAAATATGTGTGAAATGAATGAATGAAAACAATCTAGGAAAGGGTTTTGAAAACTATAAAGTACTGTTTTGAGTGAAGGACAGGGAGAAGAGCCTAAGATTTATCAAGCTTGTACCATCTGCCATATATACAGCTTCATCTAAATTTCCCGATAACTTTTTTTTTTTTTAAATATTATGAGATTTATTATATGAATTGGCTCACATGACCATGGGGATGGGTAGGCAAGTCTGAATTCCATAGGGCAGACCATAAGTTGTGAACTCCAATGAAGGTTTCCATGAATTCCCCAGGAGAGGCTGAAGTAGAGGTAGGAATTCTTTCTGACTGCTGAAATCATCAGTTCTCCCTTTAAGGCCTTCAACTGATTAGATGAGACTACTTTCGTGGCTGAAGGCAATCTCCTCTGTGTATTGTAGATGGGATCAGCCATAGTTGCAATCAACTTGCCTGATGATTTAAATCCACAAAGTATCCTCACAGTAACAATCAGGCCAGTGGTTGCTTGACCACACAACTGTACGCCATAACCTGACCAAGTTGACACATGAACATAGCCATCACGTGCAACCAGGACCTTTCCCCCATCTGCAACCCTGAACGATAAATCTACCCAGTGATACTTCTTTGCTCTGTATTGGTATCTCCACCCCAGATTCCCTCTCTGCTGGAGTTCCTGATTCCAGACTAACCTTTGCCCACACTCAGCTTCCTGTGTGCCAGCCCCAGGAGAGCCTCTCCCTGTAAGGATCTGCAGCCCTGCTCTCTGCCCACGGCCCTCCTTGGCATGTGCAACACTTCCCCCACTTAGGGGTCCTGTGCAACCCTTCAGTCTCAATGATGTAGACATGTTTAACTGGTGATGAGCGCCAATCTACACTAAAATTATTTGGTCCTGAACTTCAAAAAAATAAATGGCTGTATTTCTCCTGTCCCCAAGGGTGTTCTGAAACACACCTACCAAGGAACTAAACACTATATCCTGGAATGTGGCAGGATGGGGAATAAATCCAAAGATTCTGTCCTTTCTTCCCAGGTTAAGCCTCATTTCTGTACCAGCCTGTGGCCTTTAGACAGTCAATTCCTTTCTGCACTGGGTTTTTTTTTTTTTTTTTTTAATCTTCATTTTATTGAGATATATTCACATACCACGCAGTCATACAAAACAAATCGTACTTTCGATTGTTTACAGTACCATTACATAGTGGTACATTCATCACCCAAATCAATCCCTGACACCTTCATTAGCACACACACAAAAATAACAAGAATAATAATTAGAGTGAAAAAGAGCAATTGAAGTAAAAAAGAACACTGGGTACCTTTGTCTGTTTGTTTCCTTCCCCTATTTTTCTACTCATCCATCCATAAACTAGACAAAGTGGAGTGTGGTCCTTATGGCTTTCCCAATCCCATTGTCACCCCTCATAAGCTACATTTTTATACAACTGTCTTCGAGATTCATGGGTTCTGGGTTGTAGTTTGATAGTTTCAGGTATCCACCACCAGCTACCCCAATTCTTTAGAACCTAAAAAGGGTTGTCTAAAGTGTGCGTAAGAGTGCCCACCAGAGTGACCTCTTGGCTCCTTTTGGATTCTCTCTGCCACTGAAGCTTATTTCATTTCCTTTCACATCCCCCTTTTGGTCAAGAAGATGTTCTCCGTCCCACGACGCCAGGTCTACATTCCTCCCCGGGAGTCATATTCCACGTTGCCAGGGAGATTCACTCCCCTGGGTGTCTGATCCCACGTGGGGGGGGTCCCGATAACTTTTTAAGGTAGGAATTATTGTCTCTTTTTCATAAATGAAGATAATGGGCTCCAAAAAAATCCAAATACTGTCAATAAATGGCACAATTAATGCATGGTGGTGCCAGAATTGAAGGCCAGGGGTTTTGTTTGGTTTGGTTTTGGTTTTTGGTGTTCTGTTTGGCTGATTTTCTGAAAAACCCATGCTCAGATTGCTTAACATGTGCAGAATGTTTAGGTCGAACTTAACCATTTGGAAATGGTTACAGGTGATGGTAGCACATTATTGTGAGAATAATTAACAGTGATGAATTGAGGGTGAACATGTGGAAAGGGGAAGCTGAGTGTCATATATGTCACCAGAAGGAAAGTTGGAGGTTAAAGCATGGAAATGATAGCAGTGAATCTTGTGGTGGACAATGACTGTGATTAACCGTACAAATATAAAAAAGTTCTTTCATGAGTTAGAACAAATATATGACACTATTACAAGGAGTTAATAATAGAGGGGCCTATGGGAGAAAATGTACCTACTGTAAACTATGGACTACGGTTAACAGTAATATCCTAATATTCTTTCATCAACAGTAACAAATGTACCACACCAATGCTAGGGGTCAATAATGGGGGTGGTGGTTAAGAGGTATGAGATGTTTTGGGTTTTCTGTTTTCTTTTTATTTATTTACTGGAGTAATGAAAATGTTCTGAAATTGACCATGGTGATAAATGCATAACTATGTGATGATATGGTGAGCCATTGATTGCATACTTTGGATGGTCTGTATGGTATGTGAATAAATCTCAATAAAATTGCATTTAGAAAAAAAAAACCTGTGCTCATTTCCTGTACCACACGACCCCTGGGGATTGTTACAAATTCCCTCCCTCCACTGGTCATCAGAACTGCAAGCACAGAAGAGGGGGCTGACACAGTTGGGTAGAATCGTCCCCTGGGCTGCTGCCCCGCAGGAGGAGGAGAAGCGGTAGGTGGGAGAGATGAGGGAGCCCCACCAGGACAGCAGTGGCTGGGCTGAGCTGAAGGACAGTCTGGGGAGAGATTTGAGAGAGAACATGGACAGGGCCTGACGCTTGTTGGGCTGTGGAGGTGAGAAAGAGCCCAGGGTAGATGCCCAGGTTCCACACCCAGGGGATGGGGGTAGTCAGTGCTGCCAGAGGCTGAGATCCAGAAAGGAGAAAGAGCAGGTCTGGGAAGGGAGGTGGTTTCCATCTGGGACATGCTGAGTGGGTAGATCCTGGGGGAAAAGCAAATGGTGGGATCCAGTGTACAGCTCAGGGGAGCAGTCCAGGACAGGGATGAGGTTTGGGAGTGGGCCTAGAGTCCTCCCAGTGGATGCCCTTCCCAAGGACAGCATGTGAGAGAGGACGGGGCACCCCCTGGTTCCCGGGAGGGGAAGAAGAGGGTCCGTGAACAATACTCAGTGGAGCAAGCGGTCAGCAAGAGCAGCCCTTCTAAGTTGCATGGTTGTGAAGACAAGAGACAAGATGAATGAGCTTGTCTGTGTGTTCCCTCAGCAGAATATTTTACTGCCTACCTGGATAAACAAGCTGTCATTTACACCCAATCCTCGATCAACTGAAGCAGCTTAGGGAAAAGATAATGCTGCAGGTTTGAATACCCTCAGCTGCTGATGCCTAATTACTACACAAGCAAAACAAACCCAGAGAGTTGTAGGCAGAAAGGCTTGCTGGCAGCCCAGGAAGGAGAGCCATTTTCCCATTCCCAGGGGAGGGACAGAAGACAAGCACTGACATTTATTGAGCACCTACTGTATGCCAGGCACTTGGCATGTGCCATTTGAGTTAATATCATGTAAGTGGTATCATCCCCATTTTGCAGATAAGGAAATGGAGGCTCAGAGAGACCTGAAAATGTACGCAAGTCAAAGAATTCCCACCAGGGTCTTCCCACTGCCTCCCTGAAGAAGGTCCAGTTTTTGCCCCCTTCCTCCTTTCCCTTCCGCCAATCCCTAGAGGTAAGTCCAAATGCCATGCTCAGGATTTTGTGGCCATGTTTACTGTTCTTTTCATAAGACATCAGTTTGTAGAAAATAAAACTCTTGCACTCAGCAGCACAGCATTAACTATAAAGATAACTGCTGTTAGGAGCATGAACTTTAGCTCCCAGTATTACTGTATATTCAAAGCGGGTTTCCAAAACACCATTTGACATAAATGTTAATTCCAGGGGAACCCTTCACCCTTCTCTCCTACCCTGCCCCAGGCCCATTTTTCCAAGGTTAAGTCAAGGAGAAGGAAAGGAGGTGACTACGGCCTCCAGAACAACCAGGACACAGCTGAAGAGGAACTAGACTGTCCCTCAAAGAGATTCCAGCCATCTTCTGATTCAGGGGACAGATCTGCTGATTCTTCCAATCACCACCCCTTTCCTGATCTTATAGATGGGGAAACTGAGGCCCAGAGAGGAGATGTGACCAGGTTGTAACAGGATAAGATCTCAAGCCCCTGGACCCCCAGCCCACATGGTCTTTCTAGCATACCATGCATCCTCAAAAGAGGCCAAGAAACCCATTTACATGGCAAATTTATATGAGTTAGGGTTCTCTAGGGAAACAGAATCAATGAGAGCTATCTATGAATATAAGATTTATAAAAGTAACTCACACAACTGTGGGTGTGCACGAGTCCAAATTCCACAGGGCAGTCAGCAAACTGGCAACTCCAATGAAGATGTTCAATGAACTCCTCAGGAAATGAACTGGCAACTTGACGAACTCCTCAGGAAACGCTTCACTGGGCAGCCAAAGAAAAAGTGAAGATCCTCTATCTGTCTTGCTTAAAAGTCTTCAACTGATTGATTGGATTAAATCCAGCCAACTGCATTCTCTCATTATGGAAGACACGCCCTTCATTGAGTCATCAGTCACAGCTGCAGCCAACTGACTGATGATTTAATAAACCAGCCCGTTGGTTTATTAACCAGCCACAAACATCCTTGCAGCAATGGTTAGGCCAGTGCTTGCTTGACCAGACAGCTGGGTACCATTACCTGGCCAAGTTGACACATGAACCTAACCATCACACTTATATAATTCAAATTATTTTTTTTTTACTTTAAGAAAGAATTCTAATATATATCTTCCAATCCAAAATTGCAAGACCACATCTTCCTATAAAGAGAGTGAATATCCAAAGAGCAACAAAAATGTGCCAAGCCGCCTTCTATAGCCAACTTGCATGATGGTTCATCGCAATCCTGCCACACTGGCCTTTGGTTTGGTTCCTTGAAGCCCCCAACCTTGTTCTTACCTTAGGGCTGTTTCACTTGCTAGTTCCTCTAGCCTTGCATGGCCAGATTCTTCTTGTTGTTGAGATCTCAGCCCAAATGTCACTCCCTCTGAGGAGCCTTCTTTGACCACTCTACCTCAGGCAACCATGCTGTCACTCTCCATGACAGTGGCTCTCCAATTGGAACATGCAACAGATTTCACTTTGAGGGCTTCAAACACAGATTGCAGGGCCCCATCCCCAGAGTTTCTGATTCCATAGAACTAGGGTGTGGCCTAAGAATTTACATCCCTAATAAGTTTACAGGTGGTTTTGATGCTATTGGTCCGGGAACCCCACTTTGAGAACCTATGCTCTGCACCATACCCTCTTTTAATGTCTTCAAAGTGTTTATAACAGATGAAATTATCTTGGTAATTGATTAAATTCAGTTACTTTATTTTGGTCTGTCCCTCACACTGAATGGAAGCTCCATGAGAACAGGGTTTCTGCATATCTTGTTCACTAAAGTAGCACCAGGACCTACAACAGGGGCCTGGCACAGGGTAGATACTTAAAGAGTATTTATTAATGATGAATTAATGAATGGCTAAAAGGATGAATGGATGGAAAGATAGATGGATGGATGGATGGACAGATGGATGGATAGGTGGAAATGAGGGAGGGAGGGAAGAACGATAGATTGATGGGCAGATGAATGGATGGAGGTTTGGGTGGTTCGTGAATGGTCACTTCAACCTTTGCTTTCCTGCCTCTGCACACGTCATTTTTTGTTTCAACCCTTTCTTTGACTTCCAAAGTCCCGCTGATACAAAGCAAGAATGTGGAACATTTGGCAAAGATTTTGTAGCGCCATCACCAGGTGATACATATTACAAAATGGCCAATTACTTACAACTGCACAAAAGCATACCTGCTCTTAAAGATCTTTTCCGCTACCCCATCATCTCCAGTGACCCCGGCCTTCTATCATCTTGAAGGCTCCTTTCTTCTCCTTCTCCTCTTCCTCTCACACCTCTGCCTCCCTGGTCTTCTCCTCCATCTCAAAAGAGTTAAAAAATAACCTCTCATTTTTCCATGTAAAAGCAGCTTAACCATGAGTTTTTATTGCTTGAGGTTCCCAAGCAGACCAGTAGGCCTCCTCTGTCTTTTGAAATTCCTACATCTCTGAAACTCAGACCAGTTATACTATCTTCTCTTCATCTTTGTTGTAACCTCCTAGAAACTCTCCCTCGCTCAATGAAAACTTCAGGCCCAGCTCAGTCTTCATCCTGAATAACTTCAGGATGCTGAAAGCCAGGTGGGAGGAAGGATAAGATGTGTGATGAGAGTGAGGAAAACTTGAAATAGTTGCTGTGAAGAGGACAGGAGTCAGCTGGCTAGAGGAACACATGGCCAGTATCTGGAAAGTGCATTTGGAGTTGTTGTTGAGCTGGTCAAGGAATAGCCTCAGCCACCCACTGTGAGGTCACCCCCTGAGCCTCATCACCATCTGAAACTGCACTCTCCAAAATTACTCATCCACACATTCCACTCTCCCCACTCCAACCCCATTTCCATCCAGCTTGCATGTCCAAGCACTCTACTGTAGCCATGCTTCAATCTCATCAGGACCACCAGCCCATCAGACTCTTCTCTTCCTCCTACCTGTGAGGCCTCTCCTGTCTCCCCTTTCCCCTGTCTCACTTGGATCCCATGATCTGTCAATGCTATACTGCCTCACCCCTCTGTCCCTCTACCACATCCATTGGTGATAGCCCAAAACTGAATGAATCAACCATCTTCCTCCTCCAGGCTGGCACTGGGGAACCACTGCTGGACAACAGCACAAAACAGTAATACATAAATCTTCAGTGTCCAACCATGGAGGCAATGGGAGGCTAATGGAGGGCTTTAAGCTTGGAGGTAACTGAATCAGATTTATACTGTAGAAAAGATTATTTTTTACAGCAGCATGGAGAAAGGATTAGGAGAAGCAGGAAGGAAGATGAGTGAAAATGTGCATCTTCTTCATCCCAACACCACACCTTATTCTCAGTGTTCTGTATGTAGTTCACAATTAGTGTTTGTGCCAGTTTAGATGTATTATGTCCCCCAAAATGCCACATTCCTTGATGCAATCTTGTGGGGCAGATGTATTTAGTCTTGATTAGGTTGGAATCTTTGAATTGGGTTGTTTCCATGGAGATGTAACCCACCCAACTGCATGTGATAACTCTGATTGGATTATTTCCATGGAGGTGTGGCCCTGCCCATTCAGCGTGGGTCTTATTTAAATCACTGGAGTCATATAAAAGCTTACAAACAGAAGGACCACAGAACAGCTGGAGCCAAGAGAGACACTTTGAAGAATGCACAGTTGCTGAAAGTGGAGCTGGAACACAACCTGGGACCAGCAGCCACATGCCTTCCCAGCTAAGAGGTTTTCCAGATGCTATTGGCCTTCCTTCAGTGAAGGTATACTTGTGTTGATGCCTTCATTTGGACATTTTCATGGTCTTCAGACTATAAAATTTGTAACCAAATAAACCCCCTTTATAAAAGCCATTCTTTCTTCTTCTCTAATACTTCTACAATCCCTCATGTCACTTGTATACATGTCTTACTCCTGGTTGAGATAGGCAAGAAATTTAGACAGAGGATCCAAGTTCAAGTTTAGGCTCTGCACCAACAAGCTGTGTGAACTTGGACAAGTTACTTAACCTCTCTGAGCTTCAATTTCCTGATGTTCTCATCGACATGCAACAAAAAGAACACTGAATGAATTATACCTGTGATCAACAGCGAGACTGTGTTCATAAAAGGTGCTTGCATCCTATAAATATTACTGATTATTATTATCCCTAGTTTATAACTCCTTTGAGAACAGGGCCCACACCTTATTTGTGTTTGCATCTATCCCTCCCAGTGCCTCACACACTGAAAACACCTTGTAAATGCCTTCAGGGATAAATAAACCACCAGGTATCACACTAATGAACAGTTAAAGGGGGAGTAAAACATTTCCAAGACTGCCCTTTGGAAACCTCCTCCTCCCTCCCCTGGTGATCTTTGCTCTGATTTAATTTTTCTCTGCTCTGAAAGATCCACCCTGGCCCATATGGAGAAATTAGTCTGTTTACAGAGAGATGCCTGCCTCCTCGATGCCACAGCTCAGAAGAACAAACAGAGAAGTGTTAGATGGCCCTGGTGAAATATTAAGATCACGAGAATGTTTTTGATGCATTCAACAGGATGATTCAATGCCTCTCTGATCAGAGTTTGGTTTATGCTGCTCTTTGGAGATTATTATCGCTAATTACTTGGAGATCCCAGAAGTGGGGTTTCCTCTCAGAGCCACCTGGTCACCCATGTCCCTGCAAATACACCCTTTTCCCTTCGTGGGCAAGAGAAATTGCTGCCAAGACCATTCTCACACATTCAGGCTCAAATGCTGTCTTGGAATTACTTTTTAATTTTAAGAGACTCTGAGGCTCCTGGCCAAGGAGTGGTCACAACCTGTAATAAGAAAAAAGGCCCTAAAAGAAGGGCTGTTTACCCTGGTGGGGAAAGGAAGAAGCAAACAGGACTAAGCCGATCCCTGCCACCCGACTAATTCTCAGGCCACTTTGCAGCTGGGACCTGCTGAGTGCCGCTGTGTCTGGAAAATTCACCTTCCAGTTTCCCAGGCTCACCGTCGTTGCTCAGAAAGGCACCATGATTATCTGTTTACTGGTTAGTTGCCAGAGTATCAAGAAGTGTCGGGTAGGGGGCACCTGGAGAGTATGACAACCCCATGCGAATGGCCAAGTCTTGCTTCTCTCTTTCAGCCAAATCCTCACTCTTTGCAGGGGTGTCAGCCCAAACTGAGCATCCCCGTGGGAAACTTCAGGGGTTCCAGGAGCCTGTACCTCTCTCTGTGCTGTCTCATTCTTTTTATAACTGGCTGCCCTCCCTGAAATTCAAATCTTTAACAAAGAAAACAAAGGGACCAAGAAACTGCAAAAACGTGGGGTTCCTTTGAATAGGAAGTGAGATACGGTAGGTTAGTATAGGCTGGAGTGAAATAGTGACACATCCCAGAGTAATTTGGACAGATAATAAAAAATATATTTACAGCCTCCCCCTCCCCAGCCCCGAGGATCTGGGGGAAGGTGTGGATGTGTTGGACATCCTCACCTGGACTGGTGTTGATGTTGTCACAAACATTGGGACTGGCGGTTTGATGTGCTGAGCCCTCGAGCATGGGACTTGCCCTTATGAAGCTCATTACCACAAAGGAGAGTCTAAAGTTGTATGTAATGGTGCCTAAGAGTCTCCCCCTGAGTACATCTTTGTTGCTCAGATGTGGCCCTCTCTCTCTCTAACTGAGCCATCTCAACAGGTGAACTCGCTGCCCTCCCCACTACGTGGGACCTGACTCCCAGGGGTGTAAATCTCCCTGGCAATGCAGAGTATGACTCCCGGGGATGAATGTGGACCCAGCATCGTGGGACTGAGAGTATCTTCTTGACCAAAAGGGGGATGCAAAATGAGACGAAATAGTTTCAGTGGCTGAGAGATTCCAAATGGAGTCGAGAGGTCACTCTGGTGGACATTCTTATGCACTATATAGATAACACCTCTTAGGCTTTAATGTATTGGAATAGCTAGAAGTAAATACCTGAAACTACCAAACTCCAACCCAGCAGTCTGGACTCCTGAAGACAATTATATAATAATGTAGATTACAAGGGGCGACAGTGTGACTGTGAAGACCTTGTGGATCACACCCCCTTTATCTAGTGTATGGATGAGTGGAGGAATGGGGATAAAAACTAAAGGACAAACGGAGTGGGATGGGGAGATGATTTGGGTGTTCTTTTTTCACTTTTATTTTTTATTCTTGTTCTGGTTCTTTCTGATGTAAGGAAAATGTTCAGAGATAGATTGTGGTGATGAACGCATAACTATGTTATCATTCTATGGACAGTGGATTGTATATCATGGATGATTGTATGGTGTGTGAATGTATTTCAATAAAACTGAATTTAATAAAAAAAAAAAAAATGGGGTTCCATCCCGTCTCTCACTGCTCCTGCTTCCAACCCTCTTGGGAGCTGCCTTGATTCTCACATGTGGTTCTCCAGTCCCCAACCTCCATACGTTTGGTGGGCTCCAACAGACTCTATTTTGTGAGAGTTAGCCAAAGTTAGTTTGTGATCCTTGTAATCTGGTCCTTGGGGAAAAGCAGGACCATATTTTCTAGATTTTCCCTACATATAGGTGATAAAAACTCAACCAGCAAAGAGGGTAACTCCTTGGACCAATTTGCTCCAAGTGATGTGGAACTGAACTACTTCCCCTTTCCTTCTACAGCGGACATGCCCCGGCCCAGAGAATATACACTCTTAGCCTGTCCCAGGTCCCAGAGGCAGGTCAGAAGTTGCTGGTAGAGCTTCGGGTTCAGTGACCTTTGCTTGCCTTGTGAAGTTCAGTCCTATGGTCAAGTGTTCAAATACTGAGCAAGAAAAGTGACTTTAAGAAATATAATCGTTTGCCAAATGCAATTCATGGTCTTTGGTTATCCCTGAAAAAGTAGCGTCAACCCCACACCACTGAGATATGTAATCTAAGAAATGCAAAGTCAACTCTCACCCATGATTAGGGACAATTATTCCTGCCTGAGTTCTTTCTACTCACCTCAAAAGACATCGCAGAATCCATTTAACTGTGTATAATTTAACAGATGTGGGAGCGAATCTGCCCAACTCATCAGCTCCACACTTCTCTGCCCTCTTCCCCTTAATGAGCTCAGAGTCAGAGTCCTGGCCTTCCCCCAGCAGAGAGAGCCATCCTCTAAAGAACCCCAAGACATCCCAAGACATTCTGCACCACACTCCTCCTTAGAGCACTGTATCAGTTAGAGCAGCCCAGCAGATATAACCAACAACCCCCAAATCTCAACACCATTTGTCACATCACAGTCCAATGCAGAGGGGTGGAGATGCCTGCTCTGTGCAGTCATTCGGGGGCCCCAGCTCTTTCCATCTTGTGGTTCCACCTTCCTCTGAGTAGTTGGAGTTCTCTCCATTTAGCCCGTGACCAGTGAAAGAGAGTGGTAAGATTTTTGTGGGGGCCATGCCCTACCGAATGCTTCTGCCCACATGCCATTGGCCAGAACCCAGTCACACGGCCTCAATGAACCTCAAGGGAGACTGGGAAATGCAGTCTAGCTGCAGGCCCAGGAGGAAAAGGAATGGAGCTTGATTAGCAAATGAATGCCCCTGACCCTAAGCATTTGTCTTGTCACATGACAGCATCTGCCTCCCCTGGACTGTGAGCTCCTCAAAAGCAGGAACTGGCCTCATGTTTGCCTTACTAACTCATGAACCCAAGTTGAGGGGTCCAGAAAGTGACAGTCCCAAGGGTGGCGCTGAAATCAGAAGCTGGACACACAACGCAAAAGGCAGCCTGGCGCCTGGCACAAAAAGGCAAATCATGACAATGGCCACCAGATAGGAGCCTGACAACTACAGGCAGAGCCAAAGGGATGAGGGCAGGACTGAGAGCAGAGCCTGGTGGAACTCAAGCTGAGGAAAAGGCCCTCAGTGGGAGCAGGGAGGATTCTAGGAAGAGCACCACCCAGCTTGGACTTTGTATAAAAGACCGTCTCATCCATCAACTTAACCCTCACCACAGAGAGGGCAGGCCTTACTGCACCTGCTTTACAGATGTGGGAACTGGGCAGGGGGGCTTGCTCCAAGTCAACCAACACTAGAATTACCATGTCTCCCGGCCAAGGAATTACATGAACCTACCAGACTATTCTTAATTTTTCATCTATGAGCAATAGAGAGCACATCCCTACAGAGAACTCTGGGGATCCCAGCAGCCCATACCTCTCTCCAGAAGTGCTCTGTGCTGTGTCCTGCTCTGTGTAACCAGGTGACCACATAGGCCTGGCAATGAGTAGCATTGCCAGATGTGTTTTGAGGAACCTGCTTCCTGTTTTCAAATATTTTAAGTCATTGCCACATTTAAAATTTCAGAAAGTTCATGTAAAAATCTGGAGTCCAGACTTCTATTTTTATAATGCCAGAAAGGTCCAGCCACTGCAGGTCCAGTTCCCAGAAGGTTACAGTCACCCAGAGTGGAAAGCAGGAGTCCCTGGAGAGAGGTCATGTGTCCTCCAGGTCCCCACAGCTTTCCCCAACCCACTTCCTATGTTTCTCCTTTCCAGCCCATGTTACTCATTTAAATAATCCATCTGGCTTTTGCAAGCATTTGAGTTTGCCATCGTCCTATGCATTTTCAGATCTTCAACCACTCATTCCCTCAATCATACAGTCAACAGGTGTCTGCTGAGTGGTGCTGGGCCAGGTTTGTGCTGGGCAGTGGAGACACAGAGGAAAACAAGACATACTCCTGTCTACAGAGAGTTCATAGTCTGGAGACAAACACAAATACAGAAACTTGCAAATGTGGGCTGCTCCGTAGGACACAGATTTTAAATATGGCACTGCAGAAGAGTCCATCGGTGCACCACCCACATCCCCTTGGCACTCAGCATTCCCGTGCAAGGTGATGGCCTCCTACTGCAAGCACCTGCAAGTCCCCTGACTGTTCCCTGCGTGCAGGTGAAGTTGCTGGAGAGGAAATGCCCCGGGGAAGTCTCAACCAATGACTGACAGGAGTTGGTGTATAAGTTCCTCAGCTCCCACACCCCTCAGGTGGGAAAACACTGGCACATGTTCTAGCCTGCCTACCGGAAGTTCCCCAGTTGTCTACAGCAGTAACCTGCTCAGTAGGTACCCTACACCTTCTCTTTCCTGTCCCACTTCCCCACTCACCTACTGTTGCTTCCTCAGAGCCCCTCCCAGGTAAACCACTCGCATCCACATCCTTGTGTCAGGGCCAGCTTCTGGGGAGCTCCATCTAAGACACACACCAGTAAACAAATGTGCACAGCCCTTACAGATGTTAGAATCCATTTAACTTGAATGGAAATTTGCTGTCAGTTAGCCTGGAATGGGTCAGGAGGTAAGCCCAAACAACCCACTGGCTTTCCTTCAAAAATAACATTTTATAATAAGGAGGCTACTGAAAATGCTGCCAGAGCAAGTGCAGGGCTCACGCATTTCGGTGGTTGGGAGTGCTGGTTTTGGTCTCTTTATGGCTTTGCTGCACATTAAATCAGATTATTCAGCCCTTCCACAGAGAGTCCAGGCCCACAGCTGCAGGGAACTTCCTTTCAATAACCTCATTTGCTGCCTCTTTTTGAAAGAAGGAAGACCTGTGACAATTCTGGAGTAGATCAGGACTGGAGAATGACTGATGTTAGGAACCTTTTTTTCTGATGGTCTTCCATCAGTTCATCCCAACAGGGCTTGAGGAGGTCAACATCACTCTCACTCTCCCCGGGAGCCAACAGGTTACTCGTCCAAGATCACTGAGACTGAATCCATCTCCTCTGCACCTATGCGACTGCCTTCCCACTGGGCTGTGTGCACGCCCATGCTCAGGTCTGCAGACGGGAATGAGGGGAGAAGGGGCAAGCACTGGGAGAGTGGGAGCCGCAGGGCTGGGAATGACCATTCAGCCTGCAGGCGGCTGCTCCCTCTTGCCTGGGAGCTACCCAGAGAAGGAAGGGAGTGGGATAGCCAGGGGGAAAGCAGGGTAAGAATTTGGAGCAGAAGAAACAAGAAGGAGTTGTGGTTTTGTTTGTTTTTTCCTTTGTTTTTGAGATCATGAGCAAAGACATCAAGCAATGTCCAGGGGCTGCTTTAAGAGGGTTTAATTCCTTTTTAAAAAGCTGATAGAAGTGTTTACACTAAAGGTTTAGATATGAAGAGGAAAGGAAATCTCCTTGGGTCATCTCCTTAAGTGGTCACAGGCAGGTAAGGCCAAAAATAGAGGGGTACTGCATTTTGGAACTGTTGGAAGGACTAGTTAGCAACATACATAAAGTGCCAACACGGGACCTGGCACTCAGGAACGGCTTAATAAATGTTTGCTCACCCCTTTCCACCACCTTTCCTAGTTCTCACAAATTAGAAGGTCCCCAGCCTGATTTTTCATTGCTAATGTCTGCTTCCAGGATCCCACACTGCCTGCTTCTATCGAAAAGCTAAACCAATATTTCCAACCCATCAACACTTAAACACGAAGCCAATTTGCCGAATACACTGTCTATTTATTTTCCAGGCTGCAATCTTTATGATGCATATTCCTGAGGCAGTTAATTTGCTCTTGAATACATCTCTTTGTGTATTGGTTACCCATTTCATTAGCTGGGATACTGAGATGGGCTGGGACATGTGGGGGGATTTTTTCACTGTGTGAAAGAAGGATTTTAATAAGCCCCATCATCGCTGGCTTTATGGTGCCATTTGATGAGCAACAAATGTATTCATTTGGCAGCTGCATTCCTTAATCAGGTATTCACTGAGTAACAGCATATATAAATATAGAGAAACACAGAATTTAGGGAGCTGAGTGCAATCATTTTCCACAGGGATTGCAGCATTGTCTGCATTCGCCATCAGTTTGCAGGCAAGGGGCTCTCCCGCTCCATGTGGAATTCTGGATGAAAGCAAGCAGCACCCAGACATGACTCGTTGCCATCTATCAAGAGCTTCCCTCCTCCATCCAAGGCACCAGACCCAGAAGATTCTTGTCCTCTCTTCCGCATCCAAAAAAAGTCCCAGCATTTTGGCTTCTTTGACCAATGGTGCCAAACCTTTGTTGGCTCCCTTCCCATTTGTCTTCAAAATGTCCCCAAAATAAAAAAAATCACTAAAGCAGGTTAGGTCTTAACCATAAAATGTATTCAAATGATCAGAAAGAATAAACTTTCAGTTTCTTAACTGCTCAGATTTATTAAAAATAAAAAACACACTTTTTAAAGTTTACTGGCTCTTAGAATAAAAATTAAAAAAAAAAAAAAAAACAACCATAGCGCTGTACAACAAACACAGTGAACCCTAATGTATACTATGGACTACCATTAATAGTATAATTATAATAATATTGTTTAATCAGTTATGACAAAGGTACTACACTAATGCAAAGTATAAATAATAGGGAAAAACTGTGTATGTATGAGGGGGGTGTATATGGGAATTCTGTATTTTCTCCACAATTTTTCTATAAACGTGTAACTTCTCTAATGAAAAATGAAATTTTTTCTAATGTTTACTGGCTCAGTACTGTGACTTTTGCTCAATAACATTTACAAAATAAGAAACTGTTTCATTAAATGGCCAAATACATGCCACTTCTTGCATTTCAGTTGCTTCTGACCTTAGATTTGATGTTTAAAATGTTGAAAAGATTTTGTCCAAGTACCTTAGTTGCAGTGGCACCAGGATTCACCAGCCATGGAACGACAGAGTTGAGCACGTCAGAAATCACAGTTGTCATTGCCTCAAATTCCATTTGATTCAACCATTGCTTTGTAATTCAGTGAAAGTCATAATCCAGGTAAAAACAGAATGGATTAGAAACCACATTCTTCTGGTTTTAAAATGAGGAGGTAAATCCACCACTACCCTTTTTCTTCTTTGAAACTTGCCAGCAGCACGGAAAAGGAGGAACAGTAACAGATACTTCATTTCTGGTGAAATGAGGACTCACCTGGCATCCTGTGCTCAGGATCCAGGGGCTGGCCAAGCACAGTGAACCACTGGACCAGGGAAGGAAGGGCGCCTGCCACAGCTGATCCCAGGCAGAGCTGACAGAACACACACTCTCCAAAGTGGGTTGCACAGCTCTGGGGACAAAACCGGTGACCTCTTGTTTGAATTGGTAAGACTGGGGTGAGCAGGCTGCCTGGGGAGAGCTTCCTAAATCCTGACCATTGTCCTGAAAGGGTACAGCATGCTGCGCTAAAGAAGGAACCATGCTTACAGCTTTACAAAAACCAGGATGAAGAGAAACTGTAGATGATTAACAATCTTGTACCTCCTGAAGGAAAGTAAAAGCCAAGGCAACACACACACACAATGTCTTAGTTTGCCAGGTTTCTAGGACACATACCACACAATGGGTTCGCTTAAACAACAACAGTTTACTGGCTCACAGTTCTAGAGGCCAGAAGTCCCAAAGCATCAGCAAGGCCGTGATTTTCCCCCACTCTGTGGCATTCTGGTGCTGGCTCACTACGATCCTTCGGTCTGCTTGGCTTGCACCTCTGCCTCCCATCATACAGCAAGTTGGCCAACTCTCTCTCCTTGGGTCTCCTCTTCAGTTTCCACTGACTTCTGGCCTCTTCCTATGACTTTCTCTGACTTCTGGCTTTTATGTATTCTGGCTTCTTCTGGCTTCTGGTTTCTACTGGCTGATGGCATCCAAATTTTCTCTTTGTAAGGCCTCCAGTAATACAGATTAAGGCCCACACTATTTCAGCTGGCCACTCCATAACTAAAAATAACATTTCAAACAGTCGTATTTGCAATGAGTTCCCACTCACAGGAACACAGATTTAGATTAAGAACATGTCTTTTGTTGGGGTGCATGACTCAGTCTACCACACATGTGTGCATATGCATACACATGCAGACACACACACAAAGCCCAATATTATCTCATTTGGGGTTCACTGTGGCCAGATAAAGGTCTTGCCCCCAGCATGCCTCTGACACCTCTTCCATATAGTTTTTCCACAAGTAGCATTTAAGATAAACTCCTCTTGGTAATTATCAAACAGTAAATGACAACAATATATAAAACACTGAAAGAAAGAAGGTGGGAAGGAATATAAAATGGTTAAAAAGTATAACACCAAGCAGATAAAAATACTAACCAAATAGCTTCCCATGGGCTCAGAGAAGTTAGAGAAAAAAAAAAAAATCTCCAAGAATCCAGATTTAAAGCAGAGATACAAGAGCTCAAAAAAGAAGTAATAAGGCTACAGGCAGAGATTAAAAAAAAAAATTATCTGGAGTACTGAGGAAATAAATGGAAGATGGAAAAACTGCAGGAATAAATGTCATTTTGGAAGCAAGAAAAGAAAAAATAAACACACTGAAAACACAATCATGGAAAGGTCAAGCCTGAGAAAATTGAGCAAAATGAACAGGAAAGAATAAAGAATTTAAAGTGTATCAGAGAGAAAAATGACGGCTTTGGAAGATAGACAAGGGGGATCTAACAAACACATAATTGGTATCCCTGAAAAAGATAACGTGGAATAAAAAATTTCAAAGATAAAAGTTAAAAAACCTTTCCGAAATAAAAGGCTTAAATCTGTAGCTCAAAAGGGCATATTTTGTCTCGGGGAAAAATAAAACATGAATTTATACTTAAACATAGCTTAAATTTTACTGGTCTTTAAAAAAGTTTTTTTTTAATCCAGTACACATACAAAAAAAAAAACATTTTTAATCAAGTCATCTATAAAGTGAAAAAACAGATTTAGCTTCTGACTTTTTTCATAACAATATTCAGCACTAGAACATATAGGGCAAGGTTTACAAAGTTCTCAGAGGAAAAAAATGTAATCTCAGATTTATAACCAAACTGTCATTTAAGCATAAAGATAACAAGTATTTTCAACCATGCAATAACTCAGGGAGTAGCATTCCCATTAGCATTTCTTGAAAAAATTACTAAAGGAAAATCCTGATTCCACCAAGAGTTGAATTTTAAAAGCTGTATTCAAAGAACTTGTGGTGAGCCCTGAAAATTTTTAAACATAAGCCAGAGTTACAGAACAAAACATTAGTGTTATAGACCATAAGAATGTAGGGCTGATAATATAAGTAACAAAAGTCAGAGGGTAGAGATAGAAAAAAGGTTGGGCTTTGTTTAAGCATACTGAATTTCTCATCTTTTGTAATGGAGGAGGTCATGACATATTGTTTAGAAATGTTGCATCAAGTAATTGAGAAATAACCATATTAAAAGTTCTAAGAGAAAATATGACCAATAAAGTAGTATAAAAGAGGGAAAGTGGAAGTGAAGGTACATAAGTGCTCAGTGAGTGTTAATGTAGTAATTTCCTAATTGCTCACCTGGGGGGTAAAACACACCATCTTTGGCAGAGATATTAGTTTTTCCCCAATATTTACTGAACTTACCTTATACCTTAACTAAAATGCCATCTTAAAAAAAAAAAAAGAGAGTAAGAAGGAATAGTAGGGAAAATTCTGAAAAAGTTGAATAATGAGGAAAGATAATTTCACTATCCAAATGGTAGCTGTTAGCCATGTGTAGGGCTGTGTTGTCCAATACAGAAGCCTCTGGTCACATGTGGCTATTTAATTTCAAATAAAAATCAGTTAAAATTAAGTAAAATTAAAAGCTCAGTTCCTCAGTCACACTGTCCTCATTTCAAGGGCTCAATAGCCACATGTGATTAACAGCTATTATACAGGACTGTGCAGATATAGAACGTTTGCATCACCGCAGCACTCGTCTAGAGCGATTTTTCTCCTGAATTTCAGGCCCATATATCCAACTGTCCACCTGTGTGTCCTAAAGACACTTCAAACTGAACTTTTCCTTCAATCCCTACTCCCCACATGACTGTCTCCTTCACCAACATTCCCTTCATCCCAGTGGTTCAAGTGAGAATCCTTTGCACGCCTTCCCTCTCTTCCTCATCTAATCAATTACCGAGTCCTATTACTTCTACGATCTAGGGATCTCTGTGCCTTCATGGCCTCCCCTCTAGCCTCCACTCTCGTCTGGATGAGGACAGCAACCTCCTAATCAGTTCTCACATCCTCTCTTGCGTCTCCCCCAACAACCTATTCTGCAAACAGAGAAGTTTCTAAAGCACCAGTCAGATATGTCCGTCTCATACCTAAAATCCATGGGCTTCCCACTGACCTTAAGGCAAAGTCCAGAATCTTTAGTTCTCAAAGCCCTGCAGGCTCTGGCTCCTGCTGACATCTACTGGGCCCTGGACATGAAATGCTTCGGCTGCACTGAGGGTAGGTAGTAAACTTCCTCTTCCCAGGATACTCTTCCCCGTACTCCCCCGTCACCTGACCAACTCCTACTTCAGGCGGCTGCTCAGAAAGGCCTTATGGGGGCTGGGCGGGTGGCTGGTGAGTTTTAAGCACCAAAGCCCAAGCGAACCCTTAAGGATTCCAGTCTAGAGCCCCTGCCCTGGGTGGCTCCAAAGGGTGACTCTTCTCTGAGAAATGCTTGCAGTACTCAGGAGAGAGAGAGCTGATGGCGGCCACTGCTCCTTCCGTGGTCAGTCAGGCCTGTGATGACCCCTCGTCCACTCGCTGCTGAGTGAAAAACGGGGGAGTTTATTAGACTGACCACAACCCTGTCAAACAAGAGAAATGGCGTATGTGTGCTCTCCATCCCTGGCAACATCCACAGGAAGAAAATGAATCAGGCTGGTCACAGAAGGCTGCGGTGCAAAGATAATCAGGCTCTCACATTCCAACCATCATTATACATCCATCGGCTTAAGGAGTCATCTGTAACTTTCTATTGAAAATTTGACAGAAAGAGGAATATTCAATTAAAACATTGATCTCTGATTTTCTGCTCAGTTGGAGGCTGATTCTTCAATTTTATTTTGGGCCTGGAACCTGAGGCCATTCCCTGAAGAATGAGACCAAATCTCTCAGGAGTTGAAAGACCACGATGTGTGTGTGTGTTTGTGTGTCTGCCGCATGCTCCCACATGCATGTGTGTTTGGGGGGGTTTGCATGCATGCATGTTTGTGTGTGAGGTTTATGTGTGCACACATGCATATTAGTGTTGTGTGCATAAGTGTCAGTGTATGTGTGTGTGTGCATGTGTGCTGGAGCTTCCATTGATAAGGAAAGTCTAATACAACCCACTACACTGGCAAGGCAGGAGTTATGTCAGTTGGCTCACTGCTCTATCCCTGGTACCTAGAGCAGGCCCTGGTACATCTATATTCTCAGTTTGTGAGAAATGAAAGGACTAATCAGTCAACCAAGGGCTTTTTTCTCTGTCCAGTTACGTCTAGACTGTAAATGAAAACTCCCAGATGGGCCCCAGACCCCTACTCAGGTCAACGGTGGCCTTTCCAAGACAACGGCTCCACCCCCTGAACCCCAAGGGAAGAAGAGAGCCAAGAAAGGAGAATGGCAAAGGAGAAAATGTGCAGATGGAGGAAACCTATCCCAGCAGCTGGCTGCAACAAACAAGGGAAACCAATCTCAGTTTGGAAGGGGGAATGTTTATAAGTACTTGGCCAGGATTGTAATGAAAGGAGGAAATTCATTAAATGTTGTGGAAATACCACCAACTTTTTTGCATATATGGAGCTGCCTCAACCTCTCATTATAGTTACAGAGACAAAATGGGCACCAGAGCAGTGAGAAGCAAGCTAGGACATCTCAGACAGGGAGCTGAGAGGTCCAAGGCCAAGACCAAAGGGTCATGATGGGCTCAAGTGTGGATCATCCCATCCAGAAGACAGTGCACCAGACCAGAATCCAGCCCACAGGAGAGATGGAAGTCAAGTGAGCAGCCGCTTGAGATTCTGGGTGCTTAGCTCTGGATTAAAGAGCAGAGGAGCAGGAATCATGAGGAAAATATGCAGAATGACAGACTGCCAGCTCTTCTGCTCCAAGAAGACTTCCTCTCCAGGACCAGGGGCCCCTCACCAGCCTCCCACAGCTCCTATGCTGAGCTTGACTGATGACGCAGCACACCTGGCCATACTGGATGGCTTTCCTGGCTTTCCAACCACTGAGATCTCTTTAATTGGCAGAAACCACATCTCACAGCGTGAGCAAAATGGAATGGGAATGGAAGAGCCTGCCATTCAGATGGGCTGTTTTGGGAAGGAAGAAATCATGCTGGAACAAAAAGACAGACTAGAGTTTTGCTACTCAAAGGTAATCTGAAGACCAGCAGCATCAACATCACCTAGGAGCTCGTGTGTAAGTGTGGGTGTCTCTGTGTGTGGGGGTCTCTCACTCTCTCAGGGGCAACCTCTACTCTAGCAGGAGGCATTCCTGCATCTCTCCATGCCCTACTCCATTCTCCCCATCTCTGAAAGCGAGGCCCACACTTAGCCTCTACTGCTTCCAAACTCTGACAATTCCAGCCTAACCATGCCTCTTGACCAACAGACTTCACCTCCCCATTCTCACTACTTAAGTCTCTTAACCAAATTCCTGAGAAAGAAATCTGACTGGTGACACAAGCTATAGGTCCCAGCCGACAGGTGGGGCACTCTCTAGTCCCATGTACAACCCAGGCCAATCAACTGAGTTGGGAATGACATAATGGAGCATGACCAGGGTACCTGGGGCATGGGCTTATTCTCATTAGGAAAGGTATAAGTGGAGCAGGCAGTGATGGAAATTGCTAGTTCTGCCCACTGACTGGAGTTCAAACCCACAATTCTTGGACTCCGAAGTCTGTGTTCTTTACACATTACTTCCCCTTCATAGTATAGTTGCTCAAAACCAACAAAACTCAGCGTGGGTTCAGATCCCAGCTCTACCACTAGTCATGAAACCACAGGCAACTTATTTAACCTTTCTGGGCCTCAGTTTCTCCATCCAGCAGGTAATAATAGTACCTATCGCATAGGGCTTATTCCAGTTTGCTAGAGATGCCATTATGCAAAATATTAGAAATGGATTGGCTTTTAAAAGGGGGGTTATTTGGTTACAAATTTACAGTCCTTAAGCCATAAAAGTGTCCAAACTAAGGCATCATCAAGAGGAAACCTTCACTGAAGAACAGCCAGTTGTGACTGGAACACCTCTGTCAACTGGGAGCACATGTGGCTGGTGTCTGCTATTCCTTTGCTTCTGGGTTGTGGTTTCAAAATGGCTTTCTCCAAAATGTCTCTGGGCTTTATCTCTTAGCTTAGCATCTCCAAACCTCCTTCTATCTGCCTTCTCCAAACATCTCCAAGCATTAGCATCAGCATCCGTGTCAGTTCTTATCTCTCTTAAATACTCCAGTGAAATAATCAAACCCCATCCTGAATGGGCAGGGTCCACACCTCCACAGAAATAATTTAATCAGAGGTTCCACCCTAATCAACAGACTAATCAGCCCGCCCCCACAAGATTGCATTAAAGAGCATGGCTTTGGGAGGGACATAATACATCCAAACTGGCCCAGGGTTGTTATAAGAATCAAATGAATTGGAGGCGGGGCAAGATGGCGGCATAGAGAGGAGTGGAAGCTAAGTAGTCCCCCTGGAACAACTACAAAAAACCAGAAACAACTAGTAAATAATCCAGAATAACTGCAGGGGGACAAACGAGACCATCCACTCATCACACACCAACCTGAATTGGGAGGAATGCCCGAGAACACAGCATAAAATCTGTAAGTAAAACCTGCGGATCCAAGTCATGAGACCCCCTCCCCCATAGCCCAAGCTGCAAAGCCTCGTGGTACCAGAGAGAAGCTCTCTCCCAGCAAGTGAATATAGCTCAGCTGAGCTCCAACTGGGGTTTTAAGTAGTGAGTGTGAACTGCTCACTACAGGTACGCAACCCCAAAAAAAAAGACAGAGGCTTTGGGTGACGACTGACCTGGGAGAGCCGGAGGGTCACCTTGGACTGGGTCTGAAGGGCACTATCTGTTTCTTTTTTGGCTCAGTGGAGAAAGCCCCAGTCATTTTCAGTTTCCAGGGCTGTGACTGGGGGAAGGGTGGAGACAGCTCAAGCAGAGAGTGAGACCATTGAAATGTTAATGACCTCCACCTGGGGGGTCTGTCTTCTCTAGGAGGAAAGGGGTGGGGCCCTTTCCATTCTGAACCAGACCCCAGAGCCTGGGGGAACACGGCCATACCTCCTCACACCAGTCAAGAATTATAGGCTAACAGGCGTCACCTGCTGGGCAGAAAAGCACAGTGACCCGAGGCATCAAAGGGTGGAGCAATTTTCTAAGACACACCCGCAGGGAAACCAGATACTGAATACTTCTTCCCTCTGGGACCTGAGCCTGTTCTGGTCTGGGAAAACCTGAGTTGGATAACCAGGGAAACCATGCCTAGACAACAGAAAATTACAACCTACACTAAGAAAAACAAAGTTATGGCCCAGTCAAAGGAACAAACGCACACTTCAACTGAGACACAGGAATTTAAACTAATGCTAAATCAAATCAAAAAGTTTAGAGAAGATATCGCAAAAGAGATAGAGGCTGTAAAGGAAGCACTGGACATGTATACGGCAGAAATCAAAAGTTCAAAAAAGCAACTAGTAGAATCTATGGAAATGAAAGGCACAACACAAGAGATGAAAGACACAATGGAAACATACAACAGCAGATCTCAAGAGGCAGAAGAAAACACTCAGGAACTGGAGAACAAAACACCTGAAAGCCTACACGCAAAGGAGCAGATGGAGAAAAGAATGAAAAAATATGAGCAACGTCTCTGGGAACTCAAGGATGAAACAAAGTACAATAATGTACATATCATTGGTGTCCCAGAAGGAGAAGAGAAGGGAAAGGGGGCAGAAGCAATAATAGAGGAAATAATCAATGAAAATTTCCCATCTCTTATGAAAGACATAAAATTACATATCCAAGAAGCGCAGCATACTCCAAACAGAAGACATATGAATAGGCCTACACCAAGACACTTAATAATCAGATTATCAAATGTCAAAGACAGAGAATCCTGAGAGCAGCAAGAGAAAAGCAATCCATTACATACAAAGGAAGTTTAATAAGACTATGTGCAGATCTCTCAGCAGAAACCATGGAGGCAAGAAGGAAGTGGTGTGATATATTTAAGATACTGAAAGAGAAAAACCGCCAACCAAGAATCCTATATCCAGCAAAGCTGTCCTTCAAATATGAGGGAGAGCTCAAAATATTTTCTGACAAACAGACAATGAGAGACTTTGTGAACAAGACACCTGCCCTACAGGAAATACTACAGGGAGCACTACAGGGTGATAAAAGACAGGAGTGCGTGGTTTGGAACACAATTTTGGGAGATGGTAGCACAACAATGTAAGTACACTGGACAAAGATAACTATGAATACGGTTGAGAGAGGAAGGTGGGGAGCATGTGAGACACCACAAGAAGGGAGGAAAGATAAAGACTGGGACTGTGTAACTTGGTGAAATCTAGAGTATTCAACAATTGTGATAAAATGTACAAATATGTTCTTTTACGAGGGAGAACAAGCAAACGTCAACCTTGCAAGGTGTTAAAAATGGGGAGGCATTGGGGGAGGGATGCAATCAGCATAAACTAGAGACTGTAACTAATAGAATCATTGTATTATGCTTCCTTTAATGTAACAAAGGTGATATACCAAGGTAAATGCAGATAAGAGAGGGGGTTAGGGGAGGCATGTTAGACACTTGACATTGGTGGTATTGTCTGATTCTTTATTCCACTTTGATTTATGGTTATTTTTCCTTTTGCTGCTTCCTAGCTGTCATTTTTTTTTTTCCTCTTTCTTTTGCCTCTCTTCTTTCTTTGACTCTCCCTCCTGCCTTGTGGAAGAAATGTAGATGCCCTTATATAGATAGTAGTGAAGGTGGTGAACACATAAATGTATGACCATGCAGAGAACCATCGATCATTTACTTGGGATGGAATGTATGGTGAGTGAACAAAACCATATTAAAAAAAAAAAATGGGTTGATGACAAAACCTTGAGGGCAATATACTGAGTGAAATAAGCCAGACACGTAAGGACAATTATTGCAGGGTCTCACTGATAGGAACTAATTATAATATGTAAACTCATAGACATGAAATATAAGGTACCAAGATATAGGACGAGGCTTAAGAATGGGGAGTGGTTGCTTAGTATGAGCAGAATGTTCAATTAGGATGAACTTAAATGTTTGGAAATGAACAGGGGTGTCGGTAGCAAGATGTGAGAATAACTAACAGCGCCGAATGGTGTGTGAATGAGGTGGAAAGGGGAAGCTCAGAGTCATATATGTCACCAGAAGGAAAGTTGGAGGTCAAAAGATGGGAATGTATAAAACTGAATCCTATGGTGGGCAATGTCCATGATCAACTGTACAAATACTAGAAATCGCTTCCATGAACCAGAACAAATGTATGACAATACAATTAGAAGTTAATAATAGAGGGGCATATAGGGAAGAACTATATACCTATTACAAACTATATACTACAGTTAATAGTATTTCAACATTTTTTCATAAACAGTAACAAATATACTATATCAATACTAGGAGTCAACAATTGAGGGGGGATGGTTAGGGATAGGGGAGGATTAGAGTTTCCTTTTCTTTTTTTCTTTTTTCATCTTTCACTTTATTTCTTGTCTGGAGTAATGAAAAGTTTCTAAAAATTGAACAAAAATTAAGTGTGATGGATGCACAGCTGTATGAGGGTACCCAGGGGCAAGTGATTGTACACTTTGGATCTTTGGATAATTGTATGGTATCTGAACAATCTCAACAAAAATAAAAAAATAAATAAATAAATAAAAATAAATAAAAAATAAAGAATTAAATGAATTAATAATTGTTAAGTGCTTAGAATAACACCTAACACACAGTGAGCATAATAGAAGTGATAGCTAAATAAATGGATATAATAAATGAATTTTTCAAACTCTCAGCAGGGGGGAGAAGAAGCCAAATGCACGTGGCCCTATGAGATAAATGCTGGCCAGCACCCCGAGACTGTTGGTGAGTTGAGCTGTCTGGGAGAGACTCCTGGGAGACAGACAGGAATGTCACCACCATGGCTCAGGAGACAAAAGCTTTGTTATCCCATTTCCAGAAAATCAGCACCATGGCAACCTGAGATGGCCTGGGGCAGCACAACATGTCAAAGCTCACAAGAATCCCTGGTAATAATAATGAACCATATCTACAGCTTTCTGCGATGGATGCTACGGATGCTATAATGTGCCCCAGCCATCATGCTAGGCACTTCACGGCCATTATCTCATTTACTCCTTATGGTGGCTTGGAGCTACATACCTCTGAAAAACATGTGCTTAATCCACTCCAAGGGGTCCACACCTCCATGGAAATAATTTAATAATTTAATCAGAGGTTCCACCCAAATCAACAGACTAATCAGGCTGCCCCTACAAGTGCGGTCGCAGTTGATTCGTCTGGGGGGGGGGGGTGGCGGCCGGTTGCTAAATCCTAGGCTCCCAGGATTGCTCGGAGGGTACCGGCGGCGGGGGCTCTTTCCCGGAGGCGAGGGCGAGGCGGGGGACTTGGCCAGGTCCCCGGCGGGGTGGCGTGCAAAGTATGGAGGGCGGCGAGAAAGGAACAGGCGGGACACGGTTCTTTTAGGGTGAAGAAGCCAAGAGAGTTTATTAGGGGAGAGTACAAGCTTATATCGGGCGTTTAGAGGGCGGGGTAGCTGTAGAGGTTAAAGGCTTGGATTGGTTCTGAGAGGGCGCGGAGGTTGATTGAAAAGGGGCGAGAGTTGCTCCGGTAACGGTGTCTGGCAACAATGTATGCGCACTGGTGGTGATGGGAGTTGCACTGGCAACGGGGAGTGTCCGGGCAAGATAAGGGGGTGGGGAAAGGGCGGTTCCCTCCGGCAAGCCTCCCCTAACAGTGGTATTTTGGGTGAGGAAATGGGGCCTGCCTTCGGCCTCACTTTCCCAGGCCCGGGGGGCTGCGGAGGGCGCTGTCGCCCGTGCCCACCACCCTCCCCAGGGGCTGATCAGGTCCCCCAGCCCAGGCCCGCCAAGTTGAAGCACGTAATCAGTGTCCCGCATTTCCCCCTTCTTTTCTAATTAAAGGAAGAAGCTTACCGGAGAGGCCCGCTAAGGGATGAGGGAAGGGGGAGGCCGGGGAGGGGAAAAGGGGTTGACGGTGGCTCAGCGAGGCTGGAGCTCGGCGTTGGTGTGGCGCCCGGGCGCTCGACAGGGGCCTTGCTGCTTGCGGGATGGACGAGGGTGGGGGGTTTAAAGTTGGAGGTTCAGAGAAGCTGGAGCTCGAGGTTGGTGCGATGTTCAGGCGATCGAGAAGGGCCTCGCGGTCGGCGGGTTGACCGGTGGCGGTGAGGTCGCGGAGGGTTGGTTGTCATCTCGGAGTAGGGAGCGTCAGAGGTGGCGAGTCGCTGGTACTGGACTTGCACGAACGAGGAGAAAATAGTATCCGTTTGTTTCCTTACAAGCTGGACAATTCTGCGGATAATGCAGGGTCCTAAGGTGAGAGCTAGAATAATCATTAGTAGGGGGCCGAGGAGAGGGAGGAGGTAAGGGAGGAGGGGGGTAAAGATGTGGGACCAATAGCTGGTGGCTTCACGGTCTCTTTTGCGTTGTTCCAGTCCCTCTCGGACCTTCTTTAGGCTGTCCTCGGCGAGACCTGTGGAATTGGCATATACACAGCACACTTCTCCTAGGGCGGCGCAAAGGCCTCCTTCTTTGAGGAGGAGAAGGTCGAGACCTCGGCGGTTTTGGAGCACTACCTCAGAGAGGGAATTGACAGAATTTTTAAGATGGGAAATAGCGTCTTGTAGGTGACGAATGTCCTCGTCAACAGCCGCCCGGAGGTGAGTTAGGGCGGAGCCTTGACTGGCTAATGCAGCAATTCCGGTGCCAGCGCCTGCAAGACCTAGGAGGGAGGCAATCATGAGGACGGTGATGGGCTCTCGCTTTTGCAGTGGGGCAGAAGCTGCAGTTGTTTCCAGGCAGAGGAAGAAGTCTTCCTCGCTATGGTATAGGACCCTAGGGATGAGGACAATTAGGAGGCAAGTTTCATTAGTTGTATTGAGGGTTTGCACGTTAAGGCAGGGGGTAAGCCCTGTAGAGGAGCAGAGCCATTGGGAGGAGTTATGAGGAATGAGAAATTTTGCAGAGCTGCTGGGAGATGAGTAGTCGGCACAAGCTGTGAGGTTGGGAGAGTTACTTGAGCGAGGGCGGATGCACTTTCCTGTAAAGGAGACTGAATGAAAGGTTAGGGGGACGGCAGAGGTATTCCAATTGCATTCCGAGGGGCTGTCCTCTGTGTTTTCTGAAAAGGAGAGGTTGGAGGCAACTGGCTTATACAGGGGGGAGGAAGTGGAGAGGCAAAGCCAACAAGAGGAGGTAAGATTGGGGTTGGAGGAATTCACTGAGGTGAAGGCCGCTTGGATAAGGCCGAGGAGGGGAGAAGAGTAGCGAGAGGAGTAGCGAGAGGGGGGTAGAGGAGGTCGGGGTGGTGGGGTTGGCGATGCGCCGTTTGCAGCTGAGGTGCGGTTTCCGGATGCGCTGCTTGTACTTGAAGTGCGGCTGGAGGGCTTTCGAGCGCAGGTTTCTTCGACTCTGGAGACAAAGGTGGCGAAAGGCTTACTCGGCTCCTGGAAGAGCTTGGTGAATTTATTAGGCCGACAGGCAGAGCAGTTGGCAAACGCTCGTAAGGCGATTCCCCAAAGGATAGGCCAAAAGGTGGCAGGTGCATTAATATAGGCAGATGCATTTATAAACGCTCCCGTGCCCAAGTAAGCTTCGGGGTGATGATAGACTCCAGTGGCTGCGTCTTGCTCACTTTGCCTAGCTGCTTCTGCCTGGAAGTGGGCACGCCAATCAACGAACTGGCCGGGGTTAAGAATGGAACGGGCAAGCGGGGCCCAGTCTTGGGGGAGGCAAAAGTCCATGGCGAGATCCTGCAGTATTTGGGAAGCGTATGGGCTACCTAACCCGTCCTCCTTGACGGCCCTGCGAAGCTGCTTAATAGTATCAGAGTCAATGGGATACCAGTCATACGGTTTCTGTGGTGTGGGGGTAAGGTTAAGAGGAAAGCAGTGAAAAGCACGAGAGAAAGGAGGACGCGCTTGCAGAGGGCTTGGCGCGGGAGTGGGGGTAGGGGGAGCGTTGCCCCAAGGGTTGCCTTGAGGTGTAGAAGGCAGCCAGGGGTTGTTAGTCGGCAGGGTGGGAGGAGCGGCGGCAGCTGCCGGTAGCGGCTCCGAGGGGGAGCTCGCCGGAGGGGGAGGCGGAAGTGGGAGGCCCCAAGCGTCGCAAGACGGCGGCGCGGTGGGAGTGGCTAAGGCATAAGATGGTGGACTAGCTCCGCCCTGTGAAAGGGCAGGGTAAAGCGCTTGCGGTTTCCGGCCCAGCTTAGGGCTGACGTCATCGCCGGAGCACTTCCTCCCCTCGATGGAAGAAGAAGGAGGAGGAGGAAGTTCGCCATCTTGGCAAGGCTCAGTGTTATTTTGTTTTTTGGGAGTCACTTCGAGCGCGTTGTTAATCTGCTCGACTAAGGACTCTGTGTCCGAATCGTGGTCTACATTAGTATCGCTGTCTGAATCTGTTGACTGGGTTGATAGGGCCTCCTTGGATTTAATGGGGCCTCGATCAGGGGGGAGGAAGCCTTGAAGGCAGGAGCGGACGGTTATTAAGGTGGGGAGCAAGCCGGGAGGGAAGCGCTTGCTCTCATGTCCCATGGCGTTGGTGACCCGATCAATAAGGCGATCATAAGTAACAGGGTCCCAAAGATGGCAAGTGGTGAGCCATGGGTTAAAGGGCAGCAGGAGGTCCCAGTATACTTGCAGCTGCCGGACAGACACCTTACAGCGATGTGTGTTTAGGAGACCAGCCAGAGCACGAACTTGGGGTGCTTGGCGTGCAGATAGACGATTACCCATAGCGGAGTGAGAAAAGAAAAAGGGGGGTTGATTATTGAGTAAAGAAAATGAGGTAAACCGAGGAAACGGCGAGAATAGAAGGCAGGAGCCTCTAGTAGCGAGAGCAGTTTGGGGGGGGGCGGTCGCAAAGAGGCACACCGCACGAAACAAAGAAACAAAGACACAAAGGACCACAGCAAAGTAATGGAGGGGAAGAGGGAAAGCTACTGGAGGAAGAGTGTTAGGAGGAATGGGGGGACATAGGAAGAGAAGACGAAAGGTAGTCGGGGGTAAGAGTTAGGTTAACGCGGGAAAGGAAGAGCGGCCCGGGCGCGGAGCGGCGTGGGAGAGGCGGCTCCGGACGTGGAGCGGCGAGGGAGAGGCGGCTCCGCGGGGCGGCGAGGGAGAGGCGGCCCTTACTTTGCAGGCGAGGAGAAGGGGAGCTGGAGAGGCGTCCGGGCGAGCGGGTGGTTTTACTGGACCGCTGCGTGGAGAGGACTTTTAATTCCAGGGGCCCCACGTTGGGCGCCAGTTGCGGTCGCAGTTGATTCGTCTGGGGGGGGGGGTGGCGGCCGGTTGCTAAATCCTAGGCTCCCAGGATTGCTCGGAGGGTACCGGCGGCGGGGGCTCTTTCCCGGAGGCGAGGGCGAGGCGGGGGACTTGGCCAGGTCCCCGGCGGGGTGGCGTGCAAAGTATGGAGGGCGGCGAGAAAGGAACAGGCGGGACACGGTTCTTTTAGGGTGAAGAAGCCAAGAGAGTTTATTAGGGGAGAGTACAAGCTTATATCGGGCGTTTAGAGGGCGGGGTAGCTGTAGAGGTTAAAGGCTTGGATTGGTTCTGAGAGGGCGCGGAGGTTGATTGAAAAGGGGCGAGAGTTGCTCCGGTAACGGTGTCTGGCAACAATGTATGCGCACTGGTGGTGATGGGAGTTGCCCTGGCAACGGGGAGTGTCCGGGCAAGATAAGGGGGTGGGGAAAGGGCGGTTCCCTCCGGCAAGCCTCCCCTAACAGTGGTATTTTGGGTGAGGAAATGGGGCCTGCCTCCGGCCTCACTTTCCCAGGCCCGGGGGGCTGCGGAGGGCGCTGTCGCCCGTGCCCACCACCCTCCCCAGGGGCTGATCAGGTCCCCCAGCCCAGGCCCGCCAAGTTGAAGCACGTAATCAGTGTCCCGCATACAAGATTGCATTAAAGAACATGGCTTTGTGGGGGTACATAAAATATCCAAACTGGCACAGGGTTGTTATAAGAATTAAATGAATTAATAATTATAAAGTACTTAGAATAACACCTAACACACAGTGAGCCCTTATAAATATGATCTTTTGATGAGGTTACTTCAGTTAAGGGGTGGCCCTGTTAAATCAGCATCAGTCTTAACCCTACTACCCAAGTCCTTATAGAGAAGGCCATGGAGAAAGAGAAAGAAAGCCACAGGGAGCAGCCAGAAGCTGGAAGTCAATGGAACTCAGAAGAGAAAGAAGACATGACCATGTGCATTGCTATATGATAGAAAAAACAAGACTGTCAGCCAGCCAGAAGCTACTGACCCTGGGAGGAAGCCAGTCTGCTAGCCTCAGAACCAGGAGCCAATAAATTCCTGTTGTTACATCAAACCATCTTATGGTGTTTGTTTTAGCAGCTGGGAAAGGAACACATTCCTCCCACCATCCGGTCAGGTAGAGGTTGTTAGTGTCCCATGTGACAGATGCGGAAACTAAGCACAGAACAGGTGAGTAATCCAGAATGGCATATTTTGTAAAAGGCAGACCTGGACCTTGAACCACAGTTGACCAGAACAATGCCCGGCACACAGGAGACACTCGTCAGGTTGTTGCTGAGCCACTGTCCTATTCCACCTCCTCTTGATACACCATCATTAGGTGGAATGCTAAGCTGACATTGTCAACAAAGCTTTGAGGAGTCAGGCTGCCTGTCCTCTGGGGAAGGTCAGGTGAGAAGCCAGTGCCCTGGACTTGCCCAAATCCTCACTGTCTCAGAGTCTAAGAAGTGGAGGAATCACTGCCTCTTTAAGCACTTTCTACTTTCTAGTGCCTGCCTGTCCTCCAGCGCCCGTTCTCTGTTGAACAACCCCCTTCTATCCACATCTCCAAGCAAGAGCCCCTCCTCCCCCTGCAGAACCAGAGAGCTGCCCGTTAATTATCCCACTTTAGGAGAAGACTATGTTTGAGGCTGGCTTTTATTC
Source organism: Choloepus didactylus (assembly GCF_015220235.1). Lineage (NCBI taxonomy): Eukaryota > Metazoa > Chordata > Mammalia > Pilosa > Megalonychidae > Choloepus > Choloepus didactylus. Next base: position 47,245,252 of record NC_051325.1, read on the forward strand.
CTGGTTGGAAACTGCCTGCATCACACTAAAATAAACTCACTGACAACCCCCACTGGGCTGTCTCATCTGAGATGCAGAATGGACAATGCTGTCCCTTTGCATGAAAACCAAGAGATCTACCAGCAAAAGGGGCTCAGCAGAAGGGGTCAGAGAAGAAAGGCAAGTTGGCGGCAGATACACAACGTGCTCTGCTTTCCCTCCTAAATCACTTCTTTTTAATGTCCAGATGGTGAGTCTTTCTGATTGAAGAGAACAAATATTAATTTAATAGAATACTGGGAAAACACAATAAAAGCACAAAGAAGACAATTTAAGTTATCCACAATCCCAACTCTCAAAGACAAGCATCGTTTACATAGGAAAAAAGATATGAATTGCATGGATGCATATACACAGACAGGTAAAAACTGGACCTGTTCTGTTTCCTACTTTTTCCACTTAAGATGTTGTAAAGTTTTTCTGTTTTTTGAGCCAGAGTTATTTACTCTCCAATATTCACTCTTCCATTCTCCCTTTAATATTAGAACCCACCAAACTTTATTCTGATCATCCATAATATATTTTTTTAAACAACACTTCCCAACCCCCCTTGCAACTAAATGTAGCCATGCAACCAAGTCCTAACCAAGGAAGTGATGCATAGACTACTTCCAGATGTGGTACTGTAAGGAAGTGGCATGCCTTCCATTACCTCTTTTGCTACTTCCAGCTAACAGGAATAAGGCTGAAGTGTGGGCTTTCTTGGACCATGATCTACAGAAGGCAGTGCAACAAGACAGAAGGAGGCTGGGCACCTGAGTGACCTCATGGAGCAGAATCCCTGCAAGCCCTGGACCAACCATCTCCAGGCTGCTACGTGAAGAACAAAGAAACTCCCATCTTATTTAATTCATTTTTATTGGGGTCTTCTTTATAACAGCTGAAACTATATCCTAATACATGTCTCTAGATCTTCCTCTACAATAAAGTTTGAATGATTGCATGTCTTTCCATCATATGAATGTTCAAAATCAAAATTTATTAAATCTAACTAATTATAAATTTTTGGCCATTTGTGTTTCTTTCAAACTTTTTTCCATAATAAATACCACTGCAATGAACATCCTTGCACATAAACCTTTAGGTATACTACTGATTATTTCTTAGAATACACTTATAGAAGAAGAATTGCTAGGTCAAATACTATGAACTTTTCAAAATATATTTTTCCTTCAAAAGTATTATGTGTTCATTGTAAGAAAGTAGCTTACTTGACTTGCCACCTGAACTTCCTCCTATACAAATTTTTATTTTTATAGGTTTGCAAGTTTGCCTCACATTTACTTCTATTTATATTTTTATTACCTCCCTACCCCATATGTAAAGGAAAATGCATAATTAGCTATGCAAGCTCTGTATTCATAGTTCCTGGGTCCATGTGCATGTAACCTTGGGCTAGTTACTTAATCTCTCTCTGTTCAGCTTCCTCATTTTTAAAATAGGGATTTTTTTTTTTAGTTTCCTGGCTGCTAAAACAAATACCGTGCAATGGGTTGGCTTAAACAACAGGAATTTATTGGCTCCCAGTTTTGAGGCCAGGAGAAGTCCAAGATCAAGGAATCAAAAAGGTGATGCTTTCTCCCAGAAGACCGTGATGTCCTGGAGCTGGCTGCCAACAATCCTGGTTCCTTGGCTTTCTCTCACATGGCAACCTCTCCTGGTTTCTTCTTTCTTTTCTGGGTTCCCTTGACTTCCAGCTTCTGGCTGCTTCCTGTGGCTTTCTCTCTCTCCATGGCCTTCTCTATAAGGCCTTCAATAACAGGATTAAGACCCACACTGATTCATTTGGGCCATCCCTTAACTGAAGTAACCTCATCAAAAGATCCGATTTATAAAGGTTCACACCCACAGGAATGGATTAAGATTAAGAACATATTTTTCTGGGGTACATAGCTCCAGGCTGCTACAGAATTCTAAAAGTACCCACCTCTTGAAGATGTAAGAATTAAATGGGTAAAGCATTTATCACCTGCCATAAAGAAAGTGCTCAGTAGATATTAGCTGTTTTCTTTATTATTCCAAGAATTGTTTTTGACATTTGCATTCTGTTTAGATTCAATGCTAGGTTTAAACTACTTCAACACTTACTGCCCACCACTGATATCCTGAATTTTCCATTCCTAAAGTATTTATTTTGTTTTCATACCCTAATAGTTTGAAATACATTTTCCAGTCTTTTTTTTTTCCAGAAAAAAACAAAAAATACAAGGGTTATAGCCCCTGCTTCTATGTACTTGAAAATATTTTTAAATTGTCTTCTAATATGAATGACTTCTTATTGGGCATAGAATCCTTGGGTAACTTTTCCTTCAGAGCTTTGAAACTGATGTCTCATTTTCTTCTGTAATTAATATTGTAGAGAAATATGCTCTCAGGTCAGTCTGATTTTTTTCCCTTTGTTTCTTCTTGAAATGTTTGACTTCAAGCAAACTTGTAGGATAGTTTCTTTATGGTTGAAATTTAAAGTCTTCCCTGGCAGTAACTAGAGGATAGTTTCTTTTTCTTATTTATACAGGAAGACTTGCTAACTGTAGATTCAAGTACTTCATTAGTCAGTCAAGTGTTCTACAACTGCACCTTTAGACATGGCAGCGGCTCTTGCTGCTGTGCTGTGGTTGTCTCTTGTTACAGAACAATGTACTGTGTTGTGACCCTTCCATTACTCCATATCCATTGTTCTCCTGATCACATTCAGCTCCTTGTGTTCTGGGAGAACTTCCCAGTCATCAAGTCTCATTGATTCCTTCTCCTCAGTATTTCTTAAATCTGTCTACTTCTTTCCACTCTCAACTACACCCACCCTAACAGGTCTTCCTGCTTCTGCTCCTGCACCCCTAAAATTCATTCTCCAAAGAACAGAAAAAAGGCATCTCTTATAAAATGTAAATTGGGTCATTCTTCTTTCATGTTGTAATGTCCTTCAGTGGCTTCCAGTTGCACTTGGAATAAAATTCAATCCAACAAGCTGCATGATGCGAATCTAGCTCGGCCCCGTGTGTCCTAAGAGCCATCTACAAGACTTTCCCATTCTAGTTGACAGTGTTCTAGGATGAATCCAGAACTTGGGATGGTAGGGAAACTCTAAGAAGGGGTTCTTAAGGAATATGCCTCAGGCACAGGACATGGATTAAAGGGGTCAAGATGCAGAAAGTGAGAACACAATGTGGAGGAGCCATTGCTCACAGTTTTGAGGAGCCAGCAGGTTCCAGCCTCTAAATGCCGTTCTAGATCAGACAGGAGGATAATGAAGAGCACGTTTATTGAGAATCCACTACAGATAAGCATTTTTCTAGGTTCTTTACATTTACACTTCATTTAATCTTCAATCTTTATTAAGTATTCCCATTTTTAGATAAAGAACAGAAGCTCTGAGAAGGTAAATGACTTGCCCAAGTTTCCATGGCTAATAAGAAATGGGGGGAGGAGGAAAAAGATAAAACTCAGGTCCGCATGACTTCAGAGTTTAATGATCTTTCCCTATACCTTGTGGACTCCCTAAACTGTGGGTGCTAACTTGGGAACTGGGGGTCAGAGACATGCGAAAGTGAAGGACTTTAATATGTCCCCAAGACAGGGACCAACCCCTTGCTCTGCTCCAGGGAGCTTCAGCCCTACATTAGTCAGAGTAGGCAAAATTTGGCTAAAGTAATAAATAGACCCCAAAATGTATAATGTCTCATGCAGCAATCCAACCAGGTATTTCTGGTTGGTGGACAGCTTTTTTCCATTTTGTCTCTTGTATAGTTGCCATCCTTGTCATCATATGCATCCACCTAGCAGACAGGTCCCCACCCCCAGCCCCACATCATCTTCTCTTCAAATGCAGATGATCCACTGAAGATTTCAAGAAGGAAGAGACAAGAGATGAAAGCAGCCTGGGTTTCTGAGCCACCACATGGAAGGTCACCCATCAAATGCCCAATTGTACTATGTTGTGAGTAAGAAACAAACCTTTTAATTGTTGAAAAGCCACTGAGATATTGGAGTTGTTTGTTTCATCAACTAGCATTAATTATACCAACTCATACAATACAAGTAGTATCACAGGTTAAAAACTGAGGCTCTAAGAGCCAGGGTTCCTATTTAAGTCTGTCTCTTGTCAAGGTCAGGGTTCCTTCCCCAATGGCACCGTGCCCCAGGGGACCTGCGGCTAATCCTAATTCAGTCTCTGGCTCTCTGTGGAACTCGGGGAAAGTCACTTTTCTCATCTGCAGAATGAGAGCTTTGACCTGGATGGGGGCATGGAATGCTCTGATGCCTGCAACCCAAATGTGTCATTCCACAGAGACCCCATGCAGAGCCAAACCACCTCTGGGATCATTAATGAGTAGGTCATTGTAAGAGGAGGGTCAAAACTTTTTTTCCAAAATAGTCATTCCAACTGATTATATAATCATCTGCATTTAGAATGCCTTTATAGTAACCATGGCAACCATGATATGTGTGAGGTTCAAACTTTGTTCTAAATCTGCTGATGAGGATGAAGAAATGGCTCCTTGGGTGGGCCTTGTCTCCCAGGTCTGACATGGGTCTGCTCCCTCCTCTTAGGGGCTCCACTTGGCTTCTGAACTTAAGAAACCAAAGCTAGGAAGGGAAGGGCTTTCCTGGAAGAAGTAACCAATATTTTAACTCAATTTTCAAAGATGAATCAAGGTTTTCCAGGCACAGAAGAGAGGGAAGGAATTCTAATGGGAGGTAGGGCACAAAGGCCTAAATGTGTGAAATATCTTGCTGTGTCCAGGAAACAAGCAGATGGGCATTTCTCAGGCTTAAGTGTGGGGAGGAGACAGTGGCAAATGAAGAGGCTGGCAAGGTAGTTTGAATGTAGGTCATAAATGAGTTTGTATGACAAGCTAAGGAAATTAGACTCAACTCTGTAGGGGCAAGGGGTGGAGACTGGCCTTCTAGGGAGCCTTGCTAAAGGCAGATGCTCAGCTCTCCCTCCAAACCCCTCCTCACCCCTGCCCCTGACCTACTGAGTCAGGGTGTGGCCCAGGCATCTATATTTTTAAAAACTTTTCCAGGTGCATCTGATGTCCTACAGTGGGGGACCCTGGGGAACCATTGATGGATTATGACCAGGAGGTTATGTGATCAAATTTGCATTTTGGGAAGAGCAGTCTGGCTGCAAAATGGAGGATGTATTAGTGGAGTCAAAAATGGAGATCGGAGACTCCTAGGGAAGATGGTGGAGGAGGGAGCTCCAAGACTCAGTTCTTCCACCAAAACAACTATTAAACAGACAGGAACTGTCTGAAGCAACTATACTGAAACTCCAGAGGCCAGAAGAACATTATACAGCATCCAGGGAAGAGCAGGAGGAAGAGGCTGATAAATTACAGTAAAGAACCGTAAATTGCTATCTCCATATAGCGTGGCAGCTACAGGCACCCGTCTGCCACTGTCACAGCAGGCCACCACTGGGTCTGTCCCTAGCTAGTGGCTGGTGACAGAAAGGGACATAAAAATGATCTTCCCCAAGAACAGGGGTGGGCACAACCAATTGTTGATCATGCTTTTGATTAGCAAATTCGGATCACTGGGTCCCAGCTCTGAGTGTTTCTGGAGCTCCATTCTCATCAAGGAAGACGTTACTGGAGCTCCATTCCAGGTTCGCCATCTTGTTGCAAGAAAGATTTCAAGGATGAAACAAGGGGATATAAGCAAGTGAGAAAAGTTTATTGAAGAGAAAGACAGTATATGCTCAAAGGGTAAGGGCAGGTGTGCTCAGGAGAGAGACACACGCTGTTTGGCACATGGGTTTTTAACAGATTAAACAAAGGGAGGTGGGGTTGAGATGTTGGTACACTGTGATTGGTGAGTAGTCATTCAAATTAAGTTTTGTAAGTAGGCTATTGTGATTGGTTGTCTATACATTCTTGTGATTGGTTAGTAAATGTAAATTAAGGTTTGTTAGTAAGCTGTTGCCATAGAGTGAATAAGCATTCAAATCAAGGACTGTGAATGGGTTATTGTGATTGGTCCATCCCATGTGGTTAAACAATGTATCTCACTTTGTTCAACCTCCTCCAGTTTCAGGAGCCTGACTGTTCTCCCCAGATGTCCTCCTCCCTGCACCGAGTCCAAAGGCCCTTTAGAGCTTGCAAAACGTTTTTTCTGGGTTTAACCTGCCTCATGAGGACAGCCATTGTTTCAACCCTCCCTGGGCAGGGGCGGAGGCGGTGGCAATTTAAAGACACAGTAACTTCCTCAGGGCTGCTAGGGACAGCTGAAGGGCTGCATTTGCTGGGCAAGCCATGAAAGCTCAGCTCTGGGGAGCCGTTGGAGAATCTTTTGGCACCCCTCCTGACCCCCTCCCCAGGGCACTTTGGAGCTGGTCTGCGCCCCTTTCGTGGGTACCTGGCCTTGGTTTGGTTGGGAAAGACCGACTTGGGAAAGTCCTTCCTGGGGTGACCCTCCTCCCAGAACTTGCCCTCCAGGCAAAAGCAGCATGAGACACAAAAGGAGGATAAAATACTATAGAAGCAGACGTCTGGGACAGAGGCCTGCAGACCTCAAATATTCAAATACCCAGGACAGGGAGGTTTGTCCTCTGGAAAACAGGGGGAACAACCAAACTCCTGTAAACAAGGGAACTCCAAAACAACTAACAAGCAAAAGCCCAGGACAACACAGAGCCCAGAAAGGCAAGGAAAGCTCCATACCCTGAATTCACCTTTGGCAGACCTTCCTGGTAGGAGGGCTGAAATTCAAGGAAATCTCTGTCTTATCACCAGCTGGTTACAAAACCAAGAAACAGACATCTGAGGAAGTAAATCCCAGGGTTAGCATTTTTAAATATTAAAATGTATGGTGTACAACAAAAAAGTACAAGACAAACAGAGAAATGGGAAATGATGGACCATCCAAAGGAAGAGGATAAAAATACAGAAAACACCAATGAAGAAGACAAGAATGTGGACATACCAAACAAACCCCTCAAAATAAATGATCTTAAAAATGCTCAAGCAGAGTCTTTGGCGTGGGCTTAGCGGTGCAGGCCTGAGTGCATGGGGGGAAGGCAGGAGGGTTCCAGCAGGCGAGCTGAGTGGCTGGTGGTCCCTCCAGCAGGAACTGGGGGTGGGGAGGCCGGGACAGGGGACATCCTGGGCTGCACAGGGCCACGGGGCAGGGCTAAGGATGGAGGAGTGGAAGGAAGAAGACCAGGCTGAGATCCAGGAGCATGGGCCCACACACTGATTCTCCGAGTGGGAGTGGCAGGGCTTGGCTGAGGCCGAGTGGGATGAGCAGCTGTCTCTGAGCTGCAGGAGGAGGTGGCAGCCACTGCGGCAGCCCAAGCAGCGAAAGCTGTGGCACTTTTCCAGAACTCGACCATGGCCACAGCCTAGCTCTACGAAGACCAAGTGTGTCAGCAGCCAGGACTTTCTCTCTGGGTCCCCTTCCAAAATGCAGCCACTGCTATCACCAATCTCTCAAAGAAAGTGTGGACACTCATTAGTGAAGTTTTGATATTGGAATCTAGATTGGCTATCAGCAACGCAATAAGGATATGCTAGTTCTGTGTAAAAAATGCAGAAGAACTACACATAGAGAAGATTTGATCAGCTTCCTGTGTGGAAAAGTTCCTCCACCTCAAAACTCTAGAGCTCCCCAAGGCTGCCCCTAACCAAGCAACTTCAAGGGAAGCTAGCTCATCTGTAGAGACTGATTTGCAACCCTTCCGGGAAGCCATAGCTCTGCATGGTAAAGCCATTTAAACATATTTCTTTGGAAAAAAGGTTAAGCATGTGCCTGTGAGCCCATTTTCATGTTTAGAGTTAGGTCCAGATATATTGTCTGTTTTTTGTCCATTACAGTGAACACTTGATCTAGAAATGCTTCAATAATATGTAAGCTAAGAAGTTAAATGCGCAATTTTTGAACTGTCAGCTAGCCTTTCCTAAATATTTTGTTTTTAAGAAAGTTAGTTTGAGCTTATTGGTGTTACACTTAACAGAATCCCTTTGTAACATTGATTAGAATTTATTGCTTTACATGTATATATTGTACATGTTTTCTTACTCATTTCTGAGTTAAAGAGGAAAAAAATGCTCAAGGAGATGAAGGAAAATTCAGAGAAAGAACTACAGGATATCACGAAAACAATGAATGAACAATATAAGAGGCTAAGAAAAGACAGAAATTTTAAAAAAGACCTAAGTAGAACTACTAGAGTTGAAGACCACAATATCTGAAATGAAAAATGCCCAGGAGGGTTTCTAGAGTTGATTGGAGCAGGCAGAAGAAAGAATCGCTGAACTTAAGAGAAGGCACTTGAAAAGCATTAGGCTGAGGAGCAGAAAGAAAAAATAAATATTAAAAGTGAAAATAGCCTAAGACAGCTATGGGACAACATCAAGTGCACCCATATATGCAATATAGATGTCCCAGAAGGGGAAGAAAGAGAGAAAGGGCCAGAAGGAATAGTCAAAGAGCTAATAGAGAACTTCCCAAACTTAGCAAAAGACATGAATAGGCATATCCAAGAACTCAGAGAACACCAAACAGGATAAGCATAAAGAAAAATACACCTTATCATATATTGATTACACTATCAAATGAAAAAGGACAAGGCGAGAGTTCTGAAAGCTGAAAGAGAAGAGCAATGTGCTACATAGAAGCAAATCCCAACAAGATTGAGTGCCGATTTCTCATCAGAAACCATGGAGGCACGAAGGCAGCAGCTGAAATATTTAAAGTGCTGAAGGAATACAACTGCCAACCAACAATTTTATATCCAGTGAGATTATCTTTCATATCCAGTGAGACTGTCTTCCAAAAATGAGGGAGAGATTAAGACTTTCCCAGATAAATAAATGCTGAGGGTGTACGTCACCACTAGACCTGTTCCAGAAGCAATGCTAAAGGGAGCTCTTCAGACTAAAATGAAAGGACACTTGACAGTGGTTTAAAGCAGCTTGAAGAAATAAAGACCTGTGGTAAAGGTAACCATTAGGGCAATTATAAAGGTAACCAATAGGGTAATTATAAATCCAGTATTATTTTCTTGTATTGTTTGATATGTAAACCCCACTTCTTACTTCCTACAGGTGCTAAAATGCAAATGATAAATCTAGGGTTTTGGACATAACAATGTATGATGATATTAGTGGTAACAAGTACAAAAAATGGTGGGGGGACAGAAGGGTACAGGAAAAGTTTATGCATGAACTATTGAAGTTAAGTTGGTATCAAACCAAATATACTTATTATACATTTAGAATATTAACATTTAACCCCATACCACAAGAAAAACAGATGAAAAATATATCCAGATAGAAATGAGAAGACACTCAATATGGTACAACCTAAGAAAGCAAAAAAATATAAAAGTAGTCTTTAACAGAAGTTAGAGACAGAAACAATACAAGACTTACAAAGGTTAAATAGGAAAATGGCAGAAGAAAAACCTGTATCATGAGTAGTGACTTTAAATGCACATGGACTAAACTCTCCAGTCAGAAGGCAGAGGTTGGCAGAACAGATAAAAAAGCATGACCCAACTATATGCTGTCTGCAAGAGACTTACCTTAAAGTCAATGATACAAGTAGGTTGATGGCAAAAGGATAGAAAAATACATACCATGCAAGTGGTAACCAAAAGAGAGTTGGATGGCTACACTAATATTGGATAAAATAGACTTCAAGTCAAAAACAATTACCAGGGACAAAGATGGTCATTACTGATAAAGGGGACAATTCAACAGGAAGACATAACAATTAAAAATGTGTATGCACCTAACAGCAGCACCCCAACATATATGAAGCAAATACTGACATATTTGAAGGGAGAAATTGCCAGTTCTACATTAATAATAGGATATTTTAACTTGCCATTCTCAATAATGGATAGAACATCTAGTCAGAAGATCAATAAAGAAGTATAGGTCTTGAAAGATACACTTTACCAACTAGACCAAACAAACATCTATAGAAACTGCACCCAGTGAAAACAGAATACACATACTTCTCTAGTGCACATGGATCATTCTCCAGAACAGACCATATATCAGGTCACAAAATGAGTCTCAATAAATTCAAAAATATTGAAATCATATGAGGTATACGCTCTGACCACAGTAGAATGATGCTAAAAATCAGCAACAGAGGAAAAAAGGGAAAATTCACAAACATGTGGAAATTAAACAACATACTCTTAAACAACCAATGTGTTAAAGAGGAAATCAGAGGTTAAATTAGGAAATATCTTGAGGCAAATGAAAAGAAAACACAATTAACTAAAACTTATGGAATGCAGTGAAGGCAATGCTGAGACGGGAAATTTACAGCTCTAAATCCTTACATGAAAAAAGAAGAAAGATTTAAAATCAGAGACCTAACATCAAAACTGGAAGAACTAGAAAAAGAAAAGCAAACTAAACCCAAAGCAAGCAGAAGGAAGGAAATAACAAAGATTGGAGGATATAAATGAAATAGAAAAAAAAGAAAAAAAAAAAAAAAAAAACAGAATCAACAAAACCAAAAGCTGGTTCTTTGAAAAGATGAACAAAATAGACAAACTTTAGCTAGAAAAAAAGAAAAAAAGAGAGAGACAGAGAGAGAGGATACAAATAATGAAAATCAGAAATGAGAAGGGGAACATTACTGCTGAAATAAAAGGGACTAATAGTGGATACTATGAACAGTAAATTAGATAACCTAGATGAAATGGACAAATTCTTAGAAACACACAAACTACCTACCTTGACTCAAACTACCTACCTTGACTCAAGAAGAAATAGAAGATCTCAACAAACCATTTACTAGTAAAGAGATTAAATCAGTCATTAAAAACCTCCCATAAGAAATAAAAACCCAGGACCAGATAGCTTCACAGGGGAATTCTACCAAACATTCCAAGAATAATTAATTCCAATTATGCACAAATGCTTCCAAAAGATTGAAGAGGAGGGAATAGTTCCTAACTCATTCTATGAGGTCAACATCACTCTCATACCAAAGCCAGATAAAGATGCCACAAGAAAAGAAAACAACAAACCAATAGCTCTTACGAATATAGAGGCAAAAATTTTCAACAAAATACTAGCAAACTGAATCCCACAGCATATTAAAAGAATTATACACCTTGATTAAATGGGATTTATCCCTGGTATGCAAGTTTGGTTCAAGATAAGAAAATTAATTAATGTAATATAGCTCATTAACAGAATGAAGGGGAAAAAACACATGATCATCTCAATCAATGAGACAAAATACAGCATCCTTTCTTGATAAAAACACTTAGAACACTAGGAATAGTAGGAAACTTCCTCAACATGATAAAGAACATTTTTGAAAAGCCTACAGCTAAAATCCTACTTAATGGTGAAAGACTGAAAGCTATCCCTCTAAGATAAGGAACAAGACAAGGATGCTCACTATTACCACTTATTCAACATTGCACTGGAAGATCTTGCCAGAGCAATTAGGCAAGAAAAAAATAAATAAAAGGCATCCAATTTGGAAAGGAAGAAGTAAAAGTTTCCCTATTTTCAGATAATATGATACTAAATACAGAAAATCCTGAAAATCTGCAATAAAGCGATTAGAGCTAATAAACAAATTTAGCAAAGTTGTAAAGTGCAAGATCAACACTCAAAAGTCAATAGTGCTTCTGTCTACAAGCAATGAACAATTGGAACAAGAAATCAAGAAAAAAGTTACTTTTACAATAGCAACTAAAAGAATCAAATATCCAGGAATAAATCTAGCCAGGGATATAAAGGAGCTATATGCAGAAAACTACAAAACATTGCTAAAAGAAACTAAAGAAGACCTAAATAAATGGAAGAGTATTCCATGTTCACGGATTGGAAGATTAAATATCATTAAAACATCAGTACTACCCAAAGCAATTTATAGATTCAATGCAATCCCAACCAAAATTCCAACAACCTTCTTTAGAGAAATGGAAAAGTCAATCATCAAATTTATATGGAAGGGTAAGGGGCCTCAAATAGCTAAATCATCTTGAAAAAGAAGAATGAAGTTGTAGGACTCACACTTGCCAAACTACAAAGCCACAGTTAAGCAAAATAGCATGGCACTGGCACAAGGACAGAAATATAGACAAATGGAATAGAACTGAGAGCTCAAAAATCAGCCCTCACATTTATGGCCAACTGATTTTTGACAAGGTGGCAAAGACCTCTCAAATGGAAAAGAATAGTCTCTTCAACAAATGGTGCTGGGAAAATTGGATCTCCATTTGCAAAAAAGGAGAGATGGGGCAGTGATCCCTACCTCACACTATATACAAAAATAAACTCAAATGGATCAAAGATCTTAGTATAAGAGCTAGAATTATCAAACTCCTAAAAGAAAATGTGGGGAAGCATCTTCAGGACCTTGTGTTAAGCAATGGTTTCTTAAACTTTATACTCAAAGCACAAACAACAAAAGAAAAAATAGATAAATGGGACATCATCAAAATCAAAAACTTTTGTACCTCAAAGGACTTTATCATGAAAGTAAAAAGACCATCAACACAATGGGAGAAAATATTTGGAAACCACATATACGATAAAGGGTTAATATCCAATATGTATAAAGAAATCCTTCAGCTCAACAACAAAAAGACAAACAACCCAATTTTAAAAATTGGCAAAAGATTTGAACTGACATCTCTCCAAAGAAGATAAACAAACAGCCAGAAAGCACATGAAAAGATGCTCAACATCCTTAACCAATGGGGAAATGCAAATCAAAATCACAATGAGATACCATTTCACACCCATTAAAATGGCTGCCATTTAAATAAATGGAAAATAACAAATGTTGGAGAGGATGCAGAGAAATAGGAACACTCATTCATTCTTGGTGGCGCTGTAAAATGATGCAGCCGCTGTGGAAGACAGTTTGAGATTCCTTGGATAGTAAGTATAGAACTACCACATGACCCGGCAATCCCGCTAGTAGGCATATACCCAAAAGAATCTAAAGCAGGGACTCAAACACATATTTGCACACAAATGTTCATAGCGGCATTATTCATAATTGCCGAAAGATGGAAACAACCCAAGTGCCCATCAACTGATGAATGGAAAAATAAAATGGGGTATATACACACCATGGAATATTATTCAACCGTAAAAAGAATGAAGTCCCGATACATGTGACAACATGGATGAAACTTGAAGACGTCACATTGAGTGAAAAAGCCAAATACAAAAGGACAAATATTGTATGATCTCACTGATTTGAAACAATTAAAATAAGCAAACTCATCAAGTCAGAATCTAGAATATAGGTTACCAGGGGTTGGAGTGGATAGGAAATGGGAAGTTAAGGCTTCAAATGTACAGGTTTTCTTTTTGGAATGATGGAAATGTTTTGGTAATGGATGGTGGTGAGGATAGCACAACATTGTGAACACAATTAACAGCACTGAAATATATATCTGAATATGATTAAAAGGGGACATGCTGGATTATATACATAGTAACAGAATAAAATTTTTTTTAATTCCATGGAACTACACTACACAAATAGTGAACCCCAAGGTAAGCCATTGACTTTAATTAATTGTACAATTATAAAACGGTGCTATCATCAATTGTAACAAATGTTCCAAACCATTGCAAAGTGTTGGGGATAGGCTGGTATATGGGAATCCTGTATTTTATGCATGATTGTTCTTTAAACCTCACACTTCTCTTTTAAAGGAAAACAAAACAAAACACAATAAAATGGACAGCAGGTATAAGGTGACCAGTTGGGAGAATGTTGTAATAGTCAGACAAGAGGACTAAGGTTCCGAAGTTCTGAATTGGGGAGGGAAAACTGACAAATTCCTCATTTAATCAGGTTTCATTATTCTGTTTCATAGGTGAGGAAATGAGGCTCAGAAAGGTAAATATCTTGCAGCAGGTCAAGAGTTAGGCAGGATTCACTGTTGAACTGTAATCCGGTAGACTTGATTCTTGATGATGATTATATAACTATATAACTTTTATCATGTGACCATGTGATTGTGAAAACCTTGTGACTGATACTCCCTTTATTCAGTGTATTGGTAGATAAGTAATAAAATAAAGAAAAAATATATATATATATAAAATAGGGGGGTGATAAGGGGTATGGGACATTTTGCGTGTTCTTTTTTTACGTTTCTTCTTTATCTTGGAGTAATGAAAATGTTCTAAAACTGACTGTGGCAATGAATGCACAACTATATGATGATACTGTGAGCCACTGATTGTATACTTTGGATGGATTTTATGGTATGTGAATATATCTCAATAAAATTGCATTTAAAAAAAAGAGTAGGTAGGAGTCGAACCTAAGTAAGACTGATTCCAGAGGGTCAACCACAGCTCAGTCTCTCTTAAGAAGGCAGGGAGTTCACTAGCACCACCTCCACCACCACCATTGCATACACCCCTGACCAAGAAGCAAGTTAAAAGGGAAACTTTCCAGCTGGAGGAAGTGGCTGAATGGCCTCCAGGCCATGCGTGGGAACTTGGTCCAGTCCCAGGGAGCATGTCCCTGAAAGGCAAAGATAACTGCTCAGAAGGCTCTGGCTCAGCCATTACTAGCTTCGGGGACCAATGCTGCTGCCCCTGCCCCTGGTCAGAGGAGGCAGCAGATGCCAGCAGGAACCCAGCCCCATCCGAAGCCCCCAGGACATGTTAGTCTCCCTCCTACCTCAGGGCCTTTAAACTGGCTTTTCTCCTGCAGGGAAATCCCTTTTCCCTCCCACTTTCCCACACCCTTTTAACCCTTACTCATCCTTCAGATCTCAGCTCCAGCCACAAAGAAGCTTTCCCTGGCCTTCCCCTCACCGCCCAGATCAGGTCACCAACCCAGTCGGGCTCCCATGGGTGACTGGGGGGAGTTTAAAAGAGGGACTATTTACAAAAACAAGGGCAAAGTGAAGGGAAACACAAAGGACAGCGCAGCGCTCCAGAGCTAGCAATGGCGAAGCACCAGTAAGACGCCTGGCCTAAAGTGGCAAGGGGAGGAAGCTGTTAGCAGCACCCAAACTGGGTGATCTAGGGAATAAATACCAGCTACATCGTCCTCCTTTCCCCTTGTCTCTGCAGGACCCCTGTTGGCCGAGTCCAGCCCAAAGGCAGAGGAGAGGACAGGAGAGCCGCTAGATGCAGTCCCTGGTGAACAGTCTCCAGGGCACAAAGAAGGGTGGAGAAGGGAAGAGCACGCATCTGGAGGGGCAAACTGAAGGCAGCCAGCCCACCTGCAGCACCCCTGCCCCACCTTGTCATTAAGGGCATGTTTAAGTCTGTGTGATTCTTTAAAGCCTGTCTGTCCCAATGGATTGTGAACTCTGTGAGTGCAGGGATTGGGTCACCACTTTATTCCCAGCAGCTAGCACAGCACCTGCACCAAGATGGCACCCAAGAAATATTTACTGAGGAAATGAATGAAAATAAATGGTAAAATGAATGAATAAACTCCTCAGTGTGAACAGTAGACACCCACAGAGGGCAGGTCCTGGGATCTCTTGGGAACGGCCATTCCTCTTGGGCCCTGAAGAGCTCAGGAATTGTCATCTTTAGGCATTAAACAGGAGCCCCAGGCCCTTATCACTCAGCCTAGGGCTCAGCCCTGCCCAGGGCAGGGGCTGGGGTAGACTGTGCTGACCTGACATACTAACTCCTCTCCCAGTGCAGGGCTGGACCCCCACTGCCCATCCCTCCCAGTCCCAGGCTGGGACTCCAGGGAACCCCAGCCCTGCCACCCACCAACATTTCTGGCAGGTCCTGTGCACCTGCCATTTCTGACCCTTGCGTATGTACACCAGCTTGATCAACCTGCGGTCACCATGCCTCTTTTTTTATTTTTTTTATTTTTTTTATTTTGAAATAAATTCAAAGTTATAGGAAGAGTTGCAAAAACAATACTGACCCCATACACAGAATTCCATCATACCCTGACCCCCCCTCCTCAATCCACCAACTTTAACATGCTGTCACATCGCTATTTCTTTCCCTCCCTATCTATCATCCATCATCTATTGCTCTGTCTTCTGAACATACGAGAGCTAGCTGCACACATCCTTGAACATATGCTATAATTCACGTATGTACTTCCCATGAACAAGAACATTCTTTTATGCAATCCCATTAAGTGCAGCTGAGAAGTACAAGAGATTCAACAATGATACAAAGCTTACATTCTATATTTCCTTTTCCTTATGTCTCAACTGTGTACCTTTGAGCCACCTGTCCTCCATCCTCCAATCCCATCCAAGTTCATCCTTGGCATTCATTTAGACTTTTTTGTTTTTTTTCAGTTGTGGAGACATATATACAGCCTAAATCTTCCCATTCCACCCCCTCCCTAGCCTTCCATTAGTGGGATTAATCACATTTAGAATGTTGTAATGCTCTTTCCCACCATCCATTACTAAAAATTTCCCTGCACCTCAAACAGCAACCCTACACTCCTTTCTTAACTCCCCATTGCTCCTTCCCCCATTTCTCTTAACCCATACTCTACTTTTCATCTCTATGGTTATATTCTCTGATAATTTCTTTGTGTTTACTGTGGGGCTTAAAATTAACCTCTTAAATCCATAACAATCTTGTTTTTCTTTGATACCACCTTCACTTCAATAGGGCACATAAACTATGTTCTTATACTCCTTCATTCCCCCAACTTTATATAGTTGTCTAAAATTACATATTTTACATTGAGTTCAAAGCCACTGATTTGTCATTAGAGTTTGTGTATTTTATATTATGTAGGAAGTAAATAGTGGAGTTACAGTTCAAAAATTATTGACTTCTATTTGTATTCCATTGTGGTTGGAGAATGTGTTTTGAGTATATTCGATTTTTTTTTTTTTAATTTCTTAAGGCTTGCTTTATGTCCCAGCTTATGTTCCCTTCTGGAGAAAGATCTGTGATCACCAGAGAAAAATGAGTGTCCTGGTGATTTGGGATGTAAGGTACTATATATGTCTGTTAAAATTCTCTATATCTCTTCCTCCTTTCTTTTTTTCTCTGTTGGTAGGGCTCTCTTTAGTATCTGAAGTAGGGCAGGTCTTTTGTTGGCAAAGTCTCTCAGCATTTGTTTGTCTGTGAAAAATTTAAGCTCTCCCTCAAATTTGAAGGAGAGTTTTGCTGGATAAAGTATTCTTGGTTGGAAATTTTTCACTCTCAGAATTTTAAATATGTCATGCCACTGCCTTCTCGCCTCCATGGTGGCCACTGAGTAGTCACAACTTAGTCTTATGTCGTCTCTTTGTATGTGGTGAATTGCTTTTCTCTTGCTGCTTTCAAAACTTGCTCCTTCTCTTCAGTATTTGAGAGTCTGATCAGAATATGTCTCGGAGTGGGTTTATTTGGATTTCTTCTATTTGGAGTTGGCTGGGCATTTATGCTTTGTGTATTTATGTTGTATATAAGGTTGGGGAAGTTTTCCCCAACAATTTCTTTGAATACTCTTTCTAGACCTTTTCCCTTCTCTTCCCCTTCTGGGACACCAATGAGTCTTAAGTTTGGATGTTTTATTTTATCTATCATATCCCTGAGATCCATTTTGAGTTTTTTTATTTTTTTCTCCATTCTTTCTTTTGTTCTTTCATTTTCCGTTCTGTGGACTTCTAGGACATTGAGACATTGTTCGGCTTCCTCTAGTCTTGTATTGTGAATATCCAGAATCTTTTTAATTTGGCCAACAGTTTCTTTTATTTCCATAAGATCTTCTATTTTTTTATTTACTCTTGCAATGTCTTCTTTATGCTCTTCTAGGGTCTTCTTTATGGCACTTATATCCTGGGCCATGGTCTTCTTGATGTTCTTTAAATCCTTTGCCATGTTTTCATTCGTTGATTGTAGTTCTTTGATTAATTTTGCCAGGTACTGTGTCTCCTCAGATATCTTGATTTGTGTGTTTGGAGTTGGATTCTCCATATCATCTGGTTTTATCATAGGCATTAAGATTTTCTGTTGTTTTTGGCCTCTTGGCATTTGCTTTGCTTGATAGAGTTCTTTCAATTTGTAAAAAAAAAAAATACCAATTTAATTTTCAGAAACACAGTTTGGTGGCGTACACGTTCTCTAACTAACCAGCAGATGGCCTCTGTGAGTCACCTATGCCCCTCAAGTCAGTTCTGCACCTTGTCCCTGCGGTGTGTGGGGAAATGATTCTTGTGGGGTTCAGTTGGAGAACTCAGTTTGGGTGTGTTGCTGGAGCCGTCCGCCCTGAATGTGGGGCGTGTGTATGGATGGCCAGGGAGGAAGGACAGTTTCAATATTCAAATCCCCCAGGTTCCCAGAAATTCAAGTCCACTGCAAGAGTCTAAGCCTTCATTTCATTTCAGCCCCAGACCCTCTCTCTCGCTGTCCCACAAACCACCGGACTTGGCATAGTGTCCCTGGGTTCTCCGAGCAGGTCCCCCCTCCCAGCCGCGATCCTCCAGGACCTCTGCCGAGGGAATGCCATGCTACATCACCAGTGTGTGCCATCCCTCAAGGGAAGCCCTGGGCCGCCGGGCCGTGGAGGGGCGCTTTCAGCCTGATGCAAAGATGGCCGAACAGGGCATCTCAACCACCCCCTCCTCACACAGTTCCTCCTTCCCAGCTCCAGGACAACTGGTGGGGCTCTGGGCTGTGGGCACGGCCCCGGGCAGGAGTTTATCCAGCCCTCCAGGGAGCCAGCTGCTAGCCGCGGGTTTCTTTCTGCTTCTGGCTCTCCCCTCCATTTCCCCGGCCCCGAGGGTATCTGCAGCGGGCTATCTTCCAGGCCAGACATCGAGAGGCCAGCCCAGCCCCCTCTTACTGTGTTTTACTGCATGGTAAACTGCAGCCGCTCCTGGGTTTTTCCCTTTTTTTTTTTAAAAGAGCCCGTCGGTCTCCAAACGCCAAACCCTGGCTTCCCCAGACCGCCACGCGGCTGCGGGTCTTCCAGCCAGCTTACTCACTCGTTTCAGAATGCAGACTCCTGGTTTCACCAAGTATACGGCCCCTCTGGAACTAGGAGATCTCGTCCAGCTGGCGCATCGCTGTAACTGGTATTCTGGGTCACTTTCTGGTTTTTATCTAGTTTTTTTCACAGAGGTGTTTTTTCTCCCTGTCTCACCTAGCCGCCATCTTACTTTCTCTCCATGCCTCCTCTGACAGCACAGTTAGGACCAGGGGCTGCCACTCACCTACCTGCCCCTCAGTCCTATGGCCAGCTTACACGTGACACCTCCCGGCCACACGTAGCCCAATCCCACCTGGCTTCCCTCCAACTACTGCTGAAGTCCCAGCATTCCAGATGACCATTTCTGCATAGCATCCAACTGGTCAAGGCAGCTGGGGAGAGGGGCAAGTCCAGGATCTGTGGGTCTTGCTCCTGAGACAAGGTTCAAGCTGAGAATGTCTGGTTCTGCCTTCCTGCCACCTCCCTCTACATGGAGGACACCAAGGCTGCTATGTGTGTGTAAAAGTTGTTCACTGCACAAAGATACCCTGCTGAGTGGAAGAGTAAGGGCTGAAATCCAACTCACACTCCACTTGCCAAGCTGTGCACACTGATATAGGCTGGGTCTGCCCAAAGAAAAGGATGCCTTTTTACTAATTTGTACAAAGAAGTCATATGGACTAGGGGGCCACTCTGAAACAGATCCCACAGGAAATCTGGGCAAAAGAGCTTGTACTCAACACAACTGGGGATTGGAATATTCTCCATATAGCTCTAATTTGCAGGAAGTGAGTTGGCTTCATGGACAGTCCTTCCTGTAGAAATGCATTACACAAAAAGACTTTCTGGAGGAACAAAAGATATCATTGCAATTATATTTATCAAAAAAGCATGGCAATCAATGTCTTATACACTGACTGCATTTCAAATACCCTTAATCAATGACTGTGCTAATTACACATTTATTGCAATTAACTTCATTTCAATTATACCTTAATTACTAACCTTGAATGAGATTGGGCAGCTCAGAGGATTTGTCACTACAGACCTAGGGCCCAGAGATAAGTTGCTGTCCTTCGATTGAAAGATTCTGCTCCATTAAAAGTTGGTTTATTGGCTTAAGGCCTTTTTTTGGTGGGGAGAGGGATAGTTTCTCCAGGGAAGCAATTCATAATGTGAGGCTGAAATTGAACGCAAGAAGGCAGGCAGCTGTGCTTATGAATTAACTGGAGCTGATGTTTAATTTGCTTCTTATTGATGGTGTTTCCCTCCCTGGTTCATTAGCTATGGTGGGAGGACAAATGCCTTTGGAGTTCATGCTTTTGTGATATCCTCAGCCTCTGGTTCAGTCCCAGTTGTTCCTTCTCTTCCCTCCAGTGGGGGGCACTTTCCTGCCCCTCCTCATTTCTGGAAGGCTCAACTCTGCATCCTTGGGACAGGACTCGGGCTTCAGCCTCTGCTCAGGGCAGGGGGTACCTTGGCGTCAGTGCCCTGTCCATCGAGACTCCCAAGGAAAATGCCATTGCAGCCACCCAGACGGGGATGTTGGAAAAGAACTTGTCCTGTGGCAAAGCTGATGGATGGATCTCAGACTCTGGAATATCTCAGAGCATTTTTGACACTTGCTAGCTCTGTGATCTCAGGCAAGCCATTTAATCTTCCCAAGTCAGGTAAATGGAAAACCAAAGTGCCCAACAATCAGTAGAATCTCAAAAAGTATCAATAGCCTTCTTCATTAAACCCTTCTCTAGGGTTTACAGCAAGTCCACCTCTGGTTGATTTCTTTTATTCCCAGGAGCAATGATCTTTCTTCAAAACATTTTTTTTTTAAGATAAGTAAAATGTTACACTTACTGCTGAATGGTGCCAACCCTATTCTCCTATCCTCCAGGTAGCCACGGCCCTGAGCTTGATATATCCTTCCTGTCCGTGTTTTAATACCTTAATTTCATATGGATGTATTTATAATTTCTCTCTATCGTTGCACTTGTGGAGGAAAGAACTGTAGAGATCTGCTAGTCCAGGGCCTCATCTTGAAGATGGGGAAACTGAGGCCAAGGAAGGGAAAGTTGGTACCAGAAGTGAACTAAAACTCAGATCACCTGACTCCCAACCCCATGACATTCCTACAACACCACAGAGAGCCACTTTGGAAAGCCATTTGTCAGTATCTGATGAAGAATGTACATATGCAAATATGCCATGTATGTGCTCAAGGAGGGAGGTATAAAGATGTTTACTGCAGTGTGATTTGTCATAAAAAAAAAAGTAAGAATCAACAATCTAGTATCAATAATATAATATCCCTCGATAAGGAAACACAGAGGCAAATTTTGATATGTTCATAGGCTGGAATACTATACAGCAGTTAAAACGAAGGTAACTGATGTAAATGTAGCAGCATGAATAAATTTCCAAAGCTTGATGTTTGGATTAGAGAAAGCAAGTTGTGTCATACTTGCAGCATGATATCACTCAGGCCAATTTTTAAAATCCACAAGTGCAACAATAGAGAGAAATTATAAATATATACAGATGTAATTAAGGTATTAAAACATGGACAGGAAGATTATATTAAGCTCAGGGCAGGGCTACCTGGAGGAATAGGAAAATGGGGTAGGCGCCATTCAGCAGTAAGTGTAACATTTTAATTATCTTTTTAAAAAAAGATGTGAAGCAAATTTGATTAAATGTTTTACATGTGTTCATTTTGAGTGGTAGACACTTGGTTCCAAACTTTCTGTCTGTTTGAAATAAATCATCATCACAACAACAACAACAACAAAACAAAACAGTTGCGCTTTGCTGCAGGTTTTTTCTGCCTTAAAAATCTCAACCATCGTTGTTTACTGAGAACAGAGACACTTAACTTTGAGATGGCTCCAGGCCAACACTCAATGCCAACAGAGACAGGATGCCCACGTGTTCCCGTTTGCCAGGCCTACAACAGAGCTTGTAGCACATGGTAGGTGCTCAATAAATATTTACTAAATGAATTGATTAGAGAATTAAAATACAGTAGACACTCAACATATGACTTTCCTCTCTCTTGCTTATAAATGGTTCACAGGAAAACTGATCAAATGGGGACAGAGTGAGAGAAGGAGGCCAGCGAAGAGCTCATTGCAATTGCCTGGGTCTCGAACCCTAGAAGGTGACAGTGGTGAGGGAGATCATGGTGGAAATGGAGGCAAGTGGGCAGGTTTCAAAGATAATTAGGAGGTGAAATGAACAGGAGTTGTTGACGGGATGGATATGGATATGAGAGGGATATGATGGATATCACATCCATATCCTATCCATATATGATGGAATGGATATGGGGATCAAGTTTGCTGTGACTGTCATAACAAATTATCACAAACTGGGTGGCTGTAAACAACATAAATTTTTCTCACACAGTTTTAGAGGCCAAATAGTCAAGATCAGTGTCACTGGTCCCAAATCAAGATATCAGCAAGACCATGTTCCCTCCAGAGGCTCTCAGGGAGAATTTGCTCTTTGCCTCTTCCAGTTTCTAGTGGCTACCAGTATTCCTTTGCTTGTGGCTGGATTATCCCACTGTCTCTTCTCTTCTGTGTGTTGAATCTCCACCTACCTTGCTTTTATGAGGATGCTTGCTATGGCAGTCAGGGCCCTCCAAGATAATCCAGAATTATCTCCACATCTCAACATCCTTAATCACATCTGCAAAGACTCCCCCCACCCCCCATATAAGGTAACAGTTATGGGTTCTAGGGATAAGGACCCGATATCTTTGGTTGGCCATCATTCAGCCTACCACAATGGAGAAGACCACATTTAAGATTCTGACTTCAGTACTTTGTAGGAGAGGACCAGGTTGGAGGGAGCAATCCTGAATTCCATCTCGGGCAGGATGCATTTAAGGTCCAAGCCAGCCTCTAAAGGGGAACACACCCTTCGGGGCCCCTTACAATACCAATAACATCTCTTCCTGAGTCTCTGTGTTCTAGGCCCAGTCCCAAACCAGGACATTTGCTTGATATTCCAGAGGCACCCAGATTCCCTTCCCTGGGTTCTCAGGAAGGTTTCTGGGCTGGGACGGCAGTGACTGAGATGTAAGTTCACAGCCTGTCGGGAGGGTTTTGGAACAGCAGCCCAGGGGAGCAGGCCTCTCCCTCTCGCCTTTGCATTGTCAAACTTGTGGCAATTAAAGGAAATGGAATAAAAGTGGTCCTGGATACTGGGCTTTCATTCCTGGCCCCCACAGGGAGGCAGAGACTGGTCCCAGTTGCTTAGACACATGAAAGTGTCCCCAGCCCCTGCCTTCCCAGGGAAACACTCCCTGACAGAATACTGGCATACACCCAGCAGTCTGCCTTCCTGTCCCTTCAAAGGGAACATAGAGGAAAAAGCTCTTGTGAGTGGAAGGTCTTACAATGCCGTTGAAAATTATTCAAAAAACGATGAACATAATCAAAATCTTTGTGGGTCGTGCTGGAAATGCTTTTTCTTAAAACATTGGTCTTGCTCTTGGGTCGCCTTTATTTTCTTCTGTCCTGGAGAGTGTGGAAACTTTGGCTTTATCCAGATGGACTTGCTGGCTCTTGGTGGCTGAAAATGGATTTACCAAAGACTTGCACAGTTGGTTTTCTTTTGGTTTTTTAAAATTTTCATTTATTTTTCTTCCAACCTCACGTTGGCATTGGGCCATTGCTTTGGGTTGAATAAATTTAAACACCACTGCTGATAATTGGAAAAGCAGAGCCCACTTCTGAGCATGTCACGTAATATAAATTTTTTGAGAAGGAATTATAGATTGTTGATATCCTAACTCACACTTATCCAAAAATCTATCAGCACCAGCATACTGGTTCTCCTCTGAAGTTTTATACAACTCCAGGTGCCTCCAGTCATATCAATGGCTCTTACAAACTTCTCAAAAATTTATCGAAATTTAATTTAATTTTCATTCAGTTTCCAATTAAAAATAAGTACATGTCATGCAAGGCTTTGGAGCAGGGCTTATTAGCCTGGGGTCTCCAGATCTATGGATAGAATACAGGGGTCCATGAACTTGGGCAGGAAGTAAGTTACATCTCTTATTTGCTAACCTCTGGCTGAAATTTAGTAGTTTCTTCCATTATGAATGTAGGCAACAGACCACAATAGTATTAGCAGTGCCTGGGGCTGTTACTAACAGAAACCACAGACATGAGTTCATATCCCTTAACGATCACTGCAGATATCAGATACTTTGAAATACCATTTACATTCAGCCCTACTTTGAAATCATAGTAATTATTAAACCCTCCTCTAGCTTGATATTTCAAGTGTTAATGAAGAAGCACATTTATTACAAATCTCACAAATGCATTTTCCTAACATTTGTATAACTGTATTGCAATATAATTGGTCTCCTTTGGAATCCTATGTGTTTGTTATGCATTTAAAAACTTCATACTGAACAGAGGTCCACAGGTCTCACCAGACTGATAGGGGGTCCGTGCAAAAGAAAAAAGTTAGGAGCCCTGCTTTGCGGGGGGGAGGGGGGAGAGCAGGGGGGAAGAAACTCAACAATCATGGATGGAGAGCCTGTTAATATGTCGGTTCCAGTCTGAACTTACTAGAGGGAAGAGGCATCTGAGAATGAAAGCAATAAGATTCCACTCCCCTTCTACCCTTCTTCCTAAAGCAACATTTCTCAACCTTTAATATGCACAGGAATTGTCTAGAGATCTTGTTGAAATACAGGCTATAACTCAGTTGGTCTAGGGTAGAACCTAAAATTCTCTTTTTCTAACAAGCAGCCAGGTGATGCTGATGCTAAGAGTCCACAAACCACACTTTGAGTAGCAAGGTACTGGAGCACAATTTGGACCAAATCTCTCTCCTGTTTCAGATCCTCAGTGGGTTTCCAGTGACTTGCCAGAGGCAAACCACACTCCTGGGTATGACATTGGGCCCTGCAGGATCTAGCTCCTGCCTGCTCTTCCAAGGTTTTCTCCACCACCCCTGGCTCTAGCTGTGTCTCCAACAGTCCACCTGGAACAAACCACCTCCATAGTCACACAGCAGGTCCAGCTGCCTGCTCCTGGTCACAGGCCCATGTCTTCCTGAGCCCATCCCTGCCCCAGTCCCAGGCCAAGTCCCACCAAAGCATCAGCAATGGTAGCAGCTCCAGTCAGGCCCTGTCCACAGGCCCTAGTTCTGAAAGCCGAGCTCCTGCCAAGTTATGAGCCCTTGGCACGTCTAGCAGGGCAAAGGTCAATTTTTCATATACTACCTCAGTCCTTGTCCTGTGCCTGGACCACAGTTCTTTATGGAACTAGGGGCTGGACCCTGAACTAGGCTCAGCTCCTGGAGCTTGACTTTCCTGATGCCAGCCACCTGCCAAGTCTGCTCTGGGATACCTGCTACTGGGACTCCTGCCACTTTCTCTGCCCCAACTCACCCTCAGCCCTTGTGTGGACTTAGATGAGAACTGTGTCACTTCTTGTGGATATTACGGATTATTGTTCAAAAATGTTCATTCTTTTCCATACCCCTCCACAGAAGGGGTACACTTCTCAGTGGTATTGGGCTTGGTCACATGATTTGCTTTGGCTTTCTTGGTGGAGTGTACTTTCCCACTCCTTGACTTTGCTCTTAGCCACATGACTTGTTTTATGTGTCCAATGGGGTGTTAGCAGACAGACACAAAAAAAGGCTTGAAATACCTTACACAGTTGGGCTTACACTCTTACACTCTGGTGATCCACCATGAGAAGAACATGCCCCACATACTCATTGCCTCTCCAGGCTGGGACCCAAATATGAACACATGTGGAGCAGATCTGAGCTCAACCCACATTGCGGAGTTCAGCCCAGCCTGATCCACAGCTTGAAGCCCAGCCTAGATCAACCAACATTCAATAGCCCTTAGCTGTGAAAGTAGAATTTTGGAGAATGTTTGTTATGCATCTGTAGCTGACTAATATACTTCTGAACACTAGCACTTGCCCCACTAGACTGAACCTTGTATTCTAGGTCAGTTTTCACAGGACCTGGCCTACCTCAGGAGACGCACCTTGTGCCAGTTCCCAACCCTCCCCCTCCATCTTCTCTGTTCCTGTTTTGCTTCTCATTAGCTATATAATCTTGGCAAGAATTATTTAACTTCTCTAAGCCTCACTCCTTTAGGGTTGCTGGAAATATTGGAAATGGTTATTTATAACCATTCCAACATATAGAATTCCAACATACAGAAGATGCTAAATAAATGGTAATAAACAAGTGATTCCAGGCTGATTCATGAGAATTAGTAGGGGTCATCACTCTGTTGAAGTGTTAGTGAAAAAACCAAAACCCTAATTGGATCCCCACATTACATTTTCAATCATCCTCTCCTTGGGCTTCCCTTGTCTTCTGTTCCCAAGATTCTTATAACACTCACAGTATCAGACTGTGATGTGTTGGTTTTTATTTCTGTCCTATTAGACTATGGGCCCTTGCTAGCAGTATCTATGACTTACTCCTTTTTGTATCTTTAGCCCCTGGTACAGAATAGGTGATCAATAAATATTTATTAAAAGAATAACTCAATGAACCAGGCAATGAATCCATGAATAGATGGAGGGAAGGAAGACTACATGGTTGGGAAATGGATGTAAAGGGTTTGGCTGGTTGGGTGGATGGGCAGGTGGGGGGATGTGATGGGATGTCTGCCTCTGTGGAAGGTGGGTAAACAGATGGGTGGTTGGATGAAAGGAGGCTCTCACCCCTGGGAATGTCCAGCTGCCTCACACTTCTTTTTCTCTCCCTTCTATTCTCCCCCTCATTCCCCACCTTTAACAGTCAACTCCTGGTTTTATGTAAGTGTCCTTTTGAACAACTCACAAAACTCAAACTGGTTGGTGAGGGTTTCTAGCATTTTAATTTTGAGGCATGCTTCTGGATGACTTAGGTGCTGAGGGAAGCTTGAAAAAGCCCAAGATGCTGACAGAAATGAAAAACATGACATTTTGAAAAGGAAACCAATTTTCTTTAACTAAAACTGTTGCCTCTACAAACCATATTATAAATCCAATAAATTCACATAATGCTATGGTAAGTCCCTCGTGAAAGAAAAGAAAGAAGGAAGGAAAGGAGGGGGAACAGAGGGAGGGGGGATGGAGGAAGGGAGGGAAGAGTAGTAAAATCTTGCAGAGATTTTCAAAGTCATTTCTCCTTTTAAAATCCATTGCTTTGATCCTTGTAATAGTTATTAAGAGAACAAGCTCTGTAGTCAGAATCGCTGGATTCAAATACAGGCTCCACCACCTTGGGTAAATTATGTAACCTTTCTGTGCCTTAGTCCCTAGTGAGGCAAGTGCTAGTGTTCAGAGGTATATTAGTCAGCTACTGATGCATAACAAACATTCCCCCAAATTTCACTTGCATAGCTAAGGGCTACTGAATGTTGGTTGACCTAGGCTGGGCTTTAAGCTGTTGATCAGGCTGGGCTGAACTGTAAAATGGGGATAATAATAATACCAACTTTATTGGGTTGTTGTGAGAATTACTAAGGCAATACAGATAAAGCTCTTAGAAGTCTGCTAGGCACGTGGTGAGTGCATGGTCAATGTGGGCAACTATCACCACGACGACTTCCCCCCACACTTTCACCGGATGAACGGCACAGCACCAGGTCCGGCTGACCTGGGGAATCTGAACAGCTCTAGCACTGCCCTGAAGACTCTTATGCTCCCTCTGTGGCCTCATGTCTTGATATTCACATCCTGAGCACCCCCGATGGTCCTGATCACCCCAAGGATTGACTCCTAAGTTTATTCCCCAAAACCGTGTAAGCTAAATACGGATCCAGTCCTTGTGGCCCAGTCTTAACAAACTGTTATAAAGAAAGAGTCCAACAACCAGAAAGTAATTTAAAGTACTTCAAATCTTTACTCAGACTCTCAAAGAAAGTCCAAAGGGAGAACTACATTCTATTTTTTTTTTGTTAGAGAAGTTGTGGGTTTACAGAAAAGTCATGTATAAAATACAGGGTTCCCCTATACCACCCTATTATTACCCCCTTGCATTAGTGCAGTACTTTTGTTACAACTGATGAAAGCACATTTTTATAACTGTACTATTCACTATAGTCCATGGTTTACTTAGGGTTCACTGTGTTGTACCATCCCATGGATTTTTTAAAAAAATTTATTCTAGTAACATATATACAACCCCAAGTTTTCCCTCTTAACCACATTCAAATGTATAATTCAGGGCTGTTAATTATGTTCATGCTATTGAGCTTCCATCACCACTACCCATTACCAAGACTTTTCTATCATCCCAAAGGGAGAAGTGCATTCTTAGTACACAACAAACATCTTTACCTTCCTTCCCTATCACTGCTGCTTTGAATATCCCACATACAGCTTTTACCCCAAACACAAACTCTCTGTCTCTCTTTCATCCACTCTCATCCCCCAAACCATGAGGCTTTTCTATTTCTTACCACCTCCCTAGGCTCCCATATTAGCTCTTCGTAAATTACATCACCATAACCTTCTGACATCCGAGTGCTTTCTCTCCATCTCATATATTACCTGGATTCTGTCCATCAAAGGCAAGCCCAGGAGTGACCCAGCAGGCCAGAAATCTTCTCAGAAGCAGGGAAAAGTTTAAAATACTCATCCATAATCATTGTCCCTGTTACTTCAAGTACTCTTATGTCTCCATGCCTTTGCTCTGATATTTTCTCTGCCTACAATGAATTCTCCTTCTTTGGAGAAACCTTGAGTTGAACTGTCATCTCTGTTCTTAGGGCTGGAAGGGAAGGTGGATGGGGAAGTAAGGGGTGACAGGCCACAAATCTGAGGTCTAGTCTAGACAGGCTAACTCACCTCCAATCTGGTTTGGAAATTCAGGATGTGTTCCCACACAGACTGGATGCCACTGGCCCAGCAGGTGGTCCAGGGAACATAACGGCCAATAAAGAGACGGACCAGACCCCCAATACTCAGATTCTATGGCATTTCCAGTAACTGAGATCCATGGGAGGTGGGGTGGCCAAGGCTCATCCTAAATGGCAAAAGAGCTGGCCTTAGCCACCAAGTGCCACTCACTGGTGCTTATGAGGCAAAACTTCAGGCTTGGAAGGTAGTGCAAGGTCCTCTGGACCAGCAGGTTCATGATGGCATGTCTTCTGCCTTACTTCTACCCCACAATGTGGAGCACAGAGTCCCAGACCAGACTCTTGGGAAGATACCTTAGAAATCTCCTCCTTTGCATAACACTTGACAGCTTTCAATGAACTTTCACCCATGTCATCACCACCCCATGAGACTCACAGGAGCAGAATCCCAGCTTTGAACGTTACTCTGTGTGACCTCGAGCATCTCACTTCCCCTCTCCAGGGCTGAGTTTTCTTATGCAAAATGGTAATGTACTAGTCAGGATAAACTAAGCTATGCTGCCTAGCAAGCAGGCCCCAAATCAATGCCTGTACACCATAAAATTTTCTTTCTTGTTCATTATAAATATCCAAAGTGAGGCTGTGAGGGTTTCTGCTCTATAGAATCACCCAGGCTAACAGAGTCTCCACCATCTCATAACCACACTCCCTGGAATACCAGACTTCCATGTTCACATGACAAGGGGAGGGCTAAATTAGAGTGGAATTCTAACAATCTCAGAATTGACATACATGAGTCCCACACATATTTCATTACCCAGAATTACTAGTTTACCTGGCCTTGACAAACTCCAAGGAAGCCAAGAAATTTTAGGGAAAAATAGAACATCTGTCTCTGCTACAGGTGTGATACTGTCTCCTTCACCAGGTGACTGTAAGGATTAAGTGAACAAATATATTTTTAAAAGAATTTCAACATTCAAGCCTCAATAAAACATTTATTGTGCAGCTACTATCTGCTGAGCACTGTGCTTAGTGCTGGGAATACAATGGTGAACCTATCCTTGTGGACCTTATGGCCTAGTGCAAGAGGCAGACAAAAATCAGGTACTCACACCAGTGAGGGTATAATGACCAACTGAGACAGATACTCTGAAAGAGAGGTGAACGGTGATGTAATGGGGAGGCTGGTCTCATCTGGGGTCTGGGAGGACTTCTCTGAGGTCACCCTTAAGATCTGAAGGCTGTGTGGGCGTTAAGTAGATGAGCAGCTAAAGAGGCAGTGGTTCAAAGAGCTTTGTTGGCAGAAGCAGCAGCATAGACAGAGGCCCCGTGGCAGGAAAACCATAGCATATTTGAGGGACAGAGAAAAAGTCTGAGAGCCTTGGGTGCAGAGACCAAGGGACAGCTTGCATGAAGTTCAACAGGGGCCAAATCTTGCAGGTGGGGACAAGGATTTATTTGTCCTTTATCCCCAGAGCAAACTGATGTGCCACAGTCAGTGTGGTCACCATTGCAACTTTACAGAAGTGGAAACTGATGCTCAGGAAGGCCAGGAGAACCACCTAGAATTACCCAGCAGTCAAAGGAGGGACTGGCATCCTGACTCAAGCCCTAATCACTGTTGGCCACCCCAAAAAGCCATGGGGCCTCTCAGGACCAAATACATCCTCTCCCACCGTGAGAAAAAGCATTTCCCTCCTAGGGCAATTTCCACCTCCCAGACAGGGAAGTGTTCAGTTCAGCAATGGCCTGGGCTGGGCCAGCCCCATGGGCTGGGGGCTAAGACAGGTTGGGCCAAGAGGTAAGGAGAAGGATTAATGACCAGAGAACCCAGGCACTTCCTTTCAATCTCAGCTGTGCTGTGGCTTCTCTCTGGACAAGCCATTGCTCCTTCCCAGCCCTCAGTTTCCCCATCTGTGAAATGAGGGCATCGAGGCAGATGGTGTCTGAAATACCAGCAGCAGGAGGCTTAGGTGTGTTTTCCAGCTGAGTAATGAAGGGGGAAAGTGAGTAGACTCCAAACCAGTCTTTATCTGGAAAACTGCAATTTGCCAAAGAAGAAAATCAAGGGGAAATTGCAAAGATGAGGGATGGACCTTTTTCAGGAACAACCACCTAATCACAAGTCACTGCTGGAGAAGAAATGTCACAAAAACCTTGATTTGCAGCTTTCGGAAGCAGCATGCCATGGGAGACAGGCAATTAACAACGCGAGGAGCTTCACCCAGGCACAGATGAATTACGGAAGGCAGCGACTATAGGCTAGAAAGGATGCCAGACAGCACGTGATCAACATCCCAGTCAGATTCATGAAGTCCTGGTGGAGCTGCCCCACCAGGTAGTCATTCTGCATTCTGCCTGGACTCCCCTTGTGATGGGAAAATTAGTAGCCACTCCCCTTTTGGGATACCATGATGCAGGACACATAACACAAGCTCAACACATAGTTTGAATGAAGGAATGAATGGCCCTGGTGCTCCTCCAACAAGTCTCCTGGTAATTTCACCCATGGTTCTTAGTGCTGCCCTCTGAAGCACTCTTGGTCTCATGACTGCCTGTCTTAGGAAGGGATCCCCAAAAGCAAACTCTAATTTTGGGAGTGATTTCAGGAAACCCCAGGTGGGGATTGGGGAACTGAGACAGGGAAGGGAAGGAAGCCAATATGGGGTGCATTAATGAGCAGATTACTACTGCGGGCAAGGGAAGCCTATCCCTCCAGGGAATTTCTGGGGGCTGACATAGAATTGCATTATCAATACAGAAGCTACTAGCCAAATGAGGCTGTTGAGCATCTGAAATGTGGCTGGTCGGTCCAAACCCAGATGAGCAATAAACATAAAACGCACACTGGATTTCAAAGACTTAATAAGAAAAAAAAAAAAAAAAAAGAATGCAATGCTCTTTTATGTTGATTACATATTGACATGGCAATATTTCAGAAATACCAGGTTAAAACATAGTATTAAAATTAATTTCACCTGTTTCTTTTTACTTTTTTTAACGTGGCTATTAGAAAATTTTAAAGTACACATGTGGCTCACATTCATAGCTCATGTTATATTTCTATTGTTCAGTACCAATACAGAGCATACTCCAGGGTTTCCCACCCAAGGAGCAAGGAAGCTGGGGTATTATCTGCCAATTTCCATCCATCATTGGTTGAGGGCTGCTCTCCAAGTTGTAAATTCCCTGACATTTTCAACCTGCCCCTTGTATCAGCCAGCTTCTGCAACCAGAGAAAGATCTGAGGCAGAGTTGCAGGAGCTTACCAGAGGAGGCCACCAGCATATTCAGGAACCACATGTATGGAGGGGATGTTGGCGGGGCACCAAAGCTCCTACTACAGCACTCTACAGAGATCCGATGACCACATTTGTGTCCTATCGCTGTACCCCGATTTCTCACCTCCAAACTGAGCATGCCAATTTCTCTCTACCTGTTCTCTTCATAAAATGTGCTCCTCTTCTCTGAGCTTCTGGGTTGCCTTCTCTGAACAAACATCAGTTAGTCTTTGTCCTTCTTAGAGGGTGTGGGTGTACATTGAGATTGTCTTTCGTTCATAAGCCTCTAAGGAGCCTTGTCTTTGAGAGTCTGGAAACTTTATGGAACATCTCCTTCGGAGAGGAAAAACCATAGGCACCATAGTAACAAAATTTTGCATTACAGCTTTAAGGGGATCACAACCCAATGTCCATACATTAGGCCCACCAAAGGTCCATGGATCCAAGGTTGAAAATCCCAGCACTAGCATTTCACTGTCAAACTCCTTTTTCCCTCCACTAAATATATTCAAATCTTCCTTTCTGAATCCTTTCAATTTTCTCACCAGAAAAGGAAAGTAATTCCTAAGCAATAGATATTGGCAGGCATTAAAGGGAATCTGCTGGCTTCAGAATCCTGAGCAGTTGAGGTTACCACTCTCCCAATCCCCAGTGATACTCTTGATTCCTAGTAAATAGCCAGCTTTACGAAAACTAGCCTCGCGGGCAACCAAGATAGAAAGGCAGAGACCCCCTGGCCCACAGGGCACAGAATGGCAAGGCCCGAAGGGGCCAAGAACATTAGCATATCGTATGCATGCCAGCAATTGGGAGTTTACGTGTCATCTCATTTTGATCCTCACAAAATCCCAGTGAGGCAGACAAAGCAGGGATTGACATCTTGATTCTACAGATAGAGAAGGTGAAACTCAGAGCAGAAAAGCGCTTGCCCAAGGGGGAAGCCAGGAGTTGAACCAATATCCTCTGACTCCCAGCCCTGTGTTCCTTTATCAACATCAAGTTTCTGGGTGTTGAGGGGACTTCCAGCTGTACACCAAAGTCTGTTCTCCCCTTATTCCATAGCAGTTGTGATTGGGATGTGGCTTTCCTGCAATGGGCTGCATTTCCCAGCCTCTCTTGCGGCTAGGTGTGTCTACAGGCCTCAGCTCAACAATGGAATATGAGTGGACATGACACATGCCATTTCTGTCTCACTTATTTACAAAGAAATTCATGATCCTCATGGTCCAGGATTAGTGCTTTTTTTCCCCTTCTATTTGCTGAATGGTGATAACCAACAGGACCTTGGAAGCCACAAGAAGATGGCACCACTCTCAGCCTAGGCTCCCACATAACCGTGTGGAACAGAGCTGCCCCCTGACCTGGAACCTCGCCTCTGACTAGTGTATGGGAGATGAACAACTTCTTTGTTCTTTAAGCCATGTTATTTGCAGAACTTTGTTATAGCAGCTGTGCCTTTTATCCTAACTAATACATACCCCTCGAGAACATCAAACGAAATTCCCTTATCATACAGAGTCATTTACTCCCTCCCTCCTATTCATGCACACACTCATTCATTTAGAAAGGAAACATCCTAACCAAGGGAATGCTGAAACACACCAAAGACGGCCATTGGAGATCCTATTTTATCAGTGCATCCAAGGAGAAAAGAGGAGGAGGACTTGCGGATTAGAAGCAGGGCTCTCAGCCACTGGGCCTAGTATCTTGGATCAAGAGGAAGGAGCAGGGAACGGCCTTGGAGAAGAGAGCAGGAAGGTGCCTGGGCTTGACTCTGAACAGTGCCCTCCTACCTAGCCAAGAGGAACTTGGTCTAAGGAACTCTGAAGGAATTATGGAATTAAACTGAGAAAGCAGTACCACACCCCAGAGAGCTGGGGAGAGAATGTTTTAATGACTTCCTCTTCACCCCATTAGTGAAGGAGGGATTTCCACCCTAGGGTTACAGGAATGGCTAAGCACATGACACCCAACGCTGGATAGATGAGATCAACAGCGATATATTAATCACACAGACTTGCAGTCCAGGAGAAGAGGAACCCCATGCCACGCAGGCCACCTGCGGTTTGCAGGTACAGAGTAAACAACCGGGAGCTGTGAGAAGCAGGCTGTGCAGGAAAAAGAAGTTGGGGTGCTCCCTGGTTCCCGCAGGAAGATGCTGTATTTCCCAGTTGCTAAAACAAATGCCATATGATGGGTTGGCTTGAACAATGGGAATTTATTAGCTCACAGTTTGAGGTGAGAAGTTCAAAGTCAAGTCATCAGTGAAGTGATACTTTCTCCCCAAAGGCTGCGGCACTCTGGGGCTGGCGGCCAGTGATCCTTGGGCCCTGGCTTTTCTGTCACGTGGCAGTGAGCATGGCAATGTCTTCTTTCTCCTCCAGTTTCTGTTGACTTCTGGCTTCTTCCTGCGGTTTTTTCTCTCTATGTCTGAATTTCATTCTGCTTATAAAGGACTCCAGTCATTTGGATTAAAACCCAATTTTATTCAGTTGGGCCATAACTTAACTAAAAATAATACCTTCAAAAGGTCCTATTTACATGGGTTCTCACCCACAGGAATGGATTAAAATTAAGAACATGTTTCTTTCTGGGATCCGTAATTCAACCTACTACAGATATGATTGGCTTATTTGAATAATTCCACAGGCTGGCAGGGAACTGAAGCCCACTACTCAGGGATAAGCAGGAACTTTGCCTCATCCCTGATCAGGAAGGCTGTCTGGTTGGGGGAACTTATCCACAGAAGCAGAGAGGGAAGGTGAATGGGTGGTTAGACCATTTGAGGCTATTTGAGACCCTCCTGGTTTCACCAGATCCGAAGGCAGCACATAATATTAAGCCTTAATTTCAGGCTTTACATCATGTAGCGCTCCCCAGGAAACACAACCTCAGCAGCCATAAGACTCATCTGGTCAGCATCAACAGCTCGGGGAGCCCCAACACGCACACAGTCTCAGCCCAGAGATTCCAGAACCTCAGAATCCAACGCATCAGTGCTCACTGCTGCTCAGAGTGGGCTCGGAGCTGTGATTCAACCCGAGAGCAGCAAGAAGTAGAGACACTCAGTTACTTGATGGTCCTAGCCCTGCTCGCTCCCTGTAAGCCTCTTGGCTTGACCAGGTCAAAAATAAAACCTACCCTCAGCTAGTTGATTCCCTCACTTTCCTTCACATCTCCTACATTTGACACAAACATACATTAACACATCTACCCTTTGCTCTTGTAAGAAACAAGCTCTGTAACCAAGACAACTGGTTTTGGCCTATAGCACTGAACACAGAAGGAAGCTAACTGCCAATGATGAGGGTCCATCCTGGGACCCTCCCTTCTGGACCCCTGCCTCCCATCCTTCTGTCTTGTTTGCTCCCAGTGACCTAGCTCGGACAACCAGAGGCTTGTGATTGCTTTCTGCTCTGGCCTTTCTCAACTTCCATCATCAATTCCTGGCTTGAGATGCCATCTGGGCTGAACCCACAGCAAGGGGTTAATTTTGTTCTGCTGTAACGAATTTCAGACCCTACACTTGTAGAAATGATCCCCATGTGGCCACTCTGCTGAGGTGGGAACTTCAAGGTGCCAGGGCTCAGAAGACCCTCCTCAGCTACCACCTTCCAGCCGCCTTCTGGAGGCGAAGCCCCTGCCAGACCCTCAGGCCCCTTCCAGCACTGAGGGGGATGATGTCTGGGAACCGTCACGTCACCCTTGGGCCCCAAGCATCTAGAAGGCTTCCTAGAACAGAGCCAAATCCATGTTGTTTACCAGAGTGTCCCTCCTACTGGCCTTATGAAATCCACTTTCCCTCCTTTAGAAACTAGAAGGTGAGCCAGAGGGGCCACCCAGGGCCAATTACCTCACAGTCCAGAGGTGGTTGAGAGAGTTAATAAACAGGACACTAAAATTAGGATACAACGTCCTGGAGAAGCCAAGAATGCTGCCCAAGCTTGGCCACAGGTTATCTGGTAGGCAGCCTGCTGGGAACCTAAATTGTGTTTTGTTTTTATCCTGCTTCAGCAAGAAGTCACTTTCTCTATTTGTAACTCATGAGGGTTGGGGGCATGTAACGGGTGACTGCTCAGGACAGGAGGGGAGGCTGGCTGGGGAGCCTCTGATGACTGGGTCCCTCTCCCCTTTCAGGAAGGATGCAGGTTAGAATGTGCATACAGGCTGCTCTTCACCCCCCTGGGAGATAGACCAAGGCCACCATGGGCATAAGGAACAGAAGGATGTAGGGTGAGGTGGGGAGGAACCCTGATCAGAAGACTGGGGAGAGGGGAGGAGAAGGGACATCGGGATGTCAGGAAGGGACTGGTCACCAGGTTTTAAAAGGGATGAGGATAAATTCATCGTGCCTAAGGAGAGTGAACGGGCTAGAGGGGGATCCTGCAAGACCATAGGAGTCATTTAGCTTTACAGAAAAGGGATACATGGAGACAAGATCTTCATTTCACCTCCCTGCAGAATGGTGACATGACTTGTGCACCCCAGAGGACAGAGCTGGACCTGTGCATATAAGCCACAAGTGCAGGAAATTAGGAATATTCTAAGCATTGGAATATTCAACCTTGGGGTAATCTACTGTGATGAGTAGTGAGCATCCCATCACTGAGAGTATTTCAGTCAGGCTGGAAGATCATCAGGGTGCTTAGAGAAGAAGTTGTCTTCCAATTCTCAAGTTCTGTGATGTAGCAATAAGAGGGTTAGACTAAATAATTTAGTTTAAAGCCCGCCCTCGTGGTCTTTCAGCCCTCTGAAACGGCAGTCTGTCTCTTCCCAGACTAGATGAATTATCAGGAGAGTGGTTAATGACACATAATTCTGGCACGGAATTCATGACATCCATCCAAAAACATCCAAGCTACTACTACAAATCAACAGATTTTCATAAACACACACAAACACAACAGAAAAGCCTGGCTTATTTAAAAGGTGTAATAATGCTTCTGAACCCTGTCAAGAAACTGAATCTTTTGGAAGAATTTGGGCTTTGAATCTATTGGGTCAGGAATGCAAAATCATTCTGGCAGAGTGTGGCAGGCAGAATAATGCTCACCCCCCAACAGGTCCACATCCTAATCCCTGGAACCTGTGAGTATGTTTCTGTACATGGCAAAGGTCTCTGAGGATATGATCAAGGTTGGGGACCTGAAGATGAGGAGATTATCCTGGATCCTCCGGATGGGCTCAACCTCACATGAGTCCTCATAAGCAGAGAACCAGGAGGGAAGGTGGGTGAGAAGGACTCGGCCAGGAGCCAAGGAACGTAGACAGCCACTAGACACTGGAAACTGCAAGGAAATGGAACCTCCCCCAGAGCCTCCAGGGAGGAAGGCACCCTGCTGACACCTTGACTTTAGCACTTGTCAGACTTTTGAGCTCCAGAACTGTAAGATAATAAATTTGGGTTGGTTCAAGTCACTAAATTGGTAGTAATTTGTTATAGCAACAATAGAAAACTAATATCAGGGATCAAGCACTTGGCAATCAGAATATTAGGATGTAATTTCCAAGTCCACAGAATCTTTGCTGTGCAAACTTGGGCCAGTTAGTTAACTTCTCTGAGTCTCAATCATCTGCAAATTGGGGCATTTGCCTCTCTCTCAAGGCTGTTGTGAAACTTAACATAGGTAAACAAGCTGTCAGCGCCATGCCTGGCACACAGAACCCAAAATTTCTTGCCTATCCTTTCCCACTTTATTCTCTCTTGGCTACTGTATTACTGCTCCTTGGAAAGTGAGGAAAGTGTGCCCAGATCAGCCCAATTACATGCCCAATAGCATACAGCAGGTTAAGTAAAGCTGGGGTTTGCACTCTGGCTTTGGGAACCCTGACTTGGCAGCAGCCAAAGAAAATCCCAGGCTGGGCAGCAGCAGCAGCTCCAGAAACAACATTCCTTGTGACCCAAGCAGGAGCTATCCTGGGGGAAGTGGCCGAGGATGACTGGGGGGCAGCTGTGGGACCAGGCAAGCTCGAGGTTTAAGACTTGTCCTGGGGTCTAGGTGTTCTGCAAGCCACCTGCCACCTGCCCCCACACACAGAGCGTTGGTGAGTTGTCGTCCCTGGCAGTATGGGCAGGGGGAACAGCCTCGGAGGGTGACCCTTATCGTGGAGCTGGCAATGGGCTGAGTTCTGGAAGCTCAAGAAGCCACTCTTGTCCAGGTGAGCCTGAAAGTTGCCATTAGCATTGCTTTAAGTTGGAACAATTAGAAGAATAACCTGCTGTTGAACTCCTACCGTGCCTCTGCTAGACGGCAAGCTCCTTTCTGCACTGGGTCTCAAACTTCAGTGGCATCAGAATCCCCTAAGGAGCTTCCTGAAAATAGAGATGACAAGACCCTTCCTCAGCACCTTCAGATTCAGTAGGTCAGGCTGGGCCCACCAGACCTCTGTGGTTCTGACAAGCTGCTCTGAGCTGGAGAAGCTGGGCACAGGAACTGGAGCTGGAAGGGAGGCTGGGGCTCCCCATGCAGGGAACATGACACAAGCACAGGTGTGCAGGCAGAGTGAGTGCCTGGACCCAGAGAACCGGCTTATGATGTGGAAGTGAGGCAGGATAGACGTAGGAAAAATATTTTGCAAGCTCTGAGGCGCCTTTGTACTCGGTGCAGGGAGTCGGGGGCGGCGGGCATCTGGTGAGGACAGTCAGGCTCCTGAAACTCGAGGAGGTTGAGCAAAACAGGATACATTGTTCAACCACATAGCCTGCCCATCACAATAACTCATTCACAATCCTTAATTTGAATGTGTATTCAGCCTATAGCAAAAGCTTAATTTACGTATTTATTAACCAATCACAAGAATGTATAGATGACCAATCACACTGTTTAATTTGAATGATTTCTCACCAGTCACACTGTACCAACACTTCAACTTCACCTCCCTTTGTTTATTAAAAAGTTCATGTGTCCAAACCACGCATCTCTCTCTCTCCCTCTCTCTCTAGCACGCCCTCCGCTCACCCCTTCGAGTATGTACTTTGACTTTCCTCAATAAACTTGTCTCAATTGCTTATACCTATTTGTCTCATCCTTGAATACTGGAGCCTGAAAAGGAGCTCCGGTAACATCTTTCTTGGCAAAAGGGAGCTCGGCTAGGAGAGGAGGAGCGAGAGAAGACCCGGGTGGGGTGACCCCTGGTGGGGGTGGGGGTGGGGGAGCCGGGGAGTCAGGCCCAGGTGCTCCTGACCTTGGACAGGCCCCTTCTGTCTAGGTGGCAGAGGGGAAGCAGGGGTGTGGCCAGCTCTGCAACCTCAGGCCTCCTGGGGCTTTGAGCAGTCACAGGAGAGCAGAGCCACCAACTTTACTGGAAACACGACTCCAAGCCTGCAAGGACCAACCTCCGCCCCAATAGCACCAGAGTTTCTCAGAGCCCCTGCTGGCTGCAGGGCTGAGTTCAGGGGCGTAAGACTTAGAAGGGTCCCTTGCTTGGTTGAATGCCCTGCTGTCGCCTTCTTGAAATTCTTGACAATTTCTTTAAATGCCATATTTTTTATTGAGGTAAAATTCATGTAACATAAAATTAACCATTTTAAAGTGTACAATTCAGTGGCATTTATAACCTTCCTAATGTTGCAAAATCATCACCTCTATCTAGTTCCAAACCTTTTTCATCACCCCAAAAGGAAACCTGTACCCATTAGCAGTCTCTCCCCAATCCTCTCTCCCTCCCCTGAAAACTGCTCATCTGCTTTCTGTCGCTGTGGATTTGCCTCCTCTGGACATTTCGCATAAATGGGGTCATACAGTACGTGGCCTTTTGCATCTGGCCTCTTTCACTTAGCATAATGTTTTCAAGGTTCATCCACATTGTAGCATGGATCCTTTGAAAGCCGAATAATATTCCATAGTATCATAATTTTTTAACAAGGTGCTCTGCACTTCCATTTTGCACTGGTCTCTGCAAATTACGAAGTTGGCCCTGCTGGCTGTGATGGGAACATGGAAAACCGGTACCACTCGACTGGATGACTGCTTCCTCCCTCCAACCACCCTCCACGACGCAGCCAAAAGGATCTCTCTCAGCCGCAGCTCTGAGCCCGCCAGCCCCTGATTGAAACCTAGCCCCATCCCAAGCACGTCTCACCGCCTTCCCC
Organism: Choloepus didactylus; assembly: GCF_015220235.1. NCBI lineage: Eukaryota > Metazoa > Chordata > Mammalia > Pilosa > Megalonychidae > Choloepus > Choloepus didactylus. The sequence goes on from NC_051325.1 coordinate 47,285,384, forward strand.
AGACACACTCACCCCAGAACGCCCGCCCTCCCCAGCCCTGCCCCTCTCTCAAACTGATTTGCATTCTGAAACTCTCTGGTTCTAAGGTCCTCGTTCTCAACAAGGAGGCAAAAGAAGGGCCGTGAGAGGGGTGGCGACAGAGATACAATTTGCTTCAAGGCTGACCTTCTAGGAAGACAGGTTAGAAATTGATGAGTCAATTTAAGCATTCACATGGACACTTCTGGGGATCATCCAGCTTACTTAGGAGGGAACTGAAGTAACCAATGAGATATAAATAAGCACATTAATGAATTCTGCTTCAGCCTAGCTTAATGGCCAAGAAACTAATTATCAGAAATTGGAAAGGGTCTGAAAAAAGGGTGGCTGGAGAGGCACCCGATATCATGTAAGGTATCTGGTCAGAGAAGTCAGAATAAATGCAGGGACAGTAAGAGAATGTTTCCTGAACTCCAGGGGCAGCTTTTCATTTTGGTCATTAAGTCTTCCATTTTCTGGCATCAACCATCATTTAAGCAATAGCCAGCACCAAGAATAATGAGACTGTGATGGCAGAGGGGACACTGGAAATCCTGGAGGCCAGTGCTCACCCATCTGGCCTTGTCCTCTGGTGGACAATGTCTCTAGGGCCAGGGGCTCTGACACCAGAACCTCAACCCTAAATGAGGGTATCAGCAGTCAGCCTTTGTGTCTGGGCCCAAATCTGTGGGCTAGGTTTCCCAGCTGGCAAAGCCAACACCTGCCCTCTCAGTCCTCCACTCTCCCGCACCTGGCTCTGGTCACCACCTCTAAGGTCTCACTCCATCAGGGAAACCCTCTCCATCTTCAGTCTCTCCCCCTACACAGATTCTTCTGTGCCAACCTTCAAATGTGCTCATCTCTCCATCTGGACAAAAGTTTCTGCCTTGGCTACAAGCCGCTAGCTCCGCTCACTCCTTCCACCCACCACCAAACACCCACAGCAGCTGCCCATCCTTCCGCCCCTCCCCTGGGCCTACCAGGCTCACATCACACAGCCCCTCTTCCATAGAACTATCTTTCTGAAGCATATCTGAAACCAAACTCCCCTGCTCAAAACCCTTCAGTGGCCTTTCACCACCCACTAGAGGATGCCAAGTCTCCAGGTGGGCATTCAAGGACTCTGTTGGCCTGGCCCCCACCCACCTCATCTCTCATCCATTACACACCTCGCCAGACCTCCCCTCACTCATTTCAGTCCCCACCCACGCCAAACTGCTCACCATCCTCAAAACATATCTCTCCATCATTCACACACCCCCTCCCCCATGTCCTGACTGCTACCTCCATGAGCCTCGGTTTCCCCATCTATGCAGTGAGGGGTTTGCACCAGCTAATCCCTGAGGTCTCTCCCTTCTAGTTCTAAAAGAAAAAGGCAACACACACACACCACTTGGCTTTTGTTCTGAAACATCTAAGTGCTTTCCCAGGAAAATTCAGGACCTCAGTGGAAACAGCGGGTGCATTCTCTCTCTCATGCTTTTTTCCTCTTTACTTCCAATGTATTTCACCATCTCGTGAACAAAAATAGCCTGGCTTGATTCCCTAAGGAAAAAATAGAAAGGAAGCTACCAGCCAAATTAGTGTCCACTCTCAGAAATCAAGAGGAAAAGTAAAGAGAGGCAGAAAGGAAACATAAAGAAAGACATTAGACCCACAGCTCAGCCAGATAACTTAGCTCTCCACTCTGGAAATCCAGATGGGGCCAGAGAGGCCAGGGAAGTTGAGGCAGGGAGAAAGCCTTGCCCAGAGTTTGGACTTCTTGCTGCGACCCTGCACACAGGTATTACAAACCATATATTTTTTAACCATTGCCTTCTTACTTGGTTTATTAGTTAAGAGCAGAATTTCAACTGCCAGTGGAAGGGCTGATCCTCAAAGCATCAAGTATATAATTCTGTATGTTTGGGAAAGTGGCCAGTTTTTCTTTTTCTCTGTCTTGGACTTCAGCAGCACTGATGTATACCAGGCCTTTTGGGGAAGAAAAGAAGAAAAGGAGAAGTATGTTTGGGAGTCCCTGGAGGACTGGGACCCCACGGGGTTCCTTCCGTATAGTGGGCTAGGGGTGGGCAATGAGGAAGGGGACTTTCGATTTTTCACTCTTGTCACAACTTTATTTTGTATTTCTTTTCAATCTGTATTCACTGTAGTTGGCTTCAGTTTTTTGTTTTGTTTGTTTTGCTAACATGCACAGAGATGACAGGAGACATTTTATTCCCCAGTTTAGTCACAGAAACAACTCAACCCTGGAGGGTGAGTCATCTCCAGTTTATTAAACTGTCATCTATAATAGGGGTTGGTAAACCACAGCACACAGGTCAAATCCAGCCTGCCATTTGTTCGTGTAACGCCAGCAAGCTGATTTTTAAATGATTTTTTTAATAAAAAAAAATAGAGGACTATTTTGTGACATGTGAAAATCATATGAAATTCACAATTCAGTGTCCATAAATAAAGTTTTATTGGAACACAGCCGTGCATATTTATTTATGTATCGTCTGTGGTTGCTTCCACCCTATTACAGCAGAGTGGTAGCAACAGAGAAGGTGTGATCTGCAAAGCCAAAATATTTAGTCTCTGGACCTTTCTAGAAAGAGTCTGTCAACCCCAGCTCTATAATACAACATCCTGTTGTCTTGGGTCTTAAGCAGTTAAGAATATATTAAAAACTGAAATATTAATCAAACATTTGTGGACCCTTGGGCATATTCTATTGGGACACTATTGGAAAGCTTACTTAAGCACTTCATAGAGGGATGTAGGATTGTTTTTTCCTCTTTCCATTTTTTAAATTTTTCATTATGGAAAATTTCAAACATAGACTATACCAGGCAGAATAATACAATGAGCCCCCATGCACCCACCTCCCAGCTTCAACAATTATCAGTTTAAGGCCAATCTTGTTTCAACTAGGCCCCCATCCACTCCCTCACTCCTGCGCTATCTTGCAGCAAATCCCAGAGAGTATGTGATTTCATCTGTAAATATTTTGTAGCCTACATGGCTTTAAGAGAAAACTGCAATGAGGAATTTGCTGCCGAAGTCATGAGCCTGTGCTGCTGGGGGAATAGGAGGGTGGAAGACTGGCTCTGTAACTGATTGAGAGATGCATGATGCTACCTCACCTTCAATCAAAAGCCCCTGCTTAAGGATGCCAACCTGGAGGGGGGGGGGCGGCGACAGTCACCAGCCATTGGGATGGGGCGGCCCCTCCCCTACCTGTTGTGATCACGGTTAAAGTTAAGTGGACCCAGCAATGAAAGGGGGCTTGTTGATATAATTCAAAACTGGGAAGGAAAAAAACACACTTTCAGCTTAATGAGTTCCCAAAAGCTGCATGAGATTTGGCATCTGATTACCCCGGGAGTGGGTGACGTCTGAGTTTGTTTTCTCTTTAACAGTCAGGGTCAGCCAGGAAGAAAGCAGAAGCCAGCTGCTTCAGGAGTCCAGTCCCCTTCTTTGGCTTTCCTCCCCTCTGTCACCCCAGAACCCAAAAGAACCTGCCTCCCCACTTCCATTCCCCTACACAGAGGAGAAATAAGCAAGAGAGGGAACTGCCCATCCGAGATCAGTCATAGAAGGGAGGTGGGCCACCATGCAAGGAAGGGGGCCCCTAAAAGGAAAAAGGACCCGGCAAGGAGCCTGAGCCTCTGGGGCCAGCTAGATGCAGGACGGCGTGTGTGCGTGTGTGTGTGTGTGTGTGTGCGTGCGTGTGTGTGTGTGTGTGTGTGCGTGCGTGTGTGTGTGCATACGCTGTGATGGATGATTTGAGGTCAATCTGGTTATTGGATCCGACACTAATCCAGGGGTTGCTGTGGAGGTATTTTGTAGACGTGGTTAATGTCTGGTATCAGTTGACTTTAAGTCAAGGGGATTATGTGGGTGGGCCTCATTCAATCAGTTGAAAAGCCTGAAGAGCAAAACTGAGATTTCCAGTCTGCTGGCCTGCCCTGCAGATTTCAGACGTGCCAGCCCCCTTGGTCATGTAAACCAATACCTTGAATAAATATCTTTCTGTTTCCCTACTTCTCTGGAGAATCCTGACCGACACATGCTTCAGGTTTCTCTCCCCCTCTGACTTGGAGCATTTGTAATAAAAATAAATAACAACACATAACATTCATTGAGTGCTTTACCACTCTACGCCAGACACTGTGTTAAGGGCTTTACCTACATAAGCTCACGACTCCTCACAAACTGCCAGTAAGGGTAGGTACTGTTACAGTCCCCATTTTACAGATGAGGAAACTGAGGTACAGAGAGGTTAGAGTGCTATGTGTCTGTAGTGAAGAGCCGATGGAGCCTGGGAAAAAGGATGAAAAAGGTATTTGCTTCTTTGTTTATATGCTCATCTGAGGTTTGGCCAGTTCCCCCCCGCTCCCTGGAGGGAAGGGGATGCTTTCTTCAGAAGAGCGTGGACAGGAAGAAAACCACTAAAAATCAGAACTGACTGCTCTTAGTCTTTCTGATTCTGCTGCAGTGGCATCAACAAAATGCATGCTAATAAATTAACCCACCACATTTCTGCTATACCACAATGAACCTTTTAATAGAGTAAAATCTTTCTGTTTTCTCATTCATCCTTTTCCTCCTATTTTACCTTATTATGTTGCTTGAGGGTTTACTAAATCAATTGAAGAAAACTGATCCAAGCCCTCTTGCTGGGGGAGGGGGTGGGAGGAAAAGAGAAGATTCTGGAGATGTCCATAGAAGCAGGCAGATATTCCATGATGCCAAAGGAATCTCTGCTTGAGGAACTGCCTTAGGCTGGGCTCGGAGAACTGGTGGTTTCTCGCCAGCACCAGGCATCCGGGCTGTGATTCTCACTCCAGCTCCAATCTGGAGATAAGAGTCATACTTATGGCCCTTTCCCAAGAAGGCTCCTGGAGGGGTGGGGTGTGTGATTTTTTCCCCCCTTATCTCCTTTGAAAACATATTTTACTGCTCTGCAATCCAAACCCAAACAGCCTGACAACATGCTGAAATGCGCTGAAATGCCCTGAAATGCAGGGAGATGAGGCACAGAGAACGTCAACAGAAGGACTCCTTCAGCAAAGCCAGCTGCTGGGAAGAGGGCACGGGGACTCTGGGAAGAGCAGGGCCTGCCCACTGGAGAACCTCAGGAATAAACTCCAGCTCTCCAGAAATGAGAGCTGAATGCCTTGGAAGATAAGGGATTTGTTTTCTAAAGTAGGTGCCTCATATAGACATGATATTTTAGCCCAAGAGAAAAGTCCCCCACCTGGGGAGGCCAAGGGGAACCCAAACAAACTGGCGAGCAAAGGGCTCCTATCATCCACGGAGACCTACCATGTGCCTGGCACGCCCTAAGCTAAGCTTTGGGTGAGCCCTCTGCAGCCTTCCCTCTAAGTTCTCACACCACGCTCCAGCCAGCAGGAGCTGGGGAAACCCAAAAAAATGTCTCCTCAGCAGCCTTCTCCTCAGCTCCAAAATTGTCCCCACGTTCTCCCCACCTTCCACTCCCACCTTCCTCTCTGCTCAGAATCCTCCCTACTTTGACTCTCCCTGAGGAGCTCCTGGGTTTATCCCCATCACAGTTAAGCCATGCGTGTCCTCTTGGCAGGACTGTCTCCACCACGGAAGCCAGAGCTCCCTGAGGGGCAGTGCAACCCAGGAATATCCTGTCTGATGAGACCTACTCCCATCCCGCTGGTGTCCACCCTCCCGTCCTCTTTCTCTTCCCCCTCCAGGCTCCCCCAACACTTGCAGGGAGTTTGACCATGTGCCTGGCACTGCTCTGGGTGCTGGGGATACAAAAGTGAATGAACAGAGCAAAAATCCCTGCCCTCCTGGAGTTTACCTTCCAGATAGATGCAAAATAAGTCATTACACAAATTATTAATTGTAAATGTGTAGCTGGTCCAATAGAGCAGAGCAGGGTGTTAGGAAAGCATGTGAAAGAAAAAATAAATAAATAAATAAAACCAGCCCCCCCCCCCGAATCTGCATTAACAGAGGCCTGCAGAAGCCCAGGGAATTAGCCAGGCTCAGCGGGAAGGTGAGAGGGGCAGTCCCGGGAGAGGGAGCAGCCTGGAGTCCTAAGAGGGAGAAAAGGCTCATTTGGCACTGAAAGAATCTGGGAAGGGAAGAAGTAGCACACAGCAAAGCTAAGGGATAGGCAGGGCTCCCCCATCTCCATCTAGTGACTGAGGATACAGGTCTCTGTCCTGAAAGCATTGGGGAGCCCCCAAAGAATTTTAAGCAGGGAGTGACCGGACCAGTTTATAAAGCATGAGGCTGGTGGCTGGGCAGAGAAAAGGTGGCAGGAGGGTCAAAGGAAATGCAGAAAGGCAAATGAGGAGAGTTGGTGGAGGTTTGGACAGGGGTGGGGGCTGTGAGGATGGAGAGATAAGGGCTGAGAAATGTGGGAGGCAGGAGAGGAAGCCAACTCGGGAGAGTCCAAGGGGAGTGGGGAGGGGTGACGTAAATGGCTTCTCAGGTTTCAGAGAGACCCAGTGTTCCAGTTTGCTAATGCTCCTGTTATGCAAAATACCAGAAATGGATTGGCTTATATAAAGGGGGTTTATTTGGTTACAAATTTACAATCTGAAGGCCATTAAAATGTCCAAATTAAGGCATCAACACAAGTATACCTCCACCGAAGGAAGGTCAATGGCATCCAGAAAACCTCTGTCAGCTGGGGAGGCACGTGGCTGGCGTCTGTTGGTCCTGGGTTGTGTTCCACTCCTCTCAACTCCTGTGTTTATCCAAAATGTTGCTCTTGGGGTATTTTGTCCTTTCTTAGCTTCTCCAGAGCAAACTCTGGGCTAGCATAAATCTGCTTTCAATGGCCATCTCCAAAATGTCTCTCAGTTGCTCTCTAAAACGTCACTCACAGCTGCTCTGTGGTCCTTTTGGTTGTGAGCTCTTTTATAGGACTCCAATGATTAAATCAAGAACCACCCTGAATGGGCAGGGTCCATATCTCCATGCAAATAATCCAATTAAATGTTTCATTCACAGGTGATTGAGTCACATCTCCATGGAAACACTCAATCAAAGGATTACAACCTAATCAACACTAATACATCTGCCCCCACAAGATTGCATCAAACAACATGGTGTTTTGGGGGACATAATACATCCCAACTGGCACATATGGTGAGAGCAATTCTTCTTGTATCCCTTTGGCTGACTGGACTCAGCTTGTTTGACAGTTTGCTGGTTTGTTTGACGCGCTGCCTTCCACGAAGCCCGCACAGGTCTCAGAGGACAGCAGTTTCTGCCAACAGACATTCCCACTGGATCCTTCAGCCCAGGAGAGACTGGGCTGGCTACCAGGCCTGAGCCAGTAAGAGCAAAGCAGGGCCACAAGGAGGCTGGGATGGAAGTCCGTGGCTTGTCCATTTTCCTGTCTCCTCTCAGAAGTCCCCAAACCTGTCTCATCATCACTGGGGATATTTGTTAAGATTCCAATTCCTCAGTCCCACCCTTGGAGATTCCGGGGTGAAACTCCAGGCTTGCACTTTTGTCACGTGGCTGACTGCTCTCCAGGGGCCCTTTCTTCTGCTGGGCCTGAAGATAAACACGGCTGAGGGCTCTGTGGCAACCGTGCTTTGATCTGCAGGGAACTGGCAGAATTCCTAAACCTTGATTATCCAACTAAGTTGTCTCAAGGCAGAGTCTGATTTCCATTTCTATTCCTGCCTCTTGATTCTGATTACTTCAGCAAGTGCCTTTCAATTGCCCCATTCTTTTCTTTCTTAGAGAAGTGCCTCTAACTTCAAGTTAAAAATATATACATATGTATCTCAGCTGTTTCTTGTGTCCAGGAAGCTTTGTGCTTCCTACCTCAGGGAGGAGTTTAAGAAAGGGTATTACTTGTCCTACTTTTGATTCTGTTAAGTCAACAGAGAGAGCCTCCGTTTTTAAAAAAAAAAAAAATTTTAAGGAATTTACAATGTTTTTGTACAGTTTTATTGAGATATATTCACATACCCTACAATCATCCACACCATACAATCAACTATTCACAGTACCATCATATAGCTGTGCATTCGTCACCAGAATCAATTTTTGAACATTTTTCTTACTCCAAAAAGAAAAAAAGTAAAAGTAAAAAAGAACACCCAAAACATTCCATGCCCTCCATCCCACCACATTTTTCATTTAGTTTTTGTCCCCATTTTTGTACTCATCTGTCCATACACTGGATAAAGGGAGTGTGAGTCACCAGGTTTTCACAATGACACAGTCACACCATGTAAGCTATAGAGTTACACAATTGTCTTCAAGAATCAAGGCTACTGGGTTGCAGTTCGACAGTTTCAGGTATTTCCTTCTAGCTATTCCAGTACACTAAAACATAAAAGTGACATCTATATAATGCATAAGAATGTCCTCCAGAGTGAACTCTCAACTCCATTTGAAATCTCTCAGCCACTGGAACTTTGTTTTGTTTCATTTCACTTGCCCATTTTGGTAAAGAAGATTTTCTCAATCCCACGATGCAGTGTCCAGGCTCATCCCCAGGAGTCATGTCCCACATTGCCAGGGAGATTTACACCCCCATGAGTCAGGTCCCACGTAGGGAGGAAGGCAGTGAGTTCACCTGCCATGTGGGCTTAGAGAGAGAAGGCCACATCTGAGCAACAAAGAGGTTTGCTGGGGTACTCTTAGGTACAATTGTAAGTGTGCTCAGCCTCTCCTTTGCAGCAACAAACATCACAAGGGCATGCCCCAAGTCAAAGGCTCATCCTACCAATCTGTCAGTCCTCAACATTTGCGAGAACACCACTCACAACCCAGGTGGGGAAGTCCAATATTTCCACATTCTTCCCCAGTTCCCCAAGGTGGGCCCTGCAAATATATCCTCATTCTCTGCCCAAATCACTTTGGGATGTATCGGAATTTCACACTAACCTGTACAAACCTACCAGATCTCACTTCCTATTCCAAGTTCCATGTAACTATGGTGATTGAATAAACTGACCACACAAATTAAATTATTTAGTGTGTGCCTTGCATGATATTTTGATCAAATCTCTTTAAATATAAGCAAAGCTCATCAGTGGTGAGTTACTCAATTATCAACTTGGATTGGTCCCGTGGCTGATGCTATTGGCTTCCTGCCCATGGCCCCATGGCACTCACCTCTACACACCGAAGGCTGCTAGGTGCAAACCTTGCAACTCTCTACTTGTGGCTGCGGGAGTGAGCGCAGCCAGTATGCAGGGCAAACCAGAAATCCCAGGAAGTTAATGCCTCCAGAAGCAGCCTCAACCAATTGACAACCAGGAATTGGTGGATAAATTCCCCAGCTTCCCTGCCTCTCAAGTGGGATAACTCCAAGGCATGTTCTACACTGGATCCCAAAGTTCCCCAGTGGACTGAGCATCTGTTACCGGCTTGATAGCACATCCTGTTTGGGCTTCCTTCCCTTCTCTGTCTCACTTCCACCACTCCGCTACTCCACTCTCTATGTCCTGGGATCACCTTCCAAGGAAATTACTTGGACTCAAATCCTTGTCTGAGGACTTCCCAGGGAAACTCAAAGCAAGAGAGTTGCTATTCTAAACTGTTCTTCCTGTAGTAGATCACAGCTCTTGCTCAATAACTCAAATCCAAAACTGAACTATATTTAGAATTTTATTGCAGGATATTTAGGACGCAAAATCATAGACTTTAGAAGGCCTTTTATTCCAATGCTAAATCCTATTCCATAATCCAATCTGAGTGTTCTTCTTTGACTTTGGACCAAATTGGGCTTGAAACTCAAGTAAATTGTCAGCATCTGCAAACCCATTTGAACCAGCATAAGCCCTGAAAGGGTTCCTGGACATGCGATTGTAAAACTGTACAGCCCCATTGGAAAACAGAGTCTCCATATGACCCAAAAATTCTACTCCTAGATCATATACCTGAGAGAAATGAAAACATATGTCCCCCAAAAAACTTTCACACAAATTTAGCTATTATGAGTAGCCAAAAACCGGAAACAATACAAAGTCCAACTACTGAAGAATGGATAAACAAAATGTGATCTACCCATACAATGGAATATTATTTATCCATAAAATTAATGAAGTACTGATTCATGCCACAACCAAGGATGAAACTTGAAACCTCAAAAACATGCTTAGTAAAAGAAACCAGTCATAAAAGGTAGATGATATACGATTCTTAAAGCAACGTTTGAAGGAAGTTACTCGCCTATTTGCTAATTCAGGGCACCCGAATCTCGACAGTGAAGGACCAGCTTGTGCAGGTGTCCCTCTGTCACAATTCTGGAGAGGCTCTTTAACCCAGAAACTCTAAAGGTCACAAATGGATTCATTCAGAAGGACTAAGGTCATTTCCTAGGGTGAAGGCAAAAAACGTTTCAGCATGCAATTAATTTCAACATAGTGATGTTGAACCAACTATAAAAGCCTTGAACAAAGTCTGTAAATCCATCTCCATTTTACAGAAGGGAAATGGAGGCTCAGAGAAGTCAAATGAATTACTCAAGGTCCCTAAAGTAGAAACTAGTATTGCTCGGTCCTGGAACTGCACCTCCCCCTGCACACCGTGTACACAGGCAGAAGACGGGCAGACCCAAAGCTGGGATGGGGTCAAGCTAAGGGACTCAAGGGAGCAGGGATGAGAGAAAGCCAGCGCCACACTCAGAGCTGCTTCCAACACCAGCAAGGCATTAAGCATGGCCATCTGAAATGGCCCTCAGAAGGAAGCCTAGAATGACCAGCCATTAAGACTGAGACCAAAGAGCTGCACGACTTCTCATAGATTCTGCACAATGACCCTGTTCCATGGGATCGTAGATAAGTGTGAGGAAAGAAGACTTGGAGAGGTGCCATGATTCACCCAGGCCCACAGCTGGTGCACTGGGAAGGCAGAATTTAAACCCAGCCCTGTACAACTCTATGGCCTATGCTTTTTGTCCTTTGGTACCCATTTGGTAGACAACTCAAAATAAAAAGCTACCATCAAAAATATTTTTGCTGAACTTACTTAGGTGTGGGTGGGATGGTTTGCAGCATGACCCAAAAAAGAATAGAAGTCGCTTCTTAACTTACAACTTATTTGTTGTTAGCTATAAAATGGAAATAAAATGTATACCATAAAGTTGCTTTGAGGAGTGAGTTGATTTACATAAAGCACATAGCAGGTGCCTGACACACAGTAGGTGGCCCAAATGTCGACTCCTTTTCCTCAATAGGAAAGCTGGTAGTGTCAGGTCAACAGCCGGCTCTCTGTGGGATAAAGAGACAAAGGGGCACATTTGTGACACACAGAATTATGTAAGAATGTTTTCTTACTATAAGACAGAATGCTAAGGAACATCCAATTCAATCCAGGAGATGACAGTTTGAGAAACTGAGGCTCAGAGAGAGGCAGCAAGGTGGCAATAGATTGGTCATTTGGATAATGTGCAATTCCATATTCCTGAGTTATTTCCTTATACACCAAGGAACAAAAACGATTCCTCCTTAAGAGTTCTTAGCAACTCTTAATAAAGATATTCCTCTGGCATAAATACCAAAGTTGCTGGAATATGGCTAACTCTCAGACAGTGTTGGTTAATCCTGGCTAAAATTTAATTCTCTAAAGAATCGTTTCCCATCAATAAACTTTTTGTAGGAAACTCTCATTTGCCTTGTGTTTTTTTATGGAAATGTGATTTGTACATACATCCTCCCTGCATAAATATTTAGCTCATCATTGTGCAGCACAAATTCTCTGCAAATTTGGTAGAAATCAGCCTCAGCTGACAGTAGCATTTATAGTCATCCAGTAGAAAATCATTATTATATAGAACTTATTAAGCCCAGAAAGTAAGTACTGGATGGGCCTGGGAACTTCAATAAAAGCTGAATGCAAATGTAAGCCAAATATTTGAACTAAGATTGCTCTTGTAGTTTTACCTGCCAAAGGAGGCAGCAAAAGTTTGAAGAAAGAAAATGGGTTGAAACTTGGCTCTCCCAATTGCAAACTGTTTCAACAAGAGCGTTATCAGTGATTTCCTCGAGGTCTGTGTCCTCATCTATAAAATGTATCCAACCATATCTATCTCACAGGGTTTTATTATAAAGATTAAATGAGATGATATGTGTAAAGCAGCTAGCATAAGGTAGGTACTCAACAAATGTTCATTTCTAACAAATTAATGAACCCCACGAAGGTGAGGTGGGGAATTGGTAGCTCACAGGTTGGTTGCTGTTGCATGCCACCCTCTGTGCTATGAACATAATTTTCTCCAGTCTCAACTAGGTTTTACTTGAAGGTTGCAGTTACCTCTGCCAGTATGACACAAAAAATATTAAATAGAGGACAAGTTTCTAGATAGCTTGAGATAAAAATCCACATGTTTATACAAATTGCATTATTAAACTTTGTAGCCAACCTTGTCAATGTCTGTCCATGCCACTTGGATGTTTCATCGGGCTCCAGTGACTTCCATCTGTCAGTATCTGTATCTCTGTTCCTGAGAGCTCTTGTTCTGAGAACTGTGGAAAGCTGCCCTCCAGTCCTTAGCAGAGCAAATGTGGCAAGAAGTGAACAGTACCCAAAGACACCCTCAACCAAATGTCTAAAGGGACCTAATATATAAAAACCCCAGCTTCCCTGCCCCTTGTGTAGGATCATTCTGAGGTGTGTATTTTGCACTGTTTCCCAGAGTTTCCCACAGAATTAAGTTCCAGTCACCCACCGTGGTTGCTGCCTCAAAAACACACTTTTGTTGGCGCCATTCCTTCCCTGTTTCACTTCCCACTTCCCCACATGTTGCCTCCACTTCCCAAATAAATTCCCGGCACTCAAAAACTTGTCTCACTCTTTAAAAGTTTCACTTACTAAGCTTATTCGTCAGAAACTTAAATCCTTCAGAGTATTCCTATGCCAGCTAAGTCCCAAAACCCAGAAGCAATAGTGTCTTCAAGAACATCAACTAGATATGTCCCCTTTGCTCATAAAATTGACACCCCTTTTCAACATGAACAGGTTAGGGTGGTCACTGCCTGGACATCCCTGAAGACTGGGAAAGTGACTGAACTAGAGGAAGGGGGAGCAACAGACAAGATGGAATTTAACAAGGGATTTTGAATACTGACTATGTAATTTTCTTTTTCTTAGTTTCTAGGGTATTAGAATAGATAGAAGGAAAGAATTGAAATGGTGGAACTGTAACCCATAGCATCCTTTGAAATTTTTTCTATGGCTACTTGTTAAATGGTAATTTGAAAGCTATACCTTTTTGTATATATATTGTATTTCACAATAAGGAAATGGCTGAAACTATGGTACTATAACTCATAATAACTTTGGAAATTTCCCATATATCTACCTGTTAAATCACATTTTGAAAGATATTACCTTTTCGTATGTATATTTCATAATAAGGAAATAACTGAAACTGTGGAATTGTGACCTATGATATTCTTTGAAATTTGCTATTTGTTAAGTAGCACTTTTAAGTTATCACTTTTATGTATATATATTACATTCTACAATTAAAATACATGATTAAAAAAAAAAAAAAACTTGCCTCAGAGTCTGGGAGAACCCAAACTAAGTCGAGCAACAGCTGGATTCTCAGTGCTGTGCTGGGAGCTGAGGATCAAAGCAAGTGCGATATAGGTGTGAAAACGGCTCCCGTTCCCTCAAGGTTGACCCTCCAGAGCGCCAACCCCTTATGATCAAGTAAACATTGGACATCTCCACTTGCTCTTTAGTTCAGACTGTAAAACTGATCTCCCCTTCTGCCCGCACAAACCTGCTCCTACAACAGGGAACAACTCCACCATCCACTCATTCTCCCAAGCCAGAAACCTGGGCATCACCCTTCCCGTCTGCCTTCCCCTGCTCCCCCTCCCTCCCAGTCAGTCACCGAGTTCTGCCCATTTGCCCTCCTACATACCTCTCAGAACCAATCCCTTCTCTCCATCCCTATAACCACAGAGCCGAGCAAAACCACCACCACTCCAGCCTGGACCTTGCATAGCCTCCTTACTGTTCCACCTCCACCTGGGCTCCCACCGTGCTCTCTCCTTACCACAGCCAGAGGAATTCTTCTAAACTGCAAATAATAAAAGCAATGGTCAACACTCAGTGAATGCTACTTGGTGCTGGGCACTACTCTGATCAAATCACTCCCCAATTTAAAATTTTCCCATGGTTTCCTGTGGCACTTAGGATAAGACCCCAACTCCTTGCTTGGGCCTACAAGGCCCTGTATGATGTGACTCCCGCTTTTCTCCACAGCATCTTCTATTGCTATTTCCCCTGGTGGATCTAATCCCAAAAGGTCCTTTTCTGAACAATTGTGTGTGTCAGTTTTTTGCCTTTGCTTTTTCCATGGAGAGATGATCTTTGACTGTCCATCCGTGCCAGCTCCCCATCCTCACCCCCCACACATCATCTTTCCCAGACCCCAAAGCCTCCTTCTTCAGGGGAAAGCATTTCCTCCTTGGGGTCCTCACTTGGGTGTCAGGGATGAGTATGAAATTAAGGGTGTCTCCACTTATCCCCTTTAATAATGCACAGGTTCCTTGGTGCAGAAACCCTCCCCTACCTTCTGCAAGGCCTGGCACAGTGCCTAGCACACAGTGGGTGCTCAATGACTGTTGAGTTAATTAATGAAGCCAACATTTGGGATGTTTCCTTCAAACCCCCGTCCCTAGGGGAGGCTGCGGTTGATTGGAGAATTACTCCAGGCCTGGAACAAATCACCCTCAGGCACTCGATAAAATTATTCAATGAATGCTGCCGACAAAAGAGCTGATTGTGCTGCTTTAACCCTGAAGGTAATTACATGCACCGGCATCCATACCCCCAAGGGGTGGCCTGGAAGGGGGACCTCACCTCCATGTGGCTCTGTCTTCTAAGTCAAAAGAACATATGTTGCCACTTTCCCAGTTTTGTTGTCGCTTGTTAGAAATCAAACACAGGGCAGGTAAGGAGGTGTAATCTGCACATGCAGCCAACTCCCTGTGCTCCAGCTGTGATGATTCCTAATAGTCTCCACCCCTGAGAGCAAACATTGTGAGCTCTGCTCCCTGAGAAGTCAGCAGGACCATCTCCAGGTCCTCCTGAGAGCCCAGGATCAAATGCTTGCTTGGCTCAGCACTCACCCCATCAGCATCACCATCACACCTTAGCCATCACTGGCCCCATTAACTTTTTTCTCCTATGCTGAAAAGATGGAAGTCATCCTTGATGCTTCTATCTCTTCATCCATTCACTCGATCACTCATTCTTTCATCCATTTATTTCACATGCATTTATTGAGCACCTATTAGAAGCAAGAACACAGTGCTGCGTGTACACTAATGAACAATGTGACAGGCTCCCTGCCCTCATGTAGCCCATAGTCTAGAGACCTAGAGAGGGAAACAGATATTAACCAAAGAAAGACGCAGCTGTTTACATTATTCAAATTTAACATGCTTATCATTTTGCCTTTTGCCAGGTCCCATGGGGGGAATGAAGCATATGAGGGGACAGGGGACCTACAGAAATTAATAAGACATGGATTCTGCCCCCCAAAAATTTCAGATCTGATTAGAGGGACAAATTAACATTTTCAAAACTGTAATGAGCTCTGTGAAGCAAAAATAGAGGAAGCTATGAAAGGGTGTAAGGGGAAACTAACTTAGATGGAAAGGGGGTCAAGGAATCTCTCTGAAAAGTGATATTGAAGCTGGGACAAGTGTTTCAGAACAAGGGACTAGAACACATAAAGCACTTTAGACCAAACATTCAGCTTTGGTTATATTAGATCCCTGTCCCAACATTGGGTCCTGTTACATTTGCACATGTCCTTTCTTTCACTTACCAATGAATAGTTCCGACTGTGCCTTCTCTCAGCTCAGTAACCTTCCATGAATTCCAGGTGCCCTCTGAACAAGGCCCACTGCTCTTAACTTCCTTGACCTGAAAGTCAAGATTGTATCTGATCTGTCCCCTTCCTACCTCTCCAACCATGTGGAGGAAAAGTGTCTCAGTGAAACATAAGCTTTCTGGAGTTGACAGAGCAGGGGGCTTCTTGCAGCGGCAAATGGAAGACAAGTTAGGCAGTATGAATGCAAAAACTCACGTTCTTAAGAGTCTATTTAGTCAAATACTAAACAGGGTGAAAAAACTGCTACCTTTCTAGTGGATTGAAAACCTAGCTATCTTGCCTCATTCTGTGACATCAGGACCTTTAGCAAACAGGAAACACAAGATCACTCCTCAGTGAGTTTATTTCCCAAGCAAGAGACTTGCCTGGTGCATGGCTGACCACTGGGATCTCACCAGCCCTGGAGCCCTCTCTATCCCCCGCACACTCACCTCCCCCACTCTGAGCCAATGCAAAATGTGTCAGCTGGACCCATCTCCACAGCTGCCTCAGTTTCCCCATCTCCTCCCACCCCTCTGATGGAGGAGAATCAAGGTCACCCTGATGTCAGGGTTTCAAGTGGGGTCTTGATGCCTGAATTTTCCCTCCTCCCTGCAGGAAGGAAGAGCTGGGAGACCTCACCAAACAGGCAACACCATGTTCTGCTGGGATGAGCTGGGCCCATGCCCAGTCCGCATGGTACAGAACTCAAGGGACCCAAAGCTGGAGCACTGAGCCTGGACTCACAGCCAGCAGAGCCTCTACCTTCCTTAAAATGTGAGTCAAAATGTGACAGCAGGGACCCCTCGGGCATGTTGGCCTGAGAACACCTCCTCAGGAAGGAAAGAGTGATTGACACGCACCAAGGTGATGGTACAGCCCACTGTGGCCGTGCCCACTGGTCCGTGTAGCCCAATCATTGTCTTTGACTATGAACAACTAGGTGGTCAACTCCCCCTCCTCCCTGGGAGGGATTGGGGAGCCAAGAGAGAGCGATAGCACCTTCCCATCATCTCTGATCAGTCTTTTCCAGTGCTTTCTACCTGCTGGCCCTGAGCACAGGACTGTCTCTGTCTGACCTTCTTCATCCCAAGACCAAAGCTCTCATCTCTTCATCCTTGAAATGCCCTCCTTTCTTCACTTTAGGCCCAGGGCCTGCCTAGGCCTCCCTTCTCTGGGACAGGAGCAACCTAAAGCCAGGCCTGCACCCCAGCAACCCTCTCAGCTTTGACTTTGCTTCTGTGATGAGCTCTATCTGCATGTCGTCAAGGGCAATGAGTTACCGTAGAGATAGAAGCAGGACTTTTTTCCTCTAATTCAATTAAGCCACATGCTGACTGTGATGCTTTCTCCACTATCTAAGGCAGCAGGTGCCTTTGCAATTACTTCCTTCTGCTGAGGCTGCACATCGGCCTGGGGTCTCCAGGAGATAGAGACGAGGTTGTGGAATCACAAGGGCAATGATATGGGAGGAGGGATGGACCAGAGATATGGGGAGGACTGGACAGGGAGCACCAGCTCTGAGAAAAAGATCATCCAGGAATGTGGCAGCACAGGGTGGCCTGGGGCAAATCACGTCAGGGAGCCAGGTGGGAGGTGGCTTTCAGCTGATTGCAGGGGCCTTAGAAGCAAGAGAGAGGGTCTTCATTTGGGATCTCCCAAAGCAGACTCTGAGATAAGGGGAGTGAGACAGAGGAGAGAAGAAAGATGATGAAGTCTGCATTAATAAGAGAGTGATTGCTGTGGGCAATGGGCCTGAAGCCCACTTGGAACTCTCTAAGAAGCGGCGTAGAACACACCTCTAAATTGTCCCTGAGGGACAAGAGAGCCAGTGTCTATCCATCAACTCCCTACCTCATTGGTTAAGGATTACTCTGGGGATCATTAACCCCCCAGAATTTCCAGCCAGCAGCAACCAAAGACCGCAGGCAGAGTGACACCTGGGCTTGAGATAGGACTCCATGGTTCTGTTTGGGAACTGCCCCTAAACCTGCAGGTGACCTCTGGGGTAGGCAGGGGAATATGGGCAGTGCACTGACAGCTCCTGCCAGGGTGGCTGGAATTGGATCAGGACCACTTTCTGATCACCTGACCAGGATACCACCACCCAGGGGACCCCCATCAGGAAGCAGGCTCCCCTCAGAATCAGACCCTCAAGTGGCATTAGGATGTGCCAGACCAATGCCCATACATTCATCTCCTCACATGCACCTTCCAACACCCTGTGAGATATGGAGGGAGCGGGAGGCAGAAAAAGGGCCCCCAAAGTCATCCGCATCCTAATTGCCGGGACCTGTGAATGTGTTACCTCACACGGCAAGGGGGACTTTGCAGATGTGGTTAAGTATATGGAGATGCAGAGAGTATCCTGGATAATCCAGGTGGGCCCAATGTAATTACAAAGGTCCTTATAAGAGAAAGAGGGTAACAGGGCAGTCAGGGGGATCAAAGACAGAGAGCACTTGGAAGATGCTGGGCTGCTGGCTTGGAAGATGGAAAAGGTACCAGGAGCCAAGGAGTGTGGGCAGCCTCTCAAAGCTGGAAGAGGTAAGGATTCTCCCCAAGAGCCTCCAGAAGGAATGCAGCCCAACCAACACCTTAATTTTAGCCAAGTGAAGCCCAGTTCAGATTCCCAACCTCCAGAATTGTAAGATAATAATGATGTGTTGTTTTAAGCCACTAATTTTGTGGTGATTTGTTACAGCAGCAAAAGGAAACTGATACACTTTACAGACTTAAAAATGAGGCTAGCCAATGGGCTGTGAGGAATGGGATAGAAGGTATTGCCAGATGCTTCTCTGGACTCAAGAGTTTCTTTCCTATGAAGCAGGATAGTATCTCTGAGATAGTAATTGTTTTATTTTTCCTCTTTGTGATTCACTTTTTTGCTTCTCCCACTACTTCCTCCCTCTCCAGTGTAAGGCACCAAGCCTCTGAGCTCCTCACCTGGCAAAGGGGCCTGAGAGAGGGGGCCATGACCTGGGGAAAAGCAGAAACTAAGACATCTTTCTGGTTTGGGTCTCTATAGCCTGTGCCTTTAGGGAACACAAGCAAAATGTTTGGGAGAAATGTGGCCAACAGGGTGGGTGGCCTTCCCAGCCCCACCAGCCATGAAGGCTGAGAGGGAAAAGTGGGTAGATCCAATGAGAAAAGGGTCCTCTGCCCCAGGGAAGTAAAAGGAGCCCAGAAAGGAAGGACTGAATGGTGAGACCAGGCACGTGTCTGGGGCTTTGAAGGTTCTGCTGAGATTTCCAGACCTTAAGGCAGCACGAAGTAAAGATGCTTGCCCTGGACCCAAAAGGACCTGGCCAGTAGGAATAAGGGCTTCTGGGCAAACATTTCTTTCCCAGCCAGAGACTGGACTCTGCCTTGGCACATTCTCAGTCCTACAGATGTAAGCCAAGAGCCTCCCACGGCCGTGGAGGACGCCACAGACTGAGATGCCTAGAGTTCTTGGGTATAATAAAAATTGGCTAGACTAGCAACTGTGCCCTGCACATTTAGAAAGCCTTGCCCCAGCACCCCCTGAAAAGTATGTGGCTGGTTTGTTCTTGAGAGGGTGTGTGTGTGCCTTGGGGGGCGGAGGTGTTGTAGAGGCATCATTTGTTCACAGGAGGTGAGAAGTCAACAAGATGCAACTGTGCCAGGAAGGCCCACAAGCCTGATGTCCCCATCCCCTCAAGAGCCTACTGGACTCGGCACTCACATGTGATACCTGTTTAAGATTGAACAAACCAGACTTTGGGGGACAACTGGGAACCTTTGGGCCAGACCAAACCCCTGTGGGTAGAGGAAGGGTTTCCCCTGATGGGTATGGATGTCCCCATCATAATCCCAAGGCAGGAAATAAGGGGGTCTCGGACTGGGTGACCAAAGGACTTCCTGTCTCTCTAAGACCAGGGAGGAAGTATGGCCAGGACTCCAAGCTATATGGAAGCCTGGAAACACCAGCTGCTGGGGGACTGAGTTGGTCCTGCCCTGTGGAGGCCAGCCAGGAGCTCCTCAGTGTCTCCAGGAGCTGGGGCTGTGGGCTCCAAGAGCAGCTGCTTCTCACGGTAACTTCAGCC
Source organism: Choloepus didactylus (assembly GCF_015220235.1). Taxonomy (NCBI): domain Eukaryota; kingdom Metazoa; phylum Chordata; class Mammalia; order Pilosa; family Megalonychidae; genus Choloepus; species Choloepus didactylus. The sequence continues at coordinate 47,305,307 of NC_051325.1, forward strand.
CATGCCCTCAACCAAGGGAGTGGAGGGGAGTGCACCCCCAGGAAGCCAACGAGGGGGGTTAGTGGTGGTGAAGGTTCATTTTATGTGTCAGCTCGGTGAGGTTATGGTGTCCAGTTCTTTGGTCAAACAGTGGCCCAGCTGTTACTATCGAGGTGTTTCAAAGATGAGAGTTGACTCTAAGTAAAGGAGATTGCCCTCAGTGATGTGTGGCCTCATCCATTCAACTGGAGCCTTAAAAGCAAGAACTCAGGGTTTCAAGAATCAGAAGGAATTCTGCCTCCAGACCTCTCCCTCCGTTCCTCCCTGGCCTCCCCTGCAGGCTCAGGCTAAAGCCTTCAACGTCACCCTTTCCAGAATTTCCAACCTCCGGTCTGCCGTTGGAAATTCAGACTCACCAGCCCCCACAACCACATGAGCCAATTCCTTATAATAAATAAATACATAAATATATAAGTGCATGTGTGTATGTATAGAGATATATTATCTCCCGTTGGTTGTTTCTCTGGAGAATCCTAACACAGTGGTCGTTCTCAACCCAGATGTCCCTGCCCCCAGAGCAGGCTTCTTATGAGGACCCTCTCAGCAGGGGGTCTTGCTCTACCCACCCACATGCAAGATGGCTTGATGGCAAGACGGCATGACAGCCTTTAGAGGGGCCTTATTACCAGCAGGAGGTGCCAGAACGACTGAATGACAGGCAGGATGTGTGTTCTCATTGTAGTGCTGGGGAGGCTTCCAGGTTACATTTGAGATTTAAAAAAAAACTTTATGGGGAAGAAACAAAATGGGGGTAAACCTTGAATATAAGAATAGGCAATGTTTTAGAGTTTTGTACTATTAGCAGAATTAGATCAATTAAAAACACAAGCCAGAAATAAGTAAGCCCTCCCTCTCCAGGCCACTCCATATTCAAGGAGATATTGTGGATAAAGGGCTGGGCAGAGCCAGCAGATGGTAGTGTAACTTGCTACTCTACTCTCAGTAGTGTAACTCGCACAACTGCTCATTGTTTAACACCCCTCTCTGGTAGACAGCAAAATTATTTCCAGTAATAATCATTACCTTTCTGAATTGTTCTTTAGTTTTATAACAGTTAAAACAGAAATATTTCAATGTTAACTATATTATTCAGATTCAGTAAAATATTTCCTACAGCAACTAAAATTTGCACTTATCAAACAAAAACATTCCGACTCACCGTTCACACTCCACTGTATCAAATTTTCAAAGCAAATAAAAACTTCAAGTGGTCATAAAGAAGGCTACAATTAAAGTTACTCAAGTTAGATTCCTTCACCTTTTCATTGCTGGGTTATCATTATTGATTTTGAATCTACTGTTCAGGTGTAGGAATGCATAGCTCCACATCAAACATGAACAATCTGGACCTTTAGGTACTTACTTTCAAAACAAAAGCACGTACCTGGGTCTGTGTGTATAGAGGGCCGACTAAATAGTAGGTAGTTCTCTGAATCAATTTCCATGTCAAATACAATGTTTATTAAAGGATACATGATTCCAAAAATTGTGCTAATCTGAAGCTTACATGTATATTATTAAAAGTCGATAATAAAAAAATAAATTAAAATAAAATAAATTTTAAAACATTAAAAGAAAAACAACTTGATAATAACCATAACAATTGCTTAGATGTTAGATCAACCAGATATTTGATTATTTGATGGGGGGGTGGTTACCATTGACGTGGTTTAGAATTGCCAGCGCATGGTGACAATAAAATCAGACTGATTTTTCGTTGGTTTTATTATTGTTTTTAAAATCTGTACAGATAATGCTCTCTGACATCGCCTGCACCCAGGGCAGATCATTCCACTAGTGGCTGGAACCCCCTTCCACTCTTTCTTAAAACAGAATAAGTCATTTCTACTTCAAAAGATAAAAATAGTTCACGTTTATCGAGTGTCTGCCATGAATCCACCACTGTTCTAAGAGCTTTACATACACTAATTCATTTAGTTCTCACTGCAGGTATATGTCAATGGTTACTGTTACAAACCCCAGTTTACAGATGAGAAAACTGATGCATTCAGAGGCTACAGAGCGTATGTGGAAGTACTTTGTAAACTGGAAACACAGTACACATATTACATAACATATAGAGTTGCAATAACAACAGTGAAGGTTTAGTGCATTTGAGAAAAACGAAGGGAGATGTTTATGTGGCTGTTAATGACAAGGACAAAATACTGCAGCCGAATTCCACAGCTACAAGAATTAACACGGACATCACATTACCAAAGTACAGCCTGTGAAGAAAGCCAAATGGTGTGGCCGTGCTTCCTGATGCCAGGCAGCCTTCTGCCAGAGAAGCTCGTAGCTCACAACCACCACAGCTGTACCATCACAGAGAAATGGCCTCAGTGGTCACCAGGCCCCTCAAAACCCAGCAGCCCCCGCCCCCAACCCAGGGCCAGGTTGCACAGGCACCGTAGCACCTTCAGAGGAAAGAAATGCGAGAGACAAGCTGACCACATGGCTGCTCATGGAGATGCCAACCAGGACCCAAAGGCTAAGTACAAGGTTTTCTGAAAAAATTCACAACCTCCCAATTGAGAGAGAGAACTAGAATCAAGCCATGCTTTACAAAATCACATTTAGTGAATGCAGAGGGTTTGGGCTGGATACTTCCATCTTTTCCCTTGCTGTTCATTTAATGCATGGCCCCTAGTGCCCCTCTTTTCTGCCCACTAATGAGTAACAGTTACTTAGTTGGAATGGGGTGCAGAGAGAGGCTATTGCAAAGGAGAGCAGAGCTCAAGGCCCCAGGCTACACACAGCTGATTCAGGGAGCAGCCTGACAATCCTAGGAGGGACCTGTCCTTTACGGTCATCCAAGCCATCCTTTAGTCCATTACTGGAGTGGTCTTATAGCCTCTGCTTGCATACCTCCAAGAACAGGGTGCTCACTGCTGCTTGAAATGGCTTGTGGACATCTCAGATGGTGAGAAACAGCGACCCCATGCCATCCCCTGCCTCTAGAGGCAAGCTGTTCCCTGGCCTTGGACTGTCCTTCAAGGACTGTCCTCAGCGAAGCACCATGCCACCCTCCACAACCCATCCTCCCTAATCAAAACCAGTCACCCCTTTTCCATGTTGCCCCAGCCCTTGGTTTACAGCAGGTACCGCTGTCAGTCTGTGTTTCACCTGTTTGATAACTCTCTGTCTCCTCCAATAGACTGTGAGCTCCTAAAGGTATAAACAAAGGCTTCTCCTCAATGCCTGGACCAAATAGATGCTTAAAAATCATTTTGTTAAAAATGCAATTCTCATTCACAGAGACAGAAAATGGATTAGAGGTTATGGGGTGTGAGGGGATGGGTACAGAGTTTCTGTTTGGAGTGATGGAAAAGTTTTTAGTAATGGATGGTAGTGATAGCACAGTACCGTGAATGTAATTAATATCACTAAATTGTACACATGAAAGTGACTAAAATGGCAAAGTTTGTGTTGTATATATGTTACCACAATAAAAATTTCTTAAAAAATTAATTTTTAACAACACATGCCAGACACCCTCTGCCCTTCCACCCCCATGCTCGACTCTCCTCTCAGAGCATCCTCCACGTCTCCCCATCCCTGCCCTCATCTCAAATACAGTCCCCACTTTAAACCCAAGAGAAGTGGAGCTCAAAGCAATATTTCAGGGTCTGGGTCATCTTTCTGATTCAACCTGCTACCCCAGTGGTTCTCAAACATCATCCTACATCAGAACCATCTGGAGGGTTCCCACTCCGATTGCTGACTCCCACCCCCAAAGTTTCTGATTCAGTGGGTCTTGGGTAGGACTCAAGAACAGACATTTCAAACAAGATCCCAGGTGATACTGATATTGCTGGTCTAAGGACCACACAGTGAGAACTAATGCTCTATCCAGAACAGTCACCCCGTGGAGTGTGTTGCTACACAGCTCGCCATGGGAACACAGGCTCAGGCACAACAGAAACTTTCAGCAAATGATGGCTTTATTTCTTACACAGCACAAAGGGTCCAAAAGAGCAGAAGAAGAGATCCCATCACAGCAGGTCTCCTGGGGATGCCAAGCCACCCGGATCAGGTTCAGTGGATGGCAGCTCCACACCCCAACCTTGTGCCAGAGGGAGAGATGAGTCTGTGCTGCCCAAGGTGGGTATTTATCCACCCAGGGGCAGGGGGCCCTGCCACTGAGAGATTCCTCCCTGATAAGCATCTGGGACTGCTTGTTCCCCATTCTCCCGTTTTAGGGTCTGGTCAAGCCTTTCCATTAGACCTAACATCTCCCTGGGTTGTAGAATGGAAACAGACTAGAACATTGCCGCACAATAGAAGAAGAAGTGTGGATGGGGTAAGCAAGGGCTGGGAGAGGGCCACTGAACGTGTGTCTGTGACTTCCCCAGCAACCTCACACCCATAGCAAGTCCACTCATGGTTTATCAAACCTCTACTTACATGCCTTCAACTAGGTGCTCATTATTTATCAAGTTAGACTAATCCTATCTTTAGTTAATTCTTACATTGAGTGACCTGTCATCCCCTACCTAGGGTTGCCAGGTAAAATAAAGGACACCCAGTTAAAATTTAATTTCAGATAGGCAATGGATAAGCACGTATTTTTAGTATAAGTATGTCCCATGCAAATATACTTATTTTTAGTTACTAAATCTAGCAACCCTACCCTCCTGTGCATCAGGTCTCCCAGTTGCCTGAGTCAAATTCCTGCCAACCCTAAAGCACACAGGTGAGCCTCAATCCCAGGTGAAGCTACTTCCTCCACTTCACAAAAACCACTTAAGCCAAAATGGGGAGTAAACAGAGTCAGCCTCGGCAAATACACTTGGCTAGAGCTGCAGGTCTCACAGCTAGTCCAGGGTGTGGTCCCTGTCAGGAGAATGCTCTTTCAGGGGGTAACCTGAGCTCCCCAGTGGGGTTCTCATGCTCCTGAGGCAGACTGGACTTCATGCTGGAGCCCTCCCAGACCAGGTCAACACCTGCCATCCATCCACACCAAGGGGAATATAAAAGCCAGGACTAAAACCCAGGTCTGCTGACTCCCATTCCCATTTCACCAACTCAAGAATCATTTACCAAGAGGTGACCCCAGGATCCTAGGATAGGTGCTGAGTGGTTGGAGGAACCTTCCCGTGCAAGTCTTGCCATCACAGCCTCCAAGCACCATGGTCAGAAGAGTTCTCCCTACTTCATGGTGACCTCTTAGAGACCATCTGTTCTAGTTTGCTAATGCTGCCAGAATGCAAAACACTAGAAATGGATTGGCTTTTATAAAAGGGGGTTTATTTGGTTACAAAGTTACAGTCTTAAGGCCATAAAGTGTCCAAGGTAATGCATCAACAATGGGGTACCTTCACTGGAGGATGGCCAATGGTGTCCGGAAAACCTCTGTTAGCTGCTAAGGCACGTGGCTGGTGTTTGCTCCAAGCTCTGGTTTCAGAATGGCTTTCTCCCAGGATGTTCCTCTCTAGGCTGCAGTTCCTCAAAAATGTCACTCTCAGTTCTCTTGGAACATTTTTCTTCTCTTGGCTTCTCTGGAGCAAAAGTCTGCTTTCAACAGCCGTCTTCAAACTGTCTCTCAGCTGCAGCTACTCTCTCAGTCCCTGTGCATTCTTCAAAGTGTCCCTCTTGGATGTAGCTCCTCTTCAAAATGTCACTCTCAGCTGCACTGAGTTCCTTCTGTTTGTCAGCTCATTTATATAGCTCCAGTGATTTAATTTAGACCCACCCTGAATGGGTGGGGTAACACCTCCATGGAAACTATCCAATTAGAGTCATCACCCACAGTTGGGTGGGGCACGTTTCCATGCAAACAACCTAATCCAAACATTCCAACTTAATCCCCACTAATATGTCTGCCCCACAAGAGCGCATCAAGGAACATGGCTTTTTCTGGGGGACATAATATATACAAATTGGTATACCATCTGACCCAACTACCTCATTGTCATGTAGAAGACCAGAGATGGAAAGGACTTGCCAAGGTGCAGATTCAAGCTGAGAGCAGAGCTAGACAAGAATTTAAGTCTACTGACCTCAGTTCAGACCTTGTCCCACCCGGCTGGGTCATCTTTAAACTAAAAGAGAGCTACTGGTAAACTTAAACCATACATTTATAGCACTTTTCTGCCACAGAAGTAGCAAAAATAAAAAATTCTGACAAGCATTGGAAAGGATTTGAAGAAAATTATACTCTCGTCTACTACTAGTGGGTATATAAATTGTAGAGACTGTGGAGAGCAATTGGCTATACCTAGTTAAATTGAAAGTGCACACACTGAACAACATAATGACTCAACTTCTGTGACATGCCCCCAAAGAAACTCACACACGTGCCCAGTAGGACTCAGGGCAAGGAGGCTTATTGCAGCATTGTTTGTCATGCCAAAAAACGGGAAACAATCTAAATATGCAAGAAGAGGGAAATGAACAATAAAACATGGCCTATCCACGTGACAGAAATATCTTGTGGCAGTTATAACAAATGATTTAGAGCTAAATGTATCAATAAGAATAGAGGTCAAAAATAGCCTTTTGTGAAAAAGCAAGGTGTAAAGGGACCGAGAGTAAATTTATGTAAATGCCATGTATTTATTATTCATAATACATTATATATGTATATAAAATACAGAGGTTTAAAAAAATTATTTGAAAAGCCTTGCCCAGAAGGAAACACAGCCATTCATGAAAGTCATGATAGTGGTTCACTATGGGAAAGGGGTAAAGATTAAAAATTGAAAGTGTTGATCAAAGGGTGCTTCACATTTACCTGTAATGTTTTATCTCTTTTATCAAAAATGTACTTTAAGTAACGATAACAAAATGTTAACAGTTATCATCCCAGTGGTGGGCATGCCAATTCATTACCTCTGTATTTTTCTTTTAACTTCTCAAAGAAAAATAAAGATTGACCAGCTATTCGGAGGTGCTGCTCTCTGGGGCCCCAGAGCCTGCCTGACCGACCAAATACACATTTCCCAGGTTTCAATAATTCATCGCCTCGGCAGGGGTGAGTGCAGGAAAGGCTCCGTCCTCGGGGAGCGCAGAGGAACACATCCAATCCCAGCTGAAACCTCCTAGCCGCCCGCCTGCCTAGAGACCGTCTCGGGCTTGAATGAAAAGGATTTAATGCACTGGACACTTCTCCCAACCCGCTTTAGTGAGATGGGAGAGAGAACTCTCTCCCAGCTCAATAATTTATCAGAACCTAAGTAGGACGTGATGAAGAACCTTCCACAGGTGTGGGACTGAGAACAATATCCAGCAACAACTCTCCGTGAAAACCCTCCGGCTGGCTTGATGTGAAGGGCTCATTCCAGCTCCAGGTTAGGAAGGAGGACATAATACCCAGAGGAGTGAGAGTGCAACCAAACGTGCACACAAATCATGTAGGGATCCTGTTAATATGCAGGTCCTGATTCTGCAGGTCTGGCGAGGAGGGTGCTGAGATTTTTCATGTCCATCAAGATCCCAGATGTAGTGGGTACTGCTGGCCCATGGAGCACAGTTAGAGTAGCAATGTTCTACACTGCCCACTGTCAGCTGCCACCTGATGCTGCTTCATCATCCTACTTACAAATAAAAGCATGAGCCCTGATGGTGTTTGATGGTAGTGGGGTCAGGAGACCCAGGAATGCCTCACTCCTGATCCATCAGTCCCAAGGGAGATGGGCCCAAAAGGAAGGGCAGCCATGGGGAGCCAGAGCACCCCTTTGTTAGAGGCTGCGGATTTTGCAAAGGAGGGGAAGGAGCAGGAGTTGGGACAAGAAGGTTGACTAGGGTGACCAACAGTCCCGGTTTGCCTAGAACTAAGTGCGGAGAACTCCCAGGAGGTGGGAATTTCAGGGCTAAAACCGGAGAGGTTCCAGGCAAACCAGGACATGCTGGTCACCTTAAGAAAACCCAGCTTGGAAGACTAATCTATGGTGATAGAAATGAGAAGGTGGTTGTCTCTGGGAAAGGGGGAGGGTAGGAATTAACTGGAAGGGAAAGCAAGGGAATTTTCAGGGTGAATAGAAATCTTTTATATCATGATTTGGGTGGTGGTCACACGGGTTCAACAACTGTCACAATTCATCAAACTTAAGATGTGTGTATTTTTTTTTTTTTTTTTGCCTGTAAATTCTACCTCAATAAAAATACCTATAGCAAAACAAAGCAAAACCAGCCTGGTCCTCCACCTCCCCTAAGCCCTAATCTAAATCTTGGCATCTTGCTGGGTAGAGGAGATGGTCCCTCTGGCCAATGACCCTCCTAACTACAGAGAGCTGAACCTGAATAGCCACACCCACGAGCACACCCTTTTCATACACAGTACCAGTGCCCTCCACCCACAAGTGAACATGGAACCTCAAATTTGCCCCACTTAGTAAATCTGCTTTCTTTGGAGGCAGGGGTGGATCTCAAAATGGGGTCACCTTAAAAGGTTAGTATGGCCACTGAGCAGCTGTGAGGCCAAGGGAAGTGTCACGAAAGTCTGTCCTTGTTACTGTCTTTTTTCTGCCTTTCCAGCCCCCTGGAGCTACACCACACCCTCTCTCCCCTCTCTGGGCATCACCCCAGCTGGAAATCAAGTTCATTGACTACAAAGCTATTTCTCCCCAGTTCCTATTCTTCTCTGTCCCTCCTTCCCCAGCACTCCACCAACAGGAGACCAGAGGCTTTCAAACCTTAGCAAACTGGAAAACTGTTAAAACCCACATTGCTGGACCTACCCCTCGAATTTCTGATTCTGTAGGTATGAGGTGGGGCTCGAGAATTTGCATGTCTAGCAAGTTCCCAGGCGATGCTGATGCTACTGGTCCAGAGATGACACTTTGAGAACCATCCCATCAGATTTCCACCAGCTGCTGACTAAATGGCTAAATAACCAACACTAGAAGCAGAGTCAGGCTGAGGCTACTGTCCTGGCTTGCAGCTCACTCACTGGGAGAAACATTTGAGACAAATCTCTCTTCTTTCCTGAGACTCATTTGTAAAATGGGGATAATAATCCTGATTTCATAGGACTATGGTATAGATCCAATGAGATCCTGGAAATTTTCCTGAGAACCCTGTCAGAATGCACTTCTCCCTGGAAGCCCTCCTTGACTACCCCAAATCCATGGGGTCTATTTTCCTCTGAGAGACTCTTCCTCTGAAACATTTCTGCTTTCAGACCTGGGGCTACATCCTAGGGCTACTGAGATCAGGGAGACACAGTCGTTTCCAGGCTAGTGGGGTAGGCAGATAGGAGAAGATGCATTTGTCACAGCACGGTCAGTGCAGGGACAGAGCATGGAGTGGAAAAAAACCGAAAGCTAACATCATACTTAATGATGAAAGACTGAAAGCTTTCCCTATAAGATCAAACACAAAACAAGGACAACCACCTTCACCACTGTTGTTCAACATTGTACTGGAAGTTCTAGTCAGAGCAGTAAATCCCATGGTAAAGGCATGGAGTGAGGAGTCACCAACTCTGCTGGGGAGGAATCCGGAAAGGCTTCCTGCTGGAGGTGTGGCAGGAGCCAAGGACTGAAGGTGAGCAGGAGTCTCTGCAGTGCACCAGGCCCAGAAGTGGCTCAGCTGTGGGGCTTTTCCCAGTCTCTCTGAGCACAAATCTGTGCACGTGGCAGGAGCTCAAAACGTGCCTTCACTGGATTAAAAGGCTCGGCTCTAGCTATGCCTCCCAGCAACAACGCGCAACAATGCCTCGTCTGCCCCAAGGTCTGAGAAACCAAAATAGACTATCAATAGACTGTCCGGCTCTGATGAATGTAAATATACGTTTGTTTAGACAGGAAAGTAGGCATTTCCTATGGCAAAGCGTGAATTCGTCAGTCAAAGCAAAATTCGGGGGAAGAAGTCTCCCCTGTGCCCATCAGCTGCTTTGTCTCTGCTCAGCCACTATCTGGCTGCCACCTGCTCCCCACGCAAGTCACACTGGGTCACTGGGCCACAGTCCCTGGATCCTGGAGACCTGGAGTCCCCAATGGCTTACGTTATCCCTGTCTAAAAAACTCCTACACTCTTTCCCAGCACCTGGAATCGGGCAGATCGGCCTGAGTTTAAATCCCAGCTGTGCCGTTCAGGAGCCACGTGATCTGGGCCAGTGAATTCACCCGCTGGAGCCTCAGCTTCCCCATCTGTGAAATGGGGATAAAAGTGCCCACCTCTCAGGTATGCGGTGAAGATTAAAGGAGATCATACAAGTAAAAAGTGCAGTTCCCAGATGTTCCCTACCTCCAGAGTTCCCCAGGATGGAGGATTTAGGCGGCATGAGGGAACCGTGTGTGACAAGATAAAGCTTGTCCAGGCAGAGCCCTCCCAGTGACTTCCAGCTCTGCACTTTTGCTGGCCATCCGTGGGGCCCTGCAAGTAGAAATGTGAAGCCCCAGGTCCTCTCAGCTGTTCTCTTTCTGACTCAGCCTTGGGCAGAAACCTAGGAAATATCACACGCAGAGGCTGTTCTGGTGACATTTCAAATCCAGAGCATCCTTTGCGTCCCCCACCCAGGCTGTGTCTGGTCAGCATCCATTGCTCAGGAACTTGAGGGGGCATTTCTGTCTCCTCCTCAAGGGTCATTTTTCACACCTCATGTGTGGATAGCACTTTAGTTTCTAGAGCATTGTCATAGGTCTAATCTTAAATAATCCTCCCAGCAACCCTGCCAAGGAGGAAACTAATGCTCAAAGAGGCCAAGACATTTGCCCAAGGCCACCCAGCAGGAAAGAGGTGGTGCCGGGATTTGAACCCAGGACTGCCTGGCCTTTCACATTCACCAATTAATAATGCAAACAAGGACAAGGTAAAGCTGCTGTTATCTTAGCCTCGGGATCTGTCCTTGGCACCAGACAAGAACTGGGCCAGACACTGGACAAGGACTTGGAACTGTCCAGCATGCCTGCCTGTCCACTGACATACAGTCACACTGGGGCCAGGAGCCCAGAACACCCCACCCAGAACCCCCTCCCCAGGCAGGTGGCTGGAATCTCCTGAACCAGCTCCCTAGAGAGCCTGCCTTAGGGCCAGTGGCCACCCACAGCACAGCTTCTCCAAAACCTCCATCCCACCAGGCTCAGCACCTGGGTTAATTAACAGACAGACCCAGCTCGACCTCAAGCATAAACAACACTACCAGGGGGGCCAGTTCACCACACCTGGCCTTGCCTCCATGGTCATCCCCCCAGTGGTCAGGCTGTGTCTACCTGATCTCCTTCCATCACCCCCTCCCTCCTGTTCCTTTTCCCTGTACCCTCTGGAGCCCCTATTTAAAATAAACAAGCTCACCCCTGTGCTGAACCACTTCACCAAACGCTCAGCATCTGCACCTCTGTCTTAGCTGAAGCTCTCTGTCCCTCAGAACCCCACTTTCCCTGCAGCCTTCTCCAGCAGGAGCTGCTCTCAGCACGCGCACACACACATACACACACACACCCTCCTCCTTCCCAACTTACACAGAACTTAAGGTCCAAATTTGTGGGAAGCATCCTCCAGGCTCCTCACTGCCACTCCCCAGCCCTGGCTCCCTCCCTTCAGGTAAAGCTGTCTCTTCATGCTCTCCTCTTCCTCCTTGTCATCATCCCTCCCTCCCCCCTCCCACCCACCAAACACCCGCCACACCTCTAGCTCAATCTCCCTCTCACCCCAAGTCCTGGCACCTTCTAGAACCGGGTTTCTCAACCTTAGCACTGTTGACTTTTGGGGCCAGATAATTCTCTGTTGTGGGGGGCTGCCCTGCGCATTGTCAAAGATGTTTAGCAGCATCCCCGGCCTCCAAACACCGGATGCCAGTAGCAACCCCCTCCTGGTTTTGACAACTAAAATGTTTCCAGACACAGCCCAGTTCCCTCCAAGGGCACGAATCGCCCTGGTGAAGAACCACTGCTTAGAGGAACGTCAGCACCCATTTGGACCCCACGTCAGTGCCCTTGGCCACCTCAACCCAGCAGCAGTCACTCCACCCTGCCCCAACCCCCTCATGGCCCAGCCCCTGCTTCTCCAGAACCCAAGGCCACCCAGGAAGCAGATGAAGGGAGAGGCCTGGGTCCAGCCATCGGACTCCAGGGCTGGAGCTTGAACCCTCTCCTCTCTGCCCTCAGCCCATCTGCCTCCTCCATGGCACTCTCCCAAATGTGCGATTGAATAGTTATTCATTAAAATTTCTACCCTATGTCTTTTCTGCCTCCCCCACTAGGATATAAGCTCCTTGAGAGCAGGAACATACTGTTTTGTTGACTGTTCTATCCCTTGCACCGCTGAAATGCCTGGTACAGGAAACATTTGTGAAAATAGGGAGGAGAGAAAGGAAGGAAGGGAAGGAGGGAGGGAGAGAGGAAAAATCTCAGAAGAAAGGAGAGAACTTTGCAGAAGAGGGGAGATATTGATCAGAGAAAGCAACAGGAGTCAAACGTAACATCTTTGTCATGGAATAATCTGTAGCTAATAAAAGGATAATGTATCTCTATATTCACTGACATGGAAATATCCCTAATAAAACTGACTATATATTTATTTATATATTTATATATATCTGTGTATTTATGCACAAAGAAATATCCAAAACAATGCTCACCAAAAGGTTGAAGATTTGTATCTGAGTGGTGAGATTTCAGGGAATTGTGCTTCCTTTTTCTTGAATTTCCTACAAGAATGTATCTTTCAAAACAGAAAATTTTATAAATCATATTTTCAAATAATATGTTTTAAGATAGGAAAATTCCCATGATAAAATGGGGAAAAAAAAGATCAGAAGGAAATACACTGCACGTCAACAACAGTGGTCAGGAGAGGTGGGGTGTCCTTTATACATGTCTTTATTTCTCAAATGCTCTCGAGCAACACCACTTAACAGAACCTTCTGCAGTGATGGAAATATTCTATACTGCACTGTCCAATATGGTAGTCAATAGCCACTAGCCACACGTGGCTACAGACACTTGAAACGTGGCTAATGTAACTGAGGAGCTGAAATTTTTATTTTATTAATTGAAACTTAAATAGCCATACATGCCCTGTCACTACTATATTAAATAGCACAGCTCTAGCGTGAACAGATAATACTTTTACAATCAGAAAAACAACACTAGATGTGATTTTTAAATGGATAAATAAAAACTCGGAACAGATCATCCAAATGCTACCCTACTGTGACAGTTTGAATGTATTGGGTCCCCCAAACACCATTATCTTTGATGTAGTCTTGTGGGGCAGATGTTTTGGTGCTGATTAGATTTGCTTGGAATGTGCCCCACCCAGCTGTGGGTGATGACTCTGATGAGATATTCCCATGGAGGCATGGCCCCACCCATTCAGGGTGGGCCTTGATCAGTGGAGCCATATAGATGAGCTGACTCAAAGAGAAGGAACTCAGTGCAGCTGTGAGTGACGTTTTGAAGAGGCGCAAGCTTGCTAGAGAAGAACATCCTGGGAGAAAGCCATTTTGAAACCAGAACTTTGGAGCAGACACCAGCCACGTGCCTTCCCAGCTAACAAGAGATTTTCTGGATACCATTGGCCATCCTCCAGTGAAGGTACCCAATTACACTTTATGGCCTTAAGACTGTAACTGCGTAGCCAAATAAACCCCCTTTTTAAAAAGCCAATCCATCTCTGGTGTTTTGCATTCCACAGCATTAACAAACTAGAACACCTACTGTCTGCCCATTTTCAGTCCAAGACTGAGCTCTGCATCTGTTTATTCCCACATCTGAGTGCCCCATCCTAACTTTCTTGGCAGATGTATCATTTTTTTACTCTCTTTAAAACACCAAAAGATGATTTCTTCATTACTTATTCAGCGTTTGCAAGTGAGGCAGAGTCAATGAACCCACACATATTCTAGAAGCTGACTTCCTTAGACCTTAACAGAAGGAACTTAAGTACGCAGATGTTTGCTGGTTTTAAAAGGAGGCCTTGCTGGGTAGGAAAAAACATTCCCCCTAATTTTTTGCTCAATTTGTTTTAAGTTGGTAACGAAATCTGTGAATCTGCGCTCCCTTTCTTCAAGAAAAATGGAATTTTGATCTCTTTTACAAATCAGAACGCCACGGGATAATGGAGAAATCAGTCTCAATAGCCCATTCCATGTTCGTTTCAAAGCTGTGATATAAACACGATGATGGCACACTTTCAGGGTCTTTGAGATTTTTGCCACAAGCATAGCAGCTCAGGTGGATTACTGCCTAATGCACGTTTCTTTGGTAGATTTTTGTTAACAAATTGCACGCCTGCTCATTTGAAATAAAATCATGAAGGTGTTAACTTCTTTGCACAAAGCCTGCCCAATTCCATTTGCCCTGGGGAAGAAGACTTTGTACTAATCACCTCCTTCTCTCTTGGAGTATAGAGCTGGAAGGAGGGGCAGGAGATGCACAGCTATTGAGCTCTTACTTGTGCCAACCACAGTCACACACAGAAGGGGTATCAAGGAGTGTCTCCTCTTTGTCCAGCAGCCAGAGATAGAGAACACAGAAGGGACTGCTTGGCCTCTGGTTTCACAAAATAAATAATAATAAAATAAAACATTGTGAACATTTGTGCTTTACCATCTTAAATGTATGCATTTTGCAGATGATTCAAAAATGAATAACAGCCAAAGAAAAAAAGTCCACCAAATCTCACCACCGGGAGAGAAATATCTTTCACTTTTGATGAACATCCTTCCCAAATCACTCTCTCCACCAGTGGTTCTCAACTGAGCGCAATTTGGTCTCCTAAGGGACAATAGACAATCCCTGGAGACTTATCCGGTTGTCACAACTTGGGAGGGGTTGCTCCTTCTAGTGGATAGAAGCCAGGGATGCTGCTAAACACCCGACAATGCACAGTACAGGCCCCAATTATCCAGCCCAAATGTCAGTAGTGCCCAGACTGAAAAAGCCTGCTCCACACATATGGATGGGTAGCTCTACAATAATTACATAATCAAGTTCACACCATGCCAACTACTTGTTGTCTGCCATGTACATGACTTCCCTAGTGAAGGCCCCATTTAATTTTTTACTCAGACTCTGTAAAAGGAGGGATGATTATGGAGTTTACAGACGAAGAGACAGGGGCTCAGAGAGGTGAAGTGCCTTGCCCAAAGTTGCACAGCAGCTAGTTGTGGTCCTGAGACTGAAGTCCAGATCTGAGAGTCCAAATCCCACCTTTCCCATTGTTGGCCCATGTGCTCCCTTCTACCCCAGGACCCATTATACAAAGGGCAGTTAGGGCCCTGGGATAGAGACCGTCAAATCCCCCTCCCAGCACCTGAGCGAGGCAGGGCTTGCTGTGAGTATACATCATTCACATTATATTTTACTTAAATCCTCTCTGTAGCCTAATTTATATTTTTGGGAATATTATCTGCCAAGGATTAAAAGAATATGTTTGAGTTTCTCACAAATCACTTTTTTTTGTCAATTTCTCAATGTATTTCCAACTTTTTTCTTACATATATTTATATTACATTACAGTCATGACTTTTATATCTTGGTAGTGGATTTAGCCCCCCATCAATTTTGTTCAGTGACGTTCTTTGCCTCATTTAATTACGTTTACCTGCAATTTCCCTTCCTCTGATAACAGAGTTGTACCCCCTGCCTTCTTTTTGGTTGCATCTGGCTGGTGTATCTGTGACTATTCTGCCTTAATTATTTTGTTTTAGATGTGTGCTTTGAAGTTGGCATATGGTTGGATTTGGGTTGGATATACTAAATCTGAGAGTCATTTTCTTTAAATGGGTGTTTCTTTTTTTTTTAATTTATATTTACTTTCATAACAGATTATCTTCAATTTGATTCCATTTTCTTATTTTATGTTTTAAGCTTTGTATGAGTCTGTTCTCTTTCTCATTTTCTAATTTTTCCTACCTTCTGCTAATTTGGTAAATATTGTTTTAGGTTTTACTGGTGATTATTTTTATATCTTAAAATAACACGCTTTGACTTCTGTATCTGAAGTTATCACAGATGAAAAGTGTGCCGGTTTGAATGTATTATGTCCCCCAGAAAAAGCCATATTCTTTGATGCAATCTTGTGGGGCAGACAGAATAGTGGGGATTAAGTTGGAACGTTTGAATTAGGTTGTTTGCATGGAGATGCACCCCACCCAACTGTGGATGATAACTGATGGGATATTTCCATGGAGGTGTGGCCCCACCCATTCAGGGTGGGCCTTGATCAGTGGAGCCATATGAACGTGCTGACTCAAGGAGATGGAACTCAGTGCAGCTGTGAGTGACATTTTGAAGAGGAGCAAGCTTGCTAGAGAGGAACGTCCTGGGAAAAAGCCATTTTGAAACCAGAACTTTGGAGCAGACGCCAGCCACGTGCCTTCCCAGCTAACAGAGGTTTTCCGGACGCCATTTGCCATCCTCCAGTGAAGGTACCTGATTACTGATGTGTTACCTTGGACACTTTATGGCCTTAAGACTGTAACTGTATAGCCAAATAAACCCCCTTTTTATAAAAGCCAGTCCATCTCTGGTGTTTTGCATTCCGCAGCATTAGCAAACTAGAACAGATTTTGGTACCAGAGAAGTGGGGTGCTTTTGCTGCTGAGTTTGCAAATACCAAACATGTTGGAATGGCTTTTCAAATGGATAAGAGGAAGATTCTGGAAGAGTTGTGAGGAGCTTGATAGAAAAGGCCAAAACTGCTTTAAAGAGACTGTGGAAATATGGACTCTAAAGATACTTCTGACGAGGCCTTGAACAGAGATGATCAATGTGTTGTTGCAAACTGGAAGAAAGGCGATCCTTGTTTTAAAGTGGCACAGAATTTGGCAAAATTGAATCCTCGTGTCAGATGGAAGGAAGAATTTGAAAGTGACAACCTGGAATACTTAGCTGCGGAGATCTCCAGACTACATGTGGAGGAGATACCCTGGCTTCTTCTTGCAGCTTATAGTAAAATGCGAGCAGAGAGAGAAACTTAGAACTGAACTCTTGGGTTCAAAGAAACCAGAAGCTGATGGCTTGGAAAATTACGAGCTTCCAGGAGGTGGAATCCCAGAAGCTACAGCCCAATGTGAGGATGTTACCAAACATGGAACCCTGCCACCATTTCAGTACAAGCCAAGATTGGAGATGGAATTATCCAGAAAGGATTTGTGGAAAGTCCTATTGTCTGATGGCTTTGACCCCTGTATGCTTCATGCAAAGCCAACAGAATTTTTGCGAGATCTTTATAGACAGAGCCATTGCCGGTCTGGACTGGAGGAGACAGACAGGGAACAAATTGAAGGAAAAATTTCTTCAAAGACAGAGCCATGGAGGTTGATGTCTGGAGTCAAGAGGTCTCGGGCTGGGAGAGCAGAGCAGCCCATGTGCATGGAAAGGGTGAGTTTGCCCTGGAGGTCAAGGGCGGGCTTTCCGCCTCGATGCTCTGGAAGAGTTTTGCCATCTGAGGTCCCAAAGAGTGCAGAACACATTCCCAGGGAATTGGGGAGAGCCTGGCTGCCACCACACTGTTCTGAAGGAGTTGAGCGTGTGCCCCGGAGATGGAAGGGAATCCGGGAGCTGCCCCGATGTTTGAGGAGGGTGGGGCCGAGAAGGTGGTCTCCCCAATGTGTGGTTGTGTTGGAGCACTCACCCAAGTGTTTGGAGAGGAAAGGGCTGCCACAAAGGCCCTTAGGAAGGGTTACACTCCCACTCTCTCAAGCCCCAAGGATGCAAGGTCGTTCTGTTAATGGCTCTCAGACTTTGAAATCTAATGGAGTTTGTCCTGCAGGTTTTAGGAACTGTTTTGGTCCTGTTAACCCTGTTTTCCTCACTGTTTCTCCTTATGGCAATGAGAATGTTTATCCTATGAATTTCCCTCCTTTGTATATTGGAAGCATATAACTTGTTCTAAATCCACAGATGCAAAGCTAAAGGAAAAGTATGCCTTAGGACTGACCACACCTATATTTGATTTTGGTGGGATCTTGTACTTAACTATTGTTACTGAAATGATTTAAGTTTCTGTGGTATTGTGGGATGAATCTATTTTGTATTTGGAAAGAATATGTTTTTCTGGGGTCCAGGGGGTGGAATGTGCCGGTTTGAATGTATTATGTCCCCCAGAAAAAGCCATATTCTTTGATGCAATCTTGTGGGGCAGACAGAATAGTGGGGATTAAGTTGGAACGTTTGAATTAGGTTGTTTGCATGGAGATGCACCCCACCCAACTGTGGATGATAACTGATGGGATATTTCCATGGAGGCATGGCCCCACCCATTCAGGGTGGGCCTTGATCAGTGGAGCCATATAAATGAGCTGACTCAAAGAGAAGAAACTCAGTGCAGCTGTGAGTGACATTTTGAAGAGGAGCAAGCTTGCTAGAGAGGAACGTCCTGGGAAAAAGCCATTTTGAAACCAGAACTTTGGAGCAGACGCCAGCCACGTGCCTTCCCAGCTAACAGAGGTTTTCCGGATGCCATTTGCCATCCTCCAGTGAAGGTACCTGATTACTGATGTGTTACCTTGGACACTTTATGGCCTTAAGACTGTAACTGTATAGCCAAATAAACCCCCTTTTTATAAAAGCCAGTCCATCTCTGGTGTTTTGCATTCCGCAGCATTAGCAAACTAGAACAAAAAGGTAGCTGTTGACTTCCCTTATGGAAAATAAGGAAATCAGGTCCCATACACTTCCCACTCTCTCCTCATACCCCATTCTATGGTTTTCAGTGGTATGTGCTGGGAATTTTTGTCTCAGTCTTTTATAATAAAATTTTAAATTAACTGATTAATTAATTAAAAGTTTTGCATATTTGAACCACATGTAAATATCTACTCTGGGCATGACATTTTAGACCCCATTCTTTTTCCTTCTATTGTTTCATTATATCATTGTCTTCTGAAATCTAATGTCAACATTGGAAAGCTGCGGCCATCCTGACTTTTATTTTTCTTTGAAGATAATGTGTTTCTTTTGCCTGAATGCTGACAGGAGTCTTTCTTTATCCTTGAAATGTACTAGTTTCACCAGAGTAGATGCCTCACTGCATCAGCTTTTCCCCCCTCATTAAATGTGCTTGGTAATGCTTTTTAAGCTGAAAATTCCTGTCTACCTCCACTTTAGGAATGTTTTCCTCTGTTTCCTCTCTGAGTGATGTTTCTGCTCTCTGTGTTCTGTTTCTTACCATCCAAAAACAAAAATATCCCTACCTCAATTCCAGTTTTATCTCTTCTCCATATCTGGTCAGCAAATCAGTCAGGATCTGGTCAGGAGACAAAAATCGTACCGGTTATCTTAACAGGAATAAGTTAAGGTAAATAGTTGCTCACTAGGTTAAAGCTGTCAACTAGTTACTGAAGAGGTGAACAGAGAACACTGAGATATGATAGAGATAGCATCTGCAGGCAGCAACTACCACCCTGAGAGAAGAGTGGAAGTATTAAAACTTAGAAGCTTGGAGGAAGGACTCTCAGCGAAAATCCAGAGCCCTGGAGAGAAGGCACCCCTCGACTGTGCTGGTGTCTTTGAGCTCAGAGGAAGGGCCCTGTGAGGCTGGGACCAGGACTCACTGTCCTTCTGCTTCAAGCTAAGCATTTAGCATTCCTCTGCCAAGGCCCAGCCAGTGACAGTCCTGTGGAGAGACACTGCTGGGCCAGTGATTCTCATCCTTGGCTGCACATTTGAGTCACCTGGAGAACTCCTAAAATACTAGCACCCTCCGAGGTCCTGAGTTCATTTGTCTGGGGTGCTGCCTGCGTGTGAGAGTTTAAAAGGTCCCCGGGTGGTTCTAATGTGCAGCCAGGGTTTAGGTGGAGGAAAGACCCATAATGCATATTTTGCCCATCAGAGAGTTTTGATAAGTGAATGCCAGACATCATTAGGACACACTAATTTAGAACATTATGACAGCACCAAGAGCACTAGGTTGGTGGGAGAAGGCTGACAATTAAATAACTTTTAATAGGGGCTCCTTCACCATGAGATGTCAGAAATAAAGATACATCCTGAAGGACACACATACACACACAAGGAGTTCACCTGTGCCACAGTGGAGAGGGATGGAAGTTATGAACTTGAGTTGAAAAGACAGGTTTCAATTTCCTTTGATGTAATTGAGGGGTGGATTGGACGTCACTGACCCAGAGCAGTGGTTCTCAAAGTGGGTCCCTGGAGCAGCAGCAGAAGCACCTGGAAACTTGTTAGAAATGCAGATTCTCAGGCCCCACTCCAGACCTACTGAATCAGAAACTCTGGGGGTGGGGCCCAGCAATCCGTATTTTAACAAGTTCTCCAGGTGATTCCAAGGTGCATTCAAATTTGAAACCCACTCCTCAAAGAAGTAGCATCTGGAAAAGCCACATCTGGGGGGGGGGAATAAGAAAAAGGTGGGAGGGTGGAGCTAAAAGCCTATGTCCTCCATCCCAGTTACCCCTGCATCACCATAGCAACACGGATGCTACTGGTGGGTCTCAGACAATAAGAACATCTTTTCTTAATAAAATCACACTCTTGTACTCTTTGACCCTTCAATTGCCCCTGACAACTAGTCCCATCACTTTGCCTTCTTCTTCTGCATGGTGGGAACTTCTATTTTGTCTAATCCCACTTTATCCTCTCAAGTCAGTGCAAAGTCTTCCCACATTTTGACAACGAATCATCTGATGGTCTTAGTTTTAGCATGTGACTCTTATTGTGAATTCTGTCCCCGCAGCTCTACTTTCATTCATGCTTCCTGAGGTCTGGTGCATTGGCTGTTTTGATGGCCACACCAAACTGCTGGCACTGATTGAGCTCAGAGTAATTAAACACACACACACACACCATTTATTTTCCGCAGGTGATGCTGAGTCACAAGTCCCGTCCTGCAACTATGCTGTTGTTATTTTGGATCCAAATATATAATCTTGCTTCATCTTGTGAGATTTAGCATGTCATTCACTGTTTCTTGATTCACTTGTGCCAGTGTAGCAGACCCTGTGGGTAGAGTTTTCCCAGGACTGAGGGGTTTCCCAGGAGGCAGGGCTTTCAGTACGAAAACCAGGACCATCCTCCAGGAGCAGCTTTTGACCAATGAAAATGGGATTTGGTGAATCAACCAGGGAGCTTGCCCCTTGGCAGGTGTGGAAGACATTCCCTGAAATGGCCCCCAAGGATCCCTGCCTCGTGGTCTTCACTCCCTTGTGTAATCCCCTCCCCTTGAGGGTGGGCTGGACTCTTTTCTAATAAATAGAATGCAGCAAACATGATGGGATGCCGCCTCTGATATTTGGTTACAAACAGATGGAGACTTCCTACTTGTTGGCTCTCTCCCACCTTCTCCCGAGCTCACCCTGCAAGAAGTCAATTGCCATGTTGTGGTGTCCTAGGAAGGGGTCCACATGGCGGTGAATGAGGTCTCCAGCCAACAGAATGTGAGTAAGCCTGGAAGTGTATCCTTCCCCAGGTTAAACCCTGAGACAACATCTCCAGCCAACACCTTGTTTTCAGCATTGTGAGAACCACTTAGCCAGAGGACCCAGCTACGCCCATTCCTAGATTCCTGACCTATGGAAACCGTGAAAAGTTTCAGGTTAATTTGTTTCAGGCAATAGATAAGCAGTACAACAGAAGATTGGAGAGTGGAGGAAATCTGCAAGACTCTCAGACCTAGCCCCAGTTGCTAATGGCAGTATTGCTTTTAATAAACCTTGTACTGGCTTTCTTCCCTTCTGCATTGCTGTGTAACAACCCACCCTGAAACTTAAAGCAACAATCATTGATTTGCTCATGAATCTGCAATTTGGGCTGGGCTCAGCTGGACAGTTCTTCCGCTGATCCTGTCTAGGATCATTCATGATGTTGCAGTCATCTTGCACCACAGCTGGGGCTGGAGAGTCAAAGAAGACCTCCCTCCCATGTCTGGGGCCTTGGTGCTGGCTATTGGCTGGGATTTTCTTTCACATGAACTCTCATCATTCAATGGTCTTGCTCAGGCTTTCTCATAAGGCAGCAGAACTTGCCAAGAGGGTAAAGGTGACTCCAGAACTCACCAGATTTCACTTCTGCCGCATTCTATTGGTCAAAGCAAGTAAAAAAGCCAGTCCAGATTCTAGGATTTGGATAATAAAACTTTACCCCTTTATGGGAGGAGCTGCAAAGGATTCATGGCCACATTGAAAGTACCGTATCTTCCCTGACCCATTTCCCTACTTTCTTACCTACACTTCCTGGGCTCACCTTTCAAATAAATTATTTGCACACAAATCTTTTTCTCTGGGTCTTTTAAAAGAACCCAACCTAAGAATCCCAGGTTCAGGGCTTGGCCTAAGACCTATATCTCTTCTCATTCCATTCTTGCCTTAGCAATCACATGCCTACACATTTATACAATAAAGACTCCCAAATTTATACCTCTAGTCATATGCAGACTGAATATCCAACTCCATTCTCACCAAGTCCAGAGGGGCCCTCCCAGATATCTCAAATTTAATATGCCAAATTGATTTCTTGATCTTCAATACCCCACCCCTCTTACCTCCAGAAGACCAGTTGGCAACCCAATGGTGTCTCCATCAGCCCAACTGGTCATGCCAAAAACTCCTCCATATCCCATTAATCTCAAAGTCCTATAGATTATTCTTCCAAATAGTTCTCAAATTCTTCTTCTCATCACCACCATTGCCACCACTGTGGTCCAAGCGACCCCATCTCTCTCCTGGATGACTAGCTGGCCCCCTTGCTTCCCTCTTCTCCCCTGAAATCTGTTTTCCATGATTATGTCAGCAGAGTAATTTTTGTAATGTAAATAGTTTAGGATCATGTCATTCTCCATGCTTAAACCCTTTAGTGTCTTTTCTACTCACTTTAAAATAAATTCCAATATCCAAATTTTCCAACCCCTTCTGACACCACTTCCCACCCTACCCCCTCACCATTTATGTTCCAGCATTACCTGGCTTCCTTGAATTTATCATTGGGGTTTTTTCCCCTTTCCTCAGGGCCTTTGCACAAGCTATTCCCTCAAACTGATATGTGTTCTCCATCACCACCCCCTTCCCTGCTCATTCTTCCAGCCACATTCCCATCCAACCACACAAAAATTAAACATTCAGGAAAAAAAAATTAGTCAGGTCAGGAAACACTGAACAAGAAACAGTTTTCTCTTTCCATCCTCGTTTGGTCTCCTTTGAGTGTGTTTCTCTTACTGGTGGGTCTTCAGGCTCCCCCAGGGTAATCACCCATCCAGATGTGCCTGGGACTGAGAGGTTTCCCAGGACATAGAACTCTCAATGGTAAAACCAGGAAAACCCCTGACACACAGTGGGTCACCCTGGCTGAGATGCCATTTTTCCCAACAACAGCTGCTTAGAAATCAAAGAGAACAGCCAAATATTTGCCCAAGAGGACTATTTCCTGTTCAACTCCTGCAAGTTCCTCTGCACTTTCTCCCTCAATCAACTAGTCACTGAGAGCTACCATTAATTAACACTCTTAGACCAGAACAAACTGCAATAAATATTTTGTTAATTTTCAAATAAAGGGTTGCCTTCAATTAACTAAGTGTGAAAAATCTGATTGTGATGTTTTACACATATGCTCAGAGTCAACATCGCCAATTAGCAAGCTACTGCCCCAAAAGCCCTCATTAATGCATGCCTTTATGACATATAAACAAAAATAAAAAGCTAGGATGCTATGGCATCAGTTTTCTAAATTCCAATAAGGACAAGGAAGGAAACACAGTAAAAGAAATTGTTACACATTACGATATAAAACCCCACCACGTTTTCAAAGTGTTTGCCAAATGTGCGATTCCGTATAAGAGAAGTGCTTTACGTGAAAATGTCACAATATTTTGCATATAGGTGGTACTTAATAAATGCTTGTTGACTGGAGTTGTTGAAAGAGCTGCAAAGCTTCTTTGAACTATTTTTGCACAACTATGAGACCCAGAAAAGTGAAGTGGCTTCGCAGAGCAGCATAGCTGCAAAGTACAGCTTTTTATAGGCCAGGGCTTCTCAACCTTGCCACTATTGACGTTTTGGGTTGGATAATTCTCGCTTGTGGGGAACCGTCCTGTGCATTGGAGGATATTTACCATACTTGGCCTCTACCCTCTAGATGCCAGCAGCAGTCCCTGACCAGTCATGACAATCAGAAATACCTCCAGACATTGCCAAATGTCCCCAGGTAGCAGGAGGGTTAGAGAAGAGCTGACCACCAGTGGAGAACGACTGTAAATATAGACCAGTGGTTCTCAAAGCATGGTTCTCACTGAATCAGAAATTCTGGGAGAGAATCCCAGGTGATTCTGATGCACATTCAAGTTTGAGAACCACTGGTGTAGATTGTCTTTAATCCTCGCATAAGGAAACAGGCTCGGAGAGGTTGCATGCCTCGCCCAAGTTCGGATGTAGTAATGGCCAAGCCAGGACTGACACCAGAGACAGGCTCTTTCTGCTCTACCACTTCTACTCAGAGCCAAGGCCACAGGGAGGAGGGGAGGCCTCGATTGGGATACGTGAACACCTCGAAGGCAGGACCAACGGTGTCAGGGTGCCTGCCCTTTATGGTTGCTGTGGCCCTTTGGAGTTTGAGATAATGAAGATTTGGAGCCCAGCAAGGCTCACCAAACCCGAAGAGCTGCTCCTGAGGTCATGCAAAGCCCCTTGGGAGCCAAGGCACAGTTATCCCCAGACACACTCTCAAATGAACACTCTGAATGACCCTTAATAGAAAGAAGCATTTTACCTTTCCAGTCACCCTCTTTTCTGGGAACCTCCTCTGGGAGCCCACCCCATTTCACATGGTTACTACAGAAGCAGCCATTTTATAGAACATGGCCCCACTCCTCTGGCTTTGGCTGATTGGCTTAGAGCAGGGACTTGCCCTAAACTGAACCAATGAATCCCTTCCCAGGGATTCTGGACAAAGTGAGAATTCAGTCAGTCACTTCCTGGTGGTCGAAACTGTGAGATTTCAAATTCCGGCACTGTTGGCCACCACGTAGTTCTCAGTTCTCCTCCTCACTTGCAGGTTTCTTTCACATACAACCAAAGAGACCAAACCCAAAAAGAAAAAGTCCCTCTTACTACCAGAGCTACCAGGGGTGAGGGTAAGGTTTTTTATAACATTTAGAAGACAAAGGGAAAATACACTGCTGCAACCTTCAACTTTAACTCAAAAAGGTTTGTTCTGGGAAGTTCACCTCCACATCACTCACAATTTAAAAAGTGCCTGGGGCAGAAATAGTGTCAATGCTTTTCTGTATATATGGAGGAGTGGAAGGATGGATGAGTGGATGGGTGGATGGACAGATAGATGGAAGGACAAATGCTGAATGAGAGCACTGTACTTCTGTAGAGCAGAAGTAGAGGATCAAGGGATTGAGATGAGAGCTAAGGACTTTGGGCTGAACCTTGGCTACACCTGTTGCTTTGGGTGGGTGGGGAAAGTGGCCATGAGAGGCAGAGAGAGAAAAAACTGGCCAGAAAGATAAAAGTCTGTCCTGGCACTGACCTGCTATGTAAACCTGAGCCTTCTCTGAGCCTCAGTTTCCCCATCTAGACAAGTACAGAGCTACCCCAGCTCTCTGTCTCTCCGCGAAGTCTGAGTTATCTTCATGGTGTTGGGGTGTCCCCAGACTGTTAAGGCAGAGCCTGGAGCCATGTTCCCCACCCTCTCCAGAATGGGCCGCGCTGCCATCTGCCAGTCCTGCTTGCAGAGCGACACCCGGATGGGCAAGCAGTTGGGAGGTCTCCAACTTCCCTGAGAGCATCACCGCAGCTGCTTTTGAAAAGGGTGAGACGTGGGCCTGGTGGCGAGTGAGAAGTTTGGACTGCTGCCTGTCCCCACACTCAGCCGTCAGACACCACCCCTCAAATGTGAAGCATTAGGAGCTTCCCCATGGGGACCTGGGTCCTGCCATGAGGTGTCTGTGGGCTCTAGCAGAGATGGTGCCACCCCACCCCACCCAGGTGTCATGAGGATGAATTCCTGGATGATGGGGGCAGTGATGCAACCCAAATATCTCCAGCCTTGGGCAGCCGATGAGGACACACAGAGCCACATTTAAGGGCATTCCTTTGTCCCAGGTTAATCCGCTTTCTGCTTCTCACTGCTCAAGGCATTGTCAAATCTCTTTTACAAAGATGTTCCTCAGCTCCCAGGTAATTAGTGGATAAAATTTATACCATTGAGAGGCTCTCGAATTTACAGACCTGTAAGAGTCAGAGACACAGAACCAACATGATAGATATAGATGATATAGATATATAGATACAGATATAGATATAGATGATTTATTTTAAGAAATTGGCTCATGCAATTGTGGGGGCTAGCAAGTCCAAAATCCACAGGCAGGCTGGAAATTAAGGCAGGATTTCTTCTTCTCTAGGGCACCTGTTTTTGTTCTTAAGGCCTTCAACTGATTGGATGAGGTCCACCCACATTATCCAGGATAATCTCCTTTACTTAAAGTCAACTGATTGTAGATGCTAATCACATCTATGCAACACCTTCACAGCAATAGCTAGAATAATATTTAACTAAATAAAACTGGGCACCATAGCCTGGTCACATTGACACCTAACATTAACCATCACAAGACCCAAACTCCTCTTAGGCCCACCCTGGACACCTTGGTGCAAATTAATAATAAATAATTTCCTTTTATTAAGCACTTACTATGTCCTATCCAGGAGGCAGTTTAGCCCCAATATATGACTGAAAAGTAAACTGAGGTCCAGAAATGCTATTAACTTGCCCAAGGGCAAGAGAACAAGTGGCAGAACTGAGATGGGAATTTGGGTCAGTCCAAAAGGCAGAATTTGTGCCCCCAACACTTTACCACACAGCTTCCCAGCACAGCCCAGATGTGAAAGCCAAGATTCCTCCATTCTGGACAAATAGCCCCACTTTCCCTTACACTCTGGCTCCAGCCTCACTGTGCCATTTGCAGCTCCCAGTCCTGTAAGTCCCGCCCCACCTTTGCTCAAGCTGTTTGTTCTCCTCGGAACACTCCAGGTTCTGCTCATGGGTTGCCTCCTCCATGAAGACTTCCTGAGAATCCCCAGCCCCCAACTTGGAATTAACCCATCTCTCCTTTACGCCCCCATGGTGCTCTACAGGTGCATCTAGCACAAGAAACGTTACCACCCTAGTTTATATCTTTATCTCACCCTTCTGGTGAGAGGCTTCTGGGGAACAAAGTCCATGCCTTACCCATTTCTGTATACCCAGATCTAGCCCACCGCTAGGCAAATAGAGACTCTCAATAAATATGGAATGAAGAACCAACTAAATGGAAACCTCATCAGAAATCCAATGTCAAGCTACCCAAGACAGCAGGTTCATGGGGCAGGGTTGTTTGGCACACAGCCTGATAAATATTTGTTTCAGGAATGAATGAATGAGCATATACACCCTTATTTCTATTGACTCTCTTCCCAGGTAACCTAAATCCAGATGCAATCTCAGGATTTAAAAATGGAAACATCATGTACTCGATTTAAAAATTAAGCTGTGAGCCTTGACAATAAAAGGATGTTAGTCATTTGACATTGCAAACAGGCCTGGCCTAATTCTGGGGGAGGCTAATAAAATCCTCAAAATAAAATTTTAATAGATAAAAACCTTTCTTAGGGTTGGATTTCCCCAGAAGCAGACCTTAAGACAAGAGTTTGAGTGCAAGTAATTTATTTATTTATTTGGGCCCAGGAAGCCCCAGGAGAGGAGGGGGAAGAAAGAGAAGGGAAGGAAGCCAATTAAGAGTGTGTTTTCAGTCCAGCTACCACTGTGGGCAACTTGAGCTCAATCCTAGAAGATAGTGTAAAACATGCATCTCCAAATTATCCTAACTATGAAGAGAGGGAGCTGGGGTATTTATGCTCTGACTGGCAGCTGCCATTGCCCTCTCCCAGTGGCATTAAGTCTCATCATTTCCAGCCTGTCCAGGCACCAGGGATAGAGAAAGCCCTGCAGGGTAGAATGGCAGGTGCCTGCAGGAGGACATCTCGGAATGTACAAGAATGGAGAGGCATCAACAGTGAGAGCTACGAGGTCCAAGGGAAAGAGTGAGACAAATGCTGTTGGTATCCAACTATCAAGGAGGCACCAGAACCTAATGAAACTAAGCAAGAATGTGGCAATCTGAGACAAAAGCAAGCTCTGGACAGAGGAGAAGCTGGGACCTTCCATCTGCCTCTCCCCCTCTCTTCCCTTTGGGTATGTGCCTGCCTTTCTCCTTCTTTCCCTCCCCAACCTGGAATCTATTTTCCTCTCACTCTGGGTCTTTCTTCTTCTTCCCCCTCAATAGCTTCCCACCCACTCCTCCTGTCACTATTTTTCTCATCTCTTTAAGAGCCCATAAAAAGGAAGCGAAGTATCTTGCTTAATATTTGTTTACTCAGGAACAGTGAGTTTTATGTACACTGTTCTTAATTAAAATCTCAGCGAGTTTCTATTTGTGGATGGAGAGGCATTCTGCCCAAGAAGGGGGGCTTTAAAATCTTGGCACCTCATTTCTACTGCAGCCCCAGCAGCTGGAAGGAACACTTGGGATTCAGTCTTTCATTTGGGGCATATGAAGCTATTCATGTTCTCAACAATAGCAATTATTTGCGATTTCCCTCTGTGAGGGGAGTCGATTTCCTTCCAGACATCCTGTAGTGGCGCTTCAGAAGGAGCTTCTCGTGTGTGGGTGGCCCGATAGAGAAATGCTCATCCAAAGTACCAGGTGGGGTGTCTACAATGAAGTACTCAGTCTCCTGGAATCTTCTGGAGTAATTGCTCCACCCTGTCATTTTGGGGGGCCCCTCTAAATGAGTACATTTATCAAGAAAGAAGACTTCACACTATCTTCCATTCACTTCTCTTCCTTTCCAATTTTTCTCTACACAGCTTCCTCAAGACCAGCCAAACATCACCTCCTCTGAGAAGCCATCCCTGGCTCCCTCAAGCAAGCAGGCATCCTCTCTTTTGTACTCCTGAAACTTGGGGCTACCCACTTGTACGACATACCCCGGATTTTGTTGTTTGCTCACTAGGCTGAGGGATCATGGAGGACAAAGTCCCCATCCTGGTCAACTTCTCTCCCTAGAAGTTCCCCAGAGTGTAAATTTGGTAAATGTTTCTCGAATGAAGGAATGAACGAATGCCAGGACTTCCTAGAGCCTGAGACTGTAGGAACTCTCGAGCTAAGAGCCAGGGAGAAATGTAAGGAATTATGAAGTCAGGAAGCCCAGTGTTTTTCACCTTGGCATGGGCATGGGGATCAGAACAGGTGCAAGTGACCAAACTCTCCGTCAGAAACCAGGATACCCCACTCCTATTGATTGAAATATTGGGGTTCTGGAAATGGAGTTCCACTTCTTTATAACATTAGAAAACCATTGTTGTTCCAACCACTGTATTTTTTAGATGGGGCATGACTTACTCAAGACCACACAGGGAGTAAGCAAGGCCAGCCTGGGACCTCAGTTTACTGACTCCTTGTCCAGTGCTCAATCAGCTCACTAACCCTGCCCTCCTCAGGATAAAAGAGTCTGGGATAGGAAATGGGGGATTGGCAAAGGCAGAGATTATGGAATAGCAGGGCTGAGGCTCCTGCCCTAAAGTGGGAGCAGGAGGTGGAGACAATGCGGGGGTTGAGGTGGGGGGTAGGAGGCAGGTCTGGGACCTGGAACTTGCCCAGGAAAGGTGAATCCGCGCTGGGCTACAAGTTTCCCCCCACCGCACCCAGAGTGGCATGAAAGAGCAGGAGGCAGTGCAGACTAGGGGACGCTGGGGAGGTTGGAGGGTTTCCAAGCTGCTTCGAACCTTCGGAGCCCCAGCCGGTGGAGAAGCGCTGGCGCCACCTCCTGGCATCTACGGGAAGTGCATCTCACGTCCTGCCAGCCTCAGGGGGTGGGAAGATGCTGGACGGAAAAGAGCAAATATTCTGTCTAGTTTTTCTATTTTTACATGTTCTTATGGAAAACTTCAAATATATACAAAAGTAGCAAGAATTGTATTCATGAACTCCCATATATGCATCACTCCGCTTTACCAGTTATTAGTTCATGGTGAATCTTGCCTTCTCTATAGCCACGCCCCCCAGCCACCTACCAATTCATTTCAAAGCAAACCCCAGGCATCACATCCTTTGCCTGTAAATGTCTCAGTACATAGCTCTAAAAAAGTATTTTTAACACCATGACACAATGCCATTATCTCACGAAAAATGAATAATTCTTTAATATCATCAAATATCCAATTGTCTCAAAAAATCCTATTTTTCTACAGTTTATTGATCAGGATCCTAATAAAGTCTACATCTTGTTATTGGTTCTTTGTCTTTTGGAAAGTCTTTTTTAAATCTATAGACTTCCCCTCTGTGATGGTTAAGTTCATGTGTCCACTTGGCTAGGTTATGGTGTCAGTTGTTTGGTCAAGCAAGCACTGGCCTGATTGTTCCTGTTAGGGTATTTCATGGATTTAAATCAATAGTCAGCTGATTGTATCTATGGCTGGTTACATCTACAATCAACAAAGGAAATTGTCTTTGGAAATGAGAGAAGTCTCATGCAATCAGTTGAAGGCCTTAAGGGGAGAACTGATGATTTTAGCAGTCAGAAGGGAGAATTTCTATCTCTACTTCAGCCTGCCAGCCATCTTCTCCTGGGAAATTCATTGAAAAGTTCATCAGAGTTCCCAGCTTGCAGCTTGCCTATCCCAGTGGTTGTATGAGCCAATTCTTTTAATAAATCTCATAACTTTACATACACATACTCACACATAGATATTCACACATATATATCCATTTCTCTGGAGAACCCTAATATGCCTTCCTTTCCCCACCCCCCCCCCCCCACTCCCCAATTCATTTGTAGAAAGAACTTGGTCATTTGCCCTGACATTTCCCACACGTCTGGAATTTGTTGTTGCAACCCTGTGATATGGTTGACCGTGTTCCTCAAATTTTCTAAAAATAATAAATTTTCTAGCTGTAGTTGAATCTAGAGGTTTATTCGGATTCAAGTTCAATCTTTTGACAAGTCTACTTTGGAGGAGCTGTTGTGTTCTACCAGCAGGAGGCAACAGATGTCTGCTAGCCTCCCTTTTTGGGGTGTCAGCAGACATTGCCCATCATTGCCTAGATCCTTTATTTCGCTAGGGATTGCAAGACAGTGATATTCTGATTCTATCATTATCTGTTTACTTTTAAAGCAGAAATTATTATTTCAGAACTACTACCTAAAATGAAGATGGCTCCCTGGGAGAAAATCCTCTTCTGGACCCTGAGATAAGTCTTACCCCCTCTGTAGATCTGTGTTGAAAGTGGCTAGTCCTAATTTGGCTTGTGCAGTAAATGTAAAATATATATCAGATTTCAAAGTCTTAGTATCAAAAAGGAATGTAAAATATCTCATTAATAATTTTTACATTGACTACTTCTTGAGATAATGTTTTGAATATAGAATGAAATACTTTATGAAATGCATTATTAAAATTAATTCTATCTGTTTCTTTTTACTTTTATTAATGTGGCTTTTCAATAAAGATAGGAGTGTTAAACTCATGAATCAAAAGATACTCTATTTTCCCAGTCTCAAAACCATGAGCTAATAAATTCCCATTTAACCCAACTCATTTCATTGTATTTGCTTGAGCGGCCAAAGAAACTAAAATGCTGTGTAATAGCAAACTTCAGGATTTAATTTAAAGTTTCTCTGTAATGAAGGCTAACAACTGCCACCAAGATCCATTTCTCCATTATCCATTGTAATAAAAGACTGGCCAGCAGGACTACATTTGCAGCTAGGAGTGGCCATGTGACGGAGTTTTAACCAATGGAAAGCATTTCCTTTCCAGGCCTTCCCTTAAAAACTTCCCATTCATGCTCCCCCGTACTATTTTCTCTTTCCAGTTGACTGAGATGAAAGTAGTCCTCAGGGTGTTGTTGGAAGCCATGTGTTAAAGGTTAAAGGTTGTTAGCCTGGGTCCTTGAATAGCTGTGTGGAGCAGAGCCTCCTGCCTTCCTTTACCCCAGCCTGGAACTACCTTGAACTGTGATGTGAGCAAGAGCTTTTATTGTGCTGAATAACTAAAAAAAACAAAAGAGAGAGAGACTCTACGATTGGTTGAACAAAGCAAGATACAGCAGTGTGCTATATATTTAAAAGCAAGCACTTAAAAGAATACAGAGGGATTGAAAAGGAGGGAATCAAAAAGGATATAACAGATGAATATAAACCCCAAAAAGGTGGATGATCATCCTAATATCTGACAAAATATAATTCAGTGCAAACAACAGTATCACAAAAAGAACAAAAGATTTAAAATACAGCCATCAATAAGCATACATATTCACCAAAAAAAAAAAATTTAGCCTCAAGACATAAAGCATTTGGGACCCAGTGGGATGGAAGAAGAGCAGGGTCTGGGATGAAACTGAACAGAAACACAGGTCCCAGGCCTTCCGAAACAAGGCTCCATCTTGAGTCCACCTCTTCTATCTACACCTGCACATCAGAACCACCTGGGAAGATTAAAAACCCCAATCCCTGGGCCACGCCCAAGATCAACTAAATTTTTAAAGCTCCCCCATGTGATTGACAGAGGCAAATTAATATTTACAGGGAAAACAATCCATTTATTCTTTCACCCTTTATTACATTCACACACTCATCCACCCCTTCATCCATAAAACTAATAGTAGTTACACACCTGCTAGTGCCTAATTGTGCCAGACAACATTTGAGATGCTGAGGCTGCAGTATGGACAGAGACAGAACCCCCACCCCCATTGTGCTTACGCTCTAGAATCTACAGGGGAGTTTACCCATGGGTAAAGGAGTTGTGCATTTTGGAGTCTGGAAGAAGAGTGAAACAGGGGATGGAATCTCCAGTAGTAAGCCACTGGTTTCCTACCAGTTGGCGAAAAACAACCAAACAAACAAGAAACCATAAAGCATCAACTTACGGAATTGCATAGAGAAATAAATAAACTAAAACTAACAATTGTAATTGGAGAATTTAATTCATCTCTCTCAGAAATTGATCATGCAAACTAATAAACTAATATCTCAGTCAGCAAGGTAACACGTATATGCTGGACTCTACACCTAATAATCAGTGAACAAACTTTTCAAGAACACAGGAAATATCAAAAATAAGCACTGAATCACTTTCTTAAAGTTAGGAGTAGGAATGGTTCATAAAACCTTACAGCTATATCCTGATGCTGGATATGAGACTTATCTTGGGTAGTCCCAAACTGATTAGTATAAAATAGTTCACCTCTGAGGCACCAGTGCCAGTGCTGCACATGCTGCAGTTGTCTTTCAAACCGGAAAAATGCATGGTTAGTGTGTGTTATATACCTTCTGTTTCCTTCATCCAACACGCCTAATCCAACTTTTCTCCCCACATTCAATCACATCCTGGACTCTGATGTATAAATCCAACATTGCAAGTTTTGTGCATAATTGTTCTAAAGGATTTTATTTTGTGTACCAAATGTATTAAAGTGGTTGTGCCAGTTTGAATGTATTATGTCCCCCCAAACACCATTGTCTTTGATGTAATCTTGTGTGGGCAGACCTATCAGTGTTAATTAGATTGTAATTCTTTGAGTATTTCCATGGAGATGTGCCCCACCCAATGGTGGGTGATGACTCTGGATAATTTCCATGGAGGTGTTGGCCCACCCATTCAGGGTGAGTCTAAATTAAATCACTGGAGCCATATAAATGAGCTGACAAACAGAAGGAACTCAGTGCAGCTGAGAGTGACATTTTGAAGAGGAGCTACAGCCAAGAGGGACACTTTGAAGAAAGCACAGGAGGTACAGATGAGAGACACTTTGAAGACGGCCATTGAAAGCAGATTCTTGCTCTGGAGAAGCTAAGAGAAGACAAATACCCCAAGTGCAACTAAGAGTGACATTTTTGAGGAACTGCAGCCTAGAGAGGAACATCCTGGGAGAAAGCCATTTTGAAACCAGAGCGTTGGAGCAGATGCCAGCCACATGCCTTCCCAGCTAACAGAGGTTTTCTGGATGCCATTGGCCATCTTCCAGTGAAGGTACCCAATTGTTGATGACTTACCTTGGACACTTTACGGCCTTAAGACTGTAACTGGGTAACCAAATAAACCCGCTTTTGTGAAAGCCAATCCATTTCTCGTGTTTTGCATTCTGGCAGCATTAGCAAGCTAGAACTGTGGTGTACATTGCCATGTAATATAAAAAGAAAGTTCTACCTGTAAACAGTGCAACCAACTATCCAAATGTGTCATACCATTTAAAACACCAAATAAACCATCAACAGTGACTACTCTGTTAAAAAAAATAATAATAAGCATTGACATAACCAAAATAAATTTCTAAGGATCAGCATCAAATAGGGTCTCTTCTCTGACCATAATACAATAGACTCCACAAAGGATAATGACCAAATTTTCATGTATCTGGTAACTAAATAATATATTACTAAATAACCTATGAACTAATAAGGAAATTATAAGAACTAAGCAACTAGGTATGACATATCTAAATTTGGGGGAATAAGCTAAAGCAATACCTAGAAGTAAATGTATACTTTGAAAAGTATTTATCATAAATCCAAAAAGATCTAGTATAATTAAGCTAGGTGTTCAGTAAAGAAGTTGGAAGAAAGCAAGAGAGATGATGATGACTTGGACTTCAGCAGTCAAGAAGGAGAAATATGGGCAGATGTGGGATATGTTTTAGACAGAGCCAACAGGATGGATAGATGAGATTGGAACTCAGTGGAAAAGGTCATGCTAGAGATATGAATGTGGGAGTCATCAGCATATAAGCACTTAGACAGTGGGTGTAGATAAAGTAGGAAGGACTAAGTGAGCTCACCAGAGCCTAAAGTCTGGAACTAAACTGGGAAAATCCAAAGACCTCAACTTGTTGGTGTCCCAGGGTATTTTAGGTGCAGAGATGCTACCTCAGCCAACAAGATTCACCAGAGCCTAGTGTAAAACCAGAACACCCAACAAGGAGCATAATTGTCAGGTAGACCAGATGTCATCATCACCACCACTGCTACCGCCACCATCTTCTTTCCTTTCTCCCTCCCTCCCTCCCTTCCTATCTCAGGCAGATAGTATTATAATCCTCATCAATGAAAGTGGAAATTGGTCACAGCCACATTGTTTACAATGGCAAAAAACTGGAAACAATTCAAACTGCCATCATTAAGGGAGTGTTCAAACAAATACAGGTTCAAGGGTTAGACGAATATCATTTAAGATCTATTCTAAAATTCAGTAATAGGTGCAACAGCAGGACTACTGGACCTAGAATCCACCTTTGGGGATCGAGCCCAACTCCACAGTTGACAGGTGTGTGATCTGTCACCTCTCTGAGTCTCAGCTTCCCCATCTGCTCAGCAGGGAGAAGAGTCCCTTCCCTAGTGGCCCCACAGGTCTACAGTGACAGCCAGATAGAAACAGATGTGAAAGATCTAATTTCAGTAGAGGTCTATGCACATATGAAAAGTAATAGCTGCTGCTATCAGAATTCCAAACAGGACCGGCAACAAACCCATGACTTTTAGATCTCTTGGAGGCCCAGTCCCTCCATCAGTGTGACAGGGTCAGATTTTGGGACCTCCATGCCTCCCCAGCTTTGCACACACACAAAAGATTCAAACAACCATGGCCTCGGTGCTCTGCCCCATTTTAGAGGTCCCTGCTCTGGCCTTCCTATGGCCATGCCCCTCCCCACAGGGGAAGGAATCTGAAGAACCAAGAGCATGATTCCCTCCCCCTTTCTAGGCCATGCTGAAGTTACCCAGGACCCCAGAATGCCCTGCCTAGATGGTCCCAAACCTGCTTCCAGGGCCTGCGTGAATCCTTCTTTGGGTCTTTCCTCCCAAGGGTGGACTGTCCAAGCATGTGCACTCCAAGGTCAAAGGGCCAAAGGAGGTTATTTGCTGGGGGTAGAGGGGTGGGAAAGAGTTTGAAAATGCAGGGTGGGGAGACCATATGCCTGTAAGTAGATCCTCCATGGTGTGGGACTGGGAAAAGAAGATGATCTACAGGCCAGAGCTGCCTTTTGTACTCTTGCCCCAGACTTCTCAAATATTAGGGCTGCACAAACATCAATAATGCTAGTCCTATCCCCCACCCCACCCCACCCCACCCTTCCCCTGTGAGTCTAGTGATAAAACACAAGGAACAAAAACAATCATTGCTGGAGGCCTAATTATGGCGAGCAGCCTGGTAGTGCTGTATATAGACTCTGCTTTGGGGGAAATGTGCTGATTTATGCAGTTCCCAACATTTAAAGGTGGCGACCAGACCGGAGCTGAATCAGTTCACATGGTTCTCCGGGACAAAGTTTCAACTCTGGGCTGCTGAGCAAAATTTTGTAAAAATTGTCTGTCCCCTTCCCATCCTTCCTTCCTACAACCTGCTACCAGCTTCAACTTTGATTCTCTGGCCATTCTTTTGGGCCAAAGACCCAAGTTGGCCCCATGGGCATTGTGGAATAAAACAATAATTACTGAGCACCTGCTCTGTGCCAGGCCCTGGAGAAACTGATGCAACTTGAACCAAGGCCTCCAGGAGCTCAGAGCCTAGTGAGGCAAAAAGACACACAAAAGGAGCATCTTGGCATGGAGTGGCAAGGGCTTTCCAGCTGTGGAAGTTTGCAAAATTGGCACCAAATTCCCCCCTCTCTGTACCTTACCTTTTGCTGTGACTTTGAGTGCCATCCCACTCTGACTCTGAGCTCAGCCATGTGACTCATTTGGGCCAACAGGATGCTGGCACAGCTGAGGCATGCAGAGGCTTGAGGAGCTCTCATGCAGTGGGGCTTGCCTTCTTTTACAGCTCTTGGAATCCATCAGGTGAACAAATCTGAGTGAGCCTGCTGGAGGATGAGACCACATGAGCCATGTGGAGAGACCCCCAGATGTCCCAGATGAGGCCATCAGAAACCAGCCAACCCCTGTCAACCCCCCAGTGCACTACAGCAGCCTCATCCAGAAGAGCCACCGGTTGAGCCCAGCCCAAATTGCCAAGCTACAGAATTCTAAGTTAAATAAGTAGTCGTTTTAAGCCCTCCACAGCAAAGGAGAGGGCTGAGGCTGACGCCAGGATGAGGAGGATTCACCAGGCAGGCCAATGAGAAAAGGGGAGCCATTCAGAGGGGATAACAGAAGCAAAGGCTTTTAGGCATGTCATATCACTCTGCTTTTGGAGAATGAAGAGCCATCCAAGACGGCTAGATTAGGGTCTTCTGGGGAGAGATGAGGCTGCCTAACAGGCAAAGGCCTTGTCACAGGGGACCTAGTGCCAAGTGTGGGAGTCTTTCCAGAAGGCAGTGGGGAGCCACTGTTGGAATCACATTGGGAGAGGCAGAAAGTGACATGCACATTTTGCAAAGGTCCCTCTGGCAGCGGTGAGGAGCATCAGATGCCCACCCCCACCTCCAGCAAGGGGCCGGCACCCCCAGCTCTCAGGGATGTCTGGCAGCAGACAGGAGGTGCTACAGAGATCCCAAGACAAATGTTTCCAAATAGTCTATGACAACAGCAGTGTTTCCTGGCATGTTGGATTCTCAGAATCAGGGACAAGGAGGGACGGTATGGACAATGAGAAGAACAGCTTCATAAAATCATCCCCAAGGGCAGTTGGCCCAATACCCCCTAAAGTAGGGCTCAGTACTCTCTGTCCAAAGGTCTTCATCACAGGTTTAACGGTCTAAGCTTCCTGCTTTCATCCACAGCAGCCTTCAGGGGTGGCATGAAGCTTGTAGTAACCCACAATTTGTCTCTCCCCAGCCTGAACATAATTCTGCAGCAATGTGACTTAGGCAAAAAGTGAAGTGGCGGCCATCTCCTCCATTCCCCCAATTATATTTCTGTGACTGTAGCCTAAATAAGCTTTCAGGGCACCAGTCCTACCCCCACCCCCACTCCCAGAACCCCCTCTCTGGATAAGGCTGTTTTTGTAGATACTTCTATTATAGCTGAATTCCAATTTTTTCCCTTGCCTGACAAGATTATGACCTCTTAAAAAATTGGCCCCAGAGCAAATTTGTCTTTGCCCCTCTCCACCCCAACCAAGCCCAACACAGGGTTACACACAGAGTGACAAGTGTTTACTGAATGAATGAGCCATGCTCCTGAAGACTAAGAGCCATGGGATGCGACATTCTGGGCAAAGCAGCTGCTAGACTGCTTGGGTTCAAGTCCCTGTTCTCACTAGTGCATCCCCTTAGGCCCGCAGTTCCCAAACTGTGTGCCAAGACAGCCCTAGGTCCTGAAGCACACACCCCAAGAGAGAAACACAGCCATAGCGAGCAGACACCCGCAAACCACAGCTGGAGGTAATTCGCAGTTTCAGCATGAGCTTGTGCTGCGTGCCTGCTGATGACGTCACATCTTTACAAAGCTGGGTTTTCAGGAGTTATGGTGACAGAAAGCAAGTACGATGTGAAAATTAATGTAGAATACGAAATGAGGGTGGCGCCGTCCAGTCTAAGGTTCAAGAAGCTGTGCAGGGCCCAGCAGGTGTACACATCCCATAACTATGTAATTCTGGTTACTTAAGAATGGAACAAAAATATGTTTCCTTCACTTTGTGTGAGTTATTTTTTCAAATGAGTACTAAACTGTTAGGACATAAATACTCATAACTTGTTTGGACTCAATTACGTTAGTTATTTCTTTTGAACTCAGAGTACCATGAAAAAATTACCAAGGCACTGAAAATACTGGAGAACAGACAAATTGCAGGAATAATCTCTGTTTTGGGCATTTTACTTTTCATCTCTTGGTTCTCAGTCTCGCTGTGTGTATTGGGGTCGATAATAATATACCATAAGATTGTTGAGAGGACTAAATAAGTGAGGATACGTGCAGGGTTTAGAACAGTACCTGGCACTTAATAACTGCTGTATCCGTGGTGGTTGTTATTACGTAGAGAGGCCGAATCAAGAGCTGGTAAGATTATAGGGGAAATGCTCCTGGATGTCAGTAACTTCTGACACCAAGTATAATTGAGTTTTGTCAGACCCACAGGGGAAGGGCAGCCTCCCAAACAAGGCTGCCCTCGCTTCAGACACCAGCCACAGTTTGGGGCTTCCCAGGCCATCCACACTTCTGACCAATTGGCTACACTTTCGGGGGTTCCCACCACCCCCTCAGGTTCGATAATTGGTTGGAACGATTCACAGAACTCAAGCAAGCATTATTCTTACCGGGATTACAAGGTATGTGCTTGTAGCCTGACG
The DNA here is from genome assembly GCF_015220235.1 of Choloepus didactylus. Classification (NCBI taxonomy): domain Eukaryota; kingdom Metazoa; phylum Chordata; class Mammalia; order Pilosa; family Megalonychidae; genus Choloepus; species Choloepus didactylus. Next base: position 47,344,460 of record NC_051325.1, read on the forward strand.
GGCCCCAACTCTAAGACCACAGGTGCAGCCCAACCCCGAGGCATCTCGTTAGCATAAACTATCAGGTGTAGTCAGGTCCACCATGACTAACCAAAGACACTCCAATCACTGGAAATTCCTAGAGGGTACCTCCCAGGAACTGGGGGGCCCAAAGACCAGTCAAATTCTTCATTATAAAAAAGCAACAGAGAAGAGTTCTCTAACAACCTCTTCATACATTCTCTTAATAACAGTGTTTCAGCTGCAATTCAGCCTTGAAACCTGGAATGAGGCACCTGCCTCTCCCTAAAGCCCAGTCTCCACGGCTGCATTTTATACCTGCTGTGGTATCCGTGGTGTTGGGGCAGGGATGGTGGGGGTGGGAGTGGGTTTAAGGCTCTTTCTTCAGGTGTACAAACACCAACGGAGACCTGACCAAGAATGTGGAAGCACCCCCTGCCCCCTGAGCCACAACAACAGCATAAATACCAGGAAGCAGGTGATTAATATTGTGCAATTGCTATGCTAATTACAAACCATCTTTATCACCTTGTTGAGGGGAGTTCCCCTGAGGCTCTGCAAGCCACAGTCTGAAAGAATGAGTTTCTAGGCTTAGCCTGAGTTGAAGGTAATTAAGCATGTCAGAGTTACAAAACCACACGGCTTAAACTGATTCAGACCTTTCACTAAATTAGACCATTGCAGAAAGTGTCAGAATAGTGAGGTTTTACCAGTTGTATTATCAGTTCCGTATTCAATTCCTTAGATAGAGATTTGTTGATAAACCAACCTACCATTTTTAAAATGTAGTTTTGTCTTCAGGAAACAAAAATAATAATAAAAAAGCCTTCCTTTAAAAAAGATCCTAGGTTTTCATCAGATCAAATTTCCTTTGCCTTTTGCCTCTAGGGTTCTAGGGATTCTGGCATTTTTTTGTTTGTTTTGGGTTTTTTTTGTTTAAATGCTGAGTTTATTCCTTTATTAGATAGTCATTGAAATCGACCTCATTCCCATGGAGGGGTGATTATGGGTACGGAAAATGCATTCATTCCTTTTACAAGGCTGGCTGTTGACAGAAGTGATTCTGCCGGCAGCTCCAACAGAAATGTTAAGTTTTATAACGCCAGGACTGAGACTGTTATAAAGCTGATTTTGACATGTTTTCCTAAATTTAAAAAATAAAAATAAAAAAAGGAGAAACGGTTTCTCTCAGATGAAGGGCTCTACATTTATAGATAGGACTTCGAGGTCCCCGAACTCCCCGACTATGAGTGAAGACAGATCTCACTCCCTGACCTGACCCTGCCATTCTCCAGACTACCCAGGTGGGTCTCTGAGCGTGGAGCAGAGAGCAGACTTATTACCTTTCCCAGATCCTCCCCATGGGCACATGGCATTTGGACACCGTGACATAAGGAATGTTTAGTCTAAATCCAACAAAACAGTTACTTATTTAGCTTTTAAAACTCACCCTGCACCGTAATTGAGATTCAAACTATCACCTCATAGGACACCCTGGTAGGAAAACCAGACGTGAACACCTCCCACAGTTGGAGAGAGGTGGGGAAAATGGCTTCTAGAGTCAGATGACCCAGGTTCAAATCCTGACGCAGCCACTACTAGCTGTGTGACTTTGAACAGGTCATTTAACCTTTCTGTGCTTTGCTTTTCTCATCTGCCAAGCGGAAGTAACAATATAGTAATTATGAGAATCAAATGACTTAATATTTGTAAAGCGCTTGACAAAAGTCAAATGTTGGAGTTTTATCTTGTGTCTGGCCAGCAGAGTCCTCCTTCACCCCCATACGGGACAACAAGATGGTCCATTTCCACGGTGAGCTCACAGCCCACTTTCTGACTTTTGGCCACTGCTGCCTTCCATTCCAGAGAAAAGTCTGTCAAACCTTGACATTGCCTTTTTCATGGAGACTATTTCAGGCCTGGCTCTCCCATCAAACCCTTGACCCTCATTCTCAACCCCTCTTTCCTCCTTCACAGAGAAAATAATGCAACCAAACAGAACGCCCTCAATCTTCCTCCATACCCCTCACTCTGTCCTGCTCCTTGGCCACACCCCCTCACTCACCCACTCTCCTTCCTGCCAGAGTAGAGAAGGCCCCATCACTCCACCATCTGAGGCTGCTTGACTTCCCTGGTGGGGCCTGCCAGTGCAGTTGTGCAGCTTGTGCACCGCACCAGGGCACCTAGCCAGGGGGCCAGTAAGGACTGAAATCTAATCCAACTTTGCTTGCCAAGTCCTACACTCTGACAGAAGGCTGTAGACACACATTCAAGCATAATTTTTCTAATTCATCCACACAGAGGGGCCTATTTTTAAAATTTGAACACAGGTACCTTACAGTGCAGTGGGGACCATGGCCCCTGAGCTCAAAACCTCAGATATCCCTGTTCTTTCATTCCTTTCTCAGTCACCTCCGTTTTAGGCACTTCTTCTTAACCTACTTCTACTTTCAGTTTCAGACCTGCCATAGACAGCAAACAACTCTAAGGAAAATTGTCCAAGAAGTGAGGCAAAGAAATTACTGGATGTTCCTTCAGTGCTGGGTGTTGCCAGGCAGATGCCTCCAGCCCCATTATCTGATTTTCTAGGAAGTGCACCATCCAATATGGCGGCTACTAACCACATGTGGCTGTTGAGCTCTTGAAATGTGGCTAGTCCAAACTGAGATGTATTGTATGAAATACTCATAGAATTTCAAAATGTAATCAGAAAAAAATAGTGACAAATATCTCATTAATTTTTGTGTTACATGTTGAAATGATACTATCTTGAAAATATTGAGTTAAATGAAATAAAATGATTAAAATTTTAACCTGTTTCTTTTTACCTTTTTTAAATTTTCTACTAGAAAATTTTAAATTGTATATATGGCTCACATTTGGAGCTTGTGTTATTTTCTGTCGAACAACAAGACTCTTAGGGTATATACTTTTTGTTTGACTTGCTGTTTACTCTTGATTACATTACTTTACAACTCAGAAACAGTAAATGTTAATGCATAGAAAACAAATAGCAACAAATGAATTTTATCCTATAGATATGTAGATAAACCCAAAGATTACAGATCACTTATATATGTATTTAGCAACCTCATTCCAACATTCTTTCAATGCCTAGGACTATTTCTCTCTTCTATACTTTTTGTTGTTGTTATTTCTTTTCCTTGTCTTTTATTCCTTTTGCTTGTCTTATTGCACAAACTAGGACTACCAATAAAATGTTAGCTAGAAACAATTATTGTGTACATCCTTTTACCTATACTATTTTGAACTCTCCTTACCATCTGTTTGTTTCCTTCATTAATGAGTTAATTAAATCTTTGACATATGCTCACTTTATATTTGAATGAGAATCAAGGTTTTTTTTTTATTGTGAACTTTAACATATATACATAACAGTGACAACTTTCAAAGTATGATTTTGCAAGTAGTTAGAGAGCAAATTTCAAAGAATTCCATGGGTCACAGTTCCACAACTTCAGCCATTTCCATTATTGTAAAATATAGCAGACATACAGAAAGGTGTCATCTCTCAATGTACAGTTCAACAAGCAGTCTTTTAGGTAATTTCAAAAATTGTTATGGGTTACAGTTCCACAGCTTCAGTTCTTTTCTTATTATGCAATACAAGGTGTATACAGAAAGGTGAAGACCTTCAAGGCACAATTCAATGAGCAGCTATAGAGCTAATCCCAAAGGATGCTGTAGGCTACAGTTCCACCAAGTCATTTCCCTCCTTCCAGCCATTCCAACACCCCAGCATCCAAAAATATATATAATTATATAAAGTTTCATAGACATTTGTTAAATCTTATCTTCTTTGTTGCTACCCCTTCCTCTCACTTACTCTCTTTCTCCATCTTCGGGGTGTCTAGGCAGTGAGCAGCCTAACTTGCTCATATTTAAAGGGGTGTCAACTGTATGGAGAAGGGGGCCATATGTGATAGTTGATCTTCAAGAGGCTGTTGCCTCTAGGTTTTAGGACTTGTCTAGTATAGGGACACTCTGGTGGATTTAAGTTTCTGAAAGATAAAACTTAGTGAGTGCATCTTTTATAGAATCTCAGGTAGGGACCTAGGTATTGGGGACTACTTTTGGTAAGAACATGGCATACTGTGGCCATTTGGGATGTCTAGCTGGAGCTTACATAAGAGAAACCTCAGGATAGCCTCTAGACTCTATCTGGGATCTCTCAGCCACTGTGACCTCAGCTTGTTACCTTTCTTTTTTCCCCCCTTTTGGTCTTGTAGGCATTTTCAGTCCCTCGCTGCCAGGGCCAGCCTCCCTTTAATACATTGGCAGGGGACTAACTGCCTCCCATGAAACACAGGTTGTCAGGATGAGAGAACATTTTTACATTTCTCTGCCCACCTTTAAGAACATTTCTCAGGCAAATCCAAACCCCAAGGAGCACAGAGCAAAAGAAAACAGCCCAAATAAGAGACATCAGAGGAGGATGAGGTAGAACAATCAGATCACATGTCCACTGAAGAGAATTGCAGCTGAAAGAGACAAATTAACACCCATATTTTAAAAAATCATAGTAAGCTCTAATAAGATCCAAATGCATCTCAAAAAGAACTTCTGAGGGTTAAAAACAAGAACTCCGAACTTTTTTAAAAATCAGAAGATGAATTAAAGGAGAGGATGTCATTGTTGAGCCTTGAATCAGAAACATGGAAGATCAAGTATAGGAATATCTTAAAGCTTAGAGAAGAAAGATAGTAAGATAAAAGTCATGAGGGAAAAAGATAAAGGATTTTGAAGAAAGATCCAAGAGTCCTAACATGCAAAGAATAGAAGTTCCAGACAAAGAAAAAATACAAGTAAGAAGAGAAGCAATAATTAAACATATACCAGAGAATATTTCCTTGAACTAAGGAAAGACTTGAACAGCCCCTTGAGTCCACAGAGACAAAAGAACTGCTACCTAAGAGCCTATATTTGGCTAAGAATCCATTCACATAATGTGCTAGAAGAAAGGCATTCAAGGATACAGGAACTCACAGCTGAGCAAGCAGATAAATGATAATATGTGTGAATACAAAATGGTTGCTGCTTTACGTCTGCCCTCCAAATCTCGCAAAGCATCTTTCTTGTGGACCACCCTAAAGAGAATTACACAAGTAAGGGAATTTGTGAAATGCAGTTCAGTCTAACCAAGTTCACACATTACGAAGCCACCACACCAGTGAAGGGGAGCAGAATTTGGAGTTCAAGTCCAGTCTGGTTAATTAACTGCCAAAACAAAAATTATTCCTCTTCAGAGGAAAAATCCAGAGTCTCCTCAATTTACATTTCAAATGTTCAGGACACAATCCAAAATTACTGGACTTATGAATGAAAAGGAAAGCATGACCCACACTCAAGAGGAAAAACTATCGAGACCAACTCTGATGACCCAGAAGCTGGAATTAGCAAACAAGACATGGAAAAAATATATATGAGCCATTCAGATTCCCCTTCAAGAAAGGACTCCTGTGAGGAGTCTAGGTAGTTGCTAGTTCCTTCAGGGTCTGACTTAGCTTTAGAGCCAAAGTTATAATCTTCTCTGGATGATCTCCAGTCAATGACTGAGCAAAGCAGTGGTATATGAGCCTAGCCATTTCTGTCTAATGGGAGACTCCTGTAAAGGGCAGTAGTTCCTCAGAGCTTCCCGTCAGGATGGCAGAGATAGGATTAGGGGCGCATCATCATCTGGTGGTTCCTCCTGCCCAATCAATCCTCCTTCCGCCCATTTCCTTTCACAGCTGTTACTCCACAATAAATCTTTGGCACTTTTTAATCTGTTTCAGCATCTGCTTCCCAGAAATTACAACCAATAGAAAATAATTTTAAATTAGCTATTGTAACTATGCTCAAAGATCTAAAAGAAAATATGCTTCAAATAAATGAACAAATAGGAAATCTCAACAGATAAACCTATAGAAAAGAACCAACTGAACATTCTAGGACTAAAAAATACAATGTCTGGGATGGGTTTAACAACTTATTGGGAGTAACAGAAGAGTCAATAAAGTTGGGATACGTCAATAGAAATTAATCAATCTGCAAAACAGAAAGGAAAAGACTAAAAGATTTTTAATAAAACCTCAGTGACCTATGGAACAATATTAAAAGGTTCAACATATCTATAATTTGAATTCCAGAAGGTAAGGAAAGAGAGAATGTGAGAAAAAAGATTTTTTGGAGAAATAATGGCCAAAATTTTCCCATTTTTGTGAAAGTCATAAATGTTACAGATTCCAGAAGCTTAGAAAATCCCAAGCAAGGAAAAAAAAAAAGAAAAAAAGAAAGCCGCACAGAGGTAACATCATAACAAATGGCTGAAAACCAAATATAAAAAAAATATCTTGAAAGCAGTCAGAGAAAACTTAAACATTACATCCTGGGGAGCAATGATTTGAAATACTGCTAACTTCACAGCAGAGATAACAGAGGCCAAAAGATAATGGAATAATATCCTTAAAATAAAGAAAGTGCATTAAATGCTATACAATTCAGAATTCAAAATATACTTCAGAAATGAATGTATTAGAAAAAAATCAAGAAAAGAATTCTATTCACAATAGCATCTAAAAGAATTAAATATCTAGGAATAAATCTAATCAAGAATGTGAGGGACTTGAACACAGAAAACTACAAAGCATTGCTAAAAGAAATTAAAGAAGATCTAAATAAATGGAAGGATATTCCATGTTCATGCATTAGAAGATTAAATACCATTAAGACATCAATACTACTCAAAGCAATTTATAGATTCAATGCAATCCCAACTAAAATTCCAACAACCTTCTTCAGAGAAATGAAAAATCCAATCATCAAATTTATATGGAAGGGTAATGGGCCTCAAATAGCTAAAGCCATTTTGAAAAAGAAGAACAAAGTTGTAGGACTCATATTTCCCCATCTTTAAACTTCTTACAAAGCCACAATAATCAAAACAATATGGTACTGGCACAAGGACAGACATATAGACCAATGGAGTAGATTGAGAGCTTGGAATTCAACTGTCACATTTATGGCCAAATGATTTTTGACAAGGTGGCAAAGACCACTCAATTGGGAAAGAAGAGTATCCTCAACAAATGGTGCTAGGAAAACTGGATCTCCATTTGCAAAAAAAAAAGGAGGACCCCTACTCACACCGTATACAAAAACCAACTCAAAATGAATCAAAGACCTTAATATAAGAGCTAAAACTATCAAACTCCTAAAAGAAAACAAAGGGAAGCATCTTCAGGACCTTGTGTTAGGCAATGGTCTCTTAGACTTTACACCCAAAGCACAAACAACAAAAGAAAAAATTAGATAAATGGGATCTCATCAAAATTAAAAACTTTTGTACCTCAAAGGATTTTATCATAAAAGTAAAAAAACAACCTATACAATGGAAAAAAATGTTGGGAAACCATATCTCTGACAAAGGTTTAATATCCAGACTATACAAAGAAATCCTTCAACTCAACAACAACAGAAAAAGACAAATAACCCAATTTTAAAATGGCAAAAGATTGACTAGACATCTCTCCAAAGAAGATACACAAATGGCCAGAAAGCACAAGAAAAGATGATCGACATCATTTGTCATCAGGGAAATGCAAATCAAAACCACAATAAGATACCATTTCAGAAAGCCATAAGGACCACACTCCCCTTTGTCTAGTTTATGGATGGATGAGTAGAAAAATAGGGGAAGGAAACAAACAAACAAACAGACAAAGGTACCCAGTGTTCTTTTTTACTTCAATTGCTCTTTTTCACTCTAATTATTATTCTTGTTATTTTTGTGTGTGTGCTTATGAAGGTGTCAGGGATTGATTTAGGTGATGAATGTACAACTATGTAATGGTACTGTGAACAATCGAATGTACGTGTACGATTTGTTTTGTATGACTGTGTGGAATGTGACTATATCTCAATAAAATGAAGACAAAAAAAAAAAAAAGATACCATTTCATACCCATTAGAACAGCCACTGTTAAACAAACTGAAAACTGCAAGTGTTGGAAAGGATATGGAGAAATAGGAACACTCATTCGTTGCCAGTAGCAATGTATAATGGTGCAGTTGCTGTGAAAGACAGCTCAGAAAGCCAAGTATAGAACTACCACATGACCTGGCAATCCCTCTACTAGGTATATACACAAAAGAATTGAAAGCAAGGACTTGAACACATATTTGCACACCAATGTTCATAGCAGCATTATTCACAATTGCCAAAAATGAAAGCAACCCAAGTGTCCATCAACTGAAGAATGGACAAATGTTGCGCATATATATATAACAGAATATTACTTAACCCTAAAAAGGAATGAAGTCCTGATACATGCAACAATATGGAAGAACCTTGAAGATAACATGTTGAGTGAAAAAGCCAGATACAAAGGACAAATACTGTATGATCTCACTGATTTGAAACAATTAGAATAAGCAAATTCTTAGAGTCAGAAGCTAGAAGATAGGTTATCAGAAGATAGATTGGGGATAAGCAATGGGAAGTTAAGGCTTCAAATATACAGGGTTCCTACTTACAATGTTGAAAATGTTTTGGTAATGGATGGTGAGGATGGTAGCACAACATTGTGAATGCAATTAAAGCACTGAAATATATATCTGAATATGTTTACAAGGAGAAATGTTAGATTGCATATATGATGGAATAAAATTTTTTTAAAACACCATGAAACTACATTATACAGTGAACCCTAAGTAAAATCATGGGCTTTAATTAACAGTACAATTACAAAAAGGTGCTATCATCAATTGTGACAAATGTTCCACACCAATGCAAGGTGTTGATGGTGGGATGGTGCATGGGAATCCTATATTTCATGCATGATTGTTCTGTAAACCCACAGCTTCTCTAATAAAGAAAAAAATATAATGAATGTATTGCTACATAAACAATTACTAAAAACTTGATGGCTTAAAAAATATATTTATTATCTCATGATTTTTGTGAATCAGAAATATGGGCATGGCTTAACTGAGTTGCTGTAAAGCGGCAATTAAGGTGTTGGCCAGGGCTCAATTCTCATCTGGATGCTTGACTGATGATGAATCTGCTTTCAAACTTACTTAGATTGGTAGCAGAATTCATTTCCTTGAGGCTGTAAGACTGAGGCCACCCTGAGTTCCTAGAGGCTGCCACTAGTTCCTTGCCATGTGGGCTTCTGATTACTTAATGGCAGCCCACTTTCTCACAGCCAGCAAGTGAAAGAGGGACTTTTTGCCATATTATATTTTTCAAAAGCAAGTCATAGATCCCTCACACACACCAGCGGAGGGGATTATACAGGAGCATGACTATCAAAAGGTAGGGATAATTGGGATCACCTCAACGAAGGAGAAATTAAAACATTTTCGATAAATGGAAACTTAGAGAGTTCATTGCCAGCAGACCTGCACTAAATGAAGTTCATCAGGGTAGAGGGAAATGACACAGATAGAAACTCAGATCTTCAGGAAGGAATGAAAATCCCTGGCAATGTTACCTATGTAGGTAAATAAAAAATATTATTTTTTTCTAAATTTCCAAATGTATCTGACTATTTAAGGGAAATATTATAAGATTGTACTGTGGGGTTTATGACATATGTAGATGTAATATATATGATATCTACAGCACCACAAAAGTTGGTGAATAAATGAACCTGTATGGTTGCAAGGATCTTAAATTTTGTGTAAAGTGGTAAAATATTAAATCTAAGTAGACTGTGGGTAAAGTTAAGACTAAATATTGTAATCACTAAGCAACCACTGGAAAAAAGTGCAGAGGCATATCTTAAAAGCCAATAAATAAATCAAAATGGAATTCTAAAAATTATTTATTTAGCCCAAAAGAAGGCAGAAAGGGGAAACAGAAGGGGGAAAAACATATAGGAAAGATGAACAGCAAAATGGAAGACCTATATCATTTCATATCCATAATTACATTATATGTAAATGGATTAAACATTAACTACAGGGGAGAGAATGTCATAATGGATTAAAAAGAAAAAAGAGCAGGCTGTATAATGACTACAAGAGATACATTTTAAATATAACAATACTAACAATACAGATAGCTAAAAGGAAAGGGATGAGAAAAGACATGTCATACAAACAGGAAATATAAGAAGGCTGTAATGAGACTATTTAAATTTCAAATAAAGTAGACTTAAAGACAAAGATATCATTAGGGATTAAAAAAGGAGGTGAAGGGGCATTTCATGATGCTAAAAGGATCCATTTTCATCAGGAAGACATAAAAATTATAAATATAATTACACCTAATGTTAGAGCTTCAAAATCCATGAAACATAAATTGACAAAAATCAAAGTTGGAAATTTTAACACTCCTCTCTTAGTAATTTATAGAAAAACTAGATTTTAAAAAAATCATTTAAAATGTAGAGAATTTGAACAATGTCATAAACCACCTTTAACTAATTGATTTTATAGAACACTATCCCAACAATAGCAGAATATACATTCTTTTCAAATGTACATTGCACATTCACCATGATAGACCATACCTTCCTGGCCCATAAAACAAGTCTCAATAAAATTAAATTGAAATAAGACAAAGGATATTTTCTGTCCACAGTGGAATAATATTTAAAATCAACAGCAGTTAGATATCTGGGGGGAAAACTGGATAATTAACAGCATCCTTTTAAATAATCATCAGGTCAATAAAGAGATCATAAGGGAAATTTTTAAATGTTTTGTTATGAATGATAATAAAAAGATAATACATCAAAATTTGTGGGATATAGCTAAGGCAGTGCTTAAAGAGAACTTCGTAATTTAAATATTTATGTTAGTAAATAAAAAAGTGTAAAATTAATGTCGTAAGTTTCCACCTTAAGAAGGTAGAAAAAGAAGAGCAAAGTAAACCAAAGTTAGTAGAAATAGGGATTATTAAAATAAGAGCAGAAATCAATGAAACAGAAAACAATAGAGAACAATTAACAAAGGCAAAATTTGATTCACTGAAAGAACAATAAAATTAATAAACCTGACTGACAGAGAAGAGAGAGAACATAAATTACCAATATTAAGAACAAAGGAGGAGACAGCCTTACAAATCCTATAGATCTTAAAAGAATAAAAAGCAATTACTTTGAAAAACTTTATGTTAAAAAATTAGACAATTTTAGATAAAATAAACAAAAGTCCTTGAAAAATACAACTTACCCAAACTGGTAGAAAACATAATAGAAAATCTAAATAGTCCTGTATCTAATAAGACATTGAATTCATAATTAAAGCATTCCTACAAAAAACTTCATGTGGTTTCACTGGTGAATTTGATTAAGGAGGAATTAACTCCTATCACACAAACTCAGAAAACGGAAAAGAGAACACATTCAAAGTCATTTTATGTGACCAACAAAACCCTAATAGACCTGAAAACAACAAAAAGAGAAAATTCCAGACCAATAACCTTTATGAACATAAATGCAAAAATCCTTCATAAAATATTAGCAAATAGAATCCAGCAATATAGTAAAAGAAAATGCACCATGACCAAAGTGGGTTTATACCAGGAACGCACGGTTGGTTTAACTTACAGAAATCTTATTAACCATATCAGCAGATGTTGCTAACGCTGCCAGACTGAAAAACACCAGAAATGGATTGGCTTTTATAAAGGGGGTTTTATCTGGTTACACAGTTAAAGTCTTAAGGCCATAAAGTGTCCAAGGTAAGTCATCAACAGTTGGGTACCTTCACTGGCGGATGGCCAATGGCGTCCAGAAAACCTCTGTTAGCTGGGAAGGCACATGGTTGGCATCTGCTCCAGAGTTCTGGTTTCAAAATGACTTTCTCCCAGGACATTCCTCTCTAGGCTTCAGCTCCTCAAAAATGTCACTCTTAGTTGCTCTTGGGGCATTTTTCCTGTCTTAACTTCTCCCGAGCAAAAGTCTGCTTTCAACAGCCATTTTCAAACTGTCTGTCACCTGCAGGTCCTCTCTCAGCTCCCGTGCATTCTTCAAAGTGTCCCTCTTGGCTGTAGCAAGCTCACTCCTTCTGTCTGAGCTTCTATAGTTCTCCAATAAACTAATCAAGGCCCATGCCCATGGGCAGGACCACACCTCCATGGAAATTACCCAATCAGAGTTATCACCCACAGTTGGGTGGGTCACATCTCCATGGAAACACTCAATCAAAGAATTACAATCTAATCAACATGAACACATCTGCCCACACAAGATTACATCAAAGATAATGGCGTTTTAGGGGACATAATACATTCAAACTGGCACAGCAGACAAAAAAGAAAAATCATATACTCATTTAAATAGATGTAGAAAAACCAACTGAACAAAAAAGCCAACAGCTATTCATGAGAAACTTCCAGCAAACTAGAATTAAAGGGGCATCCCTGCCATCTAATTAACGGCATCTTCAAAAAACCTACAGTTAACATTATACTTCATAGTTAAATATTGAATACTTTCCCTCCTAAGACAGGGAATAAAGCAAGGATATCCATTTTCCAGAAGTCCTAGCCAGTGAGGTAGGGCAAGTTAAAGGAATAAAAGGCAGATTGGTAAAAAAGAAGTAAAACTGTCTTTTTCACAGATGACAGGACTGTTTATATAAACAATTCCAAGGAACCTACAACACAACTACAAGAACTAATAAATAATTTTAGCAAAGTTATAGCATACAAAGACAATATACAGAATCAATTGTATTTTTATATTCTAGCAGGGAAAATTGGAAAGGAAAATTAGAAAAACAATTTCATTTACTGTACTGTCAAAAAATATGAAATGTTTAGGAATAAATTTAACAAGGCACTCAAGATCTCTACATGAAAAACCACAAAGCATTACTGAGAGAAATTAAAGAAGATCCAAGTAAATTGAGCAATATATCAAACTTATTGATTAGAAGACTCAATATTCTTAAGATGTCAGTTATCCCCAAATGATCCATAGATATAAAGCAATTGCAACAATAATCCAATCAGATCATTTTGCAGAATTTGACAAAATGGTTCTAAAATTTATAAATAAATGCAAAGTACTTAGAAATATCCAAAGCAATCTCGGACAATGACAAATTTGAAGGACTAACCCAACCTGACCTCAAGACTTACTATGAAGCTATAGTATGAAGGCATTGTACATTGACATAAGGAGAGATGGACAGATCAAAGGAAAAGAATAGAAAGCCCAGAAACAGATCTTTGTTTATAGTCATTTGATTTTTGACAAAGAGACCAAAGCAGTACAATAATTTCTTCAAAAAATCTTTGAAAAGGATTTCTTTGAAAATCTTTTCAACAAATGGTTTTGGAACAACTTGCTATCTATATGGAAAAAAGAGAACCATGACCCTACGTCACACCATGCAAAAAAGTTAGTTCAAGATGTATCATGGACCTAACCCTAAAAGCTAAAAACTACAAAACTTTTAGATAGGAGACGAAGCAAAGTTTTCTTAGACAGGATTTAGAAAGCAATAACTGCAAAAGAAAAACTTATGAATTAGACTTATCAAAATTTAAAACTTTTCTTATCAAAAGACATCTTTAAGAAAACAAATATGCAAGCCTCAGATTGAGAGAATATAGTCACAAAACATATATATCTGACAAATAACTAATATTCAAAATAATTTTTTAAAAATACTCCTACAACTCAATTTAAAAAGTTTATTAAAAATGGATAAAAGATTTTAAGATACTTCACAACAGAAGATATTCAAATGGTCCATTTGCACATGAAAAAGGGCTTAACATTAGCAGTCATCAGAAAAAAGTCAACTAAAATCCCAATCAGATATCTCTACATACTTAGCAAAACGACTACATTTAAAGGTTGAAACATCAGTAGTTGTTATGGATGCGGCATAACTGGAACTCATACACATTGCTGGGCAGAGCGTAAAATGGTACAGTCACTTTGGAAAAAGATCTGGTAATGTCTCATAAAACTAAACATACACATACCCTGTGACCTAGGAATCCCACTTCTAGATATTTACCCAAAAGAAGGAAAGCATTTGTTCTAGTTTGCTAATGCTGCTGGGATGCAAAACACCAGAAATGGATTGGCTTTTATAAAGGGGGTTTATTTGGTTCCACAGTTACAGTCTTAAGGCCATGAAGTGTCCAAGGTAACACATCAGCAATCGGGTACCTTCACTGGAGGATGGCCAATGGTGTCCGGAAAACCTCTGTTAGCTGGGAAGGCACGTGGCTGGCATCTGCTCCAAGTTCTGGTTTCAAAATGGCTTTCTCTCAGGACGTTCCTCTCTAGGCCACAGTTCCTCTTCAAAATGTCACTCTCAGTTGCTCTTGGGGTATTCGTCCTCTCTTAGCTTCTCTGGAGCAAGAGTCTGCTTTCAACGGCCATCTTCAACTCTCTCTCATCTGCAGCTCCTCTCTCAGCTCATGTGCGTTCTTCAAAGCGTCCCTCTTGGCTATTGCAAGCTTGCTCCTTCTGTCTGAGCTTATATAGTGCTCCAGTAATTTAATTCAGACCCACCCTGAATGGGTGGGGCAACACCTCCATGGAAATTATCCAATTAGAGTCATCACCCACAGTTGGGTGGGGCGCATCTCTATGGAAACACTCAAAGAATAACAATCTAATCAAAACTGATAGGTCTGCCCACACAAGATTACATCAAAGATAATGGCATTTTGGGGGACATAATACATTAAAACCGGCACAGCATGTGTCTACAAAAAGACTTATACAAGAATGTTCATAGCAGCTTGAGTCATAAAAACCAAAAATTGAAAATAGCTCAGAAGAATGGATAAACCACTGTGGTTTCGTCATACAACAGAATACTACTGGGTAATTAAAAGGTACAAACAACAATATGAATAAATCTCAAAAACATTATGCAGCATAAAAGAAGCCCTACTATAAAGTATGTATTCCATATGATCTCATTTGCATGACATTCTAGATTAGGCAAAACTAATACATCATGGAAAAAATCAGAACAGTGATTGTTTCTGGGAAATGAGATGGAGATCAATTGGAAAGAGGCACAAGGGAACTTTCTGGGGTTGATGATAATGTTCTATGATTTAATCAGAATTTGGAATACATAAGTGTATGCATTTGTCAGAACTCAGGAAAAGATAGACTTAAGATTTGTGCAATTCGGAGGCGGGGCAAGATGGCAGACTGGTGAGCTGTATGTTTTAGTTACTCCTCCAGGAAAGTAGGTAAAAAGCCAGGAACTGCGTGGACTGGACACCACAGAGCAATCTGTCTTTGGGCATACTTCATACAACACTCATGAAAACGTGGAACTGCTGAGATCAGCGAAATCTGTAAGTTTTTGCGGCCAGGGGACCCGCGCCCCTCCCTGCCAGGCTCAGTCCCGGGGGAGGAGGGGCTGTCAGCTCCAGGAAGGAGAAGGGAGAATTGCAGTGGCTGCTCTCATCGGAAACTCATTCTACTGATTCAAACTCCAACCATAGATAGACTGAGGCCAGACACCAGAGACTCTGAGAGCAGCCAGCCCAGCAGAGAGGAGACGGGCATAGAAGGAAAACAACACGAGAAGCTCCAAAGTAAAAGCAGAGGATTTTTGGAGTTCTGGTGAACACAGAAAGGGGAAGGGCGGAGATCAGGCCTTGAGGCGCATATGCAAATCCCGAAGCAAGGCTGATCTCTCTGCCCAGGGCACCTTTCCTTAATGGCCCTGGTTGCTTTGTCTATTAGCATTTCAATAACCCATTAGATCTCTGAGGAGGGCCGTTTTTTTTTTTTTGTTTTTTTTTTTTTTTTTTTTTTTTTTAAATACTTTTTGCTTTTTCTAAAACAATTACTCTAAGAAGCTCAATACAGAAAGCTTCAAAGAATTGAAATTTGGGCACGTCAAGTCAAGAGCAGAACTAAGAGAGCTCTGAGACAAAAGGCAATAATCCAGTGGCTGAGAAAATTCACTAAACAACACAACTTCCCAAGAAAAGGGGGGGTGTCCGCTCACAGCCACCATCCTGGTGGACAGGAAACACTCCTGCCCATCGCCAGCCCCATAGCCCAGAGCTGCCCCAGACAACCCAGTGTGACGGAAGTGCTTCAAATAACAGGCACACACCACAAAACTGGGCGTGGACATTAGCCTTCCCTGCAACCTCAGCTGAATGTCCCAGAGCTGGGAAGGGGGAGCAGTGTGAATTAACAGAGCCCCATTCAGCCATCATTTGAGCAGACTGGGAGCCTCCCAACACAGCCCAGCAGCCCAGAACTGCCCTGGGGGGACGGCACTCACCTGTGACATAGCACAGTCATCCCTCAACAGAGGACCCGGGGTGCACAGCCTGGAAGAGGGGCCCACTTGCAAGTCTCAGGAGCCATACGCCAATACCAAAGACTTGTGGGTCAGTGGCAGAGACAAACTGTGGCAGGACTGAACTGAAGGATTAGACTATTGCAGTAGCTTTAAAACTCTAGGATCATCAGGGAGATTTGATTGTTAGGGCCACCCCCCCTCCCCGACTGCCCAGAAACACGCCCCACATACAGGGCAGGCAACACCAACTACACACGCAAGCTTGGGACACCAATTGGGCCCCACAAGACTCACTCCCCCACTCACCAAAAAGGCTAAGCAGGGGAGATCTGGCTTGTGGAGAACAGGTGGCTCGTGGACGCCACCTGCTGGTTAGTTAGAGAAAGTGTACTCCACGAAGCTGTAGATCTGATAAATTAGAGATAAGGACTTCAACTGGTCTACAAACCCTAAAAGAACCCTATCAAGGACAGCAAATGCCACGAGGCCAAAAACAACAGAAAATTATAAAGCATATGAAAAAACCAGACGATATGGATAACCCAAGCCCAAGCACCCAAATCAAAAGACCAGAAGAGACACACCTAGAGCAGCTACTCAAAGAACTAAAGATGAACAATGAGACCCTAGTACGGGATATGAAGGAAATCAAGAAGACCCTAGAAGAGCATAAAGAAGACATTGCAAGACTAAATAAAAAAATGGATGATCTTATGGAAATTAAAGAAACTGTTGACCAAATTAAAAAGATTCTGGACACTCATAGTACAAGACTAGAGGAAGTTGAACAACGAATCAGTGACCTGGAAGATGACAGAATGGAAAATGAAAGCATAAAAGAAAGAATGGGGAAAAAAATTGAAAAACTCGAAATGGACCTCAGGGATATGATAGATAATATGAAACGTCCGAATATAAGACTCATTGGTGTCCCAGAAGGGGAAGAAAAGGGTAAAGGTCTAGGAAGAGTATTCAAAGATATTGTTGGGGAAAACTTCCCAAATCTTCTAAACAACATAAATACACAAATCATAAATGCTCAGCGAACTCCAAATAGAATAAATCCAAAAAAACCCACTCCAAGACATATACTGATCACACTGTCAAACATAGAAGAGAAGGAGCAAGTTCTGAAAGCAGCAAGAGAAAAGCAATTCACCACATACAAAGGAAACAGCATAAGACTAAGTAGTGACTACTCAGCAGCCACCATGGAGGCGAGAAGGCAATGGCACGATATATTTAAAATTCTGAGAGAGAGGAATTTCCAGCCAAGAATACTTTATCCAGCAAAGCTCTCCTTCAAATTTGAGGGAGAGCTTAAATTTTTCACAGACAAACAAATGCTGAGAGAATTTGCTAACAAGAGACCTGCCCTACTGGAGATACTAAAGGGAGCCCTACAGACAGAGAAACAAAGACAGGACAGAGAGACTTGGAGAAAGGTTCAGTACTAAAGAGATTCGGTATGGGTACAATAAAGGATATTAATAGAGAGAGGGAAAAATATGGCAAACATAATCCAAAGGATAAGATGGCCGATTCAAGAAATGCCTTCACGGTTTTAACGTTGAATGTAAATGGATTAAACTCCCCAATTAAAAGATATAGATTCGCAGAATGGATCAAAAAAAATGAACCATCAATATGTTGCATACAAGAGACTCATCTTAGACACAGGGACACAAAGAAATTGAAAGTGAAAGGATGGAAAAAAATATTTCATGCAAGCTACAGCCAAAAGAAAGCAGGTGTAGCAATATTAATCTCAGATAAAATAGACTTCAAATGCAGGGATGTTTTGAGAGACAAAGAAGGCCACTACATACTAATAAAAGGGGCAATTCAGCAAGAAGAAATAACAATCGTAAATGTCTATGCACCCAATCAAGGTGCCACAAAATACATGAGAGAAACATTGGCAAAACTAAAGGAAGCAATTGATGTTTCCACAATAATTGTGGGAGACTTCAACACATCACTCTCTCCTATAGATAGATCAACCAGACAGAAGACCAATAAGGAAATTGAAAACCTAAACAATCTGATAAATGAATTAGATTTAACAGACATCTACAGGACATTACATCCCAAATCACCAGGATACACATACTTTTCTAGTGCTCACGGAACTTTCTCCAGAATAGATCATATGCTGGGACATAAAACAAGCCTCAATAAATTTAAAAAGATTGAAATTATTCAAAGCACATTCTCTGACCACAATGGAATACAATTAGAAGTCAATAACCATCAGAGACTTAGAAAATTCACAAATACCTGGAGGTTAAACAACACACTCCTAAACAATCAGTGGGTCAAAGAAGAAATAGCAAGAGAAATTGCTAAATATATAGAGACGAATGAAAATGAGAACACAACATACCAAAACCTATGGGATGCAGCAAAAGCAGTGCTAAGGGGGAAATTTATAGCACTAAACGCATATATTAAAAAGGAAGAAAGAGCCAAAATCAAAGAACTAATGGATCAACTGAAGAAGCTAGAAAATGAACAGCAAACCAATCCTAAACCAAGTAGAAGAAAAGAAATAACAAGGATTAAAGCAGAAATAAATGACATAGAGAACAAAAAAACAATAGAAAGGATAAATATCACCAAAAGTTGGTTCTTTGAGAAGATCAACAAGATTGACAAGCCCCTAGCTAGACTGACAAAATCAAAAAGAGAGAAGACCCATATAAACAAAATAATGAATGAAAAAGGTGACATAACTGCAGATCCTGAAGAAATTAAAAAAATTATAAGAGGATATTATGAACAACTGTATGGCAACAAACTGGATAATGTAGAAGAAATGGACAATTTCCTGGAAACATATGAACAACCTAGACTGACCAGAGAAGAAATAGAAGACCTCAACCAACCCATCACAAGCAAAGAGATCCAATCAGTCATCAAAAATCTTCCCACAAATAAATGCCCAGGGCCAGATGGCTTCACAGGGGAATTCTACCAAACTTTCCAGAAAGAACTGACACCAATCTTACTCAAAGTCTTTCAAAACATTGAAAAAAATGGAACACTACCTAACTCATTTTATGAAGCTAACATCAATCTAATACCAAAACCAGGCAAAGATGCTACAAAAAAGGAAAACTACCGGCCAATCTCCCTAATGAATATAGATGCAAAAATCCTCAACAAAATACTTGCAAATCGAATCCAAAGACACATTAAAAAAATCATACACCATGACCAAGTGGGGTTCATTCCAGGCATGCAAGGATGGTTCAACATAAGAAAAACAATCAATGTATTACAACACATTAAAAACTCGAAAGGGAAAAATCAATTGATCATCTCAATAGATGCTGAAAAAGCATTTGACAAAATCCAACATCCCTTTTTGATAAAAACACTTCAAAAGGTAGGAATTGAATGAAACTTCCTCAACATGATAAAGAGCATATATGAAAAACCCACAGCCAGCATAGTACTCAATGGTGAGAGACTGAAAGCCTTCCCTCTAAGATCAGGAACAAGACAAGGATGCCCGCTGTCACCACTGTTATTCAACATTGTGCTGGAAGTGCTAGCCAGGGCAATCCGGCAAGACAAAGAAATAAAAGGCATCCAAATTGGAAAAGAAGAAGTAAAACTGTCATTGTTTGCAGATGATATGATCTTATATCTAGAAAACCCTGAGAAATCAACGATACACCTACTAGAGCTAATAAACAAATTTAGCAAAGTAGCGGGATACAAGATTAATGCACATAAGTCAGTAATGTTTCTATATGCTAGAAATGAACAAACTGAAGAGACACTCAAGAAAAAGATACCATTTTCAATAGCAACTAAAAAAATCAAGTATCTAGGAATCAACTTAACCAAAGATGTAAAAGACCTATACAAAGAAAACTACATAACTGTACTAAAAGAAATAGAAGGGGACCTTAAAAGATGGAAAAATATTCCATGTTCATGGATAGGAAGGCTAAATGTCATTAAGATGTCAATTCTACCCAAACTCATCTACAGATTCAATGCAATCCCAATCAAAATTCCAACAACCTACTTTGCAGACTTGGAAAAGCTAGTTATCAAATTTATTTGGAAAGGGAAGATGCCTCGAATTGCTAAAGACACTCTAAAAAAGAAAAACGAAGTGGGAGGACTTACACTCCCTGACTTTGAAGCTTATTATAAAGCCACAGTTGCCAAGACAGCATGGTACTGGCACAAAGACAGACATATAGATCAATGGAATCGAATTGAGAATTCAGAGATAGACCCTCAGATCTATGGCCGACTGATCTTTGATAAGGCCCCCAAAGTCACTGAACTGAGCCATAATGGTCTTTTCAACAAATGGGGCTGGGAGAGTTGGATATCCATATCCAAAAGAATGAAAGAGGACCCCTACCTCACCCCCTACACAAAAATTAACTCAAAATGGACCAAAGATCTCAATATAAAAGAAAGTACCATAAAACTCCTAGAAGATAATGTAGGAAAACATCTTCAAGACCTTGTATTAGGAGGCCACTTCCTAGACTTTACACCCAAAGCACAAGCAACAAAAGAGAAAATAGATAAATGGGAACTCCTCAAGCTTAGAAGTTTCTGCACCTCAAAGGAATTTCTCAAAAAGGTAAAGAGGCAGCCAACTCAATGGGGAAAAAATTTTTGGAAACCATGTATCTGACAAAAGACTGATATCTTGCATATACAAAGAAATCCTACAACTCAATGACAATAGTACAGACAGCCCAATTATAAAATGGGCAAAAGATATGAAAAGACAGTTCTCTGAAGAGGAAATACAAATGGCCAAGAAACACATGAAAAAATGTTCAGCTTCACTAGCTATTAGAGAGATGCAAATTAAGACCACAATGAGATACCATCTAACACCGGTTAGAATGGCTGCCATTAAACAAACAGGAAACTACAAATGCTGGAGGGGATGTGGAGAAATTGGAACTCTTATTCATTGTTGGTGGGACTGTATAATGGTTCAGCCACTCTGGAAGTCAGTCTGGCAGTTCCTTAGAAAACTAGATATAGAGCTACCATTCGATCCAGCGATTGCACTCCTCGGTATATACCCGGAAGATCGGAAAGCAGTGACACGAACAGATATCTGCACGCCAATGTTCATAGCAGCATTATTCACAATTGCCAAGAGATGGAAACAACCCAAATGTCCTTCAACAGATGAGTGGATAAATAAAATGTGGTATATACACACGATGGAATACTACGCGGCAGTAAGAAGGAACGATCTGGTGAAACATATGACAACATGGATGAACCTTGAAGACATAATGCTGAGCGAAATAAGCCAGGCACAAAAAGAGAAATATTATATGCTACCACTAATGTGAACTTTGAAAAATGTAAAACAAATGGTTTATAATGTAGAATGTAGGGGAACTAGCAGTAGAGAGCAATTAAGGAAGGGGGAACAATAATCCAGGAAGAACAGATAAGCTATTTAACGTTCTGGGGATGCCCAGAAATGACTATGGTCTGTTAATTTCTGATGGTTGTAGTAGGAACAAGTTCACTGAAATGTTGCTATATTATGTAACTTTCTTGGGGTAAAGTAGGAACATGTTGGAAGTTAAGCAGTTATCTTAGGTTAGTTGTCTTTTTCTTACTCCCTTGCTATGTTCTCTTTGAAATGCTCTTTTATTGTATGTTTGTTTTCTTTTTAACTTTTTTTTTCATACAGGTGATTTGAAAAAAGAAGGGAAAGTTAAAAAAAAAAAAAAAAGAAAAAAAAAAGAAAAAAGACAAACAAGGGAAAAAAAAAAAAAAAAAAAAAAGATGTAGTGCCCCCTTGAGGAGCCTGTGGAGAATGCAGGGGTATTCGCCTACCCCACCTCCATGGTTGCTAACATGACCACAGACATAGGGGACTGGTGGTTTGATGGGTTGAGCCCTCTACCATAAGTTTTACCCTTGGGAAGACGGTTGCTGCAAAGGAGAGGCTAGGCCTCCCTGTATTTGTGCCTAAGAGTCTCCTCCTGAATGCCTCTTTGTTGCTCAGATGTGGCCCTCTCTCTCTGGCTAAGCCAACTTGAAAGGTGAAATCACTGCCCTCCCCCCTACGTGGGATCAGACACCCAGGGAAGTGAATCTCCCTGGCAACGTGGAATATGACTCCCAGGGAGGAATGTAGACCTGGCACCGTGGGACGGAGAACATCTTCTTGACCAAAAGGGGGATGTGAAAGGAAATGAAATAAGCTTCAGTGGCAGAGAGATTCCAAAAGGAGCCGAGAGGTCACTCTGGTGGGCACTCTTATGCACACTTTAGACAACCCTTTTTAGGTTCTAAAGAATTGGGGTAGCTGGTGGTGGATACCTGAAACTATCAAACTACAACCCAGAACCCATGAATCTCGAAGACAGTTGTATAAAAATGTAGCTTATGAGGGGTGACAATGGGATTGGGAAAGCCATAAGGACCAAACACCACTTTGTCTAGTTTATGGATGGATGTGTAGAAAAGTAGGGGAAGGAAACAAACAGACAAAGGTACCCAGTGTTCTTTTTTACTTCAATTGCTCTTTTTCACTCTAATTATTATTCTTGTTATTTTTGTGTGTGTGCTAATGAAGGTGTCAGGGATTGATTTAGGTGATGAATGTACAACTATGTAATGGTACTGTAAACAATCGAAAGTACAATTTGTTTTGTATGACTGCGTGGTATGTGAATATATCTCAATAAAATGATGATTAAAAAAAAAAAAAAAAAAAAAAAAAAAAAAAAAAAAAAAAGAGATGCTCAGAGAGAAAAGCCCCAGAGAAGCTGAGAGAGGACCCACAGAAGCTCAGAGAGAAAGCCACTGGATCCGGGAGCTGAAAGCAACGAACGTCAGGAGCGAAGGACCAGCAGACGCTGGCCGTGTGCCTTTCTATGTGACAGAGGTGTCCTGGATGCCAGCAACCTGTCTCCAGAGTCTAGGGATAATCCTGCTGATGCCTTGAGTTGGACATTTTCAAGGCCTAAGAACTGTAAATTGTAAGTTAATAAATCCCCATTGTAAAAGCCAACCCATTTCTGGTATATTGCATTCCAGCAGCTTTAGCAAACTGAAACAGAAGATAACTCAAAGATAAATTAATATTAAATAAAGATGGTATTTTAAAATTTATGGCATTGAGACAACTAGGTGGCTATGTAAAAAAAAAAATGAACATCTTATAGCAAAATAAATTTCAGGTGGATTAAAAAAAAAAAAAAAGATTTGTGCAATTCACTTATATTTTCAGATATACAATTATATCTGAAAAATATATAAACAAATATTGAACTACAGATAATAACATGCATACTAAAATGTTTAGAGGTGAAGTGTACTGATGTCTACAACTTACTTTGAGATGCACCCAAAAAAATAAGGCAGATTGGTCGTTAAAAAGATAAATGAATAGATGATAGATATGTGACAAAGCAAATGCAACAAAAGATTAAGTATAAATATAGGTGATATGTATATGGGTGTTTAACATACAATTCTTTCAACTTAACCATATATTTGAAAATTTCTAATAAAATTTTAGGGAAAAAATGCAGTCCCATCTCAGAAAATGGCAGATACCAAGTCATAAGCTTGAGCATGATCGTTGACACACTGTTTCTCTCACTCCCACATCAAGTGCTTTCAATTCCACCTCCAAGGTCTCTATCAAATCCATCCTTTGAAAGCCCTTCTGCTACCACTACCTTGGTCCATGCACTATTACCTCTCCTCTAAATGACTGAAGCAGCCTGTTACTTCATCCTTCTGCCTCCACTTTACCCACTGCCTCCCACTTATGCCCCATGGATTCCAGAGAGATCTTTCTAAACCGCAAATCTGACCACATCACTTCCCAGCTTAAAACCCTCTGAGGGTTTCTTACTGATGATAAGACCAAGATCAAATGCTTAAACGTGACATATCGGTTTAAGGATATGCTCAGCCTCCCCCAACACATGTGCCCTCCATCCCCTTGCTTCTGATTTTACCCCAGACCTAAGAAGGGAGACTGATTGCTCTGGGTCAGGGTGAAGGGCGAGCGGCACTAAGCTTGTGTGTAGCCCAGGCTGGAGAGCTGGGACATCTTTGTCAAGGGTAGGGTGCCTTCCCCTCCTCAGCAAACTCTACCTTGCAGGTGGCTGAAGGAGCAGAAGGGCTGGCTCTGCTACCCCTAGGGTAACAGCCTACCTTCTCCCACCTCCCCTCTGACTGCTGTTTTCACGAGGTCAGGGCCACGGGCTGGTTGGAGGTTGCTGACCATGGAGAACAAAAGCCTGGTGGGCTGAATAATGGACCCCCAAAATATGTGTCCACCCGGAACCTCAGAATGTGACCTGATTTGGAATAAGGGTCTGTGCAGATGTAATTACCATAAGGATGTCAAGATGAGATCATCCTGGATGACGGTAGGCCCTAAATCCCTTGACGGGTTTCCTTATAAGAAACAGAATAGGAGAAGCAGAGGGAAAAGGCCATGGGAAGAGGAAGGCAGAGCTTGGAGAGATGCGGCCACAAACCAAGGAAAGTCTGGAGCCACCAGAACCTGGCAGAGGCCAGGAAGGACGCTCTCCTCGGGCCTTCAGAGGGAGCGCAGCCCTGCCAACGCCTCAGTTTCAGACTCTGGCCTCCAGAACTGCAGAGAATGAATTTCTGCTGTTTTCAGCCACCACGTTCATGGTCATTTGTTACGGCAGCCACAGGTCATCTGTAACAACACTGGGATGAAGTCAGCTTTCCTTTAGCTTGAGGCAGAGGGTTCAACTCTGGTCTAGGTAAACCCCACTTTAATTCCTGACCCCTTAACTTTGGGGCTTGGGGCCAAGGTGGCTGTCCTTCACACACACACGGCATGGCACTGGGCACAGTAACCGTTTAATTACTTATTAAAATTGCCGTATACACCTTTCTCTTAGCTCCAAGCTCCCAACCTAGAAAGTGAGCCTGAACAGGAGAGAAAACTAAGGAAGGAAAAGGGAGGGTGCGGCTATGACCCTGTGAGAGGGCCCCCTTCGCTTTGAGACATCCCATAAAGTGGCCAAGCCCTGACGTTGGGGTTCACTCACGGCCTTTAACCCCTGGCTGGGCAAGTTACTAGCTGCGTGACCTTGGTCCTCTGTCTCCTCGTGTGTAAAAACGAGGAGACCTGGCTGGTGCCAAGCAGTAAGGATTAACAGAGCCAGTGTCTACAGGGTTGGAAACGCAGAGGTTTTCCGTAAGCGTCCTGACTTGAAAGTTTCTTAAAGAACACCAGCAGACTCTCCTTCTTTGGTAACTTCCACATTTACATATAAATTGCTACCTAATGGCTCTGCCCTCCTTTATCTTAGCTCCAGGTTCTAATGAGCTGGAAAAATGGTCCTGGGTGAGGAATAATGAAGCTTCCAGGCTGAGGAGGGGAGAGAGAGTGGTTCTTTGTCTCACTGCGCCTTGGGGAAGCTAGGAAGGAAGGAGAGGGAACATGGCATCCCCCACCACTGCCACCACCATGTATGTCAGTGTCCCAGAGGAAAATGGAAAAAACATTTTTGAATAGTTTGAAACGTGGTGGAAAATCAAGCATGAAAGTATGCAAAATCCACTACACAATTTGTGAAAAGTGAGTCATGATTCTATTTTTTCTGCCCGGCGTACAAATCGCAATTTTTTCATCCAGACAGAAACTAAAAGCAGGAGCGCCACCTAGGGGGTAAGATCTGTCACTACCTCAGCCACTCAAATCCAGAGATGACTGCAGATACTTGCAAGCCAAGTATTGTAAAGTGAACACACTGCTGGGTTACAGGCCCCTCTTGAAGCACTTTAAGTACATCCTTTTATTTAATTCCCACAACAACCCCTTGAGGCTGAGATTCCCATTTTAGAGATTGCAAAAATGAAGACGTGCTCAGCTAAGCTAATTGCAATCTCGAGATTCAAACCCAGGGCTGTTTGATTCTAAAGCCCAAGTTTATTTACCACTGGTTGTGTCCATTAAAGCAGACTCAGTTCTTAACTGAGGTCTGTGGATAAAATTCAGGGCTTTATGGATGAACAAAATTCCATTTCTATTTTTATCTACTTGCAACTGAAGTTTAGCATTTCCTTCAAATCTGAATGTGGACAACAGAATAGAACCTGTGACTTTGTCACCAACACCACAGATATTTTCATATCATATTACAGTTGTTGCCAATATCTCAAAATATCTTTTATGTTCATCACAACTTCATAATGACAGCAGTTTTATACCCAACACAAGATCTATCATTTGATGTGTTAATAAAGGAGAACCATGGTAGCCTGGGGGCCCCCAGTGATCCTCAACTCCTAGGACTCTAGTGTAGCCCCCTCCCATACTGAAAATGGCTGAGCTGTGTAACCGGTAAGATGCTGCACATACGGCAGAACATGTCTTCCAAGGCTAGGTCATTGTTTCAGTTTCCCAGACGCTAAAACAAATACCATACAGTCAGATGGCTTAAACAATGGGAATTTATTGGTTCATGGTTTCAGAGGATAGAAGGCTTGTTCCTCCCAAGGTCAGAATCATCTGGCTGGCTAGCAATCTTTAGAGTTCCTTGGTTTTTCCATCACATGGCAACGCACATGGCGGCATCTTCTCCTTTCTCTTCCGTGTTCCATTGACTTCCAGCTTCTGGCTTCTTCCATGGCTTCTCTTTCTGTGCTCAAAATCCTTTGCTTATAAGGACTCCAGCCTTATTGGATTAAGGCCCACCTTCATTCAGTTTGGGCACACTTTAACTAATAACATCTTCAAAGGTCCTACTTACGAATGAGTTCACACCCACAGGACCAGGGGTTGGGACCTGAACATGCCTTTTGTGGGGGACATGATTCAATCCCCAATAGTCATAAATACATTACAGCTTACACCTTGCTCTCTTGGATCATTCAGTCAGCCACTATTTGGGGAGGACACTCAAGCAGCCCTGCGGAGAGGTCCAAGTGGCAAGGAACTGAGGCCTGCTGCCAACAGCTGCGTGAGTTATCTTGGAAGCAGATCCTCTAGCCCCAGCCAAGCTTTCAGATGGTGGAAGCCCTAGCTGACATTTTGGCTACAATCTCATGGAAAACTCCAAACAGAGTCACCCAGCTAAGCCATTCCTAAATCCTTGATTCACAAAGACTGTGAGATAATAAACATTTATTGTTTTAAGCCACTATTTTGCTTTGCTAAAGCTGATGAATGCAATATATCAGAAATGGACTGGCTTTTAACAATGGGGATTTATTAGCTTACAGGTTTACAGTTCTAAGCCCATGAAAATGTCCAAATTGAGGCATCAACAGGACAATACCTTCTCTGAAGACCAGTTACCAGTGAGCTTGGGCTCCTCTGTCACATGGCCAGGCACATGGCGACATCTGCTGGTCTCTCCCTTCTCTCCTGGGTTTTGTTGCTTCCAGCTTCTGGCTTCAGTGGCTTCCTCTCTTGGCTTCTGTGAGTTTCTCTCTTTTAGCTTCTGTCCCTCTTAACTTCTGTGGGGGGCTTTTTCCTGCATTTTATCCTCTTATAAAGGACTACAGTAAGAGATTAAGACCCACCTTGAATGAGATGGTTTACATCTCAATTGAAATAACCTAACCAAAAGTTCCACCTACAATAGGTCTACACCCACAGGAATGGATTAAAAGAACATGATCTTTTCTGAGGTACACAGCTTTAAACTACCACAGCCACTAAATTTTGTTACACAGCAATAGACAATGCTGGCACATATATTGCTATATTACAATTTTTAAAATTTTGGTAATTGTATGTCAGTATAATTTGTTTCCTTTGAAGTCCTATGCATTTTATTTTATGCATTAAAAATCATTATTCTTTGAAGGAATCCATAGGATTTATTAGGCTGGCAAAAGAGTACATGGCACATAAAAACATTCTGAACCCCTGCAGTGGAAGCCAGGAAAGCTCCATTCTCAAGCTGGACACCCAAAGTGACTTAATTTCTAGGATTCTGGGCAACATTATTACCTTCAAACAACATTCATGAAGTACCTGAATGGTTGTATACTGGGACTACATCCATTTATCCATCCATCAATCCATCCATCCATCCATTCAGTCTTTGAGCATCTGCTCCATAGCAGGCCCCATGCTGGGTACTAAGGATGCAGTGGTGAGAGAGGTAGGCATGGACGCTGCTCTCACAGAGCTCCAGCCTAGCTTTGGTGGAGGGGCCTGCTGGCTGGGGAGTAGAAGTTTAGGATAGAAAATATCAGGGGCACAGTTCCTAGGGAAGGCGACATTGGAGCAGACAGCTGACACAAGCACAGAGAAGAGACTGACCAGCTAGAGACAGAGTGGGCAGAGCAGAGTGGACCCATCAAACCCCTCTGGCCAGAGCTGATAGGGCCCTCTGGGCAGCTGGAGCCCAGTCCCCTCCCTGCCCTATGGGAAAGGTTATGTCCTCTGAGGGGCTGCGACCTCTCTGTGCAGAGGAGGAGAGGATGAGTGGGGAGAGATACCCAGGGTGCCCACGAAGAACACAGGCACCTTAATTTCCTCGTTAGTAAAATCTCCAGTGTGTTTAACTGAGACAATATATTCGAAGTGGCTAGGACTTGGAATACAGAGTTCTCTCTGTTCCTTCCTGAGGGCCAGGACCAAAAGCAATAAGCACTTGCAGGCAGAGCACAGGCAGTAGAGAGGGCTGGTAAACTGTCTCCCTGAAAGTAAAGCCTTGATATGAGCATTTGCAGATTTCCATGGTGTAAATACTCCCACCATTTCAAGGATGGCTAAGTTTAACAACTGGCTCATAAATTTCCTGAAAATGTAACAATCAGTGCGTATGGGAACAGGGAAAGCTGGCTACAGCACACCATTGGCATAGGAGTGGATTCTCCTGCCTCCCCCCACTATACGTACTCCTCTTTCCTGAAATTCTTGGGGCCTTCAATACAATGTCATAATAACAGTAATAAATGTAAAATTATTTGCATGATAATAAGCACTTAACATGGTCTATAGAGTTTAATCTACCAACAATCCTATGAGACAGATGATAGAGCCATGGTTCTCTAGAGGGAGAGGGGACAAGTGATTTTGCCCCCTGCAGACACATCTGGCAATGTCTGGAGACATTCTTGATTGTCACAACTGGGTTTGCTGCTGGCTTCTAATGGGTGGATCCTACTAAACATCCTACAAAGTGCAGGAAAGTCCCTCTGCCTCCCAACAAAGAATTACCTGGCCAAAAATGTCAATAGCCCTGAGGCTGAGAAACCCTGTGTTAATGTTATTCCCATTTTACAGATGGAAAAACTAAAGCCCATAGAGATCAAATAATTTGGCCAAGTTCACACAGCTCTCATACAGTAAGCTGCCAGAGAAGAACAATTCCTTCTCTCCTGCTTTCCCTCACCAAATATACTGAGAGGAGCTTACTAGAAAGAAAGCAGCCTGATGAGGTGAGCCTTGGCCATGTGAGTCTAGCTTAGTCCCATGGAGGCATCAGGAGTTACATGATGGAAGATCCAACCCCAGCGACTTCTGAAGAGTGAGAGGGGGCCCTGGTCCCAGATTTGAGTCCCAGGTGGATCAACCAGCTGGCCCACTGGGCTTCCCACAAAATTCATTTGTAATAATAAAACAGAAAGGAGTGGGGAATCACTCATTTCACAAACATTTATTAACTACCTACTATGTGCCAGCGCTATTTCTAAGTTCTGGAGATAAAATAAATATACAAAGATGGCTCTTGCCTTCATGGCGTGCACAACCTGATGGGGGCATGGGGGGTGGGCAAGAGACAGAAAAGCAAATAAATAAATAAATTAGCAGAATTACAGGTTGTGATAGGGTCTATTAGGGAAGCAGGTGAGGTGCTGTAATACATAATTTCGAGGGTGGGGTGGGTGGCTCTATGGATAGACTGGTCAGGTCAGGGCAGGCTTCCCTGAGGATGAGAAGCTGCCATGGGAAGAGAGAGGCGAAGGGGAGTCGACAGAGAGGGAAGAGCTATAGTCCAGAAGCCAAAGGAGGTCATGGTGGTGGGAGCACAGAAGACCCAGGGGAGGGAAATTCAGGACCTAAGAGTCAAGAGGTCAGCAGGGGCCATTCCACACTGGGCTTCCTAGGAGCAGGCCCTGCCCACCCAGTGGGTACTTGGGGCTCAGAATAGGCCTGACACAAATCAAGCCATGAGCTTTGAGGGCTGGAGGAATGAGAGGCCTTGGGGGCTGCAGGGCTCTAGCTGGAGTTCTGACTTCTCCTCTGTGCTCCCCACCCACCTCCCTTAACGCAATCCCTCTGCTGAGCCAAGATTTCCCGATGCTGAGACCCAGGATCCAGAACGGGTGTGCATTAACAATAATGATGATGATCAACTAATTAAATGGTGTTGGGGACTCCTCAGCTCTAAGGTCAATCACAGAACTGGGAACCACCACAGCTGGCTCTGCACTGAGAAATTTGCACTAATGAGTCATTTGGGTAGCTGCTTCCCGCTCATGTTCCACAGCAGCCGGATGGGCTGGTGCTTGAAAGCTGGGTTAACTTTACTGAGGGGTTAACAAGCCCAGGGCTAAACTCTGCTTCTGGAAGCTTAAAATTGGGAACAGGGAGACTGAGCTCAGAGGGCAGGGCAGGTGGAGGTGGTAGAGAGGTGGAGAAGGAGGGGAGGAAACCAACACCTGTGAGCACTCAGACTGCACCAGGTGCCTCAAGAAGGGCCACTGTACACACCTCATCTTGTTTAATCCTTCCAACTTGGTGGGAGGTACTATTTTTTCCCTAAGGAACTTTGGACTCAGAGCCAGGATTGGAACCCAGGTCTCCCTTTTCCTTTCTGAAGCGCATATGCAAGGTTTGGGTTTTAATGCCAGTGACTCAAGGAGCCTTTTTATGTGCTCAGAACTTAATTGAGCAGGGAAGCCATCAGTGTGCCCAAGACAAATATGGCCTCTGAGAAGAGAGGAAACAGGGCTCTGAGGTGGGGAGGAAAAGCTAAACAGGAGAACTTGCTGGAACTCTCCAGAAGTAGTGAATGCCCAGGAGGTGAACAAAGGTATGGGGGATTTAGTGACCCATTCAACTGTGTAAAGGGGATAATGTTTTTGAAACTATCAAATGGATCCACCTATTTTTAATCCCCATGGATCTTGACGCTGTGTCTCTCCCCACCCCATTGAAACAAGCCCATTTGTTGCCTTAAGAGGAGTGTAGACGCACTCTGAAATAAAGAGGTCATGGTTTAGCTTTGAGTCAGTATGGAGATAATTGTCTTAAAATTTGGCCTTGGTGGAAATAAAAGGGGAGGTTCTAAATACCGAAACCTTCCCTTTATGTAACCAGCGCAAAGCTTGAAGGTGTGAGCCTAGAGTTTATTAAAAGCAATTGTGAGACTGGATTTGGGAAACGAGATCAGGAAAATGCCCACCTCACGGGAACAAAGTGATCTCTTCCCAGTCCAGAAATGGAATCAAGAAGTAGGGAGATTTGGAGAGCATGAGGCTACGAGGAAGACAGTGCCTGGTTTTCAAACTGCTCCTTTAGCCCAGGCCCCAGCGCGGAAAGGTAAAAAAAAAAAAAAAAAAAAAAAAAAGAAAACCCTGTAGGTGAAAAAATAAGGAAAACTCAGAGGGGGCTTTGCCTCGTTGACGTTCTAAGTGGAGGGTGTGCCCCAGGGTGCCCCCAAATCCCCATGGAGCAGCCAAGGGAATGGAGAAATGGCAGCAGGCCTAGGAAATCCATCACAGTTTAGTCAGGAAAACAGAGCCTCCATATGTACCATGGGAATAAGCGGTGTCATGGTGGAATGAGAGTTTCTCCGGGTGGAGGAGGACTTGGGGACATGCAAGGAGTCAGAGGGCCAGAGCAACGGCCACTGTCATATCTGCCGAAGCGCTGACGTGAACAGACACATCAGGGCTTGCAGGAAAATCCGAGAGACCCTTCCTGTCTGCCCAAGGGAGACCCCGAGCAGGAAGCCCACAGAGGAGTCAGTGTGCTCTGGCCTCGCGTGGGGGCAGTGAAGATGGAGGAAGGAGGACCGAGTTGGGAGATGTTTGTAGGTGGTACGAAAAGGTCAGCGATGGGGAATGGTGAGGAAAGGAGAGGAGTAAGAGGGCTCCCCAGATTTCTGGCTTGAGCAGCTGAGTGGTCTGAGTGCCATCCTCTAGGATGGGGAAGACTGCAGAGGGTAGAGCAGGGCCAGGACCAGGATGAGGCAAGCCAGGCACTTGCCACAGGGGCCAAATTTAAGGGGGCACCAAAAAAAAAAAAAAAACACAAACCCAGAAATCAAGATAAATCATGTTTTAGTGCAATATTATTTTAAATTAAAATGAATGCAAAACGCACACACACACACACAAAAAAAAAAACCCATGATAAACAAGATCAGTATTGCTAATTTTTCCTTTTGCCTTGAGCTTCGATATGGCTTGATATGGCAAATGCTCCTATCTATATTAAAAGTGTTGATATTTTGTTCATTGTGGATTTTTTGCATTCATTTCTATTTTTTTAATATTACATTGAACTATTATTTATTTTGATCACTGTAGTTTAGGGCATCCCCTTAAATTTTGCACCTGGGACAAGGGACTTGCCACTTCTCATCCTATTCCTGGTCCTGAGGGGATGGTTTGGGGAAGAGAAGGTTTTCTAAGATTTAGCCTTGGATATGTGAAGGGACCAAATATGTGAGTTAAGTGCCTGGACCAGAGTAGATTTCAATGTGTGCTGTGGCAGAACCCATGTACACCCAGCCCAAATCCTCTCGTCCTTATCGTTTCAGGGCACACCAGCTACCCAGGCTTGCCTTTCCTGCCTGAGGGCTTTTGCAGCCACTAAGTTAGATAGGCTGGAAGTGCTAGGAAATGAACATCCCTGGAGCAGCCCTCAACCAAGGATCCATGGGAGTGGCTGTATAAATACCCCAGCTCCCTCGCCCCTCAGTGGGATAACTTCTAGGTGTGTGAGTTACACCATTTCCCAGAGGCCCCAGATGGCATTAAGCTCCAGTCACCTGGGACCCAACTGGCTTGATAATATATCTGTAGCTCCTTCCCTTCCCTGTCTTGCTTCCCCAACTGCCTGCTGATGTTTCCCGGGATCACCTCCCAAATAAACATCGTGTACTTGAATCCTTGCCTCAAGGCCTGATTCTAGGAGAACTCAAACCAAAAGAGCTGTGTGTATGTGAGTCCTTCCTTTCCTCACCCTCTTCTCAGTGGAAATATGGATGTCTGGCACCCACTTGTAAGTCAGAGCATAATACCCTTGAAGGAGAGACCCCTGACTCCCAACTCCCTCCTGGGAGAGAAGTCTACAGGGAGGGAAATTGCCAACCATCACTGCCAGGCCTGAATCTGAAATGGGTCCAGCTGTGCTTCTGGAATCTTTGTACCTTGAGTGGAAAAAGAATTGGCAGATGCTTTTCCTGGCCATTAATTCTTTACGGCCGACACTGAGCCCTTGGGGCAAAGACCGATGGATTGTGTACACTTACTGCCAGCCTGGACCTGAATTCAGAACGGGCAGTGAGACTCTCCCCTTACCCTCTATGCACAGCCACGCCTCTTGCCAGGTCCTCACCCCCCAGCTCCCAGAGCCCGAAAGGGTCACAGAACATTGTTAGTGGAGACGGGAGGTGTACAGTTTGGGTATATTATGTACCCCCAAAAGCCATATTCTTTAATGCAGTCTTGTGGGGGCAGATGTATTAGTGTTGACTACGTTGGAATCTTTTGATTGTTTCCATGGAGATGTGACTCAATCAACTGTGGGTAAACCATTTAGTTAAATTATTTCCATGGAGATATGGACCCCCACCCATTCAGGATGGATCTTGATTTAATCACTGGAGTCCTATAAAAGAGTTCACAAATAGAAGGAGCTCAGAGCAGCTGAGAGGGACATTTTGGAGAGAAGCTAAGAGCTGACACTGATGCTGATGCTTAGGGATGCTTAGAGATGCAAGACAGAAGGACATGTAGCTAGGAGATGAAGCCCAGAGTTTGCCCCAGAATACGCCAAGACAGGACCCCCAGGTGCTTGGAGGGAAACATCCTGGGAGAAAGAACCAAGAATGTACAGCCCCTGAGAGAGGAGCTGGAACACAACCTGGGATCAGCCAACGCCAGCCACGTGACTTCCCAGCTAACAGGTTTTCTGGACGCCATTGGCCATCCTTCAGTGAGGGTGTCATCTTGTTGATGCCTTAATTTGGACATTTTCATGGCCTTCGGACTGTGGATTTGTAACCTAATAAAGCCCCTTTATAAAAGCCAATCCATTTCTGGTATTTTGCATAACAGCAGCATTAGCAAACCAGAACAGGAGGAAATAAGAAATGGTCCTCAATCCAGAGAGGGTCAAAGGGTTGAGGGCCATAGACTGAAAATCATGGAGGACGGGGCCTTTGTTCAAGCTTTCTTTTTAGAAAATACTTCTTGAGCATACACATTTTATACCCATAATCTCAATTAACACACAGGAGAACCTTGAGCAGTAGGTCTCATTATTTTACTTTACAGGTGAAGAGGCTCAGAGAGGGAAGGGTCTTAGCCAAGGTCACATGGAGAATAAGTTGATTTGGACAGACTCAGACCTGTCTGACTCTAAAGACCATTCTCTTTGCTTTTCTTCTTTCCACAAACACCTACTATGTGTCAGTCCTACGCTGGGTCCAGTGGAGAACGCGGAGATGAGAAAGAAACATTTCTTCCCCTGGGAGAGAGAAATACAGTTTCCTGTGTTCCACCCACCCCCTACACCAGCGGGCAGCCACCTGTCTTTATAAAATGTACATATTGTCCTTGGTGACTTTTGCACTACAAAGGCAGAGTTGAATAGGTGCAACAGAACTGTGGGTCCCACAAAATCTTAAGTATCTCCCTGGCCCCACCCAAGATGGCTAACTGAGAACCGAGGGTGTTTGCTTTATTTACGTCTGGCATCTTGATGTCTATACTGCAGAGCCTTCCACTGCTTTCTGAGCTGAAAATGACTTCCCTTCCTGGGACAAATCTGCATCCTGGAGAGAAAGGGTCTCAGTCAACTAAAGCACTCAGACATAACAACAGCTGAGCTCCCTGTCCTTCCCCCTGCTCCTGAAAACACCCCCTTCAAGACTTAAAAAAAAAACCAAACAAACAAAAAAAAACTCAAGTATTTACTGTCTGCCACTTAACAGAAAAAGTTTGCCAATCCCTGCTCTACATCATGCCAGGCACTGGAGATACACTAGCTTAGTTCTTACCTCATCTCTGTAAGGCTTTCTGTTACTATGTCCATGTCATGAAGAATGAAGCTCAGAGACACGAGATGATTTGTCACAATTGCTGGAAAGCTGTAATGTTGCCCTATTCCAAAGTCCTCCATCCTCCCCTTCCACTGCTTCACAAACACTGGAGGAATAGACCACTGAGATGCTCACTGCTGAAACAGCCCACAACCCCGCACCAGGAGTGAGCCACAGGGCCATCCCCTGGCAGGCAGTTCTCTGAGCTGAACCTGGTCTGCTCCCCAGCTCCGTCTGGGTGTTTTTTTCCAGCAGGCGTCAAAAAGCCTTTCACGTGGTAAACAGGCATTCATGTACTGATCCACAATCTGAGGCTGGTGTAATTATTTCCTGTTGGTTTTATTATTAAACCTTTGTGAGAAGGTCAGAGCAACACCCTCACAGGTTGGGATGCCAAGCTGGGGCTGGCGAAAACTGGGGAAGATGACAGGGTGGCAGCTGGAGTGTGCTGCCTGACAAAAGTGGCCAAAGTCAGTTCCCAGGAAGTCATACATTAATTTATTCTTATCCAGGGAAAAATGCCATCAAAACGGAACTGCAGGAGGCGGGGCAAGATGGCGGACTGGTGAGCCGTATGTGTTAGTTACTCCTCCAGGAAAGTAGGTAGAAAGCCAGGAACTGCGTGGACTGGACACCACAGAGCAATCTGACTTTGGGCATACTTCATACAACACTCATGAAAACGTGGAACTGCTGAGATCAGCGAAATCTGTAAGTTTTTGTGGCCAGGGGACCTGCGCCCCTCCCTGCCAGGCTCAGACCCGTGGGAGGAGGGGCTGTCAGCTCCGGGAAGGAGAAGGGAGAACTGCAGTGGCGGCCCTTATCGGAAACTCATTCTACTGATCCCAACTCCAACCATAGATAGACTGAGACCAGACACCAGAGAATCTGAGAGCAGCCAGCCCAGCAGAGAGGAGACAGGCATAGAAAAAAAACAACATGAAAAACTCCAAAATAAAAGCGGAGGATTTTTGGAGTTCTGGTGAACATAGAAAGGGGAAGGGCCCTGAGGCGCATATGCAAATCCCGAAGAAAAGCTGATCTCTCTGCCCTGTGGACCTTTCCTTAATGGCCCTGGTTGCTTCGTCTCTTAGCATTTCAATAACCCATTAGATCTCTGAGGAGGGCCCTTTTTTTTTAATCCTTTTTTCTTTTTCTAAAACAATTACTCTAAGAAGCCCAATACAGAAAGCTTCAAAGACTTGCAATTTGGGCAGGTCAAGTCAAGAGCAGAACTAAGAGAACTCTGAGACAAAAGGCAATAATCCAGTGGCTGAGAAAATTCACTAAACACCACAACTTCCCAAGAAAAGGGGGGTGTCCGCTCACAGCCATCATCCTGGTGGACAGGAAACACTCCTGCCCATCGCCAGCCACATAGCCCAGAGCTGCCCCAGACAACCCAGTGTGACGGAAGGGCTTCAAATAACAGGCACACACCACAAAACTGGTCATGGACATTAGCCTTCCCTGCAACCTCAGCTGATTGTCCCAGAGTTGGGAAGGTGGAGCAGTGTGAATTAACAAAGCCCCATTCAGCCATCATTTCAGCAGACTGGGAGCCTCCCTACACAGCCCAGCAGCCCAGAACTGCCCTGGGGGGACAGCACTCACCTGTGACATAGCACAGTCATCCCTCAACAGAGGACCCGGGGTGCACAGCCTGGAAGAGGGGCCCACTTGCAAGTCTCAGGAGCCATACACCAATACCAAGGACTTGTGGGTCAGTGGCAGAGACAAACTGTGGCAGGACTGAACTGAAGGATTAGACTAGTGCAGCAGCTTTAAAACTCTAGGATCACCAGGGAGATTTGATTGTTAGGGCCACCCCCCCTCCCTGACTGCCCAGAAACACGCCCCACATACAGGGCAGGCAACACCAACTACACACGCAAGCTTGGTACACCAATTGGACCCCACAAGACTCACTCCCACACTCACCAAAAAGGCTAAGCAGGGGAGAACTGGCTTGTGGAGAACAGGTGGCTCGTGGACACCACCTGCTGGTTAGTTAGAGAAAGTGTACTCCACGAAGCTGTAGATCTGATAAATTAGAGATAAGGACTTCAATTGGTCTACAAATCCTAAAAGAACCCTATCAAGTTCAGCAAATGCCAAGAGGCCAAAAACAACAGAAAATTCTAAAGCATATGAAAAAACCAGACGATATGGATAACCCAAGCCCAAGCACCCAAATCAAAAGATCAGAAGAGACACAGCACCTAGAGCAGCTACTCAAAGAACTAAAGATGAACAATGAGACCATAGTACGGGATACAAAGGAAATCAAGAAGACCCTATAAGAGCATAAAGAAGACACTGCAAGACTAAATAAAAAAATGGATGATCTTATGGAAATTAAAGAAACTGTTGACCAAATTAAAAAGATTCTGGACACTCATAGTACAAGACTAGAGGAAGTTGAACAATGAATCAGTGACCTGAAAGATGACAGAATGGAAAATGAAAGCATAAAAGAAAGAATGGGGAAAAAAATTGAAAAAATCGAAATGGACCTCAGGGATATGATAGATAATATGAAATGTCCAAATATAAGACTCATTGGTGTCCCAGAAGGGGAAGAAAAGGGTAAAGGTCTAGGAAGAGTATTCAAAGAAATTGTTGGGGAAAACTTCCCAAATCTTCTAAACAACATAAATACACAAATCATAAATGCTCAGCGAACTCCAAATAGAATAAATCCAAATAAACCCACTCCGAGACATATACTGATCACACTGTCAAACACAGAAGAGAAGGAGCAAGTTCTGAAAGCAGCAAGAGAAAAGCAATTCACCACATACAAAGGAAACAGCATAAGACTAAGTAGTGACTACTCAGCAGCCACCATGGAGGCAAGAAGGCAGTGGCATGATATATTTAAAATTCTGAGTGAGAAAAATTTCCAGCCAAGAATACTTTATCCAGCAAAGCTCTCCTTCAAATTTGAGGGAGAGCTTAAATTTTTCACAGACAAACAAATGCTGAGAGAATTTGCTAACAAGAGACCTGCCCTACTGGAGATACTAAAGGGAGCCCTACAGACAGAGAAACAAAGAAAGGACAGAGAGACTTGGAGAAAGGTTCAGTACTAAAGAGATCCGGTATGGGTACAATAAAGGATATTAATAGACAGAGGGGAAAAATATGACAAACATAAACCAAAGGATAAGATGGCTGATTCAAGAAATGCCTTCACGGTTATAACGTACAATGTAAATAGATTAAACTCCCCAATTAAAAGATATAGATTCGCAGAATGGATCAAAAAAAATGAACCATCAATATGTTGCATACAAGAGACTCATCTTAGACACAGGGACACAAAGAAACTGAAAGTGAACGGATGGAAAAAAATATTTCATGCAAGCTACAGCCAAAAGAAAGCAGGTGTAGCAATATTAATCTCAGATAAAATAGACTTCAAATGCAGGGATGTTTTGAGAGACAAAGAAGGCCACTACATACTAATAAAAGGGGCAATTCAGCAAGAAGAAATAACAATCGTAAATGTCTATGCACCCAATCAAGGTGCCACAAAATACATGAGAGAAACACTGGCAAAACTAAAGGAAGCAATTGATGTTTCCACAATAATTGTGGGAGACTTCAACACATCACTCTCTCCTATAGATAGATCAACCAGACAGAAGACCAATAAGGAAACTGAAAACCTAAACAATCTGATAAATGAATTAGATTTAACAGACATATACAGGACATTACATCCCAAATCACCAGGATACACATACTTTTCTAGTGCTCACGGAACTTTCTCCAGAATAGATCATATGCTGGGACATAAAACAAGCCTCAATAAATTTAAAAAGATTGAAATTATTCAAAGCACATTCTCTGACCACAATGGAATACAATTAGAAGTCAATAACCATCAGAGACTTAGAAAATTCACAAATACCTGGAGGTTAAACAACACACTCCTAAACAATCAGTGGGTTAAAGAAGAAATAGCAAGAGAAATTGCTAAAGATATAGAGACGAATGAAAATGAGAACACAACATACCAAAACCTATGGGATGCAGCAAAAGCAGTGCTGAGGGGGAAATTTATAGCACTAAACGCATATATTAAAAAGGAAGAAAGAGCCAAAATCAAAGAACTAATGGATCAACTGAAGAAGCTAGAAAATGAACAGCAAACCAATCCTAAACCAAGTACAAGAAAAGAAATAACAAGGATTAAAGCAGAAATAAATGACATAGAGAACAAAAAAACAATAGAAAGGATAAATATCACCAAAAGTTGGTTCTTTGAGAAGATCAACAAGATTGACAAGCCCCTAGACTGACAAAATCAAAAAGAGAGAGCCCATATAAACAAAATAATGAATGAAAAAGGTGACATAACTGCAGATCCTGAAGAAATTAAAAAATTATAAGAGGATATTATGAACAACTGTATGGCAACAAACTGGATAATGTAGAAGAAATGGACAATTTCCTGGAAACATATGAACAACCTAGACTGACCAGAGAAGAAACAGAAGACCTCAACCAACCCATCACAAGCAAAGAGATCCAATCAGTCATCAAAAATCTTCCCACAAATAAATGCCCAGGGCCAGATGGCTTCACAGGGGAATTCTACCAAACTTTCCAGAAAGAAACTACCAAACGAAAGAACTGACACCCAATCTTACTCAAACTCTTTCAAAACATTGAAGAAAATGGAACACTACCTAACTCATTTTATGAAGCTAACATCAATCTAATACCAAAACCAGGCAAAGATGCTACAAAAAAGGAAAACTACCAGCCAATCTCCCTAATGAATATAGATGCAAAAATCCTCAACAAAATACTTGCAAATCGAATCCAAAGACACATTAAAAAAATCATACACCATGACCAAGTGGGGTTCATTCCAGGCATGCAAGGATGGTTCAACATAAGAAAATCAATCAATGTATTACAACACATTAACAAGTCAAAAGGGAAAAATCAATTGATCATCTCAATAGATGCTGAAAAAGCATTTGACAAAATCCAACATCCGTTTTTGATAAAAACACTTCAAAAGGTAGGAATTGAAGGAAACTTCCTCAACATGATAAAGAGCATATATGAAAAACCCATAGCCAGCATAGTACTCAATGGTGAGAGACTGAAAGCCTTCCCTCTAAGATCAGGAACAAGACAAGGATGCCCACTGTCACCACTGTTATTCAACATTGTGCTGGAAGTGCTAGCCAGGGCAATCCGGCAAGACAAAGAAATAAAAGGCATCCAAATTGGAAAAGAAGAAGTAAAACTGTCATTGTTTGCAGATGATATGATCTTATATCTAGAAAACCCTGAGAAATCGACGATACAGCTACTAGAGCTAATAAACAAATTTAGCAAAGTAGCGGGATACAAGATTAATGCACATAAGTCAGTAATGTTTCTATATGCTAGAAATGAACAAACTGAAGAGACGCTCAAGAAAAAGATACCATTTGCAATAGCAACTAAAAAAATCAAGTACCTAGGAATAAACTTAACCAAAGATGTAAAAGACCTATACAAAGAAAACTACATAACTCTACTAAAAGAAATAGAAGGGGACCTTAAAAGATGGAAAAATATTCCATGTTCATGGATAGGAAGACTAAATGTCATTAAGATGTCAATTCTACCCAAACTCATCTACAGATTCAATGCAATCCCAATCAAAATTCCAACAACCTACTTTGCAGACTTGGAAAAGCTAGTTATCAAATTTATTTGGAAAGGGAAGATGCCTCGAATTGCTAAAGACACTCTAAAAAAGAAAAACGAAGTGGGAGGACTTACACTCCCTGACTTTGAAGCTTATTATAAAGCCACAGTTGCCAAAACAGCATGGTACTGGCACAAAGATAGACATATAGATCAATGGAATCGAATTGAGAATTCAGAGATAGACCCTCAGATCTATGGCCGACTGATCTTTGATAAGGCCCCCAAAGTCACTGAACTGAGTCATAATGGTCT
Source organism: Choloepus didactylus (assembly GCF_015220235.1). Taxonomy (NCBI): domain Eukaryota; kingdom Metazoa; phylum Chordata; class Mammalia; order Pilosa; family Megalonychidae; genus Choloepus; species Choloepus didactylus. The sequence goes on from NC_051325.1 coordinate 47,385,961, forward strand.
TTTCAACAAATGGGGCTGGGAGAGTTGGATATCCATATCCAAAAGAATGAAAGAGGACCCCTACCTCACACCCTACACAAAAATTAACTCAAAATGGACTAAAGATCTCAATATAAAAGAAAGTACCATAAAACTCCTAGAAGATAATGTAGGAAAACATCTTCAAGACCTTGTATTAGGCGGCCACTTCCTAGACTTTACACCCAAAGCACAAGCAACAAAAGAGAAAATAGATAAATGGGAACTCCTCAAGCTTAGAAGTTTTTGCACCTCAAAGGAATTTCTCAAAAAGGTAAAGAGGCAGCCAACTCAATGGGAAAAAATTTTTGGAAACCATGTATCTGACAAAAGACTGATATCTTGCATATATAAAGAAATCCTACAACTCAATGACAATAGTACAGACAGCCCAATTATAAAATGGGCAAAAGATATGAAAAGACAGTTCTCTGAAGAGGAAATACAAATGGCCAAGAAACACATGAAAAAATGTTCAGCTTCACTAGCTATTAGAGAGATGCAAATTAAGACCACAATGAGATACCATCTAACACCGGTTAGAATGGCTGCCATTAAACAAACAGGAAACTACAAATGCTGGAGGGGATGTGGAGAAATTGGAACTCTTATTCATTGTTGGTGGGACTGTATAATGGTTCAGCCACTCTGGAAGTCAGTCTGGCAGTTCCTTAGAAAACTAGGTATAGAGCTACCATTCGATCCAGCGATTGCACTTCTCGGTATATACCCGGAAGATCGGAAAGCAGTGACACGAACAGATATCCGCACGCCAATGTTCATAGCAGCATTATTCACAATTGCCAAGAGATGGAAACAACCCAAATGTCCTTCAACAGATGAGTGGATAAATAAAATGTGGTATATACACACGATGGAATACTACGCGGCAGTAAGAAGGAACAATCTCATGAAACATATGACAACATGGATGAACCTTGAAGACATAATGCTGAGCGAAATAAGCCAGGCACAAAAAGAGAAATATTATATGCTTCCACTAATGTGAACTTTGAAAAATGTAAAACAAATGGTTTATAATGTAGAATGTAGGGGAACTAGCAGTAGAGAACAATTAAGGAAGGGGGAACAATAATCCAAGGAGAACACATAAGCTATTTAATGTTCTGGGGATGCCCAGGAATGACTATGGTCTGTTAATTTCTGATGGATATAGTAGGAACAAGTTCACAGAAATGTTGCTATATTATGTAACTTTCTTGGGGTAAAGTAGGAACATGTTGGAAGTTAAGCAGTTATCTTAGGTTAGTTGTCTTTTTCTTACTCCCTTGTTATGGTCTCTTTGAAATGTTCTTTTATTGTATGTTTGTTTTCTTTTTAACTTTTTTTTTCATACAGTTGATTTAAAAAAGAAGGGAAAGTTAAAAAAAAAAAAAGAAAAACAAGGAAAAAAACATGTAGTGCCCCCTTGAGGAGCCTGTGGAGAATGCAGGGGTATTGGCCTACCCCACCTCCATGGTTGCTAACATGACCACAGACATAGGGGACTGGTGGTTTGATGGGTTGAGCCCTCTACCATAAGTTTTACCCTTGGGAAGACGGTTGCTGCAAAGGAGAGGCTAGGCCTCCCTATGGTTGTGCCTAAGAGCCTCCTCCCGAATGCCTCTTTGTTGCTCAGATGTGGCCCTCTCTCTCTGGCTAAGCCAACTTGAAAGGTGAAATCACTGCCCTCCCCCCTACATGGGATCAGACACCCAGGGGAGTGAATCTCCCTGGCAATGTGGAATATGACTCCCGGGGAGGAATGTAGACCCGGCATCGTGAGACGGAGAACATCTTCTTGACCAAAAATGGGATGTGAAAGGAAATGAAATAAGCTTCAGTGGCAGAGAGATTCCAAAAGGAGCCGAGAGGTCACTCTGGTGGGCACTCTTACGCACACTTTAAACAACCCTTTTTAGGTTCTAAAGAATTGGGGTAGCTGGTGGTGGATACCTGAAACTATCAAACTACAACCCAGAACCCATGAATCTCGAAGACAGTTGTATAAAAATGTAGCTTATGAGGGGTGACAATGGGATTGGGAAAGCCATAAGGACCACACTCCACTTTGTCTAGTTTATGGATGGATGAGTAGAAAAATAGGGGAAGGAAACAAACAGACAAAGGTACCCAGCGTTCTTTTTTACTTCAATTGCTCTTTTTCACTCTAATTATTATTCTTGTTATTTTTGTGTGTGTGCTAATGAAGGTGTCAGGGATTGATTTAGGTGATGAATGTACAACTATGTAATGGTACTGTAAACAATCAAAAGTACGATTTGTTTTGTATGACTGCGTGGTATGTGAATATATCTCAATAAAATGAAGATAAAAAAATTTAAAAAAAATAATAAATAAATAAAAACGATGAGTTGCATTTCCACATTAGTCAGTCCTTTTTATTCAACAAAAAACTACCAAAAAAAATCCCAAATTAAAATCATAAGTGGTAAAAGGCTATAATTTTCTTGACATGTTAGAAATTGGCAAGAAGAATGGTTGCTAAGGTGCTGGGGTGGGAAAGAAGAAAAATCCAGTAAACGAAAGCCACTTTGAATCCAGAATCACCTTCTCTACAGCATGTCAAAATTCCAAATGAAGAACTCAATAATGTGAAACATAATACACCTGAGATGAGTGCCTCCTCATGGTGATTTCTATACATAGCCCAGTGGTTCACAAAGTGGGATCCACTGACCAGCATCAGCAGCATCTGGGAACTTCTTACAAATGCAAATTCTCTGGCCCCACACATGATTTATTCATCAGAAACTCTGGAGGTGAGGCCCAGGAATTTAAGTTTTAGCAAGTCTCCAGGTGATTGTGATGCACACTTTGGTGTTAACAGAACCATCCGGGAAACTTCATTATAGGATTAACACCCAGGACCTATCCTATACTAACAGGCCTGGGCCTCTGTGTGCTTTCTTAGCTCTCCAGGTGATCCTGATAAACACCAAACCACTATCCTAACATCTGAGATGACCCAGCTAGAGGCAAATGTGGTAACTTGATCAGGAGTCACAGAGAATTTAGATAGAAACCAAGTAGCAACCAATGAAAATCAATGAGAGGATGCTCTGAGATTGCCATTTGAAGAGTAATTAATAGTTGCACTTCAAAACTTGCAGGGAGCACCTTTTGCAAAGGTTAAAACCAAGATTCAAAATAAAGGAACAGTAACTGAAAATTGGAAGAATCCAATAATTTTAATACACAGATTACTGACCAAAAATCACCTTGATCAACATTGTCACTCTCTCCACATCCAGTGGAATTTCTAACGGAAGTTAAGAGCCTGAGATAATCTACTGCAGATTACTAAACAATAGATAGCAATAGATAGGTTTTTTCTGTTTGCTTTATCATTTGTTTGTTTGTTTATTCTGGGGCACCTTTGCATAGAAAATGAATTAAGCTGTTCCCTCCTTTTAGCTATCAAATGGTGCCTCAACACACTGAAAACAGATAAAGATACAAAACACTCATGCTTAATAGATGCCAGTACCTCACTTGGACTTTGACACAGGATCTCATTTGATCTTCACAACATGATGAGAGGAACTGTGATGGTTTATTTTATGTGGCAACTTGGCTGCACTGTTGTGTCCAGTTGATTGGTAAAACACTAGTCTAGATGTTACTGTGAAGATATTTTGTAGATGTAACTAGCATTGACAAACAGTTGACTTTAAGTAAAGGAGAGTACCCTGGATAATGTGGGTGGGCCTCAGCCAATCATTGAAAGCCTAAGAGCAAAAACTGAAGTTTTCAAGAGAAGAAATTTTGCCTTAAGACTACAACTTGCCAGCCTCCCCTACAGATTTCAGGTGCAAGGCTGCAGTATCAACCCTGGCCTGAATTTCCAGCTGCCAACTGCCCTACAGATTTCAGACTTGTCAGCCTCCACAGTCCTGTGAGCTAAGTCCTTAAAATAAATCTCCTTATATGTATAGCCTATTGTCTCTGTTTCTCCGGAGAACCCGAATATAGGGACCATCATCATTCTTAATAAAACAAATCTCAGAAGTTCAAAGTGTTTAAAATTACATGAGGAGAAGCAGCTGGCCAAACTGCTCTGAGTCTGCATCCTGAGTTTTACTTTCTCCTTAAAGTAAATTAGCTTTCATCACCACCACAGTAATACCCAAGGTGACTGTTTCCCCCTTAGATCTCTGACACATACCCTCCCAGGACGAAAACACTTTACCTTGGTTCCCCTCACCATAGGTGGGACAAGACAGAACTTTCAAGGGACTTTACTTAATAATAATCTGAAGGATTAACAAATGGGAAATAAACATGCAACATTTAAGACAAGTAGCACTGATAAATGGATAAGAACAGAGTTCTAGAGCCAGACTACCTGGCTGGGCATAAATTCTGGCTCTGTCATTTACTAGCTGTGTGACAAGTTACTTAACCACCTTGTGCCTTAATATGTGTAAAATGATAATAAAAGTACCCATTCTGCTCTCTCAAAAAAAAAAAAAAAAAAAAAAGGAACTGCAAGAGGAAGCAAGCTGCCTGTAGCAGATGCCGTCTGTGCTACTTTGTCTGCTCAGCACTCACCTCTATGTGTCAAAGTCCACGTGCTTGCTGTGAACACCTGGGTTTCTCTGCCTGAGGGCTTGATTTCTGGCGGTGGAAGAACATTCAGCCACCCAGGCCAGCTGGAAATGCCAGAGAGTTATGCAGGAGGGATAAGGAAGCTTCCTTACCCCTCCTGAGGAACAAGGTCATTCTCTTCCCTGCGTCTGAAGGGTGTTCTACGCTATCTCCCAGAGTTCCCCAGGGCAATTAAGCACCAGTTGCCCACAGGTGTATCAGCTCAATAAAGCATCCTTTACTGGCTTCCTTGCCTTCCCTGTCCTATATCCCCTTTGTCCCACGGGTGTTTTCTGGAATCACCTCCCAAACAAACGACTTGAACTTGACTCTTGTCTCAGGGCTTGCTTCCAGAGGAACCCAGACTAAGACAAGCACCAAGAGCACCACTCGCCATCTCACCTGATATTTCAGAGGTGGAGTCTGAAGGGCTCGTAGAGGTTAAGCAACCAGAGCCCCAACCTGCCCGGGGTTAGCCAAGGCCCGAGTGCTCAAGAAAGGTCCCAGGGGAAGGGACTTGAGCCTCCCTTCTTGACCATGGAGTGAAACTCTCCCAGCCCCAGGCTGAACCACAACCTTCCAGCACTTTCTGCTCCGTCTCCAGTTCCCACCGCCCACATCACCATTCCCCAGGGACCCTCCAGGAGTTCAGACAGCTGGAATGGGAACTGAAGCCACTCCCAGAATTGGCCTGTCCTAAAAGATGGAGAACCGAGAATTCTCAGGCAGTAATGGGTCCATAAAAATGATTGATGTGGCAAATCGGAAAACTGGCATGATGAAATTTGTCATTATTAAATAAAAATAATAGGTAGCACCAACTTAGGACCTACTATGTGATGGCCACTGATTTAAATGCTTACATAGAATAACTTCTTAAAATTCTTACACTACTGACAGAGGTAGATAATATTCCTTTCCCCATTTTACAGACAAAGAATCCAAGGCACAGAGAAGTTAAAGTAATCTGCCCAGCGTCACACAGCTAGCAGGTAACGGAGCTGGATAGACAGACCCCAAGCAATCTAGTTGCAGATACGTTCTTAACCCTCCTCACTGCAGGGGATGGTGCCCCCTTCAGGCCTGGAGGTCCAGTTTTCATTTTCCAGTGGATGAGCGGAAGCCTTTCATGATCTGGCCAGGACAAGGCAATGGAGAGGAGGCAATCTGGGGACAAAACAAGTGGTCCAAAGATCTTGATGACCTTTTTTTTTATTTTTAAGAAATTATCTTTATTGAGGTATAATTTGGATACAATAAAATTTTTCCCATTTTAAGTATATGGTTCGATAACAACAGTTTAGTAAATACCACATAATATTGAACATATCCCTTGCTCCAAAAAATTCTTCCATGTCTTTTTGCCGTCAATCAATCCTGTCCCCAGTCACCTGCCTCTGGCAACCACTAATCTGTTTTCTATCTCTTTAGCTTTGCCTTTTGAAATGTCATATAAATGGACTCATGCAGCATTAGCATTTGGCTCTGGCTTCTTCTTCAGTATAATACATTTGAGATTCATCCACATTATTTCATGTATCAGTAGTTTGGTTTTTGTTTTTTTATTGCATACTACTATTCCATTTTGTGAATAACCCACAATTTGTTTATCCATTCACCTGCTGATGGGCATTTGGGCTGTTTCCAGTTTGGGGCAATTAGGAATAGAGCTGACAGGAGTAGTCATATACAAGTTTTTGCTGGAATGTGCTAAGCTTTTAATCTATTTTTAATTACCAATTAATACATGAACACATTCTTTCTCTTATCAAATCCATACAGAAATAGGGTAAAAAGCAAGATTCCCTTGTACTTAGCAGTGTTTCTCAAGCTTTAATGTGCATACAAATCACCTGGGAATCTTGCTAACATGCCCATTCTGATTCAGTGGGTCTAGGGATTCTGCTTTTCCAACAAGAAGGTGCTTTTCAAGGTGGGGGAGGGAGTGTTCACAGACCGCATGTTGAGTAGGAAGGCATGAGACTAGTGACTAGCATTTCTCTAAGTGTCATCACCTGATCATCTTTGTCACAGTCACCCAGGGGGTGTTAAGCATGCAGATTGCAAGTCCTGACCCACATGCAGTGACTTTAAGTCTGAGGGATGGAGCCCACAACTCTGTGCTTTTAAACAATGCTCGTCTAAGTCTGAGGTCCACTGCCTTGGGACTTCAGGTCTGCAGGGCCTGACTGGGACTGTCTTGTCTGTGGTTATGTCCCCTGAGCCTAGCACAGAGCCTGGTCCATGCAAGATACTTAAGAAGTATTTGTTTCCCAACACTGTCCTATGCGGCAAGTTCTGCACCCTGGGGACCACCCCTGGATATTCTCTGGTCTGTGGCAATTCTGCTCAGCTTTTCCTGCCCTATGACCTTAAAAGCTGCATCAATGCAGCTTTTATTGGGAGAATAAGGGCTGTAGTGAAAAGCATGAGCTCCCCCAAGGCATTCAGGAACATACTTCAGCTTAAATTTGTCCGAATAACAGTATGTGGAAATCATGGTGGATAAAATGTCTGCAAGCTACGGCTCAGTGCCCGGTGGAAGAACAAAAACCTACACACATCAGCCTTAGGGGAAGATCCGGGAGGGAAACCCAGCATTGTCTGTCATGGGATTCTGATAGGCCTGGAGACCACAGTTGTAACTGGAATATGTTATGGGGTCTGTGAGCATTTGTCTACAGCAACTTCAGATAGTCCCCATAGCCTCATATTCGCCACTTGACACAAGGCCAGCTAGCATTTTCCTTGTCAGCACTTCTACCTACTATTGCCCCAGGACCCCAAGCAATGATCCTGAACCTACATGCCAATCCAAGAAGTGCTGGATTTCCATTCTGCTCCCTTGGCTGCTTCGGTTCTAAAGACAAATACTGTTTGTTACAATGGGCTCATCCAGGAGCTTCCAGAGCCCAGGTTGGTCACAAGCAGCAGGCGAGGACTGAGTGAGATGAACAACATGGTCCCAAGGGCAGCAGGCAAGCCGAGACAAATGCAGGATGTCAGTTCTGAGGGCCACACCTGGAGAGGGCCACAAATGAGTCTGAGCACATCAGAGGCCACAGCCAGCAGGCAGGCCACCTTGAAACCAGGCCCCAGGAAAGATGTTTGTGGAAACTGTGGGCATTTAGTCTGCGTGCTGCCCTCAAACATCTGAAAGATCCATTTGTGGGAAACGGATGGGGTTATTTCCACAGCCCCAGGGGCAGAACTAGGATCAGTGAGTAGACAATTCAAGGTTTTTACTTTCTATAAAAATAATTTACTCAGTGAGAGATGTCCAACAACGGACTCAGCTGCATAGTCAGATAGTGAAGTCTCCATCGGGGAGATGTTCAAGTAAGGACCAGAAAATTTGGGGGAGTATAAAGCACTTGAAATTAGAAGATATGATTCAGAGGCCTTCAAAGACCTTTCATTAGGGTATGGATGAGGCGGTCAACGGAATTTATCTACCACTGCAATCACAGTTATGGCCACCTGGTGGCAACAGAGCTGCATCTTCAGTGCCTAGGAACAATCTGGAGCTAACTGAAAACCTAACAGGAAAACAACAAAAAGATGAACATAAACAAGTAATCAATTCAGACAAATTGACATTATGGAATCAAGGAGTATTTTAGTTCCCAGCAAGACCTGTTAAGTTGTAATTTTTTGAGAGATTTATTATCTTTTATATTTTAAACTTTCCACTGATGCACAACATACACACAGCCAAGTGCACAAACCATAAGTGTACAGCTCAGTGAATTTTCACAAACAGAACACACCTGTGTAACCAGAACCCAGATCACAGAATATCATCAGTACCCCAGAAGTCCCCTCAAGCCCCTCTCTACCTACTCCCCCAGTAAGGTTAACCACTATCCTAACTTCTAACACCACAGGTAAGTTTTGCTTGTTTTTGAATTTTACATATGTGAAATCATGAAGTGCAGATGCTTTTGTATCTTGCTTCTTTCTCTACATCATTCGTGTGATTCCTTGATTTCGCTGTGTAGAGGTATAGTGCATTCTCATCGTTATATAGCAGTGCATGGTGTAAATACACCACAATTTATTTGTCCATTCTGTTGATGGGTATTTGGTTGGTTTCCAATTTGGGGGTCATTAAACAGAACGCTATCACTTTCTAGTATACATATTTTGGAGGGCATATGTACCCAATTCTATTGGGGTGTAACAGAATTGCTGGGTCCTAGCTGTACGTGGCCAGTTTTAGTAAACACACCAGAGTGACTGAACCAATTTACACTCCAACTAAGAACACATGAGAGTTCTGGTGGCTCCACAGCCTCACCAACACTTGGCATTTTCCGTTCAGATACGTTTGGGTGGAGGAAATATGATCTGGAGTGGAACACCCCTGCATCCAAGAGGAGGAGGGGAGACACAGCTTTGGGAAGACCCCTCAGCATTCAGAGGGGCTGTGTGTCCAGGCAGTAGGAGTAAGGGTACCAACCAGGTGGTGGAAGATTTCATCGCATCAGTACATCTTGGTGAACCCATCAGGACATTAATATCTGTTGAATGGAGATTCACATTACAGGCTTTCAACAATCACCAGAATGGTGCGGCTCTCCTTTCCTAAGTGCTGGAGATACAGCAGTGAAGAGACACAATATCCCTGCTTTAACGACATTTACACTGTGTGGGGGTGGGGGGAGCTGACAATAAATAAATACATGCCAGATGATGAAAAGTTCTACAAAGAAAAATAAAACAGGGGAAGTGCACAGGAGGTACACTTTTAAAATGGGGTGGCATCTCTGATAAGGTGACCCTGGGCAGCCTGAAGGAAGTAAGGGTACAAACCATAGGAAAAGAATATTCCAGACACAGGGAGCTGTTCAGCGCAAAAGCCCTGAGGTAGGTGTGTGTTTGGCGTGTCGAAGGCCCAGTACAAAGCAGGTGGGAGAAGGAGTGGTAAGGGATATGGTGAGAGAGTTGGCAGGGACCGTGATCATGCAGAGCCTGCCCCCACAGATGTTTAGAACCAACCACAAACCCAGCTCAGTACACACATGTATGCTCATATAATGGGCTGCATTATTTAGGGTTTGCTGTGGTGGTGGTGGTTGCTTACAAAACTGGGATAATACATATATTAACAACATTATCATAGACATCTTTTCAAATCAGTAACACAGATCAAGGGCAGCAAACTTTTTTTTCTGAGCTTTTCTGCAGGCCACACAGTCTCTGTGGCAACGACTCAAAACCACTGTTGTAATATGAGAGCAGCCATAGACAATATGTAATGAATGGGTGTGGCTGTGTTCCAATAAAACTTTATTAACAAAACTGGTGGCAGGCCAGATTTGGTTTGGTGCTGCAGTGTGGCAGACTCCTGACCTAGCTCTTCACTGCTATATCCCCAGTGCCTGTCATACAGTAGATGCTCAATGAATATTTGTTAAATCAATGAATCTAACTTATTTCAAATACTTGCAGAATATTCCATTGCTGGAATAAGCATCCTTGGACCTACTGCTTTACAAATTGGTTGTCTTGTTTCTCAGATTTTTAGGAGTGAGGATGCTAGGTCAAAGGCTTGTGAGCTTTTTCTGTTCTATTTTTCAATTGATCGCCTTCTCCTTGAAACCCTTTCCTCTCCTGGTTTCTGTGACACCATTCTCTCCTCATTCTTCCCCTTCTTTAGCCACTCCTTCCTAGTATCCTTTCCTGAACTTAACTGAATTTCAGAGTCCCTGCAGCGGGCACAGTAATCCCTCCCCCTCCCAAAGAGGTCCACCTCCTAATCCCTGGAACCTGTAAATGTTCCCTTACATGGTACATGGGACTTTGCAGGTGTGGTTAAGTAAGTTAAAGACCTTGAGATGGGGATGTTATCCTGGATTATCTGGGTGAGGCCAGTAGAATCAAAAGGAACCTTATAAGAGGGAGGCAAGGAAGGTCAGGGTGAGAGAAGATGTGACAACAGAAGCAGGGGCTGGAGTCAGAGCATTTGAATCTGGGAAGGACCCAATTAAAGTTGATGACTTTGAAGACAAAGGAAGGGCACATGGGCCAAGGATGCTGGTGGCCTCTAGAAGCTGGAAAAGGCAAGGTAGTAGATTCTGCCTAGAGCCTCTGAAGGCACGCGGCCCTGCCGACACCTGGAGTTTAGACTTCTGACCTCTAGAACTATAAGATAAGAAATTTGGTGCTGTAAGCCACTGAGTTAGTGGAAATTTGTTATAATAGCAATAGGAAATTAATATATTTCCCCAGGGGGTGGTCCTGGGTCATCTTCTGCTTTCCAGCAAAACTTACTCCTTTGAGGTTTGCATCCAGTTCTCCAGCACCTCTACTTATAAACTCATAAATTTAAATCTCTGGTCTACTACATGCATTCTTCTCACCTGACACTAATTGATTTTATTTGCTCACAGGTTCTCAGTGCAGGCACTTTACCAAGCATGTCCTTACATACTGTGAACCCAAACTCATAAATTCAGAAAGAAAAAAAACTGTACACTCACAGTTAATTACGTTCTAATCATTGCATTTCCCTCAGCACATCACTCAGATAATACCAGATATTTAGGGAGTCCTATACATCCCCGTTTTTACTGAGTGGTGAAACCTCATTATCTTTTAGCTTCTGGTTGAAAACTCCAATTAATGTCTGAACATTTCGAACACAAGGGAATGTGTTCTCAGTACCACACAGTCCCTCACTGTCAGAGGCACTAGCTCAGTGGTTCTCAACAGGGGCAAGCCCTTCTCTCAGGGACATCTGTCAATTTCTGGAGACATCTGGTTGTCACAACTGAGGGGGAAGGAGCTGCTACTGGCATCTGGTGGGTAGAGGCAAACGGTGCTGCTAAACATCTTACAATACACAAGACACCCCACCCCCAACAAAGAATGATCCAGCCCCAAATGTCAGTGCTGCCAAGTTCAAGAAACGCAGCTCTAGATGAGCCCTGTACAGATGTTTTTTAAAAAAGAGTTTGAATTAGCTCAGTAACATTTAATCCAATATGCCAACCGGAGTGTACTTTTAGTTTGGTCACTTCAGAGGCTCTTTTCAATTTCCTTCAAATTCTGTCACTCTATTTCTGGATTCTGTTTCTGGAGCAGTCCCTACTACCCTACACAAGCACACTTGAGTTGCCATGCTCTCCCCAAATCCATTTATGATGACAGCTGCTGGAACCCTAAGTTTTTTGGACATAAGATAGCAAAATCTATCGGAATCTGTTTTACACCCACTTCAAATCATACCTGGGAAGTGCTTTTGGTTTTCTAACATATATAAGAATATACACTAGGTTGAAAACCACAGGAATTGTGCTCTCTAGGATGTACTTTACAATCTGAAGTTAATTTGAAGTTAAAACTCTTCTGGATCAGATTGAGGTGATGTGCCCTCTCCTGCTGACCGAGTCCTGCAGTTACCTCCACAATTTTAGAAAGAGCAGTGAGGGGTGATCTTTTATTTGCCACATTTTAGGTGTCTAAAGAAATGATATCCCATACCACACAACCATCATTTCTCCTTTGAGTTTTTCTTCCGAACTACTAGAATGCCGATGACCCAACACCCCCTTCAACGATGACATTTGAGACAGCTTCCTTTTCTGTAGCTGGTGCTATTGGGTTTTTTTGTTAAGAGTAGCTGCTGGGCTGCGGGAAAGAGGTCAGAGAGCTGTGTCAGCTGCATCTTTCTCTTGAGCAAATGAACTGTAAGGAGAGAGGAGGTGACACTCTGCTCCCCATATGCAGCCTTTAATAAATACTGCAACATTGCCTTCCCAAAAGAATATTCATCCCATAACACTATACAAGTGCCATTTTCCGATACCTCTTGCTAATAATGATTAACAAATTTCAAAAATATTGACAATTTGATGAGTGAAAAATGTTATCATTTGGTTGAATTCTCATCTCCCTTAACTACAATATTCCACAAGTATGTAAATTTTAAAAAGAGCCAAACTAAATTTTTTATTTAACTTTAAGCACAGGGCAGTATGGCTTCTATCCACTAGATGCCAGTATGAATCCCCTTACTCCCAGTTCTAGCAACCATAAATATCTCTAGGACTTGCCAAATGTCCTCCGGGGGGCAAAATCTTCCCCTTCTCAGAAGCTGAAGGATAATAAGGTTGCATCACTCAAGAGCAGGTAATCTACAGAAATACCTAAATAGCTGCGATTATATAGGTGATAAGCTTTTCTCTATTTAAGCTTCGGTGACACCATACTTTCCTGTTTCGTTTTGTTTTGTTTTCCCCTATCTCTCTAGCCACTTCTTCCCAGTCTCCTTTCCTGGACTCAACTAAATTTCAAAGTATCTAAAATTGTGGTCCTTGGTCTTCTGCTCTCCATTTAAACATTTTCCTTTGGGGTTTTCACCCAGTTTTCCATCTCTAAGTGGCATCTCTACTGATAAACTCACAAATATATATTTCTGCCGCATACCTAAGGTGCCCTCCAAACCAATGGGGTGAAGTATGGTTATTGAGACAACGGACTCTACAGAAGAGAAAAAGAGCTGATCCCTCTGGGAGAGCTGACAGGTCTTGCTCAACCTTGTTGAGCACCTACTGTGTGCCAGGGGCCTTGGCCGTGCTCCCTTTGTGAGCACCTACTGTGAACAGGGGATTCCCACGTACACCCCAGTCTACAGGTGACTCGAGCTGCTAGTGCCCCAAGAAAGAACCCATGGAGGGAGAGGGGGGCGTGCAGGGCAGCGGTGAAGGCTGTGAGACCTGGAGGAGCTGAAGCCGTCAGGCGTGTCCGCTTGCAACGCGATCCAGCCGGATCATCTGGACCTCTCTGCATAATCCTCGGATTCAGTGAAAGGGGAATTCAATTATCCAACAGCATTCGCCAACCAAACCAAAAGTGAACCAATCAGCGGAGGATATTCGCAGCCTCGTTTTAAGGGGCCAATCAAAGACCACGATGACCTATTATGACAACCTCGAGAACCAATGACAATTGAAGATTCTCCCAGCCTGCTTCCAAGCCCCGGCCCCTACAGATCACTCTGGGGACCAGTTTTTTAAAAGATACAAATTAGAAGACAAGTCCGCGGCTGGACGACGAGACAAGACGTTTACAAAACGGTTAAGGAAGGCTGGTGTAATTTCCGTGAGCGGCCGAAACAGCACTTTACCAAAACCTCGCGGACGTTGGACTCGCAAGTCACACCCGAGCAGAGCCCTCCGACGCGAGAGGGTACGTGCCTGCGCGCTGACGTCACACGCGCCGGGCCCCGCCTCCGCCGGCCGCCCTTATAGTGTAGCCCTGGCGCGCGCGCGCGCCATTGTGTGGCTGGACTCGGCCCGCCGTTGCGGTGTGAGGCGCGTGTTCGGGCTCTCGCCGACCCCGCACCTGCAACCGCGGGCCATTGCCTTGCGGCCCGTCGTTTGGTAGCCAGCCCTCGGGCCCCCTGCCCGCCACGGACATGCCGCGCGTCTACATAGGACGCCTTAGCTACAACGTCCGGGAAAAGGACATCCAGCGTTTTTTCAGTGGCTACGGCCGCCTACTCGAAGTAGACCTCAAAAATGGGTGAGTCGACGCTAAGCACCTGCGTCCTCCCCCAGCGCCCCGGCCTGGCGACGGCAGGGGCTGTCAAAGAAGAGACGGCCAAGGCCGCGGCGCCGCGTGGCAAGGCCTCTAAAATGGCGGCGGCGCGGGGCTGCGAGAACGCGCGGGGGACGGCGGCCGCGCGCGGGCTTGCGCGGCCCCGGCTTAACGACGCCCCCACTGTCCCCTAGGTACGGCTTCGTGGAGTTCGAGGACTCCCGCGACGCCGATGATGCCGTTTACGAACTGAATGGCAAGGAGCTCTGCGGCGAGCGCGTGATCGTGGAGCACGCTCGGGGCCCGCGCCGCGATCGCGACGGCTACAGCTACGGAAGCCGCAGTGAGTCCAAGCCCTCCGCGCTCCGCGCCCTTGGGGACCCTGGGGGACGGGCGCAGGCACTACGGTGGGGGGGTGGGGCCTCCCAGCCCGGGCAGGCGCGGCGGCCGGGGACGCTTGGCCAGGGTATATACCCAGGCCCCGCTGCCTTCACGCCTGCCGGGGCAGCTGCGGGACGCCGGAACGCGGGGTTTGGGTTGTGGGTTTTGCTTAGTCAGGGTTTGGGGGTTTTATTGCTAAGTTGCGCGGGTAAGGGGGTTGCGGGGGAGGGGTTCTGGGCACCTGTCAGCACTGTCATGGGTTCTGCCCACTTGGGAAGCGAAGGGTGGTAGTATTTGTTGTATCCCCCGTGCTTACCTGGCAGTGCCTTAGGTTGAAATGTGAGGGTCTTAGAGTAGATGTTGGGGGGTTTGGCTGGGGTAGAGGTGGTGGTTGGGAAAGGGAGGAGTTTAAAGAACAGGTATTAGAGTTAACTAAAATTGGCGGGTCAGAAAAACTATTTTGCTGTTTTGAAGTAATGTGGTATTATACCACAAACTTTAAATAAGCCTTATGCTGTATTGAACTGGTTGGGGCATGTTATTGGGAGGAGGTGGGAGGGGTTTTGGATATATTAAATGTTTGATGTTGAAATTGTTGCATGTTGAATTCAAACTTTTTAACAAGTCCTTGATGTTTCAATTTGAAAGTGACCAATGGGGCTGAGGCTGTGTCCACTGAGGCTAAGATGACTGCCTTTCCTGATTGGCCTTGGCTTTTCCATACATTGTGTGACCCTTGCCCTATGACCCTTTGGCTGACCTTACCGGAAGCCATGACGACAGCAGCCTTTTGCCATTAGACGCAGGGTGATGGTGAGGATTCCAAGGGTTAGACAAAACTGGTTAATCTGAACTAGGTGACTGTTACCTTGCGTGTTTTGTGGCCAAACCACCACCAAAAACCTCACACTGTGATGTAAGTACTTAGTGTAACTAGTAAACATTTTTGTAAAATGTAGAAATGCATGTAATCAGTTAAGTTTTATATTTTACAATGTTCTGTAAAATAAAACTTAGCGAGGTAAACTGAATAAAGGAGCAGTCACTCTCTAACAGATTGTAGGAGAAGTTTAGTTGGCTTTAGTCTAATTTGACTTGCCCTTAATTTAATTTATGGCAAATCACAAATGTTTCAAAGGTTTAGCAATATAATAGCAAAGTCCTACTCCAGTAAATAAAAGTTGATATGTTTGTACTAACTTTCAAAAACATTATGCATCGCTATCATTACAAAGCATCTAATTGTTCCCTTAATGTGATAAAGGTGGTGGAGGTGGATACAGCAGTCGGAGAACTTCTGGCAGAGACAAATATGGACCACCTGTTCGTACAGAATACAGACTTATTGTAGAAAATCTTTCTAGTCGTTGCAGTTGGCAGGATTTAAAGGTATGTGCTGTAATTTGGGATTAAAATATTTCCAAGAATCAAACATGGTGTGTAGGTCTTTTTCTTTAGATCTCAGGGTCAGACTCATCTTATGTTGCCATTTTAGGATTTCATGAGACAAGCAGGTGAAGTGACCTATGCGGATGCTCACAAAGAACGCACAAACGAGGGCGTGATTGAGTTTCGCTCTTACTCTGACATGAAGCGTGCTTTGGATAAACTGGATGGTACAGAAATAAATGGCAGAAATATTAGGCTCATTGAAGATAAACCACGAACGAGCCATAGGCGGTCTTATTCTGGAAGCAGATCAAGGTAACTTGCTCAAGGACATGAAGATGGGAGGAAACAATATATATCAAAAAGAAAGAAAAAGGAGTACTTGAGTAATTTCAATTACTGCTTAACTGAACCTTAGTCAATTTTTAGTTTCTCTTTGGTTGTGTGTCATTGGGTTCTTTCCCAGATGTTTTTATTGTGGATTTACTGATTTTGCAGTGAATAAATACTTTTTTTTGATGGCCCTAACATTGACATTGAGTTTTGTGGAGCTGAAGATTTCATTGTTTCTTGTTACAGGTCACGGTCTAGAAGAAGGTCACGAAGTAGGAGTCGCAGGAGCAGCCGCAGTAGATCTAGAAGTATCTCAAAAAGTCGCTCCCGGTAAACAATCTATTATTGGTTGTGTTGTTCTGAATGTTACTTGCTTGTTTATGGAGTACATATGTATACTGCCGAGGTAATGAAAAAATCTTTTTTCTTAACCAGATCCAGGTCACGGAGCAAAGGTCGATCACGTTCCCGATCAAAGGGCAGGAAATCCAGGTCAAAGAGCAAATCTAAGCCCAAGTCTGATCGAGGCTCTCGATCCCGTTCTCGAAGCAGATCTAAAGATGGGTATGAGAAATCTCGAAGCAGGTCTCGGTCTCGATCGCGTTCCCCCAAGGAAAATGGAAAAGGTGATATAAAGTCAAAATCCAGATCAAGGAGCCAGTCTCGTTCCAAATCACCCCTGCCTGTCCCACCCTCAAAGGCTCATTCTGTGTCCCCTCCACCAAAAAGAGCTACAAGATCCCGTTCTAGGTCTCGCTCAAAATCAAGGTCACGGTCCAGATCGAGTTCCAGAGATTAATCCAGAACTGTACGTTCTTTGCACACTATTACAGAACACTTTTCCTACTTGGCTTAGGCAGTTACTCTTTCATGTTTGTACTTGGCCTCTCCTTGCAAGAGGAATCACCTGAAAACAGGGGCTCACAGAAATTGGATTTATGGCCAAATTTGTTGGAAAAGATGAGGTTCTAAAGAAATGGTGGCATGAAGTCAAAGACCCTCTCCCTTCTTTGTAGAATTAAGATAATTTTGATTTTATAGCTTTTGAGCTAAAATAACTTTTGTAAAGATTAAGCTCATTTAGATTTTTTTTAAGTATTTCAGCAGGATCTGTTGTAAGGGTTTTTTGTTTTATTTGTTTGCTTATTTTTAAATTAACCGTTTCAAGCTTTGAAAACTTAAGGCTTTAGAGGGAGAACCTAATTTTCAATTACGTTGGCTTTTTATAAAGCTTGAGTTATGTAAGATTTAAATAAAAGTTTGCTACCAAGATGATTGCCTTATTGAATAGGTCAATGATCATCCTTTAAGTATTGACATATGCTATTTGTGGAAAAGATATAAATTCTACTTAAGTGTAAAACAAGGCAAGCCTCAGACCAGCAATAAATTATTCAATTTGGAGAACGTTGTCCTGTTGATCAAGTTTGCGAAGTCTATCTGCCCCTCTAATGTTAGGTTAAAATTAAAAAGTACTTTGTAGCCAGTCTAGTCCACATTTCACCTAAATTAATAGGTTTTAAATGAAACTTTTTAAAAATTTAAATTTGAATGCTTCAAGAAATAGCTCCTAATACTTTGGATCTAGTTTAGCTAATACCACTTTCTGGAAGGTGATCAGCGTAATTTGTGTCTTGTTAGAATATGGTTCAGTTGTCTTGAATCCAAAAGTAGCCTTTCTTTGATCAGAAATTTAGCATATTGTTCAAAGTGGAAAAGCAAAGACTGCATTTTCTGATGGAAATCAAACTCATTTAATAGGCACGTAAAAGATCACTTGGTAAAGTCAGTTGCCGATTAAGGTAAAATCCCACCCAACAATCAGTCCATTATAGATAGTGGGGTGAGGTGATAATTGGTTAGATCATCCTTGTAAATTTTATACAATGTATAGATAGATTGGGGGAAAAAATTAAGTGGGTAAACCCTAAACTCTTTGTACTTTTCTTATGACTGAAGTGTAATATACGAAATTATGCAAATTTGTAGGTGTTACTGGATTAGTACTTAGTCTATAAATCCATAAGCCTAATTAGTTGAAATTACAGTTTGAGAAATAATCAACTTATACCCCTTTGCTCAAATACCTTTAGTGGTTTTTAAAATTAACTTCATTTAAAAGTGCTCATTAAACTTAGTCTGAAGTCAAGGTATATATTACTTGGTTTAGCTTTACTATCTTCCTAGGAGCTGTCACCATGGAAGGTACTAAGGTTGGGTTGTGGTAGGGCATGAAGCCACACTGCTCATTGTGCCACAGGTGTGTCTGGAAAGCATGATATTCTAGGGGTAGTGGTGGGGGTTCAAATGATCCAGAAGGCATCCCCAGTAAAGTGAGGCTGAGAAGAAGAATTCAGTCAAAATAAAGATCTACATGTCAAACTAGAAGAGCTGAGTGGGAGTACTTGATAATGAGTTTGAAAGCCTCTGAACTGGCTTACTTCAGAAATAAAAATTAGATGAATAAACTATTATTGTTTTAAAGAAATTCCTGGGTTTCCTGTTAGAAAATCTTTAAAGCTTCCATGAGCTTATTTTCTTTACTTTGATATTTTTTGTTTTTATAGATATTTACTATATAAGAAATACCTTTTTTCCCATATAAACTTCAGAATTTGAGAGAAGAAAATGGTGTTGACAATTGTAGTTCATTATTTTTTGTCTTTTCTAAAGAACATAAGTGATGATTCTTAGTTTATATAATATAAAGAGGCATGCTTCCATTGCCTTTCAAAATTTAGTGTTTTAAGGACTAATGATCTTAAAAATTGGCTTTGACCAAAGTTCTCTTGTTTTCAGGGAAAGAACATAAAAGCTTTTAAAACCACAGCCTTTTAAAAAGAAGGAGGGGAATAATACAAAGTGAAATTTTGGCTTTCTTAAAGTATCCAACATCCTTCAACTGGGCTCTCGTATTATGTTACATCACTTGGTGACATGCAGGTTTGTCCACGTCATATAGCTGCCCCAGTAGTGGGTTATTGTATAAGTAAATGTCTGCACCCGTAAAAATTTTCTAGTAGGAGCAAAGACCAGTTTATTTGAAAATTCACATCCTATAACACACCTGTGAACCCAAGTCATGGGTATGCCAAACCACTGTATTTATAACATTGGCCCACTTGAGAACAGAGTTGACTGATAAAAATGTTTAGTACCTTACTAACTTGTGTTGAATCCAAGAGTTTTAGAATATGCCACACATTCATCTTTAGCAAGATAGATGGAGTATTAAGCTGATACAGGGCAGAAAGAAATGAGTAACATCTTGGCTCCCCTTTCACTTGACAGTTTTATTGACATGCCACAGTGCCTTTACGGCCAGTTTGAGTCCTACCTGCTCCTGCAACTTTTACTTTCCTCCTCCTGTGTTGTTACCACCTTTCATCTTGGTATTTTTCCCACCTTGTTAACCTGTTTTATGCTTTGCCTCAATAAAATGCTTACCGAGGGAAGGGCTTGTTTTGAATTTCTTGTGTATACCCACTGGCATTAGTATATAGCTAAGCATCCTTGGCAAATGGTTTTTTGAATTAGACTTGCCATTGGCAAGCCATTTCTGTCGTGCATATAATAAAAGAATCCTCAAAAACATGAGGAATTTGGGATCAACATAGTAGGTGGTTTCTTTATACAAGTCATTAACCCCTGTGCTTCAGTGTCACCTGTGAAGTGTTAGGGAGAAGACCTCATGTTTGAAGATTAAAAGTTAATGTATGTTAAGTACTTCTGGGTAGTGCCATAATAAATATTAGCTACTATTTTGAAGAATTGAACATACTAAAGCATTTTTGTATTTACCTGCTTTATTTTCATATAAAATTTACCCATTTTTGTAATTCACACATTTTTCTAGGTTATCATAAACTAGGAAGCTTTAATCTTTTCCCAAGGCCTAAGCCTAATTTTCTTAATTTAGACTTGGTGTGCACTAAACTTGGCAACTTAAGTTTTAGAAATCAGATTTATTTACCATGCTTTCAGAGGGCAGTGTCTTCTAACCAGTCCCTGTGGTTATACCCAATTTCAGTCCTGTTGGCAGTAGTACTTCTGATGTAATTTTAATTACAAAAGTCACAAGTACTTGGAATATGAAGGCTTTCCCTCAGCACCCACTATTAATAGTAATTGCCCAGACTGCTGGTCCTGCTACTGCAGTTTGGTTTCAATGATAAGCTGTCTATGCTATGAGTAGCATTCTGCAATTTGTTTTTGCTCATTAAGATGCTCATCAGAGCTATTCTTTAAATGGCTGACTAGTATACTATTGAATGAGTATGAAATAAATGCATTTTTTTCCAAATTGAAAATGTATTATCCTTTGGCTTATATAACAACACAAGTGAAAGTACACATTACCTTCAATATTCATAATCTTTTAGAGCTCCCACACAGTTCAGCACCTAGTAATTTTCAGTTGACACACTAAATCTTCTTTCCAGAATCTGTCGGTATCTAACACTATTTGCTAAGTGGATGAAATAGTATAATTGCTCTTTAAATTCGTAGTTTAGATATGCATACATATTTTACAGCAGTCTTACAGATGGGCCACCAGTATGAAGTAATTGACTTAAATTTTTGAAAAGGAAGTAATCATGTGGTTTGAAAATCTAGATTCAAAAGGGTATACAATGAAGCCCACCTTTGACTTGGAATAAGCCAGTCTTACTAGTTTCATACATATCCTTTGGAGGTGTTTTGTGCATATATAAGCAAATCTAGAAAAAGGTTCATACTTAGGATAGTTTCATCACATAGCCCACTTGAGTTTTACAAAGGCAAGTGATACTAGCTAGGATGCTCTATTTTTCATTAAATTTGTTATTCATAGTCAACATATTTATACCCCTTTTAGCGGTCCTTTCTAAGGTAGTATGATTTTAGCATGAGGCAAGTTTTAAATCCTGGTTCAGTTCCTAACTAAGCCCTAAAATGTTAAAATACAATGCAATGCCTATTTCAAGTACTCCATCTTTTAATACAACCACTCATAAAGAAACCAGGATAATAGAGACAAAACTGAGAGTAGAGTTTTTGGTAATTATTTTGATACAACTTCAAATTTAGGGAAGAGTTGTAGATATTGATAGTTCAAGAAACTTCTATATATCCTTTTCCAAAATTCACCTATTTGTTTCATTAACTTCTCCACTGATATATTATTTTCTGAAACATCTGAAAGTAAGTTGGAGAAAGGGTGCCTTTTGATCCCCCAAATTGTTTCCTAGAAACATTCCTAGACATTCTCATATAACTAGAGCATAATTATCAAAGTAACATTGATAGAATACTGTTATCTAAGCCACAGTCCATACTTAAATTTCATCAACTGTTCTGTATTTTTTTCCCTTGGTGCAGGATCATTTGGATTTTGTCACGTCTCTAAAAGTCTCTAATCTGAAACAAGTCCTCAGCCTTTTTTTTTTTTTTTTAAATTTTTAAATTGTGAAATATACAGAAAAGTGATAACTTTCAAAGTACAATTTAACAAGTAGCAAATTTCAAAGAATGTTATGGATTACAGTTCCACAATTTCAGTTATTTATTTATTGTGAAGTATAACATATATACAGAACTGTGATGACTTTCAGAGTACGGTTTAACAAGTAGCTATAGAGCAAATTTCGAAGCATGTTGTATGTTACAGTTCTACCACGTCAGTTTTTTACTTCTAGCTGTTCTAGTACCCTAGAAACAAACAAAAATTATATAAAGAGTCAGTATTTGCAATCCTTTGTTAAATCTTATCTTGTCAGTTGCTACCCCTTCTCTCATATGATCACTTTCTCTTCAGGGATATCTGGGCAGTGACCACTCTAACTTATTCATACTAAAAAGGGGTGTCAACATTATGGGGAAGGGGGATGTGTCTGGTTGATGTTCTTGGAGAGGCTGTTGTCATTTTTGAATAGTTAAGGACAATTTTGTAGAATTTCCCTCAGCTGATGTTTGTTCTGATGTTTCTTCATGATTGCATTTTTGGCAGGAATATCACAAAAGAATGCGACTCTCCTCTATGCTTCCTATCCAGTGTCACAATGGTGTCACTTTAAAGTCCTCTTTTTCCCTTTGTAGTTAATTTATGGGGGGATAACTAGAGTCTATGAAATGTCCACTATTAGTATTTATTAGTGGTGTTCTAATCTATATTTTTAGCATTCTACTGTAGCGAAGTGTTCTCTCTGAGAGTAGACTTCTAAAGATAAGATTAGGAGAACTAAAAAAAAAATTTTTAATAGGAAGTCAATCATTTTGGAGCTACCCCTCCAGCTTTGATGGCATCAGATTGGACCTCATTACTGCTGAAAGCAGAAGTAGCGTGATTCCTCTACCCCAAGGCTGAAAAAGGGGGCAGAAGGCATCACTTATTAGCTAGACAAAAGATAAAATATGAGAAGAAAATACTAAAGACAGTAATCTGTGCTTTCATCCATAATCTATAAAACTAACCTAATACTGTGAGGAAGTAAACACTACTGTCAAAGTTTTTGGCACAGTCATTAAGTAGGAGCTGCCTTTACGAGACCATTCTATAAATACAATAGCTAAACCTGAATACTGTTCTAGCCAACTGAGAAAGGCAAAGCAGAATTGCTGAACATGACGCCCAAATATTAGAGTATCATCCCCGCTTTTCTAGTGTTTCATGAACAGCCTTGAGTGTATTATTTAATTATGTTCCTGTTACATTTATTATACAAAATTTTAAACACCAGAGAGAATAGTATGATGACCTCTCTCCCCCCACATAATCATCAGCCTTAAGTATGCCTGTCACTTCCTCCCCAGGTATTTTTTTTTAATTTGATTTTACTGAGCTATATTCACACACCATACAATCATCCACGGTGTACAATCGTTCATAGTACCATTATATAGTTGTACATTCATCACCACAATCAACCTTTGAACATCTTCACTACCACACACAAAAAAAGAATGAGAATTAAAAGTAAAAACACCCAAAACATCCCATACCCCCCTCCCTCCCCATTATTCTTCCACTCCCCGTCCCCATCCCTCCACTCATCTGTCCGTACACTGCACAAAGGGAGTGGGAGCCACAAAGTCTTCACACAATGCAGGCTACACAGCTGTACAGTCGTCTCCGAGAATAAAGGCTACTGGGCTGCAGTTCAACAGTTTCAGGCATTTCTCTCCAGCAATTCTAACACACCAAAAACTAAAAAGGGACATCTATACAATGCATAAGAATAACCTCCAGAATGACCTCTCAACTCCACCTGAGATCTCTCAGCCACTGAAACTCCACCCTGCTTCACTTCTCCTCCCCCTCCTGGTCCCAGAAGCCACCCCCCCCCCCAATCCCATGATGCCAGTACCAAGCTCACCCCTGCGAGCCATACCCATGCCACCAGGGAGATACACACCCCCAGGAGTCATGCCCCACACGGGGGGAGTGCAGCGAGTCCACTTGCAGAGCTGGCCCAGAGAGGCCACACCCGAGCAACAAAAGAGGCTCTCCAGGGCAACTCCCAGGCACCATTCTAAGTAAGCCTAGCCTCTCCTCCACAACAATAAACTTCATAAGGACAAGCCCCCAGATCAAGGGCGCGGCCCTCCAAATTGGCAGTTCCCAGTGCTTGAGAGAATTACCAATTCACCAGGTGGGGAAATTTAATTCCACATTTTTCCCCAGTCCCTCAAGGGGGCTTTGCAAATACATTTTTATTCTCTGCCCAAATTACTCTGGGAGGTATTGGGGCCTCACACCAGCCTGTACAAACCAACCAGAGCTCACTCCCTATTCAGCGCCCCATGTAATTATGTTGTTTGAATAAACTAACCATACAAACTAAATCATATAGTGTGTTACAAACAATATAGATTTTGCACCAAATAAATGTCCCTTCCTTTGGTCCCACACAGAAGCCAAAGCTTTAAAAACACCATCAATATCATTCTCTACCCTCCAGTCTGACTTACCCTAGTCCAAACCCATTTTGTTCATAGCTCTAATTGAAGTCTGATCTCCTTTTTTTCAGACTCCTTAACCTTTGCTGTATGGGTAATTACTGCTGACATTCACAGCTGTCAGACTCTGTCTCAGGTGTCACACAGATACCCAAAATTCCAGGGACTGACCAGACCATACACAAAGAGCTCAGCATCTCAGAATTTGGAAATAGCCATTACAACTCAGGAATAGATGTAACTGCTGTAAGAGCTTACAATCTAGGAACCTTTACAATAAGCCTTCCCCCTGAGAACCCATGCCCTCAGGCTCAGGTCTCAGAGATTGCACACCACAACTAAGTCTATATTAGTGAGGCATGATAATGTTTTCCTTTTCATTTCTTGGTTTATTTCACCCAAACATACTGCCCTCAATGTCCACTCACCTCACAACTTCACTCCTCCTTGTAGCAGCTTAATATTCCATTGTATGTATACAATGCAGTTCACCATTCCATTCACCAGTCGTACCCTTAGGCCACCTCCATCAACTGCAAATCATGAATACTGACATCATAAAACCCACTGTGCAAATGTCCATTCGTGTCCCTCTTTTCAGTTCTTCCAAGTAAATACCCACTAACCTGGTTGCAGGACCATATGGCAACCCCATGCTTAGCTTCCTGTAGAACCACCACACTGCCCTCCAAATGGGCTGCACCATTCTACTTCCCCCCCGACAGTGGTTAGGTACATCCCTTTCTCCACATTTTCTCCAGCACTTGTATCCCTCGGTTTATTTTTTATACAGTTTTATTCATGCACCATACATTCCATCCTAAATAATCAATGGTTCCCTGTATAATCACAGAGTTATGTATTCACCACCACTATCTATATAAGGACATTTCCATTTCTTCCACAAAGAAGAGGTGAAAAAAGTAAAAGGACAAAAAGAAAAAGAAAAAAAGAAAGAAAAAAAAAATGACAACTAAAAAGCAACAAAAGAAAAGGTAAAATTAAAATACAATTAAAAAGTCATACGCTACCACCAATGCCAAGGATCCCACATCCCTTCCCTACAACCCCCTCCCACAGGTATCCAGCCCTGGCACACTGCCCCTGCCACAAGTAAAGGAAGCATACCACAATGCCAACACAGACTCTAGTCTGTACCTACCGCACTTCCTTCCCAACACCTTGAAAAGCTGACATCCATCCATTCTCCCCCATGCAAAAACATATTTGTAAATTTTATCACAATCATTGACCACTCTAGGCTTCACCAAGCTACACAGTCCCAATCTTCATCCTCCCCCCCTCCCCCCAGTATCCCACATGCCCTCAACCCCCTCCCCAGAACTGTACCCTCAGTCATCCCTGCTCAATGCACACACACTGCTGTGCCACCATCACCCAAAACTGTGCTCCAAACCTCTCTCCTGTCTTTTCCTCTGTCTGTAGTGCTCTTTCATTTCATATTTCCTGTAGAGCAGGTATCTTGTTCACAGACTCTCTCATTGTCTGTTTGTCTGAGATATTTTAAACTCTCCCTCATATTTGAAGGACAGTTTTGCCAGACATAAAATTCTTGGTTGGTGGTTTTTCTCTTCCAGTATCTTAAATATATCATACCACTGCCTTCTTGCTTCCATGTTTTCTTCTGAGAAATCTGCACATGGTCTTATCGAGCGTCCCTTGTATGTGATAAACTGCTTTTCTCTTGCTGCTTCCAGAATTCTCTCTTTGTCTGTGACATTTGATAATCTGGTTATTATGTGTCTTGGCATAGGTCTATTTGGATCTATTCTGTTTGGGGTACACTGCACTTCTTGGATCTGTAATGTTATGTCTTTCATAAAAAGAAATTTTCAGTGATTATTTCCTCCATTATTGCTTCTGCCCCTTTTCCTTTCTCTTCTCCTTCTGGGACACCCATGACATGTACATTCATGAGCTTCTTCTTGTCATTCAATTCCCTGAGATGTTGCTCATATTTTTCCCTTCTTTTCCATATCTGTTCTTTTTTGTTAGGATTTCAGATGTCCTATTCTCTAGTTCATGAATCTTTTCTTCTGCCTCTTCAAATCTGCTATTGTTTGTCTCCATTGTGTTTTTCATCTCTTGTGTTGTGTCTTTCATTCCCATAAGTTCTGCCAATTGTTTTTCTAAATTTTCAAGTTCTTCCTTGTGTTTGCCCAAGGTCTTCTTTATATCCTTCATCTCTTTTGCCATATCTTCCCTCAACTCATTGATTTGATTTTTGAATTGATTTAGCATATTTGTTTGAAGATCTTTAATTAGTTGTTTCAATTCCTGTATCTCAGTTGAAGTGTGAGCTGGTTTCTTTGACTGGGCCATATCTTTGTTTTTCCTAGTGTGATTTTTCATTTTCTGTTGTCTAGGCATCTGGTTTCCTTGATTACCCCAATCCAATTTTCCAAGACACAAGGGGCTCAGGTCTCAAGAGGAGGCTGCATTCAGTATCAGGTTTCCCTTAGGGTGAGTCCTAGAAGATTGTCAGACTTTCCTGTGAGACCTCTAGACTTGGTGCTTTTCCTATCCTGCCCAGCAGGTGGCACTTGTCAGGCCACAGCTCCCCACTGTGTAAAAAGGTGTGGTCCCTTTAATTCTCAACATACCTTATCCTGGCCATGGACCAAGGGTGTCAGAAGCCAAGCTTAAGTTGTTTCTGGTTTGTTTGTTTGTTTGTTTTCCCCCAGGCCCTGGGGTCTGAATTCTCTAAGGGAGGGCCTCCACTTGAGCTGGTCCCACCTCCCTTTTCTTAGGGAAGATACACCCTTTAGGGAGTCATCTTCTCCTCCTGAATTCCTCCTTTATCTCTCTGACTCTATTAACTCTAACCTTGCCTGGGTCAGTGCTGACAATTGAAAATGTCCAAGGCTTTTTCTAATAGGCTACTTAGAGTGAGAGGAAAAAAAAACAAGGAAAAAGAGCAAAAGCCCCTTTTCAGATACAGTCCCCAGCCCCTCAGTTTCGTCAGTCAGCTGGTGTTGGTAACCAATTCTCTGTGCCCCATTTCTTGGGACACAGCTATTTTCCAGTATTCTGAGCTCAGCCATCTCCAAAAGCCTCTGTTTTTACTTATGTATTTTTTTCCTGCCTGCCCTGCCTCCTCTTTGCTGGAAGGAATCTGTTCCTTTCCTGCTTTGTCCAGGATTATGTGTGCTTGTAGCTTGTATTCAGTAGTCCAAATTTGTTAATTAAAACTGCAGTTGGAGCTTGATTGAGTTACTTTCCCTGTAACCTATTTCATTTTTCCACACAAGTGTTTCAGCTTAGCCGGCCATTCCAATAGGGGGTGGGTGGGCAGCTCTGAGTTTGGGGAACTTTACTTATGATTCTGTGCTTCAATCTCAGCCATTCCACCCATTCCAGGCTGGTGTACGATGTGTGTCCATTCACAGATGTCTCCCAACAGTTGTTCCAGATTATTTACTAGTTGTTCCTGGTTATTTACTAGTTGCTCTAGAGGACTAACTAAATTCCACACCTCTATATGCTGCCATCTTGCTCTGCCTCTTGTGTCCCCCAGATATTTTTGAAGGAAATCCTAGACATTTCATCTATCTAAAAAATATTTTAATTCTCTCTTACTCTATAAGGTTCCCTTCTTCCCCCACTTCATTATATTTGTTGAAGAAGCCAGGTCACTGTCCTATAGAGTTTCACAGTTGTAGTTCTGTTGATTGCATTCTCATGATGTCATTTAGAGTGTTCCCTGGCCCTTGTATTTTTTTGTAAATTGGTAGTTAGACCTAGAACCGTGGTAGTTACACCAGTAATATCAGCATTACCTGGGAACTTGTTAGAAATGCAAATTCACATGTCCCACTCCAGACTCACTGAATCAGAAACTCCATGGATGAAGCCCAACAATAAGTGGTTTAATAAGCCCTCCAGCTAATTCTGGTGCACACTAAGATTTGAGAACCACTATTCTAGAGGCTTATCAGATTCTGATTTTTTTTTTTCTGAGACTACTTGAGTGTCTTTTTTGTCATATTGGCAGCCATGAATGATGTTTGCCTAGATATCCATTAAACTATGAACTCACGGTGTTAAAGATTTATTGCAATCTACTGCAGTTCTACCTTTGGTCAGGGGGGCCAATTTAAGTTGCCTCCTGAGTTCTTTTGAAACAACCTTCATCTCAGCTTCTTTGCTTTCTGGTACTGTTAAGATTTCCAGGCTTGCACATTTCCAGCCCCAGACCTGGAATCAGCCATTTCTCCAAAAAGCCCTGGTTATTTTTAGTTGGAAATGTTACTTAGCAACCACAATTGGGGTCCTTGGGGTGCTCATAGGCTTTTCAGTGGACAGAGCTAGGCTAGGAAACCATTGTCTGATTCTCTTCCGAGCCACACAGATCATATTTCCTTCTGGTCCACCGAACATCCTCTTTTCCAGGCTGAACATCCCTCTACTCTGTCTCAGCAGTTTTGAACTCCCTATCCATTTCCATTGTCTTCATGTACTCTGTTCTGTAAGTGTCTCTCTCAAATTAGTGGACACAGCACTCCAGGTGTGCTCTGACCTGTGCAGAGCAGAGCAGCACTGCAGCCTCCCTGCCCTAATAGAGGCTTCCCAAGCTGAATTCTGGGCCAGTTCTGGCAAAGGGGTGAGAGATTTAAAAGGAAACTGTTTCTCTAAGACCCCTGCAGAATCTCTTCTGCACCTTCAGAGGGTTTAAGCCAGATCATATGTCATCTTGCTTTCAAGGAAAAGAGTACAGGAAAAAGGAAAATTCAGGAACTAAATTCCAATGTGATTGTAGAGTACACAACAGCACTGTAATTGTAATGAGCAAACAAGATTTTAAATTATAGTTTTCATCTGCCTTTCGCATAGACAACATTGCCCTGCAGGCCTAGTAGGAACTCAAGCTGAGGCTACAAGTGTGGCTAAGGTTGTAATAAAATGATCATGTTCACAGGTGTTTACAGGAAGCTCTCAACAAGTGTGACAGTTGAGTCACCATGATCCAAACACATTCAATAAGCATTTATTAAAAGCTTACTGGGTGTGTGGTAGGTTAGATTACTGTCAGAAATATTTACTCTCTCCCCATTCCACCTCAATGAGCAAAGGGTCTTTCCTGTCTCTTGACTTTGGCCCATGGAATTTGGCATGTGAAAAGCTGGATAATCCACCACTATCCCCAAAGATGCCCACATTCTAATCTCTGGAACCTTTGAATATGCTACATGGTAAAAGAAATGTTGTAGATGTGATTCAGTTACAATCTTGAGATGGGAAGATTATCCTGGGTTATTCAGGTGAGCCTGGTGCAATCACAGAGGTCCTTACGAGATGGGGGCAGGAGGGTCAGAATGTTGGTGTGAAGATGGAAGTAGAGTCGGAGAAACTGGAAGATGCTATGCTGATGGCTTTGAAGATGGGGAAGGGGCCATGAGCCAAGGAATGCAGGTGGCCTCTAGAAACTGGAAAAGGCTAGGAAAGGGATCCTTCCTCAAAGCCTCCAGGGGGAGCATGGCCCTGCCGACACTTTGATTTTGGCTCAGTAAAATCTATTTTGGGCTTCCAATTTCCAGAACTGTAAGATAATGAATTCATGTTGTTTTAAGCCACTAAATTTGTGGTAATTTGTTACAGCGATCATAGGAAATTAATAAATGACTAAAGACCTTGCACAGTTGTGCTTGCTTTCTTGCATTTCTGCCACTGTCATGAGAAGAACATCTCAGCCAGCCCGCTGGTCCATGGAAATGAGAGACTGCTGGGACAGAGCTGCCCCTTCACTCCGCCACCTCTAGCAACCTCTGCTTGAAGCAGTGTCAGCCCAGGTCAGCCAACCTGCAGATTTGTGAAAAATAAAAACCTAGTCTTGGTGTGCTACTAAATTTTGGAGTTAGCAGTAATAGCTAACTGATAGAGTGCTGGGCAGCTCCACATATGTCTTTACAATAACCATTTTATAGATTATGAAACAGTCTTGGATTAATCCACAGGACCAAGGGTATTCTGAAGTCTGCTGTTTGTTTCATTTTGCCTAAGCCAATATGATAGATATCTTTCCCTTGCCCCTACACATTCTCTCCCTGCTTGTTATAACCTCTACTGACTCTCTCCCCTTTCCTCCTTGTCTTCTGGTTTCTGGTTGGCTTCAGCCATTAGGGAACAGCTTTAGGACATGGGAGGGAGGGTGGAGATTATAGATTAGGGTATTTGTTCCCATAGCTGCTTCTCTGCAGGGTTAGGTAAGGCTGGCTGTGGTCCTCAACCAAAGATCATACATATTTGTTCTACAAAGTCCTCTTCTGCTGCAAGTCCTGGTAACCTCTGCCTCCCCTTGTTCTAGCCCCACGGTTTTATGCTAACAATTGTGATTTTCCTATACACCCTACCCACGCCCTTATAAATAGTCCCTTTATTAAATTCTCTTCAAATTATTCAATTGAGGTGTGCCTTCTGATTCCTGTCATGACCCTCAAAGCAGCAAGTTAATTAAGCAGTAAGTAAATATTTTGTGTTTCAGTGGAATATAAAATATTACACTTAACTGATGTTGTAGGTAAAGCAGAGTTACAAAAGTTCTCTGTTCCTCATACACTATCATTGTTCCTGGTCCTGCAACCTCATTATGGGGTATGTACTTGGAAGATCTGAGAGCAGAGACACGAATGGACATTTGCACACTGGTGTTTATGGAGGCAGTATTCATGATTTGCAATGGGTGGAGGTGGCCTAAGGGTACATAGACTGAGGAACAGAATGGTGAACTGTGGTGTATGCCTACAATGGAATATTGAGCAACAACAAGGAGTGAAGCTGTGAGACATGTAATGAGGTGAATGGATCCTATAGACAGCATTTTGAGTGAAGTACGCCAGAAACAAAGGCAAATACTATAATGCCTCACCAATATGGGCTAACTACAGTGTGTAAACTCAGAATTGAATCTTAGAGCACAGCCTATCAGGAGAATGATTATTGTAATGGTCCTTAGATTGTAAGCTCTTACAACAGTCAAATCTTTTCCTGAATTGTAATGGCTATCTCCAAACTATGAGATGCTGATCTCTTTGTGTATAACCTGATCGGTCTCTGGAATGTTGGGTATCTGTGTGACACCTGAAACTCAGTGCTAGAGCTCAGCAGATAAGAATGTCAGTATTAGCACATACAGCAACTGTTAAAAAAGAAAAAAACAAGCTGAAATAGAGCCCAGACTTCAATTATAGATATGAATGAAGCAGATCTGGTTAAGACCAGGGCAAATCAGGTCGAAGGGTAAGGGTCAAAACTGTGTTTTAAAACTTCAACTTCCATGTGAGACCAAGGGAAGAGATGTTTATTTGGTGCAAGATCTATATTTTCTAAACAATATAACTTACACAGTCATTTTGGTCAAACACCATAGTTACATGGAACTTTGAATAGGAAGTGAGATATGGTAGGTTTGTATAGGTTAGAGTGAAATAGCAGCACATCCCAAAGTAACTTGGGCAGAGAATAAAAATATATAAGCAGGGCTCCCCTGAGGAGCTGGGGGGAAATGTGGAAGTGTTGGACTTCCTCACCTGGATTGTTGCTGATGTTCTCACAAACATTGAGGACTAACAGTTTAGTATTCCAAGCCTCTATCTTGGGGCTTGCCCTTATGAAGCTCATTGCTGTAACGAAGGGGCTAAACCTGCTTATAATTGTGCCTAAGAGTCTCCCCGTGAGTACCTCTTTGTTGCTCAGATGTGGCCTCTCTCTCTAGCTAAGCCAACTTGGTAGGTGAACTCACTGCCCTCCCCCCTGTGTGGGACCTGACTCCCAGGGGTGTAGATCTCCCTGGCAACACAGGATATGACTCCCGGGGATGAATCTGGACCCAGCATCGTGGGATTGAGAACATCTTCTTGACCAAAAGGGGGATGCAAAATAAAACGAGATAAAGTTTCACTGGCTGAGAGATTTCAAATGGAATCAAGAGGTCACTCTGGTGGACATTCTTATGCACTATACAGATAAACCTTTTTAGGGTTTAATGTATTGGAATAGCTAGAAGTAAATACCTGAAACCATCAAACTTCATCCCAGTAGCCTTGACTCTTGACGACAATTGTATAAAAATGTAGCTTACAAGATTCTGGGAAGATGGCGGCACAGAAAGAAGTAGAAGACTTAGTCTCCCCCAGAACAATTCATAAATGAACAAAAAGCCAGTAAATAACCTGGAATAACAGCGGGGAGACAAACGTGACTGTACACTCAACATCCACCGACATGAATTGGGAGGAATGCCTGAGATCACAGCATAAAATCTGTAAGTAAAACTGCGGACCCGCACTGAGAGCCGAGAACCTAGAGCCGAGAGCCCCTCCATCACAGAAGCCGCGCCGTGCACTTTCTCAGCCCAGCTCCAAGTGAGGTTTTAATATTAACTGCTCAATACAGACAGCAAATCCTCAACAAGCAGACAGAGGCTTTTGGTGACAACTGACCTTGGAAGAATCAGGGGACATATCTGTCTCAGGATAGGGAGCCCAGAGGATAGGGTGCTATATCTGGCTGACAGGTGAACCTGGGAGTTTTTCTGTCCCTCGCTCTCTCTGTGGAGAAAACCTCAGCTGTTCTCAGCCCACAAGGCATTGCAGTAAAGACAGCCTCAGACATTCTGCATTCTGAAATGAGCTGAGAGCCCCGTGGCTCAGCCTAGCAGCCCAGGGCTTCCCTTGAGGGACAGCGCACACTGATGACATAGCATGGCAATTCCCTCGGCTGAGGGAGGATTGCGGCTGGGAGGGGGGATCCACTCGGAGAACTCAGCGGCGCTACGCCACATCCGGCGGTTTGTGGGACAGCGAGAGAGAAGGTCTGGGGCTGAACTGAAATGAAGGCTTAGACTCTTGCGGCGACCTTGAATCTCCTGGAACCTGGTAGATTTGAACAGTAGAACTGCCCTTCCTCCCTGGCCACCCGTACACACGCCCCACATTCAGGGCGGATGGCTCCAGCAACACACCCAAACTGAGTTCTCCAACTGAACACACAAGAATCATTTCCCCACACTCCATGGAAAAAAGGTTGAGAACTGACTTGAGGGATATAGCTGACTCACAGACGCCATCTGCTGGCTACTTAGAGAAAGTGTACGTCACCAAACTGTGTCTCTGAAAAATTAAATCGAGATCCTTTTTTTTTTTTGATACAACTTGAAAGAACCCTATCAAGCAAAACAAATGCCAAGAGGCCGAAAACAACAGAGAATCTTAATGCATATGATAAAACCAGACAATATGGAGAATCCAGCTCCAAACACACAAATCAAGATTTCAGAAGAAACATTGTACCTCGCAAAATTAATCGAAGAACGAAAACATGGCAAAGGATTTAAAGGACATCAAGAGGACCATGGCCCAGGATATAAGTGCCATAAAGAAGACCCTAGAAGAGCATAAAGAAGACATTGCAAGAGTAAGTAAAAAAATAGAAGATCTTATGGAAATAAAAGAAACTGTTGGCCAAATTAAAAAGACTCTGGATATTCACAATACAAGACTAGAGGAAGCTGAATAACATCTCAGTGTCCTAGAAATCCACAAAAAAGAAAATGAAAGAACAAAAGAAAGAATGGAGAAAAAAATCGAAAAAATCCCAGAAGGGGAAGAGAAGGGTAAAGGTCTAGAAAGAGTATTCAAAGAAATTGTTGGGGAAAACTTCCCCAACCTTTTACACAATATAAATACACAAAGCATAAATGCCCAGTGAACTCCAAATAGAATAAATCCAAATAAACCCACCCCAAGACATATTCTGATCAGACTGTCAAATACTGAAGAGAAGGAGCAAGTTCTGAAAGCAGGAAGAGAAAAGCAATTCACCACATACAAAGGAAACAACATAAGACTAAGTAGTGACTACTCAGTGGCCACTATGGAGGTGAGAAGGCAGTGGCATGACATATTTAAAATTCTGAGAGAGAAAAATTTCCAGCCAAGAATACTTTATCCAGCAAAACTCTCCTTCAAATTTGAGGGAGAGCTTAAATTTTTCACAGACAAACAAATGCTGAGAGACTTTGCCAATAAAAGACCTGCCCTACTTCAGATTCTAAAGGAAGCCCTACCAACAGAGAGACAAAGAAAGAAGAAAGAGATATAGAGAATTTTAACAGACATATATAGTACCTTACATCCCAAATCACCAGGACACTCATTTTTCTCTAGTGATCATGGATCTTTCTCCAGAAGGGACCATAAGCTGGGACATAAAACAAGCCTCAAGAAATTAAAAAAAAAAAAATTGAATATACTCAAAGAACATTCTCCAAACACAATGGAATACAAATAGAAGTCAATAATTTTTTGAACTATAACTCCACTATTTACTTCCTACATGATAAAAAATACACAAACTCTAAGGACAAATCAGTGGTTTTGAACTCAATGTAAAATATGTAATTTTAGACAACTATATAAAGGTGGGGGAATGAAGGAGTATAGAAACATAGTTTATGTGCCCTACTGAAGTGAAGGGTGGTATCAAAGAAAAACAAGATTGATAGTGATTTAAGAGGTTAATTTTAAGCCCCACAGTAAACACAAAGAAATTATCAGAGAATATAACCATAGAGATGAAAAGTAGAGTTTGGGTTAAGAGAAATGGGGGAAGGGGTAATGGGGAGTTAAGAAAGGAGTGTAGGGTTGCTGTTTGAAGTGAAGGGAAATTTCTAGTAATAGATGGTGGGAAAGAGCAGAACATCATTCTAAATGTGATTAATCCCACTAATGGAAGGCTAGGGATGGGGTGGAATGGGAAGATTTAGGCCGTATACATGTTTCCACAATTGAAAAAAGAAAAAAAAAAAAAGACAGTCTAACTAGACAATTGAACGCTAAGGATGAACTTGGATGGGATTGGAGGGTGGAGGACAGGTGGCTCGAAGGGACACAGTTGAGACATAAGGAAAAGGAACTATAGAATGTAAGCATTGTATCATTGTTGAATCTCTTATACTTCTTACCCCCCAAGTAAGAAAAGTCCAGGACCAGATGGCTTCGCATGTGAATTCTACAAAGCATTACAGAAAAAAATAGTACCAATCCTGCTCAAACTATTCAAAAAGGGAAAGCTACCTAACTCATTCTATAAAGCCAACATTACCCTAATACCAAATCCAGACAAAGATACTACAAAATTACAAATCAATCTCTCTAATGAATATAGATGCAAAAATCCTCAGCAAAATACTTATGAATTGAATCCAGCAGCACATTAAAAGAATTATACACAACATATCAAAGTGGATTTTACACCATGACTAAGTGGATTTTATTCCAGCTCTACAAGAGTGTTTCAACACAAGAAAATCAATTAACATAATACACTATATCAACAAATTGAAGGGGGAAAACCACATGATCATCTCGATTGATGCAGAAAAAGCATTTGACAAAATTCAGCATCCTCCTTGATAAAAACACTTTGAAAGATAGTAATAGAATGAAATTTCATCAACATGATAAAGGGCATATATGAAAAACCCACAATTAACATCATACTCAATGGTGAAAGGCTGAAAGCTTTCCCTCTAAGATCTGAAACAAGACAAGGATGCCCACTGTCACCATTGTTATTGTTTTTTTCTCCTCTCTTGTTCTAGTTTGCTAATGCTGATGGAATGCAAAACACCAGAGATGAATTGGCTTTTATAAAAGGGGGTTTATTTGGTCACACAGTTACAGTCTTAAGGCCATAAAGTTTCCAAGGTAACAACACATCAACAATCGGGTGCCTTCACTGGAGGATGGCCAATGGTGTCCAGATAACCTCTGTTAGCTGGGAAGGCACATGGCTGGCGTCTGCTCCAAGTTCTGGTTTCAAAATGGCTTTCTCCCAGATGTTTCTCTCTAAGCTTCAGCTCCTCAAAAATGTCCACTCTTAGTTGCTCTTGGGGCGTTTGTCTTCTGTTAGCTTCTCCAGAGCAAATCTGCTTTCAACAGCTGTCTTCATACTGTCTCTCATCTGTAGCTACTCTCTCTTCTCAGCTCCTGTGCTTTCTTCAAAGTGTCCCTCTTGGCTGCAGCTCCTATTCAAAATGTCACTCTCAGCTGCACTGAGTTCCCTCTGCCTGTCAGCTCATTTATATGGCTCCACTGATCAAGGCCCACCCTGAATGGGTAGGGCCACACCTCCATAGAAATATCTCATCATAGTTATCACCCACAGTTGGGAGGGGCACATTTCCATCCAAACAACCTAATCCAAACATTCCAACTTAATCCCCACTAATATGTCTGCCCCACAAGACTGCATCAAAGAATATGGCTTTTTCTGGGGGACATAATACATTCAAACCAGCACATCTCTTAAGGAGTTTTTTTTTTTTTAATTCAGTTTTATTGAGATATATCCACATACCATACAATCATCCATGGTGTGCAATCAACTGTGCACACCATGGATGTGCACATTATAGTTGTGCATTCATCACCTCAATCTATTTTTGAACATTTTCCTTATACCAGAAAGAATCAGAATATGAATAAAAAATAAAATAAAAAAAGAACACCCAAATCACACACCCCCTTCCCACTCTGTTTTTCATTTAGGTTTGTCCCCATTTTTCTACTCATCCATCCATACACTAGATAAAGGGAGTGTGATCCACAGAGTTTTCACAATCACACTGTCACCCCTTATAAGCTACGTTGTTATACAATTGTCTTCAAGAGTCAAGGCTACTGGATTGGAGTTTGGTGGTTTCAGGTATTTACTTTTAGCTATTCCAGTATATTCAAACCTAAAAAGTATTATCTATGTAGTGCATAAGAATATCCACCAAACTGACCTCTCAACTCCATTTGAAATCTCTCAGCCACTGAAGCTTTATTTTATTTTATTTTGCATCCCCCTTTTGGTCAAGAAGGTGTTCTCAATCCCACGATGCTAGGTCCAAATTCATCCCTGGGAGTCACATCCTGCGTTGTCAGGGAGATTTACAACCCTGGGAGTCAGGTCCCACATAGGGGAGGGCAGTGAGATCACCCCCAAATCACCATTGTTTCTTAATACTTTGCAAGAAATTCTAGCTAGAGCAATTAGGCAAGAAAAAGAAATAAAAGGCATCCAAATTGGAAAGGAAAAAGTAAAACTTTCATTGTTTGCAGACGACATGACCCTATATATAGAAAGTCTTGAAAAATCTATAACAAATCTACTAGAGCTAATAAACAAGTTCAACAAAGTGGAAGAATACAAGATCACACAAAAACCAGTAGTGTTTCTATACACTAGTAATGAGCAATTTGAGGAGGAAATCAAGATAAAAATCCCATTTACAATAGCAACCAAAAGAATCAAATATCTAGGAATAAATTTAATCAAGGACATAAAGGACCTATATATAGAAAACTATAAAACATTACTAAAAGAAATCAAGGAAGACCTAAATAAATAAAAGAACATACCGTCTTCATGGGTTGGAAGACTAAATATAATTAAGATGTCAATTCTAGATAAAATGATTTATAGATTCAATGCAATATGAATCAAAATCCCAACAACTTACTTTGCAGAAATTTTTAAAAAACAATAAAAAAAATTTATGGGGAAGGGCAGGGTGCCCTGAATAGCTAAAATCATTTTGAGAAAGAAAAATGAAGTTGGAGGTCTTACACTACCTGACTTTAAACAATATTACAAAGCAACAAAGCAACAGTGGTCAAAACAGCATGGTACTGGCATAAAGACAGATATACTGACCAATAGAATCAAACTGAGAGTTCAGAGATAGACTTTCTCATCCATAGACAATTGATTTTTGACAAGCAGTCAAGCCAAAGCAACCAGGACAGAACAGCCTCTTCAACAAATGGTGCTTGGAGAACTAGATATTCACATTGAAAAGAATGAAAGAACTGGATATCCTTATACAAAAATTAATTCAAAATGGATCAAGATCTAAACATTAGAGCTAAGACCATAAAACTCTTAGAAGAAAATATAGGGAAATAGCTTAAAGATCTTGTGATAGGAGGTGTATTCCTAGACCTTACACCCAAAGCACAAGCAATGAAAGAAGAAATAGATAAATGGATTTCCTCAAAATTGAATACTTTTGAGCATCAAAGGACTTTGTCAAGAAACTAAAAGGCAGTCTATTCAAAGAGAGACAATATTCGGACACCACATATCCAATAAGAATTTAATATCCAGAATTTATAAAGAGATCTTACAACTCAACAACAAAAAGACAAACAACCCAATTTAAAAATGGGAAAAAGCCATGGATAGACACTTTTCCAAAAAGGAAATACAAATGGCTTAAAAGCATATGAAAAGATGCTCAATTTCACTAGCTATTCAGGAAATGCAAATCAAAACCACAGTGAGATACCATTTCACACCTACTAGAATGGCCATTATCAAAAAAAACAAAACGAAACAAAAGAACACACACACACACACAAAACAAAAAACAGAAAACTACAAAAGTTGGAGAGGATGTGGAGAAATGGATACACTTATTCACTGTTGGTGGGAATGTAGAATGATGCAGCCACTCTGGAAGGCAGTTTGGCAGTTTCTCTGGAAGCTAAGTATAGAATTGCCATATGATCCAGCAATCCCATTGCAAGGTATATATACTCAGAAGAACTAAAAGCAGGGACATGAACAGACATTTGCACACCGATGTTTATAATGGCATTATTCACAACTGCCAATAGATGGGAACAGCCCAAATGTCCATCAACTGATGAGTGGATAAACAAATTGTGGTACACACACACACACACACACACACACACACACAATGGAATGTTATGCGGCTCTAAGATGGAATAAAGTCATGCAAAAAGTACGTGAAACTTGAGGACATTATGTTGTGTGAAATAAGCCAGAAACAAAAGGACAAATACTGTATGGTCTCACTAATATGAACTCTCTATAATGAGTAAACTCTGAGAATTAGATTTGAGAGTACTGGTTATCAGGAGATAGAAAGAGGGCAGAGATTGGGCAATCGATGCTTAAGAAGTACAGAATGTTCAATAAGATTGTAAAGGTTCATAATTGTATAGCACAATACTGTGTGATAGTAGCACAATACTATAAGAGTAATTAACAAAACTGAGTGTAAGTATGGTTGAAAGAGGAAGGCTAGAGTCGTATATGTCACCAGAAGGAAAGCTAGAGGATAAAAACTGGGACTGTATAAATTAGCGAAACCTACAGTGGACAATGATGCTGTTTAATTGTATAAATATAAGAAAATTCTTGTAAGAACTAGAACAAAGAGACATCACTATTACAAGATGTTAATAATAGGGTGTTATATGGGGAAAAATACAATTAATGTAAACTAAGGTCTAGTGTTCACAGTAACATTGTAATATTCTTCCAGTAATTGTAACAAAGGCACTATACCAAAGCTAAATGTCAATAATAGGGGGATATAAGGGGTATGTAATTATACCGAGAGCCACTGATTGTACACTTAGGATGGATTATACAGTATGTGAATAAAACTATAAAAATAATAAAAAAAAAAAGAAATGCATTCATTCTGCAAATACGTGTTGTTCGCCTACTATGCCCCAGGCACTGTTCCAAGCACCACAGAGACAGTGATGAACATGACTGACAAGGTCTCTGTCCTCTTGGAGCTTCTATCCAGCGGAGGGACACAGGCAATAAGCATACAAATAATATAATTTAATTTCAGATAGTGATCAGTGCTTGGAAAAAAATAAAGACAGGGTGGTATGCGCTTTGGCTAGTACGGTCAAGGAAGGCTTCCCTGTGGAGGTGATAATTGAACTAAAAAGTTAAGAAGGAGGCAACTATATGAAAATTGAGGGTGGAGGAAACAGTAAACCCAAGGGCCAGAGACAGGAGCAACCTCATCTTACTTGAAGGACTAAGAGGAGGGTCTAGTAGTGGCCCACAAAGACAATAGGAAATAAGATCAGGGGGTAGTTTGCCTCAGTGAGGAGCTGAGATTTTATTTGTCTGGCAATGGGAAGCCTGAGGAGGTTGACACTTAAGGAAAACTATGGTTCCTGTGTGGTAGGGGAAGCTGTTCCAGGAGCCTAGGAGAGATGACGGTGGTTGAGGAGTGGAGATGTGGTCTGTTGGGCATTGTTTTCGAAGCAGTGCTGACAGACTTATTGTTAGATCAAATGTGGAGTAGGAGGGGATGGTTTCATATGGCATTATTTTATTTTTAGTTAACAAGACTATTTTTTTAGGGGAACTCAGAATCTGAGTATAACACAATTACCACAGTAAACCATCAGCTGTTACTAATTTATTAAAAAAAGGGGGGGGGAGAGAGGAGGAGGGGGATAGAATAAGAAAAGGAAGGGATAAAAGGAAGGAAAGGAGGGAGGGAGGGACTTGCTCTGGGTTATTTTTGTTTTATATCACTCTTTAAGTATGACCATTGAGAACTAGAGGATTCAAAAATGGTCAAAATAATATTAGAGCACTTTGATGTGGTTTTTACAGCATGTAACATTTTTTAAACCAGTAACCTAATGATACTGTATATAAAATGCTTATTTCCAATTTATTTTATTTTTAAACTTTTACATTTTGAAATAATTTCAAATGCACAGGGAAATTGCAAAAATAATATAAACTCCATACAGAGAACTCCGAATAGCCCCCCCCCCAGATACCCAGATTCACCAATTTTAAAACTTTGCCATCTTTGTTGAATCATTCTATTATCTATGTATCTATCATCTATCTAATTTCTGACTATTTAAAGAAGAGCAGATTGCAAACATCATACACCTTGAGTACATATTTCCATGCATATTTCCTATGAACAAGGATATTCACTTATGTAATCAACTTAAGTGCAGTTATCAAGTTGAAGAAATGTAAAATTGAAGAAATGTAATGAAATTCATTATATTTGTAATATACCCTACATTCTATATTCCAATTTTTTTTCTTATCTCCCAGTAATGTCCTTTTGAGCGTTTCTTTTCTCCTCCATCCTTAGATCCCATCCAGTATAATGTATTTCATTTAATTGTCATGATCTCTATTTCTCTTTCTTTTTTTAAATTGTGGAAACATATATACAATATAAATCTTCCCATCCCAACTCCTCCCAAGTATCCCATTCAGTGAGATTAATCACATTCACAATTTTGCAGTATTCTCACCACCATCCATTACTGTAACTTTCCCTTCACCCCGAAAAGGAACCTACACTCATTCTGCATTAACTCCTCCTTGCCCCTTACCCCCACCCCTAGTAAACTGTACTCTAATTTCTGTCTCTATGGGTTTGCATATTCTCTGGTATTTCCTTTGTGGTTAACATGGGGCTTAAACTGACATCCTAAATCTATAACAATTTTGTTTGCTTTGATACCAATTGAAAAACTTCAATAGGATAGTTCTTTCACAAATTACATGTTTATACGTTATGTGTCCAGAACCATTATTTATCATTACATTTTCCATTACATTTTATGTACCTGCTTTTAGTATCCTGTAAAAAGTAAAAAAGTGGAATTACAAATCAAAATGCAATAGTATTGGCATTTATATTTATCCATGTCATTATCTTTACTGGAGATCTTGATTTTTTCACGTGGCTTCAGTCAACTGTATGGCGTCCTTTCTTCAACCTGCCAAAGTCCCTCTAGTATTTCTTGTAGGGCTAGTATACTGGTGACAAAGTCCCTCAGCTTTTGTTTATCTGGGATTGTCTTATTTCCTCCCTCATTTTTTGAAGGACAGTTTTGCCGGATACAGAATTCTTGGTTGGCAATTCCTGGCTTTCATTACTTTAAACACGTCTTCCCACTGCCTTCTTGCCTCCATGAGATGAGAAACGGACAACTTATCTTGCTAAGGCTGCCTTGTATGTGACTTGTTTCCTCTCTCTTTTGCAGTTGTCAGAATTCTGTATCTTTGGCATTCAATAGTTTGATTATAAAATGGTACAGTGTGAATCTCTTTGGGTTCATCCAGTTTAGAGCTTGATGAGCATCTTGGATGTGTGTATTCATGTCTTTCATTACATTTGGGAAGTTTATAGCCGCTATTTCTTTGTAAATTCTCTCTGCCCCTTTATTCTCCTCTGGGACTTCCACAATGCATAAATTCATACACTTGATGGTGCACCACAGGTTCCTCAGGCTCTGCTAGCTCCAAACTGCTACTGAACCCCTCTAGGGAATTTTTAATTTCTGTTACTGTGGTCTTCAGCTCTGTTTGGTTCATTTTCATAATTTCCATCTTTCTATTGATATTCTCTTTGTGGTCATCTATCGATTTCCTAATTTCCTTTAGTTCTTTAGGACAGTCTTTTAAGAGTTTTTCTGGAATGTCCCAGGTCTGATCCTCCTCACTGATGGTTTCTAATGCTTTATTCTTCTCCTTTTCTTGGGCCATCACTTCCTATTTCTTTTGTATGTTTTGCAACCTTTTGTTGAGACCTGGACATTTTTTTTTAATTGCTGTCAGGTAAGAATGTATTTTCAATTTTCAACAGGTTTTGTTTGGTGTTGTGTAGCTCCAGTCTTAGAAAGCACATTTATTCCAGAAATATTATCCTTCTTGGGAAATTATTAAATTCCCCTGGTTTGAAAGATAGATACAAGGCCAAGTGAGGGAATGATTTGGAGGAAATGAATTTTAAGATTAAGTGGGTACTGGAGCAAAAGAGACCTGCTTTTTTTTTTTTCTTTTTATATTATGTCATTTATAAACTTCAATTTTGTAGAAACATTTCTGCATAAACAACCAATGCCTCACATAATATACAATACTACCATTTGTAGAAATGGAAGATGGGAAATTATGGTGTTTTCAATTTCTCTAAGGTACTTTTTTTAAATTCAGTTTTATTGATATATTCCCATACCATACAATCATCCATGGTGTACAATCACCTGTTCACAGTACCATCATATACTTCTGCATTCATCACCCCAATCCATTTTTGAACACTTTCCTTATACCAGAAAGAATCAGAATAAGAATAAAAAATAAAAATAAAAAGAACACCCAAATCATACCCCGCATCCCACCCTATTTGCCATTTAGTTTTTGTCCCCATTTTTCTACTCATCCATCCATACACTGGATAAAGGGGGTGTGATCCACAAGGTCTTCACAATCACACTGTCACCCCTTGTAATCCACATTATTATATAATTGTCTTCAGGAGTCCAGACTGCTGGGTTGGAGTTTGGTAGTTTCAGGTATTTACTTCTAGCTATTCCAGTATATTAAAACCTAAAAAGTGTTATTTATAGAGTGCGTAAGAATGTCCACCAGAGTGACCTCTCGACTCCATTTGAAATCTCTTAATCACTGAAGCTTTATTTAATTTCATTTCACATCCCCTTTTTGGTCAAGAAGATGTTCTCAATCTCACGATGCCGGGTCCAGATTCATCCCTGGGAGTCATATCCTGCATTGCCAGGGAGATTTACACCCCTGGGAGTCAGGTTCCACGTAGAAACCTGGACATTTTGATATTTTAGTGTGTCACTGCTGGGATTTAGACTCTGTGGCATCTGTTCCTTAAGCTTGTATCCACCTAGTATTATAAAAGAGCTTTCCTTGAATGTCAGGAACTAACAAAGAAGAAGACAACTACCCTGGAGGTAAAAAAGAAAACACTTTTCCCAGTTTTTTGCAAATTGACCTCTGCAAGTACTTCAGGGCTTATACATACAATGAGTTTTGAGAATAGCTCCAGGTCAAAGCATAGAGGCTTCCCTGATCCTTTCTGTGCATGCATCTTACCTTGGGCATGCATGTGTGCCTCTAGGAATTCCCCCATTTACAGGGACATGAATGTCCCCTCTTCCGTAGAAACAGTTTTCTCTTTTCCCTGGGCACTGCACTGTTTTTCCTACAGCCAGTAATCCCTTGCCCCAGGCAGCATGACTTGACTGTTTTCCCACTGTTCTGTAGGAAGGCTCTGCCTTCTTTACACAGGGCAAGTTCTGCAACAGTGAGTCCCTCAAGCCACCACCTGACTGATTGAGCCAGACACCACCTGACTGATTGAGCAGGAGGGTTACTCTGCTCCCACCGGAATCAAGACCAGGGATCTGCACTGGGAGTACAGGCTGGCTCCATGCCCTGCTGGTGAGGAGATGGCGGATGGGTGAGCCAGGGCACCACGTGATCCTACCACTTTTTTTTTTTTTCGATCCTACCACTTTTAAGTGGCTTTTTTCTTGACTTGGTATTTGCCATATTACTGCAATCCTTCAACTGTCTTATGGAGCTTTTAGAAAGATGTTTCTGCCTGTTCTTACTGGTTGTTCAAAGCTTCTGTAGGGGGACAGAGCCCTGAAGTATCTCATTTTTCCATCTTGACCATGAGGAATCCATTTTTTACAATTGCAGTGTCTCTGAATGCAGACTGGCCAGGTCCCACTCTCTGTGTGTATATGCCCTCTCACACATTTTGTGCAATAAGGCCCTGCTCCCAGCCTTTCAGAGGCAAGCATGCAGCCCCTATGCAGACTCGTGACCATGACCAGAAGCTGGGGTCAGCTAACGGAAAGCATGCCTCAGCCATGATTCTTCCTACCCTGCCTGCTATCCCCAGCTGCATGGGGGATGGGGGACTACCAGGGGCTCTCTGGGAAATGGACAGGAAGGGGGTCCCACTCTTTCCCTCCTGCCCCCATCCTACTTAGCGCTGTTGAGTAGGGGCCCTTGCCAGGAACTGACCTACTTAGTGAAGAGCCATAGTGTGTACAAAGTACACCAGCACGGATGGGG
This sequence comes from Choloepus didactylus, assembly GCF_015220235.1. Taxonomy (NCBI): domain Eukaryota; kingdom Metazoa; phylum Chordata; class Mammalia; order Pilosa; family Megalonychidae; genus Choloepus; species Choloepus didactylus. The sequence goes on from NC_051325.1 coordinate 47,430,913, forward strand.
ACTCATGGTGTTACACCTAACACCTGAGGAGGGTGAGGCAGGGCAGGGACGGAAAAGGGAAGAAGGAAAATTCAAAGAAATAGTGGCAGAAAACCTCCCAAATTTAATAAAAGACATGACTATACATATCCAAGAAACCCAAAGAACTCCAAGCAGGATATACTTGAAAAGATCCATGCCCAGAAACATAATAATCCAACTGTCGGATGCCAAAAAAAGAGAGAGAATCTTGAAAACTGTGCGAGAGAAGTTATGTTTCATGTACAAGGAGCCCCAATAAGATTAAATGCCAATTTCTCATCAGAAACCATGGAGGCAAGGAGGCAATGGTATGACATATTTAAAGTGCTGAAAGAAAATAATTACCAACCAAACATTTTACATCTAACAAAACTGTCTTTCAAAAATGAGGATGAGATTAAGATATTCCCAGATAAACAAAAGCTGAGAGAATTTGTCACAACTAATCCTTCCCAACCAGCAATGCTAAAGGGAGTCCATCAGATTGAAAGGAAAGGACACATGGTGGTACAGCGAAATGGCATAGAGAAATAAAGATCTCCAGTAAAGGTAACTACATGGGCAATTATAAATGTCAGTACTATTGTATTTTGATTTGTAACTCCATTTTTTACTTCTAACAGTATCTAAAATGCAGATGCATAAAAAGTAATGATAAATCTATGGTTATGGACACACAATGTATAAAGATGTAATCTGTGACAAGAACAATATAAAAGTAGGGTATAGAAACATAGTTTGTGTATGCTTTTCAAGTTATCAAATCAATGAGATTGTTATAGATTTAGGATGCTAAATTTAAGCCCCTTAGTAACCACAAAGAAAATATATGAAAAATATATACAGGAATGAGGAAATGAGTAAGGGCCCTTGCCAGGAACTGACCTACTTAGTGAAGAGCCATAGTGTGTACAGGTGCACACTATGAGGAAATGAGAAGGGACTCAAAATGGTTTACTACAAAAGATCAACTAAATAGAAAAATAGACATTAATGGAAAAATTGAGGGACAAAAAAGAAGTAAGATTTACAAAGACCAAATAGCAAAATGACAGAGAAAGTCCTGAATTATCAGTAGTTACTTTAAGTGTAAATGGAGAAAACTCTCCAACCAAAAGGCAGAGATTGGCCAAATGAATTAGAAAGCATGACTCAACTATATGCTGTTTACAAGAGACATTAAATTCAAAGACACAAGTAGGTTTAAAGTGAAAGGATGGAAAAAAATCTATCTCACACAAATAGTAACTTAATAAGGGCTGGGGTAGCTATGCTAATATCAGATAAAATAGACCTTAAGTAAAAATCCATTACAAGGACGAAGAGGGACAATGTATATCGATAAAGATAAAATAATTATAAATATATATGTGCCTAACAGCAGAGCTCCAAAATATATGAGGCAAATATTGACAGATTTAGAGGGAGAAATAAATAGTTCTATATTAATAGTTGAAGATTTCAACATACCACTTTCAATAATGGTTAGAATATCTAGACAGAAGATCAATCATGAAATAGAAGACTTGAACAATATATAAAGTAATAGGCCTAATAGACATATTTACATATACCCAACAACAGATTACACATTCTTCTCTAGTACACATGGATCACTCTCTAGAATAGTGCATATGTTATATTGCAAACCAAGTATCAAAAATTAGAAGAGACTGAAATCATACAAAATAACTGCTTTGACTACAATGAAATGAGGTTAGAAATCAGTAAGAGAAGGAGGACTGAACATGCATAAATATGTGGAAATTAAACAATACACTCTTAAGCAACCAGCGGGTTAAAGAGGAAATCACGGGGAAATTAGGAAATATTTTCAGATGAATGAAAATGAAAACACAATATATCAAAACATATGGGATGCAGCAAATGTAGTGCTGAGAAGGAAATTTAAAGTTCTAAATGCTTTAAACATCAAAATGAATAAAGATCTCAAATCATAGAGTTAAATTCAAACCTGGAAGATCTAGAATAAGAAGAGCAAGCTAAATCCAAAGTGAGCAGAAGGTTGGAAATAAAGATTAGAGTAGAGACAAATGAAATAGAGAATAGAAAAACAATAGAGAGAATCAATGAAACACAAGTTGATTTTGAAAAGATCAATGAAATTGATAAACATTTAGCTAGACTGACCAAGAAAAAGACAGAGGATGAAAATAACTAAAATTACAAATGAAAGCAATTATAAGAAGACTCTATGAACAACTATACCCCCAAAACTTAGGTAACCTTGATGAAATGGACAAATTCCTAGAAACACACAAATTAAACTGAATTAAGAAGAAATAGAAGCCCTCATTTAAAAAGAAAAACAAGCAAAAAGATTGATTCAGTAATCAAAAACCTCTCATTGAAGAAATGTCCATGATCAGATGACTTCACTGGTGAATTTTACCAAACATTCAAAGAACCAATAGTGATCCTGCTCAAAATCTTCCAAAAAATTGAAGAGGAGGGAATACTTCCTAACTCATTCTATGAGGCCCACATCATTCCAATGCCAAATCCAGATAACTATACCACAGGGACAGAAAATTACAGACCAAGATCCCTTATGAATATAGATGCAAAAATCCTCAACAAAATACTAGCAAACTGAATCTAACAGCACATTAAAAGGATTATACACCACAATCAAGTGGGACTTAATCCAGGAACGAAAGGGTGGTTAAACATAAGGAAATGAATTGATGAAACATACCAAATTAATAAAGAAGAAAAACCATATGATCATCTCAATTGACACAGAAAAGGCACTTGACAAAATCCAGCATTCAGAAAACTAGGAATAAAAGGAAACTTCTTGAACATGGTAAATTGCTTATATGAAAAACCCACAGATAATATCAAATTCAATGGTGGAACACTGAAAGCTTTTCTCCTAAGATCAGGAATAAGACAAGGATGCCCACTTTCACTATTGCTATTCAGCAATGTACTGGAGGTTCTAGCTACAGCAATTGAGCAAGAAAAAGAAATAAAAGACATCCAAATAGGAAAGGGAGAAGTAAAACTTTCCCTATTTGCAGATGACATGATCCTATATATAGAAAATCCTGAAAAATCTATAAGAAATCTACTAGAGTTAATAAGCAAATTTAGCAAAGTGGTGGGGTACAAGATCAACACACAGAAATCAGTGGTGTTTCTATACACTAGCAAATTCCATTTGCCATGGTAACTAAAAGAATAAATATTTAGGGATAAATTTAGCTAAGCATGTAAAGGACTTGTACATGGAAAATTGTAAAATACTGCTGAAAAATTTAAGAAGACCTGAATAAACGGAAGCATATTTCAGTTCCATGGACTTTTAGAAGACTAAATATTGTTATGATGTCAAGTCTACCCAAAGCAATTTACAGACTCAACACAATTCCAACCAAAATACCAACTAACTTCTTTGAAGAAATAGAAAAGCCAATCACCAACCTCACATGGAAGATCTAGGGGCCCCAAATAGCATAAAACGTCTTGGAAAGGAAGAACAAAGTTGGAAGACTCACACTTCCCAATTTTAGAACTTATTACAAATCTACAGTGAGCAAAACAGTGTAGAACTGAAAGGACAGACATATAGACAAATGGAATAGAACTGAGAGTTCAGAAATAAACCCTCGCAAACAGGGCCAGTAGATTTTTGATAAGGGTATCAAGCCCATTCAATAGGGAAAGAATAGTTTCTTCTACAAATGATGCTGAGAAAACTGGATACTCAGATGCAAAAGAATGAAAGTGGACCCCTTCCCACATCATATACAAAAATTAACTCAAAATAGATCAAAGGCCTAAACATAAGAATTAAAACTATAAAGCTCCTATAAGAAAACACAGGGGGACATCTTCAGGACCTTGTATTAGGCAATGGATTCTTAGACTTTAAACAAAAGCATGAAGAACAAAAGAAAATAATAGATAAATTGGACTTCATCAAAGTTAAAACTTTTGTGCATTAAAGGACATTAACAAGAAAGTGAAAAGACAACCCTTAGAATGGGAGAAAATAATTGTCAGCCATATATTTGATAAGGGTTTACTATCCAATATGTTTAAAGAACTCCTACAACTCAACAACAAAAAAAATGGACAAAGGAATTGAATAGACATTTCTCCAAAGAAGATATACAAATGGTCAGTGAGCACATGAAAAGATACTCAACATCATTAGTCATTAGGGAAATGCAAATGAAAACCACAATGAAATACTACTTCATACTCACTGCAATGCCTATTTTTTTAAAAAAAAAAAAAAGAAAAATAACAAGTGTTGGTAAGGATGTGGAGAAATAGTGCATTATTGGTGAGAATTTAAAATGTTGCAGCTGCTGTTGAAAATAGTTTTGCCATTCCTCAGAAACTTAAGTAGAAAATTACTGTATGACCTGCATTCTCATTTTTTGGTATATAGCCAAAAGAATTCAAAGCAGGCACTCAAACCAATATTGGCACACTGTCAGTTTGAATGTATTATGTCCCCCCAAATGTCATTATCTTTGATGTAATCTTGTGTGGGCAAATGTATTAGTGTTGATTAGACTGTAATTCTTTGAGTGTTTCCATGGAGAAGTGACCAACCCAACTGTAGGTGATAACTGTGATTAGATAATTTCCATGGAGGTGTGGCCCCACCCACTCATCCTGGGCCTTGATTACTTCACTGAAGCCCTATGAAAGCTCAGACAGAAGGAGCGAGCTTGCTACAGCCAAAAGGGACACTGAAGAACACACAGGAGATGAGAGAGGAGCTGCAGATGAGAAACAGTTTGAAGATGGCCGTTGAAAGCAGACTCTTGCTCCAGAGAAGCTAAGAGAGGACAAATGCCCCAAAAGCAACTGAGAGTGACATTTAGAGGAAGAGCTGTGGCCTAGAGAGGAACGTCCTGGGAGAAAGCCATTTTGAAACCAGAACTCTGGAGAAGACACCAGCCATGCCTTCCCAACTAACAGAGGTTTTCTGGACGCCATTGGCCATCCTCCATTGCAGGTACCCGATTGTTGATGCATTTCCTCAGACACTTTATGGCCTAAAGACTGTAACTTTGTAACAGTCAATAAAATGGATAAAATGGATAAAAGCCAATCCATTTCTGGCACTTTGCTTAAGGGCAGCATTAGCAAACCAGAACACACAACAATGTTCATAGTAGCATTATTCACACTAGCCAAGATGTGGAAGCAACGAGTGTTCATTGACAGATGAATGGATAAACAAAATGTGGTATATACATACAATGGAACAATATCATTCCTCAGCCATAAAAAGGAATGACATTCTGATACATGAATGAACCTGAAGACATCATGTTGAGTGAAATAAGCCAGACACAAAAGGACAGATATTGTATGATCTTGCTTTTATGAAATAATTAGATTAAGTACATTTATAGAGTCAGAAATTAGAATACAGGTTATCAGGGGCAGTGGGTATGGGTAGGGAATGGAGAGGTAATGCTTAGTTGGTACAGAGCTTCTCCTTGAGGCAATGGAAAAGTTTTGGTAATGGATGGTGTTGATGGTAGCACAACATTGTTAATGTGATTAACACCACTGAATTGAATACTTGAAAGTGGTTAACATGGGAAATTTTATGCTTTATATATGTTACCATGATAAAAATTTTAAAACCCTACAAACTGTAAAAACCAAAGAGTGAGCCCTAATGTAAACAATGGGCTTTAGTTAATAATATAACTACTTTGGTTAATCAATTGTAACAAGTGTACTACACTAATGCCAAATGTCAATAATAGGGAAAACTGTGTCTGTGAGGGATGGTATCTGGGAATTCTGTACTTTTCTGCATGATTTTTCTGTAATCCTATGTTTTTAGTCACCTAGGCTGCTCAAGCAAATACCATGAAATGGGTTGACTTAAACAATGGGAATTTATTAGCTTACAGTTTTGAGTCCAGGAAAACATCCAAATCAAGGCATCATCAAGTCATGCTTTTTCCCCAAGACTGCAGCATTCTGGGACTGGCTGCTGGCAACACTTTGTCCTTAGTTTGTCACATGGCAAGGCACATGGTGGCATTTCTTGGTCTCCTCCTTCTCTTCCAGATTCTGTTTCAGCTTCTAGCTTCCTGTGGCTTTCTCTCTTTCATGTCTGAATCTCATTCAGTGACAGGATTAAGACCCATCCAGATTGAGGTGAGTCACACCTTATCTGAAGTAGCCTCATCAAAAGGTCCTATTTACCATGGGTTCACACCCACAGAAATGGGTTAACTTTAAGAACATGTTTTTCTGGGGTAACTACAGTTTCAAACCACCACATCCTACAACTGTTCTTAAAAAAAAAAAAAAAGGAAAAAACAGAGACTAGACATGTATTTATAGTGTAGGTAGCAATTTTTATTATTTTATTATTAAATTCCATTAGTAAATGTAAAAAAAAAAAAATAAGCACAAGGCTAATTAACAGTAATAGAACCCAGGATTCTCCCAGCTGGAATAGTTCACCATCATCTTGCCCTGTCCTCCCTCTGATGCTTGAATCTGTTCTCATCACCCATCTCCAACCTGTTCAGCTGGCTCAAGTGCATTGTTAAAGGACCTGAATTCTCATAAAGGATTCTTGTACTGAATTCTTATACTGAACCATGATTGCTATACCATTTCCTGTTTCTTTTATTTCTTTGTTCTTTTATTCAACCACCCTGCACTGCATTAAGTAGACATATCAGGGCACAGGTGGCCGGGCTTCAGCAGCCTTGGAGTTGAACTCAGAAGTTAAAATTCTGGTTCCATCTTCCTAAACTGCAGCTCTGCACCAGTTACTTAATCTCACTAAACCGAAGAGAAAAGCATTCATAGCTAGGTTTTGGTGCTTTCCTGTTAAACATACACCTTTTCATGGAAACTCTGAGACCACTGATGGACAAAGACATAAGCAAGACCACTCTGTAATCAAGTCTAAGACCAGACAAAACCAAGAACGTGGTCTAAACCTCCAAATGACCAAAATACCCTTATCCTGTCTAATATGAATGACTGTGCTGGTTTGGATCTGGTATATACTCCATAAAAAGTCATATTCTTTTAATCCAATCTTGTGGGGGCAGACCTATTGTGGGTGGGACCTTTTGATTAGATTATTTCCATGGAGATGTAACCCCACCCATTCAAGGTGGGTCTTAATTAGTATACTGGAGTTTTTTTGAGAAACTGAAAGGCATTTAGGAGAGAAGGTAAGAGATGTAATCCAGAGATTGCCCCCAGGAAAAGCTAAGAGAGAAGCTGAGACAGAAACCCAGACACATTTTGGAGAAAGCCACTGAAACCAGAAGCTATAAACCTGGGACAGAACGTTCAGCAGAGCCAGCCATGTGCCTTCCCATGTGACATAGTAACCCCAGATGCCATCAGCCTTTATTTAAAGGAGATACCATCCTGTTGATGCCTTAATGTGACATTTCAATGCTAGACCTGTAAATTTGAGAACTAATAAACCCCCATTGTAAAAGCCAATCCATTTCTGGTATTTTACATTCTGGCAGCTTTAGCAAACTGAACACTGCTCTTCTTTACCAATTATAGCTTTAACTGAACTGTTTTTCCCATTTTCAAGGTAAAAATTATTAAGATGCCCAGTCATAGAATTACCCCTGCTTCCTGACAACATCCAATCCCAACCAAGCAAAACACCACTTCCTCCCCCAAATATCTGAATACAAACCTTATTAGCCACATTTTTCTTACTAGCTATTTTTAATACCTATATTTTGCTGGGCTCTCTCTCCTACCTGCTAAGCCAGAATTCCCACATTCCCAGGAGTCCTCAAGAAGAACTTCAGATGTGCTCTCACCCGAGTGGCAATCTGCCTGCATTGCCTCTTAGTATCCTGAGGTCTTCACTGTGTCGGCGAAGGTAAGGAGGGTGACAGTGCTGGGAATGTACATCAGATAGAGTAGAGGCTGCACAAAGAGGATAGGTGAGAGGACTGGGTGAGTTCTACCTTTACTGAGTACTAGCTTGTGAGAACTTGACCAAGACTGGAAACTTCTATGGACCTCACTGTTCTGACCTCTAAAACGAAGCTTCTTTCTTCAGGAGACTGGTGAGGAGTAAAAGCACAAAGCACCTAAAATGGCTTTGTAGAATTGGACTCTCTTTCCTGGATCTTCCTGAATTCTTCTGCATGGGAGATTTGTGTCTTCCTCCCCATTCACTAATTTATTCAATCATTTATTTATATCAGTATGGATTCATGGATATTTATTTTATACTTTGGATTACAAGCCAATAATACTTTGTTTTTGCTCAAATTGTTCCAGCTTTAGCAACTGGGAGTCCTTTCACTTGGCTCCTGTACCATTTTGACATACCCCATTGAGGTGGGGTTTTTTGCAAAATGTCAGAGCTAGGAATCAAGTCCAGGTAGGGTAGCCCCAAAATCTGGGTTCTAAACCACCACCCCTTCCCCAGACTGCCTCTGCATTTCCAGTCCTTTTCTTGCCTGATCAGTTTGAAGCATTTCTTTCCTGAAATTCCTTCATCTCTTGGCTTCTGCGATGCAGCCTTTTTCAGTTCTCCCCTACCTCCCTGACCACTGTGTCACCTGAACCATCAAAATGTGCATCATCTAGCAGTGGTGTTCTTCCTAAGCTTGTGCATGTGTATGTGTGTATGCATGTGTGACTCCTTCCAAAGATATTCAACATCTCTGTGTATACACATATAATTTAAAGCATTTTAACACTTAATATGCAGTAATTTGGTATATTGTGCACTTTACAACACACTTTTAGAGCACTTTTCACATCAGCTTTTTTTTTTTTAAAGGTCATTTACATAACTTTGTTATTCTTTGTTTTGCATCCTGTCAGAAATGCAAAGTAGCTTAATTTCTTCTTAAAAACATTAATTCTAGTACTCCTATTCATATCAAGGTTTTTCTAAGCTTCAACTTTCTATTTAACATTCTTTGGAATAAAGAAAACAGCTCATTTTAAACGAAGTTTATTTAAACAACAAGACGCTTGACTTGAAGGGAAAACTATCTAGGATTCATTTCTTTTAGAGTAATTTATCCCTACTTAAAGACAGATTGCCCTACATGTAACAGCTACGTACAAAAAAGTTATAAAATTGTCCTTGGTTTTACAATGATAAATGAAAAACATTAAAATTCTCCAATCGAACAAGGTATGCAAGGATTTTTTATGTTGTTGGTTTTTGTTAACAGTGAGAGCAAAATAACTTACTGGAATATAAAGATAAGAGTTGAATGAGCATGCCACTAATGGAGAAAGGGGGTATTTTCACAGAACCAGTATTTTTTTCCCCATCCCATCTCCATTTGATGTCAATCAAAACATACCATTGGCCATTTAGTAAAAAAAAAAAAAAAAAAGCAATATGTTTGTGCACATACATCAGTTAGTTTATATACAATAAAGGAATGGGGAAGGGTAAAATGAAAGAATAGAGAAAACTATACTGTAGTAGTCAGGATGCGGTGGAACCAAATTGCGGTTTTTCTAATTGAGAATGCATTCTTGGTCTATAGGAACAGAGTTCTGGAGTAAAGTAGCAGGCTCCCTTTTTAATAGACACCTCTTGTCTGCTGCTGGAACACATCAATTGTATCTTCAGCCTCCATTTCCAACTGTGCAGGTGTGTCTGTTTCATTGATTGGCTGCCCATCAAATCAGAATCTGATCTGCCTCATTGACAAACCCTGTCGTTCACAATAGGCTTTCATTAGTTTACTAAGTGGTGTATGCCTCTTAATCTTAAACTCACCACAGAACCATCCTGCCCCGCATCCTTCAAATTAATATTATCGTTGTTCTCAGTCTTGACTCCTTCCTTGGGTTTTTCATCGGCCATGACGAGAGCCAGGGTCTCCTCAGCTGCCACTTCACAAAAGAGGTACCAGGTCCACACTGAACGAGCACACACCACATCAGCTTTTAAATAAACGGCTTATCAAGGATTATAGTTTTTTAAGTGTAGAAGTTTTACTTGGGTCTTTAAAAAATATTCCCCTGGTTTCATAGTCTTGTTCTTTTTTAATTTCTATTTCTTTTCTAATAATTTTAAGATATTTTATTTCTCAGTCTCTTTTGAATTGTAGTATTATCTCAAGTCATTGTGTGTGCTAATCTTTCTGTTTGTTAGGTCTGCTGACTGTCAAATACGGCAGATGGTTTCCTTGACTATTTTGTATTTTTCTATTCAGAACATCTCTTTTCGTCTGAGTTGTGGCAATATCTCTTTAGAGCAGTTGTGCATTTACTTGTCCAGAACCAATTTTTGCAATGCTTTCCTAGCTTGAAATACCTTCACCAGGAGGGTAGTGCAAACTTGGATTCCCATCTTGCCCACAGTGTAGGCTTAAGGTTTTAGTTTTTCATTGGTGACTCACCCCAATGCCCGCCCCTTTGTACTGAACATCACTGGCATAGACAAGTTTCCTTTCTGTTTCCCTGGACTGGTATGCTGAGTTTTTCTAGAACTTTCTTCATTGAGTGTATAGTCCTGGGGAAAGGAGTGGAGTGTCCAGTCTTTCTACATGGGTTTCAGTTCCAACTCCCAGTACCATGTGGAACCAAGGTCCCATCTTCTGTCATTGTGTGTGTGGAAAACTTAAGTCCTTAGCAGTTGGGCCCTGTCTCTCTATTCATTACCTACCTCCAGGAAAAGAGAGACATCAGGCCACCCCCTTCTTGCTCTGTTTCATTTCCCTTCTTGTATTTGGCTCTTGAAGATTTCCCCTTCTTCAAAGTCCAGTAATGAATTTATTTTCCTTCCTTGCTTCCTTCCTCTCTTTTAGTATTTTCTTTGGGATTTTTAGGTGGTTGTGCTACAGACAGTTCTGATTTACCAAAGTCCACCATGTTGATGGATCCAGAGATGCTTTGTAATTATATAAAGAATACATTGTGATGATTTTCCTAAAATCCATGGACTACCACAAGGGTGACTCGAAGTCTCCTGTAAGAACAGAAAGGTGAGGGCTGCTTACAAACAACATTTTTCTCATTGCTTTACTCTTCAATACTTCAAACATTGTGAGGTCCATTCCCCAAGGGTTAATTAACTTGGAAAAGATACTGGGTTGGAAGATGCTGTCACTAGAAGGAAGGATTTGGCTTATGTGCTTGTTCCTGAGGGCAGACTAGGACCAGCAGGACAAACTCTGGCTATATCTGATGCAGAATCTTCTCAAAATCACACCAACTTGGGAAGTGCTCTCCATCTCTGAAGGTGTTCCACCAAGCAAGCCAGGTAGCCAGATGTGGTGATTTGAAGCTACATACCCCCAAAAAACATGGTCTTAAACTTAATCCATTCCTGTGGGTATGAACCTATTGTAAGTAGGAACTTTTGATTAGGCTACTTCAGTTGTGTCCCACCTAATCAGGATGGGTCTTAATCCTTTTACTGGAGTCCTTTATAAGCAGAATGAAATTCAGACACACACAGAGAGAAAGCCACAGAGGAAACAGCCAGAAGCTGAACATCAGTGGAACCTGGAGGAGTAGAGAGGCCAAGAGAAGGTGCCATGTACATTTTCATGTGACAGAGGAGCCCAGGACCAAGGATCACTGGTAGCCAGCCCCAAAATACCAGCCTGGGTAAGAAAGCACCACCTTACTGATATCTCAATTTTGGAATTCTCCTAACCTCAAACCATGAGCCAATAAAATCCCATGGTTTACACCAACCCATTGCATGGTATTTGCTTGAGCAGCCAAGGAAACTAAAACACCAGACCACCAAAGTATTGTTACAGGCCAGAAAATAATGTCTCAACAACTCAAATCAGTGGTAGTTCTTTGTTCCTGGGTCCTTCTAGTTCAAATTCCACTTGTCTGTCATAATCATTATCTAAAAGATGCTTTTGTTTTTGAGAAGACATGTGTTTGTATAGATTTTCCACTTTCTTTTAATCTGCTGAATCCCTAAAATAAACCTTTGGAATCCAGAACAAGCACAGCCTGGGAAGAGATGAGAGAAAAATGAGCGGATGGTTGTGTGTATTGATGTGTATAAAGAGGCTTCCATTGTTATGGCAACCAGCATCCTCAACTGATGCAATCCTGTTCCCAATAATAGGAGATGTGATTAAAAATTGACATTGCAGCAAGGAAGAACACATGTAATGTGTTGGCGTGGCAACCAAAATAGTTAAATTCTGCATAAATTTAAACTTGATGATGATAGCAATTTGGGGAATTTGTCCACAAATAGTTAGGAACCCTTTGTTATCCAGACTGGGAGTCAGGAGCCTTAAAGTCTTACCTGGCAAAAACTTTTGGCCAAATGGACCTCAATTTCCTTACCTGTAAAAGAAGGGATTAGATTAAATCATTGGTGTAGGAGAGGGGGCTGGGGCTCTGGGGTGTACCAAGAGCTGCCCTGTTTTCATCTGCATGCAGTACACCACATAGTAGAGCAACAGGTATTTATTAAGCACAGACTGCCTCCAGTTCCATGCTAGGAGCAGAGGATACAGAAACCATTGTGTTTTCTTCCCTCTTGGAGCTTGCAGTCTCCTAACCTCTTGAGTCACACAAATCCATGTGAAGTTACAGCTTTGATATGTGTAAGACAGAGAGGCATTTTGTGTTACAAGAACCAAGAGGTCACGAGGAGGCAGAGAGATCACTTAAGGAAAGAAGCACAGAGGAGCACTGACTTGCTCAAGCCAACACCACCACAGGAACCATTAGTGAAAACAAGTTGTAGGCCACGAAGTAAGTGACAGTCACCACCAATTTAAAAATAGAGAAATGGAAGACCACAGGATAAACTGATGTGCCCCAGGTCAGTGGTAGAAGGGTCACCCGAACCCAGATGAGGCTGATACCGCCTTTTATGGTAAGGCCAGGACCAGGGCCCAGGCCGCACAGGCCTCGTGTCCTGTGGTCACACATGCTCTCCGCCCTTGAGGCCGTCTTCTAACCCTCTTTGGCTCCCCTTCTCCAGGTGGTGGGCAGGCACGGTGGGAAGGCGTTGGGCAGTGAAGTGACCTGGCTGGGGCGCAAGCCCCGTCTTTTGTCACCCACCACTCACCTCGAGGGCTATAGGGTCTCACCCGGCTCTCTTTTCCCGCTCAGTGGTCACTACGCGCCTCTGCGCGCTGCTGTGAGGCAGAGGGTGGGGGACAGGAAGAATCTCGAAACAACTCGCCCGCGGAGCAAACCGGCCCGGCGGCTGTGAGGCATTAGGCCTACGGAGCCGCGGCCTCACAGGAACGCGAGGGGGCTCGCGCGCCGCCAGGAAGGGCCTCGTGTTCGCCAAATCTGGTGGGCGCGGCCGCTCCGCGCGGGAGCGTCGGGCTGGGGGGCGGACCTGCCCCCTTGTGCGCGCAGGCGCGCGCCGCGCAGGGCTCTCACCGCAGCTGGGCGCCGGGCTGCCACGCGCTGGCGTTGCAGGTGAGGATTCCGCGGGCGAGTGGGCTCGGAACCCTGGGGTCCGGGGACGCCGCGCCACCCGGCCCCGCCCAGAGCGGCGAGTGCTCGGGTCCGCGGCCCGGGTGCCTCCCTCCTCCCGAGCGCTCCGGCGCGGGGCGCAGGCGGGAAAGGATGTTCCAGAAAACCGGAGTGGAAGGGTTCTGGGCAGAGGGCGGAGGGGGCCGGGCGGATGCGGGACTCGAGGGCGAATCTGTCCTGCCGGGCTGCTGCTGCCCGCGATCAGGAGGAAAGGGAGGTAGGAGTCTTCGTTTTTAGAGAAATGCAATCAATTAAGAGTTTTTCATTAATGGAGAGGAGGGTGTAGAGGGCGGGGATTTGGATTTTTTAGGAGATGGGTCGTTTGGCAAACTTTCTAATTTCTACCATTAATTTTGGATTTTTATAACGAAAAATGAGAATTTTGTTTTTGTTTTTACCATAAAGGGAAAGAATAAAGAACTCCGCCATGTTGGCGTTTTAAAAAGTAACCGCTTTGCGGAGCTGACAGATCAGTGGCCGCCGCGCCCGCCGCTGTCTGTGCTAGTCCTGGGAGGACTCCAAAGGCTGACGGCGGGTCGCGAACCTGGAACCCCTGGAACCCCGTTCGCCCGGCCGCTTCCACCCCCTCGGGTGGGTGGGGTGGAAGGCAGTTACGGCGGGAGGAGGGGGCGGAGCCGAGGCCCCAAGTTTGAGGTGCTCAGTCTCCCTGGCGATGTGTGTGTGTCGGGAGTCGGGGCGTATCTGTCTGGGGCACTAGCTCCCCACCCCCAACACCGAAAACGAAGGTATTTATTGGATATGTGTTGTGTACAAGGTGTTGAAGGGCACTGGGTGGTGGAAAACCATACCAAGATGGTTAAACACGGACACATTCATTCACTATTTATTGAGCTCCTACTGTGTGCCAGACACCTCTCTGGGTGCTGGGAATACGATGGTTGTTTTAGGTCTGCTTCCCTGGAAACAGACTCTGAGCGGGAGATTTGAGTGTGCCCTTGGGACTGTCACCTGTGGGGGAGGGTGGACACCAGGGTTGAGCAGAGGGAAGAGTTGAACTGCCATATAGGCTCAACAGAGGTCTCAGCCTGTCCCAAGCCTCAAACGGAGGTAAGGGGGCGTGGCCTTTAAACCCCATATCTTCTAGCCTTTGGTTGGCTGCCTCCAGGAGAGGGCACTTGGCTAAGCAGCCCATTTGCCCAGGGCACTTCCCAGAGGGCACTGACACCCAACAGTGCCAGTGACAACCTCCCTAGTTGCTGGACCCTCCACTTTATTGCCTCCTGCCCCCAGCCTCTGAACAGAAGAAAATAGTGTTCTTGCCCCAGAGGCAAGAATGGCTAAGCTATATGTGGGTTTCAATACCCTTTGTTTCTTCTCCTTATCATTCTTACTCCCAGCTCTATGATTCATTCGTTCAGTGACTATTTGTTGAGTGCAATCTCTGGATCAGGCTCTTGGCATGCCAGGTGCTTCAGCTACAGACTTACAAGGAGGTGCTTGCTGTCTCTGGGGGAGACTTGGTTAAATTTTGGTGAAATGGAGCACAGTAGAGGGAGTGATTAATTTTGTTTTGGGGATGAATTCTGGGAAGGCTTCAGAAAAGAGGTGTCACTCAAGCTGGATCCTAAAGGATGATTACAGATTTTTCCAGAAGTACGGGGTGCGGAAAGGGTATGAAGCAGAAGGCATAGCAGGTGCTGAGGCCCAGAAGTGGCTCCATGGGCTTCTGAGATTGTGACCAAGATGCAGCGGCAGAAGTGGACAGATTCCTCGCACTTGGCTCAGCTTTCAGAGCCATGTCAGACTTGTGCTGCTGCTGTGTGCACCAAGTAGAACCATGCCTATGAAAATGCTGCAAATATGGGGGGTGGTATTTAGGCATTGAGGAGGAGTGAATTCAAATGACAGAGAAGGCAGGTCTGGGCTTCAGGAAAGTTAATATTCTTGCTGGGGAGAAAGACACAGAAACAGTAGATGCTGCTAGCCAGGAGCCCACAGTTCCAACATCACAGGTGCCCTGGATCCTATCCCCTCCAGTACAAAGATTTGCCTTCTATAATTATTCCTTTTCTCTTTTACCAATTTCTCCCCCTCTAGAAGCTCATTTTCATCAGCTTATAAGCATGCTGTAATGTCTTCTATTAAAAACAAACAAACCAACCCTTCCTTAAGACCACATCACTGCTTTGTCCACTGACATATCTGCATTGCCTGGAACAGTGTCTGGTATATAGTAAGTGCTCAGTAAATACTGAACAAATGAATGATTTTTCAGAACCCACTCTGGTCAGGGTTTTGTGTCTACCACACAGGATTACTGATGCCATCCTTGTTTGCACAATGATCAACTCTCAGTCCTCATTGGACTTGACAACATCGAGCAGCCTCACTTTGTTGAAAACTTTCTTCACTCGTCTTCCAGAACCCCAGACTGTTCTGGCTTCCCTTTCACCTCACTGCAGGCTTCTTCTCAGTCTCTTTTGCTAGATCCTCTTCCTCTTCCTAACCTATACATGTTGGTGTATTACAAAGCTTCCACCATTTTTAAATACTCACTCCCTAGCCAGTTCTATGGTTTTAAATGCCATTTGTACATGACGATTTTCACATTTATATTTTCAGCCTCAACTTCATCCCTCATCTCTAGATTGTAAGCTTCATGAGAGCACTTTGTCTTGTTTGTGACCATGTCCCAGGGCACAGAACACTGAAAGGAGGTGACACCTAGTAGGTGCTTTGTTGAACAAAAGGCAGCAAACCTGAACAGAAAGACCAATTCTCCTGAAGGGTTTCCAAACAGACCTCTTTCAGGAGTAATCATGTTCATTCCTTTAATGACTGCCAGTGTTTCAAACAAAAATATTAATTCTATTTAAAAGAATTTTAAAAGGTACAAATACTTCTGCTGTATAAAGCAAAATAATTGGAACTCAAAGTTAGGGAGGTCTATTTTATAATTTTAAAAAGGGGGAAAGCAAACCTTGGTATGAGTGTTATCTTAAGTAATCAGGTCGTATGTCTAACCTTTGCCTACCTGATTATAAACTCTGTCATATAGAGAATGGACTCTGTATATCTGTGTGTTAGGGAGGAGAAGCTGGAAAATAAATGAAATCAACAAAACAGCAGGAGAGAGGGAGAGAGAGAGAGAGAGAGAGAGACAGACACCAGAACAAGAGCAAGCAGGAGAGACAGCAACCATTTTAAGCTGATTTTGCAAGCCATCAGCTTACATGCTTTTCCTTTTAAACACATATATTGACCAGAAACTACCAAGCTCCTTGGAATCTGTTAGAAGGAAAAGGATTGGTATTTGTTGAGGGCCTGCTGGTATCAAGACTTTACATTCATTTTCCATTTACTCTTCACCCCAGCCCCTTGGGGTAGATATCATTACCATCTCCATTTGACACATGAGAAAACGGAGGCTCGGTGAGGGTAAGCTGCTTGCTCAGAGTCACATGGGTCTTAAGTGGAGGAGCTGAGATTCACACTCAAGTCTGCCTTAAGCCTAAGCTCATGTTCTCTCCCTTTAACCTTATGCCAGAAGTCACTGTCAAGTACTGCTAACACCTTAAAGCAACTGAGTGTCAATCACTCATATAATTTTTTTAGCAAGTTCAAATTACTAAAATCCAACACAAATATTTTTTAAGCCCCAAATGCATGTCATGCGCTGTTCTAGGTGCTGGGGCTATAGCAGTGAACAAGAAAGATAAAGTCTTTGCTCTCATGGAACTTAAATCATTAGAGATGACTGGCAAACACAGAAAAAAATAAATGAAAGTCACTCTTGGTTATATTGCAGGACGTGAAGGAAGAAAACACAGTAATGACATGGACAGTGGTGGGGCAGGGTATGCTGCTTTCAATCGAGTGGTCAGGGAAGACCTCTCTGAGGAGGTGACCACTGAGCTGAGGCCTGAATGATGGGAAAGAGCCAGTCAAGCAGAGAGCTTGGGGAGGAGCATTCCAAGCAGAGGGGGCAGCAGGAGCTGAGGCTCTGAGCACCGGCCAAGCAAGAGAAGAAAACCAGAGTCTGAGAGGGTAGAGAACAAGGGGAAGAGTGGTGGAGGATGATGTCAGAGAAGACGACGGGTTAGATTCTGTAGGGTATCTACAGAATTTTAAATAGGGATAAGATGTGATTTTATTCTAGGGACAAGACAGAGCCATTGAAGAATTTTAAATAGGATAGGATGTGATTTGGTTCATGTTTTTAAAGCTCTCTCTAACTGGAGAAAAGACTTTAGGGGAGCAGAAGACAAAGCAGGGAGATGGGTTAGGAGGCAATTTCAGAAGTCCAGGCAGAGTTGACGGTGATTGGCACCAGCATGGTGGCAGTGGAGATGGAGAGAAGTCTTCAGACTTTCAGATGTGTCTTGGAGGCGACAGGCCAATTATGATATGTTTAAAGCTGGGCTGTTGGGTATGGTAGCCACTGGCCACTGTCACCATTTAAATTTAATTATAATAAAAAATCCAGTTCCTCAGTCACACTAGTCACATTTCAAGTGCTCAGTAGCCACATGTAGCATAGGTATAGGACATTTCCATCATCACAGAAAATTCTATGAAAGGGTGCTCGTAAGGCATCCAGTGCAGTGGCCCACACATTTTAGGAGTTGAGTTAAATAGTAGATATTAAGTTTATTTGTTATGTCATGAGGTCTCTTTCACATATTTATTTATCAAATAAATGTATCATCTATTTATTAAATGCTTCTGCAGCCCTAGCTTTATTAAAGCAAAATCATGTGCTGCCTGTGTTCTCATACACTACCTCTTTGCTCTTCAGATGCATGCATTTGTTTTATAGATGTTTGAGCACCCACTTTGTGCTTGGGGTTGGAGGGAGTGGTGGGCAAGGGGCATAAAAGAAGGTTATGATCAAAAAAGAACCCACCTACCAGCAGGATGAACCCTGTATGGGTTTGGGAGAACCTGGTATTGAAGGGCTCTGAATCCTAGAGGGAGAAGGGAATGACTCTAGTAGGGATGAGAGTGGTGGCAAGAAAAACATGAGTTTGAACTTGGCCTTAGGACAGCTGTCCAGACGGAACCTTTGTCCTGAGCCCTGGTTGCTAGAGTCAGTACTGTACATCCCAGTTTACAAAGCACCCTCAGGCACGCCATCACCCCCAACTTACAGAGGAGCCTGGGGAAAGTGTAGGGCCTGTCCGAAGCTCTCTCAGTGACCTGGGTGGAGCCAGCAGCCAGACCAGTTGGGGAGGCTGAAGCCTTTCTCTGCAGGTGGCTGACCTGGGACTGGCCAGCTCCACCTCAAAGGAGCTACCCCATTTCCCATCTCCATTGCTTTTGTGGCACAGGCCCGTTACCGATCGTGCTGTGTCCGGTGCTTGTAGGCCTACCAGGATGGAGGGGCATGCTGAAATGGAGGTGCTGAGGACACTGAAAGGGCCTGCCACAGGGGAGGTCAGCGTGCACCTGGTGGCCAGAGAGAGCCCAGGTTCCGGCTCTCATCTGCCAGCTACTGCCTTCATCATCCCAGGTGGGCCAAGCATCCCCACGCCTGCTCAAGCGTGTGGATTCCTGGGGAGGAGATGACTCTTTTCCCCTGCCCAGTCATGCATGGCAGGATTGGGACAGGGCCACCAGGCTCTCATCTGTGTCGTGTCTATCCGTGTATCTCTTTGCAGCCAGCTCAGCCACCCTCGGCCTGCCCAGCAATGCCCTGGATGTGTCCTGCTTCCCTCGGGAGTCAATCCATGTGGGCGCCCCGGAGCTGGCGGCCAGCAGCGAACCGGTCCTGACCACCGTGCTACCGCAGCTAAGCGCCGGGCCAGCGGCCAGCCCCAGCGCCAGCACCGTGCGGCTCCTGGAGTGGACCGAGGCCGCGGCCCCGCCTCCTGGGAGCGGCCTGCGGGTCAGTGTCTGCGGAGACTGGCGGGGCCCGATGCTGAAGCGGGGGGAGCTGGCTGAAACGAGGGGTGGTGGGGGCGGGCTCTGAGGGAGGGCTTCTAGGGGCGTGGCTGGGGGCGAGGCTCCGAGTAAAGTAGTCTGGGGCTGGCACCCGAGGGGCTTTGGGACCGTGGCTCCGACTGAGGCGTTATGGGCCCCCGCCAGCGGGTGTCTGGGGCGTGGCTTGACTGAGGCACCCGGGGCCGAGGGCTGCGGGGCTCTCGGGGCGTGGTGGGGGGCGGAAGGGGAACCGTGCCGCCTCGGAGGTCGGTCAGGGGCCGGTACCTGGGTCCTGGTCCTTAGACCCTTCCCCCCACTTCCAGTTCCGGATAAGCGAGTACGCACCGCTGAATATGGTGGGAGCGGAGCAGCCACCGAGCCCCCAGCTGCGGCGGGAAGGCGTGGCCGAATACGAAGATGGCGAGGCCCGGGCGGGAGGTGGTGATGCGGGCACCCAGCAGCCCGGTAGGCGCCCTCTCCCGGGGCCACGAGCCGAGCCCCTACGTAGGAGAGGAGGCCTGAGCTCCCGAGGCGTCGCGGCCGGGGGGCGGGGCCTGCGGGGGCGGGGTCTGCAGGTGAGCCCTGGGGTGGGGGTGAGGGGGCGGGGCCTGCAGGTGAGCCCTGGGGGTGGTCCTGACCTGAGGGCTTGTCCGGGAGAGGCGTCTGAGAAGATAGGACCAAGGTGGAGGCAGGGGCTGAGGGGGCATGGGCCTGAGTGTGGCTGTGATGGTGTGGGAGGCCTGAAGCTCCCGTGGCCCCCACAGCAGAGCTCCCTCAGGACCCTCCAGAGGATCCCTCTCAGGACCCCCCAGAGGATGACGCCACCTGTCAGTGCCAGGCCTGCGGGCCTCCCTTAAGCACTGGCCCAAGTCTTGGTTCCTCCACTGATGGCTGCCCCCAGCTCTTTGAGGAACGGTAAGGGGCAGGGTTTGCAGCCCTACTTGCTCTCCCGTCTTCCTTCCCAAAACCCACTCCTGTTCCAGACTTAACAGTGGGATGGGGTTGGGTGGCACAGGGCGGGTGGTTCTTGCCCTCAGGGTGCCCCTCCCTCAGGTCAGTCATAGTGGAGAACTCAAGCTGTGCCAGCGCTTCCGAGTTGCTCAAACCCATGAAGAAGCGGAAGCGCAGGGAGTACCAGAGCCCCTCAGAGGATGAGTCGGAGCCAGAGTCCATGGTAGGAAGAGGGCATTGGGGAGGGAAGGGGGAGTCTAGAAGCTATGCCTCAGTTCCCACTGTCCCCCTCCATCAATCCATGTCATGCAAGAAGAAACACCCAGTGACGCCCTCATCATATTCTAGGGTCCCGTCCTGAGTCACATTCTGTACCTGGTTGAAGGGAAATGAATAAATCCTCTGCTTTTTAGGAGCTCCCATCTCAATCTAGTAACAGAGCTAAGGCACATTCACATGAACTGGCACCCCGGATAGATGAGTGGGCAGGTGGAAAGCTCCATCACCAGAACCCAATAGCTGGGACAAGAGGCCAGGGAGCACAGGATTCTAGCTGCAGAGAGGGCAGAGGAGACAGAACATGAAGGTTCCAGTGGGCAGGTAAAATCAGCACAAGGGAGGTTTTCATGTCTCCAGTTCCACCTGAGAATGAGGAGGACTGTGGGCAGGCTGGGTAAATAAGATGTGGGCACTCATGTGAGTCTGTGCCCAGGTGGTAGGGGATTGTCTCCTGGAGCTGTGTTCCTGCTGATGATGCCACCCATTTGGGGCAGAATACCATGTGGCCAGAGAACCAAGTAGGGACCAAAGTCAGAGGCTGGGGCTTAACCCCAGCCCACAAGGACAGCAAGCTGGGATCAGGCTTACCTTCTGCAGGAGAAGCAAGAAGGAGGAAAGGATCCAGAGGGACAACCTACTGCCAGCACCCCAGAGAGTGAGGAGTGGAGCAGCAGCCTGCCTGGTATGGTGGCCTGTGTGTATATATTAATATGAGGTGTGTATATACCCACAGGTGTGAGCCTGGGAGTGCAGGTTATGGTTGTGATGATGTGTTGTGCATATATAGGTGAGCACAGGTTAGCAAGTATGAGAGAGAGTGTTTCTGATTTGTGCAATAGTGTATGTGTGTTCTTGGCATTATTTCATGTGTTTGTCTATCCTCTATTATCCAGTTGTGAGGTGGGAGGTTGTGGCTCAGTATCCGAAGACTTGAGTGGCCTTTACCAGCACCACGTCATTGTTCCCCTTTGGTGGTGTGGGCAAGCCGGCTCTGGACATTGATCTGACTTTCCTATTGAAGTTTCCATTTTGACTCTTTGGTTCTAATCAAAATGGAACAGAGATCATAATCAGCTCTGGCCCTCCAGCCTTCTCCACTGCCATCTCCACATTCCATGTGTCCACTGTCAACTGAAGCTAAGCAGCATTTATCACACTTATAATGACCTGGATACTGTGTAATCATTTGTTTACTGTCTGTCTGCCTCTCCCAAGACTTAAACTCCATAAACACAGAGATGGAATCTGTTTTATTATCATTGTATCCCTGGTACTTAGCACAGAGTCTGATATGGAGTAGATGCTCAATAAATGTTTGTTCAGTAGATGGATGGATGAGTTAAAATATTGGTGGTTCCTCTTAGACCATGGCTCAGCTGTGAGAGTCACTGCCTTTGCTGTCCCAGAAGGGTGGGGTCAGTTCTCAGGATATCCTTCCTGGATAGGTCGAATTGGAGGTGCTCAATCTGTTTCCAGGGCTCAGAACTTCACAGTACTTCTTTCAACTTCTGCCCATCACAGCAGCCAAGCCAGATTTTCACTGCTGTATTTCTCCCAAGGCTGTCACATCAGAAGCTGAGGGCCTATCCCTCGTTGGTTTACAGCCTCTTAAGACTTAGACAGAGGAAGGGGACAAAGTTCAATTACTGTTGGTTCAACTACTCTATCTTATTTGGAGAAATAGATTCATAAGTTAACATTCTTTTAGCTGGGTCTTGTTGATCAGCAGAAGTTATCATTTGATTTACACCACTCACCATCTCAATTTTGAACATTATTGTGGCAGTGGTTTCTGGGCTTTTGCCCTCCTTTCTCCTCCCCCAAGGGAAGAAGAACTATCAGTGGACAGAAAGTTACATGGCTCTTTTGAGCAGAAGTATCTGAGGTTAGGGGTGGAGGTAGCAAGATGGCTTGAGTTCCCTTTGTGTGTGTTGAATATGTTTTACCTACTCTCTGTTTGGCAGTTTGATGGCCAGCTATCAGATTCATGTTTTGCAGACTTGATGTATCTGGTCCTGAGGGTGTCTTCCAATGATTTAACAGTTAGAAATGTGTACTGCTGAGATACTTTTTCTTATTTCTTGGGACCTCTGCTTCTGATGGAACTCTGCAGAAAATGCTCTGGAAGGCAGTGTCCTTTGATGAGTGAAGTCCTTGTTGCATCATTTGACTGATGTCAGGTAACTCATATACATACTCAGGCCTTCTCATATATTTCCTTCACCTTTTCAACAGTCCTTTTGTGTGAATGATCATTTGCTAACACACTATCACAAAAGTCTTTACAATTTGTCCATTCATTTATAGCTATTCTGATTCACTTTTTAAAAAAAAATTTTTTTTTTACTAGAGCAGTTGTAGGCTTATAGAAATTCCTGATATTCTCATATCATCTCTCATTCTGCCTACATCCAGATCAAGTATCTGTAGTGGCACTATTCAGGACCAACTTGTTATAGCCTTTTCACATTAAAAACAATCCAACAAATGCCCTGTTCTATTTCCTTAAGGTTACTTTAGAGATACATTTTTTCCCAGTTTCATTGAGCTATCTTATTATTTCTTTATATGTTCTAGATACAAGTCCTTTGTCAGGTGTATGTATCACAAATATTTTGTCATGGTCTGTGATTTGCCTTTTGTTTTCTAGACAATGTCTTTTGAAGAATAGAAAGTTTTAATTTTGATTGTATCCAGTTTATCATTTTTTATGGTTAATGCTTTACATGTACATTTTTATGACACAAAATTTATATTGAAATACAAGGATTCAGTCCAACAATATAAATTGTATAGATCAGTATGCCTCTTACAGTAAGGCTTTCTTAACCAAAGTCCACGAATCTAAATTAGCATGCAAATTTCAGTGAATTGTTCATTTTTCTAGGGAGATGGTCCATGGCTATGATTAGATTTTCAACAAAGGTCCATTAGTACTTCCTAGAAACTGTGATGGCAGTTTTAATGGCTGTCATCAGGTAAACAATCGACCGTAGCATTTGGAGCCCAACCTCTTCAGTTTGGGGGTCCCCAGGCATGGATCACTGTGAAACACATGTCAAACACAGTACAAGGTTCTCGATTAAACTTCCTGAATATTGAAATGAACTGATATGAATAGACAAAGAGAAGTATCTGTAGCAAATTTAAAATGAAAAAGCCCAGCACACCACGGTACCCTGGTGGTTGCTTCTGATCAATTGTTTTGGAACCTTGGCATTCTGTCCTTTTCTCACAATTTCTGTCTCTCCTTGTAGTGACAGGTCTGGGCTAGAGATGTTAATTTTCAAATTATCTATCCTGAAATGACTGAAGCTACACTGAAGGAGCTTTCTGAGGAAGTGAACAGAACAAGAGAAGAAGGGTAGAAAGTACTGTCTCCGTGTATGGGGATCCACCATTGAGGAGCAAGGTTAGGGTAAAAGGAAGAAGAACCAGTAGTGGAAATAGAAAAAGAAGAAGAAGAGCGCTAAATGAGTGCAAGAAGAATAATTTAAGATGGAATGGGTGGTTAGTGGTACATGGAGATCAAAAGGGTTGAGGAATGAGAAAAGGTCACTGGATTTTGCCACTGATGACTCACAAGAGCAGTTTCACTAGTGTGTAGTGATATGCATGGGCCTGGGTCATTAGGAAGGGAATTTGTCAAAAGGGGGTAAGGTTGTTCATAATATCCTTTTATCTTTTTAATGTCTATGGGATATATATATAGCAATATCTCCCCACCCCCTTTTTTTTCCTTTATCTTGCCAGAGCCTTGTTAATTTTATTTGTCTTTACTTTTTTATTTCCTTCTTCCGTTTTCTTTGGGTTTATTTTGCTTTTCTTTTCCTAACTTAATGAGACCAATGCTTAGCTCATTAATTTTCAACCATTCCTCTTTTTTTGTGTGTCCATTTTTGGCTGTTACTTCCCTCTAAATCCCACTTTGGCTGTATCCCACAGTTTCAATATGTAATGTTTCTATTATTGTTCTTTTGTTTAACAAAGACTAAGAGCCTACTGTGTGCCAGGCACTGTGCTGGATGGTAAGAGTTCAGGGTAATCAATACCAGCCCTTAAGGAGCTCATGGTCTAATTGCACAGATAAATATATAAACAGATATGTCAATAATAGTGTAGTAAGTGTTGTGTTTAAAGTATGTAGATACAAGTGACTGTCACAGCATAAACTGATTTGAGTCAGGAAAGGCTTCATGGGGGAGATGAATGACCCTTCCTTCCTTCCTTCCTTCCTTCCTTCCTTCCCTCCCTCCCTCCCTCCTTCCCTCCTTCCCTCCTTCTTTCCATCCCTTCATCATCCTTCTACTCATTCATTAACAAACATTGGGTCTTGAAGGATGAGAACAGCTAGTCAGGAGGATGGGACAGGGTGAGGGTAGAATCTTTGAGGCAGAGGAATCAGCATGTGCAAAGCTCAGAAGCACAGGGGCGTGGAAGTGCACAGTGAGGCTGGAGAGAGAAGGACAGCTATTTCACAGGGGCTTTGTATGCTTTGGGAAGGCATTTTTTGTGTTTGAAAATAAGAAGCCACTGTGCAACTTAAAGCAAAGAAATAATATAAGCACATTTTAATTTTAGATACATTCTGACAGCAGAATGATTCCAAGAGAGATTAAATAAGAAGCCCTTGGGCTACGAGGCAACCATATGAAAAGGTTAATTATACCAAACGGTAATGTGCATGCATAATTTAAAAATTAATTATACTAGATTTTAAGTTCCTTTAGAGCAAGAATCATATTTTCCTCATTTTTATATTTCACACAGCACATGTTTCAGTGCTTAGCAAATCTATCCTCTCCCTCCCCCAGAAGACTGTAGGATTATTAGGAAAAGGATTATTTCTCTTATGTTAGATACTGTATCAGTATCTAACATATGCTTGGCACAAAATAACATTCAATGCATATTTTTGGGAAGTAAAAAAAGAACATTGACTTGAAGGAGTACTGGCCTGTGAAAATTAAATTTAACTCAACATTTGGGTTCTTATAATTTATCATGAAAATAGCTATAAACAAAAGATATGGATTCAGATTTTTCTATAAAGGTATTGATAATTCTAAAGGTGAAATTTTGAAGCAGCTTTATTTTCCCTAATCTACCTATTTTAGTTTGCCAGGGCAGCTATGACAAATACCACAAAATGGGTTGGCTTAAATAATAAGCATTTATTGTCTCACAGTTTCTGAGGCTAGAAGTCCAAAATCAAGATCTCAGCAAGGCTGTGTTTTCTCCCAGGAATCTGTGGTGTTCTGGTGCTGGCTTGCCACAATCCCTGGGGTTCCTGGGCTTGCGTCTCTGCTTCCTGTCACTTGACGATCTCTTTCCCCCTCTGTTGGCCCTTCTGGGTTCCGCCAACTTCTAGCTTCTGGCTCCTCTGGCTTTCTCTGGCATTCTCTGACTCCTGGCTTTTGTAAGGCCTCCAGTAATACAAATTAAGGCCCACCTTGAGTCAGTTTGGGCTACACCTTAACTAAAAATAGCATCTTCAAAAGGTCCTATTTACAAATTCACATCCACAGGAATGCAGATTAAAATTAAGAATGTCCCTTTTGCTGGAGTATATGATTCAATCTACCACACTGTTCTAATGAACCTGAGCAGAAATTGAGGTCACAGGTTAGAAGATCTCTACAGTCTCTTCCAGCTCCAAAGTTCCCATGATTATTATTTGTATAATTCAAAAGGATGTGGTGTGTAAGCCAATGCTGACCCATTTGCTGACTGGCCCAAAAGTCTATTTATGAGAATAAACTATAAACAAAGGAAGTTTTCTGTGGCAGCCAGCCTAATGATGGCCTCCAATGGGGACTTCCTAGTATTCACACCCTGTGCACACCCCCCTCCCCCATATTGTACCAGAGTTGGCTTGTGTGACCAATAATACACAGCAGAAGTGACGGTATGTCACTTCCAAGATTAGGTTATAAAAGACCCTGAGGCTTCTGTCTTGGGCACTTTGGCTTTCATTCTCTCACATTATTTGCTCTGGGGGAAACAAGATGCCATGTCTTGAGCAGCCTTAAAAAAAAAAAAAAAAAAAAAAAGTGGCACTTGGTCTAGTTTCAAAGCAAGGATAGTGGACCTGGAGAGGTGGAGAGAGATTCAAGAGATACTTCAGACTTGGAATCAGCAGGACTCAGTGACTGTAGGATCCTGGGGAGTGAAAAAGAGGAGTAAAGCATCATATTCCAGGTTTCTGGCTTGTGCGACTGGGTAGATGGTGGTGCCACTGACAATAATAGAGAATATTGAAAGGCTTGGCAAAAAACTTACGAGTTTGGTTTTGGAAACACTGAGCTTGCCATAGAGCATCTGGTCTAAGGAGACAGGAATAAGCAAAAGAGTATTTCTGCAAGTCAAAAAAGAAACAGTACCACATCCAGCCAATATGGTGCCTTTGTACAGATTGTAAAAAGGTTCCTCTTAGTAGCAGACCGATTAGTAAAAGGCAACCTTTCTTCAAGTAGACCTAGGCTCATGGCTTAGCATGGAGCCCAGGTTGGATTTCGGCCTCCATTCACTCCATTAGGGCATCTGTGTACAGTACCAGAATTTCACAACCGCACACAGGGGACTTGGGACTTATTTGGGCTTAGGTACATGCCTGAAGACGCAGCCCAATGTTCACCATGGAGAAAGATGCAGAAACTAGAGGCTGGGGGCTTGATCGGGGTGAGAATCCTGTCAATACTAAAACAGGCGTTAAGACTGTCTCCAGTAGAGTCCATTTAATCTGATTTCTCATCTGTGAAAGGTGTTGCCCTGCCTATGACCTCAAGGCATTGTGAGGATTAAAGAGACAGTGTATATAAAGTCACGAGGCATCTCTGTCCCATGTGGCACCAGGCATAGCACAAAATAAAAGTAGTATATGATGGTGAACAGAAAAGACTGTATACTTGTTATGCATTATGACTAGTGAGAGTGATCAAGATATTAGGGGCCCAGGAAGGGAAGCGGCAGGTTGAGGGAATGGAAGGTGTTCCGGTTGGCTTTTACAAAATACCAGAAATGGACTGGCTTTTAAAAGGGGGTTTATTTGGTTACACAGTTACAGTCTAAAGTTGGCCATAAAGTATCCATCAACAAAGGGTACCTTCACTGGAGAAAGGCCATTGATGACCGGAAAACCTGTTAGCTGGGAACACACGTGGCTGGTGTCTGCTTGCTCCCAGGTTGTGTTTCAAAATGGTCTTCTCCAAAATGTCTGCATCAGCTTCCAATGGCCGTCTTCAAAATGTCTGTTTCAGCTACAGCTGTGCATTTCTTATGTCCGAGCTTTTATAGTGCTCCAGTGAACTAATCAAGGCCCATGCTGAATGGGCAGGGCCACACCTCCATGGAAATTATCCAATCAGAGTTATCACCTACAGTTGAGTGGGTCACATCTCCATGGACACAACCCAATCCAAAGGTTCGAACTTCATCACCAATTCATCTGCCCCTACAAGAATGCATTAAAGAATATTACTTTTTCTGGGGGACATAATATATACAAACTAGCACAGAAGGGTAAGAGATGGCAGGTGAAGAGGGTGCTGATGAGAGGTCTCTGCTCTTGCAGAGGTTCTTAGAGCTTGGCTGTGTTGGAGTATGGCTGATGGGAGGTGAATTCAGAGTTGAAGAGGTGCCTGGGGTGAGAAATCTGGCAAGTGGTCAGCCCATTAGCTTATGTTGTAGCTGGGAAGAGTGACACACACACATTCACAAACAAAATCATTCAGGGAGAAGGAAATGGGTATTATGAAGGACTTGGAGAAAGGAAGGAGGTGTTATGCAGGATGGTGTGGCATTCCCATGGCAAGAAACAAGAAGATGATGAGAAGCTGGCCTCCTGAAGTCCTCTCTCTTCCCTGCTCAGTAAGTCTGGATGAAGACTGAGTGGGAGAAGTGGAAGGTTTCTGGGGGAAAATGGTAAGTGATTGTTCTTAGTGACAATCCAGGTTTCACTCAAGACTAAGGATAGCAGGAAGAGATGTGTCATAGGCTGTTGTGTCAGTGTATGTCTCTGAGAGATTCGATGGCTCTGTTGATCAGTTGATGAAGAAAACACTCGCTTTGGCCCAACTGGGTTAGGTGATTGGGATCTCAAGGTTCCTTACAGTGACAGATGCTTCCAACCACTTAGGTTCCAACTAAGGCAAAAAGGTTCTTTCCAAGTGACAAATCATTCCAAACCTGAATGACCCAGAATGGTGGCCAGGTGAGCCAGAGCAAGGCAGAACTAGAATCCAAGTCAGACAGTCCTAGTGGAGACCTAGGAATGAGGATTGACACAAGTCCAGCACTTGGTATTTCATACACATAGCATCTCACTTAATCTTTAGAGGATCCTGTGTGGTAGGTGAAAGTATCTGCCTTTTCAGATGGTAAAATTGAGGCATGGAAGTTTCTAGAAGAAGCTGGAGCAAGGGATATGAATTGATTCTTGTTAGTTGCTACCTCTTTAGTTGTCTGGGGCTGTCTGTGACCTTCAGTTGAATGCAGCTCAGGCTGACCTGGTCAAAACCTCACCCATTAGCCAACTAGTCTAGCCTTTAAAGGGTCTTTCTCCTCTGTGTTTTAGGCTAGAGCTCCATTTCAGGCTAAATTGAGAGTCCTGCTGGGGAATTCATCTCCCCAACCCTAGGACCATTAGACTCCCACGAATGGACAGGACCTGGGCATGGAGCCTGATGATGGGGGATGCACGTGATGCGTGTGTTTGTGTGTGCAGAGCGTGTGTGTCTGGGAGGGCTGTGGAATTGGTTTGCTTAACTCTGTGGGCCCACCAAGTACATGTCATTTGTGCTTCTGCGTGTACCTGTAAGTGTTCAGGGGAAGAACACTTTTTCTGTGTTTTCCCTCTGACTTCTCTTTTACTCTTTCTTTCCCTATGCGCTTAGCTGGCACTGTTACTAGTCCCCTTGCTCAGAACTTGTCACTCAGCTTTGTCCTTTATACTTGTCTGAGGGCTGAGAACAGGGCTCCCCTGTGGTTAAGACTTTATAACCTCAGATCATGCTGAGCAGCAGTTGCTCAAAAATCCGAAGGGCTTCGACAAAGTGGCCTGAGGTAGGGGTGAGGTAGACAGAACTTGGGGTGGCCTCAGGTCCAAGCCCCTTGAGTCTGGCACCATTGTGGCTGGGTGGAGCCAGGAGGGCACCATGTGACTACAGACAAAAGCTTGTTGTAGAGGTTAGGTTAGAGCTCGGTCAGGGGAGACTGAGGAAGGTAACTCATCAGGAGCAGCCCAGGGCTCAGACTGTCTGTCTCCTCTCCATAACATCAGGTGAAAAGAAGGAAGGCTGGTCGTGGGAGTCCTACCTAGAGGAGCAGAAGGCCATCACTGCCCCTGTCAGCCTCTTCCAGGACGTGAGTTGGACAGTTTCCCCCCAGGAAGAGCCTATCTTCCCAGCCCAGGGACTCAGCACCAAACCCAGGCCTTCTGGTGTTTTCTGTACCTGATGTCCCACAGTGGACTGGTAGAATGGAGAGAGACTGGTGCGTGGCCCAGAGTAGAAAAGGGCACCCTGTAAGGGGCTTCTAGGGTGGGAAGGAACAGGGAGGTGGAACCCAGGCTTGCCCCATCACTGGCCTGCACTCTTTTGAATTCTGGTGCCTTCTACTCAATTCTGTACACTGATCTCTCCATGACTTGGGTGAAAGGGGGCCATCAGTCCAGCCCTCACTCGGCCCACATATTTCAAGGGATCTGAGAGCTATTCTATCTCTGCCTAGATTCCTGCACGAAAGATCCCCAAATAAGCTACCTCTTTGGCAGTATCAGGCGGGTGGGGCCTAAATGCAGCTCCTTCACCCCAAGCTCACTAGGCAAGGATAAGCTTGGATGGAACCTGGGTCCTCTCCAATCTGTGCGTTGACAGTACCAGGCAGTCACTAATAACAAGAATGGCTTCAAACTGGGCATGAAGCTGGAAGGCATCGACCCTCAGCACCCGTCCATGTACTTCATCCTCACCGTGGCCGAGGTGAGCTGAGGCCTGGCACCGTCGGATGCTATCTCAGTTCAGGTTGATGGAAGCTGCTGGGGCAGGAGGGCATGGACTTAGACAAGCAGCCACTCCTCTGCTCTCAGAAAGCACGCAGGCTGGTAGGGTACAGTGCTGGGAACACACAGCCAAAAAACAAATGAAGAACCAGATGAAGTGTTACAGGTGGTGATGTTACTGAATGAGCATGTCCTGTCAGTGCTGGGGGGTTTGAGGAGGAGAGATCCCAAGGGCAGGGGTCGGCATGAGTCAAACAACACCTCTGCCCTCTAGAAGCTCACAGTTGTTTAGGGAATCAGCCAGATAAACACGTTGGCAATTTGTCACGGGTGGTGACACACGTGTTCAGGGAGGTACAGGAAAGTAGAGGTCAGTTCCACCTGAGGGAGACAGGAAAAGCTGCATAGAAGGACCTCCTTTGCTGAGTCTTGAGAGATGAATTAAGCATTCCGGGCCGAAGAAGCGAAGTGAGCAAAGGCTCTGGGGCATGAATAGGCTGCCACCTTCGAGGAACTGCCGTTAGCTCAAGGAGACCAAAGCAGAGTGTGTGCATAGGGTACAATAAGAGAAAAGAGCGGGAGGAAATGTCATCAGGGGCCCTGAGCAGGCCTGAGCCTTGTTAAGTGCCCCCGGGGTTCTGTCCAGGGCTGGAAGAGGCAGGAGGACGTCACAGAGAGTCCACCAGTCTGAGCACATGACCTGTTGGGCTCTGTCCTCATTGGAGGATGGGAGACGGTGGGGCAAAGCTCAGGCTGGGGAGCGCTGGGAATGAAGAAAGGTGGGTGGGGGAAGCCTGCTGCCATTGGAGCCGCTAAGACTACAGGCTGAGCCAGCAGAGGAAAGGGTTGAGGACTGGGGTGTCTGCTGGCATTGGAGTCCCTGTGATTCCCCTTCACGGGGCCAGGTTTGTGGCTACCGCCTGCGTCTGCACTTTGATGGGTATTCCGAGTGCCACGACTTCTGGATCAATGCCAACTCGCCTGACATTCACCCTGCTGGCTGGTTCGAGAAGACTGGGCACAAGCTGCAGCCCCCCAAAGGTAAGGCCTAGCTGGAGCTGGTCACGGTGAGGCAGTGAGTCCTCCTCCACTAGAGCTCACACCCCATCCTGTCTTCCCCTGGGCTCCCCTCCTTCCAGCTCTGAGTTTTCTGACCCTGTTCCCCATTCTAAAGCCGGCCTGCTCTGCATTGCATCCCGATAGGACTCTGCCCCAGGGCCAAGGTGGTCATAAGCCTCAGGCTTTGCTTTGGCCTGGCTCTTTCAGTGTCCACCAGGTTGTGTCCTGTCCTGGGCAGGTTCTTGAGGGGTGTGGGGTCCTCAGGCCTGTTTGATTCTGCTGCTTCAGTGTGGGGTGCCCTCGCCACGGCCCAGCCTCTGCACAGCTCTATGTTCGTCCCCCCTCCCGAGGGGCCTAGGTTACAAGGAGGAAGAGTTCAGCTGGAGCCAGTACCTGCGCAGCACGAGATCTCAGGCTGCCCCCAAGCACCTGTTTGCGAGCCAGAGCCACGTGAGTGCCCCTGAGCAGGAGTGGACACCAGCCCTTGGTATGGTCACTGCAGCTGGCTCAGGGATCTGACTCAGCAGAATCGAGCTCAGCTCTGGGCGCTCTCGTTTGGGAGCACAGCTAGGCAGGGCCAAAGGCCGGAGCAGGGATGCTGGTTATAGGTTCTTCCCCAGTTCCCTCCCTCCTTCCCTACTGCAGAAATCCTCTCCTCTGCATATCCCCTCAGAGCCCCTGGCCACTCCTTCACACTGGACCTCAAGATGTCATTCACGTGTCCTCCATTTGGTTTGGTTTGCTCTGCCATTCTTTGGTGTAAGGTCAAAGCCTCTATTCTGGGAGCTTATTTCTCTTTCCTGTGGACCAACATTGAGTTCCATTCATTCCCAACACCCCACCTCTTGTCTTTTTCTCTGTTCAAAGCAACTGGAAGCTTTATCCAGCAGTTAGTGTCTCACATAGGTCCAAGCAAAAACAATGAGAGAAATGGAGAACCCCACTACAAATATTAACCCTTTGAAGACCCAGAGTTTCCTTGGGCTAGGGTCTCTGTAGCCCAAACTCCATCAGGCTGTTCAGGCTGGGGCAGTTACTCCCCGCACCAGTTCAGCCCCAGGAACCATCCTTGCACCAGCAGATGACTGGAGGGGCCCCATTCGCTGTCGTTACAGGGTATCCAGACTTTTCAGGATAAGTCACACTGTTCACATCCGGCCCCACCACTGCCTAGCAGTGTGGTTCCTGGCAAGTTATCTACCCTATGAAATGGGAGCGATCATACCTGTCTCATAGGGTTGTTATACAGACCAAGTGAGGTGATGTCTTTTGAAGGCGAGGCTTATGCCTGGTGCCTGGAGGGGCCCAGGTAATACTGTCTCCTCCCTCCTCCCTGCAGCATGTGTCAGCCGCCTCCTTGCCCACCTGCTCTCTATTGACCCAGCCACTTCAGCCCTTGCTAGGCTAGGCTTGCCTGGGTAGAGGAGACTTGTGCTCGGCCTACCAGATTCTTTGGGTAAATTCACAGTCTCCTCCCAGTCACTTCTGCCACAAGTGAGGTTTTCTCTACCTGCACCTTGGTGGCCACGTGTTCCTGAGTGGCTCAGGGCTGGGAGTAATGATCCTGCCCTGGAGGGACCCTCTTCTCCCAGCCTGTTCCTCCCTCCCGTCCCCCGCCCCCCACCCGGCCATGGCCGTAACTCCTAGAGAACCTACTCCTTCCTTTGCCAGCGGGCTCTGGGCAAGCACTGGCTGGCCTGGCCCTAGCCGTGGCAGCCCCTCTTCTTGCCCCCAGAGTCCCCCACCCCTGGGCTTCCAGGTGGGCATGAAGCTGGAGGCTGTTGACCGCATGAACCCGTCCCTCGTCTGCGTGGCCAGTGTGACCGACGTGGTGGACAGCCGCTTCCTGGTGCACTTTGACAACTGGGATGATACTTATGACTACTGGTAGCAGGAGGGCCCCAACTTGGCCTGGGGGTGAGGGTGTGGCAGGAGGCGAGGGGCAGCTGCTTTCAAACCTCAGTTACCATGTGGCCCTGGCCTAGTCCCAACATTCAGATCTTGCTCACGGGAGTGGGGTTTAGGGGAAGTAGGGGCTAAGGGGGTGGGGATAATTGACAAATCTGTAGGCTTATTGCGTATCATAAGAAATGCAGCTCAATATTAAATGTTTCATCCAAAAATGCCAAGATGAAGATGAACAAACACAAAATCATGGGATTCATGGTTTTCCCTTAGATATAGTGGTGGTGTCAGTTTTCAGTTAATGTTCCAATTTTTGGACATTCTCATCAGCTGTCTCAGGCTAACTCTCACTAAAGAGTAGGAGGATGGTGAGCCCTGAAGCCCAAAGCCGTGCCGTCATGGGATGGCAGTTTCAGGCCCTCAGAGTTCCACTCGGGACAGTGAGATATTCTTGGGTTTCAGGTGTGATCCCAGCAGCCCCTACATCCACCCGGTGGGCTGGTGCCAGAAGCAAGGAAAGCCCCTCACCCCTCCACAAGGTGACCCTGCAGCCCGAGCAGACTGCCTTTCCTAGGCCTGGTCCCACCGGTGCTCTCCCCTGATGCCTCACCTGCACTTCTTACCTGGGTCTTTAGGGTTAGAGTGAGAGCACAGATAAGTCCTGCAGCCTTAGCTTCTTTGCCTGGGAGTTGAGAACTCCTTAGATTTTAGGAGGGCCCTGTCAAACCTGATCCTGTGGAGGTTTAAGGGAACAAAGTTAGATGATCACTTCAGCAAGGGAACAGGGAGTCCAAAGCTAAGAAAGGTGTCTCCTTCCCTCCTAGGAATATTATACTGGCCCAAGTACAATAAAGACTCAGATGGGGCTGGGGCTGGAGTGGGAGCAACAAGGCAAGAAGGGTAATGGGAGCCAGGATTCCCAGACAGCCAGGGAGCTGGTAGGATAGTAATGCTGCTTGTTTGTGATGAGTGCCCACCTGCCTCAGGAGCCCCGTGCAAGGAGCTGGCTTTGATGATTGGGCTGGGGGGCGGGGCTGGGGGGCGGGCAGGGGGTAGCTTCCAAGTGCCTTTGTCCCTTCCTTGTTCCCAGTCTTGCTCGGGTGCAGAGCTCCCCCAGAGCACCTGGGTGGCTAGACATCGTTCTCATCCTCTCTTCCAGACTATCCAGACCCTGATACCTTCTGTTGGGAGAAGTATCTGGAAGAAACTGGCTCCTCTCCTGTGCCCACTTGGGCCTTCAAGGTGGTACGTTTGCTCTCCCTGCCCCCAGAGTTGAGCTCGGGAAGACGTGGAGCACTCAAGCAACCCTGATGAGGCTCTGCCCCCCACCTCCTATTTGCACAGGCAGCAGTTCCCCCAGGCACAGCACTTGGCCTCCCTTCTGGGGGCCTCAGCCCTGCTGGGCCTTGGCCTGAAGGCACCTGTCTCCCACAGAGGGTCCCCCACAGCTTCCTGGTCAACATGAAGCTGGAGGCCGTGGACCGCAGGAACCCAGCCCTGATTCGCGTGGCCAGCGTGGAGGATGTGGAGGACCACCGGATAAAGGTGGCCCAGGACCGTAGGGCTGGGGGAGTGGACAGGCTGATTGAGCGGGAAGTCTTTAGACTGGTTAGGGGTCAAGGGCACAGCATGAGGTGACATAAGGGAGGCTGCACATAGTGGGGAAGGGAGCTGTAGCCTAGAGGTCAAAGATCTTGGTTCTAGTTCCAGCCTCATTTCTGACGTACCTTTGTGGACTTGGGATATCATTTCCCTTCCCTGAGCCTTAGCCTTCATATCTATAAAATGGGTATAATAATCCTTGTTCTGCCCAGGGATTGATGGGAGATGCCAGTGACTTTATGAGTGGAGCTCTTAGAAAATGTGGTAGCTGAGGGGGATTATTGTGGGGCTGGCCCCTTGGATCTTCCAATCCAGGATCTTGCTTCTGACAGGCCCCAGGGATGGGGAGAGCCTCCTGGAGCCTGGAGGACCTTCTGGCTGAGCTGGGCTCCATGAGGAACACTTGACCTCCAAGAGCCTTTCTTCCTCAGCTCCACTTTGATGGCTGGAGCCATGCCTATGACTTCTGGATTGATGCTGACCACCCGGACATCCACCCCGCTGGCTGGTGCTCCAAGACAGGACATCCCCTGCAGCCTCCTCTCCGTGTGTACCCCTAGGGATCTCTGACCCTTTCCTACTGAGGTCTGACCCCCATCCACCTCTGAAAGCTCCCTTCCTCTAGCCCCCCAGAGGGGGCTCTTGATAACCAGGCCCAGGTCTGACACAGGGCTCTAGTGCCCCACAGTGAGCTCTAGGATCCCCCATCCTTCCTACCCTGGAGTCTGTGTTTTAGTAAGCACTATTTCTGGCTCCCCAAGTTGTTGGGTTTGGGGGATTGAGTGTGAAAGGGCCAGCTCATTGGGAGAACATGCTTAGGGGATAGTTCTATATACTCAGGGAGTTCTCTTAGCACCTAGCAGAGCCACACAGAGCTTGAATTTGTGCTTGCTAAGGAAATGTTGGCCCCTTTAGGTAAAATTCTGGTCTCTATATAGGCAGGGATTCGGGTTCAGGTCACTGGACAGGTCAACCCCAATTCTCACTTCCAGGACTCCCTTGCTGTCGTGTTTGTCTCACGTGGGGTGTTGATCCTGCTCTAACATTCTCTTCCAAGCATGGACAGAGCCTAAAAAGGGTTACCAAAATCTAGGGTGAAATAAGAGAACAAACAGAATAATACAAATCTGCCTGATGTGGCTTCTAAGGTACAGCCTGAGGATTCTCCTTTCAGAGGATTCTCCTTGCAGCAAAGTATATGAGAGCCAGGTCCTCATTCCCAAAGAGGCAGATACCCCGCAGCAGGAAATGGTGTCGCGGCCTGACTCGGGGTCCCTGTACCTGGGGACTAATTCCTGCTGTTGACTTTCCCCATGGAAACTACTACTTCTCTCCCCTCTGCTCCCAACCCTGAGGACCCTATGCTGATCCCTTTTCTCCCTGCTCCTCCAGGGCCCAGAGAGCCCGGTTTTGCTTCCCCTGGGGACTGTCCCCCTCTCAGCTATAAGACCCTGCCACACACTAGGACCTCCAAGTACAGCTTTCACCACCGGTAAGTGAAGGACTCCTGCTAAGACACCCTCAGATACTGTTCAAGGAGGGACTGTTTTGCACCTACTGTGTGCCAGCTGGTCAGTATTCCCCAAGACATTGTCTGAATGATCAGGATTCACCAAGACACTCCAGGGTTGGGGAGGGCTCCGTGGGGACAAGTGGATTCAGCCAACTTATGCCTTCTTCTTCCCCAGGAAGTGCCCCACTCCTGGTTGTGATGGCTCTGGCCACGTTACAGGCAAGTTCACAGCCCACCATTGCCTCTCAGGCTGCCCACTGGCTGAGCGGAACCAGAGCCGGCTGAAGGCAGAGCTGTCCGACACAGAGGCCTCAGCCCGTAAGAGGAACCTGTCGGGCTTCTCTCCAAGGAAGAAGCCACGCCATCACGGCCGGTACAGAGAACAGGGAGTCAGGGCCTGGGCTTCCCCAGGTTCAGGCCAGTGACTGATTCCCTGCCACCAACTTGGTCCCTCTCTCTCCAGGATCGGACGCCCTCCAAAGTACCGGAAGATGCCACAGGAAGATTTCCAGAGTGAGTCCCCAGTTGTCTACTCCCGTGTCCTCCACAGTGTTCACAGGGTGCTCAGTGATGGGAAGAGTGACCAGGGCTGCCCAGAGAGGGAAAAGACGGAAGGGAGGCTGCCTCTTTGTTTGAGCTATTCTGGGAGCTTGGAGCAGTGGCAAGAGAATGGGTTAGGGCCTTGAGTGACCTGGGTTCCAGCTCCTTTTCACCCTTGGCCTTGCTTTGAGTGTGTGGGAAAGTCGCAGAGCCTCTCTGGGCTTCTGGGTCTCCACTGTGAGGTGGGATGATGCCTCCCAGCGTTGCTTGCCTCTGATTCTGGGCTTCCTGGGAAGGAGGCTGCGCTGTCACTTTCTTAGCTATGTGATCTTAAGCAAGTCACTTAGCATCTTTGAGCCTCAGTTCCTCATTTGAAAGCATGGATAATACCTGCCTTTCAGGTGTCAGCTACCTGAAACAACAGTGGTCGGTGAGCACCTCCTGTAGGCAAGGCA
Source organism: Choloepus didactylus (assembly GCF_015220235.1). Taxonomy (NCBI): domain Eukaryota; kingdom Metazoa; phylum Chordata; class Mammalia; order Pilosa; family Megalonychidae; genus Choloepus; species Choloepus didactylus. The sequence goes on from NC_051325.1 coordinate 47,468,585, forward strand.
CCTTATGTGTACTGTTTCTAACTCTCACAAGCATCCCGTAATGTGGATAGTGTTGTCTGCAACTTCCTGATGAGGAATGAGAAACTCGGAGGAGGAAGTCACTTGCCCCAGGGCATTCACCTTGTAAGGGGTAGAGCTGGGATTCCAGCTCGGGTCTGACTTCTGCCATGTGCTGCTGGTCTAATAGACATAAAGCCCCTAACCTCAAATGCATTTCACTTCTCAACCCCCTTCAAGGTGAGGGGCAGAGTGACTGACCCCTCCACTGGGTAGTGAACTTACCTCATCTCAGCTGTTAGCACAGGACCTGATATGCAGTGGGGCCGCCAGGAATCTTGCCTCGGTTGAATTGAACACACATTGTTTTACGGCGAAGAGACCTCAAGAAATCACATGTTCATTGCATGGTCCCTGGGCAGGATCTAAGCTATTTCAGTTCTTCGTTGGGAACAGTCGCTGCGTAACCTGGGCAGGATATAGTTTAGTGATTAAGAGGACAGTTTGGAAGTCAGACTACCTGTTACGGGCTGTGAGACATTGGGTGGGTGATTCTACCTCTCTGTGCCTCAGCTTCCCCATCTGTGAAACCTGGGTAAAACGGAACCTCCCTCATAAGGTGGTGTGAGGCTTAACCAAGTTGATCCAGCACAGCTCACTTGCCTCGCTCTCTCCTGCTGCAGTTCCACACTGTTTCCTTTTCGTGGAAACACAAGGCATTTCCTGCAGCCTCAGGCCTGAGTGGCAAGGGCCTTGGCCTGCCTCCAGGCCCCCCAGGGTGATCCAGAGGACCACACTGCAGTTGACCCTGGTACACCTGCTCGGCTTCCACTGCAGAGCCGCTTTCTGACCACCAAAGGGCGCGTGCCTGCTGTGTTCTTGCCAAAATTATGCCGAGAGCTCTTGGGAAGTTGTCTTTCTAGCGGTTGAGGCTGTGGCCCAGAGAAGGGGAGGAACTCTCCGAAAGCGTGGAGGCCCTGCAGGGCCAGAGTGGGGATAGAGCCCGGGGTCTGACCTCTGTGCAGGGCTCCCTGGCCCCAGCATCTTGCCTGTCACACAGAGCCCTGGTCGCCCTGGGCTCTGTTCCAGGGAATCTTCTCACACAGCCACAGGTGACCTCCTCAGTGGAAGCTCAGGGTTTGCTGGTGAGCAGCCGCACCAGGAAGGCTGCCTGGAGAGGACAGACTTGGCTGTGCTCATCCTGCCCATAGGACCAGTCGAGCCACATGAGCGTTAGCTGTTTGAAAGAAAAAGAGAGTGTTTCTGTGTCCCGGCCGGCGGGACGTTCAACGGAGGCTCCGAGTCCCGTGAGGGAGGAATGGTATGGGACAAGAGACACGAGGAATGACAGCAAGACAGGTTTCTGATGAAGCTGCAAAACTTTATTGAAGAGGCAGGGTATATATACCCTAAGGTAGAGGGAGTGGCTAGTACGAACAGGTGGCGGCCTAGGATTGGCTGCTGCTGTTGCTAGGGCGGATGGCAGATGTAAGGCTAGCACAGGATTGGTGGCTACTGTTGCTGGGGTAGAAGGCAGGTAGTAAAGCTAGCACTCTAGATGTGAATCTTAGGCACGAACGGCTATCACTTCCGTAGAAGGCTGAGGGCAACTTAAACTGTTGTTACATTAGCCCCAGCTGTCATGTTGCATATCCCCGGCATCGCTGAGGGTGGATTTTATACATGCTACCTTAATCATCCCCAACATTTCTGACCTGCAGCTCGATGGTCTACAGTTAGATAAGAGACCATAAATGCCTGCAAGAGCTCCTGTCCTGTGCTCCAGGGAAGAAGGATTAGGAAGGAAGCTGCCTACAAACTTGATGTTGTCCCCCAACAATTCAAACCCCACTCCAGGGTATGTGGAAGATCAGAGAGAGCACCTGAGTGGCAGGAGGCTAAACCTGTAGCCAGAAAGACAAAAAGTGCTAGTGGTGGTACCTCTCACGGGAGATCCTGGATGTGCCCCAAACTGGCCGTAAGGGGACTGGTCTGTGTTGTGCAAAGGCAGCAGGCTCCTTGGGGATGTTGACGGTGGGGCTGTTTGGGGTGTGGGCAGGAGCTCCAGTTTGGACTGATGAGCAGAGGGCAGCAAGGAGGCAGAGTTACAGGAAAAAACAAAAACAACAGTCAATGGGCTGGTAATGGAATCATGATTGAATATGAATTTTAAGGTGCAGAAGGGTCAGAGTGAAAGGGCAAAGCTAAGGGGAAAGAGGGAAGGACAATCTGTGATGAATAGGGGACGGCCTTTGAGAAGAGGGCAATGGAGAAGCTGCATTCACAAGTATCTAGGATTAACACCAAGTGAACAGGAAAGAACTAGCTTTCCTGGACTCTGGGCAGAGGCTGGGCAAGCCCAACAGGACAGTGGCCGGGCAAGCCCAACAGGACAGTGGCCATGGATGACAGAGGTGGGTAGGGACCAGGTTTGTCAGAGCAGCCATAGGTAGATGAGGACCAAGTGGGTGAGTGCCAGGCCTGGCCAAGGAGGGGGCTGAGCAGACTGTCAGTCATCAGATCCAGGGAGCAGTTTTGAGGCTGGAGGTTAGGAGCCAGGGATTCCAGGAACAGATCAGGAAGCAAGTTGACAGGCGAGGTGGAATGAATGGGTCAGGGATCACCCTCCAGGAACTAGGGTAGGCAGAGGGCTGGTGTGTAGGTAACAAAACAGCCCAGGCTGTTGGCACAGGGGAGAGGAACTGGATCTTGGGGCCAGAGGCCATTTCCCGAAGGGTGGGCTTCAGGCTGGGCCTGAAGTGGTGTTTCAGAATCACTCTGGCTCTGAGAGAGTTGGTTGGGGCCCAAAAGGGCTTAGGAAAAGAAGGGCAAACAGAATGAACTGCTGATGTCAGGGCTGAGCTTGCTTGAAGATTGGGGACCATTTTGATGCAGGGCATCTAGAGCATGGTACCTTTAGGGCTGCCACAGCAGCAGCTCCGGGAGCATCCTCGGAGGTCCCAGGGTGACAGAGCTTTGTGCGGGAAGCTTGCAGCCTCAGAGAAGAGGAGTAGGGTCATTCCAAACTGCTGACCTGAGGGTTTGTGACGTGAGGGGCCCACTTTACCAGAAGGAGCAAGCACCAGATCGGGAGTCAGGAGATACGGATCACCCCCTTGGCTCTGCAGGCTGTCAGAAGGGGGCCAGGGGATCAGTGGGCTTCAGGGACCAGATGAGCCCCCTGCCTTGGCCTGCCAGCCTCTGCTCTGCTTTCCAGCACTAACCACCGACGTCATACACCAGTCCCTCTTCATGTCCACCCTGTCAGCCCATCCTGACCGCTCACTGTCTGTGTGCTGGGAGCAGCACTGCAAGCTCCTGCCCGGAGTGGCAGGCATCTCAGCCTCCACGGTCACCAAGTGGACCATCGATGAGGTGAGAAGTGAGGGGCCCTCTCTCTTCCCTTCCTCTTCCTTCCACTCCTCTTCCTCCCTCCCTACTTCTCCCTCTCACCACACCCTGGGGAGTGGGCTCAGGAAAGGCCTTGCTCTGGCAGAGCCTGACACTACTGACTCTACCTCCTGCTTATCCTTCCTGGCCATGGTCCCTTCTTGCTGTCCAGGGTGGGCTGACTGCAAGACTGTTTGATAGGTCCATCCTGTGGATGGGGAGGGGGACATGCTGCTAGTCCTGCTGGAAATCCAGCAAGAGAGTCAGGCTTCAGCTCCTCAGGCTCAGGAGCAACAGGCCTCACCTCGCATGCCCAGCAGCGATGTGAGGATCCTCTTAGGCTGATAAGAAAAAGCAACATGGTCACCACCCAGAAGCCACTGAGGCCATGTATACCAGCCTCTCTCCTGCACTCCCAAATCCCTGTCCCCTTGTCAACATGTTTTCTTTGGTTTCCAAGGTTTTCGGCTTTGTTCAGACCCTGACAGGTTGTGAGGACCAAGCACGACTCTTCAAAGATGAGGTAAGGTGCGCGTGCAGAGTGGGAGACAGAGAAGGGTCACTGTGTCGTTGAGCAGCAGGAAGCAGGCTACCTCACCAGCACGGCCCCCAGGGAGGGAGGGGCTGCTGTTGCCCACCTGGAGGAGGCTGGTCGTGGGACCCTCACGCAGGGTCTGGTGTAGGCTGGGGCTTGGCTTAGGATCCTTCTTGTCCAGCCTCAGGAAGGACAAAGCTCCCAGACCAGATAGGATTCTAATCATCTCTCTGCTCTCCACTCAATCTTTTGTTTTCCAAATTTAGTTTCACAGCTGATAAACAGTAAATTACAGCTTGTTTTGAATGGCACTACATACTGCAACTGCAGGGATCTACAAACACACTTAAAATCAAGACCCAAGAGCTTACCAGAGACAAGAAACCTGAGTTATAGATAAAAGAAGTCTAGCATTGGAGACAGTCTGGGTGAGAATCCAAGCTCTGCCTATTGGAGCTACTGACTGTCTTTGAGCCTGTATTTTCCTATCTGTAAAACGGAGATAAAATGAGTATAATATTGACTGCCTTATAGGGCCTTTGTGATCATTGGACAGGATGAATGAATCATTATACCGGAATGTCTGGGACAATTATATCACTGCCATATATATTATTATATAGCAGTTTAATAGAGTAATATACAAATCACATCACTGTATCCAAATGGCTGACATAGCAAGGGCTTAATAAAAGGTAGCTCTGATTTATAATGTATAGTTCTCAAGTAAAGAAGAACTTTGTCATGACTCTCCTAATCTGTAGATTTTGAACCTGGAAGGGGCCTTTGAGTTTTGTTTAGGGCTTCCTTCCAAAGAGCACACACAGCTCCCCTGTGCATCCACCTCCACCCAGGGAAAGCCTGATCTCTGCTGTCCGTAGCTGCCCACTCCAGGCGAGATGTCACTAAGGAAGAAGCTGCTCCTCCTTCCCTGGAGGGGTCTCATATCTAGGCCCCTCAAGCCAGTTTCTTTACCCGATCCTCACACAGTGGAGCTCCCAAACTCTTCCCCATCCTGGGTACTTCCCTGGCCTCTGGATTGGTGATCTTCTTTTCTTCATGTGTGTGTCCAGAGCTGAACACCATTTCCCAGGTGCCATCTGACCAACACAGAACAAATTGGGCTGCTGCTGCTCTCTAGAAGTTTTTAGTTGAGATAAAGTGTACAAGCAGTAAAATGCTAAATCCTAAAGTATAATTCTACAAGTTTTGACAAATCTATACACCTTGAACCTCAAATTTCAATCAAGATATAAAACAGTTCCCTCAACCAGAAAATTCTTTCCGGGCTCCTGTCAGTAAGTTCCGACTCCCACAAGCAACCATTTCTAATTTCTAGCACCATAGATTAGTTTTGCCTGTTCCTGAACTTCATATAAATGAAATCATATAGGAGGTACTCTTTTGAGTCTCTCTTTTTGAGCAATGTAATGTTTTTGAGGTTCATCCATGTTGTTGCATGTATCAGTAGTGTTTCATTTGTATTGCTGAATGGTGTTCCATTTTATGAATCTAACTCATTTTTCCCATTAATGGACATTTGAGTTGTTTTCTGTTCTCCTGGATTTGAACCCTATATTTCCATTAGCACAACTTAAATTTGCACTAGCTTTATTATAGCCACAATACACCAGTTTGGGGTTCATGAAAGCCCCCAAGTGTTTTTCATGTCAACTACAGTCAAACCAAGTTTTGCAGTGCGTACTTGTACCACTGGTTGTTATTTAAAGTTAATGTAAACTTTACATTTATCCCTATTAAATATTATTTTGTTGGTTTCATAGTCTCATTGTTTTAAATCTTGATTCTGTCATCTCTATTAATAAGCCTTTTTAGTCTCCTACAACTTGTGCATTTGATAACTAAGCCTTCTGTGTCTTCATCCAAGTCTTCAGCACACACATTTAATGAAAAAGAGCAGAGCCATGTGGCATCCCATTAGAGATGTTCCTTTAGGTTGACAGGTCATAAATCAACGCTCTTTGGGTGCAGGTTTTCAGCCAGCTGCATAGCCAATGAAGAGTGGGCTTATGCTTGCCTTTTTTTTCTTCCCCTGTTTGGAGAAGGGTGATCTCTCCCTACAGGCTCTGTGATTTAAAAAAGCAATGACCAAAGGGACAAATGGGGTGCTCGGGGGTTGCTAGTGTCAAATAGGGTCTCAGAGTGGAGCAGGACCTTTATGGGGCTGAGAATTAGGCTTCTCCCAGGATCTGGTCCAGGTCATCAATTTCTCCAGGTAGGACCACGCTCCAGGGAGTGTGCTCACTCTGGCTGAACTGATGATCGGATAGTCAGGGACACTGGTCAGGATGGTTTCCTGCCAGGACACATCCCAGTCAGTAGAGGGTGGCTACAAGAGTGAGCATTTAGAGAAAGCAGATGGACAGTTTTATGGGTAGACCGTCCAGTCTGATGGTCTACAGTCTGATGGTCCTAAGGGTAGTCTGTTCAGTTTTCTCTTAGTCACCTTTCTTGCAGCCCTTGTTATTTGTTTAATTCATTCAGCAAATAATTATTTATATCTTCTCTGTGCCTGGCCCACCGTAAGGTGATGAGGATAAAGAAGAAAATAAGAAGAGGTCCATGCTCTCAAGGCTCCCTGTGTAGTAGGGGAGACAGAATTGCAAATTGCTGCTTCTGGTGAGTGTGGTAAGGGCTCTGAGAGAGGTGTGTGCCAGGTGTAACATGGCCTCAGAGAAGGAGGAGGGCAGAGGGGCTGAGAGGGCAGCTGGAAAACACTGGCAACTTCTTGCTCTTTGAATGCTCCTTTTTTCTTGGGCTCCTTGTGAACTATACCTTTCTGATAGCATAGAAGTCTTCCCAATCAGGTTTTGATGGTATCTTGATGGTATTGATTAGATTTTAGCTTGGCCTGTGTTTAATAGATCATGTGTGGTTTCCTAAGGCTCTGTCCAGGAGAGTCCCTGATCCTGTCCACCACAATGGGGACCATTCCTGAGGGGGGATCATTGCTTTAGGCTCATTTTAGCCATTTTCCTGTTGATTTCCTTTACCTTCAAGATCAGGGCATGACCTTTTTCCTGATCTTACAGCTCAGAACCAACACACATATGAATCTTGTGTGTTCTGAGGTGATCCCAGTGTCCCTGTATACAAAACCACAGACTCCACTTTTTGCTTTGAGGAACTAGAATCTGGGCCTCTGCAATTACTGGTGACACAGCTCCAGGCAATGGACAAGGACCCATGCAGTGTGTTCTCTGAATGATGATAAACTCCTGTAAAAATCCAGGGTGCATCCTGAGCTATGTCTGGGGAGCCTCTCCTTCATATTCTGAACTTTCAGACGTCAAGGCTGTAGGTCTTATGGGTCGTGGCCCCAGCTCTTCCTGGAAGAGGGTGTGGGGTTCACTGGGAAGGAGGGAGGTTCAGAGCCTGAGCTGCACGTGGTGTCTGGGACTAGGCATATCTGCACAGACACATCTGCTGAGTGAGCAAGGAACGCAGGTCCCAGGGAGCTGCCTCCTGGTGTGTTGCTTGGCTGGCAGGCTCCCCTTGTGGCACTCAGTGTCTTGGGCACATCTCCCCATTGAAGGAGCCCTGGAGAGACAGTGGAATGGCAGTCCTTGCGAGACCTGCTTTGATCTCTTTGTCTGGCTGCAGACTTCAGCTGTCAGACCCATGAGGACCCGTTTCACTTGACGAGGTCATTTTAGGGTGTTTGAAAGGAAGCATAATAAAGATATTGCACCAGGACTTTGAGGCCTTTTGGTTGTTAGGCTTTTCTTCCCACCCCTACCTCCACCCCTTTTTAAAAAAATTTTTTAGCTATCAGAGGTGCTAGTTTTCAGAGCTTCCTTGTGGGGTGACTAGTGAAGGACCAGTAGCACTGTTTTCTCAGAGCTGCTGGGGAGAAAATAAGCCTCTCAGGTTGCCAGCCTCTCTAAGATGCAGTCCTGCCCCTTGCCACATCTCAGAGATCCTTTTATTCATTCTCCCAACATTTACTGAACACCTACCACGTGTCAGAGAAGCAGCCTTCTTGGCGCTGCTGGAAGACAGATGACCAGCCCTCTACAATTCAGTGGAGTTTGTTGAGCTCTGAGAGCTCTCAGCCGGGCAGACCCACCATAGAAGGACAGGGCAGTTCTAAACATGGGCAGAAGCTTGGTGCTTAGCACGCTGATGATGGGAAGGGCCTGCCAGGCCATGGTGCAGAGTGAGCAGAGGTCCAGAGGCAGAACCCCTCTGGTGATTGGGAAGTATCTGTCGTTCAAAATGACTTGAGCTGGGTGTGAGGACGGCTCACCTGGAGCCATGGGCAGGGCTGGGCTTGGGGGGCATCACCCCCTGAGCTGCCCAAGGAGTGAGTGTGGGAGCCCCTACCCAGCACACTGTGGTTAAGAGCATGGGCTCTGGAGGTGCAACTCCAGCACTTACAAGTGGAGTGGTGTGTATCTAGAGCAAATTCCTTAGCCTCTCTATCTCAGTTTCCTAGTTGTAAAATGGGGGTAATGCTGTCACTGTTTTATAGGGTTATTATGAGGATTGAATGAGTTAATACATGGAAAGTCCTTGAAACAGTGCCTAGCACATAAGAAGTGCTGTGGAAGTGTTTGATTTGCTATGATTCTTGAGGACTGAGCGTAGGAAGATGGCACCTCCTCAGAAATTATCCCAGAGCCCAGAGGAGCGGGTTCCTCAGACCAGGTGGGACCAGTGACGACATGGTCCTCCTGCCCCAGCTTAGCCAAGCCCACCCTGCTGAGAGGCATGGCCCTGCTTGTTCCCCCCATGTCCTTGACCCCACAGAGCCTCCCCCCCAAGCTCTATTCATCTCACTCCATCCTCTACAACTGGCCTCTTCTCTCCCTGTCCCTACCCAGATACCTGTCCCCACCCATATACCTGTCCCCTAGAATGAACACTTATTAGCATTTTCCAGATTAACTTCACCTATTTTGGGGTGAAACATTTTTAAGTAAATTATAAACATTATGATGTTTCCCTCCCAAGTACTTTAGCATGCATCTTTAAAAACTAAGGACTCTCTCTACAAAACCCCAATATTATTATCATGCTTAACAAATTGACCGTAACTCCTTTGGATCATCTGACAGTCTATATTCACATTTCTCCAGTTGTCCAAGAATTTCTGTTGCAGTTGGTTTTTTGTTTTGTTTTGTTTTGTTTTTTTGAACCAGGTTCCCAACAAGGCCCACGTACTGCTTTTGGTTTCTTAAACACCTTCTATTCTACAATAGTCCCCTCTCCTTTTTAAAATTATTTTTTAAATTTATTCTTGACATTGAAAAAGTGTTGCAAAATGTGCCCCTCTGGATTCGTCTCATTGCTTTCTTGAGGTGTCACTTAACCTGTCCCTCCATGCCCTGCATTTCCTGTAAACTGGAAGTTAGATCCAAAGGACTGCTTACGGTTAGGTGAGCTCTCTCTCCTCCCACTGCCCCAGCAAGAAGAGCTCCTAGATAATACTGTGTGCTTCATTCCATGTCACACTGGAAGGCACTGCTTGTCTCACTGTTAGCAGCACCAGGATTGGCGAGTGGGTGCCTGTGGGGACAGCAGCAGGAGGGTTTTTGAAGACACTGTCAGTGTCCATGAAGACTCAAAGGACATTTGCAAATGAAAACACTGAAATGCAGTCCAGTCAGCAGAAGAGAGAGAGAGAATGTGTGTGTGAGCATGGGGAAGCCAGCAGATATCTTTCTTTCCTTCTCTATCCCCATTGCTGTCTTCCTTTTTTCCTTTTCCCCTCCTTTCTCCTTTACCTTTCCCTTCCTCTTTCCCTCCCCCTTCTCCTTTCCTTCCCCTCACATATCCTTTTCTCCTATTTTCTTTCTCCCCCCATTCCCCATGCATATCCCTACCTTTCCTTCACCCCTTCCCCTTGACCCTTTCCACCTTCTCCGCTTTCCGCCTCCCTCCCCCAACCCCTCAGATGATTGACGGCGAGGCCTTCCTTTTGCTGACACAGGCAGACATTGTGAAGATCATGAGCGTCAAGCTGGGCCCAGCCTTGAAGATCTACAATGCCATTCTCATGTTCAAAAACACCGACGACATCTTAAAGTGACCTGCGCAGGACCAGGCCCTCCTCCAGCCCTAGCTGGGCCTTCCTCTCCAGCTGATGCTTCCTTCCTACTTGAGTTCCTCATATCCCTACCTGTGCCCCTACCACCTTCTGTATCTGACCAGGGTTGGTCCTTCTCCCTCCAGGGCTGCTTCCCAGAGGGTGCATGGGAGCAGAGGAGCCCTAGGGAAGGTGGAGTTCCAGCCCCTGAGTCTTGGAGCTCATTGGCCACCAGGCCCACCGATGAGGCTGTAACTGGGCTGGAAGCAGCATTACTGATGGAATAGGTTGGAAGTGCCCTGCCTGTGGTAGCCTCACATTTCCAGCCACCGTCTTTTATCACCAAAGGGTCTTTTCCTTAGCAGTTAAGAACAGTGTGATAGAGTGGTCATCTCTACACATTTTTCTTTAGTCTCTTTTCCTCCTACCAAGATATGATTCTGCCGCAAGAATATCATAAAGACACTCTCCCCTTTTCTGTCTGCTGGTTTTACTGCCCTCCTTCTGCTGCCTGCTTTCCTGAGGAATGCCCCCTGCCGTGGCCCAGCCAGACCCCACTGGCTGGAAGCCCTTAGACGTTTGAGCCTCAGAAACATGTTTTCATTGGATCCATTGGGAGTCTAGAGCTGCCTTTTTCTCTTTTGCCCAGAAGCGGGGGATTCTGAGCCAAGATGCCTTCTTGAAATGTCCAGTTCTGGACCACTTCTGGACCACCTAATAGTGTTCCTAGTTCCAGGCAGAGTGAGTAAGTGATTAGGGTCTGTTTTATAGCTGTCTGAGGTTGAGGGCCCAGTGTTGCTCCCTGCACACCTTCCCGGTGTCAGGCCTGCTGAGGAAGCAGCTTAGCCCAGTAGGTGGTGTAGACCAGGAGACTAACCCAACAGTACCTCAGACAAGCTCTGGCCAGGAGGGCAGCTCCAGCAGGCGTGGTGCTCAAAGCTGGGTCCAGCCGCCTCCTCCTTGGCCGTGGACCTCAGCCAAGGTACTGCCCATGCAAGCCTCCTGTCATAGGAGAGTAGCACTCAAACACACACACACCAGGAGGTCACCTGTGACCTGTCCCTTAGAAATCTGCTTGCTCTTGAGGAATCTCACAAAGATCTCTTGAAATTAGGAGTTGGGAAGATAAACTTTTCTACCTTTGAATTTTCTCAGTCCCTTATACCTCTTCTTATCATTCTCCGTCTGTTGGCACTGCCAGCTGGTCCCTGCTGGGGCTTTGGGACTTGGACCTCTCTTTCCAAGTCTGGGCCATTGCCAAACCCAGCTCCCAGGCCCCCTGGGTGGGATGGACCAGAGCCCCTGGCAGGAGCCAGTCTCCCATGGAGGTGAGAAGTAACTGCCAAGCTCAGAACCCCCAGGTGCTGAGATGGGACCTGCAGGGTGTGGGGCCAGGTGGTCTTTCCCCAGGCCCCTCCTCTCAGTCTTGTGTGTGGAGAGCACTGTCAGAAGCGTTGGACAGGGTGCAGATAGGAAGCTCAGTGTTGGGAAAATGTCAAGGGCTACTGTTAAAATGTGAAACTTCATTTTTCCCTTAGAAGTGGAAAACCCAAAATCTGCTGATTTCCTGCCGCAGCTCAGTAGGACCCTCTTTCTTCCCATGGGCCCGGTCAGCTTTGCTAGGGCAGCCATTCAGCCCCTCAGCCAGACTCCCACAGCTTCAGATGTTCCTTTCCTTTCAGCCCTTAGAGGTGGCTCTGAGCAAACCTTTCTGGGAGGAATGTGGGGAAGCCTTGCCCCGGGGAGAGGGTTGGGTGTACAGAGGATACATGGGTGCCACCTTGGCCAAGAGTAAAGAGGAGCAAATCTGAGCCTCTCTTTATCTTTAGTTGCCTGAGCAAAGCTCATCAATTTCTTGGCCTCAGTCTGCCCCTCTACAGAATGAGGAGAAATGCTCTCCTACTTTGTGGTGTGAAGAAAAAGCAGCAAGTACTCACAGCAGGGGCTGTGGGCCCTCCTCAGCTTCTAAAGAGAGGGGCTGAGATGGGCTTTTCTATATGGAGCTGCCAACCACACTCCTTAGTGCTTGGCTATGGGATAGGCAAATGGGTCTTAGAAAAAGGGGCCCCAGGCCTCCAAACTTTGAGGCCTCAGCATACCAATGTCAAACTCTGGAAATAAGCCAAACCATAAAAAGTGGAAAGCTGCATCTGCTCACCTCGCTGGCCCTTCGCCCCCAGTCTGTCCCCAAATGAAACCATTGCACCTTGACCTGGGGAGAGCAGTGAGAGAAGGGAGTTGGTGGTGGTTCCTGGTGCGTGTTTGCCCTCTGCCCTGCTTTCCGGCAGCAGGCGCCACTTACACTTTGGCCCCATTCAGCCTCACCCAGTCCTTGCCCAGCCCTGGCCTAGGGCAGGGAGGAACAGTTTTGTTTAATTTCTGAAGCTGAAAGAATGATTCCAGAGTTGGAAATGAAGCCTCATTGCACTTTCATTCATATGCCTTTGGTGGGGTATGTTTTTTGTATTTGCCTCGTGTGTGTGTGTGTGTGTGTGTGTGTGTGTGTATGTGTGTGTATGTTCTTTAAGAGAATTCTCTGTTTTAAGCTAAACTGATTCTTGTGAATCTGTGTCTTAGGGACACAGAGGGAAAAAAGTAACAAAATGTGGTGTGTTTCGTCAGTGTTTTGAAACAACATAAATAAACTTGAACAACCAGATGATATGCAGCCAGAGTCGGTTTCTGTTTTCATGGAGAAAACACAAAATGAGTGTTTTTGTGACAGTAACATTACTGAAAAGACTGAAATTTTCTCTTTGTTATTAATTAGGGGTCCCAAAAGATCTGGTTTTTATACCATTTTAAAGAGGGGAAGCAAAGGATATGGATGAATGGGTATACTTGTCTGGATTGAGAAGTGTCATAAATGGGAATCCCCAGAGAGCAGTGTGAAAACAAGCCTGAGCCTTGACATTTTAATAAATGGTCAAGGGCAGAAAATTCAATGAAATCTTCAGTTTTTAAAATCACACCAAATTTTCTCATAGGGAAATGCCAAGTTGAACAGATATCTGGAATTCGTGAAGGTTCCTAGAGATTGTGAGTGGTGGAAAAGTGGCAGAAATGTCATATTTGATCACTTCAGCCACTTTCTTGTCAATATCCTTAATTGCTTTGTCCTGCTGCCTGCTAGACAACTTGGCTAGAAGAATACCAACCGTGGAGCTAACTGCCCATCTTTTCCACACCTTGATCAGCTGCTTACACGACTGAGCATGTTGGGACCCATGTAGACGATAGTCTCCAGCTTCAATATGACCCCTCAGGGCCACCCAGGAAGCAGTGGCTTTTTGGGTCAGCACTGACTTTCTTGTTCAGGCTCCTCAGACCTCCTACCCATATTCCTCCCGTCATTTCAATAGACGCCCTCACCATCTACTCCACAAAGAAAATGGAAGTCTTCAGAAGGAGCACTCCCACCTTCCTCCCACCACATCTGCCAAGTCTGCTCCCACCCACATCCGTCCTTCTCTCTTTCCTTCCAGTGACAGTGGAAGAGTTGACCCTTCTATTGTCAGAAGCTAATCTCCACCAGCCATATCTGACATATCTAAAAGGAACATTGAGAGACAAGAAGGGGCACTTGGGAATTTAAAGTGTGGTTGCAAAATAAAATCAACACAAAGGTTGACAGATAAAGTTAAGGACATTACACAGAAAGTAGAATAAAAAGAGATCAAAAATGGGGGAGCAAGGTTAAGAAAACTAGAGGACTAGTCTGGAGGTCCGATATAAAACTAGTAGAAATTCTAATAATGAAAATCAAGGTCAAAATTTTTTTTTTGAAAAAAGGAAATTTCACAAAGTTGAGGGACGCTAGTTTCCAAACTGAAAGGTCATATGGAGTCAGCACAATGGATGTGAAAGGAATGATACCAAGTTATATTACTGTGAAATATCAGAAAAAAAAATGAGGAGAAAATGAAGATCCTGAAAGCTTCCAGAGAGAAGAAAACAATTCTCAAAGGAACATGAATCAGGATAGCATTGGACTTCCAATAGCAAAGCTGCAACCTCAATATGGGGTATGTCATTTGAAGATCTGAGAGCAGAGACATGAATGGACATTTGCAAACTGGTGTTCATGAAGGCAGTAATCATGATTTGCAAAGGGTGCAGATGACCTAAGGGTACATTGACTGAAGAATGGAATGGTGTACTGTGGTGCACGCATACAGTGGAACACTGAGCGACTACAAGAAGAAGTGAAGCTGTGAGACACACAATGAGGTGAATGGATCCTGTACACAGTATTTGAGTGAAGTACACCAGAAATAAAGGCAAACACTTTAATGCCTCACCAATATAAACTAACTACAATGTGTAAACTCAGAATTGAATCTTAGAACATAGCCTAACATGGACAAATTTATTGTAATAGTCCCTAGATTGTAAGCTCTTACAGCAGTTAACTCTATCCCTGAATTGTAATGCCTATCTCTAAACTTTGAGATGCTGATCCCTTAGTGTATAACCTGATTGGTCTCTGGAACAATGCGTATCTCTGAGACACCTGAAACTTAGAGCTAGAGCTCGGCAGATATGAATGTCAGTATTAGTGCATACAGCAACTGTTAAAAAAAAAAAAAAAAGGTGAAAAAGAGCCCAGACTTCAATTAGTGATATGAATGAAGCAGGTCTGGTTAAGACCAGGGCAAGCCAGGCCAAAGGTTAAAGATCGAAACTGACTGTGTTTTAAAACTTCAACTTCCTTAAGAGACCAAGGGAAGAGATACCTATTTGGTACAGGATCTAAATTTTCTAAATGGTACAACTCTACAGTCAATTTGTTCAAACACCACAATTGCATGGAACTTTGAATAGGAAGTGAGATACAGCAGGTTAGTATAGGCTGAGTGAAATAGTGACACATCCCAGAGTAATTTGGGCAGATAATAAAAAATATATTTACAGCCTCCCCCTCCCCAGCCCCGAGGATCTGGGGGAAGGTGCGGAAGTGTTGGACTTCCTCACCTGGACTGGTGTTGATGTCACAAACATTAGGACTGGCAGTTTGATGTGCTGAGCCCCCGATCATGGGACATGCCCTTATGAAGCTTGTTACTGCAAAGGAGAAGCTAAACTTGCATATAATTGTGCCTAAGAGTCTCCCCCTGAGTACCTCTTTGTTGCTCAGATGTGGCCCTCTCTCTCTCTAACTGAGCCACCTAGACAGGTGAACTCGCTGCCCTCCCCCCTACGTGGGACCCGACTCCCAGGGGTGTAAATCTCCCTGGCAATGCAGAATATGACTCCCGGGGATGAATCTGGACCCGGCATCGTGGGACTGAGAGTATCTTCTTGACCAAAAGGGGGATGCAAAATGAGACGAAATAGTTTCAGTGGCTGAGAGATTTCAAATGGAGTCGAGAGGTCACTCTGGTGGACATTCTTATGCACTATATAGATAACACCTCTTAGGTTTTAATGTATTGGAATAGCTAGAAGTAAATACCTGAAACTACCAAACTCCAACCCAGCAGTCTGGACTCCTGAAGACAATTATATAATAATGTAGATTACAAGGGGTGACAGTGTGATTGTGAAGACCTTGTGGATCACACCCCCTTTATCTAGTGTATGGATGAGTAGAAAAATGGGGATAAAAGCTAAAGGACAAATGGGGTGGGATGGGGGGGATGATTTGGGTGTTCTTTTTTCACTTTTATTTTTTATTCTTGTTCTGGTTCTTTCTGATGTAAGGAAAATGTTCAGAGATAGATTGTGGTGATGAACGCATAACTATGTTATCATACTGTGGAAAGTGGATTGTATACCATGGATGATTGTATGGTGCGTGAACGTATTTCAATAAAACTGAATTTAATTAAAAAAAAAAGACAGTGGAGCACTGCATTCACAATTCTAAAGAAAAATTCTGTACCCAGCCAAATTGTCAGGTGTGAAGGTAGAATATTTTCAAACATAAAAGGTCTCAAAACAGTACCTCCCATGTACCTTTCCTCAGAAAGCCACTGGAGGATGTACTCCAACAAAACGAGAGCAAATTAAAAAAAAAACAAAAAAAAAAACAAAAAAGAGGATGACATAAGATCCAGGAAGCTGGAGATCCAACAAAGAGAGAGAGAGAAAGGGAATTTCCATGGTGATGGAGCAAAGAAAGGGCTGATTTTACATCTGGCCAGTTGTCTGGATGAAAATAGGAGGATGAAAGGCTCCAAGAAGGATGAAAACAAAATGGATACATGTATTAATGTATTAAGAGGATATCTTTAGCGCTGTCAGAGAGTTTACATAGATATCAAACCATTACATGAGGTAGTTATTAATTAAAGAAAAGCAAAAGATTATACAAGTGTGTGTTTGGATGGGCTAGATCTAAACATTCATGTTCCATAGCAGGAAGGAAACTACTTTCAGTTTTAAAACTGAAAAGTCAAGGAATGTAGTATAACCATGCTGTTTAGACATATGGAGAGTTTACCAAAGGAAACAGAAGAGTTGAAGAATGGAACAAGGAACTGATCCTTTTCACCATCCACCTGGTAGTTCTATTTGATTTTTTTAATTTTGTACTTTGTGCTTTCTAAAAATAGTCTACCTTTTTTCAAAAAGAAAATTGGGGACCTGTGCCTGGACCCATGTCTGTCCTGCTCCCAGACCACAAGAGTAACAGATTTTTCTGTATTGACCCTGTACCTGTTGTTCCCTCTCCCGTGGATGAATCTGCAGGTATGGGAAGGGTGTGCGGGTGGAAGTAGCGGTGGGAGTAGGGATGAGGGCCAGATAATGGACAGAAAAGGGGGCTGAGGAGTATCAAGGCAGAGGGAATATTTGTGGAGGTGGGTTCCCATTAGCTCAGTCTCCTGCTATCCCCTTCCCATCTCTGAGGACATGTCTTTGCCCTTCATGCCCAAACAACAGAACCCAGGCAGCTGAGAGAGGAGGGGGCAGGGAGAAGGGCAAAGAAAGAAGAGAAGATGGGCAGGGGCAGCATATTTTCAGTGGCCTCCAGCAAGAGTGGCGGGGCCATTTCCTGAGCATCGTTGAGGGGAAAAGCCAAGTTCAAACCCTGCTGGTAGCCATGTCAGCTGGTACTTTTTAGACAGTAATCTGGAAGAATTAGCCCAGCACTCCCACTTACAGGAGTTTAGCAGACAGAAATACTAGCAAAAGGACCCACGGATATTAACGTGAAGATGTTCTCCACAGCACTGGACAAAGTATTGTGGAACTGAAAATAGCCTTAATGTCCATCAGCAGAGGGATAGCAAAATGAATCACAGTAAGTCGTGTTATGGAATGTGATGCAGCCACTAAAAAAAGAGTTGAATCTATGTATTGACATGGAAAGATGTGTGTGATATATTGTAAAATGAGAAAAAGTGAGTTGCTGAACAATATGTATAGTGTGACTCATAATTCTGAAAAAAAAAAAAAAAGGTATGTAGATATGTAGCTTAGGCATAGACAAAAGTCTGGAAGGCTAGCCACCGTTTAGTTAACAGCAGTTACTTCCAGAAAAGAGATTGAAAATGGTTGGGGAGAAGCTTTCACTTTTTATTTCACATTCTTCTGTATGTTGGAATTCTTTGATACAGATTATAAAGTACCATTGTGTGTGTGTGTGTGTGTGTGTGTGTGTGTGTGTGTGTTTTAAACTAGTTTCGGGAGTGCAGAGGACAGAGGAGCTTGGTGGAGCAGCAGCAGTGGCTCTGGAAAGGGGCAGGAACCTGGGCTGTGCCCTGATTTGCTCTGTGCACTTGGGCCAGCCACCTCCCCTCTCTGGGCCTGAGGCCAGACACGTGCCTCTAGGATTGCTGAAGGTGGGGAGTGTGGCGATGCAGCATGCTCCCCCAGAGCACATTAGAGCAGCCAGTTTTTAAGGCACTAGAATGACAAGAAAGTTGTTGAAATGTTAATGGGAAGGTGATGGAGGAAGCAGTGTGAAAGCCAGCGCCTGAGCTGCCTACTGAAGAGGGGTCTCACCTGTCTCTCGGACCAGGCCCTACCCCTGCCCTAAGAACCCTTGGCCTGGGCAGCTTCAGGTCACCATAAACAAGCCTTCCTTCCATGGGAAGAGCTGGGAAGAGCTGAGCCCTGGTTCCTGAGTACCAGATCTCTGAAGGACAGAGTGGGATACGAGTCTAGACCCAGCCGTGAATCTCCTCCTAGGGTAGTGCCAAGCAGGAGAGCTCTGGGTGGCAGCCTTTGACTAAAATTAGAACACCACCAGAGGTGTCAGGCAATGGGGCAGGCTCAAGAGAGAATGAGCTACCCATCTCTGAAGGGGCAAATTAGGAGGAAGTGTCCAAGAAAGGACCACCATCATGGAGGGGGCAGAGGAGAGGGTTGGGTGGGATGAGCCCTCTAAGACCTGAGAAAGGGAAAGGGAAAGTGATTTAACTGATGGAATCAAGGAAGTCAGTCTTTGAGCTTGGACCTTGGGGAAGGGATTTCAGAGAATGGAAACACATTGAGAGGGACCCCAGAGACCCTCCCTTCAAAGCAGAAGACACACCAACATCACCAATTCACTTGAGGCTCAGGGATCCAAGGTCACTTGCCCAAGGCCACACAACTTACATTGTGCAGTAGCTTTAAAACACGCAAAGGGTCCCCAGGGCAGGGCCCTTCCAGGAGCCACTGGGTGCAGCCAGCATCATAATTTCAAGTCCAGCAGTTAATTAGTAACTGGAAGGCTCTGAAGCCAGCTCCCAGCCAGCAGGGCTGGAAGGGGAAGCTGGGAGCCAGTTTGGGAGGCCTGTCAAGTGAGTGACAGGTTGCCCTTGACTGGGAAGGTTGTTGGACAAGTCAGGATTGGGTTTCAGGTCAGAAGGACCATGCAGAGAGAGAGGAGGGCAGAGCCATGCTCGGGGCTGCGGCACAGGACCTGAGCTGGGACCCAGAGTTTTCAGGTGAGAGGCTCAGCTGTGAGCAGGACACCTGCCTGCTGGCATGTCATTCGGTCTGCCAGACTCACTAGTTACTTAACTAACTTCCTTCCCAATTCTCTTCCTTCCTAACTTCTTTTTTCTGTTCTCTCCTTGCCTGCCTTTCTTCCCTCCCAATTAATTTTCTGCCTACCCAGTTATCTAATTTGCTTCCTACCTAATTAACCAACTTACATCTTCTCTTCCTTCCCACTAACTTCATTTCATCCTAACTTCTTCCTGAAATTCTAGACCATTGGCTTTGGAGTAAGACTGCCTGGGTTCAAATTCCTGTTATATCATTTATTAGTTATGTATCTGATCAAGTGACTTCATCTCTCCATGCCTCAGTTTCCTCCTCTTTAATACAGGGATGAGGACAGTGCCTAACCCATGGGGTGTAGGAATAAAATAAGGTCAAGTTGGCATTTCAAAATTGGGCAGGCAGTAGTATGCACTGGGCGCCAGCAGGTATGTAAATGAATAAATTTCCATAGCATGATGACAAGTACAAGAGAAGCAAGTACAAAGATGGGAGCGAAGATACATGGGATTGGGAGGGGCTCTGGCAAGGCTTCCAGGGAAGGCAATAAGGACAGGTGAAAAGGGCTAGCCAAGTAAATTGGGGGAGTGTTCCAAAGAGAGAGCACTGTGTGTCATCCCTGTCAGCAAGTCCAGGGAGATGTATGCAGGTCTTTGTTGTGAAGGGGCAGAGGGATGCAAGTCTAGGCTGGGGCAAGTTAGGGGAAGGAATAGCCTTGAGGGCTCATGGAGGGGCTTGAACCTTCCCCCGGGAGGTCACAGGGGCCTCTACAAGTTGGAAGAATCAGAGGAAGGTGTTGATGCCCAGCCCCTGGCCAGAAAATCACGACAGTGGTGCAGGAGAAAAAGAAGCCATAGGCACTGATAGATGCTCAGGTGTGGGGGTCATAGTCAAAGTGAGGGGGGAGAGTTGGTGATGGACATTGGGAATGTCCAAGTTCCCATCCAGTCTTAGTATTTCCTGAATAGCAACATCTTGAGAAATTTCACACAATAGTACAAAGATAAAAATAAAAGTAAGTTAACCTAGGATACTCACTGTCACCTTGGGTCATGGCCCTCCAGCCCTCCTTTCTGTGCCTATACTCAAATGTACCGGTGCAGGCATAAGTCTTTTTTCGTTTACAAGATGGTGCCCTGGTATGCCTACCATTCTGAAGCCTGCTTATTTACTTGACAGTGGATCACATATGTATTCCCACTTCTATTCATATAGGCTCGTATATAATTTTTTTCATTTTTTGGTTGTGTAACATTCTATTTTATAAATGTACCATAATTATCTCATCAGTTCATCCCTTGATTCATTAATCAAATATTTACTGAGCCCCTATATATTCAGGCCCTGTTCTATGACGGTGAAGAAGAAAAGTCCTTGCCCTCATGGAGCTGACATTCTAGTTGGAGGAGATACAAAATGAACACATAGTTGTATGATAAGGTGTCAGAGAGTGATAAGTGGTACAATGTAAAAATACAAAGTCAAAGAGTGGACAGAGAATGAGAGCAATTGGTATTGCAGAATGACCAACATCTGGTTTGCCCAGGTCTGTCCCAGACAGACAAACCAGGATAGTTGGTCCCCAGTAAACAGAAAAGTCCCCTCTGCAGAGGTGACATTTGAGCAGAGATCTCAGTGATGTGTCAGTGGAAGCCAGCCATGCAAATGTCTGGGGAAAGAGCATTCTAGGCAGAGGGGAAAGTAAGTGCAAGGGGCTGGAGGCTAGAGGGGAGTTTGTGTGTTTGAGGGACGGCAAGAAAGCCAGGGTGGCTGGAGTGCAGTAAGGGTGACAGTAGCGGGAGGCCAAGGCGGACATGGAGCCAGGCCATATGGAATGTCCTGGAGTGGGGAAAAGACTGGATTTTATTCTAGGTGTGATGGGAAGGCCCTGGACTGTTTCAAGCAGCACAGTCACGTGATCTGATCTACAATTTTAAAAGACTCCCTCTGGCTCTCAGTGCAGAAAGATTGTAAGGGGTAAAGGTAGAAGCAGGGAGACTGGTGTATTAGATTCCTGCAGCTGCTGTGACAAATTACCACAAACTGGATGCCTTCAAACAACAGAAATTTATTCTCTCACAGTTCTGGAGTCCAGCACTCTGAGGTCCATTTCACTGGACAGAAACCAAGGTGTTGGCAGGGCTGTGCTCCCTCTGAGTCTGTAGGGGACTGTCAGTGTTCCTGAACCTTTGGCTGCATCACTCCCATCTCTGCCCCTGTGGTCACAGCGCCTTCTCCTTTTCTGTCTGTCTGTCAGCTACCCTCTGCCTCTTTCATAAGGCCACCTGTCATTGCATTTCAGGTCCACCCTATTAATCCAGGATAATACCCCCATCTCAAGATCCTTAATCACATCCGCAAGGTCATTTTTTACCAAACACAGTAGCATTCACAGGCTCCAGGTATTACAGTGTGCTCTCCTTTTTTTTTTTTTTTTTTTGAGGGGGGTGCATTATTCCCCTTTCCACATGTAAGGATGCTATTGCAATAACATATGCAAGTGATGATGTTAGCTCAGGCAGGGAGGTTGCAGCAGGGTTGGTAAGCAGCCGTGGCTTCTGGATATATTTTGAAGATAGAGTCTAATTGGATTTCATGATGGCAGGGAGGTGAGGTGAAGAGAGAAGCAAGGTCTCTAGAATGAATCCCGAGTTTCTGGCTTGAACTTTGGGTAGGTGGTGGTGCCACTTCCTAGGACTGGGAAGACTGAGGGATGAGCAGGCTGGAGCAAAGTGGGGTGGGTAGAATAAGAATCAGGACTTCTGTTTTGGATACCTTAAGGTTAGGACATTTGTAGACAACTAACTAGTGAATTGTCAAAGAGCAGTGAGTGGATGTATGAGTCCAGAATTCAGAAGAGGATCAGAACTAGAGAGATAAATTTGGAAATTGTCAATTATAGATGTTTTTAAAGCCACTAAATTGGTTACATCACCTAGGGAGCAAGTGTACATAGAGATGAGGCCCAAGGCCCACGCCCTGGCACAGGCCAGTGTTTAAGGGAGGAACAAGGAGGAGAATCCAGCCTAAGAAGAAAGAGCAGTCAATGAGGCAGAAGGAAAACCAACAGCTCCTGAAGCCAAGTGGGCAAGCGGCTGTGCTGAAGCCTTCAGAGAGGATGGGTAAGAGGAGGGCAAAGAATCTCTGGATTTGGCCCATGCAGGTCACTGGTCCACTGTTTGGGCAGAGTGTTGGGGTGAAAGCCTGACTGGAATGTGTTCAAGAAAGGAAAGGAGAAGAGAGAGTAGAGGCAATGAGTCCAGACAACTCTAGGAATTTCTCTAAAAAGCAGACCCGAATAACCAAGGCGGAAGCTATTCCAACTTGTGTGTCCTCTGTGGTGCCCTGGGGCAAGGCATTTAGGTTATTATTACAATCACTCTTATTTTGCTGCTATAAACAGCTGCTGAATGGGGGCCCCATCAGGGTCTTGTTACTGGGAAGAAATGTCCTTGTTCTGTGTGTGTTTTGTCAACATGACATCCTGCCAATCCATGTATTAGTTCAACATTTTCATTTTGTTGAAAGATGGGAAGCTCAGATATTGTTCACTGGGGTTCTCTTTGGCTGACACACCCGGGTTCTCCACATTTCAGGATATCCCCCTACTCCCCCTCAGAACCCCTGAGGCCACTGGGCTGTTTCCACTGTGACTAAGACCCTCTGCCCCAGCCCCTTGGGCTCCTCCCCATGGTGATACTGGGGTCTGGGTGGGGGGCGGGTAGCCACACAGAAAGCTCCAGGGTAACAGAGCTGTGCCTGGTCCCTTCAACCCATTCACTCCCAGAACACCTTCCCAATCCTCGTAAGCTCCTAATTACTGCACCAGGCAGCAAGGCCCTCAGGAGTCAGGGTGCAGGTCAGGGATCCGATTTCCTGTCCCTTACGCAGCAGGAGAGAAGTTGGCCAACTTGGCCTGCCCTGGGGACATTGGGACAAGCTGGAGAGGCCAAGTGATCAGCAGTCAAAGATTGGGGCCAGCTGGACTCAGCCAGATAACTGGGCTCCAGGTTCTTCTGAAAGCATCTGCAGGTTCTTGGAAGGGGGTTGAGGGTGGGGGTTGCCATGGCCAAGGTCTCTGGGACCCCATATGCAGCCCCAGATAGTTCATATGGGGCCTAGACAGGCTCAAGGGATCATATCTTGTTACAGGGAGGCCCCGTACACACACATATACTCATAACATACAAGCAAACAAGAAACATACTCATATACACCATGATGCACAGACACACAGTGATCTGTATATGCACACGTGGTTACACACTCACACAAATATATTAATAGGCACCCATATTCTTATGCAGACACACATGCAGACACCTACACAGATGCACACACATACAAGCACACTGACAGCAGCACATTAACATACATAAAGATGCACACTGACACAATGACACTACACGGAGACAAACACTGAAGCACATCCACCTATACACTCCATGCCCACACACTGAGAATGCACCAGTGCAATCATAGGTGCACAGACACACACCCACATAAATATACATTTGTGGACACATGCGTTGATAGACCCCCACGCAGTCATCCACATACAGACTCACACACTAACTCACACACGCAGACACGTTGTTTAACACACAGAGCCACGCTGTCACACCAGAGACACACAAAAGCACATCTATGCACAAGCCACAGGCATACACGCATCACCCACCCCACACAGTCACACACATTCTAACAAACCCCAAGGGTCAGCCTCCAGGACTCTACTGGGGGTGTTGCCCACCCCCTCCCTACCTCCCAGGGGCAGGTGATATCCCCAAGGGAACAGAGGTCTCTGGTCCCATCTTCAGCTCTGCCAGATCTCACGTGACTTTGACCAGCCCCCTCGCTGCTGCCGGGAGTTCTGAGCTCTGTGCTGGGGTCGGGCCAGCACCAGGCACAGACACTTCGGCCCTTGTTGGGAGAACAGAGAAGACTCTCTTGTCCACTGCCCGTCCTCCAGCCCCAG
Organism: Choloepus didactylus; assembly: GCF_015220235.1. NCBI lineage: Eukaryota > Metazoa > Chordata > Mammalia > Pilosa > Megalonychidae > Choloepus > Choloepus didactylus. The sequence goes on from NC_051325.1 coordinate 47,492,474, forward strand.
CTGCTAGCTCTCTCAGTGGCCTCTCCTCAGGGTTTGCAGGTATGTGGGGCTGGGCTGAGGGTCTGCCCAAGACAGGGTGTGGCAGAGTGCTGTGGGCAGGCTGTGGGCTGCACAGAGCAGTGGGCGAGGGCTGAAGCCAGGTGGCAGCCCCTGTTCTAGCAGTTCTGCAGCTCACTCCCTTAGGACTTGGCAGGCCTGGGCCTCAGAGCAGCCTGGACTGGGGGATTCTCTCCTTTCCCCCTGGTCACTTTCTCAGCTTCCCAGAAGGCCATGAGTTGGTGCCACCAGAGCCCCCCTTGTAGACACAAGCAGCCCCTGCCCAGAGAGGCCCAGCTGCAGTCTGGGTCCTAAAGAGGGCCAAGGCTGTGGCCCCAGGATGCACAGCGTTCAGCAGCCCATGAGCTGCTGGTCTCCAGGTGAGATCTCTATTCTTGGCCTTGACCTTCCAAGCAGGGGTGGGGCTGCAGGGCCCTGGCACCCTGTATCAGGGCCTAGCCACCCAGAACTCCTACAACCTGCAGGGCAGGGGCAGGGAAGATACAGTGTTCCTGGCTGCACAGGCTCACACCAGCCTGCCTTGGAATCTCAGGGGCACTGGCCCAAGGCAGGTCAGCGCTGGGGCACTGAGCAGAGGTCCTTATAGCATGGAGATGAGGTGATAGTCTGCGCAGAGCCCAGCCAGGGGCTGTCCACAGGAATTCGGGGTCACCCACCTGCCTGAATGGAGGTCTGGGGAACCCAGACTGCCACTCACAAGTTATGTGACCCTAGGCAGTTCCCTCCCATTTCCAGGCTTCAGGTTCCCCACCTATGACCCAGAGAGAGAGATTCAGATTATGTTCTCCAAGGATCCTTCCAGCCCTGGCTGTCCTCGACTTAAGGAGCCATCCTGGCTGACAGGGGTCTTTCCTGCTGGGGAAGATGTGAAAAGACTCAGGGTGACCTGACCATCCTCTCCCCATTCCTCCTGAGATGTTTGGTCAAAAAGCCTGGGTCCAGGGGTCATTATTCTTTCCCCATGCAGGGGTTACTGGCCTCTGGAGTAGGAGATGCTCAGGTTGTGGCAGGTACATGCATTGGTGAGGAGTGGAGAGAGCCCCAACAGGCACAGAGGGGAGAGCAGCAGTGCCTGAAGCCCTAGGTAGGTAAAGCTAGGAGCCACCCAACACCAGCCCTCTCACTCCTGCTCCTCCCTGTGCCCACAGAGCCCTGATCACTGTTACAAGATGGACAGCAGCCCAGCCGGGACCCCCAGTCCACAGGTGAGTGGTTCTTGGTGCCCCACTCACCCCCACGGGGGCTCACTTCCTCCCAAGGCTGATAAAATCTGTGGAGGCATTGGTCAGCCCCATGGGCCACCCCAAACCAGGACTGGAGGCCAATATGGATTACTGTGAGCTCACAGAAATGGGCCGTTTGTAGGGTAGGAAAGCAGAGATCTGGGCAAGGGCTCTAAGCAGTCGATAGGCTAGAAAATCATGGGATTGGTTGTCAGGACACCTGGGTTATAAACTAAGCCCAGCTGCCTGTAGAACCTTGGACAACTCTCCTGGGGCCTCAGTTTCCTCATCCTTAGAACTGGCACAATAACCAGCAGCCTCCTGAGGCTGTTGTGAGAAATATGTGAGATGGTGGATGCATAAGTGGACAGGTGGATGGATTGGCAGGTGGGTGGGTGGGCAGATGAGTGGGAAGACAAGAAGAAGATGGAAAGAAGTAACAAAGGCCCAGGAAGGAAGAAAGGAAGGCCGAGAAAGGAAGGGAGGGAGGGAGGGAAAGAGGGAAGAAACCTAGTGGAGATGTTGGAGAAGGGATCAGGGCCTGGGAAGAAGGAGGGGGCAAGAAGTTAGGACCTGCTGATCTTAATCATCTCTTTCTTTAAATGTCTTTAGCCTTCAAGGACCAATGGAAACATCAATCTGGGGCCTTCAGCCAACCCAAAGTAGGTTCTGATCTCTGAAGCAACTCTCCTACCTGGCTCCCCTTGTACCTGGATCCTCTTGCCTTGGGGAAAAAATCCAGATTCTCTAGTCTAGCACTGAGAGTTCAGCCTGGAATGTTCCCCAAACATGTGCATTGTTAGCAACTCCCTACCCTACAAGGCCTTCTCAGGGATTTGAGGGCTAGATCTTCACCTTCTCTACAGTCCACCTTATCTGCCAACTTGATTGTGAGATCCCCGGGAGCAGGGATGAGCAATCTCTTAGCTGTGAAAATGTGGCATCCTTTGGCAGCAAGGAGGCTCTGGCTTCCTGTAAAGCTCCCTGTATCTCCCACCTTTAAAGTAAAAAAGAAACCAGAGTTTGGTCTCAGAAACCAGGTTTCCCAAGCTTGCAAACAATCACCCATGTTCTTTCCTCTTCTCCCAGTGCCCGGCCCACCGACTTCGACTTCCTCAAAGTCATTGGCAAAGGGAACTACGGGAAGGTGAGTGACGTGGTGAGGGCGGGAGGCCTGGGTCTCCACCTTTCCAGCCTCTCTACTCCTTGCCTGTCAGTTGCGGGTGCAGAGAGGGAGCCTGCCTACCTGCAGAATCCTGGAACCAGGGCCGGGCTGGAGGGCCTCTACTGACCTTGGGGAATCTGAAGATCAGAGGGGTAGGTAATTGGCCCATTGATCCACAAGGCTCTGCCATTGTGCTTCTGCTCAGGTCCTGCTGGCCAAGCGCAAGTCTGACGGGACATTCTATGCAGTGAAGGTGCTGCAGAAAAAGTCCATCTTGAAGAAGAAAGAGGTAACAGAGCTTGGGCATAGGCATTTCCTTTCCTGCCCCTCAACCCCTAGCTGGGGGTGGCCTCCCAACTCTAAGGGGTCCATGGAGCTGGGTGCACAAAGTACAGAGATGATCACTGCCAGGGGCCAGGTGGTGCCCAGGATGCTGCCCTTTCTCAAGGCAGGCAGGCCAATGCCTCACCCACAGGGCCTCCAGGAGGACTGAGGCCTGTTTCTCTGCTGTTCCTAGGGAAATACAGGACTCCAGGATGGGCAAGTCTTCTGTCCTCTCAAGGTGCCAGGCACCGAATCCATGAAATGTAGGGGTCACACTTTATACTTTCCAAGCCCTTCAAGCCACAGCCATCCAGGATTTCTAGATACTTCAGCTGACTTGAGTTCCTTTAACACCGACTCTATTAGGAGGATAGAGCAGGCCCTGAGAGAGGACTGCGCAGCAAGTCGGGGGACTCAGCTGAGGGGGTGATTAGTGTTAATAAGGACATCTCAGGGATGGAGATTGGGGCGAGGATCTTCCCAAGAAGGGCAGCCATGTAGCTGGCCTTGAAAGTAGGATTCCCATGGTCAGAAAAGAGGGTTGAAAAATCCATGGAGGGGAAACAATGGGAGCAAAGGTGGGACCGTGGGTACGGCATGGCTTCTTTTCTCTGAGTTTCCTCAGGACCCTTTTAATTAGTCAGTCATTATATGTGCTTTGCTCGGCACTCTGGGGGACAAGGATTTCTAATCCAGGGGCTGGAGCTGTATTCACATGGACTGGCTGGGGATGCGGCTGACCACACCGAGTCCTAAATACCAGGCAAGGAGCTTGGGCCTGGCTCTGAGGGGAACAGGGAGGCATAGTGGGTTCTTGAGCAGGGGCATGAGAAGGTCCTGGGCAGGGCAGTCCCCACCAGTGAGGCCACATGGGCTGTGCCTGGGTAAAAGGGGCTGTAACGAGCTGTGACATGGACCCTATCTGTGTGACCCCACAGCAGAGCCACATCATGGTGGAGCGCAGTGTGCTTTTGAAGAACGTGCAGCACCCCTTCCTCGTGGGCCTGCGCTACTCCTTCCAGACACCCGAGAAACTCTACTTTGTGCTTGACTATGTCAACGGGGGAGAGGTGGGTGGGCCCTCTCCTCTTGGCTGGGAGCTATCCATCCCACATGCCCAATGTGAAACAGGTTCTGGATTGATCTCACCTCACTCTCACAGCAGACCCATTTTGTAGCTGAAGTGAGACTCAGGGAGGTAATTCACTTGTTCAAGACCACCCAGTCCGTCCCTGGCAGAGCTAGGATTTGAATGCAGGTCTGTCTGACTCCCAGCCATAACACACTCCTGCCTTCCCCACGCAGAGCTGCCTACAGACTCACTTCGATGGACCTGGGAAAGGTCAATGCCAAGAGGAGCTCTGTGGTCAAGATTTCCAATACCCCCAATTAACCCCATAGGCTACAAGGCTGGGGTGACCAGGTCACTGTTTATAACAGTAAAGCCACAGGATGACCCCAAAGCACAGCTGGGATAAGCTGGGCTCCCTCCTGCATTTCACTCTGTCTCTCTGGGCAAGGAGGCAAAACTGAGTGGGACTCCTCTCATTCATCCCAGATGTAACCTGGGTTGACCTCATGCCTGATGCCTGATACCTTGACCTTAAACTCCTAAGATTCCTGATGGTGGTGAAAGCTCTTCTATGCCAACAAAGTAGACCAATGAGATTGGTCCATGGGCAGCTCTAACCTGGGCTCAGTTTGACAGCCATAATCCTCTTACTGCTGGATGGTAGGGAGACCACATCTCTGACTCACCCAAGTTCAAATCCCAGCTCTGACAATTACATGCTATGTGACGTTGGGCAAGTCACCTAACTGCTCTGACCCCTCCCAGTTTCCTCTTACATGAAACTGCCCTAATGTTTGATACCTTGAGGGTTTTCATGAGGATTAAATGAGATAAGGGATGTGAAAAGGCCTGGAGCCTGGAACACAGAAGCTGCTCAATAAATGCTAATTAATCTCGACTCCTGCTGACACATTGGGCACCTGCAGCTGCCCTCTGGGGCAGGGACTGGCATGTACTTTTCCATATAAGTACACTGCAGCTCCGAGAGGGGGTGACTTGGCCACCTGCACAAAGTGAGGACCATGTGGGGTCCCCAACTTGTACTCTAGAGGCTGGGAGCACCCCAGGAAAGCCTCTCACAACGGTCTTCCCCCTCCCCCCAGCTCTTCTTCCACTTGCAGCGGGAGCGCCGGTTCCTGGAGCCACGAGCCCGGTTCTACACCGCCGAGGTGGCCAGTGCCATTGGCTACCTGCACTCCCTCAACATCATTTACAGGTGAGGCCTGCACACAGCTCAGAGCCAGGCTCAGACCCTTACTGCCCCAAATCCTGGAGCCCCTAAATCCCAATGAAATCCCAGTGCACTTGGTCCTTTGTCTGAGGAGGAGGAGAGCACACCAGCTGGGGTGGGGCTGAGGCTCCTCCTTCCTAGACCCAAGGACCTGTCCTCCTCGGGCCCCCCATCTCCATCTCCATGGGCCCCATGAATGATCCTCCTGCCAGGGCCCTGGATCCACTGTCCTCTCTGGATGGCTGAGCCACCACAGGGCTCTTTTCTCTTATTTTCTGCAGGGACCTGAAACCAGAGAACATTCTCTTGGACTGCCAGGTTGGTGTGTGTGTGGGAGGGGCGTGGCTGTATGAGTGTGCCATGTGGCCACAAGTTATGTTTCATGCATTATACATACATGAATGTGGGTAGAGGATGCATGTCCATGTACAAGGATGCATGTCCATGTACACGTGTGCCTGTGTACACACACATATTGCATCATGTGCATGAGACCATGTGCGTACATGTATGTGTATGTGCACATGTGTGTATGAGGAGTGTGTGGGGCAGGGGCAGAGCCAGGTGGAGGCTAGAGGATTTTTCAGTCCCTCCATGTCTTAGATTGGGTTCCCTGGAAACAGACTCTGAGATGGAGAGTTGGATACAGAAGGTTTATTGGGGAACATTAAAGAGATACATGTCACCTGTAAGGGGGTGAAGAAGCCAAGATTGGGCAAAGGGAGAAGCTCACCTGACCTGCACTGTGGTAGCAAGAGAGGCCTCACTTGATCTTACAGGGGTGGGGAGGGCCTGGGGCTGGGATGGCTCTTCAGAATTGCCCCAAATTGAGGCCCTGGCATCTACCAGACATTAGATGTGGATTGCACCTAGGGAGGGGCACTGCTTTGGGTGAGGGCAATGTCTCAGCAGCAGGGGGGTGGGTGTGCCAGTCCCTGAAGAAGAGATCTGAGCAGAGCCCTGTGGCATCTGCCCACCCCATTGTCTCCATCAGCTACCCTCCTGACAAGCTGCCACTAGGTATGGTTGCTTTGCAAGTCCCCAGCCCTCTGTCAAGTGGGTTGTTTCCACCAGGCTCCTTTAGCAAGGACATTCTGGAGCTGCCGCTGTTGTAGGGGGTGGGTCTGAGTCTGTGCTGAGCTGGGGGCAAAGTGGGATGCCATCTCCCCACCTGCTCCCTATGGTGCTCCTGGCAACCAGTCCAGAAGCTCCAGGTCTCTGAGTGGAGCCTCCAGCCTGTGCCTGGGGCATCAGACCCTGAACTCCTGCCCTGGGGTGTGGCTCCTGGGCTTTGCGGTGAGACATGGCCGTACCCTTGCCTTAGCCACCCTACTGCCTCTGGCTTCCCTCATCCTCAGGGTCATGTGGTGCTGACGGATTTTGGCCTCTGCAAGGAAGGCGTAGAGCCCGAGGAGACCACGTCCACATTCTGTGGCACCCCCGAGGTAAGCGTCGGCTCTTAGGGGATCAGGCCATGACAGCTGAGGCCACTTCTCCCGATCAGAACCAACAGATTATAGTTGGGGGCTCACTCTTCCCACCCACGCACTTCCCCTGCTGGCTGTGCACCCTGCCGCAGCTTTTTCATCTGTGTAAGGGGGGCGTTGGCTCCTGGGGCTCCTGGGACTCAGGCCAGCTGCTAGAGACCCTCTGCAGCAGTGCTGTCCAATAAACAGAGATGCAAACTGCAGTCGCAATTTGAAATTTTCTAGGAGCCACTTTAAAAAGTGAAAAGAGGGGATGGGTGGGTGATAGCTAAAGGGCACGGAGTTTCTTTCTGAGGTGATGAAAATGTTTTAAAATTGATTATGATAATGGTTGCACACATCTGTGAATATACTAAAAACACTGAATTGTGCTCTTTAAATGGGTGAATTGTATGGTATGTGAATTATATCTCAAAGCTGTTTTAAAAGGTAAAAAGAAATAGGTGAAATTAATTTTAATAATATATTTTAATTAACCCAATATATCCAAAATATTATCATTTCAAACTCTAATCAATATAAAATAATTTTGCATTCTTTTTCTCAGTCTTTGAAATCTGATGTGTATTTTAGACGTACTGCCCATCTTGGCCGGGTTGGCCACATTTCAAGTGTTCGATAGCCACATGTGGCTAGAGGCTGCTGTACTGAATGGCACTGCTCTACAGACTGAAGTCCGTGGGCTTCAGCATGAGGACCTGGCCTGAGAATTAAGACCATGGCCTGCAAGTGTAGAACAATGGTCCACCTCCTTCTCCCAGCCACTAACAGCCTGGAGGGTGAATATTGGTGTGTCTCAGCAGTAATTTCACATCAGTCTGTCCTGCTAAGACCTTTCTGCAGTATTGGGGTTAAAATCTCTCCTTGAACTTCCACCAGTATTGGACGTTAGACCTGAATGTGTTCTGAGTGACTTGGACAGATGTCAGGGTTGGGGTCAGTAAATGAGGCTGTAGAACTGGGCAGCTTCTTCTGACTTGGTTTGGAGCAGGACATTAGCTGGCCTATATGCTTGAAAAGCTGGGTCTCAATTCTCAGTTGGGTATTCTTAGTTTGGTTCTAGGGGAGCTGACAGGTGACCCCTCTGAGCAGAAGCCAGTGGCTGTATTTGTGTATGGGGAGCCCCCCAAAGCCTGAGAGCCCAGCCATCCCTTCCTTGGTATGGAGAAGGGGACACAGCTGGTGCAGGAGACACGTGGCCCCAACACATTGACTCTTCCATGTGTCTGCCACTCCAGTGGTGCCAGGGAGCACTGGCATTCTTGGAGGGCCTGCACGTATCTTAGCGCACGGCCTTAAAGTAGCCCAGGGGAGGGATCATGCAGCCCCATTTAATGGACGAGGAAACCATGGCTCTGGGAGGTTAAATGACCTACCCAGGACCCTGAGTAGGGCTCAAGCTATGGATTCTGCCTTTGCCCAGACCCACACGGTTCCTCAGTGTGGCTCTGCCTGTTCCTGAGCCTCCCCTCCTCTGTGGCAGAGCTAGCAGACTAAGACATCATCAAGCCCTTGGCTTTGGCAGAACGCACAAACTCTGCCTCAGGTTCTGTCCTCTTGCGAGGCACACATGCATGGCGTCTGTCCATTTGGGCAAAAATGACTTGTGTTAACTCCTCTCTCCTGACCCCCCTCCATCCTTCTATCACTAAGGCTACCCATACAAGTAGGTATCACATTTATGTATACTTTACCCATTAGTCTCTCCCACTGTACTGTGAGGGCTCCCTGGGCTGACACTGATGGCCCATTGGATGCCTTTGTATAAATTAGAAAAAGGCGCTCCCTCTGGGCAGACTAACTGGAAAAAATTACCCTTTAAGCAAAAATAAGGTCAACTGATATAGCCCGGCACTAAGGTTATGGCTTGATAAGTGGATTGCAGCTAGGATTTCAGCCTCTTTTGTCCCTTTGGTTGGTGCTTTTGTGCAGTGTCCAGCATGTTCAACTGAATAGGGCAGTGCTGCCTGATCCATCCCCAGCATGTGGCAGAGGGCCCAGCACAAAGCAGGGCTTGGCTGAATGGATGCTGAATGAACATATGCACAAACAAGTGAATATCACAGCAGGATCAACCCCTGGTGATCTTCTCCAGGTGCCTTGTTTACAGATGGGGAAACTGAGGCTGGGGTTCTTTCAGATGTATGTTCTCTTGCAACAGTACTTGGCTCCTGAAGTGCTTCGGAAAGAGCCTTATGATCGGGCAGTGGACTGGTGGTGCTTGGGGGCAGTCCTTTACGAGATGCTGCACGGCCTGGTGAGTGTGGATATAACTGTCTGTGAGGACAACTGGCTCTGGGAGAGCTGGGGGTGGGTCTCTTCCTCGTGCAGCCTGCAGAGGTTCAGCTCAAGGAACCGAACCAGCTATCTTGTCACTCTGGGCTACAAAAGATGATGCCCCAGTGAATATCAGGATTAGAAATTTTTTTAATAATGTAGCTCAGCCCTCGTATGTTATTTCTTTGGTGCCTCAAAACAGCCTTTGGAAGATAGCACTGCAGGAAATGGAGTTCTTATTTTACTGAGAGAGAAACTGAGTCCCAGAGAGGTCATAGTGCTGGTAGATTATGACACCAACCTCTGAACCCAATCCTAGTCTCCCTGCTTATATGGAGGCTTGTTTAAACTTGGCCCAGGCCATGCGTTACTCTGGGGTGGTTTCACCAATATAGTTTGGTAGATGTGAATAAACAGGCTCTGTAGAGCCAGTCAAAGGACCAGCTGGCAGAGGAAGAGGGAGGGAGAGCATTGGGAGAGAGAATTGGGCCCTGGATATGGTTTGGGGTCTGGTTCTCTTCCTAGTGTGTGAGTTAACCTCTCTAAGCCTCAGTCTTATCATCTGAAAATTACCTTGTCTTGGAGAGAGTGTGAAGCTGGATGAGATGATGAAGCTGAAAGTATAAACTTTGCAACATGCAAAGTGCAGTACCTAAGCTGGATATCATGTTAAGGGAGGTGGGACAGCGGATGCTCCTGGCCTTCCCAGCAGCCATCTCTGCTGTGCTAGAAGGCAAGGTCTCTGTCTCCAGTCTGCTGCCTGAGCCAGTGCACAAGGCACAGGTCTGACTGAGACCTCCCAGCTACCCCAGCTTTGCTCCAAGACTCCCTGAGACCTGTGCTCACATCAGCACAGATGATCCTTCAGCTTCTCTCCCTCTCTCATCAGCTGCCCTTCTATAGCGAAGATGTGTCCCAGATGTATGAGAACATTCTGCACCAGCCACTACAGATCCCTGGGGGCCGGACGGTGGCCGCCTGCGACCTTCTGCAAGGCCTCCTCCACAAGGACCAGAGGCAGCGGCTGGGCTCCAAAGCAGACTTTGTAGGTGAACTGACAGCTGAGCACTGGCTGCTGGGGGGGGGCTCTGGCTTCCCACAGAGGCCACCCTGAAGCACGTTAACATGCACCCAGCTGCCCTCTAAAACCAGGCACAGCTACCTCGCTCATTTGGAAATTCACTGCTGCTGCTAACTGACTGCTTTCTTCATTCCAGTTCTTTTATTCAATCAATATTTACTGAGCACCTTCTATGTGCCAGGCATTGAGCTAGGTGCCAGGGTTCCAATAGACTGGGTCTCTGCCTTCCTTAAGCTCATGGGGGTGGGAGCAAGAAAAATAAACAAACATTACATACAATTATTACAAATTATGACGTGTCAGGAAGGAAAGGAAAGAAACAACAAGCTGAGACAGGCAATAATGGAAGGGGGCTAACTCACCTGCCATGGTCAGGTAGGTCTTCTCCAAGGAAGTGACAATTAAGCAGAGACTTGAAGGATGAGAAGGAGCTGCTCACACAGACAGCCGGGAGAGAGCATCCCAGACCCAGGGATACAGCAAGTGCAAAGGTTGCAGTAGGAAAAAGGAAGAGAATGGTAAGTTTTAGGGTGTTTTGAGCAAGGGGATGGCATGACCCGATTTAAGTTTTAAGATGATTCCTCTCACTTTTGTGAAGAGAGTAGACTAGACTTGTTTTTCACAAATTATCTGAGCTCTTACTCCTTGCCAGATCCTAGGCCGGGCACTTGGATTATAGAGATGAATATTCAGTCTGTTCCCTTAACAAGTTCATGATTTTAAAGTAGCACTTCAAAAATAATCTTCGTTCTTTACCCACAAAAGATAATTTATATATATAAATACTGCAGAGGGGAGAGGCCTAGCTGCAGAATGCCCCCCTTGTCCCAGGAAAGCAGCTGGAACTGTAGGTTACTTTCCCAGTAAAGCTTTTAGGGCTGGACAGCCAGCTGTGAGTAGAGTTGGGGTGTGTGGGGGCACTCATGGGGGAGGCTACTTCTGATCAGATCCTTCTTCCTGCAGCTTGATATAAAGAACCATGTATTCTTCAGCCCCATCAACTGGGATGACTTGTATCACAAGAGGCTGACTCCACCCTTCAATCCAAATGTGGTAAGAGGTCCTGCCAGTCTAGATCCTCGATTCTCAGGGCTGCTATGAGCTTGGAGAGTGTCTGGGTCAACAGGAGAACTGATGGTTCAGGAGGCTCGGTGAATGGTCTCAGGCCACACAGTAAGGCAGAGGCAGAACTGGCTGCCAGTTCAGCTCTGTGGGATGAGCCATGCTGCTGCTTCTTTAGCGTTAGTGCCAATAATCCTCGTTGCAGAGCACTTTTCAGTTTTTAAAGTGCTCTGGGTCATGCAGCACATGTAGGTGGAGCTAAGTCCTGTAAAGATAGCTTTATCTTTTTTTTTCAATTTTTAAACATTTTTTCCCTGACAATAAAAATGACATGCATTCATTGTAGAAAGCTTGTAAAGTACAAAGAAGTTTAATGTGCCGGGGGAAATGGTCATTGCATTACCTGAGGAAAACCAGTTGGCTTATTTCCTTTTAGTCTTTTTTTTTTTTTTTTTTTTTAACATAGTTAGGTCATACTATGCTGAAAACTATGTCATTATTTCCCCATGTCACAGAGAACTTTATATCATTTTTAGTGGCTGCATTACATTTTAATCCTATGTTGGTAACATAATTTACTCAATCATGCTCCTAATGGTAGGCTTTGGGTTGTTACCATTTTTTCCCTGTCATAATGTGCTGATGAACATTTTTAAGTGTAGTATGTCTTTCTCCAGAATTCTGATTGTTTCTTTAAGATGGATTCCAGATGGGGAATTACCAGGTCAAAGGATGTGTACATTTTTAGGTCCTTGATTCATGCTGCCTCTCCACTATGTGTAAGGGACGACCACCAATTCTACCAGCAAGGTCTGCTGGGGAGTTCTCTTACCCCACCTGCATGTGCCAGGGTGTTGTTTTTCACTTTGCAAATAAGTTAAACAATGACATCTCATTGTTTTATTTTACATTTCTTTGCTCTATGGTAAAGGTGGTTAATTTTTAAATGTTTATTAGCAGTAGTGGTACAAATGAAAGGAGCCCCATTTGAGGTGGACATTTGAGGTTCATTGAGCCACCTATAAAGTACAGAGTCAAGCCCCTCAATCCAAGTAGTGTGCTGCACACCTAAACATTGCCAGTGTGAATTAGCTATTTACATTTCTTCCTTTGGTGAATTACCTGCTCATGAACGTATCTTTGAGCAGTTTCTTGACTACAGTTTGAGGTACTCTGTCCAGGTACCTCAAAAACTGCTTTATCTTGAGATTTTGAAAAGATAGTGAGGATAATGTTGAATATACACCCTGGAGAGAGAACCATACACAAAACACTATAAGTAATGCATGGACTTTAGAGTGAGACTTACTGGGGTGAGTTCCTAGTTCTGCCACCTACCACTTGTGTGACCTCAACTAACTTTTTATAGCATCCATTCATCTTGTGTAGGCTCACAGAGCCAACAAGGGTCAGGACCAGGATTTACGTTCTGGCCTTGGAACTCTGATCCCTGGGTCTGGACCACTTCACCTCATGGTCTTTTTGAAGAGCTGGCAACCATGAACTGTTTGGTGCCACATTCTAAGCTTCACACTTGCTTCCCTGCTTCTTCATAAAAACCCAAGTGGCACAGTCTCCTCCACAGAGAGGTTGTATTGGTTAGTTCTTGCTGCATAACCAGCCACCCAAAACAATGGTGGCTTAAAACAACAATCTTTTATTTTGTTGTTATTTTGTTATTATGGGCCAGCTGGATGGTGTTTTGGCCTAGGCCAGGCCAGTTGGTCTCTGTTCTCATATGTCTCTGATCAGCTAGCAGATCAGCTCGCAGTTGATGATCTAGGATTGCCTGACTCACATGGCAGTTAGCAGGCAGCTTGGACAACTGGGTTCTCCTCCATGAGGCCTCTTGTTTTCCAGAAGGCTAGCTTGGGCTTATTCACATGGTGGCTTCAGAGTTCCAAGTGCAGTAAAAGAGAATAAGTCCCTGTGTGCAAGCGTTTTTCAAGCCTCTGTGGGAGTCACATTTGGTAATGTCCCATTTGCTTGAGCAAATTACATGACTAACCCATATTAAAGAGAAAGGAAACAGAGAATTTGTGGACACTTGCTATCTCCCACGCAGGTCTTCCCCAAACATAGCAACACGGTCCCAGTCATTCTCTATCATATTACCCTATTTTATCTTCTTCATATTACCATCAACACCCTAAATTATCTATTTATGTTTGTCCACATGCTTATTATAAACCCTCTGGCCTCCTACATAGTCTAAGCTCCATGAAAGCAGGAGCTGTCTGTTTTGTTCATCTGTATTTGCAGTGCCATGAACAATGCTTGATAGGCTTTCAATAAATGTGTGTTGACTGACTGACTTGCCTGAGGGTTGGTGTGCAGCAGGCAGGGTTACAGGGGTTAGAGGAATGGATATGTGGTTAGTGGATAATGTGGAATAAAATGACTAATGTAAACATATAGGTGAGTGACAGTTAGTAAGGGTGTCCATAAGGCACTCAGAGGGGAAGCCTAACCTCCCTCTCCAAGGCTTGTGGGCTCCTTCGGCAGCTCTGATCCAGTGTTCCTTTCTCATTGCTGGCATATATTCACAGGCAGGACCTGCCGACCTGAAACACTTTGACCCAGAGTTCACCCAGGAAGCCGTGTCGAAGTCCATTGGCTGCACTCCAGACACCATGGCCAGCAGCTCTGGGGCCTCGAGTGCATTCCTGGGATTTTCCTATGCTCCGGAGGATGATGATGTCTTGGATTGCTAGGAGAGAAGGCAACCTGTGAAATCCCTGAAGTGAGCTGGTATCAGTAAGGAATTACCTTCAGCTGCTAGTAACAGAAACTCAAAATAGCAATGGCTTAGACAAGAAACAGGTTTATTTTTTTCCATCACATAAAAGAAGTCTGGTGTTAGGTGGTCCAGCACTGGCATGACAACTCCATGGTCATCAGACACTCGGAGGCTTTCTATATTTCTGCTCTGCCACCTTTGGCAAATGGCTTCCAAAACTAGGATTGCTGCATTATCGTGCAACGGCTGCTGGAGTATTAGCCATCTCTTTTGTGTTCTGGGTAGGGAAAAGGAAGGAAAAGGGGGAAGAACAAAAGGGCACCTTTAAAGAATTCTTCTGTAAGCTCCAGCCAGTACTTTTGCTTACATCTAATTAGCCTCCCAACCTATCTGTAATGGTGTCTGGGATATGTGCTTTTTTAGTTGGGCACATTGCCGCTCCTAATACAACAGAGGTTCTGACACTAAGGAAGAAGGGGAGAATGTTGGGTGGCAACCAGAACTCTTTGCCAGAGGGTATTTTGGTTTGAATTTTGATCTCTATGTGCAAAATGAGAGAAATGTAACAAGCCTATAGGATATTACTGAACATCTCCGTAATATTCTATGTTAATGACGTCTTCTTCCCTCCCTTCCTTTCATGTTGGACATTTGTTACTTGGTTTGGCTGCCTAGCATCTGAACCCCTTTCTGTATTCAGGGAATTCCCTACTTTATGAGCCTTCATGAGGGGCAGAACTACCTCTACTCTGTAGTGAAAATGCTACATACTGACCTTCCCAGCCTCCCCTGCAGCTAGAGCCAGGTATGTGGCCCTGTGCCAGACTTTGACTCAAGACTAGTGACACAAGAAGGAAGGAACTGGGGAGCTCTTTTTCTTGTGGTGGAAATGGTAATCAAACCCACAAAACTTAGTTCCTGGTACAGAAGTGGCAACAACGCAAATTGTAGCAAGTTGTCCTCAGTAGCAGCAAGAGTAGCAGTTTCCTCATCAGCCCAGTGCTGTGGTGTCATTCCTGGAAGTTTAGTCTTGAGCCTGATTCTCCAACTTTCATAATGATTTTGAGACCTTCTGAGCCTTTTAGCACACTCCTTTTCTGCTTCATAGATCAAAGTCCGCTTCTGTTGTCTGCCATTCAGAACACCTGCTTATGCCAAGCCAGTTGCTGGACTAGACTCTTTCATGTGCATTATTAATTTTTGTTCCAACAACCCTGAAGTAGGAACTATTATTAACCCTGTTTTACCGATGAGGAAACAGGGTCAGAGTTGTTCCTTGCTTAAAGGTGACATGGCTAATAAGGACCTGAGCTGGGACTTGGAGCCATCTAAGCCGGCCTTGGGGCTCTCACACTTATCTGTTTGGCTGGTCTACCCCTCAATCTGGCTAATAGGTCCAAGCAGAATGACTGTGAAAATCTCTAATGAGAGCCAAGTCAAGAATTGGCTGGAACAAATGAAGTAGTGGGAAATGGGCTCTTGAAGAGGAGACATTCAAGTGGACACTTATGGTCTGAGCCTGGCTGCCAAATTCATCCTATGCTCCATCTCACGTTCCCATATGCTTGGCAGGTCTAAGGCCATGGGGTGCCTGGGCCTGACACGGAGCTGGAGGCTGCTGCAGGCTTAGTGAGCAGAGCTTTCAAGCCACATATGGAGCTCCGTCTGTTCAAGATTAGTGATTTCTAAAGGTAATTGTACTGGACGAAATATGAGCACATAAGACCATGTGAATTTAGGCCACTCTTTACTTATGGGATGGATCACGCTGTCTTATTTCAGTGGAAAAGTGGTTTCATTTTTACATAACTGTGGTTTGTCACTAACATCATGGTTGCCATATTAACTTTTAGGTTTAGGGACAAAGGGAGAATTTCTTTGAGGATCAGTCTGTGTTGGTGATTTTATTACCTTTTCCTTGTCACTCAGGCCCACTCTCTTTCCCTTCCATTTTTGCTCCCGGTCCCTGCCCCAGGAGTTATGGGTGATGAGGCTGGGAGACCATAGGAAAAACACCAATGACATGACCTATTGAAAATCAAAGCTAGGTCAGGAAGAACTACTGTTAGCCTTTGATATATGATGAAGAACTCTGAAAGAAACACCCTGATTTCCATTGTAATAATACCTGTTAATTGACAAATGTGGAACATGAGAAAGGAGAGGACAAAAAAAGAAAACAAAGTGGAGCTGTCAGAAACTTGATAGGCTCGAAAGTACACAATCAGATATGGGTTGTGAACACATATGCGTTTATCTGTTGTAAGACTGTAAAATCACAGAAGTTTTCACCAGAATAGAAAATAAAAATGAAGAAATACCCTGTTATTGAATTGATCACACTATGCCTATGTTGATGGAGCACATTCTGAGTTTTATATGCATTGTCTATAATCCTCACAATAACCCAGCATTTAGGAATTATTAACCTCACTTTACACACAAGGAAACATTGGCTCAGAGATTAAGCTACCTGTCCAAGGTCACCCAGCCGATATGAGGCAGAGCTGGGAACTGAATTTGGTGGCAGCTTTTTCTAAAGCCCTTGCTCTTTCTATGACCTCCAACAGTGAGAGAAGTGTGCTGGGCAGGCAGGTACTCTGGTCTTCTAGCAAACACTGACTGCAGATAAGGCAGAAGCATCCCAGGCTCTCACTGCACCTGAGGCAGAAGGGTCCCAAGCCCTGTCGCAACCCCCAAGTGACAGTGGGAATACACCACTTCATTTGGATCCCTGACTGCAAACTGTAGTCCAATTTTGAGAATTCTTACTCTGCTCTCTACTTTTTAACTTTTCAGTGACAGTAGTTGTGAAAAGGCAACAAGTGGTGTGTGTAATATTCTACAATTCCTACTACTTTGTACGTGTTGAAGATTGTAACAAACACGAATGTAAATCAAAACCGTCAGATGTCTCTGCTTTCATTGGTCTGGACTCGCTAGCGAGGCTGCGGCAGCATTGCACACAAGCCCACACCCCTCTCACGGCTGGCACAGAGCCCCCATTGGGCGATGGCAGGGCGATCTGTGTGTTGAACGCCCTTCCCCAAGCTCCTGCCTCAGGAATACCGCTCTTCTTTCAGATTTCTGCCCAACAGGGGCGCCTTTCCTAACATGTTCCGGAGCCTCACGGCTCCCGTAAGAGTTCATATTTTTACATATTTATAGGTTCTGGCCAAGGTCTAACTTCCCGCCCGTGGACACCTAGACGGCAGGTTCCCCCTTATCCTTGGCGCTCACACCAGGGCCTGGAACTTTGGGCGCTCAATGATGAGGGATTAATAAAAGAGAAAGAACTATCTCGCGTTACCATTTTCATCATTAAACTGGCCCACACTCTTCCTTGTCAGCCTCCTCCAGGAGGCCTTTCCTGGCTTCCCAGGCAGCCGAACTCCTCTCGCAAGGCGCATCCAGCAGCCCGGATGTCATTCACACCTGCCTGTGTCTGTCTACTCTGCGCCTGCGCCCCTCTCTACCTCGCCGGAAGCCTTCTTTAGCTTCTTCGGGTGGAGACGAGTTTGGGCCTTTGGGACTTACCATATTTTATCCGTTTTTAAAAACGACGATATTAAAGGAGAAAATGAAATGGGCGAAAAGTTAATCTTCCTTGCGGTTGTATTCACCCTTCATCCGAAAGAAGGGTAGCACCGCCCCGGCCGTCACCCCCTGACGCATTTTCCCGGAGCCAAAGCCAGTGACGAACCGGCGACCTTCGCCATGACGTCATCACGTCGCTCCGGAGGTAGATCTACGTCCTGGTCCACGCCCTCCGAGCGCGTCCGAGCGCGTCCGCCGTTGCTAAGCGGTCCCTAGATACCTGGTCGCGGGATGGTGGGTGGCGTCAGGTGAAGATGGTGGTCACTGGGCCTCAGGTAAGAAGGCTGCGACTGGGAGGTGCCGGCCGGGCGTTCGGGCGGCCTCGGAGCCGACAAGGGCCTCGCCAGACGGGTCTCGCGGTCTCTGGGGCCTGTCTCGTGGAATATCTGCGATCCGCTTGAGTAAAGTAAGCCGGAGCGCGGGTATCGGCCTGGATCTCCGTCGCCTCCGGCTGCGCGGAGACTTAGCTTCCTGCTGAGCGTGAAAGAGCATTTGGACGAAGAATCCCGAAATCTCACTTTGTCACTGCTGGGATCCGTGGTTTTTCCTTCTGTCATCTGGGAAATTATTATCTTGACTCATAGAGGTATTGAAGAGAAACTCTGAGGGTGGTTGGAGAGAGCTACCACATGTTGGTCATTTTTATGGTTTTTAAGGCCTTTTCCAGCCATAAAGAAACTCAGCTCTGGGTAATTCTGACAGATCAGAAAGCCAGATCTCCTGTCACCAGGGGCTGAGCTTCAATGAGCTGTTGACTTGAAGTGTAAATTCCATTCTCTCTCCCTTTAAGAGCCGTAAGATGCCAAAAGGAGTTTATCCCCCTTTCCTAGGAATCTTGCTCCTAGAAATCTGACTTATGGGAATAATCCATTAGTGGCAAAATGCAGAAATATGTAACATCCCATAGTAATTATGATGGCAACAAATTGAGAAGATGCCCAATGAAAATCAATGGTTGAATTCATTATGGCATAACCACAGCAGATCATGCAATCACCTCACCACGAAAGCTTCTTTCTTAGGAAAAAAAGAGAAAAAGCAGAATATAATGTTGTATGTACACAACATGATGGGTGGAATGGAACATAAAAAGATAGCCATGTCACAGTGGTGGGATCATGAGGGGGATTTTTTTTTTCAACCTGAAAAAATGATTTTAAAGTTTAACTGGAAGAATAAACGTGTGAGACTGGGTGGGAAAATTCTAAAAATTAAAGATATTTAGAGGGAATTAGCTCTCCAACACCATCAGATATTATAACATATTATAAAACGCTAGTAATTAAAGTAATATGGAGCTGGGCAGGAACTTACAGGCAGACAGAACATAGTAGAGTTCAGAATAAGATCCAAATATATATGAGGCTTCCTTATATAGTCAAAGTGGTATTTTAAATCAGCATGGAAAAGGTGAATTGTTATTCAGCTTTATAGTAATTTAGAATAATGAAGCTCATTTGGAACACGAAAATAAATTCTAGATGGGCCCAAATTTAAATGTTGAAAAATGACCACATGAAAGTACTGAAAGAAGGCATTGTTGGATGTATTTGTAATCTGAGCATAGCAAAAACATTTCCAAATATGTCATGTAATCCAAAACCAGAAAGAAAAAGATTAATACCTTTGATTATAAAATTTAAAACCTGTATGGTCTGCAAAAAAAGTCAACCAAACCAAAAGAGCTACTAGAAGCTGCGCCTAAAGACAAACTGAAGAAAATATTTGCTTAATTATCAGTTAGAAAACTATGAAACTGATTAGAGAAAAATGAGCAGAGGACATAAACAAGAAACTCAGAAGAAATACAAGTGACCAATATATATAGCAAACGATGGCCGTCTCAGTAATTTAAAAATTCACATTTACACTATTGGGGAGGGGGGGGGGAGGGTGGTTTGTTGTTTTTTTTTTTCCTATTTTATTAGTAAAGATGAAAAAGATTGTATGGCAACAAATGTAAATAGCATTAGTGAAAGTATAAATCAGTACAATTTTTGGAGGCCAGTTTGGGAATAATTTACTTAGCATTCAACAGGTAGGAATTTATTCTACAGATATGCCAAGTGCACAAAAACATGTTTGAGGATGTTTGTAGCATTGTTTGGCAAAAAGTTTTTTTGGGGGGGAAGTATATGACTGTTTAAATAAATTGTGGTTCCTCCTTACAATGGAATACTGTGCAACTGTTTAAAAGAATATGGTAGATCCATATATATTGACATGGAAAGATGTCAGAGATACAAGGTTAGTTGAAAAAACTGTCGTGAACAGAGCATATGGTAAGATGTTATTTCATAAAATATAATTATAAGTTAACATTTGCAGTTAGCAGTGAGGAATCAGGTTGGAAACATGTTCTGAAGGCGCATGGGTAAGGTGATGGCAGGGCAGGGCCATGGGGGTGGGTTGGTAAGAACAAGAGACCAGAGACCAAAGCTCGGGGTGGGCTGGGTTTGGCCTTAGTTTTTTGCAGTTGTGATTATACATGTCACTTTCAGCTTTAGAGAATTATTGAGTTTCACAGCTAGGTTGCAGCTGTATACTTTTTCTTGGTAAAATGGAGAAACTACAAGGCAACTATTCCTTTTGGGATGTTTCTTTTAGAAGATTGTTAATCATTTTCCTTTTTCTGAGCCTTTCTTTTTTCCTTAAGGTAGCCATGGAGAAAGAGCCTCGGAGCACCATTCTTTTCAATGCATCCAAAAAGGAGATATTTACTACCAACAATGGCTATAAATCCATGCAGAAAAGACTTCGGAGTAATTGGAAGATTCAGAGGTAACTGTGTGCACTGTTTTCTCTTCTAACTGATGTTAATAGCTCCTGGTAAAACTGAAAAGTCTTTCTTTTACTTATGTAAGATAGATTGTTTAGGTGGGAAGAGCTCAATTTAGATCATTCAGATGTAAATAAAGTATCATTAAAATATCCCTTTTGAAAATTGGCAATCAGCATATTAAGTTGTTCCCTAAATCACAAACGAAAAAATTATTCTAATTATGTGTATATAATTTTTTAAGAGGCTAGAGGCTTTCTTAGGGTCTTTGGTCATTGGTGTTAAAGTCAGGCAAATGTTTTAATTTGGGTCCATATCTCATTTTGGGGAAAGGAAAAATGAGAATAAAATGTGAATATCTTTCTGACTGTATGTGGGGTGTAGGGGTGTTTTTTTAATGGGTAAGGACATATAATCACACAAGCTAAATGTAGCGGGAATTGCATTAGGCAGTTGGGAGGATTTCCCTCTAATTGTACGTGGTTTAATTTGGCGCCTAAATTTGGCTGGTTGTCTCTGGGTCAGGCCTGTGGAGGGGATTCTCTTTTTGGAAAGTGGACCAGTTACCTCTAAGTCCCTTTATCTGTGGGCCTCTGTGGCTTTTGGGTCGATATAGTTTACAGGCTTAAGTAATTCACAAATTGGTTTAAATTATGTATCTAACCCTTGCTTTTAAAATCATATTTTTAGCTTAAAAGATGAAATCACATCTGAGAAGCTAATTGGGGTGAAACTGTGGATTACAGCTGGGCCCAGGGAAAAATTTACTGCAGCTGAGGTAAGAAATACCTATAAAACATGAATTTGGTGAGATCATTAGGAGTATGGGCTATGAAATCAGAGTTCTGGGTTCAAATCTCCCTTCACCCCTTACTGGGTAGCCTTAAGGGTTACTTCATCTCTTTTAGCCTGTTTCCTCATCTATAAAAATGGAGTAATAATTGTAAATACATCATGGAGTTATTGCGATGATTAACCAAGGTAATCCATCTAAAGTGTTAGCACAGTGCCAGATACATAGTAAGGGCTAATTAAAAATTGCCCATACTTCTTTGCTATAATATTTTTGCTCTGAAAATAGGAAAATCCCATTTAAAATTAAGCTGTTTTTTTGTTCCATTTCATGGAACAGACAAGGAATGATAAATGCAAAATCCAGACATAGCAAGAGCATATCTTACAGAAACTATAGGAAGTGCCTTGATGCTCAGGGAGGGCTGTGGACAGAAGGGAGGGTAAGGCAGGGCTTGGCCAGAGTAGCCCCTAGGCTGGGCAGGCCAAGGTCTCCTGCCATTCCACCGGGCTAGACCACAGGAAGGAGAGCCACAGAGGAGCATTTGTACCGTCTTTTTTTTACCCCCCTCAACCTGATTGTAAGGCCACCTTCTGATCTGGGAAGCACATGGAGAAACATGACTGTTTGATCAGATTAATTGAGAGAAGGAGAAGGAATTACGTTTGGGAATGTGAGGGTGACCAGCTACTCCTATCAGTTAGACACACAGAGTGTAGTAGCCTGCAGAAGAACACTTGACTACCTACTTATTGGGCCCCACACTCCAAAACAGTTTCTCCCCCCGTCTCCCACCCAGAGAAGCCAAAGAGAGAGGTGATAAGGCCTTTGCCCAGGAACAAGCAACAGCAGATAAACAAGAACATTTAGAGAGAAAAATAATCAGAGACGAGTGCTGGGCCTTTTCCCAAGAGGGAAGGGATGCCAGGCCCTCAGAGGTGAAAGACAGTGGCTT
The DNA here is from genome assembly GCF_015220235.1 of Choloepus didactylus. Taxonomy (NCBI): domain Eukaryota; kingdom Metazoa; phylum Chordata; class Mammalia; order Pilosa; family Megalonychidae; genus Choloepus; species Choloepus didactylus. The sequence continues at coordinate 47,514,317 of NC_051325.1, forward strand.
CCAAGAGGCAGAATTTCCATGAGAGGCAGATTTAGTTCTTTGAAACTTTAGCTCAATAAAATGTTTTCTCGCCAGTCCCTGGCACCTTAGAGTTGGAGTGAGGTGGGAAGAAAAGAGAGAAAAGCCTTTAGCTTCTTTCTAAAAGCTAGCATTTCTTTGCCTTGTATTCTTCCAGGGGGGCTGACCCAGTGGTCAGCAGAGGTCTTCCTTGAGGAAGGAGGTCACTGCTTTGCTAGTCTCTGCTGCTGACCTCTTAGGACCAGTAAGGGGATCATGACATTCACCCCTCAAGGACTATTTGATGCTTCTTTGAGGTTGACTTCCAGAGGCTTCTTGTGACAGGACAAACATCACCTGTTTGACATGAGATACTAACATCAAGCTAAAAACTAGACTGAAGAGTCTTCCCTGTTTCTCACCTCAAATATACTGGCTCATCAAACTTGCTTCGTGGTAGTATTCATTTATACCCAGTGACCATGTGACCCAGACCAGTGCTTCCCAGCCCTGTCAGACCAATAGCCTTTATTATCCTGAATTAAAATGCATAGATAATATAACCCACCACCATTAAAAAAAAAAAATGAAGTTGATTTATAAAAGAATATATGTACTTCAAATTGTAAATGTTTGAGCGTAGTACACTAGAAGATTATGTATTTCAGTTTGTCTAAGCTTAGATATACCTATACTATAACACTTCTTTTTTTTTTCATTTTTTAATTATGGAATATGACATATATACATAAAAGTGATAACTTTCAAAATGCAATTTAACAAGTTAGCAAATTTCAAAGATGTTATTGGTTACAGTTCAACAGTTTCAATTATTTCCTTATTGTGAAATATAATATATATACAGAAAGGTGATACCTTTCCACATACAATTTAATGAGTAGCTATAGAGCAAATTTCAAAGAATGTTCTGGGTTACATTTCCACCATTTCAGTTCTTTCCTTCTAGCTATTCTAATACCCTAGCAACAAAGAAAAAAAATTATACAAAGATTCAGTATTCATAATCCTTTGTTAAATTCTGTCTTGTCCATTTGCTACCCCTTCCTCTAGTTTAATCACTTTCCTGATCTTCAGGGATGTCTAGGCAGTGACCACCCTAACTTATTCATGGGAATGCATCTGGTTGATGTAGAACACTTCTTTACATTTGACATTTTGAAATGCGAAATATGTATGTAGAATATCATGAAAGGGACAGCTACAAATGCAGACTAATGCAGGTGTGTTGTATTTGGTGACTCAAATCATGGGCCGCATTGTTTTTGTTGACATGGTTTCCCAAAATACGAACAACTCTTGATAAAATTCTGAACAAAAGAAAGTACAATTCTTCCCTCAATTTACATGGTGGTTGCATACCTAGAAATTCTATATGTATTAAAACCATGCCAAAAGTACTTTGTATTTTTATGTAGATTGGAGTCAGACTCTGGGCTCAGTTTTTGTTTTTTTGGTTTTGGCTTTTAAATTTTTATGACTATTTGGCCGGACACTCGAATGTTGTGGGACAATTCCTCACTGTGTAGGACTGGCCAGAACATTGCAGGACCTTTAGCATTTGTGCCCCACCATCCACTAACATGCCCCTAAATATTAATCTTATGACAATTCAAAACACCTCTTAGATGGCTTAACTGCCTCAGTGAGAGCCACTGGTCTGGATAATACATTATCAACCATAGAAAATGCTCAAATTTGTTGCCATGGTATATAAACTCTTAACAGTGTGCATGTATTCCTGTTATGAAGTCAGCTTCCTAAAGGTCTGAAAAATTAATCTTTCCTCCTGTTTTTGCTATAGAGAAATAGAGAACTGTCAGTTTGTGCCAGATATCGGTTCTTCAGTCATATGGGTGTCAGATGCTCAGGTGAAGCCTGGCATCTATGGGAACTCCGTCAACATCTGTAAAACTGTGTTATTTTTACACCAACTTTTAGAATGTCAAATGATTTATATTTTTCTTATCCTTAAATTTCTTTTTTGGCAGTATGTTTTACAATTATAATAAATTATTACAGTATTACATGTACACACTTTAATACAAATGTATACATATTTAATACAAATACATGCTCAAATTCTTTTCTTATGGGGTGCTTGATGAAGAAAGTTGAGAGACTAGTGGTCTGGTCTGCCCACCCGGGTTTTCTCAGGCCAGGTCAACAAGATCAGTCCTACATTTTTCACCCCTCCCCAGCTTTGTAAAAGCTAGAGAGAGCATCCCAGGAGGGAAGCAGACAGCATGCATTACTCACTATGACTTGGTCAGTTGATGACGTTGAACAGATTTCCTCCTTGGGGGTGCTATGAAATACCTTCATCCTGATATCCTTGGGAGCAGTGAGGAGATGGTAGGAGGAGAGCTGTGAGCATCATCATTAGGAAAACTTCCTAACAGTTTCCACTTTTGGTTTGCTGTCCAGGGCATCAATTTTGAAAATGTCAGTTCAGTTCTGGTATTCTGAAGCTTGATGCTTAAAGACAAACATGGAGATCCTACATAGAGAATAAATTTTACATTTTCCTATATACATTTGAATCTGTGTGCCTTTTAGATTTGAAATATTTATTTTTTAGCTAGCTGAAAGGTCTCATTCGTAGTATTTTGAACAGAGTCTTTTGGGTATATTCATAGATTTTTTTTTTTCTTTGTGTAGTTTGAAGTCCTGAAGAAATATCTTGATGGTGGTGGAGATATTTTTGTAATGCTAGGAGAAGGTGGAGAATCCAGATTTGACACCAATATTAACTTTTTACTAGAAGAATATGGAATCATGGTTAATAACGGTAATATTTTTTTAATGGAGTCAGTAATTTCCTATTTATTGCTTACATTTTAACTCTCACTCTTGACTCAGTGGTACAATGGAAAAAGCTCTGGGCCGAGGCTACATGATCCTGCATCTTGGTCTTACCAGCAGTCTGGGCCCGGGCTTCTTCCATTTATAAAATGACCCAAAGAATGGGAGAAATTTTTGCAAATCATATATCTGATAAGGGACTTGTATCTATAATATATAAAGGATTCTTGCAACTCAATAAAAAGACAAATGATCCAACCAAAAAATGGGCAAAGGATTTGAATAGACAATTCTTCAAAGATATACAAATGGTCAGTAAGCACATAAAAAGATGCTCAACATCATTAGCCATTAGAGAAATGCATATCAAAACTATGAGATACTCTTTCACATTCATTAGAATGGCTATAATCCAAGAGAGAGATAATAACAAGTGTTGATGAATATGTGGATAAATTGGAACCTTTATATGCTGCTGGTAGGATTATAAAATTGTGTAGCCACTTTGGAAAACAATCTGGCAATTCATCAAAGGTTAAACATAGACTTACCATATGATCCAGCAATTCCACTCCTAGATACCAAAGAAGAATGTAAATGTATGTCCACACAAAAACTTGGACTTGAATGCTCATAGCAGTATTATTTATGATAGCCTAAAAGTAGAAACAACCCAAATGGCTGTCGATTGATGAATAAACAAAATGAGCTATATCCATAAAATGGAATATTATTCAGTAATAAAAAGGAATGAAAACATTATGCTAAGTGAAAGAAGCCAGTCCCAAAGACCACATATTGTATGATTCCAATTATATGAAATGTCCAGAATAGGCAAATCTGTACAGATAGAAAGCAGATTAGTGATTACCAGGGCTGGGGGGAGGAGAAATGGGCTGTGACTGCTAATGGGTATGGAGTTTCTTTTTGGGATGATGGAAGTATTCTAAAATTGATTGTGATAGTGGTTGTACAACTCTGAATATGCTAAAATCTTTGAATTAAATACTTTCAGTGGCTGAATTTTATGCTATATGAATTATATCTTAATAGAGCTGTTATATATTTCTATATATTTCCAATCTAAAATATACTTTCTTCTTTTTCCCCTTAAAGATGCTGTGGTTAGAAATGTGTATTACAAGTATTTCCATCCTAAAGAAGCTCTAGTTTCCAATGGAGTCTTGAACAGGTAAGCAAATTGAAAGCAGAAATGTCTTCATCTTTCTTACTTGAATCTTCTCCCTGTCAAACATTCTTTTCTCTATTCCTTCTTCCTTTCTTGCCTTTTGTTTTATATTTGTATTACTTCTTCCTGTCCATCAAATTATGTTCCTCTGATCTTTTGAAACCTTGCTCCACATTCGCCTTTTTATCAATTAAGATACCTTTGGTTGCAAGTAATGGAAACTTATTCAAATGGAATTAAATAATAAAGGAACTTTATTGATTCACATAAGTGACAAGCCTAGAAATAGGGCAGGCTTTGGGTACAGACTGACCAGAAGATTCATGGTGTCGTCAGGGCTCCAGTTCCATTTCTTTACATTTCTCTTGACTCTGCTCTCCTCTGTGTTTGGGCTTTATCAAATTTTAACAGTTCCCCCATTCACATCTATATGTCCCACTCTCTAGGGCAAGGGAGCATGCATGGGTCCTAGCATTACCAGCTACAATGATCCTAATATTTACTCTGTTTGGGCTGGCAGAGAGCACACGTCCATCCTGAACTGGTCACTGTGGCAGAGGACATAGAATGCCCTGATGGCCTAGCTAGGCCATGCTCTCCACTCCTGGAGCCTGGGATGGAGTCCATTATTTCTGACACCCTGGATCCCAAAACATAATTTAGGTCCTCTTGGGAAGTGAGAAATGAATACAAGAGGAGAGAAACTTTTCCTTGTATCTGAAATTATTCATTCCATACTTGAAAACTGTATGCCAGGCACTCTGCTGGATCTAAGGATGCAAAGATAGCTAGAATATGGAGCCTGCCCTCAGTGTTCAGGAAAGAAGAACTGAACCTAATATTTTAATGTTAACTTTTATGAGCTTCCCATGAGAGTTGTGGGTGTGTGGGTGTATCTTTAATTTCTAAAACTTGTACCATGAAGACTTTGCAAAGTCCTTGCATCTGGTTCATAATTATTAATGAATGCAGTGTGAAATGGCCAAAATTTTTTGTTTACTATCTTTTTATTTTATTTCTCCAAGAGAAATTAGCCGAGCCGCGGGGAAGGCTGTGCCTGGAATCATTGATGAGGAGAGCAATGGAAACAATGCTCAGTGAGTGTGTTTTCTGAGGCCCCCTAAAGAGGATCTGTTTGTCATTTTGATGAATTTTCTTTTTCACGATGAAAAGAGTTTTCATTCCTGCTTACAAAGTAATTCTCTTGCAATTTAGTGACTTAAAAAGCCATAATCCAGAACACTATGTACAAGCATTGAAGATAATGGGTAACAATAGAAATGAAATTGGTGTGTTTTATATGAATCAGGCTGCTGCATTACAGAGTGAGAGAGTAGTGATTAGAAGTGTGTCTATTGCAGAGCAACAGTTGTGGAAAAAGAGCTTTTCATGTTTTGAAAAGGGAATTCACAACTTTGAGTCAATTGAAGATGCTACAAATGTTGCCCTTTTATTATGTAACACAGGAAGACTTATGTGAATTTGTGCACAGGCACACTGTGGTGCAGGTGATGAATTTAAACATGAATTTTCACCAGAAGAAGGCTTGTATTATAATAAGGCTGTTGGTTACTATCTGGACACTCTGAGGGAATTGGGAATGTGAGAAATACACCCTGCCATCTGGGATTCAGTGAATTGGGAATTTCCACTACTTATTTTACTATGGCCACTGTACAGCAAGATTATGCTCATTATCTAGAAAGGCTCAGGAGCAAATTGAAAAATAAGTCAGTTGAGGCTATGATGAAGTCCCTGAAATACTGTGACATTGATTCAGTGACTGCCCGACAGCCTCTTTGTCAGTACCAGGCTGCCACCATCCGTCACAGGCTGGCTTCAGTGTACCACAGTTGTCTGAGGAATCAGGTTGGTGATGAACAACTTAGGAACAACATCGATTGCTAGCAGATCTTCACTATAGCAAAGCTGTGAAGCTTTTTCAGCTACTGAAAGATGCTCCTTGTGAACTACTTAGAGTACAGTAGCATTTGCAGAATTTCAGATGACCAGTCAGAAGAACAATGTTGGAAAATTAAAAACACTATCTGGGGCTCTTGATATACTGGTGAGAACTAAGTATGCATTCCAGCTAATCAAAAAGGAGCTTATAGAGGAATTTGACCAGGCTAAAAGTGACGAGACTGGTCCAGCTGCTGATTCTTCTCTGAGTCTTTATTGAGAAGAAGTGATAAAACTCCTCAGTATATTTGAATCTTGGTTGTCATTTATTCTCCTTCAGTCCATCAAACTGCTTTCTTCAACTAAAAAGAAAACAAGCAGTAACATTGAAGAAGATGTGATCCTCAAAACCAACAAGCACATTTATTCCCAGTTTTTGAGAGCTACTGTGAACAAAAGTGCAACCTTTTTGGAAAGAATTGATGTGGTCATATATTTGATGGAGCAACTTGCATGCGGTGGCAGTGCTGTGCAGTGATGTGTCCGTGTGAGTCCACTTCTGCTGAAATGCCGTCAGTGCCTTCTAAACATAGGGCTGGCTTGTCAACTTGGTGCTTCGTCTGATTAAATGTGAGGGAAATGTCCATTTCAAACAGGTACAGTGGTTGAAACACAGAGTTATTTCCTGTGACGGATGATGGTTGGGTTCTTTGGCTTCTTCATTTGAAATGCTAAAATCGGAATTGGACTTAAAGCTTCCAGCATTTATTTGAGAAGTACATGGTACCTCAGTACTAATAGATTTGGTGTGATGCAATTACATTTTCAATTTGTTTTTTTGAAATATGTTAAGCTATATGGGCCTAAGATATGACTATTTTGGATAAAATTTTACTTGAGTTAGAGGAAATTTTATCCACATGACTTTACTCGTTCAAGTGGATTCAAGAAATTTCCTGAACATCTACAACATTTTCTCCTAAATCGCACAGCAAGATGTGCCCTTTTTAGCTCTGGTGCATGGTTTTTCAAAGACTTGCCATTGTGCAATTCTCTGTATTTAGTGCATGTTTGGAAGGGGTTAGGTTTTCCTTGACTTTATATGACAGTTGATCAAGAACAGGTACTACTGCCCTTTTTCTTTTTAAACTTGAAACTAAATAAGGTTAAGAAAGCTTTTGAAAAAATAATTTATTTAAAATAAAAATTAATTTGCACTAAAAAAACAATTTGAACTGTTCAGAATGTAGACAGTAGAAGTCCTCACTGTAAATCCATGACCCTCCTCCCCAAAGAGCTTAACACCTTGGTGCTTAGATTTCTAGATTTTTTTTTCCATATACACAAATATATATAGGTTCCTTATCCTTTTTAATTAATGGATTGAATTAGATGTATCCTAATTTATCTAGCCAATCCTCTAGTATTGAACACTTAGGCAGCTTATAATATTTTGCTTTAATAACAATAACGAGTAACATATATTGAGTCTTGTATATGCTTAATCCACACAACCTTATAAGGTTAGTTGTCCAAGCTCACACAGATTGAACCACTTACAGTTCCTATGAAAGCATTTCTTTGATTATCAGTGAGTGGGACAGGACAGCCTTTAAAGTCTGTTGGCCAGTTGTACTTCTTCTGTGACTTTTCTGTTCTCTGCTTTCTGCCCTTTTCTTTTTTACATTGTTCATGGAGTTCACATTAGTGGTAACATACAATATCTCTCCTTTTGTGTCTGGCTTATTTCACTCAGCATTATGTCTTGAAGGTTCATCCATGTTGTCATATGTTTATCCACTCATCTGTTGAAGGACACTTGGATTGTTTCTGTCTCTTAGAAATTGTGAACAATGCCACTGTGAACATTGGTGTGCAAATGTCTGTTTATGTGACTGCTTTCACATCTTCTGGATCTATACCAAGAACTGAAATTGCCAGATCGTAGGGAACCTGATACCTAGTTTTCTGAGGAAATGCCAAACTGTCTCTTCCACAGCGGCTGTACCATTATACAGTCCCACCAGCAATGAATAAGAGTTCCAATTTCTCCACATCCTCTCCAGCATTTGTAGTTTCCTGTTTGTTTAATGAATGCCATTGTTATTGGTGTGAGATGATATCTCATTGTGGTCTTGATATGCATTTCCCTAATAGCTAGTGAATATGAACATTTTTTTCACGTGTTTTTTAGCCATTTGTATTTCTTCTTTGAAGAAATGTCTTTTCATATCTTTTGCCCGTTTTATAATTGGGCTATTTGTACTACTGTTGTTGAGTTGTAGGATTTCTTTATGTATGCAAGATATCAGTCTCTTATCAGATACATGGTTTCCAAATATTTTTCTCCCATTGTGTTGTCTGCCCATTTTTCTGTTGATGGTTTGTCTTTTCTTATTCAATTATAAGACTTATAGATGTGTTGCATATTACTTGGGATTTTTTGCCTTATAGAAATTTTAACACTTGTACGTAAAGCATATTACAGAGCTCTAATAATCGAAACACCCAAATTGAAAGATCAGAGGAAACACAGTACTTGGAGCAATGAATCAAAGAACTAAAGATAGACAGTGAGACCATGGCACAGGATATAAAGGACATGAAGAAGAGCCTAGAAGAGCATAAAGAAGAAATTGCAAGAGTAAATAAAAAATAGATGATATTATGGAAATAATAGAAACCGTCGACCGAACTAAAAAGATTCTGGATACTCATAGTACAAGACTAGAAGCTGAACAACGAATCAGCGACCTGGAGTACGTCAAAACAGAAAATGAAAGAACAAAAGAAAGGATGGGGGAATAATCAAAAAAATCAAAATGGACCTCAAGGATATGATAGATAAAATAAAACATCCAAATATAAGACTCATTGGTGTCCCAGAGGGGGAAGAGAAGGGTAAAGGTCTAGAAAGAGTTTTCAAAGAAATTGTTGGGGAAAATTTCCCAAACCTTCTACACAACATAAATACACAAAGCATAAATGCCCAGCCAACTCCAAATAGAATAAATCCAAATAAACCCACTCCAAGACATATTCTGATCAGCCTGTGAAATACTGAAGAGAAGGAGCAAGTTCTGAAAGCAGCAAGAGAAAAGCAATTCACTACATACAAAGGAAAAAACATAAGAGTAAGTAGTAACTACTCAGCGGCCACCATGGAGGCAAGAAGGCAATGACACGACATAGTTAAAATTGTGAGAGAGAAAAATTTCCAACCAAGAATTCTTTATCCAGCAAAGCTCTCCTTCAAATTTAATGGACAGCCTAAATTTTTCACAGACAAACAAATGCTGAGAGATTTTGCTAATAAAAGACCTGCCCTACTTCAGATACTAAAGGGAGCCCTACCGACAGAGAAACAAAGAAAGGAGAGAGAGATAGGGAGAAAGATTCCATAATATTAGATGAAGATGCAATTTTTAAGCCATATAGTGACCATTGAATATAAGTTTGGCTTTATTATCATCATAGTCATCATAAGACACAACCCTATATTACATTATTTTTAATTCCCTATTTCAGAGAGGAATAAACAGACATTGCAGAATGATGACATTATGAAGGAGAAAACATAGTTGGTATCACATCCTATTCCATGCTACCATTTCTTTCACTCTATTTCAAATGGGTAACTCAGGTTTATGGTATGGCATTCTTTCTGAAACACTAGAAGTCAGAAGATGAAGATACTTGCCTCACTTTTCTGACTTGCTGATTGTAAATGTGGTAATCTCACTTAACTTGTAAGGTGACTCTTAGTTTCCTAATTGATAAAACAGGAATTAGACTAAGAATAATTAAAAACTATTAAATTTAAGTCTGAAAATATAGACTTTTTTTGAAAATCCAAAGGAATACTCTTACACTTTTTGAGACCATTGAAAAATGTGTATTCTCAGTTATGTTTTATTGGTTGGTATAGATGAGATGCCATTATCTGGAGATAGGCATGGGTTATATAGAGCAAAGACATATAGAGAGCAGTGTTGGTGAAAATGTCTATGTCTATTTATATATGGAGAGACATCTGTTATTGCAGTCATTGAACCAGTAAATTTAAGTGGCAATTATTAACTTCTATTTCATACACTGAAACAAAAGAACATTAATTGTGGACCCAAGATTTGCTATGTATTGCATAGTTAATGGAAAATACTGAACCATTTTAGCTTCTGATTTCAGATAGAGGGTTTGGCAAAAAAAGAAAAAATCTATTTACTCTCTGATCCCTAAGCTTTTATAGTTTACAGTGAGAATTCCTATAATCAAAACGAAATTATCTCAATGCATTTAGTTCCTTGGTTCAGATAAAAATAATTTGAATAGCAAGGATTATGTGTAGGCATGTTTGTAAATGTACAAAGGAAGAAGAAGGAGAAGTATTGATCTGTATTCAGATTTATTCTGCAACCTATGTATGGTGAAAATAGTGCAACAATATCCTAATCTGTAAAATTTGTAACACGGCTACTATTTTGTGATCTCAAGTAAGATGGTTATAAATATCTGAAAATTAAATACTATTCTGAAACTTAAAAAAGAAATAGAAGGGCATATAGGGAAAAAATATACCTATTGCAAACTAATTACAGTTAGTAGTATTTTAACATTCTTTCATCAACAGTAACAAATGTACTATACCAATACTATGAGTCACCAATAGAGGAGGGATAGTTAGGGGTATGGGAGGAGTTGAGTTTCCTTTTTTTTGTCTGTATTTCTTTTCTGGAGTAATAAAAATGTTCTAAAAAGTGAAAAAAAAAAATTGTGATGGATGCACAGCTGTATGATGGTACCGGGGGCAATTGATTGATTGTACACTTTAGATCTTTGGATAATTGTATGGTATGTGAACAATCTCAATAAATAATTTTTAAATTAAAAAAAAAAAAGAAAGTGGAACTGATTAAAAAATAGTAAAAAAAAATAAAACAGATTAAAATTATATTCAAAATATAAATGGAGGGTGGGAGGTAGTATATAACAAAAGTAGCATTTCAAATCTTTGGGGAATGGAAGTGATGATTTTGTATAACCATTTTGAACTACATTTCCTTTTTTGCACCACACCCCAAAATGCATCTGGATGGAATAAAAATTTAAATATTAAAAATGAAACCATACAATAATGAAATGTAGGTGAATATTTTATACAGTAAAGAAGACCTTTTTTAGTATGAAACCAAGGTAAAGTCATAAAGGGGGAAAATGAATAAATTTCAGTACGTAAAAATCAAAAACTTCTGTATAGCAGCATGTATCATAAATAGAATTAACATTGTTAACATTCATGAATCACAGTCTAATTTTTTAGTTTGTGTCAGCATTTCTCATTGGTGTAAGTGAAAGGGCTGTCGGTTTGGAGTTAGAAGGCTTGGGTCCACTTTCTGATTCCATCTCTTAGCTTGCAGGGTGACCCAGGGCAAAGTAACTCTGTTAGCTTCTCTTTCCATATCTGTGTAATGAGAACATATTATACTTAAAAATTTTTTTGGAAACTAATTAGGTGATACTTGAGAGTGTTTCATGAACTATAGCATCCTATGTTTTGTTATATTGTAACTTTATGGTTAACTTTAATGGAGGACAAACTTCTAGTTGTTGCTTTCCTGGATAATCCAGGAAGCAGCTCTGCCTCCTGGTAGGCAGTTGCCCTTTGAGCTGTGAATAACCAGTCCTGCTTTGCACATTGGAATCTCTTAGCCTTTTAGAGTTTTGAGTTCTCTTTTAAACTTGTAATGTTCCTTTTTCCTTCTCTCATTTAGCTGTAGCCACAGTGACACTTTCAGTTCCTTAAATTTCCTAAGCTCTTTCTCACCTTGGTGCCTTTACATAAGCTATTCCCTTTCCCAGGAATGCTGTTTCCCAAATTTTCCACCCAGAAGGAATCATTCATTCAAGTGTAGTTTGGAAAAGGCCTGTTTTTGTTTTTGGGCAAGTATTGAAGTCTTATGCCCAAAGTCTTATCAAATGTCAGTCTGGTTGATTTCTTAGTAATAATAAAAGAAATAGTAAATAATAACAGATATTTTCATCATATAACCCAAGTATCCAGTCTTCCATGGGCAGCTGTTCATTTCCTTCTGCTCCTGGTCAGGAATTCTTGGGCTGCAGTCCCCTGAGGAGGCACTGCTGGGGTAGAGGTGGAAGGAGGAGAATGGAGCACGTGAGACAGGCACTACCCCTCTCCCATGGTGTGGCTACAAAAGTCATAGGGGTAGATGAGACTTTCCTGAAGGGCTGGGAAAACTAACACTAGAGGGAAATAATTTTAAACTTAAGCTAAAAAGAATTTTCCCATGATCTAAGGGCAGAAGAAAATGAAAATCTTTATAGAGCACTCCTTATGGGTGCCCCCCAGTTTCTAACTTTATGTTCCGGTCCTTAGATCCCTGTTTCTCTCACTCTGAGAGTGGTTCTTTCAAATCTCTACCTTTGCAAAGCTCCGTCTTTCTTTCAAGGAAACCCTAGCCCGTCCCACATGCATAGGACTCATCCCAAGACCGTGCACCTCCCCACAGGAGTCAGTTGTACATTGCTCCAAGTCAGGTGGATTCAGTCTAGATATTCTAGGTCTGTGTTAGGATGGTGGACAGTAGATGAGGGAATCCAGGTCAGGTCTGCATGGAAAGGCCCCCAACAATGTGGGATAAATATATGTTTATTTATTCATGTAAGTGTTCAACTGGCAACATGCCCTTCCAATGATAGCCATTAATTCTTAGAGAAAGCATCGTCCAAGTCTATAAGGAGGAGGGAAATATTTACCTCTAAGACATTATTATGCAGAGAAGTTAGAGTTCTTTTATTTCCTCCCCATCCTATCTCTCACTTTTTTCTTTTCTTTCCCCAAATTTTGGCATTGGGACCAGGTGAGGATAAGAAGCTGAAGTCCTGAAATTTCTTCTTGTGTATGTTTCTGGTTCAGGTCTCAGATGAGGCCCCATCTTCTCCCCACCCCCACTCCCACTGCATAGGGGCTAGTTTAGTTCTTCCAGTTATAATATTTACACTTTCCTGTTAATTTGCATCCATTTTTCTTAAAATGCTTTATTGAACTTGTAGCTAGAGTTGTTCCCAGTTTTGAGGTTACAAAATCAAAGCTTAGAGGAAATTTTGTGTTTGATGGTGAATTGCTCAAGAAACACTGAGATTATCTTCAGAATTTTTTAATTCATTTTTTAAAATTGAATATATGTTTTTATTTCTTACAGGGCTCTCACCTTTGTCTATCCTTTTGGTGCCACATTAAGTGTCATGAAACCAGCAGTGGCTGTCCTGTCCACAGGCTCTGTCTGCTTTCCACTTAACAGACCCATTCTGGCTTTCTATCACTCTAAGGTACAGCCTTCCTTAGATGAGGGGGTATATATTACTTTTATTATTGAAATAGTAAAAACTACTTTACCATTTCCAGAAAGATTTCATTTATATTCTCATTGCTCTTCATGAAAATCCTGTGAAGTATTATTTCTATTATCCACATTTTGCATATAGGGAAACTGTGGATTATCTAGTAATTGATAGAGTCAGGGCTTAAACCTAGCTCTTGTAATTCTAAATCTGAAGCTTTACCACTGTAGCCTGAGGCTACCTGTATTGTAATTCTTAAAATAACTCTTCATCCTGTCCAGGGCCATGTATTCTCACCTTCAGTATATTGGGAATTCACTCATGGAAAGGTTGATTGAGTTAACAAACACCACCAAATTGCACAGAATCATGCTGCTATTATTTTAGTTTATCACTGGAAGACGTATCAGAAAACTATTTTTCCTAGGTCTCATGCTGGAGACCCCAGAGAAACAGGTGGTCCCAGAAGATACAGCCTTCCTCATTATGACCCCATGTTTCCGCTGCATTTTAATTCATGTTTTGCTGAATTTATCCTCATTTGTCCCTCAAGACATAGAATTCCCCAGGTGACCTCTGAGTTTTCCCCCGGGACCTAAGCGTGCCTAGTCCCTCACACTCCTCTTTTTCTTTGCAGAACCTAGGTATTTCCTTTCCCTCTTTAAAAAGCTCTGCCCTCATTTTGTTAGGAAGGAAACAAATGTCTGTTCTGTGTTTGAAAGATGATAATCAAATGAAATTCATATATAGCCATTATGGTAATTAGCCTCTCCCAGACAGCTGGAAATATTATTTTTAAACTAGGGTAAAGTATTATTAAATCGTTCAAGATGTGGAAATAATTTGAATTGTTTATGTAAACTCAGTTTATACGAATAAAAGTAATGAGATATGATATTAAGGGGCCTCAGTTTAATACTGGAATTATAATTATTTCATTTCTTAACCATGCGCAGAGATTTTATCTGACTTAATTAGTGGATTTTGATGGGGCTGTAGAACTCTGTGCTAAGTGTGGTGGCTATCTGAGAACTCATGGGATTGTCATCTGCCCATTTCCTAGTCATTTAAAGCTCATTTTCTCCTCCTGACAGGCTTTCATTTCTGCTTTATAAACACAGTCTTTGAGGGAGGTTGTTGCCCTTCACTCTTGAGTTCATTGTGAGATGAACCAGTGATAGAAGAGAGAGGGGACCACTCTCCATCCTTCTGGAAACTGAGCAACACTGGCTAGCACTCAGGGGTTCTGCCTCCTTGCCCAGTGCCACTGCCTTCATTGAGCTTGTCATGGGTTTATCAGAGGTCTTTGGCTTACTAAGACTTGTTAATATTTAAGGAGGAAATTGGTCCTTGTTTGGATTTAGTTGAAAACTGTTTTTGGTATTCATAAATGTCTTTATGGCTTTATGACCTCCTCGTATAATTTTTTTATAATGGGTCATAACTCTGGAAAGATTGTCTTTGGATTTATCTATTTTTCTTTTTTACATTAAGATATAGTCTTCTTCTTAAAATAGTTAACAATGGGAAAATGCTGTAGAACACAATTCACATTGCTTGTCATACAAGTCAAATAGAAGAATATAGATGTGTCTAAAATGAGAGGCTGGTTGGAATGTAGTTGTTTTCATAGTTGATATTTCTCAGCTGTTAAAACCTTGATATGAATTGGCATTTGATCATTATATAAGATAGTTGCTAACAGATTCCAGTTATAAGTGTTTGAGGACTAGGATGCATATGCATGTTTTGGATCTGAGTATCTGATGCTGCTTTGATTGTCATTGATAGAACCAAGGTGGGAAGCTGGCAGTGCTTGGCTCATGTCACATGTTCAGTGACCAATATTTGGATAAAGAAGAAAATAGCAAAATCATGGTAAGCCATCATATTAATGTTTAATGTATAGATATGATTTTAATGTTGTTAATACATGTGTAATTTAAAAAATAGTGGTAAGTTCATTTATTCATTCAAAACTGGCAATAAGAACCTATTTTATGTCAGGCATTAAGAATACAAAGTTGAGTTAGGCATAGTCCCTGCTTTGAAAAAGTTTATAGCAGTATATTGAGAGAGAGAGAACAAGAAACAGATAAGTAAACTCAGAGGATGTGGCAAGCATTTCTAAGCATACCAGCTTGGGATGGGGAGCTGATCCTGGAGAGGTGGTGAGGAGCAAGCTCAACAAGGGCCTCTTGTGCAAAGCCATGGGGCTTGAACTTTATGCCGAAAGTCATAAGGAACCGTTGTAGGGTTTTCCGCAGGGCCTGGTCATAGTCAGATCTGTTTTTTAGAAAGAATCTTCTCTTGAAGCTGTGTGGAAAGGAGGCAGCCTATAGCTGGTTGGGAGGCTGGTGGACTCAACCAAACAATAAAGGTTGAGGATCTGAATTAAGGTAGTGAAGGTGTGAACGGAGAAGAGGGGTGTGTATGAGTGGCATTTAGGCAGAGATATATTCAGGGCTGGTCACTGATTGATGTGGGGAATGAGATCAAGGGCATTGCAGTTGCTTTGTCAGAATAGTGCAAAGGAAACACATGGTGTGAAAGGTGATGAAGTAGGAAGCAAATGTGTTTACAGTGCATGCCAGGGCTCTATGAAGGTATGATTCTAGTGAGTCACTTGACAGAGGAAGAAGCACCCACTGAGCTTTTTCATTAATGAAATAAATTTCTTCAGCCTTATAAACTTTAATTGTGTTGGGAGATCAGTTAAGATCTTGTTTCTGTGGGATCCATATGAAGTTCCAGTGTCTCTAGACAGATTCTAGAGGGATCTAGATATACTCTACTTTTTAAAAGTTTTACTTTTAAGTCTTAACATTTTAAACAGGGATTGCTTCAGGATTATGAACAAGTTGGAATAAATATTGGTTTGTGATTAAGAGATTAGAGTGTCCTAAGATAAATTATACATTGCTAATAATAAAAGTGGCATTAGGGTGAAGAAAACCTTTACATTTTCATATGGTTTCACCAAGAGAAGGCTCACTATACCTTTCCAAACCACTGTGTAGTCTTTTCCCCCTTTTCATTTTTTCCTATTTTTCCTTAATTGATTTAATTCTCTAGTACCGACCCTCTGCTTTCTCAGTAACCAAGTGTCTAATTCTGTTTTGTTTTGTTTTGTTTTTTTAATCCAGGATGTTGTTTTCCAGTGGCTCACGACAGGAGATATCCACTTAAACCAGATTGATGCTGAGGACCCTGAGGTAGGAGGTTGTATATTATTAAAGAACTTTTAAATGAAAAATGAGTCCAACCTGTCAGCTTCACTTCTAACAGTTTCAAAGGAATATATATGTGTTATCTTGTCTCTGAGACAGATGGCACAAAGCAGTGCTTTTTGCAGAGATGAAGGTCCTGTTATAAAATATAAAATATCAAGCAAATTATATACTTAATTAGTTGGAACTCAAAATATGCTTCCTGGCCCAAACTTTCAAAATCAGTGTTTGTAGAGAAACACTTCTTTCAGAAATATGAAGACTATAAAGATCATTTTTTCATGAAGAAACAAGGATCATCAGAATTTTAAGTTTTAAACTATAATTTTGTTGTCTTGAGAAAGAAAAATTCTAAAGGAATTATGGTAGTTTATCAGACAAGAGTAGAAAAACCAGCCTTGGATTAGGAACCATATAACCTACATTCTTGGTCTGACTTCACCACTAGCTGTTTGACTGAATTAGGTTATTTTTTACTTTTTTTTGTCCTATTTTTCTCATCTTGGGGAGACTGATATTTGTGCTGTCTGCCTTACAGGGTGATCATGGGGCCTTAATAAATGTGAGTTTACTTATTAAACTAAAAGGTGTAAAAAGCACTTTATCTATAAGATATTTGTTAAACATTTTCAAAACATTTATACTTATTATATGTCAAGCACTGTATATTATATGTTTCCACATAAATCATCTTACTTAATCTTCAGAACAGCCCTGTGAGGTAGGTGGTGCTATTCCCTATCTCATAGTGGAGGAAACTGAAATTCTGCAAGATTGCAGTGTGCTCAAATGAAAAGTAAGCTCAGAGTCAGGACCCAAGCCCAAATTTCCTGATTCAAAGTCTACTTATTTGTCATTTGCTTCTCTGTTTCTTAAATTCTGAAATGTCAAGAAAACGATTTCCTGGAAATGGGTAGCAGGAAGTAGGCAAGAAGGCAATGAAAGATGGCTGTGCACTATTTCCTGTAGACAAGAGAGCCCTACCTACAGATTTTGCCTTAAGAGAAGCAATAAACATATGGATATTTTGCTTAAATTCCTCCTGAAAAGTGGTGTAAGCCCCAAGAACAAAATAATTAGGGTACAGCAAGGAATTTGCTTTCACATCTCTTAGAACCCAACCCTGAGCAGATGGCATTTTTGGCAGCTGCCAGTCCTAACTACAGTGTTGTGGTTCAAGGGAAGCAGCACTAAGAGACGCTGCAACTGTTCCTGTTCTGTGTGGCCACTTTGCTCCTGCTGGGTTTCTATCCTTCCTGTTTTATGGATGATGAAATAGAAGTAAGTATATTCTTCAGGGCCCCTACTTAGATTAATATGTGGCCAAGCCGTTACTAACATGTTAGGCCGATTCCAGAGCCTGTGCTTTTTCTCCTATTCTGTTGTTCGCTGTCTGCCACACACAACCCTGGAATAGTTCAGAAGGAGTGCATCAGTAGAAATCCAGTGGATGATAATAAAGTAGTGTGGTTTTTTTCCTAATGCAGTTTTATTGAGATATATTCACACACCATACAAACCATCTGAAGTATACAATCACTGGCTCACAGTATCATCCCATAGTTGTGCATACAACCCCATGATCGATTTTAGAACATTTTCATTTCTCCAGAAAAGAAATAAAAATTAAAAAGAAAACCCAAATTGTTCCATACCCCTTATCCCCCCCCCCATTATTGACCTATAGCATTGGTGTAGTACATTTGTTACTGTTGATGAAAGACTATTAAAATATTACTGATAACTATAGTCCATAGTTTGCAGTAGGTACATTTTTTTCCCATAAACCCTTCTATTATTGACTCCTTGTAATAGTGTCATACATTTTTTCTAGTTCATGAAAGAACTTTTTTAATATTTGTACAATTAATCATGGGCATTGTCCACCACAAGATTCACTGTGTTACACATTCCCATGTTTTAACCTCCAACTTTCCTTCTGGTGACATACATGACTCTAAACTTCCCCTTTCCACTGCAGTCACACACTATTCAGCACTGTTAATTATTCTCACAATAACGTGCTACCATCACCTCTGTCCATTTCTAAACGTTTAAGTTCAACCTTGTTAAACATTCTGCTCATATTAAGCAACTGCTCCCCATTCTTTAGCCTCATTCTATCTTCTGATAACCTGTATTCTAGATTTTAACTCCGTGAGTTTAATTGTTGTAATTCGTTCATATTAGTGAGCACATACAATATATGTCCTTTTGTGTCTTCCTTATTTCACTTAATATAATGTCCTCAAGGTTCATCCATGGTGTTGCGTGCTTCAAGACTCCATTCCTTCTTACCGCTGAATAATATTCCATCAAATGTATATACTACATTTTGTTTATCCAGTCATCTATTGATAGGCACTTGGGTTGTTTCCAACTTTTGGCAATTGTGAATATAGCTGCTATGAACATCGGTGTGCAAATGTCTGTTTGCGTCCCAGCTTTCAGATCTTCCGGGTATATCCTGAGGCTTGCCGAGTAGGAAGGCAACTCTATACTTAGCTTCCTGAGGAACTGCCAAACCATCCACCACAGTGGCTGTACCATTTTACATTCCCACCAGCAATGAATAAGTGTTCCAATTTCTCCACATCCTTTCCAACTCTTTGTAGTTTCCTGTTTGTTTTATAGCGGCCATTCTAGTAGGTGTGAGATGATATCTAATTGTGGTTTTGATTTGCTTTCCCTAATAGCTAGTGAAGCTGAACATCTTTTCATGTGCTTTTTTGGCCATCTGTATTTCCTCTTTGGAAAAATGTTCATGTCTTTTGCCCATTTTTAAATTGGATTGTTTGTCTTTTTATTGTTGAGTTGTGGGATTTCCTTATATATTCTAGATATCAAACCCTTATCAGATACGTGTTTTCCAAATTTTTCTCCCATTGTTTTGGTTGCCTTTTCACCCTTTTGACAGATTTTGAAGCACTGAAGTATTTGATTTTGAGTTTCCATTTATCTATGTTTTCTTATGTTGCTTGTACTTTGGGTGTAAAGAAACTACCACCTATCACTAGATCTTGGAGATGTTTCCCTATATTTTCTTCTAGGAGTTTTATGGTATTGGTTCTTATATTTAGGTCTTTGATCCATTTTGAGTTAATTTTTCTATAGGGTATGAGATAGGGGTCCTCTTTCATTATTTTAGTTGTGGCTATCCAGTTCTTCCAACACCATTTATTGAAGAGACTCTTTTGTCCCAATTGAATGGGCTAGGGAACCTTGTCAAGAATCAGTTGACCGTAGATCTGAGGTTCTTTTTCTGAACTCTCAATTCTATTCCATTGGTCAGTATGTCTGTATTTACGCCAGTGCCATGCTGTTTTGACCATTGTTGCTTTATAATATGCTTTAAAGTCAGGAAGCATGATACCTCCCATTTCATTCTTCTTTTTCAAGATGTTTTTAGCTATTTGAGGCCCCTTACCCTTCCAAATAAAATTGATAATTAGCTTTTCCATGTCTGCAAAGTAATCTGTTGGAATTTTGATTGGGATTGCATTGAATCTGTAGATCAGTTTGGGTAGAACTGACATCCTAATGACATTTAGCCTTCCAGTTCATGAACATGGAATGTCTTTTCATTTGTTC
This sequence comes from Choloepus didactylus, assembly GCF_015220235.1. NCBI lineage: Eukaryota > Metazoa > Chordata > Mammalia > Pilosa > Megalonychidae > Choloepus > Choloepus didactylus. The sequence goes on from NC_051325.1 coordinate 47,534,408, forward strand.
AGGTCTTCTTTGATTTCTTTTAGCAATTTTTTGTAGTTTTCTGTGCACAAGTCCTTTACATCCTTGGTTAAGTTTATTCGTAAATAAACTTACTTGATTCTTTTAGTTGCTATTGTAAATGGAATTTTTTTGTATATTTTCCTCTGGCTGCCTGTGTGAGGGCATGCATGGAGTAATTGCTGCATTTAGCCAGCTTTGGGATTACCAATTGCATTTTGTTCCTCTTTCCACATGAAGCAGATTATTTAAAGCTTTGTTGTCTATGATCACAAACATTGAAATCTCTTGGCAAGGGTGCAGATTTAGACTTAAGACAGTGGAGACATAACCGAATTCTTGTTCCTGCTCTGCTGAAAGGAACCCTCTTGTGGCTTTCAGATTTCTGACTACATGATGCTGCCCGACACAGCCACCCTATCAGAGCGGCTTCGAGTGTGTCTCCAGGAGGGCGATGAGAACCCGCGGGACTTTACCACTCTCTTCAACCTGTCCATTTACCAGCTGGATACCACCTCCCTCCCCAAGGTCATCAAGTCAGTACCTGCAGCTCTCTGAGCTGCACTGCACTCCATTCTGAGTGTTTGGTTTGAAAACATGAGCCTGGGGACAGGAGCTAGGGTCATGGCAAATGTGGTATGCAAAGCATGTACTCAAATCTGTGATGAGGTCAACAGAGAAAGCTGGTAAATTGGGGTGGGGAAGCTGGTGCAGAGGAAACTGCCAGCAGTTATTAGCACCTATCATGTTCCAAACTCTGTGCCAGGCATTTAGGGTGACCAACTCGTGCCAGTTTGTCTGGGACTTTCCTGGTTTTAGCACAGGAAGTCCCATATCCCAGAAACCCCCTCAGTAAACCAGGATGATTGGTCACCCTGCAGGCACTTCACTTAATACTTTCAGCAGTCCTCTTTCTAGTCTAATTTCCAGATGGGGTGACTGAGGTTCAAAGAGGGTAAGGTTCTTTCCCAAGGTGGGAGCAGGGATTTAAAGCCAAGCCTGAGTGACTTTCAGGTCAGTCTTCATTTTGTTTTATTGCTGCTTCTTCATTGTTGTCCATCCCTAATAAAAGGGACAAGGAGTAACATTATTGAGCATCTATGGGCTGGCATGGGATCTGCATCAGCTGGATAAACCAAAGGCTGAGGATGCAGCTACCAGTGATTGTCTGACTTCCTACCTCTGCACTTAGGCTCATATTCAGCAAATACTTATTGAGCACCTACTGTGCCAGGCCCTCTGCCTGAAGTTTACAGTTCTAAAACATACATTTCCCCCATTTAATATTTATAAAATTGGGATGAATCCTGCAATGGATGGTGTGTCAGCTTAATTGGCAGCTTTTTTCTTTCTCAGAGGACGTTAGATAATGAAGCATTTTACCTTCAGTACGGATGGTAAATAGTATTTAAAGCCATGATGCTGGAGATAAGCTCACCCAGAGTGCAAGTGTTGATGGCAAAGAAAAAAGGGTCAGATACTGAGCCCTGGGGCACTCCAAAGTCAAAAAGTCAGGAAGAAATTGAAAAGCCAGAAAAAGAGACTAGAAAGGAGCAGCCAGTGAGGTAAGAGGAAAACCAGGAGCATGGTGTCCTGCAAGCCAAGCAAAGAAAGTGCATCAGGGAGAAGACTATAATGAGCTATGTCAGTGCTGCTGATGGGGCAAGTAAGACAAAGACTGACAATTTGGCATTGTTTTAGCAACATAGAGGTCATTGCTGATCTTGACAAGGACATTTTTGGTGAGGTGGAGGAAGTAAAAGCTTGTTTGGAGTTTAAGAAAGCATGACAGAGGAATTGGAGATAGCAGATATAGACAGCTCTATTGAGGTATTGACAGCTCTATTTTTTTTTATGAAATAGGAAACAAGGTCATCAGCTAAAAACTGCCGTGGAGACACTGGAGGTTTTGGAGAGAAGATATAAAAGGGGTGTGTAGGGGAGTGGATGAGGGAGTGAACAAGTTTGCTATAGAAGGCTTGTCTGGCAACATTAAGCGCCCATTGAAGTTAGTGGTCCTGGATTCAAAGTTAGACAAGCCAGCATGGTCCTGTGTTTGCCTCCAGCCTCATTTAGCTGTGTGGCTACAGGCATTGAGTGGGCTGAAACGTGGATGGAACCACTGTGATTTTGTTGAACAAGTGGGATAAAGAGAAAGAGGCAAGATCTTTTGTAGAAGCCCAGAAGTTATGTAATTGCATGCGACAGTATAAATATTAACTGCTGTTATTTTTTTTAACTAGTAGAGTCATGACATAACTGTTCTTACTGTGTTGCCTGTTTTGTAAAACCATTGCTCTGTTGTTGACTTGAATCTTAATAACATTTATTAAGCATCTATTTTCTTCCATGAGCTAACAAATGCTATCACATTTCATGTTTACAACAGTTCTGAAAAGTAGATAATAGCCCCATTTGACCCTTTTTAAGCCACTTTATCTTTTTTTAAAAAATTGTGGTAAAATACATATAGCATAAAATTTGTCATTTTAAGCATTTTTATGTGTACAGTTCAGTGGCATTACTTACATTCACAGTGTTGTGCAACTGTTACCACTGTCTACCCATTTAACTTTTAAGGAAGCTGAGGTTCAGGTAAATCTTGTTCAGTCAAACCAGCTACTAATCAAGCCTCAACTGATATGATTGTCTTTAGCTCCTTACCTCACCTTCCCTTCTTTCAATATTAATAGTAATAATAGCTAACATTTATTGAGGGCCTATCACGTGGCAAGTACCATGTTAAGTTTTTTAGGTACACTGCATTGTCAAACAATATTCATAATGAGATTATTATCCTCATTTACATATGAGGACATGACTTGTTCAGATTTGAATCCAGCCAGTTTTAACTGAACCTGTGATGAAATTAACTGGTGATTTGTTACTGTAGTTGGTGAAGGTGCTTTTAAAAAAACTGAGAACACAGCGGAACCCAGTAGAGCTGCTAGGTCATCTCTGAAGCCCCTGTGTACCTATAGCCTTCCGCAGGTCAGAGCCAGGTCACAAATCCTTTTAATCTGGCTGCATGTTTGACCCTATGCTTGGTTTAGAGCTAGCTCTGTTGTTCTCCCCCTCTGCAATTCAGGGCTTCTTAGAATAACAAAAGGTACACCAGCTGCCCCACTAGCCAGTTGCAGTTCAACCAGCATCTGCTGCTTTAGCCTCATTCTCTCCTTTTAAAGCCAGCATTGTGACCACTTCTTCAGCATTGAATGGAGGAATGATTGGTGCTGTCTACCATTTTAGTGTTAGCAGAGTCTGTGGTGGATGTTTCCAAGGTTTGGATAGGCTTTTTTAATTGTTTTTGTCTTTTGTACCATAGCAGAGAGCAAAAATTACTGGCCTCCAATTTCTATCTGGTGCCGTTAGGTATTTTTATTTGCTAGTAACATCTTTTGAAAGCAGTTTCTCTCTTTTGAGTAAAAATTCTGTTAGGCTTTAAATATTTATGTCAGCTATTGGGTGTTGCTCTGAAGTTGCCTTGAAGTAACTTAATTTGTCTATCCAGTTGTTCTTATTGTTGCTTGCTGGATATGAGGTAGAGAGAGTGCAGAGCCCCTGCCCTCAGAGTTCATGGTATGGTGCATTGGGGGATTGAGACATGGGGTGGTGAAAATGCAATGCTGGATCAGGCCAGAGGTTTTCTGGAAATACAGAGCTGAGCCCCCATTTCACAGATTTGTATTTAGCTTTGGTATTTATTATTTCCCCTTCTTCCATACAGATTGGCCCTTCTTAATTAGATTTGGTTTTGGTTTTAAGGATTACTTTCTCCACCCCTCACCCCTACCCCCTCTTATTAAGCACATGCTGGCTACTGGTAGGAGGAAGATTTGGGCAGGCAGTGAGCAGAATGGCGCAAGGGAAGACGGTGGAATGAAGCATTTGCTTCAAAACAGTCAGCTTCATCAGTGGGCCAAAAGCAGAAAATCACAGCTGGGATGGCTGAGGTCAGGACTCAGTAGCAGGTAGAGGGGAAATTTAGCTTAAAACTGCTTCAGGGTAGACTGAGTCATGGGGCTTTCGGGTGGCAGGGATTGGCTACGTCTGAGCTCTGATCTTGCTTTATTATTTCTTAAACATGTGACCCTGGGAAGTCTACACCTCAGTTTCCTCCTCTGTAAGAGATTATACCCACTTTCCAGGGTTGTTTTGAAGACTAAGTGAAATGAGTTTAAGTGCCTAGCAAAGGATCAGGCATAATAACATGGCATATAGTAGGTGCTCGAGAAAAGTGATTTCTCTGCCTCCATGGAGACCTTTGACTCATTGCTAGGGAAGATTCTCCTCAAGCATCTGAGAATGGTGGAGGGGTGACAGCAGTAGGCTCAGCTGACAGCTTTTCTGCAGCCACATACCTCATTCCTTTGCTTATGCAGCTGGCATGAACTTTGTCCACACCCACTGGCATTTACTTTTTTACCTTAATTTTGAAAGGCCACAGTATATTTGAATTTGTCTCTTTCCCAGAGTTCAGCCAACTTACAAAAATATGTGCAATGCAAAAGGATAAAATGGATATTTGAGATAATGGAGGCAAAAGAAAAGCCACAATAGAAAACGCAGGGGTATGATTAGCACTTAGCTCTGTAAACGGATTCTTACCACCTTCCCTCTGCTGGAGCCACTGGCTGCCCTGCTATTCTTTGAAAACACCTAGCACCTTTCTGCGCATTCTCTTTGCTCTTGCTTCTGCCTGGGACACTTGTGAAGATAACTGCATGGCTCCCTCCCTCCCTGCACTCAGGGATTCTCTAACAAGCAGCATTCCCTGTATCTTCCCTGTTTCTATCCCTGTCTGCTGATTTGGTTTTCTTCTTAGTACTTGTCAGTACCGGACGTCTTAACTGTTTTTTTGTTGTTGGTGGTTTTTATGGTTGTCTGTTGTGCATCTTTCCTTCAGTGGAATGTAAATTCAACTTGAGCAGGGACTTGGTCTCTTTTTTCCACTGCTGCATACTCCTAGTATGTAAAACTGCCTGGTCCATAGTAGATATTCAGTACATATTTGTTGAGTGAATGAGCATAGAGAAATGTATATCATACAGAGCTGTTCAGTAGCCAGAAGCAGACTTCAGATTTGGCTCCTGCCTCTTGAAGGTGGAAACAACTAAGGAAAACAATTAAGGAAACACTAGATGTAGAGAGTCCATTGGGTAAAAACAAAAAGCCTATTTATAGAAGTCTGCTGGGAAACTTGAAAGATTTTCCGTAAGTTCTCAATGAAGTATCAATGTGTGATACAGTGGAGAAGATTCCTGACAGGATTACAACTTTAGATATAACACAGTTTGTATATTCTCTAGCATTGAATGGCATTATTTGATGGTCAGTTACATATATTTTGTCACTTTGCCTTATCTTGGTCCCACTTTTTTGATTTATTATTAACACAGGGCTCATGAACAGCTAAACGTGAAACATGAACCTCTGCAGCTCATCCAACCTCAGTTTGAGACTCCGCTGCCAGCCCTTCAGCCAGCGGTGAGTAGGTGTGCTTAGAGGACCCCTTGCCCTTACCTTGTCAACTGGGCCCTTCACTATGGATCCTTCCATATGCCATTTGTGGCCCTCTGCATGGGATCACATTTCTCTGACACTAAACATGCCCAGAGACCAAACTGGTTAGTGCTCTTTAGGGACTTCTGTACAGCATAGTTCCCAACTGAGGAATCAAGGACATGAACTTTTCTGGCTGTTAAACATTTCCCATCTCCTGGGGTTAGAGGGCACACATGAGAATTCCTGGGTAAAGGAGAGGAAAAGCTTTGTCCTGCAGCTTTACAGGCATTAGACACTTAGATTCACAGCACAGTTCTAGTAGCCCAGGGGATGTTTGTGTGTATATAGGTTATTTTTCAATATTTTAATCAGTCATTAACTCAAAATTATACATTTATAAGTCCACAGATGCATAAACAAGGGTGCTAAACCCCCATTCTACTGCTCCCATCACACCACATTCAGGAACCCAGTTGGGTTCTTCTTGATAGCTTGAAATTGGTTGTGGTGGGAGTATTTATGTCATATAAATTGAAAATGCTACAAGTCAGGCCTCTTGTTTTATTTTGAGAGCTGGCAGGTAAACATTTACTAGCACACCACTAGTTCATGCCTACAAATTCAGGCTCCAAGTGCAGCAAATCTACATCTGCCTCCCCAAATAAATTCTGTTCCTAAAGAACTCATGATTAAATGAGAAACAAATTATACAATCAAATGTTCGACACAAACCAAAGCCCCCAAGCTTTGCATCCTTCTGCTGAGTTTGTTGGCATTGGTATATCCCGTTGGTCAGTTTGGTGATGTAGTTGGAGCTGGTTCTACTTGGTTGCTTACAGGGGGCTTGATATAGGTCTAATGGGTGAGAGCAGGATGAGATAATGGGAGTTCAGGGTGGTTTGTTCTATGGGGAGGCCTGAATTGGCCTCTCATTTCCCTTATGTCTTATCCCTGTCAGTTGTGGCTTTGGCAAAGCTCTTTCTTTCTCATGAAAGACGTTATTTCCTTTTAGGTTTTCCCTCCTAGTTTTAGGGAATTACCACCTCCTCCTCTGGAGCTGTTTGACTTGGATGAAACGTTCTCCTCTGAGAAGGCACGGCTTGCTCAGATTACCAATAAGTGTAAGTTTGGCCCATATTTTTTTCTTTTATGCATTTTATTTAATTATGAACTTCTGAGATTGGCTATGAGAGAAAGCTTAGATTTGGTTTAGGGAGAACAAAATATGAACAAGAGTATAAAATTACAGTTTCTGTTTATTTCATGTAAATGACTGTTTTTCTCCACGCCAGTTAGCTCAGTGCTAGGCAGAAGCCAAAGGTCTCAGTTTTAATCGCAATAGGCCCTTAGTTCTGATCTGTTGAGCGACCATAAGATGAGTTCTGACCCTTGGCTGGACACCTACCAAATCTGGGTCATTGGTCATAGGAGCAATTAATTTAGAAAATTGAGTCAGGGCTAAAAGAATCTTAGATACTCCAAATTGGAAGGGATCTTAGAGAGAGCCATGTCTTAGAGAGAGCCATGTCTGCCTTCTTTGACATTTGGATGAGGAAATAAGGCCTCAGGCCACATACCTGGTGAGTGGTGCTTCCAATGTGCACTGTCTCCAGTACAGCAAACAGGACTGTACACATAGGCCCAGAGGCAAAAGGTGAACCATCCATTTTGAGGCACATGATCCCACTTCTGGGAATCTGATTGAAGGAGATGAATGAAAGAACAGAGATGATTACATTATTTATTAAAAAGTAAAATTGGGAAGAGTCTTAGTGTCCGCAGAGAATGGTAGTACATTGTGTCACATTCAATCTGGAGGACAATACATAGTCATTATAAAGAGGTTTATGAAAGCCAGGGAGCAACACTGACAAAATTTGAGAATCCTCCATGGAGAAAGCAATATATTAAATTGGATACACACTAGGATTCCAGCTATGTAGACCCATTGTATGTGGCTAAAGACCACAAAGGGCTATGCAAAAATGAAAATAATTCAATGTAAAAAACCTTTTCTGGGTCTCTATTCTGCGCCAGGCATTGCGGTAGGTGCTGGGCAATCAAAAATTAGGAAGACTAAGTGATTAGTCTAGTAAGAATGATAATCAGATGCTTTGACCCAGCATTTCCACTTCTAGCAATTTATACTACAGAAATGCTTGTAGAAATGTAAAGATATAGCTTATAGATGTTAACTGTAGCGTTAAAAAAACTGGAAACAGTCTAATGGTTCATCCATCAATAAGGGGATTGATTTAAAAAAATTTTCAAGTAAAGTGGAATATTTGCGTCTGTTAAAAGTATTGAGTGAAATAAGCTGGCCATAAAAGGACAGATATTGTATATTTCCACTTAAATGAAATAACTAGAATATGCAAATTCATAGACAGAAAGTAGATTACAGTTTACCGAAGATTGGGGGGAGGGGAAATGGGGACTTAATGCTTAATGAGTACACAATTTCTCTTTGGGGTGATGGAAAAAGTATTGATAATGGATGATGGTGATGGTAGCACAACATTGTTAATGTGATTAATACCACTGAATTATAGTCTTGAAAGTGGTTAAAATGGAACATTTTATGTTTATATGTTATCACAAAAAATTTTTTTTCTAATAAAGTTTTAAAAGAAATATGTAGATTATAAGCTTTGACATGGAATGGTGTCCATCATATGTTGTTAAATGACAAAGGCAATTTTCAGAACTATCAGAGTTTGATCCTGTTTTTGCAAAAACTTGTTTTTACACGTGTACATTTGTAGCAGTAAATACCCTTGGTGGGATTTGTGGAGGTGAGAGATTGTAGCCCCTATATGGCTTAAATATCTTAATAAAGAATATCTTAATAAAGAACTTACATTTCTATCGTAACTTTAAAAATGCAAATCAGAGGGGGAAAAAAAGAAGTGGCATAGTATGAGGTCATACTGGCTGTCCATCTAGATATAGAGCTGCTGAGAATGACTTCACACAGGTAGGTTGTTGGTGGAATTATGGGTGATTGTTTTCTTCTTTAATTTTCCTTTCTATAATGTTGTTATAATGCTTTTTTATAAACCATGTGTCCTGCTCATAGCAGTACTTAGTTGCCTTCAGAGAACAGTAAATTGACTTTCTGCTGGGTGCGCCTGTATTTTGTAATGTATGAATAGGAAAGCCAGAACCAGTCCAACTTTATTCTAATTAGTAGTGTCACACTTTTGTTGTAATTTATAAAAGCACTATATCAGAGTTTGCCACTGTTGAGTGCTGTGATCAAATGACCTCAGGAAGAGGTAAGTGTTCTCGAGAGCTGTGGGGACTTGACAGGAGATACATAAAACACATTAAGTCTGTATTTTGGGAAGGGCAGAAGATAAGGATTAATCACACTACCTCATCTGTGCTTAGGTACTGAAGAGGACCTGGAATTCTATGTCAGGAAGTGTGGTGACATTCTTGGAGTGACCAGTAAACTACCAAAAGACCAACAAGATGCCAAACACATCCTTGAGCACATCTTCTTCCAAGTGGTGGAGTTCAAGAAATTGAACCAGGTACAGAGTCTTGGAGGCCCACTGAAGGGGAGCTCCTTGAATGGTGGTGGTACCCATAAAGCATACTCCTCATGCTTGATGCCATTCATTCATTTTGCAAGGGTTATTAAGCACTTACTAGGTGAACAAGACAGACGATGATCCCTGCCCTTATGGAGCTTATATTCTAGCTGGAGGAACAGACAGTAAACAATAAAAATAATATATAAGTAATTTATATAGTATGTTAGAAGGTAATAAGTGCTGTGGGATTAAAAAAAAAAAAAAAGTAGGGCAGGGTAAGAGGGATCAAGTGTTCTTAGGGTGGTGATGGTGACCAGGAGTTGTAGGGAGTGTAGCATTAAAGAGGATGATCAAAGCAGGCCTCACAGCAAAGCTGATACTGGAGCAAAGACTTGAAAGGGTTGAGGAGGATTGAGCCTTGCAGATAGCTAGGGGAGGAGTGTTCCGGGCAGAGGGAAGACCCATGCAAAGCCGTAAGGCTGGACTCTGCCTGGCATGTTTGAGGAACAGCAGTGGTACCTGTATGGCTGGAGAGAACTGGCAAAGGATAGAGCAGCAGGGCATGAAGTCAGCACCTATGTTAGAAATCATCTTTCTCTAGACCAAAGACCAGGAACTATAAAATTATTCCTGGCCTTTTATTTTCTCTATCCCTTGACAGGGTTTCTCAAATAAAATGCCCAGCCAATGTTGATAAATGGGCTTTTATACACAAACTGATGGGAGAATAAATTGGCTCTGCTTTTTTTTTTTAAAAGCAGTTTTATTGAGATATATTCACATACCAGACAGTTCTTCGAAAGTATAAAAGTATATAATCAGTGGCTCACAATATAATCACAGAGTTGTGCGTTCATCACCACAATCAATTTTAGAACATACTCATTACTCCAAAAAGAAAAACTCCATACTCCTTCCCCCTCTGCCCCCCACATTACTGACCCTTAGCACTGATGTGGTACATTTGTTACAGTTGATGAAAGAATATTAAAATATTACTGTCAACTATAGTCCATAGTTTGCATTAGGTGCATTTCTTCTCATAAACCACTCTATTATTAACTCCTTGTATTAGTAACATACATTTGTTCTGGTTCATGAAAGAACATTATTTGTACTATTAACCACAATCATCATCCACAGCAGGGTTTACTGTGTAATACAGTCCCATGTTTTATGCACTAGCTTTCCTTCTAGTTACATACAGACCCTAAACTTCCCCTTAAACCACAATCACACACATAATTAATTCATCGCTGTTAATTACACTAACCATAATGTGCAATCATCACCTCTATTCATTTCCATACATTCACATTCAACCTAATTAAAAATTCTGCACACATTGAGCATCTGCTCCCCATTCTCTATCCTCATTCTATCTCCTGGTAACCTATATTCTAGATTTTAACTCAATGAGTTTACTTATTATAATTAGTTCATATTAGTGAGATCATACAATATTTGTCATTTTGGGTATGACTTACTTCACTTAACATAATGTCCTCAAGGTTCATCCCTGTTGTCACTTGCATCATGACTACATTCCTTCATACTGCTGAATAATATTCCATCATATGTATATACCACATTTTGTTTATCCATTCATCAGTAAATAGATACTTGGGTTGTTTCCATCTTTTGGCAATTGTGAATAATGCTGCTATGAAAATCGGTGTGCAAATGTCTGTTCATGTCTGCTTTCAGTTCTTTTGAGTATATACCTGGTAGTGGGATTACCGGATCATATGGCAGTTCTATACTTAGCTTCCTGAGGAACCACCAGACTGTCTTCCACAATACCTGTATCATTTTACATTCCCACCAGCAGTGAATAAGTGTTCCTATTTCTCCACATCCTCTCCAACACTTGTAGTTTTCTGTTTGTTCAATAGCAGCCATTCTCACAGGTGTGACATGATATCTCATTGTGGTTTTGATTTGAATTTCCCTAATAGCTAGTATGTTCAGCATCTTTTCATGTGCTTTTTAGCCATTTGTATTTCCTCTTTGGAAAAATGTCTATTCGAGTCTTTTGCCCATTTTTTAATTGGGTTGTTCCTTTTTATTGAGTTGTAGGATTTCTTTATATATCCTGGATATTAAAACCTTATCAGATACGTGATTTCCAAATATTTTCTCCCTTTGTGTAGGCTGCCTTTTTGCCAAAGTCCTTTAATGCACAGAAGTATTCAGTTTTAAGGAAGTTCTATTTATCTGTTTTTTCTTTTGTTGCTTGTGCTTTGGGTGTCAAGTCTAAGAAACCACTGCGTACCACAAGATTCTGAAGATGCTTCCCTACATTTTTTCTAGGAGCTTTATGGTCCTGTTTCTTGTTTAGGTCTTTGATCCATTTTGATTTAATTTTTGTAGAAGGTATAAGATTGGGGTCCTCTCATTCTTTGGGATATCCAGTTCTCCCAGCACCATTTGTTGAAGAGACTGTTCTGTCCCAGTTGAGTGGACTTGGCAGCCTTGTTGAAAATCCATTGATCATAACTATGTGGGTCTATTTCTGAACTCTGTTTGGTTCCATTGATCTCTATATCTACTTTATGCCAGTACCATGCTGGTGTTTTTTTAAATTGTTTTATTGAGATATATTCACATGCCATACAGTCATCCACAGTGAATAATCAGTTTTCACAGTACCATCATATAGTTGTGCATTTATCACCACAGTTTCAGTACTCCAAAAAAAAAAAAAAAGAATAAAAATAAAAGTAAAAAGAACATCTAAAACATCCTATTCCCTCCATCCCACCCTATTTTTCATTTAAGTTTTATCCCCATTTTTCTGCATCTGTCCATACACTGGATAAAGGGAGTATGAGTTACAGAGTTTTCACAATCACACAGTCACTCCGTGTACGCTACACAGTTATACAGTTGTCTTCGAGAATGACAGTTTCAGGTATTTCCTTCCAGCTATCTGTATAGCGCACAACAATACCCTCCAGAATGACCTCTTGACTCCATTTGAAATCTCTCAGTCACTGGAACTTTAGTGTGTTTCATTTCTCTTCCCCTTTTTGGTCAAGACTTTCTCAATCCCACAATGTCAGGTCCAGCCTCATCCCCAGGAGTCATGTCCCACATTGCCAGGGAGATTTACACCCCTGGGAGTCATGTCCCATGTAGGGGGAAGGGCAGTGAGTTTACCAGCCCAGTGGGCTTAGAGAGAGGCCATATATGAGCAACAAAAAAGGTTCTCTGGGGGTGACTCTTAGGTACAATTACAAGTAGGCTTAGCCTCTCCTTTGCAGTAACAAGCTTCATAAGGGGAAGCCCCAAGATTGAGGGCTTGTCCTACTAAATTGGTAGTCCTCAATGTTTGTGAAAATATCAGTAATTCCCCAGGTGGGGAAGTTTACCATTACTGCCTTTTTCCCCTCCTCTGGGGGGCCCTGACATACATTTTTATTCTCTGTCTGAATTACTTTGGGATGTATTGGGATTTCACACTAACCTGTACAAACCTATTAGATCTCACTTTCTATTCAAAGTCCCAAGTACCATGCTGTTTTGACCACTGTAGCTTTGTAATATGCTTTAATCAGGCAGTGAGAGTCCTCCATAGTCATTCTTCTTTCTCAAGATGTTTTTGGCTATTTGGGGCCCCTTACCTTTCTGATAATTGGCTTTTCCATTTCTTCAAAGTGGGTCTTTGGCATTTTGATTGGGATTGTGTAGAACTGACATCTAAACAATATTTAATCTTCCAATTCATGAACATGGAGTGTCCTTCCATTTATTTAGGTCTTGTTTGATTTCCTTTATCAATGTTTTGTAGTTTTCTGAACACAGGTCCCTTTACATCCTTGGTTAAATTTATTCCTAGATATTTGATTCTTTTAGTTGCTATTGTAAATGGAAGTTTTTTTCTTGATTTCATCCTCAGATTGCTCATTGTTTGGTTCATAGGAATACTTCTGATTTTTGTGCATGTTGATCTTGTATCGTGGCCTTTTCTGAACTTATTAGCTCCGGTAGTTTCAGGTTTGGGGGGACTTTCTAAATATAGGATTATGTCACCTGCAAATAGTGAAGGTTTTACTTCTTCCTTTCCAATTTGGATGCCTTTATTTCTTTCTCTTGCCAATTGCTCTGGCTAGAACTTCTAGCACAATGTGGAATGACAGTGCTGACAGTGGGCATTCTCATCTTGTTCCTGATCTTAGAGGGAAAGCTTTCAGTCTTTCACCATTGAGTACAATGTTAGCTGTGGGTTTTTCATATATGTCCTTTATCATGTTAAGGAAGTTTCCCTCTATTCCTATCTTTCGCTGGATTTTGTCAAATGCTTTTTCTGTGTCAATCTTGAGGATCATATGGTTTTCCCCTTTGAATTGTTAATGTGTATTACATTAATTGATTTTCTTCTGTTGAACCACCTGTGCATACTTGGAATAAAATCCACTTGATCATGGTGTTTAATTCTTTTAATGTGCTGTTGGATTTTATTTGCAAGTATTTTGTTGAGGATTTTTGCATCTATATTCATTAGAGAGATTAGTCTGTAATTGTCTTTTCTTGTAGTATCTTTTTCTGGCTTTGGTATTAGGGTGATGTTGCCTTCATAGAATGAGCTAGGTAGTTTTCCCTCTTCTTCAGTTTTTTGGAAGAGTTTGAGCAGGAATCATATTAATTCTTCTTGGAATGACTGGTAGAAATCACCTGTGAAGCCATCTGGTTCTGGGCTTTTCTTTTAGGAGGTTTTTGATGATTAATTCAATCTCTTTAGTTGTGATTGGTTTGCTGAGGTCTTATATTTCTTCTAGAGGCAGTGTAGGTTGTTCATGTCTTTCTAGGAATTTGTCTAGTTTTGCCAATATTTGCCTCATGTATTTTGGGGCACCATGGTTAGGTGAATAAATATTTATGAGTGTTATTTTTTTCTTGGTGGATTTCCCTTTTATTATATAATGTCCTTCCTTGTCTCTTACATCATTTTTGCATTTGAAGTCTGTTTTGCCTGCTATAAGCTTAGCTACTCCAGCTCTTTTGGTTACAGTTTGCGTGAAATATCTTTTTTCAGACTTTCACCCTCAACCTGTTTGTATCCTTGGGCCTAAAAGTGAGTCTCTTGCAGATAGCATACAGATGGATAATATTTTTTTTGCATCATGTCAGTATGTCTCCCTTGATTGGAGATTTAGTGTTGTTACTGTAAAGGCAATACTTACTTCAGTCATTCTATACTTTGGCATTTATGTGTCACATCTTATTTTTGTCTCTCTTTTTATCATTTTAGTTACCATTACTGATAATCTTCATTTCTATACTCTCCTCTATGCTTCTCCTGTCTTTTCTTTTCAGCCAGCAGAACTCCCTTTAGCATTTCTTGTAGGGCAGTTCCATTGTTAATGAACTCTCTCAGCTTCTGTTTATCTGTGAATAGCTTAAACTCTCCCTCATTTTTGAAGGACAGTTTTGCCAGATAAAGATTTCCTCTTTCAGTATCTTAAATATACCACTGCCTTCACACCTCCATAGTTTCTGATGAGAAATCAGTATTGAGTCTTACTCTGCATCCCTTGTATGTAATGGATTGCTTTTCTCTTGCTGCTTTCAGAATTCTCTATTTTTGGCAGTTGATATTCTGATTAGTATGTGTCTTGGAGTGGGTCTATTTGAATTTATTCTGTTTGGTGTTGTGCTTTATGGACACGTACATTCATGTCTTTAATAAAAGTTGGGAAGTTTTCAACCATTATTTCCTCAAATATTCTTTCTGCCCCATTTCCCTTCTTTTCTCCTTCTGGGACACCCACAATGCATATGTTTGTGTGCTTCATGTTGTCATCAATAACCTGAGACCCTTCTTGTGTTCTTCTCTTCTCTATCTTTTCTTTTGTCTGTTCAGTTTCGGATATTCTGTCTTCTAGGTCATTGATTCTTTTTTTTGCCTGTTGAAATCTGCTGTCAAATGCCTCTAGCATATTTTTAATCTTATCTATTCTGCCTTTCATTCCCATAAGTTCTTTGCATGCTTTTAGATTCTTCTTTATGCCCACTAGTGTCTTAAAATCCTTTATCTCTTTAGCCATGTTTTCCTTCATCTCCTTGAATTGGTTTAGGAGATTTGTTTGAATGTCTTTGATTAGTTGTTTCAAATTCTGTATCGCCTCTGACTTTTTAATTTGTCCCTTTGGGCCATATCTTCTTGTTTCTTATTATGGCTTGTAATTTTTTGCTAGTATCTTGGCATCTGATTATCTTGATGAAATTATTATGAAGGTCGGTTTCCCTCTCTTGTCTAGAATTTTGTTGATTTGGTTCATGTTAAAGCTCTTCTTGGTTCGTCAGTATTTCTCAGCCAAAACAGGGCAAGGGTCACAGACTAGTTCCGAAGGGCTGTAGGGAGAGGGTCAGGAAAGCAGCTTCCTAAGATGGCACTTTCCTAGCCTGCCAAGCAGATGGCACTCTTTGGCAATCTATTCCCCACAGCCCTACAGGGGCAGGGTATTTTTAGCCCTTTGTCCACTCCACTTCTGACAAGGTTGAAACAATGGTGGGGTAGGTGCCTGTCCGGAAAGGGCCAAGGCTGGCAGTCCAAATTTGCCAGACAATAGTTGGATCTGAAGTATGCCATGTCCATCTCTATTCCCAGAGAGGATGGCTTCCCTGGTCATCCCATTCTGCAGCAGCCCTCCAGTCAGGGACCTGACCAACCAGAAGATGTTTGCCTCGAGGGTGGGAAATGGGCATGAGGCTTTTCGGCCAAGCTAGTCACTCACTGCAGTTCCTCAATCTCTTCATCCCACTCTTCTCTGGATATCTGCCCAGTACTCCCCTGGTCTCTGGGTCCCTAGAACTACTGCTTCGGATAATTTCTGCCTGTCCTCTAGGTGGAGGAGGGGGGCCTGCCACTCACTATTCCACCATCTTCCCCTGGAGATATTTTTTGTAATATCAAAAGGTGTATAACACACACACACACACCACACTCCTACCTTTCCAGCAGTTCCAATCCTCAGAATTTGTCTTAACAATTTAATCTGGAACGTATGCTCATTTATTAACCAGGCTGCTCACTGCAGTGTTTTTTTAATAGAAGAAACTGTCAGTAAGGAACTGGTTAAGTGACTTGGAGTATGTTCATAAAATTAAAAATGTTCTGGAAGAATGTTCAAGAACTCTGGAAGAGCTTCATGATACAGTAAGTGGGAGAAAAGGACTTAAACAATATATAGAGATATTCCTTTTTTCTTTACAAAATATTTATATACTGCATAATGAAAACAAATTCATTCAAATCTTTAGTATTTGCATGATTTTTGTTTTCTTGCTCAAAATTTCTAAAATGAATATATCATTTTTGGAGGAAAAAAGTTGTTTTTTGTTGTTGTTTTTAATGTAAGCAGGCAAAATACAAGCTTAGGATTTTAGAATCTGAGTGCAGGGACCGATTAAGGTAGAAGTCTTTACTGGAAGAGGGCTGGCTCTGCTTGGCTTTTTGGCAGTGTTTGCTGTATACCTTGCATGTGCCAGGCATTGTACTAGATGCTATGGCAGTGAACAAGAGGACTGTGGTCCTTGCTGCCTCTCTCAGGCAGTGGGGGAGGCAGAAATGTGTAGGCAATTGCAGTACTCTGTGATACATGCCATGAGGGGAGCTGTGCAGGGAACTGTACAAACCCAGAGGTAGATATTAATATGGTTATTCACCCTTAAATGTACTACCCTGGTGGGATGGCAGGACAGGCCCCAAAGCCAGGGTGAGAAGTCTGGTGTGGTTTTTGCACCAGTGCCTTCAACTGTATTTGCTACTCACTCATCATGGTGGGTTATGGACAGTGGTCAAAAGCCCAGTAGTAAAAACTTGAGTTAGATTCAGACTTAGAACCAAAGATTACCTGGCTAATAATAATAATGTGTAATCCAGTAATTAAAAATCCCTATTCAAAGTCCAAAATGGCAGAGTTTACATTTTAGGCATTGTACTGAAATACTAAAATTCTTATTCCTTCATCTAGGAACATGATGTTGACACAAGTGAAACAGCATTCCAGAGCAGTTTCTGAAGACCATGCCTCTTGAAGCATTTTCTGCCTCCTGATTCTTTTGTAAACTATTTTTTTAATTGTTCCACAACTCTGTATCAAAATTGTCTATACAGTCTTTCCTCTATCAGCTGTGGAAGGTCTTTGCATCTTCTGTAGTGCCCAGATAGGTATATTATAAGATTTCTAACTTTCAAAATCCTAATGTAAGATAAATTCCATTTTTTTATTGACTCTGTACTTTTATAATTTATGAAACAGTCTTTCATTGAAGTATTTTCCTTCAACTTCATTTTTGGATTTGGGTCTCTTTTATCAAAGACATAACTCTCAAGCTTGTTGGGAGAACTGCACTAGTTCAAAAGGACACAAAACAAACAACTCACACAGTCTGTTTGCCCCTATACCTAAGGAGGAAGATTAAAAAGTAGCTAGATACCGTTTCATCTCCCTGCTGCCCAAAGGACACAATCATGGAGCCTGTGTTCCCCACCATCCACACATTTTCCTCCTCTGAACTCCTGAGCACTCAGTCATATCATTTTGAGTTATAGTGCAGGGCAAACCCAAGCAGGCTAGAACTAAGTGGTGGTGTCGTGAGAAATGAGAGACTATAATTGCCCAAACAGGGCAGCTGATACTACGGAAATGCACAGCTGTTTTGGGGAATACACTAGAATCAACTTTGGGGAACCCTGAAAGCCAGGTAGAAGACTGCAAAGCCACTGAAGGTGTATAAGGGACATGGCGCAATGTGAATAGCTGAGCTGGTGGGTTCAGCTCAGGATGGGAATGGATGACAGAAGGCCACTTAAAGGAAAAAAGTGATATAAATCTAAGAAGTAATGAGGTTGTGAACTAAGGTGCTGTTTTAGGAAAGGTGGCATTGAAACAGATTTGGTGTGGGGGTTGAAGGTCAGATTGGCAGGATTTTAAGCCTGGTTGCCTGGGACAGTGGTGGAGCTATTGGAAGACAGGGAGTCTGAGGGTGAGCTGTTTTGGAGGATGAGTCCAATTCTGCACTTACGTTTAAGACAATGGCAGTTCATATAAGTGGAAATAACCAGTAAATAGTCAGAAATACTTAACTGAGACTTAGGAAGGATGTCAGCTCTCAAGATTTGAATTGTTGACATGGAGTTGATAATTGAAGCCATGAGAATAAAACCTTGGAAGGAAAGACTTAAGTCAAATCCTGAATTGCAAATGATTTATTCAGTTTAAAATTCTGTCCATAGGCTTCCATTCACTCCCACACTCAAGCCCTAGTGCAGGATTTATTCAAAGTAGCCAGCCAGGACAGTGTTGGGGAAGTGGGGGAGCGCACTTTGCCCGGGGCAGTCTGGGAGCCAGCTGAGCGACAGGCAGCTATAGAATTGAACTTTGGGGAATGCTGTGGCAAAGTGTATTTTCCAAAAATGATTCAACAGTTATTTCCCAACCCATATGCTCTTCTCTTACAATGTGTGTGTGGTGCTCCTCCCATTGAGAGGTGGGGGTCTACCTTCCCTCCCTGTGAATATCTGGTACTATGGGGGAAGTGACACTGTGACTTCTGAGGCTAGATCATTAAAGGCTATACAGCTTCTGCCGGGTTCTCTTGGGACACTCATCTTTGTAGCCACCAGCCTCCATGTAAGAAGTCCAAGCCACATGGAGAGGCCGTGTGTGGGTGTTTAGGCCAACAGCCAGATGTCTCAACCTATACCAGCATCACCTGCCAACTATGTGAGTAAAGATGCCTCCAAGGGATTCCTGCCCCCAGCCATCAGGTCATCCCAACTTTTGAGTCCTTCCTGCTGAGGCCCCAGACATCATGGATCAGAGACAAGCTGTCCCTGCTATGTCCCTTCTGAATTCCTGATTTAAGAGAATCCACAAACATAATAAAATGGTGTTTTAAGCCACTACATTTTGGAGTAATTTGTTATGCTGCAATAGATAATTAGAACAAATACCTACAATCTTAGAAGGAACTTTCTGGCTCTATCTGCATCTTATTCAGCTCCACTTTCCAAAGGGGAAGCTGAGGCCTAGGGGTGGAAATGCACTGACAGCCTGCCTGGGGCTTCTCCCCAAACTCGGACCTGAGAAGGTGTATTGGTGGAAGCAAGGCCTGTCCCACCACATCCTGAATCAGAGATAACCTCTGAAGGATGTATTTTACCTCCAACTTCTTACGAAATGTTTTAACATAAAAGTTGAAAGAATAGTACCGTAAATGCCAGTGTAGCCTACCATCTACTTTCAGCAGCTGTTAAGATATTGCTATCGATGCTTTGTGTGTGCAGCTTTTTCATGAACATTTGAAATTAAATTGCAGACGTCATAACATTTCACCCCTAAATACTTCATTCTCTCTCATAATACCTAATATTTAATTCATATTCAGATGTTCCCCATTTGTCCCCCAAATGTTCCTGGTTTAAAAACCAGAAAATAAGTACTGGAGAGGATGCAGAGAAACTGGAACTCTAATGCATTGTTGGGGTGTAAAACGGTACACAGGTTCATGGATCTGTGTGCCTTTTGCTAAATTACTTCTCATTTACAAAACTAAATGTCAGCGTCTTCCCCAAAAGGCCTTAAGGTCTCTACATTTGCCTTATTGAGATTTTAAATTTGACTCTTTAATTTTAAAAAATGTTTTAACTAGGTAATACTTGAGCACATAACTTAAGGATGTTCAGGTGGTAAAAATCCCACCTCTTCAGCCACCCAGTTCCCGTTTCTGCAACCAGTGTTACGAATTTCTTCCCCTGCCTTCAAGAGATAGGAAAGTATTTTTTTAAGTTAAAAGAATAACAAATCTTGCTGTGATATATACCAAATTTTAACATGAAGCCAACTAACGTTTCTTTCTAGGGCTGTCCTCCCGCGGCTCACAATATAAGTTGGGAGACAGTAACCTAGGAGTCGCAAACGGTGACAAAATAGCATGAAAAAAACTTGCAGTGTCAGGAGCTTGTTCAAGGCCTCTGATCCACACTGGAATGGCAGAAGGGGCAGAAGGGAGTTAAGTCTGGAGATGCCGGCTAAACAACTCCTGTGACCAACGTGATGTCGGAGACCGGCGATGTAGCAGCACCTGCTCCCTGCCATCCGACGGGTCATTCTTTCGCCCGTTCTCCTCACGACCCGAAAGGGCGGGCGTCGGGAGAGGCTTTCCGGAGGCTGTAGCTCCCAGGGCGCGGAGCTGGCCGGAGCCGAGACCGAGGCAGCAGCAGGAGCGAGTCCCCTTGGGCTCCAGGAGCCGGCGGGCAGGCGCCTAGGAACAGCCTAAGAGCAGGCGCCCCTTATGACGTCACGCGCGCCGCGTGCGTGCCGGGAGACGCATCTCCCGTGATGCCTCGCGCGGTGCTCGAGTCGGCGCGCGGGCTCTCAACTAGCAGCTCTGTGGGCTGTGAAGGTGTTGCGGGAGTGCGGGGAGCGCGGGCGTTGCAGTCAGACAGCCTGAGAGTTCGGCTCCGTTTACCTGGGAGGCGCCTCAGAACAGGTCACGTCACTTGCCTGGAGTCACCCGGCGGGCGGCGAGAGACTGCCGGGTTGACGCTAAGACTGATTTTCCTTCTCCATCTTCCCAGAGGAGGTTGAGGACGGTTTCCACCGGCCTTTGGATAAAGCCTTGGTGTCCACTCGGCGGTTCCCTCCCTGACTGTGTGCCTAAATCCCACACCCCGCGAGTTCTTCCCTGCTTGGTTGCTGAACGCCCAGTGGCCATGTAGCAAAGGAAAGAACTGTTTGCGAAAGCTGGTGCACCAAAAGGCCTAAGGTAGAGAGGTCAGGGGTGTGTGGCGTGAACAAACCCCAGGGCAGCTGCCTCATCAGAAATGTAAGGGCTTTGGATTAGAAGGTTTCTAATAGTCAATGTTCTCACACTTTGCAGTCGCAGAAAAGAGGACACAGCCAAAGCTGGCATGAGCCTGGACAACCCCAGGCAGGGTTGCTTGTCCTAGCCTTTGGTCAGTGGACCCAAAGGGCATAAAAATTGAATATATCCGCTACCTGACAAACATTTTCACTTTAGATTGGTTTGTTACTATAGGTTATTTTACAATTTCTAGAATTTTATATAAATGGAATCATACAGTATGTACTTTTTGTCTAGCTTCTATCACTTAGCATAATTATTTTGAGATTCATGTATGGTCCTTTTTATTGCCAAGTAGCATTCCATTGTATGGATATACTACAGTTTATTCAATGACCAGTCGATGGACATTTGGATTGTTTTCCTGTTCGGAGCTATTACACATAAAGCTATGTACAAGTCTTTGTATGGACATGTGCTTTCATTTCTCTTACAAATACCTAGGGGTGGAATGGCTGGGTCATATGGTAGGTATAAATTTAAGAGACTGCTAAATTGTTTTTCAAAGCGTTTTTCAGCAAACGACTAAATTTGTTTTCAAAGTGGTTGTGCACTTTCACATTCCCACCAAAAGTGTTTCAGAATTCTAGTTGCTCACCATCTTCACCAACATTTAATATAAGTAGTCTTTTTAATTTTAGGCTATTCTAATAGGTATATAGATCCCAGTGTGGTTTTAATTTGCACTCTCCTAACAACTAATGATATTAAGTATCTTTTTGTATTTTTTGCCACTGGATTTATTTTGAAGATAGAGTTTGAGGGGAGAGCCAACAGGATCTACAGATGGATCAGATAAGAAATGTGAGTTTCTTCAACTCTTGCCAATCCCTGAGTACTTCCCAATCCTCCTCCCTGCCATGCACTGGCTGTTCCTCTGCCTGAAGTACCAGTCCCCACAGTGGCCACCTTGCAAATTCCTGAATCACTCAGCTCTAAAGAGCCTTCAGTGTTCCCCTTGGGTGAGCACCCACAGTCCCTGAAGTTTATCTTCGACTTTATAGGGCTAATTTTCGGTTTACTCCTTGTCTCCCCTACCAGCTTCTAGAGAGGATGGATGGTTTGGATTGTCTCATGATAGCCTAGCCTCAATTATTTCAACATATTTTCACAAACAGCACTTTCCAAATATACATTTCAAGTTGTGGGTGCTTTGCTTCAAGCTGAGTGATCTTTCTTTATCTTTCTTTCTGTGCCTATCTTTATCTTTAAAACAGGGACCCAAATGGTCCCTGCTTCACATAGGGGTGAACATGAAATGCAAGATGACTGTAAAGTTCTTAGTGTGGTGCCCTATTTTTTACAGATGAGGGATTGAGGCAAAGAAGAGTGATTTGTAAGAAGAGTAATTTTTTTTTTCCCCTAAGATCACACAACTAGTAAGTGGTGAAGCTGGGATTCAAACTCCAGGCAGTGTAGTTGAGAGCCTGAACTCTTAAATATTATGCTCTAGCAGTGAAGAGGGGTGTCCACATGAAATACTTTATGTGGGAAATAATTTATGAGGTGGGGGAAGCTCTGAATTAAGTGATATGGAAGGTTCTAGCACTTATGATGTCTGTCTTCCTTGTGCTGTGGTAAATGAAGTTTGCCGTGTGGCTGGCTGGACTGTCCCCAGGTGGCCATCAGTTTCTGGAAGAGGGATCCACAGTGTAAGCAGGGTCTCCCCAGGCTCCTGCACCTTGGTCTCAGCACTCCTCCCAGGGCACCCCGTGTTGCACTTCGTAGGTACTTGGTAAATGGCAATTTAAAATGGAAAATCCTTGCTAAACTTCTAGGAATTTAAGATAGTTTAAAATTGAATTCAACTCAATAGACTTTGCCTGGGGCTTCTGTCAAGTCCTGGGCTGGCCCTGGGGGTAATGGGGTGAATTGAGAGGTCGCTTTGACCTCAGGATGTTCACAGTTCAAAGAATGAACAGCGCAAGTTAACAAGCTAATTGTGGGCAGTGGGCATCAAAGATAAATAAGAATTAGTTAAGTGGGAGAGGTGGAAAGTGTTTTTGGCCCAAGCAATGGCAAGGAGGCAGGAAATCTTCCTTTGGCCCCAGGCAGTGATCCGGAAGAGTCCTATAAGCCTGAATAGGAAGTAAGGAATTTACCCGGAGGGAGAGGGGTGAGGGTTTTAAGGTTTTGGAGAGGTAAGGTCAAGTCTGCGTTTTAGAAAGGTCGCTTATAGTCTTCGAGGAGACGCTGACTTCCAGGCTGGAGAGGAAACAGAGACGAAGGCACAGCCCTGGTCTACGTAAGGGCTGTGGGGACCGAGGAGGGCGGTTCGGACTACTGCTGAGGTTTTTGCAGTGTCCCCGGCCTGACTATCCCGTCGTTGCGCCTCTCTCCCTTTCCTCAGTCTTTGCTTATGTGAACCACTCCTGGGCCACCCTGAACCAACACTTGGCCTGAGCCAGGAATCACTCCCATGGCAGCCCGCTGCGAGTCGCATGTCCCAAGAAGGTTCTGCCGCCCTCCCCCACCCCGGGCCCGGCGGCTCTGGGGTTCTTGGGCTCCGGGGGTCCGGGGCTCCAGGGCTCCGCAGCTCTAGCGCTCTGTAGCCCTAGGGTTCTGGGCCTCTACGGCGCCGGCAGCCCCGCCCGCCCGCAGGCTCCGCCCCACGCACGTCAGCCGGCCCGCGCGCCAGGGCAGGGAGGCGCCGATGCGCTTGGCGCGAGATAGGAAAGTACTTCTGTGCGCGCTGGCGGCAGCGCAGCCCTCATGAGCCGGCGGCGGGACCTGCGGACACGCTGACGGCGCCGAGGCCGGCCCGGGGGCCCGGAGCGGCCGGAGCAGCCCGCGTCCTGGCCCCAGCTTCGGCCCGGCTCCCGCTCCGGCTCCTGGCTCAGCCGGTGGGCGGGCGGGCGCAGCGCGGCCCGGGCGGGGGGGATGTCTCGGCGGACTCGCGGGTGAGCGGAGCAGGGCGGGGTGGGGGACCCCTTCCCCTCCCATCGCCCTTCCACCTCCCCCCCCACCCACGCCTTTGCCGTGACCCCTCTGTGGGGGTTTCCGCGAGAAATGATGCCTCTTGGGCGGTCAGAGGCAGGGGCGCGCGCAAAGCCGGGGGGCCTTGGGGAGACCCTCGTTCCGTTCTTCGGCCTGCTGAGCCTCCTAGCCGGGACGGGCGGGTCTCTTGGGACCCGGGCCAGGCCCTGCATGATGTCATTTTGTCTCCCGCCTAATTGCGGCGTGGAGGTGGGACGGCCGGTGTCAGCTGGAAAGGCTTTTACATGGAAGGGAGGCGACCCCTGGAGAGGGAAAGTGACCCTCCGAGTCACAGACAGTGAGACGCTAAAGCCTGGAAGACACTTGTTCAAACCTTAGTTATGGCGCAAATTTGCGGGTGGGCATTTCTACCCAGCATTCCGGGAAGCAGAGCACCCCAAGACCTCTCCCGCGGTCTGAGAAGGTGCTGGCAGGGGGGTTCTTTTGTCTCCTCCACCTGGGCTCCAGGCCGGATAGGTTTAGTTTCAGAGGCCTTTCTTCCTGTTCTACAGAGGAATTTTGGCATCTGGGGTTGAAGGTGAGGGGAAGAGACTAATGTATATCAAGACCTTTCCGAGCCAGCAGCCCCTGGGGTAAGGCAGGAACTGCCGTCTGGGTTTTACCTATTCCCCCGGAGGATAATTGGCCGAGTCGAGCTTGGAGCCGGGTCTGTGGGCTCCAGATCCCTTTGTCACACTTGTGTGCCTGGTGCCTGAGCTCTGGGCTTTTTGTTCACTTTGGGAGTCTGGGAGGACAATGGTGTTCCCACCAGTTCCCTCCATTCAGCGCAGATAATCTTAGGCCCCTTGAGAAGATTGTATTTACCTTTTTTGGCTGAGGATACAGACCTTAAAGCTTCGGAGTTCTTCTCAGCAGGGAATTCTGATCTTGGGCAGTGGCAGGGTCTCTGGCTTGGACCACAATTACCTAGGGCAGTTCCAATTTCCAGGAGTAGTTTTCTGGTCCCTGTAAGTACTGGGGCACTTGTTGCCCTGTCTGATTTTTGGTTCAGGAAGTGTTGTTCCAGGGAATGACTGTTCTCGGATGATCCCCAGTTTCTCTGCTGTTGCTTCTTCCCTGGAGCATAGTGGAGGAACCCTCCACCCCTGTGTGAGGGATGGGTCCCCTACCCTAGTACCCCCATTACAGTCCTCAGCTGGTTTGTTGTCCACTCGCTGTAATTTTCCACCCCAGTGCCCTAGTTCCTGCTCGGCCTCTGACTCACCGTGACCCTGAAACAGCCCAGCACATCAAAGAGCAAAATAAAGGGAAAATGCCACCAAAATGGCAAGTGGCTTGACACTATAAGCCTCAATTTCTACATCTGTTAAATGGGAATAATGACAATGTATATGAAGAGGCCGGCCAGCACCATGTGTGTGTGAGAAGTATGTTATCTCATAGTCTGAGATGCTGTCACATTAACAGAGCACTGAAGCACCGGTGTCCAGCCAGACACTCTTTCATCCTTGAAGGAACATTTGTGGAGCTTCTGTTAGGAGCCACGCCTTGTGCTGTGTGCTGGAGAAGTAGAGATGGTTTCTTTCAGCAAGGAGTCTGGGGCTGCTGATTATAAAGCCAGTTTTGTTTTGCTTTTAATATCTTGTAGACTTTCTGCTTCCTACTTTGCACTGGTGGGAGGGCCCCTAAATAGTGAGGTGTGAATGATAGGACAAAGCTGATATGGTTAGTCAAGCTTGCTTCCTCTCCTATTTCTAAAAATTTCACTTGAGCTTTTTTTATCGGCGAATAGGAGCAGCTCTGTATGTTTATTCATTTATTTGTGTATACGGCCATTCCCTGAGCAAACAATTATTAAGACCTTCCAGTGCCAACCCTCATCCAGTCTCTGGGTGTGGAACTATAGTGACCCACGATGATTGTTGGGGAGATGGACAGTTGCAGCATAAGAGCTTATATTCTGAGATAGGAGGTTTTCCAGTGTGCTGTAGAGTGACTGCAGGAAGTGATGCCGAGTTCTGGAGAAGAAGGGGAAAAGAACATGGATGTGAAAGAAAGCCTTCTTTCTTCTTCTGGGCATGAGGCACATGCTCGCTTCGGTCATTGGGGATGTCTAGGCTTTTCTCAGTTTAAGAATGCCTGAGTTAAGAACATACCTCACAGAGGTGACCTGAAGTAAGGCTCTGCTGCATGGAGTTGGGAGGTTATTAACCTTCCATGAGCACCTGCAATCCCTGGAGGTGGATAGTGGGATCTCCATTTTCCTAACCATTAAACCTGATAATTATGAGGCTTTTGGAGCAACTTGGAAAATTGCCTGGTCTAGAATAAAAAAATCCATAATTCTCTGACTTTCCATGAACTATGCCAGTGTGTAGACAGGGATTGAAAGGGGATATGTAAAAATGGAAATAGTTACTGAGATAATGTAATGTATTAAAGATTTTTTTTTCCTAGAGAACTAGTATTTTCTTAAAAGCCTGTTAAAATCCCAGAGTGTAATGATTACATACGTCATCAGCTTTAATCCATATACTCCATACAAAGGACGGGGGTATTCTGTAAGTTAGAAAAGTTTGTTAAATCAAAAAGAAAATATTAAGTGGGAGTCTGGTTTTGAGTTGTCAATAACATAACATTCTTGGTGAAACCTTAACTTTTTTTGGGGGGGTAGCTTTTGGAATCGTTAGGATTTTTGTTAAAATAAAAAGAATAAATTTAAAAAAATAGCCCATAACCCCATTTAATTAAAAAAATTTAAAAAGAGTAGGGTAGAAGTACCTACACTTTCAAAAGTAGAGAAGCATAAAAGCCTGTCCCCCCCCCCCCCCCCCCCACCACACACACACCTTCTCCCCTAGAGTTGACAGGCCACTGCCAACACAGTGTCCATCTAGCAGGTATCAGCATGTTGAGATACATGTCCTTGATGTTGAGATTGCTCTCTCCACAGCGAGGAGCTGGATGAGCTGCACTACCAGGACACTGATTCAGATGTGCCGGAGCAGCGGGACAGCAAGTGCAAGGTCAAATGGACCCACGAGGAGGTGAGTGCCACTGCAGCTCTGAGGGATGCTGGCAGCTGGGGGGCTGGCCCGAGAACTGAGCCTTGCCTATCTGCCTGATGCCCTAACAGTGGGATGAAGAGGAAGAGAGGGTGAAAGAAACTGAGGGATCCTCTGCTCAGAGCATTCTTGGGGACTCTGAATTCTGAGGCCCCTTGGGAGGGTATGTTCCTTAGACCTCGGGGCTGACAATCACTGAGATGCCGGCTTGTTCTTTTTCATGGATGTTGATTGTGCTGCTGGTCTGCAGAGCCATATATATATATATGTTTTACTTTCTTAATGAATTGTATTCGATCTTGTGACATAAAGCTCTGAATTGAATTTCTTCTGGCTACATCTTTTTTTTTTTAATCAACTCTATTGAGTTATACCTTAAATACAATCAAAGGCACCCATTTTTAGTGAACGGTTGATGAATGCCTTGTACCTGTGTAATCACCATCCCAATTATCCCAAAAAGTTCCCTTGTGGTTCTTTGCTGCCTCACCCCAAATTAGACCACTGATCTAATTTCTCTCAGTTCAATTAGTTTTGTCTGTTCTTGAACATTCTGTAATCGAATTCATACAGCTGTCCTCTTTTGGATCTGTTTTCTTTTGCTCTGCCTAATGTTGTGTGATCCAGTAGTTCATTTTTATTGCTGAGTAGTATTCCATTGTTTGGACATAAAACAATTTGCTTCACTTGATGGACATTTGGGCTGTTTCCACTTTGGGGCTGTTGTGGATAGAGCAGCTATAGTGATTCTGTACAATTATTTTTGTGGATATGTTTTCATTTATTTCTCTTAAGATAGGTATAGTCATGTAGTAAGTGCATGTTTTGTTTTATAGAAACTGCTATTTTACCTCTTTTTTTTTTCATGTATTTAGTTTTAGGTCTATTTAAAAAAAACTTACTTCATTGAGTTGTAAAACCCTCTTCAATCTTAAAAGATGTTTCTTCAGAGAAGTGCTAAGTAAGCCTTTTCTGTTTATCCCACTGTGGATCAGAGATTGTATTCAGCTCTGGGCTTAGAACTGTGAACAAGTCCGGATTCCTACCCCAGAGCAGCTCTCTGCCTGGGGTGGAGAGATAAGACTGTCTACAGCCGGTAGAATGTGCCGTGGTCCTCCTCGGTCTGGGAGGACCCCGCAGGGGCAGGAACAGTGTGCATCTGTCTCACCATCGTACCCTCACTGCCTTACAGTAAGCAGGCCCCTGGTACAAAGGTACTGCCCAGTAAATGCTTGGTGAATGAAAGGATATCAAAATACATCTAGAGATTCCTGTTGTCTGAGGAGTTTAGAGAAAGTTTCATGGAGGAAGTGTTTTATGAGTTATAGATAAAGATTTGGACATGCAGCAGTGAGGGAAGACAGAAAGCAAAAGGTGAATATATTGAAATAGGAAATGGGTTGTAGGGGAGAAAAGCAAGTTCAGGAGTCCTGTTAGGCTGGAATGAAGGGTCTTGGAAGGGGAAGAATGGGGGCAGCCTGGGGTTGAGAGACCAGTACCAAGAGAGTGGGCGAGGTGCTGCACCTGCTGGGCAGGAGGAGGTGGCCATGGAGAGGATGTGGAGAAAGCCTAGGGTAGTGCAGGGATGGAGTTGGCAGGTGGAGGAGGCCCACGGGTATGAGAGGAGCTAGAGTTTGGAAACGGCAAAGTGTCCATGCCAGGTGTCAAGAAGGATGGTGGTGCTGGAAATGGCTGTGAGCACATGGGAAGAAGAGCCGGTGGGGACCTGGCATGTGTTTGAGGGCCGGCTTGGCTGAAGGATTTGTGAGGACTTTGCCCAGCCTGTGCCAGGCTGTGGCCAGGCTGTAACAAGGACCCGGATTCCTCTGGTGGCCACGTGGTGGCTTCTTTTTCTGTCCAGGATATATTTGTGTGTATATGCAGACCTGTGCGTGTGTGTGTGTATATATATATATATACATTTTTAAAAATAAATTTGATTATGGTGTACGTTATGTACCATCAACAGCAGCCACTTAGCGTACAGTTTGATGCGTTTTGACAGATGCATGCAACTGCAGAGCTGCCAGCACAATCAAGTTATAGAACATTCCCATTGCCCCAAAATATTCCTTCCCTTTCTTTGCGTTCTGTCCTGTCCCTGGCCTTGGACAACCACTGATTGGCTTTTCGTTGCTTTAGATTATTTTGCATTTTCTAGGCTTTCGTATACTTGGAATCATATAATATATACTCTTATGTCTGGCTTCTTTCACTCAAAGTAATGATTTTGAAAGTTCATGATGTTGCATGAATCGGTAGTTCATTTTCAGAAGATGTTAGTAGATGCTGTTTTACCTTCTAACTGCTCTTGATACTGCCCCTGCTTCTCTTGTTCTGAATCACTGTCATCTTGGGCCTGGGGGTCTGTGACGGTCTCCTAAAGTACACTCTGCCCTTTTACAACCCCGTTCGCACCCTGCAGCAGCCAGAGCAAATTTTGTAACATGCATGTTGGACCATGACCACCTGCTGCTCAAAATGCATCAGTGGGTTTGCCTGGTCTAGAGGCCCAAATCAGTCCTGCGTGTGGTCTGGTCCCTGCTGTCCTCTTCAAACTCTTCTTGCATCCACTCTCACTTGCTTCCTGCATTTCAGCTACACTAGACTTTCTTTCAGTCTCAGCTCAGTCATTACTTCCTCAAGGAATCTTTCTTTGATCTTACTGAACAGGTGGTCACTGTGTCCCTCAGCACCGGGTGGCTATACTTGGGTTGTGTGAGCCTTCAACTGGTGTCTTCCTCCCTCTAGACCATCAGCCCCAAGAGGTCAGGGGCAGCACAGCTGTATGCTGCCTGGCCTATAGCAGGTGGTCTCTTCACAGCTGAGTGGAGAGGGCTCCATCACCAGCAGCTGAAGGGCTTTCTGCACCTGTGTGAGCTGAGCCTTCTTTCTTTCTGGTGTTGGCAGGATGAGCAGCTGAGAGCCCTGGTCAGGCAGTTTGGACAGCAAGACTGGAAGTTCCTGGCCAGCCACTTTCCTGTGAGTATGACCCTTCTGTGGCCCCCTCCTCTAGGAGCTAGGCCCCTGGGTTCTGGGTGACCAGACCCTCTGCCAAGGAGAAGAAAAGGGAGTTTCTTACCAAGCTTGGCACCCTCCCCACCTCACCCCACTCCTCCCCCCAAACCCAAAAGAACAAAAAGACGTCTTCCTTAGGACCTTCTGTTCCAAACTGGAATTTGAGGTGCCCTGACAGCAGCCTCATGATGCCTGGTGGTCTTTAGGCTCTGTGACATTTGCAGCATGTGATCAAATTTACATTTCTTTCTACAAGCCAGGATTGACTTGGTTGGTTTTCAGTTTCTCATCAATGAGACTAAAACTGAACGGAAAGGATACTTTCAGCAGGCTTCATGGTGAGGCCTCTGTAGAGCTGGATGGTGCCACCTACATCTAAGCATTGAGCCTCTTCCAGAAGAAAGCAAGGCTCCCTGACTTGCCCCACGGGGTTTTTAAGGGAAGTTAGGGGATCATGATGGCAGCCCCCTTGTGCTAGGATGATGGGAGGTGGTCTCCCACAGGTGGCTGTTTGACAGCTTCCATCTGTGCCCTTGTGTAGCAGAGGGGAATCATTCATGCCTGGCATGTGTGCCTGGATGTAGTGTGTGATGTTTGCGGGGAACAGGACACTGCCCACCTGAGGTATGCCTGGCCCCACGCCACCATCCCCTGAGCCTGGTGCTCAACCAAGGTCCAGGCCTGCAGCTCCCAGGATTATTCATGGATTCCTCCCTGTCCTTCCTCTTCTCATCTCAGAACCGCACCGACCAGCAGTGCCAGTACCGGTGGCTGAGGGTGTTGAATCCAGACCTTGTCAAGGGGCCATGGACCAAAGAGGAAGACCAAAAGGTAATCAGACAGAACAATCAAGGAGTGGAAAGCCATATGTTGAGTCTCTCCCGCTGATCAGCGTGGACGTTCCCACACTGCCTTGGCTTTAGCCATGGGGCCCCAAGCCTCAGGGTGTCTCCAGGCTTCACCACTCTAGGGCTGAGGGCTCTTGGGTAAATTCCACAGCTTCTCTTCTTCATCCATGAGATGGGAACAGCCATATTACCTGCCTTGCAGAGTTGTGAGGTTCAATAAGATGATGCACATGAAGTAGTTTGTACAGTGTCTGGCTCATGCTAAGCCCTCAGCAGACAACAGCTATTTAAAATCATTTATTATAATTCTTACACTTTGTAAAGCTTTTTACAGGGTACAAAGCCTTACATATCCTTTATCTTTTGGATCCCCATAGCAATCCTGTGAGGTGGGCAGAGGAGGCATTATTCATTCTACTTTACAGATGGGAAACCAGGGCTCCGAGGGGGTTGGGGATGCCCCAAGCTGGGACGCACAGAACACACCTGGCCCTGGGCTACCTCTCGCCATTTCCCTGATGTCAGTTCAGAGGAGACCTTTCCACTGTGGCAGATTTAGCTTGGGAGATAAGGGAGGGGAAGGGAAGAAGATTTTTTAAAAAAAAATTAAATCCAAGTAATATGTGTTTGCTATAAAAATTCAACCATACAGACCCGCAGTATTTCCTTGGCCAAATCCTCTTGCCCAGAATGGTCCACTCTTCTGGTCTGATGTGGCCCGAGTGCCTGTGAGCCTGTGTGTATACAGAGTAGAGGAGGGGCCTGGCGTGACTTGGGTGGCTGCAGATGATGTGGTTTGTCTTCTGAGCCAGGGGGCCTGGGTGAGGGGGTGGGTGGCAGACTGAAAACCATTGACTTTCCTGGTTTCCTTAAAATGCTGGAGGGGCTCATGGCAGCCCAGACGTGGCTGGGGTTAGGCAGGTCTGCCCCCACCCTTAGGGTGGTGGTCCTGCTGTGGGAGTGAGTCTTGGGTGCCTGGAGTTTGGACTACCTGTGGGCAGACCCTTCTCTGCCCTCTTCTACTTAGGGTGTTGGGTGGGTGGAGCCCTGGAGAGGGAGGCACGACTCCAGGTTCTTTGTCTTTGTTAGATCTCTACTCCAGGCATCTCCAGCACTTGTGGCCTTGATTTATTCAAGGCAGTGGAAGCTAGAGACGTGGTAGGGTTTTCAGGTAGATGCCCATGGCCACACAAAGTCATCCTCTGAGCAGCGTCGCCAACGGTGGCTCTGTTACCAAGGGGCTGGGGTCGGTCGCAAATTCTCAGGGCCGCGGTGGAGTACTGTGGTATGGCTGAGGGTGGAGCAGGCCCCACTGACTTCCCAGAGGCTTTTCCCCAAGGTCATCGAGCTAGTCAAGAAGTACGGCACGAAACAGTGGACGCTGATCGCCAAGCACCTGAAGGGCCGGCTGGGGAAGCAGTGCCGTGAGCGCTGGCACAACCACCTCAACCCTGAGGTGAAGAAGTCCTGCTGGACTGAGGAGGAGGACCGCATAATCTGTGAGGCCCACAAGGTGCTAGGCAACCGCTGGGCCGAGATCGCCAAGATGCTGCCGGGGAGGTGAGGCCACCTGCTTGGGGCTTGCGGGGGCAGGGGGCAGGCTGGGCAGTGTTCCCAGGAGGTGAGGCCCATGCTTGTGAAGGGGGAGAATCCCTGGGGAAACTGTGCTCCTGTCCTTAAAACCCCAGCCTCACTTCTGGGCCCCAGGAGGCAAGTCCTGGTGGAAGTAAGGGAGGTTCCCCCGGAAGGCCTTGACCTCTGTCAGCTTGGAAGGACTGATGGCGCCAGGGGAGGCCTCAGTCTGAAATGCAGAGGACTGGAGTCACTTCAGAGAATCCAGGTGGATGTGAATTTTGGGGGGGCACTATTCAACCTACCATACCTTCTTTGAAGATTATTTTGACTAAGAATTACTTTCTAAGGGCTTGTCTCTTATGTACTTTATTTTTAGTACCCTCTTCTTATTTTAGGTTGTTATAGCTTATTTCTTTGTGGATGTTTGTTTTCTCTGTGTTTTTGTTTGTTTATTTCTTTCTTTTGCTGGTTATTAGAGGTTTCCTTCAGAGGTCTGCTGATCCTTGGGTCATTTAAGTCACTAACAGGTTCGGAAGGCCTCGTGCACAGGCAAGGCTGATCTGCTGGGAGTTGCACTGCAGGGTGCTCGGGCAACCAGCTGGTCTTTGGGGGAGGCTCTGAGTCCTTCTGCAGGAGTCCTGTTTTTGGAGTTTTTTGTTCTTCCCAGAGATGGGTGAATCCTTGCCTCTTGGCTGGGGTGTCTGGGCCTGGCTATTGGGAGTTCTGGAGCAGGGTGGGAGGAAGGGGGCTGGAGAACTTCCCATTCAGTGTGCAGATTTTCATTTAATCCCCTTTTCAATTCTTTGCACCCTCCCTGCTCTGTTCATTTGCCTGCTCATTTTTTTCTGGAGAATAAACCTCCCTTCTGTCTCTGAGGTCAGGGCTAGGACCTGGGGGTTCCCAACTATTGCTCTCTTCTCAGCCTGTCCTTCATCCTGCCCTTCCCTGGGCCTGGTCCCTCCAAGCCCTGAGCCTCCTAGGAGTGCTGGAAGACCTGGTTCCATTTTTACCAGATCTTCCTCTGGAGTCACATTGGTTTCAACCCCCACTCTCCTATTTGTCTGTTGCTCCCCCAACAGCTTTCCATCTTCTGAAAGCTTGCACAAATCTCTTATTTGCTGCTGTCTTCTATCCTGTTCTCTTTGTTCTTATGCCTTTTTTTTCCTTAATTTAATAAATTTTATTTTGAAATAAATTCAATCTTACAGGAAGAGTTGCAAAAACAGTACAAACCTCATACATAGAACTCCATCATACCCTGACCCCCCTCCCCCAATACCCCGATCCACCACCTTTAACATCCTGTCACACCACCATTTCTTTCTTTCCCTCCCTCTCTCCCTCCCTCCCTATCATCCATCATCTATTGCTCTGTCCTCTGAACATATGAGAACAAGCTGCACACATCTTTGAACAAACAATATAATTCACATGCACCTCTCATATACATTTCCCATGAACAAGAACATTCTTTTATGCAATCCCATTAAGCGCAGCTAAGAAGTTCAAGAAATTCAACATTGATACAAAGCTTACATTCTATATTTCCTTTTTTTTCCTTAGGTCCCAACTGTGTCCCTTTGAGCCTCCTCTCCATCCTCAGATCCCATCCAGGATCATCCTTGGCATTTAATTGTCATCTATTTAGACTGTCTTTTTTTTTTTTTTTTTTCAATTGTGGAAACATATATATAGCCTAAATCTTCCCATTCCACCCCCTCCCTAACATTCCATTAGTGGGATTAATCACATTTAGAATGTTGCAATGCTATCACCTTCCCTCCATCCATTTCTAGAAGTTTCCCTTTACCCCAAACAGAAATCCTACTCCCATTTCTTAACTCCCCATTGCCCCTTCCCCCACTTCTTGGAACCCCTACTCTTCATCTCTGTGGTCATATTCTCTGATACTTACTTTGTGTTTACCATGGCTTAAATTTAACATCTTAAATCTATAACCTTGTTTTTCTTTGATACCAACTTAACTTCAATAGGACACATAAACTATGTTCCTATACTCCATCATTCCCCCACCTTTATGTAGTTCTTGTCAAAATTTGCATGTTTTACATTGAGTCCAAAACCACTGATTTATCATTACAGTTTATGTATTTTAGATCCTGTAGGAAGTAGATAATGGAGTTGTAAGTCAAAAATACAGTAGTATTGGTATTTATATTTACCATGTGATCTTTACTGGAAATCTTTATTTCTTCATGTCGTTTCAGTCAATTGTTTAGTGTCCCTTCCTTTCAGCCTGCTCAACTCCTTTCAGCATTTCTTATAGGACTGATTACTGGTGATGAAGTCCCTCAGCTTTTGATTATCCGTGAATGTTTTCATCTTCCCCTCATTTTTAATCTCCAGGTGCTTGTGAATTCTCCAAGTCTCTGATGGTTATTGACTTCTGTTTATATTCCATTGTGGTCAGAGAATGTGCTTTGAACAAATTGATTTTTTTTTTATTTTATTGAGGCTTGTTTTTATGTCCCAGCATACGGTTCATTCTGGAGAAAGATCCGTGATCACTAGAGAAGCATGTGTGTCCCGGTGACCTGATCACTAGAGAATGTGTGTCCCGGTGACCTGGGATGTAATATTCTATATATGTCTGTTAAAATTCTCTATATCTCTCTCTCCTTTCTTTGTTTCTCTGTTGGTAGGGCTCCCTTTAGTATTTGAAGTAGGGCAGGTCTTTTATTAGCAAAATCTCTCAGCATTTGTTTGTCTGTGAAAAATTTGAGCTCTCCCTTAAATTTGAAGGACAGTTTTGCTGGATGAAGTATTCTTGGTTGGAAATTTTTCTCTCTCAGAATTTTAAATATGTCATGCCACTGCCTTCTCACCTCCATGGTGGCCGCTGAGTAGTCACTACTTAGTCTTATGTTGTTTCCTTTGTATGTGGTGAATTGCTTGTCTCTTGCTGCTTTCAGAACTTGCTCCTCTTCAGTATTTGACATTCTGATCAGAATATGTCTTGGAGTGGGTTTATTTGGATTTACTCTATTTGGAGTTTGCTGGACATTTATGCTTTGTGTATTTATATTGTGTAGAAGGTTTGGGAAGTTTTCCCCAACAATTTCTTTGAATACTCTTTCTAGACCTTTACCCTTCTGGGACACCAGTGAGTCTTAAATTTGGACGTTTTATTTTATCTATCATATCCCTGAGATCCATTTCGATTTTTTTTATATTTTTCCCCATTCTTTCTTTTGTTCTTTCATTTTCTGTTCTGTGGTCCTCAAGGACCACTGAGTTGACCGCTGAGTTGTTGTTCAACTTCCTCTAATCTTGTATTATGAGAATCCAGAGTCTTTTTAATTTGGCCTACAGTTTCTTTAATTTCCATAAGATCTTCTATTTTTTTATTTACTCTTGCAATTTCTTCTTTATGCTCTCCTAGGGTCTTCTTTATGTCTTTTATATCCTGTGCCATGCTCTCGTTGCCTGTCTGTAGTTCTTTGATTAATTGTGCCAAGTACTGTGTGTCTTCTGATCTTTTGATTTGGGTGTTTGGGTTTGGGTTCTCCATATAGTCTGGTTTTATCATATGCGTTAAGATTTTCTGTTGTTTTTGGCCTTTTGGCATTTGCTTTACTTGATCTTTAATTTGTCAGAATTGCAGCTTGGTGGCGTACACTTTCTCTAGCCAGCAGATGGCATCCATGAGTCACCTGTTCCCCTCAAGTCAGTTCTCCCCAACTTTGTCTTTGTGGTGTGTGGGGATCTGATTCTTGTGGGGTCCAATTGGTGCACTTAATTTGGGTGTGTTGTCGGTGCTGTCTGCCCTGAATGAGGGGCGTGTGTCTGAGCGGTTAGGGAGGAAGGGCACCTTTAATAAACAAACCTCCCAGGTGTTCCCGGAGATTTAAGGCTGTTCTCTGCTGCTGACCCAAAAGTCCTTCGTATTGGCGTAGGTTCCCTGGGATTTCTGAGTGGTTCCCCCTTCCCTGCTGTGCTCTTCCAGGACCTCTGCTGAGGGAGGGAGGGCCGTGCCACATCACAAGTGCACGCCGGCCTCCAGGGAAGCTCTGGGACGCCGGGCCTTGCAGGGGCGTTCCTAGCCCGCTTCAAAGACGGTTGAATGGGACGCGTTAACTTCCCCCTTTCCGCACAGCTCCGTCCTCCCAGCTCCAGTACAATCAGCCTTGGGTGTATTAAAGGCCACTGTCCACGGTGGATATTGTGGCATGTTTGCGGTGCTGTGGGAAAGACTCCCTGTCACACTGGGTTTCTTGGCGTGGCTCTGTGCTCTGGGTTCGGCCCCAGGCAGGAGTGCCCCTGCTGGGGAGATGGCTGCAAGTTGTGCGTTTTTTTCTCCTTTTGGCTCCCCTTTGCTCCCCTGGGCCCGAGACAATAAGCAGTGGGTGTGGGAAGGGGTATCCTCCACGCCAGACACCAAGGCATTAGCCCAGCCCGCTCCCATCGTATCTGCAGCTGCTGCTGGGCTTTTTTTTTTTTAAAAGAACTACTCCGTTTCCAAACGCCAACCCACCGTTTCCCCACACCACAGTGTGGCCGAGGGACTCGTTTCAGAATGCAGACTCCTGGTTTCACCAAATGCATGGTCCCTGTAGATTTAGCAGACCTTGTCTGGCTGGTGCCACTCTGGAAGTGGTGTTCTGGGTCACTTTCTGGTTTTTATCTAGTATTTTTCACAGAGGTGTTTTTTTGCCCTGTCTCACCTAGCCACCATCTTAGGTTCCTGTAATTCTTATGCCTTTTTACCTTACTTTATATTTAATCCTTTCTTTGTCATGGCCATGGGGTCCTGGACTCTCTAGGAGGAAGTGGGTTTGAAACACCATAGTGTTTCCCTTAAACGTCTGGAATGGTCTAGTTTCAAAACTCATACCTGAGCATGTCATCCTTTGGGGCTTCCCCTGACACTCGGTTGAAGACACAGGCTTCTTTCCCCTTGTCCCCTGGTTGGCTCTGGCTGATGCCTCCAGCCTCGCCTTGAGCCATCATCAGCCTTGCTTACCTGTAGAGCTTGCACTGCTCTGCCCTCCTTTCATTTCCACAAGCACATTGAGCTCTTTTCTGCCCCTGAGAACTTCCTGGTACTGTTCTGTTGACCTGGATGACTCTCCTGCCTTGCGCCTATTGTGTCGCTAGTGGGTTCTCGTGCTTCGGTTCTTGATGGGGTGTTATATCCTCAGAGAAGCTGTCTCTGCCCTTCCAGACTATGTTCAGTCCCTGGTACCTCCCCACAAAGCCTATTCCTGTCATGCAAGTAGTGTGTACCCCAATGGTAATGAGATGTGGTAATGTGCCCACTACCCCCACTAGGTTGAATCTGAAAGTAGCAATGATTTTTCTTTTTTGCTGGTGCATCCCCAGCGCCTAGAATAATGCCTGCACATAGTGGGTGCTCCGTAAATGTGTGAGCAAAAGAACAAGTCCCATTATAGCTTGGGGAACCCCAAGCTCTGATCTCAGGGTTTGGGGAATGGAGGGTATTTGGGGTCAGGTTCCCGAGATCCAGTCCTAAGACACAGAGATTCAGGTCCATGTGATTTAATGAGAAGGGGCTCTCACCTATAAGGGAAGCAATGGAGAAGAATAGGGAAGGGCCCAAGCAAGAATGGGGCTTCAGGTAAACTCCAGCCTTGGCACAGTACACTCTGTTTTTGTGCGCATGTGTAGGTGCTTGCATGTGCGCGCTGTAGATTTGCTCCCCTGGAGACGGGGCAGCTCTGGGCATCTTTGGTTGCATCTTGCAGGGGCAGTTCTCTAGAGATAGTCATGGGTAGCAGCCGTTGGCAGCAGGGCCCACAGCATTCGGGGATTGAGTGCACTGTAGGTTCAGGGGATCTGTGAGGCAATAGCCACATCCCCTGCCTGTCAGCCTCGGGCCCCTGACAGCCTGCAGCACAAATGATCACAAGTACAGACCCTCCTCTTAGACTGGTTACTCAGGGCAACTGGTAATCTCAGTTCACATTTCAGGGGAAAAGCACCCTGCTTGGATCCCCAAAGCAGAAAGTAGCTACTGCATGTCAGCATGTCTGTACTCCTATACTTCTATACCACAATATGCTTCTGTTCTGTAATACTACTTCTATATTACTACATGATTACCCACTTCTATGCTATCATACTACTCTTTGATTCTATCCTGCTTTATGCTTCTATACTGCTAGTACTCAACAATTCTGTTATAATACTAGTATATATATATATATCTCATTTAATCTTCAATAGGTGATGGAGTTTGAAGTATTTTCCTGATTTTCAAATAACGAAACCCAGGCTCAGAGAGGTTAATGGTAGCAGAGCCTCTCTGTCTTCCAACATTGCCCTCCTTGGCCATGTGTCAGGCTGGGTTGTAAACGGTGCTTGTAGCTAAGGTCATTGTGAGCCTCAGGGCATGAGGCCAGCAGCAGCAGATTGTTTATGGCTTCTAGAGATTGCAAAATGGGCAGGAAAGGGGATCATAATTTCAAGTACATATTTTTGGTTTTATAATTCTTGCAGTAGTCTGAGTAATACCTTTTCTTATTTCGCAGCGGTATGTAGCAATGCTGCTTAAAGTGTTAAGTGCTATAAAAATGTGAGGCTTCATTTAGAGCAGGACAAGATCTTAGAACCCCTCATTTTGCAGAAGAGGGAACTAAGCTCAGGGAGGTAAGTCCCTTGCCCGGGGGTGCACCAGCCGCAGAGCTGGGCTCCAGAGGTCCTCTCTTTTCCCCTTTAGGACAGACAATGCTGTGAAGAATCACTGGAACTCCACCATCAAAAGGAAGGTGGACACGGGGGGCTTCCTCAGTGAGTCCAAGGACTGCAAGCCCCCCGTGTACTTGCTGCTGGAGCTCGAGGACAAGGATGGCTGCCAGAGCGTCCACCCTGCGGAAGGCCAGGTGGGACGGCTGCCTGAGGCAGCTCAGGCTCTGCGGCTTGGCTCCATGCTTGTTTGTTTGCTTCTTTGGGTTTCACGTTTACCTGACACTGTCTGATTTAATGCCTTTTCTAAACGCTTCAACTTATCCACAGCTGCTCATCAGTATCTGCTCTGGGGCCTTTCCCTGTGAAACACTTTTGTACCTGACTGCATGTGTCTGCGCACAGGTGAAGGAAAACAGCAGCTGGTACCTAAAATTGAGAATTAGGCTGAGGAAGTCCTTAGCCTCCCTCTGTCCTCCTAGCCAGCAACTTCTTTTTCACCCGTTGTGCTTTCCAGCCTTCTGAAACTGAAAGCATGCTTGCAATAAAATAAATTGAGGTTTATTGAAGTATAATTTACATACCATAAAATTCATCACTTTTAGTCTACAGTTCTGGGTTCTGGCAGAAGCATGCCATCGTGTAACCACCACCACAATTAAGATATAGGACATTTCCATTACTCCCCCCCCCCCAAATTCCCTTGGGTCCTTTTTTGTCAGCCCTCCTCCCACCTTCAGCCCTTGGCATTGCTGATCTGTTCTCTATCTCTGTAATTTTGCCTTTTCTAGAATGCCATATAAAATGGAATCATGTAGTATTACATTTGAAACTTTTAAAATGAAACCAATACATGCATATGTTAAGATCCTCTGACATGCCTCTCCAAGCAAACTTTTTATTTACGTTTTTAAACTATATGTCTAATGATATATTCTTAAAAAATAAAGATTTGAAGCAAATGTAGCAAAGTATTAAGATTGTGTGATGTGGAGTGTATGGTAGTTAACACAGGTATCCTCTGTTCCCTTCTGTAACCATGGAGTATTTAGTTATTTTTTAGCACTCCTCCTACCCTCTTACTGGCTAGATATAACTTTTTCAGAGCTCTGATTCTTCCACCATGCCCTGCTGGAACATTATATAATGGCTTGCCTCTACTTGACTTTTCAACTTTAGAGACTATCTCTTGTATCCCTGCTAGAAATGCATCTATGGGGTAAGACTTTCAAATAGAGAAAGGTATAAAATGAAAGGTCCCCACTCCCTGCATGCCCCTCAACCAGTGAAGTCAACTTCTAACCTCTCTTGTATATCTAAGTAATGTGTTTTCAAGCCTTTTCCGAGTAGTTGAAGAAGAAGCATCCATTCCACAGAGAGAATGGTGGGCATCAGCAGAGGTTGGGGTGGGGACTTTCAGGACAGACCAGGGTCTGTTTCAGTCTCTGGAAATCCTGCTTTTCTCAAAGTCAACCCTAACCTTACTGTGCTGTTGTTCCTCCAATTCCATCCATGCAGAATACTACAAAGAACTCTTGCATACCTTTCACTGGATTCATCAATTTTTAACATTTTGCCAGATTGACTTTCTCTGTCTACATGTTGCTTTTTTCCATCTGAGCCATTTGAGAGTAGGTCACATACATTGTGCCCCCTCACCCCTTCATACTTTTGTGTGCATTTCCTAAGAATCAGGTGCACGGTGCAGTTATTTCCAATTTGGGGACATATACATTATTCAGGACTTTTATCTAATCTACTGTCCATATTTCAATTTTTCCTATCCAGGATCCATTTCAGGATCATGTTAAATTTAGTCATCATATCTCTTGAGTCTACTTTCATTTTTAGTAGTTATCAGCCTTTTAGTCATTCATGATATTGATATTTTTGAAGTGTACAGACCAGTTGTTTTATAGTATAGCTCTCACTTTGGGTTCATCTGAGTTTTCTTATTTTTAGATTCTGACTGTGTGTTTTAGCTGAAATACTGCGTACTGTGTGTTCCATAACAGAATTTCCAAATGGTGTGCCATTGTGTCTAACAGGGAAGTCTTGTGGCCACCTGGCCCCTGGCGCCCCTGGCCATGAAGGAAGAGGAAAGCAGTGAGGAGGAGGCCACAGCAGCCACCACGTCTGAGGAGCAGGGGCCTATCCCTGCAGAGCTGGACAGAGTGTGGACACCAGAGCCCATGGAGGAGTTCCCCAAGCGGGAAGACCAGGAGTGCTTCCCACCAGCAATGAGCCTGCCCTATAAGTGGGTCGTGGAGGCCACCAACCTCCTCAGCCCTGCCGTGGGGTCCAGCTTCTCCGAAGCCCTGGACTTGATCGAGTCGGTAATGTGGGTCACACACAGCAGGGAGTGCTTCCCTCGAGGGCGAGGTCCTTCCGTGCGCCCCTCCTGCAGATCTTTACGGAGTTTGTGGCTTTACACAAGACCCTGAGCCGGAGGCAGTGGGTGCCAGGATGCTTGCCGTGCAGCATCTGCCCTCGGAGCTCTCAGCATGAGCTGTCGGATGTGTGGAGTGGCACTCAACTCATTGTGCAGCCCAGGGTGGGGTGGGAAGGCTTCCCAGAGAAGGGAAGACTGTGTTCTCAAGGAAGACTGGGGTGGCAGGTATTAAGAACATAGCACCAGAGAGCATGGTGTCTGTGGTCCCATAGATTGTTGGATTTCCCTGGCCAGGCACTTAGGAAATACTGGGGTTTGCAGTTGCGTCTGATACTGGAGTGTTATAGTGGGTTCTGATTGCTGATGGGGCCAGATCTAGGCCGTGCAGTGCCTATCAAGCTTGCTGTGGCTATGCCCCTTTGGAGAGAGCCCTGTGCTGGGGCCATACTGCTGGCACGACATCCCTAGCCTGTAGCTGCTGCAGCCAGGCCTGCGCTGTGGAGCAGGCTACAGGAGGCCAGGAATGAGGCCAGGGGCAGTGGAGGTCAGTGGACAGCACCTCACAATCACCTTCCCCCTTGGGCTTCCCCTCTTTGCTAAGAATAATGGCACTGTTTATTGTATATCTGCTAAATGCCAGGCTCTGAGCTTAACATCCAGTCCTCATAGCAACCCTGGGAGGTGTGTCCTTTATCTGTGCTTTGTAGATGACACTGAGGCTCAGAGAGGTGAGACAGTGTCCTCAAGGTCACAGTACCTCCTGTTCTCTCTGAAAACAAAGCTGTGGGGTCTTGGCCATTGTGCTGTGCTCCCACCCTCCTGCCCAACGAGGGTGATTCTGTCTCTAGGGGCCATCTGCTCAGACCCTCTGTGACTAAGAAAATAAAAATGCAGAATTTTTCAAATTTTTAATCTACTGATCTCTGATACCATTAGAACCATTTTATTATTGTTTGGGGGATTAACTGAAGATCTTTCACTTTTTGTAAAATATCTTTTTTAACCTTTTCCTTTCAATATTCTAAGAAAATTTTCTAACAAAATATCAATAACTGAAATAATCTCGTTTTCCATCTCATTGTATAAAAATGGTTTTTTTTTATGCAAATATCCTAGCTATTTCATAATTGGCTAAAGTTACAATCATTAAAAAATGTTTGGGACATTTAAAAAAAAAAAAAAAAAAAATGCAGGAAAAGAAGATTCGTAATTTAAGATGTTCATAAAAATGTTATTTTTAATTAAGAAAAACTATGGAAAAAAAAACTAAATGTCCCACAGAAGGGGAATAGTTAAATAACAAATATATTTATTGATGGAATATTTTGTAGCCATAAAATTGTTCTATAAAAGTTGAAAAATTTTTACCATAATAACAGCTGACATTTGCTAACTCACAAGTAAGGGAGTTAGGTAACATTTATTATTCCTGCCTTATAGAAATTTAAAATGAGAAATAAAGCAGGATATACAGATGATTTGTATAAAGGTTAAAAACATGCAAAACAGTATGTATCATTTAGGGACGCATATAAGTGGTAAAATTATAGAGAAATGCACAAGGATGATAAATACGAAATTCAGTTTGTGGTTTCCTGCCCTCAGCCAGAGGATGTGATCAAGGAGGAGGACCTGGGACTTTGGGTATAAGGCTTATTGATGGGTGTCTGAGTTTTTATTGCATTTTTCTTTGTGCTTGTTGTATATCTTAAATAATGCATGAAAAATTTTTTAAATAACAGGGTGAGCAACCATATGCCCAGTATAGTTTCATTTATGTTTAAAAATATAGACCATGGTTGTTCCTGGGCAGTGGGATTATACTTTACACTTATACTTTCCTTTAGCAGTGGGTCAAGGCGAATTTGCTAGTAAAAAAGTAGAGTAATTGCAATCATTGGTAACTTCTGTCTCTGGCAGGACCCCGATGCCTGGTGCGACCTGAGTAAATTTGACCTCCCTGAGGAGCCGTCTGCAGAGGGCAGTGTCAACAGCAGCCCTGTGCAGCCACAGGCACCACGTCAGCACCTAGCACTGGCGCACCGCCAGCCTGCTGTCCTGGTGCCCAGCGTGACCGAGTACCGCCTGGACGGCCACACCATCTCAGACCTGAGCCGGAGCAGCCGGGGCGAGCTGATCCCCATTTCTCCGAGCACGGAGGTGGGGGGCTCAGGCTTCGGCACGCCGCCCTCGGTGCTCAAGCGGCAGAAGAAGAGGCGTGTCGCTCTGTCCCCCGTCACAGAGAACAGCGCCAGCCTGTCCTTCTTGGACTGCAACAGCCTCACCCCCAAGAGCACGCCTGTCAAGACCCTGCCCTTCTCGCCCTCCCAGGTGTGTGCGCCCCACCCCGACCTCTCGCTGGGTTTGGTTGACGATACCCAGAGCCCGGTTCTGGACCTGGCATACAAGCATGTATTCAGTCCACAGGTGTTCACTGAGTGCCAGCTATGTGCTGGGAATTCAAGCAGAACAGACCTGGGCCCTGCCCTCCTGAAGCTCACACTGTGGTGGGAAGGCCAGTTAATAACAAAGACCAAGTAAATGTGATAAGTGGCTTTGGGTGCTGTGGAAGCACCATGTCCGGGGGT
The DNA here is from genome assembly GCF_015220235.1 of Choloepus didactylus. Classification (NCBI taxonomy): domain Eukaryota; kingdom Metazoa; phylum Chordata; class Mammalia; order Pilosa; family Megalonychidae; genus Choloepus; species Choloepus didactylus. Next base: position 47,578,418 of record NC_051325.1, read on the forward strand.
CCAGGAGGGCTTCCCTGGGGAGGAGGAGTTGCTTGGATGAGGAAACAGTAGGTGTTTCCTGGGCAAGAAGGGCAGGAAGAGACTCAATAAATGTTTGTTAGAAGAATCACTTTACTGAGCACCTACTTCATAACAGATTTGCCGGCACTATGGGAGCAAGCTGTGCCCTCAAAGAGAGAGAGCTAGTGTTGGGACAGGCTTGTGACAAAATCTCAGCAGAGTGTGGGGCATGCTGCGATAGTAATGATGAAGTTGCTGAGAGCTCCTGTGCTGGATACCGCTTCCAGGGCCCTGTTTGCAGTCTGCTCACTTAGGGGAGAACTGAGGAGGGTGTTGGGTCTTTCCTAGAGGTGAAGGGGAGGGGCTCAGAGCCTTCTTGGAAGGCAGTGACTGAGCTGGGTTTTGCAGATTAGCTCCAGCAAAGGCACAGAGCAGGGAAAAGCATTGTACAGTATGAAGTCCAGAGCTGGGAGTGGCAGATAGGGGAGGCAGAGAGCTGGGCAGGGGCCTTGGACAGCTGGAGGTATAACTGAGGGGTATTAACTGCTGAGGTAGGGCTATGGGAGGATGGACTGGAGGGGTTGAGAGAGAGGCAGGCCCTGGAGTTTCCAGGTCCCCCAACAGGAACAGGGAGGACAGAGGCCTGGGGTCTTATCAGGCCTGCTCCCTCCTGTGAGGATGTGAGCCATGCCCAGAGGTGGTGCGTTTCAGGAGGCCACCCCTCATCTAGAAGGATCAAAGCTGGGGTAACATGTTGGGGTGTGGCTGGGGGTGTTTCCGAGAGAGGCCCCAAGTGAGGCCTGCTGGCCAGTGAAGGAAGGCAGTGGAGCCTGGGCTGCTGGAACCACAGCCTAGGGTGGTGTGGCCTGCTGGCTGCCCTGCTCCAAAGCACCCATGTAGGGCAGCAGACTGAGGGCTGCACATGGTGTTCTGAGCTACCAGAAACATCTTCAGGGCTCCGTCTCTCTGTCAGGGAGGGAGGAAAGGGCAGTCCTTAGAGCGTGGACTTTGGTGTCAGATTGGGGTTTGGGTCTCTCCTTGAGCACTCAGTACAAGAGTCAAAATCTCCCTAAGCTGCAGTTTTCTTTTCTGTAAAAAGGAATAGTAATAGAGCCTACATCTCAGCGTATTCATGAGAACTCAGTGCAGTTATTTGGGTGAATAACTGGACCTGGCATCATGAGATTGGGAAAGCTTTCTTGACCAAAAGGGGGAAGAGAAATGAAACCAATTTTCAGTGGCTGAGATTTCAAATGGAGTCGAGAGGACATTCTGGAGGCTATTCTTATGCATTATAGTTATCCCTTTTTTAGTTTTTAGTGTATTGGAATAGCTAGAAGGAAATACCTGAAACTTTTGAACTGCAACCCAGTAGCCTTGATTTTGAAGACGATTGTATAACTATGTAGTTACACGGTGTGACTGTGATTGTGCAAACCTTGTGGCTCTCACTCCCTTTATCCAGTATATGGACAGATGAGTAGAAAAATGGGAACAAAAAGTAAATGAATAATGGGGGGTGGGGGGGGGAGGGATGGGATGTTTTGGGTGTTCTTTACTTGTATTTTTATTCTTTTTTATTTTTTGGAGAAGTGAAAATGTTCAAAAATTGATTGTGGTGATGAATGCACAACTATATGATGGTACCGTGAATAACTGATTGTACACTGTAGGGTATGTAAATATATCTCAATAAAACTGAATTAAAAATTAAAGATAGGATTAGGGAATGAAGATGAGTCCACAAAAATTGACCCAGGCTCCTGTCTAGTTGACCCGTGACCTTCGTTCTCTTGTGCCTGACAGACAAGAGTTCTCAAGGTCAAAGAACAGGCATGTCTCGCATCCTCCCTCCCACCAGGGGCCTCAAGAACCCACCTGTAGCTCATCATTTTTACCTTGTTCCCTTCCCTTCCCTGGCAGTTTCTGAACTTCTGGAACAAACAGGACACACTGGAGCTGGAGAGCCCCTCGCTGACGTCCACCCCAGTGTGCAGCCAGAAAGTGGTGGTAACCACGCCCCTGCACCGGGATAAGACACCCCTGCACCAGAAACATGCTGCGTGAGTGCCGGGTGGGCGGCCCCAGATCCCAGCTGGGGCACTCTTGGAAAAAACCCTGAGGCTCTGTGTTTAAAGAAAACTTCCTCCCTTCTGGTCATCTTGCCTCTTCATTTTTGTTGATATAGTTTCATGCTTTACTTCTGTTTTTCCTTTTTTGTTTTTAAATTTGATAATTTTCTAATCTCAGGAATGAAGTGAGTCAGAATTGCCACAAAAAACTTAATCTCTTTCCATCTGTCTTAAGTTTCAAGTCTCAAATTCACCATGTTTGAGTAGCTTTAGAGTAAGGAAAAAGGTGCCTCCATTCTCAGTCTCCCCAGGCAGTGAAGTCATCCCTGCTGCTTTAGCGGCCATCGTTCAGCACAGCTCTGGCCAGAGGAGGAGTGAAGACTGTGCCCCGGCCTGCTGAGCTGGTGGAGCACCGTGTTTCACGCTCCGAAGCCTGGATAGGCTGCTTCCCAGCGCACGTTTATGGAAGTGCCTTGACAAGAAGTTTCCACTTCTTATGGCAGCATGACTCTGAATTCTATGTTGAGAGAGTTGCTTAACTATTCTGCTTACTACGTTTGCTGTAGGAGAAGCCTTGCTATTTATTTTTTCCTTTGTCAAATTACATAATTCAGGAATAAATTCAGCAATTTTAGCCCTCATAATGATACATAATTTCAGAAAGGATTTGTATATCCCTTGGTTAGAAATATTTCATGAGAAATTATACTCCAGTCAAGCCAGAGTTCTGGACTTTTAAGTCTTTTAAACAGATATGCAGAAACCACAACAGGCATTGACATTTCTCCTTTTCCTTTTCCTTCTTACCCACATTCCACATCTGCTGGGGCTTCTCCAGCTCTCTTTTCTTCTACACAAAGATATGTTTCCAGTGCTTTTCATTCCTCTTGTGTAGATTCATATTCCTGTCTGGTATGGTTTTCTTTCTGACTGTCGTCTTTTATAATACTTTTTGTAGTTAGGGTCAGCTGGTGATGAATCCTTTCAGCTTTTGTATATCTGAGGTTTATCTTAATTTTTGAAAGATATTTTTGCTGTTTATAGAATTCTAGGTTCATGTTTTTTTTTCCTCTCAGTACTTGAAAGATGTTCTTGTATCTTCTGGCTTGTACCATCTTATCAACCAGTGTTAACTAGCTTGGTTGTAATGTGCCGTGGTATAATTTTCTTTCTGTTTATTGTATGTGGCGTTCGTTGAGTTTCTTGGATCTGTGAATTTATAGTTTTCATCAAATCTGGAAAAATTTCAGCCAATATTTCTTTACATATTTTTTCTGGGCCTCCCACCCAGAGGAGTCTTGGTGACTCCAGTTACATGTATATTTGGGCTTCTTGAAGTTGTCCCATGGCTCACTGATGTTCTGTTTATTTTTTTATTTTTTATTCTTTTCTGGGTTAGACCAAATGTTTTAAGAGTTCTTTTCAGAGAGAGTGGAATATGGGTGGGCAGGGTATGAGGGCTGTGCTTTTGAGTTTGGGACTCTTTCTCTTGGTTTTCAGCAGCAGGAGCCATCACTTGGCTGCGTATGGAAACCTTGAGGGAGAAGAGCTTGGGTCCAAACCTGTGGACTCAGCTTCATTTTCTCTTTGGCATTTGTGTTGTGAAGTCTGATCCCTACCGGCTGTTATTCCTTTGTAGTCTTTTTCTGCCTGCATCCTTGTAGATTGTTTTTTAATTATTCTTGAAATTTGCCAGGCTCTTTGTAGGTATGGGATCTCTTTATTAACTTTTTCTTTCCTGGTTTTCATTCCGGATTGAAGACTCAAACCTTGGGCAGGCAAAATGTTCCTGCTGTTATTCTTTACTGTAACTTTGGTGTTGGTTCCTTCTCTTCCCAACTTCATACGTAGGCTGGGTCGGTCCTGTGCCTCTTTTTCATCTTCATTTTCTGAAGCTATTTCCTTTTCACGGTGCGAGAATGGCGTGACATTGTCTTCTGATCCACCAAAGTGGTTTTCTGTAGTTTCTCACCTGTTGAGTTCTTTGGTTTACAGGATTGTACTTTTTTCATCTCCAGGCAATCTACTGTGCTCCCTTTTCCAGCTGGCCTCCGTTAGTTTTCTAACATGGCTGTACCCTGAGTTCTTGCTGACCCTATGAATTACAGAGGTTCTGGCGTTTTCTCAAGTTTCTTGCAGAAACTCCAGGTCACATAGAGATGCTTGATCCCACATCTCAGGGTCATCCCTTTAGTTTGAACTGTTCTGAGATGTTTATATTTGATCAATGGTTATCTGTTTTTACTCATCCTTGCAGAGGGGGTCTCTGTGTCCCATAGCGGAGATAAGAAGATCAGGGAAGAGATTTCAGGCATTACTTTTTAATCTCTTAGCCCCGAGGAAGGAAGAAAAGTATGGTCTGTTCTTGTTCCATCTTTTTATCTCCCCATGGAATGGCCGGAGGTCTGCAGGAAGTGGGGTTGGAGCATGGCCAGAGGCAGGAGTTGGCCTCTACACCCAAGTTCCTAAGTTACTAGGGTATTTTCCACACTCTCTACCTGCCCCGGTAATGCCTTAGAGCCAGCCTGTCAGGACCTGTGCTGACTGAGGTCCTGTGGTCCTAGAATAAGGGGTCATGTATCACAGAGTCTCATACCTGCTGGCAGAGTTGAAGTTTGCACATGGCCGGCTGGCCCTGCCCCAACTGTACCTCCAGCCCTGGTGCCCTGGGCTGTGAGGTTAAGCCTCTGCCCCCTTCCCCAGCAGACTTTTCCATCACAGGAAGGATGGTGCATTGGTACGTCCACTTCTGATAGAAGCTTCTTGCTCTTTCTGCTTGGGGACCACACACCCTTCTCAGGTTTCTCTCTGCTAAATGTTCCCCACTGGGGTTATTTTAAGGAGAGTTCACATGTGGGGGAACCCCTATCTTGCACCTGCCATCTCCCCTTCCTCTCCTTTCCAGCTCTGCTGCCATTCGCAGCATTCTCAACCATCTTTTACCTGTTGCAGTCTCCTGGTCCCCCCCAGAGTTGGTGCTCAGGCTCTTTCCGTCTCTTTTTTGTTTGTGAGGGCGGCCCTTCCTCTAAGCCCCTGGTTAAGACCTATGGGGATGGGAGGTGGGCGGGTGGGCACATGCAGTGGGAAGAGAGCTGGTGGGGGTTTCCCTCCCTGCTGCTGAGGTCAGGCAGAGGGAAGGTGGGAGTCGAGGGCCTCCCGCCCTGCCACTAAGCCTCCTTCTCTGGACCCTGCCAGGTTTGTCACCCCAGACCAGAAGTACTCCATGGATAACACTCCCCACACGCCAACCCCATTTAAGAATGCCCTGGAGAAGTATGGACCACTAAAGCCCCTGGTATGTGGGGTCAGGTGGGTCTCTGGTTAGAGGGGTCTTGGGTTCATGCAGTTCACAGAGCCCTTTCCCTCTGAGAGCTCATCAGCAACCCTGAGAAGTTGCAGATATCCTAATTTTATAAATGGGGAAACTGAGGCTGAGTTATTTCTTGATTGGTCAGACATTTCCTTAGCCCTGCAACATGCCAGGCAGGCACTGGGCTGGGTGCCGGAGACATAGTGTGAATGTGGTGAAGTGCAGAGTTCAGGATGGTGGAGACAAGCCTTAGAAACCCAAGTTTATAAACAAAACAAGAACAGTGTGTGATAAGTGTGGGAAGAAGATGGACAGGGTCCTGGGAAGGAGAAGGACTTGGTCAGGGTGCCATGGCTCATTCCATGAAGTGGTCGAATGGCTCCTCAAACCTAAGCTTTGACTAACTGTCACGTTCCTTATGAGGCACAGGAAGCCTCTCCCGGGTGGGCTCTGAGGGGCCAGTGAAGAAACACCTCCCTGACGTCTTCCCCCAGTGGGGTGCAAGCTCCCTGCTCCCCATACCCCACCAGCCCATGAGAAGGTTAGAGAAGCATGAGATCTGAGAACAAAGTCTGCAGCATTCCTCCCCTCACTCCACCTGCCCCCTCCACAGCGACAGCCTTGGGCGATGGTTTCCTTAGTCGTGTGCTAGACTGATACTACATTAAATGGGGTATCTAAGAAACTTCACAGAGGACCAAGGCAAGGGCTTCCCTGTCCTTTTGGAGTGGAGATTGGGCCTTGCAGTACTAAAATACCTGCTTGCTCTTCAAACAGGTTTGAGAGGGCAAATCTTATGGCCTTGGCAAGTACAGCTAAAGTGTAGAGGGACTTTTAGAAGCTGGAGAGGTCACTTGGAGCCCCCAGGCCTGAAAAACAGAAATGGACTGAAGTGTCCCTATTAGTTTGGAATGAGCTTGAGCTGAGTTGAGACCTGTGACCTCAGGCCAGGCCGAGGACATTATTGCATATGATTGTCAAGGGCTAATCGAGGTGATGTAGGGATGCTCCCAGCCATGGCAGGCCCTCAGTGAGTTGAGGTCATCCATCCACTTGTCCCTGGTGGGCAGTTCATGGATATACAGGATGGCATGTGAGGTCAGCTTCCTGCCTGTCCCACCCGTGATGGCCAAGGTGGGACTCGGTCTGCCCTGCCGTCCCCGTGAGCGCGCATGAGCTTGTCCCAGGCTCTGCCCCACCTGCCCTCATGCAGCCTGGGTGCAGTGCCTCACACAGGCGGGCGGTCCCTGCCCCTGCCCCCTGCCCACAGCCCCACACCCCGCACCTGGAGGAAGACTTGAAGGAGGTGCTGCGCTCAGAGGCCGGCATCGAGCTTGTCATCGAGGACGATGTGAGGCCTGAGAAGCAGAAGAGGAAGCCAGGGGTGAGCAGCTGGGCAGCAGGAGGGAGAGCCCCTTGTGGGCAGTGTGGGCTGCTTAGGGCCATGGGGCAGGTGAGGAAAGACGGGGGTGGGCGGTGGGTCTGGGGGCAGGTGGTAAAAGTGAGGCTCTGGGGAGGGGGGCTGCAGCCACATGCCCTTTGCACCCCGAGTGGTTCTCGATGAATGGACCAAGGTCAGGTCCTGGTGTCTCTGGGACCCTCTCCCCATCTCCCCTCTAAATATTCACTTACTTATTCCACAGACTTTGGGTTTGGACCTTCCGTGGCAGGCTCTGGGCTGAATGTGGTGGAAAGAATAGGTGGACAGAGTAGTGATAAGACCCAGCCATGGTCTTCCTTCCTGGCTTTCAGTGGGCGGAGACAGACACTGAACAAGCTCACCAGGACTCTAATCACACATGGTATTAGATTCTGTAGATAGGCAGGGGGCTGGGAAGAGAGGTCAGAAAGAGCTGGCCAGCAAGAGAGCACCGTGTTGGATGTCTGGGCTACAGTGAGCAAATTTGGTTCAAGGTGAGGTTGGAGAGCTGGCAGGGAACCTGGTCGGGGACACTGATGTGCAGAGGGGCAGGGACGTAGCCGTCCCAAGGCTTGCAGAGAAGTCCATCCCCAAGCCAGCCTCTCTTCTCTGCTTCTTATTTAGCTTTTCTGGTAGTGAGCGAATTCCTTGTGTCTCCTTTTATCTTTTTCCCTAGGGAGCCTTCCTTGCGGGAGGGGAAAATAATTGGAAGGTACCAGGGTGTCTGTGGTGTCCACCACAGCTCCACAGCCAGGGTGGGTGCGGGAAGGTGGGCAGTGAGACTGGGGGAAGCCACTGTGCCTGGGGACTCCAGGCAGAGGCTGTGCGGGCACCTGGCAGGTCTCCCATGTGTAGGTGGAGAACATTGGCTCCAGGGTCCCCAGGACCCTCCTTGACCCTTCCTCAGTGTTGGTGGGTGGTTCTGTTTGGACCACACTTCTGGATTGGGGTGGGTGTGTGGATATAGTTAGTTCCAGAGCCCTTCCCTGGTATTGAAGCAAACCCCTGGCCTCTGCTTATGAAGTGTGCAAGGGTGGGATTGGGGCATTCCTCGTGATGGGTTTGTAGAGGGGGGCATGTCCCGTGGCATTTGTTTCCATGCTGCTCGTCTGTGGCTGGTGTTTTAAGTGTTGGTTGGGTAATTCTCTGCCTGGACCTGTGAAGGGCTATTTGGTGGGGGTATGGGATTGTTTACTAGGAGTCCATATTTGATCCATTCGGGGTGAGGAGTGGGTCTCTTGGTGGGGTCTCTCTTGCTGTTGCTGTGTCTCACAGGACAGCGTCTACCCTGGGCCAAGTCTCCTGGGACCCCCACGCCCCCAAAGGCAAATCCCCACCAGCCGAGTCTTGTTTGAAGGTCACCCGGCAGCAGGGCCCAGCTCTAATGGTAACCTACTATGTCCCTGATGCCTGCCCTGACCGCCTCCTTCCTCCCTACCCCCAGCTGCGGCGGAGCCCCATCAAGAAAGTCCGGAAGTCTCTGGCTCTTGACGTCGTGGATGAGGACATGAAGCTGATGGTGTCCACACTGCCCAAGGCTATGTCCTTGGTAAGAGGGTCAGAGAGAAGCCACCCTGGGGCCCCACAGCTGCAGAGGCTCTCCTGCTCTGGGGAGGTGGGGACCTCCCTAGGAACCAGCTGGATTGTGGAAAGGACCCTGGAGATGGAGTGGTCTGGTGGTTCTTGCTCTGGGCCTCCAGAGCCCTGCAGGGAAAGGGCAGAGAGGGACTGGTGGGTCCGGGGTCCCAGCTGGCTTTAGTCGGACAGAGCAGCTCTGCTTATGTCTTTCACAGCAGGTTTTATTTGGTGAGAGTTGCATTGCTAAAGCATTCTTGAACACCCTGGACCTGGGTCCCTGGCAGCCCTCCCTGCAGTCTACTGATGGGGATGCCTCAGAGGGTCAGTGACTCTCTTCCAAGCCCAGCCAGGCAGTGGGTGGCCCCATCAGCCCAAGGATGGCTGCTGTCCTCAGAGGAAGGGGGTTGTGGTTGCCTGTGCAGAGTGTGGGTCCCCCAGGAGCCTTGCCACACACTGTTGATCCCTTGTAGCAGGCAAAGGGGTGAGCCTGGCTTGGCCTGGCACACAGTGGGGAGGCAGCAAGAGGAGTGTGAGGGTCACAAGGCAAAGGTGAAAGATCATCTGACCAGATCTTGCAAGTGAGACTTCAGGTACTCACAGTCCTTGCAGAGAAACCCCATTCTGGCCAGGGATCCCCCCAGACTGCAGCTGGCAAGGCCTAGAGCAAGAAAAATGAGTAAGTGGTTATGAGCACAGGACTTGGGGTCAGGTGTCCCTGGGTTTGAGTCCTGACACTGCCATTTGCTCTCTGGGACCTTTAAGGGTTCCAGGAGCTTCAGTTTCTGGGCGAAAATAACAACACCAAGACCATGACTATCAGGAGGGCAATGCACCCTGGAAAGACATGTGAAGGTGCTTTGTGCAGCTTTTGCTGGTTGATGCAGGTGTCTTTTTGACTCCCAAAATGTGTCTGCTACCAAAAGAACTAGAGAGCACCCTCTCCTCCATCTGGGTTGAGGGGAGAAACCAGGTTCACTTAACAGGAACCAGCATTTATTGAATTTTTGTTTGTTTTTTACTAAGTGCCATGTTCTTAAATTGACTCATATATATTTCCTTATTCAGTCTTTAAATGAACTCCACATCTGAAAGAGGAAACTGGAGCTTAGGGACTTTACATGTCCTGACCAAGATCTCAGCAGGCAGTAGTGCTAGGATTTGATCTTGTAGGTTTTTTCTCCCACTAAGTGGTCCTTGTCTTGTTGCAAAATGGTGAACATGTGACTTGGTTTTGGTTTCAGCCAACAAATGTCCCATCAAGCTCTTCCAGCCTCACCCTGTCAGGTATTAAAGAAGACAACAGCCTGCTCAACCAGGGCTTCCTGCAGGCCAAGCCCGAGAAGGCCGTGGCAGTCCAGAAGCCCCGGAGCCACTTTCCAACCCCTGCCCCTGTGAGTGCTGGCCACGAATGTGGTGTCACCCCTGGGACTTGTGATACCACCCCTCCCACCCCTCACCTCACAGCCTTTGCACAGGCTGTTCCCATGAAATGCGCTATCTGTTGTCTTCCTGTGGCTGTGCTTGCCTGATGAACTTCTGCTTCAGATCTCAGGAGAAACGTCACTTCCTTGTGCAAGCCTTTCCTGATCCTGTGTCCTACAGAGGTTCTCCTGACAAGTTCCTCTTTTAGGGCAAAGGTCCCATTTGTAATTAAGCCTTTATCTCTGTATGTGATTTGCTTGATGCATGACTGTCCTTGAGGGCAGGGCTGGCCCTGGGCTGCTCTCAACCCTGTGTCTGAAGGTATGAGCCCTTCTCGGTTCGCCCCACTAGCCTGCTTGGCTGTAGCTCTCCCTGCCATGTCCCCTGGCCTAGTCTCCTCACCTTACCGTTCAGGAAGCAGGCCCAGAGAGGGGGAGCGACTTCTCCAGGGCCACGCAGGAAGACCTCTAGCTTCTAGAGGGAAAGTGGGAAAGATGTGACCTGGCCAGGATCACCAGGGTTCTGCTGAAAGCACATTCTCCTTGCCTGGATAATGACCCTCTTGCCTCCCATCCCTGTCCCCCTGCAGATGACCCGCGCCTGGAAGACGGTGGCCTGTGGGGGCACCAGGGACCAGCTCTTCATGCAGGAGAAAGCCCGGCAGCTCCTGGGCCGCCTGAAGGCCAGCCACACATCGAGGACACTCATCTTGTCCTGAGGGGCTTGGACAGTCTGGAGCCCGTTCTGATGTTTACAGCAGGGAGGGGCAGCACTCAGATGACTTGGGTGGCGCCGCCTCGGTGGCCTGCATGGAGCCTCCTGCCACCACCCCCTCCCCAGGCAGCTCAGGTGGAGGCCCAGCAGGGCCACATTGTGGTCCTGTCTCCACATCTGGCTGCAGGCAGCTTCTGGTGCTAATAGAACAAAGCCCCCTCCTGGGCCTGCCTGGTGCTCTCCCCAGTGCCACGGGGAGCCTCTTTAGTGTCTCCCAGACCCTGGCCAGGCCTGGCCTCGTCTCAGGCTCCTGCTTAGGACAGGACCGTGGCCAGGGCTACCCCTGCCCTAGCGCCTGTTGATATTTTTCTTGAAAGAATAAAACTGCTTTTCTCTTTGTGCTGCTCTGGATTCTCCCTTTCTCTTGGGCCCTGTGTGGGGTTTCCAGTCCCTGCCCTCAAGCGGAGAAGGATGTGGGGGCCTTGCCATCGGAGCAGCTTGGTCTGCACAGCCCAGGCCCAGGAAGCTTTTTCCCCCAGGGGGCCCCAGATTGCTGGAAGCTGAGTTCATCTTGTCTCAGCCATGGAACAATTTCTCTTGTCCTTGCAGCCAGTGGGTGTCGGTCTGCAAAGCTCTGAGGACACTGGGCTATGGGGTAGGTGGGGCAGGGTGAGCAGAGACTGGGGGTGGGTTGGATGGTGCCTTAGGACTCTACTTGGCCTCTGTCCTAGATGGCTGATCTGGCTTCAGGCAAACTTATATGGCAAGCTGAGTCACACCGGCCAGAAGGAGTGACAGGCAGCTGGACAGAAACTTGGCCACAGTGGCCAAGGCTGAGCCGGGGGCTGGATGGAGCCAGACCCTCCACCTGTGTGGGCCTAAATCCCTAAGGCAGTGGCAGCAGTTACATCCTGCGCCGTAGCCTGCCCTGGGGGTGGCCCAGTGGGCAGACCTAAAAGAAGGAGCTGGTAGCTGGGAGAAGTAACGGGTGTGAAGAGGGAGATGCCAGGCCCAGAGGTGGGGTCGAGAAGTGTTTCCAGAAGTGGGGTTCACTGCTGGTGTGTGCAGCTATCACGGGTTCTGTGGTAGAATGGTCTCAGTTGACTGCAGGACGGGCACCTGCCTGGGGCAGGCGCATGCCTCAGCCTGGCTCCAGAGTCCCTGGTTCCCACAGACTTGAGGGTTGGTCCCGTAGCCTGGGGTGCCCTATCCTCTAAAGAGAGCAGGACTGGGAGTTAGGGCACCAAGGCTCAATCTTTCTGGCTTCAGGCATCCCCCTGGGCCTGCTGGGCCAGGAGGAAGATGAGGCATGACTGGGAAGGGGCCCTGGGGCAGTGCCTGGCATCTAGTAGGTGCTCAATAAAAACCTGTTGCGTGAATGATGAAAACCTAGACAGTGGCTCTGGCAATTGGGAGAGCTGCTCTCTCACCAAGGCACGGGAAGACCCGACTTTGCTGTGTGACCAGTGGCTGCTACAGCTGTGCATGTGGTCTTGTTAGGGTTCCTAACACTTCATGCTCTCCAGCTGCCCAGACAACCCCTCCAGGAGCCCAGAGGCCCCTTCCCAGAGTCATGCCCTCTCCTCCAGAGATGGGACTCCCTGCTTCAGACCAGGCCTGGGGTGCCCTGGGTCCTGCTGGGGACCAGAGCAGCTGTGAAGACCTGATTTGCTCTCTGTGCTCATGACTGATGATTCCAGATCCCCAGAACCAGCCAGCTGTTTGTTTTGTTTCAATTAGTGTTTTTTGAATTCCTGGAAAAGCTAATGAAGGCCCCGCCAAGATGACTTGACTCGAGCGCCTCCTGATGGTCACTGTGCTTGCAGCAGCAAGTAAATGGACTGTAGAAGGTCCCAGAAGACCACTGAATTCAAGCATTGTTTTGAGTTTTAGGGCCCCTTCTCAGCATCCTCATCAAGTGGTTGTCTGGCCTTTGCTTTAGCCCCTCCACTGCTGGGGAGATGTCCTTCCTTTACTCTGCAGCCAGTTCCATTGATGGGCAGCACTTGTAAAAGAAATTATTCTGTATCCAGAGAATAAATTCTCCTTGGAATATCTAAAGCAATAGGAGAGATTCAGAGTGGGGGATACAGAAGAAGCTGGATTGTGGGGGAATCGGAGTCCCAGGACAGATGGCTGATAGACCAGGATCAGCCTGCGAGCCCACTGCCCGGCTGTAGCCACTTTCAGCAGACCCCAGTGAGGATCGGTTCTATATTGTAGTTATTTCTGTAGGTGAGCAAGGCTCTGGTTTAGTAATGATTTAACACACACACACCCCACCCCCTAAAATGAATTTTATCTTTCCACCTTTGGCCAGATGTGTCTGGAAGTAATTAAAGCTGAGTATCAATATGAGCTAAGAATCAAAAACTTTTTGCTGAAATAGACCAGCGGTCTCAACTAGTCAGTGTAAAAGGGTTATACTTACGTGTTAGCAGGGGCTGACCTGTAGGCATTCAGGTTAAAGAACATAAGAAGGGGACGGTCTGACAAGGACAGGCACAGAGCTCAAGTTTTAAATGTTCTTTGAAAAGAAGTAGCTGGGAGCATGTCTCTCTCCCTTGACTCTGAGTCCTTGTACCCATCCAGACAGCAGCACAGGCCCGGGACCCAGGAGGTGCTCAGTAAATGTCTTGTCCTGGAATGAAGGGATGCGGTAGAGAGAAACTCCTATGACAGCTAGGAATACAGGGTGGGGAAAGCTTACATTATTTTCTATTATTAATTTTCAGCTTAATTCCACTGTAGTCACAGAACATAGTCTGGGTAAAAGTTCCTATACCCTTGAAAAGAAAGTATAGTCTACAGGCCTTGGGTTCAGTGTCCCATTTTTATCAGTTAGGTCATTTGCTAATCCTATTGTCTAAATATTCAATATCCTGTTTTAATCTGCTTATCTTTGTGGGCCTAGCCAACCCTCAAATGACATGATAATCAAGTTTTTAAGCCACCGAGCATCGGGATGGTTTGTAACTCAGCATTATTGTTCCTATAACTAGCTGATACAAAAGCTAAGACTTGTGTCCAGTAAAAGGAAAATGAATAATAGACCCTGGGCTCAACAGGGTTGGGAAGAATTTAGGGGTTGCCTAGGAGAGCCCAGAATATTGCTGGAAAAGAGTGCAGTGGAGTGAAGCCTTCTGGACTCCAAAGCCATTATAACTGTTCCTGTGTATTGATTGTTCCCCCAGGGTTGGAGGCACCTGAAGAAAGAAGAGGCAGGTGCAAAGCATCCACAAAGCTCTTCATGGCTCTCCTGACAGCCATGGGCAAAGCTCTGAGTTGGATCAGAGAGACTTAGATGTGAATCACAGCTTGGCTATTACTAGTTTTGTGTCTCTTTACTGCTCTGAACCTTGATGTCCTCAGCCATAAAATGGGATAATCCTTTACCTTTCAGGGTTGTTGAAGGGATTGGAGAGAACACTGGCACAGCTGGTGCTCAGAAAATATGGACTATTATTTTATCCCAAACATATAAGGACAAATATTGTACAATTCCACCTAAATGAAGTATCCAGAAATGGCAAATTCCTGAAGACAGAAATTAGATGACAGGTTACCAGGGCTTGGAGGAGGGAAGAAGGGAGAACTGTACCCCTGGCAGGTAGAGACTGCTTGTAAATTTTAGAAGTTAAGAATACAAACAAACTAGGTTGGGTGAAGATGGCAGAGTAGGAAGCCCCATAGATGAATCCTTCCACCAAAACAATTATTGAACTGCGGTGTGTCCATGTGTATTAGGGTTCTCCAGGGAAACAGAACACTGACAGGAAGAGAGAGAAAGAGAGAGAGAGGGAGAGGGAGAGAAAATACGAGATTTATTACAGGAATTGGCTCACACAATCATGAGGATTGACTGGTCCGAATTCTGTAGGGCAGGCTGCAAGCTGGGAATGCTGATGAAGTTTTCAATGAATTCCCCAATAGAAGCCGTCTGGCTGAAGTAGAGAGGAAAGTCTTCCTTCTGACTGCTGAAATCCTCAGTTCTCTCTTTAAGGCCTTCAGCTGATTGGATGAGAAGACTTACCTCACTGCTGAAGGCAGTCTCCTTTGTTGACTGTAGATGTTATCAGCCACAGATGCAATCAACTGACTGAGATTTAAAATCCATGAAATATCTCCCAGTAATAATCAGGACAGTGTTGGATAACACAGCCAAGCTGACACATGAACTTCACCACCAAACCATACAATGGAATATTATTCAGCCATAAAAAGAAGTGCTGATACTTGCTACAACACGGATGAACCTTGAAGACATGCTCAGTGAAATAAGCCAGGAAGGGAAAATACTGTGTGATTTCTCTTATATGAATTACTTAGAATGAGCCAATTCATAGAGACAGAAAGCAGAATAGTGGCTACCAGGTGTGGGAGGGGGACATGGGGAGTTACTGCTAAATGAGTGTGGTTTTAGTGGTGGAAATTACACAGTATCATCAATGTACATAACCCCAAAGAATTGACACTTAATATAGTTAACATGCTTTTTATGTTATGCTTATTTTACCACAATTAAAAAATAAATTAAAAATTTAAAAAACAGAAGGACAATGATCAGAGAGAAAAAAATCCCAATACTTCCTTTGATCATTTGTCCAACGTGGGATTTCATTTCATTTTTTCTTTTAATACATCTACATGCAAACATTTAAAAAATACATACCAAGTTCCACTTTCAACTCAGCCCAGATATAGCACCCCGGGTTGGGAGTGGGAGCCAGGGGCGCCGCCGCGGGAGGCAGGCGGCCCGGTGCCCGCTCTCCAGCACAAGCGGGCCGTTCTGGGCCGACCGGGGAGGCCCGAGAGTCTGTGTCCCCGCCTCTGGGTGCCTGCAGCGTCTCCCTGCTCCGGTGTAACCCGGGTCTCTTTCTTTCAAGGGACTGAGAAGCCGGCAGCCGCCGGGGTCAGCGGAGCCCCCTGTGCCCCACGTCCTTGTCCGACGTAGGCGAGTCTTCGCGGGGTAACTGGGAGGTGGGATTTCGGCCTCAGAAATCAGAGTAAAAGCCGAGGAGGAGCAGCAGCCCGAGGGCAGGAGGCCGGCAGCGCAGCGGGGACGCGGCCCTCAGGCGGTCTCGGGGCCCGGGGCCTGGGTCACGCGGCCTGAGGAGGGCGGCGCGTCCACGTGGCTGGCCCGGCCGAGTGGCGGAGCTGCGGCCCGGGCTGGAGCAGCGCCTTCTACGGGGCCGAGTGTTTCGGCGCCGCCGTCCACAGTGTCGCGAAGGAGCTGGGGTGACTGACCCACGGCCGGCGGGGCCCTAGACGCCGAAGCCCAGCGCCGGGTGAGTCCTGGGGCCTCGGCCCGCGGCGGGGCGGGGCGGGGGCGGCGCTGCGGCCTCGGGGACGCCGTGGAGCCGCACGGTCTCGGTGACCAGGCCGTTGACCAGGCCGAGCCTCCCACTCCCTCCAAGAGACGCTGGGTGGCCGATGAGCCTCATGCCCCGGCCCCCAGCCCTGGCGGGCACCCCATGCAGGTTGAGGGCTCTCTCCAGGGACGCTGGGGTAGGAAATGCCTTTCTCTCCATGTTGGCTGGAGCCAGGTCCAGGTGACCCCCTGCTCTCTGCCTCACCCTGGTGACCCTGGTCAGGTTCCCGCAGTGCCTCTGGTCTGGGCAGACAGGTGCTGAGCTTCCTCCTCTCGGCCTCCCACCAGCCTCTTGTCTCTTTGGGGGCCTGGCCGGTGACAGCCAGGTTCAGGCTGGATCCTTGGGTCGTTCTCATTCCTGTCTTACTCACATAAACCCTGTGAAGAAGTGAGTGAGGGGAAGTGGTCAAGGGGGCGTGTGGGTGGTCAAGTTTGAACTTGAGCCCAGCTTTTGGCTTCAAGGCAGCACTTTGGTGTGCCCGTTCTGTGTAATCGTCTGTTTTGTAGGTTCTGGCTAGGGAAGGAATGTGCTGCAGAAAAAGCTAAGCCTTAGGTTTAGGTTCAAATTTTTTTACCTTTACTTTGTATGTAGTGTACATGCAGACAGGTGCACAGATCTCCAGAGTGGAGCTGGATGAATTTTCACAAAGTGAACACACTCCTGTCTCCAGCACTCAGATCGAGAATAGAACATGCCAACCATTCGGAAGCTCCCTCTCCACCCTGCCGTGGAGAACCACCATCCTGATTTCAAACACCATAGTTTTTGTTTGTTTGTTTATTTTTGCCTTAAGAAAAAAGAACAAGCACAAAAACTTTTGTAAACTGAATCCCACCCTAAGTTTGTGAGATTGGTCCATGTTGATTTGGGTAGTTATAGCAACATTATTCTCATGGTTTAGAGTATTCAATTTTGTGACTTTTCCACTATTGTTTTACCCAAACAACAGATTGTTTCCCATTTGGCTCTTACAAATAGTCTATCATTAACATTCTTGTCCTCATCTTTGGTGAATGCGTTTACACATTTCTGTCTTATTCATATCCAAGAGTGGAATCACTGGGTGTGGATTCAATTTAATTAGGCCACTTGCCACTCACTAGCTTTGTAAACCAAGACAAGTCATTTAACTTCTCTGAGACTCACTTTTCATATCATTATATTGGAAATAAAACATACTTGAAGACGGCGGAGTGGATGAGGCAGAATTGGCTCCTCTGTGAAATAAACTAGAGAGGGGCTGGAAGACCAGGACTGCGGTTTCAGGGCATAACTGGCCGTAGAGGGACACGTACAGTTCATGGTGGGGACGTGGACAAAAATGCAGAGAGATGGGCCTCGAGGGATGAGGTGAGTTTGTTCAGGCCAGGGCCTCCTCCCAGGGCCGGCAGCAGTGAGACAACCTCTAGGCAAGGGAGTGAGCAGCGGCTCTCCACTCCCATGCACCTACCTTGGCACTTAGCTGGGGACGTGATCCTCTGCAGCCAGACAGCTGAGAGCTCCCGTGAGGGAACCCGGGAGGCAGCATTTACTCCCCCCACAATGAAGTCCAGGGGGTTCAACAGCAAGAAGCAGAGAAAGGAGAGGGCAGCATACAGAGGCATCAGGAGCTCCTCCCACACCCAAGAGGCTTGTGGGCTCACAGCAGGTAGGGAACAAGGCACACTTGATCTGGAGGGTGCCCTTGAGTGGACTTCCTGCTGAGCTGCACAGGGCCCACATCACACTCCCAGGGCAGGTAGTCCCCAGTGCACATGGAGAACTGGTGCACTGATTGGTTCCTCAGTGGTTTGGACTCTACCCAGCACACAGGAAAAGTTCAGGGAAGACTGGCTTGAGAGTAAAAGGTGGCTCAAGAGGGCCACCTACTGGTAGGATAGGGAAACTGCACTCCAGCAAGCTGAAGCTCTGCCAGATTGTATGTAAATTCTCAAATACTTCTGCATTTCCCCAAATAACCTAATCAAGACAGGCAAATGCCCCGAAGCCAACAGGAAGTCATAAAGCACTTGAAGAATCTAGAAGACATGGGCAAGCCAAGCTAACAAATTAAAAAGCTGGAAGAGTCACAAAATTTGGAGCAGTTAATTAAAGAAGTACACACAAATCTCCAAAACAACTTCACTGAGATGGCTAAAGACATAAAAGACATCAAGAAGACTCTAGAAGAGCATAAAGAAGAATTTGAAAGAAGAAATTAAAAAAAATAGCAGACCTTATGGAAATAAAAAATACTATTGATCAAATTAAAAATATACTAGACACACAATAGAAGATTTGAAGAGGCAGAAGAAAGGATAAGTGAACTTGAGGAAAGAGTAATTGAATGCAAGCAGACAAAAGAACAAATGGTGAAAAAAATAAAAAAAAATTTGAAATGGATCTCAGGGAAATGATGGAAAACATGAAGTGAACAAATATAAGAATCACTGGTGTCCCAGAGGGAGAAGAGAAGAGTAAAGGGCTAGGAAGAGTGTTTCAAGACATAGTTGGGGAAAATTTCCCAACCTTTCTAAATGACATAAATATGCAAATCAAAGATGCCCAACAAACTCCAAATAGAATAAATCCAAATAAACCCACTCTGAGACACATAATGATCAGATTGTCAAATGCTGAAGGGAAGGAGAAAGTTCTGAAAGCAGCAAGAGAGAAATGATTTACAACATGCAACAGAAACAGCATAAGACTGAGTACTGATACTCATCGGGCACCATGGAGGCAAGAAGGCAGTGGTGTGACATATTTAAGATTCTGAAAAACAAAAATTGCCATCCAAGAATTCTTTATCCAACAAAGCTCTCCTTCAAAGTTGAGGGAGAGTTTAAAATTTTCACAGACAAATGCTAAGAGAATTTGCTAACAAGAGACCTGCCCTGTAAGAAATACTAAAGGGAGCTCTGCTGGCTGAGAGAAAAAGAAAGAAGAGAGAGGTCTGGAGAAGGGCACAAAACTGAAGAGTATTAGTAAGGATAACTTAAAGGTAAAAAGGAGAGAGTGGGAAAAAATATATCTGACAACTAAAAACCAAAGGATAAGATGGCTGGTTCAAGAACTACATTCACAGTAATAACTTTGAATGTGAATAGATTATACTCTCCAATTAAAAGATACAGACTGGTAGAATGGATTAAAAAGTATGACCCATTGATAAGTTGTTTACAAGAGGCTCATTTTAGACCCAGCAACACAAAGAGACTGAAAGTGAAAGGATGGAAAGAAAAATATTCTATGCAATCTGCAACCAAAAGAAAGCAGGGGTAGCTATACTAATATTGGACAAAATAGACTTTAAATGCAAAGATGTCGTAAGAGACAAAGAAGGCACTACATATTAATAAAAGGAACAATTCATCAAGAAGAAATAACAATCATAAACGTTTATGCACCCAATCAAGGAGCTCCAAAGTACATGAGACAAACACTGGCTAAACTGAAGGGAGCAATAGACATGTCTACAATAATAGTGGGAGATTTCAATACCTCATTCTCTTGTATAGATAGAACTAGACAGAGGACCAATAAGGAAGTCGAGAACCTAAACGATGTGTTAAATGAATTAGACTTAACAGACATATATAGATTGTTACATCCTAAAATACCAGGATATAAATTCTTCTCTAGTACCCATGGAACATTCTCCAGGATAGATCATATGCTGGGGCACAAAACAAGTCTTCATAAATTTAAAAAGATTGAAATTATTCAAAGTACATTCTCTGACCGTAATGGACTGCAACTAGAAATCAATTAACCACTAAAGAATCAGATCTTTCATAAATATATGGCAGTTAAAAAACACACTTCTAAACAACCAGTGGGTCAAAGAAGAAATTGCAAGAGAAATAGGTAAATATCTAGAGACAAATGAAAATCAGAACACAACATATGAAAACCTATGGGATGCAGTGAAGTTGGCGCCGAGAGGGAAATTTATAGCTCTAAATGCATATATCAAAAAGCAAGAAAGAGCTAACTGAACAACTGAAGAGGCTAGAGAATGATCAGCAAACTAACCCTAAAACAAGTAGAAGAAAAGAAGTAGCAAAGATTAAAGTAGAAATAAATGAGCTGGAGAACAAAAAACAATAGAGAGAATAAATAAAACCAAAAGTTGGTTCTTTGAGAAGAACAAAATTGACAGACCCTTAGCTAAACTGACAAAGTCAAAAAGAAAACCCAAATAACAGAAACAGAAATCAGTGGGATAATTACTACAGATCCTGAAGAAATAAAAAAAAAAAATCATAAGAGGATACTATGAACTGTATGCTAACAAACTAGACAATTTAAACTAGACAGTTTTCTGGAAACACAGGAGCAACCTAGACTGACCCAAGAAGAAACAGAAGACCTCAACAGACCAATCACAAGCAAAGAGATCCAATCAGTCATCAAAAATGTACTTACAAATAAAAGCCCAGGGCCAGATAGCGTCACAAGGGAATTTTACCAAACTTTCCAAAAAGAATTGACACCATTCCTGCTTGAACTCTTTTGAAAAATTGAAGAAAAAAGAACACTACCTAGAACTCATTTTATGAAGCTAATATGACTATGATACCAAAACCAGATAAAGATACTACAGAAAAGGAAAACTATTGACCAATCTCCCTAATGAATATAGATGCAAAAATTCTCAACAAAATACTTGCAAATTAAATCCAAAGGCACGTTAAAAGAATTGTACACCACGATCAAGTGGGGTTCATTCCTGGCATGCAAGGCTGGTTCAACATAAGAAAATCAATCAATGTAATATAACACATTAACAAATCTAAAGGGTAAAATCAAATGATTTTGATAGATGCTGAAAAAGATTTGACGAAATTCAAAATCTCTGTTTGATAAGAAATACTTCAAAAGGTAGGAATTGAAGGAAACTTCCTCAATATGATAAAGAGTGTATATGAAAAACCCACAGCCAGCATAGTACTCAATGGTGAGGGGCTGGAAGTCTTCTCCTAAGATCGGGAACGAGACAAGGATGCCCACTGTCACCTCTATTATTCGACATTGTGCTGGAAGTTCTAGCCAGCACAATTCACCAAGACAAAGAAATAAACAGTATCCAAATTAGAAAGGAAGAAGTAAAACTGTCATTATTTGCAGATGACATGATCTTATATTTGGAAAATCCTGGAGAAATCGGTGACAAAGCTACTTGAGCTAATAAATTCAGCAGACTGTTGGGATACAAGACTAATTCTGTCCAAACTGATTTACACATTCAGTGCAATTCCAATCAAAATTCCAACAAGCTACTTTGCAAACTTACAAAAGTTAGTTATCAAATTTATTTGGAAGGGAAAGGGGTCTTGAATTGCCAAAAATACCCTAAAAAAGAACAACAAAGTGGGAGGACTTACACTTCCAGACTTTGAAGCCTACTATAAAGCCACAGTGGTCAAAATAGCATGGTATTGGCCCAAAGATAGACATAGTGATCAATGGAGTCAAATTGAAAGTTTGGAAATAGATTTCCAGATCTATGATCAATTGATTTTTTATAAGGTCCCCAAATCCACTGAACTGGGACAGAACAGTCTCTTCAATAAATGGGGCTGGGAGACCTGGATATCCATAACCAAAAGAATGAAGGAGGACTCCTACCTCACACCTTATAGAAAAATTAACGCAAAGTGGATCAAAGACCTCAATATGAGACAGCACAATAAAACTCTTAGAATATAGGGAAACATATTCAGGACCTAGTAATAGAAGGTAGCCTTTTAAGCCTTACATCCAAAGCACAAGCAACAAAAGAAAAAATAGATAAATGAGAACTCCTCAAAGTCAAAAGCTTCTGTGCCTCAAAAGACTGTCAAAAAGGTGAAGAGGCAGCCAACTTAATGGAAGAAAATACTTGTAAACCATATGTCTGAGAAGAGACTGATATCCTGCATATATAAAGAAATCCTACAACTCAACAACAATAGTACAAACAGACCAATTATAAAATTGGCAAAAGATATGAAAAGGCATTTTTCTGAAGAGGAAATACAAATAGTAAAAAACACATGAAAAAATGTTCCTATTCACTAGCCATTAGGGGAATGCAAATCAAAACCACAATGAGATACCATCTTACTGCAGTAAGAATGGCTACCATTAAACAAACAGCAAACAATAAATGCTGGAGAGGATGTGGAGAAATTGGAACTCTTATTCATTGTGGTGGGAAGACAGTTTGGTGGTTTCTCAGAAAGTTAAATATCAAGTCACCCTATGATCTGGAAATTCCACTTCTCGATATATACCCAGAAGATCTGAAAGCAGGGACATGAACAGACATTTGTAAAACGATGTGCATAGTAGCATTGTTCACAATTGCCAAGAGATGGAAATAATCCAAGTGTCCTTCAACAGACAAGTTGATTAACAAAATGTGGTATATACATACAGTGGAATACTATGCAGCAGTAAGAAGGAACAAGGTCCTGAAACATATGATTACATGGATGAACTTTGAAAATACAATGCTAAGTGAGATAAAGTAAGACACAAAAGGAGAGCTATAGTATGTTACCAGTACTATGAACTCCCTGAACAATGTAAAATCAATGTCTTATAATGTAGAATATTGGGGACCTAGTGATAGATAGAAGCTAGTGAAGGAGGAATGATAATCTAATATGTTCAGATATGTTAATGAGGGTGAATTCAAAGGTATGGGAATGGATGGGGTGATGATTGTTAACGGGATTATAAGTATCAGAGCTGTATTGAAGGTGAATAGGATTGAAAGGGGTTGTTTAAAGGCATATATCCCATAGCTCAGCACTACAAATATAGATAGGTGTTTGCATGATATACTTCTAAGGTATGACACTAGTGCCTAGAGTTGACAACAGAATGATATATGGGAAAAATCTACCTATTGCATACTAGGGACTATAATTAATAGGAATACCATAATAGTACCACACAAATACTAGGGACAAATAACAAAGGACTGAAAAGAGCTATGTGGTGTTTTGGGTCATGAGAATTGTTTAAAATGGGAGTGATGAGGATTGTACAACTAAGTGATGATAATGTGAGATATGGATGGATTATCGTGGACAGAACATACACTATGTCTCCTTAGGAACTCCCTACTTTATAAATCAAGCCATCAATCTTGAGGCTTGCTGTTGTGAAATTTACGGTTGTAAAGGGGAGGCTAAGCCCACCTAAAATTACCCCTAGGAGTCACCTCCAGAGAACCTCTTTTGTTGCTTAAATGTGAACTTTCTCTCTTGAAGCCCAATTCTGCAAATAAATTCATCACCCTTCCCCCAACATGGGACAGGACTCCCCAGGTGAATGAGTCTCCCTGGCAATGTGGGATGTAGGTTCTGGTAATGAGCCTGACCCTGGCATAGAGGGGTTGAAAATAGCTTTTGACGAAAATGGGGAAAAGAAAGGCAACAAAATAACGTTTCAGTGGGTAAGAGAACTCAAATAGTGTTGAGAGGCTGTCATGGAAGTTACTCCTGTGCAAGTTTCAGCTAGATATGCCAAATAGTCACAGTATGGCAAGCCCAAGTCAACGGTAGTTCCCCATACCCTAAAGAATGCCCCGGTCCCTGAGACTCTATAAACTTTCACTCCCTAAGTTTATTCTTCAGAAACTTAAATTCTCCAGAGAACTCCTAAGCCAGCTGAGTCCCAAAACCCAGAGGCAATAGCCTCTTCAAGAACATCAATGAAATGTGTTCCTTTTTCTCCATAATGTCAACACCCCTTTTCAACATGAACAAGTTGGGATGGTCACTGCCTAGACATCCATGAAAACTGGAAAAGTGATTAAACTAGAGGAAGGGGGAGCAACAGACAAGATGGGATTTAACAAAGGATTATGAATACTGAATCTGTATATAATTTTCTTTTTCTTAGTTGCTAGGGTCCTAGAATAGCTAGAAGGAAAGAATTGAAATGGTGGAAATGTAACTCATAGCATTCTTTGAAATTTGCTCTATAGCTACTTGTTAAATTGTAATTTGAAAGTTAACACCTTTTTGTATATATGTTATATTTCACAATAAGGAAATAACTGAAACTATGGTGCTGAAACTCATAAAATTTTTGGAAATTTCCTATATAACTATTTGTTAAATCATACTTTGAAAGTTATTACCTTTTAGCATATATGTTGTATTTAACAGTAAGGAAATAACTGAAACTGTGGAACTGTAACCCATAATATACTTTGAAATTTGCTCTCTAACTACCTGTCAAATTGCACCTGGAAAGTTATTACTTCTATGTATATGTGTTATTTTCCACAATAAAAGAATGATTAAAATTAAAAAAAAAAACAAAAACAAAAACCCAACATACTTGCCCCTCAGTGTTGTGGCCAGAACTTAACAGTAGTATCTTCAGGGCACCTGGCCCCAACCTCACTCCCCTTTCTTTCCTCCTTCCTTTGGCCATGCCAGAGCCTCCTCTGCCCCAGGACGCGGCTTTGCCACCAGGCCCCCCGCTTTGCCATGAACTCACAGGCCAATTGGAGACCTTGTCTGCTGCCCAAGGCCATGGGACCCCTTTTCTCTGGCCATATCTGGTTCTCCTTTGTGATTCAATCACTGGGGCCAACCCCAGCATTAGCTTGCTGCGTCACTGTCACTCCTAACGAGTGTTCTCATGGTTGTCCCTGTTACGGTTTGGCAGCTCTGGAGGCAGGCACGGGGCAGGCAGGAAGTGAGGACCAAGGAGGGGAGAGATCAGCGGGCCGAGAGCCATCCCAGGAAGGTAGATCACACGATCCTCTTGCGTGATCTTTTTTTGCCCAGACCACCAGACAGGATTTTTCTTTTTTTTTTTTTAATTTTATTTTAGTAACATATATGCAACCTAAAATTTTCCGCTTTTCATCACATCCAGAGTTTTTCTTAAACCCCCTTTTTATTCCCTTTTTCTTCCAGAAAACACCTCAGGCTATGTGGGTTGAGTGGGTGCAGTGGGAGCTCTGTCCACAGGGCCTCTGGCAAGGTGGAGACAACTTTTCCCACTTTGCAGTGGCTGCCGGGGGCACTGTTGAGGATTCCGAAGGGATTGTTCGGGCTCAGTGCTATGAAATTGGTCATGTTTGTGGGTGCATGGGAGGTGGAGATGACGGCACACATTTCGTGTATTTACTCTCTTGGCCTAAAGATGTTGTCAGAATGGAAATGTATTTGATTTAGTGAGTTAAATTGAATATTTTTTTGAATACATGAGTTATATCCTTTTACATTTACATGATCATTGATATCTTTGTATTGATTTCTACCATTTCATTTTGTGTTTTCACTTTACTATTACTACTAATGGTTGGCATTAATTGAGGGCTTCCTATGTATTAGACACTGTTCTAATAATCTTACATGTGAGACTCTTAATCCTCTTCATAGTCATATGAGATTATCACTTCTATCTTGGGGATGCTGAAAGAATCACAGAGAGGTTAATTAACTGCTCCAAGACTAGCTGCCAATAAGTGGTAGAGCCAGGATTCAAACCCAGGTGGTATGGCTTGAGTCAGTTCTTTTCTCCATCATGTTTATCTTTGCTCACTTAACCTTTTTATTTTAAAATTGTTTTAGATTTACAGAAAACTTGCAAAGATAGTACAAGTTCCTTCTACCTTTCCCCCGGTTCACCCTAATGTAAACATCTTAAATAACCATGCTACATTTACCAAAACCAAAAGATTAACACCAGTATAATACAATTAACAATACAGTTAACAGATTTCACCAGTTTGTCCTTTTTCTGTTCCAGTATCCTATCCAGGATACACATTGCATTTAGTATAATTTTTTTAAAGTAGAAAAAAATGGTAAAACAAACCCCAATTTACCCATCACCCAGCTTCAGCAATGATAAACTCATGACCAATTTTGTTTCATTCATTCCCTGAATCAGATTAATTTTTCTTTTTTTCCTGGTCATGTCAGTCTGTAGTTTACTCACAAGTGTATGCCCTCCAAATCACTCTCTAATTTCCTCTGCTTCGTACATTGCAATTTCCTAGCTCATGCACTTTATTAACCATGGAACTTCTTAAAGTCAACTCCCAGAACTTCTCTCTATCCCCCCCCTTTTTTTTCCCAATAAGAAATGTTTGTTTAGTATATTGTAGAAACAGTTGAAGGGGCCAGGTGTGGCAAAGGTATGATTATTTTAAAACTACAGCAGCAACAACAACAAACCATAGCAGTTAAGATTTCCTCCTGGACAGGTTTCAAAAGACTTACATCTTCCATCTGCCATTTTTAAAAAGAACGTGTTTTAATTTTCTTACAATAGACTCACATGTTTCAGCAATCAAAAGGCATTACAGGGTATAGTACAAAGTCTCCCTGTCCTGCAGCTCCTGGTTCCCTTTCCTAGAGGCAACCAATAGTCTTTTCATGGGCAGAGGTCAGCAAACTTTTAATGTAGGGGATCACATAGTAAACATTTTAGCCTTTGTGGGCAGACCCCTGTTCTAGAGTATCCTTCAAGAGAAATTAATGCAAAGGCAAGCACATAATACATGTTTTCTTCCACAACTCTACAGAAATGGTGGCATTATATATATATATGTGTGTGTGTGTGTATGTGTATATATATACAGATACACACACACACACATATATATATACTGTTCTGGATTTGGCTTTGATCAATTAAACCATTGATTGGCAAACTATGGTCCATAGGCCAAATCTAGCCCATCACATGTTCTTATAAGTACATTTTTATTGGAACACACATTCATTCATTTACATATTGGCAGTGGCTGCTTTGGTACTACAATGGCAGAGCTGAGTAGTTGAGGTAGAGACTATGGGCCGCAAAACCTAAAATATTTACTATTGGCCTCTTTAGAGAAAAAGTTTGCTAACTCCTAAGGTAAACAATGTCTTATCCTCTCCATATAGTACAGAAAGAGTTGCTTCACTCTTTTCATTGTGGCAGATTATTCCATTGTATGGCTGCACCATAATTCATTTACCCAGGTCCTCCTAATGGATATTTAGATCATCTTTGGCCTCTTGGGCCTACAAATAGCACTGCAACAAAGAACCTTGAGCTTACCTCATTTTCCACATGTCAGGAATATTCCTAGAGGTGGAACTGCTTGATTGAAACAAGCACACATCGATCATTTTTATAGCTATTGCCAAATTGACCTCCTTGAAGATTGTACCAACTCAGCATTCTCACTAACGTTATGGAAATGCCTGTTTTACTCCACCTTTGCCAGAAGAATGTTCTTAAGCCTTTTGAACTTTACTAATCTGCTAGGTGGGAAAAAAACGCACCCCAGCATCGTTCAATTTGTATGCCTTTTATTCTGGTTTGTTGCACATCCTTCCACGCAATCAAGATACTGGGTTTCCTCTCTCCCACTGGCCGTTTACTCTCCTGGTCTAAGGATCTTCTTGGTGGTGGTCAGGGATGCCGTGTTCTCTCTCTCTGACTCTCTTGTGTCGCTTTCACAAACAAGCTTTTGGGGGACAAAAGTCTTAAGGACAAACATGGGGTAGCAGTCAGCGCTGTCGACATTCCAGATATCGGGGCTCGGCAGCCTGGGGGAAACCTGGGGGGGTTTTCCATTCTGCTGTGGACTTGGAAGAACTTTCAGAGGTTTCAGTGTGTCCTCCTCCTCCACGGTGCTTCTGTTGGCACAGGCAGCCTCATGCTCCTCCAGCTTTTTGATGGGGACCACGTGGCAGGCGTTGTACTTGCAACTGGCCATCTTTTTGGCTTTCTTGGGGTTCTTTCTCCTGCATGATGCCAGGTGGTACTGAAACCTGCTGAGCGGGATTCGGTGGTGAGGGTTGTAAGGGCAAATTTCTAAGGCTTCTGGCTCCATGAGCAATTAATGGTGCTTGAAGCAAAGTATCTCACTGTCCAGAGTCAATAATGAGATGCTGCTGGTGGAAAAGCCTTTTTGTAGAAAGTATGGGGCTGTCCTCTGCCCAGTCTTGGCCCTGGGAACCTGGTGAAGGTCGTAACAACTCACATTCTCCGTTCTCCGAGATGAGGGGTGGTAGATTAGAAGGGGGACAAGGAGCTATCAGAAGCAGTTGCAGAGAGAACAGGCAGAGTTAGCAAATGATGCATGAGGCAGAACTACAGATGCAAGAGTCAAAAAAGCCCCCAAGCCAAAACCAAAACACAGCAGCCCAAGGCCATGCAGGGTGGTGAAGAAGATGTGTGCCTGCCCCCCTTGACTCTGAGGGCAATGCTGTGTGACCTCGAGGAGCAGCCAGGCGTGGTCACAATGAGCAGCTGAGTCATCAGGAAGAGGCTACCTGTTGTCCTCGGCTTGGGTGGGGCTTTGGGGAAGGCTGCCATTTAAAATTGTTCATGGCATGTATTTTTTTTTTTTAATCATTTATTGTGGTAAATACATATAGCATAAAATTAGCTATTTTAACTATTTTTAAGTGTACAACTCAGTGACATTAAGTAAATTCACAAGGTCATGCATCCATTGCTACTATTTCCAAAACTTGTTTGTCATGCCAAACAGAAACTCTCTACCCGTTAAGCAATGAAATAACTCCCTATTCCTCCCCTGTGTTTTGTCTTTTTTTCCCAATTGATTTTTTTTAAATAGTACTGTGTAACATATATAAAATAAAAAATTTCCGTTTTAACCACTTTCAATTATACGTTTCAGTGGTATTAACTACATTCACAATGTTGTGCTATCATCACCACCATGTATGTTGCCTTTTAACTGGAGAATCTAGTCCATATACATTTAATGTAAATATAAATATATTTGAATTTAAATCTACCAACTTATTTTGTGTGTTCTCACCTTTTCTTTGGTTTATTTTTTCCCCTTTTCTCCCTTATTTTGCATAGAGTCTTTTAATTGATTAGTGTTTATTCTATAAATGAAAACTTCCAAAAAAACTTATTAAGGCTTAAAGTTAAAAATTTCACCCTCTTTTTGGAAAAATGCATGGACTTTTCTTCATTTACTCTTCTCCCTGTATTTTTTTTTTTATGAATACTAAATATATAATTTTATTTTTCTTAGTTGCTAGGGTATTAGAATAGCTAGAAGAACTGAAATTGTGGAACTGTAACCATAACATTCTTTGAAATTTGCTATATAGCTACTTGTTAAATTGTAATTTGAAAGCCATCACTTTTGCATATATGTTATATTTCACAATAACGAAATAACTGAAACCATGGTACTATAACCCATAACATTGTTTGAAATTTCCTGGATAACTACTTGTTAAATCGTACTTTGAAAGTTATCACTTTTGCATATATGTTATATTTCATAGTAAAGAAATAACTGAAACTGTGGAACTGTAACCCATAACATTCTATGAAATTTGCTCTCTAAATACTTCTTTTTTTAAATTTATTTTGAAATAAATTCAAAGTTATAGGAACAGTTGCAAAAACAATACTAACCCCATACAAAGAATTCCATCATACCCTGACCCCTCTCCCCCGATAGCTCAATCCACCAACTTTAACATGCTGTCACATTGCTATTTCTTTCCCTCCCTCCCTCCCTATCTATCATCCATCATCTATTTCTCTGTCTTCTGAGCATATGAGAGCTAGCTGCACACATCCTTGAACATACATTATAATTCACGTATACACTTCCCATGAACAAGAACATTCTTTTATGCAATCCCATTAAGCGCAGCTAAGAAGTACAACAGGTTCAACAATGATACAAAGCTTAGATTCTATATTTCCTTTACCTTATGTCTCAACTTTGTCCCTTTGAGCCACCTGTCCTCTATCCTCTAATTCCATCCAAGTTCATCCTTGGCATTCAATCATCTATTTAGACTGTCTTTTTTTTTAGTTGTGTGAACATATATACAGCCTGAATCTTCCCATTCCACCCCCTCCCTAGCCTTCCATTAGTGGGATTAATCACCTTTAGAATGTTGTAATGCTCTTTCCCACCATCCATTACTAGAAATTTCCCTTCACCTCAAACAGCAACTCCATCCTCATTTCTTAACTCCCCATTGCACTGTCCCCCATTTCCCTTAACCTGAACTCTACAATTCATCTCTATGGTTACATTCTCTCTCTGATAGTTTCTTTGTGTTTGCTGTGGGGGTTAAAATTAACCTCTTATATCCGTAGCAATCTTGTTTTTCTTTGATACCACCTCCACTTCAATAGGACACATAAACTATGTTCCTATACTCCTCCATTCCCCTACCTTTATATAGTTGTATAAAATTACATATTTTACATTGAGTTCAAAACCACTGATTTGTCATTAGGGTTTGTGTAATTTATATCATGTAGGAAGTAAATAGTGGAGTTACAGTTCAAAAATTATTGACTTCTATTTGTATTCCATTGTGGTTGGAGAATGTGCTTTGAGTATGTTCAATTTTTTTTTTTCTTAATTTCTTGAGGCTTGTTTTATGTCCCAGCTTATGGTCCCTTCTGGAGAAAGATCCGTGATCACTAGAGAAAAATGAGTGTCCTGGTGATTTGGGATGTAAGGTACTATATATTTCTGTTAAAATTCTCTATATCTCTTTCTTCTTTCTGTTGTTTCTCTGTTGGTAGGGTTCCTTTTAGAATCTGAAGTAGGGCAGGTCTTTTTTTGGCAAAGTCTCTCAGGATTTGTTTGTGAAAATTTTAAGCTCTCCCTCGAATTTAAAGGAGAGTTTTGCTGGATAAAGTATTCTTGGTTGGAAATTTTTCTCTCTCAGAATTTTAAATATGTCATGCCACTGCCTCCTCACCTCCATAGTGGCCACTGAGTAGTCACAACTTAGTCTTATGTTGTTTCCTTTGTATGTGGTGAATTGCTTTTCTCTTGCTGCTTTCAGAACTTGCTCCTTCTCTTCAGTATTTGAGAGTCTGAACAGAATATGTCTTGAGGTGGGTTTATTTGGATTTATTCTATTTGGAGTTCGCTGGGCATTTATGCTTTGTGTATTTATATTGTGTAGAAGGTTGGGGAAGTTTTCCCCAACAATTTCTTTGAATACTCTTTCTAGACCTTTACCCTTCTCTTCCCCTTCTGAGACACCAACGAGTCTTAAGTTTGGACGTTTTATTTTATCTATCATTTCCCTGAGATCCATTTCGATGTTTTTTTATTTTTTTCTCCATTCTTTCTTTTGTTCTTTCATTTTCTGTTCTGTGGACTTCTAGGACACTGAGATGTTGTTCAGCTTTCTCTAGTCTTGTATTGTGACTATCCAGAGTCTTTTTAATTTGGCCAACAGTTTCTTTAATTTCCATAAGATCTTCTATTTTTTTTAATTTAGCCTTGCAATGTCTTCTTTATGCTCTTCTAGGGTCTTCTTTATGTAGCTTATATCCTGGGCCATGGTCTTCTTGATGTCCTTTAAATCGTTTGCCGTGCTTTCGTTCCTCGATTTTGTTTCTTTGATTAATTCTGCGAGGAATTTCGTTTCTTCTGATAACTTGATTTGTGTGTTTGGAGTTGGATTCTCCATATCGTCTGGTTTTATCATATGCATTGAGATTTTCTGTTGTTTTTGGCCTCTTGGCATTTGCTCTGCTTGACAGGGTTCTTTTAATTTGTAAAAAAAAAAAAAAAACCTATCTAATTTTTCAGAAACACTGTTTGGTGACATACACTTTCTCTAACTAACCAGCAGATGGCGTCTGTGAGTCACCTATACCCCTCAAGTCAGTTCTCCACCTTGTCCCCACGTTATATGGGGAAACGATTCTTGTGGGGTCCAGCCGGAGAATTCAGCCTGGGTGTGTTGCTGGAGCTGTCTGCCCTGAATGCGGGGCGCTTGTACGGATGGTCAGAGAGGAGGGACAGCCTCAATATTCAAATCCCCCAAGTTCCCGGAGGTTCAAGGCCACCGCAAGAGTCCAAGCCTTCATTTCACTTCAGCCCCAGCCCCTCTCTCTCGATGTCCCACAAACCACCGGACTTGGTGTAGTGTCTCTGGGATCTCCGAGCAGGTCCCCCCACCCAGCCGCGATCCTCCAGGACCTTGCCGAGGGAATGCTGTGCTACGTCATCAGCGCACGCCGTCCCTCAAGGGAAGCCCCAGGCCGCCGGGCCGAGCCAGCTCGCTTTCAGCCTTATGCAAAAATGGCCGAATGGGGCGTCTCCACACCCCTCTCCTCGCACAGTTCCTCCTTCCCAGCTCCGGGACAACTGGCGGGGCTCTGGGCTGTGGGCACGGCCCCAGGCAGGAGTTTATCCAGCCCTCCCGGGAGCGAGCTGCTAGCCGTGGGGATTCTTCCAGCTTCTGGCTCTCTGCTCCATTCCCCCGGCCCCAGGGATATCTGCAGCAGGCTATCTTCCAGGCCAGACACCAAGAGGCCGGCCCAGCCCCTTCTTGCTGTGTTTTACTGCGTGTTTCCCATGATCGCACCTGCAGCCGATCGCACCTGCAGCCGCTCCTGGCTTTTCCCCCTTTCTCTTTCTTTTTTTTTTTTTTTAATTAAAAGAGCCCATTGGTCTCCAGATGCCAAACCCTGGTTTCCCCGGATTGCCGCGCAGCTGCGGGACTTTCAGCCAGCTTACTCACTCGTTTCAGAATGCAGACTCTCAGTTTCACCAAGTATACAGCCTCTGGGAACTAGCAGATCTCATCCAGTTGGCACATCGCTGTAACCTGTATTCTGGGTCACTCTCTGGTCCTTATCTAGTGTTTTCCACGGAGGTGTTCCTTAGCCCTGTCTCACCTAGCCGCCATCTTCTAGGTTCTCCCTCCCTGTATTTTAAGACTTGTTTAAAACTTCACTAGACATTATCACTAGGGGTCATTTTATATTGTCAATATATATTTACATGCATTCTCATATTGGCTCCTCTCTTTGCTTTCTATTCTTTCTTGCATCTCAGACCTCCCATGTGAGATCACTTTCCTTCTACTTGAAGTTTATCTTTTAGTCTTTCCTCTTAAAAGCCTCTTTGGTTTTGTTTGTCTGAAAATGTCTTAATTTCATTCTTATTTTTAAAAGATACATTTGCTCAATATAGTTATATTTTTTTCTTCACACTTTCTTCTGGAAGCTGAGTCCAATATCTTGGAGCTTCCATTGTTGCTGTTGAGAATTCAGCTGTCCACTGTTACCTAACTTCTTTTGAAGGTAATCTGTCTCTTTTTCTGCCTGCTTTAACATTTTTTTTTCTTTATCTTTGGTTTTCTACAGTTTTCCTATGTGTTGAGGCATGAATTTCTTTTTAGTTAGCCTTTTAAATTTATTTGTTAGGCTTCTTGGATCTGTGGATTAGTGTTTTTCATTGGTTATGGAAAATTCTCAGCCATTTCTTCAAATATTGCTTCTCCTTTTATTCTTTCTTTCTCTTCTCTTCCTGAGACCCCACCATTAACTTTCTTCCTGTTTTCTGACTGTGTCTCATTCCTTCTCTTCTGTACTTTTTCTCTTTGTGCCTCATTCTGGATAATTTCTTCTGATCTACCCTCTAGTTCTCTATTTCTCTCTTTTGCTATTGCCAATCTGTTGCCAAATAGGCCCATTAAAATTTTTTATTGTGGTAAAATATATATAACGTAAGTTTGTCATTTTAACTGTTTTTAGGTATGTAGTTAAGTGGCATTAAGTACATTCACAATGTTGTAGAGCCACCACCACTATTCCCAAAAGTTTTTCATCACCCCAAACAGAAATTCTGTACCCATTAAGCAGTAACTCCCCATTTCCCCTTCTCCTAGTAACCTGTACTCTACTTTCTCTTTGAATTTTTGCCTATTTTGGATATGTCATAAAAGTGAAATCACATAATACTTGTCCTTTTGTATTGGTATTTCATGTATCATAATGTCCAAGATTCATCCATGTTGTAGCATTATCAGAACTTCATTCCTTTTTAGAGCTGAATAACATTCCACTCTATGTTTTGTTATCCGTTCATCTGTTGATGGACATTTGGGTCATTTCCAGCTTTTGGCTATTGTGGACAATGCTGTTATAAGCATTGCCATACAAGTATCTTTTTTAGTGTCTGTTTTCAATCTTTGGGGTGTATACCTAAGAGTGGAATTGCTCAGTCATATGGTAATTCTATGTTTAATTTGTTGAGGAACCATGTTCTGATTTGCTAGTGGTGCCATTATGCAAAATGCCAGAAATGGATTGGCTTTTATAAAGGGGATTTATTAGGTTAAAAATTTACAGTTTTAAGTCCATAAAAGTGTCCAAATGAAGGCATCAACAAGAGGATACCTTCACTAAAGAAAGGCTGATGTTGTCCGGAACACCTCTGTCAGCTGGGAAGGCACGTGGCTGGTGTCTGCTGATCCTTTGCTCCCAGGTTCTGGTTTCAAAATGGCTTTCTCCAAAATGTCTCTGGGCTTCTGTCTCTCCTGGCTTCTCTCTCTCAACTCCTGTCCATCCTTGCTTGTTCTCCCAGGACATTTCTCTCTAAGCATCTGGGAGTCCTCTCTTAGATTCTCCAGGGCAAACTTTGGGCTTCATCTCTTAGCTAGGATTTCCAAACATCCTTCTGTCTACATCTCTTAGCGTCTCCAAGCGTTTCCAAGCATCTGGATCTGTGACGGCTCTCAGCTTCTCCCAGGGGCAAATTCTGGATTACCTGTCTTAGCTTCTCTCCAAAATGTCCCTCTCAGCTTCTCGAGCAACCTTCTCTCTGTGAGCTCTCTTAAAGGACTCCAGTGATCTAATCAAGACCCACCCTGAAAGGACAGGCTCATACCTCTATGGAAATAATTTAATCAAAAGGTCTCACCTACAGTTGGGTGGGTCACATTTCCTTGGAAACATCCAATCAAAAGGTCCTACCCACAAGATTGGATTAAAAGATCATGGCTCTTCTGGCACCCATAACAGCTTCAAACTGGCACAAACCACCAAACTATCTTCTATAGCAGTTGCACCATTTTACATTCCCACCAGCAACACACAAGGGTCACATCCTTGCCAACATTTGTTGTTTCAATTTTTCTGCTAATAGCCATTCTTGTGGGTGTGAAGTGGTATCTTATTGTTATTTTGATTTGCATTTCCCTAATGACTAATGATGTTGAGCATCTTTCCATTTTCCTATTGGCCATTTATGTATTGTCTTTGAAGAAACATCTATTCCTTTCCTTTACCCATTGGGTTAAATTGGGTTGTCTTTTTGTTGTTGAGGCTCATTGGTCCTTAATTTTGATTTTCATATTTTGCTTGTCTAGAGGTTTTGGTTCTTTTTCAAAACTGCTGCATCATTTTCCATAGTTCTTTGTTCCTCACAGGCATTTAAAATCTGTCATTATTTCTTTAAGCATGGTAAGCCAAGTTGTTTAAAAATCTGTGTCTGATATTTTCAGTGTCTGAAATCTGCATGGGTCTCTTTTTGCCTGTTTTCATTGATGTGCTCTATTCCTTTGTGTTCTGGTTGTCTTTGATAGCTTGCTATTTATTGTCCTTGAAAACTTGCTTGTGGGATTTCCCAAAGCCCCGGATAGATGTGACTTCCTTCAGAGAGGCTTTGTTAGCACCAGGAGTGCTGTAGTCAGAGATTAGCTGAAACCAAGTTCTTGGCTTCCTTGTCTGAGCCCAGTTTTGTCCACTGGGTGCAAATTGGCATGAGGGCTGGTCTGTGGCCACAGTGTCCAGGGATGTCTTCCCTAATCCACCTGCTCTGCTGAGGGCCAGTGTAGCCCTTCATGGTCTATTTGGGGTGAGGGGAAGGGTTTAGATCTAGGCCATACTTTCCTGAAGATGTAGCCTTTGGTGTTCCAGATTAACATGGGATGGGCTCCTGCAAGCTTCCTCACCTGGCATGGGCCCTGCTAACTGTTGTCCCTCTTGCTCCACACAAGGCTGAACCAAGGTCCAAGTGTAGATCATTGACATAGCCTCAGGGCATAAGTGGCCCTGGCCCTCTGATATTCTGCTTACCCCTCTAGTTATAGGTTTGTGTCTATAAATTGGCCTTGAGTTTCCCACCATTATGCTCGCTCTCAAGATCCAAGTGACCGCAGAGAAATACCCTGTTCTTGAATGGAAAAACTCAATGTCAGAAATAAGTATAAATTTCTTCCTTAATTTAATTTTATAAAGTATATAGTCATCCTAAATTAATTTATAAATATAATGCTTTTCCAAATAATTAATTGTGTTAGCTTTATATTATGTTCTCATATCTGATAGCCTAGTCCCAACTCATTTTTTTTTTTCCCGAAAAAGTCTCAACCACCCTTAAGAATTTATTCTTATAGATCAGGTGTCAGTGAACTATGGCCCATGGGCCAAATCCAGCCTGTCCTCTGTTTTTGTAAATCAGATTTTATGAGAACACAGCCATGGCCATTTGTTTGCACATTGTCTGTGGCTGCTTTTGCACTAGAGTTGAGTAGTTGCAGCAAATTCCACGTGGCCTGCAAAGCCTCAAATATTTACTATCTGGCCCTTGACAGAAAAAATTTGCCGAATCCCTGTTCTTAATGAATTTTACAATCAATTTGTCAAGACCTTTCCATTCCTTAACTTAATTCACTGGAGGTTAAAATGCAGACTCTCTGGATTTGAATCTTCCTTCCTACCACTTTTCAACTGTGTGACATTAGCCAAGGTATGTATATATGTAAACAAGGTGTATATGTGTGTGTGTGTGTGTGTGCACAAACAGTGCCTTCTATTTACTAAGCTTCCACTTAGGTGTCAACTGTGGTGTTGAAGTCTTTCTGGTAAGTTTTGTACTTTTCTTCATATTGATCTTGCACATGTTTGTTAAATTGAATCCTGGGAGTTGTATGGTTTTTCCTTCCCTTTTTTTGCCATTATGAATGGCACTTTTTCTCTCTCAACCTGGCCCTGGTCCTCTGCCTCTCCCTCACCTTGGTCCATGTTGTTGCACGGCTGCACTGCGACCTTGCATCAGTGATGCCTTATTACTCTCATGTGCCCCATGGACAGTGGAGCAAGAGGACACTCACTGGTGTCTGTAAGAGGTTGTCATGGAAACCCAGGAGTTAGATGAAGGATGCTAGAAAAGGCAGCTTTCACAACCCTGCCGTGAAATTATGTCAGATGTGCCAGTCAGGATAGGAAAGGTTAGGCTGCAGCAACATACAGCTCCCAAACCTCAGTGGCTTAACACTACAAAGGCCAATGTCTCATTCCCATTTCAGTCAAAGCAGTTTGTTGAGTGGGGAGGGGAGTGGGGATTTGCTGACCAGGGCTTCCTTTGTGTCCTGGCTTTTAAAGCTTCCACCAGGAAATGGTAGATGTCATTTCCACTGACATTTTGTTGTCCAAAGCAAGTCCTGTGGGCACAGCCAACTTCAGGGGTTGGGGAGGTACATCTACCATGTGTCCAGAGGAGGAGAATGGAAACCTTGTCAAGAGT
Organism: Choloepus didactylus; assembly: GCF_015220235.1. Lineage (NCBI taxonomy): Eukaryota > Metazoa > Chordata > Mammalia > Pilosa > Megalonychidae > Choloepus > Choloepus didactylus. The sequence goes on from NC_051325.1 coordinate 47,615,604, forward strand.
CCTAAAGACGTCTCCAGGCTGGATATGACTCCCGGAGATGAGCCTGGACCCTGCATCGTGGGATTGAAAAAGCCTTCCTGACCAAAAGGGGGAAGAGAAATGAAATAAAGTCAAGTTTCAGGGGCAGAGAAATTTCTAATGGAGTTGAGAGGTCACTCTGGAGGTCATTCTTACACATTATATAGATATCACTTTTAAGTTTTAGTGTATTGGAATAGCTAGAAGGAAATACCTGAAACTGTTGAACTGTAACCCAGTAGCCTTGATTCTTGAAGATGGTTGTATAACTATATAGCTTATATGGTGTGACTGTGTGATTATGAAAACCTGTGGCTCCTACTCCCTTTATCCAGTGTATGGACAGATGAGTAGAAAAATGAGGATTAAAAAGTAAATGCATAATAGGGGGGATGGAAGGGGTGGGATGTTTTGGGTATTCTGTTTTACTTTAATTTTTATTCTTATTTCTTTTTTTGGAGTAATGAACATGTTCAAAAATTGATTGTGGTGATGAATGCACAACTATATGATGGTACTGTGAATGACTGATTGTACACTTTGGATGATTTTATGGTATGCGAATATATCTCAATTAAAGAAAACAATAAAAATGTAAAAAAAAAGACTCCCCAGGCTGCCCCTCTCATCAGCAAGTATTCATTTGTCTTTTCTTCACACTACAGAACACAGTCCCTCCTCTCCAAAGGAGAAAACCCAAAGTCCAGGTCACTGGGGGAATAATGGGCTTGGTTAATGCTCACCTGGGACTGCTCAACCCTAGACTGGGAGAATTCTCATGCCTCCAACCAAGCTGTCTCCTGTGAAGAATCAGAGGCCCCAGGCATCATGTCCACTGAATCCCCACCCTCTGCCCAGGCGTGTCTCCTGGTACACTCTGTTGACAGTGCGTTTCTACCATTTATGTGACAGAGTGTCCATTTTTGCCAAAGCCTGCAGCCCAGAATTGGAGGGATTTTGACATTAGCACTAATGGGAGTTCACAGGTGTTTCATTGTCTATTTTACCTGCTCCCAAAGCCTGGCATGGTGTTTATTGATGACGCTGACACTGCTGTTTTTATCCCAGGCCCAGAGCTTGTGCCATGCTTGTGTGACCGGGGGTGGCCCAGGCTCAGATGATTCAGGCCTCTAAATCTGCATATGGATTATGGAGATCACAAGGAAAGCACTTTATCCATCATTGAAAACCATGTACTGAGAAAGAAGGCATTAGCTGCTGCAGGTTTCTTTGCGGCCAAGGACCCATTAGTAAGGGGCAGCATTTAGTCCATTATGAGTGGAGGGGAAAGGCAGCGGTTGTCTGTGCTTCTAACAGGCTTCTTGAATGGTCCTCAAGCCTGTAGCCCTTCTCCCAGCATCTGCTCCGAGCCTGGGACCCGACAGGTCGCTCACCATGGCAACGAGAGGAGCGAGGATGCAGACCCACTTGTCTGGGCAGCCCTTTTCGGGCCTGCCTGCATTTACATGACCCTTACATGAACAAAATCAGATCTGCTCCCCTCTCACTACCCTCCCACATGAACCCCCATCTCAAGAGGTGCTGCCGGAAGAGGGTAATGCAGGCACGGAGGAGGAGATCGCAGAGGGTGCAGAAACAATGTTTGCTGAAAATAAAAAACCATGGGTCCTGGTCAGCGGAACCAGCAATGACCACTATGGGATGGGATGGAGCCATTAAGGATAAGAGTCATTGTGGATCTGGATTCTTCAGGCTTGGAGAGGCGTCTGGTGGCATCAGGGCCAGCTTGTCTCCCAGTGCAGGTGTCCCCTGTGGAGCATCCCTGAGGTGGTTGTACCATGATGGGGAGCTCACAACCTCCCCAGAAGTTCTGTTGTTAGGTTTCTGACACTGTGCCACGCCTGCCTCCCCCTACCTTTTGTCCAACAGTGTTAGCCCTGCTCCATGTGCCCCAGGGACATCCATAGCATCTGCATATGTGTGTAACTAGGATGGGGGTGTCCACTTCGATTCTGGCTCCTGGACTGTCCCTGCCATGCCCAGCAGACAGGTGCAGGACCGCACAGGAGGCTCCTGCGAGGACTTGAGCTGTGGCCAGGACCTCTCCATGCTGTCCTTCTCCACGGGCCACTCCTTGCTCAGGGGCTCTTCTGGTCCCTGCCCAATTGGGCTCCTGCTTCCATCCCTTTGATTTGGAAGCCTGGCTTTGAAAACTCTCCATGGCATGATGTCAGCATGCACTTCTCAAACCATAGTGTGTACATGGATCACCTGATTCTTATTAAACACCAGAATTGGTGAAGTTTTGGTTATGTTTGCCAGGTTTTTGTGTCACTTCTGTTCTAGATTTGTAAAATCAGTTGGAATGCTTTCTATCCTTTTCTGTTTTCTGGATTATTTATGTATGTATGTATGTATGTATGTATGTATGTATGTATGTATGTATTTGAGCTCCTTCTGTCTGTGAACTCTTTATATGGCTCCAGTGATTTAATTCAGACCCACCCTGAATAGGTGGGGTAACATTTCCATGGAAATTATCCAATCAAAGGAATTGCCCACAGTTGACTGACTCACATCTCCATGGAAACACTCAATCAAAAGGTTCCAACCTAATCAACACTAATATGTCTGCCCCCACAAGATTGCATTAAAGAATATGGTTTTTTCTGGGGGACATAATATATACAACCCAGCACACTCATTGCCAGTTGTTTTAAGATCAGGACCCAGAATCTGCACCCACTGGATACTTTAAATAGCATAGAAACATTCTTTGGAAGTCTGGAAGAACTTCGCTACTAAACTCTCTAGCCTGTGCTCTTTTTTTGGAAATAGTTCCATGTCAGTTTTAAAACAGATACTATGGTTTTCTATTTCTCTTAGCAATTCCCATTTTCTAGAAAAGCATCCATTTCATGAACTCACCATGAAAATTAGTGTACCAAATGTATTTAGTATTCTCTTTTAATTGGACAACTATCCTCTGTATCTTTGATTAAATCTCATTTTACTTTTGTAATGCTGTGTTTTTGTGTCCTTTCCTGCGCACTTGCTTCCCACCCCCTCCCTTCATTAGGCTTGCTGCAAGTCTGGATGTTTTACAGGTATTTACAAGTAGCCGAGTCTTAGATTTATCACTTCTACTGATTTTTATGTTTTCTATTTCAGTAATTTTTACCTTTACTTTTAATTCTCTCCCCTGGTTTATCTTGTTGCTCATTTTCTACCTTCTTGAGTTGGATGTTTCATTTATTTCCAGTCTTCCTTGTTTAATAACAAAAACATTTAGAGCTATGAGAAGTGCCTTGGTTATATTCCGTAAGTTTTGCGACACGGAGTCCTGGTTGTCATCGTTTTCTGAATGGTCCATATAGTAATTACAATTTTGTTCCCTTCCTTGATTCAAGTTATTTAGGAATAAATTTCCAAGTACATTGATTTTTTTCATCTGCCTCTTGCCTTTAATTTCCATTTTTAACTGTATTGTGGACAGATAATGTGGCCTGGGAAAAACTGCTTTTTAGTATCTCTGAGGTTTGCTTCGTGGCCAGAACAGCATCCATTTCAGTTACTTCCTTTCGACGTTTGAATTAATGTCTTTTCTGGTTGCAGGGAATAAAGGCTGATATGTATTTATTAAACTAAGCTTAGTTTTCCAAGCTGGAATTCCTTGGAACTTGAGTCCTCCGAGCTGCTGTGGGAATGTGGCCTCGTATGTCCTCCCTGGGATTTCATAGCACATGTTAGCATGAACCCAAAGGGTCCTGAGGTGAACGCACCAGGCGCCTGCCCTTCACTCGGGGCTTCCTGAGTGTAATCTTCTCTCCTCAGCATCGATCACTGCCTCTAGCAGCTGGTTTTCTGTGGAACATATTTCAGAAAATTCCACTGTAAGGTCCTTTTCTCATTTCTTAAGGAAAAACGAATCCATCCTCATTCCTCAGACTTGACCCCTTCTTTGGAACCTCTGTGCCACCCTCCGTGCATCTGAGGTGCCTCACTGCTCAGTTTTGCAGGAGGAGGGGGTGGCATAGGGGGTGGAGTGAGGAATGACCTTGTGGTCTCTACAGGAAGCTGTGCAGAGAGAATGGTCTGTGCTTGGGCCAGCCTCAGTTTCCCCAGTGGCCCCTCAGCAGGGTGGCTGTGAGGATTAAATGAAAAACACGGGGATGTACCTTTAGCTCTCTATGCCTTGGCATTCCCAGGAATGAGCCCACCCCCTGTGGTTTCCTGGAGGAGGAAGTTCTTAGATTCAGCCATGCTCCTTTGCACAAAGCTCAGTGCTTTGCGGTAGTCCGGCTGTGGTGTGTGTGTCTGCAGAGTAGCCCTGGGAGGGGGCAGATGCTCCTAGCATGTCCTAAAACTTGGCGTGTGCCCCACCAGAGATATATGAGTGAATATTCGATGGTGAAAAATACTCAGTTTTTACTCTGACAGTTACAGGTTTGGTTTAATCACCAGGGACAAGTGGTGTGGTCAAGGGTCAACCAACGAGAATGGATGAGGGCAGTAAATCACCTGCCAGTGTCTCCAGTGCCTGACATTCCCCAATCTCCTGGTGACTGGGGTGCCAGCTCTCCCCCAAGAGTGGTTCACACTGTTTGTACCGCAGGGCACTCCCCACACAGAGCCAATCTGAGCTTTGTGTTTTGATTCTGGGGAGTAGGTTAGGAGGGTGGGAAGTGGGGGGTGGGTGTTGGCCTGGGAGGCCCCTTGATGACCAGCCTGTTTCAGGGGCGTTTACCAGGTGGGGCTCCTGGCTCTGCCCAGCTGCCCTATCAGGGGCAAAGGCCCTTCCCCAGCACCCCAGAGCCCAGCAGCTGTGTCACCCTTCACCTGCTGCTGCTTAGCACGTCCTTTATTTCAGGTGTGCATTTTGTAAATTACTTGCGTTTTACTTGATTTTTAATTTTCATAACATTTTTATAATGGGATATAAAATACAGAGAAAAGTGCATAAAACTCATTTGCAGAAACTGACAAATGTTTGTAGCCACTTCCCAGGTTAGGAAGGGGAGCTGTCCTTCCAGGGCCCCCACCAGCCCTTCCCAGTGATAACCCTCCTTTTCCAGAGAAAACCACTGTTCTGGCTTTAAAGCAACCATGTCCTTGCTTTTTGTTATCGTTTTACCTGGGTAAGCCATTGTTTTATGTTTGCAAATGATATATATATATTTTTTTTCAAGTTTTGGTAAACTCTTTTGTTTTCATTATTTGTTTTGTTTTTATTTACTCCTCTGCACCCCCCTTCTCCATTTATAGCAAGTGAAAAATGTTTTCAATATACTGTAGATATTCAAGTTTCTCTTTTAAATAAATTATTTTACATAAATTCATGTAGAGAAAAGAAGATGAATTGTTCAGAATGGTTAAGGTGATAGCCAAAGAATTGGAGTTTTGGAAACACTGTGTTCTATTATGAAAAGGAAACACATCTTGGAGAGGATAGAGGAGGACCAGGGACTGGACTGGAACCCAGGAGCTCTGGCCCCCAGGTCCCGCGGGCAACGTGGAAGTCACTGGCTGGGCCTGAGGCCCAGCGGCAGGTGTCCTTCGGGGAGCCCAGAAGCTGCAGCGCCGCCACTCACCACCAGAGGGCAGCACAGTCCCAGCTTCTGGCATCCCCCAAAGCTTCTCCGAAGAGCCAACGGTTGGATAGAGAGCAGCGTGGCTCACTCCAGGGGTTCAGATTCATCTGGACTCACCCTAGTCTATGGATCCTCAAAGGGTGGTCTGGAACCTCCCCCACTCCCTTCAGAATTAGCTGGGTACTTGTTAACAATGTAGAGTATGGGGCCCTCCTGGATCCCAAAACTCTGTATCTCTGAAGCTGGGCTCTAGTGTGGGTCTGAATTGCTGACAAGCTCAGTGTGTGGGGTGGGAGGTGTGGGGGGTTGGAGAGCACGGTTATGCCCTGGGAGTTTTGAGAACACTGCTCTAGGGAGGTAGGCACAGCCTCCCAGGATCAAAGTTGGGGAGTCGTGTGTGTGTGTGTGTGTGTGTGTGTGTGTGTGCGCGCGTGCGCGTGCATGCGTGCAGGGCAGGGGGAAGACAGAGGACTATCATCTGCAGAGTAAGTGCAATTGACAGTCACAGTGCCTGGGCTCCCATTTTGGTTTCACCTCTTACCTGGATGGGTTAAAAGCTTTTTAGGATTTTTCATCCATGTATCCATGTATCCATCTGTATCCATCCATCCATCCACCCATCCATCCATCCACTCACCATTCATCACTCATTCATCCACCTCCATCTGTCACTAATCCACCCATCCACCATCCATCTACCATCCATGTATCACCATCCATCATCCATCCACCAACAGTCACCATCCACTATCCATCTGTCATCTATCCATTATCCACCATCCATACATTCATTCATCACTCTCCATCCACCATCCATCATCTTTCCACCATTCTCAATTCATCCATTATCCATTCAATACGTAGTACCTAAACCCTTACTATATTTCCATTCTAGATGTGGGGTTACAGTGGTGGACAGGACAGACACCACCCCTGCCCTCCTGGAGCTCATGCTTTTTGAGGGAGACAGATAATAGCAAATAATCCCACAGATATGAGGTTAAAAATTGTAATAGCTGCTTTGATGGGGATGGAATATAGGTTGCCATGTGAGTGAAGAGGAGCTGCAGGTACTTGTGTGTGTGTGTGTGAAGGATTCTTCCTTTAGGAAATTATGCTTGGATTGTGATCTGCCAGATGAGTAGGAGTTAACTAGATGAAGAGTCAGGGGAAGAGTGTTTCAGGCAGAAGAATCTTCATGTGCAAAGGCCCTGAGGTGAGAAGGAGCTCACTGAACGAGAAAGGGGGAGGGTGGCTGGACCTGGGCCAGTCCCTTCAGGTTCTCAATCCTTTCGTTTGCAGAATGGGGCAATAATGTCTGCCCCGCAAAGAGAATCAAGTGTAACGAGGAACCCAAAGTGTCTCGTATAGTTCCCTGTATACGATAGATATCAATTAATGTGAATCTCAATGTGAATGAGTGTGGGGCAGGCACCTGGGCAGAGGGCACAGCCTGGGTAAAGAGTGAGCCGTGGGGAAGCACTGGGCAGGTGTGGGGCCAGTGTCGTCTGGTTGAGTGCAGGGACCAGCTGAGAAGCATATGTTAACTATGGTGAAAATTACCATTGGCATCATTCTCTTGTTGAAAACAAAGTGAAATTGGAGAACATACTGTTGTCTTTAACTAGGCCAAGATGACTAATTATTAGACTCATTTTCTAAAGGTTACCATATACAGACATGCAATTAGATAGAGAGAGAGGAGAGTTTGGAAACCTGATTCATTCTGAAACCCCGATAGATGGAACTCATGTGTGGTTTCTGAGTGTAATGACTGTGAACATTCAGTTTAACTCAGCTGTCACCACAGGCGTGATTCAAAACAAAATGTTTTGCATCAGCTCTGTAGAGCGTCTTGAGGCAGCTCATGACAGCGTTGGGGAGGTCCCTGCCAGATTGTAAAGGATTGTAAGCGTGGGAGCTAGTGTTGTGTAGGGGAGGGAGCACCAGACCCCCAAATTGGAGACCTGAGTCCTGGATATTTGGGACTCAGGTACAGTAAGTCTAAGGCACTTACTGTCCCTGTGGCCTTGGCTGACTTCCTCTCCTTTGGGCTTCAGTTTCCCCATCTAGGAAACAAAGGCTAGACCAGGTGACCTTTAAGGGCCCTTCCAGTTTTGTCATTCGATGACATTTAATTGGTGTTGTGACCTTGGATATGGCACCTTCACCTCTGGGACTTCATTTTCCTTTGGATCATTTCAGAGTTTCCTAAGTGGGTTGGTTAATTTGATTCCTCATTGGCTGGCCCCACCTATGAAGTCCAATGGCTCTAAGTCCCTCCTCCATTTTCCATTGAGAGTAAGTTACCTTTGTTCCCTTCCCTGTGGGTCAGCGGTTTAATCTGGGGATGCACAAGTCCATTGTTGTCCAGCCTGGGAATGTATGAGTCTGGTACCATCTAGTCTGGGGATGCATAAGTGGTCCAGTGCATTCAGTGCAGGATGCACGAGTCCACCGTGGTCTGGTCTCGGATGCCAAGTCCGCCGTGGTCCAGTCTGAGGATGCATGAGTCTAGCGTGGTCCAGTATAGGGGTGCACAAGTCCAGTTTTGTCCAGTCCAGGGGTGTACAAGTCTGCTGTGGGCCAGTCTGGGGATCCATGAGTCCACTGTGGCCCAGTCTCTAATGCCAAGTCCACCATGGTCCAGTCTGGGGATGCACAAGTCCACTGTAGTCCAACACGAGCAGATCCAAGAGGCCCCTGAGTACCCCTCAACCCCATCAGAAATGACCTCCTAACTCTGGGACTTGCAAGGGAACATTCATAAAGCTAGTGTCAGGTCCAAACATAGATTGGGGCTTTCTGAGTGTGAAGAGCATTGCTAGACACTTGGACATGCGTTATCTCTTCTCCTGTTCACATTGATCATGTGAAGTAGACATTATTTTTCCTACCTCTGAGGGGCAGAGGGGCTAAGTTATTTTTCTGAGGTCACACAGTGAGTAAGGGGCAGAGGTGGCGTATTTACTGAAGCCTATTTGACTCCAACACCTCCTGACTTTGGAAACTGATCCCACCATCTCATTTAATCCTTATAATCCTATAATCTAACATTGTAGAGCCTTAATAGAAAAACTGAGTGGAGGAGACCTTGCAGGTAAGCAGAAAGCCTCGAGATTTCTCTACCCATCCTCAACTTCTCAGCCTGGGACTTAAAGGCAGAGGTTTCATTGCACATCTGGCTGCATCAAGGTTTTCCATTTGCCTACTTCTGTGGTCCAATCCAGTGGTACCAAAACATCATTGTAGAGGGTTGTATGCCATGTTCATTCCACTTTGTTGGTTGTCTAAGGAATCTTCGAGGGTAGTTTTGAAAATATGTGATTTTCACTTTAAATAGTGACCTTGGACCTCAGCCAGACCAGGCCAGGCACCCACTCCGGCCTCATGCTCCCAGGCATAGTGCTTACCAGTTGAGGATGTGACATCAGGTAGTTGGCTGTGTCTGGACTTGAACCTCACCTCTAAATAGCAGGATTGCCCATGGGTCATTACCCAAGCCACAGGTTATATATGTACTCTCATGGTTATTCTGATCAAAATTAGGAGAAAGGCAACATTATTGAAGATAAGCTACTATTATTATCAGTAATATATTTAAGAACATGATGCACAAAGTAATATTTAAATAAACATAAATGGCTCAGCACAAGTAAAAGACTTGCTCAAAGTAGACCATTGTCCCACCCTAGGGATAGATCTGAAGATACCGATACCCCAGTTATGTGAATATGATTTTTAAAATACATCCAAAATCAACCACTTCTCATCACTTCCACTTTATCACTCTCATCCAAGCTGCCAGCAAACCACTTGGATTATTGCAGTAGCCTCCTTACTAGTCTCCCCCCTTCAAACTTGCTCTCCCCATAGACTATTCTCTGCACAAGAACTGAAGGATCCTGTTAAAACTTGAGTCAGATCACGTGGGTTCTCTGATCCCAAACCTCTGATGGTTTCCCTTTTCACTCAGAGTCCACGTCTTTACTGTGCTTACGTGGCCTCACTTGGTCTGGCCCCTGCTTTGAGCTCATCTCCGGCCACTCCTCCCTTTCTCACTGGTCTCTGCTACTCCTCCGAGCACATTCCTGCCTCAGGGCCTTTGCACATTCTGAAGTTCTTTGTTTACTCATGGTTCTTGAATCCCAACCACTCTGCCTGGAATGCACTCTCCCCAGATATCCACATGGTTCCTTTTTTTCCCCTTTCAGGTTTCTGCTCAATTGTTAACTTCTCAAAGGGGCTTTTATTGAACACTCCATCTTCCTTCACTCTTTATCCCTCTGCCCTGCTTTATTATTTTTTTTTCTAACTTGTCCCCATTTGACAAAGGATGTATTTGTTTGCTGTCTCCCACCACCAAAATACAAGCTTCATGAAAGCAGGGTTTTTCTCTGCTCACTGCTGCCATCCCCAAGACCAAGACCAGGGCATGGGCTGCAGTAGGACATGAGTAATATTTGTTGAATTGAATTAAGCAACAAATGAAGGAAGGGACTGAGCTCTCATTTGATAAGCATCTTCGCCCACGGCTGGAGCACTTGCTCAAAGTTTCATGTGTCACAATTTTTGGTTTCTGTATTGAGTGCATGTTGAATCCATTCACGTGATTGGAGCCACAGTATAATTTGACATTCCTCTTTAGTATAAGCTCCACACCATCACATTCTTGAATGCCCTGGCTTCTTCTCCACTTCTCACTTCCTCTTCTCTTCCATCACCAGCATGAGCAGTTGGCTTTATTTTCAGGACCATTTCTTTCAAGAAGCCTAGTTTTTCGTCACTTCCTGGGAGTAGTTGGGGTGGGGGGTGGGGGCACATAAGGACCAAGAGAGAACAACAGAGCCCTGTTGAGATGTGCCGGGTCGCTGGCTTTGCTCACTCGCTGGCCAAGGGACTCACCTTTAGCACCTTCTACACCCAGCCCGCAGCACAGATGGTTGAGTTTCTTCCTCAACAGAATGAGAAAGGGTCTCACCCATAGTCTTCGAGGAAGGCTCGCAGCTTAATAATGTTGACTCCATGAATGCCAAGGGTTTATTGGGTTTGTCTACTCAGCCTCTGCTTTGCTTAACCTTGAAGTCTGTCCAGACTTGAATGGCTCTAACACATTCTGAAGTTCTTTGTTTACGCATGGTTCTAGAATCCCAACCACTAGGTTTGTCAAAGGCTCAGTCTCCCACTGGGAGGAGAGTGATGTCACTAGATGTTGGGCAGTGCGATGGCCATGTCTGGTTTCCTGGCGTTCTTGTAAACCAAGACTTTTAGCCATGTGCCCTCTCTCCATTGATTTCGCCCCTCATTGTATGAAAGCAGACAGCAGAAAACCATCACCTGAGCTTGGCATAGAAAACTCTCAGATGTTCTTTTAGTTCTCAAACTCACGAAGGATTTCTCCTCTGGCTTCCTTGGTATGCAGTCTCCTTTGCTTAGTGTTGTATTGAGGGCCTACTGTGTGCCCGTGGCCCTTCACTGGCTATAGGGATGAGAAGACAGAGCTGTTGCCCTAAAACTGTGAATCCAGAAGAAGAGGATGGACCTGGCAGTGTCTCCAGAGTGAACGGCTCAACATGAGTGCCAGGAGACGAAGGAGGAAGAGCTGTGACTATGGCTGGGGTGAGATCAGGGGAGGACTTACTGTTTTCATAAAAATAATACACTTGCATTAAAATGCAAGCAATGCCGTCAGGTACAATAAATAGAAGGAACTTCAACTACCTTTCCCCTGCAAAAAAAAAAAAACCCACATGGGTGAACTTCTTTCAAGCTATGTTTCTATGTGGAGTTTCTAGAGGGGGAGGTTGTAAAAATGGGATAATTTTGAAAGTAAAAGTCGTTAAATGTAATTTTACTCAAAATTAACCAGAAGAAAAGGAAACTGAATTGAAACCAAAGGAATTTCTGAACTGCAAACATATTACATCATCAATGGAATTGGTTTTTAAAAGATCCTTCTAAGTTTAACAAAAGAGATTATGAAAAATATTGAAATTGGAGTCATATTTTTTAATCTACATATCTTATAAGAACAGTTAATAATGGTCTTCTTCTCAGATAAAATACTTAAACTAATCCCATGATGGAATTGTTGAGAGACCAACATAAATTTGTCCATCATTTAATCAGAAGGTGTAAGCATGTTCTGTGAAAAGTCTGTGACCAACTTTTCCATTCTTGTGCTTTTCTAATCCATTCTTCACAGAGCAGTGCTCAGTTCTAATAGTTTTGATAAATGCATAGTTATGCAACCATCCCACTATCAATCAAGATTTTGACCAGTTCCATCACACTCTCCAAATTCCCTGTGCATTTTGTAGTCAATTTTTCTCTTTACACCTGGCCTCTGGCAACCACTGATCTTTTTTCTGTTCCTAGAGCTTAACTTTTAGTTTTCTGTCCCAAGTTTTGCCTTTTCTAGAAAATCATTTAAATCATGCAACAGACAGCCTTTTAAAAAAATTTGGCTCTTTTCGCTTACATAATATGTTTGAGATTCATCCACATTGCATGTGTCAGTAGTTCATTCCTTTTTATGGCTAAACCCATTGTATAGGTGCATCACAGTTTGTTTACCTGTTCACCAGTTAAAGGACATTTGGGTTGTTTCCAGTTTGGGGCAATTATAATAAAGCTGCTCTAAACAATTGCAAACAGAGTGTTGTGTGGGTAATACAGGTATTTCTCTTGGGATTGGTTGCTGGGTTGTGTGGTAAGGGTTTAACTTTATAAGAAACCCAAATCCTTTCCCAAGGGGGCTGTTCCATTTTGCATCCCCACCAGCAAAGTGTGAGAGTTCCAGATGCTTTGTTTCCTCATCAGCACTGGGTATTGCCATTTAAAAATATTTTAGTCTTCTAGTAGATGTCAGGTGGTAACTCATTGTGGTTTTAATTTGTGTTTCCTGATAATCATATGTTTTTAAATGACATGCTTACATTCTGGCCTGTATGGACTAACTCCTCATTATAGAGCACAGAGTTTAAAAAGTCAAAATTTGTGATCATGCGATGGTCTCCCACCTACCGTTCTCCATTCTCACCCACTGCTTTTCAGTTTAAGCTATTCATTTTAGTCTTAATTCCATATTTCTAAATATCAGGGTTATATGGCTAGTTTATTATTTTTTTTTCCATTTTAGACATCCTTTATTTATTCTTCCTACATTCATACTTTTCCTCCTTGTTGTGTTGTATTGGTTTCTTTGGGGTTCTGATTTTCTACTTGTTTTGTTCTTTGTCTTTCACATTTGCAAATTTCCCCTAATGTCTGGTGACTGCTGGCTGTCTACTTGTATTTAAAAGTGAGGCACTAGCCCTCCCCCCTACGTGGGATCAGACACCCAGGGGAGTGAATCTCCCTGGCAACGTGGAATATGACTCCCGGGGAGGAATGTAGACCCAGCATCGTGGGACGGAGAACATCTTCTTGACCAAAAGGGGGATGTGAAAGGAAATGAAATAAGCTTCAGTGGCAGAGAGATTCCTAAACGAGCCGAGAGATCACTCTGGTGGGCACTCTTACGCACACTTTAGACAACCCTTTTTAGGTTCTAAAGAATTGGGGTAGCTGGTGGTGGATACCTGAAACTATCAAACTACAACCCAGAACCCATGAATCTCGAAGACAGTTGTATAAAAATGTAGCTTATGAGGGGTGACAATGGGATTGGGAAAGCCATAAGGACCAAACTCCACTTTGTCTAGTTTATGGATGGATGTGTAGAAAAGTAGGGGAAGGAAACAAACAGACAAAGGTACCCAGTGTTCTTTTTTACTTCAATTGCTCTTTTTCACTCTAATTATTATTCTTGTTATTTTTGTGTGTGTGCTAATGAAGGTGCCAGGGATTGATTTAGGTGATGAATGTACAACTATGTAATGGTACTGTAAACAATCGAAAGTACAATTTGTTTTGTATGACTGCGTGGTATGTGAATATATCTCAATAAAATGATGATTAAAAAAAAAAAAAAAGTGAGGCACTAGAAATCTCTCTGAAGCTCTGAGTGACTTTGGAGTAGGGGTGCCGTTGACTGGTGGGCTTCACTGGGGAGCAAGGGGGGAGGGATCAATGTGTGCAATTGGGGAGCCCCTAATGTAGGTATCTCTATATCTTGTCTTTTGAGCTAGTCAGTTTCCCCAGAGAGAAATCCTCTGCTCTCCTGCTTAGGGTGTTAGCCTATGGGTCAGCAATTGGGGGCTGGGTAGGGGAAAGGACCCCTGTCTCCCACTGGTTGTAGTGTACAGACTTGCACTTAATTCTGGTGTTTTCATTTCAGTGCCTCATACTCCCCCATCAGCCATATCAGCTGTGACTGCTGTTCATTTATAAGCCTCTGGATTCAACCTGGAAATTTTCCCCCTTCTACTGTGTGCATGTGGTTGGGGTAGGGAGCTATCTTTGGCTGTGCAGGGTTGGGAAAGGGGCCTGGGGTTCCAAATACTCATAAATTTGTTCTTGTAAGTTTATGCCTTTAAAACTTTCCTTTAGTGCCATTTTAGTGGGATTTCAGGAGAGGCTAAAGATACACACACACACACACACACACACACACACACACTGTGGTTATCTATCACAATTTGCCAAAGGTCTCAATAATTCACTCTTTATCCATGAAATTCAATAACTTAATCAGGCTATGTGTTAGTGTTCTGTGTTCTGTATAAAGTTTACCAATCTGAAGAATCAGTTTTTTCTTTATTTCAGGGAATTTTTCTTGAATCATAAATTCTTTTTTTCTGTTATTTGTTGGTGTTGTACCAAATTTCCCAGTGTAGGATCTTCTTTGATTCTCTTGATATGTATATTACCTTCTTTCTGATTGCCTTCATTTCTTTATCTTATCAGTATCCACTGTGATTATCTATCTAATTTCTTGATATTTCTAGTTAATTTGTGAGTTCTATAATGTTCTTCTGGTCATCAATTTTTTTCCTAAAGTGTCCCTTTTCATGTCATTCTGTAGTTTAAACATCTCACCTTTGAGATTGTTTTACTAAATTCACATCACATTCTTAATATGTAGTTTTATAGCAGAAAGCACTTAGGTGACATTTTATTCTGATTTGGGGGTTATGTTTTCTAGAGTGGATTCTTTCTTTAGGGGGTGCTTTTTACTAAGGGTGGGGGGAGTATGTTTGCATAGTTACCATCTATTTCTTACTTATGCTTAGGCATTTCTATCTAGGTTTTCTTTTCTGCTCCCATATAATATGACTTTTTGGACTCATTTCTTAGCATGTATAAGACAGGTTTATTTTACTTGTCAAGCTGTAGTTTGAGCTCTGGGCTCTGAACACTTTTCCTTTTGCCTCAAGTCGTGATGGAATGTGGGGGAGGAGAGTTGAAAATCTCACCCAGGATAGTGCACAGCATTTGGAATCATACCCGGACGCTGTTCTCTCTCTTGCTTTTGAGATTTTATCACTACTTTATGCTAGGGTTTTAGCTCTTGATGGGATGTTTTTCTCCAGGGGCCATGGATAACTTAGCCTCCCTTTAGAATGTGGGATAATACTCATCACTCCCAGCTTTATTGGGGGAGGGCAACAAGAAAAGCCCCACTCAACATCCTGAAACAAATAAATGGAGGGTATTGTATGGGCCCAGTGGGGAGCTGATGGCTGAGCCAGGCTGGCTTGGAGAGGTAGAGGATGGGGCCCCCACAGCCTGGGCATCCAGGTCTTCCTGACGGCCGCCCGAGAGTGAGCAGTGGGGCCCGGGTGGACGGCCCAGGGTGAGATGCGAGCAGGGGCAAGGAGGCCTGTGGCTGCTTTTGGAATTTGTGCCAGGATCGGAATCCTGTGGTTGAGGATCTGGAAAACGGACCAGGTGGCCAAAGAGTCTGCCTCTGTAATAAGGTTGACACCAAGGACCATTTATGGATGTTTCTAGGGAGGAATGAGAGGGAATTGAATAAGAAGATATGCGTTTATTACATCCATGATGTCTTTCAAGGCTTTGAAAAACACTGTCTTTTGTCTAATTAGTCATTGTGACCACATCTCCATGGAAACCATTATGTTTGTACTCACAATAGACACGTGTGTGTCCATTGAAGGGACACAGTTGCCAAATGTTAGCCGTGGGCCCAGAGTGGAGTGGCTTTTTACAGCACAGCCACTAGGGCTGCTGCAAAAAGTGTCAGAAAACAAGCAGTGGCCCTCCCTGGCCATGAAGACAGGCCCTTTCTCAGGTGTCAGGCCCTGAACTTCGGGTAGGGTGAATCCTGGGCAATCAGAGTGCTCACTCTCACTGTGAGAGTCCCCAAGGGGTTGGCTCATTCTCTTCTATTTATTTATTTTGAATACATGTCAACATTTTATTTTTAACCTATTAATTAATGAGGGACCCAGTAAGGTGTTAAAAAAACTAGTTCAGAAGAGAACCCAGAGAGCAGACACAAATATAGGTAATGTATAAGAATGCAGAAATGAGTTGATTGATAGATGCAAAATTGGCTTCTTCCTTGATGGGAGGGTGGAGGTGGGGGAAGATTCAGCTTTTAATTAAAAAATATTGGGAGCCAACAAGGTGCCCAGTGGAGACGAGTGAGCACCCTGATGGAGGGATGGATAGACGGATGGGGGCCTAGTGTGAGTCCAGGCTACCAAGGCCCTGGGCTGTCAGGGTGGGGCGGGAGCTGCCAGGCGGCTGAGGCAGAATGGTTTGTGTCCAGCTCATGACCGTGTCCCCAGCACCCATCGCAGGCTCTGCAGGTGGCAAGTGCTCCTTAGACCGCGGGTCATGAGGGAAGGAGAGAGGAGCACTGAAGAGCGGGGAGTTGGAGCGGCCCGGGGCTACAGGACACCAGCTCTGTCACTGGATCACTTCAGGACTCATTTCTGTCTCAGAACGGAAAGCTGCAAGGGGTTTTTGTGTTTCTCCTGGCTCCATTGTCTGATGGGGTCTCAGGTCAGCTTGTCAGGTACAGACCATCAGCATGAGTTATAGAAATTCCACAAGAAAGAAGCCCTCACCCCCCACTCTGACCGTCAAAAGGGGAGAATTTACTAGGGCAGCCCCTCACTTAATAGAAACATCACCCATCTGGAGTCGGGAAGCCAACAGGTGCAGCTGCTGTAGGTAAGAGCAGCTGAGAGCCTCTCAGCGAGGTCAGCATCTGGAGAAATAGTAAAGCTATTACAGCAGCCGAGATATCCCCCCGAAATATCCCCCTGTCCTCCATGGCCTGGCACTTAGTCATGGCCTTGGGCCGTCCAGGGTTTAATGCTCTGCTCATTGTTTGCTGGAGTCTCAGGCAAATCACAGTGGTGCCTCCATGTGAGTACTGGGAGAATAAATGAGCTCACAGGGCACGAAGTAAATGCTCATTAAAAATGAGCCACCGGCAAAGAGGTTCAGTGATGGTCAACTGCATGCAGTGATGTGGATGAATCTCAGAAACATTTTGATGCGTGGAAGAAGCCAGACACAGAGGATCCTAATGTACGGTTCCACTTGCAGAAAATAAAAAGCAGATGACACTAATCTATGACATCAGAGGTTAGGACAGTGGTGATGGGGGGTTAGGACTCCAAGGGGGCCTTGGCCTTTTTGTTGTATAATAGAACAGACACGGAAATCCACCTAAAAAGCGTGTGCAGTAGCTGGGTGAGTTATTGTGAGGCCATGCCAGAGGCTGCCCCAATCCCCACCTTCTTCCGCCATCCAAATGTTTTTGTGTCTGAGTCTGGGTGGTGGTACCCAGAGGTGTTCAATTTATGAAAAGTCAGGGAGCTGTACGCTTACCATAGGTACACTTGGCTACCTGTGTATTATGTTTCAACAAAATGTTTCAAATGTTGGCTATTGTTCCGGTTTGCTAATGCTGCCTTATGCAAAATACCAGAAATGGCTTGGCTTTTATAAAGGGGGGTTAGTTGGTTACAAAGTTACAGTCTGGAGGCCATGGAAATGTCCAAGCTAAGGCGTCAACACAAGTATACCTTCACCGAAGGAAGGCCAGTGGTGTCCGGAAAACCTCCTTTAGCTGGGAAGGCACGTGGCTGGCATCTGCTGATCCCAGGTTGTGTTCCAGCTCCTCTCTCAGCTCCTGTGCATTTTTCAAAATGTTCCTCTTGGGACGTTGTGTCCCCCCTTAGCTTCTCCAGAGCAAACTCTGAGCTAGTGTCTCCAAAGTGACAGCAAGTCTCCGCTTTCAACGGCTGTTTCCAAAATGTCTGTCTCAGCTGCAGCAGCTGCTCTGAGGTCCTTCTGTTTGTGAGCTTTTATAGGACTGCAGTTAACTAATCAAGACCCACCCTGAATGGGTGGGGCCACACTGCTGTGGAAATAATCCAATCAAAGGTATTATCCACAGTTGGGTGGGTCACATCTCCATAGAAACAAAACTAATATGTCTGCCCCCACAAGATTGCATCAAAGAACATGGTGTTTTGGGGGACACAATACATCCAAACCAGCACAGCTATTATTATTATTTAACTTTTTGAGCCTCAGCCTCCTCATCTGCATAATGGGACTGGCGATCTCTTTCTTTGCAGAATTATTACAAGATGCAGTGTTCACAGCACATTCATTCATTGGTCCACTCAACAAATATTTATTAAGCGCCACCCAGCCCAGGCACTGTTCTAGGTGCTGGTGATAAAGCAGGGAGTGAAAATCATGGGAATTTCATACTATTTAGGGGAGACATGCTAGGCATTCACTTAAGGGGAACTGTTGGCTTCTGACAGCACCCTCTGGTTCAGAAAACAAAAGCCTGAAACACATCTCAGTCCCCAAAGGTTAAGTTTTTCTGTTTGGTTTGGTTTCAGTTTTGTAACTTAAATGATTAGCTTCACTTGTTATAAAATCTGGATTAGAACATAATCTGAGCAATGAAAGTGTGTGTATGCTACACTGAGAATTCCTGGGTGCAGTTAAATTGTGATATAGAGCAGACCACCCATCATGAGCTTCAGCGTCGGGGGCTGAGGGATGGACAGCCTGGCTGCAAAAGGCTTTCTCCTCTCCTGCTTTGGGAACTTGGGTTTCTAGGCCCTGAATCCTGCAGGCAGGAAAGTGTTAAGAAAGAAATGTGCATTTCCACTGAACAAGAAAATCAACTTAGAAAAGAAATGTGTATTGGAAAATATCTATTTGCCTGCAAAATAATGTAAAAATAATGAGCTCCTATTCCCCTTTGATGTGCAGTGCACGCTTTTAAGGAAAGATTCTGCATTTCTGAGATACTGGGCCTGGCGTGTAATGAAGTGGTTGTTATGGCAACAACTTTCAAAAGCAAGTATTTTCTGAGAGATGTGCTCCACACAGCCAGCGTGAGAGAAGAAAACATGAAAACAGAGACAGGGAGATGAGCTAAACAGAAGGCATCAGAAGCTGAGAGCATCTGCTCTGTGTCCAGGGGGAAGAAAATGTCCCCCCACCCCAGATCACCCCCTCCTGCCCTGCCTGGCTTTGCAAACCTGCAGGGAAAGTCAGGCCCCTGTCCTGGAAGAGGCCCCATGAGAAATCAGGGGGCACCAGAAGTTGTTGGGGTTGAGAGGGGGTCTCTCGCCCAGGATGCAGATGGTAGAGGGTGTCAGGCAGCCTGAGACCGGGAGCTCCACCATCAGTCCCTCTCCATGGCCCCCTCCTCCCAGCTGGCCTCCAAGCTTCAGCCTCTGCTCTCTCCAGCCCCCATAAGTGCCCTCCTAGCTCCCCTGCTCCTCCCATCCCTACACCCTCTCTTTTCATTACGGAGCCCAAGTCTTTCCTTTGGTATTCAGGGCCTTACCACTCACTCCACCCCTGTATGGGCTGCTGGGGCCCTGCCAAAGTGGCGCCTAGTGTGTTCCAGGCATGGCACCATCTCTTCCAATCTTTACAACCCCAAGAGCCTAGGACAGTGCCTGGTGCTTAGTAGATGCTCAATATCTGTTGGTTGTGGGAACAGATGGTCCTTCTGTGGTAGGTACTGCCATCACTCCCATTGCATAGATGAGAAAACACGCCTAGAGATGGTAAGTGACTCGCCCATGTCCCACAGCCAGTGGTGTGCTGGGCTGCACACTGGCCGTCTGATGCCAGAGCCCACACCCCTGCGTGGCGCTGCCGCTTCCCGGCCTCCTGGGCTTTGTTCCTGCCATTGCCAGACCTGGTATGCTCTCTCATGCATCTTGTGAGGCCTGGCTCAAAGGCCACCTTGACCCTGGAGTCGTGAAAATGCCACCTCTGAACTAGACCTCTGCATGTGTAAGATTCTGGGAATGGGGACCTCACCACCTGCTAGTGAGCCTGGGCTGGGGCAGATGCAGGGCCTGGGGCCCAGACACTGCAGGAATGGGAGCACATCTGGGGGGATCCTGTCTGTCTCATTCACCACTCTTCTGTCGTCCCTGGGCAGTGCCTGGCCCCAAAGGGGCACTCAGCAGCCCTTGGTTAAGTGAAAGACACTTTGGATCCAGAAAGTTCTAGAAAATTCTGGTGGAGCAGTCCCCAGGTTTCTGAGCATGAGGAAGGTCCTTGGGGCTTTCCACCAAAGCTTCCCTGTGATTGGGAAACCTGCTCGGGCCAAGCTCAGGGGAAACCTGAGCTCACATCTGCCAGAGACAGTGAGGAGAGGCACACATGAGTGTATGTGCCTGAGGGACGTGTGGATGCAAGTGTGCACAGCCTCAGTGAAGGGGAATTGCTCTAAAAGGGAGTAGGGGGCTAAATGTGTGTGCGCTTGTGTGTCCAGGAGTGAGGGAGCATGTGAACATGTGTGTGCATGGCTTAGAGGGGATCTACTCTCTAAAGGGCATGTGAGTTTCAGGAGGGTGTGTGTGTGCATGGCCTTGTCTGGATGTACTTGCTCTGTAAAGGGGCATGTGTCCAAGTATGTACCCGTGTATTATAGGAGGAGGGGTGTGTGTGTGTGTGTGTGTGTGTGTGGCTTTGGCTGAGATGACTTGTTCTGTAAAGCAGTATAGGTTTATGTGCATGCATGTGTTTCAGGGATTAAAGCTGCGCACGGTGCCTGGACTTCTTGTAGGATGTGTGTGTGTGATATGAGTGTGTGAGGGTGTGTGCTGCAAGCACAGCTTTGTATTAATTATGTGTGTGTGGGGTGTGTGGGGGAAGGAGTGGGTGGATGCATGAGGAGAGGGGTGCATACATTCACTGGCTGCTGCATTTGCCAGGTAAATGTGGAGGGAGCCCACCGAAGTAGATGAGCAGTGATTTCAGTTAGATGTTGTAGGAGCGCTCCCGGCCCCTGCTCTGGTTCACCTGTGAACCACAGACAAAGGACTGTGCCATCAGACTGTCCCCTGGAACATACAACATGAGAGGTAGAACTAGAAGCAGCCTTGGAAGTCACCTAGTTCTATCCTGCATGTTACAGCTGATGAGAAACAGAGACGGGCAGCAAGCCTCCCAGGTCACACAGCAAACCCAGGACAAAGCTGGGCCTTGGACTTGTGTCTGGCTCTGGGTCTTCCCCATCCCCCACTGCCCGCTGCCAGGTTGGTGAGGAGGAGGAAGGGGTTAACTGCAGAGTAATTAATACCAGGCGCCAGAGGATTATAAAATTTCATTCCCACTCTAATCAGGGAAACTTTTTTTTTTTTTTTTTTTTAAATAGAAGTCTTTGTTGTGTCAATTAGTTGATTGACTATCATTGGTTTCTGGGTTAGGGAAACTTGATCTGTGGTGAGTGAATTTGTTTATCAGGGAAAAGGAGCCAAGGGATGGAAAAAGAAATTCAATTATGTGTCAGGCTGCTGAGTGACAGGCTGCATTTGATAGGACTTTTAGCTTAATTGCTTGTATTTCATTAAGAGATTTATTTATCAAGGGAATCCTTCATTTTAAAATCTTGGGCAGTGTTGGAGGGGCTTCTGGCTAGTTTTCTGCCTTGACTGAGGATGCTGAAGAATTATCTGGGACCTCAAAGTCATTTTTGTTCACGCTTCGATCCTCCATTAACCTGGCTCCTGAGGCTCACCGTTCCCTCAGCCCTCCCAAAGTTATATCCAGAGTTTGAGAGGTGTCTGCATTTCTCTGGAGAGAAAAGCCCTTATTTCTTTTTAGATTTTCAGAGGCAGCTGAGACCCAAAGAAAGACAAGTAACACTCAACTTGGCTGGCCACCTTGTTTTTTTTTTTGGTGGTGGTAGTTGTTTTTGTTTTCTGCCACAAAACTGGGTTTAATTGTATGCATATTTTAAAAATTATATTTGGAAGGTAGTGCTAGAATCCAAATTAATATTACTCTGCGCTAACAAAAATGACTTTCAAAATAAGTATCCTTGAGAATTAAACATGCCCACAAGATTTAATTTAATTGCAGAAATGATTACTATTCCTTTTTTTCCCCCAGGAATGTCACATAAGCTCAAAAGTGGATTGATTGTAAACCTAATGAGTCCTGTGTCCTAAAGGTAAATGAATCACATGGAAGGCTAAGGCTCGGTGTTTGAGTTATTCTTCATGGAAGGATCCCTGATCCTGGTGAGAAGAATTTCCCAGTGCATCGTCTGTAATAGTTGTAGGGGCGATAACCTTGTTGAATACGTGAGCACACCGAGGCTTGGAGAGGGTAAGAGGTTTTTCCAAGGACACATAACCAGCAGGTGCAGAACCAGGACCAGCACCTGTTCCTTCTGCTTCTTTTCCAAGAATCTTGCTGTGCACGGGGCCTCTGGAGTTGCTGGGCTGGTGGCCTGCAGGGACAGGAGAGCAGAGGGCTTAAGACCATCATCATCACCTGGGTTTAAATCCCGGCTCTGCTGCTTATGGACCCGACACATGTGCCTCAATCCCTTTGGTAAACCAGGGATGGTAAGGGGACTTGTCTCACTGGGTTCTCGGGAAGATTCCACGGGATATTCCATGTGATGTCCTCAGACTGTGCGGGTACATAGTAAATACTCAGTAAGTATCAGCTCTAATTATTATTGTGCTTCCAAGTAAGAATTCATTTGGAAAAACATTTCTGATTCTTGAAAATAATTGAGAAAATAATTCCTCAAAATAATTGAGGAGCATTGTCCTACACTCTGCGCTCCCTTGTCCCCGCTTCCCTGCCCAGGCCCTTAGAAATAATTTACTCCAGAAAATGGTTGGGTTCAGTCCTGGTCCTCGATGGATACTGGTGAACCCAGGTGTCCTGCCTTCTCAGTCTTTGCTCCTTCTGGCATTGCCTTGGTCCTGGAGTGTTTTCTTCTCTATGATAAACATTTATTCATTTATTTATTCATGTTCTTTCCTCCCTCCTTTCTCCCTCCATCCTTCCACCCTTATTTCTGTCTCCCTCCCTCCCTCCTTCCCTTCTTCCTTCTTTCCTTTCCTTTCTTCCTCCTTCCCTCTCTCTCCCCCTTTCACTTCTTTCCTTCCATCCATTATTATCTCTCTATATCTTTCTTTCTGTCTGTCTGTCTGTCTATCCATCATGCATCCATCTATTCATCCATGCAGTGGGGTGCGGGATCAGGCTTCTACAGACTTGTAAGAGCTGACTGTTCACCTCTTTCCAACTCCACATTCAGTAATGTCATGTTGGTGGCTTGAAATCAGCCATAGAGGGAATAGTTGCACCATGGAAATTGGAGGACACTACAAGTAATGGTTTTTTGTTTGTTTTTGAAAGAGCCATTTTCCAGCATACCATTGCATTGTCTACTCCTCCATCATCAATCCATCTCTCTGTATATCCAGACATCCACCCCTCAAACCATCATCCATCCATCCACGCATCCACCCATCCACCCACCCATCCATCCACCCACCCATCTACCCATCCATCCTTCCTTCCATCCATCCATCCATCCATCCATCCATCCATCCATCCATCCAAAACTTATTAAGCTCTTCTTATAGGCCAAGTCCTGAACAGTGTATGCTGGGAGGGGAGTATTGGTCAGGACCTGCTCCCTGTCCTTGAGGAGTTGAGACTAGTGGGATAGACACCTTACATCTGTCTTACATGCAAGGACTATCCTGGATAACATCTCATCTTATGATCATGGTCAGTATTTTTATGCCAGCTTAACAATTGAGGATATTAAGACTCAGAGAGGTTAAGTGAATTTCCTGAGGTCACACAGGTGGCTATACATTTATTTGTTTAGTTGTATGATAAGGCATTGTGTTCAGCTTACTGAGGTGCTTAAATCTAGCCAGAATGTCAAGGTGAAAACATATTTTCAAGCCTGTCCTTCAGAAATAAGCCTTTAAAAAAAAAGAAAGAAAGAAAAGGAAAGAATAGGGAAAGTTATTTTTTCATCTTGCTTAGATGGGGACAGTTTTGAATTTATTTTTTCAGATTGAACAATCGTTCCTCAAATGGATAGTGATAGGTGATCTAAAAAATAATCTTTAAAAACGTCGCCGAGTTGGGCATTTCCTCCGGGTGACATAACTCACTGTGACAGAATGCATTTAAATTCACGGAAAAGAAATTGAAAGGAGTGCAGTGTGGAAGGTGTTTGTGTGGTCTGCCAGCTCCTTAACCCTCTCCTTCCACCATCCTCACCTTCTCCCTCTGTTGCCCATGGACCTGCGGGCACTTCCATCCTCTCCTCATTACCTTCCTCCCCGTGTCTCTATAGGCACCAAGTGTGGAAAGCTCCTCTTTTGTAGATGTCAGGTCTCGGAATTTGGCCTTTAATATCCAGCTGGTGGACCGGGGGATAAGGTCTGGATTTCCTGATGGGCCAAAGAAAGAGGTGCTAGGTCATCTCGGGGGATGGTGTTTTCTCTCTCTCTCTGGATTCCCACCTATCCACATCGCATTTCTATTCCCCCAGGTGGCCAACACAGTAACAAGGAATGGGTTTTGCCTTGGTGAGGTGAGGCCAGGTGGGGCTCAGGGAGAAGGATCTGTTGTCCAACTCAGCTCAGCATATCCAGGGTTTGGGGGCTGGCCTCCCTCCAAGAGGCAGCGCTCCAGGCCATGCTAGTTCTGCTGCGGAGAGCATCCTCTTCAGGACCCTGGAATGTCTTTAGTGTGGTATTTTACTACTTCCCAAGGTACTTTCTATTGCCTGGAAGCTGATTTCTCTCTTTCTGCATCCTGTGTGCCATAGGGCTCTGGAGAAAGAAGAGGGTAGATAACACCTTGGGAAGGAAGAGGAGGATCTAAGGTAGGGGATGCCTTAGCACAGATTCCCTAGAAGCAGAGGCTGAGATGGAGATTCTTGTGGAAGTGATTAGTGGCAGGACAGTTCGCAGGAGGAGGAGTGAGGGGACAGGATGGGAAGAAGTGAGGGCATAGTCTTGGCTGGACACTGGCTTCAGCCTGATCCCACGGGGAGCTCTGGAGCATGAATTGTACCACAGAATCGGACCCCCTTGAGGTAAGGGAGCTGGCATTGGACACCCCATGTCAGTCAGTCAGTGGTCACTGTTGCCTGTGGTAGGAGTTTGGGGGGAGAGTAACCTCAGGAGGGCGGCAGATTCCATCAAGGGCGAGTGTCCAGGGAAGGGGAGAGTACGAGCCTTCAGCAGCCAACACTCACAGGGTCTAGGGTTGGGTGCATCAGCCTGGTGCACGGGATACAGGCTGGGGACCAACAGCATCCCCTACAGGGAGTGTCCCAACAAGACAGGACTCTTTCCCCTTCTTGCCCTGGTGGATCTTGGGAGGGAGAAGGAAAATGGGGGGAGGCAAGCAGGCAGGCACCATGAGGCCCAGAGAGGGGAGATGGGTGGGATAGGTTGGAGAGACCCTGAACCCTCCTCTAGGAGGCCTTTTCTTGTCTTCCTGTTTGGAACTCCAGGAGTGAATAAGCAGTGTAGAAGGCTCTGGAGAGTAAAGGGGTGGGCAGGTGTGGGCAGGCAAAGGGAAGGCTCCATCTGTGTGGGTTCAGAGCTGAGGTGCTGTCGCCAGGGCAGCTGTGCTAGGAGGTGAGGGGACCTCATAGCGGAGGGTCCTGACAGGGTAGAGGGGCCCATATGGTGAGGCTGTAGTGCTGGTAGAGTTGGGCAGGGGGGAGGCAAGATATCCAGAGAAGACACCAGAAGACACCAGGCCCCAATGAGCTGATGGAGAACAGACCCTGGGTTATGCTGGCCACTGATTTGGTAGAGGCTGCCCAAAGAATGCCTAGGGTCAGCCCCTTTGGTAGAGATGACTGTGCTCCACCTACCAGTCATTCATGCTCACCCTTCCATAGTGTGGAATTGTTGCTAGGAGGTAGCCTCCCAGGCAGGGATTATGTTTCCCTGTTATCCTTGTCTCTCTGTCTGGTCGTGAGACAAGTTCTCAACAGAACTTGAGTGGAATCAGTGGAATGTGAATGGAAGTGGTGTGTGTCAATTCTGGGCAGTGGCTTTTAAGAAGTGGCCAGGGCTTTTCACTTTCTCTTCTTCCAGTGTCTAGAAGGAGACTCTGAGGTCTGAGGGATTGGCAGAGCCAAGGGTGGAAGAGTTCTGGGTTCCTGAATCATCACATGGAGGAAAGCTGCCCACACAGCCCAATCACCTCATTGGACTGTTATGTGAGCAATGGGAAAAAAAGTCTATTGTGTTAAGCCGCTGAAGTCTGGGGCTTATTTGTTACAGTAGCTTGCGTAATACAGGCCTGACCAGGCATCTCCAGTGGACACAGCTAATGTATGCCCAGGTACTTGCTTCAAGCCAGTTCCCTTTCCGTACCCATGTACCATCTTGGAAAGGAGGAGGTGGAGGAAGAGATCGGAATGGCAGCCACAGATGTGAGCCTGAGTCGAGAGATGGTTTAAATCTTTGCTGCTCGAGGTGTGGCTCCTGGACCAGCAGCATCAGCATCCATCTGAAGGTTGTCAGAAATGGGGTGTCAGGCCCCAGCTCAGGACTGCTGAGTCAGAATCTACAGTTTAACAAGATCCCCATCCCGTCCGTGATTTGCATGCACATTTAAAGTTTGAGAAGCTCTCCTGAGAGAAAGGCGCTGCATCAGGGAATGCGCCCCTCAGCTGGGCAGGCAGCTGAAGAGCCAACACTGGATATTCGTTCATCCACTCTTCTGCTCTGTTCTTTCACTCAATCACTATTTACTAAAAATACACTAATTTCCAAGCAATGCCCTGGAGAAACAAGGCAGATACAGTCTCTGCCCTCATGGACCTTGCTGTCTATTAGGGAAAAACAAACACAAAAGTATGCAAAATTTGTTAGAATCGTGGTAAGTTACAAAGCAAAATCGGAGGTGAAAATGAAGGCACCTGACCTGGCCTGAGGAAGTGAATTTACAGTGAGACCTGAAGGGGGAGTCGAGTGAGCCTTGTGAAGAATGGGGGACAGTGTTCCAGGCAGAAGGAACAGCATGTGCAAAGGCCCTGAGGAAGGAAGAGCTTGGTGATATTGAGGAATTAAAAGAAGCCCAGGTCTTGCTTTGGACTTGAGAGGAGCACGTGAGAGAGGGGGTGGAGTGGAACGGGATGGAGAAATGGAGGCAGGGGCAGGGCCTTTTAGGCCATGTTAAGGATGTTGATGTTATCCTAAGAACAGAAGGATGTCCTTGGAGAGAATGTTTAGTGTACCTGGTAAGAGCTTGAACTCTGGAGCCGTGTTGCCTGAATTTCAATCCTGGCTCTGCTACCAACTAGCTGTGAGAACTTGGGCCAGTCACTTATCCTCTCTGCACACCAATCTCATTGGTGAAAGGAGGACAGCAAGGTGCCCATCTCGTAGGGTGGTTTTGAGGATTTAGTGAGTTGAGGCATATAAAGGACTTAGAACCGCATATAGCATTTAAGAATTTGCTCTTATTTTGGAGGCTTTTAATCAGGAGAGTGATGTTGTAAGATTTGTGCTTCAAGAAACCACTTTGGCTATTGCAAGGAAGGACACTAGACTGCAGAAAGGATAGAGTGAAAGCAGAAAGACCATCTAGTAGATAACTGCAGTTTCCCAGGAGTGATATGATGGCAGCCTAGACCAGGGTGGAAGCAGTGCAGATAGAAAGAGGATGACTAGGACTTGGTGATTTATTGGATGAGTATGTTGCTGATGGGGTAAGAGAGTGGGAGACAGGGAGAAGAGGAGTCAAGGATGACACCAAGGCTTCTAGTTTGGGCATCTTGGTGGCTGGGAGTGCCAGGTTTCCAGTGGAAGGTGATGAGTTAAATTTTGGACATGTTGATTTGAGATGCCTTCAAGGCCTTAGAATGGAGATATTGAGACAGCCAGTATAGATGCCAGGTCTATAGACAAACACTGGAGAACCACTAGCATACAGATGTCAATTAAAACTATGGGAAGAGATGAAATTACTCAGAAAGGGTATATAGATTTAGAAGAGTTTGGAGTCATATAGACTTGGGTTCAAATCTCCACCACATCCCACTTAGATGGTTTGGGAGTTATTTAGCTTCTCTGAGACTGAGTTTCTTATCTGAAAACTGAGATAATTATACCTGTACCATAGGGTTGTTGCGGGATGTAAACGAGATAATGTATGTAAAACACCTGGCTCTGAGCTCAACCAATGTTAAATCATTTTTCTCCTTTCATCTCCACTTCCTCACCCAACACAAATGTATTTTTTAAAATCTTGATTTCTGAAACACCTTACATCCAGAGGACTCTGAAGGCCTACCTGTACCTGTTGCCCAGGTGCTGAGCCCAAAGGCACAATGTTGGGATGGGAGCTTGGACACAACTGTGATGCCACAAATGGGGAATGAATCACATGGGGACATGAACTCTGGTCTCTGAGTCTGGGGGACCTTGACTCAGGTCTCATCTCTGCCCCTCTCTTGCTGTGCACCTTCCAGGGCCTCACCTGCAAGGTGAAGACTTAGGGGATTCTGCTCCGAATCATCTTTTTCCACTCAATATGTGGAATGAAGGAAAAAAATCTCCGATAGGAGGGAGCTGGGGAATGTTAATTATATTTTAATTTGTTGTTAGAAAACAATTTTCTGACTGCTAGAAAGATCCTTTCCCTCTGTTAATTTTTATCTCCTTGGGGCAGGTAATCATTTCAGGCTAAAGGCCTCTTAGTGAGAGAACAAACACAAAGGTGAGATCTGGATCCTGCCGTGGAGCTGGGGAGAAGAGAGTCGTGCTGAACTGAACACAAACCTTTTCCCCCTGTGCTCTCTGGCACACTCTCTCTTCGGGGTGGGGGCAGGGCCTCGTGCTGGGGAATTATCTTCTCTCTGCTCCATTAAACTGGACCATTAGAAATTGCCTTCTGGTGGGGCAGCAGACTATCTCTGCCTTCCCGCTCCAGGGATGAGTTGGATTTCTGATTACAAGAGACCCTGCTGGTTTCACCATCCTGCAGAGGATCCTCCTGGTCAACTACATGGAAGAAGCACTCTTACATGAACCTGAAGAATAATGAGTGGCCATGTTCTGGAGTTCTTCCTGAGCCTCAAAAGCTTGTGGCCAGTCACCTCAGGGAAGCTCCTGCGGATTCCAGGGCTTGGGCTTCTTGAAATTTCCCTTGGAAGGCATCAGGCTTCAGTGCCTGGCACAGCTCTCTGGGTCTGGGTGGCCTATTTCAACCAGTGACCCTGCTGTCTAAAACCTTACCAGCTTTGAACGGCACTCCAGGCAAGAGGAGGCTCCACAGCTGGTCCAGACAGCTGTGCGAGTGAGCCTGCCCCTTGGCAGGTCTGGCGGCAGATGGGAACGCTGCTTGCAGCCTGTGGGAAATCCTGGGAATTGTGGCAGAAGCCACGAGGCAGGGCTGGCACTAGGGTACGGCAAGCAAGGTACTCGCTTCGGACACAAAAATTAAGGGAGTGCCGAAAAAGAAGTCAAGGAAAATAATATTCTAATGCAATGTTTAGAAAAATAAAAATGAGTGCACAAGACTGTGGTGAACAAAATATCAGACTTTAAAATGAAGATGGGATTTGACCCTACACTTTCATGAGTTGGCCTCATTCATTTCACCCTGATGCAGGCTCTGTTGGAGCCTGTATTTATTTAAAATCTTGACATTTCATTCATCATAGATTGTTTTTTGCATTATTGTTTTAAAAAATATTTCAATAAAACATTATTTACCTTGATTACTGAGGGTTTTTTTTTTTTTGGCGTTCTCCCCTTAAATTATGCATCCAAGATGCGTGCCTCACTTGCTCCTTCCTAGTCACAGCCCTGCCTCTAGGGCTTTCAATTAAGAGGTTAATATAGTCATTCAAGAAATACTTATTAAGTAGTGACTACATGCCACATACCAGGGGAGAAGAAAACTTATTGCACTGATGGTGACTCTCCTCCTTCCATGGGTGCCCCGTTGCTCAGGGGGCTCATGACCAAGTGGCCACCGTGGCAGGCTGCATGCAGCCAGCGCCAAGACTTCCTGGCTGCCACCGTGCTCACCGACCAAGTTCCCAGCTGCTCCTGTGTACCCCAAGCCCTCAGTGAGGTGCCAGACCACGTTAAGGGCACCTGGGGGCTGGTAGATTAATTGACTTCCATTTGCTATGGACAGGGAAGTAATTTGCTCTGAAGCGAATAGACACTTATTCTGGATTCCCGTTTCCATCGTGCCCCGGCAGCACTTGCTAAATGCTTCCTAATAGCCATAATATTTCCTCTGGTCACTGCAAGAGCCATGAGGCACTGGGCTTGGACTCATGGGATTTGCTATTCTTACCAGGTAGACACAGAAGCAGCCAGCCTGGTGGAAGGGTGAAATGACCTTTTGAAGACTCAGTTCTGCCACCTTCAAGGATGGACTGCTGTTCTGAAGACACAGTATATACTATGAAGCAGCCACTGGTATCTAATATTGTCTTCCATGGCCAGAATGCACATGTCCTCCCCCTTGGCTTTGCATTACCTCTACTCAGAGACCCTGAATTGGAGCTGAGACCACTGCTTGTCAAAGACCTGTTTCCCTCCTCAGCAGTCCAGCCTACAACCTGTGGCCTGTGGTGTGGTCATCTACCATTTCTCACCATCTTCTCCCTCTGGCAGCCAAGCATAGCCCCAAGTTTTGGGAGCAGCTTGAGCCCTGTCTCTGAATTGGAGGGACCTCAGAACTAGGACACCTCTTCCAGCCTCATGGTGCTCATTCCCTCCAACTAGAGATCCTGATAGCCATGTCTCTTACAACCAGATCCTTCATAGCCCCACAGCTTGCTCCTGAGCACAGGGTTGCTATGTGCAGGAGTATAGGTTGTGTATTGCATAAGCCCAGGGAGCACCATTCAAATGGAACAAGATGTGAATGGTGCCCCTGGACCTGTGTGATGCAGCAGCTCTGCCTGAGCAGTTAGGTATAAAATGAACACAGCCTTAGGGTTCTTGTAACAGCACATTTAAGGGAAGGGGCCTGGGAGCAAGATGGTTGCAGTGAAAACAACAAACATAACATTTATTTAGTGTGCTCAAGCATTGTGCAAAGCCTTTTACATATGTTATCTCAGTTAACACTCACAATGACCCTGTTTTACAGGTGGGGAAACTAAGGCTCAGTGAGTGAGGTTGGGTAATTTGCCAAGGAAACACAGCCCTCTCTCTTAAGCATGACCCAACACTGTTGCAACCCTGATTTCATTTCAAGACTGGGACCCAGATCAGCCTCAGAAGAACCTAAGACCTTCCCAGAACCCTAAGCATGGTACACAGGAAAGAGGTTCAGAACCAGGCAAATGTGGGTCAAAGCCATCTTCCACCATTTACCAATAGGACTTTGGTCCTGCTCCACAGTCTTCTGAGCCTCCATGTCTTTGTTCAAAGGAGCCGTTAACAGCTAACAGCACTTGTAGGTGCTGCTAAGGATGTCAACCACATGACCTCACTTGGTCCTCACAGTGCGTCCTCCAGTGGCCTTTCCACTGGGACCCTGGCCTGGAGCAGCATCAGATGAGAACGTGTGTGTGGAAGGACTCTTGAACTGTTGGCATTCTGTGCATACGTGTTCGCTGGCAAGAGTGATAGTTGCTAAGTCTACCAAGCCCCGACTTACACCAGGTGCTCTGCTAAACATTAGCATCTCATTTGAATCCTACAAGGTAGGTACTGCTATTATTTCCACTTTCAGATGTGGACCCTGAAGTTCAGAGACAAGGAAGAACTTTCTCTGGGTCACAAAGCTAATAGGTGGTGGGTCTGTTTTTTTTTTCCCCCTTGTAATTTTATTGAGATATAGTGACATACCATACAATCATCCAAAGTGTACAATCTGTTGTCCACACTATTATCATATGGTTGTGCATTCATCACCACAATTTTTGAACATTTTTATCACTCCAAAAAAAATAATAAAAATAAGAATAAAAATAAAAGTAAAAAAGAACATCCAAAACAACCCAACTCGCCACAACTCCCCCATTATTCATTTACTTTTTTGTCCCCGTTTTTCTACTCATCTGTCCATACACTAGGTAAAGGGAGTGTGAGCCACAAGGTTTTCACAATCACACAGTCACACCGTGTAAGCTATATAGTTCTACCATCATCTTCAAGAATCAAGGCTACTGGGTTGCAGTTCAACAGTTTCAGGTATTTCCTTCTAGCTATTCCAATACACTAAAAACTAGAAAGGGATATCTGTATAATGCATAAGAATAACCTCCAAAATGACTTCTCAACTCCATTTGAAGTCTCTCAGCCACTGAAACTTTACTTTGTTTCATTTCTCTTGCCCATTTTGGTCAAGAAGGCTTTATCCATCCCACAATGCTGGGTCCAGGTTCATCCCCAGGAGTCATGTCCCACATTGCCAGGGAGGTTTACACCCCTGGGAGTCATGTCCCATGTAAGGGGGAGGGCAGCAAGTGGTGCGGTAGGTTTTTAAGCAAGGTAGGCTGACTCAGAACTGATGCTCTCATCTCAGAGATGGTTCCCAAAGGCCTCTCTAGATGGCCTTGCTTCCAGGGCCCTGCCCACCTACCTTTGCCTGGGGCTTGTGAGTGGGATGGGCTGAGGCAGACGGAGACCAAGGAAAAGGAGCAGCTAATTATAATTACAGCTGCAGCCTGGAGCGTCTGTGCAATTGGTCCACAGTCTCTCCCAGGGGTCGTTTTTTTAGTGCCTCATGATCCAGAAAATTGTTTGGGGAGCAAATGGGTACCAGAGAGGCCAAAATCTGCCTCCCATTGAAATAAGAACTTCGGCACTAGGAGGAAGCCTTTGGAAGGCTGCATTTTCTCCTTTGCCATTGCCAAGGGCTTCTTTCCGATTTCATCTTCATTCGGGGCCATTGGGAGGGAAGAATGAAGTTATAAAAAAGACTTGCTTCCGAGGCATGTCATTAAGGCGGCCTCTTTGCTGTCTTTTCCTGCTGGTCCCCCTCACCCTTTTTTTTTTTTTTATTATAGAAGTTGTGGGTTTGCAAACCAATCATGCATAAAATAGAGGATTCCCATATATTATCCTGTTATTAACACCTTGCATTGGTGGGGTACATTTGTTATATCTGATGGAAGGACATCTTTATAATTATACTATTAACTATAGTCCAGGTTTAACTTAGGGTTTACTGCGTAGTGCTGTTCCATGGATTTTAAAAAAATTTTTATTCTATTTTTATTCTGTTACCATATATACAATCTAACATTTCCCCTTTCAACCACATTCAGATATATATTTCAGTGCTGTTAATTACATTCACAGTGATGTGCTACCATCACCACCACCCATTACCATTACCAAAACTTTTCCATCATTCCAAATAATTTTGTACATTTTACATCTTAATTTCCTATTCCCTATTGCTAGCCTGGCCCCTGGTAACCTGTACTCTAGATTTGGACTCTATGAGTTTGCTTATTCTAATTGTTTCCTATCAGTGAAATCATATAATATTTGTCCTTTTGTGTCTGGCTTAACTCACTCAACACTCACTTGCATGTATCAGAACTTCATTCCCTTTTAAAGCTGAATAATATTCTATTATGTACAAAATATACATTTTGTTTATCCATTCATTGGTTGATATACACTTGGGTTTCTTCCATTTTTTGGCAATTGCGAATAATTCCACTATGAACAGCAGTGTGCAAATATCTGTTTGAGTCCCTGCTTTCGATTCTTTGTGGTATATACCTAGTGTTCCAGTTTGCTAATGCTGCTGAGATGCAAAATACCAGAAATGGATTGGCTTTTATAAAAAGGGGTTTATTTGTTTACACATTACAGTCTTAAGGCTATAAAGCATCCAAGGTAATGCATCAACATCAGATACCTTCACTGGAGGATGGCCAATGGCATCTGGAAAACCTCTGTTAGCTGGGAAGGCACATGGCTGGCGTCTACTCCAAGTTCTGGTTTCAAAATGGCTTTCTTCCAGGATGTTCCTCCCTAGGCTTCAGCTCCTCAAAAATGTCACTCTTAGTTGCTCTTGGGGCATTTGTCCTCTCTTAGCTTCTCCAGGGCAAAAGTCTGCTTTCAAAGGATGTCTCCAAAATGTCTCTGTAAACTGCAGCTCCTCTCTCAGCTCCTGTGCATTCTTCAAAGTGTCACTCTTGGCTGTAGCAAGCTTGCTTCTTCTGTCTGAGCTTATATAGTGCTCCAGTAAACTAATCAAGGCCGATGCTGGATGGATGGGGCCACACCTCCATAGAAATTATCCAGTGAAAGATCTCGCCCTCAATTGAGTGATCACATCTCCATGGAAACATCCAATCAAAAGTCTCCAACCCAATCAACACCAATACGTTTCCTGCCCACACAAGACTGCATCAAAGATAATGGCGTTTTGGTGGACATAATACATCCAAACCAGCACACCTAGTAAGGGATTTCCAGGTCATATGGTAATTCTAAACTTTCTGAGGAACCACCAAACCGTCTTTCACATTGGCTGCACCTTTTTACATTGCCACCAGCAATGAATGAGTGTCCCTATTTATCTGATTCTCTCCA
The DNA here is from genome assembly GCF_015220235.1 of Choloepus didactylus. Lineage (NCBI taxonomy): Eukaryota > Metazoa > Chordata > Mammalia > Pilosa > Megalonychidae > Choloepus > Choloepus didactylus. The sequence continues at coordinate 47,649,925 of NC_051325.1, forward strand.
ACACTTGTAATCTTTCTATTTTTTTTTTTAATAGCAGCTGTTCTAGTGGGTGTGAAATGGTATCTCATTATGGTTTTGATTTGCATTTCCCTGATGGCTAGTGATGTTGAGCATCTTTTTGTGTGCTTTTTGGCCATTCATATATCTCCTTTTGGGATATGTCTATTCAAGTCTTTTGCCCATTTTTAAATCGTGTTGTCTTTTTTGTTAAATTGGAAGATTTCTTTATATATTCTGGATATTAAATCTTTATCAGATATGTGGTTTCCAAATGTTTTCTCCCATTGTGTAGGTTGTCATTTTACTTTCATGATAAGGTCCTTGGAGGCACATAAGATTTTAGCTTTGATGAGATCCCATTTATCTGTTTTTTCTTTTGTTGCTTGTGCTTTGGGTGTAAAGTCTAAGAAATCGTTTCCTAACACAAGGTTCTGAAGATACTTCCCTACGTTTTCTTCTACGAGTTAGATAGTTCTGGCGCTTATATTTTTGTCTTTGATCATTTTTTTAGTTGATTTTTGTATAAGGTATAAGCTGGGGGTCCTCCTGCTTTCTTTTGCAAATGGAAATCCAGTTTTCCTAGAATCATTTGTTCAGGAGATGTTTTTTTTTCGCAATTAAGTGGTCTTTGCCCCCTTGTCAAAAATCAGGTGTCCCCTATGTGTGCATATGTATTTATGAATTGTTATGTCTTCTTGCTGAATTGATCCCTTTATCAGTATATAATGACCATCTTTGTCCCTTGTAAATGTTTTTGACTTAAAGTCTTATTTTATCGGACGTTAGTATAGCTGCCCCAGCTCTCTTTTGGTTACTATTTGCATGGTATATGTTTTTCCCTCCTTTTACTTTCAAACTACTGTCTTTGAATTTAGGGTGAGTCTCTTGCAGACAGCATAGAGTTGGGTTGTGCGTTTTGTTTGTTTGTTTGTTTGTTTGTTTTAAATCTATTCTGCCAATCTCTGCCTTTTGACTGGAGAGTTCAATCTGTTTACATTTAAAGTCACTAGTGATAATGCAGGGCTTTCTTCTGCTATTTTGCTCTTTAGTCTTTGTAAGTCTTATAACTTTTTTATTCCTTAATTCTCCATTAATGCCTACTTTTTTATTCATTTGCTTTTTTGTGTTATACCATATTGAGTGCAACACAGTATCTTTTCTATCTGGATACATTTTTCATATATTTTCCCATGTTTATCATGGGCTTAAAATTTAACACCATAAACATATAACAATCATATTTGGTTTTTGATACCAACTTGACTTCAATAGCATACACAGACACTTTGCCTGTACCACTTAATCCCCCCACTGTTTTTTGTTCTTGTTGCTACTTGTATCTTTGTACTATAGATTTGTCATTAGTTTTTATTCATTTGCATTTTAGCATCTTTAGAAAGTAAGAAGTGGAGTTACATACCAAAACATAGAATATAATAATACTTGCATTTATAATTACCCAAACGGTTATCTTTTTTTTTTTAATTAAATTTAGTTTTATTGAAATATATTCACATACCATACAATCATCCATGGTGTACAATCAACTGTTAACAGTATGATCATATCATTATGCATTCATCACCACAATGTATGTCTGAACATTTTCCTTACATCAGAAAGAATGAGAATTAGAATAAAAAATAAAAGTAAAAAAGAACACCCAAGCCATCCCCCCATCTCACCCTATTTTTCATTTAGTTTTTGTCCCCATTTTTTCTACTCATCCATCTGTATACTAGGTAAAGGGAGTGTGATCCACAAGGTTTTCACAATCACACTGTCACCCCTTGTAGTCTACATTGTTATACAATCATCTTCAGGAGTCCAGACTACTGGGTTGGAGTTTGATAGTTTCAGGTATTTACTTCTAGCTATTCCAATACATTAAAACCTAAGAGGTGTTATCTATATAGTGCATACAAACGTTCACCAGAGTGACCTCTTGACTCCATTTGAAATCTCTCAGCCACTGAAACTATTTCATTTCATTTTGCATCCCCCTTTTGGTCAAGAAGATTTCTCAATCCCATGATGTCGGGTCCAGATTCATCCCCGGGAGTCATATCCTGCGTTGCCAGGGAGATTTACACCCCTAGGAATCGGGTCCCACGTAGTGGGGAGGGAAGTGAGTTCACCTGCCAAGGTGGCTCAGTTAGAGAGAGAGAGGGCCACATCTGAGCAACAAAGAGGTACTCAGGGGGAGACTCTTAGGCACAGTTAGATGCCAGTTTAGCTTCTCCTTTGCAGTAACGAGCTTCATAAGGGCAAGTCCCATGATAGAGGGCTCGGCACATCAAACTGCCAGTCCTAATGCCAAATGGTTATCTTTACCGCAGGTCTGTACTTTTTTATGACACTTTGAATCACTATCTAGTGTCTTTTTCTTTCAGTCTGAAGTACTCCCTTTAGCATTACTTGTAGGTGGATCTAGAGGTGATGAACTCTCTCAGCTTTTGTTTATCTGGGAATGTCTTCATCTCTCTCCCATTTTTGAAAGAAAGTCTCCCCGGATACAAAATTCTTGGTGGCAGTTGTTTTCTTTCGGCACTTTAAGTATTTCAACCCACTGTCTTCTTGCCTCCATCATTTCTGATGAGAAATAGGCACTCAGTCTAATTGGGACTCCCTTGTATGTAACATGGATACGTACAACATTCTCTTGCAGCTTTCAGAACTCGCTCCTTGTCCTGTGCATTCAACAGTGTGATCAATATTTGATGGGGTATTTTACTATTTTTATTCATGTTTATCCTGTTTGATGTTCTCTGGGCTTCTGGGATGTGCATAGTTTTTACATCTTTTGCTAAATTTGGGAAGTTCTCTATCATTATTTCTTTGAATATTCCTTCTGCCCCTTTCTCTCTTCTCCTTCTGAGACTCCTGTAATGCATGTATCAGTACACTTGATAGTGTCCCTGTCCCAGAGGTCTGTTAGGCTATTTTTGATTTTTATAATTCTTTTTTTCTTTCTCCTCCTCAGCCTGACTCATCTCAATTGTCTTGTCTTTGAGTTTGCGGATTCTTTCTTCTGCCAGCTCCAATCTGCTGTTGAAGCCCTCCTGGGAATTTTTCATTTCAGTTATTATGGTTTTCAATTCCAGTAGTTCTGTTTGGTTCCTTTCTAAAAATTTCTTTTTACTAAGATTCTCATAATGGTTGTTCATTGTTTTCCTAATATCCTTTTGTTCTTTCCCTGTATTTTCCTTCATCTCCTTGAGCATTTTTAAGATAATTTTTTAAAAGTCTTTGTTCGGTATGTCCACATCCTGGTCGTCTTCATTGGTGTTTTCTGTTCTTAATCCTCTTTCTTTGGATGGGCCATCGTTTCTGTTTCTTTGTTTGTCTTGTACACTTTTGCTGCACACCGTACATTTACGTATCTTAAAATGTTAACTCTGGGATATATTCCCTGAGATGTCTGTTTCTTGATTTTGCAACCAGCTGATGATAAGACAGAGGTTTTCTTGAGCTTTACCCTTCTCTCAGGAAATTCTGTCCAAAGCAGATGCAGAGTTCAGGGTCCTCCCTGTCTTTTCTGGGTCTGCGTCTTGTCCTGGGCTTGTGCTTGTTCATTGTTTTGGGGTTTCCCTGTTCATAGAAGTTTGAATGCCCCTCTGCTTCTCAGGGGACAGACCTCCCTCTCCCAGTTGTTTAAAACAGGACGCCTTTGCCCCAGGCTGTCTGCCACTACAGTTTCTTACACCCTTTAGTTGTTGCAAGCTGCTTTCCCTTGGAGGGCAAATTCCGGGAGGGGGAGCATACCTGAAAAGGGTTTTCCAAGCCAGTCTTTGCCAGCTGGAACAAAGCCAGCGACCCTCAGAGGGGGCGCAGACTGGCTCCAGCTGCCCTGGTGAGGGGATCAGGAAGGACGCCAGGATCTTCTTCCACAGCTCCTCACAGCTGCATTTTCTTGACCTGCCTGGCAAAGGCAGCCCTTCAGCTAACTGTCCCCCGCTGCCCTGAGGAAGCCTCGGTCTTTACATCTCCTCTGCTGCCTTCGAAACAGCTGGTTGAAACAATGGCCACCCTCTGAGCTGGGCCCCAGCGAGCCAACATCACTAATCAAAAGCCATGATCACTGTATGCACCACTGGTCTTGGGGGAGAGGATTTTTATGTCCTTTTCAGACACTGGTGGACTAGCCGGGAGCTGGACCCCATGGCAGCCTGCCACAAGAATGAGGGATGGTTGTCCATAACCGCAGGGCATAGAGAGCAATTTACTGGTCTCTACTGTAATTTACCAGCTTCTTCTCCCCGCTCTTCCCTGGATTTTGTACAGTGTTAGACTGGCCTCTGTAGTTTCAAAATAACTGGTTCAGACAGTTTCTGCCTACTTAGTTTTTCTGGCGGAAAGACTGAATCCTGGAGCTCCATAGTCCTCCATCTTCCCACAATCCCTCTCCTCCTGTTGGATTTTTAACAGCGGCCTTTATTTACTGGAAGATGGAGGCAGCATTTGGGGAATTGACAGTTCTCTAAAAGAGGCCCCCAGGCATCCCCATGGCCCTGGGAAGTTCTCGAAGTCACCTTTCACACACCTTGACAGGTAGCAATATAGGGTCCCATAGTGTGTGATGGAAGTTTGGATGAAGAGGAGAGGGACTAGTTTGGCCATTTGGGGAGTGGGGACAGTGCATCCGGCAAGGTTCTTGGTCTCACCTTGGGGGGATTTCTCTTAAAGGGGAAAGATGTTTGGATGGTGCGGAGTGGAAAACCAACAAAAATGCACTACCCAAGGATGAGAACCTGACCTCCAGAAACCGAGTCTTCCCCCTCTGTGGGTGAGGACCACTGTGGGTGATGCCTGGCCTGTGGTTTGCTTGGCATCTGCTCACCATGTGACCTCAGGGAATCTCTCCATCTCTCTGTGCTTGGTTTGCCCATTTGTTATGGGGACAGCAGAGCTACCTGTAAGCAGCTGTGGTAATTTCTGTTGTCTGGCTAATTAGAGTTTGCCTGCCCAGCCTCCTCCCACCTCCCCTTGGCTTTCTGTACTCCATGTGGTGCTCACGGAGTGTCCAAACTCAGCATCACCAGTGCCCAGCACAGGGCCTGGCCGAGAGTGGTTGCTGATAATGCAAACTGAATTAACAAATCAGGGGAGAAATGAATGCTGGCTGGGTGCAAGTAAGAGTAGGAAAGAGATATGTGTGGGCTCCACACAAGTGTGCAAAAGCCTCTGCAGAGACCAGTTATTCCATCTGTCTGGGGGTTTCCATATTCCAATGAGTTACTTAGTGTGCTGAGCCGTCTGTGGGCCCTGAAAAGTGTAGGCTTCAGCAGAAATGGCCACGCAAATATTATCTATTTGTATGGCAAAATGATGAATTTCTGTTGTCTGGCTAATTAGAATGTATTCTGATCCTCCATTCTAAACATGTATTCTGATTGGCTGCTACAGCAGCTTTCAAAGAGAGATGACTCTTTAGACCAGATCACTAAAGCTCTAAGAGCTAGCACAGATACAGGAAAGGCTGGATCAAGGGGACATCCTGAGGGAGCTGTGCAGCTGGCTCTGTGTTTCTAGCAGTTCACTTTCAAAGCCTCGGTTTGCTCTTTTGTAGGATGGTAGTGTTGGACTAGAATCTTAGCAGCTCCAAACTGTTAGAGACACTGGGGAAACATTTTCTGCATGGCAATACTCCAGACATGCTGCAGTAGACTCTTCCTCCTGGTGGCATTTACAATAATGGGTTTTGTGATTATGTAGCCTCACTTAGGGTTAGGTGAGAAAAGTAGCTAGATTCTGTAGGGTCTTACATGGGCTTTGCCTATCTCTGAGAAGGGAGCCAAGGGAGGGTCTTGAGCAAGGAGTGATTTGATTTGACGTAAGCTAAATCTTAAGGGTCCTTTTGGCTGCCACACAGGATAATCTGGAAGGGGGCGTGGGTGGAGGTAGGGGTAGCAGAGAAGAGGCTATTGCAGTGGTCCAGGTGAGGGGTGATGGCGGCTCAGGCCAGGGTCTTGGTGGTGGAGGTGGTGATAGGAGTTGGATTCTGAATCTACTTTGAAGGTTAAGACCCCCAGGATTTGGAGTCAGGCAAAGAAAGAAGCTGCAGATGATGCCAAGGTTTTTGGCCTGAGCAAGGAGAAGAGAATTAGATGAGAGTGACTATAGGAGGAGCATCTTTGGGGTGCAGGAGGCAATAGGAATCAGGAGCTTGATTTTGGATATGTTATGTTCGAGGTGCCAGTTAGATATCCAAGTGGAGATGGTTGGGTGGGAGACAATTGGATACCTAACTCTGTGATTTAGGGCTGAAGACATAAAAGTGAAACTCTTCCATGTACATGGACCTTTTTAAGGCTTTTGAAAATAATTGTCAAATTCCCTTTCAGAAAGTTTGATGAATTAAAACTCTCTCCAGAGTATATGGGAAATTCCCAAATATTTGGTATTAACTTAAAAAAAACATACCTATTCCAATTTGATAGTGTTGTCTCAATATTTTAAATTTGCATATTTGTATAACTTGGATTTCCAATGAGATCAACTTCTTAATATGTCTTTTGGCCATTTGTATTTCATCTCCTGTGAGTTGCATGTTGTGCCCTTTGTTCATTTAAAAAATGGTAATGGACTATTGTCCTCTTCATATTGATTCATAGGAAAATTTAGATATTATGTTCTTTGTTGTATGACAAATAGTTTTTATGAACTTTAATTTTGTTTGAGGAATTCCTGATATATAAATGACTGGCATAATTATGTGGTCTTTTTTTTTTTTAATTAGTCCTTCCTTTTGCTTTTTTCTCCTTTTGCTTGGAAAGCTGTTCTTCTCCTGACATAAATCTATATTTTATTCTAACTTTTTAATGGTTTTATTAAATAACAACTCTTTGACTCATTTGGAATTTATTTTGATGTATGGTGCATGGCCCTGAATTTTTTCCTGCCCCAAATTGTTAATGAATTGTTCCAGCATCGTTTATTGAGTTAATCCACAAAATTTCCCATCAATTTAAATGCCACTTTAATCAATACTAAATTCTTTTATACACTCTGGCTATTTCTAGGCCCTTTATTCTTTCACAGCTGGGTGAAATAATTATAATTATTATAATTTCATAACCCATTTCATATCTTATAGATCAAATCCATTATTTATTCATATTTTTGAAAATTTTCTTTATTATTCAACCTCTTTTTATTTTTCTAGTCAAACTTTAGAATAACATTTTAAGTTCCAGAAAGTCTCCAGCCAAGATTTTAATTGCAGTTTCATTGAGCTTACATACTACTTCAAGCAGAATCTATAGATTGGTAATATGGTTTTCCCACCCTTGAATGTGGTGTGCTTTCTAACCAGTCAAGTCTTTTATGTCCTCTACAAAGTGTTATTGCTTCTTTGAATACTTTTGCATGTTATCTTAATGTTTTTATTCCTAAATTAAAAACCCTGTCATCCGTCTATCTATCTATCTATCTATCTATCTATCTATCTATCTATCTATCTTTCTGTCTATATTTTTTTCTATCATGTATCATCTCTGTCTGTCTGTCTGTCTGTCTAATCTATTTACCTACCTATCATAAGAGTGGTTCCTATTGGGGGTGATTTTGCCCCCCAGAGGACATTTGGCAAAGTCTGGGAGATATTTTTAGCTGTCAAACTAGGGTTGAATTACTGGGTAGAAGTCCTCTGGAGGGTAGAGGCCAGCGGTGCTGCTAATCTTCTTATAATGCCCAGGATGCCCCACAGCAAACAGTTATCAGGCCCCAAACGTCAGCAGTGCCAAGGCTTAGAAACCCTGATCTATTTTTACTGTGAATGGGGTCTTTTCCCATGGTGCTGTCCCACCAGCCTAGCAGCATTCTGATCGGGTCACAGAGGAGACCCCGTTCAGTGTCCTGGGGGTTGGTACACTGTCCCTCGCCGTCTGCCCCAGGCTCTGGGAGAGCAGCCTCCTGCCCCGGGTGGACCCTGCCTTGCGTGGGACCCAGGCGCCCTGGGGTGTGTGGCCCTCAATAATGACTTGGACGGGTACAAGCCTGTTGGAGATACTCGGCGTCCTAGGAGGCCAGTATTCAGGGGGAGACTGAGGAAGGCCTAAGAGGAAATCCACGATTGCATCTACATAAAGTTCAAGAACTGGCTAAATGAATTTCCAGTGACAGAAATCAGAGAAATGGTTGCTGGTGTGGTGTTGGGGGGTGGAGGATTGACTGGAAAATGCTGCAAGAGAACTTTCTGGCACACTGGGCTGGTTATCAGGTGGTGAGTGTCTTCCCCAGCATTTTTTATTCCTTGAAAAACAAGGTACAACTACAGCAGAAGCCTCTTTGTATCTACCCCCAATTTCACACCCCTCCCTCTCTCAGCAGAGACAGCCAATGTCCTGAAGTTGGTATATATCTTTCATTTCCATATTTTTGTTTTCTCCAAATGAAACATAGTTTATGTTTTTAAACATTATATTAAAAGTACCAAACTATATATATCATCCTATATTTTCTTCCTTTATTTAATATTTTTATATCTACTTAATTTCTTTTAATTGCTGTATAGTATTCTACTCTGTGCATGCACTTCTATTTGTCCATTCTCCTATTATTGGACATTTAGGTGGTTTCCAATTTCTCATCATGACAAACAATGCTTCAGTGAACATCCTTACCTGTGTCTATATGTTTATTTTATAACCAGTCATCATACCGTTTTTCAGTTGGCTCTCGAGTTCTCTAGAAAGACGATATTATCATGGACTAAAAATGATCCATTTGTTCTTTCTCTCTTATGGTTATGACTCATATCTATTTCTGGTCCTTTTACATTGCTTAGAAATGTCGGAACAATATTAAATAGTATCTGTAACAGTAGCCACCCTTGTTTTGTTCGTTTCCTTCTTGACATCGATGAGGTGGCCCCTTGAGTTTGACTGTTAAGGATGACTTGGGCCGTCAGTTTGAGAAAGATATTATTTATCGTGTTTAGATAATCTTTTTAAAATCTGAGTTTATTAGGAATTAAAATCAGGAATAAATGAATTTTATGAATTAATACCAATATTATTTTATTTGAATTATTATATTAATAGATTTCTAATATTGAAACATCCTTGCAGTTCTTAGTGTTATTATTCTAATTTATTGCAAGATTATATTTGCCAATCTTCTGTTTAGTACTTTTGCATATATAATATATTAAGTATGATTGGCCTGTTATCTTTGTTGGCTATATTTTAAGTCATGGTTCCAAGGGTTTTCTTTGTTCTAACAAAACATTACTGAGATATAATTCATATAAAGTAAAATGTACAAGTCTTAAGTGTACGGCTTGATGAATTTTGACAAATAGACACACCTCCGTAGCCATGACTCAGATCAAGGTATAGAACATTTCCATCGCCCCAGAATGTCCCTTTGTGTCCCATTCCGGCCAATCCTCCTTCCCACACCCACCCCCAGCAACCGCTTCTCTGATTTTTATCACCCGAGATTAGCTTTGCCTGTTCTTGAACGTCATTTAAATGGTATCATGCACTTTGTACTTTTCTGTGTCTGCTGCTTTCACTCAATATATTTTGAGATACAGCCAAAACATTATGCAGATAGTTTTGCTTGCTTTGTAAAATGAACTGATAACATTTACCTCTTTTTTTTTCATGCTCTAAAGGGGTTTATGTTACATGGAAATTATTTGTTCTGTGAATGGTTGAAGTAACTCACCCATGAAATCATTTGAGGGTGGAAGCCATTTTAGTAGGTGGTACATTAACAACTTTCCTAGAAATTTCCCATTACTGTTGGTCTGTGAATAGGTAGCCTAATTTTTCTTAAGGCAATTTTGGTATGTTATATTTTCCCAGAAAACAGTCCAGTCCCATGTTTTGAAATGTATTAGCGTATAATTATGCATAGAGTCCTCTTATGGTTCTAAAATCTGTAGTTTCCCTTTTTGTATTTATAATATTATTTGTAATTTTTCTAATGGTGGAAGCAAGGCTATTTCATGAACCAGTTATAACATTTACTTATTAATTCTACTGTTTTTCCAATTGAGATTACTAATCAATAATGTCTGTTTTTACTACCTTTTCCAGCTTTCCTTCCCTATTTGTTTTGATATCTTATAAAAACCAAATTATTTAAATGAGTGTTTATTTTCCTATTTTACTTCTTTTTGGATTAACCATAAAAATATTTTGAGGTTATGAATTTGCCTATGAATCAACTTTGCCACATTCCACAAGATTTACTATATAATTTTCTTATTTCCATTGAGAAATGGAATTGTCCATTGGCAGTTTTGATTTCCTTGTTAGCCCAAATGTTATCCAAGAAAACATTTAGAACTATCTAAGCAACTGGGCTTTTGGTTTGTGAAATAGGAAAAAAATTATTTATAATTATTTATAGTTCCCCACTGCTTTCTAGGGAGGATGGTTCCTGTCCCTGTACAGCCTGATGTACAGTGGTGATGGATGTAGGTATAAAATCTGTGGAGGAGCTTAATCTGAACTAGGTAAGAAAGGGAGATTGTTGCACCTTGAGAATCATCAGTGAGATTTAGCAATGGCAAGGGGAACGGTGGAGAAGGGAGTTCTGATGACTTGTAGCTGAAAAGGCAGACTCAGAGAAGACATCCATTGAATGGAGCTGTTCCTTGGAGCATCCCGAGGAGATGCGATATATGCTTACTCCTTTGAATCTAGAGTGGAGACTGAAGCTTTTGTGGAGAATGTGAAAAAGTGCTAAGCCCTGTGTCAAGAGTGGCCCCAGAGGACAAAAGAAGCTGCAGGAGGGGACAGACAGTACATTTGTTTAACCTTTTGCTGTTCATTTTTGTTTTTCTGCCTGTGACCACAGTGCTGGTGACATCTCAGGCAAAAGGGAGCAGCTTTACCAAACATCTGGGATGAGAGAGCATGTGACACACAAGCCTTAGGAAAGCCTTGAGAAATTGGGTCCAGCTCAAATATGGGTAGGAAGTCAGCTGGTTGAGGGCTGCTTTTGGAAAAACAGACTTGAGCCAATAAGACTCAACTGCTTTACTTGCGTGGACTTAACCTGTAAACCAGGGGGAGTCATTGAGGGTTTTTGGCACGGGAATGATGTGATTGAGATTCAAACTCAATGTTAAGCTCCCACTCATCCCCCAGAATGCTGGCATCTTGTTGAGAGATGAGAAGATTTTACCAGATATACAGTAGAGCCCAAAATATATTGATATAGAAGTTTTCCCAACAACATGGTTCAGGCAGATCTCCTTGCATGAATTGTACAACTGATGAGCTCAGGGATTCCAGTCAGGCTTGTTAGTGCCCCCAACATTAAATATGACCAGAAAACCAAGGCTTGCTTGGCATTTGAGGAAAGCCTTAACAAGGAAGGACAGAGACCCAAACAAACAAGCAAAGAAATAAAAGCAACTTGGAGGAGATAAACTATGTAGGGAGAAGAAATCTCAAAAAACATATATCATTAACATTCTCAGAGAAACAGTAGAAGGTAAAAAAGTTATGGTGTCTATGAAATAAGTGCTAATAAAAAGAACACACAAAATTCAGAGAACAACAAAACCCAAAACTCACGATACTGAAAACAAAAAATTTTCAGAATGGAAAATTCAATAGAAGTGTTGGATGATAAAATTGAGTCAGTGTCTCAGAAATACAGAGTGAAATATACAAAGAGATGGAAAAGTGGAGAGAAAAATAAAAGAAAATTAGAAAAACTGACTAAGAGATCCAACATCCAAATAATAGGACTCCAAGAATGGCAGAACCCAGAAGATGAAAGGAAAGAAATCATTAAAGAAATAATTCAAGAAAATTTTCTAGAATTGAAGGACAGATAAAAACCTTACATTTTCTTTCTCCCAAAATTTCACCAAAATGGGAGTGAAAAGATGTATTTAGAGAGGCACATACCTACAAAAATGGGAGGAAGAGATAAACAACAAACTATTGGAAGGTGGAATGCAAATGCATGTATGGTAACTGACTTAGCAGGTCTGAGAAAGCCAAATCCTAAGCCAGGATGCCTCGGGGAGAGCCAAGAACAACTCCAGTTTACACAAAGGAATCTCCAAAAGGCTCAGGAATGGCAGCACCTGGTTCCTCAGGAAGTGTGGGGTGTGGGGGTGGGGTGCTGAAATAAGGAGGGTTGAGTAAAAGTCTGTGGAAGCAGCAGTTCCTTCCTCACTGTCCCGAGAGACAGGAGGTCTCTTTTTCTGGAGACAGACAAACAGAGGGTGTCTGGACTGGGATGCGCCAGGTGCGGTTGAGGGTGGTGATACACAATGAGAATAGACACACATTCCACATTCCGATACCCTCAGCCCACAGAACAGGCAGCCAGGCCTTCTCCCTCCAGTCATGAAGACACAGTTTTTTTCTCAGAGGACTGATAATGCAAAAAGAAAGATAGAAAGATACTGACCTTGGGGTTTTCCAAGAAAATGGCCCCAAACCAGCCTTGAGAGAGGAATCCAGAAGCTTCAATGGTTTTGATAGCAGGAACCTCTCAGCGTCTAAGCTGGGCCCCGCCCTGGAATGAACGACCTCTAACAGTCACCAGAACAAAACCAGCAAGGATCTCAAGGGCACCTCCAGGTACGCCTGTATCTGAGGACAGTGTGAGAGAGATGATTTTCTCAACTATAACCTATTTTTGAACCTTGGACGTTGCAATGAGGCTGGAAGAAATTTCTGGAGATCTTCAGGAGGGAAAACTTTCTTAACCTAATAAAGAAACTCTGAAAAAAAAGAGGGAAACATCACATTTAATGGTGAAGCAATAGAAACGTTCTCATCAAAGTCAGAAATGAGAACAGATGCTCATTTATAACATTGCATTGGCAAGTGGCTAATACGGTAAGAGAGTAAAAAGAAATGAGATATAGCTACTAAAAGATGGACAAAAACTGACATTTTTTGTAGATGTTATGATTTTCTTCCTAGAAAATACAAAACAATCAACAAACTAATAGAAAAACATGGAAGAATATAGTAAGGTGGATGCATATTGGATAAATTTGAAAATTAACACCTTTCCTTTACTAACCAGTTACAATTTCCTAATAAGTAACCTGGAAATGGACTTCAAGTACTTATACATTATCTTTGAAAAGAAGTTTTCTTTTAAAGATGGTGCATCTAAACCTTCTGGTTTACTTAGCAGATAACTGATGCCACAGTTGGAGAATGCAAGTTAACTTGTGATTTGCAGTTGGTCAGACTATATTCAACAGGGCCTACGGCTGCCTCTGATGACGGAAATGAATGGTATTTCTGTCCAGGAAATAGATGCTCCTATTATGAGAGAATGTCCTGTAGAGATATTGTTATTTCCCCGCAAAGTTCTCACTTTTAAAATATATTTTTAGCTTTAGGTGAGGAGGAAAACCTGTTGCCTACAAAGCAAGGAGGAGGAGAAATAAATAATCTAGCATTCACTTTTAGAGATACACAATTTACAAAGTACTGTCATCTTTGTGTGATCAGATATTTCCATTAATCTTGGCTTTATGACCTCTAGTTTGTGGAAGAGAAAACTGAGCCTCAGAGAGGTTGAGTTCTGTTCAAGTTCGTAGAGCTTGCTTATGGCAGAGCTGGGATTTTAAAGGAGGTCTCTGTGATTCTCTAGGAATATCCTTCATGGTCACCTCAAGGTCACAAGAGTCTCCAGACAGGAAGAAGGGGAAAGAGTGAAAAACAAAGAGCAAAAAATAATTGTCTAGCCTTTAAAAATGACCACAAAGCTTCAAACCTAAAGCATGGTGGTCTGATTGACAGAAAATCAAGAATATCTAAATACTAACTGTTGTTAAAGTTCATCTGACAAAAGAGAATAGAAAAGAAATTTACCACAATTCTCAGTACATAAACAGTTCTAAAAAGGTGGGATCAAAAGAAATGAACATATGGATATACTTTTCTGAACTGTCTCCATGGTTGAAATGTAATCAGTGTTATCCAAAATATCTTAATCCAAAATATCCCTAACAACTATAATTTATGTACTGCAAGCACTCATATAGCATATCATTTGGTTCTCTAATATCCCTGTGATATGGGTGGCAATTCAAGCACTTCACATTTATCCAGGACTTGACATTTTCTAATATGCTTGGATTACCTCATTTGATGCTTATATTCCCAGGGCTCACTGCTTACAATTCAGCTTCCAATAGAAAGCAATCTACTTTTGGTTCTCTGAACTCTCCTGCTTTCTCTGAACTTCTCCTGTGTTTCCTCTACTATGCCTCTGTGTATGTGGTCCACTGTGAACCACTGTTCCTCCTTCAAAACCCAGTTCACACCCAAGGAAAGGCCTTTGATCCTTTGTAGGAAGGGAGAGGTGATTGCAGACAGCAAGGTCCCCGAGAGAATCCCTGCCAATGGCTAGCAGGTTAGCACAACCTCAATTATATTGCAGACTCTACATTACCTGCTGCCCTAGGTAGGCTTTACTGAGTTCCCTCACTTCAGGGAACAACAAAATCCTCCTTCTTTAGCCAAATCCATTTTCCTTTTGTACAGTTCTGATGCACACTAGATTGTTCATTGGCCCATCTTTGTGGGACAGATGTCAAATCATGTGTCTTGGAGTCAGGATGCAAGAAACTCATGGGGGTGAAGACAGGCAATGGGGGCTGTCCCAACAGGGAATGTGTCAAGGCTCTAGGGTAGTGGACAGCCTGAGGCCCTCTTGCTGAGTAACTGGGGTTTTGGGAAAGATGGAGTACACTTGGCTGGATCTGGAACTTTCCGCAAATAGGTCTTATTAGGTGGGAGGGGCGGCCCTGGGTGTTCTTTCGGTCTTTGAGACCACGAGCTCAAGATCTGTAAGGACTTTTTGTGGAACCTCCCCAGATGATCTGCATTGTCAGTGTTTGTCACTCAGTGCATGCATGGAGATTTTTCCTCTGCCAGACCACAAGATTTTGGGGGGATGTGGACTGAGTCTACCCCATGTCTTTCCCCTGCAGAGCTCAGTCCACACTCAGAAGCTGCAGTGGATGTGGGTTGAATTGAAACCCACAGTTGGGCCTCCCTGAGAACGTTCTCTTCTGTCTCCTGCCCCAGCTTCTCAGTCATTGCTCCATGACCTACCACCCAGCTGCCTGCAAAAGAAGGAAAACATAAAGAATGAAAGATAAACAATCCCTGGTGACTTTATGGGTTGAAGAGGTTTCAAAGCTTTTACTTTGGAAGATCGAACAAAACTTTTACCCTGTGTTGACTGGATAAGGCGTTCTGTCAGCAAGCCCGGGCTTGCCCGGGACTGGGGGCAGGGGAGAAGGGAAAGCAATGTCGTCACTTTAATTGCATTGGCATAAATATTTGATATTCAATAAATTAGATCTGGAGCAAGGAAAACATTCTTGCAAATGGATTTTTTACCTGGAGCCCAGCCCCATTAGCAGAGAAGAGGAAGGCAGGCTGCCCAGGGCCAGTAATTAACTCAAGTGGAGCAGAACTAAGCATTTTTGACAGCCTTCCTGGTCTGGAATTAACTGTCATCTCAGAGGGAAAAAGAAACTGCACTGTCACATTACGGTTTACGAGAGGCTCCCCAGTACTGCCAGCCGACTGAGTTCGGTTATATCTCCTCCTCATGCCCCATGATGGTTTTTCATCATTAGAGACAAGCTTAAAAGCAACTAATGGTGTATTTTATATCCACGTACCTGAATCAAAGATTTCACTAAAAGAGAAGGCATTAGCATGGTAATTCAATTTTTTTTTTCCTTTTGGCAGTTGTAATGAAACAAGATACAGTGGATGCTGTTCTAAGTCACAACACTGTGATATTTGAAGATAGGACAAACTGGATTTTCTTTTCTACTCTCTGTATCAGGACTTCCCTGTAATGAGCAGTAGCTGAGCCACTCTCTGTCGCTGCTACCTGCCCCCCTGCCCCCACCCAGTGTTTATGAAAATAGCAGTTGCTTCTCAGGAAAGACAAAACCATTGGAGCCTGAAGCTCCTTCTAGAAGCTGCTGCTGGTCTTGTTCTGTGGAAACTGATATAGTGGAAATTGGAGTTGAGCCAGGGCTCACCTTGTTAATGTGTGTGCAAGCAATTTTTTTTATAAGGCTGGAGATCTCAGCCACATTCAGTGTGCTGGCGGTATGTGTAGTTTGCTGTGATGGGCGGCTGTCTGGAGCGAGGAAAGGCTGTGCGTGTGCCTGTGTGTGTGTGTGTGCACATTTGTGCATGTACATTGGAAAGGGTGTCGTGCAGCATGTATCCATGTCATGAACATCTGCTTCAAAAATAGTGTAACCACACACTCACCTGCCTTACCACCTCACCTCGATACCATTTCTCTCATTTCCTGCATTCAGTGGGAGCCCAAATCTCTCTTGATTCCTTCTTGTTTTTTGCTGTCCTAATCATAGTTGCCGGAGTCTGCCTGCGTCTGACCTGGACTGTCTGCCTTCTGTCTGGCCTCCCTCCCTGCCTAGCATTGGATCTGAACTTTCTCAAATGCTTATGGGACCATGTCCCTCCTCTGCTTGGAAGTGTCCCCAGATCTCTGCTTGATGCCCCAGCAGGGATTCCTGACCTTGGCTGCTCATTACAATCTTAGAGACAAACCTGCTGGGCCAGGGTCCATGTAGTTGGGCACAGGCAATTCTGATGCTCTGTTGGTGTTGGGAGCCCCCGGCTTACAGGAGCAAACCATCACATGAACATCTGAGCCTAGCTCTGGCCTGAACACCCACCTCCCATTTGAGCCCCAGAAAATGGCCACACCCCTAGGCTTTTCCTCCAGTGCATCACCCCCCTGCCCCCCCACCCCCTGAAAGACCCAGTGAAACTTCACCTCCTCTAAGATGTTTTTCGTAACTCCCCCAGGCAGAATTGTGGTCGTTCACTCATTCATTCATTAATTCATTCATCAAGCATTCACTGACTGCTGTTTGTTTTTTTAAAATATATATATTCTGGATACTAGATACATTTTTATATATTCTGTATACTATCCTATCAGATATAGGGTTTTCAATATTTTCTCCATTTTGTGGGCTTTTATGCTTTCTAGATAATGTCCTTTGAAACATAAAAGTTTTAAATTTTGATGAAGTCTGATGTATCTAGTTTTTTATTTTTTGCGCTTTTGGTGTCGTGTTTAAGAAAAAATTGGTGAATCCAAGGTTATAACAATTTTTACCTATTTTTTCTTCTAGAGTTTTATAGTTTTAGCTCTGATGTTTAGGTCTTTGATACATTTTGAATTAATTTTTTTTGAATATGGTGTGAAGTAAGGGTTCAACTCCATTCTTTTGCATGTGGATCTCTAGTTGTCCTACTGCTATTTTTTGAAAAGACCACTTTCCCCTGTTGCATTGTCTTGACACCCTTGTCAGCAACCAGTTTACCATAAAATGTAAGGGTTTTTATCTGGACTCTCAATTCTATTCAGTTGATCTATATGTCTATCCTTATGCCCGAACCACACTATCTTGCTTACTGTAGCTTTGTGGTAAGTTTTGAAATTGAGACACTTGAGTTCTCTTTGTTCTTCATTTTCAAGGTTATTCTGGCTATTCTGGGTCCTTTGTATTTCCGTATAAATTTTAGGATTAAGTTGTCAGTGTTTGCAAAACACCAGCTAGGATTTTTTTTTTTTTTTTGGAAGGGTGCTTTTTTCTTTTTTTTTTTGCCCCCATTTTTCTACTCATCCATCCATACACTGGACAAAGGGGAGTGTGATCCACATGGCTTTCCCAATCACATTGTCACTCCTCATAAGCTACATTTTTATACAGTTGTCTTCAAGATTCAAGGGTTCTGGATTGTAGTTTGATAGTTTCAGGTATTTATTGCTAGCTATTCTAATTCATTAGAACCTAAAAAGGGTTGTCTATATTGTGTGTAAGAGTGCCCACCAGAGTGACCTCTCGGCTCCCTTTGGAATCTCTCAGCCACTGAAACTTATTTCATTTCATTTCACTTCCTCCTTTTGGTCAAGAAGATGTTCTCCATCCCACGATACCGGGTCCAGATTCCTCCCCGGGAGTCATATTCCATGTTGCCAGGGGTATTTACACTCCTGGGTGTCAGATCCCATGTAGGGGGGTGGGTAGTGATTTCATCTGCCAATTTGGCTTAGCTAAAGACCAGCTAGGATTTTGATAGGAATTGTGTTGAATCTGTACAGGAATTTGGAGGGTATTGGCTTCTTACCAATATTAAGTCTTCTAATCCATGAACCTGCCATGTCTTTCCATTTGTTTAAGTCTTGTTTAATTTTTTTCAATGATGTTTTATAGATTCAGTGTACAAGTCTTGTACTTCTTTGGTGAAATTTATTCCTAAATAGTTAATTTTTTAATTCCATTTTACTGAGTATATACACATACCATACAATCATCCGAAGTGTACAATCAGTTGTTCACAGTACTGTCATATATTTGTGCATTCATCACCCCAATCTATTTTTTGAACATTTTCCTTGTATCAGAAAAAGTGAAAATAAGAATAAAAAATAAAAGTAAAGAAGAACACCCCAAACACCCCCCTCCCACCCTATTTTTCATTTAATTTTTTGTCCCCATTTTTATACTCATCCATCCATACACTACATAAAGGGGGTGTGATTCACAAGGTTTTCACAATCACATTGTCACCCCTTGTAATCTACATTGTTATACAGTCATCTTCAAGAGTCAAGGCTACTGGGTTGTAGTTTGATAGTTTCAGGTATTTACTTCTAGCTATTACAATGCATTAAAACCTAAAAAAGGGTTATCTATATAGTGCATAAGAATGCCCACCAAAGTGACCTCTCAACTCCATTTGGAATCTCTCAGCCACTGAAACTTTCTTTTCATTTTGCACCCAACTTTTGGGCAAGAAGATGTTCTCAATCCCACAATGCCAGATCCAGATTCATCCCCGGGAGTCATATCCTGCGTTGCCAGGGAAATTTACACCCCTGGGAGTCAGGTCCCACGTAGAGGGGAGGGCAGTGAGTTCACGCGCCAAGGTGGCTTAGTTAGAGAGAGAGAGGACCGCATCTGAGCAACAAAGAGGCACTCGGGGAGACTCTTAGGCACAATTATATGCAGGTTTAGCCTCTGCTTTGCCATGATGAGCTTCATAAGGGCAAGTCCTATGACAGAGGGCTCGGCATACCAAACTGCCAGTCCTCAGTGTTTGTGAGACAATCAACAACAGTCCAGTGGAGGAAGCCCAACACCTCTGCATTAAACAGTTATTTTTTTTTTATGCTGTTGTAAATAGAATTGTTCTCTTAATTTCATTTTCTGATTGTTCATTGCTAGTGTGTAGAAATACACTTGATTTTTGTATGTCCACCTTGTAGCCTGCAACCTTAATGAAATTGTTTGTTAGCTCTAACAGTTATTTTGTGGATTCCTTAGGATTGTCTGTCTACAAGATCATGTCATCTGCAAACAGAAATAATTTTACTTCTATTTTGGCAATAAAAATGTCTTGCTCTGCCTAGAATCTCCAGTAAAATATTGAGTAAAAGTGGTGAATAGGAACATGTCTTTTTCCTGATATTAGGGGGAAAGCTTTCAGCCTTTTATCAAGTATGATGTTACCTGAGGGTTTTTCATGGATGGCCTTTATCAGGTTTGAAGATGTTCTATTCTGTTTCAGTTTTGTTGATTGTTTTTATCATGAAAGGGAATTGGACTTGCCAGTTACTTTTTATGTATCTATTGAGATGATCATGTGATTTTTGTCTTTTACGTCGTTAATATAATGTATTATATTGAATGATTCTCATATGCTGAACCAACCTTGCATTCCTGAAATAAATCTCCCTAGGTCGTGGTATATGATCCTTTTTATATGTTGCTGGATTTTTTGCTAGTATTTTGTTGAGGATTTTGTGTTTCTATTCATAATGGATATTGGTCTGTGTCTGAGGTTTTCTTTTCTTGTGATGCCTTTGTCTTCTTTCAGTATCAGGGTAATACTGGCTTCATAGAATGAATTAGAAGGTGTTCCCTCCTCTTTATATTTTGAAAGAGTTTGTGATGTTTATGCTTCTTTAAATGTTGAGTAGAATTAACCAATGGAGCTATTTGGTCTTGGGCTTTGCTTTGTAGGAAGTTTTTTGATTCCTAATTCAATCATTTTACCTATTATTTACTAATTCAATCATTTATGTATTACTTTTAAGATTTTCTGTGTCTTTCTGAGTCAGTTTCTGTTGTTTGTGTTTTCTAGGAATTTAGTTGAAGCCTCAAAGTTTGGGTGTGCTATGTTTTCATTTTCATTCATCTCAAAGTGCTTTCTAATATCCTTTGTGATTTCTTCTTTGTTCCATTGGTTATTTAGGAGTATGTTTTTAAGATTTCCATGTATTTGTGAATTTTCCAGTTTTCCTCTTGTTATTGATTTCTGTTTTTTTATGATTTCTAACCTTTTAAATTTATTGAGATTTGTTTTATAGTCCAACATACAGTCTATCCTGAATGTCCCACCTACATTTGAGAAGAATGTCCTACATGTACTTAAGAAGAATGTGTATTCTGCTATTGTTGGGTAGAGTGTTATATAGATGTTAGGTCTGGTTGTTTATAGTGTTATTTGAATCTTACATTTATTTGTTGATATTCAATAACTCCATCCATTATTGAAAGTAGAGTATTGAAGTCTCCAACTATTATTGTTGAATTGTCTATTTCTTCTTTCTATTCTGTCAAGTTTTGCTTCAAAGATTTTAGGATTCATTTGTTAAATGCATATATGTTTATAATTTTTATATCTTCTTGGTGGATTGACCCTTTTATCATTAAAAAATGTTTTTCTTTGTCTATAATAACAATTTTTGCATTAAACTCCAATATTGGTATAGCTGCTTTGGCTCTCTTTTGGTTATTATTTGCATGGCATATCGCTGTCATACTTTTATTTTCAGCTTATTTGTGTCTGAATCTAAAGTGTGACTCTTATAGATAGCATATAGTTGGATCATGTTTGTAAGTACATTCTGCCAATAAATGCTTTGTGAGTTAAGTGTTTAATCCATTTATATTTAATGTGATTACTAATAAGGTAGTAATTTTGCTATTTTTAAATATATGTCATGGCTCTTTTGTTCCTTTATTTTTCCATTATTGCCTTCTTTTTTGTTAAATAGGTATTTTCTCATGCACCATTTTCAGTCCCTTGTTGTTTCTTTTACTATATATTTTTGAGTTATTTTCTTTATGGTTGTCTTGGTTATTACAGTTAACACCTTAACTTATACAATATTGTTTTAATTAACATCAACTTAATATCAGTAATTTATAAAAACTTTGCTTTTATATAGCTCCATTCTGTCCCTCTTCTTTTGTGCTGTTTTTGTCATACCAATTACATCTTTATATATTGTATGCGCAGATGAATAATTATTGATTTTTGCAGCCATCTTTTAAACCAATTACAAACAAAAAGAAATAAGTTACAAATAAAAAGTACAGTTATATTGTTTTTTGTATTTACCTATGTAGTTAACTTTGTTGGTTCTCTTTATTTCTTCACATGTATTCAGATGTCTGTCTGGTATCCTTTTATTTCAGCCTGAAAGACTCCCTTTAGTATTTCTTGTAGGTAGATCAGTTGGCAATGATTCTCTCACTATTTTTTTTTTTAATCTGGGAATGTCTTAATTTGTCCTATATTTTTTAAAGAATATTTTTGTGAGATATAGAATTCTTGGTTGACAATCTTTGTTTTTCAGTGCTTTGAATATGCCAGACCACTAACTTTGGACTCCTTTGTTTCTTGGATGTATAGATTGTTTTTCATCAAATTTGGAAAATTTTTGGCCATATTTCTTCAAATATTCTTGCTGTCCCATTTTTTCTTTCCTCTCCTTTTGGGACTCCTGTTGTGTGGAAGTTGGTGCACTTAATGGTGTCTGTTCTGGTTTGCTAATGCTGCCGTTATGCAAAATATCAGAAATGGACTGGCTTTTATAAAGGGGGTTTATTTGGTTACAAAGTTATAGTTCTAAGGCCATAAAAATGTCCAAACTAAGGCAACAACGAGATGATAGCATCACTGAAGGATGGCCAATGGTGTCTGGAAGACCTTTGTTAACTGGGAAGGCACGTAGCTGGCATCTGTTGATCCTAGGTTGTGTTCAAGCTCCTCTCTCAGCTCCTGTGCGTTCTTGGATCTTTCTCCCAGAATGTTTCTCACTAAGCGCCCCGGGGTCCTGTCTTAGCATATCCTGGGGCAAATTCTGGGCTTCATCTCTTAGCCAAATGTCCTTCTGTCTGCATCTCCAAATATCTCATAGTATCAGTGTCCACAAGCATCTGGGCCTGTGTGGCTCTTTTTAAAGGACTCCAGTAAACTAATCAAGACCCATGCTGAATGGGCAAGGCCACACCCCCATGGAAATAATTTGATCAAACATTTTGCCCACAGTTGATTGAGTCATATGTCCGTGGAAACACTCAATCAAAAGATTCCAATCTAATCAACACTAA
The DNA here is from genome assembly GCF_015220235.1 of Choloepus didactylus. NCBI lineage: Eukaryota > Metazoa > Chordata > Mammalia > Pilosa > Megalonychidae > Choloepus > Choloepus didactylus. The sequence goes on from NC_051325.1 coordinate 47,672,351, forward strand.
TACGTCTGCCCCCACAAGATTAGATTAAATTATATGGCTTTTGGGTGGACATAATATATCCAAACTGGCACATTCCACCCTCTGGACCCCAAAAAGACATATTCTTTCCAAATACAAAATATTCATCCCATCACAATGTCACAAAAACTTAAATCATTTCAGTAACAATAGGTAAGTACAAAATCTTACCAAAATCAGTTACAGGCATGGTCTATCCTAAGGCAAAATTCTCCTCTGACTGTGGATTTGTGAAACTCAGAACAAGTTATCTGCTTCTAATATACAAAGGAGGGACAGTCATGGGATAAACATTCCCACTGCCATAGGGAGAAATTGAAAGGAAAACAAGCATCACTGGACCAAATCAGTTCTGGAAACCTGCAGGGCATATTTCATTAGATTTCAAAGTCTGAGAGTCATTTATAGAATGTCATTTTATCCTTGGGGCTTGAGAGAGCAGGAGTCCAACCCTTTCCAAAGGCTTTTACGGCATCCCCTTTTCTCTCCAAACGCTGGGGTGAGTGCTCCAATTTATCCACCATGGAAATAATCTGATCAAAGGTATTATCCAAAGTTGAGTGGGTCACATCTCCATGGAAACACTCAATCAAAAGATTCCAACCTAATCAACACTAATACGTCTGCCCCCACAGGATTGCATTAAAGAATATAGCTTTTGGGGGGACATAATATATGCAAACTGGCATAGTGTCACACAGGTCTCTGAGGCTCTTTTCATTTTTTTTAAACACAATTTTATTGAGATATATTCACATACCATACAATCATCCAAAGTGTACAATGAATTGTTCACAGTATCATCAAATAGTTGTGCATTCATCACCTCAATAAATTTTTGAACATTTTCATTGCTCCAAGAAATAAAAATGAAAATAAGAATAAAAATAAAAGTACACAAGAACACCCCAAACATCTCATACTCTCCCCCCCATTATTCATTTACTTTCTGCCCCCTGTTTTTCTACTCATCTGTTTGTACACTGGATAAGGAGAGTGTGAGCCACAAGGTTTTCACAATCACACAGTCACATCATATAAGCTATGTAGTTAAACAATCACCTTCAAGAATCAAGGATACTGGATTGTAGTTCAACAGTTTCAAGTATTTCCCTCTAGCTATTCTAATACACTAATAACTAAAAATGGGATCTCTATAAAATACATAAGAATAACCTCCAGAATGACTTCTTGACTCCACTTGAAATCTCTCAGCCACTGACACTTTATTTTGTTTTGTTTCTCTTCCCTCTTTTGGTCAAGAAGGTTTTCTCAATCCCATGATGCTGAGTCCAGGCTCATCCCCATCTTTTCATTTTTTAGTTATTTTTTTTAACCTGTTCCTTAGATTGGATAATCTCAATTGACCTATCATCAGGTTTGCTGATTCTTTCTTTTGCCTGCTCACATCTGTTCTTGAAACTCTGCAGTGAACTTTTCATTTCAGTTATTGTAGTTTTTAACTCCAGAATCTCCATTTGGTTCTTTTTAAGAATTTGTATGTGTTTATTGATAATCCATGTTTGTTGAGACGTTATTCTCATACTTTCCTTTAGTTCTTTAGACATAGTTTCTTTTGGTTCCTTGAGTATGTTTAAAATAGCTGTTTTAAAGGCTTTGTCTAGTAAGTCCAATGGCTGATCTTCCTAAGGGCCAGTTTCTATTGTGGCTCCTCCCCACCCCCACCGTGTATGAGCCATACTTTCTTGTTTCTTTGCCTGTCTCATGATTTTTTGTTGAAAACTGGACACTCTAAATATTAATATAACACCTGTGGAAATCAGATTCTACCTCTGCCTAGAGTTCATTGTTTTTGTTATTTGTTGATGTTGCTGCTGTTTGTTTGTTCAGTAATTTTCCTGGAGTAATTCTGTAAAGTCTGTATTTTTTGTTGTGTCTGGTCACTGAGGCCTATGCTTAGTCAGTTTAGTGGCCAGGTCATTCTCTGATAGAGACTTCCTTAAATGCCTAGAACCAGTAAGTCTGTCCATCCTTGCCGAGGGTCTCTGTGTGCAGGTTTGGGCATGACTTAAATACTCAACCAAACAGTTTACAACTCAAACTTGGCCTTCACTTCCTGCTTACTCAGAGCCTCTACATCAGCCAGAGGTGACAGTGTAGTGCCTTCTCATGTCTTCCCTGTTTTTGTAGACAGCCCTAGGCAGGCACACAGCTCTACACATGCGCATGGCCTTCTAGGCTCCCAGGAATATGTCAGAGCTTTTGAAGACTCCCTATGGAATCTTATTCCCCTCTTTTCCTTTTAAGTTTTTTGGTTAGGTTATTGTTTTTCCCAACTGTTCTTTCTGCCTCAGGCAGCTTCAGTGTTAAATAATTGCTCTTGATTGTTGTTGACAAAAGCCACCAGAGAAAAGACTGTCCACACTAGGCAAGCTCTGAGCCAGGTCGAATAAAGACATGTCTTGCAAGTGGGGTTTTCCAGGGACCTACCAGACAGGTCAAATAATGACAGTTCTCTGAGAATGGGGCTTTGACTCCTTCCGAGGCTGCTAGGCTGTTGGTTTTCCTTATGATGATGGGAATTCTGTGGAGCTGGAGAGCAGGGGGTGAGACTAGGACAAGTTAAAATGCCACAAAGCTCACTGTTCTTATCAAGGTTCAGCATTTTTTCTTGAATCAATCTCCCCACACTCCCAGATTTATGCAAGCTTTTGTTCTACAGTAGTTAATTCTGACCATTTTTGCCCATGTTCTCATTTTTATGGAGGAGAGGATTTTTAGAGGTCGGTGCCATTCCTAATGATGTCAGTCCTATGTAGATAAGCATTTTCTTAGTTGTGACACCTTTTATAGTTCTCATGCTACTGTTAATGTCCTCTAGCCAAATACTTACCCTGAATATAGCTGTAGTTGCACCAAGTTGGGATTATTGGCTCAGTTCCACAAGGGAGATCACATATCAAGGGGAAGTGTGAGACATCTCAGTAAGAAGTATTACAAAGGTTTTATTATAGGACTTGGATTGTGTTAGGTGATTTGGAGGAGGTTTCAAGGAAGCAAGACTTTGCTGCAAATTGGATGCTTTCTGGAAATGGAAACAATTCATGATTGGATATTTTAATAAATCTTAATTTAGAAAGTAGGAGGAATGATGTGAGATTAAAGCCATAATTGTAAAGAAGCAGGAGACACATGCATTAGCCAGGATAGGGAGATGTAGTAGGCTGAGTAATGGCCCCAGGATATCCCTGAAACCTGAAAATGTTACCTTGTATGGAAATATGGTCTTTGCCAATGTCATTAAGTTAAGGATCTTGAGATGGAGAGATTATCCTGAATTATCCAGAGGGGCCCTAAATAAAATCACAAGTGAGAGGCAGATGGAGTTTTCACACACACACACTCAGAGGAGGAAGTGACATGAAAATGGAGCGAAGGGAGATTTGGAGATGCTGGCCTTAAAGATTGGAGCTATATGGCCACAAGCCAAAGGATGCTGGCAGCCACCAGAAGCAGGACGAGGCGAGGGATGCTTCTCTCCCAGGGCCTCCAGAAGGAGCACATCACTGCCCTCACCTGACTTTGGCCCAGTGATACTGATTTCAGACATCTGGCCTCCAGAATGGTGAGAAAATAAATATCTGTTAAGCCACCAAATTCATGGTGATTTGTTACAGCAACCACAGGACACTGATACAGAGATGTTTGGTTGTTTCTGTGGTTTGAACAATGTCCTTGTTTTCATCTAAGCTCAGATATGATCCTAGAGTGGTCTTGCTTTTGTCTTGCTCCATTGTGGTCACAGAGTGCCCTTCTCTGATGTTGGAGGTTTGTGAAATGGTTTATTTTCAGCAGGAGAACACCGTGGACTAGTTTTCAATGCCAGCCTAGCCCCCAAATGTCAGGAGCTCTCTTCTCTTTCTCACTACAAAGTTCTTACTCATCTGATAACACTTTGCCTTTTGTTGTCCTTAAGGTTTTTAACAAACTCAGTTTTTAAACGACTTAAACCTTCAATCCAGCTGGCAGTTTATTTTGTTGTAGGGGACAGGGCCAAGTAGAGGGCATGAGGTTTGAAGTGGGTAAACTGGTTTTGGGACCTAAATTGCTAAGGTCTTCATGTACCGGGATTGTCCACCTGGTAGGTGTAAGGGTTAATTCCCCTCAAGATGGTCTCTTTATAAAAATAACCTCAGAAAAATCACTTAGAGCATTTAAGAAGTAGTTTCTCTTTGTCTCATTGTTTTTGATGGAATGAAAAGTGCCAGGTCCCCTTAGATGTAACACGCCATGGCCATGAGTCCCTTTACACAACCACCATCAATTCAGAGTGGGCTTGTCAGCAGAAAACCCTCATGGAGCCCCACGTGCCACGGGCATCTTCTCTGTCTATTTGGGTAAGTGCAGCTCAGGATCAATTATGGATGAAGCTTCATGGGAGATGAGTAAGTGGGCTGCTGTCTTCTTTGAAAAATTAATGGCGTCTGATTAATACAAGAGCACATTCCCTCTTCCCTCTTCCCCAACTGCTGAGCGGCTCAGATCTCTGTGGAAGTTCAGACTGGGGTGTGGCAGGCCTCGTGTCTGTGTGGTGTTAGGTTTGATTCATAGAAGTGCTTTGGAACTGTCTACCCTTTTGGCAGATGAGGAAACTGAGGCTCATCAAAGTTAAGCAATTTGCCTAAATTGGGAGAAGGGAAGAGATTGGTCAATTATTATTATTATTATTAAAATAAAAAATTTTAGTATGGAAAATTTCCAACATATACAAAATAGAATAATATAACATAGCCATTCTCAAATTTTCAGTCTCAGGAACTTTTTACATTCTTAAAAAAATTGAGATCCTCAAAGAGCTGTTGTTTATGTGGACTACATCTGTTGATCTTTGCCATTTTTATACATTAAAACTGAGATGTTGTAAAATATTTATTAACTCATTTAAAATAACAACAATCCATTACATGTCAACATAAATAATTTTTAATGAAAAATAATATGTTTTCCCAAACAAAAAATTAGTGAGAAGTGAGTCATTTTGCAAAGCTTTTTAATATCTGACTTAACGGACAGCTGGATTCTCATATCTGATTCTATTTGATCTATTGTGATATCACATGACACATAGTCTCTGGAAAACTCCACAGTACCTTTGTGAGAGAAGGAGAGGGAGAAAGGCAAATGGTATTTTAGGAATATTAGGAAAATAGTTTTGACTTTGCCAACCTCAGCTAGCTTAAAGCAAATTGGCGAACTTTAATTGCCAGCATTGTATTGGGTGCTTTCCCACATTCTCTTCTTCATACTCATAACAAATCAGCTTTATGAGCAGGTGTGAGCATCTGGGTGTTTACTTGACGAAACTGGGGTTCAGAGATATTAGGATATTTTCTCAAGTTCACACAGCTGGAAGCTGATGGCACACAGGATTGAGACTAGGTCAGGTCTGCAATACATTGTCTCCCAAATTTGACTTCAGACCATGAGAGCCGCCGCCTATCTGCATCTTTTCTTCTGTTGCAACTTCGGGGAGGAGGCACTTGTTGCCCCTTCTCCCTCCACATGTGGGTGCTTTTTCAGCAGAAAAAGCCTCTGGGCCAGGCCTCTGGATGGAGAGCTGGATTGGATGTGCTGTTTGAAGCAATTCTGGGTAATTTCTTTGAGCATGAGCTGAGAAAGCATTTCCACTCCCCATTCTGAAGTCCAGCCCTGAGAGTGGGGGAAAACAGGGAAGGACCCAGGCTGCCAGGGTTTTACATGTTCTGCTTGTGAATGGGCTGGGGGCACCTCCACTCACCAGAGAAGATGAAGTGCAGAGAAGACAGATCTATGTCCTGGTTTCCTGGCTGTTGAAACAAATATCATGTAATGGTTTGGCTTAAATGAGAATTTATTAGCTAATGGTTTTGAAGCTAGGAGAAGTCCAAAATCAAGGTGTCAACAAGGTGATGCTTTCTCCCCAATGACTGTGGCGCTCTGGGGCTGGCTGCCGATGATCCTTGGGTCCTTGGTTTTTCCGTCATCTGGCAATGCACAGAGCAACATCTTTCTCTTCTGGGTTCCACTGATTTCTGGCTCTTCCCCTGGCTTTTTCTGTGTCCTTTTCTATAAGGCCTCCAGTAATAGCATTCAGACCCATCCTAGCCACACCTCAACCAAAAACAACATCCTCAAAAGATCCAACCTACAATGGGTTTACCCTCACAGGTATGGATTAAGATTAAGAACATGCTTTTTGTGAGGTACATAACTCAATCTATCACAAGCTCCGAGGCCTTCTGGTCCTGCCCTCTTTCAAAGCAGAAATCCTCTCTGAAATGCCCTCCCCAAAGGTTGCCTGACCCCTGCTCATGCACCTCCATTGACAGGGAACTCAGTACCTACCTCGACAGATATTTGTGGATGGTGCTTGCACTGTTAGAAAGCTCTGCTTACATTGAGTAACCTTCCAGGAAAAACCTGGATCTGATGGGAAGAACTGAATCTGTGTAGGAGACTGAGGTAGCTGTAGGTGAGCTCCATCCTCTCCACGAGTTTGGATTTCTTCCTTGTGTGGGGATCTGACCTCTTGTCCCTTTTAGCACCAACATTCTGATTTATTTTCTGATTTGGCTGCCTTCTCTCCAGGAGAGACCTTCAGGGACTTGGCTAAGCTAAGGTCCTCTTAGGGATGGACATTGCCATCCTTCTTGGGATATAGCCTTCAGCTGCCCTTCCATCAGCTAGTTCTGGCAACACCCTGATCTGCCCCTCACCCTCCCCATGGAGTCTGACACCAGCACAGAGCTCCAGGAGTTTCCAAAGCAGTTCTGGGATCCACAGAACCTGCTGCAGCCCCGAATAGCCAAAGCTGCTTCACTCACTTTTCTGTGACCCTTTCTGGCCCAACATAAACTGTCCTCTGACTTTAAAAAGACTGCACACTCCACTTTCCATGCCTTTGCCATATACCCCAATTAATTTTCAAATAGTGAGACCTTCTTACAGGTAGAAGAGGGAAAAATGAAGTGGGAACCACCCCCCCACTGCCCACCAGGTGATGGAGGGAGAACAGGTTTGGAAAGGGTGTGGAAGTAGCTAACGTGACCCTGGCCTGAGAGTCATTCCAAGCTGGCAGGCTGGACTGTCCATCTCCATGACAACCGTTGTTACTGGTAACTGAATGAACGTCTCTGAGAACAGTGGCTGGAGCTGCTGATGAGTTTTCCTTCTAGTTGAAAGTGAGAGCAGCCAGGCACTTTGCTGATGGATTCTTAGTGTTGGGCTCCTTGCCCCTATTTGGGATCTTCACTTGGTATTGGGCAGCTCAAGCCACACTTTTATTTCCCCTCAGCCTTCTGCTGCCTGAGGGGTGATACAAACTGACTTAGTGTACATTTTCCAGTCTTCACTGAGAGGCTGAGAAACCTGCTGAGGGACTCTCAGCCAGTAAGACCCAGTTCTTGAACCCTGATCTATGTGATTTGGGAAACTGCGACCACATGGCTGTTCCACCTCTGTTCCTTTCCTCTGAGATCACACGGCAGCCTTGTCAGCCCTCCCTTGTGACACATGGGTCTGTCTGATTACTTTCAGGAATAGGTAGCATCCGAGGTCTGTCCTAGCAGCCGTCTCATTGATGGTCCTGCAGACTTGTGGGGTCAGATGCTATAGCCCAAGAATTATTAGGGAAGCAGAGGCTCAGAGAAGAGAAGGGACTTGGTTACCCAGGCCATTGTCTCCAAACACCCTGCCCTCCTCACTGCACTCTCTCTCTCTGTTGGCTGGTGATGTGCAACAAAGATCTCACCCCTGCTCATGGGAGTGACATGCAGACCTCTCTTACGGAGGAGCCTTTGGTGTTGCATTAAGCTTTAGCATCCCTCCCTAGGTACTCTTGTTTTGCAAACATTGTGGGCCTCTTTTCACTCTTTCCTGAATGAGTTTTAGAATCATTTGTGTCAGGACTCAGCATTAATCCTGCTGAGATTTTGACCAGACTGGTACAAAGCTCACAATTTGTGAAGGCCCTGCCATGGGGAAGTGAGGAAGAACCCAGAGTTTGGTGTCTGAACCTATGTTAAAATTCTAATACCATCTTTTAAGAAGGACCCACGTCTTTCTTGATCTCTCGGTGGCCTCTGACAGAATTGATTACCCCTACACCTTGAAACTTCTGGCCTGTGGATCCTGCAAGCCTACCTCTCCCTGGATTCCCTCTTGCATCTCTGGCTGTTCCTTCAGTTTCCTTTGCTCTCCCTTTTCTACTTAACTTGTACAAGTTGGAGGGGTTTATGGCTTGGTCCTAGGGGACATCCTCCACCACGCTCCTGGCTGCAATTCCCACTTATGCATCATGGGCTCCCAAAGCAAAATCTCCTGCTCACATGGCTCCTCTGGGCTTTAGACCTGGATTTCTCATGGAACACTACCCATCTCCTCCCAGATGTCCTCAAGGCACCTCACACTAGCTCTTCCAAAATTTAATGGGGGTTTTCCCTACCAAAGCTTGCTCACTCTGCCCAGTGTTTACCATCTCAGGAAACGGTGCCACTTTCTCCCGAGTAGTCAAAGGCAAGAACTTGGGGATCATACTTGACACTTCCTCTCCTTCACCCTTAATCTGCCACATTCAATCCATCACCAAGCCCTGTTCATTCTATCTCCTAAAACGTCTTTAGATTCTGCCCACTTCTCTCTGTCTTCACTGCTGTCATCTTCATCCAGCCATTATTATTGCTTGCCTGGCTGCCCGCAACAACCTCCTTACCAGTCTCCGTCAGAATAACCTTAAAATACCCCTCTGCTTAAATCTCTCCACTGGCTTCCACTGCTGACATGATGAAGATCTGTGGCCATTTTAGAGCATGGTTGCAAATTATGTTCTCTCCCTTGAATCTAGGCGGTGATGGCTTCAACCTATAGAGCATGGCATAAATGATGTGGTGTGACTTCTGAGGCCAGGTCATCAGAGACCATGCAGCTTCAGCCTCATTGGATGGAGCCCTAGCTCTCAGCACCCTGAGTCATCATTTAAGTAGTTTTGATTACCACGAGGCCACCATGCTGTGAGGAAGCCCAAGCCACAGGTGGAGGCTACATTTGGGTCTTCTGGTTGACAGTCACAGCTGAGCACAGCCTTCGAGTCATCCCAGCTCAGGAGCCAGACCAGTGAGTGAAGAAGCCTCCATATGATTCTGGCCCACACCCCACCCCCAACTACTGAGTCACCCCCAGCCATTCATGTCTTCCCAGCTGAGGCCCCGACATTGAGAGTAGAGACCAGCCATTCCCACTGTTACCTGTTTGGATTCCTGACCCACAGAAAGCATGAGCATAATAAAATGGTGGTTGCTTAGGGTGGTTCATTATGCAGCAAGAGATAGCTCGACTGAGATCCAAATCCTTCAAGGCCCTTCAGGGCCTTATCTCAAACCCCACCCTCCCACACTCACTGTGCTTCAGTTGCACCAACACTCTATGCATTTTTTCATCTCACAGCCTTTATGCAGGCTACCCCATCTGCCTGGAATGTTCTTTGTTTCTTCTTCCTACCCGCTCAGCTGCTCTCCAATAACTCATCCTTCATTCTCAGCTCAAACATCGCTTCCTCTGGGCACCTTTCCTGCCCTCATGGGCTTCCATCATATAACAAACTTCTCCTGAACATGACCTTAATGACCTTTGAGTCACTTGTCTAAATTACCACTTCTGCCCTAGACTGTGAGCTCCACCAGGGCAGAATCCATGCCTATTCCCCAGCTCTTGGCAGATGGCCTGGCACACACTTGACCTACAATGAAATGGTGTATGAATGAAAGACTGGATAAAGGTGCTGTTATCACTGATATTATTTGTTGATCATATTTGGGAGGCAGGAGAGCTTCTGCTTTTTGTTCCAAATTATGCAGGGCTCTCTTGTTTAAACTTCTCACTGCAAATAGGGAGCAGAAAGGAAGGAAAGGGGTTGGCCTGTATGGGTTTCAGGTATGGTAGCATCCAGGTGAGAGGAGAATCTTGTTGGGAAAGGGGTGTAGGAACATGTCTTTGAAGCACTTCCCTCCTGTCTGTGGTAGTTTGAAGCTGTTATGTACAGAAAAGGGCATGTTCTTTTAATCCATTCCTGTGGGTATAGACTTATTGGGTGGGACCTTTTGATTAGGTTATTTCAATTGAGATGTGACCTACCCCATTTAAGGTGGGTCTTAATCCACTTACTGGAGTCCTTTATAAGAGGATAAATCACATACAGAAGCTGAGAGATGAAATTCAGAGAACCACCAGAGAAAAAGTCATAGACAGAGAAGCCAGAAGCTGAAAGCAACAAAACTCGAGAGAGAAGGACTAGCAGACACCAGCCATGTGCCTTCCCTTGTGACAGAGGCATTCCTCATCCCTGCAGCCTGTCTTCAGAGTCCAGGTGTCTTGCTGTTGATATCTTCATTGGGATATTTTCAAGACCTTAGAACTGTACATTTGAAAGCTAATAAATTCCCATTGGAAAAGCCAACCCATTTCTGGCATATTGCATTCTGGCAGGTTTAGCAAACCAAAACACTGTCCTGTTTGGATTTGGCATGGTGAGTTAGGGTGAATACTCCATGCACAGACTCTGCCTGAAGTCATCCATGGTGAGGGGGTCGATGCCCATCCCTGACTTGGTGGAGAACCTTGTATAAGTGACTCACACTGTCTGGTACCCATTTTTATACCTGCAAGGTGAAGATATGAGACAGGAGCCCAACAGAAGTCTGCTCCAGCTCTATGGTCTCTGTGTAGAGACACCTTGGAGACCAGGCAAGGTGGCTCACGAATGGCTCCACAATCTTGGGAAAGCCAGCAGAGAGGGTTGAACTCATAATTTTTAAAAAATTAACAAATTACATCCTCAGTACATTCAAATTTAATCCCCTTGAAGAGGATCTTTAGGCATCCAATTGACATATGCTAAGAGAGCTGTGGCATATTGGCTGGTTAGACTCAATTGACATCCTTATTAAATATCAATTAACGCATCCCCTAACTTGATATTTAATTAGCTTGCTGTAGCTATTCTTTTAAAAGTCAATTAAATGCTTGGAATATTCTTTCAAGTTGACTCCACTGACAGCGATTATGTATGAATTCCTGTCATAAGTAGTTCTTAGTTAATTGAAGGGCAAGCTGATTCTGAATATACATATCAGGTCTTTCAATAAGAATTTTAAAAATAAATCATTAGGTATCTAATGAACCCTTTTCTCATTACCGATTATGAATAAAAGGCACTTTGGCTCTGAGACAGTCATCTATTGTATTTTCATATGACTGTAGAAATGCTAGATTTGGAGATGATTTGGTAGGGCAAACAATCCACACCCCTGCTTCCAAGTAGAGTTATGCTTCATCTACCTATCTTCATATCTTCTATCTATCTATCTATCTAGTCTCTTCCTTTCTATCAATCTATCATATATCTGTAATCTAATATTCATCAACTTATCATCTAGAATTATCTATCCATCCATCTTTTATCTGTCTATATCATCATTGTCTATATCTATCTATCATCATGTATCTATATTTATCCATGTAATCTATCTATCATCTATCTAGCGTACATTTATCATCTATCTATTCAATGCATTGTTGAGCACCTGGGCTGGGTGGACATTCCTGAAATAGTGGCGCTCAGTCGAGTGGGGTGGCATATGGAGGAGAAACTATAGCAGTGTGGCTTCTGCAGTAGCAGTGATGATAATAGCCCAGATGGTGTGATTGGTACCTTTTTAATAGCATGGCATGGATGAGGTATAATGAGGATATAAGGTAGGAGAAAGGGAGGTGTGCAGAAAAGAATTAACATAGCAGGCCTGAGGTTGCTGTCCTTTGAAGGCCTGCTTACAAGGTTGGCCCTTGGCTGGCATCTGGGAACCTGATTTTGGGAATATTTCCACCACCGTAACTGGTAAGTGTGGCTCACTGAGCCTGGACTGATTGTACAAACAATGTGGTTTGTGTTGAACACCTGCTTTCCTGCTAGGCGTCTGAAACTGTGGTATGTGCTAGGCATAGGAGGCTTACATGACCAGTCCTCCAATAATATCCTTGGGAACTGAGTCTCTAATGAGCTTTCCTGGTAGACACATTTCACAACTCATTACTGAGGTAATTGTGTCCTGCGTGACTCCACTGGGAAAAGACCCTTGGAAGCTTGTGCCTGGTTTCCTTTGGACTTCGCACCCTGTGCCTTTTCCCTTTGCTGATTTTGCTTTGTGTCCTTTTGCTGAAATAAATCATTCTAGTCTGATTTATGAGTCATGTTAAGTACAGCTCACATAAAATTGTTTGACTATGTGCTGAATCTATGCATCCTCCTGGCAAATCACCAAACCTGGGGGTGATCTTGGAGACCCCCAACATAGGAAGCACCCTGAGAAAGGCCTCCCAGAGGGCATATCGTGGTGAGTCCCAGAAGAAGAAAGAGAGAGCTAGGCAGAAGGAATATTCAAAGAAAATAATGGCAGAAAAATCCAAAATTTAACAAAAGACAGGAATATACACATTCAAGAATCCCAGAAAATCCCCAAATAGGATAAATTCTAAGAGCACCATGACCAGACCCATAGCAAACTGTGAACTGCTAAGGACAGGCGAGAGTTCTGAAAGCCACAAGAAAAAAGCAACGTGTTGTGTACAAGAGAGTCCCAATATGATCAAATGCTGATTTCACATCAGAAACCATGGAGGCAAGAAGGCAGTGGGACAAAATGTTTAAAGTGCTGAAAGTAAACAACTGCCAACCAATCATTTTATATCCAGTGAGACCGTCTTTCAAGAATGAGGGAGAGATGAAGATATTCCCAGGTAAACAAAAGCTGAGGGAGTGCAATCCCCAACATCGCCTAGGAGTGGGTGAGCAGTCAGGCCTGAAAATTTCTCTCTGAGCGTTGATCACAGGGTCAGCTTGAAGGTTTAAAAATAAACAAGAACCAAATATTCTTTTGGGCAATAATCACTGCTTTTATCAGTGTAAAAGAAGAAGAAAAGAGTGGAGTTCCCTGGGCTACATTAATAGAGGTATAACACCCAGAATGAAAGAGATGAGAGTTCCACTCCTGGCAATTTTGGTCACACCTCATCAGTCCTGAACTTGCAGGATAAGGAGAACATGGGCCCATTGGAACAAATGCCATTCAGAGCAGCCAGGATGGCCTGTGGGAAACGGCTGAAGGAGGTAGGATGGTACACCAGCCAGAGGGAGCCTACCTGAGGCATTGCTTTTGTTTTCAAGGCCATCTTGTGTGGCTTCAGGTCATAACCTGGACCAGTTAGTAGATGTTACATATAAGAAAGATCTTTGACCTTTCAAAGTCCCCAGGTCTCCTAGAGGCAGTGAATTCATTGTCATCTAAAGTGTGCAAGCAGAAGCCAGAGGATTGTTTGACCAGGATACTTGGGATGGGAGGTGAACTAGGGAATGTTGCAGGTTCCCAAGCAATTCATATGCTCAGTCTGGGTGTTTACAGGTCCTTTTTTTTTTTTTAAAATTCAGTTTTATTGAGAAATATTCACATACCATACAATCATCCATGGTGTACAATCAACTGTTCACAGTACCATCTTGTTGTGCGTTCATCACCCCAATCTATTTTTGGACATTTTCCTTGCACCAGAAAGAATCAGAATCAGAATAAAAAATAAAAATAAAAAAAGAACACCCAGATCACCCACCCACCCCCACATCCCACCCTATTTTTTGTTTACATTTTGTCCCCATTTTTCTACTCATCCATCCATACACTGGATAAAGGGAGTGTGATCCACAAGGTTTTCACAATCACACTGTCACCCCTTGTAATCTACATTGTTATGCAATTGTCTTCAGGAGTCCAGACTACTGGGTTGGAGTTTGGTAGTTTCAGGTATTTACTTCTAGCTATTGCAATATATTAAAACCTAAAATGTGTTATTTATATAGTGTGTCAGAATGTCCACCAGAGTGACCTCTCGACTCCATTTGAAATCTCTCAGTTACCGAAGCTTTATTTCATTTTGCATCTCCCTTTTTGACCGAAGGCTTTTCATATGGCTGCTCCTCATCCTTCAAGCCTCAGATGTGACACCTCCTCAGAGAAGTCTCCCCAATCACTCACTCAAAGCAGGTTTCATCCTCTCCCACCCTGGCATTCTCCATTTCAGAGACCTATTTGATTCCTTCCCTGCAGTTTTCACAATTTGTAATTATTTAGTTTGTTTACTTGTTCAACGTCTGTATCCCTCGTTAGATGATAAATCCAGAAAGGTAGAGAGCACGCTATCCTGTTCACCACCTATATCTCCAGGGCTCAGCACATAATGGGTCCTTAATACACATTCTTGGGTGAGTGGATGGATGGATGGATGGATGGATGGGTGGGTGGATGTATGTATGTATGGATGGATGGATGAGTGGGTGGGTGGATGGATGGATGGATGGATGAATGAATGGGTAGGTGGATGTATGGATGTATGGATGGATGTATGGGTGAGTAGGTGGGTGGATGGATGGGTGACTGGGTGGGTGGATGGATGGGTGAGTGGTGGATGGATGGATGGATGGATGGATGGATGGGTGAATGGGTGGATGCATGTATGTATGGATGGATGGATGGGTGAGTGGGTGGGTGAATGGATGGATGGATGGGTGGGTAGATGGATGGGTGAATGGTGGATGTATGTATGTATGTATGGATGGATGGGTGAGTGGGTGGGTGGGTGGATGTATGTATGTATGGATGTATGAATGGATGGATGAATGGGTGGGTGGATGTATGGATGTATGGATGGATGGGTGAGTGGGTGGGTGGATGCATGGATGGATAGGTGAGTGGGTGGGTGGGTGGATGGATGGATGGATGGATGACTTCCAACTCCCAGGTTTTCAGTTGTAAGCTTCTTTTCTATGTGTTCAGGACATTTCTCATGTGAAATTTGTCTGCAGAGAGCTGAGTTGTGTGTGTTTCATCTCTAGTTCCTGTTGACAAGAATTTATGACTTGTCCTTGGGGAATCACTGTAGTGAACTGATTAGAGCTAATTACAAGGGGAAACTTTTATGTTTTTGACCCCAGAATTAACCACATGAACTTTGATGAAGAGGAAAACCAAGGACTGAGCAAATTCATTTGCATATGGTTTAATATGCCTTTTCAGTGGGTAAGCAGCTAATAAAAGTAGACATCTTTCATGTCCAAATCTCCTCCGCAGGGTCCCCCTGGATGTCCCAGAGTCATAGTCAGCTGTCCCCAGAGAGTGGCCCAAGGACCACTTTGTTAAAATGCAGATCCCAGGGCCCACCCTGGTATCTCTGAATCAGAACCTCAGAAGTGCAGCCTGGAAAATGGCATTTTGTAAGTACCCTGAGAGTATCCCAGTTCCAGTCATGTTCATCTATGATTCAAGTGAGTGCCCAAGCTTGAGTCTAGTCTAGACTCTTAAACCTGATGGAACTGAGGCCCAGAGGGGGAAAGGCACCCCAAAAAAGACATGTTCTTAATCTTAATCTGCATTCCTGTGGGTGTGAACCCATTGTAAATAGGACTCTTTGGAGATGTATTATCATTAAGGTATAGACTCATTCGTGAATGGGAGCCTCTAAGATTCTGTTCAGGCTTGGCCATGCTGAATCAGGATGGACCTTAATCTGTATTCTGGAAGGAAGCCTTATAAAGAGAAGCCAGAAATCAGAGAAGGACATGGGAGGAGACCAGGGGTATCATCGTGTGACAGAAGACTGTCATGGACAGAACAGTACCAGCTCCAGGAGAAAGCATGGTCCTGCTGACATCTTGATTTTAGACTTCTGGCTCCAGACTGTGAGTCAAACGTTCCTGTGGTTAAGCCAACCTGTGTGTGGTGCTTGTCATCGCAGCTCTGACAAGTCCATGGCAAAGCTCAGTCTAGAACTTCCTCCTTTTTTTGCTACACCTACAACCTCTTCTTGACAGCAGGGGAGAGAGAATGGCACTTAGGGTTAAAATAATCACAATGCTCCCAGCCTTAAACTTATATTTAACAGTTAGTCCCAATTTTCTACGAATAATGTCCATTAAATAATTAATGTTCCTGAAAATAGTCTGGGCTCCCTGAAGCCTTTTTATTCCTGGAACATCAAACCCTTTCAGATCATAATTAATTAAGACTCTCGATGGCCCTGAGACCAGACACCCACAGAAATGTGGTAATTGGTTCCAAATATCAAGAGAGACACAATCTGCCTTCTAGCATTTCTTGAATCGTTTGGCCTCTGAGGAAACAAAGAGGGGTTGGGACTGGCGAAGGGCTAAAGTGGGTCCTGAGGGCCCCCATGCACCAGCCCACATGCAAAGTTCTTTTCAGGCATTCTCTCATTTTATCCTCACAACCCTGTGAGATGGGTGAAATTATCCCCATTCTGTTTAACAGAACTAATCCCATGCCTACAAATTGAGGTTAAAGTTGTGATTGGTCCTATGTGTTATTTTTTTCAATTGTAGTAAGATACACAGAACATAAAATTGACCAGTTGAACCATTTAAAATCTACAATTCAGTGATATTAGTGCATTCACAATATTGTGTAACCATCACCACTATCTAGTTCCAGAACTTTACATCACCCCAAACAGAAACCCTGTTCCCATTAAGTGGTCATTCCTGATTTCCCTTCTTCCCCATCTCCTGCAACCACTATCTACCTTATGTCTCTATGGGTATTTCTGGATATTTCATATAAATGAAATCGTACAATATGTGTTTTGTGTATGTGTGTCTGGCTTCTTTCACTTAGCATACAATGCTTTCAGTGTTCATGCATGCTGGTATGTACATATTTATCCATTTCTCAGTTGATGGAAATTTGGGCTGTTTCCACTTTAGGCTATTGTGAATATACTTGGCTAACAAGCACATGCAAAGATGTTCAATGTCATTAGTCATTAGAGAAATACAAGATAAAACTTCACATCCATTAAAAAGGAAAATAACAAGTGTTGGTGAGGATGTGGAGAAATTGAAACCCACATACATTGATGGTGAGAAGGTAAAATTATGTAGCTTCTGTGGAAGACAGTTTGGGGCTCCTCGATAAGTCAAACAGAGAATTACTGTAAGACCCAGAAATTCCACTCCTCAGTATATACCTCCAAAGAACTGAAAACAGTTTTCAAACAAAAACCTAGGCTATTTTTAAAACATGTTTTGCACATGGTGTGACCTGTCTTTGTGCTTGGCTGAGGTGACTGGAATGAGTACACCTGGGATGAGCTATGGGGGCAATGAGGCAGAGTCTGCAGAGTTGGGGTCTCAGGCTAGACAGAGGCCAAACTGCAGAGACCCTTCCTCGAGGTGAATAGTTATTTCTGAGTCTGTTTTGTGCTGCTTATAAATAACTGCCGCTCACATCTATCAAGTCCTTCATGAGGTACTATGCACAACCACCCCTAGCTATTCATTCATTCATTCAGCAAATATTTATTAAGCATCTATTATGTGCTGAGCCCCATTTCAGGCTCTGGGGAAAAGAGCAGTGATAGGACATACATTGAGGTGACACAGACAATAAGTCAGCAAACAAATTAATTAATTAAATGCCCACTATGAGTCATGCGATGGAGGTAACAAGTGTTGCTGTGGTCTGGGGGGTGGAGAGGGGACCTACCTTAGGCAGGGCAGCCAGGGATGGGCCTCTCTTCGGCTGAGAGCTGAAGGATGGGGAGGAGGCTTCTGTTTGAAGGTGAAGAGGGAAGCATGTTCTGGGCATGCACTAAGTCTCAGGTGAGGAAAAGCTTGCTTTCTGTGGAACTCAGAGAAGACTCCCATTCCTACTGGAGTGTGGTGAGATAGTAGGGGTATGGAGAGGGCGGGGTAAGAGGACCCTGGCAAGGTCGGCAGTTTGGAGTGTGAAAGGTGTTTGAGCCTTGGGTAAGGTCATGGGGAGTCATTGCAGGTGTCAGAGCAGAGGAGTGACATGAACTAACTCACCTTGTTAAAAAAAAAACCTTCTGGCTCCAGATGGACTGAAGGTGGGGAAAAGGGTGGATGCGGGAGCCCTGGTGAGAGACGCTGGCAGCTCGGTCTCGTGGGAGTGGTGAAGTCGTGAGCCAAGCTCAGACCAGATATATTTGGTGGCGATGAGGTCACCTACCAGGGCTGACCTCTGGGCGTTTGGAGCCTCCCTGTGGGTCAGGGTGGGAACTCTTCTTCCCAATTGACAGGTGGGCACATGGAGGCCCCCCAGGGATGAAATGACTTGCTCGAGTTTTCCTCAGCATGTACAGCTCTAAGCAAGGTCTCTGGCTACCCCTGGGGCTCTGCAGGACTCAGGAACCTTGTCCCTCAGGAAGCAGGAGAGGTCAGCTCGGGAGAAACCCCAGCCCTGCAGGTGCTAAGGACTGACACAGCCTCTGCTAACAGTGAGCCCCTCCCTTGGGCTGGACAACGAGGGCTCAGAGAGGGGTGGGATCCAGCAGGGCTGTGGAGGAGGTGACAGTCCAGAGGGTCCAGGACTGAGGGGCCCAGTTTGACACAGTGAAATAACCACACTCCACAGGAGCCAAGCGTGGCATGGGGATGAGCTCTGGTGATGGGCAGGGTAGTCAGAGAGGCCTTCCTGGAGGAGGTGAGGAGCACAGGACCAAGGATATGGCCAGCAGGGCTGTGTGAGAGAAGAGAGGTGGTGGATGGTAGTAGGGGGTGAGAGAAAAGACCCTCCAGGTTAGAAGTTGGGGGGGGGGGGTTGTTTTAGGATTTTATGCTGTTTGTGAGAAGGGAATTGGGCTCTGGGCTGGGAGGCAGGAGACTGGCTTGTGGCCCCAGGTCTGCCCTTGATGACCAGCTCCATGAAGTGACGGGTCACATCCCTGCACTAGATTCCTCTCCCCCAGCCGAGCCTCGAAGGGGGCTGCCAGTCAGCATTTCCTGTTAATGGTAAAAATAATCTCTCCCACCCTTTTAGAAGATTTATAATCTGTTTCATTTCTTTCATGTGGAATATGTTAAAAAGTAGTTAATTATTTAGATCAGCATACTATTAAAGATTGTGTTACAAAGATCATGTTTAATACAATTGCTATATAGAAAGAGACATTTTTTATCTCACCCCTTTAAAAAGAGATGCACACAATTAATTTATTTTGAATTAATTATGCAATAAACCACACAGTTTGTTGACAAATACATTTTAAAATGACACTTCAACTTTGATTTGGGAAACAAATACATATTAAGCGCAGACTGATATTTAACCGTGTTCATCATCAAAATGGAGAAAAACTGCTTTCCCGGCCTGATGTGAGGGATTTTTGCATTTTGTGCCTAAAATAAAAACCACTGACTTGTTGGAGCCTTTTGAGGTTTTGTTTCAAATTGACTAAACAGGAGAGAAGGCCTCGGGCTGCTGTTGGTAAGACATCATCTAAGAACACATCATGGGTGTGAATAAGCTTTTTTCCCTACAGTAAATCCACATTGGTTGTCCTCATCCCAGCGTCTTCTCTTATAATTGGTTTCCAAGGCACTGGTGGCCTGTGGGTGAGCTTTATGAGGACTGTTATCAGATGGCACCCCTGAGAGGTGTCCCGAGGCAAATGTGGCAAATTCGCATCATTTCAGGGATGCTCACTCACTTGTATTTCAGCCTCACCCTCCTCAGGCTTCCTGCCCTTAGCCAATATCCTGGAGTGGATATAAATGAAATAATATATGAGTCAGAATGCAAACAACCTGAACCATCGTGTGGCCCCAATCCCACAGACAAGTGTAAAACAATGAGAGGGACTGCTCGTATCTGCCTGCTCAGTGCCTGGACCATGGCAAATGGCCCTAAAGGGGGCTGTGGCTGTGAAGGAGAGGAACGTGATGTCGAGTGGGTTCAATATGGGATTCGGGCCAGAGAGTGAGGGCTTTGGAACTAAACTTCTGTGTGATGGTGAGCAAATTGCTCAACCCTTCTGTGTTTGTTTCTTCATCTGTAACATGCAGACAATTAAGGTACCTACCTCCTAGGTTTGTGGTGAGGGTCAAATGAATTAATACATGCAAAGTGCTTAGAGTATTCCTGACACATGGTAAGGGCTCAAACATGTTATCTCTTTTTATCATCATCATCATTATTATTATTATCATAATTAGTCAAGGAAGGCTTCCCAGAGGAAATGACTTTGAGCTGGGCTATGAAAGATGAGTCAGTAGTAACGAGGCAACAGTGGGAGGGATAAGCATTCCGGGCTGAAGGAATAGCATGTGCAGAAGCCCTAAGGTGGGAAGGCTCTTTGTTGGTGCATTTGGGGGGACCGTACAAGGCTAATGGGGCTGGAGCAGAGTGACTGAAGAGGGAGTGTGGTGAGAGATGAGGCTGGATCTCTGGCCTTGGAGCCTTTGTTAGGGTGTTTGGTCTTAATCCTGAGAGAAGTGAGAGCCCACAAAGGGTTTTTTTTTTTTTGGAGGAGAAAAGAATTTATTTACGATCTTGCAAGATGGGGCGTCCAGCCAAACACGCGGAAGGCTGGCGCGCCAGAGGAAGAGAATGGCGATGTTTAAATCTCCTACTCCTAATTCGCAAGTCCCTCCCCTGTTTCCCCATTGACTGGGTACTACAGAGGTTACAGCCTATCCGAGAACACTAACTAATTCATCTTTTGAGATTTTAATTTGTACAGCCAATCCCAGAGAGCCAACTAGCTCATTATTGAGATTTTGAACTGATTAGCCAATGCCCCCCCCAAATTTTTATTTTTTTGCTGTGAGTTCCCGCCTCTGATACTACCTCATGTCTCTTTACATCAGGCAGATTCTCTCTTCTCTTTGTCTGGGGCTTGTTTAAACTGGTTTTGCCTCCATTTCCCTTATTCCATGCTGTTTCTATGTGAAAACGAAACTTATTCCTTTCTTACAGATTCCCTCCTCTTTTTTTTTTAAACACTTTTAGTTTTCACATTTTAGATTCTCAAATTTGCTAAGGGCTTTTTTACATTCCTCATCATAGGGATCTTTCTTATTTTTGATTCTAGTGGTTTTGATGGCTTTTTTGAACTAGCCTTTGAGCACACGGGATTATGTAGCACCCAGCTGTTATAAACATTTTGGCTGGAATGATAAGGAAAATTAAAATAGATGTTGCAATTCCTTTCCATTTCTCGAACCAATTTTCCAACCATTCTATGAGTGGGTTGTTAATGCTAGAATTCTTTTCTAGTTTCTGAAATAAGGCTGTTAAGCCTTGTAGGGCTTTGGTGATAGTTCCATTAGGTGCAGTATTATTGGGGATGAATGTGCGACAATTTCCCCCAACTATAGCACAGATGCCTCCTTTTTCAGCTAGCATTATGTCTAGGGCCATTCTGTTCTCCCATGCCATTCGGCTAGTGGCATCTAACTGTTCTGCTATTTTTTTTAATGACATTCCTGGTATAGTTGATAAATTTTAGCTGATGATTGACATTTTTATTGATGGTGACCCACCAGAATAAGGATGATTTAAATTCTGCAGCTAATTGATTTCTAGCTTTAAACTCATTAGGAACTTTCTAGGGAACCCCTATACTATCTACAAACATTTTTTTATTGAAGGAACTAGGTACACTTTGTACATTTTTCTTTTCTACTTTGCCTTGGGTTGGTACTTTATTACTTTCAAATGCCAGGGTAAATGAGATAGCCAATTGAACCAGAGCACAGGTTCCTCCCCACCTTTCAGGTAGTGTTGGCCAGAGGATGCCCTTCCCACAGTACCACCAGAGGTCTGCTCGGGATATAGTTAGGCTGGAGAAGTTGCCAGTACTATCCTTGCTCATATTCCACACCTGTGTACACAAAGCCATGGTACCAAGATTCTGGAGCCCTTCTTCCCATCTGGAGAGACAGGCAGAGTGGTTTCCGGGACCAAGGTGAGACGCTGGTATGGCTTTGACACTTCCCTCCTGGACTGGAGGGAAAAGGGAGGACAACGTACTACAACTTTCACCAGGAGTAGCATTTTGAAAGAGGAGTGTTATACATTTAAACTCCCTTTCATGCTTTTTCATCCCCAAGGGGAAGGGCATAATCTGAACAGTGGGTTGTTTGGTTGCACAAGCAAACAGTTACTGCTGTTTAGACTCTGGATGGTATGTTTGCCCCATTCTACCCAGGCATTTGTATTTCCATAACCTGTCTCTATTTCTGTGGTTTGCTTTAAGTCTTTGGCCTTAAGTATTCTAATGACCTTGGGGTCAATTTGTACTGGAGAGTTAAATTCCAGCCAAGTTTCCCTTAATGGTTTTTCCTCCAACCTGGGTTAAGACCCATCCCTCATACTGTGTGGTCCACCAAGCAGTGTTCCAAGGATAACAGGGGTTAGGTGTCTCATAAGTTATACTCTCAAATGTTCGCCCCCCAACAATCTTGCTTTCTATTTGAACAGTCTGCTTACATAAATGCTTATATTCCTCTCTCAATTGTTGCTGACGTTTTAGATTTTTACAGCTCATTACTTGACAAACATCAAATTGTACAGTTTGAGACTTTAAGCCTTTGACTGCACTTATAACCAGCTTAGCAGAACCTGTTACTCCTTGAATATAGAACATTATGATCAGCATAAGCAATTTCATCATTAAGCTATACACAGAGCACAATGCAAACATAGGGTTTAATCCAGCCCTTTCTCCCTTCTAATATGTTCCTTTAACTGTTGCCTATTTAAAGTGATCCTTAGGGGATCTGAGGTAGGAGTCACTTTCCAGGATTCAGGTTGAGTTGCTGGATACTTATCGTCTGGTTCAGGCACCGGTCCCTTCACTCGTGTGTAATGAGTCCAGCCTCTTTCTGCCGTTCGGACTGCCGTCTTAGTTGTCAGCAAGACTTGATAGGGTCCTTCCCAGATCGGTTGAAGTTTGGATTCTTTCCACGACTGGATCAGAACCCAGCTGCCAGGCTGATGTCAATGGGCAGCAAATTCAAGAGGCAGGGTCTGAGCCAGCAGTCCACGGTGCCTGAGAGATGATAAAGTAGAAGACAAGGCCAGTATATAATTCTTAAGAAAAAGATCCTTTGTGTCTAGGGAGGGGAGCTCTCCAGTCCTCCTGGGGAAAGGCAAACCAAAAACCAAAGGCCTACACCTTGTAATTGCCTAAGTACTAAATTACACATGGCTTGCACCCCTCTAATGACTCCCCTAGTGTAAAACTGCTAATACCTGCTTTAGGTACAGACACTCCTGAAGTCATGTGCATGCAGAGCAGCAAGAACTTACCAACATTTCAGGCTAGAACAATTAGACTAAAGGACAACAATAATTTACAATAACCTAAGATTAATGAACATAAAAAGGCTTACCACTCTTAAATGCTAAATTAAAATTCAGTTTTTAGTACACCTAGTTTAGTGATGCTTGAATATACGTGATTCACATATATGCATACCTTGAACATACACACAAGTTTTGCTGTTAGATGAGTAAAAACCCACTCTCCAGGGAGAGGAGGACAAGCCTTGGTGTGTAGTATTTGACAATATATGTGATGTCTTTATTCCTATTAGACTTAATGTTAAGATAGCAACCTGGCATTACCAAATGGAGACCTGGGAAGAGATATGAACCATTCACTGTTCTAAGTTTGTTTAATTCAGCTTTAGTGAACCTTAAACCCTTTTATAAGAACATTTACTTGCACTTTGAGTATGGACCTTTTGCTTTTGCCCAAAATATATCAGAAAAATTATTCTGCTTTTTACAAGAATACACAGTCTCATATATCTGGAATACAGACACATATAACTTATATACACACTCATAACCATACGAAACAGACATACATTCCCATTTACAAGCATGTATAGCCAATACACTACTGTTACACATACATAGAAAACTTTTACACAGTTTTTCTCACCTTTTTTTTTTTCATTTTTCACACTATTGTGAAACTGCACACAATTGCCCAGCTTTAGAGTACACACAAACTAGTATACGCTTGGTCCGTGCACGGAGTTGCCTGGTTAACCAGAGGCAGGCCTTTTCTTTTTCCCCCTTTTCTCATCCACAACCGGCAGATCCAAGCATCTGGTCTCGGGCCCTTTAGCTGCCGGAGATGGGCCCCCAATGGCGGAGTCCGAGACCGCTCAATCAGCGGGGCGCGCCTTCCCTTTGTCCACCTCGGGGGTCCCCCTCCGAAGCTTTGGGTCCCGGACAAGCCCCCAAGTTGTCGGAAATAAAGTGGTACCTGTAAGGGAATAAATGCTCTCTCGGTTCTGGAGGAGAAAAGAATTTATTTACGATCTTGCAAGATGGGGCGTCCAGCCAAACACGCGGAAGGCTGGCCCCACAAAGGGTTTTAAGCAGGGGGTGTCAAAATCTAATTTGTGACTTGGAAAGCTCCCTCTAGTGGCTGTGGGGAGAATGGGTGGTGAGAGCTGACGGGGCTGGGCCTAGGGCTTTGGTGGGATGGAGGCAGTAAGAGAAGATAACTGAGGAGAAGGAATCTGAGAGGTGGTTCCCAAAGGAGTTGGAGATGGGTGGGGAGGGTGTGGGGTGAGAGGCAGGGAGGAGGGACAACCACCCCACCTGCCCTCCCCCCGCCCCACCACCATTTTTAGTTTGCAGATGGTGGTGCCTGAAAATGATGCTGGAGGGCCTGGTTGTGAGGGGTGAGATTACTTGACTTCTCTGAGCCTCAGTTAAGCCATTTGTACCCTCCACATGCAATGAGGATTAAAAAATGAGAGAATACAGGAAAAGGTAACCCCTTCCACCACCACTACCAAATGTATCTCTACTTCCAGGCTCATCACTGAGGACCTGCTTCCAGGCTCAGTTTGTCAGTGGAAGTAAGAATGGAAGGCGCTTATTACCCGTTGGTCTTCTGGGTCTCATTTTCCTCACCTATGAATGGAACCAGCCCCCTTAACCCTCTGGTCTCTGCTAGGTCCCAGCAGGCTGGTGGGAGTGGGGGAGCTTTGTGCATGTAGAGGCTACACTCAGGTGGGTCGTGGTTGGGGGCGTCAAGCCCAATCTGTGAGACCTGTTCTCCTCATGAGAAAGGCTCCTTGGAAGCAGCAGGGTCTCTTGACACCCTGGCTGGCCCCTCCCGGTCTCTCTGGCTCAGTGTGGAGCTGGCCTGCGCTCCCAGTGTGGATCCCTGGTCCCAGTTCCAGAGGGAGCAGAGTAGCCCTCGTGCACATACTGGGAGCATGTGTGCCTGGCCTAAGCTGTCTGGTGGTGGCCTGAGGGACTAGCCATCCCAGAGCATGCCCGGGATGTAGAAGGCGGCTCACAGAGCTCTTCTACAGACACATGTGAGGGAGCAGTCAAGTCGCACTGCCTGGGCGAGGGATTGCTGGCTGTAGGACAGACAGTGCGCTTCCTAGGGAAGATGGGACATTGTGACCATGTTCACAGTTCCCACAAGTGTGCCTGAGACAAGATGCACTTGCAGAAAGGATCAGGGAGGTCCCTATACTTGGCCTGAAGCTATTCTCCAACTCTTTGTATGGATAAGCCTTGAAGGAGACCAGGTCAATCTGCAGAGACTGTGAAAGGTGTCTTCTTTTCTTTTTCTTTTTCTTTTTTTTTTTTTTGTTGGCTCCTGGAATTCAAGGAAAGTTCTGTCATAACATTAGCTGGATACAAGCTTAAGAAATAGATGCCTCAGAGTCTAAATTCCAACAGTAACACATTAAAATATCAAAATGTCCAGGTTTCAACAAAAGGCTGCAAGACATACAAAAGAGCAGGAAGCAATGGCCCAGGCAAAGGAGAAGATTAAAGCATTAAAAACTATCAATGAGGAATACCAGACCTGGGATATACAGGACAGTTTTTTTTTGTGGTCCTACATATGCTCAAAGAGCTAAAGGAAATCAGGAAAATGATAGATGAGCACAAAGAGAATATCAATAGAGAGGTAGAAATTATGAAAAAGAATCAAACAGAGCTGAGGACCATAGTAACAGAAATTAAAAATTCCCAGAGGGGTTCAATAGTCAATTGAAAGAATCAGAGAACTTGAAGATAAGATAATTGAAATCATTCAGTCTGAGGAGCAGAAAGAAGAAAGAATGACGAAAAAACGAACAGAGCCTGAGGAACCAGAGGGAGAGAAAAGAGAAAAAGGGGCTGAGAGAATATTCAAAGAAATAATGGCCAAAAACTTCCCAAATTTAATGAAAGACATGAATATACACATCCAGGATGCTCAACAAACTCCAAACAGGATAAACCCAAATAGACCCTCACTGTAGCATGTTATAATCAGACTGTCAAACACCAAAAACAGAGAATTCTGAAAGCTTCAAGTGAGAAGCAACATGTTGTGGTACAAGGGAGCCTCAATAAGATTAAATGCTGATTTCTCATCAGAAACCATGGAGGCAAGAAGGCAGTGGGATGATAAATTTAAAGTGCTGAAAGCAAAAAAATTGCCCACCAAGAATTCTGTATCTGGCAAAACTGTCTTTCAGAAATGAAGGAGAGATTAAGACATTCGCAGATAAACAAAACCTGAGGGCGTTCATCACCTCTAGACTGCTCCCACAAGCAATGCAAAACGGAGTTCTGCAGGTTGAAAGGAAAGGTTGATAGACAACAGGTCGAAGTCATATGAAGAAATAAAGCTCTCCAGTAAGGGTAATGACATGGGTAAATATAAATGCTAGCACTATTGTACTTTTGGTTTGTAACTCCACTTTTTACTTTCTACAAGATCTAAAAGGCAAATGCCCAAAATGTAATGATAAATCAGTGGTTTTGGACTCATAGTGTATACACATATAGTTTTGATAAGAACTACATAAAGACAGGGGGTTGAGGGGTATAGGAACATAGTTTGTATATACTATTGAGGTTAAGTTGGTTATCATAGCAAAGGAGTTTGTTATCTATTTGGGATGTTAAATGAAAGCCCCATGTAAACACAAAGAAAATATCAGAGAATAGGTAAGCTCACAGAGACAGAAAGTAGAGTACAGGTTGTCAGGGGCGGTGAGGGGGATGGGGAATTAATGCATAACGGGAGTAGGGTTTCTGTATGGGGAGAAGGGAAAGCTGTAGTCATGGAAGGTGGTGAGGGTACTCATTGAAAATGGTTGAGATCGGAAAGTTTATGTTGTGTATCTATCTTCCCACAATTAAATAAATAAATAAAAGAAAAACCAACTAAAGAGACAATGACAATTAAGTGAAATACATGATCCTGGATGAGATCTAACAGAGGAGAAAAGTCTCAAAGGGATACTATTGGGACATATGAAAAAATTGAAGTATAGGCTGTAAGCTTTATATCAATGCTAAATTTCTTGTACTTGATAACTGCACTTAAGGTGGTTACTTAAGTGAATACCCTTGTTCTTAGGAAATGTGCATGGCTTCTTAAAGTGTTCAAGGAGCATGATGTGTTCGAAAATTGAATAGATAGCTAGACAGACAGAATGATGTGGCAAATGTGGCAAAATGTTAAAATTGGGGGATCTGGGTATTGGGGTGGCCATGGGGAATGGGAGTATGTTGGAGTTTTCCATATAAGGTTGTATTATTTTTGGAACCATCCTGTAAGTTTAGGAGTATTTTAAAATAAAAAGTTAAAAAAGGAAAAAGAAACAGATGAAAATAATTTTAACACCATATTTTATTTAACCCAATATATCCAAAATATCATCATTGTAACATGTAATCAACATAAACTGATTATATTATTAATGAGATTTTTTTGTTCTTTTTTTGTGTATTTTACACTTACGGGACTGGCACATTTCAAGTGCTTAACAGCCACATGGCTAGCGGCTACCATGCACCACCTACCTCTGAATTATCTGCTCCTGCGTCTTTCATTCAACTGATGAGGAAGTTCAGGCTCAGAGAAGAGCAGTGCCCGGCTCTGGGGACTGCAGCCTGTTGTCTTCATCCCATATCTCCCTGCCCTGCAAAGTGTCCAAGGCCCCCTACTGCAGAGAGGCCCCCACCCCTGCTCCCCTCCCTGGCCTCCTCTGAGAGGTGCTGCCCATGCGGGCATCAGGCTTGGGGTGAGCACAGTCATGACCCAGAGAGCCTCTTATTTGACCTGCTGGCCCACGATCACCCTTGGAGGCAGCACCAGCCGGGAAGCATCAGGTTCACGAGCAGGGGAATGCTAGGTGTCTGACCCCTTCTCCTGCAACCCCCCACACTGGGTGCCTAGAATGGGGTCGTGAGGAAGCCAGGCAAGTCTGGGGCAAGCATAAACCCAGTGACTCTGTGTCTCTGGTGGACACTGTCCTTGGTCACTAAACTTGTTCTGGCTGCACTGGTTCTGCCATAGGTTCGCTGAGGTCAGATTTGCTGGTAGCGGGTGGCTGACCAGATCTCATCTCCTCCGTCTGGAAGGCTTCTCTGCTGGCCGGCCCCCAGTGACTTTAAGGGTAAATAGGAGGTAATGAATCTGCTAGAAAAATGGGTCAGAGGCCCATTAACACACAAGTGCTGCTGAAAGCCTCCACTGCCTATGCCTGCTCTAACTATCAAATGGAATCAAGGGTGAGGCAGAGCTGGTGAGTTGGACTCCTTGAGAGGGGGTTGGAAGGTTATGCAGTGCAGGGACTGAGAGGTCCAGGCTTTGGAGACTGTCCAGAGCCTTGGGATCAGCATCCTGGGGCCCTGCCTCCTCCCTGCCACCTGGCCCTTGAAAAGCAGACAGAAGCATCTGCCACATACCCAGTGATCTATCTCATTTAATCCTCTCCATACCCTTGTCAGGGAGGTTGTAGAGTGACTGTCCCATTTTATAGATGAGGAAACTGAGGCTCAGCAAGGCAAGTTCTCACAGACAGTGATTGGGAGAGCTGGGATTCAAACTCAGGTGTGTCTGGGGTGGGAGGGATGCACTTCTGTTTTAGTTTGTCATTTGGACGGTCCTGGGTTCCTTCAAATGCAATACACCCCACCCTGAGCTCCTGTCCCCCCTTCTCGTCCCTGCCCTGCTCTGCTCTGTCCCCTCCGTGAACAAGGCCCCTGAGGACTTGCAGAGCCTGGAATTAGACTCCCGGAAGTTATTCTGAACTCCTGCCCCTCCCTTCACACCATACCCAATGATTCATTCTCTCATTCATTCAACAAACATCTGTTGAGCACCTACTATTGTGTCAGGTGCTATTCTAGGCTCAAAGGAGAAGCCTGTGAACAAAACAGACAAAACTTTTTACATTCTATCTCGGAGTATCAAACTAAACAGTACACATAAAAAACAGACAAGTGATACCTGTTATAGGATGGTGAGGGCACAGAAAAAAAGCAGAGTAGGGTAAGAGGAATTGGGAATCTTGGGAGTGGGAATCCTTGAGAGGAGTGAGGAAACAAGCCATGGGTTTATCTGAAGGAACAGTATTCCAAGGAAGGGGATCAGCCTGTGCAAAGGCCCTGAGGAAGAAATGAGTCTTGCATGTGTGAAGGATAGCAAAGAGTATGAGTGGAGAGGAGTAAGGAAAAGAGAGAGAAGAAAATAGGAGTGAGGTCAGAGAGGAAACAGGGAGAGGGGAGAACAATGTCCTTGTAGGACACTGCAAGGCCTGGCTTTTACTTGGAGTGAGACGGTCAGAGCAGCGATGCAGTCAGACTTACCTTCTGAAAGGTGCGCTCAGGAGTGAGGCGGGGAGGCTGGGAGGAGGCTGCTGCTGAGCCAGGTGACAGATGATGGCGGCTAGGACCAGGGCTGGGTAGGATGGAGCAGGTAAGAAGTGGTCAGATTTTGGCTGTGTTTTGAAGATGAAGCCAACAAGGTTTCTTGATGGATTGGACGTGGGGTGTGAGAAGAAAAGAGTAGCCAGGGATGATTACATGTTCTCTCAAGCTCCTCAGCCTTTTCTCTGCCTGGAACACTCTTCCTCCCAAGATATCCACATGGCTTGCTCCCTCATCCACTTCAG
Source organism: Choloepus didactylus (assembly GCF_015220235.1). Taxonomy (NCBI): domain Eukaryota; kingdom Metazoa; phylum Chordata; class Mammalia; order Pilosa; family Megalonychidae; genus Choloepus; species Choloepus didactylus. The sequence continues at coordinate 47,702,175 of NC_051325.1, forward strand.
GTCTTTGGTTAAAGACCTTCCCCTGATGACTTGTTTAAAATTGCAAGTCCCCCCCCCCCCAACCCCAATTCCTGATTCCCCTACCCTACCTTACTTATCCACACGGTACTTGTCAATACCTACATATTTAACTTGTTTGTTTATTGTCTCCTGCCCCCAGTTAGAATGTCAATTCCACAAGAATGGGGAATTTAGACTATTTGCTTTGCAGTTCTATCTCCAGCACCTAGGAGAGTGCCTGGCATATAATAAGGATTCAATAAATATATGTTGAGTGAGTAAGCAAATGAATGAATGAGTAAGGAAAAGAGATTGAGGAAAAGCTAATGATACAGGAGGAAAGTCAGGAGCATGTGGTATCCTGGAGGCCAAGAGAATTTAGGTCTTAAAGATACAGAATCTTCTGGCTTCTTTGTAAAAATGAGTTGTCTAGTTTTAGTACTAATGTATTTTCATTGCATAAACTCTTTTCTGAAAATTGATCATTGGCTTATGCCATCTGGGAACCATGATATTTATTTAACTAAACACTCCATTCTGTCAACATTTATGGAGAACCCTTGGGTGCCAAATTTCTTGCTAAATGCTCCACCTGGCTTCTCTCTTGTGATTTTTGTGCCAACCCTTTGTACACAGATGAACCAGGTATGGAGTGGAGAACTCCTCACCCTTTCCAATTCCCATTCCTAAGAAGCAACAAACCAGCATGAAAAGCTAAATGTGTATCACATGTATATCCACATAAGGAGGCAGAGTAAAATTTTTAAATTCAGATTCTACTAATCATATTATTCTGCAGTCTCCCACCCACCCACCCCCATTAATCTGTGGACACATTTTTATGTCAATATTGAAAGATCAATGTCATTTTCCCCATCACGTTAGAAAAATGTAAAGTGAGAAATGAAGGACCACCTCATCCCATTCCTGTGTTAACTATAGCGAACAGTTTATTGCGCGCATTTCCCGATTTGTCTGATCTGTGACCTACAGGTCCCACTGATACGCCCGCATAAATATAAAGGGCACACACAGGGACGTGCGCGTGCGCTCCGGAGCCCTGCCACCCGCGCGCTCTCCTCAGACCACGCCTCCGCACCCAGGCCCCGCCCCTAGCCACGCCTTCAAGAGCCTGGGCGAGGGGTCCGCCCCCGCCTTACCCGCTCCCGGCCGCCGATCCCGGGAGCAGGTCAGGACTCCTGGTGGCGGCTGAAAGAGGGGAAAAGGCGGGAGGGCGGCCTGGGGAGACGCACCTTAATCGTTCTAGCATCGTGCCTGAACATTGGCCTGTGTCTTGCCTTTTTCCCTCGTCAGTCCACCTTGGCGCACTTTCCACGTCGGGAGGCACAGTGCGTGTGGTGGAGCCACCGTTTGCTCACCCTCTCTCCCAGGGAGGATCCTTAGGCCGGTTCTGGGTTTCTCCTTTTACCCACGAGACGGCGCTTTGATTTGTTTAGGTAGATTCCTAGAAGTGGTATCGCTGGGTCAAAGGACCCGCGCATTTAAGGCCCTAGTGGATAATTCTGCCAAATTACTTTCTGCGATTGCCGCACACCCCTTCACGTGGGCGAGCACATCCAGGTGTCCGGATCCAGGGGCAGGGAAGCAGCGTGGGAAGGCAGCACAAGGGAGCAGAGGAAGAGTGGTGGTGGGTTCTGTTTTGCAGAAAGGATGCTGGGGCTGGGGATGTAGTAAAGATGGTGCAGTCTCCCACACGTACTTCTTTTCCATTCTTCGTCTCCCTTGGGCCTCATCTCCTCCCTAGGAAGGAGGTGATATCCAGGGCTAGAATAGGGTGAGGCCAGTGAGCATCTCCTTAAAGTTTTTACCTGGATGCCTCACTTGCCTCACCCCAATCCTAGTCCTGGTAACTTCACCCCCATTTTACAGATGAGGAGATCAAGGCTCAGAGCAGTGCAGTGATTGCCTAAGACTCCAGGGCAGGTCTCTAGAGATACACAGCTAGAGTCCCTCCTCCAGGGCTCCAAGCTGAGGGACCCTGGAGAGAAGCCAGAGCAACCAGCACAAGGGGGCTGGGGGTGGGGACGGAGGATTCTTGGGGTGCCACTAACTCAGTCATGTGATCCTGGCAGGCTCCCTGCTCTCAGGCCTCAGTTACCTCATCTGTAATAAGGGTGGGTGGAGTAGATCAGGCAGTGATGGTGAATTTTGTGTGTCAACCTGGCTAGACCATGGTGTCCAGTTGTTTGGTCAAACATTGCTCTAGATGTTGCTGAGAGGGTATTTCCTACACGGGATCAGCATCTACAATCAGTTACTTTAAGTAAAGGTGATTACCCTCCACACTGTGGGTGGGCCTCCTCCAATGAGTAGAAGGCCTTAAGAGCAAGAACTGGGATTTCCCAGAGAAGACATTCTCCCTCCAGCCCTCATCAACTCTTAGCTGAGTTTCCAGCCTGCTGCCCCAGAGATTTCACACTCCAGACTACAGCATCAACTCTTGCCCAAGTTTCCTGCCTCTGTGCCCTACAAATCTCAGACATGCCAGCTCTCATGATCTAATGAGCTAATGCCTTAAGATAAAGCTCTTAACATATAGACATATACCCTGACTGACTAACAAGGGGTTAGCAAAATCAGATGCTTCCAGGGGCCCCAGATGGTGCCACAAATTAGTAGATCTGGCCAGTTCCAGGTCTGTATGGATGTTGTGCAGGTGATGGGGCGGGCGGGGCCTGTCATGGTGTGAATGATGGTGATGGAAGGGCTTGGGCAGAGGATGTGTAGGCTGATGGAGCAGCCTCCACTCCGGACAGGTGCTCGCTCCCCTGAGGGGAGGCAGGCCTGGTATTGCTAGAATTTCTGAGGAGAAATTGGAAATTCAGATTTTCATGTCAATAGGGCCAAGTGATAACAGCCTGACTCTTAGGGGGGCTTGGGGATGACTGCTGGGACCCTCGGCCCTTTGCAATCCTCAATGCCAGAGGTTCCAACCTTTCTGACCCATGGACCACTTCTCTGAACAAACCTTTTAAATGCATAAAGCAAAATACGTTCTATGACAAAGGATTCCAATTACATTGAAATGCAGCTGTCAAAATATTTTTTTTTAAAAAAACACATTTTTGATGGAGTTATAAATGTGCTTTTTATTAATGCATTAAATAACAAGAGCTAGGGACAGGTCTAATTAGTTTGGCAATTTTGAAGCAGTGGTGACTGTAAAAGATCTTTCAAGGTATCAGCAATGACTAATGTGTTGTGAAAATATCTGTGATTTCTCTGGGTGGCGAAGTCATGGATACTGCTAATATTACTGTGGTTTGCTGTCGACATTCACAAGGGAAGGAAATGCTGAATTTTGGTTAGAGGTGAGTGAAGAGAAAGATGTCTTTTTTTTTCTCCTCCAAGTTTACTGACCCCTCCATTAAGCTCCTCTGTGAACAAGGAAGGTCCTGGACCCTGGGGCTTTCGGGGTAGGGAGGTGCTCCTGAGGAGGGGCCCCCATGGCTGAAATGGGGGGCCATGGGAACTGATCCCCAAATGCAGGCCTCTGCAACAGCAGACAAACCCGAGGACAGCTCGGAGCCTGCCCCTTCCTCCCCTCAGCACTGGTGAGTCACAAAGCGTCCTTTCTCAGGAAGACCAAATATAAACAGCTCGGGATTATCTTGAGAACAAGATGTTTGTTTACTTTTAAAAATTGCAGACATGGCAAAGCGCTCAGGCCTGCGACTGCAATTAATAATAATTTAGGTCAATCTCTCTGGGGGCAGAGCTACATCTCAGTTTTAGAGACAAAGACAAGTCTTTTCCGTGTTTTGTGTTCAGGTAACATTACTTTGTTTATTTCTTCTTAGTCATATTTTTATGGCTTTTTTTTTTTTTTGCCCCTACATTGTACAAACAATACATGTTCGTTGTAAAAAATTCAAAATGCTACAGAAAGTGAAATTGCTCCCACTTTAGTTCTTTCCCCAGAGGTACCACTAACAGTTTAGAACACATCGCGCCATGCTTTTTGTCCCCTTGCATGCACTCCCACATATTACCAGTAATGCAATTCATTTTTTCCAAATGGTGGTCTATGAAACTGTCCCTCAGGTTGCACTTTTAACCCATCACAAGTATTATTTGTCTATATGTTTGCCTCCTCATCTAGAATTTGAGGTTTGGAAGGGGAGATTCTGTGCTTTATTAATCTTTATGAATCTAATACCTTGGCCAATAATTTATACATAGGAAGATTTGATAAATCCTAAACTAATGACCAAATTAATGAATAAAGTAATTTATTTTTTTTAAAAATTAGCATAAACACCCTTCTCTTTTCGTCCATTTTATCAATACTTCTTTGCTTCAGGGTGGCTGAGAATTCAGTTGCGTGGGAGTGATTTATTCAACACTACTAATGGGTACTTGGGTTGCTTCCAGTTTTTCGAGCTTATATCCCTTCTGCACTGAACATTCTTATAACACATATATTTGTGCATACTTCTTTCTGCAGTTTTTAGTCCTTCCTATAGGTTGTACCAGTTTACAATTCCATCACCAGAGAATCTGTTTCCTGGTCCCTTGCTAAATTGTATATTTTAAAAATAATATGTTCTGAAATAATCACAAGTTTATGGGAAAGTTTCTAGAACAATGCAAAAAACTCCCAAATATCCCTCATGCAGATTCCCTAATTGTTGACATTTTATCACATGTGAGCTCTCTGTTGCTCACTCTCTCTATTATTCTTTTTCTGAATCTTTGGAGAGTGAGCTGCAGACATGATATTCTGTCATCTCTAAACACTGCAGCATGTTTCTCCAAACCAAGTTCATTCTGCTACGTAACTCCCACGTAGCCCTCCAAATCAGGAAGTCAACACGGCATACCACCACCTCCCCATCCACAGACTCCACGCAAATCTCACCAACTGTCCCAACAATGTGTCTTTTTCCCTTGTGGTCCAGAATCTTCTCCAAGAATATGTGTTGCAGTTAGTTATTATCTGTTTCTGTTTCCTGCAGTCTGGAACAGTTCCTATATCTTTCCCTGACTTTTGAGTCCTAACAGTCTTAAATGGTACAGGCCTTACATTCTGTAAGATGATCCTCAATCTAGATCCATCTAATGTTTCCGCAGGTGTTCCTGGGCAGGCAGACCCCAGAAAGGACACTCTTTGGGTGCAACATATCAGCAGGCACACGAAGGTGCTCCTCCACCCTTTGGTGATGTGAGCCTCAACCAGATTGCCCTGTGGGTGGGTCTGCCAGGACTGTGCTCCTTAACGTCGCCATTCCCCTTTTCTAATGGATTAGGATGTTCTGGGGAGGTTTTCCGAGATTATTTCAACATCTGTTCCCCGTCAGACCTCCACCCACCAGCCTTAGCCTCATGGACATCTCCTGCTTGGATCAACCACCCCGGGGTGGTGGCTGCCAAATGGTGATTTGCCGATTACATCATTCCTTCTACATTATTAGTTGGCATTCTGCTATATGAAAAAGCTTTCCCTTTCCCCCATTTATTTATATGGTCTTATCAGTAGGAGCTCATGAATTCCTATTTTATAATCCATTTCTATCATTTATTTTGATGCTTGAATTGTCCCAGATTTGACCAGTGGGGGCCGCTTCAAGGGCATGATGTCTCCTGCATCCTTTTGACATGATGCTGTTATTCATCAGTATTTCCTTCCCTTGTGGCACAAGATGTTCTAGCTTCATCTTTTCATCTTGCACTTTCCCTTCCTCAGCTTTGGAGCTGTCATTTCTTTGAGTAGCCCTGGGTCCTTACAGTGGAGAGTAGTACTTAAAATAAGGCCTGGCTTGGCGCCCAGGCCTCCACCGACCACAGGCAAAGTTCCTTAGGCTGCGGAAATGGCGGCGAGGAGTACCCAGGCCCTGGAGACCCTGTGTGACTTCTATTAGCTGCATCCAGCAACAGAACCATATTTGGGAAGTGCTCCTTCTTCAGTTTGGTGACCATGAAGAGATGAAAACATCTGAATGACATGCTGCTCAGTGAGCTCCTGACCCCTGAGGTGCCCACTCATCCTTGTCTGCACCTAAAACATGACTGGATCCTTAACAGAAGTCCTGCCTTGCCTCTCCAGTGTAAGAAGAAACAGTTTTCTTGGATGCTTAATGCTTGGACTGTCTGAGAGTGAAAACCCAGAGGAAGATAATTGGTGGCAGAACTACTGACAATGAAACCAGTGGAATCAGTGACCTTCAATGATGTAGCTATCAACTTTACCAAGGAAGAGTGGGCCATGCTGGACATGAGCCAGAGAAAGATGTTCAGAGATGTTATGTTGGAAAATATCAATCATCTGGTGTTCATGGGCTATCAGGTCTGCATATCAGAAGTGCTTTTACAGTCAGAACAAGGTGAACTGTTGAGAGAAGGATTAAGGTTTCTCCAAGTACAGAGTCCAGGCAGGGAAACTGACCATAAAAAAGAAGAAATGGTAACCATGCAACATATCTCTAAGAAGGGCACATCTACCAACCAGACAAAGATTTCTCACACTGAAGAGGATCCCCTTGAAAGTAATGATATGAAAGAATATTTCACCCTCTCCACAATGACTGACATGGGAAAGAAACCCAATGTAAACAAACAATTTCAAAGAGTTCTAAATTATTCATTCATTGGTCAAAATAAGAAAATGCAAACTGAATGTAAGTCATATAACTGTCATCTATGTGGAAAAGTCTTCAGATGTAGTTCTGGCCTTAGACAACTTGAGAAAATACACACTGGAGAAAAGCCATATGACTACCATCTATGTGGGAAAGACTTCACTGGTAGTTCTACACTCAGACAACATGAAAGAATTCACACTGTGGAGGATCCATATATCTGCCATCTATGTGAGAATTCCTTCAGTCAAAGTTCAAACTTTAGGCAACATTTAATAATTCACAATGTGGAGAAACTATATGCTTGCCATAGATGTGGGAAAGATTTCATGGATAGTACCACTCTTAGACAATCTGAGAGAACTCATACTGAAGTAAAAGCATATGTCTGCCATGTATGTGGGAAAGACTTCACTGATAGTTCTACACTCAGATTGCCTAAGAGAATTCACACTGGGGAGAAACCATATGTCTGCAATATGTGTGAGAAATCCTTCAGTCATTGTGGTACCCTTAGGCAACATGAAAGAACTCACACTGGGGAGAAACTCAATGTCTGCAATATATGTGGGAAATCCTTCAGTCATTCTGGTAACCTTAGGCGACATGAAAGAATACACACTGGAGAGAAACCCAATATCTGCAATATATGTGGGAAATCCTTCAGTCATTGTGGTAGCCTTAGGCAACATAAAAGAAGTCACACTGGGGAGAAACCCAATGTCTGCAATATATGTGGGAAATCCTTCAGTCAATGTGGTCACCTTAGGCGACATGAAAGAATTCACACTGGGGAGAAACCATATGTCTGCAGTATGTGTGGGAAATCCTTCAGTCATTGTGCTACCCTTAGGCGACATAAAAGAATTCACACTGGGGAGAAACCATATGTTTGCAGTGTGTGTGGGAAATCCTTCAATTGTTGTGGTACCCTTAGGCAACATAAAAGAATACACACTGGAGAGAAACCCAATATCTGCAATATATGTGGGAAATCCTTCAGTCGTTGTGGTACCCTTAGGCGACATGAAAGAATTCACACTGGGGAGAAACCCAATGTCTGCAATATATGTGGGAAATCCTTCAGTCATTCTGGTAACCTTAGGCGACATGAAAAAATTCACACTGCAGAGCAACCACATGTCTGCCATCTATGTGGGAAATCCTTCTATGTACATGATAAACTTAGGCAACATGAAAAAACTCACACTGGGGAGAAACCATGATTTGGCCATCCATGTGGGAAATCTTTTCATCTATGTGGAAAACTTAGGCAACATGAGAGAACTCACACTGAGGAGGAACTATAAGTCTGCCATACATGTGGGAAATCCTTCCATTTATGTGGTAAACTTAGCCATGAAAGGACTCACAGTGAGAAGAAAGTATACACCTGACATGTATGTGGGAAATGCTTCACTTATAGTCTCAGATGACATAAGGTAATTAACACTGGGGATAAAACATTTCTCCCATCTAAGTGGGAAAAACTTTAGACATTATTCTGCTATTGGACGTCAGAGAACTCATTAAGTATGTTTTGCTTATGGAAAAGCCTTCAGCCACAGTTCTACCATTTAAAATAAAAGAATTCACACAGGAGTGTAATAAATATTTCTCAATGTAAAAAAATAAATAAATAAAAAAAAAAAAAATAAAATAAGGCCTGGGCACTCAGTTTGCTCATTGCTCGTTGTGTCATTGCTTCCAGGCCTTCTCAGTGGACAGAGTCAGGGAATCGTGTGTGTGTCTGTGTGTGTGTGTGCGTTATGCATATGTGTATATGCATACACACATATACTCACATGTATTCATCTATAAATTTTTTCCGTATCTGTTTATATATATTATAAAACCACCAGTTCATGTCGATACCTCCAATTCCAATTCCATACCTCAGGGTTCTCTCTAGCCTTCCCCTTTTACGTTTGTAAATAACTTCTTTGTTGGTGAGAATCTTCGGTCTCATTATGCACAATATATTTACTTATTTGTGCAGTTGATTGACTTATTTGCTTAATATAACCCATCTCTTAACCTTGCCTGCTGTCTTCTCTTCACCCCGCCTCAGCACCCCTCTCACCACCCTGGATCCTTGGCTGCTGTGCCTGTCAGCCCACACCTCCTTGCAGCCCCCAGTCCCCTTCAGCACCCGCTTCCTTGGCCATCAGGCCCACAGGCTCCACACCTTTGCTTGATCCCCTCCCCTCTTCAGCCACTGACCAGCGACTCCACGTTCCTCCCCCACCCTCTCTCTACCCCCACACTGCCCCAGTAAGTTCAATAACTGAATTTGTCCAAACTTAGAGTTTAAAAGAAATTTCAATGTTGTAATTTGAATTTCGTTCAACGTTAGTGAGATTGGGTATCTCGTCATGTTATTTCTTATTTGAATGGCTTGTTCATTTATTTTGTCCATTTTTCTAGGAAGTTCAGCTATTTTCTTATTGCTGTGAAAGAGTTCTTTGTACAGTAGAGACCTTGGCTACAGTTTGTTTGTCTTTTGATTTTGCTTGTGATGTTAACTATAATTTTAAGGTTTTACATGATGACATTAACCAGTTTTTTCCCCAGGATTTCATGTTCCCAACTTTTTATATCAATATTTTTTTTCTAGCATTTTAACCATTTTAAAAATAGGCAAATCATTGATCTCTCCGGAATATGTTTTGGTCTTTGGAGGGAGGTTGGGAATTTTTTTTCCAAAGGGCCATCCAGTTATTGTGACATCTTTTATTGTATAGTCCACCATTTCCTGACTAATTTGAAATGTTACCATTATTAGAAATTAAACTTCAATATATATTTGGATCTAATCCAGACTTTCCATTCTGTTCACTGTCTCTTTCTTTAGGCAACAATACCACATTGTTTGACTATTGTAATTTATAATGCATATTAATAACTAGTGGGAAAAATCTCCCTCCATTGTTCTTTTTAAGGTATTTTTACAACTTTGAATGTTGGTTTTCTTGGCAAAATTTAGAATTATTTTATTAAAATCCCAAAATGTTTTTGAGGCTTTAGTTTGGATTGCATTAATTTTAGATTATTTGGGAGAGAATTTATATTTTATGATGTTAAATCTATTTAGAGAAATGTATCTATCACTATTCATGCAAGTCCCTTTTAATATATTTTAAGTCCATAAGCAGTGTTGTGTATTTCTCTGCACTACAGGTTCTGCACATTCCCTGTTAGATTTATTCCTTAGTATTTTCTTGTTCTTGTTGCTGTTGTGAAATGAGTTTCTTATTCAATTGTATTTTCTAACTAGCTGTTACTTGTATATGCAAAAGTATACAGGGAAGAAGTAGTCCCTAATGGGTAAACATGAGCTTTGGAATGCGAGTATCTGGATTCTCATCCTGGCTCTTTCACTCACAAGCTGTGTGACTGTGCGCAGGTGATTTCACAGCTCTCTGAGCCTCAGCTTCCTCATTTGTCAAACAAGGATAAAAATACTACCTATTTCAAGGCAGTGTCCCTGGCATGGAGTTAGTCGTCAGTAAATATTAGCTATTATTATTAAATATTTTTGTAATGAGCTTTTTAAAAAACTCTTGTTGGTTCTAATAGATTATCAGTTGATTCTCAGGTTTTCTAGGAAGACAATTATATAATCTGTGAATATTTTGCCGTCTCCTTTCCAAAAATTGTACCTCATTTTGTTTTCTTTTCTACTTTTATATGTCCTGATCTTATTTCTGCTTTATCAAAAATGTTCCAATTGCTTAACCTTTGAGTAAGATGTTGGTTATAGGACGTATATGTATATATTTACCCGATAGCTAGAAATCTCTAAATATCTATATTTAATAATGTTATGAAATGATTTTAATTCTTTTTTCACTAAAAATGCATCAGATTGCATTTTATCAAACAACTTTTTTTGTCATCTAAGAACATGATCTTGTCATTTCTCTGTTCTGACCAATTAATATTTGAATCATATTTAAGATTTCCTGGTGTTGCACTCTCCTTGTTGTCTTGGTGCACATCTCTGCTTGGATATTTTTGGTGGTCATTTAACATATTGCTGGAATCAGTTTGTTAATGTTTTATTTACTATTTTGGGATTGATCTTCTTCTCTTTTTCTTTTTTTTTCTTTCTTTGTTTTCTTTTTTTGCTATTGTTTTCAGTGTTTAGTGTCACTTTTATGTGTGCTTTCGTAAAAAAATCCATAAAGTTTCTTCCTTCCAACTGCTCTGGAACATTTCTTCCCCCTGTATTTTGTTTTAAAAAATAGAGGGGTGCGTACAGTTCTATGAACTTTAACATACACACACACACAATCACCACCATAATTAGAGTACAGAACATTTCCATCATCACAAAAACTCCCTTGTGGTTGCTAAAAAAGGAAAGGGGAGGGGGAAGGAGGAAAGGAGAGGGAAGAGGAGAAGGAAGACAGAGACTGAGAGCAGGGGCAGGAACAGGAGTGAGCAGGAGCTAAGAAGAAGAGGAGGAGGAGAATATTTTTTTTCAATATTTTTGAGTTTATTTAGACTTGTTTGCACCCTAACTTGTGGTCTATCCCAGAGAATGATTCTTGTGCACTAGAGAAGAATGTGTATTCTGCTGCTATTGGGTGACGTGTTCTATATAAGTCTGTTAGGTCGAGTTGGTTTATGTTATCATTCAAGTTTTCTATTTCCTTATTGATCTTCTGTCTCGATGTTCTATTAATGTAGAACCTGCTATTAATGTAGGACCATCTATTTCTCCCTTCAAATCTATCAATATTTGCTTCATATATTTTGGGTCTCTGCTGTTAGGTGCATATATATTTATAATTGTTATGTCTTGTTGAATTGACTCCTTTATCTGTATATAGTGACCTTCTTTGTTCCTTGTAATGGCTTTTGACTTAAAGTCTATTTTATCTGGTACTAGTATCACTGCCCCAGCCTTCTTTTGTTTGCTATTTGCCTGGTATGTATTTTTTTCCATCCTTTCTCTAAGCCTACTTGGGTCTTTGAATTTAAGGTGAGCCTCCGGTAAGCAGCATATAGTTGGGTCATGCTTTTTTATCCATTCTACCAATCTCCGCCTTTTACTGGAGAGTTCAATCCATTTACATTTAAAGTAATTACTGATACTTTGCCATTTTGCTATTTTATCTTTGTTAGTCTTATATCTTTTGGTCCCTGAATTTTCCCATTAATGTCTACTTTCATATTTATTTGATTTTTTGTATTGTACCATTTTGAGTCCCTTCTCTTTTCTTTTTGTATGTGTTTTTCATATATTTTCTTTGTGGTTATCATGGAGCTGTGTTGGGGATTGAATCACATCCCCCCAAAAAGGCATGTTCAAGTCCCAACCCCTGGTCCTGTGGGTATGAACCCGTTTGTGTATAGGATCTTTGAAGATGTTATTAGTTAAGGTGCCCAAACTGAATGAGGATGGGCCTTAATCCAATATGGTTGAAGTCCTTACAAGCAAAGGAACTTGGACAAAGAAAAAAAAAAAAATATGGGGAGAGACTAGAAGTCAGAAGCCAACGGAACCTGAAAGAGAAAAAGAGAGGATATTGCATGTGACAGAAAAGCCAAGGAACCCCAAGCATTGCTGGCAGCCCAGCCCCAGAATGCTGTAGTCTTCAGGAAGAAAGCATTGCCTTGCTGAAGCTTCAATTTGGGACTTCTCCTAGCCTCAAAACTGTAAGCCAGTGAATTCCTGTTGTTAAGTCAACCCATTGCACAGTATTTGTTTCAGCAGCTGGGAAACTAAACTAAACAGGCTTAAATTTTAACATCCTAAATCTGTAACAATCACGTCTGATTTGATACCAACTTAACTTCAATAGCATAAACACACACTGTTCCTGTACTCCTCCATCCCCCCACCTTTTTTGAGTACTTATTACAAATTATATCTTTGTACATTGTATGTCCCAAACCATAGATTTATCATTACTTTTTATGTATTTGCATCTTAGCACTTGTAAGAAGTAAGAAGTGGAGTTAAATACCAAAAATACAAAAGTTCTAGCATTTGTAATTACCCAGATGGTTATCTTTACTGGAGGTCTTTGTTTATTTATGTCTCTTCCATCCACTGTCTAGGGTCCTTGCTTTTCAGTCTAAAGAACTCCCTTTAGCATTGCCTGTACAGCAGGTCAGTTGGTGATGAACTCCCCCAGCTTTTGTTTATCTGGGAATGTCTTAATCTCTCCCTCATTCTTGAAGAACATTTTCACTGGATATAAAATTCTTGGTTAGCAATTGTTTTCTTTCAGCAGCACTGCCTTCTTGCTTGCCTCCATGGTTTCTAATGTGAAATTGGCACTTAATCATATTGGGACTCTCTTGTACATAACACATTGCTTTTCTCTTGCATTTTTTAGAACTCTCTCTTTGTCATTGGCGTTAGGCAATTTACTATGTGTCTGGGCTGGGCATGCTTCTGTTTGAATTTATCCTGTTTGGGGTTTGTTGGGATTCTTGAATGTGCATATTCATGCCTTTTGTTAAACTTGGGATTTTCTGCTGTTATTTCTTTTGAATATTATTTCTGGCCCCCCTCTCTTTTTCTTCTTCTGGGACTCCCATAATGTATATATTGGTATGCTTGGTGGTGTCCCACAGTCTCTTAGGTTCTGTTCACTTTTCTTCATTCTTTTTTCTTCCTGCTTCTCAGCCTGAGTCATTTCAGTTGTCTTGTATTCAAGTTCACTGATTCTTTCTTCTGCCAGGTCCAATCTGCTGTTGAAACCCTCTACAGAATTTTTCATTTCAGTTATTGTGGCCTTCAACTCCAATATTTCTGTTTGGTTCCTTTTTAAAATTTTCTATCTCTTTATTTAGATTCTCATATTGTTCATTCTTTGTTCTCATGATTTCCTTTAGTTCTTTCTCTGTATTTTCCTTTATCTCCTTGAGCATATTGAAGATCTTTTTTAAAAAGTCTTTATCTGATATGTCCAAAGTCTGGTCTTCTTCATTGACAATTTTGAGATTTTTATTTTTTTCCTTTGGATGGGCCATCATTTCTTGTTTCTTTGTTTGTCTTGTAATCTTTTGTTATGCACTGTACATTTTTTTTTAATTCAGTTTTACTGAGAAATATTCACATACCATACAATCATCCATGGTATACAATCAGCTGTTCACAGTACCATCTTATAGTTATGCATTCATCACCCCAATCCATTTTTGAACATTTTCCTTACACCAGAAAGAATCAGAATAAAAAATAAAAATTAAAATAAAAAAAAAAAACCCACCCAGATCACCCCTCCATCCCACCCTATTTTTCATTTAGGTTTTGTCCCCATTTTTCTACTCATCCATCCATACACTGGATAAAGAGAATGCGATCCACAGGGTTTTCACAATCACACTTACTGTCACCCATTGTAAGTTACATTGTTATACAATTGTCTTTAAGAGTCAAGGCTAGTGTGTTGGAGTTTGGTAGTTTCAGTTATTTACTTCTAGCTATTCCAATATATTAAAACCTAGAAAGTGTTATCTATATAGTGCATAAGAATGTCCACCAGAGTGACCTCTTGACTCCATTTGAAATCTCTCAGCCACCAAAGCTTTATTTCATTTCATTTCGCATCCCCCTTTTGGTCAAGAACATGTTCTCAATCCCATGATGCCAGGTTCAGATTCATCCCTGGGAGTCATATCCTGTGTTGCCAGGGAGATTTACACCCCTGGGAGTCAGGTGCCATGTAGGGGGGCGGGCAGTGGGGTCACCTGCCAAGGTGGCTTAGTTAGAGAGAGAGGGCCACATCTGAGCAACAAAGAGGCACTCAGGGGGAGACTCTTAGGCACAATTATAAGCAGGTTTAGCCTCTCCTTGCAGCAGCAAGCTTCATAGGGGCCAGCCCCAAGACAGAGGGCTCAGCACATCAAGCTGTCAGTCCCCAATGTTTGTGAGAGCATCAGCAACAATCCAGGTGAGGAAGTCCAACACCTCTGCATTCTTCCCCAGCTCTTCAGGGGGGCCCTGAATGATATATTTTTATTCTCCACCCAAATTACTTTAGGATGTGTTGCTATTTCATTCTAATCTATACAGACCTACCATAGCTCACTTCCTATTCAAAGTTCCATTTAATTGTGGTATACTGACTAGAACAAACTGACTGTAGAAGTTATATTGTTTAGAAAATATAGGTCTTACACCAAATAAACATCTTTTCCCTTGGTCTCACATGGAAGTTGAGGTTTGAACACAGTCAGTTTCAACCTTTACCCTTTGGCTCGATTTGCTCTTGTCTTAACTAGGTCTGCTTTATTGATATCTCTAATTGAAGTCTGGGCTCTGTTTCAACTTTTTTTTTTTTTTAACAGTTGCTGTATGCATAAATACTGATATTCATATCTGCCGAGCTCTTGCTCTGAGTTTCACGTGTAACACAGATACCCAGTGTTCTAGAGACCAATCAGGTTATAATTAAGGGATCGATATCTCAGAGTTTGGAGACAGCCGTTTCAATTCAGGAATAGATTTGACCTGTGTAAGAGCTTACAATTTAGGGACCATTACAATAATCATTTCCCTTTTAGGCTGTGCTCTAAGATTTAATTTCTGAGTTTACACATAGTAGTTAGTCCATATTGGTGAGGCATTATAGTGTTTGCCTTTGTTTCTGGCATACTTCACCCAGAATGCTATCTACAGGATCCATTCACCTCATTGTGTGTCTCACAGCTTCACTCCTTCTCGTAGTTGCTCAATATTCCATTGTATGCATATGCCACAGTTCACCATTCTGTTCCTCGGTCAGGGTACCCTTAGGCCACCTCCACCCATTGCAAATCATGAACACCGTGTCCACAAACACCAGTGTGCTAATGTCCACCCATGTCTCCGCTCCTGGATCCTCCAAATACACACCCCACAATGAGGTCGCAGGACCCCATGACCCCACATTCTCAGCTTCATGTGGAGCCACCACAGTGACCTCCAGAAAGTCTACACCATTCTGCCTCCTCATCAACAGTAAATAGGTACATCCCTCTCTCCATGTTTTCTCCAGCACTTTTACTTCTATTTATATTTTATCCCACAATCTTATAGAGATATATTCATATAACATACAACCATCCACAGTGTACAATCAGTTGTTCATGGCATCATCACATAGTTGTACATTTATCACCACAGTCAGCACTTGAACATATTGATTATTATGAAAAAGTGTTTTTTTTTTTTTTTTGGTGAATAATAAAAAAGACAATAAAAAGAAACATAAAAATGTCATACAATACAATATAATAGTAAGGACAAAAAACAATACCACTATCAAGAATCCCATATCTCTCCCTTATATGCCCCTCTCCTATACATTTAATTTTGGTATATTGCCTTTGTTACATTTAATGGAAGCATACTGGAATGTTGCTGTTGACCATAAGACTCCAGTTTGCTTTGATTATGTTTTTTCCCAAATACCATCCTTTTTTTTCAACACTCTGGATGCTTGACATTCATTTGTTCTCTCACATGTGAGAACATTTTTATATTTGTACATTTAGCAACAGTCATTGGCCACTCCAGTTTTTGCCAAGTTATACAGTCGCAGTCTTCATTATTTATCTTTACCTCTGGTGTCATACATTCCCCTATCCCACCTCTTTCAGCTTCACTCACAGATGTCTTTGTTCCATGTACTTACAATATTGTGCTACCATCACACAGTATTATGCTATCCATTTCTGGATCTATACAATCATTCCTGCTGAACATTTCTGTAGTCCTTCAGCATCAAATGCCTGATCTCTACCCTCTTTCTATCTCCTGGTAGCCTGTGTTATCAGCTTTTAACTCTCAAAGTTTGCTTATTAGTGTTATTTCATATTGGTGAGACCATACAGTATTTGTCCTTTTGTTTCTGGCTAACTTCACTCAACATAATATCCTCAAGGTTCATGCACGTTATTATATGTTCCATGCCTTTGTTCTGTCTTACAGCTGCATAATATTCAATCATGTGTATATAATACAGTTTGTTTATCCACTTGTCCTTTGATGGACATTTGGGCTGCTTCCATCTCTTGGCAATCATGAATAATGCTGCAGTAAGCATCAGTTTACAAATGTCCATTTGTGTCTTAGCTTTCATTTCCTTTGAATATATACCTAGCAATGGAATAGCTGGGTCATAAGGCAGATCTATACTTAGCTTCCTGAGGAACCTCCACACTGTCTTCCAGAGTGGTTGCACTATTCTACATTCCCACCAACAATGAATAAGTGTGCCTCTTTCTCCACATCCTCTCCAGCACTTGTGATTTTCTGTTTTTTGGATAATGGCTGCTCTGGTAGGTGTGAGATGGTATCTCATTGCGGTTTTGATTTGCATTTCCCTAATAGCCAGTGAAGTTGAGCATTTGTTCATATGTTTTTGAGCCATTTGTATTTCCTCTTCGGAAAAGTGTCTGTCCATGTCTTTTGCCCATTTTTTAATTGGGTCATTTGTCTTTCTGTTGTTGAGTTGTAGGATTGCTTTATATATTCGGGATATTAAACCCTTATCTGATATGTGGTTTCCAATTATTGTCTCCCATTGTGTAGGCTGCCTTTTTACTTTTCTAACAAAGTCCTTTGATGTGCAAAAGTGTTTGATTTTGAGGAGATCCCATTTGTCTATTTGTTCTTTGGTTGCTTGCGCTTTGGGTGTAAGGTCTAGGAAACCATCTCCTATCACAAGATCTTTAAGATAGTGCCCTGTGTTTTCTTCTAAGAGTCTTATGGTCTTAGCGCTCATGTTCAGGTCTTTGATCCAGTTAGAGTTAATTTTTGTATAGGGTGTGAAGTAGGAGTCCTCTTTCATTCTTTTGGAAATGGATATCCAGTTCTCCAAACACCATTTATTGAAGAGGCTGCTCTGTCCCAGTTGATTTGGCTTGACTGTCTTATCAAAGATCAATTGTCCATAGATGCAAGAGTCTATTTCTGAGCACTCAATTTGATTCCATTGGTTGGTATCTCTGTCCTTATGCCAGTACCATGCTGTTTTGAGCACTGTAGCTCTGTAATATGCTTCAAAGTCAGGTAATGTGAGACCTCCCACTTCATTCCTCTTTCTCAGATATTTTTGGCTATTTGGGGGACCTTGCCCTTCCAAATAAATTTGGTTATTGGATTTTCTATGTCTGCAAAGTAAGTTGTTGAGATGCACTGTACATTTTAATATTTTAAAGTGTTGACTCTAGGATTTAGTCCCAGAGCTGTCTGTTTCTTAAGTTTGTATCCAGCTAGTGCTATGGCTGAGATATCCTTGAGTGCCAGGAGCTAACAAAAACAAACAAACCAAAGCTAAAAAAGACCTTTCACAGTCCTTGCAAATTGCCTCTGCATTGGCTGGTGCTCTTCTTCAGAGTTTAAGTCCTCCCATCAAGATCAGTCCAAGGCAAATGTGAAGTGCAGGGTCCTCTCTGTCTTTTCTGAGACAGAGTCTTGTCCTGGGTTTGTGCTTGCTTGTGGCCTTAGGAATTCTCTGTTCACAGGAATTTTAATGCCACCTCTACTACCTTTGAAATGGACTTTCTTCCCCTCCTGGGTGCCTATTGAATGACTTAAAACAGATAATCCTTTGCCCCAGGCCGCTTCAACTTAACACTTTCTTACAGTACTTTATCTATCCGTAGGCTGCTTCTGCTTGCAGGACAGTTCTGGGAGGAAGACCCAGAGATGAGTTTCCTGGTTCAGTTTCTCATGCTGCCACCGGATAGATTGGCACTGACATGCAGACACCCTGCACTGTGTGTAAAGGGGTAGTCTGTTCCAGGGAGCCACCATGGGAGTGAAGGCCGACTCCACCCCACACCAGGGAGAGGTGGGGGGAGGGGCTAGCAAGGCCACCATGAGCTTCGCCTACTGTTTTTAGCTGCATTTTCTTCACTCAGCACTTGACCAGTTACTACAGCCCTTTAACTGTTTTCCTGAATTTTGAGGAAGATGGCTCTGCCAGGTTTTTGCTAGTTGTTCAAAGATTCTTTGGAGGAAAGACATCCTGGAGTATCTTTTACCACCATCTTGGTTGTCTGGAACTCTTGTGCAAGGTGATTGTGCCAGTTTGAATGTATTATGTCCCCCCAAATGCCATTGTCTTTGTTGTAATCTTGTGTGGGCAGACCTATCATTGTTAATTAGATTGTAATTCTTTGAGTGTTTCCATGGAGATGTGCCCCACCCAACTGTGGTGATGACTCTGATTAGATAATTTCCATGGAGGTGTTGGCCCGCCCATTCAGGGTGGGTCTGAATTAAATTACTGGAGCACTGTATAAGATCAGACAGAAGGAGCAAGCTGCTACAGCCAAGAGGGACACTTTGAAGAAAGCACAGGAGCTGCAGATGAGAGACATTTTGAAGACGGCCATTGAAAGCAGACTCTTGCTCCTGAGAAGCTAAGAGAGGACAAGTGCCCCAAGTACAACTAAGAGTGACATTTTTGAGGAACTGCAGCCTAGAGAGGAATGTCCTGGGAGAAAGCCATTTTGAAACCAGAACTCTGGAGCAGACACCAGCCACATGCTTTCCCAGCTAACAGAGGTGTTCCGGACACCATTGGCCATCCTCCGGTGAAGGTACCTGATTGCTGATGTGTTACCTTGGACACTTTATGGCCTTAAGACTGTAACTGTGTAACCAAATAAGACCCCTTTTACAAAAGCCAGTCCATCTCTGGTGTTTTGCATTCTGGCAGCATTAGCAAATGAGAACAATGATCTTGGTTTTTGTTTTTGTTGCATCAAAATCAGTCTACTTTTAGAATGTTTAAGTTTTCTTTGTGATCTAACATACAGCACATTTTTGAAAGCATCTCATTGACACATGAAGACAAGGAATCTTCTCTGTTGTCTGTTTATAGAGTTTAATATATCATATACCCTCATATTTGATCAGTTTTATTAATCATGTAATTCAAATTATTTTTATTCTTACTTATTTAACCTAACTGCCAAAATTGAGAAAGGGGAGTTAAAGTTTCCTACTCTTGTGTTTTTATTGATTCATCTTGTATTTATCTATAGTTTTTGCTTCATGTATTTTGATGCTACATTATATGGAGCATGGTTCATGATAGTCATCCTCATTGTATCTGATACCCTTTATCACTATAGGTGATGCTTTGTCTCATTTAACAGTTTTCGGCTCCACTTCAACCTTGTCTCATGTTAATCTCATGGATCTTGGTTTCTTTTAGTTTGTATTTTCCTGGTAGGTTTTTGAAAATCACTTTACTTTTAACTTCTGCCCAGTACTCTTCTTCCCTTCTGTTTCTCTTGCCCCCAATTCAACTGACTAGTGACTGATATAGTTTATCCTATTTTTTTCTTTAAAAAACCAATATACTCAAACCTCTCCTCCTTTATTTATCAGCTCAAGAAAGAAAACAGTATATAATATAATAGTGTATATCAACTCTCTACTATGAAAGATTACAAAATGAAAGCATTCGTATTTTCTCTCTATCCCTAATTTATTATGATCTGAAATTTTTATCATAGTCCGTTATACTAATTCTATTTTTATTGTTTACTTTTACATAAAGATAGATTTTCTTTTAGGAAATAAATCATTTGTATTTTGATTTAAAATTCATTTTCACGTTTAGTTCTTAGCTCTGTATTTAAAAGGATTCCAGCCTCACTTCTTGGACTTCCCTTCAACAGCTTCCCTATTCTTGACTACTTTATTTTAGAGTTATCTTTTGGTTGTGTGAGTTTTATTATCAAAAAACATCTTTAAAAGAAATGTTAATCGATTCTATAGTCCCTGAATAAATACAAATATGAATAAAAACTTTATTGGTCATAACATTATTAAGTCAGACTTTTGTTTCCTCAAAATGTTGAAATCAAATTAATATATGGAGAAATTCCTGAGATGGCCTCATATTCTTCCTCTTTGTTGGTAAGTTGGTATTCCTGGCTGGCTGCTTTTACACGTCCTTTTAAAATCTTTCAAGTTGAACATTTTTATCAGAATATATCTAGATTTTCATCTTTCTGTAATAATTTTGTTTGTAATGCTATATAACCTTTCAATCATATTTGTTTTTTTCCTTCATTATATGATGGACTGTTTTTATGAAGTATTTGTTCTGTTCTCTTCTTTAAGGAAGCTACTTGTCTGTATGTTTTCCTCCATTGACAGCCTCCATAGCAATCATCTCCTCTAAATTGTTTCTATCTCTTTGATCTTTTTCTCTGAATTGTGTGATTTTTCTATAGCCCTACTTTAACACCCCCAATTTAGTTTTCTTCTGTGTTGGTTCTGTCCTCACTGTTCCTTACCTATTTAATAGTTGTATAGTGGTATTATTCTGGTTCATAATTTCTTACCTTGGCTCTTTGATTCTTCTAATCATATTCTATTGAATTATCATCTCATCTTTAGTTTCTTAGAGACTGTGATACATTCGTGTCTAATAATTTTTCTGTTTCCTGGGTTATGTCATTTTCCAAAACAGAGTCTTTATCTGTTTTTAGCCTGATCTCTTTCTTTATTTCCTTATTGTTGGTTTTTCTGTTGTGTTTTACCAAGGTAGGGGAGGAGGGCCTTGGGCAGTGGCAATAAGTGGAATTTTCATGACTTTCTTTATATGGGACATGTTTTAAAGCCCTGCAGTGGGATCACTCTGCCTGGCTGGGGACATATCCAGCAGGGGAGATGGGGAGGAGGGACACTTTCCATTTCAGGTGGTCCTCAGCTTCAGGAGAGCCCACCTTTTGAGGCTGAGTCTTTGCCATCAAGAACAACTGGTGTGCAGCCATCGCTTTCCAAACAGGCTCCTCTTTCTTCTAGTGAGTTTGAAGCCTAAGGATTCCAGCTGGCTCTATCTCTTTACAGGGAGGGAGAGAGGCCGAGGGAGTCATTCTTTATATTCTATGTCTTTCCCTGGGCTAACTCTTCCACAGGAGATTTTGTTGTCTCTCTCCATTCTGTGAAGGTTTGTATGTTGTCAGAAGTGTTTTATCCGAGTGTTTATCCCCTTGGAAGACTTCTGCTTCCCTCTCAGCTAGAGGGAAAAAGGCAAGTCTCGTAAGTTTGTCTATCGTTGGCCAGCTCACTATTTTCTGGAATAAGGGAGCATCTTGTAGACCAGTGTTTCTCAACTGGTATCTGTTTTGTTACCAGGGATGTTTGGAGACATTTTTGATTGTTGTAATTGGTGGTGGTGGTGGGGGGTGCTGCTACTTGGCCTTCTGTGGACAGAGACCAGGAATACTATTAAATATCCTACAATGCACAGGACAGGCTCCACAACAGAGAATTATCCAGTCCAAAGTGCTAACAGTGCCAAAATTGATAAACCCTGGCCTTTCCTTGGTTGTGCATTCTCCCAGACTTCACCCCATTAAATGGGTGTTGTCATAAGGTTCTTCTGAATTTCAGTTCTCCAACATTTTGTCCACTTCAGAGAGTATCAACATTTTAATTCTCAAGGTCTTCTTCCAATTCGGTTGTAATTTTCTTTTTCAAAATTTGACCCATATGTTTGGTTCCCCTCCCTAGCTTCAGAACTGCTGGCATATTCTTGGTCAGTTTTTGTTGCTTTTTTTTCATTCTATTCAATATGGAGAGAAGGACTTTCAGCAAACTTGCATTTACTTTACCATCTCTCCTTGGATGTTTCAGTTAAAAAGAAAATCTCAGAATAATTCAGTCATTCAATTTCATATTTCAGAAGTGGCTGTAATTATTACTTGGGGTACATTTTCAAATCACTCTTTTCTGGGCATTATCTCATTTAATCCTCTGATCATCCAATGAAGGAGGTATTGGGCCCATTTTATATAGGCTTCCACTCATCCATGGCTTGTGAGTTGCTGTGGATTAGATGTTTTTGACTCTGAATGTTGTGCCTTTTCCACTACTCTGCAGTCCTTTCCAACAAATGAAATAATAGCCTCGTTGTTGTCTGCTGGCAAGTGTGTTTGTCAGAGGAAATTGGATTCTGACAAGACATATCTCCCCATATCTGTTCTACCTAAGGGCACATTTAATTGAACTTAACTGGAACAACTTCCCAGGGCTTTTAAATTTTATTATTACTTTTTATATCTCACTGTTCAGCAAATGCGAAAATTTACCATCATTAAAAGCAGGTGTTGTAAGTGCAATTATGTGGTTTTCTCCTCTGCCTGTTGGAAATGGAAGAAATCTAACAACTGTATTGGCTCACCGTGGGTTGGACTTTTCAGCCTCTACCCATTTTTGTTCCACTGTGTGATGGACCCATTCATTCAGGTTACGTGAAGAGAGAGAACACTGTGGTCCCTGTCTTGGCTGTGTGACCAAGAGCACGTTACTGAACATCTCTGGGCTTTACCTTTTCCTGGTGGAAACTGAAGGTATATGGCCACACGTGTCTCCCAGCCTTGAAGTTTTCAGATTCCATGAAATCCAAACCTGGGAATTGGCCCTGGACCATGGCTCCAGCCTGGGCCTTGCTATACTGCTGGGCAGCCTTGGGCAAGTTTCTTCCTTTCTTTGGACCTCAGTTTACATCTGTAAAATAGCCAAGTTAGATAAGCTCAGTGTTTTTCAAATGGTGTTCCAAGGGGCCCTGGGAACTGTGGAGGGGGAAAAGGAGAAGCCGAGATAATGCTCTAAAGGTTTTGCCTCTGGGTAAGGTTATCTTTATAAAAAGTTTTCCATTTGTAAGAAACCAAAAAATTGATCTGAGATATTCCTCTGAGATATTCCTTCTAATATAGCCTCTCTCCTGAAGGAAGTTCCCCCGGGTGAACATTATTAGAAACTAAAACTTACTTCTTTAAGCATCATTTTTTGTTTCATATTGAATGGAAATCAATATAAAGTGGGTTCAGACTTCTTGACCTTATTTAACATAAGGGACTGAACATAATTAATATCTTCTTGGTGCTAAGGATCATTATTATGAATATCCATTTTCCATGATTTCCTCTCTACTCCTTGGCTCTCAGGTTATCTGATGGACCTGACTGCTCCTGCCATTGAGGAGTCATTCTTTTTTTTTTTTAATATTCATTTTATTGAGATATATTCACATACCACACAGTCATACAAAACAAATCGTACATTCGATTGTTCACAGTACCATTACATAGTTGTACATTCATCACCAAAATCAATCCCTGACATCTTCATTACCACACACACAAAAATAACAAGAATAATAATTAAAGTGAAAAAGAGCAATTAAAGTAAAAAAGAACACTGGGTGCCTTTGTCTGTTTGTTTGTTTCCTTCCCCCATTTTTCTACTCATCCATCCATAAACTAGACAAAGGGGAGTGTGGCCCTTATGGCTTTCCCAATCCCATTGTCACCCCTCATAAGCTACATTTTTATACAATTGTCTTCGAGATTCATGGGTTCTGGGTTGTAGTTTGATAGTTTCAGGTATCTACCACCAGCTACCCCAATTCATTAGACCCTAAAAAGGGTTGTCTATATTGTGCGTAAGAGTGCCCACCAGAGTGACCTCTCGGCACATTTTGGAATCTCTCTGCCACTGAAGCTTATTTCATTTCCTTTCATTTCCCCCTTTTGGTCGAGTAGATGTTCTCCATCCCACGATGCCGGGTCTACATTCCTCCCCAGGAGTCATATTTGAGGAGTCATTCTTGACTCTAAGATGAAAGTGTAGTTACGATGAGGCTCATTTTTAGAGGAATCCCCATGTTTCTAGCATAGCCATCTCTCCACAACTATAGAACCAAATATCCAGTTGTCTCAGGCCTTCGTTATTGGGTTGTTCCAAAGACACCTTAAGTCCAACACCTCCCCGCTTCCCTCCCCCACCAACAGCTCCTTTACTGGTAAAGGTTCCTCACCTCCGTTCACGTCGCCCAAGACGGAAACCTGGGACACATCCTGGACTCGTCCGCTTTCCTCAGCTTCACCACCCTATTAGTCACCCTGTCCTTGCTCTGCCCCCAAAACAGCTGAATAACTTCGAGCACATCCCCTAGTCCCTCTGGGCCTCAGTTTCCTCAGGAAGGAAAGATGGAAGGAAGCAAACATTTACCGAGTTCCTCTTTGCTAGGCATATTATAAGGTTTTTGACATCAAAAAGACTGAATCATTTGGATGGTTTGTATGGTGTGTGCAGATATCTCAATAAAATCATATTTAAAAAACAAACAACAACAAAACAAAAAGTATATCTGAGAAAAAAAATCCAGTTTTGCCACTTCTTGGCTTTGTGTCTTTGGGTAAGTAACACCTCCCCTTCCTTAGTTTGTGGGTGACAATAAGTGTTTTGAAGATTAAGTGGACAGTGGACCTGAAACACAGGAAGAGTTTGATATATTTTCTCCAGCCTGCCTGCCTGTCCTCCCTTCTTTCCTCTTTCCTTCCTTGCCTCTTTGAGAGTCTATCTGTTTAGCTGTATTTTTCCGTCCAGGCAAATACTCTTGCCCTGCAAGTGTGTGCCTTGTTTGGGAGTCCGGGCCGTGAGTTGAGGCTGTGAGTTGCAAACACATCAGCTCCTCCAGCTTTCTTTTGCTGACTTACAAATGTCACGTTCATCCAAATAGTAATTTCAGGGCAGACTTCTTTTCTGATTTGTTGGTGCTTCCGAAAAATTAAATGGAGAGAACACTGAGGTGCCTGAACAGGATGAACTCACTGCAGAAGCAGAGCCGGCTCCACCCTCCCACCCCACAAAGTTCTAAAATTAGATTCGGCAAAACCTGTGAGGAGGGTTGGGTCCCACTCTCACCCCTAAAGCAAAGGCTGTCTCGTTTGCCTTACGGTCCTGGGTAGCCTAAAGTCCCCAGGTTGGGGGTTGGGCCCTCAAAGCTGATCCAGGAGCTGTGGCATCTCCCCCCTCCCTCCACTTATAATTCCACATGGAACCAGGCTCCACAGGAGGGGCTGAGCTCCCTGGACCTGCCAGTAAATGTTTCATTTAATTTTTCTCTTTTTAAGAATCAACTTTATTGCAGTATAATTTACATGCAATGTAATGTGCGCATTTTAAGTGTCCAGTTCAATGAACTTTGAGAGAAGTATACATTCATTGAGCTTCCACCACAATCAGGATATAGAACATTACCATCACCCCTTTAATTTTTCTTTTTCATTAAGAAATATTGCAACCATTCAGAAAAGTCTCAAGATTAATATTTCAAAATAACCCTTAAAATAACCTACCACCAAGATTTGCCATATTTGCCTTGCTTTGTTCTTATTCTCATGCTGCCTCTCCCCTCCCTTCATCTACCCTCTCTTTTAAAGAAATCAAATAGAATTCTTTTAAAGAAATGAACATTGCAGAATCAGTTGGAGCCTTCCGCATCCCAATCCTCGAGGGTACCATTGTTGTGAGTTAGTGTGAATCCTTCCTACCCATGTTTTAAAACTCATACTGCATGCATTATGTATGATCACAGATAATATACAGCATTGTTAGGTAGTGTTCTAGTTTGCTAATGTTGCTGGAATGCAGAACACCAGAGATGGATTGGCTTTTATAAAAGGAGTTTATTTGGTTACACAGTTACAGTCTTAAGGCCATAAAGTGTCCAAAGTAACACATCAGCAATCGGGTACTTTCACTGGAGGATGGCCAGTGGTGTCCAGAAAACCTCTGTCAGCTGGGAAGGCACGTGGCTGGCGTCTGCTGGTCCATTGCTTCTGGGTTCTGGTTTCAAAATGGCCTTCTTCAAACTGTCTGTGGGCTTGTCCCTTAGTTTCTCCAGAGCAAACTTTGGGCTAGCTTCTCCTAATGACTCTAAGCATCTCCACATGTCAGTGTCGGTGTCAGCTCTTAGCTTCTCTCCAAAATGTCCCTCTCATCTGCTATGCTCAATTCTCCTGGGACAAACTCTGGGCTTCATCTCTTAGCTTAGCATCTTCAAACATCCTTCTGTCTGCATCTCCAAGCATCTCCAAGCATCCGCAAGCATCTGGGTCTGTGTCTGCTCTTAGCTTCTCTCTTAAATATTCCAGTGAATTAATCAAGACCTACCCTAAATGGGCGGGGTCAAATCTCCATGGAAACATCCAATCAAGAGGTTACACCCGAATAAAAAGAGTAATAAATCTGCCCCCACAAGATTGCATTAAATAATATGCCTTTTTAGAGGACACAATATATCCAAACTGGCACAGAGTTGGATGAGATTTGGAATTATGTGTTACAGATGGAAAAACTGAGGTCCAGATTTGGGGAGAGAGACTTGTCCAGACACCCTGGTTTGTCCTGTCTGCTGGAGAGCACAGTTCAAGGACTGCCCAGCTCCCTCGGAGGCACCCACTCTGAATCTGCCCGGGCCCCATCTTCTGATCTGGCCACATAGTCCACAGCCATCTATGAGTGGGGAGGAACACATGCTACCTGCTAGGTGATTTCACATCTACATATTGATTTGTTCTTCAGGGCAGCCCCAGGGCTGATGGCTCTCATCGCCATTTTACAAAGGGAAAAATGGAGACTCAGAGATGGTGATTAATTGGTCAGAGTCACACAGCAGAGCTGGGAATCCCACATCCATGCAGCTCCAAAGCTCATCCTGTATGACCTGGGTGGGCTTCCTTGAGATCTCTGTGGCAAAAGGAGTAGGTCTGGGGAGTGGACTCCAGGGAGATGTGAATCCTGGTTTGTCATTGGGGGACTCAGAGTCAAACCAAGGGAAAGCAGCCCCTTCTCTGGCCCAGACCCTCCCCTACCCCCAACTGTTCGAGAACCTGTTACCCTTCCCCCAACACAGTTACCTCTGCCCTGAGCCTGCCCCCAGTGCCCAGAGCCTCCAACCCTGACTCTTCCCTCTGGCCCAAGAGCAAGGAGGGTTTCACAACTCACACAGCCCAGCCATACAACCGCTTTCTCCCCTGCATAGACTGAACAGGCAGGGAATGTTCTCCATTCATCCATTCATTCCTTTATTCACTCGTTCACTCACTCCCTCACTTAATCTTAATGGACACCTACCACATGTCAGGTATTGGATAACAAGGTGACATGTGGCTTGTGACCTTGGGCAAGTTGCTTAACTCTCTGGGCCTCAGTTTCCTCACCTATAAAACAGGGATAATTAAAACTTAACTCCTCAAATGGCTGAGATGAGCAAGGCTGTGTGGTTATGATCCGAGGGCCAGTTTGCCTGTGGGCTTCAGTGCTCTAGGCTGCTTTGTCCAGTGTAGGGGCTCTGAAGCCAGACTACCTGGATTCAAAATCCACTACCTCCCTGAATAGCTGTGTGTTTTGGGGTGAAATACTTAACCTCTCTGTGCTACATTTCCTCATTTTAAAAACTATGTTAATAATAGCCCCTACCTCATGAAGTTGTCATGAATATTAAAGGAGTTAATATACATAAAGCTCAAAGAACCATGCCAAACTCATAGTAAGTGCTACATAAATGTCACATATGTTATTATGTTACTGCTGATAATACAATTGCAGTTGTAACTTGTGATAGTTAAGTTCATGTGTCAACTTGGCTAAGTTATAGTGTCCTGTTGTTTGGTCAAGCAAGCACTGGTCTGATTGTTTCTGTGAGGGTATTTTGTGGATTTAAATCATTAGTTGATTGCATGTCTGGCTGAGTACACCAACAGTCAAAGGAGTTTGCCTTCAGCAATGAGAGAAGTCTCATTCAATCAGCTGAAGGCCTTAAAGAGCTGACTATTTCAGCAGTCAGAAGGGAGAATTTCTATCCCTACTTCAGCCAGCCAGCTTCTTTCAGAGAATTCATAGAAACTTTCATCAGAGTTCCCAACTTGTGGCCTACCCTACTGAATTTGGACTTGCCAATCCCAACGGTTATGTGAGCCAATTCCTAGAATACGTCTCTTAATATTTGGAAACATATCCTGTCAGCTCTGTTTCTCTGGAGAAACACAGATTTTGGCACATAAGTGTTTCTTGAGAAACAGAATCTTAAGGATAAGATTTCTGAGTTGGTTTTGAGATTTTTGGAATTGGTTCTCTGGCCTGATTAAAAGGCACTAATGATTCTATTTTCAATGATCAATATTACACTAGTAGTCCATGGTGAGAATTTGCAATAGAGAAAGCAAGATACCACCATTGCATACTGTTACTCAAGTGGTTATAAGAGGTAAGGCTTTGGGTGACAGTGTATTTGATATCTTAACAGAGTTTTGTGGAGTTAAAAAGTATAATGATGTTGGCTGGTTGTTCTTAAATGCTTTGGATACAGTTGTTAAAGAAAGGGATGATGAGATCAAGGGTTCAAATTCCCAGCTCAAGTACCACATGAAGGACATGAAAGTTTCTATGTGTGACCTGAAAGAAACTCTTATTTCTTATAGTTGCAGATTTGAGATTCAGAAAAACCAGATCCAGACTTTCATTGTGCAAGCAGCTGAATTACAATGTAAATTGAATTCCTTACTTTCCTGGGTGTCTGCTATTAAAGTGAGGGCACTGATTGGGAAGGAATGTAAACTGGAATGAGCTAATAACAATGATAGTAGAGACACTGAAATCCTGGAATCTTCTGAATCTTCTTTGCCAGATAAACCTATAATGTCTGCCCTGAGGAATCAGTCATCATGCCTCCGTCTGAGGAGATTAACCTTGCTGTACCTGATAAACCTGTAACTGCCTCCTCTGAGGAAAAGCCCTCATACCTCTGCCTGAAGAGATTAACCCTGTTTCACCATATGTAACTGCCCTGAAATGTCCTGAGGTCACTGACTTGCAAGACACACTGTTAATTCCTCTCATAACCCACCCTCATCATCCCTCTTTTCCTAAAGATCTATAACTAGACTGAAGTCCCAACATGCCCTGAAATGTGAGGTACAAGATGTGACCCATGATGCAGAATGCTATACTCTAAAAGAACTGCATGATTTTTACAATTTATATAGGCAGAAATCAGGGGAATATGTGTGGGAATGGATATTAAGGGTATGGGATAGTGGTGGAAGGGACATAAAGTTGGATCAGGCTGAATTTACTGCTATAGGCCCACTAAGCAAAGATTCTGGATTTCATGTTGTAGCTCGAGGGATTAGAAAGGGCTCTACAGTTTGTTAGGTGGTTGGCTGAAGCTTGGACCACAAGGAGGCCCACACTACCTGAAGTTGAAATGCTGGAACTGCCTGGTATAATGTAGATGATGGGATCCAAAGGCTAAAAGAGATTGGAATGCTAGAGTGGTTTTATCATGTAAGACCTGTTCACAACCCCCCCCCCCCCCGCCAGGAGTGTCTAGAGGATACATCTTTCACTAGGGACTATGAGGAATAAATTTGTGAGAGCAGCTCCATCATCCCCGAAGAGCTCTTGTTTGTAGGTCGGATATTACTGTAGGAACTGCTGCCACTGAACTTGGATCCTCAAACACAGTGAGGATGATTAGATCCTGGGTTGGCAGGAGCCAAGTGGCAGCTCTTAACTGCCAAAGACAAGGTGGGTGTGGCTTCCTTATGTTCAGCAGAGTCAAAGCATTAATCAGAATAGTCTGACTTGCAGAGACCGATGGTACTGGCTATAGATCATGGGTACCTAGAAGTGAAATAGCTGGGCAGTCTACTAAATTCTTACTTGATCTGTATAAGCAGAAGAGATCTAGGTCAAGTGAACAAAAGACTAACTTGATCATGAAAACAGAGAATCACAGCCCCCACAATCAATTCCCAGACTCAAGAAAGTTTACAGAAACTCTTGAATGAAGGGAAGACCCAGGTCCCCTTGGGGAAGGAGCTACTATACTACTAAAAATGAATACTATTAATCTTCCTCCCAGCCTTCCTCAAAGGGACCTAGAGCCTTTTACCAGGGAAAAAAGAAATAATCAGCAATGTCAGGGATTATTAAACACTCAAGATGAAATGACATTAATTCCAGGAGACCCAAAACATCACTGTGTTGCAGAGTAGGGGCTTATGGAGGTCAGGTGATTAATGGAATTTTAGCTCAGGTCCATTTCACAGTGGGTTCAGTGTGTACCCAAATGCATTCTTTGGTTATTTCCCCAGTTCTAGAATGCACAATTGGAATTAGACATACTCAGCAACTGGCAGAATCCCCACATTGGTTCCTTGGTGTGGCATGAGGGCTATTTTGTAGGAAAGGCCAAGTAGAAGACACTAGAACTGCCTCTACATAGCAAAATGGTAAATCAAAAGCAATACTTCATTCCTGAAGGGATTGCAGAGATCAGTGCCACCAATGAGGACTTGAAGGGTGCAGGGGTGGTGATTCCCACCACATCCCAAATAAACTCTCCTATTTGGCCTGTGCAGAACACAGGCAGATCTTGGAAAATGACAGTGGATTATCATAAACTTAACCAGGTGGTGACTCCAATCACACCTGCTGTTCAGATGTGGTATCATTACTTGAGCAAATCAACACATCCTCTGGTACCTGCTATGCGCCTACTGATCTGGCAAATGCTTTTTTCTCAATACCTCTTAATAAAGACAACCAGAAACAGTTTGCTTTCTCCTGGCAAGGCCAGCAATACACCTTCTCTGTCCTACCTCAGAGGTATATCATCAACTCACCAGCCCTGTGTCATAATCTAGTCCACAGGGACCTTGATCTCTTTCCTTTCCACAAGACAACACACTGCTCCATTATATTAAAGACATTATGCTCATTGCACCTGGTGAGCAAGAAGTAGCAACTACTCTAGACTTATTGGTCAAGCATTAGTGTGTAGAGGGTTAGAAATCCAACACAAATTCAAGGGCCTTCCACCTCAGTGAAATTTCTAGGCATCCAGAGGTGCGAGTCATGTTAAGATATCTGTAGAAAAGGCTCCCACTGTGGGTAACATGGGGTCAGTCCCATTGGGGACCTCTGGGAGAGACTGTAGAACACATCTCAGGTGAGGA
This sequence comes from Choloepus didactylus, assembly GCF_015220235.1. Taxonomy (NCBI): domain Eukaryota; kingdom Metazoa; phylum Chordata; class Mammalia; order Pilosa; family Megalonychidae; genus Choloepus; species Choloepus didactylus. Next base: position 47,733,566 of record NC_051325.1, read on the forward strand.
GCTGGGGCATTTATACACCAACTCTCAGTGGCCACTGTTTGAAGGCTGCCACTGGTTAGGAGTTAGTTAAGCCCGTGCCTTCCCACCACTTAGATGGGCTGCACGGTGTGCAAAGCCATCCTGTAGGCAAAGAAATGTCGGTGATGGCAGTTAGAAGTTGGTTAACACTCAAATGGTTAGAGCCTAGGGGTCATGGGTGGGAACCTGCCAACAACTGCTATGATGGGAGATTGGATTAACCAGCAAGTGGTAGGGTTGCTGAGCAGTGATAAAGGGTTCCTGGAGGTAAAGGTGAGCCACAGAGCATGAGGAGTGCTCAATGAACTGTAGCCATCACCAACCCCCTCACTTATAGATGAGGAACCTAAGGCCCAGAGAGTAAAAAGACTTTTCCAAAGTCACAAACCACTCTTAGCATGTTAGAAGAGCAGGTTGCATTCCTTTAGGGCCTTGCAAAGAAGAAAAAGACATTTTTAGGCATTTTCTTTAAATTTCACAAAAGTAAAGTATGAGTATTGGAGAAGATTCAGAAAGAAAATTAAAAGTCACCTGGAAGCCTGTAACCAAGAGACAACCCCTGTCAACAACTCAATCTGTATCTTTCTAGTCTTTTATTTTCTAAGCATATGCATATCCATATAGATTTTTTTCAGCAAAATTTAGATCACATTATACATACAGAACATACTGTTTTCAACAAGATTTTTTCATGTTACAGTATATCACATATATATTTCCATATCATTGATATTTCTTCTACATAAATGTCAAGGGCTCCACAATATTCCATTGTTAGACATTTAAATTATTTTCATTACTATAAACATCACTGTAATAAAATTCTTGGTAACTAATTCTGAACATGTGACCACAGTTATTTCCTAAGATTAAATTCCTAGGAATGGAATTGCCAGCTCAAAGAATAAGCTCTTACTTTTTTTTTCTTTTATTAGAGCGGTTGTAGGTTTACAGAAAAACCGTGCAGAAAGTACAGAGTTCCCATGTACCTCTCTCCACCCGGTAGTTTTCCCTAATATTAACATTTTTCATTAGTGTGGTATCTTTGTTACAATTAATTAAAGTTTTATTAAAATTATATTAATCAACTTTTGTCCATAATTTACATTAGGTTTCACTCTTTGTGGTGTACAGTTCTTTGTTTTTAATTTTTAATTTTATCCTGGTAACATATATACAACCTAAAATTTCCCATAGTAAGCACTTTTTAAGGCCTTTGCCGATTTGATAACTTCTGCCAGCTTTGGAAATTGCACTACTATTCACCCAGTTGCTCAGGCTAAAATTCTTGAGTCATTCTGTGTACAATAATTTTGTACCTTGTGACAGGATTTCTATAGGGTCTCTGGAAGTGGGTTTGCTGAATAAAAGATTATAGTCATTTGCCATTTTGATAAATACTGCCAAATTATCTTTAAAATATTTGCCCCAACTGAGTGTTCTTATTCAAGAACATGCTATTTCTCTCTGCCTTTTTTCCTGTAAAATACTTGAGGAGAGTTAAATTATTATTGCTCTTTTTCATATAAATCACCTACATTTGAAAAAGTTTATTCTTAGATATCTTTTGCTTTTTGGTGCTGGCATGAATGAAATCTTTTTTTTAAACCTGTTATATTTTCTGATGGGTCATTGATACAAATCTAAGAAAACTATTGATTTTAGTATATTTATTTTTAAACCATGTGCCTTCCTGAATCTGTCATTATTTCTAACAGATTTTAAATTGCAATATAATGTACAAATATTGATCATTTTGCTTTTTCCTAAAATTAATACCTCATTTCATTCTCTTGCCTAGTGACTTGGGTAGCATTTCCTAGAAAGAGTGAAAAAATGATGATGATAGCAACCTCCTTTGTCTTTTTTCATGACTTTTCTTGCTTTTGAGTGTCCTCCCATTGAGCATGCTACCAACAGTTTTTTAATGTACATGTGTAATTTTTTTTGACGTTTATTAGAAACAGCCTTCTATTCCTATTTTACAAAACACTGCTACAAGGAATAGATGTTACTTTTGAAAATTGATAGTTAGGTATTTATTGAGATCATTCTTCTTCTTATATTAATTGACCATCTAAATGTGAACAATCCTTGGTTAATCCATGTTTCTTCTTTTAAGGTGCACCTTATTCTATTTGCTAATATTTTATTTAGTATTTTGCACCTCTATTCGTAAACCGGGTTTGTAGTTTTCGATTCTGTGCTTTGTCTGTTGTTGTTTTTTTTTTATATTGAATTCTGCATGATCGGTAAGAATAACTGAAAATTTCCTTTCATTATGCATTGGAACAATTTAAATGGCAACAAACTTCTGTGTTATTTGTATGTTTGCAAGCATCCTCCTGGTCTGATGTTAACATTGTGGTCTTGTTTTCTTCTTATTTGCATTGCCTAGAGCCTCTGTGCCTGTCCTCTTAATGGTAATCTTTCTGATTCATTTTCTTTTACTATAGCATTTTGTAGGTACTATGGAGATGTATTTTGTGTTTTTATTCTACTGGGCTTTTAAAAATATATGTTTATCCCATATATTTATGCTGTTTAAAAATTTCACTAGGTTATTTTGTTTTTTCTGGGATTCATTAAACTATTTGTTTTATATCATTTGCTATATTGTTTATAATTTTAAAATAATTTAATGGCTATATAGATTCTGTTTTTTGATCTGTTAATAAATAAATATTTTGGTTCCTTCTAGATTCTCCAATTCATCAATTTTAGAAGAAAGGCCTTATCATTGTTTTCTCTCTATGAAAGAGGAAAATAGTAAATTTTTTTACTTCCTTTCATCCTCTCCTCTGTCAATCTCAATTCCAAATCCACTGATACCAAATTTGTGTATCCTGAATTCTTGTCTCAGTGTATTATAATGAAATCATTATTAATATTTATATTGGGTGTTTTTCTCTGTCAAAAATTTAATACTTTCATTCTGTTTTATAATTCTATTTCCCACAGTTGTTGAAATTCCATGTTTAGAATTTGGATGGATTTGGCTGTCACTGCAGTCCTTCTATGACAACTTTCATGCTCAAAAATTATTTTGGTGGGCCCATATTTGTACAACTAGTGTTTGAGAAAGGAAGTCTGGGTGATCTCCTCCTCAGCTTCTCCAATGTTGTGTGATGCCTCATCTGCTTCCTTAACAAGTGACTGACTCCTTGCTGGGGTTGGAATCCTGGAACCACATTCTTTTTATTCCTTAAAATTCTGCCTTGCCCTTTGTGCCAGTTTGGATGTATTATGTCTCCCAAAATGCCATTATCTTTTATGCAGTCTTGTGGGGGCAGACGTATTAGTGTTGATTAGGTTGGAACCTACTGATTCAGTGTTTCCATAGAGATGTGACTCAATCAACTGTGGGCGAGAACTTTCATTGGATTATTTCTATGGAAGTGTTTACCCACCCATTCAGGGTGGGTCTTTACTGGATCACTGGAGTACTTTAAAAAGAGCCACACAGGCCCAGATGCAGAGCAGCTAAGTGTGACATTTTGGAGAGCAACTGAGAGTGACATTTTGAAGAGGAGCTGCAGCTAAGAGAGGACAGAACACCCCAAGGACAACATTTTGGAGAACACCATTTGAAATGCCACCTGGGAGCAAGTGGACGCCAGCCATGTGCCTTCCAAGCTAACAGAGGTTTTCCGGATGCTAATGGCCATCCTCCAGTGAAGGTACCTGATTGTTGATGCCTTACCTTGGACACTTTATGGCCTTCAGACTGTAACTTTGTAACCAAATAAACACTCTTTATAAAAGCTAATCCATTTCTGGTATTTTGCTTAATGGCAGCATCAGCAAACCAGAACACCCTCTGTCCACAAATCATAGGGCAGAAAAATCAGAGTGCTGCTTCTTTTGCATAGATGTTTATGGAAATTTTTATTTTTCCTTAAAATGAAATAACTTTATTAGAATTTGTCTCAGTATTGTCTTCTTTTATTTTTTCCTTTCCCTGTTGGGTCTGTTTTTGGCCATCTTACTGGGTACTCGTGGGCCTATGGAAATTCACATTCTTCTCTTGGGGGGAAATTTTTATTATTGTTTTATTGATGCTGTACTCTCCTATGTTTCTCTGTTCTCTCTGGAACTCTTCTTATTTGGATGTGGCATCTTCTGGATGGTTTCTTTAATACAGTTATCTTTTCTTGCCGATTTTCTGTATCTTTGTCTTTTTGATCTGCTTTCTGTGAGATATCCTCAGCTATATCTTCCAACCCTGCTGTTGAGTTCTTTATTTCTCCTATCATTTTCAATTTTAGGGGCTAGTTTATTGTTCTCAAACTATTGCTGTTTAAAAATAGAATCCTGTTCTTATCTCATGTTTGAAATACTTTTATTCCTTTGAGGAAATTAATACTTTTAAAAAGATTATTTTCTTATGACCAAGTTATGCCTGTTCTGTTTCTGTATATCCCCCTGTATTGGTTTTTATTGCTGCCATAGCAAATTATCAAAGACTTGGTGTCTTAAAACAACACACCTTCATCATCTTAGGGTTCTGTAGGTTAGAAGTCTGATAAGGGTTCCACTGGGCTAAAATCAAGATGTTGGCTAGACTGTGTTCCTTTCTGGAGGCTCAGGGGATAATCTGCTTCCTTGCCTTTTCCAGCTGTTAGAGTCCACCCACGTTGGGTCATGGCCCCCTTCCTCCACCTTCAAGGCCAGCAGGATGGCCGCTTTCTGGTCCTTCTTGAGTCATCACATCTCTCTGACCACAGCTGGCAAAGGTTCTCTGCTTTTAAGGACTCATGTGATTACATTGGGCTCACCTGTGTAACCCAGGATATTCACCTCATCTCATGGTCAGCTGATTAGCAACCTTCATTGCATTTGCAAACTTCCTTCCCTATGGTGATGCAAGCTAACACATTCACAGGTCCCAGGGAGTACGACATGGACCTCTTTGGGGAGGGGGCATTGCCCTGCCTACAACATCTCCCTTGTTTTGTTTTGTTTTGTTCTGTTTTTCAAGTTAGAGGTTTTCCTCAGATGTCTGCTAGTCCTTAGTTATCTGTACATTTTTAAGAATGAGGGACTCAAAAGTTTATTGGAAACTCTGAAAATGTGAACAGGGCTTATTGACTGTGAGTTTCACTGTAGGTGACTTGACTGGACCATGTCCTTGGAAACCCTGTGTCAGTATCTTAGGGTCTTTTTGTTGGGCTGGTCGGATTCCCCAGAGAAGGCTCTTCAGTCTCCTCCCTGGAGGCTGAAGACCTGGCCACCAGAGTTCTGCAAGTTGTGGGTTGGGCATTTCAAGATGCAAGGTGTGTATGTTTACTTAATCGTCTTATTTCCAACAAGACATCCTTGATCACACCAAGCCTGGAGTCCTTTGTCTGGAGGGTAGACAGTCTTTTGCATGGGTGGAGGAAGGGTAGTCACCTTCTGTGAAGGGTCAGGGAGGGAAGGGGCAGGAGTGTCCAACATCTCTTAAACAGACTTTGAATCGATCCTCCAATTTTTAGTTTCATCCTCACCTCTACTTCCAGAGATACTCGGTAACAGTTGCTGAGTATTTGGGGGTTCTTTAGTATAAGTTGGATGGGTTCTTGGATTTACATTCTGCTGGTTTACAACTCAGCTTTCTTGGTTCTCAGCTAAGTAAATTTCACTTTCCAGCTCCCAAAATTGTGTTACTAATTGTTTTTCCTCCCATTGGTCCTTGTGAATATATGTCTTATTTGTTATTAAATCACTTTGTTGTTGCTTTAATAGAGTTTCTAGATGGAGCAGAGCACAAAGCTTGAGTTCAATTCATCATCTTCAACTGGAAGTTGGTTATCTTTTTCTGTATTTGTTGAATGCATGGTGCAACATGGAGCTGGGGAAGTGGCCTGTCCTACTGTGGGTGCCCCTTCAGATTCCCTTTTTTGGGGATGGACCAACCATACCAAAGAGATGTCAAACTAAAGTAAAAGCTCATAACCACAGACTTTCTGTACTGAAGGCCACTACTATTCTCATCCCCTACTGGCATTTGTTGATGAGGTTGGTCCATAGCTGTGGAATACCTTCAAGATGATTTATCCCCATCCTGCCTGATTTTGCCTCTGCTTTCGTAATGTGTGTGTGTGTGTGTACACTCAGGCCTTCCTCTTTCTTTGGAGTATCCTCTTGACAGTATTTGGAATATAAGTCAAAGAGATATAGTGGAGTGGGCTTTGGGTCTTCTCTTTCAACCCTAGCACCATGGCCTCAGAATGTTATCTATGTAGGGAAATGGGTCCCCGATTTTCTCATGGCCCATTCATGTCCTTCTCCTCATGCTTCCAAACTAGAGGCAGTGCCATCACTTTGCATTTAGTTTTATAGTCATTGGAATATCTAATACAATAAATGCTCAAATACAGGGTTACCTGGAATATGAAGTACCTCTTTCCATTTTCCAATTGAGAATACCCCCCAAAATTTTGGCAAGTGAAAAACTTTAGGGCACAAATGAAAGAAAAAACATTGTTTATAATGTTTATTGTAATTATTTAGTTACATAAACACATTTTAAATGATATATTTTATCAAATCATTTAATTTGCTGTATTTTCCCACTCATATTTTATAAACACCTTTATTCAAACTCTTCACAGGCATCTTGGACAACAGTGTCTGTCATCAATAGAGTCTTTAAAAAATGTTTTTTGGTAGAGTCATTTCTGAGTCATGCAACACAGTTTTCCACAGCACATCGTCTTCATTTCCATCTGAAGTATTTAAGATGTTTATGTTTGAATCTTTATTTTTGCTATCACAAGAATTTTTATCTTACTAAGCCACAGTAACCCATTATGACAGGACAGGTTTTGGATCATTTAATTTGTCCTGGTCATGGATGTGAATGATTTCCTCAAGACAACCATTTCCTGTATTGATTTTAAAGTGAGCTTTAAAAGGCTTGTTTACACAGACATCAGACGCTTGCAATTGTGAGGTGATACCTCCAGCAATAATTACTAAATCTATGTCAAATTTCCTTGCCTTCCTTAGCTACTGATTCTGTCAGGTAACGTCTCTCATCAGCCCAAACCAGCAATGATTGAGGTCGTTTCAGGTTGATGCGTCTTCCTCAAACAGGATTTGTTTTTTTCAAAATAGGGAAATTAAGAGTGTGTTCCCATAATATGAGAGACTTTGTAAGTACTCAATTTTCAGTAGTTCTTTTTGAGAGTTAGTTTTTAGGAATATGTGATATTTGGAATAAATTCTAAGTCAGTTGGTTTTATTGCTTATTGCCCATCCTTTTATCAAGACCTTCCAGTTTGTGAGTTCTGCACTTTGATCCAACAGTTAGTCAGCTTTGAGTTCAGTGGTTTTAAATATGTACGCACTGATGGCGCTCAGTTTCATATCTACAGTCTGACCTCTTCCTGGTCTCTGGCTCACATATTCATCTGACAACTCAACACCTCCAGTTGATGTCTAATAGGCATCTCGACCTTCACATGGCCAATGCGGAAGTTCTGATTGCTCTCCTCTCCCCACTCCAGCACCTGTTCCTCCTTCAGTCATCTTCATCTAAGAGTCACTCTCCATTCTTCTCTTCCCCTTACAACTCCCATATCCAGTCCATCTCCAAGTTCTGTTAGTACTTTCTTAAAAATTCACCACTGATTTGATTGCTTCTAACCTCCTGCACCACCACTGTTACCTAGGACCAAACTACTAATCTCTCTCTCTTTCTCTCTCAGACTACTAGATAAAGCCCCAAAAGTGGTCTCCTTGCTTGACCACCTTAGCCTAACCTTCACATAATGACCAGAGAGATCTTTTAAAAAACACAAATTCTTTGCCCAAAAGCCTCCAGTGGATTCTCATCATGCTTAGAATAAAATCCAAAGTCTTTACGTGGAATGCAACAGTGCCTCTCTATCTTTAATGGGAACACAGCTCTCTGTGGATCTTATTAAAATACAGATTCTGATTCCATACATGTGAGGTAGGGCCTGAGATTTTGCATTCATCTGCCAGCTGATGCTGATGCGACTATTCCACAGGCCACACTTAGAATCTCAGGGACCTTTAAGACTGTTTATGAGCTCACCCCTTCCCCTCTGATTTCATTCCTGCCACTCTCCCCCTTCCTCACTCTGCACCAACCATTCTGGCATCTTGCCCTTCCATGAAAACGCCAAGCTCATTCCCTCCTTAAAGGCTTTTCATGTGCTATTCCTTGTTCCCACAACACTCTCCTTTCAGATATCTGTGGGACTCTCTCCCTCATTTCATTCATGTCTCTGCTTAGAAGCCATCTTTCCTTCTACTCATCCTTCCCCAGTCATTCAGTAGCCCCTCACTCTGGCTTTTTTTTTCTTTGCTGTCTCTCTCTCTTTTTTTAAATTCAGTTTTATTGAGATACATTCACATACCATGCAGTCATCCATGGTGTACAATCAGCTGTTCACAGAACCATCATATAGTCATGCATTCATCACCCCAATCTATTTTTGAAATTTTCCTTATACCAGAAAGAATCAGAATAAGAATAAAAAATAAAAATAGAAAAGAACACCCAAATCATCCCCCCAATCCCATCCTATTTTTCATTTAGTTTTTGTTCCCATTTATCTGCTCATCCATTCATACACTGGATAAAGGGAGTGCAATTCACAGGGTTTTCACAATCACACTGTCACCCTTTGTAATCTACATTGTTATACAATCATCTTCAAAAGTCAAGGCTACTGGTTTGGAGTTTGGTAGTTTCAAATATTTACTTCTAGCTATTGCAATACATTAAAACCTAAAAAGTGTTATCTATGTAGTGCGTAAGAATGTCCACCAGAGTGACCTCTCAAATCCATTTGAAATCTCTCAGCCACTGAAGCTTTAATTTCATTTCGCATCCCCCTTCTGGTCAAGATGTTATCAATCCCATGATGCCATGTCCAGATTCATCCCTGGGAGTCATATCCTGCATTGCCAGGGAGATTTACACCCCTGGGAGTTAGGTCCCACATAGCGGGGAGGGCAGTGAGATCATCTGCCAAGATGGCTTAGTTAGAGCCCTCAATCTGTTTTGTCTGTCTTCATTGCACTTATCATTCCCTAACATTATATTTACTTGTTTAATGTATGTATTCCCACTAAAATGTGGGTTTCACAAAAGCTGAAACTTTGTTTTGTTCATATTTTATCTTTGGTGCCTTGCACAATGCCTGTGCTCAATGAATGAATGAATGAATGAATGAATGAGTATGTTGGCTGATATATTCACAAGGGCAACAGAAAGGTTTTCAAACAGATAAGATACATTGGAGGCTAATTTAATTGTATATTTAGGTCTTCTTTCTTATATTACATCTTAGTTTGTTCTGATGTTTGTTCTTGTTTCTTCTTTAGAAACACCAGTTTTCCATATGGTGGATCCCATATTTCATCCTCCAGTCTCTGCCTCCTCTATCTCATACTTTCCATCCTTTCTCTTTCACCACTGCATCCCTGACATCTTCACAACATTGATGATTTGATGTTCTTTTATTTGTTGCAGGCTTTATTACTTCTAGTATGGTATTAAGTTATACTATATTATTACTAATTTCTTATATTATTAGTTTTTTGCAGTTAAAATATCTCAGCCTGGCTTCTGTTTATCTCATTCTTCTGTATTATTTCCTTTTTCATCTTATGTTTTGAAAGTTCCACATTTTCTTGACTTTTGGGGGTGGAAATTAAACATTCTTTTAGTAATTTTTTTTTTTTCAGAAACTTCTTATTTGTCTGCTGGCAGAGTTTTGAGGTCATGTCCCAACACATACACAAAGCCCCATGGCAACACTGGGAGACTTATTGTTCTCAGGCATTTCAGAAAATTTATTTTCAATCATTGGCTGACCACTTAGCCAACTCAGCAGAGACTTCAGTGACAACATATGACAAAGAATACAGACTTTTCAGAAAGATTCAGAAAAGACAATAAGCAAACAACACATTCTGGGAAGGGGGAAAATCTGATTTCCAGAGTTGTCACATTATATTATTTAAAAGGCCCAGTTTTAAACACAAAAATGTGAGACATGCAAAGAAACAAGAAGGTATGATCAATATATGGGAATAAAGGTAGCCAATAGAACCTGTCGCTGAGGAAGCCCAGATGTTGTAAGACAAAGATTTTATATCAGATATTTTAACTATGTTCAAGGAATTATGGAAACCGTTTCTGAAGAACCAAAGGAAGATATGAGAACAATGTCTCACCAAATAAAGATTATCAATAAACAGAAGGAAATTATGAAAAAAAAATTCTGGAATTGAAAAGAATAATAACAAATGAAAAATTCACTGGTAAATCTCAATAACAAATGTGAGCAAGTGGAAGAAAGAATCACCAAACTTGATGATAGGCCAATTGAGATTATCCATTTGAGGAACAGAAAGACAACAGGATGAAGGAAAATGAACAGGCCTCAGACCTGTGGGACACCATCAAACATACCAATACATGTATAATGAGAGTACCAGTAGAGGGGAGAAAGAAATGAACAGAAAGAATATTTGAATAAATGATGACTAAAAACTTCCAAAATTTGATGGAAACATTAATCTATGTATTTAAGATGCTCGATGAACTCCAAGTAGGATAAACTCAATGAATTCCACACCTAGACACATCATAATCAAACTGTCTATCCCAAAGATAGAGAATCTTGAAAACATCAAGAGAGAAGCAATTAATTATGTACAACAAAATCTTAATAAAATTAACAGTTGACTTCTCATCAGAACCCTTAGAGGCCAGAGTGGGATGCATATTCAAAGAATGAAAGACAAAGAATGTTAACCAAGCTGGAAAAATGCACCCCTCCTCCCCCCGCCTCCAAGAAGGGACAGCTCCTCCCCAGGCCACATGGGCATGGTAAGTGGGGCACAGGCTGGATTTCAGCTCCACTCACCTTCTCAGCTCAGTGCTCCTGTGCAGGTACAACCTATGGACTACAACATGCATCCTTGACTTATCAAGATCTAATGTTAATTGTTACTTTTACCTTCTTCTCAGTCAACACAAAAGCCTTAGAACATTTTAACACCATTTACTCCTTCCCAACCCATATTCTGTTGTCACATATTTTATATCAATACATATCTTGAGCCCCCAAACATTACTATTATTATCACTTAATATAGTCAGTATTCGTTATGATGTATCCATATATTTATCCTTTTAATTGCTCTTCATCTTTCCTACACCTCTGAGCTTTTATCTAGAATCATTTTCCTTCTGCCAGAAGAACCTTTAGTAATTTTGTTAGTGTAGTTCTCCTAGTGACAAATTCTCTCCACATATATATATTCCCCCACGCCCCCAAAATTGCTGGTTACAGAATTTTATGTTGGAACTTTAGTTCTTTCATTATATTAATGGTTTCATTCAATTGTCTTCAGCTTCTATTGTCAATTTTGAGAAGTTTGTTGTCAGTCTAACTTGCTCCAATGAAGGTATTCTCTCTCTTTTTTCCTTGCAGCTTGCAAGATGTTTTCTCTTTGTTTTTCAACAGTATTATTTTATTGTGCCTAGGGGTGGATTCCTTTTTATTTATCCAGCTTTGTGTTTATAGTGCTTCTTGGAGCTGTGAAATTATATCTTTCATCCATCTTAAAACATTCCCAGCCATTATCTCCTCAAATATTGCTTAAGCTCCATTCTTTCTTTCTTTCTGGCCCTCCATTTTACATATGCTAGACCTTCTTACTCCATTCTCTTTGCTTTCTATTTTCTTTTCTATATCTTTCCTCCATTTTTCTCTCTCAAAGATATTTCATTCTGGATATTTTCTTTTGTTCTATCCTCTAATGTATTAATTCTGTGTTCAACTAGGTCTAATCTCCCAACCATGAGGTTCTTAATTTTGGTTGCTCTCTTTTTCAGTTCTATTATTATCATCATTTAGTTCTTTTTAAGATATGCTATTTTCTTTTTCAAAACTATGTCTGGGGGAGAACCTAAGATGGCAGCTAGTTGAGACAGGGCAAAACAATACCTCCGTGAAAAATACTAGGTAAAAACCAGAAAGTGACCCAGAACACCACTGCCAGCGATGCACCAGCCTGACAAGGTCTGCTAAATCCACAGGGAATGTGCATTTGGTGAAACCAGGAGCCTGCATTCTGAAACGAGTGAGTGAGTCAGCTGAAAGTCCCTCAGCTGCACTGAGGTGTGGGGAAACGGTGGGCTGGCATTTGGAGATAGACTAGTTCTTTAAAAAAAAAAAGCCCAGGAGTGACTGCAGATACAACGGGGAGAGCCACGCAGTGAAGCACAGCGGGAGCAGGCTGGGCTAATGCCTCAGTGTCTGGTGTGAAGGATACCCCTTCCCACACCCGCTGCTGATTGTCTTGGGGCCAGGGGAGCAAAGGGGAGCCAAAAGGAGAAAAAAAAACTCATTCCTTGCAGCCATCTCCCCAGTGGGCAGGGGACACTCCTGCCTGGGGCCAGACCCACAGCGCAGAGCTGCGCCAAGAAACCCAGTGCGACGGGGAATCTTTCCCGCAGCACTACACACAAGCCACGATATCAGCTGTGGACAGTGGCCTTTAATACACCCACAGCTGATTGTCCCAGAGCTGGGAGGGCAGAGCTGTGCGAAAAGGGGGAAGTTAATGCTTCCCATTCAACCATCTTTGAAGTGGGCTGGGAGCACCCCTGCATGGCCCAGCGACCCAGGGCTTCCCTGGTGGGCCGGCACACCCTAGTGACATGGCGCAGCCCTCCCTCAGCAGAGGTCCTGGAAGAGCACGGCTGGGAAGGGGAAACCACTCGGAAATCCCAGGGAACCTATGCCAATACCAAGGACTTGTGGGTCAGTGGCAGAGAACAGCCTTAAATCTCCGGGAACACCTGGGAGGTTTGATTATTAAAGCTGCCCTGCCTGCCTAACCACCCAGACACACGCCCCACATTCAGGGCAGACAGCACCAGCAACACACCCAAACTTGGTGCACCAATTGGACCCAACAAGAATCAGACCCCCACACACCACAAAGACAAAGTTGGGGAGAACTGACTTGAGAGGAATAGGTGACTCACGGATGCCATCTGCTGGTTAGTTAGAGAAAGTGTATGCCACCAAGCTGCAGTTCTGTCAAATTAGGGATCAAGTAGAGCAAATGCCAAGAGGCCAAAAACAACAGAAAATCTTAAAGCATATGATAAAACCAAACAATATGGAGAACCGAAACCAAAACACCCAAAGCAAAACATCAGACGACACACAGTACTTGGCACAATTAATCAAAGAATTACAGACAGGCAACAAGAGCATGGCTCAGGATATAAAGGACATGAAGAAAAACATGGCACAGGATATAGAAGACATAAAGAAGACCCTAGAAAAGCATAAAGAAGAAATTACAAGAGTAAATAAGAAATAGAAGATCTTATGGAAATTAAAGAAACTGTTGGCCAAATTAAAAAGACTCTGAATACTCATAATACAAGTTTAGAGGAAGTTGAACAGCAACTCAGCGTCCTTGAGGACCACAGAACAGAAAATGAAAGAACAAAAGAAAGAATGGGGAAAAAATCAAAAAAATTGAAATGGATCTCAGGGATACAATAGATAAAATAAAACATCCAAATTTAAGACTCATTGGGGTCCCAGAAGGGGAAGAGAAGGGTAAAGGTCTAGAAAGAGTATTCAAAGAAATTGTTGGGGAAAACTTCCCAAACCTTCTACACAATATAAATACATAAAGCATAAATGCCCAGTGAACTCCAAACAGAATAAATCCAAATAAACCCACTCCAAGACATATTCTGATTAGACTGACAAATACTGAAGAGAAGGAGCAAGTTCTGAAAGTAGCAAGAGAAAAGCAATTCACCACATACAAAGGAAACAACATAAGACTAAGTAGTGACTACTCAGCGGCCACCATGGAGGTGAGAAGGCAGTGGCATGACATATTTATAATTCTGAGAGAGAAAAATTTCCAACCACAAATACTTTATCCAGCAAAACTCTCCTTCAAATTTGAGGGAGAGCTTAAATTTTTCACAAACAAATGCTGAGAGATTTTGCTAATAAAAGACCTGCCCTACGTCAGATACTAAAGGGAGCCCTACCGACAGAGAAACAAAGAAAGGTGGAGAGATATAGAAAATTTTAACAGACATATATAGAATATTACATCCCAGGTCACCGGGGCACACATTCTTCTCTAGTGATCACGGATCTTTCTCCAGAATGGACCATATGCTGGGGCATAAAAACAAGCCTCAATATATTTAAAAAAAAATGAATTTGTTCAAAGCACATTCTCTGACCACAATGAAATACAAATAGAAGTCAATAACCATCAGAGACTTGGAGAATTCACAAACACCTGGAGATTAAAAATTAGGGGGAGATGAAAACATTCCCGGATAATCAAAAGCTGAGGGACTTCATCACCAGTAATCAGTCCTATAAGAAATGCTAAAGGGAGTTGAGCAGGCTGAAAGGAAGGGACACTAAACAATTGACTGAAACTACATGAAGAAATAAAGATTTCCAGTAAAGGTCACATGGTAAACATAAATACCAGTACTACTGCATTTTTTATTTATAACTCCACTACTTCCTACAGGATCTAAAATACATAAACTGTAATGATTAATCAGTGGTTTTGGACTCAATGTGAAATATATAATTTTTTACAAGAACTACATAAAGGTGGGGGAATGATGGAGTATAGGAACATAGTTTATATGTTCATATTGAAGTTAAGTTGGTATCAAAGAAAAACAAGATTGTTATAGATTTAAGATGTTAAATTTAAGCCCCATAGTAAACACAAAGAAAGTATCAGAGAATATGACCATAGAGATGAAAAGTAGAGTAGGGGTTCTGAGAAGGGAGGGAAGGGGCAATGGGGAGTTAAGAAATGAGAGTAGGGTTTCTGTTTGGGGTGAAGGGAAACTTCTAGAAATGGATGGTGGGAAGGTGATAGCATTGCAACATTCTAAATGTGATTAATCCCACTAATGGAATGCTAGGGAGGGGGTGGAATGGGAAGATTTAGCTATATATAGGTTTCCACAATTTAAAAAAAGAAAGTCTAAATAGATGACAATTAAATGCCAAGGATGATCCTGGATGGGATCTGAGGCTGGAGGAGAGGAGGCTCAAAGGGACACAGATGGGAGACACACATACACACACACACAAAAGGAAATATAGAATGTAAGCTTTGTATCAATGTTGAATTTCTTGAACTTTTTAGCTGCGCTTAATGAGATTGCATAAAAGAATGTTCTTGTCCACGGGAAAAGTATATGTGAATTACATTGTTTGTTCAAAGATATGTGCAGCTTGCTCACATATGTTCAGAGGACAGAGCAATAGACAATGGATGATAGATAGGGAGGGAGAGAGGGAGAGAAAGAAAGAAATGGTGGTGTGACAGGATGTTAAAGGTGGTGGATTGGGGTATCGGGGGAGGGGGGTCAGGGTATGATGGAGTTCTATGTATGGGGCTTGTACTGTTTTTGCAGCTCTTCCTGTAAGATTGAATTCATTTCAAAATAAAATCTATTAAATTAAAAAAAAACAAAAAAAAAAACTGATTCTCTGCTGAAATTATCAATCTTTGCTTTTATTTTAAATTTTGCATGTGACAACTCCAAAATCTCAAGGCACTGTGCTTGTTATTTCTGATGATTTTGTTTGTTTATATTGTATCATCTCCCCTTGTACCTGGTTATTTTTATTTTGTGTTGGACAGTACATATTCTGGCCCAGGAGGATAATATTTTCCTCCAGAAAGGATTTGCATTTGTTTCTGGCAAATGCCTAGGGACACTAGCAATACTGGATTACCTTAATCCTGATTGAAATGATTCAAAGTTAGGCTGTAGTCCTTAACTGTAGCATGACAACCCAACACCTGTGGCGATTACCAGTCTGTCTTAGACAGTTCTTGGACTCTGTATTTTTGTCCCTCTTGCCCTTGGAGGCTGTAAGAAGTGCTGCTTGTCCTTTCATCTTCTCAGCTGACTTGTGAAGAATTGGCAAATGCCTCCCAGGGGAAAGTGGCCCCAGCTTCCAAGCTTACATTTCCGGGTTTCCTCCTCTTCCTGAGTCTTGCTCTGGTAATTTTTCAGTGCTCCTTTAGCTCTCAGATGCCTTCATGTAAATATTTGTTTTCCATTTTAATCAGTCTTCCTAGTTGCCATTAATGGGATTATTGCATAAATTGTCTTCTACATCTTTCCTGTCTTACTCCTAGATGGAATTGTTTGAACTCAGAAACCAAAACCAGGACATACTTGTTTTTCTGATTCCTCTGAAATGACCTCATTTGGTGTCACACTGGCTTCATATGTCAGGGAACAATGTGGGAGGATACTGGGGTTTAAATGAATGGAGCCAGGTGAGGAGAAACCCAGTGGATGATACTTTGTGCATCAAGCCATCACATCCATCTTCAATTCCCTATGCTGTCATCTCTCCATCAAAAGACCAGCCCCCTGACATACTCCATAACTGTGCCCTCCCTCCCCCTCCCCTTCACAGCTAAATTTCTGAAAATTAGTAAAGATTCTCTCTGGCTGCCTCCACTGCTCCACCTCACCTTCTTGACTGCATCTATGACAGAATATTAGTATTGTGTATGCTGGTCCTAGGAGGCAGACCCAAGTTTCTCTAGCTCCAAAGCTTATATACTTACCACTAACCACAGCTCACCACCATCCCCTCTTATGTCACTTACTTACTCTGTATAGTTGGAGCCCTAATTACGTTTCTCTGAAAGGTACTTGAGTTCCCCTGTGAGGCCAGAGCCCTGCTTTGAACCTCACCTGTTCCCTCCCAGTTCTTTTGACAGCTCTATTCTTTGTACTGCCAGCTACTAGCCAGTATCGCAAGCAAGGACCATCACTTTCCTCCTGTGAGGTTAAAGGGGAAGCATGTATGAAGATTTTGGACCCAGAATCTGGCCACCCCAGGGACTGAGGATGTCCAGGTGAGTATGCCTGGCAGGTGGCTGCTGAGAAGGAAGAGCTGAGAGCCCATGCTACTGTGGGCAATGTGTGCTTCCTGAGACCCTAACCTGTCTATACCAACTGGCACATAACCAGCTCCAGTAGAGACCTGGGTTAGTGTTCTGGTTTGCTAAAGCTTCTATTAAGCAAAATACCAGAAATGGGTTAGCTTTTATAAAGGGGGTTTATTTGGTTACAAATTACAGTCTGAAGGCCATGAAAATGTCCAAATTAAGGCATCAATACAAATATACCTTCATCGAAGGAAGGCCAATGGCGTCCAGAAAACCTCTGTTAGCTGGGAAGGCATGTGACTGACGTCTGCTGATCCCAGGTTGTGTTCCAGCTCCTCTCTCAGCTCCTGTGCATTCTTCAAAATGTTGCTGTTGGAGCATTTATCCTCTCTTAGCTTCTCTTGAACAAACTCTGGGCTAGCATCGCCAACGTTTCAGCAGAAGTCTGCTTTCAGCAGCCGTCTCCAAAATGTCACTCTTAGCTGCTCTGAGCAACTTCTGAATGTGACCTCTTTTATAGAACTCCAGTGATTTAATGAGACCCACCCTGAATGGTTGGGGTAATGTACCGGTTTGTATATACTGTGTCACCCAGAAAAAGCCATGTTCTTTGATGCAGTCTTGTAGGGGCAGGCATATTTGTGTTGATCAGATTGGAACATTTGGATTAGGTTGTTTCCATGGAGATGTGCCCCGCCCAACTGTGGTTGATAACTCTGATGGGATAATATCCATGGAAGTGTGGCCCCACCCATTCAGTGTGGGCATTGATTAGTTTACTAGAGCATTGTGTAAGCTCAGACAGAAGGAGCGAGTTTGCTACAGCCAGGAGAGACACTTTGAAGAACGCACAGGAGCTGAGAAGAGAGGAGCTGCAGATGAGAGACTGTTTGATGATGGCCGTTGAAAGCAGACTTTTGCTCCAGAGAAGCTAAGAGAGGAAAAATGCCCCAAGAGCAACTAAGAGTTACATTTTTGAGGGACTGCAGCCTAGAGAGGAATGTCCTGGGAGAAAGCCAGTTTGAAACCAGAACTCTGGAGCAGACGCCAGCCACATGCCTTCCCAGGTAACAGAGGTTTTCTGGACACCATTGGCCATCCTCCAGTGAAGGTACCCGATGGTTGATGACTTACCTTGGACATTTTATGGCCTTAAGACTGTAACTTTGTAACCAAATAAACCCCCTTTATAAAAGCCGATCCATTTCTGGTATTTTGCCAAAAGGCAGCATTACCAATCTGGAACAGGTAATACCTCCATGAAAATTATCTAATTGAAGGTCTTGCCCACAGTTGATTGAGTCATATCTCCATGGAAACAATAGGTTCCAACCTAATCAACACTAATACATCTGCCCCCACAAGATTGCATTAGGGAACTTGGCTTTTTCTGGGAGGGGCATAATGTAACCAAACCAGCACAGTTAGTAACAAAAATCCAATAATATTACATACCTGTTCAAAAACTTTCACTGATTCCCTACTGCATTCTAAATTAGAACCTAACTTTTAGTATAATAGTCACATATCTCCGGAATATGTCCCCAACCCACCTGTCCAGTTTCATGTGCAGTATTCCTTCAGTTCTACCCATAGTGCTCCAGCACACCTGGCCAAACATTCCAGCAAGCTTGGGCTTCTCTCTTATGCTTCTGGCAAGCCATTCAGCACAGTACAGCAAAGAGTATGGACTTAGGATACAGGGAGACCTGGTTGGAAAGTCCAGCTCTGCCACTGACCAGCTATGTAACCTTGGGAATGTCACTTCAGCTTTCTGAGTCTTAATTTTTTCATCTATCAGAATGGGAAATATGTCTACCTACATTACTGGATGGTATAAATGAGATAGGGTATGTGAGGAGCTGTAGAGAACACATTTTGCTCTGTCCAGCATTCCCTTCTTGGTGGAGATGCCTCCCCTCCCTCTTCCACCCATTGGTTCTGTGGGCTGTCAATCATTACACCCTATTTCCATGGACACAGAGGTGGGGACATGGATTCAGCTGAGCCAATCAGAAGCCTTTCTGGAAATTTTCAAATTGGAGTTGAAGATGAGATTCAGATGAGAGAGCTTGGAAGATGTGAGGCAGGGAATTGTGGCATCCATGTGGCCCAGAAAGCCAGTGTGATAGAGTGAAGCCAACAGAGAGCCTGGAGACATTTAACTTTGGGTTCTGATTATTTTGCCTCCTTAGAGCTTTGAATTTGTATTTGTATTTCTTACCTTCCCCACTAGAACTAAGGCTCTGCATGGGCAAGCAAAAGCCATTTGCCTTGGTCTCCTTGTGAGCTAGCTTGGGGTTCAGTCAGTGTGTAAGGATGTGTTGATTGTCTCATGAGGCTGGGATGTTATCGAGAGCCCTTGCTAAGGGAGTGAAGGCACTTAGAAAACTTCAATATGGTAGCTAGGACTTCTGCCAGCAACCCAGTGAGGGCTAAATTTAGACTTCTATGAATCTCAATGGCTAAACCACCTTCATTTTCACTCAGACCCACCAAATCCAAGTTTCTGGCAGTGGGGTTCAAGAATCTGCATGTTTCTCAAGCAGCCAGGTGATTCTAATGTGACCAAAACTGGATAGTATTGGGCTGATGCACTGAGTTAATAGTTTTACTTCTTCAGACTCCTGAGCAGAGCAGTTAGGGGAAATTATGATGGAAAAAGGCTGTGAACTCAGTTTCTTATGCTAATGGTGACAGAGGCTTCATAATTACAGGACAACACAAGTGTCTGATAATTAGTGTCCGCTGTTAACGTTCCTGGGGTCAATTGTTGGGTAACAATGGCCATCCTCAGTTCCGGACAGCCGGCATCCCTCGCTGCCCTCACTCCACATTCCTTTCTCATGAGAGAAGAGCCCCAGCCTTCTCGGGGCTTTAACCCTCTCCTGCCAGGACCCCAAGAACCTGTGCTGAGATGGGGTAGGCTCATGAGCTGGTGCTGGGCATCCACAGGAAAGTGTGAGAAAGCTTTTGTGAAATGAGAGAACATTTTGAGCAGCGAACACTTTGCATCTAAGGCTGAGTTTCTCACTCAGACCTAAGGAAGCTGAGATACAGGAATGCATCCCTACGCCACCCCCCGAGATGCTGCCTGCACCAGGATTTGAGAAGCACTGACCAAATCCTTAACTCTCAGGCTGCAGAGCTGGCCAAGAGGGCAAGGGGGTTTACTCCTGATGTGTCTCGCTCAGACTGTCACAATAGCCTTTGCCCTTCTGGAAGGGACTGTGAGTGTCCTGGCAGCAGAAGGCAGCCTGATGTGGTAATGAAGACACGTTTGACCCTAAAACCCATGTTCAAATCCTGGCTGCCAGTCACCAGCTGTGTGATTTTAGGAAAGTTATTTGATCTCAGAGCCCCAGGTTTTTCATCTGTAACATGATGATAAGAATACCTGCCCTTATTATTTGGATATTCAGGTTGACTTCAGTTTTTTTCCGTCTACAATATTCTTGGCATTTATGAGTTTAGTACTCAAAACTCTGGCAAATGGATGAGGTCTAGGGGTGTCCATGAAAACCACCAAGCCCTGTCAACGTTAAACCCACCCACCAATTACCCTTTTTGCCCAAACTGGATTAGGGTTGGTTTCTTACTCTTGTATGAAATCACCTGATTCACTCAGAGGCCAGGGCTTGGGGACCCTCAGATGAGGTCATTTTTCACCTCCATTCCCTCCCTTCACAAAACCCTCATCACTCCAATTTCGTGTTTTACAAAATACAAAATATTTTTATAAAATATTTTGCAAAATAAAGACTTAGGTCCATAGGAATCTGTGGGGCACAATTCAGGAATGGGTATTTGGAGAAAGCTCTGCAGGTCCTCCTAGTGAACACTCTTTGTTAAAACCCATCTGAGAGGCATCCTGAAGGATGTCGACACATAAAAATTGCATGAATTTTGCAGAAGCATCAATTTAAATTGTGTATATTGATATGTCAGAGCAAGTTAGCTAGCACAGAGTGTGCCCAGCTTGTACCTGCCCACCTCCTTTCCAGGATTGACAAGGGGCTAAGACTTTATATGCATGACCTTGGTTAATCATAAATTTGTGTCACTAGTCTGGGACACTCCCCTGCCCTCTGTCCAGTATACCCAGCTACCCGCCTAATCTCTTCACTTGTGTATGAGGACTTCTCCAATGTACCTCATCTCAAATGAACATGGATATTCAGCATGTGATGAAGTTGGTGTTTCATATTTGAGGGGGGAAATGAGTTATTCAATAAATCATATAGAACTGACTTGTTGTTTGGACAAAATATCAAGCTAAGCTAGAAACAGCCCTCATGTCTTATTATTTTTTTTAACAATTCAATTTTATTGAGCTATATTCACATACCATACAGTCATACAAAGTGTACAATTATTCACAGTACCACCAAATAGTTGTGCACCCATCACGAAAATTAATTTTTGAACATTTTCATTACCACACACACAAAAATAATAAGAATAAAAATTAAAGTGAAAAAACAACAATTAAAGTAAAAAAGATCACTGGGTGCCTCCCCCCACCCCCCATTTTTCTATTCATCCATCTATGCACTGGACAAAGGGGAGTATGATCCACATGGCTTTCCCAATCACGCTGTCACCCCTCATAAGCTACATTTTTGTACAGTCGTCTTCAAGATTCAGGGTTCTGGGTTGTAGTTTGATAGTTTCAGGTATTTACTGCTAGCTGTTCCAATTCATTAGTACCTAAGAAGTGTTGCCTATATTGTGCATAAGAGTGCCCACCAGAGTGACCTCTCGGCTCCTTTTAGAATCTCTCAGCCACTGAAACTTACTTCATTTCATTTCGCATCCCCCTTTTGGTCAAGAAGATGTTCTCCATCCCATGATGCTGGGTCCAGATTCCTCCCCAGGAGTCATATTCCATGTTGCCAGGGGTATTTACACCCCTGGGTTTCAGATCCCACGTAGGGGGGAGGGCAGTGATTTCATCTGCCAAGTTGGCTTAGCTAGAGAGAGAGGGCCACATCTGAGCCACAAAGAAGCACTCAGGAGGAGACACTTAGGCACAATTAAAAGCAGGCCTAGCCTCTCCTTAGCAGTAACAGTCTTCCTAAGGAAAGTCCTGTGATTGAGGGCTCAGCCGATCAAACCACTAGTCCCCAATGTCTGTGAGCACATCAGCAACCATCGAGGTGAGGAAGCCCAACATCCCATGTATTCTCCCCCAGCAATGTTCACCTTAGTGGTAGCATACAGTATTTCTCTTTTTGTGCCTGGCTTATTTCGCTCAGCATTATGTCTTCAGGGTTCATCCAAGTTGTCATATGTTTCACAACATCGTTCCTTCTTGCTGCTGCATAGTATTCCATTGTGTGTATATACCACATTTTATTTATCCACTCATCTGTTGAAGGACATTTGGGTTGTTTCCATCTCTTGGCAATTGTGAATAATGCTGCTATGAACATTGGTGTGCAGATATCTGTTCACATCACTGCTTTCAGATCTTCCAGGTATATACCAAGAAGTGCAATTGCTGGATCGAAGGGTAACTCTATATCTAGTTTTCCAAGGAACTGCCAGACTGTCTTCCAGAGTGGCTGAACCATTATACAGTCCCACCAACAATGAATTAGAGTTCGAATTTCTCCACATCCTCTCCAGCATTTTAGTTTCCTGTTTGTTTAATGGCAGCCATTCTAATTGGTGTGAGATGGTATCTCGTTGTAGTCTTAATTTGCATCTGTCTGGTAGCTAATGAAGCTGAACATTTTTTCATGTGTTTTTTTGGCCATTTATATTTCCTCTTCAGAGAACTGTCTCTTCATATCTTTTGCCCATTTTATAATTGGGCTATCTGTACTATTGTCACTGAGTTGTAGGATTTCTTTATATTTGCAAGATCTCAGTCTTTTGTCAGATACATGGTATCTGAAAATTTTTTCCCATTGAGTTGGCTGCCTCTTCACCTTTTTGACAAATTCCTTTGAGCTACAGAAACTTCTAAGCTTGAGGAGTTCCCATTTATCTATTTTTTCCTTTGTTGACTCATGTCTTATTTTTTTTTTAAAGGCAATCCATAACAGTGTAAAAGAAAACACAAGAGAATATTTTAGTAAAACTAAAGGAAAAGACTGACAGATTTAATTGCATAAAAATAGAAAACTTCTATAGGGTAAATGAAGCCAAAACATTAAAAGATAAACACCAATGTGGAATAGAAAAAAAGTAAAACATATGTGAGGATGAGTTAATATAAGTAATATTATTTTGGAGGGAAAGGAGTAAAGTTGGGGGCTAAATACACTTTGGTGGGAGTCCAGGGAGGAGGACTTTAGACTCTGTCCTCCTCTCCCTTCCTGCAGGAAGCCACCTCCCTGCGCCCCCACTAGGCCAAAAGGCACCTATCCCTGTGCCACCCTCTTTCCAGATGGCGTACATGGACCCCGCTGTCCCCTCTCCCCTCCCCCAGGGGTGGCGATGGGGGCCAGGAGTTCCCCTTCCCTCACCTGGCTCAGAGGGGAATAAAGCCCAAGGACCTCGAGGCTAGATGGGCATTGGAGATGAAGGGTGAGGGTAGAGGGCTGGGAGGGGGGAAGTGGGGGTGAGAGAAGGTGCAGAGCCAGAGGGCATGGTAGGGTGGAAAACTGCAGGAGCAATGGCAAGGAGGGGAGGGCAAGAGGGAAAGAATTGGAGGTGGGAGCGGCAGTTTGGATTTGGGGGCAGAGCACCGGTGGGGCCCCAGAAGGGGCGTGTCGCAGGTCCCAGTACCATGCAGCTCACCGATTTGCAAGGAGTTGCCTTTGCTACTGGAATCAGGAAATGAGGCCATGGTGAAAGACCCTCTTGAGATATTAATTACTTAATTGGTTCATTCGTTCACCAAATGATTTATTGAGTCCTGCTCTGAAAGGCACTGTGCTGGGCACTGGGGATCTGGTGCTGGCCCTCCACACATGTGCACTTACACATTTTAGGGCAATGTGAGAAAGCATGGATTTAAAGTGGAAATCCACAGGGAGTGAGTTTCTTAGGAAACTCTAATTCTTCGCTTTTCAGGGAGATTAGAGAAACCCAGGGAGTGGTTTTCCATCCAAAATATACTGAACTTGCTGTGTGCCAGGCACTGGGGAGGCAGGGCTGTACTTGTGTATTTCTACACAGGGGCCACCAGTGACCAGCGTGAAACAGCTGACATCCTCTGTTCAAAGCACTTGAGGTTGGTTGCCTTTTTGGCATTCAATTTTTGGTTTCAGTGCCAAAGACAAAAAAAAAAAAAAAGAAAGAAAGAAAGAAAGGAAAAGAAAACTTAGAAGGTGTGGAGGGAGATCTAATCACAAATAGAGCTATTTAACCAACTGTCACTTTGTATAAGACCCTTTGAATTTTTGATGGAAAAAATGTTTTTGTCTGGGCCCAGCTTCAGGACAAAGGGAAATGAAACAAACACAGAGCACAGTTGATAGTGTTTAAAAATATATGAAAAGAGCTGATACTTTGTAACAGAGTTGCTGAGCCACAAGGGAAGAATTCCTGACCCAGCAGGGGAGCCTGCCAAGCCCCTCCCACAGGGGCTGTGGGATAAAGTCCCCTCCTGGTGCTGTCAGTGAAAGAAACCTGTGGAAAGTCCTGATGGCAGCATGCTGCTCTCTAGGTGCCTGGGGGAAACATTGCCATGGCCCATGCTCTTTTTCTCCTAGAAGAACATAAAAATCTGGGTGGTGTTCTGGAGAAGCAATTTAGATTTCGTGGACTAGAAGAGCCAGCACAGGACCAGGATCAGATGTCCCAGGTTCTAGTTGTCCTGGCTCCACCCTGGGAGACCTCTCAATGTCCCCTCTCTGAACCTGCTCCACCCTGGGAGACCTCTCAAGGTCCCCTCTCTGAACCTGCCTCCTCCTCTGAAAGCAGGGAGGGTGAACTAATGGGCTCCACTTCCCAGGAGTATGTGAGGCTCCACTGTAGCAATCGGGGTGGGACAAAGCCATTAATTCCTCCGGAAGGCCTCACACCCATCCTCCTCACCCCCCAGCACACACACAACTCTTTTCTCTGGTCCAGCTGGAATCTCAAGCAAGGCTGAGAGCTAAATTCAGGGCTCAAAGGATGGCTGCTTGACCACTGCCATAAATCTGTGACCCGAAGCCCTACCTGACTCACTTTCCCTTCATCTCACATGCTAGCACATCTTATTTGTGCTGCCCCTTCCATGGTGTAGCATTGGTTTGAGGAGGCTTCTTTCTGGTCAGAGACCCCATTTCCCATTCTGCCTTGCATCTGGGTGTAGCTATATGACCAGCTTTCATCAATGGAAGGCAAGCAGAAGTCGCATGCCACTGCCTGGCAGGGGGTTTTACAAAGCAGGACTCCAGGGCCCTGGGGGATGATGGATCCTGAGATTAAAGGAGCCTGGATCCCCGAATTTTCACGTGGAGGAAATCTTCAGCTAACGAGGAACAATAGATTGAATCTTCACTGACCAGGAAACAAACTTCTATTTTGATGTTAAGCCACTGAAATTTGAGGGTTGCTTGTTACAGCAGCTAGTATTACCCTAACTGATGTACATTCTCCACTTATTTACCTCCTCTGACACACACCCTCATTTCATCCTATCTCAAACACCAGATATTCACAGACAACATTCACACATCTGTATGTATCTGCATCACTGATGTTATCTATTTAGTCATTGATTAACATTTCTAGCTCATCCATTGTGTGTGAGGAGCAGGGCTAGGTACCAGGGACACAAAGTAGATTCCACCCCTACCCTCACCTCTAATTCAGCTGCTGGCCTGGGGATCTCATCCTCTCACCTGGGGGTCCAGCCCAGTCCTCCAGTCTCTGGGTCCTGGACATACCCGTCTCCCAAGGCTATCCCATCCTCACTGCCAAGGACACAACCCTAGAGGTTGTCTCTCTTCAGAACTGCCTCTCCCCCATCTTAAATTACAATGTCCAACTTGAGAACCATCTCATCCTCAGCCCTCTCGCTATTCCCCCAGTCCCATCCATGAACACCTTCCAAACCAGAATATCCTCACTTTTTCCTAATTTGCCCCTCTCCTGCCTTCACGTCTTTCCTACTCTATCATTGACTTGAAGGCTGGGGATTCCCACTGCTCTTTTGCAAATGCTTTGGCTCCTGGTGCAGAAGTCTGGAGAATCTAGATAGACTTGGGGGTGGGTGCTCCTGATTGTTGCCTGGCCTGCCTTTGGACTTGGCCTCCCCTCCCCCCACCCCAACTGCCTGAGGCTTAGACAGGGGACACTGCTATCCACCTCTGGGAACAGACCCCAAGTGTCTGATGCATTTGCAAGCTGACTTTGCCAGCTCTTTAAATGGAAGGATGCAGCCATGGCCACTGGGCTAGGCCAGTCAAATGCAACTTGATTTCAAGCCCATTCATCCCTTTTACCCAGGATACAGCCTATACAGCTGTACATGGTCACCTTAGCTTTGAGCTCTGAAGCCTGACTCATGGGCCCTCCTTCTGGCTCTGCCTCTCCGGCTGTGCCAGGCCTCTCTCTGCCCTGCCCTGTGTTGTCTTCCAAAGGCAGCTTAATGAAGAGCTCTGCACATAACAGGCAACTTCATATCACCCTGCCTTAGCTCTTGCTGTTTCTTCCACTCTTCTTTGCTGAGCCAGCTCCTGGTCATCCCTGAGACTGTTTGGGAGTGTCTGCATCCTAGAAGTCTTCTTGACTCCTTGCATCCTCCCTGCCTTGCCTCCTGCACCTCCACCCTGCCCCCTTGATAATCCCCATCATGCACTCATTGCCCTCCACTGCAGTGTCTGAAAGCAGCCCCTCTTAGGCGTCTATCTTCTTGGTACCTGCCCCAGCCCTGGGCCTGACAACGGGAGAATAGAAAACAGAACTGAATGGGGAAAATGGCTTCAGCCTAAAAGAGTGGGTGATGGGATGAAATGAGTCCATACTGATGTATTCATTCATTCATGATTCACTGGATCAACAAATACTTTCTGAGTGCATGCTATGTGCCTGGGGCTGTGCTGGCCCTGGTGAACAGCGAATGAGACAGACAAGTTTAGGAGATTCAATTAAGATTGGGAGCCTCACCCCTCTTCCAGGGAGGCCTCACAATTGGTATTTTCCTTTGTGAGAGCACGAGTGGGGCCCTTTGCGGGGTGTTTTGTACAGCAAGAAGCACAGAGGGAAAAAAAATTTAACTTTGGTTCAAAGGTGCCAATAATAGGGGATTTCTTTTCCCAGCCTCCCCATGGAAGGCTGTCAACAACCAGGCATAATCAGGCCAGCGGCTGCCCTGCTCAGAGAGGGGGACGTGTGCGCCTTTGTTAGGATGGGTTGAATAGGATGTCCCTGCACCCAGACCTGGCCTCCCGGCTAACAAAGGGCCCCTTTGTCACCCCAGGCAAAGAGTGCAGCCAAGGTTGCCACAGCAACTCAGGGACACAGACTTAACGTGCAAGTGACATTTCAGATGGGAACTGGGCATTCAAAAACTCAAATCTCTTTCTTTATAGTGGTCTCCTTCTCCAGTTATTTTGAAAGAACCATATGGAAACCAAAAGAAAAAATAAATAAGCCAACATTAAATACATGATCATGCAAACAAACAGATCATTGAAAGTCAGCATGCTGGCTCTTGATGAAGAAGTTGGTCATCACCGGAGCATCTGGGTGAGCTATGGGGTCTTCTTATCCAAGAGGTAATCAGACAACCACAAAGGAAAGTTTGAAAAAAAATTATCTGAAATTCCACCCACTGGGCACAGAACGCTTTCCTTGTCTCTGTTTCTGCATTCACCAAGGGATCCTGGAGAATCCACGGCCTGCCAGGCCGAGAGCTGGGGTGGGGGTTTGCAAAAAAAAAAAAAAAATCAGGTTCCCATTCTCCAAGGTTGATGTGATAGGGGGGTTCCCATGTAAGTGTGCTCGTCACACAATTTTATGCAGCCTTAATTGGGCCTAGGCAGACGCCCATCAGAGGGAGTAACTGGTGCTGCATGTGGAAAAAGGGGGGGGAAGCAGGGCTTGAAGGGGGAGGGGGATGGTGGAATGGAATCTTGAAAGCTGAGAAGGAATTTGCTGCCAACCTAGCACTGGCACTTTGTTGCTATTTATGGGATGAAATGAATGAGGGAGGAAAGGAGGTAAGAAAGAGAGAAAGGGCCATTTCTGCATTCTTTTAAAAAGAGAATGCATGGTAAATGGCAGGATGCAGGCAAAATGTCGGGCACAGCCGCGTTTATCCAATTGCTACCGCAACACATACAATATTTTCCCTTGATGTTTTATTATGACAGTTTAATAAACAATGCTAAAAGAATTGTACAGTGCACGCCTGTATCTCCACTACTGGGATTCTACCATTAACACCGTGCTTTCCTGGCTTTATCACATATTTATCCATGTAGCTGTTTCTTTATCCATCCATCACTCCATCTTCTTTTTTTGACACGTGTCAAATTGCAGACAGCCATTTACTCCCTGCCCCAAATACTTTGGCATGCATACCATTAATTAGAGTTCAATATTTGTTTATCTTTTTTCCTTTTGATTTGAAATTTACATGCAACAAAATGTACACTCCTAACTGTGTACATTTGCTGAGTTTTGACAACTGCATCTGCCTGTGTAATTCAAATGCTTATCAAGATATGGAACACTGTGATCACCCGAGAAAGTTCCCTCATGCGCCTTCTCAACCAATCCTACCCCTCACCCACTCCTCCCACACAAAATTTTGTCACTTGCTTTCCACTTTCCATTATAACACAATTATTTTCTCATGTTGCTTCCCAGTCTTCACGGTAATTCACTCCTCTGTTCACTCACTCAATTCATTCTTTAGTCACCCAGGATCTTCTCTGTCCCAGGCACTGGGGATGGGACCCCATGTGAGATGGTGGTTAAGAGCTCTGGAGCCAGGTTGCTGGGTTTGAGTCCCAGGTGCATTGTTTCTCAGGGCAAGTCACCTAACCTCTCTGAGCTCCACTTTCCTTATCTGTAAGCTGGAGGTGATGACATTAGCAGTGGCCTTACAGGTCAGTGGGAGGGTTAGGTATGACAGCGCATATCAAGCATTTAGTACCTAGTAAGTGCTTGGGGAGTGTAGTCGAAACCATCTAAGGAAACCCTGTCCTCGTCTTGCAGGAGCCCACAGCACTCCAGGATTGTGAGATCCTTCTTCCTTCTCATGGCAATTAACCGAACCACTGTCTGTGCCCAGTTTTTTTGTTTGTTTGTTTTGTTTTGTGTTGTTGCCATTAAAGCCATGCTGCACTAAACGCCTCTGGACCAGGAAAGTTAGGCTTCAGCAGAGGATTTCCCAGCGATTGTTCCCAGAAGGAGCTGTGGGGTGGGAGGGGAGAGAGCCTTGTTTCTTCCTGCTTTGTTTTTATGTGCTTGTCCTGATGTTCCCCTTAAGGGTGGTCCTGTTTGCAAAGCCACCATCATTTGTCAGATGCTTTCTTCAAGGTGAGAGTAACAGCCAACACTCTCTTTCATCACTGTGACCCAAGTAAGTATATGACTGAGATCACTGCAGGTGATGGAGAATATGGGTTCAGAAGTGGGGAAGGATGAGCAGACATTCTCATGTGGAAATGAAGGAGCCCCCACAGCATACATTCCTGAGTGGCAGGCCACCCAGCCCTGCTCGGAGCTCAGCCAACTGAAGATCAGCCTGAGGGCAGGACCAAAGGGCACCCACTCTTCACCTGCCAAACTGACTCATCCTGCGGTGCCCAAATCAGCACCCTCTCCTCTAGAACGCCCTCCTCTGTGCTCCTTTTGTAACTTGTACTCACCTCTGTCATGTTCATCACACTGTATTTGACTATTGATTTGTCTGTCTCTCCAATTCAGTTGTAAGCTCTTTGAGAGCATAGCTCACATCTTGATCATAGTGGAATCTCTGGCTTCTGGCAGGTGCTCAAAAATATTTTTCATTTATTACTTAACCAATTTCTGCCATTAGTAGCTAGGTACTTTACATATTGTTCGGTTTGCTAATACTGCTGTTATGCAAAGTACCAGAAATGGATTGGCTTTTATAAAGGGGGTTTATATGGTTACAAAGTTACAGTCCTAAGGCCATAAAAGTGTCCAAACAAAGGCATGAACAATAGGGTCCCTTCACTGAGGAACAGCAATGGCGATGGTGTCTGGAAAGCCTCTGTCAGCTGGGAAGGCACGTGGCTGGCATCTGCTCTGGGGTTCTGGTTTCAAAGTGGTTTTCTTCCAGGATGTTTCTCTCTAAGCATCTGGAGGTGTTCTCTTAGTTTCTCCCAGGCAAACTCTGGGCTAGCAAAAGTCTGCTTTCAACAGCCATCTCCAAAATGTCTCTCAGCTGCAGCACGTTCTTGGTTCTTTCTCCCAGGATGTTTCTCTCTAAGCCTCTGGGGGTCCTTCTTTAGCATATCCTGGGGCAAACTCTGGGCTTCATCTCTTAGCATAACATCTCCAAATGTCTTTCTGTCTTCCTGTTCAAGAATTTCTAAGCGTCACCGTCAGCAAACGTCTGGGCCTGTGTGGCTCTTTTTAAAGGACTCCAGTAAACTATTCAAGACCCATGCTCAATGGGCGAGGCCACACCACCTTGGAAATAATTCAGTCAGAGTTATCTCCTACAATTGGGTGAGTCATATCTCCATGGAAACAACCTAATCCAAATATCCCACAAGATTGGATTAGAAGATCATGGCTTTTTCTTGGGGGACATAATATATCAAAACTGGCACATATATATTATCTTCATATTAAAATATTTAATCCTTTTCTACCCACTTGCTGTAGAAAATCTGAAGAGCAGAGGAAAAAGTAGAATATAGAAAAAAAATTAACCCGGTTCTTTTTAAAAAAAATGACACAGACAAACTTTGAGCATAATTGGTTAAGAAAACAGAAAAAGCATGTATGATAGATACAGTAGAGTTTTTAAAATCATAAGATAATATTTTTTAAAAATTTATTTGAAAAGTTAGGGAAAAGAAACATTTTTTTAGAAAAGTATAATTTACCAAAATTTGATAAAGAAAATTAGAAGACAGAATGATCCAATTATGAAGTTGAGTCAGTTATCAAAATTTTTCTTCCACAACTCATTAGGCAAAACCAGTACAACCTTGATATGCAAAGGTTGGCAACAATAGCACAAGGAAAGTTTAAATCAATGTCTATTATTAACATACATGCAAAAAATCCTAAATGAAATAATTGCAAATGGAATTTACCAGTGTGTTAAAAATAAATTATGACCAAATACAAGTCCTGACAATTATCCTAGGAATATAAAGATGGTTCAACATGAATGATATCTATCAGTATAGAACCGTATTACCAGATTAGAAGATAAAATTCAGGTGATTATTTCAATAGATGCCAAAAAAGCACTGATAAATTATAATATTTTATGCCAGAAAAACAATCTCTTAGCAACCAGGAATAAAAGCAAATGTTATTAATTGACAAAGGGCATTATCAAAAACTTTCAGAAGTATCATGCTTAATAGCTTTGTGGTGAAATGTAAGAAGTGTGTTCACTGAAGAAAAGAGCAAGAATATCTGATATCATCGATTCTATTTAACATTGACATTAGAAGTGCTGGACAATGCAATAAGATAAGACAAAGAAAGAAGTAGTAAGATGATTGGAAAGGAAGAGCTGTATATTTCTCTTGCTCTCTTTCTCTCTCTCTCTTTGCAGGTAACATGATCATCTTTGCAGAAAATCCAAGAGAATCTACAGAACAGCTGTTAGAACAAATAAGAGAGTTTAGTAAGTTTGCCAGATACAAGATAAACATTCAAAACTTGTATAGGAATAATAGTGTTCCTATACATCGGTAACAACTAACTGGAAAACATAACAGAAAGGCTTCATTCACCACTGCTACAAAAAATTATAAGGTATGTAAGAAAAAGACTAACAAAATATGTACAAGACTTTATAAAAAAATTGCCAAACATTGCTAAAAGAATATAAAATATGACATAAATAAAAGGATATATGAATAAACAAATATATAAAATATAGAAATGAGTCTATAAATATATAATTGAATATTTATCCATAGATTGGAAAATTTTAATCAAAAATTCAATTATTCCAAAGTTAAATTAAGAAATTAAATGTCAATCAAAACACTAACAGAATTTTCTTTTTAGCTTAGCCTGAAATTCATAAGAAAGATCAGACAGAGTCAGTGAAGCATAGTGCTTATGAGTGCGTACTTTGTAGTCAAACCTGGCTAGTTGCAAATCTTGACTTCATCATTTACTACTTGTAGGTATGTTATTTGGCCTCTCTGTGCCTCAGTTTCCTCATTTGTCAAATAGAGAGAATAGTACTACATACCTCCTGGGGATGTTGTCAAGACTAACAGAGATAATAGATGTATAATACTTAATGTCCGGTACTCAGTAACATCCTCTTTTTATTTCCCCCTAGATAGCTGCATATGGTGATTTCTCTTCTTGTTCTTTTCTTTTTATCCCCCTTTCTCTTCTTTTCCCTCTTTTCTTATCCTTCTTTCTTTCTTTCTTTCTTTTTTTTTTTTTTGGTGAGGGGTTCATTCACATTTAATTTTTCTTATTTCTTTACCTATGTAACCAGCACACACTAACATACAGGTGTGCATAGGCAGACAAAGGTAAGGAGATCTTGAGATTTCTCAGGGAGTGTGTTCCAGACAATGTGTCCATTATAGACTCTTTATATTGATAGATAATCTGTACAATATAATTTAACCTCAAGTGTAGCCTGTTGTTGTAGAAGGAATATGGATTTCAGGTATGAATCCCAGCTCCAAGAAGTCCTGGCTGTGTGGCTGAGGTTCAGGGACTTCACTTCTCTAAACCTCAGTTCCCTCATTTGTAAAAAGTGCTTTGATGGTAACACCCACCTTGAAGGCTGGTGAGAAGACCCCAAAAGACAAGGTGGTTGGTGCCCAGCAGGTTCCCCACGAACCTCAGTCCTCTCCCAAGGACTCTCCACTCTCCCTCCTTCCTTCTTGTTCCACTGCCCCTCTCTATGAAAGTGGGTCCCACGAAGTCTCCCAGAGGGACCTTGGCACCATCACTCTGGACAGCTGGAGAGGGGTCATGGCTCAGGGGTGGGACCTGAAGTAAAAGGAGAAAACGCAGACTCCTCTTTCTTCCTTTTTTTGTGAGGGAGCTTTAGAACCCCTGACCAGGAAAAAAACATCTTTTAAAAATAGCAACTCAAGGTTTAATGCTGCTTCAGAGTTTTAGCAGTGCTTTGCTTTCCATATTCTCATTGTTCTCACAACAATCCAGTTGGGTAGGCATCATTACCTGAGTTTTCAGAAGTTTAAACTGAAGCTCAATGAGTTGCAGTGACTTGGCCAAAGTCAAACAGGGCATTGGGGCAGAGCCCAGCACTCAGACTCAGAGCCCTTAACGTCTTGCCCAGTGCTCTTCTCGCTGTGTGCAGGGGCCTGTGCAAGTCCTCTTGGGACAATGTCTCTGCCACCCACGCCATGCATTGGTCCGTTTGTTCTTTAGTCCAGCAGTCATCTGTGAGTGGTAGTTGTGGGCTGCCTTGACCAGTTGTCAGAATTAATGGACAGTTTAGGGTGCTGTTAGTGGAGTACAATGGCCAGGGCCCCAGGAATGCTCTGCTGCTGTCCTACCCACCTCAGCCAAGTTCCTGAAGGAGATGTGTGCATGCACACTGGGAGAAGGATGTTATTAGATAGACCAGAGCCCTGTAGCAGACATGACTGATTCCCCGCCCCACAAACCTTACCATTCCAGCAATTTCTGACTGCTGGCACCTGCATCTCTTTCCTAAGGGCCTTCCATGGTTGCCAGACCCCCATTCTGAATTACCCGGGAATTAATGCCCCCTGGGAGCAGCCCTCAACCAATGAGAGATGGGAGTTGATGGGTAAAGAACCCAACTCTCTTGCCTCTCAAGGAGATAACTCGAAGGTATGCGTTTTACACTGTTTTCCAGAATTTTCCACAGGGGTGATTTGCTTGATAACCTGTATGTACTGGCTTACTTCCTTTCTCCCTTAACCTGTTGTCCTGCCATCACTCTCAAATACACTACTTGTACTAGAATCCTTGGTCTAGGATCTGCTTCTGGAGGGACCCAAACTAAGAGAAGTGAGCTTTACCTTGTGGACCTCCATTTTCCACCCCAGACCAGCTTCACATGCTCCCCACACCTAAGCCTGTTAGGTTTGCATTCTGGCTACTGGGAAGGAAAAGTCAAGGAGACAGATAGGGCTGGAGCCTCTTTCACATGCACTGAATTGTGACTCTTCCAAATGGCAAACATGGCCTGTCTGTGCCCTGGGATCCAAACAGTTCAGAGGCTGCATCTTCTTCGTGTGTGTGTGTGTGTGTGCATGCTTCTTCGTGTGTGTGTGTGTGTGTGTGTGTGAAGAAAGGAGGGTCCTTCTACCTCTACATCTCCTAGACGTGGGCATGAAGCGTCCATATGTGTTAGCCCCTGTGCTAGTCACTGGGGCCACTAAGATGTGAAAGCCATACTTTCTGCCCTGGAGAGATGTGGTGAATGTATTACTGTAGTTCAGTGAGGTTGGCACTAATAGTCCTGTGTGCAGAGGGTTATTGGAACAGCAAATTGGAGCACTTAGTTGGTGTTGCAGAGAAGTAATCACCAAGGAAGTGACTGTTGAGTTGGGTCTTAAAAAATGAGTTGGTATTTTTTAGGGTTTTCTTGGCTGAAGGAAAATGGAATAGGGATAAGTATGCCCAGGTCCTTCAAGCTTCTGGCTGGAAGTGACACAACCCACTTTCAATCATATTTCATTGACTAAAGCAAGTCACATGGTCATACCTAACTCCAAGTGGAAGGGAGAGTACAATTCTACCATGTGCCCATAGGAGAGAGAAGCAGAATTTTCCTGATCAGATCCAAGGATTCCCACAGTTGGATATTTGGCTCCTCTGCTGAAGTTGTTTTTTAGGGGGTGGTCATTTTGATTTTAAACCAAGATATTCTCCAGGTGAAGGGGCCATAAGTGGGGTAGGGCTCATTTCCCTCTGGGATCCCATGGGTAAGTGGGCATCTCTATATTCTGCCCCATAGCCATCTATGATGTCAGAAGCTGAGAGCAGGAAGATGCACAGGCAGACACTTTGGGCCCCTAAACTGGGCTGCTGTATGCAGGACATGACCTTGCTGGCCTGAGCAACCTCCATTGGCTGGGACTTGATACTGTGGTCTGAGCCTCCCCTTTCACAGATTCAAGCCCCACTCCCATCCTGAGGACAACAAATGGGGTGAGACACAGACTTCTTATCTGATCATCTGCCAACATGATAGGGCAAGACCAAGCTTTGGAACCTCCATGGCTTCCCTGTTGGACTTCACTGCTGAACTTCCCAGAGACCTCTTGGGTGGTGACTCTCTCTCATCAGGGAAGGGACTGGACATAGGTGGCTGAGAGGGTTGACATTTACTGCTGTTGGCAGGTCCCAGAGAAGCCACATTGCTGCCTGCAGCTGACCCGTTGCACCTGGGTCTTCATATTCTGGTTGAAATTATTGTTCTAAAGCTCTGGCCAGAGTAGTGAGTCTAGGTTAGAAGTATGTGAAATGCTCCAGGTGGAATTTCCAGGCTTAGGTACTAGTCCTGGTCCTGCTGTTAACTGCGTGATGTCGAGCATTCCTCTCTGGACTCACCCTCCCCATCTGTAAAATGGCCACAGCAGTCTTATTTCCTGACCCAGAGGGTTTCCGTGAAGATTGACCTCCTCAAGCCCCACCAGAGGAACTAGGAATGGTACCAACAAAAACAAACAGAACTACAGCAAGCATTCTAATTAATGGTGAAATGTTCATAGCCTTCCTTCTGAGATCAGGATTGAGACAAGGATGTCTGCTATTATAAATTCCTTCCAACATTGTATTGGAGATACTAGCCAGTGCAAGTAGACAAGAAAAAGAAATAAAATGTACAAGGTTTGGAAAGTAAAACTTTCATTTTTGCAGATGGGATAATAGCATGTTTAGAAAAGTCAAAAGAATCTATAGGTTGTTAAAATGACAAGTGAGTTTGGTGATGTGGCTGGATACAAGGACACTAAACAAAAATCTATTTCTATATATGATCCAGATCTATCTTACTGCATAACAAATCTCCCCAAAACTTTGTGGCTTAAAATAACACCATTTATTATCTTTCATGGATTCTGTGCATTTCCAATTCATGAGGGGCTCAGCTGGATGTTTCAGGGTTTCTCAGATGGTTGCAGTCAAAGAGAGTGGGTGGAGCTGGATTAGCATGGGGCTGGGCCAGCTGGGCACTGGCTAGGCATCTCCCTCTCTTTATTTAGTCTCAGGGTTTCTGCATGTGGTCTCTCCTAGTGGTTAGTTTGGGCTTTTTGAAAATATGGTGGCCTAAGACTTCTTACATAAGGGCTTAAGGTTCCAAAGACAAATGTCCCAAGAGAGGGAGCCAAGCAGAAGAAGCTGCATCAAGTTTTATGAACTAGCCTCAGAAGTCAAGCAGCATCACTTCTGTCACATTCTGTTTGTTAAAAAACATTTGCTAAGGCCAGCCCTTTTCAAGGGGAATGTTATCAGACTCCACTGCTTGGGAGGAGTGTCAAAGAATTTGTGTATACATTTTATTTTATTTTATTTTTTTATCTTCATTTTATTGAGATATATTCACATACCATGCAGTCATACAAAACAAATCGTACTTTCAATTGTTTACAGTACCATTACATAGTTGTACATTCATCACCTAAATCAATCCCTGACACCTTCATTAGCACACACACAAAAATAACAAGAATAATAATTAGAGTGAAAAAGAGCAATTGAAGTAAAAAAGAACACTGGATACCTTTGTCTGTTTGTTTCCTTCCCCTATTTTTCTACTCATCCATCCATAAACTAGACAAAGTGGAGTGTGGTCCTTATGGCTTTCCCAATCCCATTGTCACCCCTCATAAGCTACATTTTTATACAACTGTCTTTGAGATTCATGGGTTCTGGGTTGTAGTTTGATAGTTTCAGGTATCCACCACCAGCTACCCCAATTCTTTGGAACCTAAAAAGGGTTGTCTAAAGTGTGCGTAAGAGTGCCCACCAGAGTGACCTCTCAGCTCCTTTTGGAATCTCTCTGCCACTGAAGCTTATTTCATTTCCTTTCACATCCCCCTTTTGGTCAAGAAGATGTTCTCCGTCCCACGATGCCGGGTCTACATTCCTCCCGTGTATACATTTTAAAACCACCACACTACACTGGCAACAAAAATAAAATAAAGAAACCACTCATAATAACATCAAAAACATAAAATACCCAGGAGTAAATTCAATAAAAGATGTGCAAAGATCTCTACATTGGAAACTACAAAATATTGCTCAGATAAAAAATTTTAAAAGCCTAAATAAATGGAGGGATATACCATGTTCATGGACAGGAAGACATAATAGTGAAAATATGTCAGTTTAACACAAATTGATCCAAAGATTCAATGTGATCCCCATCAAATTCCCTGCAGGATTTGTGTGTATGTATAAAAGACAAGCTGATTTTTAAATTCCGATGGAAATACAAAGAGTAAAGAATAGTCAAAGAAGTCTTGAAGAACAAAGTGGATAAACTTATTCCACAGGATATTAAAACTTATTGTAAGCCTACAATAATCAAGACAGTGTGATAATGGCACAAGAAGAGAAAAGTAGACTAATGGGATGGAATAGAGATTCAGAAGCTGTCCCATGCATATATGGTCTACTTGATTTATGACCAAGGTAGTACTGCAGAGAAGTGAAAAGTGATCTTTTCAATAGTATGGGGTTAGTTGAATATCCTTACAGAAGAAAAGGGGCCAAACAGGCTATTCCTCCTGATAGGGTGTGGCAATCAATTTCTAGAAACAATGCTGAAATTTATGCACAAGTTTTTCTTTTTCTGGGCTGTACTTTCCCTCTGTTGCCCTCTAAACCTTCAGTGAAAGCCTGTTTCCTATAGCCATCCTGTGTTGGTGGATCTTTGTGGCCGTAAGTAGTGGTCCTAGCTCCAGGCAAGGACCAGCAAAGTTAAAGTAGCAGTTGGGAGCTAAGTTCCAATCTGGCTCCTGAGTGGGCAAGAGGCTCACCTCTTTTCCCCCAAATAGCATCCTGTGTCCTGCTGCCACCTGCCCAAGAATCCACATTCTGACTGAATTCTGTCTCCTGGCCTTTCCCAGGCTGACCTCAGAGGTGTGAGGGAGCCAGGAGCCAGGAGGATGGTGGATGGAAGCGGTCAGTGGGAGGTGAGGGAGTGGAGACTGCTGGTGTAAGCCAATCTTGCACGAAAAGCTAGCAACGGGCTAGCTGCTAGCAGGTGGTGTGAAGATTTAGGGGATTTTTTTTTTTTTTAAGAGGAGGGAGCTTGCTTCACCATGGGTGCTGTCCCATCTTTCTTTCCCCTCTCCAGGAGACCAGCAGCATCTGAAACCCTAAGGTGGGGTATGGAAGAATTCTGAACCCCTCCTCCGAGCTTCTGGTTCCAGGCCATTCCTGTGGACCTTCCCCAGCGGGAAAGGAAGTGGGGCTCATCTGCCTTCTTCCAGAGGTTTCAGTCCTGGATCCTTTGGGGGCAGTGGCGCCCCCCCCCTCTGGCACTCCATTACTGATGACTCAAGACCTTGCCTCAGTTATCCCACATGTAAAATGAGGGTTTAAGCGCGACTGTCCCCCGGGGGCCCCTCCTGCGGTGACTCGGAACCAGGGAAGGGCATCCGGGAGCTGGGCCGCGACTCCCCACCCCCACCCCCCAGGTAAGGCGGCATCCATCTCCGCACGTGTCCCCGCGACACTCTCCTCCTCCTCCCTCCCACGCCGTGTGGGGGCTCAGCGCCTCCCCAAATATTTAGGGTGGGGAGTGTCCCACTCCTGGGGAGGGGTGTGGTACGGGCTTCTCCCTCCCGTCCCCATTGGTGGCGAAACGCAGGACGAGGAAGGGCCTCCTGGACAGGCGCGCAGCCGTCTTGGACCCCCGGGGGCGGAGGGCCAGGCGGGTGACCCGGCAGCGGCCCAACCCAGAGAAGGGACCTCACCGCCTGCGCCCGGGCCCCGGGCCCTCGGCGGCGCGGGAGGCCGGAACAATAGCGCGCGCGGGCGGGGCGGGGGCGGGGCGCTCCGCCCGGCCCCGCCCCCGGCCCGCCCCCCGCTCTCGCACACCCGCTCGCACACTGGCTCCCACCCGCCGCCCGCCCAGGCACTGCCCGCGGGAGCCGCCGCCGCCGCCGCGCCCGCCATGGACGTCCGCCTGTACCCCTCGGCGCCCGCGGTGGGCGCGCGGCCCGGGGCCGAGCCG
The DNA here is from genome assembly GCF_015220235.1 of Choloepus didactylus. Lineage (NCBI taxonomy): Eukaryota > Metazoa > Chordata > Mammalia > Pilosa > Megalonychidae > Choloepus > Choloepus didactylus. Next base: position 47,772,837 of record NC_051325.1, read on the forward strand.
GCTGGCCTGGCGCACCTGGACTATTACCACTGCGGCAAGGTAGGCAGGGGACCGGGCTGGGGGGCCAGGGCGGCGGGGCGGGCGGGGCCTGGCCGCGCCTTCGGACCCAGGGCGGGGGTCGGAGCGGCCCGGGCTAGCGCCCCGGCCAGGAGTCACCCCGCTACCCAGGACGCGGGCATCCTCGGAGACCCACGCGGGGAGATGCCGGGCCGTGCCGAGGCGCGGGGATAAGCACCAAACTCTGCCCCGTCGACGGGCACATGCCATCCACAGCGACACCCTCGCAGGTACACTCACACCCTGAGTTCCGGTCAAGGCAGAAGTCTCCCGACAGTCTCCCACACGATGCCACAGTGACACTCACTCGCCCACGTCCCCTTGACAGCCGCACATTCATACACAAGCTGACACAAAGTGTCCCACTGGCACACACAGAGACAGCCATGCTCCTACTTACAATCTCACCGTCCCGCACAAGTCACCCTTGACAGTTATTTGTACACAATGACACAGACCCTCGCCCACATACACTGTCACACCTCCACATATAAGTCACCCATTCACACACACTACGATGGCATACACATCACATCCAGACACAACTGGGGACAGTCACACAAAGAAGTCTCCCCAACAGTCACACGCTCGCACTCGCAAGGGCACACACAGCCACCCCCCTGGACTGGGAGTCTCAGACCAATGTCGCTGATGGCCACACAGTCACACGCGGTCACACCCAGGGGCAGCCACAGCCTCCCCCGCCCCCACATCTCGGTCATCCACACTCGCTCGTCGGGGTTTCAACTTCTCGGGCCCCGCCGCCGCGCACTAATTGGGCCGTTTACTAATTGGCCTTCACTGCCCCGCGGGGCCTCGGATTCCGAGTTGGCAAAGACCAATTGAGGCCTGTCCTTTCCTGGGAACGGTGTGCGGGCATCTCTCTCGGTTGGAGCTGCAGTGAGGGGTGCCCCCCACCCATTTTTCCGAGATCGCCGCCCCCACCCCCCCCACCCCTAGCCAGGACCCTGCAGCGCCGCGTCCAGCGCTTGCTCCTGTGATTCAAGCTTGTGTGCCTAGAACCCGGGACGAGACGCATCCGGTCCCCACGCCCCATGCCGTTCCCAGCCGGGGATGGTTAGGTGTAGCTGCGCCCTCCGGTCCCTCTTCCCTCGCCGGGAGAGAACTTTCAAACTTAGTTAGGAAGCCAGACCGTCTGTGCGTCCGCGGGGCCGTGCAGCGGGCTAGGGCCCGCCAGTGCCGAGCGCGGCTTTTCGTCACACGGAGCCCGGATTGAACGGCGCGCGTGGGTTTCACCGCGGCCCCGGCGCAGACGCGCGGGCTCCGCGGTGGTGCGTGGTGAGTACGCGTCCGGTGGCTGGACGCAACCCTCCCCGGGTTTCTCCCACCACTCCGCAGGTTTTAATCAGAATCCCTGGGGGAGCGGTTTTTGGGGTTGCTAGGCAAAGCCCCCTGCAGTTTGTTTGGGGACGCGAGGCCAAGAGGGCCTGGGGCGGAGGGGTGGGGGCTGCAAGTGAGGTCTCGTGGTGGGTGGGGGTGATTATCTTTTGTTGGTAACCGGCAGAGTTAGAAGCCCAAGGAGGGGATGCTGTCCTCCAGAGAAGGCGGGTTGTCTGGCTGCTCCAAGTCTGATGGAGGGAAAATTGATTAAAAGTAGCAAGTATAGTTTTCAGGGAGGAGAGGGCTGTTGGGTGTGGGGACAGCTGGTCTACCGCTGCCCTTGGCTTTGTTATTTTCTTAAAATATGAAGTTGGCAAGGTTCCAGCCTCTAGTTTGGGAGCATGGGCAGGGATTGGGGAATTGTGCCTTAAACTCCGGGTGGGTGTCTGGGTGGAGGCTTAGCCCAGAGTTCTCCCTTTGGGGTGGCATTTTTGTAAACCCTGCCAGGTTAGGGCTGTCCCAAATTGAGGCTTTGGGAGGCAGGACTGGCTGAGGCCCTTGCTTTTCTCTTATGCTCCATAAACCTCTGACTCAGCACCAAGAACCTGTGTGAAAACGGGGCAGGGAGGGAATTGCCCAGGGAATGAGAAGCAGGTGATTTCTGGTTTCTGTCTGTGCTTTAGGACCCCCAGAGCTGGGGGAGGGGGGTGGTGTCCTGAGGGGTGGAGGGGTCCATCCTGGATAGGTGAAAGGAAGGTCTGACCTTGCACTTGGTTGTGAGACCTGCTTCTCAATCCTTTGGGCTTGTGGCAGGGTGAGGAGTGGGAGGCTATTTGGCTTAGCCAACAGTGGGTGAAAAGCCTTTCGGTAGCAGACTCCAAGTGGGCCATGATCTTTAATGGTGTGTTGTGGGTGGGGGCTGCTGTGAGCAGGAGCTTCTCTTCTCTGGCCCCAGAAACTGAGGGTTGGGGGGGATGGGCAGGGAGGGTGATGCTCAGACTCTACCCTTACAGCTGGTTGCTAGCAGAGCTGGAGGGGAAACTGAGAACTCCGTGTGCAGCAGACCACACTTGGAGCCTGTAGTCTCGACTGCACAACCAAGACACAGCCTATACACTGGGGGCTCAGTTCCTGGAGTCCAGACAGGAGACTTGTCCCCACAGCGACTCAGGCCTGAGGAGCACAAGGACAGGTATTTGCCCAAGGGATGCTGGATGGCCATGGGGCAGTTGACCTGGAAGAGCCCTTTGGCGACTGTCCCCTTGGCGACCGTCCCCTTGGCGACTGTCCCTTAGCGATCCTCTACGCAGAGATTCCCAGCCTCTTTAAACTCAAGTCATGGGCAGTGGTTGTTCTTTTGGTATCTTTTGTTTGAAAAAACACATGACAAAAAGCTGCTATGGTTTCCTTTTGGCTTTGACATGGATTTGTATTTTATTAATCACAGTAATATTTGAATGCATGGAAAAATAGCTTATCAGATATAAGGCAGGCACATTATTTATTTAACATAATAACGGTGCTTAGTGAGCATAGGACTTGTGGCCCTGTGGTGGGATCCCCTTCATCTTCCTTGCTTCACAGAAGGGGAAACTGAGTCATGGAATATATAGTCACAGGTTACATAGCAAGTGAAGAATAGAGCTGGGGCCTGAACCCAGTTTTCTTGACTCCCAGTTTGACACTCTTTTGGCCTCTCCATAAGTATCTGTTGTGGTTTGGGGGTTGGGAGACTGTGACAACCTTCCTAAGGTAACTTTGAATTCCTTTCATCCAGATTTTAGCAAGCCACTTTACCAGGCTGGGTGCACTGCTCAACCCACTCTCAGGATTCATGGCGTTGGAATTGGGCAAACCTGGGTTCAAATTCTATTTATGGCTTTGTGACTTTGGGCAAATGAGTTTTAGCTCATTTTTTAAAAAATTGAGGTATGTTTTTATATACAGTAAAATACAGATTTTAAGTTTACACTTCCATGAATTTTAACAAGTATAAACACTTTTGCAACTACCATCCCAATATCCAGGTATAGAACATTTCCAGAAAGTTCCCTCATGCCTCTTCCCAGGCAACACTCCCTATCCCTACTCCCGGAGGCAAGTACTTATCTAGTTTCTATTGCCAATGCTTTATTTACGGTCTACTAAGTATGTTAAGTATATTTGAGTTCTAGAAATTCGTATGCAGCATATGTTTTTGTGTCTGACTTCTTTTGTTCAACATAATGTTTTTGAGGTTCATCCATGTTGTTATGAGTATCTGTGGTTTGTTCCTTTTTTATTGCTAAGCAATGTTCCTTTGAAAGACTATAGCACAATTGATTTATCCATTCATCTGTTGATGGAGGTTTTGATTTATTTCCAGGTTGGGGCCTTCCAAATCAAGCTTCTGTGAACATTCTTATACAAGTCTTTTATAGGTGGAGCTAATTAATATCTCTGAGACTTGGTGTTCTCATACATCGACTGAGGACAGCATTGCCTACCTCTGAGGTTTGGGAGGGTTAAGTGAGTTGATGTAGGCTAGGACAGTTCTTGGAACATACCAGCTACTAATTACACAACAATGTTATCAGTCGTCTGGGACCTGTTCCAGTAAGAGGCTTAGCAGGTTTGTGTTCCAAGCATCCTTCATCCCTGGTCCGGGCATCCTTCAAGGCCAGTCTGGGTACCACCTTCTCTGTGCAGTGATGGCCAGCAACATTCTCTCTTTTTCCAGGCTCCCCCAAGACATGGGACATGGCATGTTCTGCCATCTATCATTCAATCAACAAATATTTAATGAGAACTTCTCTGTGCCAGGCACTGTGCTAGGCAACTGATGCTACAGCAGTGCAAAAAAAAAAAGAGACTCAAATTGGGGGAAGTCCTAAATATATGGGTGAAATATAAGGTATTATGATTGATAGCAATACAACTATGGAGAAAAATATGCAGAAAATAGGGTTGGGGCGGGGTGCCAAGGCCTGGAGGTTGTTTGCAGTTTTAATAGGGAGGTAGGGGAAGACCTTGTGGTCTAGACTGGTGCTTCTCAAATCTTAGCGCACATCAGGAATCATCGGCAAGCTTTTAAAACAGATTTCTGGGTCCAACTCCCAGAGATTCTGATTCAGTAGGTCTGGGTGGGGCCCTGGGAATTTGCATGTCTAATAAGCTCCCAGGTGATGCTGCTGATCCGGGGACCACACTTAGAGAAGCAGCAGTTTGGTTGTTTGTGTAACGGCTTTTGTGGTCTCACAGCAGGCAGGAACCATGCCCAGCACCTGGCGCTGTGCCTGATCTATAATTGCCCAGTGAATGTGTGCTGGTGGGTGAGTGATTTAACTTTCCATCCACCGAGACCTGGGCACAGTGTTCTATGCCAGGCTGGGAATCTAGACGAAATTTGGCAAATGAATGACTGGAGCCTCCTTTTGATCCATATCCACAAAGTTGGAATAGCTGTTCCTGCCTTACCCAGACTTGAGATAGGTGAGCCCACTCAGCATCCCCTATGAGGGAGATCCCACAGCTACTTTCTGCAAGTGCTGTGGGTGCATCCGTGGAAGGAACCCTGGGCCAGGTGGGCTGCGAGCTGAGATGGCTGGTCCCAGGGAAGTCTGGAAGGATGCCTGCCTCTCTGTTAGGAAGCTTTTCTTTACTTTCCATCTAAATGGAACCCTCTCTCCCCATCCTATCCTGGAAGGCCCTTGTTCTGGGCCTCCAGGACCTTGCTTTTGCATCTCTCACACGTCGGAGGCACCAGCCCAGCCCTGGCACTGCTGCCCCCCATCTGCTGGGTGACCTTGAGCAAGGCCCTCTCTAGTCCTCTGTTTTCCTCTGTGCAGAAGGAAAGCAAATCGGTCACCTTCAGCCTCGTGGGATGTAGAAATATAACGAGACATCCTTTATAATGAACATCCTTTATAACTGTAGCATGAGGCGCACTCAGGAGGCTGAGGATGATGCCTTATGAGGAGTTGGACCCACGTGTGCTTCAGAGAGCAGGAACCCCTGTGCAGGTCTCGACTTGTGATTTCCCAGGACAGGGGCCACCCATCTTTTGGCTGACCTGACCTTTCTAGAGGAGCTTGTCTGAGTGGGCCCGGAGGACAGAACCCAGCTTGAAGAGTGGCCAGGAAGCAGGGAAGAGCAGCTTCGAGTCTGTGCGAGCAGAACAGGCTCCACTTTTTACTCCTTTCCCAAGAATCCCCCCATGGCATGGCCACTGGCCTGTGTGATTCAATAGGATATGTTTGTTTCTTGGATTTTCCAGGACTAGTCTCAGAATTTGAAGGCAGCCTGGATTCTGGAACCCGGCAGACCTGGGTTTGAATGCTGCCTTCACCATCAGTGCAGGCTGCGCCCTACTTCCTTTCTCTGCACAGTGGGCACATGGACACCTCCCCGTGGGGTTGCCCTGCTTGTTGGAGACCAAGCATGTTCAGTACTTGGCACCAACAGGAAATGCTCCTTTCATTTCCGTTCAGAAAGTGCAGCACAACTGAAAGTTAAAATGTGAGAGGAGCCTGCGTTTCATCACCAGCCGCTGGAGGAAGGACTGCTCGTCTGCCCACAGCTACCCCATCCAGTATTGTGAGGGGAAGGGCCTGGCTTTCCCAGCATTGGGCATTTCTGTTCCTGGGTCTCTGCATCTGATTCTCCTCAGCCTCTCGTTTGAAGAGGTCTGTGGTTGGACTGTTGTGAGTTGGGAAGGAGCTGCTCATTTCCTTGGTGTCTTTTCCTTTCCTTCCTGAGTATGTGAGAGAAACTGGGTTTTGGAGGCAAAGGAAACCGGCTCAGATCCCAGCTGCACCGTTCACTGGCTTGGGCTGGTGAACTTGTGCACCAGGTTTAACGGCTCCAGGTCTCAGCTTTCCCTTCCCTGCAAGGGACAATAATGCCTTCCTCACACTGTGTCTGTGAAGCTCAGACGAAGGTAACGGGTACAGAAGTGACCTCTCATCTAGAACAGTGTTTCTCAACCTTGGCATTAGTAACATTTTGGACTGGATAATTCTTTGCTATGGTGGGCTGTCCCTGACAATCGAAAATGTCTCTGGACATTGCCACATGTCCCCCGGGGGGCACATCGCCCCTGGCTGAGAACCATGGACCTAGAAATTGTGGCGCAGGTGAAGTAGAAGATGATGGTGATGAGAGACAGAGCTGAAGGGCTCGTGCTTTTTGTCCAGCCTTTTATTCAGTCCTGTGTCTCCCATTAGTAAACCCCATTTCCACGTTGTTGACAGTCATCTTTTTCCATGGACCAGAACCTACACGTTGATTTTGCCAGTGTGGTTTGGGAGCAGCAATAAAAACATATGGTAAGTAATTATTAACTTAATGAATCATTGTGAATTGTAATTTTGTATCTTAGTGAAAAGATGTATAACATGGGATAATACATTTTGATCAGTTACCCCGATGCTTAAACTTGCTATTGGGCAATTGTGATTTCTGGTGCCCACTATGATGGGTAACAAGATTGTGGCTTTTCAATATTTGATTACCTGTTTACTGCTGGGTTTCTTGGTTGTTCAGTTGGTCTGTATTGAATGCCTACTGTGCGCTGGGTGCTGGGGATTCAACCCTGTCCTGACGGCCCGGCGACTCAAGGGAAATCTTTTATTTACTGCATGAAAGGCTGTGTGGATCTGTAATATATTGTCTCAAAATATAGATTAATAATTAAATGTGTAATTGCCTGAGGGAAGTGACAGTGCCACACGTGTGGGAAGGTTTCTTATGGCAGAGTTGTACAGGAAACACCAGGTGGGCTTAATGGCAGCACGTAGGAGGGTCTTCTAGGCAGAGAGAGGGGCTTGGAGGGGGTTGGGGGATACTGTTGGCCTAAGGGGGGCTGGGAGGCCTGCCTGCATGGGAGCCGGAACATCCGCAGAGATAATCATAAAGGACGTTGCATCCTGACCTGTTGGATTTTAAATAGAGGACTGACTTGGAACCAGCCTGGGGTGTGCAAAAGTGTGAAATATTTTCACCTAGTTGGATTCAGACCGTTCTCAACAACTGTCTCTTGGTCTTCTGCACATGGGAAAGTTTAATGACTCTGTTTGATTTTGCAAGTAGCAAGTGATGCTCTGCTTCTAAAACTTTAGTGTGCATCAAATCACCTGGAGGGCAGGTTAACAATCTCCCAGAGTTTCTGATTCAGTAGGTTTTGGGGAGGGGTTGGAAATTTGCATTTCTAACAAGTTGATGTTACTGCTGCTTCTGATCTGAACCGCACTTTGAGAACCATTGCTGTAGATTACAGCACTTCCAGCCTTGCCCTAGGATGAGAGAGATCTATCCCTAACCTGGGGCATATAGCTCTGGGTCAGATACCGTCTGGTGTCCCCCAGACTCCTGTCTTTCTCAGCCCCCTGTAGGTCATGGGGGAGGCTCCTTCACTTTGGGGAGAGTCTTATGTTGAGTTTCCGGAAACAGACTCTGAGATGGAGAGTTGCATGCAGAAGAATTTTTTTGTAGGGGAGGGGAGCTCTCAGGAGGTGCACCTGTAAGGGAGTGAGAGAAGCAGGAGTGGGCAAAGGGAAAAGCTGGCCCATAATTTGGTTGCTGATGAAAGCCAGTCCCACAGGGAGCTCTGGAGCTGAGGTGGCTCTTCCTCGTTATCCCAAATTGAGGTACAGGGACACCCATGCCCTGAATCTTGCACCCTCCAGTCATGAGCTGCCGGCCTTTCCACGGGCCAGGGAGCTCCCTGGGGCAGAGAGCCCTTCCCAATGAGCGCAGCGACTGATGTTCCCAGCAGCTGGGGGGTGAATGCATAGAAGAGGGAATGGGGGGCACCACAGCATCCATTTCAGGGAGGTGCATCTTGGAGAGAAAACTCACCTTTCTCTTGGTTCTAGGAAGTCAAAGGCCGGCATGTTGACGATTTTAGCAACTTTGAGTCACTTGCTAGAGCTCCTTCCCCATCTCATGAAAGATTGTGAGTGAGAGGGGCCCTCTGTGGGAGATGCAGGATAGCTTCCTTAGTTATAGTCAATGGAGCTTTCTGGAACCCAAGGAGATTCTCTTACAGATTCTAAGGTAGGATTCCAGAGCCCCTGCATGAGATCTCACCCGTCTTCCTGTGTGAGAGGGAGGACTCCAGATTGGTTTCTGAGGAGCTTCTAAGCCGTGCCTGTGTGATTCACCTCTGGGCAGGGGCTGTGACTTCTTTGGACTGGAGTCCCTGTCAGGTTCCTCAGCAGGAGGCTCTGGGCCTGGCCCCTGCCTCAGTGTCGGTCACTGTTCATGGCTTTGCTCTTTGCTATTCTCTTCACCTTCTCTGAGCTCCCAAGAAACCCAGAGGCTAATGATTGGGGCATGATATGGGATACTAAGTCAAGTTTTTTTTTTTTTTAATTCAGTTTTATTGAGATCTATTCACATACCATACAGTCATCCACAGTGGACAGTCACCTGTTCACAGTACCATCATACAGTTTTTGCTTTCATCACTACAATCAATTTTTGAACATTTTAATTACTCCAAAAAATAATTTAAAAAAAGTAAAAAAGAACACCCAAAACATCCCATCCCCCCACTCCCTCCCTATTTTTCATTTAATTTTTGTCCCCATTTTTCTACTCATCTGTCCATACATTGGATAAAGGGAGTGGGAGCCACAAGGTTTCTACAATCACACAGTCACACCATGTAAGCTACATGGTTATACAACCATCTTCAAGAATCAGGATACTGGGTTGCAGTTCGACAGTTTTAGGTATTTTCTTCTGGCTATTCCAATTCACTAAAAGCTAAAAAGGGATATCTATATAATGCACAAGAATAACCTCCAGAATGACCTCTCGACTCCATTTAAAATTTCTTAGCCACTGAAACTTTATTTTGTTTCATTTTTCTTCCCCCTTTTGGTGAGGAAGGCTTTCTCAATACCGTGTTGCCCGGTCCAGGCTCATCCCCAGGAGTCATGTCCCATGTTGCCAGGGAGACTTACACCCCTGGGAGTCACGTCCACATAGAGGGGAAGGCAATGAGTTTATCTGCCGAGTGGGCTTAGAGAGAACACATCTGAGCAACAAAAGAGGTTCTCTGGGGGAGACTCTTAGGCACAATTATAAATAGGCTTAGCCTCTCCTTTGTAGTAACAAACTTCATAAGGGCAAGCCCCAAGATCGAGGGCTCGGCCTTCTAAACTGGTAGTCCCCAATGCTTGTGAGAATATCGGTAATTCCCCAGGTGGGGAAGTTTAATATTTTCATATTTTCCCCCAGTCCCTCAAGGGGGCTTTGCAAATACATTTTTATTTTAAATCAAGTTTTTTTTTCATTAGGTCACTCCTGGTCTTATCTTACTTTTCTGTCATTTACCCATTTTCTCTTTTTTTTTTTTAATTGATTTTTTTCTTTATGAAATGTACAGAAATACTTTAGAATATAAAGGAAAGTAGTGTTCTTCTCACTTGCTTTCCCTTCCCCCACTCTACACTCAATCCATTGAAGAGAGTTTTGGTGGATGTACTTCCTGGTATATTCGTTCTTCAGTTCAACACTTCTAATAAATTTATTTTATTTTATTTCTGAAATAACTGTTTTCACTTCTTAGAATTCTGTATTGTTTCTTGATTGATCTTATTTCATACTAGCCTATTTTCTTCATGGCTATGGGAAAATCTTGAATCTTTTGATGATGATATTACATGTTTAAAGACGTTACCTTTTGTTTCCTGCTGTTTTCTTGGTGGTTAGCTCTTCTACTCACTTTTAGGCCTCTCTGTTATGCTGATATTTTCTACAAATGCCTGATGATTCTTGGTTGACATTTATATTTGTAAGTGAGACTCTAGAGTGATGTGCTTTGTAGTTGTGAGTTTTCTCAACACCTGTGGAAGCCACGATTCTGTGGGCAGGCAGTGTGGATGTTGCTTTTAAGGGCCCTGGGTGTGGTCTTGGGGTGCAGACTTGTAGCTGGGGGGCTTCTATTAGGGTATGGGACAAACTCACTTCAGGGTGAGGCACCTTTGCCCATCACAGAGGCCAGCAGTTACCTGTGGGCACCGGAGCACTTTTCTTTCCTGCCTTGTATCCACTGGAGGGGTGTCTGAGGCACGTCTCTCACATTGGAGAATTCTCCTCCCTGGCTTTGGCCTGGGGCTAAAACAACAGTTGGCCTTTCTGAGGGCTTTGGATGAACTGATACGGTGGTTTCCCTGGGGTTGGGTTACTTACCAAGGCTCTCAGTCCCTGCTGCCACGCTCTCTGGGATTTTTGAGGTTCAGTTAGGAAAAATAACTTTTCCAGAACTCCTGTGTTGATATGCTGGTTCCTTGGTGCTGACAGGTTTCATTGTCAGTCTGTTTCTTTGACTTTGTACTTTCAGTAAGCTTCCAATGTTTCTGGTCCCCATCTCTTTCTTATTTTCTAGGGTTCTTATGCATTTATTCCATTTTCATATATGTATATATATATATGAATTATGAATATGTGTGTGTATGTGTGTGTGTGTGTGGTATATAAGGTGTTTTTGTGTGTGTGTGTTGTTTGTTTTTTGGTCATTCCAGTGGGATTTCGAAGAGAAGAGAGGTTAAAAAAAAAAAAAAAAGTGTGTGCTCTGTCAGCCATCTTGAACAAAATGCCATCTCTCCCTGATTTTTATTTTTCAATCTTATGGTATTTATGGCAAAATTGGGGTAGAAATAAGCATAAATTATGCAAGGGGCATGATAGTAACATGCCCATATCTTAGGCTTGTTCACTCATATCATTGTATTAAGACTTCATAAGAATTATGCTGGCCACATGTGTCCTCCTTTTGTAGGTGAGAAAACCGAGATCCTAATAGATCGAGTAACAAAAGGCCATGGGGAGGCTGGTGGCAGAACTGGGATTTGAACTGGCTTCTCTCTGCTCCTGTCTCCTGCAGCCTCCACCATGCCAGGTGGAACTCCCTCTCCTGCAGGGGGTAGTTTTTATCTTTGATGTATTGGCTCTTCTTGGGGGACCAGAGGTTCCCAGCTGGGCCTCTTGCCTCAGTTTCCAACATCAAACATCATTTGCTTACAGAATGCCTTCACATTATGGCTAACTAAAACATGCTTATCTCAAAGTTGGGTCTCATTGGCAGGGGTGACTCAGAAACCTGAAAATGAATCTGACTCTGGGTAGTATATCCCAGGGTCAGTCTCATGCATACATTTTTATTGTTCCATGGTGCTGTGTTTTGACATAATGGAACTTTGTAATGTGGAAGATTGACCCAGGGCCTTTCATTGCTCATTTGTTCTGCAAATATTTACTGATCATCTGTTGTATGCTACCTCCATTATTTAAGGAGGCCCTTCTACCCCACCCCCTGTGCTTTCTCTGTTCTGTACTTCCACCTGGAATGTAAGTGAAGTTTTATGCCGAGCCAGTTGGTGGGTTCAAATGTGTCTTTGAGTTGGTTGGAAGGGCCTGGGCTCATATTCTGACTCAGACACACACTGTGCAACTTCGGTACTTTCACTTAGCCTCTCTGAGCACTTGCATCTCAGGTTTGTGGTGAAGCACTGTTCAGGTCACCTGGGCCTCCATAGAATGGCACCTGAAGGATCCATCCCAGATTTTCATCTTGTTTATAACTTGTAGAGTCTAAGGAGCTTTACAGCTCAGAATAGGCATAGGGATTGTTCTGGTTTGGATGGTGTTCTAGTTTCAAAATGGCTTTCTCCCAGGATGTTCCTCTCTAGGCTGCAGTTCCTCAAAAATGTCACTCTTAGTTGCACTTGGGATATTTATCCTCTCTCAGCTTCTCTGGAGCAAGAGTCTGCTTTCAACAGCTGTCTTCAAACTGTCTCTCTTCTGCAGCTCCTGTGCTTTCTTCAAAGTGTCCCTCTTGGCTGCAGCTCCTCTTCAAAATGTCACTCACAGCTGCACTGAATTCCTTCTGTTACATCAGCTCATTTATATGGCTCCAGTGATCAACTTAGACCCACCCTGAATGGGCGGAGCAACACCTCCATGGCAATTATCCAATCAGAGTCATCACCCACAGCTGGGTGGGGCGCCTTCCAAAGAAACACTCAAAGAATTACAATCTAATCAACACTGATAGGTCCACCCAAACAAGATTACATCAAAGATAATGGCATTTCGGGGACATAATACATTCAAACCGGCACAGATGGGCTCTATTCTCACCAGTATCGGTTCCCTTTGTTCTCGTTGCAATCCCACTGGGAGTCTTTAGGGTTCAGTTAAACATTCAGACTTGCATAGGTGCGGCACTTGGCACCAGTCTCCCCTGAGGGACCTGGGACAGGAACCCCCACCTGCAGCTGGTTGGCACCAGCCGTGGATCCCTCGTGGCCGTCTCTGCAGTCACCCATGGAGATGTCCCGCAGCTGTTCCCTTTGCCCCGCTGTCCTTCCAGGTTGTAGCTCAGGAACAAGGAATGAGGACACCCCCCGCCCCAGGCTTAGAAGCCTTATTCCCCCCAGGAGCCATGTGCCTTCTCACAATTTTCCATCAGCTTAGCTTCCAGGGGCCCTGCAAGGGGCATGACAGTAACAAGAGTCACTGTGCTCAGGGAAACCCAGGATTTGGCTTCTTCATCAGACATTTATAATGTATGTATAGTTCCTCCCAGCCCAGATGCGGTTTACCAAGCAGGGGTTGTTTTTACAATGAGCAGCGTTACTAGTTGCATGGTTGGCATCCTCCCTTCACCCGTGTCCAGGGGAACATGCCAGACAATTAGCAAAGGTGAAATGGTCTCACAAAAGGGGAAAGGGTTTGGATAGCCCTGAACTCACACCCATCGTCCTACTTTCCCCTGAGGAGTGTGCTTTCCTGCATCTTTTTTGGAGGGGAGAATGAAGTCCTCAGTATGCTTTATAACATTTTCCACGTGTCCTTTTCTGGTTGGATCTGTGTAGGACACACAAGCACTGTAGCCGAGAGAGATGCTGCGGAGTCTTAACAGCCTGGATCAAAACCTGGCTTTCCCACTTACTATGAGCCCAATCAATCAATCCATCCTTCCTTCCTTCCTTCCTTCCTCCCTCGCTCCCTCCCTCCCTCCCTGTTTCCCTCCCTTCCTTTGGCATCTAAAGGACCTTTGCAGGTGTCAGCATGAAGAGGTGTTTAGGACATGGTCCTTGTCCTTACTAGAAAGATGAGAATCCACTATTTCAAATGTGCATGGTAATCATGAGGTAGAAGTAGCCCAGGAGACAGTGGGACCTTGGAAAGGAGACTCACAGCCCAGGCCATGGTGGTTAGGGAAGGCCTCAGAGGAGGGGACACCTGATCTACCTTTTCTGTGCTCCACGGTGAGCAGGCAGGGAAAAGCATCCCAGATGGAAGGCACAGCATGTGCAAAGGCATATGAGGAGATGAGAGCGTCAAGAGATGTGTCTGGAGAGGGGAGCAGGGGCATTTGGAAAACGACTTAGTATCTCTGGGCCTTAGTTTCCTCATCTACAAAATAGGATTGACAATGCTTACTTGTGTATGAAATTAAATGAGGTAATAATGTATGTTTAAGCTCCTGGGGCAGTTAACTTTAATTGCTTTTCTGAATCTATCATTGAATGCTTAAAAGCCAGGCTTTGATTTTAAATGAGGCAAGGAGGAAACAAAAGAAAATACTGTGGGTCCCGGCCACCCACCTGTGCAGTTCAGGCATTTCCCCCAGTTCTTTTGTCGGTCGTCCTCACCTCCCTTTTGGATGGAGCACTGAATGTTTTCGTGCTGTCCTGGGTTATGTCTTACAGTACCAGGAAAGCACATAATTGTGTTTTCCTAATGGCTCGACATTAACCATAAGCCACGACACTGTTAAGGCGTTCTCTGGGATAATTTTCCATCTGCCAACAGCCATGTTCTATCTGCTGCTCTGTCAACATGTCCTGTCATTTGCTTTGTCTTGCTTTTCTGAAAACTGCCTCCCCGCATTCTAGCTGGGGACTGTTAGCTTTCCCTGGACATTGGAGACATTTGACTATGCAGTGACCGAGAGGAACACATCAGGGTGAACCACAGAGCCATCGTGGCCATTACAGAACTCTTTCTGATGTGTAAATCTCATCTCATTCCTTCTCTGTTCAAAACTGTTCAATGGCTCTCCATTGCAGCCATTCAATCATGTCCTCTCGGGCCTCTGCTTGGAACCTTCCAATGGTTGCCCTTGGTGTGTGGAATAACATCGAACTCCTTTCTTGGCCCACAGGTCCTCGTGTGATCTGGCCCCTGCCTGCTTTTCCAGCCTCACTCCTGCCCCTCTGCACTAGGCCTCATGACACTTTGAAGCAGGGACACATTGGTAAACAAAGTGAGTCCCACCCCACCCCTTGTTGCCTCCATTCCAGCTTCCCTGGTCTTTGTGCTGTTTCCCAGACCCACTGTGCTCTTTTTTCTTTTTTTGCCTGGAGGGCTTTGCACATGCTATTCCCTTTGCCGCCATGCCCTTCCCTCCCTGCTTCAGATGGCTGCTTCTGCTCAGTCTTCAGCTCTTTCCTTTATCCTTACCTTCTCAAAGACTCTTGCCCCCTGTTCTATGCAGTTACACCCTGTTATTTCTGTCACAGCCTCTCGTGTATTTTTGTGTATGTGTGTGAGCGGCTTGAAATGTTTGTGAGATTATTGATTGTCTGTTGCCTTTTCAGGACAATAAGCTTGTTTCACTGGGACCATGTTTGTTTTGCTGAATCCCCAGCATGTAGTGTGGTCTCTGGCATGTAGTAGGTGCTCAATAAAAAGTTGCTGAAAGAATAAAAGAACAAATGTGACCTGTTGTATTTTGCAAAGATGGCCACCATAATACATGCCAGGCTGTGCTACCGAAGATAACTCACTTACCCTCTCTGGGCCTCCCTTGTCTTAGTTGTACCTTGTTGCTGGGAGGATTAAATATGTAAAAGTGTTTGGGGCCTCCAAGTGTTAATAAAGGTGAATTTCAGTTGCAGCAACTTCATCCTTACAGTTTTTTAATCAATGCTTGACTGTCTGGGACAAGGGTGGGCAGACCTCTGCACCCTGTTTGTCCATTCCGCATCTCCCTGTGGGTGGTGACCTTCCCTTGTTGAGGAGGGAGGCATCACTCCCGGTTGCTTGGGCTGGGGTATCTGGGGCACAGTCAGCCTGGCCTTGGGAGATAAGGAAATCTCACTTCAGCCCGTGGGAACGTTTCTGTGGAACAGGCCGAACTTTTGGGGAAGGCTGTGGAAGCCCATGACTTCTCTCCTAAAGTGATCACCCTAAATTATTAGGACTATGTTAGCTGCCACAAAGTTTAAGAAATAGAGGGAAAACCTCCTTACTATCCCATTGTGCAGATTCAAGAACAGTGCTTGCTTTTGGCTCTTTCCTTAATATTCAGTGCTGCAAACTGCTCCACCTCCAGCAGTTCCTTACTGTCTCTTTTTCGTTCTAGCAGGGTGTAATTTACCTATTCATGTTGTTTATTGTTTATGTCCCTTGACCCCCAGCCCCCCTGGGTATACACACCCCAGAGCATCGGCTTCTCCAGGGCAGGGAGCTTTGCTGTTTGCTCATGGATGTATCTGTCAGGGCCTGGGACAGAGCAACTCTCACTGCTGTTCCTCCGGTTTTGGCATGCCCCACCAATCTGGTAAATGGCCTACATGTCTTTTAAGTTTCAGTTCAAATGCCACCTCTTCTCTGAAGCCTTTGCTGCTGTCTTCTGGGACCCTGTCCTTGCCCATCCCAGCACCTGTAGCACTGTGGGCTTCTTGAGCTGGGCTGCTCTTTGTCCCCAGGAGACAGGGGCCTTGAAGGCTATGTTCGGGGTGCTTGAGCTGTGTCTCAAGGGCAGTAGGGAGTTGTGCAAGTGTTTTGCATTTTAAAGAAATCATTGTGGCTGTTTTGTGGGGAAAACCTTGGACGGGAGCAAGAGTGGATGCAGGAGAACAGTTGGGAGGTCATTACTATGGTTCAGGAGACAATTAATGATGGCTTGGGACTGTGCCATCCAATATGGTAGCCACTAGCCACATGGCTTTTTAAATTTAAAATAAAATAAAATTCAGTTCCTCAGGCATACTAGCCATATTTCAGGAAGTCAATAGCCACATATGGGTGGCCCCTATTGGAGAGTGCAGATATGGAATATCTTCATCATTGCAGATGAGTTTGGGACATCTCTGGCTTGGACTGTGGTGGAGTGGGAATGGAGAGAAGGGGATGGGTGTGGGAGATATTTAGGAGGGTGGATGTCAGAGATTTAGGGATGGGTTGGATGCAGGGTGTGACGGAGAGAGCCTCAAGGATAACAACCCAGGTTGTTGGCTGTGGCTACAGTAAAATTCCTGCGACAAAAGGAATGGGTGTTTTTATGGATCTTGACTCATATTGCCATGCCATTTTCCAAAAGAGTGAAGGTGCACACTTTATCACACTCTTCCGGCATGACTTACTATCTGATGAGAAGCCTTTAGTTGTGTATATGCCTCTTGCCAAATCTGCCTTCATTTAGGGTCTATCATGTGGACCATGAGATCTTTGTGATCTGGGAATTATATGTATATTAATGCAGATTTGAATAAAAAGAGTTATGTTTGCCATTGTGATACGATCTGATGCTGTTTAAATGTCTTTGGTAATATCTTCAATCAGACGGCAAATAGAAAAGAGGAGAGTTAGTAATAAAAAATGAATTAGGGCGATTAACGAAAGGTGAAGCGCTGCCCTGCTCAGGCGACAGGCCGAGTTGACGGAGCTTTGCAGGGTGCCTCCTGTCCAAACACGCGTCTGGATCACAGGCTCCCGGGGCTGGCCCTGGAGTCTGCTTGGCACATAGGACTTGGTTATTGCATTCGGTTTTGCAAAGGTCATGGACATCCCCTTGGCTGGGCTCTGAGGGGCACACACCAGGATGAGGGGTGCACACCTTGGAGAGGGGGGCTGGAGTGGGGCTTTGAAGAGGGATTGCTGTGCTCCCTCCCCGTCCTGACCAGGGGCTTCTTCCTCCAAAGTGGAGACGTCAGTGGCCTTGTGCCCCCTTCCCACTTGCTCCAGGGCCCTGGAGAATCTCATCCATCCCTCTCTCTGGCACCTTCCCCAGAGGTGCACTTGGGGAACTTTCCCTAGTAGTCTGGAAGTGGAGTGCGGTCCTTTCAAGAAGGAGGTAGAGGCAAAGACTTTACTCCACTAATGCAAGTGCTAGGACTCATTCCTGTGACATCCAAAAAGAAACAGAATTCTTGTGACCCTGGTGAGGTGTGTGGGACTGGAACGGAGACCAGAAGGACATGAATCTTCCGTTTTCTTAGTGTTGGGATTAGTACTCAGCCAGTGCCAAAGGACCATGTAGATCAGGTAGCTGGCAGTTAGATGGTTAATGTCCATATTAGCTGGCCAATGTCCACAGCTGATGGGCAGGATCAGGTGACATCCCTTTAGCTATCTGATTGCCACAATAAATGGGCAGGTTTGGGTAATCCCCATATTAGCTGGCTGATCCCACAGCTGGCTGGCCCCTGCCTACCTTAAGCCAACACTTCTCAAACTTTAATGTGCATGTGAATCACCTGGGGTTTGGGTTAAAAATGCATATTCTGATTCAGTAGGTTTGGGGTAGGGCCAGAGATTTTGCATTTTTAGCAAGCTCCAGGTGATGCCGAGTTGCTGGTCAGAGGACCACAACTTGAGAATCAAGGTCTTTGTGTTAGGCTGAGAACCCTAGAAGCAGAGCTTGAGACAAGGATTCTTGTGGAAGAGATTCAGTCATGGACATCCCCATCTGCTCTTGGGTGGGTGAAGGGGAGTGGGGGAGGGAGCTGAGCAGGGGTGTGGGCTCAGCTGGAGACCTGCTGCAGCCTTACCCCACGGGAGTTCTGAGGCATGACTGGTACCACGGAGTTGGCCCTGTCTTGAGGCCGAGGGTGGGGCAGCCTTTGTGTCCCCCGTGTCAGTCAGTCATCAGTCACGTGCTGCCTGGGGTAGGGTGGGAGGTGAGGTGTCAGAACACCTGTGCTTTGGTCCTGTTGGCCAAGGACAGTTCTCTGGATAAGGGGGCAGCTGTGAGCATCAGCCCTCATAGCCACAGGGGGATGGGTGTGCCAGCCCGAAAAGGGGGACCTGGGTTGGGACCTCAACAACATCCACTACAGCTTAGAGAATTGGAGACACAGTGTCTTTGCCTGAGAATGGCCTTAAGGAATGTGGACTGGGAGGCAGGACACTTGCGTTCCAGTTTGGACCCTGCTCTGTGACCTTGGGTGAGCCACTTCTCTCTGGGAAGTTTGTGCTGAAGCCGCACAGAGGTTTTGGTTGTGGTTGGTCCTTGTCTTCAGGCTGGGATGGAGCTCAGGGGCCAAGGTGGGGTCCTACCCAGGAAGAGGCAGCTCTTCAGAGGCCGGGAGAGAGAAAGAGAGAGAAGGGAAGGAGGGAAGAGAGGGAGCATACCCACACCCACACCCACACACCCCCACACACACCCTGTAGTGTCCAGGGACAGCTTCCTGGAAGAAGGAGGCATTTAGGCAGGACTTCCACAAAGGGTGGGATGGGGACATATAGAGGAGTGGAGGGAGGGAGGAGGCATTTATTTAGCACCTGCTAAGTGCCTGGCATCAGCATGGGTATTTCATTTGGCTATCTTATTTAATCTTCGTGACAACTCTTGAAGTAGAAGCCATCCCCAGTGTGCAGGAAAGGAGCTGAGGCTGGAGCAGTGAAATGACTTGAGCGTTGGATCCCAAGCCCTTTGCCAGACGCACCCATTCTCTTCCTTCTGGACCACATCATGGAGGGAGGGGCCGTGGTAAGGGGGGTGGTCATGGCAGCTTGGGGAGCTCAGCAGACCTGTCCGGATGGAGTGTAACTGGTGCAGAAGAGGAGGCAAAATCGGGGGGTTGTGAAGGGCATTGAGGGTGAGGCTCTGGAGTTGGCATCCTGCGGTGGGAGCCGAGGAGGGTGTTGGAGCATGTGGGGGGCTGTAGAAGGTCTAATCCAGCATTGTGCCTCTCTGTTCTGGGGGCCCCCTTCCCACTCGCACTCCGAGCCATCTTCCTCCACTGTGTACCCTCCCTGGATCCAAACTTCTTCAACCCCAGGGGGTAAGGAGTCCATCTGGGACCTTCCAGTAGACCACTTTCTGAGCGTTTGAAGTACTTGGGAGAGGGAGTGTGCTTTTGCTGTGGTATTTTGTGGGGCAGGCCAGGCTGCAGTTCTGACAGTGGCCTTGGAATCACACTGCTTCCGTGGAATCTTGGCATCTTGCCACTGTGATGAGCCCACCTTCCTGTTTCCCTCTTCCTTGTGTTCCCAGCCTCACACTGGGTCTAATGCCTTGGAAGTGAATGGAAGAAGGAGCACAAAGAACTATTCCAGGTGAAAACACATGTGGGCTTGGGGTGTGTCAAGACTTTGGGGCGAGGGTTTAGTCCTTTTTACTCTCTTTCCCACCTCCTGTGGGCTGTTTTCTCCACCAGTCAAAGCTGGCAAAGTCCAGCTCTTTCTTCCTCATCCTCCATCTAAACCTCTTCCTCGCAGGGTGTTATGTAAGCTACAGCCACAGCCTGGCACCTGGGCACAAGATGCTGATATCAAACAAAGAAGCTGTTTCTGCCAAGCGTGTGGTTGGGCTAAGGTGGTGGCGTGAGAGGCACCAGCAGAGTGGGGGTGGGGAGGGAAGAGGAGCGACTATTTATTGAATTCCCACTATGTGCAGAGAGGCTGTGCTAGGTGTCTTATGTTTAGTCTCATTTAAGCCTCACAACGGCCCTGCAGCTCGTATATTAGAATGACCATGTTATGATGTGACACCTGAAGTTCAGAGAGGTTGAGAAACTTGCCCAAGTTCACACAGCCTGTAAGGGTTGTGAGACCATGAACTTGACTCTTTCTGGCTCTGAAGTCATGATCTTTATTCTGCACCACATGTCCTCTCATCTGTGGAGTTTATTTAGCTTCCTTTTGGAGGCCCTTTCACACGTATTCCCCTTTCAGGCTCAAACCAGCCCACCTGGGAAGACTTGGCATGGGCAGTGTTATGCCCCCCTGCAGAGACAGGCGACTTGGGCATTGAGAAAAGCATCCACTTACTTCATCCAGGCACAAGCTGGGAGGCGTTGGCCAGCAGGGCTCAAACCCAGGGCCTGACCCTCAACCCACCTGTGCTCCACCCCCCAAGAGGCTTTCTGCTGTTTTCAACTTGATGTTGTAGAGAACGGACACGTGTACCTTTGGCTGTGAGCATATCATGGCAAACGCTGTTCTGTTAGCTCCTGTATCAGTTATTGATGCATAATAAGCCACCACAACATTGGTGTTTTTTTTTTTAGCTCAGGATTCTATGGGTTGGCTGGATGGCCTCCTGGCTTGGGCTGGCTGGTCTCTGCAGGGCTTGCTCCACATCTGTGGTCAGCTGGCCAATTGCCTAGCGGCTGGATGGTCTAGGATCACCTCTCTGTCTGGCAGCAGCAGGCTGTTGGCTGGAGGTAGCAGATTGTTGGCTCAGTTCTCCCCACAGTTGCTCATCCTCCAGCAGGCTAGCTCAGGCTTGTACACCAGATGTTCTTAGGGTTCTGTGCACAGCAAGAGAGAGAAAGCCCCGATGCACAAGCACTTTTCAAACCTCTGCTTGCACAGATTCAAGGCATGAAGAATTCAATTCTGCTTGATGAGAGGTACAGCAGCAGCCCATTGCAGAGGGCATGCAAGCAGGAATGGGAGGATTTATTGTCATCTTTGTAATTGATCACAGCTGCCCTCGCTCTTTCAGACAAACATTTATTGAGCCCCTGCTGTGTGCCAGCCCCTCTGGCAGGGATCCTGTGGTAAACAAGATAGACTCAGTGCTTGTACTTTCACAACCTCTAGTCTAGCTAATAAATAATCATGTAATTAAACCCATAATGTAAGCCTGGCAAGTGTAATGAAGAAGTGCCATATGGTGCCATGAGACTGGGTAAAGGGAGGCCAGGAAGGGCTTCCCTGACTCTTGAGCTGAGTCCTGTAGGGAGACCAGGAGTTCCGAGGTGGAGGGGCGGGGGAATCATTCCAGACAGAGACCAGCACATGCAGAGGCCCTGTGGAGGGAGGGACCTGGCACGTTTGAGCACCAAGTGAAGGGCCATTTCCTTTGAAGTGTCCACCACCTTGGGCTGGGAAGGGAACTTTGGGTTGGTCACATGTCCCCTGGTTACCCCGAGTACTCCTGCAGTCTCGGGTGGGAGTGCAGCTGGGAGGAGGGAGAGGCTGGTGCTCCAGGGGACCCAGGGAGTCCTTGTGGAAGAGGAGCGAGTGGAGCTTTGGAAAGGGCAGTGTTGGCAGAGGGTGCCACTTGAGGAAGGGCAAGGAGGCAGCGAGCAAAGGGTCAGCTGCATAGGATCTGGGGAGAGCTGGCCCAGGAGATAAGTGGGGAGGGTGGGCTGGGCACTGGGTTACTGGGTTGGCCAGTGATCCTTGGGCTGTGAGTGGAGAATGATGTGATCTGATCTGGGGGTGGGGAGTGGGGCAGTAGGGAGGGTGGCTGTCCCCTGGGGGTGGGCCCCATGGCAGGAGGGCCTGGGGGCTGCTCTTCACTAGCCAAACCTCAGGCCCCTAACCCTAACCCTAATCCAGCTTCCTGGGCCCATGTGCCAGGCTGGGAGGGGTGTCCTGGGTGGAGGCCCCAGCGTTGGGGGTTTCCCCCTGGGGGGCTGGGGGCTACCTGCTTACTCGCATGAATGGCATTTGCTGTCCTCAGAGCCTTCCCAGGTTCTCTTAAGGGGTATCAGGGGGTTGTGATTTTGGAAAAGGCTGGGAGTCCCTGGGAGCCAGGGCTGGTGCATAAGGCTCACAAATGAGCCAGCACAGAGTTGGACAAATGGGACACACCAGGCGAATCCAAGTTTGAATCTCTGCCTCGAAACTCTGGGTGAGAGGCCGCCCAGCTCCAAGCCACTGTCTTCTCCTCTGAAAGTGGGGCCTGGCCCTGTCCTCACTGGGTTGGGGGAGCAGACCCCGTAGGGGCCCTTGGCCTCAGTGCCTCTGTCCACATGCACGCAGGTGCTTGCCTGTGTGCGGCGAGGATGGCGCAGGGGCCCCAAAGTGGGACAGACGCTCCTCCTCACCAGGCCCTGGATGTCAGTGAGGCTGTCTTTCCCAGAATGAGCAGAAACCATGGCAACCCGGGAGCATCATGTGGGCCACCAGCCCATCCCACTGCTCACAACCAGGGGAAGGGCCTGTCACAGATACAGACCCGACTGGGTGACTTTTTCTTTGCAAAGTTCTAGAAAAATAAATCCTGACTTTAGGTTTCTGTTCAACCTCAAATTTTATTATTCTTTTTTTTCTCTTTTTTCTTTTTTTTTCTTTTTTTTTCAGTCTTGTCCCAGAAGACATGTCTTGAACAGGATAAGTTAGAGCAAACCTCCCTGCCCTTCCCCTCCCCCTCCGGCATCTCATAGTTGATGCTCTGGAAAGAGATGCCAGGATGCTGCTGGGGGCAGGCACCCAAAGGGTGGGAGATCTACTCTGGGAGGCAGGGCCACTGGCCATTTGACTCAGTCCTCGCAGTGGTCCGGCAAGGTGGTGGCATGAACCCCACTTTATGGAGAGGCTCAGCCCCTTATCCCAAGTTCACAGCTAGTAAGTGGCAGAACTGGGATTCAAACCTGGGTCTTCATGTTCCCGGACTTGTTTCCTCACTGCTTTTGGCCGAGTCTGGGCTCAGCAGCCAGTGTGGCAGAGAAGAGCCTGTCAGCTCCTAGTGTGGGGTGACTGGCCTGTGATGCCTGCCCCCAGTGCAGAGGGGTTCAGGGTAGCGGTGGCAGCACTTCTGAGGTGGACTTGACCAGGAGGGTTTTCCAGCCCTTGTGTTTTTTCACTGCGGCCTCCTTGCACGATGCTGGCAGGGGTGGACTCATGACCTCACAGAAGCCTGGCCTTGCCTTAGCTGGAGTTTGGGGGTGGGACTTCTTGGGGCCCCTGGCTTCACCCTAAATGTCTGCAGCCACCCAAGCTGAGTCAAAGTCCTCATCTCTCAGAAGCTCAGTGTCCTTTTCTATAAAATGAGGTAACTGATGCCTGAGTTGACAGTGCAGCGTGGAGGTGTTGAGTGTGGAAGGCAGGGCCCAGACTAGTTTGAATCCCATCTCTGATGCTTAGCAGCTGTGCACACGTGGCATAGCTAGTGAGTTACTTAGCATCCCTGTGCCCTGTTTCCTGTTCTGTAAAATGGGAATAAATAATTGCACTTACCAAACAGGGTTGTAATGAGGTCTGATGAATGTTTTGTTTTGCTATTATTATTATTATTATTTTGCTATATTCTTTTTGCCTTTTGGAGTTGTTGGGAAGTTAGAGTGGATGTAGCCAGACCTGTCATTAGGCTTAGCAGGTAGCAAGTACTCAGAAACTGCTTTTTGGTTGAGGAGGGGAGGAATGAGACAGTCAGGTGGTAGAAAGAGTGCCAGTAGACAGGCTGCTGGGATGGCTGGGTGGCCTTGCAACACCCACCTGTCCTCTCCCAGTCTCACTTTTGTTGGTTGCTTGTTTATTTTTGGCCGTTCAGTCACAAGAACACATACAAAGCTTTTTAGTTGTATATAATTCATAACAAAATTTGGGCCAAGGAAGATATAAAATAGAACAAATTATAGGGAGAAAATGAGAAAATGTTGGCTCTGGTTTCTACAGGGATATTGAAATCTGACTCTGGGCTTCCTGGGAGACAAGTGAAAAGGGAAATAGATTCACTTCATTATTTCCTCGTCTAGAGGGTAGAGACTTAGCAACTCCTCAAAAGAAGCACAGTCTTAATTGCCACTTGGAGCTAAAAGAAATTTCTCTCACTGTTCTCATGGAGAAATGTAAAATGTTTACCCCAAATGTGGAAAAGGGGGCATGAGCCCTGCTCCCTTGCCTCTCTGGCTGATTGTGGGGATTGGGTAGGTGTAAAATGCCTGGTGAGTGCTGGGCTCACTGAAGGTGCTCAGAGGGTGTAGTTCCCGTCCCTGTGCGTGGGGCTGGTCCAGGCCTGGGGGGGAAGAAGCCAGTTCACGTTTCAGAGCTTCCCATGGTGGCTCCATTCCCAACCAGTGGTGAGGTCTGCTCTGCAGCCAAGTCATTTGCAGAGGAACTGGATCACATTGGGACTGGAGGAGTTAGGTGAGAAGACAGGAAAAAAGCCAATTCTAGCTCCTGTTAATTTCTGGGCAAAAGCTAAAGTCAGCATGAAGTCAGGCCAAACATACCCAGCCATGCCTGATGTACAGTTTAGCTGCCAGAGCCCGGCTGGTGGCTGGTTAAATAATAGGACAGAGGCCAAGGCCAGTGGGACACTTGGATGCCCACAAAATAAGAATGTGTCATTGTGCTCGGCAGATAGCAAGTTCTCAGAATCTGTTTGCTTTTTGGTTGAGGAGGTGCTATAGACAAAATGAGGCTGGAACGAGACCATGCAGCAAGGGTTGGAGTTAGGAGAGTATAAGTGAGGGCTCGCTGGGTGAAACCATCCAGGCAGTCAGACATGAGTTCGAATCCTGACCCTGCAACTTAGAAGCCATGTGGTCACAGCAGCTTGCTTAACCTCTCTGGGCCTGTCAGTGCACCTGAAAAGAGAAGCAACTGATCTAGCTAGGGTGTTTCAGGATAAAACAGGAGACAGAGGGTGTCAGTGCCTTGCACACAGTAAGTGCTTACTGAGTGCCAGAGAGTATTGGGGGTGTTTTGGAATGATGTGGCTCAGGGATTCAGCCAGTGCTGCAACTGGGCAACTCCAGGGATTATGCACAGATCGTCTGCTAAGGTTTCTTCTGTACATAAGGGGCATCAGCTGGGCCTGAGACATCTCTCCTTCGATAGGATGAGGTTGGAGGGGCCTGTTTACCTGGATAACTCAGACCAGCTAAGGTCTGAGTGCTCAGCCAGGGCTTGATCACGACAGGGCATGAGCACTTTCTACCTTGAGGACAGTGGGAACCCTTGGAGGCTTATAATTGGGGAGGTGGCAGGCATAGAATTGCTTCTTCTTCTTTTTTTTTTTTTTTGAAGAAAACTCTCCTGATTGGCTTTGAAAACTATTGGGTGAGAGTGAGTTAGGAGGTTGGTGTGTGGATCCGTGTGAGAAGGGTGAGGACCAGACCCTGGGCTCTGGAGATGGAGAGGAGGGATTGGGAAGTGACCGCAGAGGATGAGGGGAGGGGTGTGGCTTGGCACTCCGGTGGTCAGAGCTTTGCTGTGAGGAGGCACTTGGCCATCACCAGCCAAAGTGTCCCCGTGGGCGTGAGGAGCTGGATGGGGCCCCTTGGAGGTGCAAAGTGCTGCAGTCACTTCCCTTGGGCGAGATTTGTGGAATAGAAGCTCTCAGCTTCTCAGCACTTACAGGTGCTGATGGGGGCATCACAATATTGTGAAATTAAGCAGTGAAGCCTGCTCCATTACCAGCTTACCTGGTGAGCAAGCAGCCGCCTCAGTTAGCACCGATGGGTGGTATGACAGAGCTAAAATTGAACTTGGCAATTACCGCTTGTGAGAGGTTCTCGGTGCTGTGAAAAGAAGGTTCCATGGAAATCAACCCTGGTAATCACAGGGTTTAAAATTAGTCAGTTACTATTAAGGTTGCTCCGTCAGCATATGCTTCAGGGCGATGCAAGGGAGGGGGTGGAAACTTGGGTTTCGGCTTTCTGGGGCTACCTTGTGTTCACCTGCACCAGATTTCTTTTTTGTTATTAATTTCAGGACAAAGTTTTGAGAAACCCAGAGTTAAGGTCATGGTGCAGGTGACTATTTGAATGGTGGGTTGTTAGAGGCCTGTTATTTTTATTGTGTGAGCTTGTGCCCTATTTTTCAAGCCTCTGTTCTGTGTTCCCTCTAGACTTGTGAGGGGGTTTCCTGCACAGCTTTTCATTTCTCCTTGGGATGTTGCACCTGAAGAGCTCAGCTCTTTGTGGATGACTCCTTGGCCCACAGGAAGGACTGATGTGATATTATTGAAGGTTTCTGAGCCCTTCATGGAATTCTTTTTATTAAGCTTTGGATAGAAAATCTCAACAACCTCAAAATCTTTGTCCCCATTTGGCAGACAAGGACAGTGCTAGCCTTGCCTTGTGGCACAGAGACAGTCGGACAGAAGAAAAAAAGCTTGTGTGGATTTGATTCCAGATTGACCAGGATGTGTGCACTGATCCTCTGGAGTGGGAAGACATACACTCAGGACGCTCGTAGCTTTGAGTCTCAGTTTCATCATCTGTAAAACAGGAATGTACACTGTGCAGGAGTGAGGGTTAAATGAGATCATCTGGGCAGCATAGCGCTCCAGCACAGGTGGCTTTTATTACTAACAGTAATAGTTATTGTCCGTCTACTTTGTGCCAGGTGCAGGACAAGCCCCTTTCCATAAGTGACTGCTGATTTGCAACCGAACCCCATAAGGAAAGAACGACGATTTCTGTCGTAGGATAAGTAAAGGAAGGGTTAGAGAGGACAAGGCTTTGCCTGGGATTTGAACCCAGGCCCCCTGGCCCCAGAGCCACCTTTCAGTTATGCCTGCTCCTCACCCTCAGAGCAGCAGAAAAACACAAAAGCAAGGCAGCCTGGATGAGCTGCCTCTATGGCTGAGAAGAGAGGAGCATTCAAACAGAAATATCTTTTCCAAAGGCTGCAGCTCCTCCGCAGGAAGCTGAGTCATCTCTCTTTGTTTTGAGCCATAACCCTCAAGCTGCCTCAGAATCCAAAAAATAAAATAAAACCCCCCAAAATGCTGAGCTCTTTCAAGGTGCAGTGGCCCCTCCTTTGCTCCACCCCAGGAGGAGCTGAGCAGAAGGACCCATGAGCTGGAACCTTCCCTCCACACCCCCCACTGGGTACCTCGGCCTAAACTTCTAGTCTAGTGCAAAGCAAAGAGAATCCCAGGTGCCAGGGTTCATCCTGGTGAGCCTGCCACCCAGCCTCCCCAGGAGGTGCACTGCCCCAGCCTCACCTATCCCACGGGGCTGGTGCTCTCCAGCTAAACAAGTCATGGTCGTGAAAATGCTTTGTCACTCATGTACCTGTGGACGGCATGGTCACTGCCCCAGAATTCTTCCTCCTGGGAGATCAAGTCCGGATTCTTCTACCCACTGGCCCAGTTCCCACAGACTCCCTTTTCCTGCATTTGCTTGTTGATGAATGCAGGGGCTTCCTGAACCTAGCCTGTGTTGTCCTACTTCTGCCTCATAAAATGCTTCCTCTCTTTTTTATGTACACAGTCCCTAGACCCCCTCCTGTCTTTGAAGGCAGACAGCCCAAATCACCAGTGTCCACACAGAAGCTATCCTATTCACACATTGCCCCAGCATCTGGAATAGTGGCCAGCATGGAGTAGATGTTCAGAAAATGTTTGTTGAATGAATGAATGAGTGAGTGAGTGAGTTAGTGAACAAATAAATGATAACTGAGGGATTTTTACCTTCATGCTTTCTCTGCGGCAATCATTTATTCCTTTCACTTCTCAGAGTCTCTGATTTCCACTGGGTAGGCCTAATATTCAACAAGCAATATGAGCTTCGTTCCATATCAATAAATACTGAGCATTTTCATACCTGCATAATATTCCATTGCATGGACAGCCATGACTTATTTAACCAATCCTCCAGCAATGGAATTTGTTTCATTTCCATTTTGGTATAAATAATGTTGAAATAAACATCCTTGTCCGGGTGAATCTGGGCCCTTGTCTAATTATGTTCTTAGACTAAGTTCCTAGCTTCTGGTTTTGCATATGGCTTTTGGTCCTTTTAAGTTGTTCTCCGAAAGTTGTACCAGTGTAAACTCTCAAGACCAATATCCTTATTTCATGTTCACTCTCGCTCTTACTGAATTTGTCATATCTAAAAATCTTTCCCATTCTTATAAGCAAAAAATGGCATCTTATCATGCTTTAATCTCTGTTTCTTTTATCACTTAAAGACTTGCATATTTTCTGGCTGCTGCTTGGCTATTTATACTTCGTGCCTATTCATGTCTTTTGTCAATTTGTTTATGAGTTGTTTGCCTTTTACTTATTGAGTCATAAATGCTCTTTGTATAGTGAAGAACATTAACCTATTCTCTGCTTTAATTTGGTTTGTGTTGAACCTGTTTTGTAAACAGATCTGCCAATCTTTTCTATGGTTTTGGTTTTGGTATCATGCTTAGAAAGTCCTTTCCCACCCTAAGATTATAAATATTCACGTGAAGCTTCTTTTAACCCTAACCCCACGGCTTTGTATGTGTGGATTTCCTGTCCAAATCTTTGGTATGTCTGAAATTTTCATCCATCTTTGTGTCGTGGCGGAACGTCTGCCTCCCCCTTCCCTTCAGTCACATTCCATGTGCTTGGAGCCATCCCGGATCCTGGCCTCGGCCCTGCGGGCTGTGTGCACTTTCCATTTGCTGAGCAACTGCCGTGTGCCAGGCCCTGTGCTGAGAGCCAGGATGCAGAGACAAGCTGGACGGGTGGTCCTGGCACTCAAGGAGCTCGTGCCTAGTGAGGGAGCTGAACAAAACACAAAACACCCCATCAGAACAAACAAGAACCATCGGCTAAAGGAGTATGCTATGAAGAAAGGAATTCAGGTGTGGGGGAGATCGAGGGATGAGGGAGATCTCTGAGTAGAGTCTCTAGGGATGAGAAGAAGCCCATTGTGGGGAGGTCTGGGAAGGGCTTTCCAGGCTGAGGGAACAGCATGAGAGGGGCACAGAGGCATGAAAGCAAACCTTGTTCCTTTCTAACCCTTCCCCCCTGCTCCTCTCATACTTGTACGCCAGGCCTCAGCCCCCTTTATCGTACAGCATTTTGCTATTCCCCAGGCCCTTCTCACTGTCACTTCAGTATTGTTACAAACTCAAGCATGGGGCAGTTCTCCGGAACCCCTGGTGCTCAGTCCTGAATGCTCTCACAGCTCTGCGATGCTTTACCAGAAGCCTCTGGTGCTTCTGAAATGTCAGAAAAAGAGAACTGGTTTAATAGCACCCACCACAGAACATGACCTTAATAAGAAGTCAATATCCAAAAACAAAAGAAAATTATAAATGGCCAAGGTCTTCTTGAGCCTACTATGGGTCACTGAGCACTTGACCCACTTCTTTGCATTTAATCCCGATGACTCTCTGGGATAGTTATTATTATTCCCATTTTACAGATGAGGAAACTGAGGCTCAGGGAAGTTAAGTCCTTAGCTGGCAGAGTTAGAATTTGAACCCGGGTCTAATTCCAAAGCCTGTATTCTTCAGGGGCCCTAATTTAAGTGCACTTGTGAGAAAGCTAACGAGACCGCAGGGGGCCGAGGGGGGCTTGGGGACCCGTAGCCTCTCTGGCCGGCACTGCCAGAGCCTGTGGTGGGTGACCTTGGCCCTTGGCCTTCTGGCTTCAGACGAGTGGGAAGGAACCAAAGGAGACTCTTCTGTTTTTGTTTTAAATTACAAATATATTACATGCTTGTGGAAGAGAAAAAAATGAAACAAGACAAGAAAGAAAAAAAGCAGCAACTGAAAATGCTTCCTTCTCCTACTACCCATGGTAACCACTATTAAGAGTTTAGTATATTTTACCATGTATAGCCAAACACATGGACACACATAAACACAGTTATTGTTTTTATAAAAATGGAGCTGTGTTCTTGCCTCTCTTGCACACCCAGTTCTAAGTCAGCCCCTACAGACCTTTCTCATTCCATCATTTCCCATAGAATGGATATATGATGATTTACTCAACCAGACTCCAGTTTTAGACATTAGCTTAAGTTTAATTCTTCACGATAACAAGCAACATCTTTGTGCATGCACCCCATACACACAGGTACAGGTATTTCTGCAGGACTGATGCTCAGAGGTCTAATTGCTGAGTGAAAGGGCATGTAAACTTTGCACGTGGTAGATGCTGCCAAATTGCCTTCCAAAGACCCTTCCAGTTCCACACCCACTCTCAGGGCAGCGTGCATGAGAGGGGAAGGCTCTTAAGCAGCAAGTGACGTAGAGCTGGGCTGTATATAGGGGCTGCCTCCCGTTCCGCTCCCTGAGACCTGGTGTGGAGACCGCCACTGGGAGCCCTGAACATAAAGGCCGAAATTGGGATAGAAGGTGGATTTTGATAAAAGAGGTTAAATAACAGGTTTTTCAATTTCACCTTAGAGGAATGGGATGGGGGGTGGGGGTACCAGGCCTCCAGCCAATAGAGGACCAAGAGTTGTCAGGAGGGCTTATAAAGCTTGCTATTTCTGGCATTTTTTCTCTTTCTCTGCTGATTATGCAGCAGAATTACACAGAGGCTGTCGCGGGCGCGTTCTCTCGCTGCCTGGGCTTCTGTGGAATGAGACTCGGGATCCTGTTTGCAAGACGCTGGTGCATTGCAGGTGTGTTTGGGCAGAAGGTAAGCAGCAGGCGTCGGCCACCTCGTGGGGTGGAGGTGGTCAGGCCATCACTGCAGGGTGGAGACAGGCGATGCCTGGGCAGGGGCAGTCCAGGGGCCTGGACTTAGTTCCTGTCGTGTTCTGGAAAGAAGATGCTTTGGAGGGTCCAGGAGCCTGCAATTGGCAGCTCCTTCTTGAAAAGAAATTCTGGAGGTGGTTGGGCTTGGCCTCTGGAGAACAGGGTCTGGCTCTGGTCTTGATGCCCCAAGTGCGTAGGGCCTTGGGTGCTGGGGCAGCATTCATTCATTCATTCATTCAGCACACCCTGTGGTAGGCCTGGCCCAGTGCGAGTGCTGGGGTCTGGTTGACTCTGACCAGAAACCATGAGAACAAGGATGGGCAGAGCCCGTGGCCTGGTGGAAGCCCAGGAGATTCCCAGGATGAGGAATGGGGGGTGGGAGGGAGAGGGCTTCCAAGGCAGGGCGGGGAAGAGTAGCTGGGAATATCACCAAGAACAAAGTTTGGGCTCGCTCTTCTATTGGATTTTGGAGTTTCGGGAATCAATAAAAATTCCTCCCCAAATTTGGCGAATGCCACCTTTTCCTTTTATCGAGTAAGGACATTAAAAAAATAACCAATTGGGATCTGCAGTCACCATCCTTTTGTAGAAAAAAGGACAGCAAAAAATTCAGAAGGACATAGCCACAGATTTAAGGGCAGAAACATACATGCATCATGGGTTAAGGAGACTCTGGATGCAGAAACTTCGCCTGAATGGCATTTTCCAGCTGCCCCTTGTAATCTTGTCTTTGTGATGGGAGTTGGTTGAGTTGGGGGCGGGGCTTGGCGCAGTTGGCCGCTGCACCCAGCAGCCAGAGCTGCGACCTCTCCTGGTGCTCTGCAAGTATCACAGGCATTGCTGGAAACGCAGCTTGGTGCATGTGCATCCCAGAAACAGAAGCGCCCTCTCGGACCTCTTTCCTTCATTTGGAATATCCCAGGTGAACCAAGAGAGACCATGAAACAGCAGCTTCTGTGGCTCCCCTGACGACCTCCGCCTTCTCCACCCTGGGCCTAGAAGCAAGGATCTGGCCACAGGTTTTCTAGGAAAGGCCCTGGAGCCAGCCTCCAAAGGACATAGCTGTGGAGTGCCTATTGTGTACCGGCGTCTGGCTTAGGTCCTGGGTTCAAGTCTCAGATCTGCCACAAATTCATTTTGACATGGGGCAAGCTCTGAACCTTCTAAGTCTCAGTCTCCTCATCCGTAAAATGGGGATAATGATACCTACTTGCCCTTGTTTTGTTAGACTCTTCCCAAAGTGTCTAACAGTTTGCCTAGTGTGTGGTAGGACCTCCATAAATATTGAGTGAATGAATGAACAAATGACCCAGAGCATCTGCCACTGCTCAGGAGGAGGACCACAGGGCTCAACGTGGATGTGCTTTTTTGTGCATGTGTGTGTGTGATCTGGGGAGTGCTCCCCTTTGCATTACAGTCAGAGCCTCTGGGAGCTGTTTCTCTTCCTAGGGAGCTCAAAAGTGGGGTTACAGTTTGTGTTGCAGCCCTGGCTGATGCTAATTTCTCTGTGTCTCTGGTCGTTTCCATAGGTACTTGATTTGGAGAAGAGATAACTGCAGGGACTTATTTGCCATCTTGAAACAGAACTGACCCTCTTATTTTGTTGATCTTCTGAACAATGTATTGAACACTAGTCAGCAGTCTTGTGTTGGAAGGGTCTTGGGAGGTCAGCAGTAAGCCAGGGTTCAGCCTACCAGTGACAACCTGTTTGCTGTAGGCTGGAAGGAAAGCCTTGGAAGGGAGGGAGTGGTCTTGGGAGGGAGGAAGTGGCTGGAGTATTGCCCCAGCCATGCTCCCTTATCTGGTGAGTTGTAGCTGCAACCAGGTTAAGACCTAGCTTTGAACCATGGCTCTGTTCCTTGCATGCTGTGTGTCCTCAGGCAGGTCACCTTGCCTCTCTGAGCCAGAGTTTCCTTGCCTGCAAAATAGTAGATTGTTAGGAAGATTAAATGGGACAGAATTCCCAGGGAGTGGGAAGCCTGAGTTAAAGGGCTCATTCTGCTATGAAATTGCTGTGCTATCTTGGGCAAGTTCTTCGCCCACTCTTGGCCTCTGAATCCCTCAGAAAAATAATTCAGACTGATCTTACCAACACCTGTTAATCTACTCCATGTTGGAAATTAGGGCTGTGTGGGGAACCTCCAGAGGAGGATGAGCTCCATGTTTGACATTCGTTTTCTTCCAACAATTATTAGCACCTGTGGTGACTCCCCCTGCTGCCTCGTGTATTAGCAAACCAGTGATTAATGAAATTGGAATCAGAGCAGAATGTGGCATTTCCAAGGAGGCATCACAGGGCACAGCTGAGGGGGGCCTGGGAGTCCTCATCTCTGCCCAGCGAGGGGGCCTGGCAGATGTTCACATGTGTGGGCCATTGCAGAGGAAGTCCAGAGTGGAGTCTCTAGCTTCTCCCAGGCCCTCCCGTTTCCCAGGGTTTCCAGGCTTGGCTTGCTTGCTTTCTGGCTGTGAGACTTTAGGGAACCCACCCTCTCTGGGTCCTACTTTCTGGGCAGCCCAATCGAGGCCATGGGCAGGAGGTAGTCTGGACACACTGCTTTGATTTGCACATCCTCATCCCAAGAGGGCCCAGCTGGAAGGAGACAGTGGCTCTAAATGGCCCTTCTCTTGATTCACAGCATCCCGCCTCCAGACCTGTCCCTTCCCATTGTGCACATCTTAGACACCACTACTGTCCACCCCTTTGCTTAGGCTGTAGATCGTCATCGTTCTTGACCGCTCTCTTGGCCTCAGTCCCTGTATCTAATCCACCTGTTACCTGTCACTTGGATGACAAGGAGCTTTCTCCCATGCCTTCCTGCTCCCACTCTTCCTTTGTCGGATCTGTCCTCCCCATGGCAGCCATTAGGCTCTCTGTGAAACTCCTGGTGGCACATCCTCCCATTTGTTGGATGGTCCCTTTGTTCCTCTACCCTTGATGTACCCACATGGGGCGCTGGGGCTGCTGTCTGCTCTCATCTTTTTTGCTAGCTTCTACCTCCAGAATCCCTGTAGGATCTGGGGAGCTCACTCCTATGCTTTACAGGCAGAGGCTCTGAGAGTTGTTTCTCTTAGGAGCTCAAAAGTGGGGCCACTGTCTGCTTCACATCCCTGGCTGATATTTATTTTTCCATGTCTGGTCACTTCCATGGATACTTGGCAGGGAGAGGAGTTAATTGCAGGGACTTACTGGCCCTCTTGAAACATATTTTGTACATGCAGAATCCTTTGTCCAGATGTGTTGCTTATCCTTGTAGAAAGCCCCTGGCCTCACTGCTTTCCAGAACCCTTTTCTGCCTCCTCCTCCTCCCTCCAATGGTCTGGAACAGGGGCCCTTTCCCTGGACTCACCCCCATCATAGTCCTCCCTGTCAGAGCTGTGATGCTCTTGGAGGTCTGGACCTGTGTGATTTGCAACTTTCTCCCCACACCTGCTGGCAGGCCGGATAGGCACAGAGCCTCTGCTTGGGCAACACCAACTTAGGCAGTTATTGCAAAGAACTCCATGAAAATTAAGGGTCTTCAGACCTAGGCAGACTGGATTAGAAATCCCAGCCTATGATCTGATTTGGCTGTGTGACCTTGGGCCAGCCACCTAACCTCTCTGAGCTTCAAGGGTTGTGAGGATTGACCAGATGACACATGTAACACATTCCTCTTCTTGATGGTCAGTAAATTTCTTCAGGACACTTGGAACATTTAAATGCCCCCTCTACTCTGCTCCCAGTAGAGCAAACTCATAGAGGGGCCCTGTGCACAGAAGAGCTCTCCATGAACCCCAAACAGGAGCAAAAATAGCAGCCGTCAAGGGCAACCTGAGCTGCCAAAGCCACAGGAAGAAGCCGCAGGCAGAGCGGATGTCAGCTGCTCCGAGGCACCACCATGGCTCCGCGGATGTGCGAGCAAGGCACCCTTGCGCCTGCCTTCACCGGCTCCCCGACCACAGCATCAGATAAGGCTGGCGGAAAAAGTGCCGGTTCCTCTCTCCGGGGCGCGTAATCTCAGTGCCATCTGTGGGACACACACACATACATATTCTGTCTCTCTCTCTCTTTGTCACTCTGGTACAGATATGACCCCAGGGCAGTTATTACGTGCCCCAGAGTCAGGGAGAAATGGTGCCCTCTGTCTGGCCTCTCCTCCATCTGCCCTCTTGTTCCACCTCCTCGGTCCTCTTGCTCCTTAGGGCTTAGCACAGGCTGTTCCTCCTGGCATAGAATGCTCTTCCCCATCCATCTGCTTGGCTCACTCCCTCACCACCTTCAGTCTTTGCTTGACTCTCGCTTTCTCCTTGAGGCCTACCTTGGCCACCCTATTTAAATGTGTACATGAGTCACCTTACCCACTTGACTTTTTCTTCCTCCCATTGTATGTATAACCGTCTAACCTACTACATGTTACTTATTTCTATGTTTATTTTTTTGCTCTGTGTCTCCAGTGCTAGAAGGTAAGCTTGAGGGATTTTTGTTCACCGCTGTTTTCTAGATGTCCAGAATAGTGCCCGGCACAAAGGAGGTGCTCAGTAAATAGTCATTCGGCGAACGGGTGGAGAGTGAGTGAATAAGAGTCAGTCTGGCAATCAGAAGAGAGTCAGGTTAGATTTGTTTGAGTGTCTTGTTCCAGGGCTGCAGGAGCCAGTGATGGGCTCACATGGTCACTGGGATTCCGTCCCAGGGATTCGTCTGCATCAGCCAGAAGCCCCTGCTCACCTCTGGAGTGACAGCTGTATGGGGCCAGAGAAGGCCCTGGAAGCCTATGGTGCCTTGTCGGAGAGGCCCTTGGGGCAGTTAAGAGCTCGGGCTTTGGAATCAGTCTTCTGGCTTTGAATCCTACCTCTACAGACACTTCCTATCTGTGTGGTCTTCATCTTCACCTCCCTGTATCTTGGTTTCCCCAGCTGTAAAATGGAGTCGATAATTCCACTCACTTGGATTACATGCAATGTATATAAAGGGCCTGGCTTATCGTGCAGTAATTGGGTATATTAGTCAGGTTAGGCTGGGTTATGCTGCAGTAAGAAACAACCCCCCAAATCTCAGTTGCTTATCACAATAGAGGTTAAGTTTTTCTTATCACAGCAAAGATTTATTTTCGCTCTTATTAGATGTCCCCTGACAGTCAGCAGAGAGGTAGAGGGTTGGGTTCTGCTCCACTGAGTCACTCAGGTATGTAGGTTGATCAAGTCTTGACCATTTGGAACATTGCCGGCCCTACAGAGAGCCTGGAGATCACGTGTATGCTTTTCTGTGTTTCCACCCAGAAGACACCAATGTCATTTCTGCCCACAGCCATTGGCCTAAACTAGACATGTGGCCCAGAAATGGTAAGAGGCTGGGGTGGGGGGCAGAGAGGGCAGATGTAAGGTGTCGACTTCCACATGCTGGAAAGGAGAGGAGAGCCAGTTATTGGAGAGCAGTGGTCAAGTCTACTACAGTGGGCAAATCCTTCCCTGCCCCTCTACACACTTGGGGAAGCTGAGACACAGTTGATATAGCCTGAGGGAACTCACTTGTGTTGGGCTGATTCCTGGCCCCCTAAACCCCAAAACCTGTGAATGTTACCTTAGATGGCAAAAGGGACTTTGCAGATGTGATTACATTAAGGATCTTGCTATGGGGAGATTATCTTGGTGAGCCCACCATAATTACAGTGGACCTTGTAAGAGGACACAGGAGGAATTAGAGAAGGCAGTGTGGTGGTGGGGGCAGAGGATGAAGTCATGTGCATAGAAGATGGAGGAAGGGGCCACAATCCAAAGGATCTGGGGAAGGCGAGGGCATCGATTCTTCCCTAGAGCTTCTCAAGGAGCCAACTTTGATGACACCTCGACTTTAGCCCATTGGAACTGATTGTGGGCTTCTGCCTCCAGAACTATGAGAGGAGAGATTTTAAGCCAACAAGTTTGTGGTAGTTTGTCACAGCAGAAATAGGAAATGAATACTTTCCTATTAGTTTCTTAAATCAGAAAATAATTTGAAACCCAGTGCCTGGAAGCCTTTTCTGACCTCCCAGGCAGACAGAGCTGAGCCCTTCCTTCTGTGTTCTTGTTGCACCCTTTGCATTCCTCTGTTAGGGATTCCTGCCCAGATAGAGTCATTTCTTAACATAATCCCTCCACTTCCCATGCCTCCCAGCTTGTGCACACGTCTGCATATATGTGTGCACACACACACACACACACACTTATGCTCTCAGCCACATTCTAAGTCTCTCATTGTTTGGGGCAGAGCTTGTCAAACATTTGTGGGAAAGAAGGGGAGATTGGAAGCAAAGCCATTGTAAAAGGAGCCTTCTGCTCCAGGCCAGGAATAGTTCATTGATGAGAGAGTAGAGTTCCAGTGGGACCGTGGAGAAATCCCTCCAGCTGGAGGATCACACAGGGTCCTGGAACCAAGTGAAAGAGGTGAGTCTTCATCCTGAGGATAGTGGGGAGCCTTTGAAGGATTCTGAGTCCTGTTCTGTGATTAGGTGGGAAAACCCAGTCTTTATTCGTCCACCTTCTGAGGGTCAACTATATGCCAGGCACCTCTTGACTGTGCTTTTTACCAGGTTTCTCATGAACCCATTTTATAGATGGGAAAACTGAGACTCTCAGAATGGAGTCTTGTTTTCCTCATAGAATTCGTCCTCCACATGCAGCCAGAGTGATCTCTTAAAATATAAATCAGAGCATGTTACTCCCCCATATAAACCCTCCAAGGACCCCACATTTGGAATAAAATCCAGGCCCCTTCCCATGGCCCACTGGATCCTACATGCTTTGGCCCCCACTGACCACTCGATCTCATCTTTGGCCACCCCCATCCTCCTCTCCTTGCCTACTATAATCCAGCCATGTTATTTCTCCAGCATGCCTTAGGGCCTTTGCGTCTGCTGCTCCTTCTGCTTGACGTGCTCACAGCCTTACTTTTTGCATGGCTGGCTCCTTCTCTTCCTTCAGGGCTTGCTCGCTTTAAATGAGATCATTTTAAATATGCCCCCCGCCCCACCCCATCTACTAGCTCTGCACCTTCTTGGCTTGCTTCACAGCATTTATCACACTTTTGGTCACTTTTGTGTGTTTCCTGTGTGAGACCCACCTCCTTCAATGGACTGTGAGCCTGTGGGGACTGGGACCACACCTGCCTTGCTCCCCACTGTGTCCGAGCCCCCAGGACAGGGCCTGGCATGCAGGGGGCATCTGGTGAACATCTGTGGAGGAGCGTGAGGCTTGCTCCTGGCCACAGAGGATGCCGGAAGCTCGGGATTTCCGAGGGCAGCCAGATGCTCCTGGACCTCCCCGAGGAGACAGACACCCTGCAGGAACCCCCTGAGAAGGAGCCCGATTCCTGCTGCACCTGGCCCTGACCCATTTCCAGTGCCTCCGGCATTCTGTGTCACTGTTAAAGTAGCCAGCCCTCCTCTGGCTTCCCAGCAGCCTGCAGAACCCACGAGGGCATGTGGGAAATATAGACCTGGGTTTGAATCCCAGTTCAGACAGCTGCTGTGAGACCGTGGGCAAGCTCCTTTCCCTTTTTGGGCCCTGGTGTCCTCATCTGTAAAATGGGCATACCGTATCCTACATTGCAGGGTGGTTGCAAGAATTAACAGAGGGACAGTCACCATACCCGTGTGTGCCTGGCTCGGAGTGGGTGTTGATTCAGCTCCAGACTCCTTTCTCTGAAATCCAAAAAGCTCTGCAAACCAAAAGTTGTTTTGTAAATATGCTGCAAACTCATTTGGCCCCCAAACCTCTTGAAACGACATGAAGCTGTTTATAATCTTTATTTAACCCACTTACGTGAATATTCATACATTTCACTACAGAAATATGAACATGTTTCATTACCGGTGTTGCCCAGACCCCACTGAGGTGTTAAATAAAAACCCAAACAAAATCTGAATTCTGAAGGGCCTCTGCCCTTGGGGTCTGGCTAAGGGACAGTACCCTGTGACTGTGAGCTGCTGCCGACGACCGCCTGGGTCACGGAGGGTCCGGGGATGCCTCTGAGAGCCGGTGAGGAGTCTGAAACCTTTGGCTTCCTCTCAATTTCTTGGCAGCCAGCGCCTTCTTAGTCACCTGGGGTTAAGTGGGTTTTGCTGGCTCAGGGGCAGAGGTTAAAGCTTGGGGCAGGGTGAGCCCAGGTGCTCAAGCTTTTCTGGTATGAATTTAAATGGGGCAAAATTTTTTTCTTATGAATCATCAGAAAAAGAAATCAGAAGGAAGCGTGTGACCAAGGAGAGGAAATCGGGGTTTGCGTGCTGCGTGAGTCACCCCCTTTTTGACTCCTGGGTGATCCCTTGCTCTTGGCAACTTTCATTCATCTCTCAGATGCTCAGCTCTGTATTCTGGAAACCACACTGGAGGCTCTTGTGGTTCTGTCTGGCTCCAAACCTGTCCTCCTTCCCAGCCATCAGTATGAATTTCTAGTTTTGAATCACCACCTTAGTTTTTACATCATTCTTGCTTTATCAAGTGTGTCTTCCCTGCCCAAGCCCTGCTTGGAGGCCTGGGCCCTGCCCTGTCTCCTGGTTATCGGAGCACCTTCTGCCTGGCTTCCTACACAGGCTCCAGTTGTGCCTTCTCCAGCCCATCTCCACCCTGAAGTCAGAGGCCGCTTTCTAAAGCTCAGGTCACATTGTGGACTTCAGTCCCAGCTCCCCAGAGCAGCCCAAAAGCCCCAGCTCTTTAAGGCCCTGCTTGCCTTCCCCTCCATCCCTTGCTGCCTCCCTGCTCCCTGCAGGGGCCCTGTCTCCAGCCCCCAGGCCACTGCCGCCTCCCGCCCTCCTGGGCCCTCTCCCTCACCTGGCTCATCCCATCTTCCTGCAGGTAGGCCAGCTTAGAAGCCTCATCTGTGGAGTCTTCCTTATCCACTCCCCCCACCCCTGTCCCTTACCCGGCACTCCCCTAGCCGCCATTAGCTCTGGCTCCCATTTTACATTCCACTCCAAATTATACAACTCCTGGGCCTGTCCACTCACTAGACTTAAGCTTCAGGAGAGCAGAGACTTTGCCCTCTACAATCCTGATACCATCCCCGGCACTCAGAACAAAAGGCAGTTTTAAGCAAGTTTGGGAGTACTTGCGACGGATGGGGAATGGGCCGGGTGGCGAGGGGGTGACTCCTGAGGTGGCAGGTGGGGGCCTTGGGCCTTCGCTCGCTCCTGCTTCCGGCTTGCTCTCTGCCCATGGGTGGTGGCCGTCTTGCTTCCCCGAGGGCTGGAAACAGGTTTCCATGTCAGCCGCGGTGTGACATACGCAGTTTCATGCAGAGGTTTGCTTCCATGTCCATTTCTCCCCTTGCCATGCAGGCAAGTATACATTTTCCCTAAATATTTGCTTCTTGGTTTATTGCCTGTTGTATGAGTTTTCTGTTTTTTATCCTGTGCCTTTTTGTCTACCGGCATCTTGCCTTCTGTTTAATTTGACTGAGCCATCTCTACGTCGTATGTATGAACTGTCTCACAGTTGGTACTGGTATTTTCTTTTAGTCTGATGTCCTTTTCATTTTGGTTTTATTATGCTTCCTTCCAGAGGAGATATTAATGCATATATATTTGAATCTGTCAATCTCTCTTCCTTTGCAATTGCTTCAAGGGCTGAGGAAGTTATTCAGCTTCCACAGATCTGATAAACATTCTGTTCTGTTTTCTGATAATTTCCCTGTAACATGGATTTTTATACTTAACTCTTTAATCTGTCTGGAGTGCATTTTGCTGGGTGGTTGGCGGTGGGCATCAAGTTCATTGTTCCTAAATAGGGACAGGATAACCCTATTATCCATCCCCATTCTGTTTATTAAATAATTGGTCTTTGTCTCTTTGTTTTCAGGAGAGACATAAGAGAGTAGTTATGAGCGTGAGCTTTGGCAGAGTTAAGATTCTGGCTTTGCTGCTTTGGGACTGTGCAACCCTGGAGCCTGTTGCTTAAATTGTCTGAGCTTATTTTCTCTCCTGTAAAATAGGATAATAATATCTCCCTCATCAGACCGTTGTAAAGATTAAGTGAAATATCAAATGTAAAGCACTTAACACAGGACCAAGCACACAGTCAGTGCTTTCCTTCACCATCATGTAGTTTCATACATGGGTTTTCACTGATTTAAATTTCTCCTTATATCACCACCATCCTGCTCTAATTGTCACTTTACAGAATGTTTTGCTCTCTGGCCAAACTAGGCACACCTTCCATTACTCTTGTTTTTAGGAATATTATTTTAAATATTGTTGAATTCCTGCTCAGCCTCCTACTCAGGCCTACACTCGCTCTGCATGCTAGCCCAGCCCGGTGGCTTGTGGACACCCCCACCCCCTCACCCTCACCTTCCTCACCCTCCTCAACACCCCCACACCCCCAGTTTTCTCACCCTCCCAGCTGCCTAGCCTTTGCTCACTCTGGTTCCTCTACCTGGCAGGTGTACATCAACTGCTCTCACCTGACATGTCTCCACCTCAGGGCCTCGTCACCCTCAGGTGTCATCAGTGCTGGTGCCAGTACCCTTCTGGACCCTGTGCTTCCCTGAGGGTTGCGGGTCTGTGTATTGGGACCCCTCGGAGCCTGGCATGTGGCCGGCGACAGGCTCAGGTCAGGGATTGGGGAAGGTAGGGGTTGCTGGCCATGCGTTGACAGGACCCAAGCTAAATCTGGCTTCTTCTGGAGGCACAGGTCAGGGGACCCCACAACATTGTGGCCACAACCCTGGACATGCCATTGCCAGTGACTGTTGACCATCCACCACCCCTGGCCTCAGTTTCCCCAATAGGATACTGAGATGGTCTCTGAGGCCCTATCAGCTCTGAGGCCCCGTGATTTATCTTGAAATGGGGGGCTGGGTAGCAAAGATGAGTTAGAACAACTCCCTGGCACATTTTGTGCCTTGGAGCATGGTTTGCTTTCTGTTTGGGGTGGGGGGAAAGGGGCCCATTAGGATAGAGGCCCCCACTGTCCTCCTGGCCCCTGTGCTGCAGGGTCCCCAGGGAGAGCCCAGGTCTGGGGCATGGGGGTTTATAGCAAAAAACAGAGCCTACGATCTAGTTTTACAGGGTACCATCACTTGCCAGGCACACTGCCGGGTGGTACACTCTCACATCAGCTTCATTCCCATTTACAGGCGAGGGGTCTGAGGATCAGAGAGGTGAGGTGCCCGGCTCCCAGCCATGCAGCCGCTCAGTGCAGGGCCCGGCACTGAACCTGCTCGCTGCGTGCCAAAGCTGCACTGTACCAGCGTCCTTTCAGCTCCAAAGTCAAAGACTGACTTTAACAAGACACTTAAAAATACATTAGCAGAGTTTAGAAATATCGTCTTCTGTGTTATCAGGTACTGACAGAAGGAAGTGAACTTGGTACCTGGGCTATGTTAGATTTTGGGGTCAGATGCTTAAGTGCCAAGTTGAGGTGACCTAGAAAACCTTTCTAGGTCAAATTACAACTTCAAAAGATTTTTTTTTAAAAATTCTTTTCTCTTCTAGTTTTTAACCACCCCATGATTGAATGCTGTCGTTGACATATTTCCCCTCCAACAATACAAGCTCTTTGTGGCATGATTGAGGGCTTGTTTTGTAGCTCTGGGGAGAAAATATCTTCCAAATCATCTGCTGCTCATTGTCTCAACCGCACTCACTCTCTGCATACCACATTCCCCTCCAACATACACTCATGTGGCTTTGGCAAGAATCAGGTTTGGGATTTGTTCCCAACCGCTTGGATGCTAGATAATTGTCAAACACAAATATGGGTGGTGCTGGGCAACCCGAGGCTCTGGACCGCTGACCGCAGCCCAGCTCAGGGGAGGCAGCTCGGAGCTGGACAGCTCCCTGCCTTTGCAAGGAACAGTGCAGGAGGGCAGATGTGGAACAGCCTGGGCTCTGGGCTTAGACTTCACGGGGTTTGAATCTTGACTCCGCCCCTTCCCAGCCTTGGGCAAGCTTCTTACCCTCACTTGACTTCAATTGCCTCATCTGTAAAATGGGTACCTCAGTAATAGTAACTCACCTCATAGGTTGTCATGAGGAGTAAATGAGTTAATATTTGTAAATCAGTTAAAAAGAGTGCATGGTTCATAGTAAGCAGTAAAGACATGTTGCATAAATTATTTTAAAATGAATAAAGGATCCTAACTATAGTGGATGCTGTCATATGGTACCTAGGCACTCAGTCCACCTGCTGTAGAGAGAGGGGCTGCTTCACAGCTGAATCTCTCTCCGGGATGCCTGCTGGGGGTTGGGGGTTGGGGTTGCCTTGCCCAGGATTGTACATCTTCCTGGGGCAGCCTGGGTCCAATGCTGGGCCTGTACAGGAATGTGGGGCTCAGCTCCCTGCCTCAATCTGGGACATCTCTCAAGTTCCCCCCAAACAATAGGTACAGATGCTGAATGGATCCCAATTTCCACTTTCAAACACACATTTATTTCACTTGCTTGTGTTTACAGAAGCTCTTTAAGGAGTGGCCCTGGCTTTGTAGCGCCCCTGCATCTCTGGGTGTGTGCCATTTACACACGATACACATGCCTTGGTGGCTGAATCTGCACACAGGAGGGTCCTGACCAAACCTTTGAAGGAAGGTTGGTGGCTTCAGGACCACTCTTCAGGCAGAAAGAGGAAAGTCGAGCTCCTGCACAAACCACAAAACTTAAAACTCACTAAACTGCCTAGGGTCCCAGAGCAGGACCTCACCTGTTTACCCCTTCCATATACAGATGGAGAATCTGAAGCTTGGAGTGGGGAAGGCTTTGTTCAAGGCCACAAAGTGAATGATGCCTTTCCTTTCAACCCTTGGAGCAGATGGTATCTCAAGGATGTCTTGGAGCAGCTGGTCGTGGGAGTCAGACAGGTGGCAGTCAGTTATGGTCCAGCCGATGCTTTAAGTAGACGCCCCTGCTGTGCATTGGGCTGGAAGTGGGCACCAGCGAAGGCTGATGCATGGGAGCTGAATGGGCATTCACTGCATGGAGAAGAAAGAGAAGGGAGTTTACTGGAGA
Organism: Choloepus didactylus; assembly: GCF_015220235.1. NCBI lineage: Eukaryota > Metazoa > Chordata > Mammalia > Pilosa > Megalonychidae > Choloepus > Choloepus didactylus. Next base: position 47,816,519 of record NC_051325.1, read on the forward strand.
GAGTATGGCAGCTGCAAACAGAGTGTGAGAGTGTGGCCCATGCAGAGACCCGCGGTTTCTTGGAAAGTCAGGAACGGGGGATGAGTGTGAGTGAAGGAAGGTGGGGGCATACCTGGAGGGGCAGACTGCTAAGGGCCTGGAACGCTGAGGTGAAAAATTTGTACTCTTCCCCAGTGGGGTAGGTGGGCTTGAAGGAGACCTCACTGCCTAACCCAGTGCTTTGCTTATAGTCAGTGTTCAGTAAATGTTTGTGGAATCAATGAGTGAACAAATGAAGGAATGGTAGATTATTCTGGAAAAGATGTCTCGGCAGCACTGTGGGGTTGGGTGTGAGCAGGGACAAGCTTGGAGCCTTTGAAGAAACCGTCTCCTGGTGGATTTATCCTTCAGGGCAAGGGGTGTCCCCTCCCTCCCACACCCTAAGGTCAGTTGGCACCAGCTTAGATGAGACTGTGGGGACTCTGGGGCTGCAGGTGGGGCTGGCTGAGGACGCACAGGTTGTCCTCATCTCCTAAGGCAGAAGCTAGGTCATCAGAGTCATGAGTGCAAACTGATGGGGTGCCGGCCTGTCCCTTGGACAGCCTCATCTGGCCACACCCTGACCCACTTCCCCAGGCCCAGCTCCCTCCCGCCGCAGGCAGTGTCTGCAGCCCCCTGGGAACCATTCCCTTCACAGCGGCCAAATGAAAATGTTTGTTGAAAACAACATGTGCATAATTAAAGCTTAATGAGCGCTTGTCTGTTTGGAATGTGCAATTAGATTTATAATCGGGGATGGAAGAGAGCTCCAAAAGGCTTTAAATGGAGTTGAGAGAGAGGATAATTTTTGCCATAAATCTGTGGTAATGCAGACGGCATGTGAGCTACAAGGGGCAGCACTATGGAAGGGACAGAGGCTGTACCCATTAGGCTACCCTGCCCGTGGCCCTCTTGGCAGCTGTAGGTGGCCCATGCACTGCAGGATGGGGTGGGGTGGGGGCTCATGGGTCGTCTTGGAGGTGGATCTCCTGGCAGGTCTCCCCATGGCCAATCTTGTGCTCTGTGCCCAGAGCCAACTGTGGGCAGATGTGGGGCTGGTGCTGGGTCCAGCTGCCCCGGCCCCCAGGGTGACCAAGCAGGGCAAGGAATCCTCCTCCTCCCCCATGCTCCCCCAGCCTGCAAGCTGGCTTCAGTAGAGCCCTGCGCTGGGCCTGGCTCAGTAAGCACAGGGGGTTTTGTTTATTTTGTTCCCTGCTTTATCCTCAGCACTTAGAAGAGTGCCCAGCACTTGGGAAGATCTCAGTGAAGATTTGTTGAGTGAGTGAGCACCTCTGCACCTGACTCTTGCCTTGAACAATTCACTCTGCCTCTGTGGGCCTCAGTTTCCCCTAACTGTCACGGAGAATTGGATTCAGCTATCGCTGACTTGGATTCTTCTATCACCGAGGTTCTGGGTCTGCAGCAGATCCCTAATGGAGGGGCTCCGGTCACTGTGTGGCCTGTATGGGCTCCAGATCAGGACTTGAAGAACTGGACTCGGGGCAGAGGGCCACTAGGACAGTGTCCAGAACAGCGCCCAGAACAGCGCCGTCCAGTAGAAATTCAATGTGAACCACTTATGTCATTTTAAATTTTCTAGCAGCCACATTGAAAAAGTAAAAGGAAACAGGTGAAGTTAATTTTAATGTATTTTGGTTAACCCAGTATATCCAAAATATTATCATTTCAACATGGGTATAAAAATTGTTCACTATTTATTTCACATTCTTTTTTGTTGCCCTAAGTCTTCAAGAGCCGTGTGTGTTTTACTCACCCGTGGCTCATGGCCACCGCCCTGGAGAGTGCAGGTCTGGAAGGAGCATGGTCAGAGACAGGTGGGAGGGCTCGGCTTCCTCAGCTGGGAAATGGGGGTAGGGATTTTCGCCTTCCAGAGTGTCTCTGAGCCTGGTAGCCTTTGACCACAGCAGCTGTCGTGACCGCCGTTACTCTTATACTGCCTCTCATTTGTGATTGCCTAAAGCAAGCAGCACCAGCCCAGCCAACGCTTGTTAGCTCACGACACCAGGGCTCACTACGAGCACATCCCCAGCCTCCCTGGCAGGCCATGCTCGGGGCTTTGTCCCCCTCATTGGCAGATAAGAACCCAGGCCCAGAGTTGTGAGGCCACCTCTCCTGGGTCACACAGCTTGGGAGCAGCAAGGGCAGAAAGCCAGTGTGGGCTCGTGAGGTTCAGCAGCCTGGACTTCAGACTCAGCTTGGGCACATCCTGGCTGTGTGGCCTTGGGCAGATCCCCTAACCTCTCTGGGCCTCTGTTGTAGCACTTCGTTTGCTGGTAGGCAATATAAGAACACACAGTACACCCCGGCAAAGCGTGAGCACCAGTAAGGAGGAAAATTTTTTTGGGAGAGAAATTGCTTGTGATCATTGAGGAACAAAGCCTGAGAGTCATCATCATGGGAAAAGTCATCCCCCAGTTGGACTTTCTTACAGAGATTTTAATTTATGATTTTTATTTCAAGTGACATATGGTGGGCAGAGGCATCGGAGGCCTTTCCCATGCTGTGGGGCTCGGGTTTGCAGGATGCCCTACTCAGTTTCTTCATCTCTAGAAGAGGGGTGATTATGCAACTTTGCAGGGTTGCTGTGGGGATCATGGTATAAGGAATAGCTAGCAACTGCTGAGTGTTTTCTCTATAACTGGCAATGATCTGAGCACTTCAGGTCTATTGGTTTATTTAATCAAAATGACAAGTATACCCATGTTCCAGATGAGGAAACTGAGACACAATAACTTGGTTAAAAATCACACAGCTTGAAAGCAGTGAGCCTGGATTCAAATCCGGACAGCCCGGCACCGGAGCCCAGGCTCAGAGCCACTGTGCTGTGGCACTTCCCAGAGTGGCAGTGGGCCTGGAGCGTGAGCCGGGTCCGTAGCCCGAGGTCTCCCAGGCCCCCTTCCATCAGGGCAGTGCCTCTTGGCTCCCCTCCCCCCTGCACCTTCATTGTCCTGATGTTTATCTCCCCATGAGACTTCCACATAAAACTGCACTCTTGGAGGAACCCAGGGTGCAGTGCGGCTGCCGCACTCGCGGGCTCTACCCTTTGAAGTGCGTTTTATCTGCACTGAACGAGGGTTCACATGGCCTGGTTTGGAGCAGGCGGGAGCAGCATACGCTGCCTTGATTGTTTCCCCTTTAATCTCAGTGAGGTGCATCTCTTGGTGTCTGGGGCCGGGCTCAGGGCTGTGCATCCTTGGACTTTGATCTGTGCCTCTTTGCAGAGGGGAGGAGCAGCAGCTTCTACGGCACAGTTGCTGCTTTGGTGCGTGGGGTCAAGGCCAGGTTCAGAAATGGCTGGGTGGCTTTGGGCAAGCTCCCCAACCTCTCCGAGCCTCGTTTTGCTTCTCTCTGCAGCGAGGCTGGTCTTGGCAGCCTTAGGAGGTGTGGGGGGTGGGTTCCGGTGAGATGACCAGGTGCAGCTCTGGGACAAGGTCTGGTATACAGTAGGTGCTCACTGGCCCATGCTCATGGCAACCTCGGATGTCATTTCCTCTGCTCTTTGCCTGGCAACTCCTGTGCATCCTACATCATGGCACCTTTTTCAGCTGCCTCTCTTGCTAACCGTGTGCTTATTCTGGCCCTTTTCAGATATGTCAGAGAAGAGGCCACCTCTCAATATGGGAACAAGAAACTAAATTCATCGTTGTACTTGCAAGGCTAGTGTCTCCAGATCAAGCCAGTCTGATCTTCTGTAGGGTTTGGGGAAGCGTGGAGCTGCGGGATGGGGGAACTTTCAGCAGTGGGAAGTTCAGGGATGGCCTCCTCTCCAGCCATGGACAAGTGACTATTAGAGTGAGGCTGTTACCTGTCGATGGCTTGACTTTCAGAGGCCAGCGCTGGTTGTGAAGCTGTCACTCACCATTTGGGATTGGCTTTAAACTGCTTTTGTGGTGACTTGTTTGTGGCTTGGCACTATGGTCAAAGAAATTGGCCTGTCTTGACCTGTTCTTGGATTTGTAGAATAAGAGCTTTTTCCTCTCCTACCACACCTGTCAGCCATTCCAGAGCATTCCTGAGGGCAGGGGCTGCATCATAATCACTGTGGCATGCCTGGCATCGAGTACAGAGCCTGGCACATAGTAAGTGCTCAGTAAAAACTGTTCACTGTCCAACAAATGTTGTCCCCTCTGTAACCCCCAGATCTCTTTGTTTTACCACTTTTCATGCCTTGTGATGATCTGTTCATGTCTGTAAGCTCCCAGGGGGCAGCGACACACTTTATTTATTATAAATCCCCATCACTCGAGGTTTGTTACTTGGCACATAGTAGGTGCCCAGGAAGTGCTGGTTGAGGTTTATTAATTTTTTTATGTGATAGACAAAGACTTTGGTTTCAATTTGCTTCATGACCTTTGAATTAGATCTTAGACACAGGGCAGAGAGTGGGAATGAATGAAGGGAAGCCAGATTCAGGAAGACAAGGGAGGGGTAGTGTCAAGATGAAGGGCTCAGAAATGGCTGGGAAGGAAACAGTTTATCTTTTCAGACAAATGGAAAGGAAGTCAAGATTGGTGTGATGTGAATAATTTGGGGAAGGTAGAAAGATGAGGGGGAGAGCTGATGATCTCCACTTTTCAGTGACATAATAATAGACAAGGTTGTCTGCTGGACTGAGAGGTGGGGGCTGATTGGGGATAAGATTTTAACATATAACTTCTGTAATAATAGATTACATTTATTATATGCCTGTCAAAAATAGCTAATATTATTAAGTATTATGCTACAAATATAAACTCCTTTAATCCTATCAAGAACCTTATGAGGTAGAAATAATAACGGCCACTCTTACCATTTTACAGGCAAGGAATTTGGGGCAGAGAAGTTAAGTCCTTGGACTTAAGTGATCCAGGAATCAGTGCTGTTAGCTGTTATATTATAACTGCACATAGACAATGAATGAAGTCCAAAGCTAATTTTGCATGGAGGTTTTAAGGTTGGACCAAAGAATATGGGTTTATAAACGTAAGCAAGACTGTTAAGGTTGAAGTGCATAGCAAGAAAAAAGTAATCAGGCCCAGGATGGGTAGACTTTCAGTGGCTAGAGAAAGGGCTGGCAGGGGTTCCAGGTTGGTGATGGGATAATGTATACAAAGGCAGGGACACTGGAGGTTCCTGCAGCACTGAGGGATGCTGTGGGAGCTGAGGGGCTGGGCTGGTTGTCACGGAGGGTCCTGGGTGCAAGGCTCAGGTGATGTGAAGTTCCTGTAGGGTTCTGAGCTGAGGAGTGAAACACTGGCCAAAAGATCACTGGTGATAGCCAGGGTGGAAGAGGGGTGATGAGGAAGCTGAGCAGAAGGTTTTGGTAAATGATTGGATGGGGGGTATGGGAGAGAAGGGGTCCAGAACCCCAGAGGTTCTGACCGTGAAACTGTGTGCAAAGAGGAACCTTCCATTACAATGGGGAACACTGGAGAAAGAGCAAGTCCATCTACATGTCATGAGATGTGTTGAAGTTGAGGGGCTCATGGGCCAATTGAGAGAGATATCCAATGGGGAGCTATACCTCAGAATCTGCAGGTAACTTGGCTGAAAATGAGGATTTGAGAGTGAGTACCATGTAACCCTGAGAGGACAGGGAAAATGTGAGTAGGGTGAGGAGAAAATACCAAACCTGCTTATCTACCCACCTAACCAACTCACCCACCCATTCTACCCAACTGATACCATCTACCCAGACACCCCACCCATCCAAGCAGGATGCTTCCCAAACATACATCACTGCCATCTACCTCTTCATCTCACAACCATCTCAATTATCTTTCTATCTCCTACTCTTCACACTCACCCAGCCACCCCATCTCACCCATCCCTCCACTCACCCCTCTCATCCTGACCATCCAGTTCACCCCATCTCAACCACCCACCCATCTATCCATCCATCCATCCATCCACCCATCCACCCATCCATCCATCCATCTATCCATCCATCCATCCATCCATCCACCCATCCATCCATCCACCCATCCATCCATCCATCCATCCATCCATCCACCCATCCATCCATTCATTCATCCATCCATCTATCCATCCATCCATCTCACCTACCTTCCTACCCTCTCCTCCTATCCAGTCAGCCAGCCTAGTCATCTATTTAACCACTTACTGATCCCCTCTATCCCATTCATTCCCCAAAACACTCATCCTCCCATCCCACCCATCTGTCCATCTACTCATCTCACCCATCCTGATTTCCTGCTCTATCCAGTGAGGCAACCACCAGCCCCAAGTGACTGCTGAGCACTTGAAATGCAGTGAGTCTGAATTGAGATGGGCTAAAAGGTAAAATACACATCAAATTTCAGAGACTTTGTAAAAAAAATCAGTATAACATAGACAAAAATTAATCTCAATAATTTGTATATTGATTATATGTTGAAATCATAATATTGTGAATATATTGAGTTAAATATATCATTAAAAGTAATTTCACCTGTTTATTTTTACTTTTTAAACTGCGGATACTAGAAAATTTAAAATTATGTACGTGGCTTGCTTTCATGAATCATATTATATTTCTGTTGGACAGCACTGCTTTTTCCTGTCCGTCTATCCATCCATCCATCCAAACTACCCTTCACTCCCTCCCTTCCTCCATCTAGTCATCCACCCACTTATCACAAATGTCCATCCCACAAATGTATAATCTGTACTTATTTTGTATCAGTGACTCTATGAGACAGAAGAATTTGGAAACTGAGGCTCAGAGCAGTTAAGGAACTTGCCCAAGGTGGCACCGCTGGGGTGGGGGTCATCTGACTTTCTAAGATGAGGCTCCTCACCTCTCAGCTTGGCCACCTTTTTTTTGCCAAGTTTCCTTAAAGTTAAAAAGAAATAATCCTTTGGAGGTGGGGGGGTGCGGATTTGCTGGAATGGGGGCCCAGGACCCCCTCTCCCCTAGGGGACTGCAAGGAGTGAAGAGACAGACCCTTTAGAGCCTCTGTGAGCCCAATCCCCAGGGGCTGTCATGAAAGGGTTATCCCCACACATTCAATATTTGTAAAAATGTGGGTTCTTTCAGATTCCAAAACTCATTTCCATGACAAAACTCTTGGGAAGAGAAGATGAAGGTCTGGCTTCTGCAGAACAATCTTCCAGCTGTAATGAGGACTGAAGATGGTGATGGGAGAAAGAATTATAATTAGAATATGAAATGGGGAAAATTAATCTATTCCAGTCAGTGGTAAGAGGATATTCTCCTGGAAATTCTGAGGCTGTTGTTTCCCCCTACATTTTTTCACCTTTTAAAGCATGAGGAAGATTGTATGGTATGAAAAAAAGATTTTCTACCGAGAGAGTGATAAACTGTAAAATATGCACAGAATTTAAGTTCATGCGTCCCCTTGCTTTGTGTGTCTCTGTGTTCACATGCTGTAAGGGTTTGTATTCCCGTTTACATGAGTCCTATTTATGGAGTTGCAGGTGCCTGGAATATTTGCACAGAGCTGGCCTCCACTCCCTCCCTGTGTGTACGCCTGTGGGTATGTGGACCCAGCCACATGAAGGGTCTGTGACTCAGTGCACACTCATTCTTGTGCAGTGTACACATTTGTTTGTGTTGGTTTGTGGTGCCCATGTGTGTCCACAAGCAGGTGCACACTTGTGCACAGTGTATACTTGTGCTCACACTTGGTCAGTGTGGTGTGTTCACATGCACACTCTGCGTCAGCTGTGTGCTATGTGTGGATGTGAGTGTTTCTGACCTCGAGGAGGGGGTGGCCCTGCCTGTGTTGGAGGGCAGAGGCTGGCTGGTGACCTCTCCTTGGTTTGCAAATTCTTTCTCCCAGAAAGGGCCCCCAAGAGGGGAGATGAGGGTGGGGGCAGGTGCAGAGGGCCAGGCCTTAGTGCCTCAGAGGTCTAGCCAGGGGAAGCGCAGGAGCCCCCAGGACCCCACTCCCTCCTTCCTACTCCCCCTCTTTCCCCCTCCTTCATCCTCCCCACTCTGTGGGCTGTGACATGGTGGAGTCCTGGACATGGGTGGGCAAAGAGCAGGTCTCCACACACCCTCGGGGCCGCCGTTCATGGCTCAGCGGCCAGGTCCCAGCCCAGAGTGCCCCCCCGGCCCTGTGCGAGGCCCCAGGGGCAGCCAAGCTGTGGTCAGCAGCTCTGGTTTGAAGAAGGACTGCCAGGGAAGGTGAGAGCACGCACCTGCCCTGCCGGGGAACCTCTGCCACCTTCCCAAGACCTCCCTGAAAGCAGGGAGCACGCAGATGTTTCTCAGATGCTGGGTGAATAAACAGGGACATGAACAGACCCACGCGAGGCCGATTCTGGTGACCTTGTGGAGCTCCACTGCCCAGCCCTGTTCGCTTACCCCCAACACACACATGAAAATCCAGGGTCTCTTTTGCTCACATCTCCAATGCCACTCGACCCTGTTCACTGCAGATAATTCAACCCTTCTCTGAGTCACCAGCAAATATTTATCGAACACCTACTATGTGCCAGGCCCTGGGCTAATTGTTGGTTCTGTAGTGAGATACAGAAAAGCCTTGGTTCCTGCCATGAAGGGCTTATAGCCTATGGGGAGACTGACCAGGAGAAACCAACAAACCAACACGTCTAAGCCCAGCCCGATTCTGACGTTCACTCCTCCCTGGCTGTGTGATCTTAGGCAGCTGCTTCTCTCTCGACCTGTTTTCTTGGTTTTAAGCAGGGAAAATAATACCTGCTTCATTGGGTTGGTGTGAGGATTAAATGGGGTATTTGATGTAAAGTATTTCACTCAGTGCCGGGTATGTTCACTCATTCACGATGTATTTATTGAGTGCCTGCTGTGCACCCAGTGGCAAGCAACAAAGTAGACAGTGGCCCCTGCTTTTGTGCTGGCTCCCTTCCAGCCAACATTTAATAAATGGCAACAATTGCAAGGGATTTGGGGCTCTCTCTTCCCCATATTTTTAACCCATGCCATACTGTTCAATTACTATTGCTTTATAAAATGTTTTAAATACCAGTTAAGCTTATTCTCCCTCCATTTCCAAATATTCTTCCTCTTTGAATATACTTAAAATTATGTATGGTTTTAAAAAATGTTTTGCTTTTATCAAAGTAATAGGTGGCCATGGTGACAAATCAAACAGAACCCAGGAACTTTTGTTGAAAGTTCCCCCACTCCATCCAATTCACAGTCCCACTCCTGATGTCAGCCTGTGCCAGGTGCTGGGGGATTCGGAAACGACTGAGACCTGGCTCTAGGCTCCATGTTGCTCCCCCCGCCGGTGCAGAAGAAAGATGTGAAAACACTGTGGGTTGTAAGAAGGACTGCAGGGGAGGCAAGCATGGCAGTCTGCCTGGAGGAGGTGCTCTCTGAGCAGGGCCTTGAAGCATGGGCTCTGGGTGCAGTGTGGTGGACGGAGCCCTGCATTTGGGATCAGGTGCCCAGGCTCTAGGCGTGTTAATTCAGCAGCCCCTGAGGGACTCCATGCCTGTTCCCGGGTGTAACCACCAGTCCCACCACCTAGACAAGAAGACAGTCCTGCTAAGAGGCAGCGTGAATAGTATAGCGATTGCTTCATTCATTCATTCATTCATTCAACAAGCAATTATTGAGTACTGATTCTTGGTGCTTGGGAGGCATCAGTGTATGAATAGATTAAGATCCCTAACATCAAGGAGCTCCATTTTAGTAGGGGGAGTCAACTATAAGTAATGAACATGGCAAATACATGAAATAGAACATTAGAACGTGAAGGGGGCTATGGAACAAGAACCAGGCAGAGCAGGGCAAGGGAACTGGGGATTGGCAGTGGGGGGTGGGGGGAGTCTCAGAACCCACAGGGTTAGGGCCTGGCCTCTGAGCCGGTTGTGAAGAGAGCCTCTGCGTGGTCTGAAGGGGGTCTGGGTGAGCTGCCGTCTCTGGCGCGGTGGGGGAGCGAGGACCCCTGCCACCGCCACGGAGGGCAGCTCGACGACGTCGATCAGAACTACATATGCGCAGCCAGTTGGAAGCAGCAATTACACTCACACTAATTCATCCTCCTCACATCCATGCCGAATGATGGATGTGCAAAAACATTCATGGGAGCAATGTTTGAATAGCAAACTACTAGAAACAACTCAAATGCCCATTAATAGGGAGCTAGTTAAATATATATGTCACATCCTAGTATGGAATACTAGGTACCAGAAAAAAGAAGTGTGCTCGGATATAAAACACTCTCCAAGAGCCGTTGCTAAGAGAAAAATAATAAAGGTGCAGAAGAGTTGTATAGAATGCTTTCATTTATGTTCAAAGAAATGACTATAAAATGCATGTATGTGGACTGTTTCTGAAAAGAAATAAAAGAAATTGGGAGACCCACTGATTGCCTCTGGGGAGTGGAAATAGATGGCTGAGAGGTAGAGCGGGAAGGAAGCTTGCACTGCGTTGTTCTTTTACCTTAGGGGTTTTGAAACATGTGGCTATATTATCCAATCAAAAAATAATAAATTGTTCAATTAACATAGTGCCAGTTGCCAGTTGTGCCCTTCCCAGACCCTTTTACCAGCCTGTGCACCCATTTCCCATCTACTAGGAGGACTGGCTCCCAGCTGCCCCCTCCTCTGGGGCCACATTCTGACCACATGGGGCCACCCTGCTCAGAAGGCTGTGCCTCCCTGTCCCCGAAGGGCGGCTGACAACCGACAACTGCCTTGGGTGGGGCTGGGAAAGGCTGGCCTCTTGCTTCATGCTGGGACCGACTCCAGAGCTCCAGTGGAGGGGGTGGTGGTATTCCCTCAAAGATCCCATGTATCTGAATCCTTGTCTCAGGCTCTGCGTCCAGGAAGCCTTATCCAAGAACCTGTCCCAAGGGAAGGAAGCCAAATGAGATGGAGCCAAGTGCTCTCCAGGTTTCACTGTAGCATCCTGTGATGAGGGAACCACTCTGATTATCCCTCTTTGACAGATGAGGGACCTCAGACATTCAGACATGGGCTCAAGATCACGCCTCAGGTGAACCTGCACGTCTCCCACTATACCTGTTCCTGTTGCAGGGAAACCTCCCAGAATCCGACTTGGCAGCTTCTTAGGAGACAAGATTGTAGTTCCTGTAAATGGTTTCTACCACAGTGCTCACTACCCATGGCCAGGGGTGGCCTACTGGGCTAGGATGGGATATGTGAGGGGGCAAAGCCATATAGGATGGAAGGCCTCCTGGAGGGGTGTCTGGGCAGGCCGGCATGTCCCTCCACAAGGTTCTGGAAATCTCAGCCTCTCTCCGGCCCATGGGATTCTGGCTCTAGCTGAGAGCCTGGCTGCATTTTGGCCAAACGAGGTGTTTGGGCGTTTGCATACTTCCAAGGATGGGAAGCTCAGTGTCTGACAAGGCCGCCTGCTGGTCTATGGAGAAGTTGTAAAGTACAGAAAGGTTTTCCTCTGTTCATCCTCAGTCTGGCTAATGGTGCTGGCCTGAGCTGCAGAACAGGGGCTGTTCCTTCTACCCTAGAAGGGGCCCTGCTGAAACGGGGACTTAGGCATCCTGGGCTCCAGCCTTTGCTTCCCCAGGCCCCACAGCCTCTTCCCCTAATGCATTCAGGGCTGGGCCTTCCCGCTCTCGGATCACCCTCTGACCTTCATAAGAGCATCTTACTCAGAGCCTCTCCTCTCTCTCTCTCTGTTCCAGTTTGATGGTGACAGTGCCTACGTGGGGATGAGTGAAGGAAACCCAGAACTCCTGTCAACCAGCCAGGTGGGTGCTGAGACCTCCCTGTGTGGGTCCAAACCTTGGCTAGCTGGAGCTGAGCTGCTCCCGGAGTGGGCGGTGGGAGAGGCGCAGAGTGAGTGTCCGTGGTTACAGCTTGCTGCCATCTCCTCTCAGAATGATGAAAAATATCTGTTGGTTCCCCTTAAAAGGGACAAACTGGGACTATAGTAGTTTTTATAAATCAACAACTTGGCTACTCTTGACTTAAAATGGAAGGTATTTAAAACTTGATAAAACTAGAAATGCATTGCACAGAGAAAGCTCAGGGGACATTTTCGGCAGCAATGAGTAGAGGTGTCACGTGCTCCCTGGCACTGCTTTCCTGTTGTCACCACCCAGCACCCATGGGGACACACAACAGGGTCACTCCCCACCTGCCTCTGGGGTGGGTTGTGGACATGGCACAAAAGGAGGAGAGCAGGGGCCTCCTGTGAGACCCTGTCTCTGTGACTGAGGGTGCTGAGTCATCCCATGAGCAAGGCTGTCCCTGGGTGTCACAAGATTCCTTGGCCCAAGTGCCAGCTGCAACCAGATTTTCCCCTGAGGCCTGGTCTCCCAAAACTAAGATTTCCCTTAGCTGGGAACATCCTCACTATAGGCCCTGATGCCAGGGAGGGTCCTCACTGCAGGCTGGGAAGATGGGAAGGGTCCTCACTGAAAGCTGTGACTCAGCTGGGAGGCAGGGAGCTCCTCCCTGCAGCCGGAGGACCTGAGAGGGGAGGGGTCTGATGCAGGCTGTGGTGCCCTGGCATGTCCTCATTATAATAGGTGTCATCTCGGAGGAGGTGTCCAAATCACAGGCATAGGCACTGATGCCCTGGGGGCACATCTGTCCTCACCACAGGCTGTGGCACAGGTGGGAGGCAGGGAGAATCCCTGAGGCAAGACAACCCACAGCACCCGCACAGGAGGTAGTCACTCAAGTTCTCTCTGCAGGTATGGCATCCTGGAGGGTGGTGCCCTAAGGCAGTGGTGCCTGCAGGGTAGCACCAGCTCAGGGTACTGGCTGGAGAACCAGGGAGTCTCATGGAGAAACTTGGGGAGCTGAAGGACAAGCCTGACCCTGGAGCTGGTCAGGGTGGCTGTGGAAGTCCAGGTTGGGTGACCTCTCAGCCATCAGACTGGACCCACATTTCCCAGCTGAGGAAACAGAAGCCTATCAATACACAGACATTTATGTGCCCCTACTATGTGATAGGTCTGGAGATGAGGGAGCATTGCCCTTGAGGAAAGATTCTGCAGTCCCAGTGGGGTATAAAAGCTCTGCTGCAGGGCCCTGCACCCCTCTCCTGCCCACTGCACCCCATGCTGGTGCTCTGCACTGGGGCCTCCTCTGACCCATCCCTGAGTGAGCCCCATGCTAGTGCAGCCAGGCTGCCTTTATGTTGCATTTGCACAAGCCACCCTGGGGGTCACTGGTGGGCAAGGCTACAGGTCCTGGAAATGCTTATTTTGGAAAAGTTCACTGATATCATTTAATTTTTCATAATTAGCTTAGAAACATGGTTGTCTCAAAAGACCAGGGCTTACCCCCAAACATCTCATCTGAGCGCTTTCACAATATTTTAATTGTGTTTTGTTGACATACAGAGCCCTGGCATCCAGAATCATACTCCAGCAGAGTCAGTTCTGGCTCAAACCCTGATGGAGGGTGGTGACACTGTCCTTCTGCCAAGAAGGGAAGGTGCAACCCACTGGGGCTCTGTATCTGCTCTGGGCTTGGACAGAGGGCGTACAGTTTGTTTGGCGAGAGACCCGGGGCAAACAAGTGTCCCTCAAGCCTTTAACAGCAATAACACTTAACTATGTACACTCCACAGTTTCAAAGCCTTTTTCTCAGTGATTACTTCAGCTGATGTTCAGAGCAGCCTTGAGAAATAGTGGACATTATCATTACTTCCATTTTATAGATGGGACAAGTGAGGCTCGGGGATGTTGACTGACACAGCTAAGGTGACTCATCCAGGGAGTGATACCACTGGGATTCGAACTTGTGTAGCTGGGACTCAAACAGAGCTCCACTGATTTACCTAGCTCTGCTGGCTATGGAGAGCCCTGTTGCCACCCCAAGGCTGCCAGCAACTTGCCTCAGCCTAAATGTCACTTCTTCACGGAGCTCTTTGTGGTCCCCAAATCCAAATGAGGTCCTTTCCCCATGATTCTCTTTCATGGCACCAAGTCTTTTAAAGTTGGTATTTGTCTACTTATTTGTGTGGCGACTAGGTTAATGCCTGATTTCCACATTAGACTATGACCTCCCTGAAGCCGGGATCTGCTCTCTTGTTCATTGTTGTGCCTGGCATGTAGGAGACTCTCAGGAAATAGTTGTGTAATGAATGGATGTGCCCCCTTCTCTTCTCTGGGCTTCAGTTTCCCCAACAGTGGAACGAGGTGGTTGGTCTCTTGGGATGTCAGCCAGAGGGTCTCCCCCACTTAGGACTTTATGAAGAGGACAGCAGGATTCTGGACTCGCTGAGCTTAACCAAGTCTACCTGGTAGCATGAACCAACCCTGATGTGAGCAGATATAGCATCTGCAATCTAGACTTCTTATAGTTTATTATTTAGCATTTGCTGCATAACAAACCACCTCCAACAGTTAATGGTTTGAAACAACAAACATTTGTCTAGCTCATGATTCCAGGTTGATCATTTGGGTCTTCCGGTCTTGGCCGGGATCACTTAAGTGGTAGCAGTCAGCTGCCAGGTCAGCTGAGGGTCAGTTGGAATGGGGGGACACAAGATGGCTGGCTGCTGCTCCACCTGGTCAGCTCGTTCACGTGGTGGGAGGAGGGTTCCCAGAGCAGCAGGGGCTGCAAGGTCCTTTGAGGCCTGGGCTTGAACTGGCATGTGACCACTTCTGCCACGTTTTCTTGGTTAAAGCAAGCAACAAGACCAGTCCAGATTTGAGGGATGGGGAAATAGACTCCACCAATTGCTGGGAGGAACTGCGAAGTTCTGTGGTCTTTTTACAAACTGCCACATGTGGGAAACCTGTGGGATGTGGTTCGTGCCGATTTTGCTGCAGAATGGCTTGGACTCTTCCAGGACCCACGGCTCCCTTTGGCTCAGCGGGATACCACTGGCTGCTGGTCTGTGACGGCAACAGATTTGTGTATTTCTTTCCAGGTTTTTTTTGGGAGAGTTTGCTTGAACTCATACATGCACATGGACACCCTTTCATGGCATGTTCTCTCATCACGTGCAGGAATTCTCTTTTCTCAGTTACTAAAGGATTGATGTAACCATGTGGGCAAGTGAAGGCTGCGTGGCCCACGGAGGATGCAGAGGATAAACACGAACTGGCACAAAAACCATAAATACAGTTAAATACAAGGGTCACCCATTCAGCAAATGTTTATTGGGCCCCTACCAGGTTGGGAGCCATTTCTGGAAGCCATTTCTTTCCAGAATGTCCAATTTTATCATGTTAAAACCCTACTCTTTAATGTAACTCTTCTCCTGCAACACTATTTTCTCTATTTAGAAGCCACGGCTGAGACAGTGGCTCCCACAGGGTACATATTGTGCCAACTGTGTCCCTTCAAACCAGCTCTAATGGTTGGACAGAGGGCGTACAGTTCTTTGGAGAGAGACCCAGGGCAAATAAGTGTCCCTCAAGCCTTTAACAGCAATAACCCTTAACTGTGTACACTCCACAGTTTCAAAGCCTTTTTCTCAATGATTACTTCAGCTGATGTTCAGAGCAGCCTTGAGAAATAGTGGACATTATCATTACTTCCATTTTATAGATGGGACAACTGAGGCTCGGGGATGTTGACTGACACAGCTAAGGTGACTCATCCAGGGAGTGGTACCACTGGGATTCGAACCTGTGTAGCTGGTAGCATGAACCAACCCTGACGTGAGCAGATATAGCATCTGCAATCTTCAAGTTTCTTTTGAACATGCAAGCTCCACTGTTTGGCTTTTGCAAGTCTGCACAAAATTCCTGCGTAGTGCCCTTAGCTTTCACATGTTATCACTTTTTTCCTCCCCTGTGGACCTTGTGTTTCTTTTGCAGCAGACTTGCCTGGGTGGCCTGAGAGTGCAATGCAGTTCTTTGACAGAGCTGTGGCCCCCAAGCAGCCTCTGGAGGTGAGGAGCCTAGTGGAGGTCAGGTCTTCCCCCTGCTGAGAGCAGACCCTGTCCAGGCGTTACAGGAATTGGTATTTCCTGATTATGTGCCCCAGGAAGGGTTGTCTTCTTCCTGAGATGAAGGTGAAGATGAAAGAAACCAGCTCGGATGTCAGCAGACCTGAATTCAAATTCAGCTTTTCTGCTTCCCAATCAGGTGCCCTTGTACCCGTTATTTCAACTTTCTATTAGATGAGGAGAGTAGCACCTGCCTCCTGAGGTGTTCTGAGATGTCAGTGAGGTGTGTTGTGGCTTCTGGTAGTGCCGCACTCAGCTTTCTTTCACCTGGCTGCTGATTACTCACAACTGCTCCCTTCTGTGGAAAATTGGCTTCAGCCAAATGAGAACCGTGGTAGGGACTGAGGGAGTGGGGGTTGGAGGGGGACAAAAGGCTGGCAGCTTCTTTACCTCAAGGTGGGACCAACCCAGAGCAATTCGTGCTCCAGGGCTCCCCGTGGGTCAGGCCGATGCAGGTCTCCACTCTCCGTGCTCCCCTGCCCTGTCTGCTGCCCTCCCCCCCAGTAAGTCACTTTCATAGGGAGCTGCATGGCAGGCACTACCAGGGAACCTAATCTGCAATGGTATGTAAGGCGCTAGTGTTTGATGAAACTAACTACTATTTGTTTTTATTGTTTTTATTACCATACATAATGCTTTGGTCACACAAGACGAGTCTCTGGCCATCTCTCAGGCTCGTTTACACGCTGGGCCCTGATGGATGCTCTTTCCTCTGATGGGAATCCCCCAGCCATTTTCACCCAGCAGAGGCTTATTTGTTCGTTCAGAGACTGCAAATCTCACCTCATTACAGTCTTCCTGGCTCAGGGTAGAGTT
Source organism: Choloepus didactylus (assembly GCF_015220235.1). NCBI lineage: Eukaryota > Metazoa > Chordata > Mammalia > Pilosa > Megalonychidae > Choloepus > Choloepus didactylus. The sequence continues at coordinate 47,833,212 of NC_051325.1, forward strand.
TTCCACTCTCATGACTTTAAATACCACTTCTGCTAAAGAGTACTGACTTTTTCCTAAGAATTGTTGCAAGAACTTAAGTGTCCACGTATGTATGTTGTGTTGTGTGTGAGAGAGAGCACACATGTGAGAATGAGATTGAATGAATGAGCAGATTTGCGCTTTTAAATACTCTCAGTGGCAAGAGTGGCTTGAGGGAGACCAGTTGGGAGGGTGTGGCAATAGGCCAAGTGAAGGAGGAGGTTGTCCTAGTTGGTAGTAGAGGCCGAGGAGATGAAAAGAAGTGCATAGATCTGGGATGTATTTTGGAAATAAAGTCGGTATGTCTTGATGATAATGGTTGAGGAAGAGAGGGAAATGGAGACATCAAGAATAACTCATGGGTTGCTACCATGAGCCTCTTTTCCAGCCTGATGGAACCTCTTTCTGAATTAGGGGAGGCCTGGAGAGGTGCAGTTTGATGAGGTCTGCTATATTTGGACATGCTATATTTGACATGTCTAGTTGGTATCCATGTGGAGATGTCCAAGTAGGTAGACAGTTGTACAAGTCAGGAGCTCACAGGAAAAGTAAATTTGGAAGTCTTCATTCCTGATATTAAAAACCTGGAAGTGGATGACAGTCATGGAGAGAAAGCATGTGATAAGGGCAGAGGACAAGTGACTCTGAAATGTTGAGCTCCAATATCTGAAGGCAAAGTAGAGGTAAAGACTATGAAATGGGTTGAGAGGGAGTGGTCTGAGAAGGAGGAGAAAACTGTGGAATCTTAGAAGCCAGCAGCAGAGTGTTTCAAGAAGGAGGAAGGAGGTCTGGGCGGGGGGTGGGGGGAGGATGATGTTGGGTCCACAGCTTCTTCCCTATCAAAGAATAAATTCTAAATAAATCGAAGATTTAAATATACTTAAAGAAGCCATAGAGGTACCAGGGAAAAAAAATGTAAGAATACTTTACAACTTTGGAGTAGGGAAGGCATTGATATGACTCAAAGCCTTAGAAGAAAAGAATTACAAATTTGACTACATTTCAAAAATACTTTTGTTTGGCCAGATCAGCATAAAGTAGAATCAAAAGACAAATGAAAAAGTAGGCAAGAATATTTTCAACTCATGATATAGTTGAAGGATTAATCTCCCTAATATGTAAAGAGTTCCTACAAATCAATTAAAAACCCCAGTAGAAAAACAGGCAGGATATATGACCCAATAGTTTATAGAAAAAGGAATACAATTGGACCTTAAATATATGAGATGATACTAGAATAATTTGTAAGAGAAACACATTAAAACTACCATTTTCCACTAATCAGATCAGCAACACTCCCAAGGTTTGATAAGTACTCATTTGGGGCCACCGTGAGGAAACAGGTACTTTCCTACATTGCTGGGGGAGAATAAATTGGGGTAAGCCGTATGACCAGCAAATTGGCAATATTTATCAAAATTAAAAACACATCAATCCTTTAACCCAGCAATTCCCTTTCTGGAAATATGTCCTATTTAAATTTGCACACCCAAGAAATGACATATTCAAGATTATTCATTTTGGTATTGTTTGTAATGTCAAAGATTGGAAACAACCCAAATGTCTAATAGTAAGGGGCTAGTAAAATCAGTAATGTGCATCTACCAAAGGAATACTGTGTGGTTCTAGAGAAAGAATGAGGAAATGGAAGTAATACAGAAGTTCTTTAAGATACATTGTTTAGTGAAAAAAAGGATGGTGTGTAACAGCAAGTACAGAGTGTTACCATTTGCACAAAAAAAGGAACAAATAAGGATATGTGTGTCTTATGTTCTTGTTTTGATTGAAGTCACTCTGGAAGTCCATGTGTGATCTGGTCGCAGTGGCTTTGTGCTTGAGTTTGTGTGCACAAGCGTAAGTTTGTGTGTTACGGAAACTGGGTGGGTGGTGGACAGGGATAGGAAAGAGACTTTTCGCTCTACCTTTTTTATATTTGGAGTCTTTAAACCATGGCATTTATTTTAACTTCAAAAAGTTAACTAAAATTTAAGCAAGAAGAAGGAGGGCGTTATTGAGGTCAGATGCTCCTGAGACACTAGTTGAGGTGCGTTGAAATGCATCCGATAGTCTTAGCAAGAGGGAAAACCTCCTGGGCCTCAGAACAAAGCGGTTTTGAGGTGCACAGCCTTCATCTGGGTTGGATGGACGGGCTGAGGAGAGAGTGTGGGCATGTGAGTACAGACAACTCATGTGAGATGCCCAGCTGTGCAGGGCAAGGGCAAGGACCCAGGGAAGGGAATTATTTTAAACGACAGTGTCTTTCATATGTTTAATCATCAGTGAAGGCGTCCAGGAGAGAGGGTGAGCTCAGGGTTCAGGAGGGGGAAGGGTCAATGGGTGATGTAAGTTTTCAGAGAAGGTGGGAGAGGTGGGTCCCGCCCAGAGGAGGGGCTCTGGCCTCAGCCTGGAGGTGGGACAGAGGAGAAGAGGAGTGCGAGGGATTGGCTTTGTGGGTGGGTAGGCTGACGCAGAGGGCACCTGCCTCTGAAGCATCTGTCTTCTCGGACAGGTGGGGGTGGGCTGAGAGTGAGGGCCCTGGGGGTCCAAGGAGGAGGGTGAGAAGGTCTGGGCTATTTGCTGTGGGCCGTGGGGGAGTGAGCTCTTGGTGTAGGTGCTGTGGGGCAGACAGGTGTGTCCATCCAGGTGAGAGTTGCCTGGCAGAGTAGCAGGAGGACACTGTAGGCTTATTTGCTGAAAGGAGAGATGGAAGCGCAGACTAGGGGTTCTAGGGCCCGGAGAGTCCAGTGCAGCAGGACACCTCTAGGAAGGTGCTGTCCGGTGAGGAGGGGTGTGTGTGTGTGTGTGTGTGTGTGTGTGTGTGTGTGTGTGTGTGTGTGTGTGTGTGTGTGAGAGAGAGAGAGAGAGAGAGAGAGAGAGAGAGAGAGAGAGAGAGAGAGAGAGAGAGAGATTTCAAAGGTAGAGCAGCCATGGGCATTGACAGGGTCCTGGGTGTAACCAGGAAGCAGGAAAGTTGAGGCAGAGGGGAGGAGAAGCTCCTCAGAGGTGAGTGTGCTGGCTGAGGTAGAGGGACCCAGGCTGAGTCCAGGGTGGGGTGGACAGGAAGCAGAGCCCAAAGCTGAAGGCTGGGGCCTCGAAAGGATGAGCAAGATGTGCCATGAGCAGCGTGAGGGAGAGGATGCTGATGGAGCCGGGTGGGGAAGGGTTCTAGAGGGGGTGGGAGTGGTCTAGACAGCAGTAGGGAGGGAGGAGTACATCAAGCCACCTTCTGGCCTGAGATTTGCAGGGCATGGGGGAGGGACAGCTCATCCCCAGCGTGTGGGGAGGCCGGAGGCAAGTGGAAGGCATGTTCTAAGAAGCCAGGGGGAGTAGGGGATGTTGTTGCTCTTGGAGGGGGAGACCCAATGGACCCAGGATATATTGGCAAAGGAAGGAGCAGGGCTGGTGGGAGAATGTTCTACCCTAAATAATGATGATGCTGATGATAATTAACATTTAGTGCACACTTCCTTGGGATCAGGCACATCATGCCTGATGACCCAGGACAAGTTAACCAACTTTTCTGAGCCTCAATTTTCTCATCTATAAAATGGACATCTTTAGAGGTTCTCCAACATGATGAGGGAAGAACTGTAAATAAGAGGCGTTGACATTCAACATGCTTATTCGAGTGCCTGGTACTTGGCCTGGTTCCAGGTGTGGGGGTCCAGGGGGCTTACACTTGAGGTGAAAGCCAGGGACCCGAGGGACCCATGGAGTATGCTGAGTACCACCAAATACGAGCACGGCCAAGTGTGAGCACCACAGAGGGTGAGCAGCGGCCGGTGTGGGCCCTGCCCGCCCGCCACCCCACCAGCATCCCTTCCTGGATGTACCACCCGGCGTGTGCCGAAGTGGAGTTTTGTGTGATCATAAAGGCCGAGATTCCCATTCTACAAAGCGAGCCTTCCCGGTCCTCCCACCACACCTGGGGCACAACAGGTACCAGGAACTGTGAGCTGATTGGATTCTTCCTCTTGGTTCCTAGCATCCTCATAGTGTTTGTTTGGCGACTTTCCCAAGGATACCTGGTTTGTTTTCCTTACCACTTTGACCCAGCATGGAGCCTCTGGTAGGGTAGATGATATAACTAGGGGGTCAAACCACAGGGAGCTGGTTGGGATGCAGGGGAGGCAGCTCAGGACTGCAGGCCTGGGCACGGGGGTGAGGGGCCGTGTAGTCGCAGTCTCTGGGGGCAGTGTAGCTGGCCTGGAACGGGCCAAAGAGCCCGGAGTTCTGGGCTGGAGGTTCTGCTCTGCTCTGGTCCCTTCAACCATGCTGGTATCCCTCTAAGCCTCAGTTTTCTCTCATATATAATGAGGGTCGGTTGTCTCTTGGTTTTCCCAGCCCTAAGTAACCATGATGCTGGTGATAATTAACACTCCCTGCGTGCTTTCTTGGGATCAGGCACTGTGCTGGATATTTCATCATCGCCTTAACCCTGAAAGGTTCTGGTTCTGTCCCCATTGTACAGATGAGGAAACTGCAGCACAGACAGGCAGGAGGTTTTTGAAAAACAAAAACGTAAATACTCCCCTGTCTGTATATTGGGAGGCAGGAGACCTTCCTGCCATTGTTAAAATCTAAGATTCAAGGCTTCGTAACTCTGGCCTCTGAATCTGTGTACATTGTAAAGGGCAAAGACGACGTGGCTTTTATGGCTTTAATTAAAACCTGGGTGAAGAGCTCACAATTCATATTAAAATGAAATTGTATTTTGCCAGCTGTGGTGCGGAGAAGGTAACAGTAGCGATTACTGCTAAGATTACAAACAATCAAAGAGAAAAGGCCCTTTGTGAGCATTTCCTATTAAACCCACAAACATCACACTTTAAAAATAATTATGGTAGTGTTATCGGAACATGATTCATGAGTTCTGAATAAATACAAGGGCCTTAAAGGAAACAGTTTGAAGACCGTAGATTTTGTTCAAATCTGATGAAATTTAATATCATTTCACAGCTGGAGAATAAAATGCAAGGTGGAAAAAAACCCATCCTGTGTATATGGAGAGAATTGAGTGTATGTCAAACTGAACTAATGAGCTCTCCCCATCAGTCCTAAACATATGCTCAGAAAAATGGACTTGCCTCTGTTTTCATTGGGAGGAGATTGCAGAGAAGGAGTTGGTATTTATACATTGCCAGTCTTAATTTTGCTAAAAAATATATACATGTTTTACAGCTCGGATTCCTCAAGGCAAGATGTTTAAATATTTAAGGGCACAGGCCTGAAGGCACTATGAGGAGAATTTGGGGGAGAAGCTTGGTCTTCATTTATTGTGCCTTCCCGTAATAAAGATATTTTTCATACAATGCAGTGAATGTTTACAACATATAGTTCTGTTTCCTTCCAACTATTATGAGAGAAATTGAATCCCAGGAAATGTTCACTCTCTCTAAATGGGGCGCAAACAATGAAGATGGTGCAGGAAGTTTACAGGTTGGGAGAGGGGGCAGCAGTGGGTTGGAAACATAATTTCAAGGATTTTCTTAAAAGCAGTACCCCTCTTCCACTCAGGTCTCCTTGAATTTAGCATCCCTGGTAGGGCCTGGGAAGAATGCAAGAGGCCCCTGATTTCACACATTTGTCCATTGCTACCTGTGAGCTCACACCCTGATCCAGAAGTGGAAATGAGGCCAGAAGTGGGGACCTATCCAGAATGGCCCTGGGTCCCCAGCCTCTGGGTCTGGGCCCCTCTCGAGCTGCATTTTGCCCTGGCGAATGGGGGCTGGCTGTCTCTGAGGGAGCTTCCAGCTTAGGACGTGTGGGCTAGGGTTGGTGCTGAGTCCCCACTTCTCCTCCATCCCCTGTCCGAGGGCCCAGCAGGGGCAGTTGTCTGTCCAGCAGGCCAGAGGCTGGCGTTCCCCCTCAGGCTCAGTCACCACCAATGCCGAGGGGCCTGCAGATGGAGGCTGGCAGCTCTGGGTGAGGTCTCACCCCACACTTCTCTAAATTGGAAATTCTAACCAAATTTGGCCAAATCTAGGAGATTTTGGACAAGTTTGCCACTTTTCTGAGCCTCACTTTCCTCCTCTGTAAAACTGAGGTCTTTAGAAGTTCCTCAAAGTGATATGGGAAGAAGGAAATGTGTTTACACTCAAAATGCTTATTCTAGTGCCTGGTACATGGCAAATGGTAGTCAGCATCAGGTGCAAATAAAGTACCCATTTTACAGATGTAAAAACTGATTTACAGGAAGATAAAACAGTTTGCTCACGGTCACCTTCCCAGGATGTAGTGGGCGCGGGGGTGAAATCTAGCATCTGAGACATCAGCACAGGGGAGGCTGGCCAGCTACGTTATCAAATGGATATCAAATGATGCTGAGAAACAGAGCCCTTGGCAGGGGAGTGATATTTTGTGTTTTAAAAAGATAATATTGAAACTATCATGCTTTTAAAATGTGCCAAGAAATGCACACCACAGAATAACAATTAGTAAAAGATGCCTCCTGATAATTTCCAGTGTGTTAAAGATGCTCATCCCCACCCCACCTCCTTCATTTGGTCACCCTCCAGCTCAGCGCTCCAGGGAGTGCTGGGTTTGCTAAGCCTCCTTGAGTCACATCTCATTAACGTTAAAAGCCCTTATATGGTCCAGCCAGCCACTTTTTCCGTCTCTTACGTACTCAGAGCCCGTGGCTGTGCTGGGGGACAAAGGCTCCAAGGCCTGGATCCTTCACCCTGCCAGCCCTGGGAGAGTGCAGGGCCTTAGGGACTCGGGAGAGAGCCTGGGTGGCAGTGCTGTGTTCTGACTCCTGTCTTGTTCTTACTGTGTGACCTTGACCAAGTTGCTTAACCTCTCTTAGCCTCACTTTCCACCTCTGTAAAATGGGGGTCTTAAAACCCACCTTGTGGATTAGTTAAGGGACCGGAAGTGCTCTAAGGGAAACAGCTTGGCCAGCACTGGTGATGATAGGGGCTTAATATATTCTTTTTGGTTAGAATTTCCAATTTAGAGGAGAGAAGCAGAGTAGTGAAGGAGCTAGGGAGTGTCTGGTGGCTCTAGTTTTCTGTGAACATTTGTCACCTGGGACTGGGGAGCTTGGCTGTCATCAACAAGATGGGGCTTGTGTTTTAGGTCAAAAGAAATCCAGCCCAGTGTAGGCCTCAGAAGCCCTCAACTTGGGTCAGCACCGACGGCTCAGAGCATGCGCCTGTTTGCCGGTAAGCAGAGCCTGTCATCCCCAGCAACCCTGGGACATAGAGCTCTGTGTTGGGAAAACTGCTCCCAGGAGACTGGGGGGATGTGGGGTGCATGGCCCCAAGAGCCGAATGTGCTGCCAGCAGAAGGGCGGGAGGCCATGTGCAGGTCCCCTGACCTCTCTCTCCCACCCTGACTGCCCTGGTTCAAATCCCACCTCCACCACTTACTGACCTTGGACAAGTCATTCACATCTCTGTGCCTCAGTTTCTTCCTCTGGAAAATGAAGATGAGAATATTAAATCCTATCACAGAGGGACTTTATGAGGGTTAAATGAGCTGAATTGTGAAATAATTAGAAGACTGCCTGACACATAGTGAGTGACTTGTAAGTGTTGGTAAATAAAATAAAAACCTCTGCGTCCTGTCACTTACCAAGTCCTGTCAATCCTGCCTGCATAATTACCCTCATCTCCACCCCAGGCCCTGCCTCACCTTCGCCTCTGGTCGGCCCCACTGCCCCAGTTTCCGGCCCCTCGCTGCTGCCAAGGGGGCCTTTTTAAAACACAAAAATGTCACTCCCCTAACAAGGGCTCTGTTTCCCTGAATGAAGGCCATGCGTGAGCCTGAACTCTACTGACTTCTGCAGTCTTGTTCCCCATTACAACCCCCACAGCAACCCTGCCCTCCAGCCAGAGCCTGCTTCTGCACAAACGCCAGCCTTCCCAGAGCTCTTTCTTAAGTTTACGAACAGTACTAGTGAGACTAGGAAGGGATTGTCCGGGTTCTCACTTCCTAGAAGCAAGGGTGTCGAGGTGGCGGTAACATGAAATGGCCCTTGGCAGAGGAGAGACAGAAGAGCACGTTGAGGGAGCAGAGGGGAAATTGCAGAGCTGGAGCCACTGCAGGCAGGAGCAAAGAGCTGCACCGCGGCTCCGAGGGCACCACAGCCGGGCAGGAACACTGCTGGCATGACTCCGGGTCACCAGAATGCAAAAGAGAAACTCTTTCATTGGACACCAAGTACTTCAGCTGGTGAGACACTCATAGCAGTTTGATAGTTAAAGGAGGTGAACATCAGTTATTCAGAAAATTCCCTGGTGGGAAACAGCTCAGTCATCAGCAGTTAGTCCAGGGATCCTGGGGTGCACGTGAGCAAGGCAGACAAGGGCTGTGCTCCGAGGAGCCGGACCCTCATGTCTCTGGGGTCTCAGGTGCTTCACACTGCACAGCCCTGATCAGCGCTTTAGTACCTGCACACCTGCCTGGGGCCTGGGGTGTCTGTGTTTGTTTAGCTGACCTCCCTGCCAAGAAAAGTGATCGAAAACTTGGAAATAAGGCAAAAGGGATAGCTGACTGCATGTCCTTTCATGTTGTGTTGGCCCACCCAGCAAGGATTTAATTCTTTTAGACAAGGTACCTTTCTTTCACTTGCCATTTACTATGGATTGGGCCCCAGATTTTGTGTAGTTACATGTTAACCCGTCTTTATTCAATGGGTAGAAATGCAATTGGTTTCTGTCTGTAGAAGAGATAACCCTAAAGGATATAGTTTTATTGCCCTAGAGGATATTAACCAGCTTTGAATATGACATATCCATATTATTCCAGCCCTTTCTTTAGTAGTTTTTCCATCTGCTGTTTCCCTCATTAATGAATTAAATAAACCTTTGGCACACATTCACTCCATGATTGTGTGAGAGCCACATCTTTAAGTTTTTAAAAATTCTTTGTTGACCTCTCTCCTCCTCCACGTGGGTGCTGTGTGTGGCTGTTCAGAGGTGGAGGGGCAGGGCTGGGGGTCGGCAGGGCCTGGACCAGGTGAGCACCCGAGCGGGGATGACTCCTCCACTCACACGAGGCCACGTCATCCGTGTTGAGGAACAGTGAGAAGTTCACATACACGGTGCTGTGCCTCACCGCTCTGGAGTGTGCCAAGTTTTCACGCTTGTGCAGGGAGCAAAACTTCAAGTGTTCACAACCTCCCTTCCCATCTTCTAAGGAGACACCCAGGTTTTGGCTGCTGCTTTCAGGGCCCTGCTGGGTCACGAGCAGAGATGGGGAAAGGCGAGAGAGTCTGGGTTGGAATGTACCTGGGGTACTTGAGGGAAAGAAGAGACTCCTGGAGAGGAGGAGAGGAAGGGGAGGCTGGGGTCTGAGGGGTGAGGGAGGCAGCTGGAGGGACAGGCCTTGGAGGAGCCACTACCAGGCACCCAGCTTTAGAGGGAGCGGGAAGGAGGACTTGGGGAAGTTTTGCTTCACATCGTGAGGTGGGATCCGCTGCCTCACGGTCCCCTCAAGAAACCTTAAGTAAATCTCTCCACAACTGCCACAGGCTTTTGGAGTTGGGCGTCAGTTACTTCTGGCCACATGACTTGCCGAGATGGCCCTCGATGGTGAGTAGGTTAGGGTTTGTGATTGCATTTGTATGATATATAGAGAGTGAGCCAGTGTTGTTGGCTTTGATAAAGAGTTGCCCAAGATAGCAATGTGAAAAGTGGAGAGGGGGAAGTGGAGTCGGAGGAGGAAGCATTTTTTAATTTATGAAATACCCCACTAGCATGACAAAAATAAAAAAAAAACAGAAAATCCCGGGTGCTGGCAAGGACATGGAAGAGCTAGTGCCCTCACTGACTGCTGCATAAACTGCTACAACCGCTTTAGAAAATCGTTTCGCGGTTTATCATAGCTGAACATGTGACTCTGCAACCCAGCATTTCAGCTCCTACATGTTTACTCAACAGAAATGGATTCATTTGTTCACCAAAAGACATGCCTAAGAACGTTCATACCAGCACACAGAAGCCACAAAACTGGAAACAGTCCCAATGCCCATCAATAATAGGCTGGATAGAAGACTGTGGAATATTCTTACAGGGTGTGATACCATACAGCAACAAGGATGCGCACTTTATAGCATTCTCAGTGGACAGAGCTCACAAACTTCATGATGAATGAAGGAGGTCATACAACAAAACAGGACATTCTGTGTGATTCCATTTATATGACATCCACAAACAGAACGAATCAGTGGTGGCAGATAACTGAATTGCGGTTTCCCTGTCAGGCGAGGGTGGTGACCGTGAAGGCCCTTGCGGGGCTGCCGAGGCTCTGCAAAGGCTTTCTCTCTCATTCAAGTGCTGTTTACGCGCGTGTGTTCACTTTGTGAAAATTCAGGGAGCTGTACATTTACAACATGTACATTCCTATTGGTGTCTTATGCTTCAATAAAAAGTGGAAAAAGATGATCAAGTTATTTGCACAGTGCCTCTGTTTTGGAGACGGGGTGGAAAGAACGTAGTGAGGTTTGGCCATTTGTACTTGTGTTAATCACATCCCCAGTAGTGCCTTCCTCCTGAGGGTGTGAGCAGACCAGCCCTTTATGGCCTCAACAATTTATTTAACTTCCTGGGAGGGGAAGGGGAAGAATTATTTTAGCCTCATATTGGATGATGAGCTGTGAAATTGTTCCGGCAGTGGCTCGTCTCAAGGAAGCAGGTGGCATGGGCTTCCCGGGTCTGCTTGGCTGGTTAGCCTCCAGTTTTCACTCTCATTCCTCCACAGACAATGTTTTAGGAACTGTTTTAAACAATGAGCATCTCCAAAAAAAAATGTATGTGTACGTGTTTGGTTATGATTTTCGTGATGCTGTGCTATGATTTCACAAAATCTTGTTTATAGAATTTTTGAAGATATCTACAGGGACATGCCCATGGGTACACATGCACAAACACACACATTCTCACACACAGACACATTTGTGCACAGGTGCAAGCATGTACACATGTACACCTGCTCATATAGGCGTGCTTACTCATATATACCTTTCACACGTAAGCGTCGCTGTGTGACTCTGGGCAAGTGACTTAAACTCTTAGAGCCTCAGTTTCCTCTGTGAAATGGAGATAATTATAGAACCTGCTCTTAGGGCTGTTGTGAGCAGTACTTGCATGCGTTCACACATGCACACACACACGGAATAAGGTTTTTATTTCTGCGTTTGTTTGTTCAGTGGCTGCCTCCCTCCTAGATTGTCGGTTCCATGGGAGCAGGGATGTGTGTCTGGCATGTAGTAGGAGCTGAGTCGGTATCTGGTGAGTGAGTGAGTGAATGCATGAGTGAATGAATGAACTCTCACAAATGCACTGGCACACGTGCTGACATTTAGACACATTCACGGTTGCATTTGTATAGGCGTTTGCACGTACCCACAGACATTTATTTTGTGTGTATCACCTACAGTGATACACACTCATTCACACACACACACCCAGATTGGCAGAATTCAGGAGGCAGGTTTAGCTGCAGTTTGGGGACTCTGGGCTAGGAGTCTGGGTTCTCTGGACTAGGTTCTGTTTGTGGCTCCAGGTAACTCTAATTTATTATGTAACCTTGGGTAGGTCTCTCCTCTTAGATGTCAAGGACTTCCAGCTGGGATGTGGTAGAGCTGGAATTTGAATGATGATATGTTTGGATCCAAGGACTAGGTGTTTAATGCCTAAGGCATTGCTCCCCAAAGTTTGATCTGTGGACCAGCAGCATCCCTGGGAGCTTGTTAAAAATGCTGCATCTCAGACCCTGCCGCAGACCTCCTGAATCAAAATATGTATTTTAACAAGAGCCCCAGGTGATTTGTTTGCTCATTACAGATAGAGATGGGCTGGCCTAAGGTACAGTGCCTTCTCCAAGCATCAAGAGAGTTAGAGAATCTGTGCCTGAGGGTTCACAGGCTGGGTGGGACGCAGGTTCCTGCCCACCCCTGGGCGGCTAGAGGTGGGCAGTCAGGGAACGGCACAGGAGCTGCCTGGGACAACAGAACGAACACGGAAGCTCAGCACCTCTTGAAGAAGCCCCATGCCTCCTATTTATAGAGAACCAGATTTGGGGGACAAAATCCCACAGTGGTTAGGAGTATCGATTCATGAACTTGACTTTTTTCTTTTAAAAATAATACATAGTGTTTATCTCATAGTTCCTTTGGGTCAGAAATCTATAGGCACAGCTCAGCTGGGTGCCTCTGGCCTGAGATCTCCCAGGAGGCTGCGATCAGTGCATCAGCCAGGGCTGTGGACGCATCTGAAGGCGTGACTGAAGGAGGATTTGCTTCCAGCTCACCCCTGAGTCTGTGGGCAGGGTTCAGGTGTTCTGAGCTAACTTCTGAGGTAGAATCTTGGCCCCATCATTTTCTAACTTTGGGCAAGTTTCACATCTCAGCGTCTCCTTTTCTTCCCCTGTGAAGTGGGTATAAGAGTGGCACCTGCCTCACAAAGTTGTTGTGAAGAATCATAAATTAATGCTTGAAAAGTATGTAGAATGGGGATACACATGGCATATGATAAGTGCTATAGAAATGCCTGTTGCTATTATTACTATTATCTGAACAAAGCTGCAGAAAAGTTGGACAGACCAAGGTGAGGACAGGGGCCAAGCTATCATTTCACCACTAACTCCCCAGGACCCAGCACAAGGCCTAGCTCAGAGTGGGTGCTCAGTGAACCTTGATTGAGCTCTGGGTTACATTCCTGCTTCACCCCCCCCGCCCCCCCCCCCACACCACCCCATAACACAAGGGGTATTTGGGGCATATTAACAGGAGTACAGGGTCCAGGTTGCAGGAAGATGGCCTTCTCCATTCTGCTCAGAGCAGGCCTAGAGAGCTGGACCCAGGCTTTCGCACCACCCACCTGGAAGGCAAGGGATGTTGTGGAGGTGCCGTAGATGAGTAGGTGTCTGCTGGGAGAGAGTGGAAGTGGCCTGAGCAGAGGGACCAACATGCCCAGGACATGGTGATACCAGAGCATGCAGGGTGTGGGGGCTGCAGCAGGCTCAGTGTGGTTGGTATTTAGGTGCACATCAGAGTGATATATAGGCCCACCAAGGCTGAAGGATATGGCCAAGGAGGTCTCAGGTACCAGATCGATGCTGGGACCCTACTCTGAAGGCACCGAACCTTGGAAGGGTCTGAGCAGGGCCGTGTTCCTGGGGCAGCATGGCCTGGGAGCGCCTCTGCTCAGCCTGATGTCATGGGACCCCAGGGCACTACTGAGGCCAGTCTCTGAGAACCTTGGCGCCTTTGTCCACAGGCAGCTGGCCCTGCACATTTTTAGGCAATGCTACATCTGTAGTTTTCAAAAGGTAGAAATGGAAATAAAAAGCTGCAAATAGACATAATTTTTCCAGAAGCTGTTTTAACACAGGAACAACTGGAGAGCCTACTCATCATTTTAAAACACTTTTAAAATCAGTACTGCCTTGTCTCTGTAAACCTCGTACCTGGCACATGTATGAATTAAATTGGGTTTTGCTTTTTTTTTTTCATTTTTTAAAATCATTTATTATTACATTTTTTTAATCTTCATTTTATTGAGATATATTCACATACCGCGCAGTCATACAAAACAAATTGTACATTTGATTGTTCACAGTACCATTACATAGTTGTACATTCATCACCTAAATCAATCCCTGACGCCTTCATTAGCACACACACACAAATAACAAGAATAATAATTAAAGTGAAAAAGAGCAATTAAAGCAAAAAAGAACGCTGGGTACCTTTGTCTGTTTGTTAGTTTGTTTCCTTCCCCTATTTTTCTACTCATCCATCCATAAACTAGACAAAGTGGAGTGTGGTCCTTATGGCTTTCCCAATCCCATTGTCACCCCTCATAAGCTACATTTTTATACAATTGTCTTCGAGATTCATGGGTTCTGAGTTGTAGTTTGATAGTTTCAGGTATCCACCACCAGCTACCCCAATTCTTTAGAACCTAAAAAGGGTTGTCTAAAGTGTGCGTAGGAGTGCCCACCAGAGTGCCCTCTCGGCTCCTTTTGGAATCTGTCTGCCACTGAAGCTTATTTCATTTCCTTTCACATCCCCCTTTTGGTCAAGAGATGTTCTCCATCCCACGATGCCGGGTCTACATTCTTCCCCGGGCGTCATATTCCACGTTGCCAGGGAGATTCACTCCCCTGGGTGTCTGATCCCATGTAGGGGGGAGCGCAGTGATTTCACCTTTCAAGTTGGCTTAGCTAGAGAGAGAGGGCCACATCTGAACAACAAAGAGGCATTCGGGAGGAGGCTCTTAGGCACAATTATAGGGAGGCCTAGCCTCTCCTTTGCAGCAACAGTCTTCCCAAGGGTAAATCCTGTGGTAGAGGGCTCAGCCCATCAAACCACCAGTTCCCTATGTCTGTGGGCATGTTAGCAACCATGGAGGTGGGGTAGGCCAATACCCCTGCATTCTCCACAGGCTCCTCAAGGGGCTCTACATATTTTTTTCCTTGTTTTTTTTTAACTTATTTTTTTTTAAATCAACTGTATGAAAAATAAAAAAATAAATAATAAATAATTAAGGAAAAAAAATACAATAAAAGAACATGTCAAAGAGACCATAACAAGGGAGTAAGAAAAAGACAACTAACCTAAGATAACTACTTTACTTCCAACATGTTCCTATTCTACCCCAGGAAAGTTACCTAATATAGCAACATTTCTGTGAACTTGTTCCTACAATACCCCTCAGAAATTAACAGACCATAGTCATTCCTGGGCATTCCCAGAATGTTAATAAATTAGGTTTTGAAAATCCCTTTGTCCAGCTCTCTCTTTTACAGGCAGTGTAACTAGGGCCAAGAAGGGGCAGTGGTCTTCCCAAGGTCATACAGCCTGCAGGGGTAGAGCTGGGACCAACCTTTCATGGGACAGTGTTTTCCAAGGTGACGACAGAGAATGAGGAGAACCGTGGGCCAAGTTAGGATAATTTCGTACTGAGCCAGTCTCTGGGGAAGGCTGCTTCAGACCTTCACTGACATCTTAGAGCTTACTGGGAAGGTGTCTTACAGCCCAGCCCAATACTACAGCAGAGCATCAATAGATCTATTCATTCATTCATTCATTCATTCATTCAAAAAATACTTACTGAGTACCTACTGTGCAAAAGATAATGTTCCAGTTGCTGAAAATAACATCTGTGAACAAAACCATCAAAAATCCCTATTCTCATTCATTTGTGTACTCATTCACTCAGCCAGCATATATCAAGGCAGTGTCCCTGTTCCTTGGGATTTATCAGTGGCAAAATTATCAAATATATGTTCACGGGAAAAGGACAGGCCATAAACACATTTAAAAAGCCAAGTATATTGCATGTGAGAAGGTAAAAGTTCTATGGGGAAGGAATACAGAGGTTAAGGGGGGCAGGGCATTCCAGCAGAGGCTGCTGTGGCCAACGGGGATCAGGAAAGGACCCACTGAGAAGGTTACCTCTGAACGACAACTTGAAAGGGGGGGAGTGAGTCATGAGATCTGGGGAAAAGCTTTCCAACAAAGGGAGCAGCCAGTGCAAAGGCCCTGAGGTGTCATGTGCCCAGCATGTTTGAGGAGCAGGGACAGAGCGGAGTGAGTGAGGACACGAGGTTAGGGGCTGGGAGACAGACCGAACGATGCTGGGTGGTACGAGCAGCTCCCAGCCACCTGGGTGAGTGACCTAAGACTGAGTCAGGGGTGCGGTGTATGGGCCACAGCAACCCCACCTCCCTGTACAGGAAGTCTCCGCATCTCAGTGTGTCTTGGGACCAAAGGAAACCCCATTTTCAGGTCACGGTAGGGAAGCAGGGTGATGTGGGAGAAGGATTATGCTTTTTTATATCCAGCCAGTCGTTAGTTCTAGTCCCACGTCTGTATACAGACATGGCTCTACAGCCTGGTCATCCTAGCATGGGGAAACCACTCTCTAAGGATGATATGAAAAACAGAAATCATAAAACATTAAAATGCTTAATTTTTTAATCTTTTTTTAATGAGTTGAAATTCATGTAACATAAAATTAACCATTTTAAGGTGTGCAACTCAGTGGCATTTAGTACATTCCTAATGTTGTGGTGGACAGCTAGGGGGAGGGTGTTGTACACCTGCCACCCCCATTGCCACAGCTGGGAGGTTCCATCTGTAAATAAAGGCCTAGAGAGTCTAAATTCCTCGCCCCCCACCCCCTCCAGAATCCACATGTGCTTTTAACTGTGTAGCTTTTTCACTCCCATTTGGTTTGTATATGGTATGGGCTGCTGTGCTTTATTATTTTTGAGAAGCATTTTTAGACCAGGGAAATGACAGGCCAACAAGAAGCCATAATTGTACTGATTTTCAGAAGTGTGGCAATGCTCCAGACCTGATGTATTTGTGAGGCATGAATCAGAAATATTCCATTAAACATCGCTGGGACAGGTGACACGGAGGTATTTTCCAAGATGATTAATTTGACTCAGTCATTATGGACACAGACAAGCCTGGCAAAATTGCATTTCTTTCTCTGTAGAATTCATAAAATCACTGTGCACAGAATAAGTCCTGGCGGTGGGTGCCCTGCACCAGTAGATGGGGTTTCAGGTTTGGATAAGATATTGTCTTCCTTGTTTTGAAAATGGAGTTGGAAAATGCTGAATTGTGCTACCCTCCTTCAGCTGAGATGTTCTTACTGGGTGTGGGTTTTACCTGTTAATATGTCAGAATGGTAGGATGGCCATATTAGTTATTGTCCAAACCATGGCACCCTTTAGAGAGAAAGAGGGCCATTAGAAACTAACATGGGGGGGCGGGGCAAGATGGCAGACTGGTGAGCTGTATGTTTTAGTTACTCCTCCAGGAAAGTAGGTAGAAAGCCAGGAACTGCGTGGACTGGACACCACAGAGCAATCTGACTTTGGGCATACTTCATACAACACTCATGAAAACGTCGAACTGCTCAGATCCGCAAAATCTGTAAGTTTTTGCGGCCAGGGGACCCGCGCCCCTCCCTGCCAGGCTCAGTCTCGTGGGAGGAGGGGCTGTCAGCTCCGGGAAGGAGAAGGGAGAACTGCAGTGGCAGCCCTTATCAAAAACTCATTCTACTGATCCAAACTCTAACCATAGATAGACTGAGACCAGACACCAGAGAATCTGGGAGCAGCCAGCCCAGCAGAGAGGAGACAGACATAGAAAAAAACAACACGAAAAACTCCAAAATAAAAGCAGAGGATTTTTGGAGTTCTGGTGAAAATAGAAAGGGGAAGGGCAGAGCTCAGGCCCTCAGGCTCATATGCAAATCCTGAAGAAAAGCTGATCTCTGCCCTGTGGAACTTTCCTTAATGGCCCTAATTGCTTTGTCTAGTAGCAATTCAATAACCCATTAGATCTTTGAGGAGGGCCCTTTTCTTTTTTTTTTTTAATCCTTTTTTCTTTTTGTAAAACAATTACTCTAAGAAGCCCAATACAGAAAGCTTCAAAGACTTGCAATTTGGGCAGGTCAAGACAAGAGCAGAATTAAGTGAGCTCTGAGACAAAAGGCAATAATCCAGTGGCTGAGAAATTTCACTAAACACCACAACTTCCCAAGAAAAGGGGGGTGTCCGCTCACAGCCATCATCCTGGTGGACAGGAAACACTCCTGCCCATTGCCAGCCCCATAGCCCAGAGCTGCTCCACACAACCCAGTGTGACGGAAGTGCTTCAAATAACAGGCACACTCCACAAAACTGGGCGTGGACATTAGACTTCCCTGCAACCTCAGCTGATTGTCCCAGAGTTGGGAAGATGGAGCAGTGTGAATTAACAAAGCCCCATTCAGCCATCATTTCAGCAGACTGGAAGCCTCCCTACACAGCCCAGCAGCCCAGAACTGCCCTGGGGGGACGGCACTCACCTGTGACATAGCACAGTCATCCCTCAACAGAGGACCAGGGGGTGCACGGACTGGAAGAGGGACCCACTTACAAGTCTCAGGAGCCATACGCCAATACCAAGGACTTGTGGGTCAGTGGCAGAGACAGACTGTGGCAGGACTGAACTGAAGGATTAGACTATTGCAGCAGCTTTAAAACTCTAGGATCACCAGGGAGATTTGATTGTTAGAGCCACCCCCCCCCCTCCCTGAATGCCCAGAAACATGCCCCATATACAGGGCGGGCAACACCAACTACACACGCAAGCTTGGTACACCAATTGGACCCCACAAGACTCACTCCCCCACTCACCACAAAGGCAAAGCAGGGGAGAACTGGCTTGTGGAGAACAGGTGGCTCGTGGACGTCACCTGCTGGTTAGTTAGAGAAAGTGTACTCCACGAAGCTGTAGATATGATAAATTAGAGATAAGGACTTCAATTGGTCTACACATCCTAAAAGAACCCTATCAAGTTCAGCAAATGCCAAGAGGCCAAAAACAACAGAAAATTGTAAAGCATATGAAAAAACCAGACGATATGGATAACCCAAGCCCAAGCACCCAAATCAAAAGATCAGAAGAGACACAGCACCTGGAGCAGCTACTCAAAGAACTAAAGATGAACAATGAGACCATAGTACAGAATACAAAGGATATCAAGAAGACCTTAGAAGAGCATAAAGAAGACATTGCAAGACTAAATAAAAAAATAGATGATCTTATGGAAATTAAAGAAACTGTTGACCAAATTAAAAAGATTCTGGACACTCATAGTACAAGACTAGAGGAAGTTGAACAACGAATCAGTGACCTGGAAGATGACAGAATGGAAAATGAAAGCATAAAAGAAAGAATGGGGAAAAAAATTGAAAACATTGAAATGGACCTCAGGGATATGATAGATAATATAAAACGTCCTAATATAAGACTCATTGGTGTTCCAGAAGGGGAAGAAAAGGGTAAAGGTCTAGGAAGAGTATTCAAAGAAATTGTTGGGGAAAACTTCCCAAATCTTCTAAACAACATAAATACACAAATCATAAATGCTCAGCGAACTCCAAATAGAATAAATCCAAATAAACCCACTCCGAGACATATTCTGATCACACTGTCAAACACGGAAGAGAAGGAGCAAGTTCTGAAAGCAGCAAGAGAAAAGCAATTCACCACATGCAAAGGAAACAGCATAAGACAAAGTAGTGACTACTCAGCAGCCACTATGGAGGCAAGAAGGCAGTGGCATGATATATTTAAAATTCTGAGTGAGAAAAATTTCCAACCAAGAATACTTTATCCAGCAAAGCTCTCCTTCAAATTTGAGGGAGAGCTTAAATTTTTCACAGACAAACAAATGCTGAGAGAATTTGCTAACAAGAGACCTGCCCTACTGGAGATACTAAAGGGAGCCCTACAGACAGAGAAACAAAGAAAGGACAGAGAGACTTGGAGAAAGGTTCAGTACTAAAGAGATTCGGTATCGGTACAATAAAGGATATTAATAGACAGAGGGGAAAAATATATATGACAAACATAAACCAAAGGATAAGATGGCTGATTCAAGAAATGCCTTCACGGTTATAACATTGAATGTAAATGGATTAAACTCCCCAATTAAAAGATATAGATTCGCAGAATGGATCAAAAAAAATGAACCATCAATATGTTGCATACAAGAGACTCATCTTAGACACAGGGACACAAAGAAATTGAAAGTGAAAGGATGGGAAAAAAATATATCATGCAAGCTACAGCCAAAAGAAAGCAGGTGTAGCAATATTAATCTCAGATAAAATAGACTTTAAATGCAGGGATGTTTTGAGAGACAAAGAAGGCCACTACATACTAATAAAAGGGGCAATTCAACAAGAAGAAATAACAATCGTAAATGTCTATGCACCCAATCAAGGTGCCAGAAAATACATGAGAGAAACACTGGCAAAACTAAAGGAAGCAATTGATGTTTCCACAATAATTGTGGGAGACTTCAACACATCACTCTCTCCTATAGATAGATCAACCAGACAGAAGACCAATAAGGAAACTGAAAACCTAAACAATCTGATAAATGAATTAGATTTAACAGACATCTACAGGACATTACATCCCAAATCACCAGGATACACATACTTTTCTAGTGCTCACGGAACTTTCTCCAGAATAGATCATATGCTGGGACATAAAACAAGCCTCAGTAAATTTAAAAAGATTGAAATTATTCAAAGCACATTCTCTGACCACAATGGAATACAATTAGAAGTCAATAACCATCAGAGACTTAGAAAATTCACAAATACCTGGAGGTTAAACAACACACTCCTAAACAATCAGTGGGTTAAAGAAGAAATAGCAAGAGAAATTGCTAAATATATAGAGACGAATGAAAATGAGAACACAACATACCAAAACCTATGGGATGCAGCAAAAGCAGTGCTGAGGGGGAAATTTATAGCACTAAACGCATATATTAAAAAGGAAGAAAGAGCCAAAATCAAAGAACTAATGGATCAACTGAAGAAGCTAGAAAATGAACAGCAAACCAATCCTAAACCCAGTAGAAGAAAAGAAATAACAAGGATTAAAGCAGAAATAAATGACATAGAGAACAAAAAAACAATAGAGAGGATAAATATCACCAAAAGTTGGTTCTTTGAGAAAATCAACAAGATTGACAAGCCCCTAGCTAGACTGACAAAATCAAAAAGAGAGAAGACCCATATAAACAAAATAATGAATGAAAAAGGTGACATAACTGCAGATCCTGAAGAAATTTAAAAAAAATATAAGAGGATACTATGAACAACTGTATGGCAACAAACTGGATAATGTAGAGGAAATGGACAATTTCCTGGAAACATATGAACAACCTAGACTGACCAGAGAAGAAATAGAAGACCTCAACCAACCCATCACAAGCAAAGAGATCCAATCAGTCATCAAAAATCTTCCCACAAATAAATGCTGAGGGCCAGATGGCTTCACAGGGGAATTCTACCAAACTTTCCAGAAAGAACTGACACCAGTCTTACTCAAACTCTTTCAAAATATTGAAGAAAATGGAACACTACCTAACTCATTTTATGAAGCTAACATCAATCTAATACCAAAACCAGGCAAAGATGCTACAAAAAAGGAAAACTACCAATCTCCCTAATGAATATAGATGCAAAAATCCTCAACAAAATACTTGCAAATCGAATCCAAAGACACATTAAAAAAATCATACACCATGACCAAGTGGGGTTCATTCCAGGCATGCAAGGATGGTTCAACATAAGAAAATCAATCAACGTATTACAACACATTAAAAATTCAAAAGGGAAAAATCAAATGATCATCTCAATAGATGCTGAAAAAGCATTTGACAAAATCCAACATCCCTTTTTGATAAAAACACTTCAAAAGGTAGGAATTGAAGGAAACTTCCTCAGTATGATAAAGAGCATATATGAAAAACCCACAGCCAGCATAGTACTCAATGGTGAGAGACTGAAAGCCTTCCCTCTAAGATCAGGAACAAGACAAGGATGCCCACTGTCACCACTGTTATTCAACATTGTGCTGGAAGTGCTAGCCAGGGCAATCCGGCAAGACAAAGAAATAAAAGGCATCCAAATTGGAAAAGAAGAAGTAAAACTGTCATTGTTTGCAGATGATATGATCTTATATCTGGAAAACCCTGAGAAATCGATGATACAGCTACTAGAGCTAATAAACAAATTTAGCAAAGTAGCGGGATACAAGATTAATGCACATAAGTCAGTAATGTTTCTATCTGCTAGAAATGAACAAACTGAAGAGATACTCAAGAAAAAGATACCATTTTCAATAGCAACTAAAAAAATCAAGTACCTAGGAATAAACTTAACCAAAGATGTAAAAGACCTATACAAAGAAAACTACGTAACTCTACTAAAAGAAATAGAAGGGGACCTTAAAAGATGGAAAAATATTCCATGTTCATGGTTAGGAAGACTAAATGTCATTAAGATGTCAATTCTACCCAAACTCATCTACAGATTCAATGCAATCCCAATCAAAATTCCAACAACCTACTTTGCAGACTTGGAAAAGCTAGTTATCAAATTTATTTGGAAAGGAAAGATGCCTCGAATTGCTAAAGAAACTCAGAAAAACGAAGTGGGAGGACTTACACTCCCTGACTTTGAAGCTTATTATAAAGCCACACTTGTCAAAACAGCATGGTACTGGCACAAAGATAGACATATAGATGAATGGAATCGAATTGAGAATTCAGAGATAGACCCTCAGATCTATGGCCGACTGATCTTTGATAAGGCCCCCAAAGTCACTGAACTGAGTCACAATGGTCTATTCAACAAATGGGGCTGGGAGAGTTAACTATCCATATCCAAAAGAATGAAAGAGGACCCCTACCTCACCCCCTACACAAAAATTAACTCAAAATGGACGAAAGATCTCAATATAAAAGAAAGTACCATAAAACTCCTAGAAGATAATGTAGGAAAACATCTTCAAGACCTTGTATTAGGCGGCCACTTCCTAGACTTTACACCCAAAGCACAAGGAACAAAAGAGAAAATAGATAAATGGGAACTCCTCAAGCTTAGAAGTTTCTGCACCTCAAAGGAATTTCTCAAAAAGGTAAAGAGGCAGCCAACTCAATGGGAAAAAATTTTTGGAAACCATGTATCTGACAAAAGACTGATATCTTGCCTATATAAAGAAATCCTACAACTCAATGACAATAGTACAGACAGCCCAATTATAAAATGGGCAAAAGATATGAAAAGACAGTTCTCTGAAGAGGAAATACAAATGGCCAAGAAACACATGAAAAAATGTTCAGCTTCACTAGCTATTAGAGAGATGCAAATTAAGACCACAATGAGATACCATCTAACACCTATTAGAGTGGCTGCCATTAAACAAACAGGAAACTACAAATGCTGGAGGGGATGTGGAGAAACTGGAACTCTTATTCATTGTTGGTGGGACTGTATAATGCTTCAGCCACTCTGGAAGTCGGTCTGGCAGTTCCTTAGAAAACTAGATATAGAGTTACCATTCGATCTAGCGATTGCACTTCTCGGTATATACCTGGAAGATCAGAAAGCAGTGACACGAACAGATATCTGCACGCCAATGTTCATAGCAGCATTATTCACAATTGCCAAGAGATGGAAACAACCCAAATGTCCTTCAACAGATGAGTGGATAAATAAAATGTGGTATATACACACGATGGAATACTACACGGCAGTAAGAGGGAATGACCTCGTGAAACATATGACAACATGGATGAACCTTGAAGACATAATGCTGAGTGAAATAAGCCAGGCACAGAAAGAGAAATATTACATGCTACCACTAATGTGAACTTTGAAAAATGTAAAACGAATGGTTTATAATGTAGAATGTAGGGGAACTAGCAATAGAGAGCAATTAAGGGGGAACAGTAATCCAAGAAGAACAGATATGCTATTTAACGTTCTGGGGATGCCCAGGAATGACTATGGTCTGTTAATTTCTGATGGATATAGTAGGAGCAAGTTCACAGAAATGTTGCTATATTATGTAACTTCCTTGGGGTAAAGTAGGAACAGGTTGGAAGTAAAGCAGTTATCTTAGGTTAGTTGTCTTTTTCTTACTCCCTTGTTATGGTCTCTTTGAAATGTTCTTTTATTGTATGTTTTTCTTTTTTCTTTTTTTTTTTTTTTGATTTTTTTTTTCCGTGCAGTTGATTTAAAAAGGAAGAACAGGTTTAAAAAAAAAAACAAAAAAAAAGGAAAAAAATATGTAGTGCCCCCTTGAGGAGCCTGTGGAGAATGCAGGGGTATTGGCCTACCCCACCTCAATGGTTGCTAACATGACCACAGACATAGAGAACTGGTGGTTTGATGGGTTGAGCCCTCTACCGTAGGTTTTACCCTTGGGAAGACAGTTGCTGCAAAGGAGAGGCTAGGCCTCCCTATAATTGTGCCTAAGAGCCTCCTCCCGAATGCCTCTTTGTTGCTCAGATGTGGCCCTGTCTCTCTAGCTAAGCCAACTTGAAAGGTGAAATCACTGCCCTCCCCCCTACATGGGATCTGACACCCAGGGGAGTGAATCTCCCTGGCAACGTGAAATATGACGCCCGGGGAGGAATGTAGACCCGGCATCGTGGGATGGAGAACATCTTCTTGACCAAAAGGGGGATGTGAAAGGAAATGAAATAAGCTTCATTGGCAGAGAGATTCCAAAAGGAGCCGAGAGGTCACTCTGGTGGGCACTCTTACGCACACTTTAGACAACCCTTTTTAGGTTCTAAAGAATTGGGGTAGCTGGTGGTGGATACCTGAAACTATCAAACTACCACCCAGAACCCATGAATCTCAAAGACAATTGTATAAAAATGTAGCTTATGAGGAGTGACAATGGGATTGGGAAAACCATAAGGACCACACTCCACTTTGTCTAGTTTATGGATGGATGAGTAGAAAAATAGGGGAAGGAAACAAACAAACAAACAGACAAAGGTACCCAGTGTTCTTTTTTTACTTCAATTGCTCTTTTTCACTTTAATTATTATTCTTATTATTTGTGTGTGTGTGTGCTAATGAAGGTGTCAGGGATTGATTTAGGTGATGAATGTACAACTATGTAATGGTACTGTGAACAATCGAATGTACGATTTGTCTTGTATGACTGTGTGGTATGTGAATATATCTCAATAAAATGAAGATAAAAAAATAAATAAATGGATAGACTATAAACACTGCTGTAACAAAAAAAATAATAAAAAAATAAAAAAATAAAAAAATAAAAAAAAAGGAACTAACATGGGGCAAGAGGTGTAAACCCATATTCCTGGGCTAACGGGGATTGGGGTGTGTGTTGGGAGGGGTGCAGATAGCGGTGGAGCAGCTCTGACCTCAGATAGTCAGGGCTTCCCATCCTGGTTTCTGTCAGTGCTGCTCAGGTGACTTTGGATAGGTCATTTTGCCTTTCGGAACCTCAGTTTCCTCATCTGTGAAATGGCAAAGATATTTAATGGTTTTTCTGTTAACCACCTGGAATCTTTCTTTGCCCCCTTCCCTTTGGGTGATGGGGGGTTCACGTCGGCTTCTGTTCATGTGTTTTCATATCTGTTTCCCCATACATGTCTCTTGGTAGATAGGTGGGATTTCATAGATAAGGAAACTGAGAAGTAGGCATTTTGGATAATATGTCAAAAGTCCCTCAGCAAGTAAACAGCAGGATTGGAATTCCCCTAGATTAGTCTGACTCCAAAGCCAGCATCTTCTTGCAGATCAAAAAAATAATAGTCATCAGTTAGTGTTCCAAGTCTCCAAGGCTTATTGGGAAGACTATTTGAAAGGTGTGAAAGCTTTTGGAAATGCCATAAGCTATTGCTGCTGTTGCCATACCTCCAGTTGATTAGGCAGGCTGGACTCCACCAGATACAAGACCTGAGTTCATTTTCCTCCTACCTGTCTTCAGACTTGCTCTGCTAAATCTCCCTTCCTGATTCTTCGAAGACATCTCTGGGAGATCCCATAGCTTCTTGAACATTTTCTGCTATAAGAATCAAAATCTCAATGTCATGGCCAAGCCCCTGTTCTTTCTTCTCCTAACTCAGGCCTGACTCATGAGCAGCGAGGAAAACTTGGGAACCTGTTCATAAGATGGAGGGAGTGGTCTGCAACTTCACCCCCTCCACTTCCATTTTCTCTGCTATTACTGGAGACTCTAGGATCAGGGAAGGGTGAAGTGAGATTAAAGAAATAAGGTTCAAACATCTTTCTTGACTAGTACTATGGGTGTCCCACCTTCTTGCCCCTGTTGTAGCAGACTTTCACACGCTGCCTCTTTCCTGTGAGGCATATTGACATGCGGATTCACTCTCCAGTTCACCACCTGTGACGCCCTAGTATACCTCCTGCTGCTGAGGTCCCTGGCCTGTCAGATCACCTTCTTGGGTGCATCCCTCTAGTTGCCTTCTGCTTGGCTGCCTTCCTTGGTATTCACTCGCTCCCAGGAACTCTCACCTCCATGCAATCATGAACATGCTCCCTCTCCTTGCCCTGCTATTCTCCTGCCCAGCTATTCTCCTGCCTTCCAGAATCTGCCAGTGAGTGTCAGATACTATTTGATGTTCTCCTAAGTGTCTCAAGTCCTGGGGATGTGAGTTGTGTTCTCCAGAGAACTCTTTATAGCCAGGCTTCACCAGGGAGGAAGGTGCCCCTTTCCCTTTTGTGTGAAACTGCAAGTCTCAACCAACTGTTCTACTGGGGCTTTACCATTTGGATGGAGAGGTGGGGCACAGATGGGAGAACAGTCGAGTCACTACAGATTCCCCTCAGCAAGTCTTTGTCTTTCTCTTATAAGGCCTTGGGGTGGGCAATGGAGGTTGATAGTCAAAATGTCGGTCTGACAGACTTGCAGTAAGCACTAACTGGGATAAAGTAGGAAACCACTGAATAATGCAAGAAATATTCACCAAGAAGATGTAATAATAAATAATTTGCATATACCTAATAAAACAGCTTTGAAATATGAAGCAAAATGTACAGAAATACAAGAAGAGATTGGTAAAATCCCCACAATCCTGGTGGAAATATTTAACGTACCTCTCTCAGAAACCGATGGATCAAGCAGAAAAATATTAAGTTATTTAGAAGATTTAAACAACAGAATTAGCAAGCTGGAGATAATTAACACTTACAAATTTTTCTTCTTATTCTGTGTTACAAAGAAATTCTCAATGGCTTTCAAGGAATCAATATAACCTTTTCATTCCTTTTTTGATATCCTATTTTTTTTTTTTTTTTTTTTTTTTTTGAGATCAGGGGTTTACCTGTTTTGTTAGCCTTTTCAAAGAATGATCTCTTACATTTCTTATCTAAAACTTGTTTTCTATGTTATGACTCCTACAGGATTTTGGTTTATTTCATTATTCTATTTCTAGCTTCTTGAGTTTAGTGCTGAGTTCATTTACTTTGTCTTGCATGTTCTCTAATAAATTTGTTAGGTAAAAAGTTACTAATTTTCCATTACTAACCTCCCTCAGCTTTGGTCAGGTAGTGTTATCATTGTCAACACAATAATAACATTAATTTCAATTGTGATCCCCCTTTTAACACAAAAGTTATTTAGAAGACTGCTCCTCAAGTGTCCAAGACTTTTGGAGGCCTTCCTTGCCTACATCTCTCCCTACCTTTTTGAGTTTTGTTAATAACTAGGTTAGTGTGTCTGGATTCTAGAATGTGGTCTGTATTGTTTCTGCCTTTGGAAAGTTTGAGATTACCTTTGTGGCTAGTACAAGGTTATTTTTGTAAGTGTTCCATGGACATTTGAAATGAATATGTGTCCTTTATATGTTGGGACAAATTGTGCTAGTCAAATCTCTCTCTACCTTACTAATTTCTGTCTGATTTGTTGCTTTCTGAAGAGGTGGATTTAAAACTTTTAAGTTTTTCATTATGATTATGGTTTTGTTAAATCCTCTTTGTACCTCTAACAGTTTTTATATTTTATATTTCTGTAGATCATTGTCTATATAAAAGTGTATGTCATTTCATATTAATGGATTGTAATTATTAACTTAAATATTTCTCATGGACTCTTTAATGTTTTTTGCCCTGAATTGTACTTAATGTGTTAATAATTTTTCTACTTCTGCTTTTATTTGCCTGGTATATCTATTTATTTTTAATCTTCTGTGTCATTTTGTTTTAGGCAAGTCTATTATAAATGTTATATGGCTGAATTCATGATTTTCTCCAAAATATTAATTTTCATCTCTTAATAAAGGAGTTTAAATCATTCATATTTATTGGGATTACTCAATTATTATGATTAAATACTGTCATCTTATGTAGGAATTCTATTATCATGCTTCATAGTTCATTTCTGTTTTCTTTTTGAATTTGTTTTAGATTAAGTTCTATTGACTTTTTGCTTTTTTTGTTCTTCATTAAGTTCTATTGACTTTTGCTTTTTTTGTTCTTCTAATCGTTTCTATATAATGAATGATTTACCCTTAAAATTATGACAAACATATTTAACTTACATTTTCCTGACAATACAAATAATAAATCAACATCCATAATCTCCTCCATTAAGGACAACACAACTTCTAGCTGAAATTCTTTAGATATTTAGTGTGGAAACATTATTTCATATTATATTATAATCCTATACTTCTATATTAGGAATCCTTATTCAATAACCACATTAACATCCATAGTCACCTTTTCAACGATAAGAATGAATGTAAGTTGTAGTGTTTCTTTTAGCTCACTGCTCTTTCTAGAATCCCTTTCTTATGTTCGCTTTTCATTCTCTAGGTTCTAGCTTTGAGTACTTTTTCAGAAAGGATTATTTAAAACATTTCTTTTTACTTACCTGTGGTTGGATTTTTATTAGTTTTTCTTTTTATTTTATTGTAATAAGAGAATGCGTTTATTGTGGTTATATGATAGAACATAAGCTGATCATTGCAACAGGCTTCTGGTCCATTGGGGGTACTTCACACTCCCCACCCCTTCCTCGAGACCCAGAGGCCCCTCCTTGCCCATCTACTCCCCTGCCTTGGTGATTTTTACCTTCAGTGATTCATGAGGATCCCCCCTCTCAGAAGTTCCAGGAGAGGACTTACCCTTCTTTGACCCAAGAGTAAACCACAGGGGGTTTGAATCAGTCCACTATTCTTCCTTTTCCAGACCTGATGCATGAAAAACCCTAACTGATCGTCTGCTCTTCTGGATTCCTTTTGCACCCCAGCCTCATTGCTGTGCTCTAATTCCCATTCCTCAGTTGATTTGGAAAAAGAAGCACAAATGGAGCAACTGAGGGAGAAGATGGCTGTAGCGGCCTCATAATGCATCACTGCATGATAAGGGAGCTCTGGCTTCTCATGTGGTGGTTTATCTCCACCTCCCAGCCCTGCCGTTGCCTCAATGCCACTACCACCCACCCAGAAAGAGACTGTCGGTTACTGGTTTCCATGCTTCAGATCCTGGAAGGGAAGAATACGGGGCTAATTCGAAGAACCTGGGTCAGAGAGGGGTAAGCCCTCCCCTGGAATTCCTGGGACAGGGGACATTCATGGTCCCCATCAGTTAATTTTCTTATGACTATTTCTTCTAGCATTTGGTGAGTAGTTCATTTGTTCATTCACTCAGCAGATTGAGTGCTCACTACTTTCCAGGCAGAGTTCAGGGAACTGGGGATACAGCAGTGAACAAAAAGATGAAAATCTCCTGCCTTCATGGAGCTGACATTCTAGTGGGGTGAGACAGATAATAAATAATGAACATGATAAATAAATAAATATATAGGATATTAGAAGGTGTAAGCAATAAAGCAAATACACTAGGGCTAACAGTTTGTGATTTTAAATTGAGCAATTAGGACAGACCTCATGTTTGAGTAAAGTGAAGATGTTTGAGTAAAGACTCAAAGGAGTCAAAGAAGGAGCTGTGTGGGTATTTGTGAGAAGACTGTGTTAGAGACAGGGAACAGGCAGAGCAAAGGCTCCGAAGCAGAAGCGTGCCTTGCATGTCTGGGAAAGAATGAACGAAGAGGATAGTAAGGAGATGATATCAGAGAGGTGGAATTGGGAGGGCCAGACCATGTAGCATAGTGTAGGAGGCCATTGTGGAGGGCCTTACTCTGAGGCAGAGGGAACCACTGGAGGGGTATAAGCAAAGCAGTAACATGATCTTACCTTTAAACAAGATCTTCCGGCCCCACATGAAAATAGCTGCAGCAAGGGGGGAGGCAGGGAAACCTTGAAGGAAACTACTGCCACAATCCAGGATGATGATGATGCTGTCTTGGACCATGGTGGTGAACTCTTGGATTCATTTGGAAGGTGGAGCCACTAGGATTTCCCAGTGGATTGGGTGTAGGATCTGAGAGAAAGAGGAGTCAAATTGCCTGAGCAACTGAAGAATGAAGTTGCCATTGGCTGAGGTGGAGTAGACTATGGGAGGGGGGGGGTTCTCTTTTGGACACATTAAGTTTGTGATGTTTATTAAAATCCTATCAGAGATGGCAGATAACAGTGGGGCGTATGAATCTTCCATCCAGGGGAGAGGTGTGGCTAGAGATATGAACTGGAATGTCAGCAGCCTATAGATGATATTTAAGCCATGACGAGATCACCCAGGGAGTGAGTGTGTTTAGAGAAGAGGTCTGATTTGTGAGCTCTGGGACACAACATCATCAATAAGTTGGGGAAAAGAATAGGACCAAGAAAGGAGATGGAGGAGGAAGATCAACGTCTGAGGGTATCTCAGAAACCAAGGGAAGAAATTTGTTCCCAAGAGGAGGAAGTGACCAGTATGTCACTGAGAAGGTCAAGTAAAGATGGCCAGATGCAGACTGGTAATTGTCCATTGGATTTAATAACACGGAGGCCACTGATGACCTTCCCAAGCAGTTTTGGTGGAGGGTGGGATAAAAATGTGATTGGAGTGGCTTTAGAGAGAGAATAGGTAGAAGAATGTGAGACACCCTTTCAAGAAGATTTCCTAGTTTTATAAGGTTTTACTAATATTTTTAATTTCTAGAGCTCTTACAACTTGACATGTTTCTATATTTTCACAAGATCACAAGTGGTAGAGAGCAAATTAGGCAATGATGAGTGACGAATCTCTTAATTAGGGCAACTTTGAAATACGAATCTTGGAGAGACACCCGAGTTAGAGTGGGAAATCCTGTATTCGGAGCCAGAAGACGTGGGTTTGAATCCTAACTAAGACTTACTAAGCGTGTGACCTCCACTCTTCCTTTTCTGCAAAATGGAGATAATTGTCACTTCTTTGCAAAACTTACATGGTTTAAGCAGAGAATGTGTGTGAAAATGGCCAGTCTAGTGGCTGGCACACAGTAGGTGCTCAGTGTGAATTAATAGCGGGATGGGTTGCTGCTCAGGTGTCATGCATTTAGGATTTAATTGCATTCGAAGAAGGCATCTATGTGTTTGCAGGTTTAGTTATTTTTAAGTGTGCTAATTGCCTCTTTAAATAATTGTCATAATTGTGTTATTCCAATATTTTGATACAACATATGCTTATTATTTCAAAAGGCTTCTGGTCGATTGGGTGGAATCCAATGTATTTAGGTTTTTGGTTTTTAACTGAAAAAAAATGGACTCATGCATTCATTTAGCTTTCGTTGGGCACCTGCTATGTGCCAGCACCTATTCTGGATGCTAGGGGAACGGGGCTGGGAGACACATGAACAATAGGTGGTCTGAGAGGAGGGGCAGACATGGAAACCTGGTGAGATCTAAACCTAGAGCCTGGGGGTAGCCCCCACCCCCACCCCACATTTCATGTACTCATTCAGTGCATTCTAATTGAGCACCTGCTACATGCCAGGCACTGTGCTAGACACTGGTGACAAGACGGGCTTGTCCCCTGCTCGCATGAGCGCAGGACCTGGGGTGAAAGGGGGGCACCAGCAAGACGTAAGTGAAGGGTCACGAAATAATTGCAGATGGTAGTGAATACTCTGGGGGCACCCACCAGGGGCTGTGGAGGGGTCTTGTCTTGGGATGGGCAGGAAGGTTGGGGAAGGCATCCTGAATGAGGCGAGGACTGGCAGTGGGACCCTGCCTCCCGGGGTGACTCGATACTGGAGGATGACTCCCACCAAAGGGCAGTCGGCCCCCAGCCCATCGTGGTGGTCAGGAAGTATTCCAAGTGTATTTATTTTAGGAAATGACTCTACTGGGAGCAGAGAGGACAGAGGGTCAGAGAGAAGGAACCAGAAGCCTGGAAGCTCCTTAAAGAGGCTGCTACAGTCACAGCAGCAGGAAAGGGTGGATCTGCCCAGTTAGGCTCCAAGCCTTGTGACCTGGGTGAAGCCACTAGATCTTGGTTTTCTGATCTGTCAAATGGGGATAATACAGGGTTCTTCTAACAATGAGAGATGATATGCATGTAAAACACCCACGTGTAGTGGATGCTCAGATCCTAATCATGGTGGTTTTTATTTGAGGTAAGAGATAATAAGGAAGGGAGGAGGACCAGAATTCTGGGTAAGAAATGTGCTTTTGAGTTACTTTCCCAAGCGCATCCAAACACAGGTGGACCACATACCCATTCCTTGGTGCCCAGGCCCTCGGCTTGGCCATGACTCAATGTGCTGTAAGGACCGTGGGGACCCAGGTTCCCAGGATCGTGATCACAGATGAGAGAACATTGTACGAGACTGGGTTCAGGCCTCTTTCCAACTGAGTGGCTTTGGGCAAGTAATTCCCCTCTCTGTGCCTTAGTTTCAATATCAGTAAAGTGGGACTATAATAGAACCTCACTCAGAGAGCTGTTGTAAGGATTAAATAAGTGTTGGTGAAGCACTTAGTGCCTGGCACATACTACATGCTCAAATAAATGTTAAGTATTTTTATTCCTTGCTTTGAACAAACAAAACAAGAAAGTTGCTTTCAGCAGAACTGTGACCTACCAGGTTTCCTCTTCTGTGATGAGCTTGATCAGGAGGGACAGGTCTCCCTTGGGCCTCTCTCCTGGCCATTCTGTTACTGCCATGTACCAGCTGCGGAACCCATTGAGTCAGATTGAAATCCCAACAATATAGATTGAGTAGCTGTTGTGGGGCTCAGAGTAGGTGCCTTTAAAATGAATATACTTAGCCAGGGAGCTTGAGGGCTGGATGAGTCCATCCACTGTCCTCCCTTCCCCCTTCACGCAGATGGGGAAACGGAGCCCAGAGACGGGCAACGACAGGCTCAGCTCATGAAGTAAGAGAGACAAAACTTTGGGATGGGCTTAAAGAGC
Source organism: Choloepus didactylus (assembly GCF_015220235.1). Lineage (NCBI taxonomy): Eukaryota > Metazoa > Chordata > Mammalia > Pilosa > Megalonychidae > Choloepus > Choloepus didactylus. Next base: position 47,865,843 of record NC_051325.1, read on the forward strand.
AGGGAGGCAGGGGCTCCAAGTCTGTGCAGATCTCCTCAATCCTGGCCCAGCTTGGAAGCAACTTCAGGTGGTAGGAATGAGCCAGATCTGGGGATCAGAAGAGTGGAGTCCCTTTTCTGATGGCTCCGGATGCCCTTTGCCACTGCCAGCACAGTCACTTCTTCCTGCCTACAGTTTGCCCATCTGTGAAAAAATCCCACAACAGCCCTGCAGAGGGAGCCAGTGAGCAAGGGCAACTTGGGCTCTGGGTTAAAGGGGTTGGGGTGAATGTGGTAATGCGCTTGCCCTCTCAGAGCCCATTTCTGTGGCTATAAAGGGCAGGCTAGAGCTCTGTCCCTTGGAGTTGTGGTGCGGTTCAAAACGGTACCTAAGAAGAAAGGCCTTGACACTGAGCAGGCATCTAGGTACCAGGTGTCCCCTGCTCTCACACCATAGCTCTACTCAAACCCCACCCATCTCCACCACCCAGTGACTTCATCCAACAAATATTTCCTGAGAGCCCACCTCCAAGGGCCAGGCATCGTGGTGGGCTCCGATTACCTCTAGCTATTCTAACACGCATTCTTATCAAACAACACAAGGACGTTAGAACCTATTCTTTCTTATATGCTATTGTGGTTTAGTATTCTTTTCTCCTTATGCATTATATATTATGATTATTGTAAGATTTACTGCATATTCACCAGTACCTTTGATGTCCTTCATTGCTTCTGGAATATTCTGAACTATTATCTCTTCAGTTACTCCTCTGCCCCATTCAATCAACAGAATTGAACAAACGTTCATTAGACTCTCTTACTCCATCCTCGGGGTCTCATAACCTGTCTTTCATATTTTTCCTTTGTCTCTCTGTGCTCTGGATTTCTTCAGCTCCATCTTCCAGTTCACACATCTCTCTTTTGCTGGTTCTAATCTGTTCCAGAGTATAGAAAAGGAAGAATCACCCTCCAGGCTAATGAAACCTTGACACCAAAACCCAACAAGGGCAATAGAAGAAAGGAAAATTATAGGCCAATCATGAACTAGTTGCAAAAATCGTAAACAAAATATCAGCAAACAAAATCCAATCAGGAATAAAAGGAATAATGCATCATGACCAAATAGAGTTTGTCCCAGGAACCCAAAGTTGTTTTAATATTAGAAAACCAGATGAGATAATTTACCATGCTAATTGAATTGAAGGAGAAGTCATTTGAGCATTTTAGCAGAGGCAGGGATAAAGTTTGATAAAAGTAAAAATCTATGCACCAAAGGAGAGGCTAGGCCTCCCTGTATTTGTGCCTAAGAGTCTCCTCCTGAATGCCTCTTTGTTGCTCAGATGTGGCCCTCTCTCTCTGGCTAAGCCAACTTGAAAGGTGAAATCACTGCCCTCCCCCCTACGTGGGATCAGACACCCAGGGAAGTGAATCTCCCTGGCAACGTGGAATATGACTCCCAGGGAGGAATGTAGACCTGGCACCGTGGGACGGAGAACATCTTCTTGACCAAAAGGGGGATGTGAAAGGAAATGAAATAAGCTTCAGTGGCAGAGAGATTCCAAAAGGAGCCGAGAGGTCACTCTGGTGGGCACTCTTATGCACACTTTAGACAACCCTTTTTAGGTTCTAAAGAATTGGGGTAGCTGGTGGTGGATACCTGAAACTATCAAACTACAACCCAGAACCCATGAATCTCGAAGACAGTTGTATAAAAATGTAGCTTATGAGGGGTGACAATGGGATTGGGAAAGCCATAAGGACCAAACACCACTTTGTCTAGTTTATGGATGGATGTGTAGAAAAGTAGGGGAGGGAAACAGACAGACAAAGGTACCCAGTGTTCTTTTTTACTTCAATTGCTCTTTTTCACTCTAATTATTATTCTTGTTATTTTTGTGTGTGTGCTAATGAAGGTGTCAGGGATTGATTTAGGTGATGAATGTACAACTATGTAATGGTACTGTAAACAATCGAAAGTACAATTTGTTTTGTATGACTGCGTGGTATGTGAATATATCTCAATAAAATGATGATTTAAAAAAAAAAAAAAAAAATCTATGCACCACTAAAATAAAGAAAAAAACACCCACCTTCTTGGTAAACTAGTAATTCCTTCATCCTGTTAAAGAGTAACTTTAAAGACCTCTGGCAAACATCATATTTAATGGTGAAATATTGAAAGCATTCCATTTAAGATAAGGAAAAAGGCAGGGATCCCTGTTGTCATGATTTCTGTTTAGTGTTGTACTGGAGGCTCCTGGTCAGGGCAGTGAGGTGGGAAAAATAAATAAATAAGGATCAGAAAGGAAGATGTCTGGGATGACTCCTAGTTTCCAGCTTGTGCTCTGGGGGCCTGTTTGTGCCACTCACTGAGATGGGAAAGACCAAGAGAGGACCCACGGGGCTGGGAGCTGGGGACGCATAAATGCAGGTTGTCCAGCTGCAGTGGAAAGGACACCAGGCGGAGACAGGATCCTTCAGCTCCACTCCCAACTCTTCTCCTAAGCTTGAATGACCCACTTGCCTTCTTGGTCCTGACTTCCCCTGTCTGTAAAATGGTTGGGATGTGGGGATTTACATTCGAGATGGGGTGTAGTGGCCAGATGTGCTGGGAAATCAGAGGCATAGGTGAGCAGGAGGTGGCTCCCCCTCTCCAGGAGAGCAGGTTCTTGTGTACACAGAGAGATCCTCTGTTTGGAGATGGGGCTACCCTGAGCCTCTGCCTTCTCTCCTTTGCCAAGGGGTTGCTCCATCATTATTGTTTGCTGTTATCCATGCTGTTGAGCCTTCTCTGCAATTGTAAGACATTGACCCCAGACAACATGTCCTTTTGACCTTCTAGAGCTATAACAGCCAGAACGAGAGCAACGAAGACTATGAGATCCCCCCGATAACACCTCCCAACCTGCCTGAGCCATCCCTCTTGCACCTGGGAGACCCCGAAGCCGGCTACCACTCGCTGTGCCACAGCCTCACGCCCAACGGTCTGCTCCCTGCTTACTCGTACCAGGCCATGGACCTCCCAGCCATCATGGTGTCCAACATGCTGGCCCAGGATGGCCACCTGTTGTCAAGCCAACTGCCCACGGTGAGTCCCTGTCACCCGCCGTGGTTCTCACGAGGCTTGGGGGCTGTTGGTTATGGCAGGGAAGGGGGTTGAGAAGGGAGCAGAATGCTGGGGCCTTGGTGAGGCCCACACCCTCCCCTCGGGGGCAGGGGCAGGGTCAGTTGGTTGCTTGCATGGGCATCTGCAGGACCCTGGGGGTGGGCATGGAGGGAAGTTTAGTTGTTCATACCACTCACTTCTGGAGGTCTGTTTGCAATATCTCTTGAAATTATAATTTTTATATAGGATAATCTCATTTTTATTTTTTTAATTTTTAATAATTTTAACAAGATATAATTCACATACCATATAAATCACCCATTTAAACTGTACAATTCAGTGGTTTCAGTATATTCACAGAGCTGTGGTGCAACCATCACCACAATCAATTTTGAACATTTTCATCACCCCAAAAGAAACTCCTGCACCCCTTAGCCCTCACCCCTCAATTACTCCACCACCTCAGCCCCATCGGCAGCTATTAATCAACTTTCTGTCTCTCGAATAAGTTCGCCTTTCTGGACATTTCAGGTAAATAGAATCCTATCTATTTTGAAATTGTGTCTTGCTTAAGGTACCAGGGAAGAAGGTGATGACTAAGCTGGAATCCGAGGGATAAGTAGAAGGTTGGCAGGCAGACAAAGGCAGGAAAGGTCCTTCCCGGCCTGGGGAGCTGTGTGCACAAAAGCAGGAGGCAGCGGGGCTCATGCTGTGCTTGGGAACAGTATGTGGTTCCTTCCTATGTTTCACTGGAGAAGAAGGACTGGGAGCCCAGGAGGGAGAGAGGAGCTGGAAGGGCTCAGCAGAGCCGGGTCAGAGAAGCCCATGCTAAGGAGATGTCTGATGTGACCATCAGGACCCATGGAAAAATCAGTAGGCCTTTTTTGGTACAGTAGGAAAACCTCCCTAAGTCAATTCTAGGACTTCTAAACACTTGTGATTTGTGGGTTTTGTTTTGTTTTTTGTTTTTTGCTTTTTCCTCACAATTAATATTATATACTAGTCATGACTCTTACATTTATTCCTAAATGACAGGAACCAACCTCAAACTAGCTTAAGCAAAAATTAAAAATAAAATAAAAAATCCATGGGTAGACAAAGGGTTTCAGGCACGGGTGGATCCAGGAATGTCAACTGTGTAATTAGAGCCCTATCCCTCTCTTCAACTCTTGACAAACCGTCTGCATGGAAGGCATGACGGCTGCTGGCAGCCACCACCTTCCCTGACCGTCCTGGCTGGTTGTCTGGAAGGACCATGGCTGAGCATTGCTGGACCAGTCGCCGGGTCCAGGAGGAAACCATCAGTGAGGGTCACAGACACTCCCGTGGCAGTGAAAGAAGGGCCACTCGGCTGATTTTCCCATTAGAATCATGTGGTCTTCGGGTGCAGATCCTGTTGATCTCCACAACGGCTTCTCAGAGACTGCAGCCAAATTTGGGACCCAGTTCTGGCAGATGTCCGGACCTTAGGGCATGCAGTTTATATCCTAGTAATTGTAACTACATCTTATTTGTTGTTTACTCTTCTTAGTTACTACCACCAAGTTCCCTTGCCTAAAAAAAAATCCGGTGCACTCTGTGTATCTCAATAAGCCGCATCATGCTGTTCTTAGAAGCTAGGTGAGGAGAAATAGATGGAGAGGAGGCAGGGAGGGAGGAAGCCAACTCAAGATCCACATTTTATGATATTCTGGTTCCAACAAAGAGTTTAATGAGAATTGATGCTCGTTTCTTGTGGAATATTTTCCTTTTGATCCCATCGGTAACGAGGTCCTCGGCTTCCTCCTTTCTCTGACAGACCTGACAGTTCAGACTCCAGAGCCATATGATTTTAGTTCCGCATTGTTAGAATGCTTGTTCCCTAACCGCTTTCCCAGTTAATTTCATAGCACAAACCTCACTACTCCAGACCATCCCGGTTCGGGATTTATGGTAACACGAGCAAGAGCTCCAGGGAGGGCCGTGAGTACAGTGCTGCCTGTGGCTGCAGTTCCAGCCATTTGGGGCTGTTGCTTCATCATCGACGGTGTGGGGTAGTGGTTAGTGAGTGGGCTCCGGGGTCCCACATCACTCGAGCTTTGGTTCTCTTGTCTTAGGAATCATAACAGTCCCCTCTCAAGACTGTGGTGCAGAGGCTCTGAGGCAGCATATGTGAAGTCTTGGCAAATGTCTGGCAGAGGGTAAGCAGCCAGTGAAAATTTGCTGCTGTTATGATTAGCAATAAAAATAAATTCCCACTGTTACCAAATTGCAGTGTTTTCCCTTATGTCTCATCTACCTAAAGGAACAGTCTGCAGGTACTCTCAGGTCCATTTGTAAGGCCACCTGGCTACAACAGCTATGATAATTACAAAGCGTGTTATCTGTTTATCAAGGATGACCCCCAGTGACCCTTCCTAGGAAATGCTTTCGTTGGGCTCTGTCCAAATAGGCACTTTGTCGTTGTTTTCCAGGTTTCTTTAAAACTAGCTCATGTTTAAGATGCTTCGCAAATTCAGAGAGCCTTAATTCTTCCATTAGTCAGAGTCTTGAGGGTTCACTAAATTCCATATTCCCTCCTTATGGAATGAAAGACAGGCCAAGTGTACCACCCAGGGGAGGGCGGCGAGACCAGCCGGAAAAACCACATGAGGACATCTACCGACACTGGGAGTATCAGGCCAGGAGTGACCTGGGGCCCTATAAAGACAATTAAAGAAATTGTCTTGAACTGCAGGATGAAGGTGGATCGTATGTGTGTGTGTGTGTGTGTGTGTGTGTATGGGCACGCATGCTAGATGGGTGATACTGGAACTTGTGTCAGCACCTAGTAGGTCTCAAGCACTGCCCAGAAGTCATTGCAAGTGATTTCTCACATAATGTTCCGAAGGCCCAAGTGAGGTTGGTGTCACTGCAAAACCTCTTTTGTAGACAAGGAACTGGAGGCTCAGAGGAGACAGAGAATTGCATTAGTTTCCTAGGGTGCCGTAACAAATTACCATGAACTTGGTGGCCTAAAACAAGAAATTTATTCTCTCACAGTTCTGGAGGCGAGACTTCTGAAATCCAAAGCTCTGGGCCAAAATCAAGTGTGAGCAGCGTCTCCCTCCCAGGCTCCAGGGGAGAACCCTCCCTGGCCTCTCGCAGCTTCGTGGCTGCGTCACTCTGTGGTCACGTGGTTTCCTCTGTCTGGTCTAATCTCTCTCTGCCTGCCTCTTTTATAAGGACACTTGGGGTGGCATTTAGGGCCCACCTGGATAATCAGGGCCATTTCACCATCTCAGGAGCCTTACCTTAACCACATCTGCAAAGATCCTTTTCCAAATAAGGTCACAGATTTACAGGCTCTGGGGATTAGGACCTGAGATCTCTGGGAGACCATTTTTAACCTGCCACAGTGAACTTCTCCAGGCAACAGCGTTTTCCTAGAACTTACCAGGCAGCAGGCAGAGTTCTGGGCTCTGCTATACAAGATGCCCTTGAGAAACACCTGGTGCACATGGAGGGACAGGCAAAGAAGCCACTTCTAAAAATGTCGTAAATGCTCTGATAGGGTCAGCACAGGCTGCTCTGTGCCCAGACCTGGCACCTAGCTCAGATGTGGGGTTTTCACTTTCTAAATAGGGGAGGTGATGGCCTGACACAGAGTATGTTCTATAAATATTTTATGGATGAATGGATGTCATAATGCTAGTAAGTAGCAAAAACCTGAATTCAAACCTGGCTCTGCTCCCTACCATCCACCTCACAGTTTTATCAGGTGGTCAAGAGATGGAGCCTTCGGACTGCAGGGTGGGGGGCACAGAGAATGCCCCAATGGCCAGGGTGCCTTGGAAGCTGTCTGCACAGACTGAGATGTGCCTCGGATCAGCTTAGGGCATTTGACAGCCACCTTCTAAGTGTCAGGGTCTCCTTGAATCTGAGCCCAGAGGCCGCTGGTCCCTCCCAGTCCCCTGCCTTGGCCCACTCCACCTCCCGGGCAGGCCTGGGAATCAGCCTTTCTGCTGCCATCAGGAATCTTGCAAAGTACTAGAATTGGGCCCCTTTTAAATATGCTTAAGGCTTCTCCCTCAACTTCAGCGTCTTAACTGATTAAACGTTCATTTCCAAGACAAAAAGAGTCAATTTAGAATGAAAGACATATTTTGCCAGTTTAATTTAAAGTGCTGCACCTCCATCTGACCCCTATTTTTGTAACTCAATAATTTTATCCCGTGTTGATTGTCTCATTTTGTGAGAGATATTGTATGTATAAATCAGTTTCTAAAATACTCAAAGAAACCAGAAGAGTGGAATTTATTAAGCGGCTTCTGTTAAGTCTGAAATAATTTATCTTGGAGTTGTCCTTGGGAAATGTTTGAGCTTATGGTCCCCTGGCTTACCCAGGAGAGAAATTAGCCTGGGAAGGGACAAAGCCTGATGCTCCCAGACAAGTTCCTTTGGAACCTGTATCTTTGGCAAGACAGAGATACTCCTGGGCGAGCCTTGGGCGGGCAGAGAGACGTGGATTCTGGGGAAGTGTGAGGCATCCCCGCGCTGATTCCTCCGGGTCATTGTGGCTGAGCGTCCAGCCTTGGCCTCAGTCGGCACAGAGGCCACACGGTGTCTGCTGGGTACTGAATCGCGTACCCCAGTAGGACATGTTCAAGTGTCGGTCCATGTTCCTGTGGGTGTGAACTCACTTGTACATGGGACCCTTAAAGATGTCATTAGTTAAGGTGTGACCCAATTGAATCAGAGTGGAGCTTAACCTGTATGACTAGAAGCCCTATAAAGAGAGGAAATTTGATGCACTCAGAGAAAGCCACAGGAAGAAGCCAGAAGTCAGTGGCAACCAGAAGAGCAGACACCAGGCCACAGACGTTGCCATGTGACGGGAGGCAGAGATGCAGGGCAGGGAGCCCAAAGATTCGGCAAGCCAGCACCAGACCGCCACAGGCTTCTGGGAGAAAGCATGGCCTTGCCAACACCTTGATTTGGGGGATTTCCCGCCTCCCAAACCGTGGCCAACAAATTTCTATTGTTTAGCCAACCCATGGTGTGGTATTTATCATAGCAGCCTGGCAAACTAGGACAGGGTCATTCAAGCATTCAAGCATTCTCCTCCCAGCTTCGACTCTTATTTGCTTCCTCTGGGACCTTGGATAAGTCATTTCTTTACTGGTCTCCGTTTTCCCATCTTTGAAATGGGGTTTGGGCTTCCAGTTCTGGTGAACTCACAGAAAAATGTACATATTTGCACTGCCAGCTGTGACACTCTGGACAAGTGTATGGGTTTAAGGTTGGATAGACCCTCCTCTACCCCCATGTCCACACATATCCTTGGCCTGGGAGGCTCAAATCCCTTCTACTTGGATCAAAGTTCTGAGTGCTGGACTGGCTGTTTTAGGTCCTTTGTGCTCTAGGACTCAGTCCCAAAGCATCTTGTCAAGACTGGTCCTTTCCTCACCCCAAGTGAAGGGCCTTTGCATGTCAGTGTCCTGGGGTGGGCAGTAGGGGAGGACACCAGGCAGCACTTGACTTGCTGCCTTACCTCCTTGCTTTAGAGAGAGTTCCCATGAGAGACTGGAGCCCTGGGTTAGGGCCTGGAGCCTGGGGCAGGGCTTAGCTCCTGGGGTGGGGCCTGGAGCCTCTAGCAGGGTTTTGAGCTTAGGGGCAGGGACTGTGAACTGTCTCTGGGAGGACCTCCTGAAACCCACCCCTCTTCTTCACCTCCATTTCCCCTTCCCTGCTTTATCCCTCCTCCCCTAGGAGGCTTGATCTGTCCCTGTTTGTTTCTTGCAAGTTGAGACCCAGGAGATCCCTTCCTTGTCCTGAGGCTCCCCCAACCCTTGTCCTCTGGACTTCTGAGCTGCAGGGGGGTGGGGGGTGGGGGGAGTGCAATAGAGACCTCCTAATCTGACCTATTCATTTTATTGCTATTAATGCATAACAAGTTTTTTGTTTTCATTTTGTTTTACCGTTGAATCAGTTAGCTTTGGCTGTGTGACAAACCACTCAACTCTTAGTGGCTTAAAACAATGAAATTTTATTATTTCTCACCGTCCTGTGCATCGGCAAAAGGGAGATTCTTTTGATCTGGACAAGCTCGGCTGATCTCCCGGGTCATCTCAGGGCTTGGCTGGGACTGGCCCAATGTCAGCTGGAGGCATTGGGGATGCCTTGGCCATGGGTCTCTCATCACATGGGGACCTGGGCCTGTTCAAATAGGGTCACGGTCACAGGGTTCCCAAGAGCAGCAAGAAAGGGTCAGCCCAGTGCACAAGAGCTTTTCAAACTTTTGCTTGCTTCATGTTTGCTCATGTCCCGTTGGCCAAAGCAAGTCACATGGCCAAACCCAGATTCAGGGAGTGAGGAAATAGACCCCATTTCTTGACGGTAGAGGGATAGAGCCGTATAGCAGAAGAGCGTGATGCAGGGAGGGAAGGGATTTGTGGGCATTTTTGTAATCTACCTTGATAATGCTATTTCGTATTTTATTTTTATCGAGGTTTCTTCCTTTTTTTTTTCTCTGACATACACAGTACCATCTGGTGTTAGGAGCATGAGCTCTGGGGTCAGACCGACCTAAGTTTAAAACCCAGCTCCACCACTGTTACCCAACCCTGTGGCCCAGAGCAAGGGACGGATCCTCCCTGAGCCTCAGATTTTCACCTGTAAAACGGAGGTAATGTTGCCTGCCTGGTAGGAGCTCATGAGATCTAAATGACCAGATGTAGGTAAAGTGCTCAGTCCAGTGCCAGACAGATAGTAGACATTCAGTAAATGTCTTGTATCTAAGTTTGTCCAACAGGGCCTGCCGGGGATCTCGGTCGGCTTTGCTGGGGCAATGGCCAGACTGGTTCACCCAAAGGACTGCCCAAGGGGTGAGTGTTGGAGAAGGCAGGTGGCGGCTGAGGTGGCCGGGAAGGAAGAGGGACCCAGCTGGGGGTGGAGGCGGGAGGGAGGTCCCTCCAGGACAGCAGCAACCAGTGTCCCCCGGGTGGCCAAGAGAGCCAGGGCCCAAGACACAACTTGTCTTTGCTGCACGTTCAGGGGAAGGATCCATCTTAGTAAAAGCAGGGGGTCTGCAGGGAAACCTCAAGCTCGGGCTTTTCCAGGTGCCCTGTTTTGTCTGATTTCCCTCCCAGCATAGGAGTCAGGGGAGGGGAGGTGGAACTGATCTCCCAAATGTGCCATCGAGGGGCCTGGACGGGGGTAACCAGAGCCCCAGGAGGTTCTTTATATTTAGCACAGTCTGATGGAACTCCCTCCCCGGGTTTTTCAGAGGCAGTAAGTGAAAGAAATATGTCTTTTTACATTTTGTAAAACTCAGAAAAATGACTTTAAACAGCTTTTGCTCCCCTGCTATAATTATTTATTTTCAAACACTCCTGCAGGGGACTGCTCCGTTTTCTTATCCTGCACTCCTTTTTCTCATAAATGAACCATCGCTTCAATAAATCATTATGAAAACAGAGACTAACACCGGCTCTGAAAGGTTGAAAGATTTATGTAACACATTTATGTTTCCCATTTTCTCATTCTGGTACTCGGCTGCAAAAGCTAAGCTAATAAAAGCTGCTATTAATATTTCTTGTTGCCTAGCAACCCCAGAACGGGAGTAATAGCTTCAGCTAGAAAAATAGATGACCGATAAGGAAAAATTCAATTCTTTTATTATCTCGGGGGGAAATGGCCTTTTACTGGAACATTATGATGTACGAGTGTGAAGTTTAACACAAGATTTTGTGTGTGTGTTTGTTTTTGTATTTTTAATGAACATTATTTTACCTCTACTAACTCTTTTAGGGCACTTTTGTTTTCTTTCCGATCCCTCCCCACCCCATTCCTCATGCTTAATTTAGCAGCTATAGTGGTTAAGAATCTGTCAGCATTTTTTTTTAAGTTTAAAAATGGCTTCTGTAAAGGTTTATAACTCTGTCATAAAAATTCACTCCCTGTTACAACTCAGGCCAGTGATAAGCCGAAACACAGACTAGCTCTCTGTGAACAGGCTCAGGTTTGCTGAGAGATAAGACCCATGGCTTTTCCTGCAAGAAAGGTTGGAAGAGAACAAAACGTGTTCTTTTCCATGTCCCAGTTTTCTCTGGAACCTGGGGATGCTGTCTCTTTTGAGAACTGTTTGCATTCAAGTTTGGGGTGTGTTCAAAGCCGGGAAAGGATGGGCTGTGGCATTTACTGAGCACCCTGCTGTTTGCAGATGCCATTGCACCCTCCCAATAACCCTCTGAGTTAGGTACCACTATTATTCCCGTTTTTCAGGTACAGAAACTGAGACTTAGAGAGATTACGGGAGCAACTGAAGGTAACGCTGTGTGCCGTGCTGCTTCACAGCTTTGCGCTTTATCCCTGGGTCCCTCAACCTGAGCACTACAGACATTTGGGGCCAGATGACTCTTTGTCCTGTGCGTTGTAGGATGTTGCACCGCATCCCTGACTTCTACCCTCTAGATGCCGTTAGCACCTCTCCCTCAATTGTGACAACCAAATGTCCCTAGATATTGCCAAATGCCCCCTCGGGGACAAAATCGACCCCAGTTGAGACCCCCTGCATGCAGTTCTCTCTGCCCTTATCCACCTGGTGATCCCCTACTCCTGCATTAGGGCCAATTCAGAAGCCATCTTCTCTCTGAGGCTCTCTGGATCAGGGCCAGGCCTCCGGCTCAGGCACTCGCTTTAGGCAGAAAATGTAAGGGAGCACCAAAAAGACCTCAGTCATCAAGATAAATAATACTTTAATACATTATTTTTAAAAATAAAGATAAATGTGAAAAATTCATGATTAACAAAATAAATAAAGCTAAGATCACTCTGGATTCATGGAAATGTTTGGATATTATTTGTGTGCCCATCTGTGCTACTTGCCTGGGACAGCTTAAGGGCTGGGTTTGAGCTTTGCACCCTTCTCTGGCACCAGCATCTAGCAAAGGACCTTGCAAACAGCCCTCAATATGTTTATTGACTAAAGGAATGGGAGAAGAGAGATTACTTGTCAAGTTCTCATGTCTACAGCTGAAACTTGAACCTAGGGCCTCTGACTCCCTGTCCAGTGCTCTCTGCCTGCAGGGTGAATAATTGCCTGCAAAGTGGTACCTAAGCCAGGGAGGAGTGAAAGATGCCCTGGGGTACTCACAGCCTGGGGCCAGGGAGGCAGATAACAGCAGCCATGATTTGGGGTTGGGGTCAACTTGGCTCTCCCTGTGGGCTGTCTCATTCCAGCCTCACAATCCCCAAGCCAGGCTGGAGCTGGGATACGCAGGTCACTGCTGAAACTGTGGTGGCTGTCCCCTTGGAGCACGGCTCATGCTCTCTGTGTCCCAGATTCCTTGCTTTGGAGGGAGGGTCTGCACCTTGTTTGACCCCATGTCCTCTCAGTGAACTTTTCCTAAATGAACAGATGAACTTTTATAAGTGTAATCATCTGCTAACATTGACTTAGCACTTATTATGTGCCTAGCACCCACATAAGCCCTTTACATTTGTCATCTCATTTAATCCTATAACTTTCCTGAGAAGGAGGTACTGTTGTTATTGCCATTTTAAAGATGAGAAAATGGAGGCACAGAGAGGCAAAAAACTTGCCCAAGGCCAACAACCATCAAACGGTGGTGCTGAGATTTGAACCCAGGTAGGCTACTCCTCAACCTGTGCTCTCAAGAGCTAATCTGTCTGGCTTTCAGCTGAATGAGCAAATGAATAATGAATGAATGAATGAGTAAGGGAGAGAGCAAGCAGGATTGAGACCCACTTTGTCATTCATGTTCATAAATAACCATAGCATGAAGTTCAAGGAGCTTGGAATGAGGAACTGATAAAGTGCTGGCAGAGCTCAAAGGAGAGTGGTGGCAAGGAAGGCTCCCTGGAGGCGGTGGCTGCGTTGGGTCTTGGGGCCAGAGGACAGTGGCAGAAGCCTGAGAGAAGGAAGTCTCACAGCTGCGTGGACCTCCCTGTTCAAGCCCAACCATCGCCCCTCCCACTGGGATTCGCAAAAACAGTTTGTAGTGTTTCATGATTGCTTGTTTGCCCTCTGTGCATGCCCCCTCCACCCCTTGCCAGGCTCCCAGTCGGAGCCATGACCTCCTGGCTGTAAGGGGCGCAAGGGCTGGGCATTTAACTTCCACTCTGGGCAGGATGCCAAGCTTGGCAGAGTAAGAGCTCCGAGACCTGCTCCCGAGTCAGGAGGGAGAATTCAGAGAGAATCACAGCAACATTTGTCAGCTGCAGCTTCGGTATTACTCGGTGTAATGGCTCTTTCCTCCAAGTGCATATTCAGTACCATGTTTGGGAAAATGAGCTTTTAATGTACCGTCGGCATTGCTGAGAAACCATCTCTGGCTTTGCAGAATGTCTGGAGCACATAAAACTTGAGATTTATTGTAGTCATTTTCCCCCTGCTCTGGCTGGATAATAAAAAGTCAGTCTCGTGCACTCTCTTTCTCTCATCTTGTGGCTTTGTCCATTTAGAAGTCGGAGTCTTTATAAAACGCAGCAAGACATATAAAACTCATCTAAATATTAAATCTCCAAGAGAAAGAAAGCATCGATGCACTGTTGAAGCCGAGGGGCCAGGAGCTTTTTGAGAAGAGTATCTTGTTGGAGATTTAGGCCTGCCAGCTGGGTTGGGGCTGTGGCCAGGGCTGTAATGGCAGCACGGTGCCGAAGCCAGAGCACTTAACTGGGAGTCTATAGTCTGGGGTCCCTGTTCTACCCCATGGTGTCATCTTGGGGTTGCTTTACCTCTCTGAAAAATGGAGTGAGTAAGTAAAGAGCCAAGTAAGATGGAGCTGATGAAACCACAGTATAGTTGTGAGAATCAAATGTGCTCATGAAATAGTCCTGTAATCATCTGCTAACATCAGCACTTATTATGCATCTAGCACCATGTAAGCCCTTTATATTTGTCATCTCATTTGCTTAGCTCTATATGTGGAGTTTGGCAGGTCTCTGTTAAGGGTTTGTTGACTGACTGATAGATTGGTTGATGGACTGACTTGCTGGCTTACTGACAGAATGAATGAATGAAAAGTAAATGCTGCCTGTGGAAATGCTTCATAAACTGTAGCATGCCTCCACATCAGTGTTGGAGAGTATTCCAGATGGTGACTGTGTAGCTCTTCTGCCACAATATAGTCCACCATATCGCATCTGACCCTCCCCTCGGCTTGGAGGGAGATGGAATCCTCTCACTTTGCAGACATGTATCTGAGACTCAGAAGGGCAAGTGGCTTGTCCAGAGACACACAGCCAGGAAGTGGAGGAGGCAGAATGGGAGCCTAGTTCCTTTGTGCCCTCAACATTGTTCAGAAGCAACGCCCCCCACGCCCCCCAGCCCCCAGCCCCTGCCAGCCCTCAGCCCTGGGCCTGTCTCACCCCTGTCTCCCTACCCGCTGTGGGGCTCCGTCAAAGCTCTTGGCTGAGACAGTTAGGTGGGAGGGGCAGAAACCTTGGCCCCCAGTAACTGTTTCTCCAAACTCTTGTTAGCCAGGAAAAAGGAAAGGAATTTGGGGATGAGTGGTTAGAACTCGTCGTTGGGTCATGACTGGAGGACGGAGCCGTGGGCCTCAGATGCCGGACCCAGAGGAATCTGTCTGAATAAGCCACTGCCAGTCCTTCCTGTCACCCCAGAAACTGCTCAGAGACCAGGAGCCAGAAAACCTGGGTTCGTGTCCTGCCTCAGTCACTAACGAATGTATGGGGCAAGTCACTGTCCTCCTGGGCCTTGCTTTCCTCTTATATTGCACGGAAACAACCCAGGTTACCTCCAGAAGCTGAGGAGAGCATCAAGGGGTGCTGTACATAAAGCTTTTCATGAACGGGCCCTGCCAAAGGTGGTTGTCAGTGGGATTGCAGGTCAGAGACATGGGTCACGAGAGCCCACCGGGGTGGGAGGGAGGGCTCCGGGGTCAGGTAGTGTCAGCTGCCTGTGTAGCCAGCTGGTGTCACAGCCAAGCCCCTAAACTCTCTAAGCCACGGTGTCCTCATAGGGTTGCTGTGAGGAGTAAATTAGACATTCTTGGACATTCCAGGAGGCATCCAGATCTGTGCTGATGGAGGTCCTCCCAATCCCAGGGAGCTCTGGGGCGTGAATTCACCTGAGAGTTGCTCCCACCTTGAGGTGAGGGGACCAGCATGTGTACCACGTCCCTGACCACGGGCTGGGGTGGGAGTGGGGCTGGGCAGAGAGGCTCCCACTGGCCGAGGGCAGTCCCCTGGAGAAGGGGAGCTGTGAGCCTTTGGCACCCAGCATGCCCAGCAGGGATTTGGGCAGGGCTTCAGCAGCATCTACTGCCACAATGGTTCTCAAAATGTGGTCCTCAAACCAGCAGGATCAGCATCATGTGGGAACTTGTCAGAAATGCAGATTCTCAGGCCCTGCCCCAGACCTACTGAATCAGAAACTCTGGGGTAGGGCCCTGCAACCTGTGCTTCAACCAGCCCCCCAGGTGATTCTGATGAACACTCAGCACCACTGGACTGTGGTACCTTCACTTGAGTCCCGAGTTCTCCTCTGTTTTTAGAATGTACAGAACTGCTGCTTGTTTTCTGTTTGCCTTGAGGATTTCCTTGCACCTATGACAGTTGCAAACCTTTCCCCCAGGGAAAACACAGGGACCGCTGCATGACCAGGAGGCAGGGCTCAGCCAACTACTTATGGGTGAGTGTGCACATGCACCAGGTAAGGGGAGATCAGTGAAGTCCATTCTCAGAAATCATGAGATGACAGAGGGTGAGCAGTTGGACAAAAAAGCCTCAAGCCGGACGTCTGCAGCACTGGCAGCAACTGGACCAGGATAATTGGGTCTTGGTCAAAGGCACAGAGTGACAGCAAAGTGCAGGGTCCCCAGCCGAGATCCTGGATCCAAAGAGTCAGTCTCAGGTGGTCACTACCCCATCCTACCGGCCTCCTCCTCTCCCTTGGAAACCTCAGACCCAGCCCCTATGCACTTGCACACAAGACCACCCTCCCTGCTCCCATTCATCGGCCCTGTAAACTTGACACCTCACTTGCTACTCCTGTGTTCCTGCTGGGAGAAGCAGAGTTAGCCCCAGCCAGCACAGTGGCCCCGCTCTTCTGCTGCTGCCACCTGTGTGACCTTGATCACACTAAACCAGTCCTGTATCTTCCCATAACCCCCTGAAAAATGGTTCCCAAATGCAGTGGGGTCCAGGCTTGGTTTGTCCCCAGCACGTAGCTGAAGTCCTGCCACACAAGCAGGTGTCCCAGTGTGAGTGGGCAGTGGCTGGCCCTGGCGCTGGAGGCGAAGCTCTACTCTGTAGCCCTTGCTGCAGCCCCTTAGCCTGGACCCTCACCGCGTGTCTCCGTGCCCGCTGCCTGCCGAGTGGGTTGGCCCGTTGTCAGGACTAACGTTGCCGGCTTTGTATTTCGAATGACCTGGATTTAAATCCGAGTTCCTCCAGTTACTTGCTGTATTGAGCAAGTTGCCTGGTCCCTTTGAATTTTATTGTCTAATGTTAAAATGGATTGGTAACAATTCTTACCTTATGGGGTTGTGTTGAAAATTAAATGTTAAAATGCTTGTAAAGTGTGCAGTATGGTAGCCAAAACAATGCTATTATTTGTCTCTAAGTGCTTTGTGTGTGAGCTGCCTCTGTTTTTTGCTTCCTGCTAACCCACATGGAGAACTGGTTCCCCCAAGAAATCCACCTGCCCAAGCATTGGTGAGCAAAGTAGATTTGCTGAGGACTTTACAGGGGTGCCACCACAGAGAGTTTGCACATTTCTGAGCTCACAGTCCCTTTCTGGCTCCCTCTCCCTGCCCCTGTGGCTTGCTCAGTATCGGGGTCTCCTCTCGGTTCTATAATTCCCTCCGCCTCAGCTCTCCCACCTCCCACTCCCACCCCAGGATTTACTGTTCCAGACATTTCTCTATGCTCAACTAAACAAAGATTTCTCCATTAGCAGGGCCCACCCTTTAAGAGGTCAGTTTAGTGGCCATTTGCTTTTACAAGAGTGTCTTTGGGTCCTGCCCTCCTCTTCAAGCATGTCATCGGCATATTTCTTTCAAACAAGTAGTTTTCTCCCGGAGAGGCATTTTGGTTGCCTTAGTTGAGTCCATCAATATGCTGGCACTAAGGAGGAAAAAGAGAAGGCAGGCGGTAGGGGAACCTTCAGGCCTCAGAGCAGGTGTGACCCTGTGCAAGGAGAGAAGGAAGGATGTAGTTCCAGGAACGGTTTGGCCTGGCTGATGGGGAGGCCTCGAGCCAAAGTCTCCCATTGGAGGTGTCCCTTGTGTCACCAGAATGGGCTGCCGTGTGAGCCCAGGGTGCTCAGGGGGAAGTGTGGCCTCAGTGATAACACACTGACGGACCCAGAGGGTCCAAATGCTAGCACTGTCAGCATTTGTGCTCCCCAAAGCAGGAAATCCAAAGGGTTCATTTTCATGGCCACCACAGTCCGCACACATCACCTCTCCCTGCAGGTGAAAGAGCAGCCTCTCCGTGCTTCCTGTGGGCCCCTGTTCTTGAAGCGAAGCTTACAGATTATAGCCCTCACTGCAGCAATTGGTCTCCCTCCTTCCTCAGCTACATTCCCCTGTCCCTCAGCAGTCACCTTGGCACCTTCCCTGGTGATGTGCTCTAAACCTTCATTCCTGAGAGGTCTGAGTCCTTGGCAGTCATCCTCTTCTCAGCTCAGGCTTGCTGCACATGTGCAGTCACAGTTACAGCGGGCGGGGCGCACCAGCCAGTGCCCAAGTGGATCACCTGCCTCACGCTCGTTGCACCCATTGAGTAATGACAGCCTTACCTCCTCCTGTCAGTCTGGATTGCTTGCTCCAGCCATGGTGGCGCCTCCTGCTCACCTGCTGCTCCTTAGACATGGAGTCCAAAGGGCCCTGGCAGCAGCCGTAACTTGTAATTCAATTGGACCCTTGCTGTGTCATCTGGGAGGAAGGCACCCCTTTTGAGGACCAGGTCCTCTGACCCAGCAGAACCAAAAGTTGCAGTGTCAGGAAGACAGAGTTCCCCAGTGAGTCATTGGGAGCAGGATCCCTCCTGCTTCCACCCCTTGGTTTCTGGACCCAGGTATGCTCCGCATCACTATGTAGGGGTCTCCGATTTAATGCATATACCACATCCTGAAGGACAGCCCCCTAACTTTCAGATTGCCTCCAAGCAGTCAGCTGTGACTTTAGAAGGGTATTCCAGCACTGTCTGAGGCCGGCTGTTTTTGGATGGTGTGATATGTGTTCGGCCAAGGGTGATGGGCCCATTCCCGCACCTCTGTCACTGGGAAGTGGTCCGCTTGGTTGCAGGCTGTGTGGGATTCCTTGCCTGTGGCTCAGGCTTTCTTTCGGCCTGCAGGGAGTGGTGCTGGCTGAGGCTCTGCAGACAGAAAGGCAAACCGTGCCTAGAATAGTTCTCTATCCCTGAGAGGATGTCAGGGGCCCAGTGTAGTCAACTTGCCATCAAGTGGCTGTTTGATCTCCCCAAGAGACAGTGCCATTTTGGGAGCTACACATTGGCCTCTGTTGCTGACAGACTGGACATTCAGAAGCAGTAGCAGCTGCACTGGCCTTGATAAGGGGAGTTCCTGCTGTTAGACCCTTTTGGAGCCTCCGTCTTTGTCTCCTTGGCTACTCCATTCATGTGCCCAATGCCAGTTCTGGGTGGCTGACAGTGAAGGCTGACTAAAGTTAATGGCTGAGCCATTTTATTACTTGATTGTTCAGCACTTCTTCTGTTGTGAATCTGTGATTGGTAAAATGTGAGATACCAAAATCATGCTTTATGCAAACCAGTGCATCTCCAAGTTTCCAGGTCTTTTACTTCCGGGCTCTTGACCAGACCACCAGATCATTTCCAACTGCCCATGAACTTGCGTCTATTCTTAACTCAGGCCACTTCTCTTTCCACTCAAAGTGGATGCTCACAGCTCCATGCATTGAGAAGATTTTGCTTTACTACCTTTCAAGGCACCCCATGGATGTTGCTATGATAGAATCACCATCACTTTGGGTTTGTACCCACATGTGGCACTAACCCATCAGCAAACCGTACTTAGACCTTTTCCTTGTCCTTCAGCTGATTGTACAGGATGTCCTTCTTCCCCATCAATATGGCCATAGGAGCAAGCTGAGGAAGGGTCGTTGGTCCATCTGTGGTATGTGACATAAAGATCTGGGTATCTTCCCATACAGCTGACTCATGCCTGCTGGTCTTGCTCATGCTTGATCCTAGATATACCATTTCTGTCTTGTGATGGACTGCTACTGGGCCCATCTGATGTTAGACTCAGTAGTCCAACAGAACCCAGCTCTTCATAGGCACTTCCACACACATAGTCATTTGGTGCCCATGGTCAAGCATTCCATCTCTTATATAGTCCAGTAACATTCTAGGAGCCTGTGATGGTTAGGTTCATGTGTCAACTTGGCCAGGTGGTGGTACCCAGGTGTCTGGTCAAGCAAGCACTGGCCTAACCATTGCTATAAGGACGTTTGTGGCTGCTTGATAAACCAGAAGACTGGTTTATTAAATCATCAGTCAATTGACTGCAGCAGTGACTGATTATATCAACGAAGGGCATGTCTTCCACAATGAGAGAATGCAGTCAGCTGGATTTAATCCAATCAGTTGAAGACTTTTAAGTGAGACAGATAGAGGACCTTCACTTCTTCTTCGGCTGACCGGCAAAGCGTTTCCTGAGGAGTTCATTGAAGTTGCCAGTTTGTTTCCTGAGGAGTTCATCAAACATCTTCATTGGAGTTGCCAGTTTGCTGCCTGCCCTACAGAATTTGGACTCTTACATATCCATAGTTGCGTGAGACACTTTTATAAATCTTATATTTATAGATATCTCATATTGATTCTGTTTCGCTAGAGAGCCCTAACTAATACAGAGCCATTTTTCAATAATATCTGCAAGTGGCATGACTCTACTCAGAATCACAGGAGCCAGCATTGTGATTCTACTATAAGCTCCAAACTGTGTCTTTTTCTACCACTGACATCTGCAACACTGTCCCAAATGGCTTAAGTGGCAAGCCTGCTTGCACTGAAGCTGAACCTGCTGTAGAGCCCTTTCATGTTCTGGCCCACCCTCAAAGCTGACAGCTTTCTGTGTCAACCCATATATGGAGTGGAGCAAGTATTTAGGTGAGGAATGTGTGACATCCAGAACCCAAAGAAGCCCACCAAGCCCTTTGCTTTCTTTTTTTGTGGTAGGAGAAGCAAGGTGTAGATATGTTTCTTTTACTTTGGAAGGAAAATTCCAGTGTGCCCCTGACTCTGGACCTCTAAGAACCTCACAGAAGTGATAGGTCTGAGAATCTTCATATGGCCCATCTCCCGCCCTCTGGAGAGCAAGTATCTTACCATAGACTCCAGCATCCTAGCCACCTCTTGATTGTCCTGGTTGATCAGCAAGATGTCATCAGTGTAATAGATCCATGTGAGCCTCTGGAATGCTTGGATCTCTTCAGACTGTAAGCTGGTTAGAATCTATTATGTCCCCCACAAAAGCCATGTTCTTTAATGCAATCTTGTGGGGGCAGACTTATTAGTCTTTTGATTAGGGTGGAACCTTTTGATTAGGTTGTTTCCATGGAGATCTGACCCACCCAACTGTAGGTGAGATCTTTTGATTAGATCATTTCCATGAAGGTGTGGACCTGCCCATTCAGTGTGGGTCTTAATTAGATCGCTGGGGTCCTTTAAGAGAAGCTGAGAGAGACATTTTGGAGAGAAGCTAAGATATGTAATCCAGAGTTTGCCCCTGGCAGAAGCTAAGAGCCAGCACAGACCCAGACCCTTGGAGATGCTGAGAGATGCAGACAGAAGGAAGTTTGGAGATGCTGAGCTAAGAGATGAAGCCCTGAGTTTGCCCCGGAGAAGCAGACACTTAGAGAGAAACACCGTGGGAGAACAATCAGGGATGCACAGGAGCTGAGAGAGAGAAGCTAAAAGAGACAGAAGCCCAGAGACAATTTGAAAAAAACCATTTTGAAACCAGGACCCAGGAGCAAAGGACCAGCAGACGCTAGCAATGTGCCTTCCCAGCTGACAGAGGTGTTCCGGACACCATCGGCCTCTCTTCAGTGAAGGTATCCTCTTGTTGATGCCTTAGTTTGGGCACTTCTGTGGCCTTAGAACTGTAAATTTGCAACCTAATAAATCCCCTTTATAAAAGCCAATCCATTTCTGGTATTTTGCATAATGGCAGCTTTAGCAAACTGGAACAGAATGTATTATGACGGGACAGGAGAGTTTGCATAACCCTGAGACAAAATTGTAAATGAATGTTGTCGTCTGGCCCACATGAATATGAGCTACTTCTGATCCTCTTTTCAGACTGGAATAGAAAAGAATGCGTTTGCCAAATCAAGGCCACATACCATGTACCTGAGGCCTTATTAATCTGCTCTAGCAATGACATCACATCTGGCACAGCAGCTGTCCATCTTAATTCATTCTCTTGTGATTCATTTTCTTTTACTCTATCCAGTCTTCTATTGGGGCATTTGTAAATTTTTATTAATTTGGGGTAACTAGTTCTTTATATATTAAGAATACTATCCCTTTGTAATGTATGTTGCATATATTTATTCCCTGCTTGTCATTTCCTTTTCATGTAATTTATATTCTTTTTTTCCCATGTAAAACCTTCATTTGCTATATAATTAAATCTGTATTCCTCTTTATGGTTTCTGCTTTCAATGTGATACTTAGAAAGCCCTTCTCCAACAAAATAGATTCTAATCCAACACATAAATTCTAATGTTTTCCCAAATATTAGATGGCTATTGATATCATTTATTTAAAAATCCATCCTTTCTGCCACTGATTTGAATTGTTACTGTTATCATATGCTAAATAATTATACTCATAGTCACTGGGTTTCTTTCTCTGTCCATGATTTGATTTGTCTTTTCTCACATCCTTATCACACTTTTAAAATTACTCTAACTTTGTAGTGTGTTTTAATATCTCACAATGTTTTCCAAATTTCTTACCTTTCAATTATTTCTTGAAAAATCTCAACCATTTCTTTTTCCAGATAAATTTTTAAGTCACTTTGACAAAACCATTGCTTTTTTATATTGGGATTTCATTATATCCACAAATTAAAATGGGGAGAATTTATATTATTATACTATTGAGTTAAGAAGATAATGTTACCTCCATTTATTTAAATAATTTTTGTCTCTTTTTATAGTTAACACACACAAATACACACACATATGCATTCATCTTTTCTTGTAAATTTCATTCCTTGAAATTTGATATTTTTGCATTGCTACTGTAAATAGAACTTTTCCATTATATTTTCTAACTTTGCTGATAAATAAGGAATCAGTTTATTTCTTATATTTATTTTTCCTGGCTGTACCAAATTCTAATTTTTTAGAATTCTATTTGTTTGAGGTTTCTAGATATGCTATCACATCTCCAAAAAAAGATACATTCCAATGTTTGGAACTCTTATTTCTTTTTGTTTCAATGCATTGGGTCCAACTTTCACTTAATAGTGGTGATGTCAGTGATCAGTGATGTTTGCCCTGTCCCTAATTTAATGGGAATGCCTCTAGTGGATCGTCATTGACATGAAGTACATTTTCTTTAGCATACTTAAATTTTCTCTTAAATTTTCAGTTTTCTAACAGTTTTGTTGTGTTTTATCAAATGTCTTTTAAGCATGTATTGAGATGATCACATAGTTTTTCTTCTTTGGCATATTGAATTTTATTATAGATTCCCCAACATTAATATATTTTACTTGGTTTGGGGGTTTGTGTGTGCATGTGTGTGTATATGTACATATTTATACATGCCTACAAGCATATGCACATACACTTATTACTATAAGGCTGGATTTAACTTACTATTAGTTTACTTGAGATTTTTCTTTCACATTTTTTATAGTGAAATTGGTCTGCAGTTTTCTTTTTCTAAGAGAACTTCATCATAGTTCTGTATCAAGGTTATACCATCTTTATAAAATAGATAGTTCATGTCACTAATATCTATAAAGTTATTACCACTGAATTGTATATAGCATTCTCTTATAATTTTTATAGCCTTTGAACCTGTAATTGTACCCCTATTCATATGCCTAATGTCTTATATTTGCAGTTTCTCTGTTTTTTCATGTTTATCTTTACCAGAGGTTTATCTCGTTTATTGGTTTTTCTACATTGTTTTGTTTTATTCAAAGGACCAATAATCAGAATTATGTTTCAACTCTATTACTTTCCTTTTTTTAATTTATCCATCTCCTCTTTTATGTTTATCATCCCTTTCTCTTTCTTTCTGTAGATGGTTAGATTTTTCTTTTTAGATCCTTTAGTTCATTTACTTTTATTCTTTATTGTTTAAAAATAAAAGTTTATGGGTGTGCATTTTTTAATATGGCTTTGGCTGCATCCCATAAATTTTGAAATGAAGTATTCTAACATCTTATCTTCTTTTTTCCGAAGACATAGCTTTATTGATTTTATAAAAATGGCACATGTTCATCATAAAACAAATTAAACACAAGCAAATACAAAGAAGAAATAAAAATGATTAAAATTGCTTCATCCACAAATAACCATTATTAACCTAGCCGTTTGCTGAATATCTTTTCAGTCATTCTTTGTGCGTTATACACATATAATTTATATAAATGGGACCATATTATGGTGCCTTTTGCTGTGTCTTCTAGTTTGTTCTATTGGCGCTGTTCTGTAACCTGCTGATTTTCTGCAACAGTCTGTAATGGATGTATTTCCACATCCATAATTATAGGTCTGTGACCTTTTTAGTGGCTGCGTGGCATTCCATAGTGTGGGTGTTTCATTGTGAACGTAATCGTCTATTGACAGACATTTAGGATGTTTCTGATGTTCCTCTATTATACACTCTCTTGGATGTGTCCTTGGCAGCTGTGAAAATGTTTTTTGAGGGTCAGGAGAGGGAAGTGGGAGGAGCATAATGGGGCAGGGGAAGGAGCTTCCCTCAGTCATGGGGAGTCCTGGGGCATGAATTACATTGCAGAGTGTGCTCCCCAATCAGGGGGTCTAGGCAGTGCCCCAAGAGCTTCTACTACATCAGGGCCCTTCACTGGGGGTGTTGGGGCCCCCCAGGCGGCATTTGGCAATGTCTGGACCCATTTTTGCTTATCACGGCTGGAGTGGGTGGAGGCCGGAGATGCTGCCAAACATCCTACAGTGAATGCACAGGGCAGCTCCCCACGACAGGAATTCTGCAAAGTATCAGTAGTGCCCGGGCTGAGAAACCCTGCTCTGCCTGAACAGTCTTGAGATAAACATGGTTTGTGGACTTATCTTTTTATATTTGTGTGTTTATTTGTACTTTTATCTCCTGTGGGACTTCAGAACCACTTGAAATAGTTGTCTGACTTCACTGTTCCCAAATTCTGCCTCCCCAGTCTCTCGGCTGTCATTCTGGCCAGTCCACAGAAGACCCCCGTCCTGGTCTGCAGTGACCTCGGCGTGGCTGAGTCCAGGGTCAGGCCTCAGGGCCCATCCTACTTGACTGGCCATCGCCCTTTGACGTAATCTGTTGCCTTCTCATCCTTGCCCAACACTTTCTTCACTTGTCTTCCAGGACACATGCTCTCCTGCCTTTCCTCACCCTTCCATCTTAGTCTGCAGGGTTCATCCCCATCACTGAAGGGCCCCAGGCCTCAGTCCTACAATTTCTGGTCTTCATCTGTCCCCAGGCACTTAAGGATCCCACCTTGTTTTGTGGTTTTAAATACCCTCTGCATACTGCTCATTTCCAAATTTTTATCTCTAGCCTCAAGGATCTAACAGGCATCTCAAACTTTGCCTCTCCAAAACCGAGCTCCCGACACTTCCCCTTGATCTGCTCCTCCACTGCCCTCCCCACCTCAGTAAATGGCAATTCCCTTCTCAGGCCACAAAACTTGGGGTCATCCTGAATTCCTCTTTCTCCAAGGAGAGAGCTCCAGGTGAGGATCTTGTTCCAAACCTTTCAGTGGCATCACATCTCCCTGAAAGTAAAAGCCAAAGTCCTTGTACCTACAAGATCCTGCGTGATCTGCAGCCCCTCTCCTCTCCGCTTCCCTGGCTCCAGCCCCACGGCCACCTTGCTGCTCCTTGAACGTGCCAGCTGCCTGCTGCCGTCAGGCTCTTTGCTCTTCCCTTCCCTCTCCCTGGAATGTTCTCCCTCCAGAAGCTGCGTGGCTTGTGCCCACACCTCTTCCACGTCTGAGGTGACTCAGACCTCACCTTCTCGGTGAGGCCTTCTCTGGCCACCCCTTTCTAAAATCCCAACCCCTCTCCCCCCAGACACGCACCACGTCCTGTTCCTCTTCATCCAGGGCCCCTACACTACCTAAAATGCCACTTATTTTATTTATTTGTCCTGTGTAGCTTCTGTATCCCACATTGGAGTGCACATTCCTGGTCTGTTTTGTTCACGTCCATATCCCAGAACTGAACAGTGCCTGACGCGTAGTACACACTCCTCGAATATTTTTGAATGAATCTGAATGAAAGGCATGGACGCCGGTGAAGCCTGTTGTCAAGTCATTTTGATCAGAGTGACTGATGATAATGACAGCAGTGATAATCCCTAAAATACAGTGAGGGCACTCTTGCCAGGGACTGTGCCAAGTGCTCCCTTGTGCATTGTTTAATTTGCACAAAACCATCTGAGGTCGGCCCTACTATTAACCCATTGTATGGATAAGGCTGCTGAGGGTTAAGGAGCCATTAATAAGCGTTGGAGCCTGTGTTCAGAGTGTGCATGTCTGCCCAGTGTCACCTCTGTTACTCACCACCTCCAGCCCAGCAAGTGGGAGCAACAACTTACACCCCCAGAGGTGCCAGTTTCCCCCTCCCCATGCCAGCGCTGGATTTTGTAGATTAAAAAATGTTTACACTGATCTGATGATTGGAACTACGGATCCTCTGCTCAATGCCCCCAAAACAGATCCATATCCTCAGCAGGGGAACTGCTTAGCCCTCTGAGCCTCGGTTTTCTCCTCTGTGAAAATGGGAATCATCATAGTCCTTCCTTCTAGGAAGGATGTGATAATAAATGAGCCATTTGTGCAGGCACCAGAGCTGTGTATGCTTGTGGAGGCCCCAAAGTTTGCAGGGGGAAGGGAGGACCCATATTCCCCTGACCCGGGCACAGAAGGGTGCAAACTCTGATTTTCAAGGGTGAGATGGTCTGGGTTCTAAGACATGCTGTCACCTTGGGCGAGCTGTACCTGATTTGGCAGCGTTTGGCCGTTGCCCATGAGAGGCCGGGGAGCAGAGCATGCCAGGCTTCCTGTGCTGCCCGGACGTGCTCTCCGAGGCCGGCTCTCCCAGGCCCTTTTCACCGATGAGTTAGAGGCAGACCAGGTGCAGAAATGGCCCTGGGGACACCTCTGTGTGACCACAGGGCCCATCCTCGCCCTCTCAGGGCCTGTCTTCCCCTTCTGCCACCCACCTCTCCCGGGAAAGGATAACAGAAGCTTTGCCTGCTGCCGCCTCAGCCCTCCCCGCATCTCCATCTCAGCTTAACCAGGGACTTCGGCAGGCAGTGCTTTTCTCGAGAGTTCACAAAAACATGTAAACACGGGTGAGGATACAAAATATTGAGCGTCAAGGCAGGAAAACATGCCAGTGTTTGTTGTGTTAATTGAATATTCATGAGCTGACTGTTTAAATTACAGTTCACAACTGTTGCGGGGCCCGATGAATAATTTGAACGAGGGTGGCCAAAGAGATTTCAACACTGCATTAGCAAACTGCTCAGGATCAGCTACAGAGAATTTATAATTAGCTTGGAATATCCTATAATAAATTCCTTGGAAAGATGGTTTTAATTAGCACACGTGCTAATTCAGAACGTTCAGCACCAAGGGAGAGGGGGTGGGGAGCCCTTCCCTTGGCTTAGCTTTCCTCTCTCACAGGGGTCCCCCCACCCTGAGCCACCCTGAACCAGCCCCTCTGCAGAGCCTGCCTCCTGAACCCCCCTTCCCACTTCCACTCCCCATCTCAGCCGAGACACCTGCCACACTGGCCGGGCCTGAAGCAGGGGCCTCTGCCTTGGTCTCCCCACTTCTGTGTCTCCCACTCTGGCCTATCCTGCCTTGGGAAAGCCAGTGTGAGCTTTCCAAAATGCAAGTCCAATCCCATCCCTGCCCCTTTACGAGACCCTCGGTTGAGGAAGCCCGTGGAGCTGAAGTGCCTTGTCAAGGTCATCCATGGCCCTAAGGGGCACCCAGGACCCCGATGTGGGCTGGTATCTGGGCATGTGGGGATGGGGAGAGGCATCACTGGCAGAGGGATCAGCACAAGCAAAGGCAAGGAGGCAGGGACGTGCCATTTGCAGACAACCAGAGGCAGCAGGATGAGGAGAGGCTTGCAGGAAGCAGGGGCCCGCCATAGGGTGCCTCGGGCACTTGGCCAGGGAGGATGCAGGAGGCCAGTCCTACTAAGGATTTCAGTGTGCACAGGGCTGGTCTGGAGACAGACCCAGAGCTCCCAGGCTGACCTGGCTCATTCATTCAACATTTGCTGCGTCCCTACTGGGCCAGGCCTGGGGCAGGACAGGGGAGAAACTGCCCCACACAGAGCAGCCATGCCCCGTCTTCATGCACAGAGCTTACACTCAGGTGAATGGATAGTTACAAATCGTGGTAAGTTTAATGACAAAAATCACAAGGTGCCCAAGAAGAGAGACACTGGGGGACCTGGTTTAGGTGAGAGGGTTTTAAGTGAGAAGTGGTGACATCTGAGCAGGGCTCCAGGAGGAGGAAGCTGAGCCTGCAGGATGGCAGAGCTGCCCTGGGCCTAGGGGCAGGTACTGAGGACAGGGGGTCTAGCGGAGCCCTAACAGCGGCCAGGGTGGGCCTGGGCCAGTAGGGGGAAGAGCATCTCTCCATGGGGAGCTCACTAGGGGGAGAGGAAGTGACCCCCTTGCCTGGTTCCAAACCCTGACTCCAGTGTTAGAGCTGCAAGACCTTGAGCACGTCCTGTGGAATTCCTGAGCTTCCTGCCCTCAGGGTCCATGCCTGTACTTCTTCATTCCCTCTACAAGCCTTCATTAAGCAACCTTCTGTGGACCAGGGCCCGCTCCAGGCCCCAAGCAGTGAGCAAAGCCCGTGACCATCCCTGACTTGTGGCACTTCCATTCCAGGGGAGTGGACAGACAGTGAGACGAAGTACACTCTGCCCTCCCCACCACGCAGATGGGGAAGCAAAGGCCCTCTGCCTCAGAAGCTGACACATCCTTCCAGAATGTGGCTCAGCCCCAGTGCTGTGGATAAGGGCACCAGGCCCTCGTGGAAGTGAAAACAGAGGGTTCACAGCTTGGAAAAGTCATTTTGGGTTTGCTTCCTCCTGCCCCAGGTGCCTCCCAACCCAACAGCACAGGGAAACCTGCTGGGCCACCCTCTGCTCCGACGCCACTCTGGCTCCCCAGGGCCGGCAGAACCCAGTCCTCTCCAGCATCTGCCCCTCCTGGCTCCTCCCCCAGCCTCGAGGCTTCCTCTCCCCAAGGAACCCCAGAGCTCCTGCGTCCCCCTGACACTCGGAGGCAGCCAACATGCTCACTCCCAGCACCGAGCATCACCCTCCGGCTCTGCTTTTAGTTACAGCAATTCCAGGTGTTTTGTCCTTGTTTTTGTACAGAATTGTGCAGCATTAGTCAAAATAAGACAGTTGTTTGTGCTCACTCCCTGCATGGTAATAACAAGAACCCAGGGCAGAAGGAAGTTGTGAGGCCAGCCCAGCCCTCCCTGTGCCCCTCCCCCTCAGAGTCAGAAGGACTCAGGCTTCAGGGTCAGACAGACCCGAGTTTAAATCCCAGCCCTGCTCCATATGCACTGAGTCTGGGGAGGAGTTTACATCTTCCTGAGTCTCCATTCGTAACTCTGTAAAGTGATACATAGCACCTACCTTGCAGGGTCATTCGGAGGACCGCTTAGGACCGAAGAGAGTGTGGCCTGTTGGTGGCTCACCGGCCATCAGCTCTGCAGTTCCGATCCCCATGGGGGCACACCCCACCCTCCACAATTACACTGCCCCCTGAGCCTCTCAGTGAAAAGTCTCTTGCATAATAAATATGAGCATTTCTGCTATAGATGGATGCATTCTTGAAAAGTCTGCAAAACCCTAAAGACAACAAGACTCATGGGGAAAACAGAGTTGGGCCAAACCACTGGGGTCTACATAACTCCTGCCCCACCTCTCCCCTCATGGTCCCAGCGCAGCACCCGGGAGGAGTCATCCCCACGGGCTGCCTGTGTTTCCTCCCCTCCCGTTCTCAGTGGCCCTCAACTCCACCAAAACCACAAAGCTGCTCCAGTTGATGTCACAGTGGCCATCATACTGCCAAAGCCATGAGGCACTTGCTGTCTTTATCATACTTGAATTTGGCTGGCTTGGACCCACCGACCACTCCCTCCTTCCTGAAACCCTTGCTCCCTGCACGTGACAGACTCTGGGCTTTCCTCCCAGCTCAGGCCCCTTTGCAGGCTCCTCACACATCTCCCTCTGCTTGATTCCCCACCGTGGTGACTGGTCCCACTGGGCATCCCAGGCCAGCTTCTGCTGCTCAGTCCCCTCTCCTAAACACTAGACCAGGTAATGATGTGTCTCCAGCTGACCCTGCTCAAAGCTGACCACTCCTCCCCATATGGCCCGGCATGTCCCTTCTCCCATGTGACAGCCTGTGACTGGCGATGACCTGGTGTCGCCTTGGCTACCTGCCACGAGCAGTCCCGAGTCCTGCAGAGTGTCCTCCTTGGCATCTCTCCCACACGTCTCTTCTGTCCCATCCATCTGAGCCTCGGGTAGTGGCCACATCTGTCACTTCTCATCTGGGAGCTTCCACTTGTCACTTAGCAGCCATGCTGGCCTATCTAAAGTACAAGACTGTCCTCTGCCTAAATCCCTTCTGGTTCCCAGTGACCCTTAGGATAAAGCAGCCTGGCCCTAGCCTGCTTCTCTAAGCTGCTCCTTCCCCAGCCCTCCCCACCATGCGTCACTTCAGCTCGATGGAGGCCTTATTGACCATCTGCTCTTGGTCCCCCATCTTACAGCCTCATGGCGGCCTCTGGTTTTCCTGAAAGCACTCATTGCCACTGAGGCTGTACATTGATTTGGGTATTGAATTGATGAATATCCATCTCCCCCATGAGGCTATAAGCTGCACAGGGCAGGAACTGCACCTGGGTTATTCACTGTGATCCCCAGTGCTCGGCACAGCGTCTGGCACATAGCAGATGCATAGCAAATATGGGCATTTCTGCTATAGATGGATGCATTCTTGAAAAGCCTGCAAAACCCTAAAAACAACAGAACTCATGGGAAAAAAACAGTTGGGCCAAACCATTGAGGTTTACATAACATTGTAACCAAAGCACTAGGGAACTCTGTAACAATCCTGATATATGTACGGGCGCACTTAAAAAATACTCCATAAGAACTGGGAAGGCAGCTTGTTGGAAGAGAACATAAGGACCCATTTTGGACACTGGGTTATGGAGACAAGGCAAAAGGCACAAAAATTGGGCCAGAGCACGGGGCCAGGACAAGAGGGAGAAGGTGGGGTGCGTGGGCACCGGAAACAGTGCTCTATTTCTCCACTGCTTGCTGAGCTCAGCTGGATCAGTATCCTCCGTGTCAGCTGCTGTTCCACAGGGGAACTGGAAGAAACGTGTGGGCCTGAGCAGGACTTCACATGACGTGACCGTCCCCCACTTACCAGAAGGGGTGGGATATTTTGGGTCACAGTGGGAGCAGGCCGTGTTTGCTGAGTGGGAGCACACTAATGGTGCATGCTGCCCCGAGTGACATGGTCGGCCTACTCGTCTGTCATTCTCGCTGGGCCTGGTGCCCCTTCCTGGATGGCCCCAGCCTGTGGCAGAGCACAGGCCTCAGCTTTGGTCTCGAAGTGAGAATGCGCCATGTGGCATGTGGAGTTGCCCAAAATGTGTGTGCAGCCCGTAAAGGACTTTATCGTTGTCCAAGAGAAATAAATGGGCTTGGACCTTGGCAGTGGCAGTTGGCAAGAAGGGGGTGGATTAGGGAGGTCACAAGGAGGTGGCACGTGTCCATCTTGGAGGCAGAAAGGATGTGGGAGGTGAAGGAAGGAGGAGTCCGTGCCTATCAGTCATTCAGCAAACACCCACAGGGCACTTTTCTAGGTGCTGACAGCCTGTATTAGCTAGGGTTCTCTAGGGAAACAGAATCAATGAGAGATATCTATGAATATAAGTTTTATAAAAGTGACTCACACAACTGTGGGTGTGCAAGAGTCCAGATTCCACAGGGCAGTCAGCAAACTGGCAACTCCAATGAAGATATTCGATGAACTCCTCAGGAAACGAACTGGCAACTTCGACGAACTCCTCAGGAAATGCTTCGCTGGTCAGCCGAAGAAGTGACAGTCCTCTCTCTGTCTTGCTTAAAAGTCTTCAACTGATTGGATTAAATCCAGCTGACTGTGTTCTCTCATTGTGGAAGACACGCCCGTCGTTGAGTCATCAGTCACAGCTGCAGCCAATTGACTGATGATTTAATTAACCAGCCTGTTGGTTTATTAACCAGCCACAAATGTCCTCGCCGCAATGGTTAGGCCAGTGCTTGCTTGACCAGACACCAGGGTACCATCACCTGGCTAAGTTGACACGTGAACCTAACCATCACACAGCCCATCAGGGGACAAATGAAGATCTTTGCCCTTGTGGAACATGCATTCCAGGGGAAGGAGAATCAACAGTAAACTAAGTCATGATAGCCATAGTGTGTGGTAGCAGGTGACGAGTACTTTGAAAGGGAAAAGAACAGCCACATAGAGGGGGCTGGGGAGGCAGGAGGCAGGGCACTGGAGGTGGGGAGGGGCAGTTCACAGCATTTGGTAGCTTCAGGAAGCCCTCTTTGGGAAGGGGAGATTTCAACAAAGACTTGCAGGAGGTGAGGGAGTGAGCCGGGTGGGTTTCTGGGGGAAGAGCATTCCAGAAGGAACAGCTAACTTGTAAGAGTTTCCCAGCCCCAGCACTATCAACATTTTGGGCTTCTTAATCCTTGTTGTTGGTGGGTTGTCCAGTGTTGTCCTGTGCATTGTAGGGAGTTCAACGGCATCCCTGCCCCTACCCACTAGATGCCAGTAGCAGCCTCCTAGTTGTGACAACCAGAAATGCCTCCAGACATTGCCAGGTGTCCCCTGGGGCTAGAGCAAGGGCCCTGAGGTGGGGGTGTGCTTGGGCATTCAGGGAATAGCAAGGATGCCCGGGTGCCAGAGCAGGGGTGAGGGAAGGAAGGAGGCCAGAGAGAGAACGGGGACAGGGAGGATTTTACAGTGTATTCAGGACTTCAGCTTTTACTCTGAATGGAGTGGGAGTTATTGCCGGCTCCGAGCACAGGAGAGAGAGCCTGCATCCCAGAGATGGGAAGGAAGCACAGGGACCACAGCCCAATCTCACCTGAGAAGTCTCACACCCTCAGCTGGGCAGCCCCAGACCCAGTGGCTCAGCAACCCATATTTGCAAACCTCGCTTCAAACTCGAAACCAGCCTCCAAGGGGGCCAGTTGCTTTCCGTTTATGTCCTTCCCTGCTGGTGCCTTCACAGCCCCGACAGGATGATAGTGTAACAAGGAATTGGGCTGTTGCTTTAAAGGATAAATTAGTCTGACTCTTAACTCAATAATTAAAACTGTGATGGCGCTCGGCCTGCAGGGATAATGCACTATTATTATAGTCGTTTGTTTCAATTAAATGCTTACTGATTTTACAATAGCAGCTGGGCACCTGTGCACTACAGCTATTACTCTGAACAAGACATCTCGAGTTTCTGGAGAAATTTGTCAGTGCTTGAAGGATCTCCCGCCAAGCTTGAAAGTTTATTAGAAATACTACTGACAAGGGTTCGGGGCGGGGGCAGGCACAGGAAGTGGCTTCTGATTGGCTTTCTTTTCTTCTCCTTTTGTGCTGGAATTTTTTTCCTAAAAGGAAATAATTTTTAGAAATTTGACTTTAAAAACCTCAGAAAGCCTTGTCCCCCTGGAAGGCTGGCCTGGGGGTGCTTTGGCAGTGACTCCCCACATCGATTCCAGGGTGTGGGGGGGCTGAGTGCCCAAAATGCCCACATCCTAATCCCCAGAACCTGAGGCTGTGTTACCGTCCGTGGCAGAAAGGACCTCACAGGTGGGATTAAGTGGAGGGTCTTAAGATGGGGGGATGATTCCAGATGATCCGGGTGGGCTCAAAGTAATCACGGGTCCTTGTAAGACGGAGGCAGGGGGGTCAAACACACCTGGTGGGCGGCACGACGATGGAAGCTGAGAGAGAACAAGCTGGGAGAGGCAGCGCCAGGGGCCGTGAGCAGAGGAAGGCACGCAGCATCCATCCCGGAGCCCCCCGAGGCTGACAGCCCTTTGACAGTGCCCCGTTAGCCTGGCATTCAAGGACCCTCACCTCTGACCCCTGCTGACCTATGAAGCCCTCCGAAGCCTCAGCTGTATCCACACTGGGGGCTGCTATTTCATCTCACCTCCAGGGCTTTGTAGAGCTGCTCCCTCTTCCTGGACATCTAATCCCTGATCAACTGCATGACTCTGTTCAGACCCCACTTCTTCTTGGTAGCCCTCTTCTTGTCCAGTCTGGGTAGGGGGGTGTCACACAGGTCTTGCCGCCATTGCCCCCACTACCCAAACCTCTTGAGGGAAGGGTCTGTGTTTGGGTCCACCCTGTATTCTCTGAGCCCAGCATCTGGACTTGGCCTCGGGTTTGCTGAAGGGATGGAAGGAGGCATCTGGGATGCATCAGCGAGTAGCTGGTTCTTGCCTCCTCTCAGCAGGACCCTGTGCAACTCCTGGGAGGTGCAGAGAGCTTGATGCTGAGTGAGGAGTTGGCAGAGGCCAGAGAGGGGACTGTCATCCATCAGGCTCCCTGGAAACAAAGAAGGAGACTCTGTGCAGGAAGTTGATTGCAGGCCACTCTTGGGAACCTCACTTCTGAGGGCTAAAGGAAACAGGATTGGGGCAGAGAAAGAACATGAACCAAAATGTATGCTAGACCCCTCAGCTGAACCTGTGGGGAGCTCTGGAGCTGGGATGCCCCTTTCATGATCTCCCAGATTGGAGCACGGGGGCAGGGAAGGCTTGTAACCTTGTCTAAGGCAGCTCCATCAGCTAAAGGCAACTCCTAAGGAGCGAGGCAGCTGCTGACTGTCAGCAGCCAACACTCCCAGCACCTGGGGGACAGAGTGCCATGGTCATGGGGCAGGAGATCGGAGGCGCTCCATGGTATTCACTGTGGGGGTCATTGCAGCCTGGATTCTAGAGAGAGGCTGGGGTGCAAGGTCAGAGGCTGGGACCAGGGCTCAGCCAAGGGAGAGCACACTGAGCAGTGTTTCCTAAGCCCACGCTGTACAGGAGGGTGGCCCGATGCAGGCTGGCTAAGGACACGGGCCTGGACACCAGGCTGACCTTGATTTGAATCCCAGCTCTACCACTTAGAACCACATGACCTTGGGCATGTTACTTCTCTTTTTGATCCTCATCTGTAAAATGCTAACTATAAACACACTCTCCTCTCTCTACTGGGTGAGAATTAAATGTGGTAGGAAGGTTAGTGCTCAATAAAGGGTAGAGCTGCAATTATTATTTCTATTCACTCAACAACATTCATCTAACACAGGGGTTGGCCAGCAAATCCGGCCCACCACCTGTCTTTATAAATAAAGTTTTATTGGCATACAGCCACATCCACTAATTTACATATTCTCCATATTTAATAATATGCTAAAATATTTAATATTGGATCCTTTGCAGAAGAAAGCCAACTCCTGACCTCACAAATATAA
Source organism: Choloepus didactylus (assembly GCF_015220235.1). NCBI lineage: Eukaryota > Metazoa > Chordata > Mammalia > Pilosa > Megalonychidae > Choloepus > Choloepus didactylus. Next base: position 47,900,707 of record NC_051325.1, read on the forward strand.
TAAATATTTGTGAAGCACCGCCCCAGTGCCAGACTTTAGGCTGTTGCTTTATTGTTCTTGGCTCCTCCCTCCCTGCTTCTCTCTCCTATTTCAGAACGATTCATTATTTCTGACCTTTTCTTAGCCCATCTAAGATCTATGAGCTCACAGCACAAAGGGATGAAGGGAAGGAAACCTTCTCCGATGGAGAGGGGATCCTCCCAGCAGCCCCCTGAGGGCAGGTTCCTTATCACCCTCTTCCCACATTAAAGCTGTCTGGGTGCAGTGAAATGATCTTAGACTCTTGGCTTTACCAATTCCTGGCTGTGTGACCTTGGGAAAGTCACCTAACCTCTCTGAGTTTCTGTATCTTTATTGTAAAATGTGGGTGATAGTAGTGCCTGTTTGCAGAGCTCCTAGCACAGTGCCTGACACATAGCCAGCACTCACTAAACCCCATAGTACATGTTATTGTTAGTATTCCTCTGAAACAGAAATGCGAGTGTCTGTTGGAAAGGGCTACTCGGACTGTGGAAGGGAAGGGATTGTAAAATGCTGGTCAGTGTCTTCTTAATTTCCCTGTGGGGTCTGGTCGCGCTTAGAGATTAAGAAGTTTCTGGACCCTCTAAAACTGAGGCAGAGGTTTAATGAGAGAACATAATTGAACAGTGCCGCTGTCACCAGCAGCAAAACATTCCAATTCCCCAGGCAGAGCGTGAGCCTGTGTTTAATGAAGCCTCGTTCCTGCCCAGGGGGAAGCTGGGCCTGGTGTTAGCTCTGTGAATCGGCAGAAGGAGGAAAGGGGAAAGGTGTGATTTCATATTCTCTACCTGCCATGTGGGATTACCCTGAGCACACGAGGCTGATCTCTGTAGAGATCGCAAATGGGGAATTCGTTGAAAACGCCTTTGTGTTCCAGCAGCCTTGAGAATCTGTTAACCTAATTACACTCACAGCGCCGCCCCGTTGCCGTTCCCTGTTTCATCCTTGCTGGAGAGGTGCAGATGTGGCTCCTGAAGGAGTCCGTATGTTTCCACGAGGGAAGCAGGAGGCGCGATGCCTTCAGTTAGCAGGCAGCTCGTGAGGGCGAGATCGGCGCCAGGCCCTCTGCCCGGAGCTGGCGGCAGGTGTCCGCCACGAGCAGGTGACGGAAGCACCGGGGCAAGTGCTGGGAAAGGCTCAGGAAGGGGGTGCGGCCAGAGGACGGATGAGGAAACACAGGTCAGAGAGGGCTTCTCTGAAGAGGTGACATTTCAGGTGAGCCCCAAAGGACGGGGACATGGAGAAGAGAACAGTGAGCCAGAGGGGAAAAGGTTCCCATCCTGGAGAGCAGCCCCCATGGCCCCAGGGAGCTCTGGGAGAGGGCTGGGAGTCAGGAGGAGAGAGCGTCTGTGCATCTGTGCATCTTTGGGGGGTGTTTTACCAGGCTTGGTCATTACCGAAAGGGCTGCAGAGGAGCCACTGGGAAGTTCTAAGCAGGGTGAGTCTGGTGCCCGTGTGGGACCCCAAAGGAGACAAGAAGGAGGGCTGGTGCTTCAGATTGGGACCCCCCTAAAAGCAGACCCTGAGACAAAGGTTTGGGTGCAAGTAGTTTGCTTGGGGTGATCCCAGGAAGCGCAGTGAGACCCAGAAGGGAGAAAGGCAATATGGGGGTGGGGGTGGGTTTAAGGAGTTCGTCCGACTGTAGGTGACCGAGTGCAATCCTGGTGGGGACCCGCAGAGGGGACAATGGAATACCCATAGGAATGTCCCCGTCCTCATTGCTTGCGCACTCCATCAGCGCCTCAGCACTTGCAGGCCGTGGAACACACTCAGGCAGGGAGGTGCAGAAAGCAGAAGTGCAGAACATACAGTAACCCCTAGGGTGACCCCCAGGGCCCCCACAGCATCTGCTGGAGTGCAACAGGGCAAAAGGTGATGATTGCTGAGCTTGTTGGGGGGTTGGGAGTGGGGGTTCCGATTGAGGAATCCTGTGAGCTAACAGAATATTCCTAAAGACAGTAGAGGAATGTTTTGGAAACTGTCTGACCACTTCTGTGTTCCTCTCCTGTGAGTTCACCTTCTTTTTTCTTTTAAAGCCTGCAGTTGATTTTAAATGAAACTTTCTTGGGTGGAGACGGCTAGAATCATCACCAGGAAGTCGCCCTCTGGTTTGTAGTTATCTACATAGAAGCTACTGACTCACTCAGAGGGAGAAGAAAGGAGGGGAGGTGGGACTGAGGATAAGGACGCCAGCACTTAAGGAGTGAGCTGGAGAAGACGGAGAAGGATGGTTAGGAAGGTACTGGATAGTCAAGAGCCATGCCCTGGACAGACGGAAGAGAGCTGCAAGGGAAAGCAGCAGTCCTGGGGGGTGAGGACTGTGGAGAGTCTCGGGGAAGGGGTCACAGCTTAGGGGAAAGGCTTGATGGTGTGGAGAAACCCAGCTCCACCCTTAGTAGCTGCACTGATCCTGGGCAGTTCTCTGAACCTCTCTGAGCCTTGGTTTTCTCGGCTAAGGATGATTACCTACCTCCTATGGTTGTTAGGGTGAATCGATAAGTCATATATGGAAATACTTAGCACTGTTCCTGGCACATAGTTAGCACTTAATAAAAATTGCTCCTCCTCCTCCTTTTCCTGATGAGGAGATGGTGGTGAGGACAATGAAGATGGTTATAGTGATGGAGATAGTAACGAGGACAGGTGCCAGATGAGTCATTGATGGGAGGAGAGGACCAATCACAGGCAGTTCTTTGAAGTTTAGCTGTGCAGAGAGGATAGAAAGTTGAGACAGAGGTTTGTAGGAGGCCTGGGGCTAAGGGAGGTGTTTGTTTAAAGGTGGGAGAGGAGTGGGCAAGGTTTGATGCCAGTGGGATACATCGACAGAGAAGCGAGACCGGGGCTGAACTGACGGGGGATGCCTTGGCTGATGGTCCTAGGCAGCAGAGCCGACACGGGGATTCTTGGGAAAGCTGTGTGTTGAGGGAGCACCCCCAGGAGAAGGGGGCTGCGGGGATCAGGACAGCACAGAGGAAGGAGTTGAGCAAGGATGTGGTCTCAGCTGGAAACTTCCTTCTGCCTGGTCCCAGGGGAGTGCAGGGGCTCAACTGCACCATAGAGGAAGGGGATTGGCCCCCTTATAACCACAACAGGAGCCCCTGGCCCAGAGCCCCACCCACCATTCATGGAGACCCAGGACACAGCTGAACTAAACGTAACATTCCCACATCACATCCGGTCGTGCTGTTTTGTCTGTAATTTTATTCAATATGTCCTATAAGCATTTGCTTTTTCTGTGAGCAAGGCATTAATCTAGGTATTAAGAATATATATTTTAGAAAAGCCACTGGTCAGTGTACAAGTTCTGTAGTTCCAAAGAGGGTCCATTCTGAGGATCCTACTTCAAGAAATGGGAGGAAAAGCTCATTATTAACAAGCTTCAATTGCATAATGCATCCATCCATGTGATGAGAAAGATTTAAAATCAGCAAAGATTACTTTCAGGTAAAATAAGTGATTATTGGACTTAAAAAGCAATAAAAGCAGCAAAAACAAACAAACAAACAAAAAAACAACCCTGCAGATAATCAAATAAGCCAAGAGGATCAACTCAAGATTTTCTTCCAGAACGCCAAGGAAGAAATTAAAGAGCTCAAAATTATAACTGAAAAGATAAAAGAAATACACATTGAATCCTGATGATTCAATAATTGTTTAATAGGAAATTCAGAAATAAGGCCAATGGAAAAGAGGCAATAATCAAAGAAATAATATTAGAAAATATCTCTTATTTTAAGAAAGTGGAAAGTGTTTAGCTCAAAAGAGCCTACCAAATATTGATATCTAAAAATATCATGGTGCAATTTTTTTATTTCAAAGAAACCATGGAGTAAAAAATTATTTAAAGAAGCAGTCCAGTTGTTTGAGAAATGAATCAAAATAGAGAGGTCAAGTATGGAAAACACATAGTATAAAAATAAAGCGGTGTGAGCAATGAAAACAGCAAAGCCTAAAGCTAATGTCTAAGTACTGTTATCATGGTTATGAAACTTAATTCAAATGTAAAAAAATGAGTATAGAGTAAATTATTTAATGAAAAAACATGAATTAATAATACCAATCTGCAACTCAAACATCTGATGAAGGGAAAAAATAAAAGTTTAAAACTTTGAATTCTTTACAGCGATATAATACAATGGATGACAGAGACACGTTAGTTTAATTTTTTTAAAAACATAAAGGTAACAACTAGGAGAATGAAGTTTGGATTGTACAGTATACAAATCACTAGATGAAACTTGATCAACAAAGGAAAGATAGGAAAAATAAAAGATAAGGAAGCAAAAAGTAAGCTGAGATGACTATGAATTCAGTCTTCACAATAAATATAAATGGGTTAATTTTCTTGATTTATAAACAAGATGCCTCATGTATATTGTTGTAACTATTTAACTTATCCCTCCTTAATTATTTTTATTCCTATCACTTTATTATGTACTTTCAATTTTTTGTTTGCTTTGATTATTTATGTTTCCTTTACCAGCAAAGTGAAGGAAACTCCCCCACCCACCCATACCCTAAACAAATGTAGAGAAGATGCAGTCTTATCTGGCTCATCAAATGTTAGGAAATTTTGTTGACTTCTTAAAGACCATGGGATTGAACAACATCCTATGCTGAGTCTGACTCAGAGAATAAAATATCCAACCAATGGTGCATTTCCTCCAGTCCCCTACCAATTCTGCCCCATTCTTTTCTATCATAATGACATTCCATAATGTCCTTAAGAAAAGAATCAAGTATGGAATTTTGCTTCCAGGACTGCCATCCCTTCCTTCATTCCATTTTCCATCCTTCAACAAATTTTGATTAAGCGCAAATATACTATGTTCCAGAAGCTTTCAAAAGCATTGGTAATAAAATGGCACATGAGTTAGCCCTCTACTCACAGAGCTTACATTCCAGAGGAAGAAAGACAATAAACAAATAAATGAACAAAATAACTATAGCTTGGAATAATCATTAAGTAAACAGAGTAAGAAATTGGAAAGTCATAGTAGCAGTTGGTTGGGTATTTTAGACAGAATGGTCAGGGAAGGCCTGTCTGAGGAGGTGACATCCAAGTTAATAACTGAAAGATGAGGAGCCACATGAAGGGCAAGGGGACAAGTACTCCAGGTAGACAGAAGTGCAAGCCCAGAAGCTTGAGGCAGCCATAGCCTTCAGGTGCTTGAAGGTTGAAAGAAGGAAGCTTGGTGGAGCTGGAGCGCAGGAAGTGAGAAAGACAGCGTGCCAACAGAGTTTGAGAGATAGACTAGGGTCAAATAATGCAGGGCCTTGAAAGCTGTGATAAGTGGAGTATATTTTATTCTAAGAGGATCAGGAGACCAATGAAGAATTTTAAGCAGGAGAGTAGCATGACCTGGTTTACAGTTTTTGGAGATCCTCTGGTGATTGTGTGGAAAATAGATTGGGGTGGCAAGAACAAAGAAAAAGAGAAGAGGTGGTGATGGCTTGGGAGGGAGAGGAGTGTGAGAGATTTCGGATTTATTGTAGAGGCAGAGCCAACAATGGTGGGAGGGTCAGGGAAAGGGTGAAATCAAGGATGATGCCCAGGTTTGTGGATCGGGCAGCTAACTGCAAAGATGTGCCATTTACTGATTTGGTAAAAATGGAGGGGGAATGGATTTAAGGAGAATTAGAGTTCCATTTTCAATATATTAAGTTTGGTATGCTTGTGAGGCATCCAGGTGAAGATGTCAGTTAGGCAATTGAATGTAAGAGTCTGGAGCCCAGGTTGGAGATGGGGCAGGGAGGGGGGGATCCGTCCTACAGAATTGCAGGCATTTCATGATGCTTAACATGGCCCATGAAACCATGGGTGTTTGCCAGCCATTTCCCCTCATCTCAGACTTCCCAGAGCGCACCACATTTAAGTTCAACATGATGCTTTAAAGAGCCCATTTAATTTTGTTGTTGTTGTTTTGGATCTGCTTTTGAAGAAATAAAATATTATAGATACAAGTTAAGCAACCTTTGTATCTGTCTCTCCTTTCCCAGAAGGAAATGACCACTATTCCATAGGAGGCATTTTTATGTGTTTACTGCATTTTTATGTATCCTTAACACTTTATAGTAATGTTTCATGTTGTAAGCATGTACTTAGAGGTGTTGTCCTGTATGACTCCTTCTGAAACTCTTTTTCACTCATTATTGCTTTTTAGTTCATTCACATTGATAGATGTAGCTCTGTTTAGAATTGCGTTATGTGAAAATACAACAAATTTTCACCATTTCCCAACTGGTGAACACTTAGATGGTTTTTAATTCTTCTGGAAGTACAAAACGCTTAATGAACATCCTTTTTGTAACGTATAATTTTTGAAAGGTAACATCATGGCTCTCATACAAATGTAAAATGAACAGGTGTAAAAATGTATTTAACTCATTAATTAATGAGGATGCCAGTAAGATGTTATAGTCAGTTCAAAGGAGAATATGAAGAACAGACACAAACATAGGTAATCAGAAATACTAAAATAAGTTTGCTAATAGATACAAAACTGGTTAATGTCTGTAGGGTCATAGAATGTAATGTCTAAAATCATTTTCTACAGGGTGGATCAATTGTACTTCTGTCAAACAATATTAATTTGCATTTTTATGAACAAGAATACATTGTATTAATACCACTTTTGACAGCTGATACAGTTATAAAATAGTCTAGTGAAAGATAAAGGCATACGTTTCTTTAGACCCAGATAACCCCAGAGGTCCGCTAGACAAGGCCTAGCATTCCATTAAAGGGTTCATTTGCCCATTTCAAAGTCTTTCTCAATTTTTTCTGGTAGTATAGATGTCTTCTTATGCAAATAAGAAAGTTTCTCCTTAGTAAATATTTAGTAGAATTGTTAGGTTATCAGACATGTGCACTTTTGAACAGCAATATTGACACAGTGTTTCCTAAGGTATAAATGGAAACTCAAAGGGCTGTTAAAATTATGAAGATATTCAACCTCACTAGTAATCAGAACAGTGCAAAAGAAAACAAGTTTGAGATAGCATTTCACACTTAGCAGATTTGCAAAAATCCAAAGTCTGCCATTATCAAATGTTGGCAAAGATACTAAATTACTGAGTTGGAAATATCTGGTTGAAGAATTCTAAAGCAGGCAGCTGGAAATTTTTTAAAACCCCAAACACAGATCCCTAAGGCCAATTTGCCCTTGGGGAAATAATGTCAGATTTTTGTTTAGGGCTTGTGGCTGGAAGAGTGTGTACATGTTGGGGTATGGAGAGGGGAATGTTTAGAGAATAGACTTAAAAATGTAAGTCTGTTTCTCTGGCCTTTTTATGATTTATATTATAATAAAGTAAATATATATTTCACAATAAATTAAGAACTGGACTAGAAACCAAAATCTAAACTATACGTTGTTTACAGGACACACACTTAAAATAAATGATACAGGACAAAAATCAAACAGTGGATAAAATAAAGTGAACAATAATAGCAGAAAAGTAGGATTTAAGACAGAAACATTAATTGAAGCAAAGATGCTTATTATTTTTATTAGCAAGGAGAAGCCAATAATGAAGATATAGCATTCTGGACATTTATGTGATTAATAACTTCATGTCAATACAAAGGAAAAAATATGTTTAAATTCTACAGAGAAATTGATGGAAACACAGAAGTAGCAGGAGGCTTTAACTTATTTTTCTTGAAATGTCACATCTAAAGTAGCCAGAATATAGAGGATCTGAGTAATATAAATAAAACGGTTGATTGAAGAGAGAAACTTGTTCATTACAGAGAAAATATTATTTCAAATGCCCATGAAAATTTTATAAAAATTGATCATATCCTAAGCCATAATGGAAACCTTAGTACATTCCAGAAAGGTAAAATTCTGGGAGTCACGTTCTCTGACAGCAATAATGAAAAGTCACATTAAATTATAACTCTCTTCGAAATAAGTTTACAGTCAAAAAGAAAATTGAAACTTCACTTGTAGAATATTTTTAAAATACTTAAATGATGCAGCTAAAATTCTCTGGAGCAGGGTTTCTCCACCTCGGCACTATTGGCATTCCAAGCTGCATAGCTTTTTGTTATAGGGAACCGTCCTGGGCATTGAAGGATGTTTAGCAGCATCTTTGGCTTCTACCTACTAGATGCCAGGGGCATCCCTCCCAGTTGTGACAACCAAAACTGTCTCCAGATATTGCCAATTTTCCCCTGGGGTGGCAAAACCGTCCCTGGTTGAGGATCACTGCCCTAGATGTCTCTATTATTAAAAAAGAAAATGTGAAAATAAATGAATGAATTGTTTAATTTGAAATACTAGATAAAAACAACATGAGATATCTGAGATGGACATTACTAGAAAGGAAAGCGGAATTTAATGAATGATCAGAAAAGCTGTCAAATTGATTTTTTATTATAAGAATTGATTTTTTGGGTAGATAAAATAAGTTTTTGAGAAGGAATAATTAAAAAGCAATTGAGAATGGGGATATAACTATAAAAGCCATAGAGTGAATTAAAAATGATATGTTTTTACGTGTATGTTAGATGTATGTTATTACGTGTTAAAATCTGGATGAAATGGGCAATTTTCTAAAATATATAAAATACAATATATCTGTATATAATTTACCAAGACAGGCTTAAGAGGAAATAGACACTAATATAGACATTAACCATGGAAAATATTGTGCAAGTCAACTTTCAAAAAGCGTGGGCCTCAGATAGTTTTATGACTAACCTCTTTCATTTCTATAAGGAAAAGATAATTTCTATGTGATTTACACTGTTCCAGAGCATAAAGAAAAAAGGTAAAATCTTAGTTCTTTTTATAAAGTTTTTGTTTATAACACAAACGCTAACATTTGACAAAGACCACTCTAAAAAATGAAAACTAAGCTAAGAGATATATATAAAAGAAAGTTCCTCAGAAATGAGGACACACCAGACAAATTCAACCAAATATACAGGCAAAGACAGTAAAATTAAAATCAGAATACACTGAATTCACAGCAAAAAAATGGGACAAAGAGAGACCCTTTATAATAATCATCAGTTCAGTCCACAATGAAGATACAATTGCTGTTCATCTTTCTGTACTAAAACCCAACACCAAATTCCCAAAGTAAAAATTTTAGGCATTGAGGGATAGAGATACTTAAAAAAAAAAAAAAAAAAAAAAGGAGATACTGATGGAAGCAGAAAAGTTGATTTACCTCACTCAGCCTGCATCAGATTAAAGAGCCAGAAAGTAAAAAGGGGATCTAAATAATATAATTATCACAGATCAGATAGATAAATATTAGACTGCAATATTAATCAAAAGACACAGTTTACCCTTTGCTTTTGAGTACTATGGAATGTGTACAAAATTTAATCATATTTGACTCCCAAAGAAAACCTTAACCAATTTTCAAAAATGCAAATCATACAGCATATTCTTTGATTGCTTTTGTCACTAGAAATTAGGAGCAAAAAGGAAGAAAAAAACCTAACACTTAGAAATTCCAGAACACTTCTTGAACAACTCTTAGATCAAAGAGGGAATTAAACCTGAAATTTAAAAAATGAATATGTAGAAAATAATTACGAAAGCCTTACATAATGAAATCTATGAGAAATGTTAAAGTTATGCCTAGAGGAAAATTCATAGCATTAAACATATTACTAAAAATGAAGAATAAAAATAAATGAATTAAACATGCACCTCAAAATTGAGAGGGGAAGCAACAATAATAAATCTTTAAAAGGCAGAAGAAAGTATTAATAAAGATAAAATTAGATATTAAAGAATTGGAAAACAGAGAAGCAGAAGTGATAAGTAAACTTGAGAATTGATTCTTTGGAGGAGGAAAGAAGCAACCCACATAATAAAATAGAAACTCCGTTAGCATGCCTAATAAAGAAAATGTGAGAGGGAAACAGATAAATTAAAAATGGAAAATAACCACAGATGCAGAGGAAATAATAATTACGAGAGTGTGCATACTGGTATATGCAGTGTGTGTATATACTTGATGTTCAGGTTAAAGTACACACTATTCTACATCTGTATTTAATATTAGAAATGCCTGTATATTAAACAAATCAGTTTTCTTATATTCCAAAAATAACCAGCAAAAAAAAAAATTCCATGGGGATGGAGTAAGTAAAAGTATTGACCCATAGAGAGAAAAGTGTGAAAGTTTATGCAGGGATTTATTTATTTTGTGTATTTAACAAACACTTATCTAACATACTGGGTGCCTGGCACAATTAATCCTTTAACAACCTTTTAAGGTAGGTTTCATTGCACAGAAAGGTTAAGTAACTTGGCTAAAGTCACCCAGCTCCCACGTGGCAGAACCAGGCTTCCGGCACGTGTGCTCCTTGCGTTAATGCTGCAAGGGGACTAAATGCAGAGACAGACCAGGTTCCCTCAGGGCAGGCTCAATAGCATGGAGTGAGCAATTCACAGCTGGACTGAGCTCTCTGGCAAGGGCTGAAATGCAACCCTCTGTCCAGGGTGCATGTCAACAGGATGGCAAACTGTCAAGGCGCCGACGGCCCCCACCCCGGTGAACTCGATTATGCAGGTGTCAAAGTCGAGTGGCGTGGCCACTCCACGGTGAGACTCACCTGTCAGGCATCCATCCGCGGGGAACCGCAGCCCGGAGGGGCCCGTCCCCCTCTGCTTCCCTTCTGCACGCCCCTCCTCTGCGTCCCACGTGCAGTTGCGATGGGGTGGCCAGCCGGTCTCGCTAACTCGGGGCGCCCTGTCCTCCTCTCCCAGATCCAGGAGATGGTCCACTCGGAGGTGGCTGCCTACGACGCCGGCCGGCCGGGGCCCCTGCTGGGCCGCCCGGGGATGCTGGCCAGCCACATGAGCGCCCTCAGCCAGTCCCAGCTCATCTCTCAGATGGGCATCCGCAGCGGCGTCCCCCACAGCTCCCCGTCACCCCCGGGGAGCAAGTCGGCGACGCCCTCGCCTTCCAGCTCCACTCAGGAGGAGGAGTCGGAAGCGCATTTCAAGGTAGGCGGAGGCAGTCGGCAGGGTCCTCGGTGGGGAAACCTGGCTTCCGCTGCCCGGGGGCCGAGCGTCCTGGCCAAGCTCTGCCCTCTCTGGGCTGCCGTGGCCTCGTGTATAAGGCAGGAACAACCCCAATAAACGTGAGGGGGTGGGGTGAGAGAAAGCATTGAAAACGGGGCGGACATCGTCCTGAATGACTAGTGGGCCATCTCAGTGGCGTCAGTGATGTCGGCAAGTACCTCAGGGTCCCATCTTATGGCCACTTTGGACTTTTAGAAGAAAATATTCTGATAAAATGTGTGGTCTTGCGAAGGCCACTGGGTATGGCACTAAAAATGAGACCCGACTGGGGGCTTGCCCCCCACCGCCACCCCAGCATCCCTGTTCAAGAGCACATCTGTGATGAGAGTGGCCACCTCTCCCAGCTCTGGGCCTTTCTCGGCCCTGAATCCAACTCTGCCTCCCTCTTGGAGGAGGGAAACGGTGCCTGCTCAGAGGCTCCCGACAGGCTAGTGGTGGAATCAAGGCTTGGTTCCTGCCTGCTGTCTCCCTGGGTCCCATGGCCTCCTCCCTCATTAGGGGCCCTCGCCCCTTCCCCACATGGCAGCCCTGCAGGGGCCTGGGGTCACAGTAACCCTGGCATCCACACCATCGATCAGAGACCCTGACCTCGTGGACGGGAGTGGGAGCCTCCGGATCCGGTTCCAGTTTCATTCACAAGATGACTCAGCCTCTAGCATGGGCCACAGAGCACAGTTTTTATTTTATATTATTTTTCATTTAACACAAATACTTCCCATGAGCCACTGTTCTGAGCACATCGTAAGTATTGATTCGTTAATCCTCATAACAACCCTGGGCCCAGAGAGGTTAAGTAATTTATCCAGTATCACACAGCCAGTACATGGCAGAGCTCAAACTCAAACCCAGTTTGAGTTGGACTCCAGCATATATTCTCTTAGCCACACATGATGCCACATATATTCAGCTTTTTATCACCTACAAGGTGCATTTTCATTCTTTATCTTGCTAAAGCCTCACCACAGTGCTGAGGAAACAGGCTTGGAGAAGTGGAGGGGGGGGGGGCTGCAGTGAAAGATTCAGGAACAGAACTAGCATGGCTGCAGACCCCTGCCACTTACTGTCTCAGACTTGGAGGGCTGAGGTCTCACCCCTGGCCCACGGTTTCCTTATCACTTCACGGTGTCACTGTCATCTTCTTGGCACATAGAGTTCCTGTCCCTGTATGGCCTGAGGGCCCAAACACAGACCCACTGAGGTCTGTGGTGGGCACCTGCATCCCCTCCCATCTTGAAGCCCTGATTCAGGCTCCCACAGGGTTGTGGTCCTGGACGCTGATTGCTCCAGAGGCCAGGGTGCAGGTGAGGCCACCAGCTCTCAGGCTGAGCTGATGACAAACACAGCCTCCCTCAGGGCTCCAGAGGGACTAAGCACCCTGAGCAAAGTTGCACAGCTGGAACGTGGTGGAAGAGACTGGCCTTTTGTCGTCAAAAATAATATTCAGGAACTGCTTGAGATGACAAGTTGGGAGGGCTAAGGAGGAAAAAAAAATTATATATATATATATATATTTATATATATATATATATATAACTAAACCTTGGAAATTGGCCCAAAAATGAGCATTTTCTTTCAATGTGACACCAAAGCACTGTGTAACAGGCTCACTCAAGAACCATCTGATTGTCTAGGAGGATGTACCTTTGTTTTGACCCATTATCCATTATTGATTAGGGCATTTTACAACCCTCTAAAGGAAGGTGTTAACTTGGAAGAGAGTGATAGAAAAGTAAATGACTTTTGTCTCATTACAAGGCAAATTAATTTTGCCCTGTGGAGATACAAATGATTTCTGTCCAGTAGAAAAGTTTAAAACCCCCAAAGGTTATGGTTTTATTGCTCTGTAGGGCATTACATTTCATGTAATTTAGTGTTCTTTCTTATTCTAGCATTCTTTCAGTGACTCTAAATGCCTCTTTCTCTTATGTTTCTTTGAATCAGCTTCACCATCATGCTGATTTTCACATTAATGGCTTAAACACTAACTCAGGGTTCCTACCCAGAGTGTGTGTGTCTGTCTGTCTGTCCATCCAGCCCTGGGCAGGACTTGGTGGCCTGCCCCACCTAGTTAGCCAGCTGCAAGCGTTCAAGCCCTGGGAGGTGGTCAGCTCCGTTGCTGTGCATGAGCAGGGCTGGACGAGCTTTTGGGGGGCTGCCGAGGAAGCCCAGCTCTGGGGAGGCTGGGTTGGCTCAGCTTTGGCAGCAGTCCCTGGGCTTCTGTGGTTTTCTGACTCCTGTCATCCGGCAGATTTCGGGAGAGAAGAGACCCTCAGCTGACCCAGGAAAAAAGGCCAAGAACCCAAAGAAGAAGAAGAAGAAGGATCCCAACGAGCCCCAGAAGCCTGTATCGGCCTACGCCCTGTTCTTCAGAGACACGCAGGCTGCCATCAAGGGGCAGAACCCCAGCGCCACCTTTGGGGATGTATCCAAAATCGTGGCCTCCATGTGGGACAGCTTGGGAGAGGAGCAGAAGCAGGTGAGTCCCGATCCCTTTTTAGGCCACTCCCCAAGGCTTGGTGGTCCTGGAGCCAAGCACAGGCGTTGAAGCCTCCGGAACCAGAGATTTTCGTGGAGGCCCTTCCTGGGCTCAGTTTGCCCAGCTGTAAGCAGGATGCTAGGTGACTGCTAATTCTACTACTTCCCAGTTGCCATGACCAGCAACTTAACCCTCTGGGCCTCTGCTTCCTTGTATATAAAATGGAGACACGCATCTCTGTCCAGCTTGTCCATCCAGCACTAGAAGTCTGGAGTCCAGGCCAGAGCTTCCTGTCTCACTGACCATGTGCCAATGGTCCCCTCTAACAGACTGCCAGGGGGAACAGGAAGCCAAACTAGCTCATCAGCAGGTGACAGGCACCAGCTGTGTGACCTCGGGCTGATCACCTAACCTCTCTGAGCCTCAGTTTCCATAGCATCCTCCAAGCTCGTCTATGCTTGGCTCTCCCTCCATTATAATGCGCTGTGGAGTAACCATTGCTTTTCTGTTTTGATAGGAGGAGATGGAGGTTCCCAAAGGCTGATTTGCCCAAGGGCCCCACAGTGAGTCAGGATAGACTCAGAATTTGAACTCAGTTGGGGTGTCACGGGAAGAAATTTTAACCAAATAAGTAGATAAATGTAAAATTACAATTGTGCTATGGACAGGAGGGTACAGGAGGCATGAGGGTGAAAAGAGGGGGAATGGGCATAGTATTGGGGAGCATTATTGAGGTGGATGGGAAGTGTTCCAGGCGGGGGAGCTGTACATGCCAACGCCTGATGATGGGAAGGAGCCCAGCAAGCACGTGGGCTCACAGGCTATCTTCATGGTGAGAGTGGAGACGGTGAGTCAGCATGGCACAGATAACCCTGGAGAGGCGGGTGGAAGCTGACCACTGGGCCTCGGAACGAGTTGAGTCCTTGATCTAAGGGCAGAGGAAACCATTGACTAGCTGTAAGCAGAGGCTGCCTGGAGGGATGAGGTGGAGCAACAGGTCCTTACAGTCATCCAGGTGAGAGATGACAGTGGCCTGGGCCAGGCGGATGGGGTCAGGGATGCAGAATGTGTCAAGAAAGACTAATTCCTGGGATTCTGGCTTGCCTTCTGGTGAATGGAGGTGCCATTCATTGAGATGATAAACACAGGAAGCGTATCAGGTTTGGGAATGAGTAGTTTACTGGGGACATGATGCCAGAATCCACTGATGGGGGAATGAAGAGCGAGGCAGGGAACGGAAGGAAGCCAATAAGGACCATGTTATTAAAGAAGTTACCTCCACAGGCAACTGGAGTTCTGTCCCATAGGGGACCTGTGTGCCTTAGAGTGACCCCATCGAGAGGCAAGGGAGCTGGGGTGTGCACTGGCTGCTGACAGTCATGTCAAAAGCGGCTGCAGGGGGGCGTTCACTCTCCAGCATCTCTGACCTGTCCCACATGTGGCAGAGCAGGCACCTGCTACCAGGGATTGCCCTTGGGCAAAGGGATGCAGATGTTGGCAGCTGGAAGTGGAGCCTTCATGTCCTGCAGTGGTGAGGGCCACAGGGAGGGGGGCAGGGCACCGCCGGCTTCTGCTGAAAAGACCTTTGTCGTTTTTTGTTTCCTTGGCATCCATTCCCTTTCCTAAGAAGACCTCTGTTTCTGTGGGGGAGGGGGACAGGGGATTTCCTCTCCCTCTTGTACCCAGGCTTGGCGGGACAGTGATTTCAGGTGGTCTGTCCCTGTCCTGTCACACCTGCTCCTCTGAACCTCCCCACACAGCCCTGGGGCAAGCAAAGTGGTTGAGAGTCCTGCCTCAGGCACTGGTGAATTTTAAATTCACTTATATGCCTTTCTGGTTAATCCAAGAACTTGGTGTGTATATATATATATATATATATATATATATATATTTTTTTTTTTTTTCCCAAGAACTGGATAGGTATATCTCTCCTTTTACTCACTGCATTACAAATGACATATTTTTCCCATTATATTTTTCCAGCGGATTGTTGTTGCTACATTAAAAAGTTAAGTATTTAATTTGTAATTACCCACTCTCCTAAACCAATTTATCATTTCTAATAGTTTTTTCAATTAATTCCTGGGTCCTCCAGGTTTACATTTATATATTTTTTATATTTATTTATAAATTGCACATACAAATGTCTTATAAAAACAATAATTCTGTCTCCTCATTTCCCACATTTCCATTTCTATTTTTTTCTTTTCCTACTTACATTGACTGGGATTTCCAAAAAAAGGGGTTAGGTAATGATGGGGAGAGTGGGCATCTTTCTTGGGATTATCTCTCATATTTCACTATTAAGCATAAGGCTGGCTATTGGCTGGTGTCAGTTTTTTATCATATTAAGACATTTTCTTTATACTCATTTTTTATTAATAATTAATACTCTATTATTAATGGTTGAGAAAATCATAGGAGAAAAAAGAAACTATTCACCCGAAAGTTTCCAGGCCTAGTTAATTGACATACAAGTTCTTTCAAATGAAGAAGATAATTCCAGAACTTAGAAAAAACAAGAAAACTTTCACAAGTCGTTATCCACAGCATAATCTTGACACCAAAACATAATGAAACTAACTGTAGCAGCTAGTTCTGAATGTGTAACAATCAACCCTTAGTGGCTTCAGCCAGCCGTTTATGCAGCCCAAGGGTTGTGAGTTGTGCTGGCCTCAGCTGGGTTCAGCCTGATCTGAGCCAGGTGCGGTGCGTTCGGCCCCTCTGAGGCTGGGGCTGGATGCTGTCAGCTGCAGCAGTGGGGCTGCTGGGCCCTGTGCATCTCATGAGTCAAGGGGCTGGCCCAGGCTTCTTCATAAGCACCTCAGAGTTCTGAAAACAGCAACGTGTGAGTACTTTTCTGTGTAGCGTGTAAATACATCTCTGTTTGTGTCACATCTGCTAGTGTCCTGTTAACCAAAGTACATCATAAGGCCAAGCCCAGAGTCATTGTGGGAGAGCAGTACCAAAAGGTGTGGGCGCAGAGAGGCAAACAAACTGGGGCCGTTCCTGCAGTCAGTCCACAACCAGTAGGAATCTGGGTGTAGACGTCCTAATTAAAATAAAAGGCAAATCAAATCCAGACTAACACACTGAACAAGTCGGGTTCGTTCTAGAATGCAAAGGTGGTTCCCCACTAGGACTCTGAGGGGCCTGTCTGTAGAGCCAGATGTGGTGACCTTGAGGGCCAAGGAGGTGAAACCTATTGCTCAAGGACAAACAGCACCTGGGCTGAAGAACTAGGATAGAGCCTGGTCTCCAGACTCCCTGTGCAGTGCTCCCAGCTGGCCCAGCTCCTGACCCCACCACCCTCATTCACAAATGGCTCTTGAATCGATGCTGACCATTCCCTCTAGGCCCCTGCACCATGTTCCTCTGGGGCATTCTCCCCAGTGTGGACCATGTCTTGGATCTTACAGGCCTACAAGAAGAAGACTGAAGCAGCTAAGAAGGAGTATCTGAAGGCTCTGGCAGCCTACAGGGCCAGCCTCATCTCCAAGGTAACATCTGGAAGCCCCAGGCACAGCCCTGATGGGAGCAGGGCCACTTGAGGGCTGGAGCAAGGGCCAGGGCCCACGGGACTGGCGGGCGCTATCGGTCGTGGAAAGGATGGGCAGTGCCCACACAGTGCCCTCCACAGGGCACCTGCTGTGTGCCAGCCTCATGCTGGGCACTTTCCATGCATCTCATTTAATCCAGTTCTCCCAGCAGGTACCCAACACTCGGAGGGTTTAAGTAACTCACCTAAAAGTATCCAGCTTGTTAAGTGGCCATACTAGGTTTCAAATCCAGTTTTGCAGGTCTTCAAATTTGGCTTTAGTCTCAGGTGCTGGGTGTGGCTGAGGATGTGTGGACCAGGTGGGGTGAGGGGTTGTCCTGGGTTAAGCAATAAAAGATCAAGTAAAGAGGGCATCCTAAGGAGTGGGAACAGCATATGCAAAGGCTCAGAGGCTGTGGAAGAGCGTCTGTAAAGGATTTCTTGACTGGATGATGCCAGCCTCATTGGCCAAGCTGAGGAGCATGGAATTCCTCCAGGGGCAGGGGAGCCTCCAGGAATTAAAGGCAGAGCCAAGTGTCCTAAGGACCCTGAATTGGCTCTGGTTTAGTCCCCAGGTCTCCCCCAAGGGGCCAGAGAGCATCCAGGGGCCATCTCGTGGGTTGCAAAAACCACCTGCTCTCATGACCCCTGTTCTGGCATCTCCCTTGTCTCCAGAGTGACTGGTTTCTGTCTCCTTCCAGAGCCCCCCGGAACAGGGTGAGACCAAGAGCACTCAGGTGAACCCGCCAGCCAAAATGCTCCCACCCAAGCCGCCCATGTACGCCATGCCAGGCCTGGCTTCCTTCCTGACGCCATCAGACCTCCAGGCCTTCCGCAGCGGGACCTCTCCCGCCAGCCTCGCCCGGACACTGGGCTCCAAGTCCCTGCTGCCAGGCCTCAGTGCTTCCTCGCCGCCGCCACCCTCTTTCCCACTCAGCCCCCCACTGCACCAGCAGCTGCCACTGCCCCCCCATGCACAGAGCGCCCTCCTCAGTCCGCCTGTTAGCATGTCCCCAGCCCCCCAACCCCCTGTCCTGCCCACCCCTATGGCACTGCAGGTGCAGCTGGCTATGAGCCCCTCGCCTCCAGGGCCACAGGTAAGCAGGAAGAGTAGGAGCGGGCCCTTCTGTGACCCCTTGCAGAGAAGGGAAGCCACTTGGGATTTCAGATCCTGGCCCTGACACCAGCTATGTAACCTCAGCCTAGGGGTCTTACCTGTCTGAACCTCAGTTACCACATCTATGAAATGGGTCTAGTACATCTTACATGAGACATACTGGCTGCACTGAACAGTGGCCAAGTTGCGAGACAGATTCTTAGGATCTTCCAGGCCCTTTTGTCACCTTCTGTCCATCTCTGCTCCCTGATCCAAGACGCTGAGGCCACTGTGGCTTCTGCCAGGTCATCCCTACCCTCTGGCTCTCCGCAAAGTCTTGGAGGCCTGACCCCCCAGTTGGTCCACAGAGACTATTACAGGCTCACGTAGCCCTTGGAGGTCATCCAGCCCAATAACTCCGTTTCACGGGTTGGGAAACTGAGGCCCAGAAAGAGAAAGGCCCTGAAGGCAAAGTCTTTCACCCTCCTATGTAGCTAAAACAAAGGTTGAGTTTTCCAAAAGATGCTTCACTGGGGAAAAAAGAATTCCAGACAGAGAGGCAGAGTGGGGGTTTTATATAACCCAGAGGAAGTGTCTCTCCAGAGTGTGACCACCTGCAGGCATATACCCCCCCTTCCCCTCCTTGCTGCCTGAGACAGTCCGCCCTTTTATCTTTCCTTTGCTCATCTGTCCCCTCCTTGCCCCCTGGCAGGACTTCCCTCACATCTCTGAGTTCCCCAGTGGTTCAGGATCCCATTCACCTGGCCCATCCAACCCCACGAGCAGTGGAGACTGGGACAGCAGTTACCCCAGCGGGGAGTGTGGCATCAGCACTTGCAGGTCAGTTCCCACCCCATCCCACCAATGGCCCCTCCTTTGCCCTGTCGATGCATAAAGAGTGGGAACAGGGATGATGGGATGGAGATGAGGCTGGGGGAGTGTGGAGCAGGGATGAGTCTCTGCAGGCCACTACCTGTCCTGCTGGAGTTGCCCTTGGGCACTGGGTGCTGGGGGTACTCAGGAGATAGCTGCAGAGCCAGGTGAGGTCCTAGGAGGCCCCTGCTTGGGACACTGAGGTCAGTCTTCAGTTTTACCTTTTCTCCTCCATCCTTCTTTTTCACAAATGCTTCCATGGGACACTGACATATAGGTCCTATGTCTTAGCACTTAGGGCTGTGGGGGGCAGGACAGGGCAAGGGAAAGGGGTGGGAAAAGATGTAGGCGCAGCTGGAGACCCACTTCAGCCTGGCCATGGGAGCTTTCCAGCATGAATTGCACCACAGAGCTGGTCCCACCTTGAGATAGGGAGCCAGTCATTTGTACCCACGTGTCAGTGGGTTGCCCCTTGGCGAACCTGGCCCTGGACAAGACAGTTCCCGTTCAGCTGAGGGCAGTTCTCTGGAGAAGCAGGAAGCTGGGGGCTTGGTAAAAGGGATCTGGGTGAGACACCAGCAGTGCACACTGCACCTAGGAGAAGGAGCCGCAGATCTGACCCAAAGGATCACACACGTAGAGGCTCCCCCACCGATCCCCTGCAGCCTTCTGGGTCTGTGCAAACTCCTTCTCCCCCCTGCCACCAAGGACAGTGGCTTTTTCATTTCAGTCAGCAGAAGGGGAAAATAGAATGGAGGAAGCACACTTGTTCCTTAACTACCTACCATGGCTCCCATTCCTGCAGCCATGCCTGGGTGTGCAGTGCTGAGCTGCCTCCTCCAGCAGCACCTCCAAGGTTTGGTGGACATGTGCCATCTCCGCCACCAGGTGCCCCAGCCCTCGCCGTCAGCCTTCCAGCTCAGGGGCTCCCTGCTCGGCCAAGCTTACCAGCCCAGGCAGAGTCGGGCTCAGGCAGCCCTTGGGCTCTGAGCCATCAAACATGGCACATGCCCCCATTTCTGATGTGCCCAGAGAGGGATTCTGCAGGGCAGTCCCTCAGCTCAGCAAGAATTCCCTTCCCCGCACCAAACAGGTGCAGACCCTCCTACCCTCACCACAATTTCCCTTCCTCAAAGCCAGAGAACTGGGGGGTCTTTATGGATGTCACAGATCTTCCCACTCTGAGCCTTACTTTCCCCAGCATGGGGGTCAGATCACAGCTGTGCCCTGCTCAAAAAACATAGAAAGCTCCTGCCCTCCTTTTGTTCTGTTTGAAACTTAGAAATGGAAACCCTGGGATTAAAAGCTCATGCAAGAGCCACAGTGAATTTGGGATGGGCTTTGGTGAAAGAGACATGCTGCTGCCCCCCAGTGCTGGGGAGCCCCTCGCGGGATTCCGGGGGTGGGGGGCTGTCAGGTTCTGCTTGGTGGAGAATTGGGGGAAAGGGGGCCCATGCATGTGTCCCTTTCTTATTGTCCAGGGGCAGGTGACTCCAGGCTGTGGGGCACAGCGCAAGGGGCAGGTCTCCTGGTCCTCCCGGCCCTGCTCAGGACCCCTGAGGGTGAGCCACTACCCGGGTGGGTGGGCCTGTGCTGACAGCCCGTCCTCTCTCCCACAGCCTGCTCCCCAGGGATAAGTCGCTCTACCTCACCTAATCCCGCCTTCCCTCCCTCCCTGAGGCCCGCTGGAGGGGCACTGCTCAGAGCCGGAAGGGCCCACAGCAGAAACGAGGCCTTGGCAGGCAGCAGGGTGACCGGGACGAGAGAGCAGTGACACACCCGTGCCCCATGCCGGGTCTCCTTGACCTCCCACTGGACTTGGCGGAGGCAGCCCGCCGCCCACTGCCAGCCCAAAGCACCTGCAGGCACCCCCTGCCCCCGACCTGCTTGCTCCAGGGTGACCGTGATCCCCACTCCTCACCTGCACCCTGCACAGAGCACCCCGTGTCTGGACACCTGGCCCCAGCCCGGGCTTGTGTGGGCTGCCCCTGGCGGGGTCGCTTGTCAACAGAAACCCACCCCCAGACGCAGGGGCCGGGGACCAGCCTAGCCACAGCCATGCAAATACGGTTTTCCAGTGTGAACAAAAGATTATGAAACCTCTGAACTGTTGACTCCGTGTAAGTAGTTGACTAAGTGTTTTAGAACTGTGCTGAAGACATCTGTAAGATTATTCTGTGGGGGGGAGGGGAGTAGCTTCCTTTAAGGTAAAAAAAGGCATTTTATATGACCCTTAGCACATTTTTTTAAGTTTTATTTGAAGGGAGATGTGCACAAAAGCGGCTGCCAAACCATTCCCCATCGTCTGTACAGCAAGAACTGGACACCTTACAGCCACACTTGGAGGCGTTGCTCTTTTGTTTTAAACCGTGTGTCCATCTATTTAAAATTGCCAACCATGACTTGTCTATTTATGAAGAAAAATTGAGAACAACATTGCAGTTTATCAAGAAGTGTGTGTGGTTTTTTTTGTTTGGGTTTTTTACGTTTTGGTTTTGGTTTTTCATGTTGTTTGCAGCTGTTTCCTGGCCCAGGCAATGTCTCTCTTGGTGCCCAGTGCTTCTCTCAAATTTCTTTATAATAAAACTTCTAAAAAGTTGAAAACAAGTCTCTGTCTTCCTGCTGTGGAAACCAGGGCCGGGCCTCCTCCCGAAGTGGCGTTTGGGGGTGGCTTTACGAGGACAGAGCCTCTGCAGTCAGACTTGGGTGAAAACCCCGGCTGTCACTGCGAGCCCGGGTGGGGCTCAGAGAGGCTGAGGGGGCCTCCCCGAGCTCGGCGTGACTGTCCACAGAACACGGACCGCAGTGGGGACTTGACAGCATTTTGTGGGCGCAGCACGCCAGCCACACGGGGACCCGCGGAAGGCACCGGCCGATGGCGCCGTCACAGCAGGTGACAGAGGTGAGCCCTCCCCATGGCCATGAGGTTCCCACTGACGCTCCCAGTGTGGTGGGGGAGGGAGGTGGGCTCAGGGCTGCAGGAGCCGAGGGCGGGGGCGGGGGGAGGAGTCTTGCTCATGTCCAGTGTAGGAAAGTATCCCAGATAAGGGCCTCTTTAAATTGAGTTTCCCAACAGATGTGTTTGGAAAAGTAATGATCATGTGACCCATTCAAGTGTATCTGGGCAAAGAGAACAACGGCCTAGTGTGAAGGAGCTGTTGGGGGGCTGCAGCCACTGGGCCCCGGGACTCGGGCATCTCGGGGTGGGGAAGGGGCCCCCACTTGGAGCCAGGCCCACGACTGAGAGGGAGGAGCCTCCACATTTGCAACCGCTCTGGGGGCCTCTCCTTCTCCAGTTACCATAAGCCGTCCTTTTTCCCGGACAACACCTTGAGGAAAGACTGCACAATTTCTCTGTGGGCAGTTTCCTCACTGGAGGGCATTTTGTAACCCACTTTGGAAAATGAAAAAAGGAAACCAACCAACGAATGAAAATGCCAGGCCGTCATGTCAGGGGCGTCCCTGCAGGCCTGAGCACAAATACTCTGTGTGGTAACAATTTCCTTTCACAGGCTTGCTTGTCAGTGGCAAGGTGATGATAGTTTACTGTTTGACTCTTGCTTTTACATTTGAGAAAACAGGCTCGTTGGGTTCCACACAGACAGCCCCAGATGACAAGAGGGAGAGGCTATCAGAGTCTTCCTTCAGAGGCCACCCACCCACCCACCCACCCTGCATTGCTGTGCCAGGAGCTCGGGGTCTCGTGGAAGTGTCCGTAGACCTGGGCCGGCCCCTCACCTGCCAGGAAAGCTCAGGCACCCAAGCTGAGCCTAACACCTGCCTGCAGATATCAGGGGTGCCAAGGGGGTGTGTCCTGGGGCCCCACAGGATGGGAGCAGAGCCGGTGGATCCATGGAGGAAAGAAAACTGACTGCAGGCCCAGGGAGGGGACATGCTGCGAGGCGGCTGTGGGGGCCCCACCCAGGTCCCCTCCATTGGCCAGTGCACCCCCGGTCAGAGCTGCCCCCTTGTCTCAAGCATGATCCCTGACCTAAAGGGAAGCACCTCACCTGGGAAGTTATCCCCATCCTCCCAGAGCTGCACCAGATGGTGGGGGGAACCAATTCTGTGGGACCTTTCACCCTCCCAAGCTCCCTGGGGGACTGAGCTGAGGCTGGACTCCAGTTGCAATCCCTTCAATGCATGGCTTTGATCCTGCCCCATCCTGCTTCCTTCCCTCCCCTTCTGAGAGCACCCCCTCAATAAGTCACTCGAATAAGAATCCCTGTCCCAGCTCTGTCTGCTTCCAGGGAAACCAATGTACGATGGCAGCTGAGGCATGGGGGAGGGGGGCATGAGGAATGTCCCACATTATTTCACTGGCTCTGGCCCCACCTGCAAATTGCAAGATGTCCAGCCCTGAACACCAACCAGGCCTCACCAAAAGGGGCTGTCGGGTTTCTGCACCTTCACAGAGACCCTTTCCCCTGGGAAGCAGTGTTCTGTTTCTGTGATGTTGGCGACAACCCACAGAGCCACCGAGAGCCCACGGCCACACCCACGATGAAAGCACTGTGGCCTCTACACAGGTTCCCCCCACCCTCACCCCTGTGCTCCCAAAGCCGCCGGGCCCGGATCCCACAGCCTGGTGATGGGCCACGGGCCCCTGCAGCCGCGGCATCGTCCTCCTGCCAGGGCCAGGCTGTGGTCTGGATCCGCCACACCTCGAGGCCACGCAAGGCTGCCTGGGCCTAGAGCCATGCCCAACCTCGACACAGCCCTCAGCGCCTGCCTGTGGCCCAGACCCAGCTGTCCCTGGAGTGACCCACAGACCCAAACCCCTTGCCCTTCCCACTGGTCCATCTCCTCCCGCCCCTCCCCCAAGCACACGGGACGCCTCGGGAGGCACAGCGTGGACACGGGTCAGGCCGGAAGGAAGGCACGGCTCGTCCTAGCACCTCCCAGCAGTGATTCCTCTCTCAAGGGGTGCACGCGAAGCTCCACGTTGGACCGGAATGAGACAAGATGGGGCGAGTGGGACTTAACTTTCAGAGCCCACGACGCTAAAATTCAGTTTGTTCATTAGCAAGACTAGAAACAATTGAGTACCTTCCCTCTGCCAGGCCTTTGACTGAGCCCTAGGGACAACAAGTTACTTGGGACTCTGCCGTCTAGGAGCTTAAGGTGTAGTCCGGGAGGCAGAAAAGGAAAACAGTTATTAAAACACCACAGGTGTAAGAGTGAGCCAGGGGAATGCAGAGTCGGGGCCCCGGGGCAGCCAAGGTCTGGGGGTGCTGGACAAGGTGGCCCCTGGGTGCCCTGAGCAGTGGCCCAAGTAGGCCTGGCATGTGGCTGTAGTGGGCCGTGCTCTCCTGACCCCACACCCCCAGAGTGTCTGTGTGGGGGGACGACTCTGTGACTGTGATTCCCAGCAAGATGTCTAGAGAATTCTCTCTGGAAGATGCTGAGGCTGCGAGTCCACATGGCCACATGGGGGGCTCTTTGAGTCAGGAACAGGTGCAGCTGCCCTCAAGCACAAGGGGAGCCCTGTTGGCAGGGCTTATTCCGGAACCCCTGCAGCCAGCCCTGGGGGTTCATGCCAGCTCTGACCCCTGGTATGGAAGGGGGTGTAGGGTGGTGAGTGCATGTGTGGGGGTGGGTGTATATGATGTGCCCAGGTGTTTCCTACCTGTAGGGGGTGAGGTGTGTTCTTGTGGCATGTGTTTGTATGTGATGTGTGTAGGCATGTACTTGTGCCTGTGTGCATGTGCATGTGGTGTGTGTGCATGTGGTATGCATGCCTGTGTGTGTATGAGTGTGCTTTATAAGTGCATGATGTGCATGTACGTCTATGGCATGCTCAGTACACCTGCTGGAGGCTGAGGCATGCGGCTACTTTGCTCCAAAGAACAGCAAGTGAACCACTAGGCGTGAGGCCACCGCAGGCCATCAAGGCCCAGCTGACCACCCCCGCTCCATGGGCTATGTGAATGAACCCAGCTGAGACCCACCAAGTCTGGCCCAGCTCAGCTGACCAAATGGTGGTTTTTGTCTAAGCCACTAACTTTGGGGGGTGGTTTGTTACACAGCAAAAGCTAATGGATACATGCGGTAATGGAATGGTTTATTCTTTCAACTCTCCTTCCAGACTGCAATGACAGCAGTCACTCAGGCAGCCCCCAGACTCCAGGTGACACACGCCAGCCTCTCCTGAGGCTCCATTACCATGTGACACTCTGCTCTGAAGGCTGCACTGGGGGGCCTGGCCGGGCATCCCAGCAAGCAACCCGTCAGGGAGAGGTCAGACCCACCACCCCCAGATACACGCATCGATTCCAGTGACTGATTCTCTGGAGCCCCCTCCCCCATCAGCTTCAGGAAAGGTGAGGCACCACCCGGGAGTGAGGGGAGAGGAAGAAATTCTCTTGCCCTGGACATGGGACTTCCAAGGCTATGACCTTAGTGACCCACCCCTGCCTCCAGTGGTTTTCTTATCAGAGCTGGAGGTGTAGACGGTGCCGGGGGCTGCTTGGAGGAAGGTGCCCGGGTTCACCCATCTTTTTATGAGCTCTGGGTCTGAGTGTACCGGGGGGAGGGGATGTATGGCCACAACTGGGAACTGATTTCTTCAACACTTAGACCTCTTTCTCCTCAGAGGTGAGCCCTGGTCACCCCTACTGGGCAGCTGAAAAGGTTCCAGGCTACATTTTCTTACACAAAGAAACAAATTACCCAGTCAGTCTGAGGTGGTGATAAATGCTAAAAAGACAACATGCTGGGGAGACGTGGCAGTGATGGGTGGGGAGCTTGTGTCTCCTTCAGAAAGCATCTTTAGGAGAAAATTGAACAGACCTGAAGGAAGAAAAGGAACAAGCAAGGAAAATATCTGAGAGAATGGAGTTCTCACGGAAGAAAAGGTAAATGTAAGTGCCCTGGGGCAGGAAGAAGTCATCCTGTTCTAGAACAGCAAGGAAACCAGTGTGGCTGAGGAACAACGGGCAAGGGGAGGGTGGCATGGGACGAGCTTCAGGAAGTTGGTGGGGGCAGCTCGGGACCTTGTGGGCCACAGAAGGCGTTTGGACCTTGCTGTAGGGGCATGGAAGTCATTTAAGTGAGGGAGAGGCATGATCCAAATTCCCCTCTGCAGTTGGGTGGGAGAGGACTGTAGGGGAGCAGAGTGGACGTGGAGAGATTGGCGAGGAGGCTCTGCAGCCGTCCGGGGAGGGCAGTGGCATTGCATAAAGGGGGTGGCAGGGATGAGAAGAAGGCAGGTGGCTTGGCTGCTCTGTGCCCCTGGAAACTGCACGGGTGCTCGTGGGTGCGATGGGGATGGGAATAGCTGGGGGTGGAGAGAAGGAGCACTGCACGAGGAGCCAGCAGGCCTGACCTCGGGGACCTCAGCACCAAGTCACCGCACCACCAGGCGCTCACCGTGGGGCAGACGGCAAAGTGCCACCCGACGCCGGGAGGCCACCACTGCCTTCCACGGGCTGGAAGGAAATCAGACCAAGCACTGGTCACGAGAGGGCTTTCCCAACCACAGATGCGAAGCCGTCAAAGAAACGCTTCCGAAGACATTCCGGAGGCCAGCTGTGATGCGGCTGTTACCTTCAGAATTATAACGGGCTCCAGAAAGACAAGAACGGAGGTGACACCGCGGCACTTGGAGAACGCAGGCCCCACCGGGGCTGCACCAGTGTAGGAGCCTCCTGTGCTACACCGACACAGAAATGTCATGCTGTTTTATAACAGCAATTAGCATCTACACGGGTGTAAGAGTGTTAATTTTCAAGGCCCCTGACTCCAACTTTCAAAATACATGTCCATAGCTTTAAAAGTCAAACTGTACTAGAAAGCTTATGACAAAACACGGTCCCCTGCATTCCACTCCTTCCAACCCCGACTCTCTCAACATGGAGATAAATACTTTCAACTCTTTTAGCTTGCTCTTCTGCTATTTGCCAAATACTATTTCTTGACATGTCTGTTTTAAAATATGACTTCTTTCTGTGGAAAAAAAGAGGACTTAGCACTCACTCACCTCCGTCTCCGCTTCCCCCTTCCCTGTCCTCCTAATGAAGCTACATAATCATTGTGCTTAAATCAATCTTCTGCAATAACAATATTACAATTATGTAATTACTGTTTACTGATGGACCAAGTTGTGCACTTTAATTATATCTTTTCCGTGAATAATTTCTTTTTAGTTTTTTGGTTTTCATGTGCTTAATTTGCCTCTATCTCTGCCTTCCCAAACTCTCACAGAAATGAAAACTCCCTCTGAATATGGTTCAGACACTTTGTGTCTGGTTTGGGTCTGTTTTCATCTAGGCAGGGTTACAGCTGTCATCCGAAGCTTTCCTTTATCGTCACATAGCAAATTCCTTTGCTTTTCTCCTCCAAAAGGTCCTCTCTTTCCTGGATCTCTTTTTCTTTGTTTTGCTTCTTTGTTGTTGTGAATCACATCTTTCAGTAGCTTGCTAAGAAAGGCTATATGGGAAGTAAGTCTGCAAATGTCTCTAT
Organism: Choloepus didactylus; assembly: GCF_015220235.1. Taxonomy (NCBI): domain Eukaryota; kingdom Metazoa; phylum Chordata; class Mammalia; order Pilosa; family Megalonychidae; genus Choloepus; species Choloepus didactylus. Next base: position 47,928,234 of record NC_051325.1, read on the forward strand.
TCTATCCTCACACTTGGTTGGGAGTCTGGGTAAAGACTTCTAGGGTGAAAATCATTTTCTCTCTGAATTGTGAAGGCATCCTAGCTTCCAGCATTGCTGTTGAAAAGTCAAATGTCATTCTTCTCATTTCTTTGTACATTGCTAACTTTTTCCCCTCTTCGCTGGTAACTTCTAGATTTTCTCTTTATCCACTATGTCTTGAAATTTCATGGTAATGTATTTTTTCAGGATCTTCTTTTCATTTTGCTGGCACTAGGTGGGTCCTTCCAATCAGAAACTTCTTGTCCTCTTCCGAGAAGTCTTGTATTACTTCACCCCGCCCCTCTGTCTTCTTCTACCTCTTTATGGACTGATATTAGACCTCCTATATTAATCCTCTCGTTTTCTTTTCCTTTCTTTTCATTTTGTAGTATTTGTCTTTGGGGCCTACTTTATGGGAAATTTTCTTCACTTATCTTCTAACCTTATCATATTTTAAATTTTTAAATGAACTTTCTTGCTCTCCAATTTTTTTTTCTTCTTATAGCATTCCATTCTTGTTTTATGGATGTAACATATTCTCTTATCTCACCAAGTCAGGGCTGCTGTGTTGCACAGCTCCAGGGAATGCTATTCACATTAAAAACAATCTAAAGTTTGCCACCTGGAGTTGATAACATGGTGGCTCTGCTCTGAGTATATTGATTGTAAGGGTTTTTTTATAAGGGGTGTTTTTTTCCTCATAAAACCCTTATACTTAAATTTTTATAATCAATTATAAATAATTTTGTCCTGTTTTTTGTTTGTTTGTTTTTCTGTTTTCTGCATTGTCTGTTTCCTCTGAATTCCTTTTTTAATGTTGCTTTGTTTTAATCTCTGGTATTCTTGTTGGAGGCTTTCTCAAATGTCTTAAATACATGAGGCACACTCCAACCTTAGAGCCTTTATTCTAGCTATACCATATTTCTGGAATATTCTTCCCCTTTAAATCCATTTGGCTCACTCTCTCACTTCCTCTAACACTTTGCTCAATGAGACCTACCCTGCCCATCCAGTTATGGCAGAGTGCCCCTGCCTCCCAGAGCTTCTGATACCCCTCACCCTGCTCTATTTGTTCTTTTTGTCATTGCATTATCATTTAAAATTCTTTATTTTATAATTTTCCTATTATTCTTTCTTGTCCTATGCCCTCCACCAGAACACAGACTGTTGTCTGTTTGGTTCTCTGATAAACTCCAAGCACCCGGGCACTCAGTAAATGATGGGGAAATGATGAATCCACAGGGTGCTAGATTACATCTCCCCTTCAGACCTCTTCTGTCTTACTCTTAGGCCATGCTTTTGAACTTAGAAGCCAAAGATGTGCCTTCTTTCTTCTCTTCTCCATGAAGAAATGATGGTTCTCATCAATAACAGTAAAAGAATGGTGAGGAAAAAAGCACATCAATTAATTCCTTCACCTAAACGCCTCACACTGGGGTGAGTAGAGTGAGTCTCCAAGCTCCTTCATCTTCCTCTCTCAGGCTGGCGGCAGGACATAGACTCATGTCCTCAGCTCGGCCATCCCTAAGCCACTGCCCAGCCCACCTTTGATGAAGAGGGGGTGCTTGATAAGGATTAGAAACTCCAGGATTCTGGTTAAATGAAACCACTGATTGCAGGCCAGACAAAAGGAAAGAGACACAAACTGGGAAGGATGCTGCACAGGTGCATGAAGTAGCTGGATCCCTCTTCTTGGAGGATGCTGGGGAATTGAAATGCATCCACTCCACCTCCTCCTCACAGCTGGTTTCGTGCCATGCGTGCTGGAGGAACTCAGAGGACACTTAGCCATATGTCAGGGGAGAGCACTGAAGGGCAGGGCTGCCTCCCCCCATCTCAAGAATGACACTGGGCCACACCCCTTTGCCATCTTTCCTGGGTGCCTTCCTAAACCTCCACATGTCCCTTGGTTTTTTTTCTGTAGATCCTTTATTTCCAGTCCACAAAATGTTGTTATAAATGGAGCCCACAAACTGTTAGTAGCACAAATGAAGTTGCAAACTCGGGGCAGCCAGGTAACATAAAAGGAGGAAAGAGACACGATAACAGACAATCAACAGGAGTGAGGACTGTGGTTGAGTGAAGAATGACTGCCCTATCAAAAAAACATTTAAATTCAATGTGTTTTAAAACACCACGCTAGCCAGAAAAACCAAGCTCACCGGTCAGGCTTACCCACCTGCCAGTGTCGGTTTGTGAGCTCCCCTGAGGGTATAAGTTAAGAGTATGGGCTCTGGAGACAGACGGGCGGACCTGGTCTTAAATCTTAGTTTCAGCAGATGCTATCTGTGTGACCTTAGGCAAGTTGCTTAATGTCACCGAGTCTCAGTTTTCTTATAAGCAAAACACAGTTGCTTGTAATAACCCAACTCAGAGTTGTTGTGAGGAATATATGAAATAATGCATGTAAAATGCTTAGTACAGGACCTGGATCATGGTGAGTGCTTTATAAATACTAGCTATTATTATTGTGGGAAAACAGAAAATAGAGATGATGCTGATTTAAAAAAAAAATAAAAAAAGCAACCTTCTCAAATTTCTGTGGAGCAATGGTGCCTCCTGGTGGCCATAGTCAAGAAGTGCAGTGGCATGTAACAGGCCTAACAATATGTTAGGAGCTATAGGGTAAAGCTATAGGGTAAAGCAGAGTTTGAACCCCATTCTGCCATACGCAAGTATGAAAACAAGTCATCATCTCCATTCTTAGCCTCCCACCCCCTAACAATGACGACCCCACGGAGTGACTGACAGGTGAATGACACCCTATAAGGTCACTTGGCATGCAGTAAGCCCATAATAAGCATTGGCAATTGTTACAGTGCATGACCCTAGCTTTGTTCACACCCCTGCCAACATTGCTCCCCCTTGTGAGAAGATGAAACATGGGGTGCCCAGTTGTTATTATTTATGTTTCTTTTTTTAGGAGGGGAGTTAGTATGGCTTGGGGCCCCTGACCAAAAATCTAAAGCCCCCAGTGGATACCTGAAATTTCACTGGGGCAAAAATATTCCTTTCGCTTATGCATTGCCCTCTCCAGAATTCTCTTACAGACTGAAAATTTCCCTGCAAGGATAACTTTCAGTCCCCAATACCCAAGTAAGAATGAGTTCCTCTGCTGCTTTTACCTGGGAGACATGAGGACAGGCACTCTGTGCTGTCATTGTCCCCAGCTGGACACCCCACTCCTCTCACACCCTCTGTCCCACTTGCTATTGCTGGCCTGAAGAGTAGACTTTTTTGCTCCTCAGGGGCCAGGAATTAGTTCCAGGAGAGAATGAAGAGTCCACCCCAGTGAGCCCCTGCCCTCTAGCTGGCTGGGCTGTCCCAGGAGATGGTGGGCTAGAAGTCAGGCCTGGGGCTCAGGCCACAGGGGCTCCCTCCCGGGGGCACAAGTCCACAGGGCCTCCCACTATTGCCTTCTGGAGCAGCCCTGCTCATGCCTCCTGAGGATGTCTTGGGCTCTTTTTCCAGCAAACTGAAGCTACCCTCTGTCTGGAAGCCCAGGAGGAGGGGCCTCCTCTTGCTCTTGCTTCCAGAAGAAGAAATAAGAACATAAGAATGGCTCCAACACTCGCTTCAACAGAGAGGCCTATACCCAGCCTGGGCCAAGTGCTGTAGAATAGTTGTCTCACTAATCATCCATCAACCCCTTGCAAGAGGTACAATTATCCACATTTCACAGATGAGGAAACTGAGGCTCAGAGGGGTGACTGACTTGCTAGAAAGTGATGGAGCCTGGATGAAAACCAGTCTGAAGCCTGAGTCAGAACCTCCATACTTTATTTGCCTAACAGTGAGCCATGCCCTGCCCTGAGCTGGGTGGCCTGCTGCTGTTTGCCTGATGGACTCAAGATCCAACCCATTACCCCACTGTCAGATGGAGCATAAACAAACATCAATAAACAACTGAATCGATGTGGTCAGCTGGTAGCCAAATGTGCAACTGACTGTAACCAACTGATGGACAGCCATTTGGCTTTAAAAAGCCATGATCTGACTGACTCATCTTTGTTTTTAAAAATACCTTTATTTTTAAAATTTTACACCTCTTTTAAAAATAATTGAGGCATAATTTACACACACTAAAATACACAGAATTTAAGCGTACAGACTGAGGATTTTTGACAAATCCACACATCAATCAAGATATAGAAATTTTCTATCATCACCCCAGAAATGTCCTCATACCCCTTTCCAGTCTATTCTCCACGACTCCTTCCTTAGGCACCCACTGCTCTGATTTCTATCAGATAGCGTAGCTTTGCCTCTTCTAGAATTTCATGTAAACAGAAGCATATGGTATGTACTCTGCATGTTTCTCTCACTTAACGTAGTGGGTTTCTTTCTGATCCACATTATATCTGTAGTTTATTCCTTTTTATTGCTGAGCAGAAGTCCATTGAGACGGATAGAGCACAGTTGGTTTTTCTATCCTCCTGTTGATAATCATATGTGTTGTTTCCCATTTGGGCAATTATGCATAAAGCTGCCATGAACATTCTTGTACCAGTCTTTCTGTACATATGTCTTCATTTCTTTTGGGTAAACACGTAGGAGTGAAAATACTGGATCACAGAGTAGGTACATGTTTAACTTCATAAGAAATTGCCAAAATGTTTTCCAAAATCGGTACACTCTCCGACCAGCTAATCTTAACTACTCACCTGATAAGCCAGAACCAATGACCACATGATCCTTTGCAGACAAATACAAGGTAACTAGTTAGCCAGGCTGCTAACTTTGTTCTGGGTGCTGACCAGAACAAAGGATGAAATTTGGAGAGGCTGCCAGGCAACCGGCCAGCTGCCCACCCTCCCAGCTCCCTCCAAGGAGCCCCTCAGCAGGATGCTCACGTACCCCCTCACATCAGCCCCAGGTGGAAAGAACAAGGTCTGGGGTGTCCTGAGGCTGCAAGTGGCTAGGGGTGGTGGGCAGGAGAGAGGGCCGTGTCCTGAGCCCCCTCTCAATCCCGGCTGGAGTTCTGTGCTCAGGTGCGTGGCTGTGGAGCCCCACAACGCACCTCAGGTCTGAGAGAGGAAATTAACAAACCTACAAGAGTGTGGAAAATACTGTTAATAGCAGCCCAGCCCTGGCCTGATGTCAGTCCTCTATTGATGCCTAACAACCCCAAAACTTGGCGGCTTGAACAGATAATCCACTATATCTCAGTATTGTGTGAGTAGACTGGATAGTTCTGCTCCAGTTCTCTAGGCCAGGGCAGTAGAGCACCTCGGCAACCAGAGCTGGGGCTTCCAAGGCGCTCCTCTCACAGGTCTAGAACTTTATGTTTTTGTAGGTCCGAGTCCAGCACAGACCTTGCCAGGCTAAAACTGAGGTGTCAGCAGGACTAAATTTCTTTTGGTGGCTCCAGGAGAGAATCATTGTCCTTACCTTTTCCACCTTCTAAAGGCCACCTACGTTTCTTGGCTTGTGGCCTCTTCCTCCATATTCAAAGACAGCAAAGCCCCCTCTCTCCAACCCTGCCTCCATCATAACTCTTTCTCTGGCCACAGGTGGGAATGGTTCTCTGTTTTTAAGAGGTCATGTGGGGAGAAACTAAGATGGCAGCTAGGTGAGACAGGGCAAAAAAACACCTCTGTGAAAAACACTAGATAAAAACCAGAAAGTGACCCAGAATACCAGTTACAGTGATGCGCCAGCTGGACGAGGTCTGCTAGTATCACAGGGGCTGTATACTTGGTGAAACCGGGAGTCTGCATTCTGAAACGAGTAAGCTGGCTGGAAGACCTGCAGCTGCCCGGCGTTGTGGGGAAGTCAGGGCTTGGCATTTGGAGACTGACTGGCTCTTTAAAAAAAAAAAAGGGAAAAACCCAGGAGCGGCTGCAGTTGCGAGAGTGGGAACCACGCAGTAAAACACAGCAAGAGGGGGCTGGGCCGGCCTCTCGGTGTCTGGCCTGGAGGATAGTCTGCTGCAGATACCCTTGGGGCCGGGGGAATGGAGGGGAGAGCCGGAAGCTGAAAGAAACCCCGCAGCTCGCAGCTGGCTCCCCGGAGGGCTGGATAAACTCCTGCCCGGGGCTGTGCCCACAGCCCAGAGCCCCACCAGTTGTCCCAGAGCTGGGAAGGAGGAACTGTGCGAAGACGGGGGTGTGGAGACGCCCTGTTCGGCCATCTTTGCTTCAGGCTGAGAGCGCCGCTGCACAGCCCGGCAGCCCAGGGCTTCCCTTGAGGGACGGCGCACACTGGTGATGTAGCATGGCATTCCCTTGGCTGAGCTCCTGGAGGATCGCGGCTGGGAGGGGGGACCCGCTCGGAGAACCCAGGGACGCTACGCCAAGTCTGGTGGTTTGTGGGACAGCAAGAGAGAGGGTCTGGGACTGAACTGAAATGAAGGCTTAGACTCTTGCGGCGGCCTTGAATCTCCGGGAACCTGGGGGATTTGAATATTAAAGCTGCCCTTCCTCCCTGGCCACCTGTACACATGCCCCACATTCAGGACGGACGGCTCCAGCAACACACCCAAACTGAGTTCTCCAACTGAATCCCACAAGAATCATTTCCCCATGCACCGCGGGAACAAGGTTGAGAACTGACTTGAGGGGTATAGGTGACTCACAGATGCCATCTGCTGGGTAGTTAGAGAAAGTGTACATCACCAAACTGTGTTTCTGAAAAATTAGATTGATATCCCTTTTTTTTTTACAACTTGAAAGAACCCTATCAAGCAAAACAAATGCCAAGAGGCCAGAAACAACAGAAAATCTTAATGCATATGATAAAACCAGACAATATGGAGAATCCAACTCCAAACACACAAATCAAGATATTGGAAGAGACTCAGTACTTGGCAGAATTAATCAAAGAACTACAATCGAGGAATGAAAACATGGCAAAGGATTTAAAGGACATCAAGAAGACCATGGCCCAGGATATAAGCGACATAAAGAAGACCCTAGGAGAACATAAAGAAGACATTGCAAGAGCAAATAAAAAAATAGAAGATCTTATGGAAATAAAAGAAACTGTTGGTCAAATTAAAAAGACTCTGGATATTCACAATACAAGATTAGAGGAAGTTGAACAACATCTCAGTGTCCTAGAAGTCCACAGAACAGAAAGTGAAAGAACAAAAGAAAGAATGGAGAAAAAAATCAAAAAAATCGAAATCTATCTCAGGGATACAATAGATAAAATAAAACATCCAAACTTAAGACTCATTGGTGTCCCAGAAAGGGAAGAGAAGGGTAAAGGTCTAGAAAGAGTATTCAAAGAAATTGTGGGAGAAAACTTCCCAAACCTTCTACACAATATAAATACACAAAGCATAAATGCCCAGGGAACTCTAAATAGAATAAATCCAAATAAACCCACTCCGAGACATATTCTGATCAGACTCTCAAATACTGAAGAGAAGGAGCAAGTTTTGAAAGCAGCAAGAGAAAAGCAATTCACCACATACAAAGGAAACAACATAAGACTAAGTTGTGACTACTCAGTGGCCACCATGAAGGTGAGAAGGCAATGGCATGACATATTTAAAATTCTGAGAGAGAAAAATTTCCAACCAAGAATACTTTATCCAGCAAAACTCTCCTTCAAATTTGAGGGAGAGCTTAAATTTTTCACAGAAAAACAAATGCTGAGAGACTTTGCCAATAAAAGACCTACCCTACTTCAGATTCTAAAGGGAGCCCTACCAACAGAGAAACAAAGAAAGGAGAAAGAGATATAGAGAATTTTAACAGACATATATAGTACCTTACATCCCACATCACCAGGACACTCATTTTTCTCTAGTGATCATGGATCTTTCTCCAGAAGGGACCATAAGCTGGGACATAAAACAAGCCTCAAGAAATTAAAAAAAAAAAATTGAATATACTCAAAGCACATTCTCCAAACACAATGGAATACAAATAGAAGTCAGTAATTTTTGAACTGTAACTCCACTATTTACTTCCTACATGATATAAAATACACAAACTCTAATGACAAATCAGTGGTTTTGAACTCAATGTAAAATATGTAATTTTAGACAACTATATAAAGGGGGGGAATGGAGGAGTATAGGAACATAGTTTATGTGTCCTATTGAAATGAAGGTGGTATCAAAGAAAAACAAGATTGTTATGGATTTAAGAGGTTAATTTTAAGCCCCACAGTAAACACAAAGAAATTATTAGAGAATATAACCATAGAGATGAAAAGTAGAGTATGGGTTAAGAGAATTGGGGGAAGGGGCAATGAGGAGTTAAGAAATGAGTGTAGGGTTGCTGTTTGAGGTGAAGGGAAATTTCTAGTAATGGATGGTGGAAAGAGCATTACAACATTCTAAATGTGATTAATCCCACTAATGGAAGGCTAGGGAGGGGGTGGAATGGGAAGATTTAGGCTGTATATATGTTCCCACAACTGAAAAAAAAAAAAAAAAAAGTCTAAATAGATGACAATTGAATGCCAAGGATGCACCTGGATGGGATCTGAGGATGGAGGACAGGAGGCTCAAAGGGTCACAGCTGAGACATAAGGAAAAGGAAATATAGAATGTAAGCTTTGTATCATTGTTGAATCTCTTTTACTTCTTAGCTGCGCTTTATGGAATTGCATAAAAGAATGTTCTTATTCATGGGAAGTGTATATGTGAATTACAGTGTTTGTTCAAGGGTGTGTGCAGCTAGCTCTCATATGTTCAGAAGACACAGCAATAGATGATGGATGATAGACAGGGAGGGAGGGAGTGAGAGAGGGAAAGAAATAGCGATGTGACAGCATGTTAAAGTTGGTGGATTGGGCTATCGGGGGAGGGGGGTCAGGATATGATGGAGTTCTATGTATGGGGTTAGTATTGTTTTTGCAACTGTTCCTATAACTTTGAATTTATTTCAAAACAAAAAACAAAAAAAAACACAACAGTTTTCTCCAGCTGGTAGCAAAGAGGAAGTCAGAGATTTGAAGCAAGGTATGGGGGGGTGGGGGGTGGGGTTTATACACCATTACTGGCTTGAAGATGGAGGGGACCATGTGACAAGGAATGCAGGTGGCCTCTAGAAGCTGAGAGCAGCCCCTAGCTGACTTCCAGCAAGGAAACAGCAAACACAGTCTACAAGCACAAGGAACTGAATTTGGCCAACAACCTAAATAAGCTCGGAAGTAGATTCTTCCCTGGAGCCTCTAGATAAGAGCACAGCCTGGGCAACACTTTGAATTCAGCCTTGTGAGACTCTAAGCAGAGACTCCTGTCGAGCCTGTTTTTTCTGAGCTACAGAACGGTGAGATAATAAATGAATGTTGTTTTAAACTCCCCCCCCCAAAAAAGAGGTCATGTGATTACATTGGTCTCACCTGGGTAATCTAGACTACTCTCCCCATCTGAAGGTCAGTTGATTAGCAAATTATCTGCATCTGCAACCTTAATTCCCTTTGGCCATGTAAAGTAACATAGTCCCAGGTTCTTGAGATTTGGACGTGGCCATCCTTGGGGTTGGCATTCTGCCTGCCACATTCTCCTCCATAATCTTGATGGGAGTGCCCCAAAATCCAGGACTAGCAGAATGGTGGTAGACGTATGTGAAATCTTTTTTTTCAAATCCAGCCCTATCCAGTGTCTGCCCTGTCCCCCATATCTACAGGGCCCAGAGCCGAGGTGAGCCTTCATTTCCTATAAAACAGGACATGAGGCAAGAACTGTGTCTCCACCAGACCTTAAGCAAGACCAAGGAGTTCAGTGCTCCCTGAAGAAGCCCCATCAGCAGATGGTTTTGAATCATCTAAACCAGGAGTTGACAAACCTTTTCTGTAAGGGGCAGAGAGTAAAACTGTTAGGTTTTGCTGGCCAGATGGCATCTATCACAACTGCTCAACTCTGTTGTTCATGGAGGTTAAAAGTACGTAAAAGAGCTTAACTGTGTGCCAATAAAACTTGGTTTATGGACAATGAAATTTGAATTTCACATTTCTCTTCCATGTCACAAAATAGTATTGTTTTTTTCTCAACCATTAAAAATGGTACTAAAAAATGTAAAAAGGTTTCTTAGCTCACAATAACAGGCAACAGGCCAGATTTGGCCCACCAGCCAGAGTCCGCCGGCTGCTGATGTCTGAAGACGAAGGACGGGCCTCCTCTGTTTGCTGAGTGAGGTCTCAAGAAAGCTTGCCTTATTTGGCTCAACACTGTAGACGTGAAGCCAGCATGCATTACTCAAATCTCTACAGCTGGGAGAGAATTTTTAAATGCAGCTACCAGACTTTCTTGCATTTCTGAAGCATTTAGTTTGCCAACTTGTTAGATAAGGGCTCACAGGACAGAAGGACTTTCTTCTACTGTCTGCTGGTTTGTCCCCCTTAGCAACATTTTTAACGCCCTGAACTGTAGGAGTGCTCGGGGAAGACAACAACCAAGACGAGGCAAAGGAAGTTAATTACTGAGGAGACCAAGTGCTCTCTCTGCCACAGAGCGACACTGGGAGGTAGAGGTTAAACATGGGTTCTGGAGTCAGGGATCACTCACTGTTTCTGTGACTTGGTAAATTACGTGATTTCTCTGGCTGCTGGTTTCTGCATTTGTATAATGGGGATAATGATAGTGTCTATCTAATGATGGGGTTGTTAGGATTAAGCATATTCATACATTTATCAGTGCCTGCATGTTAGCATTTACATTGCTGTTATTAACACTGCTTCCACTACTGACGCTTTCCGCAACCTGGGAGGAAAAGGAAAAACAATTTATACAATTAGAAAAGAAGGCCCTTAAAGAAGTAGAAATAATTCGTGAATGAGAAGTAAAAACTTTAATCAGAAATAAATAAGAACTTGCAAGAAAATGCAATTTGGGCCCAATAAAACACTTCCTGGGAGGTGAAATGGTTCATAAATTGAAATATTCAATGGTTGAACTGAAATAATAAATGGGAATTCTGATATCTCAAGTGGACATTTCACCATTGAGATTAAAAAATAGAAAAAATTGCGAAGGGAAAGTAAGACATTTGGAAGAGAGGTCACCCAACTGAGAACAGCAGAAGTTTCAGGAAAATAGAAAGTTAGAAGAGTGGTGATTCATTAATCGCATTTGAAGAGACAATTTCATTGAACTGAAGATGCAAATAATCACACAGCAAGAGCACAGTGTTTACAGGACAGGATTAATTAATAAAGAACTCACTTTAGACATACTCTGTTTAAATTCTGAATACCAGGTTTTGGGAGAAAATCTTACCAGTGTTCATAGAAAAAGAGACAAGTTCATTCACAAAATAAAAAGAGAAAATCAAATTTTCAGAACTTGTCATTTGTCATGCCATCATCCAGATATGCCATACCCCAGCAAGATCTCTCCATGGCTCAGGAAATAATACAAACATCTTCAGACAGGCATGGCCTCAGAATGTAGAGCCTACAGAGCCTATCTAAGAAAAATACCGGGAAAAAACATCCTCACCAAATGACAATTTTTTAAATTAAGCTAAAAGAAGACACAGAAGAGAAATAATAAAACCACACTAAAGGAAATTCTAGAGAATGTACTTGAGGAGGAAAGATAATCTTCCCAGATGGAGAGTCTGAGAAAAAAGGAAAAATTAAGAATGAAGAAAGTATTAACGATGTGGGCAAACCTAAATAAGTGGTGGCATTAAAATAATAATCCTATCTTGTGAGGTTAAAAAAGAAAACAATCAGATATAAAAATCTAAGCCAAGAGGAGTGTAAACAGAATGAGAGTACTCTAAGAGCTTTTGTATTATCCAGGAGAGGGTAAAATTATAGATTAAGTTCAGACCCAAGTAATTTAAGGATGAATATTGTAATTTCTATGTGCTAGAACAGCTTTTCTGATCAGTGTTATAAAGACTAGAAGAACATAAACAGAATATAAACGTTCAAATGAAAAATATGAACCTCTCAGGAGAGATACATGCTCCCACAAATGTTGAATTGTGTATTGCAAGTGATGATTTTGGCACAGAATCTAATGTTGAATTGACTATGCTTTAACTCTTATAAAAGAGACTAGCTAAATATTTATATCAAATTGGATAAAGAAAACTCAAGCCATTTATTTCTCCAGAAAATCTGGTTTTATACTTAGATCAAGGATATTATTTTTTTTAAAACTACCTTTTGAAACAACAATATTTTGTTCCTTTGAAAAACTGTAAACTTCGCTTTAATGTTAAGCCCTCTGCTGACATTAAGCAAAGCTATTAGCATAAAAATAATCTATAACTGCATGTAATTTCAGGGTGTCATTAGGCATATTGCACATACATATTACTATGTGAAACCGCCAAAGAATATATGCTAAATTTTAGTGCCAGAAAATGATGGCTTCCCCAGTAAATTTGACATGTTTTGCACTTTATGATAGACCAAATCAGGTAGTAGATTATATTTGCATTTTACCATTTTTGAGAGAAATAACAGAGACAGATTTCAACTTAACTTCCATTATGTATCATATGTCCCGAATATGTCCAGTTACAAAAAATTTGTCCTGGTAAGGATCAGCTACCCTTATTAATTTTCCCATTTCCACTTCTGGGCACCACAAAGTAATTGGTACTAAACTAGATTTCCCATCATAACTAGAAAACTGAACTCAGTATATTAATATATTTTCAAACATGACAACTGGTAGCACAGGAATACCATTCCTGAATGCAGGGAAACAAACAAACAAAAGGCGAGTCCTTCAATTGTCCCAGCTTTCTGTCTCAAAGCATTTATCAGGTCTTGGTGCAGGAAAGCTGAATCCAAGAGGAGTACACTGTCTTGTTGAGCTGAGGAGATATTTTTCAGAATTTGAGGAAGCTGAGGCCACTGGAATTTACAGGAAGAGCACTGGAGAGGAGGGAGGTATTTAGATACAAATATCCAGAAATCTCCAACAGTATCTTCTGGAGCCTTTGGCCGAATACTAAAATACTAAGCTGCACATGAGTAGGGAGAGTCCACAGAACTGAGTAAAGAACAACTACCAGAGAAAGAACAGCTACCAGGGAGATGTTAGGGTTGGGAGATATTTGAATTCCAGCTAATCACTGTAGAGCAATTATCATCAAACACCCAAGTATTGAGTAGATATCACAGAAAGTCCACACCTTATGAGTAAGTAGGGTTAAATTATACCTGGAGTAAAGGCTACTCTAGACCTACTCTTAATAAAGCTAACCTTGGAAGAATCAAGTTGATCCATAAGCAAATGAACTGCTTGCAAAAACAAAGCAAAATATTCTTTAAAGGAAGCTAACAAAACTCAGACAATCAACAACACAATATTCACAAAATCCAGATTCCAATAAAAATAATTATTAGACATATGAAGCAATAAAACATGAATCATAATATAAAGGGGGAAAATGGTCCACAGAACCAGATCCAGAAATGACAGAAATGATGGCATTAACAGACAAGGCCTTTAAAACAGTTAATGTAAATATGTTAAAGGATTTAAAGGAAAACATGAATGTAACAAAAGCAGAGATAGAAAATAAACAGGAGAAAGAAGAAATCACAAGGGAAATTTTAGAGTATTTTGAACTGAATGATAATATTTTTAAATTATTTTGAACCACATAACTTTTGTGGGATGCAGATAAAGCAGTGCTTCAAGATACTTTTATACATTTAAATACTTTAATTATATTTTCCCTGTTGCTTACATTGACTTATTTCTCCTTTTTCATTTTAATGTGTGAACCCTCAAAATAAGCTTCCTAAAACCCACTGTAAAAAAGTACAGAATGCAAAATAATTATGCTGATTGAAAGACAGATGAAAAATAGGAATACTAATGCGTAATTCCTTTAAAATGAAACTTAAAAAAATGAGAACCAATTTATTTTGACATTGTCATGTGACACAAGCCAGAGAGAGATATGAGTCAAGGTCCCCCAAGGATAGTGGCAGGCCAGTGTCAGAATGCTACCAACCCCAAGAGGAAGCAGGTCTTCTAGCCAACAAAACCATAAGAAAATAAATTCACTCAGGTTTCTCACCTACATGAGTTCTCTGATGTACAAAGATCTGCCCAAAGGATCTGCCACATGCATTACATTCATAGGGTTTTGCCCATGAATGAATTCTTTGATGGACAATGAGATTTAACTGCTGCTTGAATGATTTTCCACATTCATTACACTTACTAGTTTTTTCTCCTGTGTAAAATCTCTGAGGGACAACTATGTCTGACTTATTCCATAAACTTTTAGTACATTTACTATATTCATACAATTCTCTCCTTCAGGTGTACTCATATATGTCATAAGAACTGCCTTCTTGAGGAAGGCTTTCCCAGATCCCTTAGGCACAAAAAGGTCTTCATTTGGACTAAATTTGTCATTTTGATTACTGTCAGAGTCTTTAATTCCAGAAAGTGTTTTCTCTTTCTTGGTATCATGGCGAGTTTTGCCACATTCAATATTGCCATTGGGACACTTTTTTGAACAATTTTCCCTTCTAAAATTTATTCCCACATTCAGTTTCAAACTTTGTCCATATGTGTCACCTTCATGGGATATTTTACTCGTGGGAACAAGGGTTGTGCCAAGATGAAATGGTTTCTCAAGTATATTACCTCACTCTTGAAGCAGCGCTTTCTTTTGCAGGAATATAATTTGCTGTGAATGACTATTTTTGTTTTCTTGGTTCTTCTCTGACAGGACAACAAAATTCCATACCTTCTCTAGAGAAAAGTAAAGTTAAACATATCCCATAAAGTCTTTGCATATTTGTTACTTAACAGATTACTCAGTGAATGGCATGACATGGAATTAAATCTTACAAGACTAGTCTTATAGGATGAAAGAAATCTCAATCATCAATCTTCCCCTATCCACTTCCTTTGGTGGAGGAGGCAAAATAATAAGGCATTTTAAAAAAAAATAGGGAATAAACTTACAAAATACAGAAGTACCTTAGGCATTTAAAAATACAACCTTCAAACCAAGGAAGAGCAGGTGAAATGAAAGCAAGAAACATTGAGAGATGAAGATAAATTAGATTCAAAGAGCAACTAATATAGAATTTAACAGGAAGGTATGATGTGTGAAAAACCACTTAATGAAAAAGAGTATGTCCAAGCAAGGTAGTGCTGTGTAAACAAAACCAACCAAATAAATAAATTTAAGTTTTAAAAAGCCATGTTAACCTTGCTTTTCAGGAAGATGATTAAAAAAAAACACACCATAAAATGAAGTATGGTGCATTAAAAAAAAAAATACTGAAAATAATAAATTCTGGCAGAGGCATGAAGATTTTGAAATTGGACTGCTCATCTTATAAAATAATGAAAAATCAGGCAGACATGGCATAAAACAAGTCTGAGGACTTTCTTAGTGAAAAAAATGAAACAGTACAGTAAATAAACAGGTAAAAGTCAAACGATAAAGAATATTTTAAAGGAATATCTGTAAATACCTTAAAACCAAAGCAGTCTACAAAAAAATGAGGCATATGGTTGGCAATTATGAAATCTACAGAATAAGCAAGCTGTAGAAGAAAGTAACTAGACCCTAAATATAAGTTAGTGAAATGGTAACTAGCCATGTATTTCAAACAAAAAAGGAATTCATTTAGGTGTCAGAAAGAGTCAAGTGTGTAGTTTACCTCTGAGGCATGTAGGACATCTGTCTCCTGTGTTTCACACATCTAGGGCCTTTAAACAGATTCCAAAGAATATCTCAAAATTGCCACCATCTCACTGTCCATCTACAGAAGGTAATTTCCAAAAGCTACCATCTGCCTGGTTCTCACTAACTCACCTGTGAAATTCTGACTTGGCAACACAAACTCTACTATCCATGGTTCTTCTTGCTCCAACTGAAAGATCCCTTCTGGTTTGGGAACATGAAAACCTAGGGTTGGAAAATGATAGCAAACTTAGGCCAAGCTATTCTCTTTTCTGTTTTGGATAGGGAAGATTGGAGTAGTACAATGAAGATGCCCACTCGTAGCTCAGCAAAGTTAGAACTTACATTGAGAAAGTTGAGTTCCTGCATATATGTCCTTGTACCCAAAACTAATTAAACAACATTCATATACAAAGTTAAAATCACTAGATATTAGAAAGGCTCCCCATGTTCTCAAAAACTGAGAAAGGAAATGGTAGCTATTGTGGATTACAAGGGAATGCCATCCTTACCCAATGAAACAAGGTTGTCATAGTTTTCTGATGTCATATCCCTATCTAGGATCCTCTGAGCAGGGTCGAGCTGCTGCCACTCCTCCTGGTGAAGTCCACCATCATATCTTTGAAGGACAATGAATCCTGTAACAGCACATTCCTGTTCAATCTAAAGTGATCAGAAGTAGATGAGATGCAAATGATGTATAAGTAGTTTTTACTGTGTTCATTGTCAAGTGTTCACTCTGAAAAAGGCTATAGGATGTCTACCGTCTCCTTTCTTTGTGTTAATATTTTGTGAGTGAAAAAAATTCTTTAAAAATACTCTGTCACTATGCTCGTTTTTAGTTCAATTTTTAAAAAATGAGTCCCACCATTCACCTAATTGCTGGGGTTCTAAGCAGCATAAAACCCTGCCCTATAAGAAGCTTATAGAAAAACAAATATATTAACAAATACAGTAGTCAAGTGTTACAGAAGTACAGAAGTGTTTCAAAGGGGGAAAAAGTCAGTTCCATTCTGAATTATCTAATTATGTGGCACTGAGAACTATCAGTTTTTATTCCTCAAATACAGAACTGTTTCCTACTGGAAAATAGGACAACAGTTCTAGAAAACCAGGGAAATATTAAAATAACATATTAAGCTCAGGGAACTGCATATCACAGAGTACCAATATAGATTAGAATGTGGAGCTAACATGAGCTAAAGCAGAGATCAGCTACATTTTCTGTAAAGGGTCAGAAAATAATATTTTAGGCTTTGAAAGCCATATGGTCTCTGTTACAACTATTTCAACTACTCAACTCTGCCGCTGTACCACAAAAGAATAATATATAAACAAATGAGCAAGGCTGTGTGCCAAGAAAACTTTTTATGGATACTGAAATTTGAATTTAATGTAATTTTCATGTGTCATGAAAAATATTCTTTTGATTTTTTTCAATGATTTAAAATGTAAAAACCCTTCTAAGCTCGTAGATCCATATAAAAACAAGGAGAAGCCAGATTTGGCCAGTGAGCCATAGTTTACCTACCTCTGTTCTAGAAAAAAATTTAATAAGGTAAAGCAAAAATTTTTAAACAAGCTACAGAAAGCATTGACTACAAAATAAATGGTTGAAAAAAATGATAATCGATATAAGGTTTTTGTTTGTTAAGAATGTCTTTTAAAAAGTGATAACAGAAGTTTACAAACTAGAAGACAATATTGCCAATTCATACAATCACTAAAGGATTAATATCAACAGCATACAAACAATGCCTAAGAGTCAAAATGTAAAGTACAAACAACTAAATTTAAAAAGTGGGTAAAAGAAACAAACAAGTATATCAGAGAAGAACATGCTCCATAAACATACAAGAGATAGTCAATATCATTAATAATGAGGTAAACACAGATCACAACTACACATAAGATACCATATCTTAACCATTTAATTGGTAAAAATTAGCAATAATCCAAAGGATGCCCAAGAAAACAAAACACCCTTTTGAAGTAGATAACATCATTTATTTATACAAATGATTTCTCAAATACAATGTTCAGCACTTGTTTTAGTTTGCCAATGCTGCAGAATGCAAAACACCAGAGATGGATAGGCTTTTATAAAATGGGGGTTTATTTCACTACACAGTTACAGTCTTAAGGCCACAAAGTGTCCAAGGTAACACTTCAACAATCAGGTACCTTCACTGGAGAACGGCCAATGGTGTCCGGAAAACCTCTGCTAGCTAGGAAGGCAGCTGGCATCTGCTCCAAAGCTCTGGCCTCAAAACAGCTTTCTCCCAGGACGTTCCTCTCCAGCAAGCTTGCTCCTCTTCAAAACATCACTCACAGCTGCATTCCGTTAGTTTCCTCTCTCTGAGTCAGCTCATTTATATAGCTCCACTGATCAAGGCCCACCCTGAATGGGCAGGGCCACGCCTCCATGGGAACATCTCATCAAAATCATCGCCCACAGCTGGGTGGGGCACACTCCAAGCAAATCCAACCAACACCAAAACTTCTGCCCCACAAAACTACAAAGATAATGGCATTTGGGGGACACAATACATTCAAACCGGCACAGCACTCAAAAACAACCAGGCCCATGAAAAGGAAAAACTACAATGAGCAAGATCAGCAGAAACAACTGAACCATGGGACTCCAAATATTACAATCATTAAACAAAAATTGCAAAACTACTGTGATTACCAGACACAAGAAGACAGAAGATATTGAAAACATCTGCAATAAATTGGAAACTATGAGAAGTGACATAATAAATTTTAAAAAGAACAAAACAATAAATCTAAGACTAAAAAAATCAATAACATAATTTAAGAAGAAAATGAACTTAACTGCGGATTAGGCACAGCTGAAGAGAGAAATAATAAATTGGAAGGAAAAAAGAAAATATTCAGGGTAAAGCATAGAAAAAGAGATGAAAAACACAGATGGTAAGAGACTAGTAAAATATACTGAAAAGGTCTAACATATGTTCAATTGGAGACACAAGCTAAATAGAGAAAAAGACATTCACAATTTGGAAAGATATTATGGCTGAAAATTCTCCTAAACTGCTGAAAGATAACCATCTACAGACCCAAGAATCTCAACAAATCCCAATCAGGAGAAATTTTAAAAATTAAATAATAAAATAAACATGAAAAAAATACCTAGACCAAAAAGCTATCACAGTATATTAAAACCATTCAAAGGGATAGCAATGAGACAGGATGAAGGAAAAAGAGCTGAGTCATCAATGTTTAAGAGGCAAGAGGAAGAAAAGTAACCAAGAAGGAAACAGAAAATAAGTGATCAGAAAACTAAGAAGAGATACAGGAGCATAGGGTTACAGAAAATAACAGAGACGACTTTCAATAAGAGAGCAGAAAGCAGTATCAAATGCAGCAGCAAATAAAGGAAGGTCAGGAAAATGTCCATAAGATTTGTCCATATTTAGGTAATGTGTGGCCCTTTATTTAGCAGAGCCTAGGCTATTGTAAGACAGAAGCAATACTGCATACGATGAGGCAAACTGTGACTGGCATAAGAGTAAGCCTTCACCAGAAAACAGAACTTTGATGTGGGTAGTCTGAAACCCTTAATAAAGTCTAGCTTTTATAAATACTTATGAATTATTATTTAAATCAGGTACAGGCCATTTAACTCTCCAGATAGTCTAGGTTCCATACCTGAATGATGCAGGATCATCAAAAACTATCGACAAAAATCAAAAACCACCTCCCACTCCCTGCCGGTTGTGGCAACCAAAACTGTCTCCAGACATTGCCAGTGTCCCCTGAGAGACAAAACCACCCCCATTTGAGAACAACTGCTCTAACTATTCTTCCATTCTGACTTTTCTCTAACTTTACATTTCTATTTTAATGTATCAACCCTGATTAGCTTCTTAAATTCTATTGAAAAATACAGACAGTAAGTTAATAGACCAAAATAACTTACCCAGGATGGATTCACTCTGTGCTGCAATTAGTATGGGCTACGAGCTGTGAAAACAGAGCTAAGAGGGAGGAAAGTCAGAAAAATCTGCCTGCCTTGCTATAACTAGGTTCACCTGCCTAAACATCCCCACAAACTAGCTGGTCAAACAGCTATACTTTGAGAGAATGTCCCCTTGACCTTTCAGAAAAGTCAGGAAGGGCTTGTTTAGGTAACACTTGTCCATTTATGACACTGATATATCACTGACTTCAATTACACAAATGTTTTATCTAACAGAATGTGGCCATTTTCCCCACTAATTTAACAAAAATTTAAATAACCCTTTGAGTAGCACAGAAAATTTTTAAACTTAAATGTCTAATAATTAGATGATCAGTTAAACAAAGTTTAGTCCATCAAAAGGATAAACTATGCTGCCATTAAAATTGTGTCATAGAAAATAGTTATTGAATGAAATGATGCTCTCATATATTTCTACTAACAGTTTTATCCAGTGGAGATCAGAACATGCACAGGACCTAAAAATGGGATGAGTCTAAAATACAAGAACTAAATTTAGATTTTGTTTTCCCTCAGTTGCAGTCACTCAAAATGATCTTCTCCTAAACTCTGTTCTGACTTTACTGTGGTAAACTGGACACAGCACTAGTGTGGAAGTCAGAAGACCTGAGTTCTAATCTTGACTCTGCCTCTTACAAACTTTATGAGCCTGGACTAGATACCTACTCAATCGGGCACACTTTAATAATCTCAAAGTTAGAAGGCAGGATTATGTATGTCTAGAAGACCTTAACAGTACCTTAATTTTGTGATTCTGGAAGGGTCAGAATTGAGGAGAAACCAGCATATCATATTAAGTGTGAGAGTGTCAGTTTAGAAGCTGACAATTGTAAGAGAATGGGAGTGGCTGGGAAGACGGAGGGGGAAAGGAATGGTGAATAACAGTATAGACTTTGGTAAGGAGACACTCACTGTGGTGACAGCACCCAAGTGTTACTCACACCTGAACAAAAAAATTAACAACTCTTCTGCTCTTGCAAGGCAAGGAGCCACTCCTTTGCTGGAAAACTTCTGCCTGAGATCTAAAGGTTTGTTGACAGGTTTCATGTCAGAGGCTGTTCCCTGTTATTGCAAGTATTACCAACCCCTTCTCTCTCAGAAGAGCTGATTGGATGTTCCGGGGCTGGGACCTAGGCTTCTGTCTCGACTGAACCTCAGAACCTCAAATTTGGGCTCTGGTGAACTCTAACCAGGACTGCAGAGGATTAATCAGGGTGGAAGGTGGAGGAGGGGGCATACACCTCACAGCGCACATATACAAACATATGTGTCGTGTGTACGGGCATATAACTGTGCTACTTTCTATAGGGTAGACAACTTGGGATATCATTAAAATCTGTTTAGGCTCTGTAGTTATCTTGTTTGGAGAAAAGAATTCCAGGTTAGAATCCCAGCCCTTCCACCTTCTGGTAAAAGAACTTGAGTTAATTTCAATATTTTTAGCCTCAATTTTTTTAATCAAATTCAGTTTTAATGAAATATATTCACATACCATACAATCATCTATGGTGGACAATCAACTGTTCAC
Organism: Choloepus didactylus; assembly: GCF_015220235.1. Lineage (NCBI taxonomy): Eukaryota > Metazoa > Chordata > Mammalia > Pilosa > Megalonychidae > Choloepus > Choloepus didactylus. The sequence goes on from NC_051325.1 coordinate 47,949,379, forward strand.
AGTATCATCATATAGTTATGCATTCATCACCCCAATCTATTTTTTTTAATCTTCATTTTATTGAGATATATTCACATACCACGCAGTCATACAAAACAAATCGTACTTTCGATTGTTTACAGTACCATTACATAGTTGTACATTCATCACCCAAATTAATCCCTGACACCTTCATTAGCACACACACAAAAATAACAAGAATAATAATTAGAGTGAAAAAGAGCAATTGAAGTAAAAAAGAACACTGGGTACCTTTGTCTGTTTGTTTCCTTCCCCTATTTTTCTACTCATCCAACCATAAACTAGACAAAGTGGAGTGTGGTCCTTATGGCTTTCTCAATCCCATTGTCACCCCTCATAAGTTACATTTTTATACAACTGTCTTCGAGATTCATGGGTTCTGGGTTGTAGTTTGATAGTTTCAGGTATCCACCACCAGCTACCCCAATTCTTTAGAACCTAAAAAGGGTTGTCTAAAGTGTGCATAAGAGTGCCCAACAGAGTGACCTCTCGGCTCCTTTTGGAATCTCTCTGCCACTGAAGCTTATTTCATTTCCTTTCACACCCCCTTTTTGGTCAAGAAGATGTTCTCCGTCCCATGATGCCAGGTCTACATTCCTCCCAGGGAGTCATATTCCACGTTGCCAGGGAGATTCACTCCCCTGGGTATCTGATCCCACGTAGAGGGGAGGGCAGTGATTTCACCTTTCAAGTAGGCTTAGCCAGAGAGAGAGGGCCACATCTGAGCAACAAAGAGGCATTCGGGAGGAGGCTCTTAGGCACAACCATAGGGAGGCCTAGCCTCTCCTTTGCAGCAACCATCTTCCCAAGGGTAAAACCTGTGGTAGAGGGCTCAACCCATCAAACCACCAGTCCCCTATGTCTGTGGTCATGTTAGCAACCATGGAGGTGGGGTAGGCGAATACCCCTGCATTCTCCACAGGCTCCTCAAGGGGGCACTACATCTTTTTTTTTAGCTTGTTTTTCTTTCTTTTTTTTTTTTTAACTTTCCCTTCTTTTTTAAATCAACTGTATGCAAAAAAAAGTTAAAAAGAAAACAAACATACAATAAAAGAACATTTCAAAGAGACCATAACAAGGGAGTAAGAAAAAGACAACTAACCTAAGATAACTGCTTAACTTCCAACATGTTCCTACTTTACCCCAAGAAAGTTACCTAATATAGCAACATTTCTGTGAACTTGCTCCTACTATATCCATCAGAAATTAACAGACCATAGTCATTCCTGGGCATCCCCAGAACGTTAAATAGCTAATCTGTTCTTCTTGGATTATTGTTCCCCCTTCCTTAATTGCTCTCTATTGCTAGTTCCCCTACATTGTACATTATAAACCATTTGTTTTACATTTTTCAAAGTTCACATTAGTGGTAGCATATAATATTTCTCTTTTTGTGCCTGGCTTATTTCGCTCAGCATTATGTCTTCAAGGTTCATCCATGTTGTCATATGTTTCACGAGATCGTTCCTTCTTACTGCCGTGTAGTATTCCATCGTATGTATATACCACATTTTATTTATCCACTCATCTGTTGAAGGACATTTGGGTTGTTTCCATCTCTTGGCAATTGTGAATAATGCTGCTATGAACATTGGCGTGCAGATATCTGTTTGTGTCACTGCTTTCCGATCTTCCGGGTATATACCGAGAAGTGCAATCGCTGGATCGAATGGTAACTCTATATCTAGTTTTCTAAGGAACTGCCAGACTGACTTCCAGAGTGGCTGAACCATTATACAGTCCCACCAACAATGAATAAGAGTTCCAATTTCTCCACATCCCCTTCAGCATTTGTAGTTTCCTGTTTGTTTAATGGCAGCCACTCTAATAGGTGTTAGATGGTATCTCATTGTGGTCTTAATTTGCATCTCTCTAATAGCTAGTGAAGCTGAACATTTTTTCATGTGTTTCTTGGCCATTTGTATTTCCTCTTCAGAGAACTGTCTTTTCATATCTTTTGCCCATTTTATAATTGGGCTGTCTGTACTATTGTCATTGAGTTGTAGGATTTCTTTATATATGCAAGATATCAGTCTTTTGTCAGATACATGGTTTCCAAAAATTTTTTCCCATTGAGTTGGCTGCCTCTTTACCTTTTTGAGAAATTCCTTTGAGGTGCAGAAACTTCTAAGCTTGAGGAGTTCCCATTTATCTATTTTCTCTTTTGTTGCTTGTGCTTTGGGTGTAAAGTCTAGGAAGTGGCCGCCTAATACAAGGTCTTGAAGATGTTTTCCTACATTATCTTCTAGGAGTTTTATGGTACTTTCTTTTATATTGAGATCTTTGGTCCATTTTGAGTTAATTTTTGTGTAGGGGGTGAGGTAGGGGTCCTCTTTCATTCTTTTGGATATGGATATCCAACTCTCCCAGCCCCATTTGTTGAAAAGACCATTATGACTCAGTTCAGTGACTTTGGGGGCCTTATCAAAGATCAGTCGGCCATAGATCTGAGGGTCTATCTCTGAATTCTCAATTTGATTCCATTGATCTATATGTCTATCTTTGTGCCAGTACCATGCTGTTTTGGCAACTGTGGCTTTATAATAAGCTTCAAAGTCAGGGAGTGTAAGTCCTCCCACTTCGTTTTTCTTTTTTAGAGTGTCTTTAGCAATTTGAGGCATCTTCCCTTTCCAAACAAATTTGATAACTAGCTTTTCCAAGTCTGCAAAGTAGGTTGTTGGAATTTTGATTGGGATTGCATTGAATCTGTTTGGGTAGATTTGACATCTTAATGACATTTAGTCTTCCTATCCATGAACATGGAATATTTTTCCATCTTTTAAGGTCCCCTTCTATTTCTTTTAGTAGAGTTATGTAGTTTTCTTTGTATAGGTCTTTTACATCTTTGGTTAAGTTTATTCCTAGGTACTTGATTTTTTTAGTTGCTATTGAAAATGGTATCTTTTTCTTGAGTGTCTCTTCAGTTTGTTCATTTCTAGCATATAGAAACATTACTGACTTATGTTCATTAATCTTGTATCCCGCTACTTTGCTAAATTTGTTGATTAGCTCTAGTAGCTGTATCGTCAATTTCTCAGGGTTTTCTAGATATAAGATCATATCATCTGCAAACAACGACAGTTTTACTTCTTCTTTTCCAATTTGGATGCCTGTTATTTCTTTGTCTTGCCAGATTGCCCTGGCTAGCACTTCCAGCACAATGTTGAATAACAGTGGTGACAGCAGGCATCCTTGTCTTGTTCCTGATCTTAGAGGGAAGGCTTTCAGTCTCTCACCATTGAGTACTATGCTGGCTGTGGGTTTTTCATATATGCTCTTTATCATGTTGAGGAAGTTTCCTTCAATTCCTACCTTTTGAAGTGTTTTTATCAAAAAACGGATGTTGGATTTTGTCAAATGCTTTTTCAGCATCTATTGAGATGATCAATTGATTTTTCCCTTTTGACTTGTTAATGTGTTGTAATACATTGATTGATTTTCTTATGTTGAACCATCCTGGCATGCCTGAAATAAACCCCACTTGGTCATGGTGTATGATTTTTTTAATGTGTCTTTGGATTCGATTTGCAAGTATTTTGTTGAGGATTTTTGCATCTATATTCATTAGGGAGATTGGCCGGTAGTTTTCCTTTTTTGTAGCATCTTTGCCTGGTTTTGGTATTAGATTGATGTTAGCTTCATAAAATGAGTAGTAGTGTTCCATTTTCTTCAATGTTTTGAAAGAGTTTGAGTAAGATTGGTGTCAGTTCTTTCTGGAAAGTTTGGTAGAATTCCCCTGTGAAGCCATCTGGCCCTGGGCATTTATTTGTGGGAAGATTTTTGATGACTGATTGGATCTCTTTGCTTGTGATGGGTTGGTTGAGGTCTTCTATTTCTTCTCTGGTCAGTTTAGGTTGTTCATATGTTTCCAGGAAATTGTCCATTTCCTCTACATTATCCAGTTTGTTGCCATACAGTTGTTCATAGTATCCTCTTATAACTTTTTTAATTTCTTCAGGATCTGCAGTTATGTCACCGTTTTCATTCATTATTTTGTTTATATGGGTCTTCTCTCTTTTTGATTTTGTCAGTCTAGCTAGGGGCTTGTCAATCTTGTTGATCTTCTCAAAGAACCAACTTTTGGTGATATTTATCCTCTCTATTGTTTTTTTGTTCTCTATGTCATTTATTTCTGCTTTAATCCTTGTTATTTCTTTTCTTCTACTTGGTTTAGGATTGGTTTGCTGTTCATTTTCTAGCTTCTTCAGTTGATCCATTAGTTCTTTGATTTTGGCTCTTTCTTCCTTTTTAATATATGCGTTTAGTGCTATAAATTTCCCCCTCAGCACTGCTTTTGCTGCATCCCATAGGTTTTGGTATGTTGTGTTCTCATTTTCATTCATCTCTATATATTTAGCAATTTCTCTTGCTATTTCTTCTTTAACCCACTGATTGTTTAGGAGTGTGTTGTTTAACCTCCAGGTATTTGTGAATTTTCTAAGTCTCTGATGGTTATTGACTTCTAATTGTATTCCATTGTGGTCAGAGAATGTGCTTTGAATAATTTCAATCTTTTTAAATTTATTGAGGCTTGATTTATGTCCCAGCATATGATCTATTCTGGAGAAAGTTCCATGAGCACTAGAAAAGTATGTGTATCCTGGTGATTTGGGATGTAATGTCCTGTATATGTCTGTTAAATCTAATTCATTTATCAGATTGTTTAGGTTTTCAGTTTCCTTATTGGTCTTCTGTCTGGTTGATCTATCTATAGGAGAGAGTGATGTGTTGAAGTCTCCCACAATTATTGTGGAAACATCAATTGCTTCCTTTAGTTTTGCCAGTGTTTCTCTCATGTATTTTGTGGCACCTTGATTGGGTGCATAGACATTTACGATTGTTATTTCTTCTTGTTGAATTGCCCCTTTTATTAGTATGTAGTGGCCTTCTTTGTCTCTCAAAACATCTCTGCATTTAAAGTCTATTTTATCTGAGATTAATATTGCTACACCTGCTTTCTTTTGGCTGTAGCTTGCATGAAATATTTTTTTCCATCCTTTCACTTTCAGTTTCTTTGTGTCCCTGTGTCTAAGATGAGTCTCTTGTATGCAACATATTGATGGTTCATTTTTTTTGATCCATTCTGCGAATCTATATCTTTTAATTGGGGAGTTTAATCCATTTACATTCAACGTTATAACCGTGAAGGCATTTCTTGAATCAGCCATCTTATCCTTTGGTTTATGTTTGTCATATTTTTCCCCTCTGTCTATTAATATCCTTTATTGTACCCATACCGAATCTCTTTAGTACTGAACCTTTCTCCAAGTCTCTCTGTCCTTTCTTTGTTTCTCTGTCTGTAGGGCTCTCTTTAGTATCTCCAGTAGGGCAGGTCTCTTGTTAGCAAATTCTCTCAGCATTTGGTTGTCTGTGAAAAATTTAAGCTCTCCCTCAAATTTGAAGGAGAGCTTTGCTGGATAAAGTATTCTTGGCTGGAAATTTTTCTCACTCAGAATTTTAAATATATCGTGCCACTGCCTTCTCGCCTCCATGGTGGCTGCTGAGTAGTCACTACTTAGTCTTATGCTGTTTCCTTTGTATGTGGTGAATTGCTTTTCTCTTGCTGCTTTCAGAACTTGCTCCTTCTCTTCTGTGTTTGACAGTGTGATCAGTATATGTCTCGGAGTGGGTTTATTTGGATTTATTCTATTTGGAGCTCGCTGAGCATTTGTGATTTGTGTATTTATGTTGTTTAGAAGATTTGAGAAGTTTTCCCCAACAATTTCTTTGAATACTCTTCCTAGACCTTTACCCTTTTCTTCCCCTTCTGGGACACCAATGAGTCTTATATTTGGACGTTTCATATTATCTATCATATCCCTGAGGTCCATTTCGATTTTTTCAATTTTTTTTCCCCATTCTTTCTTTTATGCTTTCATTTTCCATTCTGTCATCTTTGAGGTCACTGATTCGTTGTTCAACTTCCTCTAGTCTTGTACTATGAGTGTCCAGAATCTTTTAATTTGGTCAACAGTTTCTTTAATTTCCATAAGATCATCCATTTTTTTATTTAGTCTTGCAATGTCTTCTTTATGCTCTTCTAGGGTCTTCTTGATTTCCTTTGTATCCTGTACTATGGTCTCATTGTTCATCTTTAGTTCTTTGAGTAGCTGCTCTAGGTGCTGTGTCTCTTCTGATATTTTGATTTGGGTGCTTGGGCTTGGGTTATCCATATCGTCTGTTTTTTTCATATGCTTTATAATTTTCTGTTGTTTTTGGCCTTGTGGCATTTGCTGAACTTGATAGGGTTCTTTTAGGGTTTGTAGACCTATTGAAGTCCTTATCTCTAATTTATCAGATCTACAGCTTCGTGGAGTACACTTTCTCTAACTAACCAGCAGGTGGCGTCCACGAGCCACCTGTTCTCCACAAGCCAGTTCTCCCCTGTTTAGCCTTTTTGGAGAGTGGGGGAGTGAGTCTTGTGGGGTCCAATTGGTGTACCAAGCTTGCGTGTGTAGTTGGTGTTGCCTGCCCTGTATATGGGGCATGTTTCTGGGCAGTCAGGGAGGGGGGGTGGCTCTAACAATCAAATCTCCCTGGTGATCCTAGAGTTTTAAAGCTGCTGCAATAGTCTAATCCTTCAGTTCAGTCCTGCCACAGTTTGTCTCTGCCACTGACCCACAAGTTCTTGGTATTGGCGTATGGCTCTTGAGACTTGCAAGTGGGCCCCTCTTCCAGGCCGTGCACCCCGGGTCCTCTGTTGAGGGATGACTGTGCTATGTCACAGGTGAGTGCCGTCCCCCCAGGGCAGTTCTGGGCTGCTGGGCTGTGTAGGGAGGCTCCCAGTCTGCTGAAATGATGGCTGAATGGGGCTTTGTTAATTCACACTGCTTTACCTTCCCAACTCTGGGACAATCAGCTGAGGTTGCAGGGAAGGCTAATGTCCACGCCCAGTTTTGCGGTGTGTGCCTGTTATTTGAAGCACTTCCATCACACTGGGTTGTCTGGGGCAGTTCTGGGCTATGGGGCTGGCGATGGGCAGGAGTGTTTCCTGTCCACCAGGATGATGGCTGTGAGCGGACACCCCCCTTTTCTTGGGAAGTTGTGGTGTTTAGTGAATTTTCTCAGCCACTGGATTATTGCGTTTTGTCTCAGAGCTCTCTTAGTTCTGCTCTTGACTTGACCTGCCCAAATAGCAAGTCTTTGAAGCTTTCTGTATTGGACTTCTTAGAGTAATTGTTTTAGAAAAAGAAAAAAGGATTAAAAAAAAAAAAAAAAAAAAAAAAAAAAAAAAAAGGGCCCTCCTCAGAGATCTAATGGGTTATTGAAATGCTAAGAGACAAAGCAACCAGGGCCATTAAGGAAAGGTCCACAGGGCAGAGAGATCAGCTTTTCTTCGGGATTTGCATATGCTCCTCAGGGCCTGAGCTCGGGCCTGAGCTCTGCCCTTCCCCTTTCTATGTTCACCAGAACTCCAAAAATCCTCCGCTTTTATTTTGGAGTTTTTCGTGTTGTTTTTTTTCTATGCCTGTCTCCTCTCTGCTGGGCTGGCTGCTCTCAGATTCTCTGGTGTCTGGTCTCAGTCTATCTATGGTTGGAGTTTGGATCAGTAGAATGAATTTCCGATAAGGGCTGCCACTGCAGTTCTCCCTTCTCCTTCCCGGAGCTGACAGCCCCACTTCCCACGGGACTGAGCCTGGCAGGGAGGGGCGCGGGTCCCCTGGCCACAAAAACTTACAGATTTCGCTGATCTCAGCAGTTCCACGTTTTCATGAGTGTTGTATGAAGTATGCCCAAAGTCAGATTGCTCTGTGGTGTCCAGTCCACGCAGTTTCTGGCTTTCTACCTACTTTCCTGGAGGAGTAACTAAAACATACAGCTCACCAGTCTGCCATCTTGCCCCGCCCCTCCCAATCTATTTTTGAACATTTTCCTTACATCAGAAAGAATCAAAATAAGAACAAAAAATGGAAGTAAAAAAGAACACCCAAATCATCCCCCCCATCTCACCCTATTTGTTCCCATTTTTCTACTCATCCATCCATATACTAAATAAAGGGAATGTGATCCACAAGGTTTTCACAATCACACTGTCACCCCTTGTAAGCTACATTGTTATACAATCATCTTCAAGAGTCCAGGCTACTGCGTTGGAATTTGGTAGTTTCAGGTATTTACTTCTAGCTATTCCAGTACATTAAAACCTAAAAGGTGTTATCTGTATAGTGCATAAGAATGTCCACCAGAGTGACCTCTCGACTCCATTTGGACTCTCTCAGCCACTGAAACTTTACTTTGTTTCATTTCACATCCCCCTTTTGGTCAAGAAGATGTTCTCACTCCCATGACCCCAGGTCCAGATTCATCCCTGGGAGTCATATCCTGCATTGCCAGGGAGATTTACACCCCTGGGAGTCAGGTCCCATGTAGCGGGGAGGGCAGTGAGATCGCCTGCCAAGGTGCTTAGCCTCAATTTTCATATTTAAAAAAAAAAAGGCAGTGTCTTATGATTCTTATCATTTGGTTGCTACAATTAATTAAAATTACTAAATGAACTTAACAAAGAGGAACGTATGGTGTGCTTATAACACACCAGAAAGTTTCCTAAAGGTTTACTTACATTCCCCCTAATATATAGCAAAAGGGATTTTACAGATGTCATTAAGGTTCTCAGTTGATTGAGCGACATTATCCTGGGTGGGCCTGACCTAATAGGGCAAACCCTTAAAAGAGGCAAGATGCAGCAGCAGATGCTCTTTTGCCAGTCTTGAAGGAAGTAAACTGCTATGCATGTGAGTGGAGCGGGTCACATGGCAAAGAACTGCCAGTGCAGTCTCTAGTTGCTGAGAGTGAACCCTGCTGACAGCTAGCAAGAAAATGGGAGCCTCAGTCCTCCAGCCACAAGGAAATGAATTCTTCCAATAACCTGAGGGAGCCCGCTATGGGATCTTTCCCCAGTTAAGCTTCCAAATGAGGATACAGTCTTAAAGCAGGTTGCACTAATGGTGGCAGTTAGACAGGGTTTGATTGCTAAAGAAGACTCACAGGCCCCAAAGTGACGCTGCCTGCAAATCTATTTATTGCAAGAAAAGGATTCAATATAGCAATACTATTAGAGTAAAGACAGCAGTCACAGCAAAGACTACCTCACAGCAAGGAGCCCAGAGAAGATGGGCGCAAGCTCCAATCATCCTCCCTCTATAGCGCTGCACTAGATTTGCTTTCCCTCACATCAGGAACCACGAAAGAGTGCACAGAACACTGTGGAAACACCTTAGAGCCTAAAATGGAATCTTAGACCCTACTGGTCTTATTGGCAGCTTTGCTATGTAACCAGCTCAAAAAGCAGAGCCTCCTCAGGGTCTCACCAAGATCAAGTGCAGAACATTAAAATCACTGTTACCAATAAATAATGCTGAGAAGCTGTTATAAGCTGTACCCATAGTTACAAATCAACACAATTAATCAGCAGATTCCATGCCTTAACTGGGAGTCAGTGCTGTGCAGATGCATCTCTGTCTTCAGCAAAACAGCGCAGCTAATTCCAGTCTTCCTGGAATTAAACCTTTCAGCACACAGGCTCGCCAATTTTCTTCTTCAATCAGCCAGAACTCTCGCAGACCATAATGCATCGATAGGCAGGCAGCAAAGCAACAGAAGCAAGAGTAGTAGGGTCTGCACTTCCTCCTCATGCAACTTGCATTGTACCTTAAGGACTTATTTGAGGCTGATCTCATACATCATTTCCACTGGATGATGTGTTGCTGCTGTGCATGCCTGTGGAGGCTTAGAGTTAAGTACCCCCAGAAAACACATGTTCTTAATCCATTTCTGTGGGTATGAACGCATTGTAAATAGGACTTTTTGATGAGGTTACTTCAGTTACAGTGTGGCTGTGATCAGGATGGGTATTTTTCCTATTACGAAGACCTTATAGAGAAGGCCACAGAGAGAGAAGCCACAGGGAGCAGTCAGAAGCTAGAAGTCAATGGGACCCAAAAGAGATAGAAGATGCCACCATGTGCATTGCCATGTGACTAAAAAGCCAAAGAACCCCAAAGATTGCCAGCCAAAATGTAACAGCCAGGGAGGAAGCAAGCCTTCCAGCCTCTGAAACCATGAGCCAATAAATTCCTATTGTTAAGCCAATCCATGGTACGGTATTTGTTTTACCAGTCAGGAAACTAAAACAATGACCAAATGTATGCTTTAGTTTATCAGGTAACACCAAGATCAGTGTTGGCAGCTCATTTGCATGATCACTTGATGCCCACTGGCCAGGCATTCAATCTCTACCAGGACCCAGTAGAAAACCCTGATCTCTTTCTCCAAAGAAGAAGAGGGCATGGATGACTTTGCCCCCAAACCCAGGGGTCTATGCTACGATTCTCTCACTGGGCTTGCTGGAGGCTCCATACTACATTTCTATTTGATATAGACTCTTCAGGTACCATTTTCATCTGCTAGATCATAAAACCCTCATAAAATACTTCATAAAAACTTCAGTCCATGAGACAGAGAAACCAAATGCCAATTGGTAACCATGCTTATTTCAATTATTTTAGTAATTCCAATTAATTTAGAAATTTTGGAGAAAAACACAGGATGGGTCTGACAGTACACTAGCCCCAACTGTGAGATGGTCTTAGACCAAAACCCTATTTATTACTTGGCCTCCAGGACCCCTACTCTGACCCACAGACCACAGTGGTGTCTTGGGTCACCTCAGCCAGTGTCTAAAAGTACTCAGAGGGTGTGGGTATTTCTCTTGCCTCAGCTGCTCTAGTAAATAGCTGCAGTAATTTCTGCAAAGACCTCATTGCAGTGTCCTTCCTCACAGGGACCCAACTCCCTCTTCAGTCAAGGGTGTCTGGGTCTGTGAATTGATTTTGGTCTGGGAACTGGGTGAGGGGCTAGAACTCTCCATTGTGGTGACTCAAGTTAGGTTTCCACCCATCAAACCTGCAGTTTGTCTGGTAATATAGATCAAATAATACTTCAGTAGACAGCCCATTCTATTTTATCTCCAGGGGATTAGTTACTGGTAAAAAATTCCTCTGTGTTAAACATCCTGATTGCCGCTTGGTCCACATTGCCCACTGCAAAAGTTGGGGGCAGTTTGTTTATGGGATTTAAGTGCTGTCATTTGCCATTTTCCACTTTGAGATCCTTTCATTCCCATTGAAATCAAGAGAAATCAGTTTGAAAAAAAAATAATGGCACCAATCATGGGCCATTAGTGAACTGTGTTAAACCATGGGGATACAGAAGTGGGCAAAAAAGATGTGTACTATCACTATTTCTATTTAACATTGGTGGTTCCAGACAATGCAGGAAGGCAAGAAAAGGAAATGAAAAATAAAGATGGAATGTATATTTAAACATTTTAAGCAAATAAAAACATTAGGAGCTTAGGCTTATGACCTTGGGTTTTGTGGCTCCTTCTAAATGGGATAGCAAATGCAAATTGTTTTTAAAGTATTGATGCAGTTGAAAACACTCAAATTATAAATTTCTGCATCACAGACGATATCATTAATAAAGTTATAATATCTTATAAAGAAAATATAGGCAGAAAGAAGATAAATGCTCAGAATATGTGAGGTCTTTTACAAATCAAATTTGCAAGGAAAAAAAAAAAAGAAAGAAAGAAAAATGGGTGGAGAATGTGACCAGGCAACTCTCAGAACATAAAAATAGATGTTCAACCTCATCCTTAAGATTTTGCAAATTTGCAAACAATATGAACTAAATTTTCATTCATATGGCAGACAAAATTTACAGATTTTATTATATTATTAGTGTAGTGGCTTGGAAATTAGAAATGTGCACTGCTGGTCCTGACTGGTAAGGATTGGTTTAGAAATGGGTCAATGACTAAGCCCACCTGTAATTATGCCTAGGAGTCACCTTCAGAGAACCTCTTTTGTTGCTCAAATGTGGACTTTCTCTCTCTAAGCCGAACTCTGCAAATAAATTCATCAACCTCCCTCCAGCATGGGACAGGACCCCCCAGGTGGATGAGTCTCCCTGGCGACATGGGACACGGATTCCAGGAATGAGACTGACCCTGGCATTGAAGGACCAAGAATGCTTTTTTGACCAAAAAGGAGAAAAGAAAGTCAACAAATAAGGTTTCAGTGGCTAAAAGATTTCAAATAGAGTTGAGAGGCTGTCCTGGAGGTCACTCCTACGCAAGCTTCAGCGTGATATGCCAAATAGCCACAGTATGGAATACCCAAGTCAACAGTAGTCCTGAAAACCATAAAGAATACCTGGATCCCTTTCTGAGACTCTATAAAAAGTTTCCCTCACTAAGTTTATTCTTCAGAAACTTAAATCCTCTAGAGAGCGCCTATGCCAGGTAAACCCCAAAACCCAGAGGCAATAGCCTCTTCAAGAACATCAACCAGATGTGTCCCCTTTTCCCATAATGTTGACACCCTTTTCAACATGAACAAGTTAGGGTGGTCACTCCCTAGACATCCCTGAAGGTCAGGAAAGTGAATAAACTGGAGAAAGGGGTAACAACAGACAAGATGGAATTTAACAAAGGATTATGAATACTGAATCTCTGTATAATTTTTTTTTCTTAGTTGCTGGGGTATTGGAATAGCAAGAAAGAAAAAAATGAAATGGCGGAACTGTAACACATAGCATCCTTTGAAATTTGTTCTATAGCTATTTGTTAAATTGTATTTTGAAAGTTATCACCTTTTTGTATATGTTATATTTCACAATAAGGAAATAACAAACTATGGTATTGTAACTCATAACATTTTTGGACATTTCCTATATAACTACTTGTTAAATTTTACTTTGAAAGTTATTACCTTTTTGCATATATGTTATATTTCACAATAAGGAAATAATTGAAACTGTGGAAATGTAACCCATAACATTCTTTGAAATTTGCTCTCTACTTGTTAAACTGCACTTGGAAAGGTATAACCTTTGTGTATATATGTTATATTCCACAATAAAAAAAAATGATTATTTTTAAAAAAAGAAAAGGATCAATGAGATGAGAAATCTGTGAGGGTGGGGGTTTGGGGGAAGGTTTCTTGGGTGATAAGAGAAAGAAGGAAGAGCTTATTCTCCTTATCTGCCTCTGGACCTAGAGGTACGGAGACAGGCAACCTGGCCTGGCAGCAGCCATCTTGTATCGCTGAAGAAGTTTCGCCCAAGTACACATACCTTGAGGGGTCAGAACAGAAAGATGGAAGGACTCTCCATCCCTGGTACGCTCACTGCACTCCTACAGTGGCCTACCTCCAAACTTCATATGCAATATGGTTTTCTTCAAATTATACTGTTAAGGCTTTTTATAAGTTGGGTTTTCTGTTACATGCATCCAAAACCATCTTGACACTGTGTGTGCTCAGAACTCCTGGTTTTTATGTAATACACTTGACGGAGCCTTTGGTCAGGAGATGAATTCTGAGAAAGTGAACAAAGGGAAAAGAACGAGGCTGTGCCTTTTCCTCTGGGGAAGTTGCCCCTTGATGGTCCCTCTCCCCTCTCACCCTCTTTTCTCACTGGAAGCACATAGGAAACACCAGCCTGGCCTGGGCCTCAGCGCCAGCAACCAGGCAGCCCAAATCCTGGGCCCTTCACCAGAGGGTGACGTGGTGTAGTTGTTACAACAACACCTCTGAAGTCAGACTGCATGGGTTTAAATCCTGGCCCTGTCTCACTCAGCATCTTTGACTATAAAATGGGTACAGTAGCAGTGTGTCCCTCACAGATAGGTGCCTGGCAACACTGAGTCTCCAGGAGATGGTAACAGGACCAGTTACATAATGCATGGGACCCAGTGCAAAATGAGAATGTGGGGTTCCTTGAACAAGAATTTATTAAGAACTTCAGGACAGCAACAGCAAAGCATTAAATGAAAATGCAGGGTCTCTGAAAGCCAGCACTGAATGTTGGCAATTTTTAGATTTTTGGATTAGTCTCTGAGCCTCTTGGCAGCTCTGATGGTTGTTACCCAACACGTTAATCTTCTGGCCCCAAGGCCTTGAGCAAGGTAGGGGCAGAAAAAGAGGGAGGAAGGCAAAAGTTCAGCCTCCATGGACAAATGCAGAATTGCACGCAGAAAAAAAAATCTTCAAGCTATTTTAATATCAGCATGTACGCAAGTTTTGTGTTTTACAATTTACTTATGATTTTTATTTTGAATTATATACTTGGGGATGCTTAATATAATGTTTCGGGCTTGGAGCCCCCAGGGTCGCCATCTGGACCTACATCTCTCCCAGCACAGCTGAATCCTCTGTGAGACTGTCAGAGATTATGAAAATGTCCCTCTTGCTCTGAATCCTGAATCTGACTCTCTGAGTTGCTGGGCCCCCTCCCTTTCCCTGCCTGGAAGAGTCTTGCAGAGAACCGAAGGTAGTGGTCAGTGGTCACAGGCCCCAGTAATGCCACAAGGCAGTTTCAAGTTCCGCCATGGTGCAAAACACCTTAAACGAATCCAGGACATGGCAGAGGAGCCACCAAACTTCCTAGACCTGTCGGTTGCTGAGACTGGACGGATGGGCACCAGCCAGGCTGTGTCCTGCGCCTGAGCCACCAGGGGGCGCCAGACACCAACCATCCTTACCTGATTCTGGGTCACCGTCCAGCGATCTGCCTTCTTTTCAAACCATCCAGGGTGATTCAAATGCAGCCACCTACCTCCTCAGCCCTCTCTCCACAGCCAGTCTGCAGACCAGCCAACTGGACTGGCTGCTCATCCCCGTCCCCCTACCCCCTCCTTCTCTATCCCACCACCCCTCCTCCAAGCCCATCCCTCTTCCTTGGGATCCCTGCATCATTTCAGTTTTGAAACCTCCTTACCATCCATAATCAACCTCACTGGATTCTCACAACTGCGCTGCCTGTGAGGAAGGCATTGGGGCAGGGATTACAGTCAACTAGTCAGAAGAGGAAACTGAGGCACAGGAAGGGGGGACACACAGCAAGTCTGGCAATGTTGGGGAGAGAACCTGGGGCTCCTGATTACCAGATCACTCCAGGACCAGCCTTAACTCAGCCTACTCTCCCCAGAGCACCAGCCCTCTTTGAGAGAGGTTTTGAGAGAATCTTGGTGGAAAGTGCTTATCCACAAACAAGCTGAGAACTTCCCCCACTGACCCTGCCGTGAGTTGCTGTGTGGCCTTGGGCAAGTCCCTTCTCCCCTCTGAGCCTCTGTTGAGTAAATGTGAACATGGCCTCTGGGTGCCCTGAGTGAGGCACGCTGGGACTCTACAACTGGTGCCTGAAGCATCTCCACCTGTTTGGGGCTTCCAGAGACCTCAGTCAGAGCACAAGAGGGCTTGGGAGAGAGCTAATGATAGTTTTAGAGTGTAATAATAATGCAAGTCTCCATTTCTCAACTACCAACTGCTGGGCTTTACATGAACTTCCAATATTTAATGTAATCCTCATTACAACCCCATGAGGTAGGTGTATTATTATTTTCATTTTATAGAAGAGAAACCTGAGGCTCAGAGAAGCTAAATAAGTGGCTGCACCAGCACTGGAGACCTGGGTGACCTAATCTCAAAGGGCAGCCTCTTTCTCCTTCCATACACTGCTCAGAGAAGCCTCTGGAAGTAGGCTTTGGAAACTTGGGGGTTCTACCTTGGAAGGTCTGTGGCCTGAGATCTTCCCCTCCAGGACTGAAGCCCCCCCAGCTGTCCCTCAAGAGTGTTATGGGAACTGCAAGAAAGAGAGGACCCCAACCAGCAGGACCCAAAATCTCCTGCCTATCCCTGGACCACTTTCAGCTGGTGCCTCATCCTGGGCCCACAAGGAGACACTGCAGCCCAGCCAGAGCCCGTGAGCAGATGCGGGTTTATTATTGCACAGACTGCAGCATCCTGAACCAAAGCTGGGCCCCGGAGCCCCAACAGCCAAAGGTTTGTCCCAAGCACTGGACCAGACCAAAAGCTGCAGACAGTGACCTCAGTGTGGAGACCTGGAGCCACAGCTCTGAGCAAGGCTCCCTCCCCACCCTCCCCCATCCCCTCATTCCCTAGGAGTCCAGAAAATCCCACAGACCCAGACGCAGAGCCACAGCTCTGATGGGCCGAGGATGGGAGAATCCACAGGCTCCTCTCCGCAGAAATGCAGCCAGGATTCCAACGAAGCCATGAGGCCCAGATGGTGCTTGAAACATCAGGTTTGAAGCTGGGGGGAAAGTTCCCAAGTATTGAGGCCGAAATGGGAAAGCTGACCCCATGAAGAGGCAAACTTCTGGGTCGCAGAGCTGCCCTGGGGAGACCTGGCCACACTGCCAAGGCCCCAAGGTCCAGAGAAGCAAGGCAGGAAAGCAATCGCTCCCTCGAGCTCTCCTTGGATGCCGTCACCGCATCCTTCCTGGGCTTTCCGGGGCCTGGCAGCCCTTTCGGTCTGTTCTCCTTGCGGCAGGGGGATAGCCCTCTCCTCCCTGTCCCCATGCCCAGAGACCTAGTGTGGTACAAAACATCTTTAAGTGAGGTACATGCAAATGTCATTTTCTGCCAAGCAAGCTGAAGGGGCACCCCCAAGCACCCAGTCAGAGCCCCAGACTCCATCCTCTCTTCCTGGGAAGTGCTTCTTGACAAGCAGCCTGTCGTCAGCACCTGCCTGATAGTCGGTCCCAGGAAGGTCTGTCTGGGCTTCCCTGGGCTTCCTAAGAGGGAGCCCTGGGGGAGGAAGCAGACAAGTCAATCCGCAAGGCATCACCCAGTAGCTTCATCTCGCCAGCCTCAGGGGACCTACAGGGTGACCCCTTTCACTCGCTCCCACCCTGAGCCCCCTGGAAGCTTTAAATGCAGCCCCAGTCTCAGGATCAGACACACTCAAAAACAAGGACCCTGGGAACGGCCCCTCCTGGTTTCCTCTCCCCATCGTCTGGGTTCCCAGCCAAAGCCCCCTTTTCCATTGGTCCAGGCTAACTGGACCAGTGGGAAGAGACAGGAACACGGCATTCTGGGATGGGAGCTTGTCCAGTCCTCTATTGTCATCCAGAAAGTCTGTGACCAAGGGGCAAAGGGGAGGGCAGGGGTGCTAAGGCTGCAAAAGGAAGGGTCTCTGCACCGGTCCAAGGGGTCTCCTTGGCCCACCACAAGGGATTTCATCACTCCCTCTGCTTCTGTGGGCCGTCTCAGCCCACCAGCCAGAAGCTTAAAAAAAAAAGGTGGCGGGGGGGTGAATAAGAGAAAGAGGGGTAGGATTTAATATTAATATCTTGGTTCAGTGACTTCTTCCAAAACACACAAAAGCCCAGGGAGGGGGTGACTTAGGGACAAGGCAAGGGAGCGGGTGAGGGACAGGAGCACATCGGGAAGCTGATTCCCTCAGGGCTTTCCCTGCTGCCAGGGGGAGAGCTCCTGGAGGGCCCCCCACACACACACATTCTATTCCTCTTGGCGCTTCCCACCGTCCAGCACTGACACACGGGGAGGCCCCTTAAATGTCTGTGGTGCAGATGTGAGCCGGACACTGGGGCTCCGGGTCCAGACTCCAGTCCTCCTCCCTGCCTGGCATTGCAAAAAGACGGGTCCCGGTGTCCTCAGCAGGAACTCCTGGCTCTGCAAAGAGACAGCAAGAGGGTCAGGTGCAGGGGGGAGGGGACATGAGGGACAAGCCTGTGCTTGATCTCCAGAACAGGATCCCACCTCCCCAGGTCCCAAGGGCAGCCTTGCCTGGGGCTCTGATGCTCCGACAGATCAGAGCCAACACTAAGGAAGCCGCTGCCCCTGCAACCTGCCTGCCCTTCTTTTTCCTTCCCGACGTCTGCCTCTGGTTATTTGCAGGCACTGTTATCGTGGCCCAGTACATGCTCCCCTTCGTTCCTTCTCATCCTCCAGGTCATGAAGCCATCAGTTCTTGCAGGAAGCTTGCCCAGATGCCCCAGTGGAACCCGCGGAGCTCAGCACTCCCTCCCGGGGCAGCGTCTATCAGACTCATTGTCAGCAACTATTTGCAAGGTGACAGGACAGGGATTTCTTCTCCCTCTCTCCCTTGGGCGGGGGGGGGGGGGGGGGGTAGGGATCCAGCCCACCCTAAGCTAGGATCTTGGGAGGGCAATGGGGGAAGAGGCCTCACCAAGCACAGGACTTAAGTGGTGAGGGCAGGTCCTGATAGGGGAAAGGTTTTATCTATCTTGTAGAGCCAGCAAGGGACACTTTCCTTCAGCCCGGTCCCCCACCCACCTCCTTTTCACAGAGCCTTACCCAGCCCCCCGGCTCTCTCATGAGGAGAAGATGGAACCAATTACTACCAGGAGGCTTTCAGGAAGAGGGGATGGAGGGTGGGTGAGAGCTGGGAGTGGGGAGCAGATGGATCAAAGACTAAAGTGGGCTAAGGGAGAAAGGGCAGAGAGAAGAGATCCCTGGCCAACCCAGGTGGGCTCAGTCTAGACTCATGGCGACCTCAGGGAAGGAGCCAAGAGTTGCTTTGTTTGATGTTTTAATTGCAGCTGTGAGCTAAGGGGTTTCCTTCATCGCGTTCATCCCCAGTGTCTGAGGACAGGACTGAGTCCCTGCTGTTTTCCCAGCTCCTAGCAGGGCAGATGTTCAGTAAATGTTGGTTGAATGAATGAATGAGTCAATGAGTGAACGAAGACCTCGCTGCTTCTGCTGGAGAACGGGCATCCAGTTAGGCCCCTCCTCCCATCTCCCTGGTGCCCAGAGCTCCCCACAGGCTCCAACCCGCCTCCTCCCAGCCGCACCTGGCAGACGAGGGTCAGGTCAGGAGGTGAACGAAGAGGATGGCCAGGCCGATGTTCAGCAGGATCACCATACAGATGAGGACAGTGTTGGGGACCTGAGGCCAGTGAAGAGAGTCTGCGTGAGTCCCCCAGGCCTCTGGGACCCCACTACCCCCAGGTCACAAAGAGGTGGGGCAGAAGAATGGGAACTGGAGGGACCCTGCTGAGGGTACCCCCGTTTTGCTCATCCCTGTTTGGCTGTATCCCCAGCATCTGGACTGAAGACCATCAGAGTGGGAAGTGTTCTTGGAAATAATTAACTTCAGGGTCCAGAGACGGCCAGGAACTTGTCCCACATCACACAGCAGCAGTCAGGCCCGGAACCCAGGGGCCTCACCTCCTCTTCTGCTAATTCCTCTTGGTTCACATTCTGCGGTCCCTCTGAATCTAGCTTCGCTCTGACCTGCTGTAGCTCCTGGTTCCCACCTGCCATAGCAAGCCACCTGCCATAGCAAGTCCCGTGCTTCCTTGTGGCAGACGCTGCTGCCCAGCCCACATCCCCCTGACCAGGCAGGTGCTCGGGGCTCACGTGGGCCCCCGTGTCCAGAGAGCTGCCCTCTGCTGATGGCACACCTGGCACAAAAGGCAGGGAGGACTCTGCAGGGGAAGTTATGCTACAGAGGCCCCCTGGATCAGGCCGGGCTGTACTCCCCTAAGCCCACGCCCCGGTCCCAGCTGCGACTGCTCCCCTGCTCCATCCTGCTTCCATCGCCCTCCTAGACCTCACCGCACCGGAGCCCTCCTACCTGTAGGGAAGGCGACCTCCTGCCAACAGCCTCACCTCTTCCACCTCGACCTCAGCCTCCGCCGCCAGCGCTGCCTCCTTCCGAGCCTTCTTCTTGGCCCCGGACTTGGTCAGCCCTCGGGCCTCGGTCTTGCGGGCCTTGGGCTTGGGCTCGGCTCTGGGGACGATGGGCTTGGGCTCCAGCTTGGCCGGGGACTCGGGGCCCGAGGGCGTGGGGACACGCACGGGGGCGGTGGCCGGGGACGGGGGCGCCGAGTCGGCCCCGGGGGCCTCGGGCTCGGGCTCCTCTTCGAAGGGCGGCGGCGCGGGCGGCGCGGTGCGCACGGCGTAGCTGTGGTAGCCGCGGTAGAGGGCCACCTCGGGCTCCCGCGCGGGCGCGGGCGGCGTCTGCAGCGCCTCGATGGCCATGTGCTCGCTGGCTGCGCGCGCCGGGCTGCGGCGGCCCGCGCCCTCGGTCGGCGTGACTGGCCGGCTGCCCCCGCCGCCGGGCTCGCCGTTCCAGGCGCCCGGGCTCAGCAGGCCGTCCTTGGACGCCCCCGGCCTGGGCCGCTTGGGCTCCGGGGGCGTCCCGGCCGGCGACGGGGGGCCGCCCTCGGGCCGCGGGGTCTCGCGCTCGTGCAGCTGCGGGCTCTCGCGGCTCGGCCCTGGGAGGCCCGCGGCGCTCCGGCCCCGGTCGCGGGGCTCCAGCAGGCTCTCCGAGTTCTCCAGGATCTCCTGGAGCAGCCGGCGCTTCTGATATTCAGGACCTGCCAGGGGAGAGAACACGGGGAAGCCGGTATTCTCTGCTCCTCTAAATTCTGGATCCCGGTTAAATCTACCTGATTCCACCACCAGATAATCTTGGGCAAACCACTTGACCTTTCTGAACATCAATTATCTGCCCGACCAGCACTCATACAGCGTTTTCCAAGTGTCAGGCACTGTTCCAAGCAATTTCCAGATATAAACTTATCCTTTTCCAGTGCTCTGACGTTGAATGCTTTTATTAACCTCCATTTTACAGCTGAAGAAACTGAGGCTCAGAGAGGTTAAATCACTTGCCCAAAGTTACACAGCTGACAAAAGGCAGAGCCATAACCAGCACCACAACATTGGTCTCTTCCCATTCCCTTATCTGTAAAATGGGCCTAATGATAGCTAGTACATAAATATTAAGGGAAGGATGAATTGAGAAAATGCATGTAAAAGGGTGAGTTCATGCCTGGCACAGACAGCCCTTGCAAGGCCCAGGCAGCCAGCCAGCATCACTCTTGCCTGGACCAGCAGGGAGAGCACTGGGTCAGAAGCCATGTGTGTAAATGATGTTCCATCTCCCAGGCACAGAACTGCACCCCAGGGCCTTCCACTAGACTCCCTCTGGTTTCTCCTTGCTGCAGCCAGAATAATGTTTAGAAAACATAAATTGAATCATGTGATTCGCCTTCAAACCCTTCAATACCAAGCTACAAATCCCTTGCCCCTAGGGACTGCCCACTGCTTTATCCTAGTGCAAAGTGTGCCTGAGCCAGAAGGCCCTCCTTCCCCTGCAGCCTCCCTTCCCACCACCCACTGTGTATTTCACATCTAGCTTCCTGGCATGCCATTCCGTCTCAAGTCTCTGTGCGCCTGTAGCTCCCTCCTCTTGATTCTCTGGTCTCATCCAGCCCCAACTGATGCAGTGGTTCTCAAAGTGCCGCCCCAGACAAACAGCACGAGTGTCAGCATCACCTGAGAGAGCTTACTAGAAATGCAAATTCTCAGGCTCCACCCCAGACCAATTGAATCAGAAACTCTGGGGGTGGGCCCAGCAACCGGTGAGAAGCTTTGAGACCCACTGGCCTAGTGAACTCCTGTCCAGCCTTCAAGATTCAGCTTCTCCTGAGGGAAGCCTTCCCTAACACCTCCACTTGCCTGTCTGAGTTAAGTGCCTCTGATGAGCTCCTGCAGCCGGATCTCACCACACGGCACTCATCATGCTGGGAGGAATTTAATCATGAGTGAAACAGGAGCTAACAGTTACTGAGAACTCACCAGGGACTGAGCAAAGTGTTTCCCACCTTATGTGCATTTAATCCACACACACACACACACACACACACACAAAATGTAGCCGCTATTCTTACCCCCATTTTGCAGATCTGGAAACGGGTTTACAGAGATTAATTAATTTGCCGAAAGTCCCATGGCTGGTAAGCAGTGGAGTCAGGATTTGAATTCATAGAGTCTGCATGCCTTACCCCTACTACAGTGTTGTCTTTGTATTCTCTGCACCTCTAAATTCTGGATCTATTATATCTGCAGTGCCTGATCCCTGGATGGAGCTCAATTTAATGCTTGACTGTAAGCCTTAAGCAAGGGCAGAAAGTCTTGCTGCCTCCTCATCACCCAGATACCCCTCTCTTCTCTAGCTTCACCACCTCCAACTGTCTGCCGAGCTCTGAGCAGAGAGAAGAGACAGCCTGGAGCAGGGCCAGCCCACTGTTGGGAGCCTCTGATGCTCCCACCACGATCTCAGCAATGTGAGGGCAAGGGTGTGCCCCGCTCCCGGTCCCACATGTGCCCCACATGTGCACTATGCCCAGTTTCCAAAGCTAACAGGCATCCATGAACCAGGTGGGTGACCCAGCTTTCCCACAAGCAAAGTGCCCTCCCATCCCAGGGGTGCCCCCCACCCTGCCCTGCCCACCCGGCCCTGGCCAGCCCTACCTGGCTGGTAGAAGTCTGGAGCCAGCTCCCTGGCCAAAGTGCGGGCAATGTTGGACTCCTGGTTGGCGGCCAGGGCGGCCTGTTCCGCTGCCCCAGCTTTGGCCTTAGCATGGCTCGTCCTAAGGAAACAACATGCTCAGGATCCCTCCAGAGAACCAGGCCTCTGTCCCTCCTCCCCAGCCCACAAAGAGTACATCCTGGACAGAATTCTCTTCACTCCGGCCATCTGTGAATTCTCATTCAGCGCTGTGCCCAGACTGCTGCGATTCCCCAGACCATTTCCTCTTCTTTTGGGCACTCAGAGAGACCGCATTTCCCAGCCTCTCTGGCAGCAGGGATGATCAGGTGACTGAGTTCTGACAAATGCATTGTAGGCAGACATGATGCACGTTATTTCCAGGTCTGGCCCATCAAAACCTCCCCAACTGTCCTCCACGCCCTCCTTTACCCCCATATCTGGTTGAACACTGAGGAGACCAAGGCCCTAGAACAGGGTTCTTAACCTTTTTTGTGTCAGACCCCTGGGGAAGCCTATGGGCTGCTTCTCAGAAAAATATTTTAAAATGTGTAAAATACACAAGACTACAAAGGAGTGCAATTATATGGACACACTGATAGCAAAATATTTAAAAGAAAATTTGTAATATAATCATAAATGTCCTTTATTAGCACATTTTACCAAAAAAGCTAGCTGGTCTATTAACTACTGTAGTTTTAAAGTATAGATGAGTATAAAGGGTAGTGCAGGGATATTTACAACCACAGTAATGTGTCATGAAAACATATGTGATTTCTATTGGTGACAAAGCCACCGACACTGCTAATACTGTTATGGTTTATTGCCTACTTCCATAATTGGAGAAAATGCTAAATTTCAGCTAGAAGTTAGTAAAAGTAAAGTAGTTTTTTTCCATCCACAGCAGACACTTGGGATGCCCTGCCCAGAGCCCTTTGCTGGGCAAATTTGCCCATCCACCAGCTGCTGTGTGTCAGCTGCTAACAGGGCTCACTGCTTCCCCAGAGAATGGCGGCCAGTGGAAGCCCTCTGGTCCCAAGCACCCCCATTCCCACCCAAGCACCCCCATTCCCACCCAGGCAGCCCACAACCAAGGACAGATGGACACCAAGTACAAACCAGCCCTCGTGTCCCAAGGAGAACCGACTCTGCAGTATAATTCTTGCCCCAGGGCCCACTGTGGGAGAGGCTGAAGCTGGACTCCAGCTGAGAACACATCCTTGCTCTGCTCCTCCCATCCTTTCTTGTTTCCCTCTCTCCCAGGAGCACTCCCTCTGTAAATGACTTGCACAAGAATCCCCAACCCAGGCTCTACTTCTAGGGAATCCAACCTAAGACACCATGCAAGTTCATGGACCCCACAGAATTCTATCCACAGAACCACCCATGGACCCCAGGTTAAGAAAGCCGTGGAAGAAACCTGGGTCCCTAAATGATTGCTTAGAGCAAAGCCCCACCACCGACACGCGCACACTGGAGTGTGAGAGGATCAAGCCTTTATTGCATTAGGTACCCGAGATTTCGGGGATGTTGGTTTTGGCTGCTGTCTCACCTAACTAATCAGAGCACCAAGCAAATAATCGCAGCCCTATTTACTAAGGGGGCAGGCAGGGTTCTTAACGAGTTGCATCACAATGCCTTACGAAGCTGGTGCCATAGGATTGTCCTGATTTTGCATATAAAGGACATTGAGATGCAGATTGGTTAAGGACCCTGTCATTGAGTGCTTGAGCTGGGGTTTTGAACCCCCTCACTGAGAGTGCACTTGGGCACTACCCCAGAGGGCTTGCCACCCTGGCCAGGAGCCAAGGACAGAGCTGTGAACAAGACAGACCTGGACAGGCCCTCACCAGGCTCACAGTAAAATGAGGAAGGTGCATAGTCAAGAACAAAGCTTAGTTGATGAAATGCAATTAAATTAAAAGTACTTAACTGCAATTGTGAGAAGAGCCATGAAGGAAGAGTACGGAACACCCTGGAAACGCAGAAGAGGGAGCCCTGATGCGGCTCGCTGGGGCAATGGGTGCTCGGGGAAGGGGAGGGGACATACGAGCTGAGACTTGAAGAATGTGTGAACTGGCTCATGGGGGGAGGGGGTGGAGACACAGTCCAGGTCAAAGGAGGGGCATGTGCAAAGAGCTCGGTGCTCTGGGGAGCTGAAAGGTCAGGTCAGAGTGTCCGCATCCCTGCAGATGAATTACTTCCTGGGGGCTGATGTGTGCCTGCCTCTGTATCCGGGTCTCCAGCACAGAACTTGGCCTCCAGAAAGGAGGGCAGTTTTATTAATCAACTGCTATGTGCCAGGCCCTGGACCTATGTTACCCCTTTCAATCCTCAGAACTGGTTTGAGGTAGTTTTACTGTCCCTCCTTCACAGGTGGGGAAACTGAGTCTCAGAGAGGTGTCTTGCTTGAGGATGCAAAATAATAACTAACACTTATGAAACACTGATGCATGCCAAGAGATTTACAGAAATTACGTCACTTCTTCCCCCCAGTAACTCTATGTGGCAACAATGTAATTACCAACACTTCTCTTTATATAAAGAGGAGGAAACTGAGGCACGGGAAGCTTTTAAGGAACCCACCCAAATTTACAGAGCTAGAAAGTGACAGAGCGGGATTCAAACCAAGATATGCCAGGATCTAGAGCCTGTGCCTTAACCACAGGCTGGACTGCCACTCATTAATGAGCGATGACATAAGATTTTAAACCCCAAACTGTCTGATTTCCAAGCCCCCGCCCTCCCCACTATGCCACACTTTCACAATAATGTTTGCCGAATAGGAGAATAAATGAATGAATGCACACAACATGCACGCATGGATGTATGGCAAGGAGACAGCAGAGGGGAGAATTAAGAGCCCAGCTTCAGAATCAGCAGCCCAGGGTTCCAGTTTTGGCTCTGCCAAAGCTGGGACCAGGGTGAGAAGACCAAGGTACTCGTCTCAGGCACAAGATTTAGGGAGATGCCAAAAGCACAGTAATCAAGATAAAGTTTTAATGCAATATTTTTATGACAGCACATTGTTATAATTGTACTTAATGCAATATTTTTAAAAGTCAAAATTAATGCCAAAGAATCCCTGATGAACAAACTATGAATAAAATTTTAAAGACAAGATCAGACCCTGCACTTGCACGGCTCGCTGCACTCACAGAGGAGACGCAGTCCATCAACAGTAGGGAGGAGGAGGTGGGAGATAAAGAGGACATTTGTGACATCAAAGCGGAGTGTGGTACATGCACATCTCCAGGCTAAGCGTGCCTGCACATGGATGTGTGTGAGACAAAGTCCTTAACTTTTCAGAGCCTCTTCCCTGGGAACATGAATCTCCAGGTGGGGGGGGGGGGCTGGGGGGGGGGGCGAGGCTGAGGGCTGGGCAAACCTTCAAACTGAGAAAACATCCTTTTTTGGTCATGTGAGCTGGGAGACTCATTTCCGGGTGCCCTGAGAAGCAGTGTTGCAGACTCCTTAAGCTTAGAATGCAGCCTCTGCACAGTCCCGAGGGATTCTGGAGAATCAATTATAGACCCTCCGGGTGGCCAGAACAGGGGAGGATCCTCCTGCAAATGGGGGGGGGGGGGGTGGGCACACAGCCCATGGCAATGAGGGCTCCTGTGCAAAGAAGCCGGCTCCTCTGCTTGTCCCTGTCAGCCTGGCCTATGGAATTTCTAACCCCTCCCCGCCAATCCCCCACCACAATCTCTGATCTCAGGAATGGCTCCCCAGCTCCCCAGCCAGGAATCCTAGTGCTCTCCCAGACCCTCCCTCCCCGTCTCCCCACAACATCCACTCTTGTCTCTTCTACCCACTCTGTAGCTCTTAAATCTGTCCATCTCGCCTTCCTTCTGCCACTCCTCCCACCACCTGCCCCCATCCCGCGCCTGTCTCCTCCCCGCCTCCAGGATGGCTCTCTACAGCTAAGTCATACAGGGTGGCTCAGGGACCCTTCTTAACCCATACGCCTGGTGGCCTCACCTCTTGCTTACAACCTTTGAAAGGGGGTGCTCAGAACAAAGTCGAAACCACTCAGCAGCCTGATCACCTGCAAGCTTGTTAGACCTGCAGATTCTTGGGCTCCGCTCAGCCCTACTAAATCAGCAGTTCTGGGGGAGGACACCAGGAATCTGTTCTTTAACAAGCCCCCTATGTGATTCTGATGCTTACTTAATTTTGAGAAGCACATGCTACACACACTACCCAGCTCTGTCTTGGGCTGTCCCCAGCCTGCTCAACCCCTCAGGAGCCTCAAACATTTTTCTTTAAGCACCAGGGTCCCTCCCTGAGTCAAGGCCCTGCTAGAGAAATGTAGGAACCTTTTCTTCTCCCATGGTCACTGACTGTCTGGGCTGAGGCAGCTGAGTGAGCGTCTCCTAAGATGGCCCTGACCCTGCTGGGGGGATGGAAGGGAGCAGTAACTTGGGGCATAGGGAGGGGCAGGGATAAGTCACTCTTCTTGGTTTCATTTGGATTCTCTTTCTTCAGTCGGGTTAAAAATAAGACTGGGGCAATGCGGCTGCGACTGATGTAAGATGGCGACAGTGACCACAGCTGTCAAATGGAACACCTAATCCTTGAATTCATATGGAATTCTAAAATAGCCAAAAGAATCTTGAAACAGGAGGTAGAGGACCCACACTTCTCAATTTCAAAGCTTCCTACAAAGTTACAACAGTGTGGTACTGGTATCAGCATAGACACATAGACTAATGGAATAAAACTGAGAATGCAGAAATAAATCCACACATCTATGGTCAACTGACTTTCTTCAAGGGTGCCAAGGCCATTAAATGGGGAAAGAAGAGTCTCCTCAACAACTGATGCTGGGATAACTGGATATCCACATTCAAATGAATGAATGTGGACCCCTATCTCACACAGTATACAATAATTAACTGAAAATGGATCAACAACCTAAATGTAGTAGCTAAATCCATAAAATTTTAGAAGAAAACATAAGAAAAGTAAGAGTAAATCCTCATGACCTTGGATTTCACAATGGATTCTTAGGTAAGACACCAAAAACATGCACAACTAAAGAAAATTACATAAATAGAACTGCATCAAAATATATAACTGTGCTTCAAAGGATGTTCCCAATAAAGTGAAAAGACAACTTACAAAATGCTGCAAAATATCTGCAAATCATATATCTGATTGTATCCAGAATATGTAAAGAATTCTCACATTCAACAACAAAAAGACAACTCAATTTGTTTTTTTAATGAGCAAAACTTAGACATTTCTCCAAAGAATATATACAAATGGCCAGTAAAACATGAAAAGTTGTTCAATATTGTCAATCAATAGGGAAATGCAAATAAAAGCCACAATGTGACTCCATTTCACAAACACTAAGAAAGCTATAAAAAATAAATAAGGAAAATAACAAGTGTTGCAAGGATGGGAAGAAATTGAAATACTCACACATTGCTGATGGGAATATAAAATGGTTCAGCCTCTGTGGAAAGTTTGAGTTTCTTAAAACGTTCAACATAGAATTAACCTATGACCCTGCAATTTCACATCTAGGCATATACCCCCCAAAATGTAAAACAGATACTCAAACAAATACATGTACATGCATATTCATAGCAGCATTATGCCTAACAGCCAAAAGGTGGAAATAACCCAAATGTCCATTAATGGATGAATAAACAAATTTTAATATGTACATAAAATGGAATGTGATTAATCCATAAAAATAGAGTACTGATACATGCTATGCGAATGCACCGCAAAGACATTGTGCTAGATAAAAGAAGCTGGACAAAAAAGGTCATGTATTCTATGATTCCGTTTATATGCAATACCCAGAATAGATAAAAACATGGAAACAGAATTCCAGTTGGTGGTTCCCAGGGGATGGGGAAAGAGTGAAATTGAGAGAAGCTGCTTAATGGGTAAGGGGATTTACTTTGCAGTGATGGAAATATTTGGAACTACATAGAGGTGATGGTTGTACAACACCACAAATGTACTAAAGGCCACTGAATTGTTCAGTTTAAAATGGTTAATTCTATTTCATGTTTTTACCTCAATCAATTATTTTGAAAATAAATAAACAAATAAATAAATAAAATAAGGCCGTTGGTTCTGGGCTATAACCCAACAGAAGCATCTACCCCTGCCCTTGCCTCCTGTCCCCAGCCCCAGTCCTCTAACTGTCTAATTACAGCCAGCCGCCCAGGCACTGATCACTTTATTGGGCCAGAGGGGGAAACTCACTGAGCTTACTCAGGACTCTCAAGCCTTTGCTCGACCGGTTCCCCTATCTGGAATCCCTTTTCCCCTTCTTCCACCCTCCCAGCCTTCAAGGATCAGCTCAAGTCCCACCTCCATGGATTGATTCATGGACACACGTCTATGGAGTGCCTGCTTTGTGCTAGGCATTGCTCTAGGCTCTGGGTACAGCAGCAAATCAAACATCCCCCAAACCCTCTGTGGAGCTTACATTCTAATGCGTCGGTCAGCAAATAACAGGGGCAGGCCCCATCTACCCAGCTCCCTGTTTTTGTACTGCCCATGAACTACAAATGGTTTTTATATTTTTAAATGACTGAAAAAAATCAAAAGAGCAATGTTTTATGAAAATCATATGAAACTCAAATTTTGGTGCCCATAAGCAAAGTTTTATTGGAACACAGCCATGCTCATTCATTTATATATTTATGTATTGTATACAGTTTTTACCCAATAGCAGAGTTGAGTAGTTGCAAAGAAGACTGAATGACCTGCAAAGCTATTTGCTATCTGACCTTTTACCGAAAAAATTATCTGACCCTGTTATAGTACATTCACTTGACAAATGTTTCTCCTACTACTATTAACAATATTAATCTCAGTTATTTTTGAAAACTTTGTGCCCAGCTCTGTGCTATGGCCTCCTTTACATACATGACCACAGAGAGGTGGAGTCACTTTCTCAAGGTCACACAGCTAGAAAGTGAAGCTGGTGCTGTCCTATTCCAGAGCCCAAACTGTTACCCATGACACCAAGTCCTGCCCTCCTGGCACTGACCCTGGGCCGGGCCACCATGTGCTGGGGAGCAGGGATGGAGATGGACCCATGCAGCAGCTGCCCCGAGAGCTCACAGCCTAACGCAGCCCTGCCAAGTCCGTCATGGAACATCTGAAAGTCAAGGGGAGCACAGGCACTCAGAGCAAAGCCTAAAAACCACATGGTTGCGGGGCTAAGAGGGGGCCCTCTGGCCAGGTTGTGTGGGTGAGATCCTAGCTCTGTCCCTTATAACCTTGGGCAAGTTATCTGACACCCATGCACCCCAGTTTCCTCATCCTGGGGAAAATAATAGCACCTGCCTCAAAGGAATAGTATAAGGATTCTACGAGTTAACAATCATATGGCCCTTGGAATAGTGGCCAGAACACAGTCAATGCTATATAAGTACTTGTTAAATGAAGTCAGTAAGAAGCGCAGTTTATTGGAGAGGACAAGAAAATTCCTTCAGAGCAAGGAGCCCTTTGTAGGTTTGGAAGCCAGGTCCAAGCTCAGGGACAGGGACAGTGCTGCTTGGTGTCTCCCTGAAGTGGGGGATGCTTCAGATGCCCCTGCCCTGTGCTCTCCCCAAAGAGCTCCATGCAAGGATTTGCACCATTTTTGGAGTTCCAGTTGTAGCAGGAGCTGAGGGCTATGCCATTCCTCAGACCCCTGCACAACCACCTCACCCTGAAACCCCCCAGGCCCAGGCCATGCCGTTCTTCCAGGCTCCACCAGTGAGTGAGCATGCGACCCTCCCAGTGTAGATGGGGGCAGGCAGAGCAATAAGAGTTACTGTTGACTGAGCACTAACTATGCACCAGGCACTTGACCTACGTGATAGGCTGAATGGTGGCCCTGAAGATATCCAGGCCCTAATCCCTGGGACCTGTGAATGTTCCTTTATACGGTAAAAGAGATTTTGCAGCTGGGATCACATTCAGGATCTCAAGATGGGGAGATGATCCTGGATGATGCGGTGGGCCCTAAACGTAATCATTAGTGTACTCATAAGAGGGAGGCAGAGTGAGCTGTGACAGCAGAAGAGGGTGAAGCCAGGTGATCATGGAAGCTGAGGCTGGATTGATGGGCTTTGGGTGCAGAGGAAAGGCCACGAGCCAAGGCATGTAGGCAGCTGTGAGAAGCCAAAAAGGCAAGGAAACAGCTTCTCCCATCAGAGCCTCTGGAAGGAGCCAGCCCTGCCGACACCTGGGCTGCAGCTCAGCCTGCTGCTGTCCCATGTGTTCTGCTATGCTGCTTCAGTTCAAGCCCATTTTCCAGAAGGGTCCAACAGCTGTGCCTGACCACAACCCGGCCTCTTCCCCGAGGGGCGCGGTGAGGCAGTGGTCACTTGGCCTGTCGAAGGGCCCAGGGCTGGGGGTGCTGGCAATCACAGTCCTGCCCCCTAAGGCAGGGCTGGTCTACCGGGGCTGGGAATCGCCTGGCCGACGGGGTGTGACTGGAGTAGGGGTGCACTTTGGCAACCAGTGAAATGACAGGGAGGGGGCCTCGGGCCTTGCTCCCCTTCCCCACATGGAGACCCACAGTCCAATCTGGAGCCTGGTTCCCAGCATGGAGGCCCTCACCGAGTGAGCTGGCAAAGGGTGCAGAGCAGCAGGACGGAGCCAGGCCAACTCAGCAGGGTTTAGGGAGCCTTCCTTTTATTAAAAAAAACAAACAAACAAAAACCAAAAATAAATAAATAAATAAATAAAAGTCCAAACTACAGCAGGTTTCAAATTATATTTTTTAAATGTAAAAACACTAATTTAAAGCAAAAGCACTCTGAAGCCACTGCATTAATACAACAGCTATTGTAGCTTTTGAATCTTCCTTTCTAGTCTGTCCATGTGTGTACCGAGTTTTTAACAGGGCTGTGAACACAATGAAGATGCAATTTTGAGGCACTGAAAAATAGTGGTTAAGAACATGGAATCTGAAGCCATACTAACTGTGTTCAAATCCCTGACTCCGACATTTACTAGTTGTGGGACTCGGGGCAAGTCACTTAACCTCTCTTTGCATCTGTTTCCTCTTCTGAAAAATGGGTATGGCAGGCAGACTTCTCAGATGGCTCCCAATCTCCTGGCATTCACACCCTTGTGCAATTCCCTCCCCTTGAATATGGGTTGGACCTAGCGACAGGCTTCTAACAATCAGAATATAGCAAAAGTGATGGGATGTCATGTTGATGATTATCACACATCTGTGACCTCCATCTTGCTAGCAGACTGTCTTGCTGGTTTTGGCCCATGTGGTGAGAAACCGGGAGCAGCCTCAGCCAATAGCCAGCACGGATCTGAATCCCTAGGCCCTCCAACCTGCAAGGAACTGAATCCTGCCAACAACCACGGGCGTGTGCCTGGAAGTGGCTCCTCCCCAGCAGTGCCATGAGATGAGGCCACAGCCTGGCGGACACCTCGGTTGCTTCCTCCTAATAGCCTGAGCCCGACGACCCAGATGAGCTGTGACCTGGTTCCTGACCCACAGAAACTGGGAGATGATAAATGTGGGGTTTTAAGCTGCTAGTTTGGGGGCGGGGCGGATTTGTTACGCAGCAATAGATAACTAATACAACGGGAATAATAAGAATGCCTGCTTCATAGGTTGTTGTGCGCATTGAGTTAACGTATGTTACGTGCTGAGATCAGTGCCTTGCATAAAGTAAGCACTGTAGACTTGTTAGCTATTATTATACCTTTTTCATTAACAAATAATTTTCCATGTTTCCATATATTCATATTTTTAATTTAAATAGCTCAACCCTTTTGTCTTTAGAAATCTAGCATCTACATATTTTTGGCAAGTGATTCCACTTCTGGGAATTTGGCCAAAAGATCCACTCAAATTGTGCAAAATGACACAAATACAAGGGTACTTATTGCAACACTGTTTATAACAGCAAAAGATTGGAACCAAATCCACAGTGCAGAGTAGGGAACTAAATGAAGAGCATAGCCATTTGAAAGACTATCGTGCAGCTGACAGCAAGAATAAGACTGATCTCTATTTACTGATACAGAGTGAATTCCAAGATATGTAAGTTAAAAAGCAAGGTATGAAATGATGTATATTGTATGTAACTCTTGTGTAAACAAACATGTTTGCTTCCCTTGATAGTATATATAAATAACCTGGTAACAGGGTTGCCTACTGTTTGCCTACTGGGAAGGAAACTAGGTGACTGGGGATCAGATGGAAGGGAGGAAGCCACACACACACATGTATGTACACATGTGCACACACAAACATACACGCACACACATGCACACTTGTGCACAAATGCTCCTTTGGGCTGGTTGTGTTCCTTTTGATCCCTCCATCCCCACCCCACCCCATTTTCTCCTGTGCTCTGCGCCTTGGGTGGCTGCACTCTACATCTGCATCTCCCAGGGCACACGCTCTCTGGCTTCTAGCTGGATTCTGCCAATGGGAAGCACCAGCAAGAAGCTGTTGGGTGGGAGGAGAGAGAGCAGGTGTTTCTTCCCCTCCTGGATTTCCTCCTCCAGGGCCCCCCCACCCTCCAGCTGCAGCTCTTACCTGGTCCTGGTAATAACCGTTTCTCACAATTGCTAGTCCTGGGTGTTTGGATGCTCCATTAATTTTCTAACCTTGCCCATATCTCTGCAAACAGCACCTTCATTAAACTCTCTCCAATTAAACCCTTTGAATCTCCCCTGTCCTGCCGGGACCCTGACTGATGCAGTCCTTTCGGCCCCTTTGAGTGTGCAGGTAGTAAGTACACCTCATCCAAAAAAATGTTTTAAAACTCTAGCATCCCAGTCCCATGTCTTTTATCCTAAGCAATTGTGCTTATCTAATGTGGTTCTTGATTTATGTAGAAGAAATATTTAAGAAATTACATTATAAACAGGGACTTAAAGAGAGGAAATATTTCTATAGCTCACTCAAATTGGTAAAATGTCGACACCAGTAGAATGTGGTACGTTGTGTACAGATAATACAATACCAAGAGCACCTATTTAAAAATCTTCATGAAAAGACACACTCAAGAACACTATAAATAAATCAAAATGAAATTCTATTAAAAATGAAAAAAGTATAGAGATGGAGACTAGATTAGTGTTGCTAGGGGTTAGGGATGGTCAGTGGTAGTAAACATGTGTGACTAAAAAGAGGCAGCCAAGGGGGATCTTTAAGGTGATGGAACAATTCTGTATCTTGATTGTGATGGTGGTTATATGAATCCACTACACATATGATAAAATGACAGAACTATACACACATTTTGAAACAGTGTCAATTTCCTGGTTTTGGTACTGTAGCATACTGTGTAAGATGTATTCATTGGGGAAATTATGTGAAGGGTACGTGAACTTTTCTGTTCTATTTTTGCAACTTTCTGTGAATCCATAATTATGATAAAAAGTTAAAAATTTTTAATAAAAAAAATGAAGTAAAAAAAAGCCTCCAGCATCTACATCCCCCAGGGGGTTGGTTATTATCATATCCTCTAAATAGATCGAGGCATTGGGCTCCAAGCAGTGTTATCTCTGGGCAGCCACACAGCCAGGAAGTACTAGGGCTGGGACTGTACCTCAGGTCTGCCTGACTCCAAAGCCTGTGCTAAGCCTCTCTGAGGGAACACCCCAGCCCTAGAGGATATTCCAGTCTAACTTCTCTACCCAGCAACAAGAGGACAAGGACTGGGCTAAAACCCAGCCTCCTAAGCTGGTCCTGCCCTTTCTGATGTGCTCTAATGCCTTCTGGGAGCTGGAAAGCTTGGCTGAGAGGGAGGCAGGGGGTGGTATTAAAAATATCTAACAATGGGTACAGCAATCAATGGTGCTGAAAGCCCCTCCCCCCACCCCCATTGTGCTTGTGGTTAACCATTTAGTTGCTGGATTCTAGGGAAGACAGGTGTCCTGGGGGAGGGAGTGGATAGACTGGACAGCAGCAGGGGACGCTCAGGGGGCTCAGAGCAGCTGATGGTCACAGTCAGTGCACAATGTTCATAAACTTTAACAACTGGCATGCCCTACTGGAGTGGCCAGCTGAATACTGAACCAGGATCTAAGTTTGCTTCTTATGCCCTACCTGGTTGAAGCCACCAGAAGGCACTCCCAAAATTCTGACCTTGACCCTCTGCTTAAAACACCACACTACCTTTCCCAGCACCGGAAGGGTAATGTGGAGAAGCTTCAATGTGACTTCCTGCCAACCTCTCCATCCTGACTGCAAACTCAGTCCTCCAGACAGACAGAAACTTCCAGTTCCTCCAACGCATCCTAATGTTTACCTCTGGAATATTCACACAGCCTGTTTCCTCTCTGAGAACTCTTGAGCCCATCCCCATCCTTCGCCTCTTTATTTGGGGAACTCCTACTCATCCTTCAGGACCCTTTCTCAGGAAAGCCTAGCTCTCTGCTCTTGCAGCCCCCTGCACTTATGTGCCTCTGGCAGGTCTATGAGCCCCTCCGTGGGCTTCATGCTGTGCACCTACCACCCAGAACAGAGGCTGGCAAAGAGAAGGTGCTCAGTAAACATCTGTCGGATAAATACTGACTTACATGGATCACATATACTTGACTGCGAGACTCACAGAACTGGAAGGACCTTCAGAAAGCATCTCTATTAATACCAACATGGTGGCAAGATGGGGTAATTGAGACCCAGAGAAGCCAGTGTGATTATTTTCAATAATTGCACATTAATCACCATGACTGTTACTCTGTTCTAGATATGTTGGAAGGGTCACTTACTGTGTGGCAGACTCTCTTAAACGCTGGCACATGTTACATCACAACCTAAACAACCATCTCATAGAGAAATATATTATTATTATCCTCAGTGCACAGATGAGGAAGCTGGGACCCAGAGCGTTTCAGTCACTTGGAAACCCAGGCAGTCTGGCTCCAGAATCCTTGTTCCCTGACATCTCACTCTGCTGCCACCACTCTGCAGTATGATCACACACCTGTAAAGCCCAGGGCCCCTTCCAGCCTCTTGCTCGAGAACCTGAAGGCTTCACATGGCCCAGGAGTAATGAAATGTCTCTATGGGAAACCGGAGAGCGGCAAAGGCCCAGCATCTCAAACCTCTGTACACAGATTCCAGGAGGGGTCTGGAGCATGCTGGGAAATGGCCTCGCCTTTGCCACCTCTGCTCCATGAATCTGATCCAGCCAGGAAGATGCTACATGCCCCAGGGCCCATCATCACCGTCATCACCATCACTACCATTGTCAACGGGAAATAGTTGCTGAGCCCTACTGGGTACCTGGCACGATGCTAAGATGCTTGCATGTGTTGTTCCATTTGAACCTTACAATGTTCTTCAAGGCAGATACCCTCCATCACTCCCACTTTATAGATGAGAAAACCTAGAATGAGAAGGTTATATAACCTGCCTGACTCACACAGTCAGGAAGGGGGAAAGCCAGGAATGCCGTGGTGGCTTACGCCAACATAAGAAGGCGGAAGCAAAATTAATGCAGGAGTCAGACGACCTGGTTTCAAATCCCAGCTCCTCCATTTCCAAGTTGTGTGACTTTTGCAAGTGATGGAACCTCTCTGAGCCTCAGTTTCCCCATCTGTAAAATGAGCTAATAAGAGCACTTAGCTACCCACCCCTAGGATGATTGCGAGGATTAAGTGAACTCTGGCATGTGAAGTGTGCATTCACTCGATAGTTACAAACATTTACTAAGCAGCTACTGTGTGCTGTGCCCTGGGCTAGATCTGGGAGGTGGGAGGGAGAAACAAGGTCCCTGCCCTCCTCGATTAGCCTGGCACAGTGCCCAGCACATAGTAGGCACTCCATGAATCGTAACTGCTATTTTAGTTATCATTTAGAGGGTGATTTTTCTCCCCAGGTTTGTCCTTTCCACCCTGGGGCCCGGATCTGCAGGGATCGCGTGCCCAAGAGTGCTGACTCGGCTCTGGACGAGCTCCGCCCGCCGGTGAGCCTGCCTGCGGCCGCATCCCACCAGGCCCGAGTCAGCAGACCTCGCCTGCCTAAATAAGGAGAAGGCGCCCAGGAGAGGTGTCTGTGATCTGGAGGAATGTGACAGCTGAACCTCCCTGCCCAGCACCCCCCACCCCCGCCCCCTCCGGCCCCTCCCCAGGTGGGGCTCAGCTGCGGCATTCCAGCTTTGCCCACAGCAGCCCCCAGGGGCACCAACACCCCCTCTTGCACCACCCCAGGCTGCTCTGAAAACTGATGAGGAGCCCAGGGAAGGAATTCCAGGCAGCTCCGTCTGCTCTGGGGGCTGGCTTCTCTGTTGCCACAGGGACAGAGAAAGAAGAGGCCACGGAGAGGGGCCAAGCCCAGCCCCCAGCACTGGAAAATCTGCATCCCTTGGTTGAAAAAGTGTTTCTAGAGATCTCACCTGGCCCCAGGTGCCGTGTCAGGCACTAGGGCTCCAGAGGAGATTCCAACCCATTACAGTCTTCATGTCACAAAACCACTGTCAGACAGGTCATGACCTGGGGGGTTGGGGGTTGGGGGGGATGAGAGACAGGCCCAGCCCAGAGCATGGGGTCAGGGAACCTCTTAGAGATGTTCTTGCCAAGATAGTGGCTAAGCAGGAGAAATCTGCACCTGGGTTCACATCTTACTGCTTCTTCCTAGCTGTGTGACCTTGAGCAAGTTACTTTACCTCTCTGTGCCTCAGTCTCTCCATCTGTGAAATGGGGATAGTAAGAGCACCAACCTCAGAGGGTTGAGAGGATCCAGTGAGTTGGTATTTGCCAGGTGCATAGAGCAGTGCCCAACATGTAGAAGGGACCACATAGGTGTTTGTTAATGACCCTGGCAAGTGTGCAGATTGACGAGAAGTCAGCCAGGCAAGGAGAGGGGGCAAGGGCACCCAAGGAGGTGGGGCTGTGTGAGCAAAGGCGTGGAGGGTGGGCATGACTGCGCATGCGGGGAGCCGATGGGTCCTGCACCACCTGGACAGGAGAGTGAAGAGGGATGGGGCTGGAGGGAAGGTGGGGCCATGTCCTCAGGGTGATCAGTGATTGGAGAGCTTATCTTCGGGACCAGAGCAGCTGAGAGTGAAAGGGGGCTATTAATAACTACACCTGGCTCTGTCAGCCACACCAAGGAGCCAATGGAGGCCAATGGTCACGAAAGCAGGAACTGTCTCTCTCATCCTTGTAAGCAATGACACTGCAGCAATGTACACTGTACACTGTACTCAGCACACAATAGGTACACACAAGTAGGTGCACAAAGCAGATGTACTCAGCACACAGTAGGTGCACACAAGGGTGCCAAGGTTTTCTTTGTTTTAACAGATCTCCCAGGAAGAATAAATAACCTTGAGCTCAAGGACATTTAAAACACAGACTTGACCTGGGGGGGGGGGGTAGGAAAAATTAAGGAATTCAGCCCATTAATGAAGAGCTATTGACTGAGCCCTTCCTTTGGGTCCGTGCCTGGGCCCTGGGGTGTGGGATAAGGGGATGTGGCAAGAGGTGCCACTAGGGAACAAAACGGAGAGGCACAGGATTCCATTTCTGGTGAAACCGTGGCTGATAGAAGGACAGGGAAGGATTTGGTGACAGAGCCGAAGACATAGAAAAAACACCACGAGTGAGCAGTGGAGCAGGTCAAATGGGGAGAAGGCACCCAGAGGAAGGGCAGGGGTGCCAGCTCAGCGAGGGCAGAGGAGAGGGCAGGAGTGGGGCGTGCTGGTGGGGAGGGGGGCGTCGTGATGGCCAAGAACACGGGGCTGGCCCCATCTCCACCCCTTATGCTCTGGCTGACCCTCAGCAACTCATGGAGCTGGAAACACCCGCACCCTTCAGAGTTGCCGGCAATAGAAGGAGAGGATGCCTGTGAATTCTGCTCAGTTTGTGGCATACTGCAAACATAGAATGTAACCTCCATGATGAAAGAGATTTTTGTCTGGTTCACCGACAAATTCTCAGTGCCTAGAGAATTCATTCATTGTTGAATGAATAAGCAGTAGCTATTACCACTGTCACTATCATAATTACTGAAACTTTTTACAGATGAGGAAACAGGGTTTGGCCCAAGGTCACACTGCCAAAAATTTACACAGGAACTGACTGCCTGCTCTCCAACCCCAGAGCTTTCTGTCCTTCTTCCTGACTTCCTGCTGCCTTCTACAAGCATTTATTGGGTGCCTACTAATTGTAGGCATCGGACCATGCAATAGGGATATAAAGAAAATCAAACCAAAGCTCTGGGCATAGGAGCTGACAGAATAGTAGGGAAGATCTACAGGAAAATAATCCAATTCCAGAATGTTCAGGCTTCTAAAAGAGGGAGCCCAGAGGAAAAAGGAACCAGGAAGTCTTCCCTGAAGATGAAATCTTTGAGCTACAACTTACAGCAAAATAGAGAGGAACACATGAACCCCTGGGCTAAGTGGAGTGCTGGAGCCAGCTCGGCCACATGAGCTCAAGACTGTCAATGACTCCATCTCCTCCCAGCTCCGCATTCAGTGACATCAAGCTGGTAGCACGAAATCAGCCATGGTGGTAGTGTTTACACCATGGAAATCGGCAAACCCTACAAATCAGGGTTTCCTCCTCCCCATCCTGGAGCACTGTTTTATCTGAAGACTACTTCCCATAATAGACATGAACTAGAGGAAAGTTCACAAACTCAGCAAATTCAGACCCTGTGTTTCATGTCTTCCTTGGACAATTTCTGTGACCCCCTTTGGAAAACAGGTCAGCAGTTTTCTTGACAAAAAGCTCTTGAAGTTTGTCATCTAGGACCATGAGAACCCCCTCACCTGTGCACAGGTGCCCCCTCTCTGCTCCTGTCTGTAGGTCCTAGAAAATGACAATGTCTTCTTTTAAGTTCTGGCGCTGAGTTCTTGGTTCCCACAACTGTGTGAGGTGGTCAGTCAGAGAAGAGAGGGAAGGGGGTTCTAATTAGGGGGGAACAACAAGAGCCAACACACAAAAGGGTTTAACACAGACACACATAGCGTGCTTAGGAAACTGAGAAAAGTTCAGCCTGGCAAGGTAAAGGCTGAGTGAGAGAGAGGATGGCGGCACGTGATAAAGGGCACCCAATGCCATGTTCACTACCAGCTTCCTCTTCTGGGGCACATGCGGAGCCTGCTTCCCAGCTTCCCTTGCAGGGAGGTGTGGCCATGTGACCGGCTTCTGGACAATGGGATGTGACAGGACATGATGTGCTCCGCTTCCTGCTTGGGCCCCTGAAACCTTCCACTTGCATCTCTCCATGAGTTTTCTCTTTTTACCGCTTGAGGCAGAAGAGGGTGAGGACCCTGGAAGCCCTATGTTGAAGACGGCAGAGTCACAGGTGGAAGGAGCCTGGGTCCCAGAGGAGAGCCTGGAGGACAGCTGCCCACTGATGGGGGCACTCACTTTAGACCTCTTACAGGCAAGAAATAAAGTCGTGCATGATCCAATCTACATTTGTGAGTTTCTTTGCTTCCTACTTAGTATGAAGGGACAGAAGATGAGGAAAGGTGGCAGTGGTGGTCCTGGGATCCTCCTATGCATTTTGGGTGGCTTGCATTCCAGTGCTCCTCCAGCAAGCCTCAGCCGCAACATAAACCATTTGTCAGATGAGACCCAAGTAAGGGGAGGAGATTTGCTCTCTTTGGATGAGACTCAGGAAGGTGGCTCTTGGTCTGGATGTCCATCTGCCTTTTGTTAGAGGACCTCGGACCCACTAGTGGGTCAGTGGCTGACAAGCATTTAGGGAGAGCCTGCTGGGTGCAAGGCTTGTCCACGTGGGGGCTCCTCTCCCCCAAAGCCCCACAGAGTCTAATTCCTGGAGCCCAGGCCCTTCAGAAACTGGCTCTCCCTCCCTCTGAGGCTCAGGGAGGAGGGAGAGGTGGGGCCTGGGTCTGAGGCCACTGTCTCTAACGCGTAGGGTGCTTAATACCAGTGGCACCATGAATGATTAGGTGGGCCCAGGACATTCATTAGGTAGCATTGTTCCTGTAAAATTCTATTTAATCATACTGATTCCACCAGGAAGAGAGTCTCATTCGGTGCTGACCAGTCTTTAATGCCTCCCTTCCACTCCTTTCTTTAACAGAGAAAGCTCAGCAGCAAGCAACCTGGAGTGTGAGCTTTTAGGAAGCAACAGTTCGAAGAGAAGATTTAATGATGTTTTTCTTTCTTTTCTTTTTGGTTAATTTCTTTTTATCCAATACTAGATTTCTAGATTTCTATTTATGGTAATGATCTAAAATTCCTTCATAAAAATAAACTTAGGTTAAAGAAAATTAACGGATTTTTAGAATAGAAAGGAAATAATAATCCAGATGGTGTGTGGATATGGCAAGCCTCAAAAGGCACATCAGTGGCTGGCATTTGGGAAACCTGCCTTGCTCCATATTGTCACACCTCAGCGCCTTTGCCCAGGCCAGTCCCCCTGCTGCTCCCCCATGCTGACCTCATTTGGTTGCCCTGGGCTCTGTCTGGGCTGAGGTCATTTCCCAAAGAAGCCCTGGTGACAATCGCTGCACGTGGCTGGGTCGTGGGAAAGGCCCGGCCCAGAGGTGAACCTGACGCAGCTGCCTCTCCCAAGGACTCGGCAAGGAGAGCTCAGAGCCCCGGGAAATGAGGCTCAGCTGCACAAGGGCACACACCCGGTCAGTGGCAGAGGCCTTCCCACCCTCACGCAACGTGAATCGGAAAATAAAATGCATCAACTACTAGAGAGAGCCACAATTGCCATTGGGGGAATTTATGCTAGAATCTACTGGCCCATGGGCAAATGCTGTGTGTACAGCTTCATCTAACATAGCGTAAGTCTAGAAGCCACCCAAACAACCATGCTCAATGACGGGCCTGACTAAATTATGGCACGGCTATGGAGTGGAATACCATGCAGTCCTAAAGACAACCAGGAAAATGATTAATTTTATGTAATTTCACTCCCCAAAAAGAGAAACTGATAAGTTGGGTATTTGGAAAGCTATGGAAAGCTCTCCAGTATACACAGTGAAGAGAAAAGAGCAAAGCTCATAGCAGGATGTAGAATGTGCTACCTTCCGGATAAGAAAACAAAAAGCAGAATCTAACTTGCACTGGCTTCTTTTAGGTTGAACCATATGAAAGTGCCATTTCATAGTTAAACATGGTCAAGTGTCAGTAATTTCAACTGGTCCAACTTAATCTCTGTGTAAAAGACCCCTGGAAGGAGAGGAAAGAAACTACAGACAAAAGTTGCCTGTTGGGTTTGGAGGGAGAACAAGACACTAAAGGGAGAGGACACAGAACCTACATTTTTGAAACTGTGGCATTTGGAAGCACATGAATATATGATCTGTTCGAAATTAAATTTTTAAAATGAAGAAATACTTAGGGCCTCCCAGTGCAGATTCTCTGTGGCACTTTACAGCCAGCCCAGCTGGAGAGAACTGTGCCAGCCTGGGGCCTAGCGAGGGTGGTCCCAATGTAGCCTCTGACAAATTCTCCTCTAAAGGACCCACTCTTTGGCATGTCTGACCCTCTGCCTGCGGCGTCAAGCTCTGGCAAGACTACAGCAAGTGGATATGGCCTTGGCTACTCTGACCTTGCAGTAATACCCCCTTCCCAGATAGGGTTGCACGGAGCCAGGGCTGACGGGAACAGTGTTTCTGTAGTAACGTGATAGCCCCCTGCAGGGGGCACAGCTTGGCCCGGGTGGCTCTGGGGAAGGAGCCCCACTGCACTGTACCCCCCGCTCCCAATCTGTGGTCTTGTGGCAAGAGACCTCGTCCTGGCCAGGCTCCCTGGTTCTTCACCCAATTACACTGGAAATAATCATTATAGTAGGAGTGAAAATAGTTACAACGATAAAAACGACAATTGCTCCTACCGAGTGGTCACTGTGTGCCAGGCGCCGATTATCACGCCCATTTGGGAGGTGAGGAAAGGCCTCCGGGACGCGTGCCCGGCCCTGTCTGCAAGGCCCCACCACGGCACCGTCCGCCGGGGCTTTCGGCAAGAAGGAAGATGTCCTGGAGCTGCACGTCCCATACTGTCGCCGCTAGCCCCACCCAGTGACTACTGGCACTGGAAATGCTACTCCACGGAGGAAAAGCACTTTTAATTTACTTGATCTTAATATAAGATTAAATTTAAATCATGTGGCTAGTGGTAACCATACTGGACAGCTCAGCGATCTGCCCCAGCCCACCCCGACCCCCACCGCCTACCCCTCACCGCTTCTCCTACTCTGCCCCACCCCCACCCCCACTTCGGCCTCACCATCTCCCTGCTGTTTCCAGAGCACACCAGGCACCCTCCCCCCTTAGAGCTTCCTGGAGTGGATGGCTCTCCCCCAGACATTAGCCAGGGGCTAACTCTTCTGCCTCCTTCACATGTTTCTGTTTGCTTTAAAGTAACTTTCTCCATGAGGCCCACTCTGACCACTTATTTAAAAAGGAACCTGCCCCCTCCACCTGCCTCCAGCACTCTCCACTCCACTGCCCTGCTGGATCCCCCTTTAACATGCCCTGTAATTTATCTCTTATGCCTGCTTTCTGTCTCCCAACAAGAGTAAACACACAGTTGAATGTGTCTGAGGCCTTAAATGAGTAAACAGGCGGGTGCTTCTGTGCTATGGGCTTTTCCCATTATAAGATGCTCGAGACCTAACGTTAGTCAGTCAACAAACACTTCCTGAGTCTTGCCTAAGTGCTGGGCACTATGCCAGTGCTGGCACCTGTCAGGGAACACAACAGACAGGGTCCCTAACCTCAAAGATTTTACAACTAGCAAAGAAGACAGGATAAGTGAGGGCAACGGGAAGTGGGGGGTGGCAGCTGAGACAGGGACACACAGGATGCCGGGGACACAAACCAGGGAGCCTCAACGAGAGGGGGCTCAGAGCTGGCCTTGAAGAAGACACCTTCCAGATGAGCAAGTCCTCACAAACGAACAGGGGTTAGGGAGGTAAAGAGGAGGGAAAAGCATTTCAGGTAAATGGAACAACATACGCGAAGTCCGCAGGCAGTAAAGAGAACGGCTGTTTGGAGGAACTACGGCTGAAGGTGAGTGACAGGGGCAGTGGTGCGAGATGGTGCTGGTGGTGTAAGAAAGGGTTAAGTTCAGCTTTCACATAAAGGCCACAAGGAATAGAGAAATGGAGATTGGGTGGAAGAGCTGGCTTAAACTAGCCCTGTAGTGAGGGGAAGGAAGAGAGAGAGCACTGTGACATAAGTCTAGAATCAGCACCAGTTCCTTATATGGGAAACATAACCTGGTTACTGGAATATAAAAGAATGTGGCGGTATGGTCAAAGGCAGGAACTCTCAGTGGGAAATTTAAACTGGATGAGCTCTCCCGGATAGGCTGTACAATTCAAAATCTCAAAGACGGGCTAGTTAGCTCTCTCAGATAGGCTGTAACCTCTGGAGTACCCAGCCAATGGGGGAACAGGGGAGGGACATGCGTATTAGGTGTAGGATATAACTATCCCCACGTTCTTTTTTTGGCAAGCCTGCCTACCATGTTTCTGGCTGTGCGCCCGTTCTCCTCCAGAACCAAGTGAGCATTTATTACAGGTACTGCTTAATCTCCAACACTTGGGGTAAGCTGGAGCCAGACACGGAGGGTCATGTGGGCCAGAGAAAGGAATCTGGGATTTCTCCTACAAGCAGACACCCCTGGGGCCAGCATCACATCTCACTCTACTCTAATTTCACCCAGAGCCACAACGGAAGCAACTCGTAGGTAATGTCAGAGTCACCTGGCACTGCCAGCATCCTGCCTGTGCACAGCTTTCCACTCTCTGCTAAGAGCCTTCTCTGATGCTGCAGGGGGCTCCTTGCCCCCTACCCGCACCCCAAGTGCAAGCAACCTGGAAGTGCAGGGATTTACACCCCCAGGGGAAACTCTCAACAAATGGGGGCTGGAGCCAATGGGTAGTGCCTTCTCTTGTCTCCACCCTCCCAGTGGGCAATCCTGG
Organism: Choloepus didactylus; assembly: GCF_015220235.1. NCBI lineage: Eukaryota > Metazoa > Chordata > Mammalia > Pilosa > Megalonychidae > Choloepus > Choloepus didactylus. Next base: position 47,993,411 of record NC_051325.1, read on the forward strand.
GAGATTCTGCATCGAGGCCCGGGGGAGGCCAGGCCTGGGGTCCACGTGATGCCCCCATAATGCACACTGCCGTTGGATGTTACTTCTTTCCTGTCTCACTCCCTATTCACTCCCTCTCACCTCCTCCTTCCTGTCATCAATTCCCACATAAATGACCTGCATCCAAATCCTTGTCTCAGGCCCGGCTTTTGGGAGAACCCAAACTAAGGGCCCCATGAAAGGCCCCAGGGTGCCATGAGAAGCTCACTCTGGCTGCTGTGCGGAGAAGAGTGTGGGGGCAAGAAGAGACATGGAGAAGCCATGAGGGACCCTTGAGGTGGGGCAGGCAAGAGAGGGTGGTGGGACACGGGGCTGGTGGCAGTGGAGAGAGAAGGGACTGGAGACAAATAAAGGGCACTTGGCTCCCCTCAGGACCAGAATCTTGACAGGCAAGGGGACAGACGTGGCAAGCAGGCAGCCGTGGAAGGGGATGGCCGTGGAAGGGGGCGGCCATGGAAGGGGGTGGCCATGGCAAGGGGGCAGACGTAGAAGGTGGTGGACGTGGCAGCAAGAACTAACCTTGCTAGAGTTGCACCCCTCAGGCCTGGCCTGCTCCGAGGATCGCTGTTTACAGGGAGCTGAGTGTTTACTTGAACCATCTGAGGACTGGGCTTCTTTTAAACTCCCCTAAGCTATGGCAGGACTGGCAGGTGAGGACTGAGGAAGTCAAGTGGAAGTTGGAGAGGGCTTTGAAAACCCAGGAGAAGCAGCCCTGCCCTGGGGGAAGCCTGAGGCCTGGAGGGGGAGCCTGGGGCCTCTCCACGTGCCAGCGCCTGAGCCTTGGGAAAGAAGGATGAGGAGCCGGCCACAGCCTCCACGTCCCAAGCACTTGCTGAGTGAGCAGCAGACCACAGAAGCCCCTTACACACATCATCACCTTGGGGGGTAGGGCTGTTATCACCCCTTTCTACAGATGAGGACAGTGAGGCTCAGAGTGGCCCAGGGACACACAGTGGACAAGTGGTAATAAAGCTGGGGTTTGAACCTGAATTTCACAGTCTCCCCAGCCCATGCTCTCAACTGCTCTGCCAGACAAAAGATACAGCCAGGCACCAGGGACCACCCACAGGCTATCAGACGGGCAGGAAAGAAACCTAAAATCCTAGACCTGAAGGGCTTTCTCTCCCAGTCATGATAAGAGCGCAGAGTGTGGAGCAGAGGATTTGAAGCCTGACGATGCCTATTATCTTGTGACTTTGGGCAGGTCAGTTTCCTCATCTGTAAAATGGGCTGACGAAATAAACAGCACTTCCCTCGTAAGGATTAAATGAGATGGTGCATCCAAGGGACCCCAGCCCAGAACCTGGCATGCGGGAGGGAGAAGGGGGCCCTGATTCTGGACCCTGTTTTCACAGTTATGAAGCCCCACCTGGTCCTACACACCCATGAGGCAGGATCTCTCGTGATGTCCATCTTACACATGAGGAAAAGGAGGGACAGAAAGCTTACAGGGAGGCCCTTGCCTGTGGCTGTGTGGGAGCAAGTGTCCAGGATGGAGTCTGCGCTCTCGGGCACCTCCCCATGGTGGCCACCACTGTCCCTCATGACCAGGCCCTTTGCGTGTTGACCCCGAGGCCCAGGCCCTGCTGTGGCTCAGCTCAGAGGCCAGGGCTGGGGCCAAACACCAGCCTGGTTTGGTGGGTCCTTTTACTGAGCAGTGGGGGAAACCTTTGCACTGGGGAAAGCGGCATTTTTCTCCCAAAGGTGCAGGCTGTTGGTAGGTCTGTTCTCTGACTCTTGTCATTTTGGCTCTAAAATAAAGCTGAAAATGTTCCGGACCTGGGCCCCTAAGGTTTGTAGGGCTGAGGGAGATAAAAAAAATGTTCCTTTCCAATGCTCAGGGCCTGCCCCCTTCCTATCTGATATATTAAATGTGACCAAGAAGCCAACTGGGATGTAGCTAGAGCCTCCCACATCTTAACCTCCAGCCTCGCCCCTCTCTGATGCTGTCCCACTGCAGGGCCCTGGGGGTTGCTGCCCTTTTCTAGGCCTTGACTTCTTCGTCTGTGAAATGAGCCCACTGGGCATGTCCTTCCTGAGGGTGCTACCAGCTTGGATGGGCTTTTTCTGAAGGGAGGTTGCTGGATTTCCTCTAATTCTCTACTCTCCAAGCTTGGAAGGCCCGGCTCCCCCAAACGCCCATTTCCCCAGTAGTTTTAACGATGTCCCTGCTGCCAGGGACCCAGCCAAACTCTCATCTCTCTCCCCAGACCACTCAGCGCAGGGGTCGGCCTTGGAGTCACAGCTGCCTCCCAAGGGTCACGAGAATCAGGCTCTGACAACTCAGGAAATTCCATGCATCTTGGTCTTCGGTCTCTGGGAACAAAGGGATTTTGTCCATCTCAGCTCTCCCATTTACTAGCTATGCGACTTTGGGCATGTTAAATGTCTCTGCGCTTCAGTTTCCCCATCTGTAAAATGGGGATTACATGAGTTAAGCTAGCTAAGCACTAAGATCAGAGCCTGCCCATGTAGGAAGTCCTCTGTACAGTTATCTGTAACGTCAGCTAGTATTGTCCGAGCTCTCATGTCACCCTCCCAGGCAGCTGAAGCTCAGAGAGGTGTCAGGGCCTTCCATAAGCTTCACTGCAAATGGTTGCTGGCTGCTAAGGCTGGGCCAGCCCCCGGTCTCCTGACTTTCATTCCAGGGCTCCTACTGCCTCTGTTTGTCACTCAATGTCCTTCTCCTAACAGACAATGAGGAAAGGGAGAGTGGTGAGAAAATGAGGAAACAAAGGATTATCGGTTTCTGTCCCACCTGCTGACAATGCCCTGGATGCCCAGAGAGGGGGAGTGTGCTCGATCGAGAAGGTGACCTGAGCTGCCCTTTGAGTTCGTCAGAGCCCTTCTCTGTGGGTCTCCCCTGCATCTGCTCCCATGCTCTCCTGCCGACCTTTCAGTCTCTATCACCTCCCCTGAGAGCCCTGCACCAGCCTTGTCACTGACCCCCAACCTCAGTTTGGCTCCTGCCACCCGACTCCTCACACTAGCAGCAAGAGTGACGGTCCAGAAACACACATCTGACCAGGTCCCTCCCCTGCTCAGCAGCCCCTCATGACAACTCACTGTCTAGAGAGAGAGGTCACCAAGGGGACCCATAGGCAGCCTAGAGCCCACATATATGATTTGTTTGGCCTGCATTATGTGTGTGTGTGTGTGTGTGTGTGTGTGTGCGCGCGTGAGCATATGCATGCACATATGTTGGTGGGTTTTCATGTGTGGACGTAAGAGCTCTAGAGTTTACTGAGAGATGTGCTAGGTCTTGCTCAGTCTAACTGCTGTCTGATCCTCCCTCTTTTTTTCCCTGCCTTCTCCTTCACCACCCCCCCCCGCTTCTCTCCTCTTTGCTCTCTTCCCTGTTCTCAAACTGAGTTCTCCCACTTTGCTATGCAGAGCAAAAATTGGGCTTCCTTCAGCTCAAGCTCCCAAACTCAGTTCCTCCTTTTGCAAATCCAAGGATTTACAGAAACTAGAAAAGCTGTGACTTGTAATGGCCTGATTAGGTCTGTAGCCTAAGGCCACCCTCTCCTCTCCATGCCCTATGTGGGGTGGGCCACACGAGGCTTTTAAGAAACATGTGAATTTGCTGCCAGTATTTAGGAATTGGAAGATTTTGGATAAACCAATCATTATGCGCCTCCTGATGTGATAGAATATGAAGCATACAGAACCATCTAAGAAGGGACCCAAAATACCCAAAACAATCTTGAAAAAGAACAAAGTTGGAGGACTCACACTTCCCACTTTCAAAACTTACAACAAAGCTACAGTAATCAGGACAGTGTGGTATTGGCATAAAGATAGACATATAGCTCAATGGAATAGAATGGAGAGCCCAGAAACAAACCCCCACATTTATGACCAGTTGATTTTCAACACAGTGCCAAGGCAATTCAATGGAAAAAGAACAGTATTTTCAACAAATAGTGCTGGGACAACTGGACCTCAACATGCAAAAGAATGAAATTGGATCCCTATATCATACCATACAAAAAATTAAATCTAAACAGGTCATAAACCTAAATGTAAGAGTTAAAACTATAAAACTCTTAGAAAAATCATCAGGGTATATCTTTATGACCTTGGATTAGGCAATAGTTTCTTAGACTTTATACCAAAAGCACAAGCAATGAAAGAAAAAATAAACCGGATATCATCTTTTGTGCTTCAAAGAACACTATCAAGAAATTGAACAGACAATAAACAGGATGGGAGAAAATATTTGCAAAACAATTATCTATAAGGGACTGTATTCAGAATATATAAGAACTCTTACAACTCAACATTTAAAAAGATAAATAGCTCTATTTAAAAATGGGCAAAGGATCTAAATAGGCATTTCTCCAAAGAAGATTTATAAATGGCCAATAAGCACATGAAAAGATGGTCAATATCATCAGTCATTAGGGAAATACAAATCAAAACTACAATGAGATACCACTTCACATCCACTAGGATGACCATAATCAAAAGACAGACAATAAAAAGTGTTGACTAGTGTGTGGAGAAATTGGAACCCACATATATTGTTGGTGAAAATGTAAAATGACGCAGCTGTTTTGCAAAATAGTCTGGCAATTCCTCAAAAAGTTAAACAGTTATTGTGCTGGTTTGTATATATATTATGTCCCCCAGAAAAAGCCATGTTCTTTGGTGCAATCTTGTGGGGGCAGACGTATGAGTGCAGATTGGGTTGGAACCTATTGGTTCAGTGTCCATGGAGATGTGACCCACCCAACTGCAGACGATAACTCTGATTGGATAATTTCCATCATGGCGTGGCCCCGCCCATTCAGCTTGGGTCTTGATTAGTTTACTAGAGCCTTATATAAGTTCAGACATAAGGAGCTCGCTGCTGGAGCTGAGACAGACATTTTGAAAATGGCCGATGGAAGCTGATGCAGACATTTTGGAGAACGCCATTTTGGAACGCAACCTGGGGTCAAGCCATGTGCCTTCCCAGCTAACAGAGGTTTTCCAGACACCACTGGCCATCCTCCAGTGAAGGTACCCGATTGTCAGTGCATTACCTTGGACATTTCATGGCCTTAAGACTGTAACTGTGTAACCAATAAAAGCCAATCCATTTCTGGTGTTTTGCATTCTGGCAGCATTAGCAAACCAGAACAGTGACCATATGGCCCAACAATTCCACTCCTCAGTATATACCCAAGAGAACTGAAAGCATACATCCACACAAAAATTTGCGCACTAGTGTTCATAGCAGCACTACTCACAATAGCCAAAAAAGTAGAAACAACCCACATGTCCTTCAGTTGACAAACGGATAAGCAAAATGTGGTCTATACATACAATGGAATATTATTTGGCCATAAAAAATGAAATACTGATACATGCTACAATATGGATAAACCTTGAAAACATTATCCTGAGTGAAAGAAGCCAGACACAAAGGGCCACATATTGTCTGATTCCATGTATATGAAATGCCCAATGCGGGCAAATTCACAGAAATAGAAAGTACATGCGAGCCAGTGATTGTTTATTTAGATGGTTTCCATGGTATGCTAATATACCTCAATGAAACGGCATTTTAAAAAAAGAAGGAAAAAAAAAGTACATTTGTGGTCCCCAGGGGCTGAGGGAAAGGCTGAGTGGGAAGTGACTGATGGCAGATATGAGGTTTCTTCTTGGGGTGATGAAAATGTTCTGAAATCAGATAGTAGTGATGGCTGCATAACTGTAAATACACTAAAAACCCCTGAATTGTATACTTTAAAAGGGTGAATTTTATGGTATATGAATTACATATAAATAATGCTGTTATACAAAGTAAATTCTGGGGGAAAAAAAAGAGAGACATAGCTCCTCATTTGAATAAACCAGATATAAAAATATATTTTGGGTAAAATTGAGGAAAAATTATTCTGAAGGAACTATTATTAATCTGTTAGGTATGATCATGGTGTTAGCGTTATGTAGGAAATGTCCTTATCTTTTAGACGTGCACTCTGAAGTACTAAGAGGTGAGTTCTCACAAGGTCTATAATTTACCTTAGAATATTTCACCAAAAAAAGGAGTAGCAGCAAATATGGCAAATTGTCAAACCCAGCTGATGAATATTTCAGTGTTCATTACACCAGTCTCTCTAGGTTTAAAATTTTCATAATAAAAAGTCAAAAGAGTGAAGACATTATGTCAGAACGAAAAATCCCAGTTTCTCTTGAAAAGTCAGGCGATGTGGTGACGTGGGGTCCACGTCCCTCTAGGGCAGTCGTGAGCCTGAGACAGGGAAGCTGAGGTCCCTTCCTAGGGGACACGCGGGAGCTGGATCCCACTCCCACCACCCTCCACTGACCAGGACACCAGCGGCTACCTGCCTGGCTCCAGCTCTGTACCCTGGCATCCAAGCCTGCCCCCATCTGGCCCCGCCTCATCACTATTACCCACCCCCCACCCCCACCCACCCCCAGCTCTCTCAGTGACTCATGGCTCCCAAAATACCCCAGGCACATTCTTACCGCCCTGCCTTTGCACCTCCCAGTTCCTCTACCTGGAACGACCCCCACCCCCGGCAAACTCCCAACCAGAGTCAGCGACTGCCTGCCCCAAGCTTTCCCAGACCAGCCTGGGGGCAATTCGTTTCTCTTTGCTCTAGAGTCCCACTACTCTCCTTCCTCCCTCTAATCCTAATGGGTTGTGCTGAATCCTGTCTGTCTGTACGGCCAGGCTGAGTCCCCAGAGGAAGCTGACCACGCTGATCCATCCCTGGGTGCCAAGTGCCTGGCACACACCTGGTGCAGACTGAGGACTGACCAAAGCTTGTGAAAGGAAACCCACCGGAGGCCAGATTCCGGTGGAGAGCTTCTAGGCCAGGCCGCTCGGCTCCAACTCCCAGCTCTGCCACTACCAGTTGTAGTACCTTGTTCGTGACTCTTAACCTGTCCTCGCCTCAGTTTCCTCATCTGTAAAATGGGGATAACAATGGTACCTTCCTCATAAGGTTGTTTTGAGGCTTAAATAAGTTAACATATGTAAGGTACTGAGAATTGTGCCTGGCTCCCAGAAACACGGTATGAATGTTTGTTAATAACACTTTAACAGGCTCAGACATGGGTGCTTACCAAGCCCCTCCTCTGGACCTAATCGGGGCCAGTCGCCCTGCCCCGCGGGGGCCTGCACACCCTGGCAGTGCTGGGAATGAGTGCTGACAGCACGAAGTCACAGCCTGACGTGACGCCAAAGTCATTCTTTGTGTTGGTGAAGGAAAGCGCCTTGGCTCGGTGCCGACAGGTCTTACGCGCATCTCCATCTCTTGGCAACGTCTCTTTTTAACAGAAAATGCTCAGCTCTTTGGCCACCAATAGTTTGACCTCAGACTTGAAAGATATTGTTCTGTTTTCCAAGTATTTTAATTGGCCACAACCCCTGATGCTGGTTTCCCATTTACAACAGTGATGAGAAAGTTTTCCTTTTTTCAACATACATACTTAAGGATTTTTAAGTAAGTTGATTTAAAAATAGAGATTAAGTAAGAAAGTAAGTAGAGGTGGTACATGGATGTAGCAAAAACTGGGACTGTGGCACATAGAAGACGAAAGTGTGGGAAACAGCCATAGGGACAGTGAAAGGAGATAGGGCCTCCCTCGGGGCAATTTCATCCTCTCTTGAGACACTTGGATCAGTCCCGAATGACGTGTGCTTCACAATAGCAGCCTGCACCTCCTTGTATGCCTGCAAAGCACCAGTCACTTCACATGGGCTGATACAAAATGAATCGAGTTCCCATGTGACTGAATGGGAAAGGGAGGTTCAGAGGGGTGAGGTAACTTCCCTAAAGGTAACACAGCAAATAAGAAGCTGAACCAGATTCAAACCTGGGTCTGTCCCAATGCCACAGCCCAAGCTCTTAGCCACCACAACATGTGGGCTCTTGCTCACTAGAGAATTTCCGTTCCTAGCCATTCGAAAAGTCGACTATAATACCGGTGCTCGCCTTGGGAATTTCCAGGGCCAGCCTGGGGAGGTGAGGGAGAAGGGTGTGTGTGGAGGATGAACCAGCTCAGAGCTGCACTGATGCCACCTTGGTACAAAATCCGAGATGGTCCAAACCTCACACCCTGGGGCAGCCAGGAACCCCTCCAGGCCAGGCCCTGCCCCTGCCACGGGGCACGACAATAGTCATCACAGCAGCCAATGACAACAGCAGCCGACAGGTACCGTCTGCCTCCTACTTGCCAGTCCCGTGCTGAGACTCTGATTTAACCTCGTGGAAACACTCTGAGGTAGATATCATTGTTTTCCTTTTAGAGACGCAGAGAATGAGACTGGAGAGAAGATGAGATACGGCAAGCAGGAGACAGAGCCAAAGTCCCTGCTTAAACACTCACTCCTTCTGAAAAGGAGCCATTTGTGCGGGTGTTGGCATGGCAACCAGTAAAGTTTAGGCACCTCCCCAATCATCTCAACTTCCCTCCATGGCCCAGTATCCATAACCTTAAAAGGCGTTACAAAAAGAGTTCTTGGCCACAAAATAAGAAGACATAGGTCTAGTTCCCCCTCAAGCACATAATGGCTATGGATACATCTCTTTGCTGCTTTCTGTATCTCAGTTTCCCCATCCAGTCAGTGAAGAGGTCAGACTATCTCCACCCACCCTGAATGGATCCAGAGCAGCACTGTCCAAAAAAAATATGAGTCACATATGCAATTTTAAATTTTCTAGTAGCCACATTAAAAAAGTAAAAGGAAACAGGTGAAATTAGTTTTAATAAGATATTTTATCTAACCCAATAGAGCTACACGATAATCATTTCAACATGAAACCAATATAAAAAAATATATTAATTCTTTTCACACAAAGTTTTCAAAATCCAATGTGTTTCACACTTAGAGCACTTCTCATTCGGATGAACCATGTTCAAGCGCACAAAAACTACTTATGGCTTGTGGCTAACATATTGGGCAGCACAGGGCTAGTACCTTTTTCCACCCATAGTTTATTTTAGGGGAATGAGACCTCACGGTTTTCTCCCTTCCCCCTGGGAAAGCTGTCCTGGTCCCAGGCTCTGAGCCGACAGGCTCCACAAGAGCCTCAGGCCACAGTGGACAGAAACCCCGGCCTGCTGGTGGCTGCTGGGAGGGCTTCCTGTCTTAGTTTACTCACTGTGCCGGTCTGAATGTATTGTGTCCCCCAAATGCCATTGTCTTTGTAGTCTTGTGGGGCAGGCGTTTTGGTGATGGTTGGATTTGCTTGGAATGTGCCTCACCCAGCTGTGGGTAATGATTCTGATGAGATGTTCCCATGGAGGCGTGGCCCCGCCCATTCGGGGTGGGCCTTGATCGGTGGAGCTATATCAATGAGCTGACTCGGGGTGGGGAGGGGACGGAGTGCAGCTGGGAGTGATGTTTTGAAGAGGAGCAAGCTTGCTAGAGAGGAACGTCCTGGGGGAAAGCTGTTTTGAGGCCAGAGCTTTGGAGCAGACGCCAGCTGCCTTCCTAGCTAGCAGAGGTTTTCCGGACGCCATTGGCCATCCTCCGGTGAAGGTACCCGATTGCTGAGGTGTTACCTTGGACGCTTTGTGGCCTTAAGACTGTAACTGTGTAGTGAAATAAACCCCCGTTTTATAAAAGCCTATCCATCTCCGGTGTTTTGCATTCTGCAGCACTAGCAAACTAGAACACTCACCAAAGCCCACGGATGGGGGAAGAGTCTCTGAGGAAGACAACCCTGCTTCTCCTCCTAACCCAAAGATTCCCTTATTTGGAAATTCAACCTGAGCTTAAAACTGGAGCCAGGCAGCCACCCCTCCACCCCCCACCCCCAAATGGTCCAGCCCCGTAGGCACACATGACACGTTCCTGGTACCCACAAGAAATCCAAATCTCCCCTGGGCTACCCTTGCATGGTACCATGTGGAGGAAGCCAGGCACTGACTTCAGAGGATCAGCTCAGGTGTGGGCCTCATGTTCTCGGTGGGAACTCAGCCCCTTCACACTCAAGAACCTGACCCTTGGGGGAGGTGCCAGGAGGGCAGGGGCAGAGAAAGGCAAGATTTTGCTCCCAACCGGCTCTCTGCAGGAGCTTGGGGAAATCCCTCTTTCTCCCCAGGTTTCCATTTCTTCACCTTTAAAAATGAATATGATAGATAGTGACAATGATTGCTTTATTGCTGGTTGCTTGGTGTCAGACATTTTACATGAATTAGCTCATCTACTCCTCAAAATAACCTTGCGAGGAAACAGGTTCCGAACAGTGAGGCAGCTTGGGCAGGTCACGCAGCCCTGACACACAAGAACCAGAGTTCCAATTCATGATCTTCCAAATTAAGAGCCCAAGCTCTTATCCACTCCATTCGGTCACTTCCCAAGGCAACCCAGGACAGTCCAGGCTTGCACTTGTAGTAACTACATACACTTGGAGTAATTATTTAAAATGTTCCTCTTAGAAAAAGAGGCAAATCTTCCTTCCAGAAAAATTCCAAATAACTTAAGTAGCTACTCCTTCTTCCAAAGGTACAGCTTAATTTCCATCCCTTCCGCCCCTTGAGTGTGGTTCCAAAGAAAAAAGTCTGGAAAGGGGAAAACAGTAACTTTTCAGCAGAGAGACCAACCAAGAGATCAAGGTTAGCATCACCAGTGACAAGTTGCATGGATATCATGTGCCCCCGGATGGGATGTAGTGAGAAGGGTGCCTCACCTCTGCGCTTTTTCCCCACAGCCTATAACCTGATATCATTACGAGAAAAAACATCAGACAAGGACACTCTACAAAATACCTTCCCAGTACTCCTCAAAGTGGGCAAGGTTATGGCAAACAAGGCAAGACGGAGAAACTGTCATAGCTCAAAAGAGATTAAGGAGACATGATGACTAAATGCAAAGGTGGGATCCTGGATGGGATCCTGGGACAGAAACAGGACGTTAGTGGAAAAACTAGCGAATTTAAAATAAAGCCTGGAGTTCCATTAACAAGAGTGTACCAATCTTCGGTTTGACAAATGTGTGATGGTAACACAAGAAGTTACCATTAGGGGGAACTGGGCAAGGAGCCTACGGGAACTCTCTGTACTATCTTTACAACTTTTCAGCAAATCTAATACTAGTCCACAAGTTTTTGGGTTTGGACAATAAACTACCCTGATCAAAAGCCTGGCTCTGCCCCTAACCAAGAAGTCTTAAGAAAATCACTCATAGCTTCTTTCCCCTTTGATGATACTACCCACCTACACATGCCTGGAAATTTAAAGTTTACAAAGTTAGAGTTAGCCGGGTGTGCTGGTTAAAGCTGCAGAGAAAACTTCAACCCTAGTTCTCCCACCTGTTGGCTAGGTGGTCTTGGGCATATCGCATTCCCCCCTTCTCTTGACCTCAGTTTTGACTTCTGTAAAATGAGTTCATTGATAATATTTATCGAGCCCTTGCTAGGTGTCCAGCACCACATGGATTCCCCTTCAGGACTGAAGGGAGCACCAGGTCATGCCCCTTCCCTGGAGGGTGGCCTGCATTCAGGACAGAGGGTGCAAAGATCCAGCCCTCTCACCTCAGCTTGGGACAACTTTGAAGGGCCATCTCTGCTCCAGAGCACCCCCTGTGGTCGACTAGGGCCTTTGAGGAGACTGCCGCAGCCTGGCCACTGCTCTCTGCCTAAATCCTCTTCCTTCCCTTCTCCGCCCCAGGGGATGATCCCGAGAGCGCTCGGCCTAAGCTTCTGCATGTTCATCTCCCTCTCAGGGTCAGCTTCGCACAACAGGACTGTGAACCACAGGACCTGCACTCTCCTTCTTAATCCCTAGAACAACTCCAATTCTATAGTCAAGACAGGTGAGTTTAGAAAGGAAAACCGATTTGCCCAAGGACATACAACTAAAAAATTGATGGAGCCATAGACAGGGAAACTGAAATTCAGACAGGCAATTGGTTTGTCCAGGTCACTGAGCCAAAAAGTGGTAGAGCCGGGGTATGGCCCTAGATCTGCTCAACTCTGAAGCCCAAGAGCCACAGCCTCGATGGCAGGCCATTTAGAGCCAGCAACAGGATTGCTACAGACACTGGGACTGGGCGCCTTTGCCACCTTCCTGACACACCTGCTGCTATCCCTGCAGCTCACTCCAAAGCCCAGTTTCCTCTTGTGCAAAATGGGAATAACAGTCTCTCTCTCAAAGGGATGTTGTAAAAAATTAAATTAGTAAATACACCTAAAGATCTCAGGAGAGTGACCCCTATGAGTGGCAGCTTAAAAACAAATCACAAAAGCAAAGTAAACTTGTAACCATGTCCTGAGGAGCAGTCCATACACTGAGTGAGAGTATGCCTGTGACAGGGCAAATGGACCTCAGCAGTTATCTAAGAATGTCAGGCTTGACCTGAGCTCTGGAGGAGGACGAGGAGGAGGAGGAGGAGGAGGCGTCAACAGCGCAGCAAGAGGAAGGAAGAGCAGTCCAGGCAGAGGAATCAGCGTGGACAAAGCCCTCTGGCAGGAGGAACCAAAGAAGGGCTGGTAAAAGGCCAATGTGACCAGCACAGAGGAAATCCAGGTCCAGGGCAAGAATGGTAGAAAATGAGCCTGGGTAAGGGGCAGGATCCAGATTATGAAGGGCCAGTCACTCACTGGGTAATATGGGGGCAAGTCATCTCACCTATCTGAGTTTAATGATCTCATCTGTAAAATGAAAATAAAAATAAAAATAGTACCTATCTGGTAAGGTTAAGAGGATTGAATGAATCAATATTTGTAAAGCACTTAAAATAGTGCCATGCACATAGTTGGTACTATAAATATTTGGAGAAAACAGTAGAGCTTTATCTGAAGAACAATGAGAAGACACGGAGGGCTTTGAACATGATGGAAAGGTGGGTGGTGGGTGGATGGGAGGATGGATATATGCATGGGTGGGTGGATGGGTGGATGGGTGTGGCTGAGTGAATGGAAGTGTGGCTGAATTGTTGAATGGAAGTTTGGCTGGGTGATGGAAGTGATTGGGTGGATGGATGATGGATGTGTGCTTAAATGATTGGGTGAGTGAGTGGGTGTGGATATTGTTTGGTTGGATGGAAGTTTGATTGGGTAATGGGAATGGCTGAGTAAATGGAGGTGATTGGGTGGATGGAGGTGGTTGGGTAGGTGGATGAGTAAGTAGTTGGAAGTTTGGATGGGTGTCTGGGTAGTTGAATGGGTGGTTGGGAGGATGAATGGGTGGGTAACTGGATGCTTGGATGGGTAAAAGGACAGAAAGTTGAATGGTTGGATAAGTAAATGGTTGGGTGGACAGATGGTTATGCAAGTGGATATTAGAGAGGTTAAGTAAATGGATTAGGTGACTGGATGAGTGATTGGGTGTTTGGACGGGTGACTGGGTAGAAGGGATCAGTTGGATGAATGTAGGTGGTGGTTGTATGAGGGGAAGGATGACTGGTTGGATGGGTGCCTAGGTGGTTGGATGGGTGCCTAGGTGGACAGACGGGTGACTGGATGCTTGGATGGATAAACACATAGAAAGTTGGGTGGGTGAGTGGGTGGGTGAGGTGGATGAGTAAATGGTTGGGAGGAGAATGGAAGGGTTAGGTATGGGAAGGGAAGGTATGGGTGAAAGGGAGTAGTTGAGTGGATGGATGGATGGATGGGTGGGTGAACAGATGACTCTGGATCCTGAAGAGGCTGCAGTTAACCCCCTAAAGGTCATGGAGAACTACTGGCTGTCAAAGAAGCAAAAATCAGTTTAGAGCTGCCTCTTAGGTTGTCCTGCCCCAGGACCCCTAACCTGAGGGGGGCTCATCCTATCTGCCCCAACCTGGGAGTCATACCTGGAGGCCGCGATCTCAGCCTTCTGGCGCGCTATTGCGGCTGCGCGCTGAGCGCCCTCCACACCATGATCCACCTTCTGGCGGACCTTGTTGCTCTTGAGCGGCAGCACGCGGCGCTTGGTGCTCTTGACAAGCACGTTGTGGCGGTACTTGCCCTCTTCGCGGTGGCCATCGGGCAGCGTGGTGCAGCCGTAGCCGTGGCGCAGGTTGTCCAGCCACTCGCCCTCGTAGCGGAGGCCGCTGGAGCGCTCGCTAACGCCGAAGCCCGAGCGCTTGTCATTCTTCCACTCGCCCATGTAGGTCTCAGTGGTGGTGGCGTCGATATCAGCCTCGAACGGAGCGGCCTCGTCACCCTCGGCGCCCTCGCCCAGGCTGGTGGTGGAGGCGGCGTCGCTGGCACCTGAGCTGAGGTCGCTCTTGAGGAAGCTGACGCGGCTGCGCTGGCTGCCCAGGGACGTGCGCGACTCGACGCGCCGCAGCTTGCCCAGCAGCGCCCCGCGCTGGAAGAGGCCACCGCCCTTGGACGCCCGGGCGGCCGCCTCGGCGTTGGCCAAGAGGCTGAGCGCGAAGCCGCCGCGCGGGATGGCGGGGAAGGGCAGCGTCGGGCCGTCTGAGGCCGGCGAGGCGGGCGAGTCCGGGGCCACCGTGCCATTGCTGTGCTCGCTGCGCAGGGACGAGAGCGACGTGCGCAGGGGCGAGCGCACCACCACGGCCATCCCATAGGGCACGCTCTGGCGCACACCGTAGCCGTGGCGCATGCCATTGGTGAACTGGCCTTGGTACGTCCCTGTGGGCCAAAAGAGAGTCCGTTAGTGGGGCGGCACGGGGGTCCCTGCGTGTGCACATTGACCTGGGTGTGCAAGGGCAGGAGTGGGTAAGGCCAGGTGGAGATGAGAGGAGGCAAGACATCTGAGAGGCATAGAGTGCCAAGTTAGGAAAGCAGGCGAGGCTCTGTGAGTATGTGAGGTTAAATGAGTGTGAAGCTGCGTAAGTGGGCAAGCCAGCAGGAGTTTGTGCAACGGTGTAAATCATCCAATTGGTGGGAGTGTGTAAGGTCACAAGTGTGCAAGGTAGGGTGAGGTTGTGTGAGTTGGAGCATCAATATGTGAAGTTGGGTGAGCAGATAAGGTGTTGGGAGTGGGTGACTTAAATGAGTGTACAGGGACACGAGTGGGCAAGCCAGAGTTTGCAAGATGGTGCGCATATTTCCATTGGTAGGAACATTTGAGATCACAAGTGTGAGAGGTAGGGAGAGGTTGTATCAAAGCATTAAAGAATGAAGTCATGTGAGCAGGTGAGGCTATGTGAGTGTGTGTATTTAAATGAACGTGCACAGTTTTCGGAACCCACAAGAGAAAATGAGTATGCAAAAGTGTAAGCAGGCAAGACAGGGTGTTTGTGCAGTAGCGTGAATCTTTGCATTTGTGGGAGTGTGTGAGGTAATGGAAGTATGTAAAACCGTGAGTGTGCAAGGCTGTGTGTGCACAGCAGGGTGAATGTTTAAGATCATGTGAATGTGACATTATAGGGCTATATAAGGTTAAGAGAGCTCTTAAGGTTTTGAGTGTACAAGAAAGGTAAAGTCAAGTACACATGCAAGTCCATTAGAGGGCCAAAGAGTGCAAAGCTGTGTGAGCAAGCAACACCCTGTAAGTATGAGAGGTTAAACGCATGTGCACAGTTATCCTAGTGTGCAAGATGATGTGAATATCCAAGGTCACAAATGGGTAAAATAGTGAGTCTGCATGGCAGCACAAAAATTGGAGAGCACAGGACTGTGAGAATGTGTATTTGTGCAAGTCATATGTACAAGAGACTTTTACAGGCATAGGTGCCAGTGTGAGTGTAAGAAGTCTTTTGACTTTGCAAGATCATGGGTGTGCAAACAGCGTGTACAGTGGGATGAGTGACTGAGGTCCTGTGGAGGTGATATTACAGGTGTGTGCCACTTTATGTAAGTGTGTGATTTCTGTGCAAGGTTGAGGGTAAAAGCGCAAAGTATTACGAGGCACTGTGGCTGAGTGAGTCTGTGATAGGGGTGGGCATTAGTGAAACTAACACCACATAAGACCACGTGTATGCAGGATACTGGTGTATACAAGGAGGTGTCAGCAGCTGAGGCCCCTGCTTGTATACGAGGAGGTAAATGGCCCAGGCATAAGCCTCACAAGTCTTACATGAGGAGAGAGGCAGCATAAGTAGTGGTTAGGAGCTCAGATTCTGAGTCCAAATCCTGCCCTCTGCCCCTTACTAGCTGTGTGACCTTGGGCAAGTGAACCAAACTCTCTGTGCCTCAACATCCTTATCTGTAAAACAGAGATAATATTGCATTTTACCTCAAATTGTTGCTTGAAGTTTAAATAAGTTAATATCTCTGAAGAACTCTGAAAGAAAAGGTGTGTCTGATACTGTGATTCTACAAGTTGTGCTACTGTTTGAGATCACCTGAGTTGTCTGAACAAGCTAATATGAAGCTGTCAAAATATCTTCAAACTCCACCCCGGGGCTCTGTCCAGAGCCTTCTCCCCATTCTTCCTCCGTGATCGTATCACATAGTGATTTATAACTGCCACCTGTGTGCTGCTGGTTCCCATAATATATCCCCAGCCTCTTCCCCTCCCCTCTGCAACTCCAGATATCAGTTTGGAGATGCCCTCCTTCATGCGGCAGTTACCTCCAATTCATCATCACCCCCCATACACACACACAAACACACACACACACACACTCACACCTCTTCTACCTTCTTGGTCTTTCTCTCTTGGGACAGCAACACTGAAAACCAGTTCTCTGCCTTTATCTTTGTACCTCCAGCATGGAGAAGAGTGCCTGATACATAATGTTCACTGAATTGAAGTGGTAAATTCAGAGCCTTTGTGTTAAACACAAGTTGATACTCTCCCCTGGTTAACAAAAATAAATAGCCTTCTTCCCAACAAATACCCAGGAACAGATGGCTGGGTACCTGAAACAGCTAACCACTTAAGGGACTGCCACACTCAACCAACAGGCATGCTCCCGTTCGGGCCTCTGCACTGGCTGTTCCCTCTACCTGCAACTCTTTTCCTCCAAATATCCTTCAGGTCTTTGTGCAGTGAGGCCTATCCTGACCACCCTGTTTAAAATTGCAACCTGCCTGCACCTCCACCAGCACCCCAGACTCCCCGTACCTGCTCCCTGATGTATTTTTCCTTTTTTTCCACAGCATTTATCACCTTCTAACATACGATATGATTTATTTGTTATGTTTATTGCTTTTCTCTCCCTGCTAAGAATGGAAGCACCATGAGGACAGGAATCTTTTCCATTTTGTTCTCTGATGTTTCCCCAGCATCTAGGACAGTGCCTGGCACATTCAAGTGCTCCTCAAGTATTTGTTGAATAACCTGCAGAAACTCCATCTCATTCTGTCACCTTGAGCATCTCCCTTCCTTTCTTAAGATCTTGATTTCCCCATTTGTCAATGCCATGTTGGGTGTGAAGCCATCTAGGGTTTGGCCTAACTCTGAGATGTTGAGGTTCTAGAAAGTGGGGCACAGTGAGTCTGGAGGTGAAGGAGGGCACACCCAGATGCCCCACACTGCCAAGGCTACTCCAGCTCAGGGATCCCACCCCCACCCTACCCTAACCCTTTCTGCAATAAGAGCCCCCCCCCTTCAAGGAGCATGTACGGTGCCTCGGGCTCACTTAAACCTCTCAACAGTCCCATGGGGAGGGTCCCCTGATTATGCTCATTTACAGAAGAGGAAGCTGGTGGTCTGAGAGGTTAAGCAACAGACCAAGGAAGCTGGATTCAAACCCTCCATGTGAGCCTGTGGTTGTCAATTCTGTCTGCACTTTTGAAGCACCGAGGGAGCTGTAAAACAAAACAAAACAAAACAAAACAAAAAACAGCCAAGCCCTCTATCATGGGACTTGCCCTTATGCAGCTTGTTACTGCAAAGGAGAGGCTAAACCTGCATATAATTGTACCTAAGAGTCTCCCCCCAAGTGCCTCTTTGTTGCTCAGATGTGGCCCTCTCTCTCTCTAACTGAGCCACCTCGGCAGGTGATCTCACTGCCCTCCTCCCTACATGAGACCTGACGCTCAGGGGTGTAAATCTCCCTGGCAACGCAGGATATGACTCCCGGGGATGAATCTGGACCTGGCATTGTGGGATTGAGAACATCTTCTTGACCAAAAGGGGGATGCAAAATGAAACGAAATAAAGCTTCAGTAGCTGAGAGATTCCAAATGGAGTTGAGAGGTCACTCTGGTGGACATTCTTATGCACTATATAGATAACACTTTTCAGATTTTAATATACTGGAATAGCTAGAAGTAAACACCTGAAACTACCAAACTCCAACCCAGTAGTCTGGACTCCTGAAGATGATTGTATAACAATGTAGCTTACAAAGGGTGACAGTGTGATTGTGAAAACCTTGTGGATCACACTCCCTTTATCCAGTGTATGGATGGATGAGTAGAAAAATGGGGACAAAAACTAAATGAAAAATAGGGTGGGATGGGGGGGATGATTTGGTTGTCCCTTTTTACATTTATTTTTTATTATTATTCTGATTCTTTCTGGTATAAGGAAAATGTTCAAAAACAGATTGGGGTGATGAATGCATAGCTCTACGATGGTACTGTGAACAGTTGATTGTACACCATGGATGACTGTATGGTATGTGACTATATTTCAATAAAACTGAATTTAATTTAAAAAACAAAACAAAACAAAAGCAACAAAACTCTGTTCCTTGAACCCCATTCCCAGAGGTGAAAGGGATACCAGGGCTCTCTTTCCTTCAATGAAAAGCCAAGAAAAACCAATAATCACAGAATGTCAGCTATAAAAGAGTCAAAGAGAAATGGAGGGACGCTGGAAGGAAAGAGAGAATTGGGCATGATCTCATGGAGGAAGATGCAAATATGCTCTCCATTTCATAAGTGGATTAGTGTTCAGAGAGGTTTTGCAACTTGCCCAAAGTTCAACAGCAAAGAAGAGTAAAACTGGGATTTGAACTCAGGTCCAACTCAAGATGAGAAAATAGGAAAATGGGATGGTGTGGGGATTGCAGAGAACAGAGGAAAAAGAAAGTGATACAAAGGACAAAAATGAGAAGATGGATGGATGCAAAACTAATATTTTCCAGTTTCAAAGTCATTTTCATGTGAGCACATTGGATGGAAGGCAGAGAGACAGAAAGGAACATAGAATCAGAGACACCTGGTTTCAAATATTTTCAAAGCTATGGAACCTTGGTCAAGATACTGCTCTGATTCTCAATTTCCTTGTCTGGAAAAGGTAAAAATAATACCCACTTTCCAGGGTTTTTGGAGGATTAAAAATGAGACAATAGCATAAGGTTGATTCCCCATTTCAGAATGGACAGTTTGGGGTGGTCACTGACTGGACATCTCTGAAGATTGGGAAAGTGATTAAACTAGAGGAAGGGGTAGCAACAGACAAGATTGAATTTAATAGAGGATTATTAATGCTGAATCCTTATATAATTTTCTTTTTCTTAGTTGCCAGGGTGTTAGAATAGTCAGAAGAAAAGAATTGAAATGGTGGAACTGCAACCCATAGCATCCTTTGAAGTTTGTTTTTACTTGTTGAATTGCAATTTGAAAGCTATACCTTTTTGTATATATGTTATATTTCACAATAAGGAAATAACTGAAAGTTATATGCTGTACTATGACTCATAATAACTTTGGAAATTTCCTGTATATCTACTTGTTAAATCATACTTTGAAAGATATTACCTTTTTGTAAATATGTTATTTTTCATAACAAATAAATAACTGAAACTGTGGAATTGTGACCTATGATATTCTTTGAAATTTGCTCTGTAACTACTTGTTAAATTGCACTTGGAAAGTTATTTTTATGTAAACATGTTATATTCTACAATAAAAAAATATGATTTGAAAAAATGAGACGATGGAAAATGGAAACAGCCCAAATGTCCATCATCTGGTACATAGATAAACAGCAATAAAAAGTAGCAAACGACTGTTACATGCAACAGCATGAATGAGTCTCAAAAACAGTAGGTGAAAGAAGCCAGAAGCAAAAGCGTACAAACTGTATGGTTACACTGCATGAAATTCTAGGGCAAGCAAAACTAATCTATAGTGACAGAAAGTAGATCAGTGGTTGCACAGGTGTATACATTTGTCGATGCTGAACCGTACACTTAAAATGGGAGTATTTTATTGTAGGGAAATTATACCTCAAAAAGGTTTAATCTAAAAATAAATAAAGTATATATGAGTGAATGAATGAATGAGTAGGCAACGTGTAAGAAAAGAAAACCCAGCACAATGTTCTACAAATATCCTTCTGGAAATCCTGTTATCTATACCTTCTAGATGAATCTAGAATCTGTCACTTCTCACCACCCCTACTGCTATGTCCGAGTCAACAATGTGCCTCACCTGGATTTTCATAATAGCCTCCACATAGGTCCTCTGGCTTCCACCCTTCCCATCTTTCATCTATCCCTAACACAGCAATTGGAGGGATTCTATTAAAATGTAATTGTATGACTGCGTGGTATGTGAATATATCTCAATAAAATGAAGATTGGAAAAAAAAAATGTAAGCCAGATCATGTTATTGCTCTTCTTCTGGAGATTTGCCTTCTCACTCAGAGGAAAAGCTGAAGTCCTTAGTGACCCACAAGGCCCTGCCTGATCTCATTCCTGTCCCACTCTGTCCTCATCCCCTCCCGCTCTCCCCTCCCCCATCATTCCACTCTAGCCACAAGGTCCTCCTTGCTGCTCCTCCCCACCCCACCCCCACCCCACCCCTCTTGCCTCTTCTTGAACTCCTCTCCAGCCACACTGGTTGCCCACCCTGGGACCTTTGCACATCCTTTCCCCTCTTCTTGGAATGTTTTTCTCCTCCCTCTTCCCCTGGCCAACATCTGATATTTCAAGCTTTGGCTCAATGGCCCTGCCTTGGGGCCTTTGCATATGCTGTTCCCTCTGCCTGAAATGATGTTCTTCCTCCCAATAGCTGCATGACTCATTCCCTTGACATCTTCAAGTCTTTACTCAACTGGCACCTCCTCCATGAAGCCTCTCCTGACTGCCCTTTTTAAATTTCTCATATCCCTCCACCCGAGGTTTCCTATCTCCCCTTCTTGCTTTATTTTTCACCATAGCATGTCTAATAAATATACACTTTGCTTTTTATTTTGTTTATTGGTTATCTGCTCTCTAGAATGTAAGCTCTATTAGGACAGGGATTTCTTTCTTTTTTCATTCACTGCTGTAACCTCAGTGCCTAGAACAGTGCCAAATAGGTGATCAGTATTTGTTGAATGAATGAATGATTTAACAGCATGCATTCTATAAAAGCGGATTCTCTTCTTTCTGCTCTTTCAATCTGAAAACAGCCCTGTGAAAATGCCTGGGCAGGTATTTCATTGTTCCTGTTTCTCAGATGAGAAAAAAAACTAATGCCCAGCAAGGACAAAGGACTTGCTCAAGGTGACACAGCTAATGACTATGCCAGAGCCAAAATTCACATCCCTATCTAGCTGTGCTCCTTCCACTTATTCCCAGAAGGAAGAGAAAATACGAAAGGGGAAATTGAACAAGAATAGAACAGAGAAAATGGTAAAGAAAGAGAGAAGACATCTCATCTCTGTGTTGGACCAGCTTGTGAAATTGAATCCACAAACCTACCTTCAGCTTAAATTGGCATGAGAAGGGCTGACATGGTCCCTTTAAGTCCAAGAAAGACTGAGACTGCAACAGGAGAGCAGCTCTGGGCCACCAGTTGGGAGGAAAACAGCCAGGCTATATTAGGAAACTTCCAAGCAAGTGGCAAGAGGCACAGACGCCTAGGGGAGGCTGGGAGTGACGGGGCCCTGGGAAGGGGGAAAAGCCAAGCGCCCAGGCCATCCCCAGCCTGGTTCTCTCTAAGATGGGACAGTTCTCTCTGGGAACGGAAGGGACACAGCCAGGGAAGGAGAGAAGGAGCCCCCGCCCACAGCCGCCTGGCTGAGAAAGACCCTGGCGGAAGGAAGTGCCACGTCCAATGCATCCAATGCCTTTCGGGCTGGCCGCTTGCTAAACTCTGCATGCTTCCCACTGCCCTCAGGCCAAGGGCGGAGATCCTCCGCGGCCTCTGCGCCTGGCATGGGCTGCCCCACCCACCTCCCCTGCCTCCTCCCGAACAGCCTCCACCCTCACCGGCCTCCCACCTCAGGGCTCCTCTCCTTTCTCTTCCCTTAGCCAACTCCAATTGGTTTGTCAAGCTTCCGCTTAACTGTGACTTCCTCCAGGAAGACTTCTAGAATCCCCCTCCCTGAATATTGCCTGAAATAGCCATATTTTCTTGGCACTTTTCCCAATTGCAGTTACATAATTATGATTATTTGTTCACTGTAAGTCTTCCCAACAAACTTTGGCTTCCAGGTGGAGCCCTGTCTAGCTTATTCAAATCTATCCCAGCACCAAGCACAGTTCCCAGGTCCAAGGACACCTTTGGTGAACATGGGATGAATCTGTACCCATGAGCGTCTTCTTCTGAACACCACCCTTACGTTCTTTGAGAGCACACAGTAGGTGCTCAGTAATGAAAGGCAATGGCTGCCAAGGGCGTCTAGGTCTAGAGTCAGCAACTCAAACCCTGGGGGTCATCAGGGTACATGTTAAAGGTCAGTGAAGGTCAAGAGCACAGCAAACACTGCCCTATCTCTCAGACAGGGCATCTACCTTTAATAAAACCTGAGTGGAGTCTTTCTTTCTGGAGTTGCCCTTTTGGTTTAGTGTAGAGGGACCTGGAGTTTTAACCTTAACTCTGACACCAATTAGTTCTAGAACACATTACTTAAGCCCACTGAGCCTCAATTTGTCTCTCTGTAAAACGAAGGTGATGATACCTATTTCATATGGTTATTCATTCTCCTTTTGAATTTGACAGATATTTGCTGAGTGTTTGCTAAGGACCCTGCATTCATTGTGCCGGGTGCTGGGGATACAGCGGTGAACCAAATAAACCCAATCCCTGCCCTCAAGAGGCTTGCAGTCTAATGCTAAGAATAGACTACATGTAATCAGCCAATCACAGAAACAAATGCCAGGAAGCCAGGCCTGGGGTGGCATGGAGGGGGGAGGATTGGCTGACCTGAGGATTAAGTGAGTTAGCATGTCTGAAGCAGCTAGCACAGGGCCTGGCACACAGCAGGTGCTCAATAAAGGCTAGCTTTTTGGCAAGTGAGAGTCTTTGCTCAGAAAAGCTGGCCAAGAAAGGATTAACTAGAAAGCTGAAAAGGAACTAGGGAGGACAGAGAGAACTCAGAGAGAAAGAACAAGACCAGTTGCAATTCTCTGCCTAGGTCTGGGAACTTAGAAGCGAGTGTACCTGGGCTTGGGATGCTGAGCTCCTCCTCAGGGAAGGCCTTGGAGCTTCTGTCCTTGGGAGGAAGAAAATGTGGAGGTCTGCTCATCAGTGACACACACTACAGGGTAGTTTGTACTACCTAAACACACACTACAGGGTAGTTTCTGGATGTCGTGCTTATACTTAAGGATCTACCTTCTTGGCCAGAAATTATGAGTTGAGCGCTGGAGATTTTTTTTTTTTTTAAGTCATCAGATGATTCTTACAGACACCCTGGGTTGACAGCTGTAAAACCTCTCAATTGACCTCCAACTGGTTGGATTAACCAACATTCTAACTAATGCCATTAGCATGCTGATGCTCCCAGCTAGTAGACTACGCTCTAGCAAGCCCCCACACTTCTGCCCCCACATGCGGATTTGTATGTTTATTTTACGCCTGTTCTCAAAGCTGTTTACTTCAGTTGTCCTCATTATTGGGGTTATGTGATTTATTTATGTTTATCATATAAAGCAATGGGATAGAAGTGTACAAAGAGGATTGTTATTTCTCTGAAAACAAGCTTTTAGATCTCTATAATAAAGGGCAGTCCCTAAAATACTGCTCTCAAATTAGGTATGATTGAGATAACTATAAAAGATTGGGGGTGAAATCACAAAAACCTAGATTTTTTTTCCTCTCAGATTGCTTTGCAAGGGTCTAACTTCTCACTACACTCGAAAGAAACCAAAAGAAACTGGAAATTGTAGATGACGTATTATGGAAGTGCAAGAAAGACAATGAGAAACTCCATTAAATAAAGGTTTGCTGGCAAAAGATCAGTGAATGAAACAGAAAGACTGAATGACCATACATATATATGATTTAAATGAAAATAAAAATTATAAGATACACGTATCATTTTTAATGCTTCCCTGGTTCCTACTGACTTATTTATTAACCACCTGACCACTGGCATTGATGGCATCAGCTAAGGGGGCTTCTACTGTGGTTTTTTTTTTTTTTCTTTTTTAACTTTATCAAAAAATTAAAACAAACAAACAAAAACCAACATTTCAAACTAAACAAAACAAAGGAATAAGAAAAATAATTAACCTAAAATAAATACATTGCTTCCAACATGTTCCTACCATACACCCCCAAAATTAACAAACCATAGTCATTCCTGAGCATTGCCATAACATTAAGATTACCCTCCATGACTTATCTGTTTTTATTAGATTATCGTTCCCCCTTCACTAGTTGCTGTCTTTCACTAGGTCCCCTACGTTCTACAATATAAAACATTTATTTTGCATTTTTCACAGAGTTCACATTAGTGGTAACATACAGTATCTCTCTTTTTGTGTCTGCTGTGTTTTTAACGTCAGCCTGAGTGCATTTGCACGGATGAGGAGGTCTGTCCATCTCAGGAGGGAAGATACCAGGTGGATCATCATGGTGAAGGCAAGGAAAATACGCAAATAACCAGACGCCAATATCTTATGTGAAATTTTCCCATAGGGTGTGGCTCCAAGGTTTGGATGAGTTTAGTGGGGAGGAAACTGGACTTTTTCTTCTTTCTCAGGGGAAGGACAGTTGTGGCCTAAGCCACTGGATACTTGGTCATTGAGTTAGTCTGTAGGAATTCTCCCAATCTATTTTGTACAAGTCATTCAGTTCTAACTGCAGGAGACCAAATGGGACAGATAGTCTGGAGAGGACTTTTCCTGGTGTACAACATAATAATCCATTTGGGCAGGATCTCCAAAATGATTTTCTCAAAGCTTGTGTTAACAGATTTTATCATGGAGAAAAAAAAAGGAGTTCTGAAGTCAAATTAGTTTAAAGAAAATCAAGATTAAGTAAAATTAAAGGTTTCCTCCTTACAGAAGGACTTGTCAGAATCCTTACTGTGCTGGTGGGTACCATGAATCTCCAGGAGGGGAGGGTTATTTAATCAGAAGACCTTTTTTTTGTTGTTGTTTTGCAAAGCATCTGCCAGGATTAGTGTTCTATGGAATCCACTTTGGAAAACTACCTTAAGGCTATAATCATTTTTACAGATAGAATCGCTGGGGGACTGAACAGAGATGGAGAGAAAAGAACATGTTAGTATTACATGTGAGAGAAACTTGGCTCACTCTTCAGGGTGTGGTCTAGCCCTCCTGTTACACAGAAGAGGAAGCTCAGGCCCAGAGAGGGCGTGAGGTCACACAAGGCCACACAGCCAAGCGATAGCTCACCCGGGAGCAAAGAACAGACTCCTTTTCCAGTGCTCTTTCAATCCTGCTTTGCCTGAGCTGACTACCCCAGAGTTGGGAGGAACAACGGGAGACCATTTGCACGTTGGGATTCTGAGCCTAGATTCTGGGAAATGCTGCTTAGAGCCCCCAAAGGCTTTTTGCATCCGGAGGGTTTCTTATCATATCTGTACATAAATGTTGCATGTGTGTGTGGTGGTGGAGGGTGCTTTTTAAATAATTACAAAAGTAATACAGTCTCACTGCAAAAAGTTCAAACAATAGAAGAGTATATAAAATAATAGACCTCTGTACTATCTCCCAGGGTAACCACAGTTAACAATTTAGCTCCTTCCAGGCCTTTTTCTACTCACTGACAAGCCTATACATAAACAAATGGATAAGGAGCTGGCTGCTGCCTGCTTTCCTGCTCCCCACAACACAGAGAACACTGCCCAGCACATCCAGGAACTCAGTAAATATTTGTCAAATGGCTTTTGTTTACTTAAAATGGAAAATGGCTTTTTTCACTTGAAATGTCTTGGATTCCTTTCCAGACAAGCTTATGTTGGTCAAACCAACTCTGTCTTTCTAATGAGTTTAGTGTTTTGTCATATGGTCTCATGAATTAATTAAACCATCCCTTTGGATGAGCATTTAGATTGCACTATAGTTCTCCCATGACCATCCCAAGGCCTTGCATTCTGGCCCTCCCGCAAGGCTGGCATCTAAGTCCCTTCTCACAGCTTCAATGCTGCCACCCATCAAATCCAATTTCCAGGATCACAGACAAAGTAGAGGTGCGGGTGGCATTTGTGACCAGCTCCTGGGAGCAGGGGTTGGGTTGAAGCAGGTGTGTGACGTGTCCACTTAGACTGCGGGGCTCTGCCACCCCCACCTCCAGCCAGCTGCTGGTCTGGATGATGCCCCACGGCTCGCACAAGAAGCAGAGGATTAACCAGGTGACATCACGTGGGCACTGATAGCCCTGGGCCTGTGGCCTGGGCAAAAGCCCCTTTGCCAGGCCCTGGGTCAGCGTAGCAACGCTGAGGGCTGCCAACCACCCAAAAGGCCTAGGCAACCAGAAGCAGATGGGAGCAGAAGCAGCAAAGGAATCAGGGGGAGAGGGTCTGGGTTCAGGAGGCCACCCCTGGCCACCCAGGCTGCCCTGTCTGCCCAGGCCGGCCCAACCCCGCATGCCCACAGGGCCTGTCCAGTTGGCATCTGGTACATGTGAGGACCCCCACCAAGCTCCTGACCCTCCTTAAACTCTCCTCCCAGGTCAGTCCTCCCAGGGCTCAGGCCCAAATCCTTGGTACCATCCTTGACTCCTGTCTTTCTCTAACCCGCCTGTCGATTTGTCAGCAAAATTTGCTAGCTATGCTTCAAAATAGATCCAGACACCAACCACTTCTTGCCACCTCCGCTGCTTTTAGGTGGTCCAAGACGCTATCATCTCTCCCAGGTTAGCGCCGAGAACTCTCACACTGGCCTCTCTGTTTCTGCCCTCACCTCCCCCCAACAGTCTCTTTTCAACACAGTGGCCCAAGAAATCACTTTAAACAGAAGGCAGATCAGGTCGTTTTTATGTTCCCCATTTTCCTCCTCATAAGATCCAAATCCTTACAGTGGCCTCAAGGCCCTGCGTGAACTCCCCCTCCCCAGGCCTTTTGGAGGAATTCTATGTAGGTAAGGTGTCCTTTTTGTACATCCCATCAGGGGCACATAATGTCAGTTTGTTCATTGGTATTGTCAAAGGATTTAATTTAACATAAAGTCATTAAAACATTATGCAGACCAAACCGAGCACTGCCTGCAGGGTGGATACAGCCCTCAAGCCTCAATGTGTGGCCATGCTGCACAGGCAGCCAGCATAAGCTTGGATACCTCCAGTCACAGGGTGCTCACTATCCACCTCCTATCAGGCAAAGGTCTGGTTGAGTCAGCTCTGATCAACTCCCCCTTAAGCAGGGAGCAGACGCTATGCAGGAGTGACTAGGGGTCCTGAATGCTTTCCTCATGATCAGACCTGATCCACACCTACCCTGTGGCTTGGGGGTGTAAGGGATCAGGAGAGAACAAGGATGGCCCTCTCACCCATGAGGGAAGCAACTGCCCACCCTCCCACCCACCACCTCCTGCCACAGTATGTCCTCACCCAGGGCCCTCAGAGAGCAAGACTCTACATTCTTCACAAGGGTGTGACAGGCAAGGCGTGGTGGGGGAACAGCTGCTGGAGCACAGAATTAGCAGCCCTGGATGACAGCAGCTCGGTGAATCCCAAGGGCCTGGCGTTGGCCCAGGGCATGTCTGCAGATCTGTGGCCAATCAGACCCATGCCTCACAGGAAGTGAGGTCGCAGAGAGGAAGGACTGATTACATCCACTTCCCAGTCTTGCTGAGGGTCCGCTCTGCTCACCTGAGCACCAGATAAAGCCCAGAAGCCCCAGAAGCTCCTCGGCCAGCTGTCACACTGACCCCTGGCTGTGAACTGGACGTGAGATTTTCAAGATGAGGTTAAATTATGCTGATTCCACATTGGAAATGGAATCTTCCCTAGCATGAACTCTATCTACACTGGCAGAACTCGAGGTAGAATCAGTTTTGGCTTACTGACTGCTCCAAAGTTCAAAGCTAGTTTTTGAGGTTGAAATATTCTCCCAAAGATAGGGACAGTTGTGGCTCAGGCCATCCTGAATTAATTCATCCTTTGGATGTGACAGAAACAAAGGAAGGGGAATATATATTTGGGCCCTTTCTATGTGCCAGGCATTATACAAAGTGCTTTATGTGTATTATCTCATTTCATTGTCTCAACCAAATTTTAAGAAGAGTTTAACATCCCCAGTGGAAAAAAGAAAATGGAAGCTCAAAGATGTTACATGATGTACCCAAGTTCACATAGCTAAGTGGCACAGCTGAGATTTGAACCCAGATCTGGTTACTTCAATCCCCACATGCTTAAGTACTGCATGTCTCTCTTCAGTAATATCAGATTCCCTCAGGACTTCCATACTTGCTTTAAATAGCAATCAAGACATTTTATATTAAAAGAAAATTCTTGGAAATCTGAAAAAAAAATTAAAAACAATAAAAAATCCCACTAGAACAAAGGTATTGATTTATCAATGTCAAAAGATTCAGTCAATATGCAAAATAATTGAATTTTTATTAACAATGAATAATTTGAAAATGAAGTTTAAAATGCCATTTACAATATCATAAAAAGTAAAATACTTAGGAATGAAATTAATGAAAATGTGCAAACACTGAAAGCTCCAATACATTGCTAAGTGAAATTAAAGAGCTATAAAATACACCATGTTCATGGACTGGAAGGCTCACTGCTGTTAGGATATCTCATTCTCCCCAAACTGATCTATAGACCTAATTCATTCCCAGTCAAAATCCCAGGAGGCCTTTTTGTAGAAATCAGCAAACTGATTTTAAAATGTACATGTAAAATGTAAGTGACCTGGAGTAATTAAAACAACTTTGAACAAGAACAAAGTTGGAGGATTTACTCTATCTGATTTCAAGACTTACTATGAAGCTACAGTAACTGAGCCCCAGCATGAAACTGGCTTAAAGGTAGACAAATAGATCAACAGAAAAGGCATTTCCTTGGGGAGCAAATAAAGAAATATGGAAATTCCTTCAAGCTAATCTTTGTAAGAAACAAAAACCCACAGACCCAGATAATCTGGTGCCAGGTACAGCTAAGGCTTCTATCTTGGCAAATTCATTGCACTCCCATGTTCAGAGTAAGTTAAGTTAGAATGAGCTTTGGGCAGGAGAAAAAAACTACATCCAGAGCATAGAAGCCTGGATTTTTGACCCAATTATCAGTCAATCACACAAGTCTCATAGCATGCAATAATAATAATAATAATATAATGTACTACCTAACATGCCAAACCCTGTTTTAACATGTATCAGGTCACCATTTAATTCTCTAAACAAAACAGAAGAGAAAATAGCAAGCGCTGCTTATAGGAAGGGAAATATTGTTTTGTGGTGGTGTGGTTCAGTTTCATGTTTTTATGTAGATGTGTATACGTACAGAATTAGAATGTGAAATACATATTTTACAGTGGGTCGAAATCGAAAAAAGTTATGTAGATAAGTAGTAGGTGAGTAGATAGGGTTATTAAGAAGCCTAAATAATGTAATGCATGTAAGATTCTTAGCACAGTGCCTGGGATGTTGTGAAGACTAAATAAATGGTGATGTGGTTGGCTGTTTCTTGGGCATGCAACCTTCACAGCTACACAGGGTGCCACTCCCAGAAAGGCCACGCACTTGGTTTAACACTCTACCATTGCGATCTTGAATTTCTTAATGATTTTCAAACAAGGGACCCACATTTTCATTTTGCACTGGGTCTCACAAATTACATAGCCGGCTCTGACCATTAGGCATGGTTGTTTATATTTTATTAAAAACACTTATTTATAACATGAAATATTTTATTATCACTTATTATTATCAAATTCCACCTCTGCCTCTTAACAGCTAGAGGCCCTTGAGTGAGAATTCTTAATTTGTCTGTGTCTCATTGTCCTCATCTGCAAAATGGGAATAATAACAGTGCTTCCCCCATAAGGTTGTTGTGAAGGCTCGAATAACACAACACGTGGAGAGCACGGAGAACTGTGCCTGGCACAGAGTAAGCACTCCGAAAATGTTACCCATCATTGTCATTATTAGCTTTAAGACCTTGGAGAAGAGATGAGCCCTGAGCCTGGTTTCTCTGCTGCACATTTTGGGGAGAGGATTACCCAACTAGATCAATGGTTCTGGAACTTATCTGAGCATGGGACTACTTTGAAAATCTGAGAACTATCAGAGATGCCTCCCAGAAGAACACGGACGATCTATACACATACACACACAGGATCTCCCCTGCAGCTTTGGAGTGACAGGTCAACAACATGGGAAAGCAAAGACCACGAATGGCCCTTCTGGTCCCAGAGTCTCTGAGTCTCTGGGGTGGGGAGAGCCAGGCAGCACATTACTACTTAAGGGCCGGGTGAGTGTGTCTGTAGGAGCTTTAAATCAGCAGCTATTTTTAGGTTTGCTATATATGGCCAGGGAGGAATGCAGGCTATGGGAGAAGGGGGTGGGGTGCCAAGAAGCTTAACAGAGTGTGGGAGGCTGGAGCTCCTTCCCCTTCCCATCCTAGAACAGGAGAACCTAACCTGCAGCCAAAGCAAGCAAGCATGGGGGAGCGGGAGGGTTTATTGAAGTAGGAGGGCAGGGGCTTCTAAGATGTGCTGAGGCCAAGACACTTAGAACAGTGGTTTTCAAATATTTTTGGCCCTGATCTTCAGTAAAGAATACATTTTACCTCATGACACATGCATAATCACAGATGTACACATACATATATTTTTATTCCTACATCCACATATATCCCCAACTGAACAAAGGGTTTAGGAAACAATACAAAAACACTTTACCTTATTCTCTGTGAAGCACTCTGATCTTTTCTTTTCTATCCTATTCTTTGGCTTTAAAAATGTGATTCCCCCTACGTGGGACATGACTCCCAGGGGAGTGAATCTCCCTGGAGATTGGGACATGACTCCCAGGAATGAGCCTAGCCCTGGCATCGAGGGATTGAAAATGCCTCCTTGACCAAAAGGGGGAAAAGAAAGGTAACAAATAAGGTTACCATGGCTAAGAAATTTCAAGCGGGGTCTAGAGGCTATCATGGGAGTTTCTCTTATGCAGCCTCCAGCCAGATATCCCAAATGGCCACAGTATCCCATGCCCCAACCAACAGTAGTCCCCAAATCCCTAGGTCCCTATCTGAGAGTCTATAAAAGTTTTACTCACTATGTTTATCTCTCAGAAACTTAAATCCACCAGAGTGTTCCTATGCCAGACAAGTCCTAAAACCCAGAGGCAACAGCCTCTTTAAGAACAACAATCAGATGCAGACCCCTTCTTCATAATGTCGACACCCCTTTTCAATATGAGTAAGTTAGGGTGGTCACTGCCTAGACACCTCTGAAGATCGAGAAAGTGATTAAATGAGAGCGAAGGTAGCAACAAGCAAGATAGGATTTAATGAAGGAATTATGACTACTGAATCTTTATATAAATATTTTTTTAGATGCTAGGGTATTAAAATAGCTAGAAGGAAATAACTGAAATGGTGGAACTGTAGCCCATAACATTCTTTGAAATTAGCTCTGTAGCTACTCGTTAAATTGTGCTTTGAAAGTTATTATCTTTCTGTATACATCTTAAATTTCACAATAAGGAAAGAACTGAAACTGTGGAACTGTAACCCATAACATTCTTTGAAATTTGCTCTATAGCTACTCATTAAATTGTACTTTGAAAGTTATCACCTTTCTATATATATGTTGTACTTTACAATAAGAAATAGCTGAAATTGTGGAACTGTAACCTATAACAGTCTTTGCAATTTGCTCTTTAACTACTCGTTAAATTATACTTTGAAAGTTATCACTGTTATGGATATATGTTAAGTTTCACAATAAAAAAGTATTAATTTCAAAAAACGCAGTGATGATCCACTAAATTGATTTTGTCACCTATCAGTGGGTCTGTACTCCAGTCTCTGGCTTACAGCTGGTGGTCACCTGTAACTGGACTGCAAGGCAAGGTGGGGAGTGGAGGAAATGGGACAGTTGCTTGCCTCCTTTGATCGGTACCTCTCCATATGGGGGATAAGATATAAGTTTCAGCTTTATTTCCTGCTGGACAGCAAGTTTTGGACCTCCTGGCTTTTGCACATCCTGCTATCTCTACCTGGATGTCAACCTCCACCCTTTCCACCTGGCTTAACTGTGCACCTACTTCAGGGCTCAGCTGACTGGTCACTTACTCCAGGAAGCCTCCCTGGAGGCCTCCGCCTGGTTAGCTGTCCTCTTGCTCCCTTCGTCCTGCCCAGCACACTGTCATCTAATGTCCTGAAAGTTCCCAGTGAAAGCAGGGACCTTTCTATTCTCTTCATTTCTCTATACTCCAGTGTCCTGAAGTTCTGGCTTCATAATAGTAGCTCAAAAAATGTTTCTTGAATGAATTAATAACAACTAATGGTAATAATAGCAGCTATCCCTTGAGAAATCTTCTGAGAGCTCAATAATATTGATCCACTTTCCGAATGAGGAAACTAATGTTTGAAGAGATTAAAGAACTAGTGCAAAGCCACATGGAGAGTAAGTGGTAGGGCCAGGGTAACAGCCCGGCAGGCGGCCCAACTTCCAATCCTTCCAAATCACCAGGTCTTACTTGTCCACATTCTCCTCAGCACTCCCCAGGACAGGGCAAAGGGCAGGTCCTTGGCAAACCCTCAAGAAACTGATAACAAGTTGATTAAAGAGATTTTTCCAAAGCAGTGACCACATCTAATTTTGGAGCGTTGCAACTCGTGTGGCTTGGGAGAGAGGATCTGTGAAGCTTCCAGGCTTCCCGGGTGTGGGGCCAACTCATTCGGGAGAAGAGCCTGGGCTCCGGTTACCTGACCTGAAGAGGTCCTGGGCACACCTAGGATAAAAGCAAGGGCCCTGCCAAGGCTATGCTACCTGGCTCATGCCTGCGATTACGACCTCAACTCCTGCCGGCTGCGCCCACTCCCTCTGGTCCTGCCCCCTGCCATTCCTGCTGCTCCTCAGCCACTCCCAGCCCAGCCCTGCCTCAGCATCTTTGCAGCTGCCACCCTCTCCACCTGGATGTCCTTACCCGCTTGGTAGTCCTCCCCATCCTGCTTCTCAGATCACCCAACTTAAAACCACCATTCTCTTCCCTCTGTTATTTTTTTCATAACACCAGTAACTTCTGGAAATTACATATGTGTAATTACAATTGTGTTATTTCGGTCTCCCACTAGTCAAGAAGCTCCTTGAGGACCTTGTCTTGCTTGTGGCCCCGGCCCCGGGAACTCACCATGATATAACACCTGGCACACAGTAGGCGCTCAGTGATACTGGTTGCATGAATGAATGAATGGTCTTCTCCCATTACAGTGCATAGCTTCCCATGCTCACCACGACCTGGAAAAGCGTGTTCCTGTGACTTGTGTCCAGAGCCCCAGCACACACACACCTTGGTTTGGAGCGCAGGAAGGGGGAAGGGAGCTGACATTCGGCGTAGGCCTACTGTGTGCCCTTGGCACAGATAACTGAGACCCTGTCAGCCCTCAAGGCTTGTCTCCATTTTATAGTTGGGGAAACTGAGGTTCACTCTCTGCTGTGTCCCCCATGCCTAGGCCAGGGCCTGGCATATATATCCAGTGAACTGAACTGCACTGAATTGGAGAAGTTCTGCAAACAGCTCAAGGTCAACAAATTAGGAAGTGGTAGGCCAGAATGTGTCCTTAGCGCTGTCCAATTGCAGCCAGCGCTCTTGCTACTGCACTGTGCAGCCAGCATGTGTGCCTGCAGAAACTCTAGGGGCACAACCTTGTTAACATCCAGACACATTCGAGGACAGGCCCTCATCCAGACACCCACTAACTGGCAGCCCACATGCGAGTCCGTGTGTGCCCAAGGTTGCTTTCCACCTGCCTGTGCCTCAGCTTGAGCAAATCTTCTCCCCTGGGCTGGCTGGCACCCCACTTAACCCACCCATCCCAGCCCTGGCCCCAGTCCACTGCCAGACTACCCACTTCCTGCCCTCTGTCATCAAGAGGGTAGGCTAGTGACAAACCAACTACACATGCCTTCTGATTCCAAATATATATATATATATATTGTTTTAAATAGCCACAGTTGTGAGTTATTGGTGTCAGCTCCTCTTTCCAATGTGGCACATTAGGAAGACTTCACAGAATTACCCTGAGCTAGAAGGGAACTTAATGGCCATTTAAAGAAGGAACCAGGAAACTTTTTCTAAAAAGGACCGGATAGGAAGTATCTTAGGCTTTGCGGGCCAAGAGACAAAATCAAGGATATTATGTCAGAACTTTCATATAATTTCTATGTCAAGAAGTATTGTACTTCTTTTGATTTTTTTTTCAACCATTTAAAAATGTAAAAGCCACTCATGACTCGTGGGCTGTACAAAACCAGATGGCAGGTTCAATTTGGGCTGTTGGTCTAGAGTTTGCAAACCCCTGATTTAAAGCAATATTTCTTAAACTCTAATGTGCATAACAAATCACTTGACAACCTGGTAAAACAGATCACTGGACCCACCCTCAGGGGTTCTGACTCAGTAGGTCTAGAGAGGGGCCCCTGAATTTACATTTCAAAGATGTAGATAGGTGGTGCTGGTGCTTGTCCAGCCCCCAGCCCAGCCACTGCCACCTTCTGAGAAGCACAGATAGTCTAAGCATCCCATTCTATGGATGAGGAAACTGAGGCCTGGAGAAGTGATCTGTCCAAAGTTACAACCAGTGGACAAGGTAAGGATATCTACTCTGCCACTTAACAGGGCTGTTGTGCCACGGAAAACTCCTCTGCACTTCCTTAACCCACCGTGTAGTCTGCACACATCCTCTCTGCCTGGACTACCCCCACTCTCACCTCACAAACACAA
The DNA here is from genome assembly GCF_015220235.1 of Choloepus didactylus. Lineage (NCBI taxonomy): Eukaryota > Metazoa > Chordata > Mammalia > Pilosa > Megalonychidae > Choloepus > Choloepus didactylus. Next base: position 48,028,306 of record NC_051325.1, read on the forward strand.
TTTTCCCATCAAGATCCAACTGAGACATCACCTCCCCTAAATCATCTCCTGACCTCCCATCTCAGGGCACCCTGGACATACTGGTATATGAGTGCCCACAAGCCCACCTGTGACACCAAGGACTGGATCTTATTTCTCTTTATATCTAACCCCTTGCACAATGCCTGGCAAATAGGAGACACCACGGAAACAGGCATTGACTGAAAGGATGGATCGATAGGTGGGTGGATGAATGAATGAAGTCTTCATGATCTTTCAATCAAAAATAATTTTCATGGCAAAGCTGAGACTAGATCCCAATTCTTCTGGTGCCCAAGTGAGAGTTCATTCCACAGCTATTTATATACTTAGTATGGAAACAGTCCCCATTGCATTTTCTTGAGTGTGTACCATAGGCCAGACCTTCTTCTAAACACTGCCGCAGTCCTATCAATAACCCCTTTGTTTGGTCCCTTTTTTGCTGACAAGAAAATGGATACTCAAAGGGGTAGAGCAGTTTGCCAGAAGCCACACGGGAAACAACATTCTAGCCCTTCTGATCCAACCTCTTCCCCACCTCTGCCAGCATCCCAGGCTCTGTGGGCCCCCAACCCCAGCTCTACAGGCCCGGGGCTGGGCTCACCTCCATCCGCATAGGTCTCGGTGCCATAGCCATCCTGCAGGCCATTGTTCCAGGTGCCCTCGTACTTGGCGCCGCTGCTGGTGCTCTGCCGCGTCCCGTAGCGCCCCTTGAAGCCGTGCGTCCACTCGCCCTTGTAGAGCCAGCGCCCCTTGGTCTCTACGCCCAGCCCGTGCCGTTTGCCCTGGCTCCAGTATCCCTCGAAGGTGTTCCCGCTGGGCCAGGTGTAGACGCCTGCCACCTCAAAGCCAAAGTTCCAGGAGCCCGAGTATTCGCCCTGGCCCTTGGGGCCAGTGCACAGTCCGTGCCCGTGGGCTTTTCCCCCCTCCCAGCCCCCGCAGTACGCCCCGCCATCGTCAAAGTCGAAGCGGCCCCCGCTCATCTCATCATAGCCCCCGACAACCTCACCAGTCTCCAGCTTGGGTGGCAGGGGTATGGTGGTGCCAGGGCCACTCTCCAGGCGTGCTCGGGGCTGGGCCCCCAGACTCACCACCGCGCCCCGGGAGGGGGAGAGCAAGATGCCGGCAGAGGCTGAAAGGGCCCGGCCAAGCCAGCCCTGGGTCGGCTGCTCAGTGCCATGCCTGGGAGGCCTCCACTCAGTCAGCTGCCAGGTGGGAAGGAAGCAGGAAGGAACTATTCAAAGTCCCCAAAATGTCCCAAGTCGGGCTTCCATGGAGTCAAAGGGGAAACGGTGGGATCCCTTTAAGCAGCACAGTTAAAAAAAGGGGGGTGGGGGTGGGGGTGGAGGGGACTACAGTCCGTTTCATGGAGGGAAATTCCCCGTTGGTGGCAGCCCCCAGCCAGAGTCTGAGTTCCCCCTTCTTCTGCACCCCAGTGGGCGTGAGGGGCTGTCGCTCTCCCCGCCGCCGCCCCGCCCCCTTCTCCGATCCTGCCCTCCTCCCGGGACGGAAAGGTCAGCGTTGCCCTAACAAGGCCATTGGATCTCAGAAGCTGCTCCCAAAATAACCCCCCTGGCCAGCCCAGCCTCCTTCGAAGAGGGAGGGGGTGTTTCAGAAGGCGCTGGTGCTCAGAGCCAGGGAGTGGCTTGTGGGATGAGGAAGGGAAGCCGCCCACGGATCGGATCGTAGGCACCGCGGGCAATCTGGTGTCTTCTTGCATGGGTGAGAGCCACCATCCACGCTCAGCGTCCCCCGAGTCTGCAGGCAGAGAGTGGGGAGAGGAGGCGTCGGGGAAGGGAGGGAGAGGAAGACTTGCAGAACACCCCGTCCTGGAACACCGCAAATCCGCCTGAGGGCAGAGGTTGGCAATCTCAGCCCCGCCACCACTTGCGTGCCTCACAGTCCCCGAGGCGACAGCACCCCTGCCAACCCCGAAAAGGAATCCGGTGACTTAAAGAGAAAACAATGGGGAATGGTTTCACCTACACTTTTAAAAGCAGAGGAGGGAACTCTGAGAGGTGAAGCTCTGCAGAGGCTGGAAGGTACAGCAAACCTGAGTCCCGCACTCACGCACAACGCCTGAATTCCCTGCACTGTAGGAGCCCCGGGGAAAGCCTGGGAAGAACCCTGTACAAAAGGCACCTATCCGCTCCCTTTCTCTCTCCCCCAGAAGTCAATACCGCCTCAGAAGGGCGAGGAGCCAGTCCTCCTGCTGTTGGTAAGACACAGGGTTGCAGGTTGTGTTCGAATGAGGTCCTCTAAGAAACACTTGTGGATCGTAATTCTTTTATTTTATTTTCCAAGCTCTTTTTTGCTCTAGTGTCCTAGGAGCCTGTGGGGCCAGACTTCAGAAAGCTCTTGGAGCAGGGTCAAGAGGGAAGGGCGTGGGTGGATTCCCAGCATTCAGGTTCTCACCAAACTCCAGCAAAAGAGACAAATAGATCTCCATTGACATAAAGCTGTGGCCAGGGCTAATGACTGGAAATCCCACCAAATGCAGTGTTAACAGGAGTGTAGAGTACCGCTGGGAAAGGTAAGAACCACCAAGAACTGGAAGCTGGGGTTAAGGGCACGGGGGTGGGGGGTGGGGTTGGGGCAGAGATAGAGGGAAGGGTGTGAGAGAGAGAAAAATTATCAAAAAAGCAAGCACAGGAGGTGCTTGAGAACATTAGACTTCAAGTTATCTGACATATTCCAGGTCCCATGATGACTTAGGCCATTCAAAGTCACTGCAGAGGTTTTTTCTTTGTTTCAGAAATGGGTAGAAAATGTTCTCTCGCCTCAACGCAGCTGATCACCAGTTCTTAGGACCTGGTTCCTTCATTGTTTACAGCCCCCAGTCTTAAAGAGGCCCTCCTGTGTCCACTTCCCAGTAGAAACACCGAGCCTTGAGCTTATTCTCGTAGCTGTCAAGTGGACAGTCAACAACAAATAGCAGTCGCTAAAGACTGTGTCAGGTGGGTAGTCTGACTCTCTGCCTAGCAGGTTGACTGACAGCCTGCTGCACAGTCACCCCTGAGAACTCCTTGATGCTGCCCCCAGAGAGTTCTGCTTTGCCACTCCTCACCTTGGTTTTCAGAGAATCACAAGTTTCCTTCCAGCTCTGCTCTCAAGGGGAGAGGGAAGAGAATCTCAAATTGGAAGCTAGAAGGGTTTGGGTTGCCTAATTCAACCCCCTTTGTCATTAAATGCTGAGTGGATCAGCACAGACCTGTTCTAAGGCTGGGAGGCTGCTGTGTCCTAGCAAGCCGTTCTGCCTACATAAATGTAGCCCCTTTTCACCCGTAGCAGCTCCCTGTGGTGGTTTCCTACCAGTGTGGATATGTGTTGAACCATCTATAGAACTTAAAAAAAAAAAAAAAAAAAAAAAATGGATTCCAGAGCCCTACCCCCAGATCCACTGAATTAGATTTCCTGGGAAAAGACTTGGGGAAGTCCATTTTTTTTTTTAAGCTCCTCAGATGATTTTGAAACTCATGCCTGGTTAAGAATCACTGCAAGTTTTCAAATCAAAAATCTGTTTCCTTTGTGAGGCATGCAATTAGGTGAATGGACCTTGAGGACAGTATGTTGAGTGAAATAAGCTAGAAACGAAAAGACAAACATTATAACGCCTCACTAATATGGACTAACTATAATGTGCAAACTCTGAGAATTGAATCTGAGAGCATAGGTTATCAGGGAAAGGCTTATTGTAAAAGTTCCTAGACTGTAAGCTCTTACAGCAGTCACATCTATTCCTGAGTTGTAGTGGTTATTTCTAAATTCTAAGATGCTGAGTTTTTTGAGTATAACCTGGTCGGTCCCTGGAACTTCGGGTATCTGTGTGACACCTGAGACTCAGAGCCAGAGTTTGGTAGCTATGAATGTCAGCATTACCCCATACAACTGTTAAAGAAACTGAAAAATACTTCAGACTTCACTTAGAGAAATGAATGAGATGGACTTTGTTAGGACTAAGGTAAATCAGACTAAAGGGCAAAGGATGATATTGACTGTGTTTTAAAACTTCAACTTCTGTGTGAGACTAAAGAAAAAGATGTTTATTTGGTACAAAATCTATATTTTCCATAGCACACTATATAATGTAACTTGTATGGGCAGTTCATTCAAACACCATTATTACATGGAACCTTGAATAGGGAGTGAGATCTGGTTGACTTGTACAGGTTAATGTGAGGCCCCAATATATCCCAGAGTAATTTTGGCAGAGAATATGAAAGTATTTGCAAAGCCTCCTTGAGGGACTGGGGAAAAATGTGGAAATATTAAACTTCCCCACTTGGGGAATTCCTGATATTTTCACAAGCACTGGGGACTGACAATTTAGAAGGTTGAGCCCTTGATCTTAGGGCTTGCCCTTATGAAGCTTCTTAGTGCAAAGGAGAGGCTAAGACTCCTTATAATTGTGCCTTACAGTCACCCCCAGAGAACCTCTTTTGTTGCTCAGATGTGGCCTCTCTAAGCCAACTCGGCAGGTGGACCGGCTGCCCTCCCCACTACATGGGATGTGACTCCCAGGGGTGTAAATCTCCCTGGCAATGTGGAACATGACTCCCAGGCATGAGCCTGAACCCAACATCATGGGATTGAGAAAGCCTTTGAGACCAAAAGCGGGAAGCGAAATGAAACAAAGTAAAGTTTCAGTGGCTGAGAGATTTCAAATGGAGTCAAGAGGTCATTCTGGAGGTTATTCTTATGCATTATATAGCTATCCCTATTTAGTTTTTAGTGTATTAGAATAGCTAGAAGGAAATACCTGAAACTGTTGAATTGCAATCCAATAAGTTGCCTGGATTCTTGAAGACAATTGTGTAACTATATAGCTTATAACAGTGTGAATGTGATTGTGAAAACCTTGTAGCTCACTCCCTTTACCCAGTGTAGGGAAAGATGAGTGGAAAAATCGGGACAAACAGTAAATGAATGATAGAGGGGGATGGGGGGATGGGATGTTTGGGGTGGTCTTTTTTACTTTTTATTCTTATTTTAAATTTTTTTTGGAGTAATAAAATGTTCAAAAATTCTGGTGATGAATGCACAACTATATGAGGATACTCTGAACAACTGATTGTGTACTTTGGTTGATTGTATGGTATGTGAATATATCTCAATAAACTTGCATTAAAAATCTATTTCTTAATAATATTGACAAATCATAAATCCATTTATTATAGACTGTGTAGGAAGGTCTTTGTGGAGTTAGATATGTGTTCAAATCCCCATTCTGCCCTCATGAGCTGAGTGAACTTCGGCCAATTTTAATTTTTCTAAGCTGCAGTTTCTTCATTGTAAAACAGGAAGCGTAAGTGCACACACGTCAAAGGATTATTAGTATTAAGAGAGATAGTATCTACCTTATAGGGCCCGTGAGGATGCTATGAGCTAATACTGTAAAAAGACTTAGAACACACTAACCACCTAATAAGTGTTAGCTATTATTAATGTTATTCTCACAGGAGAAGGTGCTTTGCAGATCACTCTGCTTAATAAAATAGTCATCAGAGAAGGAATAGAGAACATTTTTAAATACCTTGGCACTGAAGCACTCCTTACCCTCCCCAAACATGTTTACTTGACATTACCCTGTGGTTTCTCATTTTTTACACTGTTAAACTAATTTACTGGCATAGGGTCACTTTTAATTCTTAAAAGTTTGGATAAATTCTTTGCCAAATTTGGTACTGGACTTACCTGACCAGTGCTAAAGCTTTTTGACATTTTCATCATTCCCTTTAAACCAGAGCATTTCTTTCAGGGAAAGGGAGACCCCTTGTGGCCTAACAGATATTCGTTAGGTAAACAGTCTGTCAAATCAAATGGAATTTTCTAAAGGTAAAATGAATTTTAAACTGTTTTTCAAGATAGCTATCCCTTTCTCTCTTCTTTCCAGGTCTTTTCTTACTCCCTGATTCTGCTTGTTCAGAGGGGTCCCGGAAGTCAAGTCCTTCTCAACTTCTCAAGCTTGGCTGCTTCCAGGGGAACATGAAGGAGAGGGAACTGAAAGTTCAAATCAGAGAGGAGGACTGCACACAGAAAGCCATTCGAGTTCTTCCCATCCATTGAAGAGTTGGCTGAAGAAGCCTCACCCCAGTTTCACCTCACCTTCCCAGACAACAGTTTCCTGGCCTTCCCACATGCTTCCTGAACTTTATCACTGCATGCAAAAAAAGAAAAAGCCAGTTGTCTGGCTCCTCCTCCAAACTATGAATTATTTGAAACAAGAATTATCTTCATTCAAAAAAATAAATGAACATCTACCACGCACCTGGCTCTCTGGTCCATCTTTTAGGTCTAGTGCCTGCTCAGTGGGGTGCTTCCTCACCTTTTCCTCTCGGGAGCATTTGGCAGCTTGATGACTTCCCTTCCTGAAATGCTTTTTCACTTGATTTCCAGGATGTCTCTTGGTTCTGCTCCTCTTCACTGCTGCTCCTACTCAGTCTTTTGCTGTTTCCTCCTCATTTTCCCAAACTTTAAGCCTTGGAAATGTCCCAAGGCTTAGTCCTTTGACGTCTTCTTTATCCCCATTCACTTCCTGGGTGACTTCATCCAGTCTTCATGGCTTTAAATAACCTCATATACACTGATGTCTCCCGAATTTGTATCTCCAGTCTATACATCTCTTCCAATCGCCAGTCATATATCCAACCACATACTCAACATCTCTGTATGGAGAACTCATAAACTTCTCAAACTTGACAAGAACAAAATCAAACTCCCAATATCCCCTCCCAATTGGTTTCTCCAGCTGACTCTCAGCTCATGAAAACTTTTGGGGGTCTCATAACCCCCCCCCCTAATTCCTCTCTCTCTCACACTCTATGTTCAATCCATCAGCAAATTCCTTCAGCTCTACCTTCAAAATAATTCCAGAACACATCTTATCTCCCACACTGCCAAGGGTCCAAACCACCAAACCATTGCCTGATTTGCTGCAATAGCCTCCTCACTGCCCTCCTTGCTTCCCCCTCCCTCTGCTCCCCTATTATTCTACACATACAGCCAGTGCTCTTTTTAAAAGGCAATCTGATTATGCCTCTCTACTGTACTCCAAACTCCCCCAGTGGCCTGTATGTCACTCCAGGTAAGAAACAGAATCTTTAAAATGGCCTACAAGGCCCTCCATGACCTGCAAACACCCCCCCACCCCCCAAATTTGTCTGACCTCACTTGCTCTAGCCACATTGATGTCCTTCCTGCTCCTTCTGCTAGACATGTTTTCTCCCATCTATATGCATGGCTGTTTCCCTCACTACCTTCAGGTCTCTGCTCAAACGTCACATCAAAAATAAAGTAGCAACCCCTACCCCAGCACTTCCTATCTCCTAATCCTTTTTCTATCTTCATAGCACTTATATACCATGTATATGTCCGGGGCCTTTCTCCACATGAGGACTAGGATATTGTTCTGTTTCCTGTTCTATTTCCAGCACCAACTACAGTGTCTGGTATGTAGTAGGCACTTGATAAATATTTGTTGAGTAAAATGAATGTTCCATGAATAGTTATTAAATGAAGTTATGTGAAAATCAGGATGCTACTTCTTTTCAAAACATGAGAGTAAAACTATACCTTAATCCACAAACTGAATACATTTTCCAGGATGCATTAGAGAAAGTCACCCACAAAAGATCAAATGTTCTGGAGTGACATCATCAACATGGCGACATAAACAGCTACTGAAAACTTCTCTCGAGATTCAATTAAAAAAAGGACAATTTCTGAAATGTTTGAAACTCTGGAGGAGGATATAGAGTGGAGAAGGGCCCTGCAGATGCCAAATTGAAAAAAGAGAAAATATATCAGGTAGGAATCTTCCATTCTGGACCAGCCAGTCCTCTCCCCACCCCCTCACTTGGTTCAGTGTGGGAAAGGCACAGAATCAGCAGACAGGACTCCTTCCACCAGGGACACAGCAGTGAGACATACCCCCACCATTTGAAGGCCTGGGCGACAGGGGAGGACATTTCAAGGCCCAGGTCAGTGAAAGACAAAGAGTCTGAGAAAACATGGACAGAGACTGTTTCCAGCCCTGGGTCTGAAAACCATTCACCCACCCTTGAGGGAAGCAGCAGCCAGCAGCCATTTCCTTGCCTGGCGGATGGCTGGAGAACTGGGTCAGATGAGGGAGTCCTCTGCCACAGGTGGAACCCCACATCAAGCCACATTTTGGCTAGCAAAGTGATGGCATGGGAATTCCACAGTTTCAGCTCACCTGTGTAGTTGCAGCCTGTGCTCAGATAAAAAAGCAGCTTCTGACAATGATTAAGTTACCAAACTGAGCCATCTGCTGGATGGACTGGAAAGTGCAATGAAATTGAAACACTTAAAAATATGCTCCAGACCCTCTTACAACCACAGATGTCTACACACTCTGTACGGAAACCTGGCCCTGTTTGGGCTGAGAAATGCAGAAGCCCCAACTGTTATATCAAAGCTATAAAACAAACCCAGGTGTCGCTGGCTGGCAAAAAACAGAGCACCACTGGAAGCCAGCAGATTTGTATTACCACACACAGTAAGCTTGCTGGGGTGCTCAGTGCCTACCTCCCATCCCTGTGGCAGGCCACTGTGGGCACTTGATTTTGAAGGGAAGACTGGGAGGCAGAGTCAATCTGACAACTGGCCAGCAAGAAAAACAAAGAACAGAGAGAGCTCAAAGACAACCAACAAGAAAACCCTACATACAAGAAAGAAAACGACCTCCAGAATAAACTCATCAAGAAAATCAGATACCTAGACAACAAAAAATCACAAGCTACATCAGGAAATAGGAAGATATGACCCAGTCAAAGGAACGCACTAACACCTCAACTGAGATGCAGAAGTTGAAACAACTAATTAAAGATGTTCAAACAAATCTTCTAAATCAAATCAACGAGTTAAAAGAAAATGTGACAAAAGAAATGAAGGGTATAAAGAAGACACTGGGTGACCATACAGAATAATTTGAAAGCTTTAAAAAGCAAATGACAGAACTTATGGAAATGAAAGGCACAATCAGAGATGAAAAACACAATGCAAACATACAATAGCAGACTCCAAAAGGCTGAAGAAAGGATTATTGAATTAGAGAACAGGACATCTGAAATCCTAAAACAAATGAACAGATAGGGAAAAGAATGGAAAAATACAAGCAGGGTCTCAGGGAACTGAATGACAACATGAAGTGCACAAATATACGTGTTATAGATGTCCCTTAAGGAGAAGAGAAGGGAAAAGGAGCAGAAAGAATAGAAGAAATAATCAATGAAAATTTCCCAACTCTTATGAAAGACGTAAAATTACAGGTCTAAGAAGTGTAGCATACCCCAAACAGGATTGATCCAAATAGACCTACTCCAAGACACTTACTAATCAGATTTTCTAATGTCAGACAAAGAGAATTCTGCAAGCAGCAAGAGAAAAGCGATCCATCATATACAAGGGAAGCTTGGTAAGACTAAGTACAGATGTCTCAGCAGAAACCATGGAGGCAAGAAGGCAGTGGTATGATATATTCAAGATACTGAAAGAGAAAAATGGCCAACCAAGAACCCTATATCCAGCAAAACTGCCCTTCAAAAACGAGGGAGAGTTTGAAATATTTAGATAAACAGACATAGAGAGTTCATGAACAGGAGACCTCCTCTACAAGAAATACTAAAGGGAGTGCTACACACAGATAGGAAAAGATAGGAGAGAGAGGTTTGGAGGAGAGTGCAGAAATAAAGATATCAAAGAGGGTAAAGATTGTGCACTTGAAGCTGAAGGAGTATACAATGTTCAACAGTTTGATTGTATAGACCCAGAAATGAATAGCACAGTATTGTAAGTACACTGAACAAAGATGACTGTGAGTACAGTTGAAAGAGGAAGACTAGGAACATGTATGACACCAGAAGGAAAGATAGAAGATAAATACAGGGACTGTATACTTTAGTGAAACCTAGAATGGTCAATGATTGCAATTAAATGCACAAATGTAAGAATTTTTTACATGGAGAACAAATGAATGCCAACTTTGCAAGGTGCTGAAGATGGGATGGTAGTGGGGAAAAAATACAACCAATGCAAACTAGTAACAATATAATATGCTTCCATTAATTGTAACAAAGGCAATATAACAAAGCTAAATGTCTATGAGGGGGATATAAGGGAGGGGTATGGGATTCTTGGCATTGGTGGTGTTGTCTGACATTTTTTTTGTATTGTATTTTTATTTTTTTTATTCATCTTTTTTTTTCATTTTTTCCTCTTCCTCTTTGTGGAAGAAATGGAAATGTCTTCATATAGACTGTAGTGGTGAATGTATAACTATGTGATTATACTGAGAAACACTGTTTACTTAGGAGGGAAAGTATGGTGTGTAAATAAAACTTTTTTTAAAAAAAAAAGGTCAAATATTCCAATGAGGAACACTAATATTTAAATTGGCCAAACTGGGTGTGAGCAGAGTAATTTTTAGCTTCAAGATTCATGGTTTGGGGAAGATTTTGACTGAAATGTAGATACAATACATTCCCACAAATCTGGATCACCCAAACTTTCATTCAAATTTGGATTCCCTCGATGGGTTCCTAGATCACTGGAACTTTATCCTTTTCAACATTTAGACACTGCCTCATAACAACTTCCTATGAAAGGAATATGCATCACTCTTCATTCTCTGATGACTGTTACATTAACATACAGCATTAATAGCCAGACCACTGTTTGAAAAGCAGACTACAAAGGGATTAAAGACTTAGTAACCCATTTAATTCAAGTAACACGTTGAGCCCTATCTGTTCTCCCACTCTCCAGTAAAAAAAAGGTGAGACAAAACACTGGATAGGGCAGTACATTTACAACCAGAAGTGGTAGCTGCCTTGATCAGTGGTTCTCAAAGTGTGATCCAGGAATTCCTGCCAGTCCCTGAAACCCTTTCAGGGGGTCTACAAAGTCAAAAAACTATTTTCTTGATACAAAGACATCAGTTGCCTTTTACACACTTTCTCACAAATGTACTTTAAGCAGTTTTCCAAGAGCCATTCAATTGAGATAACATGAGACTAAATGCAGGGGCAGATACAAGAATCCATTGTCTTTCCTTAAGCTAATCATTAAAGAAATTTAAAAAAATGTAAAAAAAAACGACTCCTCTATTTTTTTTTAAAAGAATAATTTTCATTAAAAAATGTTACATTAACATGTGATGGGCTTATTATTTTTAAGTAATAAATATTTTAATGTCTTACTTTTAATTTCTAATATTGGTATTAGTAAATATTGATGGATAATTGGTAAATATTGATAGACATAACCCACATAAACAGAAGCTCTTTGGAGTTCTCAATTTCTAAGTGTAAAGGAGTCCTGAGACCAAAGTTCAAAAGTTGCTGCCTTAGATAATATCAAGTAACACATCTTCTATTCCCATTCTTAAATATGTTACATTTCTGAGTGCTGTGAGGGCAAGGTATTCTACTCCCTTGCTCTAATCACAGCCTTCACATGTGTTATTAAAGCCATACCAAACTAGTAACTAGCAGGGGAAGTTTGGGGCTTTTCTAGTAAATACTCTTCCTCCCTCTCCCAAGTACAAGTCACCTATTTGTGAAGCCCAAACCCCAGTCATAAATCAACAGTACAGCCAGTAGGGATGTTTCAAGAAAATAGTAAAAACTTATTTTACAATCTAAATAAAACAAGCTTTCCAACTACATTATATTATATTTTCACTCAATTGAGTGGGTATGCTTACGATGGTCTGAATTAAAATATAAGCTGGCATATGCAAAATTCATTTTGGAGCCACCTTAAAGAGAAGGGATTTGTTTTCCAGCTAAAACTGAGGATAGATTTTTTAAGAAATTTTGGATGGAACTTTGGGATGGTCTACCAGAAATACAGGATATAGCATATACAAAATTCACTTCTGGGGTTGCTTGGCAGTGGAAGGGCAGTTCAAAGAGATAATCATCTCGAACTGAAGGGGGATGAAACTGACGTATAAGAGATCTATGTTACAACTGACTGAAAAAACATGCCACATATATGAGAACATCAGAGATGGAGAAGACACACTCATTTCAAATATCACACCCCTCCCTCCAACTGAAGCAGCCCACTTCATACCCATTTCTCGGGTATGAAGCTGCTTCATACCCGAGAAACATTGTGTAGGAGGCCTCAAGGGTTGACTAGCAGCAGCAGGGGTCACTTGATGAAGGTTAATGACTCTCAAGCAATATAGGGCAGGCCAGTTAGTTTATTCATATTGTGCCTTAGATTTCTGGCTTAATATAACATAAGAAACCTTTAAAGACACAATAAATCTTGATTAAATCAGATACGGTTCAAATCAGTCATATAACTTCTAATATCTGGGATGGCAACTATGGCATGAAAAAATGTTCCATCCAGTTACAAAACCCACATTTGATTTTCCTTGACCACCAAATCTTAAACAGATCTGAAAAAACGGCACCTGTTTTCCACAAAGGCCTTTACCATATACCCACCACTCCCAGTTTCAAGTAATTATGGCTTCCTCATCACCCAGAAACATTTCTAAATGAGAAGGATTTTTTTTTTTTTAATCTGCTTGCTTTAGTGGTATGTAAGAACACGGAGAGTAAGTTTAAAGAATGAAACTTAACTGAGATGCCAAGAAATGTTTTTATTGCAAGCACAGTGAGCAGGAGATGTCTTCTCACACAAAGTGGCCGCAAGGTCTGCCATTAACTAAATCTCTTTGACAACCCTTCATTGGTTTAAAGCATATTAATTAGCTTCTTGCTCTCAGGTGTACATCATTTCTGCCATGTGGGACATTTTCTTGGGAATATACAAGTAATATTCCATGTAGCCTGATAGGTCCTCAATGGTCACATCATCCACATAGACTCGAGCTTGCTCAGAACAAGAGCGGGGAGAGCCAGACAGAGTTCTGGTGTGGAGCGACTGAGAGTAGTCCTCAAGCATGGATCTTCGCTCTGGGGCCAAGGGAGGGACATTCTGCAGGCCTGAAAAGGAATACACTTCCATATCATGCCATCTCTTACAATGGCACTCCTGGCCTATGCATGCACATGGCTTGCCTTGGTTTAGCTTGGAAACAGACTGAAAGTCAGAGAGATCATTGGCTTTGAGACTTGCTTGGGAGACTCGGGTAGCCTCAGAGTAATCTTCCTTCTTACTCTTTGATGGAAGCCTTGGAACTGAGGTTCTCAAAGGCTCAACGACTGCCCCTGTGTGATTAGCATCAAGAGGAGAAGTACAGCATTCTCCTGCACTGAACTCTTTAGAGGATGAAATTCCCAGCCCACTGCTGCCATCAGGGGAGTCAGTTTGGCTTTTGTGCTTGAGCTGGTTGCTGGAAGAAGTTATTGTACTGCAATGTATAAACTTCGGAGGATGAAGGACAGGAGATTTAGAACGTCGACGACGCTGGGTTCTCACTGCTCCTCGTGAAGACTTCCTTGTAGACCTAAGAGAAAAAAATACACAAGGTGTTGGGATACGGAACCCACCTAAGTAGGTTCTTTATGATAGTTTGGAATTTATCTCCCCTAGGGTTTACATGTCCATTTTCAAGCTACCTAAGTCTCTTTTTGTCTCACAAACTTCAACATCCCCTTATTAGCAAGCTGTGGGAACAGGTGAGATAAAGGGTAGTTTTTACTGAATCACCTGGGCCAAACATTTGGTGCAGAACAGCTGCCCTGCCCCATCCCTAGGCTGGGGAACCTTTGACAAACGAGTGAGAGAGAAGCACCTGCAGACAACTTAAACTGAAAATGTAAAACCTAAATATTGTGCCACAAGCCCTGAGTATAGCAACTTCAGTGCCACTGTGAAGCTAATGCTGCAAATGAACATAAGGCCATTATTAATAAACAGAGCAGCAGATTTAAGATTCATTTCTATCACTGGCACCTGCTGACAGAGTTAGACTTCCTGAGGTTTTCACATATGGGGAATTATCAGACACAGTATACACTACATGCTACGTAAGATTACTTCTAAATATTTAAATAAATAAAAGACTTAATCAAAGAAAAAAAAAGAGTACCAAAACTGCCAAACAAATTTGGAAAAAAACAAATAGGACATTAATAAAAAAAATTATTTTTGAAATTAAACTAAACAGGTGGGGTAAATAGCAGAATACTTAAGCCCAAGAAAAAATTAGTGAACTGGAAGACAAATCTGAATTATATACAATTCAGGTGGGCAAACTACAGCCCATGGGTCAAGTCTATCCTCCCATCTGTTTCTGTACAGCCAGCAGGCACTGCTCCAGTAGGCTAGCATTGTGATCAACAGTGGGCAGCCCCTCCCCCCATTCTCCTCTCTGCTATGTCAGGGCTCTACTGTCGGCAACTGCTGGGTACTAAGAGGTAGAATCTCAGTCTGAGAGTCCATCCAGCTGCCCAAATTGAGACAGACTGGCTCTCCAGAGGAGGGAAGGGCATGCTGGGATCCAGATGTCACTGAAGCAGAAAGTAAAACTGACCCTGGCATGGTCGCCCATCCAACCATCCCACCAGGTCCTTCTCCCTTGGGCTGGTCATTTCATCCTGAGAATGTCTCAGCAACTGGGCACAAAGTGTATCCACCAGCCAGTACAGCCCACTGCAGGGAAATGGGGCTGGGCAAAGTTTTCTCTCTTTATATTAAGTATCTCGATTTTGCCTCTTGGCCTCCAGAACCTAAAACATTTACTATCTGGGCTTTTACAAACAAAAACAAAAACAAAAACAAAAACACCTCAACCCCTGATCTAGAACGCAGCATAGAGACAAGGATTTGGAAAAAATGTAAAAGAGATATGAAGAGAGTCTGGAGTCTCTCTGGGAAAGAACAGAGAAATGGAGGACAAGTGATTTTTGAAGAGATTATGTCTGAGAAATTTTCTGACTTAGTGAAAGAAAATAAACTATAGATATAGGAAGCACATTGAAGCAAGACAAAATAAGAACTCCACATCTAGATACACTGTGGCAAAACTGTAGAATACCAAAAACAACAAGAATATCTTAAAAGCAGCCAGAGACTAAAGACAGATCATTTCCAAAAGAACAACAATTAGACTGAAAGTAGGTTTTTTATTATCAACAACCAGGCCAGATTTAATGGACATAAATAGAACCCAAGACACAATTGTTAGAGAGACCCATTTTTCTCCAGCACACAAAGAACATTATAAAAATTGACTATGAACCAGGCCATACAGCAAGTCTCAGCAAATTCTCAAAATCAGTATGACAAAATATAACTTTTAAAATAAAGTGACTTCCATCACTGTTTCAATCCTACTAAGATTCATAACATACTCTTTCCTGGACACTCAAGAAAGAAAATCCATTATTTTCAGGTATTGGATTAAAAATCATCTGCAATCAGAAGCTCTTACCCATGCCAACTGTCTTTAGATGCACATGTGGTTTTAGGTTTGGTATCATCTGCAGCTGTTCTGACTGATGCTCTAACACTTGTGCTGTCTCCAACAGACAGAGACACTATGGACCTAAAAGACAAAAACAAAGTTTACTGCTATGGAAAACAGTCAAATGAGGAGAATTCATTGCTCTCATCAACCCAAATACAACTTTTATCAATAACTTTTTCTTTCTAGTTTGGACTTCTCTGCTCAGCTTTTACTGTAAATTTCCCCCCAAATCCAAATTTAGAAGGATCCCTGAAAGCCCAAAGAAGCAAATGCATAAGCCAACAAATGATTCTTAAGTATACCCATCAGCATGATATAAATAGACTTTTAGGCTATTTATCTGGGGCAGATCAGGCCTTATGTCCAGGGAGAATGCTAATGACACTGACCACTTATTTTATGCTGGCAAATGAGAGCTATGAGAACTAACTCTAGGAGCAAAGATGAATACATTTTCAAGTATTAAATAAATTTTAGGAACATATTCTAAATTTTGCAACTAACCAACTTGAAACATTACTCAGAATTAAATCTTTGTGATTTAAAATTGCACAGGTAATATGGGTTCCCAGAAAAGAACATGAAAAAATTTAAAAGCAAGAAAAAGAGCATCACCTATAATTTCACAATCCAGAGATTACCAACAGTTAACATTTTGGTGTAAAGCCTTCCAGACCTTTTCAAAACACACACACACACACACACACACACACACACACACACACACACACACACCCCGTGGGCTCCTACTATACACTGGTAAAAATCCTTTAGAAACAGACATGAATCTATTAAAGTATAAAGATGTTCACTGAGACATAATTTAAAATAACAAAAAAATGGGAATAACCTAAATGTCCAACAGAAAAATACTGAAGTAGTATTATATAAATTATGGCATATCTTTATAATGGAATATTAGGAATTTATTTTAAAGCATAAAAAGAATTTTTAATTATATGGGAAGTACTTGTAATATCATATTAAGAGGAAACAGGATGGATAAACACCTGTGTGTGTATGTGTGTGTGAATATGTATCAACTATGAACCTAAGTATATGTATGGTATTAGTACAGTGGTCCAGAAAGGAGCCACCAAAATGTTAACAGCAGTTATGGCAAGCAGTGACTTACTTCCTTTTTCATATTTTTGTTTTTGTAAATTTTTCTATAGTAAGCATGTACTATTTTATAGTCAGATAAAAGGGATTATGTTGTTTTATAGAAAATATATAGAGATTTGTCCTGATAAGACACATACCATTAACAATCAAAACCTGTTGAACAGGATCCATCTAAATTCCTGACAAGGCTTGGTTATGAGTCAGTCCCTCAAATGTCCCATTTGTAAAGCAGCAAAATATGAAACAACTACCAAGTCTTATTCTGCTTAGTCACAGTAATGATTCACGCCTTCCACTCTACTGGTTCCCTCAAGTGTTTTCCACTGCTCCTTCTCTTTCTATAATATTATCTCAGGCAGATCACATGCTACAAATATATACATTCAGATCATATGGTACAGATAGTACTTTGAAAGATTTTTTTTTTTTTTAGGTTCCAAGTATAATTTTTAGGGCCACCAAAATAGCTTAATTTTGCATTCCAACTTCTTAAACACCAGGAAAGAAGTTCTGGATACCAAGAATTATTTATATAAGTTTATACACTGAGGGATGTCATATGTATATGTATGTGTGTTTACATGTCTAGGATTTTCCTGATTTAAAAAACTGATTCTATACCAAAAATCCAAAGAAATACATTATGACCAGAATCTGAAAACTACTTGCTTCTCTGCTTTGTTTCCCAGCTTTCCAAATGTTTTATCAAACTATAGATCAATTAATGACAAGAGGACCATACTGAAGGAGACACTGGGAGGAGAAAGGAACTTATTCGACATAACATGGGAACAAAATGTGAGCACCTGTAACATCTACTATGTAAATCTATTAGCATAAATCTCATTTGGTAGGCCAAAAATAGCACTAGCAATAGGCAGACAGTCAAAACAACTCATATCTATTTAATTTTTACTATGTGTGAGATATTGCATGCATTCCTTCATGTCATCTTCTAGGTATTGTTTGAAGGAGTGGTCAAGAGAACAGGTTTTGGAGATACACTCCCTGGATTCAAAATCCTGGGTCTGCCACTTCTTAAAAATGTGACCTGTAGCAAGCGACTTAATCACTGTGTGTCACATCTATTAACTGTAATTACAGTAGTAACTACCTTTGAGCATAGTAATGAGGATTAAATAAAATAATGTGCACAAAGTACTTAACCCAGTATTTAGGGCATAGAGTAAGTAGTAAATGTTAGTGATTATTATTATTGCAAGTTGTGGAGGGTTCTACTAAGAGCTTCCAGTGTTTGGTTTCCACTCATGAAGAAAAACTGTCATATCTATTAAATATTTGTGATTTCTTCTGGCATGGAACAAAGAATGGGGGTGAGAAGAGTCCTGTGCAGAACATCTCACAAAGGATGAAATATTAACATTCAGACAGCAGCTGTTCTGCAAGTGCTCTAATTAGTCTGGCCAAAGAGTCCAAGATTATTGATCTCAGTGACAGAACCCCACTGAATAGAGGTTTCCATAGTGATCAGCTCAGCAATCAGAACCCACGAGATCTACAATGTCTTCACAGATTTCTATTTTAACTTATAGTAAAAAATACTGTGATTCCCTTGAGGTGTATAAGGAAATCTCTCATGGGACACTGATAACCTTTGATTAAAAAGAAAGAGGGAGGACATCCTCCTCCAAGTTAAGTACAAATGAACTGCTACTTTTCAAATTTAACAGAAGGGCTTCTTTTTAAAGTTAAACAATGCTGGGCAGACTTTGATAGAAGGTCACACTACTGATGCATTAATATCTTACACAAAAAATGAGGAATTTTAGAAGAGGAAGAGCTCTTCAGAGGAAAAGGACTACTTAAATCTGGTAAAAAAAAAAAATAATAATTCCCCAAACAATTTATTACATATTTAATTACCCTGATGCATCCACTCTTAATTTCTTGAAAGCAGTTTGTAGACTCTCCTCCTCTCCATCCTTGGCTTCAGATTTCATTGTGAAAGTTTTTACACTACTATGGATGTTCCCGTTAACACTAAAAAATAAAAATAAAAATAAGATAAGCAGAGTGAAAACAGAAGGGTTCAAAAGTACACCTTGTGGAAAAATCTATATTCCAGATATTATTACTGCTTGTTATGGAAAAACAAAAGCAAATTTTTATTTTTAAAAGGAAGGTTCACTGTATATGATTAGGAATCAGGTTTTATTTCTTAAGACAAATGAAATTAAACAGAAAATGTGTATTTATTACAGTAGAATTAAAAATGTTCCAATAATTGATGCCAACATCCTACTACACAATTCTGGAAACTAGATTACCTAAAATCTGTGTTCTAATATACTTTTTAACAAGGGGGAAAATCTTAATTGTAGGAATCTAGAATCCTACAGACAAAATGCCCTTTGCATCAGAAATAAAAGGGGAAAAATCAACCTATAGTACTCTGTATCTTCAAAACCCTAGTGAGTGTTTGTCGTGTCTAACCCTAACAGTTCCAGTTAAATATAACCTCAAGGCACATGACAAGCATTTCTCTAAAGCCATCCTGACCCAGATATCAATACTCAAGAAGACATATTTTAGAGAACAAGATGTGACCATTAAGACAGGATTAAAGCAAGATTAGAAACATGTTTCAATGATTACTGATTATTCCACATTCTACATGTAAGGTTAATATCCTGATTTGGGTTTTTCATCTCTTTGAATACTCTATTAAGCAAAAAAGATAGAAGATAAATGAACTACACTTGCAACTCATAAAGAATAGAACAAAATTAGCTAAAAGAGGCAGGAAGTAAAGAAAAAATACAAATTACTGTTCTGTAGATGCACCCGTAAATAGTCTCCATTTAATCAATTAGCTTAATTAACCAAAGTTCTCCTTTTCTTTCACTTTAATTTTTTGTTTATACAAAGAAAGGGAGGAGAAAGAACTAACTAAAGTCCAAGAATCACAACAGAGAAGCCTGTTAGTAAACTCTTTGGATTTAGTCTCCAAATTATTTTTTACCCAGGGTAATAAATTAGTTAATACAAAATTCTGAATAGAAAATAGGTAAACCAGTTATCTATGAATATATCACAGGGAATAAGAAAAAAGAAAAGGGGGAAAAAAGATGGGGAATTTTTGAAGCAAAGGATTCACTTCACCTCTTCTTTATTTCTAATCTCTTACCCCAACCCCATCCCCCCACCCTTAGGCACTCCCAGAGGGAGCAGTGCCTCTCTGCAGACCCTCAGGTCCTCTCTGATTTCATATCTGCTCATTTGATTGATGTTATTGTGAGACCTCTAATATTCCAAGGTCAGGTCAGGGTGTCACAATGTTTGATACAATGTAACCAGTGGCAGAATAAAACAGCAAGGAATCAAGTCCATTCCACTTTATTTACTTATGGAAGTTAAGATAGTTGGGGAAGGTCTCCATTGGGAGCACTGAAAACTGTCTCAAAAGAATTCAATTAGCTTTCACACCTCAACTTAAGACAAAAAATTTAAATACACTCTCCACGCGTATTTTGTTGGTTATTTAACCGGAACAAAAAACATGAGGAAGCATTATCTATCCAATTCTGTATTTCACCAGTCCTTAATTCTTCTGGGTATAGAGTAGGCACCTCCAAATACACAATAGTATCCTAGATACCTAGGGGAGGGATCAGCAAAGATCATGTATTCTAATATTTTCGAAGCTTCACAGCATCTAAATGAGTGTTATTGTAGACTATAAACAATTTTTCCTGCTGGCAGAACTAAACTAAAGTTTGACTTACAGTTTTCCTCAATTACCTTACCACCAGTCAGTCAAATGCTCAGCCCACTGGCCCTTACAGAGTTAATAAACCATCTGAGCCAGTCTCCCCATCCACCAGCTCGCACACAGACCCTCTTCTGGCCTCTCTGGAAAGCAGTCAATATTTAAGTACACATTACATATAAGTACACACTGCTGAATTTTATAGGTAGAAATTTATTTCTTCCGCAAATATTTACAGAATCCCTACCATGTGTTTGGCACTAGACTGGATGCTAGGGACATAAGGAAGAAGGGTGAATCTGACATACAGTACAGTGAACTTCATTCCTGTAAGGACTGGAATATTACTCCTGCCCTCCAGGAACTTACAATCTAACATTGTGCTAAGATGCTTTGCACCTAGATATGTAACTTTTAATTATATAATAATGCTGACTTAAAAGCCCTGCAGGTGACTCTATCAACATCTAGGAGATATAAATTCAGTTAACATCCTTATAGACACACTGAAAGAGCTATCATTTAATAAAACAGACGAAAAGTAAAAGCTGACTACACACTAAATTAACTGTCATGTTTTGATTACCCACCTTTTTTTCCTCACTTAATTTAACCCAGAGCAATGATGAATCCTAGCCATGACTTAAGAGCTATACCAGAGCATGTGTGTAATTACAAAAGGCTTATTGTGCCCCTCTGTATTTCTAGCTTCCCATCCACTCGAAGCAAGAGGTGTACAACTAACTCCGGGTAAACATATAATTGCTTTATCCTTCATTAACATTAAATTTGTGGGAGACATTCTTGGTGTTTTCACTGCACTAACAACTTGAAGTTGAACAATACCCAAAGAGACGGAACTTTAGAAGTTACTTTGTATTGTTTTAAGTCAAATCACATCAGGCTATTTATCTCTGCCTCGGAGTTTCCCCAACCTTTTAAAAATGGCAAAATAAAGTTCTAAGTTCCGCCATTAAAAGGGCAAATTCCTGGTTTTTCCTAACTTCTACCGAATAGCGTGTCACAGTTTTATTTATATCTTGCAGCTTTAACCAAGACCTCCTTGAACCGCAAGCGTAGGCCCAAATTTCCAGGACCCACAAAAGACCCGAGAATGATCAATAAAGGATCCGCACGTAAACATGTCATCACAACGTTAGAGATTTAGAAACTTGCCCAGACCACCAGGAAACGTGGAGTCTGCGGAAGAAAACCCAGGCCAGCAATTCTCCAAGAGGTAAACAAAATGAGGCTGAAATAATCAGCCACTAGGACAAAAACAAATCCGCACGCCTTTCTACACGCCCACTCAACCCCCGCATTCGTAACGCTACAGCCCAAGAAAGACGTCAATTCTTTTCACTCGGAACCTGGATCTTTCGCCAGCTTAACAGGATCGGGGGAAAAATCAGAACCTGGAGAGCCCTCGGAGACTGGGGACACCGCCGAGAGGTTTCCAGCTGGAAAGTTCTCTCCTCAAGATGCTTCTCCCGCCCAAACCAGAGACTACAGTCGGGCCGAGGATAAAGGGATGAAGAAGGAGAGATGAGCGGAGCCGAAGAGCAGCCAACGAGATTGGACAAGCGGGAAAGGGCGGGAAGAGGCAAAGGGCGCCGAAGGAAAACGAAAAGGGGAAGCTAGGACTGGGGGGGAGACGACGGAGAAACGAGACGGGGCGGGGACCGCGAGAGGACAGGAAGGCGGGAAGGTCCGAGAGAGCGGAGCTCGGGGTAGGTCCAGGCCGCGACTGCTAGGCGGGCGCGGAGAGGCCCAAGCGCGGCCCAGTCAGAGCCGGGAGGCGACACTACGAGAAACGGGCGTGTCCCGAGGAGGCCCCCCGCGGCGAGGCCGCGCCTGGAAGCCGAGGCGCAGTGCCACGGCCCCTCCCCGTCACGTCAGGGCCCTTACCTCCTCGTAGCTAGGGCGCTCCGGTGATCCGTTCTCGTCAGTTCAGCTTGCCTCTCCCGGGTCGCGGCGCCTGACTGACCCGGATACAAACCCGCGGAGGGGGCGGCGCGCGCCTCCGGAGTCGCACTGCGCCTGCGTCACTCGGGCAGGCGCCCCGCCCCCTGCTCATGCTCCTCTCACCCTGGTGACTAGGCAGCGCGACATGCGGCAACTGCGCAGGCGCGAGGAGGTGCCCGCGCCTCTCAAACGCCTCGCACCACCCCTCTCGGAAGCACGTGCACCTTACATCATTTCCTGTTATTCTTTTCGCTCCCTCCTCCATTCTCAGTGTACTTGCTCTGGACCGGCTTTTGGGGCGTGTCCGATTCCTCCTCCTCTCTGTCAGATGAGTGAGTAGGCGTTATTCTTCGCAGTCGCCAAGCAGCCTCCACGTCCCTGCGATCTCTTTGTCCCTGATCCTTTACGTGGAGTCACCAAAACAACGGAGTTCCTCGGGAAGAAGGCGGGGTGGGGAAATCTTCAAGACTATGGAGCCCTGTCCGGGCTTTTGGCACTACAGTCTCCTTGATGCTGGCACCTGGACCGCCTGCGACATTTCCCGGGCTCGACACCAGCCCTCGCCTCCTAGGGACCTGCAGGGCCTGCAGAGAAGAGAGGAGGTATTAGTTTGTTGCCGGGCAATGAATGTGAGACCGGAATTGAAATAGAAATGCCTTCGGTTCTTATGTCCCAGCTATTTGTTTTGAGGCAACTGCCTTTCTTTCTCTAGGCCTCAGTTTTCCCATCTGTTCAGTGAGGAAGTTGGATTGTATCAGCGAGCCGTGGTTTTTTTCAGTCATGGACTGTGAAAGCTATAGACTCTCTCGCAAGGAAGTGCACATACACACCAAATTTTGCAAAAAGGTTTAGGCAGTTCGCCTAAGCAGGTGATTTTTAGGAGTCTTTACATTTTTGTGATTCAGGTGGCAGGCAGGGAAGGGGTGGTAGACAAATGCACAAAAGCTGCGGCTCCCTCCATCATCAGAGCTGGTGCTGCTGATCTTGTTGTCCCTCTCACCAGCCACTTCCCAGTTGCCTGTCGGCACTTCTCAGAGCTTTGTGGGAAAAGATGGCTTTCCTCGGAGTTGGTTCTGGCTCAGCCCTAGGGTAAGGGCTGTTACCTGGTCCCTCCTAGTTATAGTCACTTAATTACAGATAGGCTATTGAAGAGAATCCAGCTAGATTAATTACAGCCAGACCTTGGAATGTCTGACCCATGTCTGAGAATGGAATCTACTGTTCGTTTTATAAGGTTGTTGAACATAAAGCATGTGGTGGGTCCTGTGTAAAAACTTTAAATTCTCCTTGTGCATTAGAGAGGCTAAATAACTGACAGGGGATGAAAAAAAAAACTGTTAATTGAAAAGTTTCAACATCAAGTCTAATTATGCTAATGCTGCCATTTGCAGATCAGCAGTTATGTACTTCTCTCATTTAACATTCCTGTCATTTTACACATTCTACAGATGAAGATAACTGGGATGCAGATAATTGTTCTAGCTCCCCTTTTCCTATGTCACACAGTGTGAATAAGTGGATGAGTCAAGATTCAAACTGTCTCAAAAGTCTTCTAATCCGCTGCTGCCCAATCTCTCAACATCTCTTAGAAAAGATTAAGAGAGAGGAAAATGTGATACATTTTTTCTCAGAAGTCTCCAAATGAATTTACCAAGACTAAATATGTATTTTTAAGTTGTCATTCCAAAATATAGTTTCAGACAAATTGTCATATATCCTTGGGAACAATTACTGTGTCTAGATCACTCGAGAATTCCCAGATACCCACACAGTTTCTGGGGGCATAGTAGACACTCAGCACACTTTTGGTGAATTCACATTTACCTTCTTTTCCACTCTTTATGGCATTAAATACCAAAAAGCTAAAAATTGGAAGGAGGAAAAGACTTGTGTTTTATGTAAGCAGGTCTCCATACTAAAGTTATATGCTTTCTGAGGATGTGACTCATTACTCAGGGACTACTTGGAAGGTAGTGAGATCTCTTAACTCACACCACCTGATGTGGGCTGAAATTCCGGTCATTATATATAGGCCTGGTTCGGTGTGGGGGACATCAAGACTTGGAGTGAGATCAAAAAGCTATAGAGTGTGTGATTTGAGTGAACAGAAAGCCAGACCTCCCTCCTGCATCAGCAACACAGGATCTTGTGAGAAAAAACTCAGAAGTGTTGACTTTATATTCAGGAAATTGACTTTGTAGTAAAGCCATTTAATAAGAAAGCTATGGTAGGTGTGAAATTCCTTTAATAGTGCTTTGTTCTTGTTACAAGTGTCTTACAGGTGACTGAATAGGGGAGACTTAATTCCCATCTAATTATACCACAGAACAAACCTATATAGAAGAAGATAACATTTGATTTAAAAAATGATGTTGGAGAAGATAAGTTCAGAGCACTAACTATATTTGTATATCATCCATTTCCCTAATGATGTAGCTGCCATCCTACCAATTTATAGTCTGGAAAAGTAGTCTTTCTGTATGTTTTAAGACTCAAATAAATTAATTTAATCCTTATCTGGAAAAGTAGTCTTTTCTTATGTTTTAAGATTCACATAAATCAATTTATTCCTTACCTTGATATAATTTAAAACATGATTTGGGGGTGAAAGGTGATGGTGAACATTTGTGAATTGATTTACAAGGGTTATCTCATCTAATCATCATAACCCCCTTGTGAAGCAGGTACTTTATTATCCCCATTTTATAGCTGAGGAAGTCAAGGCTTAGAACAGTTAAGTAATTTACCCACAGTTACATGGTGACAAAACTGGGATTCAAATCTAGGCAAATCTAACTCTACACTCACTGTTGTAATTTGAAGCTGAATGTACCCCCAGAAGATCAGGCTCATAAAGTTAATCCATTCTTGTGGGTGTAAACCTATTGTGGATAGGACCTTTTGATCTGGTTATTTCAGTTGAGGCATGCCCCCGTGGGTTTTAATCTTCTTACTAGAGTCCTTTATAAATGGAATGAATACAGAGAGAAACACACAGAAGCTGAGAGAGAAAGCAATGGAAACAGAGAAAGCCACTGAAGCCAGAAGCTGGAAGCAACAAAACCTGGAAGAAAAAGGAGAGACCATAAGACGCTGCTCTATGCCTTGCCATGTGACAAAGGAATCCAGATTCACCAGTAGCCTGTCTTCAGAAGAAGGTGTCATCTTGATGATGCCTTGATTTGGACATTTTCATGGCTTCAGAACTGTACTCTTGTAAACTAATAAATTCCCATTGTTAAAAGCTGGTCCATTTCTGGAATATTGCATTTCGGCAGCTTTAGCAAACCAAAACACCTGCCCTCCTGATCACTGAGTTCTCCAGCTTGTCTTAGCCTCCACGCCCCCATAAACTAACTAGATCAGGGTTACCTGCTTCCACCTGAGAAATATCATTGGCCTTGAGGAAATTGGCTGCCCAGGGTGTGGGACTGTGTTCTAGCTCCACATGCCTTGTGTTTCCTTGAACCCATCAGGCATATTTCCATCTCAACTCATTTATACTTGATGTTCCTTCTGCTTGGAACATTGTTTACTCACAACTCATTTCTTCATTCAGATCTCTGTTCAAATATCAATTTCTCAAAAGGGCCTTCCCTGGCCACCCCATCTAAAACAGCAGCCCTTTCATTTTATCTTTTTTTCCTACTTATTTTTCATTATAGTACTTCTCACATCCTGTCAATGTATGTTTATTATCGATTCCCCTCACAGGAACAGAAGTTACCTGAGGACAGAGACTTTGTCTCTTGTTTTTCACTGCTTGCTTCATTGAATCTAAGGTATACGTTTTCCCATATTTAATACTCTGAAAATCTGGATGCATCCTATAATCAACAATGTGTCCTACTTGAATTGGTAGTATTTTTTTTTCTTAATCATACCTAAAATAAATGAATAGTCTTCAAAATGATGGTGTCTTAGAGTTGATGAACATAGAGTATATTCCCTGGGCCTAAAATCTTCTTTGACATCTAGTTGGTATTCAGTAATTATTTGTTGAATGAGTGAAATGAATGTTTACTGTATGCCAGAAACTATTTAATCATTTTTGCCCTGTTATGAAATAACTTTCTGTTACCAGGGCAGGATGGTAGTGGGAATTAAAGTGTTTTGATCATTTTGGAAGACCAAGAGAGTGACATGAGCTACATCCTAGTCCACTGTGCTGTGGGACGTGAGCATGTCAGTTGTCTTTCATGTCCTCAGCACTCCCAGGCCCTTTCCACAGACCTTAGTCAACACCTGCAACTTACCTGTGCTGGCAGAGAAGCCCTTGAGATGCTCTTGGTCCATCTGAGAGCCACAGAGGAGCCGGAGGCACAGGATGCTGTGCGAACACAAGGCTGGCCTAGCCCAGTACAGGGTGTGCAGGGCGGTGTTTCAGAGAAGACTTCCTGAAGAAGGTTATGTCTGAACTGGGTTCTGAAAGTCAGGTATTGGCCTGGAAAATAAGAAGGAATGAGACTGGAAAGAGAGTCCGAGCCAACTGAAAGAAAGAATCATGTTAAGGAGTTTGGATTTTGTCCTGAAGGTTGTGAATGATTTTAAGCAAAATAGTGATGTGCCAATTTGCAGTTTATATTACTCTGGCAACCACTTGGAAAGTAGATTTGAGGGCAGGGTGGATGTAAGAGAGGCCAGTTAGAAGATATCTTGAGATAATTTGAGTGCGGACTAGAACTGAAGCAATGGCCAAAGGATGGTGAGGAGGCAACGGCTTCTAAAGAGATGAGCAGACAGCAGGGCACACTGGTCAGAGCTGTCTGGCTTGAGTTGATGAGTGGCCAGTAAGTGGCATCACTCACTAAGGCAGGAAATCCAGGAAGAGCAGGTTGAGTGGGGGAGAGTTCAGTTTGGGACATAGGCGTTTGAAGTGCAACTGAAAGCAGGAATCAGGTCATGAAGGGTCTTAAAGGCAATGGTAAAGGGTTTAGGTTTTATCCTAAAAATCGTGGGATCTATGGGGAAGAAGATAAATGACCAGATTTATTTTAGAAAGATTAGTCAGGTTTCTGCATGGGCTAGTACAGTGATCCAGGATTGAGATGGCAGTGATGTGAAAAGAACAGGTGGCTGCAGGAATGAGCACAAAATTAACAGATTCAGAAGTTGGAGAGAGCTTGGTTGTGAACAGGAGGGGCAGTTAGAGAGGAAGTCAGGGATGACATTTTGCTTTCCAGTTTGAGCAACTGAATGGGTGGTGGTGCCTGTTTCTAATTTCATTCTGTTTAATCCAAGTGGCAGGATACAGAGGAAGAGCAACATTTAAACAGGGTAATAATGACAGATAATACTTTTAGAGCTCCATCTATGTCCCAGAAAACTCATTTTAATTCTCACAACACTCCTCTGAGGTTACCATCATCATCTCCATTGTCCATATGAGGCAACCGAAGCAAAGTAGAGTTGAGTAACTTGCCTAAGGTCCCACAGCTAGTATGGGGTGGAGTAAGAATTTGAACCAGGGTGGTCTCGCTAGAGTCTGAGCTCTCACTGGCTCCCCACAGGACCCGATAGCTTTCTAAATGAGCTCAGTGGGGACATGAGCTTGAGAGATCGGTGGGGCAGCCACACAGAGGTGTCAAGGGATGCAGGAAATATATGGGTCTAAAGCTCAAATGAGAGACTTGGGTCAGAGATGGAGATTGGAGTCAGCATGCAGGTGGTCACTGAAGCCACAGGAGAAGATGAAGGCACCCACAGAGAGGGTCGGCAGTAAGAGGAAAGAGTCCAGGGACACCTTGGAAGGCAAACGCAAGCATTCCCTTCTGAAAACTAATAAATCGCCATCTGGTTTAAAGTTCTCAATCAACATTTAATGAGCCTGTCCCATGAGCTTGCTCAGCTCTGGGTATCTTGACAAAGTAGAGTTCCTGGACCTGCACACCTAAGGATCCAGCCTGGATGGTAGAACCCTTCCCACTCTCTTCTACCACGAAATTCCACTCAGTGTGGCCTGGTGGCTTCCCTGAACATCTGTCATCGTCCCTCTCCACGACTTAAGAGCCATCAACTCCTCCACCTACCACCTGCCAACTTTGCCAGCCCCCACGGCCCCTCCCCATCTCCAAGACTCCAGTAACCCTCCACCTGGGACTTCAGATGCCTCCTCAGGTTATTTCTTAGCCTTTTACCCATACATTGCTTGTGTCTCCAGCTAGATTCTAAACTTCTGGAGGTGAAGAAGCATCTGTTACATTTTGATCCACAACTTTCCCCATCCCACCCTTATCCCTTCTCGTTCTCTGTAGGTTAAATGCCCCTGCACTGCGTGCCCCTGTAGCACTTCCTACTTACTCCATCATAGCAGAGACTGCATCTTATATCCCTGGTAACTAGCACAGAGCCTGCCACAGTAAATTAACAATAAGAAATACATGTTGAATGGGTGAGTGAGACAGTCTGTTAATAAGTCAGTCATCTCAGCAAATTAATTTTCAGTTGCCCACTGGCTTCTTACAACTGTAACTGGGGGCTTTTGACTCCTTTGACATTTGGTTTTAGCAGCTGGGTCTTTTACAACCATCTCTTGGTTTGGGAGCAGATAGGGGAGAGCTGAGGAAGTGGAGGTTAGCTGCTCTCTCCTGTCATCCTCTCCTTAGCCCCAAGGATATATTTGTCCTTTATTTTGATAGTTGTTTCCCTGAAATATTAGGGAACAGAATGGGTAGTGAATGAGGCCTTTGGGATGCTTTAATATGTGACTCAGCCATAGTTCTTGCTGGTTTGGGTTAAGTGAGTTCAAAGACCCCTCAGAGCTGGAGCAAGTAGGGGTCTTTTCCTGGCTGCTGATCCCCAGCAGAGAGCCCAGGATGGCGCATTCCCTCTCTCCTTGTTGGAGAACCAGGATTGGTGAATTGCTTGCCTTCTCTGTCAAATTTTCATTTATTTGTACTTTGCAATTTAAACTGTGTGACAACATCAGGAAGGTGTTAAGGCCAAAACATGGAAACAAGACGTAAAGTTACAGAAGAAAAGAGTCTGTACATGGCGAGGGCTGGATGGGAATATTGAGAGGGGCTTCTGGGGGGCTGGGAATATTCTGTTTCCAGATCTGAGTTCTGGTTACAAGAGTGTGTTCAGCTGGTGAAAGTTCATCAACCTGTATACTTAGTGTATGTCCATTTTTTTTGTATGTTTAAACTTCAATAAAAAGATGTAAAAAATTAAAAAAAAAAACCCTTTGTATGGATGCCACAAAATATTTATTGGATTCAAAAGTGATCTGTTCTTTTTCCCCCATACCTCTTAACCTTGTCTGAGTCAAGAGACCCCCTAACAAAGCCACAGACCTCAAGTTAAGAATTCTTACAGCAACATAATAGAGAAAATGAGCAAAAGATGTGACAGAAAAAGAACTCCAGATGGCCCATAAACACAGGAAAGATGCTCAACCTCAGTCTTCAAGAGGTAAATGCTTATTATAAGTGTGCTGAGATGCCATTTTTAACCCCTCAGATGGGCAGAAATCCCAGTGTTTGACACACTCCGTGGCTGGGGCTGGGGTTGGGGGCAGTCAGCAGGCACTTTCATACATTGCTTGTGGGATTGAGAAATGGCCAAACCTTTTGAGGGCAATTTGGCGATATCTATCAAAGTTACAAGTCTAGAAATACACCCTGTAGATGACTTGCACATATACAGCACGACTTAGGTAAAAGGTTATCCATTTCAGCCTTGGTTGTAATAGTAAAAGATTGGAAACAACTGCAGTGTCCATCAGTGGAGGACTCGGGAAATAAACCGTGGCATATCCCCACAGTAGAATTCTAGGTGCTGGGGAAAAAGTTCGAGAAGCTCTCTGTGTACTGAGGAAAGCACTCTAGGATGTAGTAGGTGAGAAAAGCAACATGCCCTGCTAAGAATATGTATTTTATCTACATAAAGAAACACAGGAAAGTCAGGCAAGAAACTAATAGCGTTTCAAAGACCAGTGGTTTGAGGGGAGCTAGGCTTTTTAATGTGTCCTTTGGGTTCTGACTTTTGAATCATGTGAATGTGTTAACCACTCAAAACAAAACAAAATTTTAAAGAGTCCCTGCTCTAATGCCATTTAGCTAAGCCTTTAGCCATTCGTACTCATGCTGTCTGTCCGATTTCAGAATGGTTGGGGTTGTTTTTTTTACGTTGAATTAAGCTGCGTCTTGGTAATAGTCTTCAACATAGTCTGCATTTGAACTGTTGTAACACCGTTTCCTGACAGCCTAACTCCCAGGAATTCTTTCCTTGCCCTGTGTGTGCCCCAAACTAATCCTTACCCTCCAGTGTTGACATGCAACCATAATTTTTCTGAGTATTTCTTCGTTCTCTGTGTATACATTCATGAGCACATGATTCAACCTGAGAGAAAAGGCGACAACAGAAAGATATGGCCGGGCCTGAGAATCCCTCCGGTGAGCTCCCGCTCTGTCTTTTCACCTCTGCCCGGCTCTCTGCCCACTCGCCCACTCTTCTGCTCTCCTCCTTCTAAGACCAGTCCCTACTCTGACATCCTTCGGGTCGCATCTCTCCCACCTTCTCAGGAGACTCACACTCTCAGTTTCCACAGATGCAGGCACTGGTCGTATCTTCTCTCATTTCTTAAACAAAAACAGAAAAACAAAACCCAAAACCCAAACCCACAAAGCCCACCTTTCTTCCCAAGTTCCCCTAAAGCCCCTGCCCTGTCTGAGGGTGTGGGGCACGGGCTTTCATGTTTTCGGCATCCTCCCTAACCACTCGGGGCTTCTCAGCCGCACACGGGATCTGGCTTTAGAGGGGAGTGGACCGGAACGCTCGCATCTGAGACCCTGTCCTGCTTTTCCTCCTCGGTGGGACCAGAAAGGCTCTTCTCTTCCTGCTGTGTGGAAACTTCTCTTTAATCTTCGGCTGCGTCATCTCATCTCTATGCTGTGGCTCACAGAAAACCTCTGTTCTCTCCCCTCCAGGTTTTGCACTTGACCTGCAAAGGGAAGATTTGGGGAATTAGCAAACCTTTTTCTCTCTCTGGATTTTAAGCTATCACCTCACTGTGGACTTAGGAAAGGCCAATTTGAAACTCAGGGCTGGGCAATGACTCCCTGAGAAACAAAGGCCTTTGGTGGAATGGTTGGGGAGCTGCGGGTTAAGTGGGAATTATGAATTACAGGAACAAAGGTACATTGGTTTTTAGCCCAAGAAATTGTCTCCTTCACACCTAGATTGACACTTGTGCTCTCTCGGTGGCAGGGTACCTTGACTGTCTCACCATAATCAGATGGCCTGGGGTGGAAGAGTTCTCCAAAGGAGACAGTGAGTTGCTCTTACCCAAAGGAAGGGGTAAGGGGTGATGGGCAAGTAAGAGCAGTAAATGCCTTTCACAGCTTCCATCTGCTGTTGCCACTACATCAGTATCCTCCAGCACATATGTCTTGGAACTCCATTCCTCTCTGTCTAGTGTCCTGCCTGGATGTCCCACCAACAACTGGTCGAACTCGTGTTCAAAATTGAATGTGTTAGCTTTCCCTCTAAGCCTGTTCTTCTCCCACATCTCTTTCAATTTAATTGAATCAAATTTGGGAATAGGGAGTGATACTACCACTTTCCATTCCTCCAGCTTGTAGGTTATTTATATCCCCCTGTATATTGGAAGATGGTATTTTTAATGCGTTAATATATTATTTTTATCATGACAACTAATTTTAATGAAGGAAAAACATCTCTATAGAAAATTTGTAAAAATAAAGAAGAAAATCACATGCCCTTTTGGCCCCCACACTCAGGGATGCCCACCATCACTGTTTTGTGCTAGTGTAGCAAAGTACCTACAAGCATGGGCTCCTCGGCCAGACTGGCTCTGGGAGCAGCCATGCCTCAC
Organism: Choloepus didactylus; assembly: GCF_015220235.1. Lineage (NCBI taxonomy): Eukaryota > Metazoa > Chordata > Mammalia > Pilosa > Megalonychidae > Choloepus > Choloepus didactylus. Next base: position 48,060,400 of record NC_051325.1, read on the forward strand.
CACCCCGCCCTGCTGTGTGCCCTGGAAGTGCTGCCCAAACCCCTGTGTCTCCGTTTACTCCTCTGAAGAATGGGTACGAAGATAGGTACCTGCTAAGGTTTGGAGAGGATTACATGAATAATGTGATAGAACACCACCTGGCTCATAGTAAGTGTCCAATAAATGTTAGCGGCTGCTGTCATTATTTTTTTGATGTGTATTTTTAATTGCTGATGAACTGTGTATAGTTTTATGTCTTTTTTTTTTCATTTTCCATTATATTGTGAGCATTTAATAGTCACAAAGTAGTCCTCAAAAACATGATCTTAATAGCCGTATAAGAGCCCATAATTTAAACATAACCATAATTTATTCTATATTTAACTATTCCTTTATTTTTGGACAATTAAAGATGTGTGTATGTTTGCCATAATAATTCTGTTCTGAAAATCTTTGTATGTGTATATATACATATAAATGTGTGTGTGTGTGTCTACAACTGACTGTAAGTCTGATTCTTTTCTTGGAATAGAATTTTACTCCCTGGAACTCTTAGAAGGTGTGAACTGTTTAAAGTCTCTTGAAAAACATTAATAAATTGCTTTAAAAAAAAGGTTATCAACCATTTACACACTCAGTAGTGTGTAATAAGGGCCCACCTTGCCCTTTTTAGCATGAAGTTGGCTTTTTTAAAAGTCTTTGCAGTTGTTAGTGCTGTTCCTTTAGAAGGCCAATTTGACCACATTTCCCTGGGATGGCAGGAGGTGGTTCCATGCCCAACTTGCTTCCACATTCCATTTCTCTCTTTGTAATGTTAATGAATTAAGTGAGCCATCCCATGAACCCTGGATGGACCTTTGAACCTGTTTCCTGTGGATGGAAATATAATTCATCATGCTGGTAATACAACTGATTTTTCTTGTTTCCATAAGACATTTAACATCGTGGCATGTCTCCCTGGTGAGAGCACAGGACCCAATGCCCAGTAATACGGTCAAAAGGAACCTGCTCAAGTAAGGTACAAGTTTGAATGAACTCTGTGTGACCTTTCCAACTTACATCGCCAGTCCTTGTGCCATATTTCAAATTCAAATTTCCGTTCACTGCACTCTCACTTGAAGTTCTCCTACTAGTATTACTCTAATTAAAGTCAACTAATAGTTTTAATGCTTTGTAATTTAAAAAATGCATTCACACACACAATTGCTTTGATCCTCCAACAATTCTAGAGGTTAGGTGTGTTCTCTCCATTGTACAGATGAGGCCCAGAGAGGTGAAGCCACTCAGCCAAGGTCGCTGAGCTGGTGTGTGACACTCAGATCTCAAATCCCTGCTCTCTTTAAAGCCTGTCTTCAGAAAAGGAGAGCCAGAGGATGAAGATACCTTGGAGCAGAAGAGTACCAGCTTTGGGTGAAGGAATAGAAGCTGAGGAGGAATTGGTGGAGTAGAAGCCCGTGAACAGGGATGGGTGTTCGGCTCATGGTCATGAGAACCGTTCCCCTGTTGCTGGACCAGCTCCCATTTCTTGGTGCAGCAGAAGGAGCAGCAGCCTGGGACTCCAGAGACCTGGGTTGCCTCACTCTCTCCAAGGCTGCCACTTCCTGGTCCTGGGCCCTTGGGCAAGTCACAGCACTCTCTGCTATGTTTGCTCACTAATATATTGAGCTTGTTTCTGAATACTCTTCTGGCAACTTCTGTTTCATTCTGAGCATGATTTAACAAATTTCCTTTTGTGCGACATTTGGGATATTTTAGTAAACTTGCCATTGCAAAGAATATAGTACAGATAAAAGCTGAATAAAAAAGAATTAGAACTTAATGAGAAAACAAAAATGTGGAAAATTTGAACATCTGACAAAAGTGCTTGAAAGGGTACAAGAGGATGCCAACATATCCTACAGAGCATGAAAATCATCAATAAGACACAAAAAAGAGATTAATACTCAATTTCAACCATTACATTTAAGTCAACAGATCCATATTGGGCACCTGTTATATGGCAGACCCTGTGCCAGGTGCTGGAGGCTCGATGGGTTAGCCCCGTCATCGACTTCTCTGAGCTTGCCGACTAGTGGAGGCCAACGTGAAACCATTCTGTATACTAACAATAGATCATGTTTAACCAGACCACCTTCATGACCAGTTAACACTGGCACAGGAGAACCCTGAATTATCTTGCTCTGCATGTTCCCTTCTCACTACATGACCTGGTCTCCCTGCCTTTGAGGAGGCTGCTTGATTCCAGCCTTGAAGAAAGGCCTACTCGAGGCTCACATCCAATCCAGGGGTTGCCTCTGCGTTGCCCCTGGATGTAGGCCATTCACCTTCTGCTTGTACTCTTCTGGGAACAGGAAGTGCACTGCTTTCTGATTCAGCCCCTTCCTGCTTATTCGAACCTTTTCCTTATATTAAACTGATAACTCCCTCCCCGTAACTTCCTTATTGGTTCCAGAACTTTGTGGAACAAGCCTGTCCTCTTCTCCAACCTGCAGAGATCTAAAGATACAGATCTTTAGATCTTCTTTAGGGGGAACATCCAATCCCCTGGTCTGGTCCTCCAGTGAATATCTTTGAGTCTGTGATGTCCTTCTCTGGCAGGAAGGACCTGGGAGCTCCCTGTTGATTCATCATCTCTTGCACATGCCCAGACCTTCCAACAAAGTATTTGCAAACAGATGGCCACAGCATGGGGGCAGCGAGGCCTAGATCTTTGAGGACAGACTCTGCTGATGACACTAGAAATGGTTATGCAGCTTCAAGAGGTGGGTGGCATGGGAGAGAAGATGGGCCAGCCCCTGATTGGAGGTTCTAATCTGTCCTTCCAAAAGGAGCCTATGTGCCCTAAAGCAGTGCTTCTCAGACTTAATGTGCATGCTAATCCACTGGGGGTCTTGTTAACAGGTGGATTTTGATTCAACAGGTCTGGGGTAGGGCCTGAGACTTTGCATTTTTTATAAGCTGATGTGCTGATGCTGTGATCTGCAGACCTCATTGAGTAGCAAGGCCCTAGAGCAGTAGTGAGCATCAAAACCCCCGGGGGATAATTTACCAGACAATTCACTGGGAAAGAATTTTAAATGGCTTTTAAACATTTGAAAGGATGGTCGACTAATTTCATAGTTAATAAAATTCGACTAAAGAATGCCAGTTGATAAATGCGCAGATGAAAGGACAAAATTAGAAAAACATCATTTCTTAACCCCCAATAACTGAGTCAATCAAGGATCATCAGTGGATGCGGAATTGGATGCCCACATGGGGCTGGTCAAGTATATTAAGGATGTTCACCATGGAGAGAACTGGCAGCTGCCACCTTAACCCAGTAATCAAACTTGGCATCATCAGTGGTGGGAAAACCAGGCAGTATGCACCTCCTGATGAGAGGTAAAATGAAGCACATGGCACCACCCATGAACCACTACACTTTTGCCAAAAAAAATTAAAAATAAAAATAAAATAATATATATATATATGTTCTTAGCCTGAATCTAATCAATCCTTGAGATCTAAATACTAGTTACAGAAAATGCAGGGGAGAGAGAACAAGTTAATGGGCAGCACAATGATGCAATTGTACAAATCCTGGAGCAGAACACTGTGCAAGACAAAGGGCCCGGTGTTCCAATTTGTTAACGCTACCATTATGCAAAATACCAGAAATGGATTGGCTTCTATAAAGGAGATTTATTAGGTTACAGATTTACAGTCCTAAGTCCATAAAAGTGTCTAAACCAGGGTAGCAACAAGAGGATACCTTCACCAAAGAAAGGCTGATGGCATCCGGAACACCTCTGTCAGCTGGGAAGGCATGTGGCTGGTGTCTGTTGGTCCTTTGCTTCCAGGTTCTGGCTTCAAAATGGTTTTCTCCAAAATGTCTCTGGGCTTCTGTCTCTCTTAGCTTCTTTCAGCTCTCTGCTTGATTCTCTTGGGGAGTTTCTCTCTAAGCTTCTGGGAGTCTTCTCAGCTTCTCCAGGGCAAACTTGGCTTCATCTCTTAGCTTAGCATCTCCAAACTTTCTTCTGTCTGCATCTCCCAGTGTCTACAAGCATCTGTGTCTGTGTCAGCTCTTAGCTTCTCTCCAAATGTCTCTCTTTTCCTGAGCTCTCTTAAAGAACTCTAGTGATCTAATTAAGACCCACCCTGAATGGGCGGGGTCCACACCTCTGTGGAAATGATCTAATCAAAAGGTCTCACTTACAGTTTGGTGGGTCACATCTCCATGAAAACAACCTAATCAAAAGGTTCTACCCTAATCAAAAGACTAATAAGTCTGCCCTGACAGTATTGCATTAAAGAACGTGGCTTTTGTGGGGGACATAATAGATTCAAACCAGCACACCCAGTCACTTCACAAGTCAACACTGTGGGGAAAAAGAGATTAAAAGAGATTTAGGAGGTGGGATGACAAAATTCATTTGGTGTTTTATTATTGGATCTTGGTCGAAATAAACCAGTTATAAAAGATGTTTCTTGGATAACTGGAAAAATTTGAATATGGACTAGATAATAAGGCCTTATTGTTAATTTTTTGAAATTTGAAAATTGTGTTGTTTTATAAAAATGACCTATATTAGACATAAAACATTTAACACTGAAATATTTAATTGGTGAAATATCGGGAGGCGGGGCAAGATGGCAGACTGGTGAGCTGTATGTTTTAGTTACTCCTCCAGGAAAGTAGGTAAAAAGCCAGGAACTGCGTGGACTGGACACCACAGAGCAATCTGTCTTTGGGCATACTTCATACAACACTCATGAAAACGTGGAACTGCTGAGATCAGCGAAATCTGTAAGTTTTTGCGGCCAGGGGACCCGCGCCCCTCCCTGCCAGGCTCAGTCCCGGGGGAGGAGGGGCTGTCAGCTCCAGGAAGGAGAAGGGAGAATTTCAGTGGCTGCTCTCATCGGAAACTCATTCTACTGATTCAAACTCCAACCATAGATAGACTGAGGCCAGACACCAGAGACTCTGAGAGCAGCCAGCCCAGCAGAGAGGAGACGGGCATAGAAGGAAAACAACACGAGAAGCTCCAAAGTAAAAGCAGAGGATTTTTGGAGTTCTGGTGAACACAGAAAGGGGAAGGGCGGAGATCAGGCCTTGAGGCGCATATGCAAATCCCGAAGCAAGGCTGATCTCTCTGCCCAGGGCACCTTTCCTTAATGGCCCTGGTTGCTTTGTCTATTAGCATTTCAATAACCCATTAGATCTCTGAGGAGGGCCGTTTTTTTTTTTTGTTTTTTTTTTTTTTTTTTTGTTTGTTTTTTTTAAATCCTTTTTGCTTTTTCTAAAACAATTACTCTAAGAAGCTCAATACAGAAAGCTTCAAAGAATTGAAATTTGGGCACGTCAAGTCAAGAGCAGAAATAAGAGAGCTCTGAGACAAAAGGCAATAATCCAGTGGCTGAGAAAATTCACTAAACAACACAACTTCCCAAGAAAAGGGGGGTGTCCGCTCACAGCCACCATCCTGGTGGACAGGAAACACTCCTGCCCATCGCCAGCCCCATAGCCCAGAGCTGCCCCAGACAACCCAGTGTGACGGAAGTGCTTCAAATAACAGGCACACACCACAAAACTGGGCGTGGACATTAGCCTTCCCTGCAACCTCAGCTGAATGTCCCAGAGCTGGGAAGGGGGAGCAGTGTGAATTAACAGAGCCCCATTCAGCCATCATTTGAGCAGACTGGGAGCCTCCCAACACAGCCCAGCAGCCCAGAACTGCCCTGGGGGGACGGCACTCACCTGTGACATAGCACAGTCATCCCTCAACAGAGGACCCGGGGTGCACAGCCTGGAAGAGGGGCCCACTTGCAAGTCTCAGGAGCCATACGCCAATACCAAAGACTTGTGGGTCAGTGGCAGAGACAAACTGTGGCAGGACTGAACTGAAGGATTAGACTATTGCAGTAGCTTTAAAACTCTAGGATCATCAGGGAGATTTGATTGTTAGGGCCACCCCCCCTCCCCGACTGCCCAGAAACACGCCCCACATACAGGGCAGGCAACACCAACTACACACGCAAGCTTGGGACACCAATTGGGCCCCACAAGACTCACTCCCCCACTCACCAAAAAGGCTAAGCAGGGGAGATCTGGCTTGTGGAGAACAGGTGGCTCGTGGACGCCACCTGCTGGTTAGTTAGAGAAAGTGTACTCCACGAAGCTGTAGATCTGATAAATTAGAGATAAGGACTTCAACTGGTCTACAAACCCTAAAAGAACCCTATCAAGGACAGCAAATGCCACGAGGCCAAAAACAACAGAAAATTATAAAGCATATGAAAAAACCAGACGATATGGATAACCCAAGCCCAAGCACCCAAATCAAAAGACCAGAAGAGACACACCTAGAGCAGCTACTCAAAGAACTAAAGATGAACAATGAGACCCTAGTACGGGATATGAAGGAAATCAAGAAGACCCTAGAAGAGCATAAAGAAGACATTGCAAGACTAAATAAAAAAATGGATGATCTTATGGAAATTAAAGAAACTGTTGACCAAATTAAAAAGATTCTGGACACTCATAGTACAAGACTAGAGGAAGTTGAACAACGAATCAGTGACCTGGAAGATGACAGAATGGAAAATGAAAGCATAAAAGAAAGAATGGGGAAAAAAATTGAAAAACTCGAAATGGACCTCAGGGATATGATAGATAATATGAAGCGTCCGAATATAAGACTCATTGGTGTCCCAGAAGGGGAAGAAAAGGGTAAAGGTCTAGGAAGAGTATTCAAAGAAATTGTTGGGGAAAACTTCCCAAATCTTCTAAACAACATAAATACACAAATCATAAATGCTCAGCGAACTCCAAATAGAATAAATCCAAAAAAACCCACTCCGAGACATATACTGATCACACTGTCAAACATAGAAGAGAAGGAGCAAGTTCTGAAAGCAGCAAGAGAAAAGCAATTCACCACATACAAAGGAAACAGCATAAGACTAAGTAGTGACTACTCAGCAGCCACCATGGAGGCGAGAAGGCAATGGCACGATATATTTAAAATTCTGAGAGAGAGGAATTTCCAGCCAAGAATACTTTATCCAGCAAAGCTCTCCTTCAAATTTGAGGGAGAGCTTAAATTTTTCACAGACAAAGAAATGCTGAGAGAATTTGCTAACAAGAGACCTGCCCTACTGGAGATACTAAAGGGAGCCCTACAGACAGAGAAACAAAGACAGGACAGAGAGACTTGGAGAAAGGTTCAGTACTAAAGAGATTCGGTATGGGTACAATAAAGGATATTAATAGAGAGAGGGAAAAATATGGCAAACATAATCCAAAGGATAAGATGGCCGATTCAAGAAATGCCTTCACGGTTTTAACGTTGAATGTAAATGGATTAAACTCCCCAATTAAAAGATATAGATTCGCAGAATGGATCAAAAAAAATGAACCATCAATATGTTGCATACAAGAGACTCATCTTAGACACAGGGACACAAAGAAATTGAAAGTGAAAGGATGGAAAAAAATATTTCATGCAAGCTACAGCCAAAAGAAAGCAGGTGTAGCAATATTAATCTCAGATAAAATAGACTTCAAATGCAGGGATGTTTTGAGAGACAAAGAAGGCCACTACATACTAATAAAAGGGGCAATTCAGCAAGAAGAAATAACAATCGTAAATGTCTATGCACCCAATCAAGGTGCCACAAAATACATGAGAGAAACATTGGCAAAACTAAAGGAAGCAATTGATGTTTCCACAATAATTGTGGGAGACTTCAACACATCACTCTCTCCTATAGATAGATCAACCAGACAGAAGACCAATAAGGAAATTGAAAACCTAAACAATCTGATAAATGAATTAGATTTAACAGACATCTACAGGACATTACATCCCAAATCACCAGGATACACATACTTTTCTAGTGCTCACGGAACTTTCTCCAGAATAGATCATATTCTGGGACATAAAACAAGCCTCAATAAATTTAAAAAGATTGAAATTATTCAAAGCACATTCTCTGACCACAATGGAATACAATTAGAAGTCAATAACCATCAGAGACTTAGAAAATTCACAAATACCTGGAGGTTAAACAACACACTCCTAAACAATCAGTGGGTTAAAGAAGAAATAGCAAGAGAAATTGCTAAATATATAGAGACGAATGAAAATGAGAACACAACATACCAAAACCTATGGGATGCAGCAAAAGCAGTGCTAAGGGGGAAATTTATAGCACTAAACGCATATATTAAAAAGGAAGAAAGAGCCAAAATCAAAGATCTAATGGATCAACTGAAGAAGCTAGAAAATGAACAGCAAACCAATCCTAAACCAAGTAGAAGAAAAGAAATAACAAGGATTAAAGCAGAAATAAATGACATAGAGAACAAAAAAACAATAGAAAGGATAAATATCACCAAAAGTTGGTTCTTTGAGAAGATCAACAAGATTGACAAGCCCCTAGCTAGACTGACAAAATCAAAAAGAGAGAAGACCCATATAAACAAAATAATGAATGAAAAAGGTGACATAACTGCAGATCCTGAAGAAATTAAAAAAATTATAAGAGGATATTATGAACAACTGTATGGCAACAAACTGGATAATGTAGAAGAAATGGACAATTTCCTGGAAACATATGAACAACCTAGACTGACCAGAGAAGAAATAGAAGACCTCAACCAACCCATCACAAGCAAAGAGATCCAATCAGTCATCAAAAATCTTCCCACAAATAAATGCCCAGGGCCAGATGGCTTCACAGGGGAATTCTACCAAACTTTCCAGAAAGAACTGACACCAATCTTACTCAAACTCTTTCAAAACATTGAAAAAAATGGAACACTACCTAACTCATTTTATGAAGCTAACATCAATCTAATACCAAAACCAGGCAAAGATGCTACAAAAAAGGAAAACTACCGGCCAATCTCCCTAATGAATATAGATGCAAAAATCCTCAACAAAATACTTGCAAATCGAATCCAAAGACACATTAAAAAAATCATACACCATGACCAAGTGGGGTTCATTCCAGGCATGCAAGGATGGTTCAACATCAGAAAAACAATCAATGTATTACAACACATTAAAAACTCGAAAGGAAAAAATCAATTGATCATCTCAATAGATGCTGAAAAAGCATTTGACAAAATCCAACATCCCTTTTTGATAAAAACACTTCAAAAGGTAGGAATTGAAGGAAACTTCCTCAACATGATAAAGAGCATATATGAAAAACCCACAGCCAGCATAGTACTCAATGGTGAGAGACTGAAAGCCCTCCCTCTAAGATCAGGAACAAGACAAGGATGCCCGCTGTCACCACTGTTATTCAACATTGTGCTGGAAGTGCTAGCCAGGGCAATCCGGCAAGACAAAGAAATAAAAGGCATCCAAATTGGAAAAGAAGAAGTAAAACTGTCATTGTTTGCAGATGATATGATCTTATATCTAGAAAACCCTGAGAAATCCACGATACACCTACTAGAGCTAATAAACAAATTTAGCAAAGTAGCGGGATACAAGATTAATGCACATAAGTCAGTAATGTTTCTATATGCTAGAAATGAACAAACTGAAGAGACACTCAAGAAAAAGATACCATTTTCAATAGCAACTAAAAAAATCAAGTACCTAGGAATCAACTTAACCAAAGATGTAAAAGACCTATACAAAGAAAACTACATAACTCTACTAAAAGAAATAGAAGGGGACCTTAAAAGATGGAAAAATATTCCATGTTCATGGATAGGAAGGCTAAATGTCATTAAGATGTCAATTCTACCCAAACTCATCTACAGATTCAATGCAATCCCAATCAAAATTCCAACAACCTACTTTGCAGACTTGGAAAAGCTAGTTATCAAATTTATTTGGAAAGGGAAGATGCCTCGAATTGCTAAAGACACTCTAAAAAAGAAAAACGAAGTGGGAGGACTTACACTCCCTGACTTTGAAGCTTATTATAAAGCCACAGTTGCCAAGACAGCATGGTACTGGCACAAAGATAGACATATAGATCAATGGAATCGAATTGAGAATTCAGAGATAGACCCTCAGATCTATGGCCGACTGATCTTTGATAAGGCCCCCAAAGTCACCGAACTGAGCCAAAATGGTCTTTTCAACAAATGGGGCTGGGAGAGTTGGATATCCATATCCAAAAGAATGAAAGAGGACCCCTACCTCACCCCCTACACAAAAATTAACTCAAAATGGACCAAAGATCTCAATATAAAAGAAAGTACCATAAAACTCCTAGAAGATAATGTAGGAAAACATCTTCAAGACCTTGTATTAGGAGGCCACTTCCTAGACTTTACACCCAAAGCACAAGCAACAAAAGAGAAAATAGATAAATGGGAACTCCTCAAGCTTAGAAGTTTCTGCACCTCAAAGGAATTTCTCAAAAAGGTAAAGAGGCAGCCAACTCAATGGGAAAAAATTTTTGGAAACCATGTATCTGACAAAAGACTGATATCTTGCATATACAAAGAAATCCTACAACTCAATGACAATAGTACAGACAGCCCAATTATAAAATGGGCAAAAGATATGAAAAGACAGTTCTCTGAAGAGGAAATACAAATGACCAAGAAACACATGAAAAAATGTTCAGCTTCACTAGCTATTAGAGAGATGCAAATTAAGACCACAATGAGATACCATCTAACACCGGTTAGAATGGCTGCCATTAAACAAACAGGAAACTACAAATGCTGGAGGGGATGTGGAGAAATTGGAACTCTTATTCATTGTTGGTGGGACTGTATAATGGTTCAGCCACTCTGGAAGTCAGTCTGGCAGTTCCTTAGAAAACTAGATATAGAGCTACCATTCGATCCAGCGATTGCACTCCTCGGTATATACCCGGAAGATCGGAAAGCAGTGACACGAACAGATATCTGCACGCCAATGTTCATAGCAGCATTATTCACAATTGCCAAGAGATGGAAACAACCCAAATGTCCTTCAACAGATGAGTGGATAAATAAAATGTGGTATATACACACGATGGAATACTACGCGGCAGTAAGAAGGAACGATCTGGTGAAACATATGACAACATGGATGAACCTTGAAGACATAATGCTGAGCGAAATAAGCCAGGCACAAAAAGAGAAATATTATATGCTACCACTAATGTGAACTTTGAAAAATGTAAAACAAATGGTTTATAATGTAGAATGTAGGGGAACTAGCAGTAGAGAGCAATTAAGGAAGGGGGAACAATAATCCAGGAAGAACAGATAAGCTATTTAACGTTCTGGGGATGCCCAGAAATGACTATGGTCTGTTAATTTCTGATGGTTGTAGTAGGAACAAGTTCACTGAAATGTTGCTATATTATGTAACTTTCTTGGGGTAAAGTAGGAACATGTTGGAAGTTAAGCAGTTATCTTAGGTTAGTTGTCTTTTTCTTACTCCCTTGCTATGGTCTCTTTGAAATGCTCTTTTATTGTATGTTTGTTTTCTTTTTAACTTTTTTTTTCATACAGGTGATTTGAAAAAAGAAGGGAAAGTTAAAAAAAAAAAAAAAAAAAAAAAAAAAGAAAAAAGACAAACAAGGGAAAAAAAAAAAAAAAAGATGTAGTGCCCCCTTGAGGAGCCTGTGGAGAATGCAGGGGTATTCGCCTACCCAACCTCCATGGTTGCTAACATGACCACAGACATAGGGGACTGGTGGTTTGATGGGTTGAGCCCTCTACCATAAGTTTTACCCTTGGGAAGACGGTTGCTGCAAAGGAGAGGCTAGGCCTCCCTGTATTTGTGCCTAAGAGTCTCCTCCTGAATGCCTCTTTGTTGCTCAGATGTGGCCCTCTCTCTCTGGCTAAGCCAACTTGAAAGGTGAAATCACTGCCCTCCCCCCTACGTGGGATCAGACACCCAGGGAAGTGAATCTCCCTGGCAACGTGGAATATGACTCCCAGGGAGGAATGTAGACCTGGCACCGTGGGACGGAGAACATCTTCTTGACCAAAAGGGGGATGTGAAAGGAAATGAAATAAGCTTCAGTGGCAGAGAGATTCCAAAAGGAGCCGAGAGGTCACTCTGGTGGGCACTCTTATGCACACTTTAGACAACCCTTTTTAGGTTCTAAAGAATTGGGGTAGCTGGTGGTGGATACCTGAAACTATCAAACTACAACCCAGAACCCATGAATCTCGAAGACAGTTGTATAAAAATGTAGCTTATGAGGGGTGACAATGGGATTGGGAAAGCCATAAGGACCAAACACCACTTTGTCTAGTTTATGGATGGATGTGTAGAAAAGTAGGGGAAGGAAACAAACAGACAAAGGTACCCAGTGTTCTTTTTTACTTCAATTGCTCTTTTTCACTCTAATTATTATTCTTGTTATTTTTGTGTGTGTGCTAATGAAGGTGTCAGGGATTGATTTAGGTGATGAATGTACAACTATGTAATGGTACTGTAAACAATCGAAAGTACAATTTGTTTTGTATGACTGCGTGGTATGTGAATATATCTCAATAAAATGATGATTAAAAAAAAAAAAAAAAAAAAAAAAAGAAATATCATGATGGCTATAATTTACTTCAAAATTCTTCAGCCTCCTCCCCAAATACTAAGCAAATATGAAAAATTTTAAGTAATGATTATATCTAGGTGATGGATATATGGGTATACATTAAATTATTTACTTTTTAATATGCTTGAATTTTTTTACAATAAAAAGTCAAAAAAATGCAAATAAAAACTACTGTGAGATACCATTTTTCACCCGTTGATTCACCAAGAAAAAAAAAGTTTGTAAATACACTTTGGTGGCAAGAGTATAGGGAAATGGGAGTATAAATTGATATAACCTCTTCAGAGGGAACTTTGGCAAAGACATCCTTGGATATCCTTTGACTCAGCAATTCTATTTCTAAGATTTGTCTTACAAATTATACTCAGACTAGTATATGTGAATAAGAATATTTACTACAGCGTTACTTCTGTAACAAAAGATTAGAGACAGCAGGTATGTCCACCAATAGGAGTTGTTAGGTAAATGTATGTATTATGATGTCTCCATACAATGAACACTGTACGGGTTAGACCTGTTTGCGGATAGGAGACTTTCTCCAAGATGTATTGCTAAATGAAAAACACAATGAGCAGAACAGCGTCTGTCTTATTTATCACTAAATCTCCAGTGCCTAGCAAAGGGCCTGGCACATAGTGGGTGCACATTTGTTGAGTGAATGAAAATACATCTGAGGATGACTCCTGTGAGTCAGGCTCCCTAGATACAGTCGGTTCCAAGACATGGACATGGGCCAAATGTCCAAAGTTCCAAAGTCTTCCTTTCCTAGATTCACGGACATCTGAACTTTCTCTAAGACATAGCATATCCTTCTTTGCAAAATCAAAAGGTGAACAATAAGACATTTTGAAGAGAAATGAGACAAAAATTTCAGAAAAAGGTGAAAAAGTTTGCCGAACCAGGAAACTGAAGTGGCAACTGGCATTTAATAGAAAGTATAGCTGCAAGCTTCCTGGTAACCAAGGGAAAAATGGGCCACAGAGCTTTTGTTATCTGGTAGAAGGAAGTACACTGATTCCTCAAGAGCCTTACCTGTCTGTCTAGGCGATGGTGTGCCCAAGGGCAATTAGTAACACGACTGAGGGGCAAACTGAGAAGCTTATCTTCTTGGTGCATGTATTTTGATCAGTGGTACATAAAATAAAACATGGTATTTATAGTAAGGGTGGAATGGGTGTATTAAGGGACTTTATGTAAAGTAACCATGAATATTTGGGATAGACCATATTACAGCAAAGGCATTACAGGCTTTTTTTTGGATTCCTCTCAATCTCTTGGGGTGCAGGTGTGGCCTTGGACCAGTAACTTTAGCTCTCTGAGTCTCATCTTCCCCATCTGGGAAAAGTAATTATTGTGCAGATGGAATGAGATGATGCATGAAAGTGCCTGGATTGGTAAATGCTTGCTGTGTTGTTCGTTATTATCATATTATCGTGAGCTTATGGCTAAAAGCATAGACTCTGGGGCCAGACTGCCCAATTCAGATCCCACCTCTACCACTTACTAGGGAAGACCTTGGGAAGGTCACTTAACCTCTCTGTGCCTCAGTTTCCTCCTCTGTAAAATGGAACAAATAGGATCGTTGTGTGGTTTAAATGAGTTGATAGCTGTAAAACCCTGAGAACAGTGCGTGGGCACCCAGTAAGTGCTATGTACGTGTTGGTTAAATAAATCCGAGTTTGTTCCCCTCTGCCCTTAGAGGCCCTTCAGGAGAAAAGTTCGAACATCCCAGGTTCAAAGAGAGACACGCTGTTTCCAGACATTAATTTCCAGAAGGAATGGATTTCTCTGGCACCAGTTGTCCTAAAGGTATTTGCTTCTTAGAAGGCAGAGAAGCAGGAACGCCTTTACAATGGTGGAGTCTCCCGGCAGCATGACTGGCCAGATCTGACTGCTTGGGGGGCGCGGCCCACTTCCCTCGCTGCCAGCACCCTTTCTCGGCGCCTGAAGAGAGGGCCCGGTGGCTTCTCCGGCGCGGGCCGGGGGCGGGCTCGGAGGAGGAGGAGGAGGAGGAGGAGAGGGAAGGCGCGCCCGGGATCCCCTCGCCCCCTCCCGCAGGCGCCCAGCGAGTGAGGACGTCCACCGCGACGGGAGGGAGGGAGCGGAGGAGACGGGCAGGCTCGGCGAGGCCATGTGATGCTGGGCGAGAGAGTCGCCGCCGCCGGAGCCGCCTCCTCTCCTCCCTCCGATCCCGGGCTGTCATGGCGACCCCCAACAACCTGACCCCCACCAACTGCAGCTGGTGGCCCATCTCGGCGCTGGAGAGCGATGCGGCCAAGCCGGCCGAGGCCCCCGACGCGCGCGAGGCGGCCAGCCCCGCCCAGTGGCCGAAGGAGAGCCTGGTCCTGTACCACTGGACCCAGTCGTTCAGCTCGCAGAAGGTAGACCCGGCAGGGAGCGGGGAATCGGGAATCGGGGTGCGCCCGGTGGCCAGGGGGCCTGGGGGAGGCGAGCCGGGAGGGCTTGGGGGTCTGAGGGCTGGTGAGAGACAGGAAGGGGGTAAACCCCAACCCCAAAGGACGGGAGACGCTGGGGTTCCAGGGCCCCAGAAGCACCGTCCCCAATTCTAGGCACATCCGTTCTGCTTCTTTCCCTTCCAGAGAGCCCTGGCGTGTTGGGGGGCTGAGAGGAGAGACAAAGGCCAGGGGAAGGACAGGGCGCTGCTAGGAAGGTGGCCTGTCTTGGAGGTGGGGGGGGGGCAAATGTGGGGATGGAGGAGCGCTTCCTGGGGTCCAGCCTCCAGTCCCAGTAGCCCCATGGCAAGCCTGCCTCCACACTGCCACCTTGGCCCCGTAGGCCTCCCACCACCCCTCTGCCCCTCTGCCCCTCTGTCCTGGCTGGAGGCCTTCCCCTGGCTGCGGCTTGGAGGGCCTGTCCCCAGTTTTGCCCTCTCTCCCTTATCTTGAGCTGGGAATGAAGGAGTTAACCCACCCCCTCAGACCAGCTAGGCTGGTTCCAACCTATCTGTGTTTTGCTCCTAAAGGCACCGGGGTTGTCCCAGCCTCTCAGACCCCGGGGAGTTGGGGGTCAGTTGGAAATCCAGCCTGGTGCTGAGTTCTCAGGGTTCCCACTTTCTGGGGCTGAAGGCCAGGGGCTGCACCTGTGAGACAAGGGCACCTCTAGGGGCGCAATCTGCCACCCTGGGTGAGCGTCCCTTCTCTGGGGCTCGGATTCAGCACCATGGCTAGGGACCAGTACTGGGTCCTGCTGGGGCCTAAGCGGCGTCTGCTACCTGACCCTCTGGCTCCTCTTCTCGCTGGAAGATCCTTTTGTTCCTTTCGCTCATTTTCCAAATGGAGAAATAGATTCTGTAAAGAGGAAAGGTCTTTGGACCAAAAGACTTGTGTTTGAGTCTTGGTCCAGGATCACTAGTTGGTTATGTGCTCTTCTGTGATCCTTAGTTTCATTATCTGGAAAATGGGAATAATAATAATAGCTAGTTCTTCTAATTCCAGCCCCTTCTCAGGGTTGCTTAGAGGGTTATTGAAGAGGCAGTTTAACTTAGTGTTCTAGACTGGCACTACTCAAACTGAGTGTGCATCAGAATGACTGCATGACCCTGGCTAAAACACAGACTACTGGGCCCCACCCCCAGAGGCCCTGATTCAGTAAATCTGGAGTGCACCCCAGATGCTGCATTTCCAACAAGCTCCCAGGCGGTGCTGATGCAGCTGATCCACAGATCACCCTTCTAATAGCCCTGGTGTATAGTCTAGGCTCTGAGGCCAGATAGTCCACAGTGGGACAGCCATCTTCCCCACTAACTTGCTGTGGGGTCTTGGACAGGTCCCTTTGCCTCTGCAAAGCCTCAGTTTTATAATCTGTAAAATGGGGCTGATGACAGTACATTCCTCAGAGGGCTGTTGTGAGGGTGGAATGAGATGTTGCACAAAAAGTGCTGATGGCAGTGCCTGGCGTGGATTCAAGGCTCAGTTAATAGTGGGTGTTACGATGTCATTAGGCAAAGGACGGTCTGGGTCAACCAAGGTCACACTGGGACTCCCACGAATTCCATACATGCTTGCTGGGCCCCACTGCATGACAGGTCCTATGCAAGCAGCTAGTGGTTTGGAGACGAATCAGATTGCTCCTGCCCTCCAGATTCCAGACCCTCTCTCACCCACACCTAAGGAGCCAGGCTGCAGTGGGAGGGACAGGGGAGGAGGTAGGGGGAGACTCCTGCTCTTCCCCTCACAGAATATTTTCTAATTCAGCCTGAGCTCAGGGCTGACTCGGGGGGCCCTTTCGTCAGGGATGGGGCCACCCACTGCAACCCCAGTTGTGACTAAACTAGCCTGGGCATCCTCCTGCCTCCCTTGCCAGGTCTTCCCCCTGCTCAGGGGCCCATGGTGGGTTCTAGAGTCACTGTGGCTTGGCAGAAAGGGCATGGTCTCTGCAGTCAGACGTTCCTGAGTTCAGCCTGATCGCTTACCAGCTATGTGACCTTGGACAAGTCATTTCACCTCTCTGAGTCTCATATTGGAAAAAGGGGACTTTGCAGCCTACCCTGCAGAATTCTGGGGGATTTAGAGGGCATAGGTGAGTTCTCTTCCTTCCCTTCAGTCCTAAAGGGCCTTGCTTACACACAGGAAGCAGTCCCAGCTGCAGAGCATCTGAGAGCCTGACCTTAATGGCACACACACCCTTAATAGCTGAAAAATAGCCCACCTCCAGCTGTGATTGCAACCCCAGAGGGGCTCTGGGGCTCTTCCAGACCCACAGGGCCGCAGGACAGTGTGGGAGTTAAGAGCCTAGACTCTGGAGCTAGACTTCTCCCAGCTCCGCCACTGACCAGCAGGGTAACTTGGGCAGGCTGCTTAACCTCTCGTGCCTCAATTATCCTCATTTGCAGATTGGAAACAATGCTAGTACTGCCTGACAGGGTCTTTGTAAGGCCCAAGCAAACTGATCCGTGTAAATCACCTGGCAGAACACCTGGCACGTAGAAAGTGCTCAGTAAATGCTGGTTGTTGCTGTTAAAGACATGGACTTTGCTATCAGTCAGACATGAGGTCAAATCCCAACTCTATCACTTCCCATCCATGTGATTTTGTGCAAGTATCTTCACCTCTCCAGGCCTCAGCTTCCTCATATGTTTGGGGGTAGTAGCAGTACCTCCCTCAGTGTTGTGAATACTAAAGGATATCATGCACAGTCACACACTTAGCACAACGCCTTTAAAAATGCATGCTAATAATGGATTTTCAAACACCATCATGGACGATTGTTGGGACCAAGGGGTTTCACAGAGGCTCTAAATATATGATGTGAATGTTAGCCTGCTTCTGAGACTGCTCCTGCATCCAACCTCTTCCTCCTTTGGAGGGGTGAGATTGGGGAGGGGGACAAAAAATGCACGGAGTCAAGGGGCCTTAATTCTCGTGCTGGCACTCCCACCAACTGGCTGTGTGACCTCAGATAAGTCCTGCCACTCTCTGGGCCTCAGTTTCCTCAACAAAAAATGGACTAGATATTCAATACAGCCTACCTCTTTCCCTCCCCTGGCAGGAAGAACTTGCTACTTACTTGCTGTGTGATTTTGAGCAAGTTATTTACTGCCTCTGTGCCTCAGTTTCCTCTTCCATAAAATGAACATAATACTAGTACCTACCTCTTGGGATTGTTGTAGGGATTAAGTGAGTTAATGTGTGAAGCTCTTAGAATAGTGCCTGTAAGTGTTGAATAAGACTTAGCTACTATTATTGTTGTTTCCACCAGAGTGAGAGCCTCTGAGGGCCATCCCTGGCTCCCTGAAGCAAGCCTGGTTCAAAGTTTCCCTTCTCCTATCCTCTCGGGGTCTGCCCTGTCCCAGATGTGCCCAGAGTGAGTCCCCAGCCCAGCCCTTGGCACCCAGGGATAAGAGACACAGCTCTGGTTCTGCCACTTAGGACCGAGCCAGCCTCCTAGAGTCCCCCCGCCAGACAAGGTGGGAGGAAAACAGAAGCTGATCTCTACCTCCTACCATGGCTTTGCCTTTCAAGCTCTTGGGCACTACCCATCCCCCACCCCCAGCCCTGACTGGATGGTACTTGATCACTTAGCCACCCCACCACCAAGAGGAGGCCCACAGATGAGAACTGACGGGGGCAGCAGTGCTGCCAGACCCACTGGACTCACTGTCCTCAGCTCAGACACCAGCAGTGGCTCCCCAGGTCCCTCCGTGTAAAACCTAGAGTCTCCACATTTGCCTCAGGCCCTTCCGCAGGGTCCTGAACTTATTTGGCTCATTGACCTCTCGACAGGTGTGGGAAGCCTGTGGACCCCTCTCGGAATGATGTTTTTAATTAAATAAAATAAAATACATTTTGAAGGACAGCTATCAAATATTTTAAGGACAAATTTGCTATATAATAATAAATGTGTTCCTGTATTAATCTATTATATAATACAGTCCAGTGGCCGCTCTGATAACTACTGTAATGTTGAAGTCATGATGCGTGGCAGTGATAGTTTGAACTAACTGCAAGTATAAAGTGATAAAAAAATATCTGTGACTTCTGGTGGTGACAATATTCCAGGCACTGCTGACACTACTGTGCTTTGTCGCCTACATTCACAATTGAAGAAAATGCTAAATGTCAGTCTGAGATTACTGAAAATAAACCTGCACTGTCTCCCACACACATCGAAGGATTCCCTAAGTTTATTCATGGACGCCCCTGCTCTGGGCACCTTGATTCGAAGGCCCTGTGCACGATCCTCGCTGACTCCTCTGTGCCTCGACTTCCCCATCCAGTCTGCTCCAGCCACTCTGCCCTCCTTGCTGTTTCAAACATGTCAGACATGCTCCTGCCTGGGAGCCTTTGCACTGGCCGTTCCCTCTGCCCGGAACACTCTTCCCTCTGACATCTGTGGGGTCCCCTCCCTCACCTCATTGAAGCCTTTGTTCAGATGTCACCGCAGAGAGGCCTGCCCTGACAGATGACCCTATTTTCAGTTGCCACCCATCTCCCTGGCCCTCTGGCATCCCTACTACCCTGACCATGCTCTATTTTTCCTTTTTTCCAGTGCACTCACCATCTTTTTTTAATTAGAGAAGTAGTAGGTTTACAGAAAATACGTGCAGAAAATACGTGCAGAAAATACAGGGTTTCCATTAGTGTGGTACTTTTGTTACAATTGGTGAAACAATATTATTATCGTTGTTCTATTAACTGTAGTCTATCATTTACATTTGGGTTCACTATTGTATAGTCCTATGGGTTTGGGTTTTTTTTAAAATTTTTATTCTAGTAACATATATACAACCTAAAATATCCCCCATTTAACCACATTCAAATATATAATTTAGTGGTGTTAACTGAGTTCACAATGTGTGCTGCCATCACCACCATCCATATATATATATATATATATATATATATATATATATATATATATAATATATATTTATTTACCATATACTTTTAACTATTTATGTCCGTCTGTCCCCACTGGACTGTCAGCTTCCTGCAGGAGGAAGCTCTGTTTTGTTCACTGCTAGTCTCCAGCTCTTAGAACATGACCAGGCACATAATAGGCAATCAATAAACAAGTGTTGAAAAGTGATGAATTTATAAACATAAGAGGTCACATTAAAAAAAGAAAGAATTTGAGATGAATAAACTGAGGCTCTGAGACTCTAAGTGTCTTTTACAAAGTCACAGTGCAGCTGGATGGCAGGGCAGAGATGCCACCTCAGCCCTTCACGGTGGCCTCATAAACAAGGGCCTAGAGAGGAGAGGGGCCGTGCTTGACTCCTGATCATGAAGCACCAGTGGGGGAATTTCAGGCCCCCACAGCGAGGATAGTTTACCCAGAGACCGCCGATGTCTGGTAGCACCGAGTAATGACCACTGAAGTCCGCTCCAGCCTGCTGGCGGCACTGATAGCAGATGGCCTTGGTGGCTACATGCCCTTCCCCGGGGACTAGCTTCCTCCCTGCACCCTCCCCTCCCCTGCAGGATGGCACATGGCTTTGGCCTGCAGCTCAGCCAAAGGAGAGAGTCTCCTTGGCCACCGGCACCAGCGGGGTGACCCGGAGGCAGCTCCTGGCAGCACTGTCATGCCTCTTTAAGATAGTCCCATCCCCAGGCAGTAACCCCACCCCACACCCTCACTGGAGCCTCAGTGGTTGCTGGGGGAGGACGCCCTGCCAGGAGAGAAGGCCAAGTGTCTAGACCTGCCAAGGACAAAGGCCTGGTTTGCCCTCTGTTTCCACCCCATCATTTGGAGGTCCCAGCTTGGCCTGGAGACTGGACAGCTGGGCAGGGCCTGAGTGCTAGGGCCTGAGGATGCCCAAATAGGGGCGTGGGGGGGGGATGGGGCAGCTTTGCTCCTGCTACAGCTCTAACTCCAGCCTCGATTGCACTGGGGTTTCTCCAGGGCACAGGTACCAAATGTACGCTCACACATACACTCTTGCTCATGCACACTCACACACACACAGGTGCATGCACTCTTAGACACACTAATGCAAATGCACCCATGCACACACTGATACAATGGACACTTGCTCACTCACATAGTTGCCACTCACACTCATGTGCACACATTCACACTCACTGACACACACCTGCACACTCACACAAGATGCAAACAGATGCCACCCTGGGGCTGCTTGCTCTCAGCAGCTGTTCCTCCTCCTCTCTCAGACAGAACCAGCACTTCCTCCCACTCCCGAGGAGAGGGACGGAGCCAGCCCCCTCCTGCGTGCTCCCGGAGACCACGTTGCCAGCTCACACCAGGGCTGCAGGGCTCTCCGTCAACACGGAGCCCAGCTCCCTCATTTTATTGTTGGGAAAATGGAAGCCCAGAAAGGGGTAGGGAAAGCTCCAAGGTTGCAAAGCATTGCCGTGGCAGAGTCAGGGCGAGCATCCAGGGACTCTGCCTGCAGGCCGTGCTTTTGAATCTTTATGAATGAGTGTTGGGGGTTCAGGGGCTAATTACCTCTCACTCCCCATAGTTCACCAAATGGAAGGGGGTGTCCATGTTAGCTGTGAGATTGGGGCTTGGGGCCTCTAGGACATCAACCAGGGGCGAGGGGCAGTCTGTGTGTTTATAATAACAGTGATGGTAGAATCCATGTATTATTAACCTCCTGCGCTGGGGCTGTATCCACATCGCCCCATTTCAATCTTACACCAGCCTTGAAGGAATAGATTACGTTCCTCAATTCACAGAAACTGCAGATCAGAGATGCTGAGTGACTAGCCCAAGGTCACCCAGAAAATAAGCAGCAGAGCCAGCTTCAAGCCCTGGTCATCTGCCTCTAGAACCTGACGCTGTTCCGTAGGAACCAATGCATTTACGCCCCTCAACAGCCCTCTGAGGGACTCACCAGTAGGACTCCCATTGGACAGGCAAGGAAATTGAGGCATACAGAAGTAGATACATGTCCAGATCAACCAGGAAGTAAGTGGTAGAGCTGGGGTGTTCTAGTTTGCTAATGCTGCCGGAATGCAAAACATCAGAAATGGATTGGCTTTTATAAAAGGGGGTTTATTTGGTTACACAGTTATAGTTTTAAGGCCATAAATTGTCCAAGGTAATGCATCAACAATTGGATACTTTGGTACCTTCACTGGAGGATGGCCAGTGGCATCTGGAAAACCTCTGTTACCTGGGAAGGCATGTGGCCAGCATCTGCTCCAAGTTCTGATTTCAAATGGCTTTCTCCCAGGATGTTCCTCTCTAGGCTTCAGCTCCTCAAAACTGTCACTCTTAGTTGCTCTTGGGGCATTTGTCCTCTCTTAGCTTCTCCAGAGCAAAAGTCTGCTTTCAAAGGCTGCCTCCAAAATGTCTCTGTAAGCTGAAGTTCCTCTCTCAGTTCTAGTGAGTCCTTCAAAGTGTCCCTCTTGGCTGTAGCTCCTCTTCAGAATGTCACTATCAGCTGCACTGAGTTCCTTCTGTTTGTCAGCTCATTTATATGGCTCCAGTAATTTCATTCAGACCCACTCTGAATGGGCGGGCCAACACCTCCATGGAAATTACCCAATCAGAGTCATCACCCACAGTTGAGTGGGGTGCATCTCCATGGAAACACTCAAAGAATTACAATCTCATTAACACTGATAGGTCTGCCCACACAAGATTACATCAAAGATAATGGTGTTTGGGGGGACATAATACATTCAAACTGGCACAGGGGGTTTGAACTGAGACAGTCTGGCACTTGGTCCAAGGAACTGGCCACAGCACCACACCCTCTTCCGGGTGCCTAACTCCTGGCTTCTGGGAGGGAGACTGGGGATGCCCAGTCACAGGATTTGCCACCCCAGTTGTGTCAGGGGGCATTGATGCTCAAGGAGAACAGGCCTTTGCCTCTCCCAGGGGTGCCCTCCTTCTCCCCTGGACTGGAGCCAAAAGATGGGGAGGAGAGTATGGGAGTGGGGTGCTTGCCATCCTCTTGCTAGGGAATCTGGTACAAGTCCATCCCCTTCTCTGAGTCTTGGGCCACAAAGAGGGGGCAGTCGGTCTAGGTGCTTTCACCTGGGACTTCCAGCTCAGACACACTGGGCCAGGTCAGGAGCATCCATCGCCCTCAAAGCCCTCCTCGAGCTCCCATCAGCCCAGAGGTTTGTCTGGGACCCCCTGGAGACAAAGAGAAAGGCTCAGAAGGGGAAAGCCCAGGACTCTGTAGAAAGGAGGCATTCCCCAGGGTGGAAAGCACTGGTCTGGGAGTCAGGAACCATTGCTTCCAATTTTAAGTCTGAGGCTAAATTGCTGTGTGACTTTGGGTAAGTTACTTGCCCTCTCTGGGCTTTAGTTTTCTTGTCAAGAAAACTAGGGAGATCCTCTCTGCTCTGCCCATTTCTGGGGGGCTATTGTGAGCATCCAACCAGGCAACCAGCTGGGAAGGGGCTTGGGGTACTAAAGGGTTGGGCTGATGTTGGCAAACTTATTTTTCACCTCGCTTTGTTCCCCTAAATAATTTGAGAAATTTAGCTATTGATTATGATGATGATAAGGTTTTCTGTGATTTTCTAGTCAGATCTACCCCTGGAGGCCAGGCTGAGTGTCCACTGATGAGAATGATGGTCATGAACTGAACACCTCCTATGTGCCAGACACTGGCTGGTACTGTTTAGTATCCCCTTTTTGCAAATAACGAAACTGAGGCTCAGAAGGGTTGAGGAATTTGCCCAAACTCACACAGCAGAGCCAGGAATTCTAACCCGGGTGTGTCCAACTGTAAAACCCAGGCCTTTAACCACCCGGCGGCACTGCCCCTTGTCCCCAGATCAGGGCAGCATGTCCCCCAACGCCAGGCATGTGCCCCTGGGAGATAACCCCCTGAGTGCCCAAGCACAGACTGGAAGCAACAGTGTCCCCTCCTGTGTGTGACCTCTGACCTCCCTCCCTGCACGCTCCGCCCCACCTGGGCAGAGCATCCCGGTGTGTCCGCCCGCCTTCCCTGCTCTGACCCTGCACCTGCAGGTGCGGCTGGTGATCGCCGAGAAGGGCCTGGTATGTGAGGAGCGGGACGTGAGCCTGCCGCAGAGCGAGCCCAAGGAGCCCTGGTTCATGCGGCTCAACCTGGGTGAGGAGGTGCCTGTCGTCATCCACCGCGGCAACATCATCAGCGACTACGACCAGATCATCGACTACGTTGAGCGCACCTTCACAGGAGGTACGTGGGCCCCAGGGCCCAGGCCTGGCTGCAAGAGCTCAGGACCTGCGAGCTCAGGCAGGGCCCCAGGACCTGGGAGGCCTGGGGAGACCCGCTGGGCCACAGGTGGGGCCTGGTCTCCCCAAAAGGAGCCATGGGGCTACAGGCAGGGCTCAGCTGCTCCCCCTGCCCCAAGAACCACAGAGCCCAAGCACGGCCACAGATCCCAGGAGCCACACACACACACACACACACACACACACACACACACACACACACACGAGAAATAGCTTGGCCCAGATTCACCACCCCACCCCACCCTGAGCATCAGGGTCATAGTCTCCCTCCCCCAGGAACTCTGGAGTCATAGGCCTCAGAACCTTGGGAAACCTGCAGACATGGCAGGGCAGGGCTCAGTTTCCCCCACAAGGAGCCAGGGGGCTACAAGCAGATAGCAGGTGCCTCCCAGGATGTGCAGAGCCCAGGCAGGGCCACAGATTTGCCACAGATCGCTGGGAATTCCACAGAACACCCCCATCCCTGGTACTTGAGAGAAACAGCATGGCTCGGACACCCCTCTAAGAGCACTGGGGCTAAAGCCTCACTCCACCAGGAACTCTGAGGTCACAGGCAGGGCACAGACCCCCCATGAGGTCCCCCAGACAGGGCCAGATCTCCCTCAGTCCCCCCTGAAGCCCCAGGAACCCATGGTCATGGTCAGAGCCCAGACGCCCCAGAACCTCACAGATGGGAGCAGAGTCACTAAGTCCCTGTGGACACACAAGGACCCAGAGGTCCAGAGTCAGAAAAGTCTTGCCCAAGGTCACACAGCCATTAGTACCAGCGCCAGGACTGGCCCAGAGCTCTGGCCTCTCCCTGTGTCCTCTCCCTCCCTTCACCCCTGGTCAGGCACCTGGATCCCGCAGCCCAAGACGGGTCTCCGCCCTGCAGGAGCTCACTGCCCACCGCAGAGGCTGCCCACAGCCACCGAGAGGGGATCAGGGCCCAGGCATTACTGTTCAAAAAGAACAGGAATTAGCTGCCAGGTGTAAAAATCAAGGAGCGTTCCCTTTAGAAGCCCCCAGGTTTCCAGCTTCTCTTGAAATCTGGCAACACCAGCCCTAGACGCCTGCCCAGCAACAAGTCTGAAGGAGGGAGGAGCTGCCCCCTTGGAGGGACAGCTGGACAGGGCTGGGGTGAGAAGAGGTGGCTGGGGTGGGGGTGAAGGGACCACGCAGGCTTCCTTCAAGCCCAGCAAGAGTACCAGAAGGGGGTGGACCCGGGGCCTCTGGGCTGCTTCTTCCCGGGGTGCTGGGGTTCTGGGGTGGGCGGCGCCGAGGCTGCCTGGGGGGATCAGGGGCGGGGCGGTGAGGGGGGTCCGCCTCCACCCGGCCAGCGCCCCGCGGTGCCCCGCAGAGCACGTGGTGGCCCTGATGCCCGAGGCCGGCAGCCCGCAGCACGCGCGGGTGCTGCAGTACCGCGAGCTGCTGGACGCGCTGCCCATGGACGCCTACACGCACGGCTGCATCCTGCACCCCGAGCTCACCACCGACTCCATGATCCCCAAGTACGCCACGGCCGAGATCCGCAGTGAGTGCCCGGCGGGCTGGGCGCCGCGAGCCTCTTCCCAGCCCCCTTGGTCGCCCACCTGCTTCCCTCCCACGGGGCTGCTCCCTCCTCCTCCTCTTCCTGCCACTCATGGTCTCTTCCTTTCTTCCCTTTCTTCCTCCTCTTCCCCCTTCTCTCCCTTGGCTGTCTGTCTGTCCCTTCCTCCCTCTGTCCCTTTCTGTCTGCGTGTTAGTCCTTGTCTCCCCCTCTGGGTGCCTCTCACTTTATCTCCCTTTTCATCTTCTCCCTTGCCTTCTTTCTGTCTTTCTCTCTGTCACTGTCTGTCTCTCTGTCTCTGGGGTCTTGCTTGCTTTCTCTCCCCTTCTCTTTCTGGCCTTCCCTCTTGCTTACCTGTTTGTGACTGACAGTGTCTTCCCTCTGTGCAGTCTCTCTGCCCTCCTCCTCTCATCCTGCCACTCCAGACAGAGGCAGTGGGGCTGTCTGCGCCCCCACCCTCACCCCACTCCCGGAGGCTTGTCTTGTCCATGGGAAGCTGGAGCACCTCCCCAGAGGAGTGCCAGCCCCAGACACTTGAGGTCAGAGCCTGGGGAGGGTCCTGGACTGCCAGGGTTGTGGTCGGCGGCCCGGGGTGCTGAGTGATAACAGGGTTGGGGTCAACAAGGAAGACTGCCCCGATATGGCAAAGCCCCCGGCAGGATCTCTGATTTCTGCTTCAAGGGTTACCCATCTACTGCCCTGACTGCCATCCTGGACATTTACAGAGCCTAGTTCATCCTTGTGTTTCCACTGCCCAGGAAATGGATGTTGGATTAAATCAGATGAACCACCAGCATCTGTTTACAGACGTTGGTCCTGGCTCTGTGCAGACACCATGGGTCCTACAAACAGGCAAGATGTAAAGCTGCCTCACAGATAATATGTGCTCAGTAAATGGTCGCTTCCTCCCTCCCCAAGGAATGAAGCTGATGTCCCGAGTTGGGGAGAGGAGCAAGTTATGGAACTCAGCCACGTCCCTTTAGAGTCCCCTTGAACAAGACTCATGACTTGCTTATACTGTCCTGTCCCTGTTCAGTCAGTAACATTTAGTTATTTATACTGTCCTGTCCCCATTTAGTCAACAACAGGCTCTGGGCAGAGGGCTGGGGACAGACACAAACTCTGCTCTCCCAGTTTTGTAGGAGCAGGTAGACAAGTAACCAGGCAATTACAGTGCAGGGCTAAGTAAATTTCAACAGCTCTCAGAAGGCAGTCTGGCACTCTAGATCAAACATGAAAAGGCCCACTCCTTGGAGATTATCCTGCAGTTACATTTGGACATGTGTATCAAGAAGTACTTACAAGGATTGTCACTGCATCATTGTTTGTAATGGCAAGAGGTTGGAAATAACCTAGCTGTCCATGGGTTGGGAACTGGGTAGATAAATTATGGTACGTCCATACAATGGAATACTATGCAGCTGTTAAAAAAATAATTGGCATAGGAATGCTCTTAAGATATATTAGTGAGTGTGAAAAATGAAGGGCAAAAAATATGTGTCTAGTGTGTTGCCATTAATGTACTTAAATGAGAGTTAAATGGATACACAGATGCTTGCAAACGCCAGGAGTGCCTTTGGATGGGATACACAAGAAGCTGACAGTAGTGTTTGCCTGGAGAGCAGAAGTAAGGGATGGAAGAATGAGAGATTTACTTTTTGCTATTTGAAATTTTAACAAGTATGCCCTGCAACCTGTTTAAAATATAAATAAATCAAACCTTTTTTTTTAATTCATTTTTATTGAGATATATTCACATACCATACAGTCATCCATGGTGTACAATCAACTGTTCTCAGTCCCATCATATAGTTGTGCATTCATCACCCCAATCTATTTTTGAACATTTTCCTTACACCAGAAAGAATCAGAACAAGAATAAAAACATAAAAGTAAAAAATAACACCCAAATCATCCCCCCATCCCACCCTATTTTTCATTTAGTTTTTGTCCCCATTTTTCTACTCGTCCATCCATAAACTGGATAAAGGGAGTGCGATCCACAAGGGTTTCACAATCACACTGTCACCCCTTGTAAGCTACATCATTATACAATTGTCTTCAAGAGTCAAGGCTACTGGGTTGCAGTTTGGTAGTTTCAGATATTTACTTCTAGCTATTCCAATACATTAAACCTAAAAAGTTTAATCTATATAGTGCATAAGAATGTCCACCAGAGTGACCTTTCGACTCCATTTGAAATCTCTCAGCCACGAAGCTTCACTTCGTCTCTTCTCGCATCCCCCTTTTGGTCAAGAAGGTGTTCTCAATCCCACAATGCCGGGTTCAGACTCATCCCCGGGAGTCATATCCTGTGTTGCCAGGGAGATTTACCCCTGGGAGTCAGAACCCACGTAGCAGGGAGGGCAGTGAGTTCACCTGCCGAGGTGGCTTAGCTAGAGAGAGAGGGCCACATCTGAGCAACAAAGAGGCACTCAGGGGGAGACTCTTAGGTACAATTATAAGCAGGTTTAGCCTCTCCGTCAGGCAACCACTTTTGTACTTTCTAGACAATATATATTTGCTTTGCTTTCAAACCTTTTTTTTATATAGTACCAATGAGTGTTACGATAAGGGGAGGCTGGAGGCTGCAGAACTACAGAAGATGTCCATCCCAGCCTCTGGGGCTGTGGAAGGCTTCTTAAATGCAGCAGCATCCAAGAATGAGTGGGAGTTTGAAGGAGGACAGGGCAACCCCTCTCAAATTCAGGGGTGGAAGAGGATTGTTGGAGGAACTGAAGAAGTTCAATGTGGTTGAATTATAGCCGAAGGCAGGAGACTGGTCATGGTATGGCCTGGGAACAGGTCTGGTGGAAATTGGGTTTTATCCAAAGCTCAATGGAGAAACAGGGATGAGAAGGGACATGCTCAGATCTGCATTTTACAGACATCATTCTTTCAACCTGGAGAAGAGTGGATGGGGCAGTTAGGGGGGTCCTGGCTGTTGTCTGGATGAGCAATGGTGAGGGCGGAGGCACCTCTAAGTGCTTCTGGGGGCTGGAGGCAAATGCTTCTGGGGGCTCCCGTCCTGTCTTGAGCCATTTGAAGATGCCTAGGAGGCAGGGGGATCCAGAGCAGGCCCAGTCTGCTTTCTCTTTTGAGGGGGCAGGGAGGTGCTCAGGGCTTCAGCCCAGGCGGGGGTGCGGTGGGGACAAGCCTCAGAGATGCAGAATGAGCGGAATCCAGCCTGCAGTGACCCCCCACCCCAATCAGTCTGAGGTATCCCCTTGGCCTGGCCTGCCCTCCTCGAGTCGGAACCGAGCCACATATACAGCCCTGGAGGATGCTGTACCTGACCTTCACACTCATAAAACACTGATGAGGCTTAATATAGCCCCAAAGCTGAAAGAGCCAGGAGTGTGTTTCCTGGGGTTTGTGTCAGGCAAGGAGTGGTGGATGACGAAACCTCAGAGGCGGGAGGCTGAGCAACTGTGACCATTCATTCACTCGTCTCACTCACTCATTCATTCATTCAGCAGTCACTCAGATCCTGTTCTGTGCCAGGTTTCAAGGACACAAGAATGAATCTGACACAGCCCCTGCCCTCCAGAAGCTCACATTCTAGGGGGAGAGACACACATCCAGAGATAAGTAGGTTAGCACCAAAGTCTTCATATACAGCTGTACCGGCTGTCCCTGCACAAGCCTGTGGGGTGCTGTTCAACTAGAGCACAATGTGAATGGGGCTGCGCATAGTAGCTTCTGGCAGAAGTCTGTATAGCGTACACTGGGGCACAAAAGCACTGAGTGGTCAGACCTGGAGAATCGGGAAGGGCTTGGTGGAGCAGGTGATCTTGAGCTGAGTCTGGAAGGGGTTTTCAGGAATAGAGAAGGGTATTCCAGGAAGAGGGAGCAGAGTGAGCAACAGCATAGAGGTTTAGAATGGTCTGGTGTGTTCAAGGAATGGCAAGCATTTGGATTGGCTGGTGCGTTACTTTCTAAGGACAGGGAAGTTGGGTGAACTCAGTGAAAGATAAGTAGGGGAAAGGGAGAGAAGCAGGATCCTGCAAATCTTTTGGGCTTGGACATTACCTGGGTGCTGCACGACTGAGCCAGGAATAGATTTTAAGCAGACAGTGACATAGTCAAGGGCGTGGCTGAGGAAGCACTCTCTGGCAGAAGGATGGAGAAAGGCTTGGGCTGGAGGGAGTGGAGGTGGCAGTGGTGAATTAGGTCGTCCAGGTGAGAGATGATTTGGGGTCTGAACTATGGCACAATCTAAGGGTTGAAGGGGGGAGGTAGAAAATGGGAAAATATGAAAACAATTAAGGTGGAAGAATCAAAAGGACCTTAAAATAAAATCAGGGACTGATTTTATGTAGTGAGCAGTTGTTGAGGATAATACTCAGGCATCTGGCTTGGCTTGGTGTGGGGGTGGGAGGTGCTTAAATTTAGGGAGAACATAGTGGGAGGAGCAAGTGAGCAGGGAAGATGATGAGGTCAGTTGGGCAAGGATGAGTCTGAGGAGCCTGGGGGATGTCCAAGACCCCAGGATCTCATCCCACTGAATTATTTCACCTCACTCTTATAAAACCCATAGCTTACAGTTAGGTTGATTTTCAAAGTTAGTTTATAGGACATTTCCTTTCTCCCATTAATAATAATTCTCAGTGTGTTGCCTTGACCCACTTTCCATTGCCCTTGACCTTTTGGCATCTTTAAAAGGCCAGTTTTCCCAGGAAAGATGGGTCATCAAGTCCCTGAATCTTTAGGGACATTGCCTCACCAGAAGCAGAAGTTTCAAGGCACCGAAGGTCTTCTGTATTTTTTCTTGCATTAAACAGGTTTTTCTGAGTGGGGTACAGTGAGTGAGAGACAGATCTAAGTTCAGAGGCTGTTCGTCACTTACTAGTGTGGGACTGTACTTAGCCTCTCTGAACCTGTCTCCTCACTGTAAAAGAAGGAAGGAGGGCTAGGAGAAACTTGAAGTATGAGTTTGTCCAGCTTTAGGGCTGTATCCATTTCTGGCTAACTGCTGCTCAGTGAGGTGCCTTGACCCCTTGTGCCCCAGGCAGATGACCCTCTGGGTCCCGCAGCATTCCGTCATTCTTCCTTTGCAGCATCAACCATGCTGTGCCATAGAGATTTCTCTATGTGTCCCCCACTAACCTGAGCCAAAGGCAGGTGCTAATGTTGGATGTTGCTATTGTTACTTCCCTGACCAATGTTTGGATGGAACCTATTTCAAGTCGTGTAGGGGCATGGATGAGAGAGGCACTGGGTGTCAGAGGTAGTCCTCTCTCCCCAGGACACTTAGCCAATGCCACCACGGACCTCATGAAACTGGACCATGAAGAGGAGCCGCAGCTCTCCGAGCCCTACCTTTCCAAACAGAAGAAGCTCATGGTGAGTGCCCGCAGGCCTTCTGACTCCCCTCCCCCACCATCTTTTCCATGGAAAAGAACTACCTGGAGAAGCGGTTTCCAAGTAGAGGATCAGCTGATGACATGAAATGGCAAAAGCATTGGCTTGCTCTCCAAATCCTGCCTCCTCTGCCATTTATTGGCTGTGTGACCTTGGGAAAGTCATATATCCCTGGAGCCTCTGTTTCCACATGTCCTAGGTTGGGTACCTAAAAGCAGAGCACTGAACACAGGTACTTGGCCAAGTGAGGTATTGGGGGAGTGCCCTGAGGAGAGCACTGTAAGGAAGGGAAGGATCAGGAAGGGGAAGGAACCCTGCTTCCACCTGACCCCACAGGGAGCTCTGGGGCATTAAGGTCACCATGAGTTTGATCCACCTTGAGGCAAGGGGCCAGCCTTTTCTACCCCCATTCCACCAGTCATCGTACAGACTTCTAGGGGACAGGAGTGGGCACAATCTCCCAAGTATTTCTGAGCAAGGCAGCTTCTCATTGGCTGAGAGTAATTCTCTGGAGAAGAGGGCAGCTATGAGCCATGAGCAACCAAGACTCCCAACCTCAGGGATGAGTGTACTAGCCCTGTAAAAGGAATCTTGAGTGGGGCAGCCAAGCTCACAGGCCTTTTGTGAGCACGCGATGATGGTGCCTTGTAATGGTGGGGCATCCTGTACACTTGGAGACTGGGTTTGCAGGATGGGGTTTAGGTGAATCCCCTGCCATCCCTGGTCATCCCCAGGTCCAGTGAGACCAACCCAGCCTCTCTGGCTCCTACCTTTCCTACCCCCAGGCCAAGATCCTGGAGCATGACGACGTGAGCTACCTGAAGAAGATCCTCGGGGAGCTGGCAATGGTACTGGACCAGATCGAGGCCGAGCTGGAGAAGAGGAAGCTTGAGAATGAGGGTGGGTGCCAGTCCTGGGGTAGGTGGAGGCTGAAGCCCACCCGGCCCACCCTACCCCTGTCCCATCCCAGCTTCTTTCTTTCCAGAGATCTCAGAAGACCTCCCAGGTGGTTAGGGTCATGGGCTGTGGAGTCACAGAGATCAGGGTTCAAGTCCTAGCTTGACCACTTACTATCTGAGTGCCCTTGGGGCCAGCTGAGTTCACTTCTCTGGATCTTGGTTTCCCATCTGTAAGATGGAGATAATAACAGGACCTACTCCATAGAGTTTTAGAGAGATGGCATGAAAAAATGCATGTAGAGTGCTCAAATCAGCGCATAGTAGGTGTTTAATAAAGGTTGGTGACGATGATAGTGGTGGTGGTGATGGTTGTGCTGGTGCCGGCCTACCACACCACCTCACCTGTCCCCTGCTCAAGGATGTGCTTTGGCTCCCTCATACTGCAGCCAGACTTCCAGCCTCACCCAGACTCTGACCTTGACTCTTCCTGCCCTCAAGTTGGTCTCTTCTCTGGACTGAATTTGGACATGCCAAATTCATTCCCATCTCCGTATCTTTGCTCCTGCAGCTCCTCCAGCCTGGTGTAGCCTCTCCACCCCATTCCCCTCTCTTTTCCTTGTTACACACCATCTTTGCTACAGCCCTTCTTTAAATTTTATTCTGGACCTTCACATCTTGCCCCGTTTTAGGCCCCGATTACTCCTGTCTCCCCAAGAATGCAAATGTGTACATCACATGCAACATGCACTGCTACACTCACAGCCTCATGGATACACATCTAGCGGGGAAGTTTGTCAAGCACAGTGCTTCAAAAGATGGGGTTAGAGTCAGGAAGATTTGAGTTAGAGTTTCAGCATTGCTGCCTGTACTGTGTGACCTTGGACAGGTTGCTTTCCCTATTGGAGCCTCAGTTTCCTCATCTGTAAAGAGGGGTGGTAATAATACACTTTAAAACCTTAACTCCATCTTGTTGGACTCTTGTGAAAATTAAAAGCACTCAGCACAGTGGCTGGCAGGTACTAGGTTAATACATTTGCCAGCTAAAGGCATGCACAGTCCCCAAGTGAGAAGACAGAAGCTCAAAGAGATGAAGTGACTTGCTCAAGGTCGTGCAGCTCAGAAACGGCATAGTTAGGGTAAGAACCATTCCTTCCGGGTGGGTCCAGTGTTCCTTCTAGCAGGAATGAAGCAGGAGGCGAGGCCATCATCTGAGAGAGAACTATGGATCGAGTTGTGAAAAGTGAGGAGACAGGATGAAAGATTTGAACTTCTCTCCAGCAGGAAGCGCAGGGATGGACTTCTGTACCACCTCCAAATCAATATTAACCCCAGAAAACAGTCCTCTCCTCATACCAATAGGAGTTTATGGACCACTGCCCCCAAATACCTCTGGTACTTGCTCATTGGCCTCCTGGCCCTACTGTTTGCGGCCGGATTGGCTACTGTTGCCCCACGTTGGGCGCCAGTTTGTCCCGGCCCGCGGGACGTTCAACGGAGGCTCGGAGTCCTGTGAGGGAGGAATGGTATGGGACAAGAGACACGAGGAATGACAGCAAGACAGGTTTCTGATCAAGCTGCAAAATTTTATTGAAGAGGCAGGTTATATATACTCTAAGGGTGGAGGGAGTGGCTAGTAAGGACGGGTGGCGATCTAGGATTGGCTGCTGCTGCTAGGGTGGAAGGCAAACGTAGGGGGATTGGCGGTTGCTGTTGCTGGGGGTCTGGGATTGGTGGTAGCTGTTGCTGGGGTGGATGTCCAATGGGCGGCTACTGTTTAGGCGCGAACTAGCTACTGCTTGGGCGGGAACTACTGTTACTTCCTAGAAGAAGGCTAATTATAGCTTAGGCTGTTCTTGCATCAGCCCTGGCGGCCATGTTGCATGTTACCGGTATCGCTGAAGGTGAATATTATATATGCTACCTTAATTGTCCCCAACACTCTCCCTAGGGAGTGGGGAAGCGAGCCTACTCAGACACATAATAGGACATCTGGAAGTACTGAGTCCCTCCTGGGCTCTGTGGCCATCGATTTAAAGCTTCGCTGGTCATCTTCATTGGGAGATTGTCTCTAGCAGGCAAGGTGGGCAGACTCCAAGAAGGCACAAGGTGGAGTTCATCCAGGGCTGGGGCATTGCAAAGGGAACATATAGCTGACAGAGAGGGGGACTCAAAGGGGCCAGGGCCTTCACCAACATCCGGATGGCTCTACACATTCACACACATATATAGTCATGACAATCCGTATTGGATGTGCTTAAATACTGACACACACAGACATGCTTGTAGCCATCTGTCTGCGGGCAAACAGCCAAAGGGATGTGGGCATACACTTTTCTTCCACACCTCTGTGGACACAGACATCCATGCATGCGGATGTCCATGTGCATGCATACAACCAGTTGCATGGATCTGTGCAGCAATACCCACGGGGAGACTCAGACCTCAGGCATAATGTAAACCCATCAACAATCTGCACAGAGACCCAAGTACAGATTGTGGCTATTCAAAGGGCCCTGCATGTGGAGATACATGCCCCTGTCCATGTTCATTTGCACATGGAAAGAAGCAGTGTTCTGGAGTGGTTATGAGCATGGACTGTGGAACCAGATGGCCTGAGTTCTAATCCAGGCTCTTCCACTTACTAGCTGTGTGGCTTTGGCCATGTTATTTAACCTCTCTGGGCCTCAATTTCCTCATCTGTAAACTGGAGAGAATAATAGCATGTTATGTCACAGTGTCATTGTGAGGATTAAGGGAGTAAACATGTGAAGAAGGAACAAACTGCTACAAAGCAAGTGCTATGTAAGCTGAAACTACTTAATAATAATAATGCTGTTATTTTATTATTTAGATACATGCACTTAAGAACACAGGACATATAGCAAGGAATAGTGATATTAAATTACCGACATGAGTCCTTGGAATGACCTCCCAGAATACTAGCCAGGGCCAAGCCCTAGACTGGTGATGACCAGGGGTCACTGGGATGGGATATCAAACTCACCATGGCTCAAAGCAAACCCCTCACATTCCTCCTCAAACCTGCTCTTCCTCCTGGGCGCTCATCTCAGGCCACGGCCTCGCCATCCATGCAGGGTCGTGGACATGCCTCCCAAATGCCTTTCAGACTGGGCTGCTCCTCTCTGTCCCCTCTACTGTCCCTGCCGGTTGCACCAGCCTCCTCCCTGGTGTCCTGGATTCCTCGCCTGCCCAGTCGACCCTCTGCCACAGTGGCCAGAGTGACTTCTTTAAAACATGGCCACCCCGATGGCCCCACGATCGAGGTCCAGTCCCTTCATGGGGCATTTTTGCTCTCCTCGGCAGTCCTGCACACTCCCTGGTATTTCGCACCTCCCCCTAATCTCTTCAGAGCCTCTTGGCTCTAACTGAAACCGGCTCTCCCCTGAGCACTCAGACTCCCCCACAGTCCTCTAGCATTGTGATCAGTTTCTCCCCCAAGAGCCTGAGGTGGGGCAAGGGTCTTCCTTGCTCCTCATTGCCACTTGCAAACTATTCCCCTCCTCCATAACTGCTCACCCACGGTTTTGAATCTCTTTGTTATCAACCATGCCACTCCCTGCCTGCCCCATGACAGTCATCTTGACTCCTCCCCGCCCAGGGTCCCTCCACCTCATCCCCTCACCCTGTCTCTGTCCCTCTCCACGGTCCCACCTTAGACCATGAATGCATTGCCAGTAACTGCAAACCCTCCAGAACCTCAGAGCCACCATCCACTTCCTTCACTTCCTGATCACCACCTTCTTTGCAGCTTCCTTGCTCTAGAACCCAAAATGCCAGCAGCCCTCTTACCCTCTGGGGACTTCCGAGCCCTGAGCCTGCCTCTGTTTCACTGCTCCTCTCTCCTATCATGATCTCGCTGCCCTCCCTACACAGCTGTAATTCCCTTATCTAAACCTCCAGCTGCCTTGCCCTTCTCTTGCTCCATCCTACTCCAAAACCTCAAACCTGCTTGAAGCCGACTCTCCACCTACTTGGCGCCTGCACCTTTGAGGCTAAACATGGCTGAGAAAACACGCAAGGATGGTGCCTGGTCTCACTTTGGATTCATGACCACTAGCCTTGGATGGCCCTCGATGCCTCCTGAACCTGCCCCTCTCCCCCTCTCCGTATACCGTCCCTCTCCAACTGTTCTCCCCATCCTCACGCTAAACCAACAGCTTTCTTTCTATATCACTGGTGGACCAGGTCCTGTCCTCACTCATCCTTTCAAGGACATCACGTCAGTCATTCTCTCACTCTCCTAATCGTTCCCATCAACATAATGTTCTTTTCCTCCAAACTTAAGGAGAAAAAAGAAAACAAAGCACTCTTGACCTATCTCAAACTATTGGCCTGTCAGGAAATTTCCTTGAAAGATCATCATGGCTCGCCGTCTCCCACTCCTCTCCTCCCTTTCTCCTGAATTCCCTCCAATCGGGCTTTCCTGGTCAGCACTCTACTCCCACCACCCTCGTCAAGGGCACTAGTTGCCGCCTGCAGTAGGCAGTTCTCAGGCTTCGTCCTAGTAGCATTTGGACACAGCTGAGTGCTTTCTCCTCCTTGAAACGCTTTCTTCCCTTGGCCTTCAGGACACCACACTCTCCTGGTTCATCTTCTCCCTCACTGGCTGCTTCTTTTCATGCTCCTTTGCTGGCTTCTCTTTGTTGCCCCATCCTACACCTTGGAGAGCCCCAGGGCTCAGCCCTTGGTCTTATTCTCAAATCTGTCTACACTGGCCCTTGCTGGTATCATCCAGTCTTGTGGCTTTCAACACCTCCCCAAGTGATGAACCTCCCTTGAACTAGGTATATTCATATCACTGTCTCCTCTGGGATGTCTAATGGGAATTTTGAAGGTTAGTATTCCAAAACAAACTCTGATTACACCTGATTCCAGCTTTTGTTACATTTTGTCCCCTCCCCTGATGAAACTGTGAGCCTCTCGAGGGGAGACATTATGTCTTGTCATGTCTTCATGCCCAGGTCATACTACCAGATAAACATTTATTGAATGAGTGAATAAATGAATGAGAAGACACAGAGTGCAGAGGGGGCTCAGGCCTTGATGGTGGAGTGCTTAATAGGGCGTTAGATTCACGGAATTTCTGAACTGAAAGGAACAGCCTGTTCAAAGGTGCAGAGGCAAGCTGCGCAGGGATGCAGACCTTACGAGAAGTGGGGAAGAGGGAGAGCATTCCAGACCTGAGATACAGCAGGAGCAAAGGCCCAGGGTTGAAATGGGCGTGACTTGTTTGAGTGGGGGCAGCGGGCAGATGGGGATGCATGAGAAGACAAGATTAGAGAAGGGTATTGGAGCTAGACTATTGGAAAGCCTTGAAGGCCTGGCAAAGGAATTTGGACATTAATATGTAGTCGGGGGGTTAAAGATTTTGAGCAAAGAGGTGATGTAGGGGACCAAAGGAGCTCCAGAATTGGAAGTCTAAATGACTGGGAGAAGCATGTTGTGCAAACCAGTGCTTCCTAAATATGCAGGCTGATTTTAGATGGCATGGGAAAATGGCAATAAATAACCAAAAACCAGATAATGAGACCTATTCCCTTTTCAATTCTTTTGATGATGTCAAAGAAAAAGTCTCTGCATGATGCTAATATTTAACTCTTTTATAGTATATATTGATATCCACCCCTTTCTTTTATAAAGGGGAAAAAAAAAAAACCAACAGATTTTGGTGGGCAGTAGTATCCTGCCAGAGTATGATAGCATTTTTTTATTATACTTAGTTTTATCATAGTATAAAATTTATGGTATGTTACCATTTATGGCAAATGATGCTGTTAAAGATATGGGGTTAGTTTCTTTTTTCATGCATCCAACAGTTCAGTAAACCTTTATTGAGCACCTACTACATGTTAGGTGCTGTTTTAGGTGCAGGGATGCAACCTGCACGAGACATACCGAAGTCCCCACCCTCATGAAGCTTCCATTCTAATAGAGGAACAGAGCCAATAAACAAAATCAGTATGTAAAATATATGTTGCAATAATGGTGCTATGTTCAATGAAGAAGAACAAAGTGGAGGAGGGAGATAGTGACTACTGGGATTGGGAGTTTGAATTTTAAATAGGTGGCCCAAGAAGCCCCCTGAGAAGAAGCCATTTGAGCAAAGACCTGCAGGAGGAAGGGGAGTGTGTCATGTGGCTCCGTAGTAGTGGAAAGTGACAGAGGGAGCAGCAAGTACAAGGGCCTGAGGTGGGAATGTGCCTGGCATGTTTGAGGAACCGCAAGGAGCAGCGTGCTGGGGAAGAGAGATAGGGGGAGAGAAGTAGAATCCAAGGTCTGAGAGGTTCCTGGGGGCAGATCTCATGGGGCCTTGTAGGGCTTGGAAGGACTTCAGCTTTTACTCTGACTGTGACAGGAAGTCATTAGAGGATTTTGAGCAAAGAGAAGTGATATGATCTGACTTACATTTTAACAGAATCTCTCTGGTTGCTGTGCTGAGAATAGATTTTGGGGTACAAGGACAGAAGCAGAGACTTTTTAAGGGGATGTTGTGAGAATTCAGGCAGGAGATAATGGTTTGGACCAGGATTTAGAAGTGGAGGTAACATCAGATTCTGGATGTACTTTGAAGGTAGAGCTAATGGGAATTACTGACAGACTGTATATGGGGTATGAAAGAAAGAGAAAAATTAAACATGATACCAAGGCTTTGGCCTGAGTGTCTGGAAGGATGGAGGTGCCATTACTGAGATGGGGATGAGTGTAGTGAGCTGGGGTGACAATCAGGAATTCAGATTTGGATACGTCAAGTTTGAAATGCATAGTGGACATCCAAGTGGAACTGTCAAATGGGCAACTGGATATGGGAGTCTAGAGTTTAAATACATGTATTTGCATTTTGTAGTCAGTTGATTTAAAGAAAAAAATAACTAACAGAAGTAAGATAAGGATATAGCAAAAATTATTAGAAGTTGTATAGGAATGAATGACCTTCAGGAAACAGCATGGCAAAGAAAAGCTCGAGGAGTTAAGGAGAAAAAAGTGAGTTGGTGGGGAGGGGCTGATTTTCTCCCCCCACCCACCCACACCCCCCCACCCCCACCCCATGTCTCTCTCTTACACTCTAGGGCAGAAATGTGAGCTATGGCTCTGTGGCTGTGCCTTCACCCTTGCTGATGTCCTCCTGGGAGCCACCCTGCACCGCCTCAAGTTCCTGGGACTGTCCAAAAAGTACTGGGAAGATGGCAGCCGGCCCAACCTGCAATCGTTCTTTGAGAGAGTCCAGAGACGCTTTGCCTTCCGGAAGGTCCTGGGTGACATCCACACCACTCTGCTGTCGGCCGTCATCCCCAATGCGTTCCGGCTGGTCAAACGGAAACCCCCATCTTTCTTTGGGGCGTCCTTCCTCATGGGTTCCCTGGGAGGGATGGGCTACTTTGCCTACTGGTACCTCAAGAAAAAATACATCTAGAGCCGAGCCGGGGGCTTGGGTCTGACTGTTGGTGTCTCTGTGCTGTGTGATTCCAAATGAGCTCTCAGTAATCACTGTCTCTTGAACACTTGGACAGCCCTTTCCTGCCCCTTGTTCTGAGTAATTCTATCGTCAGTGTGAAAACGTCCCATAGTGTAGAAGTAGATTTGCGACTGCCATGAGTTGAGGCCACGGCTCTATTAAAGGAGAGAAAGAGAGAGGAAAAAAAAAAGAGAGAAAAATAGAAACAAAACATGAATGCCTTTTCTTTCAATTCAAGATCTCAAGATGGAACTGTGAGGACTGGTTGGGATCTGAGGTGAGTCCCAGGCTGCTTTATCCATCAGAGCCCAGATTCTGGGAGGTGCTGGGGACTAAGCGAACCTGACCTTGCCTCCCCTTCCCTCTTGTCCAGGGAACTCTTGCACAGGACAAAGCCAACATCAAGACTTGACTCTTCTAACCGGTACCTCCGGGTGGGGCTGGAGATCCAAAGACCCTATGGGCAGCCCCTGAAGATCAGAAGGGGCTTCATTCTTCTCCTGAGCATGGACTGAGACAGCAGTGAATTGAGTCAAGACAGTGACACCCAAAAATCAGGCTGTGGTTTGGGGCCAACACATGAAAACTCCCCTCTTGTTTCGGCCAGTGCATTTGGTTTGGCACTTTAATAGAAATCCCTGAAGGCAGCATCCACCGTCCTCTTCCTCCCGTGAGTTGAGTTTTCCTACCACAAGAGGTGGGACTTTCACTAAAAGCCACACTGGCCTTTTCTGAGGTCAGTTCCATTCCAGGTGCGGGGAAAGGTCCAGAGGAGGATGCACCTAAGGTCCTTTTCCCAGCCTCTGCCAAAGCCATCTCCTTTAAGCTCACCTTTCCCATCACTCATGGGCTCTCTCCATGTCCCCAAAGGGGTCTCTGCATCTCTACTGCCCACCCTGGTCATGTTTCACTTTCCTGTGCCTTTAGCATGTTGGGAAAGGGTCTGGGTGTCACTGCCGCTCTGCTTAGAAACCACTGAAAGCCCCCAATAAAGCGTCCAGGAGGAGCAGTTTCTTTTCATTTCTAAACCTGTGTTGTCCATCTACCTCTCTGTCTCCAAAGATTGGGGTCTGAAGGGTAGAGATGCATGGTTTCAGACTCAGTTCTTCTGCAAGAGCGGGCAGAAGGATTCTCAAGTTGCTGGGCCTGGGGATGGCTTCTGAATAGACTTGAAAGCTCTGACCTTGACATAAACTTGCCTTTCTTGGGCACAATGATTCACAGTTTACAGAGCACATTCACAACTCATGTTAACCAATACCTGGACCTCCTTAGGGGTCCCCAGTGCACATGTCCCTTCCATTTCCAAGAGTAAGAAATTTCCCAGGGTTAGAAAGGCACAAAGAGCATGGAGCCAGCAGTATAATATGTGAAACCCAAGGCATAGTTTTGCTTATTTTGAGAAAAGTATAATAATTTGCACATTTTTTTTCATTGAGATGAAAAGAAAAAGTAGCCAGGGCCAAGACAGGGCAAGGGTAGAACATAGAGACCATAGACATTATCTACTGCTGTCTACCCCTTTGGCTACTCCAACATCCCACAGACCCTTCTACTCATAAATGCACTCCCATTCAAGAATAAAAATGTCATGCTGAGTCCTAACAGGATCACTTGCCCCCCTAAAATGAGGACATACTCACGTTCTCTCCAAAAGTGAGACTTACAAGCCACCAGTTAGTAACATCAATCTGGATGATGGGAGTTTTCTCTTCTAGTTCCTCTTCTAGATGTCACAAGCATACCTAAATATACTGCCATATACCAATTAAATTGTAAATTTAACTATTTGCAGCATTCCTTATATAACTGAACATACACATGCACGCACATAACAAGCCAGGAAGAAAATACTTGTAACTGCTATAATCTTTATTTCCTCAATTGTGTAATTGAACACAGGCCATTGTTGTTATTGATAATTTCTGTTTTTCCATCAGCTTTTCTAAGTTCTTTATGTTCTCAGCCAGACCTCAGCTGTTTGAAGTGAGTCACTGGTGAAGTAACTCAAATTTTAGTGGTCCCTGGGTTGCTATAGTCTTCTGTTAATCTTTTACAATTAGACAGGGAAGTACTATGGCACTCCAGAGAATCCTCTGGTTTCCATATTGTATCAGTCAGGGTGCTCCAGGGAAATAGAATCAATAGGACGGATAGATGACAGATCAATAGATCAATACATAGACATAGATTTATTTTAAGGAATTGGTTCACATGATTGCGGAGGCTGGCAAGTCTGAGGTCTGTAGGGCAGGCCAGCAGGTTGGAAACTCAAGCAGAATTTCATGCTGCAGTCTTGAGGCAGAATTTCTTCTCCAGGAAACCTCAGTTTTTGCTCTTAAGGCCATCAATGGATTGGATGAGGCCTACCCGCATTATTGAGGGTATTTTCCTTGATTTAAAGTCAACTGATTGTAGATGTTAACCACATCTTCAAAATATCTTTACAACAACACCTAGATTAGTGTTTGATTAAATAACTGGGTAATACTAACCATCACAAATAAATAGTCTTCCTTGCCACCATGATGTAGCAGCAACCCAATTTACACTTGGTAGTGAGGATCAATCAACCCAGCCAGTAGATTAACCAACTCCTTTGCCTGTATGTTCCAATGGTATGAGGATCTCAAAATGGCCATGTGATAATTTCAACTTTTAAATAAATTGAACCATTGATGTATTCCCTAATAGAAGCATTCTTCTCTTGGAAATTACAATCTCTAAACCATCAAAGTCTAGTGTTTCAGAGATGGGAAGAAAATTTTGGTACTACAATCACTTCCACTCTGCTGGGCCTATGTTTTCTGGCTGTGGGAGAAACAGCACTGAGTATGGATTGTTGGTGTAAAGCATATACTTTGCCCCAACAATGCAGTGCCTCCCAGTTGTAGATCCATTTCAATGTTCTATTAAGTTCACCTGCTTCTAGCTAATAAAGTACATGGTAAAATCAGAAAATTCCATAGGTGTAACCCACTGCTGCATTTATTTGCTATAATATCAAGTGTTTGGTCATAAGCAATGCTGTGTGGAATATCAAGGTGAGAACCAAGACATTAATAAGTGCATGGATGTAGTGGTCAGAGAAGGCAGATCCATATATAGAGTAAGTACAAATCGCTGCTCGCTTCATGATGGAAGGAGTTCAATGTAATCAACCTGCCACTAGGGGACTAGTCCCTATGGAGAATGGTGCCATTATCAGGGACTCTGTGAAAGCTGGGTATTCAACAGTGGTATTAACTATATCACTCTTGATTAGAGGAAGTCCATGTGATTGAGTCTATTATAACCTCTGTCTCAATTACCTTGGCCATTTTACATATGAGCCTATTGAACAAGCACTAGGGTGGCTGAGGAAGGGGAATGATTGACATCTAAAGAATGAGTCATCTGTCCATCTGTTTATTGAGAATTCTCCCCTGCAGTACCTTTTGGGGAACATTAACGTAGAATGTAAATATTCCCCCATTCTGTGTCCATTGTTAGAGGTCCATCCACATACTTTCTCCTTCAAACCTCCGTGTTACCAGTCCCTCTCTTGTTCTCTCCATATTCCTGATCATCCATCTAAACCATCCATCCCATGAACATGTGTAGATCCATACTTCTGGACTTCTGTCTCCATCTAGACAAAATGAACAACCAGAGATACTGCTTGAAATTCTGTTTGCTAAAAAGATTCCCTCCCCCAACATCTTCCAGGATGTTTCAGTAGTACTGCAACCATCCATTTCCAGTTGATGCCAGGCCTGAATTTTTCTTCCTCCATCAGCTAATGATAGGGAACTCACCACAGGGTATTGACTGAGGAAGAGGCAGCAAAGGAGCAGGAATAAGTGTCATAGTCTGAGCTATATCACTTTCACTTGATGATAGGATGCTGCTGTACATGCCTAACTTTATGGCTTGATGGATCAGATGACATCCAATTTATGATGGACAGACCAAGTTGCATAATCACTTGATGTCCCCTGTACTCCGTCTCCTTTGTTCCCACTTCTCCAGGCCTGTGTTACTTGCTGTCTCTGTGCCGATGCCCTTGGAAAAGCCACAGCATGTTAGGCATTTGGTGGAGACACAGCTCAGCTGGGGAGGACAGTAAGAGCTGCTGAAGGTCTTATCTTCTTCAGTTCATTGGTTCCCCACTGGCAGTCAGACTCCATTGCCCAGGTCACTCCAACATATCTAATACATTATTTCTAACTCTGCAAAGCAAAGATTTTTATGCTTCACTGATAAGGAAACTGAGGCATAGGGACTTAAATACCCAAGGACAAGGTGGTTGATTGGATTATTGGTCCTCTCTAACAGAATTATACATGCACAGCCTTTACCACATAACTTTGAAGCTCCTGCCCTAATGATGCTGGGCTTGTTCATGTGACCAGCTTGAGCAGGTGGAATGTCAGTAGGATGAGATGCAAGCAGAGGGCTTGAGTGGTAGGACTTAGGCTTTGGTGCCTGTGCCAGTTTGAATATATTGTGTCCCCCAAACGCCATTATCTTTGATGTAGTCTTGTGGGGCAGACATTTTGCTGCTGATTAGATTTGCTTGGAATCTGCCCCACCCAGCTGCGGGTCATGACTCTGATGAGATAGTCCCATAGAGGCATGGCCCCAACCATTCAGGGTGGGACTTGATCAGTGGAGCCATATAAATGAGCTGACTCAAAGAGAAGGAACTCAA
Organism: Choloepus didactylus; assembly: GCF_015220235.1. Classification (NCBI taxonomy): domain Eukaryota; kingdom Metazoa; phylum Chordata; class Mammalia; order Pilosa; family Megalonychidae; genus Choloepus; species Choloepus didactylus. The sequence goes on from NC_051325.1 coordinate 48,104,520, forward strand.
TGCAGCTGAGAGTGATGTTTTGAAGAGGAGCTACAGCCAAGAGGGACACTTTGAAGAAAGCACAGGAGCTGCAGATGAGAGACAGTTTGAAGACAGCCGTTGAAAGCAGACTCTTGCTCCGGAGAAGCTAAGAGAGGACCAATACCCAAAGTGCAACTAAGGGTGACATTTTTGAGGAACTGCAGCCCAGAGAGGAATGCCCTGGGAGAAAGCCATTTTGAAAACAGAACTTTGGAGCAGACATCAGCCACATGCCTTCCCAGCTAACAGAGGTTTTCCGGACATCATCGGTCATCCTACAGTGAAGGTACTTGATTGCAAAATTCTCAGAGGAGAATTTTGCTTTAGGACTAGAACAGTGCCCCAGTGATCATCACAAGAAGAGCATGTCCCAGGCAGTTGCTGCACTTTAGTCTGTGTCCAAGGATGAAACAAGCAGAGTAGACCTGAGCGCAGCTCATGGCCTGGAGCCATGCCCAGCTGACCTACAGCCTGAAGCAGAGATGACCCGTTGAGTCCAGCCCAGATCAGCAAAAGTGCAGTTGACCTGTGAACACTTGTTGTTAAAAGCCATCAACTTTTGGAGAGTGTGGTTACATAGCATTATTACAGCAACAGCTGATTAATACAGTGGCAAAACTCACTAAGACCAGTGAGGTAGACAGAATGTATGATTCCTTAGATTTCCTTTCATAGATGAGTAACAAGACCAGAGAGGCTAAGTGACTTGCTCAAGATCATACAGAATAAGGAGTTGACAGGCAGGATTCGAACCCAGGTCTGCTTGGCTCCAAGTTCAATGCTTTTGACCTTACATGAAAGTAACTCCAGATGACAGTCAATTTATGTCCTGACTCACTCATGCATGCACTCCCCAGTAGCACGGGGGTGTCTGGCAGATGCAGCATGCTCAGGAAATGCAGGCAGAAGGCAGGAAGGGATGAGGGAGACATGGGAAATTGGCAACAGCAACTTGTTTGGGCAGGACCCAAATAACTTTGCTCCTGAATTTAAGAGGTTAATCCAGGGTGGCTCCCAGGCTCTTGGACCTACTCACCTCCTAGGCACTCAGATGCCTCAGACACACCCTGGCCGAGAAGACAGTGGAAGTGACAAGGCTCTGTGATAAGTCTCCAGCCCAGTCCCCGAAAATGAGCAGTGTGGGAATGAGGGTCATGCAGCCCTTGGCTTGCCCGTGAGTGGCCCAGTGCCTCACACAACAGGGGACCTACTTTACCTTGGCTAAGAAGGCACCATGGATGCAATGGTCCTTTCCTTTCAGCCTGTGCTCTCTCTCCCTTTGCCTAGTTAGCCATGATACCAGACTAGAGTCTGAGACTCCATTCCCATTCGTGATTGCTGGGACATTAGGCCTTCTGTATTCATTGACTGTTCATTCTAACTACGTCCAAGTTAATCAAAATCTAAAACATTAGCATATATGGGGTTTCCTTTTCCTGATTACAAGTAAATAATAATGAGGGCTCATTGGGGATTTACTGTGTGCTTGAAAAACAGTCAGTGCTTCCCATATGCTAAGTCCTATCCTGGTGATTTTACAGATATTAATTCAGTTAATCCTCACAACAACCCTATGAGGAAACTGAGGCGAGGGAGGTTAAGGAACTTGCTCTCTCATGTTGGACCATGTCTGTTTGAATCGATGCTGCATCTCCTGTGCCAAGCACAGTGCCTTGCATGTGCTTGGTGCTCCTCGACTGTGGGTTGTGTGTGTTGAATGAGGTGAGGCACCTCAGAAAGAGGCTCAGAGAGATTGACTTGATCAAGGACACATAACTGTGAGCAATAGTCAGCTTGAATCCAGGTCTTTCTGCCTCCATATTCCACACCAGATATAACATCATTTGTTCTTTGTAGGGACTGCATTGTATTCCATAATATAGTTATCATAATTTATTTAATGGACTGGCATTTGAGTTCTCAAGGTTACTGTTCCAGTTTGCTAAAGCTGCCATTTTGCAAAACACCAGAACTGGACTGGCTTTTATAAAGGAGGTTTATTTGGTTACACAGTTACAGTCTTAAGGCCAAGGTAAGACATAAACAATCAGGTACCCTCACTGGAGAAAGGCTATTGGCATCCGGAAACCTCTGTTAGCTCGGAAGGCACGTGGCTGGCGTCCGCTTGCTCCCAGGTTGCGTTTCAAAACAGAGTTCTCCAAAATGTCAGTGTCAGCTTCCAATGGCTGTCTTCAAAATGTGTCTCTCAGCTGCAGCTAGCAGTGAGCTCCTCTCTGAGTTTTATAGTGCTCCAGTGAACTAATCAAGGCCCATGCTGAATGGGTGGGGCCACACCTCCATGGAAATTATCTAATCAGAGTCATCACCTACAGTTGGGTGGGTCATATCTCAGTGGAAACACTGAACCAACAGGTTTCAACCTAATCAACACTAATACATCTGTCCCCCACAAGACTGCATCAAAGAATATGACTTTTTCTGGGGGACATAATATATATAAACCAGCACAATTACCAATAACTACAATAAAATCCTTATATATTTGCCCACTTCTATAAGCATTCCCACAGCCTAAATTCCTAGACTGAGATCAAGGGGTCTGTACATTTAAAATTTTGATACTAAGTCACCCTCTAAATAACCAGTAAAAATTTATCCTCCCACCAAGGTATGGGAGTATCTGTTTTCTGGGCTAAGTGTGTTTTAATTTTAAAACACCCCAGAGATTGTATTGGGGGTTTCAGGGACAATCTTTGAAGGTGTCTAAAGCACACAGGGTTTCTCTTAACAGAAACTACCTTCTTTTGTAGGCCTCTGCAGCCCCTCCCTCTGGGAACTAGGTTCAGTTCTCCATGTCCAGTAAATCCTTATGAACTCACACAATCAAGCCTGTGCCAGATTAGGGTGTCAATGCAAAGGAAAAGGAGGGGAGGAAGGCAACGCAGAGGTCTGTTCCCCCATCACCCAGGGGAAACCAGCTGTCACCTCAGCTCTGAGAGGGAGTAGCTTTCCATGTTTCTTAAAATAAGAGTCATAACCAGCCTGGGAAGAACTTTCCATCAAGCAGAACAGAGAAACAGAATAGAGAAGATTAGAAGAGTAAGATTATCTAGCCCACTCCCATCATTTTTTCAGATGAGGAAATTGAGAACCAGAGAGGTTGAGTGACTTGCTCAAGGTCACACAGAAAAGCAGAAAAGGCAGTGGCAGAACCCAGTTCAAAGCCAGGTATTCTAACTCCTAGCTGAGCTCTCTTTATATAACAGCAGGTGCATCTACAATCTCCATTGATGGTCCTTCTTTAAGTCTGCCCTTCTTCCATCTCAGTAGCTTTTGAAAATGAAAGGGGAGACAGGTTTCTTGAAAAGGGATATCTGAATCAAAATCATGGTAACATCTACGTGCCTTTGCACATGCTGTTCCCACTGCCTTGGATTTCCCTTCTCTGCCTTAACTGCTTGAAGACCTCCTCATTCTTCAGGACCCAAAATAATTATCTTCTGTGAAAATATCCCGATTCCCCAGGGAAGCTGCTTGTTCCCTGCTCTGTGCTCCCAGGTCCTAGCCTTGCCCCAGCACTCAGAACACTTTATGGCTATTACTGGTTCCTTATGTCTTCTCTGTAAGGCTGAAAATTCTTCAAATGCATACACCTGTCAGATTCACCTTTACAACTCCAGCACACACTGTAGGCTCAGAAAGGATGGACTTGGACTACAAACTCCACAGAGAGGGAGTTTATCATTCCACCCCAGCTCCCAGCTCCCAGGAGGAACTCAAGAATTGTTAAAGAAATCTGAACAGGGAAGTTTTGCAGTGTGAGGAGATTCTAGTCCTGGAACCAGAGAGCTTTTGACAGACACTACCTGGAGGTGCCAAGTACGGCACAGTGACAAATAAGTAGGCACTAAAAGTGTAAGAAGCCCTCATGTGTACACAGGCCTTCAGGGCTACAAAGCACTTTCAAAGACGACCTCACTCGAGTGAACTTTGTACCTGCTCTTCGGTGTTCCTTCCATGAGGCCTACCTGTTCTCCTTTTGCCAAGAAGACTGCTCCCAAATCTGGCTGATAAAGATCTTAGGAGTGTATGACACAAATATGGCAGAGAGAAAAGGAATAAGTCAAATTAAGAAATAACAAAAGTATTTAAGGCTTGCTTAAATGACTGAACATATACTTAATTTACAGGATCTAGGGGAAAAATTAAAAGTGACTAAACACTCTACTCTCATAAAGCGGGCAAGGTTAATGGGCTCTGGACTTCCTTAAAGGGTATTGGAAAGGAACACACAAGACAATGAATGTGAGATTTCATTATCTCTAGTTTACTTTGTTTGTTTACACACACAATTTGTGTGTGTATAACAGTGGCAAGAGCCATTCTCTAAATACAATCTGGTACCCAGACTCTGACAGATGCACACGGAAAATAAGGCATCAGTGAATGAAACTCAAACATGGAGAGGCAAAACAAGGATGGCAATATTCTGTGATCACAGATACCCCCAAAAGCCTCTTGTTCAGCACCTGGGGACAAAAGACACTTTTTCACAAGACAATACAAGGCTATTTCAACAGGAGACCTAGACCCCAAAATGGCCCCCAAAAAAGATATTTGTTTCCCATCTTCTCTAGAGGAGTTAAAAAGTTCTAAAGGCTTAGTCAAGAAGGAAGGGGTAGGGATTATTGCCTGCTAAGCACATATGCTGGCACTTTACATGCATCGTTTCCCTTAATGCTAAGTTTCATCTCCACTTTATGGATGAGGAAAAGAAGGCTTGCCCATGGTCAAACAGATGTAAGCAGCGGTGCCAAGACTTGAGCCCAGGTCTCACATTTGCCTAAGTGCAAACTCTTTCAACCACACCATACTCACACTGGGATAGAGAGCATGTTCCCAAGAAAAAGGCAAGGACACTATAAATAAACAAGAAGTGTGTATGGGGAGAAGGGGCAGGAGGCAAGATGGTGAAGTAGAAGCTCCAGGAATCAGTCCCTCCACTAGAACTACTAAATAAGCAGGAACTGTCTGAATCAACTATTTCAGAACTCCAGAGTCCAGCAGAGCATTGTATAGCATCCAGGGAAGAGTAGGAGGAAGAGGCCGGTGAATTACTGTAGATCAGTAAACAGCTCTCTCTGCGCGGCAGCTTCCGACACCCATCCTCCACTCTCGCAGCAGGCAACAGTGGGGTCCAGCCCCTGATGTAGCTTGCTGATGCCAGAGAGGTACAAAAAAAAGCCACTTCCCCAAGACCAAGGGGGTGCGGGGTTGGGGGTGTGCACAGACCAATAATTGATCACTGCTTTGATTAGTTACTTTGGATCACTGGGGGCCCGGCTTGAGGGTAGCCATTATTCCAACCCACCCTGGACAAAGGCAGCAAAGACGACTTAAGGACTGTGCTTCCTTGGAGGTACAGAGAACAGATGAAAGGCTGCGTTTGCTGGGCAGGTCTGAGTCAAGAAAGTACAGCTTTGGGGAGCTGTGGAAGAAGCTCCTGGAGCCCTTCCTGGCCCCTCCCTCATCCCTTCCCCAGGGCAGTTTCCAGTTTATAGTGCCTGGCCAGAACTATAAAACTCTTAGAAGAAAACATACAGAAGCATCTTTAGGACTTTGTGTTAGGAAACGGTTTCTTAGACTTTACGCCCAAAGCCCAACAACAAAAGAAAAAATAGATAAATGCGAGCTCATCAAAATTCAAAACTTCTGTGCATCAAAGGACTTTATCATGAAAGCAAAATGACAACCTACACAACGGGAGAAAATATTTGGAGACCACATCCAATAAAGGTTTAATATCAGATTATATAAAGAAATCCTTCAATTCAACAAAAAGACAAAGCATCCGATTAAAAAATGGGCAAAAGACTTAAAAAGACATTTCTCCAAAGATATACAAATGACCAAAATGTACATGAAAAGATGCTCAACATTATTAGCCATTAGAGAAACAAAAATCAAAACCACAATGAGATACCATTTCACACCCACTAGAACGGATACTATTTAAAAAATGGAAAATTACAAGTGTTGGAGAGGATGTAGCGAAATAGGCACACTCATTCATTGCTACTGGCAATGTAAAATGGTGCAGCAGCTGTGGAAGACAGTTTGGCAGTTTCTCAGAAAGTTAAGTATAGAATTAACGTATGACCTGGCTATCCCACTTCTAGGTATATACCACAAAGAACTGAAAGCAGGGATTTGAACAGATATTTACATACCAACAGTCATAGAGGCATTATTTTAAATTGCCAAAAGATGGAAGCAACCCAAGTGACCATCAGTCAATAAATAAACAAAATGTGGTATATACACAAAATGGAATATTAATTAGCCCTAAAAAGGAAGGAAGTTCTGATACGTGCAACAACTTGGGTGAACTTTGAAGATACCATGTTGAGTGAAATAAGCCAGGCACAAAAGGACAAAATTGTTTAATCTCATGGATATGAAATCATTAGAGTAAGCAAACTCAGAGAGTCAGAATCTAAAAGATAGATTACCAAGCGATAGGGTAGGGGGTAGGAAATGGGAGCTAAGGCTTAAAATGTACAGAGTTTCTGTTTGGAAAGATGGAAAAGTTTGGATAATGGATGGTGGTGATGTTAGCACAAGATTGTAAATGTAATTAACAGCACTGAATTATATATTTGAATGTAGTTAAAAGGGGGAAATTTTAGGTTGTATATATATTAGAATAAAAATTTTTTAAAAAAATTCTATGAAGCTGCACCAACATAAGAGTGAACCCCAAATTAAACCATGGACTATAGTTAATAGTGCAATTTTAAGTATGCTTTCATCAACTGTAACAAATGCAACGTACCACACCAATACAAGGTGTTAATAATAGGGTGGTATATAGGAACCCTGCATTTTATGCATGATTTTTCTGTAAACCCAGAATTTCTCTAATTAAAAAAAAAGAAAAAGAAAAGAAAAAGTGGGGAAAGGCGAATCAATCAGAAGGCACAAATCCTTGAGGTGTAGTGACACTTTCCACATAAAGTTAATTTAAGGCTGAAGCTGAGTCAGACCCACATGAGAAAAATACCTGGAGATCAGGTGTGACAAATGAATTTCCAGGGTCACTCTGTGCCTGTTGCCTTTTGGTGCTGAACACAAAACGTAGGAGAGATTTCAATCCTTTCAGTGAGCCTCTACCACCCATCTCACACCCACTCCCAGGTCCTGAATGTAAACTCCAGAAGGCAAAAAAAATTCTCTCATTGGGGCCCATCACATTTGGCAACACTTCTGAAGCACCATGGTTACGCTTGGAACCGAAATCTCACTGCCAGTGTTTCTGCCACTTTTGGATATAACACATCACATCTCACGTTTTGACAAACACGAGTTAACCTAAAGCTTGATGGGATATGAACCACATATTTTAAACACATTTTTATATCAAATAAAATTTACCCCAAAGATTTTTCAGACCTCAAGCTCCTAACAAACTAAGCTTGAGTTAATACAGTCAAGTGTAGTACTTATCAATTAATGCTATTATCAAGCTTGATTGGGGGGGTGGGGGTGGGGCATTAAAGCATCTTCAGTGTGATTATCCAAAATGTGAGGTGGTTCGATTTGAAAGGCTTAAGAAGATAGCCTGGAAAAGGGGAGAGGGGATATTTTATGACGGAGTGTGTAACTGCCTTTGTCAGATGGATGTGACAGGACGCATAACCCTTTCCAGCACTCTCAAGAGTGAAGGCCATGGAATGACCAGGCTTGAAACTGAGAAGTGCAACAAAGGGAGGAAAAAGATCAATTTCAAGCCCAGTTGAAGATGTGTAGGTTTTGTTTTGTTGGTAGTGTAAAAGGAGGATGGAGCCAAAGTCATGCCCCAATTTATCATTTAATAAAGGCGTTTTTACAAGCAGATCAGCTTCTTGCCATCAAATAAATGGGAGACATTTTATTTAATTCCGAATTATCATATTTCCAAAACGGAAAATATGCCATAGAATAGCAGACTGATCAATGTACTTATCAAATGACTCTGAAGAATGCTCAGCCTATACCACTGATATGCATTCAGGAGAGTTTCAGTGCAAATATGCATTTTGTATAATTACTCTGACTTAGCTTAAAACTCTTCAAATTATTAAAACACCTGCTTTCCTGTTTAATTCTTAACAGAGAAAACAACCACATGTGGTAGAATTTAACACCAGAATCCAAGATTCTGATTTATAAGAAGTAAATTAGTGTTTTCAAAAAACTTGGAAATAATCTATACATGTATAGCCCTGGAGTTAGGAGTTATTTTCAGGGAATGAATGCCATGGTTGTTATTAAAAACTATAAAGCATTCACTTAAAAAAGAAGGAAAAAAAGGTAACCTCATTGCTCTAAAAACCAACATACATTAATAGACATCACTGATAGAAAATCACCAATGTCACAGAGGCTCTTCAGTTCAACAGGTCTGTTTCAGCTAGCTAATCATAAGCAAATTGCAATATTTAACAAGTATTCACACCAAATGTGTCCTTCAGGCAGTTGGTTGTTTTATAAAGAACGCTGATTGAAATAAATACTTATGTAAAATTGACCAAGGGAAATATTTTTAAATAACAGCATTAACAGCCATTAAAATCAAAAGACAACTGAAATCAGGAAGATGGCAGCAGATAAGAGTCCTGAGGACCTGGCTTTCCTTCATACAACGAAGGCTGTCTGGATTCTGATCTTTCTCTCTGACTCTTAGCTCTGCCCTCTAAGGACAAAAGGGGAGTTCCAGATTGAGGTCAAGTCCCGCCAAGGAAGAAATGTGCCTGACTGGAATGGTGGTGCTTGTGACACAATACATCTCCAAGAACAGTCTGGAGGCTAAACTTGTTTCCCCAGCACCACCCACCAAAACTGCCTGGTAAGCTTCCCCTCTGAAGTAGTATTGATAGTTTAGCTAAGAAAAACATGTTAGCTATTGTCCTGCTACCACCCCCTTTTGTTTCTCTTTTATTTCTTATAACTGTCTTGCTTCAAATTTAAACTACAGCTCTGGGGAGGAAGTCCTGGGGAAAAGGATTTCAGGTACCAAAACCCGTATGTCCCATACCAGCCTAGCAAACCAAACAGGGTGCCAAACACTTTCTGGGACAAATTGTGGAAATAAATGGCTGTGCACAGAAACATCCACACCCAAATGAAGGTCAGGAAGCCCAGGGCGACAACCAGGGTGGTGATGGCAGTGTGGAAGCTGTGGCTTCGGTCCGTCTTCACCTCATGCAGCACAGCCATCTCCTCCACAATCATGAGGGCACAGAAGGCCAGCAGGAAGGAGTGACCTGAGATGTCAAAGCCGTGCCAAAAGCCTCCTTCCACTTTGCACTCATGCTTACTCCCGTAGTCCTTTCTGACTTTCAGGGATGGCGAATGGTAGCAGCTGCCCGTGTAGTGTTCAATGTTGGAGAAGATGGCTGTGCAGACATACCAGATGGCTGTGCCCACAAGCAAGGTACTCAGCCGCCGCAGGACCAGGCCAGGCTTGCCCGTCAGGTGGTAGTTGGTGAGAGCAATGAAAGGCAGGAGGAGGCAGAAGGTCCAGGCCCAGGCCATTTTGACAAAATACCTGGTAAAGGAGGAAAGTGGAAGTAAAGAGAGGGGACATGACAGAGAGGAAACAAGTCATGACTCTGGTCTATAGACTCCCAAGGGAAAATAAGAATACTGGATAAAAGCCACAGTTCATCACAGCTATCATGTTTTAAGTATTTAATCTGCTTCATTAAGTACTTTAAATATATTATTTACTCCTTAAACAACTCCATAAGGTACATGCCATTATTACTGTCATTTTACAGATAAGAAATCGGGTACACAGAAGTGTCATGCCCAATGTGGAGGTTGTAAGTGGTGGGACTGAGGTTCAAATCCAGGGTCTGTGAGTATAAGCACTATGTCATTTGCTCAGGAAAGTAGTAACAATTGAGCATCAACCAAATGCCAGGAGCTTTTCACATACATTAATTTCCCATAGAATACTCACAATTACCCTGGAGGAAGGTATGTATCATTAACCCCATTTTATTAATAAGGAATCTCAGAAAAGTTCAGTAACTTGCCCAGGGTCACACTCACACAACCAGGAAGCACAGATTAAACCAAAGGTTTGGCCTTTGCCCATGCCTTTTCCACCACATCACAGTTCTTTCCTAAAAGGCAAAAAATGGTCTTTGGAACCTTCCAACTCCATTCAAAGAATTTGGTGCAACAAAGAGCTTGACTTCAAGCTAGATGACCTAGTTTAAAATCCTAATTCTGACCTAGCTTGTTATAGCACTTCTCCAAGCCTCAGTTTCCATAGCTTTTAAACAGTGCAGACATAACCAAATGATTTTTAAGGTCCCTTTCAGATCTAATGATTCACTAGTTCCCTTCTATTAATTATCACAGATGCTTGGAATAAAATGCCAGAACCCTTGACTGCTCCCAAACAACAGGGACTTATCTGCCAGGCTGCTTGGCTCTGTGCTCACCCAGGCAAGATAAAGTAGCAGCTGCCTTGTCTGCCTCCCCTGTGCTAATGAAGGGTAGCTGATCTGGGCACCAGCTGTAAATATTCATACAAGAGAGTTGGGGCTACCACCGCTTTCATAATCTATTCTTAGCCTTGCAAGCAGGGTGGGTGAGGAAGGAAGGTGTGCCAAAGGACAGAATGACTCTTTCCTAGGTTCCAAAGGTTTCTCAGATAGCACTCAAGAGCCTGTCACTAAAATCTTCACTGGGACTAATCTGTAGTCCCAAGTGTATAAATGCCAAGGCATGACTGGCATTTAATGAAGCTGCCCTGGAGAGAAATCAAGGTTTTAAGTAAAAAAGGAAAGTTCGGCTGACTTTCAGGAGATATGGCAGACACTCTAATTCTAAAGAAAAATCGGGGCTCAAACCAAGGGAGAAGTTTTATCTTTCAATTTCCCCTTATTACTCCAACAGTGTTTTTGTGCAACAAACTTAAAATCGAGGAGTGTAAAAAATGTGTGTGTGTGTGTGTGTGTGTGTGTGTAGTGGGAGGAGTTAAGGAGAAGTCTCAAAGTGCCCAGAAGGAGTTGCTTTTCTGGGACACTGCCATTCACTTTGGGTGAAGGTTCAAGAAAATCCAGGGAAAAGGTCATAGACCTGAGAGCGCAACTCCTCAGCCTTAGTATCTGTGAGAGCTCTGTCACAGGCTAGGGCAAGACCCTCAATGGAGAAGGAAGGTTGTTCCCAGGTGGTGATGGGCTTCTGTCATAGGCTGAGGGGATCGGACACAGAGTGGAGGTGCCCTGTCTGTCATGGGCAGGCCAGGAGGTGGTCTCTCCCCAACAGGGCAGGAGGGAGAGAGGGAGCAGACACATAAGTTCATTCATCCCACCCATCCACCCCCGCCTCACTCTACCCCCACACGCCCCTACATACACACACAGACACACACACATCCCTGCTCGTCTCCCTGCCCAGTCAAGCTCAGGGTGACACGAATTACCAGTGGCACTGGCTATTCCAGGGACCCTCAGTCATGGCACGCGTGCGAGGTGCTGCTGTCACGACGGGGAGAAGGACTCCCCCCTTCCAATGACCTGTCCACCAGGGCAGGTAACCCCCAGCTTCTCTGGACTAGTCCTGCCAGCCAGTTCCCGGGCCCGCCAGTCGTGACAGCGGGCTGGTGGGGGCGAGAACAGGAGAGGAGGACCCGGGGCGCACTCACACGTTGAGGACGTTGCGCTTGTTGCTGAGGTAGCTCTCGGGCAGCGGAGAGAACTCCTTGAGGAGAGAGCCTGCCAGCATGGAGGTCACCAGTGCCCAGGGCAGGTAGCGCCGCACGGCCACCCGCACCAGCGTCCACCTAAGGAGCCACGCGCAGCGCTCCAGGTGATCCATACCCGACCTCGTCGGCCACCGTCCTTGTCCTCGAATCCTCTCGGCCACCGTCTTGCCCTTCTTTGGGACTGGCACCACCGCCTCCCGTCCAGCGCATGCGCGCCGCCGGGGGCCCCACCCCTCGTGGAGCTCGTCTTCTCCAGAGGCCGCTAGCTCGCTTCCGTGACCGCCGACCGCCGCTGCAGCGTGTGGGTCTCGGTGTTCTCGCTCCGCTGCTTTCTCTTCTCCCCGCCTTCGCTGCCGGGCGACAGCGCTTTGGGACAGCAGGTTCGAATCCCAGCCTCTGCGTCTTGTGCTGGTCTGGGAAAAACTCTTGAGGAGTGTCTGCTGGATTTGGGGAGGAATAAATGCTGCACTGTAGGAGTTGGAGCAGTGGTCACAGCCTCAGTTTCCGTTTCACCGTGGAAGGGGTGCCTTCTTCACCGGAGTCTTTCATCTGTAAAATGAGTGAGATTAGAGATCACGCCTTCCCAAGAGTTAATGAATTCAGGAGTTCATTGCAGTGGTCCAGGTATGGGGACAGGAAATTACACTTCATTAGAAAATCAATCCCTAAATGATAATTAAATTTATTTTCTTTTTTACAACGGGCCTATTTGTATGGAACGAAAATGCTGGACGCTGGGGTGAATGGAGGTCAGATGAGGGTGTTGTTGACTCAGTCACCCCCGCTCACACCCTGTCACAGCTGGGTGTGTAATTCAGTGTTCAACCTTGAGTCATTCCTCTGCCACCTTAACCATTTTTGCTAGTCCATATACCACCAATACTATTATTTGCTTAATATTCTTCTTTAAACCAACACATATTTAAAACTTAAGTACCTACTGAATAGTCTCCCAAGCAAAAATATCCATGAAAACATGGATTCTGTGTACCAGTTGTATTTTTCCTATTACAAATGGAAATTTTTCTTTTGAAACATTGATCAATCTGAGTTGCCTAAAATAATCTCATTTCCCTGTACCAGGAGTTGCAACCACTCTTTGGAAAACCCTTGTCTGATTTATGCCTACGATGGACTGATTTTTAGAGGCTCTTGTGCATGAGAATAAAAGTGTTCATTCCTTAAAACCTTCTCAAGCTGATCTTCAGGTTTGTAAATGGCATTTATCTGATCAGAGTTCTTATGTAACACATCAAGATGTGTCTGGGACTTCAAAGTGTTGATTTAAAAAAAGGAAATATAATGATTATACCAATCTGACTTCTCATGATTGGGAACAAAGACTACCCAGTCTGGAAAGTGTTATTAGTGAAGGTAGCTTGTAAGTAGTAGTCTGAAACCATCTCCACCTCCTGAAAGCTGGCAGGTGCTCAATTCTCCTTATTGTGTTTAACAGGCAACAGAGTGGTTAAGAGCAGGGAGACTGGTTTGAGTCCCACCTCCACCCCTTGATAGCTGGGTGATTTCCCCAATAAAATTGCAGTTCAGATCCCACCCCAAGAAAGGGGAAAGGTTGCTGGGTGAACAGAAATGCTGGACATTAGCCAGAGGGAATATCAAAAAGGTAACTCCTAAAAGATTAAGGATTCTTATTCCCATAGAAATTTGTTTCATATGAGACCATGCAACCTCATTCCTGGAGAGTTTTGAAGAATTGGTTAAACCCATACCTGACAAATTGTTGCAGATCCGCACAGCAGTTTCCAATTTCATGCTTCTTTCTCCTTCTTCTTCTTCTTCTTCTTTTTTTTTTTTTTTTTTTTTTGGTACCTCAACCCATATTAGGAAATACATATTTATGTTCTGGGTCCAGAGGAGTGCTGGAGCCAGCTTGTATGGGCCTGCGGGAGCTGATTGTTAAATTTTCAGGAATTTTGTAAGCCGATTGTTAAATACATCTTATTAAAATTAAATTATATAAGCTAACAATTAAACACAAAATAAATACTCAAGACTCATCACTTTCTAATTATTTTGCCTCATTATATTATTATCTCTGCCCTTGAGGGACTGACATGCATTATATCCGTGTTCAGTGCTGTCACATCGGTAGCTTGAAATCACACAAGGTGGGAGTATTTGCATGAAGGAAATTGTCAAGTGCTAAAAATCAGGTCTTAATTTGTTCTGTTGATTGTCTGGATTGGGATGCACCTCCCATCTGTCAAAGCATGCTTGTACTGAAACTGTAAGTTGGCTCTGGATACAAGAGACCAGCAAAAATCAATGAAAGCATTCTGTGAGAATCTATTGTCTATATGGGATTTACAATAAAAATGATTCATATATTTTATTATTACTTATAAATTATGTGCTATGTGTTCTTTATATCAAGAATAATTTATAATAAACTTATATACATATATACTTATACATTTCCCCCCCTTCCCTAAATTGCTAGTTGTTAAACATTTACCGATAAACCATTTGTTACCTGGGACATACATAAAAATATACATGTACCACAAAACTGAATATATGTATGCTAATAAACAGAAATAGCTATAGCTACAGTGTATCTGTTTCAGTGTATAACTGAAACAAATTTCATGACAGTATTTGCCTCTACAAGGTGTGAGACATTCTGATATTTTCTATCCTATTCAATTTCATTTTTAAAAATTGCTGATCATGACCCATTTTATGACTTACTAATGGGTGGGGGTCCTGTAGTCTGCAAAACACTGCACTAGGGGATTTTAAGGCATTAGAGACTGCTTTCCCTACCCTTGCCCACCAGGGGATGATAAAAGCCCACAAATACTGGGGTTCTGCTCTGCCTGAGCCATCAGTGGTATCACCAAATTGCTGCTCTTCATTTTTCCATTTACTCTATTCAACAAATACTTGTTAACACCTGCCAGGTGCCTGGCACTGTAGTAGGCACAGTGATGGGAGTGGAAGATATAAGGATAAGCAGATGGTCTCTGACCTCGAGGCACTTAAACTCTAATGAAAGTGATAATCAATTGATTCACTCAACCAACATTTATCCAACTATTTACTGTGTGCCAAGCAGTGGACTAGATGTTGGTGTTTATAGTGTTTTATTTAGATAGTTGAGTTTCCTCTGTAACTGCAGATTTATCAACATATCGCCCTTAAGAACACAGTGTTCCAGGTTGAGGCACAATGTACAAGATGAGCCTGGAATCTTGTCAAACCAGAAAAGATTTGATGAGATTAGCAAGATTGACTGCTAAGGTCGTTAAAGGACACAGGAGTCAATAGAAAGGGCTCCCACAGGCCAAGGATGGGACAGTTTGAGCACGAAGAATAATAATAGCTACTGCAATGGATGGAAACACAACAAATATGTTTAAATTCATGGGTTCATAATGATACTTTAAAAACTAATTGGATCTGGCCCTGTTTCACCAGAAATGAATTTAAAATAGAGTAGTTGCTTTTTAAGAGTTAATGTCATGATGTTTTTGATCATTCCCTCCCACAATTGCATCACTATTTGTCACTGGTGGGTGGCAAAAAAACTTTTTATGTTGCTGTATTATCTCTCAAGAGTTCAGCAGTTTACATTTAAAAACTGGTTCATACCTATCTTTGTATTTCCCTTCAGCTAGCTGTAGTTATAGATTTTATGTGCTTTGTAACCTATTACACAGAAAGCAGCAATCGAAAATTTAAGGGGAGTGCGATCAGCTGCCAATTCACAAAATGGGAGTATAATGTGGAATCTTTTGAGGGTTTTTGTTTTTGTTCTACTTCTTTTCATTAAGACTGGAATCAAGCTTACATGTAAACTATTGGTAATTTAAGTTTCCTTTTGTGTCATTCCGTGTAAAACAGTCTAATTTGAAAACAAATATAAGTTTTAAAAAATAAAAATTTAGGCACTGTTAAAACAAAACAAAACAAAACTAATTGGCCAACTTTGGAGGAACCCATTCATTACTTTGAAAACCTGTAAATAAAGGGAAGGAATCAAGCACTTTTCCTGCCTATCCTATGTGAAGTGAACCACTGAGTAACCAAAGAATAGATGAATTTCTTGTGATACAAATAGTCCAGCTAATAATTGAATAAGGAATGGTAAAGTCAGAATATCACCGTATGTAACATGGAAGTAAAAATGTTGGCATGAAGTTTGGTGAGTCATACTCATTAAAGAAAAGAGTCAGTTTGCAGATATTCATAATGAAAAATGTTTAATAAAATAAATACTCAGCATCACTTTAAATCTCAAAAAATCTGTCTCATAGAGTTTAATGTTTAAAATCGGATTATCACAATGTTAACCTTTGCTCAGAATTTTAAGTCTTAGGTTTCTTAGGCTCAGATTTTACTATAGAAATGGAGAACTATAACCAAAAATATTGTCTGCTACAAAAAGTTAACATTTTCTTATTGAATGCTACATGTAATTTCATAAGCAAACTCCAAATATGTCACTTTTGTTGTAAGAATTTGGAGATTATAACATTTGTTTTGAAGTCGGAGTCTGTCTTGGACAAATGAGCACCCTTCTTTTTGAATTTTTTGAAAGTTGCTTTTACTTTTTATTTTGATGATGCTTGGAGTTTTTTTGAAAAATGTAAAATCACTACCCTTTTGGAACAGTTGCATGGAACTCATTTGAGGTTATGATTGTGCTTTGGCCAGGCTGGACATGAGTATATATAAACTAAAGGAGATTTAATGTTCTGCTGCCTTCTCATAAATTTTGTTCTTAACAGCATTATGTTATAAAGCCACTGATTTTCATAAGGAGATTAAATGAATTCTATCCCAGTAGCATACCCAAAAATGCGAGTGTATGCTTCCATTTGAAAAACAAAGATCTTTATTTTGACAAAGATCCTGGTCTGTTCTAAAGTAAATTGGCCTGTATCACTTGGTTAAAGGCCAAAATGTGGGAGGTCTTCATGTATTAGGGACGTAATAAAGATTCTAGTTTAAATATACTTTGTAATTCTCTTAATTGTTTATTTTTTGTCTCCTCTTCTTGAATATCAGGAACATAACTTCTTTGGTTCCCAACTGTCTAGAAAAATGCCTAGCACCTAGTAAGCACTGAAAAAAAATTTTTTTCTTGATTAAATTAAATAATCATTACTAATAAACTGATCTAAAGGAACTCTTAAAATTTAAATTGTTTCTTCATAAACTACAGAAAAGATATGACAGAAAATAATAATTAGGAAATTATTATTCTAATCTGAAGGGGTTCTCAACATAAATTGCTGTGAAAGGTGTTTTCTGGTCCATGTGAAGTCTAAAAGACACTGCAATATGATGATGATGGGTTAAGTAGAGGAAGTTTGGGGACTATGGAGAAGAGGCCCCCATCTAGCCAGGGGAGTCAGGGAAGAATGTGCTCTTGAAAGAGATGATTTCTTTCTAAGCCAAGGTTTAAAGGATTGGCCTGGGGTTGGCCAGAAGAACAGTGGAAAGTGCTGGATCCAGGAGAAGCTGGTGTCTGTGAAATAATTCACTCCCCAGGGGCGGGGAGGGGGTAGGAAGGAAGCAGCCAGGTAATTCCCCCAGCCTGTTGGCCCCCTTTGTCCAAGGCTCCTGGCCAGAGAGCAGGAGTCTTCATCCCAAGGCCGGTTCTTTCCTTCTGAGTTCTCCTCTGCAATGTCTCCCATTATTAACCTCTGGCCACCCCTCTTTCTGGCCGGAGGGGATGACTAGCCACTCCCTGGGGTGAAGCAGCTGAGCAAAGCTGTGTCTGCCAGAGGCTGGGCTGCCTGCCTGCCTGGGAGGGGGTTGTGTCCACTGGCTGGGCCCCCAACACACACAACCCTAGGCTGCCCATCATCTGGGCCCAACTGGACACAGGGTCAGCAGGGCTGGTGCAGAAGGGTAAGGATCTGGTTTTGCCCATCTGCAGGCCACAGTGAGAGCAGCAGGAGGGGCTGCCCGGGACCCATGGCACCTCTAACAGCTTTGGGCTCCCTCCTGCTGCTTCCTCTGACCACTGTCTCCTGCAGACCCCAGATGCCTCTATCTCAGGCAGTCACAGGCCCGGAGCCTGGGAGGAGGGAGCTTTCTTTGCCTTGAAAGAGCATTAGTAAAACCAGAAAGAAAAGCAAAGAAATGATTATCCCAAGTGTTAGGATAGCAGTTGCTTCTAGGATCAAGGGGTTTGAGGGATACTGGCAATGTTCTGGTTCTTGACCTGGGGTTAGTTACGTAGGTGTTTGCTTTAAAATCATTCATTAAATTACACATTTATATTTTATAAATTTCTATGTATGTATGTCATATTGCACAATAAAAATGGCATTTAAAAAAAAAAACAAAAAAAAAAGGAACACCGATGGGACCGGGAATAAAATCGGGAATAAAATGCCTGGGTTCTAAAATGTGCCACTGTTTTATTGAGCCTCAGCTAAGTGCTGTAATGCATTTGATGCTTGTCTTGCTCACAACCAGCCCTCAGGTAGGCACTGCTATCGCTCTGTTTCACAAATGGAAACATGGAGGCACAGAGAGGCCAAGCAACTCAGCAAGGTCACACAGCTAGCAACCCAGCAGAGCTAGGATTCAAATTAGGGTGGGTATACCACACGGGGCAAGGCACTTGACCGCTACCCCACCACACCTCCTAGGCCTGGGGAGTGCCACTCTGACCTCATCCACCTACAACTAATAAGAGCTCACAGAGCCACAGCACTTTACAAAGTTTACCAAGTCGCTACTGATAGAGTTCAGAGACCTGTAGTATGTTGATTTGAGAATGCAGTCAGACACACATGGGTTCAAGTCTAGTCTCACTATTAATACCTGTGTGACTTTGGGCAAGTTACCTGATCTCTCTGTTTCCTCACCACAAAAATGAGGGCGGTGTGGTATAGAAACTGTAGTTTGGCTGGATTTCTGGCACAGGGTGGGTGCACAGTAAAAGGTCGCCCTAAAATAAAGATGCTCAACTTTCTCCAGCTGCTTATGGCACCTTGTGAAATGGTTAAGGCAAAGTATCCCTGTCCCCTTTTAATACATGAGGACAGTCTGGCTCAGTTCTTCTCACGTCACTGAAGTTCCCACAAGGGGTTCGCACAAGTCCCTTCCCGCATTCGCCCTGTTGAATTCTTAGGAGCAGGAATGTGTGCGCCGCGGCGACGCAGCAAATTCCGCAGCGACACCTGGCCGTGCAGCTGCCCGGGCCGGGCCGAGGCTTTCCCAGTCCCCGGCCACCAGCCCCCGAGGGCACGGCCTTGACCCTTGGCGGCCCCAATCCCTGGATCTGCTGGGCCAGGGCGCGACGCGGGAACGCGGGGCGCCCCTCGGGGTTGAGAGCAGCTGGCCAACCCTCGCCCTCCCCGCTGCCTCCCCAACCTTCCGGGAGGGGCCTCTGCCTCTGAAGATGCCCCGGCCCGCGTGGCCCGGCCAGCCTACCCAACAGCTCCAGCAGTTTTGGAGGGAGCTAGTCCTCTCTGATACACGGGAGGGTGAGGGGCTCCCTAGCCCAGCCCCTGGGATTACCCCGCTTAGAAGCCCCGGGGTGGGGGTGGGCCTTTGGAAATCAGCTCCGAAGAGGGAGAACTGGAATAAGGTGTACCCACCGCCCACCCCACCCCTCCTGTTCTCCCCGCCTTCACTCCCTCCCCCTTGCGGCACCAGGCCTGGGCACCGGAAGAGCACAAAGGAGAATCTGAAGTTCTCAGCGGCCCCGCAGCAGGCATGACCTTCTCTGCCCCCACCCCTGCTTACTTCTGAGCTCACCTCTCAACCCATCTCTCATGCTCTTTACACTCTAGGTGTTCCTAACCCGCCTTTTTTCAGTTAGTAAAAGGAACCAAATTTCCCTCCAGCCTCAGAGCCTTTACCAATGCTGACCCCTCCTTGTACTCCTGGCTCCCCCACCCCCACCCCTTTCCCCCCAGCCAACCTCCCGTTTTTCTGTTTTCTGCGTAGTCATCACATATTACTAATATGACTAAGGAGGTGACCTGGACATTCTAGGACTGGTTAGGTCTTCTACCTAAAGTGTAGAATCAGCTTGCCATTTCCACCAAAAACCTTGCTAAAATTTTCATTGGAATTGCACTGAATCTACAGATCAATCTAGAGAGACTTGACAACATTGTAAGTATACTCCTAACGATAATGACGCGATGTGTGCCACCGAGGATATAAAGACGAATAAGACACAGCCCTCCCCCTCCAAGGGCTTATTTACTCCTGGTCTTCCTTTTTATTTTGTTTCATTTCATGAGAGAACATCTCACAGGGCCCATTTTATAGATGAGAAAACTGAGGCTCAGGGAGATGATGTGACTTGCCCCAGGTCTTATGATGAGGAGGCAGTGGGATCAAGACCCCCACCCACGTGTGTCTGACTCCAGAATCTGCCCACTGAAAGGATCCCTAGTCCAGTTGGTCTGTGTGTCTGATTTGTGTGTGTGTCTGTTTGTGTATTTGCATATGGGGTGTGTTTCCATGTACCCAGAATGGAAACTCATGTATGTTTGAAGATGGATGTGCTGTGGGTCT
Source organism: Choloepus didactylus (assembly GCF_015220235.1). Lineage (NCBI taxonomy): Eukaryota > Metazoa > Chordata > Mammalia > Pilosa > Megalonychidae > Choloepus > Choloepus didactylus. Next base: position 48,124,783 of record NC_051325.1, read on the forward strand.
GCTCTGTTGGAGGGTGATTTCTATTTGTATTGGTGTCAGGGTGTTTGGCTATGTGTGGGGGGTGGGGGTGGGGGTGGGGAGGGTATTGATGTGCATTGGGTAGGAAGTGTGTGATGGGGCGACAAGAAGGGGATGTTCCTGTTGGTGTTTTTGTTTTTTCTTGTGCAGGATTTTAACATTATACTTGTCGAAAGAATTCAAATTAAATTAAGCAAAGATTTTCAAATCACATATAACCCTAAATTTTTTTATTGAGGTATAACTTAAGTGCCCAAATCTTGAATGCACCACTGAATGAATTTTTACGTATGTGCCCCCAGATCAAGATATAGAAGGTTTACAGCAGCTGATAGTTTCCCTCATACCCCCTCTCAGTCAGTAACCCCCAGAGTGGCCCCTGTTCTGACTTCCATTGCCCTAAGTTGGTTTTGCCAGTTCTTGAGCATCTTAACCAATTAATCCTGCAGTGTTTCTGTTTGGGGAGGTTAACAGCTAACAATGGACAAGCTTGCTTTGTGTACTAAGCACTTTCCATATCTCAGTGAATTTCTCATAACAGCAGGATAAGGTCACACCTATTAATTGTTCCCATTTTTACAGGTGAAAAAACTGAGGCCCAGTTTGTCAGAGCTAGCTAAATCCACAGCTCTGATCCTTACCCACGACACCATCCTGCCTCCCTCTGGGTAATCTGCTGAAGAGGTATCCCTGGGTGACTTCTCTCCATCCCCTCTTGCTCTGACAGGGACTGCCACTGCAGCCCGAACCAGTGCCGTGCTGCGGAGTCACACCAAGCCACAGGCTTGAGGCTTGCCTCGCAGACTAATTTGCTGTGTGACTTGGGGCACGTTGCCTCCCTCTTTGAACCTTCCTGTCCTCCACTGTTAAAATGAAGATTAAAATCTATGTGTGTGGTTAAGGCAGTAACAGTTAAAAGGTGTCACTGTATAAATTACTACAGTACTGTTATTTTTTTTTAAGTGGCAGGAAGCATTTTTTTAATGTGACAGAAAGTCAGATAAAACAAGTGTAGAACTTAATGAGTTATTATGAGGATCCCCCCAGAAGGCTCTCACATGTCCCTGCCCAATCATGGCCTGACTTTTAATAGTATTTCTTTTTGTTTCTTTATAGTTTGAGTGTCCAAGTGCATATCTCTAGACCATAGTGTTTAGTATTGTCAGTAATTCTTTACTGACTCTTTCCCAGAGCTGGGATCATCACAGTTATTTTTCACATGTTCCTCTCACCCCAAGCTCTTTCCCTCCTGCTTGGATTTGGACTGACATGGATCTGGGTTCTAGTCTTACATCTGCTACTTCCTGGCTGTGTGACCTTGGACAGGTCACTTAACCTCTCTGAAACTGGTTCCTCAACAGGCAAATGAGGGGGTGACTTAGATGACCTCTAAAGGCCTTCTAGTTTTCTCAATTTCCTCTCTCCAGCACCACAGTCCTGGACCACAGTCTTTCCTCAAGTCACTGACTAAGAGGAAGCGTCGGTTAAAGAGTCAGAAAGAAACCTCGCTTGAGTTCAAGGAAGCTGTTCCCGGTGGGAAGGTATGCTTTGGCAGCTGGAACTGTCTGGGCTGCAGGGGCTGGAATTCCATGTGTCTGGGGAGGACCTGGGTGGAGTAGCCCAGTCCCAGTGGGCCAGGGGTCAGGTTGGCACCCCCAAAACTGGGCCCCATCTGGAGCTTGTTGGAGTTGGCTAAAAGGAGGCTAGAGGGTTGTAAATGCCTTGATTTTGCTTTTTATTTAGTACCTTTCTTGCTGCAAGCCCCTGCACACTACAAAATTAATGTTTTTTTTTTTTTTCTGATGGATAGTACAGGTAACCCAAGAGGAGAATATTAAACTCTTTCTTAACCTAGAAGTATAGCAACTCAGAGACCAAGGGGAATTTAACAACACACATGCACACATATGCATGCATACATGTGCAGGCATGTATAAACATGCATGCACATGCATTCTCATTCACATGTAACATGCACAAGCACACATGTATACATACATATGTGTACACCCAAGCGCATGCATGTACATGCACACAAGCTTATAGAGCACATACTGGGTGCCAGGCACTGTTCTAAGAGCTCCACAAATTTGATTTAATATTCACAACAATACTAGGAAGTAGGCATCACAGTCACTTCTGTGTTGCAGATGATGCACAAAAAAGTTGAGCAACTTGCTCAAGAAACCCCAGTTATTGAGTGGAATAATGGGAATTTGTGCCCATAATTATGCTACCCAATGTCATGTTTCAGTGGTATCTTAGTGAATATCCTTTGAGATTTTTTTTTCTCTATGCATCTATATTTGGTTTGGTGAAAAAACTGATTCCTTCTTATATAATAATGGGGTCCCAAGGTCACACAGACTTGGATTTGAATCCTGGCTCTATTATGGACTGACTGGCTGGCTTGACTTTGGGCTTTTTCCTTCACCTCGCTGGGACTCAGTTTCTGCATCTGTAAAATGGAGAGTGATAAATACTTGCTTCCAAAGGTTGGCTGAGCTCATGCTAAAAGTGTTCAGCCTTGGGCCTGGAACACAGCAGATGTTATCGGATATGGGGCCACATTAGTTGCCTACTCTGGGGTCAGAGTGCTTTGGAGGGAAAATATTCTCTGATTGTGAAGTGGCCTTACCTTGTCAGAGTCTGGAAGGCAGAGGGGGAGCCTGTGGATCTGGGGTCTCCAAAGTAGTTGGGTGTCTCCTCCTGAATCCCATCCTTTGCTACATCCTTGCCCCCACCAGAAGCTCAGTGCACACTCCAGGTGGAAGCGGGAATAGATGAGAGGAGAGATGAGAAGGCGGGAGAGAAAAGCCCACACATTGGCAGGCGGAGCTTTCCTTGTCCAAGTCTGGCCTCGCTGGAAGGGGCAGAGGCTGTGGGACTGGGGACATCAGATGCCATCAGCTCCCAGAGGATCCTTAAAAGTCGCGCATGCCCAAACGGGCCCAGGTGCCTGCAAGGTCCCCTGCTCCTTGGCCACCTCCTGCCGCCCCCCTGGGCTGCCCGTCCTGGGTACGCACCCCTGGGGAGCCCCCGCCTGGCCTCCCCTGTGCCCCTCTGTCTCTCTTCTCTTTCTCTAACTCGGTTTCTCTCTCCTTCCTCTCTGTGCTGTGTATCTTTTTTCTTTTGTCTTTCTCTCTCTACCTCTATTTCTTTCTGTCTCTTTCTTTGCCCTAACGTTGTTCTCTCTCTCTCATTCCTTTTCTCTGCATGTCATTTTTCTGTCTCCATTTTGGTCTCTCATTGTCTTTTTCTCTCTTGTTTTTCTTTCTCCGTCTCTTAGATTCTCTGCTCTCTTGCTCTTTCTATCTCATGTAAGAAAGGAATAAGTTTCGTTTTCACATAGAGACAGCATGGAATAAGGGAAATGGAGGCAAAACCAGTTTAAACAAGCCCCAGACAAAGAGAAGAGAGAATCTGCCTGATGTAAAGAGACATGAGGTAGTATCAGAGGCGGGAACTCACAGCAAAAAATAAAAATTTGGGGGGGGCATTGGCTAATCAGTTCAAAATCTCAATAATGAGCTAGTTGGCTCTCTGGGATTGGCTGTACAAATTAAAATCTCAAAAGATGAATTAGTTAGTGTTCTCGGATAGGCTGTAACCTCTGTAGTACCCAGTCAATGGGGAAACAGGGGAGGGACTTGCGAATTAGGAGTAGGGGATTTAAACATCGCCATTCTCTTCCTCTGGCGCGCCAGCCTCCCGCGTGTTTGGCTGGACGCCCCATCTTGCAAGATTGTAAATAAATTCTTTTCTCCTCCAGAACCGAGAGAGCGTTTATTCCCTTACAGGCACCGCTTTATTTCCGACAACTTGGGGGCTCGTCCGGGATCCAAAGCTTCGGAGGGGGACCCCCGAGGTGGACAAAGGGAAGGCGCGCCCCGCTGATTGAGCGGTCTCGGACTCCGCCATTGGGGGCCCATCTCCGGCAGCTAAAGGGCCCGAGACCAGACGCTTGGATCTGCCGGTTGTGGATGAGAAAAGGGGGAAAGGGCTTGCCTCTGTTTGACCAGGCAACTCCGTGCATGGACCAAGGTAAGGAAAGTAATATATTGCCTTGGTGGTCGGGAATTCCTGATGAGTCTGGAGCTGCTTGTGTGTGACTGAGACGTGCGACATACTGCACGAAGCGAGTGCGGAGTCTCAATCTGCGGTTCCCTTCTCCCGCGAGGGAAAGGGCCAGAGACAGACGAAGCGAAAGGAACTGAGAGAAAGAAGCCCAGACAAGACTCAGGATGGGAAATAGAGGCAGTTGGCCGGCCGGGGAAGAAGAAAAGGGGGCACCTATAGAGTCCCTCGGGGACATCCCTCCAGATAGCCCACTAGGTAGGATGTTAAAATATTGGACCGATAGCGATCGGACCAAGGGAAAGGACAAAAAGAAAATGATTAAATACTGTTGTTACATTTGGACTGAAGAAAGCATTTCACCACCAGACGTATTCTGGCCAAAGTATGGGTCAGAGGAGGACTGGCTCTGTGCCAACCTTGTAATTTATGTTAACGAGAAGAAACCCTTTTCTAAGGAGGAGTCTGATTATGCCACGTGCTGGCTAAAGAACAAAAAAACTCCCCTTTACCTTGTGAAAGATAAAAACCCAAACTTGGAAGATGAGTTGGTAGAATCTAAACCCTGGGACCCCTTATTAAGCCTTCCTCCTCTCTACTATTCCCCTCCTCCCCCAGGGCAGAGATTGTTAGAGTCTGAGGACCTAATAAGGTCCGCACAGGTTCCAGGGGAATCAGGAGGCCCATCGGCGCCAACTGCCCCACCAGATATGACCCATCAATGGTTGAGGAAAGAATTAATACAGTGCAAAAAGGATGTACAGAATTTTCCATTTCCAAAAACTCTTGAAGGAAAGAGAGTAAGGGAACATCACCCCGTTAAATCCCTTTACCCCTTGAGGGAGGTGCCTATGGGGCCAAAGGAAGTCGGGTATGTAAATGCCCCATTAACGAGTGCAGAAGTAAGAAATTTTAAGAAGGAGATGAAATTGCTAATAGAGGACCCAATGGGGCTGGCTGAGCAAATAGATCAGTTCCTAGGCTCTAGCCTATACACGTGGTCTGAACTTATGTCCATATTAAACATCCTCTTTACAAAAGAGGAGATAGGAATGATAAGAGGGGCTGCTATGAAAGAATGGGAAAGGCAACACCCGCCAGGGCAAGGGGTGATGGCAGCAGAGCAAAAATTTCCAAATACTGACCCTGATTGGGATAATAATGATAAAGAGGATAGGGCACAAATGAAGGATCTCAGAGACCTCATTGTAGAGGGAATAAAATTGGCGGTACCCAAATCTCAAAATTTGGATAAGGCCTTTGAGGTAAATCAAGAGAAAGATGAGTCTCCCTCTGCTTATCTACAAAGATTGAGAGAACAAGTAAGGAAATATTCAGGTATGAACCCTGATGACCCTGTAGCCCAGGGAATGTTAAAGGTCAGCTATGTGAAGGGATCTTGGCCTGATATTCGGAAAAAGATTCAGAAAATAGATGGATGGATGAATAAGCCATTGGAGGAGTTATTAAGGGAAGCACAGAAAGTATTTGTAAGAAGGGAGGACGAAAAACAAAAGCAGCAGGCTAAAGTCATGATAGCCACTGTTGACCACTTGGTCAAGAAAAGATTAGAAACAGGAAATGGGGGATGCAGACAGAGGCGAGATAGGGGAGGGGGCTGGGCTGATTTAAAAAAAGGAGCAAGGAAAATGCAGAACTCTGCAGGGTGTTATCATTGTGAAAAGCCTGGCCATTTCAAAAGGGAGTGCCCAGACTTACAGAAGGAGGGTCGAGTTATACCGCTAATGAATTTTGAAGACTAGGAGAGTCAGAGGCTCCTCATCTTAGAAGCCCACCGGGAGCCTTTAGTAAATTTAAAGGTGGGCCCATATCAAGAGGAAATTACATTCTTGGTAGACACTGGAGCAGCTTGCTCCTCTGTAAATCATCTTCCAAAGGGGGCCAGGCTCTCTGGCAGTTCCCTCACCGTCACAGGGGTAAAAGGGGAGGGATTTAAAGTTCCCATTCTTGAACCTACTAACATTTGTTGGGAAAATAATCAAATCATAGCTCCCTTGTTGCACATCCCAGAAGCTGGGAGTAATTTATTAGGAAGAGACCTAATAATACCTATGGGACTGGATTTAGAGGTAAGGAATGGACGGATTGAGGTTTTGGCCCTGCTCACTGAAGAAGATGAAAGAGACATTAAGGAGGAGGTATGGGTAAAAGAAGGAAACAGGGGAGGGTTGCAAATTCCCCCAATTAAAATCAAGTTAAAAAAGGAAGGGGAGGTCGTGTGCCAGAAACAATATCCTATTCCTCTTAAAGGAAGACAGGGACTCCAACCCATCATTGAGGGTCTCCTTCGGGATGGACTCTTGGAAACCTGTATGTCCTCTTTTAATACTCCCATTCTCCCCATTCAGAAACCAGATGGTAGCTGGAGAATGGTGCAGGATCTAAGGGCCATTAATAAAATTGTCCAGGTTCGACACCCTGTAGTTCCTAATCCTTACACTCTCCTGAGTAAAATTCCCTTCCATCATAAGTGGTTTAGTGTAGTAGATTTAAAGGATGCCTTCTGGGCCTGTCCCCTTGATCCAGAAAGTAGAGACCTGTTTGCCTTTGAGTGGGAAGATCCCTTCAATGGGCGAAAGCAGCAATACAGATGGACGGTCTTACCTCAGGGTTTCACGGAGTCCCCCAATCTCTTTGGGCAAGAGTTAGAGAGGGTACTGGAAAAATTTCCAGTCCCACCTGAAATCACCCTTCTGCAATATGTAGATGATCTATTAATATCAGGTAAAGAAAGGCAAGTGGTGGCTCAAGCTACGAAAAATCTACTGAACTTTTTAGGGGAACAAGGATTAAGGGTATCTAAAAGTAAACTGCAATTTGTAGCAAGGGAAGTTAAGTACCTAGGCCACCTCATAAGTGAAGGAAAAAGAAAAATCCATCCAGAAAGAATCCAGGCCATAGTAGAGTTGCCTCTTCCTCAAACAAAAAGAGAGCTAAGAAAATTCCTGGGATTGGTAGGGTACTGTAGATTGTGGATAGATTCTTTTGCATCTCGAACTAAAGAGCTATACCAAAAATTACTAGAGGAAGAGCCTGACAAGATAGAATGGGAGGAAGTGGAAATAAAGGCATTAAATGAACTCAAGCAGGCACTGGTGCAAGCTCCTGTTCTAGCACTTCCTTCCCTCGAAAAACCCTTTCACCTGTTTGTTACAGTAGATAAGGGAACAGCTTTGGGGGTCCTAACTCAAATCTGGGGAGGCCAAAGAAGGCCGGTGGCTTTCCTTTCGAAGGTTTTAGATCCAGTCTCTAGGGGGTGGCCTGGGTGTGTTCAAGCCATTGCAGCAACTGCCCTTTTAGTAGAAGAAAGCAGGAAATTAACCTTTGGAGGGGCATTAGTAGTTAGTACTCCTCATCAAGTGAGAACTATTCTGTCTCAAAGGGCAGGGAAATGGTTAACTGATTCTCGAATCTTAAAATATGAAGCAATCCTAATGGAAAAAGATGATTTGGTCTTAACAACAGATCATAGCCTAAACCCGGCCTCCTTCCTCTGGAAGGGGCCTGAGCAAGTAGAGACCCCTGAGCATGACTGTTTAGACCTAATTGAATACCAAACTCGAGTCCGACCTGACCTAAGGGATCTTCCCCTGCACTCGGGGGAAAGACTGTTCATAGATGGATCCTCCAAAGTCCTAGAAGGAGAAAGGCACAATGGCTATGCAGTTGTGGATGGGATAACTTGTGAAGTAAAAGAAGCTAGCCGATTGCCCAATAAGTGGTCAGCTCAAACTTGTGAATTGTATGCACTAAATCAAGCCCTCAAATTATTAGAAGGAAAGGATGGTACAATATACACTGACTCTAAGTATGCCTTTGGGGTAGTCCACACCTTTGGAAAGATCTGGGAAGAAAGGGGATTAATCAATAGCAAAGGAAAAGAACTGGTTCATGGGGAATTGGTGAAACAAGTATTAACCAATCTACTCTTACCTAGAGAAATATCAGTGGTGCATATAAATGGACACCAGAAGGGACCTACTTTTGAGGCAAAAGGCAATAGGTTGGCTGATGAAAAGGCTAAGGAGGCCTCTCTCTACCCCCCTTTAAAAATAATGATCCTAATACCCTCTATCCCTAAGGAATTTGGGGTCCCTACATTCTCTGCCAAAGAAGTAAAAGAGTTGAAACAGTTAGGAGCAACCTTAAATGATCAGGGGAAATGGTTTCTCCCAGATGGCAGACAAATGTTAAATAAACAAATAATGAGGGAGATATTAGCAGTCCTACACCAGGGGAGTCATTGGGGGGTACAAGCCATGTGTGATGTAGTACTTAGACAATTTGGATGTGTAGGCCTTTATACAGTTGCTAAACAAATCTGTGAGCGGTGCATAATTTGTCAAAAAAATTAATAAAAAGGTTTTAAGAAAACAGGTACAAGGGGGAAGAGAGCCGGGCCTGAGACCATTCCAGAGCATTCAAGTTGATTATACTGAAATGCCACCAATCGGTCGTTTAAAATATATTTTGGTAATTGTCGACCACCTCACTGGATGGGTGGAAGCCTACCCTCTATCCTCAGCTACAGCATTGGGAACTTCTAAAGTTATCCTTGAACAAATCATTCCCCGTTATGGGTTAGTGGAAAATATAGACTCTGATAATGGCAGTCACTTTACCTCCTGTGTGTTGCAGAATGTCATGAGAAGCCTGGGTGTCACTTGGGACTTCCACACTCCCTGGCATCCACCATCCTCTGGGAGAGTGGAAAGAATGAATCAAACCATAAAGAAACATCTTTCTAAATTAGTTTTGGAAACAAAGTTACCTTGGATCAAGTGCTTACCTATAGCTCTACTAAGAATCAGGACTGCCCCTAGAAAAGAACTGGGAATTTCCCCTTATGAAATGCTTTTTGGTTTGCCTTTCCCCAGGTGGACTGGAGAGCTCCCCTCCCTAGACACAAAAGATCTTTTTCTTAAGAATTATATACTGGCCTTGTCTTCTACTTTATCATCTCTCAGGCACTGTGGACTGCTGGCTCAGACCCCGCCTCTTGAATTTGCTGCCCATCGACATCAGCCTGGCAGCTGGGTTCTGATCCGGTCGTGGAAAGAATCCAAACTTCAACCGATCTGGGAAGGACCCTATCAGGTCTTGCTGACAACTGAGACGGCAGTCCGAACGGCAGAAAGAGGCTGGACTCATTACACACGAGTGAAGGGACCGGTGCCTGAACCAGACGATAAGTATCCAGCAACTCAACCTGAATCCTGGAAAGTGACTCCTACCTCAGATCCCCTAAGGATCACTTTAAATAGGCAACAGTTGAAAGAACATACTAGGAGGGAGGAAGGGCTGAATTAAACCCTATGTTTGCATTGTGCTCTGTGTATAGCTTAATGATGAAATTGCTTATACTGATCATAATGTTCTATATTCAAGGAGTAACAGGTTCTGCTAAGCTGGTTATAAGTGTAGTCAAAGGCTTAAAGTCTCAAACTGTACAATTTGATGTTTGTCAAGTAATGAGCTGTAAAAATCTAAAACGTCAGCAACAACTGAGTGAGGAATATAAGCATTTATGTAAGCAGACTGTTCAAATAGAAAGCAAGATTGTTGGGGGGCGAACATTTGAGAGTATAACTTATGAGACACCTAACCCCTGTTATTCTTGGGACACTGCTTGGTGGACCACACAGTATGAGGGATGGGTCTTACCCAGGTTGGAGGAAAAACCATTAAGGGAAACTTGACTGGAATTTAACTCTCCAGTTCAAATTGACCCCAAGGTCATTAGAACACTTAAGACCAAAGACTTAAAGCAAACCACAGAAATAGAGACAGGTTATGGAAATACAAATGCCTGGGTAGAATCGGGCAAACATACCATCCAGAGTCTAAACAGAAGTGACTGTTATGCTTGTACAACCAAACAACCCACTGTTCAGATTATGCCCTTCCCCTTGGGGATGAAAAAGCATGAAAGGGAGTTTAAATGTATAACACTCCTCTTTCAAAATGCTACTCCTGGTGAAAGTTGTAGTACGTTGTCCTCCCTTTTCCCTCCAGTCCAGAAGGGAAGTGTCAAAGCCATACCAGCGTCTCACCTCGGTCCCGGAAACCACTCTGCCTGTCTCTCCAGATGGGAAGAAGGGCTCCAGGATCTTGGTACCATGGCTCTGTGTACACAGGTGTGGAATGTGAGCAAGGATAGTACTGGCAACTTCTCCAGCCTAACTATACCCCGAGCAGACCTCTGGTGGTACTGTGGGAAGGGCATCCTCTGGCCAACACTACCTGAAAGGTGGGGAGGAACCTGTGCTCTGGTTCAATTGGCTATCTCATTTACCCTGGCATTTGAAAGTAATAAAAAAGTACCAACCCAAGGCAAAGGAGAAAAGAAAAATGTACAAAGTGTACCTAGTTCCTTCAATAAAAAAATGTTTGTAGATAGTATAGGGGTTCCCCAGAAAGTTCCTAATGAGTTTAAAGCTAAAAATCAAGTAGCTGCAGAATTTAAATCGTCCTTATTCTGGTGGGTCACCATCAATAAAAATGTCAATCATCAGCTAAAATTTATCAACTATACCAGGGATGTCATTAAAGAAATAGCAGAACAGTTAGATGCCACTAGCCGAATGGCATGGGAAAACAGAATGGCCCTAGACATGATGCTAGCTGAAAAAGGAGGCATCTGTGCTATAGTTGGGGGAAATTGTCGCACATTCATCCCCTATAATACCGCGCCTAATGGAACTATCACCAAAGCCCTACAAGGCTTAACAGCCTTATTTCAGAAACTAGAAAAGAATTCTAGCATTAACAACCCACTCATAGAATGGTTGGAAAATTGGTTCGAGAAATGGAAAGGAATTGCAACATCTATTTTAATTTTCCTTATCATTCCAGCCAAAATGTTTATAACAGCTGGGTGCTACATAATCCTGTGTGCTCAAAGGCTAGTTCAAAAACCCATCAAAACCACTAGAATCAAAAATAAGAAAGATCCGTATGATGAGGAATGTGAAAAAGCCCTTAGCAAATTTGAGAATCTAAAATGTGAAAACTAAAAGTGTTTAAAAAAGAAAGAGGAGGGAATCTGTAAGAAAGGAATAAGTTTCGTTTTCACATAGAGACAGCATGGAATAAGGGAAATGGAGGCAAAACCAGTTAAACAAGCCCCAGACAAAGAGAAGAGAGAATCTGCCTGATGTAAAGAGACATGAGGTAGTATCAGAGGCGGGAACTCACAGCAAAAAATAAAAATTTGGGGGGGCATTGGCTAATCAGTTCAAAATCTCAATAATGAGCTAGTTGGCTCTCTGGGATTGGCTGTACAAATTAAAATCTCAAAAGATGAATTAGTTAGTGTTCTCGGATAGGCTGTAACCTCTGTAGTACCCAGTCAATGGGGAAACAGGGGAGGGACTTGCGAATTAGGAGTAGGGGATTTAAACATCGCCATTCTCTTCCTCTGGCGCGCCAGCCTCCCGCGTGTTTGGCTGGACGCCCCATCTTGCAAGATTGTAAATAAATTCTTTTCTCCTCCAGAACCGAGAGAGCGTTTATTCCCTTACAGGCACCGCTTTATTTCCGACATCTCAGCCCTGAAGTTGTGGCAATTTAGGGCCCTGTGGCCTGCCCTGGGGAAGTTGGGCCCCTGTCCCTCCGAGGACATCGACTGAGCCCACTCCCTGCAGGATTGCTGCAGAGGGTGTCCAGGCTGGAGAGGACTGGCGTCCGTCTCTTGGGCTGCTGGGTGGGGACCCCGGCATTGAAGCAGTAGCCGCTGCCTCACCTCAGGACCTGGTCTGTCTTAGCCACCGTCTGGGCATTTCTTCCCATCACCCAACCCACTCAGTCCACTGGGAGTATCGGGCACCAGTACCAGAGCTGGGGTCACGAGGTCTTTGCCAAATGCTGGGGGTGGCATCCTCTGGGTTGGCAATGCTGGAGGAGAACACTCAGGGTTTTGCGCCCTCGTGCCCACCCCTTCCAGGCTCTGAGCCAGCTATGCCCCTGCTGCCCAGCACTGTCAGCCTGGCAGACCTGCTCTTCCGGGCTGGCCAGACAGTGAACGCCTTGGTGATGCCCAGTGCCACCCTGATGCTGCCCCAACCTGAGGTCTCAGCCATGGGGCACCCGACCAGCCTGGGGGTGCCCAGGTTCCGCCAGAAGCGCCACATCTCTGCCCGGGACATGAGCGCCCTATTGGATTATCACAACCACATCCGGGCCAGCGTGTACCCACCTGCCGCCAACATGGAGTACATGGTGAGTCCTGTGCCACCCCCTCCATCAAGCCCCAAACGACTGAGCTTGGTCTGGAATGATGGCTTGGAAGGGCTGAAGCATTTGCCAGGCAGACCCCATTGAGCCGGCACATGGGGCCTGGGATGCATGGAGAGGGGCAGGAATCAGACCGCCCATTTTACAGGTGAGGAAACTAAGGCGATTGCACAGCTCCTCCAGTGAGTCGGGGGCAGAGGACCAGCATATATGCGGCACCTACTGTGTGCCACACATCCACATTTTACTTCAGGTACTCCTCTTCTTTCAAGGTGGGTTTCGTTCTCTCAGTTTTCCAAAACAAGAAATTGAGACTCAGAGAATTATCTGCCCCAGGACTCTCAGCTGGAATTCCAACCCAGGTCTGTCTGAGTCTAAAGCTTGTGATCGTAACCAACACAATTCCCTGCCCAAGAATCTTAGCTCCCCACCGGGGACCTGCAGGGGGTAGGTGTCTGGAGCTTTCTATGCTATTGTCTGTGTGCCCCAGGGGTTTGTCTAACACACAAGGCCTTCCTCTCAGCAAGCCTTTGGAGCGGCAGGGAGAGGGTACCTGAGGAATCAGGCTAAGGAGAACCAGCAGCAGGGCACCTGGGAGACTGGATGCCTTCCCTCCAAGAGGCGGAGCTGGTGGTTCTCTCTCCAGCCCTCCAGAAGCCAGAGTGGAGTCTGCTTTATCACAGCCCTGCTCCCAGGACCATTGTCCCAAACCAGCCTGGAGAGATAGGCTTCCAGCCCACCCACAGATTTCTTCAGGGAGAGATTGCCAGCCCACCCCCTCTAAGCAAATTTATGCTACTCAGCAGCCCCCAAATTCTTATACTTCTGCACCTGCCCAGAGCCAGGCCCCCAAGCTAAGCCCTGTGGATACTGCCCAGAACAGGATGGAAAAGGACCCTTTCCTCGTGGAACTTACATGCTAGTGGGGAAGATAGAAAACAAAAAATAAAATACATATGTCAGGTACTAATAAGGTGATGGGGAGGGTGGAGATCAGAGCTAGAGGGGAGGGGAGCCATTTGCTCATTCATTAACCAACTCATTCATTTATTAACACAGGGACCAGCAAATAGAAAGGCCTTCACTTTTTGGAACAAATGACACATTTATTGAGCACCAGTTGCATTCCCCTAGCAAGTGTTCAACTAAGGAATGCAGTGTGGAGCAGGAAAAATCACCCTGGGAGAGAGCTAGATGTCTCACCAGGGACTCTGGAGAGGGTTGGATTGGGGGTTTCATGTTTAGCATGCCCATTCCTCAGTTTACCCCTTTGTGGTGGGAGGTAAACATTCCTCTGCTTTCCCTACAAGATTGGATCAGACAACCCCTGTGAGATGTCTAAATCCCTCTTTTGGGACCCCTATTTCTTCTCCACTAGCTGATTTCTGCCTGCAGAGCAGGTATCTGATTAAACACCCCTTCTCCCACAGCCCCAAGAAAAGTCATGTCCCCTGTTGCACATTTTCACACCACTCTGCTCATCCTTCTGAGCCCCTGCAAGGATACAAAGATTAATTACTTGTTTAACATCTCATTGCCTTGCAGACTGGAAGTCGAGGATGGTATCATGTCCCCAGGATCTAGAAATACTGTGCAGTGTTTGCTGAACAAATGAATGAATGAACAATATCTCAGAGAACCCCAGGAAGTCAGAACTGGAAGGGAACTATCTTTTTTGTATTTTAAGTGTCACCTTTTTAGCTTGTAAAACTTGGGGCATTCATGCCTTGGAGAATTATGCAGCTATTAAAAGGATAAGAAAGGAAGGTGTTCTCTATGTACTGATACAGAATAATCACCATTATAAACTGTCTCATTACATAAAAAGAGCAAGGTGCAGAATTGAATATCTGGCATGCTGCTGTTTGTCAAAAAGTATATAGTATCTGCTTATAAAGGTATAGAATATCTCTGGAAGAAAATGCAAGAAACTCACAATGGTGGTTGCCTCTGGGTGGAGGGGGAATGGGCAACAGAGTGGTGGAGGGTCAGGGAATGGGTATAGGAGAGGATGAGAGCTTTATTTTCTAGCTTTTCTCTTTTGGACATTTTGTATATTAAATTTATGTGTGTTTTTGCTATTCAAAAAAAGCCTTTATATTAAAAATTTTTTATGTTAAAATTAACACCTTTTAAAAATACAATAAATGAAATAAAAAATGAGTTCTTATCACCCTGGGGTAGTCACTTCTAAGGACTGCTGAGAACTCCTGGACAACCCCCCGGGAACCCTCTCAGAGCAGAGAGCCCCAAGCTTGAAATCCAGTCCAGTGAGGGAAGACAGCCCTGAACCGGGGGTCAGAGACCTGGTGTGGACCTCTGCTCTGGTGTGGACTCGCTGTGTGGCCTTCTCTGAGCCTTAGTTTTCTACTTTGTCAAGTGGGTTTATTGTGGGGTCCCAATGGCATTAGGTGAATGTGCATCCCAGGTGCAGGTGAGAAGCTACTGTAGTGGTGACGGTGGTTTCCCCCGGGGAATTTAGTGGCCCGTCTTTCCCTAGGTCTGGGACGAGCAGCTGGCCAGTTCTGCTGAGGCCTGGGCCACCCAGTGCATCTGGGCCCATGGCCCATCACAGCTGATGAGATATGTGGGCCAGAACCTTGCCATCCATTCTGGCCAGTGAATGACCCTCTGCCCTTCCTTCACTCAGTCATTCAACAAACACACTGAGTGCTGACCGTGTACTGGGTATTGCACTCAGCCCTGGGATACAGAGATGAACAAAACAGGTAAGGTACCTGCCCGCACGAAGCATACATTCCAGTTAGGGGAGACAAGCAATAAACAGGTAAGCAAATAAGTACATAGATCATTCTGGAGAGTAAGGAGTGATTGGCAGGGTATATAAGCAGGGTAAGTAGATGGAGGGTTGTGGGGAGCAGAGTTGGGGAGTGGGGGCTGTTGGATAGGTGCATCAAGCCCAAGGATGCCCTGACAAAGTCTGGGGAATGGTAACACCAACCCTCTGACATGATCTTTCTAGCACTCTGAGTCTCAAGATGGAATCTGGGGACCTGAGCTCCAATCCGTGTGGCCTTGGGAAGTTACTTCCTCTTCCTGAACCTCAGTGTCCCCATGTGCCAAATGAAGGGGTTGCCCTAGCTCAGTTCTTTCCAGACTTGTGGCTTTCTTAGGCCAATAGAATTTCAAAGAGACATATATGGGACTGCCATAAAATTGTTGTGTATTTATTTTGCAAAATAAGGATATTAGAAAACCAACTACTCTCACCTTTTCACCATCCTGCCATAACCCCACAAAGTGGAAAGGACACAGTTTAAGAATCAAGCCTAGTCCTTTAAATCGAGCTCAATGGAAACCCTGTGCCCTGTCCACCTTTTTCATGTTACCAGCAGGTCGGGGCCAGCGCCGGCGTTTGGGAGCCATGAATGGTCCCTAAGAGCTCTCCCAGCAGACATGGGTGATTCAGTCTCTCCTCCCACCCACTACCTCTCTCCCCTGCCATTAAACTCTTCTTGCCACACTCCATCCTTATCCTTCGCTTGAGAGGTTCATGGTGAAAAGAAAACCGTGTCAGAATGAAGATGTGCTGTTGTGAATTCTGAGTGAAATTCTTGCAGATTTGTTTTTCCTCATTAACCCCTTTCTGTTATTTGTGCCTCTGCACCCTGTTACATGTGTCTGATACAAAAAGTCCTCAGGTCCCACCCGATGGTCTTTCAGACCGCAGAAAGTTTCTCAGGCTGGGACACCAAGTGCCTCCCATCTCCCATCTCAGACGCCTAGAAGATGGTCCAGTGATTCTCGCCCCCAGTCGGAAGGGCCCCTTTGCGTGACAAGGGCAGCCATGTTTGCCTGACCACTTGCTCTGTGCCAGGGGCTGGATTCTCTCAGGTGCTCTGCAGAACATCCTTGAGGCAGGTATCACTGACATCCATCTCATTCTGTACAGGAAGGAGACAGAGTGACTCACCCCAGTCCCCAAGCAAGAGGGTGTTAGAGCGGCTTTTCCGTTCTCCCACCTGGCACCTTTCCTCTTCTCCGCCTCCCCAGGTACCGCTCAGCGGTGGATCGCGCCAGGTCTCAGTCCGAGGAGAAGCAGCATTACTCGTTTCCGGCCCCGAGGGACTGTACCCCTTGCTGCCCCTGGCGCTGCAGCGGCCCCGTCTGCTCCCACTATAACCAGGTGCTCAGTCAGCAGGGCCTGGGGCTGACGGGAGAACAGACCCCGGAACTTGGAAGAAACAGGTGTTGGAACAGAAGTCAGGATTAAAACAGAGGTCCTTGTGGACTTCCGTTTACATAATAAGCACATTCCTGGAAGGTTGTGTGTATGTTGAGTTGAGGTGAACTGAATCCTGTTTTGAGTGTCTTAGACAAACTGACCATATTTTCTGACCCCAGAGTGCTTTTGAATTCAATAGGCCCTGACTTTTTCTAGCATTTTCTGTTTTCTAAGTCTCCTGCTATCTTAAAATGCCAAAATAAGATTACAAAAGTTACGTCATAATAGTGACTATGCTAACACTTACTACCCTCAAAATTACAATGCAATATAATGTTCCAAGTAGTAGGACAGAAACTTCCAGCTGCATAACGAATGGCTTCTTTCAGTCCTATCAGTGTTTCTGTGAATCATTTAGAGATAATGTAAAAAATCTAAATTTGTGGTCCTCTAAGAAATGGTAGGTCTGAACCAAATGTCCTTCCTGAATTCCATGAACATTACTACCTCCATTTTACAGATGAATAAACCGAGGCACTGAGAGCTTAAGTGACTTGGTCAAAGTTGTACACCTAGTGATACCGAGATTCCTTTTGACACCAATGTTTATATTTTAACCTCCAACACAACAGTGATTTTCAGCCTGTGTGTTAAGAGCCATTAGGGTCATGAAGTCAATTTTGTGGTTGGATACTAGGGAGGGAGGCAAGGAAGGAAGGAAAGAAGGAGGCAGGGAGGAAGGGAGGAAAGGGAAAAAGACAGAAAGAGAAAAGAAAGAGGGAAGGAAGGAAGAAGGAAAGAAGAAAAGAAACAAAATAAATAGAACTGTATGGATTAGAATACCTCACAGACGATAAGATTAAATATTGTTTCGTGAACGTTTTGTTCCAGTTGTGGGTAAGTATGTATGCATACACACTGGGTAACAATAAAAAATATATTCCTTACTGTTGGTGGCAGGTAAAAAAAGTTTAAGAACTGTTCTATTGCAATATAATGCTTCCAGCCTCTTACCTTAGGGCAGGGAGACAGCCTCTCCCAGTAAGACCACACCCAGTGAACCCACACCACCCCAGCCCAGGAACCCCCCAGCCCCAAAGCCCGGGGCCCCACCCAGTCCCTCCCGTGGCCTCCCTGTCTCTGCCTCCCTCAGATGGTGTGGGCGTCTTCCAGTCGCCTGGGCTGTGCCCTCCACACCTGCGGCAGCATCCGTGTCCTGGGCGGCACCTGGCGTCGGGCAGTGTACCTGGTCTGCAACTATGCTGTCAGGTAAGTGCCCACAGAGTGAGTCCTGCGGGCAGGGGCTTGGGACCAGGGGTGGATTCAAAGGAAAGAAAGACACATGCTTAGCCAGTTGAATAAGTAGATATCATGCACACACTCACACATTGTAAGTGAATGCAATACATAAAGCTCCCCACTGTGTTTCAGAGATACCTCTCCTTCCTCCATTCTAAGCAAACTCTCAGTACCATGCAGTTTGTTAGTTTTAGAGTCAATTAATAGCCCATTTTCTTTACCAAGTTTCAGAATCACTTGGGAGAGAGAGGACTGAGGCGGATGGAGAGGCAGGCTCACCGATGATGTCAGTAGTGGAAATGTGACTTAGGTCTGCCAACCGAGTGGGCTTGCAAATATTTTACTACTGAATTTGACCTGCTTACCCAGGGAAAGGCAACACTGGGCAACCACAGGACTCTTGTTAAAAGTGTTATAAGTGTAGTGGCAGCCCCTTTAAGCTCTGCAAGAAATGGAGCAACTGAGAACGCCTGCTCTCTCAGGCAGGCAGAGCCCCAAGGGCAGAAAGGAAGGATGTAGCTGAGCATGCTCAACTCCTTCCACCAGACTCTCCAATCATGTAACTGTTGGGTGGGAGAGAGGCCAGGAGTGGTCCTGGTAGCCACATCCCTTGGAAACATGGAGAAAGGGGGAATAGAAGTTTCTGTCCAATGTATGGTATGTAAACTTGCAAATGTTACTGAGTATAAATTCCAGGTAAATGCAATATTCAGAATTTCATAATTACTTAATAATAACTACTCTTTACTCTCACATAGCCCTTGATCATTTATAAAATACTTCCATTTTATTATCTCATTGAATAGATGAAAGACAGAAGGAGGGAAAGAGGAAAGGGAGGGACACTGGGAAAATAGTATCCCTTTTTATTGATTGAGAAATTGAACTTCAGAGAAGTTAGGTAACTTACCAAAAAGTCACACAGCCACTAAGTACCAGCGCTGTTTCAAACCCAAGTCTTTTGATTCTAAGCCTCATGCTTTGTGTACTGTACTAACCTGATATTCTGGAAATCACTGGTTTACAGTAGCCTGAACAAGCTAGGACATTTGTCATTGGTTAGATAGGGGCATCTGTTGACTAAGTGCCCTATTGCAGTCCAGCTTTATCAACACAGAAAAATACAAACCAAATTCCATTACCACCAACTTGTTTATTGATATATTGAATTTTTGAAGCATCAAGTATTGACAGTAGAGTTATTAAGATCTTAGGCTCTTGCATCAAGATCTCCAGGGTTCACATCTGTGACTTCAATTAACTTCCCCATGCCTTTTCTGTTTCTTCATCAGCAAAATGGGAATAAAATAGGACCCAGTCATGGGATTGATGAGAGAATTAAGTGAAATAACCCAGGTAATGCCCCAAGCTTTTAGTAAGTGCAAAATCCTTGTTGGTTCTTCTTATTACCAGACCTGGGTTTGATTCCCAGCTCTACTGTGTGCATATTGAAGACTGGAGAAGTCATTTTTTCTCTACAAGTCTCAACTCATTAAAATCAGTTCATACCATCTGGCTCACGGAATTGTAAAGATTAAAGTACCATAATTTGGCCTGTGTGGTGCCTTGCCCATAGTAAGTGCTAAATTAACATTGGCTATACTTATAACTAGGTTATAAACTTCTTCAGGGTTGGAAATGGACCTTATTTGTCTCTTATATCCTTCTACTGCAGTGGTTTCAACCTTTTGTTTTTTAAAGCAGATTTTTTTCCCCAAGTGATTAAACAAAAAAGTGCTACTTTGATTCTGTCACCCCAGGTGTTGCCACCACTCACTTTCCAGACTCGCAAGCTTCTGGGAATATCTTTTGAAAACTGTTAACCCACAGCATCTGGCGCAGATCGTGATGCTCAGTAGATACTCTGGAAGCGTTTGTTGAATGAATGAATGAAAGCCATTATGAAACTAGAGGGGAATACTCTTATCAGTACTTTGACTGACTTCGCTCAGTCATTCAACAGCCACTTTTGGAGGAAAAAGGATTCCATCCCTGCTCACAATGAGTGTGCATTCAAGCTGTGGGGGGGATCAAGCTTTGGGACTTGTGCAGGTAACTGTCACTGAGAACCAGTGGTGAAATTACTAGTCAGGCAGGAGAAAGAGCTGAGAGAATGGCTTTAGGGTTTGAGAAGGGACAGAGGGAGAAAAAGAGAAATCCGTGGGCTGGGGTGGAGAGTTTTGGGAAGACGAGATGCATAAGAAGTTTCCACATGCTGCTGGGCAGATCTGGAACATCTTGACCAAAGGCTGTACATGTGATTCTATAAGCCAGGGGCCAGCAAACCACAGCCCTCAGGCCAAACGTGGCCTGCTGCCTGTTTTTGTAAATAAAACTTTATCGAAACGCAGCCATGCCCGTTCATGTACATATTAGCCATGGCTGCTTTTGCACTCCAACAGCCAGAGCTGAGTAGTTGTGACAGAGACTGTCTGGGGCTGCAAAGCCCAAAATTTTTACTATCTGGCCCTTTACAGAAAAAAATTGCTGACCCTGCCCAGGCAATGGGAAGTCAGCCACCAAACATTCTTGAGCAGGAGAGGCATGTGATGAAGGTGGTAGTCTTTGGAGAGGGTTAATTCAGGAGCAGATAGGATGGATGTGGGACAAGGCCACTAAAAACTGGACAGCCCCCACCATGATGAGGCGTCATGGCCCTGGGCCCCTGATTCTAGTTGCATCTACCTAGCACTCTTGTAAGTTAAAAACTGTTTTCTCATAAGTCGTTTCACGGACACCATTTCATTTATTTTTTTTTTTTTCAGAGGATAAAAACAAGTCTTAAGAAATGAGGTGGGGAGGGGAGCGGCCAGGAAAAAAAATGCCTGGTGAGGAGGGGTCTTCTTTGGTGTTCCAGATGACGAATCTGGGGCTTGCAGAAGTGACTCGCCCAAGGCCACACTGCCAGCTGGGGGCTGTGCCACGAGCTGAGAACTCCAGTCTGGGTGGAGGTGGCTCCCGGCTCTCCCTGGTCCCCTCAGCCCATCTCCCCGGGACCTTTTCTCTTCCAGGGGCAACTGGATTGGGGAGGCGCCCTACAAGATGGGGCGGCTGTGTTCCACCTGTCCCCCCAGTTACCAAGGCAGCTGCAGCAGCAACATGTGCTTCTCTGGGCTCTGATCCAACAAGCTCCTGTGGTTCTGAATTTTCCCAGGCTCTGGCGGGCATCCAGGTGGGCCTGACCCTCTGATGGATCCTCCGCGAAGACAGGGTCCAAGAATCGTTTTTTAAATAGGATATGAGTTTTAGTATCCATGGAAATTTTACTGCAATATTTTCTTTTTTTTGAACATTGTATGCACAATATATGTTAGTTTTCCCATTCAAGAATCGAATAGTCTCGCTCGCCGTACCTCACCTCCATGGAAAACATATTTTGCTCAAAAAAAAAAGACGTGAGTGACATGTGACACTGGCCCACCCAACTGTATTTTCCCTCCCAGATTCCGTCCTTTCCTGTTACATCGGGTTTAATTCTGGCCTCCAGGAGAGTGACCTGCAGCTTTAATTGACTTAATTCTCCAGAGCCAGGGCTGGATGGAGTCGTGGTGGCCACTCATTTTTCTGAGGCTTAAACTCCAAAAGACTTTGTCCACCCAATGAAAGACATTTATGAAATAATCTTTAGCCTGAAACCCACATTCATCAAGCCAGTAACAGCCCCCCAGCTTCTGGGCAGCCTTTGAGGACCTGTGGTTCCCTCCCTGAATTGGGAGCATTTCAGCTGCACACTTTTTTAAAATATTGAAATTAACTTGGGAACTACCCCTCACACCCTGATTGCATGTTACTAGACTCCCCCTTTTACAGATGGATACCCCAAGGCTCAGTGAAGGGGCGAGACTTACTCAGAGCAGCACAGCTGGTCTTTGATGGAGCCATAGTTGGCGCTCAGCTCGGATGAGCTCTCCAGGCTGCTTCCGTTCCCCTGAGCCCTCAGGAGTGAGCAAACCCCAAAGTTGGGCCTCTCTGAGCCTGCCAGTTCTCTTTCTGGATAGCTCTGTCTCTCTGCCTTGGCCTCTCTTTTTATCTGCTTCTCTGCTCTAACTCTGTCTCTTGATCTTTTGGTCTCAGTCTCTGTATCTCTGTCTTGGATTCTCTCTCTCTCTGTCTCTCTCTTTTGCTGCTACAAAGTCTCATGCTCGTTCCCATCAGCCATTTCCCCTTTCCCACCCCACCTCACCCCACCCAGAGATCAGGACACACAAAAGTCCTTTTGTCTCCAGGGATAGTAAAATCTCCTCCCTCAGACCTTGCCCTCCAGCCAGGGTCCCTCCCTGCTTGGCTGGAGAGAGCTCCATCCAAATGCCCCAGAAGGAAACCAGGCCCCTCTGCCCAGGGTCCCTAAAGCTGTTCTGGATGGAGGTGTTCTCCTCCCTGCTGGTCATTCCCACCCAGGCCCCACCCACAAAAGAGCCCTTTGAGACCAGATGCTGTGGCTCTTCCTGCCCCCCTCCCCCCAGCTCCCAGGAGGGTCAAGAGAGGAGGAAGGCGTGGGGGGAGATGGGGTATGCATGTGTCCATTGCTCCATTTCCAGTAAACAGGAAAAATGGCCCAAGAGCAGTGTTCATTTCCAGACTCCAGCAATGAGTGAAACGAGGGCAACAAGGACACTGTGGTGACTTCACTGTTCTCAGACTATATCTTTCTTTCTTTTGGTGGTGGTGTGGTAGGTCTTGGTGAGGTACTTACATGTCCTTTCTTTTATAAAACAATGGTGATCATAAATATTAGCATATTAAAATGTTTAATGTCCTTGTATTGTGAAAATAAAAGGCTTGCCAACCACATGTCAATTCCCCAAAATGTTCTGGAAATTTAAATGGTATGTGACTCACTGGGTTAAGTGACATTCATAAGGTCACGTAGCTAGTAAGGAGCAGTCAGGGGGTTTTAATTCAGTTTTCTCTGACTCCAGAGCCTCTACTATTTCGACTGACCCACATTGTCTTCCTGAGTCCAGAGCACCAGGGAAATGAGAATAATAACCGCTAGCATTTATGGAGTGTGCCAGCACCTGACATTCTTAATCTCGCTGAACTATCACAAACACCTTGTGGGACTGGTGCTTTCCTGTCCCCATTTTATAGATGTAAAAACTGAGGCTCAAGAAGGTTTACTAAGTTGTCCCCAAGGTAAAACAGCAAGTAGGTGGAGGAAGCTGGATTTGAAATGCTCTATCCAACTCAGAAACCCTGTGGCTTAACCCCTTTACTCTCCTGTCTCTCAGCTAAGAAGGGAGAAACTCAGGGATTGGGTAAAGGTAGAGACAATTAAGCAAAAAGTGCCATCACAGGGTGGGAATCTCAGGTAACCTCCCAGTTCCCCTTTCTGATACTGCCTTGGAGAGGAACCCAGGCCAAAAGATGTGCCTTGGGTGCTGCAGATCTGGGGGACGAGGACTTGGGGAGGAGGAGGTTGTACTCCTTTCTGATACTGCCTTGGAGAGGAACCCAGGGCAAAAGACGTGCCTTGGGTGCTGCAGATCTGAGGGACGAGGACTTGGGGAGGAGGAGGTTGTACTTGGGGTCCTGGCTTGTTATACTTGCTGTTCCAGCTGAAGGGGAACTTTTGCTACAAGAAGTTGGTTTCTTTCCCTTCTTTGGCAACAACAGTGATCAAACCTTTGGAGTGTTCTCTACTTTTCCAAGACTTTAATTTCTCAGTCTCGTTGGATCACTCATTTGCTCATTCATTCAACAACCAAGAGGATTATGAGTGTAGCCTCTGGAGGCAGACTGCCCGGGTAAGCCCAAGTGGCTGTGTGTCCTTAGGGAGGTTACTGTGCGTGCTCTGTGCCTCAGTCTCCTTTTCTGTAAATGGGATAGTGATAGTACCTATCTCATAGGGTCACTGAAAAGATGAGGCCTCTTAGAATCGTGTCAGGCACATAGTAAATGCTGTGAAAGTGTAAGCTCTGAGCACAGTGGTTATTAATGTCAACCAGGAGAGGGCAAGCTATGGCCCATGAGCTCAATTTGGCCCACGCCTGTTTTGGTAAATGAAGTTTTATTGGAAGACTGCCACATTCACTCATTTATATATTGTCTATGGCTGCCATCATGTTAGAATAGCAGAGCTGAGTAGTTGGGACAGAGAATGTATGACTCCCAAATTCTACATGGCCCTTTACAGAAAACTTTGCTGACCCCTGAGACATAAAATACTCCTGTATTCCTGGAGCTTTACAGTTCTATTGGGCAGTCAGGCATTAAACAGAAGATGAACACACATACTTTATTGTAATTGAAGTAAGTTTCACCTGGTAGCAGAGCAGGGAATTGCCAGAGCACCGTCATATCCAGAATGAGTGGTCAGGTGGGTTCTCCCGCAGAGGGATGTTTCTGATGGGAAGAGGTGACAGTGGAAGAGGCTCTGAAGCAGTGGGGGTGGAGACCTGGGGGAGGGAGCACGTCACTCTCAGGACTAAAAGAAGACCTACACGGGGGGGTGGGGGGGTGAGGAACAAGGATTGAGATGACCCTGGGGAGGGAGGGCAAGGGCCAACTCATGCACAGTCTCCTGAACTCTGCTAAGGAGCTGGGGATTTCCTAGAGGACAGGGCTATGGGGAGCCACATCAAGGTTCTACTACTGGAATGACATGGTCAGCTTTGCACTCAAAAAGATAATTCTAGCCACACTATGTGAAACAGATTTGAGGAAGGCCAGGGTGGATGCCAGGAGCAATGGAAAGAGGCTATTTCAGTAATCCAGGTGAGAATTGAGGATGGCTGGAGCCAAGATGGTGACACTGGAAAGAGAGAAGTGGATGCATTTTTGAGACATTTAGGAAGTGGAATTCAAGGGCACTTGGTAAAGGCTTGGGTGTGGACGTGAAGAAGATGGCATAAGGAAGGTTGGATGGGTAGATGGGAGGGGGTGCCATTTTACCAAGGTGGGGAGGATAGAGGAAGGAGTTTTGATGGGAGAAAAGAACAGGACTGTGATTAGGGCATATTATCCGATGTCTGTGAAAGATGTAAGCAGAAGTATCCAGGATGCAGTTGGATATAAGAATCTGGACTCCAGAGGAGAGATTTAGGTTGGAGCTTCATAATTGAGAGTCACAGGCATATTGAAGCCATGGTAATGGATGAGAGTATGGGACAAGAGACCATAGAATGGGGAAAAAAAAGTCTGGTATTTAAGGACAGAGAGAGAAGCAGGAAATGACAAGAGACAGAGAACAGAAGTACGGTCAAGTAGGAAGAAAACCAGAAGAGTGTGGTAGTGTGGATGCTACGGGAAGAGGGCATTTAAAGGGAGAGGAGTTAACTGTCAGATCCTGCCAAGAGTCTAGTGAAACAAGCCTTGAATGTTTAGGTACAGAAGTCAATCTTACCCTGCCAATGAAGACAGGGTTGTACGTGTGGAGGGTTAGGGGATGGAGCAGGAGCCAGATTGGAGGCTTTGTGGTGTAGGTAGAAGATGGAAAAATAGGACACCTAGTGTAGACAATTATTTAAAGATGTTCAGCTGTAAGAAGGAGGGAAGAGGAGTAGGAGCCGAAATGCAGATGGCTATTAAGGTTTTTTTTTTAAATAGAAGCACTATTATAGCATGTTTAAATATTTTTAAATTAGAGACTTTGTGGGTTTATAGAACAATCAGGCATAAAATACAGGGTACCCATATATCACCCTATTATTACCATCTTGCATTAGAGTGGTACATTTGTTACAATTGAAGAAAGTACATTTTTATAGTTATACCATTAAAGATGTTTAAATAGTGATAGCATTCTGTGTCTAGAAATCTGTCCTACAAATATACTCTGACATATGGGTCAAGATGTGTGTAAAAAGATATCCATTGTTTGTAGTGGCAAAAACCTGGAAACAAACCTAAAGGTCCAGCAATAGGAAACTGGTAAAATCACTTATGGTATGTTCATACAATGAAAAACTATGTAGCCACCCAAAAGAATGAGGTGGGTATGCTGATTTGGAGGCAGCCCTTAGATATTAAGGGGAGAAAACAGCAAGTTGCAGAAGAGCGTGCTTAATATGTTTCGATGTATGTCTACATTCATGCTTATTTATGTGTGTGGAAGTATAATTTCTGGAAATATATTTAAGAATTTGTTAAAAAGTTCAATAGAGTGAGACTTGGGATCACAAATGGGAGAGAGGGGATAATAATTCATTAAATATGATTTTGTACAATTTTCCTTTTTAATATGTGAATACTTTTTTCATTTATAAAACTAGCTTAAACTAGACTGAAGCAAAAGGGCAGCTCTTATCCATTAGAATGGTTAAAGCTAAAAAGACTGACAGCAACAAATGGTGATGGGGCTGTGGAGCAGAAGTTGCTCTCCCACGCTGCTGGTGGGAAGGCAAAACGGCACAACTGCCTTGGAAAGCAGTTTGGCGGCGTCTTAGTCTGCCAGGGCTGCTGCAACAAAGCACCACAGGTGAGTGGGCTAAACAACAGGAATTTACTGTCTCACAGTTCTGGAGGCTGAAAGTCTGACCACTTTGGCCTCATCTTAACTAATAACATCTTCAAAAACTCAGTTTACAAGCAAGTTCACATTCACAGGACCAGGACTTAGGACTTGAACAGGTCTATTTTGGGGAACACATTTCAATCTATAACAAGCAGTTTCTTATAAATTAAAAATATATCTACCACATCAATCAGCAGTTCCATTCCTATAAATTTATCCAAAGGAAATGAAAGCATATGTCTGCACAAAGATTCATAACATGAATATTCATAACTGCTTAATTTGTAATAGCTCCAAACTGGAGGCAGCCTAAATATCCATCACCAGATGAATGGACGAGCAAATTGCCACCTAGTCATGCAATGGAATACTACTCAGCAGCAAGAAAGAAATGAACTACTGATAGTAACAATGTGGCTGAATCTCACAAATCCCATGCTGAGCAAAAGAAACCAGATAGAAAAGAGTACACACTGTAGGATTCTATCTATATGAAATTCTAGGAAAGGCAAATCTGTTGTGCAGAAAGCAGATCAGTAGTTGCCTGGAGGATGGGGGGCGGGGCTAGAATTGATTGCAAAGAGATATGGTGTTGGAAGTGCTCAGTATCTTGAGTGGTGGGGTGGTAGTTACATGAATACATACATTTGTAAACAGTTGTCAAACTGTACTCCTAAAATGGATACATTTTATTGTATGCAAATTATATCTCCATAAAGTTGGCTTTAAATGTCTAAAGAGGGAGAGGTGGAATATTTAGAAGAAATCAACTGGCCATGGGAGGCTCCTGAGCAAGGGGGAAGAGGTGGGGTGCCAGCCCAGGGAACTCTGGATGGAAGGAAGTGAGGAAAGTATAGATGCAGGTGCATTTATACCTTTGGTGATGGCAAGTTGAGGGAAGTCCAGGTTTAAGGCTTCTGTTTTCTCTGTAAGGGAGGTAAAGTCTTGTTTTGTTGAAGGTGAGAATGGAAAAGGTTTGAGAAAAGAAAAGATTTGAAATCAATGTAGAGAATAGTAGAGCAAGAAGAGAGGCTCTGGGTAGACATTCTGGGCATTTTTGAGTGATCCCTGAAGGTGGTGATCATGAATTTATGGTGGTCCCCAACGGCTCCTCTGAGTGATTTTTTCCTCCAGCAGTGCCTGGCTGCCTGAGTGTAAGTATGAAGAAAGCAAGATACTTAGTTCATCCAGGCTGAGTTTTGTAAGGAGGTTGCAAGGAAAGGGACTGAGAAAGAAGCAAGAAAGGGACTAAAATAATGGACTAAAGACTTTAAACAGAGAGAAATTTTTGAAATAGCTATTTTAGAGGTGGAGCAACCTGGGAGATTGTTGTAACTATAGGGAAATGACATGAATTTACCAAAAACAGTACAGCAAGAAAATGATGGAACTGGGGTTTTCTGATTCTGGGTCCCAAGCTTGTGTTACTGCTTTTTCACTGGAAGTCTCTCTAACACGATGTAGACCTTGATTTCAGAATCCCAAAGCAGACTGTGAAATCCAACATTGGGACAAAAGAAATGGGGCTTTCCCAGAAAAGTCAGATAGCAAGGTATCTAAGGTGCAAGAGAGCTAAACTACAGGTGGCCCTGGTGGAGACAAGAGTGCAGGTTTCGGCGGCAATTTGCATTTAGAAGATGCCCAGTGGAGAGGGCAGGCAGAATATCCCTGCCCATGGGCCCAGAGTCAGGCTGAATCTTCATCCTTCATCCCTCCACACAGCTCGTAATATCTTTGGATGATTATCTGATTAATGCCCAACTTCTTCATTAGTCCACAAACTCCAAGCGTGCAGGTATGACAGCTTCTTTGCTCACTGAGACATCATTGGAGCCTCATACAGTGCTTGGCATATAATAGTTGCTCAATAAATATGTGTTAGTTAAAGGGGACACTGTGGATTGTAAATTCCAGCTGTGAGGCCCAAGGCAAACCAGTTCTCTCTGTGCCTATTTCCTCTTCGGTTGGATTGGAATTATCTTCTCAAACCCTCAAGGTTTAATTTAAAAGCGGCAATGCCTGTGAGCAACTCCCAGCCCCAGTAGGTGCTCAAAAAATACAGTTCTCCCTCTCTGCCTTTTCTCCTCTACACCTCCCTTGGCTTCCCCACTCCTCCCGCATCATGCCACACCCATGGTTTGGAGCCATAAAACCCAACCCAGGTTGGACTCTCACCTCCCTAACACCTCCTGGTCAGTCCCTTCCCTCACGTGGGGGGCTTGGTGTCCACCATATCTGGCTTCAGTTTCCCCCAAAACCCAGAATGTAGGACTGGGGCCCAAGTGGACCTCGGGTCTGGCCAGATCGCCGTTGCCATGGCGACTGCGACAGTCCCAGCCGCAGGTTCCCTAAGTGACTGGTTACTCTTTAACGTATCCACCCACCTTGGGCGATTAGAAGAATCAATAAGATAACCAGGCGGTGGCAGCTGGCCGTGCTCATTGCCTTCCTGGTGGCCCGGCTCCCGGTGGTCCTGCTGCCGCTGCGTGTGAGGCCCCGGCTCCTCCATGCCCCCGCGTCTCCGGCTGGGTGGGCTCAGCCATGGTCAGTGTGAACGCGCCCCTCGGGGCTCCGGTGGAGAGTGCCTATGGTGAGTGGGGCCAGCGGCGGGCCCAGGGGGAGGACTGGGCGGGGCGGAAACCACCCTCAGGTTTGGGAGGCCACTCCCGCCCTGTCTTCCCACTGGGCCTAAAGACCACCCGAGGGCTCCGCTGGGATGGCAGGAAGCAGGGGGAGGCCTGTGACTTGTGTCCTTAAGCCCTGCAAGATGGCCGGTTTGGGGTGGGAAGTGCTGGGAGGGACCGCAGCAGCCCCAGGGCAGGGACTTGGCTCTCTTATCCTGCAGGAGGCAGACAGGCTTTCCTGGGATTGCCTCCAAGGTGACTTTCCAAAATTCCACAAAGGGTGCGAAGCTGCAATCATCTTCCCACTTGGCTGCCAGGGCAAAGTGAGGCCGAGAGAGAGGCTTACTGGGCCTAGGTCACATAGCTGGCCACAGCCCACCTGGGGTTGGAACCCAAGTGTTACAAATCCCAGGGGAGCGTCTGCTTGGTCCCTCCACGCCTCCTGGGGCCATTAGCTGTGGATATTTCACTAAGGGGAAGAGGTGGAAAGCAATGCACGGCCTTGGGCGTTGGAAAATGAGATTGGCTCACGCTGGGTATGTGAAGCTTACAGGCAGGGCAGGGGTGGGGGATGCTTACAACTGATTCTGAAGGGCTCTGGCCCTGCTGTTTGGGGTGACCCCAAATTGGAGGTAACGCAAATGCCCTGCAGTAGAGGACTAGGTAAATAGGTCGTGATGCATCTCTTCGATGGAATGCTGTGCCACTATAACAAAAAAAAAAAAAAAAAGAGTTGGGAAAAAGAGTGCATGCAGCATATGAAAATGGATATATATATATGTACACATGTGTTTGTATTTGCATAGAAAGTCAGTAGAAGGCCACAAAGAAACTGGTAACTGAGTTTTGTTTCTGAGGAGGGAGAGTCAAGAGAATTTTGATGTGTTTTACTTTTATTGTGTGTTTTACTTTTATTGTTTCCCCTTTTGCCCTTTTTGGATTTTTAAAAATTACGTGCATTTTAGGATCTGATCTAAATCACATATGTACACAAGACCTGACCCCTGGAATCCAGAAGAGCTCGATTCTAATTCTATGACTGTAGGCAATTTACTCAATATTTCTGCGTCTCGGTTTCCTTTCTCTCTAATGTGGAGCATACTAGGCCCTGTCTTAGGGTTGCTGCGAGGACTAAAGGAGAACAAGGATGTAAAGCATTAGCACCATGCTCATTGGAAAGACTCAATAAACATTACCAAATATTATCATCATTGCCCGAGGATAGATGGCCAGTGAGTGACAGAGTCAGGGTCCGGTCTCATTTCTCTAGCCCAGGGGATGTTCCTGACTTTGACTGTCAAGCAGGAGTACCTGGTGCCCTGGAAATAGCAGAGGCAGCAAAACCAAAGAGCCTGGGGACCCACCTCTCACACCAGCTGTGTGGCCTTGGGCAAGTCACTTTCCCACTCTGAACCTATTTCCTCATCTGAACATTGGAGATAACAACAGGACCTATCTCACTGAGGGTGGGCGATTAAAGGAGATAGCACAGGAAAAGGGCTAGGCATACAGTAGGTGTTTAATCCAAGGTAAAGACACAATTGTGAGACCTGGTTGAAACTGTGAGCAGAGGAAGACTCATTGTTCAGTCAGAAGGGCCAGACAGGCAGCTCTTGGAGGACAGCCCAGGTCACAGGCCCAGGCTAGGGTTGAACAGAAAGCACCAGAGGTCCTCCCAACAGATAATATAATAACTGTAATAATATAACCTGACAGCTTCTCATTGTCTCGCAGCTCTGTCCACTTTGTAAGACTTCATCCCAGTCCCTTTAGAGTGCTCACAGCATAGCAAATATTCAACAAATATTTGCTAGAATGGTTGGATGGACGGATGGATGGATAGATGTTCTATCCCTATAACCTCATTTAATTCTCACAACATCTGTCTCAAATAAGTAATATTGGAGAACCTGGGTTCAGAGAAATTCCTCTCCATAAGAAAAACAACAATGCAAGCCTGATAATAAATGACAACTGAATCCAACCTCAATGTCAGAGAGACAATAGGGAAGGGTGAGGACTGTGGGCAAGTGGACAGCACATTCCCCACCTAAGGGGAAGAAGCGGCTACTACTCACATTCTGTTGATGGTGCTCATGAGGGAAGGGGGTTCCTGAATTACCTGTGATTACAATATTCAAGAGAAGCAGTAAATGCAGATTTGTATGTGAAATCTCCTGAATTTAAAAGTGTTTTAAAATTAAGAACTGCTCTGTGGGCTAACATTAATTAATGTGTGGGCCATAAGTTCCTAACCTCTGCTCTAGATATCTAAAAGTCAAGATCAGTTAAAGCCAGACAGAGAGTGTTACACTTGCATTGTTTCCTCACCTGTGAATTGGAAATAAAATAGCACCAATATCACAGGGTTGCTGTGAGAATTAAATGAATTAATACATGAGTGCTTAGAATAGTACCTTATACAGAGTAAGCACTCTACAAATCCTAGATGCTGTTTCATGTTTTGACCATCGTAGAATGATCTTTAATGAACTTACCTTTGGTATGGTGATGCTGGGTGGACTAGGCCAGGGCTTCCGGTGCTTTCATGGCACACTGGACTCGGCTTTGTAGTTCTCACCCTTACTCTGATTAAATTGTTGGTGTGAGTTGTGGTGTTTAGACTATATAACAGTCTAGACTTTAAACTCCTCTAGGTCAGGGACTCTAGTGGTTTGTTCGGCCTTACTCCGCTTCTCACTAAGTGACTGGTACAGAATAAACGCTCCGTTTGTTGGACGAATGAATTGAGGAAGGTTTTAAGAAACAGTCTTACACCAGTATCATTTGGATCCAGGTCCCTCCCTGCTCTTCTCCCTGGGTTGGATTTGGTCCTTCTATTTGTCCTGATACAGATCCACATCCCAGCACTAGGCATCCTTCCGCACTTAAGTGTCCAAAGCTGGAAGGAGGAGGAGGGGGGTTTCCTCAGAGCACTTGTCTCTTTGATCACAAAGTAAATTTTTCCCAGAAGCCTCCCAGCAGACTTCTCTAGTTCAAGGAGATCTGGGAAATCAAGTATCTAGTGGAAAGAAATGGGAAATCCATCACTGGCTCAGACCAACAATATTGTTTTCTTGGGGTCTGTTATACTGCTGCTCCAAAGGAAATCAGTGTTCTATTATACTGAATTTTTCAACCTCGACACTATTGACATTTTGGTTGGATAATTCTTCATTGTGGAGGCTGTTCTATGTATTGTAGGATGTTTAGCATCATCCCTGGACTCCAAGCACTAGATGCCAGGAGCCCATTCCCTCCCCACTACACCCGCCGTTATGCCAACCAAAAATGTCTCCAGACATTGCCAAGTGTATCTGGGGGTGGGGGCGGGAATCACCCTGGTTGAGATCCTCTGTATTATAAGGAGGTAGGAATGACTGCTGGACAGTGTCTGCCACATTTGAGTCAACTGTGACTCGGGGGTTGTGGTTTGCTTTGGGAGCCAGGATCTAGCTCAGAGGCAAATTTGGGGCAGCAACTGTGAGGATAAGGTGCTATGGTGTGCATATCTGTGTGCTAATCTGACTCTTGTCTTTATTATTTTCCTATGGTTGTTTTCCTTTCAACAAGTTTCCTCTAATTAATTATTTTGGCCATGTTGTAGTTCATCATTTTGGGAAGCAACTCAAATCTCCTTGAAGACAAGGGCTGTTTTTGATTCTTCTTGTTATACTCCAAGCTACCGCAGGGCCTGGTCTTATTGAATAGATGAATGAATGGATGTCTGGGTGGGTAGACAGACAGAAGGATTGATGAATGTAAGTGATGGGTGGGTGAGTAGATGGATAGATGGTTGGATGGAATGGATGTAGAGATGGAAGGATGGATGGATGGAATGGATATAGAGATGGATGGATTGGTAAATGGATGAATGAAAACCAGAAATGGGTGGGTGGATGGGTAAATGGATAATGGACTAATGAATAGCTGCAGTGGGTGTGGTGGGTAGATGGATGGATAGGCAGATGAATGGATGAGTGGATGGGTGTAGGGATAAATGGATGGATGGGATGGATGGAGTAAGTGGATGGATGTGAAAAGTGCATGTATAAGTAACTAGATAGATGGGTGGGTAGATGGATGGATGGATGAATGGATATGAAGAGTGGGTATGTAGATGAAAATATGAATGGATGGTATAGATGAATGAGATGGGCTGGGCTGAGAAGAGCTCGAATAGAAGCACTTGCAAATGTTCAGGACAAGACAAGTGAGGAGACAAGGGGTGATTTGGTCACTGGTCTACTGTCTTCTATCAGAGCAGCATATCAGTTTCTAAACGCCAGATGTGTCTGCTTTTCCCCAAATATATTGGCATCAATCTCAGGCCAGGTCAGGTGCTCTTATCAGAGGCAGTTTGGTTAAGTGGCTCTCCTACTTACAGCTGTGTGACAGTGGGTGCTTTGCTTCAGCTCTCTGTTCCTCAATTTCTCCGTTCATGAAGGAAAAGAGGTATTATAAGCTGTAAAGTGCTGCATCCCCGTGAGGGATTGATGGTCTCAAAGTTAGATAAGACCCCAGATGCTGGATGATTTTGAGATTGTGTCCAATATCAGGCTACAGCTGTTCCTACTCTTTATTTCCAAAACAGTTTCTCCCCTCACCTTTTCCTTTTCTCCCCTTTCTGCATCACCCTCCCATCCCCTTGCTTCCCATCCCCCTCCCTATTCAGTCTTCAGACACTGTGATTCAATGGCACACAAACCTGGCTGCACATGAGAAGCTTTCTTAAACTCTCATATTTTGGGACTCCACTCCAGACCTGATGAATCAGAATCTCCTGGGGTGAGTTCCAAGAATCTGTAATTTTTCTTAACTTCCTCATTAATGTTGGGTATCCAGGTCAGCCGGAATTTGGAAACCATCACCTTGTTTTGTCCCATTTTATAAACAAAAAATATATACCCAAGGTTACTCCTGCCCCAACAGGACACCTCCTGCATTCATTCCTCTGATGTTCATTTGCTCACTTCTTCAACAAACATCCACAGGAGGCTTATTGTGCACAAGGCATTCGGCCAGGCACTGGGGGAACACAGGAGGATAAACCTTGGCTTCAGATCTTGGAGCTCACCCAGTCTGGTGGGGCAGACAGAAAGGCCAGCAGGGAATCCAGGACAGTGTGATGAGTGATATGGGATTGACAGGACACCATGTGAACACAAAGGACAGAAAGGAAGCACAGGACAGGATGCCTTCCCGGAGGAGAGGGCTGATGTCTCTGCTGAGATGTGAAGGTTCAGCAGGGGTCTGCCCAGAGCAGAGAGGGAGGGGGGAGAATGTTCCAGACTGAGGGTCCTGCATGTGCAGAGCCCTAGAGCCTGGCCACCCCCTGCTCTACACTGCTCTACACTGGACTGTATCTTGGGACTTTTCTGATTGTCTCATGGATGCTTTATCTTGTTCCTAAAAATAATGTGAGACGCTTAGTGCAGGAGCTGTGCCTCCCCTCTTTTTCTGACTCAGGCTGGGCCTGCAAGCAAGAAAGAAACCAGGGCGCTGGTTACTTTATATGTTTTCTCCCTTTTCATCCTTGCACTCACCATCAAGGTGGAAAGTATTATCTTTATGTTATAAACAGGAAAATTGAGCTTCACATTGGTTACATAAGTTTCTCTGCATCACACAGCAAACAACTGATTAAAATCTAGTTTGTCTGACAGCAAAGCTTCATTCTTTCGGCTGCACTTTTTCCCCTTCATACTAGCATGTGAGGGACTGAATGGCAGACGCCGCTTGGACCCTGCAGGCTTGGACTCTGCCTGGGTTCAAATTCCAGCTCTGCCATGTACTAGCTGTGGGTAAATTACTTAATTTGCTTCATCTATAAAATGAGGATGAGAATAGTAACATCTACTGCGTGGGATTATTATAAGAATTAAATGAGGTTACTGTGAGAATTTAAATAAATTAAATCTATAACACGGCACATAGCAAGTGCTATGTCAATTTTAACTATTATTGCTATGGTTTTACCTGCAGGGTAAGCACATACTATGTGCAAGGGACAGAATGCTTTCTACATTCTAGGCATTTTGCTGGCTGTTGTAGGACAAATGGAAATGAATAAGGGATGTGCAACTGGTTCTAGGGGGCAACTCTCTGGCTGAAGAGTCAGGACAAAGCTTACTTCTAAGCCTTAAGATGCTCTAAGATGCCGGAGTCTGTTCTTGGGACACAGCTCATGGGTCCGGGCCTGTGTGACTCTTTCTCTGAGGAGAGCAAATGGGAGGCACAGATGGAGGGGACAGAGGTGCCCTGGCCAGACATCTGGGAGTTGTCTCTGGCCCTGGGCAGCCATTCGTGACCTCCTCAGGTCCTTCTCCTGCTGGTCTCCGTCTCCTTTTCTGAGAAATGGAGCCGTGTGCCTGGCTCAGCTGTTGCCACAGAATACTCACTGGTGCCCTAGGAGTCAGGAAGGATGCCTCAGGGTTCACTTAGAGGGCAATGAGGGGTGTTCAAAGGGACCAGGCTTTTAGCCTCCCCCCACCCCACGACCTCTGGGTCAACCAGAGAAGCTCCATTTGGACCTTTTAATAAAACATTTAATGAAAGGACTCCATGGTTCAGAAATCGTTGGAAAACCAGAGGATCAGATCACTGTGTTTCAGACTGCAGTCTTGACACAGTCCATTTTTGGGTTGTATTAGTTAGGCCTGTACTAGCAGATGTAACAAACAGACCCAAAATGCAAGTTAGAAGTTTACTTACCTCCCTCACGCAGTCATCCGGGGACCTCGGCTCCTTCCCTTTTGGCTCTATCACCCTCAGCACACGGCTTCCAGGGCTGGCAGGCTCATCTGTGTGAGGC
This sequence comes from Choloepus didactylus, assembly GCF_015220235.1. NCBI lineage: Eukaryota > Metazoa > Chordata > Mammalia > Pilosa > Megalonychidae > Choloepus > Choloepus didactylus. The sequence goes on from NC_051325.1 coordinate 48,160,512, forward strand.
CAGTAGGATGGGAGATACACCTGCTTCTCAACCACCTTGGTCCAGAAATGACACTTAGCACGTCTACTTACTTTCCATTAGTGAGAACTGGTCACGTGGCCCTGACCAAATACAAACAAGCTTGAGACATACGGTCTCTAGCCGGGCAGCTGTTTCCCAGGAATAGCTCTACGCTATGGAAGGGGGAGCATGAATTTGTTGGTACACAATTGGCCATCTTATCACACAGTCATCAAAACACACACACACACACACACACACACACACACACACACATTTTTAAAATGGCAGAATGGCAGTTTCAAGTTAACATTAAGAAGCTTAGTCTTTATGTTCTCTTTTAAATTTGAACACAGATGCAGAAGTGAAATATGTATAACAAACATGAATATACAATTTTTTAGATCAAATGTTTCACCAAAAAGTAGATGTATAGATAGGCAGCCATAAAGCAAGTATGACAGAATGCTACCAATTGGTGAGTCTAGGTGAAGGACTTATTAGTGTTCACTGCCTTCTTCTTTCAGCCTTTAGTAGGTTTGAAATTTTTCAAAGTAAAATGTTGGGGAAAATGTAATCATTAAAATTTCCTAGTTTATAAAGGGCCGGATAGTAAATATTTGAGGCCAGGCCATATGGGCTCTGGGCACCTACTCAGCTCTGGCATTCTAGTCCCAAAGCAGCCACAGATAATAAATAAATGAATGAGTGTGGCTGTGTTCCAATATAACTTTATTTTCAAAACAGACATGGGGGCCCCATTTGGCCCAGGGGTTGTAGTTTGTAAAAAGCCCTTGAAGCGCATAATTGCATTTGGGGGTGGGAAGGGGGAGGTATTGTGTTGTTGTTGTTTTTGAGTAGATATATTATTCTTACTGTACAATTCAATAGCCATCATCAGAAATTATGGGTGAGTTGTGTGGCCGAGCTGTTAGGGACTCCAATCTGCTGATGTGCAACCCTCTATAGCTTTTTTTTGTTAGACTAAATAATTGCAGCACATTTGCTGTTCACATAATCAGCTGGTTTCCTTTGTTTTCATTGCTTACCTTTTCTTTAAATAAAAATGTGCTAATTGAAAAAATATATTTGTTATTGAAGTATAACTCATACAGAACAGGGCATGAATCCTAAATGTATAGCTTGATGAAATTTCACAAACATGACCACAGTTTTTTAAAAAAAGAAAGAAAATAGACTAGAAGACAACAGAGTGCACTCATGTAGTAAGAATAAGTTTTCCCTTACCATGTTTATGGTGTGTGTTTGGTGTTATGATAATAACAAAACAGGGGCTTTCTACATATCAGCTCCTAATCCTCACAATGACCCAGGAAGTAGATGCTGCTGTTATCCCCATTTGACATGAGGAAACAGAAGCACAGAGAGGTTGAGTCACTCGCCCAGAGTGACAGAGGCAGTGAGAGGCGATGCTGAGTTTCCAACTCAGGTCAACTCCAGAGGCTGTCCTGTGACTCCCACCCTCTATGTGTTAGGGATCTGATGCAATATGTGTTTCAACTGAGGATTATGGATGAAAAGGTTTAAAAGCACTGGACAGAATGTTCCCAAGGTCCCTCACAGACCTGAAAGTAGTGTAATTTCATTAGGTGTGCCCACAGAGTACAGAGGCTGATTTTAGGTAGTACGTAGACAAATACTTTTTAAATTTTGTTGAAATTATTTTACTGTGTATTAGAAAAATGTATAACTAGCTTATCAAATAGTAATATAGAATGTCCTTTTAAAAATTAATGTATGGGAAAAATTAATGTATACCTTCAAAATAAAGAAAAATCTTTAATAGATAGTACAGGTAATAGGCAGATATGGTAAAAATCATAAAGAAGAATACAAATGTCTGAAGTATGGGGGCAGACCGTGAACTTGGCATCAGAAGGCCCAGATCTGAGTCCCACCTCATTCATTTTCTAGCTTCTGTATTACGGGCCAGGTGCAGTCCTTAGTATTGCACAAAAATTAACTCCTTTAATTCTCAAAACTGCCCTTTGAAGTAGGTACTGTCAGCATACCCATTTCTTAGAAAAGGGAATAAGGGCTCAGAGAATTTAAGTAACTTACCCCAAACCACACAGCCCACAAAACCAAGCAGTTGTGTTAGTAAGGGCATTACTAGCTGATATAACAAACAAACCCAAAATGTAAGGTAGAAGTTTATCTCCTTCACAGTCATCCAGGGACCCCAATTCCTTCCATCTTGGCTGGAAGATGGGTTTTATTTTAATCACCACACCTGGAATTTTCTTTATCATTCCAGGCTACATGACCTCCTCTGAAAATGGGATTAATAAAGCCAAGTGTGCTTAACCCTCAGAAGAGCTCTGCACATCAAAGGGATGGATGCCAAGATCTTCTGCAAACTCCCAATAGTTTTACTGGATGTAATGTTAACACATTATAATTATGTCATATTATTATTATGACATATATTAGTATCATCATTATAACAATACCGACTTAGTAGCATTATCATGAGGATTGAGATAATGCATGGAAAGCCCTTGGTTCATGTATAGATGACGCCTGTTGTGAATAATTGTAGTGTGGTTTTGCTAACGAAACTCTGACTACTAATTTGCCTTATATTGGGATGTAGCTATGTTTTAGTTTGATAAAGCTGACAAAATGCAATATACCAGAAATTGGTTGGCTTTTACAATGGGGATTTATTAACTTACAAGCTTACAATTCTGAGGCCGTGATAATATCCAAATCAAGGCATCAACAGGGTAATACCTGGATTCTGAAGACCGGCTACCGGAGCACTTGGGCTCCTCTGTTAGCTAGCAAGGCACATGGCAGCGTCTGCTGCTCCTTCTCTCCGGAGTTTTGTTGCTTCTGGCTTCTGGCTCCAATAGCTTCCTGTCTGAGCTTCTGTGTGTTTCTCTCTTTTAACTTCTGTCTCTTTTAGCTTCTACGGAGCTTTCTCTCTGTGTTTGACCCTCTTATAAAGGACCCCAGTAAGAGGATTAAGACCCACCTTGAATGAGGTGAGTCACATCCGTTGCAATTGAAATAACCTAATTAAAAGGTCTCACCTACATAGTGCTACATCCACAGGAATGGATTAAAAGAACATGATTTTTTCTGGGGAACACACAGCTTCGAACCATCACAAGCTAGATAGGATCTTTCCTATGAGGGAGTTAACACACTATATCTAAAACTGAAAAATCAAGAAGTAGCAGTAAAAGTATGACATTTAGAAATATGGAGGAAAATATCAGAAAAACTAAACCAGAAACAGCTAAAAAGAGTTGAAAGTGGTTGCCATGGAATCGGGTTCAGGGAAGAGGGGGTGGGCAGCTACTCTTATTTGACTTTTTCACCTGTGTAGATGTACAGCTTTGATTAAAAATTTAAATTTAAAAAGAAAAGAACATAATTAAACACTTTCATACATCCTCAAAAGTACCTGAGAACACATTCAAGAGTCTGGGGAGAGAGTTCTGGAGGTAAAAAAATAGAGTTAGGGTTAGAAGAGAAATTTTAGGCTTCAATTATGTTTCAAATCCCTGCCCCAACCCCACCACCACCACCACCACCATGGCTTTGTATCATACTTAAAACCCAAACTTTCTCCCCCAACCTCAAAGGCCCTGCAGGATTGGACCTTGTCTAAGCCATTCTCCCTTTGGCTCACTCCACTTCAGCCACACGGGCTTCCTTTCTAGCCTTCAAGCCTGCCAAGCTTGCTCCTGCCTCGGAGCCTTCGCACCTGCTATGCCCTCTGCAGGAACACCCTTTCCCCAGGTCTTCCCAGAGCTGATTTCTTCTCCTAGCCTGGGTCTTAGCTCAGCTGACCCCTCCTCAGAGAGGCCTTCCTGGGCCACTGCCATCTAAGTGTACCCCAGCTCTTCCCACATCACTGCCAAACCCATCGCCCTTCACAGTTCTCACCACTACTTGAAATTATGCATTTATTGATCTGTTTGTCATCTGTCTCCCCCACTGTAACGTAAGTGCCAAAGCGGGGAACTGGCTCTCTGGTTCCCTGCTGTATCCCCAGCATGTGGAATGTGTGCTCGGCACACAGTAGGTGCTCCATAAACATTTGTGGAATGAGCAAATCCAGATGGGAAGGCTGAGCCAGTGGCGTGGGGAGGAAGCTGCAGCTCTCTGCCGGGGCCCTGCCCTGGGTAAACAGGCCTCTCTCTGCCAGACAGCCACTGTTTGACAACTGCCTGCCGCTACACTGCTAAGGCCCAGGATTCCCCGGGACAAGCAGTGGAGACAGCCGCACCTCAGGGAGCAGGTCAAAAAGTTATCTAAACAGGCATGAGGAAGGGAGAAGGTGGTGAGATGCAGAGACGGCGGTTGGCCCTGCCCTGGGCAGAACCCCGAGGAGGGGAGGGAGGGAGGCCCTGGCACGCCCAGTGGACAGCTTCCCTGACAGGGCCTGGCTTCCCGGAGAGACCTCTAGGGCTCAGCTGCCTGTGGACCTCAGCGCCAAGGGCAGGGAGACTCTACTCTGGTCCTGACCACTGGCTGTGGGACCTTGGCATCTCTGGGCCTCAGTTTCCCTACCTGTAAATCGAGGGGCTGTAGATACACCAGTGGTTTTCTAACTTAAAAATAAAAAGGGGCAGTGTTATTCTTTCTTCAAACAAAATCTTATAACTGGAGGTGCTGGGGTTGAAGCCAGAGTGGAGATAGGGAGGCTGCCTGCCCAGCAGCCCCTTGCCCTTAGACTCTGAGGGTCTTCATCCACTGGGAGGTGGAAGGGGGTATAGCAAGAGGAAGCATCTAGAAAGGGCTGCACGGTCTGGTGGTTTAGCAATGAGAACAGTCGCAATTTAACACAGACCAGGAGGTATGATCTTGAGCAATTTACTCCACCTTTTTGAGCCTTAGTCCCCGCCTCCCTCTGTAAACCTGGCATTATAAACGCTACTTCCCTCCTGGTGTCATAATTAGGTGCTGAGCCCAGAACTAGTGAACTCAATATCAGTGTTAAAATCATTGTTGCTTTTTATCTCCAGTAATAAATATGACCCGGAATAGGAACCTGAAGACCCAGTTCTTTATCTTTGCTGTGGGTTGGGAAAATATTTAACCACTCTGAACCTCAGTTTCCTCCTCTGTAAAACAAGGTCAAGGGTTTAGAGGAGATCAGAGGTTGAGATCCAGCCCATCAAATTTTTTGTTTGTTTGTTTTTAATAAAATGTGAATCAAGAGCTCACCTTTAAGAATCCTGACTTCCAGCTTCTTTCAAAAAAAATTGGAAGCTGTAGCAATACTGAGTTCCTGTATTCATAAGGCAGCCAACAGTCCACTGGAGCCAATTTGGACTGAGTGCACATTCTACAGTTTGCTACAGCCCCCCACCTTTCCTCAGTGTCCCTACACTGATGTTATATTGAATGAATGTGAGTCATTACGCTTGCTGTGTTGTTTTTCTTACAGCAAAGAGTGACATTTGCTCATGGCCCCTCTGTTTCATATATTTCTATCACCTACCTGGGCTTTGAAGGCACTTGAATTTGGAAACCCTGATCGTTAAAGCAATCCCCTATTTCATAGATCTACTTCTTAAACATGGCTACTGGAACATTTAAAATTGCACATGTGGCTCACATTATATTTCTACTGGATAGGCTGCTCCAGTCCCTCCAGTCCAGAGCAGGGACCAGGTGTACGGCTGATTCACTCTGCCTCCGTATTCCGTTCCTGTATAGACCAGCCCTGGCCGAACTTCCTGAGCTTCTGTTCCTGGTTGGGTCTTCTCCCGGCCCCACTAGACTATATCTGGTGTCTCCATACTTGAGCCCAGTGACCTGTCTTCTGGAATTCTCCACTTGGGAAATCTCACCTCCCAGCCCCCATCTGGCAGCCATTGTATCTTCTTTATCAGACATCCACAAAAAACAATAGTCAATTTGAAGCTTAATTACACACCCATTCTTCTATCTCCGCCTGCCAAATTTAGCCCAAATCCCGTGATTTGGGGGATGGAGTTGGGGTGGGGAAGAGGCTTATTTTTTCCCCCTCTCCCAGGCCAAGTCATACTTTTTCTGGAGATGTTTGGCTGAGTTTGGAGTTCTGACGTATACTGTTCTTTGATGAAGGCGCTGACTTTGTTTTCAGAGGGGCCGAGGTCCAGAGCAACTTTCAGGAGATGGGAGCATCCTGAAGGATGTTAGGGAGCCCGGGGTGGGGAGTGGGCATGAATCTTGGGAGGATGAAGACCCCCTTTAAATTGGAAGGCCTTACATGGTAGTGGCTGAGAACTCAAGAGTTGGGTCAGGACAACTTGGGTTAGAGACACACAAACTGAGACCTCCGGACAAGTGACTGTACCTCTCTGACCCTCAGGCTCCTTATCTGTAAAATGAGAATAAGAATAGACCTGATTTACACATTAGTGAGAATTAAGATAAGATAGCCTAATCCGGAGCCTTGCATATAGTAACTGCTCTACAAATGCTAGCTAGCTATTATCATACCTTTTGAAAAGGAGCCCAAAGTAGCACTTGGAGTAAATATAATTCTTTTTTATTTTGTTTCTCTGCATTTTTGTAATTCTCTGCCATGAGCTTGCTTTAGTTAAGTAATAAAAAGATCATTGAGGGAGGAGAAATAAAATTAAGAGGCAAAGTCCTGACGCAGGGCTCTAATATGGGGTTTTAGAGCTGGAAGCAGGGAAGAGAACCTCTAGTGCAAGCTTTGCACACCCATTTACTAGCTTAATAAATTGAGGCCCTGAGACGGAACTCATATAGCACATTAGTGGCAGAGCCAAAACCAGATGGAGAGCCATGAGAATTGGAAGGAAATTTTGAAATGGCTAAGTCAATCTCTCCTCCTCAAAATGGATTCTACTGTAAGATTAAAGAAAGCTGCACAAATTTCATTATGAACTCCAAGAGAGGCCTACAGTATGCAGAGCCCCAATTAATTAATCACAGAGCCCCTTTAAAAACATTAACACCTATTAAAGCCCTCTTTGCCCCTAAAGAACTCTGAGAAATGTTACTGTATCTTAGCTATGTTCCTAGATTTTTAACAATAATTTTATCAGTATTTTAAATGTAATCTTTTTTAAAAATTACATTACTGAATTGTCTGTTGCTGATGTAGAGGAAGGCAGTAGATGTTTTTGGCAGTCTCTTTTCTTCTTTTTACGTGGGAAACATTACAAAGATGCAGAAAAGTATAGATAATATCGTGAACATCAATGAGCCCACCATGCAGCTTTGTCAAATCCTACTTACGTGGCCACATTTTCTTTGGATTTATCTTTGTTTTCATGAGAAATGAAACATTACACCTCCAGGTGAGGCCCCGTCCATCCTTCTCAGAGGGCCCCATTTTCCAGCGTTTGGTGTTTATCAGGACCAGACATATTTTCATACTTTTGCTATACATGTCGACATAAGCAAAATATATATAATCTTGCATATCTGGAAAATTTGTATAAATGGTATATTGTATGTATCCTTCAGTAATTTCATGCTGGATCTTTTCATGCTAAAGCAGGTAGCACTAGATCATTCATTAAAAATGCTACCTATGAATATCTCAATAGATTTAATCTGTTTTTTTGCAACTGAGTTGTCTCCCAGTTTGTCACTATTTCAAACAACACTATGAAGAACATTTTTATACTTGTGGATGAGGGTCTCTCTAGGGTAACACGTCGGAGTGGAATTGCTGGACCTTGGAGAATGGTAACATGTCACTTTTAGGAGACATGAGTAACTCGTTCCCTCTTTCTCCCATCAACTGCCATGTCAATCAGGGACACTCTTTGGAGGAGTTCCAGGGTCTTCAAACCCTCGCCAGCACTTAGTTTTTGTAGGATAATGAATGCACAATGTCACTTTGTTTTCATTTGCATTTTATTACTAGAGAGGGCAGAGCTCTTTTGCATGCTTGCCCCTTGTGTCCCCTCCTCTGTGCCTGTGCGTGTTCATTTCCTTTGCTGTTGTTTTATTGACCATTTCTTATAAATTTCTAGGAATGATTTATTCTGGATAATGTTTTTCAGTTATATTGACAGAAAATGTTTTTAATTGCTCTGTGACTTGTCATTTCATTCTCTTTAGAGTGCTTTTGTTGTACAGAAGTTTACAATTTTAATGTTGTTAAATTATAAATAAGGTGGTTAAATTTAGCAATCTTTTCCTTTATGGCTTGTGGTTTTTTTTAAATCTCGTCTATGAAAACTTTCTGTGCCCTGATGTTATAAAGATGGTATCCTAAATGTTTTCTATAGGTTTTAAAGCTTTAATTTTCATGTTTAGGTTTTAATTCCATAAAAATGGATTTTTGTGTATAATGTGAGGTGTGAGGTGGGTGCCATTATATTCATTTAGATCACAATTGGCCCAGGGCCATTTATTGAATAGGGCATTCTTTCTCCTCTGATCTGCAAGGCCATCTCTTTTGTTTTCATTTTCAAATATGGCTCTCTATACTGTTCTGCTTATCTATTTGTATATACACAAATACCATACTGGCTAATCACTATAGCTCAAGCACTGGCCAATAGAAATAAAATGTGAGCCACATATGTAATTTTAAATTTTCTAGTAACTACATTTAAAAATTTAATAAAAAAAAGCCAAACAGGTGAATAAATCTTCATTTATATCAAAATAAAAGATTTGATTTTAACAAAACCAAAAAGAGAACAAGATGAGATTAATTTTATCAATTATATTTTATTGAATCCAATATATCTAAAATATCATTTCAACATGTAATCCATATAAAAAAATAAGATATTTTTCATTCTTTTCTTTTCATACTAGGTCTTCAAAATATGGGGTGTATTTTACACTTATAGCTCATATCAGTCTGAACTAGCAACATTTCACGTGGTCAGTTGCCACATGTGGCCAGCGGCCGCCATACTAAATGAGCTTCTAGAGCTTTATATATTGTAAAGCATGTCCCCCACATTCTTGTTGTTTTTATTTTTTATCATATTTTTTATTGTTGAATATAGCATATATACATAGAAGTAGTAACTTTCCAAGTGCAATTTAACAATTAGTTAGCAAATTTCAAAGAATATTATAGGTTACAGTTCCACAGTTTCAGTTATTTCCTTATTATGAAATATAACATACATACAAAAAGGTAGTATCTTTCAAAGTATGATTTAACAAGTAGATACATAAGAAATTTCCAAAGTTGTTATGAGTTATAGTACCATAGTTTCAGTTATTTCCTTATTATGAAATATACCATATATACAAAAAGGTATAGCTTTCAAATTACAATTTAACAAGTAGCTGTAGAACAAATTTCAAAGGATGCTGTGGGTTACAGTTCCACCATTTCAATTCTTTCCTTCTAGCTATTCTAATACTCTAGCAACTAAGAAAAAGAAAATTATGTAAAGATTCAGTATTCATAATCCTTTGTTAAATTCCATCTTGTCTATTGCTATGCCTTCCTCTAGTTTAATCACTTTCTCAATCTTCAGGGATGTCTAGGCAGTGACCACCCTAACCTGTTCATGTTGAAAAGGGGTGATACCTCTAGTTGATGTTCTTAAAGAGGCTATTGCCTCTCTTGTTAATTTTTATTTTGAAATAAATTCAAACTTACAGTAACAGTTGCAAAAATAATACAAACCCCATACACAGAACTCCAGCATACCCCACCCCCCCTCCACCGATACCCCAATCTACCAAATTTAATATTTTTTCACTTTACCATTTCTTTCTTTCCCTCCCTCCCTCCCTCCCTGTCTATCATCCATCATCTATTGCTCTGTCTTCTGAACGTATGAGAGCAAGCTGCATACATCCTTGAACAAATAATGTAATTCACGTATACATTTCCTATGAACAAGAATATTCATTTATGTAATTACTTTAAGTACAGTTGAGAAGTGCAAGGAATTTAACATTGATATAAAGCTTACATTCTATATTTCATTTTTTTCTTATGTCCCTATTGTGTCCTTTTGAGTCTTTTCTCCTCTATTCTTAGATCTCATTCAGGATCATCTATGGCATGTAATTGTCATTATCTATTTAGACTGTCTTTTTTTGTTTTTCAATTGTGGAAACATATATACAGCATAAATCTTCCCATTCCAATCCCCCCCCTCCTCCAAGCATTCCATTTAGTGGGATTAATCACATTCACAATGTTGCAATGCCATCACCTTCCCACCATCCATTACTAGAAATTTCCCTTCACCCCAAACAGAAACCCTACACTCATTTCTTAGTAACTCCCCATTGCCCCTTCCCCCACTTCTCATAACCCATACTCTACTTTCCATCTCTATGATCATATTCTCTGATACTTTCCTTGTGTTTACTGTGGGGCTTAAATTTAACATCTTAAATCTATAACAATCTTGTTTTCTTTGATACCAACTTAATTTCAATAGGACACATAAACCATGTTCCTATCCTCCTCCATTCCCCCACCTTTATGTAGTTCTTGTCAAAAATTACATATTTTACATTGAGTCCAAAACCACTGATTTATCATTACACTTCATGTATTTTAGATCCTGTAGGAAGTAAACAGTAGAGTTACAAATCAAAAATACAGTAGTATTGGTATTTATATTTACCATGTGATCTTTACTGGAAATCTTTATTTCTTCACGTGGTTTCGGTCAATTGTTTAGTGTCCCTTCCTTTCAGCCTGCACAATTCCCTTTAGCATTTTTTATAGGACTGATCTACTGGTGATGAAGTCCCTCAGCTTTTGATTATCCGGGAATGTTTTCATCTCCCCCTCATTTTTACCCTCCAGGTATTTGTGAATTTTCTAAGTCTCTTATGGTTATTGACTTCTATTTGTATTCCATTGTGGTCAGAGAATGTGCTTTGAATAATTTAAATTTTTTTAAATTTATTGAGGCTTGTTTTATGTCCCAACCTATGGTCTATTCTGGAAAAAGTTCCATGATCACTAGAGAAGAATGTGTATCCTGGTGATTTGGGATGTAATGTTCTATATATGACTGTTAAATTTCTCTATATCTCTCCCTCCTTTTCTTTGTTTTTCTGTCGGTAGGGCTTCCTTTCATATCTGAAGTAGGGCAGGTCTTTTATTAGCAAAATCTCTCAGCATTTGTTTGTCTGTGAAAAATTTAAGCTCTTCCTCAAATTTGAAGGAGAGTTTTGCTGGATAGAGTATTCTTGGTTGGAAATTTTTCTCTCTCAGAATTTTAAATATGTCATGCCACTGTCTTGTCGCCTCCATGGTGGCTGCTGAGTAGTCGCTACTTAGTCTTATGCTGTTTCCTTTGTATGTAGTGAATTGCTTTTCTCTTGCTGCTTTCAGAACTTGTTCCTTCTCTTTGGTATTTGAGTGATCAGAATATGTCTTGGAGTGGGTTTATTTGGATTTATTCTGTTTGGAGTTTGATGGGCATTTATGCTTTGTGTATTTATATTGTATAGAAGGTTTGGGAAGTTTTCCCCAACAATTTCTTTGAATACTCTTTCTAGACCTTTTCCCTTCTCTTCCCCTTCTGGGACACCAATGAGTCTTATATTTGGACGCTTTATTTTAGCTATCATATCCCTGAGATCCATTTGATTTTTTCGATTTTTTTCCCCATTCTTTCTTTTGTTCTTTCATTTTCCATTCTGTGGTTCTTGAGGTCACTGAGTCGTTGTTCAGTGTCCTCTAGTCTTGTACTATGAGTATCCAGAATCTTTTTAATTTGGCCAACAGTTTCTTTTATTTCCATAAGATCATCTATTTTTTTTATTTACTCTTGCAATTTCTTCTTTATGCTGTTCTAGGGTCTTCTTCATGTCCTTTATATCCTGTGCCATGCTCTTCTTCATGTCCTTTATATCCTGTGCCATGCTCTCATTGTTTGACTTTAGTTCTTTGATTAATTGCTCCAAGTACTGTGTCTCCTCTGATCTTTTGATTTGGGTGTTTGGGTTTGGGTTATCCATATTGTCTCGTTTTTACATATGCTTTAAAATTTTCTGTTGTTTTTGGGCTCTTGACATTTGCTTTACTTGATAGGGTTCTTTTAGAATATAAAGGATTATTCAGAAACCAATCTCTAATTTGTCAAATCTACAGCTTGGTGGCATACACTTTCTCTAACTAACCAGCAGATGGCGTCCATGAGTCACCTATTCCCCTCAAGTAAGTTCTCCCCAACTTTGTCTTTGCAGTGTATGGGGGTCTGGTTCTTGAGGGGTCCAATTGGTGCACCAAGTTTGGGTGTGTTGTTGGTGCTGTCCGCCCTGAATGTGGGGCATGTGTCTGAGCAGTTAGGGAGGCAGGGCAGCTTTAATAATCAAACCTCCCAGGTGTTCCTGGAGATTTAAGGCTGTTGCAAGAGTCTAAACCTTCATTTCAGTCTCACCACAAATTGTCTCTGCCACTGACCCACAAGTCCTTGGTATTGGTGTAGGGTCTCTGGGATTTCCGTGTGGGTTCCTCTTCCCAGCCATGCTCTCCTAGGGTCTCTGCTGAGGGAAGACTGTGCTATGTCACAGGTGAGTGCCGTCCCTCAAGGGAAGTTCTGGGCCACAGTTCTCTTGTTGTCTTTTAAAAATCATCTCGGCTATTCTGTGCCCTTAGTTCATTCACATAAATTTTATGTTGAAGTTGAAAAGGACAGTATGAAGGTTAGAGGCACCTGGCAGTTTTCCTCCGCTGCATGGCAATAATAGCAACTATCACATTTTGAGTGCTTGCAATTTGCCAAGCACTGTGCTAACTTCTTCTTTGTCTGGTTGGACAAAGAAGAATTGTGAAGAATTGGTATCTCTACATAATGCCAATCTCTACATACATTGGCATCTCTACATAATGCATCTTTCTGGTATGGCTATTATATTCTCTACATTTACATAGGTAAATAAAATTTTATAATTTTTTCTGTAAGGGTTTTTTCTTAGATTAGTTCCTAGGTAACTTATAATTTTTATCGCAATTGGAAATAGTTTTTTTTTTTTTAAATTGCATTTTTTCTTTTGTGATGTTAGTATGTATAAACCAATTGATTTTAATATATTAAAACATATTCAGTAACCTTGCTGAATTCTCTTATTAGATCTAAAGTTTATGCATAGATATTTTTTGGTTATCTATACATGGACCATGATATTGTTAATAAATAATTGTAGCTTTGTTTTTTTCTAATATTTTTTTCTTACTTGTCTTAACTGCATTGCTATAGTCTCCAGTAAAATATCAAACAGAAGAAGTAATAATGGTTATATCAGACAGGATTGAATTTGTCAATGAGTAACAGAGACACAAATTAATAGTGGCTTAAACAAGATGGAAGATTAATCTTCACTTTTGTAAAAGTCCAGCAGTCGGCAGTCTAAGGCTAGTGTAGCCCCTCTGTCTCACAGAAGTCCTCAGGAACTCAGGCTCCTCCTAGCTACTGTTCAACCTTCCCTATGAGGTCTTCATCCTCATGGCCCAAGGTGGCCACCAGAGCTCCAGCCATGCTTGCATGTTCCAGGCAGAAAGATGGAGGAGGGGACAAGAAGAAATACGGGTAAAAGCATGTTCCATTGTCTTTTAAGAAAAGTTCCTGGGAGCAGCCACACTAAATTTCTGATTATATTTCATTGGTCAGAACCTATTAAAAAAGTCACAGTTAGCTTCAAGGAAGGCTTAAGATAAGTCTTTTGGAAGGGCATCCATGTGCCCAGCTGAAAATGGAGATTCTATTACAAAGGAAGACAGAGAAGCTAGAGAATACAGCTCACAGCTTCTGCCCCGTAGTGTTCATCCTTGTCTTATTCCTGACTTTAAAGGGATCCTTTGCCTCTTTAAGCATGATGTCTGCTTTAGATTTCTTATAAGTAATTTTTACTGGGTTTTTAAAGGTTTCTTCCAAGTAACCTAGGGTTTTGTTTGTTTTTTTAATGACAATTAATATTGAATCGTCTCAATTGCTTTTTGTGCATCTGCTGAGGTAAGCACATTTTGTTTTGTTTTTTCCTTTAGACTGCTGTTTTATTAATAGATTTTCTAATGTTAAATCTCCCTTGCATTTCTGGAGTAAACCTAACTTGGTCATGATGCAGTTGCTGAATTTAGCTTTGATAGTATTTTATTTAAGAGTTTTGCACCTGAGAGATGCTGTTTTGCTTTAATGGCTGGCCTACTGCTGGAGCCTTCTCACCACCTTCTCTGACATGTGGTCATTTAGCTTGGACTTGATATTCCCACAATTGTCCATGTGTGCTCCCTCAAGGGCAGAATGCAGAGAGTCTCTTAGCTTCTTTGATCAGGTCTCTATATTCCTCGTTAGTGGCATTTAGAGCTGGGTTAGAGGTTTGGGCATCTGCCGCCAAGTAAAGCCCCTAGAACTCTGTCGTGTCACCTGCACTGAGGCAGCTCTCTCCCATCCACACTTTCCAGTTGAATTATTTTTAACCAATGTGGAGGATTTTTCATTTATCTCCATTGCGTTCAACATTTCTCCAAATCCATTTGGATTGTGATCCCGTCATTATTTAAAACTAATCCCTCTAGAGCACTCACGACATGCTGGGCAGGGTTCTAAGCCTTTTATATACATTAACACAAAGAATCCCCACAGTGACCCAATGACATACATATTGTCATCATCCCTATTTTACAAAAGAGGAAACAGTTACAGAGCAGTGATGTAACTGGTCCAAGGTCACACAGCTTCCTTTGAAGTGATCGAGATGGGATGACGTAGACTCCATCTCTACACCTGGTGCCACAACGGCAGCACTGCTTTGTCCCCATGTGACACATGGTGCTTTTGCTCATGCTTCCTTAGCCAAGTCATATGGTCACAACTAACTTCAAGGCAAGCAAGCAAGTGCAATCTCACTCCCCTTGCCTGAAAGGAGCAGAGAAGTGGAATAGTTGAGAACAGCCTGCAGATAGACTGTGGGTAAAGGAGCCTGATAGATGGGCCTAGAAAAGTGGCCCCTCCTGAGTTCTCTTCTGTTTTCTGTTGACTTCCAGCTTTCAGCTGCTCCCTCTGGCTTCTTTTTCTGTGGCCTTCCCCAAAGTAGTAAGTCATAGGCTTAAGACCCATCCTGATCACTTGGACCACACCTTAACTGAAGTAACCTCATCCAAGATCTTATTTATGACAGGATCACACCCATGGGAATGGATTTGAGATTAGGAACATGTTTTTCTGGGATACGCAGCTCCAAACCACCACATCTCCTGGCCAGCAACTCAGGATTCTGTTTGGTAGCAGTTGCTGTTATTTCATAAGTGCTTTCAGATGCATTCTGCAGTCGGATTTTGTTTATTCCCTGGAGGAAGCTGGCCTTTGGCTGAGCTAGGATTGGGTTCTGTCACTACTTGGAAAGGACATCCAGGGAAGGGCAACTGGAAAGGAGAGGAAATAAGGGAGGAGGTCCAAATGGATAGGGAGACTCACACACTCTTTGGTTATCAGGGAGGCCTTCCTGGAGGAGTTTTCAGAGTGGGGTTTGAGGATTTCCTACACCAGAAACACCTGGGAGCACTCTAAACACTGTAGAAATCTGAATTTTTAATGGCCCTACATGATTCTTATGGATACTGAAATCCAGCACCCTGGGTTTCACTGAGTTATACAGTCCCAGTTTTTATCTTTTGTCTTTCGTTCTGGTGTCCCACATACATGGTCCTAACCTTCCTCTTTCAACCATACTCACAGTCATCTCTGTTCAGTGTACTTACATTGCTGTGCTACTATCTCCCAAAATTGTTTTCCCAACTTCTCACTCTTGTCTTTTCCTTTCTGTCTGCAGTGCTTCCTTTAGTGTTTCCTGTAGAGCAGGTATCTTGTTCACAAACTCTGTCATTGTCTGTTTGTCAGAGAATATTTTAAGTTTTCCCTCATATTTGAGGGACAGTTTTGCTGGATATAGGATTCTTGGTTGGTGGTTTTTCTCTTTCAGTGTCTTAAATATATGACACCACTTCCTTCTTGCCTCCATGGTTTCTATTGGGAAATCTGCACATAGTCTTATCAAGCTTCCTTTATATGTGATGGATCACTTTTCTCTTGCTGCTTTCAGGATTCTCTCTTTATCTTTGATGTTTGATAATCTGATTATTAAGTGAATTGGCATAGGCCTATTCAGATCTGTTCTGCTTGGGGTACCTTGTGATTCTTGGATCTGTAATTTTATGTCTTTCATAAGAGATGGGAAATTTTCATTGATGATTTCCTCTATTATTTCTTCTGCCCTTTTTCCCTTCTCTTCTCCTTCAGGGACACCAATGACACGTATATTCCTGCATTTCGTTTTGTCCTTAAGTTCCTGGAGATGTTTCTCATATTTTTCCATTCTTTTCTCTATCTGTTCTTTTGTGTGTAGGCTTTCAGGTACCTTGTTCTCCAGTTCCTGAGTATTTTCTTCTGACTCCTGAGATCTGCTGTTTTATATTTCCATTGTGTCTTTCATCTCTTGTGTTGTGGCTTTCATTTCCATGGATTCTGCCAGCTGTTTTTTCGAACTTTTGATTTCTACCTTATGTAGAAATCAAATCAGTGTTTTCATTATATGCTTCATCTCTTTTGCCATCTCTTCATTAAACTTTTTTAATTGATTTAGTATTAGTTGTTTAAATTCCTGTATCTCAGTTGAAGTGTAAGTTTGTTCCTTTGACTGGGCCATAACTTCGTTTTTCTTAGTTTAGGTTCTAATTTTCTGTTGTCCAGCCATCTGGTTTCCTTGGTTACCCCAGTCAGGTTTTCCCAGACCAGAACTGTTCAGGTCCCAGAAAGAAGAAATATTCAGTATCCAGCTTCCCTGAGGGTGTGTCTTAGAAGATTGGTACAGCCTGTGAGGCCTCAAGTCACTGTGCTTTTCTGCTGAGCAGGTAGTACCTATCAGCCTGTAGCTCCAGACTGGTGTAAGGAGGTGTGGGCCATGGCTGTTTTCCCCAAGACTCTGATGTCTGGTCCTGAATGGAAGATGGGTAGTAGAGCTTGGCACCACCTTTTTCCTCTTAGGGAAGATACACCCCCCAGGGAGAAGTCTCTCCCTGTCTCTCTGCCTGTCTATCTCCACCCTTGTCTGGGTCAGAGCTCTGGGAACTGAAAATGGCTGAGGCTTTCTCCACTCAGCCAAAAAAGAGACAGAAAGCCCCCTTCAGGGCCAGTCCATGGCCACCCTCTGGCTCTCCAAGGTCAGCCTTCACCCAAAGCCTCAGTCTGCTTGTTGGTGATTCGTATCTTGTATTGAGCAGTCCACATTTGTTAATTAAAACCCTGGTTGGAGCTCAGCTGAGCTATATTCGCTTGCTTGGAGAGTGCTGCTCTCTAGCACCATGAGGCTTTGTGGTTCAGGCTGTGGGGGGAGCGGACTCCCAGCTTGGATCTGCAGTTTTACTTATAGATTTTATGCTGCAATCTCGGGCATTCCTCCCAATTCAGGCTGTTGTGTGATGAGTGGATAGTCATATTTGTCCCCTCACAGTTATTACAGATTATTTACTAGTTGTTCCTGGTTGTTTATTAGTTGTTCCAGGGGGACAAACTAGCTTCCACTCCTCTCTGTGCTGCCATCTTCTCCATCCCTCCAACAAATATCTTTTAAGCACCTATTATGTGTTTAATTGTAAACTGTTCAAGGTGTGGGGTACACACACCTTGGGGAATACAACTGGCAAGGGTCATCTAATTAATAGGGAAGGAGGATAGAAGTAGATAATATACAAGTAACTAAACATATGTGTAATTTCAAATTGTGATGTGTGAAGTAGGGACAGAGAACAAAGGGGTGAGGCATGGGGGGCTGGTGGGGAACATACATAAAGCAGAGTTCCCTTCTGGAGAAGGTGACAGTTAAGGCAGGTGTCAAAGATCTTTCCTTGCCAGTAAAGCCGAGAACTGAGGGACCTTTTTCCAGGAAGAGGGAAAAAGATATGCATAGACCCTGAAACAGGGAAGAAAAACTACAGCGAGGTCACCCTGGCTGCAGCCACCTGGGGTGGGGCTGAGGAGGAGGAACGGAGGTTGAGGAGGTAGGGGTATGGAAGCAAGGCCAGGTGTGGCCTCTAGCCCCATGGCCAGAGTTTTGGATTTTATGAGTTTTATCTAAGTGCATAGGAAGCCGTGAAAGGTTTCAAAGAAAGGAGGGACCTGATCCAATTTATGCTTGTACAAGATCACCCCTGGCCCCTGGTGGGAGAGAAGCCAGCAGGGAGCAGAGGAGAAATGAAGACTTTTGCAAACATCAAGAGATGATGACCCGGACAATGTTAGCAGTGACAGAGACAGAAAGATGAGGAAAATTCGAGATCCCTGTTGGAGGTGATTGAGAGGGATGGGGGAGGGGAGGTACAAAGATAATAATGACTCCTGGGTTTTGGGCTGGAAAAACTGAGATGAGGGTGGCATGACAAACTATACCAGGTGGTGGAGGTATTATCATGATTCTCTTGATGACTGAGGAAGGGGAAGTGAATTGAATCGCCCTACTTCACACAGCAAGTAACCGGACTCCAATTCTTACTTTTCCACTCTACTGACCTACACATGGATTTTTATGTTTAGGAGGGGAAGCCATAGTAAATATTAAGATATGTAAGTACTCCTGAATGCAAACATGGGCATACACATGGAGCTGGGACTCTCCTCAAAAGTGCCTTCACTTTGCAGCCGGTGCTTGGAAACAAAAATTCTGCAGACCGTGGAATGGAAGCACGGTACTGGCCTTGGGAAGCCAATTTCTAAAAAGCCAGTTTTTTGTTTTGTTTTTTTTTCATGCTTGAAATCATTTTTATTAAAAGAAAATCCATACCAAGGAATATTTTGTATCCACACACAAAAAAAAATGCATAAAAGATACTTATTTCATGACATGGAAAGACGTCCAAGGTAAATTATTAAGGTAAAAAACAAGTTGTTGGGAGATATGGAAATGTGATCTCATTTGTGCGCCTGTGCTTTTTTAGGGTTTTTTTTTTAATTCAATTTTATTGAGATATATTCACATACCATGCGGTCATACAAAGCATACATTCAGTTCAAAGTGCAATTATATAGTTGTGCATTCATCACCAAAATTAATTTTTGAACATTTTCATTACCACACACACAAAAATAATAAGAATAAAAATTAAAGTGCAAAAGAACAATTAAAGTAAAAAAGAGAACTGGGTGCTTTTTTTTTTTTGCCCCCAGTGTTCTACTCATCCATCCATACAATGGACAAAGGGGAGTGTGGTCCATATGGCTTTCCTAATTACACTGTCACCCCTCATAAGCTACATTTTTTACAATAGTCTTCAAGATTCAAGGGTTCTGGGTTGTCGTTTGAGAGTTTCAAGTATTTACTGCTAGCTATTCCAATTCATTAGAACCAAAAAGGGTTGTCTATATTGTGCGTAAGAGTGCCCACCAGAGTGACCTCTCGGCTCCTTTTGGAATCTCTCTGCCACTGAAGCTTATTTCATTTCCTTTCACAAAAAGCCAGGTTATTAAACTGGATTCTGACTGGTGCAGTGGCCCAGGTGCTGGCCTGTGACTGGAGGGAGATTAACCTGACCCAGCGTACTGTGATTGGTGATCGTGGCCCGATGTCCTGCGTCCTGCTATCGGGAGGATTATAGTGCACAGCCTCCTCTGTGATTGGTGAAACCCGTGAGGTTATTTAAAAGTTTCTGAGCGCCAGTTCCTGCATCGGCCACTAGGAGGAACCCGAGAAGCGCAGAGTGCTGCACTGCGGCCTGTTGGGCCGCCTCCTCCTGGACGCCTTCCGGCTTAGCGCGCTGCTGCTGCTGCCCCGCGTCCTTGGGCAACCGCAGCAGAGAGGTGGGGCAGGAGAGGGCGTCGGGGCTCCCGGCCCAGGCCCGGGTGGCTACGCTCCTCTGCACAGTCTCCTCGGCCCCTTCCTCTGGCTCCCAGCCCTGCCAAGGACATTGGCTAACCCGAGGGGTGGGGCTGTGGGTTAGCTAAGGTTTGCAAAGGCCCAGATCCAGGTTGCAAAATTACGGAGTCTGTCGAGTGAGACTCAGCGCACCCCCACCCCACCCCCACTCCCACCTGGTCTGCACCCTCTGCCCACTTCTGCGTCCCGCTCCCAGGAATAACTCTCCACCGTGCTCTTTAAGGTCCGGGAAGAGTTTTTCCAAGCTTAGAACCGTCCAGCCAGGTAAAGGCCACCTCCTCTGAGAACACCCTATCCAAGAAGCCCCCTGCCCACACCAGGCGCTTTCACATTGCTCTGTTTCATCGTCTTCACTGCACTTAACCGTCATTTCCAATTCACTTCTTGTTTTTTCTTTTATCTCTTTGCTTCCTTACTGTTTGTAAAATGTAGGCTCTACAGGAGACAAAGTAAAGGTGCCACATGCAATACAGAATGTCTGCTCAGTTATGCTGGAATTTCAGATAGGCAGCATATTATTATAATAGAAGTCTATCCTGTGTAATATTTGGGAAATACTTGTTCTAAAGCCTTATTTGTTGTTTATCTGAAATGCAAGCTTAAGTGGGTATCCTGTGTTTCCATTTGCTAAAGCTGCAGCCCTGTGAGGGAGGGATCTTCCCTGATGGGTTCACTGCTGTGTTTCCAGCACCTACCACAGTGCACATAGAAGGCGCTGAATGAATGTTGAATGTTTGGGTGGATGAATTCATTCATTCGTTTATTCATCCAACCCATTCAAACTAAGTATCAGCAGGTCCTGGGAATACGACGGTAGACAGGACACAGTCCAATGGAGAAGGCAGACCAGTAACCACCATCTGATTAAACTATGACGATGTAAAGTGCTGGGGGCTGTGGGAACACAGAGGAGGAGCCCCCAACCCTGCTGAGCTAGGGAGGACTTCCTGGAGGACAATGACAAAGATGGGCCCTGAAGGTTGAAGACGCAAAGGAGGAGGCCTGACGGCTTCCTTTGCCCAATACTTGGCATGTGCAAAGGCCAGAGACAAGAGAGAGGCTGTCGGGTTCCAAAAGCTGCAGGTTGCTGGGGAGGGGAGTGCGGTGTGGGCGGGGCAGTCGGAAAAAGGTGGGGTTTCCACTCACATTCACTGGGCCTCACTGCCTACCAGTCAGGCACAGTGGTGATGCCAGGTTGGCCTTGTGCCCATCACACAGATGAGGAAACCGAGGCTCAGGTAAGTGAAAGGCCTGAGCTAGGTTTACACAGTCTGGGAGGGCAAAGCTGGGCTTCAAACTCAGGTCTCGCAGACTCTAAAGCCTGCGCTTTTCTAGAAAACCCCATGGGTTAAGGATTATGACCCCATTTGGAGACGAAGAAACTGAGGCTGAGAAAGGTGAGCCTGTGAATACTCTGTCCTATGTAACAGGAGGGCCTTGAACAGAGGAGGACTGGAGCAGGACCCAGGGGTCCAGGCCACTGTGTCTCCTGAGACTGTTTGTGTTAGTTCTCTGGGAGCCCCTTGTCAAGGCCTGGGGCTAATTCCTTGTGTGGGTCCTAGACAGTTCCACAGTTTCCATGGAGACCACCTCCCACCATCCCTGAAATCTCATTGTGACCAGTATTAAGAGATTAGCTCTGCCAGGCGGCCCTCGCGGGGTCCGGGGTGCCAGGGTGGTGGTGGAAGCTCCCTCTAGGATGAAGTCTTTGCCCGCTGTGTGGGACCCCGTAACTCCAGGAGGAGGATGACAGGCTGGGGCCAGGGCCTCTCCCAGGACCCCCCAGGTATGGTCCTGAGTCCACATCTGCCTGGAGAGGAGGAAGGGGTGGTGGGAGAGAGACATGGAACCGAAGGGAGGAGCCCAGATTTTGGAGCAATGTAAAGACCCTGTACTCCCAGCCCCTGTCCCAGGAAGGCCCAGAGCCCCTGTGGGTGGATGACATCCTGGATCAAGGTGGGGCCGAGATTCTTCGACAAGGGGAGGGGAGCTTCATGGAGCATTTCTGGGGGTGCTCCAGGTCTCTCAAATGATGGCTATCTGATCTCCTTTGTTTTGTAGTTGGGGAAACTGAGGCACAGAGAGGGAAAATGATTTGCCCAAAGTCAGTGAGCCAGTGAACTGAAGCAAGTCAAGTATCCAGAGGCTACCATGAGGTTGCCTGAGCAGAAAGCATTCGGTTAAATCTTCATTGCCACCTCTGCCTGGAATTCCAGATCCGCCTCCCTGACCTCCAGAACTGGGATACCCCCAGTCTCCTACTCACCTGGACCTGTCCCTTTGGCCATGCTTCCCTTCCTTCCCTGCCTCTCCTCCTGCTGACCTCCCCTGCCACCCACACAGCCGCACTGCTGGAGGGCACGGTCACCGGGCCCCGACTGCCCCATCCGGGGACATCCCCTTGCTGGGTCACCCACTGGACGACTTTAGACATTTTTTGTTCAACCCTCCAATCCCTCTGTGACTGTGGGGCCTGGAGACAGTCAGGGTCCTGATGACCCACCCACCCCCACCCATCCCCTGCCCCAGGAAGGCCAGGCTCCTGTGCTAGAGAGATTTAGACCAGGCCCCAAAGCTTCCGGAAGGCCCCGTGGGACAAGCACCAGCTGTGGAATCAGGCAGAGATGGTTCAAACGCCACTGATGCAGCCCACTGAGAAAATGACATCTCCTCTCAGAGCCTCAGTTTCCTCACCTGCGAAGGGGACAATAATAGTCCCTTTCTTTGTCCAAGTATGTTCTCAACTGCTAAGGAAAAATCTCTGGGCTAGGGTGTTAACAGCACAAAGCAAGATGGGAACAATGTAAGGGGGTCTGGGGGTGATACAATGTATGCTCTTAGGTGCTGCTTGTCTGTATGAAGAACCCTTGGAAGACACAAGGGGAAGAGAAGTGGTTATCTGTGGGGGAGGGGTGGACGGGTGAACAGCGGTTGGGGTGGAAGCAGACTGCTCAGTGGGTGCTGTTTTATATTGTTTTGATTTTTGAACCACGTGAATATAGTTCTGATTCAAAAATAAATTTAAAATGTTTAACAAATTAGATGAAATATCAAATTAGATGAAATATGTACATCAATAAGATGACAGCGGTGCAGCCAAGACTGATATCTGTGTACTAGGACTTGACTCCAAGCACAGAAAAGGCCTATGTGTGAGTCGCTGAATCCTTGGCCTGGAAGGGCCCTTTATTATTTTAAGCTGATCTCATTTTGCCAACAACAGCAGCAGTCCTGGGAATCAAGAGGTCCTTCATGCGGGACCCAGTGCCAAGCCCTGGCTGAACATCATCTCATTTAATCATCGGCATTCTGACTTTAACAGATGGGGAAAGTGGGGCTCACAACTTTCTAGTTGCAACAAGCAGCAGAACTGGCACACACGTAAAGCCTTTCCAGCTCCAAATTTCAAGCCCTACAGTCAGGATTGGGTCTCAGTCCTGACTGCACGTCAGAATCACCTGGGAGCTTTAACAAATACTGAGGCCCAACATTCACCCCTTCTCCCCAAGATCTGATCACTTGGGCTGTGAGGGTGCCTGAGCATCAGCATTTTTTAAAGGCCCACAGATGATTCTAGTTCAGCTCCAGGGCTGAATCTCTGCTTTATACTTGGCGATTTCTCAGATGGGGAGAGCAAGGCTAGGGAGGGAAATTACTTTGCTCCAGGTCACATGGTGGCTGGAACCAGAGCTGGGGCAGGGCTCTAATAGCTCACACGGGGCCTTTGTGCAAGTAAAAGGTGCTCCCTGTGGGCAGGCGAGGCTCCACGGGCACTTGGCTTGGCGAATGGGACAAGGGCTGGATTTCGATCCCATTTGGCCCCTTGGCCAGGGAAGCTTTGTGCAGTGAGCAACTTGTACAACTGTGCACAGCGATCCTGGTCTGAGTTTCACAACTCTCAAACACTTCACCTCAGTGACCTCTAGGCAAACTCCTGGGTTCCCTCAGAACAATGTTACTGGGAGTCCAAGGGGGTTCCTGGGATGTAGGCTCAGTCCTCACCCTCAGACTGGGTCCTGAGTCAGACAGAGGTGCTCTATCATCCTTCAGGCCCCATGGGGGCTGGACAGGCCCTATCCGACTCCCAAGGTCACCCCTGCAGATAAAGCCAGGAACATAAACGGGGGCAGCAACAGCCTCAGACCAGAAGTCACAAGTCACTGGCTGGTGGGAGGCAGCTGGCAGGGAGGCCCCACCCACGCAGACCCAAGTCCTCTTGGCTTCCTTCCTGATCATTCTCCAGACCATACCTCCTACCCTACCTCCTATAATCTCCTGCTCTCTGACCAGAGCAGCTTCCATGCCCTTTCACCATTGCTCACCATGTTCTCCATCCATGAACGTTCCTTCTGCCCAGAATGCTACCTCCTCCAGGAAGCCTTCTCTGACTGCTCCAGCCCAGAGAGATGTCTTCCTCCTCCCACCTCCTCTAGCACTCACAGTCCATGTTTTCCACAAGGCCCTGATATGCACTGGGATGGGGCTTATTTCATAATCAGACTGGCCAGCTTTCATTGAGCACTTACTATGTGTGAGGCCCTGGAAAAGCAGGGTAGACTGGTGGTTAGGAGCACAGACTCTGGAGCCAACTACAGGGGTTGAGTCCCAGTTCTTATAAGCCAGGTGAGCTTGGGCATGCTAGTCCACCTCCCTGTGCCTCAGTTTGTTGATTGGTAAAACAGCGATAAAAACATCACCTCCCTCATGGGGTGGCTGTGAGGGTTAACAGTGTGACAAGTGTAAAGCCCCCAAAGCAGCTTTATAAACACGGGCCATGGTTATCATTGCACAACATTTCATCCCATTTCATCCTCCTGTCAGCCCTGTGATTTAGGTATTGCTGTGATTCCCAGTTGACTGGTGAGGCCCAGAGAGGTCGAGAGAGGCGGGCGGAGCTGGGAGCAGACCTCAGGGCTCTGTGTCCTTCGGGGGACCCCAAAACGCAGGGCCAGGCGGAGTCCCCTGACATGGGCCCCCAGGGGTCTCCTGAGCCCCCTCTGCTTCCAGCCTGCTCTGGGAGGGAGGGGAGAGCAGTGGGGGAGGGCATTTTCAGAGCCGTCTTGTTCCCTGCCGTCCTTCAGAGCACATGGCTCCATCCTGGAGAGAGCACCTGTCTTCCCCATCCTAGCAGAGACCCAGGATGCTGGGGGTGACTTCTGACCTTGGATGAGTCATTCCCCCCCATCTGGACACCAAGGCCATGAGGCTGGACTGGTGGTTTTCCAGCTCTCAGCAGCAGCAGCCAGCTTCCCTTTTTCAGATGAAATATTAAGGAACATCATTGCCATCTATACAGCAGCTGAGAGGGAAGCAGGGAGTGGCTGAAGAAAGGAGTGGCCACCCTCCCCTGGCTCTTGAGAACCTCAGAACCAAGTTTGAAGATCCCCAGCCCAGAGCCTCCTAAAAGCTCTGACACTGCTGGATTCTAGAATCCCAAGCTCAAAGCTGCCGCCTCGCATCGCTGTTTGGAAAGCTCTTCCCCCAGCTGTCATTATCTGTCTTTGGTAACAGAGCAAATTTGCTCAGGACCCAAAGCAGGGGGAGCAAGCAGACTGTTGACTGTTGGGCAAAACCTACCCTTTGGAGAGCAGCAGAGGGGCCGCTGGATGTTGCGTGTGGAGGCCAGTGGCCTCTTGCATAACCCAGGAGGCCTCTTGCCCACCGGGGCCTTTTCAGGGTTAGGGGTGAGGCAAACCGCAAACTCATGCCCAGTTAATTTTTTAAGGCAAAATCAACAGGCTCAGCAATGATTAGCAGGCAGGTAAGTTCGTCTTAATTGTGCTGAGGAGGGAGAAGAAGGAGGCCCGTGGGGGCCCAGGGATGGGCTCAGTTATCAGTTAACCACACGAATGTTGTTTCCTTTCAAACCCACTGGCCTTCAGCCCCAAGGTCCCTCATCTTCCTCTTGGAAATACCTCCGTGGCAACCCAGAGGACATCAGTCAGGGAGTGAGCAAACGCCCAGATCCACGGACAAAGAGAGGCACTACCAGGGCCCATGAGAGCTGAGATGAAGCACAGGGGTTGACACGGAGCCTGTGGTCTCCTAGATAAGACGGGCTCACTCACCACCTCTGTGTGACCTTGAGAAAGTCCCTTCCACCCTCCTGGGGCTCAGGGAGGGGCCCTAGGTCTACAGTGGGAACTGCAGCCAGCTCTACTTCTCTGCGGGCCCCTGGGCCTCTGTCCGTCCTACGGGTGGGTTGCCTGAGGCATCCCTCCCAGCCTTGAAGTTCTGCGAGGCCCTGATTCAATTAAGCCAAAGTGGCCTTTTACCAGGGCACGGAGGCTGGGATGAGCAGTGATCCCGAAGTTCAAGGAGGAGAAAATATGCCCAGGAGCAGGGAGGGAGCCTACCTGCGTTGGCCATTGGTACCAGAAAGCATCAGATCCCGGCTCCAGGAAGAGGACTGGCCTCTCAGACGGGAGGCGGGGGTCCTTCTCGGGTGGTATTGGCCTGGCAGCCCCCAGCTGGCCCAGGGTCCCTACACTGGGTCTGGGGAGCTGCTGAGGGAAGCACCAGGCCAGGCCAGCCCCGGGCCGGGTGGCAGCCTGCACTGGAGTTCGGTCAGTGGTTGGGGACCTATATTGTGAGATAGTTAGGACTTTGTCCACAAACTGGAATTTGAAATTTCAAAGGGGCGAAAGCTGAAGGGCCCTACCCCACAGTGGAGATGGCTCTTGGCTTCTTTCCCCCACGACTTTTGTTCTTTGTCTTGATAAGTCCGGGTTGTCCCTGCACTACTGCCCGGGTGGTGGGAGGGGGGTGGGAAGATAAGGGATAGCAGAGTGGTGAGAGCCCAGGGGAAAGGGAGACACCAGGCAGCCCCTGGGTGGCCAGGGGGCTGCCCCTGAACTCGCATGTGCCCTGGGGCAAGGTCCTTTGCTTCTCAGATCCTTGAGCTCCCCAGCAGTAAAATGCTCCAGAAAGCTGAGGTTCTCTCGGGGATCCCAGGAGAGGAAGCATCTAAAGCGTGAAGCCCTCAAGCTCTGGAGTCAGATCGAGTTCAAATGCCACCCCCTCTGGGGTTACTCTCCATGGGAACTTAAGCAAGTCCACTTCACCTCCACTTCACCTCTCTGATCCTCAGTTTTGTCATCAATAAAGTGGGGATGACAATGGTCCCTACCTCCTTGGGCGGAGAAAATGGGAAGAGTGGAAGGTTCTTAGCTCCGGGCCTACCACAGAATTCTCTCTTTCTAAACATTAACCGTTATTTATAATGTTTTAAGAATGATGTGGCCCATACCTGCAGCTCCCAGGACCACTGTCCACACCGGAGGCCTGAGCTCCCTGCCCTCAGCTCTGTCTCCTGGACCTCTGGCTGCCCCAGGCAGGCTATTGAAACAATTCCTCCTTCGCTTCTTGAGATCCCCGTTTCTCCATCTGAACAGGAAGGAGTTGGGCTCTAGGTGAGCTCTGAGGTCCCCTGTTATTTTCCAGGGACTGCCATCACTTGCACTGGGTGGATCCCACGTCCCCCAGGAGTCGGGGTACAGATATGAGAACAGTGGTGCAGTTGGTGCACCGAGGCCACTGTGTGTCATGGCTGGGCTTGTGGCACCCAGGAGGTCACCTGAGGTGGGGGGGGGGGGTCCTGATTCCGACAGATTATGTGGCCAGTGGGTCCACGAGTCAACAACCGACAGTAACTATTGCTACCGCTGTGCCGTAGGCCTACACTTGCTCATTTAACACTCCACCAACCCTGCTGAGAAGGTATCAACCCATTTTTCTGACACTATCACTAAGGGAGAGAGAGGTCGAACCTGAGGTCATGGAGCTTGGAAAGCTGGCAGTGCCTGGATTCTGACCCAAGTCTGTCTGACTTCAAGGTCTGTGTTTTATGCCTCTAAAGGAAGGAAAAAAAAAAGGAAGCTTAAGAACCTTATGGCATCATCTCATTTAATCCCTAAGACAAACTATAAGTTAGGCCCATTTTACAGAAAGAGAAGTAGAGACTGAAATACCATCTTTCCCAAATCAGTAGATCTTAATATGTGGTGGGTCTTTATATGTGGGATGTGTATCTACAAGGTAGTGTTTGGGATCGGCAAAGGTTGGGGTAATCATGAATGTAATAGGTTATGTGACTTAGGGTTTGTGAGTGTGTGGATTTATTTCTGGGGTTGGTGTTACTGTGTTGGTTCCGGCTGGGGTGAGCCATGTAAGAAAGGGGCTTCTGGGCTGCCTCTCAGGTGCAGCAGGTCGTGTGTCCTGTGTGTTTAATAAGCCACGTATGCCGTGGTCCGTGGACTCCGTAGACCCTTGTGTGCAGGCTGTGCACCTAGTAGTTCTCGTACATAATGGATCACGCGTGTGGCGTGCCATGGTCAACCCTCGTTGCTCATAGATCTTATTTAATTGAATCTATGAAGTCACTGACAGAAAGATGCATTGCTACTTGTTGTACCAGTTAAACTCTGATGTGCTAATGATCACATCCCACTTTCAGAAATGTGCAAAAGTGTGACTCAGAATCACGAAGACACATCCGTGTGGGCCACACACTGCCAATTACGTGGGGAATGGCTGAACGCGCCCTTTTGGGTGCCAGGCAGGCTGCAGGGACCTGGGCACTGCCCTCGGAGGCCCCTCCCTGAGCTGCCCCTCCCGTCTCCCCAGTGTTTAGGCCTCCGGGTCCGCCTTCCCTTCCCTCCCAGCTAGCACTTCCCCCAAGGCCTGTGGGGCCCAGGTTAGCTGGCCCGGGGTGGGTGGGGCGAGGAAGGAACCCTCCATATCCCAAGTCTTCTCCTTATCTAATCTCAAAGTGGGGGTGGGATAGGAGGGGTTTTCTTCCTCTCTTCCTTGGGGGTCTCCTCTTGACCCACAGACAACTGGACCAAATCATCCCCCCATTTTACAGGTGGGAAAGTCGAGGCCTAGAGAAGAAAGGTGATTAAAATGAAGTCTTCAGAATAGTGACAGAGCCAGTTCCCAAACCTGGGTCTTAACTCCAAATCCAGCCTCTCTTCTTCTCCAGCACATTTACCCCACCCCCCTCCACACACCAGAAACCGGACTTCAGGTTATCTCAGCTCCCCCCACCCCGGGGCAGAGAAAGGGCTTCTAGTAAGGGGAAGAATGAGGATGACTCTTTCACACAAGCACACACCCCCTCTCCATTGCCCACCTATCGATGCAGCCACCTACACACTCAGTAGTCACTCTCCTACTAACTCACACATTCACTGATCCATTCACTCGCTCCTTCATTTGCACCCTCCTCCCCACTCATTCGCTCCCTCACTAAGTCACCTGCTTTCGCACGGATGTCACTGAGCCCCTCGGACCTGCCCTTGAAGCTGGCAGGCAAGGACAGGCTCCTGGCTCCCCCAGTCGCAGGCCCTGCTGTTCTGCCCTCACTCTCTACCTTCTACCTGGTGACTTTACCCCAGCCAGACTGGGAGCCCTTGAAGTGTCTGCATAGAGGGCTAGAGGGTGTGAGAAGAAAAGGAGTGAGCCATGCGCTGGGGGGTGGTGGCAGGGCCCGCTGCATAATTTAGGGACCCAGACCAAAACAGAAACGGGGGGCCCGGTTGTTCAAAAGTCATTAAGAGTTTCAAGGCAGCGACGGCTGAGCACTGACCCAAGTGTGGGGGGACCCTCTCAGTGCGGCACCCTGTGTGACCGCACAGCTGGCTCGCCTGTGAAACTGGCCCCGAAGGAAGGAGATGGACGGAGACGATCAAAGGGGACAGAAAAGGGGTGCAAAGGGGAAAGTGAGAAGGAGGAGGCAAAGGAGGGTGGACGTTCGCTAGCCACCCCCGCTGCGTTGCCTGTGCCTTCTCATTTCATATGTGAGCCACCCTGAGAGGCTGATGGTACATTTTACAGAGGAGGAAACTGAGGCTCAGCCAGGGAATCATTTACCCAAAGGCACGTGATCGGTAGGTGGTAGGCGCCTGACGGCAAATTGAGGTCTGTGGGGCTGCAAGCTCTGTCTGCTCCTGCCATGGAGGCTGGGGGTGCGGGAAACTGGAGGAAGGGGCAGGGAAAGCAGAGGTGGTGTCTGTCTGGCCTGGAGCAGCTGGGAGCCTGGTGGGAGCCTGGTGGGAGCCATAGCAAGGTCTCCCAAGCCTCCTGTCCCTTCTGCCCCCTCTGGGCAGCCCCAAGAAGAAGAGGGAGGTGGGAAACTGGAAGGGACTGATAAGGAGTTTCCCAGAAGGAGGAGCCAAGTAGTATTCCTGTCTGGGGCCTGGGATTTGGGTTTCTAATTCATGAGCCACGGGGCAGCTTTATCTCCACAAAGTCAATGATTTGGGAAGTTATTGAATTAGGGCATCTGGGAGGTGGGCTGTTAGCATCTGGGCGTATAAGTTAGAGTGTCTGATTTGGGGGCTGACAATGACTTGGAGGGTGGTTGGTTAGGGGTCAGGCAGTGGAGCTAAGTTATAAGGCCAGTCTTCCAGAATCCATAACTGAATATTGGTGAGTTAGGGTCTTCGTTGTAATTAGCACCACGGGTGTCAGCCAGAAACCAACAAACAGCCAAATGCCTGCGGCCCCGCCCAGCCGGTCCACCAGTGGGGGCCCGATTAACCATTAACCCCCACCCCTCCCCGCAGAGCCTCCACCCCTTCGCAGGGACTAGGCCGGGACTCCCGGCAGATCCTCCCAGAGGACGGTCTGAGACGCAGGAAGGCAGAGAGGGCACCCGGGAGGAGGCCGGGGGAGGGCGGAGGTGGGGGCCAGGGCTGAGCCAGCCCAGAGCCTTTGGGGTGGGCATCCTGGGCAGGGCGAGTGGCCGAGGCTTGGAGGCAGGGGAGAATGCGCCTCTCCAAAACCCTCGTCGACATGGACATGGCCGACTACAGTGCTGCGCTGGACCCAGCCTACACCACCCTGGAGTTCGAGAATGTGCAGGTGTTGACAATGGGCCATGGTAGGTGGGGACGTGTGTGCCCGTTGGGGGCAGGCGTGCCCAGGTGCGGAGTGGGTCTTTGGCGCATTGGTGAAGAGAATGATGGAAAATGGTAGGGTGGTTCTTTAGAGCCAGCACAGGGGTGGCCAGGGCCAGCGAGTGTGCCCAGGTACAGTGCCCGGTGGCATTCTGGGTGAGGGGAGGCCTGCAGCGGCAGATATCCAGCAAAAGCAGATCCCAGGTATTCCCGCCAGGCACCTCCAGTCCCTGTTACCTTAGAGCTGTTCCTGGTTGGCGCATCACTGGGAGCTGGCATGACGGTTGCTCCCTCTTGGTGTCCAGCTCCGGTTATCCAGCCCACATAGCCCCTTCTTGATCCCCTTGGGCCTAGGTCCAAGGAGATGGAAAGGTGTGCCCTGTCTCTGGAGATGGTGGGTAGAGGCATAACTGCATTTCAGGGTGTCTTAGGGGCCCTCCTGGGGTGGACGCCCCACTTAGAGAAAATGGAGTGCTCAAGAGAAGTTTTGCTAACTATGAAGCCAACTGAGCAGTGTGTGTACTGTGTAGATAGTCACATGTGCAGTTGTGGCCCCCCTCTTGGTGTACACATATGAGTGTCATGTAAGTGTGTGTGTGTGTGTGTGTGTGTGTACGGGGCCTGCAATATACATTTGCATATTTGTGTTCATCTGTGCGTGCACATAAAGTGTGCGTCCCATGTACATTTCCAGTTGTATTTGCCTGTTGAGTGGCTCTGGGTTTGTTTGTGCTCTAGGAGGTGCCTGTGTTTATCTTGCTTGTGTATACCAGTGACTGCGTGTGTGTGTGCATGTGTCTGTGGATGTTTGTACACGTGCTCTGGATGTGGGTCAGCGCCTGCATGTGTTTGTGGATGCGGACTGTGTGTGTGTGCCTGCGCTTTCTGGATGGGTGTTCTGTCTGGGCATCTTGCTGTGTGTGTGTTTGTACCTGCTCATGTGTGTGCAGCCCCTGGACTGTGGGTGAGCCCTCTCGGGTGTGCACAATTATTCAGACACTGTGCACATTTGTGAGGTTGCCATTCCCAAAGGAGATTCCCGTCAGCAGTACGTCTGTTTGTGTCGGCAGATTTTGTGGCCTGTGTGTGTCCCTCCCTGGTCTGTTCCTCTGCTCCGGCATCCCTGAGCACACATCTGCAGGGGGTGGACCATCCTCCTCCATGAGGAGGCAGGGGAGAGACAAGGCCTGGGAGCCAGGAAGCTCCCTGGAGGGGAAGGCCCCCTGGTCCTGGGCCATCCTCGGAGATGCAGGGCAGCAGCTCCAGCCTGCCATCTGCCTGCCTTCCGTGGCTCTGAGCCTCAGCTGAGCTCTGCAAAGCCTGTGGTGAGCTCAGCCAGAGAGAGGAGGCAGCAGCCAGGCAGTGGGAGCGGCACTGCCCAGGGTCAGTCTGCCCAGGCTGCTCACCCGCCCCTGCCACCCTCTCACCAGAGGAGGGTGACCTGGGGCACACCACTTCCCCTCCCCTGGCCACTGTGTCTTCAACAGAATGGGCTTGATCACCCCAGGCCTGCTGGCTGGCCAGCTTTCAGGAGTGTGCAGGGATCACTGGAAATGGTAAATGAGGAGGCTCTTCCCCAGGAGGGGGGTCGTGTGACCCCTCAGGGACAGTATATACTGTTGCTTCCTGGCCACTGCCCAGCCCCCTGTTCCCTGGGGACTGTGCCTGCAGCTCCCAGGAATCCTGGCCTTCCTGGAGGGAACTGGAGGCAAGACAGCCTCCAACTCTGGAGCCAGGAAGAGCTGGGTTCAAATTCTGGCAGGGATCCTTCCTTTCTGGGTGAACATGGCAACCCACTTGGCCTCTCTGAGCTTCAGTTTCCTCATCTATAAAATGGGGATAAATAACAGTGCCTGCCTGCCAGGGCTGACCAGAGATGCTTAGCACTGGTAGCTGGTCCTAGCCCCCACTGTGGGTGGTCTCAAGAACTCTGAGCATTTGTAAGAAGGGTCCGTGATACCCTTGGAGTTTGAGGTGGTCTGAGAGTTGGGGTCATGTGAGGTTGTCCTTCTAAGTGTTTTGCATAAATCCTGGGCTGTTGGCTTGCAGGCTCCAAGGAGATCTCCCCCACCCCTGCCCCTGACTCAGAAGCAGCAGTGGGGGGGAGGGCCTTCCTTATCAGAGGCCCCAGCAGACACCCCAGCAGCACCGGATAGTCCAGCAAACCAAGGCTCTAAGTTGGCTCTGCTACTTAATGGCAGTGCATGATCCTAGGCAAGTCTCTTGTCATCTCTGAGCTTCTGCATCTTCACCTGGAGAAAGGGGGTGATCACCCAAACTCGGGGGTGAGATGCACACCCCACAGCACCCAGCCCATCCTGCCCAGGGGCACAAGCTCTTTCCCCACAACCTCCACCCGAAGCACTGGGAGTTGTGGGGTCAGCTCTCCCTGGGGGTCAGGGAGCTGGGGCTGAGGGAGAAAGGGCACCAATGTGGCTTAACAATTACCCCCACCTCCGGGAATAATTCACTAAGCAGAAGGGGCTGCCCTCCAGGGCACACTCGGGAGTCAGGAGACGCTCAGCCAGGCCACGGCAGAAATGAGGTGCCGTGGTGGCCCGTCTGCCTGTGGAGGCTGGAAGGCATCTGCTCCGAGAATTTTTTTTGGCAGAAGAGTTTTTATTTAGCAAACATGGATATAGTGTCTATTATGTTCTTAGTATTTGACACATATTGCTTCATGGAATCCTCGTGACAACCCTGGGGGACTATAATACTCCCCATTTTATAAGGGAGGAAACCAAGGTGTGGAGAAGTTAAGTAACTCAGCCAACATCACACGGCCGCAAAGCGGGAGACGTGGGCTGTAAACCTGGACACGAGGGCTCTGGTGTTTGTGCTCTTAACGGTGACAACGCTATGCTCCACTGCACTTCTTAACTGGCTGTCCCCTGAGGCATCCAAGGACAGTCTGGCGTTTCTTTAAAAAAGTGTGAGTTTCTGAGTGTGATCTGCCCGTGCTTGCATTTTTCGAGGGAGATGGTCTACAGTGTTGTCACATTCTCCAAAGGGTGGAAGATTTCCTTTCAAAAGAGGGGGTTCAGCTGCTGAGTCTATGTATTTTTAAACTGAAAAGAACCGGACCAGTGGAACAGCCTTCTTTTACAGTTAGGGAAACTGAGGCCCGAAGGTAGTTGAAGCAAGGAAAAGGAACTTGCCTGAGGTCAAGTTAGTGGTGGCATCAGCACCAGTGCCCAGGACTCCTGGGACCCAGTCGGAGATGTCCTTTGCCACCCTGCCTCTTAGCCGCCCTCCCTCACATTTATACGCAGGAGCGTTTGCCTCGGGGACAGGTGGTATTCTGAGTTTTTCCCACATCCTTACTGGGTTCCTCCCAAGAGGGCAAATAAGCATGTCTTCCCCATTCCCTGGAGGAGTCTGCTGGGTCCCTGGGCACCAAGCGGAGATCCGCCCATCCCAGGCCACTCCGTGAGAAATGAGGACAGGGCCTGGTTCTGGGGAGAAGGCCTCCACAGCCCTCTCTCCCCAGCCAGGAGTCCATAAGGGTCTTCTGCACCCTTGGAGGGGACCGGGTTTTCATTCCCTCCCAGAGAAAGCTGGAGCTATGGCCTCCACCGCGGGGAGAAGCACATCCTCACACGCTGCTCTGTGACATTCGTTTCACAACTGCCCCCAACTTGTAGATGTGAAACTGAGGTTTCAAAGGACCGAGTGATGGTCCCAAGGTCTCTGAGGGTGGAAGTGATGGAGTGGGAGGAGAACCCAGGTCTGGCTGGAGACAAAGCCCTGGCAAGGTCTCTGAATCTAGACCATCGAGGCAGCGGGGCCTCCTGGAAGTACCTCTCTGCCCCTCCTGAGTCCTTCCTCCCTTCTCTTCTGGTACAGACACGTCCCCGTCAGAAGGTGCCAACCTCAATGCACCCAACAGCCTGGGTGTCAGCGCCCTGTGTGCCATCTGCGGGGACCGGGCCACGGGGAAGCACTATGGGGCCTCGAGCTGCGACGGCTGCAAGGGCTTCTTCCGGAGGAGCGTCAGGAAGAACCACATGTACTCCTGCAGGTGAGGAGTCCCTGCCGGGCCCCGAGTGCTGAGCTGGGAGACGAAGGCCCTCGGGCTGGTGTTCCCCAGGGTCTGTCCTCTCCCAGCCTGGGTCCCAAAGGCACCTGCTTGTCAAGACCTCCAAGGGACTCACCTCTGGTTTCTCAGGTCCTGAGGATCTGGGTGGGAGCGTCTATTCTAGGAACCCCATTCCCTGACCATAAAGTCATCCACTGCCCTTTATCAGGCCCTGACTCCGATGCCGGGTACCATCCTGAGCCTGCCTGTATTACTATATTGATCCATCCCCAGGAGCCCACTGTTATTATTCCCACTAAGCAAACGAGGACCCACACAGCTTAGGATCGGGCCTCCTGAGAAGCCTCAGAGGATGGGGTGCCTCCCACCTGGTGCTCCTCTGGGGCAAATAGGGGATTGGTCCCTGGCCTTTCCACCTCCCGGGGCTTCCCAAGGCCTCGGAGAGCCCTCCTTCAAAAGCATCTGCCATTCTGGGTAACAACAATCCTAAAATAACAGCAGCTGCCAATGATGAGCACTTGCCACTTGCAGATACTGTGCCCAACTCTACACGGATCATCTCATTGTCACCAGCCAACACCACGCTGAGGTGGTTACTGCTATCATTCCCGTTTTATAGATGGGGAAGCTGGGGCTTGGAGAGGGCTAGGGATTTTCCCAAGATCACTCACCCAGGTTGAGTCAATGGCAGAGCCAGGGTCGGCACTCAGGGCCCCACCCATAACCACGGTGCTGCACTGCCTCTGCCTATCTCCTGCTCACCATGGGCTCTGGATGGGCTCTCATGGGATGTGATGGAAATGGCAGTGTGCTGGTACTCAAGAGGCTAGGGTTCCCAACTCAGCCCTGCCACTGACTGCCTGGGCGGCTCAGGGCCTTGTGTTGCCTCTCTGAGCCTCAGTGTCCCCATCCTAAACATGTCAGGACTGGCCTCTTAGAGAATCCATAACCTGGTCAGTTAGCATGAGAATTCC
Source organism: Choloepus didactylus (assembly GCF_015220235.1). Taxonomy (NCBI): domain Eukaryota; kingdom Metazoa; phylum Chordata; class Mammalia; order Pilosa; family Megalonychidae; genus Choloepus; species Choloepus didactylus. The sequence goes on from NC_051325.1 coordinate 48,196,244, forward strand.
TGGGATGGAGGGTTAGCACAAGGAGGCTGGCGGTCAACCAGATGGCCAAGGTCCTAGCTCCTTGGGAGGAGGAAGGGTGTCCCTCCTCTAGCCAACCATCCAAAGCCCTCCCCAGATTTAGCCGGCAGTGCGTGGTGGACAAAGACAAGAGGAACCAGTGCCGCTACTGCAGGCTCAAGAAGTGTTTCCGGGCCGGCATGAAGAAGGAAGGTGAGCCTTGGCCCCACCCCCACCCCCACCTGCCACCCCACCCATCCCACAGCTCCCCGAGAGTCATTTATGACAGTGGCTGCAACTTTATGACTCAGTGACAGGCCCCGGGGTGACTGGCTTATGAGGAGAAATCACTTGTGAGTGGCTGAGGGGAGGGAGGGCCTGGAAATCTGACCACAGGGAGGGGCTGGGCTTGGTCTTGAGAAAGATTTGAAAAGATAAGCTCCCACTCTCAGCTACTCAGGCTCCCAGCAGCCACCTCCCCTGGCTGCCCTCACCACCACAAGGCAGCTGGGCTGGGTGTTTTTTCTTAATATAATATTTCAAACGTTAGGAGACATGTAGAGAATGATCTAACGTGCATCCCGGGTCCCATCACCAAGAACTAGCAAAAGGCAACAGCGGGGAGCTCAATTCCCGAGTTTCCTATCCCAGGGACACGAGCCCCAGTTCCCTTAATCCTCATCCTGGGGGATCAGGTGATCTCTGAAGATTTCTTGTCCTATTAAATGGGAACAAGGCAGTATCCTGGGTGGAGGACAGTTATTGAGAGTGTGACATTTTCACCAATCCCTGGGCTAGGCGTTTTCCAAGTTTGAGAGCTCGTTTCATTCTCAGGACAATTCTATGTGGCTGGCACTATTATCCTCTCCTTCCCTTGGATGAAGGAACTGAAATCCAGAATGGTTAAGCAACTCACCTGAGGCCCCACACCTGGTCAATGGAAGATCAGAGACTTGAACCCAGTGCTTTGGGACTCAAGTTCAGTGCCATTTGAATAACACTCCAAACTCTCCTGCCCTATGCCCTCCAGACCCAAATATATTGGAAAGTGTTTTTTGCCCAAGCTCAGGAATCACAATGCTTTTAACTGCTTCTCAAAGTAATTTGAATTCATTTTCAAGTCTCCTCATTTCTTTCTCCCCTGACTTCCTCATTCCCAGCTCTGGGACTAGCCCCAGACCTGCACTTCTAGCCCACAGCTGTGCCACACCAGCCAACCCCTCGGTCAAGTCCAGAACAAACACACACACTCACTCCACCCCACCCCACGCCACCCCAGAAGCAGGAACCCGGGACCCAGCCTGCCCTGGGCCGACTGAAAAGGAGGGGAAACTCGGCTGTGGTAGTCTTGCCCTCCCCTGCCTCTGCCTCTGAGCCCCTGTCTGCTCTGCCCCCTCCATGGGGAATATCTTTGGTCCCATCCTTACAAGGTCTTAGTTTGAGCTCATGAGCCCTGCTGGAAAATCTGGGCCTGCTGACCCCACTGAAGGAGAGGGTGGTCTCTAAAGCTTCCCCCTGCACTAAACACTACGATTTTAACATCCAGACCTCGGTGATTCTCAAAGTGGAGGATTTCGAGCTCTAAATGCCCCTTCTCTCCCCTTTTCAGTTTTCAATGGGGTTGAGCCTCTCTCACCCACCCACCCTTACCTCCAAGTCGGGAACGACTTTGTGCCATGAGAAATGTTATTAATGGGAACATGATATGCATTAAAACAGAGTCGCAAAGTAGACTGGGAACTAAGAGTTTAAGAGCCTATCAGTCTGTGGTTCTAAAAGCCAGTGGTTCTCTTATCCCAATAGTCTAAGATTTTAGGATTCTGTGGTTGTCCAGAGAAGTTATCCAGAGTGTGTTTGTGTTTGAGAGAATGGATCTTTCATGTCGAAATGTCAGGTCTTGTGGCAAGCAGGTGAGAGAGGACCGACTGAGCAGATGGCTCCCCACCTAGGCTATGTGTGACCTGGGCCTGCACATGGTCAGTTTTCATATATGTCTTGTGTTAAAATGAACATAGAGTCATTTTTGCATATGTTACTTTGGGGAAGTTTCCACCCCTTCTGGGCTCCAGTTTTCCAATCTGTAAAATCAGGGTTTGGACTGACAATCCCCTTCCAGCTCTATGAATCTAGTCAGATGCTTGTCGATATACCTGTGTGAGTGCACACCTCCCACAGCACATGTGTGCTGGTTCCTTGGTCCTCCCGCCGAGCTGCCACCAAGCCAGCAGGCCTCATATCTGGGCTCCTGGAAGGTAGGTGGGAATGCCAGGACATTCAGCCGTAGCTCAGCCTTGAAAATAACCATTTGCTTCTTGGCCCAAGGAGGCGACATTATGCCAGGAGGTTTGGAGTGAGTTGGCTGGTAGCATATGGGCTGGCAAAGGTTGGTGCTTATTTACATGCCTGGGTTGACCCGGAGATTGTGACGCATGCGGTCACTTGGTTGCTTTGAGAATGGGCCAGCGTTGCAAAGGGTTAGTTGCCACTGTGGTCAAGCTCTGAGAAGTAAGGTTATTAGGAGTTCCACCCAAGCCTTACAGTCCTCCCCCACACCCCTCCTCAGCCTGGTTCCCAAAGCCAACAGAAATTCTCAGTGGAAGCTTCACTGATCAGGAGGGTTTGGACAAGTTTTCGTTTCTCTTCCTTGATGGCCTTAGTAGAGTTCAGGGACTGAAAACCGAAAGAAGTCCTTGAGGAAAGGAAAATGTGAGCTGGGGATGTTAGATTTATAGACTAGGTGGGTCCATAAGAGGTTATCAAATCTACCTCCTCCCACTTTACAGATGGGGAAACTGAGGCCAGAGAGGTGATGCAATGGGTCAAGGGTGGAGTCAGGACTAGAACTCGGGGTCCCCAGAGCTGAGCAGACCCCGAGCTCCCTGGATTGGGAGGCATCTTCTCTGGTCTAGCTTCCTGAAACTTCCTCCCAGCCACAGGAAAGGGCTCCAAATAGCCAGATGACTTTTCCACGTGGTCAGAAGGGGTTCCCTGGAGGGACTAAGTCTCTGGGGAGAAACCTGGGGGTCAGTGGGCCCACCAGCAGGCTGAGACTTTTTCCTACAACCAGGAGCTGGGGAGCTGGACACCTGCCTGTGTGTCAGAGGTCTGGCCCAGGGAAAACAGCCCGGTTCCTGGCATCTGAAGCCCAGCCCACGAAGCAGGACGGGCCAGGGGCTGTCTGACTGGGGCCCTCCTTGGAAGCCCCGACCCAGCCCCCCGCCAGACCCCTCGCAGGGGTTCTCTGGGAAGACGGGCTCATCTTCCTCTCCGCCTCTGCCCCGGCCGGTTAATATTCAATAGAAGTAACATTAGGTCCCCGACCCTGCTAATACTGAGCAAACATTTGGAAAACATCATTCCGTGACTGAGCTCGCGCCGGGCACTGATAACGCCGGCCTAACCTTGAGGAGCCCCAGGCGCAGCTGCTGACAGCAGCCCTTTTAGTCCGCTCGCCTCCGCCGCTCGGCGCCCCAGTGGGTGCGGGCGGGCGGCCTGGCAGGCTGGGGTGCCGGGTGTGGGGTGTCGGCGGGCAGGGCAGGGAGCCGGGCTGCGAGCTGGCCCCGACCAGGGCAGCGGAGCAGGGGTGGCCAGCGGGGGCTCGGGAGAGAGGATTCTCACTTACCTTGGGATCTCTATTCTACACTCCCGATTCCCGGGCTCTGCCTGGACTATGAGTTTCATTCAGCAACAACCCCACCGTGTGCGAAACCAGGGGGAAGCTGGTAGTTGGGCTGTCAGTGCCCTGTTGAGGAATAAATAGGCTGCTGCTGAGCATTCGAGCTTGTCTCATCCAATGCCTTCTTTCATTCACGCAACCAATAATTACTGAGCACCTACTGCGCGCCAGGCACTGTCCTAGTTGCCAGGCGCCCAGCAGTGGACAAGAAGGATGAGGTTGCTGCCTGTGAAGAGACAGTAAACAAATTAATGAACAATTATCCAATAAGTGCCCAAAAGAAAAATAAAACGGATAAGGGGCAGAGCGTGAGGGAGGGAACAGCATTAGACAGGCAGGATGGTCAGGGAGGGTGTCTCCGGGGTCAGGACATTGGTGGGGAAGCATGAGTGAAGCAGAGAAGCCACGCTGTGGGGGAAAGAGAATTCCAGGCCGTGGGACCAACAGCTGCCAAGGTCCTGGGGTGGTGGGGAGAGGGGGGTGCCCGGTCAGAGGAGGGGCAGGGAGGCTGGAGTGGCCGCAAGCAGAGGGAGCCAGGGGAGCTGGTGAAAGGGGAGGGCAGGGAGGAAGCGGCAGGACCTCGTGTCGCCTCAGAGGCTGTGCTGAGGGCTGTGGCTTTACTCCAGGTGATTTGTGAGCAGCAGAGGGATCTGACCTGAGTGATGTTTTAACAGGCTCCCTAGGAGCAGGGAGAACAGTGAGGAGGGAGAGCGTAGAGGGCCCGGGGCAGGGTGGGGGCAGCAGAAGCGGTGAGAGGAGGAGCCCTTTTGGAGGGATTCCTGACAACACTGCCGAGGGCTCAGATGTGGGGCCAGAGAGAAAGAGGAGTCCAGCAAGATTCCCAGGGTTTGGCCCAAGGAACTGGGAGAGTAAACTTGCCAGTTCCCGAGAAGGGAAAGTCTGCAGAGCACCTGGTATGGGAGGGAAAAGCAAGCTGGGGAAACTGAGGCCCGGAGAGAGGACGTGATTCCCACAAGTCCACAGTGAGTGGCAGATTCCAGGCAGGAACCCAGGTCTCCTGTTGCCTCCTTCTCCCTCATTCCAGCTTCAGCAAAGCCTCATGGCACAGGAGGCCTCCTGGAGGCCACAGGACAGGGTCCATCCTGCACCCCAAGCCAGGACACACTCGGGTGGGGGCAGGCAGTAAGGGGCGAGCACTGATGGACAGAGGTCCTGGATCCCCAAGTTCCTGAGAGAGAGTCCAGTAGCGGGCAGGAGACAGAGCTCTGCTTTCCAGGCTCTAAGTTAGTCCAGAGCAGGTGCAGCTCTTGCTGGTGAGGGGACCTCCGGGGCAGGGGTGGGTCTCCAGACCCTCTTGTCTGGAGCTTCTATCACGGTATTCAGGAATCCACGGGCCACCTCCCAGTCACCCAGAGCAATTCATTTGTTTTATACATTTACATCTGGAAAGAAATGAACCCTTTTCTAAAACAGAGCTTGAAAATCTATACTCTAAGGATCCCCTTTTCAATGTTCAAGACCATCTTAAGCCCTCTGCCAAGTCACCACTGTCTTACATGCCTCTGGTGATGGGTGGATCACTCCAGCACCCACCCCATGGTGTGTGAGAGCATTTCTGGCATTGGGAAAAGTTCTCCTCCAAGCCAAGTGAGCCCCCATCTCCTCTCATTCCCACATGCTGATCAGGGCTCTGGCTTCTGGACGCCCCCTCTGATGCCCTAATGTGTTTCCTTTGCTTCAGGACAGCCCTGCAGTATCTCTTTTTGGGTTGAACTCTCTCCCCTAGCACCTCCCATTAGTCACAAACAAACCCCACCCCCACCCCACCTGGTGCCCACCCTCCATCCTTACCTCTCTCTCTGCTTCCTCATAGCCGTCCAAAATGAGCGGGACCGGATCAGTACTCGCAGGTCCAGCTATGAAGACAGCAGCCTGCCCTCCATCAATGTGCTCCTGCAGGCTGAGGTCCTGTCCCAGCAGGTACCAGACCCCCTCCCACCCGCCCAGGCTCCCCTCCCACAAGTCAGGGGCCTCACCCTCCTGTACCCCTATCCTCCCCAGCCAGGTCCTGGAGCAGCAGGGGGAAGGACCCTTGAAGCATAGAAGGGGAACTCTGAGGCCAGAGGCAGGGCACCCACCAGTGTCACAGCCAGTTTACTAGCAGAGGCAGAACTTGAACCCAGGCCTGACACCCTGGGCACTTTCTAGTTTATCCTGCTGCCTGCATTCTCACTGAGGGCCTGAGGTCAGCTGAGCCCTGAGAGAACCTAGCAGTGGACAGAGATGGCATCCACTCACTGGGTGACCTTGTGCAAGTTGCATCACCTCTCTGGCCATGGTTTCTTCATTTATCAGATGAGGGTGATCATTTTTTCCGTGCTTCTCTCCTGCGGCCGAGGGGTTCCATGGGGTCCTAGGGAGCTGGTGGGGGATTAGGGGGTGAGGGACAGGCAGCTGGTGAAGGCCCAGAGGGAGCTGGGAAGGTGCCACAGGCCATCCCCAGCATTCTCCTCGTCTCCCCAGATGACCTCCCCCATCTCCGGGATCAACGGCGACATCCGGGCCAAGAAGATCGCCAGCATCGCAGACGTGTGTGAGTCCATGAAGGAGCAGCTGCTGGTGCTCGTGGAGTGGGCCAAGTACATCCCAGCCTTCTGTGAGCTCCCCCTAGACGACCAGGTGAGGGCGTCAGGGGCGCCGGGCAGCCAGGGTGCTGCTGGCCCACCCAGGATGCAACCTTGGGCTGGTTTGATTTCGTGATAACAAAAACTACACAGTGATTATGTGTGCCTGGAAGTGTTTTACTCACTTTACAAATATTAACTCATTGAATCCCTCCAACAACCCTATGAGGCAGGTGCTATTATTATTCCCATATTATGCATGAGGAAGTTGGGACACAGAGAAGTGAAGTGACTTGCTTAAGGTCACACAGCTAGCATCCAGCAGAGCTGGGATTAGAACCTAGGCAGGCAAGCTCCAAAGTCCAGGCCCCTACACACTGCACCTTGCAGCTCTTCTAGGGATGGGGTGGGGGGTGGGGGTGGAGGTGGGGAACTGATAGGGGCCAGGGGCCAGGGCTTAGGGGATTTGGGCTTGAGCCTTGGCTCTAAGACTGGTTCCCTGTGTGATCCTGGACAAATTACTTCCTCTCTGAGCATTAGTTTTCCTATCTGTGATGTGGGAATGATAATATCCACATGAGAGTGTTGTTGGGAGGGTCGAGGACATTGCTAATTGAAAAGTGCAAAAATCATGTCATGTGGCGCCCACCCAGTACCTGGACCAGAGCTGGCCCCCTTAAATGTCAGTTTCTTCCCTGCATCCCACCAAGATGGCTTAACTCAGCATTTTATTTCCCAGAGTATCAAAAATTTGGGGGAAGAATTGGGGGTTAGAGTTCTGAGGATGGATGAGCTTCTGATGTTCTGCAGATGGCAGTGCCTGCACATAGCACCCCTAAACCTGAGACGTTTTCCCTGTCTGGAAAAGGGGAGCTGGACTGGGTTGCCTTTCCAGTTCTGAAGTAAGCTCAGGGGCACCGATGGACCAGTGACCCAGAAACCAGCTCCTGGAGCATTTGCTTATATGTTTTGTACATTTGCACAAGAGCCTTATAATGTACGTCAGTATATGGAAGGGTCTGAGAAGTCCTTTAGCCAAGCAGCTGTTTAACTTTGTGGGAACCAGGACTTCCCAAACTCCTTTGACCCCAGACTCTCCCGGAACACCTCTTACTTTCCCACGGTGGATCCTGTCAAAACACTGGCTTGGCTGGTCCTCAGTGTCACTCGGGGGCTGGACAGAGGCCCCCTTCCACAGGCTCCTCCCTCCTTTAGGAGTGGTGACAGGGCAGCGATCTGGGCCAAGCTGCCCCTGCCTTCTCCCCTACACCTCGTGCTCTGGCCCTGGACCCCTCTGCTGGAGAGTCTACATTAATGTTTAATCCCTCCTGTTCCTTCCCAGGGGCTCAGCAGGGCAACAAGATCCCCCCAAGCTGAGCAATTGTTAACCTCGGTTTCCCACCCAAACCTCCCTGGCTAGAGCTCAGAGCATTCTCGGAGAGCAGTGATGGGTGTCCAATAACGCAGGAAAATCATTAACCCCCACCCCCCACCTACCCACCTACCCCCAGAACAGCCGCCATGGCAGGGGGCTGAACCTGGGACCAGAGTTCCCAGCTCCCCATTCATGGAGTATAAGGAGCCCACCTTGCCAGGCATGGCTGGGACACATCTGGGAGAACTAGGAGCCATCGTCCTCCAAAGGACACCTGAAATCTGTCGACAGTGCCCCGGCAACCAATTTCCAAGTTTGTTTGCGTGTCAATTTGTTTTGTATATCAAGCCATGGAAATCTGGGAGGTCGGGTACAATGGGATAAGGGGACCAAGACCTAGAGAGAGGGAGCCATTTACCCAAGGTCACAGGGCACCTTAGCTACAGAGCTGGGATTCCAGTCCAGGCCTTTTACCTCCCAATGGGAGAACCGCTGGGTAAGTGGTGAAAGCCCCTAACACAGTGTTTTGCGTGGAGTTGGGGCTCGGGAGCCTCCTTCGCCGGCCTTTCTACTGTTCATGGAAACAGACTCACCCTCAAGGCTGTTTCCCATTTCTCCGCTTTTTTTGTCATCCTCACTAGGTCCTAACCATGGGGGAATAAAAGGAATAAGGACAGATGGCTGCCCAGGAGGGGCTAGATCTGGAGCGGAAGACAGGAAGTTCATTCATTCTTTCATCCATTCACCCACCCATCCAACCATTCATACAAACATGTCTTGAACAGTTGCTATGTGCCAGGTGTCCTTCAAACCTCAGAACATTTTACCTCCTGAGAGAGGTTCTCTGATCTCCCCTTCTAATGCAGCCCTTCCTGCCCCATTGTGCTCTCTCCCCGGGTGGTTATTTTCCTACTTTCCTTATCTACTCCTTCCCTCCCTCCTTCCTCCTTTTCTTCCTTTCTTCTTATCTTCCATTTCTTTCCTCCCTCCTTCTCTCTCTCCTCTCCTCTTCTCTCCCTCCTTTCCTTCCTCCCTTCTTAGCACTTTGTCCTATTTATTTGCTACTTTTCTACTTTGTTATCTGCTCTACCTTCACTACTCCCAATGTGAGCTTTATGCAGTTAGGCTTCTTCTCTCTCTCTCTCTCTCTCTCTCTTTTTTTTTTTTCCATTGGGTCCTTAGTATGTAAAAAGTACCTGGCACTTAGTAGACACTTAGCATTTGATGACTGAAAGAATGAACAATTAAATGAATTAATGAACAAAAGCATTTTGCCTCCTAGTTTGGCCTGCTACAGATCCTCTGAACTCCCTAACGCATCCTTGCAGATAAGCTCCCCGAGGCAACCAGTATTTTACCAGCCCATGCTTTGGTCCTAATGAAAGCACGAAAGTGGAAATAGAGCAGATGGTTCTGAAAGGGCTCTGTGAGTTGGCTGGGCACCTACCTCGAAGCTCAGACTTCAAAGTTTGCCTTGTCCTCCCTGCAGAGAACAGATCTGTCAAGCTGATCCCCTGCCAAGGACAGGGCTCACCTCTCTGCTTAAAGGGGAAAAAATTTCTGTTTCAGTGTATGAAAAAGTTGCAGTAATGAAAAGTGGTGACTGTAAAAGTAAAGCCAGCCCTGAGAATCAACTTGCACATCCAAATTCTTGTAACTCTCTCTCAGAATCCTAGAATCTTACATCAAGTGGGCAGATGCCTTGGAGATTTTCCAGGCCAGTGATTTCCCAAACATTGCTGCATATAGAATCAGCTGGGAAGCTTGTTAAATGCAGATTCCTGGGCCCCACCCTACGTATACAGAATCAGAATCTCTGGCAGTGAAGCCTAAGAATCTTGTTTTTGTAAAGCTGAAACTTGTCCATGGGTAGAAATTTGAGACCCAACGTTTTATAACTTTCTGGGATCATAGACCCATTTGAGAGTCTGATGAAAACCTTTGCGCTTCTACCCAAAAACTTACACACAGAATGTTGCTTCCAGTTTCCCCAGGGCCACAGGTCTAGAGAGGAGCAACACTTTGCCCAAGGACCTGGCAGTCCAAGGGCAGAAGCAGGGTCAGGTCTCTTGGCTCCTGGCAAGGTCTTTCCCCTTTCAGGTTTCTTCTCCGGTGTTGCCAAAGCTTTTCCAGATCCCTGGTTGTCGGTTATGGGAGGAAGACAGCGGTTTTATGATGCCCATTTTATAGTTTGGGCAGGTAAAGGCAGAGGGGAGCATTGAGCCGACCTGCTTGGGGTCCTGGAGTCGGCTAGCAGCAGAATTCCCGGGGGTGCAGACCCAGAGGCTCTCCCTTCTCTCTTCCAGGTGGCCCTGCTCAGAGCCCATGCTGGCGAGCACCTGCTGCTTGGAGCCACCAAGCGATCCATGGTGTTCAAGGATGTGCTGCTGCTAGGTGAGGGGTCCACTTGCCCCAGCCAGGGCCCTGCGGAGAACATGCCCAGTGCAGCCCATGCTGGGCATCGGGGTTTCCAAGATGGCAGGTGGGGGTGGGGAGACAGATCAAGAACAGCCCTCTCACCTGACAGAATTGAGAGCAGGGACTCAGATACCTGAACACCCATGTTCATAGCAGCATTGTCTATGAGAGCCAAAAGGTAGACATGACCCAAGTGTCCATCGGCAGATGAGTGGATAAACAAATGTGGTCTATCTGTACAATGGAATACTATTCAGCCACAAAAAGGAATGGAATTCTGAAACATGCCACAACATGGATGAACCTTGATAACACTATGCTGAGTGAAATAAGCCAGACACAAAGGGGCAAATTTTGTATGATTCCATTTATGTGAACTTTCTAGAATAAACAAATTCATGGAGACAGAAAGATTAGAGGTTACCTGGGGCTGGAGTGGATGGGGGTGGGGGGTGGGGGGGTAGGGTTGGAGAAACCACTGCTTACAGGGGAAAGAATTTTTGTTTTAGTGTATGAAAAGTTTGCAGTAATGAAAGGTGATGATTGTAAAAGTAATAAATGCCCCCAAATTGGACACATAAAAGTGGTTAAAATGGCAAAGGAAATATGGACCTAAGAAATTCAAGTTTCCCAGGACTAAAGTTCCAGCACGATCAGGGTTATCCCTGGAATTACCCTTGCTTCCCCATGTGCTTTCCGGAGTAGGAGCAAGAGGCGAGCAAGGAATCAAGGATGGGACAAACTCCTGCCCATGTCACCTGGGCCTCACACCAAGTTTTATTTATTATTTTAAAATGCTTATGTAGTCTGCACTATATGCCAGTTACTACTCTAAGTACTTTACATGCTTTAAGTCCTTTCATACAACAACCCTACGAGGTAAATTCTATTATTTACCCCCATTTAACAGATGAGATAACTGAGGCACAGAGAGGTTAAGTAGCTTATCCAAATATGCCCAGCTGTAAGTGGAAAAGCCAGGATTTAACTGGGAAGTCTGGCTCCAGAATCTGGGCCCTTAACTTGTATGCTTTGGTGCCTCCCAAGTGGCTGTTGAACATCATCGATCTTGTGAGTTGAGCTGGGGAATGGAGCTTGGGTGGTGTGAAAAGGGCCCTAGAAAGCCAAGCGCCAGCCTCAGCCCATAATTTCGGGCAGCTCAGCCCCCAGAATCTGGGCCTCGGCTTCCTCCTCTGTAAAATGGGTATGACAATCCCTGCAGGACCCTCTTCCTACGGCCAAAGCTAGGAGAAAGGGCGAAACTGAGGGTGGCCGTCTCACCCCCTCCCGCTCCCAACCCATCCAGGCAATGACTACATTGTCCCCCGGCACTGCCCGGAACTGGCGGAAATGAGCCGGGTGTCCGTGCGCATCCTCGATGAGCTGGTGACGCCCTTCCAGGAGCTGCAGATTGATGACAACGAGTATGCCTGCCTCAAAGCCATCATCTTCTTCGACCCAGGTGTGGCCCGCACCGCCGCGCCCGACCCCTGCCCCTCCAGACACTGTCAAATTCTCTTATGGGTTATTACCCTGAGTTCATGATTGCAGCAGCTGGGAGACATAGATTTTATTAGATCCATTTAGCAGATGAGGAAAATCAAGGCTCAAAGGGATGCAATGACTTGACAGGGCAAACTGACTCCAAAGGCCTGGTTTTTCTCTTTCCCTCCTTCTCTCCCTCCCTCCTTTTCTTTTCCTCCCTCATGCCATCTCCCTTCCTCCTATCTTCTTTCTTTTTTTCTTTCCTTTCATCTTTCCTTAAATTTTTTTATCAAAATAATATCTGCACATGCTTAAAAATGGAAATAGTTCCCCTATGCCACTTTTCCAGCCTGCAGTCTCCTCCCCAGGGGGAAACACTTCCAGTTCTTTTAACGGTTTCTTCTGGCAGTTATCTTTGCAGTTCTTGACTTCCATGTTCAGTGGAACTTTGCATCCTATGATAGTTGCAGACTCTTTACCCCACTCCCATCCTTTCTCAACAAATTTTTCTTGCTCTTTTACTCTCTCTGTTGAATACCCTTGTAACCTTAAGTTATGTGCTTTTGCCTTTACTTCTTGTCCTGTAGACAGTGTCTCCTAACTCCTGACTTAGCAGGATGCAGAAAATGCATCCCCACCCTTTCCTTTAGCTCGTGACTCTCCTCTCCCTGTTCTGTCGACTGATTTGGGTCATCCACATTTTTGCAGAACATCTTATAGTTATGTCTTTGTGCAGAGCCTGATTTTCATTTCACAATGTCAAGATGCCTCAGGCCAAAAAGCTTGCTCGCTTCCTTCCCTCCATGTGTGTCAGAGAACCTCCTGTGGCTGGGGAAGGGGAGACTCTTCTAGGACAGCAGAAGCAGAGCGTGCTGAGGTCTGGAGGGTGGGATCTCGGCTGCAGGCTCTGTCAGCTACTGGCTGTGTGTCCTGGAGGCAAGCCTTTTCCTTGCTTGGTGCCTCAGTTTCCCCATTGTAAACTGAGGCAGTTGCTAGGTGCCCTCATGGGTGTGTTCCTGAAGTCCCTCCCTCCTACCTCTCATCTTAGGAAGTGTGCCAGAAACCTTTTTCTGCTGAGACCAGGGGACACTAGCACAGTAGGTGTGCTAGTGTCCCCTGGATGCTGTGGACCCTGAATCCTTCCTTGCCCCAGCACTGCTGAAGACTCACTCTGTGACCTTGGCCCACCAGGCACCCCAATCTGGGCCCCACATGTGCAGGAGACCCTCCTCATGGGAGGTCTGGGTCCTGACTCTCAACTGGGCCCCGCCACCCTCCCCGCCTGCCCCCTCTCCTTGCAGACGCCAAGGGGCTGAGCGACCCGGGCAAGATCAAGCGGCTGCGTTCCCAGGTGCAGGTGAGCCTGGAGGACTACATCAACGACCGCCAGTACGACTCTCGCGGCCGCTTCGGCGAGCTGCTGCTGCTGCTGCCCACGCTGCAGAGCATCACCTGGCAGATGATCGAGCAGATCCAGTTCATCAAGCTCTTCGGCATGGCCAAGATCGACAACCTGCTGCAGGAGATGCTGCTGGGAGGTGTGTGCTGGCCCCGGGCAGGACGGGGGGTCCTGCTCCAGAAGACAAGCCTCACGCACACCTGGGCTCACCTCCCAGCTCCATTGCTTCTTCTCTGGGGGGTCTTGGGCAAGTCACTTAACCTGCCTGTTCCTCAGTTTCTTCATCTGGAAAGTAGCGGCAGTGGTGAGGCACTGGGTGTCTCACATGTGCCAGTCACTGTGCTGAGTGCTGGAGATTCAGCAGAGGACAAGACCTCTGCCCTCCTGGAGATGTGTGTGTTTATGCACATGCATTTGTGCAAGTGTGTGTGCATGTGTGTGTAAGGGTTGGTGGGAACAGATGACAATCATGTATATAGTAAACAAGGTGTCTGCAGACTTTGAAACAAACAGGTAATATAATAGGGTGTAACTGAAAGGAGCCTCTTTAGACGGTTGGTCAGAGGAGACCTCCCTGAAGTGGTGACTTCTGTGGTAAGATGTAAAGATGAAAGGAAACAATATTTACAAGCCAAGAGAAGAATGTTCCATGCAGAAGTAATCAGAGCCAAGGCCCTGAGGCGGGAGGCATTTCTGTTTGCAAGAAAGGAGGATGAGGCTGTGAGATGGGGGCAGTTGCATGAAACCAAGGTTGGGTAGAAAATAAATCAGAAATGTATGGCCTCATAGGCCATGGTCAGAAACTTGGATTTTATTCTTATGACAACTGTCAAAATGAGAGTAAACAATCAGGCTAATGTTGTGAACTTAGTTCAATTAACAGTCAAGGACTTCTGTCTGTTGGATGAAGAGTGAGTTTCAGGGGGCGAGAGAGGAGGCCAGAGGCCTCTTAGGACATTACAGATACCGATGAGGCGAAGGGCCCGGGAGGCTCGGATGAAAGGGTGACCAGGCAGCTGGAGAGACGTAGATGGACTTGAGAATCTGTTTTGGAGGAAGAACCCACAGGATTTTCTGATTGATCAGATGTGGGAGTGAGGTGAAGGGGAAGCATAAAGGATGAACCTGGATTTCTGCTTTAAGTACCAGGAGTGAGGGTGGAGTTGCTGACTGAGATGGGGAAGACAGAAAAACACACTGGAGGCTGGCGGTGGGGATGCTGGTGAGTGCGCGAACCAAGAGATCCACTTTGGATTTCAGTTAAGCTCGAGATGACATTAGATATCCAAGGTGAGTTTTCAAGGAGGCAGTTAGATGCATGAGACTGTTGCTCAAATATAAGCCCAAAGTTCAGCCCAAAGTGAAAGGCAGCACTGAGGCTGTCCTGTGTTTAGGGGTCAGGAGAGGAGGAGATGCCATCGCAAGAGAGAGAAAGACTAGCGGGGGGTGGGGGGGAGGGGGACAGGAAAATGTGGTATTCCAGGCAACAAGCCTAAAGCATGTTTTAAGGAGCACGAGTGTTTAAGGGAGTTAAATGCTACTGGAGGGGAGCGAGTATCCATTGGATTTGGTTGGATTTGGCAACATGGCGGCTCTTGGTGAGTGTGCTACTAGCAGTGTTGGAGGACTGTGGAAATGGAAACCAGATTGGAAGGTGTAACAGAGCAAGTGAGGGAGAAAGTCCAGAAGTGGAGATGGAAAGCGCAGACCACGCTTTGGATATGTTCTACTATGAAAGGGAGCTGAGGATGTTTGCAGGAGAGTGATTATAATGATGGATCATGGAATCTAGACTAGACTAAAAGAGAAATAAGGGTGGGGTGATAGTGAAAAGTGGGGATCAGTGAATTGACAGCCTGAATAGGGTTGAAGAGTTTTTGCAGTGATGGTACTAGATTGAGTGAGTTGGAAGGATGGGAGGCAGGAACAAAGTAAGGGTGCTTAAACTCAAGATTTTGGAGGTGATGCAGTTACAGATGACAACATGGTCTAGGGAAGAGGGCTCTCAGCCTTGGCACTATTGACATTTCCTGTGCATTGTAGGATGTTTAGCAGCATCCCTGTCCTCTACTCACTTAGATGCCAGTAGCAACCCCCAGTTGTGACAAGCAAAAGTATCTTCAGACATTGCCAAATGTCCCTGAGTGAGGATAAAATCATCCCCAGTTGAGACCAGTAGCTGAGGGTGTGGCCATGAAGCAGATGGCACAGGTGAGGCAGAGGAAAAGATACATCGGTCAAGTGCGGATGGTAAATAAGGAGAGGGAAGGGTGAAGAGTGAATCTCCCATATGATTTTTGAAGTTGCCAGAGAGAAGAGAGAAGCAGGGGTGAAAGGAAGACACCGAGCCTGGCAGTGGGGTGCAGGGAGGGGGCCTAGAGTACCAAGGAGAGCTCACAGATGGTATCTGCATCAAGCCATGTGAGCATCAAAGGAGCTGGAGGAGAAACAGCTTGAAATTGTCCGTAAAGAGGTAGAGAGACTCACCTCTACCTCACCCTCTAGTCTTCCTTCATTCAGCCAATGTTTATTGAGGCTTTGGTGTGTGCCAGGCAGTGGGAGTGCCTAGTGGTGACAGGATGCACAAGGATCCTACCCTCTTGGAATTTCAATTCTAGGGAAAGAAGGTAGACATTAGATAAATCATCACCTAAATAGTGAATATATTATCATAATGATTAAAATGCTCTGATAGGCTTAAGGAGAGTATAATTTGGATTAGGGATGAGGCAGAGCCTCTCTGAGGAAGTCACATCTGATCTCTTTATTGGGAGAGAAATGGACAAACTAAAGGAGATTTTATAAGGAATGAGTAACAGGGTTTGGTAATGATCGGGTATGGGGATGAGTCAAGGATTGTGCCAGGTTGCTGGCCTGAGCATCTGAGTAATCTTGCTGCTGCTTGGTGCCCCTTACTCCATGTCTTCTCCATGGGAATAGGAATGCCAGGGTTGGCAGAACAAGAGCCCACTGCCCTTGGTTCCTTCTGGGCCTTGGAGCACCTGGGTGAGTGGGCCAGTGTTGGAGGCCATTTGGTTGAGAGCAAATAGGAAGTGGTCAGGACACAGCCCTGGCCTCAGTCTCAGGGGTGTGGCCCGGCAAGGCAGTTACTGTTTCCCTGGACACCCAATAGGGAGGGTCCTCCTGAAAGTTCCCAATAATCTCACTTGGACTCTTAACAACCTTGATGATTGGAAAGTAAACTGAGACCTGACTCCCTGTGGGACCATAGTAGGAACCCAGCATATGTGCCCAGCATTTTACAGGTTTCAAAACACTTTTCTACCTGGCAAGGGTTCTCAACCTTGGATCGTTGACATTTTGGGTCAGGTAGTCCTTTGTGTTTTTTTGGGGGGGTGTTGTCCAGTATATTGTAGGATGTTTAGCAGTCCACCTGGTCTCTACCAACTAGATGCCAGTGGCATCTCCCCCCACCAGCCCCATACCCACAATTGTAATAACCAAAAATGTCTCCAGACATTGCCAAGTGAACTCTGGTTGGTAGAACCGCTTCCAGTTGAGAACCACTCTCAACAATAACTGACTTACTTCTCTCCTTGATCTTGTGAATATGGGGTTATTATGAATGTGTTGTCACTGGGATCAGGATCAGGAGCTTGTGCTCTGTTGACGGATAAACTTGGGCAAAATAATCTCTCTGTGCCCCCTACCGCATCTGTAAACTGGGATAATAATTGTACCCACCTTATAGGGTTAAGGATTGTGAGGATTAAGTTTATTAAAATGTGAAAATCGCTGTAAAACAGTGCCTGGCATATAATGGGCACTCAGTCATTGTTAGCAATCATCGAAGCAGGTGTATTTTAGAGATCTCTGCCAACCCTAAGATTCCATCACTGTTGTTGCCATTGTCATATTAGTGAACATGGCCTGTTACTAAATCACACCCTACATGGTATTATCACTCTCTCGCACAAGTTTTGAGCAGTTACTGAGTTCCAGACACCTTACTAGGCCCTCAAAGAGAGAAAACTATATCTTTAATTGTAATGTCCATAGACAGAGGGAGTAGTTGGTCCCAAAAGTCAAGTTATAGACAAATTATTTGGGAATTCAGAGGTAGGAGAAGTTCAGCGCCTGTTGGAGTGGGGAGAATCAGAAGAGGCTTCTAAAATGAGGAAATATCTTAGCTGGATGGGATTTGGACTTCTGGACTTGTGGACATGGGGACGGGGTAGAGAGGGCATCTTTAATGGAAGCCACAGCATGAACAGGACATAGAGACAGGGAAGTACAGGGAACAATAGATGCTATAAGTAGGTAAGTTTGGCTGGAGCAAAGGTGTTAGAGGTGAGGCTGAAAGGTGAGTTGGGACCAAATGGTTGTAGGCCTAGCACATCAAGGAGCTTTGAGAGCCATCGATTAAATCCATTATATTACTATGCTATCAGTACACTATAATATTTAAATAATCTCAGAGCGTCCTTATATGCTTCTTGTTCCTTTCAAATCACTTTTGCTCTTTTGGCTTGATGGATTCTCTCAGTATCCTGAGGCCCATGAATAGGAATGGTAAGCTCCAGTTTGCTAACCCAGGAAAGTTACCCAATAGGCACTGCCAGTGCTGGATGGGCAGGGTGATTGGTCACACATGAAGAAGGCGGTGCTTCAAGGCCTGTGGTCCTACCTTAGACTCTCCATCTGACTGAGCCCGCTCTCCATCTGCAGGGTCCTCCAGTGATGCACCCCACGCCCACCACCCCCTGCATCCTCACCTGATGCAGGAACACATGGCCACCAACGTCATTGTCGCCAACACGATGCCTGCTCACCTCAGCAATGGACAGATGTGTGAGTGGCCCCGTCCCAGGGGGCAGGCAGGTGGGCAACCTGGGGCTCTACCCAGCAAGGGGTGAGGATGGGACTTGGGAGACGAAATAGGAGAAGGTTGGGTCTAGAAGGCAGGAACTGATATACAGCCATCCTCAGTACTCCAGGGTAGGGAATGAGGGATGAGATTGTCCATTTGTTAAGGCCATTCATTCAGCAAGGCTGTCCATTGAATGACTGACAGCCTTTACTGAATGAAGTTGTACTGTGATGAAGCAGTCCATTAGTGAGGACATCCACCGAGAATTCCATTAGGTGATAGCGTCCCTTAGGTAAGATTCTTCATTGATGTAAAGCTGCCCAACTGGGTTTGGCTATCTATTAGACAATTGGGTAAGGCTATCCATTGGGTGGGGATTTCTACTGAGCTAGACTTCTTTAAGGTGAAACCTCAAAGAATGGGTTTGTCATTGGACAAAGTACTTCAAAAAGTAAGATGCAATGAGGTGGTCCAATGAAATGAGATAGCATTTCGTTGAGATTATTCTTTGGGAAGGTTGTCCATTGGCTGAAGCTAGTAAGTGACAGAGTCAAGACTGGAACTCAGATCTGCTCTTAACCATGGTGGCTGAACATCCTCTCCAAAAGGGCCCCTTTGGCCTCACTGTGATCATGTTGAGGTAAAGTTGGCCAACTGGGTCTAAGTAACTCTCTGAACCTATGAAGGCTGTGGAGCCAATTAGCTTCTGTTACTAATCTAAATATTTAAAAATGGTATTTTTTGAATCAGTTAGCCAGACCCTTGGGTCTCATCAACTGCTGCTCCTTCTCCCAAGAAAGGGCATCCCTGTCACAGGTCCCATTGTCCTTGGGGAGAACCAAACTTGGGCCCTGGGTTGGCAGAAGCACCCCAGGTATCCATCTTAGGGGGGTTGGAAGGACCTGGGGAAAAGATTCTGGCCACAGAATCTGTCTCAGCCACAGGCTCCAGAACTCATGGAACCTAGACTTTATGATCTGCAACTCATAGAAGATTCCAGCCATAAGGTTCCTTAGCGATGATCTAATTTCTCTCATTTTATAGAAGAGGAAACTATGTCTCAGATTGGGGGAAGAACTTTCCCAGGGACTTTCCTTTACTCCCCCAAAGCCTGGAATTCTGAGCAGCCCTGTCTCTTTGTCCCCCCAGCCACCCCTGAGACTCCACAGCCCTCACCACCAGGTGGTTCAGGTTCTGAGCCCTACAAGCTCCTGCCAGGAGCCATCTCCACAATCGTCAAGCCCCCGTCTGCCATCCCCCAGCCGACCATCACCAAGCAGGAGGTCATCTAGCAAGCCGCCTGGGGTCGGGGGCTTGGCTGGCTCCCCACAGCCCCTGCAGAGGACACCTGGCAATCTCATGATCACAACAAGGGAAGGCATGTCAACAGGGCCAGTCCCGGAGCAGTAATGGAAAGGGCAAAGGGCCCAAGAACTTGGGCTGAGGGCCACACCCCATTGACATCACCCCCTGCTCTGGATGATGGGGCCTCGACTTGGGGATACCCCAGCTGGAACGTCCTCTGCTGCCTTGGACAGCGTTTCTCATGCCGAAGCTACCCGCCTCCACCTTCATCCATACCTACCCCCAACTTCCTCACCCCCAAAGGCTGCTGTCTGGAGACATTATGGAACCTTGCTTAAACACAGCTCCCTTCTCCCTCAGACCCGTCTAGTCCTGGTGATAGTGTCCACACAGCAAGACCTCTGAAGCTGGGTCAGCCAGTGGCACCTACCCAGTCGTGCTGCCCCAACCTCAAATGCTCCTCTCCACCTCCAGGGTCTCCTTCCTCAGCCAGCCTATTTTCTCTGAAGTCACCTCTCTGGAAGGCTGAGGAAGACTCCAAAATGACACCCCCAGTCATTCCGGGGACGTCTCTAAAGTACCGACTAGGCACAGTGTAGGAGACCATTGAGAAGTAGGAGGCATTTCCTGCCCTCTCCCTGCCTCCCTTCCCTTCCTCAGGGGCTTGGTGGGTTTTGGGAGTGATGATCCCTGTAGGCTTTCAACAGTGAGAGAATAGTCCTCGGTGGACACCCTCTTCAGGAACTCGGAGGGAGGGAGGGCTCAGTGGTCACGGGAAGCCTCCAGAAAGAAGTAGACTGCGCCCGAGGCCAAAGAGGAGAGCAGGGGAGACAGGACATTCCGAGTGAGGGGAAACAGCCAGGGCACATGGCCATAAAGAGAACAGGCTGTCCAGGGCAAAGGGCAGGCTGGAGAGCACGGGGGCCTCGACAGCAGGACTAAGGCATGTAGATTTGGTTTCCTAGCTGGGATAGCTGGGAAGGGATGTGCAATGAACTGGGCTTTCAGAAGACAAATAGAGCAGTCCTGCAGACATTGGAAGGTTGAGAGGAAGGAGGGTGGTCGGATGGGGGCCATGATGTAATCCAGGTGAGAGTGAGGAGGCTTGAGCAACAGCTGCCATTGGGGGATGGAGAGGAAGGATGGCTCAGTCCCCCAGGTCAGAATGACAGCAAGGAGGAATCCTCCCCAGGGCCTGCCTCGCGCTCTTCCTTGCTGCCAGGCACTGTCTTAAGGCACTTGACATGCGTCATCTCAATCCTCCCAGTTATTCAGATCTTTACAGAAGATGAAATTCAGTTCCAAGTGGTTTAGTGATTTTTTCTGGAACTCACACAGCTAGTAAGTGACAGAGTCAAGACTGGAACTCAGATCTGCTCTTAACCATGGTGGCTGAACATCCTCTCCAAAAGGGCCCCCTTGGCCTCACTGTGATCATGTTGAGAGACTCTCTGCCACCTTCGGCCTCAGAAGCTTTGCCCCCTCCTAGGACTAAGAGTGGCCTGAGGCTGCATCAAAATGCATATAGGGACCAGAATCCCATTTGTTGTTAAACATTAAGGAGAATTCATGACTCCTGGATCCCCTTTCTCTCCCCAATACACAAATCCGGGGGAGAGGTGGCAGGAACTGGCCTCTGGGAGATGGGCCAATCTGGCCTGGCAGCCTGGGAGCCGGACAGAGGAGGGGTAAGAAGTCTTGGGTTTGAGATCTGCCCTGGGGAGCAGCACTCTAAGAGCTTTCTGGAAACACTAAACCCCAGGATGTAGTAGCCATTACCTCACCCATGCAGAATCTTGGTGGCTTTGAAAAACTTCTAGAAAATGCCACTGGCCAGTGGGAAAAAAAAGCAGTGTGAATCCTGGATGCAAGATTAGGAAGGAGCGTGTATCTACTCCCCCAGCAGGTTTGACCCTTCTGGCTGGAGGATACAGTACAGCTCCCGGTGCTACCAGAACTGGTTTTCTCCACTCCACCAAGCCTGCCCCCAAACCCAGGAGCGACAATGGCTCCCTGCTCAGGGCTCTCAGGTCCCCTCAGCGCCCCTGCCTCCAATGCTCCAGAAATCCCAGCCACAGGGCAAGGCAGGGAAGTTGAGATCATTCTGGTCATCATGGCCATTCCCAGTCGTCGTTCCTCTGCACCTGAACGTTGCTGTCAGGGGAACAAAGTTGTGAGAAGAATTTCCCCCAGGGAAAGAGTGGGGTAACGGTAGCAATCTCCTGGGACAGGGGGTCAGTCTTCCCTGCCAAATGCCCCTTTCTGCCTGGTGGACTGAAAAACGGAGGGCGGGCAGGCCTGGGCCCTAGAATTCTCCCACTGAGACGCCCTTCATCAGGCAGCTCTCAGGAGCGCCCGAGTCTGCATGGCTCTCCTGAGAGTGGACTGAGGAGAGGGTCCGAAATCGACGTGCCTCGATTTCCTGTGATGGCAGCGCCAATTATTTTTGCCAAATTGATCTGTGATTCACCCTGATTGGGACTGATTGTCAGACTCACGTAGAGCAGTTCCAGAGGTGGAGTGGGTGCCATCGGCCCGATCCACCTCTTCCTGCAGGTGTGACTGTCATCAGGACGTGCTGGGCCCCGCCTCCTGCATCACTGCCGCCCAAGGGGGCAAATAAGCAAAAAACATTTCTTATTCTTGTGCGTTTTAACAAAAGTTTGTAAAACAAAATAAATGGCATGTATGTTTTCTAAGTCCTTGGATGGGTGTCTATTCCTCCTTTCAGGTGTTAGAAATGACAATAGTTGTATAATCTTTTACAGTGTACAAAAGTCTTTCATATTCATTATTGTTTTCTAATCTTCACATCAAGAGACAAGTGGGTTAGGCATTCTTATTATACCCCACCCCCACCCCCATAAATTAGGAGATTGAGTTCAGGGAAAGTGATTTTCTTCGAAAGGCAGACATTGGACTCGAACCGTGGTCTCTTGACTCCAAGTACTCGGATTGGAGAGTGAAAATCAGTCTTCACTCCTGGAGAGGAGACGGGTGGAGAGGAGGTGATGAAAGCATCTGGGAGACCAGCAAGAGGGTCAACGGGCCTGTCGTCTACCATCCAGGTCCAAGATGGAGCTCTGTTCAAGGTCACCGCCAGGGACAGGACCAACCAGGTTTACCCACCCGCAACAGGAGACAAGCACGTGGGGAGAGTTCATAAAGCCAACTGTTATTTAAAAAAGACAGCAAAAGCCCTTGAGAAATTCCAGCTGGGCCTGTCGCCAGCTTGGACCTTTTTCCTGCTAAACTAGGTGGGTGGCCTCGTGCCTTGGCCGCCACAGACACAGCCTCACATTCACTTGGTGGAGAGCTGGGGCCAGTTTGCAAAAGCCCACCGTTAGCTTTCCTTCCCAATTCCACGTTCAATGACATCATATTGATAGCTTCAAATTTGCCACAGTGGGAGCATTTACACCCCCAAACCGGCAAATGCTACAGATCAGGGCTCCTTCCCCTGAAGAGCCAGCTGTTACGCAGTTACATGCACACACAGCATTCACTGATGGGTGGGTGGGAGCTTGCTGGTTGGACTGTGGGATGCCTAGGGGTATTGGTACTAGGGAATGAGAGTGGAGCAGGGTGGCTTTTTCATTGCTTCCCAGAGGGAGGGGACAACATTCTGGTCTGGGAGTCAGGCGTCTTGGTGATCAATGTAACCTTGAGTAGGTCACCCCACCTCTCCTAGCCTGGTCTGTAAAATGGGAATGAGTCCTCCCTCAAGGGTTAGATCGCATGAGATAATAGTAGCTGTAAGAGCCACTGTGTATATGAGATATACAAATTACCTACCGCAGTTCCAGCACCCACCAGGGGCTCAGTGAATGTGAATCCTTCTTCCAACTCCTTCCAAGTGAGAGGCTAAAGTTGAGTTCTCCAGGTTCATGGCTCCTGGAGGCTGCCTGCATGGTCCCTGGGGCCACTCCTGCCTTCCCTGTTGCTTGCTTCAACTCAACTCATCAGCACCAGGAAATGTTTCCCATAGTGTTGCAATGGAGGCCTTGTCCATGTTGCTGCCAGCGTGGACATAAGGGGTTGGGGTCAGAGGAGGCTATTTCAGCCCCAGAGTATGCTTAATAAATCCGTATCAAAACCATAAACCCTGGGCTGCCATAAATTCCTCTGGCCTTGGCTCCTCCACCTCATCAGCCCTTTGCCCCATTTAATCTCAGATCTCAGCCTGGGCAGCCAGAGCATCAAGTCTGGTTTCATTTCAGTTGCAAAACAACATCAACTTGGGTGACAAGCCGCAAATCCCAGATCCCCATTTTAGAGATGATGAAACCAAAGTTAAGAGAGGGAAGGAACTTATCCAAGGTCAGATAGCTAGTGAGTCCTGACCTTGAGGACTTGAGCCCATGCTTCTCCTACCAACCCATGTGGCCTGATTAAGAACTGGGAATTCTTTCTGATAAGGTTTTCTCCTCTTGGCCTCCCTACAAAGGTTGTTTCTCCCGCATGCTACTGAAGCTTCTTATCCCATCACCCCAAATGGAGCACCATTGTTCAAAGAATGGGGACCAGAAATGGAAGAGAGACTAGACTAGACTGCTTGAAGATCCAAAGGACATTCCATGCAGTAAGAATGTCCTGCCATCCCAAATTGGTGGGATTGCCTTACTTCCTTGTTTGTAGAACCCAGATCACCTTTGATCTACATTTCCCAAGTTGGTGTGTCATGTGTAAATTCCAAGACATGACCCAAGAGACCTGAATCACAGGATTGCATGGAGCCGTTTGATGATGATGGAGCTAAAAACCAAATCATTGTGCCAAGAACAACTTTATTGAGCTCCTCCTCCTTGCAAACATGGCTGGACATCATTTAGCCCCCACAACAACTCTCAGAGGCAGCTATTCTTGTTATATTTTACAAATGAGGAGTCTGAGGCTCAGAAGGAGGAAGGGACTTGCCTAAGGTCCACAGCAGTTGTGACAGCTGAGATTCAAGCACTCATTGGCTGGGATTGAGGAGGACCTTGATGACTTAATCACCATGTGGTGGGCACAGAAATCTCATAAACCATGGAAAGTTCATCCTTTGACATGTATCAGTGAGCAAAGCCCTTGGCCGAGGCACCCTGGGGGTTACAAAGAAGCAATCTCATGAGGTGCCCCCTCCTGGAACTCACAGTTTCCCAGGTGGAAGCAAAAATAGCAACCAGTTGAATATTAAGAGCCAAAGGAGTGAGTGTAGCAGCTGGTGAGATGGTAGCTTAAGGGAGGGAGGGAAAGATTACTAGTCTAGGAAAGAGGGTGGTGTGTACTTTGCAGGAGAAGGATTAGGTGGCAAAGGTGAGGCAGAGAAAAGACAGAAGTGCTTTCAAAGTTGAAACCACAGAAGGATCAGGAAGTTGGAGGAGGCAGCAGGAAGCAAGGCCTGCAGATGGGAGGGAGGGCAGAGGCCAGCGTTTCCCCACCTTCGGCCATTGCACGTGCCACCTTGATCTTCTCCATACCTGAGTACACCGTACCTTCTGTTAACATTTATCTTTAAATCGACTCATAATCATTCTCTGAACTTTAGATCAGTGACATAAATAGGAAACCAGTATCTCTTGCCATAAATAGGCAGTAACTGCAAAATTAAAGTGAAAAGAAAACAATATTCCTCGGTGGGGTGCCAGATAGAATTTCCCAGGAAAAGTGCTGTTTTTTCTTTCTTTAAAAGAGAAATTGACAGGTATTACAAAGATATTAGAGGTATATGCTTTTCCTTAAAGTGTTCAGAAGGAAGTTAAGACCTGTAAACGGACAGACTTCATGCCGTTTCCAGTGTATCCCGCAGCCCATCAGCCAGCCTTTCACCGAAAGTGCTCATCCCAGGCCCTGGAAGCTAGCTCTGGTGGCTGGTGTGTGCAGAGCTGGTGGGAGCCTCAGACACCGGGCAGAAGACTCTGGGATTGCTCATGTGGAAATAGGAAGCTGCTGAAGATGTGAGCACAGGGGAAGGTTATAGCCAGATGTGTATTTTTAAAAGGGCTGCTTTGTCGGGAAGGGTGGATGGGGATGAGACATCGGCAGGAAGACCACTACAGCTACCCGTGTGCTGGTCCAGGTGAGCAAAGGTGATGTCTGCACCTGGATGGCAACAGTAGAGGTATAGAGGAGGGGACCAACCCAAAAGATGTACATTAGTCCAGTCATTCATCACTCATTCAACAAGCATTGACTGAGTGCCTACCATGTGCTTGGTAATTTTCTGGGCACCAGGGTACAAAGACGAGCAAGAGATAAAGTCCCTGACTTCTTGAAGTTTACTTTCTAGAGGAAGGAAACGGTTTAATTTCCAGTAAACAGAGAGCAGCTCAGCTCTTTCAAGGCCCACCTAGTAGATAGCATGGACACATCCAAGGAATATTGTAGGAATTTGATCCCTTTGTGAATCTTGTGATAGGTGAACATGTGGAGATGGCAACTCGTGGGCGACAGAACAATATCGGAATGGTGGTAATACAAGGAAGTGGTAGCATCATGTTAGAAGCCTTGGAATGAGTATACATAATAGCTGTGTTCAGCAGAGTGATAACTGCTGTCACACGTCCCCTCTCCAAAAGGCCTGTTTAACTGTGATGTTAAAATCAGGTGATGTACATTCTTCATGTTACAATTTTCTGTTAAACTTTTGTAATAGTCCAAAACAAGGTAATTTCAAATAGTGACAATACTTTAAAAATAAAACAAGACAATGTGAAAGTGAAAATGTGAAATAAAAATACTAAAATAGGACAATTTGAAAGGACTGGGGGCAGGGTAACATCAGATGAGGGTGCACGGAGGGTCTCCCTGAGAAGGTGACCCCAAACTGAGACCTAGAGGATGAGCAGGGGCCAGCCATGCAAAAATCCTGGGGAAAGGCATACCGGCAGGATGCAACCACAAGCGTAAAAGCCCTGAGGTTGGGACAAGCTTAGCATAACAGAGGAAGAGCAAGACAGTCAGGGTGGCTGGAGCAGAGTGGAAGGAGATGAAGCCTGAGAGGTGTACAGGGCCAGACCAAGGAGAGCCTTGCAGGCCATGAGGAAAGGTCTTAAATTTTAAATTAGGTGCCATCGGAAGCTCTTAGAAGTTTTTGTATAGGGAGGTTGATGTGGTCTGATTTGTGTTCTTAAAGGCCACTCTCTGCTGTGTAGAGAATGGACCACTGAGGAAGAGAGTGGAAGCAGAAATGCCCTCAGGTAGTTCATGCAGAGACATAATGGAGGCTTGGGTGTTGTGCAATAGAATTTGAAGATGGTCCCCAAGATTCCTGCCCTCTGGTGTACACACAACTTCACTCAGTTATTCAATCAGCCCCTCATCTAGGTGCTGCTGGGAAGGGACTTTGCAGAAGTAATTATGCTCTAAAGTTGCTGACTTTACAATAGAGAGATTATCCTGGGTGGGCCTGACCTAATCAAATGAGCCCTTAAAAGGGACCAGGGTCTTTCTGGCAAATGAGATTAGAAGCATTAGAGAGATGCAGTGCGAGGCAGATTCCCTGTTGCTGGCTTTGAAGGTGGAGGGGCCAGATGGCAAGGAAAGTGGGTGGTCTCTAGGCACCGAGAGTGACAGCTGGATGACAGACAGCAAGGAAATGGTGACCACAGCCTTACACCGTAAGGAACTGGATTCAGCCATCAGCCTGAGTAAACTTGGAAAGTAAATTCTTCCCCAGAGCCTTCAGATAAGAATGCAGCGCATCTGACACCTTGATTTCAGCTGTGGAAGACCCTGGAGGAAGCCACTCACACGATTACACCCAGACTTCTGATCTAAAGAACTGTGGGTTAACAAACGGGTGTTATTTTGAGTCATTACGTTTGTAGTTACTTGTTATGCAGCAATGACAATCTAAGACAGGTAGGGTGGTGAGAAGTAGTCAGATTGGGATGTTTGGGGAGTAGCACTGTGACATAGCACTGTAAAGGACTTTGTAATGGATTGATGCCTGAAGGAAAGAGGAGAAATGACTGTGGGGTCCGCAGTACCAGTTATTAAAATGGGGGAGACTGGAGAAGTCGGGGTTGGAGATGAAAAATCCAAGTTCATAAACATAAATGCGATTTAAAAGCCAAACGGGAATACCACTTGAGGAGCAAGCTACCGACACAAGCACCATGGATCTCAACGCATGATTCTGAGTGAAAGAAGTTGGCCCCAGAGGCCACAGGCTGTCTGATTCCATTGATCTGGTATATTTGGAAAAGACAAAACTGTAGTGACAGAAAACAGATCTGTGGTTGCCAGGGGATGGGGCCAGCTTGGGGGTTAGGGGGCTTGAATACAAAGGGGCACAGGGGAGGGGCTTTGGGGTGATGGAAATGTTCCGTATCTTAACTGTGGTGATGGCCGCATCATTACGTACCTTTGCCAAAACTTGCAAAACTGTATATTAAAAAGGGTGAATTTTAGTGCAAGGAAATTATACCTTTTTAAAAAGGTGCGTGTGGCAGGACGCCAAAGTGCACTCATTTGAAGAGCGAGTGTACATAGTGAAGAGACATAGGGAAGGACTTCACCAGGGCCATGTCACCATGGAGGCTGGAAAGAGGGAGACAGCAAAGGAAAAGTAAGACTGACGTAGATGGTGAGGAAAAGGGATTCAAATCATGTTTGCTGAGGGCCTACTATGTGCTGTGTCGTGGCCACCCATCTTGTGTAGTCACCTCAGCAAGGGTGTGGGTCAGTTGAATTAGCTGTCCTTATCGCACGGACTCCAGCAGGCGCCTTTCCCTGGGGGCACAGAGAGCCCAATAGCAGCAAAGCGAGAAAATCTGTGCTGGGGTGCCCTGCACACCCTTCCCTGTTTGTGGAATGAATGGATGAAGGAATGAATAAATGGATGAATGAATGAACCCATCACCCTCCAGGTGCTGCGGTTTCACCAGCAGGTTCAAGCCGAGGATATGAGAACGTGGTATTTTTAGAGAAGTCAGGGTCATAAAACTTGTTCCATTTCCTGACTTGGGCAACTCCCGGCCCCTCCCCCTGTAGCTCTGAAATTGCTCCCCGGCCTTGGGAAGCGCTCCCCAGGCTTATCTCAGGGGGAGAGTGAAACTGTAAAAGCCTTTATGGCTCTGCGATCACGTCTGGCAGGGGCAGCGATTGTTGCCATAAACCTGAGCTGGCCCCGCGAGCGCCAGGGCGATGCCCTGGCCGAGGGGAGATAGGGGGCCGTTGAGCAACGGCAGGGGAGTGGCTGCTCGGGGCCGTGGTCAGGGCCCGTCACGTGTGCATAAAACCTGACAGGCAGCGATTATTACCATATTTTCAAAAATTCTATGATGCACCTTCTATTTCACATTATGACCTCTCTGAAATTAGGCTGTGTTCTATGATGCACCTTTTGTTTCACATTTATGATATCTCTGAAATTAGGCTGTGTTCTATGATGCACCTTTTGTTTCACATTTATGATATCTCTGAAATTAGGCTGTGTACCTGACAATCGCCGTTGGCAAGATCAGGTGGCATTCATGACTGGTTGGATTTGGTCATTATTTCTGGTGACCTGACTGACAACTGTACCCCCTTTGTATGTCATCATAAACTATTTAAGAACCGTTTGGGAAAGGAACCCAAGTCCTGGTGTTTCCTAAAAACCTGCCATTGACATCTTCTGGTAAAAGCAAGAAAGCTCCAGGATCAAAACCTGCAGAATAGAAGGAGGCGGCTTGGAAGAAAATAGTGGAGCATTCTTTTAAAGAATGTTGTATGAACAAAGCTTTTAATGGTCTGGAGGACAATATTGTGTGAAAAAAATGGACCATAAAGGTTCTGAGTGAAAAGACGGTCTGCTGACTGTGAAGAAGTTTTAGGAATTCCTAACTGATTTATTTCAATTATGTTTTCCTTTATTTGTACATGAGTGATATATAATGAAAAAAAAACCACTACATCTAAATAGTTTTCAAAGAGTTCTTTCAATAAATATAAAATTAAAATTCTAAGTGATAAGAAATGTGTAATAATTTAATTGGCAGTGATTTTTTTTTTCTTAGTGGGACATAAAAGACTAGCACCTCTTACAATCGCAGTCTTGGGTTATGTTTTCCCCAGTTCAGAGAGAAGGAACCTGAGAGCACAGAGGACAGAGGAGAAGTGAGGGGTGCAGTGGGGATTCTCTGACAACAGATCCTGTGCTTGTTCTCATACTAAGGCTGACTTGGACATGGATCAGACCCCAGGCCCTTTCCTTCTCCCTCTAAGGAATCTCCCCCAGCCAAACAGCCCCAAGTCTGCCATCCCGAGGGGCTCTGGGAGGCAGCAAGCTGACCAGTTGTTCAAAATTCAAGCAGGGGAGATGTTGCAAGAAGCTTTCAATCCAATGGATCAACCACCCCTGTTTTCACCCAAGTCTGTGACCCCAGTCTGGCCAAGTCCGCCCCCACCCGCACCGTCTCATGCCCTTTGGGCTCTTCCAAGGACTGGGGAGTATGTGCCTAGCACAGCCCCACCTGTAATTGCCTGGTCTTGGACCAAGGAGACTGGACCCTCACCTCATTTTACAGATGAGGAAACTGAGGCCCAGGGAGGTTGCCTGACTTGTTCAAGGTCACAGGTTGAGTCAGTGGCAGGGCAGGGTCTAGATTCCAGGACTCAAGATTCAATGCTCATTCCAACATCACAGATTTCCTAGATCCAGAAGAGATAGGCAGAGAAAGGAGAGAAAGGAACTCAGAATGGGTCATAGGAAAAGACTTCCTGGAAAGGATTGCCAAGTTTTATGCACGTAATCAAGGGAGAGTGCAAAAGGTCTTTAACTGGGACTTGTTACAACCAAACTCTGGGGCAGCTGCACTTAGGAAGGTGTCAGAGGCACAGTCCTGCTCGGAGGATGGGGGCAAAACATACCAGGAGTCTCTCCCTCCCAGCAGATCCTACCTCCCCCCTGCTAAAAACCCTCCAATGCCTTCTCATCTTCCTTAGAACAAAATTTAAACTTCTCACCAGGGCCCCCAGGCCCTACGTAATCTAGCTTCTCTCCTCCCTAGGGTCTCCTTCCTCTCTCCCCCTTGGTCCTTCCATTCTAGCCCCCTTGGCCTCTCCCTCTTCCTCAACACACCGAAGCTCTTCCCCTTTCACAGTCTTTGTTTTGCCCTGATGCTGCCTTTGTGTGGAACATTCTTTCCCCAGCTCTTCCCATGGCCTCCTCCTAATCATTCGGGTCTCTGCTCAAATGTCTTCTCTTGGAGAGGCTTTCCGTGACCAACTCAGCTAAACATTTGAGGCTTTGCAGGCCATTCCACCTGTGTTGCAACTATTTAATTCTGCCGCTGCCGTGCAAAAACCACTATAAGCAATATGTAAGCGAATGGACAAGCCTGAGTCCCAATAAAACTTGATTTACAAAAGCAAGCCCGTGACTGCTCTAACTCACTGTCTTGTTTAGTTGTCATCACTGCACTTACAACTATCCAAAATTATCAGTTGGTTGATTGATTGATTGTCATCCTCTACCTTTCCCCTGCCCAGGCTGTTAACTCCTCGAGTGGAGGCTTTGTCAGTCTTGTTCAGTGCTGCCTCCACCCACGACCCTCAATGATCACCACCTTCAGGTATTCACAATGTTGTGTGGTCCCCTCCCACACTGAATAGGGCTGATGTGTGTAAGCATCAGGGAATCGTGGAAAAGAGGGAGTGTGACTTCTAGGTCGGAAAACGCATTGTGGCTTCCATCTTGCTGCCTTGGATCACTTGCTCGGCAGAAGCCAGCACTGTCATAAGGGCACTCAAGCAGCCCCATGGCAAGATCCACTTGGAGGGGCTGAGACCTCCTTCTGCCTGCCAGCTGTGTGAACGAGCCCCAGTCAAGCCCCAGCTGACACACTGCAAGCTCCTGAGAGACCCTGAACAGAACCAGCTGGCTAAGCCTGAATTCCTAGCCCACACAAATGGTGCAATGATAAATGTTTGTTATTTTAAGTAGCTAGGTTTTGAGTTATTTGTTATGTAGCCATAGATAGCTAATACAGTTGCCTGGCACATAGTAGGTGCTCAAGAAACATTGCAAAAGGACACATTATAAAAATAAATATTTGCACATTAATATAACATTTGTATAATAAATGTAAAAATATCAATTAAATTATATAGAAGGGCACAACTGAGACTTCCTAATTTCCTAGTAGTCCTTGTGCAACATGCCCAGACAAGGATTCTAAGATTCTTTCTGTGGTTCTAATATTGTCTAAGGCTATGATTCTCTGACGCTAAGATTTTAGGCTTCTGTTTCGTCAACTCCGTGATTTTAAGATTTTATGATTCATTTATCAGCATGTGTCTTTGTTCAGCAACTCCTCTCTGCCAGGCACAGTGCTGGGAGCTAGGGTCAGGGGAGAAAAGACAACCCCTGTTTCTGCTCTCCTGGGGCTCAGGAGCTGCCGTGGAGGCAGGCAGCATATGGGCATGTCGTCACCTGGGGGTTCTGTAATGCAGGTGAGCCCCGGAGCTGGGGAAGGAGGAGGCACTGACCCAGCCTCATCTCGAGCAGTTGAGCAGAAAGGGCTCCCCAGAGGTGGCAGTTGCCCGGGTTGAGACAGGAAGAGGGAGCATCTCAGCCAGAGGAAGGGGCACAGGGCAGCCTGTGTCCCCAGCTAAGGGAATGGCAGGTGCAAAGGTCCGGGGGTGAGAGACAGAGAGCACACAGCACATCCGGGGAACCTCAACCAGGTCAGTAGGAATTGGTGTAGACTCAGGGGTGGGAAATGAGATGAGAGGGGTGGAGTGGAGGAGGCGAGGCCATGGCTGGATGACAGAGGACCTAGTAAACCATGTCAAGAAGTTTGAACTTTATCCTGAGGCCAAAGGGAAGTCAGTGAAGGGTTTTAAGGGGAGGAGTGACACGGTCGGCTGAGTGTTTTGCAAAGATGCCTCCGGGTGCTGTGTGGCAAGTGGTTTGGAAGGAAGCGGGACCAGAGAGGAGGCTGGAAATGACTCCAGGTGAGAGAAGAGAAGGCCCGGATGGATGGGAGCCGGGCCCAAGACAGAGGTCTCGACCGCGGTGTGGTGAACACATGGAGGGGGCGGGCTTGGGATTAGACTGGCAACCTGTGAGCCCAGGACTCCTGGACTTCATGATTCCAAGATTCTCTGGTTCTGTGTTTGACATTCCAGAATTCTTCAACACAAAAAGCCCACGGATATCCCAATACATTTACGATCCCCAACCTCAACACTGCCCTTCATCCCTCCCTTCAGAGCCTCCGTTTCCTTGCTTACGAAGTGGGGATAGTCAACACCTTCCTTGCAGAGCAGCCATGGAGCTGAGAGCTGGTGCGCGGTCACCATCTGCTGAGACAGGGAGTCAAGCCACGGTAGGCATGTTTGCATGAGGTGCTCAACACACAGCCACTGTCGGG
This sequence comes from Choloepus didactylus, assembly GCF_015220235.1. Taxonomy (NCBI): domain Eukaryota; kingdom Metazoa; phylum Chordata; class Mammalia; order Pilosa; family Megalonychidae; genus Choloepus; species Choloepus didactylus. The sequence goes on from NC_051325.1 coordinate 48,228,661, forward strand.
GAAGAACTGGGTGCTGAGAGAATCAGAGGGCAGGACGGAGAGAGCAGAGGAGGAAAGGAAGAGCTCTGTCCTTATCTGGTCCTGGTGACCTGGGTTGCTCTGGCTTCTGGAATTCTCTCTGGGCATCTGGTGCCTCAGATCTGGTTGCTTCCTTCCAAGCATGGCAAGCTGGCTGGCCCTCCAGGCATGGTCTTTGACTTCCCTGAGGGCTGCAGCACCCATTGGGGCTAGTCAGGCAGGGTCTGAGCCTGGCCAAGTCACACCCAGTTGGTGGGACCCAAACTGCTCCCAACTCAGCTCACCGTCGAGGGTCTCCGGCCACGCTCTGGCATTCTTGTCTTGGGTATCTGTTCTGGCGGCATAGACAAGACTGATCTTTGGAGACAGAAACCACAGTGGCTCTCCAAGACAACCTGTGGTCTCCCGAGCCACATCTGAGGCTTCATGCATGCTCCAGTTTTGTCATTTGTTTCTTGCCTAAAACTACCATCTTTGATGGAAGAGTTGGACTGACAGTCCAAGGCCAGAGCTCTCAGCCCATTTCTTTGTACACAGTAGGGACTTGTTAAATACCAGTGGAATTAAATTGAATTAGGAGTTTAAGCAACACAAGTTATGAATTTGTGTCGACTATTCCTTGAAGGAGATAAAAGAGATTAGGAAGAAAGTTGGTCTCCAGGGAGGAGAGCTGAGTGGCAGGGGTGGGGAGAAACCTACTTTCCCATTTTATGCCCTGTTGTACCTTTTGGATACTTTTTTTTTTTTTTACCGAGAACACATAGAACCGAGATAGTCAATCAAGTAAACAACCAACCACAATTAAATAAACAACAAAGCAAGCCAGGCCCTTTTGTAACTGTGCCCTAGTACATACTGTTCCCTTTAGTTGAAATACCCGTTTTTTCCCATCTCTTACACATTCTTCAATACTCAAATGTCCTGTCATGTGGTGCCTGTCCCCTCCTCCCTCTGGTGGTTGTTCTCCATTTGCCCACACCTCCACAAACACAGCACCCATCCCGCCCCCTCGCATGCCCTGCTCTGTGCCCTAGAAGAGCGCACCATGCACCCAGGCACCCATGACTTCTTTTTTTTTTTTTTTTTTGGTAATTCTTTGTTTTTAATTTTTGAACATTGTCATTACCACACACAAAAAAGAATAAGGATAAATTTAAACCTAAAAAAAGAACACCCAAAACATCCCAAATCCGCATCCCTCCCTATTATTCATTTACTTTTTGTTCTCATTTTTCTATTCATCTGTCCATACACTATATAAAGGGAGTGGGAGCCACAAAGTTTTCACAATCACAGTCACACAGCATAAGCTATATAGTTATACAATCATCTTGAAAATAAAGGCTACTGGGTTGCAGTTCAACAGTTTCAGATATTTCCTTCAAGCTATTCCAATACACTAAAAATTAAAAGGATATCTATATAATGCATAAGAATAACCTCCAGAATGACCTCTTGACTTAATTTGAGATCTCTCAGCCACTGAAACTTTATTTTGTTTCATTTCTCTTTCCCTTTTTGGTCCAGAAGGCTTTTCTCAATCCCACAATGCCAGGGCCAAGCTCATCCCCATGAGTCATGTCCCACATTTGCCAGGGAGATTTACACCCCTGGGAGTCATGTCCCATGTAGGGGTGAGGGCAATAAGTTTACCTTCAGACTTGGCTTAGAGAGAGTCCACATCTTAGCAACAAAAGAGGTTCTCTGAGGTTGACTCTTAGGCACCATTTTAAGTAGGCTTAGACTCTCCTTTGCAGTAACAAACTTCATAAGGGCAAGCCCCAAGATTGAAGGCTCGGCCTTCTAAATTGGTATCCTCTAATGCTTGCGATAATATCAGGAATTCTCCAGGTGGGGAAATTTAATATTCCCACATTTTCCCCTGGTCTCTCAAGGGAGCTTTGCACATACATTTTTATTCTCTGCCCAGATTGCTCTGGGATGTATTGGAGCTTCACACTAACCTACACAAACCAAACAGATGTCACTCCCTTTTCAACATTCCATGTAATTATGTTGTTTGAATAAACTGACCACACAAGTTAAATTATATAGTGTGTTACAAACAATATAGTTTTTGCGCCTAATAAACATCTCTTCCTTTGGTCTCACATAGAAGTTGAAGTTTTAAAAACACTGTCAATATTGTCCTTTATTCTTTAGTCTAATTTACCTTAGTCCTAACCAAGTCCATTTCATTCATATCTCTAATTGAAGTCTGATCTCTTTTTCAGACTCTAACATTTGTTGTATGGGGTAATGCTGACATTCGTAGCTTCCAGACTCTGACTCTGAGTCTCGGGTGTTGTACAGATACCCAAAGTTCCAGGGACCGACCAGGTTATACACAAAGAGCTCAGCATCTCAGAATTTAGAAATAACCATTACAGTTCAGGAATAGATGTAACTGTTGTAAGAGTTTACAATCTAGGAATCTATATAATATGCCTTCCCCCTATGCTCTCAGACCCAATTCTCAGAGTTTACACATTATAGTTGGCCCATATTAGTGAGGCGTTATAATGTTTGTTTTTCCATTTCTGGTTTATTTCACTCAACATACTGTCCTCAATTCACCTCACAACTTCACTCCTTCTTGTAGCAGCTCAATATTTCATTGTATGTGTACACCACAGTTTGCCATTCCATTCATCAGTCCATGTACCCTTAGGCCACCTCCATCCACTGCAAATCATGAATACTAACAACATAAACCCCACTGTGCAAACGTCCATTCGTATCTCACTTTTCAGTTCTTCCAAGTATATATCCAATAACCAAGTTGCAGTACTATATGGCAACCCCATGCTTAGCTTTCTGTGGAGCCACCACACTGCCCTCCAGATGGACTGCACCATTCTACTTTCCCATCAACGGTGATTAGGTATATCCCTTTCTGCACATTTTCTCCAGCACTTGTATCCCTCTGTTTATTTTTCAGAGATGGTTGTATTCACACACCATACATTCCATCCTAAGTAAACAATCAATGGTTCCCTGTATAATCACGTAGTTATGCATTCACCACCACTATACCTATATAAGGACATTTCCATTTCTTCCACAAAGAAAGAGGAATAGGTGAAAACAGTAAAAAGAAAAAAGAAAAAGAAAGAAAAAAATGACAACTAAGAAGCAATAAAAAAAAAATAAAAATAAAATACAATAAAAAAGTCAGACACCACCACCAATTGCCAAGAATCCCATACCCCTCCCTTATATCCCCCTCTTATAGACATTTAGCTTTGCTATATTGCTTTGTTACAATTAATGGAAGCATATTACAATGTTATTGTTAACTATGAACTCTTGTTTGCATTGTGTTCTAGTTTGCTAATGCTGCTGGAATGCAAAACACCAGAAATGGATTGGCTTTTATAAAAAGGGGTTTATTTGGTTACACAGTTCCAGTCCGGAGGCCATAAAGTGTCCAAGGTAACACATCAACAATCAGGTACCTTCACTGGAGGATGGCCAGTGGTGTCTGGAAAACCTTGGTTAGCTGGGAAGGCACATGGCTGGTGTCTGCTCCAGAGTTCTCATTTCAAAATGGCTTTCTCCTAGGATGTTCCTCTTAGGCTTCAGGTTCTCTCCAAAATGTCACTCTCAGTTGCTTTTGGGGCATTTGTCCTCTCTTAGCTTCTCCAGAGCAAAAGTCTGCTTTCAAAGGCCATCTCCAAAATGTCTCTGTAAATGGCAGTTCTCTCAGCTCCTGTGCATTCTTTAAAGTGTCCCTCTTGGTTGTAGCAAGCTCACTCCTTCTGTCTGAGCTTATATAGTGCTCTAGTAAACTTAACCAAGGCCCATGCTGAATGGGTGGGGCCACACCTCCATGGAAACAACCTAATCCAAATGTTCCAACCTAATCCCACTAATTCGTCTGCCCCCACAAGATTGCATCAAAGAACATGGCTTTTTCTGGGGGACATAATATATACAAACCAGTACACATTGACTATATTTTTCCCCAATACCACCCCATTTTTTTTTTGCTGTTTTTTTTTTTTTAATTCAGTTTTATTGAAATACATTCACACACCATACAATCATCCATGGTATACAACCCACTGTCCACAGTATGATAACATAGTTATGTGTTCATCACCACAATCTATCTCTGAACATTTTCCTTACATCAGAAAGAACCAGAACAAGAATAAAAAATAAAAGTGAAAAAAGAACACCCAAATCATCCCCCCATCCCACCCCATTTGCCCTTTAGTTTTTATCCCCATTTTTCTACTCATCCATACACTAGATAAAGGGGGTGTGATCCACAAGGTCTTCACAATCACACCGTCACCCCTTGTAATCTACATTATTATATAATTGTCTTCAGGAGTCCAGATGCTGGGTTGGAGTTTGGTAGTTTCAGGTATTTACTTCTAGCTGTTCCAATACATTAAAACCTAAGAGGTGTTATCTATATAGTGCATAAGAATATCCACCAGAGTGACCTCTCGACTCCATTTGAAATCTCTCAGCCACTGAAACCATTTTGTCTCATTTTGCATCCCTCCTTTGGTCAAGAAGATACTCTCAGGCCCACAATGCAGGGTCCACATTCATCCCCGGGAGTCATATTCTGCATTGCCAGGGAGATTTACACCCCTGGGAGTCGGGTCCCACATAGGGGGGAGGGCAGTGAGTTCACCTGTCGGGATGGCTCAGTTAGAGAGAGAGAGGGCCACATCTGAGCAATAAAGAGGTACTCAGGGGGAGACTCTTAGACACCATTACATGCAAGTTTAGACTCTCCTTTGTGGTAATGAGCTTCGTAAGGGCAAGTCCCATGCTCGAGGGCTCAGCACATCAAACCGCCAGTCCCAATGTTTGTGACAACATCAACACCAGCCCAGGCGAGGATGTCCAACACATCTGCACCTTCCCCCAGATCCTCGGGGCTGGGGAGGGGGAGTCTGTAAATATATTTTTTATTATCTGCCCAAATTACTCTGGGATGTGTCACTATTTCACTCCAGCCTATACTAACCTACCGTATCTCACTTCCTATTCAAAGTTCCATGCAATTACCACCCCATTTTTAACACCTTGCAAAGCTGACATTCATTTGTTCTCCCTCATGTAAAAAACATATTTGTACATTTAATCACAATCATTGACCACTCAAGGTTTCACTAGGTTTTACAGTCCCAGTCTTTATTTTCTATCTTTTCTTCTGGTGTCCTATGTGCCCCTAACGTTCCTCTTTCAACTGTACTCACAGTCATTTGTTCAGTGTACTTACAATATTGTGCTACCATCACCCAATATTGTGCTCCAAACCTCTCTCCCATCTTTTTCTATCTGTCTCTAGTGTTCCCTTTAGTATTTCCTGTAGAGCAGGAATCGTGTTCACAAACTCTCTCAGTGCCTATTTGAGAATATTTTAAAGCCTCCTTCATTTTGAAAGGACAGTTTTGCTGGGTATAGAATTCTTGGTTGGCAGTTTTTCTCTTTCAGTATCTTGAATATATTATACCATTGCCTTCTCATCTCCATGATTTCTACTGAGAAATCCACACATAGTCTTATTGAGCTTCCCTTGTATGTGATGGATCGCTTTGCTCTTGCTTCTTTCAGAATTCTTTCTTTGTCTTTGACATTTGATAACCTGGTTATTAGGTTTCGTGGCATAGGTCTATTTGGATCTATTATGTTTGGGGTACACTGCACTTCTTGGATCTGTAATTTTATGTCTTTCATAACAGATGGGAAATTTTCAGTGATTATTTCCTCCATTATTCTTTCTGTCTCTTTTCCCTTCTCTTCTCCTTCTGGGACACCCATGACACGTACATTCATGTGTTTCATGTTGCCATTCAGTTCCCTGAGATGCTGCTCATATTTTTCCATTCTTTTCCCTATCTGTTCTTTTGTGTGTAGGATTTCAGATGTCCTGTCCTCCAGTTATGAATCTTTTCTTCTGCCTCTTGAACCCAGATGATGTATGTCTCCATTGTTTTTCATCTCTTGTGTTGTGCCTTTCATTTCCATAAGTTCTGCCAATTGTTTTTTCAAACTTCCGAGTTCTTCCTTATGTTTTCCCAATGTCTTCTTTATATCTTCATCTCTTTTGCCATACCTTCCTTCAATTTGTTGATTTGATTTTTGAATTGATTTAGGAGATTTGTTTGATTAATCTTTAGTTTCAATTCCTGTATCTCAGTTGATGTGTAAGTTTTTCCTTTGACTGGGCCATATCTTCATTTTTCCTAGTGTGATTTGTAATTTTTTGTTGTCTAGGCATCTGGTTACCTTGATTACCCCAATCAGATTTTCCCAGACCAGACAGGCCCAGACCTCAGGAGGAGGTTGTATTCAGTATCAGGATTCCCTGAGAGTGAGGCCCAGAAGATTGTCAGACTTTCCTGTGAAGCCTCCAGACTCTGTGGTTTTCCTATCCTGCCCAGCAGGTGGTACTTGTCAGCCTGCAGCTCCCCACTGATGAAAAGAGGTGCAGTCCCTTTAATTCTCAGCAGACCCTGTCCTGGCCAGGGGCTGAGGATGTCAGAAGCCAAACTTAAGTTCTTTCTGGTTCTCCCCTGCCCAGGCCCTGGGTTCTGAAAATTCTCTGAGGGAAGGCAGCCACTTGCGTTGGACCATGCCCCCTTTTCTTAGGGAAGATACACCCTTTTGAGAGTTACCTTCTATAGTTGAATTCCTCCTTTGTCTCTGACTCTGTTAACTCCACCCTTGCCTCTGTCAGAGCTGACAACTGAAAATGTCTGAGGCTTTCTCTAATGAGCTACTTAGAATGAGAAGAAAAAGAAAAGGGAAAGAGAGAAAGCCCTTTTTCAGAGCCAACCCTCAGCTCCCCAGTTTTACTGGTTGACTGGTGTTTGTACCGGTTCTCTGCCCCTTTCCTTGGGACACAGCTGTTTTCCAGTATTCTGAGCTCAGCTCTCTCCAAAAGCCTCTGTTTTTATTTATTTATGTATTTTTTTTCTGTCAGCCCTGTCACCTCTCTGCCAGGAGGAACCCCAGGTTCCTTTCCTACTTGCTCTGGGTTTATCTGTGCTTGTAACCAAATTTGTTAATTATAATTGCAATTGGGGCTTGGTTGAGTTACTTTCCTTGCTCCAGGTAACCTGCTTCTTTTTCCACAGGTAAGTGTTTCAGCTCAGCCGCTGTGCTGGTGGGGGAGGTGCAGCAGCTCCACAGTCTGGGGAGCTTTACTTATAGTTCAATGCTACGATCTCAGCCATTCCACCCATTCCAGGCTGGTGTACGATGTGTGTACAGTCATGGATGGCCCCCAACAGTTGTTCTAGACTATTTTCTAGTTGTCCCTGGCTATTTACTAGTTGCTCTACAGGACTAACTAAATTCCACACCTCTCTGTGCTGCCATCTTGCCCTGCCCCCACCCATGCCTTCTGACTCCTGGTTGGCTTTGGCCAAAGGAAGGAATCAGCATACACAAAGGGGTGGGAAGAGGGAGAAGTGGGAGAGTTTATGCTACCCACCCCCTTCCTGTTCTGCATTGATTTGGACACAGCTACACTTCCCCACAGCCTCAGCACCTGTATTGGCCTCACTTTGGCTCCAGTTTTCTCAGTGTCCAGGAGCCCTGTTCTCCCTCATCCCTTCAGGCCTTGGCATGGTAATGGCTCCCCACTACTGCCATCCCCTGGGTGCCTCACCTTGTAGGCTCCCTGGACCTGACTACACCCCTGTCAATAGTCCCTGAATTAAACTCACTCAGTTAAGCCAGGGGTTCTCAACTGGGGGCAACTATGCCCCCAGGTGACATTTGACAATGTGTGGGGTCATTGTTGGTTATCATGATTTCAGGGTGCTACTGGCATCTAGTGGGTAGAGGCCAGGGATGCTACTAAACATCATACCATGCACAGGACAGCCCCCGCAAAAAAATTACCTGGGTCCCAAATATCAGAGGTCTTGAGATTGAGAAACTCTAATTTAACCCTTTGAAGTACCATGGTGCTGCTCCTTGCCTGGATCCTGACAGATCGTGGCTGGGGGCTCTGGGCTCCTGCTGCCCTTTCTGCACCATGGTCTGAGCTCCTGGTTTGCACCCTTTTTGTTGCTCTCCTCTTAGTGACACAGAGGTGAAAACACCCAGTCTTTGCCCTTGGCCCCCCACATCCAGTGGGGAAGGACCCTGGTGAGCTGGGTTCCTGACCAAGCTTGAGTCTTGAGGGCACGGTCTCTGTGTCAGCCACATTACAGCCCCAGGAGTAGATCAGCAGACATTTGCTGATTGAACTAAAAAATTCTGCAGGAGATAGGGGGCCAGACTGAGTGGCTAAATAGAACCCAAGAAACCTGGATATTTCCCTATGACAGATTTTCAAGGAAAACCACAATTGGGCAAATGTATCCAGAATGGATAAATTATGAATGAAAAGTGCCCCAGGGATATTGATGGGGGTGGGAGTGTTAGCAGGACAGAAAACAAGAACAAACTTCTCATCTCCAAAATGGGTAAAATACTAGAACCCACCTAAGATTATTGTGAGAGTAAAATTAATGGGAAGCACTTGGTATTTTACCTTGCACACAGTTAGCACAAAATAAACAGTATCAGCTACGGAGGAAGTGATGGAGGAGAAGCATTAAAGTGGGGGCTGGGGAAGAGTGCTGCTACTAACATGGGGCTGCTTTGCCCCTCTGGGCCTGTTTCCCAATCCCAATCTAAAATCTTCTGTATGCAAGATTAGTGCTTTGCAAAACTGCCTTCTAAGAGGTGCTTTAGGAGTTCTGCAACATGTGATTCAAATATCATTTTCAAAATGAAAATCCATAATTTAATAAAATTAAAAGGACAGTCTGTTAAGTTTACAGTAAGAATGTAACTGTCAGGCAGGCTTGGGTTACAAACTCATCCTGGTTTGCCTGGAACTTCCCAGTTTTAGCTCTGAAAGTCCTGTGTCCCCCAATCCCCCTCAGTCCCAGGCAAACTGGAATGGTTGGTCATCCTAGCAGGTCCGATGCTCAGCCTGCCCATAAGAATTTTAAAGATAATAAATAGCTAACAGTATTGAACACTTAATTATGTGCCAGTCACTGTTCTAATGATTTTACAAGTATGAGCTCATTTAATTTTCCTAAGAATCAGTGAAGTAGATATTATTAGCATCCCTCCTTGGGACAGTGACACAGAGAGGTTCTGTAATTGCTTGAGGTCACACAGCTCCTGAGCAGCAGAGCCAGGATTGGATTCCAGGGCATCTGGCCCCAAGGCCCCCATATTTAACCATGACCTTTTCTATATATTTAAATATACTTTAAATAAAACATTTTAAAAATAACATTTGCAATAAAATTATTTGAACACTCAACTGTGCATTCCAAAGTTTAACCCAGCAGAAGTGACTCGTGTTCAAACTTGGGCTGCCAGGTCAGCCCGTTGTTGTATGGATCTTAGGATAAAGCATTTTTGGCACCTTTGCAGAATTGAAGCTGGAGTGGAAAACAAATGTTTACAGGGCCAGACAGGCAATGTCGGTGAGTGAGATGGGCCTGGTTGTGGTGTAACAGGGAGTGGTGGGGATTGTGGCAAAATGAGAACAGAATGCACACACTGAGAAGGGGCAGCCAGGCCTCAGGTCAGGTACTAGTTGGCATATGGAGATGAAGGCCCTGCCACAGCAGATCCCCCAAGAGAAGCAAGATATCATCTTTAACACCAACTAGTGCAATGAAAATAAAACAAACAAAAGAACTAAGTGGATGGAACGAAATTCATCTGTTGGCCAAACCCAGTCCCTAGGCCCAAATTCTAAGTTGAATATTTGCTCAGATTATCACACAAGCTGTTTAAAAACTATCACCATTTGAAATTGTGGTGTATTCATACAATGGGACACTGCACAGAAATGAGAATGAATGAATTCCAGCTACATATGATACGGATGAATCTCAGAAACACAAACTAGACACTGAAGAATATCCCCTACGTTATCCCATTTATGGAAAGTGCAGCAGCAAACAAAACTAGTGCGCAATGTTAGAAGTTATGCTGGTGGTAACCCTTGAGGGGTGGGTAGGGAGAGATTGGTAGGGGCACAAGAAGGGTTTCTGGGAGGTGGCCAGCTTCTGTTTCTGGATGCTGGTAATGCCATGGTGTTCTCTTTGTGATGATTCTCTTAAGCTTTGTATGTTTCTAAAATGCACGTTATGTTCAGAAGTTCACATGAAATTTTTTGGAGCACATTTGTACACAAATCATTAACATTTGGAGATATTTCTCTGGATAAAGCAAGATTGTTTAAATATAAAGGACACCAAATGCTGAAATATTTGGATTTGGAGACTGGCTTCCCTTTAGGAAGTGTTGAACAATGTTTAGTTGAATAAATGAACAGGATGCAATTGTCAGATATCCCCCCATTTGAACATCTGGTGTTTAATAAAACAGCTTCGTTTTTCTTGATGACTGGTTTTTTTTTAAATTTATTTACATTTTTTATTGTAAAATACAACATATATACAGAAAGAAGATAACTTTTAAAGTACAATTTAACAAGTAGCTATAGAGCAAATTTCAAAGAGTGTTATGGGTTACAGTTCCACCATTTCAGTTATTTCCTTCTGGCTATTCTAATACCCTAGAAACTTAAAAATTATATAAAGATTCAGTATTTGTAATCCTTGGTTAAATCCCATAGTGTCTAATAATTGTTTTTTATGATAATATCTGTTTTTTTTTTAAGGATCGTGTCTGTTTTGCTCACTTCTTTTACCCAAGTCCTAAGGCATTTGGAGTCATGCATAACTCACATCAGGCTTTCATGGGAAAAGGTTTCCACAGCTGCGAAAACAGGAAAATCTAAGATTCTGCCATTCAGCAGCAGGCTCCAAATGGCAGAGGTAGATTTGGGGTGATTCAGGCCTCAGGGCTGGGTGGGAAGGGAGCGCCCAGGAGGGGCAGGCAGGAGGCTGCTGCGGGCATTTCTCAAAGGGTGTGTCTCCTTGACAAAGGGCCTTTTCATCCTTTTAGTCATCTCTTCAGCAAACATTTCCCGAGGCCGTTACCTCGCTGGGTTACCACCAGGGATGTTACTCGAATAATCACAAAGAGGGATCTATTAACGGTGGCGGTGGCAGCGTGGCACGAAAGCACAAGACTGGGTCACCCCGGCGGGTCTCAACCCCACCTCCGGCTCCACCCACGCCTGGCCTCCGCGGGGAAGTCCAAGGTCGCCTCTTCACCCATCTTCCTGCCCCACTCTGGCCTTTACAGTCCATACTCCATGGAGCGATTTTATAAAGCACAAATCAGAAGACACTCAGCCCCACCCCACCCACCCCCGGCTCTGAAGTTACACCCTGTGTCTGGTAGGACATCCAAACTCCTTCCCACTTTGGCCAGCGCTGGGTGAGCCCAGGGCCTTTGGTCTGGTGATGCCGTCTGTTGGGACGGCCCTTCTCCTGCATCTTCAAGTAGCTGCTCCCTTCTTGTGGTTCAGGGGTAGATGTCACCTACTGCCAAGAAACTGGTAACACTGGGGCCTCTCCGGAGGACGACTGCAAAGCTGGGCACAAGGGAGGAAGGCAAGGAGAAGCACTTTTGACTGTGACATTGTGCATTGCTTGATTCTGGGCCAGGTGCATATTCAAATAAATTATTTTAAATTATAACAAAAGTGTGTCCTCTGAGAGGCCTTTCTGGAAAGCCACAGTCCCCAATTACTCTCTCTTATGGTGCCATAATTTTCCCTGATGAAGTGCTGTGATAGTCGGTAATTGCCTTGTTTTCTCATCTCTTTATAATTCATGTCCGTCTCCCTTCAATGAGGGCAGGGACATTGCCTGTCTTGCCCACCACTAGCACTGTCCTGGCACATGCTGGGCACTCCATAAATATTTGTTGAATAAGTAAGGGAGGGAGGGAGAGATGGAAGGATGTCTGAGTTGAAATCTGAAGATGATGGAGTGTTAACCAGGCAAAGCTGGGCATGGAGGAGTGGGCTTGGCATAGCTCCAAGCAGAGGGAACAGAATGGGTAAATGCAAGAGGGCAGTTGGCAGATGTGAGGACCTGAAACAAGATCAGTGAGGCTGGGGATGAGAGAGCCAGGGTGTGAGGCAGGCAGGACATGTAACATATTACACCCATTTTAAAGATGAGAATCTGAGACTCAGAGAGGGCAAGCAACTTGCCCAAAGTCATCCAGCAGGTCAGGGTTTGAAGATAGAATCCAGGTTCCAGCATAAGATTCAATAGTAGCTCACAGTTATTGTGCATCTACAACTACTAACTCAGAGGGTGGGTATTATTATTACATCCTCATTTGATTAATGAAGAAACTGAGGCACAGAGAGTTTGAATGACCTGCCCAAGGTCACACAGCTAGGAAGCAGCCAACCCTAAGGTTTTTCTCTGGCTCCCAACCCACCCACAGCCTCTAGACTCACACAAGGTCCCGGCTCAGACCCTAACAGGGGCTGTGAATTCAAACCCTGACCCTCTCTGGAGCTTGGGCAAAGTCAGGAAATTCTCTGAAAAATTCCAGGGCTGGGGTTCCCCCAGTTCCAAAATGAAAGAGTAAAACTAGCCCTGCTTGCAAGGCTGCTGTGAGAAAAAAGGTGATAAAAAATAATTACAGGACTTGTAAGTGATAAAAATAATTGTAGGGCTCCTGGCAAACAGCCTGAGCTGTAGAGATACTGCCTAATGATAGCAGGAATTTATGGCCTGGAGGGCCCAGCCTTTTCTAGGCTGGACTGATAGGACTTGGGGTCATGAGTGGGGTCACAGGCAGAACACTCCCAGCAGCCCCACTGGGCGAGGCCTGAGCCTCTCTCCTGAACAGCCTGGGCAGGGATTTCAGGCCGCTCCCCCAGCCAACCCCTTAGTCACTCATCCCTTTGGATCTAGTGTCTCCTGCCTGCTTCCTGCCTTTCTAAAAACCTGTAAACTGATGGTACTTTACAGTGAATAGATTTTGGTGGTGGTGGAGGTGGGGCAAGATCCAGAGGGGACCGTGATTCATTCTTCCCACATCTAGTGTCCATTTACTGAGGGCCTACTATGTGCCAGTGGCCTCGGTTGGGAGGAAGGTGGTGACAGGGTCACCAGTGGCTCATCCAGGGTCCCAGAGGGCCCTGGAGTGGGGGCCTGAGACCCCAACTCCCACTCCCAGGATGGTGGTCTCACCATCCCCTAAAAGACTGCAAGTGGTTGTCCCTTTGGCAAAATGATTCTCTCTTAGAATTCTAACCCTCCCTGCAGAGATTCACAGGTAATTCCTAAAGATTCAAAAACCCACCTTAGAACCCTAGTATTGTCGTTTTTTATAAAATAAGGCCTACTTATCATGAAAGTTCAAATAATGCAGAGAACTACAACAAAGAAAGTTCAAAACACTGAAATTTTACTCCCCAGAAAAAATCTGCACTTAGCAGAGCTAAGCAGTCAAGCACATAGCCTTTAAAGCCAAACCGTCTGGGTTCACAAGCCAGCAATGCCACAAGCTGGCCGTGTGACCGTGAGAGCCTTCACTCTTCTCTGCCTCAGTTTCTCTACCTGCAAAATTGGATAATGGTAGCACCTACTCTGGCAGAGCTGTTCAGAGGATTAAACAAGCTAAAAACATGCAGCATGCAGAGAACAACTCCCAGTGCAGGACACGGACCGGTTAGGGGTTCTCGGACGTGGCTCCTCACATACACGCGAACTCTCAGGGCTGCTGTAGACATTGCTTCTAGCTGGCTAATAGCCACCATTTCTGGAACAGTGATGCATGTGGGTCTTCATGCTCGTTGCTTTTCAGATAATATTTCATTAACGAGAAGCACAGGTTTAGCACCTGGCAGGCAAACAGAAATGTCAGCTCTCCTGGAGTGTGTGTTTCATAAGCGCAGAGACTTTGGCTATTTTCCTCATCATCTACTTTCAGGCCTAAAACCAGTCCTGGCCCATACATAGTAGATGCTCAAACTGTTTGTCAGATGAATCTATTTTAGCCAATACCGGTGACGAAAGGGCTCTGCCATTTACTAGTGATGTGACTTTGAGTGCCAACTCTGTGCTGAGCCCTATTCTAAGTGGCTTATATGTAATACCTCATTTAAACATTACAACACCCTTTGAGGTAGTATTATTAGTTCCTATTAAGGTTGAATTAGCTGGGGCATAGGGGGATTAAATAACTTGGGTAGAGCTAGAATTCAGCCACCCAGACCTCTGACACCAGAGTGCACCTGCTTACCACTGTTTAGTACTTCCTTTCTGGGAATAACCTCCTAAATATGTCATGCTACATTCCTACAATGGAATACTTCACCACAATGAAAAGAGCAAGCTATCGACACACATAACAACACAATGTATATCATAGACAGTTACGTTGAAAGAAGCCAGGCACAAAAGACTATTAGGGTGGCCAGATAAAATACATGAGTCCCAGTTACATTTGAATTTCAGATAAACAGCGAATAATTTTTTAGTATAAGTATGTACTGGGGGAAATTCACGTTTATTTGGGCATCCTGTATTTTTATTTGGTAAACCTGGCAACCTTAAAGATTGCATATGTGTGATGGCGTTTATATGAAGTCCCCAAACAAGCAAAATTAATATATGGTGATAGAAGTCAGGGTGTGGGGTGGGATGGTAGTGAACAAAAAGGATATTTTAAAAATTGTATATCTTGGTCTGGATTGAGATTACCTGTGTATATACACTTGTAACAATTCATCAAGCTGTACATTTAAGATTTGTACATTTACAAGATTTTGAGTTATAACTCAATTTTTTAAATAAATAATGAAATAGAATTTAAAGAAAAATACCCCTGATCTAGAAAACCTTTAGATATATATGTAACGGATGGACTAGTTGAGATGATAAAATGAGATAAAGTTTGTTTTAGGAGCTCTTAGTAAGAACTCAATGAATGGAAACCATTGTTAAATATAATGGCAGCATCTGTATTATTATCACCCCCTTCTAGTGTTTTCCTTTATTGCAAGTTGAGTGGAGCACCCTCAGCTGTCTACACCGTATCATAGCACCTTAGTTGCTGCAAAGAGCAGCCTTTATCCAAGCTAGGAGTCTCAATTCCAAAGGGCAATGCTTTTCTGTTTCTCTTGATCCAGGACCACATAACAAAGTACCAAAATCCTCATCAGCCCCATGGGTCCCAAGTCCAACTCAAGCCCTGCCCAGGGTAGCCCCCGAAGAATGTCAGAGTTGGGGTAGGAGGGAACACACAGGTGCACCTCTCTTCGATGCACTGTGCAACGTGCAATTGCAAGCATTATCTTGTTTCACAGGAGCTCGGGTAATAACATTTGAAAGGAGCATTGGGCAAGCTACAAAATGCTTTTGCATTAGTAAAAACCATGCCTAGCTTTTAATGAATGCTTCCTGACCTTTTTTTCATTTTATCTTTAAAATGAACTGTGAGATATATATTTTTTTCATTTCTTAACCCAGATTTATTAGATCCATGCACATGGTGGCCTCTCCTGGCCTCCCCGTTCCCTCGTGAGATCCATTGAATTTCAGCTTCTTGCTTCCTGTGGCTTTTTCTCCAGGCATGTGTTGTTTTGTAGCTTACTTTCCCCCTCAATAGCAGACTCTGGGCATCTTTCCATGTCAATAAATATAGCTGGGTCGGTAAGTACTTGATTCAAAGGCTGAGAAACTTAAACAGTCAGCAGCCACTGCCCAGGTGAAGATCAATAATAGTTAACATTTATTGAGTGCTTTATTACACACCCGGCCCTATGCTAATTGTTTAACGTGAACTATCTCTCATTTGATCCTTGAGGCATTCTGGAGGCAGCTTCTATTATCATTCAGATGGGGGATCTGAAGCTCAGACGAGCCAAGGTCAGACAGCTGGTGTAAATGGCAGAGCTGGCATTCAAACCCAGGTGGGCCTGATTCAACACTGGGCTCTCCACTGGCAGATTTAGAGGACGATATGGAGGGGGACACAGTTTGTTTGCTTGTTCACTTGTGGATGGACAACACTCCCCCCCCACCCCGCTTTTAACCATTTCAAATAAAGCAGCTATGAATGTTCACATACATGTCTTTGTGCAGACAAGTGTTTTCATTTTTCTTAAGTAAATATCTAGGAGTGTGACTGTTGCTTTTAAGAAACTGTTTTCCAAAGTGATTGTACCATTTTACATTCCCGCCAGCCCAGTACAAGAATTCCTGTTGTTAGGGTCAGTCTTTCTTAATTTTCACATTCTAGACGCACTGGGTTTTCAATCTGTGGACCCCCTGGACTATTTCTTAGACTTTCTGAGCCTCAGTTTTCTCATATGTCAAATGGAGATAATCATATCAACCTTGGAAGGTAATGAAGATGCCATCAAGTAGCACACAGGTGGCACGTGGCACGAGTTCCACGGAATGCAGCTATTTTATTATCACTGAACCCCAGCCTCTCAGGGTCTGGTGACTTACGCCAGACACCGCATGCTCAACTAGATAGTAAAAAGCTTCTCTCTTTGCACCGCTTCAATGCAGTTAGATCAGCCTAGTGACAGTAGTATCATTTATTGTGCCCGCATACATTAAGCATTGTGAAGCCTTGGGAGGGGAGCTTCCATTTTACAGATGAGAAAACTGATGCTTAGAAAGGTATAGTAACCAGTCATATGCCCCAGGTCACTCAGCACTTAAGTGATGGTACTGGGACTTGAACCTACGCCAGTTTGATTTTTGGGTCCAGAAGTCTTGCTAACGGAGAACCTGACTCAGGCCTAGGGAAATGGTCCAGTCATAAAAGCACCTTTTGATACTCAGGGCTGTTTTTGGTAAGGTCCTCTAGAAGTAGAGCCTGAGGCAGGGATTAGGGCATGTAATTTGTTAAGGGAGGAACCTGTAAGTGAGGGAGGAGAGCAGAATTGCAGTGAAGTAAGCATGGAGTAGTCTCAGGAAAAGTCTAGCAAGGAGGCTGGCCTTCAATCCTCTGTACCAGCCAGTCACTGGGACCTAACCTCCCAGGTGAAGTGGCTCCTGTCAGCTGAGGGCAATTCTCCAGAGAAGGGGACCACGGTAAGCCACTAGAATGGGTGTTCCATGGGGGGGATGGGTGTGCCAGCCCCATACCTGAGTGGGGCACCAGCAGCATCTGCAACAAGGGCTCAGGAGGCCCCCAGAGGCACCCACGTCTTTCCTCCCCAATGAGTTGCTGTTCTGGGGTACTCTGGAACGTTCGCTGTTTCAGAGCATACTTATTCACCCTGCAACCAGCATGCTAAAGAAGCCTGACCAGTGGCGCAATGAGAACATATATTTAGTTTTGTCTCTCGATATCTTTTTTAAACTTTATTCAGTGAAGAAACATTTCACTGGGTGAAAACTTATTCTGTTACTTTGCTGCTCACTCTTAGACAACAGGCAATTCTATGGTCACTTTAGATCATAAGCACAATCTCAATTCAGAAATTAGAATGTGAGACATTAACTGAAACTCCCAACTTGATTTGGGCTTAAGCCTTCTCCCCTCTCCCAGCTTGCGCTACTTCAGGCTGGCAGCCCATGGTGGGAAGGCTGGTGTGATGGCTCCTTGTCTATTTATCCTCCTCCATTGGCAGCTTGTTTGCGACAACCCCCCACTCCCACAGAGAGGAGTCAGGGGGCTGGGGTGGAGATAGGGAGGGAGCGGAAGGGTCTTATTTGAGCTGCCACCAGCTTCAAGCTCTCTGGGCCCAGCAGACATTTAAAGCTGCCCCTCTCTGTCATGGCCATCGCCAACCCCCCCCTGCAATTCCCTTGACCTTGTGGATCCCTCTCTTCCTGGGGGGTGAGGGAATGGGGTCTTCCAACTCCTTCCTCTCTGCCCCTTGCGGAGAGGACCTAAGTTGGCCCCTTGCAGGCACTCTTGGCACGCAGCTGGTGCATGGGAAAATATTCACACAGCCTTTTTCCTGAAAACCTGGTAGTGGGAAACTGTCACAGCAGCTCATTTCTCTCAGCCTCTAGATGCCCCTTCCCACATCACACCACTGTGTACCCTCTGGGGACTCCACCCTTTTCCCCTTTTTCCCTTCATAGAATTGCGAGAATTGCGAGTGAATGTAGGAATAACACACATAGGGGTTTTGAGTGATCACAGCCAAATTTTTGGAGTTCTGGGATTTGGCCTACATTCTTGAAAAATGATTGCTGGTTGTCACAGCAGAACTTTCTAGCTAAGCGACATCATACAAGTCACACCCACCTCCTTGCACCCCAGTAGCCTTTTATCCCTAGTGGGGACGACAGTATCTACCTGATGAGGTGGTTGTGAGGGCTGAGAGATATAACTCATTCACAGAGCGTTGCCAGATCTTACCTTCTGGGGTCCCACAATCCCAGACCTGTAATTCCATCTCTGTGTGACCACTTATAAGCTATTTTGCCTCTCTGAGTCTCAGTTTTCCCATCTGTCAAATGGTTCTCTTAAGAGTTCATACTCCATAGCGTTTCTGTGAGGTTAGTTGAGTGAACCCATATAAAGTGCTTAGTGTAGCATTTCATAAGAACTTGGGTGGTGCTGGGCATTAGCAACACAAGGAGGGTGAGCTGGGTAGGCCCTTAGGCTGTGACTGGTGGGGCAGGAGGTGTGAACTCCTTGCCCACCCACCCCCAGCTCCCCTCCATTCCAGGCCCTGCTTGGGAAATGCCTCATTCAGCCCAGCTGGATTTCAGGGCCCCTGGGAACTGAAAGGACATCCTGCACCCCCAAGCAACCATGCTGACTCAGGTTAGAAAATCAATGTGTGACCAGAAAAACACAGCTGGGTTTTCACCTCTTCCGGGAAATCCACACAGCCAGCCCACTGACACGACTCTATCCCTGTACCCAGAGAGGTGGCCAGGCCCATTCAGAGGTCCTGATTCCAAGGCTTGTGAGCAAAATGCTGGGCCACAGAGAAACAGGAGTCTCTGGCTCCTTGGGGCACACCGGACCCACGATCACAAAGCTTCACACAACCCCGGTGGGAGTCAGGCATGTCTGGCACTTGCCAAGCCCCTGACTTCTTTCAGCTCTAGTTTGGACACTTCTCAAGCCAAGTTAGGCTCTGGTCAGCTGGTTGGGCAACCCCCTGACCTCAGACTGGGTCAGGCCCATCAGGTGAATATTTTGTTCTTTAGAACATTTTGTTCTTTAGAATTCCATGGGCCAGAGAGTGTGAACCCTCCCCACTCCCGACCCAAACCCCGACTCTGCCATTTACTTACTGTGTAATTTTGGGCACAGTTTTGTTCCAGTTTTCCCATCCTTCAAATGCAGACTAACGAGTACCTCCAACCTCCAGGGTGGTTGTGAGAATCAGCAATGAGTGTCAAGGGGTGGTACACACATTGCCAGACACTAAATAAGAGCGCATTATTATTGCAAACAGGGAACTAGACACCAACTAAAAAACAGTATGGTATACATACTACAGTGAACAAGAGTCTGGACCTGGGATCCAGAGTCCTGGGATCAAAACCAGGCTGCTTTACCACCCTCTGTGTGGCCATAGATAAGGTATTTAACCTCTCTGAGCCTCAATGTCTTCTGTAAAATGGGAATAATAATGATTGGGGATTAAGTTAGACCAGATGCACTGAGAACAGTGTCTGGCACACAGTTATCACTTGATAAGCATTAATTCTTTTAAATTAGTCATACAAGTTAGAAGTGGTAGGCAAATGTGGTAGGTAGAAGTTAAAGTTCAGATTTTGTTGATTGCATCATAATAGCCAAGTTCCACATGGCCCTCTGACTTCTGGATTTCCCGTAAATTAGCAGCTGGATCAGACCCAGGTTCCATCCCTGTGGCATGGTGGTGCTAGGTTATTTTTTTTTTCAATTAAATTCAGTTTTATTGAAATATATTCACATACTATACAATCATCTGTGGTATACAATCAACTGTTCACAGCACCATCATATGGTTATGCATTCATCACCCCCAATCTATTTTTGAACATTTTCCTTACATCAGAAAGAATCAGAATAAGAACAAAAAATAAAACTAAAAAAGAACACCCAAATCATCCCCCCATCCCACCCTATTTTTCCTTCAGTTTTTGTCCCCATTTTTCTACTCATCCATCCATATACTAGATAAAGGGAATGTGATCCACAAGGTTTTTACAATCATACTGTCACCCCTTGTAAGCTACACTGTTAAACAATCATCTTCAAGAATCCAGGCTACTGGGTTGGAGTTTGGTAGTTTCAGCTACCAAACCACTTCTAGCATACCACTTCTAGCTATTCCAATATATTAAAACCTAAAAAGTGTTATCTATACAGTGCATAAGAATGTCCACCACAGTGACCTCTCGACTCCGTCTGAAGTCTCTCAGCCATTGAAACTTTATTTCATTTCATTTCACATCCCCCTTTTGGTCAAAAAGATATTTTCAGTTCCATGATGCCAGGTCCAGGTTCATCCCCGGGAGTCATATCCTGCATTGCCAGGAAGATTTACACCCCTGGGAGTCGGGTCTCACATAGGGGGGAGGGCAGTGCCGAGGTGGCTGAGTTAGAGAGAGAGAGGGGGCCACATCTGAGCAACAAAGAGGTACTCAGGGGGAGACTCTTAGGCACAATTATATGCAAGTCTAGACTCTCCCTTGCAGTAACGAGCTTCATAAGGGCAAGTCCCATGATAGAGGGCTCAGGTGCTAGGTTATTTTATCAAGAAGCGCATAAATGGCTGGGGTTTGCTCTTTTTTTGATGTTAGCTGCTGCTGTGCACAATGCCTAGATATGTTAATACGTTGCAGGTTGCAAAATGGCAATATTCTATCATTTTGTTTTCATGTATTAGTGATAATAGTTCCATAAGAAGATGACTTTCCAAACCCACTTGGTTTCCCAGAGGTACAATTCACACAGAAAAGGTAGAATAAATACTTCTTTCCTTTTCTTTACCTAGTGTTCAAGAATATAATTTCCATGCCACCAACAGGTGACCAATTAGTGGTTTTACTTAATATCATTATGAAACTCAGGGATTTAAAAAGATAAAATAGTTTCAATCAATTGCAATCATCTTCTTTACAGCTTAAATTGTCCCATCTTCTGGTTGGCTCCTGAGTTTTTTGTTGTGGCTCCAGCAGCCTTTGATAGTTTCCTGTTATATGGTATGACTAGATATCCCAGGCTCATCTTGTGTATTTCCCACTTCACCTCTGGAATTAGCCATTTCTCCAAGAAATCCCTTTAGTGTTTAAGTGGAAAATGGTATTTCAAAACTACAATCTGGGTGCTAGTATATTCATTGCTATTGGATTGGCCATTGTTTCTAGGTCTTTTCAGAGGACAGAACTAGAATATTATATACATAAATACATCTGTATGTATTATGCAAAATGTCTTGAGTTCATACTATTTCTAATTCAAATACAGTACTACAGAGTTTTTACTTACCCTCTTCTGTTTACATCTGTAGCTCCTTTAATCCACACTTAGGGTCCTTGTTTTTGAGGACATAGGAGATGATAAAATTGGAAGATTCTATGATTTCTGATTTGCTTTATCCCACTTTACACATAAAGCAGTTTCAGTATAGCAATAGTAAAACTACCACTACCAACTATGAGTATTGAAAATGAATATAAAATGTTTTGCATGTACAATCCCCATTCCCCACCATTTTGGGGGATTGTACTATAGCTACATTGTTAGAGCATATAGGCATTATTTACTATATTCTTTCTCTTTTAACCCCCATTTAGTCTTAATTCTACAAGTAAATATATATTGAGTGCTTACCTCCAGACCTCGTGTCAGTGTTTCTCTAGTCATTATGTTGGTCGGAAGCTCATTCTTTTGTAGACTCCTTAGGAAGGACTCATGGAAAAAATATTCCCTGAGTTCTTGCAAGTAGATAATAGTTATTTACAGGAGATCAGTTTGACTGGTTATAAAATCCTTGGTACATATTTTCTTTCTATGAGTATCTTTACTGTATTATCCCATTTTCTTCTGGCACAAAGAATTGCCGCTGAAATTCTATTTTTATTATTGAATAAAATAATCTCATTTCATTTCCCTTGTAAGTAAGGAGCTCTTTTTGCCTAAATAATCAAGATGCCTAAATATTTTTTTCTGTTTTTAAAGACCAGTAATTTTATTAGAATGTATTTTGTGTGTGTTACTTGATGTTTCCTGTGTCAATATTCTCAGGTACATAATGTACTCCCTTGCTTTTTTTCTTTAGTGATTCATGTCATTCATATGTTGTATTTTCATTGCCTGTTTTCCATATTTTCACTTCCTTTCAAATCCTTTAATCTCTTCACTTCATTATTTGTAAAATTTTTCTCCTTTTTTGCCTTCTGTTACTCTAAAAAAACTATGTGCTCATTTTATTCTTTACTTTGCTCCTAGATTCCATTTAGTTTAGTTTTCATTTCTGAGATAATTTTTCCTTTTATTTCTAGCTCTTTCATGAATTCTATCACCTCATTTCTAATTTTTTCTAGTTCTGATTTATATTGTTCTTTTGTGCCATACCATTTTAAAAAAACTTTTTATTTTGAAATACATTCAAACAGAACAGTTACAAAAGGAATATAAATCTCATACACAGAACTCCAACTACCACTACCCCCAGGTACCCAGAACCACCAATGTTAAAATTTTGCCACATTTCCCATATCATTCTATCTAGCTAGCTAGCTATCTATCCAACTGTCTATCTAACTGCTTACCAGTCCATTTTCTGAACACTTGTGTGTAGGCTGTATACATCATGCTTCTTGAACACTTAATACTGCCCTGTAAATTTCCTAAGAATGAGGATATTCACTTATGTAACTACCTAAAGTTCAGTTATAAATTAGGTTCAAGGAATTCAACATTGATATAAAGCTTACAGACTATATTTCAGTTTTTTTCATATGTTTGAACATTTGAGCCTTTTCTCTTCCCTTGTTAAATCCTGTCTAGGATCACGTATTGCATTTAATTCTCTCTTTAGTCAGTCTCTCTTTTTCTTCTTTTAATTGTGGGAACATATACAGAACATAAACTTTCCCATCTCAACCACTGCCAAGCATACCATTCAGTGAGATTAGTGCAAAATTCACAGTTTTGCAGTACCTACACCACCATCCATTACTGAAACTTTCCCATCTCTCCAAACAGAAACCCTACACCCATTATGCATTAATCCCCCATTCCTCCCTGGTCCCTGCCCCTGGCAACCTATATTCTAATTTCTGTCTCTATGAGCTCGCATATTCTGATATTTTCTTTGTAGTTACCATGGGGCTTGAATTTAACATCCTAAATCTATAACAATCTCGTTTGGTTTGATACCAATTTAAATTCAATAGTATATATAAACTATGTTCCTATACTCTGGTACCATTTTGTTAATGTCTTTTTGCTGGTTTTAAGCTTTTAAAAAATGTCTTTCTGGTGTGCTTTTGTTGTCTGTAGGGATGTTATTCTTCTCCATGTTCTTTTTTTTAGAGTAATTTTGTATTCCCAGGATTTGACCTTGATACTTTTCCACTGCGCCTTTTTATGTGAGTTTAGTTTTTTCTAACATTTAGGAGACTTGGTTAAAATAGGTTTTCCATCCTGACAGAGCTCTCCCTTCTGTTTTTGTACATTGTTTGAAAAAAATATATATTGACTTGCTTTCTAAGATTTCCTGGCTCTGTTCCCCTCCCCTACTTTAATTGGCCCTCCTCTTTCCTTTATGTCTGCTGTTCCTACACTGCTCAATTTTGATTCCCTTCCCGGAAGTTTCTTCTCAGCCTGGAACCTGTACTGGATGGAAGACTTGGTGAGCGTTTCGAGAATCCATAGGAGCTAACCTCCTTTGGCACTTTAGGCTTCACGGCAGCTGTCTTGTACTCACCCACTTATTAGGAAGGGCAAACCTTCCTGGGTTCAGCTGCTGCTCTCATATGGTCCTACCAGCTTTCCAGTAAATATATGTTGCAATTTAGGGTTCTCTAGTTCTCAGATCTGCAGATACCTTGTTGCTTCCCTTTTATTTCTCCTGTACAGAGAAGCCAAAGGAACAAAGGCCTTGTGCTCTTGGTGATTTGGGGGGGGAGTTCATGAAGAGATCTTTTCATCTAGTCTTATTGCAAATATGTTTGTGGGATTTTGTTTTGTTTCTTATGTGGGATTTGGGAAGATCTCAAATCTATGCTGTGCATGCCTGCCCCCACCTTCACCGAATTCTCCAACTGTTATCATTTTACAGATAAGGAAACTGAAACCCCAGGGGGGTGATCTGTTCAAGATCACACAGCTAGCTACCGAGGAGAGATGCATGTAAGGGCACTTGCTCTGTGCCTGGAACAGAGAAGATGCTTAATGCAGACCACTTGCTTCCTCTTTCTCACCCTCCTTCCACCTGTTGGTGTCCCTTTGGGATTCTGTTATTGACAATTAAATTAGATTATCCCTGCAAAGAGCTTATCACCCTTCCAAAAACAACAAAAAAAAGTGTCTATTAAATGATAGCTGTTAGTAAAGAAATTTATGGATGAAGCAACTGAAGATTAGGGAGGTTAAATAATTGCTCCAAAGTCACGGAGCCGGTGAGCGGCATAGAGAGGATTTAAACTCAGATCTATCTGACCAGGACAGGGGCCAACTTTCTTTCTCCTATACCAATAGTTCTCAACTGGTGAAAATTTGGTCCCCAATTACCCAGTGGATATTTGGCAATGTCTGGAGACATATTTGGTTGTCACCACTGTGTGTGTGTATGTGATGGGGGGGCTCTACTGTCGTTTAGTAGGTAGAGGCCAGGGATGCTCCTAAACATCCTACAATGTACAGGGCAGCCCCTCCACCCCCAACAAAGCATTATCTAGCCCAAAATATCAATAGTGCTGGGGTTGAGACTCCATACCTTA
This sequence comes from Choloepus didactylus, assembly GCF_015220235.1. Lineage (NCBI taxonomy): Eukaryota > Metazoa > Chordata > Mammalia > Pilosa > Megalonychidae > Choloepus > Choloepus didactylus. The sequence goes on from NC_051325.1 coordinate 48,253,491, forward strand.
TACCATGGTGTCATCCTACACAGGTCTTACCCCAGACTCAATACTAAAGCTGGTTCAAGAAGATTTACTGAATTCAGAATCTCATGCCCTGAAACAACAGAGAGAGCTTGGGCATTTCTGGCCTCATCCAGTGCATACCCAATGCCTACATTTCTTTCTTCAAAGACTGGCTGGAGCCAGGAGGGCAGGATGTAGGGAACGCTCCAAACCGAGACAAAGTTCAAGCTGGTGAGTGGAAGTAATCACAACCCATCAACAGACATTTCCTGATACGATGTACTAGAACTTTGTACATGCCATCCCACTCTCTTCAAGGACACCTAAACAAGGAGCCCCATCCCTACCTTACACACGAGGAAATGGGTCTTTTTAAGGGCTTGTTCAGAGTTTCTCACTTCTGAATGTACAAGGCAGAGAAGCAGAAAGGAAGGGCAAAGGCCAAGCTGGGAGACAGAAGTTCAATGCCCAGCTCAAACCCTGAGTTATCATGTAACCTTGTGAAAAATTTTCCCTCTTTTCTGAGCCTGTTTCTCAATCTGTAGAAACAAAAAAGCAGGACTTCATGAGCTCTAAGGCAGAGTAAAACTTGGGGCTGTGGTATCATACAGACTTGGGTTCAAATCCAGCTCTTTTGCTGAATATCTTGAGCCTTTAGATGAGTCACTTTCCCTTTCTGGGTCTCAGTGTCCTTATCTGTAAATGGGACAATCCTAGCCTGATTTTCACAGGGTTGTTATAAGGCTTAATTGAGATCATGCAAGTAAACTACTTAGCCTAGCATATGGAATCCCTCAAAAAATGGAAACTATTATTGCGGTTGTCATTTATCTGAGAAACTTCCAATCCCAAATTAACTCAGTTCTCTAAAATATAACACTAGGGGGAACCCAAAATAATGGGCCTCGCTTGCGGCATGAGGCAGGGGCATCTGGGCATCTCTGAGTTCCCTTCCTTCCCTTCCAAGCTCTTATGATCAAGTTCTAGACCTGTGTTCCTCTCCTCCTGCTGGCAGCATCTGGGATTGCAACCTGGGCCCTGGGTCCTGCTTGAGGAGAGGGGTTTATCCCAATGCTTAGAACAGCATGGTTTGGACAGGGTGGTCCCTCGCCCTTAGCCACAAGAGTTGCCATTTATTAAGCACTTCCTGTTTGCCTGGCATGACGCAAGGTGTTTTCCTTTTATGAGTTCATTTAATCCATGTAATCAGCTTTTTGCCCATGGGGAACTAGAGGCCTTAGAAATTAGTGTGACAGCCAATTGCACATGGCTGGAACGTGGATTGCCAGATTGTGATAGACTGAATAATGCTCTTCCCCAAAATGTCTTCATTCTAATCCTAGTAAGCTTGCTTACATGGTAAAAGGAACTTTGCAGATGTGATTTGAGTTCAGGATTTTGAGATGGGAAAATTACTGTAGATTATTCAGGTAGGTCCAGTGAATCATGAGTCCTTATACGATGGATGCAAGAGAAGCAGCATTGGCAGCAGCAGATGTGACAACAGAAGCAACGGAGTGATTTGAGGAGGGGCATGAGCCAAGAAATGCACGTGGCTTATCTACAAGAGGTTGAAAAAGACAAGGAAACAGTCTCCTCTGAAGCACCCAGAGGGAACACAGCCCTGCCGATGCTTTAATTTTAGACTTCTGACCTCCAGAACTGTAAGAGAATGCATTATGCTGTTTTAAGTCCCTAAGTTTGTGGTAATTTACTACAGCAGCAATAGGACATAAATACACAGATTTAGTAAATAAAAGAAAAACAAAAAGCTCAAACAAACAAAAAATGCCATAGAAGGCCCAGTTAAATTTAAACTTCCAATAAACACTATATAATTTTAGTATAAATATGCCCCATACTCACACACACAAAAAACGTTTATTCGAAATTCAAGTTTAACTGAATGTTCTGTCATTTTATCTGGCAATCCTAGGAGTGGTAGCAGCCAGAGCTAAAAGCCCCCACCCCCATCCCAGCATCTGGCAGAAACTGCCATGTTATCATAGCCCTAGTGGGTCAGTCACCCCCAACCCGAGCCACTTCTCTGGTCCCTGGAAGAGACTGTTTAAGGTCATTTCTTGGATACTGTGGGCTCTGAGTCCTAGACCACCAGCATCTCACTCTAGAAATGGATGAGTATCTTCAATTTGCCCAAAAGAGGGACCCAGAAGATTTGTCTCAAAGTTGTAGTTGAACAAAATATATGTTGGGGAGTGGGAAGAAGGGGGATTTCAATGGACTTCGGGTGGAGACTTGTCAAACCTTTCTCCAAGTTACCACTGTTTGGAGGGAACTTCATGAACTCCAAAGTAGGAAACATGCCATTATTGAACCAGATCCCAAGCTAGAATCATGTTACAGATGAGGAAATTGAAGTCCAAGGAGGAATGGGGACTTGCCCAAGCTCACCTTAGCTTACAATAGACAGATGTCCACTGGTTTGGAATCTACCCCTTTGAAGAGGCAAGTCCTCAGGGTAGCTGTGGTGGTGGGAAGGGTCTTGGAATGCTAATCCCGAGGTCTGGGTTTGAAGCCCTTTACTTCAAAGGGCTGGCCAGTTTCCCTTTCATGCAGTAGTGGAATTTCATAAATATGTGGATTTAAGGAGATCATGGATGTAAAACACCAGGTACATGGTAGTATGTTCCCGGGAAATGAGGCTTCTTTCCTTCCCTTTTCTGGGCCTTGGTTTCCCCATCTAAAAAACGAGGTGGAGTAGTCACCCGCCTTCCCCATTTCTCCCGGCTATCTTTTCCGCGACTCCAGTCATACCAGCCGAGCGCGGGCCGCCAGGTGGAGACACGAACCCGGCTTTGCGGCGCAAAATTGCACATGCGCACTCACAAGCGGGCGCCCCTCCTTTCCACGCCCCGGCACGTCACTTCCGGCGCGAGGGGCGGGGCCGGACCGGGCCGGCCGGGAGCGGAGTGCGGGTGTGATCTGTATTCGCTGCCAGAGCAGGCTCTCGCTCCTGTTGACCCGCGCTCCGCCCGGTAGCCTGGCCGGTGAGTGCCCGCGAGCCTGTCCGCGTACCCTGGGGGCGGCGGAGAGGCACCCCCGAGAGGGAGGGATAGTTGGAAATGGGAGCCCGAGGATAGAGTCCCCAGGACGTGGAGACACCTGGGGAGGGGGTGACAGCCGGAAGTGGGGGCCTCGGTAGGTTGTCAACGGGATATGGGGGTGGGGGTCTCTGGTATCTCAAGAGGGGTTGCTTCCTGCTCTGTCTGCTTGTTGAGGGGTGGGGGAAGGAGGGAGATGCTCCGCAGCATGATGGGCGCCGTGCGAGGAAGAAGAGACAGCCTTTGGGATTCCCTTCTCTCTCCCCCAGGAATTCCCTGCTTAACAAAAGATGTTTGCATCCCATTCGTATGTCCATCCATCAGTTCATTCACCAGACTCACTGAGCGCTGCTTTGTGCTTGACCCTGCTGAGGCCCCAGAGATTGAAAATGAAGCTCCAGGTGGGGTGTGGAGGGTATGAGCCCAGGATGGAGCTAGTCACATCTTCGCTCTCCCTCACTAGGTGTGTGCCCTTGGGCACGTCACTTAACCTCATATTTTCCACATTTACTGAGTATTATTAGGTTCATGCACTGGGGATAGCAGTGAGCATGATAGGCAAGTTCCCTGCTGTCACGGAATTTACATTCTAGTGTACAGTTTCCTCCTTTGTAAAATGGAAACAGTAATAATGCTTTCTCCAAATACTGTGAAGGTTAAATGAGAAAACGATGTAAAGAGCTTACTTAGCACAGTGCTTGATGCGTGGTGAAACACTCGAATACTTATTGGCTCTTTTTATCATTTTACTATGATGTAAGCTTCATAAAGGCAAAGAATTATATTGCGAAGGTGTCCCCAGTACCTATGGGCTCAGTGCTTAACACATGTTAAGTTATGTGATCAGTAATTATTTGGTAAATGAATGCACGGTGAAACTGACTTTGAAGAGCTTCCTGTAAAAACCCATGACACTCGGCTGCAATTTCTAAAAGGGAAATAGGAACCCAGTGCTGTGGAAAACTGGAGGGAATCACCCTGGAGGAGTCAGGAAAGGCTTCACAGGTGGTGACATTGGAGCTGGGCCTTGAAGGTGATGAGTTGTCTGGTTGGGAACAAAGGAGGAGAGGAAATTCCAGGCTGAGGCTATCAGAAGCACATGATGTGATCTGAAAATGGTAGGTCACTAGTTTGTTTTGGCTGGAATTTAATGTGCATTGAGAGGGGGAGTGGGGGTGGGGGTGGACTGAGGCTGGAGAGAGGCTATGAGGCTGGCCCTGCAGCCTTTGGATACCACAGCCTGTCTCCCGGGTAAGCACAAGATGGGACTACAGGCGTCTCTTGCTGTCTTCCTTGGAAACAGAACCCAGGGTGGGTCCTGTCAACCCATGGTTGTTGTGCCATTCCTCACCCAGCATTCCTCTGCCTAGCAAATTAAACTCACCCAGAAAATATTTATGGAGTGCAGACAGTATGTCTGACACCATGTTAGGTGCCAGGTTTCAGGTGACAAACAAGACAGAAGGCTTCTGGCTTCAAGCCACCATCATAAGCCTGGATTATTTGCAGTAGTCTCTAAGTGGTCTCTTTGCTTCTGTCTTCATCCCCATACAGTCTGTTCTCAAGACAGCAGCAGAGTGATCCTTTTAAAATATAAATTAGGTCATGTCACTCCTCTGCTCAAAACCTTCTATGGCTCTCACCTCACCCAGGGTAAAAGTTGAAATTCTTACTGGCCCACAAGGCCCTGCCCCATCAGGACCCCCAGTGCCCCTCCAAATTCATCTGTGAATACTCTCCACCTTGCTCACTTGGCTCCAGCCATACTGGCCTCCTTGCTTTTCCTAGGAAGAGCCAGGCATGTTCCTGCCTCAGGCCTTGCACTTACTCTTCCCCCACATATCTTCATGGCTGGTTCCCTCACCTCCCTCAGGTCTTTACTTAGATCCCACCTTAGAGAGGCCGTCCCTAACCACCCTATTTAAAACTGCAATCCCTATCCCCACGCACATCCAATTTCCTTCCCTGCTTGATTTCTCTTCGTAGCACTTAAACTTTCTAATACGCTATGTAGTTTATTTTGCTTGTAGTATGTCTTCCCCACTAGAATCTAAGCTCAATGAAGGCAGAATTTTTTTGTGTCTTCATTGCTGTATCCCTGGTACTTGGAAGAGGACCCTGTACCTAGTACTGCTCAATATTTGTTAAATGAATGAAGTGGCATCTAGTGGGAGACCTAGGGTGAATTGGCATTGGGCAGGTAAAGAAGAGGAAAAAGCATGCTAATCAAAGGAATCAGGATGTGCTCAGGACAGAAGAACACAGCTTTGAGAGGAAGTAAAAGCAGTTGGGTAGGGCTGGAGGTTGGGCTAGGTGCAACACCAGAGGCATTTGCAGAGATCCCTCAGACTATCTCTGCTTTCCCTGTTGAACTTGGAATGGAGGATCAGTGAAAGCCCGTGGACAAGAGCTTGGGCTTTGGAGTTGGGCAACCCTGCTGCCACCTCATTCCTGGAAGATCTCAAGCAGCTGTTTTGGTTAGTTCAGAGTGTTAGTTCAGAGTGTTAGAAGCAGACTCTAGGATGAAATGAGACCTGCCAGAAACTTACAGGAGAAAATGCCTGTGAAGGATAAAGGGGAGGCGAGCCAGAAGAAGCCAGGGGGAGAATTCAGACTGATGCAGGTGAGACTCCTGTGAAGGAGGTTTGGGCAGGAAGTCTCTGCCTGCAGTGCAGTTCCAAGAAAGGTTTGGCCAGGCCGACAGGGATTCCTCGAGCCAAGTCACCTGCTAGAGGAGTCTCACGTCTCACTCGGTACTGGCTGTGGTAGTCTGTGGGCAGTATGGCCTCGGTCTGCCCCAGAGGGGCAGCAGCAGCTGGGGCCGTCATAATTTTGCTTCCCTCAGCAGGAGAGCTGAGCACCACCTTTTCATGGCTACCGGATACACGTACATATGTACTGGTAAAAAATTCAAACAGTACAGTATAAGTTAAGTCCTTTTCCCACTTAAATGGCCATGTTACCTAAGGTAACCATCAGTAAGAGTTTTTTATATCTCCTTCCAGAAATTTTCTGGACACTTGTAAGTATATACATCTTAAAAACATAAATGCAGATATTTTATACACACTCTTCTGCAACCTGCTTTCTTTTTCCTTAACATATCAATTCCTAAAGATCTGCCTAATTTATTTTCATGACTGGATAGTTTCCCATTCAGTGCCATCTTGTTTAAGCACTTTTTTACAGATATACACTTGTTTCCAGTCTTTTGCCATTATAATCAGTACTGTTGTGGTCATCCTCATGTGCATCTTTTGCACATACATACAAGTATATGTCCTAGAAATGGAATTGCTGGGTCAAAGGGCATGGACTTGAAATTTTAATAGATATCAACAAACTGCCCTTGAAAAAGGCAACATCACCTTATATTCCCACCAACAGCAAGCATATCAGAGTGCCTGTTTTTTATTTTGCCAGTCAGAATCTCAAATTCACCCTCTTTTAATTTTGAGCAAGGTTGAGCACCTGACTACGTTTATAATCATGTAGCTGTGTTTAATGAAGAGCGTGCATCTTCTGCTACTGCTACCTGGGAGCCTCAGTGGGGAGATTCTAACCTCAGTCAGTCTGGGCGTATGGTTCACATCCTGCTCGTTACCCTGGTTAAGAATTACTGCTCTGAGGTTGCTTGGCTTGATAAAAATGTCCTTGTCCCCGTATGTCATGCTGCCCTGGGGTCTGAAACGAGCAGTGCTGGGCTTTATTAACTTCACTTGGGGCTTCTGTTTTGGCAGGATCCTGCTAACTAATGTCAGAAGAAAGTGACTCGCTGAGAACCAGCCCCTCTGCGGCCTCACTTTCTGAAAATGAGCTGCCGCCACCTCCTGAGCCTCCTGGCTACGTGTGCTCCCTGACAGAAGAGCTGGTCACCAAAGCCAGGGAAGAGCTGCAGGAGAAGCCGGAATGGAGACTTCGGGATGTCCAGGCCCTTCGTGACATGGTGTGGAAGGAGTACCCTAACCTGAGCACCTGCCTTGATGATGCCTTCCTGCTGCGCTTCCTTCGAGCCCGCAAGTTTGATTATGACCGGGCCCTGCAGCTCCTGGTCAACTACCACAGCTGCCGGAGGAGCTGGCCGGAAGTCTTCAATAACCTGAAGCCGTCGGCCTTAAAAGATGTCCTCGCTTCCGGGTTCCTCACTGTGCTGCCCCACACTGACCCCAAGGGCTGCCATATCCTCTGCATCCGCCCAGGTATTTTCCTAGACTGCTGCGGGGTGTGTGTGTACGGTGCCTCTGTTTGGGATGTCTGCCCAGCATGTGTCCCTTTCCTATTCCAGCCCCCTTTCCCATACCTGTTGTAGTCAAGGCTCTTTTGATTGCAAATGACAAAAACCTACTCAAACCATTTTAAGGAAAAGGTAAAGGGTTTAGTTTAAGGAATGGGCGTATCTCATAGAACCAGAGAGCTGGGTGCGCAGCAGATCTCTCTAGTGCCTGGAAGCAGGAACCAGACTGTCATCAGGAGCCAAGATGGGTATTTTCTGTCTCCGTTTCTGGCTGTCAGTCTGTTTGTCTCTCTGTGCCACACATTTCTGCAGCCTTTGCATATCTTCTTCACACTTCTCTCTCTGTAGAATGACTTTTGCTGCTTCTGTGCATACGGCTAAATCTGGCACCCCTGGCCAGCCAACTAAGTTCTGTCAATCCAAATTTCACGTTTTGAGGAGAGAGTATCTAGTGGGCCCAGGAATCTGCTCCTGGTCATAGGTTGCGAGCCTGCTTGCTAGGACCCTCTCAGTCCCCTCCTTTGTGAATAGGTTGGGGTAAAGATCTCCATGAAAGGGGGTGTGGGCTGGGCAGATGCTTGAAAAGCTGTCTACTATGTGCTCTCTCCAACCTTTCCTTCCTTTCTTCTACTTTGTTAAGCTACTGAAAGGATTCACTTTGATTCATTGTTTGATCTTAGTGCTTTATACCTTACATTTTCTTTGGCACCACAGTTTTCAGTTAGGAGCAGCTCTCTACCCCCTCCCTCCAAAAAGCATTTAGAGAAGGGTGGGAACACGTTTAGCTTGACATAGTGACTTAGGGGTGCTAGAACTCAAGCCTTCTGATTCATAATCCTGTTCTCTTCCATGACACCAAATGCATTTTAAAGTTAGGAGTGCTCTCCACTCTACCCCCAGCAGCAACCTTTTCCATCAGAACAGAGCTGAGAAACAAATTTCAAAGTAAGATTGCAATGTTCTTCTCAAGCAAGCCAGGAAAACTAGAACATGCTGGCAGCCTTCTTTTGCTCATGCATCCAGACTCCTCTTGAAGGGAAGTCTGTTGGGGAATAGAAACCTCCATGTATGTCCTCTGCCTTTAAGCCCTGTGTCACAGTTTCCTTTATTCATTCATCTCTTTGGAGATGAAACCATTCTTTTGAGTCTTGACTCTGTACGAGGTGCAGTGTTAACTGCTTTACCTGCTGTTTTGGACACTTTCCAAAATTAGGGGTGGTTTCTTTTAAAATAAGCAATGCAGCGGAAGTTTCAGGTCACCAGGAGGCCTAGAAAAGGCAGTAGGTTTTCCTGCTGCTCCTTTGTATTCAACTCATAAGAATATGACAAAACAGTCAGATATTACCACACTGGTTTGAGTTCTTTACTTGTTTTGTTGCAACCCTTTGCCAGTGACGTGCATTTTATTCCCCATATGTCTGGAGCAGATATGGACCCCTCCCCGCCAACCCAGATTTTCTTCTTAACTGGGTATCAGCTTTGCTTTTCTAAAACCTCTTCTGGGACATATGTGACTGGAAAGGATGGGGATGACATCCAGTTATGTGGAAACAAACTTAATTGGCAGCAACATTAAATAGCAAGCTGACACAATTTTTAGACAAAGATTTAGGAATTTTACACACTTAAATGTTCTATTGGTGAAAATCATGTTAAGTTTTATCTTTCTAAGAAAGGAGCACACAGATCTTGGTGGGATTCTCTTAAGAATAGTGGTTATCAGTTAACAGTTGTCATTTTCATCCTTTTCCCAAAGAGAGAGAAACACCTTTAAATATAAGGAGTGTATTATAGGAACCTCCAGCCACGAGAGGGAAATTTGATGAGGGATCTCCTGGAATTTATGCATGATTAGCTTACTCCATCTTCACAGCATCCCCTGAAGATGGTGTATGGGTTAGGACTCACTCTTGGTGGCCAGTGACAGGAAGCCAATTTGGATTGGGCACAGCTGGATTTGGGGGCGCACACTACAGCATTGGAAAGATGTCTCCATCTCTCTTATCTTTGGCCTGGGCATCAGTGTCAGGCCACCTCTTGACTCATGGGGCTCCTGAATCCCTGGTTCACATCCTGACCACTACAAGTAGGAAAGAAATATCTTTTCTTTCCAAAGGGCCAAAATTTCAGAATTGAGTCTCATTGACTCTGCATGACCTGGCTTGGCTCACACACTATGGCCACGAAGATGTAATGCCTGAGTTGGCCAAACTGGGTGACTTGCCCGCCTCTGGAGCCAGGAATTAAGTCAGTTCTCCCTGAACTCCATGACTAGAGTGGAGGAGGGCTGGTTCTCCAGGGAAAATCCGGGTGATGTTTTGAGAGTAGGAGGAAATGTCTGATGGCAGGAAGCACAGGTATCCACTCAGGTTGGTGTTATTATACCATTCTATTGACGAGGGGATTGATGCACAAGGTAAGGGAGTAACTTGTCTCAAACCATGTAGCTAGTAAGATTCAAACCTAGGTGTGTTTGACTTCAGGTCTCATACTTTCAACCTCAACACTGGATTGCATTTCCATTTCAGACTGTGCTGCTGTGTTTGGTATTAAGAAACATCAGCTCTGCTTAAGGTGCCACATTTACTGACCTAAATAGAATCATGGCCATTAGAATACCTTTACTTTCATTTTTTAAACAACAGTTTTAAAAGGAGATAAATTTTGGCCTGTTTGATTACTTGTTTGTTTTTTTTTTTCTATAACATATCGTCTATCTTTATGACCTTAGACAGATGGATACCCAGCAACTATCCAGTTACAGAGAACATCCGAGCCATATACTTGACATTAGAAAAACTCATTCAGTCTGAAGAAACCCAGGTGAATGGAATTGTCATTCTTGCAGACTACAAAGGAGTGAGCTTATCAAAAGCATCTCATTTTGGCCCTTTTATAGCCAAAAAGGTGATTGGCATCCTTCAGGTATGGCCCGTATTTGTCGTGTGCCCTTCCATGTTTGTTTTCGGTTTTTCTCAGGGCCCTGTCAATTTACTGCAGGTCTTAGATGATTCACAAGACTGCCTTCTTCCTCCTACAATCAAAAAAATACAAAAGCATTCATTACATGAGGAAATTTACTCCTATTTTCCACTCATTCTCATCAGGGTCTCTGGCAGTTTCCAAGGTGCCTCTTTAACCTGGGCAAGATCAGCTTTAGGGCAAGAGTCCAAAAGGCAAGGCAGGGACATGCTTTTTGTCTTTTTTTTTTTTTTTTTTTTTTGACGAGAGGGCAGAGGAGTTCTCCTAACAAATGAAACTGACTGGGAAATTGTGCTTCTGTCCCATCGAGGGGGCCTCTCACTTGCTCTCTGTGTGACCTGGGGATGTGGAATGCTTTTGGACTGTGTTTTGTCCAGATGCTTTCTCACCCCATGTTCTGCATTTCAGAACACAGGTCACTAGAAGAGACTGGGAACCATAAAATCCTCTAATTCAAACAAAAGTTCTTTACGTATCTGCACAGTGCTTAACAGTTTGCAGAGCACTTTTACAGTCATTTTAATCAATTCAGTCCTTCAGGGAATCCAGTGAGATAGGCAGGGCAAGAGTTATTTTTTTCTTTTTGATAAGATGAGGAAACTGAGACCTAGAGAGGCTGTGACTTGGCTGAAGTCACACAGCTCTAAGTAACTAAAATAGGTTTTGATTTGTTGTTCATTCTGACCCACCAAATGGGGTGCTGTGTCTTATGAACTAGGGTGCACCAGGGATACCACAGTTCTCAGTTGAATTTCATGAATGTGTCTGACCCCCTACTGTGCATCACCAGGCTCATTATTTAAACAAATAAATGTCACTTTTGGTTATTATCCTAACTCTTTCCCTGAGGCTTGTCTTCCTGTTTACCCACCACTTGGGCATCTTTGAGGAGGCCATGGGAATCAGACCAGGCTGATGCTGGGGCCTAAAATGAAGAAGATTTGAAAGGGGGACGTGGGCGGTGAAAATGGACTCTTTGCAGATGCTCCAGATGTTCTAACACCCCTTTCCCTTCACCCCGCAGGATGGTTTCCCCATTCGGATAAAAGCAGTCCATGTAGTAAACGAACCTCGAATATTCAAAGGCATTTTTGCCATCATTAAACCATTTCTGAAGGAGAAGATAGCAAATCGAGTAAGTGATGGTCCTGTTGACCTCAGATACTTTAAATGCATTTTATTTCTGCTCCCTTGATTGGTTGGTGACTTGTTAGTACTTCTCTTAGTTTATTATTTTTTCTTTGGGACGACTCATCTGGAAAGTACATGGTTACAGAGAAAATAAATGAACCATCCTCTTTGTGAAGGGAAGATGAAGTTAATGAGAATGTATTATTTGACAATAGAGAGAGCAGAGCCAGGATTTTTATCATAAGAGCCTCCCTACTCTGTAATCATATAGACTTTTCAGTATCCTGGCTTGGGTCTTGTGAGGTGACACTATATTTTATGGGTAGGAGGACATGGAAAGAGGGCAGGTAGAAGCATCATCATTGGGCAGTTAGTTAAAAAGAGTTACGGTGATTTCTTACTGGAGTATCTTAGGGTTTGCAAGTGCTGTTTAAGCCTTTCCATTCACCTCATTTGTTGCCTCACTGTAGAAAGTCTGTGGAGCAATTCATGGTCTCTGAGATGTGTGAATTGTTAACTGACCTCTTATTTAAGAAGGGATGGATGGCACTGGAAAAGTTGGTCTTCCTTTCTAATCTAGAAGAGTGAGTTCTCTTAACCTTTCCCATTTCAGCTGATTGAAATGAAATGGGAGATATTTTTCACTTTCTTCCCCAGACCTAGGAACATCGTGGTCATTCCAAAGACTTAGTCTCAAATTTTACTCTTTTATACTCTTGGTCCTGAATTTTACACCCTGGGAATCTCATGGCTGCAAGGGAGGGTCCTTAAAAGTCTAGGGGTTCTCGGATGCAAGTCTGGTATCACCTGGAGAAGTTGTCAGAAATTCAGATTCCAAGGCTCTTCTGAGGCATCTGATTCATCAGCTCATGGTGGGACCCAGAAATCTGTGTTTAAAAAATCTCCTTAGGTGATATGCACAGCTGATGGCCAGCTAGGTTTGAGAACCACTAATTTGTGGCCTCCATGCCTGGGTTTAAACCCATATTGGTTCCTGGAGATCCTGTTGGAACCTCTTTTTACCAAAACATCCTTTGGACCATGTCTTTTTTTTTTTTTTTTTTTTAATTCGGTTTTATTGAGATATATTCACATATCATACAATCATCTGTGGTATACAATCAACTGTTCACAGTACCATCATATAGTTGTGCATTCATCACCCCAATCTAGTTTTTGAACATTTTTCTTATACCAGAAAAAGTAAAAATAAGAATAAAAAATAAAAGTAAAAAAGAAGATCCAAATCATCCCCCCTGACCCTATTTTTCATTTAGTTTATGTCCCCATTTTCTACTCATCCATCCATACACTGGATAAAGGGAGTGTGATCCACAAGGCTTTCACAATCACACTGTCACCCCTTGTAAGCTACATTGTTATACGATCGTCTTCAAGAGTCAAGGCTTCTTGGTTGCAGTTTGATAGTTTCAGGTATTTACTTCTAGCTATTCCAATACGTTAAAAACTAAAAAGGGTTATCTATATAGTGCGTAATAGCGCCCACCAGAGTGACCTCTCGACTCCATTTGGAGTCTCTCAGCCACTGAAACTTTATTTTGTTTCATTTTGCATCCCCCTTTTTGCACCATGTCTTTTACATCTCTGAAATGCTCTTATTTGTGGCCCATGATGTTGTTTATTTGTTCTTTCATATGTTCATTCATTCATTCAGAAATATTTATAGATCAGTTGCTCTGTGCAGGCATGTTTCAGATTAACAAAATAGACAAAAATCCCTGCCCCAGGAAGTTTACATTCAAGAGGGCAAGAGTGTCAATGGATTATATATATTACTTTATATTAGAATGTGATTAAGTGCTAAGGAGAAAAATAAGCCAGAGAAAGGGAGTAATGAGTGTGGGAGGTGGGGAAGGGATTGCAATGTTCAATAGGGTGGTTAGAGATGGCATCATTGAGAAGTTGGCATTTGAGCACAGACTTGAAAGAGGTGAGGGAGCAAACTACGTGGGTATCTGGGGAACCAGCAACCGCAAAGACCGTGAGGTGGGAGCCTGCCCAGCATTTTGGAGGCCAGTGTGGCTGGAGCTGAGAACAGAGGGGAGAGTGGTTAAGAGAAGTCAAAGAACTAATGGGGGGCTAGATTGTGAAGGGGCTCATGGGCCATCGAACAGGCTTTGAACTTTTACTCTGTGTGAGATGGGAGCAACGGAAGGTTGTATGTAAATAGAGGAGTGATGTGATCTGACTTAGGCTTAAGAGCTTAGACTATAGTGGGGTGAGGGTGAGGTCAGGGAGACTGGGGAGGAGGCTCTTGTGAGAATCCAGGGGAGACCTGATGGTGGCATGGATTAGGGTTGGTAGCAAACTAGTTGGATTCCCGGTATATTCAGAGTTTCAGCCAACAGGGCAGGGAGTATGAGGAAAAGAGAATTGAGGATACTCCAAGCTTTTTGGGCTGAGGAATTGGAAGGGAGGAGTTGCCATTAACTGTTTCTTTATTTAGATATTTTTGAGTCACTTAGCCATGAAGTAGATTACTATATTACAGAGTAACCTAAGGCCATGTGTTTTATTTCATTCCCTGTTAGTTTTTCCTTCATGGATCTGACCTGAACTCTCTCCACACGAACCTTCCCAGAAACATTCTCCCCAAGGAGTATGGGGGCACAGCTGGGGAGCTGAACATCACTGCCTGGAACGAGGTGCTGCTGGCCTCGGAGGAGGACTTTGTGCGAGAGTTCTGCCAGCCGCTCCCTGCCTGCAACAGCATCCTGGGCGAAGCCCGGCCACCCGAGGGGCCGACCTCTGACGTGCAGTGTGATGACTCCTTGCGGGCTGTGAAAGCACAGCTCTATTCCTGCTATTAGCCAGTCCCAGTGAGTGTCGCCATTGATTCATCCTTTCTTCTTTTCCTCTCCGAAGAGAGAATCTGAGGTGCACAAGGAAAATCTGAGGTGCCATGGATTCAGTCTTGTCCTCGTAATTGAACTACAGCTTGGAGGAAAAGCCTGTTGAGCTTCAAGGGTGAGGGATGGGGCAAGCCTTTGGTTACTTGAATTACCCCGTGGAAGACATGGAAAATGTCAGCAGTGATTCCCAAGTGTTTGCAATCCCAGTTTGCAGCTATTAATCCAGAAGCTGTATCTGCTTCTTGGGCATCTTGAAGCAAGAAAAGTCAGGATCCCACTTTCCAGGAGAAAACAACCTGATTGCCAGTCAGCATACTCCTGAGAGACAGGGTGGCTGGATTTGCAAGGGGGCCAAACGTGACACGTGGGGAGTTTTTGTCTTTCAGTGAACCCTAACTATAGACCTCTGCTGCTCATCGGGAAGCTTCCAGTTTGAGGTACAGGCTCTGGTTGCCTTCACGGGAGTTGGAAAGCCTCTTAACTGGATGAGGCAAGCATCGGGACATCAGCACTGCCTGATCAAATTCAGGAGCCAGAGATTTCAAAGCGCCTCTGGGATTCACGGGTTGAATCTTGCAATAGAAACTTGTTTTCCCAAACCCATAAAGCCTTAGCCCTGGTTCTCAATGGAATCATACAGGGTCCTAGAAGTATATGATTTTACTCTACCCAAAATATTGGATTCCAGGCCAGTGTAGCTAAAAGAATTCTGGCCTAGGAATTAGAGACCTGGGTTCCAGCCCCAGATGTGTGACCTTGAATGAGACATGGGCTTCTGTGGGCCTCTGCTTTCTCATCTGTAAAATGAGGCTGGATGAAGTGACGCCCAGGGCCCTTTTGGCTGCTGAGGTTCTGGGATTTGGTTAAGTTATTGAATAATGTTACATACTGGCTTTCGGCCTAGAAAAAATGACTCTTTAGATGAAAGTGGTTAGATCCTGTTTTCTATCACATGTGGGCCTTTCCATTAGGGATCTGTCACATTTGGCCCTGTCTTTAAAGAAACTAGTATGTATATTCCTGGGACTTAGTATATCGACTACCTTTTTGTAGCAGTGGTTCAATTCAAAAAGGATGGCTTTTGTGAATGTTTAAGAGGACAGGTGAGATGACCAGGATGCCACATGAATCTCTTCTGTTGCTGAGATTCTGGTGGTATATTGTAAGCCTGGCCACAGTGAACGTTTACAAAACTTGGAATTCTTTAAACTCTGGTCTCTGGAAATGAATACAATGGCAGATTATTACTGGGCCCCTGCGGGTACACCCACCTGTCCAAACTCTGTTGAGTCTCTCTCTCTGCCATGGGCAGACAGATGTCATTCAGTCCAGGCAGCCTGAACATTAGCTCTGTGTTTCAGCACTTTAGACTCTCCCTTCAAGAATTTAGCCTTAGCCTAAGCATCAGATTAGGTGGTTCAGCCGATGGCTTTTGACCTGTTTTCCTCCTCATTCCATGTAAATTATGGTGTTAAGAATTATGGTGTTAAACAATGATGAGAACTATGTGTTGTGTACCTTCTCCAAGCATTTGGCAGACATTATAACCAGTCAAGGTAGAAGAGAACAGTACTCAGACAATCAAAGGCCAGTCTGTTGTTTTATGGAGCTGTTCATCTTTACAGCACTTTTAATAATGTCTAATGGTGTTGGTAGAAATTATTTTACTTACCTCATTAGTGCCAATTCTAGGGAAAGTTCTTTTCACCATAGATGCTAACTGGATCCTCAGGGGATCTGGCTGAGCTGGAAGTGCCAAACACACACCCCCAGCTGCCTCTAGTTTCACCTAAGGATGCTGTGACCAGTATTGCTGAAGGTGGCAAGTGGGACAGTTCAAGTAGAGGGTTCAGATCCTAACTGCCTGGGCAGGAGAATTTGAGGCTTTCCACATCCCAATAGGAAACAGGAGATGAAAAGTAAAACTAGAGGAAGAGAGAAATGACTCACTCAGCCCCACCAAGTTGTCAAGGCTTGAACTCTACATTGGGATCCTGGCCAGTTGCCTTTGTCTATGTGACTTAACATTACAGATGGTCAAATTCACCTAGAGAAACAACTGGAAGACCAGGAGGGTGTTGCCCATTTCCCAGGCCTTTCCAATTTGACAGAGAAGGAGCTGTTTCATTCAGCTTCTGGGCTGAGGTTTGTCTGCTTCCTGGAGCTGCTGTGCTTTGTGTCGGCGCCAAGGAGAGATCAAATGGTTTGGGCACCTCTAGAGGTTTGAACCAAGTTGCTAAAGCAGGACATCCCTGGAAAATCCAGGCAGCCTCAGTGTGGACCCAGCCTGTGTGCTTGGAGTCACCATGGGAGCACACAGTGAGCCTTACCCAGTAGTGGGGAGAGCACTGGCCGCCTGGGCAGCCTGAGCAAATGAAAACATCGGGGAGCAGAACCAGGAGTGTCTTCCTTCAGGAAAAAGTTCTGGAAATTAACTTTTCCCTTAACTCAGGTGGTGTGGTAGCGGAAAGAGAAAGGGATTGTAAATTAGGAGACCTGAGTTCCATCTTTATCTTGCCCTGTGGCCTTGGGAGAATCACTTAACATCCCTGCATCAAAATAGGATAAAGGGAACTACAGGCTGATCCCTGAAACTCTCTGTTCCCTCCATTTAATTGGCTTTACTGCCACAGGGATACTGTATCTTTTTAGAGGCTTTTTTTCTCTTTCTTTTCCAGTCATCTGGGTTTTATTTAGGAAATCTAGGTTTGAGTGAATTGGCACCTAAAACTTCCAAATGAATCTGTAAGCTTAGATAATATGGACATTTTCTTCCTTTACTTCCTCATACCCTTACCCAGAATTCTGGACAATGTACCTCTTCCTGGCTTCCTATCCTGCCTTCATGGGGGAACACTGGAAGAAAGCTTCACAAACAGCCTGAAGTACAAGCTCCGGCTTCCCATCTTGAGTTTCTTTACTTGCTCCTGGCTGAGGTGGCTTTAGATACCTGAGAGCTCATCCTGCTTTCACAAGGAGTCACTTGTCCTTAGAGGTTTATAAACACTTTAGGTTCTAAGAATATTGTTTTTGCCTGAAATATAGCCAGGGCAATAAGACATTTTTCCTGAATTCCTGTGAGATACTGAGCCCTGCAGAATTCTCCCTGGGGCAGACAGTTTCTTTAAATGCTGTCAGATTCTCAGATCAATTGTGGGAATTTTTCATTTGGTTAGCTCGAGAACTGTTGTGGGCATTATTGTAATACCTCATTTTAAAGTTTTCAGCTTTTAAGGTTTTCCTTTGAAACCTCTTCTTTCATTTACGGTGTAACATGTTAGCTAAGCTAATGACAGACATGGCTGTCATGTAATTATGAGAGGTGTGGCGATACCAACAGAGATATGTCACTTCTTCAGGAGAGATGTCAGTTCTGGCAATATCTCTGTGTTGGGGGGATTTAATTTTGTAGATCTAGAGTAAGCTCCTTTGATTGCCTGTCTCAGAGAACCGTCAACTATTCCTACATGGTAAGAGCCTGCTCTGTGGGGTGGCCTGCTATGACTTGCTGAAGGGGGTGATAGTGATGAATTTAACATTTTTCAGTTAGCTTTTTCACAATCACTTTGGGCAGCATGTTTGGTCAGGCAGTAAGTTAGTTGCTGTTGTGGATTCTTGTGGGCATGCCTCAGCTTCTTGGTATATCTGATGGGAATGTGTCACAAGTGAAATACTTGAAACCCCTCTGTGGCCAAGAGCCTCTGACACCACTGAGGAAATGGGAGGTGGGCTAATTTTATGACCAGTTTGGAGCACCGCTTCAGCCACTGGTCACATCCCTTGCTTCAAACTGAAATTCAGTTTGGCTTTGAATGTAGGGACACATGGCAGTTGATTCATCTACTTCAGTGTTTGTTTTGACCAAAAATTTATTTTTCTAGTGCATTTTCTAAGAGTGGTATAACCATGTAATTTTAATATGCATGACTGGGTACTATTAAAAAATCCCTGTAAGATTTTGTGTATGTGGCATTCTTTTGTGACAACAACAGTTTGGATAAAGGTTTTGAGGTTTCTTACTCATGGTACGATAGCCCAGGCAGAGCCTCCACGTGAGGCGGGGTGGGGATGGGGGGACACTGTGGCAACCCAGTTCCACAGATGTCAGGCTGGCTCCCTTGGAGGGACATGTGCACTTAGAGGACACCAGGGTATAGAAAGGAGAATAGAGCTGCACAAGTGGTAGACAAGAGGCCACTTTTTTTCAGTTCATGAGACCTAGCTGTACTTCCCACACTGGCCTTGAATCCTTCCAATAGTAACAGTTGGAGTATTCATGTGGGTTGAGCATCAATTCTGTTAAGTGTTCACACTGCCATACATGATCTCATTTAATCTTAAAACACCCTTAAAGAAGTAGCATTTTTGCCCATGAGGAAAATAAGGCACAGTGAAGTTAAGCAGTATGACCAAGGACACACATCTAGCCAAGTTATGGAACTAGGATTCAAAGCCAGACAGTGCAACTGGAACCCACTATTTCCTCCTACTGGTTGGAACTAGGATGGCCAAGTCTCTTCCTTATTTTTTATTGTGGTAACATGTATACAATATAGCCTTTCCCATTCTAACCACTTTCAAGTATATTATTTAAGTGGTAATTACCTTCACAATGTTATGCTACTATCACCAACATCTACTACCAAAACTTTTCTATCACCCCAGACGCTCTGTACCCATTAAGCATTAACTCCCCATCCTCACCCCCAACTCCACCCCCGGTTCTCCAGGTCTCCTCATCTTGTACCCAGATAAACCCCAGACAGAACCTAAAGGTAAAGAAGTAGAAATCTTTTATGGAGTAAGAAGTGTCAGTTTCAAAACCAGCTGTTTTCTGGCTTCTTTGAAAATATAAAGCACTGGTTCTTAACCTCTGAGACCCAAACTGTAACTGAACATTTTATTCCAGAAGCACCTATAAGCAAACTCAGAACTTTTGAGGGGACACTAGGGCTTGGCTCGAGCAGCTTTGGTCCTGTGGTGTGCTCGGCTGTTTCTCTCAAATGCCCAGCTCCCACCCCTGGTTCGTTTCTGCAGAAGAGCACTCTCTGCCCCAGAGGAGACTAAAGCTAGGTCTCCCTGGTGGATCTGTTGTGTGGGTGATGGGTCAGTTGAGAAATATTCTAACACAGGATGTCCCTACACTTACATGGCTTTTGATGATGCAACAGGTAAGTACTTAACATTGCAGCATAACCAGCTCTTCAGGTCAGCCTTTCCTGAGGAAGTTGTGGAACTTGGGCCAACATACTCACTCCTGGAAAAATGGAGCTATCAGCTCCAATCCTTTTTCTTCACAAAGGGGTTGCAAGATCAACTGAGTTACTGAATGTGAACTCACTCCATAAGGCACAGGGAGTTATTTTCCATGTTACAAGTCAGTACTTTCTAGTTTCTTTTCTAAAATACCTCTTAGGTTTTCTTAAATGCCCACTCTTCCCATGGTACTCCTTTGGCACGTCTATAATCAATGGCAGCAAATGGTTCATGCTACTGCATTTAAAGCTGGTGAGTAATAAAATCCTTTAAAAAGGCACCACTTTTCAGAAAAAAACTTTTTTTGTGGACAAGTCACTAATTTCCCTAAACTTTAGCCTGCTCTGTCAAAGGGGGAGAATAATCACTATCTTACAGAGGTGTAGATAATGATTGTTCATTGCTTGGTACACATAACTATTTATGTGGTATCTGTTATTATTCTTCACGTGAGGATAAAAACATCATGGAGCCTGAGTCACCCAGCAGTAATGAGGACATCATTAAATAGGCTGGCTGATTCGGGCTCCTAAGTAACAAGATGGATAAACCAACAGAACAGGAGTAAAGAGATGAACAGCAGCTCCCATTAGCAAGCATAAGCCTGCTATCTGCTCTCTGTTTGCATGGATGAAATGCATGACTCACATTATTTGAATACTCACTTAGCCTGAATGTGTAAAAAGAAAAATGCAATCAAGCAAGGACCAATAATGGACATAGAGCTCTACTGGTTTATACTGGTTTACACTGGTTGAGTTATAGTTTGGTCCAGAACATCGTAAGGCCTTGATAACCAGGTCCACAGCCATTCTGTGGTAGTTTCTTTGATTATCAAGAGAATTGTTTTGTTTCCCAACCAAGTACTTTGCAAAACCAATTTAGGAAGTAAACTAATCCAGCGTGGGCCTGCAAGCTTTCTCCCACAGCAACTAGGTAAAAGCAGCAGCCGCTGCTGTTGCCTCTGATGAATTCCTAGAGCACATTGCTGACCTCAAAGCCAGAGCCCTCGATCTGCAGTCCTGAGGGCCAGACAGCCTGTTCACAGGGAGGAAATACCAGATGCTTCATCTGGAATAGATGACACCACAGTAAAACCTGATAAGTCAAAATATTCCCCTGCTTCAAAGTATTACTCAAAATGCTGGCACTATTTATACTGGTATACAATTTACCCAAGTCTAAAGTAAACTACTGAGCTTACTACCAACCGGCAGACTTAACTCATTCTTATCATTCCATCAAGCAAAGGAGGACACTATCCACCCCCCCACTACCCAATTTTTAAAAAATAATTTTTATGTCAAATTAATATCAAAATTATCAACATGAGAAAAAATCAGAACTTTATTGGTCTTTGTTACACGTTAGTTTTGTATTGCTTTTGTTTTGAATTACATAAGTTGGAGGTGGGGTACCATAATCTTTTTGAAGTTAAGGACCTTTAAAGATCATCTGACTGGCCCTGCTGTGAACAAATACGGGGCATCTGCTTTACACTGGTAAAATAGGTGGCTAAATCTCTCGTCTCATGCCCCCTTCTCCCCAAATCCCTTGCAACTTTACCTCTGAACCCTGACATAAACCACTGTATTGAAAGACAGTGGTTCTGACTATTCATACAAAGCCCTGCTTCCCTACATGCCCCCATCACCACCTGAGCTGAGACTGCCCCCTCTATGTTCCATCTGCTTAATTCTCTAAGTAACACCTCAAATCTTTGACTTCGAATACTGTCCAGTCTCATTTTAGACCATATGGATTAGTAGCTGCTGTCAGAGTGTTTAGGGTTAAGCACCTTGCAAAATAACTTTTCTTCTCTAAAATTCTTACGTACTAGGTAATGTCTTATACAAATGAAGAAAACATTGAGGCTCAGAGAGGTGCAGTCATTTGCCTACGGTCACAAAGCATAGTGTGTACTCAAATATTAGCTGTCCAGTTTGACAGCTAGAAAATGGCAAAGCTGGGATGCAAATGGTCTGACTCCCTAGCCTCTGCTTGTGACCATTCTTAACTGACCACCTCCATCCTTCTAACCCAACCTGCTCCTCTTCTTCTGTTTCTTGCCTAAATAAACGGAACCACCATTTGCCCAGGTGATTAAACCAGAATCACTCCAGAATCTACACCCCCCCATATATAATCAACTAACAACTTAAACATTCTAATTATTAAGTAGCTCTCAGCTGTCAATTTCTCCCCATCACCACTTTCACTTCTCTATTTCACACTAATATAAACTCCCCAGTTTCATCTCTTTTAAATCTATCCTCAATATATTAGCCACAGTAATTGAAGATAAGATTTGTTTACATCACTGAATATGTTCCCTGTCATACTCAACATAAGGTTCAAACACTTTAGTGTGGTTTACAAAGCTCTTTATAACCTAGTTCCTGCCCACCTCTCCATTCTGGCTTTACTGAACAATTTTTTTTTTTTTTTCATCTCCCTGCTTTTAAAATGCAGTTTCAACTGCCCTTCAGCAATGGTTTCCTACTTTCCCATTTCTCAACTAGTTAATTCCTATCAGTTCTTGAATTAGACATCACTTCCTCCAGGAAGCCTACAAGCCACTCTACCACCCCCGGCATCCCTCCTTTGAGCCCTCTACAGTTCCTAAAACAAGATAACATGTTTAAAGTTGTATCCCCAGAACTAAACATTGCTTGGTGCAGAATAGAGACTCATAAACAGGACCATCCTGCTAGGTGCTTAATAAACCTGACTGCCCATATAAGTCCCCAAAATATAGAATGGCTGCTAACTCATAAAAGCTGTTAAAGAAAGGGCCTTAAAAGGTAAAGTCTATTTTAATCAAATACCTTTATAGTGCAAATGGAATAAATTCACATGCATTTTAATTTTAGATATTCATAACATGAGAACGACAGAGACTAAAGTGGCAGTATTTTCCCAGGTAAATCTTCATTTAACAAAACCTACAAAGCATGTACTGAAATTAACATATCTGGCAAAGCCACAGACTAGAATCAAGCAACAGCATCAATGCTGTTAGTGTGGGGGGAAAAAAAAAGTAAATGAAAAAACTCAAAACATCAAAGCAGTAGCCTTAACAGCAACCAATCTTCTAGGGAAGGGCCTACACACATATTCCTTTCCCCAAGCACTATGATGCTTATACCTCTTGAGAGTTTAAGCAATAACACAGTGCTTTATCCCACGAGTTAGGGCTTTCACATAAATGCATTTTTTTTTTTTTTAAGGATATTGCAATAGAAATATATTGATGGCCTCAAATATCCAACATTTTCTATCTTACGTCTTAAATCAAACTTGTGGAACCTACAGTTCTTTGTAAAGAACTCTCTTCACAGCACAGCTGTAGTTCACTTTAAAATACAAAACTGTTCCTTTTGCACTATATCCTTATGAATAAACATAATATAATATAAATGAAAGTTTAGATCCTGCATAAAGAATTATTCAGTCTTGCCATCTGTTATAATCCTGGATATAGACAAATCTGCAAAGTGTTCACTTAATAGTTTAGCTGAAGCAAAAAGAAGAGGGATATGGGTGTTCCGCAAAGGAGACCTTTATGAGTTTCAGTGGTCTCCTGGGTGGTCTTCACTCAGAGCTTCAGTTGAAGTCCCGACTGGTGAGGATTAGAGGAGCTATGAGGGTCCAGACATAAAGGAAAAGGCAGACCCAGCTGGAGCTGATTTTGACCCACACAGCTGGCCACTTGTGGGTCCCGCTCTGGAACTCTGCATCGGGGCTAAGAAAACAGGATAGAGTCAGGTAAAGGAGTTCCCCATGAAATCAGCATCCAGCAACCTCCCAACCAAAGACAAGAAAGTCTCCAGTGAAACCTGGCTGGTACTACCCCCCCAGTAAGTTTCCAGAGGGGACCCGAGGAAGCCACTGCTTTTAGTTTTTAGGAGCAGGAGATTCTCTCAAATAGCTTTTGTCTCCTTGCCAGCATGAAGAACCCTGACTAGTCTATTCCTTGGTAAGGTTCTTCAGGAATATTCGGCTATTCTTGTCTTTGGCAAAAGTCTAGATGAAGTGGCCTTCCTGAAACTTCTCTTCCTTAGCAAATTATTACTTTGACCTGAACACTTGGATATGGTCATCTCCAGACACAGAGAAAAATTAGTGAACAAAGGTGGGTCAGATTACTTTATGTTACAATCTTGTCTCTCTGGCAACTCAAATCTGGAACAGGTCCCCACAATTTGCACTGCAAGGATTTCAACTGGGTTTTAAATGCAAGAGGAGAAAGTCAGAAGTATTTCATAGAACAGCCACATTGAACCCAACTTCAAAATATGGGCAAAAGAAGGGGACTATGAGATCAGAACAATGGATAAATTTACAGGCAGGCCAGGAGGCTAAGGGGTTTTGTCTGTGCCTCCTACCTGTTCCATTTGGTCAGGGTCATCATGACATACAAGGAAGCCAAGCAGAGCATGAAATGGAAGAAGGAGTAGTTGTACTGCACTCCCTCTTTCTCGTTGTCCACAGCCCGCCGAGGCAGTCCATCTTCTTCATCACCGGCACCACTGGTAGCTGCATCACTGAGGATCACACTGTCACTCCCTGACAGGGTCAGCTTGCGTACTTGGCTATTGCTGGAAGTACGGAAGCTGGAAAATGATCACAAGGAAGACAAATCAGAAAAGGGCCATGATGATGAACTTGCTGCCACTGGCCTATATACATGAAGGTTATTTCTAAGCTACTTTACCTTGGGGACTGAGTTAAAGGCCTTCTGAAGGCCCTGCTTAAAGTTAGGGGCTGTTGCCTGTTGTCACAAGACACAGAACACTCTCATCAGTTACTCTACAATGGCTTAATCATTTAGGAGCTCCCCATGACATGGTATGCTCTCTTGATTTCACAAGTGCCTCTTCCATGCTTGGAACATACCACCTACCACCTTTCTCCCAGCTGCATCTTCAAGTTAATGGACTATGTGCCATTTCTTCCAGAATACTCTCCCTGGCATCACCCCCTCACCAGGCTGGATCAAGAGACATTCCTGAATTCCCGCTGCCCACTAGGCTTCCCTCTGCCACAACACTTATCATATTGTGCTGAAAGCAGCTGATTATATTCCTGTCTCTCTAAAGAACTTAACAATGACCTTAGTCATCCATGCATCTCTGGCACACAGGTGCTCACTAAGTTTCATAAAATGACGATCTGAATAAGGACACACAAACAAAGGACAAAAGCTACATGACCATCTCAATAGACACAGCAAAAGCCTTTGAGAAAATCTAACACCCTTTCAGAATAAAAACTCAACAAACTAGGAAGAGAAGTGAACTTCCTCAACCTGACAAAGGGCATCTATGACTAACCCACAGCTAACATCATACTTAATGGTCAAAAACTGAAAGCTTTCCCTCTAAGATGAGGAACAAGACAAGGATGTCCATTCCTACCACTACCATTCAACATTATATGGAGCTTCTAGCCAGAGCAATTAGGCAGGGGGGAAAAAAAAGGAAAAGCATCCAGATTTGAAAGAAAGAAGTACAACTTTCTCCATTTGTAGATGATTTGATCTTCTATATAGAAAATCCTAAGGAATCCACACTCACACACACACACACACACACACACAAAATTAGAACTAATAAGTGAGTTCAGAAAGGTTACAAGACACAAGACCACACAAAAATCAACTATATTACTATACACCAGCAGTTCACCCCAAAATTAAATTAGGAAACAATTCCATTTACAATAATACCAAAAAGAATAAAATACTTAGGAATGAATTTAATAGAAGAAATGTAAGACTCATATGCTAAAAACTATAAAACATCATTGAAAGAAATTTAAAGATGGAAATAAATGAAAAGACAGCTCATGATCATGGATTAGAAGAATGACTATGGTTGAGATGGCAAAACTCCCCAAGCTGATCTACAGAGTCAGTGCAATCCCTATCAAAATCCCTGCTGCTTTTGCAGAAATTGACAAGTTGATCCTAATTTCATATGGAAATGCAAGAGACCCAATTAGCTAAAAAAATCTTGCAAAAAAAAGAACAAAGTTAAAGGACTCACACTTAACTGATTTCAAAATTTACTACAAAGCTAGAGATCTGTATAGCACAGTACTGGCAAAAAGACAGACATTTGGATCAATGGAGATAATTGAGAGTCCAGAAATAAACCCTTACATTTATGGTTAACTGATTTTTGGTAAGGATGCCAGAACAATTCAATGGAAAAGAACAGTCGGTCTTTTCAACAAATGGTGCTGAGATAACTGGATGACATGCAAAGAATGAAGTTTAGTCCCCTACCTCAAACCATATACAAAAATTAACACAAACGAGTCGGTGACCTAAATGTGAGAGTGAAAACTCTTAAAATAAACTGGACTTCATGCAAATTAAAAACTTTTATGCTTCAAAGATTAGAAAGTGAAAATACATAAAGTGAAAAAAAAATATTTGCAAATCATGTATCTGATAAAGGATTTGTATCCAGAATCTATAAAGGACTCTTATAGCTCAACCACAAGAAGACAACCCAATTTAAAAAAGTGGGCAAAAGATTTAAATAGACATTTTTCAAAGAAGATATATAAATGGCCAATAAGCACATGAAAAGGTGCTCAACATCAACAGTTATTAGGGAAATACAAATCAAAACCGCATGAGATTCCACTTCACACCCTCTAGGATGGCTAAAATAAAAAAGACAATACAAGTATCAGTGGGGATGTAGAAAAATTACAAGTTTCATACATTGCTGGCAGGATTATAAAATGATGCAGCCGCTTTGGAAATTCAAAAAAGTTAAAACGTAGAGGTACTGTATGATTCAGAAATTTCACTGCTAGGTATACATACAAGAGAACTGAAAAAAATACATCTATACAAAAACTGGTACACAAATATTCACAGCAGCATTATTCATAATAGTTAGAAAATACAAACAATCCAAATATCCATACAATGGACTATTACTTAAGCAAAAGAAAAGAAAGAAAAACTGGTATTTGCTACAACGACAGGATGAACTTTGAAAACAATAAGTGAAAGAAACTAGCACAAAAGGAATCATACTGTATGATTCCATATACATAAAATGTTCAGACTAGGTAAATCCATAGAGACAGAAAGCAGATAAGTGGTTGGCAGGGGCTAAAGGAAGAGCAAATGAGGAGTGACTGCTAATGGGAACAGAGTTTCTTTTTGGGGTGATGAAAATGTTTTAAAACTGATTGTGGTGGTGTTTGCATAACTCTATGAATATAGTATAAACCACTGAATTATACACTTTAAAAGGATGAATTTTATGTTATGTGAATTATATCTCAATTAAAAACAAAGTTATGTCAAAAGCAAAAACAAAAATACCCATAGACAACATGGAAATAAATGAGTGTGTGAGTGTGGTTGTGTGTCAATAAACCTTTATTTATAAAAATAGGCAGCTAACCCTTGGGTTTCAGTTTGCCAAATCATGTTCTAAGCAACCATTTTAAAAATTAGGTAAATCTATACATAATATTATGGAAATCTGTCCAAATTATACCGACAAATTGGTATTTCAGAAAAGTATGTGTATTTATATAGCATGCTCCTACTTTATTTTAAAAGTTAAATCTATTAAATGGTATAAATAAAATTATATAACTAAATATAATTGTATATAAAATTACACATATAATTATATATAAGATTATATCCATCTATATTAGACAGATAGATGGAAGGAAGAAAGGAGGGAAGGAAGGAAGTTCATAGAGGGGAAAAGCCTGAAATAATATATGCCAAAATGTTAACCACGGGAGAGGTAGATTTCAAGGGAGAAGAAACTTTCATTTCCTACTTTATACTTTTTCCTCTTATGTTATTAGTTTTTATAAATAAACTTTTCCTTTGCCCATTTTCATTGATTATTTTTTAAATTATCATATATACATTCATTGTTTAAAAAGTAGCAAATATCAATAAAAATGGGGGTGAGGATATGTTTATACATAATCTTGGTTATCTCTGAGGTTCTGGATTACCAGAGACTTTAACTCGAGACGTATTTAATTCAGTAGTTGTTTAATGGTTTACAATGATAGGGTATTATTTAAATAATCAGGAAATACACATATTAAAAAAAATGATGGTCACTCATCTATGGTTAGGTGAGGACTTTATCCTCCAACGCAAAGAAGGTATCTTTGCAAAGCTGGAAGAATTGGTTGATGACAGAATTCACTGAACTTTAAGAAATGTACACATCTGGATAACTGAGGCAAGTAAAAAGAGGTTTCATTAAAAAAGAGCTAAGAAGGTGTTTTCCTCTTCACATGGCCTTTTTGAAAGTTAAGTAGCTTTTTCATCCTATTAACCTTTAAGAGAATCTTGTCCTAAGTACCTTTTAACTTACCTAGAATACAAAAGGCAGAGAACAAAGACTAGCAGCCCAATAACATTCTCTGCATCCAGAGATGGCCCGCTCTCTGATGGTGGAGTAGAGGTAGGGGCCAGAGCAGTTGAATTTCCAGGAGCCAAGGCTGGTGCAGCTCCGTGTGTAACGATGCTCAGCAGGCGGGGGTTGCAGGAGCCACCTGAAAATGGGAAATGTTCCAATATCCCTAGTACTAATCATCCTGTTCCAAAAAAGGACTCTGAGGAGTAGGATTATACATCGTTCAGTCATGATGTGAAACCAAGGAGTATCATACACAAAAGAATCTGAAATTGAGCAGTCAGTGCTGTATCAATGCGGCAACCAGTGACTTAAGAAAAAACAACAAAGTATTGTTCAAGTTACATAAATGTCAGTCTTTACTGGTTTTGTAGTTTAAAGTTAATCTTTGTGGTTCTATAGTCATATAAAGGCTTTCAGCATAAAGAGTTTATCCCTAGTTTTGCTTTATATGGTTACACAGGAATCACTGAGGGATCTGCAATAATTACTTCCTTTAAAAGGAGTCCACAGAATATCCTATGGAGCAAAGAATGCTATAATCACTATAAAAGGAGATTTCCTTCAGCTGTTTGTTCTAGTGCCTGTGACACCAAAGTCAAATTCAACTGAAACAATTCTATGAACTGTAGAATAATGCTGCCTTTGTCTAGAGCTTTTAGCCAGTCTGACTTAGTCCCGGGACTACCTGAAGTCCAGACTACCTGAAGAACTGACAGTTCTTCAGGCTGTCAGCTAAGAAGAGACCGCAAACATACAGCAAACACTGTAAATTTGGGCTTTTTAAATTTTGTTTGTTCAACATTTCCTCTAGGCTTTAGTGTTTGCACCTACCAAAGGAGTAATTTCCTGCTTTCTTTCATCAACTGAATGTACAATTGCCATTCCCTTACCAGGTTCATTGGTCATGGCTGACCACGTGAGATACATGGTGTAGAGGGTGATGACAGAGGATTGCAGGAGGCCAGAACGAGGCTGGTGTTCCTAGGAAATCAAAAGGGAAACAATGCCACAGGGATTGCAAGAGCTGACTCTCTAAAACCCAGTATAGTCCCCTAGGACTCATTGAATTGTTATTAGCAGACAGCCTTCTGATTCTGCCTGACAACTGAAAGATGATAAGTAACCTTTCAGTTTCTTGAGTTAGTCTGCAAAAGAACCAAGAAAGAGGAAGTATGTTGTACTACTGGTTCTCAAGGTAGTGCATAACCCTGGAGAGGTATCACACAAGGGCTTTGATTTTGCTAAGCCTATGGTATAGTGCAAACAGTTTAAGGTCAGCTTTGTCACTAACTAACTAGGTGTTCCATCATTTTTTGAGACCTCAGTTTTCTCATTTTTAAGAGGAGAGGAGATGTCTAGAAGCTCTTTTCATATCTAAAACTCTATAAATTTTTTTAAATATGGTATTTAAAACTGAAGAGTTTGACCTTGTTTTTAAACATTAAAATCAATTATTTTTTCTAGTTTGATGTCCCTGAAGTATCTTGGCTGATGACTCTTAAGAACCATTCCTATGAGTTAAACACTTCCATAAGAAATATAAATTCTGAAGTCACCTAGGTTTTAAGCTTGGCATTAATTAAAACCTTTTATAGGAGAAGCAGCAGAAAATAACCATACCTGAATTTTCGGATGGATTGATATAATAGAAACCACAATGCAAAGGATCAGATTAATACTGATAAAGAACTTGTTTTCTGTGCAGCCATCCGGTTTGGTGTAGTATGTGTAGAACAGCGCAACAGAGATGACTGACAGGGTATAAAATAAACTTGTGACAGACAGTAAAACTGTAAAAAAGAGAAACCAATATGAACGTCCACAATTGTAACAAAAATAAACTTTAAAAATGGAAACCAATTTTCTTCTACTCCATTTAAAAATGAAGAGGCATTATTTTACTTTTACAGTGATCAATAATTTACAGTGAAATTACAAGAGTCCCAAGGTCTAAGTTTCAGATTGGGTTTTGAGTTGGCTCAAGATTAAACTCCAAAATTCACCAAGCAACTGAATTCACATCCTGAATTACCTAAGTTTATTTCTTGGGTTGGGTAACCAGATATTCAATCATTCTAGATAGAGTAAGCAAACTATATGCTGAAAAGTGTGCACTGTTGGTGCTTCTTAGGAACCTATAAGATTCCTGGACCATCAAAATGGCTCAGTTTATAGCAATCTAGATGTCAGGGATGGTGTTAAGGGAAAAGAGAATAGACAGGCATCTTTTTTCATTAGTGTTTCTGCTGCAGCAACTGGCTACCTAAATCCATTGCTCATCACAAAGAATGAGTCCACATCCTTGAGCTGGGAAAGTGGCTCATTAGCTTATTTTCAAAATCTAAGCTAATGCTCCTTTCTATTCACATGAATAATTAACAATTAGCAGTGTAACTCTGATAATTTGAAAACATGAAGTAGAGTATACAGTATACTCAGACCAGTTGTAGCAATGTTGGGCTCAGTTAACATCAGATTTCTCTTTAGTTACTCCAAAATACGGCCAATCTGGAACTCATTATTAAGTTCTTCTAAAGTTGAGTGATCCAAAATGAATTACAGAAGACAGAAATAAATGAATAGTAAGAAAGAAATCTTTATTAGAATGAAGTAAAGGATTTTCAGGATTCCCAACCCACAACAATAGATGATAAAGACTATTTTAAAAATCCTTTGCCTAAAGAAATAGTCATTACAAACACTTTAAGTGACCAACAATAGGGTGATAGTTAAAAAATTATGGTACAACTGTTCTATGGAATACCATGCCATTGTTAAGTGCCTAAAGCATACTTGTATTCAATGGCATGGAAGTATATTCACCGTATATTAAGTGAAAAGAGCAAGTTCTGGAAAAATATATGATTCTATTTACATTTAAATATAAAAATGATGTGCATGTGCACAAATATATAGAAAAGGTTGAGTAATGGTTTCATCTGGAGAGGAAAATGAGTTGCAGGTGACTAAAGCGAGATTTTCATGTTTTATTCTTTATAAAGTTCTATCACTTGGTTTTATGGTAAGTATGTTAATATTTTTGTTTAGTAATAATTTAAAAAGAAAGCTAAATAAACAAAATGAAAATATAACTAGGCAATTTGACAGTATGTACTAAGAGCTTTAAAACATTCATATCTCTTGACCCTTCTACTTCTAGGAATTCTAAGGAAACAATCAGAGATGTGCTCAAAGATGTATTATTAGGTATTTATTGCTGCACCATATCTTAAATATGTTCATAAGCTACTTCTAAGTAAAAAAAGTCAAGCTACAATTTGAATGTATAAATATGTAAAACATAAATAAAACTTACACATATTACATGTATTATGCATTATGTATATACATGTATTATGACTTGTTTTACCATTTTTATTCATAGAAGATACAGATGTACAAATGGAAAAAAAACTGGAAGAAAAAAACTAATGTTAATAGTGAGTAACTGCTGGTAGTTGGATTATGAGGGATTAGTTTTCTTTTGTGACTTTCTGTTTTCTAAGTTCTTGTTATAAAGCATCTATTACTTTTATAAAAGGAAAGGGGGTACGGGGAAGAATCTCAACTGTTATTTTTAAAAATGAGGTATGGCTGAGTGATTGCCCCTAATAAGTAGAGGGCTCCAAAGTCCCTCCCCATCACTAAGTGGTTGTCAGTTGTACTCTCAACCCAGAAATCTTAAGTACCTCTCTACCAGTAGGAGAAAGCTTTCAAGAGAGGTGTGGAGATAAGGTAGTAAAAACCAGGACTATGCTACTGAATACAAAACAATTCTTTTTTTCTTGTCTAAACCCATTTAGTTACATTACAAATCCCTAAATAAATGAATTGGGAGAATCCAGTGATTTAAATTTTCTGTGCTACTCCCCTTCAGTAACACATATAATTCATAGTTGACTCAACTGGGAAATTATTTTAGTAGGGAGTTCATATATTTAAATCAATGGGGGTTTTATCGTATACTGTTTAATGTAGCACAATGCAGTATGGCTCTCACAGGTGAGTTTAGATACCTACCGGCATACCAGCACTTTGGGTTTCCTTCTTCCTTTCTATTTACCCACAATTCATTCAAAGAGTGAGCAGAGTCTACCAACAGCACCAGCTGGATGAGGATGAAGAAGAAGGCCCCTCCAATGCCAATAACAAACCAGGCTACAAACCAAAAGAACAAAGTTATTCTTTACTCTACAAGTTTACTTTTCAGAATGTTATTGTCCGTTATTCTGAACAGACTTCAACTCAAACGAGAGAGATGGTAAAGACAACGAATTCTGCCTTCAGCAGGACAGCAAGATTATTCCAAGTCCAAATTCAAAGGCCTTTCCTGAGACATGTTCTATTGGGTTTCAGGCCTTTTAAAACTTGTTCCAGTTTGTGTTGAAGGGAGCCTAGAAGTTGACATTCTAAATGATATTACAAACCTTTTTCTTTACTTTGGAAAGGGAAAATTATAGTGGAAATCCACGGATATCACTTACTGCCTTGTTAGAGAAAGTAGGTTAAGACAGCAACAGTGGAACACGAGAGTTACAAGTGCTTACGCTGTCAAGTTTCGATTAACCTAGTATTGCAAGTGAGAAGGTAAACTATTAAAATATTGGCAAAACCAATATTAGTAGCCCAGATATATCCAGTTTATCTTTTTGTATACTGTTTAAATTTATTAAGTACAAGTTTATCTTTAATCAACAGAAGTCACATGTATATATAAAGTGCCTAGCACAGTGCCTGAATTGTATGATGGGTGTTTAATAAGAACTCTTACATACTCATTGTGTACTGCTGCTCTGGGATCTCTCCTTGTTTTCACTTTTAACATAAGTAGTGGTTTCAGAAAAGCTGAGAAGGGGGCTGAATGCCTTCTGGCTTTAATCACTCACTTAACTGATATCTTAATATTACTACCAAGTCACAGAACTGGACATTGTGCCATGTAACAGCCGGTTCGGCAATACCAGTAATGAAAATGTAGCTTTAACTCAATCATTTGCAGAGTCTGTATATTTTACAATTACCTTCCTCAATAGTGAGCCATACCTGTGGTGAAATGACCCTCAGGAATGTAGAATGAGCCAACCATGATTCCAACAATGGCAGCAATTTTGAAGAACCAAAACCTATATAAAAATACAAAATATAAAAAAGCAAAAGTAAAAAAAAGCATTAATCTTTGCCCTTAATGCTGGGGAAAAGGAATTTCTGAAATGCAAAAATAAAACCTAATAATATTTCCAACATCATTTTGTCTGTGCTTATGTCTTCATTTGATATGAGAATACTTCATTCAATATTCCATAACTTAAGGATGAACTTTAGCACAAAAAATAAAACATTCACATTCATAGTAAGAGAGAAATGTGTAACATTAGAAACTCCTTACTTTTAGCACTTAATGGTAGAAATTTTTTCTAAAATTCTGGAGAGTTCTAAATGAACAGCTAGCTAAATAGGGAGCCATGAACTATTCAATTTGGGGGGAAAAGTTATCACTTAAACCTTCTTTTACAAGGTAGGATATATGAGAGCCTCACCCACAATCACACAACTCAGAAGCGGCAAAACCAGGTCCCAACCTGACTTTCAGTCCATACTTTTCAATGACTGTCTTGTATGACGGTCATTTGGAGATGGACAGATTTGAGTTTTAATCCTAGCTCTAGCCCTCACTGGCTGAGAGGTTTCAGGCAATTTATTTAACTTCTCTGAAATTCAGTTACTGCATCTGTAAAATAAGGGATTATAATACACATAAAATTTACAAAACTCCCTTAAGTCTTCTAATGAGAATCAGAATATACGTAAAAGAGGAACTGGGGGTCAGGAGTAGGAAGCAATGGAATATGTAAATTAGCTGAGATATATCCAGTTTATCTTTTTGTACACTGTTTAAATTTATCAAGTACAAGTTTATCTTTAATCAATAAAAATCACATGTATATATAAAGTCTAGCATAGTGCCTGAATTGTATGATGGGTGTTTAATAACAACTCTTACATACCCATTGTGTACTGCTGCTCTGGGATCTCTACTTGTTTTCACTTTTACCATGAGCAGAGAGAAGACAAAGAAAAAGATGGCCAAGGCAAAGTTGATCCGATATATAGCTTTATAACCAACCAGCATATCACAACCTTTATCTTCCTTCCCATCAGTCACCTTGATTTTAAATCCCCCTTCACAGAATCCAGGAATCTGGAAAACACAATTTCAATGCTATGGGAATATCTACATTTAAACAGAGATTCTACCCCACTATAGGAAACACTGGATTTATAACATTATTTCAACCACTGCAACAATGCCTGTGGGATTTTTCTCTTTGTATTACAATTCACTTATAGTCTTGTTACCAAATAGCATAACAACTTGCATTTTAAATACAGGAGTCAAGGGCCCTCTTTTTTGCTCTTTTCTGCTGAGGTTGGTTATCTCCAGCTACATCTGACTCCTTCAAAAGGTAAAGGGTGGTCTAACTTAGATGTTTAAATCTTAAACATACAAGAAAGACATGGGGCCACTCTTTTAATATTTGTTTTCTCTCAGTTGTTAGGTTAAAGCTTGAAGATGTTCATTCTGACAACCATTATTTGTGGAAGAGGACTAATATCTTCATATTCTGTGTTTTGACTACATACAAAACAATGCAAAAAGCCAACAAATTACACTGAACTTGACTGAGTCTCCTACTGGTGAAGAAGTAAATAACAACATCAATTACAACCAAAATTTTGCAAAACATAACCAGTAAATTAAGGGAACTGTTACTTCTACTTACCTTCTTCAGTTGAGTTCCCACATCCTCTCTCAGCATGATCCAGGACAGAACCGTGCCCAGGATGAGAATGAAGGCATAGATCAAGCGGGTCACAGTGGAATTCTTAGTGTTGGGACAGCAACTACACAGCAAACATGACGCACCACTGCAGAGGCATGGAACCTGTGATAAGCACACCATGCAACATCTGAGTCCTCCTTCTATGGACTCCTCCTTCATGACACAGATATGGCAGAAGAAAAGGCAAACCAGGCTTTGACAAGTTTAAGCTAAGAGAAAAGTTAGGGGTCCAAACAACTATTAACTTTCATCTTGAGTCGATGTAATAATTCCTCACTGCTTCACCCTTACTTTTCTATGATCTCTTCTCCACATGGCAACCAGTACTCATCTTGTTAAAACACAGGTCACATCACATCATTCTTTTTTTCAAATTCTGCAGTGGATTCCACATCACTTAAGGGTAAAAGCCAAAGTCCTTAACTTGGCCGACAAGTCCAAAAGATAGGAATTTCCATGATCTGACTCCCTGTTACCTTTCTGACCTCATTTCCTATTACTCTTCCCCTCACTCATTCCATTCTTGTATTCTGAAGGCCTTGCTGTCCCAAAGGACAAAACAAGCACACTCCCATCTTAGGACTGCTGTTCTCTCTGCCTAGAACACTCTTCCTTGAATTATCAATATGGCTCACTCTCTCACTTCCTTTCCTTTACTCAAATGATCCCTATTGGGTGAAGCCTTCCTTGGCCACTCTATTTAAACTGGCAACTGCTCCACATGCTGACATTTCCTCTCTCCCTTTCCTGCTTTATTTTTCTCCTTAGCACCTGTATCCAACCTTCATTATATTCCCTGTTTATTGCCACATAAGTTCCATGGCAAAAGGATTTTTGTCTGTTTGGTTCAATGATGTGTCCCTAGGGCCTACAATAGCAGCACTGAGCCCTAGTAGATGCTCAATATTCACTGAATGAACAGGAAGTAAGGAATTAAGTAGAGAGTTTATGTCTGGACTTTCAATCTGAGCTTCTGTCTGGCTCGCCACTGCATTTACTGTTTTGATATGTATATTAATGAAAAAAAACCCACGTTTAATCATTCCTTCAAACAAAATTGACTGAAGGCTTACTGTGTGACAGGCACTGTTGATGCATGGAAGGAAGATGCAGTCCCTGCCCTGAGACAGCACACAATGGACTGTTTACAGCCTGTAATTTTGCTCCTGTGACACTCAAAACTACTTGATCACTCCCTTAACATTGCCTTCTGCCACTTATATGTTGTTATCTTGAGTACGAAATACTAACATACTCGCCTCCAAACTAAGTTGTTTTTCTTCTCGTTCTTTCTGTCAGCCTCAGTTTAAAACATGGGTTCACAATGTAAACAACCACTGGAAAGAAAACTGCATTTCATCCCTTTTATTCTAACTTTTTTTTTACAGTAATGAGACACAGCAAATAATAAATTACAAATTCAGTCTTCTATATGAAATACTATTACTTTCAATACCTGTTGTTTCACCAAGCAAAAAAACTGTTAAAATAATTACAAAACATACCTTTTCTCAAATCACCAAGGAGTCGACTTTAAAAATTACTTGTACTTGCTGATGCTTTAGCTATTTCAAAGTTACAAGGTTAATACATTTGTTATCCAAACTAAAGTTTTATGGTCATCTTAAAATCCCAAGAAGTCACTGTTCATCTTCAAACAGTGTTAAATTGCTAAACTGCTTTGTAAAAGAACAAGACAAACCACAACAATCTTCTTCAGTCTGTGGTTTAAAATTCAGTACCTGACTACCAATTACTAATAGAAAGGCTTTGATGGAATCAATTCAAATCTTAGCTTTACATCAAAGCCAAAATGTGTTTCACATTATCAGAATAGGAAAGACGATTTTGTTTCAAATTATCGATTCACTCCTTACTAATGACCTTGTTAACTATAATTCCTACAAATTTATAATTTATTTTGTAAACGACGGGTTTGATCTACTGGTGGGCTGCAAAAAAACGAGTGGGTAACACCAGCATTTAAAAAAAAATGTGACAGAATAAAACACAAATTACACAGCAGACAGCAAGGGCAAGAATTATTTCATAAAACTCTGTGTCTAAATAGGTATGTTAGACCAATATTTAAAATGTAGTTCTTATTTGGAGTCAAGGTCAAGACAATTGGAATACCACTGCTCTCAAGAAACCCCCTAAATGATCTAACGCGTTCTGATTTAAGACCAACAATCTTAAAGGATGGAAAATACCCTCCGTCCCTGAGAAATGGTAGTGGATCAAGCTGAGACTGAGTCCCTGGTCAGTCAGTCATAGTTTGGGAATTCGAAAACAAGGAAAGGATTTCAACAAATCGCTATCTTTGACGCAGATATATGTGTAA
The DNA here is from genome assembly GCF_015220235.1 of Choloepus didactylus. Lineage (NCBI taxonomy): Eukaryota > Metazoa > Chordata > Mammalia > Pilosa > Megalonychidae > Choloepus > Choloepus didactylus. Next base: position 48,290,641 of record NC_051325.1, read on the forward strand.
CTCCAGATACTTTCACAGATTCAATAAAACTCATAGAAATTCAATAAAAATTCGTTTTTAAAAGACAGCGTTTAGCTTTCATAGTGATTCAATCCATTTATTCACTTTATCCTCAGAACAGCATCGAGGCGGGGAGTGCTGGAGTGGTTATCCTCATCTTATGGGAAGTCAAAGATAAATATGACTTGTAAAGGTCCCCAAGTTCCAGGTCCTGATTTGCAATTTCGAATACAATAATCCGCAAGGTCCTCTTTCCCTTGCACTAAACAACGCGGACAGCCCTCGGTTAAAATCCCAGCTCTATCACATAACTCTAGCTTTGGCAAAGTCCCGTGATACGAGATAAAAACATTCAAGCCAGCCCAAATTAAATGACGCCACTTTAAGAAGGTGCTCCGGAAATGAACCTGAGATTGTGAGCCCTAGGAGCTCTCATTCCCGGGTTCCATTCCAGCTCTCGAGGAATCCAGAGGCTGGAAGGCTCGCAGGGGCGGGGCAATAAGAATTGTAAACAATGGCGGTCCGCCCGCCGCCAACAAACCCGGAAGGAGAGCAGTCAGATCCCGGCCTGGGGGGCGTCGCGGCGTCGGACCTGGGCCCCCCGGAAACCCACCGCAGCCCAGATTCTGGGTCTCTCTGGGCCTCTGGGGGCCGAGACCGCTCCGGGACTGGACTTGGGGCTCCCTATCGCCCTTCCCACAAACTGTGGGTCTGGCTGCGAGGTGGGGTGGGGTGGGGTGGACACCAGACCCCTGAACTCACCCAGCTGGCGAGGGAGAAGACGCCCAGCACAGCCCCCATGGTGACGCTGGTGATGGAGGCGGCCGGTCCGGAGGCTTCTAAAGCTGGGGTAACTGCCGGCCAAGGCGTCTCCTAGACCAGCTACGGTTCCTCAGCCCGAAAACGCGGCCCGCCCCTCGCTTTCGTCATTGCGTCGCCCCGCCCACCGCCCTGGGCCGCTGCTGGGAGGGCCTCTCCCATTGGCTGAGGATTAGGCTAAACAGGCTTGGGGCTGAGGGGTAAGGCGGGCTGAAGGCGGGGCTGATCCAGCTAGACTTGCCAGAGCTGTGAAACTTGAGTTCCTCCACCTCGTTTGAAGTCACTGGATAATAATTATGTGCCAAAATCTGGGGGAACGGATGTGCACAAGAGAGATCTAGTAGCTTCCCTCACAGAATTTATGGCCTAGTTAAGGGGAGACTGACAGTGAACATAAATGGCCCATGACATAGTTTGATGAGTTCTATGAAGTAGTATGAAGAAGTATTCTTTCAATAAATGCTTATTTAGCTCCTACTATGTTAGGGGAAAGTAATTTAGTTGGGGAAGGGGGGTACCCTGCCAGGCTTTTCTGATTAATTTATATTTAATCTGAGAACTAAGGATGAAACAGAGTTAACCAGGGAAAGATGGGCATTGTTTCCTAAAATTTCGGATATGGACCACTCGGGGTGAACGAATGGTTCTAAGGATGCATGAAACAGGACATTAAGTAACATTGAAAGGCAGAATAAGAAAGCCCGGTTCCAAACTAAATACAATTTCAGTTTGAGGCTGGCACATATTTAACATCATTCTAAAATTTCTTTGTCTCCCCCTTCCCCCGCCTCCTGCCCAAGATGGATTTCTTCAGGACCACTGAACCTTCCAGGTAGCCCTTAAAATCCTTGCTTCTTCATGTCTGGGTATTGCTGGACTGGGCTGAAGAAAGCTAGGACTGTGATAAAACCTGTTGATCAAATTCCATGAGGAACCACCTGTAGTAAAAAAAGAATTAGTTTAATTAGCTTGTTTAGCAAGGGAGAACGCAACCAGAGAAACCATTAGGTGTCATGGTAAGAGGGAAATGGGAAGAGCTTATTATAGGATTTGGGTTTGTGCTGGGTAACTCTAAGGAGAGCTTAAGGGAATGGTTTTGGACTGGACACTGTCAAGCAGTAGGGGAAATTTGGTAATTTGGTATGTTAATTTTTGTCCAGGAGGTGGGATGATTAAAGCAGGGCCAGAATTGTCATTGGAAAAGAATCAGGATCCACTAGTTAGTCAGAAGAGGAGGATGGTGAGTCATTTTTGTGGATCCAGAGTAGCCTTGTCTCTGTCTTGTTCCAGCTACAAAGTCGCCTTGTCTGATCTCTATATTCTGTGAGTGCTGTTTATATTCAATTAGGAACATTGGGTCTAGCTGCCAGCAAGAGTTTTTAATTTTCTTACCTGTAAGAAGCACTGGCGTCCTCCTAAATGTGGGATCCCACCCCTCTCCCATTGTTTCTGGCCTTAAGAGTTTAAATGTGTCTCCTCTACGTGGCAAAGGGGGAAGGGCAGATCTTTGAGATAATCTACTTCAATTTCCCACCTCATGCAGGAACCCCTCAGCAACATCTCTTTTAGAGTGGGGGGGGCTCACTGCCATACCAAGGCAGACCCTCCCATATTCATATGTCAATTGTCAGAACTAGGTTTGCTTGTTTTATTCAGGTATTGTTTGAAAAGATAATAAATGTACGTGGTTAAAAAAATTGCCACATAAAACAGCTTAAGTGAAAATCAAATGATCTTCCCATCTTACCCCCCTCCATCTCCCAGATCTCCTTCCAGAATTCCTCTGTACATATACTAGCATTATATATATTATCTACCGCTCCCTTCTTACATGTGGTATTATTCTAACCACATGGTATTGCATTTTACTCTTTCACTTTGACTTATTAATTCATTCATTAAGTATTTACCAAGCTCCTACCATGTGCCAGGCACTATTCCCAGTGATGAAAATGCAACAGGGAATAAAGTCCCTCCCTTAAAAGACCTTATGCTCTAGAGAACGGGGACAAGCAATAAATAAATTATAATATATCAGATACTGACAAGTACTGTAAAGGAAAATAAAGGAGAGAGAGGGATACAGAGTTCATGGGGGTCTGCTATTTTAAATAGAGTGAGTAGTCAGTGCAGGTCTTTCTGAAGATGTGAGAGAAGCATGAAGGAAGTGAAGAAGCAATACCACTATCTGGAGGAAGAGTGGTCCTGTCATGGAACAGCAGGGGTTAAGGCCCTGAGGAAAGGCATGCTTGACTTTAAAAAACCACAGAAGGCCAGAATGGCTGGAACATGGACAAGAGGGAAAATGGTGAGAGATGAGGTTGGGGAGGTGTCCAGGGAGCAGTTCATGTACCTGCTTGTTAACCACGGTAACAACACTGGATTTTATTGTAAATGTGGTGGAAAAGCTGTTGAAAAGTTTTGAGCAGGGGAAGGATGTGACTGTGTATCCTTTTCAGTTTGACTGCTGGGAGGAGGTGAATAGACTGGGGCAGATGTGGGGTGAGGTAGTGTTAAGAGAAGAAACAAAGAAGGGACTAGTTAGGCTTTGCAGTACACATCCATTTTATGGATCTATTATAATTTAGTTATTCAATTCTCTACTGATGGACATTTAGACTGGCCTCAGCCTTTTTTGCTTTTATTAACAGTGGAGCAATCAATGAATATTTTTTGTCTCATGTTCCACTATATCTGCAGGATTATTTCAAGAAGTGTAATTGCTGGTCACAAGTTAAAGTAAATTATTTCCCATATTAAAATTACATCTGCAGATCTACTTTTCACCTGGAGCCCAAAAAACCAAATTTACATACTCTTTGCCACATCACCCCTTCATAGTTTCCAAGAAGATTCTGCCATCCCTCCCACATCAGTTTTCTCACGTTTAAAGGTTCCAAAGATTCTACCTGCGACACCGCCCCTCCCCTAAACGGTCGCCATCTCAGGTCACAGAGAGAGAAACTGAGGCACGGGCAGCCAGTCCTCCTGGCCTCGCCATCCCCCTTTCCTCCATCTCTCCCATTCTCCTCCCCTCGGCCAAGCGCCACTCTCCAGGCCACCAAACGCAGTGAGGATCCCTCATCGCTCGGGACCCCAACTTCGATCCCTACATACTCCTCCGCCTGCTCCGGGGCTGCGGAAGAGACGCGAGCTCTCCTGGTCCCAACCGAGCCGCCGTAGCGCGAGCGCCGCGGGAGTTCGGCAGCCCTGGTCGTCAAGGCAACGGGTTCTGCTGCGGGCTGCGGGCACCAGGCAGCCCGGGGGAGGCGCTGCGGACTGGCGGCCCGGGCACGACGAGGCGGCGAGACCGCAGGTGAGCTAGGACTGAGCGGGCAGTCGCGGCCCGCGCGCGCCGGCCCCGGCGTGGAGTCGCAGCGGGTGAGGGGCTTGGCCGCGGAGGACCCCGGGAACGAGGCTGGGGCTGGACCTTTGTCCCGTCAGCCGCGCGCGGGGCAATGCCCCATGTGCCCTTTGGCCCCACTGATACATACTGGGGAGTGAGCTTTCCGCTGTTGATTATATTTTAGGGCCATTGCTTGGCGTAATCTGAAGGGTTCTTTTTTTTTTTAAAAAAAAAGCCCTTCTTATTTGGGAGTCGGGGAGTAACTCACAACTGTGAGGAAAATCATGTGTGTGCGACTCTTTTTGGAGCCAGAGAGGTTAAACTTCTTTGTGCGTCAGTTTTCTTACCTGCAAAATGGGGATAATGATAGCGCCTGTCTTACAAGGTTGTTACAAAGTAAATTTATAAAACTCTTGCAGGAGCTTTTGTTATTACCACTGCTACAGGAAGGTCCATCGTTGAGCATTTATTGTGCGCCAGGCCCTGGGCTGATCACCGGGGTAAAAAATGAATGAGACATCTTGTCCTCAGGGAACTCGCAATCTTCTGGAGGAGACAGACCCATAAACAGGAATTTCTTGTGATGCAAGCTATGATTTTGGACATACAGGGCAGAAAGAGGAGCTTTTGCAAAGCCTTTGGCTAGGGGTGTGGGGGTGGGGTGCAGGCTTCTTGGGAATCTGCAAGGATTTGACTAGAACCCCCAGATTCTGTGAGGTGGAAGTGTCTGGCTAGATGATGTTTGAGAGATAAGCAGATGCCCCTTGAAAGACCTTCTTTTTCTCTCGTTGTAAGTTTCAAGGAGTTTGGACTTTATCTTGGGTACAGTGGGGAGCCATCGAAGGGTTTTAAGCAGGAGGGGTGTGTGTGTGTGTGTGTATGTGTGTTTGATCAGAGGTATGGTTTCAGAAAAATCAGGGGTTTTTTGCTCTTCTCTCTTGGCCTTACCACTCTTCCAATCAGTTCTTTACTTTGCACCCCTTCATTTATAGCAATTCAAAAAATATTTATTAAGCATCTACTATGTGCCAGGCACTGTGTAGGTACTAGGGAAATAGATTCCTGTCCTTTGTAGCGATCACAGACTAGTTAGGAAAATAAGCATCATACAAGCAATTATAAGGGTAATAAGAGTTTTGACAAGGGAAGCATGATAAGGTGAATTCAACCTAATTTGGAGAGGGTTGTGCTGGTTTGAAGCTGTTTTGTACTCCAGAAAATGCCGTGTTCTTTTAATCCATTCCTGTGAGTGCAGACCTATTGTGGGTGGGACCTCTTGATTAGGTTTCTTCAATTGAGGTTTGACCTACCCAGTTCAAAGTGGGTCTTAATCCTTTACTGGAGTCCTTTATGAGAGGATAAAAGGCAGAAAAAGCTGAGAGAGCTCAGAAGAGAAAAGCCCCGGAGATGCTGAGAGAGGACCCACAGAAGCTCAGAGAGGAAGCCACTGTAACCAGGAGCTGAAAGCAATGAAACCTGGGAGCGAAGGACCAGCAGACACTGGCCATGTGTCTTGCTATCTGACAGAGGAACGCCGGATGCTAGCAGCCTTTCTTCAGAGAAGGTATCTTCTTCTTGATACCTTAATTTGGACATTTTTATAGCCTTAGAACTGTAAATTTGTAAGCTAATAAACCCTAGTTGTAAAAAGCCAATGGATATTGGTATACCATATATCATAAAGGGTATATTGCATTTCAGCAGCTTCAGCAAACCGAAACAAGGGTTTTGTTGATAAAATATCTGGAGAGAGGAGTATGAGTTAATTGTGTGGAGAGGGGTGGGAATAAGTATTTCAAACATGTTCAAAGGTACATTCCTGGAGATTAAAGCAGCCCAATACAACTGGAACTTGAAGGTTGATGTTGGAAGACACCCATCCAGAGAAATAAAAAGGGCCTGTTGCCCACTCTTGGAGGGACCATTCACTTAGACTACACCAAGAGAAAATGGCCAGAGAAGTATGAGGAAAACCAAAAAGTGTAGTAATGAAAGCCAAAAGAAAAGGTTCACTTTGCTGGATGCTGCTGAGATGTCAAGTAAGATGAGTTAAAAAGTAAAATGTGTCCTTTGGACAAATAAATATAGAGGTCACTGGAGACCTCAGTGAGCAGATTTGATGAAATGATGGGGGTGGAATCTATAATATCGGCAGCTTCAAAAGGTTCAATGGAATATCAGTGGGATGAGAAGAGAGTGGGATGTGAGAAAGTAGAGACAAAATGTAGGCAGCTCAAAGAAGTTTGGCTATGAAAGGAAAGGAAAAGAAGGCTGAAGAGCAATTGGGGAATAAGATGAAGTTTTTTTTAAGCAAGAGAGAGACGTGAGAAAGTTTAAATGCTAATGGCAAAGAGCAGGTAAAGAGGAAGAGGTTGAGAAGATACAGGAGATGAAGGAGAAAAGCAGTAGCATAACTTCCCTGAGAAGGTGAAATTAGTTGAGATCCACAGCACAGATGGAGGCCTTGGCATTTAATTAGGAGTTTGATGGCTTCTATGTTTTTGGAGAAAGAAGCAAGGTAATTGTTGAAAACTAGTAACAAGAAAAAAGAAATAATAGGTGTAAGTGTGGAAAGAAAGTTAGGTTTTCAGTATTAGAAGATAGCAGACATTTATTGAACTAATATTGTGTCAAGAGCTTTTCATCATTAAACTATGATCATTAATATTATGATTTTTACAACAACCTTATGACATAGGCTCCATTATCATACTTGGTTAATACATGAGGAAACAGAGGTAAAATGCTTACCTAAGGTACTACAGGATTTGAATCCAAGTCTACCTTACCCCAGAGTAGTTACTCTTAACCACTACCTAGATTTGATTGTTTACCTAAGATATAATTATCTGCTGAGAAAATTCAAGAGAATTAACTTTAAAATAATTATATATAATAAAAGTTAAGTGAACAAGCAGGTACAAGATAGGCAAAAAGCGATAACTCTATGCAAGGAATAAAGGTTAGGAACATATGTAATTGCAGGAGAAATAACAAGAGCAGGATAAAAAATAAATGCCCAGGAATAAACTTAAAAAATCAGTGTCCAGTTTGGCTAGTCTTTGTCTCTGGTTCCTGGAAGGTAACCGCTACAACCTTGGAATTTTGTTATTCATGGTGAGTTCTAGACCATGCCTGACTGTCTATATGCTAATACATGTCTGGGTCGGGCCAGCAACCCCAGTAGTCTTAGGGTGAGGCTGGCTAGACCAGGCAGACCAGCCATGTGAATAGGGAGCTGAGGCTTTGAGCCTCATCATCTGAGCCTGTCTTCCTGAACTCTGGAAGGATGGGGAGGGGGCTGCAAATTGTGTTCAACCCTGTGGAAGTTGATTCCACCAATCATACCTACATAAGGAAACTCCATGTAAACTCTGAGCACTTGAAGCTTGGGTGAGCTTTCCTGATTGAGAAGATGACATCGCTGTGCCTGGAGGTTGATGCATTTGGTCTCCACAAGGAGAGGACCTGGAAGCTTGCGTTTGAGATCCTCCCAGACCTTGCTTTCCCTGTGCAGCAATTCGTTTTCAGCTTCTTATTTGTATCCTTTTACTATAATAAAGTAAGTTTGGTGAGTTCTGTGAGTCATTCCAGTGAATTATTGAACCCAAAGGGGTGGTGGGAACTTACAGATTTGTAGCCAGTTGGTCAGAAGTGCTGGTGTCCTGGGCACCCAAACTTGTTACTGGTGTCTGAAGGGCACCAGTCACCCTGAATCTGTGGAATCTGGCCTCACTCCAGGTGGAGTCAGAATTGAACTGTATTGTGGCTGTTGAAAGTGATTGAAGTTACTGTCAGAATTATTGAACTTTATACACTAACTACCCACATAGAAGAGTAAGAGTTGGCCGGGGTGGGGGGTGGGGTGGGGAGGAGGAAATTTCCCGTGAGAAAATCAGGGTACTGATGCCAGAAAGATGGGAGGTAAAAAAAACAGATGTCTATCACAAGACATAATGAGAACATATGCAAAGACATTGACTATAATGTTTTTATGATATTGAAAACCGAAAACAGTGGTTAAATTATATTATAGTCATATGATGAATGCTGTCAGCCATTAAAAAAGGATGAGGTTGGAGCTATTTTAGAAAGATGTTTACATCACATGGTTAGGTGTGAAAAGCAGATTACAGTACAGTATGTTCCTATTTTTTTTAAAGTATATACATATATTTATAGAAAAAATGTCTAGAAAATTGTGTTATGGGATCACAGAGAGACTCTGAGACTCTTATGCCTTGTTTTTTTTTTTTTGTTTTTTTTTTTTTAATGAGCATGAATTGCTTTTGTAATCAGAAAAGGCAATAAAGCAGTGTCCTGTTTGGGGGTGGGTGGAGTAAAGGTGAAAAAAAAAGGTCTGACCTAGGACAGTAACAGTGGAATGGAGTAGAGATTTAAGAGACATTTCAGGAGAATCCACAAGATTTGACAACTAAGGTAAGGAAGAGAGTAAGAGTAGTGGAAGATGAAGCCTTCCTGGCCTATGGCAGAAGGGGGCATCAGGATTGTACGGGCTTAGATTAGAGGAAGAGAGAGGAAGTGAGGCTGGAGTGCCACCTGAGCCTTTGTTCAGGCGTGTGATCTTTTTCCTGAAGGCAGAGGGAAGCCATTGAGAAGAGGGAAATGACTTAATCGGATTTGCATTATAAAAAGACCCTGGCTCCCTCCAATCCATTCTACAAGCTAAAGCAGATACATAGTGCCAAATTTTCCTTTGTGTTACTTAGACTTGAACTTCTGTTCGTTTCCTTTTATTTGGGATGCAGCATTAGTGCTGAAAGATATGTATCTACTCCCCTAAAAGCACCTGGAATATTTTAAACAAAGACTTGTTTAGATTACACTGATCCCTAATTGTGTGCAGTTTTATCTCAGTGACACAGCCTCTCCTGTAAATTTACTTTCTGCAGTTAGGGGAAATATGAATAATTGGGAAAACAAACAACTATAAACAACTCAAGTTAGAGAACTTCAGTATATTGCAAATATCTTTGATACTCTTCTTGTGGGAGAAAAGGACCAATATGGAGTAAACAGTGTCTTATTAGGGAATGATTACTACAAAATAAACATCCTTAAGGTCGGAATAGATTCAGCCCATCACTTATCTCCACTCCCACAATGCAGTAATTTCTCTCTACTTCCAGAGCCTCATGGAGAGATGGAACTGCCGTCCTAACATTTGTAAAGAGCTTTGCCATTTATAAAGACCTGGATTTCCAAAGATGCAAATCCATGATCTCATGTCACTTTTCCCAACAATTCTATTAGGTAGGGATTATCATTCCCATTTTCAGATGAAAATTGAAGCTCAGAGGATTCAAGACACTGCTCCCAGCTCCCAGGTTGAAACAGCCCTGGGTTCAGAATACAGGTTTTTCTTGTTTTCTGTTTATTCTTTAATCTTTTATTGTAGAAAATTTTAAACATATACAAAAGTAGAAGGGATAGTATAATAAACACTTATTACCTATCCCCTAGCTTTAACAGTTGTTGACATATGGTTGATCTTATTTATCTGTACCTCCCCATTCCCTCCCCCTCATGGATTAGTTTAAAGCAAATCCTGGGTATCATTAAATCCTTAAATGCTTCATTATACGTATCTAAGAGATTTTTCTCCCTTTTTTTCTATAATCACAATGTTATCACCTATGCAAATGAGCAGCAGTAGTAATTCCTAAATATTACCTAATATCCATTAGTGTTCAGGTTTTCTTGACTATCTCATAAATGTCTTTTAACAGTTGGTTTGTTTGAATTGGGATCCAAACAAGATTCATATATTATATCTGGCTGATAGTCTCTTACATCTTTAAATTTATAACTGTTTCTCCTGTTTTCCCTTGCCATTTATTTGTTGAAGAATCAGATCATTTGTCCTGTACAGTTTCCCACATTCTGAATTTGTCTGATTGTATCCCTTTAATGTGTTCCTCTATTCCCTTTAATTTTTGGGCCATTGTACTTGGTAAGTGGTACTGTGTATTTCCTATTGCATCTCATCAGGAAGCAGTAAGGTCTAGTTGCCTCTCTTTCTGTGAATTAGGATTGGTCATTGGGTTCAGGTGTTGTTAGAAGAATCCATCCATTATTTCCCATCAGTCTTTTACAGAATGTTTTTAGCAGCATTAACAATCATTGCCTAGATATGTTCTTTCATTTGGGAGTTGCAAAATGAATCCAGATTTTCTGATGCTAAGTCATGTGTTCTGTTTAATCTCACTATCTCTTGATTAAAGGGAAGCCTTTGCACGCTGTCATATGCTCTGGTAGATAGAGAAAAGTCTCTCAATTAGTAGCTCAACTAGAACCTGTGTGCCCCGTCCAAAAGTAGCTTCTCACATTGCTTTCCTGGGTTGGCTTTATATATTTGCAAGACTACACAGTGGAAAGGCTGCCTGTATCAGTGTTTTTCCAGTTGCTGGTTGTCAGACTTAGTGGATTGAGGAACCATATGGAGGACGGGGGTTCCAGTGTTTCTTCTTCTTCTTCTTTTTTAATGAAAGAATAGAATAGAACAGAAAAAAAAAAATCAGTGTGTGTCTCATGTAATGAAGATAAGCTTTGTTTTGCAATAACTGTTGGTTCAACTCTATGTATGTATAGCTGAGCCATCATGTAAAATGTATTTCTTATTGAGTTATGGTCAAAAATTTTTTAAATACCATATTGTTCTAATGTTCAGATGACCACCGTGAGATATAGCAAGTTTCTCAGCCAAAGACTCAGTTATGTTCAATACCTGCTACTTACAAAATAGTACACTGTATTCATTGTAGAATTTCCTTTAGAGGATTCTTTGGATGACTGCCAATTAACCAGAAAATTACATTACCCACAGTGATCTAATCCTCACATATTTAAGTTGAATTAAATACAAGAAGGAATGTGAGCACTCCACTGTGCCAGGGGTTTGGACATATGCTGATATTTTTTATTCTCTATTATCTTGAGATATAGTGGATGATGGCAGAAGGCACTGGCATTGTTAGGAGGGGAAGAAGTCAGGATTGGGCAGGAATGAGTGGGTGAAGAAACTGACTCAACCCTTTGGCTGGCTTCTGGGGCATGGGAATGGGAGGAAGGGCAGGGTACCAGACCTCCCATGCATACGGTGGTAACAAGGGCAGCTCTAATACTGTTCCTGCCGTGATCAGGATTGATGTAAGATGTGAGCAGGTGGGATAGTGACACCAGCGATGGGAGACTAGGAGACGCAGGCTCTGGACTACAGTGTGCAGTTAACCTTTTATATCTGTGTTAGCTGACGTTCACGGAGTGTGAGTTGCTAAGAATCCCATAGCAAACAAATGGGGGAGCCAAATTTCAAGGCTCTACCAGCTCCTGGAAATATTCTGAATATCTTTATGGCTTTGAGCAAGTTCCTTAATAACAATGCCTACTGCATAAGTTGTAATGACTGAAGATGTAGTTAAAGCACTAACTCAGTGCCTGCCACATGAGAAGCACTGGGTAAATATTACCTACTATTATTTTTTCTGATTCATATTTTACAGTGTTGAATAGTGAAGCCTTCTGTTTCCTCCTACTACCCCAGTCTTGCTTTGTTTCATTTTTCAGTTGCTGCTTGCTTCTAGATGCATGGGTGGCAGCACACCCTTCTTAATGAAAAAATGACTAGCAGTATCCTTTGTTAGAGACAGTTAACAGCTAAAAAGTTGTAGAGAGAGATTAGCACCTAGTTGAGCTGGCTCTGATAAATGATAGGATTTGGTGGGGATACTTTCTTAACTCTGTACTATAACATTCTCTATTTTGGTACCTAAGCTGCCTGTTGAATGACAGTATCATATACATAAATCATTTAAATAACTTCTAAGTTTTCATAAACAATTTACTGTGATTCTATGTAGTTGTACAGGAGATAGATTTGGGTGGCAGGTTGCATTGCTTTAAGTGATTCTCTATGGCCAGTGTACTTTTAAGACTAGACTGTATTTTCATTTAAATATTTGTACCAAAGCTTAGCATTCTGCTTACTGATAGTATTTTATTACCTGAGAAAATGAATATTATGTATTATTTTAAATTGGTTTATCAGAAACATAATACTTGTTTCCTTGTGGTTTTTTGTTTTGTTTTGTTTTGTTTTTATTAGAGAACTTGTGTTAGTGTGATAATTTGTTACAGTTGATGGAAAAACATTTTTATAATTGTACTATTAACTGTATAGTCCATTGTTTACATTAGGGTTCACTGTATTGTATAGTCCCATGGTTTTTTGTTGTTTTTTTCTTAAATTTTTATTCTGGTAACATATATACAACTTGAAATTTCCCTCTTTTAACCACATTCAAATTTTCTATGGTTTTTAAGTTAAAACCTGAGTCCTCAGATCTTTTCAATGCAGGCTATTTTATTATGGTAATCTATTAAAGCTGAAGGCATCGTGATTGAAAGCAACTGAAACTTTATTAAAATAATATTTCCAGGAAGGCTAATAAGATTCATAACTTTCCTGTGGCTTTGGGGTCAGCTTTCCCTGTTAGCCAATCCTCATTCCCTGTTAGTCAGTTCTCTTGTGTTAGAACCTAGGCATGCTGAGATGTTGAGTCAGAGGAATAGGACTTAGGCGTCAGGCCATGAGGGTAACCTTGGGAGTGCTGGTTTCCTTATCTGCAAAATGTCTTACGAGGTCATTTTGAAATTATAAAACCAGGGTCCTAGAAGGGGCTTAATAAATAAGTGTGAGTTCTCGTCCTTTCTCTTATTCCATACTCCACAAACCTACCTGTTCTGTGCTTCCAGTTATACTGAAAGGAAACTCTTAAAAAAAAAGTTGATGTTCGAATCCTAATTTTCTTTGTCAGTTAAACATACTTAATTATATTGCTTTCTCATGTGCATAAGGTTTAACTTTCAATAGTTTGTGATGGTCTGCATGAAAAATGTGTCATGTAAAATGCAGTGGCCATATTTTCCAAACTAAACAATTGGTACTTGTGGTCTGATGGGTGTAGTATCCTTAGAGGGCAAAAATAGCAAGATATTTTTAAATGGCACAGTCTCAGGGACCTGACATATGTACTTTCTTTTTATATATGCTTTATTTATCAAAAAATTAAAAAAAAACAATTCAAACAAGACAACAAAAAGGAATAAGAAAAACAAATAATCTAAAATAACTGCATTGCTTCCAACATGTTTCTACCATAGCCCAAGAAAATTAACAAACCATGGTCATTCCTGAGCATTCCCATATCATTAAGATTACTCTCCATATGTTATCTGTTCTTACTAGATTATCATTCCTCCTTCACTAGTTGCCATTGATCTCTAGGTCCCCTACATTCTACAATATAAAACATTTATTTTACATGTTTCACAGAGTTCACATTAGTGGTAACACACAGTATCTCTCTTTTTGTGTCTGGCTTATTTCACTCAGCATTATGTCTTCAAGGTTCATCCAAGTTGTCATGTTTCACAACCTCATTCCTTCTTACTGCTGCCTAATATTCCATCATGTGTATATACCACATTTTGTTTATCCACTCATCTGTTGAAGGACATTTGGATTGTTTCCATCTCTTGGCAATTGTGAATAATGCCGCTGTGAACATTGGTGTGCAAATATCTGTTTGTGTCACTGCTTTCAGATCTTCTTGGTATATACTGAGAAGTGAAATTGCTGGATTGAAGGGTAACTCGACATCTAGTTTTCTACGGAATCGCCAGACTGTCCTCCAGAGTGGCTGTACCATTATACAGTCCCACCAGCAATGAATAAGAGTTCCAATTTCTCCACATCCTCTCCAGCATTTGTAGTTTCCTGTTTGTTTAGTGGCAGTCATTCTAACTGGTGTGAGATGATATCTCATTGTGATCTTAATTTGCATCTCCCTAATAGCTAGTGAAGATGAACATTTTTTTCACGTGTTTTTTAGCCATTTGTGTTTCTTCTTCAGAGAAATGTCTTCTCATATCTTTTGCCCATTTTACAACTGGGTTGTTTGTACTATTGTCATGAGTTGTAGGATTTCTTTATATATGCAAGATATCAGTCTTTTATCAGATACATAGTTTCCAAATATTTTTTCCCATTGAATTGGCTGCCTCTTCACCTTTTTGACAAATTCTTTTGAGGTGCAGAAGCTTTTAATTCTGAGGAGTTCCCATTTATCTACTTTTTCTTTCGTTGCTTGCACTTTGGGTATAAGTTCTAAGAAGCGACCTCCTAATACACAGTCTTGAAGAAGTTTCCCCAAATTATCTGCTAGGAGTTTTATGGTACTGTCTCTTATACTGAAGTCTTTGATCCACTTTGAATTGATTTTTGTGTAGGGTGTGAGGTAGGGGTCCTCTCATTCTTTTGGATATGGATATCCAGTTCTCCCAGCCCCATTTGTTGAAGAGACTGTCCTGTCCCAGTCCAGTGGTTTTGGGGGCTTTATCAAAGATCAGTCGACCATAGATCTGGGGATCAATTCGATTCCATTGATCAATATGTCTGTTTTTGTAACAATACCATGCTGTTTTGACTACTGTGGCTTTATAGTAAGCTTCAAAGTCAGGAAGTGTAAGACCTCCCACTTTGTATTTCTTTTTTAGAATGTTTTTAGCAATTCAAGGCATCTTTCCCTTCCAAATAAATTTGATAACTAGCTTTTCCAACTCTGCAAAGTAGGTTGTTGGAATTTTGATTGGAATTGCATTGAATCTGTAGATGAGTTTGGGTAGAATTGACATCTTAACAACATTTAGCCTTACAGTTGTGCTTTTATTTATCCATAATGAAGCAGTATAAAATCAGCGTTAGGAACGAGCTGCTGGAGTACTGTGGATATGAGTTCAAATCTTGGCCCAGGCACTTTCCACTTTCATGCACAAGTTACTTAACCTTTCTTTCTAAGCTGCAGAGTTTCCTCGTTTGGAAAATGGATGTCAGGAGAGTATCTTGTTGCTTGTGGGGACTGCATGAGATAAAGGGCTCAGCACAGAGCCTGGCACATAGTAAACACTTGGCATGTACATGTTAGCTGTTTATGATTATTATGAGGCCTTTGAAACATGTACACACTCAGTGACCTTTTTTGCAAAAGTCAGTGCAAAAGGCTCATCTATAATAGAACAGTAACATACTGTTAAAGAATTTCTTTATCTGGCCTGGCATGGAGAAAGCACAGAAATTTTGAAGACCCCATACCCAATTTTGCCTGCCCATGGGAAGACCTCACTTAACTTGCCTTTCTCACAATATTTGAGTAACTCTTAGCACTCATTCCATTACCTCTATGATGGCCCCTCTGCAATGTGGATATTTTTTAGCTTATATGACTTGAACTCCAGAGATAAGACAGACTTCAAGTTTAACTTAATTCATCACCAAGGCCCCTTTTCATAAGATTCTTTCAGTTGTGCAGTCCCAGAGTTTTGGCTTCATCCTCAGGCAAGCAACAAAAGAACTGCAGCAGTTCTGGGTCATAGATCCATATATGACACCCTCCAGAGGCGTAGAAAAATTCTCCCTTCCTCTTTAGCTCTTCTCCTAAGAGTAAGAACTTTTCTCAGAAACGCTCAGAAAAGTAACCCTAGAATCTCATTGGCCTGATAGGTCATTTCCTGTCAGCAGGCCAATACCCTGCCCTGATTGGCCGAGGCCTTGTTGTTGAACAAGTCATTTATATAAGGGGAACCAAATTATCCGGTTCAGAATTATGTTCGTGTTTCTGTTAGGAAGGATGTTTTTCTGTGAGCTGGAGGAATGGACACTGAGTAGGTTTGTCAGCTAGTAATTGTGTTGGCTGTTGCTAACAGTGCTATGTTGTGGTTTGTATAAGACTTTATTTTTTAGAGCAGTTGTATGTTTATAGAAAAATTATGCAGTAAGTAGAGAGTTCCTGATACCACCCCCACCACAGAATTTTCCCAATTATTAGCATTTTGCATTAGTGTGGTACATTTGTTTCAACTGATGAACCAGTAGAATTCTATTATTAACTAAAGTCCATAGTGTACGTTAGGGTTCACTCTTGGTATTGTACGGTTCTATGGTTTTTTTCCCTTAATTTTTATTGTGGTAACATATACAACATAAAATTTCCCATTTTAACTGTTTTCAAATATGTAACTCGTAGGTATTAATTACAGAATATTGTGCTACCATTGCCACCATCCATTACCAAAGCTTTTTCATCACCCCATTAAACAATAGTTCCCTGTTTCCTCTTCCACCAGCCCTGCCCCTGGGAACCTGTAATCTATTTCTGTCTCTATGAATTTACATATTCTGGTTGTTTCATATAAGTGAGATCGTGCCATATTTGTCCTTTTGTGTCTGACTTATTTCACTCAACATGGTATCTTCAAGGTTCATGCATGTTGTGGCATGTATCAGAACTTCCTTCCTTTTTATGGCTGAATAATATTCCAATGTATGAAAATACGTTTTGATTATCCTTTCATCAGTTGATGGACACTTGGGCTGTTTCCACCTTTTGGTTATTGTGAATAATGCTGCTATGGACATAGTTGGTACAAATATCTGTTCAAGTCTCTGGTTTCATTTCTTTTGGTTATATACCTAGAAGTGGGATTGCCAGGTCAAATGGTAATTCTATGTTTAACTTTCTGAGGAACTGGCAAACTGTTTTCTGCAGTGGCGGCACCATTTTATGTACCCACTAACAATGCAGGAGGGTTCCTATTTCTCTGCATCCTTCCCATTACTTATTATCTTCCATTTTTTAAAGAATAACCATTCTAGTGGGTGTGACATGGTATCTCATGGTTTCAATTTACATTTCCCTAATTACTAATGTTGAGCATAATGTTGGGTTGTTTGTCTTCTCATTGGTGAGTTGTAGGAATTCTTTATATATTTTGGATGTTAAATCCTTATTAGATAAGTGGTTTCCACATATTTTCTCCCATTCTTTAGGTTGTCTTTCCACTTTCTTGATAATGTGCTTTAATGACAGAAGTTTTTAATTTTGATAAAGTCTCATTTATCTATTTTTTTCTTTTGTTGCTTATGCCTTTGGTATAAAGGCTTAGAATCCATTGCCTAATACAATGTCCTAAAGAAGTTTCCTTATGTTTTCTTCTAAGAGTTTTATAGCTTTAGCTCTCATATTTAGGTCTTTGATCTGTCTTGAGTTGATTTTTGTATATTGTAGATGGTAGGGGTCTTGTTTCATTCTTTTGCATGTGGATGTCCAGTTTTCCCAGCAGCAATTTTTTTTTTAATTCTGTTTTATTGCGATATATTCACATACCATAAATCATACATGGTGTACAACCACCTGTTCACAGTACCATCATATAGCTGTGCATTCATCACCCCAATCTATTTTTGAACATTTTCCTTACACCAGAAAGAATCAGAATAAGAATAAAAAATAAAAATAAAAAAGAACACCCATATCACCCCCCCGTCCCACCCTATTTTTCATTTAGGTTTTGTCCCCATTTTTCTACTCATCCATCCATACACTGGATAAAGGGAGTGCGATCCACAGGGTTTTCACAATCACACTGTCACCCCTTGTAAGCTACATTGTTATACAGTCGTCTTCCAGAGTCAAGGCCTTCTGGGTCGCAGTTTGGTAGTTTCAGGTATTTGCTTCTAGCTATTCCAATATATTAAAACCTAAAAAGCGTTATCTATATAGTGCATAAGAATGTCCACCAGAGTGACCTCTCGACTCCATTTGAAATCTCTCAGCCACTGAAGCTTTATTTCATTTCATTTTGCATCCCCCTTTTGGTCAAGAAGATGTTCTCAATCCCTTGATGCTGGGTCCAGATTCCTCCCCAGGAGTCATATCCTGTGTTGCAAGGGAGATTTACACCCCTGGGAGTCAGGTCCCACGTTGGGGGGAAGGCAGTGATATCACCCGCCAAGGTGGCTTAGTTAGAGAGAGAAGGCCACATCTGAGCAACAAAGAGGCACTTGGGGAGACTCTTAGGCACAATTATAAGCAGGTTTAGCCTCTCCTTGCAGCAACAAGCTTCATAGGGTCCAGGCCCAAGACAGAGGGCTCAGCTCATCAAGCTGTCAGTCCCCAATGTTTGCCCAGCACCCGTTTTTAAAGAGACTGTTTTTTCCCCATTGAGTGGACTTTGCACCCTTGTCAAAAATCAATTGGCCAATTATTGTTTTAAATAAGGCAGAGGTTATTTTTCTCTCAAAAAACATGAAGTCCAAAGTAGGCAATGCATTGCTGCTTGGCATTTCCACGGTGCCACCAGGTAATCAGGATCTTTTTTTCTGCTTCGCCATCCTTGACATATGGTTTGCACACTCATGGCACCTTGTGGTCACAATTGGGCTCTGGCTCTCCAGCCAAACAGTCCTTGAAGCAGGAAGATGTACAAAAGGAGAGGGCAAAAGACATCCTTTACAAAGCTTTACCTTAAGCCCCAAGCAACATGTTCAATTTATATCTCATTGTCCACTCCTAACTGTGGGGGAGGCTGACCGTTTTGTAGTGGTCCAATAATAGAGGGATTGTGTTGCTAAGGAAGAAGAGGAAAATGAATACAGGCCAGACAACACGCAGTCCCTGTCACAGGAGGCAGCCAACAATGTCCACTCCACCCTCCATTTAGAGGTAACCAGTTTTGATGAGTTTACTGCCTTCTATTCATGATTTTTCAACCAAAAAATGGGATCATAGTTTACATAATGTTTTTTGACTACCTCATGAATATCTTTCCATATCAACAAAAACACGCTTTTTAACCGAGATCAGTTTAACAGATGCAAGATTAACAGCTTCTCTCCATTCCCACTGTAAACTTACTGTTTGATTCCCATGGCCCTCTGAACATATTCGGCTAATAGACTACCTACCATGCTGTCCATGATGGTAGCCATTAGCCATGTTGGCTGTTTAAATTTAAATTAATTAAAATAAAATAATTTGATTTAAAATAAAATAATTTGGTTTCAAGGTCTCAATTGCCACACATGACTAGGCATCTGGCTGCTGTATTGGGCAGCACAGATAGAGAACATTTCCATTATTGCAGAACATTGCCCAGCGCTGCTCTAGCATCGCCACAGCCCTCTCACCTATTTGGCTTAGGGAGTTTTAGTGTGGTCGTTACAGTCACCAACATGGAACCAGACTGCCTGAGTTTGAATGCTCACTCAGCCATTTATTAATTGTGTAACATCGGGTAAGCTACTTGCCCTCACTGTAAAATCAGTTCCTGTCAAATTAGGGGTAGAAGAGACCTCTGGAAAGATGGAGGGAAAAAGTCATCAAAATATAGGATTTTGCATTCCAAATACAATTACAAGTTTTCTTTCTGGTTTAAAAATGTGAAAACTGGAAATCAGAATCATAGACAAGCATCATGGGTGGGTGTTCTAGTTTGCTATTGCTGCCAGAATGCAAAACACCAGAAATGGATTGGCTTTTATAAAAGGGGGTTTATTTGGTTACACAGTTACAGTCTTAAGGCCATAAAGTGTCCAAGGTAACACATCAGCAATTGGGTACCTTCACTGAAGGGTGGCCAGTGGTGTCCGGAAAACCTCTGTTAGCTGGGAAGGCATGTGGCTGGCATCTGCTCCAAAGTTCTAGTTTCAAAATGGCTTTCTTCCAGGAAGTTCCTCTCTGGGCTGCAGTTCCTAAAAAATGTCACTCTTAGTTGCTCTTGGAGTGTTTTTCCTCTCTTAGCTTCTCTGGAGCAAAAGTCTGCTTTCAATGGCCATCCTCAAACTGTCTCATCTGCAGCTCCTGTGCATTCTTCAGGTGTCCTTCTTGGCTGTGTCTGCTCCCCAAAACATCACTCAAAGCTGCACTGAGTTCCTTCTGTTTTGTCAGCTCATTTATATGACTCCACTGATCAACTTAGACCCATCCCGAATGGGCGGAGCAACACCTTCATGGAAATTAGCCAATCAGAGTCATCACCCACAGCTGGGTGGGGTGCATCTCCAAAGAAACACTCAAAGAAATCTAATCAAAACTGATAACGTCTGCCCACACAAGATTATATCAAAGATAATGGCGTTTGGGGGACACAATACATTCAAACTGGCACAGTGAGGTTCATACAAGGACTTTAATTGCTAGAACTTATTCTCAAAGGAAAGGTCCTGGTGCTTCTTCAAGGGTTTGGCAAATGGATATACATTGGTTTATGATTCCTCTCTTTCACTGTTTGGGTTTTTTTTTAGATGAATTACACAATTAGTCCTGACCCCATCAGGAAGAAAGCTTTTCTTTTTTAAATGTTGTATATGGGTTACTGCTCAGCCATTGAAATGAATCATATCACCAGACCCTATGGATGAACTTTTTAATTGTCTCTCAATTTTAAGTTTTATAAATGGTGCTCTGGTGAGCTTAAGGCTAAATCTTCTCTAGTGAGTATATTTTGAGCCAAGAACTTCAGAGGAATTCTCCCGCTCCCCACTGAAAGGACTGGACGTTAGATCTGGGAAACATGACAGTACCATCAAAGAGGGCATGTGGGCATTCCATCCCTAATTTTTCTTTTGCAATTAGCTCCTTTTCTTCTTGTGGGCCGCTTAAGGATTTTAAAGAATGTTTACTGTTTAATACACCAAAAAGTTTGGATTGTCCCAGAGAGCTCAGTGCAGTGGAATTTGTCCTTCTTGACTTCTTTCTCCAACTTACCTAGCACTTTGTTCAAACTTCTCTTTTTATAGCATTTCTCATAAATAGTCTTGCTCTATAATTATTTTTGCATTCATTTTGTCTCTACTACTCCCAGCTTATTGAGGATAAAAGAGCTTCATTGGACTTTTACATCTCCTAACATATAATGGGTGCTCAGTTTATGTTGTGAGTGAATGAATCCCTGCCACTTCCTTCCATTATTGCATAGCCGTCTTCAGTAATGCTTCTTCAAATCCACTGTTAGTGGAATCTGGTCTGTTAGCCTCCTCATTAGGCCAGATTCCATGTTAGAGTAAAAAACATTAAATATTTGTAAGGTAATTTTCAAATTTTTCTCAAGGGTTTGGCAAATAGATATACATTTACCAGAGCAAATTTTTATTTGGGATGAGGGTAGAGAGAACAAAAGGACTTTGGAGTGCCGAATTTGTGGGAAGAAAAGCAAAGTTTGTGTGTTGGGCAGGATAGAGAAAGAGGATGCTGGTGGCCCAAAAACAAACCTCTGCCTACCTGCCTCATGGGATTGTTGTGAGGGTTACATGAGTTGACATGTGAATAGTGCAAAGAAGAGTACCCATACATGGCACATGGCGAGTGCTGCCATTGTTATCACTCCTGCATAACTTGAGGGAGTTGAGTATGGTAGCTGTACATTTAGTATCCTTTGACACCAACCTTTCTGAATTGCAGTTTCTTAATCTGAAAACTGGGAATGATAGTAGCATCTTATATACCACTCAAGGTAATGAAATGATATGTGTAAATAAATTCTGAATTAATTACATTAGTCACAATTTTCAGAGTATAGTTCCTGGTCTGGAGGGACCATGTTCTGGAATTTGGGGGAAGTCAAGCTGATTCATTGTATGGACTCTCATTCTGAGACTTCATGATACAATCCTGCCCCCCCCACCCCAGATTCATTTGTCAACCTAGCAAATAAACACTATCACACAATAAGCTTTGTTTCCATTTGCAAATTTTTTTTTTAGATCATAGAATATTTGTCCTTTTGTGTCTGGCTTATTTCACTCAACAGGATGTAAAACTAGCTTTTTTTTTTTTTAATCAAAGTTGTGGGTTTACAAAAAAATCATGCATAAAATACAGTGTTACACATATTACCCTATTATTAACCCCTTGCATTAGTGTGGTCCATTTTTTACAATGGATGAAAGCACATTATTATAATTGTACTGTTAACCATAGTCCATAGTTTACCTTAGGGTTCACTGTTTCTGTTGTACAGTCCCACGGATTGTTTTACGATTTTTATTCTAATAGCATATATGCAACCTAAAACCTTTTCTTTTAACCACATTCAAATATATAATTCAGTGCTGTTAGTTATGTTCACAGTGTTTATTTCTAAAACATGAAAACAGTTTCACTTTATATAGCTTGTCCATATATGCACTAGAAATGTTATCAAACAAGTTGATAAAGGGATAAAAATAGTTTTCCAAAGGAGCCAGAGCCATTTGCTGGGGACTTGTATAGGAAAAATTTTGTAGCAGAATCTGTTTTACCATCTTTGATATATAAATAAAATGATTTGTGTAGATTTTTTTAAATAACACTTTGCTGAACTCTTAATTAAAGATAGCTGCATAATCCACAGATTACTTAGCCACTTTCCCAATGCCAGACTTTTCCTCAAAAGTCAGTTTTCTTTTCTTTTAAATGAAGACTAATTTTTGAACACTTATCTTTTCCTCAGTACTGCAAAGAATTCTAATTATGCAGAACATTCATGCAAACCACACACACACATACACATATCTGTCTGAGATAAGAATGAGTAGATACTGTGGGAAGAGGAATGGAATATCCCTAATGGTTATAATACATTTCTGCAGGGTTTGTTTGGACAGGACGATTGGCTGTCACGTCCCTTGAATATGGGAGTTATGTAAACACTGGTCAAAAAGTCAGTGGCCCAAACATATTCTCAGAAAGTTTTCTTTTTTTTAAAGTACCATTACCAGTTAGGTTTGATTTTTTTTTAAGTTTGATTTTGTTATTCAGGTAGTAAAACTTGTCCTTCTTATCATTTGTGGTTTATGGTATCTTCTATCTCTATAAGTTTCTTCATTCAAACAAACTAAACCGATCTCCACACTCCCAAATAACAAAACAAACATGTAGAAAGCCCAGTTTTATCTTAAAAAGAACAATATCCTGATGCTACTGTTTGGCCCCAATGACATATGAATAATTAGTTTATTTCCCATAGATTGTTCTATTGAAATGTTCTATGACACAGTCGCTTTCTTGATTCTTTTCCCTGGCATTTCAGACTATTTTGTTGGCATTTCTTTTTGAAAGACTCCAGCACAAATCTCTAGTTGTCATCCAGCCAAAGGTGTGTTAGAAGATGTGCTACTTCTAATTTAAATTGAAATCTTCTTTAAACTTCCAAAGTGAGAAGGTTGACAGGAAAAACCTTAGATTTTTATAATTGTGGAAACCCCTTACTACTCTAATACATGTTTATGCCTCTAAATGAAAAGGAAGTTGGAGGAAGGTCTAAATGTCCTCTTTGATCTTTGATAATTATTGAAAAATAAAATTAGGAACTAGTTTTACTTCTGAAGGAATTTGGGGATTTTTTCCAGAACCTGATACTTAAACAAATATTGACCATCTACTATATGCTTAGCATTCATTGTATTGGGTATTTTACATGTATTAGCTCAATTAATTCTCACAAAAGCACTGTTAGAGAGAGAGGATTTAAATACCCAGTTGCTTAAGCCAAAAACCTGGACTTTGTCCTCACTTTCTCTCGCTCCTGTCTCACGTCCAGTCCGTCTGGGTATGTTGCTATAGCAGCACAAAAACACCCTGCTCCCTGCTGCCACCTCTGAGCTGTCATCATCTCTCCCCAGACAGCAGCCTGTTTGCTGGTCTCCTTGTTTCCTTCCCTTCAGGCCCCACTACAATCTGTTCTCCACATATCAGCCAGGGTGAATTTTTCTTTTTCTTTTTTCCCTTTTTTATTGGGATAATTGTCTATTCACAAGCAGTGGTAAGAAGTAATATAGAGAGCCCATGTACTCTTTACCTAGTTTCCTTCAATAATAACATCTTGGAAAACTGTAGTACAATATCACAACCAGGATGTTGATATATTGATACAACCCACCAATATTGTTCAGATTTCCCCACAGGGTAAGCTTTTAGAAACATAAATTTGATTCCAGTTTAAAGCACTTCTGTGGCTTTCTGTTGCCTGTGGATTCAAGTCCAAACTCCTTAGCACAGTTCCCAAAGCCCTGTAGGACCTGGCTGCTGCCTGCCTCTCCAGTCACTTTTTTCTTGCTCACCAGGCTCCAGCCAGCCTTGGCTTCCTTTTCCTGGAGTCCACTACTAATTCCCTTCTCAGGGTGCTTGTACTCTGGGTTCCCTCTGCCTGGGATGCTCCTTCTTCAGCATTTCACAACTGACTTCTCTTCCTTAGATCCCAGTCAAATGACACCTCAAGGCAGCCTTCCTTGACCACTCTAACATAGTCACCCCCACTCCCACATGTAATTCATTTGTCCCATTACTCTGTTTAATTTTCTTCATAGAAATTGTCACTGTCTGAAATTATTTACTTATTTAGTGATTTAATTGCTTTTTGTCCAATAGAAGATAAGCTAAAGAAAATGGGGATCATGTCTGTTCAATTCATTCTTTATCTCCAGTGCCTAGAGCAGGACATGGCACATACTAGGCTTTCAATAAATATTTCCTGAATGACTGAACTTTATGGGGGAGGAAACTGAATTTCAAAGTGATTAAGTAACTAATCTGTGGTCACACCGCTATTAAGTAGTGGAACCATGACTAGAAGCCACATGTACAAAGGCCCTAAGGTGGGGTTAAGTTTGGCCTGTTCAGGGAACAGAGAGGCTGGACGATAGACAAGGAGAGGAAAGAGGGTGGTATGATTTGATACTAGAGAAATAGTCAGGGCCCAGATCACATCAGGCTTTGCAGACCATGGCAAAGAGTTTGGGTCATATTCTAAGCACACTGAGAGGCATTGGAGGGTTATAATAAGGAAGGCAGCACTGTGAACAGCATGAGCCAGCTTAGTGCTCTAGGATTATACTCAGTGTTAGTCCTGGTCTGGAACATTGCTTTTCTTTTCCGTGTTTTACCCCATGTGGATCAGTTTCTTTTGGAGACCACTTCAGGAAAAGGACTCTGGTCCTTGTCACCGTTAGAACACTATCCACTAATCACATCACTTTTGTCCTTTCAGTAGGGAATTCAAGCAGATGGATGGCTTTTCTAGGAAGGAAAGAAAGACAAAGGCCATGCCGGGCATGAGATGTGTTCAGGAGGCGGCTGCGGGGTGGCACCCTGATCAGCACACTACTGTGCCCTGGCCTCTGATAGGCCACATGTACAGCTCAGGATTCTTTGGAACCACACTTGGCTTTATGTTAGCATAAAAGTTATTGTCATATGGAGTGGTTCGTTTGGGGCAAAGTCTTTGGATCACGTTTTTATCTGAGGCAGAATTAAAAACAAGGACATTCTTCAGAGAGCAAACGTAGTAGCCTGGGTCAAAAAGATTTCATTGTGCTTCTTCCATGAGGGGCTGCGAGAAGCCTAAGAAAATTTGTAGGAAAGAAAGGCCTTGTCCTCAAAAAGTTTATATTCTGTTTAGAAAGATACCTACAAATGGAAAAGTAATTGACTATTTGCTTCCATCCTATGCTACGTGCCTGGGAGGACTTCTGAGGAGGACAGCCAGGTGATGGCTGAGTTTGGCTGGTGGTTGGTTGAGGTCCTGAAGGATGAGTAAGAGTTATAAGGGAGGGAGGAGAAAACGTGCTGGGGGGATGGGGAGAGAATAAGGTCAGGAGATGTCTGAGGAAAATATGCACTGGCATGTTAGAGGCGTAGTAGAATCTTATCTGACTGGAGCAGCTTCGAGAAGGTAGAGAGTGGGAAACAATCTGATTAGAAGGAAAGAGTGTGAAAACTATTCTTGGTCAAGAATTGCCAACTCTTCTGCTTGTATGAACAATTCAGGCTGGCTAGATGGGCAGATGGGTGGGTGGTGATTATTCACTGAGGTGTGATGATAACAGCATATTATCTATGCCTACTCCATAGTGCTTCCTCTGTGCCAGGCTCTGATCTAAGCACCTTCCATTTGTTAACTCATTTCATCCTCATAACAATCCAGTGAGAAGGTGTTATAATTATCCTCATCTTACAGATGGGGAAACTGAGGGACAGGGAGAGAAAGTAAACTGCCCAAGGTCACAGAGCTCTGGAACCTGTACTCTTTACCTCTGTTACAGCCTCCCACTTAATGAGGGTCAGATGAATCCCACCCCCAGCTTTTTATAATGAAAAATGTCACAAACATACAGAAAAAAAAATTAAAAATAATACAATAAGCAGCACCTGAATCAAACACCCAGATCCAACAGTTAATATTTTGCTGGTATATGCTTTATATCTACATTTGTGTGCATATGTGTATATTTCAATTTTTTGCTGAACTATTTGAAAGTATATTACAGATATGGTATCATCCCTAGATATAAAATAAATCACCTTCCTTTGATTTATATGGTAGGTGCATTCTTAGAAAACATATTGCCTCTTAAAACCATGCAGAAGTACTTTATGTTTACATATAAAAAAGAAGTTAAGTTCTAGGCTCAGATAATTATAAACAGGTTTTTCATTACATGAATATTTTGGTATTTGAAAGTCAGGCAGGTTAAAGGGCAGTTTTTGTTTCTGTAGGACTGCCCCACAATTTGCAGGATGATTAACATCCTGGTCCCTACCCACTAAATGCCCATTTGAGTGGGAGGCAACCAAACATTGTGATTATCAAAAATGCCCTCCTTTCCTCTCCCATTTCCAGAAAGCCCTCTAGTGTGCTGTGCCTATTGAGAATTACTGACTTAACTAGCCCTCTAGAGAAGAAGCTGTGGATTAAATTAAAAGAAAATGTATGGTCACGTAACCTTTACTATAATGATTAATGAAGATGATAGAACTTACTTTTAATGCTCCTTTTGCTATATAACCACATATGTTCTAGACATTTATTTATACATTCATTTATTCAGTTATATCCCACCACTGCCCCCAGCTTCTTCCAGAAAAGCTATATGGCATGTGTCTCCTATGCATTGATTTGACTTGACTGGGGAATATTTATAGTTACTGTGCTTTTCCATATAAAGGGACTTGAAGCAGACACAGTGCACGTCACGATATTGAGTCTGCTTTCAAACTTTATTTCTCCCTCTTTTGTTGGAGGTACTAAAAACTTTATCCCAAATGTACTGCTCCTTGAACTCCACAGATCTCTCTAACTTTTCACTGTGTCCAAGTCCATTTGTCAGGCCTATCTCAAATGCCATATTGTTCATGAATCTTCCTCAGAACCCTGCATCAAGGTAGTATTTAAACCTCTCTCATGACACTCGCCATAAGACACTAATTGCTTTGTGTTGATTATGTATCTGCATTCTCTTCCATATACTTTTTGATAATAATTTCCAGCGCAGCTCCTCTGTGGGCAGGCCTTGTTCAAAATCCTGGGAATAGACAGATGAATCTCCGCTAGACAATCCTGTCTTCTTTACGTTCTTGATAAAGGGAGTGGTCTCTTATTCCCTCATATCTCCTGTGGTACCTGATCTGTCCGTTGCCTTGTCTCATATGTCTTTCTGAATTAATCTGGGGATATAGGGAAACAAGCATGCACTTCTTAGTCGGATCTGGGTGCAAATCCTGGCACTGTCACTGTGCAAACTCTGTGAGATCCAGGTTCCTTATTTATAAAAGTTGATAATAGTATCCGTCTTACAGATTTGTTGTAAAGCTTAAAGCTAGACATATGAAGTGCCTAGCACCATTCTTGACACATAGTAGGTGCTCATTAAGTGGTAGTTTTTATAAGGGAGACACATCATTCCAGGTCACTTGAGTGGGTAGAAGGAACCTTTAGGACCTTAACTGTCTCAAAGGAAATGCTTGCATAGTCTTGCTGCTTCTCCAAGGAGAAACAGGCCCTGGGGGAAAGTCTGGCCCATCGCTGATTAACTGTTCCTTTTTTAGAGTCAATGATCTGTGTCTCTGTTTTGGAACTACTTATATAATGTATACCACCTGTTATTTGTGTATTTTTAGCAGTGGGAGTCAGATAATCCTAATCCTGTCTGTAAAAGAGCAAGCTGTTTACCAGAAGCAGAGCTTTTTTCTTAACACTGACTCACACTGACTCATCCTCGTTTTCCTTCCCACCACCTCATAACAACCTTGCAAGGGAGAGAATTTTTAGGGAATTCAGTCAGATTAATTTTTCTTGACTTTACAGAGCTGAAAGCTAAGGTGTCACGTCATTAATGCTATCTCAGGAAAAGCTAAAGTTTTATGTTGTCCTGGAATGCCAGTATGACCAAGGCATGTAGCCTAATATCTCACACAAAACCTTGTCCAGACAAAGCAATTCTTTGGCTGATGGTTAGTCAGGTTCCTAAAGCATACATCTTAAACAAGTATATACATCCTGCTCTTTGAATATTATTGTCACCTTAACTCAAGTTCTATTGAACCTGAACAATTTCCTCCTGAAATAGCAAACCCAAGCAGAGTTAGAACCAGAGCTAGGATGCTTTAACAGTTGGGTTTGAGGTGACAGAATTCAGATAGCACATGAGGGTCGGCAAAATGGAGAGGGAAGGTTTATAAATCAGAATGACTAGTATTCTTATGCCTTTATTTGACATTCACTCAGTGAATACTTGTGATCATCTGTGATGTGCCAGCTGCTAGGGCTACAGCAGTGAAAAATATAGATGTGAACCCTGCTGTCATGAACCTTATAGTCTGATGTGTGTGTGTGTGCGTGTGTGTGTATGTAAAGTAAATGCCGTGGTGGGGGAGTCCAGGATGCCACGGGAACATAGTGCATGAAGGGAGAAAGGAAGGCTTCCCAGGAGGAAAAGGCACCCAAACTGAAATTGGGAAGGTAAGTAGGAGTTAACTAAGAGAGGAGGTGGGGTAAGGGAGTATGCCAGAGAGAAGGCCTCACGGGGGGTGGGGGGTGGGAGTAGGGGCTGGAGATAGGGGTGGGAGTTGGGGTGGTGGTGGGAGTACTTTGTGGTAGGACAAAGAAGTGTGTGGACTAAAAGAAGTTCCAGTGTGCCTGGAGGACAGTTAACTGAGGAAGAAAATGGACATAAGATAAATTTGCAGAAGTTGGCAGGGCCAGATCATGCAGAGCATTGTAGATCAGTTCATTAATTAAAATTTTTGTAGCTGAGAAAATTTACTTTCAGTGAAATGCCCAGAACTTGCTTTTATATATGTACACACCCATGTACTCAATATCCCAACTACAAGTAAGGACTTCTAACTTGATCCTAAGAGCAATGGGAGGTGATGGGTTTTGAGCAGGATCCATAGGTGATCTAATTGCTAGCTGAGAACCTCAGAGGGGTGCCAGGGGCCAGGTCAGATGGTGATTTGCCATTGGTAGTGGTGCAGGACCCCAGCTTGGGAACCAACCTGGGTCTTGATTTTCCAAGGATATTTTTAGCACAGGGCATCAGGCCAAACCCCTGAGTGCTTTGTAGGATCCCAAATGTCTGCACAGAGCCCCGAAAACTGGTTTTAAGAGGTCTCTGGGAAGACTCTCAGATAGCCTGCATTTTGAAAAAAGTTTTTGCAGAAACAGGATTTCTCCCAGCTTAATTGGCAGGACACAGGATAATAATCACCTTATTGATTTATTTTTATTGTCTACAATACAAGCAACATTTTTCCTTATCTAAGAGTAAGGTATTAGAAATATAGTTACATTTTGGGTTTTAGGAACTTACTGACACTTAATATCATTTAAGTGTTCTATTTTAATATCTGGATTTTTGACATGGTACCAAAAATTATTTAACATGTTACTGTGCTACTTTTGTTGTTGTTCTTAAAGAAAAGTAATTGTGGATAGAATTAACTTCAGTGTTTTTAATTAGGAAATGCTTTTATTTCTATTAAAAGCAAATGAATAAGCAAATGTAAAAGTATTGAAGGATCCAGGTCTTCAAAAAACTATTAAAAAATGGTGCTTAAAAATACTCGGCTGTCAAAACACTCTGAAATATATTTATAGGAAGTTCGTTTCTCACCAGATTTTTTGTTTTTTTCTCCAAAGCTTGCCAGACTCAATAGGTTTTATGTAAGTTTATAAATGTTTTTGTACCCAAGACCTTAAGTTAAAATCTTCTAAGTATCCAAACTACCTTGTTATCTTTCTGCCTCTAAATACAGAGATACCATCTTGCTAACTTTGGGTAAATTACAGAGTAGTTTAGGCCCACATGGTTTGAGCTCACCCACAGTTCTTTAGAGATACTTGAGAATTTCATCTGAAAAGCAGCCTGCTCATACTCTGGAAATATTTGCTTCATCTTAGTACTCCCACGCATCTCTCAAATTGTGTGTATGAAGATCGTTTTCCTCTGAGAAAATTTTTTTTTTTTTAAGTAAATACTTGGTGCATGATCAAGTCAGAGAACTCAAGGGTTGGAAGGAATATTAGAGATCCCTTTAATTATAAAGTTTACTGTAGATGAATTACTGTTGACTACTAAATCATTCATTTCCTAAAATAATGTTTTTATTTTCTATCCACGTTTAGCTGAATCACCAAGCTTTTAAAAAAATGTTGGGCACATATATCTCCCCGTTGATAAATACCTTATCACTCATATGTGACAGCCAATACTCAAATAGCCCTAATGATGCCTTTTGGCTAATAAATGGTAAGAAGTGTATGAAGACCTGTGCTAAATTTGGATTTCAATATAACATTTTCTTTTTCATTTATAGCAGAATAGAAATTTGAAAGACCCTAGTTGATTTTTTTACTAATTTTCTCAGATTGGTATATGAAATCATACTAGAAGTGCAGGGTTAAGTCTCACCAACACACTTCACTTTCCGCTAAGGCTTTGAAATATGCTGTTTTCTAAAAGGCCCCACTCATTGTTTTTATGACAGTGGCATAAATGTCTCTAGTTTGGCAAACTCATTCTTCTTCAGACCTCCCAGGATTGTTTGGATTTCCAAAATAAACTTCTGGGGGTTGTATATATCTTACAATGAGAGTTGCTTCACTAAAATAAAGAATTGGGCCATGAATCTTATCCATTTCTTGTCATATATAAAGAAATGATTTTGTTGAGGTTTTCATTGTATTTAGAGTAGCCTAAACATAACAAGAGTCTTGCTCTTCTCATTTCTTTATACCATTTTTACCAATCAACTCCCCAACCTTTCCTGACCAGTAAAGTATTTGAAAGAAGCTATTCCCTGATGTCTTGGTTTCAAAGAACTATTGTGGAAAAAAAAGACAAAAAATAATAATTTTTTAAAAAAGAACTATGGTGGAGTATAGGATTCTAACACTAGACTTGGTGTTATTTTGGATTTCCAAGGCTTTTCCATGTCTATTTAACACTGAAAGAGAACTCAGGAGGGAGCCTTCACATAGCAGAGGGACAAGAACTTCTCTATTTCTCAAGTTGCCCAGCTTTCTAAAGCAAGGGACCCCTGTAAAGCCATGAGTCATTGGGAGCAAAACTTTTAGGCTTTTAAAGGTAGTTGTATAGTAGCTATAGTAGTAGTAATAGTAGTAGTAAATATTTATAGAGGACTCAATATGTTTTATAGATATAGTTTCCTTTAATCCTTATAATAATTGTATGAGTCAGGTATTTTATTCTCTTCATTTTACAGGTGAAAAGAACTGACACTTGATGTATGATTGTTTGATTTCATTATTTGTTTGGTTTTGGTAAAGTTCAGATACCTTTTGCCCTGTACTTGATACTCAGTAGTAGAAGCTGAATAAGTATTTGAGTAATAAATAGTTACATGAGTATAAAATCATCTTGTCTTTTACATTGTTTCTTTCTGTGGTCCGTTCTACTACCAACACTCCAGTACAACCTCATATTTCTTCATGCCTGACTGGTGGGGCTCCTTCTACCAAAGCCATTATGCCAAAACTCTACTTTGTGCATGTCACCCTGCCACTTAAAATGTTTCCATCATTTCTTATCACCTATCATATAAGCAAAGATAATGAACTTTGGCTTTGAAAAACTCTCAGTAAGAAAAAGCTCTTAGAAATTTCAATATATCTCAGCTTCACAATAGTCCCATCTCATCTGGGCTTTTATTTAAAAAAATTCTCTTTTAAAATAAACTTTTTTAAAAATAAAAAATATATTTTTAAAAAGCACAGAAAATATAAGTAAAAATTCCTTTTGATTGGCTAATTATATTTTTCTTTAGGAAACTAACATCTGTTCATCAGCACCCAAGAAATTCCTGTAGATATTCTATGAAATGTTAAAAGATAAATCAACTTCCCTTTTCTTCCCCTTTTCATGTTTCTGTTTTCCTGAATATTGTATCCTTTTATTGCTCTATTTCATAATTTTCAAAATTTGATATACTTACTTATTTGAATAGACACTACCATTGCATGTTACAGAATTCACACTTTGCTGAAACGTCTGTGGTGGGAGTTGCACTTCTAGTGATGGAAGACTAGGTCATATGAAACAGGTCTTCTGATGAGCACAGTTTAAAAAGCTGGAGAAAATATAAAAACATTTCTTTGAAAGCTTCAAAAAGTTTACAAGAGATTGAAGAATTGCCCTGCCAACATCTAGAAGTAAGGAAAAACCAAGGAAGGGTAAGCTTAGCTATCCAAACCATTTTTGCTCCATAGACATTTGCTGATGCTGAGAAAGTATCTGTGAAGTTAAGCTGTACTTTTGGTGGCCTCACCTATGAGGACAGAATTCCTAGCTTGTTGCCTGTCAAGGATGGGGACTCAGATAAACCACCTCTGCTCCTGAATGGAGGAGGACATAAGGGGACAGCCCTCACACAGCCTTGCTGCCAAGCCTCTAAGTGCAGAGGACTTTTACTTTTCATTGTCCTCAACTAAGAGTGTCATTGGGCATTTGACAGAAGCAAGTGAAAATCCTCTCTGGAGGAAGATGCTACCATCCTGACATCAAAACAGATTCACAAGGAAATATGACATCAGAATAAGAAGTAGCAGAAACAGTACTCAACAAAAACAGATCATCAAGGACAATGAGATGTTGGACTTTTCGATCTAGACTTTAAAACAACTACTTTTACTGTGTAAAAAATAAAAACCAAGGTTGAAAATTTCAGTAAGAAACTAGACGTTACCAAAATTGACAGAACAGATTTGAAAAAGGCACACTATAACTGAAAGATGTAATAACCAAAATCAGCACAGTGGATGGGTTTTAAAGCAGATTATACAGCCGAAGAGAGAATTAGTGAACTAGAAGATAGGTCAGAAGAAATTGATTCAGAACAAAGAATCAAGAGACAAAAGTATGTAAAATGCAGGGTGCAGCCCAGGACAGCATGGCTGCCGCATCTCAGCCCTCAAAGGGAGTTCTGTTACAGACCTTACGGAATTCAGTGCATCTAATGGTCTGGGGCTCCGGCTCCAGCTGCTGGCGCTGCCCTCTTGGAGCGCACGCAGCTGTTTTACTGGGTGATTCCTTGAACAAGCTCTATTCCACTTTGCTTCATGCATAGCCAAGTATCCTAAAGAAGGGATGGTGTTTCGCAAACCGGTCTTCTCTACTAAGCTGTGCTAAAAGATATCTACTTACAGATAATATTGTAAAATTAAAAGAATGTCAGCATAAGAAGATGATTATTGCATATGATCTTCTTGGCACCAAAGAAACCTATTTTCAAAATTTGGAAGAGAAATTGAGCCAGAATGGCTCATCTTGAGAGAAGAGTTGAAAACTTTGCTTCATTTGTGGGTCCCAGAATGATGTGCAACTGGCTAAAAATGTCATTTACAGGTATCACACGGATAACAGGAGTGTCACTTTGGGGGCGTACAAGTTTGGACCACTTTTCATGAGGTTCTTTTATGAGTTGGATCTTGAAGAATCTGCCCGGAAGCTCATCACAAACCAGCATTTACGAGGTGTCTTTTCAGACTCCACATCATTCAATATTTTGATGGATATGTTATTTATGAAAGGCAAATATAAAAGTGCATTGAAAGTATTGATAGAGATGAAAAATCAAGATGTGAAATTCAGCAAAGATACCTGTGTCCTTGCTTTTGCGATTTGCTACGAACTGAATAGCCCTGAGTCTTTTAAAATCTGTACTACCTTAAAAGAAGAAGCCCTAATCAGAGGAGACTTTCTATCCAGGAGAGCATCCTGTTTTGCTGTAGCATTAGCTCTGAATCAGAACCAAGTGGCAAAAGTTATACCCATTTTTTCTCAAATCGTGAAGCCGGAAAACAAAAGCTGCATTAATTTAAATATTATCCGTCTTCACCCAAATGTGTTGGAAACCCTGATGAACATACTAAAGGATCCCGCAGAAGGAAATTTATCAAGCTTTCTGAAAAGACATGAATTCTCAGAAGTGTTGGCCACAGTGAGGGAAGAAGTAAAAGATTTCCCTGACCTTCTGGCTAGATTCGATGAGATTTTTGGAAAACTGTACATATCTGGTCAGATAACCACTGACACTTTGGATATTCTGCTCTGCCACATCCCCAGGGACAGGAAATCCCCCGTGGCACTAATAAATAAGAGGACAGTCAACTGTTGGACCTTCTAGTCGCTGTTGGCCGAGTAACCTGTGGGGCAGAGGTGGAGGGAGCCCTGCTTCTAGTGCATTGTTGGCTTCCTGAGAAATCAGGGGTTGTACTTCAGCAGGACATATGCCAACCCTTGGCCTCCTCTCTAAATTCCTGAGTTTGTCGAGTGTTGACATACTGATCTGAGAAGTTATATGTTGTGCCTCTATGAAGACTCCTAGGTCCAAGCAGCAGTAAACTCATCTGTCTCAGAAAAGGAGGCTTTATTTGCGTATACTGCTCAGGTCGCTTGAAGGAACATGGCCCTGGTCTCCCATTTCAGGTTTCTGTACCAGAACAGAACCCAATAGCCACTATCAGGAATGAATTTCATTTCCACCTATAAGTGTGGTCAATTCTGACTAATTTTCAAGGGAATGGTTACTTGCAAATTATACCCTTGCTGAATTCAGGAGGACCGAAATCCTATTCTACCATGTTGGAAAATAGCCCAGAATTTTCTCACTGCTTCTGCCATTATTTGTCTCTGTGACCCTAAACAAGATATCCAAGCCCTCATTTTTCCATCTGCAAAATAATAGTGCCTCTGTGTATCTGCATATTGAGTTCAAATTTTTATTCAAGGTTCAGTAGGGTCAAATTTTCTTGAAAATATGAGAAATAAAATTCCTGAGAAAACTTTTTTTATTAAGTATGTAAAATACAGAAAAGAATTAAGAGGACATGTTGAGACGCTCTAATACACATTTTGTTGGAGTCCCAGAAGGAAAGGAGCAAGAATGGTGCAAAGACAGTACTTGATGAGATAGTAGCTAAACATTTTCCATAATAGTTGAGAGACATGAATTCACAGATTCAAAAATGTATAGCCTTAGAGCATGTGTTGGAAAAGAAGAAAGACTAAAAATGGAGCAAACATCCATCTTAACAAGACAGAAAAAGAACAGTAAAATAATCTCAAAGAAAACAAGGAAAAGGGTAGAAATTAATGAAATAGAAAACAAACAGGGAAAATTAACAAAGCAAAAGGGGAGGAGGAGAGGGAAGGAAGTCATAACAATTGTAGTAAGGCCAGAAAAATAAAAGATGTAAGAATTGGAAACAGAGAACTTACTGTTTACAGATGGCCTGATTGTATAGAAATGAGAGAATGCTACATATAAATTATTAAAATTAAAGAGTTTTGCAAGTTTGGTGAATACTGAGTAAATATACAAAAGTCCATTGTATTCCTGTATACCAGCTACAAGCAGAAAGTTAATATTTTAAAGGTACTATATACAACAGCGTCAAAAATAGTAGGACTCTGGACAAAACCATAAAACTTTACTGAGAGACGTTAAAGAACACCCAAATAAAAGCAGAGAGAACTTGTGTTGCAAGTATTAGAAGACTCACTGTTGTAAAGAGATCGGTTCTTTATCAGACATTGTCAGAGGGCTGATCTAGATTAGAAATGATTTAAGAAATAAACCAATCAAGTTCAAGTTGGAGTTTTTGATTGGCTTCTGTGTCCAAAAGGGCAGGAGGGGAGGGCTGTTAATTATGTTTTTGCAACCATTGACAAAATATGAATGAGGACTAGGTATGAAATATCTAGAACAAGCAAATTTATAGAAAGTAGAGTAGAGGTTACCAGGAGCTGGGGGAGGGGAGAATGAGGAGTTATTTCTTAATGGGTACAGAGTTTCTGTTTTGGGTGATGAAAAAAGTCTTGGTAATGGATGGTAGTGATGGTAGCACAACATTGTAAAGATAGTTAATGCCACTAAATTGTGCATAAAAATGGTTAAAATGGCAAATTTTATGTACTATATATTACCACAATATATATATATATATTTAGTATGTGTATCCGCTAGTAGCTAACTTTGATGTACCCTCAAAGCTTCTTGCCTGGTTAAGGACTTCAGAGGCTTCACAGGGTACTCAGATTTTACAGATTCATTCTGTCATCTCCATCACACTTTTAAGAAATATCCTCCTTTTTCTTTTCCTAGG
This sequence comes from Choloepus didactylus, assembly GCF_015220235.1. Classification (NCBI taxonomy): domain Eukaryota; kingdom Metazoa; phylum Chordata; class Mammalia; order Pilosa; family Megalonychidae; genus Choloepus; species Choloepus didactylus. The sequence continues at coordinate 48,327,107 of NC_051325.1, forward strand.
ACTTGCTTTCCTCCTTTCTTTCTCCTTTTCCTTTTTCTGTCCTGTGCTTGTCACCAAGAGGGTTGAATCCTGGTGAGGTGCCTGCAGAGAGCTTAGAGACTTCATTTCCTCCACTTTCGGGTGCAGCTGGCAGGGCTTCCCTCCCGACTCTCATAGAGGTTTTTACCTGGCTTGCGTTACTCTTGTGGATGGCATCAGTGCCTTCCCCCTGTGCCAGCCCAGGCGGGGCTCACCATCTGGGCCAGCCATGATCAGGATCGGATACCATGCAGCTGGCAGAGCTCAGCTGTGTCTCTCTTCACCGTTTTTAATGGCCAGACAATGTGTTGGATATTTTGCTTATTAGTATTTTTTCAGTAATATAAATAACTCTGCTATAAATTTCTGTAACTTAAAAGTCAGGGTATGTTACATATTTATAGCTCTTAGTATGTATTGTCCAAAGAACTTAAAAAGTTACTTTATATATATATTTTTATAGAAGCAATACTGTCTTGTTTTTCCCTATTACAAAAATAATGCTGTGTGGAAAAAGTTTAAAATTCTGGTAAACTAAACGAAGAAAATAAAAATTACCTGTGGTGTCATTGCTCTGAGACACCACTGAGTAACAGTTTCTTCCATTCTTTTTTCTATGCAAAATACTACTTTTCCTTTGATAAATATGCATCCTTACCATATACTCCTTACCATTAAAATGAGACTTTCTCCATGTCATTAGATACTTTTAAGCAGCATCGTTTATTACTGGCTGCATAGTATTCCATTTTATGGATTGTCAAAATGCCTTTATCATTACAAGAATCTTCTATTTAAAGCAGAATACCTATTTTAGTATCATAAGACTTTTTTCCTCTGAATTTTATATTTACCTTATTCATCCCATTATTATTAATTGTGGTTAGTGATGGCAGAGCTCCACTGACCTTCCTTCCTTTGCCAGTTTAAAAAAAATTATAAAAGTAATAGAAGTACACAAAGATAAATATCCAGATAGAACAGGAAGATGTAAAGAAAAAAGTAAAAATCTCCCTTCCACTTGCCCTACATAGGCCCTCTCCTCAGAGCCGCTTGTTTTCTACTTTTATGGTTTTTAGTAATTGTGGTGGTTACCTTCAAAACTCTGAATAAAATGTGCATGCATGTGCACATATTTTTTTTTAACAGTTTCTTTAATAAGTCTCTCTGGATTATTAGAATTGCAGGTGCCTTCAGTGCAGCTGAAGGTTCTGGTGCATGCTGATCTCTGGATTAGCCTTCTTATTTGGCCTCAGTAATTTCCCATGCTTTCTTTGAAGCTCAGCCATGCATTTAAGGTATTTGCTAAGGTGATGGCATCTATCATTTTAGGTCTTTATGGGAGGAGGTTTTCAGGATATTTAGTTGATCATATTGACTGGAAATGGCAATCTGAATCTACTTATTCTGTATCTCTCAGCTCTCCTCTGTGAAAGATGAAGAAATTATTACCCCTACACTTTATCTCCTGTTCTTATTCCACCTGCTCACATCCAAATGAGATGGATGCTAGTATTTTAATTTTACGAATGGACCAGAGACCAGTGAGGCTAAGTGATTTACCTAAGGTCACAGAGCTAGTAAGTGGGGGAGGGAGCCAGGATTTTTCCTCAAGTCCATTTGATTTCAATACCCATGCTTATAACCACTGCGCCCTGTCAGCATATCCTCTCCACCTGCTATTCCTCAGGGCTGCTACCCCTTCTGCCCTTCCTATTTCAGTCATTAACGCTATCATTTTCCTTGGAAACTTGGAAAAATGTAGGTAGTTCTGCTACAAATGACCCTGGGCACATTATTTCACCCTTTGTCACTTCCATTTCTTCTTCTATTAAATGGGAATATAAGCACTTTAAGCAGATAGACCTTGCAGAATAAATTAGACAATCTACTTGAGAGTCCCTTTGCAATGCAAATATTGGACATTATTTTTGTTTCAGATCTCAGTAAATATTTGCTTATCTAACCCTGCCACTACCTTTAGTGCCAACCAGTAACGTGGGCTATAAGCTTTCCTTGGCATTGTTTTTCAGAACAATCTTCTAGTTTGCTAGTTCCTTTTTCTTAAAAGTGGCATTTAAAAAAATCCATGGTCGCTGTTTGTTTAAATAAAAGAGCTCTGCTTCTTTGGAGATATTTTTATGCAGGCACAGAGAAATCAAAAGTCCACAGGAGGAGCAAGCCGGCTGTTTTAAAATGGTTCCAGTATTCTGACCTCTAGTTGCTTTCTTCTGTATTTGTACTCAGCATTCTTGTCAAACATTTCCACTTGTTGCATTTAGAGCTAGGAAGTCCTGGAGCCAAAAAGGAGGTTGAGTGGTGAGGGTGGTCCAAAATGTACCATTTGATCTTACCCGACCCTGTTGTGTTCTGTTTCTTGTATGCCTCCTTCAGTTGACTGTAACTCCCTGAAGACGGGGATCACATCACATTGATCTTTTTCCTTCAGAATCTGGTATATTAGCTCCCCAACAAATATGTAAAATTAATGAGGGTTGGAGATGTTTTTATGCCTTCTTTATAAATTGCAAGGTGATAGTCATCGTCAATAACAAGTAATGTCTATCAACGTGGTTGTGGTTTCCCAAGGACCACAACTCTCAAACTTTGTCTGTGGACCTTTAATGGATCCAGAGATGGCCTTCAGGGGTTCCATTAACACCCTTAAATTATATTCATTTGAACATACACATTTTCTGCAGAAAAGGATCTTAGCATTCATCTGAGTCTTCAAAGGATATGTGACCTAAAATGGGTACAAATCACTGCATAAGTTGTAAAAAATTTTTCAGTAGTGTGGAGTAGTCAAGTCAATTTATTTTCCACACATACACATATCAGTTTGTTTCTGCATCACTTTTGGTAAATAAACTACATATAACCCAGATGTCTCAGCACTTGCAGATCTAGGTCAAATTAGCTTGACCTTTACTTTCATGCCCTGTATATTCCTTGCGGGTGAAGGTGCTCTCCTGATCATCTCCACAGCCTCTTTCTCTGTTTCTCAACCAAACAGCCCAGAATTGAAACTCAGTTCCTTCCTCAGTTTCCATAAAGAGCAAAAAAATTATCCACAGAAAGCATTTATGAGCATTCTCACATCTGCTCATGATTTGGGCATCCCAGGAAGGGGTCACATAGCGGAAAATCCAGCCTTCTATCATCTTCCTGTCTCCTTGCTCTTTCCCCTCACAGATTTCCCCAGAAATTCCAGTTCTTTCTTTATTGAGCAGAACCACTTAGCCACCCTCAGGTTTTATTTCATCTAATTTTTGCATAGCTAAACCCAGAAAGGTAATTAGCAGCCAAAAGACCTTCTGTTTCACAGGAGCCTCTTTATTCAGAAGGCAAATGTGGTGATAAAGAACTTTTGTTTTTCCTTTTGTGTATATGTTTTATTTTTTTATTTTTATTTATTTTATTTTTATTTTTTTTAATCTTCATTTTATTGAGATATATTCACATACCATGCAGTCATACAAAACAAATCGTACATTCGATTGTTCACAGTACCATTACACAGTTGTATATACATCACCTAAATCAATCCCTGACACCTTCATTAGCAGACACACAAAAATAATAAGAATAATAATTAAAGTGAAAAAGAGCAATTGAAGTAAAAAAGAACACTGGGTACCTTTGTCTCTTTGTTTGTTTGTTTCCTTCCCCTATTTTTCTACTCATCCATCCATAAACTAGACAAAGTGGAGTGTGGTCCTTATGGTTTTCCCAATCCCATTGTCACCCCTCATAAGCTACATTTTTATACAATTGTCTTCGAGATTCATGGGTTCTGGGTTGTAGTTTGATAGTTTCAGGTATCCACCACCAGCTACCCCAATTCTTTAGAACCTAAAAAGGGTTGTCTAAATTGTGCGTAGGAGTGCCCACCAGAGTGACCTCTTGTCTCCTTTTGGAATCTCTCTGCCACTGAAGCTTATTTCATTTCCTTTCACATCCCCCTTTTGGTCAAGAAGATGTTCTCCGTCCCACGATGCCAGGTCTACATTCCTCCCCGGGAGTCATATTCCACGTTGCCAGGGAGATTCACTCCCCTGGGTGTCTGATCCCACATAGGGGGGAGGGCAGTGATTTCACCTTTCAAGTTGGCTTAGCTGGAGAGAGACAGCCACATCTGAGCAACAAAGAGGCATTCGGGAGGAGGCTCTTAGGCACAATTATAGGGAGGCCTAGCCTCTCCTTTGCAGCAACCGTCTTCCCAAGGGTAAAACCTACGGTAGAGGTCTCAACCCATCAAACCACCAGTTCCCTATGTCTGTGGTCATGTTAGCAACCATTGAGGTGGGGTAGGCCAATACCCCTGCATTCTCCACAGGCTCCTCAAGGGGGCACTACATATTTTTTTCCTTTTTTTTTTTTTACCCTTTTTTCCTTTTTAAATCAATTGTATAGAAAAAAAAACAAAAAAGAAAAACATACAATAAAAGAACATTTCAAAGAGACCATAACAAGGGAGTAAGAAAAAGACAACTAACCTAAGATAACTGCTTTACTTCCAACCTGTTCCTACTTTACCCCAAGAAAGTTACATACTATAGCAATATTTCTGTGAACTTTTTCCTACTATATCCATCAGAAGTTAACAGACCATAGTCATTCCTGGGCATCCCCAGAACGTTAAATAGCATATCTGTTCTTCTTGGATTACTGTTCCCCCTTCCTTAATTGCTCTCTATTGCTAATTCCCCTACATTCTACATTATAAACCATTCGTTTTACATTTTTCAAAGTTCACATTAGTGGTAGCATATAATATTTCTCTTTCCGTGCCTGGCTTATTTCGCTCAGCATTATGTCTTCAAGGTTCATCCATGTTGTCATATGTTTCACGAGGTCGTTCCTTCTTACTGCCGCGTAGTATTCCATCGTGTGTATATACCACATTTTATTTATCCACTCATCTGTTGAAGGACATTTGGGTTGTTTCCATCTCTTGGCAATTGTGAATAATGCTGCTGTGAACATTGGCTTGCAGATATCTGTTCGTGTCACTGCTTTCCGATCTTCCGGGTATATACCGAGAAGTGCAATCGCTGGATCGAATGGTAACTCTATATCTAGTTTTCTAAGGAACTGCCAGACTGACTTCCAGAGTGGCTGAACCATTATACAGTCCCACCAACAATGAATAAGAGTTCCAATTTCTCCACATCCCCTCCAGCATTTGTAGTTTCCTGTTTGTTTAATGGCAGCCATTCTAACCGGTGTTAGATGGTATCTCATTGTAGTCTTAATTTCCATCTCTCTAATAGCTAGTGAAGCTGAACATTTTTTCATGTGTTTCTTGGCCATTTGTATTTCCTCTTCAGAGAACTGTCTTTTCATATCTTTTGCCCATTTTATAATTGGGCTGTCTGTACTATTGTCATTGAGTTGTAGGATTTCTTTATATATGCAAGATATCAGTCTTTTGTCAGATACATGGTTTCCAAAAATTTTTTCCCATTGAGTTGGCTGCCTCTTTACCTTTTTGAGAAATACCTTTGAGGTGCAGAAACTTCTAAGCTTGAGGAGTTCCCATTTATCTATTTTTTCTTTTGTTGCTTGTGCTTTGGGTGTAAAGTCTAGGAAGTGGCCGCCTAATACAAGGTCTTGAAGATGTTTTCCTACATTATCTTCTAGGAGTTTTATGGTACTTTCTTTTATATTGAGATCTTTCATCCATTTTGAGTTAATTTTTGTGTAAGGGGTGAGGTAGGGGTCATCTTTCATTCTTTTGGATATGGATATCCAACTCTCCCAGCCCCATTTGTTGAAAAGACCATTATGACTCAGTTCAGTGACTTTGGGGGCCTTATCAAAGATCAGTCGGCCATAGATCTGAGGGTCTATCTCTGAATTCTCAATTCGATTCCATTGATCTATATGTCTATCTTTGTGCCAGTACCATGCTGTTTTGACAACTGTGGCTTTATAATAAGCTTCAAAGTCAGGGAGTGTAAGTCCTCCCACTTGGTTTTTCTTTTTTAGAGTGTCTTTAGCAATTCGAGGCATCTTCCCTTTCCAAATAAATTTGATAACTAGCTTTTCCAAGTCTGCAAAGTAGGTTGTTGGAATTTTGATTGGGATTGCATTGAATCTGTAGATGAGTTTGGGTAGAATTGACATCTTAATGACATTTAGCCTTCCTATCCATGAACATGGAATATTTTTCCATCTTTTAAGGTCCCCTTCTATTTCTTTTAGTAGAGTTATGTAGTTTTCTTTGTATAGGTCTTTTACATCTTTGGTTAAGTTTATTCCTAGGTACTTGATTTTTTTAGTTGCTATTGAAAATGGTATCTTTTTCTTGAGTGTCTCTTCAGTTTGTTCATTTCTAGCATATAGAAACATTACTGACTTATGTGCATTAATCTTGTATCCCGCTACTTTGCTAAATTTATTAGCTCTAGTATCTGTATCATCGATTTCTCAGGGTTTTCCAGATATAAGATCATATCATCTGCAAACAATGACAGTTTTACTTCTTCTTTTCCAATTTGGATGCCTTTTATTTCTTTGTCTTGCCGGATTGCCCTGGCTCGCACTTCCAGCACAGTGTTGAATAACAGTGGTGACAGCGGGCATCCTTGTCTTGTTCCTGATCTTAGAGGGAAGGCTTTCAGTCTCTCACCATTGAGTACTATGCTGGCTGTGGGTTTTTCATATATGCTCTTTATCATATTGAGGAAGTTTCCTTCAATTCCTACCTTTTGAAGTGTTTTTATCAAAGAGGGATGTTGGATTTTGTCAGATGCTTTTTCAGCATCTATTGAGGTGATCATTTGATTTTTCCCTTTTGAATTGTTAATGTGTTGTAATACATTGATTGATTTTCTTATGTTGAACCATCCTTGCATGCCTGGAATGAACCCCACTTGGTCATGGTGTATGATTTTTTTAATGTGTCTTTGGATTCGATTTGCAAGTATTTTGTTGAGGATTTTTGCATCTATATTCATTAGGGAGATTGGCCGGTAGTTTTCCTTTTTTGTAGCATCTTTGCCTGGTTTTGGTATTAGATTGATGTTAGCTTCATAAAATGAGTTAGGTAGTGTTCCATTTTCTTCAATGTTTTGAAAGAGTTTGAGTAAGATTGGTGTCAGTTCTTTTTGGAAAGTTTGGTAGAATTCCCCTGTGAAGCCATCTGGCCCTGGGCATTTATTTGTGGGAAGATTTTTGATGACTGATTGGATCTCTTTGCTTGTGATGGGTTGATTGAGGCCTTCTATTTCTTCTCTGGTCAGTCTAGGTTGTTCATATGTTTCCAGGAAATTGTCCATTTCCTCTACATTATCCAGTTTGTTGCCATACAGTTGTTCATAGTATCCTCTTATAATTTTTTTAATTTCTTCAGGATCTGCAGTTATGTCACCTTTTTCATTCATTATTTTGTTTATATGGGTCTTCTCTCTTTTTGATTTTGTCAGTCTAGCTAGGGGCTTGTCAATCTTGTTGATCTTCTCAAAGAACCAACTTTTGGTGATATTTATCCTCTCTATTGTTTTTTTGTTCTCTATGTCATTTATTTCTGCTTTAATCCTTGTTATTTCTTTTCTTCTACTTGGTTTAGGATTGGTTTGCTGTTCATTTTCTAGCTTCTTCAGTTGATCCATTAGTTCTTTGATTTTGGCTCTTTCTTCCTTTTTAATATATGCGTTTAGTGCTATAAATTTCCCCGTCAGCACTGCTTTTGCTGCATCCCATAGGTTTTGGTATGTTGTGTTCTCATTTTCATTCGTCTGCATATATTTAGCAATTTCTCTTGCTATTTCTTCTTTAACCCACTGATTGTTTAGGAGTGTGTTGTTTAACCTCCAGGTATTTGTGAATTTTCTAAGTCTCTGATGGTTATTGACTTCTAATTGTATTCCATTGTGGTCAGAGAATGTGCTTTGAATAATTTCAATCTTTTTAAATTTACTGAGGCTTGTTTTATGTCCCAGCATATGATCTATTCTGGAGAAAGTTCCGTGAGCACTAGAAAAGTATGTGTACCCTGGTGATTTGGGATGTAATGTTCTGTATATGTCTGTTAAATCTAATTCATTTATCAGATTGTTTAGGTTTTCAATTTCCTTATTGGTCCTCTGTCTGGTTGATCTATCTATAGGAGAGAGTGATGTGTTGAAGTCTCCCACAATTATTGTGGAAACATCAATTGCTTCCTTTAGTTTTGCCAGTGTTTCTCTCATGTATTTTGTGGCACCTTGATTGGGTGCATAGACATTTACGATTGTTATTTCTTCTTGTGTATATGTTTTAACATCTCAGATTTCATTTTAGTAAAGCCGTCTTATTAAATCAGTTCTATAGGTCTATATTCTTATTAGGGATTTCCTTCACTTAACTGTGAATGTAGCCCTTGCAATGGGGTAGTACCTATAAGCACATTAAAGATCTTATTCTTTTAGAGAATAAAAGAGGAACATTTCTATTTTGAGATCTATTAAACTAGTTTCCATCACTGTCGCATAAACTCAATTCCATCCTCTGTTTAAATTCCTCCAGTTTTATTTTCTCCATCCTCTTTTTTTTTCCAAAATATTTTTGATGAATATAACATTAATGTGCTTTTTTAATAACAATTAAACAATATGGAAGTACATAATTTAGTGAAAATAACTAAAAAATTCCCCCTGTAATCCCACTGCCCAGAGATAACCTCTGTTACCAATTTGACATATTGTATATTGCATATACTGACTGTGAACCAGGAACTGTGCGTTGTGTCATTAAATCCTCACAGTCTCTAAGATGGGTGGCCCCTGTTGACCAAAACAGAAACTTGAGGCTGGTAGGTCACTGGTAACTTGCCTGAACATATTTCCAGTTTTTGCAATTATAAATAGTCTGCAGTTAAGATGTATCTGTGTTTTCTAGTCTGATTATCTCCATGTGATAGATTTCAAAAATTAGAATTGCTTGGTCAAAAAGTATGTGCATTTCAGCTTGTGATTTATTTTGAGAGGTGGTTAAGAGGATGGGCTTTGTAGTCATACAAACCAGTGTTCAGATTCCAACTGCCACTTACTGGCCACTCACTAGGGTTAAACTGTGCCGCAGTTTGCTTATCTGTAAAATGCAATAATAGAAACCACCTCATGTTGCTGTAAGGATTAAATAAGAGGATGCATGTAATGTCCCCAGCTAGTGTCCAGCACATAGGACAAGTGGTGTACAAGACAGGCGGGGTGCCTGCTGTCACAGAGCTGACATTTTGGTTGCAGGGTTGGAGGGCAGGTGTGAAAGATAGTAAGTAAATTAACAAACAAGAAAAATAACAGTGATGAGCAGACCATGAAAAGAAAGCAATGTGGTGAATAGGTGGGTGGCTATCTTTGGATGGTTAGGGAAGTCCTTCTGAAGAGGTGACATTTTAGCTGAGGTCTGAGTGATAAGTATATTCTTTTAATTCCTAGATACAGACTTGTGAAATCAAAGATTAAATGAATTTCAAACTTTGGACAATATGACACTGACAAATTGACCTGCAAAAATTTCTAAAATAATTTACATTCCCTCTGTGTATAGCCGTGTCTCTTTCCTTCACCCTCACCAGCAGTTTTCTCCCAATTTTAAAAGGTGGGGTTGTTGAAGGATTATGTTAGGGACCTTTCTGTTTGTCTTCTAAGGAGCTTCCTTATTGGAGAAAAGGTAAGAAAACAAGTCAGTCTCTTGGAGGAATCCCTGCTGTTCCCACTCCCTTAGACGGTAAACCTTTCTCCTCATTTACTGGTCTTTTTCTCTCTGCCGGTTCCTGCCTGCGTTGCGTTATAGGACTGGAAGCCTCCAACATTTTAGCCAGCAGACATGTTGATTAACAACCGCTTTTCCCCCATCGGAATTAGGCAGTGCCTGTCTCAGGGGAGATGCTTTTGCTGTAAAAACAAAGCAGCTTTTAGAGGCAGGCTGGTTTTTCCAAACGAATTTGTTGGCAAGGGTACAACACCTTCTGTGAGTTAAAACTGTGCAGAAGCTCTGCATCTTTTTTTCTAGTCAAAATCCTCCCCTGTATCGCAGCAGTGCTAGGGGGTGGGGGTGGGGAATGCATTCCTGAGCATTGGACGGTACAACTGCTTCCACCCTGGATCTGTGGGTAGTAAGACCTCTTTTATTTGTTTGGAATATGTGTATGATTACATGTTGTTCATGAATCTGTTCAGTAAAGCCTTTTATCCTCCTAAATAAACTTCCATAAGAAGTGTTCTCTAAGTCTTGAATGGGACTGATCATCATTATGATACAGCACATGTTGAGACAGATCTCATTTAGGTAGTTTTGTTCATTTTCTGTATATTTTATAGAATACACCTGTATTAGTTTAATCTCTGTGAGTCAAGCCTTAAAGAAAATACCGTGTAGTTCTAACTCATAGACAAATGGATTAAAAGTCACGATTTCTCTTTATAAACTTCTAAAATTCGGCAAGTTAAATAAAACAACTTGAGGGCAACGTGTTAGTGAGAGGGCCTGAGGGTGGCACGGGGCGGTGGGGGGGGGGGGGCGTGTTTGGTGAAATTGTCCAGAAGCAAAGCACCGCTCACTTGAAGCCCAGAAATTTGTCATCCAAATATGTGCAGATTGCTGGTGCTATAAATAGAGTTTGAACCCAAGTAAACAGCCTCTTCCCTCTGGCTTGGCTATTGTTCATATGCCAGAACAGTCTGGGGAGCTGCTTCTTAAACCAGGCTCATGCTACTTGTACAGAACTCCTAGGCCCCTTCTCTGTGAGGCAGGGCAGTTAGCTACCAGGGCTTGAGATAACCAGGGGTCAGACACTCCCCCCTTTCATCCCCACTTTTGGCTCCTGCCCTACCCAGCTTTTTGTGGAACTTTTACAAACTTCCCTTGGCTCTAGAATAGCACCGATCTAGGATTCCTGGTAACTACAAAAAACCCTGGGTTGCTAACATGCCCACAGACATAGGGGACTGGTGGATTGATGGGTTGAGCCCTCTACCACAGGATTTGCCCTTGGGAAGACTGTTGCTGCAAAGGAGAGGCTAAGCCTCCCTATAATTGTGCCTAAGAGCCTCCTCCCGAATGCCTCTTTGTTGCTCAGATATGGCCCTCTCTCTCTAGCTAAGCCAACTTGAAAGGTGAAATCACTCCCCTCCCCACTACGTGGGATCAGACACCCAGGGGAGTGAATCTCCCTGGCAACGTGGAATGACTCCCAGGGAGGAATGTAGACCCGGCATCGTGGGATGGAGAACATCTTCTTGACCAAAAGGGGGATGTGAAAGGAAATGAAATAAGCTTCAGTAGCAGAGAGATTCCAAAACTAGCCGAGCGGTCACTCTGGTGGGCACTCTTATGCACAATATAGACAACCCTTTTTAGGTTCTAATGAATTGGGGTAGCTGGTGGTAGATACCTGAAACTATCAAACTACAACCCAGAACCCATGAATCTTGAAGACAGTTGTATAAAAATGTAGCTTAAGAGGGGTGACAATGGGATTGGGAAAGCCATAAGGACCACACTCCCCTTTGTCTAGTCTATGGATGGATGAGTAGAAAAATAGGGGAAGGAAACAAACAAACAGACAAAGGCACCCAGTGTTCTTTTTTACTTTAATTGCTCTTTTTCACTTTAATTATTATTCTTGTTATTTTTGTGTGTGTGGTAATGAAGGTGTCAGGGATTGATTTTGGTGATGAATGTACAACTATGTAATGGTACTGTGAACAATCGAATGTACGATTTGTTTTGTATGACTGCGTGGTATGTGAATATATCTCAATAAAATGAATATAAAAAACAAAAAACAAAAAAACCCTGGGGCCATGTGGCCGTCAATGCTCAGGTAGATTTAGGAGGCACAGCCTGTCTCTTTTCAAGGCAGAAGCACGCATAGCTCAATTCTTTCTTTTGGAGCCAAGAAGAGTGGTGTGGTTGTAGGAACTGCTTTAGGCTGCCCGTGGCAGTAGCTGATCTGCTGTTTGCCCTGAGGGCAGGCTGCTGACGTTACAAGAACCCCTTTGAGGACTTGGGAAATGTTGACATTGGAGCAATTGAGTGCATTTCATGGTTTATTACTATAGTTCCTATTGGAAAAAAATAAGTCCCTCTCTTTTTAAAATTCCTGCTTGGGCTACATTCATTTAAAGTTATTTTTATGTCATAAGAAAAATAAAATAAATTTCAAAGAAATGAGGAATTGCCAGAAGCGCTAAAAGCAGAAAAATTAAATGGCCACATCAAAGAGAAGGATTAAGAGAGAGGCTGAGGCCTTTTTGTAGGTCTTTTTAAAAGTCACATTTCATATATTATTTTGAGTTTTTAAAGTTATTATTAACTATTGTTATCAGCTATTTTTCAGGACCTTTTGCTAATCTTGACATGTACAAATGGAATGTCTCCTCAAATGAAGAAACCTAAATCACCCCAGAGTGAATAACTTCACATTAAATGTGGTAATAACTATTTTTGCCATCTAACTATTGTCTATCATTTGTCACTGCTTTACGTATTATTTCTAATCCTTATAACATTCCTACAAGGCAAATAATAATATTCCCATTTTACACATGAAAAAAATTGAGGTTGAGAGACATTAACCATTTGCTTAAGCTCATGGAGTAGAAGGCCAGGCTTGTGGGACTCCAACACCCACATTCTTTGCACTCCCCCACCTCTCCTTTATATTTATGGTCCAGAAAGTACTTTCCCATGCATTTTCTCAACAACCCCATTTTAACTGGTGCCCTGCTGGCAATGGTGCCAGACAGAACCCTGTTCCATGTTCAGGACTCCTGCCACTGAAAGAATTCAGAGACGAGAGGGGCCAGTAGGAACAAGTAGTAAAGTTTATTAAAGAAAGAGAAAAAGTACACGTTAAAGAGATAAAGCGGATGTGTTCAACAGAGAAGCATGCTCTCAGTGGGAGTGGGTTAGCTTGTTATATGGGGAAATCTTACAGTGATTTTCTTATCTCGACCTTTGAACACCAGTTGTCTTCTTGTTCTAGGAGGATATAGCTTATTGGAACTTGTGGCCTGTTGTCGTGTATCCAAAATTTGTCTTTGGGCAGATGTTTAACAACCTTTATGACCCTATGCTTTCTGTCATTAACTAAGAATTTGCTTTGGGCCTATGATTTTACAAGCTTTTATGGTCTGGGGAGGCTTTGGAACTTTAGGGGAAATTTTTGTCCCATGAAGTTTGCAGCTGAAGTTCACACATCTGCATTAACTCTTTCAAAACTGAATAGAAGAACAGGGACCACAGCCTTGATGCCCTATTCTATCCTGCCTCACCATGAAACAGGAGAGATGGATATCCTTGCTTGGCAGACAAAGAAACTAAAGCTAAGAAGTGTTAAGTAACTTGCCCAAGAACCCAGGTCTGCTGATCCTTCTTCACTCAGTACTCTTTCTACAGTCACTGATCATCTGTTCTCTCAACTCCAAAATGTCACATTATTCATAGCCTCCTCATGGACATGAACAATAATCCCTTATTAGCAAGGATCTCCGATTATCTCACAAATTTTTTTTTAATCAGATCCAAACAAGGACTTCACAATGCCAGCCTGATTCTTCTCTTTTGAGACATCCCTTTTGTCTGTCTGGAAACTTTTAGGAATTTTTTTTTCCTTTTGAGTTCTGAAGGGTCAGGAAGCTAGATGGTCTCTTTTCATCCTGCTCAGCACTTTTTTTTAAAAATTCAGTTTTATTGAGGTATATTCACATACCATACAGTCATCCATGGTGTACAATCAGCTGTCCACAGAACCATCTTATAGTTGTGCATTCATCACCCCGATCTATTTTTGAACATTTTCTTTACACCAGAAAGAATCAGAATAAGAATAAAAAATAAAAATAAAAAAAGAACACCCAAACCACCACCCCCCATCCCACCTTATTTTTCATTTAGGTTTTGTCCCCATTTTTCTACTCATCCATCCATACACTGGATAAAGGGAGTCAGCACTTCTTAAACTTTTCAGTTTGAAGATTCATGTCTTTCTTCAGCTCTGGGAAATTTTCCTCATGATTTCTTGTCTCTCTTTTTTTTTTTTTACAGTTCCACAATTTCAGTTATTTCCTTATTGTGAAATATAAGATGTATACAGAAAGGTGATAACTTTCAAAGTATAATTTAACAAGTAGGTAGAGAGCAAATTTCAAGAATGTAATGGATTATAGTTCCACCATTTCAGTTCTTTCTAGTTATTCTAATGTACTAGCATCGAAAAAAATTACATAAAGATTCAGTATTCGTAATCCTTTGTTAAATCCTATCTTGTCTGTTACTATCCCTTCCTTTCATTAATCACTTTCTCCATCTTCGGGGTGTCTAGGTAGTGACCACCCTAACTTGTTCATATTAGAAAAGGGGTGATGACATTATGAGGAAGGGCTGCATCTGGTTGATGTTCCTAAAGAGGCTGTTGCCTCTGGGTTTTAGGACTTGTCTGGCTTAGGAACACTCTGGTGGATTTAAGTTTCTGAAAAATAAACTTAGTGAGTGAAACTTTTTAGAGTTTCAGATAGGTGCGTAGGTATTTTGGGACAACTGATGGTTAGGGCTTGGCATACTGTGACCATTTGGGATATTTAGCTGGAGCTTGAATAAGAGTAACCTCCAGAATAGCTTCTCAAGTCTATTTGAGATCTCTTAGCCACTGTAACCTTATTTTGTCACCTTTCTTTTCCCTGTTTTGGTCAAGAGGGCATTTTCAATCCTTTGATGCCAGGGCCAGGCTCATTCCTGGAAGTTGTGTCCCATGTTGCCAGGGAGAGTCGTCCCCCTGGGAATCATGTCCCATGGAGCGGAGAGTTTAATGAATTTATTTTCCGAGTTGGGCTTAGAGAGAGACAGGCCACATCTGAGCAACAAAAGAGGTTCTCTGGAGGTGCCTCTTAGGCATAATTATAAGAAGGTTTAGCCTCCCTTTTACAGCTGTAAGTTTCATAAGAGCAAGCCTCAAGATCGAGGGCTTGACTTATTAAGTAGGGGGTTCCTAATTTCACATAAGCATATATTCTGTTCAAGATAAACAATAAGTGTCTCACATAATCTTCACTTAGTTATACAATCATCATCACTCTCAATTTTAAAAAATTATCATAACACAAAACATCCCAAAGCTCTTATGAGCCCCTAATTACTCATCCCTAGTATTAGTGTAGTACTGGTAAGGTATTCCTATTAAATATAGTCTAGAATATGTAATGGATAGTGTTCCCATATACCACTCTGTTGTTAACTTTTTATACCAGTGTCATACTTAGAAGTATATCATGCAAACACTTATTTATATTTGTAGTGCTACTCTGTGGGATACATGCCTTTGAACAACCACTTTTGATCATGTTCACCTTCATTGCGTCACAGATACTTATAATCCCATTAATGAACAGTCATCACCCCTGTCCATTCCCATACCTTTAAATTCACCCTCATTATCATGTCTGTACATATTAGGTTATCATTCCCCCCTTCACTAGCTTCTGTCTATCTCCAGGTCCCCTATATTCTGCGTTATAAGACATTGATTTTACAGTGTTCAGGGAGTTAACATTAGTGGTAATACACAATATGTCTCCTTTTGTGTCTGACTTATTTCACTCAGCATTTTATCTTCAAGGTTCATCCATGTTGTTATGTTTCAGGACCTTCTTCCTTCTTACTGCTGCATAGTATTCCATTATAGGTATATACCACATTTTGTTTATCCACTCATCTGTTGAAGGACACTTAAATTGTTTCTATCTCTTGGTGTGTGAACAGTGCCACTATAAACATCAGTGTGCAAATGTCTGTTCATGCCACTGCTTTCAAATCTTCTGGGTATACACCAAGAAGTGGAATTGCCGGATCATAGGGTAACTCGATATCTGGTTTTCTGAGGAACCACCAAACTGTCTTCCACAACAGCTGTACCATTACACATTCTCACCAGCAATGAATAAGTGTTCCAATTTTTCCACATCCTCTCCAGTATTTATAGTTTCCTGTTTGTTTAATGGCAGCCATTCTTATTGGTGTGAGATGATATCTCATTGTGGTTTTCATTTGCATTTCCGTAATAACTAGTGAAGATGAACATTTTTTTCATGTGATTTTTAGCCATTTGTATTTCCTCTTCAGAAAAATATCTTTTCATATCTTTTGCCCATTTTATAATTGGTTTGTTTGTACTATTGTCATTGAGTTGTAGGATTTCTTTATATATGTAGGATATCAGTCTCTTATTAGATATATGGTTTCCAAATATTTTCTCCTATTGCGTTCGATGCCTCTTTACCTTTTTGACAAATTCCTTTGAGGTATAGAAGCTTTAGTTTTGTTTTGTTTTTTAATTTTGAAATAAATTCAAAGTTATGGGAACAGTTGCAAAAACAATACAAACCCCATACACAGAACTCCAGCATACCCTGACCCCCCTCCCCCGATACCCCGATCCACCAACTTTAACATCCTGTCACACCACCATTTCTTTCTTTCCCTCCCTCCCTCCCTCCCTCCCTGTCTATCATCCATCATCTATTGCTCTGTCTTCTGAACATATGAGAGCAAGCTGCACACATCCTTGAAAAACACTATAATTCATATATACAGTTCCCGTGAACAAGAACATTCTTTTATGCAATCCCATTAAGCGCAGCTAAGAAGTTCAAGAAATTCAACATCGATACAAAGCTGACATTCTGTGTTTCCTTTTTTTTTTTTTTCCTTATGTCTTAACTGTGTCCCTTTGAGCCTCCTGTCTTACTTCCTCAGATCCCCTCCAGGATCATCCTTGGCATTCAATTGTCATCTCTTTTTTTTTTTTTTTTTTTTTTTTCCTGTGAAGAAGTTTTATTTTTCTAATATTTTATATTGTTGCTAAATCTTAATTTAAAAACGGTCTTATAGAGCCTTAACAATTTATTGCCTAAATTGTCATAGGAGAATAATGTGTTGATAGATATACGTTACCCCATCATTGAATTTTCGACATTTGCCTTTGCTTTTCTTAATTAGAAAATCGTTTTGTTTTAAGACGCTCAGGAGAAAGGAGAGTTTCTAGGGAAGATAGTTTAGCTCAGATTGCTTAGTATCTTTAGCCTGCCCTTATACTATTGAATTTCTCCATGCTTCTGTTTACTTGCTTTTTTTTTTTTTTTTTTTTTTCATTTTTATTGAGATTGTTCAGATACCATACAATTATCCAAAGATCCAAAGTGTACAATCACTTGCCCCTGGGTACCCTCATACAGCTGTGCATCCATCACACTTAATTTTTGTTCAATTTTTAGAAACTTTTCATTACTCCAGACAAGAAATAAAGTGAAAGATGAAAAAAGAAAAAAAGAAAAGGAAACTCTAATCCTCCCCTATCCCTAACCAACCCCCCTCAATTGTTAACTCCTAGTATTGATATAGTACGTTTGTTATTGTTTATGAAAAAATGTTGAAATACTACTAACTGTAGTATATAGTTTATAATAGGTATATAGTTCTTCCCTATATGCCCCTCTATTATTAACTTCTAATTGTATTGTCATACATTTGTTCTGGTTCATGAAGTGATTTCTAGTATTTGTACAGTTGATCATGGACATTACCCACCATTAAGAATCAGACAATACCACCAATGTCAAGTGTCTAACATGCCTCTCCTATCCCCCCCTCTTATCTGCATTTACCTTGGTATATCACCTTTGTTACATTAAAGGAAGCATAATACAATGATTCTATTAGTTACAGTCTCTAGTTTATGCTGATTGCATCCCTCCCCCAATGCCTCCCCATTTTTAACACCTTGCAAGGTTGACATTTGCTTGTTCTCCCTCATAAAAGAACATATTTGTACATTTTATCACAATTGTTGAATACTCTAGATTTCACCAAGTTACACAGTCCCAGTCATTATCTTTCCTCCTTTCTTGTGGTGTCTCACGTGCTCCCCATCTTCCTCTCTCAACCGTATTCATAGTTACCTTTGTTCAGTGTACTTACATTGTTGTGCTACCATCTCCCAAAATTGTGTTCCAAACCACACACTCCTGTCTTCTATCACCCTGTAGTGCTCCCTTTAGTATTTCCTGTAGGGCAGGTATCTTGTTCACAAAGTCTCTCATTGTCTGTTTGTCAGAAAATATTTTGAGCTCTCCCTCATATTTGAAGGACAGCTTTGCTGGATACAGGATTCTTGGTTGGTGGTTTTTCTCTTTCAGTATCTTAAACATATCACACCACTTCCTTCTTGCCTCCATGGTTTCTACTGAGAGATCCGCACATAGTCTTATTAAGCTTCCTTTGTATGTAATGGATTGCTTTTCTCTTGCTGCTTTCAGGATTCTCTCTTTGTCTTTGACATTTGATAATCTGATTATTAAGTGTCTTGGCGTAGGCCTATTCATATCTCTTCTGTTTGGAGTACGCTGCGCTTCTTGGATCTGTAATTTTATGTCTTTCTTAAGAGATGGGAAATTTTCATGAATTATTTCCTCTATTATTGCTTCTGCCCCCTTTCCCCTCTCTTCTCCTTCTGGGACACCAATGATACGTACATTATTGTACTTTGTTTCATCTTTGAGTTCCCGGAGACGTTGCTCATATTTTTTCATTCTTTTCTCCATCTGCTCCTTTGTGTGTAGGCTTTCAGGTGTTTTGTTCTCCAGTTCCTGAGTGTTTTCTTCTGCCTCTTGAGATCTGTTGTTGTATGTTTCCATTGTGTCTTTCATCTCTTGTGTTGTGCCTTTCATTTCCATAGATTCTACCAGTAGGTTTTTTGAACTTTTGATTTCTGCCGTGTACAGGTCCAGTGCTTCCTTTACAGCCTCTATCTCTTTTGCAATATCTTCTCTAAACTTTTTGAATTGATTTAGCATTAGTTGTTTAAATTCCTGTATCTCAGTTGAAGTGTACGTTTGTTCCTTTGACTGGGCCATAACTTTGTTTTTCTTAGTGTAGGTTGTAATTTTCTGTTGTCTAGTCATGGTTTCCTTGTTTATCCAAATCAGGTTTTCCCAGACCAGAACAGAGGGAAGAAATATTCAGTATCTGGTTTCCCTGCGGGTGTGTCTTAGAAAATTGCTCCACCCTTTGATGCCTCGGGTCACTGTGCCTTTCTGCCCAGCAGGTGACAGCTGTTAGCCTATAATTCTTGACTGGTGTGAGGAGGTATGGCCGTGTTCCCCCAGGCTCTGGGGTCTGGTTCTGAATGGAAAGGGCCCCACCCCTTTCCTCCTAGAGAAGACAGAGCCCCCAGGTGGAGGTCATTAGCATTTCAGTGGTCTCGCTCTCTGCTTGTGGTGTCTCCGCCCTTCCCCGAGTCACAGCCCTGGAAACTTAAAATGACTGGGGCTTTCTCCACTGAGCCGAAAAAGAAACAGATAGTCCCCTTCAGACCCAGTCAAGGCGACCCTCCGGCTCTCCCAGGTCAGTCGTCACCCAAAGCCTCTGTTTTTTGGGGCTGCGTACCTGTAGTGAGCAGTTCACACTCGCTACTTAAAACCCCAGTTGGAGCTCAGCTGAGCTATATTCGCTTGCTGGGAGAGAGCTTCTCTCTGGCACCACAGGGCTCCGCAGCTCGGGCTATGGGGGAGGGGGTCTCACGACCTGGTTCTGCAGGTTTTACTTACAGATTTTATGCTGTGTTCTCGGGCATTCCTCCCAATTCAGTTGGTGTATGATGAGTGGATGGTCTCGTTTGTCCCCCCGCAGTTATTCTGGATTATTTACTAGTTGTTTCTGGTTTTTTGTAGTTGTTCCAGGGGGACTGCTTAGCTTCCACTCCTCTCTATGCCGCCATCTTGCCTCAGCCAATTGTCATCTCTTTAGACTGTCTTTTTTTTTTTTTTTCTCTCAATTGTAGAAACATATATACAGCCTAAATCTTTCCATTCCACCCCCTCCCTAGCGTTCCATTAGTGGGATTAATCACATTTAGAATGTTGTAATGCAATTACCTTCCCACCTTCCATTACTAGAAATTTCCCTTCACCTCAAACAGCAACCCTACACTCATTTCTTAACTCCCTATTGCCCCTTCCTCCATTTCTCATAACCCATACTCTACTTTTCATCTCTATGGTCATATTCTCTGATAATTTCTTTGTGTTTACTGTGGGGCTTAAATTTAACCTCTTAAATCCATAACAATCTCGTTTTTCTTTGATACCAACTTAACTTCAATAGGACACATAAACTGTGTTCCTATACTCCTCCATTCCCCCACCTTTATATAGTTCTTGTCAAAAATTACATATTTTACATTGAGTCCAAAACCACTGATTTGTTGTTAGAGTATGTATATTTTATATCATGTAGGAAGTAAATAGTAGAGTTAAAATTAAAAAATTATTGACTTCTATTTGTATTCCATTGTGATTAGAGAATGTGCTTTGAATATATTCAATTGTTGTTGTTTTTTTTTTAATTTATTGAGGCTTGTTTTATGTCCCAACATATGGTCTATTCTGGAGAAAGATCTGTGATCACTGGAGAAAAATGTGTGTCCTGGTGATTTGGGATGTAAGGTTCTATATATATATCTGTTCAAATTCTCTATATCTCTCTCTCCTTTGTTTCTCTGTTGATAGGGCTCCTTTAGTATCTGAAGTAGGGCAGGTCTTTTATTGGCAAAATCTCTCAGCATTTGTTTGTGAAAAATTTAAGCTCTTCCTCAAATTTGAAGGAGAGTTTTGCTGGATAAAATATTCTTCATTGGAAATTTTTCTCTCTCAGAATTTTAAATATGTCATGCCACTGCTTTCTTACCTCCATGGTGGCTGCTGAGTAGTCACTACTTAGTCTTATGTTGTTTCCTTTGTATGTGGTGAATTGCTTTTCACTTGCTGCTTTCAGAACTTCCTCCTTCTCTTCAGTATTTGAAAGTCTGATCAGAATATGTCTTGGAGTGGGTTTATTTGGATTTATTCTATTTGGAGTTCGCTGGGCATTTATGCTTTGTGTATTTATATTTAGAAGGTTTGGAAAGTTTTCCCCAACAATTTCTTTGAATACTCTTTCTAGACCTTTACCCTTCTCTTCCCCTTCTGAGACACCAATGAGTCTTGAATTTGGACGTTTTATTTTATCTATCGTATCCCTGAGATCCATTTCGATTTTTTCGATTTTTTTCTCCATTCTTTCTTTTGTTCTTTCATTTTCTGTTCTATGGTCCTCTAGGACTCTGAGTAGTTGTTTGACTTCCTCTAATCTTGTATTATGAGTATCCAGAGTCTTTTTAATTTGGCCAACAGTTTATTTCCATAAGATTGTCTATTTTTTTATTTACTCTTGCAATTTCTTCTTTATGCTCTTCTAGGTCTTCTTTATGTCCTTTATATCCTGTGCCATGTTCTTCTTCATGTCCTTTATATCCTGTGCCATGCTCTTGTCTTTGTTTGTAGTCCTTTGATTAATTGCGCCAAGTACTGTGTCTCTTCTGATATTTTGATTTGGGTGT
The DNA here is from genome assembly GCF_015220235.1 of Choloepus didactylus. NCBI lineage: Eukaryota > Metazoa > Chordata > Mammalia > Pilosa > Megalonychidae > Choloepus > Choloepus didactylus. Next base: position 48,348,546 of record NC_051325.1, read on the forward strand.
TTGGGATTGGGTTCTCCATATCGTCTGGTTTTATCATATGCTTTAAGATTCTCTGTTGTTTTTGGTTTCTTGGCATTTGCTTTGCTTGATAGGGTTCTTTCAAGTTGTAAAAACTACAGCTTGTGGGGCATGTGTCTGGGTGGTTAGGGAGGCAGGGCAGCTTTAATAATCAAACTTCCCAGGTGTTTCCGGAGATTCAAGGCTGTTGCAAGAGTCTAAGTCTTCATTTCAGTTTTGCCCCAGATTCTCTCTGCCGCTGACCCACAAGTGGCCAGCGTTGACGTAGCATCCTTGGGTTTTCCGAGCGGGCCCGCCTTCTCAGCTGTGATCTTCCAGGACCTCTGTTGAGGAAGGCTGTGCTATGTCACAAGTGCATGCCGTCCCTCAGGGGAAGCCCCGGGCTGCCTGGCCATGCAGGGGAGCTCCCAGCCTGATGCAAAGATGGCTGAATGGGTCGTCTCAATCCCCACTTTTCGCACAGCTCCACCTTCCCAGCTCCGGGACAACTAGCTTTGTAAGCACCCAAGGCCACTGTCCACGGCCCATATTGTGGCTTGTGCGCGGTGACGTGGGTTACACTCCCCATCACACTGGGTTTCCTGGTGCAGCTCTGGGCTATGGGTACGGCTCCGGGAAGGGGTGTCTCCAGCCCACCGGGGAGCTGGCTGCAAGCAGCGTGTTTTCTTTCTCCTTTTGGCTTTCCCCTCTGCCCCCTGGCCCTGAGGGAATCAGCAGCGGTCTATCCTCCACGCCAGACACCCAAGAGGTTAGCACAGCCCACTCCTGCCATGTTTCACTGTACGGTTCTCACCATCATAACTGCAGTCACTCCTGGTTTTTGTTTTTGTTTTTTTTTTAAAGAACTAGTCCGTCTCCAAACGCCAACCCCTGGTTTCCCCATACTGCAGCGCGGCCGTGGGGCTTTCAGCCGGCTTACTCACTCGTTTCAGAATGCAGACTCCCAGTTTCACCAAGTGCACAGTCCCTGTGGTTTTAGCAGACCTTGTCTAGCTGGTGCATCGCTGAAACTGGTCTTCTGGGTCACTTTCTGGTTTTTATCTAGTATTTTTCACGGAGGTGTTTTTTTTGCCCTGTCTCACCGAGCCGCCATCTTAAGTTCCCCTCAGAAGCTTTAGATTTTTCTTTTCTACTTTTTTCTACTTTTTCTTTCATTGCTTGTGCTTTGGGTGTAAGGTCTAAGAAGCTATCTCCTAATACTAGGTCTTGGAGAGTTTCCCTACATTATCTTCTAGGAGTTTTATGGTACTGTCTCTTATATTGACGTTTTAATCCACTTTGAGTTAATTTTTGTATAGAGAGTGAGGTAAGGGTCCTCTTTCATTCTTTTGGATATGGATATCCAGTTCTCCCAGCCCCATTTGTTGAAGAGACTGTTCTGTCCCAGTTCAGTGGATTTGGGGGCCTTATCAAAAATCAGGTTCTATTTCCAAACTCTTGATTCAATTCCATTGATTAATATGTCTATCTCTGTGCCAGTACCACGCTGTTTTGACTACTGTAACTGTATATTAGACTTTAAAGTCAGGAAGTGTAAGTCTTCCCACTTCTTTTTTAGAATGTTTTTAGCAATTCAAGGCATCTTTCCCTTCCAAATAAATTTGATAACTAGCTATTCCAGGTCTGCAAAGGAGGTTGTTGGAATTTTGATTGGAATTGCTTTGAATATGTAAATCAGTTTAGGTAGAATTGACAGCTTAATGATATTAAGCCTTCCTAATCCATTAACACCAAATATCTTTTCACCTATTTAAGTCCCCTTTGATTTCTTTTAGTAAAGTTATGTAATGTAGAGGTCCTTTACATCCTTGGTTAGTTTTATTCCTAGGTACTTGAATTTTTTAGTTGCTATTGTGAATGAAATATTTTTCCTGAGTGTCTCTTTAGTCAGGTCATTTTTAGTGTATAGGAACTGTTCTAGTTTGCTAATGCTGCCAGAATGCAAAACACCAGAGGTGGACTAGCTTTTATAAAGGGGGTTTATTTGGTTACACAGTTACAGTCTTAAGGCCATAAAGTGTCCAAGGTAACACATCAGCAATCGAGTACCTTCACTGAAGAATGGCCAATGGTGTCCAGAAAACCTCTGTTAGCTGGGAAGGCATGTGGCTGGCGTCTGCTCCAAAGTTCTTGTTTCAAAATGGCTTCCTCCCAGGATGTTCCTCTCTAGGCTGCAGTTCCTCAAAAATGTCACTCTTAGTTGCACTTGGGATATCTGTCCTCTCTCAGCTTCTCTGGAGCAAGAGTCTGCTTTCAACGGCCATCTTCAAACTGTCTCATCTGCAGCTCCTGTGCTTTCTTAAAAGTGTCCCTCTTGGCTGTATCACCTCTTCAAAACATCACTCACAGCTGCACTGAATTCCTTCTGTTTGTCAGCTCACTTATATGCCTCCACTGATCAAGGCCCACCCTGAATGGGTGGGGCCACACCTCCATGGAAATTATCTAATCACAGTTATCACCTACAGTTGGGTGGGGTGCATCTCCACAGAAACACTCAAAGAATTACAATCTAATCAACACACTGATACCTCTGCCCACACAAGACTACATCAAAGATAATGGCGTTTGGGGGACATAATACATTCAAACTGGCACAGGAACATTACCGACTTTTGCACATTAATCTTGCATCCTGCCACATTGCTTAATTTGTTTATTAGCTCAAGTAGCTGTGTCGATTTCTCAGGATTTTCCAAATATAAGTTCATATCATCTGCAAATAATGACAGTTTTACTTCTGCCTGTCCAATTTGGATGCCTTTTATTTCTCTGTCTTGCTGGATTGCTCTGGCTAGAACTTCTAGCACAATGTTGAATAATAACGGTGACAGCTGGCATTCTTGTCTCATTCCCAATCTTAGGGGGAAGGCTTGCAGTCTATCACCATTGAGTACTATGCTGGCTGTGGGTTTTTCATATATGCCCTTTATCATATTGAGGAAATTTCTTTCAATTCTACCTTTTGAAGTGATTTTATTAAAAAAGGATGCTGAATTTTGCCAAACGCTTTTTCAGCATCTGTTGAGATGATCATTTGATTTTTCCCCTTTGATTTGTTAATGTGTTGTATTACATTGATTGAACCACCCTTGCATGCCTAGAATGAACCCCATTTGGTCATGGTATATGATTCTTTTAATGTGTCTTGGGATTTGATTTGCAAGTACTTTGTTGAGAATTTTTGCATCTATATTCATTAGGGAGATTGACTTAGTTTTCCTTTCTTGTAATATCTTTTTCTGGTTTTGATGTTAGATTGATGTTAGCTTCATAAAATGAGTTATGTAGTGTTCCTTTTTCTTCAGTTTTTTGAAAGTGTTTGAGCAGGAATGCTGTCAGTTCTTTTTGAAAAGTTTGGTAAAATTCCCTTGTGAAGCCACATGGACTTTTATTTATTGGAAGCTTTTTGGTGACTTTTGGATCTTTTTACTTGTGATTGGTTTGTTAAGGTCTTCTATTTCTTCTCGGGTCAGTCTAGGCTGTTCATGTGTTTCCCGGAAATTATCCATTTCCTCTAAATTGTCTGGTTTTTTGGAGTACAGTTTTTCTTAGCATCCTCTTATGATTTTTTACATTTTTTCGGGATCCACAGTAATGTTTCCCCTCTCATTTGTGATTTTATTTATTTGGGTCTTCTCTCTGTTTGACTTTATCAGTCTATCTAAGGGTTTGTCAATCTTGTTTATCTTAAAGAAACCAGCTTTTGGTTTTATTTATTCTCTCTATTGTTTTTCTGTTCTCCATTTCATTTATTTCTGCTTTAATCCTTATTTCTTCTACTTGCTTTGGGGTTAGTTGGCTAATCGTTCTGTAGCTTCTTCAGTTAGGTCTTTGATTTTAGCACACTCTTCCTTTTTAATGTATGCATTTAGAGCTATAAATATCCCCCTCAGCACTGTCTTGGCTGCATCCCATAGGTTTTGTTATGTTGTGTCCTCATTTTCATTCATCTCTAGAAATTTACCAAATTCTCTTGCAATTTCTTCTCTGACCCACTGTTTAGGAGTGTGTTATTTAACTTCCACATATTTGTGAATGTTCTGGTTCTTTGGAGGTTATGACTTCTAGTTGCATTCCATTATGGTCAGAGAATGTGCTTTGAATAATTTCAATCTTTTAAAATTTATTGAGGCTTATTTTGTGCCCTAGCATATGATCTATTCTGAAGAACCACTAGAGAAAATATGACCACTAGAGAAGAATGTGTATCCTGGTAATTTGGAATGTAATGCTCTATATATGTCTATTAAGTCTAATTCATTTACCACATTGTTTAGGTTCTCAATTTCCTTATTGGTCCTCTGTCCAGTTGTTCTATCTATAGAAGAGAGTGGTGTATTGAAATCTTCTACTGTTATTGTAGAAACATCTGTTGCTTCCTTCAGTTTTGCCAGTATTTGTCTTGTGTACTTTGGAACACCTTGATTGGGTGCCCAAACATTTATGATTGTTATTTCTTCTTGGTGAATTGTCCCTTTTATTAATATATGGTGTCCTTCCTTGTCTCTTATGACATCTTTGCATTTAAAGTCCATTTTGTCTGATACTGCAATTGCTACCCCTGCTTTCTTTTGGCTGTAGCTTGTGTAGAATATTTTTTTCCATCCTTTCACTTTCAGTCTTTTTGTGTTGCTGGGTCTAAGATGAGTCTCTTATAAAACAGCATATTGATGGTTCATACTTTTTAATCCATTCTGCCAATCTGTGTCTTTTAATTAGGGGGTTTAATCCATTCACATTCAGTGTTATTACTGTGAAGGCAATTCTTGAATCAACCATCTTATCCTTTGGTTTTTATTTGTCAGATCTGCCCCCCCCCCTTCTTTCTCCTTTAAGTTGCCCTTACTAATACTCTTCAGTTCTGTGCCCTTCTCCAGACCTCTCTCTCCTTTCTTTTTTTCTCATCCACTGGAACTCCCTTTAATATTTCTTGCAGGGTACATCTCTTGTTAACAGATTCTCTCAGTATTTGTTTGTGTGTGAAAATTTTAAACTCTCCCTCAATTTTGTGGGAGATCTTTGCTGGATAAAGAACTCTTGGCTGGCAGTTTTTCTCTTTCAGTTAATTAAAATGTCATACCTCTGCCTTCTTGTCTCCATGGTGCCTGCTGAGTAGTCAGTATTTAGTTTTATGTTGTTTCCCTTGTATGTGGTGAATCGCTTCTCTCTTTCCCTTGTATGTGGTGAATCGCTTCTCTCTTGCTGCTTTCAGTAGTTTCTCTTTCTCTTCAGCATTTGACAATCTGACTAGTATATGTCTTGGAGTGGGTTTATTGGGATTTATTCATTTGGAGTTCATTGAGCATCTTTAATTTGGATATTTATGTCACTTAGAAAGGTTGGGAAGTTTTCCCCAACTATGTTTTCAAATAGTCTTCCTAGCCCTTTACTCTTCTCTTCTTCTGGGACATCAGTGATTCTTATATTTGTGTGCTTCATGTTGCCCATTTCCCTAAGATCTGTTTCAAATTTTTCGATTTTTTCACCATTTGTTCTTTTGTGGGTTCACATTCAATTGCTTTGTCGTCCAGTTCAATTATTCTTTCTTCTTTGTCTTCAAATCTGCTGTTGTGTGTCTCTAGTATATTTTTAACTTGATCAACAGTATCTTTTATTTCCATAAGATCTGCAATTTTTTATCTACTCTTTGAAATTCTTCTTTATGCTCTTCTTAAAGGAGTCTTCTTTATGTCTTTAGCCAACTGATTGAAGTTGTTTTGGAGATTTGTTTGTACTTCTTTGATTAATTGCTCCAAGTTTTGTGTCCCCAGCTTTTTAATTTGGTTGTTTGGCTTGTCCATATCTTCTTCCTTCTTCATGTGCTTTATGATTTTCTGTTGTTGGTTTTGGGGCATTTGCTTATCTTGATAAAGTTTGGGGGGATATGCAGGATTATTTGAACATTTATCTATAATTTGGCAGAGCTTCAGCTTGGTGGAGTGCACTTTCCCTGCCCTACCAGCAGATGGCACTCTTGAGCTACCTCTTACTCTCAAGCTAGCTCTCCCCTGACTTTACCTGTGTGCTCAGCAGGGTCCAAACTGGGTAGAAATCCAATCAGTGCACCAGTTTTCTGTGTGCACTGGGGGCTGCCAGCCCTTGCGGTGTGGGGTGTGCCCTGTGCAGTTTGGCGGGGAGTCCGCTCCAGGGCATAGTGGATCAGGCAGTTCCAAGGGCTGTGACTGGACTACTCTGGGGCTGTAGGGCTGTGTGTCTCACCCTCTGGCTCAAATGCACCACAGTCCCTGTTATCGTGTGCCCATGAGCCTCTGTGGTCGAGGAGGGGCTCCTGGCCCTTCCACGTGGCGTGCTTGCCTCTTGGCTGTGCACACCGCAGACTTCCATGGAGGAAGAGTAAATGCAGTCACCACAGGTCTACCAAATCCTGATTTCCTTTATGGGAGCTCTTGGCTGTGGGGCTGTGAAGGATTATCTCCCCAGCCAACTGTTGAGATGAGCGCATGGGGTGTGGAAAACTGCTTTCTCCTATGCTTAGCAGTCAGCTCTAGCTGCCAGTCCCTGGTGGCTGTCCCTGCTGAACACACTCACCCTGTCCTTTCAAGCGCAGTCTCTCTGCCTCTCCATCTAAGTCCCCACTATTTGGTGTAGGGGTCCCTCTCCGGCCAGTAGCACCCTGGAACTGTATACTGGGGCATTTTGTGCCCTTTATCTAGTCTTTTTCACAGGGGAGAAGTTTGCTCTGCCTCTCCTAATCTGCCGTTTTCCCAGAACCTCGTGATTTCTTAAATGATTTCCTATTGTTCTTTTTTTTTTTCCTGTTCTTTTTCTGGAATTCCTATGTAGTTTGACTGGATTTCCTGGATTGTTGTTCTTTATCTCTTTCCTTTTTAATCCTGTGAATATTTTTTCCCCTATAGTTTGAAAGATTTCCTTTTCTTATTTTCCGGTCATTCTATGAATTTTTAATTTCAGTGTCCATATTGTTTAATTTCCAAGGGCCTTTTTTTGGTCAGTGTATTCCTTTTTGGTTTTATGGATCCAATATCTCAATATCTTAAGAATTTATCTGAAGGCATAGACTTTTTTTATTTTTTATTTTTAAGGTTCTCATTTGTCTAAATTTCCCTTTCTCTGATAGTATCTGTTTCCTCTTTATTTTAGTCTTTGTCATGCTGTTGGTTTTCTTTAGCTGCCCTTTGATGCTTTTTTGGCCATTCATAGGCAATAATGGAAAGGCTCCCATTGATTGTTCTAGGAGGTTGGCTTTGGTTTCCTCAGGAATTGGAATTGGTTGTCTGTTTGCCCTTGAGCTTCTCCCCTGGCCGGGAAGCTTCTGGGAGCTCTCTGCCAACTTAAAGGTTAGACTGAAGACCCTTCGTATGTCAGAATGGGGGTGCTAGGTCTCTTACTAGAAGCTCTAAATCACCCCAGGCAGTTCATTCCATTTATTTAAAGAGCCCTCCTATTTTTGGGGTTATGTGGGGCTCTAGGCCCACTGTGTGTTAGGGATGTTAGGGTGGGGGACTTAATGGCACAGTGATTATCCAGAAGACCAGCGCTTCAGTGGGTCCCCTAATTTTTGACCCTGCTCCTAAATCTTCTTGGCCCTACCTACCATCTCCAAGCCCAAAGCCTCGGTGGCATCCCACAGAGCAGCTTGTCTCCCACTTTCAAAGGTACGTTTTTGTCCCTGTAGTCTGGACTTTGGCTTTTATCTGTTTTCATGCATCTGTTTTTTTCTGTTTTTTAGAAGTTTTTTGAAATGAAGTGCCTTGTTCCCTAAGGATTCTTTCCCTACCTTCCCTATCCTCCCCACTCCTCACCCCCAAACCTCCCCCCAACCTATGTCCACTATTTTTACTGTTTCGGATTTTGTTAGTCAGAATTTATTTAGGTTCAGAGAAACAGGAAAAGCACAATGATAGTTTAAACAAGATATATGTTTACTTACTCCTGTCATTCAGGAAGCCAGATTTAGTTAGTCCTAGGCTGATTTTGCTTTCCATGGAGTCAGGGATCTGGGCTTCTTCTCTTTGGTTGCTCTACCTTGCATGGCTGCCATGGCTAAGGTCTCCTTATGGTCCAAGACAGCTACTAGAGCTCCAGCCTTAAAGTCCATATTCTACCAGCAGGAAAAAGGATGAAACAAAGAAGGGCACTGCTTCTTCCTTTAAGGATACTTCCTGAAAGTCACATGCAGTCCTTCCAGTCCTGACTCCCCATGACTCAAGGGAAGGCTGTGAAATGTGGTCCTTATTCTGAGCAGTCCTGCTACTAGCTAAAACTCAGGGGTCTGTTTTTGAGGTGAATTGGGGGAAGTATGTATTGAGGAATGTTCTGGTTTGCTAAAGCCGCTGGAATGCAAAATACCAGAAATGGAATGGCTTTTATAAATGGGAATTTATTAGGTTACAAATTTACAGTTCTAAGGCCATAAAAGTGTCCAAACTGAGGCATCAACAAGAGGATACCTTCACTGAGGAAAGGCCGATGGCATCTAGAACACCTCTGTCAGCTGGGAAGGCAAGTGGCTGGCATCTGCTGGTCCTTCCAGGTTACGTTGCTTTCAGCTTCTGATTCCAGTGGCCTTCTCTGTAAGTATCTGTGAGTTCTTACGTAGCTTCTCTGGGGCAAACTCTGGGCTTCATCTCTTAGCTTAGCAACTCCAAATGTCTGGTTTCAACAGCTGTCTCCAAAATGTCTCTGGGCTTTTTCTCTCTAAGCATCTCTGTAAGCTCTCTTCAAAATGTCTCTGCCTTCTATCCTCCTACAGAAGATGCCAGTAAACTAATTTAAGATACACCTTGAAGGGCAGGGTCACACCTCCATAGAAATAATCAAAAGGTCCTACTCACAATTGGGTGGGTCACATCTCCATGGAAACAACCCAATCAAAAGATCCCACCCACAATAAGTCTGCACCCATAAGATTGGATTAAAGAACATAGTCTTTTATGGGGTACATAACAGTTCAAACTAGCACAGCAGATAAACAGTACTCCCTGCTATAGTAATTTACTCTTTTTGCTTCTTAGGAATATTTCACTGAAATCTCCTTAGGGAAGCAAGGCAGAACACTTGTTTTCCATATCATCTTAAACTGGATGCTAATAGCTAATATTTTTCTATCTTTTATCATGCACCAGTTGCCAAAGCTATATAAATGCCTTTCATATATCTGGAACCATCCAAGTCTTGAAGGTCCTCACCTACGTATCTTCATTGCTTACTCCCTTATCTTATTCAGGGCTTTGCTGAAATGTCATCTCTTCAGAGAGGCCTGGCTGTATCCTTTCTAAAATAGCAGCCCTGTTATTTTCTATCTCCTTACCCTGTCGTATTTTTCAGTGTAGCACTTATCACTAACTTTTATTATATTCTGTATTTACTTATTGCGTCTCTCCCCAGTGGAGTATAAACTCCAGGAGGGCCAAGTCTGTATCTGCTTTGCTCACCACTGTATCCCTAGAACCAAGACAGTCTTGGCATTGTTTGTTAAATTAGTCTGTTACATTTGCTAATCCCCACAACAACACTATGAGGAAATAGTTCTTAGAGAAATTAAGTAACTTTCCCCAGGTTGGACAAGTTACTACAAGGCAAGATTCAAAACCTGATCTTTGCTTCCTGACCAGGGACTCTTAATCACCATGCCCTGTTGCTCCTACTTGTCAAAAAAAATGCCTGGTGCTAACCCATTTCTGATGTTCAAGAGTTGACCTTGTGTAACCATGTTCTGTGTCTGGATGACCTAGCTCTTCTTCTTAGGCATCTGAAGCAGGTCAGAGATGAGAAGGCCTGATTCTTACAGCACGCTATTGCTTTACCCCAAGCCTGGACTAGGCAGGATTTAGCTATTTGTTTGTTTGTAGAATACTTGTTGTTTCCTATTCTGTGCCAGGCACCATTCTAGGCACTTGGGACAGATCTCTCCATGAACAAGGGAGATGTGTCGTTGACCCCCTGGAACTTGCCATCTGGCAGGGCAACACATGTAACACACACTTACAAGATTGTCTGCTGAGGGTTATGAGGAGACTAGAAGGTGGCATGGGACCTGCAGAGCAGGGGTGCTAAATGGGTCAGAGGACAGGGAAGGTCTCCCTAAAGAAGGAACACTGATTCTGCCACCTGATGGCTGAATAAGAGCTAACTAGATCAAGAGGGAGGGGCAGTCAGATTTATCTTTCAAAGTGCACTGGCAAACGAGAGCCTGAAGCCAGTAGAAAGTCTCGTACTGTTAGAGCACCAGGCTTTACTGCCTCAGAAAAGCCCAGAAAGAGGAGCCTCAAAACGTCAAACACCATAGAAGAAGCAGACAGGTGTATTCCAGACCCTAAAAAAATATATGGAACATTTCTTGGTCCTCTTTTGTGAAGTTGACTCCCTCCCTCTCTCACTCACCTCCCACCCCAAAATGACTTGCTTGGGTTTCTGACTTCCAAACATTATTTTGAGTGAAGATGTGGTTCTGTCTCTGGGTCCGCACACAAGAAAGTTAACTGGGGTTGTTTTAGGGTGGTGGGATGATGTATGATTTCCTTTCTATTTTTTATAATTGGCAAGAAAAAATCTACTTTTATATATAAATCTCAGTCCATCTTCTTCTCAATGAATTATGTCTAGCAAAAAAGTGGACCTTTTAGCTGTGTGGCCTAATGAGTAAGTGAGTTTGAAATGGCATGAAAATTGAAACCTTGTCTTTGTTAGGGTGAAGATCTAATTGCATCTTATAGCAGCTGTTTGGACTAGAAGGTGGCTAGCAGTGGCCAGAATTTATTCATTCATACACACCTTTTAACAGATATCTGTCAGTTTCTAATTGAACAAGTTACTCAGTTGATCTGTGTTTGAAATTCCTCATGTGTCAAATGAAAATAATTTGAATCCCTCATAGGGATTCTTGTGGGGATTAAATGAGGTAATCTATATATATAAAATTCAGAATAGTATCTAGCATATGGTAAACATTCAATAAAAAATGAGTTCTGATTTGTTTATAGATTTCCTTATTTTAGTAAGTGTCTCATAATATATACAAAATGCTAATGAATTAAACATAGGTCTTTTTTCCTTAAGTAGTTCAAATTCTAGCAGAGAAAAATAAGACCTGCCTAGAAATAAATATTCCTCAAAACAGAAAAGTTTAAATTCCTTGAGAAACGGATAAAGTTCTAAGGAAATTCGGAGGAGGGAGAGACTCCTTCCGGACTGGGCAAGGGTGGGAATTAAGTCTGGCTTTGCTGCAAAGGGGCTGCTTTGGAGCCCCTCAGACCACCTTTACTTGCTTTAGCAGCCATAGTTTCCTTTATCCTTAAGCATAGCTGATGTTGCTGGCTTTGAAGATCTGCCAGGTTTCCTGCAGGTAAGCCTTTTAAGAGGCAGTAGAACACGGGTGATTAAGAATACAGGCTGGGTCCCAGACTGTCCTGGGTTAAAGTGCAGTCTCTACCACTCTCCCCTGAATCTCTGAGCAGGTGGGTCAGCCTCGCCACACATCAGTTTTCCCTAATGTAAAATGACAACATTAATAATACTTCCTGCATGTCCAACTGTTGTGAGGATTATATGAAATGGTGTTTCCAGAGTGCTCAGCACAGAGTTTGCTCCTGGTACCAGTCCACAAAATGTGTCTACTGTTGTCAGTTATAACAAGGGTGTTACTCTCTTCCCTTGTAGAATCATTCAATCTGCAAGGCAAGTGCTACAAAGTATATGTTGTTGAAGAAAATGATATCCTGTTTTTATGAACGGGCTCCTTACTATTATTTTTGTTCAAGTAACAAACCATGACTCAAAGCACTGAGGGTGAAGTCAGTCGACTTGATCTGTCAAGAGCCCAGCTCCATTTCCTGATGCCCACTCGAGCTTCTGGAGCCCAACAATCGTCCTGGCCTCCAGTCCCTCTAAAACTGCCAGCTCTTGGTGGACTTTTGCTCATTACTCATCATGACATTCTGACTTCTTAGCGTTCTTGACCTTATTCATTCACTGTCATATCATCCTCAGGGCAGAGGATGGTGAAACTGAATCAGAATTAGAAATTAATGTCTTTGCTATTAGGACACTGTAGCTTATTTTTTGCCAGTACTTTTTAAACTTATAGTATGTTCCCAGCACTTAATTAACACAAGAACCTTGTTTGGTAGGTGCTGCTATTCTCATTTGACACTGGGGAGCCACCAGTGGAGAAGTTAAACAACTTGCTCAAGGTCACATACAGCTAGAAGGTCCGAGGACGGGAAGGAAACCAAGGTCTATCCAAGCTGTTATCTGCTGCTCTCATGGGTTACCAATCTGGTGGTCTTTTTATCCCACTACAGTCCTACACAAACTTGTTGAAAAACCTTCTCCTTGGCAGTCTCTCCTAATATAGCCTTTTGCTTGGGCCTTCCCTGGTTAACATCACAGTTTCCTGAGAGCTAATTAAAATTCTTGTTAAATCACAAAATTCCATAGCCTTACCTCTACCTATAAATAGCCTCTTTCCAACAGAGCTCCAACCCCAACTCTCCATCCAAATAGCTTTAAGACAGGATCAGATCTCCCCGGACTTGGGAGGGTCAGTTGGAGCCCAGACTTACTTAAGGCCATACAGTATTTTGGTAGCAAAGCACATACACACCCCCTTTGACCCTGTGGCCTGAAACGTTTCTGTTATGCAACAGCATTCCCAGTGTATCCTGCTAGGCCACAGAGCTCAGGAAAACTCTCTCCTACTTCTTACCTGTCTCTGTTTTGTATGAATAAGAAGCTTAGCTTGTTTTTCTCAGTGGGCATGAACCTATTTAGAAATAAGAGAAATAAGCTTAGTGGAGTAAGACCATTTTGAGAAATGGCATTAATATGTGTGTGGCATGTGTTTTCATTTAGGTAGGAGTCAAGAGACTTGGTTTCTAATTTTGGCCCTTTCATTGAGCTGTGTGACTTTGGCCAGGAAAAAGAGATTCGTAATTCTGCTCCTGGGTACCTAATACTACTAAGGGTGTTATGAGAATTAAATGAGATTATGTTCAGCAATGAGAGCTAACATCTATTGAACACTTACTGTATGCCACATACTTGTGATTCCATTATGCATATCTCATTTAATTCTCACAATATGAAAATAGAGGTACTGGTTGGTATTCCATTTTACGATTGAAAAACTTGAAGGTAGTCACACAGGATTCAGATCCACAGCTCCAGCTCCCAAATTGATGCTCATATCATATCACAGCTTCCCATAGTACACAAAAGTAGAGAGGTTTATATGTCTTCACCATCAAGCACTCTACAAATGCAAGAGATTATTATCTCGTAACCACTGCTGGTCCATTTTAGTCCCAAAGAACAGTTAAATTCTCTTGCTTGTTTATCTTATCTAGTAGTTTATGCTACCTCTTTTCATGTCCCTCAGGACTTGTTCAGTAAATTCTTTTTGGTTTTCTCACAGAGAAACTGTTCAGCGCCACCATAAAGGGGGTTAAAGGAACCCAGCTGAGTCTGGCATCTTGTGCAGTGGCCTCTGACCACACCAGGGTTCTTCTTCCTTTCCTCAAGCATGTACATACTCACTTTAGTAAATTGCCCTGTATCACTTTTGTTGATAAATTCCTCATTCTGGTTTATTCCTCAGATAAATTTTTAGTCATGGCATTTCAGAAGCAGAAGGCACCAAAGCCATCAGTTTATTGATGAGGAAACTGAGGGAGGTGACTTGCTTGAGGCCGTTTATCCAGCTAAGGGTGTGACTGAGACTGGAACCCAGTTTCCCTCTCATGTGTCATCTAACCTAAGTGGGAGACAGATTCCCTTTCTGTGTTCAAGTTGTACCCAGGAACCATTATAGAGAGGTTGAATAACTTGGAAATTTTGACAGTAAGAAAGAGATGGGGATGGGGGGAGGGGGTTACAGATCTTTCTCTTAACTAGTACATTACACACCAAAGAAATGAATTAAAATACAGCAAAGCAAACAAGATAGCCCACAGTCGGCAGTGACTAAGATGCAAACGGATTTACGCTGGGAGTGCTGGCTGAGTGAGTGGATAGGAAGCCTTTTGTCACTAAGGCTGCAGTGTTAAAAATTGAAGGAAGGATGTTAGGCAAATGTGACCAGCCTGAGATGCAGTTTCAACCCCCTGGCTCATTGTCCAAAGGAAATAGATCTCTCTTTGCAGACAGAGAGGTGGAAACTGAGCAAGTGAGTTGAGTGGCTGACATCATCAGGCCGAGTGTTGGATTACAACAAATGGGAACTGACTTGGCCTGAGATGTGGGAAACACCCACTAAAACCTCGAAGTGCATTTTGTTTAGGAGACCACAGACAGGAAAGAGAGAGTGGGAAAGAGAGCAAGAGGAAATTCTGCCTGCACCCATCGGCTTGGTTTGCCAACCCTGCCTCACCTTCAAAAGGGGGCAAATCCTGATTTCTTAAATTCTACCTTCTCTTCTGACTGAGGACCTGGACTTTCGGGAAACTCTTTGCTCTTGTAAGTAGAACTTCACTCTCCTCTTTCATTTCCACCCCCAGGAAAAGCAAAGCTCTTTGGAGGGCTTATTTTCCAGCCTGTTGGTCACAAAGTGCCTATTTTATATTATAATGTTTGTGAGCTTATTCTGAAAATCATGGCTTTGTCTGAAACTGTTTAGGACTAAGAGTCGGAACCTCAAGTCTCACAGATGGGCTCCATTCAAATGCTCTTTTACTTTTTTTTTTAATTGGAGTAATGAAAATGTTTTAAAATTGCTCTTTTAGTTTTTACCCAAAGAAATGTAACACAATATTTAGTGTCTTAAAGTCAGCTCCTTCTCCCAAATGTAGGTTAAGAAGTAAATCCCTCCTTAGAAATTGATGTTTGTAGAACATTTTTCCCCTAGTTACAAAGTTGCACAAATTTCAGAAATAAAGATGTCTTTGAGAGTGAAAATTACCCATAATCTTCCCCTCACAGTTATAAGATGGATGTTTTTAATTTAAGATATAGATATAGTTAGATTTCATGAAGTGAACCCCCAATGCTGCTTTTGCTGTGTGAACTCTGAGATGGAAAAAGGAGTTAGAAATCTTTTAACTTTGGCTTTGTGATCTTTTTATTGCTTCCTTTTAAAAATTTGTTGTTTATTTCTAGAAAATAAACAGAAATATAAACCCTTGGGCATTTTATTTGTGGGTGTCTGGTTTCAGAATTTTAAACCAAGCCAACACTTTGTGCAGAGAGGAAGGGAGGGGGACCTTATTGCTCCCAGACCCCTCATTAGTGAGTGTCTGGGCTGAGGGTTCTCAGGAGGTGTAAATATGATCCATGGCTTGTAGCAGCTGTTACCTGGTGCCTCTGCAGGCAGGTTAAATATATTTGAAAAGTTAAAAGAGGAAAGGCTTCATTTAAAAAAAAGGCATTGGATATTAGAAGGGCCATCCAAGGAAACTGAGTGACCCTGGGCAAGTATTTTATACTCTCTGGGCCTTGGCTTCCTCATTTGTACCTAAATGAGGGGGCAAAAATTGATGATCTATATATTTCTATATTCAGCTAGAAACAAACCATCCATATTTCTTTTCCCTTTGAGGAGGACCCATATGGCTTAAGGAGTAAATTCCCCTTGGTTTTCAGTATCCCAGAGTGACTAAATACTGGTGCCAATAGGACAATTAAAAGAGGACAAAAGTAGATAATGTTAAGCTACTTCTTTGTTTTTACGGTTTTGTCAGGTTTGGAGTTCTTGAAAAAAGAGGAAAAAACTCTCAGGATGGGTTGTGTGTGCCTGTGCATGTGTGTATACGCATGCGTACATATTGGGGAGGAAGAAGAAAAAAATTAACATTGTTCACCTCTTAAGTGCTAGACCCTATGTGATGCTCAAACCTTTACATGACACTAGGAGGTCAGTGTTATTATTCCCTTATCCATTGACTGAGGGTAAATCTCCACTATATTTTCCCATATTATCCTGAACTCCTTCATAGTGTTTACCTAAACTGTATTTACACATAATTAGCAGCAAAATTTCGCTTCACTCTCTCCACTAGACTATATACATCCTCTCTTTTGTTTCTGTTTAGTCCATCACTATTCTCCATTGCCTAATACAAGGTACAGAGAAGACACATCACACTCAATTTTAACTTAAAGCCCACCATATTACTACTTAGCTTGGCAAAAGAGAGAGAAAAGGAGGGAACTCACTTTGTCCAATTATTTGCCTGCCTTCTCCTTCATTTCAACTAGACATGGCCTTCTCTGCTCAGGAAAAGGATGGCCACAGCCAAAGTAAAAAAAAAAAAAAAAAAGCCAAAGAAGTCATCATCAAGTCTTGGATTTTGAGTTTCTAAGGTTCTAGGTCCTGGTAATGTAAGGATTGAGACCTTAAGCCTCAGGGAGCTGTAGTATTTAAAAACTATTTGTTTGAATTAAGATCATGGTTTAGAAGAGAGTTCTCAAAGCCCCTTGGCATATCTCAGAGCTGCAGCCTTCCCCAGCAGCCAAGGCCTTGGTGGTGCGGGGGTGGGGAGTGGTTCATTTGTTGCCATGGAACCACCTGTGGGCACGGCCTCCTCCTCTGCCTCACCCCCAGACTCCCAGGATCTTGAGACTTCAAATAATTACAAAATCTTCTCTCTTCATGCTGTGGTGGTCAGTGGGGGATATTCTGGAAGGAAGTTTCCTGGTCTTTGTGGTCCTTGTCAGGGAGAGGTGGGGTGGAAATGTGGTGGGATGCCTAGTGTATGTCAGTCAGGGCTTCATGTACCAGGTGAGGGCTTTAGTTTCTTGTTTGGTGCTGTCACAGTCAGCACTGTTTTCAGTGTGCTTTTCCTAATACAGCTCCTCCCCTCCCTGGCAGTAAAAAGCTTAGAGCCTCTTGGAGTAGGGGCAAGTTATGGAAGAGACTACTATTTCCAGAGCTCTTAGTTGTCCAAAAAAAATTTTTTTTCCTTCAGATAGTACAGAGTTGCAATATACATCTCCCAAGTTGCACAGTTTTCCTCTATTGTTAATATCTTATATTGGTATAGAACATTTGTTACAATTAATGAACCAATATTGATATATTATTATTAACTAAAATCTATACTTTAATCATATTTCCTTAGTTTTTACCTATCATGCTTTTATCTTCCAGGATCCCACCAGCATACCACATTACATTTAGTTGTCTCTTATTTGTCTTTTCTGTCTTGCTGAAACACATGTCATGCATGGGTCTGGGCATCTTGACTCCTTTTTATCTTCACAGCAATGATGTGAGACCAAGATTACCCCCATTTTACACATAAGTGGGGCACAAAGGAGAAATGAGTTGCCCGAGGTCTCACAGAAAATAGGTGATGGTGCTTTCACATCACCTGTTGGAACCTCAGTCCCCCATCTGTGAAATGAGGACTGGGCTAGAGTCAGAAGTCCGAGTGTTTTGTTTTGTTTTGTTTTGTTTTTTAATTTGAATGTCTTTAGGTGGGCTGTGTTCTCAGTTTATTACCATCTGCTCTGTTCTTCCATTGGTCTGCTGTGCTTTCTCGCCTTCTGCTTGCCTCTGGCCCCTGCGGGCATTTGCATTGCAACCCCCCTGGACTGTTGGTGTCTGCACTACCTACCAATTTGTACAACTTTGCTTCAGTGAGAAGCCAGGGAAGCAGATAAGAGCTCTGCTCTCCACCACCTGCTAGCTGAGAAATTGTGAACAAATCACCTCACCTCACAGAGCCTGCTTCTCTTTTTTCCAGTGGGGTTAACAGTCATACCCACCTCAAAGGGTTTTCATAAGATGAAATGGGATAAGACTGGTAAAGCATTTATTCTGTAAAAAATAGAAATGCTCAGGATTAGCTGTTTTATAGTTTCCAATGTACACAGGCATCTGCCCCCTCAGTCATAAATGATCTTCAGGATGGCATTTCTATAAGGAAGCTGCAGTCGTCTCTGAACTCATCAGTTTTGAAATTCCCAGTGATTTGACCCTAGGGATGCCATGTGGCGCTTCAAACCAAGCTTCACAGCTATTTCCTGTTACACCATCAAGTGATGCTGAACATCAAATCATCCAGCTGGTGGTGAGGCCCACAGTGGAAGCAGATGCTGTTCTCCTGGGACCAGAGGACCCTGGCACAACCACTTAAGGAAGAAGCTGGTAGCAGGTGTTACTTTCTGCATGTGAGAAGAAGCCGAGCTTGCCCAATTAACTCTGCTGAGCGTTTTCATGCGGGGCCTGAAGTGATTCCTAAGTGGAGACAGAGGTGGAAAATCTAAAGTTCTTGGAAACAAATTATTAATCATGACCCAAGGCTGAGCTCACTACCTCCTGGAAATCTTTCAGAAATGCTTTATGCAAACTTTGAGTACTTCTTCAAAGAGTGGCTTCTTTGGAAGTGGCAGTTAACGGTTATGCTGAGTGATTCTGAATCGCAGGTTAAAACGCATCAGCTCTCACTGGCGGAAGCCAGCATTTTGTAATGTTAAAAGAAGCCTATTTAATCTTTCAGGAAATTACTGGTCTTCAACTTGGCTCTCCAGAACTGAATAATGGACCTTTAAGGCACTAAAGAAATGAAGTATTTGGTAGCTAATGTCTTATTACATCCCAGGGGCCTAGGTCAGTTATTATGTGTAGTACTTTATAGGCGTGCTCTCTAACATTCAATGTTAGTGTATACTGGGGGCCTCCTGGGTACTAAGCACTGGGCTGATTAAGGGTAATTAATACATGGCCTCTGGGCTTGTGGAGTTCTCCCAGCAGTAGCGAAGATGGGCAGGTGGATGAATAAGTACAATGCTGTGTACAAAGTTCTGTGAAAGAAAGATGTGAACGTGCTACAGAATGCCAGCATCTCACGAAAGGAACTTCCTGAAATCTTTCCAGTCCTTATAGCTGGGTTGATGACTACCACACTCTCTCTCCATTTCCTGACTCAACACCTCGCCAGCTTTCTACTAGGGAGAAACAGCTGCCCCTGCTGAAGCTCTCACTCCCAGCACCTTCCTATCATCTAAAGCTTCAGAAACATGAAAGGAACCCTTCCTCACAAAATATAGGGCCCCACTCTAAGGGACCCTGAATCTGGAGTCCCAGGTATTTCCCTGTAAGGGAATACAGGGATGGGTGATTTTGTAGTCTGAAATCACCACTGGATTTTGTTGTTGGTTTGTTTTTATAACAATTATTGAGTTTTTTTTTCTGATTGCAAAAGTAAAACATGTTCATAGAAGGAAAGCTAGATAATACAGCAAAACATACTTAAATCACAATTCATTGATTTAATTTCTCCAATTTTTTAATAAGGCATGGCTGGGTCAAAAGGCATGAATTTTTTTTTAGATATCTGATATATATTCCCAATTTTGCCCCAGAAGGTTTCTAGCTTTTTAAGTTCCCATTAGCAATATGAATGGGCCTGCCCCCAGTTCCTCATCCACATGCTACCACTGCATTTCAAGTTTAGCTCTAATTTTAGTTTCTCCCTGGACAGAGTCTTGTATTTGTTTGCAGAACTCAAAAGATGTTCATGTCCTGTGCCACTGCTCACTGGGCAGGAAAACTACTATCTGGTTGGTTAGAGGCTGCAGCCTTCATTTGGGCTTTATGTGTACACGTGCATGCATCTGCTGTTAAGAATGCTTTCTGTGTTCGGCATTATGCAAGGTGCTTTATACCAAGGTAAATAGGATTTAAATGTTGCTCGGAGTTGGATAGGAGAAAAAGACTCAGATAACTCTAATACATTGGATAATGTGCCTCAAGAGTGGTCCAGTGTGCTGTGGAAAGCTGGAGGAAGTAGAGGAGCAGAGGCATTTGAGC
Source organism: Choloepus didactylus (assembly GCF_015220235.1). Classification (NCBI taxonomy): domain Eukaryota; kingdom Metazoa; phylum Chordata; class Mammalia; order Pilosa; family Megalonychidae; genus Choloepus; species Choloepus didactylus. The sequence goes on from NC_051325.1 coordinate 48,368,299, forward strand.
CAAGACTTCGGTTCACTTCAATAAATATTTCATGTATTCAGCCAGTGTTTATTGAGCATTTCATGTCTGCCAGGCACTGGGCAAGGTGATAGGTGGACAGTATTAAATAAAACAGGCATGGCCCTTGCTCACAAGAAGCCGACAGGATAAATACGGGGTTGTGACTTAAGCAATCAGGGTGAAGTTTATAAAGTGATAGAGGATACAGAGAGTGTGATCAGGGCAGGCTTGCTCGCAGAGGTGGCGTTTAAGCTGAGATGAGTCAGTCTGGCCTAGAGCTAAGGGGGGAGTGGAAAGAATAGTCCCGGGAGACGGAGGTACAAGTGGGAATGGACCTGAGGCAGGAAAGCAGGGGTGATGTTGGAGAAACTGAAAGGGGGCCAGTGAGGGGAAGGGAAGACAGAAATGGGTGGTTAGGGATAGGGAAGAGTTAAGAGCATCAGACAGGGCCAGAGGATGCAGGCCTTTGTGGGTGATGCTTGCTGTATGGAGCACAGATAGGGAAGCCAGAGTGGAGCTAAGTGAAGAGGCTGTGACAGTAAAGTGGAGAAATAATTGACAAATAGAACCTGGAGCTGGAGTGGAGCTGGAAGAAGTGGATGGATTTGAGGTGTGGGAGGTAGTGGCTGTAGTCTGTGCTAGGCCCAGGGCTGGGTCCTGGAGGCCTGGAGATGAAAGAGTAGCACGCCAGGGCCTTCAGATTTAGCAGCCTTTTAGGGTGGGTAGGATGTGGGCAGGCCAACAGGGAGGAGCATGGGAAAGCTATTTTAAAAAGGGGATTTCTCTTCTCTTATTTAGCAGCTATATTACAGTATATAAGTAAACTTTTTCTCTGAGTTGACATTGACTACTACTCCTAGTCTAGAATTTTTCATCAGGGGCAGGAAGAGACTATGGTAGGAATCTGTTACTCCCAAGAGCCTGTTTTTATTCGTTTGTCTGCCAATAGTTCCCCTTTCTCTCTGCGATTTCAAACTTGAGCTCTTTACTGGATATGGATTCAGAGGTGTGAGTTTATACTGCAGCTCTGTCACCAACTTTGTGTGACCTGAGAAAGATCCTGAACTTCTCTGGGCCTCATTTTCATCTGTAAGTGGGAATGATGCTGATCCGATCTCAGGATCACTGTGAAAATCAATTAAGATAAGGTATCTTTAAATGCTTCATAAAATGTGAAGTGCTGAGAAATGTGAGGTATCATTATTATTTCAATGAAATAAAAGTTAAAAACAGAACATTCCACCGGGAGAGGGCATTTTGGGTGTACCTGGAAGGTAAACTCTGCTCACCTGGCTCTCTTGGCCTCCAAGTAGATGCTTTGGTTTCTAAATCAAATGGGTCCTGGAATGCTCTGCTCCTTCAAGAGCTTGTTGTGAATGCTACTCCTCTTCTCTTTCGTTTCACCCACTTGGATAATCAATTTCCTCTCCTTTCTCCTTCCTTTAAAATAATTTGCAAACTATTCCATTTTACTTATCTAGATTCCAGGACGCATTTGATATAGGAAGCCAGAGCATCTGCTTGGAGGCCAAGAGAGCCAGGTGAGCAGCGACGCTACAGTTTGCAGAGCCTCAGTTCCCGACTTCAGGTACCTCCCAGGAAATTGGGTTTGGGGGAGGAAGGGAGCCACAGAAAAGTCAACAGTGTATTAACCAGCCCACACACCACTGAAACAGGGCAATTTCAGGCAAAAGCTTTATGCTTTGTTTTTGATGCTAAAGGGGGAAAATTTTTTTTTCTAGTAAGGAATTTTTTCTTTTTTAATATAAAAATCATAAATGCTGAGGAAGTAAAGTGTGCTTTTCCGTGTAAAAATAAATGGGTAATATGTAACAGTTTACCAGTATTCTTTCTCTGCACTCTTTTTCTTTGTTGTTTTTATTGTCTTTACTAATTTTTCCCTAAAGTAATACATGTGCTTCTCATAACTAATTAAATAATTTGGAGATATGTAAAGAAAAAGTTATAATTTCCCTCTTCCCTTCCTCTTCCTTCCATTTCCATCCCTCTGAGATAACCAGTGTTTTCAGCTTGGTGTGTATCTTTATGTAACTTTCTCCAAGCTCATATTTAAATGGATATAGGGTTTGTGTATATGTGTAGTTATTTGTTTTGTCAAAAGTGGGGTCATAACTTGATCTGTTATTTTACAATTGACTTTTCCCACTAATTCACTCTTAAATAGCTTCAGAGCTATAGATCTAGAGGAACCACAGTTTTTTCTACTTTTTCCTTTGACTGATATTCTAGTTGTCACCTGTTTCCCACCCCCACCTCCACCCCCACCCCAACCGCCATTATAAATATTGTGGCATTAAGTATCCTTGTATACATATTCTATATTGGTGCTACAGATTACATTTTCAAAAATAGTATTGTTGGGTCAAAGGGTATATGCATTTAACATTTTAATAAATAATACCATACAACTCTACAAAGAGCTGTAATAGTTTACACTCCTCTGAGAAATATATGAGTACTTCTATTTCCTTGAATCCTTACTTCATCCCTCCTTTCCTCCCTCTCTCTTACACTCTTATTTTATGGCCAAGCTGACTGGGGAAAATGGTGTTTCATGGTTGCTTACTTTGTATATTCTTTACTACTGGTGAGATTCAGCATTGCTTCATGTTGATTAGCTATTTCATTTTCTTTTTCTGTGAATGCCCTGCTCATTTCCCTAAACCTCTTTTCCTTAAGAGTTGTTTGCCCTTTTTTTTTAACAAGTTGTGGGAGTGCTTTATATATTTATATATTAAGGATTCCATGTGTTGCAAATATTTTTCCTAATCTATTAGTGATTTTTAAATTTTTATATATCTGAGATACAGAAAAAGTTTTAAGTTTTTAATTGTAAAATATGTGTATTTTTTACTTTTCATAGAGTCCAGATTTCTTGCCTTGTTTAGGAATGTCTTCTCCTCTCTCAAAGTTATATAACTGTTTTCCTAAATGTTCTTCTAATATTGTTAATTTAATCCAGAACTTTTAATTCCTCTGGAATTTGTATTATATATAGTGAGATGTAGTGGTCTACCTTTCTCCTAGATAGGTAACTAGTTATGCTAGTTATTAAATAAATAGTTATTAAATAAACTTTCTTTTCTTTTTTGCATTCTCTTTTGCTTTGTCATAAATAAGTTCCTTTATTTTCTCATATCTATTTCTGGACTTGCCAGTCTAGTCTATGGACCTGTTTGTTTTATGCCATTACCGTATCTCTTTTATAATATCTTTATAGTAAGTTTTTATATATCTAAGACAAATTCCCCTAGCTATTTTTCATAATTTTCTTGACTATTTCTTGGCCAGTTTTCTTGCATGCTTATTATTCCATATGCACTTTAAAGTAATTTATCCACTCCCTTACCTACCCCCCCAAAAAACTGTTGGCATTCTTATTGAAATTTCATTGAAATTACAGAGCAACTTTGGAAGGGTTGACCTTTTTTTAATAATTAGACTTTTCCAGCCAGAAGCTGGTTTGGAACTTTTGTATCCTGTTTCTATTTTTTGTTACTACCTTTAAATTTTTAATATGCGTCATGGGCTTAGTGTCTAAAGTAAAACAGTATGTCTGTATTTGTCCTAAATAAATCAAAGACCTTAGAAAGTTTTAACTTTGATCTCTCTTCCATCTTCAGTGTTATTATTGTCAACTATTTTATTTCCACCTTGTTTTTGTCCCCCCCCCAGTTTATTTTGTTAAATCAGTACTTCTTTAAATTTACCAGTATGTTTACTAATTTCTTTGCTCACTGTTGATTCTAAAATCTCATTTTTCTGTGTTTAGTTTTTTTTTTTACATTTTTTATTGTGAAATATACATCCAGAAAAATGATAACGTATGTATACAGAAAGGTGATGATTTTCAAAGTACAATTTAACAAGTAGCTATAGAGCAAATTTCAAAGAATGTATGGGTTATAGTTCCACCATTTCCTTTATTTCCTTTTTAGCTGTTGTAATACCCTAGCAACTAAAAAATAAAAAAATAAAAAATAAAAAACCACACGTTTATTTAAAGATTCAGTATTTGTAATCCTTTATTAAGTCTTATCATGTCTGTTGCTATCCCTTCCTCTCGTTTAATCACTTTCTTGATCTTCGGGGATGTCTAGCCAATGCCACCCTAACTTGTTCATATTGAAAAGGTCTGTCAACATTTTGGGAAAGGGGGACACATCTGGTTGATGTTCTTGAAGAGGCTCTTGCCTCTGGGTTTTGGGACTTATCTGGCATGGGAACACTCTGGAGGATTTAAGTTTCTGAAAATAGTTTTCTTTTAACTGAAGAATTTTCTCAGAATCTGTGAATGGTAAACTTGTGCAGTCTTTGTCTGAAAATGTCTTTTTCCCTCACTCCTGATATTTTATTTTGGCATAGAATTCTAGAAAGCATGTATATTTATGAATGTTTAATACATGCTTTTTTCTTTAAAAAAAAACAAAACCTTGTTGATGTAACTGTTCCGGTTTGCTAATGCTGCTGTTTTGCATAACACCAGAAATGGATTGGCTTTTATAAAGGGGATTTATTTGGTTACAAAGTTACAGTCTTAAGGCCATAAAGTGTCCAAGGTAAGGCATCAACTGTAGGGTACCGTCACTGGTGAAAGGCCATTGGCATCCGGAAAACCTCTGTTAGCTGGGAAGGCATGTGGCTGGTGTCTGCTTGCTCCCAGGTTGTGTTTCAAAATGGCATTCCAAAATGTCAGTGTCAGCTTCCAATGGCTGTCTTCAAAATGTGCTTTCAGCTGCAGCTCTGAGGTTCTTCTGTTTGTGAGCTTTTATAAGACTCCAGTGAACTAATCAAGGCCCATGTTGAATGGGCAGGACCACACCTCCATGGAAACATTCAATCAGAGGTCACTTCCTAACCAAAGGTGTCACTCACAGTTGGGTGGGTCACATCTCCATGGAAACAACCTCATCCCAATATCCCACGAGACTGGATTAAAAAATCATGGCTTTTTCTTGAGGGACATAATACATCCAAACTGGCACAGTAACTCACACACTATACATTTCACCTATTTAAAATATTCAATTTGGTAGGTTTTAGTATATTCACAGAGTTGTGCAACAATCACCATAGTCAATTTTAGAACACTTTCATTGACCCCAAAAGAAACTCCATACCTATTAGCAGTCACTGCCCATTCCCCCTCCTCCCAGCCACTGGCAACCACTAATCCGCTTTCTGTCTCAATGGATTTGCCTATTCTGGACACATGTAAATATGTGATCTTATGGCTTCTTTCATTTAGCATAATGTTTTCAAGGCTAATTCATGTTGCTACATATACCAGTACTTCATTTCTTTCTATTGCCATATAATATTCCATTGTATGGATATGCCACATTTTTGTCTAATCATCTGTTGATGGACAGTTGGGTGACTTCCACCTTTTAGGTGCTGTGGATAGTGCTGCTCTGAACATTCATGTAGTAGAAGTTTTTGTGTAAACATCTGTTTTCCATTCTTTTGGGTATATGCCTAAGAGTGGAATTGCTAGGTTATATAATAATTTTATGTTTAAAATTATTATATTTTTAGGAACCGCAAACTATTCCACTGTGACTGCACTGTTTTTTATTCCCACCAGCAATGCTAAGGGTTTCCATTTCTCCACATCTTTGGTGACACTTATTTTTCTTTTCATCTATTATTATTATTATAGCCATCCAAGTGGCTGTGAAGTGGTATCTGATGGTTTGATTTTCATTTCCCTAATGACTAGTGATGATGAGCATCTTTTCATGTACTTTTTGGCCATTTGGTTATCTTTTTGCAAATACATGCCTTTTTAAAATTTTTCACCAAAACATAAATAATTTAAAAAATGAAGTCTTTCATTTCTTTTCCATTAATATTTCAAAGGCTCAGAGAGAAACATTGTTTATAGTTAGCTGTTTGTCTTTTTCTGTATATTTTAAATAATGTGTTTGTACACAAATACTGTATGTATCTTTTTTCTAAGCATAAATGTTCATATTCATATTTTTATTAAAAACATGCAATTTTGCAATTTACTTTTTAACAAGGGTGTGTACATTTTTTTGTCAATACAGTGAACTCTCAATCATATAGTTTCCCATTTTATTGATATATAATAATTTAACCCTTTTCCTATTAACAGACTTTTAAGTTGTTCTCTCCCTTTTTTGTTTTTAGTTTTACACAGTGTTTCATAGAACCTCCTTTTATTTATGGTAGCATGTCTATTGCGTAAATTTCTAGAAATTTGGCTGACCCAAAGGATGTGCATCTTTATTATGTTCGTAGATGTTGTTGACTCATCCTCCCAAAGAGAATTTGAGTTTACAACCCCTGAGCCTTTCTGATTGTAATTTTTGTTTTTCTTTCTGGTTTCTTAGAATTTCCACATTGAGTAGTCAACAGTGGAAATCCGAAGAGATGCAAGCAGGAAAAAGAAATTAAACCAGGTGGGTAGTTGCTCTGTTCCTGACACTTTACCATAGCATCACAAGTTTTTGCCTAAATACCTTGTTTCTGTTTGAATAAAGAAAGAAAGAAATAGGCTCCAAATGACATTAGAAAGGAATTTTAGCCCCATGAAGAAGAGGCAGGTTGGCTCTTTTCAGATGTTATGTGATAATACTGTGTTTGTTTACAGTCAGGATTCCATGTATGGGAAGTATCTTTATAACACCGAGCATCTCATTAGGGGCTCCTGCAATTGTCCATGTTGTACAGAGGAGGAAACTGGGGCTTTCAGAGACTGTCATTTGGCCAAGGTACTGCAACTGTAAAGTGACATAACCAGATGTTTTTGTTTGCCAGGGCTGCTATGACAAATACCACATGATGTGTTGGTTTAAACAATGAGAATTTAATGTCTCTCGGTTTGAAAGTCTAATAATCAAAATCAAGATGTCGACAAGGCCATACTTTCTCCTGGAGTCAATAGCATTCTGGTGATGGCAGTTCTCTGTCATATGGCAGTCTTTCTCTCCTTGTGTCTGCTCTTCTGGTTTCCACTGACTTCTGACTTTTTCCTTTGAGTTTCTCTCACTGACTGCATTCAGTTTTCCTCACTTATAAAGTGAAGCATCAAGTCATACAGATTAAAGCCCACCTGATTCAGTTTGGCCACACCTTAACTAATAATACCTCCTAAAAAGGTCCTAGTTACAAATGGGTTCACACCCTCAGGAGCATGAATTAAGACTTGAACATGTCTTTAGTGGGGGGGTGGGGATTCAATCTCCAATACCAGGATTTCACTCCAGCCTTTTTTTAAAGCTCCACATCTTGTAATGTTTCCCCTACACCAAAGCTACATCTTAAATTTAACTTCACTTTTCAGCTGGTAGTAACTACCACCTTTAATTGTGCATCTCATCATCTGAGCTAGGCATCATACACCCATTATTTCTAATACTAACACAACCTTGCAAGGAAAGTATTATTGACCCCATTTTACAGATGAGGAATCTGAGATTTGGAGAGGTTAGGAATGTTTACTAACATTTGGGCCAGGCTTTGAACCCAAAGCTCACCTGAGACTAGAGCTAGAGCAATCAATTCTCCTATACTTTCTCCATTCCTTACTTCTCCAGGTTCCTAGGAGGAGAGGAATCAAAAAAGTTATACATGTATTTCCTTTAATCTCACAACAACCTTAAGAGTTGGTGATTGGTAGCCCTATTTTACAAAGAAACCAAAACACAGAGAGCTGAAGTGACTTTCTCAGCATCACACAGTTAGTGTTTGGGGGAGCCAGGATTCACAAACTCTGACTCCATAGTTTATCCCTCCATTCAGCTGCATCTCCTTACAGTCAGAGCAGAATTTCCAGCCTCCTTTAGTTCTCTGTCCAAGTCCTAGTAGTCCCAGGAATTTGGGGGATTTCCACCTCCTCTGAATTTCTTTCCACGGCCACCCTTGCCTCCAGCACCTCTCCTTAGGTTCCTCTACTCTGTTGGCCAAACAGAGGTTCTTGTCTGGCAGGCAGCTGCACTGGCGTGGAATCTCCCTGACTGGTCCTTGCTCTGCAGTAACTTCCCGAGCTGCAAAGCTTTTGTCTGTCCCATTCTGACTCAGTGCCCCTGGGGATCTCCTGGATGCACGTGTTTGTGGTATCTAGAGGCAGCAGTCAACTCCCAGGACTGTTTATCTGACTAAGGCTTAGGAGGGCAAGCTTCCAAAGGGCCTTCTGTTCCAACTGTTGTTGGAGTGTCAGGGCCCAGAGCCACTGAGCCTTGAGAATGATGGGATTTTTGTTTTTGTTTTGTTTTCTTAAAAATTTTTGTTGTGGTAACATACATACAGCATAAAATTTTCCATTTTAACCACTTTCAAGTATACAATTCAGTGGTAGTAATTACATTACAGTATTGTGCTACCATTATCATTATCCATTACCCAGACTTTTCTATCAACCCAAACAAACTCTACCCACTCAGCAACAGCCCCTCATTGTCCCTCCCCACGCCTGCTGGTTTGTGTGTGATATAAATCTTTTTTTTGCTATTACAAACCACTGAGATTTTTAAAAACGTTTTATAGTAACAAGTATACAATGCAAAATTCACCTTTTATAAACACTTTCAAGTGTCCAACTTAGTATTAATTACATTTACAATATTTTGCTAATATCACCAATATTCATTACCCCAACTTTTTCATCACCTCAAACAGAAACTCTGTACCCATTGAGCAAAAACTCTCTCTTCCTACCCCACTCCATCCCCAGCCCTTGTAACCTGTAATCTACTGTCTGTCTCTGTGAAATTTGCTTATTCTAGGTATTTCATATAAGTGAGATAATATAATATTTCTCTTTTTGTGTCTGGCTTATTTCGCTCAACATGATGTCTTCCATGTTCATCCATGTTGTAGTATGCATCAGAGCTTCATTCCTTTTTTTTTTAAATTCATTTTTTTATTGTGAATTTTAACATATATACATAACAGTGATAACTTTCAAAGTAGGATTTAACAAGTAGTTAGCAAATTTCAAAGAAAGTTACAGGTTACAGTTCCACAATTTCAGTTATTTCCAGTATTGTAAAATATAACCTATATACAAAAAGGCGTTAACTTTCAAAATACAGCTCAACAACAGTTATTTCAGTAATTTCAAAAAATTTTATGGGTTACAGTTCCACAGTTTCAGTTCTTTCCTTACTGTGAAATACAGGATATATACAGAAAAGTGTTAACTTTCAAAACATAATTCAAAATAGCTATAGAACAAATTTCAAAGAATATTATAGGTTAATGTTCCACCATTTCAGTTATTTCCTTCTAACTATTCTAATACTCTAGCATCTAAAATATATATATATACACATATATATGTTTATATAAAAAGTTTCAGTTTTCTTAATCCTTTATTAAATCCTTTCTTGTTTGTTGCTACCCCTTCCTCTTGTTTAATCACTTTCTTGATCTTCGGGGGTGTCTAGGCAGTGACCACCCTAGCTTGTCATATTGAAAGGGGGGTGTGTTTTAGTTTGCTAATACTGCGGAATGCAAAACACCAGAGATGGATTGGCTTTCATAAAAAGGGGGTTTATTTGGCTACACAGTTACAGTCTTAAGGCCATAAAGTGTCCAAGGTAACACATCAGTAATCGGGTACCTTCGCTGGAGGATGGCCAATGGCGTCCGGAAAACCTCTGTTAGCTGGGAAGGCACGTGGCTGGCGTCTGCTCCAAAGTTCTGGTTTCAAAATGGCTTTCTCCCAGGACTTTCCTCTCTAGCAAGCTTGCTCCTCTTCAAAACGTCACTCACAGCTGCACTCAGGTTATTTGTCCTCTCTTAGCTTCTCTGGAGCAAGAGTCTGCTTTCAACTGCCATCTTCAAACTGTCTCTCATCTGCAGCTCCTGTGCTTTCTTCAAAGTGTCCCTCTTGGCTGTAGCAAGCTTTTTCCTTCTGTCTGAGCTCATAAAATGCTCCAGTAATCAAGGCCCACCCTAAATGGGTGGGGCCACACCTCCATGTAAATTATCTCATCAGAGTCATCACCCACAGTTGGGTGGGGCACATCTCCATGGAAACACTCAAAGAATTACAATCTGATTAACACTGATAGGTCTGCTCACACAAGATTACATCAAAGATAATGGTGTTTTGGGGGACATAATACATTCAAACCAGCACAGGGTGTCAACAGTATGGGGAAGGGGGCTGCATCTGATTGTTGTTCTTACAGTGGCTGTTGCCTCTGGGTTTCAGGACCTGTCTGGCTCAGGAATGTTCTGGTGGGTTTCAGTTTCTAAGGGAGAAAACTGAGTGAGAGAATCGAGAATCTTTTATAGAATCTCAAATAGGGACCTAGGTATTTTGGAACTACTGTTGGTAAGGGCATGGGATACTGTGGCCATTTGGAATATCTAGCTGGATCTTGCATAAGAGAAACCTCCAGGATTGCATCTCGACTCTATTTGAAATCTGTTAGCCACTGTAACCTTATTTTGTTACCTCTTTTACTCAAGTAGGCATTTTCAGTCCCTGAATGCCAGGGCCAGGCTCATTCCTGGGAGTCGTGTCCCACGTGGAGGGGAGGTTATTGAATTTATTTGCCAAGTTGGGCTTATAGAGAGAAAGGCCTCATCTAAGCAACAAAATACGTTCTTTGGAGGTAACTCTTAGGCATAATTATAGGAAGGCTTAGCCTCCCATTTACAGCCCTAAGTTTCACAAGAGCAAGCCTCAAGTCAAGGGCCTGATTTATTAAGTAGTGGGTTCCTAATTTCACATTACATATATTCTGTCCCAAGAGAAACAGCTTCTCACATTATTTTCACTTCATTGTACAATCGTCACTCTCAATTCATTCCTTTTTATGCTGAATAATATTTGATTGTCTCTATATACCATATTTTGTTTATACATTCATTGGTTGATGGACACTTGGGTTGCTTCCACCTTTTGACTGTTGAGAATAATGCCTCTATAAACATTGGTGTACAAATATCTGTTCAAGACCCTGTTTTCACTCTCTTTGGGTATATACCTAGAAGTGGAATTGCTGGGTCATATGGTAATTCTATATTTAACTTTTTGAGGAACTGCCATGGTGCTTTCCACAGTGGCTGCACCATTTTATCTTAACAACAATGCACTAGAGTTCCAGTTTCTCCTACATCCTCTCTAACACTTATTTTCCATTTAAAAAATAATAGCCATCCTTCTGGATGTGAAGTGGTATCTCATTGTGGTTTTGATTTACATTTCCCAGTGGCTAATGATATTGAGCATCTTTTCATGTGCTTATTGTCCATTTCTGTATCTTTGGAGAAATGTCTGGTCAAATCCTTTGCCTCTGTTTGCATGGAATGATTTTTTTCCTTTCCTTTTTTTTTTTTTTTTAAATACAGCTTTTGTTGTGTATAGAAGATATACATGCAGGAAGAAGTGAGGGAGCAGCTACCAGCCAGAAACTGTGCAATTACCACATCTTAGTTTTTTGTTGTTTTTTTTTACATTAAAGCTAATTTTTTAATGCAATAACTTTTTTTTTTACTTTATCAAAAAAATTAAAAAAAAACCAATTCAAACAAAACAAAGGAATAAGAAAAACAAATAACTGTATTGCTTCTAACTGTCCCTACCATACCCCAAGAAAATTAACAAACCCTAGCAAAACAAAGGAATGAGAAAAACAACCTAAAATAACTACATTGCTTCCAACATGATCCTACTATGCCCAAGAAAGTTTGCAAACCATATTCCTGAGCATTCCCATAACATTGAGGTTACCCTGAATAGTTTATCTGTGCTTATTAGGTTATCATTTCCCCTTCACTAGTTGCTATCTATCTCTAGATCCCCTACATTCTACAATGTAAAATATTTATTTTACATTTTTCACAGAGTTCACATTAGTGGTAACATACAATATCTTTCTTTTTGTGTCTGGCTTATTTCACTCAGCATTATGTCTTCAAGGTTCATCCATGTTGTCATATGTTTCACAACCTCATTCCTTCTTACTGCTACATTGTATTCCATCGTGTGTATATACCACATTTTGTTTATCCACTCATCTGTTGAAAGACATTTGGATTGTTTCCATCTCTTGGCAGTTGTGGATAATGCAGCTATGAACATCGGTGTGCAAATATCTGTTTGTGTCACTGCTTTCAGATCTTCTTGGTATATACTGAGAAGTGAAATTGCTGGATCAAAGGGTAACTTGGTATCTAATTTTCTAAGGAAACACCAGGCTGTCATCCAGAGTGGCTATACCATTATACAGTCCCACCAGCAATGAATAAGAGTTCCAATTTCTCCACATCCTCTCCAGCATTTGTAGTTCCCTGTTTGTTTAGTGGCAGCCATTCTAATTGGTGTGAGATGATCCCTCATTGTGGTCTTAATTTGCATTTCCCTAATAGCTAGTGAAAATGAACATTTTTTCATGTGTTTTTTAGCCAATTGTATTTCCTCTTCAGTGAAATATCTTTTCATATCTTTTGCCCATTTTATAATTGGGCTGGCTGTACTGTTGTCATTGAGTTGTAGGATTTCTTTATATATGCAAGATATCAGTCTTTTGTCAGATACATGGTTTCCAAATATTTTTTCCCATTGAGTTGGCTGCCTCTTCACTTTTTTGACAAACTCCTTTGAGGTACAGAAGCTTTTAATTTTGAGGAGTTCCCATTTATCTATTTTTTCTTTCACTGTTTGTGCTTGGGGTGTAAAGTCTAAGAAGTGACCTCTTCTTTTTTTTTCTTTTTTTTTTTTTTTGAGACATGAGCTTTTATTATAGGGCTTACCTACAGGGTGGGGAAGTCAAGCCACATTGCCCTGAAATCAAGAGCTTCTCTGGTTGGATTCAGGAGCTGCTCTGAATGGCAGCCAGTTCAGAGCACAACGTGGAAATAGCCCATGGAAATAGTCTGCACTTTGGGGTGCTGAATAAGCTGCTTATAAGGGCTCGACATTCCAATGGGTATGACAGCATAAGGCAGGGAGCAGGGTTGTGCAACATGGGGGGGGGGTTGATTGTTAACAGGGAGGAGGAAAGGATTATAAAGCTAACAGTATCTCAGGGAATCTCAGGGAGGAGGTAGTTTTGGGTATAGATTACAGTTAGCATCTGATATTACAAGGAGAATAGGTCAAACCTCAGAGGTCCTAGCTCAAGCAAATTGCTGTGTGCAGTTTTCAAGACACTTGGGGGCCAGGGGCTCCCACATTCCACCCCCACACAGCGATTTGCGTTGACCATAAGACAGACATTGCTTCCATAATTCACAGCAACAATACAGTGAACAACAGAGTACAAGTAAACCAGCACATATGGACAGTAATCCTATTAACAATTGGCACCATGGCCAAGTTAAAGAATTAAACCATTTGGACAAAGGATTATCAGATAAATGTTACTTAAATTATGAAAATAATTTTGGAAACCGTTTTCAAGCAGTCATTCTACAGCGTACAATCACCACTAAAATTAAACAGTAATATACAATTTTTTAACAAGAATTAATGCACATGTACGAACAATATATAAGCTGAGTTTTCAGTAGTGGATAGAAGAGTTCCAGGTGAGGGTTTTTTTTTAAACCTGTGGGGAGCCCTTCAGGGTTAGATCTACAGTTAGTTTGGGGTTGCAAAGTTATGCATACTGTCCTCTGGGGGGCAGGGGCCCCAGTTGGGGAATACAAATAACCTTCAGCACAGTAAATACCCCATGGGTTTAGGATTCTCAACCAGCTTGGCTGCATGGGCCAGAACCAGAGCCAATTAACCTTATTTTCCCCAATTTTTAGTGTTTGTGGCACAGGCGAGAGCAGATTATTTTCCCTGCCTTGCTGCAGCTTGAGGGCAGCTGGCCTGTCTGACTTTAATTCGTAAGGCTTGCATGGGCCCCACGGTTGCCATTTCCACAGGAGCGGGAGCCTCTGCTTTGGGTCTGGAGTTAATGCTGGTACAGTATTCGAATCCTTTGTTGTAAGGGGTTTCTATCATCCTTTAAGTGTTCCTTTAAAAGGCCATTCATTCTTTCAGTTAACCCAGTTGCTGTGGGATTATAGGGCAAGTGAAAAGTCCAAAGGACATTATGTTCTGTGGCCCAGGCCTGGGTTAATTGCCCTGTGAAGGGGGTCCCCCAGTCGCTGTCCATGTGTGTGGGGACCCCAGAAAAGGCACTTAATTTTTTTTTTTTTTTAAGCTACATATGGTAGCTCGCTAGTTGGCCTTGACCCCTGGGAAGGCCAGTAGCAGTCCCGTAGCTGTATCTACAGTGGTGAAGGTATATTTTGCCCCTTTTGGACAGAGGAAGGGGGCCAATATAGTCTTCTTGCCACCAGGTGAGAGGAATCTGGTCTTGGCTGATGGGTCCAAGTCAGTGAGGAAGCATTCTGGGCCATTGCAGCGAGCAGGAGAGGCTAGCGTCCTCTACTCCTTTTACCTCTTGTTGGGTGATAGGCAGCTGAAACTGCTGCACCAGCTTCCACAGGGTCTGGTACCCTCAGTGCTCAGTTTTCCGATGCAGCCATTTGGTCGCCTCATGCATCATTGCTTTTAGGTTGCGGAATTTCGCTAGGGCACCTGCAGCTGCATTACCTGGCAATGAGTTAACATTATGGGCAGAAATATGGAAAGCAGTTACCTTACATTTCTGACAGGCCATCTTGATGTCTTCCTACAGTTCCTTCCCCCATAGGGGGCAGTCAACCACCGTCCATTGCTCCTGCTTCCACGTGGCCATCCATACTTTTAGTCCTCGATATACAGCCCAATTATCCGGGCAGACAGTCAAGGTGTCTCCTGGTTCATGGACAGTTACCATCTGTATAGCTCACAGCTTAGCCCACTGTCTGCTTTGCAAAGTTCCAGTCTCCCACCAGATAAGTACTTGGCTGGACAGTCATGGCCATCCAGGTAGCCTGTTGCCCAAGTGCCAATCAGTCAGTATAGCATGCAGAGTCAGGTATACTCCCTTGTCTGTCAACGGTGGGCATGGGAGGAGCCACCTCGGGAGGATCAGCAGGAGGCAGGGCATGCTGCTCTTCCACGTGGGAGACCCATCCTAAAATCTCATGCATCTCTGCACTCACAGGGCTATTGTTAAAAATTCGCATTGTAGGACATAGGCTTTCCATTTTGTCAGCCTGCTTAGCTGAGCACTCCCCGAATGGGGCTTATTTATAGTCGCCTGTGTCCACTCCTGTATGAGTGTGGCCACTGGGCAACTCTGAGTTAAACCTTCCACTTGTAACAGAGCATTATAAACTGCACACAATTGTTTACCCAACGGGCTGTATCTGAGTTCTGTGCCCTTCCAAAGTTGGGACCAGAATCTAATGGTTACACATTTAGCCTGTTGCCTTTGCCACAAACCCCACCCAAAGCCAATATTGGCACTGGCCACATCCAATTCACAGGATATATCAGGGTCCACCCCCCTTAAAGCCTATGCTTGTACTTTTATAAACACAGCCTGCCGTGGAAAATCCCATTCCCATGCTTTTCCTTTTCTAATTAGGGTGTACAAAAGTTTTAAAATTTTTAAATAGAGTATAAACAGTTTCCAATAACTTAATAAACCAAGGAAAGCTATTAATTGTTTAGAAGTTAATAGTATTGGATAACTTTGTATTTTAACAACAAAAGCTAAAGGAATAGCTTTAGTTTTACCCAACCAGACAATACCCAAGAACTTGATACAATGTCCGGGCTCTTGTAATTCGCTTTGATTTATCACCCATCCTCGACTCTCAAGATGGGTCACCACAGTGCTAGCGGCAATTTCTAGTTCTGGAAAAGAATTACTGTTTAACATGATACCATCACTATACTGAAACATAGGGGGTGTACTTTTCTTTAAATCTTGTGCTACCAGTCCATGGCAGATGGTGGGACTGTGGAGGTGTCCTTGTGGAAGCACAGCAAATGTCCATTGTTGGTTTTCCCATGTGAAGGTGGACGCAGTCTGGCTGGAGGGATCTAAAATACTAAAATAAGCTTTGACGAGGTTTAGCACAAAGTGAAATTGGCTTAATTGAGTACTCATATCCTGTGACAAGATAGCTATATTCGACAGAGCTGCAAACAAAGAAGTTATTAAATTAAGTTTGATATAATTAATAGTCATTTGCCAGGTACCATTAGTTTTTTCCATTGGACAGACAGGGCTATTAAATGACCCTGGTAATTTATACTGATATATTGCCACAGTACATCTGGGGGAAGGCACCTTTGTTGGACCAGAGGATGTGCATGCTTACTTTCCTCAGTTTTAATTTCCCAGTCAGACAGGGGCTCATCATCTTTTGATGAGGAATCAACAGAGTCCCACACTTGAGGGTTCCAGTCAGGGGAAGCTAGGATATGCCTAACTTGCCCTTTGGGCAGCTTATGCCCTCTTAACCCTAGTGTACTGGCTTGCCAGTATTTCTAAACTTTTATCCCCAGTGTCTTTCAATTCAGCTTGGGTCAATTGCACATCCCTTTCTAACTTCAGTTCCTCTTCTAAGCGGCAGACTGCGTAATTAGCCGTTAAGGCATTTTCTGTAGCTGCACACACAGCCTCCAAGAATGGCCAGGCTACTGCTGCAGCAGCCTGGCGGCTTTCCTTTTTCTCATGAAATCCTAGTAGTCCTGTGGCCTATAGCAGAAGAGCTATTAGTCCAGCCGGGGAGTTATATGCATCTCCATACTCCCTCAGCAGACCCCATTCATCTAGGAGGGTAGCCACCCCTCCCCACGTAAGTGTCGCAGGCCACCCCAGTATCCTGCCTGGGGACGTCCCCTTTCCCTTCCCCAACCAAGTTCATGTCATCAGTGGCTGGGATTTCTTTAGTCTCCAGGCTGGCACGCCAATTGTCATGGCCCAAGAGGACTTTCGTAGCCAAACAACTAAAGAAAGCCCAGACACCTTCTGAGACATGAGCTTTTATTATAGGGCTTACCTACAGGGTGGGGAAATCAGGCCACGTTGCCCTGAAATCAGGAGCTTCTCTGGATAGATTCAGGAGCTGCTCTGAAAGGCAGCCAATTCAGAGGACAACGTGGAGATAGTCCGCCTTTCTTCTTTTTCAATGCAAGTGTCGAGGGCTATAAATTTCCCCATCAGGACTGCTTTCACTGCTTCCCATAAGGTTTTTGTGGGTTTTTTTTTTTCAAGTTTTTTTTTGTGTGTGAGGTTTAATTAAGACATATTCACACATCATGCAAACCATCCAAACATACTATCACTGGCTCACAGTATCATCACATAGTTGTGCCTACATCCCCATGATCAATTTTAGAACTTTTCATTACTCAAGAAAAGAAATAAAAAGAAAAAAGAAAACCCAAATCCTCTCATACCCTTTATCCCCCCTATTGTTGACACATAGTATTGATGTGGTACATCCCATAAGTTTTGATACGTCATGTTCTCATTTTCATCCATCTCACGATATTTACTGATTTCTCTTGCAGTTTCTTCTTTGACCACTGATTAATTAGAGGGTGTGTTGTTTATCCTCCATATATTTGTGAATTTTCCAGTTCTCCACCTAAGCTGATTTCCATCTTCCTTTCTTTGTGATCAGAGAAAGTGCTTTGTATAATTTCAATCTTTTTAAATTTATTGAGGCCTATTTTATATATAACCCAACATTTGGTCTATCCTGGAAAATGATCCCTGATCACTTGAGAAAAATGTATATCCTGCTGTTTGGGGGTACAGTGTTCTGTATACATCTGTTAGGTTTAGTTCCTTTAACATATTATTGAAGTTCTCAATTTCCTTAATGATTCTCTGTCTAGATGTTCTGTTGATGAGAGTGGTGTATTGAAGTCTCCAGCTATTATTATAGATACATCTATTATTCCCTTCAGTTTTGCCAGCATCTGTCTTATGTATTTTGGGGCACCCTAGTTATGTGCATAAATATTTATGATTGCTATTTCTTCATGGTGGATTGCCCCTTTTATTAATATATAATGTCCTTCTTTGTCTCTTATAACATACTTGCATCTAAAGTCTATTCTGTCCAGTATTAGTATAGCTACCCCAGCTCTTTTCTGGTTACTGTCTGCAAGGAATATCTTTTCCAGTCTTACACTTTCAGCCTATTTGAATCCTTGGGTCTAGGGTAAGACTCTTATAGACAGCATATAGGCCGATCGTATTTATTTTTACCCATTCTGCCAATCTGTGTCTTTTGATTGGGGTGTTTAATCTGTTAACATTTAATGTTATTACCGTAAAGGCAGTATTTACTTCAACCATTTTATCCTTTGGCTTTTGTATGTCATATCTTGCTTTTGTCTCTCTTTTTATCCTCTTAGTTACCCTTACTGATAATCTTCATTTCTACACTCTCCTCTAAGCATCTCTCTTCTGTCTTTTCCATTTAGCCTGTAGAACTCCCTTTAGTATTTCTTGTAGGGCAGATCTCTTGTTGATAAGCTCTCTCAGTCTATTTATCTGTGAATATTTTAAACTCTCCTTCATTTTAAAAAAAATTTTTTATTGAGATTGTTCACAAACCATACAATTATCCAAAGATCCAAAGTGTATAATCAGTTGCCCATAGTACTATCATACAGCTGTGCATCCATCACAATTAATTTTTTTTTCAATTTTTAGAACATTTTCATTACTCCAGAAAAGAAATAAAGACAAAAAAAAAAGGAAACTCAAATCCTCCCATACTCCTAACCACACCCCGCCCTCCATTATTCATTCATAGTTGTGGTATAGTACATTTGTTACTGTTGATGAAAGAATGTTAAAATACTACTAACTGTGGTATATAGTTTGCAATAGGTATATTTTTTTCCTATATGCCCCTCTATTATTCACTTCTAGTTATAGTGTCATACACTTGTTCTAGTTTATGAAAGAGATTTCTGATATTTGTACAGTTAATCACGGACATTGTCTACCACAAGATTCACTGTTTTATACATTCCCATCTTTTAACCTCCAACTTTCCTTCCGGTGACATATGTGACTCTGAGCTTACCCTTTCCACCGCCTTCACACACCCTTCAGCACTGTTAGTTATTCTCACAACATGCTACCATCACCTCTGTCCATTTCCAAGCATTTAAGTTCAACCTAGTTGAACATTCTGCTCGTAATAAGCAACCGCTCCCCATTCTTTAGCCTTGTTCTATATCATGGTAACTTATATTTCATGACTCTAAGTTTACATATTATAATTAGTTCATATTAGTGAGACCCTGCAATATTTGTCCTTATGTGTCTGTCTTATTTCACTCAACCTAGTGCCCTCAAAGTTTCTTCATCAACCCATTTTTTTAAGAAGGTTTTGTTCACACACCATACATTCTGTCCTAAGTAAACAATTGTTGGTTCCCTGTATAGTCACATATTGATGTATTCAGCACCATCGCCACTATCTATAAAGGACATCTCCATTTCTTCCACAAAGAAGGAGGAAGAGTCAAAGAAGGTAGAGAGAGAAAAGAGAATGAAAAGAGAGAAAGAAAAAAAAATGACAGCTAGAAAGCAACAAGAGAAAAGATAGCATTAAACTAAAGTAAAATAAATAGTCAGACAACATCACCAATGCCAGAAGTCCCATATCCTTCCCCTATGTCCTCCCACCCCATATGCATTTAGCTTTGGTATATTGCCTTTGTTATATTAAAGGAAGCACAGTACAGTGTTTCAGTTAATTATAATCTCTAGTTTGCATTGATTATATTTCCCCCCCAATCCCACCCTATTTTTAACACCTTGCAATGTTGACATTCATTTGTTCTCCCTCATGTAAAAACATATTTGTACCTTTTATTATTATCATTGAGCACCCTAGGTTTCACTGAGTTATACAGTCCCAGTCTCTATCTTTCCTCTTTTGTTCTGGTGTCCCACATGCTGCTAACCTTCCTCTTTCAACCATACTCACAGTCATCTTTGTTCAGTGTACTTACATTGCTGTGATACTATCTCCCAAAATTGTTTTCCTAACCTCTCACTCCTGTCTTTTCCTTTCTGTCTGCAGTGCTTCCTTTAGTGTTTCCTGTAGAGCAGGTATCTTGTTCACAAACTCTGTCATTATCTGTTTGTCAGAGAATATTTTAAGCTCTCCCTCATATTTGTAGGACAGTTTTGCCAGACATAGGATTCTTGGTTGGTGGTTTTTCTCTTTCCGTATCTTAAATATATCACCCCACTTCCTTCTTGCCTTCATGGTTTCTATTGAGAAATCTGCATATAGTCTTATCAAGCTTCCTTTGTATGTGATGGATCGCTTTTCTCTTGCTACTTTCAGGATTCTCTATTTTTGACATTTGATAATCTGATTATTAAGTGTCTTGGTTAGGCCTATTCAGATCTCTTCTGTTTGGGGTACGCTGCCCTTCTTGGATCCATAATTTTATGTCTTTCATAAGAGATGGGAAATTTTCATTGATTATTTTGTCTATTATTGCTTCTGCCCCTTTTCCCTTCTCTTCTCCTTCGGGGATACCAACAACAGATACATTCCTGCATTTCATTTTGTCCTTAAGTTCCTGGAGACATTGCTCATATTTTTCCATTCTTTTCTCTATCTGTTCTTTTGTGTAGGCTTTCAAGTGCCTTGTTCTCCAGTTCCTGAATGTTTTCTTCTGCCTCTTGAGATCTGCTGTTGTATGTTTCCATTGTTTCTTTCATCTCTTGTGTTGTGCCTTTCATTTCCATAGATTCTGCCAGTTGTTTTTTTGAACTTTCGATTTCTACCTTATGTACGCCCAGTGTTTTCATTATACGCTTCATCTCTTTTGCCATATCTTCCCTAAACTTTTTGAATTGATTTAGTATTAGTTGTTTAAATTCCTATATCTCAGTTGAAGTGTAAGTTTGTTCCTTTGACTGGGCCATAACTTTGTTTTTCTTAGTGTAGGTTGTAGTTTTCTGTTGTCTAGGCATCTAGTTTCCTTGGTTACCCCAGTCAGGTTTTCCCAGACCAGAATAGACTCAGGTCTTGGAAGAAGGGAATAGTATCCTGTTTCCCTGAGGGTGTTGTAGAAGATCGGTACACCCTGTGAGGCCTCAAGCCACTGTATTTTTCCACCCAGCAGGTGGCCCCTGTCAGCCTGTAGCTCCAGACTGGTGTAAGGAGGTGTGGCCTGTGGCTGTTTTCCCCCCAGGCTCTGGGGTCTGGTTCTGAATGGAGGGAAGGTAGTAGAGCTGGGCCCCACCTCTTTCCTCTTTCCTCTTAGAGAAGATAACCCCTCTAGGGAGAGGTCATTAGCATTTGAATAGACTCCTTGCCTGTGCTGTCTCCATCCTCGTCTGGGTCAGAGCACTGGGAACTGAAAATGGCTGTGGCTTTCTCCACTGAGCCAAAAAAGGGACAGAAATCCCCCTTCAGGGTCAGTCCACAGCCACCCTCCAGCTCTCCAAGGTCAGTCATCACCAAAAGCCTCTGTCTGCTTGTTGGGGATTCATATCTTGTATTGAGCAGTCCACGTGTGTTAATTAAAACCCTGGTTGGAGCTCAGCTGAGCTATATTTGCTTGCTGGGAGAGTGCTACTCTCTAGCACCGGGAGGCTTTGCAGTTCGGGCCGTGGGGGGAGGAGGCTCCCAGCTTGGATCTGCAGTTTTTACTTACAGATTTGATTTTATGCTGCGATCTCAGGCATTCCTCCCAATTCAGGTTGGCGTGTGATGAGTGGACAGTCATGTTTGTCTCCCCGCAGTTTTTCCAGATTATTTGCTAGTTGTTCCTGGTTGTTTATTAGTTTTTCCAGGGGGACAAACTACCTTCCACTCCTCTCTATGCCGTCATCTTCTTCCGTTCTCTCTCCTTCATTTTTGAAGGACAGTTTTGCTGGATAAAGAATTCTTAGCTGGCAAATTTTCTCTTTCAGTGCTTTAAATATATCATACCACTGTCTTCTTGCCATGATGGTTACTGAAGAGAATTCAGTACTTAGTCCTTTTGAGCATCTTGGATATGATGGATCACTTATGCTGCTTTCAGAATTCTCTATCTTTGGCAGTTGATAGTCTGATTAGTGTGTGTCTTGGAATAAGTCTACTCAGATTTATTCTGTTTGGAGTATGTCGCACTTCTTGGATGTATATGTTTATGTTTTTCTTAAGAGTTGGGACGTTTTTGGCTATTATTTCCTCATATATTTTTTCTGCCCCTTTTCCCTTCTCTTCTCCTGTTAGGCCACCCATGTCATATATGTTTGTGCACTTTATGCTGTCATTCAGTTCCCTTAGACCCTGCTCAATTGTTTCTGTTCTTTTATCTATCTTTTCTTTTTTCTGTTAGATTTCAGATGTCCTGTTTCTAGGTCCCTGATCCTTTCTTCTGCCTGTTCAAATCTGCTATTATATGGTTGTAGCATGTTTTTAATCTCATCTATTGTACCTTTCATTCCCATAAGTTGTTATTTTTCTTTGCATGCTTTCAAATTATTCTTTATGTTCACCCAGTGTCTTCTTAATGTCCTTTATCTCTTTAGCCATATTTTCCTTCATCTCCTTGATTTGACTTAGGAGATTTGTTTTGAACACCTTTATTTAGTTGTTCCAAATTCTGTATCTCTTCTGACATTTTAATTTGTTCCTTTGACTGGGTCATATCTTCCTGTTTCTTAGTATGGCTTGTAATTTTTTGTTGATATCTGAGCATCCGATTATCTTGATGAGATTATCTGAAGGTTGGTTTCTTTTGCTTGTATGGGATTTTGTTGATTGGGTTTGTGGTAAGGCTCTTCTTTGACACTTGGTTCATCAGTATTTCCTAGCCAAAACAGGGCCAAGGATCCATGCTTTGGGTGCAGACCAGTTTCACAGGGCCCTGGGGAGTGGGTCAGGAAAGAAACCAAAGAGCCATTTTTTTGACTTCCCAAGGCTATGCTTTCCTGGCTTGCCAGCAGATGGTGCTCTTTGGCAACCCATTCCCCACAGTCCTGAGAAGGCCTGGTACTTGTAGCCCTCTGGTGGCTCCGCCTCTGATTCTGTTGGAAACAATGGCATGGTGGCACCTGTCCAGGACAGGTTAAAGCTGTAGGACTCAGTGGTCTAAGTCCACCGGCCAGTAGCTGGATCAGTACTTACCATGTCCCCCTCTGTTCTTGGGCAGGAGCACTTCCGTGACCCTCCCAGTCCACAGTAGCCCTCAGGCAGGGACTAGGCTGACCCAAAGCTGTTTGCCTTGAGGGTGGGGAATCGGCTCCAGAGGCTGTGGCCACACAAGTTACTCGTCCCATTCTTCCTTGGATGCTGGGCAGTATTCCCCTGGTCTCTGGAGCTCCAAAGCAGTTGTTTCAGATACTTGCTGCCTGTCCACTAGCTGTTTTCAGAAGAGGAGTAAGCCCTGCAACTCCCTATTCTGCCATCTTCTCAGAAGTCTGCTGCATTCTTTTTGTTAGAAGGAAGTCACTAAGTCCACCTCATTCAAGGGGATGCAAATTAGACTCCGCCTTTTAATAGAAGTGCCAAAGAATTTGCAAACATGTTTCAAAACCACTACAGAAAATGCTAGTTGTGCCCTTTCATTCCACACTTGAGACCTCTGGTTGCCCAGAGATACCCAGTCTGGCAGAGGCAGAGCTGGAACTCTGCCCAGGCCCTGGGCCTTTGGCAGACTGTTTGGAAGTGATCTCACTTTCCCTTCCTGCCCCACCCTCCTCAGACGTGGGGACTCACTTTCTAGCTGAGACCTCATTCAGTTTAAATAAAGCATAAACAGTAGGAGGACTGCCATTGCCTAGTCTCCAAGCAGTAATCTAGCTGAACCATTTTGCCTCTTTCCAAGGACCTCCATAGAAGCACAGAATTTCATGGATTAAAGAGAGTTTGCATCAATGATTCTAATCCCCAATCTCAGCCCTACATGAAGCAGTAACACAGGGTGAGATGTAGCTACTGGGGCAGGGAACAAGTGAGAGTTATTTAAAATGAGTACCCCAAATAATTATTTTTACTATTGTCATGAAGCTAGATACCAAAAATTTAGTGGCAGAAATCAGAGAATCAGCATCATCACTGCAAAGATTGTGAATATTTTACCTCCAGTTGAAAATCCTAAACAGAATGTTACTTAAGCCTGGTAAAATGCATCTGGATGTATATTTTAGCCAGCATTTGTAGAACGTTTTCTTGAGACTTCATAGCCCTTTTGTCCTTCCTTCAGAAATGCCTTATTAAGGGACTGGGGATTGGAGAGAAAGAAGGGGAGGAAAGAGAATGGACACTTTTTTTGTTTTTAACATAGTTTTATTAAGATATATTCACATACCATAGTAAAAGCCATTGATTGTACACCTTGGATGGATTGTATGGTGGGAGAATGGACACTTTTTCACACACCTTTACTATATGCCAGGCATGGTGCTAATTCGTTTCCATGCTTTATAGCCTAAGTATTCCACACTCAATAGGGCTATGACCTCAGGCAAGGTACTTAACCTCCCTGAGCCTCAGCCTTCCCTTCTGTAAACAGGGGCAATAGTACTGCATAGAGCCTCATAATAGAGCAGCTGTAATAGTAAATGTGATGCCGGTACATAGGGTGGCCTAGCACACAGTCTGGGCTGCATAAGTGCTGGCTTTCATTACTCCCCACAGCCACCTTTCAAGGCAGTTGTACGCATCCATCCCCATATTACAGAAGAGGAGTCTGCGGTCAGCTGAGTTGCTCAGCACTACCCAGCTGTTGGCGGCAGGAGTTTGAGAGACTCCAAGGCCCCTGCTGGTTCCCCCACACCACACGAGTCTCCAGGCAGCACAGCCCAGCCCAGGCCTTCCCAACTTTAGTGGTGGGTGGAGGGACTCCAGAGGCTTCATGCCCTACAGGGCCTCCGTTTCAGGGTCCTAGAGAAGGAAAAGTTGAAAAGCCAGAGCCAAGAATCCACTTATGAGATGATTTCTGTCTGGACTTAGAAGACTCTGTGCTGTGACTAAGTGCAGTATCCCGCAGCCTCCCAAGCCAACCAGCTAAACCAAGCGGCACGTCTCATTTCCACTCCCTTCTTAGCCCCTTCCACTCTGGCCACCCTGGCCTCTCTTTAATTCCACAAACCAGCTAAGATCCTCCTGACCTCAGGGCCTTCACATAGATTGTTGCCTCTGTCTGGAACATTCTCTGTCACCATGCTGTTAAATATCACTCCTCAGAAAGACTTTCCCTGGCCTCCTGGCCACAGGCAGTTCCCTTGTGTTACATGTATCACTCTTAAGCTGCTTGTTCTTCATAGTGTTTATCAAAACTTGTGTTGTTTGTTTATATTTTTGTCTCTCTATTCCATTACACTATAATTGTGAATTCCACAAGAGTAAGGACCATGTCTGTACACCTAGCATCTAGTATTGTTTACATAGCAACTATCTGCCAAATAAATGAGCAGGTATTTCAGTTCCCTCGTCTGTAAAATGACAATAATCATACCTACTTCTAGGGCTTATCATGAAGAAGAAATTAACTTCCAAGTGTAAAGCACAGTTCATAATAAGTGCTCAATAAACACTAGCCATTATTATTGTTACAGTTATTACTGAGACAGAATGTCGCAGGGGAAGGCAGGGCTGCAGTAAGGCATTTGGATTGTGCTCGTTGGGGAACAGAAAAGTATCAACAGCTGGATTCAAGTAGGGAGATTATGTGACCTGATTCCTGTTTTGAGAACATCACCCTGGCTGCTTATGTAGAAGATGGGGGGGGGGGTGGCAAGAAGGGAGAGGCTTCTCCAGGGGTTCAGGTGAGATCTAACAGAGGCTGAGTGGTGGACGTGGAGTAAAGAAGTGAGCACCCTCAAGCTGTGTTTTAAAGTAGAAACTCCAGGACCTGGTGATGGATTGATTGTATGTGGATGATGATGAAAGGGGGAGGAATCAAGGACAAGTCCAAGTTTCCCACTTGAGCAGCCTGGATGGATGGTAGTGCCTTGGTTGAGCTGGGGGAGACTGCAGGGGAGCAGGCTTGGACCCTTCCTCTAGGGCATGTGGAGTTTGAAATGCTTGTGAGATATCCAAGTGACATGTTAAGCAGGCAATTAGATTTGCAGATCTAGAGCTCTTAGAGAGGTCTTGGCTATTAAGAAGTCATGGATATATATATTCTTTCAGGGTGTATGTGCTGGGGGGCTCTAACTTAACAGTCTGAGCAGGAAGGAGAGCCTGTGTAGGAGGATGAGAAGCAGCTGGAGAAGTAGGAGGGGCCCTGCAGGTGTGGTGTCTGGAAGCTCCGCACCACTAGGAGAGTAGTCTGATAACAAGTGACCAGTCTGGATGTCCACTGAGCTGAGAGGCTGTGTAAGAAGATAGAATAGGCTCCATGGATATGGGCAGCATGCAGGTCACTGAGGACCTTGCCTATCTCCAGCGCCCTCCCTTTCCTTCTCACCCCACAGCCTCCCACGGCAAGTCTCTGCATCTACCTGCCCCTGGGCTGTGCAGGGTCTGGGCCTTGAAGGTACAGAGGCCCAGGGCCTGGCCTGGTCTGTCTGCCGCCAAATGAAAGCCTCACAGGGGGCCGCTCATAGAATAGGCGGCAGGCACTGCCTTGGCAGAAGACACCCCCCCTGTGGTGACTCTGCTCTGGGTGTGTCCCTAAGGCACTGGGAAGGACTGTCACCAGCAGCCCTGCCTTTCCCAGGTTCTTGCCTCCCCACTCCTGGCCTTCCCTGCCAGCCTTTCTTCCAGGAAGAAGGTGCCCAATTTGGGGTCCTGACTTCTGCTGGCATCACTGCCTCTCTGGTCTGGCTTCCCATCACAAAGAAGCCACTTCCCTTTGACTTGAGGGAATGCCAGCTCGACAGGCCCTGGTATTCACATCAGGTTTCCACAGCCTCTTCTTCCCTTGGACGGATTCCTGAGGAGGCCTCTCCCATGGGACCAAGGTCCACTTCTGTGCTCTGTGTCCTCAGCAAAATGGCCTGCTTTCTCTTTGTACAAGCTGCAAATATTAAAAAAAAAAAGAAAGAAAGAAAAAAGAAAAACAGGAAATGACCTTTCTGGTGTATTTGGAAAACAATCTGAAGATGTAATGCCTGAGTGCTGAGGACTAATAAGCTGCAGACTTGGAAGCAAACCATGTAGCTCTTGGCATAGCCCAGGGCCTCTTCAGTTTGCAACACTGGAGGGAGCATTAAAAACCAAAGGGAGGAGGCAACTTCCTGTGGGGAAACCTGCCAGTGCCCTTGACTCTTCCCTAAACACAGAGCAGGCACCTGCAGGAGTGGCAGCCTCTGGCCCTGGGGCATTGAGAGGTTTGGGCAGCAGAGTGCAAGGGCTCCTCACTTTAGTCCTGGGCACTTAAGGTCCTTCAGATCCTTTTTCTAGCATCCAGACCCTACAAAGGCACCCAAACCTCTAGAGGCTGAGAAAGAGCTCGGTTAGCACCCCGTAGGGCTCAAGCTGCGATATGAGTTATTAGTTTGCTCTTAGGGCCTGGATCATTCTCTCTGACTGCTCTGTAGATCTCAGCCCAAAGTCACCTCCTCAAGGAGGCCTTCCCTGACCATTCAGCCTTTAACTGAGCCATTTGTCCACAGAATCCTGTTCTCCTCCCTAACACTTGACCACACTTTGTGATTATTGACTTGTTTGCTTTTTCAGTGACTTTATCTCTTATCAGATTGTGATAAGATAAAGAGGGCAGGGTCCATGTCTTTTTAGTCTCCCAATATATACCCAATCCCTGGCCCAGTAATATAGGTGTTTGGCAAATGCTTAATGAATAAGTGAATGAATGAAATGTCAGGGCTGGAAGAGACCTAGAGATTGTGTTTCAGCCTTTCATTTTTCAGCTGTGGGGAGGAAGTTGGACGAAAGGAGGAGACTCCTTGGGGTCACTTGCAGCATGGGGGTTGAGGCAGACCTGGCCACCATTACAACGCAGGCCTCCCACCCTTTGCACTTTCTACCCTGGAATCTGGAACATCTATTATTCATCAAGTATTCAGTGAGCCTCAGCCATTTGCTAGGTGCATCAGCTGGCCAGCCAAGCTCACCACCTTTGTAAAATTTATATTCTACTCAGTACAGTATAGAGCCCTAGGTTTTGGCCTTCTATGGCACCATTAATTACAGAGTAAGAGCTTGTATAAAAATTAGTCCATTTTGAACTTAAGCCAAAAGAGTTGAATGAAAATGTCAAAGGGACAGTTTTACTGATGTCACCCCCCAAATGTACCATACTAATTAATTAATTAGGCCACTAATTGTGTGCCTCCTGTGTGCCACGTACCCTAGCAGACTCTACACTTATCTCACTGAATCTGCGCCACAGCTGCGTGAGCAACAGGAAACCAGAGCCCAAAGAGGTGAAGGGAGTTGTTCAAGTTCTCCCCGTTGGACACCTGCACTGGATGCCTCCCACCACGCCCCAGCCCCCTGGAGACTTGTAACATCAGTGGGAACTCCCAAGGGGGCAGTGTGGTATGGGGGAATGAGCTCGGGACCAGGAGTTAGGACCCCTGAAGTCAAGAACTTTGGGCAAGTCACTTTCCCGCTCTGAACCTCAGTATCTCCAACTGCTCTTGAGAGGCTTGTCTAGATGAGCCCTGGGATCCCTTTCAGTTCCATGATTCTGAATATTTCCTGAGTGGGTAAAGCTGTCCCCCTGCTGGACAAACGTAATAGGCAGTTGGAAGTAAAGACCCAGGACCAGGAGAGAAGGGACTCTGTCACACCCATGTGGTAGTGATCATTTACCGAGAACATCCTTCCATGTAAGTATACGTTCTTTTAATAATGGAAGGTTTCTGAGCAGGGTGCTCTATTATAAATAATACTATGAGGAATGTCTTTGTACATTGATCTTCAGGTACAACTTGGATTATTAGACTAAATTATTATAAGTGACTCAAGGATATGAAAAAAGGGGGTTTCTTGATAACATGTCAAGTCATTCCCCGGAGAGGTCATGGTAGTTTACAGGCTGATAAACAAAGTCTGGGGGACAACCATTTTCTGATGCCATTTCTAACTGAGGATTCTTTTTTTATTTCCCTATTGGCTGTTAACTTTAGAGAGCAAAGAGTGGGGAAAAGAGAATACTCGTGCTGCCGTCCCAGAGCTCCCCAGACCCAAGCCCCACACCCATCTTTGGAATCGCTGTTTCCTTTGGGATGGAGAGGGAGCAACAAGAGCTGGTTGGCTCTGTCATTGTTTTCCAGGATTGGGCTTTCAGCTTGGTGCAGTTTCCTCTCCATGCCAGGAGGGTCACCTTTCTGCTCTAGGCAACTTGTAAGGAGAGGTGTGGCAAGGGTGAGGATCAAAGCCCTAGGGAATCTATTCCAGGGTGAAGATGGCCTTTTTAGATGGAACCTGCACCTCCATCCCTCAAAGATGGTAGAGAGAGGCCTTTCCTAACAGTCCTGAGAAGGAGGCACACCTTATCGTCCTGGTGCATGGATTGATGGGTGGGTGGGTAGGTAGATGGGTGGATAGGTGCATGGGTAGGTGAGTATGTAGGTAGGTTGGTTCAGCTTAGTTCAGCAAGTACATATTGAGTCCCTCCTCTTTACCAGGCACTGGTCAGGACTCTGGTGGGGGCGGGGCGGGGGGGAACAGCTGGATCATGTTGGCTTAGCTGGTGTTTTCCAGGATTAGGCCTTCCAAACAGCTGGCATGGTAAGAATACAGACAAAAATCTCTAGTCTCATGGAGCTGACATTCTAGTTGGGGGAAATCAGGGATGTGGTGTGGCCTGCTTAGGGTCTGTCCCTCCCCAGAGGCAGTAGGTGTAATGTGGTGGACAAGCCAAGGCCTGGGAGCCAGATGTGTCTGTCTGAGACCTTCCTGAGTTGTGGGTGTAAACCTACTTCCAAGGGCTGTTGTGGCAGTTAAGTAAGTGAGGTACTTAAAATGCATATGCAGTTGATAAATGTTACCTGTACTATTAATGTGAGAATTGTCAATGTGAGAATTGTCGTCATGATTTTTGTTCTTTGTTGTGGTTACTATTGTTGCAATAGGCCATTACCCTATTCTGCAGCTTTGAGCGTGTCCCAGAGAGAGAGGGCAGGGATGAAACTTCTGTGCCCTGCAGAAGAAATCACTGCTGGGAATTCAGTTTTCTGAGGAGCCAAAACATGACCGTGTCTTAAGGCAGTTAAGAAAAATGTGCAGGGTGCGCCCTCTGCTGGAGCTTATGGGGATTGCCTTAGAATTCTGGCCCCGCCTTTATTTTATCAACTGGGGAAACGGAGGCCCAGAGAGGGACAGAGTATTGCCCAAGGTCCAGGGGCAAAGCCTGGTTCATAATACAAGGTTCCGTCTCTCATTCTTTTCTCTTTCTACTACAGGATGCCACCCACTCTCCCATGTCTGATCTTTGAGCTCCCTTAATTCATTCTTAGGGTGTCTGTTCTGAGCTAGGTATTGTGGGGAAATGTGAGCCCAGCCCTCCATATTGGCTGTTCCTCTTTCACTACCCTCCTTCCTCCCCACCCCCACAGCACTTACTGACCGAGCCCTATCTTGGGCCTTTCCAGGCACTTCCAGCCACTGTCAGTTACCTTTTAAAAGCAATAGCCCTGGCAACGTGGACTATGACTCCTGGGGAGGAATGTAGACCTGGCATCATGGGATGGAGAACATCTTCTTGACCAAAAGGGGGATGTGAAAGGAAATGAAATAAGCTTCAGTGGCAGAGAGATTCCAAAAGGAGCCGAGAGGTCACTCTGGTGGGCACTCTTACGCACAATTTAGACAACCCTTTTTAGGTTCTAAAGAATTGGGGTAGCTGGTGGTGGATACCTGAAACTATCAAACTACGACCCAGAACCCATGAATCTCGAAGACAATTGTATAAAAATGTAGCTTATGAGGGGTGACAATGGGATTGGGAAAGCCATAAGGACCACACTCCACTTTGTCTAGTTTATGGATGGATGAGTAGAAAAATAGGGGAAGGAAACAAACAGACAAAGGTACCCAGTGTTCTTTTTTACTTCAATTGCTCTTTTTCACTCTAATTATTATTCTTGTTATTTGTGTGTGTGTGCTAAGGAAGGTGTCAGGGATTGATTTAGGTGATGAATGTACAACTATGTAATGGTACTGTGAACAATCGAAAGTGCGATTTGTTTTGTATGACTGCGTGGTATGTGAATATATCTCAATAAAATGATTAAAAAAAAAAAAAGCAATAGCCTGGACTTACAAAATTTTCTACCATTACAAAAATACATACTTAGAAAATGAAAGTTCCCCTTAATCACAAAGAACCATAATTGGCAAGATCTATATTTGTGTTTCCAGATTTTTTTCACATATTTGCTAATATCCATCCCACAGAAACTGGGTTCTGTTTCTGTGGTTGTTCTGCAACCTGCATTTTCCAATTAACACTGTGTCTCATATCTTGATATGTCAGAAATGTGCCAGATAGACGTACTTTTTTATGAAGACTCTATACTTCATATACTGTACTGATGGGCATTTGGGTGGTTCCCTAAAGGTTGCTATTACAGACCTTGTACAGTAAACAGCCTCACAAGAGGGCAGTGGACGTTTGCCTGTTTCTTGAATTGAGGTTTGCTGAGCCCACCCTACTGGTTGGTGCACTCCTAAGGTCAGGCCGATGACTCATCCCTCCCACTTCCTCTTCCAAGTAGCCAGAGTCCGAGGAATGACTGATTTAATTACTTTTAGAAAATCATAAGTGCTCAATCGGAGATACAGTATCTCCTTATCAGATCAACTTTTTTAAAAAAATTTTTACCCCAATTTTTTGCCATTATAAGTACCACTTTGTCATTCAGGAAGGCAACCTGGAAATATGTGTCAAAAGATGAAAAGTTATTTCATCTTTCTCTTTAGCCCAACAATCCTACTTCTAGGGATAAACTCTAAGGAAAGGATAAGGAATGGGGCACAAAGATTTATGTAAAGATCCAGTGCTGTCTATAGCCATAGAAAATTGGAAAGTACCTCCTTGTTCCTTTCTGGGGGACTGGTATATCCAAATATGCATGTAAAAAAATCCTGAGAAGGAAACTCAATGACATGTTCTAAAGTTTCTAAAGAGTGGTTTATAAAATAAAATGTAAACTATGATCCCAAAATAATTTCTAAAAAGTATATGGCTCTTCTTTTTCTATGTGGTTCTCTTCCCCAGGCTGAATTATCAGCTATTGGAGCTGTTAACCATCTCTGTAGTTAAAAACGCCTGTCTCTTTCCTCCCCACCT
Source organism: Choloepus didactylus (assembly GCF_015220235.1). Lineage (NCBI taxonomy): Eukaryota > Metazoa > Chordata > Mammalia > Pilosa > Megalonychidae > Choloepus > Choloepus didactylus. Next base: position 48,400,400 of record NC_051325.1, read on the forward strand.
GAGCTCTCTTCTGAGCTCCAAAGCTCTATGCCTCCTGAACCTACACTGCCTGTCCCCTGGGAGGGCTCAGAGAGACCTCTCAGAGCTAACCTGGCCACATAGAACTGCTGATCTTCACAACCTTCCCCCTCCCCCCCCCCCCACACACCATTCTCCATATCAGTAAACTGCATTTCTACTCTCCTGCTTCTCCATATCAGAAATCTCACTTCCCATCAGTCAGACAGCAAGTCCTATTGATCTGTCCTCCAGATTGTGTCTAGAATCTCTGTGATGGCCCCCGCCACCTTTCGCCACCCACCATCTTCCCAGCCCAATGGTAGAGAATCCTGACTTGGTGCCTCCCTCCATCCTGCTTCCCACAGATGCCACAGTCATCTTGGTAGAATGCAGGTTGTTCATGACCTCACTCAGAACCCCTCAGGGACCAAGTTACGGATGTGATCTGGCCCCTCCACCTAAGCAGCGTCTGCATGCCTCTGTCCCTCTCTCGCCACACCCCAGCTTGCCAGCCCTCTCTGTATTTCCAGCCCACAGGACCTTTCTCTTCTCAGGGCCTCACACACTCTTCCCATTCTGTGATGCTCTTCCCCTCACTCTATGCCTAGGTAACACCACCTCATCCTTGGTTATCAGCTAAAACTTCTCTTCCTGAGCCCCAGCCTTGGTCAGGGCCTGCTAGTCACCACAGTCCCTTGCAGTCCCTGTCAAGGCCTGACACCATCCGGTGTAACAACTGCGTGTAATAGGTGATCTGTGCCGCCTCACAGATCTTGCTCAGTGCTGCATCTGCTGCACCCACCTGGTGCCTGGCACGTGATAGTGGTAAATGTAAATATTTATCAACAACTTTACTTAGAGAAAGGCTGAGAAAGTATTCTTTGAAATGTTGGTGGTGGTTTTCTGGGTGGAAGACTTATGGGTGACTTGCTTTGTCCCTTGAATTTTCTGTGCTTTCTGTTTTGTCATCAGTGAAAAGGGCAACAACTGTTATTTAGTCAAAAGCTGGGAGTGCTGGGGAACTGGGGCTGAGGACTCGCTGCAGGCTGCACCTGGACTTACCTCTGTCCTCCTGCCACTGCCCCCACAGGCCTGAAGAGCAATGCGACAGGCATGATGGAGGTCGAGTCCTCCTACTCGGACTTCATCTCCTGCGACCGGACAGGCCGTCGGAATGCGGTCCCTGACATCCAGGGCGACTCTGAGGCTGTGAGCGTGAGGAAGCTAGCTGGAGACATGGACGAGCTGGCACTCAAGGGGCCAGGTCAGAGCCAGTGGGTCTGCATCCCCCCTGTGTGAGGGGCATCCTCTGCTGGCTCCAGGGCCAGCCTCCAATGCTCAGCTGCCTACCCTCTCTCTCAGAAAAGAGGCAGCATTAAATCAGGCCTCAGTCCCATGGTCAGTGGCAAGAGGCTGGAGGGTTCCAGGGACCAGTAGTGCACTCTCAGGCTCTCTTCACACACGTGCCAGGTTGTACTCTCAGCATCCACCAGCCCTCCCCCCAGACCACGGCACAGCGATACAGCCGTTGGCCTCTGCCCAGCCCAGGCCCCTGATGCAGGCCAGAGCCGGGCACCCCTGAGCTGGCCTGTTCACTGCCCTTTTCTGTCTTAGAACATCTCCATCCACTGAGCATCTGTTGCATGCTGGGGACATATTTGCCCTCTGGGGAACCTCAGTAGCCTTTCACTTGACATTTTTAGCATCCATCAAAGAAAAGAGCCTTGCCTTGAGTTTTAAGTATCCTAGTAATGTGGCATGTGTTCTTTTTGTAAAAATCTAAATGTAACAGACAGTTGCTTTTGGCCACCTCCACCCCTAATTCAGCTCTTGTCCTGCTCCCGAGGGTTTACTCACCAGTAGCAGTTTGCCTGGGCCCTTCCAAACCTCCTCCTTTGCTTTATGGGTGTGTACATGCACCCAGGAAAAACACCTTTCTCTCTCTCTCCCCTCTCCAGAAGGGCAGGCAGAGGCGAGCTCCCCAGACAAGGCGGCCAGCAACCAGCCCGAGAGCAGCGACGGGACCACCTCACCTTGAATTTGACCTAGCCCAGGGAGGCTGGAAGAGAAAAACCTGCTGTCTCCTCCCAGAAGGGGTGTCTTGGCCATGACCCGGCAGCCTCTTCTGAGCCCTATGTCTCCGTGCCCGACTGAGTGGCACCCCCAGAGGCCACCCTGGCCCCTCCCCTGGGAAAGTCCTCTGCCCACACCCACAGGCTCCACGTCCCCCCCATCCCCTGCTCCTCACCGTGCCCAGGTCCACTTTCTAGACACTGTAATTTATTCAGCCCACATTGTGATGTGGGAGCTGGGCCCTGCCTACCCCTGCGAACACTCCACCCAGGGATGCTTTGCCCACAGCTCCCACGGGTCTGAACCACATTCCAGCACTGACCCCTTTCTTTCCATCCCTAACCTTCTGGGTCAAGACCTTATCCCTTTTTTAAAAAGATACTTTTAAACTTTTTAAATAAATCAAACTTTTTTTCTGCAGAGAGGGAAGGAGCTGACAATTCAAATTGGCGGTGGGGGTGTTGGGGGGGGAGCCATTTTAAGCTAAGCCCTTTGACCATCTATGCAGCTCTGAGGTTCCCTCATGGGGCTTCACGTATCCATTTTTAGGGAAGGGATTCTGTGCTCAAAACTATCTGACTCCTTGCCCTTTTGACCAAGATAAGTGACTCCTAGAATCCAGGAAATAAATGCTGGTGATTTGTGTGACTGGTTTAAGATTATTTCTCCTTTAAACTACAAATGCAGGGACTGGGCCTTGTTTTCCCAGAGCTTGCAACTAGCTGGGCTTCATCATGGATGAAACACCTGCAAAGATGCTGGTCTTGACAGAGGTCAGTGCCACCCCTCCCCTGCCCAGGAGCTGATCGGTGCTCCTCTTACCTAGGACAACAGCACAGTATCAGCCATTGGCTTCTTTATTGAGCACCAGGTTTTCAGCATGTGTCACCATAGGAATAGGGTTTCAGAATCAACAAAACTCATCAACAAGGAACCTAGTCCCTGGCCAGGGCATATGATCAGAGGAGAGATGTCGCCACACCGAGGTATATGTGTGTCCAGAAAACAAGCACGCAGGCATCAAGAACATCAGCTGATTATTCAAATCACAGTTTCCCTGGAAAGAAAAAGGTAAGATGTTGCCCCCATCCTGGCAGTTGTAAAGACTCCACCCACAGGTCAGGCAGGCAAGGACTCCCAGAGTTGGCCATGGCATCTTGAGGGTTGTGGCTCTGCTTACCAGATCAGAGAAACAGAAAGATTAGGCACCTCTCAGTACCCAGGTCTTTCTCGAAATCACAGAGCAGAATTAGAGAGGAACACCCTTCTACAGTGGGAAAACCGAGGCTTGGATCAAGGGACTGTCTTGTCAAGGCCATGCAGGAAGGAGCAAAACAGAGCCAGGACCTTGACCCAATTCCTTGCCCTTGGCTTTAAGCAGCCATGGAGCCACCCCAACTTGCCCAGACCTTTGGGACTGGGCTTCAGAAAGTCTTCCCCTCAGACCAGCCTCTCAAGACAGCATTATATAAAATAGAAGCCAGTTGTATTCTGACACCATCCAGGGCCCTGGAACCCTGGAACCATCGTGCATCCTTGGTCCTACCCCAGAGAGGAAGAGGATTATGCTTGGAGACCCACAGAAAACCTGGCTGGAGCCAGCAGAGCAGGACGATCTGGTAATCTGGATGCAGGATCCCAGACAAGAACGTACCTGCAAGGGCTGAAGATGTCATTCCATAGGCTTTATAGAGCAGATCAAGAAGCTCCTGCTTCTCAGCTTCTGGGAGGAAACTGGACTTGGCCGCATTGATGTTCTGGAAGGGCAGCATGGCAAACCATATGGAACCAGAGAGCATAGAAGGGAGCCCTCAGTGATCTAGTGATAGCCCATTCTCTTACTGAGCATGGGGGATCAGGCCCAGAGGAAGAGGGACTTGTCCAAGGTCACCCAGCAGCAAGTGCCAGATCAGAGATGTGAGAAAAAGGTTGGAGAAACCTTTGAGAGACACAAGGTGGGATCGGGGTGGGGGGGGGGGTTGCAGAGACACTTCTGTGGGGACAGGCTTGGAGTATTGTAACCCTGAAAAGTACGCACACAATTTTATAACTGGGCACACCTATCTGGGGAAAGCATCAACAGCTTTCATCAGATTCTTTGAGAGTAGCTCAACCCAAACAAAAGGATAAAAAGCTTGGTCTTAGATCAGGACAACCAGCATGATGTCTTCTCTGCGGAAGGTACTTACCTTTAGGTTTGACTCATCTTTGTACTGTCAGAGCAAACTGGCTCCTCATCTCCAGAGGTTCCAGTTCCTGGACTGGACAATCAGGGCCACACCTACTTCCAGGGCCTTGATTTGAGGCTGACATGGCTCATACCCACTCACCATTCTCTTAAACTCCTCTTCGGTAAAACCCATCTGTTTGGTCATCAGATAATCAGTTTCTATGGTGGACTTGAAGATGAGTGGGTCATCTGTGTTGAGTGAGTAGTTAGCCTGGTCATTTTTGAACCTGGATAATGGGGAGAGGGAGAAGAGTCTCCTTTCACTCTAATGTAAACAGTCAATGCACATTGACTTTCACCCTCATTTGAGCCTCATGACAACTTTAGACTTGGAAGCTTTTAGCCTCCTACAGAGGAGGAAACAGATCAGAGAACTCAATGACTTGTCTAAAACCCTAAAAATAGTAGTCCAAGACTCAACCTGACCCTTCCCAGTTGAGTACCAGGGCTCCGGTTAATTCAGTGTGCTCTTCAGGGTTAGACACAGACAGTAGAGGGCCTGGCATACAAGCCCGATAGAGTGAGGGGCAAAGGGAGGCCACGAAAGCCATATCCCCATCTACTACCTTCACAGCCTACCTGCTGCAAAGGATTGTCTGCACCCTACCCTAGGCATTCTTAAATCCCTCTGGGATCTGGTTCTTCTAACTTACCAGGGAAACTATTCTTAGCAAGATCCCTGAGCCCCATCTTGTTACATCTGATGGACCTTTTCTAGTTCTTACCATACTTGACTGCGTAACAGCATTCAACACTGTTGACTGTTCTTGAGACTCCTTCCCTTGTTATCCAAGACACCAAACGTTAGGTAGGAAGAAAGCCAATCTCTTCTGCCTGGATCCTTAAATGTCACTGATCACTGGGTTCTGTCCTAGGCCCTCTGGTTCTATACATTTCATAGGGCCATCACTTCATCCACCGTATGTACGTGGATGACTCTTAAATCTTTTCTCCAGCCGACAGACTGTGTTCCCATATGTCCACTGGATATCCCACAGGTACCTCATGTGCAATGATCCTAAAGCAGGCCTCCAGTTCCCCTTCTAATCGGGTTTTCAGAGCCCAAGCTCCTTCCCTTCTCATAAGCTTGGCAGACAGACCAGCATAGGCCTGAGTTCTCCCTGTCTTTATCCTGTGTCAGGGAAAGGCAGCTTTGCCCTTCTGGGGCCTGATGCTACTGCCAGGGCTCCAGTCCCAGAACAGCCTGAAGGAGGACCAAGGACCCTTCCTTCAGGGAAAACTTTCAAGATGGTGTTGGTGGAGGGTTGGGCGTAGGGGGTGGGTGGTGGGGGAGATGTTGCCCAGAGGGCCCAAGGGCCCTGCGGGCCAGGAGCAGAGACCACGTGGGCAGGAAGACTCATCTTCCTGATGCCCATGAGGCAGAATTGGGAGAATCCAGGGTATGGACATTTCCCTTGGGGCAGGGGCCATTCTGCTGTAGCTAAATGAGCTACAGGGCCCTCAGCTCTGCTATTCCATGGCTGGGTGACCCTGCTTGAGTGTGGCACATCTGAGCTTCAGAGTTTTCAACTGTGAGATGAGCAGAATAATGTCTGCTTCCCAAGGATTAAAAGAGATTTCATATCTAACAGACCCTTTTGGGCCTGTACCCAGTACCTACATTTCCTCCCGCTGGGGGACCAGTTCTCACCGAACAACAGCATGCTCCGTGTCTGGCTTCCAGGCTCCTGTGAGGTAGCTGGACCAGGGGCAGACCTGGAAGAACAGATGGTGTGACTGGCACAGACGGCCTTAGGCCACACTGATCCCCATGCCACCTACTCCCACTCTGTTCTCCCTTCTTGTTGCTGAACCCCATGGGCTTGTCGGTCCTTGTCTTCCTCCACTGCCTAGCAGCTTTACTGCCCAGCTCGTGGGACCTGTTCTTAGCAAGATCCCAGAGCACCATCTTGTTCAATCCGACAGACCTTTTCTAGTTCTTAACCTTACTCTACCATGTGTGCTTTCCTGCCTCTCTGTCCAGGCGAGGGTGGGACAGCAAGGGCGGTGCCTCCCTGCTCTCTGGACCCTCACCTCAAAGTGCATGTTTTCTTGCCGCAGCCTGTTATAAAGGGCCTCATCCTCCAGCGTGTGGTAGCCATGTCCCAGCCTCTCTGTCTTGAGGTTGTCCACAGCCTGCAGAACACAGAGTGGAAGACAGGTATGGGGTAGGGCAGATGCAGGGAAGAAGGGTCTCCAAGCCCAGCCTGGCCTCCTCACCTCTTTCACTCTCTCAGCTGAGCCCACCTCCCCAGCGTGGACAGTCCTGTGAATGCCGCTCCTCACAGCCTCCTGAAAGGGGAAGAGCCAGGTCATGGGGAGCCCCAGGTGAGGCCCCCGGCAGGCCCTGCCTTTGCCAGACTTTGGACCATCCCCATGGTCAGGCTGGCCTGGGTCCAACAGGATGGAGAGGTACGGTCTTCATTTTGTTATAAAATTAGTTTACAAATGATAGCTAACATTTATTAGACAGTAACTGTGGGCATGTATTAAGTGTTTTATATACATTATCAAATTTCCACAACTATTATAATACCTGTTTTACAGAGAGAGAACTGAGGCTTGGGAAAGTTAATTACCACAACCCGGGCAGTGGATCACGAGAGCCCTCCCCCCAGCTCCCCCAAATTGAGGTGAAAGTCAAAAAATTATTTTAAAGTGAACAATTCAGTCTCATTTAGTATAGTCACAATGTTGTGTAGCTACCACTTCTATCTAATTCCAAAACTTTTTATCACCCCAAAGTAAGACTTGGTACCCATTAAGCAGTTACTCCCCATTCATCTTACCCCAAGCCCCAGGCAATCATCAGCCTGATTTCTATTTATACGGATTTACCTATTCTGGGTATTTCATATAAATGGAATCAAAATATGTGGCCTTTTGTAGCTTCTTTCACTTAGCATAATGTTTAAGGTTAATCCATCTTGTAGTGTGTATCAGTACTTCATTTTTATGGCTGAATAATATTGCATTGTATGGACAGACCACATTTTGTTTATCCATTCATCCATTGATAGACATTTGTATTTCTACCTTTTGGCTACTGTAAATAGTACTGCTATGAATATATACTATATGCTACAAAATAGGCACTTTGAGTCCCTGTTTTCAATTCCTAGTAGAATTGCTGGGTCATTGGATATTTCTGTATTTTAACTTTTTGAGGAACCACCAAGCTGTTTTCCACAATAGCTGCACCATTGTACATTTCCATCAGCAATGTATGAGGGTACCCATTTCTCCACATCCTTGCCAATGGTTGTTATTTTCTGACTTTTTTTTCTAGCCATCCTGGTGCGTGTGAAGTGGTGTCGCATTGTGGTCTTGATTTGCATTTCCCTAATGCCAAGCACCTTTTCATGTGCTTGTTGGCCATTTGTCTATCTTCTTCAGAGGAATGTCTACTCAAAAGTCCTTGGTCCATTTTTTAATTGGGCCGCTCGTCTTTTTGTCACTGAGTTGTAAGAGTTATTTATGTAGTCTGCATATTAAACACTTATCAGATACATGATTTGCAAATATTTTCTCTGATTCCATAGGGTGTCTTTTCATTCTCTTAATAGTATCCTTTGATGCAAAAAAGTTTTTAATTTTGGTGAAATCCAATTTATATTTTCTTTTGTTGCTTGTGCTCTTGGTTCACAGAGCCCCTACTCTTAACCACCATGCTGCACCCCTTCTACAGGAAGTGGTTAGGCTGTAAGGGACCTTTAAGACATCTGCTCTAGCTCACTCTTTCCACAAATGAACAAACAGAGACCCATAGAAAGCAGCAGTCTTGCCCAAGGTCACACAGCAAATCACAGGCAGCAATGGGCTCAAACACAAGGCTGCCAACATCAAGTGGGGTCTTTTTTTCACACCAGGTTGTCAATGTCAGAGCCCCCAGACCCAGCCCAGACACACTTGGGAACCCAGGGAGCCTCACACTCCCCAGTCCATGTGACTTCTCCCTACTGTGAGTGGGAGAAAAGTTCCCCCACAGCCCACCCAGTGCCAGGCCTCTCCTCCTCTCCGTCCCACAGGGCCCACCTCATAGGCCTCCACATGTCCCGGGAAGAGGCTGCTTCCTTCTATGGTCTCATCCCCAGCCAAGTCGATAGCCACCACGGTCTGCTGCCGGTACTTCTTACACAGCTCCACCACCTCGGGGGACCACTCTGTGGGCGAGATGCCCGCTGGGCCTTGTCAGCTGCGCAGCTGGGAGAGCTGCTTCCCAGCCCTCTGGCTGGTGTCCCCATTCCCTGAACTCCCCTCCCAACTCCCGCCCAAGGTGCAAGACAGAGGGCTCGTGGGGAGGCCATGGGCCTGGCTTCAAACCTTGACTGCAAGGTCCTGCCCACATGGCCTTCTGCAAATCTCTCCACCCAGTGCCTCAGTCTCCTCCCCTCTCAGAGCGGACACCACCAGCTCCTGTGCAGGGTCATGACAAGGCTTTGCCGAGGCCATGTATGAAAAGCACCAAGGGCCAGTCCTAGGCTCAGGAAATGACAAATGATAGCCATTCTCTCACCCCCACAACAGCCCTAAAGGTGGGCTTACTCCCACACAGCAGATGAGGCTGTGTAGGCCCACAGAGTTTAAGAGTAGGAAGGACATGGTTTAACATTTAAATCTAAAACAGATTTCACTAGTATTCCCTACTTGCTAAAGTATCATGTACTGTTAACCAGGAAAATCATAAAATGCTTTTAAAAATAAAAACAACAACAAAAAGTATGAAAAAATGCCGACTTTGGAACAAGAAGGCTATGGGTTCAGATCTGAGCATTGTGCCTTCCTGATTGAGGGGCAAGAGGTCTTACCTCTCTTTGCCCTGTTTGCACCTCTGTCAAATGGAGATGAACAATGCTAGTCCTACCTCAGAGGCTGCTGCAGAGGATTAGAGAAAATACATACAAATCCCTCTGCCCGGGGTAGGGCCTTTAGATTGGTGTTAATCCTTTGCTTTGGTTTTGGCGATAGTCCTTAGAGTGGAGGGATGAGGGAAGTACAATTGTCTCTTTGTGATCAGCTGTAACTGAGGTCCGGAGAGATGTTGTGACTTCCCCAGGTCACATCATGAGGCTGCTGCATGTTGAGAGCTCAAGCCCTAGAGATCTGATCAGTGTCAGTCACCAGAGAGACCCCTCAGAAGTCCCAGAAACCAGACCACAGGTGCTGTAGCCCAAATGGGATGAGGCCTGACCCACCATCTCAAAGGGGACCAGGAACCAGTTAGAACCTGGCTTAGCATTTTTGACTGTTTGAAATTGCTCAGGCATGTTTGGTTTTGAGCCATCTGCAGGTGGCTCTGAAGGCCTGGCCTCCCCGGGGAGAAAAAGTCTCTGTCACCAGGAAGTACTGAGCCTGCCCAATAGGGCTCTGGTAGCTTCTGGAAGCCCCAGGGTCCTGCTGATGGGCTCAAGAGGATACCATGGGGTGAGGGGCTCAGGGAAGACCAGGTATAGCCCCTGAGCCCCTTAGGGCCAGAGTCAGGCAGGCAGCCCCGGGGTCCCACTCACCAGGCTGGTGGCGCATGCAGCACAGGATGGATCGAACCTTGACCCTGAAGTCTCGCTCCCCCTCCTGCAAGCCCTGGCTTACTAGGTACACCACCTCATCTGGGGTGAGGTCTCCTCTGTGGGGGAAGAAGAGGGATGGAGATGGGCCTGAGGCAAAGGGAAGGCCTAAAGGACAAGCCTGGGGTTGGGACAGAGGAAGAAGAGGAGTCTTTGGGGAGACACCCCCACCACCCACTGTCCCCCTAAGATAGACTAACAGATGGCTGTAAGCTCTAGGGCACGCTCTTCCAGCTTCCAACTGTCTAGGCACTTCTAGACCCAGGAAGAGATAGCCCAGGGTGTGGAGATGGGTGGGGGGAGGGGTGGGATGGAGTGACAGACACAGCCCACCCCACCCCCAAGTGGAAAGCCACAGCTCAGCTTGGGCCTTCTAATCCCCACCTCCTCCAGGGACCCAAGGAATCCCCACTTGTCCACATCTATTAAGACTCATGGCTCAGAAGGAGGGCAAGGGGTTGAGTGAAAACATCTGGAGATTCAGAAGTCCTCGCAAGGGCTAGAATAAACCGGACTCATTTCAGTTATAGGGTTAGAGCATGACTCCTGGAAGTCATTGGATGAGCAGATTAACATGCCTAGCCTGCAGGCCTGTGTCCAGAGCTACAGTCCCATAGAACAGGACGCAGCTGAAAGCTTTCATCACAAGGTAGAAACAAAACAGGGTGAGGGATAGAACCATGTCTCTCATGTGACATAAACCCCATCTTTCAGAGGCCAGGGACCAGTTCGGGGGCAAGACCAAAGTCTCGCCTATGGCAGATACTCCCATCAGTCTGCCCCTCAGGTCTCAGGGCTGGGCCACCCCTCCACACACTTGGCGCACACCCTCCAGGGCAGCCACTCACTCAGCCTGGTTCCAGGGGATTGGCTTCACTTTGGAGTTCGCCAGCAAATGCGGGCTGTAGCGCACCTCCACGTAGACCACACCCTCCTTGGCCTTCATCTCTACAAATTCATAGGCAATCCTTTTGATGGCTTCCCGGGAGCCCCTGAGAAGAGAAAAAAGAGTTGGGGACAACCATCCTTAAGTCCCTTGGGCACTCCAGGAGCCACATGGCTCCCTCCATTTAGAGTCACCTCCTTAGAGAGCCTGTCCCCCTCTACCATTCTCTACCCCGGCCCCTTGGACTTTCTTTTACTTCATGGCCTTTATCACCACTCGACTTTTAAGTATCACATAGTTTCTTATTAGCTGATTTTCCATCTCCCTGACTAGAATGTAGGCTCCATGGGGGCAAGTGCCCCTCCATCTGGCTAGAACACACTGGCCACCAGATACTGAGTTATGAGTAGAGTCTAGCAGGGAAGAAAAAAGGACACAGACAAATTGGAGGCAGTTCTTGGAGAGAGAAGGAACCCTGGGACTCAGTCATGGACTTGAATCCTGGTTCACCACATCTACCTGCAGCATGGCCCTGGGCAAGCTGGTCTCCCTCTCTGATATCTACGTGAGGACCAAATGAGTCGCTCCTCATAGAGCACTTAGGCTTGGAGCAGAGCAGACAAGTGCTCAAACACCTTAGCTTGTCGATTACTCAGTGCTGGCTCTAGAAGCAAGGCATTAAGCATTCTATGAAATGACAGTGGACTGTACCTGGCTGGAAGTTTCCACCAAGAAGAGTAGAAATGGAATGGTTACGGCAACACAGAACATGCAAGGGGAGGCACACGAGCGCTCTAAGGTCCCACAGTGGGAAGGCCCTGCCCAGGGCGGCCTCCGTGGAAGCACTCAGCCTTCGAGGACCAGGATGGACAGGCGCTGGACACCACCACACCCACCCCAGCCCAGCCTGTGGGGAAAGCCCTGGGCTGGGGGGCAGTGGGCCTCAGCCCTGCCACACATGAGCCGGCCCCCAGGGAGGAGGGTGGCACTCTACTTGCCGGACACCTGGCTGCCCGACCTCCCCCACAGCTGTGGGCCTCATTCTCTCAACAAATCTGTGCTGGGCAGCCTACACTGCAGCCAGTGCTGCTCCTGGCACTGGGGATGCGGCAAACAAGGAGGACGAAAGCCTCTGCCCTCACAGAGCTGACATTCTGGCAAGAGACAAATAAGTAAACTATAATATACAGTAGGTCAGACAGTGAAAGGCTCTAAGGATAAAAATAAAGCAGAGGAGGGGAATGTGGAAGCTGCGTGAGAGGAGATGGCAGTTTTCCATGGGGTGGTCAGGCAAGGCCTCACTGAGAAAGTGACATTCGAGCAGAGACATGAAGGAGGCAAGGAAGCAAGGCTTCTATGGGAACAGCGTTCTAGGCAGCGGGAACAACAAGTGCAGAGGACCCAAGGTAGGGGTGGTGTGTGCTTGGGTCCGAGATATCACCGAGTGGCCCATGTGGCTGGAGAGGAGCAAAGGGGCAGGGGCAGGAGAGGAGGGGCAACAGGGGCGGCAGGACTGGCAGGGCCCTGTTGACCTGACGTTGGTGGTCGTTGACTCTTACTCAGGGACACCGGGAGGCAGAGGAGGGTTTGGGGTCAGGGAATCAGCTTAGGTCTTCAAAAGATCATTGCTGTTTCTTTCTGGTATTCTCCCACCCTGCTTTTGAGCCTTTTCAGTCCTAGTAATGTTCCCCACCCCACATACACTGAAAAAAAGAAAACAGCCTTTGATTTGGGACTTTCCCTCCATACCCTACTTCATAATCAAGATTCCTCTCCCCTCACAAACATGAAAGGGTTGGACACAAAGCCCTGAACTGGGAGATCAGAAAGCTAGGTTAAGCCCTGCACTGCCTTGGACTCCATGACCTCTCTGTGCCTTGGTTTCCCCAGGCCAAAGAAAAGGCTCTTCCTCAGATCTGCAGAGGGGTGGCCAGAGGCAGGGGAGGTCAGCGTCTCAGCGGGCCATGGCCCCAAAAGGCTGAGAAGCTCTGAAGGAGACCATCTCCAACAGCCCACCTAGCTTGGGCCTTCAGGGAGCTGGGCCTCTTCAGTCTTGTAGCCAGAGAAATAGACGCTGCCTCAAGGAGGCATGGGAGATGGGGCCAAAGCGACAGGCCCCCATGAGGTACCTTGGTGTGGAGAGGAGCCCCACCTACACATGCATTCTTTAAAAAGCATCTTTGGAGAAGTGTGGCAGCGTTCTCTGGCAGGGCAGCATGTGTGTGCCTGTGTGTTTATTTACTGGGGGCAAGGATGGGGTTAGTTGGTTTCTTCCAGGCTGAGTCCCAAAGCTTCCAGTAAGAAGACAGCAGCTTGGCTCACAACTTCCTTCCCCAGAGCTCCTCAAACCTGTCCTGCCACTTACCCAGCCAGTGGCCACCATCTACCCTCACATACACTTTTCACTGGTCCTCCAACAACCTGTGCTTGGCCCATCCTCCAAACCTGGCCCTCTGGAAAATCTCACATCCTCTCCTTCCCTCAAGGCCCATCCCATCCTTCCTCCTCCAGGCAGCCCTCCCTGACTACCCCTTGCCCCTTTGCCTCTTTCCCCTCCTGAACTCCTGCAGCATGACTGCTAGGACCAGTTTTCACTTGCCTTGGAGTGAGGAAGCTAGAGGTGGTACCAGGGTGAGAATCCTTGCTTCACCCCTTGCCAGCTGGGTGGTCCTGGGCAAGCTACTTCTCCTTTTCTGAGCCTCCATTTTCCTCATCTGCAAATGAGGATTGTGTCTACCTTGCAGGACTGTTGACCATAAGAAGGCAAGTAGGACTCTGTAAGCTGTGCTTGTATTCTCCTGTGCCTAAGGTATTCTGCTATTTTTAAATGGAAGAATTAAAAGATAATATAAAAGCACCTGTGCCTAACTGTCAATAAAGGTAGCACTTATCTTCAAACAAGAGGGGGCTTGCTGAGGTGGTGTGAGGTGCATTCCAAACCCCAGCCCTACAAGGGAGACAGAATCACAACGCCCTGCCCCCCGCCATTGTACAGACAAGGGAACTGAGGCAGAGAGAGAGGAAATAAATTACCCAGGCTCACGGACACTTCACAAAGGGGTCTGGACCAAGACCTGTGCTCTTAACTTCACTATTTTGTCACTTCTCTATAGAAGTAGAAGGAATTTCAACCCATTGCACTGACTTCTCAGAAGGAAACACTGAGGCCCAAAGGACAGCAGAGGTTGGCTCAAGTCTAGGTGATAATGAGAAGCAAGCCTAGGCTCCAGAGCGCCTCCTCCCACCCCCACAGGCCGAAGCCCAGGGATCACTCCCAAGGCCTCAGCATTGGGGCAACTCACACAATGGCCGGCATGTAGTAGTTAAACTTGGCCAGGAAGCCTGGGAGGCTGAGCGGTTTGTCCATGCCAATGATGTTCTTCAGTTCCTCCACCGTGTTGGCCGGGAGGGGGATGCCTCGTTTCCTGGGAACACAAATGATGAGGGGGGACTGCCCAGGACAGGGTCTAAACCAGGCCTGGGAGTCCTCGCTTCCTTAGAGGACCACAGCAAGAAAACATGGAGAGCTCGCCAGGCAGCTCCTCCCACGGACAGATGGGAAGATAAGGCCCAGGGCATCTAGAGCCAGGAATGGCATCCTCTCTGTACCTCCTGTCCCCAAGGCCACCACAAGTCAGCAAAGCTCAAGGGGAACAATAGGGGGTCCAAGACCATTTGTGTACATACACACACACACACACACATACACACCACATACCACACGTAACATCTATGGCAGGCTGATGCCAGGAAAAGGCAGAAAGTGCCAGGGAAAGCCTGTAACTTCCTCTTCGGCCCTAGGAGTAGGTAGAGTCAGCTGATCCCATGACAGGTCAGGGGTTATCAGGGCAATAATTGCATCACCACAATTCCCAGGTAGTTGCAGGCACCCGGACATCCTCTCTCCCACCCTCAGTCTGGCCAGCACATCAGATTGCCTTCCTTGGGCCAGTGTGCTGGGAAAGGGCTGGTGGAGGCTCACAAGGAGGGCCGGGTGCACCCTCTCCCCTCTCTGCCCACAGCCCCCTGCAGAACCTCCCCCACACCCACTCGGTACCCACTCAGTACCCACTCAGTATGGGAGCTTCCATGTCTCCATGAGCATCTCTGCCTTGGCTAGCAGCTGTGGCAAGCAGGGGGGTGAGCTCAGGGCTGGTTTCCTCCCCTTCTCCCCTGCTCCTGCTCCCCCTTCTCATCCTGGCTCTGCCCGGCCCACAGCGTCACCCTGGGCCTCTTTTACAATAAAAGAACGGCAGGCCAAGCAACACCAGACATTTGAGAAATGCCTCTAACATGAGGAACAGAGACCAAAACAAGAGAACAGACAAAAGGAACTCTGTGGAAACAGAAATGCAGAAAACAGGTGAAAACTTAGCAACCACAGAAAACCACAAAACCAAAGTTAATATCCTCAAGGAGATGAGAAGATATTACATCCTTGAAACAGGAATGGGATTCCATGTTTTCTTAAAAGGAAACATTCAGATGACAAGAGCTCTTAGAAATGTAAAAGAAAAATGCAGCAGCAACAATCAGGATGCAATAGAAGGAATGGAAGATAAGGTTGAGCGACCCTTCCAGAAAGTGTATCAAAAAGACAAGGAGAAGAGAAGTCAGAGCAACAGGTTAAGAAAATTGGATTAAACTAGAGGTGCAAGCATCCAATTATCCATGAGTTAAGAACAGAAAATAGAGGGGAGGAAATTGCCAAAGAAATAGAAGAAGAGTTTGGTCAAATAGTGTTTAAGTTTTAAGTCCTTTCATAACCTCTTATTAAAATATGGAAGTTTTTGCTTATGTAAACCCCTGTCTCCAAAGCCACCTGCACAAGCCCTCTTTCCCATCTGGGGGTCCCATCTATAAGTGCCCAGTGGGCATGACCAAACAGCCACACTGGCACCCACCAGCCTGTTCTGATAGGTGATGAAGCAGTTCTCTCTCCAGCACCTCACACAGGACCTGGCTCCCAAAGCTGCTCAGTCTGAGCTCTGAGGCTCCTATCTGGGGCCCCAAACTGAGGCAGGAAGGGAACTGTCCTAAGGCCCTGGCTCCTCCTTCCACCCTCTGCCCCAGCCCTAGCAGGGCCCCCACCCTACCTTGGAGTCCTCCAGCATGCATATCCAGACACCCAAACCTGAGTGTGACAACTCCCTGGTCCCCTTGTCTGCTGACCTTGGGATCTAACTCCAGCTGGCACCTGCCTCTCCCCCTCTGCAGGGCCTTGCCAATGCACCTAGAACTTGGCTCCCAGGACACCAAGGGGACCTGCCACCTTGTGTTAGCAGCTCCTTTCCCTTTTCCCTCCATCCCACCCTGGACACTCTCACCTCCTTGCTCCCAATAATGAGTGCTCTCTGACTCCTGAGTGAGTACCCGTAAGTAACTAGACCACCTTGGTATCTGATAACCCTCCCTAATAACCTCATTAGGGGCCCTGTGGCAATGGTTGGTGGCTCAATGTGGGCAAAGGATAGCAATAAGCCAGAGCCATAACCTGATACTTAATACTAATCATATCATTAAGCCACAGTTATAAAGCACTTAGTGGGTGCCAGGCCTTGAGCTAAGAACTCCCCAGGCATGACTTCACCTAACCCTCTAACTGGCAGGGGTGATGGTTAAGAGCATGAACTCTGGAGCCAGACCATCTCTGACCTGTGCACCTTTGGCAAGTTACTGCACCCACCTGTGACTCAGTTTCCTAATCTCTAAAATGAGGACAATAATAGTTCCTACTGCCCAGGTTGTCCTGAGGATTCAGTAAGTTAACCCACATGAAGCACTTAAAGCAGTGCTTGGCACACAATCAAAGCTAATATACTTATATGGTCAGATAAGAATTAAATCAATAGCTGCTTTCAAGGGCAGATAAAGGCCGCTGGAAATATGACAAGGTGGAGAAAAGTACAAACTACCAGAACTATCTCAGGGAGTTGGACAAGATGCCCCTGAGAGGTGGAGGCCAAGCTCCCAAGGATCACAAACTCTCTTCTGAGGAGTGGGTGTCTGGATAACTGAAGAGGTTCCGGTTTATGGAGCAGAGTGTTCAAATTTGGGTCCAGAGCTGAACTCAAGATGATAAGGGAGAGGCTGAATCCTTCCCGCTCCAAACAGAAGCAGTGCTGAGCAAACACGTGAAGAACACTGCTGGTCTGCTGGAGCGGGGGGTGGGGGTGGCTGGAGGGGTCCCCACTTCCCTCACAGCTCTACAGGAAGCCCTATCCTTCCCCTCAGTTTACAGAGGCCAAGGTCACAGCAAGGAAACGGTGTGACCTTGAATCCAAGTCCACTGGACCCCAAAGTCCCTGCGTTAGAGCTGTACTCAAGAAAGAAGCCGCCATGATCCCTTAAGGTCAGGGGAGGGAGGGCCCTCGAGCATTGAGGCAGGATAGCGTTCCCATTTGGAAGAAGCAGAGATCTAGGCCAGGATGGGGGAGCCACCTCCATGTTGCCCAGCAGTTATTGCCATAATGGTGCAGTGAGAGCTTTGGGGCCACCCAGCCCCAGGCTCAGCTCTTGGTTCTGCTTTTTACTTGTCATGGCGCCTTGGGCAATGGTCCTCACTTCTCTGCCCACTGCCTCCTCAGTGAAGTGGGAATAGCAATCCCCCACCCTCCTTGGGTTTTGGACAGACAGAAGGAGAGGGCTCAGCCCAGCCCAGGCACTAGGAGAAGCTCAGAAAATGGTACCTGGCATCCATGTGTACACACCTGCCACAGACTCTCAGCTCACCTGGCAGCAGGGCAAGAGTCAGTAAAGAAAGCAAAGGCAGAGGAGGAGGGCTGTGAGTCCCCACCTCAGAGGTAAGGCCTCCACATCCCCACAGAACCACCTGCTGGCCACGAGCTGCCTTGATTCCCACAGGGATACAGGAAGGAGCGGCAATGCCAATTCTCCAGAGGCTTCTGGGTGAAGCTATGGAGTGTGCCCAAAGCCTGGAGAGGAAGGCCTCGTACAGACTTACCTGCCATAGTATAAGATGGTTTCCGGCTTGATGGCTCCGTCTAGGTGGACATGCAGTTCCACCTGCGAGGGGACAGGGGGGTGTGGCAAGCAGAGAATGAACATGAATGCTTGAAGGACCCCTCAGAGGGTTCATGTTAACATCAGCCACCACTCACTGGACGCTCACCACGTCCATGTCACTAAATCTCATTTCATCCTCACCTTGGGGCAGGTTCAATTATTATCTCTAGTTTTGTCATAGTTAAGGGCACTGAGGTTCGGAGAGGTTAAGCAACTTGTCCAAGGCCTCACGGCAAGTGAGTAATAGAAGCAGGAACCTAAGCCAGTGCCTTTGTTCTTAACCATGCTGAGAGTGGCAGGACCAGAATTCTATCCCAAATCCGAAGCAAACCTGTGCTCCTCACCGTGAGGCCAGCCACAGTTCCATAGGCACAACCAAGCCTGCGGCCGCACCACCACTCAGGCAGATCTTGCTCCCCAGACAGCTCACTAAACAGAATCCAATTTGCAACAAAAAGGAAAGACCACAGATTCCCTAGATTAGTGAATGTCTATAACCTATTTCAAAAATCAGGCTCCATTTTCAAAAGCAGGTGTTACTTAAGCATAGTTTATCAGGCATCAATATTAGGCGATGAAAGATCTTTCTAATGCTGTGGAAAGGGCACCAGCTGCTTAGGTCCTCTCCTCTGTGCTCAGCGCCGTAGACAGCACTTTGCACACGATGCCAAGAGTTAAGGAACAAGCACTCTGAAGACAGCAGTCTGGGCTTGACTCCCAGCTCTGCCCCCTTGGGGGACTCTCCGAGTTTGTTTCCTCAAATGGAAAAAAAAAAAGATATTTCTACATCCCTGTCCAAGAACAGGTGGAAGTATTTAAAAAACGACAGTGTAGGTGGTCACATGTTGCCCCGAGGGAAGAGCCCCCATCTCTCAGCCAGGATGTGCTTATGAGAAGCAAAGCAGGGGCTGGGAGACACTGGGGAAAGGGACTTGGCTATCAGCCCAGTCCAGATCAATGAGGGAACGTTTGCTATGTCAGGAGATGATCCAGAAAACTCTCAAGTGACATCTATGCCCAATGGGGCCTTCTCTGGAACTTCCCTAGAGCTTGGGATCTGGACAAGAAAGTTGGCTGCCCTGGCTGGGGAGAGGAGCTGCCAGGGAGCTATTGGCCCAGGGACATTCTGAGTTCACCCACATAAGCTGCCTCCTGTGGAGGAAATCCAGCCCCTGGCCAGCAGGGAACAGAAATGCCTACCCCTCCTGTTAGCAGGACCTCAGGGTAACCAGATCTCTCCCAGGATCATCCAGCTGCAAGGGACAGAGCAGCACTCAAACCAGCAGTTCCGAGTTAAGTCAGTTGTTGGATTCCCTGATGAGCATCAGACCAGCACTTGGCGTGTAGGAAATGCTGAATAAGTGTCCATTAACAGCCTGTCATCCAACAGGAAAATTACCAAGACCCTAGGAACATAGAGGCCAGCAAAGGGACAGTCCTGCTCCTGTGACGCTTACAGCCCAACAAGGGATACAGATATCAAGCAAATGTCACACTGACAAATGTATAATCACAAACCAAGACAACTGCTCAGAAAGGATCCATACAGTCCTATGAAGAGGCTCTCTAGCAGTCCCTGGTGTGTTGGTTTCCTGTGACTGTCCTAACAAATTACCACCAACTGGGTAGCTTAAAACAACAGAAACTTATCCTTAGCTCTGGAGGCCAGAGTCGAAAATCAAGATGTTGGCCAGGCCCGACTCCCCCCAGAGGCTCTCGAGGCCACATCCTTCCAATCTTGGCCCGTGGCCACGTGCCCCCCACCCCCGCCTTCTGGGCATGTCTCTCTAAAGCTTTTCTGCCCCTCTCATGAGGAGACAATGCCATGACTTCCAGATGTCCCAGGATAAGCTCCTCCTCTTGAGATTTTAAATAATTACATCTTTCGCCAAAAGAAATTATTCACTCTATGCCACATAGGGTAATATTCACACATTCTGGGGTTAGGAGGGGGACATAGGTTTTGGGGGCCACCATACAGCCCATTGCATGACCCAGTGGGCCACTCCCTCCTCAGGGAAGCCCGACGTCCCCCTGTCTTCTGCACATGACCCCTGCTCTCTTCCCCTCTCTGCCCCCTGCAGGCACAGCCTCCTCTCTAAGACTGCTGGGTGCTGGCGCTTGTCCAGGCCCCACCCAGGCCCCTTCCTCAATGCCCTCAACGCCCTGCTCTCTCGGTCTCATCAGTTATCATTGTACTCATGTTACACCGCCAGCCTGGACCTCTGGGGGAGTTGCAGGTGGCTCCTTCCAGTTACATTCAGATTTCTCAAAGGCATCTCCAGTTTAACATGATGAATAGCAAGTTAAGTTAATCACGCCTCTCTCCCCGGCCCCTTCCCCACCCCCAACCCCTGGGACTGGGTCCCCTCCCAGGGCTCTCTACCAGAGTGTTGGAAAGGCATCTGCCCAGGCCTAACCTGAAGCCTCTTTCTCTCCACCTGCTCTTCTCTATCCACCTCACCATCCCGTCACAAACTTGACTGCAGGATCCTCTAATTGGTCTTGCTAAGAGTGGCATTCTCTCTCTTGCCAGCTTCAAACCCTCTTAACGGCTTCTCTGTGCTCCCAGGATAAAGTCCTGGCTCCTTTTTGTGGTCCATAAGACACCCACCCCCCAACACACACACACAGTCTCCAGTCCACAATGCCTCCCTTCTTTAAACACCTGTTCAGACACATCCAGATACATCCAGAAACCTGTCCCTTGGGCTAGGAAGGCATAGGACACTGGGACCCCGGAGAGTGGCTCTCAGCCCTGGCCACCCACTTGGAGCTCCTGGGAAGTAGCTGAAAATTACTAATGCCCAGGCCCCACCCAAGATCAATAAAACACAATCCCTGGAGGTAGAACCAAGCATGGGCCCTTTTAAAATAAAAAGCAAAACATTAAAACAAAAACAAAAAAAACAAACAATAACAAAAAACAGGCAGCCTGGGTTGAGAATCACTGCTTTAGAGGAACCAATCAGTGGCCTGAGGTGGGCGGATTCCATTTTGGAATAAGGTACAAAACAAGCAGGAGACAGTTCACACTATTCTTCCAAGAATTTTGTTCCTGTAGGGGAGGAAAGGACCTGGGAGGAGGCTGGAGGTGCATGTGGGTCAAGAGAATTCTGTTTAAACGTTGATGGCACTGACCAAGTTGAGAGAGGAGAGTTGCTGAGGATTCTGAGAAGGTAGGAGGGGATTAGAATGCAAGAGCCAGGCCTGGCCTCGGAGCATCAGAAAATAGGAAAACCGGCCAGTAAATAGGCATGGCTGTCATTGGTGCTGTGTGTCCCCTTGTGGGTGGGTGGGCCTGCTTGGCTACGTCTGGTTAAAGCATTTAATTGTCAATGCAAGTCTCTCTAGAGAGCTCTCTTCCCTTTGGCACAGCAAGTGGCAGTGTTCAGGATGGAAACTGTCCCAACTGCCTGGGTCCCTGAATGACTGACAAGCTGAAATCCTGCTGAAGGCTCATGAGGGGCATACAGTGTGAACAAGAATTGCATATACAGGCACACCTTGTTTCATTACACTTCGCTTTATTGCGCAAATTGAAGGTTTGTGGCAACCCTGCATCGAACAAGTCTATGTGCCATTTTTCCAACAGCATGTGCTCACTTCATGTGTCTGTGTCACATATTAATTAAAGTATGTTCATTGTTTTTTAGACATATGCTATTGTACACTTAATAGACTACAGTAAAGTGTAAACATAATTTTTGTATGCATTGGGAAACCAAAAAATTCATGTGAATTTTTTTATTGCAATATTTGTTTTATTGCAGTGGTCTGGAACCGACCCTGCAATATCTCCAAGGTATGCCTGTACTTACATTGTGTTAGGTTACTTAGGGTTGGGGGGTGTTTGTTACTGTAGCACCACATAGCTTATCCTGCCAGACAACTAGCAAACACACCATTCTGAATTCATCATTACAAACCACAATGAGAAAATGAACCAAGTGCCACTGGGAAACATACAGAGACATGCACATGCGTGTACACACACACACAAGAGGAGAACTAGGGTAGAAAGTGTGTCCAGGGAAGACCGTGTTGAAGAGAAGACAGAGGAAGGGCTAGCAAGGGAAGGCAGAAGTAAGAAGAGGGAGAATGATTTCAGGCAAAAGGAACTGCCTTTGCTAAGTGTCTGAATCAGGAAGCAATCAAGTAATTTCCTGGAATGCCAAGAATGAAGTAAGTGGTGGGAAATGAGGCCAGAGAGGAAGTCAGAAGGGGAGGGAGTGGGGAGATCTCATAGTCCACTGAAGAGGGCTACCCATCTTTTAAACAGGGGACTCACCTTTTACAACGTTCTTTCTGGCTGCTGCATGAAGAGCAGATTGGAGAGAAGCCAGAACAGAGGACTGAGAGCTTTCACAATAGTCCAGAGGTGAGTTGAGCAACGTACAGGACTTGGTGCAGTGCCAGACAAACAGCAGGTGGACAGGCAGGATGCACGAGCACCTCTTGAGTGAGGTAAAGCAGAGTCAACCCGTGCACCACGCCCAGGTCTCACCCCAGTGGGTGACTTCCTGGGAAGCTGCCAGCTCCACGGACAGTCCAAGGTCAGGCAGGCCTTTCCAGAACTTTCCAGAAAACTGCGACTACCCTGGGAGAAGTCTTTCAGCTTACCCCAGAAGACAATGGGGTACACTCTCAGACTGGCATGGGGTCCCTGCTCAGCTGGCCCCATTCAAGGAAAAGAAACAGGAATAGCCTCTGACAGTTGTTGATTGTGTGCTGTTCGACTTACATGCATCATCTCATCCCATCTTGACAACCAGTAAGGCAGGGGCTTGACCCCCATTTTACAGATGGGGAAACTCAGGCTCAAAGAAGCATCTGAGGGCACAGAGTCAGTCAGTGGTGGAGCCGGGCTTTGAATCCAGGTCTGCCTCGTGAGCTCCTAATCACCATATATACTGCCTTTGCAGGCCTAGCCTCAACATAACACATCAATAACAACAACAGCGGTGGCAGCAGCTACTACTGATTGAAGACGTACTATCATCACACCCTTATCTCATTTAATCTTAACCCTAAACAACATACACATTAGCTCCATGTTGCAGATGGGGAAATGGGCTTGCCAAGCTAGGCTCAGAGATGTTTGGTGACCTGCCCAAGGTAACACAGATTGATGGTGGCAGAGCCAAACTGGAACCAAGTCTATCTGCTGCTAAGCCCAAGTGCTGCCCCCAGGCCACACCACCTCCCTGGCTCTGGCACCAAGCTGTGCCCAGCCTCCCTCCCCTTGCACTTGCTCTCTGTGGAGGATGACTCGTGGACAAGCATGTATCGGACTGCAGGAAATCCTCCCAGATCTGAACAGGAAGCGTCCTTAGTTATGAGCAAATATTTCCTAAGCCCCCACTATGTACCAAGCACTGGGGAAACACACTGAATCAGTTGTTACTTTCAAGAGACACCAGCCAGCCAGGTAAGCCCACAGAGGTACGTTCACTCACCTGAGGTCATGTGGCATATTAGCGACATGGACAAGGACCCAGCTCCTGGCCTCCTGGGTTGGACACTCCCCAATCTGACTCATACTTATGACAGCTGGAGGGGACAAGGGCTGACCACCTCCAAGACATACCCAAATCAGGCTACATCTCCTCAGGGCTCCCCCAAGCACATCACTGGTTTGTTTTCATTCCACTGACATTTTTGTCCACTTACTTAACACATCTGTCTCCCCTGCTAGCTGCTCCCTTGAGCTCAGGGACCTTGTCTATGTCATCACTGCTGAACTTCCAGTGCCTAGGACAGCATCTGGTGTGGAAAAACATGCTCAGTACATGCTGGATGGCAAGTGACTGTTTTCTGTACTCCCTGTTCCATTCCAGCCATGCCAGGTCCTCTCCCTACTGAGAAAAATGGGCTGACCCATCCACCTTGGGCCCGGCAGAGAACCCAGCAGAGCAGCCAGGCTGCATGACTGGTCCCCAAAACCTGGGCACTGCGGCCAGAACCTGGGTGGGTCACATGAACTCAGCAATTATCACCCCCATTTTATAGGTGACAAAACTGAGGCTCAGAGAGATTAAGGGATTTGTCTTAGGCCACAGACCAAGCACCAGTCAGGAAACTGTTCAACTCTAAAGCGAAGGACTTAACTCCATAAGACGGTGCATAGAGGTGCCAAGTCAATACTGATAAATCTGAACAGTCATTAACAACCGTCACAATGATGGCATCAGTCAATAGCAGCTTTCACTGGTGTGCCAGCTCTGTGTCAGGCCTCCACTTGGTGCTTTATGTGAGGTGGGTATGAGTAGGGTTCCCATTTTACAGATGGGGAAACTGAGGCACAGAGCAGTAATTCACTCAAGGGCCTGCAGCTGATAAGTCGGGGAATCAGAGCTCTGACCCAGTTTGTGCCCAGGTTGACCTCCCTGCTGCCTTCTCTGAGGGCTGAGGTGTGAGGGCTGCTTGTCCCCAAGCCCCCTGGGTAAGTGTAGATTCAAACAGGCCGCAGTCCTACCCTTCCCTGCTCCAGGAGACCATAGGATCCCCCTCAGGAGGAGTACCTCCCGGGTCATAAGCCCCCTCCCACTTGGGCTAAGCCCACCCCAAGGTCGAGGCTGGATATGGTGTAGCAGCATCAAGAGGCCCGGCCTCCCGGCCTCCCTGCCTCCCTGTGAGGCCACACCCACCACACCTCCCCTCTGTGGCCCTGGTTTCCTCCTCTTGTCAAACCTCTGGCTCAGATGAAGCCAAACCATGTTCACTTCCTCCGCCTCCCAGGAGCCAGCCTGCTCCTCCCACCTGTCTTGTGAGTCAAAGCAAGATAAAGTGGGCTCTGCCTGGGGGAATTTGGTTTTAACAGGTGATGCTGGTAACTGAAAGCACCGAAAGCCCAAAGAAGTGCTAGCAGCAGGCTCTGTGGTGCTGCAGCCCCCAGCGAGGAATGAACACCTGCCTGCCGGGCTCCAGCCAGAGGCTTTACAGGCAGCAATCAGCACATTGATTTTGCCCAGAACCCTCCGACCTTGGCTTTATCATTCCATTTTACAGAGGAGGAAGCAGAGTTCAGGGAGAGAACGCTGATAAGCGGCCAGGCAGAGCTGCAACGCCCGTGTGCCCAAAACTCAAGGTCCAAAAATGAAAGTCCGCATTGCCACCTGGATTCTAACCCCACCCCTCCAGACCCACCACCACCACCTCTGTGGGAAGTAGGGGTGGCAGCTCAGCAAAGCTGTTAAGAGCCTCTACTTCAGTTTTTGGTCAATTTCGGTTTCAAATCCCTGAGTCTCGGTTTCTCATCTGCCCATGGAGGTGTCACGGGCATTAACTGAGTATATGCAAAGCAGCCCACCCAGGGCCTGGTAGAGGGAGCCCTCGGAAGTGAGAAAGGAGTCAGCTAGCGCCGTGGCCCACTTCTGCACGACAGCTGGACGGGGTCGGCTTGGAGAGAGTGCCGTTCCAGCCTGGGCTGGTCTGCTCTCAAGCCTACTGCTTTAAGACCTCCCCGGGCCTCAGTTCCCCAGCTGTAAATGGGGATGAAGATACATGCCTTGTCAGGTTGTGCAGAGGATTCTGTGAGGGGGACAAAAAGAAATCACTCAAAACACGTGGTACCCACGAACACTCGGATGGCAGCCACTGTTTTGAGTATTACAACAAACAGGTGTGCAATTGGCATTGGCCTTCAAGGCCCAGAACCGTCGAGTGCCACGGGATTTCCCAGCACTGCTTCTGGTGGGAATAGACTGGGAAGGGCCTCCTCTCCACCCCCCATGCACCCCTCCAGTGCCCAGCAGGTGCCCAGGAAGCATTGTTGGAATCTCCAGGTGGGCAGGTGCCTAGGATCTTGCTACTCTGACCCGCAGCATCACCATCACCTGGGGGTTTGTTATCAGTGCAGCACCTCAGGCCCCGGCCAGACCTGCTGAATTCGAGTCTGAACTTTAGCAAAAGTCAGGTGATTTCAGTGCACTGTCCTGCTCTGCCCTCTTAAAGCTGTCCATGTTCCGGGCCTTACTTGTGGCAGGTATGAGAAGCCAAAAAACCCAGCAAAGGCAAGCTGGCCCAGAGAGGCTCACACCTGGGGCACTGTGCACCCAAAGGCTACTGCAGGTCAGGAAAGCTGGACAGGGGTGTGAGATTTTGAAGCCACTCTACCCCCTCTTCTCCCCCACCCCCCCATCCCAGCTTGGCCACTTCCTAGCTGTGTGGCCTTGGGCTTACTTTATCTCTCAGTGCCTCGGTTTCTTCATCTGTAAGACAGGGATAACACCCTCTACCTCACAAGGTTGTTGACAGGATCAAATGAATTAACGTAGGTAACGAGTTTAGAAGAGTGCCTCTCACAGAGCAATCACCACTGAATAAGCTTCAGCTATTAATACTAAAAATTATAATTATTATCTGCCCCACCTGGCAGGGAGTTGGCTCTGGGCACATCAGCTCTGAGACTCTCAGGTCTTTCCCGTCCCCTGCCAGCTCAGACACGTCCCCTCCTCACAATAACCTAAAATTAATCACTCTCACATACATACCCGGTGACACTCTACCTTCCACGTCTCAGCACAGCCTTTTGTCTCCAGACAGCCTCATGAGCAGGCAGAGCCCTAGCCCACAGGTGTGAAAACTGAGGCCTCAGAGGGAAAATGACATGCTGGCTTGAATCAGATGAGAGGATCGGATGAGGCCAAAAAATGGGGATCAGAATAACAGTCCCTCCCTCGAAGAGCTGTTAATAAAGTGTAGCAAGGATCAAATTGGTGCAGATAGCAAGTTCCATGAAAGTGTTGCCTGATACTTGTCATCACGACTCCCACTTCACCCCCAGTCTGGGGCTCTGCCCTACTGCCTTAGGATTCACAGATGCAGGAAGAGGTGGTTCCCCAGCCCCAAGGGCAGACCGCATCTAGAGGCATTCAGCGGGGAGGAGAGCCTTCAAAGGAAAGAAGCACTAATGGCGGAGCACCAGGCACCAAAGCAAGGCGTGAAGGAGGCATGGGGACAGGGGTGGTGCACAGGAGAGCTTGCCCAGAGCAGCCCCCAGGCCCTGGAGGCAAGAGCTGAGCATCTGCCCTGTGGTGTGGGCATCAGCAGTGGGATGCAGGCCTTACCCGCCTCAGAGCACTTTTTCATACACACATGCACACACATTTATACACACATTTGATTCTCGCCAACGCTTTCATGATGTCTGCCATCATCAGCCACACCTCTTTCTCACAGGGGTAAGTTGAGGCTGATTGCAGCTCACTCCAGGACTCCTGGGCGCCTCCCCTCTCTGGACTGGGAATCCCCGTTCCAAAGCAGGCCACTGCCAGACCCCACTGCCGGTGGGAGGAGGGACAAGGGAGTTATCCCTGGGGGCCAGTGGCCATGGCAGGGCACTGAGTGAACCTGCCAGGGCCCAAGGCCCACCAGCCCCTCTAACCCCAGGGTAGAAAGGGGGTGGGGGGCTCCCTGCTCCTCTCTCTCCCCTCCCTGGCATGGCTCTCCACAGACCTGGGCTCCGTGATGCTCACAAAACCATCGTGCTTCGCTTCACCGAGGGCTCGGTATGCACCTGATGCCACGCGAGCCAGGTGCCACCGGAAGTCAACATGGGAGCCTGTTTCACAGCTGGGGTTCAGGGCGGTCAAGCCCCCCGCCCAAGCTCAGGCCGCTGCTGGGAGCTGCGATGCTAGGGTGCGCATCTGACAGTGAAACTGAGACCCAGAGGGGACAGCTCAGGGGCAGAACGAGAACTGGAGGCCAGTCAGGGGCGCCTCCAGGTTCTGGACCCTGCCTGCCCCATTGTCCCGAAGGAGGCCGCGAGCCCGAGCCGGAGAAGAAAGCAAAACAGGAGCCCCCGTTCGCTCCCGAGGTGTGGACGCCTGGGGCTGGGCGCCCCGAGGTCCCCGGCCGGACAGGGCGCCGCACCCGGATCCCGAGCCCCGCCCGCGCTCACTTTGGGCTTGTCGAAGGCGGGCGTCTGGGTCATGGTGCCAAGCGTGCGCCCCGGCGCTGCTCCCTCCGCCGAAGGTCAGCGGGTCTCCCGCGGGTCGGAGGCGGATCTGCTTCCCCGGGGGCCTGCCGCGGCCGCCGCCCGCCACCCTCCTTTTAACCCGGCCCGGCCCCGCCTCCAGCCCCGCCCCCGCCCCGCCTCCCGGCCGGAGACCCCACCCCACCCCGGGGCCCGCGCGGCTCGTTTCCTGGATCTCCTGTGGATCCGCGCGGAGCGACCCGGAGTCCTCCGGTGCCTCGTCCAGCCGGTGAGCGCCGGCCCCGGGACGTCCCGCTGGGCCCACCTGTGGCTCAGGCCCCGGCCGCCTCGCCGGGCTCTGCCTTCTCCCCGGTCCCTCGAGCGGGATTCGCGCGTCCTGTGTGCCAGGCCCCGGGCAGCCGCTGCGGGAGCCGGCCAGCGCCACAGGCCCCTGGGGCTTGCACTCTCCTGGGCGAGACCGCCGGCCATCAAATAACCACACTGGGCTGATAATGAGGGAGCTTTAGCTGGGGGCAGCGTGGCCTGCCGGTCCGGGAAGCCTTCCCCGAGGAAGAGACGTTTATCCTGCGGCCTTCAGGAGTTAGCCAGGTAGGGAGTCGGGGTGGGCGGGGGCCGAGTGGAAGAGGCCAGGCGGAGAGGACATCTTCAGGGAGCCGGAGAGTGAAAGGCGGCCGGGGCTGGGGCCCAGAGGCAGCGGGCACACCGCAGATCCGCCCCTAGGCGGATCCCCTGGAGAAACTGGCACAGGTGCCGCCGGAGGCGTGGAAGCGAATCACACCAGCTCTGCCCACTGGCAACTGGACAAATAAATTGTATATTCACACCTTGGAATGTTATACAGTGAAAGTGGGTGAACTTCAGCTGCACAGGACCACGCAGATCCATCTCAGAAACATGATGTATAGTGAAAAAAGTGAGAGGCAGAAAACTGTACAATTTAGGGAGCGATTTTAGAGTATTTAAAAGCAGAAGCAAATAATATGTGGGTTTAGACACATTCATTAATGGGAAAAAAAGTTTAAAATGGAAAAGAATAACACACATTTGAGAAGAATGGTTAGTAAGTGGGGGAGCATACAGTACATTCACATTGTTGGTAATGTCCCAATACTTTGGTGAGGTATGGTTTCATAGATGTTTATTGTTATAAATAAATAAACTAATAAGAGGGAAAGTGGATGGGGAGAGTGGAGTCAGGTGGGGACTAGATCACACGGGGAAGTGTGGGACATTGTGAAGGTTTGCTCTTTCCCTGAGAATGCTGGAAAATCAGTGCGGAGTTTTTAGTGGAAGCAAAACGACATCAGAAGTTTATTTGGAAAAATATATTCTCCAGCATCTCAAAGTGTGGTCTGGGAATCGGCAGCATCTGGGAGTTGATTAGAAGTGCAGAATCTCAGGCCCCATCTGAAACCTAGTGAACCAGATCTGTTTTAACAAGACCCCCAGGTGATTTGTGCGCACATTATAGTTAGAGAGGGTGCCTGGCTCGCTGCTGAGAGGGGAAGGCGTTGTAGGGGGGCAGAGGGAAAGCGGAGACCGGGGAGGAGGCAGCTGCAGTGTCTGGGTGAGTTAGTGGTGGCAGCAGCAGGAGAGACAGTGAGGATGAAAGAGAGTCAAGCTGCATTTGGGGCATAAAATCGGCAGGCCCTGGAGTCGGGTTGCATGTAGGAGTGAGGGGGAGGACAGGTCAAAAATGACCCTAACACACTGTCCACACTGTTGAAGCCAGAGGAGGCCTTTCTGTAAGACCCTTTCCTGGCTTCCCCTGTGTGCCGGTTTGAAACTTATGTACCCAGGAAAGGCCGTGTTCTTTTAATCCAGCCTTGTGGATGCGGACTTATTGTGGGTAGGACCTTTTGATTAGGTAATTTCCATGGAAATGTGACCCACCGATCTGTGGGTGAGACCTTTTGATTAGATTATTTCCATGTAGATATGATTCTGCCCATTCAGGGTTGGTCTTGATTAGTTTACCAGAGTCCTTAAGAGAGCTCAGGGGCCAACCTCTGTCCCCAGCCTCTGTCGTGGCATACAGCATATTTCCAAAATGCTGGTCAACCTGGATGACTTGCTGTTTGGGCCTAGTTTTTCTCACCTTGCATCTGGACTGAACTTAGTGACCTGGTGGAAGTGACATTCCTGAACTTCTGGGGCTAGGTCATGAGAAGCTTTTCAGCTTCCATCAGGGGTCTCAGAACACTCTCTGTGAGCCCTGAACCACGATGCAAGAGGTCTGACTACCTCAAGACCACCACGCTGGAGAGTCCACGAATAGTTGTTCTGGTCGACATTCTAAGTGAGCCCACCAAGCCATCTCAGACCCTCCAGATCAGACCAGCTGCCAGCTGCATACCACTGAGTGACATCAGTCAGTGCCATGCAGAACAGAAAAATTACCCTGCTGAGCCCAGCCCAATTTCCTGACCCACAAAATTGTGATATATAATGAAATGGCTGTTATTTTAAGCCACTGAGTTTGGGATTAGGTTGTAATGCAATGGTAAGTAGCAGGAATGCTGACCCACCCCACCCTGCTCCCTCCAGCATCTGCACCTTAGTTTATCCACCTGGAAAAGCCTTTTACCAGCTTCTGGACTCTCAAAATCCTGCTTTCCAAGCAGTTCTATATAAGTGAAAATAATCAGAGTGTGTACTGCAAATCTTCTTGCCCCCCTGCACGTACCCTCTCCCCTTCTCCACACTGCTTGGTGCCTAGCAGGGGTCTGCTCTGGATCACATCTAATGGGCTTTTTTGCCCTCTGGCTTCTGGTTGGGTTCGGTTGACAGGAGCACAGACAGGAGATCCAAAGGCAGGAGCAGAAAGAGTGGGATGTTTATTCCCTGGGCTCCTTACTTGCACAGCTACTGGGTCCATTTTCTCTCTACCTAGGCCACAACTCCTGGCAGGCAGCCCGCTCCACACCATCCCCTCTCCAGGTTCCAGCCATTCTTCGTGCCCTTTTTGCTTCAGGCCTAGAGGCGGCAATTAATCCTTTCATTACTAGCCCTGCAGTCCTGCACCCCCTTTTCTTGCTTTCCCTAAACCCTGCTGGCTGGATTAGGGTTCTGCTAGAAGCAGAGCAGAGACCCAGAATTGAGTGCAAGTGGTTTATTTGGTAGGATATCCTGGGAAGCATGCCAGGGGAGTGGAGAAGTGAGACAGGTAAGTAAAGGACACCAATACAGGCAGGTTACCACATTGTGGCACCTGGAGCCCAGTCCCTTTTGGGGAACTCTAGAAGATGACATAGAATATGCTCAGAGGGGCGACGAAGCTAGGGGATTTGTCTGCCGAATCCCTTCTGTCACTGAGGGCTGTTTCCAGTATATTAACTTCCTGGCACTCTTCATCTCCTCAGCATGTGCTGAGCTTGCCCCCATGACTAGGAAAAACCAGCAGAAAGAAAGTCACAGGTATTGGCAGTAAGTAGCTATTGCCATGTGGAGGTGAGGCTAAGGGATATGGGCAGGGCACTGGCAGCTACACCTGCCCACTCCTTTGTCAATAATTCTTTTCTTAAACTCCTCTCAATTACTCATTTTGAGTCTGTCACCTAGTTCCCGCCATGATCCTGGGTTATCCAGGCTGACCTTGAACTTCTCCACAGGAGTATCAGAGTCTACTGGGGTCTGGACCATGTTAGGTCCGGAGTCATTCAAGAATCCACATGACACAGCAAGTCAAAGTATAGAGTTTGTTAGAGAAAGAAAGCAGTTGGGAGCCGG
This sequence comes from Choloepus didactylus, assembly GCF_015220235.1. NCBI lineage: Eukaryota > Metazoa > Chordata > Mammalia > Pilosa > Megalonychidae > Choloepus > Choloepus didactylus. Next base: position 48,431,848 of record NC_051325.1, read on the forward strand.
CAGGAAAGAAAGAAAATGGCTCTGGCTCTTGTTTTGGGAGCTGCAATTTTTAAGGAAGAAAACCCATGTTGGGCAGGGTGTCTGCTGAGTGGTGTCCTGTGCCTTGATTGGGTGAGTGCCTATCAATTTCTGAGCTGAGTGGTTGCTAGGGTTCTGATGCACTATTCTTCTTTGAGAGGGCAGGCCTTTTTGCATGCTTGTGGTTGTTCATCTTATGGACATATCTGACCTTGTTTCATCTGCCTTTTGGGGGTTGAGGCACCACCGTGGCTGGAACAGCCTTTAACCCTTAGTTTATGGCACACCTGGTTTCTATGAGATAAGCTGCAGGGCCCCTGGATTAGACATTCCTTCTATATGTTAGACTTTTTTTTTTCTGGGATCTGACAGACCATAGTGGACCAATATGTACAGAGTTGGAGGCTGGACGGAGCAGGGTGCCTTCCCAAGAAGTCATCACCTACACTACACAGATGCCTTCTCAATCGTGCAGGAGCTATAGCTGTCACATATCCTTCCTGAACAGTCTAGCTCTGGATATAATCAGCCAACAAAAAAGGGATGAAACCTGAAAACTAATGAATGGGAAGATCCCAGCTGAAAGAATACTGGGCAGGAGTATGTCTCCAGTTGAACAAAGAAGTTGTAACTATAGCATTGATAATTTAGTGTTGTAACACAAATTGAAATTGTTAAAGTTGCAAAGAAGAGCTACAAAATGAAAAAGAAAAAAACCCCACTTTCAAGGCAGATGTAACCCTAGCTACTGTAACATATAAAATGTTACAAATACCTACCAAATGTTCTCAAAGTACAGTTCTTGCTCATGTCCCAATTCTGGTTGGGCGGCCCTCTCCACCCAGTCCTTCAGGGACTCAGGCAGCCAAAGCTCTGAGATCTACAATGTATGGCTCTCAAGGTCACCCAGGGTCACCCTGGCAGTCATCTTTATTTTAGCCAGTGTGAAGAAGAAGAAAATACGAAGGAGTATTCTGGGGAGGTTTATGGGCTAGGCTTGGAAATGGCACTTGTCACTTCAGCCCATATTCTGTGACCACACTCAGCCACGTGACCACACTGAATTGCAGGGGTGACTGGCAAATATGGTCCAGCAGTGTGCCCAGGAAGGAAAGGAGAATACAGATTTGGGTAAGCACCTAGCAGCCTCTGCTGGAGAGGACATGCATCTTCCTCGAGGATTCCCCTTTGTTTCCATCCCTGCTGGACTTAGCACCTTCCTTCAGAGTGATATGACCTTGGCTTCTGACCTTGTCAGCCAGGTAGGTGGTCTTCAAAGGCAGGACGGGTTCAATTTTTCTCTGGATCTCCAGCCCTAGCCCAGGGCCCGGTAAAGAGTAGAAGCTTGGTATGAGTTGCTGAAATGAAGGAATGCAAGTGGGCGATTTGGGTCTTCGTTCTCAAGCTCCTGAGAGATTTCCATGGGATACCCTTGCCTGAGCAGGGCTCCGTGTCCAGCAGTGGGCACAGCTCAGGCTGCCCTGGGTTGAGGAAGGGCAAGTTGATGCCTGAGGGCAAGGATTTCCAGGTAGAGGCAATGACTCCCTCCCCTCCACACACACTCAGACAAAACAGGCATCACAAGAATAGCTAGGATTTATTGAGCGCGTGCTATAGGTCAGTCATTGTAAGAAGAGATTCACTTGCCTGAGCAAGTGACACAGGTACCTGATCCCCATGCAGCTGGTGGAAGCAGAGGCTCCGATGGGACGCAGCTGCTGGGAGGTGAAGCCGGTTGGTGTGTGAATAGCTGGGCCAGAGCCTGTGCCCTTGACCGCTATGGACATTCAGGAAAAAGTAGGTTACACAGGACAGCAGCCAGGCCTGGGGGAAGAGCCTTGGGTGTCCCTCCCAGCTCTGCGTCTGGCTCCGTGGGACTGAAGGGGGGTCCCCAGGCCTGCTCAGGGCCGGTCACTGAGGCTATGGAGGAAAAAGCCCACCCTCTAGTGGCTCATGGGGCAGCTGGGGAGCCAGCCCCATTGTTTTGATACAATATAACAACGCAATTAAGTATTTTCACTTTGCCCCGCTCTAGGCTCTAGCTTCTTGCTCTTTGCAGCTTCCAGCAAGGGGTTGAGCAGTCAAGGGTAGTAAACTCAAACGCTGGCAGGGCAGGTACAGAAAGCAGATGACCTGGAATCTTGGCTTCACCATTCGCAGCCACATGGCTTTGGGCAAGTCCTTTCTGAGCCTCGATTTCCTCATCTGTTGAGTGGGGACAACACACTCATGGAGTACAGGAAGAGGAGAGCATCCTCACTCAGTAAGAGAAGCGAGGGTTGTGCCAATGAGGGGGCAGATACCCCATCCGAATGCTGCCAGGCTGAAACAGGAATCCAGTGGTGTCAAATCCTCTGATGGCTCAGAAAATCCTAGAATTCCAGATTGTAATGTTTAAAATGTGTCAAACTACCTCCTAATTTTTAAAACTTTGTATAAGCTAAAGAAAACTTCTGTAGACCAGATTTTGTTCTTGGACCCCTGGACTCCAAAACAGTTAAGGTCCCTGCTGATTCCGATCTTCTAGGATCTCTGAATAGAACAGAGGACAAGGGAGGAGTTGTCTCCAACCCAAATTTATCAGATAGGATTAGATCAGATCGGCACATAATAGAAAAACAACAACAACAAAATAATAGTAGCCAAAATAAGATAAAAGTTTATCTGTCATTTAAAGAGGTCCAGAGGCAGGCAATACATGGCTGGTGTGGCAACTCCACAAAGATGGCGCCTTCCATCTCTCTGCTCTGCCACCCCTTGCATGTGGCTACTATCCTTATGGTTCAGAATGGCTGCTGGAGTGTCAGCCATCACATCTGCAATCCAGAGAACAGGATGGCAGAAAGGAAGAAGTAGCCAGTGCTCCCACTTTTTAAAGAGACTTCCCTGGAATTCCTCACAAGACTTCCACACGGCCACATCTAATTGCAAAGAAGACAGGGAAATGTTTTGTAGCTGGGAGGCAAGGTGCCCAGCTAAAAAGAGAGGTTCTAGTACTAAAGAAGAAGAAGATAGTGGATACTGGAAGGCAACTAGCTGCTTCTGCCACACGAATAGGCTGGTGTGTGAGGAGAATGTGTGAAAGGGCAGAAGTGCTGTTACTGGGAAGCCAGTCCCTGCTGTCCACTTCCCTTCTCTCCTTGTATGTGTTTGAGCCTCTTTCTGACCAAGAGAGGGAAAAAAGAGAGCAAGAGAGAAAGAAGCCTGCTGAATACAAGAATTCAGACTTATCAAGGACTGGCTGTGTGCCAGGCCCTGTGCTGAATCTTGTGTTATATTCTCCTCCAGCCTCTCCAGGAAGTGAATTTCCTGCCTCCGGCGTGGTGGGGGAGGGGTGACGCCCTGGCTGTGCCGGCTGGGGCAGTAGACCCCAGACCTCCTACCCTGCCCTCAGTCTTCAGAGGCTCCTGGTCACTCCAGTTCCTGAGCTGCCCTGTTTCCTGACGGCTCCCCCTGAACACGGGCAGTGCTCACTTCTCGGGTTTCCTAAGTCAGTTCCCACTCACCATCTGCTTTCCAGCTTCTAGAATGTGGAAGCGGTTTTTTGCTTACATGTTCTCTTTGTCCCAGAGGGTAGGTATACTTTAAAAAAAAATTCCTTTCTGTCATTTTATTGGGATTTCAGAGAGCAGTGGAGAGAAGTGTGTTCAATCGCCTGGTCTAACTGGCCGTCCCTGGCCTGAGATCTTGACTGGGGGCAACTGGGGGGCTGGAAGGCTCATCCCGGGCTCTCCGCCCGCCTCCCTCCTCCTCCAGCTCCAGGAGGCCCTGCCAGCGCTCAGCACAAGGCTCATGCCCCTCCCCGGGCCGGGCCACATTTCCGTCCTGCCTGCACAGTCCCCAGCCGCTTCTCCAGGGCAGGGGCTCTCCCCCATTCTTCCCCCCCGCACAGAGACAGGACGGGGCAGGCTGCGGGTGGGTGGACGGAGCCCACAGCTGGGCTCACCCCCAGAAGTCAGGACTGGGCTTTAAGGAGTGAACAGTCAAAGCTGGGGATGGGAGCCAGTCATTTCTAAATCAGAAAATCACAGTGAATCTCCACCCTCCAAAAAAGGTATATTTCCTGCTGTATTTACAACAGAGTCCAAAGTCAACATGAGGGAGCGTGGTGGAGTCACACTTGTCATTGGAAACCTCTTGGGCAAATGCTGGGTTGGAGACAGACCAACTGTCTCTCGGTAAATCCACACAGCCAGCGTTGCCTCTGTGGTTTCCTTCCTCAGGTCTTGGCTCCGTGCCCGCTGAGGACAGTGGTTTGGTCAAGAAGCCATGCTGTGTGAATCACATGCAACTTCAGACCCTGGGGTCCCCTCAGGGGGTTGTGACATGCCTAGGAGTCTGGTCCTCAAGAACCAGGGTGACAGCCCTCCTGGTTTGCCCGAGACTGAGGGATTTCCTGGGATGCAGAACTTGCAGAGTTAAAATCTCGTCGGTCCTAGGGAAAACTGGGGTGGCTGGCCGCCCTCCCAGGACACCAGTGTACAGCAGCAGTGGCCTTTCCACATCCTCCCGCCCCAGGCGGACATGCATTTTAATGACGGTTATTCCTGCTGTTTACTCCTCCACCCTTCCCCTCCCACCCTCCCCTCCCTCCCCCACCCTCCCCCACCATGCCTAGCGCGTTTAAGCAAGACAGATGGTGGAGGAGTTAAGAGCATGGACCCTGGACCCAAGCTGCCTGGGTCCAAACCCCCAGCTCCAGCGCTCCCCAGCTGTGTGATATGGGGCAGGCCCCATTGCCTCTCTCTGCCTCAGTTTTCTCAGCTATGAAATGGGAATAGTAATAATAAGTTCTACCCCACAGGATTGTTGAAAAGATTAAACTAGTTAATAGATTTAAAGCACACAGCTAGACAGGCCAGAACCCTGGGTCCCCAGTGTGTGTTAGGATATGGGGAGTTCTTAGATTTTCGAAAGCACCTATCGTAGGTTATATAACACCCAAGTGAGGTCTGGGTTAGCATCCCATAGTCACACACATTAATATTACTGCCGAAAAAAAAGTGTGTGAATATTCACGTCTGTTCAAGTTGGGTTTTTGCCACCAAATGAGTTTTGGTGCAAACCTTCGTTTCTTTTCCCGGCATTGTTTGACTCTCATGGTTGTGGGTGAGGAGTTGTGCACCTGTGTAGGGTTTGCCGTTACTGTCTGATGTACATCTGGTGTAACTTCCATGGAGTCGCTTCTGGAAGACAATGCAGAGTTTTTGTCACTAAGGCCCCCCTGGGTTCTTGGGGTTTCCCAGCAGGACCTCCCTGCCCCAGCAGCTCTGAACAACCTTAGAATGCTGGGGGAGGAGGGCACCCTTCTCTCTCTCCCAGGCCCTCAAGGGAGTGATTTCTCCGTGCTCCTTCCAGTGTGATCTCTGGCGGGGAAGGGGATAAGCAGGTTGCAAACTCAAGTGTCCAAGAGACTTTCCCAGCCTGAGTTTGGGGAGCCCTTGGCCCCCAGTGGGGGTGGGGTGTAAGCTGTGGGGAAGCAGGATCTGCCCTCCCCCAGATCTTCTGCATCTGGCCAGAAGACAAGGGAAGAGAGTGGAGGGTTGGGAGGGGGGGTCTAGGGACCAGGTAAGAAGTGGTGGATATTACTTCTGCTCACAGTCCTCTGTATAGAATATGGTCACTTGCTCCCAACCAACTGCAAGGGAGGCTAATAGAAGGTGGCTGTATGCCAGGAAGAAAAGGACATGGGTGTGGGGAAAGCTAGCCAGTCTCTGCCACAAGCTGGAAACCTGGATTTTTATGCAAAATCTTCTAATTTTAAAATATTGGCAAGTAATTCAAATTTTAAAAAGACGTTGGGTAGATTAAACAAAACCTGTTTGTGACCTCTGGATTAGAGGGCTTCATCTTGCCTGAATGAGCCATGATGCTAAAGGGACAGGCCAGTAATCAGTGAGGCAGCTGCTTCTGTTTATTCACACATTCACACAGCCATTCAACAAACATCTGTTGAATTCCCACACGGAGCCAGACTTTGGGATAGGCACAAGAGCACGAGATGAACAAGATACTGTTCCTTCCCTTGAAAAACTCACAGTTGTTTTTAACCTTGGGTAGAAAATAATGTTCAATTTTTTTTAAATAGTTTGAGTTATTTGCCCTTGTGTTTTATCTTAACAGAGAATTCCTCAACTCAAAAGCATGACTCCCTAAGGGGGCAATTCTGGGCCTAGGAATGATAGAAAGGACAGTGGTCAGAGTCACAAACCCTTTTGGAATGTCCTCTCCCGGCTTTGCCATTCAGTACGTGGGTGGCCTCAGGCAAGTGGTATGCCCTGGCTGAACCTCAGTCTCCACCCCGTGAGGTGGGCGTGCTGGTTCCCGTCTCACAGAGCTGGGGGAAGCAAGAGAATCACGTAGAAGAGCCTCGCACAGTACCTGGCACGCAGTGGGTGCACCACAACCTTGTCCTCCAGCTGCCACTGTGGTGAGCCAGGGGACATCACTTTGGGCCAGGAGGGGTCTCAGCCTCTCTAACGCCCAACCAAGGCTTGCTGAGCATGACCCTGGGCCAGGCTCGTGCTGGGTGCTGTGCACACGGAGCCCCACCGCGAGGAGCTCACAGTCCAGGGCAGCTGCCTTCTGGCCTCCCCTGGGTATGAGGGTCACCCCCACCTCCACCCCTTCCACAGGAGGGAAGTGCACCCACCCCTTTGAAGCAAGAGGAGGAAGGGAGGGGTGACTGCTCATTCCAGAGTTACCTGACGGTGACATGTAGGTACCTCATTTGGTTGACACCATTGAAGAACCATCACCAGAGGCCCAGGGGTGACCCCAGGGGACTGGGGTGGGATGCTGAGCCCCTGGAGAAGAAGAAACTGCTTCTTTGCAGAGATTTGTAGAGATAAAGCTGCCACTTTGTGATTTCTCCAGGGCCAGACCACTTCCTCTCATTTAACAGTATCTTGACTCCTCTAACCTCATAGGGGTAGGAATTTGGTCATTAGACCCATCTTACAGATGAGGAAACCAAGGCTCAGAGAGCTGCTGCTGTCTGCTCAGGCCTCACAGCTGGCGAGGAGTGGCCTGGGGGCCCAGACCCAGGTCCACGTTCTCCTCACCTTTCTGCATCAGGGCTCAGAGACCTCCTCCCCAGATTCCTGGTCAGCCATCCAGCGGGGAAGAGGGGAACCTGCATCTAGGGCTCTGAAGGGGTCTGGCAAGAAATGAGGTCTCTGTTTCAGGCCTGTAGCCCACCTGGAGAGCTGGAGTCCATTCATTCATTCACTCATTTGTTCATTCCAGGTTGATTCCCAGCTCTCACCTTTTCTATCCAGTAATCATGACAGGTCACTTCAGCCTTCTGCATGCCAGGCACTGCTCGAAGGATGCTGGGGTACAGGGCCAACTAGCCAGACCTGGCACCGGCCTCATGGGGCCGGCAAAGGGGGTGGGGCAGAGCTGACCTGGTCTGGAGGCTCCTGGAAGATGTGATGCTTGAGTGGGAAGGATGAAGGGTGGTCTAACTGTTTTAGTTTGCTAAAGTAGCCAAAATGTAACATACCAGAAGTGGGCTGGCTTTTAACAACTGGAATTTTATTAGTTTACAAGCTTACAGTTCTGAGGCCATGAAAATGTCCAAATCTAGGCATCATCAAGACGATACCTTCTTCCTAAAGACAGGCTGCCGGCAATCCTGGACTCCTCCATCACACAGCAAGGCACTTGGCAGCATCTGCTGGTCTCTTCCTTCTCTTCTGGGTTTTGCTGCTTCTAGCTTCTGGCTTCAGTGGCTTCCTCTGTTTCTAAGGCTTCCCCTCTCAGCTTCTTTATCTTTCTCTCTGTGTCTTTCTCTGAATTTCATCCTCTAATAAAGGACTCCAATAAGAAGATTAAGACCCACCCTGAATGAGGTGGGTCACATCTTAAGATCCTACCCACTAAAGATCCTGCCTACAAAAGATCCACACCCAGAGAAATGGATCAATTTTAAGAACATAATTTCTGGGGTCCATAAAACCTCCAAACCATCCAGTTAACCAAGTTCACCGAGGATTTCGTTCTGGGGAGAAGCAGAAAGGAGTTTACTGTGAAACCCATGAAGCTTAAGCTTCAGTGTCCCTTGCTTGCCAGGCCTGCTGGTGACCTGGGCGGGGCCCTAGCGACACATCCTCAGCATCACATGCTCCTGTAAAGCTTGCAAAAAAAGATATTTTAACTGCAGTTGATAAAAAATGCTGCCTCTTTTCACTCTGACTTCTTCCTCTGTCACACTTCCTCCCAATTTGGGAGCTGCTGGAGTGGCTGTGGGCATTTGGGGGGGCTCTTGCTAAGGGGAAATTGTCACAGAATACTGACACTGATGAAAATAAGATAAAACTCAAAATACACCATCACAAGAGGTCATTGACAACAAACTGGTTAACGGGTGTCAATTCAAAGACTGTTTCAGATTAGTAATCAAGACAGCATGAAATTTGAGTGTGTCAGGAAAAATGTGGAAACACGGAACTTCTCCATCTGGGGAATTTCCTGATATTTTTGCAAGCACTGGGCAATACCATCGTAGTAGGCCAAGCCCTCGATCTTGAGGCTTGCCCTTAAGAAGCTTGTTACTGCAAAGGAGAGGCTAAGCCTACTTATAACTGTGCCTGAGTCACCCCCTGGCCTGTCTGTCTGTAAGCCTACTCAGCAGTTAAACTCACTACCCTCCCCCCTACATGGGACATGATTCCCAGCGATGTAAATCTCCCTGGCAATACAGGACATGACTCCCGGGGATGAGCCTGGACCTGACATAGTGGGATGGACCAAAAGGAGAAAGAGAAATGAAACAAAGTTTCAATGACTAAGAGATTTCAAATGGAGTCAGGAGGTCTGGAGGACATTTTTATGTGCTATATAAATATCCCTTTTTAGTTTTTAGTGTATTGGAATAGCTAAAAGGAAATACCTGACATTGTCGAACTACGACCCAGTAGTCTTGATTCTTGAAGACGATTTCATAACTATGCAGCTTATATGGTGTGAATGTGTGATTGTGAAAACCTTGTGGCTCACACTCCCTTTAGCCAGTGTTCCTACTATATCCATCAGAAATTAACAGACCATAGTCATTTCTGGGCATCCCCAGAACGTTAAATAGCTTATCTGTTCTTCTTGGATTATTGTTCCCCCTTCCTTAATTGCTCTCTACTGCTAGTTCCCCTACATTCTACATTATAAACCATTTGTTTTACATTTTTCAAAGTTCACATTAGTGGTAGCATATAATATTTCTCTTTTTGTGCCTGGCTTATTTCGCTCAGCATTATGTCTTCAAGGTTCATCCTTGTTGTCATATGTTTCACAAGATCGTTCCTTCTTACTGCCGCGTAGTATTCCATCGTGTGTATATACCACATTTTATTTATCCACTCATCTGTTGAAGGACATTTGGGTTGTTTCCATCTCTTGGCAATTGTGAATAATGCTGCTATGAACATTGGCGTGCAGATATCTGTTCGTGTCACTGCTTTCCGATCTTCCGGGTATATACCGAGAAGTGCAATCGCTGGATCGAATGGTAGCTCTATATCTAGTTTTCTAAGGAACTGCCAGACTGACTTCCAGAGTGGCTGAACCATTATACAGTCCCACCAACAATGAATAAGAGTTCCAATTTCTCCACATCCCCTCCAGCATTTGTAGTTTCCTGTTTGTTTAATGGCAGCCATTCTAACCGGTGTTAGATGGTATCTCATTGTGGTTTTAATTTGCAACTCTCTAATAGCTAGTGAAGCTGAACATTTTTTCATGTGTTTCTTGGCCATTTGTATTTCCTCTTCAGAGAACTGTCTTTTCATATCTTTTGCCCATTTTATAATTGGGCTGTCTGTACTATTGTCATTGAGTTGTAGGATTTCTTTGTATATGCAAGATATCAGTCTTTTGTCAGATACATGGTTTCCAAAGATTTTTTCCCATTGAGTTGGCTGCCTCTTTACCTTTTTGAGAAATTCCTTTGAGGTGCAGAAACTTCTAAGCTTGAGGAGTTCCCATTTATCTATTTTCTCTTTTGTTGCTTGTGCTTTGGATGTAAAGTCTAGGAAGTGGCCGCCTAATACAAGGTCTTGAAGATGTTTTCCTACATTATCTTCTAGGAGTTTTATGGTACTTTCTTTTATATTGAGATCTTTGGTCCATTTTGAGTTAATTTTTGTGTAGGGGGTGAGGTAGGGGTCCTCTTTCATTCTTTTGGATATGGATATCCAACTCTCCCAGCCCCATTTGTTGAAAAGACCATTATGGCTCAGTTCAGTGACTTTGGGGGCCTTATCAAAGATCAGTCGGCCATAGATCTGAGGGTCTATCTCTGAATTCTCAATTCGATTCCATTGATCTATATGTCTATCTTTGTGCCAGTACCATGCTGTTTTGGCAACTGTGGATTTATAATAAGCTTCAAAGTCAGGGAGTGTAAGTCCTCCCACTTGGTTTTTCTTTTTTAGAGTGTCTTTAGCAATTCAAGGCATCTTCCCTTTCCAAATAAATTTGATAACTAGCTTTTCCAAGTCTGCAAACTAGGTTGTTGGAATTTTGATTGGGATTGCATTGAATCTGTAGATGAGTTTGGGTAGAATTGACATCTTAATGACATTTAGCCTTCCTATCCATGAACATGGAATATTTTTCCATCTTTTAAGGTCCCCTTCTATTTCTTTTAGTAGAGTTATGTAGTTTTCTTTGTATAGGTCTTTTACATCTTTGGTTAAGTTTATTCCTAGGTACTTGATTTTTTTAGTTGCTATTGAAAATGGTACCTTTTTCTTGAGTGTCCCTTCAGTTTGTTCATTTCTAGCATATAGAAACATTACTGACTTATGTGCATTAATCTTGTATCCCACTACTTTGCTAAATTTGTTTATTAGCTCTAGTAGCTATATCGTCGATTTCTCAGGGTTTTCTAGGTATAAGATCATATCATCTGCAAACAATGACAGTTTTACTTCTTCTTTTCCAATTTGGATGCCTTTTATTTCTTTGTCTTGCCGGATTGCCCTGGCTAGCACTTCCAGCACAATGTTGAATAACAGTGGTGATAGCGGGCATCCTTGTCTTGTTCCTGATCTTAGAGGGAAGGCTTTCAGTCTCTCACCATTGAGTACTTTGCTGGCTGTGGGTTTTTCATATATTCTCTTTATCATGTTGAGGAAGTTTCCTTCAATTCCTACCTTTTGAAGTGTTTTTATCAAAAAGGGATGTTGGATTTTGTCAAATGCTTTTTCAGCATCTATTGAGATGATCAATTGATTTTTCCCTTTCGAGTTTTTAATGTGTTGTAATACATTGATTGTTTTTCTTATGTTGAACCATCTTTGCATGCCTGGAATGAACCCCACTTGGTCATGGTGTATGATTTTTTTAATGTGTCTTTGGATTCGATTTGCAAGTATTTTGTTGAGGATTTTTGCATCAATATTCATTAGGGAGATTGGCCGGTAGTTTTCCTTTTTTGTAGCATCTTTGCCTGGTTTTGGTATTAGATTGATGTTAGCTTCATAAAATGAGTTAGGTAGTGTTCCATTTTCTTCAATGTTTTGAAAGAGTTTGAGTAAGATTGGTGTCAGTTCTTTCTGGAAAGTTTGGTAGAATTCCCCTGTGAAGCCATCTGGCCCTGGGCATTTATTTGTGGGAAGTTTTTTGATGACTGATTGGATCTCTTTGCTTGTGATGGGTTGGTTGAGGTCTTCTATTTCTTCTCTGGTCAGTCTAGGTTGTTCATATGTTTCCAGGAAATTGTCCATTTCTTCTACATTGTCCAGTTTGTTGCCATACAGTTGTTCATAATATCCTCTTATAATTTTTTTAATTTCTTCAGGATCTGCAGTTATGTCACCTTTTTCATTCATTATTTTGTTTATATGGGTCTTCTCTCTTTTGATTTTGTCAGTCTAGCTAGGGGCTTGTCAATCTTGTTGATCTTCTCAAAGAACCAACTTTTGGTGATATTTATCCTCTCTATTGTTTTTTTGTTCTCTATGTCATTTATTTCTGCTTTAATCCTTGTTATTTCTTTTCTTCTACTTGGTTTAGGATTGGTTTGCTGTTCATTTTCTAGCTTCTTCAGTTGATCCATTAGTTCTTTGATTTTGGCTCTTTCTTCCTTTTTAATATATGCGTTTAGTGCTATAAATTTCCCCCTTAGCACTGCTTTTGCTGCATCCCATAGGTTTTGGTATGTTGTGTTCTCATTTTCATTCGTCTCTATATATTTAGCAATTTCTCTTGCTATTTCTTCTTTAACCCACTGATTGTTTAGGAGTGTGTTGTTTAACCTCCAGGTATTTGTGAATTTTCTAAGTCTCTGATGGTTATTGACTTCTAATTGTATTCCATTGTGGTCAGAGAATGTGCTTTGAATAATTTCAATCTTTTTAAATTTATTGAGGCTTGTTTTATGTCCCAGCATATGATCTATTCTAGAGAAAGTTCCGTGAGCACTAGAAAAGTATGTGTATCCTGGTGATTTGGGATGTAATGTCCTGTAAATGTCTGTTAAATCTAATTCATTTATCAGATTGTTTAGGTTTTCAATTTCCTTATTGGTCTTCTGTCTGGTTGATCTATCTATAGGAGAGAGTGATGTGTTGAAGTCTCCCACAATTATTGTGGAAACATCAATTGCTTCCTTTAGTTTTGCCAGTGTTTCTCTCATGTATTTTGTGGCACCTTGATTGGGTGCATAGACATTTACGATTGTTATTTCTTCTTGCTGAATTGCCCCTTTTATTAGTATGTAGTGGCCTTCTTTGTCTCTCAAAACATCCCTGCATTTGAAGTCTATTTTATCTGAGATTAACATTGCTACACCTGCTTTCTTTTGGCTGTAGCTTGCATGAAATATTTTTTCCCATCCTTTCACTTTCAGTTTCTTTGTGTCCCTGTGTCTAAGATGAGTCTCTTGTATGCAACATATTGATGGTTCATTTTTTTTGATCCATTCTGCGAATCTATATCTTTTAATTGGGGAGTTTAATCCATTTACATTCAACGTTATAACCGTGAAGGCATTTCTTGAATTGGCCATCTTATCCTTTGGTTTATGTTTGCTATATTTTTCCCTCTCTCTATTAATATCCTTTATTGTACCCATACCGAATCTCTTTAGTTCTGAACCTTTCTCCAAGTCTCTCTGTCCTGTCTTTGTTTCTCTGTCTGTAGGGCTCCCTTTAGTATCTCCAGTAGGGCAGGTCTCTTGTTAGCAAATTCTCTCAGCATTTGTTTGTCTGTGAAAAATTTAAGCTCTCCCTCAAATTTGAAGGAGAGCTTTGCTGGATAAAGTATTCTTGGCTGGAAATTTTTCTCACTCAGAATTTTAAATATATCGTGCCACTGCCTTCTCGCCTCCATGGTGGCTGCTGAGTAGTCACTACTTAGTCTTATGCTGTTTCCTTTGTATGTGGTGAATTGCTTTTCTCTTGCTGCTTTCAGAACTTGCTCCTTCTCTTCCGTGTTTGACAGTGTGATCAGTATATGTCTCGGAGTGGGTTTATTTGGATTTATTCTATTTGGAGTTCGCTGAGCATTTATGATTTGTGTATTTATGTTGTTTAGAAGATTTGGGAAGTTTTCCCCAACAATTTCTTTGAATACTCTTCCTAGACCTTTACCCTTTTCTTCCCCTTCTGGGACAGCAATGAGTCTTATATTTGGACGTTTCATATTATTTATCATATCCCTGAGGTCCATTTCGATTTTTTCAATTTTTTTCCCTATTCTTTCTTTTATGCTTTCATTTTCCATTCTGTCATCTTCCACGTCACTGATTCGTTGTTCAGCTTCCTCTAGTCTTGTACTATGAGTGTCCAGAATCTTTTTAATTTGGTCAACAGTTTCTTTAATTTCTATAAGATCATCCATTTTTTTTATTTAGTCTTGCAATGTCTTCTTTATGCTCTTCTAGAGTCTTCTTGATTTCCTTTATATCCTGTACTATGGTCTCATTGTTCATCTTTAGTTCTTTGAGTAGCTGCTCTAGGTGCTGTGTCTCTTCTGGTCTTTTGATTTGGGTGCTTGTGCTTGGGTTATCCATATCGTCTGGTTTTTTCATATGCTTTATAATTTTCTGTTGTTTTTGGCCTCGTGGCATTTGCTGAACTTGATAGGGTTCTTTTAGGGTTTGTAGACCTATTGAAGTCCTTATCTCTAATTTATCAGATCTACAGCTTCGTGGAGTACACTTTCTCTAACTAACCAGCAGGTGGCGTCCACGAGCCACCTGTTCTCCACAAGCCAGTTCTCCCCTGCTTAGCCTTTTTGGTGAGTGGGGGAGTGAGTCTTGTGGGGCCCAATTGGTGTACCAAGCTTGCGTGTGTAGTTGGTGTTGCCTGCCCTGTATGTGGGGCGTGTTTCTGGGCAGTCGGGGAGGAGGGGTGGCCCTAACAAGCAAATCTCCCTGGTGATCCTAGAGTTTTAAAGCTGCTGCAATAGTCTAATCCTTCAGTTCAGTCCTGCCACAGTTTGTCTCTGCCACTGACCCACAAGTCCTTGGTATTGGCGTATGGCTTCTGAGACTTGCAAGTGGGCCCCTCTTCCAGGCTGTGCACCCCGGGTCCTCTGTTGAGGGATGACTGTGCTATGTCACAGGTGAGTGCCGTCCCCCCAGGGCAGTTCTGGGCTGCTGGGCTGTGTAGGGAGGCTCCCAGTCTGCTCAAATGATGGCTGAATGGGGCTTTGTTAATTCACACTGCTCCACCTTCCCAACTCTGGGACAATCAGCTGAGGTTGCAGGGAAGGCTAATGTCCACGCCCAGTTTTGTGGTGTGTGCCTGTTATTTGAAGCACTTCCGTCACACTGGGTTGTCTGGGGCAGCTCTGGGCTATGGGGCTGGCGATGGGCAGGAGTGTTTCCTGTCCACCAGGATGGTGGCTGTGAGCGGACACCCCCCTTTTCTTGGGAAGTTGTGGTGTTTAGTGAATTTTCTCAGCCACTGGATTATTGCCTTTTGTCTCAGAGCTCTCTTAGTTCTGCTCTTGACTTGACCTGCCGAAATTGCAAGTCTTTGAAGCTTTCTGTATTGGGCTTCTTAGAGTAATTGTTTTAGAAAAAGAAAAAAGGATTAAAAAAAAAAAAAAAAAAAAAAGGGCCCTCCTCAGAGATCTAATGGGTTATTGAAATGATAATAGACAAAGCAACCAGGGCCATTAAGGAAAGGTCCACAGGTCAGAGAGATCAGCTTTTCTTCAGGATTTGTATATGCACCTCAAGGCCTGAGCTCCGCCCTTCCCCTTTCTGTGTTCACCAGAACTCCAAAAATCCTCTGCTTTTATTTTGGAGTTTTTCGTGTTTTTTTTTTTTTTTTCTATGCCTGTCTCCTCTCTGCTGGGCTGGCTGCTCTCAGATTCTCTGGTGTCTGGTCTCAGTCTATCTATGGTTGGAGTTTGGATCAGTAGAATGAGTTTCCGATAAGGGCTGCCACTGCAGTTCTCCCTTCTCCTTCCCGGAGCTGACAGCCCCTCCTCCCACGGGACTGAGCCTGGCAGGGAGGGGCGCGGGTCCCCTGGCCGCAAAAACTTACAGATTTCGCTGATCTCAGCAGTTCGACATTTTCATGAGTGTTGTATGAAGTATGCCCAAAGACAGATTGCTCTGTGGTGTCCAGTCCACGCAGTTCCTGGCTTTCTACCTACTTTCCTGGAGGAGTAACTAAAACATACAGCTCACAAGTCTGCCATCTTGCCCCGCCTCCTACACCGACCACTTTCATTTTATAGGCAAGGAGACCCAGGCCCAGAGAGGGCCAGTTTGTGTAAAAGTGTCTTACGCAGCTGTGGGGATGCACGAGTCCAAATTCTGTAGGGCAGGCAGCAAACTGGCAACTCCGATGAAGGTGTCTGATGAATTCCTCAGGAACCACCTTGCTGGCTAGCTGAAGAAGTGAGGGTCCTCTCTCTTCTCCCTGAAAAGTCTTCAACTGATTGGATTACATCCAGCTGGTTGAATTCTCTCATTGCAGAAGACGCCCTTCGTTGATATAATCAGTCACAGCTGCAGTCAATTGATTGATGATTTAATAAACCAGCCTTCCTGTTTATTAGCCAGCCACAAGTGTCCTTACGGTAATGGTTAGGCCAGTGCTTTCTTCACCAGACCCCTGGACACCATCACCTGGCCAAGTGGACACATAAACCTGATCATCACAGCCTCCCCCACCCATGAGCTCCTCAAGGTCTTGATCTTTCATTCATTCATTCACTCCAGGCAGAGGGAAAAGCAAGCACAAAGGTCCCGAGGCAGGACTGCCTTTGGCATGTTGGAGAACCATCTAGAAGGCCAGCGTGGCTGGAGCAGAGAGAGGACAGTTAAAGGAGCAGTGGTTGGAGAAGTGGGTGAGGTAAGGCCTTCAGACCGTGGAAGGGAGCCTGGCTCTTATTCCAACTGCCCAGGAAGTCTCGGGAAGATGCCTGACTGAGAGCAGACACCGAGAAGACGATGGCAGGATGACAAATGTGTCCTCACCCTCTGGAGTGCAAGTCACTTGGAGAAGGCAGCTAAAAGGCTATTCATGAGAGTGTGACCAGTGCTATGATGGGGGCCCATGGGGGCTACGATGGGGCCCACAGAGAAGGGGCACCCTCTCCCAGCCTGAGGGGGTGAGACTACTTCCCAGGGGAGGAGACGTTTCAGCTGAGACCTGGTGGCTGAATGCGAATGCCAGGCTGAGAAGCAATTACAAGGGAGGAGCTGGGAAGTGGCACTCCAGGCAGAGGGGACTGCAAGCACCAAGGCCGGGGAGAGAAAGCCTGGAGCATTTGAGAAAATGTTAGAGGTTTAAAATGACTAGATTTTAGGATGCAAGCAGTAGCTGGCTTGTGGAGGGGACAGGGTCTACTTCTCATTAATATATTGTGAATCCTTTCCTATACCAGTAACCATTTTTCTACTATTGGCTTTTTAAGGACTGCATACTATTCCACTGCATATGTAACCAGGCCCCCAATGTTAGACATTGAGGTTGTTTGTAGTTTTTCCCTGTTATAAGCAGTGCTGAGGTGAACATCTTTATCCTTATAGCTTTGTGCACATTTATCGTTATTTCCCTACAGCAAAGATGGCAAGTCTTGGAGGCTGCCTGGTGGACACGCTTGAGCTCCCTTGGGGGCTCTGGGCCTGGGTCAGACTTTGTTTGCCAAACCAGTCCCAAGGCTTCTTGGGTGGTCCTTTGCTGGGTTTCTCCTTGAGGGGCCCTAATCAGGGAGCTGCTGGGAGAAGGCTTGGGAGAGAGGCAAAGAGCTGTCATCATGCAGAAGAGGGAGGAGCCCTAGATCCAAGGCCCCAGCATGTCCTGCTGGCTGTGCGTTTGTCTGTACAGCCAGCCTGGTGCCTCAGCTCCTAGCCCCTTATTATGGAGGCAACAAAAGGTATTCAAATTGACCACAGACTGGGTTCAAATCACAGCTCTACAATTTAAGAACCAAGAAACCTTGGGCAAAATTGTCTCTCTGAATCTCAATTTCTTCATCTGTAAAAAGGGGAAAATAACCTGGTAGGGTTACTGTGAAAGTTAAATGAGACTAACAAGGGACTGGCCCATAGTCCACGCTCCCAGTAAATGACAGTGTCTGTTTTCATTGTCATCTTGGGCCTCCATCCTTTATTATTATTATTATCATAAGAGTTTCAATTACATGAACTAGAACAAATGTAGGTCACGATTGTAAGGTGTTAATAATAGGACATTATATGGAGAAAATACAATTAATGCAAACTAAGGACTACAGTTAACAGTAACATTATAATATTCTTTCATTAATTGTAATAAAGGCACTATACCAAAGCTAAGAATCAATAATAGGGGGGTGTTCTAGGTTGCTAATGCTGCCGGGATGCAAAACACCAGAAATGGATTGGCTTTTATAAAGGGGGTTCATTTGGTTACACAGTTAGTCTTAAGGGCATAAAGTGTCCAGGGTAACACATCAGCAATCAGGTACCTTCACTGGAGGATGGCCAATGGTGTCCGGAAAACCTCTGTTAACTGGGAAGGCACATGGCTGGTATCTGCTCCAAAGTTCTGGTTTCAAAATGGCTTTCTCCCAGGATGTTCTCCTCTAGACTGCATTTCCTCAAAAATGTCACTCTCAGTTGCTCTTGGGGCATTTGTCCTCTCAGCATCTCTGGAGCAAGAGTCTGCTTTCAATGGCCATCTTCAAACTGTCTCTCATCTGCAGCTCCTCTCTCAGCTCCTGGGCATTCTTCAAAGTGTCCCTCAGGGCTGTAGCTCCTCTTCAAAATGTCACTCTCAGCTGCAAACGTTCCTTCTGTTTGTCAGCTCATGTATATGGCTCCAGTGATCTAATTTAGACCCACCCTGAACGGGTGGGGTAACACCTCCATGGAAATTATCCAATCAGAGTCATCACCCACAGTTGGGTGGGGCGCATCTCCACGGAAACACTCAAAGAATTACAATGTAATCAACACTGATACATCTGCCCACATAAGATTACATCAAAGATAATGGTGTTTGGAGGGACATAATACATTCAAACTGGCACAGGGTATGAGATTTTTTTTTTTTTTTCAGAAAAATGAGAATGTTCTCATATTGATTGTGGTGGTGAATGCATAATTATGTGATTATACCAACAACCATTGATTGTACACTTAGGATAGATTGTATGGTGTGGGAATAAAACTCTTTAAAATAAAACAGCTTTATTGAGGCAAGATTCACATACCATACAATTCACCCATTTAAAGGGTACAATTGAATGGCTTTTAGTATATTCACAGAGTTCAGCAACCATCACCATAATCAATTTTAGAAATTTTTCATCACCCCATAAAGAAACCTCATACTCTTTAGCAATCACTCCCCATTTCCCTCCCCCAGCCCTGGGCAACCACTAATCCACTCTCTGCCTCTATAGATTTGCCTATCCAGACATTTCACATAGGTGGAATCATGAGTACATGATTTTTATGACTGGCTCCTTTCCCTTAGCATAGCATTTTCAAAGTTCATCCATTCTGAAGCATGAATCAGTAATTCCTTCTTTTTAATTGCAGAATAATATTCCATTGAATGGACAGACCACATTTTATTTATCCATTCATCAGTTGAAGGACATTTGGGTTGTTCTTACTTTTTGGCTATTATGAATAATGCTGCTATGAACATTTGTGTATGAGTTTTTGTGTGGATA
The DNA here is from genome assembly GCF_015220235.1 of Choloepus didactylus. Classification (NCBI taxonomy): domain Eukaryota; kingdom Metazoa; phylum Chordata; class Mammalia; order Pilosa; family Megalonychidae; genus Choloepus; species Choloepus didactylus. The sequence continues at coordinate 48,451,000 of NC_051325.1, forward strand.
TATGTTTTCATTTCTCTTGGGTATATACTTAGGAGTGCAATTGGTGGCTTGTGTGGTAACTCTATGTTTAACCTTTTGAGGAACTGCCTGACGGTTTTCCAAAGCAGCTGCATCATTTGACATTCCCATCACCAGGTTGTGAGGGCTCCAATTTCTCCACATCCTTGCCCACACTTGTTGTTAGCTCTCTTTTTGATTATGGCCATCCTAGCAGATGGGAAGTGCTATCTCACTGCGGTTTTGATTTGCATTTCCTTGATGGCTAATGTCACCATCATTTTTGATGCAATCGAGCTCATGTCCAGGGGTAGAGAAGTCCTGAACTACTCTCTTCCCATTGTGAGAAAACCAACCTGTCCCAAAGAAAGAGAGAAAAAAAAAAAGTATACAGAAAAAGATGTCCATTGCTGCCTCATGACATTCCTTCAAATGGCTCTGCCATAAATGAGTTAACCATTTCCCTGTTTGGGGGCACTGGGTAGTTTCTAATCTTTTTCTGTTATTTCTAATAATTATAAACACCAGTTGTCACATGGAAAATGCCCATAATAACTGAACAAAAGCAAGATAAAAAATACTCAGTTTAGTCATTATAGCTGGAAAAATATATATGTTTGTTAATTCATTCATATGTTTTGTGAGCACCAAAACTATGCTCCCAGCCCTGTGCTGGCTTATGGACAAAGGCAGGAAAGGAATCAGCCAAATGAACATACTACTTGTGTTAGGGGTCATGGGGATCCAGGTGATAGATTTCCCACCCTACCCCACCTCTATTTCCCAAACTCTCTCTACAGTTATCCTATTGCCTTGGCAGCCACAAAAATGAAGGGGAAGAAGAAAAAACTATCGACCGAAGAATGATGGGAGAAGCATTTCTTGAGCCAGACTCTTCAAGGCTATTATTTCATTGATCCAACACTGGTGGGGGGAGGGAGTAATAACAATACTCATATGATGGCATTTACTGCAGGCCTGGCACGGTTCCACCAGTTAGGTGCTGCTACGGTTCCTGTTTTACAAATGAGGAAACTGAGGCTTGGAAGGAGATGCCCTTCAGCTCTGATGGTCCGTCCCTCCACGTTACTCACACACGTGCAGAGCTTCACAGTAAGCTCCTGTTCACAGTCGGTTCCACATCTGCATGCATGGGCACATAAAGAAGCACATCTGCCACCCCCAGATATGCAGGTGCATGCACATACAGGACCACATGTATCCAAAGGCATGCCCGTGGGAATACACATGCACACGGGGCCTGAAGCACATGCCCATGTGCACACTGGCTGTACACGTTTGGACCTAGCCCCGCCTGAGAGCGGGGAAGATGGTGCAGATAAAGGAGCCAAAGGCCAGCTTTCACCTCCTCCCTGCACCCTCAAATCACCATCTGCTGCTGGCGGGTATGTGCAGGACTGGCTGTGGTGTGGACAGATTCAAGGGCCGGGACGCCTTGCGCTAGAAACCCAGGGCCACGGGGCTGCAGAAGCTCAGCGTCACCACCTGCTGGACAACACTGGCCCCCGCCGGATAGCCTGAGCTGAAGGCTCCGGTGTGCCCAGCCTTGTGCCAGGGGCTCCAGGAGTTGAGCAAAAGAAGGCAGGGTCTGGGACAGACAGAGAGGAATGTGGGATGCAATGAGGGACGGACACTGGAGCTTTGGGCATGACGGCCGTGGCTGCCCTTTACGTTCACCGCTTGGGGTTTGGGAGGTTATGACTTTCCTTGTGGGCGGGCTACAGCCTGCCCCACCGCCCCCAGCCCTAGATACACGGGAAATCTGCCAGGACCTTTGCTGGCCTTGGGGCCTCTTCTGGGTCCAGACCCCTCCCTGTTCCCCCATTCCCACCCCCCTACACCCCCATTGTCCCCTCCTGCCCTCTGCCAGTTGGGAGGCTTAGCCAGGGTGCAGAGCGCTGGAAAAGTTCGTGCTTTTGGCGTCCTCTAGTGGCCAAAGAGAGTAAACCTCTGGATCCCTCAGAGAGCTGGAGAGCCAGTCAGCTGCCGATGATGATGATGATGATGATGGTGGTTACTGATCAATGAGCACTTACCATGTGGAGGCACTGTTAGGTGATTTGACACCTAATTTAAATTCCTGCGATAACTCTTTCAAGGTAGGAATCATTGTCACCACTTGTTGGGGATCAAATCATGTCCCCCATAAAGACATGTTAAGTCCCAACCCCTGTGGGGGTGAACCCATTTGTAAAGAGGACTTCTGGGGATGTTATTATTAGTTAAGGTGTGCACTCATTTGTGGATAGGATCTTTAAAGATCCTATTTAGATGAGGCCAAATTGAATCAGGAAGCGCCTTAATCCATATGACTGGAGTCTTGGAAGCAGAGGAAATTTGGATGCAGCAGTCAGAAGAAGCCAGAAGGTAACAGAAGCCAAGGAAGGAGAGAGAGGTCTCCACATGATGGCACAGAGATTGAGCCACCCCCAGCATGCTACAGACTGCGGAGAGAACACGGCCTGCCCTGCCTTGGTGTTGGACTTCTAGCCTCAAAAACTGTGAGACAGTCGTTTCCTGTTGTCTGAGCCAACCAGTTTGTGGCATTTGTCCTAGCAGCCCTGGCGAACTAAGACAACACGTGATATGAATAATCTGAGACTTGGAAAAGGGACTTCTCCAGGTCACATGGCTGGTTGGTGGCAGAGTCTGCACAAGACAGAGTTTGAAAGGACATAGTGCCAGGTGTGATTATTTGTCTGTCTCTCTTTCCCATTACTCTGTGTGCTCCCAGGAGCAGGGACCCTCTATATTATGTTCTTTGCTCCATCTCCAGTGCCCAGAATAATTTCTTCACATAGTAGGTGCTCAATAAAGATGCATTAAATCAATGAATAGATGGACAGATGGATGAATGAATGAATGAATGAATGAAGCAGCATTTAGTTCAAATCTTGAAGGAAGGGTGGGGCTTTAGCGAGTGCTTCTCAGGCAGTCTAGGGATTCCCTCCATAGACAGGTGAGACGCAGGCTGTGTGTGCTCGGGGGCAGTCCTAGCATGGCCTGCTGCCTTTCCCTGGGACCCACAAATCCAGCCTGTGCTCAGGACCAGGTGTGTCCGCCTGGCAGGATGACATGCAATCCCCTCATAGATAAGGGGATGCTGGTACACTCCTTCCCCTCTGTCCTGAGCAACTGTAAACATTCACTGGAGACAGTCAGACTCTGCTGGGCGTGTTGCATGACCTCCAGTTCACTATCCGTCCCTGGTGGGGAGGGATCAGGGTTCCTCCACTGCGGCAGCACACACACACACACACACACACACACACACACACACACACACACACACGAAAGAGGAGTGCTGTGTGTAAAACAATCGGCCATGGATTGAGACCCCCTAGCTATGAGGAACCAATGCCCACTAGCGAAGCTGACCTTTCTCTGTCTCTTCTCTATGTGAGTGAAACCATCTTTCCATGAGAGCCTGAGTTGCGCTTTTGCTGGTGACCCCAACACCTGTGTTGGAGTGGGTTGATGTCTCTTTAGGTGTCTCTCCTTCTGATCGACACTATGGGTCTTGAATGCCAGGGTGAGGACTTCACACTTATTTATTGGGCACTGGGGAGCCATGGGAGGCTGTAGAGTAGAGGAAGCATTTGAGCATAATGATCATTTAGCTGAGAGTTGAATGTCAGATAAGAAGACAGGGCCCTGTGCTGGGGACTAGACTGGCTCAGATACAACTGCCCTCACCCAGCCCCACCAAAGAGCTGGTGCTCAGGTGATGTGATTGCACCATGATGCACTCCTTGGGGAGAAAGCATGTCTCCAGAAGGCCTGGGCCAGGTGGTCTACAAGCTCCCTGAGCGGGAGAAGCCAGATGCCTCAGAGATTATTAATCATAGATTTGCCCAACACCCTTTGTGTGCCCAGCCTAATTGGGGGGAGGGGGTGCTGCCCAGGTCAGGCCTGGGGTCGTACGATGTGTGTGGGTCCCTGGTCTTGCAGCATGTCTGAGCCCCCTGCTGCAAAGTGAGTGGGCTATTCCACAGAAGAAGAAACTGGGGTTCAGAAACTGGGGAGGAGTGATGGATCCACAAAAATCCAGCTGCACCAGCTGTCTCCTTTACTGGGCTCCAGGCCATCTTTTCTGTCTGGGTCTTTTCTGAATGTCAAGAATGCCTGTGTTGTGCCACACTGTTTATTTAGCACAGACCCTCTGTTATGTGCCTTCATATTCCATCACCTAATTATTCCTCCAGCAACCTGGAGAGAGGGATTGTTGTTATTTACCTCTTACAGATGAGGAAGTAGAGAGCCCAGAGAGGTGAAGTTGCTTACCCAAGGCCACACAGCAGTAAACAGCAGAGCTGAGATTCAGCCCACACTCCAGAGGCTGCCTCCTTAGCACCCCCTGACCTGGCTCCTGTCCTGGTCTGAGTTGGAGAGACCGGAAACTCAGCCTCACCAGGAGGGGGCAGTATGTCCTCAAAGTTAAGTCCTGCTTCCCAGAACTCGGGTCCCCAGGGCTCTCCCTGCTGGGATCAGCCTCTGCAGCAACATCTGGCCTGGAGCCTCCACTCAGGACCAAGCTCTGGTGGGGTCTGAAGTGGGAGAGGGGTGCAGAGAAGTATAAACCACAGTCCTCCAATGAGGTGAGCCGATAGTTCGCAGAAAAGGCAATGCAATGGCTTTTACATATCAGATGGGCAAAGTTACCCAGTTGGTGAGGATATGGGGAAACTGGCACCCTCATATATTGCTGGTGGGGTTAAACTCGGCTAGTGCCTACAATGTGGCAATATCTATCAACATTAAAAATGCACAGGTATCCAACAGAAATTTGTGCTACCTTCACTTCTAGCAGAACTGCACTGTCCAATTTGGAAGCCTCCAGCCACTGGTGGCCTTGAGCACTTGAGATGTGGCTCGTCCAACCTGAGATGTGCTGAATGAGGAAAAAAAAAAAGCAAAATACTGCATTACTGATTTTTTTTTTATATTGATGGTGCGTTGAAATGATAATATTTTGGATAGATCAGGTCAAATACTTTTAAAAATTAGTTCCACCTGTTCCCTTTTGCTTTTTTTCAATGTAGCTGCTAGAATATTTAAAATTACATATGTGGCTTGCATATATAGCTCACATTATGTTTTAGTGGACAGCACTGTGCATAGATGCACTAGTCAGAATATCCCAAATTAAGAAAGGCTCAAATGCCCACTGACAGTAGGATGGCTAAATAAGTTGTGCTATGTTCATATGATGGGATACTAAACAAGAGTGAGAATAAATGAATGACAGCCACTTACAGAGTGCGAGAGAAGCTCACAAATATGATTTGGAGCAAAAGAAGCTTCACACAAAATAGCACATATTGTGTGATCCCCCTTATACTAAAGTCAAAAGAGGTAACACTAATCTATGAGGTTGTAAGGCAGGATGATGGTTCCTCTTTGTAGGCAATGAGGGGCTTCTGGCAATGTTCTCTTGATCTGGACACTGTGATCAGGGATGCATTCACTTTGTGAAAATTCAAGCCAAACACTTATAATCTATGCTCTCAGTACTCTATATATGTTAGATATCAATAAAGAGTTCCCCCCAAATACATTTACCCTTTAACTCAGCAATTCCACATTTAGGAATTATACTACAGATACATTTTTACGTGTGTGAAGTGAAGTATGTACAAGGTTATCCATTGCAGTTTTTATAGTAGCAAAAGATTGGAAGCAATCTAAATGTTCATTGATAGGGGAACGATTGAATAAATTAAGGTACATGCGTTCAATGGAATACTCTTTACTCTGAAACCCTTATTACAAGTGAGGCAGCTACACATTATCAAGAAAGTGAAAAGACAAACTACAGAATGAGAGAAAATATTTGGAAACCACAAATCTGATAAGGGATTAATATCCAGACTATATAAAGAACTCCTACAACTCAACAACAAAAGAAAACCCAACTTTAAAATGGGCAAAGGGCTTTGTTCCAGTTTGCTAGTGCTGCCATTTTGCAAACCACCAGAAATGGACTGACTGTTATAAAGGGGGTTTATTTGGTTAAAAAGTTACAGACTTAAGGCCATAAAGTGTCCATGGTAAGGCATCAACAATAGGGTACCTTCACTGAAGGATGGCCATTGGTGTCTGGAAAACCTCTATTAGCTGGGAAGGCACATAGCTGGTGTCTGCTTGTTCCCAGGTTGCATTTCAAAACGGCATTCTCCAAAATGTTGCTCTTGAGGCGTTTTGTCCTCTCTTAGCTGCAGCTACTCTTCAAAATGTCACTCTCAGTTGCTCTGAGGTCCCTCTGTTTGTGAGCTCTTTTTATAGGACTCCAGTGAACTAATCAAGATCCACCCTGAATGGGGGGGACTCATTTCCATGGAAACATTCAATCAAGAGGTCACACCCTAAGGTGTCACTCACAGTTGGGTGGGTCACATCTCCACAGAAAAACTCAATCAGAAGGTTCCAACCTAATCAACATTAATACTTCTGCCCCTACAACATTGCATCAAAGAACATGGCATTTGGGGGACATAATACATCCAAACCAGCACAGGCTTGAACAGACATTTTTCCAAAGAAGATATACAAATAGCCAATAAGCACATGAAAATATGCTCAACATCATTAGCCTTTAGGGAAATGCAAACCAAAACCACAATGGTGAAGTAGAAAACTAGGCTTCACTGGCTGTCAGAGGCATTTGTTTTCAGCTAAATATGCTGATTGCTGCATATATTACCAAACAGAAACACAAAAACAAAGCACAATGAGATACTGTTTCACATTCACTAGAATGGCTATTGTTAGAAAAAAAAAAAAAACAGAAAATAACAATTGTTAGCAGGGATACAGAGAAACAGAAATCTTTACACATTGTTGGTGGGAATGAAAATGGTGCAGCCACTGTGGAAAGCAGCTTGATAGTTTTTCAGAAAGCTGAACATACAATTACCATATGGTCCAGCAATCCCACATCTGGGTATAGGGCTCCAAAGAATTGAAAGCAGGGGAAACAGGTAAATCAATGTTCATAGCAGCATTATTCACAATAGCCAAAAGGTGGAAGCAGCCCAGGTGTCCATCAACAGATGAATGGATAAACAAAATGTGACATATCCATACAATGGACTATTATTCAGCCATAAAAAGGAATGAAGTTCTGATACATGCAACAACATGGATGAACCTTGAAGTCATCATGTCAGATGAAGTGAGCCAGACACAAAAGGACAAATACTGTATGATTTGAATCAATTAGCAAATTCATAGAGACAGAAAGAAGATCACAGGTTCATAGGGGCTGGGGGGAGGGAAAATGGAAAGTTATTGCTTAAGGGGTGCAGAGTTTCTGTTCAGAGTGATGAAAAGTTTTGGTAATGGATATTGGTGATTGTAGCACAATACTGTGAAAGTAATTACAATCACTGAATTGTACACATGGACCTGGTTAAAATGGGAAATGTGGTGTATATATATGTTACCACAATAAAAATTACCCCCCTCCAAAGTAAAATGTCTATAAAGGAAAGGTGAAGAAGAATATTCAAGATATAATGAGTGATAACAACCAAGGGACACTAGTGTATAAGGTATATTTCCATTTGTTTAAATATATCAAAATACTAAACAGAAGAGGCAGAGAGGGGAAAGGTGTGAAATTTCCAGACCAGATCACCAAGTACGGAATTCACAGAGTGGGTGGGACGGCGTGGTCTGGGACCTGTCCCTGGAGTCGCTCCCCCCCTCCCCCCGACTTTGAGAATACGACGTGGGAGGGGCTCGGGGAGGAGCACGGCTCCCCAGAGGCCGCAGCTCTCAGCCCACTCCCCATGGGATAGATGCCTGGGGGAACAGGACACAGGTGCAGATGCAGGGGCCTGGGAGGATTCTGGGTTCAATGTGACCGGGAGGATGGGGGGAGCTGGCAGGGGGTCATCTTGGGTCTGTCCCATAGCACCTCTGGGGTGGACGAGCAGCCTTAGCAGCCAGATGCTGGAGTTGGATGCTGGATCCCTAGGGCTGAAGCGGGAATTGCCAGCAACCTCTAGGAAGAGAGGTGCATCCACCAAGGTCAAGGGAACCCCAGGGGAGAAGGGCCCTGTGGTGAGGGGTGTCTCCGTGGGGCCCACAGTTCTGTTCCTCAGCAGAAAGGGGCAGCTTTAAACATGAGCTGGGCCCAGCGAGCTGGAAGCCAGCCAGGAGGGGGCAGCTCTGGCAAGACCCTTCCTCTGCCCTCACCGCCCCACCCTGGCCCCTCGGCCCCCTATGGAGGAGGGGAGTGAGGAGAAGGAGCCCCCCCAGGGCCTTTCCCACCACAGGTGCCTGCCTGAACCAGGCCTGAGCTGGGAGAGGGGAAGGGTTACATCCAGCTGGGAGTTTTGATAAGTTGCTTGACTGGACATTTCCAATTTGACTTCAGCCTGTCTTTGTGGCTTAAAGTGACAGTAGAACTGTGTGTTATCTGAGAGTCGGCTGGGACAAGGACATTCCACTCTTGTGCTCTCACTCTCTAGCAGGCTCGCCCAGGGCTCTCTCTCGGCTGGCAGAAGCAGGGGAGGGAGGGAGGAGACAGCGGGAGAGATGGATGGGGGGGAGGAGAGGGAAGGAGAGAAAGGAGAGGAGGAGAGCTGGAAGACATCTTGAGTCCTGGGCTCAGAATTAGCACATTGTCACTTCTAGCACGTTCTATTGGCTAAAGAGTGTCCCAAGACCAACCCAGATACAAGGGGTGGGGAAATAGACTTTACTCTTGAATGGAGGAGTGACAAAGTCACATTATAAAGCTGTATGAACAGATGGAGTGGTGGAGAATTGGCCATTTTTTACAATCAATCTACTAAAAAGGGCCTAGCCTTACTGGCGAGGGAATCTGGAAATGCAGACTAGCTACATGCCCAGGAAGAAGAGGAGGTGAGTTTGGAGATGAGCTTGTCAATCTCTTCCACACTTGCCCATTCCCCCCAGGGCAACTGGGACACACCTACTGTGAGCTCAGCCCAGAGTGGTAGCTTAGAGAGAGCAAGGACGCAGCTCTGTGACCTTTGATCTCTCACTTCTGCTCTCAGGGCCTCAGTTTCCTTATCTTTAAAATGGGAATAATAATTGATATTAACAATAATCACCTCCCACTGATATGGGGGTGATGAAAGCACGTCATCATTTTGTGAAAGTCTCACCCTTTGCTAGGAATGGATGACACTGTCCCTGCCATCAAAGCTGTTCAACAACCAGAGGGGATAAGAAGGCAAGACAGGTCCCCAGGCCTGGTGAGACTGGAGGTCCTGGCACATGGGGAGGGCCCCATGGCTGAGCCTCGGAAGGTGACGTGCAGAGTCCGGAGAGACTCAGTGACAGGGTCTGGCTTGTCTGGGAAGGCGGACGGCACATGGTGTATTGAAAGGTCCCGGACCCCACTATTTAAAGCAGCAATTCCCAACGGTGGGATGTTGGCTGAGCTGGAAGCTGACGCACACTTGCGTGCTTGCTCCTTGGCAGGATGAGATTGAAAAAGGGGGAAGAAAAAAAAAAAAAAAAAAAGAATGAGAGATTAAAAACAGATTATTGGGGAGAAAAGTATTCCAGGAGCAAGACGACCGTCTCTGCAGCCGCTGGCTCCTTGCCACCCATTCCCTGGCGCTGACACAGGGCTGGCTGAAGAAGGTGTTTCTCCCGGGATTGTTCAAGCCGAGGGCCTGGTCAGCAGGAGGCTGAAGCCAGCTCCACTCCTGCCAGGGGGCCAAACTCCACACAAGGCTTAAATATACCCACAACCTGACAACATGCCTTAGACACCCTGCTAAACACTTTCCAAGCTCCTTAAATCCGCTCCTCGAGGTGTATTCCGTTATTGTTCCATTTCCAAGATGGGCCAAAGAGGCCCAGAGAGGTTAACTGGCTTGCCCACAGTCACCCAGCCAGCCAAGGGAATCCATTCGATTTCAGTGCCTTATCCTATGCCTGGGGTGTGGGCAGAGCAGGGAGGGGGTTAGGATGGCAAGGGAGAATGTTCCAGGGGGAAAGGGTTAGTATGAGAGGCAGCAGGATGCAGTGGTTAAGGGCCCAACTGTGGAATCAGATTTTGGGGGTGTTCGTTACAGCAGCATGATCTGGCCTATCCTGATTGATACAAGTCACGATAAACTAAGTTACATGTCCTTAAAAATGCTAAGGACTACCCCTCTTCCTCTCAGGGGCAGGATTTTTAAAGAAAGTCGTGGGGTTGGGGGAAGGTGCCAGTTGAGCAGCCAGCAGCCTAAACTCGGCTTGGCCCCTCACTGGCTCCCCACCTCCGAGCCAGCATTCCTCACCCTCCCTGCCTATTTCACAGCCGCATGCTGGGGACCAAAGGAGACAGGGGAGCATGACAGCTCTCAGCACAGAAAAGCCATGAGGTATTGTTATTTTTATTACACAGTGGGGTGAGGGCGATGATTTCCCACAGGCATGAGTCACAAGTGGTGGAATTCCAGGCATGGGCGGGGCCGGTTCTGGGCAGCAGAGCCCAGATTCCACATGGAGCAGCCACCCAGACCCGGAGCCTCCAGGGGCCACACCCTCCCTCCTTGGCTGCTGGTGGGTGTGATGAAGGAGTCAGTGACTGTCATAGTCACATGGGTCATTAGGGGCACAGCCTCCAGCCCCCAATGCTTGTTAAGGAGGCTCAGAGAAGGCGATGCACTTGCTCAGGGTCACACAGCCAGGGGAAGCTGGCCTAGATCTCAAAACCCCCAGTCCTGCACCACACTGCCTCCCAAATGGTTCCAATTCTAGGAAGAAGATATTTGAAGAGACATTTGAAGTGAACTCCGGGGTGACAATTCAGGGCAGGGGGAGTCGGGGGACGCAAATAGCCTCAGGTGAGAGCGTAACTTCCCTCTTCTCTATCTCATGGAAGCTCACCTAAGAACCTTTGAGCTTTTATACTTGCATACTTCCCCAAATCTTCATTAGTATTGAGGCTATTGGTGATAATAATAACTGCTACCTGTACTGAGCACTTCCTAAACTCCCCATCATGAAATGGAGGACTTCACATGCCAGTGTCATCTCATCAGAAGGCCCTGAAACCTTAGATCCATGGCAACAAGGTCACAAAATGAAATAAGGTCAGAGCTGGGATTCGAACCCAGGCCCAAGAGCCTGCAGGATCTGTCTCCTGAAGCAGGACACTCTACCACTTCGACTGAGGACCTGCCAGGGCAGGGTTCTGTCCAGTGTGTCCCCTCTGGGGATGAGAAAACAGTCCAGGAGCACAGGACCCCTGATCACCTAGGCCTGCTCGTGCAGGGTGGGGAGGGAGATGGTGCAGGAACCTGAAGGTGGACCCCTCCCCACAGTGACAGGGATGGCAGCCAGCCCTTAAGGACCAGCACTTCGTATCAGTTATTTCATTTCATCTTCACCCACATTAAAGCGATCAATTTCCCTCACCCATTTTGTAGAGGAGAAAACTTGGGCTCAGGGAGGTGAACTAGCTTGTCATGTCGTGGGGCCAGGAAGTCGGGAATTGAGGTGCTAAAGTCTGGCCTCTTAACCACCAGGTAAATCCACCCTCCCGCGGGGAGGAAGGGAGAGGCAGCCTGACCAACCTCCCTCGTGGCCCACCCAGCCCCAAGGTTCTAGGCTCCTGAGCATCCCGTGGTCCTAAGAAACCCAAATTCCCCAAGTGGAGGTGCCACTGTGTTTGATTTAACCTTCTCTGGCTCTCAGCCACCCCCCAGATTGACACATGGGGTGCAGTCCAGAGGGCTGAGGTACCCTGTAGGGGCTGGTGACCCCACCGAGAGCAGGGCTGACCATGCCAGATTTGGAAATCTCCAGAAGCCCTTCTCCCCGCATTTGTGCTCTCCTTGGCATTCACCTGGGACTTAAACACTCACTAAATTTGGCAGAAGAAAAATGGGGTGTCCTGACAGCCCTTCCAAACTTTCGACTATGTCCTCACAAGCACAATCAGTCTCCCTGTTCTCCAGTCGAGTCAGAGGGTAGGCTGGGGAATGGGATCTGGCTGGGGCTGGCCTTTGAGGTCTTGCGGTCCAGACTAGGAGTCAGAACTGTCTTCCTGTGAGGAAGGCAGCTGTCACCATAAGCCCCATCCTCCTATGGCCTTAGAATCAGCTCTTGTCTAGAACCCATTGCCCACTCCCCTTCCTGCCTTCCCCCTTGCCTGTAGAACCTGACTTTGTTCTGGTGTAGGGAGTGGGCAATGTGCTCAAGGAAGAAAGCAGTTCAAGGCCCTCCAGTCCCCTGGGCTGGTTTTTAGGGAGGGGCACGTGTATTGTCTGGGTGTGCCAGTTTGGATATATTATGTCCCCCAAGAAAAAGCCATGATCTTTTAATTCAATCTCGTGGGATATTAGGATTAGGTTGTTTCCATGGAGATGTGACCCACTCAACTGTGAGTGACACCTTTGGTTAGGGTGTGACCTCTGATTGAATGTTTCCATAGAGGTGTGGCCCCGCCCATTCAGTGTGGACCTTGATTAGTTCACTGAAGTCTTAAAAATGGGCTCTCAAACAGAAGGACCTCAGAGCTGCAGCTGAGACACATTTTGAAGACAGCCGTTGAAAGTTGATGCCATTTTGAAATGCAACCTAGGAGCAAGCAGATGCCCGCCACGTGCCTTCCCAGCTAACAAAGCTTTTCCAGACGCCATCGGTGTTCTTCAGCGAAGTTACCCTACTGTAACTTTGTTTGGACTTTTCCATGGCCTTTGTTTGGACATTTCCATGGCCATAAGACTGTAACTTTGTAACCAAATAAACCCCCTTTATAAAACCCAATCCATTTCTGGTGTTTGCAAACAGCAGCATTAGCAAAGGAACACTGGGTTAAGTCATGCTAGCTGCTGTAACAAATAACTCCCAAATTTCAGTGGCTTTACACCATAAATGTTTGTTTCTCTCTCACGCCACAGTACAGTGAGTCTCAGCAGGCAGGCTCTGCTCTTGCAGGCAGTTAGGGACTGAGACTCTTCCTGTTTGTGGCTCTGCCTTCCTCATCCTTAGAGTACTTTCCTTTCAGTGGGCAGGTGGGGAAAGAGAATGAAGATTGCAGGGAGGAGATTTGGAGATTGTCATAGGCCAGATCTGAATGTGGCATCATTTTGCTCACATTCCATTGGCCAAAACTCAGTCACATGGCCACATCTAGCTGCAGGGGAGACTGGGAAATGTAGTTGAACTGGGTGTCCAGAAAGAAGGGGAAATGTAGTTGAGCTAGGTGTCCAGAAAGAAGAGAAGAAGATAGTTATTGGTAAGCACTAGCAGTCTTTCACAAGAATGTGACCCAGTTTTGATCAATGAGACATAAAGGAAAGTCTATTGCTGGGTTCTGAGAAGAATTTGCTTCAATTATAAAAAGGTAGGTGGAGAGAGGGTCCCCTATTCTTCCGCTTTAATTGTGTGAGGATGTGATGCTGAAACCTTGGCAGCCATTTTGTGGCCATGAGGAGCCAAATCTGAGGGCTAAAGACAGCAACACACTGGTAGAGCTGTATTATGGGTCCTGGACAACATAATGGAGCCTCTGATTTAACCAATCCCGGAACCACCCAATTTCTAGATTTCTTATTACAAGAGACCACAAAGATCCTTATTGTTGAAGTTGCAAGTAGTTTGGTATTCTGTTATGTGCAGTCTAAAACCTCCTGATCGTCACTCAAGTTTGAATCCTGAAAACAGCCAAGAACTATTGTGTCTACAACTCTGGACATTGTGGTTTTTTTTGGCAGTGGGGGCAGGTATGTATGTGAGGAGAGATGAAGTGTTCAAACACAAAATGAGCCACTACTAAGTGCCAGGCCCTTTACATACCTACTCTAGTGGGGGCAGAAAACCTGGATTCAAATCTTGTCTCTCCAACTTCACCAGCAAGCCTTAGGCAACCACTCAACCTCTCTGTGCCACCGTTTCTCCATTATTCACCTCGGGGGGACTGCCTAATAGGTAGAGGATTAAATGGCCAATTCACCTAAAGAGCTTAGCACATTATCAGTAAATATGAGCTTAAAAGTCCTGCCCCAACCCTATGGGATGTGAGTAATATTAATCACACCTTAGAGATGAGATTCAATGAAATGAAGCCCAAGGACCTACAAGTAGATTTGAACCCAGGTTTATTGAGCTAATCATTGTGTCAGGTGTTTAGATACATTACCACACTGGCTCTGCCCAGTAACCATGCACAGGAGGTATCATTACCATCATCATCATCACCACCACCACCATTATCATCATCATCATCATCATCATCACAAATGGGAAAACCATGGGTCAGAGATGATGAGACTTGCCTACAGGCAAGGTCAGGATTTGAACTTGGGCCTGAGTCCAACCCTTTATTCTTTCCTCCCTAATGGAATGCACAAACAATTATGGTGGAATTTCAGACTCCAGGGGAGAATACATTTGGCCCCCAGGGCTCTTAGGGTCTCCTGAAGTCATTCCAAAAAGCTGACTGCCAGTGCAGCCTGTCTGCAAGGTTGTCTTGCTGATGGCTTCCCCCTCACTCCTTCAGCAGAATAGCTGGAGTGGAAGCTCCCGAGAGTGTTCAGCTTGCTTTCTAAAGCAGAACCTTCTAGCAATTAGGGCAGATCCATAATGGAGTAGGCTATCTTGGGATGTGAAGGGCTCCCTGTCCCTAGGAGGGTACAAGCAAAGGCTGGCATCACCTGTCAGGAAGGTTATAAAGGGAATTCCCACATGGAGAGTGACATTGGATCCAAACACCTTTAAAAATCCCTTTCTATTATGAACACACATGATTGTAAGATTCTTAGATTCCACCTTCTCAGAATCTCAGATTCCAATCTAAGATCATATGATATCAAAATCTCAGAATCTAAGATTGCATGTATTCCCCCCCACCCCACCCCCGGTATTCTGTTCCCTATTTGACAGTTAGACTCTGGAGCATCTACTGACTCAGGGAAGGGAAGTTTCAGCAGAAGCAGAGAACAAAGTTTGCATTTCAGAAGCCCCCTTCCTCCCCAAAATAAATTCCTGAAGGGACTTGGGGCACAGTGAACACCTAATGAATCAGACAAAGTCTCTCCCATCCTGTCCCATCTTTAGGGCTGTTCACCAATATTCTGTTTCTCCTCCTTCCCGGATCACAGAAGGGTTTCCACCTCTCCCCCACTCCCATCCCTTGTAGTTAGGTAGAGCCAAGGAACTAGTTTTGGCCAATGAAATGTGAGCAGAAATGAAGCATGCCACTTTCTGGTGGAGACTTTAAGAGCCAACGTGCGATCTGATGCTCTTTCCCTCTGTGATAGTGACATTTGGGACAGTGGCTGATCTGCCAGCCTGGATGCTGGATCCTGGGGCGAGGAGACATGGAGCAGGGCTGCAGCTGACATGCAGAGGACATGCAGTGACATGAAGTGACTGTGAAATAAGACTTGGGAGTTGCATCTCTGTGACACCACTGGCCTGTCATTACTGATCCATGCCTCCCCTCCCACCCCCCACCCCCAAATAAGAAGGCCGGGAGGGGAGCTGGAGAAAATCAGCATATTTGGGATTTTGTGGGTCAACATAACCCTAGAGAGCTCTGAAGAATCCAAAATAGAGAGTGGGGAAAAATCCGAGAGGTGCAATGGCAATGCGGCATTCTGACAACCTGACACTTCAACACAACCTCAGGGGACATGTGGGGGGGAAAAGAGGAGTTGGGTGGGGAAGAAACCCCAACACGTTGACCAAGATTACTGTCCTGCCCACATATGGAGGCACTCTAATAGAAATTAATTCAAAATAGATCGGCTGTCCTGCGCATCTGAATTTGCAAAGATTTATATTGGCTGCACAGGATTCTCAGATTCCATGACCACAAGAGTCCTAGATTCTGGGCTTTTACAATGACTCTTTCACTGGGTGGAAGGTTTGTACCTGGGACCCTGGTAGCATGTGGACCTGACTCCTGGGGAATGGGCTCTAGTCTCCAATGTCACCTTCCCAGGGGGGCCCTTCCTGGCCACCGATTTAAAATAGAGCACCCCAGGCCCCTGGACATTCCTGTCCCCGTTTTCTTTATTTTTCAGCTGAAGAAACAGCAGCTGATACACTGCAGGTTTTACTGATTTGTTACTGTGTATTTCCCCCAGTTGACTGTAAGTTTTGAAAGGGCAAGATTCCCTCCCCTTCCCTTCCCTTTCTCTCTTTCTCCTTCCTTCTCGCCTTCCTTTCACCCTCCCTCTCTCTCTTCCTTCCTTTACTTTTATTTATAAAAAATTTCAAACAGAGAAAAGTATGGAAAACATAACGAACTCCCATTTGCAATTTGCTTGTCACCTCGATTTAATACTTGTTAACATTTTTCTATACTTGTTGAATTATTTTTGGTTCCAGAATAGTATAAAGTAAATACTATTCACTAGGATATCGTCTCTTTAAATACTTGAGGGCAGGGAGTTTTGTCTGCTTTATTCACTGCATATTATTCATTGCCTGGAAGTTGGTAGACTTCAATAAATAGCTGTTGAATGAATGAATTTGATCTCTGTGGCAGCCTCCATAGTAGTGGTAATATCACCACCACCACCACCACCATCATCATCATCATCATCATCATCACCACCATCCCCATTTTACAGAAGAAGAAAACACAGGTGCAGAGAGGCAAAGACACATGGAAAGGAGACTCAGAGGGGGTTGTAAGCTCAGGCCGGCTGGGCCCAGAGCCTGCCCGTTTGCTGCCCCGGAGCTCTCTTGTGGCTCCAACTGGGCAGCTCATCCGTCCCATCCAGACCCATCACAGAGGATACCCGGAGAGGAAAGCGGGGCTCCTGGGCCGGCCAGGCACCCGGGTGGTCTCCATAAAGTCTGGGCCCTCAGTACCACCCTGGGGTGGAGACGGAAACCTCCTTCCAGACGAGTGACCTTTGGGGTTTGTTATGAGTAGAGATTCTTTCTGGGGAACGTGATGACTGATCCCCGGAGCCGGGTCCCAAGACTTAACTCCCAGGAATGTGGAGAGGAATCTCCAGGCCTCCACTCCGGGAGTCAGCTCTCCCAGCCCCACTCCCCCTCCAGTAACCTCCACCCCCACGTCCCCCAGCCAGAGGAGGGAGGGTCCAGGCTGGGTGGCAGCTCAGCAGGCTAAAAAGAGCCCTAGGCTTCAAAATGAAGGAAACCTGTGGTCCCATGTCCTCCCTAGTCATGTGACTGGACAAGTGTCCAACTTCAGGAAGCCTCAGTTTTCTCATCTGTTAAATGGGGATAGTTCTCATACCAACCTCACAGCAGGCCTGGGACCAGGGTGAGGCAAGCGAGGCCCCCAAGGGGCAACATTTAAGGAGGTGCCAACCTGCACCTGCACGAGCCTGAGAGCCCACGCCTCCTTAAATGTGCTCCCGGGGGGCCTCGCTTGCCTCACCCTGGTCCCAGCCCTGACTGCTAGGCTTGCAATAGGGAGGAAATGAGGTATTTGGTGCAAAGCACGCCAGCACTGAGCTTAGCACACACTTGGCACTCACCCTTTGGAAAATGTCATTGTTACTATTATTGTTATTGACTGCTTTTGCACAGTAGGCTGGGCCCATTTTCCAGTCTTGACCGTATCTCCCGGAATCTCTCAAGGGCCCCCATCTCTTTCCCCATCAGCATTTATTGTTTATCATGCTCTTTTAACATTATTTAATTACCACTGCTACTGTCACTTTCCTTGTCCTATAAAAGCCTACTCTATGTTGATGGCAGGAAAAGAAACCAGGAGAAAAGAAATGATTGCTAATATTTTCCGAGTGCTTACTGTGTGCCAGGCATTTATATGCCAACTTGCATTTATCCTTCACAAGGACCCTAAGAAGGAGAGACTATGATTATGCCCATTTTGCAAATGAGGAAATCAAGACCCTGAGGGTTAAGTAACCTGTTCACGGATGCACTGCTGAAGGGCTGGAGCTGGGAGGAGAGCCAAGCGTGGAGCCCAGAACGCTGCTTGCACCTTTTCCAGCCTCTGCCCTACGGGGTGCAAACAGATGGCTTCTGGGCAGAGCTCCCCATGCCCAGGCAGAACTACCCCCTGAGCTAAGTCGGGTCCCAGGCACTGAGGATCAGGGCTGGGCTGCTCGCCCCCGGGCTCTCCCCAGGCCACAGCAGGCTGCTTCCAAGTTAGTTGCAGACCAGAAGGAGGCCGCTGCCTTGGGGCTGCCGTAATAACATTTATTGAGCTCCTGTTTACGGAGCCCTCATCTGTCCCCACCCTGTGCTGCCTGCCTCACATTCAAGATCTCACTTGGTGCTCCCAACAGCCCTGTCGTTCATCACTGTCTTCATCTGATGAGTGAGGGAACTCAGGTACAGAGACCTTGGGCATCTGGCCAGAATCCCAGCCCATGGAGATGGCGGTGGAGACGGTGGGTCCTAGACCAGGTGGGCTGGAGGGTGAAGGCGTCACTGCTGAGGGCGTTGTAGAAACCTGACCCCAGGTCCTGCCACCTTCTATGTCTCCTTCCACTGCTGGCTGCCACCGTGGTCAAATGGGAGCAAGCCAAAAGGAGGTCACTGCAGGGACTGGGTTATGGGGGCGCAAGGCCTGTGTCTAGGGGTAAAGATCCTTCTAGGGCTCCAAGCCTGGCTGTGCCCTGCCGGGATAGCGGGGACCTCGGGCAGGTAAGTTTGGGTTTGGGTGAGATGGCTCAGCACTGGTAGCGACGCTGAGGCTGGTTACTTGTACATATTTGCTTTGTTCCTCGTTCTTTCTGCTTTCTTTGCTATTCTTCCATTCTGGATCCCAGAGTGGCCGCATGTCTGGCCACCTGCAGGCTGTGCTCGGGGCTCTCCAGGTGCTGCGACCCCACAGGATAGTCCCAAAGCCTTTTCCCAGCATGCGAGGCCACTGTGGACATCCCTCGGCCTCTGACTGTGCATCCCCGTCACACGCTTCCGGGGCTGTGCAGCCAGCAGGCAGCCCTGCCTCTTTGCCTTTCCACAATTCAGCCCCCTGCCTTGAAGGGCTCTCCTGCCCCTTAGATCCCGGTGAGCTTATTTCAGAAGCCTCTTGACCTTCTTGCTCCTTTGAGCTCCTGGGCCTAAGGGTTGCCGTGCCCTTTGATGCCACATTGTCAGGTGTCACAGTGAGAAGCATCGCAGGCTTTGGACTTAGGCTGCTGTGGGTTCAGGTCCCAGATCTGCCACTTACCTCGCTGAGCCCCAGTTTGCTTCTCAGAACACAGGACAAATGGTGGCACTTACTCCACTGGGGTCCTGAAGGGGTGGAGGGGTCTACGGGCCCGAAGCTTCCAGCTCGGCGCCTGCCATGCAGTAAGGGCTCGAAAAGCACCTGACTTGCGTCTATTGGTTCAATAGTCACGTCTGGAACACCACTGCGGTGCCAGGCTCTGCTGGGCATCAGGATGGAGCAGTGAGTGGGCCTCAGGGCCCCTGCCCCTGTCAGTGTAGAGACAGGACAGAGGGACAGATGACAGAGTCCCGGCTACTCCAGTTAGTGGCTGTTGTGAATATAATTAGGGGGAGCACCCACCCACCCCCAGCCGTGGCCTTGACCTTGAAGCTGCCTGGGGCAGGATCTAAGTCTGATTTATCTCCACAACCTCAGCAACTCCTTCATGGTTTGGCTGCTCAGCAAATGTTAAATTGAAAAGATTTCTTTAACAAACACAGCATTTGAAATGTGACAGGAACTGTTAAAGCACTTTTCAAATACTAAATCATTTAAGGATCTCAACATTCCTGTGTAATAATATCAGTTTTACAGATGGGGAAACTGAGGCACTGGGTAGTTAAGTGAAGTGCCCAGAGTTATACAGCCAGGGAGGGGCACCCAGGATTCAGACTCAGGCCCTTGGCTGCAGTCCGTTACAGGCCTCTCCTCAGGTGGTGCCACCTTCCCTTGGGTATCCAGAAAGGAGCTGGTCCCCAACCCAGCCCAGCTTGGGCAGCTGTACCAGGGGGCCTAGGGCTGGGCCTGAAGACCTGTCCATTGTGGCTGCCTCCTGGTTCCCCAGCTCCCGCTCCCCAGGTGGGCCGTGGAGGAAAACAAGGGTCCAGCTGCAGCCTTTGCAGACCCCTGACAAGTGGGCCCCGTGAGGCCTGGGGGCACCTCAGGGGATCCCAGCCCAGCAGCTGGACAGGCCCCAGGGCCGGCGTTTCCGTAAACACCCCACTGAGCCAGCCCCGCGTGGTCAGGCCCGGGCTGCTGGCTAGAGAACCCGTGGTTTGGCTGACCCCGTGAGGTTTCCTCTAACACGGCCACTTCCACCCCCTCTGCCTGGCTGTGCTTCCAGTAATGGAGTGTTTTCTCTGGGGCCAGAAGGGTTGGTCTTTGGAGGCATTGGGGGCCTCACTACCCCACTTGTCCCCACTGGGCTCCTGGAAGCTGGTCTAGACATCCCCTCATGCAACCCGGGCAGCCCATGCACCCACTGGTCTCTGCAAGGATGTCCTGGCCTCTTCCAAAGGAGCACGTCTTGGGCTGCACCCAGAGGGAGGGTGTGGCTGGACCCTGCCCTGGCCGGCCTGTCCGTGAGGAAAAGCCTTAGAGTCTCACCATCTCACCCACTCCCTTGCAGCCACCTCCTCCTCTGCACCCACAGAGAGTGGCAGCATGGGTCAGTGGCGCAGGGGTGGAGATGCCAGGGGTGACAATCACGAGGAGAGCTACTGTCTCCTGAATGCCACCAGGCCCCTGCCAATTAGTTCTCACAACAGCCCTGCTCAGAAACTGTGGCCCAGAGAGGTGAAGTGACTCACCCAAGGTCACACAGCAGGTCAGTGATAGAGCCAGGACTTGAACTGAGTCTCTCTCATCACAACCCCCTGTCTCTTACCATCAGAATCCCAGACAGCAGGAACAGGAAGGTGCTCCCAGGCCTTGTTTTAAGAGGCTCAGTGGATAAGAGCAGGGACTCCGGGGCCCGTCATCTGCTTGTGTGACTTTGGCCAAGGTATTCAACTTCTTGGTGCCTTGATGTCCCTATCTGTAAAATGAGGACACTAATGATACAGATCTCAGAGGGTTGCTGTGAAGATTAAATACATATGAGGGGTAGGCACACTGTAAGCCCCTCACCAATGCTAGTTGTTTCTGGTGTCATCCCCATTCCCCAGACATGCTGGGGCCACACGGGACACAGCGCAGCTCTAGCCCATGCCTCGTGTGCTGCCTCGAGAACCTGAGACGTGTTTGAGCTGAGTGGAACCGCTGGGCACTGGAAACAACGTCCTTTAGGGGAAATGAGGCCCTGCAGAGAGGAGGGGAAGATGGGAAGATGGAGGAGGTGCTGGCTCTATCCTTTGCCCTCTGGTCGGGAAGGGCAGTGCCAGACCCAGGAGAGGAGAGAAGCAAGTAAGCATCTGGGTGACCTCGCTCAGTCCCTTCTGCCCTCTGGGCCTCGGTCTCCCCTCCCGAGGGTGGAGGCATTTAACTGGACCAGAGGTTTCCAAGCTGGACCCCTCTGTGGGCTTGAGTGGGGGGAGGGGGCTCCTCTGTGGGGCCTGTTGCCGGGTGGGAAAATGTCCCAAGCCCCCAGGCTGGGGGCCCCTACCATTTGTTTCATCCTAAATAATTTTCCTTGGACCAGTTTTAAATTCCAGAGTTTTACGTGAGATTTTGTTCTGAACAAAGGATCTGATGTTACAAAGTATTTGAGGACCGCTGGATGTGGCCCCCCTAGGGGCTGCCCTGGGTCTGAGGTCTTGTGAAGGGGCTCCGGGACAGCCAAGTGCAGGGAATGGGGTCCCCTCTTGCCTCAACCCAGGGACCCAGAGACCAAGCTGAAGAGCAGCCAGTGACTCACTCCCTGGCCAGCACCTCTTGCTGTCCCATGACTGGGAGCCTCACAGGGGTGGCCCCTAACCAACACCCCCTCCCCCTCTATACACACAAGGACTGGGGACAGTGAACCAACGCCCTCCTCGGCCAGGCCAGATGCTCACATGGGCATTGGTTTCATTGACCACATGTGACTCAGGGGCTCCTCAGAGTTAGAGGAGTCCCAAGAGGCCACAAAGGGCAATCCTGTCATGTCACAGAAAGGGAAACTGAAGCCCAGAGAGGATGGGAGACTAATGTTGTTCAGGGAAGAGGTAAGGACGGAACTGGTGTTCTGATGCCTGGCCCAGAACTTTTCTCCCTCTCTAGACAGCTCCTGGATCTGTGCC
This sequence comes from Choloepus didactylus, assembly GCF_015220235.1. NCBI lineage: Eukaryota > Metazoa > Chordata > Mammalia > Pilosa > Megalonychidae > Choloepus > Choloepus didactylus. The sequence goes on from NC_051325.1 coordinate 48,473,110, forward strand.
CAAGACCTCGGCCTCTACTCCCATCTCCAAAGCCAAGCCCCTCAACCAAAACAGGGCCTCCACTTCCCATCTGGCTCTCGTCCAGACTCCACTGCTCACAGCTCCCCAAACAGCTCATGCTTCCAAGTCACTGCCAAGCCTTCGTTCTGGCCTGTCCTTCTGTTTGAATTGCCTCTTCATCTGGACAACTCCTTCTCTTGCTTCAAGACTCAGGCCAGGTGTCACCTCCTTCAGGAAGCCTTCCAGGGCCACCTTTCTCACCTCCTAGGCTGAGTTAGGTGCTCTCCTCGCATCACTCTTAGCATCTAGTATTTACCCACTTAATGATACTGTGCTGTAATCATCTCTTGGCTTGTCTCTCTCTTCCCCGTGAGCTCACTGAGGGCAGGGACCTTTTTCTTTTTAATCTAGTATTTGTTGGATGAATGCATGAATAGATGTATGTATGTATATATGTATGTATGTATATATGTATGTATGTATGGATGAATGGATGGATGGACGGATGGAAGAAAACATAAATGGATGGATGGATGGATGCATGGATGGATGGTTGGATGGATGGATGGTTGGATGGATGGATGGATGGGTACATGGATGGATGGTTGGATGGATGGATGGATTAGACAGATTATGGTATCTGTAGGGGCTCAGGCAGTGAGCCCCCTCTGGGGACTGGACATCCTGGGTGCAGGGCTCTTGGTTGGAGAAGGAATAATCCAACCTGATATCTTCATCCTCCAAGGGATTTCTAGCCAAGGGCAGAACCACCCCTGCCCTGAAACCCTGCCGCTCCTGACCAGTTGGTTCCCACTCAGTGATGTCTCCTGCACTCTGGTCATTAGTCAGATACCAAAGAGCCTAGAGGAGCCACCTCTGCCTCTGATTATTTGGGACTCTGCATTTCTGAATCCCTCCCTCCCTGCTCTCCCCCTGGGTCAGAGCTGCCACCATCTGAAATGCTTTTAAACATAGAAACACATCTCCTAGAGCCAGGAGGCCCTAAAAAAATGTTCACCCCTCTACCATTTACAGATGAGGAAACTGAGGCCAAGAAGGCCAAGGAACTTGCCCAAGGATGCACAGCAATAGAGCTGAGATGACAGCTTGGGTACCCAATTAATTCATTCATGCAACAAATAGGTATTTAGCATCTAACGTGCCAGGTTCAGTGCCTTTCCGTGGTACACCAGGCCTATAAATAAACCCTCATGCCAATTCCCAAAGCCCTTTCCATGTCTTCTTATGACCTTCTCCAGCTCCCCAGCAGGCTTCTCTATGGCGCATCAGCTGCATCCTTGGTACAGCTCCTGTGTGAACCCTCTCACCCAGCAAAGAGGGCCACTTCACAGCCAGAAGCCACCAGCTCACATGTTATGTGTGGCCGTGTGCAGAGGTGATCACGTGCGTGTGCGGCAGGCCCCACATTCCACACCCCCTCGGTGGGGACTGTGTCAGCCCCGGCTTGCTCAGCCCTGCCAGCTCAGACTGAAGCCAAGTGCTAAACTGTTCAAGCCCCACAGCTGCCCGGGGGCGGCCCTGTTGGCACCAGGTGCTCAGGGCAGGTAGTGGACCTCGAACTCCTGACCAACCCCGGGTCTCTGTGGCAAGGAGAGGCCACGGAGGGGGCTGGGGGCTGGAGCTTTGCGGGCAACTGCACCATCAGCCCCTCCCACCAGGGCCAGGGGAGGGTGGTGGGGAGGCAACCCATCTTCAGAGACACAGCTCCGGGCTTGGGGACCTGGGCACACCATGGCCCGATCTGGTGGATGTGACCTTGCAGAGAATCAGTGACTAGAGAACAAAAGAAGAATGTGGAGCATGAAGAGGACCACAAGCTATTTCTAGGGCAAAATGAATTTGAGAGACAGGCCCATGACAAAAGAGAAATGATGCACAGAAGTAAAATGAATACAGGGTAAAAAGGAGGAAGGAGAGAGGCTTGGCGGAGATTTCAAGTAATTTCAGAACTATTATAAGTGGCTAGATGCTTATATATTTGAAAACTTAAGGAAAATGGATAAATTTCTAGGAAATTATAAAATGCTAAAGGATGGACCCAAGACAAAATGGAGAATTTGAATAGGTGAATCAGTATTTCAAAACTTGAAATGGTAGTCAAAGCTCCCCATCCGACCCCCAATATCAGACCCAGACAGTCTTCCAAGTGATTCTGATATATTTTTTTCAATTAGAGAAGTTGTAGGTTTACAGAAAAATCATGCATAAAATACAGAGTTCCCAAATACCACCCTATTATTAAAAGCTTGCAGTAGTCTGCTACATTTGTTCCAATTCATGAATGGATTTTATAAGTATACTATTAACTATGTCCATCGTTTACAATAAGGCTCACTGTATTGTACAGTTCTATGTTTCTAATGAATTTTTAAGAAACATTTAACTCCTATCTTATACAAGTTGCTCCAGAAAACCAAAAAGAAGGAAGTGAACTTAGCTTATTTTATGAGACAAGTGTAATCCCGATTCCAAAAACTAGATAAGACTATACAATAAATGAAAATTATGGGTTCATTTTACCTATGGCCCTAGATTAAAAAACACTAAATAAAATATTAGCTGATTGAATTCAGCAGGGTGTTAAAATGATAAAAATAATACATCGTGATCAGGGAGGGTTTATCCCAGAAAAGCATCAATATCAGAAAATCCACTAGTGTAATTCACTGCATCATGAGAGCAAAGGAAAAAACACAAATGATTATGTCAATTCATGCAGAAAAAGCTTTTGATAAGGTCCTTATTTATGATTAAAAAAATAATTCTTAGCAAACCAGACACATCAGAGAAGTTCCTTAATTTGATAACAGAGTTTTTATACCAAAAACCTAGAGAAAATATTATTCCTAATGGAGAAATCATGTCCTCTACGATCGGGAGTGGGGCAGGAATGACTGGCGTCACTGCCCCTGTTTAATAAATGATGCTGGAGAGCCGGGCTAAAGCTAGAAGGAAAGGAAATACGAGGTGTGAGGATTGGAAGAGAAGGGATAAAACTGTCATTGTTTGTAGACATGATCTTCTACCTGGAAAAACTAGCCAAATAAGCAAAGCATTAATACAAATGAGAGCGTTCAGAAGCTTTCCAGATTCATGATCAACAACAAACATCAATAACATGATGAGCCAGTTGGTGGAGGCTGCATTTGAAGCCGGGATCTGTTAACTTATGAGCCCTTTTCTTTTCGGTAAATCTGGGGGCCTAATCTGGGGGAGAAGGGGCTGTACCAGCAGCCCAAAGGCTCACTAAGGTTCTCTGGACTCCAACATTCCTCCAGGCCAAACCTGGCAGTTTAGGGCCTTGAGCCACAAATAACCGATCGGTGAAGTGGCAGCTCCTGACACCACCTCTTTGACCTGCGTATGGAAGGCTCATCCTCACACTTGCTTTCTGCCGACGCCTTCTCGATGCCAGGCCCGCGTGCTTCCGGGCCCCAAAGCCTCCCTCTCCCCGCTCTCTCCCATCCTCGGTTATGAGAGAGAAGGCTCCAAGAAAAAAGTTCATGCTCTGACTCTGATGTCGCAACACTTGCACTACCCCACCCCACCCCTACCCCGCCACCCCCCGTGGCCTCCCTGGGCAGCAGCTGAGCCACTTTCTTCACTTTCCCAGACCCGCCGCCCGGCCTGGCCTCCCCTGCAGCAGCAGAGGGTCTCACCTCCTCTGGTGCCCACAGTCTGTGCCCAGCCTGCCCCTCTCCAGCCCTGCTCCTCAGCCTGCTGACCCTCCTGTCTTCTGTATGTTCAGAGAGGGAAAGTGGTTTAAAACCGATCCTCCCAGGAAAGCTGGTCAACAGTGATAGGGTCAGAATGGCAGGTTACCTCGGAGGCAGAGGGCATAGCCTTGGAAGTAGCCTCAAGGAAACTTCTGGAAATGCCACATGATCTGTCAGTTACATGGTGTGTACATATGTGAAGAGTCGTTAAGCTGTACACTTGATATTAGTGTACTCTAAGCATGTATATATGTTAACGCTCAATTTAAATATATATATATATACATATATCACAGTGAGCTCTATGAGTTGAAGCAAACAATAACCACAATAAAATCCACAATATAGGTTTTGGAGTCATAAGGACTTGGGTTGGAATCCTGGTCATGTTTTCTAGCTGGGTGACCTTAGGCAACTTACTTGACCTCTCTGAACCTTACCCTTCTTACTGAGGTTTTTAATTAAAAGTACTTAGCACATGGAGAAAACATGGAGGGAGGGATGTACCTATTTACTGTTGATGGGGAGGCAGAATGGTGTAGCCTTTCTGGAGGTCACTATGGTGGCTCCACAAGAAGCTAAGTACGTGAGGCCATAAGGTCCTAAAAGCTCATTATGAGGTATGTATTTGGAAGATCTGAGAGCAGAGACATGAATGGACATTTGCACATTGATGTTTAAGGAGGCAGTGTTTATGATTTGCAATGGGTGGAGGTGGCCCAAGGGTACATAGACTGAGGAAAAGAATGGTGAACTGTGGTGTGTGCATACAATGGAACATTGAGCAACTATGAGAAGGAGTGAAGCTGTGAGACACACAACGAGGTGAATGGATCCTGTAGACAGCATGTTGAGTGAAGTACGCCAGAAACAAAGGCAAACACTGTAATGTCTCATCAATATGGACTAACTATAATGTGTAAGCTCAGAATTGAATCTTAGAGCACAGCCTAACAGGGGAACTATTATCGTAATGGTCCCTAGATTGTGAGCTCTTACAGCAGTCAAATCTATTCCTGAATCATAATGGCTATCTCCAAACTCTGAGATGCTGATCCCTTAGTGTACAACCTGATTGGTCTCTGGAACATTGGGTATCTGTGTGACACCTGAAACTCAGAGCTAGAGCTCGGCAGATATGAGTATCAGTATTAATGCATACAGCAACTGTTAAAAAAAAAAAAAAAGCTGAAGTAGAGCCCAGACTTCAATTAGAGATATGAATAAAGCAGATCTGGTTGAGACTAGGACAAATCGGGCCAAAGGGTAAAGGTTGAAAACTGACTGTGTGTTAAAGCTACAGCTTCCATGTGAGACTGCGGGAAGAGATGTTCATCTGGTGCAGGATCTATATTTTCTAAACAATATAACTTCCACAGTCAGTTCATTCAAACACTACAGTTACATGGAACTTTGAATAGGAAGTGAGATATGGTAGCTCTGTACAGATTAGAATGAAATAGCAACACATCCTAAAGTAATTTAGATGGAGCATAAAAATATATATTCAGGACCCCCCTGAAGAGCTGGGGGAGGATGCAGAGGTGTTGGACTTCCTCATCTGGATTGTTGCCGATGTTCTCACAACATTGGGGACTGATGGCTTGATGTGCTGAGCCCTCTGTCTTCATAGGTCTGACCCCTATGAAGCTTGTTGCTGCAAGGAGAACCTAAACCTGCTTATAATTCAGAGTCTCCCCCTGAATGCCTCTTTGTCGCTAAGATGCAGCCCTCTCTCTCTCTAACTAAGTCACCTTGGTGGGTGATCTCCCTGCCCTCCCCCCTATGTGGGATCTGACTCCCAGGGGTGTAAATCTCCCTGGCAAGGCAGGATATGACTCCCGGGGATGAATCTGGACCCGGCATCGTGGGATTGAGAACATCTTCTTGACCAAAAGGGGGATATGAAATAAAATGAAGTAAAGCTTCAGTGACTGAGAGATTTCAAATGGAGTCGAGAGGTCACTCTGCTGGACATTCTTATGCACTATATAGATAACACTTTTTAGGTTTTAATATATTGCAATAGCTAGAAGTAAATACCTGAAACTACCAAACTCCAACCCAGTAGCCTTGACTCTTGAAGATGATTGTACAACAATGTAGCTTAAAGGGGTGACAGTACGATTGTGAAAACCTTGTGGATCACACTCCCTTTATCCAGTGTATGGATGGATGAGTAGAAAAATGGGGACAAAACCTAAATGAAAATAGGGTGGGATGGGAGGGTTGATTTCGTCTTCTTTTTTATTTTTATTTTTTGTTCTTATTTGGATTCTTTCTGGTGTAAGGAAAATATTCAAGGATAGATCGGGGTGATGAATGCATGGCTATCTGATGGTACTGTGAACAGTTGATTGTACACCATGGATGACTGTATGGTATGTGAATATATATCAATAAAACTGAATTTTAAAAAAAGTATTTAGCACAGTGGCTGGCTCCTGCTGGGTACTCAATATGTGATAGCTTTCCTCATTTTTAAAACCAGTGGCCATGGGAGTCTTTCCTAGGTGTAGGCGATCAGGAGGGTACATTGTCCATAGAGAATTTAAAAATAAAATAAAACCAAGGCGAAGTCTGTCTGTTTTATGTGACCACCATGCTGGCAAATCTAAATAATGTCAGCAATAAAATACTCCTGAAGATATCTTTTATTGGCCCAAGTTCTAAACAATTGTTGCAGTAACTGTTGAATTTTAATAATATATGTGGTTAAGTGTCAAGTTAGCACATTTTTCTTATCCTTTAGTAGACATGATTTACAGGTTAATTTGGAGAACTTCTAGATACACAGTTGCCCCTAGTCACACAGACACTCAGGAACACATGCTCCTTGAAACAGTGAGTTCTGAAACAGTTTGGAATCCTTGCAACTTCCTTCGGGTGCAGTTCTGGTCTCTCCAACTCATATTTCTGCATTTAAACAGTAGATTCAAATAAGCAATGGAAGCAGAGTGATGGTACAAGACAAGACACGGGTATTTCAGTTCTGTCATTCTAAGTAACTACTTGGAATTTAGATTTGTTTAAAATTTAAAACAGTGAAACGGAGCAAACTGCCAAGGATAATGCTTTTTTTGGTAAGTGCAAATTTTAGTCTATACATGAAATACGTTTGTTTCATTTCATGATTCTTACTGAAGATGATTTTGTTGTATAAAGGAGGGGGCCTTAAAAATGATCCACTTTGGGTGTAAAAAAATCTTGGGGTACTTCTGATTAAAACATAAGCATTTCCAAAAAAGGAAAAAAGAAAAAAACCCTCTTTCTTTTTCCCACCAAGATTCTGAACACCCCTGGCCACTTCCTTCCATCCTAAATTATCAACTCCCACATTTTCATCTTAAGTCTCCACCTTCATTGCCTGCTTCCCGAGGGACCACAGACAGGAGGGAGCCGCCCAAGCTGGAAAACCCTGCAGGCTGGCCCTTTATCAAGCCACTCTCCTTCCTCGCCAACCACCCATTCTGGGACTCTGCTGCCCAGCCCCACACACTTGAGGTTTGGGTTGCTGGTGGACATCGGGGGCCTAAAGCCTTCCCAGCCACCCCTCGCTATCACCTCTATTATGATCTTTACCAAATCCTAACATTTGATATCAAAGTCCACCACAGCTTCACACTCTCTGCATGGCCAAAATGCTCTAGGTTCTAGGTGCTCCCCAAACATCAGTGGGATCGGTTCTGTGTGTCTTAACCCTGATGAGTGTGGCTCTTTGAGGGTGTGGGGTACACGGCTTGACTCACAGGCAGACTTGGCTGTAAGTGCCAGCTAGAGTTCAGTGCTCCTCACCCGCAGGAAGGAGACCTGAATCCCTGCCTCGATGTCCCCATGCTCCCCATCCCCGCACCTCACAGATGCACCCTGGGCTGCTGTCCCCCATCTCCGGGCGTTTCTGTGCTGTCCTTCTGCCGGGGACACGCCATGCTCTCCAACACCCTCTTCTCACAGGTCTGTCCTCACCCTCAGTCTCAACCAGGGCCCCCTTCTGGTTTTCCCAGGAATCCTGCCTGCTTGCTTCCTCCTCTCCGGGCCTCGCCACCAGATCCCCAGGGGTTGTATCTCCAGTGCAGAGGGGGCTGCAGAGTAAATTAAATGGATTTGGTGCAACCAGATCACCTAACGGTGCCCAGCAAGCCCTGGCTCCCCGGAGGCCCGGCCTGCTGGGGCTCATCCCCCGTGGACCGCCTTCCGGAACCTGGGGAGCAGGCGTGGGGAGGCCCCTTGCGGCTGAGAGCTAGCAGGCGGCCCGGGAAGGTTTGCTGGGTCACCCCCGCCCCTGGGCGGCTGCCAAACTCCCTGCCAGAAACCACAGGCTGCGCTGAGGCTGCCCCAGCCCGGACCACGGGGCTCAGCAGGACGGTGTCAGAGCTGCAAAGGGGGGTTCTCTGGGTCCAGCGCTTCCTGGATCTACAGCCCCTCTGGGGTCAGGAGGGGTTCTGGGGCAGGACTGCAGCAGCCCGGGCAGCGGCTCCTGCCAAGGTCCTCTTGGGCTGCAAGGAACTAGAGGGGCTCCTGCCAGCCTGTCACAGGCTCTTGGCACTGTCGCTGGCTCTGGCTTACACACACACACACACACACACACACACACACACACACTCACTCACTGGTAAGCAACCCCCTTGTGGCCACAGTCTCATCGTCAGGTAAATGGCTCATCAGCAGGAGCACAAGGATGGGGAGAGAAGGAAGGAAGAAAAAGGCCAGTGTGTGTGTGTGTGTGTGTGTGTGTGTGAGAGAGAGAGAGAGAGAGAGAGAGAGAGAGAGAGAGAGAGAGAGAGAGACTGTGTGTGTGCGCGTGTGTGCGTGTACTGGGGAGTGACCTCACAGCTGCTGGAACATAAAGACTCACAGGTCCTGCCTCCCAGGCTCAAAGCTGGCTCCACGGGGGACACAGTGACATGAGGAGCACACCACAGAGCCACCTCCTAGCCTTCTCCCTCCTCGGCCTCTTTTCAAAGGTAAGGGGGCCCAGGCTCCCCCTGTACTGCTGGGTCTCTTACAACTGGGGGAGGTGTAAAATCACAGCCAAGGACCCCCCTGCCCCGGCAGAATTCCTGCAGGCTCCCCCCACATTGGCCACTGTGCCTGAGCTAGGCTTCCCTCCCTGGTGTCCAGGCAGCTGCCTCAGACCAGCTCTGCTGTGTGACCTTGGGCAAGTCTTTTCTCGTCAAATGCTCACGAAGCCTTTGTGAAGATTCTTTGTGATCATTGAGACTTGCATGGCACCTGGGAGATGGCACATGGTCAAAAGGGGATTTTATGATTGTTACAGTCCCCACAGCCCCTCCACAAAGCAGGGGTGGGTGTCCTCATTATAAATGGGGAAACAGAGCAGGGATTTGAATGGACGTTGGTGCCTAACTGATTGGAAAGTTTATTCTGCAAGGGCCTTACTGCTGTCAGGCTGTCAGACCTGCTAACGTGGCTCCAGGGGGCAGAGACACCTCAGTGGGATAATGAGCTGCATGGGACATTTACCAAAGGGTTTGTGGGGTGTCCCCTCTGTGTAATGTGCACAGCAAGCCCATAAGAAATTATTCTCCCCGATTTTTAGTCAAGCAAGGTTCAGAGAAGTTAAGCAACTTGCTCAAAGCCACAGCCAGGAAACCTGAGAGCACTGGAGGAGGGGCACAGCGGAGGCCAGGATGGGCATGAGTGTGTCTGTGACTCTCCCGCCCCCAACCTGGACCCAGGTCACAGCTGTGCACCAGGGCCACGCCCCCTCACCAAATGCTGGGTTCCCGGTGCCAAGGAGACTGGTCCCACCACAAGCCATGATCTTGCTATGTTTTTATGCTCCTTTGAGAATTGCAGGGCAGAGGCTTCTGTCTCCCTGGCCCCAGGCAGTGGGTCTGTAGAAGGCTGGGAACCCGGGTAGCATCCCAGTTCTGCTGTTTGTTCTTCCAAGGGGGACAGACAGGGCATGATGCCAGGGTGGGTGGCTTGAGTAGTTGGGGCAGGGGACTTGGGGTTCAGGAAGGGAGAAGGAGCTCAGAGAGACCAAAATAAAGCCCTCCTGGACTCACTGTTTCCCTACTCTATTCTTGCCCGGTCTCAGGAAGCTGGACAGCTTGCTGCTCAGAACACAGGGATTTAGTCATCACAAAGATGGAAAGCCACAACAACATCCACAGGGAGGGAATTACAAGTCTTCCAGGCAGGCTGTGGGCTCCTGGGCTCAGGGCTGCAGGGAGGGGCAGGAGTCAGGGACCCAGAAACAAGCAGTCATGTTCACCAAGAGCTGACTGTGACCCCCTGGAATCCCTGTCATCACTCCAAGATAGGTGGTGTCCATCCCCATTTTACGGAGAGGAAAACTGATCTCCATCCGCATTTTACATAGCAGTTAAGTGATGTGTTCTGAGTATACAGCAAGTCAGGATCTTGGATCTTGGCTCTTGCCCAGGAGACTCCACGTCCAGTGCTCTTGGACCTAGTGACCACAGCAAGGCCCTGGGGAAATCGAGTGTGTGATGGGAAAACTCAAACCTAAGGACGAGGTAGCTGGGAAGGGTGTGGAAATAGAGGGAAGCCAGGAGAGGGCAGGTCCCTCCTGCTATGCTGAAACACCCTCCCTGACCTGTTAACCCTCTTGAACAAATGGGTACACTGAGGCAGAGGCTAGGCAAGGGTCAGAGAACCCAGAAGACAAGAGGTAAGGATAGTGAGGAAGAGCTCAGGTCTTGGATTCACATGAACCTGGATTCCAACCTCAACTCCATCTCCTACTGGCTGTGCCGCTGCACTGCTTCAAGCCTTGGCTTCCTCATCTCTAGAATGGGGATAATGACAGTACCTCGCACTGGAGAGCTAAATTAGACAACATGTTCAAGTGCTCAACAAATGGTCCACCGGGGTAAATGTTAGCTATTATCGTTACTATTATTCATCGCCTCTCCTGCAGAATCCAGACTCCGTCAAGCTCGCCAAGGAGGGGGAACTCAGAGTGGGAGCCCAGGTGCAAAGCAGAGAGTATATCCTGGTACCCCCTCGAGACTGGGAGGGACCAAAAAGCCAGCTCTTGCTGGGACTCATTGAACCTCTGGTTTGGCAGGAAATCCCAAAGTCCAGCCTGTTGCTTCTCAAATAAATCCTGTGTGAATCACCTGGGGATTTACTAAAATGCAGATTCAGATTCAGAAGATGGGGCCCTAGATCCAATATTGCTAACCAGCTCCCAAGTGGCCCTGCTGCTGCTGGTTCAGACCACACTTTGAGAGGCAAGTCAGCCATCTTCTCTGGTGTTGCTTCGGTATCACCCAATGTCCAGCTTGGCTCCCTGCAGAGACAGGGACCTCGCTCCCTTGTGAGGTAGCCAGGCACACAGCTACACCCTTCCACCCATTATCCAATGCTGTCTTAGGTGGGAGCCCTGGGTCTCCTCCCTGTCTGTGAGCCGTGCCAGAGGCTGGGCTGCCAGATTGGAATGGCCCCTGGTGGCCAGGGTGGGGCATGCAGGCTGCTGAAACAGGTTTGCAGGACAAGGGGGGCTACTAGAGGTGGGCCCAGGTGGGGTTGGGGTAAAGGCCACTTTGGAGGTCTGAGGTCATTAATATCATCCTCCTAAACTGCGAGTCTCTCCTCCTCTAGATAAAACCCTCTAGTTCCCCAAGGACACTATCAAATGAAAGATTGGCTCCCCCTAGATGGGGCCACTGGGAATATCTTAGATGATGCCTGCTCCTGGGCCCCCACCTTTAAATGGACATACAGGGAACCCATGGTATCTGGCTTCTGGTTGCTTCTTTGTCCTGGGGGGACAGTCAGGACACCTGGGTTCACGCCGTCACACTGCCACTGGGGTTAGGTCCCTGACTCGTGCACTTGTTACAGGAAAATCTACTCCCCTCCCCGGGTTCCTGGGTCTTTAATGGGGAACCTGGCACTTGCTATTGCTCCCAGCTCTGCAGCTAACACACCATGGCTTTTGGTCCTCTCTGGACCTCAGTTTCCCCACCTGTATATGGGGGAGGAGGGAGTTGGACTGGAGCAGAAGTGCTGAAAACCTGGCTGTGCATCAGAAGTCCCAGGACAGCTTGTTAAAAATAACCAGGGCTTTACCTCTGGGCCTTCTCATTTGGCCAGGGGGGCTGGGGATCTGTATTTTACCATTTCCTGGCTGATGTGAATGTTCACTCAGGATTGGGAACCAACAATTGGATTGCTCAATTGTTGGATTGCTCTAAAGATCAAAGATGCCTATGATACAATTTGATGCATTCAGCTCTCAAGATAATTATCAAAAATAATGATAATAATAATAAGTATCCACAGTCCAGATGCTGGGAAAAAACCATATCCTGCTTTTTAATCTTTTGTTTTGTGGCCTTTGCCTTTTTGTAAACTCCTAGAGAACAGTGCCTAAGTTGTGCATTATAATTAACAATAATGCACTGAGCATCTGGTGCATGCCAGGCAGTGTTCAAAAAGTTCAACATCATCATTTCATGGACTTCTCAAAATAATCCTTTGCATTAGATACTATTGTTGTCCCTATTTTACAGATGAGGAAACTGAGGCTCAGAGAGGTTAAGTAATTTGCCCAAGGTCACACAGCTAATAAGGAGTGTAGCCAGGACTGGAATTTCTGACCAGAGTCCTTGCCCATAATCCCCAAACCACAGGGCAGGTGGGGCTCAAGACCAGGCCGTGTGACTCGGGGGCCACAGCGTGGCCCACACACTGCCTGGCCCGGCAGAGAAGAGGCCAGCTCAGCGTGAGGCTCTCGTTACTGCCTTGAAAGCCCATGGCTGAGGGAGGTATCTGTCTCTGCAGGTGTATGCCCAGCTGTGCCCGACACCATGTGCCTGCCCCTGGCCATCACCCCGATGCCCTCTGGGGGTGCCCCTTGTGTTGGATGGCTGCGGCTGCTGCCAGGTGTGTGCACGGCGGCTGGGAGAGCCCTGCGACCACCTCCATGTCTGCAACCCCAGCCAGGGCCTGGTCTGCCAGCCCGGGGCAGGTCCTGGCGGCCGGGGGGCCGTGTGCCTCTGTAAGCAGGTTTGCGGGACTGATGGAAGGTGGCGGGAGGGGAGGGGAGGGTGGGGGCTGGGGAGGGGAGTGGAGGCAAGGCCATGGGGTCCTGAGTCAAAGAGCAGCTCTCCTCTCTCTACCTCCTTTCACCCTCATTTCAGGCACACCATCCACTCCAGCCAAACCTGGTGCCCGTTGTCCCCTAAGCCCACCCCCCAAATTCTCCCCTCTTGGCCTTTGCCAGGCCCAGGCCCACCTCCTGAGGAGGCTGCCCCCACTCCTACCTGTCCAAATCACAGCCAGCTGTCAAAGCCAAGCTCAGGCATCTCCTCCCTGAAAAGCCATCCGAGATTCTTCAACCAAAGGCCATCATCCCCTTCTCAGGACCCTCCCAACTCTTGGGAAAATAAAAGGGAACCCCTTCATTCAGAACAAAATATGTGCCAGGCACGGTGCTAAGCGCTTGTTACATAATTCACACAACCCTCACAATACCCCTACGAGGCAACCACTTCCAGACCCATTTTATAAAGATGAGGAAACGGAGGCACCGCGACATTCACCGACATGCTTAGTGTCAGGCTCCAAGCCAATATGAATTCTGTCTTGTCCGGATCACGAGCCCTCGAGCCTCACTCTTTCCTAGTGATCTTGAGCAAGTCCATCGTCAACCACTCTTCCGGGCCCTGGTTCCTTCGATGCTTCAGGGCAGGGTTTCCCAATTTCATTCTAGTGACATTCAGGGCCAGATAATTCTTTGTATTTGAGGACAGGCGACTGTCCCGGGCATGGCAGGGTGTTCACTAGTGTCTCAGATGTCAGTGGTACACACCCCCCATAAGCCATGCCAATCAAAACTGTCTCCAGTCATTGATAAATATCCCCTGGGAGTAAAATAATTTCCAGTTGAGAACCCCTGCTTTAAGGAAACAGAAAAAGGTGGAAACTGTTCTTTTTTTCCAAACAACAAGCCACGTGGAACAGGACACTCTCATCTATGTGCGTGTCCCACTCTTATAAAAGTAAAAATTAGAAAGAGGGGCCCGTAGATCATTAACCATGAATCCCTCTATAGGAAAAGCCTTGTAAAAAAAAAATCTTACTGACAGAATATTATCAAGTAAGTCCTTGTTAAATATTTTATTTGATGGGGGAAGTATAGTAACAACAAAGGGGTGGTTTGTTATATAAACTCAGAGATGATTTCTAACAAAAATTTATCTAAAGAAAAAATGAGAAAAAGAAACATCTCACAAGGCTGTTCTTTAGATTAGTCACAAAACATGTAAAGCACTTGTCAGTTTATTTTTATTTATTAAGTCTTTACTTATCAATTAACACGTACCAGGCAGACACTAAGGGAATCACAAATATTAACTCATTTAATCTTCAAAACAACCATATGATGTAGGTACTAATGTCACCTCCATTTTATAAATGGGAAAGAGAGGCCCAGAGAGGTTAAGCAAGTTGCCCAAGGTCACACAGCTTGCAAGTGGCCAAGGTGGGAGTTGAACTCAGGGTGTCTGGTTCTACAGTCTTAGGTGCCATCCCTCTACTGCCTGGCACTCAGCATATTAGTACATGGCAGCTGTTATTGTCAACAACTTTATTAAGAAGCATTTCTTATTCCATCTCAGTCCAGACTTCAATACCCAGAGGCCAAAGATTTACTTGGTCCCTGGTCCTTCTGCAACTCCCAGGCCTGAGCTGACTAGGTGGTGGGTACCCAAGGATGTGCCATGATTTAAACTGAATTTAGAGGCGGGAACCCCAAAGATGAGCCAGGGCTAGCTAAGACCTCACAGCAGCTGAACGTCCTGCTCAAAACCTCTGCAATCACTTATTCATTCCATAGCCCTTCTCAGAGGCGCCTCCAAGCTGTGTGCTGTACTGTGGGTTCACGGTCAAAGCAAGAGCACGTCCAACACAGCCCTCCTCATCTCCCACACCCCACGCCCACTCCGTCTGCAGCTTCCCCAGCTCCGTTGAAGGCATCGCCATCCTTCTCGTAGCTCAAGCTTGATGTCACCCTTTTTCTCACATCCCACATACTATCTATAATATCCATGATATTTCCAGGATTGAGACATCTGAGCCCCGCCATGCCACCTCCCTGGTCTGAGCTCCCTTCATCACCGCCTGGATTTTTGCAGTAGCACCACGTCTGTCTTCCGGCTTCCATCCTTGCCCCTGCTGCATTCTCAGCACAGCAGCCAGACGGACCCTGCTCATCATGTCAGAGCATTTTTTCCCTCTGCCCACACCCTCCATGGCTCCCCAGATCTCACAAGGCCCCATAGGAATGTGCTCCTGTTTTCTCTCGGAGCTCATCTTCTCCTCTCCCTCCTGCTCTCTGCTCCAGCCAAGCTGGCCTTTTTGCTGGTCCTCAAACCCTCAGGCCTGCTTCCACCTCGGGGCCTTTGCACTGGCTATTCTCACCAGCTGGCCATCTGTTCCCCAGATACCTGCATGACCTGTACCCCAATCTCCTTCACAGCTTTACTCAAATGTCACCTTCTCAGTGAGACCTTCCTTGACCACTGAATTCCCAGCCTCCTTTATTTTTCTAGCACTAATCACCATCTGACATAATAAATTTTACTTCATCTATTATGTTTATTTCCACCGGAAAGAAAACTCCAACAAGGGCAGGGATTTATTGACTGTTGTATCTCAAGTGCCTAGAGCAATGCCTGGTGCATAGTAGGTGCTCGATAGGTATTTGTTGAATGAATGAATGAATGAATAATAGCAATAGTTCTAGTGGAGCTAGCAGTAAAGGAACCATTTATTAAGCACCCGCTGTAAGCAGGCCCTTTCCGTGCATGGTTTCATTTTATCCTCAACATCAAGGTAGGTACTAATACAATCCCTATTTTGGAGATGAGGAAAATCAGACTCAGTGAGGTTAAGTCACCTGTACGAAGTCACGCAGTGTGCAAGTGGCTGGAAAAATAATACCCTATTGTTCCTGCCCCTGCAAGGATCTCCGAGTGGGATCGATACAGAAATCACCAGATGAGACTGTGCTTGGTGCCTGGGAGAGGCTCTGGGAGCTGAAAGGAAGGCACTAGCTGGGGGAGGTTGCTGGAAAGCGGGCCTTGGAGGGGGCCTGGAAGGAGGAATAGGGTTTTGGCAGCTGTCAGCATGCAAGGGTGTGTGTGTGGGGGGGAATTCTAAGAGCAAGTAAGTTTGGAGGTGTTTGTGGCATTTGGGGATGTGCCAGGAAATGTTGCTAAAATTACCACCCATCCAACTGATTTTCCTAAACAATCCTTCTGTTTACCAAATCATCCCAGTGACTGGGAGGCAGCAGGGCTGTGGCACTGGAAGTCAGGCTGGGAGACTCCGGGCTTGGCCAGTCTGGGGGTGAGGATTAAGGTGCAGCTGCTCCTGTGGTTTCCAGGAAACCAGCGGCCACCAGGTCCAGGCCAAGGGTCTGAGGTTTGGAGCCAAAGGAAGCCCTGGCTGTGCCCTGGGGGAACAGGAGAAGGAGCTAACTCTGGTCCGGTCCTCCCAGGAAGAATAAGCAAAACCCACTCCCATTTATTGAGCATCTACTATGTACCAGCCAGAAGCAAAATGCTTTAAATTCTCTAGCCATTTCATCCTCATGGTGGCCCTTTGAGCAGGGTACTGAGGCTCAGAGAGGTAAAGTAACTTGCCCAAAGTTGCACAGCTAGCAAATGGGAAGCTGGGGTTTGTGTCCAAGTCTGTGTGATGCCAAAATCCCTGTGTTTAATCAGTGTGTATAGACCTACTTGAGATTTTTCTCAGAGGACCTGGGAGAACCTGCTTGCCAATTGATCCTGTCCCACAAACCCAGCTCCGTTGCCATCAATGTCTCCAAAAAGCCCTCCTAATTTTTTCTTGCTCTGCACTTCCCAAGCAGCTCACTTATACCACTCCAGGGCTCTTAGCTGTTCTGCCTGGGGAAGGTGACTTTCACAGCTGTCTCCCCACTGGACTGTAAGTCCCTTGAGGCAAGGACTGTGACTGCTTCCTGTCTAGGAGCACAGTAGTTGGCACAATAAATAGCTCTTGAATTACAAGGAGTCAGAACTATTTCATCCAGCATCTTCTGTGTGCTGAGCCTCGTGCCGGATGTTCACTCAGAGGGCATTTCCTGAGGTTCTGTGTGTCCCATCGAGGCTGCGAGCTGGCGTCCAGAGGAGGAAGTGGTCACAACTCCCGAGTGTTGAGGGCATCATCCGAAGAGTGCTTTCTGAGCACCTACGATATGCCTAGAACTGTGCTAGGTGCTCTGTACATATCACCCCATGTAACTGAACATAGATTGCCATTCTGATCATGGGTAGCATTAAGGCGACTCAGAGACGTTAGGTAACTTTGCCAAAGTCACACAGCCAGCAAGTGAAGCCCTGACCTCATGGTGATGCCTATGACACAGCAGGAGGACAATGGAAGTTTGTTATATGAAATCTCAATGTGTATATAACAGTTACATGCTACTAATATATAATTGTAATAACAACAACAGAGTAGCTTGAATCTATTGAAAGTCTCCTTTACATTGAATACATTACATACATCATCTCATTTAGTCTTTATCCCAACCCTGTGAAATAAGTACCATTATTATCCCCATTTTGCAGACAAGCAAACTGAGGCAAGGAAAGATGGAAGCACTTGACCAAGGTCTACAGCTAATAAAGGGAGGGACTGGGGATCAACCCAGACCAGAGTTCCTGCAGACCCTGGACCAGGGTTGGGGCTGCCACATCGTCTTCCTGCAGGTGCAGGACAGACTGGCAATGGGGAGGGTGCACATCGCTGGGAGCCCCTTGGCAGTGCTCGGATGCCTTAAGGGCACTGCCACTCAGCTAGGGCCGGGCCAGGAGAGGGTTGAGGGTGACCGACAGGGTCCGGTTTCTCCTCCACAGTGGGAGAGGACGACGGGAGCTGCGAAGTGAACGGCCGCCTGTACCGGGATGGGGAGACCTTCCAGCCCCACTGCAGGATTCGCTGCCGCTGCGAGGACGGCGGCTTCACCTGTGTGCCCCTGTGCAGCGAGGACGTCCGGCTGCCCAGCTGGGACTGCCCCCACCCCCGGAGGGTAGAGGTCCCGGGCAAGTGCTGCCCCGAGTGGGTCTGTGACCAGGCTGGGGCGCCGGGGGTGCAGCCCCTCCCAGCCCGAGGTGAGTGCAGGGCGGGCCTGGGCCATGAGCAGGACCTTGGGGGCAGTGGGTGGCCTGGAGGGGTGGAAGGGGACTGGAGGAGGGGGGTGCTCAGGTCCAAGACACCTGGAAACCCCAATTTTGCTGACAGTAGGTGGGAGGTGGCGGTGGCTGTGGAAAGATGTAGGAAAGGAGAGCAAGAGTCACAGAACACTTTAGAGTTGAAGGAACAAGAAGCAGTGGTTTCAGCATATAATCTTAAATCATGAACAATTTAAAAATTAAAAATTGGGTGGCAGAGTGGGGAAGGGAAGGGAGGGTTAGGGTAATTGAACCAAATTCCCAAATTATTTCCTAACAGTGGTAATATAATATAATATAATATAATAGTATCTAATATTATACTGACAAAATATTAATATCTTAATATTTATTATGTAATATAATTAGTTTGTAATCTATAATATTATTAATATATTATTATTTGGACTTATCAGAAGAGGAACTCAAAACTGAACCAGGCAAGGTGGCTGCTTCTGCGATGTGTCCTAGGGCTGGGCAGAGGTGGGGGAAAGACAGTTGCTTCCCTCTATAGACTCTTGAGTTTTAGAAATTTTGCTGGTGCTTTTTTTTAAATCACAAGAATGTGACTTTAAAAAAAAAAAAAAACAGCTGAAGTAGGAGATTGGCTAATAAATGACAGCAGCACCACATGAGGCAGTGAAGCCTGGGGTCAAGTGCATGGGCTCTGCACAGGTTCTAATCCCAGCTCCGCCACTTACTAGCTGTGTGACTCTGGGCAAGGTGCTTTATGTCTCTGTGTCTCATTTTCTCCACCCATAAAATGGGGACAATAAGAGCATGTACCTCATAGAGCTGCTGGAGGCTTAAGTGAGTAACACAAGTAAAGCAGTTAGAGCAGTGCCTGGCACACGGTAGGCACCCTGAGTGGGAGCTGTTATTGTCCCTGAGAGGGAACGTGATGCATCCATTTAAATGCATAGGAGAATGTCACCGAGTTCACCCTTAGTACAAAAAGCAGGAGAGGAAACTATATCCAATTTGCTCTCCACTATGGGTGTGTGTGTGTGTGTACAGGTATCTTACACATTTGCTGTCCACTGTGGGTGTGCATGTGTGTATGTATACACAGGTATCTTACACATTAGATCTCCACTATAGGTGTGTGTGTGTGTACACAGGTATCTTACACATTTGCTCTCCACTATGGGTGTGCGTGTGTGTGTATATACCCAGGTATCTTACACATTTGATCTCCACCATGGGTGTGTGCATGTGTGTGTGTACCCAGGTATCTTACACATTTGATCTCCACCATGGGTGTGCGCATGTATGTGTGTACACAGGTATCTTACACGTTTCTAAGCCTTGGCACTGTTGATTTCTGGGCCAGATAATTCTTTGTAGGGGCTGCCCTGTGCAGTGCATTTACCAAGCAGCATCCCTGGTCTCTACCTACAGGAGCCAGTGGCACCTCCCCCAGTTGTGCCAACCAAAAATGTCTCCAGGCATTGCCAAGTGTCCCCTGGGGGGCAAAATCACCCCATTTGAGAGCACCTGATACAAAGAACCAGAAGGAAGGACAACAAAATATGACCAGAGTAAGAACTGGGAAAGGGGAAAATCTAGACCTCAGCGAACCCACCATCTTGACCCAGGCCCGGCCTAGAGGCGCCTGCATCCTCATCAGCAGGTCAGGCTGTACAGCTCCTGGTGTGAGGTTACCTGGGGGATCCAGAGAAGAGCGGTGCGTCCCCCATGGGGAGCTACCACCACGATCGGCGTCACGATTGGTGCCTGACAGTCGATATTCGTGGGACGTTACAAGAACCAGGAGCTGTGCTGGCACTTATCCTTTATCTTATTCAGTCCCAACAACCCACTCTTCGGGGTGTTACACATGAAGAAACCAAGTGAGGTTAAGCAACTTGACCAGGGTTAACCACTTGCAGGTAGGTTGACGTAGCTCTGAGCCCTGACCTGGCAATGCTGACCCCTCTTTCTTCCCCCCAGGACCCCAGGTGTCCGGCCTCGTCGCTCCGCCGGCCCCTGGTATCCCTTGCCCAGAATGGAGCACGGCCTGGAGCCCCTGCTCGGCCACCTGCGGGCCAGGTGTGGCCACCCGCGTGTCCAACCAGAACCGCTTCTGCCGCCTGGAGACCCAGCACCGCCGGTGCCTGGCGGGGCCCTGCCCTCCCACCAGGGGCCGCAGCCCCTGGAACAGAGCCTTTTAGAGCCGGGCTGGGAATGGAGTCGTGGTACCCAGTAGGTGTCCCTGTGCCAAAGCCAGGGGCAGACGGCCCTACCCTTGGCGCAGGTAACGACCAGCTTGGGTCCACCATCCACACCCTGGAGGACGAGAATATTCGCAAGCTGCCTGGTCCATCCGGACCCGGATCCATAGCACAGGCTGCATGACCTAGTCCGTCCCCACCCCTCCGCCCCCGGCCTCTAACACACCACCTTGGAGGCTGGCCAAGGCTTCTAGGGTCTTCTGGTCCACTCCCTGCCTCTTCACAACCTTTATCAAACATGCCCATGGGCAAGATTTTGCTCCACTTCCCCTGTCAGGAGATGGGAAACTGTCTTCTTTAATCATTGGGCTGAGTGTGTGCTGGGCTGGATTGGCCATTTCCTTGGGGGTCTGGTGAGGAGGGGGCCGCACACAGATGTTCTGAATCTCCTGCTTCCTTCCCTGGAGTTATGTAAAAAAAAAAAAAAAAAAAAAAAAAAAATCCCCCCCCCCCAAAAAATTCCCTGAGGACAAACTCACGCATAAACTAATGAACTTGTGTGTCAGGCTTGTGCTGGTCTGAAAAAAATCCTCCCAAAGAATTACTGAATTTTTTGTAATTTCACAAGGTGAAATTGCTTGATCTTGAAGTCAGAAAACAAGCCTTAAAGTGATCCATTCAACACAATTCAGGTTAATAAGAGTTAACCTTTTGAAGCAACTACAGTGCGCTGTATCACTTTACATAGGTCCAGGCTTCTCGGCATTTTGAGCAGAGCAAAGCAGGAGAATGAAGGATACCTCCCAGGTACTGGGGAACATAGCCTGAAACAAACCAACCCTAGTGGGACATTCTGTTTCAAGTCTCATGTTTTACTGTTAAAAAAAAAAAAACCATAACATTTTCATTCTTCTCCACGGTCTATCTGGGTCTGTTTAAATATAAAAACTGCCTCTCCAACAGGATTCAGCCAGGAAATTAGAAAACTCTGTGTTTAAAAGGGGATTTCTTCTTATTAACTCATTTTATTGAGGTATAAGCTACACACAGTTAAATAAACGGACAGATTGTAAGTGTATACTTGGAGTCATTACAGATGTGCACTCCCATGTAGCCAATACCCAATCAGGACATAAAACTTTTCCATCTCAGAAAGTTTCCTCCTGCCCCTTCCTGGTCATACCCCCCGCTCCCCCCAAGGCAATCACTATTCTGATCTCTATCATCACAGATGAGTTTTGCCTGCTCTTGAACTTCATATGAAGAGAAAACTCTTTTGTGAATGGTTCTTCAGTCAATATAATTTTTTTAAAAAGGAATTTAATGGGGGAAATGAGGTTTGCACGTGAGAGGCCAAACGGGGCTATAAGATCATCATCATTTGGAGGTCAACGCAGGCTTGTGGTGGAGGGGCAGAGGAGGGGGTGGTACCCCAAGTCCAGAAGCCAGGGCCACACAGCTTTGGCACTTCCCCCCAGATGCCTGCATGGCTAATTGCCTTGGTCCCCTTCAAGTACTGATCACAAGTCACTGTTTCACTGGGAACCCACCCTGGCCACCCTCTTCTAGTCTCCCTTATGCTGTTCTACTTATTCTTTTTCCCAAAGCACATATCACATATTCTTTTCTTTAAACTTTTTCATTTTGAAATAATTTCACACTTACAGAACAGTTGCAAAAATAATACAAACCCTGTACAGAGAACTCCAACATGCCCCCAGGCCCCCAGCTCTCCAGCTCCACCAATTTTAACATTCTGCCACATTTGCCATCTCATTCTATCTACCCATCTATCAATCCATCTATCTATCCTCGTACCACCCTTGAACACACCATCATCACTGATTACCTGGCCCCCCAAGGACAGTCACGTCAGTTGCACAAGGTCTTTAATGCTGGGAATCCCAGGGCCTGAAGCAGTGCCCAGCAGAGAGCCAGCCTCAGTCATTACTGAATGAATGAGATAATCTCTCTTGCTTTTTAAAGAAGGGTTAAAGGGGCTTAGAAAAGTAACCATGTAATCAACAAATTGGAATGGCTGCCCAATTCACAACAGCTGTGTAGGTGAAAACTTGACCCTTGACCCCCAACCCTCGACTCCGGCCCCACCCCCAGCCCCCAGCCTCACCCTAAGTGGGTCTCATCATCTGGGAACTTATTAAAAATGCTAATTTATGGGTTCCTCCTCAGATCAACAGACTCTCTGGGGGTGGAGCCCAGCAATCTGTGCCTTAACAAGTCTTAACAAGTGACTCTGATCTACGCTCAAGTTTGAACAGAACCGCTTAACCCCATGAAAATCTGTGTTGGCGGCCTCAGAAGAGGGTGGCTGGAGAGAAAAATGTGATGCGCTGCTGCCACCTAATGGCACTTCAGTGCACGAACCTCCCGAGAGGCGGCGAAGACTTGAAACTTACACACAACCCATCCCCACTTCATTCCTATAAATATCCTCTAATCCAGTTCTTTATTGCTGCCTGGCAAAAAAACTACCCCAAAACTTATAGGCTTAAAACAGCCGTCTAGTTAGCTCACAGTTCTGAAGTTGGCAGTTTGGTCTGGGACTAGCTGATGTTTCTTCTGAGCTGGCCAGACTTCCCCACACACCTGCAGCCAATTGCAGGCTCACCTGCTGGGCTGGGCTCTCACCTGGGGCCGGCTGGGATGGCCTGATTCTGCTCCACGTGGCTGTCATCCTCGGCAGGCAGCCTGGGCTTGTCACTCCGTGATGCGGAGAACTCCAGGAGGGAGACGGAAAGTCTGCAAGGTCACTTGAGGCCGAGGCTTAACCGGCCAAAGAAAGTCACAAGCCCAGTCCATACTTAAGGAGTAGAGAAATAGCCTTCACTTTGTGATGGGGCATGGATAGAGGGAGATGAATAATGGCAGCCACTTTGCAAACAATTTACCACCAACTCTGTTTCAGGCCGCCCCGGTTTCTCACCAGTCGGCTCTAATTGGTTTTGCCATCTCAGTACAGGCCTTTCCAGTTCTCTTGCCATCTGCGTGCAGTTTTCCATGCGTGCTTTGCTCCCTTCACTGCTGGGCCTTGTACACGCCCTTCCCTGTGCCTGGCACTCTCTCTCCTGGTCAGGTTGGGTGCCCCCTCTTCTGCCATACTACCAGGTATGTGTGCCCACCATGACCATAAAGGACACTTGTTGGGTTTTCCTCCCCAGCCCATCTTCCCTTTTCTTTTGGTGATTGTCCTCCACCTTTCCTCTGGAAGACCTTTCACCTCAGTCCATATGGTCCAAATGAGGCTGATTAAAATATCCAAGCTCCAGAGGCTAATATGTGAGTTAGGCTGGTCAATTAGGGTTAAGTGGTGTGATTAGGATGGTCATGCGATTCTATTCAGGCCGATGAACATCAGCTTCAAGACTATGTTTGCAACAATCAGGAAAGAGGTACAGTCTTTTTTTTTTTTTGACTTTTTATTTTGAACTACTTTCAAATTTACAGGACAGTTATGAAAATAATAATACAAACCCAATACAGATAACTCCAACATATCCCTACCCCCCACACCCCGGATAGCCCAGCTCCACCAATTTTAACATTTTGCCACATTTACCCTATCATTCTATCGATCCACCCATCTGTCTGCCTATCTGTCTATCCATTTATCAATCCATTTTCTGAACAATTGAGTGTAGGTCATTTGCATCGTGCTCCTTGAACACTTAATACTGCCATGTACATTTCCTAAGAACAAGGATATTCACTTACGTAACCACCTTCAGTGCAGTTATCAGATTCAAGAAATTTAACATTGATACAAAGCTTAGAGTCTATATTTCAATTTTTTCATATGTCCCAATAACATCCCTTTGAGCCTTTTCTCCTCCCTGTCTAGATCCCACCCAGCATCATGTATTACATTTAATTGTCAGTCTCTTCAGTTGCTCTTTCTCAATTTTTTAATTGTGGGAACATATATACAACAAAGCTGCCCATCTCAACCACTCGCAAGCATACCATTCAATGGGATCCATCACATTCACAATGTTGCAGAACCCTCACCACCTTCCATTGCTAAAACTTTCCCACATCCCTAATCAGAACCCTATACCCATTATGCATTAACTCCCATTTCTCCAGCCCCTTGCCCCTGGCAACCTGTACTCTAATTTCTGCCTCTATGAGCTTGCATATTCTCCAGTATTTCATTTGTCATTACTATGAGGCTTAAATTTAAACTCCTAAATCTATAACAGTCTTTCTTGCTTTGATACCAATATAACTTCAATAGTATACACAATGTACCTATACTCTTCCATTCCCCCACCATTATGTAGTTCTTATCACAAATTACAACTCTATACATTATGAGTCTGTGGGTTATTGGGCCACAAGGCAGCCAGCCTGTTGGAAGAGGAGAAGGAAGATCTGAGGAGTGCCAACCGCCCCCCCCCCACCCCGGTGCCTCCCTGCAACTCCAGATTTGATGTACCCACAGATGAGATAAGCAGAAGGGCTCCTGTATCTGCCTCCCATACTCTCCCTCTGAAAATCAGAGATTGCTGGACACAGGGTCCCAGTGTCTCCTTGAATTTGAGTCATCACAAGTGGCATGATAATGGGGCAGAGACTGGCTGGTTTTTCTCCAAATTGTCTCCCTTTTTCTCCTGGGCACCCGGAGAAACCACATCTCCCAGCCAGGTGACTGAGTTCTGGCCATGGAAAGTGACTTCACATCTGGACCACAAAAACCACCTTGCACCCACCACCATCTCCTGGTCACCTGCATCCTCCATCCCAGGGAGGACTCCGAGGCTCTAGAACATGTTCTTAACCTTTTGTGAGCCATGGACCCCTTTGGCAGCTGGTGAAGCCTATGGTCCTCTTGGAATAGTAAATCGTAAATGCATAAAATAAAATGCATTGGATTACAAAGGACACAAATTATTGAAATATAGTCATCAAAACACTAAAAAATTGTGATATAATGTTTTAGTACTTCTCTATTAACACATTAAATAAGATATAGTCTAATTGCTGTAATTTTAATGCAGTGATACTATAAACAGTATTTCAAGATATCTACAATAACTGCATCAGAGGTGAAAATATCTGTGATTTCTATGGTGACATACAGGTACTGCTAATACCACTTTGTTCATTGTCTGCATCCACAATTGAAGGAAATCTAAATGCCTGAGGTCAGTGTAAATAAAGATGCAATTACTTTCCCTCCAAGTTCATGAACCCTTGAATTCCATCTGCAGATCCCCTGGAGGTCTGTGGTCTCCAAGTTAAGAACCCCTGCTTTAGGGCACAGCAGAGCCATAAGAAAGGAGCCCGGACCCTTGGATGACTACGTAGAACAGAGCTCCCTGTGACACAGATTCAACCCAGAGGATGATTGTTTTTTCGCCAGGAGCATTGAGAGTCTGGGGCCAGGCCTGAGTTACCTCCCTGCTGGGTGACCCTGAACAAGTCACCTAACCTCTCTGATCCTCAATATCCACATAAGGAAAATGTAGACAATGGCTCCTGTCTTAGAGGGCTGTGGTGGTTAAGGAGGGGAATAGCTCTGAATGTTTGTAAACCCTATGTACTTTACACCTGGGGTCTCCAAACACTGGCCAGAGAACTGGTACTAAAAATCAGGCCAACATAGTAAACTCTCATCAGGTTAAATGGATTCCAGGTGAAGAGTTCTTTATTCTACGATTATGACCTTCCTAATTTGGAGGGCTATGAAATTCATTCTTTTATAAAATGAGAGTGATTGTAAATAGTACTTACGTTTGTTTTCCCCTCATTGTCCTTACTTTGCAAAATGGAGTTGTCAATATAATTTTGGCTCACAAAAATTTTATGAAATTTGGTTGTTTTATGAAAACTGAAAAGTGTGAGAATCATTGCTTTACACCACCACAAAAAATATTCAGTTTTTATTATCACTCAAAACTGATAAAGCTTAGAGAGGATTTGATTCCTGACCTGACACAAGTTTAATAACAATAGTTAGCATATATTGAGGATTTCAGTGTGCCCAAAACTGGTCTAAATACCTTACCTATGTAATAGCTTTGTTGAGTAATCTGAACTTGGTTGGGGACACGCATAAATGGGTTTTGTTTTCCTTCAACTGTTGTCTTCTAACACATGCAGTCACATCTCTCCTTATTGCCCCATACCTTTCAGTCCAGTTTGAAGATCCAGTTAAATCATATCCTATTTAACATTTCCCCTAAATCAAGTTTAACCCTTCATCTCAAAATGTATTTCATTTAACAAATATTTAAATAGCCTAACAATGTGCACCTTACAATGCTATGAGGCAGGTATTATTAATGAACCTTACAGATGCCAGGGCACAGAGAGGTGCGATAACTTGCCCAAGTCACCCAGTGAATAAGTTGTGGATGCAGGATTCAAACCCAGGCCTCCAGAAACTGCCCTTAATCTCTCCACTGCACCCCTCTGACACTCTTGCTCCCCTGCCCACCTCCTTAAAGGTTCCAGCTTCTCCTGTTTATAAGGCCTGGAAGCAGAAAAAATGGAGGAGAAAGAGAACTAAAATCTTTGCACTTACCCGGTGTTGCTTTGAGTCCTCTCTGGGAGATGGATTCCTTCCGCATGTCAAGTGCCCAAATTCTGGCGATCCTGGGGCACATGTGTGGCTTATTCAGGGGTCCCTGTAGGAGTCTCCTGGCTGACAAGGGAGGTCTGGGACCCCTTGACGCTTCTCAGGCCCTGCCCTAAGTACTGTTCACAGCCTCACTCTGCAGGGTTCTCTCTCCTAGGAAGCAACCCTCCTGGGCAGGGTACCAGCCAGATGGCCCAGCACCCACTTGGCTCCTGGGAAGCTCACCCATTTTTGTGCAGCTAATGATGTGTGCCTTCGTCCCTGCTCTGCCCTCTTTCTCGTCACCTTCTCCCTGGTCAAACCGGCATGGAGGGCAGAACTGTCAGTCCTCTTGATAAGCAGACAGGGAAGCAGCTACCACACCCCTTCTTGCAGAAACTCCAAAATCCCTGCAAGTGGGCCCTTTTGGAGCAGGAGGAGTACCCCTTTCTTCTCTCTCAGGGGAGCTGAAGAGGAAAGGTATGTCATTTCCCCTATTCTCGAAAAGTGTTCTCAAATTCCCAGTCTTCTGCTTTTGCCGGCTGAGGGTGTGGTTTGGGTGGGACAAGGCTGGGTGTGAAGACCCTAAGAAAGTTCTGCAGGTGTGGGTCTCATGGCTTTCCAGAATACAGGGGTATCCTAGTGCTGCTGTAACAAAGTACTACAAATTGGGTGACATCAAACGACAGAAATTTGTTGTCTCACAGTTCTGGAAGCTAGAAGTTCAAAATCAAGGCATTGGATGGGCCACGCTCCCCCTGGCTTGTCTCCTGGCTTCCGGTGGCCAGCGGCAGTCCCTGGGCTCAGTCTCGGCCTCAGCCTGCACACGGCTGTGCTTTCTCTCTGTTCATGTTTCCTCTCCATATGAGGACATGGTCTTACTGGCTTCAGGGGCCACCCTAGTCCACTCTGGCCTCCTTGACTAATCACATCTTCAAAGGCCGTATTTCCAAATAAGGCCACATTTACAGGACCAATGATTTGGACTTGAACATGTCTTTTAGAGGGACGCAATTCAACCCACACCAGGAGGGATTCGGCACCTTGTGCCCCCAGCTTGGGGCTTTAGCTGGAAATCTGAGCCCGTAGGAAAGGGCCCATGTAAGAGTCAGTTGTGCACGTGTCATCTAAGTCGTCACAACAGCCCTGTGAGTGTGTTAATTAGGGAAATGCTAGCTGCTGTAACAAACAGAGCCCCAAATCCAGTGGCTTAACACAACAGCAGTTTATCTCTTACTCACGTAGTATCACCAGATCAGTGTTCCTCGTTGGTGGAGAGCTTTCCTTCACCTGGTGATCAAGTGACTTAGATGTCACAGCCCACCCTCCCTCCCCCAGGCCCCAGGCCCCAGGCCCCAGACCCCCTGCATCTAAACTGTGGGCAAGGATGGAAAAGCTCAGTGCTTCCCACAGGCCTGTCCTGCAAGGGGGGCTCACCACTTCCGCTCACTTTCCACTGGTGAGGACTAGTCCATGACCATGCCTGGATGCTGGAGGATGGGGAAGGGATGACTCCATACTCCAGAGTCTTTGCCAGAAGCTCTCTTCACTGATCTGTGTTTCACCAGCTCACCAGGCTCAGCAGTGCTCTCCCTTCCATCTAAATATAACACTCCTGCCCCAGGCACGTGGAAGATTCAAGGCCGCTCCTTGGTGCCCTTTCTGCCTTCAGCTTCTTGCGTTGAATGTTGTCCTTGCCAAGGGCCTGTGGTGTTTGCTCCCAAATGGTTTGCACCACTAGTGCTTGTTATTGTAATGATGTAATTCTGTTAGATATGCCACGAAATATGAGTGCAAACAGAAAGAGATTTGTTTTTCTAAATACTCACTAAGGATTAGTTGCTAAAAAAAAAATATTGTTAAATTAAGCATGGAAGAAACAGCTACAAAAGATTTGGAAAAAAATAACCATAAGAACCCAGGAGGATTCTGCACTCAGGCAGCTACACAAGTCTTTAGGTTCTCACTCCACTTTAAAGAAACCCAAACTGGATATCAGAAGATAGATGCTGAGTGTAGTTTATGTAAGAACAATGTGCAAAGCCAATTAACATTCCCACACTAAAAAACAGACAGGCAAAAGAGCACATGCTCATGTTTAAAATAGAATAAAATATTCAAGGTGTACATCATTTAAAAGAATTCTCCACCTCTTTGGTCCCAATTGAGCCAGACACATGGGCTTCTATGGAATTAATATCCTCATTTTATAGGGGAACTTACTGGGACCCAAGGTAACAGCAGGTAAGGGGTGGAATCAATTTCAAAACCAGCCCATCTGTTTGCATCGTCTGCGCTCTTGCCCTGTTTGCCAACACTGTGTAGTAGAACTTTCTGTGATGGTGGAGACGTTCTCTGCCTGCACTGTCCAGTAGGGTAGCCACTGACCACATGTGGCTGTTGAGCACTTGAAATGTGGCTCCTGGGACCGAGGAACCGAATTTTGGGTCGCATGGCCCTGTGCTGCCTGAACTTTCAGCACCCACCTTTTGTAGGGTTTCAGGCTCTTTTATTTCTTCACTCCTGCCCCTCTCCTGCCCACGATGTCTTCTGGAACGCAGGCCCTGCCCCTTGTGACTTCAGCCATCCCCCAACTCCAATCCATTACACTGACGGTGGGGAGGGTGGGTGGGAGGGGAGTGCAGGAGGGGAGAGGCCGGCCTCTGTGAGCGGCTGAGCTTGAAGGCCACACGGCAGCCATCGCTGGCCTGGGCCAGCGCCCTCCTACGCTCCTCACGGGTAGGGAAGTGCCACTGTTAGGAGCAAGAGCTCCAGAGCCTAACAGGACGGCTCCCCCTTTCTTGGCAGGGAGCTTTGAGCAGATCACCCCGGGCTTTTGTGCTTCAGTTTCCTCCTCCAGAAGATGAGATTAAAAGTGCCTACTGCATAGGATTGCTGTGAGGATTAACTGAAGTGACGGCTGCTGAGCATCTAGCATCACGCTTGGATCTAGTAACTGCTCAATAAATGTCATTCTAATTTTCTCTAACCCCCAGAGTAGCCCCATACTCAGACCAAAGGGACAGCAGGGAAAAGGAGGTGGGGATGGAGAGAGACAAAAAATGTTCTTCCTAAAATGTCTTATTGCAAAATTCTCCAACATACATAAAAGTAGAGAGAATGGTTTAATGAACTCCCACATACCCATTGCCTAGATGTAAAAGTTATTAATCAGAGTAAAGGTTTGAAAATCTCCATTAGTCCAAAGATATCAATCCTTGGGGGGCCAAAGAATAAGCTCTCTGTGGCTCCAACTAAATGGGTACAAATGCTTGTTAGAATTGCTCTCAGCAGTGTAGCTGGGTTCCAACAGGCCATGCTCAGACAACTGTCATTTGTCCCCCAAAGAATAACCCCGTCAGCCTGGGAACAATGGTGCTCCCCACCCTGGTGGTGGCTATGGCATTTTCCTGGTAACCCTCAAGGTCCCATCTCATCTCTCTGGGTCCCCAGTTCTGACCTTTCAGCCTGGAGTCAAATCCACTGTTCCCTCCCTGTCCGGGATCCAGTCCCTCTTCCCAGTGGCACCTCAGTTTCTTTCCAAGACATGAGCTCCCCTCTCCACTGGGTGTGGTCTTGGTGGGAACACAGTCCCTGGTGCCCACCGCATCGGGGGGCTGCCACATGACTTAAGCTCCACAGTCGATGCCCCCTCCCCACTCCGGACTTGGGATTTCCAGCGAGTGACCCAAACATGGACAAGACAGGCCTGGCTATGCAACTGTCCCTATGGTTTGTCTTCCAGTGCCTGGAAGATTCTGGGAGACTCTGAAGTCTTACCAATGACATTATTTAAATGAGCAAGAAGCAGATTTTCATTTCTTGCAAAATCCCTGAACGGCATTTTGGCTGCAGAAAGGTCACTGCCGCCCTCTCCAAAGAGCTGTTTTCAGCATCCTCTGAGGTTCAAACAATCCTTTATTTTAGGAGAGAGAAAGGGGTGAGATCTTCCCTAGGAAAACACCTGGGCCCTCAGGCCTTCTGAAAAAATTACCAAACTGTATTTTAACTATAAAAATCAATCCCTTAAGATTCCAATAGGCCTGGGGAATAGGTAGCGTGGAAAAGGGGAAAGAAGAAATTAATTGGGCACATTTATTTGGCACCTGCTCCATGCTGAGTGCTTCTGCAGACACGCTTCCATGTAATCTTCACAAGGACACTGTTAGGCAGATGGTTTTACTTCCATGTCACAGATGAGGAAACCAAGGCTCAGAAAGGTGATGTCAGTTACCTGGGATGGAACGAGGCCTGGCTCACTCAGAAGCCCTTGCTCTTTCTTAACCAGTACCCTAACACGTGTGGCCTTAGAGAAGAGCTTTCTCTCTCCCTCCACGTCTCAGTTTCCTTGCCCCATCACAAAGAGAGCAAGGTCTGCCTGCCTTGCAAAGCTCTCAGAAGGATCTGGATGCTTTGAGAGGTGTCTGGTGCCCAGCTTGGGGCTGGGACTCTCTTCCTTGTGGTCTTCAAAGCTGACCGTGTTGGAGCTCTGGAAGAAGTCCAAGGCCTTCTTGAGGGGTCATGGGTGTGCCTCAGGCACAATGGGACAGCGGAAAATCACCAGGTCCCCTCAGGTTCCCTCCCGAAGGAGGAAGGAAGGGAGCAGGCAGAGGGAGGGGGAGCCGAGGGGGTGCCTTGGGGTGTTGCTGTTTTTGGTGACTGCTCAGCTGATGATTTTGCAAGCTGAGAAACACATGTACACAAACTCTGACCTCCTCTGGCTTAAAATAGAGCCACCAAACCGAAAATGCTAAGCACTGGGCAGAGTCACCCGCCTGGCAGGGCCAGACAGCTCCCTCGTGGCCCCAATACTACCCACCCCCGCTGGGCCCATTTGACAAAGTCCCTCTCAGCTGCTGGACGTGAGCACAGCCAGCCAGGTGGCCATAGCCCATCTCGGAGAGGAGGCAAAGGAGGTCCAGAGAGGCAGGGGCAGTATGACAGGCCAGCAGCCCTTGGCCTGGTAAGGCAGTGCCGTGGAATGGAAGGGTCATGAGCCTGGAGCCGGGCAGCCCTGAGTGCAAGCCCTGGCTCAGCCGCTTCCTGGCTGTGAGGTCCTGGCAAGCCACTTGGCTTCTTGGGGCCTCCATTTCCAGGACTGTAACACAGACAGGTGCGCAATAGTTTTACCTTTCCGCCTGCTTCTGGAAAAGTAATTCTTGACACCCACAACAGAGAGCAGGTTGTGAAAAGGGAGAAGTGCCTAGAAAGTGTCACCCAGTATCTTTGCTAATCCTCAACATGGTCTCCTAAGATGGGCATTATCATCGTCCCCATTCCTCAGAAGGGAAAACCGAGGCACAGAGAAGTGGAAGTGTTCTGCCCACAGGGGCGTCCCAGTGACTCCAGGGCAGCTGTGGTCATGACCAGGCCCCGTTGTCTGTCCACTGACTGGGGTCCTGCCTGTCCCCCTGAGAACAAGTCTCCCCAGCACTCCCCGGAAGAGCCGTTGTCCCAACAAGCTCTTCTCAGGCTGCAGGCCCCAGCACCCCACTCCACCCCTACTCTGTACTTTAACCTCGGTTTCAGCCCCTCTTAAATCCCAGCAGGAATGAGAAGTTCAAACTTGTTGACACTGTTGTTAAAAACAAGGCTGAGGCAACAGCACAATCACCCTGGCCGCCAGTACCCTGCTTTTGGGCTTCTGGATTCCACTGGCTTCCCAGGGGAAGGGGGACCCAGGCTCCCTCTACCAGCACCGGGCCCTGATTCTGCCTGGGAAGTGAGTTGGGGTGGGTGCCAGGTCTGATGTCCCCACCAACCTGGGCATTTGCTACAGGCTGAGCCAACACAACCAGGCCAAGCTGTGAAGCCCAGGGGCTGCTCTCTGTGCTTCCCATCTGCTGACTTGTCGAATCCTCACGACCACTGCCTTCGTTCCCCATGGCGGCTGGAACAAGTTACTACATATTTAGCAGGTGACACATGCAAATTTATTATCTTCCAGTTCTGTAGGACAGAAGTCTACACAGACCTCCTTGGGCTAAAATCAAGGTGTCAGCAGGGCTGTGTTCCTTTCTGGAGGTTCTAGGGGACAGAAGACAAAAAAGAATTCTGTCTATTCCAAATTCTAGAGGCCACCCACTTTCCTGGGCTCAGAGCCCCACTTCCTCTATCTTCAAGCCAGCAACGTCGGCCTGAATCCTTCTCCTGTTGCCATCTTTCTGGTTCTCTCCCTTCTGCCTCCCTCTTCCACCTTTTAAAGGACCCTTATGACTATATTGTGCCCACCCAGTAATCCAGGATAATCTCCCTATTCTAAGGTCAGCTGACTAGCAACCTTAATTGCACTGTAGCCCTCACCCCCCTTTGCCACGTAACCTAACATCTCACAGGTCCCAGGGATTGGGATGTGGACATCTTTGAGGCACCATTATTCTGCTGCCACAGCCACCCTACGAGGTAGGAACTGTCTTTAACTCCATTTCATTGGTGGAAAAACTGAGGCACAATAAATCCACACAGCTGCTAAATAACAGAAACAGAATATGAACCCAGGCAGTCTTGGTGCCGGGTCCACGTCCTTAACGTCTCCCTGCTGCTGCTGCTGCTTGTGTGTCCACAGTCATCACGTATGGCTCTATACCAGGTCCAGGACTTGGGAAACAGAGAGGTGGCCAAAATTGGATCCCCATTTCAGGCATTTCACAGACTCAGGGGGAGGCAGATAGGGAATGTGACAGTTACAGCACAGTGGGGAAGGTGCAAGCCGGCAGGAGCACAGAAGAAGGTCACAGAGAGAAGGAAGCAGGAAAGATGTCCCAATAAAGTCGAGGGCTGAAGAGTGAATGGGGGT
Source organism: Choloepus didactylus (assembly GCF_015220235.1). Lineage (NCBI taxonomy): Eukaryota > Metazoa > Chordata > Mammalia > Pilosa > Megalonychidae > Choloepus > Choloepus didactylus. Next base: position 48,506,598 of record NC_051325.1, read on the forward strand.
GGGGGTGGGGGTTGGGTCATTAAAGGCATTTACACATGCACAGTGCTTCAACTAGAGCCTGGCACCCCACCCCGCCCCAGGCGCTCAGTAACGTGGGCTGTTGAGTGGGATGGGAGAGGACTGTTGCAGGCAAAGCAAGAGTTTTATGCAAGGAGCTGAAAGTTTAGTGTGCCTGGAGCAAAATCTGCAAAGGAACTGTGGGCAGAGGAGCTGGAGCAGTCACTGGGGGGTGGACGAGGCACGCCAGGGCGGCAGCAGAGCACTGAGAAGGCAGGGTGCCCAGACAACTGCAGAAGGAGGAAGGCCCCTGAGAGAAGCTGCCGGCTGCTCTGCCCAGAGCTTCCATGCAGCCCCACTCAGGATACTGAAAAAATTGTCATCTTGGTGCCAGGAGGTGGAAGTAGATTACTTAGGGAGTGAGGTCAGTGGAAGGCTCCCCCAAGCACCCCACTGCTCAGGTCAAACACCCAGGACTCGTCAGCCAGTCCTGTTGCTCCATATATTAGGGTACTGCTAGCTGTGGTAATAGACTGACCCCCATATTTCAGTGGCTTAATGTAACAGAAGTTCAAAATGGGGTTTCTGAAGGGTGTGTGGCTTTGCAATGAGTCATTTAGGTACCCAGGCTCCTTTCACTTGCGGCAGTGTTGAAGGATGGGGTGTGGGTTGTATGGGCCAGGTCAGGAAGCGGCAGTCATTGCTTCTGCCCACATTCCATTGCTACAGCTTGGTCACATGGTCACTCCTAAGTACAAGGGAGGCTGGGAAATGTGGTCTAGCAGAGGCCCGGCTCCATCTCCGGGAAATATCTCAGATCCACCCAGCTATCTCCATCTCCAATGCGGTTCTCCTAGCCCAAGCCATCCTCAGCACTCATTAGATCACGACAGTTTCCTAACTGGCCTCCCACCTTTTCCACAAGAGAGCCAGATGTTCTTTTTTACAAAAAAGGAATCAAATCAATGTTGTTTTTTTTTTTTCTGCTTGCAACCTTTCCATGGTTTCCAATAGCACTGAAGAATAAAGCTCCTGGCCTGCAAGACACTGAGGTGTCCCTGCCTAACTCTCCATCTTCCTTCTACTTCCCCCACCCCAATTTTCTTGGCTCCAGCCACACGGGCTGTCTTGTTCCTGGCTGCCAAGCCAGGCTCGTTTCTGCTGAAAAGACTCGCACTTGCTGCCTGGAAGCTCTCTCCCCAATCACTCTTTGGAGAGGCCTTCCCTGTCTGCCCTCCTTAGCTGGCAGGACCCATCACACCCAAGAAACTATGTTTTCCTTCTTCATCACACTTGACATAAAGTCTCTTTTTGTTTGTTTGAACAGGTGTCACTGGCTCACCTTCTCTACACCAGAAGTCTTCTTTGCACCCATTGGTGCTTGGTAATGTTTGTTGGGAGACTGGCTCACAGAGTGAATGAATGACTTGCCCCAAGTCACAGGTCCAGTTAGTGGTGGAGACAGAAAGCAGACCTGGGCTTTGTGCTCTGCCCTCACCCCGCTGTCACTGCAGACACATTAGCCCCAGAGCGCCACCAGGTAAACAAAGGCAGATGTGTGGTAGGGGAAGGGTTTGTCAGGGAAGCAGCAGCTGGATAAACCCCCAACGAGCCCCTCCTGCCACCACTCTAAAACTGTTCCCCGCTGAGGCCCCGCCTCTGGGTCCCTGACAACCGCCGCAGCCCTCACGGTCCTTGCGCGTGGGTCCCGGTCGCTGGAGTGGGCGGAGCTGGCGGCCGCCGCGCGGGCTGCCGAGGGAGCGGGCGCTGGGCGCGCTGCACGGTCCCCGCGCTGGCCGTCGGGGCGCATGGACCCGGCTGGGGCCGCGGCGTCCCCCGCGGCCCGGAGCCCGCGAGAGGGGCCGGGGGCGCCGCCATGAGGAAGCAGAGCGTGCGCACGGCCGCGCTCATCCTGTGCATCCTGTCGTACCTGCTGGTGGGCGCCGCGGTCTTCGACGCGCTCGAGTCGGAGGAGGAGAGCGGCCGCAAGCGGCTGCTGGCCCAGAAGCGGAGCGAGTTCCGGAGGAAGTACGGCTTCTCGGCCGAGGACTACCGCGAGCTGGAGCGCCTGGCGCTGCAGGCCGAGCCGCACCGCGCCGGCCGCCAGTGGAAGTTCGCCGGCTCCTTCTACTTCGCCATCACGGTCATCACGACCATCGGTGAGCGGGCCCCGGGCGCCTCCCCACCGCGTCCGCTCCATCCGCCCGGCCCGGCCCGGGTGCCTCTGGGTTTGAATCCCACCTCTGCCCCTCCCTAGCCGAGTGACCTTGGACGAGTGTTTCAGCCCACCGAGCCTCCCTTGCATCTTCCTGTCGAATGGGGATCCCGGTCCATTCAGACAGGGCTGGGCGGAGACAGTAACTCGTTTCCCGAGAGGCTGGCAGGCAAGTGGCTGGAGCTGCTTCTTTGCCCAGCTGCATCACACTAGCTGTGTGACTTCAAACAAGTTGCTTAACGTTTCTGAGCTTCCGTTTTCTCCTCTGTGAAATAGGGGTGCTAATAGGCCCGATCTCAGGGCTGTGATGGGAACCCAGGAGATAATAGATGCAGAGGGTTTAGCACAGAGGCAGACACATAGAAAGCACTAAAAAAAAAAAGAAAAAAAAAGGATTTTTGCATTATTATAATTATTGTTCTATTGCTGTATGGAAGCTGGGACTTAATGTGTCTTAATGCTGTATGGCCAGTGCCTCAAGTATAGTAGATGCTGGGTAAATATTTGTTGAAGGAATGACTGATTACCACGAGCTTTGGACCTCACCCTCGGGGATCCAGAGCAATTCATCTGCAGCGTCTGGACCGCCAGCCGTTACCATGGCTACCGTCTGGCTGGTACCTATGGAGCCTAAGCCCTGGGAAGCAGGAAGCAGGAAGCAGGAGAAGCAGCTCTGCAGGCCTCTCAGCTGGGTGCCAGCCTCTCCCCAGGCCCCAGCTGCGAAGATCTAGGGGCCCCTTAGACTCAGACCACCACCCTTGAAGCCCGCGTCTTGGAGAAAGTTTCTCTTTCAGTGAACGTGAGCTGCGGGGTTAGCCTTGGAGTTAAAAGCACGATCCCGCAGTTACACAGACCTGAGTTCTGCTCTCACCTCTGCTGCCTCCTGCCTTCTCCTCTGATTGTTCCTCTCTGAGCCCTGGTTTCCCCAACTGCAAAATGCAATTGTTCCTACCCTACCGGGTGGTTGCCAGGTTTAAATGAGGTCAAGCATGTAAAATACCTGGCACAATGCCTGAGACTAAATAGGCACCATTATTAATATTGATTAGTAATAATGATAATTCATTATTTTCCAAATGTGAGTCCAACCCTTTTGCCCCCTCCTGCTTGCATCTAGCTTTATTTTCACAGACAGCCAATTCTGTGTGCCTAGGGCAAGAGGGAGAAGGAGCATTGGCATAGGGATGATTCCCAAATCCCAGGGAAAGGCATGGTCATGAATGGAATGTAATCTCCTTTCCACTCCCACTACATGGTGGGAGATTTGGGGAGAGTAGAACTTTTCAGAGGTATGCTGCCCCAAGAATGAGAGAGCTGGTTGCACAGAGAGCACAAATGGCTACCAGGTTTTCAAAAACAGACAGAACTTATGTGCAGTAAAGCCGGAGGTCCTGGAGTCATTCAGCCTGTAAGGGAACCCCCTTAGCAGGAAGCTCCATAGAGACAACCCCACTGGACTGTGTGCTCCAGAGAGCAGAGATGTGACTGTTTTTACTTTACCCCTACTATCAGAATCTGTCATGTGATGAGTACTCAGTATACACTCTACCTAATTTTGCAGAAGGATTTGCAGTTTGCTTCCTTGCTTCCCTCTCAACTCAGCCAGGACACCTTTGCTCTCTCCGGTTGAGTACCTTCCTGTCACTGTGCCAGTAGTGTGGGACCCATCCACCCCTTTTCCCTCCCACAACCCCACCCCCCAAATCTTTGGTGGCTTCCCAGCTAGGTTTGGCCTCCTCTCCTCTAGTATGCATCTGGGAGCTTGGGAAAGAGACTGAGTGAAAATAGGAGGAGTTTTGCATTTTCTGCCCACCCGGGGATACCAGACTTGCTGTGTGGTCCAGGCTGCGTAAACCAGTGTGGCAGCCAGCCAGGTGCCAGGACCCAGGTGCCCTGAGAGGCAATGGAGGATAGTGGTTAAAGCCCAGGCCCTGTGACCTTGGACAGCTTCCTCCCATTTGAACCTAATTTCCTCATGTGTAAAATAATAATAATTATTATCACATATAGTCACTGGGAGGGTTAAATAAAATAATCCATGCTTAGTTACCATTATTCATTTCAGTCTCTGCAAAACCTTGACATAGCCCCCAAAGAGCTGGAAACAGCACTTCCTGACCTCTCATTCCCAAAGAGGTTCCTCTCACACCCCACATCCCCTTCAGATTTAATTCAACAAACATTGGAGCCCATAGTCTGTGCCAGACTCCGTGCAAGGCACTCTTGCCCGGGGACACAGAGAAGTGACGAGCCTGGTCTCTGCCCTCGAGGAGCTTACAGTCTAGTGGTGGACAGAGCCCCCCAAATAATTGATAGAGGCAAACTGATAGGGCCATGCAATGGAAATGTGGAAGTGGAGCAATAAATCTTAAAAAAACTTTATTGTGAATACATTTTATATGCATACAGTAAACACTTCACAGGGTATGAAAGGGTATAGAGTGAAAAGAAAGTCTCCCTCTCAGGCTGCCCCCCACCAAAAAATTCCTCTCCTTGGATCAAATACAGTTACCAGTCTCTTGTGTATCCTTCTAGATACATTGTCTATATATTCCTTTAAAACATGCACACACACACAGTGTTATATATAGCATTACACATACTGTTTTGCCTCTGCCTCTTGCTTTTTGCACTTAATATATCTTGGAGATCTTTACATATCAGTCTCTAATGAGTTTTATCATCTTTTTCATGGCTGTATAGTAGGGTTTCTCCACACTTTGTGCTGACTGGATTACCCTCTATTGCAGGGGCTGGTCCTGGGCATTGTAGGATGTTTAGCAGCATTCCCAGCCCCTACCTCTCTAGATGCCAGTTGCAACCTCCCCAGCTGTGACAACCAAAAATGTCTCCACACCTTGCCACATGTCCCCTGGGGGATGAAATTGCCCCCAACTGAGACCCACTCCTGTGTAGTATTCCATTTTTGGATGTCTCCATCTAGCCCCACCAAATTCTATGCCCCGGTATTAACCCCTCCCCCAACCCCAGCACTTGCCAACCACGGATCTGTCTTCTGTCCCTATAGTTTCCAGAATGTCATATGAATGCAACCAGGCAGTGTGTTGAGTTGAGCGCCTTTCATTCCGAACAATGATTTGCGGTCCAGCCTTGCTGTGCACAACCACAGTTCCTTTCTATTGCTGAAAAGCATCCCACTGTTTATTCATTTCCCAGCTGAGGGACATTTAGGATGTTTAGAATTTGGGACGATTACTAATAGCCATGCAAGGTTGTAGAGCCGGCGTGGTTAGAACTAGGTTTTGGGAGTCTCTCGGGCTTTGGGGGCTGGAAGGCTGCCGGCGAGATTGTCATTAGCTGGAGCTGGGCGCTCACCCCCTCCTCTCCGCTCTCCCTGCACAGGGTACGGCCACGCCGCGCCGGGCACGGACTCGGGCAAGGTCTTCTGCATGTTCTATGCGCTCCTGGGCATCCCGCTGACGCTCGTCACCTTCCAGAGCCTGGGCGAGCGGCTGAACGCGCTGGTGCGGCGCCTCCTGCTGGCGGCCAAGCGCTGTCTGGGCCTGCGGCGGCCGCGCGTGTCCACGGAGAACATGGTCGTGGCCGGGCTGCTGGTGTGCACGGCCACCCTGGCCCTCGGGGCCGCCGCCTTCGCGCACTTCGAGGGTTGGACCTTCTTCCACGCCTACTACTATTGCTTCATCACCCTCACCACCATCGGCTTCGGCGACTTCGTGGCGCTGCAGAGCGACGAGGCGCTGCAAAGCAAGCCACCCTACGTGGCTTTCAGCTTCCTCTACATCCTGTTGGGGCTCACGGTCATCGGCGCCTTCCTCAACCTGGTAGTGCTGCGCTTCCTCGCGGCCAGCGCCGACGCGCCCCAGCGCGCTGCCCGCCGCGCCAGGCCGCTCCGCTTGGGGGCGCCGGAGAGCCGCGGCCGCGCCCCGCCCCGCCGCGCAGCCCGCCCCGGCTGCTCCACCTCCGTCTCCTACCGCATCCACCAGCTGGAGAGATGGGCCCGCGACAATCTGGGCTTCTCCCCTCCCTCCAGTCCTGCGGGCGTGGGCGACAGGGCAGGCAGGCTCCCAGCCCGGCGGAAGTCCATCTGAGAGCCCCACCCCGGCCAATGGGCGAGCCTGGAATGGAGGGTCTGGGTTCGGCTGCCAGTGCACTCTCCCCTGAGCGTGACGAGCTTGAGGGACTGTGGCCTCAGTGCAGTTTTCGGTTACCAGCCGTTTCTCATTCCCTTCTGTGGCTGCCCCCCTCCCCCTCTCCAAAAATATATTTAAGTGGCATCACAAGCACAAGCGAGACTCCAAAGTCACCCTGTAGGTGCAAATCCCAGTAGTCTGAATTGTTTTAGGAAAGCATGGCCACACCAGCCACCTAGAGGCCCTCCGCACACCCACACCACTGGCTGGCCCTCCAGAGTGGAAACAGATGGCTGCTGTGTGAAGAGGCTTGTTTTCCACGTTGTAGGGGAAGAGTCCTAGCAACGAGGCCAGATGCCCACACTGGGGGAAGTGTACAGAACACACAGGGACCGGAAGGGACAGTCTCCCGTCTGCCATGGACTGGTGGGCAAATCCTGCACTATGCCCGTGATCTCTCATTCTGTCTGGCATGTAGAGTGCAATCAATTGGCCAGTGTGTAAGCGAAGCAACACCCCTGCCCCCTCTTACAGCAGATGCTCTTTGTCCCCAGCCAGCCCTGCTACAGGATGAAGACAATCTTCTTGCCACCCACTTTGAGGTCTCTGGAGCTCAGCTGGATGCAGCCCGGGCAGTTGAATGAAACTTCTACTGGCAGCCGTGAGATCTGGGTAGCATCCCAGCCCTGCCCCTCACCAGCAGTGTGGCCCTGGAGAATCTCAGCCCCTCCCTGGCACTCAGTTCCCACACCTGTACAATGACTAGGGACTGCAGGTCCATCCAGAACTTACTCCCTCCTGTGCATCTCCAGCAGGGCTGTCTGGGGCATCCTGGCATTGCCGAGCACTCAGCTCCTTAAAACACCAACCGTCTTCGGCTTCCCAGGTAGAATTTTCTCAACACAAAGTAAGAGCAAGGCAGGTTGGAAAAGCCAAAAACTTTAATTTTCAACATGAGCTACATGGTCATGAACACAATGCAACGTGACCCACTCTAGCCCGGGGCCCCGGAAACCCACCCTCACCAAAGGCCCGGGCAGCTCCTGTTCCCAGAAAGGGAACGCAGAAAAGGTGGATGGATGGGGATCACTCCCCATGCTGCCTGTGAGCCCTGTTCCTGCCCTCCTGCTGCCCCCTCAGGAGGCAGTCAGAGTGCAAGGGCTCCAGATGTGATGCTGAGGCCCCGGGTTCAAGTCCCCACTCTGCCCTCACAGAAGCTGTGAATAAAATGGACACCCTTGGCCCACCTCAGGGGGTGTATGAGTCAGATGAGCTCATGGACATGGAAGCTTTCCATCCCCTCAGAGGTGCTGCTCTACAGACACGGGGCCCTCCCCAAGGACCTCGAGAGTCACTGCGGGAATTCTGGGAGTGGGGGGCTCAGTCCCCTGGGCCTGGCACAGTGCTGCTCTCAATAAATAAATGCAGGTGACCTTGCCTGACGCAACAGCTGTGCCTCCAAAGGGAGGGGGACCCAAGGCTGCTTCTGAACACTGAGCTGCGCCCCGGAGCTCCCTGGTTTACGGGACCGGATGGGGAGCCAGCTTGCAAAGTGCACAACCACCCCCTACGTTAGCCAGTTTACCTCCTGGTGCAGAAGAGCGAGCTCTGAAATGGGATGGAGGAGAACTGAGCTCTGGTCCTGCAAGCACCTTCCCCTCCAGAACCTCAGCTTCCATCTCTTTAAATGGGGGTGATAACACAGGCGCCCCACCTTGTGAAGGTCAAAGGGCACGCTCGAGGTAAAAAGCACTTTGAAAACACAAAGTTTGAAAAGCTCTACAGGAAGGCCAGGTGTTATTACATCCAAAGGTTTGGGTGTGGATTTCCTTAAGTTGGGGTGTACCACAGCTGCGCCCACTCCCTCACAGCCCAGGCAGGAAGTAGCACTTCTGCATTCTCTCTCCCATTGGTCCTGGAACCATGCTGCCCCCTCCATGGGCGTCCCCACCCAGCAGCAAGGGCTGGACCAGATCCCGCACACCCTCACGCAGCTGGGCCACATCCCCAGGTGAGCTGTCTCCATGGCAACGTTCTCCTCCAAACCCAGGCCTAGAACGTGAATTACTGGCTCTCACAGCAGGAACCAAGCAGGGCTGTGAGGCCCAGGGCTGTGCACAATAGATATTCCCAAGAAATGGTCTCCCAACCAGGAGAGAAGGAAGCCAGACAAAGCCCCCAGCGCTGCCTCCATCACTCATTTGCTAAGAGGTCTGGGGCAAGCCACTTCCTGTGTCTGGGCCTCAGTTTTCCTAACCTCTCAGATGGGCTACCATTTGCCCTCCCCATCTTTTGGGGAGGCTCCAAAGAGAGAATGGAGAAGGAAGTGCTGTGGGAAGTGGCAGCTCATGTTGCCTGGCTCCAGCTCAGCCTCTGCTGGGAGAGGGAGACCCAGGCTGAGGCGGGTACCACTGAACTCACAGGTGACCCCAGGGGCAGCTCTTCCCTCACGCCGGCCCTGGTCTGTAAAATGGGTCACTAAATGGTCCCAAAGGCCCTTTCCCTTTAGTATGAAAAGGGGATTCTGGAGAAGGAAAATGGAGATGGCACTTTTCCCAGTACCTGACGTGTGACCTCTGGCCAGAGACAGAAAGAATCACCCCCTGGAGACTCCAGCCCACCCCAAGGCCCTCAACCACCCTCCTCTCTGTTCTTGCCCCTCATGGTGGAATCTGAGCTGCTGGCAAAGGATCAGACAGCAGCAGAGACAGAAGGGGTCTGAAGGTTCCCCCAAAATAACGATGAAAATAGTCACCCCCTCCCCAAAGCCCCATCCCTGGTAAGGACAGACGGTGGTTTCCACGCCAAATGGTCAGAGCCCCTTTGAAGGGGGGCACGGTGCTCACAAAACAAGGATACAAATGAACAGGGCTCCAGCCCCCATCCCACCCCTCCAGGAGGTGAGCCGAGATTTCACAGAACAAACAAGAAAACCACTGGGGGGGCCCTCGCTGACCACCCCCAGGATGTTGTTATTGCTTTGGAGCTCACTCGCTCTCTGGCCCAGGCCAGAGGAGGGCCAAGCCTGTGCCCAGCCTCTCCCCCTCTGGTTGGGACAGCCAGGCTTTGGCCGCCTTTGAAAAGCTGCCCCTGAACAACCAGAGCAGGGAAGCTTGGAGAGGGAGGGTGCTCTCCTGGCTCAAAATATTCCCAATGGCGAGTAATAAATGAGCAGCAGAGAAATCACACTGGTTAAAAAAACATGGAGGAGGGGCCGGCTTGGCCTTAGAGGCGAGTCCACCCAGTGCCCTGCCCTCCCTGGGCTTCTCCGGCAGGTTCCCAGGACAGGACCTCCCATAACTGGTCTTCAGGCCTCAACCTGGGAAGGGCACACCCCAAGGCCCGGCCTCCCTGCATCCCAGACATCTGTGCTCCCTGCTTTACCCTCTGCACAGATCAAGGCCCCACAGCACCTCAGGCAGCCCTGAAGATTTGGATCCAGAGGCACCTCTATCTCCCTTTCCCACTGCAGCACAAGGCGGCTCCATGGTGGCGAGATAATGCGTCCAGAATGTTAAGGGACGCCCAGGCTCAGCCTGGCTGAGGGGGAGCGAGGGTTTCCAGGTGGCAGGAGCAGCCTGGACAATAGCCTGGAGTGGGACCTGGAGAAGAGCCAAGCACAGCCAAGCGTCCTCCAAGGACACCTACACCCTCTCATGGAGTCCAGGGCCCTCGCCCCCTATGCCCCCACTGAGGCCCAGCAACCCCCAGCAATGCTAAATAAACCCAGTCCCAAGGATAATAAATCAGAACATCTGAGTATAATGGCAGCCCCAGCTACAACCCTACAGGGGACAGGGGAGGGGTGGGGGGAGGCAGAGGGGCTGCCCCGGTCTGGGAGCAGGCCAGCAAGGAGACAGGGGCTCCTGGAATGTATTTTGTCTCCTCTCCACCCCCGACCTGGGACTTTGTAATGACTACGTATGAGCTAAGGTCAGGCCCCAGGGCTGGAAATGCTAACTACCCAGCTAGCCTGGACTACACCCTACACAGCAGGCACCGGGTAAGGAGGGGTAGTGGGCCGCTGGGGGCCTCCCAGGGGGGTGGCAGGAATGTGCTTCTATAAAGAGGGACCGGCCTACATCCTCTCCAGCATGCAAAAGGGCTCCTGCAGGCCCCAGGAAGGGCTGGGCCGGGAAGGCAGCGACCCAGGCCTGCTGGAGAAGGAATCCCCAATTCGTGCTTTCATACACCTCTCTCTCTCTCACGCCTACTACCATCTTTCCTTGAGCCAAGATAACTGAAGCAGTGGGTTCTGCCGTTGGTACAGGACGGTTTGTTAAAAAGACTAAAATAGGAGAGTTCTACCCCTCCCAGACCCTCTGACCTGAGGAGGCAGAAGAGTAGACAAGATGACCTTTGACCTCATCCAACAAGGTGCAATTCTTCTGTTTGGGAAACCCTCATCTTGGCACCACTAGTCCCAACCCCAGCTTTCTTCAACCTCCCCCTGTGACACAACATCCCCAAAATGCAGAGATGGTAAAGTAATCTGAGCTTGGGGTTCTAGAAAACCAGGGTCCCACAGTTCCTCCCCCACAACAGGTGACAAAGTTCTTTCCAGTCCACCAGCAGTTTAAACTGGCTTGCTGCAGCCCCATGGAGCAAGGCGCCCTGGGGGTCTGCAGTCCCTGCACCAGGCTCCAGACTTCCTTTCCTCCTTTCCTCTGATCCCTGCTGGACCCCGACTCCTACAGCCACCGGAAGAGGGGCAGGCAGGAGGGGATGGACAGATGGACTCAGACAGACTGCGGCAAAGCTCCTTCCACAGACATGCGGAGGGAGGCCTGAGCTCCTCTTCAAGTGGGGGGCTCTGGGCCCCCGGGAGCTGGCTCCGGATCCTTGCAAAGCTGCTCCGTCGGCTCTGGAGCAGGAGTAGCTGCCTGAACCCAGTGCCACAGGAAAGACACTTGCTGGTAATTGGCACCATGGAGATGGCCGGCTGGGTTCTGGACTTGGCTCCAGGCAGCAAGCTTCCAAGGAGGAGAAAAGGGGGGGAGAGGTTGGACAGTGTCTGAGACAGGAGAGTGATTCACTCTGCCACCTCCATTTTTCCTTTTTCCGAATTTCGGCCACATCCACCAGGTCAAGAACCAGCCAAGTCAAAAGCGCAGCCAATCCCACTGGGAGAGGGAAGTTCTCGGGGGTTAGGAGGCAAAGGGGTGAGGAGGGGCCCGAGGGGGGTAGGTCTCCCCTTTCTGCTTCCCCGCTGTGGGGGAGAACCCCGTCCTCCTCTGTCCAGTGTGCCCCTGGGCCTGGGGTCCCAGGTCAGAGCTGGGTGGTCTCCAGGCTGCCTTGGGTAGCCCCTCCCCATCCCTGGCACTAAGATCGCTCGCCGCAGGGCCCCACGGTGCTCTCGAGGGACAACTGGGATGCCTGCCGGAGCAGGGGGCCCGCAGCTGGGTCCACCATGGAGGAGGTGGGGAAGAGCTTGTACCAGCCCACGGCCAGAGTGGTCAAGTCCAGCTCCTCCAGCAGCACCCGGGCCACACCCATGAACTGCTTCCGCTCCATCCGCCCGTAGTTCCCCCACACGATCACCTGCAGGCAAGAGACAAAGCGGCTTGAATCCTGGAAATGCCACCCACACGCCACAAGCCAGAACCTGGGGTCGCCCCCACCCCCAATTCAGCTAGTCCTGTGGATGTGGGTTCTGTCTCCTTAGAATTGCTCAAGTCTGTCCATCTTTTCCTGTCTCTGGTGCCACCACTACTGCCTGCCTGGAAGACTGGCTTCCCTGCCTCCACTCCCGTCCTCTCCATTCTCTCCTCCACCCTGGCCCACTTTTGAATCCAGACCTCAAGGGCTGACTCTACATCCTAAGTCCCCTGACTGTTTGCCCCACAGCTCTCTGCTTTCAGACCCTGGGAAAGCCCTTTACATAAGACAAAGTTTTTTAAAAAGTGGCTGGTACAGTGCACAGTGCTAGCTTCCCTCCTTTTCCAAGACCCTTTTCTGCAGTGTCTTCCCCATTTCTCGGTCAGCACCCTGTCTTTGAGCTCCAGGTGGGCAGAATCTCTGACTGCAGGACCCTTGTCTGCTGTTCTAACTCCATTGCCCTCTAGGAGGGTGGGCTGGCTCACTCGCTCAGTAGAACCTGGTGGTTTAAAGCACAGTCTTTGGAGTCAGATGTACATACATTCAAATCCCAGCTCTGCCATTTACTGGCTGTGTGGCTTTGGGCAAGTCACCTATCCCCACTGAGCCTCAGTGTCCCTGTGTGTGAAAATGAAATCATCCCCACTTAACCAACTTCACAGATGAGGATCAAAGGACCTAAGAGATGTAAGAGCTCACTGTAGGCTGTGAACTGCTCAAGTGTTCAGGGTAAGAGAAAAACAACTTGAGCCAACAATGTTGTTTACTGTGTGCCAGGAACTGTTCTAAGGCTAAACAACTCTGTAGAGTAGGAAACATCATCTCTTTTTGCAGATGTGTAAACTGAGGCTCAGAGAAGTTAAATCACTTGCCCAACTGATCAGTCTTCAATATTCCGTAGGCGCTTCCAGGGCATGCTGGATCTCACCCGTGGTCTGTCCTGCTCTGACACGCGTCAGAGTGCTCAGTAGCAAGGAACCTGCCTTGGATTCCTCGTTCCCCACCCCCTCCACATCCCAGACGGGGACATGCACCGAGGCTTCCCCAAACATGCTCAGGCCAGAATGCATACAGCATTGCCCAGGGGCCATGGGTGGCCCCCAGGTGGCCTTCTGGTTGTTTTAAATTGTACTAGGATGTTGCTAGACTAGGGTTTTTAAATATCATTTTGATAGCGACACCCAGTAAGACTTTTACATCACCCAGCACTCACATGGAATATATAATTGAAGCAAATGCTTCATCAAATAATACCACGCATGGTAAATATTTCCTTTCTTATTCCATTCAATTTTTGTAAAAAATGCTTGTTGAGACCCACTAAATTGATTTCACAACTCACTAACGGATCTCAACTCACAGTCTGAAACACTCTGCTCCAGGCAGGACTTAGTTCTCCAGTTCGGCATGAGCCTCACCATCTCAGCTCCTTCGAACACCCTGGCCCTGCCCTCATTTGCTTTGCCTGCCTGGCTTAGAAGCAAGAAGTTGACGGACAAGACAGAGGTGCCCAAGAAGCAGCTCGGAGGGAGTGGGCGTGCGGCTCCTGCAGGCATTCCAACAGGCCCCCCGCCCACACTCCTGGTGGGCGGCATTTCTAGTTCCAGGCTGGAGTGACCACTAGGACCCTCCTAATGGCCAGGGAGCCAAACACCTCTCTGCGGCCCTCAAGAGCCCCCCAGTCTGTCATCACTGTTTTCCAGGCCAAGCCCTGGCTCCAGAGCTTGTTAGTAATAACAATTAACAATAACAATAAAATTAGTGGTGATGGTGATGGCAGCCATTTGTAGAACATTTACTACAGGCCAAACTTGCCACTGCTTTCCTTATGCAAAGCACACATTTCACCATCGCACTAACGTTACCAGGTCAGGACTTGTTATCATCCTGATTTTACAGATGAAGAAACAGGGTCAAAGCTACGCTATGAGTTGAGGAGCTCAGACCCACCCCAGTGCTCTACTTCCCCCAGGAGGGGCCCTGCAGGGACTTCCCCACCCCTGCCCCTCCAGTGCCCCTCACCTGCAGGACTTTGCCCTGGGGACTCTCGGGAAACAGCAGCACCTGGTTGTACAGCGGGTCCAGGGACTTGCGAGCAACTTTGGTCTTCTTTTTGGCAACGCAGATGCCGTTCTCTAGCAGGTAGGCCTTGATGTAGGCCGCTAGGGACAGAGGCCAGCGGGGGTGAGTTCTGGCTCTGGCCCCTCAGATGATGGCAAAGGGCACAGTAAGGAAAGGCCATCTGCCCACTGCGGAGGACCAAAGTGCCCCCTGGGGTCAGGGAGGTGGCAAAAGGGCAAGTGAGTGAGTGAGGGGTGGGGGAAAGCAGCTGGGTGGGGCCTACTCCACCTCCCCTGGGGTCCTGACCATCTTCCCCCAGCCCCTTGCTCACTCCTGCACTCACCTGTTTCCTCTCTTGGTCCCCAATTCGCTAGCTCCTTCCCTGGCTCACACATCCATTCATCTGCTGACCCCCCCACTCAACATGTTTGCTGGGCACTCTCTGCATGCCAAGTACCCGACTAGGCACTGGGGTGTAACCATAAGCAGGAGATGGCCCCTGCCCTCCAGGATCTCAGGCCAGTGGGGAAGACCAACAAGATCAACAGAAGATCTCACCTGGATCCCAGGACAGTTCCATGTAAGTCACTCGGGTTGGGACAGAGGGGACCCTCACAGTTGGGCCCAACTGTCTCTCTTCCAGACCCCAGACACCCCTCTGGATATTCCGGCCCAACCTCTACCCCAACTCGCAGAGGGGAGGGCAGTTCCCACACCTGGCAGTGTCTTTGAGCCTGGCTTGGCCGTCAGTCCCCGAGCCTGGATGATGTCCACTTCGAGCTGACCATTCCGCTCCTGCAGGCCAATCTCCACGTCCCCTGCAAGAAGCCCCAAGAGATGAGACTGGGGAAATGGCTTAGAAGCTCAATCCTGGACCCAGACCTCCTCTGCTTAGGGAAGACCCCCTCTTGCCCTGATTCCACCCAAAACAAGATCAGAACCAACCCACACACCAAGTGCTCAGGCCCTGCCAAGGTGTGGACTTGGCCCCAGGCAGGGCGCGCAGAGGCTGTAACCAAGGCAGAGGGGAGGGAGGCCTGCTGCCCTCTGGCCGCAGGCCTGCATATTTTGGCTGCTTCCACCTGGGTGGGAGGGGGAGGCGCTCCAAAAAGGGCTTCTGGTGGGAGCCCCCATCCATGTGGAACAGGCCTTGGGGCACTCACCCATTGGTGTGGTGGCCAGGGTCTGGCGGCCCACAAACTGCGCTGGCCCCATACTGCCCAGAAAGTCACTGAACTGGGCGTCAGATGCCAGGCAAACTCCTCCATAGTTGAGGCTGCAAGAAGAAAAGTAGACATAAAACAAACTTTTTCAGGGACCAGACTGGGAATTCTGATGGCTCAAGTGGTAGTCTCCAGAACGCCCCTCATCGCATGCTGATTTCTGTCCACATCCATCACCGAGCCTCAGCCAGACCAAGGTTCCATCTCTCTCTCCCTCCCTCCTTCTTACCACCCTGAAACCTCAGCTCCCACTCCAAAATTCCAGGGCTAAGCTATACATGAATGCTGAGTACCACCTTCCTGTACTCTCCTAACCTCTCCTTGCTAGGATTTAGGTTCCACCTCCATGAAATGGGCATGGTGGGTGGTTGTAAGAATTGGGGAGATGCGGTTTTCGAGTGTCTGGTTCATATGGCTTAGTGTTTTGATATCAAGCATGGTCTGGAGATCAGCAGCATCAGTATCACCTGGGAGCTAACTGAAACAGAATCTCACCACCCCTCAGCTGCTAATCCAGAACTCATATTTTAACGTGAGCCCTAGATTTCAGTTGCACATAAAAGTTTGAGATGCATGTTTGGAATCTGAGGTGTGCATTTGTTGCGACTGCTTGGCTGCCAATATCCACTTCCCTTCCTTTTGTAATGAGACCTTAAATTTCCTTTGGGAGGCCTTTCCCCAGTCCCTGGAGTGGAGGGACCCAGCTCCAGAGGCTGGGCAGGCAGTAGGCTGACCAGTCAGAGCTGTCCTTCCCCTTGGCCACAGTGACTGGCTCAGAGGGGGGTGAGTGGCCCAATTCAGACAAGAATCTGGCCTGGAAGCACTGTCTGAACTGTGGGGAGTGAGAAGTTCTCTTTTCCCAGCAGACTTGAACCTGAGATATGGGGCTGGAATTTCTGGAAGCCATGAACCTAGTTAGAGATCAAGTTGTGATGACATCATGTGAGCTCCTGGATCAAGCTCTACCTGAAACAAATGCATCTTTTTTTCAGTTCATAAATCAACAACAGTAACTAATATTACTATTTTGCTTAAGCCAGTTTCAGTTTTTTTTAACCTTCCCTTCACCTCTCCAAGCCCCACTTCCCCAACTCTAAAGTGGGGGTAATTATGTTCCCATCTCCTGGGTCTGCTGAGTATTAAATGAGATGAGGCACTTAGTACCATGCCTGATGTACTCCTACTGGGGTGAAGAGCAGAGCACTTGCAATCCATTTTTTCACCTGATCTCCACCACACCCCCAGGAGGCTGGTTTTCTACCGTTATCACCATATTCAGATGAGGAAACCGAGGTTCAGAGAGGTGTGTGACTTGCCTAAAGCCACAGCCCTCACAAGGGCGGAGCCAGTGCTTGAACACGATACTTCAAATGCCAGCTGCATGTGTCTTCCCACCTCCGCACGTTCCAGGATTTAACAGCTGACTTTGAGCACACGCTGCCTGGGTGCTGGGGGTGCTCCTCATGGGGGAACCTGCTGGGGCCCCGACCTGGAAGCAGGGGGACCCTCCAAGGGAGGGAGGGATTCTGGCTCCACCTCTGCCTGGGTGCCCCTCCCTGCTCCCTAACTACTCTGCTATTCCACCTCCTCCCAACCTCCTCAGAGAGAATTCAGTCATGGCCCTCTCTTCTGGGCTCCAGCTCTTCCCAGCCCTTCATGGTCTAGAAGCACCTTCTGGTGCCTGAACCAAATCTTTCTGACTGCCACGGAGCCTAACCACTAACTCACAACATCTCACTGTCAGCAAAGGACTCACCCATTTATTCAGCAAATAGCCACAGAAGGATGTTCTCTGATCTAGCCCTCCCTGTGGTCCAGATTAGAAAACTGAGACCCAGAGCAAGGAAAGAGACCCATCTGTGGTCCATCCGATGGCAGCGTTTACAGCTGCACCAGGCCTGATTCAAGTCACCCAAGAGTTTTTGTGCAACTCTATATACACAATTTCAAGCAGGCTGCTAGGGGAGACAAGAGAAGAACCTAAGCACAAAGAACTTACCATTTTACTGAACAAACATGTCGCACCCAAAGAAACAAGTAAAGACAATATGATGTGTATAGCCAGTCCCCCTACTGAGCCACTGCAGGTTGTGGGAGCCCAGGGGCAGACAGAAGAGAGGTCACTGATGGCTGCAGGGACCCAGAACGGGCCAGAAGGGAAAATTTATACTGGGGGCAAAGGATACACAGGGTCCAGGAGACAAGGGAAGGCAGGGGGCAACTATGGAGGGTGGGGCACGGCACAAGCAAATGCTTGGTGGAGAGAGCAGTGGCAGGGGGTAGAGGATGGAAAGGGTAGAAGTGAGGAGGACTGAAGAATCGAGGCTGTGCTGACTCATGGGGGTCGTGAAGGGCAGGACAAGAGTCTGGAATTGATGGTGCTGGTCGCTTTGGGGAAAGAGAGACTCTGGCTTCTGCCCTCCTTGGCGCGAGCTTTGATCCATTAAGCCCTCAGCTGTCTCTTACTCCTATACAGCAAGCCCTGCTCTTTATTTATGACAATGGTGGTGGTGGTGGTGATAGCAGCTTTCACCAAGGAGCCCACAGTGGGTGCCAAGTGCTTCCCCTGTGTCGTCCCATTGCATCCATCAGTAAATATGGAGGGCCTACTAGGCACCAGCACTCGCCTCAGCTCTGGGCCTGTCCTCATGATCTTACATTCTGGAGGAGCCAGAAGCAGGCATGGTTACACCCAGTTGAAGTATAAGGACACCAAGGCTCAGAGAGGTAAAGCTACTTGCTTAGAGTCACACAGTGAAAGGGTGGGAGAGGCAGGATTTTAACAAGGTCTCCCTGATCGTGGAAGACACCTTTTAGGTGGCTGCCCCAGCACACAATCACCTCCCCTTCTCTGGGAATGGGTTCCTGGAAGCCAGGTCTGTGTTTCTGAGTGTGGCAGACTGCTATGTGGCTGCCTTTCCTTCTGGGCAGACAGCCTTGGAACTGGGTATGGCCAACAGTATGTGGGCTGGAGTAATCTGGGCCACTTCCAACACTTCCAGGCCTTCCCATGAAAACCTCCTGCATGCCTCTTCTTCTCTCTTCCTGCTGGGTTGAAGGTTCTGAGGCCCAAGGGATGGCGAAGTCATAAGAAAAAGGGCCCCAAGACCAGAAACACCTGTAATGAAGTTTGCATGAGCAAGAAATTAACACACACACCCCTTTTTTTAACATCACTGAAATTAGAGGTTTGTTACAGGAATTGGTTTTACTTAACCAAACTAATACTGTGACCCTGTTCCCTGTCCAGAAATGATGGATCCAGAAATAGACACCAAAGCCAAGCTTGGCCAAAGACTCTCTTTGGGAAATAAAAAACAGAGAATCCCAGAGACTAAAAGTCATTAGCACCAAGCCATTTACATGGTCTGCCCTAGCAAAGAGTCCACACGTTCTACAACCACCCAGTTCTCCCCTCAACCATGTACGATACCTCAACATCCTTCCAACAGAGTCTGATTTTAAGTTATCAGCAGAATCAATGGCAGGATAACAATTTTAGCCTGAGCGCTTTCCATTTTCATGATATCCTATGACCCTCTGCCTCCCTTTCCCCCATTCAGGTACTAGCCAGGGTGTTCCATGTCTGCTGCAGGGATGATCCAGCAGGATGCAGAGATCAAGAGTCAGGTTCTTTGTTTCTGAGTTCCAAATGTAAGAAGAAACCGACTTAGAAGAATACTTGCAGGACCAGGCTTCCCTACCCACACACATGCAAAACATTACCCCCGGCCCCAGCCTGGGAGTGCAGAGGGAAGATGGCTGAGATGCTGGAGGATCCCGAGGAGGGGCCCCTGGGCGGAGCTGGCGGTGGCAGTGCTGAGGGATGACAGAAAACCCCAGATGGGATTGGGTGTCTGAAAACAGAGGGGACTTTGGGCCCACCCTTCTTATTGGGTGGAGCCCAGAAAAGGGCACAATGCCTTGTAGAAATGGCCTCTGGGGTGAGCCTGGGAGAGTCTCTGCATGTCCCTCTGAGCCTGTGTTCCCAGGATGCCCGCAAGAGGGGCAGATGCAAAGGAGCACTGTGGGCTGGACAAAGAGAATAGCTGGGGCCTGCATGAAAGAGGCTGTTCCAGAAGACACTGGTGAGATGGTTGATGACTGAGGACCACGTACACCCCCCCAATGTCTTTTTCTTTTTCTTTTTTTTTTTTTTGCATCAATTTTTTTAATTTTAATTACAGAAGTTGTGGGTTTACAGAACAACCATGCATAAAGTACAGGATTCCCATGTACCTCCCTGCCACCAACACTTGCACTGGTGTGGAAAATTTGTTACAATTGATGATAGCATTTTCTCGTAATTCTACTATTTTTTTAATAGTAGTTACATTTCTTACAATTGATGAGAGATTATTAAAGTAGTACTATTAACTATTGTACATAGTTACATAGGGTATTTTTTACCTATATTCCCAATCTATTACTTTTTCTTCTTGCATGTCTTTATTTTATTACTAATCTACCCATACACTGGATAAAGGGAATGTCAGCCACAGGTTTTTACAATCACATGGTCACAAGATAAAAGCTATATAGTTATATAATCATTATCAAAAATCAAGGCTACTGGATCACAATTTATCATTATCAGGTATTTCCTTCTGGCTATTCTAATACACTAGAGACTAAAAAGAAATATCTATATAATGAATCAGTAGTCATAATCATTTGTTAAATCCTAACTTTTCCTTTCTCATTTGATTATTCTCTCAATCCTGTCAGGGATATCTGGGCAATGACCATTTGAACTTCTTCATGCTGAACCCCCTAATGTCTTATGGCATAATAAATTTAACTAACGTTCAGCAAATCCTAGCCAGCCCTGACATTCAGCGGGCACACCAGGCACTAAGGTGGTTCACAGCATCCATTTGATTCATTCATTCAGCAAACTTCTACTGGCCACGTCCTAGGTCCCAACACCTGTTCTGGACACTTGGGATATGTCAGTGATCAAGACTGTCAATGATTCCTCTTGGAGCTTACATTCCAGTGGAAAGAGACACATGATAAACAATATCATAAATAAATAAACTATATAGTATGTGAGAAGGTGGTAAGTGCTACAGAAAAACGAAAAGGAATATTAGAGTAAGAGGATCAGGCATGGGGTGCAGGTTGCAATCTTCCATAGGTGACTGGTGCCTGAGCTCTAGACCTCTTATTAATACTTGAAAACGGTACCCTGGTACTGCTCTGAGCAGTTTGCATGGATGCTTTCCAACACAGTGTGATTCTTGGGAAAATCCTGAGCTGAGTGAGACTCAGTTTCCAACATACAGAGGAAAACAGGAACGTGGCCTAGAGATTAGTAACATTGAACATACAGTGTGATTTGTGCCAGGAGCATCCCAAGCACTCTGCATGTATTCATTCATTTTAGCCTCCCAACAACCCCATGAGGTGGTACTATTACTGGTCCCATTTTACAACTTACCTGGAGCTTAAGGAATTTGCCCAAGCCAAACAGCTAGGAGGTAGGATGTGACGCCCCCCAGCCCCACCTCTGCACACTGAGGCTGCTACTCCAACTCCTGCCACTTGGTCTCCGCCTAAATGCTTATTTTCTGGCACTGGAGCACATTCCACCTGTGTGCAGCGCAGGCCGGACGTGCCTGACGGTTAATGCTCCCAGAAGCAGCCCCCAACCAATGGCCAACTAGAAACCGTCCTCAGCGGGATCCCTTGGTGTGTGTCCACCATAGTCTCCCAGAGTTCCCTAGCAGGAATGAGCCCCAGTCATCCCCCCAGTGGCAACAGGCCAGTAACACAGCCCTGACTCGCTCCCTCCTGTGTCACCCCCACTCCTATGCTGGTGTCTCCTGGGATCCCCTTCCAAATCATCTACTTCCACTTGAACCCTGAGTCAGGGTCCGCTTCCAGTGGAACTCAAACGAAGACAGTGGCAGAGCAGTATTTGAACTCCAGCAGTCAGGCCTCCGAGTCTGTTATCTTAACAATTATGCAGCACCATTACAGAAAAAGTATGGGAGAAAGAAAGTAAGTGACATATACAATGTACACACACAATGCGTACCCACTATTCTCGGGAAGGTCCTGACTCCCTCTCGGCTGGTGACCCGGCCTTGCCTCCATGCCCCTGAGCCCTGTTCCCACTCCACCCTCCTGGCCCTCTGGGGGACCCGGCTCCACTGTGAACCAGAGCCTGGGCTTCCTGAGCCTGAGGAGCGGCGGTGCCACGGGATGTGCAGGCACCGAAAGAGCCCAGCCTCCCAGGCGCCAGTGAGCCTGAAATTGAAAGTTTCCTCCAACATCGTCATTGTCTGTTCCTCAGTTCCCGGTGGGATTGTGAGCAGACAATAGGGAACTGGCAGGCCTGGTAATTAGCAGTAATTGTTTATAATATCTGGGCGGCTGCCTGATTTCCCATCCCAGGGTGCCTCGCTGGCTGCCAAGGAACCAGGCTGACACCCCAGAAACCCTGCACGGGTTATCACATCCTCCAGAGCCAGTGCTGGAAGAAGGAAGAATAAAGGGGAAGCAGGTCTGCGCTGGTCAGGGGTCCAACCACACTGGAGACCCCACCCACCTTGGGGTGGTCCCTGGAGTAAGAGAAGAAGCACAGGACACCAAGTCAGACCTGGACCTGCTCCTTGCCGGCCAACAGCTTGCTGCATGACCTCCGGCAAGTTACTCATGTCTCTGCACTTCCAGCAATTTTCTTATCTGCAAACTGGAGATTACATCTACCTCATAGACAGGGCTCAGCGATTTAACTGGCCAGTGCCTGTGTTGTACCAGTTTTAAATGTTTCCAAAAATCTCTTGTGCTCAAAGGACCCATTAGGAGGGGGGTAAGAATGGGCATGCTTAATTACTAAATGCACATACTTGCTACTGCTTAGGTGCAGTGCTGGCAGTATGCCTCGTATGCAGTAGGTGCTCAATTAATGTCCACTGCTGCTCACCCTTCAGCTGGTCCCAGGCTGGGGAAAGGAGACAATATAGTGGCTAAGTCTGGACTTTGCCAAAATACCGACCCTGGATTCCAGTGCTATGCAACCTGGAGCAAATCTTTTAAGCTCTCTGAGCTGTGTCTCCTCAGGGACAAAATGGGAATAAATAATCAGCTTGTTGAGTTGCTGGGGAGAGAGTCAGTGAGAAAAACGCAGCCAAGGTGCATAGCATCTGCTGAATGAATGAAGGAATGAAATATACCGGCCTCCTGGTCCCTGCTGCTCTGCCTGAGAGATTCTCCTCTACCTCCTTTCGGCGTTTTCATGGCGTCTCTGATCCCAGACCTGTTGGGAAGCATGGCATCTGGATGCTGTGACTAAGCCCAGGCCATCTGGGGGCCTGGAGCAGCCTGTTTCTCCTGGGCTGTGTGCCATCAGGTGGAGGCAGAGGCCTGAAACAGGGTTACAACCCATGTTAGGCTGGCCTTTTATTTTGGGGTTAACAGTGAAATGAGATTTTCTGCATTTCAGATCCTGTTAGTTTTGTTTGTGGAGTGAAACCCATTTATCTTTAATTAACCTTTGAGCTAGGCTGGATCCCTGGAATTTCCATGTTCTCAATGGTTAAAGAAGAAATTGGGTTATTCAGGGGGTTAACTCCATTTTGTTTTCCAGATAGAACACCTTTCTCAACTGCATCCAGAAATTAAAAGGTTGCTCAGCCCTCATGGTGATATGGGTTATGTGGTTCTGAAAGGCTTTAGTAGTTTAGTAGTAGCCCATTTACCACCTCATACTCATGTCCATCCATCTATCCACCTTCCCGATGACTTGCTGAGCCTATAATACAGTTCTGCTGTGACAAAAAATATGCATTCCTAAAAATCACTGTGCCCTGCCAACTCCCACAATGAAAATCACAGAGCTTATGGGGAAAATGGAGTTAGGGGCACAACACTTAAAAACACTGTTAGTGACACATTTAAAAAAACACAAATACTACAATAAATATGGTAGGATACCTTGAGAAAGACCTGAAGTTTGCTGAGGCAGAGGGCATCAGAAGGGCCGCAGCCTGTGAGTTAGTGAAGTGGGAGGAGGGTGTCTGAGATGGGAGGAAAGCTGGAGCAACAGGTACGGGTGGGCGTGGCTCGTTACCCGCAACGACCCCAGGTGTGTGTGTTTTGTGACCTCCCGCACGGCTCACTTCAGCCACGAGCAGTTTTCCACCTCACCTTGTATTTCTCATTGATGAAATCGCACAAGAGTAAATGTGAAATTCACGTTTGCTCAAACTGTTCCCTAATATTTCAATCATTCAGGAACAAATTTGCGTTTTCAAAACAAGCCTTGTAGCAGAATTGACCGTATGCCGGAACACAGTGCACTGAGCAATCCTGATCACTGCTTCTCATGCATTCGAGACTTTTCCGAATCTGCTCTGCTCCTGGGCCTGACACCAAGGATGTCATTTCTTTTTTATTTACCAAAAACTTAACATGAGCCAGGCACTGAAAGTACTTAGTACCTTTTCAATACAAACTCATTTAATCCACCCGACCACTCCGTGAGAATTAGGTACTTACTATTAAAACCATTTTATGGAGAGGGAAATGGGGGGCACAAACATGTTAAGTGAACCAACCCAGATGACCCTGCTAGCAAGTGGCAGCGCTGGGATTTGAACCGCAGGAGCCTGGTGTCAGGGCTCACATTCTTAAACACCCTGCTGGGCTGTGTCTAGGGGCCTGAGGGAAACTTAGCCTTGCCCCGAGCACAGCATGGAGATACGCAACCCCAGCTTTGGGGTCAGGAGGGCCTGGATTTGAAGCCTGATTCTACCACTCACGAGTTGTGGAGGCCCATCCTTCACCTCTCAGAGTCTTGGCTTCCTTTTGGGTAAAACGGGAATAAACAACAATAGGATAACCCTCAATGGTCTTGTAAGTGTTTAATGAGATAAATTCTTAGAACAGAGTCTGGCACGGTCGGATGCTCAACAAATACTAGTGCTTATAAAATGAAACAAAACAAACCCTCTTGCCTCCTCGCCCACGGCCACAGCTGGTCCTGGTTTTGTCCATCAGGCCCAACGACTCTGCAGAGGTGGTGAAGGGGGCTCTGACCCCCACCCACCCTCCCGAGCCTTGGTGATTAGGGAAGCAGCCGTGACAGGAGGGCAGCCCTGAGCCTGGGGTGTGGTGCCTCTGCCATCAGCCCACACTCTGCTTTCCAGGGCTGTGGGCACAGTGACCCAGACACACAGGGAGCTGGATGCAGATGACCCAGACACCTCGGGTCAACGAAGAGCAGAGAGAAGGAGCAAGAGGGGCACTGGGAACCTGCTTTAAGACCTTTGGATTTACAGAGAAGATGCCAAGGTGCTGGATTCTGCGTGATGAAGAGACTGGGGGGTGGGGGTGGGGAGCACACGTGTCTCTATTGTTGCACATCTGCCAGTTGTTCATCAAAATCTGGAGCCCCAACTGTGAGTCAAGCCCATGCTGGGCAGACATTGAACTAGGTATTCAGTGGGACACACACACATAACAATTACGATGGAGAGTGGAGGGTGCTGAGGTAGGGGAAGCAGAGCAGTTGTGGAAGCTGCTGATACTGCTTGAAGAGGTGATGCTCAGGGCAGGTTCCCAGAGAAACTGGTTCCTGGAGGCCTGGCAGCACCATGCCACTCCGCTTGCCCTCCCCATGCCCAGGGCAGACATGGCTAACCAACCTCAATGCTCCTGCCAAGCCTGGACTTGGCTCCAGAATCCTTCTCAACACAACACTCCAGGGAGCCACTCTTAACTAACTGGAGTTGGCACAGGAGATAATGCTTATGTGCCAGTACTCAGCTGAGATCCGAAGAAGGAAGGAATCAGAGGGTGAAAAGGGTGTCAGGGCAGCACTGGGAGCCCCAGGTTGAGGGGGTAATGAATGCAAAGACCTGGAGGTGAACAGAAGAGGGGAGCATAAGAGGTTCAGCATGGTAGAGTGGAGACACATGGTTGGGGAGGTACTGTTCTTGTGGCCCCTTTTCAGGGGGCTTGAACTCTTGGTCCCCTGCCCTTCAGGTGAGTCCTGCCCTGGTGGGGGTGGGTGACCAGGGCTGGTTGCCAAACCCACAACTGTTTCCCTTCTTAGTGTATAGAACTAAGAGTAGTTCTATACACTTCTAAGTGTATAGAACTAGTTTTTGATCAGGCAGAAACCGGCTCGGAGAAAGAAAGTCCTTCCCAATCCCAGGGGACAAACCATGCTTGGTCCAACATGCTGAGGCCTGCAGAGTGGAAAGATGGAGAGCATCATCAAGCCACCAAACCAATCCTGGAAGTGCTCCCTCCAGAAGTCTGGATAAATGTAATCATTAACCAAGAGAAAGGGCAGAGTGGAATGGTTAAGGGCAGACTTTAAATGCTTGAATTTGAATCCCAGTGCCGCCAAGGACTAGCTACATGGCCTTGGGTGGGTTGCTTAACCTCTCTTTGCTTCCATTTCCTTGTCTGTAAAATGGGGATGGTAACAGTTGCACCATCATCAGGTACCTGTGAGAATGTATGTGAAAGCACCTAGCTGAGTGCCTGCCCACAGAAACTGTTCTGTAAGTGTCAGCTACGGTCACTACTACCATGAAGCCGGCACTTCTCCACCTGAAGGAGCACAGACCACCTGGTGATCTTGTTAAAATGCAGAATCTGAGTCAGTGGGTCTGGGTGGAGCCTGAGAGTCTGCATTTCTAACCAGCATCCAAGGGGATGCTGATGCCACTGGTCTGGGGACCATGTTTTGAATAGCAAGGACCAGAACCACCATTAGCTGGTTTTGTGTAACTTGGAGCCCAGGGCAGCCTCGCTGTTGCAGTGACCAAATCCATAGACACCCCTTCCCCACCCCTGATACCTGGTTGGAGACCCCCTCCACAGCATTCCCCAAGTTGCCTAGACCTTCCTTGGCAGCTCTCACCACACTGCCAATCGCCTGGGCAATGCACTCGAGTGGAAGCTCAAAAAGGGCAGCGTCTCCAAAGTGCCCAGCCCACCTGCCTGGCACATTGTGGGGGCTTAATCAACATTTGCTGAAATGGGAATCCAAGTGGGGGCACCCCTGGGCCCACTTGCAGGAAGGCATATGCCCAGTGATCCACCCCATGGTCAGACAGACCTGGCGGTGCCAGGGGCAGCCTTGCTGGGGTTGATCAAGCCAGCTGGCTCCCCGGACACCTCAGCTGGGCTGGCAGGAACTCAGGAGGAGGAGAGAGGGGGAGGACGGCCGCACCCCTTCCTGTTTCAGAGCCTGGCAGCTGGGCCCAACCATTTCCCAAAATACCTCCAGAACAAGGCGAGGCTGACCTCCTCCACCTGCTCCTTCCCCTGTCCCTTCCCCTCGCAGGTGCTGGGCGGGTGGCGGCCTCTGGCTGGGCTCCACCAAGTCTCAGCCCCAAACCCTCCCCTCTGCTGGATGAGGCACCCTCCAGCCCACCTGATCCTTCCCGCAGTTGTGCTCAGAACACCCACCCCCAAGCCTCTGAATAGGCATAATCATCACAGCCAACACTCAGTCAGTGCTCACTCTGTGCTAAGTACTTTGCAGACATGATAGTATTTGGATGGCTCACTCTATCCATTGAGATGCAAATGGCTGCAAGGAGCCAAATACCTAACTGAGGCTTAATCAACAACAAACATTAATCATAATAGCCAATAATGACAGTGCTTGCTCTGGCTAGACCCTGTTCTGAGTGCTTTGACATATACTAACTCATTTAATCCTCACGACAATCCTGTTAGTGGTTTGTTCTATTATCATCCCCTTTCTACAAATGAAGAAACTGGTTTCAGAGAGGTGCAGTAACTTCCCCAAAGTCACACAGCTTCTAAGAAGCAGAAATGAGGTACAAACTAGGGTTATGTGAACCTCTCTGTAGTGTCATTAAAGACCCTCCAGGACCTTAAAGCACTTACAGCCAAAGATATTAACAAGATCCACCTCTCAAGCACTTGCCTTTGGTAGGCGTCACCTCATCTCTCCCTCACCAATCCTCCTATGATGCTCCCTGCACAGATGTAAGACTTGGCCCAGTCATGTGACCCCTGAGCCTTCCTCTCCTCTTCTGTAAAATGGGAACAGGAGTTTGACTCCCATGCTGCCATCCCATAATCTGGTTCAACCTGCCTGGGAAGCCGGCAGGCGAGATGTTTGCCAGCCTCCCCGAAGCTTAGGGGGGTCAGTGGCAGAGTCAGGACCAGGACCCAAACTTCCTGAACCCCAGGTCAGGATTCTTCCCTGGCACTGTGCCCTGAGACCCCATCTCTCAGCAGGGACCCGCTGCCACCCAGACGCCGAGAGTATCTTCCTCCAGGTTTTCCTGCCTTTGCCATGTTTCTCAGGTTAAAGAAAACACCCATTTCCTTCCTTCTCTACCCCCTTCCGCCTGCCCGCTTCCTCTCCTCGCCCACCGGAGAGCCTCTCTAGGAGGTGGGCGGACAGCAGCATCTGCCAAGGCAAGGCCACTCAGAGGCCGGAGACACTCAGTTTAGGGGTCCTGGGGGGTGGGGAGGCTTCTGGCCAGCAGAAGCCCCTGCTGCGAGGAAGGGCAGAAATGGAAGGAGAGCAAAAAGGTGGGGCTGGAGTGGGAGTCTGCCCTCAGTCCAGCCCCTTGGCCAGCACTGTCCAATAGAACGCTCTGTTGTGAGGAAATATCCTATTTTCTGTGCTGCCCAATGTGACAGCCACTAGCCATACATCGCTATTGAGCACATGAAATGTGGCCAGTGTAACTGAGGAATGGAAGTTTTAATTTTATTTATTTTAATTAACTTCTATTTAAGTAGCCACATGTGGCTAGCGGCTACCGTACTGGACAGGACATCGCTTGACTTTTCCAAGCCTCCGCCTCCTCCAGAGCAGAAGACGGCCAGGGATGAAGCGAGGTGGTGCCGTGCAGCCAGCCCAGCTGGGTGTCAGGACACCTGGGTCCAGGCTTATTATCAGACTCTCTGACCCCAGGCAACCTCCCCAAGTGCCCCAGTTATCGGTACAAAGAGGGAGCTACTTTGGATGGAGGTTTCTTTTGCTAGGAAACCATGGATGAGTTTTAGAAGAATCTGGGAACTCCTTACAGTTATACAAGAAGAATGTGTTTGTGACACTGTGTTTGAGAATGAGCTTGTGTGAGCACTTTATAGAAGGCCCACCGTTTTCCCAAACTTTTCAAAAAGGTCAATAATTGCTCCGAGATGAGAACCGCAATCTAGATGAATTCTTCACCCAGGGAGATTTTTAAAAACGGAGCACTTAGGCTCCAGTCCCAGAGATTCTGACTCAGTCGCTCAGACATGGGGCCCTGCAATCCGTATTTTTTAACAAGTTCCCCGGTGATTCTGATGTGCAGCCAAGGGAAAGAAATACCAGCAAGGAGCTAGTCAGAGCTAATGTTTTATGATTTGATATATTTTATCAAGCAATAGTACATATTTTTAAAAAATCAACTGGGATTTAAGAAGATAAAAAAGTAAAGAGGAAAGAATGATGATGATAAAACCTCTTTCCTTTCCTGTGACCCTGGGCAAGCCCCTCCATCCCCTTCTTCATTTATTTACCGACACCGAAATAGAGCGCTTTTCATGTGCCAAACACTGCACTATGTGCTTTATAAATATTAATCCGTTTAATCCTCACAACACCCCATGAGGAAGGTTCTATTATCCCATTTTATAGATAAGGAAACCGAGGCATGGAGCTATGACCTGCCCAGGGTCACAGAGTTGGCAAGTGGTGGAGCCAGGCTTGAAATCCAGGTAGCTGGGCACTGAGCCTACCCCTCCCTCTCCCTCAGAGCTCTGCTGCTTCCCAAGGATGGGGTGCACCCAGGAGCCCCAAGCCAATGCCCCACCAGCTGAGGCCGACCCAGGGCTCCTGGAGGATACCACTCCATCCCTCCCACCCTGCACCCGAGAAGGTCGGGAGGGCCAGGGGGCAGGAGGGCAGGCACGGGCCCCACACTTACTTGCCCTCCGAGCCGTAGCTGTTCATGCTGTCCTCAATGGACTCGTGGCTGGCCTGGCGCAGCGTCCGGCTGGGCATCTCCACGGCCAGGCCCGTCTCCGTGCTCCTCTGGATGGCCCCCTTCAGTCTCCGGCTGTCCCCTGCTGGGCGGAGAGGCCAAGAGAGGTGGGGAGAGAGACAGGGTGGCAGGGGACACAGAGACCAGTCATCCAGTTAGTGTTTCAGTGGCTGGTGGCTGCCCAGCTTCGGCCCCCACTCCCAGCCCATCAGCCTCCTCATACCACCAGCCTCACCTGCACCTGCCCTCCCAGGGGCAGCCCGCCCCTCATGCCCACCAGACCCTATTCATTACCTGAGTTTTGTGAACTGATGAGCTCATCTCCATGTACTTCCATCTTTTCCCCTTGAGTTCATTTCTCCCCTGCAACCTTCTCCGATGCATCTCTCCTCCTCCTCAGTATTTACTGAGCACCTACTATATGTCATACTCTCTGCCAGGTACTTTACATGGATTTAGACAGTTTCCCAACCTCAAGAGGACTGGCATTTTGGGCAGGACAATTCTTTGTTGGGATCACAAGCTGTCCGGCAGCAGGACCTCCACTGCCGCCATTGTGGCAATCAAAAATGTCTCTAGACATTGACAAATGTCCCCTGGGGGCGGGGGCAAAAATCACTCCCGATTGAGGACTACGGACTTAGACCACTGGCTCTGAAACCAGACTGCCTGGGATCAAATCCTGGATCTCTCTTCTCACTGGCTGAGAAATTACTTAGCTTCTCTATGCCTCCGTATCCTCAGCTATAAAATGGGGCTAACGATAGGGTTCTTATGAGGATACCTGGCTGTTGTCCTTGCTATTCCCTCCCCGGAACGTCTCTTCCCCTGTCAGCAGCTCACTCCTTCATGTCCACTCTGGGATCAAATGCCATTCTACCAGAACCTTCCCTGACCACTCCCTCAAAGACAGCAGCCCCCCTCCCACCTCCTGTCACTCTCTGCCCTGACACCCTCCTTTGATTTCCTCCCTAACACCCAGCATGTTATATATTGTTGGTTTCTTTACTAGCTTCCTCCATGGAGAAGGTAAACTCATGAGGACACGGGACTTTGCATGGTTCCCTGTTGAAGCCCCATCACCCGGGACAGGGGCTGGCACATTTGCAGGTGCTCAATTACTAACTGCCAGATGGCTGGATGTCTGGACAAATGAGTCAATACATGGGAAACCCTGAAAACAGTCCCATTCCTCAAAACCACCCGTGAGGCGGAAGCTACTGTTCTCCCTTCAAGAGGCACAGAGAGGTTAAGTGACCAGCCTATGCCTACACAGCCAGTAAGGGGGGGAGCTGCGTTTTGAACCCGGGCAAGTCCCTTCACTCCATGTTCCACTGCCTAAGCTTGACATCTCCCACCCACCCTGTGGGCCTGTGGATTTGCTAGAGGCAGGGGATAGATCTTTGGTGGGATCTTTCCCATGTCCCCACAAAGTCTGGGATGAGCCAGTATATCTTAGGTGCTTCATTAGGGCTTGCTGGGTGACTCTCTGGGGAAAAGCAGCCCCACCCGAACCCCATCCTCCTGTTCCCTCGGGGTGGAGCTTGGCAGGAGACCAGGAGATGGAGTCTGTGTGGCAGGACACATGAGGCCTGAGCACTCCTGCTGGCCCTATCCTAGCCTCCTTCCTCCTCAATACAGCCAGCGTCTCCTTCCAGGCTTTAGAGTAACATGTGTGCACACAAATGCACACACACATGGAAATACAGGCACTGTGTGTGTGCTTCCCAGAGTGGACCCACATGCTTCTGTCTTCTACGTGTGTCTGTGTATTCAGATGTCCACACATACTCAGAAAAACACAGCATCACACGAACACACACACACGGGCAAAAGAACAGGCATACAAAGACAAAATGTGTGACTGCATGTTTGAGTGTCCACATTTGTGTGTTTCCACAGTTCTCTACACACATATCATTCTGCATGTTTGAGGCCACATGGTGCACGTTATCTCTGGGTATTCCTGACACATGTCCATAGGAAGCACACACCAGCCCTCGCGTGAAGGCACATGGAGAAACTGACACTGTTTCTTTGTGTGTGTCACAGTGGGTGTCTCTGATCATGTGGGGGAATGCGTGCACCCCTGTGTCTGGGTTCCAACTTGGTTCCACCATGTGTTCTTTCCCTGACTTGGCTCTGCAGCCTCTCTCCACTGCCACAGTGATTCTCTGAGTGTAGTAGGTACCGGGACCGAGATAGATTCAGAAACACACATGTGCATGCTCAGAAACAAACTTACGGGCAGAGAGACCCCTCCGTATGCACACAAACACAGTGTATTTTCACAGGGACAAGTACAAATGCACCCCCACTGCAGACAGACCCATGCCCGGGCACCCTGCAGACAGGCTGCAGACACCTGCCTGGGTTTTCACCTCCCTGCTGAGTTCTGTTCGGGAGCCCTAAGCTGGCTCCATCTCCACTCACCAGGGTCTGACACATTTCTCCTGGAAGAGGGAGGGCCACAGTATGACAAACAACTCAATCCCCACTGGGGCAGAGGAGGAGGGCTGGAGAGGAGTTCTGCACAGCCGTGTGCTGTTTACAGCTGGCAGAGCATTTCCCACCCAGCACCCAAAGGGGCCCCCTGACAGCCCTGGCTCACCACCCAGCCTGGGCACCAGGACGAGATGGCCCAGGACAGAGAGCCTGCTCTGCAGCTTCTAAATGCCTGAGCTCAGGCAATCGGACAGCACCTGCCTCATGGGGTTGCTGAGAGGTTAAATGATAGACTATTTACCACAGCACCCGGCACGTATAGGTGTTGAACAAAAGTAGCCACAGCCACCATGATGAGAGAATAACCTCCTGATGCTCCCCAAATTTGTCTTCGCCACTGTCTTGCTGATGCCATCACGGTTGCACCTTCCTACCGGCATGCCATTTTCCCCACCCTGCCAAGCCCCAGTCTGGGACCACAACTGTACCCAACCACAGCAGTGATGTCCACCATCTAACCTCGGCCACCGAACCCTTCCTTTGCACACCTCTTGCTGACTCAGTCATAGTCCCTAAAGTGACTATTCCAACCCATTCCCAAACCACCCTCCATAATTCCATCCATCTCAACAGATGACCTTTATCCCTGTTGGCTGAAAAGATATGTTCCCCTTTTCTCACTCTTTCTCACTTTCAAATTTCTCCATTCTCAGACCCTCCAGCCTGCCCTGGACCCTTCTCCTCCTCTCTGAAAGGAAGGGGGTGACCCTTCTCCTGGCCGAGGCTGATCTGTCATCTGTTCTCCCTATCCCACATCCTCCCACCCTCACCGTGACCTCCTTCTACCACTTCTCCTGTCTTGGTCTTGTATCTGCTCCCTCTCCGTCTTCTGGCTCTTTCTACTCTCCCCACAAGTCTGCTCAAGGCTTCACTTTTTCCACCACCCCTCTTTCACCAACAAACTTAAGAGAACAGTGTATTGCCACCATCTCACCAACCCTGAACTCTCTCATCCCTTGCAATTAACATTTCACTCCACCATTCCGTTCAGGTGGCTCACCAAAAAAGTCTCCAATGACTGCTCATGACCACAAACAGAGGTCTTATCTCAGCCCCTAATCCCAGAAGTACAGCGCTTTCATTTACTCAACAAACATTTACAGAGGGCCTTCTTATTAACTGGGAAGTCCTAATGAAGACATTAAACAAACTTCTAAGTGCTGGTCTCTACTAACTCCTTCACTGAAAAAAACACACATGTAGGGGAGACAGGAGAGAAATTTCTACCCCTTGCTTCTGATCCATCCAGGTCCAGAAACAGACCTTTGTTTGAACTGCTGTAGTAGACAGTGTTGATGCTCCACCCAGATCCCCCCAAATCCGTTTATCTACCATTTCTGTGAGCTCATCCTCACTTTAGAATGTTTTGCTTCCAACAGCCAGTACCTACCACTTTTTTTTTTAGGTCTTCCCTTGGGCTACTGGAGCCCGCTTTGCTTTGCCCCCACATAGGCAAAGTTAGAAATGCTCTGACCTTCAATCAAAGACTACAGGGAGCAGGAGAATGAACCCCCAGCTCCTTTGCCTCAGTCAGAAAACTCTTGAGGCATCACCCAGGCTCCCTCCGCAGGATTTGACTGAGAGCACATCTTGCTTGCTTCCTCTCCTTTTCTGTCCCGCTTCTCCCAGTCTTCTTTGGGAGCACTTCCTTCATATATCACCTGCACACAAATCTCATCTCAGGGTCTGCTTTGAAGAAATTCACCCTAAAACACCACCCTGGCTGGTACTCTAAGGAGGTCAAAGTTCACATTAGTAAAATCTTTGCACAGGCTGTTTCCAGCATTCCACTCCATCAAATGTGGTGATAAGGAGAGCTGCTGCGTAAAGAAGCAGGCATAGAAGAGGGCATGTTCTCCAAGGTCTTAGCTAAGGGGGGCAAGCAAGAGGCGGCATCATCCTTGGCAATCGTTTATAAATTTCCATTGTAGAGGCTTGGAGTCTGAGTCTGGTCCATTTTCAGTATCAATATGGATGCCCTCAAGGATAGCCACTGTGATGTACAATAAATTGAGTTTGGATGACCCATTTTTGACTATCCACTCATACTTCCTGCACCCAAAACTCACACTGTGAAGCTTGAGTTTTCTCAAGCAGGGTCCTAAGTTCCTCCTCTCCTAATATGTGCAGAGAATATGTATGGGGAGTGAGGAGGGGTATATGGACAACTTAAGTCCTGCCAGGAGGCAGCAACAACTCGGGGTACCAACCCCATCATGTGCTGAGCACCATGCCCAATGCTGGGGTAGAACGATAAGCAATAACAGCATGGTCCCTGCCATGGAACTCACAGTTCAGATGATCACTCTGATTAATCACAAGTTTGTTAAGTGTTTTGAAGAGGAAGTACAAAATGTAAAGATAGTACCCTTTGGGAGGCTATGCTGGTTTGGATGTGTTATGTCCCGCAAAATGCCATGTTCTTTGATGCAGTCTTGTGGGGGCAGATGTATTCATGTTGATTAGGTTTGGAATCCTTTGGTTGGCTTGTTTCCATGGAGTTGTGGCCCAACCCATTCAGTGTGGGTCTTGATTAGTTTACTGGAGCCATATAAAAGCTCAGACAGAAGGAGCTCAGATGCTTGCTGCAACTTAGAGAGACATTCTGAAGACAGCTGTTGAAAGCTGGCACTGACATTTTGGAGAATGCCATTTTGAGACGCAACCTGGGAGCAAGCAGATGCCAGCCACGTGCCTTCCCAGCTAACAGAGGTCTTCCAGATGCCAATGGCCTTTCTTCAGTGAAGGTACCCAATTTTTGTTGCCTTACCTTAGACACCTTATGGCCTTAAGACTTTGACTGTGTAACCAAATAAACCCCCTTTATAAAAGACAATCCGTTTCTGGTATTTTTACATTCTGACAGCATTAGCAAACTGGAACAGAGCCCAACAGGGAAAAGGGCTAACTTACCCTGCCAGCTACTTCATCCTCTGAACTAGTCACTTCAAACTCTCTTCAACGTCTATGATAGTGAATTCTGTTAGATCTCCTTGGCCTTTGTCCTCCCCTGCTGCAACCCATCACCACAATCAGGCCCTCACCATTCAGTCCTTGGATTCTCTCTTTCTAGACCTTCCCCCTGGGTGGTTTCATCCCCCTTCCACAACCTCAAGACAACCCTAAGCAAATGAATCCTACATCCTGGTCTGCAGCCCTGTACTCAGTCCGGAGTGAAACTTTCAGCCTCATTCTGCCCATTACACTTGAATGATGAGCAAGTGCCTTGCATTCAATCTGGCCCCAGTTACTCCAACCAGCTCCTTATGCTTTATGTGCTGGCACCCCAATCTTCCCAGCCACCCAGGTTCAGAACCCCCAAGACCTCACTGACATGCGTCTCCCTCATCAGATGCCATGTCTTACAGATAAAGTCCTTGCTCTTAATATCTCTAGTATCTGTCCTCTCTTCCATTTTCACAGCCAACCACCCTAATTACTTCAAGTCTAAACTATTTTAACAGCTTTTTAACTGATCTCTCTGCTTCCAACCCACCCAACAAGCCATTAACAGATTAGCTGTCTTAAATTACCACTTCAGACCAAGATATTACATTCCTATTCATTCATTCTACACAAAGAGTCACAAAAGTACACAGAGATAAGTATGAAGGGGTTCCCTGCAGTATTGTTTATGCCAATGAAATGCTGGAATTAACTGTCCTTCAATAGGAGACCAATTAACTAAATGATAGGTCCACACAATAAAATACTGTGCAACTGTTAAAAAGAATCATCTAGCTCTACATCTACAGTGACACAGAAAAACTGCCTCAACCTACTGTTACGTGAAAAAAGCATTTTGCAGAACAGTGTGTAAAACATACCATTTCTGTAAAGCTATAGATAGCTGTATACATATATATAGCTTTATTTTTATGCATATGCATAGAAAAATCTAGAACTGTTAATGCGGGAATAACTGTAAGGATAAAGATTGTTAGAGGAGGTGTGTGTGGCATCACTTGTTTCAACTTTTTAATCAAAGTGTAACATATATACAGAAAAGCGCACATCTTAAGTGTGTACAGCATTGTGAATTTCCACAAACTGAACACAGCCGTGTAACCAGCTCCCGTATGAAGACAGAACACGCCCAGGATCTCAGAAGCCTCACTGTACCCTCTTCCAGTCCCTATCCATCCTCACAAGGATAACCGTCATCCTGCTCTCTAGCACCAGATATTAGTTCTGCCTGTTTTTGAACTTTATAAATGGAATTGTACAGCATGCACTTTTTTTGCATGTCTTCTTCTGCTCAATATTATGTTGATTATATGAGATTCATCCCTTTTTTGTGTGTAGTTATAGACAGTTTATTATCACTGCTGTACAGTATTCCACTGTGTGAATATACCACAATTGACTTATCTATTGTACTGCTGGTGGCCATATGATTTTGCTTCCAGGGGCTATTAGGAACAATGCTGCTGTGATTACTTTAGTGCTTGGCGTTTGGTGTACATCTGCACCCATGTCTCTTGGGTATATTCCTAACAGTGGAATTGTAAGGTCATAGGGTGGGCATGGGTTGAACAGACACTGCCAAGTGATTTTCCAAAGTCATTGCACCAATTTACATTCCAACCCACAAACAGGGATTCAGGGGGGGATTTTATCTTTCTTTTGTATGCTTCTATTTGAAATTTTTGTAGTTATTGTATTAACTCTATAATGTACAGGAAGGCAAAATACAAATAAATTCACAAATAAATCACAGCTTCAACATGCTATGGTACTATTTAAAACCTCTGAATGGCTTCCCATTCCTTGTACCCTGGCATTCAAGACTCCATCATCTGATCCCCTCCCCTTCTTCCACTGGCCTCCCTCACTGTCTCCACACCTCAGCCTGGCCAGGCACCTCTCTGCTCCTTGTGCATCCTCAATGACTTCCTCATCCTAGTTTTCCTTTACCTTCCTCCCTTCCTTACCTCACCTATCAAAATTCGAACCATCCCCCAGAGTTCAGATTTAAAATAATAACACCTATACTGTATCAGGCATTGTATACCTCAGTTTCCTCATCTATGTTCCAAGGACACAAAAAGTTCTTAATGGCAGAGCTGGGATTCAAACCCGGGACTTTCTGATTCCAATACCCACGCTTTCAATGAACCACCAAATAAGTTCTACCACTGAATTCAAATGCCATCTCTTTCACAAAAACTTCCCTGATCAGACTCCCCAGTATATGAGTCAGTCTTCCTTGAGTCCCAAGGGGCACTTTATCTTCACTCCTATTAGAGTGTTTATTCCACTGCACCTGGAAACAGTTCTCGGTCTACCTGGTTGGCTGGGATTACGGTGTGAACTCACTCTTCACGCACTTCCTTTCAGCACGTAGGACAGCGCCTAACATTGCCCATGTTTCTAACGGTGTGTTTAATTGAATTGGCTTTAGGATGTGGTCCCTCAAAAATGCAAAGTCTCTGGTAAAGAAACACAGTTGTTTATGCCTAAACATGAATGTGTTTAAAGAACCTTCTCCCCAAAAGAGTATTCATAAGGAACAGGATAATAAAATGATGATAATCATAAATTATAATAGAAGCTACCATTTTTTTGGAATACTGATTCTGTACCATGCATATAACAAGCACTTTATAACCTTGAAAGTCAACTATTGTTATCCCAACTTCACAATGAGGAAATGGGTTCAGAGCAGGTCAGCAACTTGTCCAAGGCCACACCAGACAAGACAGAGCTAAGTTTTGAACTCAAATCTGTGTGAAAACAGATCCTCTGCTCTATACCGCTAGAGATCCCCAGGAACATGGTGATAAGAGGGTCAGGAAGGGGAGAATACAGTCATTCCCTACTTCCACATTTTATTGAAGATGGGTATTAGCAGTTTTGTTTTCCAGATGAGGAGCCCAAAGCTGAGAGACATTAAATGACTTGCTCCAGGTCCCAGGCTCTAGAACACCTAAAACACGTCACTGACCAGTGTCTAATCCCATCTCTGTGAGTGTCTCACTCTGGGTCCATATTGCAGCCTGTCAAGTTCCTTGGACACAAAAGCTCTGGGTGAGTGGGTTATATTAGACCAGGATGAGAGATACACCAAGGCTCCTGGCTCACTGCTTCCCTTCCCACAGCCACTGCCCTTCTTGTCCCTCTGAGATAAATACCCTGGAGGCTGCTGCCTCTTCTTCTCCCATGCCAACCTCTCTCTGGCCTGGCTATTCCCAATGACTTCAGCCTCACATGCCTCACTTGCCTAAGTCTTGAAAGCCTTCTGAAAATCAAGGGGTGAGCCAATCTGCAGGAATGCAGACCTCTACATCCTCAATGCTACCTCTAGCTGTGTCTCCAAGGACAGGCCCAAGGAACACAAATCCTGATTGCTGGTGTGAGGGCACTTACATTCCCCCTTTTCTCCCTGGATCTGTCAAAATCTGCTTTCCCTTAAAACCAGAGAAGATTCCACTTGGAGGGAACTTAGGGGTCATCCAGACCAATATTTTCACAGTGTACAGGAGCAGCTGAGGCCCAAAGAGGGGCATGAGTTGAAGACCAAGTTGATATCAGATTTCACGTCTCCTGGCCGCCAACCTCTCTGCTTCTTTACACAGTCAAGAGTCATTCACCAATATTTCTGGTGCATCTTCAAGAGACAGCAGAGCCTAGTGGTTAAAAAGCATAGATGCCCATGGCCCAAGTCCCTTTATTAGTTGTGAGATCTTGGGCAAGTTATTTAACCTCTTTGTGCTTCATTTTCCTCATGTTCAAAAAATGGGGAAATTAATGGTATCTACTTAGACAGGATTGTTGTGAGGATTAAATGAGCTAATATTTTAAAAAGTGCTTAGAACAGGGTCTGAAACATAGTAAGTGCTATTTAATAAGTGATATAAGTGTTTGCTAAGTAATCAAATAAAATGTGTCTCCAGATCTCCTTTTGGTGACTCAAATTCTGGCCTGCTCTCCATCACCAGGGTCACAGCCTTAGCGCACACTCTTACCTTCTCTTGCCTGGCCTAATACAATGATCAACCAACTCAGAGGCTCCCAAACACCTGCTCAGCAGCCAGTACCAATCTGGCAGTTTGGAATGTCTGTGGAACTTCGGTCAAACACAGATTCCTTAGCTCCCTCTCCTGGGGATTCTGGTTCGGTAGGTGTAGGGTAGGGTCAGGTCTGCAATTCTATAGTTGAAAAGTCTATAGCTGTAAGTGTATAGCATGATGAATATCACAAAGTGCACTCATCTATGAACCAGGACCCAGATTAAGAAACAGAACATTATCAACATCCCAGAAGCCCCTCATGCCCACTTTCAGTTACTTCTCCTCCAAGAGTAAGCTTGAGCCTGACTTCTAACAGCACAGATAGGTTTTGTCTACTTGTACTTTTATATACATAGGATCATCCAGTGTATATTCTTTAGTGTCTGGCTTCTTTCACTCAACATTATGTTTGTGAGGTTCATCCATGCTAACAGTTTCACTGCAGTTCATTCATCCTCATTGCTTTATTGCATTACATTGTGCAAATTTATCAAAATCATTTTCAACCATTCTATGGATATTTGGGTAGTATTCAGTTTGGAGATATTACAAATAGCTCTGCTAAAAACATTCTCAATCCATCTTTTGATGACTATTTGTACATATTTCTGTTGCACATGTACCTAGGAGTGAAACTGATGGGCCATCGGCCATGCATTGAAATGCTTTTGTAATGGGTTAAGCATGATGTGGACTGAGAAGGTTAACACATTAGATTATCCTTCAGCAGGAAGCAATGTTCTGAGGAAAGGGACTCAGGACTGGAATATTTGGGGGAGAATAGTATGAAGACTATTGATTTAATGACTATCTCATTCACTTTTATATTCCCCAAATTTGATACTCATTAAGTGAATGTGTAGAGCAGATACCACCCAGTACAGGAAAAGGAGTGAAAAAGGCCGGGGACACAGTAGGAATTCAAGTAATGCTGGATATTATTATCAGCTTCTTCAAGGGTCAGGCATCAACTGCTTACTGATACCACCGCTGATAAATTGTCATTTCACTGATACTAAGACAAATTTATTTCTCTATCTCAACATCTTTGAGATTAAGATGTGAATGACAACCCATTGCATGTCAGAGTTAAATGTTGAGCTGTTTTATCTCTCTTGGCGGTATGTATATAGAATAAAGTTGTGATTTGCAATTGAAGGCTTTTCATGCTGGTTACAGCAGTAGCCCAGCAGCTGGATGTCGGGGAACTGTCCGTGGTGCTGATCAGGGCACAACGGTTCTCCAGGTCTCCTTTTGGGCCTGCCTGGGGCAGAGGTGGCAGCTCACTGGGAGGGGTGATCTTGGAACACCAAGGCATCCCAATTTCACGTTTAAAAAAAAAAATAATCACAACTTCCCACCTGATTGCTGGCGCCCCATCCTCAAAGAACCATCCTTCCACGAAAAGACAGAAACTCCCACTTACTTCGCCAAACCACATACACCCTATGCCAGGTGCTTGGCATACATTACTTTATTAATCCTCACGGCCATCATTGAAGATAAGTATTATCTCGATTTTCAGAAGAGAAAGATGAAGCTCAGGGTTAAGTAACCTGCCCAAGATGGCAAAGCTGTTAAGTGG
This sequence comes from Choloepus didactylus, assembly GCF_015220235.1. NCBI lineage: Eukaryota > Metazoa > Chordata > Mammalia > Pilosa > Megalonychidae > Choloepus > Choloepus didactylus. Next base: position 48,546,892 of record NC_051325.1, read on the forward strand.
GAGTGTGACCTTGGCTCAACTGCAAACAAGAGTGTAATCTGCCCTTTAGATTGCTTTAAATCAGGAGGAAAGGAGATGAATTCCTCAGACATTTTCCCAAAGGAGGATCAGAAGGGGGGAGAGGGAGAGATCATGAAGATAAAGAGATGAAATGGGAGGGAACAAGTGAGACAAAGGGCACATAGAAAGGACATGAGAACACTAAAGAAGGAGAGTCTGAAGATTTTGAAATCAACCGGAAATATAAATGGGTGAGTTTCATAACTCTAAAGGGTTCTGACCCTGGAAGGAAATGTTATTTCCACTTATCCCATAAAAACAAACACATTTATTGAGCTCATTTCATATGTCATGCTGATCTTGGCCTTGGAATACAAAGAAGACACAGTCTTTCTTTTCAACAAGCTTAGAATAGTGAGTGGGGGGAGATAACAGATAAGTAATATCATTCATTCAACAAACTCCTACTAAGTGCCTACTCAGTGCCAGGGCCTATGCTGGAGACTTAGGATTCAGAGATGAATTAAACTCAGACCTTACAGAAACTCCTAGTCTACTGGAGGAGACACAAGTAAAGGGGCAATTATAATATAAGGAGTTATAATAACAATGTAGTACAGTTTAAAGGCAGAGATATATGCACAGGGTATTGTAAGAGCTGAGGGGGGTAATTAATACAGCATTGGGAGTAGAGGCAGGGTCTGGGTTGTAAGCAGAATTGTTTCAATACTCAATTTACACTTGATTGCAAGTAAATTATAACAAGATTTCACTGTAGAAAGCAACGCTACTTTCTGAAGGTTTACCTCCAAAAGCCATAGTCACAAATGGAAAACACATAGGGAAAAGGCAAAAGGGTGGAGACAAAATGTAAACCAAGGATGAAGACTGCTGGATGCACAGCAATGATCCTTGGGGGAGGGGGAGGCCCCATACTCAGCAGGGGTGTTCAAGGGAAAGTCATTGGCTCTGCTTCCAGCCAGGGTGGGAGGACTTGCTGGAGAAAGGCCATTTCAGCAATCGGTGGAAGGAAGACAATTTACAGTCCTCACAAGCGGCTCTTTCCCCAGGAAGCCATTCCCACCAGCACTCGGGACAGGCGGAGCAAGCTCTGGGAGAAACTGGGTTGTGGGAAAAAGGCAGAGTCCATGGCCCCCATGTGGCACTGGGAAGTTCCACGAATCACACAGCATTCAAGGTTTCCTGGATTTGCCCCAAACCTATACTACGAATCTGACGTCATGCACACACCAGGTGTTCCATCCAACTGAATTACTCATCGTTCACCAAACAGCCCACGTACTTCCGTCTTCTTAAGAGCACAGGCTCTGGAGCCAGAACAACTGAGTTTGGAATTTGAAGTGCCCCTCTGCCACTTTCTGAATGAACTAAAAAAAGTTACTGTAACTATCTGAGCCTGAGTTCCTCACAAAACAAGAATAACAGAATTCACTTCGCCTATTGTTATGAGGATTAAATGTGTCAGTCAGCTCTCACTAGATTATGCTGTGGTAACAAATGACCCCCAGATCTCACACACAAAGGTTTAGTTCTTGCTGATATCAAATATCCTTTGTGAGTTAGCAGTGACTCCACTCCACGTATTTTTTTGGAACCCAAGATGAAGGAGCAAACACAGTCTGGGACATGCTGCTCTCACAGCAGAGGATCAAGGACATAACATTTGTAGAGTGACTGTCGCAATAAGATAAAGATGCTTGGAAAATTATAGCCACTATTATTTAACAATACTCTGAGACAGATAAAAGTTCTATCTATCAGAAATTCTCAGAAAATGGAGGCTCTGAGAACCAAAGCTGTTTGCCCAAGGTGCCATAGCAAGTAAGTGGTAGAAAGGTAGAATTCAAAACAATTCCATCTCCCAAAGAGTTGTACACAAATGCTCACGGCAGCATTATTCTTAATAGCCAAAAGTGAAACACCCACATGTCCATCAACTGATGAACAGATAAGCAAATTTGTAGTATATCTATATATTGGAATATTATTCAATCACGAAAAGGAATGAAGCCCTGATACATGCTACAGCATGGATGAACTTTGAAAATATTATGCTGAGTGAAAGAGGCCAGTCCACACTTGGTGTAGCAAGACTGTAGAGCATTCTACTCACTCTCCTTTCAGATTTCACCTTTCTTGGTTGTGCAGGGAGCCCCTGAAGAAGCTGATAAAGCTATAGTCTCTCCCTAGAAAAACACCTGCCAGCACACACATAAATATGTTGCATTAAGTTATTAAATTTTGAGTTAAAAGCCCCTCTTCTGACGGTTGCTGCAAAGGAGAGGCTAGGCCTCCCTGTATTTGTGCCTAAGAGTCTCCTCCTGAATGCCTCTTTGTTGCTCAGATGTGGCCCTCTCTCTCTGGCTAAGCCAACTTGAAAGGTGAAATCACTGCCCTCCCCCCTACGTGGGATCAGACACCCAGGGAAGTGAATCTCCCTGGCAACGTGGAATATGACTCCCGGGGAGGAATGTAGACCCGGCATCGTGGGATGGAGAACATCTTCTTGACCAAAAGGGGGATGTGAAAGGAAATGCAATAAGCTTCAGTGGCAGAGAGATTCCAAAACGAGCCGAGAGATCACTCTGGTGGGCACTCTTACGCACACTTTAGACAACCTTTTTTAGGTTCTAAAGAATTGGGGTAGCTGGTGGTGGATACCTGAAACTATTAAACTACAACCCAGAACCCATGAATCTCGAAGACAGTTGTATAAAAATGTAGCTTATGAGGGGTGACAGTGGGATTGGGAATGCCATAAGGACCAAACTCCACTTTGTCTAGTTTATGGATGGATGTGTAGAAAAGTAGGGGAAGCAAACAAACAGACAAAGGTACCTAGTGTTCTTTTTTACTTCAATTGCTCTTTTTCACTCTAATTATTATTCTTGTTATTTTTGTGTGTGTGCTAATGAAGGTGTCAGGGATTGATTTAGGTGATGAATGTACAACTATGTAATGGTACTGTAAACAATCGAAAGTACAATTTGTTTTGTATGACTGCGTGGTATGTGAATATATCTTAATAAAATGATGATTAAAAAAAAAAAAAAAAAAAAAAAAAGCCCCTCTTCTGTACATACAAACTCAACTCTGGTGTAAAAGATGATGCAGGAGCGAGCAGAGAAAAAAAAATCCTTGGCAGAGTTAGGACTTGTGGGCTCTGGTCCCTGCTGCACTACTGACTTCCTGTGTGATATCAGCTAAGCTTCTGCCCCTCTCTGAGCTTCAGTGTCCCCACAATGAGGGCACTGGACTAGACTGGGGATGATAAATAGGTTTTCTATATTTTGCCAAATCTGGTAGCTGTCGCCTAAAATATCCTGTTAAGAATTCTGAGACTGTATCCAGAGTTGGCAGAAAAGGGTGCCTGATTGATTGGTGATGCCTGCCATGGTCCTGGGAAAGAGGGCCTTGACTGATTGGCAAAATGTGCCCAGGTCCAAGTTCTGGAGGGTGATGGGCTTCCTGCCAGAAATCTACCTACCCTGGGGGGCCCTCCTAGCTGTGACATTCCATAGCTCTTTTAGAATCATCCCCAACTGGGGAAAGGAGTCTGAGCTGTCTTCAAGGGGGCAGGAAGGGATAATTCAGCTGCTGGCTTCTCAAACCTGAAGCCCCCTTGGAGAAGAGATAGCAGATCCCTGCTCAGAGGCAGAGAAGGACAGCATGCCCTTGCACTCCCCTCCTTGGCTATTTTTAATTCCAAGGACAGAGGCTCGGGCTGGAGCTGAAATATAGAAGGGTTGCAGCGGGCCATCCAGCCTCCTGAGGGAGGGGAAGCCACCACCCTCCCATCATCCAAAGTTGTTCTATCACTGGCCAAGTGACAGTCAAGGGAAGCTGCCAAGGGAAAGGGAAAGTTCCTCACCTCCCGTGCAAATGCATCCAGGGCTCTGCCCTGCCCTTCCACAGGACCCCTCTGCTAGTTCCTCTCCTGCTAATGACCTGCATCTGTTCATTCATTCATTCATTCGCCCAGCCCACATACACATGCCAGGCCCCGTTCTAGTGCTGGGACATGGCACTGCCTGAGCAGGATAGATGGGGGCCTTGCCCCTGGAGCCCTTCCAGTCTAGGATGGAAGACAGGGATGGCAGCAAATTCCATAGTTACAGTCATGGAAGGACTTGGAAGGCACCCGCACTATGGTCACCCTGCATACCCGTGGGTTCCTCAAGAGCTGTGATGTCCTTTGAATGTCTCTATCTGTAGAACCCGTGACAGAATCTGGCACAAAGGAGGGTTCAGGGAATATTTCTGGATTGAAAATATACATGGAAGACAACTCCTGGAGTTTGAGGATCCTACAGAGCCCATCTTAGATTAAATGAGACATTCATTCATTCATTCACTCACTCACCACGTATGTTTTTGGGCACCTTCTAAATGCCAAGTGATGTTCTAGGCACCGGACGCAGAGCTGAGAACAAAATAAGGAGAAACAAACTGCCCTCCTGAGCTCCAATCTAGGAGAGGCAAAAGACACTAAACTAGACAAACATGTAAAAATATAGAGGATGTTAGAAGGTGATGAGTGGAGAGATGTGTGCTTCTCTTTTAAATAGAGTGGTCAGGGAGGGCCCCACTATGACATGTAGGTAAAGACGTGAAGGAGGTAAAAGAATAAGCTGTGTGGGTATCTGGGGGAAAAGCAAGAGCCCTGAGACAGGGTTATGTCTGGTGTGTTCAATGGGCAACAAGAAGGCAAGGGTGGCTGGAGCAGGCTGAACAAAGGGGAGCAGTATGAAATGAGGTGGGAGGTGATGTGGCAGGTAGGGGAAGGCACACTTGCAGGGAAGAGATGTGCAAAGCACCTTGCATCAAGCCTGGCAAACATTGGGGAAAGCAACGGTGATGATGATGACAAGGATGTCAAAAGCAGCTAGCATGCACTGGGCACTTACCATGTACAGGTGTTATTCTAAGCACTTTACATGGATTCATTTATCCGCTCAATAAGGGCACAGAATATATCTGATATTATCCCTATTTTACAGAATTAAAGTTCAAAGAGGCTTACACAGCTAGGAGGTAGGAGAGCTGGGACAGGAACGCAGGCAGAGGCCATTTGTCTTCCCCACGACCCCTGCCTTGTTCCAAATGCTTGTCAGTACCAGTTTCTCTCCATCCCAGAGTTCCTAAACCTTTGAACTCCTCTGAAAATGTACTGAAAGCTTTGTGCTCTCTCTCCAGGAAAAAAAAAAATACAGTTGAACAATGACCCAACAACTTGCACATAATTTCAAGGGGTTCAAAGTTATGAACTCTGGAAGGTAAGTATTTTTAAAACATTTATAGCAAAAGCAGGAATTGTCAGGGTTTTCCAGAGGGGCAGGAGAACATTGGCCTCTATAATACAGGCATAGCTTATTTCATTGCACTTCACTTTATTGCACTTTGCAGATACTGCATTTTTTAGAAATTGAAGGTTTGTAGCAACCCTGCATTAAGAAAGTCTATCGGTGCCATTTTTCCAATAGCCTGTGCTTTGTGTCTCTGTGTCCCATTTTAATTAAGGTATGTACATTGTTTTGTAAACATAAGGCTATTGCACCCTTAATAGACTATAGTATGGTACAAACATAACTTTTATATGTACTGGGAAACCAAAACATTTGTGTGACTTGCTTTATTGTGATATTTGCTTTATTGCAGCGGTCGGAAACTGAACCCACATCTCCGAGGCATGCCTGTATCAGCTAAAACTGCTTCTACAATTTGTCATGTGTCAACTGAGAGCCTGATGCTTGTAGAATCATTGTATCTCATTTAAACCTCATTTGACCCTGTGAGGTCAGTGTCATTCTTCCCCTTTTACAGATGAAGAAACTGAAGTGCAGAGAAGTTAAGTGACTTGTCCAAGATCACACAGCTGGTGTTTGGCTGCCAGATCTGGATGACCCCATGGCTTTGGCTCTTAGTCCATTCCACACAGCTTCTCTTCTGCTTTCTTCAGTTGCACTCTTTCATCTTCCCAGAGAGAGGGGATGAAACTTACTCTAGGTCTCACGACTCAGCATGTAAAGAACAGGCTCTGGGGTCTAGACCTGTGTTGCCTGATACAGTAGCTAGAAGCTACATGTGGCCACTTAAATAAAAATTAATTAAAATTAAATAAAATTAAGAATGCCATTCCTTAACCACACTAACCACATATCAAGGGCTAAATAGCCACATGTAGTTAGCAGCTTCTCTTTTGGACAGTGCAGCTTTGGAACATTTCCATTATCGCAGAAATTTCTACTGGACAGCACTAGTATAGAACTTGGCCTCCTGACTCCCAACTCAGGGTTTTTTCACTGCCAGAGGCTACTAGAAATTAAATGTGCCCTAATAAATGAAGAAAATGGAAGGGTAAACAGAAATAGAATAGCTGAGATTGTATAAGAAAGAAAGGCTTGTGGGGGCAAAACTTAAGTTGCTATCTTGTATAGGATAAAAGGCACCAGGGCCGTTGGTTTGGGACCCACCTCACCAGCAATGAACACACACCTAATGACAGGGACCTTCTTCTTGCTACAACATTTCTCTCACCTCCTTGCTCACGTCTGAGGTTTCTTCATCAGAGGACAGAGCCATTAGTCCAAGGGAGAGAGATCAAGCTGATTGGCTGATTCCCCAGGAAGAGAAAACTCAGTGGCCAAAACTCTTGCTTATTTTCCCAAGGATGGGGAGGAGGCTGGGAGCAGGGGGCATTCTGCAGCCAGCCAGGGCCAGGCTTGGGCCCACCAAATCTGGCGGCACCTGGACTTGGGGAAGCCACACTGTGGGCCCCAGGCAGTGATTCGGGGTGGAACAGTGGACAAAGTCCCGGCTACCTCTGCAGCTGCCAGAGCAGATCTGAGGCATCACCCCACACTCAGGCTGCAAACCCAGTGTGGGAAACCCTGGGAGAGCTGGCCCAATAGCCAGCACATGGCACTCCCTGAGGACTCTTTTTGCCTCCAAGATGCTCAAAGGTATCATAATTGGACCGAAACTGTCAGGAGAGAGAGAACTGTGGAGGCTAAGCCACTTAACCCTGCCAATAATAGTTTGTTCTTCCTTTCCCCTTCCTTTCTCCCTTCCATCCATCCTTCCTCCCCCCTTCTCTTCCTTCCTTCACATGTGGACTGTTGCAAAAACCTGCTAAAGATGGAGCAAAAGAAAAGTATATGATGGAAGACAGGTTAAGTTCCCTTTCCATCTCTTACCAGCTGAGTGAGCTTTGGAAACCCCTCCGCCTCTCTGAGCCCCACCTTCCTATCAGTGACTGTGGGTGATTTTACTACCCACCCACCAGCAGTCTAAGGATGAGATCATTACACCAATGACTGCCTACAGTAGGGCTGGGCTTCCATTAAGTACTCAACAAAAACCTCAAAAATGTTGAATTGACCTTGAACATGTTCTACATGATAGTAATAATAAATTATTATGAAGTGAGGGCCCTTCCCCTGTTCCAGGCCCATATCACACATCAGTCCTTCCACTGAGAGGTAAGCAGTATTATTATCTACATTTAATTCTGAGACAAAGAAAGGTTAATTCATTTGTTCAAGGACACTCAGCTAATAGGGTAGGACACAGACACAAAAAGAGTTAAGCCTCCAGGTCTGTTCTGAATTTAAAGCTTCCCAAATTAAAAGTATTTTGTAAGTGACAAAGGACTGTGCAATTGTTATCAGAATCTTCACTGTGAAGGTGACTCTGGGCACTTTGGGAAGAAGGATTTTCTGCAGTGGAGCTGTCTGTCCGGGGTAGGAGCTGTCCTGAGGGCATGAGCTCCCTTCCCTGTCACTAGAAGTGTCCGTGCCACTCCCACTCAGCAGGACACTGCAAAGGGGATTAACGCTTGATTGGTGACTGCACTAGCATAGCAAAACCCAAATGTGGATGAGCAGCAGAATCACCTGGGGAGCTTGTGAAGCAAAGGGGATTTTCAGGTTCCACCGAGATTCTCAAATGCATGGTTTGTGGATCCAGTTCCAGACAGCGAAAAGCACGTGCAGAGCAGACTGAGAAGCCCTGGCCTAGTGGGCTGCTGAGCAGCCTCCCCACCTGCATCCTAGATTCTAGAAGCCATGGGAGCCACCAAAGGGAGGCAGGACCTGCCCTCAAGAGGCACGCGATCTGCTTAAAAATAACGAAGCCTTGTTCTGTGCCAGGCACAGGGGCAACCATTTCACACCCTTGGTCCCATAGAGCCTCCTCCCCAGGCCACCGCCTCCTCTGGCTCCCTTTCTCCTCCTTCCGTTTTTCAGCCCCAGCATCCCCTCCTCCAGGATGCCTTCCAGCTCCCAGAGCAAGGCCCCTCCCTTTGGCCTCCAGAGCAGACAGGCTTCTCACCTGTCGCTGTCCATGCCTGCGTCTATACCCACGTCTACACCCCTGCCCAGGCCATGACAGGGCTGTTTACCCAGCTAGGGCCTGGCCTGGGGTAGATGCTCACCAAACATTTGTCAAGAGGGACTCGATCTGCCCCATGAGCAATGGGCAGAGGAGGCAGTGAGGGAAGTAACCGCTCAAGAAGGAAGTAATCCAGGTCACCAGGTTGGGAGAAGACAGAACCTACAAATTCTCCCTGCCACTGCTCAGAAGCGGCCTGGGCTGCTATTTATAGCTCACAAGCCTTCTGCTTCTTGCATTTAAATGCAGGACCAGACATGGAATAAAATCCTAGGGAGGTCTGTCAGTTTAAAAATTTATATATATTTCCTTTTCTTTTTTTTTTTTTTTAACAAGAACAGGAGCAGAAAGCAGAGATGAAAATGAACCACGGCTATCGGGGTGAGCTACCTGGTGCCATTCCTGGGCCTGCTTTGCCAAGGCTGTGGGCTACGGAGGAGTCATACACAGCTCGAGACCCGATCCTAGAAATCAGTGTCCCTGTGGAGACCAGCCTGGGAAGTTCCCTCTAAAGTGATTTTTAATGGTGGCTTCAGTTTATAAAAGAGTGTCACAGCATGACCCTGCCTTGTTTAAGGAGGCACATGTGTGCACGCGCACACACCAGTGGCAAGAAAATAACCCCAATGGCTAAATCATTCCACTTCCGGGTAACAGAACTAGGAGTTGATGCTCTTTTCCTTTCGTGTGCTTTCTCAGCATTTTCTCAATATTTTCACCATGGGTGCATACAGATTGAGGGTGGTACACTTAAGGAAACCAGCTCAGCCATTTGCTAGCTCTGGGACCCTGGGGGTGGTCACTTAATTTCACCATTTGTAAAATAGGAATAGCAACAGGACCTTCCTCAGGGGTCTGCACTGTAGACCGTACATGCCTGATGTCTTAGCTTGGTGCCTGGAACAATGTATGAGTTCAGGAGATGCCAACTAGTATAACTGCAGAAGTGTTGGCCTTCTGTTTGTCAACCATGAAAGCGCAACATTGTTTTAAAAAATTAAAATGATAAATGGTGACTCTCCCATTCCCGGGTGTTGGATGGAAGGAGCCCCATGAAGGGATGAGATCATGGGCTGGGAGGGGTCAGAGGTCTGAATCCCATATTGAGCTTGGCACAAAACACACCGAAAGACCCATCCTGCCTGTGCTAGTTTGCATGTACTATGTCCCCCCAAACGCCATTATCTTTGATGTAATCTTGTGTGGACAGACGTTATCAGTGTTGATTAGACTGTAATTCTTCGAGTGTTTCTGTGGAGATGCGCCCCACCCAACTGTGGGGGATGACTCTAATTGGATAATTTCCATGGTGTGTTGGCCCGCCCATTGGGTGGGCCTTGATCAGTGGAGCCATATAAATGAGCTGATGGGCAGAGGGAACTCAGTGCAGCTGTGAGTGACATTTTGAAGAGGAGCTACAGCCAAGAGGGACACTTTGAAGAAAGCACAGGAGCTGCAGATGAGAGACAGTTTGAAGATGGCCATTGAAAGCTGACCTTGCTCTGGAGAAGCTGAGAGGACAAATACCCCAAGCCCAACTAAGAGTGACATTTTTGAGGAACTGCAGCCTAGAGAGGAACATCCTGGGAGAAAACCATTTTGAAACCAGAACTTTGGAGCAGATGCCAGCCACATGCCTTCCCAGTTAACAGAGGTTTTCCAGACACCATTGGCCATCCTCCAGTGAAGGTACCCAATTTGGACACTTTATGGCCTTGAGACTGTAACTGTGTAACCAAATAAACCCCGTCTTATAAAAGCCAATCCATCTCTGGTGTTTTGCATTCCGGCAGCATTAGCAAACTAGAACACTGTCCCTTTCAATCTCAGTTTTCTGACTTTGAAAAGAGTTTTGGTGGTGGGGGTGGACATTAAGTCTCACCCACCTCAGCAGGGACTGAGGAGGCCTGAAGATAAGACACAGTGGACAAAGTCCCAGCTACCTCTGCAGCTGCCAGAACAGATCTGAGGCATCACCCCACACTCAGGTTGCAAACCCAGTGTGGGAAACCCTGGGTTCAGGAAGCACCCCCTCCACCACCCCCTGCTGGGCATGCTACAGTTGGGCCTCTCCCAACCCACCCAACCCTTGGTCCTGGTCCCACCTTTGCCCCTGCTTCCACTTCCTAATGCACCTACCTGCCCCCACTAGGCAGAAATAAACCACGGGAAGTTCCTCCCTGGCCATATAGTCCAGATGGCAAACAGCTTCTCACCCTTCAAGGCTGCTCAGTGGAGTCACCCAGTTATCCTCTCTGCGTGACTTTCTTCCCAGGCTGAGAGGGACCTCTGCCCTGGTTGACACGATCCATGCCTGCAGCACCAGCATGATGGAGCAGGGACGAGGAAATGCTTGTGGTTTGCAAACAGAATGCTTTCACGAGAGATAAAGGGCAGTGAAGCACCGTGGTGAGGCTAACACTCGAGTGCCAGGCAGGTCTGCATTCAAATCCTGGCTTCTTTTCTTACTACTGAAGGGCTCTGGGTGAAAGACTGACTGGTCCACTGGGCCTGAGCTCCCTCATCTGTAAGTAGGATATGGGTGCACCCACCTCACATTCAGACATTTCAATAGGATTATCCAAGAAAGGGCTCAGAAACAGAATAAACATCAGCTATGATGATGATGGTGATGACTGAAAGTGGAAAATGACTTAATGACCATCTTGGAACCCCAAAGTGTCAGAGTCTCCCTGCAGGCCTTGCCCTGGCTCCTCTCTGGTTCAGGGTCCTGTGAGCAATTGGACACATTGCTGCCTGCACAGTTGGCCAACTGAGGGACAGCATGGGGCTGAAATACAGCCTGTTTTCCACTTGCCAGCTGGACCTTTGGCTTGGCAATGAAGAAGGGGGAGCCTTTTTCTAATCCATCCTCCTAGAGCAGGCATCTTTTTTTTTATTCCACCACCTGGGCAGGAAGAGGGGGTGGAGGTAACTTTCTCTAATTTGTATAAAGGTGCCATATAAACCAGGCCTGTACAAGAGCCCGGGATGCAGGAACAACCCAAGGGGAAGGCACATCCCCGGCTGCTCTCACTCGCCATTCAAGGATGACTAAGGACCCCTAATATTTATGGGGCAAGAATACAAATGGAGGCCCTCATACTTATTCTAAATATTTAAAAAGCTATAAATCAGGCTATTAAATAAAATATGTTCTATCCTTCTGCTCTGACAAATATACCTTCTTAATGACCTTGAAGGCCAGGACAGGTTCAAATTTAGAATCCTCATAGTTCCATGGCCAAATGTGGCCCTCCGCCACAGCCTGCCCCTTCTCTTCACCCAGCCCCCCGCACATCGAGGGGAGCTGCTCTGCAAATCTGGGTTCTGTTCTCACCTCCACAAATAGCCACCTCTGGACCACCTGTCAGGACACCAGCAATGCACACGGACAGACCTGGGAAGCTGGCTCAGGGCCACCTGGGCAAGGAATTCCAGCATCCGACATACCAGAACCCAGCTGAGAAAGAGGGGTCAGACTCCAGGGGGCATAGCCCCTTTGCCCCACAGGTTCCTCAGCCCATAAGCAGGGGACTGGCCGGAGGGGGCCAGAGAGCAGCCCCATAGTGCTTGGGAGCCCAGATTGGGCCGTTCTGCCCAGGTCGAATGGCGGTGACGATGCACCACACGGATGGACCAGCGGCCAGGTCTACCATTAGCTAAACAGGTTATGAGAAACCTCAACAGAGACTGACGGGCTGGTTCTTTGGGAGGTGGTGGTCTAATTTTTCCCAAACCCTTTCAAAAATCTACAGATTCGCCAACTGCTTGGGGGTGAGGTGGGCATGAAGCTTCCTTCACCTTTTTCCCCCGGCAAGGCTCAGATTTAGGGGCTTCAGCCCTAGGACATCTGTAGACCCATCCTGCTCAAAGCCCTTTCTGGGGCTGGCCACATACAGACTCTACCACCCCTGATTCCTGCTCAGGGTTGGGGTTGCAGGTAACACTTCTAACCCAGCCTTTACCTAAAGAGTGCTTTTCCTTTATTTTTTTATTTTAATTTTTTTTTTTAAGATGTAGACATTCTTCACCTCTGGAGAGAAATTATGGGTTTCAAGAGTTCTTGACAAAGAGCTTCATTCCAGAAATGTAAAGCCAGCATTTAAAATTTGGTTCTTATTCACTGCTGGAAAGTATTAGAATGAAGATTACAAATTTAATAATGTAACACGGCAGGAATTGGCCCAGCCTCGTCTCTGGGAGAGTAATTTGTTCCTGCCTGCGAGCCGGCACTTCCCAGCCACCCAGCATCACCAGACCAGCCTGGTGACACACTCCTGACTTGTCCTCTTCTTATGCTTCAGCCTACGCAGCCAGGCCAGACGCCAGAAGATCATGAGAGCCCTGCTCGGAAGATTCAACATGCAAATGGTCAGGCCTGTGTGGGGAGAACTCAACACAACCAGAGAGAGTCACCCTTGGGCCCTTCAGTTCCATTCTTCCCTCCTGCAGCCATATGGGTCTTTGCAAACCCCAAATATAGGTCTATCACTTCCCTGCTAAAAACCCAATTGGGGCTCCACCCGTCCTTACGCTGAAGTCCAGGATCACTGAGGTGGCATTAAAGACCCAATATGGTCCCGTCCTGGTACCTCATCAACCTCTTCCTGAGCTTTCAAAAGACCATGCCCCTCTCCACCCCAGGACCTTTGCACAGCTGCTAATAATAACAAGAGCTAATGTTTCCAGAGGACTTACTATGTGCCAGGTACTGGGCTAGGGCCTTGACAGGACTGCTGCCATTAATTCTCATTCTCATCCCATAAGCACAGTCGAGTGGTCAGGCTCTGACTCTGGAGCCAGACAGCTGGGTTTGAATTCTGCCTCTGCCCTTTACTAGCTGTGCTGTCTTGGGCAAACGACTTAACCTCTCTGTGCCTCGGTTTGTCAATAAAGTGTTAGTGAGACATCCTCACCCACTCATTTACGTATCTTCTGTGGCTGCTTTGACAAAACAATTGCATAACATGACTAAGATGGCACAGTCCATAAAGCCTAAAATATTTACTGTTCACTGACCCCTGTTCTACTCTGTCTCTTAGAAGTCCCCAGCAAGACTAAACTCCAGTTGCCCTCATGGGTAACTTGCCTGATAACCCACTGTTTCCTGGCTTCTCTCCCTGGCTGACTTTCTCACTCCTCTCCTGGGGTTTCATGGACCATGAGGAATTGCTATCTGACTAATAAAAATAGCAGTTTCACATAGTTCATCCAAATTTTCGTACCCAAATCCTTGTTTCAGGGTCTGCTTCTGGGGAAAGCCAAACCGAGACAGCAGGGCAGGTGTCACGGTGCCCATTTCATGGATGAGCCCTAATTTGATACTGTTCCCTGCACCCAAAGGGCCTCTGGGGCAAAGGCAGAGACCGGCTCCGGCTTGGACACCCTGCCCCCAATCCCAGCATGCCATGTGCTTGATCTGTGCAATATATGCCAGGTGATAGCACATCTGCTGCTCAGAGCCATGGACTTGTTCATCCAATGACAAGACTGAGGCTCAACAAGGAGACTGGCCCAGGGTCACCGGCTGGCAAATGGGCAGAAACAGGGTCTTGAATCCAGGTTTTCTGATGACAAATCCAGGGTTCACTCTATTACAAATCAGCTACCCTTTAACCTTTCACCCTAGGCAGCCTGTTGGGGTCCCTGCCCACCTCTCCACTTCAGAGGACCAATCTTCCACGAGGGTCAGGTGAGCTCAAACAGGTAAAAATGCTTTGTCAGACACAAAGGGCTTTACGTTTGAAGATGCAAAGGAGATCAACATAGACACACTTGAAAGAAGCACCTGGAAAGAAGTCTGTTAGGAAGCATAAAATATACATATATATATATATATATATATTCCTGAAAAGAAATTAAATGCAGTACAGAATGCTAAAAAGACCACAAGCATTGGAGTAGGCCTGGATTTGAAGCTCACTCCTCACTAGCCGTGTGACTTGAGCCAAGTCAGGTCCATTTAACACTAGGCTCCTCCATCCTGCCTGCTGTGATGATTGTGCCCACCTAGCGGGACCATAGAGAGGGTGGCCTGAAGTAAGGAGTGGACAGGGCTAGGCACAGAGCCAGCACACCTGCTTGCCCCACCCTGTAGCCAGAGGTTCCCAGTAGGTGCCCTGCTCAAGCAGGACACCCATCTCACAGCTGCTATATTAGCTGCTACTGGCTTACAGTTGCTCCCTTCTCTGGAAAACTGGCCTTAGCTGATGGGAGCCACCTTGTCCCCAAAATCATGCTCCCCCCAACTTGGGGGACTGTCCACAGCCAATGAGTTACAGATCCGGGGGAACAAAAGGTCAGTTGATTCTGCAATGCCACTCACACTCCAGAGCTCTTCATGGAATCAGGCGGAGGCCAGGCCTCAGCTGAACTCCCATCTTTGGCTAGTTTCTTTCCCTGCCATATCCTGCGTCCCTCACACTCTAGTCATGGTTTTCACCTGAGAGCACTTGTCAGTCTATCACCTGCATAAGAATCCCTGTTTCAGGGTAAGGTTGTGGGAACAGGAGGGGAGGGTTCTCCCACCTTCTGTGTTTTCCTTTTGAAAAGCAGTGCGAGTCCAGAGAACAATATACCTGTTAAATTCTCCCTTGCTAGGAAGACCCACCTGATTCCTCTCATCTGGGGGGCCCTCTCCAGGGCCTCAGCATGCCCAGCAGAAGCTGGACCGAAGTGACAGCTTCCTGGGCCAGATGGCTAGGAGTGGTTTTAGCCCCGGCCGGAATGGGCCCCAGGAGCACCTGGTCAGTCTTGGTCTTGGGCCCAGCCAAATGAAAGATGTTTCTCAAGACATTTGCTGAGGAACTAATTAATTTCCATTACAGGCCCTAATTAGTGACACATCCTCCCACCCACTCCCAGGGTAATTCCAGGAGGTATTTGCCAGGGACACAAAGTGCTGGAAATGCAGGCTGCAGACCTGAAGGCTTGCGTGCAGGCAGGGCCAGAGTGGTCTCTTGGGGCACCTAAGGGGGAGAAAAGGCCCTGAGTTGATGTTTTAGTTTCCCGGCTGCTAAAACAAATGCCATATAATGGGCTGGCTTAACAATGGGAATGTAATGGCTCATGGTTTCAGAGGCTAGAGGCACGCTTCCGCCCAGGGTTGGTACCTTCTGGCTGGCCAATCTTTCGAGTTCCTTGGCTTTTCTGTCACATGGCAATGTACATGGGGACACCTTCTTTCTCTTCTGAGTTCCTTTGGCTTCCAGCTTCTGGCTGCTCCCCGTGGCTTCTCTGTTTTTCACTCAGTTTATAAAGGACTCCAGTAATCCAGATTAAAGATGATTCAGTAGGCCACACCTTAGCTGAAGTAACGTCTTGAAGTGATCTTATTTATAATGGATCCACACCCTTAGTAGAATGGGGCCCAAGACCCAGCACATGTTCAACTGGGGTACACAATTCAACTCAACCAAGTTGGGATTCCAGAAACATCAGTTCTATTCTTAGCTTTGCCACAGACTTGCTGTGAGGCTTTGGACCAATCAAGATCCTTCTTTGAGCCTCAACTGAGGTAAGTACAGTAGATGACCTCAGAGAGACTTCCAGCTTGAAGGTTCTAAAATAATAATAGCCAGCACTTTTTCTACACTTTTAATGTATGCCAGGCTCTCTACTAATCAACTTACAACTATTTACTCATTTAATCCTCAGGACACACCTTCAAGGCAGGAAGGGACCTGCCCATTTTACAGAAGATGAAACTGAGGCTCAGAGAGTTGAAGTAACTTGCTCAACGTCACAGAGCCAATAAACTGCAAAGCCGGGATTCAAACACAGGCCATCTGGCTGTAGAGTTTGTATCCTAACCACCATGTCACACTGCCCAGAACAATCTGACCTCTCTTAAACCCTTATGGTGCTTAATAAGAACTTGATAACTGGAAAAAAAAAAAAAAGAAAGTGGGAGCTTTAAAGACTGTGATGGAGGTTTGTGGGATAAGATGAGGTAGTCAAGGTGGGCGGGAGACCAACTTTTCCGTGGAAGCCCTTTGGTGCCATTCGGCTTTTTTAACGTATACCAGGGGATCAGAGGACAGGGGTCCCAGCACACTTCCCACTGGATATTTTGGTGCTTTTAAAATTTTGTACCAAACGCAGACATTACTTAATCCAAAAGCTACTTATTTTAAAAATTATTCAATGACCCATCATCCAAAGATCAGCTAGAGAGAAACCTTGGGAGGAGAGAAGGCTCTGGGGATTAAAACAAAAAAAGACCATAGAGAGGCTATAACAGAGAGGGGAGAATCCAAGGGTGGGGGCTGGACAAGTAACCTCCCCTTTCTGGGGGTGTTTTTGTATCTAAACCAAGCCTGCCAGCTCTGCAGATAGAGACACAGAGGCCCAAAAAGTCAAAGGAAATAGAATGGTATATGGGAACTCTGTATTTTATGCATGATATTTCTGTAAACCTACAACTCCTCTAATTAAAAAAAAAAAAAAAGAAAAGTCAAAGTGAAGTGGCGGAAGGAGAGCTCCTGAGATTCAGTGGCTGAACGGAATCCTCCTCCTTTGACCCCCACTGCAACCTCTCCACCTCCACGATGCACACAGTAGATACAGACTTCCAGCCTCGGGTGGATTCTCAACCCCAGGCCAGGGTGCCCCCCCATCTCACCCCTGCCTCCACCCCAGGGTATATATCGCATCATTTTCAGGAAGTCGACAATAACAGACAAGGCTACAGATTCCGGTTCTTAGATGCCCTCTGTGTATTCTACAAATATTACCTTTAATTTTCACAAGGTAGAAATTATTTACTCCATTTTACAAAGGATAAAGCTGAGGCCCAGGTAAGTTACCTATCATGGTCAAGACATGTGGTTTGTAAGTGGCAGAGGCTCAAGCGCAGGTTTCTGTGTCTCCAAAGTCCTGGCACTTTTGCTAGCAGGGGCTGCCCCTTTCTAAGAGTAGTTCCCATCTGTTTAAGGCAAGTCCCACCTGGAGGCTATTTCTAAATGCCTTTGTCTTCAGACTCTGAATTTTAGGGAGCTGGATGGAAATCTTATCAAATCATGAGGTTTGTCCCCCTGCCTCTAATCTGAGCTAGATCCCAACCTTCCCTAGAAAATTACCAGCAACTCCTTTCTAAATAAATTGATGTTTACCTGACAAAATGTTGGTAACATTTCCCAGCATTTTGCTCCTTTACATCAATGATTCCTTTGAATTTACATCTTCCCAGTAGAGGCTTGTCCTCGAATGAACTGTCTGGTTTTAACGCACAGCCTTGTCATTCCCCAGTGAGGAAAGGGACTGGGTTCTACTCCCTCTGGTACAAATGCTAGACCCGAACTCCGCAGAATCTCCTGGGCTATCTGAGTTCAATATCCCAAGAAATGCTATTATGGTCTGATGTGTTATTCATGTTGACTCATTTGTCATTTGTATGGATGACTTCCAAAAGGATTTGTGGGGTCCTACTTATAAACTCAGTGCAAAGCTGGGCAGGAGCTAAAGCTCATTTGGATCCAAGACCATATAATGGAAGCAAGAACGCCTGAAGGCTAAATCTGGGTTCTGAATTTGGTACCCAGTGTCCCAGCATCTAAGACATGGGCAGCCAGGAGACATCCCAAGGGTGAGAAGACCCCATTCATTTCTCTCCAGCTTTTTTCTCTAACCCAGTGGTTCTCAAGACAGAGTCCCTGGACAATCGGCAAAGGTATCACCTGGGAACTTGTTAGAACTGCAATTCTCGGGTCCCACCCCAGAAACTACTGAATGAGAAACTCTGGGGTAGGGCCCAGCAATCTGTTTTAACAAGCCCTCCAGGTGATTCTGACGTGCTTTCCAGTTTGAGAAGCACTGCTCTAATCCATTAAAACTGACAAGCACCTCCACAAGCAGCAGCAACTACCCAGACTGAGCACTTGCTATGTGGCCAGCTTTAAACACACACTATTTCATTAGTACTTGTAACTGGGGACCCGAGGAAACCTTAATTCCACATCTCCTCTGTGTCCAGCCCTGGGCTAGATGCATTTGTGCATCATATCACTTATCCCTTACAATTACCCTTTGAAGTACTTACTATCATTATGCCTCATTTTAAAGATGAGGAAATTGAACACCAGAGAGTTGAAGCCACTTGCTCAAGGCCACACGATTTAGAAGTGGCAGAGACAGGATGCAAATTCAGATTTGACTTCAGAGTCATGGCTTTTTTCTGCCCCACCATGGAAACTTCCCAGGGTGTCTCGTGGCTACGTCCACCTGAGAAGCTACAAAGTTAGTGAATGCAGTGAGGTCAGTGGGGCAGAAAGGGTGGGCAGAAAAAGTCTCGTCCAGCGCCACAGAACTTTCCAGCTACCAAAGGAAACCACGTTATACATTTAAAAATACAGCCATCTGTGTCTAAGGAATAAAAAATACAGGGATTCTAGGCCTCTCTCTGACTTTTTCCTCTCTGGGACTCTGTTTCCCCACCTCTTTATCATTCTCCAAGGCCTGGGGTGATCTGCCCCCTGCTCACTCTCTGATCTCATCTCCCCTCACCCACTCTCCCTAACCACAGTGGCCTGCATTCTACACCCACACTCACCTCTGGACCTCTGCAGAGAAGTTACTTCCCTCTGTCTGGAGCACTCCTCCCCTCACAGTCCCATTGTCACTCTTTGTCATTTAGGCCTCAAGTCATATGTCACCTCCTCAGAGAGCTTTGCCTGACTACCTTACCTGATATGCTACTTCCTCTCCCATCACCATTTTATCTTCATTCCACTTAGCACCATCTGTTTATTGTCTGTCTCCCCAACCCCAGAACAAAATTCCATGAGAATAGAAACTGTGTTTATTTTGTTCTCGGAGTACCAAGAAGGCAGTTTGCCAGTAAGTAGTTAATTAAATATTAGTTAATTAAATATTAGATGAAAAAAACTTGGACTCAGAGGTCAGAGCCCTGGATCCTTAAAATGTGACTTTGGCAAGCCACTTTACCTTTTGGGCTTCAGTTCCCCTGCTTGCCTAATGAGAGGATTGAACTAGCTGTTCTCCAAGGGTCCTTTCAAAACTGCCAGGCTTGAAAGCTAGGCCTGAAACCCGGCCACGTGGTCCATCCAGAGGAGGAAGCTGGCCAGGGCCCCTGCATCACCTGCCCTCTCCCACCCCATCTGTATCCCTCCCCAGCCACCCAGTCATCTCACTCCCCCATCTCAGAAACTGTTAATGAAGTGCGCACTGCTAAAAGCAGTTACAATTATGGGGGCTAAGAATAAGGCGCTGACATCAGCCTAGTCAGTTTCCGAGTGAATCAGAAGGGGAGGGGGAAGGAAAAAGAAAAGGGGAGGGGTGGCGGTGCTCTGGAGCTGTCAAGTGGAAATAGCACAGCGTTAAATATAATCCAGCACTGGCCTACATCGGTCTGGAGAGGCAGGTGACGGCTGGGCCCCCAGGGCCAGGGCAGACAACTGGATCCTTCAAGGAGGCCAGGCAGCCACAGCACCTGCCGACCATGATGGGATCACCAGGAACCAATGGCCAGGAAGAGACAGCACACTGTAGCGGGGTGGTGAACCCTGGTGGAGCACATCAGAATCTGAAAGGCCTCCCCACACCCCAGTCTTTGTCACTCACTGGTTTTGACAACACAAGCACAGTCCCTGGAGCTGACACAACCATTTCCCACCAGGGATCTCATTTCATGCTCAGAGGCAGATGGTGGTCTCTGGAGTCAAACACACCTAGGTTTGAATCCCAGACAAGGGAAAATGATTAAACCACTCCAAGCTGCCTGGCTTTCCTCATCTGCAAAGTAGGTGCATCTGCACCAGAAGCTGATTGGGTTGCTGTAGGATTCAGTGAGATCACAGAACACACTGTGCATGGAGCTCAGCACCTAGCAAGCCCCTCAATCATTTTATTTTTATAACCCTGAAAGAGGCTTGGACCAGCATATTTAACTCTTTGTTCCAGATGAGGACATGGAGGCCCAAGGAGATTAAGGGACTTGCCTTGAGGTGCCATAGTAGAGTCAAACCAAGCCCAGTTATCTTTACACTACACTAAGACAGGGGGGCTACGTGCAGCCTGGGGGGAAGGGGGTTTTAGTGGGGGGAGACACTGCACCCTTTGGAGTACATTCTCCAAAAGTAGTACCTTTCCAATCATTTTTAAAAGATACGCTGAAGTAAAGATTGTTAGGACCATAATGAAAAGATGTCAGGAGAGGCAAAGTAAAAGAAAGGCCATGAGACAGGGGAGAGGTCAGCCAGGGCTGGTGGCTTTCTCACACTCCAGCCCTCCTCCAATCTTCACCCAGCCCCTCAGGCCGCCTGCAGCAGGGTCTGGTTCAGCCTCTAGGATTAGGGTGGGTAGGACAGGGAGGCAGAGTATCGTCCTCAAAGGGAAACAAGGTAGATGGACTCCTCCTTCCTCCTTCTGCCTTCCCACCAAACAGGACCTCCGACAGCTGCAAACGCCAGGGAAGCCGGAGTCATCCGTTGGAGAACTTGGGGCTGGGGTGGAGCTGGGGGGAATGTAAGCTAAGAGTTCTTTAGAATACAGAGGCCAATGGTCTGTATAATGGGGGCATGGATAAGTCCCCAATAACCTGCTTTTTCTGAGATAATTCTTTTAGGGTAATGGAACAAAAATAAAGTGGTTTGGGTCCACACTCTCACCCTCACCTCCAAATCTTAAATCATAGGAATAATTGATTTAATTATTTTACCAAGCTTCAGTTATCCAAATCTAGAAGAGGACTACCCAGCTACCAACACACATAAAGGAGATCACAGCCCTTTGTCGAGGGTGGGGCGGGTTGTGGGGGTGTGGGGGTGGGAACAGGAGGTGGGCCACCCTGGGGGGTGAAGGAAGGGAATGGAGGCTTTAAAACCTCAACCCACACCCTCAAGGAGCCCTGATCCAGAAGGTCGTTCTAAGGCCTCCCCCTTTACCATACCACTCACCCACCCAGCCCCAGCCCCCCTCCAGGGCTGAAGGACTCCATTCCCACCGTCTCAGGGTAAAGGGGTGGAACAGCAGGACGTTTTATTTCCCAGAAAAAGCTCACGTCAAATTTCAAGGACAAAAGTTAGCACTTGGTATGGAAAAGAAAACTCTGCCAAATGGAGTGAAATGGGGGAGGGGGAGGAGAGGGAAAGAATTCCAGTGCGGTCATTCCAGGTGCTTGGGGGCGGGAACTGGAGCAGACTCTCCCTGCTAGGATCTGTCTGGCAGGATACGGGTATCTCCACCCCACAACCCCAGAGAAGTAACTCAGATAACCTCTCTGTTCCCTCTGTCCAATAACGTGGTGGGGGGCCCCATGGCAGGTTGTGGGTCCCATCCAACAGCCCCCCACATGCACACACTCCCAATTCGGCCTGAGCAGAAGGGGGCGGTGCCGTGAAGGGCTTTCCGGCCCAGAGATGTGTCCCGCCCTAGGAGAGGGACCCGTAGCCGGCCGGTGTTGCCATGGCAACTTCCTCCCTGCGCTCTCGCTCCAAGCTTCCTATGGGCAAATCGGGAGCTGGCTGCCCTAGCTTCTCCGCCCTTCTCCCGGGCGGGGGAGAACTGGATGCCCAAACCACTCGGTCAGGCTCAGGAACACCGTCCCCAATTCCAGATCCCGAGAAATCACCCCCTTTTGGCATCTGCTGCAAACTGGAGACACCTCTCCTCCCTAGCTGTGCTCCAAAGGCCAAGTGGCAGAGCTGGGACTATAGATGTGGTGCAAATGGATCTGTTAAGAAGAGCAGGCAAAGGGATAGCTGGAAAGCCCTCCACTGTCTTGTTCAGAAGGCACATCCAAGCCCCATCCAAGAAAGAGGACCCAGCTTCCAAGGAGGGCCCAACTCTGCCTTAAGGACTACAGCAATGTAATAAGAATGCCGATAAAAATTATAAATGCTAACATATTCTCTTTACAGCCAGGCTCAGAAACAACTCTTACTTGGTAATAAGATAATGGCTAACATGTAGAAAGAAGCTAACCTTATGCCAAGTGCCATGCACAGCACAGTCAACCCACTTTGCACAGTGCAAATAACACAGTAATTAAGAGCATAAAGCTTGGGTCAGATGGCTGAGTTCCTATTCTAACTCTCTCACTTGCCTGGCTGAGTGACCTTGAGCAAAGTACTTTACTTAGTCTGTGCCTCAGTTTTCTCATCTGAAAATGGGATGCCAATTTATAGGGTTGCTATGAGGAACAAATTAAGATAATATATTTAAAGGGCCTGGAAGGACATCTAGCACAAGGTAATCATCTTTAAAATGATGACCCTATGCAATCCATGCTGTTTTCTTCCTCATACAGATGAGAAAACCAAGGTCACATATCTATGTCCACCTCACCCTCCCCTCTCTCCAATTACCAACCAGACCCAGAAAGACTGTGGGACAAAGACCACAGACTCAAAAACGTCCCCGATTGCATGGCTCTCCAAAGCCCCAGTATGCTTACGGAAAGGGGCAAAAGCAGGGTAAGAAATGAGTTCAAGTGCACATTAAGTGGAATTCTGGGAGTCTGCAATGTATAGTATCCTGAGCTCCAAGGCAGCTAGAAAGGGGTGGGGGGAAGAGGCAGCTTCCTTTGCCAACATTAGGGTTCAGAGGCTCCCAAGCCCAAGGCCAGGAAGTGCTCTGGCTCAGTTAAGGCTAATGAAAAAGTCTCCCTCTCGCATGATTTCACAGAAAACCAGCTGAAGAGCGGACTGTGGCCCTGAAAATGGCTCTAGTTCCACCTGGTTGATGAAAAAAAAATGCATTTGACTAGTCAGAAGCAGCAACAGAGAGGACACTCCTAGAAGAGCTGGAGGCCCATCGGGGACATGCTTCAGCGATGGAGCCCCCAGGGATGGACGGACATTAATTGGGCATGGGGGAGAGAGGCAGGGCAAAGCCACTTCTAATGACCCTCCTCCAGAAGCAGTCTCCTATCCAGAATCCGAGATGCTGTTCAAACTGGATTTGGAAATTAGTTCAGCACAGTGCTGTTCTATAAGAAAAAATCCAAAAGGCTTTTTGGTTTGTTTGATTTTTTTTTCAGGAGAAAATTAATGACTTTGAGAAGAGCAAGAGAAATTAAGCACCAAGACAGTGTCCCCGACTTCCAATTCTCACCAGACACTCATTATTCTTCCGGAAATGAAACTTGACTTTCTCCCTCCCCCTCCCAAACTCGAAACATCCCTCAAGAGAAGCAGAAACAGTGAGCATGAGTTGCCCAAATCAAATTCTTGGCTGCTAGCAGGTCCCCGAGGCCTCCTCACCTGGGAACTATCTTCTACATAGCAGGATTTGGCTTTTTTTTTTAAAAAAAAAAAAATCCTTTTTCAGAGGGAGGGCTACTGGTTTACTGGAAAGCGAACTAGAAACCTGATTTTAGTCTCAGCCTCAGCCCTGTGCCTGTCCTACTGGGTGACCTTGGGTTACACACACACACACACACACACACACACACACCAGGATTCAGTCACTCATACACATTAAATAGACACACATATACACACATGTACACACAAACACACACACCAGGATCTCAGTTTTCTATCCATTCTGGGGCAAAAAGGAGCTAGACAAGATAATTTCTAGGTCCCTTCCAAGTGAAACACTTAAGCATTTGAAGATACCCACCAGAAAGACATCAGATGGGCCTTTAAAAATATCTCCAATATTACATGAAGTTATCTGTCCTGACTTAAGTGAAACCAGAGCAACTCACCTGCAGCCTGCATAAAAACCAAGGTATCTGACCCATGCCACAGACCATGCCTTTAGAGGAAAACTGAATCATCCCTGCTTCCAAAGCTCCTACAATCCATGTGGCCTCTCGAGACTGAAGTGGCCTGTTGAACTTCAGGAGAGTCCTTGGCCATCCACTGAGGGGTGGGAGCCAGCACCCAGGCTGGTGGGGCTTCCTGCCCCATTTCCCTCTCTGCAGCTTCTCCCTTCCCTAGACCCTCAGCAGCCTAATTTCCTCTTTGGAATTATACTCCACTGTGTTAGCGAGCCACCCCACTCTTCTTTACCTTGCCTCATCTATACTAATACAACCTCCCTCAGCTACATCAAGGGGGGAAGGTAAGCCTCTGAGCATCAGTTACTTTTTCTGTAAAATGGGTGCTCAAGACTGGCTCTACAGCCACCATCCTTCCCCATCACCAGCTCCAGGTCAACAACAAGACCGCCCTGAGTGGGGTCTGCCTCACATACCTCCAACCTGCCCGGGCAGGAAGAAGCAAGCATCCATCACTCACAGTTCCATCCCCTGATTTTTACCTGGATAGCCAGGTTGACCAGACAGGGAACCCTGCAGACAAGGAGTCTTAACTCGGGTCCAGTAACTCCCTAACGCTGCAGGCAAATTTTGTGGATGGTGCATTTTTTTGGAGAGGTAGTCCATATTTTCACCATATTCTCAAAAGTGTCCATGAAACTACCTTGCCACCCCGCCCCCCCAACACTCACACCTCTCTCATTTTGACCCCTCATTGAACTCAAATACTCTAACATTTTCAGCTTACAAAACACTTCTAACTCCACGGTCACACCATACAGACACTTGGATCGGAGGCACTTTCATCCCCATTTTACAGATAAGGAAATGGAGGCTCAGGGTGGGTATGATTTGCCCAAGGTCACAACTAATAAGTAAAGAATCAAGACTGAAGCCTGATTCTGACTCCAAATCTGTCACTCTTTAGGGAACCCCAAGTCCTCCAGTCACCCCACCTGTTGGTGGATTCCTGTTCCACCCCAGAGCCAGATCTGGAGTCTTAGGTTCCCTGTGCCTGGTCCCAGAGCCCCAAAGAGTAGGTTTGGCTTCCCCAACCCTTGGGCTCCAGCTGGGGTTGCCGGCAGACCTGGGAGCTGGAGGTGTCAGGGTTCAGCTCAACCAGAAGAGCTACTCCAAGGACAAAAGCACCTGGGCAGGGGTACACCTCAGAGGGTGAGCAGGTGCAGAGTTGGTGCCGCCCTACACTGCCCTCTGGGAGTGGGCTGGGAGGGGCGGAAAGGCCAGGCTCATCCGGCTAGCTCCCACAGTCTGCCCCAGTCTGATAGGAACCCGGAGCCCAGAGCCACAACCTTAGGGGAAGGGAAAGACGGACAAATGGGGGGCGCACAAGACCTTGGGCGCGGGGGAAATCTTGGGCAAGGAGCCTCTAGATGCAGCCAAGACAAAAGATGGAGAGATAAGGGCTGCGTGCCATCCCCAATGGCGGGGGGCGCGTCCGGGCCCGAGAGGTGGGGCGGCCAAAGCCCTGGGGGTTGAGGAGTGAGCACATACAGGAGACTCAGGGAGGGTGGCAGGTTGGATCCAGGGACAAGGCAGGGGCATTCAGTAGGCGCAGGTGAGTAGGAAGAGCTGGATCTAGGCGACCCAAGGGCCCACCTGCGGGAGAGGGGGAAGGCAGGGTCCCTGATGGGGGGGAGGGCTAGAAAAGGACGCATCCTACAGACCTTGGGGTCCCGTAGGTGAGGAAGGAGACCCCGGGGGCGCATCTCCGAACGGCGATGGGGATGAGGAGAGGGTAGCCACCTCTAAGGGCGCGCCGGCTCGGGGTGGGGGCCTCCGGATCTGGATCCCGGGACACCCCCCGGAAGGTCGGGGGCGACTGCGCGCTTACCCGCGTCCTCGTCGTCGAAGGAGTTCATGCACGGGAAGTAGATGGCGAGCGCCTCGAAGGAGGCGGACAGGCTGAGGCGGCTCTGAGAGCGTTCCATGCCGGCGCCGGCGCCGGGCGCCTCGGCCGCGGCCGCGGCGGCGGGCGGCTTGGGCAGCTTGGCCGCCCCATTCTTGACGCGGAGTACGGCGCGCGGCGTGGTGGCGGCAGCCGGGGGCCGGGGCCGGGGCCGGAGCTCCGCGGCGAGGCTGGCGGGCGCGGCGGGGCCGAGCTCGGCGGGCGGGCCGGGAGCTGGCTGCGCGCGGAACCCGAGGCGCGCTGTGCTCCCGGCTCCGGCGGCTGTGGCAGCGGCGGCGGCGGCGGCGCAGCGCTCTCTGGCCCGCGGCGCCCCCCGCCGGCCGCGCTGGGCGGGCTCCAAGCCGCGCGCCGCAGCCAATCGGCGCCGCCCGGGGGAGGGGGCGCCGCCCGCGCCCTCCCGGCTCCCGAGCCCCGAGTGCGGGTCCCCCTCCTGGCGGCCCCCAGCCCCGGCAGGAGTGCGCGCGGGTATGGAGCGTCGGGGACGCTGTTTACATCCCCGTGCTCTGGCGGTACCCCCCTACACACACACTCCCATCCACTCTGTCCCCAATCCCCACCCTCAGCCCTCAGACTCGCCCCAGATACAGGCGAGACAGGCCTCACCCAGGGACACAGACACGCTCAGAAGGGACACTCTCGGAGCGACCGGCACAGACCCCCTCAGCGCTCAGCCTCCACCCAGGAGACCCTCAGGCTCACACACGATCCCACAGAGAAGCTCAAACAGGCACCCATACTTACACATTCACTCTGCAGAGTACGCCGCAGACACCCTCAGACTCCCACGGAGACCCTCAGACCCACTCAGACCCAGAGACACCCTCACGTAGGCGCGACACTAGGACAGGTACACCCACAGCTTCACTCATAGAGACACTTGGACAAACAAATCCACACACACACAGACTCACACAGAGACATCAGGTAGATACACCCGCTGATACCCTCAGCCTCTCACCCAGAGACCCTCAGATCCTTCATAAACCCAAAGGGAAGTGCAGAGGGGCACATGCACCCGCACACCCACAGTTACTCACAGACACTCTGCAAGACACACCATGGACACTCTAGGATTCACACATAGAGACACCCAGACACTCGGATGAACACACTGTTCGGCTCTCATCCAGGTGCACAGGGACCCTCAGAGTCACCCCTGGCACTGGTTGACACACCCGGACACTCAGACTCACTGGTGCACAAGCACCCTGACAGATACACCGCAGGCACCCTCAGACTCATACACAGACACTCAGACAGGCACAGACAGTCACTCAGAATCACTTGCAGACAGTCACACTCAGGTAATCACTTGCAGACAGT
Organism: Choloepus didactylus; assembly: GCF_015220235.1. Classification (NCBI taxonomy): domain Eukaryota; kingdom Metazoa; phylum Chordata; class Mammalia; order Pilosa; family Megalonychidae; genus Choloepus; species Choloepus didactylus. The sequence continues at coordinate 48,574,284 of NC_051325.1, forward strand.
CACACTCAGGTAATCCAGATACCCTCAGTGCTCAGGCTGAAATAGTCACCCTCAAACCTGATCCAGAGAGACACTTAGACACACTTCAGTGGACACACACCCTCTCAGACCTCGACACAGCCATACAGACTGACTCACCAGTCAAGCATGGACACTCAGATACACTCCCACAGGCTCACACCCTCCCACAGAGGCTCCACAGATACACACCCAGTGACCCCAGGCCTCAGACTCACACACAGGCTCAGACATGCAGAACCCTGGGATGAGAGACACAGTCGAAACCCACACTCCACTCCCTGGCCTCGACCCACGGCCTGAGTGTCCCCACCCAATCGGACCCCATAGGCCTCCCTTCCCAGCTGCTCCCACACCCTTTAAGAAGCAGCCTGGTGAGATGCAAAGAACTTAGGCCTCAGAAAGGGGCAGCCCAGACTTTTGATCCCGGCAAAGCCCTTTACCTCGCCAACCTGTTTCTTCATCTGTACAATGGGAACGGGAAGCTTCCATTTTGGATGATTGTGAGGATTAATAATATATATTAGTTTTCTATTGCTGCCTGACAAATTACCACAAATTAAGTGGCTTAAAAACAACACCCATTTATTAGTGTACAATTCTGTAGATTGGAAGTCTGGGGTGGGTTCTCTTCATACGGTCTCACAGGATATCAGCCACCCTGAGCTCTCATCTGGAGAAGAATCTGTTCCAAGCTCATTCAGATGGTCGGCAGAATTCAATTCCTTACAGTCATAGGACTGAGGTCCCTGTTTCCTTGCTGGCTGTCAGCTAGGAGTCTCGCTCAGCTCCTAGAAGCCACTCTTCAGTCCTTGCACGTGCCCCTCTCCATCTCCAAAGCCAGCATCAGGATGGTGAATCCTTCTTACTCTGAATCTTTCTGACTTCTCCTTCTGCTCTCTAGCCTGAGAAAACTTTCTGCTTTTAAAGGGCTCGTGTTGGATTAGGACCGCTCAGGAGATCTCCTATTTGGTATATAATGTAACATAATCATGGGAGTGATATCTCATCACATGCACAGGGTCTACCCACACTCAAAGGGGAGTGGATTACACAAGCGTGCAGATCCTTGACTCCATTCTTAGAACTCTATTGCGATATGTCAAACTCCTAGCACAGAGCCAGGCACAGGGAGGTGCTCCTGACCCCCATTCCCGGGAACTACCATTCGGAGTGGTAGAGAGTGCTCCCCCCACCCACCCACTCACCCACCCACACACAGTCTTCCCCATCTTGGTAAACAGCAGCTCCACTTTTTCCAGTTGTTCAGGCCATAAATTATGGAGTCATCCTTGACTCCTCCCTTTGTCTCATGCCCCATATTCAATCCACCAGCAATTCCTATTGATTTTGCACCCAGATGTATCCAGAATCTGACCACTTCTCCCATCTCCACCATGACCACCTTGAACCAAGCCACCCTCATCTCCCATCTCTCTCCCCGTCGCCTCCTCGCTGGTCTCTGTGTTTCTACCCTTGACTCCTACAGCTCATTTCCTCCCAGCAGTCAGAGGGAGGAACCTGAGTCAGAGCTTATCACTCCTCTGCGCAAAACCCTCCAATGGCTCCCATCTCACTCAAGGTCAAAGTCAAAGTCCTACAAAACCCTAACATTTTTGATCCTGCTACCTCTCCAACCGCATCTCCTACCACAACCCCCCTGCCTCACTCAGCTCCAGACCCACTGCCCTGAACTTGGAGTCCGTGCTGCCCAAAACACTCTTCCCTCCAGAGAGCCACATGGCTCACTCCCCAGGTCCCTGCTCAAATGCCACTTTCCTGTAAAATCTTCCTCACCACCCTTTATAGAATAGCAAAAATCCCACTCCAAAATGCCAATCCTCCTTCCACTGCTTAATTTTTCTCTTTAGCTTTTATCATCATCTGACATCCAACATCTTTCTTTTTTTTTTTTTTCATTTGTTTGTTTATTGGGTATTTTCCCTCTCCAGAGTTGAGAATGGCACCTGGCAAAAAGTAGGGTCTCAGTAAATGCTGTTGATTGAATGAATAAACCCTCACAATACCCACATGAAGGAGGTAAACTTACAGCCCTGTCCCCCCAACCCCATTTTACAGATGCAGAAGCTGAGGCTTACAGAGGAGAAGTAATGGATCTAAAGTTGCCCCGAGTGGGGAATGGGATGAGTCTGGGGTCACCTAACTGCAGAGTCTGTGCTCTTTCCACCGCTCTGCTCAGAAAAGACAGGCCAGAGGGAGAGCAGCACCTCAAAAGCCTTAAGGGTGGGGCAAAGGGCAATGGGAAGGTCAGGGAAGGTTCGCCTGGAGCCCGGGAAAGCATCTCAGGGACCCGCATACTCCCAGGAATCAGGCCTGGCTGTTGTTGAAAGCAGCTCGGTGTAGTGGTTAGTGTGCAGAGCCTGGAGCCAGCCTTTGAAGGTTCAAATTGTAGCCTTGCCATTTATTGGCTGGGTAACTGTGATGATTTAAAACGTGTGTGCACATGAATCTACCTTATTCTTTTTAATGACTGTAGAATTCTCCTGTATGGATGTACCATAGTTTATTGGATGGGCATTTAGCTTGTTTCCAATCTCTTGCTATTACAAACAATGCTGCAACAAACATTTTCATATATACTATCTTTGTGCATATGTGCAACTATATCCATAGAATAAATTCCTAGAAGTGGAAATGCTGAGTTAAACAGTGAATTGCTGAGTTAAATGATGAATTGCTAAGTTAACTAATTGTGGCTTTAAATATCTTGATAGATGTTAACACATTAATCTCCAAAGAATTCACATCAATTAATATACACTCCCACCGACAATGTGTGACTGTGTCTATTTCTCCCACTCTCTTGCCATACAGTTTATTTTCTTCTTTGGATGGAAAATTATGGCTCACTGTTGTTTGAACTGACATTTCCCTATTTGTGAGAGATGCTGAATATCTTTTGGCTGTTTATATGTCATTTGCATTTTTTCCTGTGAACTGTCTATTTGCATCTTTTCTCCATTTCCTAAAGGAGTGTTGGCCTTTTCATATTGTTTTGTAAGAGCTCTTTATGAATTAAGAAAAGTCACCTTTTTTTAAAAAAAAAGGCTTTAGAACAACATCCTGTAGTTTTATGTTTTTCTACCTGATAGGGATAATTATCTCATTATTCTTTCCTGCTTCCCCCACACCCACATTTTCCTGAATATTTTATATGCTTATTTTTTTCCTTATGTACTGTAAAATAAGCTTGTCTAGTTCCAAAGCTTCTTTTCCAACATTTTTTTTCATTATTCCTAAGACTCCTTTACATCCATTATCCTGTTGAGACTTAGGAACACTGCATGGGGTCGGTGGGTTTATTTTCCAAGTGAGGAAACTGGACTCAAATGGGATGTGGCTGAGTATTGCATAAGGTCCATGCAGTATTATCCCAGGGCCAGAATCTGCTCCGCCCTTGAGGCCCAGGACTTCTCCTCTGCTTTGTGGGCAGTGTGTGTGTGTGTGTGTGTGTGTGTGTGTGTGTGTGCGCACTCGCAAGTGAAGGGTGATTCTAGCAGAGCAGCAGCCCTTGTTGCACGGGCTGCTACAGGTGGAGCCTTGCTTTGGAGCAGCCATGGAAGCCTCATTCTTCCTGTCCCTGTCCCTGTCTATCTCTCTCTCTCTTGTTTCTGCCTCTGCCTCTTTCTTTCTTTGTCAGTTTGTGTGTCTCATTTACTGTGTCCCTGTGTCTCTTTTCTGGTCTTCGACTCTTTCCATCCTTGTTTGCTTTCTCTGTTGGTTTCTTGTCCAAAGTGGGGAACAATAAGGGCAAAATCACACACTCTACACAATCCTATTTTTTCTAAACCGTACGTCCTCTCCCCAGACACTAAGGGATGCTAAGGGAAGATACTGTCCATGGAGAAGGGAAGAGGGTGAGTTCCTGCCCCCTTTGCTTCCCATTGCCCCGCACGCTTGCATCCTGCCCTAGAACACATTGGGTGCTTTCCCAGAGGGAGAACAGAGACTAAAATGATGGGAAGAAGGCAATGGGAGGAGTGGATTGAGCCCTGCCCTGGTGACTGACCCTGGCCAAAAATTTGATTTCTGTTTTACGATGAGCATTTATTATTTTGTACTAAAACAATTTTAAGTATGTTTTTCTTCTAAGATGGAGTTAGTATCAATGATTAGTGAATAAAGATATAAATGTGTTACTTGGACCAGAGTTACATGCTAATTTCCTAATTATCTGTGACTTCAGCAGCATGGATCATGTTCCATATAGTAACAGGCAGGTGACAGGCTGAAAGCAGGTGGAACCAACCCCCATGGGACCACCCTCAGGGCGAGGCATGCTGTGCAACCCAGGCTCCAGGGAGTAGAGAAATAGGCTAGGGTGCCCAAAATAGCTACCTGCCATTTCCTAAGCCATCACCTCCTCTCCCGAGCCAAGGGATGCCTTGGCTGGGTGGAGAAAGTGGGCTCATCCTTCCAGGACCCAGCACCTTTTCCTACTGCCCCCACCCCCACTAGCCAGCCCTGACATTCCAAACCTGTCCCCTCGATGATACAAAGACCAAGAAGGAGACCTGCTCGGCCACAAAGTTTGTGGTGTGACCCCGGAGAAGCCATTCTCTCCCTCTGGGCCTCAGCTTTCCCACATGAAAAGGGGGGATGGGTTTGGATGACCACAACAGACCCCCTCAACGCTGACATCTTATTGGTCTTACTTGGTTTGGGAGTTCCTCCCCCTTCTGTGACTGAATCCCTTGGGTGAGATAGTCGTGGTTTTGAATCTGAGCTCTGAAAGTCACTAGCTCTGTAACACTGGGCAAGTCGCTTTGCCTCTCTGAGCCTTAGTTTACTCATCTGTAAAACAGGGAAAATAATAATGTATCTCACAGGGTAGTTGAGAGATAAATGATGTAAAACCTTAGAACTGTGTCTGGCACATGGTAGTAACTCAATAAATATCAGCCATCCTCAATTTTCATCATCACCATCCAGCATCTTACTTGGACCTGTCCCCTTCAGAAGTAGCCCCAGTTAAGGACATTTCCTTCCCTGCACTAGCAGATATCCTGCCCCAGGGGGACCATATGCTCAGACCTGGGGATCAGTCAACATAAAGCCTAATCCTGGTTACTGAATTCATCTGGAGTTGTGGGATAACGTGTGGCCCCAGTCCAAAACATCCTGGTGGACTGGAAGGATATTTCGATAGGGGCCTCTTGAAACTCATTTGGGTCTCAATTGAAATATCTTTTCCAAGTGTGATGCCTTCCCTCCAGGTACCGTGAAAAGCCTTTAAGAAGAGGGCAGGGATGCATAGAGAGCTTTTGGTGCCAAATACATTATGCTACATGGGTGGGTTCTGATTTCACCCTGCTGGAGAAGAAGCTGTCTATTCCTCCAGCCTCTCTCCATCTCCACCCCTACAAACTCATCCTAACCTGGTACAGTTAAGTGGGCTCTCTCTCCAGGTGTGTCATGGGCCTTCATTAACCACAACTTTCGGGTCACCTTGGGTCTCAGTTTCCCCGCCTTTACAAAAGGGACAGTTTCCATCCCATCCATGACTCACTTCCTCCTTGCAGCAATTAGCACTGATTAAAGAAGTGCATGAGGAATCGTGGGAGTGAGAGTCCACTCTCTTGGGACCAGAATAATATTGGCTTCGCAGAAGGAGCTGGGAGGTATTCCCTCCCCTTTCATTTTCCAAAAGAGTTTACGTAGAATTAGTATTATTTATTTTTTAAATAGTTGATAAAATTCAGCAGCATAGCCTTTCTGACCTAGTATTTTCTTTGTGACAATTTTTTAATTACAAGTTCAATTTATTTAATAGATATAGGGCTATTCAGGCATTCTATTTCTTTTTGTGTCCATTTTGGTAATTTGTGTCTTTCGAGGTATTAGTCCATTTCATCTATGTTGTTAAATTCATTGGCATGAAATTGTTCATAATGTTCCCTTATCCTTTTAATGTCCATAGGATCTGTAATGGTGTCTCCTTTTACATTCCCAATATTGTTCATTTGTGGCTTCTCTCTTTTTACCTGATCCATTATTGATCTTTTCAAGGAACCAGCTTTTGGTTTCATTGTTTTTTGTTCTATCATCTGTTCCTTTTTTATTGGCACCCATTCACTTGAGCTTGAGGGCAGCAGAGCTTTGTCCATGAGACTTTGGAGGCTGCGGATCTGCCCTCAAAACAAGAAAGGGAAGCCAGGCCTTGAAATCCCAGATGTTTTAGTCCAAGGAGCAATGGATAGATGTGTCATTCCAAGCATGAGGGAGCAGTCTATGGAGGATTGGGGTTGAAGTGAATTTCCAACTTAAAGTTTTTTTTTTTTAATGAATGAAAAGGTTTAACATACTTACTGTAAAAAAATTTAAGCAGGAGAACCTAAGATGGTGGCTCGGTGAGACAGGGCAAAAAGACACCTCCGTGAAAAATACTAGATAAAAACCAGAAAGTGACCCAGAACACCAGTCCCAGTGATGCACCAGCCAGACAAGGTCTGCTGAATCCACGGGGACTGTGCATTTTGTGAAACCGGGAGTCTGCATTCTGAAATGAGTGAGTGAGTCGGCTGCAAGTCCCTCGGCCACGCTGCGATGTGGGGAAACAGTGGGTTGGCATTTGGAGATGGACTAGTTCTTCAAAAAAAAAAAAAAAGCCCGGGAGCAGCTGCAGATACAACCTGGAGAGCCACGCAGTGAAGCACAGAGGGAGCAGGCTGGGCTAACGCCTCGGTGTCTGGCGTGGAGGATACCCCTTCCCACACCCGCTACTGGTTGTCTTGAGGCCAGGGGAGCAAACAAGAGCCAAAAGGAGAAAAAACCACACTACTTGGAGCTGTCTTCCTGGCGGGAGGGGGACACTCCTGCCCGGGGCCAGGCCCACAGCCCAGAGCCATGCCAGGAAACCCAGTGTGATGGGGAGTCTTTCCTGCAGCACTGTGCACGTGCTACAATATCAGCCGGGAACAGTGGCCTTTAGCACACCCACAGCTGACTGTCCTGGAGCTGGGAGGGCGGAGCTGTGTGAAAAGGGGAAAGTTAACGCGTCCCATTCAACCATCTTTGAAGTGGGCTGGGAACACCCCCGCACAGCCCGGTGTCCCAGGTCTTCCCTGGAGGCCGGCACACACTTGCAACGTGGTACAGCCCGCCCTCAGCAGAGGTCCTGGAAGAGCACAGCAGGGAAAGGGAGCCCACTTGGAAATCCCAGGGAACCTACGCCAATACCAAGGACTTGTGGATCAGTGGCAGAGATGGTCTGTGGCAAGACTAAAATGAGGGCTTAGACTCTTGCAACAGCCTTGAATCTCTGGGAACACCTGGGAAGTTTGATTATTAAAGCTGCTCCCCCCCCCAACTGCTCAGGCACATGTCCCTCATCAGGGCAGACAGCACCAACACACCCAAATTTAGTGCACCAGTTGAACCCCATGGGAATTGGATCCCCACGCACCACAGGGACAATGTTGGGGAGAACTGACTTGAGGGGAATAAGTGACTCATGGACACCATCTGCTGGTTAGTTAAAGTGTACGCCACCAAGCTGCAGTTCTGACAAATTACAGATCAAGTAAAGCAAATGCCAAGAGGCCAAAAACAATAGAAAATCTTAAAGCATATGATAAAACCAGACGATATGGAGAGCCCAAACCCAAACACCCAAATCAAAAGATCAAAAGACACACAGTACTTGGCAGAATTAATCAAGGAACTACAGACAGGCAACAAGAGCATGGCACAGGATATAAAGGACATGAAGAAGAGCATGGCACAGTATATAAAGGACATAAAGAAGACCCTAGAAGAGCATAAAGAAGAAATTGCAAGAGTAAATAAAAAAATAGAAGATCTTATGGAAATTAAAGAAATTGTAGGCCAATTTAAAAAAGACTCTGGATACTCATAATACAAGATTAGAGGAAGTTGAACAACAACTCAGCCTCCTCAAGGACCACAGAACAGAAAATGAAAGAACAAAAGAAAGAATGGGGAAAAAATTGAAATAGATTTCAGGGATATGATAGATAAAATAAAACGTCCAAATTTAAGACTCGTTGGTGTCCCAGAAGGGGAAGAGAAGGGTAAAGATCTAGGAAGAGCATTCAAAGAAATCGTTGGGGGATATCTTCCCAAACCTTCTACACAATATAAATACACAAAGCATAAATGCCCAGAGAACTCCAAATAGAATAAATCCAAATAAACCCACTCCAAGACATCTTCTGATCAGACTGTCAAACACTGAAGAGAAAGAGCAAGTTCTGAAAGCAACAAGAGAAAAGCAATTCACCACATACAAAGGAAACAACATAAGACTAAGTTGTGACTACTCAGCGGCCACCATGGAGGTGAGAAGGCAGTGGCATGACATATTTAAAATTCTGAGAGAGAAAAATTTCCAACCAAGAATACTTTATCCAGAAAAACTCTCCTTCAAATTTGAGGGAGAGCTTAAATTTTTCACAGACAAACAAATGCTGAGAGATAATAAAAGACCTGCCCTACTCCAGATACTAAAGGAGCCCTACCGACAGAGAAACAAAGAAAGGAGAGAGAGAGAGAGAGAATTGTAATGGACATATATAGAATATTACATCCCAGGTCACCGGGACACACATTCTTCTCTAGTGATCACGGACCTCTCTCCAGAATGGACCATATGCTGGGACATAAAAACAAGCCTCAATAAATTTAAAAAAATGAATTTGTTCAAAGCACATTCTCTGACCACAATGGAATACAAATAGAAGTCAATAACCATCAGAGACTTGGGGAATTCACAAACACCTGGAGGGTAAAAATGAGGGGGAGATGAAAACATTCCCAGATAATCAAAAGCTGAGGGACTTCAGCACCAATTATCAGTCCTATAAGAAATGCTAAAGGGAGTTGAGTGGGCTGGAAGGAAGGGACACTAAACAATTGACTGAAACTACATGAAGAAATAAAGATTTCCAGTAAAGATCACATGGTAAATATAAATACCAATACTACTGCATTTTTGATTTTTAACTCCACTATTTACTTCCTACAGGATCTAAAATACATAAACTGTAATGATAAATCAGTGGTTTTGGACTCTATGTAAAATATGTAATTTTTGACAGGAACTACATACAGGTGGGGGGATGATGGAGTATAGGAACACAGTTTATGTGTCATGTTGAAGTTAAGTTGGTATCAAAGAAAAACAAGATTGTTATAGATTTAAGAAGTTAAATTTAAGCCCCACGGTAAACACAAAGAAAGTATCAGAGAATATGACCATAGATATGAAAAGTAGAGTAGGGATTCCAAGAAGTGGGGGAAGGGGCAATGGGGAGTTAAGAAATGAGTGTAGGGTCTCTGTTTGGGTTGAAGGGAAACTTCCAGAAATGGATGGTGGGAAGGTGATAGCATTGCAACATTCTAAATGTGATTAACCCCCCTAATGGAGTGCTGGGGGAGGGGGTGGAATGGGAAGATTTAGGTTGTATATATGTTCCCACAATTGAAAAAAAAAGACAGTCTAAATGTATGGCAATTAAATGCCAAGGATGATCCTGGATGGGATCTGAGGATGGAGGAGAGGAGGCTCAACAGGGCACATATGGGACATAAGAAAAAAAAAAAAAGGAAATATAGAATGTAAGCTTTGTATCAAGGTTGAATTTCTTGAACTTCTTAGCTATGTTTAATGGGATTGCATAAAAGAATGTTCTTGTCCATGGGAAAGGTATACGTGAATTATAATGTTTGTTCAAAGATATGTGCAGCTTGCTCTCATATGTTCAGAGGACAGAGCAATAGATAATGGATGATAGACAGGGAGGGAAGGAGGGAGGGAGAGAGGGAGGGAAAGAAAGAAATGGTGTGACAGGATGTTAAAGGTGGTGGATCAGGGTATCGGGGGAGGGGGGTCAGGGTATGCTGGAGTTCTACATATGGGGTTTGTACTGTTTTTGCAACTATTCCTGTAAGTTTGAATTTATTTCAAAATAAAATTTATTAAATAAAAAAAAAGTTTAAGCACTACAGAGTAATATCAAAATCAAACAAATGCCCTGAAATTACTAACTTATGACTACAGTTGTGGAAACAATATCCAGATTAAGATGTAGAATATTTGAAGCACCACAGAAACCACCTTCTCAGTCAATACCCGTAGTCCCAGAGGTAATTTATTCTGGCTTCTGTCATCATAGACTTGTTTTCTGTGTCCATGAAGTTCATGTTAATGGAATCATATATTATGTAATTTGATGTCTAGCTTCTTTTGTAGACCATTATGTGTGTGAGATCCATCCATATTGTTACATATAATTCGAATTCGTTCTTTTTTATTGCTGTGTACTATTCCATTGTTTGAGTACATACCACAAGTTATTTATCCATTCTACTACTGATAAATATTTGGGCTTCAAGTTCATGGCTATTATATATAAATCTGCTGTGAACATTTTGTACATAGTGTTTTGGTGACTATATGCACTCATCTCTCTTGGATATATATCTAGAAGTCAAATTGCTTGATTTTATAGTGGAGCTGTCTGTTTAGCTTTAGTGGGTACTTTTAAACAGTTTCTAAAGTAGTTTTCCACTTCACAACCTGTATTAGTTAGGGTTCTCTAGGGAAACAGAATCAATGAGAGATATCTATAAATATAAGATTCATAAAAGTGTCTCACATAACTGTGGGTATGCACAAGTCCAAATTCCATAGGGCAGGCAGCAAACTGGTAACTCCAATGAAGATGTTCAATGAACTCCTCAGGAAAGGAACTGGCAACTTCGACAAACGTGTTCAATGAACTCCTCACGAAACAAACTGGCAACTTCGACAAACTCCTCAGGGAACACTTTGCTGGTCAGCTGAAGAAGAAGTAAACATCTCTATCTGTCTGCCTTAAAAATCTTCAACTGATTGGATTAAATCCAGCTGACTGCATTCTCTCATTGTGGAAGACACGCCCTTCATTGATGTAATCAGTCACAGATGCAGCCAATTGACTGATGATTTAATAAACCAGCCTGTTGGTTTATTAACCAGCCACAAATGTCCTCACAGCAATGGTTAGGCCAGTGCTTGATTGACCACACAGCTGGGTACCATCTTCTGGCCAAGTTGACCCATGAACCTAACCATCACACACCCCAATCAGCAATGTTTGAGAGTTCCAATTGCTCCACATAGTCACCAACACTTCATATTGTTAATCTTTTAAAGTTTTAATTATTCTGGTGGATGTGTAGAAGTTTCTGATTGTGGTTTTAATTAGCAGTTCCTTAATGACTAATGATGTTGTGAACATTTTCTTATATTTATTCTCCATCTTGATACACTCTTTTGTGAACTTTCTGTTCAAATCTTTTGCCCATTTTTAATTGTGTTATCGTTGTGGCATTGTTGGAGTACTTTTTTTTTTTTTACAAAGGAAATATCTTCTTCCAGGCTTAACTTTTCAATCATTTGTTTGTGTCATTTGATGAATAAACCATCTGTTCCAGTTTGCTAATGCTGCTGTTATGCAAAATGCTAGAAATGGATCAGCTTTTATAAAGGGGGCTTATTTGACTGCAAAGTTACATTCTTAAGGCCATAAAGCGTCCAAGGTAAGTCATCAACAATCAGGTACCTTTGCTGGAGGATGGCCAATGGCGTCTGGAAAACCTCTGTTAGCTGGGAAGGCATGTGGCTGGTGTCTGCTCCAGGGTTCTGGTTTCAAAATGGTTTTCTCCCAGGATGTTCCTCTCTAGTCCTCAGCTCCTCCAAAATGTCACTCTCAGTTGCTCTCCAAAATGCCACTCACAGCTGCACTGAGTTCCTTCTGTTTATCAGCTTTTTATATGGCTCCAGTGATTTAATTCAGACCCACCCTGAATGGGTGAGGTAACACCTCCATAGAAATTATCCAATCAGAGATCTTGCTCACAGTTGATTGAGTTATGTCTCCATGGAAACACACAAAGAATTACAATCTAATCAACATTAATACGTCTGCCCACACAAGATTGCATCAGAGATAATGGTGTTTTGGGGTACATAATACATACTAGCATACCTTCTTAATTTTAATTATGTCCAATTATCAATCTTTTCTTTTACACTTAGTACTATTTATGCCATTTTAGAAATATTTTCCAAATGTTTACCTCTGGAACTATTATGCCTCTGTTTAGTTCTAGAAAATGTATTATGCATTGTTTTAGTTTTTTTTTTTTTTTTTTTTTTTTTTGTCAAGTGATGTCTTTATTTAACTCTTAGGTTTGCTAGCATGGGCTTTGGTTTAAAGGAAATACATTGTAAGTAAAAATATCACTACATGGATATATATTTATATGATTAAATATCAGACATATACATCATAATGTGTTTTAAAAAGACAATCATAAATATAATCTTATTCAAACTAAAGTATTGTTGCAATAGTTGTTCTATATTAGTGAGTTCTACTATGACTATTTAACAATACTAAAAATGAACAGTTTTAAGATTTGTATTACTAACCCTCTCCTTGATATCTGATAAATGTTTTTTTTGTTTGTTTGTTTTTGTTTGTTTGCTTTTTTATCTTCGTTTTATTGAGATATATTCACATACCACGCAGTCATACAAAACAAATCGTACATTCGATTGTTCACAGTACCATTACATAGTTGTACATTCATCACCTAAATCAATCCCTGACACCTTCATTAGCACACACACAAAAATAACAAGAATAATAATTAAAGTGAAAAAGAGCAATTGAAGTAAAAAAGAACACTGGGTACCTTTGTCTCTTTGTTTGTTTGTTTCCTTCCCCTATTTTTCTACTCATCCATCCATAAACTAAACAAAGTGGAGTGTGGTCCTTATGGCTTTCCCAATCCCATTGTCACCCCTCATAAGCTACATTTGTATACAATTGTCTTCGAGATTCATGGGTTCTGGGTTGTAGTTTGATAGTTTCAGGTATCCACCACCAGCTACTCCAATTCTTTAGAACCTAAAAAGGGTTGTCTAAATTGTGCGTAAGAGTGCCCACCAGAATGACCTCTCGGCTCCTTTTGGAATCTCTCTGCCACTGAAGCTTATTTCATTTCCTTTCACATCCCCCTTTTGGTCAAGAAGATGTTCTCCGTCCCACGATGCCAGGTCTCTGGAACTATTATGCCTCTGTTTAGTTCTAGAAAATGTATTATGTATTGTTTTAGTTTTCATATTTACATCTATGAAGCATTTCAAATTATTTTAGTGTATAGTGAGAAGTAAGAGTTGAGGCTTGTTTTTTTCACATAAATATCTAATAAATCCTACACCATTTATTGAAAAGACCATCCTTTCCCTATAGTGGTCTCTTTGTCATCAGTGAGGTGATTTTATGCATGTCTTTTAGGCTGAGATGACTAACATTTTGAAGGACTTCTTTCCAGACCTCTCTCCCCATGGAGAAAAATTCATTCACTTTTAAATAAATGGGAGAAGGCTTGGTTACCTTTAAAAATTATTCATTATATCATGGAGATATTTAGTATCAATAATATGATACTAATGCTGCTGTTATGCAAAATACCAGAAACGGACTGGCTTTTATAAAGGGGGTTTATTTGGCTACAAATTTACAGTTCTAAGGCCCTAAAAGTGTCCAAACTGAGGCATCAACAAGAGGATACCATTACTGAAGAACGGCCAATGGTGTCCAAAACACCTCTGTCAGCTGGGAAGGCATGTGGCTGGTGTCTGCTGTTCCTTTGCTCCCAGTTGCATTTCAAAATGGCATTCCAAAATGTCTCTGGGTCTCTGTTGGCTTCTCCAGGGCAAACTCTGGGATTCTCAGCTTAGCATCTCTGAGCATCCTTCTGTCTGCATCTCTAAGCATCTCGAAGCGTCAGTAAGCGTCTGAGTCTGTGTCGGCTCTTACCTTCGTTCTTAAATACTCCACTCAACTAATCAAGACCCAGCCTGAGTGGGCAGGACCACACCTCCATGGAAATAGTCTAATCACAAGTTTCATCCACAGTTGGATGAGTCACATCTACATGGAAACACTCAATCAAAAGTTTCCACCCTAATCAAAAGACTAATAAATCTGTCCCCACAAGATTGCATTAAAGAACATGACTTTTGGGGGGGACATAATATGTCCAAACTGGCACACTGTCCATCATATGAGACATGAGTGAAATTTGCAGGGTCAAGGAACTGCCTGGGAAGTTCACCTAACTCTCAAAACACAGACACAGAAAGAGAAAAACATCACTGTTTCCACTGTTGGAAACACTTACTGCAACCAGGAGGGAAGCTAAATGAGGACAAAGCTGAAACATTGGATGGCAGAGTAGGTAAAAAGAACCCAGATCCTTAATGATGTCATTGAGCCATTGAATTAACCAACTCTGGAGCTGCCCTAATTAAAAGCTTAGTGTAATTGTTAGCATAGACATTTTCTTTATTGGTCATTACTTTTTTGGGGGAGACAGGGTGGGGTAGTGGTTACCAAAAGCATCCTAATGGATACACTTGACTATATTTCCTGCGACCTTCCCCGGCATCCTTTCAACAAAATCCTCCCCTTGCTTTCTTTTTTTTTTTTTAATTAAATTCAGTTTTATTAAGATATATTCACATACCATACAATCATCCATGGTGTACAATCAACTGTTCACAGTACCATCATATAGTTACGCATTCATCATCACAATCTATTTTTGAACATTTTCCTTACACCAGAAAGAATCAGAACAAGAATAAAAAATAAAAGTAAAAAAGAACACCCAAATCATTCTCCCATCCCACCCTATTTTTCATTTAGTTTTTTGTCCCCATTTTTCTACTCATCCATCCATACACATACACATCCATAAAGGGAGTGCAATCCACAAGGCTTTCACAATCACACCGTCACCCCTTGTAAGCTACATTGTCATACAATCATCTTCAAGAATCAAGACTACTGGGTTGGAGTTTGATGGCTTCAGGTATTTACTTCTAGCTATTTCAATACATTAAAACCTAAAAAGTGTTATCTATATAGTGCATAAAAATGTCCACCAGAGTGACCTCCCGACTCTGTTTGAAACAACTCAGACACTGAAACTTTACTTTGTTTAATTTCGCATTCCCCTTTTGGTCAAGATGTTCTCAATCCCATGATGCTGGGTCCAGATTCGTCCCCGGGAGTCATATCCTGCATTGCCAGGGAGATTTACACCCCTGAGAGTCAGGTCTCATGTAGAGGGGAGGGCAGCAAGTTCACCTGCCAAAGTGACTTAGCTAGAGAGAGAGAGGGCCACATCTGAGCAACAAAGAGGCATTTGGGGGGAGACTCTTAGGCACAATTACAAGCAGGTTTAGCCTCTCCTTTGCAGTAATGAGCTTCATAAGGGCAAGTCCCATGACAGAGGGCTCGGCACATCAAACCGCCAGTCCTCAATGTTTGTGAGAACATCAGCAACAATCCAGGTGAGGATGTCCAACACTTCCACATTTTACCCCAGCTCCTCGGCGGGGGGCTGCATATATATTTTTATTCTCCACCCAAATTACTTTGGGATGTGTCGCTATTTCACTGTAACCTATATAAACCTACCATATCTCACTTCCTATTCAAAGTTCCATGTAACTGTGGTGTTTGAACAAACTGACTGTAGAAGTTATACTGTTTAGAAAATATAGATCCTGCGCCAAATGAACATCTCTTCCCTTGGTCTCACATGGAAGTTGAAGTTTTAACACACAGTCAGTTTCAACCTTTACCCTTTGGCCCAATTTGCCCTAGTCTTAACAAGATCTGCTTCATTCATATTTCTAATTGAA
Organism: Choloepus didactylus; assembly: GCF_015220235.1. Taxonomy (NCBI): domain Eukaryota; kingdom Metazoa; phylum Chordata; class Mammalia; order Pilosa; family Megalonychidae; genus Choloepus; species Choloepus didactylus. The sequence continues at coordinate 48,590,053 of NC_051325.1, forward strand.
GTCTGGGGTCTTTTTCAGCTTTTTTTTTTTTAACAGTTGCTGTATTCACTAATACTGACGTTCATATCTGCCGAGCTCTAGCTCTGAGTGTCATGTGTCAAACAGATACCCAATGTTCCAGAGACCAATCAGGTTATACACAAAGGGATCAACATCTCAGAGTTTGGAGATAGCCATTACAATTCAGGAAAAGATTTGACTGCTGTAAGAGCTTACAATCTAGGGACCATTACAATAATCGTTCTCCTGATAGGCTGTGCTCTAAGATTCAATTCTGAGTTTACACATTGTAGTTAGTCCATATTGGTGAGGCATTATAGTATTTGCCTTTGTTTCTGGCGTACTTCACTCAACATGCTGTCTACAGAATCCATTCACCTCGTTGTGTGTCTCACAACTTCACTCCTTCTCCTAGTTGCTCAATATTCCATTGTATGCACAAACCACAGTTGACCATTGTGTTCCTCAGTCAATGTATCCTTAGGCCACCTCCACCCATCGCAAATCATGAACGCTGCCTCCATAAACACCAGTGTGCAAATGTCCATTCATGTCTCTGCTCTCAGATCTTCCAAGTACATGCCCCATAATGAGGTTGTAGGACCTTATGGCCCCCACATACTTAGCTTCTTGAGGAACCACCACAGTGACCCCCAGAAAGGCTACACCATTCTGCCTCATCAACGATAAATAGGTACATCCCTCTTTCCATGTTTTCTCCAGCACTTTTACCCCTATTTATATTTTTTTCTATCATTTTATAGAGAGATATTCACATGCCACACATTTATCCACAGTGTACAGTCAGTTGTTTGTGGTATCATCATAAAGTTGTACATCTATCACCACAATCAGCACTTGAATATAATGATTGCTACAAAAAAAGTTTTTTTGTTTTTTTGGGTTTTTTTTTTTTAGCAAATAAAAAAGATAATAGAAAGAAAAATAAAATGTCATAAATACATTATAATTGTAAGAACAGAAAACACCACCACTTCCAAGAATCCTATATCCCTCCCTTATATCCCCCTCATACACATTTAGCTTTGGTATATTGCCTTTGTTACATTTAATGGAAGCATATTACAGTGTTACTGTTGACCATAGACTCCAGTGTGCTTTGATTATGTTTTTTCCCAAATACCATCCATTTTTCAATACTCTGCATGGTTAACATTCATTTGTTCTCCCACATGTAAAAACATTGTTATATTTGTACATTTAGTAACAGTCATTGGCCACTCCAGTTTTTGCCAAGTTATACAGTCCCAGTTTTTATCATGTCTTTACCTCTGGTGTCATACATTCCCCTATCCCACCTCTTTCAGCTTTACTCACAGACATCTTTGTTCAGTGTACTTATAATATTGTGTTACCATCACACAGTATTATGCTATCTATTTCTGAGTCTATACAATCAATCCTTCTGAACATTCTGTAGTCCTTCAGCATCAAATGCCCAATCTCTACCCTCTTTCTGTCTCCTGGTAGCCTGTGTTTTCAGCTGTTAACTCTCAAAGTTTGCTTCTTAATGTTAATCCATATTAGTGAGACCATACAGTATTTGTCCTTTTGTTTCTGGCTAACTTCACTCAACATAATATCCTCAAGGTTCATTTGCATTATTATATGTTCCATGTCTTTGTTCTGTCTCATAGCTGCATAATATTCCATCAGGTGTATATACCACTTTTGTTTATCCACTCATCCACTGATGGACATTTGGGCTGTTTCCATCTCTTGGCAATCATGAATAATGCTGCAATAAAAATCAATTTACAAATGTCTGTTTGTGTCTTAACTTTCAGTTCCTCTGAGTATATACCTAGAAATGGAATAGCTGGGTCAAATGGCAAATCTATACTTAGCTTCCTGAAGAACCTCCACACTGTCTTCCAGAGTGGTTCCCATTCTACATTCCCATTTTTGCTTTGTTTCTTAAAGCCAAATAACCCAAGTTTCAGCCAGAGTATTTCCAAGCTATTCTCAAGTGCAGATTTTAATGGCAGGTGTCTTTGTTTCCGATTCAGGGAAAAAAGGGGCAGGCAGGAAGAAGGAATGTGGGTGCCAGAGCAAAATAGATGGTGGAGGAGTGAGGTAATGATAGCATCCCCCTGGTCTTGTACCTTTAAGCCAGGTTGGCTCACTCATGCACCAGAGAGTCCTTGGCTAGCAATTATTCATTGAGCACCCCCCCCCCTTTTTTTTGCCAGGCATTGTTTTCAAGGTCCTAGCATGCGCACAAAACAATGGTCAAGACAAAAATCCCTGTCCTCATGGAGCTGATATTTTAGTGGGGAGAGACAGATAATAAAGAAATAAATAAAATACATAGTGAATTAGATAGAGGCAAGTGCTGTGGAAAAAATGTAGGCAGAGAAGAGGGGTTGGGAGTATCCAATATTATGCAGGATGCTCAGTAAAGACCCAAAGGAATGATTCATGCATATATCTGGAGAAAGAGGAAACAGCAAGGGCAAAAGGCCTGTGTGGGAGAAGGGGGTGTATTGGAGAAATGGCAAGGGGCCAGGGAGGTGGGTGTGGATGACTGAAGGGGAAGGTAGCAAGACATGAAGTCAGAGAGGCAATGGCAGAGAAGAGAGGGAAGATGGCATAGGCCTTCTGGATTTGTGCAATATTGATATGCCTCAAAGGTATTGTTTTGTAACTGTTCCTTAAATTGACTTAATTTTTGTTTCAATATTATTTATTTGAGATGAAATTTTTGTATCTTTATCATAAATGAAAAACCGTTATTGCTTGCCATAAATAGAAGGTAACCAAATAAATAAAATACAATAAAATTGAAACAATATTAAATTATAGAGAGATACTATAGGCTGTAGAAGACTTGAGTTGAATTCAGCTGTCTCTTTGATACAAGGTTGATTGAAAATCTTAGGTGTTAAGACATAGTGGCACCAAATGAAGACTTTTTCCATGATGCTCTTCAGTGTTACACTACCTAAAATCATCTCATGCCCCACTGGGTAGGGGGACAAACTGTACTGGTTTTCCTGGGACTGAGGGGTTTCTGACCATTTGGATGACTCATTTATGGACCCCTTTTGGCTTGAGGCTATAGCTCAGCTTCCTGCATCTGACCTGCAAGGAACCCAGTCCCATCTCAATCTTCCTGCCAGCTGAGGCTGACCCTGAGTGAGGTTCCACGTGGTGCGCAGAGCTCACTATCCATTTGTTACAGGAACTTCACTCCCAGCCTAATAAACAGGAAAGTGATGAAAAAAATCAAGGCCTGGAGATTTTGGAGTCCAGGTTGCTGGGGTTGTGAAGCCTGGCAAGCTGCCTGCGGGAGGGAGGGTTCCAGCCCCTGGGCTGAGGTCAGGGGCAAGACTTGCACCTTTACCTGCTCACTCCTGGCCACCTATGAGACTGCAGAGTCCCTGTAAATCCCCTGTTGTCTTGGCCTTTCTTATCGCCCTCTCTGCTTCGGACCTTCATGCCCATCTCCTGGTGACCTGTCCTGGATGGTTTTGTGCCTGGTTCTTCCCTCTTGGCCCAGTTCCTTCCCATGGACAAATCTCCTGTACAGTCTACCCAGTTTTCAAATCAAAATTGATTAATTTCATTACAAAGTAATTCTTGCTCATTTTAGGAAATTTAGGGAAAAATTTTAAAATAAGCGCAAACAAAAAAATGATACTTACCTTAATCGTGCCATCTGATGTGTTTTCTTCCATTTTTTCTTCGACTATATATCATAGATGTGCATTTTTAATGGAATCGTAATGTCAGTAGTTTCATAACTGCTGCTTTGGTTTTTTTCCTGCTTTCTGCCATAAACATCTTTTCAAAACAATAAACAGACCTCTATGCACCTGGTATGGGTTGAATTGTGTTCCCCAAAAAGACATGTTCAAGTCCTAACCCTTGGTCCTGGAAATGTGACCTTATTTGGAAATAGAGTCTTTGAAGATGTTATTGGTTAAGATGAGGCCAAACTGACCGCTGTCTTTATAGGAGGTGGAGAATTGACTCAGACAGAGACCCAGAGGGGAGACCACGCAATGACGGCGGCAAAGAGGGAAGCCCAGGGACTGCCAGCAAACCACTGGGAGCCGGGAAGACGCGAGGCAGGCTTCTCCCTGCAGGTTCCAGCCTTCTAACTCCCACCACCGTGAGACAATAAAGTTGTCTGGTTGTAAGTCACCCAGTTTGTGGTACTTTGTTATGCAGTCCTAGCAAACTTGGACAGTCTCTATCTTAAATTACTGTATGACATTCCTTATTATTTAGCTAACTCCTCTTGTTGAACATTTAGGTTGTTTCCCATTTTTTGCTCTCATGTTCAAAGTTTAAAGGAACACTCTTATACTTAAATTGCTGAACACATCCTTGATGACTAGAAGTGGAACTGCTGGGTCAAAAGGATGCATGTTTTCAAGGCCTTTACTAAGTATTGACAAATCTCCCGTAACAGCATTTTACCAATCTTCACTTTGTCTGGGAGCATATGACATTATTCCCCATCTCCATGTTGTAAAAATTTCTCTTTTCTTTGTGATTTTCTTATCTGCCATCAGTAATACCATCATTTCATGTCTCCCATGCCCCACTACCAACAGGCAGCCACTCTGATGTATTAAATATGTGAGTTTACAAGCCACCTTCAAAACCTTTATTTGCAAATACGTGTATCCACAAATTATATATAATGTTGCTTTATAGGTGTATGTTAGTGTTATTGTGCTATATATCTTGTTCTGTTGCCCCTTTTTGCTCAATTAGCATTGTTTTTGAAATCTATCTGTATTAATTTATATAGTTCTAATTTATTCCTTCTAACTACTGTTTAATAATTGTCTTCATTTTTAAATTCATTTTCAGACGATGTAACTTATTGCCATCACTTGGATATTTTAAACAATAGCAAACATCTTCATATCTATATCTTTATCTTTACTAGGGTTTCTATCCAGAAGTGGGATTGCTGAGAATGGGGTAAACAGTGCCTTTCAAACTTTTTTGACTGTGCTCCCTAATGAGAAACATGTTTTATATCACAATCTGGTAAGGTCCCCTCCACACGCACAAGTATAACAAAAATTTCATGAAATAACATTTACCTTACATGAGAAAAGCCCCTTCTGATGTTATTTTATTTTATTTTGACTTCATTCTTTTAATGTTAATCACAACTCACTAAACTGATTCTACAACATAGTAACGGATCATCACCCACAATTTGAAAAACAATGGATCAAAACATATTTGGTTTCATAATATACTTTGGAATTACTCTTCAAACTGGATACACTAATTTACTCAACCACTAGCAAGGCATTTTGTTTTCATTTTGTTTTCATTGTCTCACATCGTAGCCAGCACTTAATATTATCTTGTTTTTACTATCCAATGAGTGTAAAACAGTATGTAGTTTTAATTTTCTTTCTCTAACTTTTCTTTACTAAAAAGCGTACCATCTCTTCATATGTTTATTCACTGAGTTTCTCAGTGAGCGAATTTCCCTAATATTCTATTGGGTTGCCAGACTTTTTCTTGCTGATTTACTGGTGAATTCTTTACATAATCTAGATTTTAATCTTTTGTTGATTGTATGTGTTGCAAATACCTTTTCCCAATCTGTCAGTCATTTTTTTAAAACTTTGTCTGCAGTATCCTTTATTGAAACAGGAATCTACCAATCATTTTCTTTACGGTTTGGGATTTTTGTATCTTACTTAAGAAATCCTTCCCTAATCCAATATCATATCTGCCTGTAAATTTTTATAGCTCCTTAAATCACTTGAAATTTGTTTTTATATGGTATGCGAGAGCCACTTTTCGCAACACCATTTAAATAATCCATCCTTTTCCACTGATTTCTGTTGCCACCTCTCTCACATACTAAATATTCATATACATGGATTTGTTTCTGGCATCTTCTCTTCTGTCTCATTGATCTACTTATTCTTTTATTAATAGCACACTTACAGAAAAATTAAATGACCTCACAATATAATAATATCTGGAAGAGCAAGATCTCTCCCTTTGCTCTTATTTTTGAGAATACTTGTCTTAGCTACTCATGGAGCCTTATCATTCCATGCAAATTTTAGAATTTGTTTACCTAATACCTCACCCCAAAATATTTAATTAGAATTACATGAATTGACAGCATTACAATGCTATAGGTTACCATCCACAAACAGTAATTTTCTCCATTTCTCCAGGTCTTCCTTGGTTTCCTTTAGTAGGCTTTCTTTGGCATGCTCGTTTAAGTGAATTTCCAGATAATTCATTTCCTTTCCTTCCCTTCTCTTTTTAAAAAAATCTTCTCCTATTTAACAGCTAGAAATGGTACTTCTTGCAGGAAACCAGGTTTTCTATACACTTCTCCCCATGACCCTGCCTCCTGGGTCACCTGTTTGGCAAGAGATGATTCCAGAGATCTCAGAGACCCAAGGACCAGGAAGAACCAGTGAGACACTAGAGAGATGAGCATTTTTCCAGAGATTCAATTTATAGAATGGGCTAAAGCATTCCTGGGAATCTAAAACAACTTTAGAAGTGAAATGAGATGAAGAAAATTATATTGACACGAAGTCCCCTCAAGGTCTTTACTATACATGTTTTAAGGCATGCTTTGGATATTTGGTTGGAACAAGTGGGATTGGGAAATGTTAAATTGCCTTCTTAGGTGGATGGTCTGCTTAATTGCAGGGCCCTAATTTTATTAAGCCGGTTATGCAGGTTTGGGCCAGAGGTGAATTGCTTGTAATTGGTGATTCTAAGTGCTGCCACAAGGGGTCCTCTTCTCAGTTCTTCCCTCTTGCCTCATCCAGCCTCTCTTCTAAACAAACGTGGAGCACATAATTAAGGGAAAAAGAGACACTGAATTACTAGTTTGCTCTGGGAACCTACACATCTCAGACTGCCAAGTGTTGGGAAAAAGGGATAGATAGCAAGGAAGGGGGGCTGGCAAGAATAAAGCTGAAGCCCCAAACTACAGGAACCAGGAAGTCAGTAGACCCCCACTGTGGGAACTTGGGAACAGTGGCCTATGTGGGATGAACAGGAGTTCCTGAGTCGGGCAGCAGTCCAGTTATCCAGATACCAGTGCTAATTGCTAAATGCATGATCCAACAGAAAAAAATGGCAAAGGACCTGAACAGGCAAATTTCCAAATGAAGAAAAACAAATGGCTTCTATGAAAAAAAGAATATGCTCGGCCTCACTAGAAAGCCAAGCAATAGGGACTGCTTTTTTACTATCTGATTTGCAAAGGTTTTTATTTTTCTTTCTTCTTCTTTTTTTCCTCTCTTTTTCTTTTTTCCAAAGGATGACAGTGTTGGGAGCATGGTGAAAGGGCATATTCAGGCACAGCTGGTAGTTCTGTGATTGGCACAGCTTTTCTGGAGGGCAATTTGGCAGACTGTATCAAAACTCCTAAAGACACACACACTCTTTTGATCCAGCAATTCTACTTCTAGGAATTTTTCCTAAGGAAATAATTAGAAGTGAACACAAAGATGAATAATAGCAGCTTAACATTTACTGGGTATTCACTCTGTGCCAGGCAACATGTGAAGTGCCTCACTCTAAACTCATTTAGTCCTTTCAGCATATAAGGAGATGAGTATTCTCCTGTCCATTTCAGGTGGGGAAACTGAGGCTCAAAGAGATGGTGTAAGTGTCCTAAGTTCACACAGCTTGTAGGTGACCAGATGGGACTCAAACCCTAATTTTGTTAACTTCAAAACCCATGCTCTGAACCACTTGCTTCTACCATCCTCTGAAAAACAGTGTGAAAAAAGATGCTCTATACAGCACTGTTTATAATAGCAAATATTCATGAATATCCTAAACATGCACCAATTGAAGAATACATAAATAAATCATGTAAAATCATATGATAAAATATTATGTAGCTACTAAAAATCAATTTTGAAAGAAAAATGACATGGGGAAATATCCACGATCTATCAAGTAAAAAATGATGTAGAATAGTTATGTCCCATTTTAATTTTAATTTTAATTTAAAAATTCATACATGCCATTTACATGAAGTTCAAAAATAGCAAAGGCCAATCTATGGTGATAAAGCTTGGAGGAAGGTCAGCAATTAGGAAGCCTGCTGGGATGCTAAAAAATGTTCTGTATCGTGATCCAGGTTATGGTCACATCAGTGTATAACTATGTAAAAATTAATCCAGTTGTACACTTAAGATTTATGTGCTTTATGTAAATTTAAGTATTATAAATTATTTCGTAAACATTATAGTTCACTAAAACAGAAAAATGCATAAATGCATAGAAAAAGTCCTGAAGGAAAAGAACAGAAAAATGTTAGCAGTGATTATTACTGCTCAGTATAACTCTGGTTTTATTTTTTATACATTTATGTATTTTCCTTTTTTTTTTAACAATGAGCATGTATTACCTTTATAAATAGAAAAAAAAAAATAGCGAGGGGTTAATTATTAGGGAAAAAAATAATAAAAGAGCAGGCACACGACAGCAGGGCTATAGTCCAGACCCGGAACCTCGGCTGTGGGCAGAGCAGTTCGAGAGACCGCAGTCCCGGGCGCCCGCCTGAGGCTGGCTTTGCAGACGGAAGGCCACGGCTCCACGGACAACGAGCAAAGCCTTTCGTGGAGCCTTGCAGGGAAGAGCTGGCAGCGATGCCCTTAAGACCAATTCCTCCCACTTTAAACTCCCACTAGGCGGCGCTGCGCTGAGCCGGCCTGGTCACAGCGACAGCTCACTGTTCCGCTACCAGTCGGATGCCTTGTTGCTCACGGGCGATGACATCAGGTCTCCAGCGCTGTCAGTCAGAAGGCTCTTCTGGCAGCCGGAAGCCTTCTCTGCCTCTTCTCTCTTTTAAAGGAACAGCTTCTGTCTGGGGAACAGGGAGCCAGTTTTGGGCCACCTTGACTTTTTCCTTCTCTTTAGAGAGAGATTCCAGGGCATGGAGAAATGATAGTTTGAAGGCAGGTTTACTGGGGGTGCTTTCTATGATCTCAGCTTTAGCACACTGCCGACAGTGAAATCCTGCCAACCAAGAAATGGAGCAAAATAAAGAATTTAGATATAAAGAAACCGTGGTTTATTAGTGTACTGGTAAATATTAGATCTGTTTAAATATAAAAAAAAAAACCAACACAACTGTAGGAATTAGCAGCTCTTCCCTTTTTCCTTACAAAGAAATGCCAGTTCTATTGGGTCCATCAAATGTGCCTGGTAAAACACACACACACACACACACACACAGACATTTCCTAGCCACAATTACAACTAAGGGTAGCATCTAATACAGTTATTTTAACCAATGAGACATAGACTAGGAGATTGTGGAAAGCTTTCCTTTTCTGATATAATTCCTTTCTTCTCCTTCTTGCCTGAAACAAGAGTGTGATGGCTAGAGCTGCAGCAGCTGTTTTGCAATCATGAAGAAAAGCCCAGGAGAACTGCAGAGAACCCAGCCCTGACATCCTTAAGGCACTAAATCAGGGACAACAACCACCTAAGTCTTCACTACTTGTTTATTTTTGCTATTGTCTACTCAGGTTTGCTGTAGCTCATGACTGAAAGTAATCTTTAACTGATTCACCTGAAAATGTAAAAACAATAATATAATTAATAAAAAGCAGGAAGTTTGGGGAGGAGAGAGGAAAGAGTATAGTGTAGTGGGACCAGTGTTTCACTGTAGGTAATCACCATTTAAATGGAAATTTATGATTAAAAAAATATTGTCTGCAGCCTCTTTTGATGTTTTCCAAAGGGAAATTTGAGGAGCTAATACCTCTTTTGGTGGAGAAATAGTTGTCTAAAATTCAGAATTTCTTTTACTTTTACTTTTATTTTTTAATTCTGTGAAGTTCAAGTAAAATAAATCAGATACCTCTCAAAACTTAAGAAAAGTATTCTAGTATGAAACAGTTTTTGTACAATTATTTCTGATTATGTATCTGTATACACGTAGTAAAATATGTGTGGAATGATATCCACCTAATTTGAATTATGCTAATTTCAGGATTTTGTTTGGTTTTTGTTTTTAAACTTATAATTTTGAAATGATTGCAGATTTACAGAAGAGTTGGAAAGATTGTACAGAGAGATCCTATTTTCCTCTAATGTTAACATCTTATATAACTGCAGTACATTTATCAAAATTGAGAAATTAGCATAGGAATAAGTCTATTAACTACACTACAGACTTCATTTCAATTTCTTCCATTTTCCCACTGATGTCCTTTATTGGTTCCAGTTTCCAGTCCAGGATGCCATGTTACATTGAGGCGTCATGTCTGCTTAGTCCCCTCATCCCTGTGACAGTTTCTTGGTCTTTTCTTGTCTTTCATAATCTAGGCACTTTTGAAGAGCAGTGGTCAGATATTTTGTAGAACATCTCTTAATTTGGGTTTGTCTGGTGTTTTCTCATGATTAGACTGAGGTTATGAATTTTGGAAAAGAGTGGGTTACGTAATATCACCATAACTTATCACCAGTGATGTTGACTTTGATCACTTGACTTTTTAACTTTTTTCTTTGTACTTTTCCTTACTGCTTTAATTCTTTATAATGAGCATGTGTCATGTTTATAAAAGCAATAAAGTCCTTCAAGAAAGAAAAGAAGGAGGGAAGGAGAGAGAGAGGGAGGGAAAGTGGGGGAGGAAGGAAAACAGAGAGAAGGAAGGAAATTCCCCTTGTTTCCATGTGGGGAATGGGTTGGAGAGGACAAGACAGGAAGCAGGAAGTGCTGTCAGGAGTCCAGGGCAGTCACCTAGGAGGAGCAGGCTGAAGCTTAGCTAGGGAAGGATTGGTAAAGTTGAAGACAAAGTGACAGAATTTAGAGGTATTTAGGAGATAAATCTGACAAGATTTGAACATGAGGGAGATGTGAACAAGAAGGAGAAGAATAGTGAAGGGAGGTTCCCAGGTTGCTGGTTTGGATGTGTGGATGGTGCCATTCCTCAAGAAACCTTGGAGGTGGAGAAGGTTGGACCCACACAGACCTTGCAGTGCCTATGGGGCATCCAAATAGAGGAATCCACCAGACAGTTGATAACAATCTAGGTCAGCAGAGGATCAGGGTTGGTGGTTGAGAGCACAAGGAAGAAACCCAGGATCAGGAAGGTAACCCTGGCCAAGCCTGGCAGTAGGGCAGGGATGGGGTGGGGTGGGGAGGAGCCTTCCCTTTTCTTGAGATGTGATTTTGCCCAGCCAAGTGACTTCTCTGGGCTTTAGTTTCTTGCTCTATAAAAGACAGTTGTTTGAAAGGTGAAATCACTGCCCTCCCCCCTACGTGGGACCAGACACCCAGGGGAGTGAATCTCCCTGGCAACGTGGAATATGACTCCCGGAGAGGAATGTAGACCCGGCATCGTGGGATGGAGAACATCTTCTTGACCAAAAGGGGGATGTGAAAGGAAATGAAATAAGCTTCAGTGGCAGAGAGATTCCAAAACGAGCCGAGAGATCACTCTGGTGGGCACTCTTACGCACACTTTAGACAACCTTTTTTAGGTTCTAAAGAATTGGGGTAGCTGGTGGTGGATACCTGAAACTATTAAACTACAACCCAGAACCCATGAATCTCGAAGACAGTTGTATAAAAATGTAGCTTATGAGGGGTGACAATGGGATTGGGAATGCCATAAGGACCAAACTCCACTTTATCTAGTTTATGGATGGATGTGTAGAAAAGTAGGGGAAGGAAACAAACAGACAAAGGTACCCAGTGTTCTTTTTTACTTCAATTGCTCTTTTTCACTCTAATTATTATTCTTGTTATTTTTGTGTGTGTGCTAATGAAGGTGTCAGGGATTGATTTAGGTGATGAATGTACAACTATGTAATGGTACTGTAAACAATCGAAAGTACAATTTGTTTTGTATGACTGCGTGGTATGTGAATATATCTCAATAAAATGATGATAAAAAAAAAAAAAAAGACAGTTGTGAGGGCAAGATGGCAGCATAGAGAGGAGTGGAATTTAGTCAGTCGCCTGAAACAACTAATAAACAGCCAGGAACAACTAGTAAATAATCTGGAATAACTGCTGGGGGACAGCCGTGACTGTCCACACTCCGTACACCAACCTGGATTGGGAGGAATGCCTGAGATTGCAACACAGAATCTGTAAGTAAAAGCTGCAGAACCATGCTGAGAGCCCCTCCCCCCATGGCAGGCTTTGCTGCAAAATCTCTCTGTGGTAGAAACTAGCAGCACTCTCCAAGCAAGCAAATATAGCTCAGCTGAGCTCCAGCTGGGGTTTTAATTAACAAGCGTGGACCGCTCGATACAAGCTATGAATCCCCAACAAGCAGACAGAGGCTTTTGGTGATGATTGACCTTGGAGAGCTGGAGGGTGGCCGTGACTGGCCCTGAAGGGGCTTTCTGTCCCTTTTTTGGCTCAGTAGAGAAAGCCTCAGCCATTTTCAGTTCCCAGTACTCTGACCCAGACAAGGGTGGAGATAGCACATACAGAGAGACTATTCAATGTTGAGGACCTCTCCCTAGGGGGTTTATCTTCCCTAAGAGGAAAGAGGTGGGGCCCAGATCTACTACCCGCCTTCCATTCAGAACCGGACCCCAGAGCCTGGGGGAAAACAGCCATGGGCCACACCTCCTTACACCAATCTGGAGTGACAGGCTGACAGGCGCCACCTGCTTGGCAGAAAAGCACAGTGCTTGAGGCCTCACAGGATGCAACAATCTTCTAAGACACCCTCAGGGAAACTGGGTACTATTCCCTCCTTCCAATACCTGAGCCCATTCTGGTCTGGGAAGACCCAATTAGTGTAACCAAGGAAACCAGATGCCTAGACAACAGAAAACTACAACCTACACTAAGAAAAATGAAGCTATGGCCCAAAGGAACAAACTGATACTTCAACTGAGATGCAAGAATTTAAACAACAAATACTAAATCAATTCAAAAAGTTCAGGGAAGATATGGCAAAAGAGACGAAACATATAATGAAACTACTGGGCATACATAAAGTAGAAAGCAAAAGTTCATAAAAACAACTGGCAGAATCTATGGAAATGAAAGGCACAACAGAGGAGATGAAAGACACAATGGAGACATACAACAGCAGATCTCAAGAGACAGAAGAAAACCCTCAGGAACTGGAGAACAAGACAGCTGAAAGCCTAAACACAAAAGAACAGATATAAAAAAGAATGGAAAAATATGAGCAACATCTCAGGGAACTGAATGACAACATGAAACACAAGTATACATGTCATGGGTGTCCCAGAAGGAGAAGAGAAGGGAAAAGGGGCAGAAGTAATAATAGAGGAAATAATCAATAAAAATTTCCCATCTCATGAAAGTCATAAAATTATGGACCCAAGAAGTGCAGCATACCCCAAACAGAATAGATCTGAATAGGCCTATGCCAAGATACTTAATAATCAGATTCTCAAACATCAAAGACAAAGAGACAAGCCTGAAAGCAGCAAGAGAAAAGCGATCCATCACATACAGAGGAAGCTTGATAAGACTCTGTGCGGATTTCTCAACAGAAACCATGGAGGCAGGAAGGAAGTGGGGTGATATATTTAAGATACTGAAAGAGAAAAACCACCAACCAAGAATCCTATAGCCGGCAAAACTGTCCTTCAAATATGAAGGAGAGCTTAAAATATTCTCTCATAAACAGACAATGACAGAAATTGTGAACAAGACACCTGCTCTATAGGAAACACTAAAGGAAGCACTGCAGACAGAAAAGAAAAGAGAGGAGTGAGAGGTTTGGAAAACAATTTGGGGAGATAGTAGTACAGCAATATAAGTACACTGAACAAAGATGACTGTGAGTATGGTTGAAAGAGGAAGATTAGGACCATGTGGAACACCAGAATGAGAGATGAAAGATAAAGACTGGGACTGTATAACTCAGTGAAACCTAGGGTGCTCAACGATTGTAATAAAAACTACAAATATGTTTTTACATGAGATAGAACAAATGAATGTCAACATTGCAAGGTGTTAAAAATAGGGTGGGATTGGGGGGAGAATACAATCAATGCAAACTAGAGACTATAATTAACAAAACATTGTATTATGCTTCCTTTAATATAACAAAGGCAATATATCAAAGCTAAATGCATATGGAGGAGGGACATGGGGGAAGGCTATGGGACTCCTGGCATTGATGATGCTGTCTGACTATTCTACTTTAGTTTAATGCTATCTTTCCCTTTTGTTGCTTTCTAGCTGTCATGTTTTCTTACCTCTCTCTTTCTTTTTTCTTCTTCTTTTGTCCCTTTACCTTCTTTGACTTTTCCTCCTTCTTTGTGAAAGAAATGGAGATGTCCTTATATAGATGGTGGCGATGGTGGTGAATACATAAATACATGACTATACAGGGAATCAGTGATTGTTTACTAAGGACAGAATGTATGGTGTGTGAACAAAACCATCTTAAAAAAATGGGTTGATGAAGAAAGCTTGAGGGCTCTATATTGAGTGGAATAAGACAGACACATAAGGACAAATATTTCAGGGTCTCATTGATATGAACTAATTATAATATGTAAACTCATAGACATGAAATATAAGTTACCAGGATATAGAACAAGGCTAAAGAATGGGGAGCGGTTGCTTATTATGAGCAGAATGTTCAACTAGGTTGAACTTGGATGTTTAGAAATAGAGGTGATGGTAGTACATGATGAGAATAACTAACAGTGCTGAAAGGTGAGTGAATGTGGTGGAAAGAGTAAGCTCAGAGTCACGTATGTCACGAGAAGGAAAGTTGAAGGTTAAAAGATGGGAATGTATAAAACAGTGACTCCTGTGGTGGACAATGTCCATGATCAACTGTACAAATATTAGAAATCTCTCTCATGAACTAGAACAAATGTATGACACTATAACTAGAAGAGAGATATATAGGAAAAAATATATATACCTACTGCCAACTATATACTACAGTTAGTAGTATTTTAACATTCTTTCATCAACAGTAACAAATGTACTATACCAAAACTATGAATCGATAATGGCGGGAGGGTGGGTAGGAGTATGGGAAGATTTGAGTTTCCTTTTTTTTTTGTCTTTATTTCTTTTATGGAGAAATGAAAATGTTCTAAAAATTGAAAAAAATTAATTGTGGTGATGGATGCACAGCTGTATGATGGTACCATGGGCAATTGATTGCACACTTTCGATCTTTGGATAATTGTATGGTTTGTGAACAATCTCAATAAAAAAAATAAAATAAAATAATTTTTAAAAAGATACAGTTGAGATGTTTCACTTTAATGAAACAATCTATTAAAGATTTTCAAAGAGATATGCTAAATCAAATAAAAAACCAATTAACAAGTTCAGGGAATATATAACAAAAGAGATGAAGGCTATAAAGAAAACACTGGGTGAACATAAGATAGAAATTGAAAGTTTGAAAAAACAGCTGGTGGAAGCTGTGGAAATGAAAGGCACAACACAAGAGTAGAAGAACATAATGGAGACATACAACAGCAGATCTCAAGAGGCAGAAGAAAACACTTGGGAACTTGAGAGCAAAACACCTGAAATCCTACACACAAAAGAACAGATAGGGAAAAGAATGGAAAAATATGAGCAATGTCTCAGGGAACTGAATGACAACATGAAACACAAGTATACGTGTCATGGGTGTCCCAGAAGAAGAGAAGGGAAAAGGGGCAGAAGCAATAATAGAGGAAATAATCAATGAAAAATTCCCATCTCTTATGAAAGTCATAAAATCACAGATCCAAGAAGTGCAGCATACCCCAAACAGAATAGATCTGAATAGACTATGCCAAGACACTTAATAATCAGATTATCAAAGACAAAGAGAATCCTGAAAGCAGCAAGAGAAAAGCAGCCCATCACATACAAAGGAAGCTTTTGATAAGACTATGTGCGGATTTCTCAACAGAAACCATGGAGGCAAGAAGGAAGTGGGGTGATATATTTAAGATACTGAAAGAGAAAAACCACCAACCAAGAATCCTATATCCGGCAAAACTATCCTTTAAATATGAGAGAGAGTTTAAAATATACTCTGACAAACAGACAATGAGAAAATTTGTGAACAAGATACCTGCTCTACAGGAAATACTAAAGGGAGCACTACAGACAGAAAGGAAAAGACAAGAGTGAGAGGTTTGGAATACAATTTTGGATGATGGTAGCACAGCAATGTAAGTACGCTGAACAAAGATGACTGTGAGTATGGTTGAAAGAGGAAGGTTAGGAGCATGTGGGACACCAGAAGGAAAGAGGAAAGATAAAGACTGGGACTGTATAACACAGTGAAACCTAGAGTGCTCAACAGCTGTGATAAAATGTACAAATATGTTTTTACATGAGGGAGAACAAATGAATATCAACCTTGCAAGGTGTTAAAAATAGGGTGGTATTCTATTTATTAACAGAAATTTTGTATTATGCGTCCTTTAATGTAACAAAGGCAATATACCAAAGCTAAATGCCTATAAGAGGGGGTCATAAGTAAGAGGTATGGGACTCTTGGCATTGGTGATATTGTCTGACTTTTTTATTCTATTTTAGTTTAATTCTATCTTTCCTTTCATTAATTTTTTTTTTTTTTTTTTTTTTTTTTTAAATCATCATTTTATTGAGATATATTCACATACCACGCAGTCATACAAAACAAATTGTACTTTCGATTGTTTACAGTACCATTACATAGTTGTACATTCATCACCTAAATCAATCCCTGACACCTTCATTAGCACACACACAAAAATAACAAGAATAATAATTAGAGTGAAAAAGAGCAATTGAAGTAAAAAAGAACACTGGGTACCTTTGTCTGTTTGTTTCCTTCCCCTACTTTTCTACACATCCATCCATAAACTAGACAAAGTGGTGTTTGGTCCTTATGGCTTTCCCAATCCCATTGTCACCCCTTATAAGCTACATTTTTATACAACTGTCTTCGAGATTCATGGGTTCTGGGTTGTAGTTTGATAGTTTCAGGTATCCACCACCAGCTACCCCAATTCTTTAGAACCTAAAAAGGGTTGTCTAAAGTGTGCATAAGAGTGCCCACCAGAGTGACCTCTCGGCTCCTTTTGGAATCTCTCTGCCACTGAAGCTTATTTCATTTCCTTTCACATCCCCCTTTTGGTCAAGAAGATGTTCTCTGTCCCACGGTGCCAGGTCTACATTCCTCCCTGGGAGTCATATTCCACGTTGCCAGGGAGATTCACTTCCCTGGGTGTCTGATCCCACGTAGGGGGGAGGGCAGTGATTTCACCTTTCAAGTTGGCTTAGCCAGAGAGAGAGGGCCACATCTGAGCAACAAAGAGGCATTCAGGAGGAGACTCTTAGGCACAAATACAGGGAGGCCTAGCCTCTCCTTTGCAGCAACCGTCTTCCCAAGGGTAAAACTTATGGTAGAGGGCTCAACCCATCAAACCACCAGTCCCCTATGTCTGTGGTCATGTTAGCAACCATGGAGGTGGGGTAGGCGAATACCCCTGCATTCTCCACAGGCTCCTCAAGGGGGCACTACATCTTTTTTTTTTTTTTTTCCCCCTTGTTTGTCTTTTTTCTTTTTTTTTTTTTTTTTTTTTTTTTTTAACTTTCCCTTCTTTTTTAAATCAACTGTATGAAAAAAAAAAGTTAAAAAGAAAACAAACATACAATAAAAGAACATTTCAAAGAGACCATAACAAGGGAGTAAGAAAAAGACAACTAACCTAAGATAACTGCTTAACTTCCAACATGTTCCTACTTTACCCCAAGAAAGTTACATAATATAGCAACATTTCAGTGAACTTGTTCCTACTACAACCATCAGAAATTAACAGACCATAGTCATTTCTGGGCATCCCCAGAACGTTAAATAGCTTATCTGTTCTTCCTGGATTATTGTTCCCCCTTCCTTAATTGCTCTCTACTGCTAGTTCCCCTACATTCTACATTATAAACCATTTGTTTTACATTTTTCAAAGTTCACATTAGTGGTAGCATATAATATTTCTCTTTTTGTGCCTGGCTTATTTCGCTCAGCATTATGTCTTCAAGGTTCATCCATGTTGTCATATGTTTCACCAGATCGTTCCTTCTTACTGCCGCGTAGTATTCCATCGTGTGTATATACCACATTTTATTTATCCACTCATCTGTTGAAGGACATTTGGGTTGTTTCCATCTCTTGGCAATTGTGAATAATGCTGCTATGAACATTGGCGTGCAGATATCTGTTCGTGTCACTGCTTTCCGATCTTCCGGGTATATACCGAGGAGTGCAATCGCTGGATCGAATGGTAGCTCTATATCTAGTTTTCTAAGGAACTGCCAGACTGACTTCCAGAGTGGCTGAACCATTATACAGTCCCACCAACAATGAATAAGAGTTCCAATTTCTCCACATCCCCTCCAGCATTTGTAGTTTCCTGTTTGTTTAATGGCAGCCATTCTAACCGGTGTTAGATGGTATCTCATTGTGGTCTTAATTTCCATCTCTCTAATAGCTAGTGAAGCTGAACATTTTTTCATGTGTTTCTTGGTCATTTGTATTTCCTCTTCAGAGAACTGTCTTTTCATATCTTTTGCCCATTTTATAATTGGGCTGTCTGTGCTATTGTCATTCAGTTGTAGGATTTCTTTGTATATGCAAGATATCAGTCTTTTGTCAGATACATGGTTTCCAAAAATTTTTTCCCATTGAGTTGGCTGCCTCTTTACCTTTTTGAGAAATTCCTTTGAGGTGCAGAAACTTCTAAGCTTGAGGAGTTCCCATTTATCTATTTTCTCTTTTGTTGCTTGTGCTTTGGGTGTAAAGTCTAGGAAGTGGCCGCCTAATACAAGGTCTTGAAGATGTTTTCCTACATTATCTTCTAGGAGTTTTATGGTACTTTCTTTTATATTGAGATCTTTGGTCCATTTTGAGTTAATTTTTGTGTAGGGGGTGAGGTAGGGGTCCTCTTTCATTCTTTTGGATATGGATATCCAACTCTCCCAGCCCCATTTGTTGAAAAGACCATTATGGCTCAGTTCGGTGACTTTGGGGGCCTTATCAAAGATCAGTCGGCCATAGATCTGAGGGTCTATCTCTGAATTCTCAATTCGATTCCATTGATCTATATGTCTATCTTTGTGCCAGTACCATGCTGTCTTGGCAACTGTGGCTTTATAATAAGCTTCAAAGTCAGGGAGTGTAAGTCCTCCCACTTCGTTTTTCTTTTTTAGAGTGTCTTTAGCAATTCGAGGCATCTTCCCTTTCCAAATAAATTTGATAACTAGCTTTTCCAAGTCTGCAAAGTAGGTTGTTGGAATTTTGATTGGGATTGCATTGAATCTGTAGATGAGTTTGGGTAGAATTGACATCTTAATGACATTTAGCCTTCCTATCCATGAACATGGAATATTTTTCCATCTTTTAAGGTCCCCTTCTATTTCTTTTAGTAGAGTTATGTAGTTTTCTTTGTATAGGTCTTTTACATCTTTGGTTAAGTTGATTCCTAGGTACTTGATTTTTTTAGTTGCTATTGAAAATGGTATCTTTTTCTTGAGTGTCTCTTCAGTTTGTTCATTTCTAGCATATAGAAACATTACTGACTTATGTGCATTAATCTTGTATCCCGCTACTTTGCTAAATTTGTTTATTAGCTCTAGTAGGTGTATCGTTGATTTCTCAGGGTTTTCTAGATATAAGATCATATCATCTGCAAACAATGACAGTTTTACTTCTTCTTTTCCAATTTGGATGCCTTTTATTTCTTTGTCTTGCCGGATTGCCCTGGCTAGCACTTCCAGCACAATGTTGAATAACAGTGGTGACAGCGGGCATCCTTGTCTTGTTCCTGATCTTAGAGGGAAGGCTTTCAGTCTCTCACCATTGAGTACTATGCTGGCTGTGGGTTTTTCATATATGCTCTTTATCATGTTGAGGAAGTTTCCTTCAATTCCTACCTTTTGAAGTGTTTTTATCAAAAAGGGATGTTGGATTTTGTCAAATGCTTTTTCAGCATCTATTGAGATGATCAATTGATTTTTCCCTTTCGAGTTTTTAATGTGTTGTAATACATTGATTGTTTTTCTGATGTTGAACCATCCTTGCATGCCTGGAATGAACCCCACTTGGTCATGGTGTATGATTTTTTTAATGTGTCTTTGGATTCGATTTGCAAGTATTTTGTTGAGGATTTTTGCATCTATATTCATTAGGGAGATTGGCCGGTAGTTTTCCTTTTTTGTAGCATCTTTGCCTGGTTTTGGTATTAGATTGATGTTAGCTTCATAAAATGAGTTAGGTAGTGTTCCATTTTTTTCAATGTTTTGAAAGAGTTTGAGTAAGATTGGTGTCATTTCTTTCTGGAAAGTTTGGTAGAATTCCCCTGTGAAGCCATCTGGCCCTGGGCATTTATTTGTGGGAAGATTTTTGATGACTGATTGGATCTCTTTGCTTGTGATGGGTTGGTTGAGGTCTTCTATTTCTTCTCTGGTCAGTCTAGGTTGTTCATATGTTTCCAGGAAATTGTCCATTTCTTCTACATTATCCAGTTTGTTGCCATACAGTTGTTCATAATATCCTCTTATAATTTTTTTAATTTCTTCAGGATCTGCAGTTATGTCACCTTTTTCATTCATTATTTTGTTTATATGGGTCTTCTCTCTTTTTGATTTTGTCAGTCTAGCTAGGGGCTTGTCAATCTTGTTGATCTTCTCAAAGAACCAACTTTTGGTGATATTTATCCTTTCTATTGTTTTTTTGTTCTCTATGTCATTTATTTCTGCTTTAATCCTTGTTATTTCTTTTCTTCTACTTGGTTTAGGATTGGTTTGCTGTTCATTTTCTAGCTTCTTCAGTTGATCCATTAGTTCTTTGATTTTGGCTCTTTCTTCCTTTTTAATATATGCGTTTAGTGCTATAAATTTCCCCCTTAGCACTGCTTTTGCTGCATCCCATAGGTTTTGGTATGTTGTGTTCTCATTTTCATTCGTCTCTATATATTTAGCAATTTCTCTTGCTATTTCTTCTTTAACCCACTGATTGTTTAGGAGTGTGTTGTTTAACCTCCAGGTATTTGTGAATTTTCTAAGTCTCTGATGGTTATTGACTTCTAATTGTATTCCATTGTGGTCAGAGAATGTGCTTTGAATAATTTCAATCTTTTTAAATTTATTGAGGCTTGTTTTATGTCCCAGCATATGATCTATTCTGGAGAAAGTTCCGTGAGCACTAGAAAAGTATGTGTATCCTGGTGATTTGGGATGTAATGTCCTGTAGATGTCTGTTAAATCTAATTCATTTATCAGATTGTTTAGGTTTTCAATTTCCTTATTGGTCTTCTGTCTGGTTGATCTATCTATAGGAGAGAGTGATGTGTTGAAGTCTCCCACAATTATTGTGGAAACATCAATTGCTTCCTTTAGTTTTGCCAATGTTTCTCTCATGTATTTTGTGGCACCTTGATTGGGTGCATAGACATTTACGATTGTTATTTCTTCTTGCTGAATTGCCCCTTTTATTAGTATGTAGTGGCCTTCTTTGTCTCTCAAAACATCCCTGCATTTGAAGTCTATTTTATCTGAGATTAATATTGCTACACCTGCTTTCTTTTGGCTGTAGCTTGCATGAAATATTTTTTTCCATCCTTTCACTTTCAATTTCTTTGTGTCCCTGTGTCTAAGATGAGTCTCTTGTATGCAACATATTGATGGTTCATTTTTTTTGATCCATTCTGCGAATCTATATCTTTTAATTGGGGAGTTTAATCCATTTACATTCAACGTTAAAACCGTGAAGGCATTTCTTGAATCGGCCATCTTATCCTTTGGGTTATGTTTGCCATATTTTTTCCCTCTCTCTATTAATATCCTTTATTGTACCCATACCGAATCTCTTTAGTACTGAACCTTTCTCCAAGTCTCTCTGTCCTGTCTTTGTTTCTCTGTCTGTAGGGCTCCCTTTAGTATCTCCAGTAGGGCAGGTCTCTTGTTAGCAAATTCTCTCAGCATTTCTTTGTCTGTGAAAAATTTAAGCTCTCCCTCAAATTTGAAGGAGAGCTTTGCTGGATAAAGTATTCTTGGCTGGAAATTCCTCTCTCTCAGAATTTTAAATATATCGTGCCATTGCCTTCTCGCCTCCATGGTGGCTGCTGAGTAGTCACTACTTAGTCTTATGCTGTTTCCTTTGTATGTGGTGAATTGCTTTTCTCTTGCTGCTTTCAGAACTTGCTCCTTCTCTTCTATGTTTGACAGTGTGATCAGTATATGTCTCGGAGTGGGTTTTTTTGGATTTATTCTATTTGGAGTTCGCTGAGCATTTATGATTTGTGTATTTATGTTGTTTAGAAGATTTGGGAAGTTTTCCCCAACAATTTCTTTGAATACTCTTCCTAGACCTTTACCCTTTTCTTCCCCTTCTGGGACACCAATGAGTCTTATATTCGGACGCTTCATATTATCTATCATATCCCTGAGGTCCATTTCGAGTTTTTCAATTTTTTTCCCCATTCTTTCTTTTATGCTTTCATTTTCCATTCTGTCATCTTCCAGGTCACTGATTCGTTGTTCAACTTCCTCTAGTCTTGTACTATGAGTGTCCAGAATCTTTTTAATTTGGTCAACAGTTTCTTTAATTTCCATAAGATCATCCATTTTTTTATTTAGTCTTGCAATGTCTTCTTTATGCTCTTCTAGGGTCTTCTTGATTTCCTTCATATCCCGTACTAGGGTCTCATTGTTCATCTTTAGTTCTTTGAGTAGCTGCTCTAGGTGTGTCTCTTCTGGTCTTTTGATTTGGGTGCTTGGGCTTGGGTTATCCATATCGTCTGGTTTTTTCATATGCTTTATAATTTTCTGTTGTTTTTGGCCTCGTGGCATTTGCTGTCCTTGATAGGGTTCTTTTAGGGTTTGTAGACCAGTTGAAGTCCTTATCTCTAATTTATCAGATCTACAGCTTCGTGGAGTACACTTTCTCTAACTAACCAGCAGGTGGCGTCCACGAGCCACCTGTTCTCCACAAGCCAGATCTCCCCTGCTTAGCCTTTTTGGTGAGTGGGGGAGTGAGTCTTGTGGGGCCCAATTGGTGTCCCAAGCTTGCGTGTGTAGTTGGTGTTGCCTGCCCTGTATGTGGGGCGTGTTTCTGGGCAGTCGGGGAGGGGGGGGTGGCCCTAACAATCAAATCTCCCTGATGATCCTAGAGTTTTAAAGCTACTGCAATAGTCTAATCCTTCAGTTCAGTCCTGCCACAGTTTGTCTCTGCCACTGACCCACAAGTCTTTGGTATTGGCGTATGGCTCCTGAGACTTGCAAGTGGGCCCCTCTTCCAGGCTGTGCACCCCGGGTCCTCTGTTGAGGGATGACTGTGCTATGTCACAGGTGAGTGCCGTCCCCCCAGGGCAGTTCTGGGCTGCTGGGCTGTGTTGGGAGGCTCCCAGTCTGCTCAAATGATGGCTGAATGGGGCTCTGTTAATTCACACTGCTCCCCCTTCCCAGCTCTGGGACATTCAGCTGAGGTTGCAGGGAAGGCTAATGTCCACGCCCAGTTTTGTGGTGTGTGCCTGTTATTTGAAGCACTTCCGTCACACTGGGTTGTCTGGGGCAGCTCTGGGCTATGGGGCTGGCGATGGGCAGGAGTGTTTCCTGTCCACCAGGATGGTGGCTGTGAGCGGACACCCCCCTTTTCTTGGGAAGTTGTGTTGTTTAGTGAATTTTCTCAGCCACTGGATTATTGCCTTTTGTCTCAGAGCTCTCTTATTTCTGCTCTTGACTTGACGTGCCCAAATTTCAATTCTTTGAAGCTTTCTGTATTGAGCTTCTTAGAGTAATTGTTTTAGAAAAAGCAAAAAGGATTTTAGAAAAAAAAAAAACGGCCCTCCTCAGAGATCTAATGGGTTATTGAAATGCTAATAGACAAAGCAACCAGGGCCATTAAGGAAAGGTGCCCTGGGCAGAGAGATCAGCCTTGCTTCGGGATTTGCATATGCGCCTCAAGGCCTGATCTCCGCCCTTCCCCTTTCTGTGTTCACCAGAACTCCAAAAATCCTCTGCTTTTACTTTGGAGCTTCTCGTGTTGTTTTCCTTCTATGCCCGTCTCCTCTCTGCTGGGCTGGCTGCTCTCAGAGTCTCTGGTGTCTGGCCTCAGTCTATCTATGGTTGGAGTCTGAATCAGTAGAATGAGTTTCCGATGAGAGCAGCCACTGCAATTCTCCCTTCTCCTTCCTGGAGCTGACAGCCCCTCCTCCCCCGGGACTGAGCCTGGCAGGGAGGGGCGCGGGTCCCCTGGCCGCAAAAACTTACAGATTTCGCTGATCTCAGCAGTTCCACGTTTTCATGAGTGTTGTATGAAGTATGCCCAAAGACAGATTGCTCTGTGGTGTCCAGTCCACGCAGTTCCTGGCTTTTTACCTACTTTCCTGGAGGAGTAACTAAAACATACAGCTCACCAGTCTGCCATCTTGCCCCGCCTCCCCTTTCATTACTTTTTAGCTGTCATTTTTTCTTTCTTTCTTTTTCTTTTGTCTCTCTACCTTCTTGACTCTTGCTTCTTTGTGGAAGAAATGGAGATGTCCTTGTATTGATAATGGTGATGGTGGTGAATACATAAATATATAACTATACAGGGAACTGTTGATTGTTTACTTAGGACAGAAAGTATGGTGGGTGAACAAAACTGTCCTAAAAAAAATGGATTAATGAAGAAACCTTAAGGGCACTATATTGAATGTATAAGTCAGACACCTAAGGACAAATATTTCATGGTCTCACTGATACAAATTAATTATAATATGTATACACATAGACATGAAATATAAGTTATCAGGATATAAAAATGAGACTAAAGAATGGGAAACGATTGCTTATTATGAGCAGAATGTTCAACTAGGTTGAACCTAAGTGTTTGGAAGTGGACAGAGGTGATGGTAGCATGTCATTGTGAGAATAACTAACAGTTGCTGAATGGTGTGTGAATGTGGTGGAAAGGGGAAGCTCAGAGTCACATATGTCACCAGAAGGAAAGTTGGAGTTAAAAGTTGGGAATGTAGAAAACAGTGAATCTTGTGGTGGATGATGTCTGTGATTAATTGTACAAATATTAGAAATCTCGTTCATGAGCTAGAACAAACATATGACACTATAACTAGAAGCTAATAATAGAGGGGCATATAGGGAAAAAAACATACCTGTTGCTAACTATGTACTACAGTTAACAGTTTCTTTACATTCTTTCATCAACAGTAACAAATGAACTATACCAATACTAAAAGTCAATAATGGAGGGGGTTGGTTAGGGGTAGGAGAGGAACTGAGTTTTCTTTTCTGTCTTTATTTCTTTTCTGGAGTAATGAAAATGCTCTAAAAATTGGGAAAAAATTAACTGTGGTGATGGGTGCACAGCTGTATGATGGTACCATGGGCAATTGATTGTACACTTTGGATCTTTGGATAGTTGTATGGTATGTGAACAATCTCAATAAAATAAAAAAAAAAATTCCTCAGGGGAAGATGGAGGAATAAGGAGTTGCAGGACTCACTTCTCTCCCCCAAACAGCTAATGGACAGGCAGAAACTGTCCGAAACAACTGTTCCAGGGCTCCAGAGACCAGGGGAGCACGGCACAGCATCCAGAGAAGAGACGACTAAGTGACCGAGACTGAGGTGAAAATCTGCCACTAACTTGTGTGGCCGAGGCTCCTGCTGCCCATCCCCCTGCCCTCGAGCCAAGCAGTTTCCGGCGGGTGTGATCCCTGCCTGGTGGGCTGCTGGACGGGGAGGGCTGCAGAAGGCCTTTTCCTCAAGAGCAGAGGGAAACACAGCCCGGGACTGGGCAGGCTATTAGCCAGCAAATTTAGACCGCTCAGTCCTGCCGCTTTAGCCCATCCTGGACAGGCAATGTCCGCACAACTGTTTCCACCCGAGTCAGGCAAGGAATTGAAAAAAAAGAGGGTTAATATACTGAATTTTTCTGGGGAAAAAAAAAAACTCATAGGATTTCTTACATACCTCAAAACAAAACCGAAATGAAAACTGAATCTTGAAATACTTCATAAAACAAAGAGCTCCACAAATGTGTGGGTTAAATTTTTTACTTGAAGGAGAGAATTGATGTCCAAGGCTTGGCTGGAAGAGGGAAGAGATAAGTATAGCTACGGCATCAATGTTTAATTAGTCTGGAGGCTAGCCAGGGTGGCAGGGAAAGATGGAGATGACTTTGGGATGCATGTAACCATTAGCAGAGCAGAGAAGTCAGGCCTCATCCAGAAATTTTTAACATAATATATTTCCCTTTAACCTATAGCACTGGGCGGGGTGGGGCAGCCATCCTACTAACCTAGCTAGAAATAGCCTAGCAGAAGAGAGCTGATTCTGCTGGAAGGGCACTGAATGTGAGAACTAACATTGACTAAGCTCTATCTACATGCCACGTTGTCTTGGTTTGTCTGAACTGCTACCACAAATACCACACAATGGGTTGGCTTAAAAACCAAGTATTTATTGGCTCACAATTTCAAAAGCCAAAAGTCCAACGTCAAGATGACAGCAAGGCTTGCTTTCTCCCCAAAGCCTGGTAGTGTTCTGATACTGGCTGCCAGGATCCTTGGAGTTCCTTGGCTTACCCATCACATGGAATGTCCTCTCCTTTTTTCTCCTCTTCTGGTTTTCCACTGACTTCCAGCTTCTCGCTCTTTACCAGGCCTCTGGGAATCAGATAAAGACTCACCCTTATTCAGTTGGTCCACACCTTAACTAAAGCGAACATCTTCAAGAAGTCCTTTTTACAATGGGTTCACACCCACAGGAATGTGGATTAAAATTAAGAACATGTCTAAATTGGGGTACATAACTCACTCTACTACACAGCTGCTTCACTTCATTCATTTAATCTTCACAACTCTGTTAGCTGGGGTGTATAATTATGTCTATTTTATAGGCGGGGAAATTGAGACTCAGAGAAGTGAGGTGACTTTCCCAAAGCCACGCTGCCAGTTACCCATCAAATATCTATCTGGCAATGTCCTGGGTAGCTCCACTCATGGAGAAAGATGATGAGTTTTGGCAACTATCCCCTAAGCATAAGGTTTTGCATGTTTTTCACAGTCTCTGTGTCTCCTTATTGATCAGAGTCACTTGGCATGGGTCTTTGGGTTCAAGATCCCACTGTCTTCTAGATGACTTGGACAATGACCCATCAGACCGAGGGCTTGGGTAGCGAGGACAGCACTCCCTAGACTTTCCTTGGGAGGATGCCAGGATGCAGAGAGAAAGCAAAGAAAGGCATGGAGAGGAGATACGGAGACAGAGAACTGCTTGGGCTTGGATTCAGACAGTCCCAAGGCCAGCCCCTCTTTTGTCTCTCCTAAGCATGGATTTGAGCCAGTGGAGAAGTCCTTTTTACTGAACCTAGTCCAAGTGTGGTTTCTGCAACTTGAATCTAAAGTATCCTGATGAGCATATTCTACTTACTCTAGTTTCTGCCCCCTGATGATGTCACTGTACATGCCACTTTTGCCTGTCTGGCCCCCAAATCTTTATGAACGGTTGTGAATGCAGGCTTTGAAATCAGAAGGGTAGAATCCCAGCTCCTCTAATGATATGGCCTTGGGCAAGGATTTTACCTCCTTGAGCTTGTTAATCTGATAAATGGGGATGACAATATTACTGCATGGGGTGTTAAAAGAATTACACAAGATAACTCATGCAAAGCGCTTAACACAGCACAAACTGTAGCTTAGCATTCGATAAATGGTAATGATGATTATTCAACTCTCCTAGCCAACTGGAGACAATTTATTAATTTCCCAATTCTAACTTAGTGAGGTATCTGCTGGTCTATGCCTTTTTTTTTTCTTAACAGTTGTTCCAGTTTGCTAATGCTGTCAGAATGCAAAATACCAGAAATGGATCAGCTTTTATAAAGGGGGTTTATTTGGTTACAAAGTTACAGTCTTAAGGCCATAAAGTGTCCAAGCTAAGGCATCAACAACAGGTACCGTCAATGGAGAAAGGCCGCTGGCATCCAGAAGACCTCTGTTAGCTGGGAAGGCACATAGCTGGCGTCTGCTTGCTCCTAGGTTGCATTTCAAAATGGTGTTCTCCAAAATGTTGGGGCATTTTATCCTCTCTTAGCTGCAGCTTCTCTTCATAATGTCACTCTTAGTAACTCTCCAAAATGTCACTCACAGCTGCTCTGCATCTGGGCCTGTGTGGCTCTTTTTAAAGTACTCCAGTGATCCAATGAGGACCCACCCTGAATGGGTGGGGCAGCACCTCCATAGAAATAATCCAATGAAAGTTCTCGCCCACTGTTGATTGAGTTGTGTCTCCATGGAAACACTGAACCAATAGGTTCCAACCTAATCAACACTAATACGTCTGCCCCCACAAGATTGCCTCAAAGAACATGGCATTTTGGGGGACATAATACATCCAAACTGGCACGCAAGATTACCTAATGCACATGCCACTTGCCATCTATGAACAAGTCTCCCAAGGGGTAGGAATCTACCTCAACCCTTTAAGTTGTAGCCAAAGGGTTGGAATTGTGTGGGCTGTGCCCAGTGGTGTTAGTAAATACTTAACAACTAGCTCTCTGAAACAAAACCAGCAAAACTGTTGGCTAACTTCTGTGGTGTGACTATTCTCATCGTGGCAGATATCAGGCTATCAATGAGATGTCACTGAATGTGGAGTTGGGAAGAATGTGCACAGTTGCCCTCCCCAGCTGCAACTGACCAGCTCTGACACACCACCGCCGATTCAGGGTAAGTGTCTCCAAGAAGTGGATGTGGTCAGGAAAAGCATTCAGAGACGTGTCCTCTAGAGCAGTGATTAAAGTGGTGGTAGTATGTATTGGATGGGGTTCTCTTGAAACAGAGTCTGAGATGGGATTTTTTCCCCTGATTTGAGGGACTTAGGTGAAATTTGTAGGAGGATGAGGGGAGCAGACTAGGACAGGAGAGAAAGCTAGGCAAAGTTGTGTGTTCAGCTGCATCTGAGCCTCAGCCCGAGCCCACAGGGAGCTCTGGAGCATGAGTTACATCTCAGAGCTGTCCCACCTTGAGGCAAGGGAACAGGGCATTTGTACTTCCCCGGGTGCAAGCTGCCTTCCGGGGGGGCAGGGGGTGGAACTTCCCAGGCATTCCGTAGCAAGGAATCTTCATTGACTGAGGGGAATTCTCAGGAGAAAAGGGAATCTGTGACTGTGAGCCTCCAACCCTCACAGCTGGGATGGGGGTACCAGCCTGGTATGGGGCATCTGGGTGGGGCCCCATCATCATTTAGTAGGTAGTGATGACAGTGCTGGTGGTAATGTCCATGATGCAAATGATGGAGATGAAGATGCTAGAAGTGGTAAAGGTGGTTGTGGTGGTGCTGATGGCAACATTGGGCTTGGTGGGCTTGGTGGTGGTGGTGATGGAACTGGTGTTGGTATTGGTAACAGTAGTGGCAAAATGGTGGGGTGATGGCAATTGGTGGCATGGTAGTGGTGGTGCTTGCAAGGGTGATGATGCATATGACAAAGGTGCTGGTTATTGGAGGGACCAAAGATTGTGTATCCCCCAAATCTCAATTCCTTCAAGGTCTGTCTCTCTTTTATGTTTTGTATTTCTACACTGGCCCTGGGGAGTCAAAATGCATTCATTCCCGTGTGTGTATTTTTAAACAATGCACACAGTCCCCAAGGCTGTAATTTATTCTATTTGTTACCACTTGTCATGGTTCACTGTGAAATGTAGGGGCGTGATAACTGCAGACTTCTTAACAAGTCAAACCTATGAGCAATGAGCAGGTTTGACATACCAACATGATGCCAGAGAGCCCCAAAGATGGCTGGAATGGCTCCACCCTGCACTCAGTGTGGGGCTGTTTTCAGCGAAAGAGCCATGCCAGCAAGTATGAGAGCAGAGGACTGTGTGTGTGAATCAGTGGGTCAGCGTGCTGGTGGTGTGCATGTCATGTGGAGCCTGCAGAGCATGTGTCTTTGTGTCTATCTCGCTGTCTGACCCTCTCCTTCTCCTTCTCTCTCCCCTGGAGTGAGGTAGTGAAGTAGGAGGGGCACTTACTTTACACTCCAAGCAGATTTTCAAACAAAACAGTTCTCTACCCAAGAAGTAGTCTGGGGCAAATGTAAGGCTGGTACAAACATTCAGTGAATATTCATTTCATTGAGAATTCATTCAGTGAGAATCAACTACATGCCATGCACTAGTCTGGGCTCTGGGAATGTGGCAGTGGGGGAGTGTACTGGTTTGCATATATTATGTCCCCCAGGAAAAACCATATTCTTTAATGCATTCTTGTAGGGGCAGACATAGTAGTGTTAAGTTGGAACTTTGGATTAGGTTGTGCTCATGGAAATGTGACCCACCCAACTGGAGGTGATAACTCTGATTGGATAATTTCCATGGAGGCGTGGCCCCACCCATTCAGCGTAGGCCTTGATTGGTTCACTGGAGCACTAGAAAAGTTCAGACAGAAGGAGCTCACAGCTAGCTGTAGCTAGCTCACAGCTCACAGCTGCAGACCATGGTCTGCAGTCACCACGGCCAACACGGCCGTTGGAAGCTGATGCAGACATTTTGGAGAATGCCATTTTGAAATGCAACCTGGGAACAAACAGACGCCAACCATGTGCCTTCCCAGTTAACAGAGGTTTTCTGGATGCCAATAACCTTTCTCCAGTAAAGGTATCCTTTGTTCATGGATACTTCATGGCCTTAAGACTGTAACTGTGTAACCAAATAAACACCCTTTATAAAAGCCAATCCATTTCTGGTGTTTTGTGTTCCTGCAGCATTAGCAAACCGGAACAGAGGGAAAAAGACAAAAATCCCTGCCCTCATGGAGCTTACATTCTAATGCATTAAAAAAAAAATTATCTTCATCAGACACAGATGGGAAACTGAGACTTAAAGAGATTAATTGACTTGACCAAGGACACAGTCAAGGGCAGAGCTAAGATTTTAACTAAGACCTTGAAACTCATGCCCTCAATCGACTCCATACTCTCTGTGGTGGATATTTCTATTTTCACCACCAACACCCTCTCCCCATTCCTCTGGCACCAGTGCTGGGGTTGCTTCGGGGAAACCATTCTCCCATTGAAAACAGTCTAGTCAGACTGTCGGTCAAGGTATCCTGCCCTTCTTCATCCATGGAGTGGGCTTGTGGCCTCAGCTATGTCATGAGGGTTTCTCTGTTGAAACTTGGCATATGGGCCATCGGCACCTGAGCCAGAATCTCTTGCCATTGCAAAGACTTCCAGGTATAAAGGCTACAGGCCATCAGGTAATTGCTGCTGAGAGGATGGAGGCTGTCAGTCCAGCTCAGCTCCAGGTCTTTGAGGATAAGTTGTCCTGAGATGACCAAGAGACTTTGTCCTCTCTCACCATGTGAGATCATGGACAAGGCTTTAATTATCCCAGTCTCGGGCTCCTTACCTATAAGACGGCAATAAATACCTGCCTCAGTTATTGCTATGGAAGATAACCACAATGTATTGTTTAGGAAAAATAATAAAGGTAATAATAATAAAATAAGGTAATAATAATAAATGTGTAGTTTGATCCTGTTTGTTAAAAATTATATATACCTATATAATGTTATACCTACATTTATCTTATATAAGATTATGTGCATGCCTGTGTATATTTACATGTTTCCCAAGGAGGTAGTAATATTTGGAGTGATTTTTGCTGTCCTCTTTGTACTTCTCTAAACTGTTTATGAAGTGCATGTATTATTTTTACAATAGAAAGCTGGACTTTAGGGTCAAGAGGAGTAATTGAGCATATGCATTCATCTCTCCTCCCTCCAAATATCCTGCTGAAATGACAAAAGAGGCATTGCAAAACACTAATGAAAGCTATTAAAATGATAATAATGCCTACCTCTTGAATTATGAGGTTTACAATATGGGCACAGTAAGTGCTTACTGATTATTGTCTCTATTCCCAGTCCACTTATAGCTCTAAGGAGAACTTAATACAGCAGTTCGTCACCCTTCTTGGGCCACATACCTCTTTGTAGTCTGGTGAAGCCTATGAACCCCTTTCAGTTTAATATTTTTAAATGAATAAAATTCTATACATAGAATTACTAAGGAAATCATTTTTACTGAAATGTAGTTATCAAACTATTTTAAAAAACAATCCCACCATACAGTAACATATGGACTTCATAACAAGATTCAGCAGTATGTCTAAAAACTGCCATAATTTCAAAGTTGAGATGAGCATAAAGGATATTTTGAGATAAATGCAACAACAGGAAAATATCTCTGATTTCTACTGGTGGTAAAGTCGCAGGAACTGCTACACCACTATGATTTGTTGCTTATGTTCATAATTGAAGGAAATGCTAAATTTAAGTTGATGTTAGTAAAAATAAAGATGATTTTTCTCATCCAAGTTTATGGATTTAATAAAATATGTTTTCCTATAAGTCATTGCCCAAGGCTGTTTATCTGTTTGTTTTGGTCTCTTTCTTAGTACAGGCTTTTCTCAAATGCATGGTGATCCTTGGCTATCTGCTTGTATCAGAGGGTGGGACTTATACTAAAGCTTATTGTGGGTTGTGTGCCTGTGACGGGGGCTCGTTAAGCATGAGCTTTGGCATGACTATTCGTTAAGCAGCCCCTGGTGCCAGCCTCTTTCTGTCTTTCCTCCTGAGCTGGTCCAATTCTCCAGAGAATGCTCTCCAAGTTTCTTTTAGAAGAGTAAAATCTTCTCTGTATGCATTTGGAATTTAAAGAAGCCTGAAGAGAGGAGGCTGGGCAGGACATTTCAACCTTCCATCTGTCAGCTTCCGCTTACCTCTTCTGCTTTCAGTGCTGCGCCCCTATCTTCCACTTGTTTGATGCCTCCCAAGCAAGATGTCCTTTCTGTTAGTCTCTGGAGCTGTGCTACCCAATATGATAGCCACAGACCACATGGAGGCTATTTAAATCTAGATTAATTAAAATTAAAGAAAGCTAAAATTTCAGTTCCTTAATCACACTCATCACATTTCAGGTGCTTAATAACCACATGTAGCTAGTGGCTGGTACAGAGCATTGCAGAAAGTTCTATTGGATAGCCCTGCTCTGGGGCAGGGCTTGGCAAACTTTTTCTGTAAAAGGGTCAGACAGTAAGTATTTTTGGCTTTGTAGGCTATATAGTCTCTGTTGCATCTACTCACCTATGCCATCTGTTTCAGTTTGCTAAAGCTGCCAGAATGCAATATACCAGAAATGGGTTGGCTTTTTCAGTGGGGTTTTATCAGGTTACAAATTTAGCATTCTAAGGCCATGAAAATGTCCCAGTTAAGGCATTAACAGGACGATACCTTCTCTGAAGAAAGGCCAACGGCATCTGGGGTTCCTCTGCCACGTGGGAAGGTACATGGTGACATCTGCTGGTTGTTCTCTCCCGGTTTCTGGTTTTAATGGCTGTCTCCAAATGTCTTGGCATTTCTTTCTCAGCTTGTCTGGATCCTTCTTGCTTTTCCTGGGGCATTTTCTTTCTCTCTTCACTTCTCTCTCTCTCTCTCTCCGCGAGTGCTCTTAAAGAACTCCAGTAAAGGATAAAGACCCACTTTGAATGGGCTGGGTCACATCTCCGTAGAAACAACCTAATCAAAAGGTCCCACCCAACAAGAGGTCTGCTCCCACAAAAATGGATTAAAATAACATAATCTTTTCTGGGGTACATACCAGCTCCAAACCAGCACACTGCCATAGTGCGAAAGCAGACATAGGCACTATGTGGAACACCTACAAAAACACATAGTTGTTTTCCAGTAAAACTTTATTTATGAACAACTGAAATATGAATTTCATATACATGCATCACAGAAATCATTCTTGTAGAAGAAAGTCTGAGTACAGCCTGTGTCACCTTACCCTATCCCATAAATAAACCCTGTGCTCAGGGTTGGATGTGGTAGCCGAGGTCTAGGAAGGACTAGTTAATTGTGCCTGACCCCTTATCACCAGTGCCTGGAGATAAGACACATCCCTTAGCAGATAATGGCCTGCTGGCACATTCCTTCCCCATTTGCCCTGAGCCCATGTAAGCATTCACTGGAGCCTGCTTGGCTAGGTATGTGCATTTTATGGCCAAACCCACTGCTATATCTGTTCCTGGTGGGGTGGAAATGGGGTCCCTCTCCTACAGCACACGAGAGAGGGGTATGTGTAGGCATCTCCCTGCCAAGGGCTGCAGAGAGAAACCCACTGGCCATGGGGGACCTATGCCCACCCGTGAAGCTGACCTGGCTTTGTCTCATCTCTATGTGGGTAAACACCGTTCATCCAGTGCCTGTGGGCACCATGTTGTTAGGAGACCCTGACCCCTGTGTACTGGAGTGGGTTGGCATCCCTTTGCTGTCCTCCAGGTGGTAGGTCTCCTCCCCTGGAGGTGGTAACTGGTGTCATTGCCTCCAACTATTCTTTGGATATTTTCCCAACCATTTAAAAGTATAAAAACTATTCTGAGCTTGCAGGCTGTACAAAAACAGGAGGCAGAATGGATTTGATCTGTGGACTGTAGTTTGCTGACCCCTATCCTACTGCATTGCCTCTTCAAAAAAAAAAAAAAATCTCTGTTCTGTTACATTAGTAGGTTCAGAGAGGCGGCAGAGGCTAAGGGGTGCAGACTTTCTTTTCCTAGAAATCTGACCATCTTTCAGGACCTGTCCCCACCATGCACTTTAGGATCCCAGTGCACAGAGCCTCATCTCCCTTGGTCATTGCCCTTCACCTCTGCCCAGTACAAAGCCTGACATATAACAGGCTCTCAGTCAATAGAGTTGAAAGAGCAAATGCTCACCATGCAACCGTCTTTGCATAATTTGACTTTTCACTTAGATCTGTCTTCGGGAAAAAAAAAAGTGTGCTGGTCATGCAGATGAGACTATTCTGATCTGCTTAACAATTACATATTTCTTGTTATCAATGAATACATTGACTTTCTGGATTTCCATACTAGTCCCATAAGCTTGGTAAATATAATTCCACCTTTGAGAGAAGAGGTCAGTTCCTAAGCCTGTGTAGAATCAAACAAGTCATGGGTACAGAAGTGTAAGTCAGTGATTGAATTTGATAAGGGGACTGTAAAGAGAGGGGAAGCAATCTGAAGGACATAAGTACTGGAGAATCTTAAATGCTGGACTGAAATTGCCCTCCCAGCAAGACAAGGAAGGGAAGGTTATAGAATGCTTACATTACTGTGACTGTAAGAGGACAATATGCCAAGGGCACTGTTAGAAATGGGCTGGGCGGGTCAAAAGCTACAAGTTAGGTTAGAACTATACATGCCCCCGATGAGTCCCTAGCTTTGGGGGTCACTAACTGGGAGGGGCGCAAGGGACCCTTCTGAGGTGCTGGAAATGCTCTATATCTTGACGGGGAGGTGGTTCCACAAGCACATACGTGAGTACAATTTTATCCAGCTGTGCACATAAAATTTGGCACTTCACTACATGTAAGTTCTTCCTTAATTTAAAACAACAGTAAGAAATAAAAAATAAAATGCTTTCCTGGTTATTATGGTTACTGATTCTTTCCCCATGTTTAATAATATCTAATGAGAAGAAGCTTGACTTTCTGAGATATGTAACTGTTGAACTACAAAGCTTATAAATATAGCCTTTAAAACATAAGACTTGTTACTATTTAACTAGTTAAGTTATAAAACATGTTTGTTAAAGGAAATTTTATTTGGCCACTTAAGTTGTAAAAAGCAGAGATTGCCTAGTCTTGTGTGGTTGATGCTTCTCCTGTAAAGAATGTGTGAATTTGTCAACAGCAGAGAGCATTTGTGAATACAGGCAGCTGTTACCTTACAGTGGTTGGTATGATATAGATTAAAGTTGTCTCTGCTAAATCTGATCCAATCACAACTACAAGCCTTGTTCCTCCCACATCTGCAAGACTGAGAGCCAGAGATGCTGGAACTGAGTAAATGTACAGTCTTAAGGTGTCTTGGGAGACAAACATACAGCCTCCCAGGACATACCCCTCCACCTTGTTGAGCTTCTACACCTGCCACCTGCCACTCAGTAGTGATCATGTACTACTTCTTTAACAAGAACAGCTATATATGATCCTTTTTTTTAACCAAGTAAACAGTGCTTACTATCACTGTTCTTATTCTTTTACAAGAAATATTCATTTATTTAATCCCCTAAAATATGTACTGTTATTGCCATCATCCCATTTTTATATATGCAGGAATTTAGGCACAGAGAGGTCAAGAAGCTAGATCAAGGTAAGCTTGCAAGTGGAAGAGCTGGGATTTGAACCCAGGCAGTTAGCCCTAGTACTTGTGCTCTCAACCACTGTGCGATGCTGCCTCTGAGTCAGGGAGGGTATGTTTCTTGAGTTGGGAAGAAAAGTCCTTTACGTCCCCTTTCTCCTCTATCACTCCCCTTCCTCCACCCATCCTAGTCTTTATTCCAATTTTAAGGAGGAGAAATTATGCAGTTTTGATCTGAATTGGTCAGATTTTGCATTATAAGTGGCCTTTTTTCTCCCTGGTATAGTTTAAGAAAGAGTTAAAAGGTCTGCAGCAGTGGTTTCAAACTTCCGGATTTTCCAGGCCTATAAATATTTTCAAAAGTATTGGGCAAAGACTTCCATTCCAGACACAATAGAGTAATTACTCCCCCTTTAAACTAGAAAAAAAATGGATAAAATTATACTAAACAATGGTTTTCAGATACTGGACAAAAGACAGTGGAGGATTATGACCCTTGAGAGCAGGGAAACAAGGAGATGAGCCTAATGGTTGCCCCTCACCACCTGGAGCAGTTTCCAGAGGGCAGCTCAGATAAAAGGAACCTGGACAGGGCCCAGAAGGGTCAAGATGGCCAGAATATTCAGGACAGAGTAGCAGAGAGGAGGGAGCTGTACAGAGAGGGAACTGTGGAGATCCTCGGAGCAGTCCCCTCAGGTTTTTGCCTGATCTGCACATCTGTGGAAAAAAACTATCCAAACCAGAGAAAAAACTGCTGGAAATCAGTAGGCTGAAGAATTTCTGGAGCTCATAAATGGTCAGAAGCAGACTGTGGTTCCAAAATGGAAAGACTTGTTAATGCATCATGCATCAGGTAGAGTTCTCATAAGGGATAAAATTAGCCCTAGACTAAAGGCTTATTTGGACCTGCCCTAATAAAGCTTAAAAGCAGGCCTCAAATGGACTCACACCATCCCAAATAACTTTATTGTGTCCCAAAACAAAGTTCAACACTATTTAAAGGAATATAACAAATTCAAACATCCAACAACATAAAATGGACAATGTCCAGGATATAATAAAAAGTTACCAGGCACACAAAAAGCAGGAACATAAGATCCACAACAGGAGAAAAACAGTCAATAAAAATAGAACCAAAAATGACAGAAATGATGGAATTAGAGAAGAACATTAAAGCAGCTATTATAAATATGTTCCATATGTTCAAAATGTGGAGGAAACCACAAAATGGTGAGAACAGAAATGGATGATATAAAAAAGAACCACATGGGATTTCTAGAGATGAAAAATATAATATCCAAAATGAAAAATACACTAGAGGGAATTAATAGCAGATTTGACACTGCCAAATTAAAGATCAGTGAACTTGAGAGCATATCAATAGAAGCTATCCAAAATGAATCCCAAAGAGAAAAAAGAAAGAAAAAAATGAACAATGAATAAATGACCTCTGGGACAACATCTAGTAGTCTGACTTATGTGTAATAGGGGTTCCAAAAGGAAAGGAGAATGAGTGAGGGAGCCAGAAAAATATTTGAAGAAATAATAGCTGAAAATTTTCTAATATAATATACCCACAGATCCAAGAATTTCAATGAAGCCCAAGCAGAAAAAAACATAAAGATAACTGCAACAAGGCACAATTGATAAAAGTTATTGAAAACCAGTGATAAAAAAGAAAGTCTTTAAAGTGTCGGGAATTTTGAGAGGTGATGGAAATATTCTATGTTTTGATAGAGGTGGTGGCACAAGTGTATGCAGATATAAAAACTCATAGAACTGTTCACTAAAAAGGATGACTTTCACTTCATGTAAATGGCAATACAAGAATTTTGACCAAAGAAATATATTGGATAATGAAAGGAGGAGGGAGGAGGAGTAGGGAGAAGAGAAGGAATAGGGATGAGGAAGGAGGGAGTGGAATGAAGAAGGCCCAAGGATGTCAAAAGAAAAAAAGGGCCATCTACTAGCACAATAATTTCATTAAAAACAAGGACTACTTGGGAACAGAAAAGATGGTGAAATAAAGAAAAAAGAATCAGAAATGTTGCATTTTTACTCTCCCAAGCATTAACTAATGAGCAATTTAGCTCCCACCAATTACAGCTAAAATTTTTTATTTCTGGCCTGCTAGGCAGCTTGGAATGAATGTTAGGTGATATTTGTTCAGTGCTTACTATGTGCCAGCACTTTATTTGCTTGCATCTTTTAATCCTCTTAACAACACCATGAGGTAGATATTTATACTGCCCCCATTTCACAGATGAGAAAACTGAGACTTAGAGTGAATCAGTAAATTGGACTAAAGTCCCACAGTGAGAAAAGGGCAGAGCCACCACTTAACCACCCTCTTGACTCAAGTGTTTCCTGGAGAAGGTGATTGGCGATGTTAATGTCAATGTAAGATCCCTACCGAGTTGCTTGTAAGTTGTAAGTTGGCATATTATACCAAAGAGTGTTTGGAAAAAATGTTCCTCTCCTACTTAAGTGACTTTCTACCTTCCAGACTGCCCCATGTCAGATCCTATGATGACAGATTATCTGGTTAATTGATTATATTACTCGTTTTTATGCCATAAATCTACCAGAGGAAGATAAATTTGTGAAAGTGATTTGGGGGCACCATGAGCTATGCAGATTCAACAAATATGTGCTAAGCAACTACAATCTGCTACACATTTTTGGTTATATTTTTACTCCTAACAGTTGAGGAAATTGGGGATAAAGAGGATAAATCACTTGTATGATTCTATTTACATAAAGTTTCAAAAACAGGCAGAACCAGTTGACTTAGTACAGAAGAATGGCTAACCTTTGGGGAAAGGAGATGGGTAGTGATTTGGGGGGACAAAAGGGGAACAGCTGGGTTCTGGTAATAATAATGTATTTCTTGACCTGGATGGTAGCTACCTGAGTGCGTTCACTTTGAGATAATTCATCAATTTGTAAACTTACGGTTTACATACTTTCCTCTGGGTTTTTTATACTTATATAAAATGTTTATTAAAAACACCCAAATATATTTTATTTCTAAAATGAAAATTTTAATACATGACTGAAAATTAAAGTTGAAGAAATCCCTCTCCCCCAACATAGAACAAAAAACAGAGATGGAAAAGACAAAGAGAGAGAAAATATGAGAAAAAAGTTGATACTGCGTCAGCTGCAGTAAACTTAAAGATCCTAAAAGTTTTCCTGGATTTAAAAAATATTCATTAGTGAGGGAAAAATAATCAGATAGTATCAGATATCAGAAAGCCAGAAGACAATAGTGCACAATCTTTAAAATTGTGAAAGAGAATTTTAATCTAGAATTTTATTCCCAAACATAAGCAAGTGTGAAGGCAAAAGAAAGACATTTTCAGATATGCCAGGCAGAGAAAGTTTGCCTCTTTTGTAATCTGTTTATTTAATGTATGGACAAAACATTAAAATCTTGGTTGTAGTTGCAGGACAGAATATACTGTTAACTGCATCAGTCAGGATATACTTGGAGATGCTGCAGTAACAAATAAGTCTCAAACTCTCAGAGGCTTAAGACAACAAAGATGTCTGTATCATGTTATGGGCCGACTGTGCATCGGTGGGCACTCAGGCTGGTGGAGGGTCTACCATAGGAATGTTGCCAGATTTGGCAGCAGGGGGTAGAAAATGTGTGCGTGAGGGGTCACATCAGCCATTAAATGGTCCAGTTCAGAAGTAACACAGGTCACTTTCCCCTACCACCTACTGGTCATGATTAGTCACAGGGGTCCACCCACCTAGGGAAGGAAACATAATTGTCCCACATGTCCAAAAGGAGAGGAAAACATATACCAGTGAACTGTGAAGTCTCATTTTAAAAATGGCCATTTGAAAATAAAGGCAAGACTGGCAAAAAGTGGAAGCAGAAACAGGAAATACAGAGACAAAAAGTAGAACTTCTCATAGCTTCATCTTAGAAAGTGGGGTGTCAGGATGTTCATGAGCTAAAAGAAGAAAATAGTGATTATGCTTACTGCTTATGAGGAGCAATGAGAGGACTACAAATAATTATATAAATACCAAATGGGGGGGCAGAGAATGGAAGTAGACTTTACAGTGGATAATCAATAAATACTGCCTAGCTGTTTACATTATTTATTCATATTTAAGGAGATAATCACTGGAAAATCAGAAGCTAAAATGGTTAATAGAGGTCTCCTTGAGGGCGTGGGACTGGAGGTGAGAGTCTTGTTTTTCATCATAAACTCTTCTGTGGTGTTTAAGATTTTATCATGTTCATGAACTTTGGTGAAAATTGAAAAAAAAATTTTTTTTTCAAATAATATAGTCCTTGAGATCAGACCCACAGGCTTTTCCACTTTGGCGTTCCCTGACTTCGGCTTCCTTTCTTTTATAAAGTGGGGGTGATGTCTACTTCTTGGGCTCCTGCAAGGATTAAATGAAACACTGTGTGTCAACGCCCATAGCCCCGGACGGCTCAATGGAAGACACCGCGTCCTCATAGATGATGCTTTTGCAGGATAAACGAGGGCCCTGGATCCTGATGGGGAAGCAGACACCTCAGGTTCTCGGAGACCATCCAACCAGCCACTGGTGCCACACAGTGAGTCAGTCGCAGGACCAGGACCCAAACCAGAACCAGGCTCCGGACTCCCCACCCAGGGCACTGCCAGCCAGTCCCTGCACCTGATGAGTCATCAAGTGCATTTGGCCGTGGATATAGAGGAAAGAGCGATTTGGGAGGCAGTGAAACATTTCCTCCTGTGTAAATTGTTCCTTGGTGTGCCAGCAAGCCCAAGGTGTTCTGACAAAGGTCAGAAGTATTTATTCTCTTTAATACACTAGTGGTTCAGTGAGACATGGATGAGGGTGAGCCATAGCCAGGAAAGGAGAAAGAGGAGGAGGAGTGTTGCCAACTCTGATGTCTAAAAGGACTCCTTTTACAGTTGTATAAAAATGTAGCTTATGAGGGGTGACAATGGGATTGGGAAAGCCATAAGGACCACACTCCACTTTGTCTAGTTTATGGATGGATGAGTAGAAAAATAGGGGAAGGAAACAAACAGACAAAGGTACCCAGTGTTCTTTTTTACTTCAATTGCTCTTTTTCACTCTAATTATTATTCTTGTTATTTTTGTGTGTGTGCTAATGAAGGTGTCAGGGATTGATTTGGGTGATGAATGTACCACTATGTAATGGTACTGTAAACAATCGAAAGTACGATTTGCTTTGTATGACTGTGTGGTATGTGAATATATCTCAATAAAATGAAGATTAAAAAAAAAAACAACAAAAAAAAAACACACAGTCAATATTATCCTTTATTCTTTAGTCTGATTTACCTTAGTCCTAACCAAGTCCATTTCATTCATATTTCTAATTGAAGTCTGATCTCTTTTTCAGCTTCTTCAACAGTTGCTCTATGCGGTAATGCTGACATTCATAGCTGCCTAAGTCTGGCTCTGAGTCTCAGGTGTCACACAGATACCTGAAGTTCCAGGGACCAATTAGGTTATATACAAACAGCACAGCATCTCATAATTTAGAAATAACCATTACAACTCATGAACAGATGTGACTGCTGTAAGAGCTTACAATCTAGGGACCTTTACAATAAGTCTTCCCCTGATAGCCCATGCTCTCAGATTCAATTCTCAGAGTTTGCACATTATAGTTAGTCCATATTAGTGAGGCATTATAGTGATTGTCTTTTTGTTTCTGGCTCAATATACTGTCCTCAAGATCCATTCACCTCGTTGCATACCTCCTAACTTCCTTCCTTCTTGCTGCCACTCGATATTCCATTGTATGTGTACACCACAGTTCACCATTCCATATATCAGTTGATATACCCTTAGGCCACCTCTATCCATTGAAAGTTGTGAATACTGACATCATAAACTCCACTGTGCAAATGTCAAAAAAAAAAAAAAAAAAGGACTCCTTTTTATTAAGGAAAGGATTGTTTTGGGGGTATAGAAACACCTTCTGGTTTTCTCCCCCAAACAGCAGAAATAACAAAAAGGAATCATTGAGCAGACAGATGACAAGGTCAAGTCCACCCTCCATCTGTGCCACCTCCCAGCCTTGTCCCCTGCTCCCCATCCCCTCCTGAAACCCGAGCTTTGCCAAACCACTGAGCTCCTGACCAACAAACTCCTCCATGCTGTTCCCTTCCGCCGTTCCCTCTGCCTGGAATGCCCAAACCCAGTTTCTTGGCTTGCCTCAGTCCTCTTCGAGGACTCAGATCAGGTGTCATCTCCTCCTCAAAGACCCCTCCAGCCCTCTTCTGTGCACCCGTCACACCACATCCTTCTGTTTTGCACTTATCAAGCTGTGTCAAAATTGCCATCTGCCCATCTGTCTCTCCCAAAGGACCGGAGGTCATAAACTGGACCCTCCATCTCAGATCTAGCATTCAGACATGCTTTGTTTGGCCTGCTCCTTTTGGGCCCACATAATGTCTAAAGATTTTTTGCATTCATTGCCAAATGTTAAAAATCAAGAAATTTCGCATAAAAATCCAGATTTCTGGCTTCTCTTGACATTTTGAAAAACTCCAACATGGGTCCTCTTTTCCACCCTCAGGGCAGCAGACATGACTTCTCCATTTCAGCACAGTCCCCACCACACCCTATTGTCTCCCTGACATGGAAACACATGTCATTTCTCTTGCAGTATTATTTTTATTTTCTAACAGCAGATTAAAGAAAAAAGTTAAATACTTCTTTTACCCACATCCCTTCCTCACACTTTGCCCACTTCCCTTATTTATGTTACCTGCCTGACCCTGTAGGCACCTGAGCTTTCCGCCTTTGCACTCAGCTGGGAGTGTCTTGAAAACAGACATGTTGCTTTGTTTATCTATGTGGCCCCAGCAGCCAGAACAGAGTAGGTCACTGTAAATGCTTGTTGGAAGAATGAAAGTAACACTTTCTATTAGAAGAGAACCTCTTTATAAATTTTTTCATCCCTTTAGTCATCCATTCAACGAACATTTACTGAGTGCATCTGCGTGCTCTTTTCTCTTCCTTGGTTTTCCCTTTATCTTTGGTGTCCTAGATCCTCTTGTAACCACCAAAAAATAAAAAAATAAATAAAAAAACACTCCCTAAATCAATATTTCCCGTATCTCTTACAAAACCTCACTCATAGCAGTTACAGAAGAGAGAAGCATAAAGAACCATTGATTGGTAGAGTTAGTGTTAATGCTATAACAAGTAATCATTTATTGAGACTTTCCACATCCAGGAACTTTGTATGAATTTCTCTGACATAAGCTGATTACAAGATCCCTGTGAGGTATCGTTAGCTCTCATATTAGTCAGGACTGTCAGCTGCAAATAGAAACACCACCACCTAAAACGGCTTAAACCAAAAAGTTCATGTAACTGAAAAATCAGAGCTAGAATTCATTAAACCCTTAATATGTGGCAGACACGGTTCTGAGAATTTTATGTATATTAATTCCTTGACTCCTCTAAAAAATACTTCTTTTAATCAGGACATTATGTTGCTTCTGGAAGTTTTTTCAGCTTCAGGAACAGTTGGATCTAGGCCTAAAGTGATATCAGGTTGCTCCACAATTTCTTTCAACTCTACTTTTCTGTGTGTTGGCTTCACTCTTAGTCACACTCTCCCTTCAGATGGGTTAGATGGCCACCAGTTACATGGCTTGCGTTCCCACCAGCTCAATAACCTTAGCAGAGGAAAAGAGTTTCTCTTTCCCAGTGGTTCCAGGTAAAGTCCTGGACCTTATCATTA
This sequence comes from Choloepus didactylus, assembly GCF_015220235.1. Taxonomy (NCBI): domain Eukaryota; kingdom Metazoa; phylum Chordata; class Mammalia; order Pilosa; family Megalonychidae; genus Choloepus; species Choloepus didactylus. The sequence continues at coordinate 48,633,971 of NC_051325.1, forward strand.
TTGGCTCAAATTGGGTTATGGACATATTTTGGAACCAATCACTGTGGCCAGGGAGGGCAGTGAAATAAACTGATTGGCTAGGCTTAGGTCATGTGTCTACCCCTGCAGCTAGGGTTGACTTCACCCAAATCAAGTGGATTAAAGTTGGGAGAGGGCTGGTTTCCCAAAGGGAGATCAGGAACAAATGACACTGTCCAGGCAAGAAACAAAAGCTGTCCACTACATCCCTGCTTTTAAAGAGGATGAAACTGAGGCTCAGAGAGGTTAAGTAATTTGTTTAGAGTCACACAGCTCTAATGGAGAAGTTAGAATTTGAATACTAATGGCTCAGCTTTTGTGTTTGATTTTCCCATTTGGCTTGCAATAGCTTTCTTGGTTTTGTTTTCTCTGTTTTTCTGATTTAAATGTTCATTATTTTTAAAAGTTAAAACAATAATATAAAGTTATAAGGAAGAAAGTAAAATCTCTTGAAATCTCACCATGTGCTGACCACTGTTAACATTTTGGTGGGCATCTTTCATGCATTTCTTTATGCATTTATGGAACAGAAGTGACATTTTACATAAATCAGAACAAATAGCACATATCCTGTTAATCATGGGCACCCTTTTTTAATGTGATTTTTTTTCTTACCTACCCCTTTCCCCACTCTTTTCCCATCCTCCATTCATCGTCCTAACTTCCTCCACACACTCTAGCTCTAGATAATCTATGTTTACAACTGGTGTGTGTATTTGTAGACTTTTCACCAAGCCAATAAAAACATATACAAATATACATCTATATAGAAATTCCTGCTGTTAAACATTAAGATATTAATGTTAAAGATCAATGAATCACGAATGTTGGCATTTTAGGCACCAGAAAGTGGTTGTCATGAGAGAGAGAGATTTCACCCATGGAGGGAGCCCTTCTTGGCATCCCTAAAATTGAGCCGCTGAGGTGACCTTCAGGTAAGCTCGTTTCTTCAGGTGGAAGGTGGGCAGTCTCTGGCTCCACCACAGGAATAAACCTAGGTGGGCCCTGGTCTCCTGTTTCCAGAATACTTGCCGATCTATCAGCAAAGCTGAAGGACCCGCAAAGTCACTTCTGTCCGGGGCTCCTAAATCCAGGAGCTAAACTTTTCCGGACCCCCGCCCCAGCCCATCAATGCCTTCTCTCTCTTCCCTACATGGATTTTCTCCTTTCTCATCTCCACCGTTTTACCCACTCCAGGGACTAACCGGCCTGCCCTCTGATCAGCAGCCCTCGGGAGGGACTGCGGATGGTCTCTGGAGATGCTGCTTGACTGCTGCTGCAGAGGAATCGTTTCCTTCCTGACTCAGTTTCACTCCAGTTGAGTTTCTTCAGCTTCATTAAAGCAGCTTCCTTCAGAGCATGAGATGGCACCAACCCAGAACCCGAAAAAAAAATGAGTGGCTGGAACTTGCCTTATTCATCTCGCAAAATTCAGCTGTCCAGCAAGGGCTTGGAGTTGTACTTATTTTCATTTTATGTTTCTTAGTTGCCATCACGTTTTGGAAGGGATTTAAAGCTGCTTTTTGCCCAGAGTGTGTTCAGTAAGCATTTCTGGGGGAGGGATAAAATAATAAATGATGGGCTAGTCAGCGCTAGGTAAATGGTTGAAGAAGGAGAATCAAATAAGAGAATGCAAGTGAAAACGATATGTAATCAGTGAATGGTGGAAATTGTTACTGAGCTGGGGAGAGCAGCTGCCTTATCCACTGGCGCCATCTGCTGGAAGTGCCTCAGTACAGCAGGTCCGTGTGAGGGCACTGCACAGGGCTTCTGGACATGGGCGCCAGGAGCTGAATGAAAAAGGAATAAACTTCGGCAAAACCTCTCCTCCTCTGCCCTAGATCTCTCGGCTACTCCACCAGGACTATTATTTTTAATATAATACTATTACCTGTATGTTAGCACGTTTTTTTTTTTTTTTTTTTTTTTTTTTACATTTCTTTTTTTTTTTTTAATCATCATTTTATTGAGATACATTCACATACCACGCAGTCATACAAAACAAATTGTACTTTCGATTGTTTACAGTACCATTACATAGTTGTACATTCATCACCTAAATCAATCCCTGACACCTTCATTAGCACACACACAAAAATAACAAGAATAATAATTAGAGTGAAAAAGAGCAATTGAAGTAAAAAAGAACACTAGGTACCTTTGTCTGTTTGTTTGCTTCCCCTACTTTTCTACACATCGATCCATAAACTAGACAAAGTGGAGTTTGGTCCTTATGGCATTCCCAATCCCACTGTCACCCCTCATAAGCTACATTTTTATACAACTGTCTTCGAGATTCATGGGTTCTGGGTTAGCACGTGTTTTAAGCACCTAATATGTGCCTGACACTGTGCTAAATGCTCTACATGCATTATCTTTCATCAACCTCATAATAACCCTAAGAGGAAGGTATTATTATCACTGCATCTTTATAGATGAAAAATATGAGTCTCATAGGGGCTTATAGTGGACTTATAATGCCCAAGGTCACATGACTAGTCAGTGTTCAGGACAAGATTCGAACCTGACCCCACCTGACTTCTGAGTCTGTTATGTGTTGGATTCCCGAGGAATCGGCTTCCCAGACAGAGATTTGCATGCAGGAAGTTTATTATAGAGTACCGTCAGGATCACATCCATGGAAGACAAACGTTGAACTACAAAGCAGTCTCAACAGATACCTTAGCTGATGTGAAATATGGGGCTGGGATGGCCCTTCAGAATTTTTCAAACTGGAATAAGGAAGCTGGACCTTGGGGTTCCCAAGACATCCAGTCATTGGTTGCTGACTGTCCCAGAAAGGGGATGTGGCCTTGGGCCAGTTTACTTTCCTCAGCCACGGGTGAGTCTCCAAGAAGGACTCAGCTGGGAGCTCTCGGCAGTCAATGTTCCCAAGAGGTGGGAGAACGGGAGCCTCAGTCCGGGAGTGGGGGCTCTGGGCGGCATGCTGCGGTGTCCACTATGGGGCCCTGCACCTGTCCCACGTGTATGGCTGCTCTACCAGGGCAATGGCTGGTAGGTTGGCAACATCGGTGCCGTGGGTGGGCAGAGGGGGGATTTAAAGACGGAAAATGGTTCTTCCCACCATCCACTCAAAGAGCCTGTGATCCAGCCCATGCCTGTCTTCCAGCTGAACATCCAATGCTTTTTGGCCAATTCATTCAGAAATAAAATATTTGGGGGCCAGGCTTTTTTCTTGGCATCTGTGGCAAAGGCCACCAAAAAGTCCCCTAATGTATGTCTCCTTTTCTTCTATAAAGCAACAAGAAACTCCAGGGTCCCCAAACCATCAGGAAACAGGGCTACAAAACTCGTGCAGCCCCTAAGAAGTAGAAACACTAAGGTCTTTCAGATATGACCATGAGGATACTGGTCAAAGAAGAAACTCACGGAGAGCAGAGCTAGGAGCCGTGGAAGACAGAGGGCTGGAACACTCCTTCTAGAGAGCAGGACCAACTCAACTGTCATGAAAGGAAGTCTGTCCAATTCCTGTCCAGTAGGACTTGATAGTGCACCTGCGAGTGCTTTGGGCTTCCCAGTCTCCTCTTATAGAGGCAGGAATCCCACACCCGTCTCCAGTTATTCTGTTCCTGTGCCACCATTATTTATTGGATGTGTTGGGGGCAGATAATTTATCTTTTTGTTCGTGGGTCACCAGGACCCACATCCTGATCTGACGGAAAGGACTTGTCTCCCTGTATCCTGGACGTTGGATGGTATTCAGAGGGCTGTATTTGTATGAGACGACTGGTGCATAAAGGCAGATTGTGACTGAAACAACTACTTGTCCACTTATATCCATTCTCTCCTGCTCCATAGTAAAGAAACCACCATTTTTACCTAGGCACCTGTTCCCCAGAATAAATGCTAAATTTTCCTGTCTCCCTTATAGCCAAATGTGGCCATGTAACTGAGTTCTGTCCAAAAGGATGTAAATCAGATAATCACATAGCAGTTTCTAGAATCTTCCTTAAAGGACAGCTGGGTTGCACCCTATCCCTCACCCTCCCTTTTTTTTTTTTTTTTTTTTTTCATTGTCTCTTCCTCCTTCCTGCTGGCTGGATTGCAGATGTGATGGCAGGAGCTGGAGCAGTCATTTTGGACCATGAGTTTGGAAATGGCTGCTACAAAAGAGTGAAGTAACAAGAATGAAGGAGCCTAAGTCCCAGAAGACTTTGGTGGCACACACCACCAAATCAACCCCAATTTGGCTATCTCCAACTTTTACAGGAGAGGGTAAATAAAACAACTTCTAATTTGTTCAGGTCACTGATGTTTAGCATTTCTGTTATTCACAGCCAAACCTAACCCTGACGCAGCATCCAGTTATTGACAATTCATAGTCCCTACATTTAATTGGAAGGAAAGAGACCTTCCAATGGCCAGGTGATGGTTCCCAGGTGTCTGGTTAAGCGAGCACTGGCCTAACCATTACTGCAAGGACATCTGTGGCTGGTTAATAAACAGGAAGGCTGGTTTATTAAATCATCAGTCAATTGGCTGCAGCTGTGACTGATTACGTCAATGAAGGGCATGTCTCCCACAATGAGAGAATGCAATCAGCTGGATTTAATCCAATCAGTTGAAGACTTTTAAGCAAGACAGGTAGACTCAATAACACTCTAAAAATTTGCTTTTGGAAGTGGTTCAGTATACTAAGAAAAAAAAATAGACTGGAGGTAGAAGACCCAAGTTGTAGTCCCAGATCTGTTGCTGATGAACACTGTGATCCTTGCCATGGTTCCCTCATCAGTAAAATGATGGGGTTGGAAGAGTAAGCAGAATCACCAAGAAACATCAGAAAATATGCTTACCTTCACTGGTGATAAGGGAAGTACAAATTAAAACAAAAAGATACAAAGTCATACCAATCAGATTGGTAAAATAAAAAAGTCTGATAATTCCAGGTGTTGATGTAGATATAGGGAAAAGAAGAATTTGCATACAATCCTGGTGGGAATATAACTTGGTATAACCAATGTAAGTTAACCATTAATAGTAAAGCTGAAAAACATGCATATCCTGTGATCCAGCAGATCTACTTCTAAATACATACCCTGTGGTGGATACCTGAAACTATCAAACTACAACCCAGAACCCATGAATCTCGAAGACAATTGTATAAAAATGTAGCTTATGAGGGGTGACTATGGGATTGGGAAAGCCATAAGGACCACACTCCACTTTGTCTAGTTTATGGATGGATGAGTAGAAAAATAGGGGAAGGAAACAAACAAACAAACAGACAAAGGTACCCAGTGTTCTTTTTTACTTCAATTGCTCTTTTTCACTTTAATTATTATTCTTGTTATTTTTGTGTGTGTGCTAATGAAGGTGTCAGGGATTGATTTAGGTGATGAATGTACAACTATGTAATGATACTGTGAACAATCGAATGTACAATTTGTTTTGTATGACTGCGTGGTATGTGAATATATCTCAATAAAATGATGATTAAAAAAAAAATAATAAAATAAATAAATAAATACATACCCTGGACACACTTGCTCATGTGCATCACACCTTCAGATCCTGCAGGATGTTCACTGCAGCACTGAGGAAACAACCACAACCTCAATGCATATTAAACAAAAGGCACAGATAAATAAGTTGTGGTATATGCAGGCAATGGAGTACCATCACAACAGTGAAAATGAACCAGATCTGTGCAAATGAACATGCTTATGCCTTGAGACCCTAATGCTGAATTTAAAAAGCAAAGTACACAATGATGCATAAGGTAAGATGGCATTCATATAAAATTAAAACCCACAAAGCAATCTATGCCTTGTTCATGGATATACATATTAAATATATTAAAATATGGTAGGAAAAAGAGATATAACCAATCCATGATGGTGGCTTCCCTGGGAAGTGAGGGAGAAGAAATGAACTAGGAAACATAAAAAAGGAATTTCAACTTTATTTACAATGTTTTATTTCTTTACTATTTAAACAAGTGAGAAGCAAAAATGACAAGAGGTTTGTTGCATTATTCTCTTACACCTTGTATTAGTTAGGGTTCTCTAGGGAAACAGAATCAACAAAAGATATCTATAAATAAAAGATTTATAAAATTGTCTCATGCAACTGTGGGGATGCACGAGCCCAAATTCCACAGGGCAGGCAGTAGACTGGCAACTCCAATGGAGATGTTTGATGAACTCCTCAGGAAACGAACTGGCAACTTAGATGAACTCCACAGGAAACACTTCGCTGGTTGGCTGAAGAAGTGAAGGTCCTCTACCTGTCTCACCTAAAAGTCTTCAACTGATTGGATTAAATCCAGCTGATTGCATTCTCTCATTGTGGGAGACATGCCCTTCATTGATGTAATCAGCCAGGGCTGCAGCCAATTGACTGATGATTTAATAAACCAGCCTTCCTGTTTATTAACCAGCCACAAATGTCCTTGCAATAATGGTTAGGCCAGTGCTCACTTGACCAGATACCTGGGAACCATCACCTGGCCAAGTTGACACATGAACCTAACCATCACACACCTTATGTTCATGTTTTAAACTTCTGTATATGTAAATTAAAATGAATTGGAATCAAACGATATCTAAGGTCTCATTCTACTCTAAATTTATATGTGCAAAACACATACGAAGCATGGTACAGTAAAAAGAATGAGGTTTAAATCCCAGATCAGTTTGGAGTCTTTCAGTTATAAGTATCAACAACACACACAATAACAGCAGCAGGAACAACAACTGTCTGAAGCATAAGGAAATTAATTGGCTCATGTGACTAAAGAGCCATGAGCAGCATCAGCAAGGGTTTGATCCAGGACCTAGTAGACATCACCAGGTCCATTTCTTGGCTCTTCTTCCTCTCCACTGGCTCCCCATATGGTTGCACAATGGTTGCAGCAGAACTCAGCTTTACATGCTCCTACTGCCAAGCCCAGAGACGAAGAGGGAAACTGTGTTCCTGCATGCTTAGCAGAAGTCCTCAAATTCCTTCTGCAGACTAGCTCAGATGTCCTGCCATAAGTGAGCCATCCCTGTGGCCAGGGGGATGGGATGCAGCGACTGATGGAAGCCAACTGAAACAGAACCCTGAGGCTGGGAATAGGCCTAATTCTGGCCCAACCACAGAGCTGAGATTTGGGGAGAAAGTTCCCCAAAGCGTGGGACACCTGATTTTGGTGATAACAAGATACAACATTGAAGGTGATAAAAGTGTTCCCTTTCTAATTCACTTTCATTTCTTCTGGTAACTGCAAGAAGACAGCCTTAGCTTAGTGCTATCTTTAACCCATCTCTGCTCCTTAATCTCTCTCTCTTTTTTTTAAAAAATTCAGTTTTATTGAAATATATTCACATACCATACAATCATCCATGGTATACAATCAACTGTTCACCGTACGATCATATAGTTATGCATTCATCACCACAATCTATTTCTGAACATTTTCCTTACATCAGAAAGAATCAGAATAAGAATAAAAAATAAAAGTAAAAAAAGAACACACAAACCATCCCCCCCATCCCACCCTATTTGTCATTTAGTTTTTGTCCCTGCTTTTCTACCCATCCATCCACACACTAGACAAAGGGAGTGTGATCCACAAGGCCTTCACAATCACACTGTCACCCCTTGTAATCTACATTATTATATAATCGTCTTCAGGAGTCCAGACTGCTGGGTTGGAGTTTGGTAGTTTCAGGTATTTACTTCTAGCTATTCCAATACATTAAAACCTAAGAGGTGTTATCTATATAGTACATAAGAACGTCCATCACAGTGACCTCTCGACTCCATTTGAAATCTCTCAGACACTGAAAGTATTCCATCTCATTTTGCATCCCCATTTTCGTCAAGAAGATATTCTCAATCCCATGATGCCAGGTCCAGATTCATCCCTGGGAGTCATTTCCTGCATTGCCAGGGAGATTAACACCCCTGGGAGTCGGGTCCCACGTAGCAGGGAGGGCAGTGAGTTCACCTGCCAAGGTGGCTCAGTTAGAGAGAGAGAGGGCCACATCTGAGCAACAAATAGGTACTCAGGAGGAGACTCTTAGGCACAATTATAAGCAAGTTTAGCCTCTCCTTTGCAGTAATGAGCCCCACAAGGGCAAGTCCCATGATAGAGGGTTCGGCACATCAAACTGCCAGTCTCGTTGTTTGTGACAACATCAACACCAGTCCAGGTGAGGAAGTCCAACACTTCTGAACCTTCCCCCAGCTCCTCCTCGGGGGAAGGGGGGGCTGTAAATATATTTTTTATTCTCTGCCCAAATTACTTTGGGATGTGTCACTGTTTCACTCTAACTTGTACCAACCCACTGTATCTCACTTCCTATTCAAAGCTCCATGCAATCGTGGTGTTTGAACAAAGCAACTGTAGGGTTATATTGTTTAGAAAATATAGATCCTGCACCAAATAGACAACTCTTCCCTTGGTCTTCCTTAATCTCTTTTAAACAGAGATGGGGCTTTAGGTTCAAAGTCTTTAGCAGACAGTAATGTTGAGCTTTAGTTTAATAACAGTATCTCGTGTCATTACATTTATTTTTAGAGTTACTTCCTATTATAGTAAGTGATCCTAATTTTCTACATAGTGGTAATGTAAAGTTTCCATTTCAAATAAATTTGAATTTTAAAAAAGAAAGTTGATTTAAAGGTAATATTAAGTGAATGATATTACAAATTATATGCAAATATGGCAAGGATTGTGCAGTACGTGGGCTAATGATAAAGTCTAGAAAACTGTAGCTTAGTTCTTATTTTACAGATGTGGAAGCCGGTATCTGGAGTGGGTGTAAAACCTGCCCAAAACCAAAGATTCAGCTAGTGGCAGGACTCAAATTCTCTTGACTCATACCGAACCCATTTCTACCACACTATGTTGACAAAAATTGTTTTTAATTCAGAAATTTTAGTCCATTTTTGAAAGGTATTTATTTTATTGCCACTTTAGGACAAAAACTGATCATAATCATAGCCCCATAAGACTCATTTCAGACTCCTGACCTCCTGAACTGTAAGAGAATAAATTTGAATTTTAAGACACTAAGTTGGTGGTAATTTGTTACAGCAGCAATAGAAAACTAACACAAGGATTAAATGAGTTAACACTAGCTGGTTTATTCAGAGATTTACTACAGGATAGAAGGTGGCTTATAGAATCTGAAGGGGGCCAAAAAACCAGCCCTGGAAGCCAACACCATCACAGTCACAGACTGTTCTAGAGGAAAACATCACCACTACCATCCACTTCTGGCACTGATATGATGATGTTACAAATGACTGACAGACTTTCTGCCCAGAAGAACAACACAACTTCACCACCATAGTTACCAGAAAATCTCCAAGCGTTGCTGATTCCTGACATGGTTCACTGTCCCAGTCATGTCTTCAGTGAGCCCATCTGCTAAAGGGTAAATCCTACACCTTGGCTGCAAGGGAGTCTGGGGATTGTAGTTTTGTTTTTTTAATCTGTATTGGAAAAAGTAGAGATACAAAACTCAGAAGGTAAGAGTCAACACTGCTGTGATTGTGAAAACCTTGTGGATCACACTCCCTTTATCCAGTGTATGGATGGATGAGTAGAAAAATGGAGACAAAAACTAAATGAAAAATAGGGTGGGATGGAGGGGGATGATTTTGGTGTTCTTTTTTTTTCTTTTATTTTTTATTCTTTTTGGTGTAAGGAAAATGCTCAAAAATGAATTGGGGTAATGAATGTACAACTATATGATGGTACTGTGAACAGTTGGTTGTACACCGTGGATGATTGTATGATATGTGACTGTATCTCAATAAAACTGAATTTAAAAAAAAGAGTCAACGCTGTTACTATTTAAGGATAAAAATCCTTAAAACCTATGCAAAGCAATTGACAACTATTTGAACTAATAAAAGAGTTTAACAAGTTGAACAAACATACAATAATCAAATTTTAAAAGTCATGAAACAAAATATCCTAGTAAAATTAGCAATAAAAATAATATAATATCTAGGTATTACTCTATTAAAAATGTGCCTAACCTTTACAAAAAAAGACTAAAACTTGACTGTAAGACATAAATAAAATTGTATATTATTTTCCTGGATGGGAAAGACACACAGCAAAAAGATACCAATTCTCTCCAAAGGAATATATAAATTCAACACCAATAAAATCCCACAAGAATTTCTTATAAGCATTGACAAGCTGATTCTAAAATTCATATGGAAGAATAAGTGTGCAGTTATAGCAAGGCAATGTTAAATATATATATATACACAGAAGAAGAGCAGCCTGCCCTTGATCTGTCAAGGCATGTAACATAATCTAAAACAGATCAAAGTAACCGAAACAGGAATCCAGAAATGAACTTATGGAAACTTATTATAAATGGCTATTTCAAATGCTGGTAAAATAACAGACTATTCAATAAACGCTACTGTGACAATCAGTTATCCATTAGGGGAAACAAATTTATTTGATCCCTACCTCACATCATTTCCAAATATAAATCCCAGGTGGATTAAAGAACTAAATATAAAACACAAAATCAGTGTCAACCAAGATGGCAGCATAAGACAGTCCAGGGTGCTGCCCCCTACAGAATCTTGGAACAACGAGCAGAAACTGGCTTCCTCAAAACTACAGAAAAAGTTAAAAGTTTGCAGCAAATGGGAAAGTATTAAATCAAGAAAAAGCAGCCTGAAAAACAGTAGATGAAGCTTCTGGTGCCCTTGCTAGTCCCTCCCCCACCCCTCCCCATGCAGTGTGGAGCCAGCCTGCACTCCTACTGGGGTCTCTGGTGGGGTTCTAGAGAGAGCAGAGTAACCCCTATGTGCATACTGGGGTGCCTGTATGACTGTGCCATTCTGTCCGGTGGAATCCTAAAGACTGAACCAGGAAACCTGTCTTGAACACCCTCCCAGGCTTTGTCCTGAAGGCAGAGAAGCAGCTTGCGGACCATCTAAAGTAGTGTAGGAAACAGTTAAGTTGACATGGCCTGGAGCAAAGGACTACCTGCACTAAATCACACAATAGAGCCCCCAGGAGGGAGTGAAAGTCTATTTCAAAGGGAGTAGAGGGGGCATTCCAACTCCTGTAGACTGTAAACAGGGGAATTCCTAAGGCCAAGAGCAAGCACAAACCCAGGAAAAGAAGCAGCCTCCACCCGCTCTGCACAGCTCAGATAGTGCAGAGAGGACTCTGTACTTCAATTTACATCAGGCTGATCTTCTTGATAGGAGACCATCAGTCAAAGGAGAGCCAATTTGCAAAGTCTGTGAAAGGTGTTTTTTGCTTTGGTTTGTTTGTTTTTGTTAGCAGCTGGCACTCAAGGAAATCTCTGTCATATCACTAGCTGGATACAAACTTAAGGTACAGACAGCTCAGGGACTAAATTCCAGAGTTAACACTTTACAATGTTAAAATGTACAGTGTACAACAAGAGATTACAAGACAACCACAGAAGCAGGATATGATGGCCCATCCAAAGGAACAAGGTAAAAATCCAGAGGCCACCAACAAAGAGGACCAGACTTGGGACATACTGGACAAAGACTTCAAAGTCATAAAGGTATTAGAAAGAAATATAAGAAGATATATTGATCTCCTGGGAGTAGGAAATGCCTTCCTTAAATAAGACCCACAACAAAAAAATCATAAAGGAAAATACTGATTAAATTATTATGTCAAAATTTAAAAATCTTAACACAAAACAAAGGTAAAAGACAAGTGACAACACTGTGAGAGAAGATTTACAAAAGATTACTATCTAGGTCATTAAAGAAAAAAAAACTCAGTGTATGTTGAAATATGTATATATGAAAAAGAGGACATACAAATAGCCAATAAACATATGAAAAATGTTTAGCTTCACTAATGCAATGCAAATCAAAAATCAAATTAGTGCCATTTCTCAACTATGAGATTAGCAAAAAAAAAAAAAAAAAAAAAAAAAAAATTAACTCATTTCCTGTACTGTGAGTGGGAGAGAATGGTGACTATCTTCCATTTGCTCCTCCAAATCTGCTGTCTACCCTTCTCTGCCTGCTCTGTCTCAGGAGGCCAGCCTGCACAGGCCACATCAACAAGTCCCCTAGCCCTCCTTGGTTGAGGTCAGCCCAGTAGGAGACCACAGGGAAGAGGGTGACGTGAGGTATTTATTCCTCAGCTTGCTCTCTGTGGGGATCATACTGGGCTGGTTTCATCCCTACCTCCCCACATGACTTGCCTCTTCCTGGTTCTGGAAGCTCTCTCTAATGGCTCCTTCAGGCCTAGGAGTAGTAACAGCCCCACTGTCACCAGCCCTTGGGCACTGCACTATTCTTTGCAAACAGTCCCTTTATTAAACTCATCTTGAAATTCTCCTAATGGGTGTGCCATATTAGAATACAGAGAGAAAGCTGGCACAGTTCCTTGGAGACCTGTTCATCAGCAGTTCTACTTCTCTGTACCATCCCGGAGAAACACTTGCACAAACGCCAAGGAGTGAACACAAGGATATTTGCTACATCCTTGTTTGTAATAATGAAAAATTAGAAACAATTAAATGTCCTCAAATAGAGTAATAGTTAAGTAAACTAGTTCATTCATATTTTGGCATACTACACAGTGGTTTATAAATGAGATGGGTCTATTTTAATAACATGGAAAGAGCTCTAAAAACTGTATTTGTATGAAGGAAGTAAGATTCAGAACTGTGCATACAATATAATAAATTTTGTTGAAATGATGTCTATTTGTATAGTTTCATGTACTCTTTAAAAGTATGGGAAAATTTTCACTGCCCCTCACTATGGAAAGTTTATACATCCCTGCCACCCTGAAGTTAGGCTTGGCTGTATAATTTGCTTTGGCCAGTGAAATGAGAGTGAAAGTGATATGTGAGATTTCCAAGCTTAAGCTCTAAAAGTGCTAACCATTCTTTCTCTCCCTTCTGCCATCAGATCAGCATCTCAGCTGCTGCTTCTAACTATGTCCAGAAATACAGCTGAAACCAACCCATGACAAATATGACAGATGATCAAGAAATAAACCTTTGCTGTTATAAGCCACTGAGATTTTGAGATTGCTTGTTATTGCAGCATAACCTCAGTTACCATGACTAATACTTGCTGCTATATAACTGATACCTGGGTACTTCTGCAAAGGAGAAATGGCATTGAGGGGTGGTGACCACAGGGGACTTTAGTACTTATATTTAATATTTTAGTTTTCTTATAATAAAATATGTTTCTGTATCACTATTAATAAAAATACATTATTTAAAATGAATACAGCAGGTGTTTTCCTACTTAAAATTGAGTGCTAAAAAATATCACTCTTAAAATACACAAACACCCAATGATTTAATGGTTCTTTTTGCCCAGCTGGCATTCTGAAGAAGGAGACTGGAGGTAGATAGCTCTGGGAACTTTCCAAGGCTAGAGGAGTTAGTGGAGTGTGACAATGCCTTGTCACTTTCTTTGCAGGTATAAATCTGCAGAACTTAGATATGTTGTGAAACTTATTTCTGGCTCATCTATAATAAAATTGAAATGGAAATTCATAACTTTTTTTGCATGAATATTACCTGCCTTTCTAGTGACCTTAATTACAAGAGAACAAAGGAGATTGTATGACCAAATTTCAATTTAGTGAGTCTAGGAAAATTCTGGTTCCATTCTGATTACCCTTGTCTGGCAAAGTTAGTGAAAGCCATGGAGGCTCTGTTTCTGATTACATCTGTAGACCTCTGACTCAGAATTCCACACTTGTTCTAATAAAATGAGGTCAAAATTGGCTGGATGGATATCACAGACCTCATGTGAGCTGCTATGTCAAAGACAGCGCTGCAATTTCAATCTCTTGTTCAAGCCAAACAGCGGCCCTCTTATCTTGGAGCTTTACCTTTGAGTAAAATGGACGTAGCCAGACTGCCCGGTGCAGCGCCCAGGCCCCAGCTCCATGGGGGAGGGTGGCAGCAGTAGGAGCAGCAGTAGCAGTCCCTGACCTTCACATCACAGCTGTGTTGGTTTTGAAACCAAAATTCCGCCGAGTTCTGCTACTCCAGCTCTTCCAAGCACTTAATTCCCTGTAATAAATCCCTTCCTGCTTAAAACATCTAGAGTGGCTTCTATTTCTATTTCCTGAACAGAAACCTAACTGAACACAGGTTGAAAAATAATGTTCAGAAAGTAGAGTCAAAGATAAAAAGATGAAAGAGGAGAAAGAAAAATAAATAAATAAAATTAGAGATTCAGTCCAGGAGGTCAAATAGCTGAATAACTGGAGTTCTAGAAAGCGAAGACATAGAAAATAGAGAGAGGAAGGGAGGAAACCCTCAAAGAAATAGTTCACAGAATATCCTAGAACTGACGGAAACGAGGTTTTCAGACTGAAAGGGATCGTTGAAGAACAATTAGACATTATGTGCCTCCTGATATGATGCAATAGGAAATACATGGTTCTGTCTATAAAATATTCTTGCCAAAAATATCAAACAAAAGTGTAATCAAGCCTCTAGATCCAATGACCAGTTTACAGGACATACAGGGATGGTGTGACATTTTAAAAGCACAAGTATCAGCCGAATCCAGTTTGTGAGAAATTCCATGGGATAGTTTCTTTGACAAATAAACTGTATGATGAAAGGAGGAGTCGGGGAATTCTTACAGATTATGAGATTTAGTGACTAAAATGCAGTGTGTAGATCCTGTTAGGATCCTGACTTGAATAAACCAACATTAAAAGACATTTCTGAGACAATCAGGGAAAATTGAACCTGGACTGGGTTTTATAAGATAGTAGGGAATTCTTGTTAATTTCCTTGAATATGATAATGGAATTGTGACTGTTTGAAAAAAAAAATTCTTATCTGTTAGAGTTATATTCTAAGGTACTTATAGGTGCGATATGATGATGTTTGGGATTTGCTGTAAAATAGTCCTGGCCTCCCCCCTCCCCTAAAAGTATGAGGGATAGTAAAAACAGTAAAACAAAGCTGATGATGGCTACATGGGGGTTTATTGTACTATTCCCTCTACTTTTGCATTTGTTTGAGAATTATCATAATAAAAAGTGAAAGAAAGGAAGAAAGAAAGAAGAAAGGAAGGAAGGGAGGAGGGAGGGAGGAAAAGAGGGAGGAAGGAAGGAAGGACGGAAGGAAGGAAGTAGGGAGGGAAGAAGAAATCCACTGGATGTGCCAATGCCATTCATTACAAAATTCCAGAATATTAGGAATAAAAAGAGGCTTTTGGAGAGACAATTTATGCTTGTACGAGTGATCAAAAATCAGAAAGTCATCAGAATTCTCAACAGCAATATGGATGCTTGGAGACCATGAGAACAATGCCTTCAAATTTTTGAAAAAGTGATTTGCAACCTAGAGACTCATATCCAGGCAAACTGTCAATCAAACATGAGCATAGAATGAAAATATTTTGAGATTGGCGAGGTTTCAAAAAATTTATCTCACAGACATTCTCTCTCAGGAAGCTGAAGGATGCTTCACACGAAGAGAACAAAGTCTAGAAAGAGAAGATGAACGGTCCAGGAAGCAGGGTATCCAAGCTGAGAGGAGAAGGGAATCCCTAGGATGGTGATGAAGGGGAACCCCAAAATGACGGCCTAGACTTACAGGGCAACCAGGCCAAATTGGAACAGGTCAGAAATCTCCAGGAGAGATTTCGACAATAAATTGAAATTGATAGAAAGCCCACAGAGCTTGAATCTATTGAGAAGGGATTTAAAGAACATTTCACTGGAATGTAAGCTCTGTAGAGATGAGGATTCTTGTCTTTTTTGTCACCTGCTGTCAAATCAGGACCTGGAACTGAGCTGTACATGTAAAAAATGCTGAGTAAATACTTGCTGAATGAATGGATGTACTGGGGAGAGTGTAGCTGTAGCAGAATGGCCCTCCAAAGGTGTCCATGCCCTAACCTCTGGAAGCTGTGAATGTGTTATGTTGCATGGCAAAAGGGACTTTGCCGATGTAATTGAGGTTACAGACCTTAAAATAAGGAGATATCCTGAATTATCTGGTAGGGCCCAATCTAGTCACATGAGCCTTTAAAAGCAGAGAACTTTCTCCAGCTGAATAAGAGAGATGTGGCAGAAGAGGAAGCAAGAGAGTTCCTGCAGAAGGGGAAATTAAAGAGATTTGAAGTATAAGGAGACTTGACCCCCCATTGTGGAAGAGTGGGGGCAGGTGGGAAGCATGTAAAGTGATGCAGGAGCAACAACTAGAAGGAAATGTGGACCAGCAAGGAAATGGGGACCTCAGTCCCACAATAACCAGTTACCTGAATGACATTGGAAGTGGATTCATCCCCAGAACCTCCAGAAAAAGACAGCCCTGCTGAAAGGTTGATTTCAACCTTGTGAGACTCTAAGCAGGGGACACGACTGAGCCACGCCATGCCCAGTCTTCTCACTGGCAGAACTGTGAGATAATAAATGGTTGCTCTTTTTTTTTCTTTTTTTTTTTTTTTTTAGCTTCATTTTATTGAGATATATTCACATACCACGCAGTCATACAAAACAAATTGTACATTCGATTGTTCACAGTACCATTACATAGTTGTACATTCATCACCTAAATCAATCCCTGACACCTTCATTAGCACACACACAAAAATAACAAGAATAATAATTAGAGTGAAAAAGAGCAATTGAAGTAAAAAAGAACACTGGGTACCTTTGTCTGTTTGTTTCCTTCCCCTATTTTTCTACTCATCCATCCATAAACTAGACAAAGTGGAGTGTGGTCCTTATGGCTTTCCCAATCCCATTGTCACTCCTCATAAGCTACATTTTTATACAACTGTCTTCGAGATTCATGGGTTCTGGGTTGTAGTTTGATAGTTTCAGGTATCCACCACCAGCTACCCCAATTCTTTGGAACCTAAAAAGGGTTGTCTAAAGTGTGCGTAAGAGTGCCCACCAGAGTGACCTCTCGGCTCCTTTTGGAATCTCTCTGCCACTGAAGCTTATTTCATTTCCTTTCACATCCCCCTTTTGGTCAAGAAGATGTTCTCCGTCCCACGATGCCGGGTCTACATTCCTCCCCGGGAGTCATATTCCACGTTGCCAGGGAGATTCACTCCCCTGGGTGTCTGATCCCACGTAGGGGGGAGGGCAGTGATTTCACCTTTCAAGTTGGCTTAGCCAGAGAGAGAGGGCCACATGTGAGCAACAAAGAGGCATTCAGGAGGAGACTCTTAGGCACAACCATAGGGAGGCCTAGCCTCTCCTTTGCAGCAACCGTCTTCCCAAGGGTAAAACTTATGGTAGAGGGCTCAACCCATCAAACCACCAGTCCCCTATGTCTGTGGTCATGTTAGCAACCATGGAGGTGGGGTAGGCGAATACCCCTGCATTCCCCACAGGCTCCTCAAGGGGGCACTACATCTTTTTTTTTTCCTTGTTTTTCTTTTTTTTAACTTTCCCTTCTTTTTTAAATCAACTGTATGAAAAAAAAGTTAAAAAGAAAACAAACATACAATAAAAGAACGTTTCAAAGAGACCATAACAAGGGAGTAAGAAAAAGACAACTAACCTAAGATAACTGCTTAACTTCCAACATGTTCCTACTTTACCCCAAGAAAGTTACCTAATACAGCAACATTTCTGTGAACTTGTTCCTACTATATCCATCAGAAATTAACAGACCATAGTCATTCCTGGGCATCCCCAGAACGTTAAATAGCTTATCTGTTCTTCTTGGATTATTGTTCCCCCTTCCTTAATTGCTCTCTATTGCTAGTTCCCCTACATTCTACATTATAAACCATTTGTTTTACATTTTTCAAAGTTCACATTAGTGGTAGCATATAATATTTCTCTTTTTGTGCCTGGCTTATTTCGCTCAGCATTATGTATTCAAGGTTCATCCATGTTGTCATATGTTTCACGAGATCGTTCCTTCTTACTGCCGCGTAGTATTCCATCGTGTGTATATACCACATTTTATTTATCCACTCATCTGTTGAAGGACATTTGGGTTGCTTCCATCTCTTGGCAATTGTGAATAATGCTGCTATGAACATTGGCGTGCAGATATCCGTTCGTGTCACTGCTTTCCGACCTTCCGGGTATATACCGAGAAGTGCAATCGATGGATCGAATGGTAACTCTATATCTAGTTTTCTAAGGAACTGCCAGACTGACTTCCAGAGTGGCTGAACCATTATACAGTCCCACCAACAATGAATAAGAGTTCCAATTTCTCCACATCCCCTCCAGCATTTGTAGTTTCCTGTATGTTTAATGGCAGCCATTCTAACCGGTGTTAGATGGTATCTCATTGTGGTCTTAATTTGCATCTCTCTAATAGCTAGTGAAGCTGAACATTTTTTCATGTGTTTCTTAGCCATTTGTACTTCCTCTTCAGAGAACTGTCTTTTCATATCTTTTGCCCATTTTATAATTGGGCTGTCTGTACTATTGTCATTGAGTTGTAGGATTTCTTTATATATGCAAGATATCAGTCTTTTGTCAGATACATGGTTTCCAAAAATTTTTTCCCATTGAGTTGGCTGCCTCTTTACCTTTTTGAGAAATTCCTTTGAGGTGCAGAAACTTCTAAGCTTGAGGAGTTCCCATTTATCTATTTTCTCTTTTGTTGCTTGTGCTTTGGGTGTAAAGTCTAGGAAGTGGCCGCCTAATACAAGGTCTTGAAGATGTTTTCCTACATTATCTTCTAGGAGTTTTATGGTACTTTCTTTTATATTGAGATCTTTGGTCCATTTTGAGTTAATTTTTGTGTAGGGGGTGAGGTAGGGGTCCTCTTTCATTCTTTTGGATACGGATATCCAACTCTCCCAGCCCCATTTGTTGAAAAGACCATTATGACTCAGTTCAGTGACTTTGGGGGCCTTATCAAAGATCAGTCGGCCATAGATCTGAGGGTCTATCTCTGAATTCTCAATTTGATTCCATTGATCTATATCTCTATCTTTGTGCCAGTACCATGCTGTTTTGGCAACTGTGGCTTTATAATAAGCTTCAAAGTCAGGGAGTGTAAGTCCTCCCACTTCGTTTTTCTTTTTTAGAGTGTCTTTAGCAATTTGAGGCATCTTCCCTTTCCAAATAAATTTGATAACTAGCTTTTCCAAGTCTGCAAAGTAGGTTGCTGGAATTTTGATTGGGATTGCATTGAATCTGTAGATGAGTTTGGGTAGAATTGACATCTTAATGACATTTAGCCTTCCTATCCATGAACATGGAATATTTTTCCATCTTTTAAGGTCCCCTTCTATTTCTTTTAGTAGAGTTATGTAGTTTTCTTTGTATAGGTCTTTTACATCTTTGGTTAAGTTTATTCCTAGGTACTTGATTTTTTTAGTTGCTATTGAAAATGGTATCTTTTTCTTGAGTGTCTCTTCAGTTTGTTCATTTCTAGCATATAGAAACATTACTGACTTATGTGCATTAATCTTGTATCCCGCTACTTTGCTAAATTTGTTTATTAGCTCTAGTAGGTGTATCGTTGATTTCTCAGGGTTTTCTAGATATAAGATCATATCATCTGCAAACAATGACAGTTTTACTTCTTCTTTTCCAATTTGGATGCCTTTTATTTCTTTGTCTTGCTGGATTGCCCTGGCTAGCACTTCCAGCACAATGTTGAATAACAGTGGTGACAGCGGGCATCCTTGTCTTGTTCCTGATCTTAGAGGGAAAGCTTTCAGTCTCTCACCATTGAGTACTATGCTGGCTGTGGGTTTTTCATATATGCTCTTTATCATGTTGAGGAAGTTTCCTTCAATTCCTACCTTTTGAAGTGTTTTTATCAAAAAGGGATGTTGGATTTTGTCAAATGCTTTTTCAGCATCTATTGAGATGATCAATTGATTTTTCCCTTTTGACTTGTTAATGTGTTGTAGTACATTGATTGATTTTCTTATGTTGAACCATCCTTGCATGCCTGGAATGAACCCCACTTGGTCATGGTGTATGATTTTTTTAATGTGTCTTTGGATTCGATTTGCAAGTATTTTGTTGAGGATTTTTGCATCTATATTCATTAGGGAGATGGGCCAGTAGTTTTCCTTTTTTGTAGCATCTTTGCCTGGTTTTGGTATTAGATTGATGTTAGCTTCATAAAATGAGTTAGGTAGTGTTCCATTTTCTTCAATGTTTTGAAAGAGTTTGAGTAAGATTGGTGTCAGTTCTTTCTGGAAAGTTTGGTAGAATTCCCCTGTGAAGCCATCTGGCCCTGGGCATTTATTTGTGGGAAGATTTTTGATGACTGATTGGATCTCTTTGCTTGTGATGGGTTGGTTGAGGTCTTCTATTTCTTCTCTGGTCAGTCTAGGTTGTTCATATGTTTCCAGGAAATTGTCCATTTCTTCTACATTATCCAGTTTGTTGCCATACAGTTGTTCATAATATCCTCTTATAATTTTTTTAATTTCTTCAGGATCTGCAGTTATGTCACCTTTTTCATTCATTATTTTGTTTATATGGGTCTTCTCTCTTATTGATTTTGTCAGTTTAGCTAGGGGCTTGTCAATCTTGTTGATCTTCTCAAAGAACCAACTTTTGGTGATATTTATCCTCTCTATTGTTTTTTTGTTCTCTATGTCATTTATTTCTGCTTTAATCCTTGTTATTTCTTTTCTTCTACTTGGTTTAGGATTGGTTTGCTGTTCATTTTCTAGCTTCTTCAGTCGATCCATTAGTTCTTTGATTTTGGCTCTTTCTTCCTTTTTAATATATGCGTTTAGCGCTATAAATTTCCCCCTCAGCACTGCTTTTGCTGCATCCCATAGGTTTTGGTATGTTGTGTTCTCATTTTCATTCGTCTCTATATATTTAGCAATTTCTCTTGCTATTTCTTCGTTAACCCACTGATTGTTTAGGAGTGTGTTGTTGAACCTCCAGGTATTTGTGAATTTTCTAAGTCTCTGATGGTTATTGACTTCTAATTGTATTCCATTGTGGTCAGAGAATGTGCTTTGAATAATTTCAATCTTTTTAAATTTATTGAGGCTTGTTTTATGTCCCAGCATATGATCTATTCTGGAGAAAGTTCCGTGAGCACTAGAAAAGTATGTGTATCCTGGTGATTTGGGATGTAATGTCCTGTATATGTCTGTTAAATCTAATTCATTTATCAGATTGTTTAGGTTTTCAATTTCCTTATTGGTCTTCTGTCTGGTTGATCTATCTATAGGAGAGAGTGATGTGTTGAAGTCTCCCACAATTATTGTGGAAACATCAATTGCTTCCTTTAGTTTTTCCAGTGTTTCTCTCATGTATTTTGTGGCACCTTGATTGGGTACATAGACATTTACGATTGTTATTTCTTCTTGTTGAATTTCCCCTTTTATTAGTATGTAGTGGCCTTCTTTGTCTCTCAGAACATCCCTGCATTTGAAGTCTATTTTACCTGAGATTAATATTGCTACACCTGCTTTCTTTTGGCTGTAGCTTGCATGAAATATTTTTTTCCATCCTTTCACTTTCAGTTTCTTTGTGTCCCTGTGTCTAAGATGAGTCTCTTGTATGCAACATATTGATGGTTCATTTTTTTTTGATCCATTCTGCGAATCTATATCTTTTAATTGGGGAGTTTAATCCATTTACATTCAACGTTATAACCGTGAAGGCATTTCTTGAATCAGCCATCTTATCCTTTGGTTTATGTTTGTCATATTTTTCCCCTCTGTCTATTAATATCCTTTATTGTACCCATACCGAATCTCTTTAGTACTGAACCTTTCTCCAAGTCTCTCTGTCCTTTCTTTGTGTCTCTGTCTGTAGGGCTCCCTTTAGTATCTCCAGTAGGGCAGGTCTCTTGTTAGCAAATTCTCTCAGCATTTGTTTGTCTGTGAAAAATTTAAGCTCTCCCTCAAATTTGAAGGAGAGCTTTGCTGGATAAAGTATTCTTGGCTGGAAATTTTTCTCACTCAGAATTTTAAATATATCGTGCCACTGCCTTCTCGCCTCCATGGTGGCTGCTGAGTAGTCACTACTTAGTCTTATGCTGTTTCCTTTGTATGTGGTGAATTGCTTTTCTCTTGCTGCTTTCAGAACTTGCTCCTTCTCTTCCGTGTTTGACAGTGTGATCAGAATATGTCTCGGAGTGGGTTTATTTGGATTTATTCTATTTGGAGTTCGCTGAGCATTTATGATTTGTGTATTTATGTTGTTTAGAAGATTTGGGAAGTTTTCCCCAACAATTTCTTTGAATACTCTTTCTGGACCTTTACCCTTTTCTTCCCCTTCTGGAACACCAATGAGTCTTATATTCGGACGTTTCATATTATCTATCATATCCCTGAGGTCCATTTCGATTTTTTCAATTTTTTTCCCCATTCTTTCTTTTATGCTTTCATTTTCCATTCTGTCCTCTTCCAGGTCACTGATTCGTTGTTCAACTTCCTCTAGTCTTGTACTATGAGTGTCCAGAATCTTTTTAATTTGGTCAACAGTTTCTTTAATTTCCATAAGATCATCCATTTTTTTATTTAGTCTTGCAATGTCTTCTTTATGCTCTTCTAGGGTCTTCTTGATCTCCTTTGTATCCCGTACTATGGTCTCATTGTTCATCTTTAGTTCTTTGAGTAGCTGCTCTAGGTGCTGTGTCTCTTCAGATCTTTTGATTTGGGTGCTTGGGCTTGGGTTATCCATATCGTCTGGTTTTTTCATATGCTTTATAATTTTCTGTTGTTTTTGGTCTCGTGGCATTTGCTGAACTTGATAGGGTTCTTTTAGGATTTGTAGACCAATTGAAGTCCTTATCTCTACTTTATCAGATCTACAGCTTCGTGGAGTACACTTTCTCTAACTAACCAGCAGGTGGCATCCACGAGCCACCTGTTCTCCACAAGCCAGTTGTCCCCTGCTTAGCCTTTTTGGTGAGTGGGGGAGTGAGTCTTGTGGGGTCCAATTGGTGTACCAAGCTTGCGTGTGTAGTTGGTGTTGCCTGCCCTGTATATGGGGCGTGTTTCTGGGCAGTCAGGGAGGGGGAGTGGCACTAACAATCAAATCTCCCTGGTGATCCTAGAGTTTTAAAGCTGCTGCAATAGTCTAATCCTTCAGTTCAGACCTGCCACAGTTTGTCTCTGCCAGTGACCCACAAGTCCTTGGTATTGGCGTATGGCTCCTGAGACTTGCAAGTGGGCCCCTCTTCCAGGCTGTGCACCCCGGGTCCTCTGTTGAGGGATGACTGTGCTATGTCACAGGTGAGTGCCATCCCCCCAGGGCAGTTCTGGGCTGCTGGGCTGTGTAGGGAGGCTCCCAGTCTGCTGAAATGATGGCTGAATGGGGCTTTGTTAATTCACACTGCTCCACCTTCCCAACTCTGGGACAATCAGCTGAGGTTGCAGGGAAGGCTAATGTCCACGCCCAGTTTTGTGGTGTGTGCCTGTTATTTGAAGCACTTCCGTCACACTGGGTTGTGTGGGGCAGCTCTGTGCTATGGGGCTGGCGATGGGCAGGAGTGTTTCCTGTCCACCAGGATGATGGCTGTGAGCGGACACCCCCCTTTTCTTGGGAAGTTGTGGTGTTTAGTGAATTTTCTCAGCCACTGGATTATTGCCTTTTGTCTCAGAGCTCTCTTAGTTCTGCTCTTGACTTGACCTGCCG
This sequence comes from Choloepus didactylus, assembly GCF_015220235.1. NCBI lineage: Eukaryota > Metazoa > Chordata > Mammalia > Pilosa > Megalonychidae > Choloepus > Choloepus didactylus. The sequence continues at coordinate 48,657,525 of NC_051325.1, forward strand.
AAATTGCAAGTCTTTGAAGCTTTCTGTATTGGGCTTCTTAGAGTAATTGTTTTAGAAAAAGAAAAAAGGATTTAAAAAAAAAAAAAAAAAAAAGGGTCCTCCTCAGAGATCTAATGGGTTATTGAAATGCTAAGAGAGAAAGCAACCAGGGCCATTAAGGAAAGGTCCACAGGGCAGAGAGATCAGCCTTTCTTCGGGATTTGCATATGCGCCTCAGGGCCTGAGCTCTGCCCTTCCCCTTTCTATGTTCACCAGAACTCCAAAAATCCTCCGCTTTTATTTTGGAGTTTTTCGTGTTGTTTTTTTTCTATGCCTGTCTCCTCTCTGCTGGGCTGGCTGCTCTCAGATTCTCTGGTGTCTGGTCTCAGTCTATCTATGGTTGGAGTTTGGATCAGTAGAATGAGTTTCCGATAAGGGCTGCCACTGCAGTTCTCCCTTCTCCTTCCCTGAGCTGACAGCCCCTCCTCCCACGGGACTGAGCCTGGCAGGGAGGGGTGCGGGTCCCCTGGCTGCAAAAACTTACAGATTTCGCTGATCTCAGCAGTTCCGCGTTTTCATGAGTGTTGTATGAAGTATGCCCAAAGTCAGATTGCTCTGTGGTGTCCAGTCCATGCAGTTCCTGGCTTTCTACCTACTTTCCTGGAGGAGTAACTAAAACATACAGCTCACCAGTCCGCCATCTTGCCCCGCCTCCGGTTGCTCTTTTAAGCTGATAAATTTGTGGTCATTTGTTACAGCAGCAATAGGAAACTAGTACAGCATGGGGTAATTAGTGACAAGAATATAGAAAACTGAGCAAACAAACAACTAACAAAAACTTCATTACTCCTAGGGAAAACAACAAGCGGTACAATCCAGGATAAGCAACCAGGCAAGGCTGTCAATCATGCATCTATGGTCACAAAAATGTAAACACTGTATATTGATCTAACTTCAGTTATCACATAATTATTTTAAAAAGATACATGTGGAGTGGGACAGAAAGTAAGCATCCACTTGGTGGATTTGGAGGGGGTTGCTGTGTGGGGTGTGCATCAAAGAGACCTAATCTTCATATTTCATTACGGTGACTCTATAGACAGTGCTAAGAGTGAGAAAATAAGGGAATTGCAATTGAGTTTGTTATTTTGGGGTAAATTGCAGAAAGTGGTTGCTCAGATAAGCAGGATGTAGGGAGGATAAACTTTTTTTTTTTAATATAACAAGCCATGTAGAACTATCTTCCTCTTTTAACTATGTGTGTGTTTAGCTTTAATGAGAATGAAATGTAATGTTTAAGGCAATTGTTAACTCCACGGAAAACAAACAAACAAAACACAAAACACTTTTAAACCAAGAAAATACTACAAAATATAATATAATACACTATGAATACTATAAATACTATAAATTCTATATAATATAATATAATATAATATAAATGACTATATTGGGGAGATTGATATAGTGGCATATGTTTAACAGTTATTTTAGAGAGCAAAATCTTCTAGTCTACAGTAAGAAGTCAATAAATAGTATCCAAAATTAAAATCTTAAGAGCTGTTTGTTTGTATACTTTTTTCTTTAATTTTAATGCAATTTTATTGAGATTTATTCACATACCATAAAATCATCCAAAGTGTGCAATCAGTTGTTCATAGTATCATCACATAGTTGTGTGTTCATCACCACAATCAATTTTTTGAACGTTTTCATTACTCCAAAAAATAAGAATAAAAATAAATAAAAATAAAAATAAAGGAGAACACCCAAAACATCTCATACTGTCCTTCCCCATCATTCATTTACTTTTTGTCCCCATTTTTCTACTCATTTGTCCATATACTGGATAAAGTGAGTGTGAGCCACAAGCTTATCACAATCACACAGTCACACCATATAAGCTATATAGCTGTACAATCGTCTTCAAGAATCAAGGCTACTGGATTGCAGTTCAACAGTTTCAGGTATTTCCTTCTACATGTCATTGATTTTAAGAGGCATTATTTTTTAGTATTCCTAAGGATGTGAGCAGGAGACGGGAATGCTGCCAATTAAACCAGGATATTCCTTTGACGGGAAAACACATCACAATTTCAGAGATAGTGAAATATGAGAATATGAGCTCTTTAGAACCTACAAAATATAGTAATTTAATTTAAAAAATAGATTAGTATTAGTATTGGTACTAGGTTTTTCCTTGGCCTATAGTACATAAAGACAAGCCAGTTTCTGAACCACTAGCCAGCCTTGAGCTTGCTGTCCAGCCCCATCTGCAGAGCTGAACGAAAGCAGCAGCACTGCCTTGGCAGTTCATATGAAGCCTCCCTTGGGGTGGGTCCAATTCCCACCTTCCCCTGAATTCTCCTAGTATTACCGTGATCATCTGCCTCACAAGATGGGAGGATGCTATTGGAATTTGAGGAATTGATAATTATAGCTAGCAATTTATCAGAGGGGCAGACAGTTCTTCCCTTGCCTTCATTCATTCAGTAAACATCTATTGAGCATCCTCTGCACCAAGCACAATGTCAGGCACTGGGAATACAGGAGCAAGACCTTTCCTGCCCTCAGGGAAGATCTAGCCTCCTGTTAAGTTGGGCATCTATTAACTATTGCATAACCTACCTTTAGCTTTATGCAAAATGTTTTGCTTATATTTTTAAAATTCTGCCTTGAATTGGTGAAACATTCATGGTAGAATTTAAGGCTCAATATCATCTCTTTCAGGAAGTCTTTCCTGCTCTCTACTGACACATCCCAAGGCTGGGTTAGGTACCCTTCACCTAGACTCCCATAATACCCTGCACGTATATTTCTATGATTGCATTGACCGCATTGTCTTTTAATATCTCTTTTTGTGTCTATCAGATAATATGCTTTAAACTGCAAATAACATAAACCTCTCATAAGGTGACTTAAACTTTAAGGAAATTTATTACCTCACATAACAGGAAGTTCAGAAAGAATATAGTCATTAGCATTGGTCAATTCAACTGTTCATCAATGTCATCCAGGACCCAGATTCGTTTTCTCTCTCTTCTCTGTCATCCTCAACATCAGCTTCATCATCAGTGTGGTGACAAAATGGCAGCAGCATTTCTAGACTTCACATTCATACATTATAATGTCCAAAGGCAGAAGAGAGACTTTTCATATAATTCTCTCTTTGGGGCTACTTTAGTTTCCTTGGCTGCTCAAGCAAATACCATACAATGGATTGGCTTAAACAACGGGAATTTATTGGCTCATGGTTTTGAGGCTAGGAGATATCCAAATCAAGGCATCATCAAGGTGATGCTTGCTTCCAGTGATCCTTGGTCCTGGACTCCTGTTAAATGGCAATGCACATGGTGAACCATCCCCCCCCTCTCCCCGACACACACATTTTTCATGATGTTCAGCTTCTGGCTGCTCCTTCTGTGGCTTTCCCTCTCCCTGTGTCTAAATTTCATTCTACTTACAGAGGACTACAGTGATCCGATTAAGACCCATGCCAATTGCCTTGTGCCATGCCCTAAGGGGATTAACTTTATCAAAAGGTCTACTTACAGTGGGCTCTCACCCACAGGAATGGGTTGTTTAAGAACATGTTTTTCTAGGGTACAATAGCTCCAAACCATCACAGGAACAAAGAGACTCCCCAGAAGTCTCTTTCCTGTTCTCCAGATCAGTACGCTTCTCTTCACATATTACTAATCAAAATAAACTCACAAGCCCATCCCAAAACCAATCCCTGACAAGGGAAATGGTATGGCCCTTGTACCATTAAGTGCCCCGTGGGGGTCCAGGGCCCAGGCCCCCTCCCCTCCATAGTGATTTCACCTAGCAGCCTACTTGACCAGGACAAACATTAGAAGTTATCAGACCTCCCCAGAGGAAGAAAATATGTATTGTTAACAAAGCATTGAAACTCCCCTCCTCGATCACTGTTAACAAATCTCCACACCCTTGTGTCACAAGACCCTGCTGAAACTCTGTTCTCACACCGACCCCCATCCTTGTCCTAACCCTTATAAACCACTCCCTGGCACCCCCTGCTTTTGTGGAAGTGCTAACTTTCATGTTTCCTGGCCTGCTGCCGCCATGGAACCATAACTCCTGTGAGTAAGTCCTATTAAACTCACGTCTAACTCCGTGCCTGGTGTGTTCTTCATCCTAGGGCTAAACTGGGTTGTGACATGCCCTTACCTCCCCCCAGAGCCATAGGTGGGGGATGGGGTAAGCATGGGAAAAAGGTAAATATATGAACTAATGTGAGGTTCTGCTAGAATTTAAGAAGGGTGCAATGGAGTACCAGTAGTGTGCATTACAATGTTTGTATCACAGTGGTTAGTGAGTTCCCCAGTGGGAAGAAAATTTTAGGCTCATCTCTGTATTTCTAGTCCAGATACCTTTGCTGAAAAAAATAAATAAGTGAAGTCAAAGAAACAAAGACAGAGCAATGTAGAGAAGTGAGTCCTTTGTTCAGAAGGGGATTTCAGAAAGGGAGGAGGAGCCCAGAAGTTCCTCCCAAATGTCTAGAATAGGGGTTGGCTAACTTTTTCCATAAAGAGCCAGATAGTAAATATTTTTGGCTTTGTGGGTCATATGGTCTCTGTTGCAACTACTCAATTCTGCCACTGTAGTGCAAAAGCAGTCAGAGACAATACATAAACAAATGGGCATGGCTGTGCTCCAATAAAACTTTATTTACAAAAACAAGTGGTGGGTAGGATTTGGACTGCAGGCTGTTATTTGCTGACCCCTGGCCTAGAACGCAGAGATGGTGAAAGCAGCTATTCCACGTAACCCATCAGCAGGCACCCAAGGATGCCTTTGAAAGGTCACTTCTGTTCCCTCAATGCACTGATGATGTCATTTGAGATGTGATCAGCATGAGCCCTTTGGCCTACTAGGCTGTTTTCTGGATGGGGGCATGAGGCACAGTCATGTTACATTAGAACTAAGAGATCTCAGTGGTCTGATTTATTGGTCTTTAGTCTGCCAAAGTCTGATCCCCATGGGGAAGGTTTTGCACTAGGAAACATTTCCAGGGTTCAGATCCGGTGGTTTTGATGTCAAATCCACAACACTCCCCTCAATCTTGCTCAAGTTAAATGGTGATATAGTATAGGGTTCAAACCAGGTGGTTCAGTACAGGGGCCACTGACACAAATATTTATAAGACAGATAACATAAATGAGGAAAGCAGGCCCAGGTCAGGAAGGGACCCTGACACTTTGGAAAGCCCATGGCCAATCTAGAAGGGGCAGCCACTCCTTGGCCCAAGCCAATTGTTGCCACACAGAAATGTAGACACAGATATTTCTTGCCGGACAAGCAGAAATGCAGATTTCTGTGTGAAATCAGTTTTTTTTTAAAATGTTGGCAACTAATACAAACTCTTTAGAACTATTGAACATGGCATTTTGGGAGACTAAGGAGACATCCAACTGAACAGGGGTGTTTTACGACAGAGAGAAATAGGAGGTAAAAGCTGGTAAGTTAAGGGTAGCTTTTAGAGAACTTTGACTGTTACCCTAAAGGAGTTTACCTATTGTCTTCTAGGTCTGAGCAATCACCAAAGGACTTAAGCCAGGAAGGGACAGATTAGAAGAGCAATCTAAAAAGATTGCTTTGGCAGGGCTGAGGGTGACTAGTTAGAGGTCTATCATTATTAACTCAGTAAGGATAAAGAATTGATGATGAAGGCCTCCTTACTTTTTTCTTTCTCCCACCAGACTGTAAACTCCAAGACAGCAAGGCCTTGTTCTTTGTTGTGTCCCTAGCACTAAGTGCAAAGCCTGGCAATATGGTAAGTGCTCAAAGTTTTTTTAAAGAATGAATGAGAGGGATAGGGAGCAGAAGTGAGGGGCATTTTGAAGAAATGGGTTCATGTGTCAACTACCTCGGTAGGAGTAGAACATTAATGGTGAGAGGCCATGGGAGGCCTGTTTCCTTCAGAAGCTTCTCTGAGAGCCTTGGGAAGTATATCAGTGATGACATCATGTACATAGCCTTTTTTTTTTTTTAATAAAAGCAGTTTTATTGAGATATATTCACACACCATACAATCATCCACAGTGTAGAATGAATTGTTCACAGTACCATCATATAGTTGTGCATTCATCACAATCATCCTTGAACATATTCGTTACTCCAAAAAATTAAAATAAGGATAAAATAAAATTAAAACTAAAAAAGAACACAGAGACCATCCCACACCTCCAATAACTCATATTATTCAAGATTTTCAATTACACATTCACACCATGTAAGCTACATAGTTACGCAATCATCTTTAAGAATCAAGGTTACTGGGTTGTGGGTTGTAGACGGACAATTTTGGGTATTTCCTTCTAGCTATTCCAATACACTAAAAACTAAAAATGGATACCTATATAGAGCATAAGAATGCCCTCCAGAGTGACCTCTCGACTCTACTTGAAATCTCTCAGCCACGGAAACTTTGTTTCATTTTGCTTCCCCCTTTTGCTCAAGACGATGTTCTCAATCCCATGATGTTGGGTCCAGGCTCATCCCTGGGAGTCATATCCTGAGTTGCCAGGGAGATTTACACCCTGGGAGTCAGGTCCCACGTAGTGGGGAGGGCAGTGAGTTCACCTGTCAAGCTGATTTAGAGAGAGAGGCCATATCTGAGCAACAAAGAGGTTCTCTGGGGGAGACTCTTAGGCACAATTATAAGTAGTCTTATCCTTTCCTTTGCAGTAACAAGCTTCATAAGGGCAAGCCCCAATATTGAGGGCTCAGCCTATTAAATTGTCAGTCCTCAGTGTTTATACAGGCTTTTTTTTTTTTTAAGTTCAATTGTATTGAGATATATTCACATACCATACAATCATCCAGTGTACAATCAATTGTTAACAGTAACATCCTATAGTTTTGCATTCATCACCCCAATCTATTTTTTGAACACTTCCTTGTACCAGAAAAAGTGAAAGTAATAATAAATAAGTAAAAAAGAACACCCAAGTCACCCCCCAACACACTCTATTTTTCATTTAGTTTTTTTGTCCCCATTTTTCTACTCAGCCATCCATACACTGGATAAAGGGAGTGTGATCCATAAGGCTTTCAATCACACTGCCACCTCCTGTAAGCTACATTGTCATACAATTGTATTCAAGAGTCAAGAGTACTGGATTGCAGTTTGACAGTTTCAGGTATTTACTTCTAGCTATTCCAATGCATTAACACCTAAAAAGGGTTATCTATATAGTACATAAGAATGCCCACCAGAGTGACTTCTCAACTCCATTTGGAATCTCTCAGTCACTGAAACTTCATTTTGTTTCATTTCGCATCCCCCTTCTGGTCAAGAACATGTTCTCAATCCCACCATGTTGGGTCCAGAGTCATCCCCAGGAGTCATATCCCACGTTGTCAGGGAGATTTACACCCCTGGGAGTCAGGTCCCATGTGGGGGGGGGGGGCAATGAGTTCACCTGCTGAGGTGGCTTAGTTAGAGAGAGACAGAGGGAGAGGGAGCCACATCTGAGCAACAAAGAGGTTCTCTGGGAGAGACTCTTAGGCACAATTATAAGTAGTCTTATCCTTTCCTTTGCAGTAACAAGCTTCATAAGGGCAAGCCCCAATATCCAGGACTCAGCCTACTAAATTGTCAGTCCTCGGTGTTTACACAGGCTTTTAAAAAAGACCTTGAGGGTTCAAATCCTGGTGCTTCACATGGCCTCTTTAGTCTACAAAAGAAAGAAATAATAGGTACCTTGAAGGGTTCAATGGAGCATTAAGTGAAAATTTAGAGATGAGCAATTTGTGTCCTTCCCTGGGGCCTGTCTTCCCAAAGCAACAGCATGACGGGGATGGACTTAAGCTCCCGACCCTGTGAATATTACTTTTGGGATCGGGTGGTGGGAACCGATCTCCCCCGGAGTCTCTGGGCCTGCCCCAACGGAGTTCCAGCCCAGAAAAACAGGGCAACCCCCGCCCTCAGGTTCACATCCCACCCAACCCCAAACTCCTCTCCCTGTGCTCCTTGTTCCTACATATCTCATTTCTTGACCCCCGTCTCCAGCTCCGCCCTCTACCCTCCCACCGCCTCTTCCCGCTCCCTCCTTCACTTCCGTTCTTTCGCCTGCTGCCTCCTCCAAGCTCCCACCCCAGGCCCTCAGCCCTCCCCTCTTCCCCTCCCCCGCCGGGTTGCGTCCCTGCCCTCGCCTCTAATTTCTTCTCCTTCCACAGCGCCCCTCTCCAGCTGCCGGGGCAGCCCCGTGTCCCTCTTGTCCAATGAGGAAACGGCGCAGGGGCGGGGCGAGGCTTGGGCTGAAGCGGAAGTGGTGACCGGAGCGGAAGTGGAGCTGCCGCCACTGCCGCCGCCGCCGCCGCCGCCGATTCCCAGGACTGGGTAGCTGGCGCCGCCGACCCTGCAGCCGCCGCCGCCGCCGCGCTGCCTGAGGAGCGGGCTTGGGAAGGAAGCGGCCATAGTCCTCGGAGCTTCGTTCGGAAGCGCCTTTGCCTCCTGCAGCCTTCCACGGTGAGTGCGACGCGGGGCCCGCCTTGGGCCCCCGGGGGCCCTAGCCCGAGGCTCACCTCTGGCGGCAGCGGCGGCCGCGGCCCCGCGGGTGGGCCTCGCGGAGAGCGGCTCGGGGCTTCCTCGGTTTCTTGCGGCAGCCTGCCGAGCGGCCTTGCTTCGCCGCGGCCCCTCCCTGTTTCCGGGGCTGGGCCGGTTCGCCCCTTCTAGAGGCCGGGGCCTCCTCCTTCCTCTCCTGCGGCCCTGCCCGGCGACGGGGTGCGGCTTCTTACTGGGCCGGAAAGGACGGCCGAAAGGTGGATCCCTGATCCTCCCTCCCCGACTTTTATCCTCGCACGACCCCTCCCTGCGCCTTGGGCGGCGAGAACCGGCCCTTTCAGCCTTGTCACCTCTTTCCTTGCTTTCTGGCTTCCATAAATTAAAATTTAACCAAATGCGAGGGTTGTCGAGCACCAGTGCCCTGCTTGACTCTCTCTGGATGAGTAAGGGGTTTAACTTTGGGAGACAGCAAGGGGCAAAGCCCCCTCCCATTTTGCAGTAAAGCCGTTTCATCATCGTGCACTGGTTTTGGGGCCTGGCCGGACCCAAGGATCCTTGGTAAACACAAGGTTGAGGTTTGAAAATGCATATACTGGAACCGGTTACTGAATCATGACGGATCCCCAGGAAAAATGTCAGGGGCTGAGAATCAGTATTTTCCCACGGTATTTCCCATCATTTAATGCCACGGTCTTTTGTGTTCTCGCTCAATTCTCTGTCATACTGTATGTTAGCACGGTTTTTGGTCTGTAATTTACCTGGTGGATCCCTGATGGCGGGGAAACTGTGGGAGTCGTTTGGGCACTCTTTCTATAGAAGATGAGGACATTTCTTCGGAAATGATGAGTACATTTTTGTCAGAAGATCAGCCTTTTGCAAATGGACAACTCTCATGTAATGGGATTTTCACAGGTGGCAGCGTTGGTAAGACAGGTTGCCAGCCTTTTTTTTTAAATACATGTCTCTTGTCCTTGCCCTCACTGCTTAAAAATGCATGTTTCTTGTCCTTGCCCTCACTGCATTTCTCTTTGGTAAGGGTAGATAGCGTCAGACTCTGATTTTACTTGCCTGGTATGGGAGATGGAATTTGGCAAGATGATGTTATGAACATATAAAATAAGCAGCCACAGGAGCCAAAACAGAAAGGTGAAACACTTGTAAGAATATGAAAATTGTCTGCACTTCTCAGTCTGTCACAGTTGTTGAAACCACACACATATGCAGTTTATAGAATTGGACATGTGGCTATTCAGCCTTTTGCATTTTCCTGCTGGAAATTTATATGTATAAATATTACTTGATTCATAGTGAATTTCTTCTTCACTGTTTCCAGTGCACCCCCTTTCTTGTTTGGGACATCTTCTTTGTCTGGGCCCCTTATTTTTCTTGAATCCATGCCCTTAGTAGCACACAGCTACTAAGTAAAATCTGTCAGGGACCCAAGTTAGAATTTTAAGTGTGGCCTTCAAAATGGAGGGTCAATAATCCAGTAGCAACTGTGGAATTATTTTCCTAGACTTTTTGTTCAATGAGATAAGAAACCATTCACCTGTCTTACAGATGAAGTCTTTATGACAAACAAGGTCATTTGGCCTAGACCACACACCTAGTTTTTAGATTGAATATCCTCATTCAACACTAGCAAATATTTATGGACTGTCAGCCCATGGAGTATGTCTCCTACCCTATAATCTTATAATGTTTCCAAATCGTGCATTGCTTGTGTTATGTTGAAGCCATTTTAGAACTGGAGCTCTATAGGTCAGGGAAGCAGTCTTCATTAAACTAGGCTGAGCAAATTCCCATGAGGCTAGCTCCCTAGGCAGAGTCTCCAGAGATTTGAACCACGGCAAGAAGTACGCTTTGTCCATTTGGCTCTGTGGATACAGAAGCAGAAAGAGCACTGGACCTAGAGTCAGATAGATTTGATTCAGGTTTTGCCTGAATAACATGCCAGATCTTTAGCATGTTATTTAATCTCTGGTTCTTAATTTCCCTATCTCCAGAATTGTCCTGAAATCTTTTTACAAACTGTAAATTGTTATATATAAGCTTTTCATTTTGTTTTTTTTTTTAAATTAGAATTCACTGTTAATGGCTTTTTTTGTCGTTTGCATTATGCAATCCTACCCTGCTTTGTATACATGTTACTTTTAAAAATGGATATATTAATACAGAATTTTACTTTGCATATATTATCTATAGTCATTCTGAGCCCATTTTCCCATCTGTACAATGTGAATGGTAACAGTCTTGGGAGGTTTTGACAAACTCTAATAAGCATCTGGCATTTGGTAGGTGTTTAGTAAATGTTGTCTGACTATATTCATGAACACTTGCGTAGACGTATAGAATCAATCCATTTGTGATTTATTCACCAGCTGATAAGCATAAGACAATTAGTCTGTGATAATAATAGCTACTATTTATATCATTTCCTGTGTGCCAAGATAAAATTTTAAGCACTTTACATGTATTAACTCAGTTTTTCATAACAGCCAACAATAGTTAAATACTATTAACCACATTTTACAGATAAGGAAAGTGGGGCACAGAGAAGTTAAGTAATTTTCCCCAATTCACACAGCTAGTGAGTGCTGGAGCCAGGAATCAAACCCAGGCAGTGTGGATTTGCTCTAAGCATTTCTGGTAGAACAACACATGTATCCTTTTCACATGAACACCATTTAGTCCTTATTTTTTCTTTATGGGTATCCTATTAAAGTAACTGTGTTTGAACAGGAATTTTAACTCTTTGTGTAGCTAGATATAATGTAATTTGTTGGGGAAATACAGCCATTCCAGCCTGTAGGGATTCCAGAATACTGCTGGTGTGCATCAGGAAGCAACCTGGTGAAAAATCCCGTTTCTCTAGTACTTGCTTCATACCAGGGAGAAAGTGCATTGGTTACGTTGTGGCATACTGTTTAACTTACCCATTCCTAGGTTCTTCACCTAATGGAATTTGGTCAGAACCATCATCATTAATTTTTGTCATAGTGCTTTCTCTGTAGATTTTTAGATTTTCCATATTTTGTTGGGAGGAGGAGATGAGCAACTATGTCTACATAAATAGAGAATGCGTTCTAAATTATAACATCCTGTTATGTTACGTACTCTTTCAGTAGCATGAAACAAAGCAATTTTCCTTTAAATGATATCTTAAAGAATGAACTAAAATTTACTTGTCAAGACACTATTAGTTCCTTGGTTCCTTCATTTTTCTAGGGAGATGTAGCTATTCACATTAGCTAAGAGGCAAGAAATTATAGTTATATAATAACACCTATCTAGCTTTAAAATCATTTTGGTCTCTACAGGAATATGATCCTAGTAGTCATCTGTATGTCATGATGAAGAAATGGACAGTTGGAACTGGATTCTGAGAGACTTTTATGAGGGGAATGCTGAAGGAGGAAATAAAGACGATGATGCTATCCATTTTGTGATATGTGTGCTAAAAGTCAATCATTTTAATGCATTCTCTGCTAGAAGGTCTTTTAATATAGGCATAGTTCTGTAGTTCTAATACTTGAAATGAGACGAAAATGATCGATGGCCTGTTTTACCTCCAAAGAGTCATTCCTAGCAGCAGGTTAGTGAAAATGACAAAAAAAAAATCTGGCCAATTCTTTGTTATGTAAGTTTTTTCCTGTACTGATTAGTTTATTTCATTGTTTTTCCTAAGGGACCCAATAAGGAAAGTTATTTCTGAACTGCCTTGACCGGGACAAAGAGATTGGAGGCTACAATAAAGTAAATAATGAATCCTGTTGGTTATTATTGTTTGTCCTCAGATGAGAGCCTTACCTTATAGCTTCATTGACAGTTTGCCGACTATTTGGCCAATGTTGTTTTTAACTTCTGCATTTTATTTTGATTTTTAAAGCCGGATGAATAAGTGTAAGGCCAGTTCTGAAACCTCATTATGATAATTTTGTATTGCTCTTCAAAAAGTGTCCATTTTATTTTTTCCTTAAGCATTGAGAATAATAATTCTTTAGAAGATAGTACTGCATAGAGGAAAGAGCATTAATTTTAAAATTAGTGTTGGTTTAGAGCACGGCTCTGCTGTATATAGCTGTGTGACTCTGGGTGTTACTCTTGGCATCTGTAAAAGGGAACCTCGTAGAATATTTAGGATTAAATGAGTTGATTTGAATCCTTAACTGCTTTGCACATTTAGGCAGACTAGAAATGATGGATTTTGTTGTTGTTATTTACTAAACCAATTAGCTGGGTGTGGCTTCTTATATAGCTATCTAAGATTGGACTTTTGAATGAAAGAGAGGAACAGAAAGTTTTCTAAGGGCTGTTAAAACTCAGTTTGAATCTGTAAATGTAATTGGTAGCTAAGAATATTAGTAAAAAAACATAGTGTTATATCCTAATTACAGCTGAGATGGCTCTTTTCAGAAGTAGTCTAAGACAGACTTAGAAATACAGTTTGTATTTTACAGGTCAGATGTGGTTTACCTACCTCTGTCCACACAGGAAACAACAGCCTTGGTTCACCTTTGGGGGAAAAAAATGCATCAGTTGATCAAATAGTTTCATATTCACGTCATGTTCAACGAGCCAGGCATTGTACTGCACATTGGGTGGCCAAAGATAAAAGTCTGGGTCCCTGCCTTAGGCTCACAATCTGGTGTGGAATCCAACAAAGGCATTTAAAATAAACTGTAATGAGTGCTATAGTTAAATTAACATGTGCCTTTCTTTTAGAAGTCTTTAAAGAAAGTTGTCTGGATTTAAGAGAAATGAGGTAAGTTTCCCTTAACTGGCTGACCTCTTGTTAATGTTTTGTGTGGAATATACTGTAGCTGCTATTTATTTGAGTACTCCCAGTGTGCAGACTGATAAATGTTTGCATCATTATGAGAACTCTGCTAACTAGGTATGCCTGTTTTGTGGATGAGAAAATTGAGGCTTACAGAGGTAAAGTAATCTATGGAGTGATCTGGAACAGCCTCACATAAAAGTTAGCAAAGGTAAATCGAACTGGGTTGTTCTGTTATATTGGTAGTCCCAAAGCTTTTTTAAACTTTTCTTACAGAGTCCAAGGTTGGGACTGTTTTTATGGGTCAAAATTAGCATTGTCTTTTCTGAATTGATCATTTAAAGCCAAGAGGTCAGTTTATTGTCTTGTCTGCTGTTGATTCATAGTTTTGACCTTGGGCAAATCACTTAACAACTCCATTGTTTTAAGCTTTATGTTGCCTAATTAGACATAGTTTTAGCAATGACATTCAACACATGATGTGTGAGAGAGGGCAGAAGATTTTGAAATAGAGGTGTAGTTTCCCTCCACAATTCAGTGTTCACTGGATGTACTTTAGAAATAAATAAAGCTAAAGACTTTATTTCAGATATCCTTGTTTCATTTTCTAACAAAGGGCCTGCAAATGTTTGAATGGAATTAAATTTATTACAGGACTTTGAATTTTGTGTGTAGAATGGCACAAAGACATTTTTAACAGTGGGAGGTTTTGGTTAGTAGTTTTCTTTGACAACCAGAAGTACTTACCTTTTTCTGCATAACACCCACGGACCACCTGTCCTGTTGACTTTCTTGGTGTCTCCTACAGTAGCCTGGCATCTGTTTTTTCTTCAGCACAGTGAATTTGGAACTGAACTTTACTTTTTGGCACTATGGGTGCTCTATCTGGAATGGTACCTCTGGGAATGCTGTTTATTTTCAGTACCTTACTTCATTGAAACTTTTGAGCCTGGTTTTTTTCAGATACTCCTGTCAGTTTCCTTTCTCCAGACTGGTAACTGTTCATCATTTCTTTATCTACTTTGGCCTTTGATTTCTGTTCCATCTAGAAAAACACACAGGCAGTGTATTCATACATCTATTTTTCCTGTCCCCATCTGAAGCTCCCCTTTTCTCTCCTGTGCAGAGCCCTACCATCCGGTAAAACCAGTCAGGACCCAGCCACTTAAACTAAACCTCTTCCTTCTTATTCTGCCTGGTTCCTTCTCCAAGCAGAAGCTTTGTGGCTTTTAAATATGTGCTCTCGTCTCGTATTCCTGCCATTGGAGTTTTTAAGTTTTCGGAGGGTAGGACCACACTGTTCTACTTCTATTTCTTTTGAACGTCTCTCAGTGAATAATCAAAAGAGTTCTTGGAAAAATTGGTAGCTTTTTCATTTGCAGTTATTTCCACACACATTGAATTGTATGTATTACATTTTTGTGAAGTAGCTTCAGATGAGAATATTTGCCTCTGGAGCCTTTACTCTGATGGACACTGTATAGGCATTTTATGTACATTATCTTATTTGGTAGCTCTCAGTGTCCCCTTTTAACATGTGAGAAAATTGAGATTCAAACAAATTATTAACATTAATTAAAGTTCATTATTTGAGTTAAGTATGCTCTTTTTCCTTGAAAACAGGGCTGAAAGTTAATTCTTCTAAAGGCTACAGCTGTCATTTTCAACTTTTCTTCTTTTGCAACGCTTTTTCAAAATATGGATTAGCAGTGGATAGTCCTTTTTTTTCCTCTCCTTATCCTTGGATGTCTGCTATGGCCACTGGGAAGTGGCCTCTCAGAGTTATAAGCCCTGGTAGCAAAGAGCTTTGAGGCAGAGTTGAAAAAGGGGCCAGGTTGGTTCATAGATACTCTTGTTTCATCATTTACTCTTTACAGTTTCATTTATTTGAAGGAAATCTTTTATTTCTTGGGCATTTTTTGAATTATTTTTTCATATAGCTTTCTGTTTATCCGCAGCAGTGACTTCGCTTTAAAAACTTTTCTTACATAAAAGTTTTTATATAAAAAAGTTCTTATATATAAGTTTTTAAAAAGTAATACATGTAGAAAATTAAAAAAGATAAGAAAATGAAGATTACAGTGATGTTACCACCCAGAGATAATACTATAGAAATAACCACTGTTAACCTTTTGGTGTTAACCCTTCTGTTCTTATTTGTATGTTCTTTTGGGGATTGTTTACAAGAATGAAATACTGTTCTGCAGCTTTAACAGATCTTTCCATAACATTAAATCCCTTCTTTTAATGACTATGTAATTTTGTACCATTTCTCTTTTTTTTTTTTTCCCACCCACTCCCCTGTTGGTGGATATTCAGATTGTTTCCAATTTTTCCTTAAGCAATTGCTGCTTTTATCAGCAAATAACTTCCCAGTCCTCTGACTTACTGCAGCCTGTGTCCTAGAACCAATTGACATCTGTCAGGTGGGTGTGCAATCCTGATCTCAGCTATAAGCAGTGTCTTCCTGATGTATGCCAGTCACAAGGAAAGTCTCTTGGCTTACTGGAGAGTTAGACCCTTGCCACCTTTTTTTTTAATGCTTCAGATTTGTTTTCCACTATGCATTGTTAAAAAAAAGATTTGCACATTTTCTGTTCTTTACTTCCCTGTCCCTCATCTTCACAGCAATTCCTCTGAGTTATGTGCTTCTGTCTCCATTTTATAGATTGGAAGACTGAGATTTAACTAGGTCAGGTGATTAGTATGTGGCAGATCATGCTCTTATACATACTCTTTCTTGTTTCTTTTCTGGCCCACCACATATTAGTAGCCTGGTTCTTTCTGCTCTCCCAGTAATGATTTGTTGAGAAATTAATAGATATTTATTTGAACATTCATTTTGTGCTTGGCACAGTTTTAGGCATTAAATGAGAGAAATGTGGAGCTTTCTTTTGAAGGTACACATGTGAAACAATGGTAAACGGTACAAGACTCAGCAGCTGTACCAAAGAACAACGTAAAGAAGCCCTAGACTGTGTAATTGATGATAGATGTATTTGGATTCGTAGGCAGAATATATCAGTGGGGGTTGGAAGGCTCTCCAACCCAAGAAGGGTGGGTAGGGTTTGCAGGAGAGCATTCTAGATGAAGACAGCTACAAAAGTAGACTTGGGCATGTTTGAGCATGGCATTTATAGGGCATATGGTGATGTCCAGCTGAGAGAAAAGTACATGTTGGAGAATAGTGGATGAGAAAGCCTAACAGGTTAAGTGAGGTAGAGTTTAGATTTGATGGATTAGCCAAAAGGGAGTCATGGAAAGTTACTGAATTAAGAGTGGAGGCGTGACTATAGAGAAAGTTTAGGAAGAGTAATTTTTTTTTTTAGGGTTTTTTTTTAAATTCATTTTATTGAGGTATATTCACATACCACGCAGTCATACAAAACAAATCGTACATTTGATTGTTCACAGTACCATTACGTAGTTGTACATTCATTACCAAAATCAATCCCTGACACCCTCATTACCACACACACAAAAATAACCAGAATAATAATTAAAGTGAAAAGGAGCAACTAAAGTAAAAAAGAACACTGGGCACCCTTGTCTGTTTGTTTGTTTGTTTGTTTCCTTCCCCCACCTTTCCACTCATCCATCCACAAACTAGACAAATGGGAGTGTGATCCCTGTGGCCCCTCCCAATCCCACTGTTACCCCTCATAAGCCACATTTTTATACAATTGCCTTCAAGATTCATGGGTTCTGGGTTGTAGTTTGATAGTTTCAGATATCCACCACCAGCTACCCCAATTCATTAGAACCTAAAAAGGGTTGTCTATATTGTGTGTAAGAGTGCCCACCAGAGTGACCTCTCAGCTCCTTTTGGAATCTCTCTGCCACGGAAGCTTATTTCATTTCCTTTCACATCCCCCTTTTGGTCAAGAAGATGTTCTCCATCCCACGATGCCGGGTCTACATTCCTCCCCGGGTCTACATTCCTCCCCGGGAGTCATATTCCACGTTGCCAGGGAGATTCACTACCCTGGGTGTCTAATCCCGCATGGGGGGAGGCAGTGATTTCACCTTTCAAGTTGGCTTAGCTAGAGAGAGAGGGCCAGGGAAGAGTAATTTTGAAGTAGGGCACAGAAGTACAAGTAATTAGGATTTAATGTGCTTTTGAAGAATAGGTGATTTGAATTTTTGAGAAAAAGAGAACTCTACCAAATATGTACTTTTATTATCCTTTCATTTTGGGATCTGTTCATTTATACAGCAAATATCTGTTCCTATCAGTTATATGTGGGAGATATGCCCTAAAGGACCTTATGGTGTAGTAAGGGATTTAAGAGATATATACAAATAATTTTAGTTCTAAGGAAATGTTATAAGTCATTAAGAGAAATATAGATGAAGTCCTTTGTGAGATTGTTTTCCAATATAAATAAAACGCAAGACACATGTAATTTAAAATTTTCTAGTAGCCGCATTGAAAAGTAAAAAAAACAAGTGAAATTAATTTAAATATTTTTTCTTTAACCCAGCATATCCAAAACATGATTTCAGTATGTGGCACTAGCCACACTCAAGTGAATAGCCACGTGTGGCTTGTGGCTATCATATTAGCAAAGGGTTAGTCATGCTCTGAAGAATCTTCTATGCAGAGTAAAAGGGCAAAGATACTCCAGGTAGAGGGAGTGGACTCAGTGAGCAAAGACATCAAGACAGAAGAGCACATTTCACATGTAAGGAAACCATTTTGTCAGAAGCACTTACTGTGTTGAAGGCATGTTCTATGGAAAGTCTGGGAAAATAGGTTGGAACACTTTCACTGATGGGAGTAAATCTAACTCTCTACTGTGGGCAGCAGGGTACTTTAAAGAATTTTGAGCAATAAGTGACAATCAGTCCTTTAAGAAGATGGGTCTGACAGCAAAGAACTTGGGAGGGCAGTGATATTGAGAGACTGAACACAGTGGGAACAGAGCAAGCATGGATGGGAGATGTATTGTAGATGTGGAAATAGGAACAATTTCATCTCTTCTATGTCTGCCGCTGTCCTCTAAACTGCTAGGTGTTGTGTAACCATTTCCTGTTGAAATTGGTCTAGCTGCTTCAAAATCCACGTTATGTAAGTCAAAAGTTTTTTAAGCAGTAGGCATCAGAATATTTAGCTATGAATTCTGTTTGTTGTTAAGTTGTGTGTGTAATTAAAAAAAATTAAACCGATTATGGATACTGTATCCTTACTGTATCCTAATGGTTTTCAATCTCCAAGAGTTTCTCCCAAGGAAACTTGAAATTCTTGGTGCTGTACCGGAAAGGCCACATTTTGTTTTGGGAAATAGGGAGTATACATTTCAGAGGTCCCAAAGAGTGGCCATGATTCTTTTGAGAAATATGATTTAACTTTTAATGCTTGTGAAGGAGATAGGAAGAGGGGAGGATTTGATTTTGAGACTTCGTAAGGCCGAAGAGTTTCTTGGCATCCTTTAGCAATTTTGATCCTTTGTATTTCTCTATTACTCTGTTATGATATTGCATGGTTGGCTTAGCTCTGAATCGGCATTTGGCCCACATGTTCTTAATTGGAATCTCTCATAGGTAGAGTTGTATGGGTGCTGTTTTGTGAACTTTGAGGTAGGCCACTAAGTGAATGCTAACTATGAATTAGTCTACCAACTGGAAGTTTTTTAATGTTCATTCAGTCATTGGAAGTTGGCCTCCTTTTGCTGTACTTGACATTTTTAGGAACAATGAAGTAGGGTTATTTAATGATGGAGATATAGTCTTGATCTCAAAGACTTCTTGGTTAAGAAAGTTAGACATACTTTCACAATATATAATTTAAAAATGACAGTGTATTTTTGAGGTACTTGTATCAGAGTAAATTAGATTCTGCTAACAAATCACCCAACATCTCATCTCAATGTCTTAACCCAACAAAAGTTGGGTCTGCAGGAGGCTTTGCATTATAGTTACTCTGGAATGCAGGTTGCCAGAAACTCCGTTTTGTGACTGCACCATCTATACACGCCTTCTAGGTGGCTGGTATAGGACACGAGAGACTGGAGAATTGCATATAGGCATTTCACAGTTTCAGCCTGAAAGTAGCATCATTTCTGCTTATGTTTCATCAGACAGAACTACCATATAGCACCTCCTAATTGCTGGGAGGTTGCTGGGAAATATAGGGGAACAAATGGAGTATTTCATGAGGGTTACTATTTCTGCCATAATGTCAATCTAGTGACATAAGTGAAGATGTCAGCTGGATCAAAGTAGTCTTGCATCACTGAGTGTAAACTTAGAATTAGTAAGCCTTATATAGGACATGGTTTTGAATATGATTTAGATAATAAGCAGCAGGAAGAAACATTGTAGTTCTGAACTAGAGAAGCAACTCTTCCTGAATTGCATAGATTTTGGGTGTATCTTATCATTGTGCTCCACTTAATAAAACCTTTTTATGTGGTGGGGTTCAGTCTATAGAATTTCTCTCTTGAATATACAGAAATGACTTTTGAAGCAAAGCCATTTTGTTAGTAGAGATTATACTTTGTTTTTCAGTTGAGCCTTAAATTGTGATACCATGTATAAAATAATTTTAAAATTTGTTCAAAAAATACTAACATTCCTACCACTGTTTAAAGTGGTATTTCATCTTCTTATACCTTAATATATCAGCATATTTTATGCTGTGTCCCACAGATAAGTATTTTGAAATTTAAACTGACAGTACCCTAGAACCTATAATCTATTGGTTAATAAAATTTTTTAGCTATGTATTATCCAAAAATTACTGCACCCTCTATAAATAGTGGGTATTATATTAGGGAATAGATTAAGGTGAGGTGAATAATTTAAGGAGGTAGTCAGTGATCAATGTATAAAGAGTTTGATAAAATTATAAACTGAAGTCACAACGTTTTGTGTCTTATTTCAGAAAAGCTTTTATAAATGAACTCAATTGTGGTTCAAGGTTCTGTTGCTGTGCATCTTGTTGAGTACATTTCATATCTCTTGCAACCTCTACCAATGTACAAAATTAATTCTGGTATTTATATATAAGGCTTTAAACTTCACAGAGTGTCTTCACTTATATTGGGTCATTTGTTCCTCACAGCAGCCCCATAAGAGAGTTCCTGGTGTTTTTATTTTCCTGTTAGAAAACTGAAACAAGGTCATACCACTAGTAAAGTAGCAGAGCTGTTGTTAGTTAGAGCCCATATCTGCCTTCAGTTAGTTTTTGTTCTTCCCTTGCAGTGTGCCCTTGTAACAAAGTTGCTAAATTGCAGAAGATATAATAATAATAATAATAGCTCCTGTTTTCCAGGTGCCTGCTGCTTGATAGCCTCTGTCAAACATATCATTTAAAATCATATCCTTTGCTTCAGGATTGATTGAAGTATTTTTTTTATGGGAAAAAACAGGTTTGGTCAAAGCCAGACAATTCTTGAAAGTAGTTAAATTTGAATTCTAGGTTCCTACCATATCTACTTGGAGTATTGCCCTAGGCACAGATCTTACCTTCCCTCAACCTCCATTTCTTCAACTTTATAAAAGGGGGAAGTGGTTGTTTTGAACACATTTGTCCTGTAGAACTGTTGGGAAAATCAGTTGACCAAAATAATACAAATGCCCTAGCAAAGTACCTCACCCTATAGGTGCTCAATATATGCTCAGTATTGTTGATGGTATTTCAAAGTAGATGCATGCATTTAGGCATGCTTCTGTTCAGGTGGATTGGAAGAAGATTCACACATACATTTTCCTGGGCCCTGAAGCCTCACATTTGTGTTCTCTTTCTCTTGTTTTAGGGAATGACCATGGATAAAAGTGAGCTGGTACAGAAAGCCAAACTTGCCGAGCAGGCTGAGCGCTATGATGATATGGCTGCAGCCATGAAGGCCGTTACAGAACAGGGGCACGAGCTCTCCAATGAAGAGAGAAATCTGCTCTCTGTTGCCTACAAGAATGTGGTAGGTGCCCGCCGCTCTTCCTGGCGTGTCATCTCCAGCATTGAACAGAAAACCGAGAGGAATGAGAAGAAACAGCAGATGGGCAAAGAGTACCGTGAGAAGATAGAGGCGGAACTGCAGGACATCTGCAATGATGTTCTGGTAAGAGGCCAGCATTTCTGTTTTAAACAATGATTTCTAAATAGTATTAATTTAATGTACAATGCAAACTCTCAAACAGCTTATGAGATAGAGGTGCAGACTTTTTGTAGCTAACTTTTAAGCATAGGATGTGATTGTCTCACCTCCTGCTTGATCAAAGCTTGCTCATCACTTCGGGGGTATCCTCTCTCAACTAGAAGACCTGTGAGAAAGAATACCATTAGACACTGCCTCCATCTTTTCTTGAAATTAAGGCCAGAAAGATAAGTTATTGTATATATGGGTCTGGGTAGTGATGTCATCTCCAGTGAGGGAGGACAGTCAAGAAGCTGAGCTGCCTTTCAACCTCTCCCCAGCCTTGCCATCATGGTATAAAGTCTTGTTTTTGTCTGAAAGTTAGGCATGTCCATCAGTTCAGGGATAATATCAAAGCCAAATCAAAAATGGTTTGGGGATTCTTCTCTCCTGTGTTTTATGAGTCTTAGTCAGATGATTGATTCCTGTCTGCTTTCCCTTGACAGGTCTGGGGTTGGTGGGGAGGGATGCATATCCTAGAGCAAATCATGATCATATTGTCTTTCCCTCACACCCTGAGCCCACTGGGAACTTTTTTTTTCTTCCAGGTGAAATCAGGTAAAAATGAACGGTGAGGGCTGCTTTGAAGGGAAAAGGAATTCACACTTGTGGATCTACCTCCTCCCCTGCTGGCTGCCTTTCCGAATTACTGCCCATGACACCTTTCTTTTGAAAACCAGTACAAAGCTTGTCAGCCTTCCAGGCAGTACTCTTCCTCCCTAAATCATAAGGAGTTATAACCTGTCTATTTGTAAAGAGTATTAAAACTACTGCTGCCCCTTGCATCTTCTCACTTTTGATTGATTAAATCCCCTTATAACTAAGCTTTTGCATTGAGCTTCTCTTTTTATTAGACTCATGGTGTAAGAGTGTCATGGCTAAATTTGTTTCCTGTTGGTAATTTGGGGGTTTGTTAATGGTGCACTAATTCCTGAATGTTAGGTACATCTGGTATTCAGATGAAGTATGGCATGCATTCCAAAGGCAAGAAAGTTCCATAATTCCTGAAATGTAGACCAGCTTTTAAGAGCATCTGAAACAATGTGAAGAAGAGCATGGTTCTTACTGCCTCTTAACCAGTTTTTCAGGATGCCACATTCTAAAACAACTCTTCGAAAATATTGCTCTGTATACGAAGCGTGGACTCCTTCAGAACTACTTTTGTTGTAAGCATAAATGTTTAAAGGAATTTATTTTTAATAATAGTATTAGCTACTCTGAGTGCTTACTACATGCTAGGTACTTTATGTCCATTAGCTCATTTTCCCTCAGAGGTACCCTAGGAAATGACTATTATGATATGATCCCCCATTGTACAGTTGGGGAAATATGGGCTCAGTGCAATTAGGTAATATGTCCAGGATCATACAGATAGTAAGTGGCCAAGAAAGGATTTGAATCCAGGTCTGTTTGATTCTAAACTTAGTTCTTGGCAGTTTTGTTCATCTTTCTTCCCAAGATGGAAGTCTTTTTTTTTTTTTCCTCTAATTATAGAAATAATAAATGTTCTTTGCTTAAAAAAGAAAAACAAACAAAAAGAACAGGGCAGAAGAGTATAAATAAGAAAGTAAAAATCACTTCTAATCCTATGACCCAGAGAACCATTATGGACATATTGCTGTATATCCTTCCAGACTTTTCCCTACATATTTGTGTGCATGCACAAATCTTTTAATATTATAGTAGGATTCATGTGTTATTTATAATCTTTATTTCACTCAGATTTCTTGGTAGAGCCTTCCCATATAATCAGTGTAGTTCTACATTGTCATTTTTAAGGCCCGCATAGCATTCCGTTATATAGCTACACTTTAATGAACCTCTTATGGATGGTCAGAAATGATTTAACTCTTAAGGATGGAGGATCCATGCATCTGCTGTTACGATCTGGGCTAAACAACATGTAAAAGCTTTGGGTGAAAAATCTCTCGCTTTTTTTTAATCTTCAAAAAATGATATAGAAGTGGTAGTGTGTTTCTTGAGTCTCATACATAGTTGTAATATCTTGTAAATAATAAGATTTTCAAATTCTTAATAGAATGTAAATCATTTTTTAGGAGCTGTTGGACAAATATCTTATTCCCAATGCTACACAACCAGAAAGTAAGGTATTCTACTTGAAAATGAAAGGAGATTATTTTAGATATCTTTCTGAGGTGGCATCTGGAGACAGTAAACAAAGTAAGTACATTCTTTAAAGAAATCTGAGCAACTGAGGAGCCAATTTTCTGTCATAATGCCTTGTAACGGTTTTTGCTTTGTCTCTTCATCATAGACACTAACAGCAGAGTACTCAGAATTTAAAAGACCACAATGTTGGGCTCACCTGTGATGAACAAGGTTATAGGGGTTGACAAATCAAAATGTATCTAAGGGACAAACTATGGAGAGCATTAAAAGTCTGGTGTAGTAGTACATTTAAAGAAAGCTTTATTTTAAGTATTATTTGGTAGCTTTTTTTTTTAGAGGCAAAACTTTAAAATATTTGGTGGTATGAAATCACTGCAGTGATGCACTTCTTTTATCCCATGTATTATGGTCATAGTGATAATTATTGCTCTGCTTTATTAGTGCCTACTACTACCAAATACCGTAGAGTCTTTTTTATTCCTCACACACCCTTGAGTTTTCGTGGGAGTCTGCCATATTCTGAGAAGGAAACCAAGGCTCATGGAGGTTTTCTCGTGCTCTAAGCCACGTACCTAGTGAATAAGAGATGGGATTTCAAGTTTGGATCTGTTGACTCCAAAGCCGGTGATTTTTCTACTCGAGCACATTGTTTTCCACGTTCTACCTTCTTAAAGTTTTATCTGCGTTTCTTTACTGCTGAAGTAGTTTTTGTCATATTGCCCCTGTTTTTCCCCAAAGGACTTAATATAGTATTTGGCTTAGAGTAAGCATTTAAGGGATGTTTGTTAATTGAATGATAGACACACAGACACCTGATTTGATAGGTCATTTGCTCCAGCACAGTTTGGTAAAATAATTTGATAGTGGGTCTGGTGTATGTTGCAACCTATGAAAGAACCCCCAACCTTGAATATTTTTCATCTTTCTTGTAGCCACTGTGTCGAACTCCCAGCAGGCTTACCAGGAAGCATTTGAAATTAGTAAGAAAGAAATGCAGCCTACACACCCAATTCGACTTGGCCTGGCACTTAATTTCTCAGTCTTTTACTATGAGATTCTAAATTCTCCTGAAAAGGCCTGCAGCCTGGCAAAAACGGTGAGCGACCTCTGGTTTCTGATCATTGTAAAACAGTGCTTGTGCTTCTGGTAACTTCTAATAACTTCTTTTTATTATCTTAACATAACTCATTGTGTTAGACTTTCTTGGAGACTTTCTGGAGTGGGGATATACCTTTTATGAAATAAACGTGGACCTCTTACTTGTTTATTTCTTTTCAACTGTCCTGCTGGGTTTTGTTTGACTGTTTTGTTTTTGTTGTTGTTGGATTACTGTTTTTTTTTCAGGGGGGGAGTACTTTAGAGAATTAAGGGTAAAGATAGAGTAGTTTGCTGTTCCTTGTCAAGCTCATTACAGCATTTGAGGTTATGGCTGCATAAATGAAGGAAATCAGATCACTTTTTTTTTCTTTTCTATATTACTGCTTATTATCTTTTCTTGGTTACCCAGCTGCCTTTTCCACATAGTTTTTAATCTTTCAACATGCTTGCTGCTACTCTAAAATGTTTTAAATGGAAAAGTTGTTTGAAATCAATTCTCAGAGTTCCATCTCTTAATCAAATAAGATTTAGTGGTGTGAATTTCTCTGTTCTCCTTTTATCCCTTGTATACATAGCTTTTCAGTTTTAGTTTACAAACAAAAAAGGGATTACTAGAAATGTCTTTGGTGATTAAAGATTCAAGTGAATTTGCCTAGAATGACTGTGCTGGATTAACAGGAATACCTGCTGACTTATTAGGTACAGCAGAGTTCTTACCTAGGAATTTTGTCATTATTGGTGGGTGCTTTGTAAACAATTAAAAAACCAGGTAATAAGAGCCTATGTTCCCCTAAGTACTCTACAGGAAAAGGAATTCTATTCATTTGTTAAGGGGTACAAAAATTGTACTAAACTAGCTCCAGAGAACCTGTGAATTTTGTGCTAATGGCTCTTTGTTTTAGGCATTTGATGAGGCGATTGCTGAGTTGGATACACTGAATGAAGAATCTTATAAAGACAGCACCCTGATCATGCAGTTACTTAGGGACAATCTGACTGTAAGTATTAACTAATTTCAGTGACTATTTCTGGATGGTTTGTAGTCTGTTTCCTATTCACCTATTTAACAATTCACTGTATCCCTGTCTTAAGAGGATATTTGTACCCTTGTTAAGTGTAGTTAAAATTTGAAATTGTTAAGTAGACTCTGAGTGCTGTGAAGATTTGACCTTTGTGCAGTCCTAGGTATCTGCAGTGATACAGGGAGAATTTTAAACAGCTGAGTGAGATAGGATTATACTGACTGGGCCACCTCCCTGAGCAAATTTTAGTAGCTTTACTTTGATTATAGTTTTGTTTTTCTCTTGCAGCTGTGGACGTCAGAAAACCAGGGAGATGAAGGAGAGGCTGGAGAGGGAGAGAACTAATGCCTCCCATGCTTCGTGATCTGTTCAGTGTCACTCTGTACCCTCCACATATATCCCTTTGTGCGATAAAAAAAAAAAAAAAGAATCCTATGTCACCTTTCAATTTTTCACAGCCTCAGCCTAGCAAAAATGGTCCATGGGATAAATAGCTGGTATTTGTATCTAAAACTCAGATTGGTCACATAAATGCCACGGCATTCTGAAAGTTTTGATTTTGATTAACATTGACAGGATTACTGTGTGTTAAATTTTTTAAAAATGAACACTGTGATTATGGGGTTTTGTAATTTAGCAGAACTCTTACTGGTAGAAAAATAGACCTGAATTATGTGTAACTTTTTGGAAAGTTTAATCTGATTATCAAAATAGTCACTGAAATACAATTCCATTGTAAAGTTGTACAGAAAGTTATAGAGATTATATTGTGACGCTGGGACTTGGAGTGAGACACCCTATCAATTGGCATTCTGGTTGAATAGTAACTCACAGTAGTTCTGCCTGTTGTTCAGGGGTTATAGACACTTGACCAGGTTGGGCTGTTGCCACTCAAAAGCTCATGACCACAAATGTCCACAGTGTCTTCCTCTGAGGAAACTTGAAGCCTGAAGTTGACATTCTTTGTGGCAGATAACTGGGTTATGGCACCACAAAAAGGTCCAGTGCTCATGTAACACACATAACTAAACCCCCTTTCCTACAGCAATGTGTTATCAACTTTGCAGCTTGTGCTTCAGTAGTGGAATCTGTTTTCCTTGTAACCACCGGGCTATAAAGAAAAAGAAAGCCGTGTATCTTAAGAATGGTCTTATCTGCTTACGATAATACCTTTAAGAATATTCTGCAGAGGTTAGATTGCCTGTCACTTGAGGAGTACTCAAATCTTTTGGACACTTCCTAGCTTGGGGCTTTAAAATTTTGAAATCTCAACATTCTTTCCCACTGTCCTTTATGAATGTTGACTTTGGTTTTCTCTTCCCTCTCTAGATTTCTGTCCTGCCTCCTTTATCTTTTTGAATTCTATCTTTGTCTTTTGTTCACTGTTTAATACTGTATGGGCAGGGAGGGGGTGAGAGAAGTCGGTGGGCACCAGGGTGAGCAAGCCTTGCCGCAAAGAGTAGCGAAGAGCTGCCAGTGCCGTAGCTCTGTCTTCCTCCAGTTCTCAGCACAGTTGTTGCTCTTCAGTCCTACCAAGATCTGAATTTAAAAATGTATTTTTAAATATTCACAATTCCTCCCTGTATTGCAGTCAGCCCTGATAATGCCTGTTAGCACCTGTCACCAGATCTCCCAAGTGTACTCATCTAGCTAAGTTCTCAGACATGTTTAAACAAGACCCTATAATGAAGGGATGTTTCGTGAGCATGGCAGGAGTAGCCAGGCCTGTCAGTCTCACAGTATCACCCCTCTATCTTTTAACATTCCATGTAGCTGTAGAGTCCATCTGTTTGTCCATCTGCTGAAATGAGAAAACAAAAATTCATGCACTGATTTAAAACAAACCAAAAAAGGAAAAAAACAATTTAAAAAATCCCTTTCTAGCTGAACAAAAATGTGCAGTTAATACTTGGCGCTTGATAAACACAGTAGTGAATGTGGAACTGAGCCTGTCTGTATATCTGGTAGCTCTTTCTTTGTTTTTCCTTACCAGTATTCTGCCTAATGTTTGCTTCTGTGATGGTTATATTGCCTAGCAAGCACCCGTGGTTGTGAAAATAGTATAGCAAAAAAAGAAAAATCCCTGGTTTTTGATGTACCTAGACTAATGTATGTCTTTTAAACAGTTGTAGTTACACCTTACATGGAATAATCGGGAAAAGTGTAAAAATTCAAAAGTGAAATAAAAAATTTTATCAGTTGGTTGCCTGTGAATTGATGTGTTACATCATCTCTATCACTACCAGAACTAGACAGTGATTCTGATCACACTTATTTTCAACTCTACACTTATCTTTAGGCAGTAGCTTGCTCTCCTTCAGAACCAGAAGTCAAGTTGTTACAAAGGGGAAGAAATTACCATTCATTAACACAAAGCATCTTTCCACCTATAAACCTGATGCCTCTCCACCTTCCCCAAGAAACCACCCAGGTGTTAGGTCCTCTTTTGTGGCTTGTAAGATTTGGTATGAGCAATTATTCTGTGTGGCATTCAAGCACACCCCCCTACCATCTTACCCTTTCATCCTGACTTGTAACCAAGTGGTGATGAGAGATGACTGCTTAAGTCTTGGTTATCTCCAAGGTTATAACAAACTGTCATCTGTCCTAACACTTTATGATTAGTGTGCAGTACTGTTATTTTTCTCATGGGATCTGCCCACTTTGAAAAACATCCACACTCCAATGGGGAGAGGAAAAAACTCAAGATCGAGGGGAATTTTCTAGCCCAAGATTAGAATTGGTCCAGGCTTTCTTGCTGCTGTGAAGGTGGACAGCTAGACTAGCTCCTCCTCCCTTGGTCCTGAGCTGCTCCACCTGGCTCAAGTCACCCCCAACCAAAGATCAGGGGGTGTGTATCTGCAGCAACAGGGAAACCAGGGGCATTCTCCATGAGAAGCAAGGTGAAGAACTGCTCCAATGGATTGGAATTGTTCAAAAATGGCTTTAACCACAGATTCAGGCTGCAAGCGTCTCAGATGGGCGGGAGTGGCTTATTGCTCAGCTTGGGGGCGCCACCTCGTACTTGCTTTTCTGTTCCCAAAGAGGCTGGGTCACAAGTAACATGGTGAACCTTCTTGGGCCCTCAGGTGGAATGGCTTAGCCAGGTGAAAGAGGGCCCGGAGTATCCGAGTAAGAAGAGGTTTTGACAATTTAACAGCCAGTGTCACATGAGGCCGCCTTCTCTTACGGTCTCAGGTTACAAATCCTTCAACAACTCGGCGCAGAAGGGTGGAACTGCATCCGGGCCCTCTCGGTTAAAAAAAAAAATTTTCAGGAGGCTGGATAAAATTCTCTACACAGTTTTGGAACAGTATCCAGCTCGGCATTCTACTGTATATATGTAAAACACGCACAAAACGCACCGTTTAATCCTTGCGAAGAAAGGACTCGTCGCCATTTTTACAGGGAAAGAAAACGGCCCGAAAAGCAATAACGTATTCAAGGATTAGAACCCAAGCCTCCTGCCTTCTCAGCCCTCCGCCCTTTCTAAATCCCACCCAGGTCTCCGCGGCTCTACCCTCGGCTGGGTGAGCGCGTTCCCCTCCAGGGCGGGGCAGAGAAACCACCCACCTGAGGCTTCCAGGAACTTTGAAGGATCCCAGGTGCGGCGCGGGGGGAGGGGAAGGAGCCGGAGCGCACCCGTGATTGGTTCGCAGGGCCCCGGGGGCGCTTAAAGGAAGCTGTGGCCCGACCCTCGAGAGCGAGAGGACCCCGCGCCACCGTCGCCTCCCGACGTCCAGACGCCGTGAGCTCGCGTGGGCACCGTCGGAGGAGCGGCGGCTCCGGCCTCCCGGCCGCGCAGCCCATCATGAACGCCAGAGGCTCGGGCTACCCGCTCGCCTCGCTCTACGTGGGCGACTTGCATGCCGACGTGACCGAGGCCATGCTCTACGAGAAGTTCTCGCCTGCCGGTCCCATCCTGTCCATTCGCGTGTGCCGCGACGTGGCCACCCGCCGCTCGCTGGGCTACGCCTACATCAACTTCCAGCAGCCGGCCGACGGTGAGCCCCCGGGGAGGGGAAGGGGCAGAGGGGGGTTTTACGGACGGACGGACGGACAGACAGACAGACACATACGGATTCACGCCTGGCTGGGCACTCCGCGCTTTCATTTCTGGCTACTCTTGCATCGCTCATTTTGCAGGCAGGGAAACCGAGGCCCAGGGATCCCGGGCGTTGAAGGGGGTCCTCCTCCTGGGAGGCTCTGAGACACGAACTAGCAATGAGCGTGCGCCTACCGTGCTGGCTGGTATCGCTCCGCGTTACAGAGAAGAGGCTACTGGGCCCAGAGAGAACAGCCTAGGGCTTTAGGGTGGGCAAACCTGGATAGACACCCAGCAGCTGAGTCACTTTGGGCAATTTACTCCACCACTCCCAGCCTCTGTTGTCTCTGAAAAATGGGGATCCTAACTGCCTTGTGGAGTGGTTGTGAATATGGGGGATACAGAGCACCTAGTGAGGAAGAGGCCCAAGACCACACAGCTGGTAAGTGGGGAAGCCAAGAGATCTGGGCCTTGGGCTTGGGCTATTCCACGTAGTAACTGCACCTGGGGTGTGCACCTGGCGTCTGCACCAGGTGCCTCCACCTTCCTGAGCGTCCTCTACTCCCAGGCTCCAATACCAGCATCTCAAAGAAGAGCTGGTAAGAGAGGCCACAGCCTGTGAGATGGGAACCTCTGCACTTCCGTTGAGAGGGGAGAAGAGAAAGATTAAGAGCACCCCATCTGGAGAGTGGGATTTTGAGTAGGATTTGACTCCCGCATCTCCGTTTCATCTGTAAAAGGGGGCTAAGACTTTCCTCAATAGCATGGAAGAACTGGGGGAACTGGGGTCCATAAAGCATATCCTGTATCACTTGTTACATTCCAAGCACGTAATAAGTGATACCCTAAGAAAAATAATCCAGAAACTTAATTAAAAAAAAAAAAAAAAAGGCCCTCCCCAGCCAAGTCCAAAAGAGTGTGTCTACTCCAGGGCTCCTGGTGAATGGAGAGGTTCCCCTGAGCTGGGGGTTTGCTGGGAGGAGGGGCTGTGTTCCAAGGCACCTGTTCCAGCAGCTAACTGAACTGGATTCCAGAGAGTTTTTCCTTTGCTCTGCTTTTCCCCACCCCTCTGCCTCTTCCCATCTTCCTTGAAGCCCTGTGAGTGAAGCAGGACCTGATCTTTTTGCCTCACTTCATAGATGGGGGAAACTGAGCTCCAGAGAGAAGGGATTTTGCTACTTGATGTTTATGGCAGGACCAGGCAGAAAACTTAGATTTCCTGAAACTTGCTCCAGTGTTCCTCACAGTCCCCCTCCCTGTCCCTGAAACTTTGAGCAGGGAACAGCATATTTCCTGTGCTTACATGACAGTGGGAGAGGGGACAAGCCATAGCAGTGGCAGGAGGATGGGCATAGGTGGCTGTTCTTGTACATACTAAAACTTAGACCAAAACCCTGCTTTGTGCTAGGCATACAGTTCAAGACACCTAGTATACCTCTTAACTTTCAGTCTGTCCAACTACCTGGAGCTGGGTGGTATTAAAGCCCTTTGGCAGATGTGGAAAAGCTTCCTCACTTTCTGGTGAGGAAACAGGCTCAGAAAGATGAAGTGCCTCCAAAGTCAGAATATTTGCACCTCTGAGCTTTAATTTCCCCAAATTTCTGCTACCCAATGTAATATGGATCCTTCCTTCATATTCTTACCTACACAGTGTGCTTTAGAGGCCAGAATGGACCTGGCTTGGCCACTGACCTCTTCACCTTTCTGAGCCTCAGTTTTCCCATCTGTAAAATGGAATAGGAATCCATGTTCTCCTGACCACAGTGGGGAGTTGAATGAGAGCATAGCTGGAAAGTGGGAGGAGCACCTTACACATGAATTTTTTATGCTTCTCCATCCGGAGCCTGCAGGTTCTTATCTCAGTTGAGACCTCAACAGTGACTTTCTTGGCTCCCAGTTAAGCAGGAAGGCTCACCTTGGGAGCTCAGGGAAAGAAAATTCCTTTTAGTTCTTCCTTACTCTCCTTCTCCTCCTCCTGC
The DNA here is from genome assembly GCF_015220235.1 of Choloepus didactylus. Lineage (NCBI taxonomy): Eukaryota > Metazoa > Chordata > Mammalia > Pilosa > Megalonychidae > Choloepus > Choloepus didactylus. Next base: position 48,689,229 of record NC_051325.1, read on the forward strand.
CTAGCGGAGCGGGCACTGGACACAATGAATTTCGAGGTGATCAAAGGCCGGCCCATCCGTATCATGTGGTCCCAGCGAGACCCAGGACTTCGCAGGTCAGGTGTGGGCAACATCTTCATCAAGAACCTGGAGGATTCCATTGACAACAAGGCCTTATATGATACCTTCTCCACCTTTGGAAACATCCTCTCTTGCAAGGTGCGTGTACCTCTTTGGGAGAATCTGTGTCATACACCTGTGTGGTAGGGAGATGCCAAACAGCACCTTACTTCACAGTTTACAATGTCCTCTTTATAAAGCTCCAGGTACAGAGCTTTACAGTGAATGGTAGCTATTAGCTTACAGAGGTTTCCTGTGTATTGGTTAGCTCTTGCTGTGTAACAACCCACCCCAAAACTTAGTAGCTGCAAACTGTAACCATTTGTTTAGGGCATAATTCTGTACCTGGCAATTTGGACTGAGTTCAGCTGGGTGGTTTTTCTGGTCTTCGCTGGGCTCCCTCATTTGTCCCCTGAGGTTGGCTAGATGGTTCTACTTCTAGGAACTCGCCGGCTGCTGTCTGGGACATCTGTGCTTTCCTCCCTGTGGCCTTTCATCCTCCAGTTAGCCCAGGCTAGTCTTATGGCAGTGGCAGAGTTCCAGGAGACAGAGTGGAAACTCATCAGCTTCTTGAGGCCTAAAGTTGGAACTGATACACAGTCACTTCCTGTGCATTCTATTGGTAACAGCTAGTCACAAGGCCAGTCCAAATTAGGAGCAAGGCCCCCACTCTGATCAAGATGGCAGAATATGACACTTCAGGGCTCTGTCCTCTCACAGAAGCTTTGAACAACTAGCAAGAACTGGCAGAACTGGCTCTCTCAAAGCTCCAGAAAATAGATAAGGACCAAAAAAAAAGACTACAGTAGCAGGGTGAGTGCCAGATCAAGAAAAAGGCTACTTAAAAGCAGTGTGATCTCATGGTACTCTGGCTGGCCCCTTCCCCATCCTCACTGGCTGAGCTTGGAGCTGGTCCATGCTTCCAGTGTAGATCCCTGGTCCCAGTTCTGGAGGGAGTGGTGTAACCCTCATGCACATACTGAGAGCATGTACATCTGGCCCAATCTGTCTGACGGTGACCTGAGGGACCCTCTATCCCAGAATTTGCCCTGTGTATAAAAGGCAGCTTGCTGAGCTCTGCTACAGGATGCTGTGGGAGAGCAGTTAAGTGACTGCCTGGTGCAAGGGATTGCTGGCTATAGGACATATAGTGTGGTGCCCTGGACTATGAGGAAACTGTATCCTAGGGAAGAAGGAACATTTGCATTCTTGTAAACGGGAATTCCTATGGCTCCTCGCCATGTCCAAGAAAAGGTGCATGTGCAGCAAAGAACAGGGAGCCCCTGTGCTTTGGATTGGAGCTATTTTCTAACCCATTTATGGGTAAGCCTCGAAAGAGAGCACTTGCACAAGTCAATCTGCAAAGACAAGGTTCCCTTTTTTTTTTTTTTTTTTTTTAAGTTCCTGGCAATCAAAGAAGTTTATGTTATAATACTGGGTGGATACAAGCTAAGGGAACAGATGCAGAGTCTAAATTCCAGCAATAACACATTAAAATATCAAAATGTCCAGGTTTCAAGAGGACAAAGCATATAAAGAAACAGAAGTGATGGCCGAGTAAAGGAAAAGACTAAAACATTAGCAACCATCTATAAGGAAGACCAGACCTTGGATATAACAGACTTAAAGAAAATTATTTACACACACACACACATACACACACTCTCTCTCTCTCTCTCTCTCTCTCTCTCTCTCTCTCTCTCTCTCTCTCTCTCTCTCTCAAAGAGCTGAAGGAAAACATGGACAAAGAACTAAGGGAATCAGAAAATGATAGATGAACACAAAGAGAGTATCGATAGAAATTATGAAAAAGAACCAGACAGAACTGAGGACCACAGTAACAGAAATAAAAAATACTGTGCAGCAGTAAGAAGGAACAAGGTCATGAAACATGACAAAATGGATGAATCTTGAAGACATAATGCTGAGTGAAATAAGCCAGACATGAAAGGAGAGATATTGTATGTTACCACTAATGTGAACTCTGTGAAAAATGTAAAATAAGTGTCATATTGCAGAATATAGGGGACCTAGAAATAGCAGCTGAGGTAGAGGGAACAATAATCTAATAAGAACAGACAAGATAGTGAGGATAATCTTAATGATATGGGAATGCTCAGGTGTGCTATGGTTTGTTAATTTTCTTTTGGTATGGTGGGAGTATGTTGGAGGGAATAAAATTATTTCAGGATTTTTTTTTTCCCTTTGCTTTGCTTTGGAGGTGTTTTGTTTTGTTTTTTTGATAAAGTAATTAAAAAAAAAATTCCCTAGAGGGGTTCAACAGTAGATTGGAGCTGGCATAACAAAGAATCAGAACTTGAAAATAAGACAACTGAAATAATTCAGTCTGAGGAACAGGAAGAAGAAAGAATGAAGAAAATTTAATGGGGCCTGTGGGACACCATCCAGTGTACCAGTATATACACTGTTGGAGCCCCAGAACGAGGAGAGAGAGAGAAAGGGGCATAGAGAATATTTGAAGAGCTAATGGCTAAAAACTTCCCAAATTTAATGAAAGACATGAATATATACATCCAAGACATTCAAACTCTTAACAGGATAAACTCAAATAGACCCATACTGCAGCATATGATAGTCAAATTGTTTGAATGCCAAAGATAAAGAGAATTCTGAAATTCACAAGAGAAAAGCAATGTGTCATATACAAGACAGCTTCAAAAAGATTAAATTCCACTTTCATTGGAAACCATGGAGACAAGAAGGCAGGGGGATGGCATATTTAAAGTGCTGAAAGCAAAATAATTGCCAACCAAGAATTGTCTTTCTGGCAAAATGGTCTCTCAAATATGAGGGAGGGATTAAGGCATTCCCTGTTCAAGAAAAGCTGAGGGAGGTCATCACCACTGGACTGGTCCTACAAGAGTTTTACAGGGTATAAGGAAAGGACAATAGGCGATAGATTGAAGCTGTATGAATAAACATCTCCAGTGAAGGTAACAATGTGCCCAAATATTCATGCCAGTTATATTGTATTTTTGGTTTGTAGTTCCACTTCATACTCCTTACAGAATCTAAAAGGCAGTGCATAAAATGTAATGATAAATCACTGGTTTTGGACTCCACGTATAAATATGTAATTTGTGACAACTACATAAATGTAGGGAGTTGGAGGGGTATAGAAACATGGTTTGTGTGTGCTATCGAAGTTAAGTTGGTATCAAAGCAAACAAGATTGTTAAAAGACTTAGGATGTTAAGTGTAAGCCCTGTGGTAACTAAAGAAAATATCAGAATACGTAAGCTTACAGAGACAGAAATTAGAGTGTAGGTTGCAGGGAGGTGGAGAACAGGGGGATGGGGAGTTAATGCATAATGGGTATGGTTTTCTGTTTGGAGAGATGGGAGTTTTAGTAATGGAATGTGGTGAAGATACCACAATATTATGAATATGATAAATCCCATTGAATGGTAATGCTTGGGAGTGGTTGAGATGGAAAGGTGTAGTGTATATGTGTTCCCACAATTAAAAAAAAAAAAAAAAGACTAAAGGGACAATGATAATTAAGTACAATACATGATCTTGAATGGGATCTACCAAGGAAGGGGTAAAGATTCAAAGGGACATTAATGGGACATGTGACAAATGAAAAAATTAGAATATAGACTCTAGGCTTTATATCAGTGTTAACTTTCTTGAACTTGAAAACTGCACTTAAGGTGGGTACACAAGTGAATGTCCTTCTTAGGAAAGTACATGGCAGTATTGTGTTCAAAGAGTATGATGTATATGACCTGTATTCAAGTGTTCAGAAAATGGATTGATAAATAGGTAAGTAGGTTCAGTAAATATGGCAAAATGTTAAAATTGGTGAATTGGGTGTTGGGAGGGTATAGGTTTGTTTGGAATTCTCTGTATGGGGTTTGTATTATTTTTTAAACTGTCCTATAAGTTTAAAAGTACTTCAAAATAAAAAGTTGGGGGGAAAAAAAAGACATTATGGGGCAAAGTGTGTGGCTACAGGATGGCCGTTAATTGGGGCCATCAAGACAGTCAGTGAACTACACCTTGTTTTTAAGATTCCTTTTGTACTGGAACGTTAGCTCCCTTAGAGCAGTGATGCTGTTCCGATTCACCATTGTATCACACTACTTAGAATAAGACCTGACACATAGTAGGTGGTCAGTTAATAATCTGCTGAACAGTTGGATGCTGTGCTGGTTTGAATGTATTATGTCCCCCAAAATGCCACTATCTTTGATGTAATCTTGTGTGGGCAGACATATCAGTGTTGATTAGACTGTAATTCTTTGAGTGTTTCCATAGAGATGCGCCCCACCCAACTGTGGGTGATGACTCTGGATAATTTCCATGGAGGTATTACCCCACCCATTCAGGGTGGGTCTAAATTAAATTACTGGAGCCATATAAATGAGCTGACAAACAGAAGGAACTTAGTGCAGCTGAGAGTGACATTTTGAAGAGAAGCTATAGCCAAGAGGGACACTTTGAAGAATGCCCAGGAGCTGAGAGAGGAACTGCAGTTTACAGAGACGTTTTGGACACAGCCTTTGAAAGCAGACTTTTGCTCCGGAGAAGCTAAGAGAGGACAAATGCCCCAAGAGCAACTGAGAGTGACATTTTGGAGAGAAGCTGAAGCCTAGAGAGGAGCGTCCTGGGAGAAAGCCATTTTGAAACCAGAACTCCGGAGCAAACGCAAGCCACTTGCCTTCCGAGCTAACAGAGGTTTTCTGGACGCTATTGGCCATCCTCCAGTGAAGGTACCCAATTTTTGATGTGTTACCTTGGACACTTTATGGCCTTAAGACTGTAACTGTGTAACCAAATAAACCCCCTTTATAAAAGCCAATCCATTTCTGGTCTTGTGCGTTCTGGCAGCATTAGCAAGCTAGAACAGATGTCTTCTCACTAGAGAAGGGCTCTGATGTCTCTTTCACTTTGTAAATGAGGGAGTTGAGGTTCAAAGGGCATAGAGCAGATCAGCAAGGGCCTGATCAGAGGGCTTAGACCTGGATGTTTGCCTCTAGGTCTGTGAGGGTGGCTGGTCAGTTACCCTGCAGCCTTTGGAGGGTCCACCCTTCTGGGAGGAAAAGGGGAGTGATGATGACCTCGCTTTGGGACTCCTCTTTGAGCACACCTGTTATGTGCCAGATGCAGTTCCTGAGTTCTTAGTTAGGCCTCACAACCCCCCTGTGATTCAGAAGAACAAACTGGGATGTGGAGAGGTAGGGTAACCTGCAAGGGGTTCTCAGTGGTAAAGAGACAGGCTGTTTCCTGCCTTCAAGACTCTCAACTGTGTGATTTATGAAGTACTTTCAGTGTGCTAGGCTTTCTGCATGTATGGCTGTATCGGCACCTCACAGTGTAAGCAGTAGGATCCCTAGGTTACATTTGAAGACAGGGGCTCCGAGAGGCTGTCACCTGTTGGGGGTGGGGGGGTGAGGAGGAGGAAGGCAGTGGCAGAGCTCCAATTCACACCGATGGATTTGCCAGTTTAGTTGAAACCAGTTTAACAGGGAACAGAGTGTCTTTCCCTCTCATTCAGGCCTTGAGGTTTCCTTTGGGCCACTGAGGATTGGAGAGGAAAGCTCTGTGTGGTTCAGGCAAGTCTCTGTAGGCCTAAGGAGGCCCCATTGTGGGCCTGGTTAGAGCCCAGGTGTTCTGTGCCGTCCCTACCCTTGCGGAGCCCCAGGCTGATTGGAGATAGAGAGACTTTTAGGAATAGCCAGAACCTAGGCTCCGAGAGTGAAGTGTAGTGGTTCGAGCAGTCAGAGGCTCAGGAAGGAAGAGAGCCATGAAGCCGGTGAGGAGAGGTTTCTGTAGCACGGTGGGAGGAGGGCTAGACCTGGAGTTAGGCCACCTGAGTGCAAGTCCCAGCCCAGCCAAACTTCCTGGGTTCAAATCCTGCCTCCTGTATGTCCTGGCTGTGAGACCTTGGGCCAGTTGTTTAACCTCTCTGTATTTCAGTTTCCTCTAAAAATAACAGTGATAGAACCTACCTCATAAAGTTGGTGCAAATTAACTGAGTTAATCCATACAGAGCCCTTGAAAGGTTACCTGGCACACTGTTAAGCATCTAAGTGATAGTTGTAGTAATAATAATGAAAATAACCATATCTGCTGGCTGGCTGACCTTGGACAAGTCATTTGTTCTAACTTTTTCCAATTGGGCGTCTGGGCTCAGAAGTTAAGAATTGCCTGGAAGGTTCTTATGACAACTATAGTAGGATAAGTATGTGATGCTCTTAGCAGGTGCTTGACCCAGAGTGGAAGAGCCAGGGCTTGAGTTGAAAGTAGGACTCTGTTTGGGGTTGGAGGGGTGGGGCATGAAGAGGTGCTGGTGTGGGTTTAGAAGCAGGACTTGTGCAGGGAAGTCTTGTCTGGCCAATTGGAGAACCTCAAATGCCAAGTCAATGTAGTTCTGTGGAAGTAGGAGTTATTAGAGGTTAAGTCCCGAGGACATGGGCAGAATTAGATTTTAGAAAGAGGATCCTGGTAGTCAGTATGGAAGCTGGGTTGCGAGGCTCCTAGGCAGACGATGCCAGCCACTGAGCAGAGCTGGGGCCGTGGCTGCAGGACTGGCTGGAGCCATTGCCAGCTTGGCGAGTCGCTGAGACCAGGTGGGTGGTCTTAGTTCAAGTTCATAAGAGACATGGGGACTGTTTGCACTAGAAGGTCCTTCCCGTTCTTACGTTCTATACTTCTAACTTGAGTTGGGAGGATTACAGAATGGGAGTAGGAGGTTTGTACATCTTTTTAAAAAGTTGAAACAAGTTTTTTATTGAAAAAATACATGAATTTCAACATAGAAGGGAATAAAGTGAAAGAAGTCTCCGTCCCTTTAATTTTCAGCCCTACTCCCCCCAAATAGTTGCTGTTAACAGTTCTGTGTGTGTCAGTTTCAGAACTTTCCATGTGTAGATGCCTATATTAACCCAAATGGGCTTTTTTTCCCCAATTAAAATGTACTGTATACATAATTCCATGTCAACCATGTAGTCTACCACCTTCTCTTCAACCACACACATGTAGTAGACCAGTGGGAATGTACTGTAATTTAACTAGTCCCTTCTTGATGGATACTCAGCTTGTTTCTAATTTGCCCTTAGAAACAAGGATGCAGAAATGGGGGTTGAATCTAATTGTTTTGCCCCTCACCTTAGGAAGATAATTAAAAACTGGTCTCTGGTATAGATGAGACCTGTGTTCTGTCTGAACGTTCTAAGCACTTCTCACTCTGTTCTCTTAAGCAAGTGAATTAACCCCTGTGAGTGTGGGTTTCCCATCTGTAAAAAGGGGCTGTTGTAAGTGGGACATAGGATTGTCTTTCACATGCATGTAGCAAGTGCTCAGGTATTCATCGTAATTGCCTTTACATTCTTTTCTTCCTGAACCTTCTGGATGCTCTCCCTGCCTTTCTTCCTGGTGGCCCAGGTGGTGTGTGATGAGCATGGCTCCCGGGGCTTCGGCTTTGTCCATTTTGAGACCCACGAGGCTGCACAGCGTGCCATCAGCACCATGAACGGGATGCTGCTGAACGACCGCAAAGTGTGAGTGGCCGGGGCTGAAGGCACAGAGTCACGGCACCGCCGGCTGGGAACTGGCACTGCCCGCCACCGTCAGACGAGCACCAGGCACCAAGCAGCAGGCAGTGTCCTTTCTAGCCGGGTGACCTTGGACAAGTCGCTTCAGTGTCTCAGGACTTGCTCCTTCACGTAAAAATTGGTTGATGATTTGCCTTAGAAGATTGTTCTGGGTAGTAAATGAAGTGATGATTTTGAAATTCTAGGGGGATGGCTAATGGCCAAATCGTCACTGGACTTAATGATTTCACTGGCTTTCCAGCCCTTTCAGCCTGGCTGTGAATTTTTTCCTTAAGCCTTTTGTGTTGTTTCATGGGATTTTTGGATGAGAAGAAAAAGTATGCATGTGCTTAGCCTGCCCTCTTCATACGATGAAGTCTGGTATCATTCCTACTTTACAGATGGGAAAATTGAGATGCAGATGTGAGAGAGAATCTGCTTCTTGCAGTTTCCCTCCCCCCGTTTTGAGTCTCGCCATGCTCTGTGCTGGGGAGTGAAGGAGGTGCAGAGCTGGGAGGCTCACAGAGAGTCTTTTTTTGTCCAAGGTTTCTCAGGAAAGGCTCCTCTCAACAAAACTGAATCTTGGCAGGCATTTTCCAATTCTCAGAAGGATGGTAACTTTTTTAGTTAGAATTTACTCAAGTTTATCTTTGCCTCTGTTTTCTTCAAGTTTTAGTGCTTGGTATAATTTGTTTGTGCTAATGTGCTGCAGATACCATGAAAATTTCTTAGGCTTGATCCCCCCCCCCTCCTTTAATATAGGATACTTTCTTAGATGTGTTTATATGAGCTTGGAAATGCAATTTAAAAAATTCTCTTTAAGTGCTTTCTGTCCCTCCCCATTAGCAATACTGGCATGAACCGGGTCTGGTTTGCTTGCCACTGCTCGCCCAGTGCACCCAGTATGTGCTAAATAAATAAGTGAATCCCTGTGACCTGAGTTGATCCCCAGTGTTGCAAGAATGAAAAACGGAGGCCTAGATAAGTTAAGTGACTTGCTCAGGGTCACACAACTAGGCAATTGCAGGGCCAGGATTTAAGCCCTCATCTATCCAACTCCCAAGTTCATGCTCTCGTCTCTTGAGCTCTCAGCTGCGTGGTATACAGTAGGAGTTCTGTGTACATTTGTCACAAGGGTTCAGTCTCTTAGCCTTATGTTAGGAACAAGCTCTGGAACATATAATCTTGGCTGCTGGAGGTGTTTGGACTTGGATGTATTCCATCTGAGGAGAATTTCCCTGTCCAATTTCCTGGGGAGGCCTGGGGAAGGGCTTCAATTTCCCCAAGTGGCCCAGGGTTGAGGTAGCAGGTGGCTGATGGCTGGTGGCTGCCCACCCTGTTGGTATGTCCACAGCTTTGTTGGCCACTTCAAGTCCCGACGGGAGCGGGAGGCAGAGCTGGGGGCTCGGGCCTTGGAGTTCACCAACATCTACGTGAAGAATCTCCAAGTGGATGTGGACGAGCAGGGCCTGCAGGACCTCTTCTCCCAGTTTGGTGGGTGTGTCCTCCAAGGCTGGGGAAAGGGGTCCGTCACTGTCTCTCTTTTTACCCTGCCCCCAGGTCTGCCTGGGCGGAAGGGCCCTCCTGGGGCTCCCTGAGGACTTGTGGGAGACAGAGGTGGGGTGAGGGGGACAAGCTGGGGCTTCCCATACTCCCCTCTGAGCCAGGTTGGTCCTTCCCAGGGAAGATGCTGAGTGTGAAGGTGATGAGAGACGACAGTGGTCACTCCCGAGGCTTTGGCTTTGTCAACTTTGAGAAGCATGAGGAAGCCCAGAAGGTAGGAACCTCTCCAGGGCCCTGTTCCCATGGGGAGGCATCAAGCCAGGACTAGGAAGAATGGAGATCAGGAGCAGGGTGTGGGGGGAAGCGGGCGTGCTCAACCGACCATGGAGGGGAAGAAAGTCCCTCCTGAGCTTGGGTCTAAAGGAGTGGGAGAGTCCTCTAAGCAGCCAGGGCCCTTCCTGCTTGTGGTACAAAGCCAGAAAGCTTCATCCTCCTTTGGTTGCTGTTTCCCTGCTACCCCTAAGGTTGGCTTCTTTTTTTTTTTTTTTTTTCTTCATTTTTATTGAGATTGTTCAGATACCATACAATTATCCAAAGATCCAAAGTGTACAATCACTTGCCCCTGGGTACCCTCATACAGCTGTGCATCCATCACACTTAATTTTTGTTCAATTTTTAGAAACTTTTCATTACTCCAGCCAAGAAATAAAGTGAAAGATGAAAAAAGAAAAAAAGAAAAGGAAACTCTAATCCTCCCCTATCCCTAAACAACCCCCCTCAATTGTTGACTCATAGTATTGATACAGTACATTTGTTACTGTTTATGAAAAAATGTTGAAATACTACTAACTGTAGTATATAGTTTGTAATAGGTATATAGTTCTTCCCTATATGCCCCTCTATTATTAACTTCTAATTGTATTGTCATACATTTGTTCTGGTTCATGGAAGTGATTTCTAGTATTTGTACAGTTGATCATGGACATTGCCCACCATAGGATTCAGTTATATACATTCCCATCTTTTGACCTCCAACTTTCCTTCTGGTAACATATATGACTCTGAGCTTCCCCTTTCCACCTCATTCATACACCATTCGGCGCTGTTAGTTATTCTCACATCTTGCTACCAACACCCCTGTTCATTTCCAAACATTTAAGTTCATCCTAATTGAACATTCTGCTCATACTAAGCAACCACTCCCCATTCTTAAGCCTCGTCCTGTATCTTGGTACCTTACATTTCATGTCTATGAGTTTACATATAATTAGTTCCTATCAGTGAGACCCTGCAATAATTGTCCTAATGTGTCTGGCTTATTTCACTCAGTATATTGCCCTCGAGGTTTTGTCATCAACCCATTTTTTTTTAAATATGGTTTTGTTCACTCACCATATATTCCATCCCAAGTAAATAATGGATGGTTTTCTGCATGGTCATACATTTATGTGTTCACCACCTTCACCACTATCTATATAAGAGCATCTACATTTCTTCCACAAGGCAGGAGGGAGAGTCAAAGAAGGTACAGAGGCAAAAGAAAGAGGAAAAAAAAAGACAGCTAGGAAGCAGCAAAAGGAAAAATAACCTTAAATCAAAGTAGAATAAAGAATCAGACAATACCACCAATGTCAAGTGTCTAACATGCCTCCCCTATCCCCCCCTTATCTGCATTCACCTTGGTATATCACCTTTCTTACATTAAAGGAAGCATAATACAATGATTCTATTAGTTACAGTCTCTAGTTTATGCTGATTGCATCCCTCCCCCAATGCCTCTGCATTTTTAACATCTTGCAAGGTTGACATTTGCTTGTTCTCTCTCGTAAAAGAACATATTTGTACATTTTATCCCAGTTGTTGAATACTCTAGATTTCACCAAGTTACACAGTCCCAGTCGTTATCTCTCCTCCTTTCTTGTGGTGTCTCACATGCTCCCCACCTTCCTCTCTCAACCGTATTCATAGTTACTTTTGTTCAGTGTACTTACATTGTTGTGCTACCATCCCCCAATATTGTGTTCCAAACCACGCACTCCTGTCTTCTATCACCCTGTAGTGCTCCCTTTAGTATTTCCTGTAGGGTGGGTGTCTTGTTCACAAAGTCTCTCATTGTCTGTTTGTCAGAAAATATTTTGAGCTCTCTCTTATATTTGAAGGACAGCTTTGCTGGATAGAGGATTCTTGGTTGGCGGTTTTTCTCTTTCAGTATCTTAAATATATCACACCACTTCCTTCTTGCCTCCATGGTTTCTGCTGAGAGATCCACACATAGTCTTATTAAGCTTCCTTTGTGTGTAATGGATCGCTTTTCTCTTGCTGCTTTCAGGATTCTCTCTGTCTTTGACATTTGATAATCTGATTATTAAGTGTCTTGGCATAGGCCTTTTCATATCTCTTCTGTTTGGAGTACGCTGCACTTCTTGGATCTGTAATTTTATGTCTTTCATAAGAGATGGGAAATTTTCATTAATTATTTCCTCTATTATTGCTCCTACCCCCTTTCCCTTCTCTTCTCCTTCTGGGACACCAATGATACGTACATTATTGTACTTTTGTTTCATCCTTGAGTTCCTGGAGACGTTGCTCATATTTTTTCATTCTTTTCTCCATCTGCTCCTTTGCGTGTAGGCTGTCAGGTGTTTTGTTCTCCAGTTCCTGAGTGTTTTCTTCTGCCTCTTGAGATCTGCTGTTGTATGTTTCCATTGTGTCTTTCATCTCTTGTGTTGTGCCTTTCATTTCCATAGATTCTACTAGTTGTTTTTTTGAACTTTTGATTTCTGCCGTATACATGCCCAGTGCTTCCTTTACAGCCTCTATCTCTTTTGCAATATCTTCTTTAAACTTTTTGAATTGATTTAGCATTAGTTGTTTAAATTCCTGTATTTCAGTTGAAGTGTACGTTTGTTCCTTTGACTGGGCCATAACTTTGTTTTTCTTAGTGTAGGTTGTAATTTTCTGTTGTCTAGGCATGGTTTCCTTGGTTATCCAAATCAGGTTTTCCCAGACCAGAACAGGCTCAGGTCCCAGAGGGAAGAAATATTCAGTATCTGGTTTCCCTGAGGGTGTGTCTTAGAAAATTGCTCCACCCTTTGATGCCTCGGGTCACTGTGCTTTTCTGCCCAGCAGGTGATGCCTGTTAGCCTATAATTCTTGACTGGTGTGAGGAGGTATGGCTGTGTTCCCCCAGGCTCTGGGGTCTGGTTCTGAATGGAAAGGGCCCCACCCCTTTCCTCCTAGAGAAGACAGACCCCCCATGGGGAGGTCATTAGCATTTCAATGGTCTTGCTCTCTGCTTGTGCTGTCTCCACCCTTCCCGGAGTCACAGCCCTGGAAACTGAAAATGACTGGGGCTTTCTCCACTGAGCCAAGAAAGAAACAGATAGTCTCCTTCAGACCCAGTCCAAGGCGACCCTCCGGCTCTCCCAGGTCAGTCGTCACCCAAAGCCTCTGTCTGTTTTTTGGGGCTGCGTACCTGTAGTGAGCAGTTCACACTCGCTACTTAAAACCCCAGTTGGAGCTCAGCTGAGCTGTATTCGCTTGCTGGGAGAGAGCTTCTCTCTGGCACCACAAGGCTCTGCAGCTCGGGCTATGGGGGAGGGGGTCTCACGACTTGGATCCGCAGGTTTTACTTACAGATTTTATGCTGTGTTCTTGGGCATTCCTCCCAATTCAGGTTGGTGTATGATGAATGGATGGTCTCGTTTGTCCCCCGGCAGTTATTCTGGATTATTTACTAGTTGTTTCTGGTTTTTTGTAGTTGTTCCAGGGGGACTCAGGTTGGCTTCTTTTTATAGACTCGTGTATGGGAGCTAGGAGAGGCCTTTGAGGCTATCCTTTCCTTGAATTGATTGGGGGTGGGGATTGAGGCCAGGGAGGGAAAGTGCCATGTTATTTATTACTTCCAGGCCTTTGAAAGAGCTGTTTTCTTAAAACATTTCCCATCTCCTACTCTTTACCCCAGTGCTGTCCAATAGAAATATAGGTGAGCCATAAACGTAATTTAAAATTTTCCAAAAGGTACACCAAAGCCATGTGTGTGTGTGTGTATGTGTGTGTGTGTATAAACTGAAGTTAATATTAATCTTATTCAACCTAATATATTCCGTGTATTATCATGTCAACATGTAACCAGTCTAAAAATTGAGACTACATTCCATTTTTGGTGCTACTCTTTGAAATCTGGTACTTACAGCAAATGTCAATTTGGACTAGCCACAGTTCAAGTGTGGCTAGTGGCTGTGGCTGCCATATTGGACGGTGTAGCTTCAGGCTATTTAATTCCTGATTTTTGGTCTCAGCTTATACTTTCCCTCCTGGTCTTCTGATGAGGGGCACTTCACCTCTCTGCCCATCCGTAGCACAGACAACTGTGTATGGAACTGAGGGAAGAGGCTGTGTCTCATTTCCCCACTAAATTCTAATATTGTACCTACTAGTAGGTTATAAATATGTATTTGCTGGGCAAGTGAATACTCCAAGTTCACACAGTTAGTGATAGAGTTGGGATTAGAATGTCTTACGTGGCCTCCCACCATAAGATCCTTTTCATGGCCACTGCCCATTAAAATCGTTGGACACGGAAGACCAGGTTAGGGTGGTTTGGGCTGGAAACCTGGATCCTGATTCCAACTTGATAGTAGCTGCTTTTTATTCAGCACTTTCCATGGGCCAGGCACTGTGCCAAGTGTGTTGTATACATTTCATCACTTTCCCACCAGGGTGGGCTCTACTATTAGCCCTGTGTTAGAGGTAAGAAAATCAAGGCTCTACGAGGTTGCAGCTAGTAAGAGAGAGACCTGGGATTAGAACCCAGGTGTTTCTTATTCTGGAGTTTTCTTCTTAACCAGATGGTTCCCTTGAAAGATAACTTGTGTGCCCTTGGACAAGTCCTACCCTCTCTCTTGGCTTTGTTTTCCTCAGCTATAAAATGACAAGCTGGAGTAGACGGGCAAAGGTATGGGGTTCCATAGACTCCAGGGTTTTAGAGACTTTGGTAATAACCTTTAAAACTGATATGGAACAGTCAGAGGTGCATATTTGGGTGGGGAAGAAAAGTCATCATGTGAAAAAATTACTAATGAACTGATTGCTTAAATGAACTTACTTTATACATTTCTCCTGACTAACACAAGTGTCATGCAGCCAAAACTACTGATGAATTAAGATCTGGCAAAGCTAGGCCAGTTACCAGAAGAAAAGAAAAATCAATGTGGGTTTAAGATACAAATGTTTCATTTAAAATTTTAAAAAGATGATTAAAGTCCTCACAGATTAGCCAAAAGGATTCTTTTGTGCTGTGAAATCAAATTTGATGTGAAGACTGTCAATCAGGCTGTCATGCAATTTTGAAAGACTTATGCTTGTTCTTTGTTTTCATAATCAGTATGTAGAACCTACATTTCACTCTTCAAGATGGTACCCTAATCCCTTTTTTTTTAAAATCAGCAATATACTCTGAAATGTTGTCATGTCCCCCTCCCCCCGTTTTTTGTTTTTTTTAATTGGATTCACATTAAGGGCTTTTTTCCTGGTACTAGTTATCCTCAGCTAGCAAGGCCATCCTGGCCATCCTGGGTGGCCCCTTCTAGGCTCAGAAGATGGGTCGGAGGGCAGGGTGGCTACCAAGCACGTGCTTTCCCCTTCTCACCGCAGGCCGTGATGGACATGAACGGGAAGGAGGTGAGTGGGCGGCTGCTCTACGTGGGCCGGGCCCAGAAGCGGGTGGAGCGGCAGAGTGAACTGAAGCACAGGTTTGAGCAGATGAAGCAGGACCGGCTGAATCGTTACCAGGTGAGGGTCAGGCTCCTGGTGAGAATACTTATGCATACAGCAATGAGAATGTGACTCCTTCCTCTAGCATGTCCACTTCCAGGAACTTGGCTCAGGGTAGGATGAAATGGGCACTGGGCTGTCCTTCACTGCCTTGTTTGTCACACTGGAAGAACTGGACACAACCCAGTTGCCCAGCCGTAGGGTTTGGCTGAGTTGTTCTTGGTTTTGGTCGGGATTATCCTTTGTGTGGGAAGACTTAGTCTCCCTTACTCCCACCCAACAAATGCTGGTTGTTTCCGTCAGTCATAGACAACCAAAGTGTCCTCCATAATTCCAAATGCCCCTACGGAATGTTCTCCCAGTTGAGATAATTAGATCATATATGTTATATCTGAAAGTGAGAATGTTGTATAGCTAGTAAAATTAAATTAATAAATTATAGATCAGTGATTTAACTTTTTGAGAAATGAACCCCTTTAAAAATGTTGATAAAAGTTATAGCTCTATTGTGGAGAGGTGTGTATGTATCACATATTGATGGCTCTCAACAGGAAGGGTGTTGGGGATTGAATCATGTCCCCCAAAAAAGGCATGTTCAGCCCCAATCCCTGGTCCTGTGAGTTTAAATAGGTCCACTTGTAAACACAACCTTTGAAGATGTTATGAGTTAAGCTGTTCCCAAACTGAGTGAGGGTGGGCCTTATCCCAACATGGCTGAAGTCTTGCCATTCTAGCAGAGGAATCTGGACACAGAGAAAGAAGCCACAAAAAGCACAGAAGCTGGAAGTCAGTGGACTCAGAAGACAAAGAAGACACTGCCATGTGCATTGCCATGTGACAGAAAAACCAAGGAACCCCCATAATTGTCGGCCAGCCAGAATTTACCAACCCCAGGAAGAAGCAAGCCTTCTAGCTTCTGAAACCATGAGCTAATAAATTCCTGTTGTTAAGCCAACCCATTGTATGGCATTAGTTTTAGCAGCTATAAGAAACTAAAACAGTTTCTGGTACTGGAAATTAAGAGTTCTATTACAAATATATAAAAATATGGAAATGACTTTGTGATTGGATAGTGGGTAGAGGCTGGAAGAATTATGCAGAGCTTCATAGAAAAAGCCTAGATTGCTTTGAAGAGACTGTCGGTAGAAACACATACATTAAAGGTACTTCTCATGAGGCTTCTCATGGAAGTAATAAATGTGTCATTGGGAACTAGAAGAAAGGTGATCCTTGTTATAAAGTGTCAGAGAACTTGGGAAATTTTGTGTTCTGATGTCTGATGAAAGGCAGAACTTGAAAGCAATGAATGTGGATATTTAGCTGAAGAGATTGCCAAGTTTAGGTGTTGAAAGTGCAGCCTGGTTTCTCCTCGTGGTTTATAGTAAAATGTGAGAGTAAAGAGAAGCTGAGTAGTGGACTCTTCAGCACAAAGAAGCCAGAGTTGACGCCCTGAAAAATCCTGAGCCTTTCCAGGTGGTGTGCTCTGAGGCCAGGGCTGGAAGCGGCTCTGTCAAGGATCTCCCTGAGCTTTGAGGTAGTGGGTCCCCAAAGGACAGTGCTCCATGTGAGGGCTTCACGGAACAGCCCTTTGCTAAAGAAGGTGTGACTGAACATGGATCCAGTCAGCCGTCTCAGGAGGGATGGATTAGAAATGCAGTTGTCCAGAGAGAATCATGGAAAATTCCATTGTCTGATGGTTTGGACTCACTTGAGCTACATGCAAAGCCTAAAAGGTTTTTTATCAACATTTGTATGAGCAGAACCCCTGCCAGCCTGGAGTGAAAGGGACAGAGAAGGGATGAATTGAAGGAAGAATGACTTCAAGAACACAACCATGGAAGCAAAAGTTTGGACCAGAAAGATCACCATGGTCCAAGAGAACTGCCCACCCATGTGTGTGGAAAGGGCGGGTCGCCCCTGTGCTTGGAGAGGGCAGTTCATCTCCCCTGGCACTTGGAGGGGGTGGACTTTGTGCCCTGTTCAGGGAGAGTGCTTGAGATGGCGGGGACTTCATCCCCAGTGTTTGGGGATAGTGTGGCTGCAACACAGGCACTTGGAGAGGCAGCCCCACCACCCCGCCATTAGGCCCAAAGGACAAAACGTTGGTCCATAGATGACTCTCAGACCTTGAAATCTAATGGAGTTTGCCTTGCTGGATTTCGGACTCGTTTGGGATCTGTGATCCCTGTTTTCCTTCGAATTTCTCCCTGCTGGAATGAAAATGTTTATCCCATGCCTATCCCTCCATTGTATAATACAAGCAGATAATTGGATTTCTAGGTTTCACCGGTCTATCAAACAGAGGAATTTTGCCCTAGGACAGATCACACCCATAACTGATTTTGATGAGACTTGGTACTTAGCATTGTTCTAAAGTGGTTTAAGGCTTTTGGAATGTTGTGAAGGACTGAGTGTATTTTGCATTATGGGAAGAACATGTCTTTTTGGGGTCCAGAAGTGAACTGTTGGGGATTGAATCATGTCCCCCACAAAAGGCATGTTCAGGTCCCGACCCCTGGTCCTGTGGGTGTGAACCCATTTGTAAATGGGACCTTTGAAGATGTTATTAATTAAGGTGCCCAAACTGCATGAGGGTGGGCCTGAATCTGGTATGGCTGAAGTCCTTATAAGCAAAGGAAATTGAACACAGAAAAGAAGCCAGGGGGAGCAGCCGGAGCTGAAAGTCAGTGGAACCCAGGAGAGAAGGGAGAGGATGCCACCATGTGCGTTGCCATGTGACAGAAAAGCCAAGGACCCCAAAGATTGCTGGCCAGCCAGAATTTACTGACCCTGGGAGAAAGCAAGACTTCTAGACTCTGCAACTATGAGCCAGTAAGTTCCTGTTGTCAAGCCAACCCATTTTATGCTATTTTTTTAGCAGTTAGGGAACTAAAACAAGGGAGATGTGACTTCTGCCCCTTGGGACATTTGGCAATGGTCTGGAATATTTGGTTGTCAAGTTTGAGGAGGGTGCTACTGGGTAGAGGCCAGGGTTGCTGGTAAACATCACACAGTGCACAGGACAGCCCCGAGCAAAGAATTATGTAGCACAAATAGTAGGGAATAGGGAATTAATGCTTAATTTGTACGGTTTCTATTTGGGATGATGGAAAAGTTTTGGTAATGGTGATGATGGTAGCACAACATTGTGAATGTAATTAACAATACTGAATTATATAGTGGAATGTGGTTAAAAGGGGAAATTTTAGGTTATATATGTTACTAGAATAAAAATCCATGGGACTGTACAAGACAAACAGTGGACCCTAAGGTAAACCATGGACTACAGTTAAAAGTCGTGCCAGTTTGAATGTATTATGTCTCCCAGAACACCATTATCTTTGATGTAATCTTGTGTGGGCAGACTTAACAGTGTTGATTAGATTGTAATTCTTTGAGTGTTTCCCTGGAGACGCACCTCACCCAACTGTGGGTGATGACTCTGATTGGATAATTTCCATGGAGGTGTTACCCTACCCATTCAGGATGGGTCTAAATTAAATCACTGGGGCCAAATAAATGAGCTGACAAACAGAAGGAACTCAGTGTAGCTGAGAGTAACATTTTGAAGAGGAGCTATAGCCAAGAGGGACACTTTGAAGAATGCACAGGAGCTGAGAAGAGAGAGTAGTTGCAGATGAAAGACAGTTTGAAAATGGCCGTTGAAAGCAGACTTTTGCTCTGGAGAAGCTAAGAGAGGACAAATGCCCCAAGTGCAACTAAGAGTGACATTTTTGAGGCGCTGAAGCCTAGAGAGGAACATCCTGGGAGAAAGCCATTTTGAAACCAGAACTTAGAGCAGACGCCAGCCATGTGCCTTCCCAGCTAACAGAGGTTTTCTGGACGCCATTGGCCATCTTCCAGTGAAGGTATGCAATTGTTGATGTGTAACCTTGGACACTTTATGGCCTTAAGACTGTAATTATGTAACCAAATAAACCCCCTTTTATAAAAGCCAATCCATTTCTGGTGTTTTGTATCCTGGCAGCATTAGCAAACTAGAACAATAGTAAAATTGTAAAAATGTGCTTTCATCAGTTGTAACAAAGGTACCACACTAATGAAAGGTGTTCATAATAGGGTGGTATATAGGAACCCTGTATTCGCTTGATTTTTCTATAAACCCACAATTTCTGTAATTTAAAAACAAACAGTAGTGCCAACGTTGAAAAACCCTGTACACACACACACACACACACACACACGGTTATTCACATAGATTGTCAGGAGTTTGTTTATAGACTTAGAAGAAAACATGCATGATATCATCTTTGGGAGCAGGATGTTAAACGTACAGGTGTGTGACACCTGTTCTGTTGTGTATCTGCACTTTTTGTGCTTGGGAGGCCTGAAAAGAGGAAACCATGGTACTGGAGGCAGCTGTTGTGTGAAGGTTAGGAGTGCAGACACCTAAGTTAGAAAGTTTACTTTAGTCCCATCTCTGCCATATGTGAGCTCTATGATCACAGCAGTTTACTGTAACTGTTTGTGCTCTAATTTTATCATCTTTAAAATGGAGATAAAAGTTCCCTTCTCATAAAGTTGTTGTGAGGATTACAAATTAAGATGGACAAGGCCTTAGGGTGGTCCCTGGCACCAAGTTTGAGTAACATGAGAGTTTACTCAGCTGGCCCATGATGGGGTGGTAACATGGGACATTCTGTGTCATATATACACATTTTAACTATTTTTAAATGTGCAGTTCAGCGGTATTAGTCATGATGTTGTGCTATTGTCACCACCACTCGTTACCAAACCCAAACAGAAACTCTGCCCGTTGAGCTTCAACTCCCCATTATCCCCTCCCCTTGGCCCCTGGTAACCTCTAATCTTCTGTCTCTGTTAAAATTTGCTTACTCTAAATATCTCATACAAGTAGAATCAGACAATATTTGTCCTTTTGTGTGCATCTGGTTTATTTCACTTAGCATAATGTTTCAAGGTTCATCCATGTTGTCGCATGTTTCTGTTTTTTATCACTGAATAATATTCCATTGTTTATATATACCACATTTGTTTATCCATCCATCAGTTGATGAGCATGGGTTATTTCTACCTTTTGGCTGTTGTAAATAATGCTGCTATGAACATTAGTGTACAAGTATCTGTTCTAGTCCCAGTTTTCAGTTATTTTGGGTGTACACCTAGGAGTAGAATTGTTGGGTCCTTTGGTAACTTGATGTTTAACTTTTTGAAGAGTTGCCAAACTGTTTTGCATAGCAGCTGTACCATTTTACATTCCCACCAACAGTGTACAAGGGTTCCAACTTTTCCACATGCTCACGAAAACTTATTTTCTGTTTCTTTATAGCCATCCTAGTGGATGTGAAGTGGTATTTCATTGTGGTTTGGATTTGCATTTTCCTAATGACTAATGTTGTTGAGATCTTTTCATATACTTATTGGCCATTTGTAGATCATCTTTGGAAAATGCCTATCCAAACCCTTTGTTCAGTTTCTAAGTTGAGTTGCTTATTTTTTTATTGGTGAGTTTAAGAGTTCTTAAAAATATATTATGGATAGTAAACCCTTATGACTTGCAAATATTTTCTCCTATTGTGTAGGTTGTCTTTTCACTTTCTTGACATGCTTTGTATGAAAGTTTTTAATTTTGATGTGAAGTCTAGTTTATTTTTTGTTTTGTTGCTCTTGCTTTTGGTTTCATATCTAAGAAATCATTGCCAAATCCAGGGTCATGAAGATTTTGCCCTGTGTTTTCTTCTAAGTTTTATAGTTTTAGCTTATATATTTAGATCCTTCTTGATCTATTTAGAGTTAGTTTTTCTATATGGTATTAGGTAGGGGTTCACCTTCACTTTTTTTTTTTTTTTGCATGTGGGCAGCCAGTTTTCCCAGGACCATGTGTTGAAGAGATTATTTTTTCCCCATTGAATGTACTTGCCACCCTTGTCAAAAATCAATTGGCCATAGATGTGTGGGTTTATTTCTAGACTCCCAGTTCTACTTCATTGGTCTATATGTCTGGCCATATGGTAGTGCCATATTGTTTTGATAACTGTAGCTTTGTAGTAAGTTTTGAAATCAGAAAGGGTGAATTCTTCAATTTTGTTCTTCATTTTCAGAATTGTTTTGGCTATTCAGGGCCCCTTGCAATTCCATATGAATTTGAGGATCAGCTCTTCCATTTCTGCAAAAAGGCTGCTGGGATTTTGATAAGGGTATTGCATTGAATCTGTGGATTGCTTTGGGTAGTACTGACATAGTAACAATGTTAGGTCTTCCAGTCCATGAACATGGACTCTTTCCATTTATATAGGTCTTAATTTCTTTCAGTGATGCTTTGTAGTTTTTAGCATGCAAGTCTTCCACTTCCCTGGTTAAATCTATTCCTAAACATTTTATTCTAAAAGATGCTATTAGAAATGGAATTGTTTTCTTTCCTTTTTTGAATTGTTCATTGCCACTGGTATGTATAAACATAACTGCTTTTTTTGGTATTAAATCTTGTACCCTGTAGCTTTGCTGAATTCGTGTATTAACTCTAGTAGTTTTCTTGTGGATTCTTTAGGATTTTCTAGATACTGGATCATGTTATCAGTGAATAGATAGTTTTACTACTTTCTTTCCAATTTTGGTGTCTTTTATCTCATTTTCTTGCCTAGTTGTTCTAGAACTACCACTACAATGTCAAGGAGCAGTGGTGAAAGTGAGCATCCCATCTTCTTTTTGATCTTAGGAGGAAAGCTTTCAGTCTTTCATCATTGAGTATCTTGTTAGCTGTGGGTTTTTCATATATGTCCCTTATCATGCTGAGGAAGTTTCTTTTTATTCCTAGTTGTCTGAGTGTTTTAATCAGGAGCATGTTGGATTTTGTCAAATGCCTCTTCTCGTAGTGCAGTCTCTTAATTTCTGCTCTATACGATCTCCAGTAGACATGGCTGGGCCTGTGAAGAACTCTGCCTAGTGCAGTTCCGTGTCAGCTGTTTGGAGAGCTAGGTGCTGCCTCAGTGCTGTGCCTTGTGCTGCGTGACCTTGGCTTCCCTCTGTCGGGCCCACCTATGGAATGGGTAAAGACTTGTGGTGCAGGTGGGAGGAGTGCAGCTCTGTGAGGACTGCCGAGGGATTTGTGGATTTTGAGGACTGCAGCCTCCAGGTGATGTGTGTACTGAGGGAGTGGTGAGGTGTGGGGGTGCTGTGGGAGAGTAGAGTGGGAAGCTTGGCCCCTGCTTTCCCGAAGACAGCCTGGGGCTTGGGAAGGGAAGCATCTAGCAGTTCCCTTTCCTTCCAGGGCGTGAACCTATATGTGAAGAACTTGGATGACTCTATCGACGATGAGAAACTGAGGAAAGAGTTCTCTCCTTACGGAGTGATTACCAGTGCGAAGGTGAGGGCCAGGTGCACGCCTACAAGGGGATAGCCTTCCCTCCCATCTTGTGACCACCACTCCCATGTGTCCAGGGGCTTCCGGGGAGTCTATCCCTTTGGAGCTGTCTGACCCAGATGGAGCCCAGTCTGTTTGTAGCTCTGGTCTGGGCTGGAGTGGGAGAGGGTAGAAATATAGTCCCAGTCACACAGCTGGACTTGTTGGAGCTTACTGTAAACTTGGTTTATTCAGCAGTCATTTAGTGAGTGCCTACTGTATGCCAGATTCTAGAAATTCAGATCTTGGTATTTCCACTGATTTCTGTTGTCTTGCCTTGGCCAGTGACATAACCTCTTCTGAGCCTCAGTTTCCCCCATCTGGAAAATGAGAGGATTGGGCTGCATCATTCTTTGTTAATTCTTCCACACTTTCTGAGCACCTACGTACCCTATTAGGCACCTGAGACATGGCAACTAACTGTACCACTCAACAGCTTTGTAACCTTGGGCTTAACTTCTGAGCCTCATATGTAAAATGAGGTGGTTGGACTTGCTTGGTGGTTCTCAATCCTGACTGCTTATTAGATGCCTGGGTTAAGTAAATTGAATGTAAGTCTTTGGCGGTAGGGCTTAGGCATTTTATTTTTAAAAGCTCTCCAGATGACTTTTAGATGACCCAATGTTTGCTCATTCTGTGCTTGAGCACCTGCTGTTTTTCCAGGCACTCTGGGGGCATAAGGAACAAATCAGATATAGTTCTACCTTCAACTGGTTTGTAGTCTAGTGGGGAAGTCAGACATATCACTAACCCAACTGTATTTTAAGAAAGAATGGATAAGAACTGGAGGCAGGTTGTGGGAGCTTGATGGAACAGGAGGGAAGACTTCTTGAAATAAGTGGCAGTGGCAGCAGCAGTTGATTTGTCTGTGCCTATAGGAAGTAGGGAGCTACAGGAGGGAATGAGGAACTTTCTAGAGAGATCAGTGTGGGTGATGGGTCTGGGAGTCCATGCATGTGATGTGCTGGCTGAATTCCTAGGAAGTTGTCTGGAAGTTCTCTTTTGCCTTTGGAATCCAATTTTAAATGTCACTCAGGGTGCCTGGTATTTGGGGAGGAGGTTCTAATGTTTTGGGGGCTAAGGACCTTTAGGAAAACATGGCCAAAAACTGTGGGACATGTAAACTAAGCATGAGTAAATGTGATTAAACAATTGGAAAAACTGTGGGCTCGTTCCAGGAAAGTGCATGTATCTTTGATATAGTACCAAGGTTGAAAGCTGGGATTTTAAAGTTAATCAGACCTAGATCTAAATCCCAGTTCTACCAGCTATAGAATCTGAGGCAGGTTACTTTGCCTTTCAGAGCCTGTTGGACCCATCTATAAAATGGAAGCAACATTACCTACTTCTAGAGATGTCCTTAGAATTGCTATAGAGGTTATAGGTAAAGCTCCTGCACACATTGAGTTGTGAAATAATGATTGCTATAATTATTAGTCACACAAATTGCAGAAGATTTCTCTGACCTCCGACTAAACACTTCTTGAATAAAGAGAATTGTATAAATCTGAATTGCTTAGGGTTGTAGAAAACCTGGGGGTGATTTGTTAATGAGGATTTTATATAGTTTTACATACTTTTATATAAAATAGGGAGGTTATGAAAATTAAGTGAGTTAATGCATATGAGTGCTTAGAACACTATCAAGTTCACAGTAAGCGCTGCATAAGTGCTAGCTGTACTAATTGTCTCTATGTATATATTTTTTTAAATTACGTACTAACAAGTTCTTAATCATTTTTGTGCCAAGATCCCTTTGGCAGTCTGAGAAGCCTCTGGACTCCTGAGAATATTTTTAAATGCATAAAACAAAATTCATAGGATTATAAGAAACAATTTTATTAAAGTATATCAAAATAACAGTGTCAGCAACATATGTGCTGCTTAATTCATTAAGATTTAGCTAAGTAGCAATTAGCATAAATATTTTGAGATTATCGATGTGGTATGAAAATATAACTTCTTTTGGTGGCAGTCACAGACATCGCTAATACTATTATGCTTTTTGGTTGCCCACATTCATAATAGAAGGAAATGCTAAACTTGAGTTAGAGCTTAGTGAAGATAAAGATATCATGTTTTCCTCATCCAGGTTCTCAGACTCCCTGAATCTGTAGCATAGATCCCAATACTAATGGGTAACAAACTGCAACTTAAAAATCACCAGTTTAGAACATGGGCTCTCTACTAAGGCAGATTTTTTTTTTTTTTTATGTATCTCAGCTTTAGTCTCTGTGGACCCTGTGAGCTAGGCCAATGCCTTGATGCTTAAAAAACAACTAAATAGAAGTTTAAGACATTGAGAACCCGCAATGCAATGTGGATTTGCTCCTGGAACAGTTAAAGGACATTAGTGGAAAAATGGTGAAATCCAGATGAAGTCTGGGGTTTAGTTGATAACTTTGTAGTTAATAGTGGTTCATAGTATGAGGGTAGTAGTATTATACCAATGTTAGTGTCGTAGCTGGATGAAAGGTATACAGAAGCTCTTTGTTACCATCTTTGCAACTTCTCTATAAAGCTAAAATTATTCCAAAATAAAAAGATTACTTGTGGAAAAAAAAAAAAGATTAAGCGCCTCTTCTCCTCTTCCTGAAGTGTGGCTCAGTGCCTTGCAGAGGCAGTCGTTCTATCAGAAAAGTGTGTTGGGTTGGAGTCCTGGCTGATGTAGGACCCGCTGGCTGGGTGACCCGGGACACACCATGCTCTCTGGAGCGTCCCTTTCCTGCCCTGTGACATGGAGTGGCAGTACCTCCGTCTGCGGGTGTTGTGTGTTGGAGAGGATGAGAAGGGACGGAAAGCATCTGGCATGCAGGAGGCCTCAGTAAATGTGGGGATGACGGGTTTCCCGGGGGCCTGCTGGGGCCGGGCCCTGCCCTGGGGGAAGAGGGGAGCACTGTCCCAGGAGTCTCTTCCCCACCCCCAGCTGCCCTTGTCTTGTCTTGCTTTTAGGTGATGACAGAGGGTGGCCACAGCAGGGGGTTTGGCTTTGTGTGTTTTTCCTCTCCAGAAGAGGCGACCAAGGCCGTGACAGAGATGAATGGGCGCATTGTCGGCACCAAGCCACTGTACGTGGCACTGGCCCAGCGCAAAGAGGAGCGGAAGGCTATCTTGACCAACCAGTACATGCAGCGCCTCTCCACCGTGCGGGCCCTCGGTGGCCCCCTCTTGAGCTCCTTCCAGCAGCCCACCAGCTACTTCCTGCCCACCGTGCCCCAGGTGACCGCCTGCCCACAGCTCCCCACACTGTGTCCCTGACAGGTAGAGCAGCGAGACCAGAGCTCCACAGGCAAACGTGGCTCCCCAACATGCTGCTGCCAGTCACTCTAACCTCTAGCGTCCCCCTCGTTAAATGGGGTAACAGTATTGCTGTCAGACAGCATGAGATTCATGAATGTTATCTGGCCACAGAAAAATCTTTCTCCAAGTAAGTTTGGGCAATACTGCACTAAGCAAAAGAAGCCTACTTTTTTTTTTCTCTATACATTACTTTACACTAATATGCCTATATGCATCATGACTTTCCCAAGTGGACATAGAATAGGCAGCATTTCCCCGACTTAGAGGGTCGCTTTCTGTGAGATGCCTGTCACCTTCTCTCCTGGGCATTTGTGTCCGAAGGAGCATGGTTTGGGAAAGGAGCTCATGTGACCCAGAGGGAGTGGGAGGCTGTAAGCCACCTGCAGTGGAGTCGCAGGGGGGTGCAAAGCCCCTCACTCTAGGTTCTCGTCTCCCACCCAGCCTCCAGCCCGGGCTGCATACTATGGCGCTGGCCCTGTGACACCCGTCCAGCCTGCCCCCAGGTGGACAGCCCAGCCACCTAGACCTCGATGTGAGTGACCAGCCTGGCCCTTGGGTGTGGGCTCCGTGGGGCGGTGCAGAATGTAGCAATGAAGAACACGGGCTTTGGGTCAAGCCTGGCTTTGCCACTTCCTGGGGTGTGAATTGAGCTGGGGAACGTCATCTGTTTGAGCCTCAGTTTCCTCTGTGAGCCTGAATGACCTGTGCGTAAACCACCAAGCATAGTGCCGGGTCCTTAAAAGACACTCAGAAGTGGACCTTACTGTCAACTTTATCCAAAGACCTGATTTGTGACTCTGAAAATTCTTACAAAGCTGAGAAATAACACCCCTTGGCCATATCACTGATGAATGGCCCTTCTCTCTGAGTGGAGTTCATGCTGACTTGAAAAGGTCTTGGAGGACTGAGGTGTATGATTGTAGTGCCAGTGCATCTGGGGGCTCTGGGTGGATGCGAGATGACTTGGTAATTGTGAATTGCCACATCCCCATCCCTGGGTCTGCATGACTAGGTGATTTCCCTCATTTTTCTATTATCTTTCTAGTTCCTCCTCCCATCACCGTCCATGCCCTGCACCCTTCAGGGTGCTGAGTGCCATTGTGATTATCCCCACCCTAACCTTTTTCTCTCCATATTCTTCCCACCCCAAGCCACCTACCCTCCGCCTGCTTCAATGGTCCGGCCCCCAGGCACACCTCGGCGCCCCTTGGCCCACAGCAGCAGTGTCAGGCAGGCCTCCACCCAGGTGCCACACCCCATGCCCCATAATCAAAGAGTAGGTGAGTTTGGGCAGGGCCAAGGGGGACGGGAGTATGAGGAGGGGTGGCAGGGACTTGCAGCAGGTCCCCCTGGGGCTGGCACTGGTGGGGATTCGGAAGCAGCCTCCCTGGTGGCCTTGTACACCCTATTGGTGAGCAAGGCTGATTTGGGAGATCATGAAGCATGAAAGTTAGGTTGGACTCCACAGTCTGACAGATCTGGTTCCCGGGCCTTACTCACTCTTGTGGCCTTGCCAACTGCTACGGCTGATTGCCTTGGCCTTAAAATCAGGGTAAAAACAGTATCTGTATTGTGTTGTGAGGATTGAGATAACACATGCAAGAGCTTAGCACAGTACCTGAGCCTTTGTAAATACTGCAGTGGATTTGAACAAGGGCATCTGTTCCATCTGGAAAATGATGACATTATTTACTGTGTGCCAGCCTCGTGCTTTGTGCTGGGGATTCTGCATGAATAAGCCAGACCCAGTCCCTGACCTGGGGTTGCTGTCAGTCCCCAACAGCTCTGCTTATCTCTTACAGCCAACATTGGTACCCAGACCACAGGACCCAGTGGGGCAGGATGCTCTGCACCAAGCCGTCCCCTCCTGCCATACAAATATCCTTCGGCAGTTCACAACACCCATCAGGTAAGGCTGCCTACTCACCCTCTCGGCCTGGGCTCTGGGCAGCCTGTCCCCGAACCTTGGCTATGTTGTGGACCTTCTCTGGGCCTTTTTTTTTTTTTTTTTTTCTTTTCTTGGCTTGTGGTAGTTCGTTTATGAACGTGTGCAGTCATAAGAGATCACCCATACTAACAAAGGGGGAAAGAGGGCCAGAATTGTATTTCATTAACTAATTACAACTTGCTTTGCGTAGGTTATTAATAAAATTAATATGGATTTCCTTGGTATTTGTGTTGCACAGCAAGGAAAGGTATTCTAAGAATCTGCTTAGTGTAAAGGGATATGAATAATCTGCAAAACAGAGCCAAAAATAACTACTGTAATTAAATAAAAAGGCTTGGAAATTTGTCTCCCCTTGTCCACTCACCCCCACCACCTGCCAAAAAAAAAAAACAACAACAAAAAAAACCTGTCAGGTTCAGCATTACCATACAGTATGGAATGTGTAAACAATTTATTGAAAAATTAGTAAGTCTTAGAGCAAAATACTTTCAAAGTTACCAATAGGTGAAAGGGTCTGAAGTACACTGGGGATGTGGCCAAAAGCTACTTGATAACAGAGTGCTTTATTTGGCACAAAGTGATCAGTAAAGAGTGGGGCTTTCATTTGGCAGTGTTCACCAGGAGCTCTCACTGGTTCATAGCACCACAAAATGCTTCTAAGCCAGAGTGCAGCTTTGTCTCCTAATCCACTGTGCCCTTGTGAGGGACTCTTTACCCCACCTGATCTTTCGGACCTTGCTCCTTGCTCCCCTCTTCCAGTGAGCCTTCCTGGAAGCCTAGTGTTCCCCTCTCAGGGTAAGTGGTTCCAGCCTTTGCCCATCCACGGTGATGAAGGGATGTCTCCCTGGCACCGTGTCCAGGTCCTGGAGCCTGCCGTGCACATCCTTGGACAAGAGCCCCTGACCGCATCCATGCTGGCTGCAGCACCACCGCACGAGCAGAAGCAGATGATTGGTGAGTGGCCTGTTCTCCTAGTCTGTAGTAGTAAGAGGATGCTGAGAAGTGGCTAGTTTGGTGGCAGATACCTTGAGTGAAGGTCAGGAGATGTGGACAGGGTCCACCTTTGCCACTGACTAACCCCCTGCGTGACCTTGCACAAGTTGCCTCTGAGTCCCTGTTCTGACGTCTTAGAATACTGGTCATACCAGGTGGTTCCGGGGTTTTTTCCATCTCCATTGTTCTATGACTTTGACTTACGCTGAAATAAACCCACGATGTGGGGAAATCAGGGGCCAGAAAGAAAAGAGGGTCTGGACTTGGGTTCCTGCCAGGA
The DNA here is from genome assembly GCF_015220235.1 of Choloepus didactylus. Taxonomy (NCBI): domain Eukaryota; kingdom Metazoa; phylum Chordata; class Mammalia; order Pilosa; family Megalonychidae; genus Choloepus; species Choloepus didactylus. The sequence goes on from NC_051325.1 coordinate 48,718,070, forward strand.
AATGTCCCATGAGGTGGGCCCTGCCACTCTGTGCACCAATCCAGAGTGGGAGGAAGCTGTTGCCAAATCTCATTAATCTCTCAGTTCCCATTGCAGGAGTCAGGGAATAAATAAATGTGTTGGGTGAATAAAGTCATTCCCCACTGGCTCTGAACTCCCTGTGAGTTCATCTCTATCCCATGTCTCTTGAGAGGCCCTGGCTGAAGGATGCCTCTGACTATTGAATGAGGAAGGCCACTATGTTCTCTAGACCTTTCACTAAAGGCCCACATTGCCATCACCCACTGCTGTTTACCTGCAGTCTTGCTACCACCCCCAGGAAAAACAAGTGGATTTGGTGGAGATAGAAAGGTTGGCCAGCAGTTCTCTGTATACATATTTTCCTTCCTCGGGGGAAGAACCCTCTCACCCCCACCTAAGACACCCTATCCCAGCTGGGGGCCTCCATACATAGCTGTGGTGGGCCAATCACCACCATTAGGCCCTGCCACTAGAAATACCTCATGGTGGAAGGTGAATTTATCCTGACTGAGAAACCGACTTTGGTCAGACCCTATACAGATCACTTCCCATATGATGTCAAATTTGAATCTTCAAACTATCTTTGAAGGTGGGGTTTACTCTGTCCCCTTTATGGTTGGGAAAGAGGTTCCCAGTAAGTTTAAGTGATAGCCTGGAGGAAGCAGTTCTGGACAATAACCCAGATGTCCTCACTGTTCCACTTCTCAATACCACCCTGGGGATCCTGGGGCCATCTGCCACACTAGGTGTGCGCACAGGCCAGCCAGGGTTGTTCTAAACAGGTGAGCGTCTCTATCCCCTCATCTCTGGTGTCCATGCCCAGCTGGCTGGCAAGATCACGGGCATGCTGCTTGAGATCGACAATTCGGAGCTGCTGCTCATGCTGGAGTCTCCAGAGTCCCTCCAGGCCAAGGTAGGCCAGAGCCTGGGCAGCAGGGAGCCTCTAGAGGGCTGAAGGGGAGCGAAGGACAAAGGTATCTCCTAGATGAGCTAGTGGCCGGCTGGCTTGCCAGATGGTTTATCTTTTTGCTAATGCTGGAAGGTCTGCTGAGTCTTGGCGTGGGAGAGGGCCCCTCAGCAGTTGGATTAATTCTGTGCTCCACTCCAGAGGCAATGTCTGGGTGCAAAGAGCTGTGTTCTGACTCCCTGTAAAGGTTAAGTTTCTTTTAGCTGCCCAGCAGTTTACTTCTGTCTTGAAGGTGACAGTGGATTTTCTGTCATGGGTGCTTACAGACAGCAGTCAGATGGCAGCTGCAGAGAAATGCTGTGGAGGGAGGGGAATTGTATCTAGCGTGCTGGCACAAGGGGAGGACAAGGCTCTCCTGGGACCCTCCTGGGGCAGCTGCACCAAGCTCCTCCCACCTGTGCCCCACAGATAGAAGAGGCGGTGGCAGTGCTGCAGGCACACCAGGCCATGGAGCAGCCGCGGGCATACCTGCCCTGAAACCAGGTGGGTGGGGTGGGGGCAATGGCGGCAGAGGAGCTGAGCTCAGGAGGAACTGGAAAGAACGGGCAAGGACCAATTTCCACACACTCACTGAGAACCTTCTCACATCATTGGCTTTCTCTGAGGCACCACTGGGGAGCTTGAGGGAAGCTGTGAGGATAAAAGGTGATAAACGGTGTGACTGGAACGGGTGTTCTGGTTAGATGTGAAGGAGTGAGGTGCCCTCCTGCCAGTGGCCCTCAGAATAAGCTGGACTTTCCCTGGACACTGCCCAGTTCCCTTCTGCCTGCTTGAAGGCCTGACCTGGTTGTCAGTTTATGATCTTAATTGAAGGCCAGGTGTCTGCTATACTTTAGAAACATTTATTTTTTCCTTTCATCCCCAGAAATGGGAATCTTCCCTCCCACGGCTGCCAAGAGAACAGCATCTCCTGCTCTTGGCCAAACGGCCTTGTTACCCCTAACTTACTGGTCTGTATCTGTACTTGAGCACTGTCTGTGGACTGAAGTCTGGCCACCCTGCCAACCTATTATTGCCTTTTGCTTTGTGCATTAAAAATGTTGCAAAATCTGTCTTGCCTCCCAGGAGGCTTTCTTGTGTCTGAGGAAGGTGGAGCCACAGCCAAGGGGAGGTCTGATTGGACTGGGGTTTTGGCTGTAAGAAGAGTAAACCAAACAAGCACACACATAAAGAGGGTGTGTACACTAGAGCAGTAACTAACAGGAACTGAGCAGGGCTATTTGTAGTAGCCCCAGACTATTAAAAACATCAACAGTGAAATGGATGACTAAATTGCCATCTTAACACAATGGACTACATCCAGTACAGCACTGAGAAAATGAACTGAAGTTGCAGATATTCTATCTAACATGCATCAGGGTTCTGCAGCTCTGACTTCAGCACCCTGCAGTACAGTAAATGCCCAAGAAGCAAGCAATTGCTTTTTGATTACTGGCTGAAAAACCTTTGTAGAAAGAAACCCTTTTCCCAGGTCATGCTTGTCCTCCCTTGGGGGAATAGGGTTCTTAGGGACAGGCAGCACTCACTTTACATCAGGGATATGTATCCCAACCTTCTGCCCTCCCCTGTACCTGAGCAAGCAAATAATGAAGAAAAACACCACCCAGTGTTTTTTTGTGAAAAATTCACTGACAAATCTAAGCCCTCAAGGTTACTCTGTCATCCTACCTCTACTGTTCACTCTTCCTGTACTCCAAAAATATTTCAAATTTTCCCACTTAATCTCCAACCTGTTGTCACCTAACATTCCAGAACCTCACCTCCTGGCTACTTTTAATTTGTCCCCTGTGCTGCTTGATCATCTCCCCAAATGCTGAGTGCTGGTGTTTTCTTGAGGCTGAATTCTGGGTCCTCTCCTTTTCACAGTCCATGTTCTCTCCCTAGACTAATTTACAACCCCATCTTCATCCACACCTGTTCTCAGAGACTGCACACTCTACTATTCTCCAGCCCAGTCCACTCTTCTGCATGCCAGGCCCACATATCTCCCTGCCTCCTCACCATCACCTCGTGGCTATCAACAACAATTCAGATTCTCTCCAGCCAAGCTCATGATTTAACCCCACCCCCATGCACACCTGATTCTCAGGTCCTCTCTTCCAGTGTTCCCTGTCTCAGTAAATGGTCTCACCATCCATACTGTTGCAAAAGCCAAAACCCAAGCTCCTGACGTTCACTTTCTCTCACATGAAACTGATGACAGTTTTCCTCTCTCGTCTTCCTATTTCTCTCAGTTCACTACACCTAGTCTGAGTTCCGCAGGACTCTGGCAATCATCTCTCACTGGTTTACCTGCAGCTGCAGTCAGAATGGTTTTTGCAAAAAGCAAGTATGTCTCACCCTTGCACAAATCCTTCAGTAGCTTCCCATTATCGGTTACAATGAGGACAAAACTCACATGGCCTGAGACCCTGCAGGATGTGCCACCCCCCACCCCCACCCCTACTCCTGGGAGTCCCCAGGAAATTCTGTTGTTACCCTGTAAGACTTGTTACCTCTTCTGGCGGGGGGTGGAGTGGGGATGGGGGTGGAATGAGATTCAATCATGACCTTTAAGGCAATCACAGCAGTGTCTGTGCATCCTTCTCCTAGAAAGGGTTAACCTATGAGGAAGAAGCACTCGTTGATACTCAGGAAATTTCCTCCTCAAGGCTTCTCTGGAAATTACCAGAGTAAGTTTCAGGGATGGGCAGTGGGCACAAGGAAGCTTATCACACTGTACTCTTTGTGATAAAGTTTTAACATTTCTTTTTTTTTTACCAAAAAAAAAAATCTCTTCTGAGTTTGTCCAAGCTTGCCTTCTATATTTTTGTCCGTAAATCAAGACGCTGGCTTTCTAGAACTCAAGAAGACAAGGTAAGTCAATTGGGACTGGATGTTACCACTCAGCCTGCCTGAAGTCAGGTAAAATTCATGCATGCATGTCAGGCACTTCTGCTTAAGATGATTGTGCCGGTTTGAGTATATTGTGTCCCCCAAATGCCATTATCTTTGTGGTCTTGTGTGGGGCAGACGTTTTGGTGCTGGTTGGATTTGCTTGGAGTGTGCCCCACCCAGCTGTCAGTGATAATTTTGATGAGATGTTCCCATGGAGGTGTGGCCCCACCCATTCGGGGTGGGCCTTGATTGGTGGAGCTATATAAATGAGCTGACTCAAAGAGAGAAGAGAGAGTGCAGCTGGGAGTGATGTTTTGAAGAGAAGCAAGCTTGCTAGAAAGGAACGTCCTGGGAGAAAGCCGTTTTGAGGCCGGAGCTTTGGAGCAGATGCCAGCTGCCTTCCTAGCTAGCAGAGGTTTTCCGGACTCCATTGGCCATTCTCCAGTGAAAGTACCCGATTGCTGAGGTGTTACCTTGGATGCTTTGTGGCCTTAAGACTGTAACTGTGTAGCTAAATAAACCCCCGTTTTATAAAAGCCTATTCATCTCTGGTGTTTTGCATTCTGCAGCATTAGCAAACTAGGACAATGATGTTCTAGTTTGCTAATGCTGCTGGAATGCAAAACACCAGAGATAGACTGGCTTTTATGAAAGGCGTTTTATTTGGTTACACAGTTACAGTCTTAAGGCCTTAAAGTGTCTGAGGTAACACATCAGCAATCGGGTACCTTCACTGGGGGATGGCCAATGTCCAGAAAACCTGTTAGCTGGGAAGGCACGTGGCTGGCATCTGCTCCAAAGTTCTGGTTTCAAAAAGGCTTTCTCCCAGGATGTTCCTCTCTAGGCTGCAGTTCCTCAGAAATGTCACTCTTAGTTGCACTTGGGATATTTGTCTTCTCTCAGCTTCTCTGGAGCAAGGGTCTGCTTTCAATGGCCATCTTCAAACTGTCTCTCATCTGCAGCTCCTGTGCTTTCTTCAAAGTGCCCCTCTTGGCTGTAGCTCCTCTTCAAGACATCGCTCACAGCTGCACTGAGTTCCCTCTGCCCATCAGCTCATTTATATGACTCCACTGATCAAGGCCAACCCTGAATGGGTGGGGCCACACCTCCATGGAAATATCTCATCAGAGTTATCACCTACAGTTGGGTGGGGCGCATTTCCATGCAAACAGCCTAATCCAAACATTCCAACTTAATCCCCACAAGATTGCATCAAAGAATATGGCTTTTTCTGGGGGACATAATACATTCAAACCAGCACAGAAGAAAGAACAGAAGGGGCTCAGCTCCCTGCTTTGAGGTAGTCCCTTGGTAGACACCATGGAATCTGTCTGTGGACTCTGACTAAAATCCACTTCAGCTTGGAGGTCTTGTATTCTGTTTGCTCAGACTGCAAAAAGCCTCATCCTTAAAAGCTATTAATCACTCTGATTAATAGCTGAATGTTGCTTAGCACTGGGGACAATAAAAACTCTTTGTTCATTCTCCTTAAGTAATTTAACTAGGACACAGCCCAGGAACAGGCAGCCTTTAATTCTGCCCAGACCCTAAAACATTCTCCAGTTTCACCCCATGCTGTGTTTTGTCACCTTCTTCTGGTCCCTGTACTCGCCTTGCTCTCCTTTACGGACACTGTTCTGCTGCTTGGAGCGCTTTTCCCTCCGTTCCTCACCAGTTAAACTCATGTTCATCCTTTTAGAACTCAATTCAAGTGTCACTTTGCTTCAGTGTACCTTTTCCCTCAGCTGGGTTGGTTCTCCCCATTTAGGTACATTTAGGCATGTAAAGCATTGTATAACTCTTCCTTCAAAACACTAAAGCCAGCTGCAGTCTTAACACTTTTTATGTGGTTATCTGATTAACTTACTGCTTCCCCAAGAAGAGAGCAGGGACCACATCTTTTTTTTCACTGTTGTATCCCAAGCACTATTCGTGCCTGGCCCATGCAGATACTTCAATAAATTTATTCAATGAATGGACAGATGCTCAATAAGCAGTAGCTTTTTTATTACTAAAAAGATTAAGGCACAGAGCTGAGAAAAGCATAAATGAAAGTACGCTTTTTTGTAGATGAAAGACTTTTAATGCAATAGCATAGAACACAGAATTAGTTCAGTTCAAAATAACTTTATATTACAAAGAACTAGGAAGCCTGGAGGAGGCTGTTACTGTGGGTCAATGGGCAAGCTGCTGCCCCAAATAGAACGGCACTGACCCCAAGGAGGCCTTTCTCCCATCCCATCTCCAGGAAGAGTGGCCACAACCACTGGGTTTTTGAAACAGCTTAGGGACCTCCATGCAGGAGGCAGCAGCACAGAGAGGGTGAAAGACCAAGCCATCCAAGGGTCAGGGCTCTGCATGCCCATCAAATGAGGGCCCAGACAAAAGGCACTGGGGCTCCAAACATGGGAGACTGTGCCAAAGACAAGGTGAAGAGAGCAGCTGCACATGTGAGGTGACTGCTGCAGCCCTGGAGAACCAGCTCAACAGGCTGCTTTGGGTGTGGTGGGCCAGGGTTTTCTTGCTTTATCCTTAACCCCCAACTCTTGCCCAGGAGCTCAGTGTGGCTCAGGTTAACTGCAGTGGGGTAGGCTCTGGTGAAACTAAAAGGTAGCACTCAGTCTGGAACATGCCAGGGGCTCTGCTGATGAGGCTCTGCTTTTGTGCTCCTCTAGCCATCTGAGATAGGTGGGAGTGGATGACGGGGCATGGCCCCTAGGCTTCAGCTCTAGTTGGGGTATCTTTCCAGCAAAATAACAGTATCTATATTTGACTGCACTGAGCATAATTTGAATAAGCAAAGCTCTTAAGGGGAAAGAGGTGGGAGGCCATCGCCCCTCTGAGGGGCAGAAAAGGGTACTTCACAGCTTACTCTGGGGCATGCTGGATCTCAGGAGCAGGCACAAAGGAAGGAGGTCCCTGGCTTCTCTGGGGAAGGTCAAGCAGAGGTTTCCTGCTGCCCTTTGGGTTTTTATTTTAAGCTCTGGTTAACTTCCTGCTGCAACTTCTGTGCAGGGCCGTTCCTGGGCTCAATTTGCAGGAGACTGCTGATGTCTGCAAGGCTGCATTTATAGTCCTATCAGAAAAGAGGAGAAGGGTGTGGGGAGGGTACCCTGACCGAAGATGTGAGATCAAGCTGGGGTGGGGATAACTGCCAAGACAGCAGAGGGTTTTCAAACCCCAGCCTATAGTTCTGCCCTGAGTGATCCTGAGGCCCATGGGGGAGAAGGAAAATGGCAGATCCCTCCTTGCCTCAACTATACCTTTGAAGTGCCACCACAAATATCTACCAATATCTGTAGCTACACTGGTACCTTTTGGTCAGGATCTTTTTACCTTCAGTGCCTTGTAAGCTTGGGCCCGCCTGTAAAATGCCTTCACATTCTTTCCATCCAGCTTGAGGGCATCGGTGCAATCCCTCACTGCTTCCTTGTACTGCTTCAGGACCAAGTGGCAGAGTGCTCTGAAGGGGAAAGATCATTTCAGAGTTTTGGTCACTTAAGCGCCACATGTAAGCCATGAGGTAGACTGCAGAGTGATCTGAAATTTGCTGAACACCTATTCTATGCTAGTTACTTTGTATTTTCTTCAATCCTCACATCAACCCTAGTCCCTTTTACAGATGAAAAATGCTGGCCCAGAGGGGTGAAAGGACCTGTCCACCTGTCTCTCCCATATTGCGTAATTTCAACAAAGAAAAAAGCTTCCTGAAACTTCCCCCTTGAAAGATTAAAAAGTTACCTACCTAAACAAACACATGAACAATGAACTTTAATATGTATGCTGATGTGTTTAGGGGTGAAATGTAAAGATGTCTAAAACTTACTTTGAAATGTATCAAAAATAAGATCAAAATATGGATAAATAGTGATTAAAAAATAGTAAAATGTTATTTGTAAAATCTAGATGGTAGATTCAATGTATGGTGATCAGTGTATATAGGTCTTTCAACTTTTCCATATTGAAAATTTTTGTAATAAAATTTTGTAAAAAATTAAGTTATGGCATATCCATACAACAATGCTGCATCTATGGAGAAGAAAAGGTGTGTGTATCTTTTCTATCCAAGTCTCTTTTCCAAAGACAACCACTGAAAACAACATCACTTGTCTTGGAGCTCATGATGTAAATCCATCCATTCCTTCCCCTTGTTTTCAATGGGTGCAGAGTATTCTCTTAGCTGGACATACCCTATTTATTTTACCAATTCCCTACTGGTAGATAAAGTTCATTGTTTCCAGCTTGTAAATGATGCTGCCACGAATGATGCCCACTGGGAGGGTCTCCTGGGTCAAAAGACTGCATGCTTACCTACATTACTGACAGAGCCTATTTTCCTACGGATGTACCAACCCGGGGTCTCAAATTTTAATTTCTGCCAATATTGAAGAAAGTGGTGTCTCACTGTTTTAATTTAGTTACTTTAAATTAATGGGCAAAGCTGACTATCTTTTCATAAGGATTTTGCCCCAATGCAAGATAATTAACCCATATGCTCTGATGAAATTTAGTCTCATTTTTTACCTTTAAAACTGTGATCTGCTTAGAATTTATTTTAAAACAAGGAGTGAGGTAGGGATTTGGGTTTACTTTTTAACTGCTATCCAGCCAAAGCAACACATTTTTTGAATAATTCCTCTTCCCCATACTTTCACTTTATTAAACACTACCTTTATCATACACTAAATTCTCTTATGCTGTTACTCATTTTTCCCCTGACAACCTTTGGAATCATTATAATGAACTTAAAAAATTCTACTGGTATTTTAATTGTGATTGCCTTGGATTTAAAAATTAACTTAGAGAAAACGTCCCCCTTTGAGGCAATTTAAGGACAGCCACAAATCTTTTGGCACTCCTCTCTTTGAGAGGAGGAGGTCTACATTCCTTCCCCTTGAATTTGGGTAGGCTCTGTGACCACTTGACCAATAGAGTAGAGAGGAAGGGACATGATGTGACTTCCAAGGATAGGTCAGAAAAGGCCTTGTAGCTTCCATGTTGGTCTCTGGGAATACTTGCTCTTGGAGCCTGACAAATAAGAATCCAAACTATTCTGCGGCCACCATGCTGGCAGGAAGCTCAAGCCAGCACGTGAAAAAGCTGCCAAGAGAGAGGAAAAAAAAAGGGCCAGCCTGCCCCAGCAGTTCCATCCCCTAGCCATTTTAATCATCCCAGCCTTGGCACCAGACATAACAAGTAAAGAAGCCTTTAGATGACTCCTGCTCCAGCCACCAAGTTGCTGAAACTGAGTAAGAGACCCCAAGTGAGAAGTGCTCTTCATGAATTCCTGACTTAAAAAATCACGAGCAAAAGAAATGGTTATTGTAAGCCGTAAGTTTTAGAATAGTAGCGCTTTGATTTAAACCTGAGCATCCAGGAATTCAAAGGAAAACTAAAGTTGTCTCCCTGTAGGCTCTGACAATGTAAAGACTTAGCTAAGTTTCTGGGAAGAAGAAGAACCAAGGTGTAAGTGTGGTATGTTATACAGAAACTTCAGAATATCTGTTGTGATGAGGATGCTTATATATGACTTCCGAAGATTATGTTTAAGATGAGAAAGATGTATAACTTTAGCCTATAAAATAAAACACTCTTGGCTTCTGGTAAACAGAAGGATTTTGTATCCAATCACGCAGGTTTAGTTTCAAAGGAGTCTAGAGATAACATGAGTGAGCAGCAGCCTGTAAGACTGAAAAGGAACAGAAACTTTGGAGTCACAAAGACCTGGCTTAAATCCTAGCTCTGTCGTACTTGAGTTGTTTAACCTTGCACCCATTAACTCATCTTTCTGGGAGGATTTCTTCACGGGTTAAATGGCACTATGGCCCAACTTGAAATAATTACTGTGGATACTAAATGAGACTCTTTCAGGATGTCCACTCAGGGCCTGGCAAGTTTTAGGTGCCAACACCTGAGTGGTGATCCAAGGCACAGAGACTTGAAGTGAGCCCCAAACTATGACTGTTCCATGCATGCACAAGGTGGAGCATTAAAACACAGTCCAGGATGTGGTATAATTTCAGCCACAATGGATGGAAAACTGAGTTTTGTATAACGTTCTCAGTTCTCTGAATTTATAAATTCATTGCTATTAAAATCCCAACACGATACTTTTTGAAACTTGTCAAAATGATCCTAAGGTTTAGCTAGAAGAACAAACATAGAAAATAGCCAGAGATGCTCTGATAAAGAATAAAGAATTAATACAAGACAGTAATTACAACAGTTTGGCACAGACATATATGCCTCAAGAACAGTATGTTAAAAAAAAGAAGAAAGAAGAAAAATTATCCCAGAAGTGGTAAAATCCAGGAAAATGGGTTAATAAAGATCTCCAGAAGAATGAGGTGAGCAAGGCCAAAGAGAAGCCAGACAAAGGGAAATCAGAAGACAGAGCCACACGAAGATGAACACATGGGCTGCAGTGCTCTCTTGATCAAGTCAGCCTGGCAGATTGAGGTGCCTCAGCTGCAACCAACTAGTAAAACCACAGGTCCAAAATTCCTTGATGAAAATTCTGAAATCTAAAAAGCTCCAAATTCTAAGTGTTCTTTCTTCATTTACTTTGATGGCAAAACCTGACCTGAAGTGACACAAGGCTACTCAGTCTTTCTTTATCCCACCCTATGTGAATGTGAAATTTCCATCTGTAACTACAGAAATATTAATATTGACTTCAACAAGCTGCCCAGATTGCTTGCGTATTATGTAATTCAGTAGTATGGCCCCTATTACTTTTCTAAAAATCTGAAACACATTTTATCCCAAGGGCTTTGGATAAAGAACAGTGAGTCTATCCAGGATTTTTGAAATATATTTATGTGTGGTCAGGAAGGAGAAACATTTTATAATAAACATTTTATAATAAATGTTTGGATTAGATCTAGTCCCTTGAATGGTTCAAGCTTCTTTGACAATAAACCAGAATGACCCCACTGGAGTCAGGTTCCAGTTCTGGCTCCACCATTTACTAGCTGGGTGGGCTTAGGCAGAGCCCTTTTTTCTCTGATCCTGATTTCTCAACTTGAAAACCTACCACCCGTGACCTGCAGGTTGCTGCAGAGCGGTGACTCTCAACAATCACAGGGACCGTGCCCTCACTTCCAGGCCCTTGTTCTGTCGATGGAAAGAAACCTTGTCCACTGGCAGGTGCTTCTAGTACAAGGCCTTTTAGAACCCCATAAGCCTAACCTCTCAGACTAGACTGGACCCTTCTCTCTTGCTCCGAGGCCAGGCAACAGATACCCTATGCCCTGGGTTCCAGGCTGGTGCTCTCGGAGAGTGCCAAAATTTTTGACAGGAGGTTCTTGGGGGAAGTCACAGGGTGGGGGTGAAGAAGGGTGGAGAGGTTAAGAGAGTGTGTTAAGGTTGCATGTTTTTACCTATATTGTACACTTATTTGGAGTGGTTGATGAAAATTCTGGGGAGGGGGACTGACAAAACCTTAGACTTCCCATTGGCATCTACCTCTTTAAGGAAGAGCAAATGCCACTGTCAATGCCTACATCACAGTGACCAAAACAGGTGTGAATTCATGTTTTGAGCTGTCACATACTGAATAAACACCAGGAATGAAGACCCTACTGCAGTCCAATTGAAGACTGGGACAAAACGCCCAATGCCCTGAAATCCCCCAAGTCAGTGGCTGTGTAGAAAATACCTGTTGGTGTATGTGGCAGACTCCAGATTATTGAACGAGAGGCTTTCACTGTACTTCTCAATGGCTTTCTTATGGTTTCCCTTCTTTACAAGCTCATTGCCTTCTTCCTTCAGAACTTTGGCTCTCTCCATATTCCCAGAAGAAGGCACTAGAAACAAATTCAGAAGAGGAAAAAACCATGGGACGGGTATCCAACTGAGATCAATGACATCTCTTCAGCATGGTCTCTTCTGAGTTGTCTACAACCCTTTTCCCCCCAGAGATCTCCTACACTAGAAAACATCCTTCCTGATTAATGATTTCCCCCCAGTTAAAAGCTTCTGGGAAATTAAACATAGTTTCTTATTCAAAAAAGAGGTTGGGGACTACTGACACAAACATATTTATACATGCACATAATAACATATACATGATAAAAAGGAACCCAGGCTCTAATCTTGGTACTGCCACTTAGCAGCTGGAAGATCTTTGTATGCCCTACCTCTTTTGGACCTCAACTTCCTCACCAATACAGTGGGGACACCCCTATCAGGATCAAATCTGAGAACATACAAGGAAGAACAGAATAGCTATATGCTTAAAACAGGAGAGGAAGTAAACATGTTTTAATAAACAAGCATCTGGTAAAGAAAGGATGTAGTTCCTGGGCTTCCAGAAAGGGGCAGAGAAGTCTGCTATTTCTCAACTTTGGTTTGGTCTGAGTGTATGCGTATCCTCTCTCACCTAAAATGGGCAGCTCTGCCCCAGACTGCCTGGCTGAACAAGGTGAAATTTGAGCTGCTCGGCCCCAATTAACTTCTTTAGCTTCAGCTCCCACATCACCTGTTTTTAACTTTTAAAACTATTTTTATAGAACACTGAATATTTATGACAAGGATAAGGTGTTAGGAGTAAAACTAATACCCTTGAACTCATCCTCCAGCTTAAGAAACAGAACATTCTGTAGGACTTTTGAAACCCTGGGGGCTCTGCTCCCCAATTCAATCCACCCCTGGAGGAAAACTGTGTCCCAAACTCTCTGCTTCTTCCCGCTTTTTGTTGTTTTGTAGTTTAACTACATAAGATATTATCCATAAATTTGTTTACTATGTTTTTGAATGTCATTTAAATAGAATGTATGCATACATATGCACACAAATAAAATACATGGAATTTCATTCTATATCTTCTCCTATGACTTGGTTTTCTTTATTTTCCCTCAACATTATATTCCTGAGATAAATCTGTATTAATGCATATAGCTGTAGTTCATTCATTTTCACTCCTCCAATACCGCAATTGATTTATTCATTCTATTTATGTAGATCTGGGTTACTTCTAATTTTGTCTTTTGCTATTATGAACATTCTGCTATGAACATTCTCATACATGTCTCCTCGCATATAGTTTCTTTAGCAACAGAACCAGTGGGTCATATGCAAGCACATCATCAGCTTTACCTCAGCCTCTGCAATACACCCTACTATGGTCATGTTAATTCCTGCTGTTCACCAGCAATGCCCTGTGCACCTTCATTCTCCAGCTCTGTCATCTCTGCTTTCTCCCTTCCCACCTGATGAACTCATCCTTCAAGGTCCAGCTCAACCCATCACCTTCACTGCCACTTCCTCTGGGAGCCTTTCCTGGATTCCCCCAAGTAGACTTAGTTCCTATTTTGAACTCTCCCAAACTAAAGACTCTAAAGTACTTGTTCCTCCTCCTGCATTTTAAAATACTGTTTACATGTCTCAGTCCTTTATTAGACTGGGAGCTTCCTGCGGGCCAAGACTGCCTTTGTCCTCTCTGCGTCATGTTTAGTGTGGGGCCTGGAACACGGTGACTGAGACAATGCAATAAATTACAGAAAGCCATATAGTTCACCAGTATTGCACATTTTTACTTTAGGGAAGAGTGGAGAACAATTACCAGGCTCCCACAAACCAGAGTGAATGCAGCCCATGACCAGTTAGGAAAGGGAGTTACTCGTGCCCTCCCCTAATACCCAAAGGCCATTTACACCCCACACAGCTCCAGCTTGGATACTTTCTGCACCTCCTTTTCCTTAATACCTAGCTTGCTGGTCTGAAATCATTCCTTTGGATCATGTTAAAAGCTTCCCGTTAATCCCTGCCTGCAGAAGGGTTCCTCTTCAATCCATTTTACACAATTGAGGCAGACAGGCTTATTTTTGGTACCTAGCTTTGATCACCCTTTTATTCATCACTCTCCAGCGATTCACCTTTCCTCACACAGTGCATGTGTTTCTTGGGAAGCATCACCCTCTAGCTATGGAAGTAGAGCAGATGGTTTAGGGCTGAACTAATCACAAAATTTCACCTAGTTCAGATTGGAATGGCCAAACAAGTTGAGAAAACAGTGAGCTATGGGTTTTCTTTTCCTTTGTTTTGTTTTTTAATTTTAACAGTACGGACAGAAAACAACACCAAGAGCTACAGGTTTTAAGGAAATGAATCTTTTCTTTTCCTAGGGTGCCATCAGAAAAGGATTCTCTCTCCCTCTGGGGCATGAGACATGGTGTACAGACCTGAGGCCAAGAACTGCTATAACCGTTTTCCTACTGCCAGAGGATGGAGCTGACACACACTAGAGAGAAGAGCTGAGAGAAGTGTAAAGAATGGAGTCAAAAGCTGATAGTGTAGTGAACTGCTGGAGCAAACCTTGCTTGAACCTGAACCTCTGGACTTTTCAGTCACATAAGTCAAAAAATTCCCTTTTTTATTTTTTTACCAAACTGAGTTTTATACTCTGGCATTTGAAAACATCCTAAGTTCCACATCCCAAATGCTGCCAGAGGAAAGAGAATGTAGAGTATGTGCCACACTAGGAGTTTTACATCTTTACATCATTTAATCCTTATACCCTGGGGTAGGTTTCATCATCACTCTCAATGTACAGCTAAGGAAACAGTGTCTAAGAAGTTAAGATGGCTTTTGTTTTTTATTTTTTACTTTCTTTATAAGAATATTTTTATAACTTAGTTTAAATGAGGCTAGTATTACAGGAGCACTCTAATGAAAGTGATTATGGGGAAAATACAAGATTGGGGCATGGGGTCACAGCTCACCTTTGTTCTTTGTATGTGTGGTCTTGGTTTTAGCTGTTTCTTTGTGGTTCTCCAAAAGCAAGGAATCCCATCTCTTCTGAGCTGAAACAGGAACTGAGGGGATAGGAGGCAGCTTCAGACGCCACTCTGGCCCAAGCAAGTCCTTGAGAGCTCTGGTCATTCTGGAAAGGAAGGCAAGATTGCAGGGAGGTTACCAGCTGGGTCAAGAAGATAATCCTCCTCTCATACACCCAAAGGAGGTAGGCCCTTTCAGAAAAAGTCAGTTAAAATCTTCCCTCTGGCCTGAGCCATCTCTTTATACTTCTCCACACAATGCAGGAAAGGAACAGGAATCTGCCACCCGTAAATGCCTTGTCAGATCAGCCTCCATCACACTCCTCCCCTGAGGGCTCCTTGAGCTTGGTCACGCTATCCAAGTGGCAATCTGTTGCTTTTTAAGAGGAAATTAAACCTTGCCCCAAAGGACCACACATATCCCAAGAAAGGATCTTACATTTTAATTATTTTATTTTCTCAATGGATCTAGTATAAAACCATGTAAGTACTTAACATTTGATTAATAGGGGTCACAGGGATTTTTTTTTTTTTGGAAATTGTATCTCATTCTCAAATCTTAATATATTTCAGTGGTTCCCATCTCCCTAGGCTAACATGGCCTGGAAGATCTGGTTCTCTCCCTCCTCTTCATGTTTACACAGATCACATTATGTTCAATCAAGTCTTTGCACGTGCTTCTTCCTCTACCTGAACAATCTCTTCCACACCCCATTCCTCATTCCCACCTTCTAGGCCCAGCTAACTCCTACTCATTCCTTACGTTTCAGCTTAAAATGTTGGTCAGTATAAAAAACAATAGAGATAATCAATGAAACCAAAAGTTGGTTGTTTGAAAAGATCAATAAAATTGTCAAACCTTTAGCTAGATGGACAAACATACGGAAATAACTAAAATCAGAAATGAAAGGGGGGCCTACTGACCCCACAGAAACAAGAAGGATTATAAGAGAATACTATGAACAACTGTATGCCAACAAATCAGATAACCTAGATGAAATGGACAAATTCCTAGAAGCACGCAAACTACCAACACTAACTCAAGAAGAAATAGATCTCAAAAGACCAGTAACAAGTAAATAGATTAAATCAGTAACTAAAAACCTCTCAATAAAGAAAAGCCCAAGACCAGATGACTTCACTGTGAATTTTACCAAATATTTAAAGAATTAACACCAATCCTTCTCAAACTCTTCAAAAAAAAACTGAAGAGGAGGGAACATTTCCCAACTCATTCAGTGAAGCAAGCAGCATCCTAATACCAAAGCTAGATAGAGATATCACAAGAAAAGAAAACTGCAGACCAACATACCTCATGAAAATAGATGCAGAAATCCTCAACGAAGCAAGGCAAACCAAATCCAACAGCACATTAAAAGAATTATACACCATGATCAAGTTTATTTACCCCAGAAATAAATAAGAAAATCAATTAATGTAATATACCACATTAATAGAACAAAGGAAAAAAAAAAACCACATGATCATCTCAATTGATGCAGAATAGACATTTAACAAAATTCAGCACCCTTCCTGATAAAAACACTTGGGAAACTAGAAATAGAAGGAAACTTTCCCACCATTACAAAGGGCATAAATGAAAAACTGAAAGCTACCATCACAATCAATGGTGAAAAACTGAAAGCTTTCCCTATAAGATCAGGAACAAGACAAGGATGCCCATTGTCTTAGTTTGCTAATGCTGCAGAATGCAAAACACCAGAGATGGACAGGCTTTTATAAAACGGGGGTTTATTTCACTACACAGTTACAGTCTTAAGGCCACAAAGCATCCAAGGTAACACCTCAGCAATCGGGTACCTTCACCGGAGGACGGCCAGTGGTGTCCGGAAAACCTCTGTTAGCTAGGAAGGCAGCTGGTGTCTGCTCCAAAGCTCCGGCCTCAAAACGGCTTTCTCCCAGGACGTTCCTTTCTAGCAAGCTTGCTTCTCTTCAAAACATCACTCCCAGCTGCACTCGTTTTCCTCTTTGAGTCAGCTCATTTATATAGCTCCACCGATCAAGGCCCACCCCGAATGGGTGGGGCCACGCCTCCACGGGAACATCTCATCAAAATTATCACCGACAGCTGGGTGGGGCACACTCCAAGCAAATCCAACCAGCACCCAAGGGTCTGCCCCACACAAGACCACAAAGATAATGGCATTTGGGGGACACAATACATTCAAACCGGCACACCCATTATCATCACTATTACTTAACACCATACTGGGAGTTCTAGCCAGAGCATTTAGGCAAGAACAAGAAATGAAAAGCATCCAAAACAGGAAAGGAAGAAATACCATGATCCTATACATACAGAATTCTGAAAAGTCCACAACAAAACTTCTAGAGCTAATAAATTCAGCAAAGTGGTGGGGTTTAAGATCAACATACAAACATTCACTAGTGTTTCTATAGACTAAAAATAAGCAATCCAAAGAGGAAATGAAGAAAAAAATTCCATTTACAACAGCAACTAAAAGAATCAAATATTTAGGAATAAGTTTAACCCAGGATGTAAAGGACTTGTACCTAGGAAAACTACAAAACATTACTGAAATAAATGAAAGAAGACCTAAAATTAACGGAAGGACATTCTGTGTTCATAGGTGTGCCGGTTTGCATATATTATGTCCCCCAGAGAAAACCATGTTCTTTGATGCAATCTTGTGGGGGCAGATTGATTAATCTTTTTGATTAGGGTGTGACTTTTTAATTGGATGTTTCCACGGAAATATGACCCACCCAACTGTAGGTGTTAACTTTGATTGAATGTTTCCTGTAAGTGTGGCTCCTGCCCAAATGGGTCTTGATTAGTTTTACTGGAGTACTTTAAAAAGAGTCACCCAGGCCTAGACGCTTGCTGACACTGATACTTAGGCATGCTTGGAGTTGCGGAACCCTGATGCGAGCTGCAGCTTAGAGAAATATTTTGAGGATGGCCATTGAAAGCTGACACCGACATTTTGGAGAACAACATTTTGAAACACAACCTGGGAGCAAGCAGATGCCAGCCACATGCCTTCCCAGCTAACAGGTTTTCCAGATGCTAATGGCCTTTCTCCAGTGAAGGTACCCTATTGTTGATGCCTTACCTTGGACACTTGATGGCTTGTAACTTTGTAAACAAATAAATCCCATTTATAAAAGCCAATCCATTTTTTTTTTTTTTTTTTTTTTTTTTTTAATAATGCTTATATAATTTTATTGTAACTTAATACCAAAATTACATAAAATATAAAATTAAGCAGAAAACTGATGAACTTTGTTTTCTTCACACGGTCTTTAAGAATCTCAAAAGCCTTGAAGTTTGCTATCTTCTACTGTCTTATTAGAAGGATAAAAAACTTTGAATGAAAATCCACTTCTTGGAAAGGAGCCAGGGTTTATGCAGAGGCATTCAGTATTGGTCATAGTGAAAGGATCGTATTTGTCTGCAATGACAAGTAGATCAGGCACAGGATACACTCTCAAAGCATAGTCATATGCCCAATACACTGGGCAGACATAAAGGGGTAGAGGAGTCAGATGTCCTTGGGATAAAATAGTCTTTGTAAAATGATTAGGAATATCCAAATTGCTACTAGGAAAACGGACACAGTTTCTGCACATTTTATTCACTAAGTCTTCACGAAAAACAATAATTTCTTGTGTACAATATTGAATTCTGCAAGGATTAGTAGTAAAAACTGAAAATGGTACTCTCTGTCTGAATTCATTAGTGATGCTTTCAGCAAGTGGAGGCCTTGGCAGGATGGAACCAAACCCGGGATCCTCTGGTCCGGGTACAAATACAAAACGACTACTTTGGTGAATATTTGGGTATTCACATATTATATCTGCCAAAGTTTTTAGGGAATCTTTCAAAGACTGGACTTGATTTCTTCCATATGGTGCAGATGAAAAATTACCACACAGGATAAAGCAGGTGGGAGGTGCTGGTGAATAACCAGAAAACATTGTGTGAAGTTTTTCCAATACTTCTACTTGGTCCAACCAAACATCAGATATAAACACAAACATTGCATCTTTGTTCTCATCTTCTAATTGTTTTAGTTTTGCAGAAGATTTCACAGATGTATTAGAAGGCCCTCCAAAAAAATTAGTATTTCCATAGTATGCCCTAGTAGTACTAGAGGGTTCAGTGGGTGGAAATCCAAAGGCATTGACATGAAACACTTGATCTTCAAACCAACCTTCTGCTAAGACAAAGCACGCTTCTGTATATAAACCACTATGGAACTGAGCTTTACTAAGATCCAGTTGTACTGTTCCAGTAGGATCTTCCAGAAAAAATTTTCCCTCTTTTAACTGGGTTATCATTCCAAGAACAATCACATCTCCAATTTTGGTTGTACTACCCAATAAGGTTTCTATTGTCTTAAGCTGGAATTTGCTTCCACTTTCATCAGGGTGAGAACCTATCACTGGAGGAGTGAATAATTCATGCCTGTGGGTCCTCTGGTGCAAAATGGTATATCGCTCACGAAACAGCTCCGCTTTATCTCTTGCTGTTCCAAATAAATTTGGTTCAGGGTGGTTGGTCATTAATATAGGAAGAAATTTTTTTCTTTCTGAATTGTACACAAAGCGTGGAATATCAAATGCTCCTATGATATTGAAAATCTGTTCTATAGTTTCATCTACTGACTGACTGCATTCCTGGACTGCTGCTTCCACTACAGATCGTTCAATCATGTTTGATGACAAAGGTTGCTTTTCAACAGCATCGATGATCTTTTCCAGTGCATCTTCTAGCTCCAGTTCACTGATAGATTGAAGAGCATCTGTGAGATACTTAATGGCTTCACCCCGGAGCAGCAAGCCGCGCAGCTTGAATGCTGAGAGCGCTCGGCTCCGCACTCGTTCTGGCGCCATGTTTGTGTTTTTTCAAAAGCCAATCCATTTTTCATATTTTGCATTCCGGCAGCATTAGCAAACGGGAACAGTGGTCTGGAAGACTAAATATTATTAAGATGTCAGTTCTACCTAAAGTGATATACAGATTCCTATCAAAATTCCAATATATATCTTCACAGAAATGGAAAAGCCAATCATCAAATTCATATAGAAGGATCAGTGGCTCTGAATAGCCAAAAACATCTTGAAAAACAAGAACAAAGTTAAGAGGACTCACACTGATTCTAAAACTTATTACAAAGATTACAGTAATCAAAACAGCATGGTATTGGCACAAGGACAGTCATATAGACCAATGAATTGAACTGAGAATTCAGAATTAAACCCTCACACCTTTGGCCATCTGATCTTTGATGAGTCCAGTCAGTGGAGAAAGGGTCTCTTCAACAAATGGTGCTGGTAGGACTGGATATCCAAATGTAAAAGAATGAAGGTGGGCCCCTACCTCACACCATATACAAAATTTAACTCAAAATAGATCAAAGATCCAAACATAAGAACTGAAATTATAAAACTCCTAGAAGAAAACATAGGGAAACATCTTCTGGAACTTGTGTTAGGCAGTGATTTCTTAGAATTGACAAAAAAAGCATAAGCAACAACAAAAAATAGATAAATGGGACTTCAACTTAATAAAAAACTTCTGTGCATGAAAGAACTTTGTCAAGAAAGTAAAAACCTACAGAACAGGAGAAAATATTTGGAAACCATATATCTGATAAGGTTTTAACATGCAGAATATATAAAGAACTCCTATAACTCAACATTGAAAAGACAACACAATTAAAAATGGGAAAAAGAATTGAAGAGACCTTTTTCCAAAGAAGATACACAAATGGCCAATAAATACGTGAAAAGATCCTCAATGTCATTAGCCAGCAGGGAAAAGCAAATCAAAACCACAATGAGACACAATCTCATACCCGGCAGAATGGCTACTGTGCCAGTCTGGATGTATTATGTCCCCCAAAATGTCACTATCTTTAATGCAATCTTGTTGATTAGTGTTGATTAGACTGGAATCCTCCGAGTGTTTCCACGGAGATGTGACTCAACCAACTCTGAGTGAAACGCGTGACTGGATAATTTCCATGGAAGTGTTACCCCACCCATTTAGGGAGGGTATTAATTGGATCACTGGAGTCCTATAAAAGAATTCACAAACAGAAGAACCTCAGAGCTGCAACTTAAGAGAGACATTTTGAAGATGGCCATTGAAGGCAGACTTTTGCTCCGGAGAAGCTAAGAGAGGACAAAATGCCCCAAGAGCAACATTTTGAAGAATGTACAGAAGCTGAGAGAGAAGCTGGAAAACAATCCAGGATCAGTGGACATCAGCAACATGCCTTCCCAGCTAACAGGGGTTTCTGGATACCACTGGCCATCCTTCAGTGAAAGTACCCTTTGTTGATGCCTTACCTTGGACATTTTATAGCCTAAGACTGTTAACTGTGTAACCAAATACATCCCATTTATAAAAGCCAATCCATTTCCGTTGTTTTGCAAAAAGGCAGCATTAGCAAACTGGAACAGCTACTATTAAAAAAATGGAAAGTAACAAGTGTTGGAGAGGATATGGAGAAATAGGAACATTCATTCATTGTTGGCAGAAATGTAAAATGGTGCAACCATTGTGGAAAACAGTTTGGTAGTCCTCAAAAAGTTAAGTATAGAATTACCATATGACTGGGCAATCCCACATCTAGGTATATACCCAAGAACTGAAAGCACAGACTCGGAAAGATATTTGCACACCAATATTGATAGAGCATATTCACAATCGCCAAAAGGTAAAAGCAACCGAAGTGTCCACCAACAGATGAATAAACAAAATGTAGTATATTCATATAATGGAATATTTGGCCATAAAAAGGAATGAAGTTCTGATGCATGCTACAACATGGATGAACCTTGAAGACAACTTGTTAAGTGAAATAAGTCAGACACAAAGGGACAAATAGTGTTTGATATCACTGACAGAATACGCGTATTTATGAAATCAGAACTAGAATAGAAGTTAGTAGGGGCTGGGTGGGGGATGGAAATAGGAAGTTAATGTTTGATTGGCTTGGAGTTTCTGCTTGGGATGACAGAAAAGTTTGGCAATGTGATGGAGAAACAACTTTGGATATGCAATCAAGGCCACCGGATTACATATTTGAAAAGGGATATATAAAGGGAAACTTTGGTTTTATGTAAGTTACCCCCCCCACAACCAAAGAACTGTACAACACAAAGAGTGAACCCTGATGTAAACAGTGGGCTAAAGTTAATAGTATATTTATAATAATATTGTTTAATCAATTGTAACAAAGGTCCCACACTGATGCAAAATGTTAATAATAGGGAATTCTGTGGGTATGACTGAAGTGTATGTGAGCACTCTGTCCTCTGCATGATTCTTCTATAAACCTACAACTGCTCTGATAAGAAAAAGATACTGTTGCTCAGTGGCCATGCTCATAATCTCCAGTACCTGGGCACATCACCTTGAACCCATCAGGGCCCAATAAACCAATAAATATGTGTTGAATGAGCGAATAAAGCCAACCATATACTTTTTTTGCTCTCACGACCAGGTCCGTATATGCTACTAGAATAAAACTGCACACAGACTGATATCACTACAAATTCCTATAGTCTCTGAGTAGGTCCCCCAAACTGTTTTCCTGATCAGTCTGGTTATTTCGATTCTCTAGTCTCCTCAAACCTGTTTCCCAATCCCCTTTCTTTTTCAGAGCAAACTTCCTCATACCCCAAATACAAACCAACCTGCATGGGCACCTACGTTTTCCCACCACAACAGAAGAGAAAATCAGGGCCAATTCCCCCACCCATGCTCTGGATCCCATCTCCTCTGGCCTCTCTCAGGGACCTCTCTTAGCCAGCATCTCACCTCGCCTGTATCTTCATCCTTTCTCTCTACTGACTCCATCCATCAGCATTTAAATCCCATTAATTCTCCTCACTTAATAAAACCCCACCTGGGCACCCCTCTGCTATCTACCCTAGCTACATTTTCTGCCTCCCTTCACAGTCATCTGGTTTCTGACCCCACTGAACCACTTCTCATAGAATCACCATTGACATCATTGGTAAACCCTTTGTGGTGGTTTGAAACTGTATGTATCCCAGAAAAGCATGCTTTTAAATCTAATCCATTCCTGTGAGTATGGATTTTTTTTTTTTTTTTACTATTTTTTAATCCAATTTTATTGAGATATATTCATACACCATACAACCCATCTGAAGTATACAATCACTGGTTCATGGTATCATCACATAGTTGTGCATACATCCAAATGATCAATTTTGGAAAATTTTCATTACTCCAGAAAAGAACTACAAATAAAAAGAGAAAACCCAAAGCCCCCTAAACCCACTTTTCCCCCTATTATTGACCCATAGAATTGGTGGTACATTTTTTATGGTTGATGAAAGAGTATTAAAATATTACTGTTTATTATAGTCTATAGTTTGCAATACGTACATTTTTCCCACATACCCCTCCACTATCAACTCCTTGTAGAAGTGTCGTACATTTGCTCTAGTTCATGAAAGAACTTTTTAATATTTGTAGAGTTAATCATGGACAATGTCCACCACAAGATTCACTGTTTTATACATTCCCATGTTTCAACCTCCGACTTACCTTCTGGTTACATACATGACTTCCCCTTTCCACCACATTCACACATCATTCAGCACTGTTAATTATTCTCACAATAATGTGCTACTGTCACCTCTGTCCATTTCCAAACCTTTAAGTTCAACCTAGTTAAACATTCTCCACATATTAAGCAACCACTCCCCATTCTTTAGCTTCATTCTATATCCTGGTAAACTATATTCTATATTTTTTGTCTATGAGCTTACATATTATAATTAGTTTTTATCAGTGAGATCATACAATATTTGTCCTTTTGTGTCGGACTTATTTCACTCATAATAACATCCTCAAGTTTCATCCATGATGTCACGTGCTTCAAGACTTCATTCCTTCTTACTGCTGAATAATATTCCATCATGTATTTATACCACATTTTGTTTATCCCTTCATTTATTGATGGACACTTGGCATTTTTACCATTATGAAGTATACAATTCTGTGGCGTTAATTACATTTATAGTGTTGAGCTACCATCACTACCATCCATTCCCTAAACTTCTTCATCACCAGAAACAGAAACTCTGTAACCTTTAAGCAATAACTCTCCATGTCCCAACCCCTAGCCTTCAGGTAATCTCTGATCTACTTTCTGTCTTTATGAATTCATTTATTCTATATATTTCATGTAAGTGGGATCATATAATATTTATCCTGTGTCTGACCTGTTTCGCTTTTTTTTTGCCTTTTTTTTTAAAATTAAATTCAGTTTTATTGAAATATATTCACATACCATACAATCATTCATGGTGTACAATCAACTGTTCACAGTACCACCATACAGTTGTGCATTCATCACCCCAATCTATTTTTTTTTAAATTCAGTTTTACTGAGATATATTCACATATCATACAATCATCCATGGTATACAATCAACTGTTCACAGTACCATCATATAGTTGTGCATTCATCACCCCAATCTATTTTTGAACATCTTCCTTACACCAGAAAGAATCAGAGTAAGAATAAAAAGTAAAAATAAAAAAGAACACCCAAATCATCCCCCACATCCCACCCTATTTTTCATTTAGTTTTTGTCCCCAGTTTTCTACACATCCATCTACACACTGGATAAAAGGAGTGTGATCCACAAGGTTTTCACAGTCACACTGTCACCCCTTGTAAGTTACATTGTTAGACAATCATCTTCAAGAGTCCAGGCTACTGGGTTGGAGTTTGATAGTTTCAGGTATTTACTTCTAGCTATTCCAATACATTAAAACCTAAAATGTGTTATCTATATATTGCATAAGAATGTCCACCAGAGTGACCTCTTGACTCCATTTGAAATCTCTTGAGACACTGAATCTTTATTTTGTTTCATTTTGCATCCCCCTTTTGGTCAAGAAGATGTTCTCAATCCCATGATGCCAGGTCCAGATTCATCCCTGGGAGTTAATTCCTGCGTTGCCAGAGAGATTTACACCCCTGGGACTCAGGTCCCACGTAGGGGGGAGGGCAGTGAGTTCACCTGACCAGGTGGCTTAGCTAGAGAGGGCCATATCTGAGCAACAAAGAGGCACTTGGGGAGACTCTTAGGCATAATTATATGCAGGTTTAGCCTTTCCTTTGCAGTTAACGAGCTTCGTAAGGGCAAGTCCCATGATAGAGGTCTCGGCACATCAAACTGCCAGTCCTCAATGTTTATGAGAACATCAGCAACAGTCCAGGTGAGGATGTCCAACACTTCCCCATTTTCCCCCAGCTCCTCAGGGGGGCCCTGCATATATATTTTTATTCTCTGCTCTAAGTACTTTGGGATGTGTCATTATTTCACTCTAACCTATACAAACCTACCATATCTCACTTCCTATTCAAAGTTCCATGTAATTGCGGTGTTTGAACAAACTGACTGTAGAAGTTATACCGTTTAGAAAATATAGATCCTGCACCAAATAAACATCTCTTCCCCTGGTCTCACATAGAAGTTGAAGTTTTAACACAGTCAGTTTCAATCTTCACTCTTTGGCCCGATTTGCCCGAGACTTAATCAGGTCTGCTTCATTCATATCTCTAATTAAAGTCTGGGCTCTTTTTCAGCTTTTTTTTTTTTTTAAACAGTTGCTGTATGTGCTAATACTGACATTCATATCTGCCAAGCTCCAGCTCTGAGTTTCAGGTGTCACACAGATACCCAATGTTCCAGAGACCTATCAGGTTATACACAAAGGGATCAGCATCTCAGAGTTTGGAGATAGCCATTACAATTCAGGAATAGATTTGACTGCTGTAAGAGCTTACAATCTAGAAACCATTACAATAATCATTCCCCTGTTAGGTTGTGTACTAAGATTCAATTCTGAGTTTACACATTGTAGTTAGTCCATATTGACAAGGCATTCTAGAAATAATGGGTCTCTAGCCTGTAAATAGGATTTTTTAATGAGACTACTTCAGTTAAGGTATGACCCACCTCATTCAGGATGGATCTTAATCCTCTTACTGGAGTCCTTTATAAATGAGAGGAATACACACACCCACAGAGAAAGTCATGGAAGCAAGAAGCTGAAAGCAAGGGAAAGACCAGCAGATGTCACCATGTGCCTTGCCAGGTGGCAAAGGAACCAAGGATCACTGGCATCTGGTCTTCAGGAAGAAAGCATTGTCTTGATGCCTTGATTCAGATATTTTCATGACCTCAAAACCGTAAGTTTGTAAGCTAATAAATTCCCATTGTTAAAATCAAACCCATTTCATGGTATCTGCTTTAAGTAACCAAGGGAACTTAAATACCCTTCATCTACAGAAACTTGTCAGAATACCTAACACTAATGACATCCCTATTCTTCTTGAAATACACCCTTTCCTTGTGACCCTAAAAGCTCCAGGTTTCCTCCCACCTCTCTTGCTGCTGCTCCTCCTTTTTGAGCTTTTCTTCCTCTATAAGTCCCTCAAATGTTGGAGTTTCTCAAGGTTCCGTCCTCTTCCCATTACCGACCTGATGTGATGTTTTTCTTTCCTCAAACAGCCTTAATCTTCTAAACTGATGACCCTCAAATCTGTGTAACTGGCCTATACTTTTCTCCTTTGCTCTAAACCCATGTAAATACCCAACCACCTTCCTTACACCTCTACTTTCACTTCCCAGTCACCTCCAACTCAACATGTCAACAATCTGGGTGTCCTTTTCTACCCGCCCCCCCTTCCCCACCATACCCCAACCACCAAATCTTGTCGATATACTTCCGTTTAGGCCCTTGAATTGGTCTCATTGTTCTTCTCTTTTCACTACTTCCACCCTCTCTCCTGGATTACTGCATACCCCAACTTGTTGTTCTATTCACCTTCATGCCATCACTCATCTTTGCAGCCAATGAGCTCTAAGACACAAATCTGCTTATGCTGTTTCACTGCTAGAGACCCTTTCAGGATTCCTCACTGTGCTCAGGATTAAGTCTAAGCCCTTGAATGCCAGGCCCTTTGTGATCTGGCTGTCCTGAGTTGAGCTCCCCACCTATAGCACCAGGTGTAATGAACTTCTTACAACTCCTAAAATACACCACACTTGCTGCCAGGCCCTTTGTGATGTGGCCTCACCAAGCTGTCCTGAGTTGAGCTCTCCACCTATAGCATCAGGTGAAATGAACTTCTTACAACTCCTAAAATACACCACACTTGTCCACTGTTGCACATGCTGCCCTTTCTCCTTGCCTCCCCTCCCCACCTCTATTCATCTCTCAATCTCAGCTCACCATTGAAAAACTCTCCTCCTCCCAGCTGGTTAGGTGCCTCCTTGCTCCCCCTAGAGCTCCCTGTGCTTCCTTCTATCATAGCACTCATCACATGGTATTGTGCTTGCCCACTTACTGGCAAGTAGTCATCTCCATGAGACCATGAGCTCTGAGAGGACAGGAAGAGCAATGTCCCCATTCATCAGCCCAGATCCTAGTGCAAAGTCTAGCACATAACTGGCACTCAAAAAATATTTGTTGAATGATAGAAAATTAAAAGGAGGCAAAGAAAAAACAAGGACACTGACAAATAAGTCAAGCCAGAAATGAAGCAATAAATACATAATATGAAGTCTTATTTAGTATTAGTTTGGTGCTTGGCTTTTTAGAAACCTACACAAAGAGGGGAAACACAATTAGTTACACAAATGAGTCATCCATGAGATAAAAACAAACTATTGCTCAGAAGATACAGAACTCACCAGTTACTAAAACCAGAAAGAAATTTCTCCTGAGTGGCATCACGAAGGTGTCACAGTACAATAAACTGAACAATATCCTCAAACAATATTACTACTGCCTTGGATCATAGCTGCTTGTGCACAAAGTCTGATTCTCTCCACTAGTTAGCTCTTTGAAGTCAAGTGGGGTGTGTATCTCTTTTTTATTTTGATATCACCCACTGAGCCTGCCATAATACCTTAAACATACCTCAAATATTACTGCTTGATTAATTTGAGCCCCTAAGCAAAAAACAAACCAATCAAAAAGCAAAAACTCAGTAATTCTGACCTTGCAAATACAAAAGCAGATTCTCATTCTATACTTTCCCCTACATCCTCATCAAAAGTTTTCTAAGCCTACACCAAAGGGATCCTGCCAGAATACAACCCAAGGGATGGTCCAAAACCAATGGAGGAGGACATGGGTCTCTAGGGAGACCGTCGGCAGTGACCAGGGCTCACCTGTTAATGCCTTCCAGGGCTGATGTCACACTATAATCAATCTGCAGTACAGTCATGTAGTCGACATAGGCCAGTGGATACTTCTCCATAGCCTCATAGGCAGCAGCACGTCGCAGCAGGGGCTTGACGCCAAAGGGAACCAAGGCCAGTGCTCTAAGGAAAGAAGCAAAAATGTTATCTGGCTGCAGAGCCATCCCAGCTCCCCCCAAGTTTCTTCCAGGCAGGGTCATCTGTAGCTCAGTACAGGAGGTTATTTCTGGCTGAGAGACCCTGCTAAAAATGCCGAAGCTTAGAAATTAGATTGAAGGGGGCTGGAGGTAGATGGCAGAGAAACATTATTGTGAAATTTCTATCCATGTATATCAACTTTAATAGTCTCATTCTTCTCCCAAATTCAAGAACAAGTACCTCATGGCATTCATGCTACTCTCTGTGTTTCTAAAGTTGAGGCCTGGTGGGAGTAACAAACTTTGGAGTCAGACTGAATAGTGTTTGAATTCCACCTTGCCACTACCATGTGGCCCCAGATGAAAGTTCTGGCCCAATGCTCAGTTTCCCAGTTCTAGCATGGGATGGTAAACTTACCCCACAGAGTGGTCCTGAGAACTCACAGACACAAACCTAACACAGGGCCTGGTACAAACCAACCCAGCACAGGCTCCATGAGTGTGCTCACCTCCTTCCTCCTCTCTCCAGCTATCACCAGTGCATCCATCCAAGGTGATGGCACAGGCTACCAGATCTGAGAACACTTTTTTTTTTTTCAGACCAGTTTGCAACTCTATCTCATGCCCAGATCCCAAATCTCACAAGGATTTTAAGGCCTATCTCTGTCAACCCTACCACTTTTTCAGCAGCAGAGCCAAGACTCAAAAAACACAAATCAAGGCCTGCAAGGCCAAGTGGGGCCTCCCATTCTCAGTCACCTGGGAAAAGCTACTTCTTAATATCTGTCACAGACATAACTGGGAGGATCAGCCCAAAAAGAGACTGTCTCCTCCTCGGAGGCCCTCAAGTATCCTCAAAGATACCCTTGACCACTTACGAAGTGCAATCTTTGATGCAGTCTGTGCAGTTTCCATCCTTCAAGTGGCACGCTGCTCGGTTGGAGTAAAGAACACTTTCTTCTTCGGGGTCTGAAGAACCTGCTGACGTGGAAGCAGAAAGAGTGTAAGGTTGGGAAATGGCTACCTCGGGACACTAGGGTGCAATTCATACCCTAAGCTCTCTGTGGGCTCCAATGAAAGGCACCAGAGATGACTGTAACCTGATCAGGCCTGTTGGTCTGATGAACCGGCATGTTTGTCATTCTTACATGAGAATGAGGACACCAGGCTTTCTGCCATTCATTGGAAATCAAAAATCTTCTCAATGACTCACTCCAGCCCTGAACTTGGTACCAGGCAAAAGGAGAACACAAAGAAATCCTTGTGGTAACTATTTTGTGCATGAGTTTTAATTTTATTACAAAAAGCATATTAGGCCAATAAAGAAAAAAAAATACAGGAAAAAAACACTGCAATAAGTGCTATAATAAATGAACTGACCAAGTTTTGTAGAGACCTGAAAGAGCCTAACTCTACCTGGTCAAGTCAGAGAGGCCTGAGCCAGGTCTTACAGCTCTAGAGAGAACTTAATCAGGGAAAGAACTTGGGATACCCAGTGCAGAGAATTATTAGAGGGTAGATATTACTCTAAAGGCAGTCCTTAACTTCAGGAGGCTCAGAAGCTCAAGTCAACTACACAACAGAACACAAAGGCCAGGCACCACCTATTCGCTCCCACACTCCACAATCCTATAGGACACCACCATAGATCTGCAAAGCACTTGACACTTTTGTTTTCCATTTCACCCTCAGACAGGAGATAGGGAGGTAGGCCTGATAATCTCTCCATCTACCTTTCCAGGTTCTCTTGAAAATTTTGAAACATAGAAAATACTCAGTGTCTGCCACTAGATTTAGCACACATTATCACATCTGTTTTCAATTTAAAAATTTTTTGATATGGCTAAAGCTCCCCCATCCCCATCCTTTTATCTTTGATCCCTCCCAGATCCCCAAAGGCCAGCAAATACTGAAGTTGATGTATAACACTCTCATGCATGTTTGCACATCTTTATTACATATGTATTCACAGGTAAGATATAGTATCATTTTGATCTTTTATAGCATTTCCTAAGTGGCATATTGCCTATCCTTCTCCAATGTGCTGATTTTCACATTTGCTTTACCATGTTCATACACGATATCTTCCAATACCAACAAATAATAAATATATTAATAATTTTTTCTCCCCTTATTTTCCAGGCCCTGAGTGAGATGTCAAAATCCAGAGATAAGTAAATACATCCTTTTCCTTATGATCAAGTAAAAACACTCAAAACCTGTAACCCATCTCAAGTCACCAGAGCACGTTTGCTCAGAAACAGCACAGGTGTGTGGTGAAAAGGGCATGGTAACCTAAAATCCAGCCTGTGATCATAATTATATAAGTCACTCAGCCCCTGCAAGTGTGTGTGTTCACCTATCACATGAAGATATGCCCACTTCATAGACTTCCTGGAAGGTTAAGTGTGTTAGGTTACTCCCAGCTTTCATTTCCAAATCAGGAAAACTGATCAGAGAAAAATCACGGGACTTGCCCACATATTACCTAGAAAATCAGTAGGAGGATCAGAACCAAAATTTGGTTCCTTGTCAAATCTAGATGCCAGACCAGCTCTTCTTGGAACCCAGAATAAACCCATGAGAAAGCACAAGCTTTTCCAGACCACCCTCTACAGCTAAAGTGAGATGAAAGAAAAAGGCAGAAACATCAATACCTCAACTTTCTCAGTGACTTCATCAAGTGAGGCTGGCATGGTAAAAGTACATAGCAAGCGGTCAACAAATATTAACTTAATTGAATAAATGAACGGTTGAGGGGAGGAAGGCTGAGCCATATCTTCAGGGATCAGAATGAGAGGCCTGAATAACTTAGGATGGGGGACAACGGGGTAGTTAAGAAACATGAGGAAGGAAGTTTCTCGCAGGATGCCAAGGCCGGTATGGGCGGGGAGAGGGGAAGAGGTAGGTGGTGGGAGGGCATTGTGGAACGGTGGGCCACGGGCAAAGGAAGGTCCACGAAGACAAGGAGGGTAGAGGGAGGTCTGGGTGGGTTGGGGGAAGGAGGGAGTAAGCCTGGGGAAGAAACGGGGGACCCAGGCCGAGGTCCGCCGGGCCGGGGTCGTACCTCGCGCCTGCAGCGACCGCAGCGCGCGGCCGTAGAGCGCGGAGGCCTCGGCGTACTGGCCGTTGCGGAAGCTCTGGTTACCGGCGACGCGGAGCCCCTCCACAGAGTTTGGAGGTTTGGGAGCCATCCCGGAGCCGGTCCGACCAACGGGGAGTGCCTCCGCACACCCCACCAGTCGTGCGGAACCGCGTCCGGTAGAAGAACCGGCTGCGAGCTTTTCTATCCCACAACTGGCCGCGAGGGGGCGGCGCCGAGCGGGACGGGGACGGGGCCTGCGCGGACCAGCAGCGCGTAGCGGCCACTCCTCTGCGCGTGCTCAGTTCGGCACCTAAGTTCGGAGGTGCGCTAGATGTCTGTGGCTATCCTGGGCTCCTTTGGGATGCCAGACACGGTGGATATAGTAGTGACAAGACTGGGTCCCTGCTCTCGAATTTACGTTCTAGTGGGGCCTGATAGGCAGTTAATTTATGAGCAAATGTGGACAATAATTTCATAACGCGATTGGTGCTATAAGGGAAACAAAACGGGGTAATGCAATGAAAAGTGATCACGTGGGGACTATTTTAGATAAGGAGGACAGGACCTTTTTGAGGTGAAAGAACCCGGTACTTAGTGCCCTAGACTATTAAGTGAAAGCCCTGATTGATGGAAGGTCTTTCCCTGAGTGTGACTTTAGCTTATTTCCAGCCTCATCTGACTTCATTCTCCATGTCCCACTTAATACTCCAAATTTTTTCAACTGCCTAGTGCTATCAGCACACTCGAAGCTGTTTTTCTTATATCCTAACCTTTGCTTATGCGATCCACTCCTCCTAGAATTCCTTTCCAAACACTTTCTCCTGCCTCACCTTGACTCAACCTGTAACAATCAATTCATACATCATCTCTGCATAGCCTTTCTGATCCCCCCCACCCCCCAAGTCCTGCCTCTGCTCCTATTGTTCCCAGGGTTTATCCCTAATTTAGGGCTTATCACTCTGTGACTGTCAGTTTGCAGTTTTTCTCAAAGACTGTGAGGTATTTAAAGGCAGGAAGTAGTCTTCATCTTTGACTCTCCAAGACCTAGTAGGGTATGGCACCCAGAAAGAGCTTTATCAGGTTTGTTCACAAAGACCTGGTCTATGTATTCCCGAACTTAGTTATAAACTTTGAGGGTTGGGTGGCTGTTCCATCTGAATCCTCAGTCCAGTGCAGAACTCACACGAGATGAGACAACCAGATGAGGCACACATTCTTGGTTGTCTACTCAGTAGCCTTCATCTTTGCTTCCAGATGCTTGAGATTCTCCCAGGCCCTGGAGATGAATCAGGATTGCTATAAACCAATCACAAAAATCTCATTCTCTTTTGCCAGTGATTGGTCCAAGGGTGGGCATGTGACCCTGAGATAAGAGGAAGCCTGCGGGGTGCTTATTGGAAGGTTTTTCCTCCTGATAAGAGAGAGGTACCAAGAAAATAGTCCCCCCCTCCTTCTGCTTTGGGTAGCGTTGGGTTAGGGATATGATCACTGGAGGTGTGGTAGCCATTTTGCAACTGAGAGAGTAAGCACAAGTCTGAAAAGCCTACATGCTGAGTAGGATGGGAGGGGAAAGATGAAATTGACATTGATGAGCCACTGAATCAACCCTGGAACTGCTGACATGGATTTATTAATAAATGTTATTAATGCTTTAAGTCACCATTTAGATGTGTTGTCAGTTGCTTGCAGCAGAATAAATCCCAACTGAAATATCAGACAAGTACACCTGTAACAAACTGTATTTTCCAAAAGTGGTTACAGTATTTCCAGTCCCACAGGCTCATTCATAACCTTGTCACTGCCCTATCAAGAAGTGGAGTCTATTTACCATCTTTCTAAAACTGGGTGGGCCTCTGTGGACCCTTCAACAGAAGTGCTGTGAAAAGCCAATACAGTTTCTTTCTGGCTCTCCCTCAGGAATACACTTTAGAACTTAGCCTTTATTCTGTGATGAAGTCCAAGAAAAGTGGAGCGGCCCCAGGCCCTCAACCAGAGCCAACAGTCAGCACAAATTTGTCAGCCTTGGGAGTGAGGCATTTTGTAATCCTATCCCTAGCCACTCAACTGACTGACCCTAAGGACACACGGAGCAGAAGGAACCCTCCCTGCTGAGCCAGGCCTCAATTGTAGATTTATGGGAAGAAAAAAAAAAAAGATTGTTGTTTTATGCCACTAAATTTTGGGGTAGTTTTTTTCACACGGCAAGAGATAACTGGAATCCCTTCCCACAATGTTTTCCATAAATTCCAGGGCTGATAAAAAGCAGCATTGAAAGAATTTAAAGAAGGGAAATATTGGGGGAGCAAAGGGGAATAGGGAAGTCTTCCGGGAGGGGATGACTTGTGTGTGTGTGTGTGTGTGTGTGTGTGTGTGTGTGTTTTCATAGGTTTATTCCTGAAGTGTACCATCCTCATTCACTATAGTTTAGTCTAGTCCACCATTTTTATGTTGGACTATGTTTTGTAAATGTCAAAACATCTCTTTAAAAGCTCTACAGTGCTGGTGAGGGGACGCACCCCCGCCCCCCGGACTCCCTGGAGGCCTCCAGGCAGAGTCTTTGCATCTGAACCTGCAGTTCTTTCTCAGTGGATGCTTTTGCTCGATTCCCATAGTTCTTACAGCAGTTTCTTTTTCTCTAGGGTTTCCTTTGCTCTTTTTTTTCTTGCTTGCTTTTTCTTCTCTGCCTCTCGTTTTTCTTTGTAAACAGGACTGTTTTCACCGTTGTAGAAAACATCCACTTTTTCTTGCAGGATTTTCCGAGCTAGCTTTCTGTTTTGGTCAACCGATCTTGTCTGATAACACTTTACAACGATGCCCGAGGGGATGTGCTTGAGCACCACGCAGTTGCTCGTTTTGTTGGTTGCTTGGCCCCCTGGACCGTGTCCCTTTACAAACTGCTCTTCAAGTTCACTCTTGTCCAGGGAAAGCAGAGTAGGACAGTCCCTCCGCCTGGACTGCAGTGAGAACTATTCCTCGGGATGACCACATCAGCTTCCCCCACGGCCGGCGTCCCCATGGCACTGTGTATATTCTGTTCAGGGATGTAGGAAAACGAAATAAACCCCAGATGCTCATAAAGAAATGCATCTGCTTGTTCAGGACCTGGTTTCAGGACCGGGATCCTAACCCCAGTGTCCTGGGGGAACCGGAATCACTGCAGAAGCAGCATCGCAATCGCCAGCCCCGGCTCTGCGCACGCGCCGTGCTCCAGATGCGGCTTCCCTCTCCCGGCAGACTCATTCGGGGATGACTTTTTAAAAACAACTTTATTGAAATATAATTCACATAGCATACAATTCATCCATTTAAAGTATACAACTCAACGGTTTTTAGTGTAGTCACAGAATTGTGCAAGCATCCCCACAATCAATTTTAGAACATTTTCATCATCCCAAAAGAAACCCCACACTCCTTAGCTGTCACCCCCAATCCACCCAACTCCCCCAGCCTTAGGCAACCACTAATCTACTTTCTATCTCTATAGATTTGCTTATTCTGGACATTTCATGTAAACAGAATCATACAATATGTGGGCCTTTGTGAGTGACTAGCTTTTTACTTAGAATGTTTCAAGGTTCTCCATGTTATACTATATATTACTATTTCATTTCTTATTGCTCAAAACATTCCATTGTATGGATATACCACATTTTATTTATGCATCAGTTGATGGTCATTTGGGCTGTTTCCAATTTTTGGAAGCAGACCTTTTGACATATTTATAAAGATTTTCATTTCTCTCAGAGTTAATGCACTCATTAAATACACATTTAGTTTTTTAGAATAAGTCTGCCGGGAGAGGGAAGCCGCATCAGGAGCACGGCGCGTGCGCAGAGCCGGGGCTGGCGATTGCGATGCTGCTTCTGCAGTGATTCCGGTTCCCTCAGCTCTACTGGCAAAGGAAGAGATGTTACAGCTGCAGTCTCCTTAATGGGATTATATGGGCAGATATTATTGGACATATTTTAAATTTCTTTTTTGCTTGAACATGTCTTTCCA
This sequence comes from Choloepus didactylus, assembly GCF_015220235.1. Taxonomy (NCBI): domain Eukaryota; kingdom Metazoa; phylum Chordata; class Mammalia; order Pilosa; family Megalonychidae; genus Choloepus; species Choloepus didactylus. Next base: position 48,753,191 of record NC_051325.1, read on the forward strand.
GGGTTAACTGATAGTTTCTTTAAACAGTGTCTCTGCCTTCCTTGGTTTATAGAGTGAGAGAACACTGGCAAATAAAGATGTGTTAGAACCTGGACAGGTCTTACATTTCATTTGAGTGAGCTGGGCTCAACCAATAACTTCAAGTGTTGATTCCAAACTACGAGGTCAAAACAATTAGTCTTAAAGACAGAAGTGTAAACAGCATAATATTTTCTCAATTTACAGTTCTGGATAATTTTTAACGCTGCTACATCAATCAGGGTCCAACCTGCAACAGGGAGAATATAAAGCAGGGAATTGGCTTCACATGTGATGGAAAAGCAGCGACGCCAACAGAGAGCAGTGAGGCAGCCCAGAGGATAGCAACAGCAGGAAACTACTACAACCCCTAGGACGTGAAGCTAAAAGAGAGAGGGTGATAATAGCAGACCCCACAGTCTGCAGTACTGCATAAGCTGGAACCAAGTCAGACCTGTCCAGCAGGAGCTGAAGACACAGTCACTGCTGGATACCAGGTCAGAGGTAAAGGAGGCAGAGAAAGACTCTGGCTTCTCTCTTACTCCCACCCTTTTGTCTTCCACTAGTGCCTTCCATTGGCTGAAAGCAGCCAGAGGTCAGCTGACATAGGAAACTGTGAAGTGCAGCTGCATGGGCAGTCCCCTCCCCAAGATTTCTTAGATATGACATCAAAAGTATGATCCATAAAAGAAAAAAAAAGATAAATTAGACTTCATAAAAATTAAGAACTTCCCCTCTTTGAATGACACTGTTAAGAGAATGAAAAGACAAGCCACAGGAAAGATTTGTAAATCACATATTTGATAAAGGACTTCTATCCAGAATATTTTAAAAATCTCTCAAAACTCAATGATAAGAAAACAAACAACTCAATTTTAGAAAGGGCAAAAGACTTGAAAAGACACTTCAAAAAAGAATATATACAGATTGACAAATAAGCACTTGAGATGATCATTAGTCATTAGGGAAATGCAAATCAAAACAATGAGATACCACTACACACCTACTGGAATGGCTAAAGTTACCAAATGACCATACCAAGTGTAGATGAGGAGGAGGAGAGCAACTGGAACTCTCATCCATTTTTGGTGAAAAGTTAAAATGGTACAACCACCTTGGAAAACAGTTTCTTAAAACCTTAAACATGTATCTTCCATATGATCCAGCCATTCCACTCTTGTGTATTTATCCCCAAAGAAATGAATTATGTGTATGTACATCCATACGAAGGCTTGTACAAAAATGATCTTAACAGCTTTATTTGTAATAACCCCAAACAGGAAAATGATTACTATTTTAACCAGTGGGCTTTGGAGTGGTTAGTTACACAGTAATGGTTAACTGATAAATCTACTAACTTCCAGTCATTTTTTTGAAACTTTACCATGGCCCTCACTTGATCTTGCTCTGGCTATTTCTTCTACCTCATCTACTTTTCTCCTCCCTCCTTCATGCTGTTCCAGCCACATAGTGTTTTTGCTGCTTGAAGAACACAAGCCTTTGCCCTTGCTGTTCCTTCCGTATGGAATATTCTTCCTTCAGCTGTTACTGTGACTTACTCTCTCACATGATTCATATCTCTGCCCAAATATCACCTCTTCAGTAAAGCTCTCCCTAATCCTTTGAACTAAAGTTACTCCCCACCCCACTACCTCTGTTCACCTGCTATATTCTTACATTGATTTCTCTCTATAGCACTTTTAATAGTAGACATATTACATATTGCTTTTTATTGATCTTGCCAACTTGAATGTAAGACTCATGAGGGCAGGAACTTTATCTATTTTGCTCACTGCCTGCCACATAGTACCATGCTTGGCCCAGAGAAGACACTCAATGTATGTTTGAATGAATGAATGACCGTCCCAGCTTTCTCAAAGAAGCCTTCCTGATCCTCCCAGATTTGGTTAGATTCCCATATTCTAGTTTTCCGTTATCATTTATCACTACGTTAATTATCTACTTAATTACTCTCTCTTCTATTACTCTGTAAAACTAAAAAAGGTAGAATTCAAATGTCTTGACTATTGTTAAAAACCCAGAGCCCAGCACAGTGCAGAGCACATGGGATTCAATAAATGTCGAATGAATGGGGTGTGAGGATTTTGGTTTATAAGAATGGAACTCTCCCAGTAACCCTGTTCATTGATTCTTTCTCTCAAGCTATTATCCTATTGTGGTTGGCTGAGGTTTGCTATTTAAATTTATATTAATAAATACAATAAAATTAAAAATTCAGTTTTTCAGTCAAACAAGCCACGTATGTCTCAACAGTCACATGTAGCTTGTGACTACAGTTCTGGAGAGCAGATACATAGAACATTTCCACTATCACAGAAATTTCTATTGGACAGTGCTGGACTAGATATTCTGGGGAAAAACATGGCCATTTGAATGTCAGAGCATCTTCTGGAATAATCCCAGGAAGTGGACAAAGAAGGAAAGTTTGTTTACAACTTTGTATTGGCAAATTGACATTTATTTTCAAAATTTGTGTTGTCGAATACCTACTCATTTACAGGGATGTGGGTTGTGCTCTGTGAGGGCACAATGGAAGCGTAAGATACAGAGCTGCCCTTCAAGGAGTAAAAATTCCAGTGGCAGCAGGGCCTGCACATAAGATAAAAGGAGTGTGCTTTGGGAAAAAGAAAGAAAAAGTGCTAGGGGATTTCAGAAGACAAAGGATTGACTTCTTACAAGAGACCAGTAATGGCTTCCTGAGCTTTGTAGAAACTCTCTTGATCTTTCCTTTCTCAGGACTCCCCCTGTCATTGTACAAATTTCTGATAGAGCAATGCAGGGAATAAAACATGGAGTCTGTCGAGTCAGGACAGTCCTGTATCAAAATCTTTGCTCTCACTAGCTGTGTATATGTGAGTCTCAGCTTCTTCACCTATAAACTAGGGATAATAATTGTTACTTCATAGGGTTGTTTTGAAGGTTAAGTAAAAATCCAGGACAATGCCTGGCTCATGCTAGATTCTCAGTAAATTTTTTCCCACATGGCCTCAGAAGAATGGCTCCATTATCTCAGGTGTTAAGTTTTGTAGATGACATCCCTTTGGGAAAATCAACAAAATTAAAACCAGAGAGAGGTTGCTCTAGTTAATTTTTTTCCTGTAACCTTCCCCATTGGGAAAAATCTACCATTTCCCTAACACTTATTGACAGTGGTGGCAACTGAGGAATTTTGAATCGCTATAGCTGGAACTGGAGCTCTGAATGAAGACATCTGTCTCTTTTGCCCAACCATAGGACAGACATCAGTGGTTTTCCACCTTCGTAGTGCAGGATCTGGAATCAAACCGACCTGGATTTGAATTCCCAAACCTCTACTTTTAACTGTGTTCCCTTGAGGCAAAACATTTTACTTCACTGGGCTTGTAAAATGAGAATAATAGTACTTACTTCATAGGGTTGTTAGCGGGATTAAATGGGGTAATATTACTAAAGCGCTGAGAACGTGGTAAGCATTCTTAGTCAAATAATTATATTAATATATAAAAACGGTGATTACTTTAAGGGCTTGATGGGAGGATTACATGAAGTAACATATGAAAGCAAGCACATGGCATTTGTTTAAAACTGTTAGCTATTTGTGTGTCCGCAAACTGACTCAAAGGCGAGGCTAAGAGAGAGGGTGGGGCAATTTAGGAGCTGATGTTCTGTGGCATCAACGATGTGGTGTGCACGATCCAGCCTCCACCTGGGACAAGGTTTCTGGAACAACAGAAGGAAAACTACAAACCTTTCAGGCACTCCTGGAGCAGCGCTTCCCAGAAATCGCGTATAACTTGGATTGTTAGGAATCGACAATTCTTAACATGTCGGCGCTTCGCATAAAAGCTTCAACCTCTCCGTCTGAGAAATGCGGGGCCAGGACCCGGGCAGCGGGGCCCGGCTGAGCACACGGTTAGGAGAAGACCCCCTCCGCCCGGCGGTTCAAGGTCCGCGCCCATCCCCGCCACGTGACTCAGGCCCCGCACCACGTGATCCAGGCCCGGGCTTCCGCGGCCTCCGCGGCCTCCGCCTCAATGGCTCGGCTCCGCTCCGGCGCCGCGCGCTACTTCCGGCAGGGGCGGAAAGCGGAAGTGTGGGAGGGTCTGCGGGGCGGGCTCGGAGAGGTCCCGGGGGAGGATGGGGCAGTGAGCGGGTTCGGGCGGCTGCCGGCAACGCCATGGAGACGGTACAGCTGAGGAACCCGCCGCGCCGGTGAGAGGGCAATGGCCAAGAGGGAGGGTACTGGGGGGCAATGGAAAGGTGGGAGCTGGCTGAAGGATGAGCGCTGTGTGGGAGCCCTGGAGAGGCGGGATATACGGGGTGAGGCGACTCGACTCATGGGGGCGGCTGCTCAGTGGGGGACCTCTGGAGACTGGGGGTTCGGCGGAGGGGAACATCGCTGAAGGGGAGAGACGTGGGACTGGCTAAGGAGAGCGGTTGCTGTGAGGCACCTCCTGGCAAAAGAGGGGGGGCCTTGCTGAGGGGAGCACCTGCTGAGGGCGGGGACCACTCGGGGGATGGCTGGCTAAGAAGGGACTTATTGGGATAGAGGGTGGGGGTAATGACGCAGGTTGAGAACCTATGTTCTTTCTAAGGGCACCAGCAGAGAGGAAGGCTGGGATGGACTTTCTAAGGGAGGGAATCTCACTTGGGGCAGCCCATGTAGGAGGATATGTTGAGGAGAAAAGCTCGCGCCTAAGACTGGGGTCGTGTGAAGAAAGGTGTGAGGGTCTAGCAAGGGAGGGCTTCGTGGAGGAGAGCATTTAGGGGGATGCTCTTGGTGGTGTCCTGTCCCCACTCATCATTCCTGAGATCCGGAGTGCCTTCCTAATTTTCCTCACATCCTCATCATCCCTTCAAAGCCTGACTTTCGGAGGTTGATAGGGAAATAAGAGGATGTTTTCAAGATGGGCAAACTGAAGCCCAGAAGAGTTGAGACACAGTCCTAATTGTTTCCCTTTTTGCTCTAGGTCTGGCTCTCTGGACCTGGTCAGACTGTGCCCTTCTCAGGTCTCTATTGTTCTGTAACTATCAACTCCAGATCTTAGTGGTACTTGGATTGTTTTAGGTCAAGATCAGGGAAGTGACTGATCCTAAAAAGTCTGAAATCCTGGATCATGTTGCAGTTGTATCATGGATTTGCTCTGTGGACACCAGGGTCTTATGTCACTTCACTGCAGCTAGAGAAAAGTGGGGAGTAGGGTCTGAAAGAGTCATGCTTCTTTGAGGTGCACGGTAGTTAGCTTTTATTTCACCCAGACCTCTAACTTCCTGCATCAGAAGGAGCACTAAAGTAGGAAGTGTTCAGTGTGTGGGCCAATGGAGAGGTGAAGGGAAGGGTTTGACAGCTTGGACAGAACACTTGGAGTTGTTAGAAATACACAGACATTGCAGAAGGCAAATAAATAGCCTGGTTGGGATGGGTTCATGATTCTCCCTAGCATAGTGTGCCGAGACTGTAATAATAGTAAAGCGTGCAGACTCTTATGCCACTTGCTCTGTGAACCATATGAAATTGCTGATATTTGATGATTTTTGACCCATAAATATGGAAATTTCATATGCTTGAATTTATTACTAACTCATTTGACCCTTAACTACAATTCAGTGAGGTGGATATCCCTATATCTCTATTTTTTAGATGATAAAACTGAGGCACAGAGAAATTAGTGATTGCCCAAAGTCCCATAGTTAATAAAGTAGTAGAGCTGAAATTTTAATCCAGGCAGACTGGTCCAAAGTCCATGTTCTTGACTGCCTCACTCTGCTGCCCCCCTGGAAATACCCTTGTTTCACAGAGCCTTGTGTGTGTTAGCAGATATTTTCTGTAGCATGATAGCAATCCAATTATTAATGTACACTTGTTATATTTTTTTCTGAAATACATGTGTTCTTTCTCCTTGAGAGAGTGAAGTCTTGGTTTAATTGAAAAGAGGATTAGGAATTTGAGTTTTGTTTTTGCCTTTGCCTTGTGTTGTGTAATCTTGGGCAAAGGAGTAAGACTTGCTTTTTGACATTTGTGCTGATCACTGTGTTCATTCCTTTATCTTTTGGATTTAAAAAAAATTATGAAAAGTGCAACAGAAAAGCATTGCAGGACTGAGTTCTTGAATGACTGCCTATCATAACTAGTGGACTGCCTAGTTAGCAGCAACTAAAATTTATTATCATTGATAAAAACTATCAATTTATTTTATATATTTGCTGTAACCTACATCAAATTCTGTGTGGTAGGAGAGATAGGTATATATAAATAAAATACACCTTACAGGAGTTCTAAGATGGGAGAGAGACGCTTGAGAATTAGCCAGACACATGCGTGACTACTCCTCAAACATCCTTATTTGTGTTTGGAAAGGTGTCTTTTCAGAGATTCAAAAAGCATGCATTTCCAGCAAGGGATAGCAACCCCAAGGCAGGAAATGCTCTTTATGTTCATGAGTTTGACATTTGCGTGTGACCAAGTCAATGATGACAGATTAAAAGTCGTCGTCTTATGTAGGAGTTAATGATTTTAAAAAGTGAATTGCCATTAAATAATGATGCTGTAGCGCATGGTGTAGAGAGCATTGCTGGGAAGCTGGCCGTCCACGAGGCCATCAGACTTAGGAAAGGAGCGTCCACCTTTTTGGCCCATGGCGGCTGCGTTGGACAGGGCTATTCATTTATGAGCAAGGTTGAAACTACCCAGGACCTGGAAAGTCCCAATTGAGGGAACTGCATCTTCACAGTCAGGCTGTTTTGGTAATAGTACTTGTTCCAGGAAGACTAATGGTAGAAGATATGATTAAAGTCACTTATCAAAAGATTTTCTTTAGAAATCTTATTCGTTGATAATCCAGTAATACTTTTTTAGGTGAAATTCTATTTTACTTTGAAAATACACAGCTTGTGGATGAAGGTTATGATTCCCATCATTACACTTAATCCATTTAGCAAACATTTATTGATCACCTATTGGTTACCAGACACCAGAGATATTAAGGTTCCCTAAGTTCAAGTTGTTTTAAATAACCCTGGACCCCAAACACACAAAAAACCACTTGAATTTTTTTAAAGGAATATCTGAGCAGTCATATAAGTTTGTCTGTCAAAGTATTATCAGAGGCTTGCAGCAAATTCTCTGGTGGCAGTGGCCGTTTCCTTTGTTATGCTGTGGTCTCTGTTGTAGTTGAAATAGTGAGTTTTGCTTTTTGTAACCACAAAGAGTCAACACTTCAAAGGAACACATGAATCTTCCTTCATATAAACTGTTTATAAAGTTTTAATTATACTTAAGAAATGAAGTATTGTCCATTGTTTATACAGTTAGAATGCGGGCTTCAAAAAAATAAATAAAACACAAAACCAAGAACCAAATCCCTGGCTTATAAGATACTCATTCTGACTTCTGATTTCATAGAAATTTCAGTTCTGAAATTTAAGAGTAGTTTCACTTCAACTCTTTATGCTTTGAAGCTAGGAGTTTTTATGATATCATTGGAATTTAATTTTTTGGACCTTTTGATTTTCAAAGGTCAGTGTGGTCATTTTAAGTTTCAAGTTAAGGCAGTTAACTTGCTTGGCTCAGTTCTCCATTTCTCTAGCACCTAGTCCTTGATGTTTATAAAGTTCTGTGAGATTGTTCTTTTGAAATCAATGCTTATTGGTAGATATCCTTGATGTGTATTCAGGTTTTTTTGCCTTCTCTTCTGGTTTTGCCATTTCTCTAGGAAGTTACATATTTGTGTGCGTGTGTATGTATGTATATATGTACATATATATTTTTAATTCAAGTCTTGTTAGAATTGATATTATTCAACTAGTTTAAACTTTTTTCTTTACAAAGAAATCTACAGTGTGACTACTTCGATATTTCACCATTTCCTGAGTTTTCTTTTCTTTTTTGTCCTTTGCAGTTTCAGGAAACCATTGTGTGGAAGACACACACACACACACACACACACACACATTCCTTAGCAAGCTCCTTCTTTAAGTCTGTTAATAATACAAAGATAAAAACACTGTGTTTCAGTTTGCTAAAGCTGCCAGAATGCAATATACTAGAAATATACCAGAAATGGGTTGGCTTTTACAATGGGGATGTATTAGCTTACAATTTGAAAATGTCCAAATTAAGGTATCAACAGGATGATACCTTCTCCAAAGAAAGGCCACCAGCGTCTGGGACACCTCTTTCACAGGGGAAGGCACATGGCCGACGTCTGCTGAGCCTTTTCTCCTGGATTTAGTTCCTTTCAGCTTCTGGCTTCAGTGGCTTCCTTTCTCATCTCCTCTGGGGGCTTTTTCTCTGTTTCTCTTAATTTCATCTCTTTTAAAGGACCCCAGTATTAAAAGATTAAGATCCACTTTGAATGGGGTGGGTCACATCTCAATTGAAATAACCTAACCAGAAGTTCCCACCTACAGCAGGTCTGCACCCACAGGAACGGATTAAAATGACATGGCCTTTTCTGGGGTACAAAACAGCTTTAAACCAACACAGACTGGATGTACTTATTTTTGGGCTTTGATTTTCAGAGGTCCCAGTATGTTTGTGCCTCCCATGTTTGTTACGATTATCTAGTTTAAACAGAAAAATGTGAATTACTATCTGGAAGTTGTAAGCTGCCCTTTGATTTTTGGGACCAGTCAAAGGTACATGGCTGCTCATGGGAGCGTTTTTATGAGACTATTTGAAACTCCCAGCTGCCTAGATTATTTTTCACTTTTCCTCGTCCTTAAAGTACTCATTCCACTTTCTGTTTCTGTGATTCCTATAAATCTACATGTTTTGACAAAATTACCAACACCTTGCTAATGGAGAACTAAGGTCTCCTATGTCTTTCTTGGCCTCCATTCCAAGGCTATGTTTCTATTCATAATTAACCTTACATTAAACATCTTTTCCAAAGAGATAGTTATGTCATTTTAATTCATACAATCTCAAAATATAAAATGGACCTTAAAGATTAAATCTAGTGCTTTAATCTACTCTGTAGCATTTCAGCCATGTGATGATTCATTTTCTGTTTAAATTCTCCAATGATGGGGGAGGGGGACTAGGAGTCTCTTAAGGCCATCTAAACTATTTTAGGAGAACTTTTATTGCTAGAAAATTGTGACATACATTGAACTGAAATCTGACTCTTGGCAGCTCTCCACCCTCTGGTCCTGATTTTGCTCATCATGGTGACCCAGAACAAGTATAATCTTTTCATAGAGCAGCTCTTCAGCTTCCCTTAAAAGTCTCCTAGCTTGCTTTTGCTGTTGTTTGCTAGTGAAGACTTTGTAACGAAATTCCTAGGATGCTAATTGGAAAATAAATAATGTATTTCATGTCCTAGTTGCTAGCAAGTGAAATGTATTTTGTGTTTATATTTCTTCACTCACAGGCAGCTGAAAAAGTTGGATGAAGATAGTTTAACCAAACAACCAGAAGAAGTGTTTGATGTCTTAGAGAAACTTGGAGAAGGGTAAGTCTATAGAAAATACAGGTAGACCTCTTGGTTCCAGGTTTTTTTCCTGTTCCACCACGAGAAGAGGTTGAAACATTTTCTTGGCAATAATAATCAACTCCAAGGAGAAGGAAGGGGAATGTTACATGGGTTAGGAAGTAAATGTGTAGCTTGAAATACCCTGTCCCCTTCTGCCATCACTGTTACAGACAGATTTAGTGATTCCCAGTCTTTTTAATACCAGTGACGTCTACTGTTTTGTTTCTTGTAGAAACCATGGTTTGAAAGAGTTTATTTGTCTAACATATTGCACTAATGGTATTATGATTAATTTTTCTATTTTTATTAGTCAGATATTTTTATTTGCTGCTCATAGCTTCTGATTGTTAGGCAATAAATATTGTTTCAGTAAAAAAAAAACAGCAGAATTCAGTGTTTTAGTCAATTTAGCTTTATGAAATATAGTAAATAAATCAAGGACGGTCACCCCCTTTACAGCTTCCTAGGAGATCTGAAATCCTAGATTGGGAGTCAGGAGACTTCTTGAATCACAGATTTGTGAATGAGTTTATGAAATTCTGATGAAATGAGATTTAGTAAAAGACAATGGCCATCATTGACTTTTCATGATACAGTAAAAGTTACATCATAATTTTTCTGTACTTTTACATATCCTTTTGATTTAATCTTTGTGTAGTTATTCTTTCTTCAGTAATAACCAGGACATTAAAATGTTAGGGATACCCTTTCTTAAGTTTTTGTTGTTGTTATCATTAATTTTTGAATAGGTAATAAATTCATCTGATTCAAAATTCAAAAAAATACAGATGTGTATACAGCATTCCCCAACTCTATCTCTCAGCCACCTTGAAGCAAACAATGTAGCTGTTTCTTGTGTATCGTTTGGAGATAGTTTATGCATGTATAAACAAATAAATGTGGTATGTATGTCATTTTTTTTTTTTTTTTTTTTTGATTTCTTGAGGGTACTTCTGGTTCAAGCGAAGACCTGGCATGTTAACTTTTAAAAATATCTGCCATCTAATTACTGTATGCTCTTTGAAATCAGTTCTTTTATGTTGTTAGATCATTTTTTGGATTAGTGTTACTTAAGCCTAATATAGATCCATAATAATGTTAAACCCAATCCTGGATTAAATGGAATAGTTTTTGATGGATTATCTCCTTGTAAAAAATATTAGTCACTGTCTTTTTGTAAGTTGGAAAAATACTCTTTGGAATCAAGCAAGGAATCAAGCAAAGAAGGGCATTAAAAGATGACACCTGCTGTGCTGCTAAAATACAAGTCTTAGATGAATCCGAAGACAGCAAATTGACTGGCATCATTAAAGGTATGGAAAAGTCCCTCTACATCTCTTTTCTGCTATTTTCAGCTTTAATTTGGTATCTTTGCTATTTTCCACAAGGCAGTCAGTCCATGGCCTTTACATTAACAATGTTTGTAGCTTATACTTGGAATAAGATAAAGACAAGAAGGCATACTTGACCATGTAACTAACTTGTTTTTTTAACTTTAATAAAAGTGTATTACAGTAGTAAGACCATAGACTCTGATCTGAAGTCAGAAAGACCTGGGTTCACATCCTTGCTCTACTGTTTATTAGTCATGTGAACTTGAGCCAATTGTTTAATATTTCTAAAACTCACTTTCTCACCTTTAAAGTAGGCATAAAAACAGTATCTGCCTCATAGGTTTATGGTGAATATTACATGAGATAATGGAGTAAAGTATGTAGTACAGTGCTTGGCACATAGTAAGTGCTCAGTAAATGACAGTTATTTTATTTTCAAGTGTGTCAACTGAAGCATTTTTCACACCTCACTGTGTCAAATCAAAGTTCAATCTTAAGACTTAAAGTATGGTTAGGCACTCATGATGGGCGATCTGTTTGGGATGATTGGGTTTGGGAATGTCAAAAGAAATATTCAGGGAGAGGAAGTATCAAGAATATAGAGTAAGGAAATCTAAACTAATTATGCTTTTTTAAATTGTGTTTTAGGTCCATGGATTTTTTTCAGCAAGGAACTTGGAAATTTCCCCGTAATGACATCACCAAGGAGAAAACAAATCTTCCCATGCTATCACCATATTATTATTAAAGAGTTAGGTTTATTATATTTTTTCTGTTGTTCAGATACCACAAATACATAGATTTCTGTCATCCAGGCTGAATGAATCTGAGCAAGCATCATTTAACTAACAGAAGCCTGAGGAAGACCTTAACTGCACAGACTACCATGCCATCTTTACGTTGTTCTGGAAAATGAGTGGTGAACTCTCACTGACCTGTGTCCCGAGAAACAAGCTCTGGCTAAAGGACTGTATTGGATTCTGGAGACTCCAGTCATTCTGTATTTTGAGGAAATCGTGTGTATCTATGTCAGAATAGAGGCAGAGTCTGTTGCAGATAAGGATAAGTGGAGAGCACCTGAAAAGTGTTTTCACTTGGAGCTTAGCACCCTTTTCCTTCTATTACATCTAAAGTTTTGCATATTGACTCATTTAACTTTATATCATAGGATGATAAAACTAGTATATGCATAGTGCTTTATAATTTACAAAGTCCTTTTTATTACATTATTTCCTTTAGTTACTGTAAAAGTTTATGAGCTGGGTATTTTTGTCATTATTCCCATTTTACAGAGGAGGAAATTGAGGCCCAGACAGTCTAGGTACTTGCCCATGGTTTCATAGCTAGTTAGTGGTATTGTCAGAACTTGAATCTGGTTCATTTGATTTCAGATACTGTATTATTTCCATTTTCCTATATTGTATCCTTGCCTTATATAGGTTATATGAAATACCCACTTCCTTACCATCTTTGTTCCATGCCAATTAAAATTCATTGAGTCATTTAGTTTTTGTAAGGAAATCAGGACTCAAGAGATTTGCTTATATACAAACACAATTGCTGAAGTCTTCTAATTCCAGGTTATTAGAATTGCAGTGTGTAGAATCATAAATCTATAGTTGTTCGTATGAGCTATCAGAGTTTTCTTTGCTATCAAGATGGCATAGGGAGGCTTGGAGAGTTTTCTGGTCAAGATTGCTGAGTGAGTACATTTAGAGACCTCTCCTCTCTGTTTCAAACATGTAAGAATAATGAATGAAAATCTTTTTTTTTTTTTTAATTTAAAGATACATAGCCCACAGTGGACCAGAGAGAGTGAAACATGCCCTGTCCCTGTCAGGAGATTGTATTTGGGCTTCCTATGTGAAGTTATTGGCAAGGACGAGGCTCTCCATCTTTGAACTAAAGCTGAAATAAATTTGCCTGACCACCACTAGAAAGAGCCGTTTGCCTAACACCTAGGGAAAAAAGCAGAGATACTGGTTTGACAATAGGATCTGGGCCTAGCCTACATTCAGGTGTGGTATCTTTAGGGACAGAACCCCCAAACTCCTAATGCAAGATGTGATTTAAGTTGTGCAGCCCCAGATGACTGGACTGAGGGAACCATGAAACCATCTGACAGGAAGAAGCAGCATGTAACCATCTGACAGTGAGCTTTGTGTAGAGGAAAATCATTCAAGAAAAAAGGAAATCCATCTGAGGAAATTTACTTCCATGAGTTGTTTAGCAGACCTAACAAATGGGAGAATTCATACCTAAGGAAATAGAAATAATGGAGCAATCTGAAAACGGCTTAAATATATTCAATATGCTTGTTTTAAGAAGATAAAAAAGAGGCAATAGCATTTTTAAAACAAGGACATTTAACTGGACAGTTAGCCTCGTGAAAAATGCAAGGTTGGGAATCTTGACAATGAAAACTACAATAATTGAAGTTTAATTGAAAGCCCAGTAAATCAGATAAACAGTAAAGTAGACAGGTTGAAAGAGAATTTGTGAATTGAAAAACAGAATTGAAACTGATCATGAAATACAGCACAGAGAAACAGAGTTGGAAATCAAGAGGACAACATGATTAAAGAGGTTGAATTTAGATCCAGTGGGAATTCTAGGAGATACTAAAAGAGATACGTAAAGGAAATAATTAAAGAGATAAGGCTGATAAGTTTCAAGGTTAGAAGAAAGACTTTCTTAACCCTCATATTGAAATTTATGAAGTGCCAAATAAATCAACCATGAATTATATTTTAATGAACTTGTAGAATGTTGAGAATAAAGAACTTATCTTAAAATCTGTGGAAAGAGAGTGCCTATAAAAAATGACAGTCTGACTGATAACTGAGTTCTCAGCGCAATAGATGCTGGAAAATAGTGTCCTAGAGGGAAAGCTATAGTCAAAGAAGAATTGTCTACCAGTTAAACTCATTCCAGAATGATGGTGAAATACAGACATTTTCATCACATGGGACCTAGTGTATTGAGTACCTTTGGGTGAAAGTAACAAAATATCCAACTAACAGTGGCCACCAGATAAAGGCATTTGATAGTTAAATGATAATAAATCTGGGGGTGAGAGATTCTAGGATTGGTTAATTGGCTCAAGAATGGTTTAGCATCTCTTTAATTCTCATAGTCTCAAAATAGCTGCATTAGCTTTGAGCATCGTCCTTACGTGACGGTAACCAAAGCAAGAAGAGAAGCGGCAGGCGGAAATGGGCTTATGTTTTCCTCTCTTACCAGGGAAGAAAATCTTTCCCAGAAACCATTCAACAGAATTCCCTCAAATTTCGTTGGCCTGAACTAGGTCATAGGCCTTCTACTAGTTCAGTCGCTGGTCAAAGGGAACAGGAATACTGTGACTGGCTTGGACCACCATGGTTTATCTCCTGGGAACAAGCATGTTGCCATCTTAACAAATCAGAGTTGTTTTAGCGTGGAAGAAGGGACTGTTGTTGGGCCTTCAGTGGTTGCCTTTCTATGGCCAAAAAAGTATTTGATGCAATACTTACGGATCATTAAACTGGTTTTGGGATTCCAAACCAATTCCCATTATAAGGGATTCTGATAGATTGTCACTTTCATATTGAAACCATTCTTGAGCATAGTTTTGGCAGATGGATCATCCAGCTACTTTGGCATATTAGGTGGCACTGTTGATTTTTTTTTTCCACCAAGGCAGTATAAAGAAACCATTTTGGGAAATATGAAAGACAATTTACCCATTATTTCATTGAGAGCTATCCAGAATTTCGATGTATATGTAATGTATGTAAATGATGATGGTATCTCATTTGACTGTTACAACTGTCTTATAAGCTGGTGTGTAGTATTTTACAGATGAGAAAATTAGGTGCAGCAAAGTCATTACTATGTCTGTGAAGAACAGCTAATATGTAGTGACAGTAGGACTAAAATCCTAGGGTTTAGATTCTAAATCTAAAGCTTTTGCAGCCCCCAAATTGAATGGATACATAAACTTTTAGTTTATTTATTTTGAGAATATACTCTTGAGAATGGAGTAGAAGGCAAAAAAAATTTGCATGTGATTTGTATACCTGATGCTTGCTTAGACTTTAATTAGCTTCCATAATATTTTAAGTATTGTTGCAAATGAAAGGAGCAAGAACTGAAAGACCTTGTGGTAGTAGAGTGAATGCAAGAAAACAAAGACCTCCACTTCTGTGATGCAACCCAGTATAGATGTGGAGAGAATACATACTTTGATTTCAGACACTCCTGGATTCAGATCTTGTACTGACCACTTATCACTTGTGTGACCTTGGGCAAGTCAGGTAACCTCTCTGAGCCCTACTATTAAATAGGGATAATGACCCCTACTTGGGCAAGTCAGGTAACCTCTCTGAGCCCTACTATTAAATAGGGATAATGACCCCTAGCTCACTTTTTTTGTAAGCATGAACTGAGGTGATGCACAGTTTCTAGCAGACGGCAGTATGCTATATGTGTTACACTCAGTAAAGTTCAAATATTAAGTTTTTAAGATGCAGTTCTATGGTAGTTCTCTTGATGAAATTATTTTCCAAAGTTCTAAATGCTATCTCAGTTTTGTACCTGTAGCTAAGTATAAATGCATTAGGCACTTAAGGATATAAACTAAGACTGGGGTTTTTTTGTTTGTTTGTTTTGTTTTATTTTTTACCGCCTCTTGTCTCGACTTGCTTTGACATTCTTTTTCACCCAATTATAGGTCCTATGGCAGCGTATACAAAGCTATTCATAAAGAGACTGGTCAGATTGTTGCTATTAAGCAAGTTCCTGTGGAATCAGACCTGCAGGAGATAATCAAAGAAATCTCAATAATGCAGCAATGTGACAGGTAAAGGTGCATGGTGTTATTTTGGAGAGAACTTGGTTTTGAATTTGGTGTGATTATTTAAAGTTTGACTCCTAGGGATGCTTTTACTTAGATATTTTGCAGAAGGAAGAGTTCAGTAGAATCACCTCATGTTTTCAGAAAAAAATATGATGAAAAAGTTTCAGTAGCTAGCCTTCTATAGTTTCTACATATCTGCATAGTGTTTTGTTTGTTTTTTTTTAGTTAGCCCTTTTAGAAACTGGGAGGAAGCAGCAGAAAGTGGTGCTGGCTTTCTTTCTTTTTTGAGATAATGATCTCTTACTTCCTATTGAGACAACATTTCTGCAAAGACAGCTAAGAAGAGATAATTCAAATATTTTTTTAGCTCTAGAAACCTTAGAATATCAGATAGTTTGATAGATCTGTAAAAGGAGAATCATTATGTATTACTATTACTTTTTTCACATTTTAAAAAATTATTCAAACTAAGATTAGTTAAGTATTTTATTTTTGAGGAACTAAGATTTGTCAAATGCTGTAAGCAGGAAATCAGGCCAACAGGCAACCACAGAAAAGCACGTGACTTGCTCTGAAATCCGTGACGACATGGGTTGGTCACAGACTTAGAGACACAAACCTACAAACGTGGGGCAATGCCAGCTGTAAGGAGTTGGAAGGGAGATGAGAAAGCCTAGCACTTAAGGCTGCATCCATTCTACTGAAGTCCCTCTGGCCAGCAGCTCAATTTTGTACCTCCTGTTTATAAAGCTTCACTATCAGGGCAGGGGGAGCAGATTCTTACAGACAAATTTACCCAGGAGCCTTGAAGTCTTACAGACTGAATGCAGTCCTTACTCTCCTCCCTTCTTTCCTTTCTTTTTTTTCTTTCTATTTTTGTGCTTAGGTCTACTAGTAAAACCCCATTTTTCTTGATTACATTGACTAGATTAAGGTAGTAGTTTTCCTTTCCTCCTCTCTACAAGATACATTATGAAAGCTATTCCAGTTGGCAAATTGGGACTTTGCCACTTTTGATGGACTACTCAAGAGCTCTGTTCCAAACAGGGTTTTTAAATGTCTCTAACTAAAGATGAGATGTTTATGAAGAGCCTACTCTGCACTAAGCACTATAAGGAATACAAAGAAATACAGAACAGAGTCCTCTTATCCTTCAGGAGTTTATAGATTAATTGGACAGACTGGAGATATATGGACAGGAAAGTCTAGCTGACAATGCAAAATTGAATACAATATACTCTGATGATAAGTACCTGATAGTAATTGCCTAATAGAAGCAGTAAATATTACAGTTTAGGAAGGGAGAGCAAATGTGGTGATCTTATACCGTAAAAGACTTATTTATCCATCTCTTCACTAATACTCATTTTGTGTGGGTTTTTTCCCCTCTTCTTCTGTTCTTATCATTGACATGTTTCCCAAGGATGAACGGCCTTTAAAATTCTGAGACTTAATGAAGCTGAGTTGGTTTTACCATCTTCAATTATTATATATCATTTGGACCTGATAATAGTCCAGCCAGTTAAAGCTGGTAGCTCTTGGAGGGCAAATTATTTCATTTTAAAGAGATGCTTGATTTCTCTCTGAAATTTCTTATTTTGTATCTCTCTTTAAGCTTGAGCTCTACAATTCCAGGTCTGATCCTGAATGTTTTTTCTTTATAATAGATTGTAGTGTGATTTTTTTTTTTTTTCCTTTATTACAAAATGCATGTGACTTCTTGGAAAAAAGCAAATAAATTAAAAGAAAAAAATAAAATCATTTGCAGAAATAATTGTGGTTAAATACTCCTTAGTACACATATCCTATTTCTCTTTTTGGTATTATACCAATTTTGTTATTTTGTAACCTACTTTTTTTGGTAAATAAGATAGTTTCTCATGTTATTATATATTTTTCTATAACATTTTTCATAGATTCATGGTATTCCAGTATATGGTTATATCATTATTTCTTTAATAAATTTCCTAACATTAAACATTTAGATAGCATCTAAATTTCCACTTTTATGACTAGCACTATGATGCTTTTTCATTTTGAACATGTGTTACTCTTAGGATAAATTTGTAGACTTAAAAATAGAGCTTTTGTTATTTATTTTTATTATTTATTGCCTTCCAGAGAATCCATTTTACATTCTTACCAGGAGGGTACCCTTTTAACCCTGAATATGAATAATTGATCTTTTGAGCTGAGAAATTAATTTTCATTAATTTGAATTAAGAGAGGTGTTTGAAGGCTATTCCACTAATTTGTATTGTCTGTCTCTCTCTCTCTAGCCCTCATGTAGTCAAATATTATGGCAGTTATTTTAAGAATACAGACTTGTGGATCGTTATGGAGTACTGTGGGGCTGGCTCTGTGTCTGATATCATTCGATTACGAAATAAAACAGTAAGTTTGCCTGCTAGAACAGTGCCATCTCTTCTGCCATCTTCTTTTCCCTGGGCTTTCATTCATGTGCATTCTCCAGCTACCACATCTTTCAAATTTCCCCCTTACCTTAGCTCTTTTTCTTTGCTCTTTGACCTCTCCTAGATGTGGCATATTGGACACCAACCTGGTTGAGTCACTTTTGGCATATTTTGCTTGTTTCTTATTGGGTGATAAAAATGGCTATCAATTCTGCAATGAGTTTTAAAGGTTTAAATTTGGATTTGGATTTCTCCTCCTACCCAGCATGTTCACTGATTAACTTCCTCTACATCCTATATCCTCAAATTAACTTCATTGTTAATCAAAAATAATCTCACTACGAAAGATTATTTGATGTTACTTTGCTGGAGTAAGAGTTAGGAGCCATGGGTTCCAGTCCAGACTCAGTTGCTTAAACTATTTATTTATTTATTCAGTAAATATTTCTGTAGCACTATTCCAGGCCCTAGGGATACATTAGTAAATAAAACTGCAATATCCCTGCTCCCATGGTAGCATACTTTCTAACAGGGCAACAAAAAGCAAATTAATGATAATTAGACAAGAAATATCAGATAGTGATAATTGCTTTGAAGAAAATGAAAATCAGGATGAAGTGATGATAAAGAGTACCTGGTGGGCTACTTGAGGGTGGATAGTTGAGGATGGTCACTCAGAGGAGGTAACATTTAAAGTAAGACTTTAATGATGAGAAAGAGCTAAGACTTTGGAAAGAACATTCTGTGTAGGGAAATAACCAGTACAGGGACCTCAAAGCTGGAATAAGTTTGGCATGTTTGAACAATAGAAAGAAGGCCACTGTTACTGGAGGGGAATAGGCAAGGATAGGCAGGTGGATAGGGGCCAGATTTTGTTGGATAATTTAGGCCATGATAATGAATTTGAATTTTATTCCAAGTACAATAGGAAACCATTGCTGATTTCTAAGCAAGTGAGTGAGATTTCTGATTTACATTTACTGGCTTCTGTGTGGATATGAATAGAAGCAGGGGAAATCTTAGCCTTTAGTTGTTTTTGGTTTGTTTAGTTTTTGTTTTTATAGGAAAAATAGGAATAATACCCATATTAAGTATTTACAAAATTATGAAAATGCATTTAAATCCTATGTGAAAGTACTTTGTAAATTGTGAGGTGCTATTCAAATTATAAGGTGGGTTTGTTAAAAACTTAATTATAATTTTTGGATTATCCATACTACTATATCCTTTCTTAATTTGCATTTTTGAAAGTTAATGTGTTTGCCTGGTTAAATAGCAAGTTCTTTAGCTAGGAATAATAAGATAAATTTTTAAAAGTCCCAAACCTTGAATAATTTATTGAATTAAAAATTGGGTTCCAGAGCTTCTTATATGCAGCATTAAGTTATTTTATTTCATGTGTTTAAAAACAACCTAAAGTTAATTTTGATGATACTTTTGGTGTTTTCTTGATATCTTAATATTATTTTATTATATTTATGTATTTTTAAACTCTTAAGGGCTGATTTTTAATGATTACAAATTACTGTGCCACAATCAAATGTTTTAACTCTACACTGTCCAGCACGATAGCTACTAGCTACATGTGGTTATTGAATACTTGAAATGTGGCTAATCCAAATTGAGATGTGCTGTAAGTATAAAACACATGCCAGATTTTGAATACTTATTGCAAAAAAAAAAAAAAATCTCTAATATTTTTGTGTTGATCACATGTTGGAATGATAATATTCTGGATATATATGGTTAAGTAAGATATATTATTAAAATTAATTTCACTTGTTTCATTTTTCTGTTTTTAATGTGGCTGCTAGAAAATTTAAAATTATATTTGTTGCTTGTGTTATATTTCTATAAGGCAGTGCTGCTTTTACCAGTTAGCTTAACTGGTTAGAATAAGGAATCTGTAAGTCAAGACATGAGCTTTGTACTCTTTGGCCACAGAAGGTACCCCAACATCTAGCCTGCTACCAATAGTGTTAGCTTAGATTTTTAGTGAAAGTTCTATTCCTTAATTAACTCTGTGACTTTTGGAAAGTTACTTAACTTCTCTGTGCTTTAGGTTCCTTTTTATAAAATAGTGATGATAGTACCTACCTCATTTGGTTTATATAAGGATTAAATGAGATTATAAAAATAGTACTGAGTATAAACAGTAATTGTTAGCTATTGCTAGCCATTTTTAATATTATATTTTAAATGCCTGGCTTAAATAGGTACTTATTAAATATTGTTTGATTGTTTGATAGTGTAGCAGTTATTGAACCAAGTATGTTCTTACATGCCTTATATCATTTGATTTTCACAGCACTCTTGAAGAAAGGTGATATTATTCCTATATTATAGATGGAGAAACGGAAACTCAGAAAAGTTTCTTAGGACACACAGTTAGAAAGTAGAGCCAAGAGTAGAAGCCGAAAAGGAAATAACTGACATAGTGGAACTGTAATATATAACATGCTTCAAAATTTGCTGTGTAACTATTTGTTAAATTATACTTTGAAAGTTATCACATTTCTGTATATGTATTTCACAATAAGGAAATAACTGAGTGGAACTGTAACCCGTAACATTCTTTGAAATTTGCTATCTAGCTACTTGTTAAATCGTACTTTGAAAGTTATCACTTTTCTGTATTTTTGTTATATTTCACAATAAAAGAAAAGTAAAAAAAAAAAAAGCATAAAAGCTAGGTCTTTCTAATCCCAAATCCCACACACTACACTCACTTCTAAATGTGAACTGTTTGTTCTAAGGGGGACTGATTAAGAGTTTGTTGATAGATTTTGTTTAGAACTGGAGTTAGAACTGCACAAAGCCAACATTGGATTGATCAAATACTCTGTCAGTCTCCAGCATCCTCTTTCATTTATTCCTTGTTATTCAACAATTTTTTTTGGCACCTACTATGTGCCAGGTGGTTTTCTTGGTGCAGAGGATAGAAAAGTCAATGTTCCAGTTTGCTAAAGGTGCTGTAAATGCAATGTGCCAGAAATGGATTGGTTTTTCTAAAGGAGATTTATTAGGTTACAAATTTACAGTTCTAAGACCATAAAAGTATCCAAACTAAGACCTCAACAAGAGGATACCATCACTGAAGAAAGGCCACTGGCATCTGGAACACCTGTCAGCTGGGAAGGCACATGGCTGGCATCTGCTTGTCCTTCACTCCCCGGTTATCTTGCTTTCAGCTTCTGGTTCCAGTGGCTTTCTCTATAAGTATCTGTGAGTTCTCAGTTAGCTTCTCTGAGGCAAACTCTGGGCTTCATCTCTTAGCTTAGCATCTCCAAATGTCTTTCTGTCTACATCTCCAAGCGTCTGGTTTCAATGACTGTCTCCAGAATGTCTCTGAGCATTTTCTCTCTAAGCATGTCTCTGAGCTCTGTTCAGAATGTCCCTGCTTTTTATCCTCTCATAGAGAATGCCAGTAAATTTAATTAAGACCCACCTTGAATGGGTGGGGCCACACCTCCATGGAAATAATCTAATCAGAAGGTCCTACCCACGATTGGGTGGGTCACATCTCCATGGAAACAACTAGTCAAAAGATCCCACCCCCAATAAGTCTGCACCCATCAGGGTGGATCAAAAGAACATAGTGTTTCATGGGATACACAGTAGTCTCAAACCAGCGCAGTAAACAAATCAAAGACCTTTTCTGTTGGAACTAATGTTCTAATAGGGAAGACAGATAATAAATGGGTATATATAGAAAGCATAGTATGTCAGATGATTATAATGCTGTGATGAAAATAAGGTAGGATAAGGGAATCTAGGATTGAGGGGAGTTAGAGAAGTCCTTGGTTTTCTCATGAGGTGACTTTTGGGCAGTGGTGAAGCAGGGAGCAAGTTGTACAGATAGCTGGTTGAAGAGTGTTCTAGGCAGGGAGAACAGCAGGTGAAAAGGCCTAGAAGTGGACCTGTGCCTGGAGTGTTTCTTGCTGGAGGAACAGCAGGAAAGACAGTGTAGCTGAAACAGAGTGAGTAAGGTACAGAGTGGTAGAAGATGAAGTGAGAGAGGGAGCCAGCAGCTGGATCATGGAAGGCCTGCGTGAGGACTGGCTTTTATTTTGAGTGGCTTAGGAATGCATTGGAAGGCTTTGAACAGATCTCGATTTCATTTTTAAAAGGTTCATTATGATTGCTCTGTAGAAAATATCCCGTTGAGGATCAAGGGTGGAAACAGCAAGACCAGCTAGGAGAGCATTATAATAGTTCAGGTCGCACATGGTGGCTTGGTCCAGGGGAAAACAGGATATATTTGGATATATTTTGAAGATAGAGAAGAGTCAAGGATAACCTCAAGGCTTTTGGCAAGAGAAGCGGAAAGAATGAACTTGCCTTTTACTTAGCAAGGGAACACTGTGGAGGGGTAGACTGGTAGCAGAAATAAAGAATTTGATTTTGACATGTTTATGATGCTTGTTAGGTATTCATGTGGAGATACTGAGTAGGTAAATACATAAATCTGATGTTTAGTGAGAGAACTGGGCTGGAAATGTGATTTGGAAGTGATCTTCATATTGATGGTGTTATAAGCCATGGGACTGTCAGATGTTCACAGGTTGAATGAGATCTTATGTTTGTGTTTGAAGAAATAAAGGAGTTAGTATATAATTTTTTTTTCCAATGTGCTGATGTTAGCTGATAGAATTTGAACTTCTCATTCTTTTTTTTTCAGTTAACAGAAGATGAAATAGCTACAATACTACAGTCCACACTTAAGGGACTGGAATACCTTCATTTTATGAGGAAAATCCACCGAGATATCAAGGCGGGCAATATTTTGCTAAATACAGAAGGACATGCAAAACTTGCGGATTTTGGAGTAGCAGGTCAACTCACGGTAAGTAAAAATGTTTCTTGTATTGATAACTTTCAGTTCTCTCTTGAAACCAATTCTTTTTATTTGTTTTTTGTTTTTTTTTAAGTTAAATGCTTTCCTTAATTGTATTAGTAAAAAACTATAGAATCTACCAATAGGTTACAAAAGAGCTAGTTGGTTATTTTAGATCCTTTGCTGGGGTTCAGGTTACATAGTTGACTCTTAATCATTTTCGTGTGTACAATTCAGTTATATTGATGCATTTACAATATTTTACCACCGTAACTGCCTGCCATTCATAGTTGACTCTTTAAACTATGTGCATGCTTAGTTTAACTTCAGTAAATATGAAAACTAAAGGAAGAAATGATAGAGTAGAAGTTTAAATTCTAGTGGGCTTATTAGAAATAGGAAGAAAAATTAAATCCAAGCTCCTTTCCTTGAATAAGACATAATACCATCTCATTCAACCTCCAGGCAGTACTGGGTAGTTACTTTACTGAAAACACTCTTCTTGATTGCTTCCAAGATACAACACCCTCAGTTCTCCTTTTACCTCACTTTTACATGGCAGTGAAGAGCACATTTCAAAACAGGAAGTAGAATTATCTGATTCTGTAAAATACATAAATGTATATGAGAGTGTATATAGGAAAAGTTCTGGACAGATAGACCCTAAAATTTACAGCAACAGATATCAAGTGATTTTTTTAGATGGTAGAAATACACACACAACAAAACAAACACATATGTTAGAGCTGGTATTATGTATAGTTTTTATTTTTTTATTCTGCCTGGGACATGCTAGGGAGTCTTACATGTATTGCATTAGCACAGAAATTGCTTGGATGTTTAAAAAAAATTCAGAAGCTTATTCAGTATTATGATTTTGGGGCCCTTTAAAAGATTTTGTTAACAGTACTAAACAATATTTTCTAAACTGCAGTCCTGATAAGGAAATCAAATTGCAAAATACATCTTTATAGTGCTGCACAAAAAAATATAATTTAAAATTAAGGATATCAGTTACATTCAGTAATTTAGAAACTGATTACTCAGTAATTACTTACAATGTTCTGATTGCTTTAATGCCTATATTTAACAGAATTTTTTTCTCTTTTAAAGTGCACAATTCAATTTTTTTAGTATATTCACAAAGTTGTTCAGCCTTTACCTTTATATAATTCTGGAACATTTTCATCATCCCCAAAATAAATTCCATGTCCATTAGCAGTCATTCCCATTGTCTTCTCTCTCCAGCCCTGGCAAACTAATTTACCTTCTGTGTTTATGGATTTGCCTACTGTGGACATTTCATTTAAATGGAATCATGCAATATGTGATCTTTTGTTTCTGGTTTCTTTGATTTAGCATAGTGTTTTCAACATTCCTCCACGTTACAGCATGTGTCAATTCTTCCTCTTTTTGTGACTAACATTCCATTGTGTTTATCCGTTCTTTAGTTGATGAATGTTTGGGTTGTTTCCACTTTTTGGCTATTATGGATAATTCTGCCAAGAAATTCATGTATATAATTTGTGTGAATATGTTTTCATATTGGTGGATCATGTGGTAATGCTATATTTGTCTTTTTGAGGAACTTCCAGATCACTTACCAAAGTGGCTATAACATTTCACATTCCCACCAGCAGTGTATGAGAGTTCCATTTCATACCCATCTTTGTCAACACTTACTTTCTGTCTTTTGGATTCTAGTCATTCTAGTGGATGTGAAGGACTATCTCATTTTAATTTTGATTTGCACTTCTCTAATAGCTAATGATTTTCAGCATCTTTTCAAGTGCTTATTGGCCATTTGTGTATCTGATCCTTTGCCCATTTTTTGATTGGGTTATTTGTCTTTTTGTTGTTAGGTTCTAACAATTCTTTATATATGCTAGATCTAAGTCCTTTTTTTTTTTTGCATGGATATCCATTGTTTCAGCATCATATATTGAAGAGACTGTTCTTTTTCCATAAAAATATGTTGTGAAAAATTCTTTTTCCATAAAAAATTTTGTGAAAATTTTGGAAAATTATGGAATAATTCTTTTTCCATAAAAAATTTTGTGAAAAATCACTTGACCCGTAAGTGTATAGGATTATTTCTAGACTCTCAGTTCTATTCCATTGAGCTATGTGTTTATCTTTCTGCCTGTACCACATTGTCTTGATTACTACAGCTTTGTATTAAGTTTTGAAATTGGAAAGTGTGAGTCTTCCACCTTTGTTCTATTTTCAAGATTGTTTTGGCTCCACAGGGTCTCTTGCATTTCCATATAAATTTTAGGATGAGCTTGTTCATTTTTGTAAAAAAAGATAACTGGGATTTTGACAGGGATCACATTGAATCTTAGATCATTTTGGAAAGTGTTGCCATCTTAACCATATCATGTCTTCCAATTCACGAACATGGAATGTCTTCCCATTTATTTAGATCTTTAATTTCTTTCTCAATGTTTTATAGTTTTCAGTATACATGTCTTTCACTTATTTGGTTAAATTTAATCCTAGGTAGTTTATTCTTTTTTTCTGCTATTCAAAGTGGATTTTTTTCTTAGTTTTATGTTCAGATTGTGACTTGCTAGTATTTAGAAATACAGTTGATTTTTGTATGTTATCTATGTCCTGTGACCTTGCTGAACTTATTTACTGACACCTTTTTTTCCTACTTTGCAGTGAACACAGGTGCTGTTTTTTTATTCACTAAATAAAGTAAGACTTTAGAATAGGATGATCTGGCAGGGCTGTTTTGTTTGGAAACATCAAATGCTACCAAATTTAGCTTCCTCTCATGATACTTAATTTAGGTTTCCTTTCTGACTGTTCTCTCACTTACCAGCCTTCAGGGAAGTGGCAGGGGTAGGACTGTCTTGGCATTTAAATGTTCACTAATGTCCCTCTTTACACTCTCAAGTGTCTAGAGATCCAGAGAATAACCTCCAGTCTAATAAAAGTGGGAGAAGGGAAGCCAACAATTGCTTGATGTGAGAGGAGGGTCTAGGGCACTAACTGCTTCTTAGATGACTCTTTTTTTTTTTTTAATTTTAAATTAACTTTATTTATCAAATTAAAAAAAAATTTCCAAACAAAGCAAAGCAATGTGAAAAGCAAATTTGTTGAAATAACTTCATTCCTTCCAATATGTTCCTACCAACCAAAAGAAAATTAACTAAGCATAGTCACACCTAAGCATTCCCATGTCATTAAGATCACCCTCAATATCTTGTCTGTTCTTATTAGATTATTGTTCCCCCTTCACTAACTGCTGTCTGTCTCTAGGTCCCCTATATTCTACAGTATAAGACACTTATTTTACATTTTTCACAGAGTTCACATTAGTGGTAACATACAATATCTCTCCTTTTGTGTCTGGCTTATTTTACTCAGCATATGTCTTCAAGATTCATCCATGTTGTCATATGTTTCATGACCTCATTCCTTCTTAGTGCTGCATAGTATTCCATCATTTGTATATATCATATTTTGTTTATCCACTCATCTGATGAAGGACATTTAGGTTGTTTCCATCTCTTGGCAATTGTGAACAATGCCACTATGAACATCTGTGTACAAATATCTGTTCATTTCACTGCTTTCAGATCTTCTGGGTAAATACTGAGAAGTAAAATTGCTGGATTATAGGGTAATTCAATATCTAGTTTTCTGAGGAGCCACCAAACTTTCTGCCAGAGTGACTGAACCATTATACAGTCCCACCAGCAATGAATAGGAATTCTGATTTCTTCACAACCTCTCCAGTATTTGTAGTTTCTGTTTGCTTAATGGCAGCCATTGTTATTGGTGTGAGATGATATCTTATTGTGCTCTTGATTTGCATCTCCCTAGTAGGTAGCGAAGATGAACATTTTTTCATGTGTTTTTTTAGCCATTTGTATTTCCTCTTCAGAGAAATATCTTTCCATATCTTTTGCCCATTTTATAATTGGGCTGTTTGTATTACTGTTGTTGAGTTGTAGGATCTCTTTATATATGCAGGATACCAGTCTCTTCTCAGATAATTGTTTCCAAATATTTTCTCCCATTGAGTTGGCTGACTCTACCTTTTTGACAAATTCCTTTGAGGTACAGAAGCTTTTAATTCTGAGGAGTTCCCATTTATCTATTTTTTCTTTCGTTGCTTGTGCTTTAGGTGTAAGGTCTAAGAAGTGACCTCCTAATACTAGGTCTTGAAGATGTTTCCCTATGATATTTTCTAGGAGTTTTATGGTACTGTCTCTGATATTGAGATCTTTGATCTATATTGAGTTAATTTTTGTATAGGGTGTTAGGTAGAGGTCCTCTTTCATTCTTTAGATATAGATATCCATTTCTCCCAGCCCCATTTGTTGAAGAGGCTGTTATGTCCCAGTTCAGTGGATTTGGGGGCCTTATCAAAAATCAGTCAACCATAGATATGAGTATCTATTACCAAATTCTCAATTTGATTCCATTGATCAATATGTCTATTTTTGTGCCAATACCATGCTGTTTTGACTACTGTGGCTTTATAGTAGGCTTCAAAGTCAAGCAGTTTAAGTCTTCCCACTTCGTTTTTCTTTTTTAGAATGTTTTTAGCAATTTGAGGCATCTTTTCCTTCCAGATAAATTTGATGACTAGCTTTTCCAAGTCTGCAAAGGAGATTGTTGGAATTTTGATGGAAATTGCATTGAATCTGTTGATCAGTTTGGGTAGGATTGATATCTTAATGATGTTTAGCCTTCCTATCCATGAACATGGAATATCTCTTCATCTCTTGAGGTCCCCTTTTATTTCTTTTAGTACAGTTATGTAGTTTTCTATATAGAGGTTCTTTACATCCTTGGTTAAGTTTATTTCTAGGTTCTTAATTTTTTTAGTTACTATTGAGAATGGTATCTTTTTCTTAAGTGTCTCTTCAGTTATGTCATTTCTGCTGTATAGGAACATTACTGACTTTGGTGCATTAATCTTGTAACCTGCCACTTTGCTGAATTTATTATCTCAAGTAGGTGTGTCATTGATTTCTCAGGGTTTTCCAAGTATAAGATCATATCATCTGCAAATAATGAGAGTTTTGCTTCTTCCTTTCCAATTTGGATGTCTTTTATTTATTTGTCTTGCTGAATTTCTCTGACTAGAACTTCTAGCACAATGTTGAATAATAGTGGTGACAGCAGGCATCCTTGTTTCGTTCCTGATCTTAGAGGGAAGACTTCCAGTCTCTCACCATTGAATACTATCCTGACTGTGGGCTTTTCATATATGCTCTTTATCATATTGAGGAATTTTCCTTCAGTTCCTAGCTTTCTAATTGTTTTTATCAAAAAAGGATGCTGGAGTTTGTCAGATGCTTTTTCAGCATCTACTGAGTTGATCGTTGGATTTTTCCCTTCTGATTTGTTAATGTGTTGTATTACATTGATTGATTTTCTTATGTTGAACCACCCTTGAAGGCTGGGATAAACCCCACTTGGTCATGGTGTATAATTTTTTTAATGTGTCTTTGAATTCAATTTCCAAGTTGAGAATTTTTGCATCTATATTCATTAGGGAGATTGGCCTGTAGTTTTCCTTTCTTGTAGCATCTTCATCTGGTTTTGGTATTAGAGTGATGTTGGCTTCATAAAATGAGTTAGATAGTGTTCCATCTTCTTCAATTTTTTGAAAGAGTTTAAGTAGGAATGGTGTCTATTCTTTTTGAAAAGTTTGGTAGTATTCCCCTGTGAAGGCATCTTGCCCTGAGGTTTTATTTGTAGGAAGCTTTTTGATAACTGATTGTATCTCTTTACTTGTGATTGGTTTGTTGAGGTCTTCTGTTTCTTCTCTATTCAGTCTAGGTTGTTTGAGTGTTTCCAGGAAGTTATCCATTTTCTCTAGTTTGTTGGCATAGAGTTGTTCATAGCATCCTCTTTTGATTTTTTTTTTTTATTTCTTGAGGCTCCGTAGTAATATCCCCCCTCTCATTTATTATTTTATTTATTTGGAACTTCTCTCTTTTTGATTTTGTCAGATTAGCTAAGGGTTTGTTGATCTTACTGACCTTTTCAAAGAACCAACTTTTGGTTTTATTTATTCTCTCTGTTGTTTTTTTGTTCTCCATATCATTTATTTCTGTTTTATTCCTTGTTACTTTCTTCTGCTTGCTTTAGGATGAGTTTGCTGATCATTTTCCAGCTTCTTCAGTTGTTCTATTAGTTCTTTGATTTTAGCTCTTTCTTCCTTTTTAATGTATGCATTTAGAGCTATAAATTTTCCCCTCAATACCACCTTTGCTGTGTCCCATAAATTTTGTATGTTGTGTTCTCGTTTTCATTTGTCTCTAGATATTTAGCAATTTCTCTTGCAATTTCTTCTTTGATGCACTGATTGTTTAGGAGTGTGTTTAACCTCCAGATATTTGTGAATGTTCTGGATCTTTGATAGTTACTAACTTCTAGTTGCATTCCATTGCACTCAGAGAATGTGTTTTGAATAATTTCAATCTTTTTTTAATTTATTGAGCCTTGTTTTATGCCCCAGCATATGATCTATCCTGGAGAAAGTTCCATGAGCACTAGAAAAGAATGTATATCCTGATAATTTCAGATGTAACGTTCCATATATGTTTATCAAGTCTAATTCGTTTATCACATTGTTTAGGTTCTCAGTTTCCTTAT
Source organism: Choloepus didactylus (assembly GCF_015220235.1). Classification (NCBI taxonomy): domain Eukaryota; kingdom Metazoa; phylum Chordata; class Mammalia; order Pilosa; family Megalonychidae; genus Choloepus; species Choloepus didactylus. Next base: position 48,782,734 of record NC_051325.1, read on the forward strand.
TGGTCTTCTGTCTGGATGATTTATCTGTAGGAGAGAGTGTCATATTGAACACTCCCACAATTACTGTAGAAACATCTATGGCTTCCTTCAGTTTTGCCAACATTTGTCTCATGTACTTTAGAGCACCTTCAATGAGTGCATAAAAATTTATGATTGTTATTTCTTCTTGGTGAATTGCCCCTTTTGTTAGTATATAGTGTCCTTCTTTGTCTCTTATAACATCCTTGGATTTAAAGTCTATTTTATCTGAAGTTCGTTTTGCTACCTCTGCTTTCTTTTGGCTGTGACTTGCATGGAATATTTTTTTTCCATCCTTTCACTTTCAATTTCTTTGTATTGTTAAGTCTAAGATGAGTCTCTTGTAAACAACATATTGATAGTTCATATTTTTTAATCCATTCTGCTGATCTTTATCTTTTAATTGGGGAGTGTAATCCATTCACATTCAATGTTATTACTGTGAAGGCAGTTCTTGAATCAGCCATCTTATCCTTTGGTTTTTATTTGTCAGATCTGCTTTTTCCCACTCTCCATTTCCTTTAATGGTACCCTTACTAAGACTCTTCAGTTCTGTGCCCTTCTCCAGACCTCTGCCTCATTTCTTTTTTTCTTAGCTGGTAGAACTCCGCTTAGTAGTTCCTATAGGGGAGGTCTCTTTTTAACAAATTCTCTTAGGATTTTTTTGTCTATGGAAAGTTTAAGCTTTCCTTCCATTTTGAAAGGAGAGCTTTCCTGGATATAGAATTCTTGGCTGGCAATTTTTCTCTTTCAGTATTTTAAATATGTCATACCACTGCCTTCTCGCCTCCATGGTGCCCACTGAATAGTCAGTACTCAATCTTAAATTGTTTCCCTTGTATGTGGTGATTTGCTTCTTTCTTGCTGCTTTCAGAACTTTCTCCTTCTCTTCAGCATTTGACAATCTGATCAGAATATGTCTCAGAGTGAGTTTATTTGAATCTATTCTATTTGGAGTTCGTTGGGCATCTTTGATTTGCATATTTATGTTGTTTGGAAGGCTTGGGAAATTTTCCGCAACAATGTCTTCTAATACTGTTCCTAGCCCTTCACTCTTCTCTTCCCCTGCGACACCGAAGATTCTTGTATTTGTGAGCTTCATATTGTCCATCATTTCCCTGAGATCCGTTTCAAATTTTTTTGATTTTTTTCATCATTCGTTCTTTTGTGCTTTCACTTTCCATTACCTTATCCTTGAGTTCGCTAATTCGTTCCTCTACCTCTTCAAATCTGGTGTTATGTGTATCAAGAATATTTTTAATTTGACCAACAGTATCTTTTATTTCCATAAGATCTGCTACTATTTTTATTTGCTGTTGCAAATTCTTCTTTATGCTTTTCTAGGGTCTTCTTCAGGTCCTTTATATCCTGAGCCATAAAATTGATGTTTGTGAGTACTTCTTTGATTAATTGCTCCAGGTTCTGTGTCTCTTCTAGCATTTTAATTTGGACATTTGGGTTATCCATATCTTCTGGTTTCTTCATCTTATCATTTTCTGTTGTTTTTGGCTTCTTGGCATTTGCTTATCTTGATAGGGTTCTTTTAGGATATTTAAACAGCTAATCTATAATTTGACAGAATGACAGCTTGGTTCAGTGCACTTTCCCTGACCTACCAGCAGATGGTGCTCCTGAGCCACCTCTTACCCTCAACCCAGTTCTCCCCAACTTCGTTTATGCAGCAGGTGTGGGTCCAAACCATGTAGCTTCCAATCAGTGCACCAGTTTTCCATGTGCAGTGGGGCCGCCAGCCCTGTGGGTGGGGGTGCGTGCCTTGTGCAGTTTGGCAGGGAAGAGGGCTTTAAGACCCAGTACTCCCAGCCATTCCCGAGAGCAGCTGGAATACCCTGGGGCTGCAGCATGCGTCTAACCCTTCAGCTCAGATTCTTCACAGTCCCTCTCTGCCGTGCGCTCGTGAGTCCCTGGGATTTAGGGAGGGCTCCCGGCACCTCCGTGTGGCACCCCCACCCCTAGGCTGTGCACACCACGGGCTTCCGCAGAGGAAGACTGTATGCTGTCACAAGCGCGCCAATTCCTGAACTCCCCCAAGGAAGCTCCCAGCCACGGGGCTGTGAAAAGTTGTCTCCCAGCCAACTGCCAAGTCCTGGCCCTGGGGCCATGAAAGCCTGTCTCCCAGGCAACTGCAAAGATGGCTGCAAGGGGCATGGAGAGCTACCCACCTCCGGGCTCCAACCACCAGCCCCTGCCATAGCGCTCTTGGCCACGGCTATGTGAAGGGTTATCCCCTGAGTCTAGTACTTTGGAGGGTGCCCAGGGCATGGAAGGCTCTGGTTCCAGCTGCCCATTCCCCCACGGCATTCCGGCCAAACACTCACCTGTCTTGAACGCAGTCTCTCAGTTACCCAAGTATGTACTCACTGTGGGTGAAGAAGTCCCTGCTCAGGCAGTGGAGCCCTGGAACTACTGTTCTGGAGCACTTTCTGTCCTTTACCTAGTGTTTCTCATGGAGGAGAATTTTGCTCTGTCTCTCCTAATCCACCTAGTGTTTCTCACAGAGGAGAATTTTGCTCTGTCTCTCCTAATCCACCATTCTACCCAATTTTCCGGTTTTAGCCCCACTTTTAACTCTCTTCTAGATGTACTTGATGCTACCAGTTTTAAGCTTTTGGAGGAGTTGGTGTTAAAATCAGGTTGTTTCTTGACTTTCCCAACTGCTGACTTGGGATTCACTTTTCATAGCCTGTTCAGTCTATCACTTCTCCATCTGCTTTCCAGCTTCCAAAATTTTGTAGCTGTGAGTTTTTCCCTTTTCTTTTTTGTTCTTGTGAATTTATTCCTTTTTAATAAATCCTTCTAGTGTCTTTTTAGTGGGTTTTGGGAGGGAACGAAAGCAAAAGTATTTGTTCAATCTCTCATCTTTGCCCAGAAATCTACAATATTATTAATATTATTTCTGATGCCAAAATGGGTGTTTCATCATATGGATGTTTCATTTGTATCATGATTTGCTTAACTCATTCACTCCATTTGGAAATTGAGTGCCCATTTAGGTTGCTTATAGTTTTCCCACAATCATAAACATAAATTCTGATAAACATCCTTGCATCTAAACTTTTCAACACTTCCTTGAATATTTCCTTGGTATAATTTTTAATGTTGGAATCTTGGTTAGAAAATACGTGAAATTTTGAGCCTTTTGATGCACATTGAAAATTGCTTCTAGAAGGGAGCAGTTTTTGCTTCCGCCTGCAGCGTATAACTAGGATAACTATCCGTTTACCCTCATATTTCCCGATACCAACTGAGCAATAAATTGTATCTTCCTTACCATTTTCAAAGCAATTAAGTATTTTTATATTTGATTATTGGCCATTTGTAATTCTTTTTCTATAAAATAACTTCATCTTGTTTACCAATTTTTCTAATCAAATGTAGACCTTTTAAAAAATTATTAAAAAAGATAAACCAAATTAAAAACACTTATATGTTAAAGATGTTAATCCTTTGTCACATATATTGAAATATCTTTTCCTAGTTTGATATTTTGTCTTTTTATTTTGATTATGCTTTATCTTTTTAATATTGAAGTTTCCAAATATTAAATACACAAATTCATCTTATGGTATCTGCCTTTAATGTCATGTTTTAAGTCTTTTTCTACTCCAAAACTATTCATTACTTTCTGCTAGTAGTCTTTTGGGTTTTGTTCTTTGTATTAAAACTTCAGCCTTTTTGAATTTATTTTGTTGAAAATATGAGGTAGGAATTTAAGTGTAGTTTCAGAAATGACTAGCTAGATGCCGAACACCTTTTTGCTTATGCAGTTTTTTTGTTTTGTTTTGTTTTTTGGCACGTCCATTCTTTGCACCCTATTTGAAATGACATTTTAATTATATATTCACATCTTATGTATACCACAGCCTGTTTCTGGACTTACTATTTTCCTTTCCTATGCTACTGTTTTAATATAGCTTTGTAATACAGGTCTGGTTGGGTTAGTATCCCCTTGTTACTCCCAGTTTTCAAAAAATGTCTAGCTATCCAAGTATCCATTTCTAACTGAAATAATTCTATAAAAACAATTTTGACTATCACCATTTGAAACCAAATTTAAAGTTTCAGAGCTAAGGAAATGACTAAGCAGTAAGTTAGTTTCTGTGTTAATTTATTACATAGGACCCACAGAGTGAGATCATTTTTAAATGTTACCTGTCATTTACTCTTCACTGACATAACCCAACCTAAGCCACAGTCATTTCAGAAGGAGCATGGGATGATGATGATGATAAGGTCTATTGCACATTTAGTTCTGTTTAAAATCCTTTCATTCCTAAAGTACAGGAACTGTAGGAAGGTTCTCTTTTATTAGGGCCATGCCATTCTAGGAAAATGTGCAAGTAGTTATTTGCCATGCACTCTGTATCCAGATAGTCTTCTTTAAGCCCCAAGCTAAGACTTTTTATATACCTTTTTTTTCCTGATTGCACGTGTTTACATTCTCATGTAAACCATCAGAGTATTACAGAAGTATAAAGAAGGATAGAAAGTAAAAGTCCTTAGTGATTCTGCCTTCTAGATATAACTTGTTAATAGTTTGATATATGTTACTCCGGATTTTTTTTCTTTTTTTTTCTTTTTTTTTGCTATACATATAACAATACTTCTTATTATTGGTTGTTTTTATTGTTTCTGGTCTTTGTTAATACTATTAAATGTATTTTTCTTTTACAAAAATAGAGTTATCTTATATATACTTTTGCAACCTAATTTTTTTACTTCATGATCTTTTTTTCTTTTTAATATGGTGTTTCATTGTATGATAGTCATTGTATTTAATTTACCTCCTTTTGATGGTCACTCAGGCTGTTTCCTTTTTCTTTCTTTTCTCTTCTGATACTAACAGTTCTCTGAGTCCTTTTGTGTGTATCTTAGGACACATGCACCCAGGATAGATTTCTAGAAATAGATTTAGATCAGCATATGTAGTAAATATTGCCAAATCGCCTACCAAAAAGTACCAAATTTATACTCCAGTAACATTATATTTGAGTGCCTGTTTTTCTGTGCTGTCACCTGCACTAGTTACCATTAATCTTTTTAATTGTCACTCTTATAGGTGATACATGATGTCTTGTTTTAATGATTGAGAACCTTTCTTTCTTTCTTGGTTGTTTGCATTTCTTTTGTGAATTGCTTGATCATGTCTTGAGTATGGTTTTTATAAATGTATATATTAAGTACAAGATATTTATTATTGTTGGAAAAGTCTTTTTCTTGATAGTTTTAATGCTTGGTGTTCTCTTCTTTCTATTTTAGGATACCATGGCAAAGCGAAATACAGTGATAGGAACGCCATTTTGGATGGCTCCTGAAGTGATTCAGGAAATTGGGTATAACTGTGTGGCAGACATCTGGTCGCTGGGAATAACTGCAATAGAAATGGCGGAAGGAAAACCCCCATATGCTGATATCCATCCAATGAGGGTAAGGACGTGGACAGAAAACCAGCAGAGTGGTTAGTTACTGATCATAATTAAAAAATTATTGAATGGTTTCCATGCTGAACAATAAATGAATTCATTGTATGTAAGTGATAAGTGTCCCTCTAGATGATACACTTCCACTGACTCTAGTTGTAGTTGCTAATTAATTCAAACCTGACCCACCCCTCTCAATTGCAGAGGTTGTGTACTGATAGACCTTGGAAGGACATGGACCCCAGCAATGAATGGTTTTAGGTGCAATATTTTAACAAATGTTTTAGAAGCCCACGTTTTAACATGACAGCATTAACTAGAGCTGAGTTACAGTTGTCTCCTTCATATAGTACATGAGCTTTTTATTTACTTGGTGATACTTGTGTCACCAAGTATCAGTTGTCATTTATTACAGTGTTTTCTCTAATGTTTTTCTTACAGTAGTATTAAGAGGAAAACAAACTATTTTTTTGAACTCATGTCTTTAATACCCATCGTGGTTCATTCGTTGTCTAGGCATTTGAATTTGTAAATTCTGTTTTGTGGATTTCCAGGCGCTCTTCCTCTGGAGGCTGTGTTCTCCAGCTTCCATCTACTTCTAGAATGTTAAGGGCCCCTTGACTTCAACCACAGTGAAACTCCCAGTGTTGGCACCCTATGGGATTCTCAGGCTTTACCCTCCCAGGGACCCCTCATCTTAACATTGTTATAAGATCCCTGACCCTGCCTTTCTCTGGGGCTCCCTAGTTCTCTCCATGACTCCTAACCCCAGCTCCTCCCTTCTCTGATTAGTTAGTGCTTCTGCTACTTAAAATTTCTTTCAAGTATTTCTGTTTCTAAAGATAAGCTCTTCTTCCTTTTTGGAGGGGGGTGAAGTGGGGAAAGATGGGGGAGTTTACTGGTTATATTATTAGATTTAAAGAATATAATATAAGCCGCTGTTACCAAGAGTTTTATTTTACAAAAACTGGCTCTCCCTTTATTGGAATCGCAAGAAATAAGAGTCTTATTTTTCGAAGTAGTGGAATTTAACTGAATAGAATGGACCAATTTTTAATTGTATTTTGTTTTTTTCAGGTTTAGTTGATCCTCATTATTCACAGTGGTTATGTTCTATGAAGTCACTGCAAACACTGAATTAACAAATACTGAACCATTGCTTCTAGGGAAATACAGGGTTTGGTTCCTGTGAGCCTCTGGTCACAATATTTTTTGTCAACTGATTAGTACATAATCTTATTTAATGTGTATTTATGTGTAAAGGCATCTTATTTAGTGTGCACTGTAGAATCATTAACATTGAACTCACGGCCAACAGTTCTGTAATTCTTGCCTGAACAGAACTTATGTGACACATGTATTTTCTCTGTAAGGCACATGATAGCCTTCTTGTGCTTAGGAATATTACATAGCACTTCAGCACAACATTTGGGGGCCATTTTAAGCAGCAAAATCATTAACAAAAAGCACAAAAATGTGAAAATTATGACATTATATGCTGCAAAAAGAGCCCTTTATTTATAGTAGGAGAAAATTAGACCTTAGCTGGAAAGTGCATGTTGGTGATTCAAATTTTTCACTTCTCCATGCCTGTCTGAAAATAACTGTGAGTGTCATGAGTATTGACTTTGGAATTACAAATAAAAATTAGTAAGTGAATTTGCAAGTATGAAATGCATGAATAATGAGGATCGACTTTATATTGGATTGGCTTAGCTCAGAGGTGAATGAATCCCTTGTGATTTGGGGGACTTGTGGGTTTATGCTCTCCTTTCATTCGCTGCTGACTGCCAGGGCTGGTGGTAACTTTTAGGGAAGAGAGAAACTTGACAACCGTGGGGACGAAGTCATCTCCTGGATATGGATACTCTTAAGTCTTGGCTTTCCACTTTGAAAAGCAAACTGTGGTCTCCCCCAGCCAAAAAACAAAAAAAAAATGCTTGATAGATGTGAGGTTTAGGGGACAAGACTACATGAGAAAAAGAGAGAGAGAGAGGTAGGTAGTGTTAGGTCAGAGTCGTTCAGGAATCCACACAACGCAGCAAGTCAAAGTTTTAAGTATAAAATTTAGGATTTATTAGAGGAAGAAAGCAGATGGGAGCCAGTAAAAGGAAAGAAAGAAAGGTAATGGCTCCGGCTCTCTTTCTGAGAGCAGCATTTTTTAATGGAAAAAGGAACCCACGTTGGGAAGGGTGTCTGCTGTGGTGTTCTGTCCCTCGACTGGGTAAGTGCCTATCAGGTTTTGGGCTGATTGGTTGCTAAGGTTCTAAGACAGTATTCTTTTTAAGAAAGCAGCTGCATTATCTAACTAGGGAGAGCAGACCTTTTTGGTTGTTCATTTTATGGACGTATCTGACCTTGCCTTCCCCGCCTTTGAGGTGCCGCTGTGTCTGGAACAGCCTTGAACAGCCTTGAACAGCCTTCATTCTTTAGTTTATGGGGCACCTGTTTTCTGTGAGATAAACTGCAGGGCCCCTGGGTCAGAAACTCCTTCTACATGTTAGTTTCTTCTGGAATCTAACATGTAGGTAGATAATAAGAGTCTCTAATTATCATAATTCCTATTTTGAGATACGTAGACTTTTGTTGGAATTCAGTTGGACTTGTCAGTGGATAAGAGAAAAATAATTTTACCAAGCTTCCAGTGTAATTCTAGTCAGATTTTTACTGGAGTATCATTTTTATTTACAGACTCTTTTTTTTTTTTAAATCAGGCAATCTTCATGATTCCTACAAATCCTCCTCCCACATTCCGAAAGCCAGAGATGTGGTCAGATAACTTTACAGATTTTGTGAAGCAGTGTCTTATAAAGAGCCCTGAGCAGAGAGCCACAGCAACTCAACTCCTACAGGTGTGACGCACCCTAAGATGCTACCTCTCCATTTCCTTCACAGGCTGAGCAAAAGATGTTTTTAAGCTTCCGACATGGAAATATCAAAAAAGTATAAGACAGTTCCTGCTTCTAGGGTGGTTTGAACCTAATTAAGTAGAAAAGACATGGAAATGAATGTTAAATCATTGAACAAGACAATAATGCAAGATAACACAAGGATGTCTGAGATTCAAGAATGGGAATTGACATTTAGTGAGCACCTGCTGTGTGCTGGGTATTTTGCATATGTTATGTCATTTAATCATCACATACACGCTGTGAGGGATGGGTGTTACTTCGGTTTTGTAGGCATGAAAATAGAGGCTTAGAGAGGCTGACTCAGCTGGTAAACACAGAGCTAAGAGTAGAAGCAAGGTCTTTCTGACTCTGAAACAGGAGTGCCAGCAAGTCTACTCAACTCTGACACATAATTGAGAGCAATGGAAGGTGCTGTTGTAGCTCAGGGTAGGAGGAGGCCACTTTGGGCTGGAAGAATGAGGAATGCTTTCCTGGAGGAGGTAACCTCTGTGCCTGGCCTCAAAGGCTGGGTTGCATTTGGCAGGCAGTGTGCTTAGTGATGAGAAGCTTGGATTCTGGAGTTAGACTGTCCAGGTTTGAATCTTGGCTTCCTGTTGACCAGCTGTGCAACCTTGGACAAGTAATGTAATTTCTGTGCACCTCATTTGCTTATCTAGAAAGTGGGGATAAAGTTCCTGCCTCATATATGTTGAAAAGTAAGTGATATAATATGTGTAATTTCAAATAATGCTTAACATGTATTACAGGTAGTATGGTATAGGCTTGACAAATATCTGCTATTATTATTGGACTAGACCAGTGATTTTCAACCATTTCAACGCAGTGCCTCCTTGTTTATAACAGCTATTTATTTTTTAACACTCTGATTACTTTTCTGGAGTGAAACTCAAAGGTAATAAAACCTATTTATGCCTGTAATTTAAAAAAAAAGTATAATCTGTGATAAAATAGAAAAATATAAAGAAAATAATTTATAATAAAATGATATATATTTGATATATATTTCAATTTAGAAATGCTCCAGCGTGACTCAGCTTGAGTACATAATAAAGTAGTTAATTACCTGCACCTAGCGTCATGAGTGAGTTTAAATTTAAGAGCTGTATGAAGATCAGAAACCATTCCATTCAAGAAATACAGGAAAATGAAAGATCTGAAGTGTTAGTGGACACTAGAATAAAAGCCAAAGTTAATAACAGACCAGACTTATTTGTGTGTGATAAGAGAAAGAGGGGATCTATTCTTATAGACTGGAAAGTTCAACAGATATTATCAAGTACCTACTGTCTGTCAGGCATTATTTCACCATTGGTGCCTTATAAACCATCTCCAGTGTTACCCACTTTCTTGTTTAAGCACCCATTTGTCAAGAGTGCCAAAGGAGTGTCAATACTGCGGGACTTAATCAATGAAGCCATGGATGTGAAGCTGAAACGCCAGGACGTTGAATGGGATGTGGACCAGGACGATGAAGAGAACTCGGTGAGTGGCACACGTTGGTGTGGGCCTCGGACATTAGTGCTTGTTTATTTCATGGTTGCTGAGCCAGGTAAGAGGAATAGGGGATGCTGGATCAGCCTGGAGCTGGAGAGTCTTCTTGCATAACTGTCCTAACCACTAGAGTTGCCTGTTCTCATCATGCTGTATCTGTGATTGCTCTTCTCCCAGTGCTTCCTGAGGTACTTTAATTTTTTTACTCTCGTGCCCCAATATCTTATATTTAGTCTGACTTTTTATTCAGGAGAGAAAATGCTCAGGTCCAAGATGTGGTTCTTCTGCACCTTTTTGGGGCATCTGAATCCGTACTAAACATGTATCTCTGTCACAGCCCTGAGATTCCCAGAGAGCTCACCTTGGCTTCTTAGATTTATGTTGCAACACTCTGTGAAGAAGGAAAGAGGAAGGGGAGGAAAAGGTCCTTCTAGGGTTAGATATGCCAGTCTCACATGAGTAAATTTATGATCTTTGGATGAAATAAGAGAGCTCTCAGTTGTATAAGGTGAGTTTAGAAACTGAGTAAGTGTCAAATCTAGAAATATTTGCACCAAAAAGAGTAATAGTAACTCAGAGAACTTCAAACATTTTTATTTTGATGATTATCCCTAATTTGAAATTCTCTCCTTTTGTAGGAGGAGGATGAAATGGATTCTGGCACAATGGTTCGGGCAGCAGGTGATGAGATGGGCACTGTCCGAGTTGCTAGCACCATGAGTGATGGAGCCAATACTATGATTGAGCATGATGACACGTTGCCATCACAATTGGGCACCATGGTGATCAATGCAGAGGATGAGGAAGAGGAAGGGACTATGAAAAGTAAGCCTCTGGTTAAATACACTAACTTCTCACACAAGCCATACACACATCAGAGAAGACAGATTCTCATGGTCCCATCTGGGTTGCCAGTTGTTACTGGACCAAGGCTGTGGATTCTTTGCCCGATGCGCTCAAATGACCAGTTCCTGAGACACCAGAGTTTCAAAGAGAGAAAGAGTTTATTGCTAGGTGCAAAGCAGGAGAGCAGATGGCCTAACGGCCTAAGAAATCTGACTCAAATTTTTTATTTTTAATTGAAGATATAGACAAGTATAGACAAGAATTTTCCCAAATGCGTTACTTAACGATTCTTTTTAAAATCCTAATTAATTTAAATGTTCATTGGTTAAATAAATTATGGTACATCCATAGGATGGAAGACCACACCATGCAAAAACATTAAAAATCATGTTTTGAGGAATGTTTAGTGAGATGGAGAAATAATTATGTTTCTGGGTGAAAAAAGGAATCAAAATTATATAGCATGACTCCAGTTTTGTAAAGGTAAAAAGATAAATTAGTATTTGTCAATATGTGCATAGAAAAACACTGAAAAAAAGACTAGAAGGAAATGAATCAGAATATTAAAAGTGGTTATTACTGGTAGTAGGATTACAGGTAAATTTATAGCTTTTTGTTTTGAAATAATTTTAGACTTACAGAAGAATTGCAGAAATAGTACAGAGTTGCTATATGTCCTTCATGCAGCTCCCTTTACTGCTAACATCTTATATAACCATAGTGCAGTTAACAAAATTTAAAAATTAACATTGATGTAAATATTATTAACTGAACTATAGACTTTATTTGGATTTCACCAGTTTTTCTACTAATGCCTATTTTTTTTTTTCCTACCCCAGGGTCCTGTACAGGATCCCCCATTGCATTTATTGTCACATCTACTTAGTCTCTTCTAATCTGTGATGGTTTCTCAGTCTTTCCTTGTCTTTTATGACTTTGACTCTTTTCAAGAATAGTGGGCAGTTCTTTTGTATAATGTCCCTCAGTTTGGGTTTGTCTGATATTTTCTCACGTTTAGATTGAGGATATGTACTATTAGGAAGAATACAACAGAGGTGATGTGCCCTTCCCAGGGAATCCTATCAGGGAGTTTATGAAGTCATAGTTGTTACTACCTGCGGTTACTGGCGACGTTAACCTTGACCATTGGGTATAAAGTGATGTCTGCCAGGTTTCTCTACTTTAAAGTGACTATTTTTCCCTTTTTAGTTAATATTTTTGTAGGAGATACTTTGATACTATGCAAATATCCTGTTATTCCTCAAATGTTCACCCACTAATTTAGCATCTATGAGTGGATCTTGCCTTTAACAATTATTACTGTAATGTGATTTTCTATTTTCCTCATTCCTTCTACATTTATTAGTTGGGATTTTCTGTAAGGAAGAATTGTCCCTCTCACCCACTTATTTATTTGTTTATTTATGTATTATGAATATGGACTCATGGATATTTATTTTATTCTTTGAGTTATAACTCAATGCCTGTCATTATTCATTTTCTTTCCCAGGTTGTCCTAGCTTTGGCAATTGGGAGTGTTTTCAGGTTGGCTCTGGTGCAATTTCAAATCCCCCTGTCCTTTCTTTTTTTTTTTTTTAATTTTATTTTGAAATAAATTCAAACTTACAGGAACAGTTGCAAAAACAATACAAACCCCATACACAGAACTCCAGCATACCCTGACCCCCCTCCCCCGATACCCCAATCCACCAATTTTAGCATCCTGTCCCACCACTATTTCTTTCTTTCCCTCCCTCCCTCCCTATCTATCATCCATCATCTATTGCTCTGTCTTCTTAACATATGAGAGCAAGCTGCACACATTCTTGAACAAACAATATAATTCACATATACATTTTCCCATGAACAAGAACACTCTTTTATGCAATTCCATTAAGTGCAGCTAAGAAGTTCAAGAAATTCAACATTGATACAAAGCTTACATTCTGTATTTCCTTTTTTTTTTTTTCTTATGTCCCAACTGTGTCCCTTTGAGCCTCCTCTCCTCCATCCTCAGATCCCATCCAGAATCATCCTTGGCATTTAATTGTCATTATCTATTTAGACTGTCCTTTTTTTTTTTCAATTGTGGAAACATATGCACCCTAAATCTTCCCATTCCAACCCCTCCCTAGCATTCCATTAGTGGGATTAATCACATTTAAAGTGTTGCAATGCCATCACCTTCCCACCATCCATTACTAGAAATTTCCCTTCACCCCAAACAGAAACCCTACACTCATTTCTTAACTCCCCATTGCCCCTTCCCCCACTTCTTGTAACCCATACTCTACTTTTCATCTCTGTGGTCATATTCTCTGATACTTTCTTTGTGTTTACCATGGGGCTTAAATTTAACCTCTTAAATCTATAACAATCTTGTTTTTCTTTAATACCAACTTAACTTCAATAGGACACATAAACTATGTTCCTATACTCCTCCATTCCCCCACCTTTATGTAGTTCTTGTCAAAAATTACGTATTTTACATTGAGTCCAAAACCACTGGTTTATCATTACAGTTGATATATTTTAGATCCTGTAGGAAGTAAATAGTGGAGTTACATATCAAAAATACAGTAGTATTGGTATTTATATTTACCATGTGATCTTTACTGGAAATCTTTATTTCTTCATGTGGTTTCAGACAATTGTTTAGTGTCCCTTCCTTTCAGCCTGCTCATCTCCCTTTAGCATTTCTTACAGGACTGATCTATTGGTGATGAAGTCCCTCAGCTTTTGATTATCCAAGAATGTTTTCATCTCCCTCTCATTTTTAACCTCCAGTTGTTTGTGAATTTTCTAAGTCTCTGATGGTTGTTGACTTCTATTTGTATTCCATTGTGGTCAGAGAATGTGCTTTGAATAAATTCAATTTTTTTTTTTTAATTTATTGAGGCTTGTTATATGTCCCAGTATATGGTCCATTCTGGAGAAGGATCCGTGATCACTAGAGAAGAATGTGTGTCCTGGTGATTTGGGATGTAATATTCTATATATGTCTGTTAAATTTATCTGTATCTCTCTCTCCTTTCTTTGTTTCTCTGTCAGTAGGGCTCTCTTTAGTATCTGAAGGAGGGCAGGTCTTTTATTAGCAAAATCTCTCAGCATTTGTTTGTGAAAAAGTTAAGCTTTCCCTCAAATTTGAAGGAGAGTTTTTCTGGATAAAGTATTCTTGGTTGGAAATTTTTCTCTCTCAGAATTTTAAATATGTCATGCCACTGCCTTCTCGCCTCCATGGTGGCCGCTGAGTAGTCACTGCTTAGTTTTATGTTGTTTCCTTTGTATGTAGAGAATTGCTTTTCTCTTGCTGCTTTCAGAACTTACTCCTTCTCTTCAGTAATTGGCAGTCTGATCAGAATGTCTTGGAGTGGGTTTATTTGGATTTCTTCTATTTGGAGTTCACTGGGCATTTATGCTTTGTGTATTTATATTGTGTAGAAGGTTTGGGAAGTTTTCCCCAACAATTTCTTTGAATACTCTTTCTAGACCTTTACCCTTCTCTTCCCCTTCTGGGACACCAAAGAGTCTTAAATCTGGACGTTTTATTTTATCTATCATATGCCTGAGATCCATTTCGATTTTTTTGATTTTTCCCCCATTATTTCTTTTGTTCTTTCATTTTCTGTTCCTTTTAATTTGGCCAACAGTTTCTTTTATTTCCATAAGATCATCTATTTTTTTTATTTACTCTTGCAACTTCTTCTTTATGCTCTTCTAGGGTCTTCTTTATGTCCTTTATATCCTGTGCCGTGCTCTTCTTCATGTCCTTTATATCCTGTGCCATGCTCTCGTTGTTTGTCTTTAGTTCTTTGATTAATTGTGCCACGTACTGTGTCTCTTCTGATCTTTTGATTTGGGTGTTTGAGATTGGGTTCTCCATATTGTCTGGTTTTATCATATGCTTTAAAATTTGGTTTGCTTCATAGGGTTCTTTCTGGATATAAAAAATACCAATCTCTAATTTGTCAGATCTACAGCTTGATGGCATACACTTTCTCTAACTAACCAGCAGATGGTGTCTGTGAGTCACCTATTCCCCTCAAGTCAGTTCTCCCCAACTTTGTCTTTGTGGTGTGTGGGGATCTGATTCTTGTGGGGTTCAGTTGGTGCACTAAATTTGGGTGTGTTGTTGGTGCTGTCTGCCCTGAAGGGTGGGGCATGTGTCTGGGTGGTTAGGAAGGCAGGGCAGCTTTAATAATCAAACCTCCCAGGTGTTCCTGGAGATTTAAGGCTGTTGCAAGAGTCTAAGCCTTCATTTCAGTCTTACCGCAGATTGTCTCTGCTGCTGATCCACAAGTTCTTGGTCATAGGGTCCCTGGGATTTCCAAGGTGGTCTCCCTTCCCAGCTGTGCTCTTCCAGGGCTTCTGCTGAGGGAAGGTTGTGCCACGTCACAAGTGCGTGCTGGCCCTCCAGGGAAGCCCTGGGCTACTGGGCCATGCAGGGGCATTCCCAGCCTGTCGTTTCAGAATGTAGACTCCCAGTATCACCAAATGCACGGTCCCTGTGGATTTAGCAGACCTTGTCCAGCTGGTGCATTGCTGGAACTGGTGTTCTGGGTCATTTTCTGGCTTTCGTCTAGTGTTTTTCACGGAGGTGTTTTTTTTGCCCTGTCTCACCTAGCCGCCATCTTAGGTTCTCCCCCACCCCGTCCTTCTGTTTGAACACTTCCTTATTATCCAGGTACCACAAGTTGCTCCAGTAGTATGTTGTATTTTTCCTCCCACAGTTCTGGAATCACCGTCCTCAAGGAGCTCTCATTCTTTTTTTTTTAGGGAATGGTATTTAGAAACCAAGAAACCAAGATCATTGTTTCTTGGCCCTCTTAGTGGACAGAGCTAGGTTATATATATATGTTTAGAAACCCACACATACAGACATCTCCATATTTATTTTTGTATCTGTCCATCTGTATGTTTATGTATATGTTTGTGTATGTATGTATAAAAAAAATACAGATAAAACTGTGAGTCCATGGTGTAACCTTCTACTCCAATCCAGTGACACTGAATTGATTCTAACTTTTCCCTTTCTTTCTTTTTAACTTCTTTCCTCTGACAGTGAGGAATTGATCATTATCTATAGTGTATTTACTTATTTGTTCAATCTTAGTGAGCATATAAAATGTTTTCAGAATTGTTAACCCATACCCTTGTGAGAAGCAAAATTATCTAGCTGAAGTACAGTGTTGGTGTGCAGGTTTTTTCTCTTTAGCCTTCAGTAACTTGTCAAAACACTTGGGTCAGCTTCTTTATTCCCCACCTCCCTCACATAGTTATGTAATTCATTTGTAACAGATTAATTTTTCATAGTCTGCATTCCTTATTAGGTATCACTGGTGGCATATCATAGGTATTTTAAATGCTACTTATTTTTGAAATTTTCTAGAATTATTATCAGAGAAAAAAATCCCTCGAAAATACTGCTGATGATATATCTCAATAAAACGGAATTAAAAAAAAATACTGCTGATGTCATAGATCCTCCTGTAAATTAAAACTTTGAACTCAACATTTCCTTAAGAATCCTGTTTTTCCCCCTTCTTTGCACTTTCATTCTTTTTTATGGCCTTAAAAATGGATATTTATGAAGGATTTATAAAAACAGTGTCAGACCCTGTGCTAGGCTTTTTAAATTCTTATCTCATTCAGTATTCTTAGGTTATGTTTCATCCTTCAAACTCAAGGTTAAAGCACCCTACACATTGTGTATTTGATATTAAATAAATTATCAAGTGAATGCTGTGTACTAAATTTAAATTTTCTAGTAATGAGCTGCTAACCTCTAGTTCTTTTCATAGACTCTTAGAACTATATCTTTCTCTTGTTTTAATTATGCAGCTGATTGTAATCACCATATTCTATATAACTAGGTAACCTGTTAACATGTGTTGTGCATGCACATGTTATGGAAAATCACTCCTGTTTTATTTAGAGAATTAATTTTGTTCCAAATGGAATTTTCATATTTCAAGTGCTAATTAATTCATTGTCTTGTTTGTTCTTTTCATTTTCTGAGCTTGGATTGTTTTAGCATGTCTAATGAAAAACATGCATCTTTTATTATAGTCATGATGAGAATCATTTAAAAACCTGAACAGTCACAGGCTGAGAGAAATTAAATAAACAACAGTTCACAAACCACATGCTGCAGGTTTTGTAATTCAGTTTTTGCATTGTGAGTTTGACAGATTTACCACCTATTTTGAGATCATTTATTCTTTTAGGAGTTACTTAAACTTTTTGTTATGGAAAATTAAAGCATATACATCATTATAGAGAATAATGTCATGAATCTCTATGGACCTATCATCTAGTTTCAGCAATTTTCAACTCACCGCCATCTTATTTCTTATTACTTTTTAAAGAATCTTGAATCTTTCTGTATTTGGAACAAGAGAGGAGGCCTCTAGTACTTCATCTTGGTCACTCATCTTATAATCTGTCTACAGAGATGGTATGCCTGCCCTTTCTCTTTGAGGAAACCAGTTCAGAGAGATTGTTACCTACTTGTAGTCACATGACTACTAAGTTCGGAGCTGGGAATTGAAAGCACTCCAGAATCTACGCTCTTTTTATTCCAATGAACTACTGATTTGTTTTGGTAGCCTCCTCTTCCATTCATGGGCATTAGATGCATGATATAAAGCTCTTCAAAATTAATGGTAAGACTGGTACTGGCTTTTGATGAGATTCCAGGGATATATTTTTTAAAAAATAAAAAATTATTATCTATAAATTATTCATTATTCTCAGGGTAGATATAATAACTGTAAATAATAATCATAAACAGTTAGGCACTTAATATGTAGCAGGCACTGTGCTTAGTCCTTTGTAAGCATTTCACATCTTTTAATCCTTATAACTATGCTGTGTGGTAGATATAATCAGAATCCATTTTATAGCAGCAGAAATTGAATTGCAGAGAGATTAAGTAACTTGCTCATGATTACACAGTGAGTGATAGAAGATCCAAGATTTGCACTTAGATGTGTTTGATTTCAAAGCTCATATTCTTAACTATTATATAATACTATTTCTCAGCAAAGCCCCTTAATCAAGCTGTTGGAGGATTAAGGCCCCATGTTCCAGGTCATATGTTGATAAGCCTCAGCCTGAGGTAATACACCTCTCATCCTACATGTGTCCCTAAGATTTCCAGAAGGAAAGGGCAGATGTTTTTCAAAGGGAGCCTACCTCTAATGATAGGCTAATGATATTGTTACATCTGAGGGAATGTTTTGGTTGTGTGAATCTGCAGTAAGGAGTCAGATTGCACTTGGAGGGAGGGGATTTAGGTGGGGGTAAGATTTGATTGCTTTATGAGAGACCAAGAATACCAGTAAAAAACACCTAGAGGTAAACTGTAGCCCACACTACTTCGAAAACCCTGTCAGGATAAAATGTCAATTTAAGAATTTTGGTAGGCTTCTTCTATTTGTCTAGGGTTTTTTTGTTTGTTTGTTTTGTTTTAAATGACAAGGGCCCTGGAAGAAACTTGTTTGCCCTAAGGTACTGAAGGGTCATTCCTGAGGCGACCTGAGAGGTTCTGTAGTGGTGTTAGGATCATTTTGCTTTCTTTAGACCGGCAGAGGGAGCTCTGTAATAGGTTATGAGTTAAAATTCTGTTCCCATTTGAGTTAAAAAAAAAAAAAAAAATTCCCTTTCTGTGGGAGGCTTTACTCTTGCTCAAGACCATTATTTATTTTATTTTTATTTTCAATAACCATAACAACACTATGACAGTGTCTTTATTTTTTTTATGTAGGAGATTGAGTACCTCATACCTGGCAAAGTTCAAGTAAGACTAATGTTGGCCAAAATGTCTCAAAATAATGGAAAACTTTTCCTGTTCCTTCCCAAATTTTCAATGGCCCTTAACCAGAATCGGTGCTCTTTTTCTGTAGCATGGTACCATGAATATAGTTTTGAAACTGTTATCAGCCAAAATGGATCTAACCAAGTAATTGAATAAATATTTTTAATAAAACATAATTCTTGGGCAAAACTGACATGGGAGAAAGCTATTTTATGTATCAGAATAAACATTAGTAATGATATTTTGTAGCTCTTGTTGCTTAGTTACCTCTTTATTTTTAATCTTACTTATTTCCATGTTGGCTACATAAAAGTCTAATGCTTTCTTTGAGAATAGCCTTTGTCCCTTTGCCTTTATTTTTTGGGGGAGGGTGGTTGGGTGGGTGGGGAGGGTATCTTTTTTGTTACCGATTTGCAGTATTTCTTTATATTTTTGGATACAGATTTTTTGTCAATTGTGAGAATTATAAATATTTCCTCCCAGCTTGCAGCTCATGCTTTTGACTTTGGACTGGCTTTTCTTTAACAACTTTCATTTCCCTGATGTCAGATATGTCTGAATTTTCTTATACAGTATGCTTTTTGTATCTTCTTTAAGGCATTTTTGCTACCCAGATGTCTTAAGAATAGTCTCCTATATTTCTTTTTCCTAAAAGTTGTAAAGTTTTGCTGTTCACATTTAGAACTTTCTTTAATATAGTGGGAATTTGTTTTGTTGGTTTTTGTTTATTTGTTTGTTGTTGTTGTTTTACAATATGAGCCATAGTCAATCTAATTTTATTTTTTCCATGTGAAAGACTTGCTTCCTCCCTCATTCAAGTTTCTGGTCCTGTCACTTTCTCAGGCCTTCTTTGACCATCTGTTTAAAATAGTTCCTCTTTCCATTCAATTTTTTCTTATCAATACAGATTAATTCTTGAAATTTATATCAGTGTTCTTCTGTGTAAGTTTTTGGATCAGCATATTAAGTTTTGTAAAATACCACTGAGAGTTTTACCAAATTGCATTGAATACATAGATTAATTGGGCAGAATTGCCATTTTTATGATGTTAATTCATTCTGTTTATAAACATGATTCATCTTTCCATATATTTGGTTTATCTCTTATATCCTTCAATAAGATTTTGTAATTTTATCCACAAAGATGTTTTAGATTTTTTAAATTAAATTTATTTTCAGGTATTTATAGGTTCTGTTCATGTTACAGATGGGATATTTGGGAGGGTAAACTTTTTTTTTTTTTTAACCTTTTTTCTTTTATAGACAACTGCTATTGATTTTTATGGATTGTTTTATTCATTCCGATAGATTTTCTGGAGATTTTTTTTTTTTTTTTTTAATGAAAACATTCTCGTTGTCAGTGAATTATAACCTTATTTTTTCCTTTCAGTCCTTACCCATATATTTTCCTGTCATACTAAAACCTTCAGTACAATGTTGAATAGTAGATGATAATGATTATCAGGTTAAAGACGTTTCTATTTCTAGTTTGAGGTTTGTTTTTTTTAAATCAAAATTTGTGTTCAGTTTTATTTTATTTTATTTTTTTTTTGCATTAACTGTTTAATTTTCTTTCTTACTAATATAATCAGTTGAAATAATAAATTTTTCTCTAGGTTCTGTTTTAGTTGCATCCTTTAGGTTTTCACATGTAGTGCATTGTAAATATTTTCTCCCAGCTTGTGGTGCAAATACTTTCTACAAGTTTCTCATTAAACCCACAAATTGTTTAGAAGTGCTTTTGTAAAGCCAAATGTATAATTTTAAAAAACTACTCATTTTTTATTTTAAATTTTAGATAATTATAGTCAAAGAATGTGGTCTGTGTGATATCATTTCTTTGGCATTTTTTTTTAGATATTTGTGGCCTAGCATGTCATTGATTTCTTTTAAGTGTTCTTTGTGTGCCTTAGGAGGAAAGTGTTTTTCTAATTGTTGGGTGCAGGAATCTATCTATCTGTCAATCGATCTTTTACAACACAGTATATTTAGTTTGCTAATTGTATTCAAATTATATTGCAAATTGTATTCCTTCCTAATTTTTCATACTTGATCTTTGGCTTTCTGAGGGATGTTTGGTAAAACCTTCACTCTATAGTTGTGGATTTATTTTTTTATGTAATTTTGTTAATTTTGCTTTTTATATTTTGAGGCTGCATTGTCAAGAGCACGTAGATTCAGAATTGTTAACTCTTTCTGGTGAATTGTTCCTTTTATGTTACTTGAACTTCACAGCATCCCTGAGATATCAATACTTGAGGTGGCAGATTCTACCATACATGATGAGGAAGTTGAAGCTTAGAAGGAATTTCAGGCTAGATCTCAAGTCTTTTGACTTCTGATCCTCACTGCCACTGTGATATATGGCTTCTTGTTAGATATTGTTTAAAACAACCCTGCATTTCTTGTCTTTTTTTTTTTCTTTTTTTTTTTTATTAAATTCAGTTTTATTGAAATACATTCACACACCATACAATCATCCATGATATACAATCCACTGTCCACAATATGATAACATAGTTATGCGTTCATCACCACAATCTATCTCTGAACATTTTCCTTACATCAGAAAGAACCAGAACAAGAATAAAAAATAAAAGTGAAAACAAACACCCAAATCATCCCCCCATCCCACCCCATTTGTCCTTTAGCTTTTTTTGTTTTTGTTTTTGTTTTATCTTCATTTTATTGAGATATATTCACATACCACACAGTCATACAAAACAAATCATACTTTCGATTATTTACAGTACCATTACATAGTTGTACATTCATCACCTAAATCAATCCCTGACACCTTCCTTAGCACACACACAAAAATAACAAGAATAATAATTAAAGTGAAAAAGAGCAATTGAAGTAAAAAAGAACACTGGGTACCTTTGTCTGTTTGTTTCCTTCCCCTATTTTTCTACTCATCCATTCATAAACTAGACAAAGTGGAGTGTGGTCCTTATGGCTTTCCCAATCCCATTGTCACCCCTCATAAGCTACATTTTTATACAACTGTCTGAGATTCATGGGTTCTGGGTTGTAGTTTGATAGTTTCAGGTATCCACCAGCAGCTACCCCAATTCTTTGGAACCTAAAAAGGGTTGTCTAAAGTGTGCATAAGAGTGCCCACCAGAGTGACCTCTCGGCTCCTTTTGGAATCTCTCTGCCACTGAAGCTTATTTCATTTCCTTTCACATCCCCCTTTTGGTCAAAAAGATGTTCTCCGTCCCACGATGCCGGGTCTACATTCCTCCCCGGGAGTCATATTCCACGTTGCCAGGGAGATTCACTCCCCTGGGTGTCTGATCCCACGTAGGGGGGAGGGCAGTGATTTCACCTTTCAAGTTGGCTTAGCCAGAGAGAGAGGGCCACATCTGAGCAACAAAGAGGCATTCGGGAGGAGGCTCTTAGGCACAACCATAGGGAGGCCTAGCCTCTCCTTTGCAGCAACCGTCTTCCCAAGGGTAAAACTTATGGTAGAGGGCTCAACCCATCAAACCACCAGTCCCCTATGTCTGTGATCATGTTAGCAACCATGGAGGTGGGGTAGGCCAATACCCCTGCATTCTCCACAGGCTCCTCAAGGGGGCACTACATCTTTTTTTTTTCCTTGTTTTTCTTTATTTTTTTTTTTAACTTTCCCTTCTTTTCTAAATCAACTGTATGGAAAAAAAAGTTAAAAAGAAAACAAACATACAATAAAAGAACATTTCAAAGAGACCATAACAAGGGAGTAAGAAAAAGACAACTAACCTAAGATACCTGCTTAACTTCCAACATGTTCCTACTTTACCCCAAGAAAGTTACATAATATAGCAACATTTCTGTGAACTTGTTCCTACTATATCCATCAGAAATTAACAGACCATAGTCATTCCTGGGCATCCCCAGAACGTTAAATAGCTTATCTGTTCTTCTTGGATTACTGTTCCCCCTTCCTTAATTGCTCTCTATTGCTAGTTCCCTTACATTCTACCTTATAAACCATTTGTTTTACATTTTTCAAAGTTCACATTAGTGGTAGCATATAATATTTCTCTTTTTGTGCCTGGCTTATTTCGCTCATCATTATGTCTTCAAGGTTCATCCATGTTGTCATATGTTTCACGACATCGTTCCTTCTTACTGCCGCGTAGTATTCCATCGTGTGTATACACCACATTTTATTTATCCACTCATCTGTTGAAGGACATTTGGGTTGTTTCCATCTCTTCGCAATCGTGAATAATGCTGCTATGAACATTGGCGTGCAGATATCTGTTCGTGTCACTGCTTTCCGACCTTCCGGGTATATACCGAGAAGTGCAATCGCTGGATGGAATGGTAACTCTATATCTAGTTTTCTAAGGAACTGCCAGACTGACTTCCAGAGTGGCTGAACCATTATACAGTCCCACCAACAATGAATAAGAGTTCCAATTTCTCCACATCCCCTCCAGCATTTGTAGTTTCCTGTTTGTTTAATGGCAGCCATTCTAACCGGTGTTAGATGGTATCTCATTGTGGTCTTAATTTGCATCTCTCTAATAGCTAGTGAAGCTGAACATTTCTTCATGTGTTTCTTGGCCATTTGTATTTCCTCTTCAGAGAACTGTCTTTTCATATCTTTTGCCCATTTTATAATTGGGCTGTCTGTACTATTGTCATTGAGTTGTAGGATTTCTTTATATATGCAAGATATCAGTCTTTTGTCAGATACATGGTTTCCAAAAATTTTTTCCCATTGAGTTGGCTGCCTCTTTACCTTTTTGAGAAATTCCTTTGAGGTGCAGAAACTTCTAAGCTTGAGGAGTTCCCATTTATCTATTTCCTCTTTTGTTGCTTGTGCTTTGGGTGTAAAGTCTAGGAAGTGGCCGCCTAATACAAGGTCTTGAAGATGTTTTCCTACATTATCTTCTAGGAGTTTTATGGTACTTTCTTTTATATTGAGATCTTTCGTCCATTTTGAGTTAATTTTTGTGTAGGGCGTGAGGTAGGGGTCCTCTTTCATTCTTTTCGATATGGATATCCAACTCTCCCAGTCCCATTTGTTGAAAAGACCATTATGACTCAGTTCAGTGACTTTGGGGACCTTATCAAAGATCAGTCGGCCATATATCTGAGGGTCTATCTCTGAATTCTTAATTCGATTCCATTGATCTATATGTCTATCTTTGTGCCAGTACCATGCTGTTTTGGCAACTGTGGCTTTATAATAAGCTTCAAAGTCAGGGAGTGTAAGTCTTCCCACTTCGTTTTTCTTTTTTAGAGTGTCTTTAGCAATTTGCGGCATCTTCCCTTTCCAAATAAATTTGATAACTAGCTTTTCCAAGTCTGCAAAGTAGGTTGTTGGAATTTTGATTGGGATTGCATTGAATCTGTAGATGAGTTTGGGTAGAATTGACATCTTAATGACATTTAGCCTTCCTATCCATGAACATGGAATATTTTTCCATCTTTTAAGGTCCCCTTCTATTTCTTTTAGTAGAGTTGTGTA
Source organism: Choloepus didactylus (assembly GCF_015220235.1). NCBI lineage: Eukaryota > Metazoa > Chordata > Mammalia > Pilosa > Megalonychidae > Choloepus > Choloepus didactylus. Next base: position 48,806,728 of record NC_051325.1, read on the forward strand.
GTTTTCTTTGTATAGGTCTTTTACATCTTTGGTTAAGTTTATTCCTAGGTACTTGATTTTTTTAGTTGCTATTGAAAATGGTATCTTTTTCTTGAGTGTCTCTTCAGTTTGTTCATTTCTAGCATATAGAAACACTACTGACTTATGTGCATTAATCTTCTATCCCGCTACTTTGCTAAATTTGTTTATTAGCTCTAGTAGCTGTATCGTCGATTTCTCAGGGTTTTCTAGATATAAGATCATATCATCTGCAAACAATGACAGTTTTACTTCTTCTTTTCCAATTTGGATGCCTTTTATTTCTTTGTCTTGCCGGATTGCCCTGGCTCGCACTTCCAGCACAGTGTTGAATAACAGTGGTGACAGCGGGCATCCTTGTCTTGTTCCTGATCTGAGGGAAGGCTTTCAGTCTCTCACCGTTGAGTACTATGCTGGCTGTGGGTTTTTCATATATGCTCTTTATCATGTTGAGGAAGTTTCCTTCAATTCCTACCTTTTGAAGTGTTTTTATCAAAAAGGGATGTTGGATTTTGTCAAATGCTTTTTCAGCATCTATTGAGATGATCAATTGATTTTTCCCTTTTGACTTGTTAATGTGTTGTAATACATTGATTGATTTTCTTGTGTTGAACCATCCTTGCATGCCTGGAATGAACCCCACTTGGTCATGGTGTATGATTTTTTTAATGTGTCTTTGGATTCGATTTGCAAGTATTTTGTTGAGGATTTTTGCATCTATATTCATTAGGGAGATTGGCCAGTAGTTTTCCTTTTTGTAGCATCTTTGCCTGGTTTTGGTATTAGATTGATGTTAGCTTCATAAAATGAGTTAGGTAGTGTTCCATTTTCTTCAATGTTTTGAAAGAGTTTGAGTAAGATTGGTGTCAGTTCTTTCTGGAAAGTTTGGTAGAATTCCCCTGTGAAGCCATCTGGCCCTGGGCATTTATTTGTGGGAAGATTTTTGATGACTGATTGGATCTCTTTGCTTGTGATGGGTTGGTTGAGGTCTTCTATTTCTTCTCTGGTCAGTCTAGGTTGTTCATATGTTTCCAGGAAATTGTCCATTTCTTCTACATTATCCAGTTTGTTGCCATACAGTTGTTCATAATATCCTCTTATAATTTTTTTAATTTCTTCAGGATCTGAAGTTATGTCACCTTTTTCATTCATTATTTTGTTTATATGGGTCTTCTCTCTTTTTGATTTTGTCAGTCTAGCTAGGGGCTTGTCAATCTTGTTGATCTTCTCAAAGAACCAACTTTTGGTGATATTTATCCTCTCTATTGTTTTTTTGTTCTCTATGTCATTTATTTCTGCTTTAATCCTTGTTATTTCTTTTCTTGTACTTGGTTTAGGATTGGTTTGCTGTTCATTTTCTAGCTTCTTCAGTTGATCCATTAGTTCTTTGATTTTGGCTCTTTCTTCCTTTTTAATATATGTGTTTAGTGCTATAAATTTCCCCTTCAGTACTGCTTTTGCTGCATCCCATAGGTTTTGGTATGTTGTGTTCTCATTTTCATTCGTCTCTATATATTTAGCAATTTCTCTTGCTATTTCTTCTTTAACCCACTGATTGTTTAGGAGTGCGTTGTTTAACCTCCAGGTATTTGTGAATTTTCTAAGTCTCTGATGGTTATTGACTTCTAATTGTATTCCATTGTGGTCAGAGAATGTGCTTTGAATAATTTCAAACTTTTTAAATTTATTGAGGCTTGTTTTATGTCCCAGCATATGATCTATTCTGGAGAAAGTTCCGTGAGCACTAGAAAAGTATGTGTATCCTGGTGATTTGGGATGTAATGTCCTGTTTATGTCTGTTAAATCTAATTCATTTATCAGATTGTTTAGGTTTTCAGTTTCCTTATTGGTCTTCTGTCTGATTGATCTATCTATAGGAGAGAGTGATGTGTTGAAGTCTCCCACAATTATTGTGGAAACATCAATTGCTTCCTTTAGTTTTGCCAGTGTTTCTCTCATGTATTTTGTAGCACCTTGATTGGGTGCATAGACATTTACGATTGTTATTTCTTCTTGTTGAATTGCCCCTTTTATTAGTATGTAGTGGCCTTCTTTGTCTCTCAAAACATCCCTGCATTTGAAGTCTATTTTATCTGAGATTAATATTGCTACACCTGCTTTCTTTTGGCTGTAGCTTGCATGAAATATTTTTTTCCATCCTTTCACTTTCAGTTTCTTTGTGTCCCTGTGTCTAAGATGAGTCTCTTGTATGCAACATATTGATGGTTCATTTTTTTTGATCCATTCTGCGAATCTATATCTTTTAATTGGGGAGTTTAATCCATTTACATTCAACGTTATAACCGTGAAGGCATTTCTTGAATCAGCCATCTTATCCTTTGGTTTATGTTTGTCATATTTTTCCCCTCTCTCTATTAATATCCTTTATTGTACCCATACCGAATCTCTTTAGTACTGAACCTTTCTCCAAGTCTCTCTGTCCTTTCTTTGTTTCTCTGTCTGTAGGGCTCCCTTTAGTATCTCCAGTAGGGCAGGTCTCTTGTTAGCAAATTCTCTCAGCATTTGTTTGTCTGTGAAAAATTAAGCTCTCCCTCAAATTTGAAGGAGAGCTTTGCTGGATAAAGTATTCTTGGCTGGAAATTTTTCTCACTCAGAATTTTAAATATATTGTGCCACTGCCTTCTCGCCTCCATGGTGGCTGCTGAGTAGTCACTACTTAGTCTTATGCTGGTTCCTTTGTATGTGGTGAATTGCTTTTCTCTTACCGCTTTCAGAAGTTGCTCCTTCTCTTCTGTGTTTGACAGTGTGATCAGTATATGTCTCGGAGTGGGTTTATTTGGATTTATTCTATTTGGAGTTCGCTGAGCATTTATGATTTGTGTATTTATGTTGTTTAGAAGATTTGAGAAGTTTTCCCCAACAATTTCTTTGAATACTCTTCCTAGACCTTTACCCTTTTCTTCCCCTTCTGGGACTCCAATGAGTCTGATATTCGGACGTTTCATATTATCTATCATATCCCTGAGGTCCATTTCGATTTTTTCAATTTTTTTCCCCATTCTTTCTTTTATGCTTTCATTTTCCCTTCTGTCATCTTCGAGGTCACTGATTCGTTGTTCGACTTCCTCTAGTCTTGTACTATGAGTGTCCAGAATCTTTTTAATTTGGTCAACAGTTTCTTTAATTTCCATAAGATCATCCATTTTTTCATTTAGTCTTGCAATGTCTTCTTTATGCTCTTCTAGGGTCTTCTTGATTTCCTTTGTATCCCGTACTATGGTCTCATTGTTCATCTTTAGTTCTTTGAGTAGCTGCTCTAGGTGCTGTGTCTCTTCTGATCTTTTGATTTGGTTGCTTGGGCTTGGGTTATCCATATCGTCTGGTTTTTTCATATGCTTTATAATTTTCTGTTGTTTTTGGCCTCGTGGCATTTGCTGAACTTGATAGGGTTCTTTTAGGATTTGTAGACCAATTGAAGTCCTTATGTCTGATTTCTCAGATCTACAGCTTCGTAGAGTACACTTTCTCTAACTAACCAGCAGGTGGCGTCCACGAGCCACCTGTTCTCCACAAGCCAGTTCTCCCCTGCTTTGCCTTTGTGGTGAGTGGGGGAGTGAGTCTTGTGGGGTCCAATTGGTGTACCAAGCTTGTGTGTGTAGTTGGTGTTGCCTGCCCTGTATATGGGGCGTGTTTCTGGGCAGTCAGGGAGGGGGGGTGGCCCTAACAATCAAATCTCCCTGGTGATCCTAGAGTGTTAAAGCTGCTGCAATAGTCTAATCCTTCAGTTCAGTCCTGCTACAGTTTGTCTCTGCCACTGACCCACAAGTCCTTGGTATTGGCGTATGGCTCCTGAGATTTGCAAGTGGGCCCCTCTTCCAGGCTGTGCACCCCAGGTCCTCTGTTGAGGGATGACTGTGCTATGTCACAGGTGAGTGCCATTCCCCCAGGGCAGTTCTGGGCTGCTGGGCTGTGTAGGGAGGCTCCCAGTCTGCTGAAATGATGGCTGAATGGGGCTTTGTTAATTCACACTGCTCCACCTTCCCAACTCGGGGACAATCAGCTGAGGTTGCAGGGAAGGCTAATGTCCACGCCCAGTTTTGTGGTGTGTGCCTGTTATTTGAAGCACTTCCGTCACACTGGGTTGTCTGGGGCAGCTCTGGGCTATGGGGCTGGCGATGGGCAGGAGTGTTTCCTGTCCACCAGGATGATGGCTGTGAGCGGACACCCCCCTTTTCTTGGGAAGTTGTGGTGTTTAGTGAATTTTCTCAGCCACTGGATTATTGCCTTTTGTCTCAGAGCTCTCTTAGTTCTGCTCTTGTCTTGACCTGCCCAAATTGCAAGTCTTTGAAGCTTTCTGTATTGGGCTTCTTAGAGTAATTGTTTTAGAAAAAGAAAAAAGGATTAAAAAAAAAAAAAAAAAAAGGGCCCTCCTCAGAGATCTAATGGGTTATTGAAATGCTAAGAGACAGAGCAACCAGGGCCATTAACGAAAGGTCCACAGGGCAGAGAGATCAGCTTTTCTTCGGGATTTGCATATGAGCCTCAGGGCCTGAGCTCTGCCCTTCCCCTTTCTATGTTCAGCAGAACTCCAAAAATCCTCCGCTTTTATTTTGGATTTTTTCGTGGTTTTTTTTTTCTATGTCTGTCTCCTCTCTGCTGGATTGGCTGCTCTCAGATTCTCTGTTGTCTGGTCTCAGTCTATCTATGGTTGGAGTTTGGATCAGTAGAATGAGTTTCCTATAAGGGCTGCCACTGCAGTTCTCCCTTCTCCTTCCCGGAGCTGACAGCCCCTTCTCCCATGGGACTGAGCCTGGCAGGGAGGGGTGCGTTCCCCTGGCCACAAAAACTTACAGATTTCGCTGATCACAGCAGTTCCACGTTTTCATGAGTGTTGTCTGAAGTATGCCCAAAGTCAGATTGCTCTGTGGTGTCCAGTCCACGCAGTTCCTGGCTTTCTACCTACTTTCCTGGAGGAGTAACTAAAACATACAGCTCACCAGTCCGCCATCTTGCCCCGCCTCCATTTCTTATCTTTTGACATCTGTTTCTAGGATCTTCAGGCATCCTTCTGGTGAAACCTAAAGCTATTGTGATATTGGTATTTTGAGTTCTCAAGACTTACCAGTGTGATGATAAATGAGGTTTTATAGCTAGCTGGCTGGCTAGATCCATCAAAGGATAAAGCAAACATAGTAAATGTTAACATTTGGAGAAGCTGAGTGAAGGGTCTCTGATAGTCTTACAAGTTTTTTGTAAGTCTGAAATTATGTCAGCATAAAACCTTAGGCCATTTTTAATCCATGTTCTTCAAATTTAGAAAGAGGCTAATTTTGGAATAGTTCATAAACTGAAAGAAGTTAATAAACTTAAGACTTTCCTAATAAAATGATATCTTGAGGCTATTGGCTTTTTACTATCTGATTTAGTCATTATTTCTGTCAATATTAATAAAAATATGTGTTTCAGAAAATCAAGTCCATTGTAGAGGTTTAGGAAAACGCTAATTACTGTTATTGATATATGTCATCCGAAGTAATATACTGGCACTGAATACCATTAGTGGTGCTATGAAAATAATGAAATTTTTGTACATATTGACTTCTGTGGGTTTATTTTGAATTACTTTATATGTGTTTCCTCTTTTTGTGTCTTAATAGGCAGTAAAATGGTTTCACCATTATCCATTCTTAGTAAATATCTTTTATTAAGGAAGAGAATTTTTTCTATGTTTTATCATAAACAAACAGGGTGTGTATTGAGAACCTAAAACGAGAATTACAAGTTATACATAGAAACAATCTAAGCTTTCAAAAACCAAATAAATTAATAAACAAATTAAAAACAAATTTCAAAAAAAATTATTTTTTTTAGAGAAGTTGTAGGTTAACAGAAAGATCATCATGCAGAAAATACAGAGTTCTCATATAACCCCCGCCCCCACACTCAGTTTTCCCTATTCTTAACACTTTGCATTAGTGTGGTACCTTTGTTACAATTGATGAAACAATGTTAACATATTAACTATAGTCCATAGTTTACATTAGGATTCCCTGTTTGTGTTGTACTGTCCTATTTTTAAAAAATTTTTCTTCTAGTGACATATATATAACCTAAAGTTCCTCGTTTTAACACATTCAGATATATAATTGTGGTATTAATTACATCCACAATGTTGTGGAATCATCCCTACCAACCACTACCAAAATTTTTAATTGCCCCAGGCAGAAACCTGTATCAACCAGCCCCCATTCCCCATCCCCACCCCAACCCCTGGTAACCTGTATTCAAGTTTCAGACTCTATGATTGCTTATTCTAATTATCTCATATCAGTGAGATCAAACATTATTTGTCCTTTTGTGTCTAGTTTATTTCATCAACATGATGTCTTCAAAGTTCATCCGTGCTGTTCCATGTGGATGATTTCTTTAAAAAAATCCATACTTAGTTAATAAAACTTTTTTTTTTCCTCTAGAGTAATAGCCACATTAATCTCTTTGAAATAGAATTTTAAAGCATAATTTAATTAGGGCAACTCAGAAGCACGTTTTAGGTAAATTACTGTGATAATATTATTTGGTTAACTTATTATGTATTTATAGTTCCCAGGAAAGTCCTGGGTCTCATGAAGGCACGTATTGTTGATGTGTGTTTTCCCGTATTAAAACCAAAGGTCAGGCTCTTGTTGAAATGATTTTTTTTCAACAGTCTATCAGATGCTAATTTTGGAGCCGCATAAGATAGAAATTCTTGACTCCCAGCCTATTTTTTATTCTACTTGTATTTGTTTGAAAGGAGTTGTTATAACATTGTCTCCCTTGTTTGTTATCAGTCTTGTTCAGTCTGACTCAGATGTAGCATTTGCAAGTACAATAATTAGGACATAAGGTACTACAGGTATTTTGGTACTTCTTTTACTGCAATAGCCTTATGGTCCAATATCTGATCCCTTCAGGATTTTTTAAACTATCATCAGAGAAGATTATGTGTCCATGTATGTTTACCACTCAAAGTCAACATTGTATGAGAGTTTCAGATAGCATTAGTGCAGTTATACATACCAAAGCTAAGAACATGAAATACTTAGTTTTGGAGTCACATCTCTGAGTAAGGGCAAGAGAAGGAAAAGGAGTAATGGAAAGAACATGGATTTTAGAATAAGAGTCTTTAGTCTGAAACTTGGCTCAGGGTTTTGTAGACCAAGTTGTTTCCTTTTTTGAGCCTCAGTGTCCTAGTCTGCAAAAACTAGGCATATAAGTTCCTGGTTTGTAGGGTCGTTAAGATGATACAAGAGAAAATATGTAAAATACTTAGCATATAGATGCTCAAAAGTGGTAGGAATTATAATATTTTTATTATGGGCTTTTTATGTATGAGAATGGCTTTTCCATTGGACCTAAAAACTCCTTCAACCAGTGCTCCTTTTCTGCATCCCAATTCCATTTCTCTTGCTATTTATGTTTTTAGTGTTTACTCTTGGTATTAATGGTGTTTCATATGTGCCTCTTCTATGTCTGACCACTGGCATGAGAATGGTTCATCTAAAAGATGGTCACTTGTCAGTTTCAGTAATGTTTTACAAATGTGCTGAGAAGAGGGAGACAGAGAGCGAGGGAGGAAGGAAAGGAGGGAAGGAAGGAGGGAGGAGGAGGAGGAGAGAGAAAGTTTTAAATTCCTTGGCAATAAGATGATAGATGTTTTGAAAATCTGTTAAATAATTCAAAATACAAGGTGGCAGGTGTTAAAGAACGCCAGACTTTAGATCCACACAAGCCTTCCTTTGTGAAGTTTCAAACTCTTACCTCAATACTGTGGAATTTATTACTTGCTGGATTTTTTTTTTCATCCCTGAAAGATAATCGCTGTGGTTTACTGTTCATTTTATTAGAAGCTCCCTCCTGGGTGAGAGTTACAATAGAAGAGCAGACATTTTGGCACTTAAACTTTTCTCACAGTTGCACAAATAATTCAAGGTCATCCTGCCAGCATGGAGACCAAGTCCTAATTGTTTGTGCAGTTTTTCTAATTGTGTCCAGATGTTGGGCCTACTTTTATCTTTGGAAACCATTAACATTCTTGATTCTTTTGGGATGAACCAAAAAGCACAGACTCTTGGTGCCTGAAAACTCATTCCAAACACCCTGCCAGACCACATATTAGGATCTGAAAGTGCCAGATCTCAGTGTGACTTGGGTAAAGGGCTGATGGCCTATGTTTGGGGGAAGATAAGGTGATCCAGTATAGTTATAATGGTAAGAGGAAAGCTAAAAATTGCCAAGGAGGAAATGAATTTTCCAAGGGAGGGCAATAGCAAAGTAGTAATGAAAAGCCAAGGAAAGTGAATCTCGAAAGATATACCTTGGCTCTTATGCCTAAAAGCTAGATAAGTCAGTCTTGATCAGTTAATGGAATACATTTCTCTGGTGCTCTAAGCTGTTCTGACCTCCTTATTCTTCTTAGCAAGAAAATGGAGATGTATTTTGATGTATGAATATAAATGGATTTATAAAGAAAAAGTAAATGATTCCCTTAAAAATATCACCTCAGGGTCAATATTGGTTAAAGATAAATATTTAATATCAGTCAGGCAGCAATAATTAGTAGTCATTATGTGTCATTACAGTGCAATGTACTAAACCAAGTGAGACATTTACTGCCACCAGGAACTTACAGATTAAAAGGGGATGATGACATTCATCATTATCATCATCTAATATTTATGGAGTGCCTCCTGTACTATAGCTACTTTTTCTAATGCTTTATGTAGGGGACATTACCTTGGGTGTTTCAGATAGTGTTATTTGATGACATAACTTAGTTAAGGAAATAGGACCTCTGCTTATGCTGGGTAAGTAGTACAGAAAAGTGTTAAAGCGTTTGTGAGAAGGAAGGTAAAGACTTAGATATTGCATAAAGTCTGGGGGAGGATGTTCCAGGTAAGTACAAAGTTAGAAAGGTAGGAATGTGTATTGAATATTGAGTTTGGCTGAAGCAGAGTTTATGTAGGAGAATGATGGGAAGATATTGGAGAAGCTTGAATGTCAAAGTAAGGAGTTTGAACTTGATTCTCTTGATAGAAACATTTTGACCAGAAATATCAAAGCAGTTTCTTAGGAGGATCAGTTGGATGATAAAGTTTGTAAAGACTGAAAAGGTGAGATCAATTCTTGTAATAATCAAGGGGTAGATCATTCTCACCTGTGAACCTTTTGTATATTTTTAGCTGTGCTGCACATATTGCTCTTGTTAGTAGCCATTTGAAATTTGGATTTAGATCTCTTTCAGTAGGTATTGAGTACAACTAGAGCATCTTTGCTGTGAAGTCATTTCTCAATAAAGGCAATAATTGAAACTGGTTTACTGGAAAAGTTATTCCTCTGTTGATTCCAGGGACTCTTATAACTTGTGATTCCAGCACTTGGTGGCGACAGAGAACATTCAGAGGAGTATTTGTGGCCGCTTGGATAATAAATTGTGTAATTGAGTGAGTTAATACATGTAAAGCACTTAGGTGTTTGATAGCAAAAACAAAACCAAAGAACCACATGCAATTAAGATTAAGAGGGTGGGGGGATGACTTGTGATAAGTGCATATTAAGGCATATTATTCTAAACCAGAAAAAAACATTTGAAGGATTATTTGAGGTTTTTTTTTCCTTGCAAATATTCATGCATGAGACATAAGAAAATGCAGGCTTTGCTCAAACAGAATAAAATACTGTTAGGATAGAAAAGAGTTGTTATTGCAGGGATAAAGGAAACAGTAAATTGACCATTGTGGTTTACTTAGTGACAGTATGAAAAATGAGGGTTTGAAATGGAAGGGCAAAAGTTTAAATTTTAGTAAATAGTCCTTCTGTTCTAGTTTGCTAATGCTGGAGAATGCAAAACACCAGAGATGGATAGGCTTTTATAAAATGGGGGTTTATTTCACTACACAGTTACAGTCTTAAGGCCACAAAGCGTCCAAGGTAACACCTCAGCAATCGGGTACCTTCACCGGAGGATGGCCAATGGCATCCGGAAAACCTCTGCTAGCTAGGAAGGCAGCTGGCGTCTGCTCCAAAGCTCCGGCCTCAAAACGGCTTTCTCCCAGGACGTTCCTCTCTAGCAAGCTTGCTCCTCTTCAAAACATCACTCCCAGCTGCACTCTGCTTCCAGTCTCTTTGAGTCAGCATGTTTTATATGGCTCCACTGATCAAGGCCCACCCTGAATGGGTGGGGTCACACCTCCATGGGAGTATCCCACCAAAGTCACCACCCACAGCTGGGTGGGGCACATTCCAAGCAAATCTAACCAGCACCAAAACGTCTGTCCCACAAGACCACAAAGATAATGGCATTTGGGGGACACAATACATTCAAACCGGCACACCTTCCAAAGTTAAAGTTGGGCATCAGTCTTTGGTCACGTTCCTTACCAGTTATGACTGCCCTGCCCATAGCTCATATGAGTCCAGAAATAAAAGAAGCAGTAAAGGCGTCCTTCTCCTTTAACTAAAAAAAAAGAAAAGAAAACAAACAAACAAAAAGAACATGGAGTCATTGATATATAATTCCCGTACTATACAATTCATTGCCATACTATACAATTCATTCATTTAAGGTGAACCACTCATTGCTTTTTAGTATATTCACAGAATTGCATAGCCATCACCATAATCTAATTTTTAAAGTGTATTATTTTAAAAATTGAGATATAAATTCATATATTATAAAATTCACCATTTTAAAATGTGCAATTCAGTGGTTGTTAGTATATTCACAAAGTTGTGTAACTATCCCTACTATCAAATTCCAGACATGTTTATCACCCCAAAAAGAAACCCCAATCCTGTTAGCAGTCACTCCACACTCTTCTCTTTCCCCATTCCCTAGCAACCACTAATCTTCTTTCTGCCTCTGGATTTGTCTGTTCTGGAATTTTATATAAATGGAATCATATAATATGTGGCTCTTGAGTCTGGCTTCTTTCACTAACATAATGTTTTCAAGGTTCATCCATATTTGTAGCATGTATCAGTACTTCATCTCTTTAAATTGCCGAATAATATTCCCCTTTTTGGAAATACTGTATTTTATTTATCCATTCATCAGTTGATGGACATTCAGGTATTTGAGTCTTCACCTTTTATTTGGCGTTTTTCAAAGAAAGGTAAATAGAGGGTACAGTTACTTATGAATTCACTCCTTTGTCTGTGGGCTTAGATAGATTGTGATTGTCAGTTTAGCTTGCCAGACGCTGCTTACAAAGAAAAATGGGCTAGCATAGGAGTTCATGTGTTATCTGCATCAGGTAAAAAAAAATCAGTGTAAGATGTGTCCATTTTCAAAGCTCCTCTTTGTTCAATCCATTCTCTCCATGGCTTCAGGTTTCTTATAGTGTCATTCAATTGAATGTCTTCCTTTCCTGGGATACATCTGAAGAAATATCCTAGCTCAGGTTGAAATGAAAAGCTCACCAGCCAGGTGAAGTCCTGGGAACAGAATTGCTTTTAATTAGCTTGGAATGATTCTGTTATACTTTTCAGTACTGACAGGCCCATTTGATCATCTAGCTGAAGGATGCTGAAAGAAAAGTTCAAAGATAGGGTTACTGGGAAAATTCCTTTCCCCTACTCTTTCTGCACTCAACTTAATGGTAGTTCTGACAGTCAAGAGTTTTCATTTTGAATTTAGAGAATTTGCAGTATGAGACATAGCTCATCAGACTTAACTCCTGGTGATCAGGTTCAGATCCTCACCTTACCAGTTATTAGCTATGAAATCTTAGGCAAACCTCTCACCTATATATTGGGAATAATAATATATACCCCAACAGATTCTTTAGGATTAAGTGAAATCATACAGTGTCTGGCACTTGGTAGGTGCCTAATTTGTGCAATTCCTCTTCCCCATACTTTACATGGTGGTCATGAGGCTTGGATGAGAATATCATGTGAAAACACTTACTGGAAAGCTTGAAACTTAGAAGGTGTTCAGTAAACATTAGTTGAACTTGAACCTGAGTTCCGAAAGAATGGAATCCCTTCCATAGATACAGGGTATGTATGTATGTGTGTGTGAGAGAGAGAGGGAGAGCGAGAGAGTGCCTCACAGTCTGACAGTATCAGTTAGCTTTTGCTGTATATCAAACCACCCCAAAACCTAGTGGCTTAAAACAGCCATTTTATTTAATTCCTGAGTCTATAGGAATAAATTAGGTTAGACTCTGCTAGGCAGTCCTCTGGTCTGGACTGGCTGGCTCCTGTCTGTGGTCAGCTGGTGGGATTTCAGCTGGGGCTAGCTGATTTTTGAAGGCCTCAGCAGAGACAGGAGTTGACTAGGGCCTCTCTCCATAGGTCTCTCACCATCCAGCAGGCACACTCAGGTTTAGTTACGTGGTTGTAGAATACATGAGCACTTTTGAAGTCTGCTAGCAAGCTACCCAGCCAAGCCCAGAGTCACTGTGGGAGGAGACTTTCCAGGGGCCTGGATACAGGGAGGAAATTACTGTGGCCGTTTTTTGCAAGCAATCTACATTAGATAGTAATTGTGATAGTAATGCAGAGCCATTTACTGAGATTATCCTGGTTCTGATAATAGGTGCTACAGTTTAACCATGGTGTTATCAGGGAAATGTTGGTCACACTAGGAATGCTATCTCTTCCATATAAATTTGATCCAATAGTGAAGCACTCTAACACATAAAGAAATAATCATTATGGTGTAGGTAGTTGCTTCTGGAATCACTAAAATCAGGGATTGCCTAAACATGTTTGGATGTTGAGTTATAAACTCTCATGGGAGAAGAACTTTTGAATGGTTATCAGTAACTAGGGCATAAATATGTTTTCATAAATTACTACTAAGTAATAGAATCTTAGAATTTTTATAGCTTCAAGGGACATTAGAAATGATCTGATCCAGTTATCCTCTTTTTACAGATTGGGAAACTGTGGTTTTCTCCAAGGTCACATAGTCAGAACCAAATCTAGAACTTTGAAACAGATTTGTCTCCAAAATCAACTTTAGCTTTTTTGTAATCTGTTACGTGAAACCTTTTAACTGATCATTTCACTATAATTAAGTTTCTAATAATGTGTTAATTTTACTCCCAGCTTCTGTCTAAATGTGATTAGATTAAAAATTCTCTTATATAATTTGATGTAGTTTTTGGACCTTTGATCTCTAACAAATGTCAGATATTATCAGCTCCCTGGCACTGATATCAGAAGATAAAAGCAAAGAAGTTTTAGATAGAATTTCTCATTTGTGACCCATAGTTGTTCAAAGAGACAAGGTTCAGTCTCCAAAAACATTCCAAGTACAAAAATATTGTAATCTTTAATGAGTAGGGAAGGGCTGTTGTCATCAAACAAGAGAAGAACTCAAATATGAAGAACGCAAATATTGCTCACTTTCTCATCTTAATAGTGATCAAATTAGACAAATGATTATATTCAAACTTACAGACCTTTCCTTGATTTCTATGACATGATACAGATTTAGACCACCAAAATGTTATCTTTAGTATTTCATCCCTGGTTTAAAGACTTGAATTTCTGAAGTCCACCAGTAGTGCACTGAAGGGAATGAGGAAGCACCTTAGAAGTCTACAATAGTGATTACACAATTTTATTGTTGGAGATAATGCTTTTTATAAAAAAAAGAAGAATATCCTTATTGGGTTTTTTTGTTTGTTTTTAACAATTCCACAGAAGAAAAAAAAATTATATTACCTAATATTTCTATCCAGAAGTTGCCATTTTTTATTGATGAACTCATTTTAGACATTTCTCTGTGCACATGTAAGGATAGATGAATAGACATGAAATGATAGAAATAATGAGGAGAGGTTGGTGCATATATATGCAATTCATTCTCAAACATTAAAATGTGTTTCCTAAGAAAGAAGATATTCCCCTTTGTGTGTATTTCCTAAAAAAGAAGTGTTCTTTTTTGTAACTTATGATTCAGTTATGAAATGGTGATTCTTCTAAAGAGGAATTTTCCCTTCTTTTTCAATACCCCTTACTTTTGGAGTATCACTCTGAGATCATGTATTCTTTTTTATTATTATATCCTTTTTGATGTTCATTGTCCCTGAATTCACCAGTAAGAGCCCCTTCAAGGTTGTTCCTGTGTTCTTTTGATATATCCCCATCAGTTTTTGAACACTTGCTTTTTTTGGCACAAAAAGATGTTCCAGGCCTATTTTGTACTTTTTGTGTCCCAGACCTGGAACCAGCCATTTCTCTTAAGAAGTCCTAGTTCCTCTTTTTTTTTTTTTTGGGCTTTTATAAAAGGGGGTTTCTTTGGTTAAACATTTACAGTCTTAAGGCCATAAAGCGTCCGAGGTAACACATCAGCAATCGGGTACCTTCACTGGACGATGGCCAGTGGTGTCCGGAAAACCTCTATTAGCTGGGAAGACACATGGCTGGCATCTGCTCCAAAGTTCTGGTTTCAAAATGGCTTTCTCCCAGGACGTTCCTCTCCAGGCTGAAGTTCCTCAAAAATGTCACTCTTGGTTGCACTTGGGATATTTGTCCTCTCTCAGCTTCTCTGGAGCAAGAGTCTGCTTTCAATGGCCGTCTTCAAACTGTCTCTCACTTGCAGCTCCTGTGTTTCCTTCAAAGTGTTCCCCTTAGCTGTAGCAAGCTCGCTCCTTCTGTCTAATCTTATATAGTGCCCCAGTAATTTAATTCAGACCCACCCTGAATGGGCAGGCCAACACCTCCATGGAAATTGTCCAGTCAGAGTCATCAGCCACAGTTGGGTGGGGCGCATCTCCATGGAAACACTCAAAGAATTACAATCTAGTTAACACTGATAGGTCTGCCCACACAAGGTTACGTCAAAGATAATGGTGTTTGGGGGACATAATGCATTCAAACTGGCACAGGTGGATTAAAGCCAGGCAGCTACTCTCTCATTCTTGCGTTCATTCATTCTCTTATTTTTTCATTTTACATGTATTGAGCACCTATTATATGATGGAAACTATGCAACAAGTCATGATATCAAGTCAAATTAGGTATGCTGTAATATGCTATGCTCCTGAATATTTCCTTTGCCAGAAATACCCTTAACTAGCTGTCACAGTGAACAAGTTCCATGACTGGGTGGCATAATAAAGCTGCCATTTATTTGGAGTTAGCTATATGCCAGGTACAGTGTTAGGCGTTTCCCATGCTCTATCTCATTAAATCCTCAGAGCCCAGAAGCAGAAATAAATCTATAGAGATTTAATAATTTTCCCAAGGTAACAGTGGTGGAGTTAAACTCATGCCCACCCTCCCCCCTTTTTTTTTTTTTAATAAATTTTATTTTGAAATAAATTCAAACTTACAGGAACAGTTGCAAAAACAGTACAAACCCCATACATGGAACTCCAGTATACCCCGATCCCCCTCCCCCGATACCCCAATCCACCACCTTTAACATCCTTTCACACCACCATTTCTTTCTTTCCCTCCCTCCCTGTCTGTCATCCATCATCTATTGCTCTGTCCTCTGAACATATGAAAGCAAGCTGCATATATCTTTGAGCAAACAATATAATTCACATATACCTTTCCCGTGGACAAGAACATTCTTTTATGTAATCCCATTAAGCGCAGCTAAGAAGTTCAAGAAATTCAACACTGATACAAAGCTTACATTCTGTATTTCCTTTTTTTTTTTCTTATGTCCCATCTGTGTCCCATTGAGCCTCCTCTCCTCCATCCTCAGATCCCATCCAGGATCATCCTTGGCATTTAATTGTCATCTATTTAGACTGTCTTTTTTTTTTTTTCAGTTGTGGAGACATATATACAGCCTAAATCTTCCCATTCCACCCCCTCCCTAGCATTCCATTAGTGGGATTAATCACATGTAGAATGCTGCAATGCCATCACCTTCCCACCATCCATTTCTAGAAGTTTCCCTTCACCCCAGACAGAAACCGTACACTCATTTCTTAACTCCCCATTGCCCCTTCCCCTACTTCTCATAACCCATACTCTACTTTTCATCTCTATGGTCATATTCTGTGATACTTCCTTTGTGTTTACCATGGGGCTTAAATTTAACATCTTAAATCTATAACAATCTTGTTTTTCTTTAATACCAACTTAACTTCAATAGGACACTTAAACTATGTTCCTATACTCCTCCATTCCCCTACCTTTATGTAGTTCTTGTCAAAAGTTACATATTTTACATTGAGTCCAAAACCACTGATTTATCATTACAGTTTTTGTATTTTAGATCCTGTAGGAAGTAAATAGTGGAGATGCAAATCAAAAATACGGTAGTATTGATATTTATATTTACCATGTGATCTTTACTGAAAATCTTTATTTCTTCATGTAGTTTCAGTCAACTGTTTAGTGTCCCTTCTTTTCAGCCTGCTCAACTCCCTTTAGCATTTCTTATAGGACTGATCTACTGTTGATGAAGTCCCTCAGCTTTTGATTATCTGGGAGTGTTTTCATCTCTCCCTCGTTTTTACCCTCCAGGTGTTTGTGAATTCTCCAGGTCTCTGATGGTTATTGACTTCTATTTGTATTCCATTGTGGTCAGAGAATGTGCTTTGAACAAATTCATTTGTTTTTTTTTTAATTTATTGAGGCTTGTTTTTATATCCCAGCATACAGTCCATCCTGGAGAAAGATCTGTAATCAGTAGAGAAGAATGTGTGTCCCAGTAACCTGGATGTAATATTCTATATATGTCTGTTAAAATTCTCTATATCTCTCTCTCCTTTCTTTGTTTCTCTGTCGGTAGGGCTCCCTTTAGTATCTGAAAGAGGGCAGGTCTTTTATTAGCAAAATCTCTCAGCATTTGTTTGTGAAAAAGTTAAGCTCTCCCTCAAATTTGAAGGAGAGTTTTTCTGGATAAAGTATTCTTGGTTGGAAATTTTTCTCTTTCAGAATTTTAAATATGTCATGCCACTGCCTTCTCGCCTCCATGGTGGCCGCTGAGTAGTCACTACTTAGTCTTATGTTGTTTCCTTTGTATGTGGTGAATTGCTTTTCTCTTGCTGCTTTCAGAACTTGCTCTTTCTCTTCAGTATTTGACAGTCTGATCAGAATATGTCTTGGAGTGGGTTTATTTGGATTTATTCTATTTGGAGTTCTCTGGGCATTTATGCTTTGTGTATTTATATTGTGTAGAAGGTTTGGGAAGTTTTTCCCAACAATTTCTTTGAATTACTGTTTCTAGACCTTTACCCTTCTCTTCCCCTTCTGGGACACCAATGAGTCTTAAATTTGGACGTTTTATTTTATTTATCATATGCCTGAGATCCATTTTGATTTTTTCGATTTTTTTCCCCATTCTTTCTTTTGTTCTTTCATTTTCTGTTCTGTGGTCCTTGAGGAGGCTAAGTTGTTGTTGAACTTCCTCTAATCTTGTATTATGAGTATCCAGAGTCTTTTTAATTTGCCCAACAGTTTCTTTAATTTCCATAAGCTCTCCTATTTTTTTCTCTTGCAATTTCTTCTTTATGCTCTTCTAGGGTCTTCTTTATGTCCTTTATAACCTGTGCCATGCTCTTCTTCATGTCCTTTATATCCTGTGCCATGCTCTCGTTGCCTGTCTGTAGTTCTTTGATTAATTGCTCCAAGTGCTGTGTGTCTTATGATCTTTTGATTTGGGTGTTTGGGTTTGGGATCTCCACATCGTCTGGTTTTATCATATGCTTTAAGATCTTCTGTTGTTTTGGCATTTGCTTTACTTGATCTCTAATTTGTCAGAACTGCAGCTTAATGGCGTACACTTTCTCTAACTAACCAGCAGATGGCGTCCATGAGTCACCTATTCCCTTCAAGTCAGTTCTCCCCAACTTTGTCTTTGTGGTGTGTGGGGATCTGATTCTTGTGGGGTTCAGTTGGTGCACTAAATTTGGGTGTGTTGTTGGTGCTGTCCACCCTGAATGAGGGGCATGTGTCTGAGCGGTTAGGGAGGGAGAGCAGCTTTAATAATCAAACCTCCCAGGTGTTCCTGGAGATTTAAGGCTGTTGGAAGAGTCTAAGCTTTCATTTCAGTCTCACCACAGATTGTCTCTGCCACTGACCCACAAGTCCTTGGTATTGGTGTAGGTTCCCTGGGATTTCCAAGTGGGTCCCCTTTCCCTGCTGTGCTCTTCCAGGAACTCTGCTGAGGGAGGGCCGCGCCATGTCACAAGTATGTGCCAGCCTCCAGAGAAGCCCTGAGACGCCCAGCTGTGCAGGAGCATTCCCAACCCACTTCAAAGATGGTTGAATGGGACGTGTTAACTTCCCCCTTTTCACACAGCTCTGCCCTCCCAGCTCCGGGACGGTCAGCCGTGAGTGTGTTAGAGGCCACTGTACACGGCCGGTATTGTGGCATGTGCACAGTGCTGCAGGAAAGACTCCCCGTCACACTGGGTTTCTTGGCGCAGCTCTGGGCTGTGGGTCCGGCCCTGGGCAGGAGTGTCCCCAGCCCGCCAGGAAGATGGCTGCAAGTGGTGCGTTTTTTTCTCCTTTTGGCTCCCCTTTGCTCCCCTGGCCCCAAGACAATCAGCAGCGGGTGTGGGAAGGGATATCCTCCATGCCAGACATGGAGGTGGTAGCCCAGCCCGCTCCCGCCGTGCTTCACTGCGCGGCTATCCCCCTCGTATCTGCAGCTGTTCCTGGGCTTTTTTTTTTCCTTTTTTTTTAAAGAACTAGTCTGTCTCCAAACGCCAGCCCATCGTTTCCCCACACCGCAGCGCGGCTGAGGGACTTTCATCCAACTCACTCACTTGTTTCAGAATGCAGACTCCTGGTTTCACCAAATGCACGGTCCCTGTGGATTTAATAGACCTTGGCCGGCTGGTGCTGCGCTGAAACTGGTGTTCTGGGTCACTTTCTGGTTTTTATCTAGTATTTTTCACGGAGGTGTTTTTTTGCCCTGTCTCACCTAGCTGCCATCTTAGGTTCTTCCCCTAGTTCCTTTTAGTGGGGAGTGGTATTTAGAAACCAAAAACTGGGTACTAGGTGTGCTCGTTGATACTGGGGTGTTATTGCTTCAAGGCCTTTTAATGAAAAAGGCTTGGAAATACATATTTTTAAAAATTTTAAAAATTTAAAAATATTGATTTTTCAAATACAATACCACAGCATTGCTCCATGCCTTCCTTCATTTCATATTTTGATATTAGATATTGACAAATCCCCCCATAGGGATTTACCATTTTGAATTCCAGTTCAGCAACGCATGAGAGTGCTTGTGTCCCCACAGCCTTACAAACAGATCATGTATTGTCAAGCTTTTGAATTTTTGCCCATCTAAAATGTAAAAATGGTATCTCTAAGTGTTTTTAATTTGAATTTCTCTTATTATAAGTAAACCTGGGCATTTTTTTTTTGTATGTTTATGGACCAGTTAGATATTTTTGTTTGTGTACTGTCTTTTCAAGTCTTTAATCCATTTTTTGTCTGTTTTGTTTTTTTTTCTTGATTTTAATAATTCTTTTTATATTTAGAGCTTATCACCTTAATATATAAGAATTCTTAAAATTTTCTTTAAAAACTAAATTAAAAATAATTTTGTGATGATTGTTGTAAATATTTTCTTCCAGTTCTTCATTTGTCTTTTGGCTTGGCTTATAGTGTATGTGTGTTTATTAATTTTTTAATTTATGATGGTTTCATCACACAAAAGGTTTTTATCTTTTTTATTGCATCTGGATTTTTGTTATGGTTAGAAAGGCTTTTTCCACACCTGGAAATGTTTTCTTCTAGTATCCATGGTTTCCATTTTTACAATTAGATCTGCTATGCATTTGGAGTTTTTCTGGTTTAAGGTGTGAGGTGTGAATCCAATTTAATTTTTTTCCAAATGTCTATCCAGTTGTTGAGACAGCCATTTGGGCTTTCTATTCTATTTCTGGACTTTCTATCCTATACAACTGATCATTCTATCTTGTCGGGATAATGTATACATATATACTGTATGTGTCAGCAGTCAGTAGCACTTTGGCTTTAGAAGGCTGTCTGAATACTCCTTTATTCTACATGTGGGATTGCTGCAGTGTCCTCTCTGAGCCAGTCCTGTTCACAAGTAGTCCTAGAAGAGAGAACTTATCAAAAGGACATAGCTTCCTAACTTCTTAGCAAATCCCAAACACCTTTTTATTTACAAGTATTATTTTGTTGTAGCTCTTGCAGAACTACATTATGAAATAATGCTTTAAATCTAATTAAAAAATTAAATGAGAAAAGCATGAAAAGCACTTAACATCATATCTAGGACAAACTAAACAAAAATATATTCCCCAGTGGTCCAAGCAAATATTGTATTTAATCGCCAGTAAATGAGGAAGCAGCAGTGAAGTAAGCTACCAGGAGCAGCACCTGGAAGTGGACAAATCTGTGATTGACTGCTATGGAACTTGGTGATGGTGACAGTGAGGAAGAGGGCAAAATTCTGAGAGGCAGATGGGGTGCTGGCTTGAAACTGGACAAGACAAGTGTCAGGAGATAAGATTGCATGGAACTGAAGTGCCCAGCGAGGAACACTTGCTGTTCTTTAACTTCTAGACACCTCCCCATCAGTTTCTTAGAAAGGCTCTGGACCTGCTGGCGCTTTCTCCTGGTTACTGGGAAAGAGGCTGCTATAAACCCACATGTTCATGGGAAGCACTGAAAAAAGCTTCCTGTACTTCTCCAACATTAGAATACTAATCATGGGCACAAAGATCCCTCAACATGTGAAATAGGGCCATTCAGCTAGCCAGGTTTTAAAGTCATGTCAGGTAAAATTATTCTTTTTGCCACTGTTAGTTGTTATAGCTACTGATTTGTCTAGCAGGAATGGTTCAAGGCCCAATCTAAGCCTCCCTCTTCCAGTCTTCGCTGACCACTCCAGCCTGCAAGATCTCTCCATCTTCTGGGCACATGTAACTCTTACCATCAATTCAACTCATTTAATACTTATCCTGTACTATCTTCTTTTTTTAAAATGTTCATAAAAAAGTAAATATAATCACCTATAATCCTACTACCAGAGACTAAAACTAACTATTAATATTTTGCTATATTTTCTTCCAGTCTTATTTTTTTTCCTCTCATGTATGTTTTTACAGAGTTGAGATCATTCTTTGAATATAATATTGCATTATATTTTCCCTTAGCCTTATTGTAAACATTTTAAATAGTATTTTTAAAGTTGCATGTTTTATGAAGTAGATGGATTGTGATTTACTTATATTTTCTTTTCATGCATATTTTCTCATTAATCCAATTAGATAGTGAAATTATCAAATGAAGTCAACATATTGTAATATCTTTCCCTTTACCTACTCAAGTGCCTGTACAGAATACTGTTAAACAAATATTGTATACTTCTCTGTTTTCAGTCTGAATATTACAGGAACTGTTTGCTATCGGAGACCCAAAAAGTATTAAATGCAGCTTACTCAGAATTGTTTGCATCACCCAATCCTTTCCATCCAGACAAAGGGGCCCTGGGAAATCTTTGCATGGATTTTAGGGATACCATGAATTTTTTTAAATTCTCTGGGAAGTGTTTTGAGTAAGCGTTTACATATTTTTCTGTTGTTTTCATTAGATTCTTGGAGGAGCCCTTATTTAAAAAAAAGAGCAGCTCTACAGCTCTGTTCTACTGTAGCCCATCTGGAGAGAGATCTGTTCATTAAACTTATGTAAAATATGTGTATTCCTTTTCACCTTTGATTTTTCTGGGTTTTCAGGAAGGGATGAAACCATGCAGCCTGCAAAACCATCTTTCCTTGAATACTTTGAACAAAAAGAAAAGGAAAATCAGATCAACAGCTTTGGCAAGAGCGTATCTGGCCCACTGAAAAATTCTTCAGATTGGAAAGTACCACAGGATGGAGACTATGAGTTTGTAAGTAGTGTTGGAAGTCAAATGGTTATGACTTCTATTTTATTTATCACACATCCAACTCTGTCCTTTCATCGAAAATGCCTGAGCATTTCCTCATGGCCATCTGAGTCTCTTCTAACAGCCTCTGCTGCAGCTCCTAAACTGAGGTCCTCAGGAGTTTGAGGCAGCAGCATTTTGACTGACATTTGAACAGTGCTGGGGCCCCTGATTTAGTGGCATCTTTTTCACTTTAAAAATCCTTTATTTGCTTGCCATTTTTTTCCTTGTCAAATTAGAAATTATTAACAGTAAAAGAAATATTCAGCCTTCAAGTGAAGCTGCAAATGTCTTTAATAGTTTATTTGGGATTGTGATTTTATATTTAAGAATTAGACTGGAGGGCAGTTGATGCTGTTTTGCAGTGTCTTTGTGGTTTTGCTAACCAATCTCCTAATTTTAGGCACTCTGAGAAAATTTTTCTGAATATTGTCAGAAGATAACTATTAAATTGTTCTAAAGTTCCTTCTGAAAAACTGGGTGTGTTTTTCCTTTTTTTGCTGTGGAACATTTTCTCTCAACTACAAAGGCTTATTAATGTTCACAGGGATTTTAATGAGTAGAGGCAATAAAAAATTTGGGGAAACAGTAAACTAAGAAATCTGCATCCCTTTTCTGAATATTTTTAGAAAGAATTTTCTCTTTATGAATTTTATTTTTACATTTTAAATATTGAGGTTGATATTCAGCTGCCACAATTCTGTTGTTGTTTATAGAGGAGCCTTGGATGAGGGCTCTGGGAGGCCTTTCTAATCCTGGCTTTCTTCTATCTTACTGACTGGCCTAGAGGAAATGATGGCATTCTTCCATAACTCAAATTCTATTTTTGTTAAATAGCAGAGATGTCATAGTTTATATAAGTAATGATAGAGATCTTTTGAGGACTGGAATCACTTATCCAAGGTTAACTGATTAGTCATTAAACCCATGCTAGAACCCGGGTTTATTTGTTTTTTTCATCTATTTATTCATTCATTTATTTATTCAGTGTTTTTTGAGGGCTAATATGTGCTTGACACTTTTCTAGGGATGTAGTAGTGAACAAAACAGACAGAAACTCCTTCCTCATGGAGCTTTCATTCTACAAGTAGGAAAATAAAGAAGAAAAATATTTAGTGTATCAGATAGTGGTAAGTGCTTGGGAAGTATAAAGCAGGAAAGGGAGGTTAAGAGAGAGAGAGTGTGCCTGTGTGTGTAGTGGTATTAAATAGAGCAGTCAAGGAAGTCGTTTGGTAAGAAGATGAGGGAGTGGACTGTATGAATATCCAGAGGAAGAGCGTTTCAGGCAGAGGGAACAGCAGATGCAGAGGTCCTGAGGCAGGAACTTGTTTGGTGTGTTTGAGGAACAGTGACGAGGACAATACGTCTGAAATGATACCAAGGGGGAGTGTAGCAGGAAATGAGATCAGAGATGTAGTGGGAAGCCAGATCATGTAAGGCCTTGTGTGTAATTATAAGGACTTTAGCTTTTAGTCTGAGTGAAATGGAAAACCAGTGGTGAGAGATGACTTTGTCCTTATGTCTCAAAAGTATGCTGGTTGATATATTAATAATACACTGTAGGAAGACTGTAACTGTAGATTTTCTGAACACGAGTGAAGTGTTTCTATCTACCATACAAAGGAGGCCAAATACGGGGCATATTGCTGCCATTCCCTCTTTTAGGTCTTTGGCATTCATCTTTTCCATGGAGTCAGGATTTGGCTTCAGAATCTTTCCCACAGTGCTCCAGCCTTCAGTGTTGATCAGTCAGGGTAGACACATGAGATTTGAGTTATTGTGCTTGTTATTCCATGTTGTGTGTGTAGTTGTCTTCTACAAATCTGTGAAGACTGATTTTCTCAGTTCTGTGAGTCTTTAGGCAAAGATGTTTCAATAACTGCGAGGTAACAAATCATCATCATAGGACTCCTCAAATCTCTATTCCTAGGCCTAGTTTCCTGTTGGTTTGTTGTTGTTATTTGTTTGTTTTAAATGTTATAGAAGTTAGTGATCCTGAAATCCCAGTCACTTGGATCCTAACCATTATGAATTCACTTCTCTTTGCCACAGGTTTCCCATACAGAGATCATTAGCAGAGACATTGTTTTAATAGGCAGGCTGCTTATACACGAGGGCTTTGGTAGGTCTTTATAGAGACTGTGATTTATTTTGGAAGTAGATGAAGGCTGCGGGGAGTGGGCCCCTGAGTACAGTGACTAGGTCAGAGTACTGCCCACTTGTGTTACTTCTGGTCAGTGCGGGAGAAAGGTCCTGAGACTTCTCTTTAAAACCAGAGTCATAAACTGGGAGCATCCAGCCCTCAGACCTTTTTGTGTATTCTGGACAGCATTTTAAAATTAGTCATCTATGTTTAAAAATTGAGAGATTTTACATAAAGTTTTAGATCTCTAGCTTATCTTGAAAACTTGGAAGATTGGGCCACAATTGACCTAGATTATTGGATGACTGTTGTCTGAAGCTGAGTAGCAGCTGCCCTGTTTGGATATGACCTCTCCAGTTGTGCATAACATGTGGCCTACTTCACTCATCTGTATTAACTGTCTGAGTTGTCTGGGATTCATGGGCATTTGATGTTGGGACCCATGTTCTAAATACTTGTATAAACCCACATTGTACCTGAGCCAATCTATCCTGATATATAAAATTTTACTCTGTTTTTGTCTTCTGAATTTCACAAGAATTCATTTTTTTAAATTCTTCTTTTGAGAGAATTTCAAACTAAGGAACGAAAGAGATTGAGGTGGGGTGTACATGAGCGGCTACACCAAAAAGTACCAAAGAACAAATGAAAACTGTTTTTAATACCTTAATATCCTTAATATATAGCTCTTACCTTAATCTTAAAGTAAGTATTTGAGACAGTAGTCTAAAACAGTGGTTCTCAAAGTGTGGCCCCCAACCAGCAGAGTCACCATCACCTGGGAACTTGTTAGAAAAGCAGTTTCTCGGGCCCTGCCCCAGAGATACTGAATCTGAAACTCGGAGGATAGGGCCCAGTAGTCTATTTCAAACTGCCCTCCAGGTGATTCTTACCCACTAAAGTCTGAGAACCATGAATTTAGAAGGTTTTTAAAGTGCAGTTTACATAAGTTTAGGTGCTCTTGAAATTCAGAGATAAAGATGTATTCGTATTTTATTAACATTGCGTGATTTTTAAAATTTCCTTTTTACTCCTCTTGAATATCCTCTGCTCTTGTTGGAAGTAACAAAGAAGCGCATAACATCAGGAAAGCATACATTTGTAAGTGACATCTGGAAAAGAGCCAATCTTTTTTTTTTGTTAAACAGTTTTATTCACATACCATACAATCCATCCTAAGTGTACAATCAGTGGCTCTAGATATAATCACATAGTTATGAATTTACCAGCACAATCAATATAAGAATATTCTCATTTCTTCCAGAAAAAGAAATCCCATACTCCTTATATCTCCCTATTATTGACATTTAGCTTTGGTATAGTGCCATTGTTACAATTAATGAAAGAATATTGCAATATTACTGTTAACTGTAGACCTAAGTTTGCATTAATAGTATTTTTTCTCATATACCACCCTATTATTAACACCCTATAATAGTGACATACATTTATTCTAGTTCATGTGAGTACTTTCTTGTATTTGTACAATTAACCACCATCATCATCCACTCTAGGTTGCACTAAGTTATACAGTCCCAATTTTTATCCTCTAACTTTCCTTCTGGTGACATACATGACCCTAGCCTCTCTTTCAACCATACTCACACTCAGTGTTGTTAATTATACTTACAGTATTGTGCAGAGCCAATCTTTTGAGTGAAAAAAGTGTTCTGAATAATCCCACTAAGCTTAAAGAACCTAGCTGATTTGTTTCAATCAATAATCTCTTAGAGACTTCCTCATTTCCAGACAGTGTTTAATTATGAGAAACAATATTCCCTTTCCTCCTGTGGAAAAATTACTATTTGAAATGAGCTTTTTGCCCAAAATGGCAAATAGGAAGTAATTTAATCAGGAATAGCAGAATTTGATAGTGACAAAAAGCTTTATGTTTTCATCTGGAACTGAATACTTGTTCCATTTTTAGAATTGAATTACCTTACTTGCCAAAATGAAAAAGCAGCCAAGATTCCCTTTAATATTTAAGATACATAGTAATAATAAAGGTGTAAAAGGTGTTTGAAAATTCAATAGTCTCTAAAATTGGTGTTTTATGTTTTATAAAAACTTGGCATTTTGGGAAATGAATGTCACTTATAAGAATTCAGGTGTTCTTATCTTGCCATCCATAAAGCCACAAAAAGCTATAAACGTAAATCCAGTGTGGCTCAAGAATCTTCCTAAAACACACTGTTATATTTTAGTTTAAAATGGCTGGAGTGCCAACAGTGGTGAGGAAGACAGAGTTCCACCCTCACAGGGGGCTTGCAGGGTGGTGAGGGAAACAGCATTGCATTAACCATATCAGTTCAGATAATAAGGGCTATAAGACAAAAGAAAGCACAGTGAAGAGATAGTGTGAGAGAAAGCCTGGCAGAGAGAGGGGACGTTTGACCTGAATGAAGAGGGGAACTAAGCTATGGGAAGGGAACAAATATAAAGAGTCTGAAACAGGACATGGTTGGTGTATGTAAGGAAGGAAAGGAATCCATTGTGGCTGTAGTGGAGTGGACACATGGGAGAGCTGTATAAATGAAACACATCATAATCAACATAAATGTGAGCACATTTAAATCACCTATTAAAAGATGGAAACTCTTTGAATAAATGTAACACTCAAAATCTAGCTGAATGCTGTTTATAAAAGACGTAACTAAAATAAAATTTCAGCAAAAAGTTTAAAAGAGATGGAAGAAGATACATCTGGCATATACTCCCTAAAAGAAAGTGTAGGTGAAGCAATATGAATATCAGGTAAAATACAATTTAAGGCAAAAGAATATTACATGAGAAAGGAATGTATTATTGCCATATGATGTACTTGATTCAGAAGACCCAAGCCATGAACCTATATAAAGCATATATATTCATCCAAAACTGATAGAAGTACAAGGAGCAATGAGAAACTGCTTTCATAGTTGAAGACTTAAAAATTGTTTTCTCAAAAATTGACATTTCTATTACACAAGAAAACAAAAACTAACAAAATTAGCAACTTGATAAACAGAAGAACTTTTCAGATATCCATGAAACTTTTAAACATATAGGGAACATTCACAAAATCGGATTATGTTTTAAAGTTCTCAATAAGAAATCTCAACACATAAATCAGACTGGCCACATTCACTGAGTACAATATAGTGAAATTAGAAATTAATAAGAAGAGTAGTCAAGCACCATTTATCCCACGTGTAATATGAAAGCATACTTTACATTTTATCTTGTTTTAAAGATAAAATCAAAATAGAAATTATAAACTATTTAGAAATGAATTACATCCAAGAACCCTACAAAATTCAGATCCCTACAATTAAGAACCTATGGGATGCAGCAAAAATGGTACTCAGAGGAAGATTTAGAGCCTAAAATGCATTTTTTAAGAATATGAGAAAGGTTCTAAATAAGATAAAAACAGGATAAATATAAAAGCAGAATTTAATAGAACAGAAAAACAAAAAGAGTTGACTGGGAAAACCAAAAACTGGTTCTTTGAAAGGACCTGACATTTGGCAGGTTTGATCAAGTTAAAACAAGAAGATACAAATAAACTATAGTAGAGGAAAGGGGAGTTACTAGAGACATAGAAAAAGGTTAGAATGAGAATATAGTATTTATAATTTTATATCATTAAATTTAATAAAAACCTAGATAAGACATGTTTAAACACTATGCCATATTTACTTCCTGTGTGGAAATGTAAATGCATAAAAATACCCAAAACATTTTTTAACAAGGAGAGCAATGAAGCTGGACTTACTACTACCAGATGTGAAAACACACCACAAAACCACAGTAATGAAAGCACTGATATGTTGGCACGAGAATAGAACATAGAGTGGTACAGAATAGAGGTGAGAAACTTACCTTTGTATATATAGGAATTTATTATATAATAATGATAAAATGGAAAATAATGCAAATGGTGTGATGCCATTTGTGCAAATATTTTTAAAAACCCAAACTAATGCTGTACACACACACACACACACAACTGCATTGATTAAAAAAAAGAGCATATACAATAACATGAAATGAGTCATTACCTCTGGGGAGAAGGACTTTAGTTTTAATTGTTTTACGTATAACTGTATTAATATATTACTTAAGTTAAAATAAATAGAGTGAGATATGTTTTTAAAATCCTGCTTAGATTTGGCTGGTTTTAGTACAAATAGAGTTAGCCAGGGTTTTGGCAGATGTAGAAGAACCATACAACTTTTCAATCTTACAAACTTTACAAGTATTGCTCATGGTATCCGTAGGTTTGGAGTAAGTTTCCTTTTTATTTAAATGAAATTGGTTCCAGATTTCTTATGACTTTTTCCATAAAAAGAGTTGATGGGAGCTGGCCCCCATGTAGTAATTCAATGTATGTTTAGTAAGATCTCTGTACTATGTGTGGATAGGCAAGGCTGCCAGGTCTTTGATAGCTGGGCCTTTATCTTCCTCATCTTTGTTTTCCTAACACCTAGCAATTGCTTGGCTTAAAGTTAATACACTGTCTTCAGTTAAACAAAGACAGTCTCTGTAATTCAACATTTAGTTCAACAGTTTGTTGAATTAAACTCAAGTGCAGTTACTGCCCTAAGAGAGTTAGTAGTATAGCAGAAAAGATTGATAATCAAATAATTTTGATATATAGTGGTAATATTAGCCAACATTTACTGCGAACTTACTTTGTGCTAGGCATTGTTCTAAGTGATATATATATATCACTATATATATATAGATGGTTGTATAGATGGATATATATATATATAGATAGATGGTTCTGAGGATTGAACTGATACATTAGTTCAATCCTCACAGCCATCCATGAGGTAGGTAATATTATTGCCATTTTATGGATGAGAAAACTGAGGCTTAAAGGGGGTAAATAGTTGACTAAGGTATTTAGAGAATAAGTGGCAAAGCAGGGATTTGAACCAAAGCATTTTGCTCCAAAGTCCAAGCTCTTAACCACTTACAGGGTGTGACCCCTCTCTAGGTTATTCTGATAAATTGTGTTCATAAAGTATGTATAAAAAGTGCTTGCCCAGAAAAGGGAGCAAGAGCCTCAAGGAAGGTATCAAGAAGTCTTATTTGAAGTGTATTTTGAAAGGAATCTTGGAGCCGGAGAGAGAGGAAAAAGGCATTAAGGACCAGGGGATGGTCAGGAAGTAATGAGCAATTGTATTTGGAGCATGGAGGGGGAGGAGAAGGGGGAGGAGGGACTAGAGAAGAGAAATTGCAAGTCAAGTAAATTGGTGCCCAGCATACCCCTACTTTTTCTGGAAATACTTAATACTTTTTCATGTTTTTCCATGGTGTATCAGAGAAATTTAAAATGGAATCCTAATGCAGCCCAAAGAGTTAATATCCCTCTGAAGTTGTGTGACGATGTGTCCTTCAGTATATAAAACCACCAAGGTATTAATCCAAAATTAATTAGACTAAAATAACAGAATCTAGATCAAGATTGATTGTTTAGATTCTCTGAATAATTATAAACCATGCAGATGTGTTTTTGTTGTTGTTGTTGTCGTTTTATGGTAGGGAAAAGATACATTTTAGCTGTGAGTTTTCCCCAGAGGGTAACAAGAACTTGTGATTTCGTAAAATTTTATCTTACCCATTTGCTCTTAGATCAGGTCTCCAAATCTGATTGTAAATAAACGTTTCTTTGGGTTTTTATAAAGAAGCTTTACTGAATTGTCAGAATTTAGTCAATTATTCTTTCTTTTTTTTTTTTTTAGGTTGCACTTTTTGCTTTTGGCTATATACTTTAGAAATTAGACATTTGGTAGGAGGTTAGAGTTATTACTGCCTTATTTATATTTTAATATTATGATTGCTATGGTAGCACAGATGCTTTATTTACTCATGTTTCAATTAATATTCTCAAGGATGCATCTTAATGTTTTATCTGCCATTTTATAGAGACTAAAGAAACACTTCCAAAATATTGTCTTTAAATTTATTATTTGTTTCAAAATGAGTAAAATAAAAGTTATTGCTTAGCCTTAAATATCCCTGCCTCCATTGGTAAGATAGAATCTAATGAACCCTCAAGTTCCCATCACTTGGCCTCAACAATTATCAACTCATGACTGTTCTTGCTTTATCTCAAGCTCCACCTAAGCTCTTTCCCATCTCCTCCACTTGATTATTTTGAAGCAAGTCCCAGGCATATCATTTTCATTTCTAAATATTTTCATATGTATCTATAAAAGATTAAAGACCCCTTTTAAAAGATTTAACTATAATGCCATTATCTTATCTTAAAAAATTAAGAATAATTCCTTAATGCCATAAAATACCTAGTCAGTATTTGGTTTTCTCCAATCATCTCATGCTTAAAAAAAAAAAAAAAATTATGGTTTTTTTGAATTATAATCCTAATAAGATTCATACATTGCAGTTGGTGAATAAATCTCTTAAATCTCTTTTAATTGATAAATTTTCTCTTTCTCTTCCCCCTCTCCATCTACTCTTTGTGAAACTGTTAAAGAAACTGATTGTTCCATACATTTTCTTACATTATACATATTCCTGATTACGTCAAAGCAGTGCTGTTCACTGTGTTCCCTGAATTTCTTGTACATTGGTAGTTCAATCTAGAACAAAGGTTCCCAGGACTCCTTTACACTTTTAAACATTATTGATGACCCAGATAACTTTTTTTTTTATATAGGTAATGTCTATTGATATTTACTGAATTAGAGGTTAACACTGAGAAATTTTTAAAATATTTATTAATTCATGTAAAAATAACAATAATAAATGCATTATACATCAATATAAAGAATATATCTTTTTGAAAAATAACTGTTTTACACAAAACAAAAAAAATTAGAAGAATGATATTATTTTGAATTTTTTCAAAGCTCTATAATGTTTTGCTTAATAGAAGTCAGTTAGATTTATCATATCTGCTTCTGTATCCAGTATGTTATAATATACTGTTTTGGTTGAAGTATATGAAGAAAATTTAGCAAAGATATGTAGTTTGAAAAGGGAGAAGTATTTTAATAGTCTTTTCAGATATTCGTGGATATTCTTCTTGGATACACCAGAACTCAAAAAATGATGGTTTCTTAAAGGTTAGTTGCAGTGTGGAACCAGAAACCCTATCAATGAGCTTTTCTTACTCTGTTCATTAAAATTCATTGGTCTGTCTTGCACTTTGAATGGAACTTTTACTCATACATGATTTGTAACATCATGCATTAGTCATTTTAAAAATATTGATATACTGAGTTACACGTATTTTCCAAATGTTGACACATTTCATTATATGTTATTTTAAAAAATCACAGTCTTTGATGTCATACCAGTCTCATCAGAAAAATCCCTAAATTTTGGGAAGCTGTAAGCACATGTTATGGAATCAAGTTTTCCAAAATTTTCTTAATTTTCCCTTGGAAGCTTGAGTTTTAACATTGTCAACAAAAACTCTCAGTTGTTTTCCTTCAAGTGACAGGCTCATTTTTGAGAAAATGTCTGCCCAATACCCTAGTCTGAAAAACCAGTTTGTCTGTCAACCATTCTTTCAAATAAAAATGGTGTGCCATGCCAAGAAACACATGAAAAAATGTTCAGCTTCACTAGCTATTAGAGAGATGCAAATTAAGACCACAATAAGATACCATCTAACACCGATTAGAATGTCTGCCATTAAACAAACAGGAAACTACAAATGCTGGAGGGGATGTGGAGAAATTGGAATTCTTATTCATTGTTGGTGGGACTGTACAATGGTTCAAGCCACTCTGGAAGTTAGTCTGGCAGTTCCTTAGAAAACTAGAAATAAAGTTACCATTTGATCCAGCGATTGCACTTCTCGGTATATACCCGGAAGGTCGGAAAGCAGTGACACGAACAGATATCTGCACGCCAATGTTCATAGCAGCATTATTCACAATTGCCAAGAGATGGAAACAACCCAAATGTCCTTCAGCAGATGAGTGGATAAATAAAATGTGATATATACACACGATGGAATACTACGCGGCAGTAAGAAGGAACAATGTCGTGAAACATATGACAACATGGATGAACCTTGAAGACATAATGCTGAGCGAAATAAGCCAGGCACAAAAAGAGAAATATTATATGCTACCACTAATGTGAACTTTGAAAAATGTAAAACAAATGGTTTATAAGGTAGAATGTAGGGGAACTAGCAATAGAGAGCAATTAAGGAAGGGGGAACAGTAATCCAAGAAGAACAGATAAGCTATTTAACGTTCTGGGGATGCCCAGGAATGACTATGGTCTGTTAATTTCTGATGGATATAGTAGGAACAAGTTCACAGAAATGTTGCTATATTATGTAACTTTCTTGGGGTAAAGTAGGAACATGTTGGAAGTTAAGCAGTTATCTTAGGTTAGTTGTCTTTTTCTTACTCCCTTGTTATGGTCTCTTTGAAATGTTCTTTTATTGTATGTTTGTTTTCTTTTTAACTTTTTTTTCATACAGTTGATTTAAAAAAGAAGGGAAAGTTAAAAAAAAAAAGAAAAGAAAAACAAGGAAAAAAAGATGTAGTGCCCCCTTGAGGAGCCTGTGGAGAATGCAGGGGTATTCGCCTACCCCACCTCCATGGTTGCTAACATGACCACAGACATAGGGGACTGGTGGTTTGATGGGTTGAGCCCTCTACCATAGGTTTTACCCTTAGGAAGACGGTTGCTGCAAAGGAGAGGCTAGGCCTCCCTATGGTTGTGCCTAAGAGCCTCCTCCCGAATGCCTCTTTGTTGCTCAGATGTGGCCCTCTCTCTCTAGCTAAGCCAACTTGAAAGGTGAAATCACTCCCCTCCCCCCTACGTGGGATCAGACATCCAGGGGAGTGAATCTCCCTGGCAACGTGGAATATGACTCCCGGGGAGGAATGTAGACCTGGCATCGTGGGATGGAGAACATCTTCTTGACCAAAAGGGGGATGTGAAAGGAAATGAAATAAGCTTCAGTGGCAGAGAGATTCCAAAAGGAGCCGAGAGGTCACTCTGGTGGGCACTCTTACGCACAATTTAGACAACCCTTTTTAGGTTCTAAAGAATTGGGGTAGCTGGTGGTGGATACCTGAAGCTATCAAACTACAACCCAGAACCCATGAATCTCGAAGACAATTGTATAAAAATGTAGCTTATGAGGGGTGACAATGGGATTGGGAAAGCCATAAGGACCACACTCCACTTTGTCTAGTTTATGGATGGATGAGTAGAAAAATAGGGGAAGGAAACAAACAGACAAAGGTACCCAGTGTTCTTTTTTACTTCAATTGCTCTTTTTCACTCTAATTATTATTCTTGTTATTTTTGTGTGTGTGCTAATGAAGGTGTCAGGGATTGATTTAGGTGATGAATGTACAACTATGTAATGGTACTGTGAACAATCGAAAGTGCGATTTGTTTTGTATGACTGTGTGGTATGTGAATATATCTCAATAAAATGATTAAAAAAAAATGGTGTGCCATGAAAAGAGGAGCTAGTTCAGCTTACAACTCAACTGTACAATGCTTTGCCTCAAGACAACCATTGAATTAAGCAAAAGTGCTTAATGCAAACTTTCCATTTTGACACAGAGAATATTAAAAAGATAAGATATATTCAAAAAGACATACTCAAAGGAAAATGTTCAGAGATAGATTGTGGTGATGAATGCATAACTATGTTATACTGTGGACAGTGGATTGTATACCATGGATGATTGTATGGTGTGTGAATGTATTTCAATAAAACTGAATTTAATTAAAAAAAAAAAGACATACTCAGAGGTCAAACTGTAACAAAATTAATACTTTTTACTATTTCATCAAAGGTATTCTTCAAGGAACTGCCATTTTTTTGTTTTAATTGTGAACCAGTGATCATGAAGAATACAAGAACTACCAGTACCGTTTGGTGCCACTTCCTTGATTCATACTAAGCCACTAGCAGTTTTAGCTGCCATTACTTTTGTACCATCACAGTGGAAAAGGAAAATAATGTCTTAGTATTAATATGGAAATAGTTTAATCGTACAGACTCCCTAAAAAGTTATCAGGGATCTGCGAGAAGTCCACAGGCCATACTTTGAGAACTGCTGATCTAAAGTCTTGATCAGATTCAGGTTCAGTTTTGGGGGGCAAACATATTTCATAGATGATATGTGTGCTTTCATCAAGAGGTTCACAATACCTGGGTATTTGGTCATTTCTCTTTTTTTGTATTGTTATCAGTCAGTGAGGGTCATTATTTAGGTCCGTGATTTCATTAAGGATTGCAAAATGGTGACATATTATCATTTCTCCATTTACCAACTAAAATATTTCTATAAAGAAACACTTTCCTTTCATTAATTATGTAGACATTCTCAGGAAAATTTGTATAGGAAAGAAAGGATATGATCTTTTCCCTTTATTTACCAGTTTTCAAAATAATGAATTGGTTCCCTAGCATCCTCCAAAGGTAACCAGTGAGGATTTTTTTTGGTATCTTGAATTTGTGGATTTAAAAATATTTGATGTGCTTCAATCCTTGCAATTATTTTTTAATGTTTAAATTGTCCCATGTTGATATGACCCCAGTAGGTTTTGTTTTTTTTTTAATTCTAATCTGTTTTATTGAGGTATGATTTCCATACTCCCCAGGAGTTTCTGATATATTCCTTGATTTCTAGTATGACAAGATGTTCCAGGCTCATCTTGTACATTCCCTGCTCCAGACCTGGAAGCTGCCTTTTTTTTTTGAAAGAACTCTGTTTCCTTTTAGTGGGAAATGGTATTTAGAGACCACATCTAGGCTACAAGGAGTACTCATTGCAGTTAGGTCATCTTTTGTAGGTCTTTTCAATGGACAAAACTAGGAAGTTTTGTTTTTTTTTTAAACACATGAATACATATGCCATTTCTAGTACAGAGTCAAGACTAAAGAATTTTTACTTAACCACTTTGATTCCATCTCTGTTAACTCCTTCCCCCCATGCCAAATATTTTATTCCCAGCAGTACTAATACAATTCTCGTTTGCTTTATATCCCGTAATAAATTTGTCAGCCTCAGAATAGCAATACTAACACTTCCACCAATAATAATTACCGAAAACAATTTAAGATTGTATTGCAGTTTTCTTTATCCATAGGGCATAACCAACTAGAGATGTATAGTCAAATTATTGTATGTTAAATTCACTCAGAATAATTTCTATCCATCTGGTTAAGTCACAAACAGTATGTGGAGAGATTTTTTGTTTCATTTTGCTTTCTGTTTTTAGGTATTAACTTTTTATTGTTTTGGTTTATAATTATACAAAAACAAAGTTATTCAGATTTAGCTTCTATTCCTGTCCCCTCTACCCTGTTTCCTCCCTCTTTTTTTTTTTTTAAGTTTTTGTATTCCTCATTCTTAGATAACCAGAAGTATACTTTACACACTTTTGTCTACCTTTCTGTTTTCACTTAACTATATAGCCTAGAAATCACTCGGTAGCAGTATATAAAGACAGTTTTTATTGCTTTCTGATGCTTATTAGTATTCCATTGTAAGGATGTACTGTAGTTTATCCAGCCAGTCTCCTGTTGATGGACAGTTAGGTTGTTTGCAGTGATTTTAAAGTTGATTGCTTCATTAACCTGTTCACAAATAGAGAATGAGACTTTTTGTAATATTGCTTTTGTTTAGAGTTGAGAAGCAAATTACGTATTTCAAACCTGTATAAACCCATTTGTTTTGTTTGTAGTTAAAGCTGTTTTTTCTTTTTTGTTTTAAGCAAGGAGTATTCAGAAGAATCTCTTTGCCAAAGTCTGGTGCTGTTTATGTAAACTAATTAGACTTTAATTTAGTCATAAAATCCTTGTATCACATGAGAATGAGTAATCAGTCTCCTGGCAAGCATTGTTTATTAGACTGCTCCAGGTATCAGAATGTTGCCAGTTTGGTATTTACAGCTGAAGGAGCCCCTGGAGGCCTGGAATTCCTAATTGTTATAATCAGAACATGAAATGTCATAAGTTTGAATCTCATTACAACCAAGTCCAGATTTCAGATTTGGTTCAGTTACTATAATTTGGCCAAAACTTGAAGTCAGAAAAGAAAAACAACAGTCAGTTTAGTATTGTTTACTTTTCATCCATAAGAAGCTTTCAAAGGCTGAAAAATATTTTAAAATGTAAATTAGTTACTAATTTAGAAAGCAGAGTTTTCAATTTTCAGCTTAGATGACATGTAGGTTATTTTTCCTGTTATCCAATCCACGGCTATGACTGAATTGTGATCCCATTCGCCTCGACATCTTTTTCACTCTTCTTCCGTTGAGCTGTCAGACACTTTCTTCAGTCTTTCTTCTCACCTTCACCTCCTATTTTTTCTCACAGACTCTTGACAGTTCGGTAATTCATGTTCCTGGGATATGAAATGTGGAGAAGACGAGGAAGATTTATTACAATTTTCTTTCCCCCATCCAAAGATTCTCTGTTAGAATTCTGAAAGTAATATTTGCTTATATATAGCCAAGTGCCTTTGAAACAAAAACATGTTGTGAGACTTCTTTTCTCATTATCAAGATGTGTTACTTTTGTCCTTCCCCTCTTCCAACATGACTACTTTTACTTTATAAGATTCCGATGCTCCACTTTACAAGTGAAATACAACAGAATTGAGAGTCTTTTGTCTGTGATGTTAACTCCAGCCCCATTACTTCACTAATGGAAGGCAGGTCTCTTTTCCTTCTTTCATCTCAATATTGGAATTTGATTCTGTTCCAGTTTGCTAATGCTGCCGTTAAGCAGAATACCAGGAATGGACTGGCTTTTATAAAGGGGATTTATTGGGTTACAAATTTACAGTTCTGAGTCCATAAAATTGTCCAAAATTAAGGCATCAACAAGAGGATACCTTCACTGAAGGAAGGCTAGTGGCATCCAGAACACCCCTGACAGCTGGGAAGGTACATGACTCCTGGGTTGTGTTTCAAAAAAAAAAAAATGGCTTTCTCCAAAATGTCTCTGGGCTCCTTTCTGTCAGCTCCTGTGCATCCTTGCTTCTTTCTCCCAGGACATTACTCTCTAAGCATTTGGGGGTCCTCTCTTAGCTTCTCCAGGGCAAACTCTGGGCTTCATCTCTTAACTTAGCATCTCCAAACGTCCTTCTGTTTGCATCTCCAGGCATCTCCAAGCATCAGCAGCTGTGCTGGTTCTTAGCTTCTGCCGGGGGCAAACTCTGGATTACATTTCTTAGCTTCTCTCCAAAATGTCTCTCTCAACTTCTCTTGGGGCGTTTTGTCCTTTCTGCTCTCTGTGTGAGCTCTGTTTAAAGGACTCCAGTGATGTAATTAAGACCACCCTGAATGGGTGGGGCCCATACCTCCTTAGAAATAATTCAATCAGAGGTTCCACCCTAATCAATAGACTAATCAGTCTGCCTCCACAAGATTGCATTAAAGAATATGGCTTTTCTGGGGGACCTGATATATCCAAACCCATGCAGATACTGATACTACTGAGATTTCCAGCAGACAGTGTAGGGAAGAAGTGGTATTAAGATGATTCGAGGGGAGGCGGGGCAAGATGGCAGACTGGTGAGCTGTATGTTTTAGTTACTCCTCCAAGAAAGTAGGTAAAAAGCCAGGAACTGCGTGGACTGGACACCACAGAGCAATCTGTCTTTGGGCATACTTCATACAACACTCATGAAAACGTGGAACTGCTGAGATCAGCGAAATCTGTAAGTTTTTGCGGCCAGGGGACCCGCGCCCCTCCCTGCCAGGCTCAGTCCCGGGGGAGGAGGGGCTGTCAGCTCCAGGAAGGAGAAGGGAGAATTGCAGTGGCTGCTCTTACCGGAAACTCATTCTACTGATTCAAACTCCAACCATAGATAGACTGAGGCCAGACACCAGAGACTCTGAGAGCAGCCAGCCCAGCAGAGAGGAGACAGGCATAGAAAAAAAACAACACGAAAAACTCCAAAATAAAAGCAGAGGATTTTTGGAGTTCTGGTGAACACAGAAAGGGGAAGGGCGGAGATCAGGCCTTGAGGCGCATATGCAAATCCCGAAGCAAGGCTGATCTCTCTGCCCTGGGCACCTTTCCTTAATGGCCCTGGTTGCTTTGTCTATTAGCATTTCAATAACCCATTAGATCTCTGAGGAGGGCCGTTTTTTTTTTTTTTTTTTTTTTTTTTTTTTTTTTTTTTTTTTTAAATACTTTTTGCTTTTTCTAAAACAATTACTCTAAGAAGCTCAATACAGAAAGCTTCAAAGAATTGAAATTTGGGCACGTCAAGTCAAGAGCAGAACTAAGAGAGCTCTGAGACAAAAGGCAATAATCCAGTGGCTGAGAAAATTCACTAAACAACACAACTTCCCAAGAAAAGGGGGGTGTCCGCTCACAGCCACCATCCTGGTGGACAGGAAACACTCCTGCCCATCGCCAGCCCCATAGCCCAGAGCTGCCCCAGACAACCCAGTGTGACGGAAGTGCTTCAAATAACAGGCACACACCACAAAACTGGGCGTGGACATTAGCCTTCCCTGCAACCTCAGCTGAATGTCCCAGAGCTGGGAAGGGGGAGCAGTGTGAATTAACAGAGCCCCATTCAGCCATCATTTGAGCAGACTGGGAGCCTCCCAACACAGCCCAGCAGCCCAGAACTGCCCTGGGGGGACGGCACTCACCTGCGACATAGCACAGTCATCCCTCAACAGAGGACCCGGGGTGCACAGCCTGGAAGAGGGGCCCACTTGCAAGTCTCAGGAGCCATACGCCAATACCAAAGACTTGTGGGTCAGTGGCAGAGACAAACTGTGGCAGGACTGAACTGAAGGATTAGACTATTGCAGTAGCTTTAAAACTCTAGGATCATCAGGGAGATTTGATTGTTAGGGCCACCCCCCCTCCCCGACTGCCCAGAAACACGCCCCACATACAGGGCAGGCAACACCAACTACACACGCAAGCTTGGGACACCAATTGGGCCCCACAAGACTCACTCCCCCACTCACCAAAAAGGCTAAGCAGGGGAGATCTGGCTTGTGGAGAACAGGTGGCTCGTGGACGCCACCTGCTGGTTAGTTAGAGAAAGTGTACTCCACGAAGCTGTAGATCTGATAAATTAGAGATAAGGACTTCAACTGGTCTACAAACCCTAAAAGAACCCTATCAAGGTCAGCAAATGCCACGAGGCCAAAAACAACAGAAAATTATAAAGCATATGAAAAAACCAGACGATATGGATAACCCAAGCCCAAGCACCCAAATCAAAAGACCAGAAGAGACACACCTAGAGCAGCTACTCAAAGAACTAAAGATGAACAATGAGACCCTAGTACGGGATATGAAGGAAATCAAGAAGACCCTAGAAGAGCATAAAGAAGACATTGCAAGACTAAATAAAAAAATGGATGATCTTATGGAAATTAAAGAAACTGTTGACCAAATTAAAAAGATTCTGGACACTCATAGTACAAGACTAGAGGAAGTTGAACAACGAATCAGTGACCTGGAAGATGACAGAATGGAAAATGAAAACATAAAAGAAAGAATGGGGAAAAAAATTGAAAAACTCGAAATGGACCTCAGGGATATGATAGATAATATGAAACGTCCGAATATAAGACTCATCGGTGTCCCAGAAGGGGAAGAAAAGGGTAAAGGTCTAGGAAGAGTATTCAAAGAAATTGTTGGGGAAAACTTCCCAAATCTTCTAAACAACATAAATACACAAATCATAAATGTTCAGCGAACTCCAAATAGAATAAATCCAAAAAAACCCACTCCGAGACATATACTGATCACACTGTCAAACATAGAAGAGAAGGAGCAAGTTCTGAAAGCAGCAAGAGAAAAGCAATTCACCACATACAAAGGAAACAGCATAAGACTAAGTAGTGACTACTCAGCAGCCACCATGGAGGCGAGAAGGCAGTGGCACGATATATTTAAAATTCTGAGTGAGAGGAATTTCCAGCCAAGAATACTTTATCCAGCAAAGCTCTCCTTCAAATTTGAGGGAGAGCTTAAATTTTTCACAGACAAACAAATGCTGAGAGAATTTGCTAACAAGAGACCTGCCCTACTGGAGATACTAAACGGAGCCCTACAGACAGAGAAACAAAGACAGGACAGAGAGACTTGGAGAAAGGTTCAGTACTAAAGAGATTCGGTATGGGTACAATAAAGGATATTAATAGAGAGAGGGAAAAATATGGCAAACATAATCCAAAGGATAAGATGGCCGATTCAAGAAATGCCTTCACGGTTTTAACGTTGAATGTAAATGGATTAAACTCCCCAATTAAAAGATATAGATTCGCAGAATGGATCAAAAAAAATGAACCATCAATATGTTGCATACAAGAGACTCATCTTAGACACAGGGACACAAAGAAACTGAAAGTGAAAGGATGGAAAAAAATATTTCATGCAAGCTACAGCCAAAAGAAAGCAGGTGTAGCAATATTAATCTCAGATAAAATAGACTTCAAATGCAGGGATGTTTTGAGAGACAAAGAAGGCCACTACATACTAATAAAAGGGGCAATTCAGCAAGAAGAAATAACAATCGTAAATGTCTATGCACCCAATCAAGGTGCCACAAAATACATGAGAGAAACATTGGCAAAACTAAAGGAAGCAATTGATGTTTCCACAATAATTGTGGGAGACTTCAACACATCACTCTCTCCTATAGATAGATCAACCAGACAGAAGACCAATAAGGAAATTGAAAACCTAAACAATCTGATAAATGAATTAGATTTAACAGACATCTACAGGACATTACATCCCAAATCACCAGGATACACATACTTTTCTAGTGCTCATGGAACTTTCTCCAGAATAGATCATATGCTGGGACATAAAACAAGCCTCAATAAATTTAAAAAGATTGAAATTATTCAAAGCACATTCTCTGACCACAATGGAATACAATTAGAAGTCAATAACCATCAGAGACTTAGAAAATTCACAAATACCTGGAGGCTAAACAACACACTCCTAAACAATCAGTGGGTTAAAGAAGAAATAGCAAGAGAAATTGCTAAATATATAGAGACGAATGAAAATGAGAACACAACATACCAAAACCTATGGGATGCAGCAAAAGCAGTGCTAAGGGGGAAATTTATAGCACTAAACGCATATATTAAAAAGGAAGAAAGAGCCAAAATCAAAGAACTAATGGATCAACTGAAGAAGCTAGAAAATGAACAGCAAACCAATCCTAAACCAAGTACAAGAAAAGAAATAACAAGGATTAAAGCAGAAATAAATGACATAGAGAACAAAAAAACAATAGAAAGGATAAATATCACCAAAAGTTGGTTCTTTGAGAAGATCAACAAGATTGACAAGCCCCTAGCTAGACTGACAAAATCAAAAAGAGAGAAGACCCATATAAACAAAATAATGAATGAAAAAGGTGACATAACTGCAGATCCTGAAGAAATTAAAAAAATTATAAGAGGATATTATGAACAACTGTATGGCAACAAACTGGATAATGTAGAAGAAATGGACAATTTCCTGGAAACATATGAACAACCTAGACTGACCAGAGAAGAAATAGAAGACCTCAACCAACCCATCACAAGCAAAGAGATCCAATCAGTCATCAAAAATCTTCCCACAAATAAATGCCCAGGGCCAGATGGCTTCACAGGGGAATTCTACCAAACTTTCCAGAAAGAACTGACACCAATCTTACTCAAACTCTTTCAAAACATTGAAAAAAATGGAACACTACCTAACTCATTTTATGAAGCTAACATCAATCTAATACCAAAACCAGGCAAAGATGCTACAAAAAAGGAAAACTACCGGCCAATCTCCCTAATGAATATAGATGCAAAAATCCTCAACAAAATACTTGCAAATCGAATCCAAAGACACATTAAAAAAATCATACACCATGACCAAGTGGGGTTCATTCCAGGCATGCAAGGATG
Organism: Choloepus didactylus; assembly: GCF_015220235.1. Classification (NCBI taxonomy): domain Eukaryota; kingdom Metazoa; phylum Chordata; class Mammalia; order Pilosa; family Megalonychidae; genus Choloepus; species Choloepus didactylus. The sequence continues at coordinate 48,848,631 of NC_051325.1, forward strand.
GTTCAACATAAGAAAAACAATCAATGTATTACAACACATTAAAAACTCGAAAGGGAAAAATCAATTGATCATCTCAATAGATGCTGAAAAAGCATTTGACAAAATCCAACATCCCTTTTTGATAAAAACACTTCAAAAGGTAGGAATTGAAGGAAACTTCCTCAACATGATAAAGAGCATATATGAAAAACCCACAGCCAGCATAGTACTCAATGGTGAGAGACTGAAAGCCTTCCCTCTAAGATCAGGAACAAGACAAGGATGCCCGCTGTCACCACTGTTATTCAACATTGTGCTGGAAGTGCTAGCCAGGGCAATCCGGCAAGACAAAGAAATAAAAGACATCCAAATTGGAAAAGAAGAAGTAAAACTGTCATTGTTTGCAGATGATATGATCTTATATCTAGAAAACCCTGAGAAATCGACGATACAGCTACTAGAGCTAATAAACAAATTTAGCAAAGTAGCGGGATACAAGGTTAATGCACATAAGTCAGTAATGTTTCTATATGCTAGAAATGAACAAACTGAAGAGACACTCAAGAAAAAGATACCATTTTCAATAGCAACTAAAAAAATCAAGTACCTAGGAATAAACTTAACCAAAGATGTAAAAGACCTATACAAAGAAAACTACATAACTCTACTAAAAGAAATAGAAGGGGACCTTAAAAGATGGAAAAATATTCCATGTTCATGGATAGGAAGACTAAATGTCATTAAGATGTCAATTCTACCCAAACTCATCTACAGATTCAATGCAATCCCAATCAAAATTCCAACAACCTACTTTGCAGACTTGGAAAAGCTAGTTATCAAATTTATTTGGAAAGGGAAGATGCCTCGAATTGCTAAAGACACTTTAAAAAAGAAAAACGAAGTGGGAGGACTTACACTCCCTGACTTTGAAGCTTATTATAAAGCCACAGTTGCCAAAACAGCATGGTACTGGCACAAAGATAGACATATAGATCAATGGAATCGAATTGAGAATTCAGAGATAGACCCTCAGATCTATGGCCGACTGATCTTTGATAAGGCCCCCAAAGTCACCGAACTGAGCCATAATGGTCTTTTCAACAAATGGGGCTGGGAGAGTTGGATATCCATATCCAAAAGAATGAAAGAGGACCCCTACCTCACCCCCTACACAAAAATTAACTCAAAATGGACCAAAGATCTCAATATAAAAGAAAGTACCATAAAACTCCTAGAAGATAATGTAGGAAAACATCTTCAAGACCTTGTATTAGGAGGCCACTTCCTAGACTTTACACCCAAAGCACAAGCAACAAAAGAGAAAATAGATAAATGGGAACTCCTCAAGCTTAGAAGTTTCTGCACCTCAAAGGAATTTCTCAAAAAGGTAAAGAGGCAGCCAACTCAATGGGAAAAAATTTTTGGAAACCATGTATCTGACAAAAGACTGATATCTTGCATATACAAAGAAATCCTACAACTCAATGACAATAGTACAGACAGCCCAATTATAAAATGGGCAAAAGATATGAAAAGACAGTTCTCTGAAGAGGAAATACAAATGGCCAAGAAACACATGAAAAAATGTTCAGCTTCACTAGCTATTAGAGAGATGCAAATTAAGACCACAATGAGATACCATCTAACACCGGTTAGAATGGCTGCCATTAAACAAACAGGAAACTACAAATGCTGGAGGGGATGTGGAGAAATTGGAACTCTTATTCATTGTTGGTGGGACTGTATAATGGTTCAGCCACTCTGGAAGTCAGTCTGGCAGTTCCTTAGAAAACTAGAGATAGAGCTACCATTCGATCCAGCGATTGCACTTCTCGGGATATACCCGGAAGATCGGAAAGCAGTGACACGAACAGATATCTGCACGCCAATGTTCATAGCAGCATTATTCACAATTGCCAAGAGATGGAAACAACCCAAATGTCCATCAACAGATGAGTGGATAAATAAAATGTGGTATATACACACGATGGAATACTACGCGGCAGTAAGAAGGAACGATCTGGTGAAACATATGACAACATGGATGAACCTTGAAGACATAATGCTGAGCGAAATAAGCCAGGCACAAAAAGAGAAATATTATATGCTACCACTAATGTGAACTTTGAAAAATGTAAAACAAATGGTTTATAATGTAGAATGTAGGGGAACTAGCAGTAGAGAGCAATTAAGGAAGGGGGAACAATAATCCAAGAAGAACAGATAAGCTATTTAACGTTCTGGGGATGCCCAGAAATGACTATGGTCTGTTAATTTCTGATGGATGTAGTAGGAACAAGTTCACTGAAATGTTGCTATAGTATGTAACTTTCTTGGGGTAAAGTAGGAACATGTTGGAAGTTAAGCAGTTATCTTAGGTTAGTTGTCTTTTTCTTACTCCCTTGCTATGGTCTCTTTGAAATGTTCTTTTATTGTATGTTTGTTTTCTTTTTAACTTTTTTTTTCATACAGTTGATTTGAAAAAGAAGGGAAAGTTAAAAAAAAAAAAAAAAGAAAAAAGACAAACAAGGAAAAAAAAAAAACAAAAAAACGATGTAGTGCCCCCTTGAGGAGCCTGTGGAGAATGCAGGGGTATTCGCCTACCCCACCTCCATGGTTGCTAACATGACCACAGACATAGGGGACTGGTGGTTTGATGGGTTGAGCCCTCTACCATAAGTTTTACCCTTGGGAAGACGGTTGCTGCAAAGGAGAGGCTAGGCCTCCCTGTATTTGTGCCTAAGAGTCTCCTCCTGAGTGCCTCTTTGTTGCTCAGATGTGGCCCTCTCTCTCTGGCTAAGCCAACTTGAAGGGTGAAATCGCTGCCCTCCCCCCTACGTGGGATCAGACACCCAGGGAAGTGAATCTCCCTGGCAACGTGGAGTATGGCTCCCGGGGAGGAGTGTAGGCCCGGCATCGTGGGATGGAGAACATCTTCTTGACCAAAGGGGGGATGTGAAGGGAAATGAAATAAGCTTCAGTGGCAGAGAGATTCCAAAACGAGCCGAGAGATCACTCTGGTGGGCACTCTTACGCACACTTTAGACAACCTTTTTTAGGTTCTAAAGAATTGGGGTAGCTGGTGGTGGATACCTGAAACTATTAAACTACAACCCAGAACCCATGAATCTCGAAGACAGTTGTATAAAAATGTAGCTTATGGGGGGTGACAGTGGGATTGGGAATGCCATAAGGACCAAACTCCACTTTGTCTAGTTTATGGATCGATGTGTAGAAAAGTAGGGGAAGCAAACAAACAGACAAAGGTACCTAGTGTTCTTTTTTACTTCAATTGCTCTTTTTCACTCTAATTATTATTCTTGTTATTTTTGTGTGTGTGCTAATGAAGGTGTCAGGGATTGATTTAGGTGATGAATGTACAACTATGTAATGGTACTGTAAACAATCGAAAGTACAATTTGTTTTGTATGACTGCGTGGTATGTGAATATATCTCAATAAAATGATGATTAAAAAAAAAAAAAAAAAAAAGATGATTCGAAGACGAGAAGGCTGAAGATGGTAATATGTTATACTGCTAATGAGAAAAAGACACAACTCAGGCTGTTGGTTATTCTATACAACCAAGTTTTTAAACTGAAAAATGTTCAGTTTCACATTTGTTTAGAAGGTCTTTATAGGGTTTCAGTTGGGTCTGTTTGTATGGAAATAGATTAATGGTGGACCTGTGTGTGTTTTTTATGATGGTTATTATCAGTGGAAAAAAATTAGGCTTTACTCTTAACTAATAACCAGAGATCTTAAAATTATACCAGGCAGGTATCCAGACAAGATGACAACTGTATAGATGGTAAACAGCAGGAGGAGTAGTGGGGAATATCCATTTAAGAAGGCTTCTACATAATTCGTAGGTGTGCTTCTCATGGATAACCATTGCTAGTATGTTGGTTATTCTTTCTATCCAGTCTTTGGAGTATATAATGTAGGTGTGTGTATGTGTGCAATTATTTTTCCTATTTCAGAATTAGGATTGTACTTTTTATACAGTTACACATCTTTTTATTTTTAAAATTTGTAATCATTTAGCTACTGCCTAATTAAACATTTAAAAAATTACCCGTGTATTATTCAGATGCATTTTTATTGTAAAAGTTTTAAACAAAATAGATTACCTCTCTTAATCCCAGAGCTAACCTCTGTCTTAAGTTGGGGTTTATCATTCTATTTCTTTTTTAAAATCACTTTATCACAGTCTACCTACAAATAAATTACACCACTTCCCATATAATCTCTGAACCCTACAATCAGCTTCTTTTCATTTCTCCCCTTCCCTTGTTTGTGCTATCGTTGTCAGACATATTGCTTATACACATGTTATAAACTCCACAATGCATTGTTTTTGTTTTAAACTATCAGTTTCTTTTAAAGGTATCTTTTATATTTATCTCGTATTTCTGACACTCTTCATTCCTTCCTGTAGATCCAGGTTTCCATGAGGAATTTGATGTTGACATGTCCACGAATGCATGCTTTTTATCAGTCAGTAGACAAGAAACGTTGTTGCTTCTATTTTTAGAGTGATTTGCCCCAAACCTCGGAAACTGATTGTATACTTACTGCCTTACCTTCTTTGTCTCTTGAATGCCTAGCCAATGAACAATTGTTGGACAAATGTTTGCTATTGGGAATATCACTGTAACCTTGGTATTGGCAGACTCTTGTAGGAGGCAGGTATAGTATAGTGGAAAGGGAATGGATTGTTTTTAGAGCTGGATGCTCTTGGGCTACTGAGCCTCAATTACCTAATCTGTAAAATGGGGTTAATATCTACTTTACAGGATTGTCGCTGTGAAGAATAAATGTGATAATAGATACACAGGTCCTAGCATAGTGCTGCCTCATAATTAGCCCTCAATCAGCACTAGTTTCTTTGTCCCATCTTTGGGGAATTTATTTTATATATTTTTTTTAATTTGTTTTGAAATTTATGACACATATATCCATAAATTTAACATTTGTAAAAAGTTTTGATGCATAACAATAAAATGAGTATTTGTGAACCTTCGATCCAATTTAAGAAGTAGCACTTATACAGGTGCATCTTTGCGTTTCTTTCCTTCTCCTTCCCCACCAGTTAACCACCCTTCTGATTTTGTTTCATTTTCATTCCTTTGTTTTTCAAATAGTTTTGCTTCTTACATAAGTGTCCTTTAATTATTTTTTGTTTTAGATAATCTTTTAAATTAAAGCATAACATATATGCAGAAGAGTGCACAAATCATAAATGTACAGTTTAATGACATTGAACCTTACTAGTACCCAAGAAGCTCCCTCTCAAGCTCCCTCCAAGACATTATCTCCTTTCTCATTCCCAGAGATAACTTCTATCCTGACCTCTAATACCACAGATTAATTTTGCCTGTTTTTACTCTCAACTTTTTATTTTGAAAATCTTTAAGCCTACCAAAAAGTTGAAAGAATAGTATAATAGTGTAATATGCATCATATAGCATGACCGTGAACATTTTGCCACATTTGCTTTCTCTTTCTTCCTCCCCTGTTTCTCATGTGTGAGTGTGCACACATACTTTTTTCCTGAACCATTTGTAAGTAAGTTGTAGACATCATGACACTTGTTGGATAGCTCAGCTTGCATTTCCTGAGGACAAGAACATTGCCAACATAACCAATCATTACAACACCACTTTTCTAAGAAAATTAACAATAATTCAATAATATGTCATACAGTTTAAATTTAGATTTCCTCATTGTTTCTTTTTTTTTATCTATAGTTCAATTAAGCATTGCATTTGCTGTGTGCAACTTTACACTTTAGAACATTTTTACATTTACAGGAAAATAGCAAAGATTGTGCAGAGAATTCTCATAATCCCTGTACCAAGTTTCCCCTATTATTAACATCACATGTTAGTATAATACATTTGTTACAAGTAATGAATCAATATTGATACAGTATTGTTAACTAAAGTCCACAGTTTATTCCAAATTTCCTTGGGTTTTTTTTTGTTTTGTTTTGTTTTGTTTTTCTGCTAAAGTACCTTTTGTGTTCCAAGATCCTACATTACACTTAGTCTTCATGTCTCTTTAGGCTCCTCTTGGCTGTGACAGTTTCTCAGACTTTCCTTGTTTTTAATGACCTTGACATTGACAGTTTTGAGAATTGGTCAGTTTTTTAGGATGTTTTTGTCTGATGTTTTTCTCATGGTTAAACTGAGGCTATGGGGTTTGGGGAGGAAGACCAAGAGGTAAAGTGCCATTCTCATCACACTGTATCAAGGATATAGATTAGCTATGTGTCTTATCACTGTTGATGTTAACCTTGATCACCTGGCTGAGGTAGTGTTTGTCAGATTTCTCCACATTTTCCCCCCTTTCTGTACTCATTGGAAGGAAGTCACAATGCATGCCTACATTTAAGGAGTGGGAGTTATGCTAGCTCTATAAATTATTTGGAATTCTTCTGCATGGGAGATTTGTCTCTTCTCCCCATTATTAATTTATTCAATCATTTATTTATGTCAATAAGGACTTATGGATATTTGTTTTATCCTTTGGGTTATAATGCAATACAGCTTTGTTTTGTTGCTGAAGTTGTTCCGGCTTTAACCCTTGGAAGCTCTTTCAGTCCTTTGATATACCCCCATCGATGTAGGTTTTGGGGTTTTTGTTTTGTTTTGTTTTGTGTTTGAGTACTTTACTTTCTGGTAGGGTAAGATGCCCCAGGCTCATCTTACATCTTTTCCTGCCCTAGAATCTGCCATTTCTCCAAGGAGCCCTAGGGTTCCTTTTATGGGAGAGTGGTGTTAGGAGCCAAGTGCTGGGTGCTAGGTAAGCTCGTCATTACTGGGGTGTTGTTCCTTCTAGGCCCTCTCAGCTGATAGAGCAAGTAAATATATGTGTGCATATTGTGTCTTTTATTTTTTAATGGTCCCTCTACCCCATTTTGTTTTTTCATGCCACTGCCTTTTGTTGTTGTTGTTGTTGTTGTTGTTGTTGTTGTTGTTGTTGTTAAGGGTTCTGACCAGTGGTCGTATAGACTGTCCCATGTTCTTGATTTGCCTTATTATTTCCTCATGATTGGATGCAAATTAAACATTTTTGGGATTCATACTACAAAGGTGACACATATGTCAGCAAGTACATAATGCCAGTTTTCCTACTATAGAAGATGCTAAGTTTGATTATTGGTTTAGGTGATGTCCTCCAGTTTGCTATTATAAAGGTGTTTTTTCCCTTGGGATTAGTAATTCTAGTTCTGTTATTCCCTCTACATTTATCAGATGACATGCTTCTGTAAAGAACAGTTTTCCTCCCCCCCCTTCCTTTTTTAATCTCATTGTGAACTCATGGATTCTTTTTTGAATATATTTTAATCCTTTATCATCGTCATTCATTTTTACTCCTAAATTTGGCCAGTGGGAGCCACTTCAAGTTGACCCCTTTGTCCTTGTGACATTTGTTTTTGAGCCCTTCCTTACTTCCTGGTACATCAAAAATTCCCAATCCCACCTTTTACTTTCCCTGCTCCAAGTCTGGAATGAATTGTTTCTCCATCGATCTCTGATTACTTTTAGTGGTGAATGGTGTTAGAAACCAAGATCTGGGGGTTAGGTATATTCATTGCTATTAGGGTAACATTACCTAAGCTTTTTAAGTGGACGGAGTTCAGAAATATGTATATATGTAGGTGTGTGTATTTTAATCATAAGTTAATGTTAATCTACCCATTCAAATCTAACCCCATATTCTTCCTGATTCTCTCCTCCATTTTTTGTATCTCTTTTTCTGGGAAAACCCTTATTTTACCTCCATATCTTTAATATCATGCTTGTATTATTACTTCCTATCTTTTCAGTGTTAGGCATTATCTGTTGACTTCACTAATAGGAAGAAGAGGATTTTGCTTTCTTTCCTCTCCCCACCCTCATCACACACATACACCCTTCTTTTCAGCCAATGTTGAGCTGCATCAGATATTTGATAAATTTCATCTTAGAGGAAACATTTGCTGCTAGGGCCATCTATCATGCACTCATCTGGCCTGGTGCGTAGTTGCCTCCCTGGTTTCGCCCTTTTCACCATCATCCTTTACCTCTCTTCTGTGTGTTGTGTATCCAGTTTCTTGAATCCCATGATTTATTTTTCTTGGTTTGTCCCTTTATTTTATTGGAGGATATTCTGTAGTAATCCCAGAGAAAACTATGCATAGGAGGTAATGTTTTTGAGATCTTGCATATTTGAAAATTGTTTTCTCCTTTTTCCTCACATTCAACTTACAGTTTGCCTGGGCCTAGATTGGAAATGTTCATTCAAATTTTTGAAGACATTGATTCATTTTCTTCTTGGCTCCTAATGTTGCTCTTAAGGAGTCTGATGCTATTCTGATTCCTGATCCTTTATTATCTTTTATTATTTATTATCCCACTCTTTACCCTTTTTTTTTTAAAACTTATCCCACTCTTTACCCTACTCTTTTTTTTTTTTTTTAACTTGTAGAATTTTTGTTCTCAGTGTTTTGAAATTTCACGGTAATGAAACTTGGTATGGATCTTATTTTATGCACTGTGCAGGGCCCAGGAAGACCCCTTTCTATCTGGAAAATCATATCTTTCAATTCTGGAAAAATTTCTCTTATTTTCTTGATGATTTTCTTCCCATGCTTTCAGACATTAATATAGATTCTGCCACTTTGATTAAAAGGCAGTATGCCAGGTAAAGATCACAGGAGTCGGGATTTTAGGGTTCCTATCCTGGCTTCACCATTTACTGAGTAGCTTGGACCAGTTTCCTCTCTCTGAGCCTCAGTTTCCTCATCTGTAAAATGGAGATAGTAGTACCTATGGGATAGGTTTTTTGTTTTGGTGAGAATTAAATGGAGTAATGTATGTAAAGTGCCTGAAACATAATAGGCACTTCATAAAAGTTAACTTCTTCCTATTTTCCTTCCCTTCTTGAAACATTGTCCTTAGCGTGAATTTCAGTAACTTAAACCCCTTTCCTCAGTGATTTATATCAACTTCCATTTTAAAATCAGAGATATATTTCCCAAGAAAATGTTGCAAATGGACCGATTTAGAAACTGCTCTAAAAGAAAGGAATGTATAATTGATTGCCCCAAGTGGTCTTGGGTATCATTTTTAGAACTTTCCAATGATTTCTTCTTTCCCGTGCATCTCTGTTCCATAGTTTTTCTTTCTAACCTCCATTCATTTCATAAAGCTTTGGCATTATTGATATTTTTCAAATCTTGTAGCTCTCAGAATACTTCCGTTGCAGCAACACTCTTTTGCCAATAGATGCCGCCCTCTCACTTCTTCTGTGCGTAATCTCCTCTGTGCAGTTCCTTATGGTAGCAGTTGCAGGCCCTGTAAAATGATTGATCAAATTACTTTGTCAAGTCTGGAAGTTTGATGTTGTGTGAAGTGTGCTTCCTTTGAAAGAGCGGAACCTCATTGCATAAACCAGTAGAATGAATGTTAAAGTACATCAGAAGAAGGTGATTGACCCTGGCTGTAGCCAAGATCTTGGGTGATATTTGAGCTTTAGGTTTGTGATCTGTAAAAATCAAGCATAATACCACCTGCCACCTGTTCTGCTTTTCTCACAGGGTTGGAGGAAGGATTAAATGACATATAGGGTGGGGTTATTTGAATCAAGTTTAATCTTTAAAACTATGGTAGAATTCCACTAGCAGAGAATTGCAAGGCTGTTTATGTTTGTTTTTGGTGCATTGTGTATTAAGTATTATTATTTTATTTTTATTCTGCTTTTGTTTTAAAAAATTATTAGACCTTTAGGAAAGATTATTGTAATGGTCCCTAGATTGTAAGCTCTTACAGCAGTCAAAACTATTCCTGAATTGTAATGGTTGTCTCCAAACTCTGAGATTCTGATCCCTTTGTATATAACCTGATTGTTCTCTGGAACATTGGGTATCTGTTTGACACATGAAGCTCAGAGCTAGAGCTCAGCAAATATGAATGTCAGTATTAGCACATACAGCAACTGTTTTTTGTTTTTTTTAAAAAAAAAAAAGCTGAAAAGGATCCCAGACTTCAATTTGAGATATGAATGAAGCAGATCTGGTTAAGACTAGGGCAAATCGGGCCAAACGATAAAGGTTGAAACTGACTGTGTGTTAAAACTTCAACTTCCATGTGAGACCAAGGGAAGAGATGTTCATTTTGTGCAGGATCTATATTTTCTAAACAATATAACTTCTACAGTCAGTTTGTTCAAACACCACAATTACATGGAACTTTGGAAGTGAGATATGGTAGGTGTTCCAGTTTGCTAATGCTGCCAGAATTCAAAATACCAGAGATGGATTGGCTGTTTTAAAGGGGGTTTATTTGGTTACAAAGTTACAGTCTTAAGCCATAAAGTGTCCATGGTAAGGCATCAACACGGTACCTTCACTGGAGGATGGCCTATAGCGTCCGAAAACCTCTGTTAGCTGGAAGGCACATGGCTGGCATCTGCTTTCAAAGGCCATCTCCAAAATGTTGCTCTGTAAGCTACAGCTCCTCTCTCAGCTCCTGTGCATTCTTCCAAGTGTCCCTCTTGGCTGTAGCAAGAGTCTTGGGCCTGTCTGGCTCTTTTTAAAGTACTCCAGTGATCCAGTTAACACCCACCCTTAATGGGCGCAGGGTAAGACCTCCATGGAAATTATTCAATGAAACGTTTCACTCACAGTTGATTGAATCACATCTCCATGGAAACACTCAAAGGATTCCAATCTAATCAAAACTAAATACATCTGCCCCCAAAAGATTGCATCAAAGATAATGGCGTTTTGGGGGACATAATACGTCCAACCCGGCACAGTAGGTTTGTATAGGTTAGAGTGAAATAGCGACACATCCCAAAATAATTTGGGTGGAGAATGAAAATATATATGCAGGGCCCCCTGGAGGAGCTGGTGGAAAATGCAGAAGTGTTGGACTTCCTCACCTGGATTGTTGCTGATGTTCTTACAAACATTGGGGACTGACAGCTTGGTATGCCGAGCCCTCTATCTTGGGGCTTGCCCTTATGAAGCTCGTTACTGCACAGGAGAGGCCAAACCTGCTTATAATTGTGCCTCAGAGTCTCCCCCTGAGTGCCTCTTTGTTGCTCAGATGTGGCCCTCTCTAGCTAAGTCACCTGGTCAGGTAAACTTACTGCCCTCCCCTCCTACATGGGACCTGACCCCCAGGGGTGTAAATCTCCCTGGCAACGCAGGATATGAGTCCTGGGAATGAATCTGGACCTGGCATCGTGGGATTGAGAACATCTTCTTGACCAAAAGGGGGATGCAAAATGAAACAAAATAAAGTTTCAGTGTCTGAGAGATTTCAAATGGAGTCGAGAGTTTGCTCTGGTGGACATTCTTATGCACTATATACATAACACTTTTTAGGTTTTAATGTATTGGAATAGCTAGAAGTAAATACCTGAAACTATATAACTGCATCCTAGTAGCCTTGACTCTTGAAGATGATTGTCTAACAACGTAGCTTACAGGGGTTGACAGTGTGATTGTAAAAACCTTGTGGATCACACTCCTTTTATCCAGTGTATGGATGGATGAGTAGAAAAATGGAGACAAAAACTAAATGAAAAATAGGGTGGGATGAGGGGGGTGATTTGAGTGTTCTTTTTTACTTTTTTTAAATTCTTATTCTGATTCTTCCTGGTGTATGGAAAATGTTCAAAAATAGATTGGGGCGATGAATGCCTAACTATATGATGCTACTATGAACAGTTGATTGTACACCATGGATGATTGTATGATATGTGAATATATCTCAATAAAACTGAATTTAGTTAAAAAATTTAAAAAAATTTTTAGAACTTTGAACTGACACATAATTCAGAGATAGGGAAGGCCCAAGGGGCAGTTAAGTCCAGACTTGTATGCTTCCTTTTGCTAGTGTGGTAATTTATCATTTCCTTAGGTTTATATAGCATTTTATATGGTTAAAGGTACATTCATATTTTGTTCTTTTATTTGGTGATTCTTACAGTGTTCTTGTGAGAGAGGCAAGGTGGGGTTTTCCTATCCCCTTCTATAGTTGAGGAACTGAAGTCCAGAGATGTTAAAAGGCAACTTTCCTTCTTAGTGCTAAAATTAGGTGTCTCTGTTAACTCTTGGATGTTTTCCCACGTGAAAAAAAAAGCCCAACTATGAGCTACTGGCACATACAGGTGCTTAATTAATGTTACAAAGCAGGAAAAAAAGAATCATCTTTCAAATAATATGTGCTGGGAACTGTAGTAGCCAGGAAGATTGGTTTCAGGTTTATTGAGTCTTCCTGGGAATTTTGTGATATTAGAGGAGTATTTATTATCGATTCAAAATGGTTTTTTTCATGCTTATTCAGAACATAATGCAGGTTGACAAGTTGTGTACTTTGTTAATCGTTTATGTAAATAATTCTTGTTGGAACAATTTAATTTTTACCTTCTTTTGACACTCTTTATTATTGACTTTGTAATTTTGGGTTTTATAGTAATTATGCTGTTCAGAAAATGTCATGCTAACTAAAAAGGCATTATTATTCTAAGAACACTTTTGGTTTTAACGAAGTATTACCTTTGTGAAAACAAAGCTGTTTTTTGTTGAGAAGTCTTAACAGCTACAGAAAACATTTGGTATAGTCTCTGGTGAATATCTCTGCCCCAGTGTACCTGTCAGCTTAATTTGGACACTTGTTCCTGAATTTTTTTCCTCTCATACCCTTTTATCTATTTTCTAATCAGTAAGGGCTTTTCTGTTAATTTGCTTTTCTTACCCCAGTGGTAGAAATTGAGTATTTTTAGGAATCCTCATATTGGTCGCTCATTATTACCTAGTTTTAGTTTAACTTTTTTATGTATATATATTTTATTTTGAAATAAATTCAAAGTTATAGGAACAGTTGCAAAAACAATACAAACCCCATACACAGAACTCCAGCATTACCTGACCCCCCGATACCCTGATCCACTAACTTTAGTATGTTGTCACACTGCTATTTCTTTCCCTCCCTCCTTCCCTCCCTCTCTTTCTCCCTATCATCCATCATCTATTGCTCTGTCTTCTGAACATATGAGAGCAAGCTGCACACGTCCTTGAACAAACACTATAATTCACATGTACAATTTCCATGAACAAGAACATTCTTTTATGCAATCCCGTTAAGTGCAGCTAAGAAGTACTAGAGATTCAACAATGATAAAAAGCTTACATTCTGTATTTCCTTTTCCTTATGTCTCAACTGTGTCCCTTTGAGCCTCCTGTCCTCCATCCTCAGATCCCATCCAGGGCCATCCTTGGCATTCAGTTATCATCTATTTAGACTGTCTTTTTTTTTTTTTTTTTCCTCAATTGTGAAAACATATACACAGCCTAAATCTTCCCATTCCACCCCCTCCCTAGCATTCCATTAGTGGGATTAATCACCTTTAGAATGTTGTAATGCTATCACCTTCCCACCATCCATTACTAGAAATTTCCCTTCATCTCAAACAGCAACCCTACACTCCTTTCTTAACTCCCCATTGCCCCTTCCCCATTTCTCTTAACCCCTACTCTACTTTTCATCTCTATGGTCATATTCTCTGATAATTTCTTTGTATTTACTGTGGGGCTTAAAATTAAACTCTTAAATCCATAACAATCTTGTTTTTCTTTGATACCAACTTAATTTCAATAGGACACATAAACTATATACCTATACTCCTCCATTCCCCCACCTTTATATAGTTCTTGTCAAAAATTACATATTTTACATTGAGTTCAAAACCACTGATTTGTCATTAGAGTTTGTGTATTTTATATCATGTAGAAAGTAAATAGTGGAGTTACAATTCAAAAATTATTGACTTCTATTTGTATTCCATTGTGGTCAGAGATTGTGCTTTGAATATGTTCAATTGTTTGTTTGTTTGTTTTTTAATTTATTGAGGCTTGTTTTATGTCCCAGCATATGGTCCATTCTGGAGAAAGATCCATGATCACTAGAGAAAAATGAGTGTCCCTGATGATTTGGGATGTAAGGTTCTATGTATGTCTGTTAAAATTCTCTGTATCTCTTTCTCCTTTCTTTGTTTCTCTGTTGGTAGGGCCCCTTTAGTATCTGAAGTAGGACAGGTCTTTTATTGGCAAACTCTCTCAGCATTCATTTGTCTGTGAAAAATTTAAGCTGTCCCTCAAATTTGAAGGAGAGTTTTGCTGGATAAAGTATTCTTAGTTGGAAATTTTTCTCTCTCAGAGTTTTAAATATGTCATGCCACTGCCTTCTCGCCTCCATGGTAGCCGCTGAGTAGTCACAACTTAGTCTTATGTTGTTTCCTTTGTATGTGGTGAATTGCTTTTCTCTTGCTGCTTTCAGAACTTGCTCCTTCTCTTCAGTATTTGACAGTCTGATCAGAATATGTCATGGAGTGGGTTTATTTGGATTTCTTCTATTTGGAGTTCGCTGGGCATTTATGCTTTGTGTATTTATATTGTGTAGAAGGTTTGGGAAGTTTTCCCCAACAATTTCTTTGAATACTCTTTCTAGACCTTTACCCTTCTCTTCCCCTTCTGGGACACCAATGAGTCTTAAATTTGGACGTTTTATTTTATCTATCGTATCCCTGAGATCCATTTCGATTTTTTCAATTTTTTTTCTCCATTCTTTCTTTTGTTCTTTCATTTTCTATTCTGTGGATCTCTAGGACACTGAGTCGTTTTTCAGCTTCCTCTAATCTTGTATTATGAGTATCCAGAGTCTTTTTAATTTGGCCAACAGTTTCTTTTATTTCCATAAGATCTTCTATTTTTTTATTTAGCCTTGCAATTTCTTCTTTATGCTCTTCTAGGGTCTTCATGTCCCTTTTATCCTGCTCCATGGTCTTCTTCATGTCTTTTATATCCTGTGCCATGTTTTCATTCCTCGATTGTAATTGTTTGATTAATTGTGCCAAGTACTGTGTCTCTTCTGATATTTTGATTTGGGTGTTTGGGATCAGGTTCTCCATATCGTCTCGTTTTATCATATGCATTAAGATTTTCTGTTGTTTTTGGCTTCTTGGCATTTGCTTTGCTTTATAGGCTTCTTTCAAGTTGTAAAAATAAAAAAAATACCAATCTAATTTTTCAGAAATACAAGTTGGTGGTGTACTTTCTCCAACGAACCAGCAGATGGCATCTGCGAGTCACCTATACCACTCAAGTCAGTTCTCCCCAACTCCATCTCTGTGGTGTGTGGGAAAATGATTTTTGTGGGGTTCAGTTGGTGAACTCAGTTTGGGTTTGTTGTTGGAGCTGTCTGCCCTGAGTGTGGGGCATGTGTGTGGGTGGTTAGGCAAGCAGGGCAGCTTTAATATTCAAACCTCCCAGGTGTTCCCAGAGATTCAAGGCTGTTGCAAGAGTCTAACCTTCATTTCAGTTTTGCCCCAGATTTTCTCTGTCGCTGACCCACAAACTACCGGCATTGATGTAGCATCCCTGGGTTTTCCGAGCAGGTCCCCCTTTTCAGCTGTGGTCTTCCAGGACCTCTGCTGAGGGAAGGCTGTGCTATGTCACTAGTGCGCGTCGTCCCTCAAGGGAAGCCCCGGGCCGCTGGGCCATGCAGGGGCGCTCTCTGCCTGATGCAAAGATTAGCCTATAATTCTTGACTGGTGTAAGTTCTGAATGAAAGGCAGGTAGTAGAGCTGGGCCCCACCCCTTTCCTCTTAGAGAAGATAGATGCCTTAGGGGGAGGTCATTAGCATTTCAATGGTCTCCCTCTGCCTATGCCACACCCCTGTCTGGGTCACAGAACTGGGAACTGAAAATGACTGAGGCTTTCTCCACTGAGTCGAAACAGGAACAGAGCTAGTCCGAGGCGACCCTCCGGCTCTCCAAGGTTAGTCGTCACCCAAAGCCTCTGTCTCATTGTTGGGGATTCATACCTCGTAGTGAGCAGTTCACACTTGCTAATTAAAACCCCAGTTGGAGCTCAGCTGAGCTATATTCGCTTGCTGGGAGAAAGCTTCTCTCTGGCACCATGAGGCTTTGTAGTTTGGGCTGTGGGGGAGGGGTCTCCCGATTTGGATCTGCAGTTCGTTCTTACAGATTTTATGCTGTGATCTCGGGCAATCCTCCCAATTCAGGTTAATGTATGATGAGTGGATGGTCACGTTTGTCCCCCTGCAATTGTTCCGGATTATTTACTAGTTGTTTCTGGTTTTTTTTTCAGTTGTTCCAGGGGGACTACTTAGCTTCCACTTCTCTCTATGCCACCATCTTGGATCTCTCTCTAGTTTAACTTTTATTGGCAGGGACACCTGCTTTTTTAAGGCTAGAATTTGAGAAGAAAATGATGAAAATAGCAATTATTGAGTGCTTATTGTTTATTAGGCTGCTGTGAATGTTTTGTCCCATTTTTCTTTCACAGTATCCTTGCACAGTGGATCTCACTCCCATTTGTTTAACAAAGTTTCAGTGACTCCATCCCAGGCACATGATTAATAAGTGATGGAGTTAGGCTTTAAATCCAGATTTTCTGATGGCAAGACCATTATTCTTCTCCGAATAGTATGCATTTGTTTGCCTGAGAAGTGTTATAGGCCCCGATGGTGAATATTCATCCACTTCAAGTGTTGGTTATTTTCTTTCTCTTTGGTGCACAGCACTTGGCAAAGGGCCATGGCACACACAGGTGTTCAGAATACTTGCTTATGTTATTTGAGCCCATTGTACATTCTTTGCAAAACCTTCCAAACCTTTTCAGGTTCTCTTTTTGATAATCCCATTCATCTGTGTGTATGGAAACATGTTAATTGGATTATAAATTTGATAGACTGTGGAGTTTGTATTTTCCCTCTTCTTTGGTAAAACTTTAGTAGAAAACATTGATTGGCATGCAATGTTGGGAATCCCCTAGATCAAAGTGGGTTAATAATGTAAAGCATTTAGGAAAGTGCCTGGCATTCTTACTCTATTATTAATATGTTGCTTCCTTTCAGAGCTTCAGCTTAGATATAGTTTAAAAGAGCAGTAGATTGGGAAGCAGATCTGAGCTCTGATGATAATTAGCTTTATGTCCTTAAGCAAGCCACCTTACCTTTCTGGGGCTCTGTTTTTTTATCTACTACATAAAGATGAGATTAAAACTCCTCAAGTGCCCTGAAATTCTCTGGGCCTTTGTTTACTAATCTTTAAAACAGAGATAATCCATATCTCACAAAGGAGTTACATGAGCTGAAAGAGAGATGGTAAAGCATGTAATAGATGCTCAGTTCATGTAAGTTTTTTTTCCTGTCGTTTTAAAATGCAGGGGATGCTTTGAACATCCAGGAGACCAAAATGAGCATGGGAGGCAGTATAACATCCTGCCCGAGAGCCAAGTAGACCTATATTCAATCTTGGCTTCACTGTTTATGAAATCAGTAACTCTGAGCAAGTTGCTTAACCTAGAATGAAGATACTAATCATATTTACCCTCAAGATTATTGAGAAGATTACATTAGGAAAAAATTCTTTAAAAGTGCTTAGCAGCGTGAAATTTAAATTTTATAAATTCAGTAAATTTTATTTACATGTGTAATACTTGAGATGGGAAAAATGGATAGTGTACCAGAAAGAGAAAGAGAGTTAAAGTTAAAGATAATGAGGCAGGCCGCCCCAGAGAGAGAGAAAGGCAGCAGGCCCAACACTTACTTCAGTTTTGTCGAGGCCCCTGTTGCAGCAGCTCCCACTTCCTGACTTAAACCTTGTTTGAAGTATTTATTTAATACCTAAGATGAGCTTAATTCTGTTGTCACTTTCTTGATCCTGGATTTAATTGTCAAACTTACTAATTCAGACCTTGACAGACCTTTTGTGTTTTCTCTGACCAGACTGCTTCCCTTCTGTGCATGCCTGGAAGCGGCGAGACCCAGACAGTTACCACACTGATACCGTTTTTCAGAACAGTTTTAACTCTAGTGGTGCAGTTGTTAATGGATAATTGCTTGAGAGAGAGAGAGGTATTAGAGAGAGAGAGAGAGAGAGGGAGAGGTGGGGGGTGGGGGGGTGGGGGGTGAGCTGTGCTCCTGCTCTAGAGCTGAGTTCTGCAAGCATTGTACACCACATTGGATCAACAGGTCATGGCCAGATAATGGAGGAAGGGCAAACTGAGATCAATTTTATAGACCTACTAGTCGCTCCCCTTTGCTCTTTATTTAGGAAAATTATAGCATAGGCTCTTCCAGGATTCCATAGACTTCAGAAGTAGATGTGTCCATTTTGGAGCTTTAAAAAATCTTAAGGGAGTGGCGTTTAAAATGAAATAAAGTAAGGAAATTTGCTGTCCCCTCCTAAGTGCTTTAATCTCAGAAATGGCAGAAGCAAGCATAAAATTATTTTTACACATCAGGAAGAAACATTCCATTCCAGGTTCAAATGGAGGTTTTTCACTTTGGGGAGTGCTGCTGAGACTATAATTATAAACTACAAGCATTCTAGGATTAATTTAAAACTGTTCCTAGGATGAAGATCTTGCAATAAAAATACCATATAGTCTCCCATGTTATCTGTGGCAACCTTCCCTGTGCCAGCTTGGTTAATGAGGGTAACCACTGCCCCGTAGTTTATTGCCAAAACAATGTTTAGACAGTGGTACTGTGAATTCAGCACTTTTCATGAGAATTTTCAGAAATAGTGCTTGAGTGCCTGATACTTGATCAATACATGGAACTTTATGTACAGTTATGTAGCAGGGGAGTGATGTGGAAGACTTCACCTTTTTTCATTCTCACCACCTCTCCTCCCACCTCAGTTTTGTTCTTAAGGAAAATGCAAATCCCATAGGAGAGTAGTCCTTGTTCCCTGACTACCCACCTTCCACCCCATCACTCACCTTTCCCTTCCTCTCTTACTTACTTCACCTGGGCCTAAACAGGGCTGCGTGACTGCAGCCTCAGGAAAGCCCACTGTTAAACTGGAGGACCTTTAAGGTCTTGTCCATTCCTGAGAGTCTACATTAGTAAACTCTCTGGCAGCTACTAAAGTGTAACAGAATTGATGAGCATTCAGCTTTCAAAGGACGGGGTTCTCCAAGCTGGTAGCAGAGAGAACAGGCGCACTGCTTATCCTTGTGGGTAATCGATCACACATCTAACCAAGGGAGTCTATGGGGGCTAGGGGAGGGAAAGCCAGTTTGACCCGTGGCATATATAATTTTTATGATTTGAATTGCTGAAATGACTGTGAGCTCTCAAGTTCAGCATAGATCCCACCACTTCCTGCTTATAGTTTCATAACTAACCTGTTGAGCTTGAACCAAAGTACTTCTATCTTGATGCCTTTTTTGCCTGAGTCTTTTGCCTGCTCTGGCCCCTGACAACATTTGCATTTGTGATCTCTGATTTAGCAAATCACCAATTCATGAACATGTAGGGGACTTCCAGCTTTTTAATGTTAATGAACATTGTTTTAGTGAACATCTTTGCATGGTGTGTACATACTTACAATTAATTCCTGGAAGTCAAATTATTGGGTCAAACTATAAATTCAAAATTCTGATGTTTATTGCCAGATTTCCTAACTTCTTTGTTGTGTGAATTGCCAGTTGTGTAATTTATCTAATTTTCAATGGAATTCGTATTCCTTATGGAATTGTAAGAATTCTTCATATATCAAGTAATATTATGAACCTTTTTTTAACATACATGGTAAAAGTATTTTCCCAGTTTTTAAAATCTTTGTTTATAGTTTCTAACTGTTCAGAAATTTATTTTCATGTATTTTGATTTATCAGCTTTTCCTTTGTGGCTTCTGGACTTTTATGTCCTGTTTAGAATAGTTTTTCACATCCTAAGATTACAAAAATATTAACCCCTGCTTTGTTTTAGAATGTTTATATCCTTTTGTTTTCAATATTTAATCCATCTCAAATTTGTCTTGGTGTAAAGAGTAGATTAGGAATCCAGCTTTATATTTTTCTAAACAGCTAGCCAGTTTTCCTAATAACCAGGTATTTTTGGTACACCTGGTGAATTAGAATTTACCAAATCTTGATGGCTTCTAGTATCTAAAAGTGGCTTGTTTTTACAGATACAAAGTTTCCACTTGAAACTCCGAGTTTCAGTATTTTTCTGTTTTTAAACCTCTAGAAAGGAACTGTGAACAGAACACCATATTGGTTTTGGCATTAACTTTAATGCATCTCAAATAGGCTGATTCTACAGAATCTGAACCAAAGTACTTCTGTCTTGATGCCTTTTTTGCCAAGCAAAATTGATTATTTCTAACCAAAAGACCTTCAGTGCTGGACTGAAAAAAGAGTAAGGATGTCCTCCTAGACTGGGTGCAGGTTATATAATTTGGCTTCAAGTACAATGCTTTTTATTTTTCTCATAAGTTTCTTTCTATTATCTAGCCTCCAATGGTCAATGCCTCTTGTTGCTGGGGCATTTTTTTTGTTGTGTAAATTCAGATCTTCTCTGTCCAAGTCCTAGTAATTGTATCTTTAAATGTTTTTCTTTTTTCTTGGCAGTTTGATAAATAGATGCTAGGAGTCTGTCTTTAAGAATTATTTCCATCTTGCTAAATAAATTTAGCTGTCGGTTTAATTTGTTGTGCTGATGTTTTCAGCCTCACTGATACATCGCTCTTTCACATAGATTCTTCATATAGCTTTAATTAGGGATACTTCCTCTAGTTTGAAAATTTACCTGAGTATCTTGGCAGATTCCTCTTTTGTAGCCATATTCCATTAATTATTAAAGTGCCTTTTAAAGTAGATTTTGTCTTTGATGCTTGTTTTCAAGTGTTCAGGCTTACAGGCGGGGAGGCAGAAGCTGCCATGTAGTTGAAAGAGTTTACATAGTGGTTAAAGCTGCTGGAGACCTTCCGTTAGGGTTCATGTCCCATCTACTCCACCTGTTATGTCACTTTCTAATCCTCAATTTCCTTTTTTGTCAGATGGATACAAGTCACACCTATCTCATAGGGTGGTTGTGAGGATCAAATGAGACAATAAGTTCATGTAAAGAACTTAGGGCAGTATGTAGCCTGCAGTAAGCACTTAATAAGTGTAATTTTTTTTCCTTCTATTGTAGTGCAGGTTTGCTCTTTGATGATGCTGCAATGCCGTTTTTTCCCTCCTAGTTGTAAAAAGAATACTGCCTATTGCAGAAAGTTTAGAAAATGAAGAAGTTTAAACAAGAAAATGTAACCTACAATTTCACCACTCCCCAACAAAAATCACAGTTTACATTTTAACATATTTGCTTCCAGTTTTTTTATATTTATATATTATTTTTCACAGCTGGATCATTCTGCATATATAATCTGGTATTGTGATTTTTTCCACTTAAGATATCATATATATTTTCTCAAATCATTAAAAACATTTAAAATCATCATTTTTAGTGGTTACTTAATAGTACATCTCGGCGTGATGGCTGCTCTTGAGACCCAGGGGGCTGCTGCCGGAGGGGAGGAGGACTGTAGCGGTAACGCGGGGGAGTTGAGGGTGTCCGTGATAAGGACAGTAAGGATTGTATCCTGGAGCCGCTTTCCCTGCCAGAAAATCCAGGTGGCACCACCACTTCAGAAGGTTGTCCATCTGTGCCTTGCATTTTCTGTGAAGAACATTTTCCTGTAGCTGAGCAAGACAAACTTCTAAAGCACATGATTATTGAACATAAGATGGTCATAGCTGATGTCAAGTTGGTTGCTGACTTCCAAAGGCCATAGGCATTCTCCGATTGAGTGGCTCCTTCCAGAAAGGCCAAAATAGACTTTGTAAAAGACCATTCAAGGGACAGTGTTTAGGAATGGGGTCCTTGGAGCCATTTAAGCCAAAAGGGTATTGCCCAAATAACTCTTAGTTTTAGTGCTGAGATGAGGTTGGAAACTAGAAAAAATTTATTATTCAACAAGCTTAAGAGATATATGAGCAGAAAACTGTTGAGGTCAGTGACAGAGGTGCTGAGAGAAAGGGAAGGGGCAGTTAAAAAAGCAGATACAGGTGAGCTTTTGAAGAGCTACCAGCATTGGGCTCATGTTTGAAATGTTCTTTTTGTACGGAATCTGACCTATACAGCCAAGGTCCACAGTGAGCTAAACACCAACCTCGGATCATCTGTGCCAACAGCAGATAACATGGGCAAACATTCCATCTTTTCCAATTCATAGTTTTTGGAACTGGCTGTCCAAGAAAAATCCCTTTGCTTGTGTAGCTGTAGTGGAGACTTATGTGCATATCAATATTGATTGAAAGTTGGGAAGCTTTTTCCTATAGAAACAACATCGTGGCAGCTACTGGCTTGGTATGGTTACAAAAACATTCACTTTGGTATTTCTGGTTAGGTCCCATTTTGAGATATTCTATCTAATTTCCCTACAAAACATTAGAGTAGCCCAGTAATATCCCTGTATGTAAACTCTGTATATCCCAGACTACATCGTTTGTTCTTATGATATGTGTGCAGAGCAACAAGCTGAGGACTATGAAACCATACAGGCCTAGGGTTGAATGCAGGCCTCCTTACAGCAAGCTCTAAGCATCAGTTCCTCATCTATGAAGTGGGGTAACTGGTTTTCGTAAGGTTACTGATGATTATATAAAAGAAGTTAAGTATAGCACCTGCTAGTACCTGAGACATCTTCTGTACCCAATAATGGTAAGCAAGGCTTTAATTATATTTTGATTACCATAAATATATTTGAAATCTTAGTTCTCTACAGCCATAGCTTGAGTTTTCAATAGGCATTTATGCTGGCCTGAAAACCCTGTAATTGTCAGATGTAGAATTTAACTTTTGAGAAAACTTCAAGGTTCTAATTAATCTAAACTTCTATAAAGACAGTTTATTTTTAAATTGAGACAGCCAGAGCACCTACAGGGTATTCTGTTCTCTAGCCCCATCCTCTACAGTTTATCCCTTTCTCAGCTGCCTAGCACTGATATTGAATATCTCTGTGTACCTTCTACGTCAGGCCCCTTATATACATACACGTGCTCGTGTGCATGTATGTATTGTAGTAGTATTCTGGGACCTTTATCATAGATGATACCTAGATATATGTAGTCAGATGTGTTGATTTTGTTTATTTTAGACACTTAATAGGGTAAAGATCTTCTAATTCTTTCATGATTCAAATAATCACTGATTGGCAAAACTATTAGATGAGTTACTCTTTTGTAAGTCTTGTATTCTCAGCTGTTCTATGATGTGAAAGTGTTTTACCATATAAATGCAAATTCCCCTCAGGAATTGCAGATAATATGATCATATATTTTCTCCTATGTGCTTATATATGATAGTAGTTATAGTTGTACTAGTCAATCTCAATTTTTATCATTGATGTTGATCTCATTGATAAATGGTCAGGAAAATAATACAAAGCATTTCCTAGGTCTTAGGGCTAAGGAGTCAAGAATTAAATGTTGGGATCAGTCACCCTGTAAATGCAGTTTTATAATGAAACGAATGCTTTAATTAAAAAGAAAATGGTACATATCAATATAAGTGCTTTCTAAATTATGTAGCTAACATGTACTTTAAATTTGGAAACCTAGATTTTCCATGTCTGCTATTCTCCTAATTCAATAAAATTTCTCCTAATTCAATAAAAAACCCACAAAGAAAAGATGTGATTAATTCAAACTGACAAGAAATGTATCTGAATAAATGCCATTGCTTTTAAATACCTTTTTATATATCCAGTCTCAAGATAATATCCTTCTACAATTTAGGGAATCTAAAAGTTCTTCTCTATAATATGAGTATCAATTAATGTTTGAGATCAAAGTTAAGTTGTAATTTTCTCAATGTTATGTGACTTTTTCCTAACTTCAGAAAAGGAGTTATTTTTAATTTTATACATTTCTAACAAGCTTTTTGTCATATAGGCTGAAAGGTTTGCTTCTTTAAATTTTTTGTGAAAATTTTAAAAACAATGGGTTGGGTGAAGAGAAAACAAGAAGTTCAGTTGGCATGAATTAATTCACTCAACTTTACAGGTTGAGCAATTCTTATATACATTACTTCTTAATATGAGTTGTTGCTTCTGAATGTAATAAGTAAGAAAGGTGATAGTAGATAAGAAATAGCCTTACCTTGTGCTTTACAAGTACACTGTAAGTTTTCATATTAAATGTATTTGTTAGTTTCTTTATTGAAACAAAGCAACAGTGAAATCTCCTGTGGTAGAGGGAATAAAGCAAAGCTGATAATCTTTGCTTTGAGTCCATTTAACATAGTTAGTTATAATGAGCTGATTTTATCAGTAGTTAAAAATGTCCCAGAATATAAATGTTAAAAACTCTTTAATACTTATATATTTTAATATAGTTAATGTAATATATTTAATATACTAGCTGATATATTTGCACTAGCTGATATATTTTAATAAACTTTATATGTAAATTCCAAAAAAAAAAAAAAAGTACATCTCATTATATTATCTTGATTGACT
The DNA here is from genome assembly GCF_015220235.1 of Choloepus didactylus. NCBI lineage: Eukaryota > Metazoa > Chordata > Mammalia > Pilosa > Megalonychidae > Choloepus > Choloepus didactylus. The sequence continues at coordinate 48,872,994 of NC_051325.1, forward strand.
TAATTTTTCTCTTTTTATTTGGCATTTAGTATTTTTGGCTTTTTTGTGTTGAAGCTAGGCTGCTTTTAGATCACTGTAACTCATTAAGCCCGTCTTTCTTATTGTTACTGAGAGGTTTAGGAGTTGAGGCTTCATGTTTGCTTTTGTTGTGTTTTTTGTTGTTGTTGATCTGTTGTGTGTGAATTAAGCCAGGATTTTAAAATCAAACGTTATGCTCTCAGACTCTTGCCATCACTTTTCTAGACAATCTCTTTCCTTGTTTGCTTTCTAACCTTTTTTTGATGAGTTTCTTTTTATACTCCTATGCTGTAAGAAAGGTGAATGGAAACCACAATCAGTATTTAGGTCTGTGTCTGACAGTGCCATGTGGATGCACAGGAGCTAGCCAGATAAACAGCAGTTGCACGTTGATGGATCTTTACTGAGGTGATCTTGCTGAGCAGTTTCTGGAGAGAAGAATGTCCCAAATTGTTCTTGACAAGGTAGACTATTTTTATTTCGGATGTCTTATTTTTCCTGTAAAGCTGGGTTTAAGGTATGTTGGGGTTGAATTCATTTGTATATGGGAATATAATGAGATCTTGTACTTTTTACTTTTAGAAAACCAGCCACAAATAGCAGTCTGAAAAAGAAATATGTATCCAAAATTGCCAGGGAAACCTGCTGTTTAGGTATGCTTTCTGAGAAACCACATGGCAAATGAATGTGGTCTTTGTCTCAGAAACACAGTAGCCTGGTTCTGCTGGTAAATTGCACTAGCTGATTTGAGGTTGGTTTTTAACTCAGTTATTGAAGTTGTTCTGAGGGTAAGACTTAAATGCTTGTGGTTTGTGACCCTAGGAGGTTGTTTAAAACAGTGTCAGCCTGCATGCATGAGCTTGACAGTGTTTTTCATTTCCTTTGTTCTGAGATTGCTTGATCTGTGGCTGTTTGGCAGCCTTCTTCTTTAAAGTTCATTCTTCAAGGCTAATTATTCTCTGATGGTAAGCCAGAGAGCTGAGTCCAGACTGTTGGTTTTGTGAATTTTGGTAGAGGCAGTGTGAATAGTGATAAGAAATAATTTAGACCCAGATGGCTTAGAACAGAAGATCAGAAAGGGATCCTAAGAACTGCAAACCAGTATCTTGGTACCTTAGGCCCTAGGAAGGGCTATCCCAAGGTCACTTCCGTGTGGCTTAAGTGGAAGCACAGCTGACAAGTAGGCATGTGTCTTGAATTCCCAGAAGCCATCGTCTTTCTCAATAAGCTGTTCCAACACTGTATTGGTCAGAGAATGATAGGCTTTCAGGATTGAAAAGAGGCCTTAAAGGGCATATGTTCCAGCCTCCTGCTGCTGCATCTCCAACAAGAGGCATCATCCAAAGTTTTCTTGACCACCTCTGTTCATTTCTGAGAAGGGGCAGTTGTAGAAATTGGGAAGTTGTCCATACCATTACCCAAAAACTCTGCCTGACAGTACTGCTTTTTTTGTTGTTGTTTAATTTCAGTCAAAATTCAACCCCAAGGGGTGACAGTGTGATTGTGAAGACCTTGTGGATCACACCCCCTTTATCTAGTGTATGGATGAGTGGAGGAATGGGGATAAAAACTAAAGGACAAATGGGGTGGGATGGGGGGATGATTTGGGTGTTTTTTTTCACTTTTATTTTTTATTCTTGTTCTGGTTCTTTCTGATGTAAGGAAAATGTTCAGAGATAGATTGTGGTGACGAACGCATAACTATGTTATCATACTGTGGACAGTGGATTGTATATCATGGATGATTGTATGGTGTGTGAATGTATTTCAATAAAACTGAATTTAATTAAAAAAAAAAAAAATTCGACCCCAAGGAAAGTCTGCCCATGAGTTTATTTTGATTATTTCTCACAGAAACCTTACAGAAGGTTAATTGGGATTATCTGGATTTTTCATTTTGCAGAGAGGGAAAGCTAAAGTCTCTTGTCCCCAACCACTCAGAATTACGATAACTTGGCTTGAGGTAAAACTCACCAGCCTTATGCTTACTCACTGTTACTGAGGCAAGCAATTAAATCTTGGATACTGGCTGTATTCTGGTGATGCTTAGCTTATGGGCTTTCGTGATGTATTTGCATTTCATTCTATTTATTTAAATAAAATGAATGCAAAAGAACCTAACATAGTAGATATTAGGTGATGTTTTCGTTCAAAGTACAAACTCTAGAATCAGACAGAACAAGATTTCAGTTTTGGTCTCTGCCACTTGCTGACTGTGTAACCTCAGACAAATTATGTAATTCTTTTGAACCTCTAATTTCCCATCTAGAATGGGGTTAATAATTGCAACCATAGAATTTAGTAAAGATCTATGAGACAATGTTTGTAGAGCACTTAATATAGAGACCAGCTAATGAATGGTTAATAAATATTCAAAAAATGTTGGCTTTTAGTACTGTTATTATTGCTATAATCATTATACAGCAAGGTCCTTAACTCTTGCCTTCTCACCAAGGCACATGGGCAGGGCTTCTGCTCACCCTTCTATCCTTCCTTTCTTTGTTTTATTTCTCTCTCTGTGAAACTACCCTTGGTGCTCATTTAAACCTGACTTACTGGGAATAACATTATTAGCATTATTGAGGTGGGGGGGCAGGGCAGGCGCATGAACCATAAAAACAATGCTTCTGGCTCCTGAGGATTTCAATCCCCTTTCAACTGGAGAAAGCTTCCAGTTATCTCACTTAGTCTGCCCTGTTGCCAGAACTGGAAGTTGGGAGTTAGCTTTTTTTTTTTTTTCCCCCTGCTTACAGGGAACATGTCTTTGCTCAATAATATTAGTTACCTGTATTTTCAAAAATTGTTTTGTCCTTTGTGGCTCTATCATTTGAATACATGTTTTTAACCATCTAGCTTATCATAACTACTTGTCCTTTGGCTCAGATTTCTTAGTTCTTGGTCTTTTTCAGTCTTGTAACAGGTTAATGTGGTTTTTCTCCCCTAGAATTCTTGATTTCATCTAAGTTTGTGAATTTATTGGCATACAGTTTTTAATCTTTAAATTTGCTGTATCTATAGTTACATCTCATTTTTCATTCCTAATATTTGTTCCTTTTGTTTCTTGATCAAACTTACCAGAGGTTTTCAATTTTTTTAATCATTTTAAAGAACCAGCTTTTGGTTTTGCTGATCTTTGCTATTGAACATTAGCTTTTGAATTCATTAACTTCTGTTCTTACCTTTATCATTTTCTTCTTTCTTTTCTACTTTCTGTGGGTTTATTCTGTTTTCTTTTTTTTTTTTCTTTCTTTCTTTCTTTCTTCACTTGGACAATTAAGGTTATTAATCTTCAATCATTTATCTTTTAAAATATGTGTATGCATTTAAAGCCGTAAAATTCCCTTTAAGTATTACTTTAACTGCCTTCCATTATTTTTTATATATAGTTTTGTGGTTTTTAAATTTGGGTTTTTTGATATTTAATTTCTTTACCACAAAACTCACTCCTTTTAAGTGTACAGTTTGATGAGATTTGACAAATATATACAGTAGTGTAAATACCACTATATTCAAGATATAGTGCATTTCTATCACCCCTAAAAGTTCCCTCTTGCTCGGTTTTTTGTTTCTATAGTTTTGTACTCAGATGTCATGACAATGGAATCATGCAGCATATAGTCTTTGGTGTTTGACTTTTTTCACTTCACATGCTGTTTTGCAATTCATCCATGTTGTTGCTTGTATCTGGAATTTTTTCCTTTTTAGTGCTGAGTAGTTTCAATTGTATAAATATACCGTAATTTTTTATTTGCTATTAATACAGTTTTCAGTGAGAGAAAATGAGAGGTGTTTTTTTTTCCTCCACTGGGCTATAAATATACATATCCAGACTATTCTGGATTTGAAATTATTTTGGCTTTAAACTTTCATTTGGTGTTTGGCATTTTGGAATTTTTTCCATTAGTGGGCAAGCATGTGCCCATATGTATTCACTTGTACCCTTCCCTCCTATAGTAGTCTGGATTCAATCAGGAAACCACATGGTAGTTTAAAAAGGGGAAGTTTAATATAAAGAATAATTAACTATGATAAAAGAGTAACTATAACATATAAGGAAACTCTATATGGCATCTTAGGGCTGAGGGAGAATACCCAAATAAGGACAAACTTGCCAGGGCTTCAGACCTCTTTGGGGAAGGTGTGGTTCAGTCCATGCAATGGCAAAGAATTTCTTTGGTTTGATGAAACCGCAACTGGCCCAAAGTCTCTGGGAAAGCATTTGGCTACTCTGGAGTGCAGATGGGGAGCAGTGATCAGCCACAGTAGGTGGGTGTGCAGTGGGCATTGGCAGGGGAGGGGAGGGGACTTGCAGAAGGAGCGCCACAGGCTTCTGTGTACAAGGCCACGTCAGGGCTTACAGAGGGGGTTGGCACTGGCACAGAACAGGAGGCCTCCAGAACATACGACCCTCTCGGGGGCTCTTGGTGTCCATCTCGAGAGGGCTGCTGAAAGGTTGTGGTCAGGCTGAGGCTGCAAGGTTGCAGCCAGACTGTGTTCTGGGCCATGGCTGGGGCCGTACCCCACTGACTGTCCTCAATACCCATACTGCCACCCCACGCTGGAAACTTGAGAGAGCCTCTTCACCCCCTGCAATGTCTCTCCAGTTTCACCACTGAGAAAGCTTCACATCACTTGCACTTTAAAGGATAAGCACTTAAAGGAATTTTGTTGTTTACACAGAAGATATATAGAAGGATGCTGAGAGGCATTATACTCTCCTGTTCTTTTTAAAAGTGCTGCTTTCAAGTCAGAAGCTGTAATAACCATATGCTTGTGCTGTTAACAATCAGACAATTCATGAGGGGAAAAGGGTTCATAAAAATTAGAACTTAATAAACTTTCAGATAACAAGGAATATGTTTACAGATCTGTATCAACATCATATTAATTATGAATAAGACCTTCCCATGTTATCTTACTGTCCGTGATATATAGACATCATAGCATTATCACTATTCTCCCCTCTCCCATCATTACCGATTCTGAGTTGTATGTCAGACTCCAGAGGAGAGACAGTGCCTTTTTTCCAAATGCTTGCTCACTTGTAAAAATCATTTAGGATGCAAATTATAGAGAGCATTTCATACCAGAAGAGCTATGTGTTTTCAACCCTGAGCTTGTGAATATGGTGATCAGATCATACTTTCCAAACCAGAACGTTAGGGCACATGGGCTTTGCAAAGAATTTTTTCTGGTGTGTGAATTTATACACATTCAAAAAGTATTACCTAGGCATAAATTGTCACATTTGATTATCCATAACAATTAAATACTTGTTGAAAGGAGTAAAGTTTCATCAAATAGGACTATCCCAAAATATCTAGGACATATACATACTAATGCTTTTATGGAATAAGTTACAAAACCATCTTTTTCAGACAGTCTTAAATCAGAAAAATGAAAGAAAAAAATGACAGAATAATTCCTATTTTAGTAGTTGTGTGATCGTGGCAGATTTGAAAGTCTTAAACACACACAGCTCTATCTAGACAATTTATGTTCTTGACACCATAGGGGATTCAGATCCCAAGACTTTACAGCTGTTTTAGAAGGATTCTCACATACGTTGCAGGTTGAACTCGCTGTCTGCTTTTGTTTCAGAATTCTTTCTTCTCAAAGGAGTGCTTGAGAGAATGTTTCTTTTTAGGTATTCAGATTGTGAATCTCTGTCCCATCAACTGGGAAAGCCCAGCAGTCACAGGGCTTACAGAGTTTGTATGCTTTTCAGAAACCGAGTGCTATTTACTTATGTTTTCCCACTTTCTTAATGTCCAGATTGTAAAAATTCAGTCTTATAAAATAGCTATCTCAGCTTGTATGTGCATTCTTGACTAGTTTTATACAAACATTTGTTCTTTTATTGTATTCAGAATTGGAACTTATTTATTCTGAAGATACCTTTTAGGAGTACATTTATTAAATAAAGCAAAATCAATTTGCATTTTGGCTTTCAGATTATGTTTGGGGTTCTTTGGGTTTCTTTAATTTGGCAGGAAGAGAGGAAAAAAGCCTGGCCTTTTTGCTGTCTTGGAAATTTCCAGCCCTCAAGAAAGGGTACAGAGGCACAACTTGCAGGGATTCTTATGTGATTAGCTGTCTCTTTATCTGAATTATTAAGCTACATTAAAACAGTAATTTGGTGCAGTTGATGTTTTAGGGTTTTCACATCTTCTAAAAGATTAATATCCTTACAATAATGATGATATACTTTTGCTGTCTCCCTTTAATGCTTTCAAATATAGGAGCATCGTATGCTGTCCACTTCTTGCACTCTGCCTTCTTTAGGCATTCACAATTATTCTAGGAGGTTCTGTGTTTACCAGCTTCCTAAGAGTTTTCCTCACCCAGTTTGGCTTCCATAAGGGTGAAATTTACACACCAATTTAGAGCTACTCTTAAAAAAGGGTTTTTCTTAAAGAGCAGTCATTAAGCAACCAGGACTAGAGTAGATTTATGTCTGTTTTTCCTTGTAATTTTATTGCAATCATGACACTGAATGGGCTTTTCATTTTGATTTTGGCATGCAGGGGTCAATTTTGAGTAATTGACGTAACCTTATTTAACAAACTTAATATCCTCTTAGACTTATAATATTGATTATATTCTTTCAAAGCTTCTGAAAAGCCAAGTATCTTATTAGTGATTAAGGGAAATCAGTAAAAAATCAGCATCATTTCCAAAAAAAAAAAAAGGCTTAAAGATTAAGGATACATTCCTTTATTAAATGTTTATTGAGAACTCATATCCACTGTCCTGGCTCACTGAAGGTATGTATATAAGACAGTCCCTACTCTAATAGCTCCCACCTTAGTAAAAGAAAAAGGGTAGTAGAATGGAGAGAGTAGCTGGAGGATGAGCTGGGCTGGATGATTGAATAAGCATTTTAAGCAGAAGACAGAGAATTATATTCAGCAGAAACACAAAGGTATGAAAAAACATGGTATCTCAAAGGATTTTGAGTAGTTATTAATAATATTGGCAAATGAGCTCATACTTAAGAGCGTTTTCATTTACCTAGATAACTTTGTTAGTTCCTTGTATTTTTGAAATAATAACATTTGCATTTCAACTTTAAAAATTTTACAATTCAGGCTTTTCTCTAGATTGACCACCCCTTCTCTGAACTATGCATATATAAGAAAGTAAAGTCCTTGTGTTAGAGACTTAACCACAGGGATTCTCTCAGCTCCTGTGTAGTAGACTTGGGCTTTGCAGTCAGACACCCTAGGGTGAGCTTGGATTCTAACTCAACCACTTGTGGGTTCTGGGACCTTGGATCAATTTCTTTATCTCTCTGAGCCTTAGTTTTCTGAACTATTGTGAGTATCACAGGGGATAATGCATGTAAAATGCTGAGCACAAAGCCTAGTACACAGTATCCAGTTAAAGGTAGCTCTCAATAAATTATTATCAGCAATCATTAGGAACTTGGTAATGCCTCAGATTGTACCTTGTTTTCATGACACTTTGAGTGTCACCCACTCCCCTCCATCGTCCCTACTCCTGCACCAGTCCAGGCCTAGCACAAGTGTCTGGCAGAACAGACACTCGCTACATCTTTATAATTAAAGATATAAGGCTAGATAGTAGGAATGCATTGACTTTGGGGGATCATTGTTCTTTTGTATTTGGGGGTGTGAAAGTTCATCATGGGTTTTTACAGTGGAGAGCCAGCATCATAATAGTAGTAAAAATCTGGATTTGATCAAAATTTTATTACATTTGGCCAGAGGCCATTTATATAAAACACCCAGAACAACAACAAAAAAAAATTTGTGATTTTCAGACTAAGTGTTAGAAGGTCATGCCAGAAATAATTGGAGCAAATTCTGTACTTGCAGAAGTACTATTTCAAAGATTAATTTTGTTATATAAATTTTTGAATGATTTTCAACAAATAACTAACAATATGCAAATAGTACACTTTATAGTATAGCAAAACCCCATTGTTTTAAAACATCTTTTGCTTTTTGTGGTTGTGGTTTATGATTTACCAAACCATATCATTTACACACACACACTATGTACTGAAACCCCCCTATGTGCAAGGCCCTGTCTTTAGATTGCTTGAGTTCAGTCTTCTGACTCGGGTCAGAGCTCTTGGCATTAGGTTAGAATGCCTGCTTGGCAATTTTTGGGTTTTTCTCAGGCATAAGGGGTTTATTTCATCCAAGTCTTATTGGTAAATATTTTGTACATACAGTCATATTTTCTTTGGTTCGAATTCAGATGACAGGAATTCTATGTGTTGACTAGAAGTAATTACAAACCCAAAATGGAATTGAAATAATCATTAACTGATACTAGTTTTGTTATTTTTGTACCTTATTGGAGAAGCATTAGGAAGATTTTATAGGGGACTGAAGGAAGCATAATTTGTCCTGACCATAATTTGAAACAGGAAATTTCTCATTAAAATTTTCAGAAGGTTCATTTAAGGAGCAGGATCTCTTTTAACTGAATGGTCTGGTACTTACTTAATCCACACATGCTGTGATTTGGGAGTCAGCTTCCTTGCTTTTCTGGTTGGCTGTCTTTTCACTCATCTGCTGAGAGATTACTGCGTCACCTGGGAATTTTATCTTACTAGCGTCACCTCCCCAAACTAGAGTCTACTCCTAGGTGTATATGAGTTCACGTCAAAAAAGGATGAGTGTCCTTGGTGGAACTAAATTAATGTCCTAGGTGCCTTTGACTGTCCTTTTTACATTTTCTCTCTCACATTTTTGCTAACTTTCTAGTGGTTGGAGTTGAAGGTATTGAATGGCATATTTATGACTTCATTTGACTTTTTAGCTTCTCTCAAACTTCTCTGTCATCTTGCTAAATTCCAAAGGTATTTTCTTTCCTCATTCTTAGCCACAGTAAAGCATCACCTGTGATGGAGGAATTGGCCTAACTCACCCAGCCAGAAGGGAGAATGTGTTTGAGAAATACTGTTTGTGACAATGGAGACACAATTGAGTTCTCAAGTACATTATGTGGAACTGAAGCTTGTCCTTAGAAGTTTGGGAAGTCTCTCCTTGATGTTTTTGTTTTTTGTTTTTGCGGGGGTGGGGAGCATCGCATAACACCATTTGTGCAATAGACTTCTGGGGTGAGACTTCTTAAAAGCGTAGGAGCAGAACTTGAAATAGGTCTAAACGTGTACCTTGGATGTGGATGACACCTGTTTCTTCACCAGGGACCTTATTGCCAGAGGCAGGAGGAAGTTCCATTGTACATTCTAATTTATTTAGTTTAGCTTGACTCTGCTGATTCATGATAAGCTGTCTCTGTAATTCCTTTGAATTATCTCTTGTGATGAAACGAAGCTGGATTTCCTCAGCTGATCCCCAGGCCAGCTGTACAACCAATATCAGCACAGTATAATTCAGAACTTCAGAATTGCTAAGTCTATTCAAGAAGAAATCAGTTCCCCTTAGCCTTCTGAACCGATGCTGGGAATCTGAGGATTTTTCTGTGGTCTGGCCCAATGGAAACAAGCCAGAATCATCTGATTTGGGGCTTCTCACACAGAATTATCTAGAGAAGGCTCGGTGTGTGTGTTGTGTGTCCTGCACCATATTGCAAGCTCATCCAGCTCAGTTCTCACAGCAACAGCAGCTACTATTTCTGTTGATTACTTATTTCCTAAAAAAGGATGTCAGGTGGTAGTGCCCAATATTTTCTGTGTGCACAGATACTATGTTTTATATTTTACTAATACCTCTATATCTCACATCATCCCTATAGGGTAAATACTGTTGTCTTCAATGAAATAGATGAGGAAACTGAGACACATATTAGGTGACTCACCCAGGGACATCCAGCTACCAAGGGCAGAGCTCTCATGGGAACCCAGGACCATCTGACTCAAAGCCAGTGCTCTTGGCCCTAAATTCAGCTGCTTCCCTGAAAGATACTGTCCTTTATATTCATTTAGCCCAACACTATTCCTGACCTAGTATAGCTGTCAGTAATGTTAATTGATTTGGTTTTAGTCATCTTCATTCAGTAACCTCAGATTGAGTCCTCAGATTGAAACTCAGCAGCAGCAGTGCCATGCATGTAGTAGGCACTCAGCATTTTTATACAAGGAAAGGCAGTGAAAAGGCAGCACCATCCGTTTTACAGATGAGGCAACTGAATCTAGAGGTGACATAACTTGCCTGAGGTCACCCAGCACAGCCAGTGGTGGCTTTTTTTAATGAGAGTACTGTGCTAAATTCATAACTCATCCAGGCTTCACACATTTTTCACTAACAGTGCCCCATTTCCAGAAACCTTTTTAGTGATGGGTATAAACTGTTCTGGCTACTTGCTGTATCACTTTGGGTATGGTGAAACTAAAAAAAAAAAAAGGGCAGGAAATGATAGCTTATCCAAAGAAACAAGATAAAAATCCAGAAACCATCAATGAAGAAGACCAGACTTTGGAAATATTGAACAAAGACTTTTAAAAAAATAATCCTCAGTATGCTCAAGGATGTAAAGGAAAACAAAAAGAAAGAACTAAAGAATTTCAGGAAATCAACAATTAAACAGTATAAGAATCTCAATAAAGGGATAGAAATTTTAAAAAGGAACCAAACAAATACTGGAGTTGAAGACCACAATAATTGAAGTGAAAAATTTCTTAGAAAGTTTCCATAGCAGATTGGAGCTGGCAGAAGAAAGAATCCATGAATTTGAACACAAGACAGTTGAGATGATTCAGGCTGAGGAGCAAAAAGAAAAAGGAATTTTAAAAAGTGGGCAAAGGGCCCTGCCCTGATCAAAATGGCCAATTGAGATGCTTCAAGGCTCTGTTCTCCTACAGAAGCTTTGAATAACCAGCAAGAACTGTCAGAAACTTCATTCTCAGGGCTCCAGAAACAGAGGATTGCAGCAGTGGGGTAAACACCAAATCAAGAAAAAGGCTTCTTAAAAGTGGCAGAGTCTCGTGGCACCCTGGCTTGTCCTTCCCCAACTCGCACTGACTTAACGCGAAGCTGACAAGCATTCCTAGTGCAGATCCCTGGTTCCAGTTCCAGAGGGAGCAGAGTGGCCCTTGTGCACATGCTGGGAGCATCTGTGTCTGGCCTAGTCTGTTTAATACTGGCCTGAGGGACTTGCTGTCCCAGAACTTGCCCTTGCATCTCAGAGACCACAGTAACAAAAATTAAAAATGTTTGTGGAGTTGAAGACCACAGTAACAAAAACTAAAAATTTCCTGGTGGGGTTCAACAGCAGAATGGAGCTGGCAGAAGAAAAAAATCAGAGAACTTGAAGATAAGACAGTTGAAATCATTCAGTCTGAGGAAGAGAAAGAAGAAAGAATGAAGAAAAGTGAACAGAGCTTGAGGAACATGTGGGATACTATCAAGTATGCCAGTATATGCATGTGAGGGTCCCAGAAGGAGAAGAAAGAGAGAAAGGGGTAGAGAGAATATTCTAGAAAATAATAGTTTGAAACTTCCCAAATTTAGTGAAAGACTTGAATATATACATCCATGACATTCAAAACTCCAAATAGGATAAACCCATATATACCCATACTGCAGCATATTCTAATCGGACGGTCGAATGCCAAAGACAAAGAGAATCCTGAAAGCTGCAAGAGAGAAGCAACGTGTCACATACAGTGGAGCCCCAATAAGATTAAGAAAGAATGAAATCACAACGATGATAGTGGAGATAAATTAAGTAGAGAGTAAAAAAAAGAAAAATAGTCAACAAACCGAAAAGTTGGTTCTTTGAAAAGATTGATAAAATTGATTTTTAACTAGAGTGACACAGAAAAGAATAGAGAGTATACAAACAACTAAAATCAGAAATGAAACGGAGGACATTACCACCAACCCCACATAAATAGATAAGGGTTATAAGAGGATACTATGAACAATTGTGCATGAACATTAGATAACCTAATTGAAATGTGCAAACTCCCATAAACACAAAACTGTCTACACCAACTCAAGAAGAAATGGAAGATCTCAATAGACCAATGATGAGTAAAGAGATAAAATTAGTAATCAAATACCTCCAAAGAAAGAAAAACCCAGGACTGGATGGCGTTACTGGTGAATTTTACCGAACATTCCAAAAAGAATTAACACCAATCCTATTCAAGCTCTTCAAAAAAACTGAAGAAGAGGGAACTCTTCCTAATTCATTCTGTGAGGGCAACATCACCCCAATACTAAAGCCGGATTAAGATACAACAAGAAAATTACAGACCAATATCCCTAATGAATATATTTGCAAAACTCCTCATGAAAATACTAGCAAACTGAATTTAACAGCACATTAAAAGAATTATACACCATAATCAAGGGGGACTTATCCAAGATATGCAAGTGTGGTTCGACATTTTATACACCATAATCAAGGGGGACTTATCCAAGATATGCAAGTATGGTTCGACGTAAGAAAATCAATTAACATCATATGCCACATTACAAAACAAAGGGAAAAAACCTGTCATTATCTCAATGGACACAGGAAAGGCATTTGACAAATTCTAGCATCCCTTGATAAAAACACTTAGAAAACTAGGAAGAGAAGGAAACTTCCCCAGCCTGATAGTGGGGGGTTTATCCTTGATATGCAAGGGTGGTTCTACATCAGCAGATCAGTTAATGCAATACACCAGATTAACAGTGCCAAGTCCACTCAGTGGGAAGAGAATAGTCTCTTCAGCAAATGGTGCTGAGAAAATTGGATATCCATATGAAAAGAGGATCCCTACCTCACACCATATAGAAAGTTAACTGAATATGGATCAAAGACCTAAATATAAGAACCAAAACTACAAAATTCCTAGAAGGAAGCATAGGGAAGCATCTGCAGGACCATTAGGCAAGGGTTTCTTAGACATTACACCGAAAGTATGAGCAATAAAAGAAAAAATAGATTAATGGGACTTCATCAGAATTTAAAACCTTTGTGCATCAGAGGACTTTATCTTGAAAGTAAAAAGACAGCCTAGAGAATGGGAGAAAATATTTGGAAACCACGTATCCGATAAGGGCTTAATATCCAGAATATATAAAGAAATACTACAATTCAACAACAAAAAAGACAAACAACCCAATTTAAAAATGAGCTATAGTTAATAGTATAATTATAATAATATTGTTTCATTACTTGTAACAAATGTACCACATTAATGAAAAGTGTTAATAATAGGGAAAACTATGTGTGAGGGGGTTATATGAGAAGTCATATTTTCTGCATGATTTTTCTATAAACCTGCAACTTCTATAATTAAAAATAAAGTAAAAAATAATAACCACAAGGTGCCATGATTATTTTGGAGGAAATGGACTAGGGGCTGAGATAGAGAATAATGGAGAGGGTGACCTTTCTACATCAGATGGTCCCAGAAAGCTTAGTCACCTTATCTGAAGAGTTGACATCTGAGCTAAGACCTAAATGATAAGGAAGAACTGGGGTTGTGCCATCCAGGCAGAAAGATTATTAACTGTATAGGCCTTTGATGCTGAAAACATGTACCCCATTTGAGGATCTAAAATAAAGTGTGGTAAAGGGGAGAGTGGTGGGTAATGAACTTGGAGGGGAAGGTACGCCCAGAGATGTAGAACTTTATGGTCCTTGGTGAGTTTTTTGGATTTTACTGTAAGTGCAGTAGGAAACATAAGGGTGGCATGATCTGATTCATTTATATATTTTAATTATGCTTGTTGCTATGAAATGACAGGGGCCTGGACTAAGGGGTTGGAGGTGGAGAAGGAAAAAAAGTGGTTGAAATTGAGTTGTTCTGGTACTTCAGAGATTAGATCGATAGACTGCTGAAGGATTAGATGTGGGCATGGGGATGGTGTGGGAAAGGAAGAATGAAGGATGATTTTGAACACTTGGAAGAATGGAGGTACTATTCCTAAAATAGGGAAAGACTGGGAAGAGGCTCAGGGATAAGGCAGAGATGGGAATAAAGAGGTTTGTCTTAGACGTGTTAAGTTGCAGATTTCCATGGGTTAATCAGGGCCCAAAATATCCAATAGGATCTGATCTGGATATGTGAGCTTGGAGTTCAGAGATTTCTGGGCTAGAGAAATCTTTTTCTCTGGGCTAGAGAAATTTCTGTGGGTGTCACATTATATAGAGGGTGTTTAAATACAAGGAAATGGACAAGATACTAAATGGTGGGCTTATTTTCCTTACCTAGTGAAAATATCTCAGGCTCATTTGAGAATTTGCCCCTTGAGGATGCTAGCCATAGCCAAACTGTAGAACCACAGTTATTTTACCACGAGATCGCCATTTGAAATTTATTTATACCACCAAGGATCAGGAAGGTGAAATGCTACACTTGGCGCCATAAAACCATCCTCTGAGCTTGTTTTTTCAGAAAAATCCATATCTGGATGGTGTGACCTCAGCAGTGACTGAGTGGCTGTGTTCTGATAGGTCAGGTGTAATTTAAGCCCCAAAGACTTTAGAGCAAGTAAATTAGTCTGAAGGTGGCTGAGATGAAGCAAGGGTGCTTATTGTTGTCCCCAGATCAGAATCTAGGGCAGCAGAGCTGCATAGAAATTGCAAGTCTGGAAGAAGCTTTGACCAGAGACTGGAAGCAGTTATTTTGTGAGAATTTTGCTAAAATGAAAACAAAAAGAAGACGTAGAATCATGCTTTTCAAAATTGAGGGTTTTTAAGAAACCTCTGAATAGCTTAATTAAAATGCAAATCCTGTGTCTTACCTGCCAGATAGTTTAAGTAATTCTGGGTTGGGGATCAAGAATTTGTATTTTTAACAAGAGATTCTGATGCATAGATCATACGTTGAGAAACATTGAATTGCGATCGACCTCTGAAATCGTCTAGGCAGCCCCCTTTTCCAAATGGGGAACTAAGGCCTAGGGAGAAGGGACTTATCCAAAGTTGCAGACAAAGTTGGAAAGCTAGTGCAGTTCCTGTAATTTAAATTTCTTCATTTGCATTTTTGCTTTTCATCCTAACGAATGGATAAAAAACAAGTTTCCCCTAACAGCCTATTTGGGGGCTCCCCATGTTCAGACTCCATGCAGACTAGCCCCTCTATTAGCACTGTTTTTCTGCAAAAGGGGACAGGTAATTATTTGCTTGACATAATTCACTTCTCCCTCCATGGCTACCACCCAAGTCTAAGGTTACCACAATTTCTCACCTGGATTCTTGCAATGTCCTTGTAAGTACACTTCCTGCTTTCTTTGTCCCCATTCAATTTATTTTCCACATAGCAGCCAGAGATGTCTCTCCTTTGCTTAAAACCCTCCAATGGCTTATTTTTTCACTCTGAGTAAAAGCCAAGTTCTTAAACTAAAAGACGGCAAGATGACATTATCTGCCACCTCTCTTTGTTCTCTTCACTCTTTACACACCTTCTTACGATTTATCAAATATGTTAAGCATTGTTGGGCCTTAGGAACTTGCATTTGCTGTTTCCTCTGCATGGCACTTTCCCCAAATACCCACATGGCTTCTTAATTTCTTTGGGTCTGTGTTCAAATGTCAGCTAATCTGAGAGGCCTTCCTTGACCATTTTATGTAAAGTAGTATCCCTTGTGCCAATACACTGTATCTTCCTTTCCTTGCTTTTCTGTCATAGTATCCCCTCCTCCACTTTTACTATTACATATTTGCTTATTATCTGTCAAACCCTCCATGTACCCCAGCCCACTGAGAATGTAAGTTCCAGAAGAGGAAGGGCTTGGATTGGTTCACTGCTATGTCCCCAGCACGTGAACAGTGTCTGGTCCTAGTAAACACTCTATATTTGTTGATGAATGAATGAGTGAATTCCAGTCTTGGATTTTTGAAGCCTCTCCCTGTCTTCCTGTTCTCCTGACTCTTCAGACACATGGTGACAATTTCCCAAGTATGGGGAGCTAGTAGCTAACATTTATTGAATACTTATTCAGTGCCAGATACATTGCTTAGAGCTTTACATGCATTATCTAGTTTGATCCTCATGATACTAGGAGGTAAGTAGTATTATTCTTATTTTACTGATGAGGAACTGAAGCAACAAGAGACTAACTTGCTAATATACTTTGCTAATATGGGGTATGACTGCGTCTGGCATTCAAGCAGCCTGACTCTAACCTTGTGTTCTTAGCCACAAAGTTTGGGTGGCAGGAGCTTCTGTGAGGTTTTAGACTAACTGCTGTAGATTGGGTAGACCCAGACAGGTGAGCAAAAGAAGAGTGAAGAGGCCATAGCAATGATGGCCAAAGGGAGAAAGAATTTTGAAAACATCCTTCATATTTTTAAACTGACATCTAGAAGCTTCCATCATAAATTCAAATAGTTGCAAAGGATATAAATTCTGGCAAGTTGTAGACACTTTCATTTTAAAAATAAAACCAAGTCACTTACAAGATATCCAACAGAATCTACATATCATAACAACTGAATAACCATCATGATAAATTTTTTTAAAATGCATGAATGACCTCTTTAACAATATGAAATTCCATATTGTTCTTTTATCACTCTTATATTTAAATTCTACTTTTCCCATGAAATGCTCTCCAACTGTAGTACTTTTATGTTTGAAAAACTTTTTGATCATTTTTCTGCAATACAAATATGTATGTATTAAACTAAATTAAAAAAAAAAAGTTTCCCCAATTCTCTGCTCCCCTTCCTTCACTCTTTTTTATTTTTTTTTCATAGCATGTATCACCTTCTAATGTAAGGATAATTTACTGATTTATAGTGTTTATTATTATTTTTCCATCTGTCCCCACTAAAATGTAATTTTTACAAGGGCAACAATTTTTTTTTTCACTGAAGTATCCATGTGCTTCAAACACATAGTAGATGTTCAATAAATATTTGATAAATCAATGGATGGATGGATGGATGGATGAAAAGTATTTTGTTAAAACTATCAATAAGTTAATAGGCGTTGCGGTGAAAGTGCCAGCCCTTGGGCATTGTTAGCAAGAGATAGAGTAGATTTCCTTTTTCACTTGTTTGATTCTAGCTTGGGTCCGAGGTTACAGGAACAGCTCGTTTGTGAAAGATTAGAGACTCTTCGATAATATTAATAGTAACAATCCTGTTAATAACAGCAACATAATAACCATGACAACTGCCATTTATGTAATGCTTACTGTCTGCCAGACAGCATACTATGTAAAGCCCCAAGCCAAGAACTTCACACTATTCTCTCTTGTAATCCTCAGTAAAGCCCAAGTATAAAGAAACAAATAGTCTATGTTCTAGATGAGGAAGTGGAGGCTCAAAGCGGTGAAGTTACTTGTCTAGAGTTTCATAGCTAGTACAAATCTAAGATCTGTGAACCCAGAGATTTAAGTTCTTAACCTCCCATTTCCAGAAACACTCAGTAATGGGTTTGGGGTGTTCTCTCTTTGGAGAAGGAATTTAAAAGCTAAAGACTAGGAAAGTGTCACTCGTTGGGGTGTCCCTGGGGTTGTAAGACTACAGGCTGGAAAGAAAGAGGCATTTTTTTTTCAGCCCAACTTTCCAGTATTTTTCCCCAAGTCTCAAGTCTTTCCATTCTCACATTACAAAGAACCTTTCTCATTTCGAACTGTCAGATTTTTCTCACTTCTCAAGCATCCTCCCTGAAGTGAGCCAAGGAAAATTCCTGAGGTGCCAGGTCAATAAACCATTTCCAGGGAGGCCACTGCAGCACTTGACACTTATTTACACCCCATTCCCTAAAAGGAATGGTGGACAGAAAGAGTCTCCTTCACCCACCTTTCTCTGCCACTTCCTTTTTGAGGCCTCAGAAAAGGATTGAGGGAGGTGATGATTTTATAAATGTGAACACAAGAGATCTCTTTTAAGACTTGGGTGAGCCTTTGAGTTCTTGAAACACTGTATTTATTACACTGGCTCTCATTTCACAAAAGAAAGTATCACCACCTGCTGTGAATAAGGCAGGCATTGGTTCCCACCCCTGCCAGCCAGGACAGCCTTGCTCTGCTTCAGTAAATACTCCACACATACAAAAGTGATGAAGCCTCTTCCCAACAGCCGCAGGCACAGGTTGAGCACAAGTGTGCTCCTGGGCTTTGGTGAAGAGAGAGGGTATAACACCCACTGCCATCTTTAAAGCACACAGTGTACCATGCACCGCACTAAGAACCTTATAGCCATGATCTCATTTAATTCTTGGAATAAGTTTGATGAGCTATTGCTTTCCCACTTCTGTCGATGAGGAAGGCCTGGAGAAAATAGTAATCTGCCAGAGTCTCATAGCATCTGCAAGAGGCAGTGCCTGTTTTAAGCACAGGTTGACCTAGTTCCAAAACCTGTGCTTTGCTCTTTTGCTCTTCTGCTGTGCTGGTTAAGAGTGTGTACTCTGGAACCACAACATCTATGTTTGAATCTTGTCTCTGCCGCTTACTTAGCTGTGAGACTTTGGGCAAGTTACTGAACCACCTTTTCCTTGGCTTCTTCATCTGTAACATGTGGTTGATAATGTACTCAAATTATAGGGTTGTTGTGAGGATTAAATGAATCAGTGTATGTAAAGCATTTAGTGGTTGGCAACTAAAAAGCACTAATATAATGCTAGCTATTATTATTAATTGATATATCTATCAAGTCCTATTTTTTTCTCTGGATAATGAAAACTTAATCTCAGAAGTTTCAGGATTTCTCCAGGACTCTCCCCCATCTCAGTTTGCATCTGTATTCCCAGGAGGCTTATGTATATAATCCATATAAAGTGCTTAGAGTGGTACCTGGTATATAATCAACACCCTGTAAATGTTACATTGGGGTGTGAAAAGGTGGGGGTGGAGGGAGCATCTGATCCTCACTCAGCATCCAGTCACCCTGGGGAACAGAGAGCCACTGTCTAGATGCTCATCCCATGAGTAGGACAATGACTAGGAGGCAACCATTATTTTGCATACACCAAATTACTGTTATTTTTATTCCCTGTTGCGGTTTGCTAATGCTGCCGTTATGCAAAATGCCAGAGATGGATTGGCTTTTATAAAGGGGTTTATTTGGCTACAGATTTACAGTTCTATAGCCATAAAAGTATCCAAACTAAGGCATGAACAAGAGGATACCTTCACTGAAGAAAGGTTGATGGTGTCTGGAACACCTCTGTCAGCTGGGAAGGCATGTGGCTGGTGTCTGCTGGGCCTGGGTTGTTTTTCACCTCCTCTCTCAGCTCCTGTGCATCCTTAGCTTAGCATCTCCAAACATCCTTTTGTCCACAACTCCAGGCATCTCTGAGCATCTCTTTCAGCTCCCAAGCTTCTCTCCAAAAGTGTCTCTCAGCTACTCCGAGCTCCTTCTGTCTGTGAGCTCTCTTACATGACTCCAGTGATTTAATTAAGACCCACTCTGAATGAGCGGGATCCACATCTCCCTGGAAATAATTTAATCAACATTTCCACCCTAATCAACAGACTAATCAGTATGTCCCCACAAGATTGTATTAAAGAATATGGCTTTTGGGGGGATATAATATATCCAAACTGGCACATGCCCTAACAATGAATCCGTATTTAATTAATTTAAAAGATGGGGAGGTAAAAGTATGTATTATTCACTAAGTTCCTGATCAGGGTACAATAAATCAAAGAGATTAGCACTTTGACTTCTTCCAAGGACAGATCATCTCATTTGAGATGCCATTCATTTGACTGGATTGTCACCCCCACCTTTGTTCTGAGCAGTCGTCTTCTCTCTCACCTCCCCGTGTGTCCCTAGGAAGACTGGACTTCTCTGTCATTCTGCCGCTGACCTAGGTCTTGTTGTGAGTGTTCTTTCCATTTATCTTCCAGCTTAAGAGTTGGACAGTGGAAGACCTTCAGAAGAGGCTGCTGGCCCTTGACCCCATGATGGAGCAGGAGATAGAAGAGATCCGACAGAAGTACCAGTCCAAGCGGCAGCCAATCCTCGATGCCATTGAAGCTAAGAAGCGGCGGCAACAAAACTTCTGAGCAAGCCCAGGCTGGGAGGGCCCCCAACTCCACACAGGCCTTCAGTGAATTCTGTGGATTACTCGCCATTCAAGTTTGTTAGCCAGCAGTTCTGCTCTGTCATTTCTCCACAGCACCTTTGTGAACTCAGGAATGTGCGCCAGAGGGAAGGGCTACTGACAGCGTGTCATCTTGATATGTGCATTTAAAGTGGTCAGGTATATTATTTCAAAGGATATATATTGGCGCTTTTAAACTCAGAGTTTTAAACCCCAGGAACACAGACTCCCAGTTGAATGATAGCTGGGAAAGTTTTATGTTATCTTTGTTTTTCCTCTCCCAATACCTTTCAATTGTTCTTTCTGGAAGACTTTTAAAAATATATAAATATACATATATATATATATATATATATATATAAATTATAAATAGATTCCCCACTCAGTGTGGAGGCATCTCTGTACAGGTACAGTTTTAAACAGTTTGCCTCTTTTCTGAAAGATTACGGTACTGTGGAACATGAAGGCAGAGGGCACTGGAGGCTGTTGGGGTCACTAGAATCCCAGGAACCAACCTTACCCTTTGCAGGATTACATTAAAAATTAACTTTGCGGCCAGTTCTTTAGCCAAGGTTTCAGCCTTTATATAGATCATCACTGGCTTCTGAAGCCACTGGTGAGGTCCAAGCGACCCTGGCTGTTTGTGTTTACTCTGAGTCCCAGGAGAAGCCTGGCGCCCTTTTTGCAAATTGGCCTTTGCTGTTTCAGTGTCTGTCATCTATCTCCACTCTCCCAACTGCCTAAAGTCACAGCACAGATCCCGCCTAGTGCCTTAAGAGGAGACGTGATCCAGTGAGGGGACAGGCCTACCAGGACCTCTCAGCATACATGGGGCTCTGGTCAGTCCACAAAAGGGAAAGGGTTTCAGAGCTCTTATTGTTCACGTGATGATCACAAACTTGGCGTTTTGCTCCACATTCCTTATAGAGAAGGGTAGAGGGCATTGCTTTTGTGAGCCTCATTCAAATATGTGACTATTCTCTTGTACCTTTTACTGCAAAGGGATCTGGAAAGGAAAAATGAAAATCAGACCAAGATTTGTTCTCCAGGAGGATCAATCCAGACATGTAGAATGCCAGAGACAGAAATGATCACAGAGATCATGTGGTCCTACCTCCTCATTGTCTAGATGGGAAAACTGAGGCTTAGAGAGGGGAAGTGATGTGGCCAAAATCACAGAGCATGTTAGAGTAAGAACTGGTACCAGAACTTGGGACTCCTCATCCCTGGACCACTGAACCAAGCAGCCCTTTCTCCAAGGGAAGAGACTTGTGCCAGTTTGGGTTCACCTGTCCCAAGGGACTCCACTAACTGAAACTTGCTCTTGCCTTGCCTTTTCAGTGGGTGACCTGGCTATGAAAAGATTCCCAATGGGACCCCGATTGTTCAGTTTGGTTTCAATGAGTCCACGAGCTCTGCAGCGTCTGCCGGATAGCAGACCAGCCTCTGCTCAGGCAGACTAGGGCCTGAAGCAGATCACAGGGCTTTGCAAAAGATAGCACAGAGCCATCCTTCTGCACCTTTGGCTCAAGACCACTTGGCATTTAGTCACGCAGCAAAGAGCAGACAGTTGGGAAAAGCAAATGTCCTTTTATTTAATTTATTTTCTAATACCTCTTCCCTTCAGATAGGGGAGCCACAACTGGTTTGCACCTAAGAATGCTGTAATTTGACTCCATAATTGCTTTTGCTCCATAAACCTGTGGATCAATGGGAAGGCTGAGAATGTTCTTCTGTGGCCAGATTCTGTTCTTTGCATTTAAAGCAAGTTTTTAAAAATGCAAGAGGCAGTTACTGGTCTGCAGGGCTTGGCTGCAGCTGAGTGGCAGATACAAAGAAGAGAGGACAATTTGAGGATCCTGCTAGAATAATAAATGGCAGCTAGCATTCATCAACCGTCTGTTACATGCCAGGCTGAGCTAGGTAGGCTCTCTTTACATGTGTCAGCTCCAAACTTCACAATAAGCCTGTGAATTAAGTACTTTACCTCTGTTTCATAGATGAAGAAACAGATTCAGAGAGAAAAAGATTTTTTCTCAAGGTAATGTAGCCAGTACATGTTGGAATCAAGATTCACAGCATCATCATATGGGACCATTATTTACAGGGAAAAGAAAAGTCACAAGTCGGTTTAAAATGAAGTGACCACCTTTTCTTGCACAGACTAAATAATACTACCTAGCATTTTTGGGTTGGGAAACAGCTGAATTAGTAGTCAAGTCTAACAGCCAAGTGAGTTTTAAAAATCAAAGTTTCCAGTGGTCATCTCTCACTCCATCTGCTATGCTAATTAACAGTCTGCCTCAGTCTCTTTCTCTTTTAAACAAAGGACTTTGCAGTTGGCCAAAAAGGAGGGGAATGCCTGTTTTCTCCCATTCTAGGCGAGATCCAAGTAAAGAAAGGTTCGATTCTTCCTCTAAAATGTTCTTGGGTCGTGAACTTTGATCTGGAGTTTATTTTGTTTCACGTATGTGTGCACTCAACCTGCTGGTCCAACAAAGTGGATTGTTCACCACTCTGGCTAGACAGAGCCCTTTGGCCAGAAGCCAATTTGTTTTGGATCAGATAAATTTCCTGACAAAGGTGTATTTATTTTCTAGTGACAGAAAGGCAGAGGAGCAAGTCCTAGTCATTTTTCCCTTGAATACTAAATTCAAGGTATATCAGCTTGCTTTTATTGAGGCCTGAGCTTCAGTCATTGCTTGAGCACTGTGATTCAAGCTTCCAGAGAATTTTGAGACTCTCACATATTCTCTGCTTCCAAGAAACAATGGCCCGTATATAATTGTGTTATTAAAAAATCTCAAATTCTCTAAGAATATCTTACTTGACTCTTTGTAATTTCAAAGCATAGTTCTGTCTGTCGCCTCTGACCTTTTCCCCAACCACCAATTGGATGAATGAATGTTTAGATGGCTGGATGGCTGGCTAGATAGATAGAAAAAAATAAAAAGTCTGAAGCAGTTTAAGAACTATAGCCTTAACTCCTTGAGGTTGTAGTTTCTGATCCAGGAAACATTTATTTAGCACCTACCATATGTCAGAAATTTATTGTACCATTTAATACTTAGTAGTTCTTACCAATATCATTAATGAGAGAGGTGACATAACGATAGATCTTACAGATATTAAAGGTTAATAGACTATTTTAAACAACTATATGCTAATAAATTCAACAACTTAAATTAAAAGGAGAGATTCCTTGAAAGGTTCAAACTACCAAAGTTCACTCAAGAAGAAATAGATAACTTGAATAGTCCTATTTCTATTAAAACTTAATAGCTCTGGGAGATGTAGGTATTGTCCTCATTTTACAGATGAATTTAAGAGAGGTGAAGTCTGTTGCTCAAGGTCACACAGCTAGAATATGGCAGAGACAGGGTTCAAATCCAGGTCTTCTGATTCCTACTCCAGTGCCCTTTCTAGCATACCATGTTGCCTCTAAAGATCGCAGCTCCTTATTTACTGGAAAATTGTTCCTGCCCAGTCCATCCCCCAAATCCATCCTTTCTTAAGCACTATGTTTGTGTTTTTATCGGGATTATATTGATTATCTTTGCAATCATGTTCTTGTTTATTTTTGGAAAAAAATCTCTTCTACCAGCTTGCACTTGGGACAACTTGGGGGAAAAAAAAGCTTAAATGCTGTCACTGATGTACAACTTAAAAATGTGAAGTTTGTAGCTTTAACTTTTTGTAATAAAAACTAGTAACACTGGCTGAAGTGCTGACTTGAAATGCTATTTTGTAAGGTTTAGATGTATATAATCTATTGAGGTCAGCAGTTTGTATATGTAGCTTCCTTCATTACCTTTTTTTAAAAAAATCTGAGATGTTTCCTTTGTGCTTTTACATTAGAATTGTTGTTCTCCATCCTTCCTCCTCCTCGCACCTTTTCACCTTTGTTTTAAATAAACTGTCCTTTGGAATACAGTCTATCCCTTTTTTTAACAACTGAGATCCTCCATGTACATCCCGGATACTGGTATGGTCAACCTGCATGACACCGACTCTGTGGTGTGTTCATTTTAGGATCTAAAGGGGGTGAGGCAGGTAGATAAGGAAGGGAGGAAATTTTTGTTGGGCACCTACCGTGTGCCAGATAACTGAGCTAGGTGCCAGAGATATAAAGATGGACCAGACACAGTTCTTGCAGGCCCTTCTGGGGGCATCAGTCAAGGATAAGTATATTGTAACATCGTAAAGACTGTAATAGGAGGAAGTACAGGACCTGTGGACACATAGAGGAGGGAGTGACAACCAGTTCTGCTGGGATCTCCAAGGAAGCTTTTCTGGAGGAGGTAGTATATCCAGACACTTAATCAGGAAGGGTTGGCCAGGTGGATAAAGGGTGGGAAGTGAGGAGAGAAGGCTGCCTGTACAAAGCATCCGATTTTGAGAGCCTGGGTGTAGGATTAAGTCCTCCATTCCCATCTGCTGTTGGGTGGAGCCAGGCCAGGCCAGGTACAGCCCAGCATTCAGAGAGGAGCAGCAGGGTCCTGCCCTTTTATGGCCCATCTTTATCAAGGAATGATTCCTCAGTCTGACCTTGGGTTCCTTTAGTCTTAGAAGGTAACTCCACAGCACAGAGAGAGCCGAGTTAAACTAAAAATTATAGGTCTTGAGTCAAACTGCTATGCAGTGTTTAATATACTAGTTCCACAGTCTGCAGATGTATCATACTATTCTGAAAGCTTTTCTGGGAGTGGGATTGATGAGTGTGTGTCTCTTATTGCCTAATTTACTTGCCTTCTTGAAATAGTGTAACTTCCTGACTGTTGCCAGCATTGATGACAGATGTTCCTAGATGGTCAGACTGAGAACCTATTGCCAGAAGAAGGAGGAAGGGACGGAGGTAGCAAATTCACATTTACTAAGCACTTAATATATGCCAGGCACAATGCAGAGCCTTTGAAATCAATCACCTCATTTTATTCTCACAAAGACTCTGAGATGTATAGATACTTGATTCTTGGAGAGTGCAGAACTGCCTACCAGGAGATGTTTTGGAAATGTGTTAGAGTGGTTTTAGTTGTGACAACGAAAGTAGTTAACAGTATAAGTAGCTAACGGTGGAGGCAGAGGTGCTAGGTGGCCTACAAGGCATTTGGGGACAGTCCTACACAAAAATAAATTGTCCTGCCTCTGGCACAACATTCAGATGTCCCACTGGAACAGTTATTTATAAATATCTAATACTAAACCAAGCCTCATTTACATCTAAACACAAAGTACTTTGTGCAAAGTTTTACTATACTTGCAATTTTCCAGGAATGAGCTAGGTAGAAACCTCAAGTTTCTTGCAGTTTGTTTTGTTTGGAGTGTTACCAAGAGTTGTTCTCTATTTTAGAAAATCACGTCATCATTGTCAGTGATGCTTGTGATATTTGAGTTTCTAGTGCAGCATAACACACCAAAATTTGTTTAGATTTGTCATATGCACAGTCTTCTATGAAAAATGTAAACCAATAAATGATTGTTTCAGAAAATGATGAAGTACTGTAAGGAAAATAAAACAGGGTAAGGGGCTTAAGATCAATGTGTGTGCATAGGTGTATAGGGGAGGTGGCTTTATGTAGCATGATCTAGAAAGGCCCTCAAAGAAATAACTTTTGAAGTGAAGTGAGACCTGAATGACAAGAAGGAGCTGGCCGGGTAGAAGGTCTGAGAGACATGCATTCCAGGCTGAGAGAACAGCAAGAACGAAGGCCCTGGAACAGGAACAAAAGTTAGACTTGGAAGGATGGACAACAGCCACCATGGCTAGAATAGTACACAAGGGAGAGAGTAGGTGGAAGTGAGGCCGGACAGATGGGGGGGAGGCAAGAATGTGCAGGGCCTTGCGGGCCATGGGGTTTGAGTGTCATTTCCAGGGAGATGGAGAGCCATCAGGGTTTTGAGCAGGGAGATGACATGATCAGATGTATGCTTTTCAAAACTATGCCTTCATGGAATAGTGCTCCACTTCAGTAGTCACCAGGAAAATGCTAACTAAAACTACAGTGTGCTGTCACTACACACCCACTTCATAGCTGAAATGAAAATGACAGAAAATGCCAAGTGTTGGTGAGAATGTGGAGCAACCGGAACTCTTGAACACTAGTGAGCATACCTTATAGCCCAGCAATTCCACTACTATTTACTGCCCCAACAGAAATGTAAGCATGGTTTCACCAGAAGACATGTACAAGAATATTCATAGCAGCATTATTTGTAATTTCGCCAAACTGGAAGCCACTCAGATGCCCAGTGGCAGAATGGATACATAAAGGATGTAGATACGTCTAGTGGAATATGAATGTAGATTCATCTAGTGGATGTAGATTCATCTAGTGGAATAACAACAATGAGGATGAATTCAGTAGCTACATACAACAATATGGCTGATCTCACAAACGTAAAAGGGAGCCAAACACAAAAGAGTACATACTGTATGATTCTATACAAGTTCAACACCAGGGAAACCCAATCTATGATGTTAGAACTCAGAATAATGCTTCTCTTTGGTGGCCTGGGTGGTTCCTGGATGGGATCTTGAGGAGGGCTCCCAGGATGCTGGTCAAGTTCTTTTTCTTTATCTGGGTGCTAGTTACAAGGGTGTGTTCACATTGAAAACATTTATCAAGGTGAACACTTAGGATTTGTGCTTTTTTTAGTAATGTATGTTATACTTGAATGGTGAAACACTTAAAATACTCTTCACCTTCTTCCTCACTGGGCTGTTCATGGATGCTTCTGAGATCATGGATGGGAAAGGCCCTGGGAAACCACCACCCAGCCCAGTGCAAAGGTAAGTCCATTAGCCTTTATCTCAGCCAGGCTCCTTGTTTGACAGATGATGCGACTGAGGCCCAGGATTTGACGGTGGTCAAGTCTGGACTCACACTCAGGCTTCTTGACCCCAGTGCTCATTCTGAGACCCCAACTGTAGTCTCCAGTACTCAAATGAGTCTGGTTTATAATCTCTAGATGTGCCAATTAACTTTTTTACCCACTACCTCTTCTCAGAGTTTCACCACTCCTGAGGTAAACAGGAGCCCTGGTAGAGGCTGCTGAGCTTGTGCATTTTTTTTCATTTAATATTTAATATTTATTGTGCCAGGCATTTTCATATGTATCCTCTCACTTGAACTTCACATTAACACTCTGAGGTGTAGGTATTATTAGAGTAAGATAAGTGAAAAAAAACGAGGTTCAGAGAAGCAAAGAAACCCAACCAAAATCACACAGCTCATAAGGAGCAGAGATTGAAGCCCAAGTCTGTCTGGCTTCAAGGCCCATATTCGTTCCTCTGTACTACGTGGCATCCCTCATATTCTTCATCAGGTTCAAATAACTCTAGTAACTCCCTAACCGAGAATGAAGCCAACACAGGAAAGCAGAGCAGAAAGAGGTGGGGAGAAAAGACCTGCTGGCCTCGGTTGAGCCTCTGGATCCCCCTGCACTTAAGCCACTTTGTTGGGTTTCTCAGCTGGTTCCTTACCAATCCAGGTAGCTAAGGAAAAGATGGGGGAGGGCTTTGGACACCAGTCAAAGGTTGGCTATGAGATGATGCTCCTTAAAGCTCAACAGATCCAATCCAAGCTCACACCACTGGTGAGTATCAGGGCCAATATTTGAACCCAGGTCTTACTCCAGACACCAAGGTTTGAGCAATTCCTCCTCTTAAATAAATTTCCTGAGTTTCATGTAGTGGACAACACAACATGGTTACAAACATCTCCCAAGTTGTACATGTTGTAGTACCTCTTCTGGGACAATTTTAAAAAACATCAGTTTCTACATCTGCCCTTTCCTTTTCTTCCTTCCTAGCAGACAGGATTCTGAAAGACCCTGCCTCTCTCTTCTCAAAGGCTCCTGTCTTACGAGATTAGCTTCTCAACTTATTAAACTTCCTGGAGATTTCTTTCCTCACTTGGGCATGGGGCTGGCTGACCTGGAACATGAGGTCTGGCATCAGTGAGAATCATCCCAGCCAGCACCTATGGGCTGGGTCCAGAACCTTAGGGGAGAAGAAATTCATAATAGGACTTGTATTTCAAGGCCACTTCCTTCAGTGGTGCCCAGGGAGTTAAGTTTGCCAGTCAAAGTAGCAATAGTGGAATGTGGTACCAAGGGAGTAAGTACAACCTAGGATTAGGAAGCCTGAGTTTGAATCCCTGATTACTACTTTTTAATCATCTGTCTGTGGACTACAGTTTCCTTATCTATCCAATAAGGATAATACTATTTTGTTATTGTCTTGCAGTGTTGTTATGAGAAGTATATGAGATAATGGATGTGAAAATACTTTGTAAACTGTAGAGTGCCACAGATATGTGAAGAGTGGATGTTATGATTATTTGCTAGGTCATCTTCACTCTTGGGAGCCTTAAAAAGTACTTTCTGAGTCAACCAGATTCCTTTCGACCCCCATTTCTCAACATGAATACCCCACTGGGCCCTTATTTGAGCTGAAAAGCTCTTCTCTATCCGACGGGACTCAAGGTTTGGAGTTGGCTTGGATCTCTCTGGGTCTCAGCTGTCTGATCTGTAAAATGGGGCTGGGGAGGGTGCATATTAAAGATGAGATCTGAACATCCTTAAGGAACATTATGTTTCACCCACCAGGGAAGTCACCATCCTGAGGTCACCACAAACCGAGAGAAACAACCACAGAGTTTCTTCGTTATTAAATTAAGCACACACCATCCCAGAGCCCTGGACAAACTAAGCTTCCCATGTACTCTGCAGGCCCAGGTCTCCAGTTACTTCTAAACATCTCTGGACATTATCTCTCCATTTTATGGAAGATAAAACTGAGGCAGGCCCAAGAGAACAAGACTGTCAGGGATAACTATGGGGTGAGTCCAACACTCCTCTTCTGAGAACTGTTCAACTCCTATACCAGGCAGGGGGACCAAATGGTGGCTGCCATGTCCTCACAGACCCAACTGTTTTGGCACAGTTGAGTGATCTAGTCATCTCACCTAAGCTGGGCCAGTCAGAGTCCTTCTGCCTCTGGAACTGGGAAGGAGTTCTCTGGTGGAGGCACTACAAGATGCACAACTTGGGAGATGTTTGTAACCATGTTGTGTTGTCTACTACATGATCACGTGATGCAGAAATCTCAATCTCCCTCCCTCTCTCTCTCTCCCCCTCCCTTCCCCCATTCAAACACAGTCACATGCATAATTTAGTGTCATCATATGTTCTGACCATATTGTCCTACCATTGCCTGTATTCACTTCCAAACATTTAAATTCCACCCAGTCACAGATTCTGCAGTCATTAAGCATCTGCCCTATATTCTTTACCCTCATTCCATCTCCTTGAAACCCATATTCCATATTGGAATAGATATTTGTTGGTTTTGCCTTCCTGGGGTCCTTTTGCTCTCATTTTATTGAGAGCACCGCACTTTTCCTTTGGGGGAACTAACCCTCAGCTGTCAGTGTCCTGCTGGGACTGTTCTGTGATAGTTCTATCTCTTCCCCAAGCCAAAAGGTGGGCATATGACCCAACCAAGCCCAGTTGGACTCAGTCTTGGGGAATTTGTAGCTCAAACAAAGTGATGCAAGATGGAGGCAGTTGTTACTACAGCATTTGGATTGCTGTGCCCTAAAGAAATGATTCATGAGTTCCAGCTACCTAGATCTCTGTGTTGCCCTCATTCCTCTCTCTCTCTCTCTCAAAGCCTGCTTAATTTTGCTTTGATCCTATCTGGTATGTATCCAATGCTGTCTTTTTTTTCTTTTTTCTTTTTTTTTTTTTTTTTTTTGCTTAAGTTTGCCAGAGTTGGATTCTGTTATTTGCAACCAAAGATTAACTGATAAAATAATTAGAACTAGAGTGGAATTGCAGACAACATATCCTCCAGGAAATGTGGTATATTGGAAATTACACTGTGATGGGACAGAACATTGTGAGGTTACTGTTTGTGCTCTGGCCTGAGAATCTAGAAGATCGTGGTACACATTGATAAAGAGCTATTTCCTGTATTACTTGATATCTTTTGACCACTGAAGATGGAGCTCTCAGAGAAGGCCCTTCTATCGTAGTTTAATTTCAAGGAGGCAAGAAATGTCCAAGCTGTAGGATAGAACATTTTATTTCTGATTGTGTAATGTAAAGTGAGAGTCAACAAAGCAAGCCAAATATAAAAATTTTCATCTTCAAGCACAGAGTTAAATATAAAGCATTTCTATGACCATGATGAAAGAATCTCTTATAGCTTTAGTGAGGGCTGAGATCTCCAAAACCAAAGGTGGCAATTGATTTTGCAAGTTGCTGCATTCAAAGCCCTACTGCACTTCTATAAAGTTAGGCATTGATAGCAAGTGTGGTCATGACAAATGGAATGGCCATATGAGAGGACGTGGGAGAATTCCAACGCCCTCTAAAACACTGAGTACAAGCACCTCTCTTCCTTACAGAAGAAAGCTCACAACTCCCTGCTTGCCCCACCTCTCAAGGCTGCTTAGCTGGAAGCCAGAGAACAGTTTGGCTTAGACGGTAAAAGGTAGACTCTGAGTAGGACAGAAACTTGGGCCCTGACAGAATTGCAGAAACTTGCTAATTGATACCATCAGAAATTTGGGGACTTTTTGTGGGAATGGATTTTTGTGGAGCTTGATCAGTGAAGGGAAAACGTAATTTGGGGCCAGGCTGATCTTATTGATAAAGATGCACTTACCAAAGAGTCTGCATTGTCTGTTCTAGCTCCAAGAGCTGGCTAAGTCTTAACACTTTGACGGGTTGGCTAATGCAAACTTGGATCAAATGCTAGCCTAAGTGAAATGGAACTTAAAGGCCTCAAATTCCCTTGGCATCATATAGAGGAAGAAATTCAAAGATTTCTGAAGACAGGGATGCTGAGCTGGGTCTATCTTGTGCCTCCTGCTGAGCTGGGTCTATCTTGTGCCTCCTGCTCACACATGCCTCTAATTATGGCTCCCACTGAACCCAGAACCCTCTCTTTACCCTTGCTTTGAAGAATGTCTAAACCAAGGCTGTTGGGAGGAGAGGCTGCAGTTGAAATGGGTCCTCTGACCTCAGAGGGAAGGGGGAATGCAGAGGTACGGGAGCCCAGGTTGACATTAAACCCTTAGAAATTAAGTGAGAACGGCCAAATATTCAGCAGACCCTGAATGAGGCAAGATCTCTCGCTGTAAGGCCCTAAAAAGTTAAATCAAGGGCAACTCACTAAAGTCTCACTTGATTTGTATAATCAACAAAACAAAACATAAACAAAACAAAGCAAATCATAACAAAAAACTGAAAACAATCTTTTTCCCTGGCAAATAAAGTTCTTTACCGTGATAATTACAGAGCATCACCTAATTCCTAAGCCTGAGTTAGTGTAATAATACAAAGACCTTTCACTGATACTTGCCCTTGAGGAAAGGACACTGCTATAATATTACACAACTCTAGTTCTCTTAAACATTCTTAAAAAGGACCTCTGGCCATTTACCAGAGCAACAGGGTACTGGAGAAAGGGAAATACCCAGATCTTTCAAGGAAACTTGTTTGAAGACTTTGAGCTAATACCAATGTCTTGGGTCCAAGGACCACTGTAAGTTCACCTTTTATGTGAAAAAACAGTGCTTTGACCTGAGTTTGTATCACTAGAAGTGTAGTGGGATCCCACATCCCTTCTACATGTCCAGTTTCTGATTGACATAGCTGGAAAAGATCCCCACAAGAGTTCCCTGACCAATGGGGTAAGGGCCATTATGGTAGAAAGGGCCAACAGAATTCCAACAGAATATATATTTCAAAACAGAAAATCAAGAGCACGTCTTTGGGGAGGCCGCAGAGATCAGTGCCTCCACTAAAATGTTTTCAAGGTGATGACTCCTATCAAAACACCATTCATTTCCACTGTTTGGTAGAAAATTAGATGAGTCTTGGAAAATGACAGTGGATTATTTTGATCAGGTAGTAATTAGATGTGTCCTCCTTACTAAAGTCCCTGGAGCTAATATGCAGCTATCTGTTTCACTCTCTATTCTGAAAAACAGAAACTACTGGAAGCATTTTGCTATTATCTGGAAGGAACAACAATTTTCCTTTATTGTACTAACTAAGGGATACCTCATCCTCATTTCTCCAGCTCTGTACCACAAAGACCTTGATTCCCTTGTTCATCCCCATCCCAAAGACAGAAAATTGATTCCCTGCATTGGAGAGCAAAAAAGATCAGGTACCCCAGCTTCTTGGGGAAGACGTATGCCTTTCAGAAGGTGGGAGATAAATGCATCTCAGTGAAGTTTCTTGAAGTGTCCAGTAAACCTAGTGCATGAAAGAATATTCCTTTCTAAGTGGCTACCTTGGAACTTCTACCACCACAAAAAGAGGTCCAGTGCTATTGGATTTTGTTAGTTCTACTGCTCTCAGATCCAGGTTGCTACTGGGTTTTGATGGTGAATGAGGGCCTAACTACAGGGTATCAGGTAAGCTTGTGACCCAAAGCACCCATCATGAACTAGGAACTGTATCAGACCCTTAGGATACAGGATGGTTGCATGAGAAGGATGCTCACCATCAGAGTCACGTAGCTCCCAATTAAATCTAATGACCCACTTGCAAATCTTGTTTCCCATCCGCTGACTTAGATTTTGGTACCCAAGGGAAGAACACGTCCACTAAGAGATACAGCAATGGGTCCACTGAATTGGAGACTGAGGCTGCCACCTGGACATTTTTGGGCTTCTCTTATCCCGAGGTGGACAAATATAAAGGGAATTACGTGTTGGCTAAGACTGGCTTTTGCAACCTGTTCTGGCTGGTATGAGAGCAGATGAAGCCTCTGCCAAATCCAAAGGGAAATGGCTATGGTGGCACAAAGGAAGCAGGAAGCAGTGCAAGTAACAGCCAGGGAATTAATTCCCTGGGGCATCTCCCTATGCAGGCAGGACCACCAAGAGCTCAGATTCTCTAGGAATAAAGGTTTGGGTCACCCCAACAAGCAGAGGATCCCCAGTAACTGAGGTGTTGGCCAGAGGCATGTAGGGCATGACATGGTTAGTGGAGAAGAAAATTTATAAATACTAACTGCAGCCTCATGACCACTGCAGGAGTACGGATAGAGCAATGGCCTGTTTCACTCCTTGCTGGATCTCTTTTTTCCTTTCCTAATCCTCTAGTGTCATAAATAGGGTATGCTGCTGGCAATTACATTCTCCACTTATTCCTTAATTGTGGAATGCTGATTTGGGATCAGTGGAGGAAAGAATTCAGAACTGGATTCAGTAACGGAACATAATGGTGGGGTATCTTCCCTTTGAGGAGAGGATATGTGTATTTTTAGTTATAGACGAGTCAGTTTCCTTATGTTTGAGAGAAGCATTTATAAAACGGTTTGGTAAGAAAGTGTTTGTATGTGTGTAAGTGCCGGGTAGCCACAGGCTGGAGTACAGTGGACATCTGCTGGTTTTTTGCCTATTAACATCCCTCCCCTTTATTTTGGTGACAGCCTTTTCTCAATGTAGTCTGGGGCAGATGCAAATCGAGGTACCTTGTCCTCCTTCCCCATCAAGGGAGAGGCATTTGACTCATGCGAGGCAAATCAACCTCCCTTCTGGGACTTGAACCGTGAGCAGGAGACAGGGGAAAAAGTGATTAGAGATGGATCATTTGGATGCAGTGTTCTAAACAGAAGGTTCAAGGGTCCTGCCACTGAGGTCTCCAGAGCTTCTCTCATTCCATTCATCCATTTTCTGAGGCCTGGGCCTGAGCTTATCCTTTGAAAGGACGAGCTTCCTTAACCCCTTCTGTGCTGGGCTGAGTGGTGGCCCCAAAGCTATGTCCACATCCTCATCCCTGGAACCTGTAAATGTGACCTTATTTGGAAAAGGGGCCTTTGCAGAGGATTTTGAGATGAAGAGATTATCCTGGATTATCCAGGTGGGCTTTAAATGCCATCATAAGTGTCCTCATAAGAAAGACACAGAGCGAGATTAGACACAGAAAAGGCTGTGTGGAGATGGAGGCAGCACTTGGAGGGATGTGGCCACAGGCCAAGGATGGCCGAGATAATGCTGGCAGCTGCTGTGCCCCAGAGCCTGCCAACACCCTGATCTCGGACTTCTGTTCTCCAGAACTGTGAGAATAAAGTTTTGTTCCTTTAAGCCATCTAGCTGGTGGTAATTTGTTACAGCAACCACAGAAAACTAGTAAACCTTCCAATACATTCATTTCTTGCACATCAGTCAGTTCCTGTTGCTTACAACCAAAGAACCCTAATTGTAACAGTTGTTCATCCCTTCAATTATTTTCTCCTAATAAATTACCCTTCTTTCCCAAATTACTTCCAGCTGGATTCTTGGCTCTTGCAACCTATTCTGGCTGGTATGAGAACAGATAAAGCCTGTGCCAAACCTAAGCCTGGAACAGAGAATGAGGATTTCCAAGACACTCCTTGTGTGGCCCCACCCTCCTCCATCACCCAGAGAGCACAACAGGCAGCCAGCTCCAGCCAGGCAGGAACAGGCCCTGGGCCCAGGCTCTTTATTTGCATAATGTGTTTAATTGATGCATGGGGGGGGCGGTGAGAGTGAGTTGCTCTTCGTCCTTCTGATGGATATAGGCCAGCTGATTCTCCCGAGTGTTCCCCACACCAGCTTTTGGAACTGGTTTGTGGGATCAGAAAATCCAGAAGCTTCCTAGCTCCTTGATGTGTCAGGGAAGACCATACGAGGGGGTGCACGCAGCCCTCTTGGTCACTGACCCCAAACTGGGAACAGCTGGGTCTAGATGCTAAGAGGGGAGTGTATGAGAGGCCTGGTGTGTGTGTGTGTGTGCACGCACGTGCACGCGACTTCCTTAGAGGCTCCCTGGCTTAGCTCCAGTCAATTCTGAAGACTTGGGAATCCATCCATGCAACATGGTGAGAGCCCTGTTCCCTCTGCCTAATTAGCTATTTATTCTTAATTGCTCAGGGAAGCCTTCTCCGACCTTCTCGGGTAATGGTCCCTGTTCCGTTACACATGTTTATAGTTCCCTGTACTTATTAGAGCTCATTACTACTTATTTATGTGATTGTTTGA
This sequence comes from Choloepus didactylus, assembly GCF_015220235.1. Classification (NCBI taxonomy): domain Eukaryota; kingdom Metazoa; phylum Chordata; class Mammalia; order Pilosa; family Megalonychidae; genus Choloepus; species Choloepus didactylus. Next base: position 48,907,986 of record NC_051325.1, read on the forward strand.
TTAAAGCCTGCCCCCCACCATCCTACTACTAGTTTGTAAGCTTCATGAGTACAGGGATACATGTTCTGTCCACTACTGCCTCTTTTGAACCTAGTAAGCAGCCAATAAATCAGAGGCCAGGCAGGTAAAGTAAATCTGAGAAATGGCTAAGTGGAACCCAGCTGTGTGTGTGTGTTGGGGGAAGCTGGCCATTGTGGGGAACTAGAGAGTACGTGCCCCTCCCAAAGGCATTCAAATAAAAAAATATATGTTAAAAACACTGTTTGGCAAAACAAAATGTATCTGCAGGCCACACGTGAAGCCCCAGCTAATGACTCAGTAAACATCTGTTACATGAGTAAACCAAGGACCTACAAGGAAATCATTGTGAAAGCCTCAAAAACCAAGGAGGGACAGGGGAGGCAGAACTGTATGAACCTCCTTTCTAGGCCCCCAAGGGCAAGGTTTCACTCTGGCTTTTTCTTCTTCCGCCTCAGTGCTCAGCCCACAGCAGACTGTACGAATTGGCTGATCCATTCAACATTTACCACATACCTGTTCTGCACCCAGCCGAGTTCAACCAGACAGCGTCTTCCATTTGAAGCTCAGTGTGATGGGACCACAGATCCAGGCGGGCAATGCCAGTAGTGATGGGGGCCCTAGCAATAGTATGTGGAAAGTGCTATTGAACGTCCCCTTCCCAACCCTTTCAGCAAGAGGAGAGGGGGCTCAGCAGGTAAGTGTGAGAGATGGGCTCCCAGCAAGGATGAGAGGGCTGGAACTGGCCACATGAAGCAGGAGTTCACAGCATTTGCCTGGGTGGTATCCCATGTTGGGCTGGAGGGAACTGCCAAGGTCAGATTGTGGGTAAGACGGCTGGAGGGAGCAGCTGCCCATGCCTGGCAGCCCCCTACCACCAAGGTGGCACTGCTGAGCTGGCTTTAATTCATTGCCTACCCTGCTCCATTGGCTTTCAGTTCCGTCTGGGTCACAGATTGAGACCATTTGACACATAGGCTGAATAAAGTCTGGAGATGGGGCAAGTACTTGCACGATTTACCTGGCAGGTCTAGACCTCAGGCCTCAGGCCAGGGCCTTTATCTCAGATTTTCTTTATCTCAAGCCAGTCCAGGGAGGAAGTTGCAGGAGACTATTGCTTAACAAATCTTGCAAATCAGCTAAGGAGGCAGCTCCCACCTCCTTCTTCCCAGGCCTCATCTTTGAGAGCTAACTCCTATCGGAGGCTCCTGGAAAAGAACCATGCTGGGGTCCAGAGTGCCTACATCCAAATCTCATGTTTAGTCCTTTCTCTTGCTCTGACTAAAGGGTCTAATTCTCTGGATCATCTTCAGGGAAGTTGGGCCTGGCCTCTTGGGGAGACCCTTAAGCCTGGATTCCAAACCTGTCTTGACCACTTCTGGTTGTGTGGCATTTGGATGATTCATTGCACCTCTCTGACCCTCAGTTTCCTCATCTACAAAATGGGGGTTAATTATCCTACAATATCAGGGCAAATGTGATACGGCTAACAGATAGGAGGTGCTCAGAAATTGGTGGCATTCTTTCAGCTGTTCCCCTCTGGCTCCTGCCTGCTCCATGAATGACTTGGAACATCTGTTTATAAAGGTCGCCAAGCTCAGGGAACACTATCCTGCCCTGGGCCTTTGAAGGAAGGGATCTGGGTCTCAGTTCAGGGTGAGGGGTCCTTAGCAAGCCACACTATCATGAAGAGCTTGAGCAGGGGGGCATCTCTGCTCTGTTTCAGCAGACTCTAGGGGTTGGGGGAAGGGGGACATGGAGCCCTGGTTTAATAAACCTGGGAGTTTGGAGGCCCACTGGGGTCCTGGGCCTCCAGATCTGCAGACCTTCCCTCCTGAGAGGTCTCACGGGATGTCTCCAGGGACGCCTCTGACACGCCATCGACGCTGCTCAGCAAGTCCTCAAGCTCCCGGTGGCCACTGTGGCGCACGGCAGCCTCCAGAGCCCTCTGGCACCGGTAGAAGTGGGAGAACTTGTTGAAGATGATGGTGATGGGGAGCGCCACCACCAGGATGCCCCCGAGGATGCAGCCTGAGGCCGCCAGCTTGCCGGTCACCGTCACTGGCACCACGTCCCCGTAGCCCACAGTAGTCATGCTCACGATGCCCCACCACCAGCAGGCCGGGATGGTGTCGAAGCCCACACCTTCCTCCTTCTCAGCTGTATAGGCCACGCCGGAGAACACGGACACGCCCACAGCCAGGTACAGCAGCAGGATGCCCACCTCTCGGTAGCTGTGCTGGAAGAGAACATAGGAATCCAAGTCAGAGCTGGGTGGGCTTACAGACCTGGTGTGCGGCATATAGGGAAACTGAGGCCCAGCGAGCAGAAGGAGGCCCGAAGTCACAGAGCAAAGTAGACCCAGGTCCTCTGACTCTAAACGAAGACCTTCTAACTACAAAAGGCAGCAGAACTCCTTGGGATTGGGGCACACAAGCTAATTTGCCTTTAATATCTGGGAAGGCCAGGATATACAAGTTCTGTTGACCAAGATGCCTGCTAGGTGACAGCTGTTATCAGCCAATGAAAAGCTTGTGATTTTTACACTGTTGCAGGAACCAAGAGAACCATAGCTTATATTCCACAATGCAAAGCTCTCGTGTTGTCTACTTTTGACTAGTCTATCACTTTTCTGACAAGAGCTAAATACTTCCTGCCCCCTTGAGGAAGCTGGGAGAAGGATGTACTTGCTGGGTACTTCGCTCTGCCCCTGAGGTCATACCCTAGGGCAGTGGTTCTCTACCAGGGGCGATTTTGCCCCACCCAGGGGACATTTGGCAATGTCTAGAGACATTTTTGACTGTCACAACTGGGACAGATGTCCTACTGGCTTGCAGTGAGCAGGTGGAGGCCAGGGATGCTGCTAAACTCTTACAAGGCACAGGTGAGCCCCCCACAACAAAGTCATCTGGCACCAAATGTCAATGGAGTGTAGGGCAAGAAGCCCCAGTCTCGAGTGGGGCCTCTCAGACTTCCATGGGTGAAGAAATCACATGGTGGTCTTGTTCAGAAGGTTTGGAGTAAGGCCTGGGATTCTGCATTTCTAACTTTCAGGTGATGACAAAGCCGCTGCTGGTAAGGGGGCCTCACTTTGTGTAGCAAGGTTCTTGTCTAGAGTATGTCACACCTGGGTGTTGGATGCTGGCATTCAGATCAAGGCTCTTCTTGCAGAAAAACCTAGTTCCATCAGGCTCTAGCTCCCAACATGGTGGGGAGGATGCCAAGTTCCAGAGCACAGGAACATTCCCTGCAGAGACGCCCAGCTCAGGAACTCCCTGCACCTGCCCATCACACCAGGCTTCTGCCCAGGTCACCTTGCCAGTGCCCAGTGTCCTGGCTATCATGCCGGGAGGGCATGCAGGAGGCTTCCCTGAGCCAAGGGTGGGAGGGATCTTTTAGCACCTTCTAGCAACCCTCAGCAGGGCTGCAACGGGCTTTAGGAGAAAGGGCATGGGTGCCACAGTCAGGCACAGCCGACTTCTCTGGGCTCTGCCACTTACTCCCTGAGGGGCCTTAGATCATTCCTGTCACTGCTCAGAACCTCAGTTTCCACATCTGCAAAACAGTGACAATAATACCTGCCTCTGCTTACACCTCTCACAGGTGCCCCTCTGCCTTCAGAATAAAGTCCAAACACAGGAGCTGAGAGTTCATGGCCCTTCAGTCCCGTCTCACTCACCTCTTCATCCTCATCTCTTGCCTTCCCATCCCCTCACCCCAGCATCCATCCTGTGCTCTCTCACCTCCAGCACAAGCTGTTTGCTCTACCTCCCCTCTCCCCAAATCAGTCTAATTTCACGGACTCCCTGCCCCTGGCACTGTAAGCTCCCCAGGGCAGAGCCTGGCACAAGGAGGGTGTGTAATAAAGTTGCAGCCAGGCTTAAAGAAGCCAACTCTCTGAACCTTGGGCTCCTTATCTATAGGAAGAGGATCAATAACAGTATCCTCCAGAGGAAATGGTCCTAAGTACTAAATCCATAATGGATGTGAAATTGGCACAGAATCAGTGCTCAGTATGTGTTAGCTCCCAGTCTATTGCTGAACTTGGCCTATTATGGGTGACCTGTGACTGTCTGTGCCCTCTGATGATATCAGAAAAAAGGCTCTAGGGAAGAAGCCAGTTAGTACCCTGCTTTGCATATTTTCGTGCTATGTATTATTTGATGTTTGATAGACATATCAAAAGTGACCTTTGCCTTGTTTTTTTTTTTAAAAAAAAAAAAGACAAGCAAAGCTACACCCCCTGTTCTCCGCTGGGGAAGCCCTTCCTTACAGTGTAGTTGGGAAGATCAGACTGGATATGAAACGTACACCTGATGTCTAGCCTGGCACAGAGTCTGACGTCTCAGTCCACTGGGAGCCTGGACACCTGGGTCTTGTAAATCCATGCGCCAGCCTGCCCGAGGCTTACACTCCCTCCCGGTGTTCCCGCTCCGCCCTCCCCCAACCCAGCTTCAGAGGCCCTACCTTGAGCGTGGCGCCCAGCGAGCGCAGCCCGGTGGAGTGGCGCGCCAGCTTGAGCACGCGGAAGATGCGCATGAGGCGGAACACCTGCACCACCTTGCTCAGGTCTCCCAGGGCCGCGCCGGCCAGCAGTGTGAAATAAAAGGGCAGCACCGACACGATATCGATGAGGTTGAGCGGGTGACAGAAGAACTTGCGCGTGCTGGGCGCCAGCAGGAGGCGCGACGACACCTCGAAGCTGAACCAGGCGATGCAGAAGTACTCGAGGCGCCGAAGCACCGGGTCGTCACGCACACCGTCTACAGTGCGGCCCGCGGCCACCGTAGCCACGGCGGCCGCCGCCTCGTGGGCCTGGTACTCGGGAAGGCTGTGGATGCACATGGCGGCGATGGAGGCGAGCACCACGCCGATGGAGACGCAGCTGAAGAGCTTGCTGGGCAAGGAGTAGCCCGGGTTTTCCATGGCGAGCCAGAGGCGGCGGCGCAGACGGCCGCAGCGCTCCGCGCCATAGCGCGCCAGCTCGCGCTGCACGTCGGAGATCTCATCCGGGTACGGGTCCACGCTGCTCGGCGTGTCGCTGTCCTCGTCCCAGGTGCGCGGCCGCGCCACGCGCCGCTCCAAGTAGCGCGCGCGGCAGCACGCGGCCAGCGCACCCTCGCCCAGGCCCCAGTAGTCGGCCTCCTGGCCGAAGGCGAAGACGCACAACTCGTCCAGCATGTGCAGGCGGCCGGTGCGGTAAAAGTGCAGCAGGCCCAGGAAGAAGCCCGGGTGCCGGTCGAAATAAAACTCCCGCGACGCCGCGTCGTAGTCGTCGCACAGGCGTCGCGCTTGCTCCTCGGACGCCGCAGCCTGCAGCTGGCCCAGCCGGGTATCCGGAAAGCGCGCCACGGCGCGAGCGCTCAGCCGCCGCCGCACGCCGCCCACATTCACGCGGAGCGCCTCATCCTTTCGCCGCCAGGGTACCCCCTCGCCGGGCTCCGGGGACTCGCTCACCATGGTTGCCACGCACCGGCCTGGGTACAGGGTAGGATTGCGCTGAAAGCCCTGCCATCTCCCTTCTCGTAGGACCTGTTTAAAATCCTGGCTCCATTCACCAGCCAGGAGTGTTGGAGGCTCTGTGTAAAGCGCCTGGTATACAGTAGACGCTCAATATGTGTGTCGAGGGCCCTCTGGATTCAGAGTCAGGCCTGGGTTTGAATTGAACCCTGGGGACTTTGACCAAATTACAGACCCTCCCCACCCCCATTTCATTTTTCTCCAGCTTAAAACATGCTGAGAACTCTCTGTAAAGATTATGAAAGTGAATGGATGGCAGAAGGACCCAGCACCTTGTGGTTGCTCATACGTTATGTCTTCCTTTCCCCTGCAAAATTGGATATACATACCGGAGGTCTGCTACAAGATCTTGGACACACTAGCACTCTGAACCTCGGTTTCCTCCTCTGCAAATTTGGAATAAGTAATGCTTACACCCAGGGTTGTTAGGAGGAGCAGTTTAGAGGAGTGGTTCTCAAAGTGTCTTCCCTGGACCAGCAGCATCAGCATCACCTGGGGATTTGTTAGAGATGCAAATTTCCAGCTTGCTATAGACTTGCTGAATCAGAAATTCTAGGGGTGGGAGTCCACAGTCTGCTTTGACAAGGCTGGGGGGTGATGTCATGTATGCTCAAGTTGGAGTGCCACTGGCTTAGACCATTTAAAGCATCTGTGGAGTCATTCAGACCTGACCTTGAACATTGGCTCTATTGTGTGACCTTGGACAAGTCATGTCACTTCTCTAAGCCTCTGTCAAATCGAGATTAACATATCCACATTGAAGATTGTTTTAAAAGATTAAATGTTAAATTGTTTTAAAAGATTAAATCCAGGTCTGACTCACAGAAGGGGTTGACTAAATTATCCGTCTGTTTCTCTGTCTTCTGGAGTCAGGCAACCTGGGTTTATCTCCACCCTTGATGCATCTTGGGACCCTGAGGAAGCAGCTTATTCTCCAGGTTTCAGCATCTTTGTCTGCACAGTGGAGACGATGGTGCTTGCCATCAAGGATGGATGGAGGATTTGAGGTAGATTACGGAAAGTGTTCGGATTTAGTAGAGGGAGAGTAAGGGAGACTAAGGAAATGTTAGCTCCTTACACTTCCCTTGTGGCTCTGCTGGAATTGAGAGCTGATGACTCCCAGGGAACCCTCCGTTGTCTCACCTGCACTGCGGGTTCAGTAATGCCTGGCTCTTGGGGTGGATGTAGGAATTGAGTGTGCATCAGATGCCTGGCATGGGATGGGGTGCACCTCCCTTACCTTGGGCTTGGTGTCAAGTGAGTCTGGGTTCTGTCCTTAGCTCTGTCACTTGTGTGACCTCAGGCCAATCTCCTCCTGTTCTGGGCTTCAGCTCTCTTCTCCATAGAATGGAAAGAATGGCACCTCTGGTAAAGTGTTATTGTGAGTATATGTACAAAGACTGTGGATCACAGTAGGTGCTTGAAAAATGTTAATTCCTTGTTAATCCCTCTGGTCAGTCCTGGGTTCAGATTTTGAGTTTGCGGCTTACTAGCTTGGTGACCTTGAGTGTGTCCTTCCCTCTCTGAGTTTCTTTATCTGTAATCTGGGGAACATCATACTTTCCATGAGAAGTTTTGAAGATCAAGTGATGCAAGGTGTTTCTCAGCAGTGCAGTCTCTGGCACAGCACAGATGCCCAATAAACAAAGCCCACCCCTCCACGTAGATTTGGAGCCAGATGATGTCCTTTCTAATCCAGTCCCATCTCCCATGTGTTCACATCCTTGGGCAAATCCCTTCCCCTTTTTAGAGCTCACATTCCTGCTCTATGAAATGGGATAATTCAACATACATTTCCTGACCAGTATCTGCAGGTCACTAAGAGGGATTTAAGTGACTTGTTCAAAATCACCCAGCTGGTACTTGGCACAATTGAGACGGGAAACCATCTGCCACACTCTTCTTTTGAGCACCTACTACGTGTCAGTCACTAGGCTGGGCTCCATACACACCTCTCCCCTTTTAATCCCTACACCAACCCTGCGTGGGAGATCTTCTGATCCCATTTTACAGATGAGCAAACAGGACCAAGCCCAGTCTCCCCAAAGCGCTGCTGTCCTTTCTCATTGCTCGCTCCTTGGGGAGCCCAGAGAGGGAGCGGACACCCGAAACCCCAGGCAGTTCCCTCCCCGGGTCACGCCCCTCTCCACGGGGCGCCCCTTACCTGTCACGGCCCCTCCTGGGTGCCCCACGCGTGTGTCTCGGAAGGCGCCGAGGCTGAGGAGCCGCCGGCCGCGCCCGGGCTCGTCTCTGCCCCGGGTCCCTCCGAGCCGCGCTGCTGCGGAGGCCCCGCCGCGCCTCCTTCCCGGCCTTCCTCCGTCCCCCGCGGCCACATCGATCGCTGCCGGGCCCCGCGGCGCGGGAGGGGGAGGCCGCCGGCGGCCGGAGGCGGTGGTTTCTATTCCTGACTCGGTTGGGGAGTGGTGGTGTCTGGAGACCGGGCCCAACAACTGGGGCATCCCCCAAAGCCTGGAGCCCTGGGACAAGGGGCCATTTCGGGAGACGGGGATCCCCTGGAGAGAGGATTCAGCTGAAGCTTCGCGGGCAAAGTAACAGCAACGACAACAGACAGTAACAATAGTTTCCTTAACTGAGTGCTTATATGTGCCAGGGCTCTACTTCAAGTGAATTATCTGAGTTATTCCTGACACAAACTCGGCAGATACCGGCTCTTATGTTCCGTATTTTACAGAGGAGGGCACTGGGCTAGGAGTGGAGGACCTGGGACTGGAACCCACATCTTCCGACACTGCCAGCTGGGATGGGCATTAGGTAGCTGCAGGAGGCAGCCGTGCCTCCCTGAGTCCCAGGCTCTGCCTGAGCTGGGCTGGGCCCTCACTCTTCCCCTTCTGGGCTGTGAAGCCTGAAATGGGTCACTGTGCCCCTGAGAGCTCAATCTCCTCACCTGCCAATGGCTGCCTGAAGTCTCACCTCCCAGGTGGGTCCTGAGCATAAACGGGGAACGTGTGCCAAAGAGCTTTGTAGAAGTTTCGCAACCAGCAAGCATTCACTGAGTGCCTACTGTGTGCCTTGTTGGGAAACAGGTACTGGAAACTAAGAGTTGGATGCAAGAAAGGATTCCTACTTTACAAATATTAATTAATAATAATGATAACCAACATTTATTGAGCACTTACCTTGGGCCAAATACTCTTCAAAATTCATCTCATTTAAGCTGCAAATATATCTAAGGGGTAGGTGTTTTTACTCCAGTCTTACAAATAGGAAAAGTAAGGCTTTGAGAGGTGAAGTGTCCAAGATAATATAGTTGACTTTTGAGTCCACTATGGCAGCACTTTCCAATAGAAATATAATGCGAGCCATAGTTTCAAACTTTCTGGTAACAACATTAAAAAAAAGTAAAAAGAAAGAGGTGGAGTTAATTTTAATAACATATTTTAGTTAACCCCAAAGATGCAGAGTATTATAAATTCAACATGGAATCAATAAAGAAATTATTAATGAGATATTTTAAATTTCTTTTTTTGTACTGAATCTTTGAACACCGTAGTCAGTTTCTTATTGTTGTGTAACAAATAATTATAACTTAGCAGCTAAAAACAATGAAAATTTATTATCTCCTAGTTTCTGTAGGTCTGAAGTCTGGGCGCGGCATGGCTAGATTTTCTGCTTGGGTTTTCACTGGGCTGAAATCAAGGTGTCGGGCAGCACTTCTCATCTGGGGTTCAGGGTTCTTGTCCCAGCTCACAGATTGTTGGCACAATTCATTTCCTTGCAGATGTAACTCTGAGGTCTCCATTTTCCTGCTAGCTGTCCTCTGGGGATCACTCTCATCTCTTAGAGGCCACCCACATTTCCTTGTCACATGGTCCCTTATTGGCAGTTCACAGCATGGATGTTTGCTTTCTTCCAGGCAAACTGAAGTGCTAACTTCCTCTTCTCTGACCAGCCAGAGAAAATGCTCAGCCTTTCAAAAACTACCTGATTAGGTCAGGCCCACCTGGGATGACCACCCTTTAGCCAAAGGCTGAGTTTCTCTCATTTGTCAGGAAAACAATACCTTTCCAGGAAGCCCCTTCCACTAGACTTCCCCTTACTTCTGTTTGACCAGGCTTGAGTGGTCATGTGGCCATTCCTAGCTGCAAGGGAGCCTGGGGAGATAACAATTTTTAATTCGTTTAAAATTTTGAAATATAATGCAGTCAGGTGCACAGATCTTAAGTTACAGCTGCATGATCTTTTTTTTTTTTAAACAAATCTGTGCACCCATGTAGCTGCCACCCAGTTCAAGATGTGGACTGTCATCGGCACCCCAGCAGCCTGGGGGTGGTGGTATAAATATTTCTAACTAGAGATATTGCTGTTGGTAAGGAATAAAGGGAGAATGGATAACTAGCAGTGTCATACTTGGCTAACTCCTTCTAAATTTCAGGGTCTTGGCTTGGTTATCACCATCCTTCAGGAAGCCCTCTTTGGTTCTCATGAAATCTTTCCAGAAAGAAACCCAGCACAATGAGCTTGCACCATCAGGCATGGGTTCCAGCTCCCTGGAATTGAGGCTGGTCATTGACTTTCTTGAATCTTTGTTATCCCCATTTTTCAGATGTGGAAACTGAATCTTTAGAGCTGGAAGGAATCCTCAAAGACAGAATGTAATTGGTGTAGTCTAACAAGGGTTAGACTGCTTGTGTTTGAACCCCAGCTCTACTAGTTATAAGCTGTATGAGCGCTCCCTAATTGTTAGCCATCACTGGTTTGATTAATACCTGAGGAGAATCCTGGCTACACCACTTCTCAGCTGTGGGGACTTGGTCAAGTCACTTACCTCGGTGTCCCCATTTCTTCTTTGTCCTCTGGAAATGACAATGCCCACCTTTCTCAGGCCAATGGGATGGATGAATGAAATGGTGTTGGAATGTGTGGGGCATAAAGTAGGCATTTACTAAAGGCCAGTAATCATCCTCTCAATTAGTCAGGCTCTTGCTTTGATAGTCCCATTTAACAAACAACCCCCAAATTTCAGTGGCTTCCTATCACAGACATTTATTTCTCTCTCTCTGGTTTGGGGATTGGTTGGGGTGGCGCAGCTACACTCTTGTCCCACGTGTCTCTCATTCTGAGACCAGTGGCTTTCTGGGCCTGCTGTTCTCCTGGCAGGGAGTGGAAGTGCCAAGAAGCTGGTGCCCCACCTTGAAACTGGCACATGGTCACTTCTGCCCACATTCCATTAGCCAAAGCGAGTCTCATAGCTAAGCCCAGAATAATCAGGGCAGGGATGTACACTCTCCCCACAGGAAAGCCACAGTAAGTATGGGGTTGGAAGGGGGAATTATGGACAAACCACACAATCTACTGTAATATCTTAACTCCCTGAGTTTATAGGTGGGGAAACTGAGGCCTAGAAAAAGGAAGGGAAATGCCCAAGGTCACATGGAGAGTCAGCGACACCCAGATAGTTCTTCTCCCCTCCCAGGCCTCACCTGTTCCAAGTAATTAGCATTTGCTACGTTTGAACCCCATGGGGAGGATATGACAACGAGGCAAACAGAAGCCCAGTGGGGTGAAGGACTCACCTTTGACCACATTGAAAGGTCAAGGAACAGGGAAAGAAAACCCAGGATTCCCAACCTTTACCACCATGCTTGACTGCCCAACCCGAGTCCGTCCCCGCAGATAAAGCAGGGAGGAGATTGCCTGCCCCTGTGCTCTTCCCAAAGCAAGTCCTGGGTGAGCGGGACGGTCAGGAATCCAGCTGCCTTGTCCGGGGTATCCCTTGGCATGGCTCTTCCTCATTGACTGCTCCAAGACACACCCATCAGGTGCTGACCCCAGGCCGGGCCCTGCAGAAATCAAGGAGAATGAGGCTCCGCCGGTGGAGGAAGCGGACCACTCATAAACGATGAGACCCTCCCTGACTGCCAGGGCAGCCTTTCCCTGCCGCCCCAGTTGGGGCGGTTTAAAACAATCTCAGAGTGAATCGGGCTGCAACATTATACAACATTGGCTCTTGGAGTGAAAAAAATCATTCTCTTTTCAATCCTTCTGATTACATCAGGGAGAATGTATTCATTTAGAAGTTTTTAACTCCTCTTTACCCTTTAACCCTCCTTAACCCTTCCGGTCTCCATTTATTCAGAGACAGAGAGCAGCTCTCGCCCTCACAGTGCGCAGGTGGCAGTGTCTAGCTAGAGTTTAACAGCATTTAGTATAGGTTAATCTGACATGGTTTACTTTGTGGAATTTAACTGTTTACATTGTGTTTATTTTTACACTTACGGAGAGCCTGTCTATCCCATTTATAGTGATTTATTTTTCTTTTGAAATAAATTTATATGCAAATTTAAAGAAAAACATTAGGTTAATAGCACAGGTAGTACACAAAATATCATGATGGTATCTTGCAGGTATTGCAAAAACTGGGGAAGGGATATGTGAGTCGACTGAAGTTTGGAAAGCTCTCTAGAATGTAGGTTCTGGGTGGCTGGGGTGCCTGCAGGAGGGGTCAGGAGCTACTTGAACTGGGCCTTGGAGGTCAAGGAGAAGATTGGGAGGGGGAGAGAGTATTGGGAGGGGGAGAGAGACGGGCATTTTACGTAGAAGGAGCACGTGCAAAGAGATGTGACAGAAACCAGCGAGTGTTGGGACGGACCGGAAGCTCAGTGTGGCCGCCCTACTGGGAACGGCGATGGGTGCACGGAGATGAGTTCCTTTGGGGTCAAGCTGTGGCAACCCTTGACTCTCAGGAGAAACCAGGGGGTGGAAGGGACGTGACATTAGCGTTTGACCAGAAGGTTGGAGCTGCTGTCAGCTGGGGCCTCAGGCCCCTGTCATCACCTGTTTCTTCTGGGAGCCTCACCCTGAGGGTCAGAGCCGTGGATCCTAAGCTAGAATTAGCCTGAGGAGAGAGAAGGAAAGTGTTATTCCCCTCCCAAAACAGGGCTCTGAGTTCTGGGCTTGTTCTCCCAACCAGCCAGGACTCCCCAGCCTATGTCAAAAGGGCAAACTGAAGCCCAGAGCAGTTTAGGGCTGTGGTCCAGGACACACAGCAAGTTCAGTAAGAGAATCAAGGGTCCCAGGTTCCTCTGGCATCCTAGCAGGACCCCTCTCATCCCCGTCCACTTCCCCCATTCCCTGGGGAGGCCCTGGAGCTGTACCTTTGACGGGGTCCCGGCAGTCTCGGCCACAGGCACCGAGGCAGCACCGCTTGCTGCCCAGGCAGTCCGCATCCTGGCGGCACAGGTGCTGGGTGGCGCTGAGGCAGCACAGTTGGTCCTTGGGGCAGCTGCCTGGCTTCACTGCAACACAGGGACCTGGCTGAGCCCTGTCCGTGCCCGCTGGCCTGGGGGCTAGGGGCTTGGGGGTCAGCAAGGTGGAGGGGAGCGTTTATTTACCTGAGACCCTGGGGGTGCACTGGCGGAAGCAAGCTTGGTAACAACACTTCTCGCCTATGGGACACTGGCTGTCCTCCAAACAGTGATCAGGTACTGAGAGAAGGCAGGGCCCATCGTCCGGCGGACAGCCCCCCAACTTCTCTGGAAGAGAAACCCCCCAGATCTTACAGCTGGAGGCAGCTCAGGGTTATGAAATAAACACTGGCCCGATCTGAATTTGCCACCCCTTACTTCTCGTTTGTCCTTTGTCACGTCTCTTTACCGCTCCAAGCTTCAGTTTTCTGTCTGTGAAATGGGAAGATGGATGCCCTCCTCCCAGGCTGCTCCACTCATTAGGCCTCAGCTGAAACGCCAAGTCCTAGGGGACACTTTCTGACTCCAGAGAGGGTCAGCCCCCACCCGATGCCCAAGTGCTCCCAAAATATCTTTCCTTTGGAGTTGGTGCCTCCACACCTGTTTGTCTGCATCTCTCCATTTGGCTGGGGGCTGTGAAAGCAGACGCCAAGCCTGCTTTGGCCATCGCACACCACTTAATGCAAAATACTGGGGGCTCAGGGACGACCTGAAAGAACAGGCTTTGAAGCCAGGCCCAGCGTGGGATGCCTATCAGCTGGTGCTGGCCTGGGGCATCGTCACCCAGGCTATAGAATATTCTGTCCAGGGGCTTTGCCTAACCAGTCCTCCTGTGAGGATTTTGGGCCATTCCCAGCTTTCATGTCAAAGGTCGCCAGAGATCCGTAGGGATGGGGACTGGTCCCCAGACTTCCATTCAATCTAGCAAATGAGAAGGGGTTCAAGAGCTCCCCAGCGGCCACTGGATCCAGTGCTGTGGCTGCCTGTGTGTCCACCCTTCCCTGCCGGCCCTCTCCTGGGTGCTGCCTGCTGGCTGCACACACAGCAGGGGCCTTGCTCACGGGAAGTCCTCAAAGGCAACTGCAGGTGTTGGATCAAGTTTGCTTGACTTGAATTGCTGCCCCTTGTTGGAGCAAGAGCAGCTTGGCCTGTGAGGGAGCCCCGTACTCTGAGTAGCGTCACCTCCCCAGGCTAGGAGTGGCATGGGGCCCTGGGAGACTGTTGGAGTTCAAGGTGTACCCCTGAATTCACAAGCCAGAGGGGCTCAGGCCTCCAAGCTGCCTGAACTCAAGTGGGGAAGCTCCCTGTGGGCTGGAGGGGTCAGGAGCTGAGTCCTAAGGAGAGACAGATGGGGAAGGGGCATGAGAGTTGGCACTTCCAGTGGGGAGAACTGCAGCTGCAAAGGTGTGGAGGTGGGGTAAAAGCCCAGAACATGCAGGGGCAGGGTGAGAGGGTCTGGGGGCCACGCTCAACTCCGCTCATCTGCCTTTCCTAACCTTCCCTCCAAATGCAGTTCCCCCACTCTGAGACGTATGCACAGACACGGTGGTGATACACACCCACACAGTCAAATGGATATACACACTCATAGGTATGTGGACTCCAAGAATTAAATAATCATACTGTGTCAGTTTGTATATATTATGTCCCCCAGAAGAAGCCATACTCTTTGATGCAATCTTGTGGGGGCAGATGTATTAGTGTTGATTGAGTTGGAACATTTGATTGGAGGTTTCCATGGAGATATGACCCACCCAACAGGGTGATGACTTTGGTTGGATAATTTCCATGGAGGTGTTATCCCGCCCACTCAGGGTGGGTCTGAATTAAATCACTGGAGCTATATAAATGAGCTGACAAACAGAAAGAGCAGAGCAATTGAGAGAAGCATTTTGAAGACGGCCGTTGGAAGCTGACATTTTGAAGAGGAGCTGCAGCTAAGAGAGGACAAAATGCCCCAAGAGCAACATTTTGGAGAACGCCATTTTGAAATGTTACCTGGGAGTAAGCAGATGGCAGCCTCACGCCTTCCAAGCTAACAGAGGTTTTCCAGACACCAAAGTCCTTTCTCCAGCGAAAGTACCCTATTGTTGATGCATTACCTTGGACACTTGATGGCCTTAAGACTGTAACTTTGTAACCAAAAAAAAAAACCCCTTTATAAGAGCCAATCCATTTCTAGTGTTTTGCAAAAGGGCAGCATTAGCAAACCAGAACACATACCCAGACACAAATATGTATATTGCTACCCAAACATAGGTCCACACACCCAAACACTTAGATGGATACACACAATTAACTATAGGCTTTACCATATGAAATTGCCAATATTCAACTTTTTTGATCCACAAAATCAGCAATTTCCTATTGTTCAACCAATGCACATCCAGACATATATAAGATAGTTTTTTATATATATGTATATAAATATAGTCATATTCATATGTATGAATGGGGACATATACTCATAGTCAGATATAAAAACATACTGTCATATACATGCCTGTACACACAGATGGACACACACAGATAATTACACATACACCCACAAATATATGCAATCATATATATAAACATTTAGTACTTATGTGTGCCTGAGCAGACATATACACAGACACAGATAATTCATCAATCCATAAAACCACTGAAAACATTTATGAGGCACTTAACTACATACCAGTGGCTGTGACTAGCTCTTTATATCAGAGACACCCAGACAGTTGAGTGGGTGGGAGGTGGGCTCTCCTAAGCAGAGGTGGCTGTGCTTCCATAGACAACAAACCGGGACGCTCTGTCCCTCAACCCCGTCACCTTCTTCCAGCCCCTGAAATTCTACCGAGAGGCAGAGCATGTGCCTCCTGGGAGGGACAGCTGGGAAGGAAAGGGACAGGGTGAGTTGGGGGTGAGAAAACATGTCACCCCAGCCAGGCGGAGAGGTGCTGTGCAGTCTGCTGGGGGCAGCGCTCACCTCTGAACAGCTGGGCTCAGTATCGGGGAGTACCCTCCAGTACCCCCCAGCAGCTCTCCCACATCGCCCGCTTATGCTGCACATACTGTATGCTGAGCCCTTGGGAAGGCCCTTCGACCCCAAGACACTGTTTAGTCCTGCGACGGAGACACCGGGCTCCATTTTACAGAGGAGCAAATCGGGGAGATGCATCTTCCTGGTTCCGAAGTCTGGCACCCAAATGCTACCTTTGACACTAATTCAGAGGTAGCCTTGGTCTTGGGCAAGTCATTCCCCCACTGCGCCTCCATTTACCCATCTGCAAAATGGGGATAAAACAGTCCTGATCTCACAGCGACCTGGCAAGGAGCAATGTGGCGATGCATATGAATCCAGGCCAGCCGGGGGCAGGCTGGGAACTCCCCACTGCCTCCTTCCTCGGCCTGGGGATCTCTGAGCAACTTCTCCCCACCCTGGCTAGGGCCCCTGTTTCAGAGGAAGAAGGGGGACAGGGCCCAGGACTGTCCCTTTCCCCCAGGGCAGGACCCGGCACAGGCAAATGCGGGTCGTGGTGTTCTAGCCTCGAGGGGATGGCGACTCGCCCAGCGGGAGGCACCTGTTGGGCCACTCCAGCCGCCCCGGCTTGCTCTCCTCTCAACAGACAGGTCCGGTCCTGATGGGGATGTGGCTGGGGACAGGGGATGGGGAGGAGACAGGTAGGTAAAGAGCTTCCTCCCAACAGATCCTAGAAACTGTGCCCCCCACTCCACATTCCAACCCCTTCCCTAGAGTGGGCTGAGGGACGAAAGGGAAAGAGGAGGCCCATCGTCACAGAAAGGGTCATCTCCCTGCTCTGGGGACCCCAAGACCCAGACACACCTCCATGGATACAACCACCCAAAAGTATGCGTGGACAGGCCTCCCCACATACCCGAAGGCACAGAGAGACTCACGTGCTCACACACGTACACAGGCACACACGACCAGACACACATGGATGAAGTCATTCCTGAGCTCATGTGCACAGGCACAGCCAGGCACAGCCAAGAGGCACAAAGACACCTAGACACACAGGACACTTGCTTGCACACACACACGCACATACACTCAGACGTGTGGACAAGCAGACACATGCAAGAAACTGGCAGAAAGACTCAGGCAGGTGACAGGCACAGAGGTGACACCTAAAATACAAGCTGCTGGAAGCACTTAGAAGCAGACACATACACGCGCGCGCGCGCGCACACACACACACACACACACACACACACACTGCATTACCTGCCTTCCCCCAAACCCCTACTCTCCCCAGAGGAATCCGAGTCCCGTCCCAGAGCTTCCCTGGAGGAGATAGGTGAGGCCCTTTAGGGGTTCCTGCAGCCTCTTCATTGGGTCTGTTTGTCTGTCTCTTCCTCAGCTCCATTCACCCTGTTCCCAACTTCTGACCCAGTGCTGGAACCTCCCCAGGCCCCTGGAGAACTTCTCAGCCACCTCACCTTCACTCACCTCCTTTTTTCAGGCCCAAGGCAGCAGGCAGTTGGCTCCCCAAAGCCAGGAGGGCCACCAGGAGGAGGAGGCTCTTGGCCTTCATGGTTCTGCCGCCAGCACCTGGTAAGTTTGGAGCCCAGGATGCAGACCCAGGGAGGCTAGTCAGGAGAGGAAGGAAAGGGGGTGAGTGGGGTGGCCCACGTCTGTCTCATTCTGGCCCCACCCTCGGCCTGAGAGCCTCAGTGCAAGGAGACACTTGTGCAAGATCTGATGGCAGGGTGGGGACAAGTGCTGGGTGTCAGGGCACTAGGATCCAGTGATACAGGTAGGGCTGGATCCTCTCTGGGTCTCGGTTTTCCTTATCTGTATAAAGGGTGAAGTTTTTCAGGATCTTAAAAACCCAGCAGTGGCTTAGGCAGGAGTTAGAAGTCAGCTTTGGAATGGCAAAGAGGGGTTTGCAGAGCTGTAGATGCCTGGGGAGGGACACGGCATTAGGGATTAGGGTCGGAGCATCCCACTGGGAAGGCTGGCCCAGCTGGCAGGGTGTGAGGCCAGCCCTGACCGCTGCTCTAGGCCCCTGTGATGGTGGTAGAGTCACCATCCTTTGCTGGGGCTGGTTGGCTGTCAAGGCGAGTGGGGCACGGGTTTTGGTTTGGCTGAGGTCTCTGGTCAGAGCAGATTTAAGTGACCTGTGGGCCCTCTTCCCTGGCCCCAAGGGATCCCGAGAAAAAATACCATCTCAGGCAGCATCTCTGCCTTGGATTTCTGTGATGTTGGTTCCTGCATTTGGTGAACGACAGGCAGCTGGGGCCTGGTGTAGGGTAGTAAACCCATAGTAAACACCATAGTACACTGTCAGGCCTGGAGGAGATCAAGTCCTTCCTCCCCACCCACCCCTCTGAATGATGAGGAAACTGTGGGCCAGGGGTGGGAGGGTCTGGCCCAAACACACACACCTAATTCCTGCCTAAGCTGGGACTTCCTCCTCCTCATGATTCCAGCTAGTTCCTGGCCCGGGAAGCAAGGCAGGACCTCATCTGACCCTGAGAAAGGAAGGTGACATTCCAGGGCCTGCCTCACTCACCCAGCAAGGCCCAGAACAGCCCTCATGTCAGGAAGTTCTACCTTGAGTTTAACTTGCATGCCTTGTGCTGATTTCCAAGCTCTTAGGAAAAGAGGGGCCCCGTCTTCAATGATCTGAATTTGCTTTTGGAAACCTGACCCACCTTGGCAGCCTTATTTGGAGGAAAATTTTATGAGGCTAATTTTCATTGAAGAGATGCAAGTTCACCTGTCGGAATGTTGGAGTGTGTGTTGGCTATTTCCTCCCCTAGCTTTTTATTATGAACTTTTCAAACATCTGGGAAGGTTGAAAGAACAGAACTGTGACATCAACAAAAAAGCAAAGAGATAATAAACAGAATTCTGGATCATAGTTATCTTTAGGGCATGGGTGACAATACAGGGTGATGGGATGGGAGAGGAATATTCTGGTACAGTAAGTTGATGTCCTAGTTCTTGATTTGGGTGATGGGGTTACAAGTTCTTAATACTATTCAAGAAATACTGGAGGCAATATACCAAAGCTAAATGTCTATGAGAGGGGGATATAAGAGAGGGGTATGGGATTCTTGGTAGTGGTGTTGCTGTCTGACCTTATTGTTACATTGTATTGTATGGTATTTTATTTTCTTATTATCTTTTTTATTATTATTTTTGCAAAAAATTTTTCATAGTAATGAACATGTTCAAGTGATGATTGTGGCGATGAATGCACAACTATAGGATGATACTGTGAACAATTGTACACTGTGGATGATTGTATGGTCTGCAAATATATTTCTATAAAATTGCAGGCAAAAATATAAACAGAGATACAAGTGTTGGAGGAAACATGGAGAGAGGGATGTACCTATTTACTGTTGGTGGGTGTATTAGTTAAGGTTCTCTAGGGAAACAGAATCAATGAGAGATATCTATGAATATAAGATTCATAAAAGTGACTCACAGAACTGTGGGTATGCACGAGTCCAAATTCCGTAGGGCAGGTCAGCAAACTGGCAACTCCAATGAAGTTGTTCGATGAACTCCTCAGGAAACGATCTGGCAACTTCGACAAACTCCTCAGGAAATGCTTTGCTGGGCAGCCGAAGAAGTGAAGGTCCTCTATCTGTCTCACTTAAAAGTCTTCAACTGATTGATTGGATTAAATCCAGCCAACTGCATTCTCTCATTGTGGAAGACAAGCCCTTCGTTGAGTCATCAGTCACAGCTGCAGCCAATTAACTGATGATTTAATTAACCAGCCTGTTGGTTTATTAACCAGTCACAAACGTCCTTGCAGCAATGGTTAGGCCAGTGCTTGCTTGACCAGACAGCTGGGTACCATCACCTGGCCAAGTTGACACATGAACCTAACCATCACAGTGGGGAAGCAGAGTGGTGTAGCCTATCTGGAGGACAGTGTGGTGGTTCCACAAGAAGATAAGTATGTGGGGGCCATAATGCCCTGAAACTTCATCAAGGGGCATATACTTGGAAGATCTGAGAGCAGGGACACGAATGGACATTTTTTTTTTTAATCTTCATTTTATTGAGATATATTCACATACCACGCAGTCATACAAAACAAATCGTACATTCGATTGTTCACAGTACCATTACATAGTTGTACATTCATCACCTAAATCAATCCCTGACACCTTCATTAGCACACACACAAAAATAACAAGAATAATAATTAAAGTGAAAAAGAACAATTGAAGTAAAAAAGAACACTGGGTACCTTTGTCTGTTTGTTTGCTTCCTTCCCCTATTTTTCTACTCATCCATCCATAAACTAGACAAACTGAAGTGTGGTCCTTATGGCTTTCCCAATCCCATTGTCACCGCTCGTAAGCTACATTTTTATACAATTGTCTACGAGATTCATGGGTTCTGGGTTGTAGTTTGATAGTTTCAGGTATCCACCACCAGCTACCCCAATTCTTTAGAACCTAAAAAGGGTTGTCTAAATTGTGCGTAAGAGTGCCCACCAGAGTGACCTCTCGGCTCCTTTTGGAATCTCTCTGCCACTGAAGCTTATTTCATTTCCTTTCACATCCCCCTTTTGGTCAAGAAGATGTTCTCCGTCCCACGATGCCAGGACTACATTCCTCCCCGGGAATCATATTCCACTTTGCCAGGGAGATTCACTCCCCTGGGTGTCTGATCCCACGTAGGGGGGAGGGCAGTGATTTCACCTTTCAAGTTGGCTTAGCTAGAAAGAGAGGGCCACATCTGAGCAACAAAGAGGCATTCAGGAGGAGGCTCTTAGGCACAGTTATAGGGAGGCCTAGCCTCTCCTTTACAGCAACTGTCTTCCCAAGGGTAAAACCTATAGTAGAGGGCTCAACCCATCAAACCACCAGTCCCCTATGTCTGTGGTCATGTTAGCAACCATCGAGGTGGGGTAGGCCAATACCCCTGCATTCTCCACAGGCTCCTCAAGGGGGCACTACATATTTTTTTCCTTGTTTTGTTTTGTTTTTTTTAACTTTTTTTTCATTTTTAAATCAAGTGTATGAAAAAAAAAAAAAAATACAATAAAAGAACATTTCAAAGAGACCATAACAAGGGAGTAAGAAAAAGACAACTAACCTAAGATAACTGCTTTACTTCCAACCTGTTCCTACTTCACCCCGAGAAAGTTACCTAATATAGCAACATTTCTGTGAACTTGTTCCTACTATATCCATCAGAAATTAACAGACCATAGTCATTCCTGGGCGTCCCCAGAACGTTAAATAGCTTATCTGTTCTTCTTGGATTATTGTTCCCCCTTCCTTAATTGCTCTCTATTGCTAGTTCTCCTACATTCTACATTATAAGCCATTTGTTTTACATTTTTCAAAGTTCACATTAGTGGTAGCATATAATATTTCTCTTTTTGTGCCTGGCTTATTTCGCTCAGCATTACGTCTTCAAGGTTCATCCATGTTATCATATGTTTCACGAGATCATTCCTTCTTACTGTCGTGTAGTATTCCATCATGTGTATATACCACATTTTCTTTATCCACTCATCTGTTGAAGGACATTTGGATTGTTTCCATCGCTTGGCAATTGTGAATAATGCTGCTATGAACATTGGCGTGCAGATATCTGTTCATGTCACTGCTTTCCGATCTTCCGGGTATATACCGAGAAGTGCAATAGCTGGATCAAATGGTAACTCTATATCTAGTTTTCTAAGGAACTGCCAGACTGACTTCCAGAGTGGCTGAACCATTATACAGTCCCACCAACAATGAATAAGAGTTCCAATTTCTCCACATCCTCTCCAGCATTTGTAGTTTCCTGTTTGTTTAATGGCAGCCACTCTAATCAGTGTTAGATGATATCTCATTGTGGTCTTATTTGCATCTCTCTAATAGCTAGTGAAGCTGAACATTTTTTCATGTGTTTCTTGGCCATTTGTATTTCCTCTTCAGAGAACTGTCTTTTCATATCTTTTGCCCATTTTATAATTGGGCTGTCTGTACTATTGTCATTGAGTTGTAGGATTTCTTTATATATGCAAGATATCAGTCTTTTGTCAGATACATGGTTTCCAAAAATTTTTTCCCATTGAGTTGGCTGCCTCTTTACCTTTTTGAGAAATTCCTTTGAGGTGCAGAAACTTCTAAGCTTGAGGAGTTCCCATTTATCTATTTTCTCTTTTGTTGCTTGTGCTTTGGGTGTAAAGTCTAGGAAGTGGCCGCCTAATACAAGGTCTTGAAGATGTTTTCCTACATTATCTTCTAGGAGTTTTATGGTACTTTCTTTTATATTGAGATCTTTCGTCCATTTTGAGTTAATTTTTGTGTAGGGTGTGAGGTAGGGGTCCTCTTTCATTCTTTTGGATATGGATATCCAACTCTCCCAGCCCCATTTGTTGAAAAGACCATTATGGCTCAGTTCAGTGACTTTGGGGGCCTTATCAAAGATCAGTCAGCCATAGATCTGAGAGTCTATCTCTGAATTCTCAATTCAATTCCATTGATCTATATGTCTATCTTTGTGCCAGTACCATGCTGTTTTGGCAACTGTGGCTTTATAATAAGCTTCAAAGTCAGGGAGTGTAAGTCCTCCCACTTTGTTTTTCTTTTTTAGAGTGTCTTTAGCAACTTGAGGCATCTTCCCTTTCCAAATAAATTTGATAACTAGCTTTTCCAAGTCTGCAAAGTAGGTTGTTGGAATTTTGATTGGGATTGCACTGAATCTGTAGATGAGTTTGGTTAGAATTGACATCTTAATGACATTTAGCCTTCCTATCCATGAACATGGAATATTTTTCCATCTTTTAAGGTCCCCTTCTATTTCTTTTAGTAGAGTTATGTAGTTTTCTTTGTATAGGTCTTTTACATCTTTGGTTAAGTTTATTCCTAGGTACTTGATTTTTT
The DNA here is from genome assembly GCF_015220235.1 of Choloepus didactylus. Lineage (NCBI taxonomy): Eukaryota > Metazoa > Chordata > Mammalia > Pilosa > Megalonychidae > Choloepus > Choloepus didactylus. The sequence continues at coordinate 48,930,587 of NC_051325.1, forward strand.
TAGTTGCTATTGAAAATGGTATCTTTTTCCTGAGTGTCTCTTCAGTTTGTTCATTTCTAGCATATAGAAACATTACTGACTTATGCGCATTAATCTTGTATCCCGCTACTTTGCTAAATTTGTTTATTAGCTCTAGTAGCTGTATCGTCGATTTCTCAGGGTTTTCCAGATATAAGATCATATCATCTGCAAGCAATGACAGTTTTACTTCTTCCTTTCCAATTTGGATGCCTTTTATTTCTTTGTCTTGCCGGATTGCCCTGGCTAGCACTTCCAGCACAGTGTTGAATAACAGTGGTGACGGCGGGCATCCTTGTCTTGTTCCTGATCTGAGGGAAGGCTTTCAGTCTCTCACCGTTGAGTACTATGCTGGCTGTGGGTTTTTCATATATGCTCTTTATCATGTTGAGGAAGTTTCCTTCAATTCCTACCTTTTGAAGTGTTTTTATCAAAAAGGGATGTTGTTCTTCTTGACCAAAAGGGGGATGTGAAAGGAAATGTAATAAGCTTCAGTGGCAGAGAGATTCCAAAAGGAGCCGAGAGGTCACTCTGGTGGGCACTCTTACGCACACTTTAGACAACCCTTTTTAGGTTCTAAAGAATTGGGGTAGCTGGTGGTGGATACCTGAAACTATCAAACTACAACCCAGAACCCATGAATCTCGAAGACAGTTGTATAAAAATGTAGCTTATGAGGGGTGACAATGGGATTGGGAAAGCCATAAGGACCACACTCCACTTTGTCTAGTTTATGGATGGATGAGTAGAAAAATAGGGGAAGGAAACAAACAGACAAAGGTACCCAGTGTTCTTTTTTACTTCAATTGCTCTTTTTCACTCTAATTATTATTCTTGTTATTTTTGTGTGTGTGCTAATGAAGGTGTCAGGGATTGATTTAGGTGATGAATGTACAACTATGTAATGGTACTGTAAACAATCAAAAGTATGATTTGTTTTGTAAAAAAAAAAATAAATAAATAAAAAATAAAGTGGAGGGGAAAAAAAAAAAAAGAAGTGCTTTGATGCATAAAAGTTTTTAATTTTGATTCAAAAAAAAAAAAAGGGATGTTGGATTTTGTCAAATACTTTTTCAGCATCTATTGAGATGATCATTTGGTTTTTCCCTTTCGAATTGTTAATGTGTTGTAATACATTGATTGATTTTCTTATGTTGAACCATCCTTGCATGCCTGGAATGAACCCCACTTGGTCATGGTGTATGATTTTTTTAATGTGTCTTTGGATTTGATTTGCAAGTATTTTGTTGAGGATTTTTGCATCTATATTCATTAGGGAGATTGGCCGGTAGTTTTCCTTTTTTGTAGCATCTTTGCCTGGTTTTGGTATTAGATTGATGTTAGCTTCATAAAATGAGTTAGGTAGTGTTCCATTTTCTTCAATGTTTTGAAAGAGTTTGAGTAAGATTGGTGTCAGTTCTTTCTGGAAAGTTTGGTAGAATTCCCCTGTGAAGCCATCTGGCCCTGGGCATTTATTTGTGGGAAGATTTTTGATGACTGATTGGATCTCTTTGCTTGTGATGGGTTGGTTGAGGTCTTCTATTTCTTCTCTGGTCAGTCTAGGTTGTTCATATGTTTCCAGGAAATTGTCCATTTCTTCTACATTATCCAGTTTGTTGCCATACAGTTGTTCATAATATCCTCTTATAATTTTTTTAATTTCTTCAGGATCTGCAGTTATGTCACCTTTTTCATTCATTATTTTGTTTATATGGGTCTTCTCTCTTATTGATTTTGTCAGTCTAGCTAGGGGCTTGTCAATCTTGTTGATCTTCTCAAAGAACCAACTTTTGGTGATATTTATCCTCTCTATTCTTTTTTTGTTCTCTATGTCATTTATTTCTGCTTTAATCCTTGTCATTTCTTTTCTTGTACTTGGTTTAGGATTGGTTTGCTGTTCATTTTCTAGCTTCTTCAGTTGATCCATTAGTTCTTTGATTTTGGCCCTTTCTTCCTTTTTAATATATGTGTTTAGTGCTATAAATTTCCCCTTCAGTACTGCTTTTGCTGCATCCCATAGGTTTTGGTATGTTGTGTTCTCATTTTCATTCATCTCTATATATTTAGCAATTTCTCATGCTATTTCTTCTTTAACCCACTGATTGTTTAGGAGTGTGTTGTTTAACCTCCAGGTATTTGTGAATTTTCTAAGTCTCTGATGGTTGTTGACTTCTAATTGTATTCCCTTGTGGTCAGAGAATGTGCTTTGAATAATTTCAAACTTTTTAAATTTATTGAGGCTTGTTTTATGTCCCAGCATATGATCTATTCTGGAGAAAGTTTCGTGAGCACTAGAAAAGTATGTGTATCCTGGTGATTTGGGATGTAATGTTCTGTATATGTCTGTTAAATCTAATTCATTTATCAGATTGTTTAGGTTTTCAGTTTCCTTACTGGTCTTCTGTCTGGTTGATCTATCTATAGGAGAGAGTGATGTGTTGAAGTCTCCCACAATTATTGTGGAAACATCAATTGCTTCCTTTAGTTTTGCTAGTGTTTCTCTCATGTATTTTGTGGCACCTTGACTGGGTGCATAGACATTTATGATTGTTATTTCTTCTTGTTGAATTGTCCCTTTTATTAGTATGTAGTGGCCTTCTTTGTCTCTCAAAACATCCCTGCATTTAAAGTCTATTTTATCTGAGATTAACATTGCTACACCTGCTTTCTTTTGGCTGTAGCTTGCATGAAATATTTTTTTCCATCCTTTCACTTTCAATTCCTTTGTATCCCTGTGTCTAAGATGAGTCTCTTATATGCAACATATTGATGGTTCATTTTTTTGATCCATTCTGCGAATCTATAGCTTTTAATTGGGGAGTTTAATCCATTTACATTCAACGTTATAACCATGAAGGCATTTCTTGAATCAGCCATCTTATCCTTTGGTTTATGTTTGTCATATATATTTTTCCCCTCTCTCTATTAATATCCTTTATTGTACCCATACCGAATCTCTTTAGTACTGAACCTTTCTCCAAGTCTCTCTGTCCTGTCTTTGTTTCTCTGTCTGTAGGGCTCCCTTTAGTATCTCCAGTAGGGCAGGTCTCTTGTTAGCTAATTCTCAGCATTTGTTTGTCTGTGAAAAATTTAAGCTCTCCCTCAAATTTGAAGGAGAGCTTTGCTGGATAAAGTATTCTTGGCTGGAAATTTTACTCTCTCAGAATTTTAAGTATATCATGCCACTGCCTTTCGCCTCCATGGTGGCTGCTGAGTAGCCACTACTTAGTCTTATGCTGTTTCCTTTGTATGTGGTGAATTGCTTTTCTCTTGCTGCTTTCAGAACTTGCTCCTTCTCTTCTGTGTTTGACAGTGTGATCAGAATATGTCTCGGCATGGGTTTATTTGGATTTATTCTATTTGGAGTTCGCTGAGCATTTATGATTTGTGTATTTATGTTGTTTAGAAGATTTGGGAAGTTTTCCCCAACAATTTCTTTGAATACTCTTTCTAGACCTTTACCCTTTTCTTCCCCTTCTGGAACACCAATGAGTCTTATATTCAGACGTTTTATATTATCTATCATATCCCTGAGGTCCGTTTTGATTTTTTCAAATTTTTTCCCCATTCTTTCTTTTATGCTTTCATTTTCCCTTCTGTCATCTTCGAGGTCACTGATTCGTTGTTCAACTTCCTCTAGTCTTGTACTATGAGTGTCCAGAATCTTTTTAATTTGGTCAACAGTTTCTTTAATTTCCATAAGATCATCTATTTTTTTATTTAGTCTTGCAATGTCTTCTTTATGCTCTTCTAGGGTCTTCTTGATATCCTTTGTATCCCATACTATGGTCTCATTGTTCATCTTTAGTTCTTTGAGTAGCTGCTCTAAGTGCTGTGTCTCTTCTGATCTTTTGATTTAGGTGCTTGGGCTTGGGTTATCCATATCGTCTGTTTTTTTCATATGCTTTATAATTTTCTGTTGTTTTTGGCCTCTTGGCATTTGCTGAACTTGATAGGGTTCTTTTAGGATTTGTAGACCAATTGAAGTCCTTATCTCTAATTTATCAGATCTACAGCTTCGTGGAGTACACTTTCTCTAACTAACCAGCAGGTGGCGTCCACGAGCCACCTGTTCTCCACAAGCCAGTTCTCCCCTGCTGTGCCTTTGTGGTGAGTGGGGGAGTGAGTCTTGTGGGGTCCAATTGGTGTACCAAGCTTGCGTGTGTAGTTGGTGTTGCCGCCCTGTATATGGGGCGTGTTTCTGGGCAGTCGGGGAGGGGGGGTGGCTCTAACAATCAAATCTCCCTGGTGATCCTGGAGTTTTAAAGCTGCTGCAATAGTCTAATCCTTCAGTTCAGTCCTGCCACAGTTTGTCTCTGCCACTGACCCACAAGTCCTTGGTATTGGAGTATGGCTCCTGAGACTTGCAGGTGGGTCCCTCTTCCAGGCCGTGCACCCCCTGGTCCTCTGTTGAGGGATGACTGTGCTATGTCACAGGTGAGTGCCGTCCCCCCAGGGCGGTTCTGGGCTGCTGGGCTGTGTAGGGAGGCTCCCAGTCTGCTGAAATGATGACTGAATGGGGCTTTGTTAATTCACACTGCTCCACCTTCCCAACTCTGGGACAATCAGCTGAGGTTGCAGGGAAGGCTAATGTCCATGCCCAGTTTTATGGTGTGTGCCTGTTATTTGAAGCACTTCCGTCACACTGGGGTGTCTGGGGCAGTGCTGGGCTATGGGGCTGGCGATGGGCAGGAGTGTTTCCTGTCCACCAGGATGATGGCTGTGAGCAGACGCCCCCCTTTTCTTGGGAAGTTGTGGTGTTTAGTGAATTTTCTCAGCCACTGGATTATTGCCTTTTGTCTCAGAGCTCTCTTAGTTCTGCTGTTGTCTTGACCTGCCCAAATAGCAAGTCTTTGAAGCTTTCTGTATTGGGCTTCTTAGAGTAATTGTTTTAGAAAAAGAAAAAAGGATTAAAAAAAAAAAAGGGCCCTCCTCACAGATCTAATGGGTTATTGAAATGCTCAGAGACAAAGCAATTAGGGCCATTAAGGAAAGGTCCACAGGGTAGAGAGATCAGCTTTTCTTCGGGATTTGCATATGAGCCTGAGGGCCTGAGCTCTGCCCTTCCTCTTTCTATGTTCACTAGAATTCCAAAAATCCTCTGCTTTTATTTTGGAGTTTTTCGTGCTGTTTTTTTCTATGCCTGTCTCCTCTCTGCTGGGCTGGCTGCTCTGAGATTCTCTGGTGTCTGGTCTCAGTCTATCTATGGTTGGAGTTTGGATCAGTAGAATGAGTTTCCGATAAGAGCTGCCACTGCAGTTCTCCCTTCTCCTTCCCGGAGCTGACAGCCCCTCTTCCCACGGGACTGAGCCTGGCAGGGAGGAGTGCGGGTCCCCTGCCGCAAAAACTTACAGATTTTGCTGATCGCAGCAGTTCCACATTTTCATGAGTGTTGCATGAAGTATGCCCAAAGTCAGATTGCCCTGTGGTGTCTAGTCCACGCAGTTCCTGGCTTTCTACCTACTTTCCTGGAGGAGTAACTAAAACATACAGCTCACCAGTCTGCCATCTTGCCCCGCCTTCACGAATGGACATTTGCACGCTGGTGTTTATGGAGGCAGTATTCACGATTTGCAATGGATGGAGATGGCCTAAGAGTACATCAACTGATGAAGAGAAGGGTGAACTGTGGTGTATGCATACAATGGAATATTGAGCAACTCTGAAGAGTGAAGCTCTCAGACACACAATGAGGTGAATAGAGCTTGCAGAGATCATTTTGAGTGAAGTATGCCAGAAACGAAAAGACAAACATTATAATGCCTCACCAGTATGGACTAACTACATTGTGTAAACTCTGAGAATTGAATCTTAGAGCACAGCTTATCAGGGGTACGCTTACTATAATGGTCCCTAGGTTGTAAGCTTTTATTGCAGTCACATCTATTCCTGAGTTGTAATAGCTATCTCCAATTTCTGAGATGCTGAGCTTTTTTGTGTATAACCTGGTCGGTCTCTGGAAGTTTGGGTATCTGTGTGACACCTGAAACTCAGAGCTAGAGCTCAACAGCTATGAATGTCAGTATTACCTCATACAGCAACTGTTTAAAAAGCTGAAAAAGAGTCCAGACTTCTATTAGAGATATGAATGAAGCAGATCTGGTTAGGACTAAGGCAGTTCAGGCCAAAGGGTAAAATATGATATTGACTGTGTTTTAAAACTCAACTTCTGTGTGAGACCAAGGGAGGAGATGTTTATTTGGTGCTGGATATATATTTTCTGCAGCACACTAAATAATTTAACTTGTACAGTCAGTTTATTCAAACACAATAATTACATGGAACTTTTAATAGGAAGTGAGATACGGTAGGTTTGTACAGGTTAATGTGAAATCCCGAAACATCTCAAAGTAATTTGGACAGAGAATAAAAATATATTTGCAGGCCCTCCTTGAGGAAGTGGGGGAAAGTGTGGAAATGTTGGACATCCCCACCTGAATTATTACTGATATTTTCACAAACATTAAGGACTAACAATTTAGTAGGCCGAGCCCTTGATCTTGGGGATTGCCCTTATGAAGCTTCTTACTGCAAAGCAGAGGCTAAACCTGCTTAATAGTCTCCCCCCAGAGAACCTCTTTCTTTGCTCAGACGTGACCTCTCTCTCTCAGCCCACTCAGCAGGTAAACTCATTGCCCTCCCCGCTACGTGGGATATGACTCCCAGGGGTGTAAATCTCCCTTGCAACATGGGACATGACTCCTGGGGATGAGCCTGGACCCAGCATCGTGGGATTGAGAACATCTTCTTGACCAAAAGGGGAAAGTGAAATGAAACAGAGTAAAGTTTCAGGGGCTGAGAGATTTCAAATGGAGTCGAGAGGTCATTCTGGAGGGCATTCTTATGCTTTATATTAGATATCTCTTTTTAGTTTTTAGTGAATTGGAATAGCTAGAAGGAAATATCTGAAACTGTTGAACTGCAACCCAGTAGCCTTGATTCTTAAAGATGATTGTATAACTATATAGCTTATACGGTGTGACTGTGTAATTGTGAAAACCTTGTGGCTCACACTCCATTTATCCAGCGTATGGACAGATAAGCAGAAAAATGGGGAAAAAAAAGTAAATGAATAATAGGGAGGGATGGCGGGGTGGGATGTTTTGGGTATTTTTTTTTACTTTTATTTTTATTTTCATTTTTATTATTTTTTTGGAGTAATGAAAATGTTCAAAAATTGTGGTGATGAATGCACAACTATATGATGATATTGTGAACAACTGATTGTACACTTTGGATGATTATATGGTATGTGACTATATCAATAAAATTGCAGGAAAAAATTATGTCTTGAAGAACCTTTAAATTTTCTGAGATTTTTTCAGCTTTGAATTTCTATTTTTATTCCTTTGGGATCAGAGAATGCTTTCCTGCTTCAAAAAAATGTTTTGGGTTTTTTCCTATGGCTTAATATTTTTTTTGTAACTATTCCATTGGCATTTGAAAAGACAAATTATTATCCGATACCAAGGTATAGAGTTTGACTTTTATGCCCATAAGATCTACCTTACTGATTATGTTGTTTGGCTTGTCTATATACTTACTGGGTTTTGTCCACTTGCTCTGTATTAATCTAAAAGTTTCTTTTCTTTTTATCTTTATCCCTTTATAATTTCTGCTTATGCTGTCAGTTTGCTTGTTCCGAGGTAAACACTGCTGATAACTCTTTATTGTAGACTGTAGTTGTGCATCATATGGTGCCTTTATTTTTTCACTATATTTATTTATTCAATTGCCTAAATTCATTCTTTTTTAACATAAAAATCACTACCTTTGTGCTCTACTTGTTTGCATTTATTTGCTCTGTCTCTGCTCATCTGTTTTATGTTTTTTGTTTTTCAGAAGTTTTTGAAAAGAACATTAAGTGTGTTTCTGGTATATAATAACAGTTGGGTTTTGTTTTAGGATCCAATCTGAAAGTTATTTTTTTCCCCTTTTAATTAGTGAGTTGAGCTATTGTCACTTATTGATATGATGGGCATATTTGATTTCAGTTGCATATTATTTTATGTTGTTTATTGTTCTATTTATATATTTAGACATTTATTTACAAACCTATGGTCATATATATGTACGTATTTATTTTAAAAGTTGTTTACTTAATGGTTTTATTTCTTTGCTCTTCTTTGTGGTTCTTCCAGAATATAAGAAGTTTTGTAATTTTGTTCCAGCAACTAACTTTATAACTTTAACTAATGCCTTAGTCTTTGCTTTCTTTAGATAGTTTTCATTGGTTTCCTACTATGTGCAACAATAAACTTAGCTTCTAGCATCTTGCTGCCTCCTTTCCCTCCACCAACAATTTTTAGTCAGTGTTATCTTTCTTGGTCTTAAATATCCATATCCTTATACAGTTTCATAAAAACATTTCTTATCAACATAAAGTTCACATAACATAAAATCAACCATTAACCATGTTAAAGTGTTCCATGCAGTGGCATTTAATATATTCACAATGTTGTGCAGTCATCACCTCTATTTAGTTTTAAGACATTTCATCACCCAAAAGGAAAACCTGTATGTTAAGCAGTTGCTTCTCATTCTCCCACCTAACTACCCCCCCCCCACCAGAAGCAACTAATCTGCTGTCTGTCTTTACAGATTTGCCTATTCTGGATGTTTCCTGTAAAAGAAACCCTGGCTTCTTTCACCTGTCATAATGTTTTCAGTGTTCATCCATGTTGTAGCATGTATCAGAACTTCATTCCTTTTTTACAGCTGAATAATACTCCATTGCGTGGATATGCTGCATTTTGTTTATCCATTCATCAGGTGGTAGACATTTGGATTGTTTCCATTTTTTGGCTATTGTGAATAGTGCTGCTGTGAACATTCATGTATGAGTATTTGTTTGAATATCTATTTTCAATTATTTTGGGTATATGCCTAGAGGAGAAATTGCTGGATTATGTGGTAATCCTATGTTTAACTTTTTAAGGAACTACCAAAATGTTTTCCACATGGCTGTACCATTTTACATTTCCACCAGCAGAGTTTGGGGGTTCCAATTTCTCCACATCCTAGTCAACACTTGTTATTTTCTGTTTTGTTTTGTTTTGTTTTTACTATACCCATCCTATTGAGGGTGAGGTGTATCTCATTGTGGTTTTAATTTGCATTCCCCTGATGACTAATGATGTCGAGCATCTTCTAATGTGCTTATTGGCCATTTATATATCTTCTTTGAAGAAATGTCTGTTCAAGTCCCTTGTGCATTTTTTAATTGGCGTTTTTCTCTTTTTATTGTACAATTGAAAGAGCTCTTTATATATTCTGGATACTAGAACTTTATCAGATAAATGATTTGCAAATATTTTCTTCCATTCCATAGGTTATCTTTTCACTTTTGATAGTGTACTTTGGACTTTGGCGCACTAAAGTTCTTGATTTTGATGAAGCTTATGCTATTTTAAATATCCTTTGACTCAAAGCTATGATATATAAAGCAATCCATGAGCTTACTTTTTATTCACTTTCTCTCCCCCTTGTTTCCCATGTGATGGAAATTTGAATATTTCTACATTTTCATAGCATATCGTATGTACATTCTATTTGTTACTCTTTTTCCCACCTTTTTTTAGAGTTAGGCAGTTAAAAATATTCAGTGCTCAACATTAATCATTTTGCTAGTTTCCCCAAACATTTCTAGGCTGGATAAATCTTGTCCCCTGTAAACTCCTGAGGTAAGCTCCTGGGAACAATATTCCTTCAGTTCTTACATGTTCATAATGATTTGCTTTCTAGTTGAATGACACGTTAGTTGGACAGAAAATCTTCAGTGCACACTTTCTTTCCTTAAGTGTCTTTAGGTATTGCTCTGCTGTTTTCTGGGAGTGAGTATTGCTATCAAACAATCTGATTTTTCTAAGAGTTTTTGTGTTTGTTTTTTTGAGAGTGGGTTGGCTTCCTGAAAGCTTCTCTTTTTATTTTTAAAGTCCAAATATTTTACTTGAATACATCTTATTTTTACCTTTCTGGTTCAATTTTTGCAAGTATATGATGTATGATATCTATCTATATCTATATCTATTCATCTTCTTTTATTTCAGGAAAATTTTCCTGAATTACAGTTTAATTATTTCTTCTATTTTGTTGTATTGGTTTTCTTTTCTGTGGGACTTGATTTATCTATGTTGCCTCTCCATTGGCTTTCTTATATTTAAGACTCTTCCACTAGTCACTTTTAGTTATTTTTAGTTTTGTGTTTCATTTTCTATGTTTTTCTATTTTTTTCTTTTTGTTCTTTACCTTGTTCTTAGTCTTTATGTGTGTTTGTGCTTATCTTCAATTTCTTTACTGAGATACCAGTTTCCATTTCACATCTTCCTGTTATCTTGTCATCTCTTCTTCAAGTTTCTGTATTTGTGCTTTCTGGTGATCCCACATACCTTCAATTGCATCAATAATTTTTAAACATTCATTTTAGAAAGTCAGTTTTCCTTAGCTTTGTGTTTTACCATGTATTTTTAAAATCTATTGATAAGCTTTGCTACTCATTTCTGATTTATTTCAAAACTGGTATTTTTGTACAGATTCTGTGATTTAAAAGTTTGTTTCTTATTTTGAATGGGAGGGATAGTAGTGACAGGCTTCCTGGTTTCTAGCCCAAGGGCTCCCTCTTCTGTTGCTGCAGTAGTGGGCAGTTTGCTGTACTATGGAGCCATTTCTCCGATTCTCAGATGTTGGTCTGACTCTGGGCTCCTCCCACCAGCCACTGCCACAGACAGTGCTCCATCCTTGCATGGTGCTGAGCTCTCCCGTAAATGTGCTTTCTCCTTTTCCCTGCCACCCAGGCATTCTCCAACCCTTTTCTCTCTACCCCTCCCAGCACTCGGTCCTCCTTGGCTCAGTCTCAGACCTGTTTACATCAACTCCCACTTCCTTCTGGGTTGGTCATGAATTTTGCTTGGAAGTGTAAGCCTAGGAAGGAGAATGTGTATGAATATTGAAAAGAATAAGGAGTGCATTGTGGCATTTATGGGGCACTGTCTTAATCAATGGCCGTTTCATTCTTTCCAGAGTATCTTCCTGCAGAGGCTGGAAATCGAGAGACTGTCTTTTCCCGACTCGTTCACAGCTAGGGTTTCAGATGCGCTTGGAATTAAATGCACTCGTACAAATAGCTAAATTGTTTTTCTGTTTAAACTACTTAGAGTGACTTCTGTTGTCTGCATCTGAACCTTAAGCAACATATGGTACTGTTCTAGTTTGCTAATGCTGCCGGGATGCAAAACACCAGAAATGGATTGGCTTTTATAAAGGGGGGTTTATTTGGTTTCACAGTTACAATCTTAAGGCCATGAAGTGTCCAAGGTAACACATCAGCAATCGGGTACCTTCACTGGAGGATGGCCAATGGCGTCCAGAAAACCTTTGTTAGCTGGGAAGGCACGTGGCTGGCATCTGCTCCAAGTTCTGGTTTCAAAATGACTCTCTCCCAGGACGTTCCTCTCTAGGCCACAGCTCCTTTTCAAAATGTCACTCTCTATACCTCTGGGCTCCTACAGGTTGAGGAAGGAGGGGACTTGAGCATCTACTTGTTTTATAAACTTTCTGTTTTTAGCCCCCAACTTCTCTGACTTCTGAAGTAACGGCTGCCTCCAATTCCTATAAGCATTTCTGGCACTCAGCAGGGTAAATTGGCTTGCTTCTAATCACCATCTCCCTCTCCAGGGAGTTACATTCCACCCTTCTCCTCTCTGCTAAGTAATTTACTATTCTGCCATCAACTTTCAGTCTTTATATGTTACATTTGGGGATTGCATATGTAGTGTGATTTTCAAGAGAAAGAGTAGGCAAGAAAAAAAAAATGTTGCTCTTGGGGTGTTTGTCTTCTCTTAGATTCTCCGAATCAAGAGTCTGCTTTCCATGGCTGTCTTCAAACTGTCTCTCATCTGCAGCTCCTCTCTCAGCAACTGTGCATTCTTGAAAGTGTCCCTCTTGGCTGTATCAAGCTCATCCTTCTGTCTGAGTTTATATAGTGCGCCAGTAAACTAATCAAGGCCCATGCTGAATGTGCGGGGCCACAACTCCATCAAAATTATCCAGTGAAAGATCTCACCACAGTTGAGTATCACATCTCCACGGAAACATCCAATCACGAGTCTCCAACCCAATCAACACCAATATGTTTCCTACCCACACAAGACTGCATCAAAGATAATGGCATTTTGGGGGACATAATACATTCAAACTGGCACAGGAACCATAATATTTTTTGACATTCTGACACATTTTAAGCATCTCTCCTTACCACTTGCATTAATGGCTACTTGCATCTAGTCATTTATTTAGATAGAACTGTCAGCCATCCGTTTTCTTCACTCACCTTATTTCTTGATTTCTTTATACTGGTTTATTTTTTATTAAAATTTTTTTGATATTTTCAGATCACAATAGTAATGACTTTTGTTATGACAAGGAAAAAAATAAGGAACCAATATACACATAAAGGAAAAGCTTCTCATCAGTCCTTGTCCTGTCTGCTTTCAATCCCCCTCCCTGATGTAAGCAGTGTTAACAGCCTGCTGGAACCCCTCTCACAGGCTTCTCCTTTTCCAGCCATAGATATGGACATATGGGGAGTTTCATTTTGTGTTCTTACTGAAATATTAAGAAAACATACATATTATTCTCCTGTTTGGTTTTTTTCCTGTTGGAATGATGTTACGGACTTTGCTAGAAGTCTGTAGGTAAAGCAGATAAAGATCTAGTACTATTTGTTCTTTTTCTAATATATTTATACAAAAAATAGGATCACATTATACATGAGGTTATTTTAGTGAAATAATAGTCATTCATTTATTTTTACTTGCCTTTTTCCCCCTCTCTCCTCCTTTCTTAATAACTTTAATCTTCCTTTCAACCACTCAGGGAACCCATATTAATATTATGATGTGCATCCTTCAGTATTTTTCTTAATATGACCCTAACCACATTTCTTTACTATAATCATGTTAAAAACATGCATTCACTATGTGCAATCATCTATTTTTTGGTTCTCTATTCTGTTTCATTTGTATATTTATTTATCACTATTCTAATACCACATTATCTTAAAACAGTCCTGACATCTGTTATATTAAGTCCTATTAACTTGTCCTTCCTTAAGAGTATCTTAGCTATTCTTGCCTTTTGCATTTTGTATACATTTTAGAATCATATTGCCAAGTTAAAAAATCTTTCTGGGGGTTTGATTGGAATGACATTGAAGAGAATTGATGTCTTTATCATCCTAAGTCTTCCAATCCATTGGTATGGTATACTTTTCTAGTTCATTTGAAGATTTAAAAACATTTCTATCACTAAAGGTTTATCTCTCTGGAGTGGTTCCACACAGAATTTATCAGATTTATTTCTTAGCTCTTCCTATTTTATTATATGATTACAAAAATAATTAACATTTCTTTTGCAAATTATGTGTTTTTGATATGTAGAATGCAATTAATTTTTGTATATTCCCTTGTACTCTTCTATCATAATAAAGCACTGTTATTAGATTCTAATTTACCTATAGGTTTGTTTAGAATTTTATAAACACAGTTGCATAAATTATGACTAATGATGGTTTTGTTCTTTCTTTTCAATACTTATACTTAGAATTTCTTTTTCTTGCCTGACTTTGTAGGCTGGAATTTCCTGTATAATAGTGAATAGAATTGGGGATAGCATGGGGTTGTTCTTGACTTCATACATACTTTAATGTATGATGTTTGCTGTGGGGCAATTTTTATTAGATTAAAAGTTATTCTCTCCATCGGAGGTGGCACCCAGGGCCTTGGGAGTACTATGGACACATCCATGTGAGTAAATAGTTTCCTGTTCGTGCCTCAGGCTGAGGAGGCACCCTGTTGTGGTTCTCTGAGGTGTTTTTTTCCTAAATAGCAAGCACAGAACCTTCATTTTCTGCACTGTTCCCATGCAACAGTTAAAAAGCTGGAAAGGGGGGGGCTTCCGGGAAGATGGCGGAGTAAGTGAGGCGGAACTGGCTTCTCCTTCCCAGAGTAACTAGAAAGGGGCCAGAGGACACCAGGGACCGTGGTTCCAGGGTGTAACCAGCCATAGAGGGTCCTCCAGAGAATGTGGAAGGGGCACCCAACAAAAACCAAGGAGAGACAGCGGCTGGAGGGTCATGGTGAGTGAGTTCCCATCAGGACCACCCACCCCCCCAGGTTGCCAGCAGCAAAACTGCCTCTGGGCAAGGGAGTGAGTAGCGGCAATCTGCTCCCGTCTACCTACCATGACAGTTTGCTGGGGGGTGATCCTCCGGCCAGACAGCAGGAAGCTCCTGTGAGGGAGCTGGGCCAGCAGCGATTGCTCTCCCTCCCACAGAAGTGGTGTGTGTGTGTGTGTGTGTGTGTGTGTGTGTGTGTGTGTGTGTTTTCAATGAAGCGGGGAAGTGAACAGGTACCATAACAGCGATCAGGAGCCCCTCCCACACCCCGGAGACTAGCGGGTGCAATGCAGGCAGAGACCCAGCAGGCAGGGCCCAGTTCCACCTGTGGGGTGCCCTTGATGGGGCTCCCTGCCTATCTGCTCCGGGCCCATGTTGCAGCCCCAGGATTGGGATTCTTCAGGGCACACGAAGACCCAGTGCACTGACTGTTTCCCCACCCAGTTTGGACTACATCCACTGCACAGAAGTTGGGAAGACCTGCTTGAGAGCTCCACCTGCTGGTAGGTTAGGGAAACTGCACTCCAGCAAGCTGTTCCTCAGGAGTGCCACCTGCGGACAGAATTGGGAAACTGCACTCCAGCAAACCAAATTATATATAAATGCTCAATTAATTCTGCACTTTCCAAAATTCCCCAAAGCCAGCAGAAAATTATAAAGCACTTAAAGGATGAAGAAGACATGGACAAACCAAATGAACAAATTAAAAAGCCACAAGAGACACAAAATTTGGAGCAATTAATCAAAGAAGTATACAGAAACATCAATATTATGGCTCAGGATATAAAGGACATGAAGAAGACCTAGAAGAGCATAAGGAAGAATTTGCAAGAGTAACTAAAACAAATAGTGGATCTTATGGAAATAAGAATTACTATTGATCAGATTTAAAATATTCCTGAAACACGTAACACCAGATTTGAAGAAGTAGAGGAATGAATTAGTGACCTTGAGGAAAAGTCGATGGAAAGTAAAAGCACAAAAGAATGAATGGTGAAAAGAATTGAAAAATTTGAAATGGATCTCAGGGAAATGACGGATAACATGAAGTACACAAATAGAAGAATCATTGGTGTTCCAGAAGGGGAAGAGAAGAGTAAAGGGCTGGGAAGAGTATTTGAATAAATTGTTGGGGAAAACTTCCCAACCCTTCCAAGCAACATAAATATGCAAATTAAAGATGCCCAACAAACTCCAAATAGAATAAATCCAAATAAACCTACTCTGAGATATATACTGATTAGAATATTAAATGCTAAGGAGAAGGAAAAACTTCTGAAAGCAGCAAGAGAGAAGTGATTCACTACATGCAAGGAAAACAACATTAGACTAAGTACTGACTTCTCAGCAGGCACCATGGAGGCAAGAAGGCAGTGGTATGACATATTTTTGATAAGGTCCCCAAATCCACTGAACTGGGACAGAACAGTCTCTTCAACAAATGGAGCTGGGAGAACTGAACAGCCGTAACAAAAAGAATGAAAGAGAACCCCTACCTCACACCCTATACAAAATTAACTCAAAGTGGATCAAAGACCTCAATATAAGAGACAGTACCATAAAACTCCTAGAAGATAATGTAGGGAAACATCTTCAAGACCTAGTATTAGGAGAGCACTTCTTAGACCTTACACTCAAAGCACAAGCAATGAAAGAAAAAGTAGATAAATGAGAACTCCTGAAAATCAAAAGCTTCTGTACATCAAAGGAATTTGTCAAAAAGGTGAAGAGGCCACCAATGCAATGGGAGAAAATATTTGGAAACCATGTATCTGATAAGGGACTGATATCTTGCATATATAAAGAAATCCTACAACTCAACAACAGTAGTACAAACTACCCAATTATAAAACGGGCAAAAGATATGAAAAGACATTTCTCTGAAGAGGAAATAGAAATGACTAAAAAACACATGAAAAAATGTTTATCTTAGCTAGCTATTAGGGAGATGCAAATCAAGATCACAATGAGATATCATCTCACACCCATAAGAAGGGCTGCCATCAAACAAACAGGAAACTACAAATGCTGGAGAGGATGTGGAGAAATTAGAACTCTAATTACATACTCTAATTACATACATTGCTGGTGGGACTGTATAATGGTACAACCCCTCTGGAAGACAGTTTGGCAGTTCTCAGGAAACTAGGTATTGAATTACCCTACAATCCAGCAATTCCAATTCTCACTATATACCCAAAACATTTGAAAGCAGTGATACAAACAGACATTTGTACACTGATGTCCACAGCAGCATTGTTCACAATTGCCAAGAGATGGAAACAATCCAAGTGTCCCTCAATAAATGAGTGGATAAACAAAATGTGGTATATACATATGATGGAATACTATGCAGCAGTAAGAAGCAACAAGATCCTGAAACATATGGCAACATGGCATGGATGAACCTTGAATGAATAATTATGAGTGAAATAACTCAGACACAAAAGGAGAAATATTGTATGTTACCACTTCTATGAACTATTTGAACAATGTAAAATCAATATCTTATAACAAAATTGGAGACCTAGTGATAGACAGTAGCTAGTCAGGGGGAATGATAATCTAATATGTTCAGATATGTTAATGATGATGAATTCAAAGGTATGGTAATGGATAGGGGTGACGATTGTTTGTTAACAGGATTATAAGTATCAAAGCTGTACTGAAGGTGAATAGGAATGAAAGAGATTGTTTAAAGGCATGTTTCCCACTGATCAGCACCACAAATACAGTTAGGAGCTTGCATGATATACTTCTAAGGTATGACGCTAGCACAGAGAGTTGACAACAGAAGGGTATATGGGAAAAATCTATATATTGCTTACTAGGGACTATAATAGGAATACCATACTAGTATTACACGAATACTGGGGACAAATAATTAAGGGCTGAAAAGAGCTATGAGATGTTTTGGGTCATGAGAATTGTCTAAAATGGAGAGTGATATGGATTGTACAGCTAAGTGACGATAATATGAGATATGGATGGATTATCATGGACATAACATATGCTATGTGAATTTAGGAACCCCCTACTTTATAAGTCAAGCCCTCAATATTGAGTCTTGCTTGGGTGAAACTAATGGCTGTAGAGAAGAGGCTGAGCTCACCTGTATTTATGTCTAGGAGTCACCTCCAGAGAACCTCTTTTGTTGCTCAAACATGGACTTTCTCTCTCTAAGCCTAACTCTGCAAATAAATTCATCACCCTCACTAGAGCTCGGCAGATATGAGTGTCAGTATTAGTGTGTGCAGCAACTATTAAAAATGCTGAAGAAGAGTCCAGACTTCAATTAGAAATATGAATGAAGCAGATCTAGTTAGGACTAGGTATGATACTGACTGTTTTAAAACTTCAACTTCCGTGTGATACCAAGGGAAGAGATGTTTATTTGGTGCAGGATCTATATTTCCTAAACAATTTAACTCATACAGTTTGTTCAAATACCATAATTACATGGAACTTTGAATAGGAAGTGAGACCTGGTAAGTTTGTACAGGTTAGTGTGAAATAGCAATACATCCCAAAGTAATTTGGGCAGAGAATAAAAATATATACACAGGCCCCCCCTGAGGAGCTGGGGGGAAACTTAGAAGTGTTGGACTTCCTCAACCAGATTGTTGCTGATGTTCTCACAAACATTGAGGACTGGTGGTTTGATATACCGAGCCCTCTATCTTGGGGCTTGCCCTTATAGAGCTCATTACTGCAAAGGAGAGGCTAAACCTGCTTATAATTGTGCTTCAGAGTCTCCCCGAGTGCCTCTTTGCTGCTCAGATGTGGCCCCCTCTCTCCAGCTAAGCCACCTCGGCAGGTGAACTCACTGTCCTCCCCCCTACGTGGGACCTGACTCCCAGGGGTTTAAATCTCCCTGACAATGCAGGATATGACTCCTGAGGATGAATCCGGACCCAAAATCATGGGATTGAGAACACCTTTTTGACCCAAAGAGGGATGTGAAATGAAATGAAATAAAGTTTCAGTGGCTGAGAGATTCCAAATGGAGTTGAGAGTCACTCAGGTGGGCATTCTTCTGTACTATATAGATAACCCTTTTAGGTTTTAATGTACTGGAATAGCTAGAAGTAAATAACTGAAACTATCAAACTGCAACCCAGTTGCCTTGACTCCTGAAGATGATTGAATAACAATGTAGATTACAAGGGGTGACAGTGTGATTGTGAAAGCCTTGTGGCTCACACTCCCTTTATCCAGTGTATGGATGGATGAGTAGAAAAATGGGGACAAAAGCTAAATGAAAAATAGGGTGGGATGGGGGGATGATTTGGGTGTTCTTTTTTACTTTTATTTTTTATTCTTATTTTTACTTTTTCTGGTACAAGGAAAATATTCAAAAAATAGATTGGGGTGATGAATGCACAACTATATGATGGTACTGTGAACAGTTGATTCTACACCACAGATAATTGTATGATATGTGAATAAATCTCAATAAAACTGAATTTTTAAAAAATTCATCACCCTCCCCCCGATGTGGGACAGGACCCCCAAAATGAAGGAGCCTTCCTGGTGACATGGGACATGGATTCCAGGAATGAGCCTGACCCTGGAATTGAGGGATTGAGAATGCTTTTTGACCAGAAGGGGAAAAGAAAGGCAACAAAATAATGTTTTAGCGGCTAAGAGAATTCAAATAGAGTCAGGAGGCTGTCCTGGAAGTTACTCCTATGCAAGCCTCACCTAGATATGACAAACGACCACAATATGATAGGGCCTAAGTCAACAGTAGTCCCGAAAAACTTAAAGAGTGCCCGGATCCATATCTGAGACTCTAGAAAGGTTTCACTCACTGAGTTGATTCATCAGAAACTTAGATCCTTCAGAGAACTCCTATACCAGCTAAGTCCCAAAACCCAGAGGCAACAGCCTCTTCAAGAACATCAACTAGATGTGTGCCCTTTGCTCTTAAAGTTGACACCCCCTTTCAACATGAACAGGTTAGGGTGGTCACTGCCTAGACATCCCTGAAGATCAGGAAAATGATTGAACTAGAGGAAGGGGTAGCAACATACAAGATGGAAGTTAACAAAGGATGAATACTGAATACTTACAGAATTTTCTTTTTCTTAGTTGCTAGGATATTAGAACAGTTAGAAGGAAAGAATTAAAATGGTGGAGCTGTAACCCATAGCATCCTTTGAAATTTGTTCTATAGCTACTTAATAAATGGTAATTTGAAAGCTATACCTTTTTGTATATATGTTGTATTTCACAACAAGGAAATACCTGAAACTACGGTACTATAACTCATAATAACTTTGGAAATTTCCTATATATCTACTTGTTAAATCATACTTTGAAAGATACTACTTTTTGTATATATGTTATATTTCATAATAAGGAAATAACTGAAACTGGAATTGTAACCTATAATATTCTTTGAAATTTGTTCTCTAACTATTTGAAAAATTGCACTTGGAAAGTTGTCACTTTTATGTATATATGTTATATTCTACAATAAAAACATGAAAAAAAAATCTATCCCTTAAAAAAAAAAGCTGAAAAAGAAAGCAGACTTTGATTAAAGTGTGAATGAAGCTGATCTGGTTAAGACTAAGAAACTTAAAGCCTCCAGATTGTTCCTACGCCAGATAAACCCTGAAACCCAGAAGTACCAGCCTCTCCAAGAACAACAATCAGGCTCATCCCTCTGCCCCATAATGTTGCCCATTGTCAGCATGAGGAAGTTAGAAGAGTCATCGCCCAGAAATCCCTCAGGGTTAAGAGAAAATTACCAAATGGGAGGGAGGAGAAGCTGGGATTTAAGGGATGATTATGATTCCTGAATTATTATGTAGCTGTTCTTGTTTACTTCCTGGTATATTAGAATAGACAGAGGGAAATACCTGAAATCTCTGAACTGTAATCCAGCTGCCTTGATCTCTGATAATGACTGTATAGCCTTTATCTTGTGCCCTTGTGATTGTAAAAACCTTGTGACTATCCTTTACTTGTACCCATTTTACCCGATTTTTCAACGTTAGAGTCTTATGATCACTAAAGACAGTCCCTAATGTTTATTAATGAAGGGTCTTGGGTCAGCCCAGGACTAATCCACCCCAAGTTCAAAGTTATTGATAATTAAAGCTGGATCTAACCAAAATGGGTCTGCCTGACATGCACAGTAGCTTAGACTTGAACCCACAAGTCACTTATACCTCATTATAATGCTAAAAATCATACCCATCATCAAATTAAGGCTGCCATTTCCATACATTCTGTGACTAAGCATGTAATCAACCTGCTTGTGCTCAATAATTAGGTCACCTCTAATTACATCATCTGAAGCCATTGCACTTGTTATCCTAAAACCTTCCCATCTTTTAATACTATAAAACTATCAGAATTCTGAAGTTCAGGGAGACATTTTGGGGCTGATAGGCCATCTGCTCTCCTGCTTCATGCCTAGCAGTAAACTTTCTCTTTTTGAAAAACAAAAAGTTATTCTCCATTCCTAATTTGCCTTTTGTAAAAAATCATAACTGCATGTGAAATTTTATCAAATGTTGTTCTGTATCTCTTAAGATTATAATTTATTTTTTCCTTAATCTGTTAAAGTGATGATTGACATTGAGTTTCTAATGTTAAACTAACTTTGCATCTCTAGGGTAAATTAAAATTGGTCATGATGTATTATACTTTTTACATTTTGCTGCAGTCTGTAAATTATTTATTTAGGATTTTTGCATCTATGTTCAAGAGTGAGATTGGCTCGTAATTTTCCCTTTTCAAAGTATCCTTGTTGAGTTCTTTATTTTTATTTAAAAGTTGTAATAGCCTTATTGATGTATAATTGACATAAATTGTTGTTAAGTTCTGGTGTCAAGATTGTGCTTGCTTCATAAAATGTGTTGGGAATTGTTTCCTCTTTTTTCTTAATTTGTATGGAAGACTATGTAATACTGAAATAATTTGTTCCTTGATTACTTGATAGAATATGCTTGTGAAGGTGCTGATCCTGATACTTTCTTTGTGGGGTAATTGTTGACTATTGATTCCATTTCTAGTAGTGGTTATAGAATTATTCAGGTTTTCCATTTTTCCTTGTGTTGGTTTCAGTTTAGTAAGTTATTTTTTTATGACTTTTTCATTTCAATTAGATTTCAAAATTCATTGGCACCTGAATTAAAAAATCAGTTAACCAATTGCACTAATGAAAGAATATTATGAAGCAGAAATTCAGAAACATGGAGAAGAAATAGCCAGACCACAGGAGGTAATGTCCACATAAAAGGAGAAAACGGTGCCATGCTGTCCTCAGCTGTTTTGAGCAGGTCTGAGAATAAGGTTAAAAATCTATTTTCACACCATATCACAGACAAAGGTCTTTTCTCTATAATATCTAAAAATAGCTCCTAGAAATCAAGAAGAAAAAGACTAATAAGCCAATAGAAAAATGAGCAAAGATTATGAACAGTTTCCAGAAAAAGAAATATAGGTGGCCCTTAAAACATGAAAAGATGTTTACACTAGTTCATGATGGAGAAATGCTAATTAAAAACTTCGGTAAGGTATCATTTCTCACCTACTAGGTTGATAAAAATCTAAAAATTAGACACCCACTCTGTGGATGAGGCTGTATGGAAACAGGCAATTGTTGTATCCATTATTAGTGGGGGTGCAGAATGGTACAACCACTTTTGAGGGAAATATGACAATATCTCCCAAAATGTCAAATGCATTTAGCTTTTGTCCCAGCAATTCTCCGTCTGGTAATCTAGGCTGCAAAATAATCCAAGAACTAATACCATATGTGGTACAGTTTGTAACAGCAAAAGGTTGGAAACAAACTAGGTGCAGCAATGTGAATTAAATTATTGAAAGCTGTGATAATCCATGAATGACTTAAACTCAGCCTTAAAAAATACAAACACATGCACATACATCCATGAACTCACCGACCAGCCCAAGAACTAGAACATTACCAAAAACCAGTAACTTACATCAACTCACATGCTTCTCACCAGTCCAAAATCCTTTCTTCCCTCACTTCTAAAGTTAACCACTATCCTGAATTTCATGTTTATGGCTTCTTCATTTTCACTTATTCTTTTTTGAGTTTTACTATGTATGTAAATATGCCTAGGCAATGTATTACTTAGTTTTCTGTGGTTTTGAGCTTTATGATGAGCATACGACTTTAAATATTATCTTCTAGGATTTGCTTTTTTCATTCAACATTATATTAATTGTAATTATATTATGTATGACTTAATTTCATTTATTTCCACAATTGAATAATATTTCATTTCATTAACTTGCCATAACATATTTATCCAGTGTCTTATTGTTGGTAATAAGGGTGGTTTCCAGTATTTTGTTATTACAAACAGTACTTTCATGTACATTCTTGTGCATGTCTCCTGGTAAACATGTGGAAATATTTTTGGGGGGTATATATATGGGAGTGTGATTGCTGTATCATAGCTTCTGCACATATTCAATTTTACTGTCTGATGCCATTCTGGTTGCAAATGTGTTGCACCAAGTGAGTCTTGCTGGTAATGTATGAGAGTTCCTTTTCTCTTACAAAGCAGTAAGGAAAAGTTAGACAAGCCAATTAAACATGAGCAAGACACTTGAATAGGCTCTTCATAAAAGAAAATTCCCAAATGCCCAATAAAAATGTGAAAAAGAGTTTAACTTCACTGTTATTAGGGAAATGCAAATTAAAATCCACCAGAGTGTCTAATGAAAAGGCAGACAATACAAGAGGGTAGATCAACTGGAACTCACACATTCCTGGTGTAAGTGTAAATTAGTCCAATGACATTGTATTTTCCTATAATAAAATACTAGATAGTAGTGAAAATGTATGACCCACAGGTGTAGGCTTCAAAATAGATGGATCTCAAAAACACAATGTTGAGCAAATTAAGAAAGGCATAGGAAAATGGTACTATATGGTTCCATTTATATAAATTTTTAAAACATGCAAAATTAAATATATAGTTCAGAATACAGACAAAGGTGGTATAACTATACAGGAAAGCAAGAGCTAATAAATAGAAAATCCAGGAAAGTGTTAGCTCTGGGGAGGAGAGAGGATGTTACAATAGGGGAGCAGCAGGGCAGAGGCACAGAAAATATTCTCCTTTATCTGGCTGTTGAGTACATGACTGTTCACCCTAATGCCATTCTTGAACCATATAGTATGTTCTACACCTTTTCTTGTTTGTATGATTTATTTTGCAGTGAATTTTTTTAAAGGTAGCCAATAGACTTCAACATCCTAGCATTTGTTTATGCCTCCTTTAAAGTTTCAACCTTGGTAGGGATGTGGTCCGAGTCCAAAGAAACAAGGGGAAGGAATTGAACCAAGTGGTGCACTATCCCACAGCCAGTCTGCTTTCTTCCCTGCCTCACTCCCACTTCAACTCAGTCATTCAGACTTCAGGTTCTGTCCCTGGCAATACCCAACTTCTGTGTATTAACTTCAATTACTCAGAACTTTTAGTAGCAATGACAGACACCAGCTCAGACTAATGAAGGCAGAAGGTTAATTCACTGGCTTGTAACCCAACCATGGGAAGAGTGTGGGAAGACCTGCAGTCAGGGTGAAGGGAGTGGAGAGCTGGTGCCCTCAGAATCTTCTCTCGCCATCTCTCCTCTGCTTCTCTCGTGTATTCAGACAGTTGATTCACCCTCACCCCTCCACACTGGAACCAGGGTTTCTGGGGTTCCTGGGCTCCTATTTCCCAACTCCACCAAAAGAAGCGGCTTCCCTCTCCCCCCCAGTGCCGCTTAGAAGAAACGACTACGGTAGACCTGGCCTCGATAACACACGCGTGTGCGTGCACACACACACACACACAAACACACACACACACACACACCTGGGATTGTAGGTTACTGTTTCATGATTTGCAGTCCCCATTAGACTCTTGAGTTCATGGTACAAAGAAACAGTAGTTCCCCAGAAGAAATGGGATGTTGTTCTAAGAAGGAGGAAGGGAAGCTGGACATACAAACAGTAGATGTCCACCTTATAGATGATTTCTACTTTCTTCCTTTCACTTTTATTTTCCTCCTAGAAAATCTCTAATCACCTGCGTGAGTGGGCTTCAATTACCGTATATATGATGACATCAATGCTAGTGTAAGTAATACAAAGATCATTTTGGGGAAGAGGGGAAACCTCGATTTGTAATAGGTATGTATGTCCAAGGAGAACTCGTCATTCATTACAATTCATAATTTGGACTTTTGACTGCTGATGAGAAGGATTCTTGCACTTTTCCCGCTCTCCTTCAGTGATACCACAAAAGCTGTTGGCACTTCCATCAGCACAGGCTGACAAAACAGTCATCCAAACTCAGAATCAAAAGGCAGTACTTCAAATTCCCAGTGGGAAGCAGGAGCTAATTAATTACTATGGGGTAAAGACGTGCTCCATATTGGAATATTGGCTTACAATGGCCTATGGAGCCACTAGTGAAAGGAGCTCTAACTGTGAGAACAAGGGCGTTCCACGACTGGGCACTGGGCTGTGGAGCCTCTGGATCTTCCTTTCACTTTTACTGTTTTCTGCCTGCCCACAGTGGTTTAAAGGGCACTATCCTCTTCCAGACTTAGAATTCTCCTTTTCCCTTTAATTTCTTGGTGTATCTCAAAGGCCACCTGTGAAATGGCAAAGTGCAAAGATTAGTCATTAGACTTTCAGGCAAATCCACCCTACAGGTTCTTTCTCAGGGTCAGAATGAAGGGTGTGCCCACTTTGATACTGGGAGGGGCGAAAAGCTAGGGCCGGTCCTAATGGGGCTTCCAGGAACAGAGTATTTTGAGAGAACACCCTCTTGCTGAATAACCTTGGGCAATTCCTTTCCCTTCTTTTGGTCTCACGTTCTTTCAAAATATGAAGTTGGTCATGGTGGTGACTAAGGGCCAGCCAGTGCTGCTCTTCCATGAGAATGAGGGACAAGCTCTTGGGGATGTCGGAAGAGATGTACGTCTGTCCCTTCACTCTTTGATAATCCTTGGGAAAACCCCAAGGTCCCTCCCAAGATGAGGGTGGCTATTTCCTGGTAGAACAAGAGAATGCTGTCCTTCTACCTTGAACACCACACACCCGCCCCTGGTGCCAGGCCCAACTGGGGCTGCATAAAACCAGGCTCGGCCTCAGCTTAGCCAAACAAGTTCCTGACAACATGAGGTTCCACGGCTTCTTGGCTCTGGTGGCGTTCCTCGTCCTTGGGATGCTGATGGTGGACGCAGGCATCTTAGCAGGTGAATAAGTGGGGTGGGACTGAATTGGGCTGAAGACAGGCTCTGAGGGTCCTCCTGGGCCCCAAGAGAGAACATTTCTGGAGCAATAGGCAGGGCTGGAGGCCACACTTGAGTCTCATGACTGTTTCCATCATATCTCAAAACAGCAGGAAGTTGCCAAGTGGACTCCATGTGCTTTCCACCCCAATGATTGAGATACCAGGACTGTCTGGGGAAGGAGAGGTGTTGCCAGGTGGCTTTAGCCCCAGGTGTTAATACTTGTGCAGAACATGCAAAAAAAAGTGAGGAGCCCTGGAACTCTGGAGCCTGGGTGTGGGCTCTTGTCCTTTGCCCCTGAATATCTGAGTAAAAGCACCTGAGTAATCAGTCCTCTAGAAGGAGGTTAAGGACTAAAAGGACCTCAGCAACCATGTAGTTTGAACCTCTCCGTTTTACTAAGGAGGAGACTGAGACCTAGAGCAGAGTGATGGATTGCCAAGGCCTTTCCCGTGGCCGGGGTGGAGCCAGGGCCTCCTGGCCCACAGCTCAGGGCTCTTTTCCGTCTCCTTAGTCTCCTCAGAAATGACAACGTGTCCTTCTCTCCTCTAGGAGTCCCTCCAGTCTGATGTCTGCCCCTGAGAGCCTCAGGACTTGGATTAGAAGGAGGGGAAAGAAACAGATACCCTAGGGAATTGTGGTTCTGAAGACCCTTTCCCCACAGAGAAGGGAATGGTCTTCTAGGAGTCCAGACTGCAGGCACCCCTGTTACCTCTCCCCTTCTCAGGTCATGGTTTGGGGGACACTGCAGTGACTGGACCTGGGTAGATGACATGGTGGTTGATGCAGAGGCGCTGGGCCTAACTGTGGATACATCCCTTTCTTTGAACAGTTCCAGCCAAAGATCAAGACTCGGTCAAAGGTCCTGTCCTGGTCAAAGGACAAGAGCCAGTCAAAGGACAAGAGCCAGTTAAAGGACAAGAGCCAGTCAAAGGACAAGAGCCGGTTAAAGGACAAGTTCCAGCTGAAGGTCAAGATCCAGCTAAAGGGCAAGCTCAAGTCAAAGCTCAAGGCTCCGTTAAGCGTGGCCAGTGCCCCCGGACACTGGAAGGGTGCATCTCGAAACCTGTTAACAGGTGTCAGAGAGACAGCCAGTGCCCAGGGGACAAAAAGTGCTGTAACCGCCCTTGTGGGTTTATGTGTGTGAAACCCGTGTGAGGTGAGGACTGGGAAAAGGAAGAGGGGGGCTTCTTGGGGCATAAAAGAGGTCTGGGTGGTGTGAATGATCCCAGATTGGCAGGGAGAGAATTTCTGGGAGTTGGTGGAGAGATTGAGGGGACTCAGAGGCTGTCACTGGGGTCCTGTATTGACAATGCTTCCTCACTGCCTCTGAGCCATATCCCTGACTCTCTTCTCTTCCACCAGGTGGAGGCTGCCTCACTGGACCGGTGACACCCCCAGGGCTACAGGCCCCCCCTCTGTCCTGGGTTCCTGTAGCACTACCCCCTCCCACCCTGCCCATTCTTCCTCTCATTCAGAATGTCCTAGCCTGGAACACCTCTGTCATCCACTTTCCAATAAAAAGATCCCCTTCTGCTGTATTTGCTTCTGCCTCCTATTACTTCTGGGCTCCTGGAAGCTCCAGAGACATGGGTGAGGAGTTGGGACTCTCTCCCCCAACACAGAAGGGAGAGGGACCCACTGGGACCTGTTCCCAGTGTGTGGAGGAGAGCAGGGACAGCAACAAGAGGCCCATTCCTAGGGCTTCATATTAAAAATCCAATAATCAACTGCAGTCTTCTTTTCACCAGGAAATGGAAATCTTGAAAGCTTGCCTTTGGCCCAGGACCAGGAAAAAAAAAAAAACTGCATAAACTGCAAGTAGGTTCTTTCCTTTGCAATCCACCCTCAGTCTGGACCTGGCTACTTGTCAGCCCTGCCAGTGTGCCTAAACACCCCAGTGGCCGAACCTAGAACTCCTTCGTTCCTCTTTACTGTTTCTCAGGGATCTATATCCTCCCAATAGGACATAGAAACAATGACGTTACAGATATTGGGAAATCCCTGCTTATGAAGGATTAAATTGGAGGCAGAGCAGACTGCAGTTGTGAAGATGGGGGGAGGGCACATGTGTCAAAGGCAAATAACTTCATGCCTCTCCTCTCAGTCCACCCACCTAACTGCCCTTGTCCAAGGACAGAGCCTCGGGAGGAAGGGCTGGTTTGGGTGGAGTGGAAGGAGCGTTGGCTCCAGAGTCAGGTGACCTGAGTTCTAGTCCCAGCGATGCCTCTTCCCTTGTTGGATGACCTCAGACAAATCTCTTCCTTCTCTGAGCCTGAGTTTTCTATATAAATTGAGGCAGTTGGATGTAATTGTTCTGGAGGTCTGGTCTGGCCCTGAACCATCAGCTCTGCTTTGTATGTTGGGCTCTTGCTCTGGGAGCAAAGTCTCAGTGGGGGAACAGGGAACACATGCCCCCTCCAGCCATGACTTTTCCCTGGTCATTCTCCAGGGGATCAGCTGGGCTGGTGCAGGGCTTTGGTACCAGGGAAATGTGGAGTCTGGGCCAGAGTGGTGCCCAAACTTCTGGCCTAACAAATAGCTGACGATTCATATTTTTATTATATACCTACAACAATCCTTTAGAAAATAGAACATTGAGAACAATTCCCACTTAAAATATCAACAAAATTATCCCATTCCTACAAATAACAAGAAGCAGGCAGAACTTTTCAAGGAAACCCATACAACTTTTCAAGAAGTACATGAAGAAAGGCTTGAATAAATACACACTATGCTCCCAAATGGGAAGATCCTATATGTTGAAGATGTCAATATTTACCTCTTTATTCTTTAAATGTACCACATTCAAAACCCAATGCGGGGTTTTCTTGGCGTGGGGGTGGGGGGGTGGGGATGATTCAAGGAACTTAAAAATCATACTTAAATTCATATAAAAAAAATGCTTGTGAACAGGCATGGAAATTTGAAAATGAAGATTAAATTTGAGATGGTTTGAATCTCCTGGCCTTAAAAATGCACTGCAGGAGTGTTGAAGATGGCAGCTAGGAGCAACAGGGCAAAAAAACACCTCTGTGAAAAATACTAGATAAAAGCCAGAAAGTGACCCAGAACACCAGTTCCAGCAATGCACCAGCTGGACAAGGTCTGCTAAATCCACAGGGACCATGCACTTGGTGAAACCGGGAGTCTGCGTTCTGAAACGAGTGAGTAAGCCACTGAATATCTGGCAGCCATGCTGCAGTGTAGGGAAACTGAGGGTTGGCATTTGGAGGCAGACTAGTTCTTTTTTAAAAAAAAACCCAAAAGCGGCTGCAGATACAGCAGTGAGAACAGCACAGTGAAGCATGACAGGAACAGGCAGTGCAAACACCTCAATATCTGGCATGGAAGATAGCCTTTCGCGCACCCACTGCTAATTGTCTAGGAGTGAGGCAGGCAGAGGTGAGTCAAAAGGGGAAAAAACCCATGCCCCTTGCAGCCATCTTCCCGGTGGGCTCAGAACGCTCCTGCTGGGCACCGGAGCCACAGCCCAGAGCTGCACCAAAACACCCAGTGTAACAAGAAGTGTTTCCAGCATTGTGCACACGCCACAATATCAGGCATGGTCCATAGCCTTTCGCGCACCCACAGCTAATTGTCCCAGAGCTGGCAAGATGGAGCTGTGCGTAAAGGGGGAAATTAACACACCCCATACAGCCATCCTTACAGCAGACTGGGAATGCACCTACATAGCCCGGTGGCCCAGAGCTTCCCTTGAGGGACGGCGTGCACTTGTGATGTAGCACAACCTTTCCTCAGCAGAGGACCTAGAAGGGCACGGCTTGGAAGAGAGAACCACTCGGAAATCCCAGGGAACATACACCAATACCGAAGACTTGTGGGTCAGCGGGAGAGACAATCTGTGGCGAGACTGAAATGAAGGTTTAGACTCTTGCAACAGACTTAAATCTCCAGGAACACCTGGGAGGTTTGATTATTAAAGCTGCCCTCCCTCCCTAACCACTCAGACACACGCCCCACATTCAGGGCAGACAGCACCAACAATACACCCAAACGTGGTGCACCAATTGGACCCCACAAGAATCAGACCCCCACATACCACAAAGACAAAGTTGGGGAGAACTGACTTAAGGGGAGTAGGTGACTTGTGGATGCCATCTGCTGGTTAGTTACAGTGTACACCACCAAGCTGTAGATCTGACAAATTAGCGATTCATCTTTGAATAATCTTACATATCCTAGAGAAACTTATCAACTAAAGCAAATGCCAAGAGACCAAAAACAACAGAAAATTTTAAAGCATATGATAAAACCAGATGATATGGATAACCCAAACCCAAACACCCTAATCAAAAGATCAGAAGAGACATAGTAATTGGACCAATTAATCAAAGAACTAAAGACAAACAATGAGAGCATGGCACAGGATATAAAGGACTTGAAGAAGACCCTAGAACAGCATAAAGAAGAAATTGCAAGAGTAAATAAAAAAACTGATGATCTTATGGAAATAAAAGAAACTGTTGACCAAATTAAAAAGATTCTGGATACTCATAGTACAAGAATAGTGGAAGCTGAACAATAAAGCAGTGACCTCAAGGACCACAGAATGGAAAATGAAAGAACAAAAGAAAGAATGGGGGAAAAATTGAAAAAATTGAAATGGACCTCAGAGATTTGATAGATAAAATAAAACATCCAAATACAAGATTTATTGGTGCCCCAGAAGGGGAAGAGAAGGGTAAAGGTCTAGAAAGTATATTCAAAGAAATGGTTGGGGAAAACTTCCCAAACCTTCTACACAATATAAATACACAAAGCATAAATGCCCAGAGAACTCCAAATAGAATAAGTCTAAATAAACCCACTCCGAGACATATTCTGATCAGACTGTCAAATATTGAAGAGAAGGGCAAGTTCTGAAAGCAGCAAGAGAAAAGCAATTCACCACATACAAAGGAAACAACATAAGACTAAGTAGTGACTACTCAGCGGCCAACATGGAGGCTAGAAGGCAGTGGCATGACATATTTAAAATTCCGAGAGAGAAAAATTTCCAACCAAGAATATTTTATCCAGCAAAGCTCTCCTTCAAATTTGAGGGAGAGCTTAAATTTTTCACAGACAAACAAATGCTGAGAGATTTTGCTAATAAAAGTCCTGTCCTACTTCAGATACTAAAGGGAGCCCTACCAACAGAGAAACAAAGAAAGGAGAGAGAGATAGGGAGAAAAGTTCAGTACTAAAGAGATTCAATATTGGTTCATTAAAGGAAAGTAAGAGAGAGAGGGAAAAAATATATCTGACAAACATAAACCAAAGGATAGGATGGCTGATTCAAGGAAAGCCTTCACAGTAATAACATTGAATGTAAGTGGATTAAACTCCCCAATTAAAAGATACAGATTGGCAGAATGGATCAAAAAATATGAACCATCAATATGTTGCATGCAAGAGACTCATCGTAGACACACGGACACAAAGAAATTGAAAGTGAAAGAATGGAAAAAATATTTCATGCAAGCTAGAGCCAAAAGAAAGCAGGAGTAGCAATATTAATCTGAGATAAAATAGACTTTAAATGCAGGGATGCTTTGAGAGACAAAGAAGGCCACTACATACTAATAAAAGGGGCAATTCAACAAGAAGAAATAACAATCATAAATATTTATGCACCCAATCATGGTACCACAAAATACATGAGACAAACACTGGCAAAACTAAGAAGGCAATGGATGTTTCCACAATAATTGTGGGAGACTTCAACACATCACTCTCTCCTATAGATTGATCAACCAGACAAAAGACCAATAAGGAATTGAAAATCTAAACAATCTGATAAATGAATTTGATTTAACCGACATATATAGAACATCACATCCCAAATCACCAGTATACACATTCTTCTCTAGTGATCACAGAACTTTTTCCAGAATAGACCATATGCTGGGACATAAAACAAGCCTCAATAAATTTTAAAAAATTGAAATTATTCAAAGCACATTCTCTGACCACAAGGGAATACAATTAGAAGTCAATAACCATCAGAGACTTAGAAAATTCACAAACACCTGGAGGTTAAACAACACAATCCTAAAATAAATGATTTATAAATGTAGAATGTAGGGGAACTAACAATAGAGAGCAATTAATGAAGGGGGAATGATAACCCAATAATAACAGATAAGCTATCATGGGTAAATTTAACATTCTGGGAATGCCCAGGAATGACTATGGTTTGTTCATTTCTGATGGGTATGGTAAGAACAAGTTCACAAAAATGTTGCTATATTAGGTTATTTTCTTGGGGTAGAGTAGGAACATGTTGTAAGTAAAGTAGTTATTTTAGGTTAGTTGTCTTTTTCTTAATCCCTTGTTATGGTTTGTTTGAAATGTTTTTTTATTGTATACCTTTAAAAAAATTTTTTTTGCTATAGTTAATTTAAAAAAAAGAGTTAATTAAGAGTTAATGACAATTAATGCCATATATGATACTGGAGTGGATCTAAGAATGGAGGAGAAAAGCTCAAAGGGGGCATAAGGAAAAATTGGAATATAGAATTTGAGCTTTATATCCATATTAATTTTCTTGAATTAACTGCAGTTAAGTTAATGGCATAAGTGAATATCCTTGTTCATAGGAAATGTACATGGAAGTGTTATGAGTTCAAGGAGTATGAAATATACAACCTGCTCTCAAATGTTCAGAAGATGATAAATGGGTAGATAGATAATTGATAGAAAGATAATAGATATAGTTGAAAGAAAGAGAGTGGGGGAGGGAGAGAGGAAGGAAGGAAGGAAAGAGAAAGAAAGCTACTGCAAAGGTAGCAAAATGTAAAATTGGTAGATACGGATATCTGGGGGTGGGGGGGTGTTGGAGTTCTCTGTATGGGGTTTGTATTGTATTTGCGACTGTCCTATATGTTTGAAATTATTTCAAAATAAAAATTAAAAAAAAATGCACTGCAAAGGGACAATAATAATATGGTGGTTTTGTTAAAAGAACAAAGAGTCAGAGAAATCAATAGAAAAGAACAGAAAACCCATAAACGGATATTATTATATATAATGATTTATTTTAAGATAAGTGTCAGATTCCAAATTAATGGAGAAAAAAACAAGATTCAGATGGAAGGTTCTATATGTGCACAAATAAAATCACTAACTCTTTTATGAGTTAGAGTGGAGACTAAGCTGTTGTGAAGGAAATACAAAAATAGAGTGGCTCCAGCAAGAGGGTTTCTTTTCTGTCATGAAACAGTCTGGTGTGAGCAGTCTGGCTAACAAAGTGGTTCAGCAACTCAAGATCTCTCAGGGTCCCAGATTCCTTCCATCTCATTGCTCTTCCATCTCCCAGGATGTTGCCCTCATTTTCAGGGTTGTAGGTTACTTACTTCCATATCTACGTTCCCGCCTGTGGGAAGGGGAAAGAATGGAAACCGCTTTGACTTTAAGAAGATGATCTAGAAATGGTACCTTTTAAATGCATCCCATTGGCCAAACCTTTGATCAACTCTAGTGGCATAGGAGGCTTTTACTGAAGTTCTAAATAGAAAAATGGGGTGGGGGTGGAGGGAACACAAAGAAAACATGTAAGATTTGCAAAAACAAAAAAACAGTTTCTCCACCAGCCGTAATTTGTTTCACAAGGTCACCTTTAATGGACCTGACCCATTTTTCTGTCCATATTTTATTCACATTACATTCTCAGGGTTTCCACCCTAGAGGATACTTTCCTTTCCCCAGTCCTGCAGCTTAGTGTTTTTATGGGGACATTAATTCTTCAGCAATTGTCCCATAGTCTTTTACTCCCCAAAATACAATGGAGCTGCCTTTGGGCCTGTTGATGCTGCATCCTGCCCAGCCAGCACTGCCCAACCCAAACACTATACACTGTTTGAGATGTCATTTTCACTTCCCTCCTTGGATGGGGATGCTTCAGCTATTGCTGCCACTGCCACTGAAATGCATTCTCCCTTCTTACTATCTGTGCTTCTTACTATCGCCAGTTCTCAAGTCCAGCACAGTTTATGCATCCAATTGTTTGAACGTAGTATGTATACACGTGATGGCTGCAAAGAAGGCAGGGAGAGCAGGCAGCTGGACTTTCCAGCTTCTGCTGGGGACAGGGGCTCAGCCTCCCACTCCCAAGGCTCACATGGTGGGAAACTCCCCAATCCTAAGATTGGGTTTGTTGGCTTAGAAGACAAGAAATGAAAATTGCCTACACCCCCACTCACCAGAGCAGCTCACCCCCTCCCCCCAGTCTGTTTTCTAGCTCCAGTTTCTGGCTTACAGTTTATCCAATAGTAAAAAAAAGGAAGGGAGATTGGAGCTGATGGGCTTTGGTTGTGATTCTTCAAATCAGCTACCACCTCAAGAAGGCATTTACAACTTTGGATACAGTGGTGAAGAGAGAGGAAAGATGGGAAGGATGAGAGGTTCTGGGGCTGCATGACAGGTACTGAAATTATCCAGAAATGCTAGCTGAAGTGCCAGAAGTTCTAAATAGAGAATGCTACCAAGATGTAGCATTCTCCAGTCCTAAGGACTTTTTGTTGAGAAACCCCAATGTCATACCAGCAGTCTCTGTGTGCAACCCAAGGGTGGAGCAGTGAGGGTAACTGATGATTTGGGGGCACTCTCTGGCCACTTCTCAGGCCCTCCTTGTTCAGAATCTCCCAGGATGGGGAGACTCCGTTCCAGCCAGCCATGTGTGTCTGTCCCCAGGGGCTCAGAGTGCCAAGGAGCATGGATGGACGCCAGACACTTCTCAGTTTGTAAAAGATGCCCTGAGCCACACCTTCCTTGAATTTGGAGTTGGGAGTTCCCTTTGACATAACCCAGACATCTCATCTGCAGTGGGAAAACTGAAGCTCGGGGACCCAATAACGTTCTCACAGGAGTCAGGACCCAACCTGAGACTGGGAACTACCTGTCTTGATTTCTTGTCATTTTTCTTTCCATCAGATGTAGGCCAAGACAGAAGGATTCAACAGCCTTTCAAAAAAGATTTGTAGATGCATTTGTTTGGCCTGTACCAGAAAGGAAGCAAGGTTATAGCAGGAATTCAAGGGGAATAGAACAACCCAAGCAAAAATGTGTTATCAAAGGAAAATGTCAATTTTGGAAGATGCTGAAGATGAAAGGAACTCAACTGTAAGCTGACTGTCCACATAAGGGCCAGTCGGTTATCATCACAAAATCGTCTTCACCCCTTCGCTGTTCCCACTTGCAGTCATCGCAACCCCGTGTGCTTTCTGCCTTTCTCTTTCCAATTCCCCCCTCACCAGGCAGAGGGCTTTGCTGACACTTTTTCTTGATCTTTCTCACTGCAAGAAGGATCTTAAGAGACAAATGTGGAGAGCCGTCTCCCGGGACGGGCATAGCGCATGCGCTGTAAACCTGCTCCAAAGTCCCCCCGCCCATCGAGTGGTGCCAAGATGGCGCCCACATCCTGCTTCCGGCTTCTGATGTATGTAACCACCCGCTGTATTCACCAATCATGCTTGTGTGCGTGGCGTTAGCCCATTGGATACACGCAAGGTTTATAAGAAAGTTCCCGGGCAAAGCTCGGGGAGACAGCCCACAAGGAGCCGTACCTGACGGCCGCATCGAGGTTGTTCTCCCCCGAGGTGTCTCGCCCCGGGTGGAACCTGTAAAGATGATGATTGCCTAGTCCCATTAAAAGTTTATCTGCTTTACCACCGCGAGTCCTGAGTGATCACAAGTGCTCCGGGTAAGACGTTGTCCGCACCCTCTCTCCCCTTATCTCTCTGGTCCCCATCGCCGGCCGACCGAGGACTCGAGGCGGGGCGGAGAGAGCGCCGGACAGACAAAGTCACTCTTTTTACAATAACTGAGACAGAGAACAGCTGTGGAAGGAACTTTCCCAGGATCAGTAATGGGAAACCAGTCTCAAGGACAAAAAAGGGAGGAGGAAAAATGGAATCATGTTTGTTTTAATTATGAGCAAGGTTTTATTTATTTTTCATATGTATATTAGCTATTTGCATTCCTTTGTCTGTAAACAATATAGTCATGTTCCATGCTCATTTTTATATTAGGTGATCTGTTTTCTTTATTGCAAAAATTCATTCACTATATTAAGGAATATATATATATATATATATATATATATATATATATATAAATATGCTTCCATCATACTTGTTTACCCATATTTTCCCAAATTCTATTAATTGTTGTTTTTCCTACTATTTGATTAATTTTTGCCCTACAAAAGTGGTTTTGATATGCATGTCTCTAATGACTAATGATGTTGAGCATATGCACATGCCTATTTTCCACTGGTATGTCTTCTTTCGGAGAAATGTCTATTTAAATCCTTTGCCCATTTAAAAATTAGGTATTTTGTCTTTTTATTGTTGGTTTTAAGAATTCTTTATATATTCTGGGTACTAGATCTTTAGCAGATATATCATTTGCAAATATTTTCACTCATTCTTGGGCAATCTTTTCACTTTCTTGGTACTGTCCTTTGACTCACAGTAGTATCTAACTTTGACAAGGTCCACTTTATCTATTTTTTTCTCCTGTTTCTTGTGCTCTTGTGTCATATCTAAGCAACCACTGCCGAATCCCAGGTCACAAAGATATATACCTATGTTTTCTTGTAAGAGTTGTATAATCTTAGCACCTATATTTAGGTCTGTGATTCATTTTTAGTTAATTTTTGTATATCATTTGGGATAGTGGTCCAAATTCATTCTTTCATGTGTGACTATTCAGTTGTCTCAGCACCCTTTATTGAAAAGACTATTCCTCCCCTATTGAGGGGTCTTGGCACCCTTTGTGATAATCAGTTGACCTTAAATGTAAGGATTTGTTTCTGGACTCTCAATTCCCTAACATTGGTCTGTATGTCTATCCATATGCCAGTACTGCAACATCACAATTAGTGTTTCTTTGCATGTCTTGTGTTTTTGAAAATTACACATTTTACACAATACAATGTGGCGACTACAGAAATCAGTTTCTCCACCTACGTTACTTGTTTTTGTTGCAGATCATTTGTCTATTGACATCACTGAAGTAGTTCTCTCAAGTCAGCATTCTTTGTCATAGCAGCCACTGTGTCTGTTTTGTTAGCTTAGTGTTAAGCTGATAATTGGACAGAGATATTCTTAAATGTCTTACACCAGTAAGTTTCCTGTTCTTTGCCTAGGGACCCTGTGTGTTTGTGTGTTGGATGTATTTCCAACTTTCCATCAGGCAATTTACACATCTTCTTTAGCTTTCACTTCCTGCTTATAGAGATACCAAAGTTCAGCCAGAGGTGAGAGCTTCAGTTCTCACATGGGGCCATGTCTTAGGCAGGCACGTGACCTTGATTCCCAGGAAAATGCCCGAGTTGTCAGTGACTCCTATGGACACCTTTTTACCCAGTTTTTCCTTTCCATTTTGTGGTCAGCATCTTGTTAGCCCTAATTGGTCTCAGGGCTTCAAGTTGCTGAAATTGTCAGGAAAATCACCGACACCTGTTAAGCAGCCAATGCCCAAACCTCACCTACCCCCACCTCCATCTCTGGGGATGTCACAAACACTAAGGTCACAAAACTTAGGATGGCAGCCATCCTCTGGCCTTCCTCTAGCTACACCCATCTCCTTTTCTATCATGTGCTTTTCCACAACCTGGGGGAGATGTTAAGTCTAATGAAAAGGCCCAACCAGACCTTAAACCCGGAAACGGAAACCAGGAACAAGCAGCCCCAGATGCTTATCAGAACAGGAATTCTCAGTGTTGGTGGTGGGGGCTGTGCCCTCCCCTCAAGGTGGATAAAAACCACACTCACACAGGATAGATGGGTCTCTTCTCCCACGCGAGGTGGGGCATGTGGAGCTGCCATCCATCCAACCCAACCCGGGGCAGTTTTCGGCCACCCAAGGAGACCAGCCGTGATGGGACTTCTTCCCCTGCTCTTTTACTCAGTAAGTGACCAAAAAAAAAATTATTTGCTCTTTCTGGACTCTTTATTTTGTAATAAAGGGACCAATTGCTGAAAGTTTCTGTTGTACCCTAACCCTGAGTTCCCACAAGGCACAGTTGTAGCAATTTGCCCCACAATGATGTTAAATAATTCCCGTGGATTTTCTTTAACAATGCCCTACGGGTAGTTTCTCCCCACCAAGAAAGCTCTCTGTGAATAATGACAAGCTCTGAGAATGGAGCTTTTTAAGGAGACAATAGGCCAAATAATGACACTTCTCTGGGGATGGAGCTTTTAGGAGCTCCAAACTCATTCTCCCCCTTCCAGTTCCTTCTAGGCTGCTGGTTTTCACAGCTCCTGTGGTTGTAATGCTGTTGTCTTCAAGGCTACAGCAGAACTGAGAAGACAGGATAGGAATAGGGCAAATCAAAATGCTACAAAGCTCTCTGATCTTAGCAAGCTTAAGGTGATTCTTGAATAAACACTCTTTGTATTGTTGAGACTTTAGTTGAATTTCCAGAGTTTTCAATGTGTTGATTTTGACAATATTTGTTATTATTCTCATTTCTTTTATGCGGGGGGGGGGGGGGGGGGGCGAGATTTTTGGAGATCGTTACTCTGCCATTTTGGGTTTTGGTAGAGGCCTGCTATCAAACTAAAGAAGTGCACTTCTAATCTTT
Source organism: Choloepus didactylus (assembly GCF_015220235.1). Lineage (NCBI taxonomy): Eukaryota > Metazoa > Chordata > Mammalia > Pilosa > Megalonychidae > Choloepus > Choloepus didactylus. The sequence goes on from NC_051325.1 coordinate 48,968,662, forward strand.
GTTCATTATTTTTCTTTTTCGTGACTTGATAGTTGATTTTTTTCACCTAATGCATCGATGGGGGTAATCACATGATTTTTCCCTTTATTATGTTAATAAGGTAGGTTTCATTGATCTAATTTTGAATGTTAAGCCAACTACACATTGCTGAATAAATCCCTACATGTTCATGATACATCATCATTTTTAAAATGACTGGGTTCAATCAGCTAATATTTGGTTGAGGACTTTTGCCTTTCTTTTATAGCAATACTGGCATGTAGTTTTCCTTTAATATGATATCCTTGTCATGTTTTGGCACCACAAAATTACAGTGAATATCAGAGTTCTTTGAAAAAGGAAAGGTCACGAATGGATGAAAGGGCTGTAGTCAACCATCATGAGAATTAAAATGCAGACACTAAGTAGCTGGGCCTTCTAAGCCAATCAGAAAGGATTTATTTATTAAATTTGACCTGGAATTTAGGAAGGAGCAGGCAACCCAGAGCTAGAAAGGAGCAGAGTCAGCGCACAGCAAAAAGATGCAGTGTTAGGAGATAGCCACAAAGTTGCCCTAGAGAGAAAAGAGAGGGAGTTGTAGCATAGAGTAGCTGCTTCCTGGAGCTTTTCTTTTTCCTCAACAGCTCTCTGTCTCCCATATCAAATACCTGTACTCCTTTGTGCCATCCATAAGTCTATTTCTGAAGAATGCTGAAGAGGTATGTTCTTTACCACCAAGCAACTAGAAACAACACACACTTGCACAGGGGTCCAGAGACAGCCAGCAGGGCTATTTGGCCCGGGGATCATATTCCAACATGACCTCAGGGTAGACTTTTGACCTCATCAATACAAGACGTTTACACACAAAAAGACACAAAAAAGGGAGTTAAAGAAGAAAACATTCATCATACAACTTAAATTTGTGCCCCTGTAGTGCACAAATAATTATTTTCCATAAATCTAGAAATTATCTCGCTTTGTCTTCGTGCCTGTGTGTATTACAAATGTTAATTTGTTAAAAATAAACTCTTAAAATGGACCCATTTCTGAACACTCTTGGGAGGGGTTCTGGCTATGGAGTGAGAAGAGCAGATATTCCTGGCCTGCCGAGTGCACTAGGAAAGACCAACTGTAGTACTCCCTGAAAAAGAGCGCAGCATTCGAGGTGCTCAAAAATTCCTCCTCACAGAGGCTTTCACAGTCGTTTCCTGAGGCTTCAGGAAATAACCTGGTGCTCCGTGGTCACGTCGGGGCGCTCGCGGCCCCGAGCGCTGGGAGCCGTAGCGCCCCCTGCTGGCCGCCGCCGCCAGAGCCGCTGTCAACAGGCCGGGCCTCGGCGCTCGCCCACAGGCTGGTCCTGCAGCATGGAGTGGAGCCGCCGCTCTGTGCTCGCCGTGGTCTTCCTCCTTTGCCTCCACGTGGCCCAAGCTGGAATCCGAAATAGTGCGTGTGGGGCGAGGCGGGCCCGTGTGCGGTGGGGTGCGGGCATGTTCCCTGGGGGGTCCGTGGGAAAAGCTGCGGCTGATCCCTGAATTCACGCCTAGCGCCCTCCACTCACCCCCTGGCGTTTTTCTTCAGCTAAAACGAAACCTGGATATTGCCCAGAGTTCTCTCTTCCCTGCGTTTTCACGCTTTTCCCTGCGTGCAGACGCGATGTTGGTTGCCAGGGGGTCAGGAAGTGCTGTTACTACAACTGTAAACGTCGCTGTATGGAGCCCTGGTGGAGTATGGATTGAGGTGAGGGGACCCGGGGGCTGCATGATTGACTTCACCCTAGGAAAGTTCCCGAACTGGTTAATTGTGGTAATTAGGAATTGGAAGTCTGCCCTGGAATTTGCCTCTGGGTCTGTAAAGAAAGAGACCTAAAAGGCAGGGTCTCTGGCCTGCTCCCCAGAGAATTCACAGTTCATTTCGTGTCCTGGACATCACTCTTCTCCTTTGTATATATAATGGGGCTTTGGACAAGATTATTCCTAGCTACTTAGGTGTCCCCGAACTTTTATTAGGATTGTTTTCAATTGCCATTTTTTTTTCTGCTTATAACAATGAAGCACTTTCCCCTTCATATTTAAATGGTGATGTAAGGGATTATGATATCAATATTCCTTAGGATGACGTGCCTAGAATACCTGTCCTCCCATCCCGGCTTCCTGAGCAGCATTTCCCAGTGATTTTGGGGGGAGAGTTCCAGGCAGGGGTGAAGCACAGTGGTGCCTGAGGATCTGGTTATCTGGTTATCTGGTTGTCCTCTTTCCCCAGGCGGGAAGCCCTTCCTAACTGTGCCTGAGAAGTCACTGGTGCTCAGACCTTGGCTTGGATTCCTGGTATCCTGTCCTTCCATGCTCTCCTCACGCCCAAGATTTTCTTTTCAATGGTTAAATACTTAGAAATATTGTAAAATGGAAACAACACAACAAAGAAATAAAGCATTATATATTTTTAAAGTCACCACAGTCTATAAGACTTGGATATCTCTGAATCTTTCTTTCTCCCTCCCTCTGTGTTTTTCTCTCTCACTCTGTCTCTGTCTCCCTAGCCCTCTCTCTGTTTCTCTCAGCCTTTTTTGGGGGGGTGGGCTGGGGGTGGGGTGGGGGGAACAGTCACCTCCAAAATGAGAAACAAATTTCTGTATCTTGCATCCCCTATAACAAGAAAAGAAGCACAGCACCTTTTAGGTCTCCTTTGGGTTTGGGGAGCCACACATTCCATACCTGGGAATGCTTCTCTGACCCATAAACCCGGTGACATGGAAAGTTGGCAGCTTTAAGTGAGGCCTGGAGCAGGAACGAGCTGTGCCACAGACTCAAGCTGCAGAGCAATTAGCTCTGCTGCTTGGAACATACAACCCATCAGACCCTATGGTGTTGGGAGAGGTCTGTAGTGGGAAAAATGATGTATGGAGTTTAGGACAAGTCTCAGTGAGATAATCATAACACAGGCCCTGGGAATCTGAAGCCAAGCCACATTCAGAGGTGTCCTTGAGAGACAGTGGGGAGGGAAAATCACCCCGATGGGCATTGGCTTTGTGTGAAAGGATAAGTCATGAGAAGTGAGAATAAATAGATTCCTGGACAGTGAACAATGGCCTATTCATCTTGTCAGGAGTTGGGAGGAAAAGGATTACAAAATTGGAAAACAAGGAGGTCTGGGATATGGCAAGGGGACAGACATATTGGAGTGAGCTCAAAGCATGAAGATGTTTACAACACATGTTAAAACACCCAGTAGAAATCATCTACCATGGAAGAGAGGCTGAAAAACCAAGAAGACAAAAGGACTCAGCCAGTTGACATTAATCAGTTTTCATCACCACACCTACAGAAAAAAATCTGTGTGCCATTAGGGAGTGGCTGTGGTGGCCATGGAAATGTGCCACTCAGCTCTCCTGCGCTGGGTGGGTAATTGCTAAAAGGCCCCAGCTGCCGTTCTCCGAATCTGCCTCCATGTTTGCAGGAGACCATGCTTCCCACCGGCTGCTCCCAGGCAGGGATGAACACCACCCAGGCGCTAGGGCACCCATTCCTGAGAGCCCTGGGACACCTCCGATGGGTCACTGTGGCTTGGCAGACCTGTCAGCCTTGCTGACCTCTCCTAGTATTGTGCTGTGGTTGGAGGCTCAGCACGTGTTTTAACATGTTGTAAACATCTTCATGCTTTGAGCTCACTCCAATATGTCTGTCCCCTTGCCATATCCCACACCTCCTTCCTCCCCTCTCTCCTTCACAGGGGTCAGAACTGCACTGTGGCCTGATGGCCCCTTCTGTCTCCTTTGAGGTCCCCCCCTTCATCCCTTTCAGGCGTTTTCCACAATAAACTTGAATATCTGATCCTGCCTTGGCATCTGTTTCCCAGAGGGCCCAAACTAACCCACTCGCCTATTTATTGGTTCCTGGATTGAATTGTTCACAAAACAAAAGGAAGAGGAAGAAGAGGAGCAAAAGAAAGAATATGCCTTTTTTTTTTCCAAACAGATATTATTATCAGGTCAATATGGTATTTAGATTCCATTACAAACCCAAAAAAGAGTGAGTGAGGTACCCATTTTATCTCAGTGACAATATTTATCATATACCTAAAATTATATCCCCTGCAACTATGCAAATTATGATTAAAAATATTAGATGTCAGCTCAAAACATGCTAAGGTATAAGGAGTTTTCCAATTTGCTTAAGGCAAATGTGTCAAAGAAAGGGGAAATTTTTGAAGGCAGTTCTCCAAGACTTTACTTTCTGTGTGGTCCCTCAGTGAGACTGAGGCACATAGCATGAAATGACTAAATGGAAGTCTACACAGCACTTCATTAGGTAGATCTGGGACTCCAAAACCCAAGATAAGACTCAAGGCAGCTAGGCTGGACCACAGGGAGGACTTCCTTTTCTTGTTTTTTGAAGGCATAAACTTTAGGTCTTTAAATAACCTAGAACTAAGGTTTGTCTTGCTCCATTTCCAACCCACAGTGCCAAACACAGGCCTAGATCTTACCACTCCAACAGGGGGAAAGGCCAGCAGCAGCAGCAGCAGAGAAAATGTATCAAGAAAGACTTGCTTCCTATCTCAGCGTAATGTATTCTCCCTTCAAGGGATCCAAACGCAAAAAACATGGCTATAAAATGCCCCTGGAACCTGACCATTGGAGAATCTGTCTCGGGAGACATTAAAAGAGGGGATCATATCAGAAAAACAAAGATGCAAGTGTTGAAAAAAAAAAATCTAATTGTGAAACAATAACCTCATCCTTCTTTACAGATCCTCAGGAATTAGCAAAAAAATTCAAGAAACATAGAGAGATTCAGCAGTCTTATAGGTTTTGGCGTCTTTTTATTTTATTTTTTTGTTGTGTTGTTTTTCATATTACAACATTTTTACTAAGCATTTAACTATTGATAAAGAAAGTCCTGGGGATACAAGAAGTGAGGAAGAATTGGAGAACAGGGATCCAAGACTAAGTCTGAGTCTGTCTCAGTCCTCCTAATACGGGGATTCCACCTGGGAAGAGAAAAGAGAATAGAGACACAGGAAGGTGCAAACTGTCCAGGGACATGGGTGTGGGTCCCCTTAATCACTGCACCTGACCCCTGCCAGGAACTCTCCTCCCAAGATCACTGGTAAGTGCTGCCCAGGAAGCATGGACTAGGGGTACAGGGATTCTAGGCAAGTCGTTCTAAGGAATATTGATATCATAATCCCTTACATCACCATTTAAATATGAAGGAGAAAGTGCTTCATTGTTACAAGCAGAAAAAAAAAAGGGCAATTGAAAATAATCATAATAAAAGTTCGGGGACACCTAAGTAGCTAGGAATAATCTTGTCCAAAGCCCCATTATACAAAGGAGAAGAGTGATGTCCAGGACGCAAAATGAATTCTCTGGGGGGTGGGGTTGGGGGTAGCGGGCAGAGGTCAGGTCTCTGCCTAATAGGTCTCTTTCTTTACAGACCTTGAGGCAAATTCCAGTTAAACTCTCTAATTAAAAGGACATCCAAGGGCTGGTCCCTCTACGACAGTTAACCAGTTCGGGAACTTTTCTAGGGTGAAGTCAAGACTTGCAGCCCCCGGGTCCCCTCACCTCAATCCATACTCCACCAGGGCTCCATACAGCGACGTTTACAGTTGTAGTAACAGCACTTCCTGACCCCCTGGCAACCAACATCGCGTCTGCACGCAGGGAAAAGCGTGAAAACGCAGGGAAGAGAGAACTCTGGGCAATATCCAGGTTTCGTTTTAGCTGAAGAAAAACGCCAGGGGGTGAGTGGAGGGCGCTAGGCGTGGATTCAGGGATCAGCCGCAGCTTTTCCCACGGACCCCCCAGGGAACATGCCCGCACCCCACCGCACACGGGCCCGCCTCGCCCCACACGCACTATTTCGGATTCCAGCTTGGGCCACGTGGAGGCAAAGGAGGAAGATCACGGCGAGCACAGAGCGGCGGCTCCACTCCATGCTGCAGGACCAGCCTGTGGGCGAGCGCCGAGGCCCGGCCTGTTGACAGCGGCTCTGGCGGCGGCGGCCAGCAGGGGGCGCTGTGGCTCCCCAAGGGGCCGGACCTGACCGGGAAATATCCGTTTCCCGGAAGCCTCAGGAAACGACTGTGAAAGCCCCTGTGAGGAGGAATTTCTGAGCGCCCAAAATGCAGCCCTCTCTTTCGGGGAGTACTACAACTGGTCTGGCCCTTAGTAATTCTGCTTTAACCGCAGATATTGAGTCCCACGGAAGGGAATTGTCTTTCCTAGTGCACTCATCAGGCCAGGGATATCTGCTCTCTCAAGAGTGTTCAGAAATAGGTACATTTTAAGAGTTTACTTTTAACAAATTAACATTTGTAGCACACACACAGGCACGAAGACAAAGCAAGATAATTTCTAGATTTATGTAAGATAGTTCATTGTGCACTAAAGGGGGCACAAATTTAAGTTGTATGATGAATGTTTTCTTTAACTCCTGTTTTTATGTATCTATGATTGTGTGAAATTAATATGTTGATGAGGTCAAAAATTTAATTGACGTCTTTTTGGAATGTGAAACTTGGGCCAAAAAACCTTCCTGGCACTTTCTGCACTTCTGTATAAGTGTGCCTTATTTCTACTTGCTTAGTGGCAAAGAATATATAATTCTTAGGCAATAGTAAGAAGTGGATTTATGGACCACACGCACTGACATGGGAGGTGGAGAGATGCTGAGGAAAATGAAAAGCCCCAGGAAGCAGCTCTAATCGATGATGCAACTCTTCTCCTCTCTCTGTGGGGGAACCTTGTGGCTACCTCCTGACATTGCATCTTTTTGCTGTGCATTGACTCTTCTCCTCTCTAGCTCTGGGTTGTGCTGTTCTTAGTCCAGGTCAAATTTAGTAAATAAATCCTTTCTGATTGACTTAGAAGGCCCAGCTACTTAGTGTCTGCACCATAATTCTCATGATGCATGTTTGTAGCCCATTCATCCATTTGTGACCTTTCTTTTTTCAAAGGACTCTGTTTCAGTTTGCTGAAGCTGCCAGAGTTCAATATACCAGAAATGGACTGGCTTTAAACCATAGGGATTTATTAGCCTACAGTTTACAATTCTAAGACTGTGAAAATGTCCAAATTTTTAAGGCATCAACATTTGTTAGTCTTGCTGATTTGTATGGATTTTGGACAATGTGGGGGATAATCAGATTTACATGGCCAATGTTACATCAGCTAACATGGAAGTTCAGTGAACATTTTTGTGATCTTTGATTTGACAAAACTTCCCTGACTTTAGTAAAAATTTGACTTAATAAAAATTAATAAAAATTAAAAGCATTCATTGGGCAAAAGCATTGCTTAAATAGTGTAAAATAATAGTTCAAAGCAAACATGTAAAATAAATTTATTAAATTATATGACAAAATATGAATCTTCAGCATGTAAAAAAGAACTCTTAAAATCAATAATAATAAAACTCAACAGCCTAGTAGAAAAATTAGCAGAGGACCTGAAAAAGCAATTCATAGAAAAATGTAGATGGCCAAGAAAACAATGAAAACATATACCATCACTTTAATTATTAAATAAATACATTAACAAAGTATCAAGATTCCATTTTTCCCTAACATACTGGTTTTTTTATGAACTTTATGCAAGTTCATTCCCACTATGTCAATTGTAAAATAAATGCCTGCAAGATATTGTCTGTCAGGGGTCTTTCCATTGTTGAAAGAGGCTCAAGGAGTCCATCTGAGCCAACTTTCTCATGCAGTGGAAAGTTTTGAGAAAAAGTGGTAAAGACAGGTTGTTGAAATCATGTAAACTGTATGTAATTATCTCAGCCAAATTGCTTCCATTTGTAGCATTTTCTCAAATCTAATTTCTTTTTGCTCCAGTGCTTTAGCTTGTGCTTGTTCTATCTTCCTAGATTACCCATCTAGATTAAATCATGTCCCTTACAAAAGGATGTTTGGGTCCCAACCCCTGGTCCCATCGATATGTAAATAGGACCTTTGAAGATCTTTTTAGTTAAGGTGTGCCCAAACTAAATGAGGGTGGGCCTTAATCCAACATTGCTGAAGTTCTTATAAGCAAAGGAAATTGGACACACAAAGAGAAGCCACAGGGAGCAGCTAGAAGCTGACATCAAAAGAACATGGAAGAAAAAGGAGACACCGCTGCCATGTGCAATTGACACATGATAGAAAAGCCAAGGAACCCCCTAAATTGCCATCCAACCAGAAAACACAGGTCCCAGGAGGAAGCAAGCTTTCTAGCTTCATGAGGCAATAAATTCATGTTGTTAAACCAATCTATTGCATGGTATTTATTTTAGCAGCTAGAAAATTAAGACCCTATGTATCATCCTTCATTGCCCAGGTCAACAGGATTCATTAAGCTGGCATTATTAAAAAATTAGCTCCACATACCAGTCTATAGCCAGCATTGCTGCTGAAACACTCTGTGTTCTTTGGAGCCCCTTCATCCTCCTCTCTGAGCCTCAGTTTTCTTTTCTTTCTTTCTTTTTTTTTTTTTTTTTTTTTTTGATTAGAGAATGTGAGTTTACGGAACAATCATGCATAAAATACAAGATTCCACCCACACCATGCATTGTTGTGGAAATTTATCACAATTGATGATAGCACATTTTTATAATTGCACTATTAATTAAAATTCATGGTTTAATTTAGGGTTCACTAGTTTCCTTATCTTTAAGATGAGGAGGTGGTTCATCATGATCTCAAAATGTACATCCTGTTCTAAATCAGTTGGAAGCCTGGGTGATCAGGTAAAATGCCAAAAATTTCTACCTCCTAGGGCTGGCTCCTGCTTTCCCCTGAGAGGGCTGACACACAGGACTGGTTGGACGAGGTGTCTGCCTGGTGCATTTCCAATCAGGGCATAAGAAGTGACCAAAGGTTATCATAAACTTCCAGTGACTGCTCTGTTGTTCTGCTGCAGGGATGACCGTGGAGCCTCAGAGATGCACAGAGGGCTCCCTCACCCAGGGTCCTGGTAAGTGCTGGCTCCTGGGTGGTGGGAGCAGGGGGGAGGACTGCATGGCACTGAATGCTTGGTGCAGGTCAATTGGAGTGTCAGTTAGGAAGGCTCAGAAAGCACCACTTGCTTTTACCTTCCTTTTTTACAGATGGTGTGGCTGAGGTTGAGAGGGTATGGCACTTGTCCAAGTCAGTTGGGAATAGAAAGTAGGTCTGGAAGATGGCAAAGTATTGCCTGTTTCTGAAATCTAGAAGGAAATTAGAGAATAGAGAGTACATGGAAAGACTATGAGGTTGGATGTCTAAGGGAAGATAAAAGAAGGGTTTCTCAAGACCAAGCCCACTTGGGGCAGACACTCCATGACGTGCGTATCCAATAGCTGCTTGGTCTCAAATGATCTCCCCCAGAATGGGCAATCTGTCATGTTGTGAGTTCTTTCTTTATCTGAATTAATAATATTCCCTGACAATATAAAGTTCTGTGCTTGGATATATTGATATTTTTATATTTATGTTGATAATAGCATTTATTTTTCAGAGTAAATCCTTTTTTAAAATTTTTTTGTGTGTTTTCACAAACACATACTTCCCCTTTACCCCTCCCCAAGTATCCTCTAATCTGCTTCTCATATAAATGACATCATACAATTTTTGCCCTTACCTATCTTGCTTGTTTCACTGAGCATTGTTTTCAAGGTTCTTCCATGTTGCAGCATGTCTCATAACTTCATTTTTCCCTATAGTCAAATAATATTCTATTGTGTGTATGTACCACAATTTGTTTATGCATTCATTTGTTGATGGGCATTTGGATAGTTTCCAGCTTTTGGCTATTGTGAATAATGCTACTGCAAACATTGGTGTACTTGTATCTGTTTGCAACCCCTTTTTTGCTCTCTTTGGGTATATATCTAGAAGTGGGATTGCCAGGTCAAATGATAAGACTATATTTAACTTTTTGAGGAACCTCCATATTGCTTTCCACAGTGGCTACAACATTTTAATTTCCTGCCAACAACACACTAGAGTTCCAATTTCTCCACATCCTCTCCAACATGTTATATTTTCCATTCTTTTAATAATAATAGCCATCTTTGTGGATGTGCAATGGTATCACATTGTGATTTTAATTTGCATTTCCATACTAGCTAATGATGTTGTGCATCTTTGCATGTGTTTATTGGCCATTCATATATCTTTTTTGGAGAAATTTCTATTCAAGACTTTTGCCCATTTTTTAAAAATTGGGTTATCTTTTTGTTGTTGAGTTGTAGGAATTCTTCATATATTCTGGATATTAAACCTATCTGATATATACTTTTAAACTATTTTCTCCCATTCTCTAGATTGTCATTTTACTTTCATGATGAAGTCCTTTGATGCACAAATTTTTTTAATTTTGATGAAATCACATTTCTTTATTGTGGGTTTTTTTTTGTTTGTTTTTGCTCATGTTTTGGTGTCATATTTAAAAATCCATTGCTGAATCCCAAGTCATAAAGATTTGCCCCTATGTTATTTTCTGTGAGTTATATAGTTTTAACTCTCATAGTTAAGTCTTTGATCCATTTTGAGTTGATTTTTGTAATGGTGTGAGGTAGGGGTCTAAATTAATTCTTCTGCATGTGGATATCCAATTTCCCCAACACCATTTTTTGAACAGATTACTCTTTCCCTGCTGCATGTACTTAGCACCCTTGTAAAAAATCTATTGGCCATAGATGTATGGGTCTATTTCTGGACTTTCAATTCTGTTTCACTCTTCTATTTGTCTGTCTTTGTGCCAGTACCAGACTGTTTTGATTACTGTCATCTTATAACACAACTTGAAACTGGGAAGTGTGAGTCCTCCAACCCTGTTCTTTTTTTTTCAAAATTGTTTTGGCTTTTCAGGGCCCCATGAAGTTCCACATAAATTTAGGGATTGGCTCTTCCATTTCTGCAAAATGGACTTCTGGAGTTTTAATAGGCATTTCAATGACTTTGTATATTGCTTTGGGACATGTTAACAAGTTAACTCTTCCAAACCATGAACATGGAATGTCTTGCAATTTATTTAGATCTTCTTTAATTTCTTTCAGCAGAGTTTTGCCATTTTCAATATACAAGTCTATTGGATCCTCAGTTAAATTTATTCCTAAATATTTTATTCTTTTATGTGCTACTGTAAATGGAATTTTTTTCTTAGTTTCTTCTTCAGACTTCTAGTGTATAGGAACACAATTTTGTGTGTGTTGTACCCAGCCACTTTGCTGGATTCATTTATTAGCTCTAATAGTTTTCTTGTGGATTCCTTTAGGTTTTCTATATATAAGATCATGTTGTCTGCAAATAGAGATAGTTTTAGTTCTTCCTTTCCAATTTGGACACCTTTTATTTCTTTTTTCTTGCTTAATTACTCTGGCAAGACTTCTAGTAAAATATTGAACAGTGGTGGTGAAATTGTGCATCTTTTTCATGCTCTTGATCTTAGGGGAAAAGCTTTAAATCCTTCACCATTGAGTATGATGTTAGCTGTGGGTTTTTCATAAATGTCTTTTATCATGTTGAGAAAGTTCCCTTCTATTCCTACTTTTCAGAGTACTTTTAATCAAGAAAGGTGCTGAGTTTTGTCAAATGCCTTTTCTGCATCTCTTGAGATAACTGTGTAGTTGTTCTCCTTCATTTTATTATGTAGTGTATTACATTGACTGAGTTTTGTATGTTGAATGAACGTTGCATTCCTGGGATGAATCCCACTTGGTCATCATGTTTAATCTTTTTAATATGCCATTGGATTCAGTTTTCTAGTATTTTGTTAATGATTTTTGCATCTATATTCACAAGGGAAAATTCTTTACAGTTTAAGCATTAACTCCCCCTTCCCTGACCCCACTCCAACCCCTGGTAACCAATATTCTAGTTTCTAACTCTCTGACTTTGTTTATTCTAATTATTTCATAGCAGTGAGATCATACAATATTTACCCTTTTATTTCTGGCTTATTTCACTCAACATGATGTCTTCGAGGTTCATCCATGTTGTCACATGTGTCAGAACGTCATTCCTTTTTATGGCTGAAAAATATTCCATTGTATGTATATACCACATTTTGTTTATCCACTCGTCAGTTGATGGACACTTGGGTAGCTCTCATCTTTTGGCAATTACGAATATTGCTGCTATGAACATTGATGTGCATATATCTGTTCCAGTCCCTTCCTTCAATTCTTTGGGTATATACTTAGAAGTGGAATTACTGGGTCATATTGTAATTCTATACCTAACTTTCTTTGTATAGAAAGTTAAGTATATACACTCAGAGAGATGTTCAAAGAAAAGCAAGCAAATAAAATAATGAAGAACTTCACTTTAGGGCAGTTGTTCTTAGGGTGAATTTATCCTCTGGAGGATACTTGGCAATGTCTGGAGACACTTTTGGTTGTCATGACAGGGTGGGGGTATGCTACTTGCATCTAGTGCATAAAAGTCAAGGATGTTGCTAAACAGTGCAATGGACAGGAAAGCCCCCCACAACAAAAAATCGTCTGGCCCAAAATGTGATTAGTGCTAAGGTTGAGAAACTCTGCTCTGGGGATAGCAAAAAGTTATGCAAGAATGGAAACAGAGTCACAGTACACCACTTGGTTCGGTAGTTAAAATATTTACTGAGTCCTAATAACAGACCACTGAATATGGTTTGCTCTTTTCTTTTAAAGTGGAAAAAAATTTACTATGTTAACTTATATTTAAATGAGCTAAGGAAACTTGGACAAAAATTCTCAGCTTTCTCATCTTTAAAATGGAGAAAACATTGCTCAACTTTGCAAGTGCAGTACGACTCTAATATCTTTACTTACAGACAAGATGATCTTTGATAACAGGAAAAAGCTCCTGCAAGAGCACCAGAACAACATATTCTCCTTTGCTGCTGCTGTTGTTGTTAATGAAAACGGCACATGAAATATACTTTTTCCAAAATGTGAATTTTTAAAATTTGTAAGTGGCATATGCACATGGCTGAAAATGCTAAGAAGTCAGAAAGGGTATAATATAAAAAGTTAAACTTCCCCCCTTTTATCAAAAAAATAAGTTTTGTACAAACACACACACACAGAGAGAAAGAGAGAGAGAGAATCAACACTATAAGGTGTTCTGTATCTTACTTTTATCTTTATAATATATTTTAGTGATTGTTCCATATAAGCACATTGAGAGTTTCCTCATTTTTTTTTTAATTTTTATTTTGAAATAATTTCAAGCTTACGGGACAGTTGCAAGAATGATACAAAATTCATACAGAGAACTCCAACATACCCCCTACTCAGATATCCAGATCCACCAACTTTTAACATTTTGCCACATTTGCTATATTATTCTATTTGTCTGTCTGTCTGTCTATGTATCTATTTATCTATTTTCTATACATTGAAGAATAGGTTTTATACATCAGGCTCCTTGAACACTTACTACTTCCATATATATTTCTTAAGAATAAGGATATTCACTTGTGTAACCACCTTAAGTACAGTCATCAATTTCAAGAAATTTGGCAATCATCTAGAAGGGGCTATAAGAAAGAGAAAAGGACGGAATAAGGAGAAATATGGAGGCTGGGGTAAACGGCTCCATCTGGTGAGAGGTGGATTTCTGGATGCTCAGAAGTTCTCCCACATGAAGCCCTCTTAGAGATGCTGGGAATTAGGGGCTGCGGGCTGGATCACAGCTTCAAAGTCAGCCCCTGGGCTAGCAGGAAGAGGCCACCCCATGCTGTGTTGAGTGACTCCGGGTCACTTTTGCCAGCACCATCCTCAGCCCAGGACACCAGGATTCCCCAAGCACGGCCACCACCAAGGCCAAGCAGCCGCTGGCCTTCACGGTGAGGGCAGAGGGGGCTTTGTGGCCAGTGCCAGGCTCATCCCTTATACCTCCACCTGTGGGAACGGCCCTGCCAGAATTGCCCTGGACCTTCCCAGATGCTATTTCGTAAGCTGGAGACACAAGCAGAGGACAGTGACCTGCCACCCAGAGTGTCGAGGGCTCTTTCCAACTCCAGGCAAGAGCCTGAGTCCCAGAAGGGGGAGGTGTCCCCAACTGGTGAGGAAGCCATCCTGGAACACCTTAGGGGAACTGAACCGTCTGCTTTTGAGGTAGGGGAGGGGCAAAGAGGAGAAAGTGAAGGGCAAGAGAACATTATGAAGGAGCTTCTTAGAGATCTGAAGCAATGAGCAGAGCTGTGGCCTCTCAGTGCATCCTGACTTTCCCACATTCCTTGACTCTTGGGGATTGTGACATTCATGTCTGGATTGTCAAGGTCACTCCTTTCTCCAAATTCCAGGTAACACTTCACTTGCTTGCTCCCTCCTGACTTGTTTCCATGCAATTCCCTCAGCTCCAGGCACTCTGCCAGTCACCCTGGGGTCTCTATGAATCCTGGTTAACTTACATGGTCAAGAGGGTCCAGCAATCAAAACTTCTTTGGGCCTCAGTCTTCTCCGCCGTGAAGTGGAGGTAAGAAATCACCCGGCCACTGCAGAAGGCTGTGACAAAGGGGGTGAAGAGCAAATACTCTCGCCCTCAGCTCTGTGATTGGAAATGAAGTTGCTGTGAAGTGAGTCATATTTGAGCCACTTTTCCTGAGATAAAAGGATAGGGAGGGCCCTTTTCAGCAGTCAGTTTAACAGCCTGTTAGGAAAAGTGTGCTATTTAACACACTTAAAGAATTCGCCACACCCTAAAATTTCCACTTTTCTTTCATGATTATTGCTCAGTAAATGAGTACTTTCATTATACCATATTTTGTATGGTACAATTTTAAATATTAAAAAAAAAGCCTATGAAAAGGAAACAAAGAAAAACATTCAGGGGATACAGGAAACAGAACAAAGGGGAGAAAAGAAGGGAGGTCCAATGATGATGGTAATGGAAGATTCTCGAATGACAGCTGAGTACCAAGCATACGGGGACACCAGCACAGATTGGAGCAGGTTGGAGGGCTCCAGGAAATACATCTTCTGGAAGACAAAATTAATAGAACACCTGACACATCTGAATACATGGAGAAAAGATCTGGGAAACTGGTGAAGAGTTTGCATTTGAATAGTTGATATGTATATAGAAAACCAAGCAAACGCAAAACTAGAGAATTTGTCACTTCAGAGAAAACGTTTAAAAATTGCTCCAGAAAGGACAAGTCGTATAGTTTACGACATAGCTCAGCTGTGACAAGTGTTTACATAGTCATGATAATGTGAATAATACTGTTGATCTAATCAAAATTAATTCCCATATAACTTCAACGGGAGGGCAGGGAGATGGGAAGGATAAGCCTATATGCTAGGGGGTTAGAGAGCAAAGGAATGAAACAAAGGCTCATTTTCAATGGTGGGAAGTCAATAGATTATATCTAAGAAGAAAGGTCAAGATGTAATATTACAGTCTATTTCTTAGAGACAGGGAGGTAATTGCCAAAATAATGAGCTAAAAGTGGTTTCCTCTGAGGAGAGTGGTCAGCAACTGTTAGTCACAACAGCCCTTGTAAACCTACATGACTCCTTAGACTATGTGTTTGTATAACTTTGATAAAAATAAGAAAAATATGGGAGAAAAAGTCTGTAGTCCTGTTGGGTTGTGATCTGGACATCCCCTAAGACCCAGAGAAACCAGTCAACCCAGACAGTCACCAGTCAAGAGCCCTCTGGATGCACAATGCTTTACAGATTACAGAGCCCTGGGTCAGCTGTTGTTTTGACCAGGGTGGCTGTGTCCATTTTACAGATGAGGAAACTGAGGTTCAAAGAGATTCAGTCATCCTTCAGAGTCATACAGCAAGTCAGAAGTGGAGATTTTATTCCAATTCAAGGCTCCTGCACCCTGCACACAGCTGCCTGCTCTTTCACGTTTGCCTCCTTCCTAGGGCTTTCAGAGAGGTCTTGGCGAACACTGTGGGAATTCTTGATTGGAGAACTGGGGCAGGGTAGTGTTGAATGCAGGGAGGCTTCTTAGAGTTTCTACCAGAAGTATTGGGGCAAGCAGCTCCTTCCTGTGGGTCAGGGGTACCAGGATTTTGAGGACAGATGGAAGATGGATTGAGAGACTTTGATCTGAGCCTTCCTTACCTCTGGTGGGGTAAATTGCAGAGGTCTCTTTGCACACGTGACCTTGCAACACTGTGGGATGCCTATACACTGGTGGTCATGCTCACATGTGTCTATCAGTCAGGCCTTCTGCACTTGGCGTGTATCACCAGGCACATCCCAGGCTTCTCCGTAACTAGACAGAGCAGGGCTACAGGTTACAGTCAGGAGGCCTCCTCCTGGCCCATTCCACGCTGCTCTCTCACCCAGGACCCATAACAAAGGGGTCTGAGATAGAAGCATTGCCCCAAGTGACTGCACTGACCATTGATGGTGCCAGACCCAGGTCCCCTCCATACTCTTGGCTGGCTTTCTACATTCACAACCCAGCTTAGTGTTTGCTTCTAAGGGCTCACCTCTGCAACCTTCTTCAGAGACTTGCCCTTGGGCTGGTGCAGCCACCTCACCCAGGCGGAGAATCAGAAGTGCCTGAGAATTTAAATCCCCTCCCCTCAGCTTTTAGCCAATGCCCAACCTGCAAGGGAGCATAGAACCCCTGAGTTATGTACCAAAGATCCCTGCGGAATTAGGCTGAGGCCGGAACTTCGCCCGAAATCACTCTGTTGCTGAGCTTCTTTCTCTCATTCCCTTACCAGTTTCTCCTGGTCTGTTTCTAGGAGAATCCCATATAACATAGTGATCCTGTGGGGCTCCTTGCTGGAGAGCTGAGGGGAAGTAAGGTTGAAGGACAAGGTAGCTGGCAGAGATCGGTGTCCCTTCCCATGGGAAGAGAGAGTAAGAGACAAAGAAGGTGAATCAGAAAGCAAAAGGAAGCCAGAGAGATACATAAAGAGAGGAAGAGGTGAAAAGCAAAGACAGTGAAGGAAGTATAGAGAATGAGAGAAAGTGAGAACAAGAGAGCTGAGAGATACAGAGGTATCTACTCAAAAGATAATTTCTGGTGGTCCAGACACACCCCCAGATGGAGCCCTCATAAAGAACTCAGTCCCTATTTATCAAAGACCTTCTCCCCAACATCTGGGATGTCCACTGGAAGTAAGGCTCTGAGCGCAGACTCTGGGACAGAAAGAATAAGACACGCCTGTGTTGGCAAGGAACTCTCCCCACATGCCACACACACCCCCACCATCCTGACTAAAACTCACCAGGGAAAATATCACTAACCTTCCACAGCCCAGAATGAGCACATAAAAATTCCAGGATGAGGTGGACCATAACGAAGAAGCCACTGGATTTGATGGTGAAAACCTATGAATGATGGTTCTGATGGCCCCTGCCAGGCCTGGCTACTTATACCCTCACCAGTGGGGTGGCCCCCCAAAAAAATAGAGAGAGAGAGAGCCATGAGGAGAAGCCAGAAGCCAAAAGTCCATGGAACCTAGAAGAGAAAGGAGAAGACACTGCTATGTGATGGGAAAGCTAAGGGATCCAAGGATTGGTAGCCAGCTAGAATGCTACCAACCCCTGGAGGATGCAAGCCCCTGAAACCATGAGACAATAAATTCCCTTGGTTTAAGCCAACAATCTGTGTGGCATGTGTCATAGCAGTCAGAAAAGTAAAGCATTAGTATTCTGACATATTTACTTCCATCCTTTGTCCTGTACATGTGTTATTTGCAAAATTGAATTTATACTGTCTAAAGTAGCTCAAATTAATTTCTATTTTCATTAATGTAGCAATGCATGTACACATCTTTGAAAAAGACTTTATTAATGGTTGTTCTACATATTACGTTATACGTATATGACTTATCACAGTCTACTGGTATTGACATTTTACCGGTCGAGTGAAGTATAGAAACTTAACTTCCTTTAAGCCTCTTTACCCTCTGTTATTTATGATATTATTGTCTGAAATATTTCCTCCACATATATTATGAACCACATCACACAATGCTGTAATTTCTGTTTCAACTTGTGCCAGTTTGAATGTGTTATGTCCCCCAAACACCATTATCTTTGATGTAATCTTGTGTGGGCAGACCTATCAGTGTTAATTAGATTGAAATTCTTTGATTATTTCCATGGAGATGTGCCCCACCCAACTGTGGGTGATGACTCTGATTGGATAATTTCCGTGGAGGTGTTGGCCCGCCCATTCAGGGTGGGTCTGAATTAAATTACTGGCGCACTATATAAGATCAGACAGAAGGAGCGAGCTTGCTACAGCCAAGAGGGACACTTTGAAGAAAGCACAGGAGCTGCAGATGACAGACAGTTTGAAAACAGGCATTGAAAGCAGGCTCTTGCTCCAGAGAAGCTGAGAGAGGACAAATATCCCAAGTGCAACTAAGAGTGACATTTTTGAGGAACTGCAGCCTAGATAGGAACGTTCTGGGAGAAAGCCAATTTGAAACTAGAACACAACCCTCAAACATGATTTAGAAGGCTCAAGATGTGAAGAAAAGTCTATTGAATGTACCCATATTTTTGCCCTCTCTCATTCTTTCTTCCTTCCCAATAATCCAAGATTCCTTCTTTTTTCATTTCCTTTTACAAGGACTTCCTTCAGCCATTCTTTAAGGATAAGTCTGCTGGTGACAAATTCTCTAATTTTTCCTTCATATGACAATGTCTTTATTTCCTGTTCATTCTTCAAGGATAATTTATCTGCATATTGAATTTGGGGTTGACAGTTCTGTGTTTTTTCAACTTTTGAAAAATGTCATGCCAATTCTTGGAATATTGATTACAGGTGATAGGAATATTTTCTTAGTCAGTGACTTTTTCCAGGAAAACTGAATTACAATTTTGTCTTGCTTAAAAAACACTCATTATTTAATCAAGTTCTCTATTTCCTCTAGAGTTCAAAAAGCTCAGAAAGGTGGAGAGAGGTTCCCTGCCTGCTCCTTGGTCTAGCAGCCCAGCTCTTGTTACTCCTCTCGCTCCACGGAATCAAGAACGGCACCACCCTCCTGGGTTATTGGCCATCAGCATGCCATAAACATGACTCACTGTGGCAGTATTCTTATTTGAAAATGGAAGAGATAGTGTCTTGGGAAACAGAAGACATGAAAGCGTCTAAAATCACCCCAGAAGCCAATAAGTATCTACTATTTTTTGGAGAACTTACTCTGGTCCAGTAACATTCATATTCATCACATACTCCAACACTCAAAACACTGTGAGAAAGTTCTTTTATTGCCACTTTGAAGATAAAGAAGTTGAAATTCAGAAGATAAAGCCACTTTTCCAAAAATCCCATAGCTAGTGCTTTCACATCCAAGGTGCAAATTCACATGTCCATCCCCTAAGCCTCTTCCTTCTACTCTAGATATTCCCTCATCACCTCCCATCCCACCCCTAGTGAACCATAGACGCAGGATGTGGAGACAGAAATATGCTCACATATTCAGTCACCAATAAACAGGCATTTCCTGAAAGCCTGCTGTGTGATAAGACTTTCTCCAAATGCAATATTAGTGATAGAACCAAGTCTTCACCATGGAGTGTCCCAGGGATCCACACAGGAGGAAGAAAGGGAACTCCCAGGCCACGCAGAGTAGGACTCCATAGCCTCCTCTGAATGGCAGGAATCAAGCTGTAAGGAAACGCCAAATCAGAGCTGCAGTACAGGAACCAACCACGTCATCTCTACATTCTTCCCCTAAAGGAGCCCTCTGAGATAGAGAGAACTGCAAAGTGTGGTGCAGTTGAAAGAGTCTTGGTATCAGGAGACTGAGTTCAAATCTCATCTGATATTGAGTCGCTGTCTCAGTCTTCCCGAATTGTAAAATCAGAGCATTGAGCTAGATTATCCTCAAACTCCACTGATCCTTTGGGCTTTCACCCTAGACCACATACTAGATATAAACTTAATAAATACTTAATGTACATAGTGCCTTATTCAAAGCACTTTCCCATTATTCCCATATTACAGATAAGGAAAGAGACTCAGAGTCACTTGCCCAAGGCCCTCACTTGAAGAAGCTGGAATAGAATCAAAGCCACTGGTGAACCTCTGGAAACGTGGCCCTGAGGACTGGGGAACAGAGCTCTTGAAGGACAAGAATGTCAGACAGAGGCTTTGCCGGGGGCAGGAGTCAGGCATCCCCTGTCCCTATGCCCGCTCCAGAGGGCTGAGGCTGTGAAGGGCTAGAGGGAGGAAGCTCAGTCAGCCCCTGCCCCTCTCCTTACCTTTTACAGGAGACACACAGGCTTTCCCACACATGCCCTTGCAGCACTTGAAGTCCCCCTGGCATTGGCTGTCCCTCTCACAGTAGTTGGGGGGGGTTGAGCATCATACACTGCCCGAGGACCACAGGACACTTTCCAGTCTTCTTAGCTGGAGGGAGTAGGGCCATGGGTCAGAGGCCTTGAGCCCTAGACACTACATCCCTGCTTCTTGGGTCCAGCCTCTGCCCCACACTGTGCAGTAACAATTATCTCCCAACCCACCTCCCATCACCACCACCCCATTTCTAAGGCATGCACATCTTGTGAAGGTAGGCTCTGGCTCCCCTTCTAACTTCAGGGCCTCAGTCAAAGCAGGTGACAAGATGGATGCCTGCCAATTGCCTGGCTATATGAATGACCAGATGATTGCCTGGTTGACTGGCCTCCTGATAGGCTGAAGGCCAGCTGGATGACCAGACTCTCACGTGAGGTAGTGTGATTCCATGACCAACTGACAAATGTGGCTCAGTAACTCTTGAGACCTGGAAGGACCCCGTCACTCAATCCCATTCTCCTTCTGCTCTATCTTCAGACTCACCCCTCCCCACCCAGCTCTCCCACCTCCACACCTCGGTTCATGATGGCAACAGGATCCAGGCATTTGATGCCACAAACATCACGGCAGCATTTCTTCTTCCCTAGACACTGCCAGTCAGTTTGGCACTCCGGTTTCTCATATATCAGGCACTGGGCAGGTTTTATAGAAGGGCAGACTCCAGCTTTTATGGCTTATGAAGAAAGGGACACAGGTCAGGAGGGGTCTGGGGTGCTGAGTAGCCATCATGACTTTTCACCCAGGTGGCCATCCACAAAGTGAAAAGGGAAATGCCCATCTGGTCTCCAGACAGAGACAGGCTTCATCAAATCAGACACATGTGAGGAGATGTCACAGACCCAGGAAAAAAGGCACAGGGCCCCCGAGAAAGGCTGGAAGTGAGGGAGACAGAAAAATAAGCAAAGATCAATAGAGCCAACATGGCAAAGTCTGAGAACTAGAGGCAGAGGCAAAAAAGAAGACAGAGGCCAAAGGACAGACACAGCAAGAGACAAAGGAGAACAAGAGAGAGTCAGAGGCTCATGAATGGAGAGTCACAAGCATGGGAAGAGAGTGCAGGAGATGAGGGCAGAGAGGGAGAGAGGGAGAGGAGCAGGGATAAGAACAGAGAGGACGTGGGACCTGGGCTGTCAGGATGGCTGACTCAAAGAAGCACTTCCAGGTGCTCAGAACCCCTCACCCAGAGCAGGAAGCCCAGACGGACGTGAATCCCACCCTCAGGGAGGTCCCCTGGAACTAAGAGGTGAGAGCAGAGCCTAGAGGAGAGGCCGTCCCCACACCACCAGGAGCCCCCACCTCTGACCCCGCAGGGTGACTCCAGCTCACCTTGTCCAGCACCTTCCACAGCCCACGGTGCCACGGTTCCCAGGAAAAGAAGCACCACGAGGGGGAAGAAGCCTCTGGACTTCATGGTGAGGGCAGAGGAGGCTCTGAAGGCCAGTGCTGAGCCTCCCTATTTGTACCTTCTCCAGTGGGTGTGGTCCCACCATAATTCCCTTGGCCCCTCCCAGCTGCTATTGCACAGGCAGGAAGCTCAGGAGAGCAATCAGACGCCAGCGAGACAACGGCTCTTTCCTGTCCCAAACAATACCATGAGGCCAACAGAGCAGGACCAGGGAAGAAAGAGAAGAGGCCGGCCTGCAAGATGTCAGCAGGCTGATAAGGAGCCCGTTGCAGGTGTCCAGAGCCCTGAACATCGTGGGAGGCCGGACGGGCCCATTAGACTCGCAGGCTGACAGGGGAAGAAGAGGTCGGTTGAGAAGGTGCTGCTTTGACTTGGAGCTGAAACCAGAAACTGACACTGAGCAGAGGCCTTGTGTGCTGCATCCCTAATGTTCACATTCCTGGACTATCAGGTGCTGGGGAGGTCACGGGCACACGCTCAGCAGCCACCTCCCGACTCTTGCCTATCCCTGCCTCCTCTTCTACTGTGCAATGATGTTTAGGCCTGTTTCCATTCCACACCGGGGGGAGATGCTAGGTCTACTGAAAAGGCCCAGCCAGACCTTAAATCTGGAAACCAGGAACAAGCAGCCACAGGGGTGAATAACCACTTCGCCCTCAAACAGAACAGGGTTGCTCCCCTCCGAGGTGAAGTGGGGTGTACAGAGCTGCCATCCGCTGACCCTGCCTCAAACAGTTTGGCCCCCCCAGGAAACCCGCCACGGTGGGATCTCTTCCCCTGATTTTTGGACCCTTTGTGCTGTGTAAATAATAAAGTCGTCATTTGCTGAAAGGTTCTTTGTGTCTGAACCTGTGTTCCCACAACACACCGTGTAGCTGCTCACTCTACATCCGGGATTGTGAAACTCTCTACTGGAAGGCTCAATGCAATTTCCTTCTCAAAAGTTCAGATGCTGCATCACTCAACCGATGTTTATTTCCCCAAAATATTTACTCAGTTATATTCCAGTGCTTATTCTGTGCCTGATACATAGAAGGCACTCACTAAACAGCTGTCAAATGAAAGACGCAGAAGGAAGGGTTCTGCCCTCAGCAAATCTCTTTTGAACTCACTTTTCCCAGAAATTGGACGATACTAACAAATGAGCCCCTCTCAGAGGACTGTGAGATAAAGAAAGTGAAAGAACTGCGAGGAAGAAATGGATTGTATCCTTGACCACTGAAGTGAATGGAAATGAATCTGAAATAAAGGGATAAAGCACTTTATATCTGTCACTGTAATCAATGTTTAGTTATACTGTGTAATTGAAGGTGTTAGAGGAATGCTTCTTATCCCAAAATCCCCTACAGATCTCATGTGATAAAAATTATGGCTGCCATTTATTAAACCCATTCTGTGGGCTACACAGTCTGCATAGATTGCTTCTGATTATCTCTAGAGTTCAACCCAAACGTGTCTGAATGCAAAGTCCAAATCTTGCCTCAATGTCATGTGTTCTTGTTGGTGCCTGGGATTTCCCCAATCCGTTCCCCAAAGTGAAGGTTGTGGACATTCAAATAGATATGACAGAGTCACCTATTAATCATGAACTGGTTTGTAAAGTATTACACAGCTAGACAGCCAAATGACAGTAGGTATCTCTATGCAGAAGTCATTCAATGGTTTAAATTTTGTCAGAGGAAGAGAATTGGTATAAATTGGGTAACTATTTATGAGCCAGGTGTTTTTACTCCTAATTGGGTCGCACAGTAGGGCAGGTAAGGGAGAGGTGGAAGGTCTGACTTCCACCAGTGGATAGCATCCAGCTTGGCTTGGGTTCAGGATTGTGGTTCTCACACAGGAGTGCTGGGTAGGGGGCAATCTGATTCTTCTCACACAGGGGTGAGGGTAGGAAAAGCTCCCACACTTCCCACACTCTCTTCCTCCCTGTCTTCCTCATTGCCACACTCAGAGATCACCTGGAGTTTCCTAGATGTCTGCTACTTAAAGAGTGAAAGGGAGCATGCTATAGCTAGAGTTTTCTATCTGTGATTGATAAAGGCCAACTCTTTTATCACCAGGAAAGAGCCCTGTGATCAATTAGCTATGGGCACCATCAGGGTATAATGACATTGTAGGCTCATTTCTGTCCCTGACACACTTGGTTCTAAATCTTAAAATCATAGACTGTTAGAATTAAAAGGAATTTCAGAAGTCGTTTATACCAGGGGTTATAAAACTTCAGCCTGTGGACCAAACCCAGCCAGGTGCCTGTTTTGGTAAACAAAGTTTTATTTGAACAAAACCATGTTCATTCGTTTATGCATTGTCTATGGCTGTTTTCCATAACATAACAGCAAAGTTGAGTAGTTGAGACAGACACCTAAAATATTTACTACAAAGCCTAAAATACTGACTGGCCTTTTACAGAAAATGTTTACTGACCCCTGATCTAGACCAAACATCAGTTTAAAGTAGGAGAGAATGAGGCAAAAAAAAAAAAAAAAAAAAAAAAGAACAAGGCCCTTAGGAGAAAGGGAAAGCCCAAAGTTGCATTGTGAGTTAATTACACAAAACAAGACAAGATTACAGTTTGAGCTTTTCTAAAGCTAGTTACTCCCATGCTGATCCTCAGAACCTGTTTGGTGGTGGACACTCCCCCTCCAAACCAGATTTTAACCTGAGATTTCTTCACCAAGGCTACTTCACAGACCCTCTGTTGCCTTTTGCTAAATCCTTTTGGTTGATTCACTCAAAAATGCCAGCTGTTGCGCTAGAGCCTGAAGCAACAATGAAGAAGACACACGGCATCAATAGCACAGGTGGTTAAGAGCCTGGACTTTAAACTCAGACTCACCTGGGTTGGGATAAAAATCCCATCCTCTCTGCGCTTCGGTTACCTCGTCAGTAAAATAGGGGCATTGATTTCTCCCATTTCGTATGCTTGTTGTGAGGAGTATCTGGCAAGCACTCATTATGGTGGACATGGTTCTTAGTAGTCAGCCCCCTGAGCACATTAGGTGCACAGGTTGCTGTCAAGCCACATCGGCAGCCTTAGTCCTTGGGTCTGGACCGATCTTGCTCTGTCCCATTAAACGTGTGAAATGTTTATTCTGCCCCTCCCCTGATGGAGACTTCAGGTCAGAGCTTCCCTAACGTGTATGGAGGCCTGGGCAAATTTTTTTTTTGCAGGGTCCCTGTCTATACAAACAATTTGATTTTTTAAATGTGTTACACATTCGTGGGTCCATGTGAGGTTTAGTGATTTTCAATGAAGATTTGGCATAATACGAAGGAAAGAGGTACCAATATATTTATTGCCCAACCAGAGCCTGTGAAGATTCTTCATGGTGTCCAAGAATCATCTCTTCATGTTCTTTCTTATCCGATGCTGATTCTGGCTCATTTCAGATCTTCCACTAGGAGAAAAGGTAGTGCCAACGTCATTCCTCCTACAGCCATCGCTCTCTGGAACCGGTGTGTATGAAGCAGTAGAGACCTTCTTGCCGTGCAGTCTCCAATATGATATATTTACTGCTGGTTACATTATGACTCATGAGGCTGCATCACTGATCGTACAACCCCTGAACACTGGCTTGCAACTTCTCTCTCAAAGGGTGTTAAAATGCTTCCTTATCAGTGGCCACAAATGCAAGTTTTACCTGGAGTCTGCAGGAAGATGGGAATGGCGATTCATTTACTAATCTTATTAAAATTTACCATTTGAAATTTTATACCATAAATGTACTACAAGATATCTTCCAATAGTGTCTTCTCTTGAACTCTTTAAGCTGGAACCACTGTTTCCCTCAAATGTGATCTCTTTCGGTGTTGACCGCACACCACCAGCACCAGGGGGCTTGGGCAAGGTGGGGGGTGGGCTTCATGGGCAGGTGACCAGTGCAGTCCCACTGGGCCCAAGCTCACAAGGGCCTTGAGCTTAGGGTTTCATTCTTTCATTCTCGGAGTTTACTATCTTGAAATTCTTGATAATATTATCTTTGAATTTGTGTTTTGTAAGTGACATCAGATGGGACAAGGGAGCCCACACCAGGGGCTTGGAGCCTCGGCCCATGCCTGGTCCCATTTCCCACCACCTCCTCTCCTCCCCAGGGCGAGTCCCAGCCACCTGCTCCACGGCCTGCACTGACAGTGCTGTGGTATGTTTGACCAGCAGCTCCATGGGGCAAGCTCTCAACCCAGCCTCTATCCAGATACCAAGCACATCCAGGCATGAGGGTTGCAATCCCCTAGGAAGGGGAGATTGACTTTCCCACCCTTGACCGGGGCACAGCAGCTGGTGAATGGGGGTCCTGGAACTGTGGGAAGGGGAGTCTGTCAGGAGGTGGGCTCTGTCTGCACAGAGGGAGCAGCCGCGTAGGGATCCTAGGCACCTGTGAGGATCTGCACTCTCCCTGTGGGTATTGCCGTGCCTGAGGATGCAACATTAAATTACAAATCTAAAATACCATGACAAGTGTAGAGAGAGGCTGCAGAAGAAAGGTAAACCTTTTCTTTCTTAGCCCTTTCAGTGGCACTTGTTTCCTGTTTTTGAACAAGGGGCCCCGCCTTTTCCTTTTGCACTGGGCCCTGTAAGTGATGCAGCCGGCTCAGAGGGACTCATGGGTGAAGTGAGAGGAGCATCCCATTCTCACAAGGAACGTCCGTCCCTCATCCTGCCAGGCTCGCGCTTGACCCAGAAGAGCACAACGTTACCACTCAGTCACAGAGGCGAGAAGGGACACGGCAGTCTGGAAAGCCCCGGGGGAGGTCTGTGCAGCTGCCCCTGGAGGTGCCCACAAAGGCCGGACGGTGAACCCTCCAGATGCCAGTGAGGTGGGGAGGAGGAGAGGGTTGGAAGGAGCCCCAAAGGGGAGAGGGAAGAACCAGAATCCCTGCAGGCCTCAGTCCAGGCTCTCGGTGCTCCACCTGAAGGTACTGCGGGCCCTGGGTCATCCCAGGCAAGGGAGGGGAACATAGAACATTTTAAGGAAGACACTGCAAAGCCCAGGGTCCCCTAAGGAGTGAGGTCCCGGGGGGGGCCCTGGTGCCCAGGTCTAAGGGTGGTACTCTTCAGGTCTCTCCATGCTGACAGACACCATCTTTGCCCTTAGCTAAAATTCACTGTTTCTCAGTCTCAAAAAAAAAAAAAATCTTTTCAAAATGAGGCATCAGGAGACCAGATTCTCTTGGTTCATTCCTGTGTGAGGACTGAGGCAGCCACTGCCTTTTTCTAGCCCTCGAGTTCTCCACCTCCACCCAAGACGGTAACTAACCGTGACTCTAAGAAACCATTACACCCTGCTTCCTCTCCCAGGCCATAAACACACCCGAGTCCCAGTCATGTTCTGTCTTTTATAGCTGACTTTACAACTGAATTTGAAATAGTTCCTTGAGCAAAACACAAAACAGTCCATAATGACCAAAGGGGAATGGAGACCCAGAAACCAAGAGAGGCAGGCAGGTGTGGTGGCAAGAGGATCAGGGAAGAATACCACTGAGCTGGGACAGGCAGAGCAGCCTGAGAAAGAGATGGAAATGAGGGAGGAGTCAGATCATTAAGTCATCTCTGTGGATCCATGGGTGGCCTGATCTCTCCACATCTTAGCAAGAAACACATGGTCCAAACACTTCCTTATTAGGGTTTCCCCATTCAAGAAGGTTTTACAAGGTTTGAATTTCCTGCCCAGCCACTCATCATATTCTTCATGAAACTGGGAGAGGTGAACTGTTCTTTTAGGCCCAAATGTGGATGGAGTGGAGAGGGGAATGGGGAGTAAAGCAGAATCTGAGCAGGGGCAAAAAATACCCATCCATCAAAGAAGTAGGAAAAGGAAATAACCAACGATAGTAGATCTTAGATGCCTTCCCCTCATCCAAGAGCTGGTTGGTGTATGCATCAAGGTTCTGAAATGTATTTCTCCAAAGACAGAATTGTCTCCCTAGGGGAAAGCATCCATTTACCATGCGGTTACTGAAACAGAGGCTGTGGTAGGTCGTGAAGAAATATTCTAGGGGTATAGTAAAACAAATTGAAAACCAAGTGTTGGACATTAAGAACTGCCAGCAAGACTGCCTGTGAAGAACAGGAAAAAGAAAAACTCAATCATTAAACCATAGAGTAGAGCTAGAAGCAATATGGGAAAACCTTTCCCAAATCACTAGATTCCAACTACTTTTGCCTGGATTATATATGCTATCTTGCAAACATTACAGGCTTTGCTTTAAGAGCTGTATTACTATAGACATTATAGTCACCATTATTAATGCTTCTTGGAAAAGCTTTAATTGAGCCCATCCCATTGTTAAGTGGTTTGTATGCTTTACCACGTTTAATCCTCACAGGATACTTGGTAGGTACTACCGTCATTCCACTATACAAATGAGAAAAAAAATAAGTCTGAGAGAAGCTGTCCTTGCAATATGACAGGAAGTGGCAGGATCTTGGCTGGACACGACACATGGATGCCTTCTTGATCACTACAGCTATAGGGTTCCATATGTCCAAGCTTGGGGTCAGTGGAGAGCAACCATGAGGGCATCTCTGTGACCCAAACAGATCAAGGTGCCCGAAAGACCAATGGGGGACTCAGACTTGACAGCATCACTGCTGACCTCCAGGGCCCTATGGTCATATAGACAACATGGTGATAATGGTTGGCTCAGGAGACTGCACTAGACTCCAGCTCTGCCCATCTTGCTGCATGGCCCATCTTTCACTAAGCCTCAGTTTCCCCATCTGTAAAATCATATTGTTGGAATAAATGATCCTTAAAGGCCCCAAGTCTCAGACTCCAGGTAGGATTTAACCTTGGAGAAGACTCTCCACCATTCCCAGGACCCAGAGAGCCCAACCTTCCTGGAGAGAAATCATAGAAATATACATGATGCATGTACCCAGAACCTCACAATGGGCGAAGCACACACACATCCCATTTTAAATATAAGGAAATGGAACTTAAAAGAAGTGAGGTCACCTGCCCAAAGTTTCACAGCAAATCAGTGGCAGCGTGATATTCAAACCCAAGTCTTCAGAATTCAGCTTCATTCTGGTCCCTCCAAGAAGTCTTCATTCCCAATCCAGGGCTGGAGATGCCTGGAGTAGAAGCACTACCAGCACTGATCGGAAAGCCAGCAAAGGAAGAGGCCTGACTGTAGAGTTCCATCCACATCCCCCAGCCTTCAGAAATGATTCCCCACCTTCCGTGCTCTAAGATGAAGCGGTTCCAGGCTCTGGGCTCTCTGGTCTCTGTTCAGGATCTAATCCCCTGAGCCTAAAATGTCAGAAAGACCCTGACATTTATGCCACAGATATGATGGTGATATTTCTGTTTCTTCAGCTCTTCCCGTCACTCCAGTAGTTGAGGGCATGGTGACTACAGGGAAGAAGGAACAAGGTTCTGAAAAGGGAGATCAAAGATTCAAGGTGGGGTTAACGCTAAGTCACCATCCTTGACCCAACATCAGGACATACTACTAGAAGTGAGAGGGAGGCAGTGGCTGGCCCCAAAGTCAAGAAATGGACAAATTATTGGGAACTCAGGACTCTGGGGGAAGGAAGAGCTAAGATCCACCAATCACGGCAGGGGTTTTCACCCAAGGAAGAGGCAAAGATTCACAGATCCAGAAAGAAACAAAGAAAGAGAAAGAGAGATGGAGGAAAGTCAATCAAGAAAGTTAAAAATGCAAAAACAGAATAATGGAGACTGCGAGTTAGCAACAAAGCCAGACAAAGATAAAGAGAGAAAAAGAGAGAACCAGCCTGTGATCAAGACAAAATGGGGCAGATTTGGAATCAGAGACAAAGTAAAGAGATAGAGGTAGAGAGAAAAACACAGATTTAAGTTCAGTTAGACATAGGCATCTAGGAAGATCCACAGAACAGGTGAGTGAAACAGGTACTTCTGGATGCACAGAAACGCTACCAGCTGAATCAGTAGGTCATCTCACCCTGAGGGGCTATGAGGCAGCAGAGAATGGATTACCTCTACTCTAGCCAGAGACTCTTCCATGATCTTGCAACCATTATCAGCAACTTCTATTACCCTAGATGCCAGGATGTCAAGGGTGAGAATCCCATTATATGGACAAAGCTGATGGATTTTACGGTGGGGACAGACACGGTGGTTGTGGTGGACTGTTCCAAGCCTTGTGATTCTGTCCATTCCTTACCTGATGTAGTGCCCTCCCCTTGCCAGAATTGAGTCTTTCTTAGTTGCCATTATATAGTCAGGAAACCCAAGCAAACACCCAAGGAGCTGACACCTAGAATGATAATATCCGCTAACCTGTTCCAGGGGGGGATCCTGTGGCCTGACAAAATAGGATGCAGGAGAAAAGGCAAATATTTGAGTGGAAAGTGTCACCAAAATGCGCAGAATGCCAGCTTAAGTGTTTGAGTTCTGAGCATGGTAGAGGACTATGTCAGAACTCATTCCAGCTACACTGGGGAGAGAAACCTAATCCAGGAGTTCTGGTCAACCAAGATGGTAGCATAAGACACTGCAAGGTGCCATTCCCCCACGGAATCTTTGAACAACTAGCAAAAACAAACAAAGCCATCCTCTTCAAAACTCCAGAAACCAGTTAAAGGGTTACAGTCTGGATGAATGCCAATCGAGAAAATGAAGATTGAAAACTGGTAGTTGACGCTCATGGCACCCTCTCTAGCCTCTCCCGTTCCTAACCCCCTCCCCTGCACAGTGTGAAGTCTGGCCCTGTTCCAGAAGGAGCAGAGAAACCCCTAGGCACAAACTCAGGTGTCTGCATGTCAGTGCCAATCTATTGGGCGGACGTATGAAAGACTGAACCAGGAAACTTCTCTCACACCCTCCCAGAACTTGTTCTGCAGGAAGCAGCAGCTTAAAGACAGCTAAAGCAGTGTAAGAAATATTTAAGACAAAGTGGCCTGGGGCAAAGGACTACCTGCATTAGGCCATACAACAGAGCACCCAGGAGAATAGAGTTATATACCAAAGATACAGTACTATTGGGTCTTGCGTGTAGTTCTGTCACTGAAATCTTCACTTCTTCATGCAGCTCCAAGCCACTATCTCCTGTGTTTTCCTTTCAACCTTTAGCATTTCTTGTAGGGCAGGTCTTTTGATTACAAATGCTCTCGATTTTTGTTTATCTGTGAATGTCTTAAAACTCTCCCTAATTTTTTAATGCAGTTTTATTGAGATATATTCACACACCACATAATCCATCCGAAGTATACAATCAATGGCTCACAGTACCATCACATAGTTGTGCATTCATTGCCACAGTCAATTTTAGAACATTTTCATTATTCCAAAAAATAAAAATAAAAAAGAACACCCAAAATGTCTCATATCCCTTACCCCCCTCTCCCTTATTTTTAAAGGACAGTTTTGCCAGATAAAGACTTCTTGGCTGGCAGTTTTTCTTTTTTTAGTACCTTAAATATGTCATACCACTGCCTTCTCACCTCCATTGTTTCTGATGAGAAATAGGCACTTAGTCTTATTGAGGATCACTTGTATGTAACAAATTGCTTTTCTCTTGCTCTTTCAGAATTCTCTCATCTTTGACATTTGATATTTTGATTATATGTGTCTTGGAGTAAGTCTATCAGTGTGTTTCCTGTTTGGAATATTGTGCTTCTTGGACATGTATATTTATGTCTCTTATAAGAAATGGGAAATCTGGGGCCATTATTTCCTTCAATACTCTTTTTGCCCCTTTCCCCTTTATCTTCTCCTTCTGGAACTTCCATAACGCCTATATTGATACACTTCATGCTGTCCAACAGATCCCTTAGGCTCTGCTTATTTTCTGAAGTTCTTTTCTCTATCTGTTTTTCCAACTCTGTGATTTCAATTTTCCTGGTTCCTTTTTACACCTGTTCAAATCTGCTATTGTATACCTCTAATGTATTTTTAATCTCTATTATTGTGTTTTTCATCCCTGTGAGTTCTGTTGTTTTTTTTTTTTTAGACTTTTTAATTCTTCTTTGTGTTCATGCATTGTCTTCTTAATATTCTTTAGCTCTATATCCATATTCAGTTTATTTCTATCCATATTTTCCTTTAGCTCCTTGAATTGATTTAGGATATTTGCTTGAACTTCTTTAATTAGTTATTCCAATGTCTGTGTTTCCTCTGAAGTTTTAGTTTCTTCCTTTGAATGGGCCATATCACATTAATGGGCCATATCACATTGAATGGGCCATATCACAGCAAAGGCTGTGATTTTTTGCTGATGTCTGGGTATTTGATTATTTTGATGTGCTAACTCTGGAAGGCAATATCTCTCTCTTGTCTTGAGTTTTATTGTAGATTGGTTGTGTATGAAGGCTCTTCTTTAATGCTTGTTCAGTTTATACTGAACCTTTAAAGCAGCCCATGTTTAACAATTCAGATTTTCTCAGGTCTTCTGCACCAGTCTCTTGCCCTGGCATGCACTGCAACTTTTAAGATTACCCTATTATGTACACTGTTTCACCTCCACGAGAGGAGTTCTTTTCCTCTGTTCTTCTTTTGGGAGGACTGGGCGGTTCTGTTTGTTTCCATGCAAATTTTCCTCCTCTACAGCTGTGATTAGGTCAACTGCCTGCAATCACTCGGGGCCACCTTTTCACTCCAGCTTTCAGTCCTGGGTCTGCCCTGCCTTCCAGCATTTCAGCTTCCCCCTTTTTCCCATATGGCTTTTCTGCCTTCAGTAATTTCCATTTTAGGGTATCCCACCCCAGGGACCCTGATGGAGTCAGCATTCAAAAATGCCCAATTTTTCATTTAGGTGCACCTGCAATTAGAGACTGGGTTGGGAGCATGAACCACTTGCCAACAGTTCCACCGTGGGTCACTCTTATTTCCTGTTTCCTGGGGGCCACGTATGTGCACACCTGCTTACTGCTAGGGCCCCTCCTTGGGTCCACGTGGACTTGGGTCCCTGTGAGGAATGTGCATGGGCCTCTAAGCCACTGCCATGGGTGGCTCTGTGGTCTGTGACCACAGCAGGAGGTGCCTGAGCTGGAAAGCTGCCACTGTGTGACTCTTAAACCACATGGGACCAAGTGTGGGGGAGGGGTTTGGACTGGTCTTACTTTCTTTTTTGGTGGGTTTTTTTGGTTGTTGTTTTGTGTTTTGTTTTTTTTTTTTTTTTGGGGGGGGGTGGCTGCTTGTGGAGCTTTCTCCAGTCTCTACCATCCTCCAGAGTTCCAAGTGCCCTTTTATTCTGTTGTCTCTAAGGGGAAACTTTCCTGGGGAAAGTGAATTTTTTAACATGAATAAACATGGAGCATTATAGAATCATTTTTACGAATTGATTTATATAGTTCATATGTATTTTCTTCTTTAAGCTTTTAATTTTCTTAATCACCTTGTTAGATTTTCTGTTCCTGAACTACCCTTGCATTCCTGGGATATAGTCTATTTATTTATAAGATGTCATTTTTTTTAGTATACTAAGGAATTTGATTTCCTAACATCTTTATACTTGTCATTTTCAAATAATTTCATATGTCCAGAAAATGTTACAAGAATAGTACAAAGAACTGCCATATACATTTCACCCAGATTCACCAAATGTTAACATTTTGCCACATTTGTTTTATGATTCTCTTTCTTTTCTTGTGTGTATATAATGGTTTATTCTGACCATTTAGAGTAAGTTGCATACACCATGCTCCTTCAATGCATGGACACATCAGTGTGTAGTCCCTAAGAACAGGATGTTCTTTTACATAATCACAGTACAGTTATCAACTTCATCAGATTTAACACTGACAATTTCCTAACATTTTATTTAGGATTTTCCTATCTATCTTCCTAAGAAAAAATGGTCTATAATTTTTTTCTTGTACTCTGATTATGACATCCAAGCTCCACTAGTGTATACATGAAGTATTAAATGGTAAAGGAATATAATGTATGCATTCTATTCTTGAATGTTTAGAACATATATAAATTAGATAGGTTATAGAGGATAGATAGATAGATGATAGAGGCAGATAGAATGATATAACAAATGTGGCAAAATGTTAAAACTTGCTAAATCTGGGTATCTGGGTAATGAGTATAATGGAGTTTTCTGTATTACTTTTGTATTATGTTTGCAACTTTCATGTAAGTTTGAAGTTATTTCAAAATAAAAAGTTTAAAAAAAAAGATACACTAGCCACAAACATTTATATCTGTGCGTTTCCTGTTTTAGCCCCTGAAATAGTTTGTGGGGCATAGAAATTATCTATTTCTTGTAAATTTGCTAAAAAATGAGAACATCCCAACCCATTTCCATTTTTGAAAGGAGAAACTTAATTACCAGATAAAAACAACTCAACCTGTTTCCTTTTGTGAAGGGAATCATTTAATTACCATTTCAAATCCTTTTGATTTTAGGTCAAATGATTATAGATTGATTCCAGTGTTAAACTCCTTTTTCAACCCAGAAAGGGCAAAGGGGGGAGAGGACTGGTGGTACCTGGTCCCCACTGGAGCAGCTCAGACCCTTATTACAATTCCTCCTAAATGAAAGCAAGAAGGATCCCACCCCTGTAGGTGCTACCTGAATTTCTGAATAGTGCCCCAAATAAAAAGTGCTAAATCTGACCAACAGCATCAACATTCCAAACCGGAGGTAAGGGTTGGTTCACGGAAGAATCTGGAGTTCATCCTAAAGGAAAATAAATATTGACCTATTATTGAATGCCTATCTGTAATCATTGTGTACTCATTTCACAAACATAATGTCCTTTAACCCTCACCACTATAAGAAAGGAATTATTATTATCCTCATATGTGGAAGCAGAGGCTCAGAAAAGTGAAGCCAACTGCCCAATAATTCAGAGCTAATAACTCGCACAACTATGATTCAAGCTATGATCTGTCTGACTCAAAATGTTCTACTCTTTCCACTCCACATGCTCTAAGGGAAAGGCCACAAATTCTGGCATTGCCTCTCTCACCTCTCTCCTTTCCTCCCACCTTCCCCGTGCCCCAGACCAGACTCGTGAACATAGAAGCTGAACGTGCAGAAAGAACCACAGGCTTTGGCTGATTCATTCCTTCACTGAGCTGAGTTGAGTGCTTGGGGCACACAGATGAAGCAAGGCCAGATTTATTCCTAAAGGACATCCCTCCACCAGGGACACATCTTCTACTTTTCCATCCCTGGGAGAAAGAAGAGAATCCTTGGACCACTGACCATTCATCCATCCATTCATTCACCAAATAGATGTTAAAGCCTACCACGTGCCAGACACTTTTCTAGGCATGGAGGATTCAAAAGTAAATAAGACAATCAAAGTCCCTCCTTGGGAATCTTATATAAAATTGAGAGAGTGTGTTCTAATGAGAGCAGATTACATTCTAGTGAAGGCACTTCCATTCTCTCTTCTTTGTAGTGGGAATCAGGAGGGACTCAGGCCCATGCTTCAGGACCGGGCATCACCCAAGTTTTCTCCACACCAGCAGGGTCCTATGGGATGGAAGGAGACTCAGCATGGAAAGAGCATTAGCTTGGGGTGGGGAAAGGCAAGTTCTAATCCTGCACCACACTCACTCCCTGCATGAACACCCACCTCAGGGCCTCAGTCTCCCCATTTAAAGCCAGAGAGTTGAGCCCCATCAGTAGTTCTCAATGGCTGTCGCAGGGCCCCCACGGGACTTCTGGAAAACTTGAATGTGTTTGGGTTTAAAATGATTGAGGAATCCTACTGGAATCTAGTGAATGAGGGCTAGGGATACCAGACTTCATACACGACATAGGGCAATCCCTCACGCCTAATAAGTAGCTTGCATAACTTTCAAGGTGTTCTGCTGGGCATTTAGAAGATGAAAAATCTGTTTATCTGAGCCTAGCACCAAACTCACTTTACATATAAACACAAAGTATTCTTTGCCAGTTATAATAACCACCAATTTTTTTTCAGGACTACAACTGCTATGTAAATTGAGGGAAGACTATTTTGTTCAGAAATTTATCAGGAGTTGTTTGCCATTTTGCAATACCATATCACCAGTAGCAACACTTCCCATGATCTGAGTTTGACACTACTACCGTCTGTATTTGCACATGTCACATTCACATATAATGCAAGTTCCTGGCAACTTAATTACATCTCTTGTAATAGTCCTGATCAATCATTTAAATATTGGAATACATATCATTTTACTGTAAGTTTTATTTTTATTTTATTTTATTGGGTTTTGAGCCTCAACTCGGCCATCGATGGGCTGGCTGCCCTCAGGCAAGTCCTGAATCTCTCTTATTTTCTACGTTGGTTAAGATTCAGTTGCCAAAAAAAAAAAAAAAAAGAGAGAGAGAGAGACTCAGTTGCAAAACCAGGAACTACTCTAGCTAGTTTAAGCGAGAGTGATTAAGTGTCCTACAAAATCCCTTCTCTGACTTTTTTTCCCTCCCATTCTAGAACTCTAGTTGGATGTATGTCACACCCGTCTATTCTCTCCATGGGTCTTAACTTCTCTTTCATCTTCTTCTCCTTATAAATGTTCCCCATTATTTTATCATGCTTATTTATTACATTTATTTTATTTTTATTGTATTACTTTTATTTCACTTTCACAATTACAGAAAGGATATTATTTTGATTTTTTATATTACATGGGTTGGAAAGTTATATCAGGCATGAATTACATTATATCTGTTTCAGATTAGTGAAGGGGATGTGACAGATTTGTTACTTAGAAAGAGGGCGATGGGTCTAAGAGAGTTGAGAGCCACTTGCCTAGGTAATCTCTAGAGAGATTCTGGCTATGATACAAATTTGGACTCGATTCCAGGCAGCAGTCGCACCCCAGAGATCCTGGCCAACCGTGTTGGAAATGAGAAACAGAGGCTATGGACGAGTCCATGAATTGGCTCACCCAGCATCCATTCCAACCTCTTTTATGTGTTTCTCTATAGCACAGAGGAAGCTAAAAGCTGCATTTCCCAGACTCCTGGAAGCTAGGGTTCTGTTTGGGATTTCGGTTTCTCCAATCAGATGCAGCCTCACACTTCTTGAACCAGGACTGAGTTAAGGAGAGCAGGGTGCAAGGCCGCTGGTGTGGACCGTGGCAGAGCAGCCCGGTTCTGCTGGTGGCACCTTCCTGTATCCTGGCCAAGGCAGCGTGACTTGGGGAGGAAATTTTCCCCAGAAGTTCAGCCTAAAGCCTGCCTTTTAAGGACACCTAATCCGGGTAATAAGTCACTTTCTGCTTAAACTAGTTAGAATGATTCCTGGTTTTGCAACTGACCCTTAACCTATATAGAGGATAAGAGAGACACAGGGGCTTGCCTGAGGTCAATTGGCCAGTTAGTGGTAAAACTGAGGCTCAAACCCAGGACTCGTCAGGATGTGACCTTCTGCTCCCCCAGTCCCAAGCAGACCTCACCCCCAGCATCAGAGGGGCCTGGATTAAAGCACTCCTCGGGGAGATCCTGTTGGTGCCTTCCCCAGAATGGTTGAGGTGGTGCAAAGGGGTGTTGACCAAAAGAAATGCCAGGCAGATGCTCTGCTTACAGGGGTGGCCCGGGCACCATGTGGTCATCAGTGGGTTGAGTGAGGCGAGCCTCCTCTGGACCTTTCCCAGTGGGATACATCCCTTCTGATAAACACTCTTGCAGCACTTGAAATCACCTTGGCACTGGCTTTTCTTCTCACAGTTGTTTAGGGATTGGCCATCACTTACTGGCCTCTGGACCCTTCCAGGCCTTCATCACAAGAGGAGAGACCGAGGCCACAGGTCATCCCATCACTATGTTTCAGCCATGCCACTTCTGATGGTTGCAATAGGGCCTGAGGATTGCCTTGGGAATAAGCAGTCATCGTTGGCCAGTGCTGGGCTTTTCCTGGCCCTACAACCCATAAAACTTTAATTGGCTTCTAGTCTCCTTGTTAATAATCAATGTCATGGACTCAAAACCAATGCCAAGTATCTTGGTGCATCATAATCTTTGGCCATTTATTCATTCTGCTTAGCACTTGATACTTTCAATCTGAACACTCACATTTTTCTTCAATTCTGGAAAACTCTCTCCCATTCTTTCTTTTTTTTAAATTCAGTTTTACTGAGATATATTCACATACCATACAGTCATCCACTGTGCACAATCAATTGTTCACAGTACCATCATACAGTAGTGCATTCATCACCACAATTAATTTTGAACATTTTCCTTACTCCAAATAAATAAATAAATATAAGAATAAAAATAAAAGTAAAAAAGAACACCTAAAACATTCCATCCTCCCATCCCATTATTTCTTTTAATATCTCCTTTTTTTTTTTTTTTTACCTTTTTTCCTTTTCATTTTAGAACTCCAGTGGAATGAATGTATGTCACACTCTCTTATTCTTTCCTCCATGTCTCTCTACCTTTCTTTCATCTTCTTATAAACCTTTGCCCCATTCAGGAGTAAATTCTTCAGAAATATGTGATTCACTAACTGTATTTTTTTAAAACTGCATCCAATCCAGAGTCTCTCCTGTCTACTCATTTTTTTTTATTCCAGTGACCATAGCCTTTATTTTCCATAATTTCTATTTTCCATATTCATCTGTTCTTGATTTATATCTGCCTATTTTTATCTTATAAACACTTGGTCTCATTATATGGATACTATTTCTTTTATCACTTCAAAGGTCTTCAAATACTTATTTCAAAATGACTTTTGAGATTAGGCTGCTGTTTACAGTTTGTCTTATTCAGTTTGTTGGCTGTCATTTCAAGAGATCCTAATGAAAATGCCTTTTATAAGCCTGGTTCCAGGCTTATATATTTTATATTACTTTATAATAATAAAACTATTTTCCTCTCTGTTATGGGTTGTGTTGTGTCCCCCAAGTCCTAACCCCCATCCTGTGAATGTCACCTTATTTGGAAATAGGGATTTTGAAGATGTTATTAGCTGAGAGGAGGCCAAAGTGGATAAGGGTGGGGTCTAGTCAAACACGACTGATATCCTTATAAGAAAGAGAAATTTAGACAGACACACACTCGGGAAAAGGCCATGGACAACTTAGAGACTGAAGCCCAAGCATCATCAGCAACCAACCAGAAGTGAGGAAGAGGCAAGAAAGGATTCTTCTCTACAGATTCCAGATTTCTTGCCTCCAGAGCTTTGGGAGAATGAATTTTTGTTGTTTTAAGCCATCCAGTCCGTATATACTTTGTCATAGCAGCCCTAGGAAACTAAGATACTTTATCTTGTTTAAAAATTTAAATTAAATTAATGGAGTATAACAATTAAGCAAGTTATACCAAGATCATATACGTTTCTCAGAAACATAACTTTTACATGTTGCAACAATGAGACCATGAAATAATTGCAAAGTACCCATGAGAAGGTTCTGTCTGTGCAAAGGTTGTGCCAGCTGGCTGTTTTATTTTATATTGCTGAGCAAGGAGGCCTGTGTCATAGCACCTGCCTCAGGGGAAGTAGTGGAATTAAAATAGTTCTCACCACTGCCAATCATTTGTGCATCCAGGAAGGTTAGGAAAAGAAACAGAACACCTCCCTCCTTAAAGATAAAGTTATAAGAAAATCCCTCTATGCTCCTCCCACCTTCACTACCCGTCTCCCATAAAAGTGGACATCTGTATGGATTTTTGCAAAAGAAAACAGAAAAGGGCTGAAATCAATGTGGTGATGACTAAATACTATCTTGGGAACAGATTTAAAGGGGTAGCAGAAAACCCATTAATTGGTCTCTAGGCTTCTTGACATACTAAAACTTGTATTAAAAGAACCAAAATAAACCCTAGTTCAGGATGGTCTCCCTTGATTTTGACAGATGCCTAAAACAGCCTGCTTTCTTAGTATTATTTTCATGCATGTGCTTTCCCATATTAGTCTGCGGACTTACACAGAATGAAAGGTTTTTTTACCCCCCTTCTCTGTGCCCAACCTTCCTGGTCCATCTGTGGTTTTATCATCTGCTCCCTCCAACTACCAGGATTCTCCAGGCTAGAACCAGGTTTTACATTAGCAGCTCACAGCCATTCTGACCTGGTTGCAATTAGTTCCAAACCCTAAAATCATCCTTGCAGTGGAAGGGGTGTCAAGGGTCATCTAGGGCAAACCAGGAAGAAAAGTGAGTCTCTAAGAGGAGGGGCCTTGCCCAGGGTCACCCCACCATTGGTTTAGCAGCCCCCACCACACCCCTGCCAAGGGCACTCCAAGCTAATTCCTTGGAGCCATCCCCATCTTGACCTGAGCTGGGCCTTGGACTCCAGCTGAGGTTTCTCCACCCAGCCTCCAACACCTCCTCCTGAGTTCTGTTTGTTCATTCAGTCCCTCAAAGGGCCTACTATGTGCCCAGCACTGGGGAGACAACCATGAATAAAAGGCACATGGATACGATTCAACAGAGTGGACTGTGGAATTGGAATGAACTGAATTCATGGTCTGGCTCTGCAATTTTTTTCCTGTATGATTCTGAGGAAATCAAGACATTTCTGTTATTTGGGGTAACTTATGGGAAAAGTCCATAATCATACACACTATCTAGGACTCCCGTGAGGAGCAAATGGCAGGACCATCATAAAGCACTCAGCCCAGTGCCTGGCATGCTGTGTGTGCTCTAAAACAGTAGCCACTGTACTTACTGCAGTCCCCACCCACCTGGAGCTCAAGGTGATGCCAAATTCATCTGGCAGCTCAGATTCTTGTCTCTGGGGAGATGAGCCCCATCTGGTCCTTCTCTCCTCTAAGTCTGCAGTTCTCCCTCCACCGGCCTAGCAGATGCCGTCTTTAACCTTGTCTGCAGTCCCTCCACCTGCTGCCCCTTCCTCTCTGAACTGGCAGCCCAGAGACCTGGATCCTTGGAGCTTTGTCACTGACTCACTGAGTAACCCTGGCCAAGGTAATGCCCCTCTCTGAGCCTCAGTTTCCCCGCCTATGCAAAGAATGTGTTGAGTTGGATAAAGGAGAAGCGCCTCCGAGCACTAACTCTTGGCACTCCTGGGTCTGCAGGAACTACTATGCCCTCTGCCTCCTCCTTGGCCCCAGATTCAAGATCGCCCAGTGAGGGAAGCCCCCGTGCCCATGGGCCTGTCCCAGCCAGGTTCGAGTAGGTTTCCTGTGGGTGAGTGGGAGGAGGAATCCTTAAGGCCAATCTATCTCACCTCTGATTCCACCTGGCCCTAAGACTCTATCCTGCCAGGGCTTCTTCATCTGGATCCCTGAGCAGGTCTAAGCACCAAGAAATTATATGCAAATAGCATACACATTTTTTTCAGAGGAGTGAGCTCACACATCCATATCTTTCACTGGAGTCTTGGAATGGTTTGGACCCCAAAATGGTTAAGACCACTGTGGGAGTCTAGCTTATGCTTCTGTCTGGTTGGCTCTTTCTTAGCCTCTGATCTCCCTGACTACATGAGATGAGCTCTGCTGTTCTCCAACCTCCCTTTCTTCTATGCTCTCGGTTATAGTTACCTTTAGTCTGCATCTCCCTGCACTGGACCAAGAGTTCCTTGAGAGTAGGACTGGCTCAATCTTGTTTACCTCTGTAACCCCAGCAACCTAACACAACACGTGGCACACAGTAAGTATTCAACAATTATGGCTGTCAGCTGCATGAGCGTGGTTCGTTTGGTTCATGTTTTATCTTAGGCGCAAGGCATAGGCCCTAACATATACTAGCTACTCAATAAACATTAGATGCAGAAAATACTTTGTGGAATGCATGAATGAGCAAAGGAGTGCCCTGAGGAAGGTACCAATCTGCTCTCTGTCTGCAGTTGTTCCTGGGTGTCACTACACCGTGTCTGGGCTTTACGTAGGTTGTTGTTGTTGTTCTTAATTAGTAAAGGCCCTTTGAAAACTGCTAACCTACACTAGGCTGAGCTAAAGGGATTGAAGGAGCCCTGAGCCTGAGGAGACTGGGGGGGTGGCCAGATGCCTGCATGACAGTGGTCACAGAAAAGAAACCTCTGCTGAGCTGGACACGAAAGATTGGGAAAGGTGGGAAAACAAGGAAGGATCAATCATTCAAATAGTCCCCAATGATCAGTGGGTGACAGATGTGACTGCAAGATCTCCTCCTACTCAGGAGATGACTGTGGTGGCCCAGCCACTCCCCACCTGAGCCATTCCTGACTTGCCCTTTTGATTTTTTTTAAACAATTATTAGGTTTCCCAGGATACTCTTCAATGCCTGAGGAGTGCCTCTCCTCAGGGAAGAAACCTCAACGGAGAGGAGTTTGAGGTGTCGGAGAAGATGAGACCTGCAGCCTGGCAAGGAAGCAAAGGCCCAGCTCTGGGGCAGAAGGCGGGGAAGCAGACAGCTAAAGGAGGGGAGCTCGAATGCTTCCCACCAACCATCCACCCCAGAAGTGATGGGGGAAGGTGTCAGAGATACACCGGGGTGGTTTCTGGCAATCCCTCAAGGATTTAGAG
This sequence comes from Choloepus didactylus, assembly GCF_015220235.1. NCBI lineage: Eukaryota > Metazoa > Chordata > Mammalia > Pilosa > Megalonychidae > Choloepus > Choloepus didactylus. The sequence continues at coordinate 49,010,649 of NC_051325.1, forward strand.
GAAGGCATCCCTCATCAAATCCCCAATGGAGGAAGCTGCAATCTGTCATTAGGCAATGATCTGAGAACCTGACAAGACCTTGAGAAAAGATCACTGGAGATTAAGCGTCTGTCAATCAGAGCTGAACACTATCCATGAGAGGGGCCTGGGGCCAGGGGGCGATCCTCTCAGTTATGAAACAGAACAGGAATCATTTTAAATCTTTTTTTAAGGTATAATTTGCATTCAATAAAATGTACAAATTTGGAGAGTACTGTTTGACAAGTTTTGATAAATGAATACAAACACATGTAACCACTTCCCCAACAAGATTCAGAATATTTCCATTGCCCTAGAAAGTTCCCTCATGTTCCTTTATAACCAATTTCCCCACCCCTCCATCCCCTGCCCTAGACATCCAGTGATCTGCTTTCTTTCACTATACATTTGTTGTGCCTGTTCTAGAATTTCATATAAATGGAATCATATAGTATGCAATCTTTTATGTCTGACTTCTTTTGCTCAACAACATTTTTAAGATTCATCCATGTTGTTACCTGTATCAGAGTTCATTCCTTTTTTCTTTTTTTCTTCCTAAATAGTATTTCGTTACATGGATATACCACGATCTGTTTATCTATTCTCCTGTTGACGGGCATTTGAGCTGTTCCCACTTTGGGGCTATTGTGAATTGAGTTGCTGTGAACGTTCTTTTTCATAGAAAAAGAAAAACATTTTTCTTTGAAATGAATATGTTTTCATTTCTCTTCAATAAATGCCTAGGAATTACTGGTCATACAGTAGGTATATTTGATCAGAAACTGCCAAACAGTTTTCCAGAGTGGTTGTACCATTTTGCCTTCCCAGCAGCAATGTGTAACAATTCTAGTTGCTCTGTGTCCTTACCAACATCTTTTTATCTTAGCCATTTAGTGGGCATGCAGTGATCTATCACTGTGGTTTTAATTTGCATTTCCCTGGTGATTAATGATGTTGAGCATCTTTTCACATGCTTATTGCCATTCATATACCTGCTTTTGTTAAATGCCTGTTAAAGTCTTTTGTTTATTTTATTAAGTTTTTTTGTCTTTGTATGATTGAGTTATAGGTGCAGTTTATATATTCTGATTATATATCCTTTTCAGATACATGTATTGTGACTATTTTCTCCCAGTTCCAGAGACTAACTTTTCATTTTCTTAACAGTTTCTTTTAAAGAGCAAAAGTTTTTAATTTAGAAATTATTTTTAAGGCCCCACCACAATCTGAAAAATAATAGCTCCTGAGACCATCTGACTGGCTTTCTTTGCCCCAGTTACAGGCTCTGGGGTCAGATCAAGCTGAGGCCCAACTCCACAGGCCGCCACTCATTTAATCCTCACAATAAAAGTGTGAGATAGGTACTTTTATGGTCCCATTACATGGATGAGAAAGCTGAGGCTCAGTGATGTGTTCCCATGCCTCATTCTGAGAGATATCTTGGATTGAGGGAGCAGTAAAGGTTTCTGTGGCCACATCTATGGTCAAAGGAGAGTTCCACTGGGGTGGAGATGGGGGGTGGGGTGGATATTGGTGTTTTCTTCCTGAAGCAGATGATGGAGGGCTGCACTTGACAGCTGCACTGTGTACCAAAAAGAACAAAGGTGACCATTGTGACTAAGGACCAGGCTGTTTCTCTGTTTTGAGGGATCCTGAGAAGCCTTGAGATTCTTGTAGAATTCAATGGGAATAGGGGAGAGGGAGACCCAATAATGTAAATAATTTATATATTCGCTGAGTGGGTGGGGAGGGATAAGAACCAGATTTATTTTAAGAAAAGTATCAAATGAAATGTTTCTTACACCCAGATATTCTAGAACAAATTCACGTGTTACTTTTAAGCACATGTTATTATGAACTCTTCATAAACATCACTTTTATGTCCATCTGATATTCCATCCAGTGAAAATATACACCATGATTTATGTCGCCAGTCTCCTGTTGTTGAATGTTCTTGTTGTTTTCAGTTTTCCCCACTCTAAATAACCCTGGCATGAATATCATCCTGCAAAAAACTTTTTTCCATATTTAGTTTATTTCCACCAGGCCATACTTCCTGGAACAGATGTTCAGAAGTGTAATTATTGGGTCAGTGAATACCAGCATTTGTAAAGTCCTTGGTGCTTACTGCAAAATTATTTTCCAGGAAAGCTGTGCTCAATGGCACTCCCATCTGCATGCATGATAAAGACTGAGTAACATTCTAAGTAACCAATTGGGCTTCCTGTGTGCCTTAATAGAAGGAAGGGCAGGGGACAGTCTCCAGACATCATACCTGAGTGCTGAGGACACTGGCAAGGTCGATACTCCCTATAATAAATTATTAGGTCATCTTTCAGGCTTAGAATTCTCTCCAGTAGTGGTGAGAACTCTGGACTTCACTTAAACTGACCTTGATTTTAGACCCTACTCTGCTGGCTATGGGACCCTCTTTCAACCTCTCTGGACTCAGCTACAAAATGGAAACAATAATGTCTACTTCTAGGAAGGACTGTAAAGGTCAAACGAGGTCATGCTCGTTCTCAGTGTGTTATAAACTATAAGCCCCTGGGTAGACTTTAGTTTGTTTTCTCTGCATTTGGTTGATGGACTCAGTTCCCAGAACATAAACATTTCGGAAGAAGCTGATACGATCAAGTTCAGGAACCAAAAATGCTGAAGACCCAGCCCAACAAACACCATGAAAGCCTGAACTCCACTTTTCCACCCTCTTTTTTCTTGGTTCAAAAAGCTCTGTCCACTCCCCACCCCACACTGCACCTGGGACCCTCTCCTACAGTTGATATTTCATGTTGGTGCCTTTCCACCAGTTCAAACCGTGCCTCCTCCAGCCCGCTGGAAAGAAGAGACCATCGCTGAGCCTGCTTCTCCAAACAGCTGCCGCCTGAGCCTGGCTAAGTCCCAGCCCAAAGATTTGAAATTACCTCTTTTAATGGCACTTCACTTTTGTGGTCTTCACAAAAACCCACGCCCGAGTCTAATCATGAGAAATCATCAGTCAATCCCCGGTTGAGGAACATTCTACAGAGCACCTGATCAGTACTCCTCAAAACTGTCAAGGTCATGAAAAACAAGGGAAGTCCAAGGAACCATCCAGAGGAGGCTTAAGAGGCATAATGACCGCATGTGTTATCCTGGATGGGATTCTCAAGCAGAAACGAACATTAGATAAAAGGAAATATGGAATAAAGCATGGACTTGAGTTAAAAGAATATGTCCATGTTGGTTCATTAGTCAATGTCCAATCATATTGGTGTATTATCATCACAACTTCTCTTAAATATAAAACTATTCTAAAATAAAAAAGTTTTTTAAAATCACCTCTGTTCAGACTCAGTTCAATTTCTTAGTGAAGAAAATAAAACTCATTTGCAGAAAAAACTCTCAAAAGAGAGTTTCGCCTGCTGATTCCTTTCCTCCCATCTTCTCCTTCGCTGACTCCAGTTGATCTGCTTCCCCCACCCCCACCATATCACTCCCCTGATAGCATGTCCTTGTCAAGGTCACCAGGAACCTCCAGGTGGCTGAATCCAATGGTCAGCTCTCAGCTCTCAGCTTAGCTGACCCATCAGGAGCATTTGATTTACTGCCTTTGCTTGGCTTCCAGGACACCACAACCTCTTGGTTTTGCTTCTTTCTTGCTGGTCACTATTCGGTTTCCTTTGATGGTTCCTCCTCTTCTCCCCAAACCCTGAATGTTGGAGGATCTCAAGGCTCAGTTCCTAGTTATCTCCTTTTTTTCTATCCACACATTTGTTTCCTTTGTGATCACATCCAATATATCTCACCCTTAGAGCCCTCAGTTCTAGCTAAATGCTGAACACTCCCCAACTTCCATCTCCAGCCCAGACCTCTCTCCTAATCTCCAAACTCATGTATACAACTGCCCACCTCATGTCTCAACTTAGATGCCTCATACACCTCACAAATGTATTAGGTCTAAAACTGAAATCCTACTCATACCTGCCAAAATAGCTTCACCCACAATCTTGCCCATCTCAGCTGATGGCCACTTCATCCTTCTAGTCATCCAGACCAAAAAACTTGGAGTTGTCTTTGACTTCTCTCTACCTTCAAAATATGATTATGAAATTAAGTATGAGAAGTCCCGGTCGTTTCCTAAATTGAAATATGATGAACCCACACAGTGAGTGCAGGGATCAATCTTGCGCTCCACCTCTTAATATGAGGCTCCAACCGAAACTGATCCTGGATGCGTCCCAGCTAAGGTGTGCCCCTCCCAGGGCTCCAATCCTCTAATGCTCTCCCTCCACCCTCCCAATTTCTCATTTCTATACTCACTCCAAGGTGCCCTCCACCCTTGCTCTGGCCCAGCAATCCACCCTCCCCTCCTGCCATCCCAGCCCTGCCCCTTTATTCTGGTCTATCCTCCTATCTCCACAGCACGTACCTCTTCTGATATACTTCACTTCTGCTGTAGGAAGTCTCCAGGCCTGGCCTCTCATCCCAGGTTATGTAGCCATCTGCACCAGGTTCATTGTATCCTTCCCATTGTCAGGTCCCAGAAAAATCCCTCTATAAGATCCCACCAGCCGTAGACGGAGCCCCCGGCTTCTTTCCTATCTCACTACCATTTATTGGGGCAGCATGAAGAAGTGGATTCAGGTCCTTGCCTCATCTCGTCCAGCTGTCTGATGAGGAAAAAAACAATGCCTGTTTTATGAGCCAATTCTGAGGGTTAACTAACATAATGACTGTCAAGGGTATGGCACATGGCAATTACGCAACAAGGGTTTGCTCTAGTTACCCCTGATATTACCACCCCCTTATGATCAGTGCTCCACCTGCTGCTTTCGGTTAACCCATGCTTTGGGGCTGGCAGCCACACACAGGGATGTTCTATTATTATCTCTCTTTTATGTTTAAACAAATTAAGACTCAGAAGGTCTACAAGTAATTTTTCCAACACCATACAGCTAGAAAGTGGCAGGACAGGGATTCAAACTCAGGCCTGCCTGACCCTAAAACCTATGCTCTTTCCATGGGATACACTGCATTCTTGAAATGACTTTCTCTGGTGTTAAGTGCAAATCAATAAAACAAGCGTGCACACACACACACACATGCATGCATGCATTCACATTCCTTCTAGAAAGCAAGACGGCAATATGTATCAAATTTCTTAAAAATCTTTATACCTTTTATAAAACTTTTAGTTATATATAACAAAATCTTATTAGTTATCTTTGGGTTGTGAAAATGCAGCTAATTTTTTCTGGTAATTACAAGAAATCACAATGGAGATAGAAGACATTAAGAAATGAGGAGAATAACAACTCCTCTGCTCTCTTCCAAGAGGCAACATGACTCTTTGGAATGCATGTGGCACCTTCCTCCTTCCTGGGAAGAGGGGCATGAATGGTGTCCGATGGTGACTATAACAAGGTCTTGGGTGAGCTTCTGTTGCACTGTGTTGTCATCTGGAGTCTTTCTAATAACACACTGGCCCCTTCAGGCTCACCTCACACACACACACAAAAGGCACTTTGTCTACTTGTCTACTCTCTGCTTTTTTCTCTCTGTGTGGTTTCTAGGTTTGATACAAATACTGAAGTTAGCCAAGGTAGGGGAAGGAGGGAGGTGCCTGGGGTTCGGGAGTACGTGGCCCCACTGTCCAGAACCCAGGTGTGGCCCCTACAATAGCAGGGCAAGCACATTTTAGTAATGATTTTTTAATAGAAAAGTAAGACAAGAAGTTCCGAACAAAGACGGCACAATTAAGTTGCTATGGTCCCACTTTCCTCTCTGAAACCCCCAAACAGCAAGAAGCACAAAAAATACAAAACATAAAATTGCAACTTGGATGAAGCTAGAAAGCAGTGTCGATCCTGAGCCAGAAATGATTTTTCAAATGGGGAGGGGAGGGCAATGGGGGAAAATAAAACCCACTGCAGAGGGTTGAAGTGCAGCTTAAATGAAAATAGAACTGAGCACCCTCAGCACGGAATCTGGCACATAATAGGTGCTCAGTGGACATTAACTGAGAGGTAGGCTAATTTTCTCCGACAAATGGATGCTGAGCTGAGCTGGGAGCCAGGGGAGCGGGAGGGTGCAGAGAGGAGCCAGCCCAAGTGAGGGTCCCAGCAGGAGAGGTGGTCACAAACACACACTCACCTCATACACTCACACACACACTCATCCAACACGTGCACATTTACACACACTCCCTCTCATACACACACTCACACTCACACACACACCCTCACACCTACAGGCTGGAGGGAAGAAGTACATTCCAAGGCAAAGCCATGACACACGTCAGCCACAGCTCAGCTGGGAGCGAGGGGTCTGGGAGACCTGGAGGACGCATGGCTGACTGGGGGACTGGCCCCAACTCCAACCAGATTCCTGTGTGCTCTGGTATTCCCAGCCCTCAGTCCGGACCCCCGTCTGACACTCATCATGAAGCTGGAGAGGGTGTGGGTGGGTAGAGCTGCAGCCCCTACAAGACCCCACCCTCTCTGGCCAGGTGGTCACCAGAGAGCTTGACTTTCATCCCCTCCCAGCTGTGGCCCAGGTGAGGCAGCAGGAGGCTGGGCTGGGGGCCAAGAGGCCCTGCCCAGCACAAGGGGCAGCTTGACGTGTAATCTTGAGAAACAACCTCTCCGTGGAAGTGGGGCACAGCTTGCAGCCTCTCTCCGTGACCCACAAATAAACCCAGTGCTCAGGACCAAACACGTCGGCCTGGTGAATGGGAGCTGCCTGTATCCTTGGGTATATCCCACAGCAGGTAGTGGTCCCCCGTGCACCCCTTCCCCAGTTGCCCTGAGCACATATCAACACCCCAGGCTGGCTGCACCTGACCCCACCCCTGCTGCCATCTGTTCCTGGAGGGGAGGGAACAGGCCTTCATTTTGAGGCACATGATGTCTCCGTGCATCAGCCACAGGGGACCAACACTGGCAGGTGACACTGACCTTGCTTTGTTTCTCCTCCATGTGAGCAATGTGGCTCCACCATGTCTTGGGTGAGTCACGCTTTTGCAGGCCAAGCCACCCAGACACCTGCAAACCAGGACTGCATTCCTGGGGGCAGGCACTGTTCTGCTGTCACCCATGCTTCACTCGCTGCAGCTCCTCCCCTGGAGCTGGCAACAGGCGTCTCTTCTGACGGCTGTTTGGTGCAGTGAGCAGGGTGCCCACACTCTCCCCGTACAGCCCTGAGCTTCCCCCTCTGTAAAGTTGGAGCAGCCACAGCCCCTGGTCTGCCTCCCAGGGGGGTAATGGGGCTGAGCCGAGCCATGAAGGCTGGGAACTGCTTTGTGAATCACCCAAAACATTAGTCACAGCGACTGTATCATTGTCATGGTTTCTGTTCTTCAATTCGCATACCTGCTGTCCTCAACCCCGTCTCCTCACAGCCTTCTGGAATGTAGCCGAACTGACACGAAGGGCTCCCCAGCGGTCACCCTAGTCCGTCCGTCCCCGACTTCTTTCTCTCCTTCCACTCCCTCAGCCCTTTAGCAGTCAAGGGAAGGCCCCTGCTTTCACCCCAAACATTTCCCCCATTATTGGACTTCCTGGTGGAGTGGAGGGAGCCCTGGGCATAGATCTGCTCACTGCATGAGTCTGGGCACATCTATCTCCCTCTCCAGCCTCAGTTACCTCATCCCTAAACTGGGTGTGGTGGTGCCATGAGAACTACTCTCCCTGTGCAGCCCTGAGTTTTCCCCTCTATAAAATGAGAACAGCCACAGCCCCTTGTCTGCCTCCCAGAGTGGTAACAGGACAAAGAACCCATCACGGGGCCTGGGTGGCAGGATGGGCTCGGATCACGTATGTGCCTTGGCTCCCTGAATTTACCACCAACAGAGCTCCCTTTGGGTTAACTCTTGCTCCCTCCTTTCAAGGACTCTTAAAGTGCTAGGACCCCTGGGAGGGGCCCATACGAGTCACTGGTTCCTCAAGGTGTCAGACCTTGCTGGTGCTCCCTCCATTCTCAGTGAGGTGACGGAGACCTGCACTGTGGAGGCAGGGCTGGCTCAGCGGGGGAGGGAACCGAGCATGAGGGACCCTGGCTGACTGCCCTCACCCGCCCCCACCCCAGAGTCACCACTTTCTCCTGGCCCACTAAGCTCTCAGTTATTCTAAAACCTTTGATCAGTCCTGTCTGGGTCAAGCAGACAGAGACTCACACCTGGCCCAGGTCAGGTGCAGCTGTGGACTCAGCCACTCGCCACCCTGCTGGGTGTCTTGGGGGTGGGTGGGGTCAGAGGCAGGGATCCTAAAAATAAGAAAACAGGCTCTGAGAAGCATGACATTGTGTCTGTCTGTGGAGTGTAGAATAGCTGTAATTACTCAGAAGGCCATTAAAAATGGGCGGGTCGGTGAAACCGTGTATATCATACGGGAGTGGAATCGTGTGCAGCCCTTACAAAGAAGGAAGGCATGTGTGGTCAGAGCTCTTAGCAGAAAGTGACAGACATACCTAACCTGGCTAACCAAGCAGAAAAGACTCTATTGGAAGGGTAGCAGGGAGACCATTTCACAACTCCAGGGGCACTATTCACACTGTATTCCATCTAAATGAGAGGCCTCCTGAAATTGCGCAGCATGAAAGCCTTGCAAGGAGGTCAGGGGGTGGTTCACAGAAGTAATGGTCAGAAACCAAGAAAGCCAGACAAGATGACCAGCAGGAGTGATCTGGTTAGGATCCCATCACTGAACTCTCAACACCACCACCTGCACTGATGACTTCCCTCTGATCCCTGCACCTTTGCCTCATTTCTTCAAGATTCACAGCCCCAAGGGGAAGTCAGGATTTAGTAAACCCCAGATACACATTTTATTTACAAACACTCATGTTTTGTACATACTGTGTACCAGGCACTGTTCCAAGAATGCTACATGGATTATTGTACTTAATCCTCACAATAACCCAGCAGCATAGGGAATATTACCATCTCCCCTCTACACATGAGAAAACGGGGCCCTATTTGACAGAGGTACAGAGCAGTTAAGAAACATGCCTAAGGTCACACAGCTGGTGGCAGAGGTGGGAATCAAACAGGCAATCTAGCTCCTGAGTCTGTGCTCTGAGCAGCTGTGCCATGCTGTTATGCCCACATTCTAGCTTCCAAGGAGTGGAGGAAAGGAGTACTGGCTCCTGTACCTTCCCAGAAAGACTCATGAGGAATTCTTCCAACAGGAAGAAGGGTCTGACACAGGATAGACAGAAAACAGGACCCAACTTCTACCTGTGGATTTACATGTCCTGACGTGGGAAAAATATGTCCCAGATCCAGCAGAAAGTGAAAAGAGGAAGTTACAGGTATTATGTAGAGGATGATTCCATTATTTAAAAAGAAAATTACAGAAACACACACCGTAATAGGTAACACTTACACGGGGCTGCCTGCTGCCCATGGAGGTTGCCCAGCTTCTCTAAGGTTGGTGCCGTCATCATCTTCAGTTTACAGATGAGGAAACGGAGGCTACTTGTCCAAGGTCGTTCAGCTCACAAGGGGCCAACCTGGCACTGGAAACCAAGCAAGGTGACGGCAGAGCCCAAGACCAGCCGCCTCTATGAGCACAGGAAGCGTCTGGAAAGATTCACAGGAAACCACGATTCCGGGGTTACCTCTGGGGAATGGGATTAGGGTCGTCAGGGGTCCCTTTTACCACTTGATACCATCTGAGCTGTTCAAGTTTTATTTTAGTGATGAGTCTGAATTGCTTTTATAATTAAAAATTTAATGCAAAGGTTTGATTTACCAAATTAAATGAAAAAACCCTGCGTGAGTGGAGCTGCAGTCTGAGCCAGTCCTGAGGAGGAGGGGGGCTAGACAGATGAACACTGACATCTTCCTGGCTCTGCCATCGTCAAGGAGTCAGTGGGGGGGGGGGCAAGAGAGGGGTGGGGGGTGGGGGCTGTGCATGAGAATGAGGGGGAGGTGCCTGTCTTCACTCTTTCCCAGTTTCCAAACTAGAGCAGGTGTCAGAATCACCTGGAGGGCATCAGAATCACCTGGAGGGCTTGTGAAGCCAGGGACTGACCCCCAGAGCCCTGAAGCTGCAGATCGAGGGCGGAGCCTGGGAATGCACATTTCTAACAAGTTCCCAGGTGATGCTGAGGCTACTAGTCCTGGACCTCACTCAGAACAGCTGCTCTACCCTCTTCTTATGGGCAGCATTTTACAACTTACAAAGCATTTGCATATCACCTTGTCTCAGCTGATCCTCTCCACAGCCCTGAGGGAGAAGGGGGCAGGTAAGGGAGGGCTGGCCATACCCACCTTATTGCTAAGGAAACTTAGAGGCCTGAGAAGTGCCAACCGAGCGGGGAGAGATAGACACATCTGCATCCTCACCACAGCCCCCCAGGCCTGGTTACGGGGTCCCTGCTGCCTCCCCACCATCAGCTCCCACCACGCTGCCCCTCCCCACTAAACTCTGGCCATGCAGGCCTTCTTTCCACCATGGAGCACTGTGCGTCTTCCCACCGGAAGGCACTCTCTCGCTCTCCCTAAAACACTGGAAGGCTGGCTCCTTCTCATCATTTGGACCTCACTTCATATATCACCTCCTCAGAGCCCATGCCCCCCACCCCATCTAAGGTAATCCCCTTCTCCCTCTCCAGGTGTTTCTATACGTGTGCTATCCACTACAGTAGCCACTAACCACATGGGGCTATTAATTAAATTAAGAATTCAGTTCTTCAGTCACATAAGCCACATCTCAAGCACTCAGTATCCACGAGGCTAGTGGCTGCCAGATTGGATAGGGCAGATACAGAACATTCCATCATCAGAGCAATTCTAGCAGACAGCACTATTCTATGCCCCTACCCTAGTTTATTCCTCTTCATAGCACTTATCACTATTTGCAATCTTATTAATTTACTTATTTGCTGTCTTCCCCTCCTAGAACATTTTCATCATTTTACTTCCAGCTTCTAGTACAGCACCTAACATGTCTCAGAAATAGACATTCAAGAAACACCCACTAGAAATGTATTTTTTGAGCTTCAGCCAAAATCAGGAACAGACACTCTCTAACAGGAGATAGAGACCACCTTGAAATTTCCTTGTTCATCTCAGAGAAAACAGACCTCGATTATTACTGGCACATTTTGGTCATGGCATTGTCATTTTCCTCTGCCTCCTTCCTCCATCAGTCCCCACCCCCAACTCACCTGCCAGGAACAGTTCAGCCTACCCTGGGCTCCCTGGCTGGTGAGAGACACAGGCGACTAGCAGAAGTTACAGCCACTGCTCCAGGAAAAAGGATCACCATGGACCCAGCCAGAAGAGGCAGATGAGGAGATGGGTTGGGCTGGAGGTGTGACTGTCCGAGGCAGGATGGAGAGCAGAAAGAAACAGAGGCTTTTGGAGCCAGAGAGTTTTAAATGAGCTCCAGATACCCTGAAATGCAGAATCAGCACTCAGCCACATCTGTTTCCATATCTTGCATTTTGCTTTTGTCTGTCCCTTAAGTTTCCTCTAGTAAAAGTCTCTTGAAAAAGTCCAAATTTGTCCCTGATGAACTGAAGTGTAGGAGTTTAAAACAGGCACACTCAGGGATCAGGGACCCTGGAGTTCAAATCCGAGTGTGCTGCTTACAAGCTCTGTGGCCTTTGGCAACTGACATCTTTGGATCTTGCTTTTCCCTTCTATAGATTGAGGGGTTCTAACAAGACAGTGCAGATACAAAGCACAGCATGCTCCTTGGCACATCGTAGGTGGTTTGTAATTGATAGTTTTCTCCTCTTCCTTTTCTCACTATCCTGGGTCCAAAACACCAGGCGAGTAAATAGCTATGCCAGCTGGAGAACTGCAAAGGGCTGTGAGCTGGAACAGAAGGAGGAAGAGGGAGAAACAGATAACATAGAAAGAGGTAAAAATGCAGAAAGGGAGTCAGGACAACTGGCTGAGGTTACAGGCCCTCCCTGTCCTTCACATTCCCATCTGAGCCCACGTCTAATGCAGATCACCGAGTATAAGAAACAGCTCAATGGGTGGGTGGCATTGTTGCCAACCACTGCCGAAGATTGTCCTTTTTAGTTACTCACCATCTCCAGGGCCCATGCCCCCACCCCATTTGAGGTAATCCCCTTCTCCCTCTCCTGGTGTTTCTATACATGTGCTATCCACTACAGTAGCCACTAACCACAAGGGGCTATTAATTAAATTAAAAATTCAGTTCTTCAGTCACAGAAGCCACATCTCAAGCACAGATGAGCTTACTGCCCTCCTCTGCCCCCGCAGTTGCCTCCAGGGAACCTGGGCTCAAGACCCACTTCCCCCCAAATGTAGGTCTCCTGTGCCTAGTCTTAGGTTCTGACAGGTAACCTCCCACTTGCCTGGGCACCTGCGCTCAGTCCCTGCACCTTCTCAGCGATGTCACTCTCCTCTCAGTGTTACCTCGGTTCTCACTTTCTGTTCTTGGGTTGATAGATGATATTTTACTGAACTGATGAGTCCTTTGTAAGTCTTCCCCTGTCCTTTGAAGTGGGGGTGGGGGGTGGGAGGTGTAAACAAAGAAGCAAGGGCCAGCTACCCTGGTGCAGGACATGACTAGTGATCAGGAATTCTGCCTCATCCAAAAGGGTAAAGGGGGAAGAGGAGAAGGAAATGTGAGAGAGAATCAGAGAGGGCAAGGGAACCAGTACCTAGTCCACACCGGCGCCCAGCTGGTAAGTAGCGGGGCTGGTCTTCAAACCCGGGAGCATACAGCCGGCGCCCAGGGACAGCAGCAGCAGCCTCTAGGCTGGGGTGGGGGTGGGGGATCTTATGGAGGACAGGCTGGCGCATCAGTCCGAGTGCCAGTACCCAGTGCCCCAAACAGCTCTCTAGGTCCCACCTCTAAATCAGGGCTCCAGACGCCATCTGGTGGCAACTAGGGAGACTGCAGGTAAGAAAAAGAGCCCAGAGAAGGTGGTGCTGGGAGGAGTGAAGGAGGGAGCCTCACCTTTGCCCTCAGTGCCCCCATCAGGTGAGGACCCTACTCCACTCAGACACTCCAGGCCGCTGCCTGGTCCACTGGGTGTTCCCCAACTGTGTGATCACGGACAGGCAACACTGTCCTCTAGGCCTGTTTCCTCCACTGTAAAATGAAGGGGGTGGCTGAGGTGAGGTCCTAGACCACACACCCGGATTAGCTCCATCGTCCTTACCCCCATGCTCCAGTCACTCTTGATCATGCACATTATGCTTCACTCACTTGTAAAACCCTCCATTGCCACCTGCTGAAATTCCAGCCATCTTTTAAGGCTTGGCTCTTCCTCCACGACATCTCCCTCCTTACCTGCCCTCTGCTCCACCTTTCTCCTTAAGTTCCCTCTTTTTGCTCCAGTTATAGTTATGTGCACCTCGCCCACCCCATCAGTCCTGAGCTGCCCCAGCTCCAGGGCTTTTCTCAATCACGTTTCTCCCTCCTCACCAGGCCGAGCAAATGAGACTGCCTTGCTTAAAGCAAGCAGAACAATGGTCCGTCATGGATGTCCACATCCTACTCCCTCACCCAGAACCTGCCTGTGACTGCATTACCTTACATCACAAAAGGGACTCTGCTGTGTGATTAAGATTCTTGAGATGGAAGGTTATTCCAGATTATGTGGGTCAGCTCCCCCCAAAATCACAGGAGGGTCAGAATCTGAGAGGGACATGTGACAATGGAAGCAGAGGTCGGAGTGATGTGGGGCTGCAAGCCAAGGAATTTGGATGGCCTCTAGAAGCTGGAAAAGGCAAGAAAACTGACTCTGCCCCAGAGCCTCTAGAAGAAATGCACCCAGATGACCCATTTTAAACTTCTGAACTCCAGAACTATAAAGTAATGATTTAGAGTAGTTTTAAGCTTCTATGTTTGTGGTAACGTGTCACAGCAGCCATAGAATACTAATACATCATGGTTCAACCACACACTATTTATGAGACTTTGGGAAACTTAACCTATAACTCAATGTCTGCATCAGTACAATGGGGATGCTAAAGGCAATAATTCTACCTCATGAAGTGGCTGCGAGGATAAAATGAAAATCCCTGTAAATCATGTAGAATAATCCCCAAGACTAACTTTATGTTAGCTATTGTAAGAATAATTACTAGCTACCAGGGCCTAACATGTACCAGGCACAGCGTCAGATGCCTTAGAATAATTTCCTCCATTCTCACTATAGCATTGAGAGGTAACAGTATCATCCCCATTTTACAGGTGAGGAAAACAGACTTATAATTCCCTAAACTGACTCTAGGACTAGAAGCATTTTCATCTTTGCACGCACCTGGGAAACGGAACCTGTTTGTGTTCTTTGCTGGTAGAGGTTTTCGGAGGGTGGGGGCACAGGCTGGGCAGGCAAAAGCCAGCTCTGGGGCCGAGGTCCCGGCTGATAGCTCCTCTTTTCCTACCCAGTGCAGGACGGAGATAAAATCCAGGCGAAGCTCACCGCGTCCCCCGCCTCCATCCATTTAAGGGTAGAATTACTACCTTCTCCCTCCTCAATCCCCCCGTCCAGTCCGAGCAACTAGCCAGGGTAGGGTACAGCAGAAGATAAGCACGGCCAGAGAGCGAGTGTTAAATCTGTTGGAGGATGAGGGGATGCAGCCTTGCTCAGATCCCAAGAGATCCCGTTGGGCCTCCTCCCTTCCCGCAGCCGGCATAAGGAGCCATCTGTTCTCGGCTGAATAAACAAGCCAGGGGAAGCAGCGCCCGGTCCGCTGCCCCCTAGCCCGACCCCGCACAATGCGCCTTTCTCCGCCGAGACGCCGCTCGGGCGCCGCTGGAGCGCTCTCCGTCTGGCCTCCCCTCCCCTTGGCGGCGCAATAAGACCCACAGACCGACCCCGTAAAAACCAGATTTTTTTTTTAATAAGAAAAAGAAAACAAAAAAAGAAATCCATCAAAGAACCCAGCGCAGCACTCGGCGAGGGAGTGCGGATCTAGCGCGCCCCTCGCAGTCCCGCGTCCAGTCCCGGCGAGGCCAGCTCGAGCGCAGCGCTGGGAGCCCGCCAGCGCCTCCTCCCCGACCACCCAAGTCCGAGGGGCTCAAGTTCTGCCGGGCCTGAGCGCCCCGACGGCGTGCGCGGGGGCACCATCCGCGGGGTCGTGCCAACCCGAGTCCGGGCTCCCGACCGCCTCACTTCTGGCTGGTCAGCTGGTTCTCCAGATCCTCCAGGCGCGCCGTCAGCTGGGCCAGTGCGAGGGTTCAGGAAAGCCTTGGGGTTAGGGGGTCCCTCACCTTCCCTCCAGCCCGCGCCCCCAGCCACAAAGGATATGGTTCTGAGTCAGGCTCTCAAGCGTCCCCAGAGTGCGGCCCTGGAACTCCACAAGGCTTTCGCACTCGCAAGGGCTCCGAAGCTCGGTCCCGGCGCCGATGCCCTCCTCTGCAAGCCGGGCACAGAGAGTCAGAGGAATGAGAAAGGGCGAGAGCCGAGCCGGTCCAGCCCAGGCGCTCCGACAGCCCCCACCCGGCCCATGGTGAAAGTTTGCACTTTGCATCCAGACAGACCTGGTCTGAGTCCAGGCTCTGTAGCTGTGCGATATTGGAAACCTCACTTAACCATACTGCACCTTGGTTTCCTCATTTGTGACATGCATATGAGAGTACCTATTCACAAGGTGGTTGTGAGAATTCAATGATTTTATAGTGTTTACATCTTGGAAGAGTGTTTAGCAAATATTAATGATCACTGGAATCACCAGGACCTCCTTAAAATGTAGATTCCGACTCAGAATGGGGAAGGAGCTGAGAGTCTGCTTTTCTAGTAAGTTCCCAAGTGATGCTGATGCTGCTGGTCTGTGGACCACACTTTGAGTTGCAAGAGTCTGGAGCAGCCCTCTCCAAATGGAACCTTCTGCAATGATAGAAATGTTCCATATCTCCAACGTCTAAAGCAGTAGCCACTAGCCATATGTGGCTATTTAACACTTGAAATGCATTAATTAATTTTTAATTAATTTTTAATTTTAATTAATTTAGATTTAAACAGCCGCATGTGGCTAACAGGCTACCTTATTGGACAGTGCAGCTCCAGAGCACTGCCCTGGCACAGGAAAACACCATATAGTCTATTTCCAGTGGTTCTCAAAGTGTGCTTCCCAGAATAGCACTACCTGGGAATTCATTAGAAATGCAAATTATCGGGCCCTACTCCAGACCTACCGAACCAGAAACTCTGGCATTGGGGCCCAGCCATCCATTTTAATGAGTGTTTAAGAACCACTAATCCAAGTCTATTTCCCCCCACATTTCAACATCTCTGAAATCAGAATAAGTGCCTTACAATTAAAATCAGCAGCTCCCCCCCACCCCCCAACCCAGCGGTATATAAAATAATGGTGATTCTTAACACTGGATGGCATCTTAGCTTCACTGCAATGCTGGGGACGAGTGCCCTTTTCACTATTACAGGCAGTGAAGTTGTAAGCAGGGTGCCTGGCACTTACCCTTCAATGAAGAGTTGCTGCTATGATTTAAAAGTTGTTTCTCAGTCTTGTGTGTACACTTGGCACACTGCTGTATGCACGGTTGGGGTAATGGTATTGATAACAATTCCTGCAAAGACCCCTAAGTCTACAGATGGGAAAACCAAGGGCCAGATGAGAGAAGAACCTGCCCAAGGTCATACAGTCAATTGGTGAAGAGCTGCAACCACAGAGCCCAGATTACTCTTAGAATATTCTAGAGCCAGCGCCCTCTCATTGTAAAAAAGAAAGGTTAAGGTGGGGATGGAGGTTAAGCTATTTGTCCATGGTCAACTGCAGGGGACATGAGCAGACAGAAACACCTTGAAAGAGCAGCTAATCTAGTGCTTCCACAATACCCTGGCTAATTATTATATATACAAACACATGTATATACACATCCATACACCTATATGCACACACAGATCTATATATTAATCTACAGATTCCCCAGGTCTCAGGCCCTGCCCTGCTGAACCTATCTCCGGAGGCTGGGCCTGGTAATTTGAAAGAAGTCTCATCTTAAATCTGGGTTAATCTAAAGACTCTATGCTAAAAATTACTCTCAAGAAATCCCTTGTATCACCTATAAAGTACAGTAGTCATGATTCAACAGCCTGCTTGTCCTCCACAGATGGAATCGGTCCCTATTTCCTCAGGTGAGCACTAGAGGAAGTGGATGGACTGCATTTATAGGCTATCTTGAGCAGAAAATAAATGCATGTCTTTGTGGACTTGAACACACTCAGTCCTGCCACTTTGTCAAGTCGTAAAGTTGAATTCCAACAACTTCAAAGGGCAGATGATGCTGTGTTTGGTGTGCCTTTGAAAAATTCCCCCAAATTATTCTGAACACCTACTAATTTGGAGGTGGTGGTGATTAGCCTAGTGCTTCTTGACCTTAATATGCACACGAATCACCTGAGAGTCCTGTTAAAGTGCAAATTCTGTTTCACTGGGGTCTGGAGTCCTCTGGAGATGCTGCGGCAGTTCTCAGAAGCTATCAGGTGACCTCTGTTGCTGTTCCGCGGACCACACTTTGAGTAACGAGGCTCTAACTCCACGAAGCGGATTGGGGGTGAATAAGTAGGGGAAATATCGGTGGTCAGGCATGGAGAGAAGGGGAGGGGTCCAAGACAGATGTGCTCACCTGGGCAGATGCTGCCTTTGAGGTTCTCCAGCAGGTGCGTCATGGTACTGAAGTCCGGGGAGTAGGACACGTGCAGCTCAGCCGGCTCTGAGGCGATCGCCCGCAGCTCCTCCTCCACCGCCTTGCCCACGCCCACAGCGTACATGACGATGCCTACCGGGCCAGGGGACTCAGGGTGCAGCCTGGACCTCGGGAATCCCGCCTCCCCGCGTCCGGCCCATCCCCAGCCCAGTCCTTCCCGCGCCAAGCCCACCTTCCTCCTTCGCCCGCGCGGCCCACACGGAGATGTCATCCTGGGAGCGGCCGTCGGTGAAGACGAGACCGACGCGAGGCACGTTGAGGGCGCGGGGCCGCGCTCCCTGCGCCTCGGAGAAGCTGTGCTCCACCAGGTGGCGCAGCGCCAGCCCGGTCATGGTGCCGCGCTCCATGTACTCCACCGCCAGTACCGCCTGCTTCACCTCGGCAGCCGTCCCGTAGCGACCCAGCGGGAACTCGGTGCGCACGCGGCTCGAGAACTGCACCAGCCCCACGCGCGCGCCCTCGGGGGACACGTCCAAGAAGTCCACGATCTGGTTCACGAAGCGCTTCACCAGCTCGAAATTCTGCGGCCGCACGCTCTTGGAGCCATCAACGAGCAGAACCAGGTCCACGTGGCCTTCCCTGCACCCTGCACAGGGCAGAGAAGGGCTTGGAGGCCGGGAGGCGATGGAGGAGGGGCTGACAGCAGCCGTAGATCTATCTAGCCATCATCTGGCAAACATTATATAACAGACATATAACAGATACCACTTATTGAGCCCTTGCTGTGCCAGGCACTGTGCTAAATACTTACCATGATCGTCACCATCATTATAGCCCTTGCCATTTATTGAGTGCTTAGCACAAGCCAAGCACTCTGCTAAAAGCACCTTTTTAAATAATAATAATAGCTACCATTTATTAATCATTTATTATCTATCCAGCACAGTTCTCCAGCATTAATATTAACAATGATAACATTTCTTATTGACAGTTTACCCTATGCTAGGCACTGGGTTAGGTGCTTTATACATATTTTCTCAATCCTCCCAATAACCTTGGGTACTATCCTCATTTAAAATAAGCTGGGGTTCTGAAGGAGAAGGTGATTTGCCCCGGATTCCACAGCTAATTATGCTGCACTCAGATTCGAAGGCAGGTGTGTCTGAACTCAAAATCCATGCTCCGTGAGGAACTCAGGCTACGGCAGAGCAGTCAGACATGCCATTTACTACAGCTGAGGAAAATGCGCGAGCAAAAAGGCCTATAGATATCCATGGGAACCTAAAGTAGGAATGATTTATTATTCCTGGAGAAGTTGGGGAAGACTGCATGGAGGTGGGGACATTCAATTTGGTCTTGAAGGCTTGGTAGGATCTGCAAGGCAGGGAGAGCCATTCTAGTTAGTGGGAAAAAGCATGTGCAGAGGTAAGGAAGCTGGAAAGCTACCCCACCTGTGCCGGTTTGAATGTATTATGTCCCCCAGCAAAAGCCATATTCTTTGATGCAATCTTGTGGGGCAGACATAATAGTGGGGATTAAGTTGGAACATTTGGATTAGGTTGTTTGCATGGAGATGCGCCCCACCCAACTGTAGATGATAACTGATAGGATATTTCCATGGAGGCGTGGCCCCACCCATTCAGGGTGGGCCTTGATCAGTGGAGCCATATAAACGTGCTGACTCAGGAAGATGGAACTCAGTGCAGCTGTGAGTGACGTTTTGAAGAGGAGCAAGCTTGCTAGAGAGGAACGTCCTGGGAGAAAGCCATTTTGAAACCAGAACTTTGGAGCAGATGCCAGCCACGTGCCTTCCCAGCTAACAGGTTTTCCGGACGCCATTGGCCATCCTCCAGTGAAGGTACCCGATTGCTGATGTGTTACCTTGGACACTTTATGGGCTTAAGACTGTAACTGTGTAGCCAAATAAACCCCCTTTTTATAAAAGCCAATCCATCTCTGGTGTTTTGCATTCTGCAGCACTAGCAAACTAGAACAACACCTATTCAGGAAAGGGAGCCCAGTATGGCTAAAACAGTAAAGTATGCTGGCAGGAGACAGGCTGGTGAGGTCGGCTTTATAGCTAGATTGTGATTAGCTAAGGTGGTGCTTTCAAACTTTATGACCACAGCCCACAGAAAAAAAAAATAACACATCATGACTCACTTACTACACTCACATAAATAAAAGTAAAGTTGCATGAAACAATACTTACTCTTTCTTCATGCAGTAAACCCTATTTTCTCTTCCATTTAATTCTGGTTGTAACCTACTAATTTGATTTCATTATCCACTGGGGTGGTTGCAACACACAGTTTGAAAAACCCAAGGCTAAGGCATTTGATGTTTATTCTGTAGGCACTGATGAGCCACAGAAGGCTTTTCAGCAAGGCAGGAATATGATCAAACATGTATTTTTGAAATTAACCTTGGCAGCAGTGTAGAGGATTGAGGGCATGACACATTCTCCAACCCCCTGCTCTAACACACACACAGATGTTTACAACACACACTCGGGCCACAGCAAGGACAAAGCTATGTTTGCTCCGAATGTGGACAGTGGAGCAGGGACAGACAACACCTACCCACCCACAACTCACCAGCGCAGCTCTTGCCGTCTGCCTGAAGCTGCCGCCCCTCGGGGCACAGGCAGCGGTAGGAGAGACCCTCACTCACACACTGGAACTCACAGCCATGATCCACACGGTTGCAAAGGTCCCGGACTAAAAGGAGAGACAGATCAGGACGAGGCAGGGTAGACCCAACTAGCTAAGGTCCCCCGCTCCTCCGCACAGATGCAGAAGACCCCTCCTCACGCTGACAGCTCCTCCCATCCGGCAGCAAGTCGTGGCCCTCTCTGCAGTGGCAGCGTGGCCCCCCAAGGGTGCTGACACATTCATGCTGGCAGCTGTGGTTCCCAAAGCTGCAGTGATCGATGACTGGTGAAAAGGAAGAGACAGCGAGATGTCACCTATGATTGGAGCCATCAGGGGCCTTGGTCCAGGAGTAAAGGGGCTGGTGGCAGGGAGCTCACTCACGTCTGCAGCTCCTCTGGTCTCTCTGGAGCACAAAGCCAGCTCGGCAGCGACAGAAATAGGAGCCCAGGGAGCTGACGCAGTAGTGGTCACAGCCAAGGGTCCCTTCAGCGCACAGGTCAATTGCTGAGGAAGAAGTGAGGTCAGCATATGGCCCGGGGCTACACTTCTCAGCCCTGGCAGCATGACCATCTAGCAGCTTTTTTAAAATTCCTGTGCCCGAGTCCCAACCCCAGATCCTGGTTTAATTAGTCTGGGGTGGTACCCAGGCATCTGTACTCTCAATAAGCACAGGCCTCCTTCCTGCTGAGCCAGCTGACCCTCCAGCTCCAGCTCTGCGTGCATCCCAGAGCCAGTGAGTCTATTACTGAGCCAGGCCTAAGAAGGAGAATTTGCAATTGTGAAAGACAAGGCCACTGCCCTCCTGAGGCTCACTGACTCCGGGGAGGACCAGGCTCTGGCCCTTTCCCTAGCTGGAAATGAAAATATAACAGAAGAGAGAAATGGCTATTTACAGCTTCCTTCTGCAAAGGATGGAGACCTGTTGCCCTCTTGAGCATCTTGATGGTTTGGGTGTGCAAAATGGCCTGAAGCTGAGTTGGGAATAGGGACTGGAGAGAGGTGAATTGTCTCGCAATTCAGGGAGACAATTTGGCTGAGAAATGGGAGGTGGGGAGAGGAAAAAGGCAACACGAGAGAGTGTGCGAGGATGGTTAGCTTTGTGGGTTGAGGCTGCCAGTGAAAAATCCCCGTGGTGGGGTGGCTGAAGACTTTTAGGAACACGGGTGTACGGGGTTAGATAGCCCCCCGCCATCCAGATCCACCCGGAACCTCAGGATGTGACCTTATTTGGAAATAGAGTCTTTGCAGATGTTATTAATTAAGTTAAGATGAAGTCATATTGGATAAGGGTGGGTCCTAAATCTGATCACTGGTGTCATAATCAGAAGAGAAGAGGACATGGAGACACATGCGGAGAAGAAGGCCCTCTGAAGACAGAAGATGCTGCCAAAGAACAACTGAAAGAGGCAAGATTCTTCCCTGGAGACTTCGGAAGGAGCGCGGCCCTGCCAACACCTTGATTTCAAATTTCTAGCCTCCAGAACTGTGAGAGAATAAATTTGTGTTGTTTTAAGCCACCGAGTTTGTGACAGTTTGTTATATCAGGCCTAAGAAATTAATTCAGAGGGTGTCTGATATTCAATGATAAATGATAGGTCTTTCTTTCTTTGTTGTGTGTTTGCAAGTCATACCTCTTTAGTAAAAGGCATCTTTTGTAAAATGGACATGCATACACTTACATACACACAGAGACACACATGCCCTTGTGTGCACAAGTGTGTAAACCCAGGAAGGGCTGATTGACATGCACAGAACAAAAGCCGCATGTGTGAAATCAAATAAGCATCCTAAACCCAAAGAATTCAGCAATGGCTCCGAGCCAGAAGTGACCAACAGTATATAAGCACTTGAGGAATTCCTAAAGAACTTGGGGAGGTCTTTGAATGCCCACAGTCATCAAATGGGGGTGCAAGCCAACCTTTTCTAACTTTCTAAAAACAGGATGCCCCCAGCTGACATCTGGATTACTGGGACAGGTTGTGTGGAGGTTGAGAGATAAGGTATGTAAAGATCTCCTAGATAGCATCTGATACTAACATGGCACTCAGTAAATGGTAGCTGCAGTTAGGATCACAGAGTGGACACACATACACATGAAAAAGAAAAACCCAGTTGTATAAGCAAGGCATTGCATGCCATAAGTTTTCAGATTAAAATGAAGAACTAGGCATTGAAAGATTTGGAAAGCAAAGAGTTGTAGCAAGGGCAGGTGAGGAGTAGAGAAAGAGCTGAGGTGCAGAAGCAGGAATGAGCAGCATGAGTTTCGGGGTGGGGAGGAGGGGGGAGCTGTATGGAGACCACCTTAACTGAAGATCCCAACAATGGAACAGAAACTATAGGAATGTGCCTGTGAGAAGACAGAAACAGGTTTGAGAGGTAAACTGGAGGCAGGTGGAAGATCAACCCTCAACCCACCCACCCACTTAACTTGGGGGAGAAGGGGTGAAGAGTTCTAGCACCAGTCCCACCAAGGACTTGCATGACCCAAGACTATCTCTTTCCTTTCTTCAGCCTGTAAAGTAAGGAAGCTAGATTGTTGCTTCTAAAGGCCCTTCCAGAGACTCGTTGGTCTGAGGTACAGGCAATGGGGAGCCACAGAAGGTTCAGGACTGCAGGGCAGGGGAAACTCTCACCCAAACAGCTCTTGTTATCTGCTGCTAGCCGGTAGCCAGGGTTGCAGGCACAGCGGAATGTGCCTGGAGTGCTGACACATTGGTGCTGGCAGTTGTGTCCCCCCTCAGCACACAGGTTCTTGCCTGCAAACACATGTACTAGAATCACCAGGAGATCCAAGGGGCACGACCCGCCAACAAAAAAAGAGCTGGATGGGAAAAGGGTCAGAGGCAAGCCCTGGCCTTAAGCATGGCCTTAGGTGGGACAAGAGTCATTTGAGGGGGGCCTACTCACGGGGGAGGGCTTAGGGAGAGAATAGGGCCGAGTAGCCCCAGTGTACAGGATCAGAGCAGGGGTGACTGAAGTTAGGTGTGCCAGTGGGATAGGGGAGACTACACAGGGGTAGGATAGAGGAGGTGGAGAAGCGCTAAAACAAAGTGGATGGAGATGTGATTAGAGCAGGTATGGCAGCTCGTGTGAAGGTGGGAGGGGCCATGCCCGTGTGGGAGGGGCCATACCCATGTGGCTGGGCATGACTCTTTGGATTGCTTTCTGCTTTGAAGGGTCTTGCTTCAGATAGGTAGGGTCTGGCAGTGCTGGAGTCCGACTTTAAGCCTGTGGTAAACCGGAACAGCTTGTCCTGGTGGACCACCCTCAGATGGGTGTGGCCAACTAAAGTTTGCGCCTTGTGGGCGGAGCCCAAGCCAAAGGGAACTGAGATGGAATTTAATACAAGCGCGTACGTCAGAGCGTCTCAACTCTAGCTAGAGGGCAGGCTTCAGTTGGAATTGGCAGGGCCACACCCCGATGGGATGGGATCTCCGGTCGCGGAAATGGGGCTGTAGGGTTCGAGGCTAGCTCCAACGCTCCCCTACTCACCACACAGCCGGCCCTGGAACTGCAGGCCAAACTCTTGGATAAGGTCGAAGGAGTCGACGAGGAAGACGTGCTCATCCAGCGGGGGCGACGCCATGGTGCGCAGGGAGCCCACGTCCGCGCGCTGCACCCCCACAGCATAGATCTCGATGCCGCGGGCGCGCGCCTGCGCCGCCACCTCAGCCACGCGGTCCTGGGGCCGCCCGTCGGTCACGATGACAGCGATGCGCGGCACGCGCGCCTCCAGCGGGCGCGCGCCCTCGGCCACGCTGAAGGCCACATTCATGGCGTACTGGATGGCCAGCCCTGTCATGGTGCCCTGCGCCAGCGGCACCAGGGCGCGGATGGCGCGCTCCATGTCCTCGCGGCGCGAGAAGGCGCCAAGCGGAAAGACCCTCTGCACTTGACTCGAATATTGGATCACACCGACGCGCGTGGCATTGGGTCCCACATCCAGGCCACGGAGAAGGCCCACTAAGAACTGTCGCATCGTCTCAAACTCGAAGGGGCGCACGCTGCGGGAGCTGTCAATCACGAACACCAAATCCAGGGGCCCAGTTCGGCACCTGGGACCTGCGGGAGGACCAGGGTGGACATCTTTTCTGAGTCTGCAAAGCCCCACCTCCGGGGAGATCCCTAGGGAAACTCAGGGGGAAGCGGCGATCCCAGCGTTACAGCGCCCATCACAGGATTAACCTAGCAAATGCAGGTTAGATTCACTCCTTCATCCAGCATTGGCTGAGGGCCTAGGCTAGGAGATTTCACAGGATCTCTATCCTACACCTCTGAGGGCTATTCTGAGAATGTATTGCCCACTAAGGGGAAGGGGCACAAACTCGAATGCCTGCAGGGGCCAGGTGGGCAACATAAACGAGTCAACTGGTTAAATTGGGCCAGTGGACACCTGGAGAGCCCAAATCCCTCCTAAAGCCACCGGTTCCAGACAAATGTTTCCAAGTGGACAAGCAGACTGCTATTAACAGATCCTTGGAATTTTCAAGAGAAGAACCAAATTGGGGTTTTTATGTGGAATCCTCTGATTTTCCAATGTTTTCAATTAATTTGTAACAACTAAAAACTGAATGTGCAGTTCTGTGTGAGCCCGACTTTGTTACCTCTAAAAGCCACAACCTACAGATGAAGAAACTGAGGCTAGAGAAGTGAAATGCTGAACTGGAACCCAGGCCCATTTATGATTCCAAAGCCCCTGCTTTTCTCTCCCCAGCAGGCCTAGCTGTCTACATAGGGAGGACCTGCTTCTGCTCCCCTCCTCCCACCAGGGACGGCTGCAGGCTCACCTGTGACCTGGAGCTGGGTTTCCCAGGGCCAGAGAAGGAGCAGCAACGTGGGCAGTGGCCAGCATAGGAGGCCCCTCATGGCTCTGGGGGGAGGAAGAACCGGGTGTCAGAGCCTGCAGGAAGGAAAGAGAATAGTA
This sequence comes from Choloepus didactylus, assembly GCF_015220235.1. Lineage (NCBI taxonomy): Eukaryota > Metazoa > Chordata > Mammalia > Pilosa > Megalonychidae > Choloepus > Choloepus didactylus. The sequence goes on from NC_051325.1 coordinate 49,035,836, forward strand.
AGACAATAGTATTTAGAGAACTTTTATTCTAGGTGATGGACACTTGGAGGGAGGGGGTGTCATGAGTTTATTTTATTCATCTCTCTACATTTGTGTATATCCAATTTTTTTCATAATATAAAATTCATCACAGTGAGATTGCTGGAAAACACAAGGATTCCACCTTGTGGAACTGCAGAACAATAAATAAACAAGCAAATAGTCTAAAATATACAAAATTGAGAAAGAAAAAAGCCTTTCCTAAATGCCAGGCCCAGTGTTAAATGCTTTGCACGCACTATAGCATGTAATCCTCTTGAAAGTTCTATGAGACTAACACAGTTATTCTACATATTGTACAGATGAGGAGACTGAAACTCAGAGAAGTTATGCGCTGGGGCCCAAAGTTATACTATGAGGAACTGACTGCGCAGCGATAAGATTGCACACCCTATCAGATTCTGAGGGCCTGACCCCGGGCCCCCTTTTCCCCGTAGGTAAACCTCTGCAGACAGAAGCCATTCTTCGCCTCGGCCCTCTCCCTTCCGCAGACAAGGCGCCTCTGTGTGGCTGTCCTTCAGCCCACCTAGACACAGACACACCCCGCCAGTCACAGCCCTGGAGGGAGGGCCGCGCTCTTCCGCTGGGTGGAGCTGGGGTGGCCAGTGCATTGGCCAAAACCCACCACGCGTAAAAACGCGTGGCTTGGCGCCTCCACGCCCCGCCTGCTCTGACCAGACGCCGCCAGGGGGAGCCTGCCCGGGCCTGGCTGTCACGGCTAGGGTGGCTGTGGGAAGCCCACAGCTGCCCAGCAGGTGCCCGTGCCCAGAACAAATAAGGGCCCGGGAGGGGCCTTGGAGATAAGGCCCAGGCAGGATATATCCGGCGCGGGGGCCAGGACTCAGGGGTGCCCAGGGTTCCGGGAACAGTCGCATTGGACGCCTTTGAGGACTGCGAGGGAGCGGAGGGGTCTGGGAGCGCGGTCATGAACCCTGTGCGAGCAGCAGGTGAGTGCTTACCCTCCCGCGCCCCCCGGGCAACGCTCTTTGAAAATCACGAAGGACCCCCATTGTACGCATGGGAAATTGAAAGCCAAGAGGATGGCCCGCCGAGCTGCCTAGGCAGGAATGGAACCTGGGACTCCTGGTTCCCTGGCTTTTCCCTCATGAGCTGCATCGCAGCCTAGCGCCTCGGAGTCACTAAACCTCTTTTCCTTGCATTCACTCTTTCCCTCCTCCACCCCCGCGCCCCATGCTGAGGCTGCTTTAGCCATTTTCCTATTACCGTTTCTTGGCAGAGGGGGCCAGCCGCCCCTGACCCAACCGCAGCCCCGCCTCCCCCCACCCAATTCCGTGAATGGGCCTATTCTGAACAAGGTCGGGTGCCTGCCGCTCACTCCAGGCGGCCTTCTCATTCCGGATTCTTCACTGCCTTCGGCTTCCAGGCCTGGTTCCCCCGCCTAGGAACAAAAATACCTTTGGGCAGGCTGAGGGCCCACCGTGGGAGGTGACTGAAGCCAGATGTGTCAACCGCTGGGGGTGAGGGGCGGGGGCTGGAGGAATGCTTTCTCTAGCTTGGGCCAGAACCGAGACCAGCACTGCTGGGAAGCATGGAGATAAAAGCTCAAAGGGCCCCCATCCTTTCCAATCTGCACAAGCTGAGTCCCCAAATCTTAAGTCTACATTTATCCTGCTTTTGACCTGAAGCAACATTTCATCTGGTTTCCCACCCCCACCCCGGGGGCCCTGGAAAGTCAAAATAGCAACTACCTTAAAGATCATCACGTTTCCAACCCCTTCATTCTACAGAGGAAGGAACTAAATCCAGAGAGGGTAGTGTCTTGACCCAAGGTCACACAGCGACTTCGTAGCGGCTGAGGCTAGAACCTGCAACTCCTCTCAGGAGTTAATATTTGCGTCAAAGAGAAAGATTCAGAACTACCCTTAGGGTGGGGAAAGTGGACTTGCAGGAAGGGGAGGCCCGTTAATAAATTCCTCAAGAGTTAGCTGACGAACGAGCTCCTTGGGGACGGTTCCTGGAACGACGAGATTAGGGAAGCGCCCCCGCTTTGGCGGCCTTGCTGTGATAGCTGAATTGAAAGGGCCCCTACAGAAGTGGAAGACGCTGCAGGTCAGGTGGGTGCAGTCCGCGGTTAAATATAGTTGCAAGGTCTGGCTTGACGCCTGCTCCCCGCAGAATCCCCAGGGCCCCCGGGTCCTCTGACTCACCTGAGCCTGCCGGACAGCTCCGAGGCGCGGCTGCAGTGCGGGGCCGATGGACGAAGCCTCCCGGGCAGTTGGACAAGGTAAAGGCGCGGGGAGGACTCGCGCTAGGTGGGGACTGCCACGCAGCTGGAGCGAGCCGAGGCGACGGCCGCATTTAACCCAGGGTTGGCGGGTGAGGAGGGGGACGTTGGGCTGCGACCCCTCCCACTGGCAGGGAACGATCCACCCCCCTTCCTCTGCGAACTGGGGCGGGGCAAATGCCCCTGCTCCCCGCCACCCTCCGAGCCGCAGAGGCGCGCTGCGGAGCCGGAATTCGGATGCAGCGGGAGTCTGGGGTGGCGACAGTCTCCGTAGCCGGAATGCGTTGGAGCCCTGAGGAGAGCCCCAAGGGGCGGAGCGGGGCCTGGCTCCGGCCGCCGGCTGCCTGGCCCCACTTGCGAGGGCGCCGCCCGGCTCTGGCCTGCCTCTGCCCCTCCAGCAATGAGCGAGAGGCTCCGGACCCGGTTCTGCCAAGGGATCAGACGGGCAGCCTCAGGGTTCATGGCTCTCCGCGAGTCCCACCTACCGGTCCCCCAAATCTCTCCCATCACGGACTCCTTACACGTTCCCTGCAGTTACTTAGGCCTTGGGCCGACCCACCCCCCACCCATCAAAACCCCAGGCTGAGAAGGCACCGGGCCACTAGGCTCTGACGTGGCTCACTCCTCCATCGGCCCCGGGGCCAGCCGAGATAGCAACAGGTCCCTTCTCACGGGGAAGGAGGGAGGGAGTATTGATTTCGCCCCCCAAAGGCTCAAACGCCCCCCCCCCCCAGGGACCCGGGAACACAGTTTCGGCGCCCTTCCATGTTTGGAGGCACCTGCCGGCAGGAGGCCAGAGCGCGCTGGGCCGAGGGCCCTGCAAAGGCGCTTCCCTACCGGGTATCCAAACTTTGCTGGGGTGTGGAAGCTTAACCTCAACCAACTCCTTCTCCTCAAGGTGTGAGGAAACCGTGCGCCCTCACATAGCCCTCCCCCATCCCAGGGCCCGCATAAATGCGTCCTTTGTGTCATGGCCAGGACTTCCCAGCGCGCCAGGCTGCGATTGGCGTGGAGCCAGACTCGTGGACGGACGTCTGGGTGGTCCTTGTGGGCTCCATCTAGGCCTCCTTGAGCACCGCGCAGCCCAAGTATTTAGACCACGACATGCTGCCCGAGTCCCCTCCCTTCACTAACATTTCCTCTCCCTGACCCCGCGGGGCAGAACGTAGGGCATCTCGCGTTCCCGGCTTCGTTTCCTTCAACCAGCGCACGTCGGGCCGCTGACGCGCGCTGCTGCGGGCCGCGGGCCTGCCCCCACTCCCAGGTCATCCCCAGAGCGCGCCTCGGTCCTGAGAGAAGGAGTGCGCCGATGCCTGCTGCAACAGTGCGAGCAGACGGTGCGGATCCTGCACGCCAAGGTGGCCCAGAAATCGTACGGGAACGAGAAGCGGTAAGTGCCCTCCCATGTCCCCGCAGCCTTCAGCGCTGTGCGCTGCTGGCGGGTTTAGCGTCTTTTAGACACCGGGAAGGCCTCAGAGCCGAGGATTCAGCTATTGGCTGATATAGGGGCTTTTCCCTCAGCAACCACTAGGCGGCGCTTTGGTCTACAGCGGAACATCCCTATGAATTTTCAGTCCATTCATTCAAGAAGTATTCCACTCGCTCATTCATTCATTCAGCAATTACTTAGTAAGCGTTCACCTAATGTGCCAGATGCCCACGGAGGAGTCAGGTAACAAGACAGATGATACAGTCCCTGCAGTCATGACACTTTCATCCTAGCGTGGATGAGACAATAAACTCAGCACAAATCAATAGACAAGATACTTTCAGATTGTGATGAGTGCTAGAAGAGAAATAGAACAGGGTAATGTGACAGAAACTGATGGGGGGAGGGATACTTCAGCTACAAAGATCAAGGAATACCCCTGTTAGGAGGTAACATTTAAACGGAAACTTGAATGCTAAAACGGAGCCGGACATTGGAAAACCTGGGAGAAGAGTAGTCTAACTAGAAGAATGGGAAAATGCAAAGAACTTGAGGTGGTACCAACTTGGCCTGTTTGAGGAACAAAAGAAGCCATTAGGGAAGAAGAGGATGAGCTGTAGGAAATAAAGTTAAAGGGGTAAACTGGGGCCAGACAATGTGAGGATTTTGCATCTTAAACCATGGGAGGATTTTAAGAAGGGGGGTAACAAGATTTGATTTATGCCTTTACAAAACCACTCTGGCTGCTGTGTGAAAACAGATTGAAGGGGGGAGGAGTGGGAGCGGAGAGACCAGTTGGAAGACTGATGCAGTGGACTGAGAAAGCAAACTGAGAAGGCGATTGGGACTTCAGAGGAGGTGGTAAGAAGCCAATGGATTCTGGATATATTTTTGAGGGTGGAGTGGACAGGACGAACTAATGGGTTGAATGAGAGGTGTGGGAAAAAAAAAGATTTGGACGTTAATGGGGTTCACTGTCGAGTAAGTCTACCGGGGTGGGAAAGGTGGAAGGGGAATCAAGGGTTCTGTTGGGTTCACGCAACAGATGAGATGCCTACAGTCAGCTGTAAGTGGAGCTGGATGAACGATTCCAGCGCTCACATGCCTCCGCAGGTTCTTCTGTCCCCCGCCCTGTGTCTACCTCGCAGGTCCCGGCTGGAGGGTGAAGCCAGTGCAGGGGAAAGGTGAGGGCGGTCTGGGACGCGAGGGCTGCCGGCCGCCTCCCTCTGGAGGGAGGAGCGCGCGGCAGGGCCCGGGAATGGGGCGGCTCGCAGGCTCAGTCTGGCAGCGCCCTCTGGCGGCGAGAGCTGAGCTTGCCTGGCACCCGGGTCCTTCCTGAGCCCGCCCGCGTGCCTTTCCAGCCCACCAGACAGGGGAGACCGGGCCCACCGTCTGCGGTTACATGGGGCTGGACGGAGCGTCCCGCAGCGCCGCCGAGACGCAGAAGTTGAATTTCGAGGAGCAGCCGGACTCCGGGGTGAGAGCCCACGGGACAGGGTCCGATTTCTGCTCCCATCCCAGCCTCTCCCTTCGAGAGGAGTGCTCATTTACTCCCCTCGGGAAAGCCAAGAGCTAGGAAAGAAGAGGTAGTGAGTCCGGGGTTCTGCCTTGAGAGAGAGCCCGAGAGCCTGAACATGGGACTTCTTGTCACCCCCGATGGACGGATGTCAGATAACTGGGGGAGGTCGACATCCCGCGGCCGAGGGGCTCGAATGAGACGGCCTCCTCTCTCCGAGCCGGGTAGGAATTCGGTTGCGCCAAGACCCTGTACATCTCCGACGTGGACAAGAGGAAGCACTTCCGACTGGTGCTGCGGCTGGTGCTACGTGGTGGCCGGGAGCTGGGCACTTTCCACAGCCGCCTCATCAAGGTCATTTCCAAGCCCTCGCAGAAGAAGCAGTCGCTGAAAAACACCGACCGTGAGCGGGGCGGAGCCTGGCCGCGGGGCAGGGCGGGGAAGGGTGCCGGGAGGGGAATCAGGCCCAGAGCCGCAGGGTTTGGGAGAGGGGGAGAGCCTGGGTCCTGGGGTGGGGTCCGGGAGAGCGAGGTGGAGTCTGGGTCGAGAGGGGCGGGGTCCGGTGAGTGGGTGGGTGTGGCTTAGGCCTGGGGATGGGACAAGTTAGAGAAGAAAGAGCGAGGAAAACGGACGGATACCAGACTCGAGGGTGGAAGAGGGGCCCCAGAGGAGACAAAAACGGTAGGCAAGTGCTGGCCTAGGGGCAGATTTAGTAATAATGATAAGAGGACAGAGGAAATTCAGTTTAAAATTTACCAAGTGCCTATTGTTTGCCTGGCTCTGCTAGGTGCTGGATCCCTATAAAATGAGGGCGGGTGTCTGTTCTGGAGGAAGGCACTGTCTAGCAGGGAGAGATACTGATCAAAGAGGCAGTTTGAGATAAGCACTGCCCTAGATGTCAAGTGACAAATCCCAGGGCTGGGGGCTTTAAGAATCTGCATATTTATGCAGTGACGTCCCTGAGGGGGGAGGGAGAGACAGAGGAGATGCTTTCCTGGAAGGCACTTCTGTACATCACGTGGTTTGATGCTTACCATGTCCTTCTCAGGTAGGTATTTTATAGATGAGGAAAGCAAGGGTTGTGATGTTCATCCATTCATTTAAGTACATTTATCAAATGCCAATCACATCCCAGGTGCCTTGCCTAAGATTGCTCGGTAGGAAGTGGCCCAGCCAGGATTTGCACTTGGGTGTGTGTGACTCGGAAAACCAGCTCCTACCCCTAAACCACTCTTGCTTTCTTCTGTTAAAAACCCTCATCGGGTCTGAGATCCAGGCAGTGTTCTGGCTGACCCTTGGTATCAGGAAAGGGACAAGGAGGTGGTAAGTGGTATAGTGTAATGGCTGTGTGCAGATTCTGGAGCCTGGCAGCCTGGGTTTTAATCCTGGCTGTGGCACTTGCTGGCTGTGTGATCCGTGAGCAAGTTGCTCTCTGTTAAATAGAGATAATATTATTCACCTCAGAGGATTGTTGAGGGAATCAAATGATCTACTACGTATAAAGCATTTAGAACAGTGCCAGCACACAATAAATGTTAGCTATCATTATTATTCAATGGCTTGGCCCTTTCACTAAGGATAAATTGAGCACCTACAGTATGCCTAGCCCTGTGAGGGGAGAGAGGTAGATGATCCGTAACTTTCTCCCTGGTGATTACAGTCCCCTCAGAAAACCAAACCATGGCTCTTAGTATGCCTGATAGGCTGGAAGAGATAAATGTCACCCTGCAGTCCCCTCTGCAACTCCTACCTACCTCATGACTCAATTAAGAGTATGACTTCCTCCAGGAAGCCCTCCTGGGTTACCAGCCCTTCCACATTGTATTGAAATTTTATATTTATGTCCCTGTCTCCCTTCAAGACCAGGAACTCATCCAGAGCAAACCTGGGTCTAATTACATTCTTTGGTGCCTGCACAAAGTGAGCACTGGGTGAATACTTGATAAAATTCTGTTTGTTGAACTGAAGGATACTTGGGCAGCAAAAAGGAAAAGGCAAAGAAAGGTGTGGAAGCAGGACTAAAGCGGGTACCAAATAACTAGCTATGGAATATGAATGCCAGGTGGGAACATTAGCCAGTCTGGCACTGGGGGCAGAGGATTGGAAATTGTCCAGCAAATTCAAGGGACCGAGCCAGGCTGGGGCATTGATTCCGCCTCCCCTCACAGTGTGCATATCCTCGGGCTCAAAGGTGTCCCTCTTCAACCGCCTGCGCTCCCAGACAGTCTCCACGCGCTACCTCTCTGTGGAGGATGGAGCCTTCGTGGCCAGTGCACGCCAGTGGGCAGCCTTCACGCTCCACCTGGGTAATCACGCCAGCTGGGCGCTGTCCATGCATCTGCTTAGTTACTCCTCAGCACAACTCCTCAAGGAAGGGAAACTTTGTCCCTGTAAGTGAGGCTCAAAAACGCAAAAAGATGTGCCAAAGGGCCCAGCGAGTCAGTGACGGTGCAAGCTATTCTGACTCTAACACCCGTGCCCTTCCGCCAATCTCAATTAAGCTGCCTCCTCCAAACTCCCTCCCCAAGGGGCAGACATATGTGGGGATGGCCACAAGCGGCCCCTTTGGGATCAGACCCTTCAGTCTTAGCTGCTTCTCTTGTGTGCCAACCCTACCCAGAAGGGTAGGTGTCAGAGGCAGGAAGGGCAGAGTTTGGGGCAGAAGCCTGGGGTCCCTGGAATCCTCTTTCTTTCCTTCCTTTCATCTCTAGCTGATGAGAACTGTTCCCAAGGGGACTTCCCACCTCGAGAGGGCTATGTCCGCTACGGCTCTCTGGTGCAGCTTGTCTGCACTGTCACCGGCATCACACTACCTCCTATGGTACAGAAAGGGACAGAGGGCATACCTGGCGGGAGGGCCCTCCCAGATCCATGCAGTGGGTACGACTCTGAGCAGGACTGGAGGGTGGGGGCCCAAGACAGGAAGACACCTATTCTCACTCTGGGGATCCTCTGCTCTGTGGGGCCGTGCAGAGGAAGAGGGTCCGGGAGAATCTCCCAGTGCCAGATGGCTATGGGAGAGCAGAGAGCCAGCTGGGAGGGCAGTGTCTGGGTCTCTGGGCTCCCTGACACCAATCTCACCCCCCGCCCCCGCTGTTGCAGATCATCCGCAAAGTAGCCAAGCAGTGTGCGCTCCTCGATGTGGACGAGCCCATCTCCCAACTGCATAAGTGTGCGTTCCAGTTTCCAGGCGGTCCTCCGGGAGGGGGTGGCACCTACTTATGCCTCGCCACAGAGAAGGTGGTGCAATTCCAGGTGAGGAGCAGAGAATGTCGGCACCAAGCATCCTAGAAAGTCAGAACACGGAGCACCAGAGAGCATAAGATCATCATCATCATCTTAGCTGCTCCTTACTGAGCGATGCTGCCTCCCAAGAACTGTTAGAACCATTCACTGTTGGGAAACCAGCAAAGAATGGAGAAAAAAATAGGAATAATGATTGTGATTAAGGAATACTCCTTCCCAAAGAATAGTATTATTATTGGGCAATATTACTCCTGAGAGAATATTAAGTCATAGAATGTTGTGATAGAATCATAATATGTGGAAAAATAATTGTTATGATTGCACAATGCTCCCTTCCAAATAATGCTAAAATTGTAGAATGTTAGGACATAGAATTGCACAATGTTAAAAAATAATAGAATTATAGAATCCTAAGAAAACAAGGCCCTTGGAAAACAATGAGCTTATTTGACTCTGAGTCAGAAAAGTTAAGGATCTTGTCCAAGCTCACAGGGCAGGTAAACCCCAGAGCCGACGACCGGAAACCCTGTTCTGCCTATCGCGGCACTGTGCTGGCTTCCCACGCTGGTGGCCACCATCCCCAGCTTCTGCCCCATATTCTGGGGTCTCCTCCCAGGCCTCCCCCTGCCCCAAGGAGGCACACAGGGCGCTGCTCAACGACAGCTCTTGCTGGACCATCATCGGCACGGAATCGGTGGAATTCTCCTTCAGCACCAGCCTGGCATGCACGCGGGAGCCCGTCACCCCCGTGCCCCTTATCAGCACCCTTGAGGTGAATTCGGGTGCTGGGAGGCGCAGAGGGGCAATGGCAGGCGTCGGTCCTGCCAGAGCTGGGGGGACGCGGGTGCTGGTGCGGGAGGGCTGCGGCTTCCGGCCCCCCACCCCACCCCCACCTCGCCCCACCCTCCTCTAGCTGAGCGGCGGGGGCGACGTGGCCACGCTGGAGCTCCACGGCGAGAATTTCCACGCGGGGCTCAAGGTGTGGTTCGGGGACGTGGAGGCGGAAACCATGTACAGGTATGGAGGTGGGGCAGCCTCCCTTGGGCCCCAGGGAGCAGGAGCGGAGGGGCTGCGGGTCATCGGCGTCACCGCAGCCCTAAGCCCCGCGTCCCACCCCCAGGAGCCCGCGGTCCCTGGTGTGCGTGGTGCCCGACGTAGCCGCCTTCGGCAGCGACTGGCGCTGGCTGCGCACGCCCATCACAGTGCCCGTGAGCCTCGTGCGCGCCGACGGGCTCTTCTATGCCAGCGCCTTCTCCTTCACCTACACCCCCGAATACGGCGCGCGGCCGGGCCCCCCGGGCGTCCCCGAGCCCGCCGCCGACGCGGACGCGCTGCTGGAGAGCATCCACCACGAGTTCACGCGCACCAACTTCCATCTCTTCATCCAGACCTAGGAGCCACCTGGACGACCCGACCCGGCTGCTGCCCGCCGCTGGGGCCTCCGCCCCGGCCTGTTGCAGGGCCTTTTTCTGGGTCCGAGGCTCTTCTCACTGCCCGCCGGCTGCGCGGGTGAAGCCCACAGCCTGGGGACAGAAGGCCCGCGCCGTGGAAACCCGGCCCTGCGCGTCTCTTGTCCTCATTCACGTGAAGACACAACCCGAGTGATGCGCTCCTTGCGTCCTGTGTGCGGCTCTCTTCACCTTTGTCTGTCTCTGTCTCTAAATTATTCTCTTTCTCCCTCTCCCTCGGTAACTTAGTCTGTGGCTCTGTCTCTTCATTTCTGGGTCACTGTTCCTCCAGCTTTGTCTCTCTCCCCTCTCCCTGTCTCATTTGCTATTTCACTGACTTTGAGGATCCAGGCCTGGGACATTTACCGAAGAGGCATCTGTGTCTTCTCCTAAAGGGAGAATTCAGACAGTCCCACACTCAGTCCCGAGGCACAGGATAGCGAGGCCTGGTCTGCCTGCAGCACCGGGTCCCACCTGGAGCACTGGGCCCCTCCCGGAGCTTGGGGCACCTTCCCTGGAGTACAGGTTCCACCCTGCAATGCCCTCCCTGTACTCTGACTGGAGGCAGGCACTGTGCCCCTGCCTATGTTTGTTCTGTGGCCCACGACTTTGGTGGCTGGGCAGGTAGCTGGGACAGAGGTCAGGTCCTGCTGTCTAAATGTCCATCCAGGCGTTTCTCCCCCAGGCCCAGTAGTATGCTAGCCCTGAGGATAGGATTCCTCTGCTGTGCTAGAATCAACCCCTTTCCAAGTCAGAGTCTGATCTGTATGACATACCTCAAGGACGGAGGTTCCCCACACACCCTGCAGAGAAAAAGGGACCACAAATCTGGTGGAGCAGAAAACCCATCTTTTCAACCCACCTAACAGGTCTGGGAATGAGTTACCCTGACAGCAACCCCTGCATCCCCAACAGGGATGCATCCCAGGCCAGAGGCCAATGCAGGACCTCTTTACAACAGAACTTTCCCAGGACAATCTAGGGGACAACCCCTTGGGATTGATGGGGCAGTCACCTGGCTGAAAAAAAGGCTTCTGTGCTTTGTGCCCAGGAATCAACTCAAAATCCTTCCCTGATCAGCCTGCCCACCTCCTGCCCAGTCTGTGCTTTACATGGAAGCAAAAGCAGAGGCTGGGTCCTGGCTTGGGCCACTGGAACCACAGATGCCACCAGCACCATGGGCGCCAGCTGCGGGTATGAGCTCCTGATGGTGCTGAATGGGGAGAACAGATCTGAAATGTGGGTTCAGGGGTCTAACCACCTGGGCCTTCTTTGACCTCTGAAGAAAGGCTCATTGCCAGTAAAACTCCTCTCCTCGCTCCCAGAACGTGGAAAGCCCCATGAGAAAGAGGAAGCTATTTCCCAGAAGGGAGGAAAAGGGATTTTCTCTTTAGGGACTCCAAAGTCTTGGCTAATTTCTGCCATCAGCAGGCTGAAACCCACTGAGAAGTTTGAGGGAGAGGCTTGTTCAAGGCTCCCTCTGACTCCAGAGGGTGAATCATGGCTGAGGAATGTAGGAAAGTTGAATGAGAAATGTCCATGAAGTACGTGACTGCCTCAGGAGGGCATGAGCTCACCGTCCCTGGTCATGTTTGAGCAGGAAGCCACTTACAGAGAAACTAAAGAGGAGGTTCATAGCATACCACAATGGGAGTTGTGGACTCAAGGGCCCATCCGGCACTGCCTTCAAGAAGTATCCTCTGCTACTGCAAGAACCTAGCTGAGCCTGGAGGCCTAGACCCAGCCGTGCAGCTTTGTCTTCTTCTGCACAATGGTCAAGGGCTCCCTTTGACCTTGGTCCCACCTCCACTCCCACCAGGAAGTCTGTGACCCCAAAACCTCAGCCCTGATCTTAGTTCCAGCTGCTGGACCTAGCCTTGGAGGTCTTCTCTGTACCTTGGCCTGAATCCACCTAACTTCAAACTCGTCTTCTCCCCTCCCTTCCACCCCTGATCCTCTGTCTCCTTCCCCCACTCAGCTCCGATCACCATGTCCTTGGCCCTCCACCTCTTCTTCCTCACTAGACTATGCTGCTTCCTTTCCTCTACCTCCACCTCTGTCCTGCCTTCCAGACCCAGATCGATGTCACCTCCTCTCTGATTTCCCCAGCTACCCCAGGTAGGAAGGGCTATCTAATCCGTGGGGCCCAGTACAAAACGAAAATGAGGGGCCCTGTGTTCAAAAATTATTAAGAACTTCAAAATAGAGACAGCAGAGCAGCTTACCAAGTGCAGGGCCCTTCTAAGGACGAGGCCCTGTGTGATTGCACAGGTTGCAGGCCCCTGAGGGCAGCCGGGCTCCAGGTTTCCACCTTGTCTTTCCACACAACCTCACTGGGACCATGTCACTGCCCACCTGGAATCAAAGTGGTTTATGTACAGGTCCGTTGTGCCCTCTAGACCATAGCTCCATGCGGGAAGGGGTTCTCAGCTAATTCCCTGCACACTGAGTTGGCACTCAATAAATAACCAACTGCATTGCCTTGGCAGGTATTTGATATTGCAAATGTGAAGTGAAACCAGCAGGTGGCACCATTTCCCACCTAAGACTGATTATTTATATTTAAAGAATTGTTTATTGTTAGAGTCAAAGAGAATCCTAACCTATTTCATGATCACATGATCCTTTGGAGGTTTACACACACAATTTTGCATATTTCCAGGGAGCTGTCAAACACCCTAAAACCCATTTGTGGATTAAGCTTGTCGTCTCCACATTAGAATCACCTACAGAGCTGTAAAGATGACCAGTATACAGAGGTGTATCCAGGCCATGCCACAGATCAATTGTATTAGAATCTCAGGGTATAGCCCAGGCACCTTGTTATTTGCAGACTCTCCCGGGTGACTGTAATGAGCAGCCAGGGTCAAGAATCTTTGCTGCAGTACATAGTTCCTCCTCATTTTACAGATGGGGAAACTGAGGCCCAGAGAGAGGAGGGAACTGGGTTAAGGTCACATCGCAGACTGAAGGCAGAGCTTGCTGCATATCCTGTACTCTAGGTGCCTAGTGCAGGATTCTGAGGGGTTTTTAAAATTCTCACTCAGAAGTGTGAAGTGTGTCTGTTTTGTTTTGTTTTGTTGGGGGCTGCAGGGTAGGGCAGACACAGTGAGGATAAGGCCAAAATTTCTGTTCCAAAATCTCCCGATTCACCAGCTCTCACGCTGCCTGAAGTTCCACCATTAGCAAGTTAGTCTTCCAGTTTCGGCCTTGACCTTTGGGATTGTCTCTCTTTTGTTTCTCATGTCTGTGAGGATGGCAGGAAGAGGAAGTGGGTTAGAGGGAGCAAAGCTAACGAGACCAAATCAAAGTTCACAGACCCTTGACCATATTCACCACAAAAAAAGTCCCCCAGTCAGATTTGGCTCTGATCCACACCCCAGAGGACAAAGGCAGGTGGGGCCGCGGGGGCACCAGAATGCCTCATGGGTGAGGTGGTGGACACCTGCTGCAGCTGGCTGCTCCCACTGCGGGGGGCACGGGAGGGGCTGGCGAGCTCTGGGCAGGCGCTCGCCCTGGTTAAAGAGTGTTGAAGTGGGGCCCACCCCGCCAAGCTCATCTCCAAGCCCCTGTTTGCTTCAAAACACCCTCCTCCCTAACCCTGTCTGAAATTCCACCATTAGCGCTTCATCCTATGTGGGCTCAACTCCATTCCGGATTTTGTCAACTTCCTGCCTGTTTGACCTTAGGCAAGTCGCATTTTCTCCAGGAACCTCAACACCCACCCACTCCCCCATCCCATCCCCCACCCGCTCCCATGCCTAAACCGACGTTAGCATAACAGATACTTAGAGATTCCTTCTTTCAGAGGGGTCACCTTAAAATGAAGGAATGCAGATCTAACGGGGGCTTTTCAGACAACAGTCTTGGAATCAAAACTGCATGTGCTGGCAGGGCGAGCTTGGCAAGTCACCTGACTTCTCTGTCTCAGTTTCCTCTTTTGTAAATAGGCATAGTAGTAATTGTTTCACAGGGTGTTCAAAGATTAAAATAATTAATATATATAAAGCCCTTTCCAAAGGACCTGGCCCACAGAAATCACTTTAAAAGGGCCAGCTGCTGTCATTGTCACTTCACAAGTGCTGGTACAGATGATCCAGATGCTACACTCTCCCTCCACTTCACAGATGGGGAATTGAGGGCTCAGGGAGGGGGATGTGACCACCCTGTATTTGTTTGCTAACAAAATACCACAAAGTGGCAGTGTAAAACAATATACACATTTATCACAGTTTCCACGGGGCAGGAGTCCATGCACAGGGTCCTCACAAGGCTGTAATCATGATGTTGGCTGGGGCTGCAGTTTCTTCTGAGGCACAGGGTCCTTTTCCAAGCTCCTGTGGTGGTTGTTGAAATCCATTTCCTTGCAGCTGTAGGATTCATGGCAGCTTGCTTCTTCAAAGCCAACAGGAGAGCATAACTCTTATCAGGAAATTTCCAGACCCTCTTTTAATCAGCTTTTACCTGATTAAGTCAGGCCCTCCCAGGATAACCTCCCTTTTTTCAATATCAACTGAGGTGGGACCTTAGTGACAACTGCAAAATCCCTTCCCCTTTGTTGTCACTGTAATCTCATCCGGGAAGTGACATCATATTTATAGGTCCTGCTCACACTTAAGGGGATTATATAGGGTGTGCACACTAGGGGACCATCTTAGAATTCTGCCTCTCCTGCTCCCCAAAGTCACACAGCAAATTATTGGCAGGGAGATATCTGTTTGGCCTGTAGGTCTTCCCATGCCCCAGGCAGGAATTGCCCCTTGCAGAGATCGCTGCTTCTGAGGCCTCAGAAGATTGGCAGGATCATGAGTAAAAATGGCCCAGTTTTGTCCAGAACCCACTTTGCAATCACTGACTCTTCTCAGAATTAATCCCACGGTGCCAAGTTCCACTCGCTTAGCTCACCAAATAAATTAACCCATGTCAAGGGTTGACCAATAATGGGGCCATAGTAACCAGCCTCCAAGAAGGCTCACAGTGAGTCTGACCTCCTGGCATTCCTGCCCGGTGTAGTGCCCTCTCACAATGAAGAGAGCTGACATGTGTGCCCAGTAGGATGCTTTGGAAGTGACACGTATGGCTTCCAAGCTTTGCAGCTTCCACCTTGCTCCCTTGGGTCATTTTACTCTGGAAGATGCCAGCTGCCGTGGCTAAAGACATCAGCTCTTTGGGGATCCACATGGCAAGGAACGGAGGCTCCCTGCCAGCAGACAGCACCAGCTTGACCAACATGTTGAATGTACCTTCTTGGAAGTGAATCCTCCAGCCCTAGGCAAGCTTTCAGACGACTGCATCTTCACTGCAACCTCATGAGACCCCAAGGCAGAACCACCCAGCTGAGCTGCTCCCAAATTTCTGATCCAAAGAAGCTTCTTGGGAAAACATTTATGTTGTTATAAGACCCTAAGTTTGGGGGTAATTTTACACAGCCATGGATAACTAGTTCAGGGGCCTTCTGGTTCCTCTTAACCAAAAGAAGGTGCTGATGACAAGAAAGAAGTACTACTTATTGAGCGCTTACTGTGTGCAATGTACTGATCTACTTCCCCATAGGCTGTTGAGCTGGTGAAAGGTGCAAACAGAACCCAGGAGTCCTGCCACTGTCTCACACCATCCCACATAGCAATGTCCATAGGAATTTCTGCAATAATGGAAATGTTCTCTACCACCAGGCACATGTAGTTATTGAACACTTGGAATGTGGTTAGTATGACTGAGGACCTGAGTTTTTATTTGATTTTAACTGATAAAAATTTAAATAGTCATATGTGGCTAATAGCTACTGCATTGGACACAGGTATAAGAGATGTGACACTGTTCTGCAAGACACAAGTTATAAGGAGCAGAGACTCAAGACTCATGGGATACAGAAAAATAAAGTGCAGCAGGAGTGTCGGGTGGGGTTTGCGCTAACACGGAGACCAGACTGTAGGGGTTTAAGTAACCCCTAGTGAAGGATCCCTGGGCAAGATAAACCTTTCGACAGGCATTGTGGTTATGGGCAGACTCTGGAGCCTGACTGTGGGGTTCAAATTCCACCTCCAACACTTGGAAACTATATTGCTTTGTGTCAGCTGTTTAACCTCTCAGCTGCAGTTTCCCCCACCTGTAAAATGGGGATAATAGCAGCATCTGCTTTGTAGAATTGTTGTGACATTCAAATGAGTTCATGTGTAAAGCATTGAGAAGGGTTCCTGGCCATGAGGGTTTGCTGTGACTACTACCAGTTCCTCCTGGTATCCTCACCACCCCAGCAAAGCGCTGGGTAACATGGAGCCAAGGAAAGCCCACCAAAGCCCAAGGACCTGGAATTAAGGTACAGCTTTACACAGAGAAACACCAGGGAAGTGCCCTTCCTGGCTAAAAGGATCTTACCCACCTCACAGGTTTGTTGTAAGCCTCAAACAAGAGAGGCCTGCCAGCTACAACGCCTGCCGAGGTCCAGCAGGTGACACACGTGAAGAGGGTGATGGAGGAGCTGGTAAGGCCGTGAGCCTGCATCTCGATGGGCCTCCCCTCTTAGCATCTCCCAATTTGGCCACACAGACATTTTTTTTTCTCTCCAAGAGAAGCAGAGAATCTGGATTTTTATGGGAAATGTCCTGGATTTTATAGTTGGCCACTAATTCGGGGATTTTTGTGTTTGTGTCCTAAACATGGGGCAGGCTAAACAGAACACCAAAGCAGACACCAGATGCTCCACAGGCGTCCGTGGGTGCATTCTGGCTCATCACCCCTCTTCTCCGGGCCCTTTTCTAGCTTCTACGTCTCTGTCCCCAGTGTCTGACACCCCAAAGGAGTTGGGTTGGGGGAGCTCTCTCCTCTGCTGAGATCAAGGGGTACAGATCTTGAGAGGATGACACGTTACAAACTTTAAAATGATAGAGACAGGTGATCTAGAAAGTACCAGGTTTTTATTGTCTTTTTATCAAAAAATTGGTAACAATTTTTGGGTGGCTAGAGAAGAGGCAGCTCACTCTCAGCACAGCCTGAGGAAAATGGCCTGCGGGTGCAGAGGAGGACCCAGCCAGCTGGGACCCAAAGTTGGGGATGGAGAAGGGAGCTGATGTCCACTAGGTGCAGGAGGGGTGATCCCCCACCCCAACCAGTGGGGCCAGGGGGAGACACGGCCTGCCCAGAATAAGCCACCAGGTCTCTCCCCTCCAGAGAGGGTGGATGGTCTCCCTGATAGCAGCCCCACCCTCCATTCCCTCACCCTTGTCCAGGGAGACCAGTGTCATCCCAGCAGTGCTGGAGCTATGACCTGTTAGGCCAGTTCAGTTCCCTAGAGCAGCACTGTCTATAGATGGGACTGTTCTAGAGCCATGTATTCAAGTCACATGTGACGACCCAGGACTTGAAATGCCACTAGTGTGGCCTGGGAATGAAATTTCACCTTTATGTCATTTTAATGGATGTAAATCTAAAGAGCCACATGGACATATCTGGCCATGCAGCTCTGCAGCTTAGAGAAGGCAAACCAAGGAACACCAGCTGGGCCCAAAAGGAAGAAGGTACCAGGGACAGGGCAGGGGAGGAGAGGCCAAACCCACCAGCCGCACAGAAGTCACCCGCTCAACCACCCAGCCGACTTCAAATGGGAAATATCACACTGCTTCCTGAAAAAATATATTTATCTATTTCTCTAAAACCAAGGAAGAATAATAATATATTACAAGAAAAGAGACACAAATATCCCACCATCCCCTACATTATATTTTGGGATCTGCTAGAAAACTATGTTTCAGCAAAAGCTACTTCTTAGAGGAAGGAACTTCAGAAAGGGCCAGGTTCATGAGCAGGGGCATGTGAAGTATAAAAAAAAGGGAAGAGGGTAGTTTAAAGAGAAGGGGGAAGAAGAGGCCCTGTCTGAAGCTATAAATAATAAAAAATATTAATAAAAGTCATATCTCCGGCTCTTCTCTCATTTTTGAGAAACGAAAACAAAAAACCATTAAATAGAGACTTAGCAGGTGCTGTGGGAAGCATGTGAGACGGAGCTGCATCTCAGAATCTCCACTCTCTTGCCTAGGCAGGGAAAGGCTGTGCACTTAGGAATGAATCTTCTTGTTGTTGTTTTTTTTTTAAATAGCCCCACTAAAAATAGGTTTACAAATATTCAGCAAATCCATTTCAGTATGGACTTTTCAGTTCTTCTCCCTCCCTGCCAAAATAAAAAAGGTTGGTTTCCAAAAGTCACTTGAAAAGAGCCCAGAATGGCCCAAGGTCTACTCAGAGCCTCCTGTAGTGTGATCACAAGTCCCCACTGAGACTCAGGGTGCAGGGGCTTCTGGTTCCTTCTTCCAGCTCCTGGCAGAGACTGCCTGTGAAAAGGAGGAGGAGGCCGCTGGGGGGGTGGGGGGCAGGTTCACGCAGAACCCCTTTGCCCCGGGCTTTGGAGGGACTCTGGATGAGGTGTGATTCAGGCTAAGCTGGGAGATTAAGAAGTGATCCAATCCCAGCCTTGCCCTCAGAGAGGCCAAACTTCACCCCACTTTTCTGCTGGGGCAATCAAGGCCCAGAGAATCAAGAAGAGCCGGGCAGGAACAACAGAAGATGAGGTCTCATCTCCTGACACTAGAATGTAATCAGAGCTGGAGATACTGAAAGGTCAGTATTAGGTTGCCCTCCCCCTACCCTAACGTCCACTGCTCCAATCCCTCAGCGTCCCACCCCCCCTTGAAGTCCAGGCCAGGGCCCTTGAGTAGGTTCACGCATAGAACTCGTTGGTGGGTGCCTTCTTGTAGATGGGTTTCTTGCCCAGGTCGTAGCTGCCCTCGTCCTTCTTCTTCATGCGGTACACCAGCAGCAGGACCAGGAAGACGGCAAAGAGGAGGCCCACGATGCCACCTGCAATCAGGGCTGCAGAGGAAGAGACAAGAGGTGAGGGTCAGCACTGACTGCAGGTCCTTGGGATGCCTCCCCACCACCACATCCACTTAGTCAGTTCTCTTACAGACAGAAATCCTTACCGCCACCATGGCCTGTTTCAGACATGCTGATGCCATGATTAACTTGATACTTATTTATGAGAAGGCCATCGCTAGGCCCAGAGAGTTTAAGGCACTTAAGAGTGTGTGGTCCCAAACCCAGGCTCTTTCCAAACACCAGGCAGACTCCCAGCAACAGATTAGCACGGAGCCCACGCAAGGAAAATCACAGCTGTGCAAATCCCCAGACCAACTTTGCCTGCTGTCCTTGGCCCAGCAGAGCTCTCCAGCTTTCCCTGTGTGTCTACACACCTCTACCAGCCTCATGTTGACATACAGATATAGACATTCTATATACACAAAGACACACACTGTCATACACAGGGATACATCCACTAGGCTATAGGTAACTACATACAGGGGTTCACTTCCCCACGTATAGCTCAGTGGCTAAAGCCTAAGTTCCCTTCCCATCTCCCCCACTTAATGACTGTGACTCTGAAATGAAATTCCTTCACCTCTCCCAGGACAAAATGAAAATCGTACCTGTCTCAAGTTTGCCATAAGGATTAAACAATGTGCTTAGGACAGGACCTGGTGCACAGCACATGCTCGACACCTTTGTGGTTTATATCTGTGTCCCTAGCATCCTGAATAGGGCCTGGCACAGTAGGGATGGTTAATAGATGACACTGACAGTTCAGCTCAGAGAAGGGCACTGTCCAAGGGCATCTGGCTAGTGTCAGGCAGGTGCGGGCCTCTAGCCCCATGTCTTCCAGGAGAGGGTCTGTTCTCTCAACAGAGAGAGGCAGCCTGAATGGCTCATTCCTGTTTGTTGAGGGGGCAGGGATGTCTCACCAGATTCTTTCTGTGGCAGACGGCGTCCCCTAATTCGGTCTTAGGCTAAGAAGATTAGTTTCCCATCCCTGCACACACTCCAAATCTATGTGCAGAATGGGGGCAGTGTGGCAGCGAGAAGCCAGGTAAGGTTCCTTCTGGGCTAAATTTCTATGAAAAAGCAGCAAAGTGCTCCCAAAGTACCCCCTAGAGTTGCCAGAAAAAGCACCTGGAATATTCGGTATCAACCCCATCCCTGTTTCATCACCTTCCCTCCCATGTCCCCAGCTCCTCCATTAGGCCCTTGGTCTGTGCTGGGACTCCCCAAAGGGTCAAGGTCAAATAAAGCATAGCCTTGGAAGTGACCATGGTCCTGGGTTCAAATGCCAGGTCTGCCACTTCCTGGTTTTGTGACCTTGGACAAGTTATTTCGCTTCTCTGAGCCTCAGTTTCCCTCTCTGTGAGAGCATAAACAACTTTACCTGCCTGATAGGGTTGGCATGGGTACTCTGTGAGGAGCAGGGGAATGATATGGCATAAAGCAAGCACAGGCCAACTCCTGGGTGCCGTTTAAAAGCTAGTAGAATGGAGAGCCCCACCTCAGCTAGTTCAACGACACAGCTTTTCACATGAGGATCTTTATTTGCCTTGTTCTCAACTGGAAGATTTAAGAGCTGACCCGGTTTCCGTTCCATCTACTATGTCTCCTGCCATGTGACCCAAAGCAAGTGGTTTGCTTTCTCTGCACCTCAGTTTCTCCATGTCTAAGAAACAGCTGCTTGGACTAAATCAACGGTTTTTAAGTTTTTCTTTAGAAGCAGCAGAACTCTTTCTTGTTGAAGCAAAACCTTATGCAAATCCCAAATTTGGAGCTAAGAGTGAAAATCTGTGGTTAAATTAAGATGGGGGAAGAAGCATTACCCCTAAAATGCTTCCTCGAAATGGTGTGAAAACCTGTGAGACTAGATGGTCTCTAAGGGCCCCCCTAGCTCTGAGTGCACCCCCAGCCCACTCCACATAGCACATACAAAGTGCTGAAGGAAAGCCAAAAAGGACCCTGGCTCAGCAGGCCTGAGTCACCTGCAACCACTCCCAGGGAGCCTAATCTGCAAGATGCAGCCGGTTATCTGCCTTCGTTGGAGGCGGGACACTGAAGTTGAGCCCAGGGCTCTTTCTCTAAACTTTGAGCCTCTGGGAACTTCTCAAAGCTGCTGGCCCAGCTGGTTCACAGAGAAGAGGGAACAAGGCGCTCACTGCCCAGGCTGGTTCATCCAGACTGGCCCTCAGCTGCAGTTCCCTCTGACAACCCCCACTTTAGGAGACCATACCCATTCCCAGGGCTGCCAGGGAAGGGGGGAGGAAGCCATTCTGCACCCCAACTAAAGGTCCCACAGCCGGCTTAATGCAGCCACTCCTGAAGTCTCACTCACAGACAGAGCTTTCCCCCAAACAGCATTACGGTCAAGAGCTTTGTGGCTGTCTGGCTTGCAGCCACATAACCTCATTAGGTCTGAATTTCTAAATCTGTCACATTAGCATACTTTGTGCCCCACCTACCTCAAAGTGTCAGTGAGGATTAAATGACAAATAATACTACAAATTGGAATGACCCTTTGCAGTCAGCAAAGTTGCCTTATATTTTATTTTTCATGCAATCATTACACAAGCCAACCCAGTGAGGTATCACTGCACCCATTTTACAGATGAGAAAACTGGTCCAACAAGTTCAAAAGACTCAGTCAAGGACATAAACTACCAAGTGATGGAGCAGAGGGAGGGGAAGCCAGCCCTAACCTAAGGGAGCTCCCAAGCTTTCAAGGAAAGTTAACTTTTACTGATTAACTCCCTAGATGCCAAACCCACATTGTAAAAGTGCTTTGAAAAATAAGGAAGAAGGGTTAAAGGCAAGTGAATGACTTCCTTCCTATTCTTCAGAGGCCTTTTATATGCAATTCTCCATCCCCTACCCCCACCAGCACCCCTGGGTGCTGGTGCCCTTCAATGCCCCAGGGCTCCCTGAGTGGGGCTGAAACGCAGCCCCGGATCCTCAGAGGACAGGAGAAGGGGCAACAAGATGCCTCATGGGCTGGAGGCACCCCTACCTGCAGGCATATCCCCCCAGAGCCCTCTTCCCTCTTCACGGTCTCCTCGACCATCCAGGCTTTGTGTGAGGAGCAGGGGCCTTACCTGCCAGGACGTCCCTCCTCTCGAAGACGCTGCTGCCCTGGCTCGTGCTGGACATGGCTACCTTGTTAGACACACTGTCGTCCCCTTCAAAAGGTGACACCCTTTTGGGGATGACCTCGTTCTCTTCCAGTTCCTTGGATCCCATGGGGACCTGGCTCCCAGGCCCCGCCCTCTCAGGGATGTGGTTATCCAGAGGCTCCTGGATGGAGGAAAAGGGGGAGAAGGGAAACACTTAGCACAGGGAACAAGGACATTCAGTCAGGGGGAGATTCTGGTTCTGCCATCTCTCGGGCTGAGCCATGTAGTTCTGGAGCAAAACTTGGCAACAACCTCCCCCAAATTTTGCTGCCAAATCCTCGATCTTATCCCAGTATAATCTGTCCCAGATGGGGAATGAATGAATACTCTACTCTGAGCAAGGGTGCAGGGAAGCAGGTATTCCCTGTCACTGCTGGTCACGGGTGTCTTACAGCAACCACTCTGGAGGGCAGTTTGGCAAACCTGAAGAGCTGCTTGCCCTTCAAGGCAGCAATTCTGCTCTGGGACTCTGTCCTAAGGAGCTAACCAGAGATATTACATGTATGTGTACAAGATGCTTGCTACAGTGTTATAATCTTAGAATATCAAAAAATTATAAATGGTGACCCAACTTTTCCACAAATAAGGGGAATCAGGTGAACTATTATGTGTAGCCAATAAAATGGAATAGAAAGAACATTTACTAATGTGGGGAAATACTCATGGCCACATTAAGTGAAAAAAGCAGTACAGAAGCCGATGTCGATGCTGGGAAATATCTATAAATGCGCAGAAAAGGGGCTGAATGGAAACATGCCCGAGTACCTGCTTGGAGGATGGACTGTCCGTGACTCACAGTTGTGCCCAGGGTCACAGATAAAAGCCTTCTTGCAGAGTGGGGTCAGACCCCACACTTACTCTGCCCATGGGGTCTGTATTTTCTGCCCTCCTAGCAGGTGTGTTATAGAAGGGTGAGAGGGGAGAGGCAGGAGCGGGTAGCTACTTACCAAGGGCTGGATCACTTTAGGGAAGGTATCGGGGTCCTCCGAGTCATCTGTAGGATCAGAAAAACTGTGTGAACATCAGGTCGGTTTCTGTTCGGTCAGAGCTGACTTACAAAATAGTACCCAACTGCTCAACATCCAGTGAGTGACCCTTCCAGCCCCAAATCAGCCTCAGACATCTCATCTGTAAAATGGGGCTTCTAAGACCCGCCTCCTGGCTCTTTCACAGAGATGCATAAGGTGGTAGCTGGGCAGATGTTCTGTCAGCTTCAAAACCCTTGCTCTTGTGGATCTTGTGGATCCAGCGACCAATAGTCTCACCTGGGAGTTGGTCAAAAATGCAGAATTTCAGGACCTACAGAAACAGAATCTGCATTTTAACAAGATCCCTAAGGGGATTAAACTTTGAGAAGACTGGCTCTCATTTACAATCATCATATTAAAATGCTTATTGCGTGCTTGGTAAGTGCTGAGAGCTGTAACTCAGTTCCATCCCCACAGCACTGAGGTGGTATTATTATTCCCATTTTGCAGACTGGGAAATGAGACACAGAGGTCACCCAGAGCAAAGCTTCGAACCCAGTCCTGTGTATCTCCAATTTCTCGGTAGCTCTCTCTGGTCCCACAGCCAGGGCCAGGAGGGCACAGGAAGGCTGTAAAAGCACCTGGCCCTTGGTCTGGTCCCAGAAGGCCTCAATCCCTTCATCTACCTCCACCCTCCACTGATGCAGGGTCTTGTTCTCGGTATCCACTTCCACCCCTGTCCACACATGCCCCCTGGCTTCTGAGCTGGTCATTTGCCTCCCCAAGGGAAGAAAAACACTCTGATCAGTCCCATTCCCAACCTATCCTGCCCCCCGCCCTCACCATGCATGCTCCCAGCCAAAGGGAGGACAGGTTCAGGCTCCTGCTCAGAAAACCCAAAGCCATAAACAACCTGCCCTGGGAAGGTCTTGGGGATAGAAAAGGTTAATCTAGTGCCTTCTGCTTCTCCTTTTTTTTTTTTTTTTTTTTTTTGAGGGGGTGGGGCACTATTGGAAAATCCCCACCTCCAAGTCTCAAGGCCTGGTCACCTCCTGGGAAGTGAGGCCGCCACCCTCCAACCCTGTGCCCAAGGCCTGCCCACCACACCCTCCGCACCCAGGTCTCCAGAGCCGGACAGCTCAAAGTCATCGGGTTCCTGCCCAGGTGCCCCCACGTCCTCGTCATCTGGCAGGGCTCCAGAAAAGTATCGGCCTTCTAGGAGGTCCTGGGGGTCGATGACTTCAGTCTCTCGGATCTAGGGGTCAAAAAAGGAAGCATATCAGCCAACAGCTCCTCAGTGTCCTACCACAGCCCTGGGCTCCCCGAAAGGCAGTGGACTAGGCATTCAGGAAGATATGCTGGGTGGTGGAAGGAAAGGCTGGAGACCTGGGTCCTGGGCCCCGCTCTGCCCCTAACTTGCTATGTGACCGTAAGCAAATCTCTTTCCCATTCTGGTATAATAAAAATAGTAGAGGTGGTAATAATCGAAATATTGATACTGGGGACTCACTCACTAGGTTCCAGGCGCCCTGTTCTTAAAAAGTCTGAGGACACATTGTAACCCTATTTTACAACCAAGGAAAAGCTGGGCATTACACACATTAAGTCATTTTCTTTGGGTAACACAACCAGCACATGGAGTGAGGATCAGACACAGGCTGCCTGGCCCCAGAGTCAGTGGTCCCCATCCACAGGGGCCAGCTCCAGGGACAACACTCAAGGGTTCTTTGATGGTTGCAGCTGATTCACCCCTGGTGGGGAGAAGGTGCTGGCTCCGGTCTGGCCCAGTCGGAGACAACTTTCCCAGCTGAGTCAGACTGGGCTGGGAGAGGCAGGGCTAGCTCACCCAGGCCCCAGGACAACCCCAGGCCAGGGTGGGGTCCAGGCCTGGTGACTCAAGCTGTGCCTAATCTCAGTCCAGAGCTCAGATTTTCAAACATTAATTCAAACAGATCTATTCCACGCTGGCCCTGTGCAGTGCGCAAAGAAACAGTGCCTGCCCTCCCAGACCATCCACTACATCACCCATCAGTGGCCCTCAGCCCCCTACCCCAAGGAGACCCAGATGGTCACGGCAGAATCTTAAGACCACCCCCAGGGAGAGCCTTTTAAGAGCAAAGTACCAGAAGTTCAGGGAGGCAAAGGCACTACAGCACATTAGCTACTCTGCTCCTATCCCTTAGCTCAGATACCTGGAAAACAAAGATCCTTCAACACTCAGAGAGTAGGAGACATCCAAAGTGCCCGCCACCCTTCCTCTAGCCTCTGGGCTCAGGCTTCCATCTGCTCACAGAGCTGCAGCACATGGCAAAGTTCATTATTTCAAATATTATAGTACCTACTATTTGCCAGAAGAGCTGGGGTTTTTTAATCAAGTTCAATACACACCCCTCCCCAAACATCCTCCTCTTCCCCAGACCCCATAACGGTGGGGGGACCAAGCTTAGGATCACGGAATACAGCTGGAGAAACCCAAGGAGAATAGCTGGTCCGGTCCTCCCGATTCACAGAATTGAAAGAAGGGCAGGGACTTGCCCAAGGTCATAAGTGGGAAGGAGCCTGGGTCTCTGTTTCTGACTGCCCCTGGCTGTCCTCCATCCAGCTGTGTCTGTCAGTGAAACGGGGGAAGGGGAGAGGAGTCTGAGAAGGAATATCCGTTCTCAAGATAAGGTTATCATTGCGGGAGAGGCCCAGGAAATCTCCTTCCTGTACTGTCCCCCACTGGCTTCCGGGGAGAGGCAGGTGGAACCAGGCCATCACGCCCTTTTTTCCACCCCCACAAGGGCAATCCTAGATTCCCGGAAGGGAGAGGGTCAGGCTCGGAGGAAGGCAGTGGGCAGGAACCCCCATTCCCCCAGGGCGGGGGAATCTCTGCTGAACGCTTGGCATGCATGGGGGAGGGGAGCCAGAAGGGGTTAAGCCTGGCTGGGAATGACTTCACGACTCGGGAATCAGGAGCTGGGGAGCTGCTGGCGTTGGAATTCCAGCCCCCGCACACGGCCCTGCCTGTGGCTTTGGTTTGGCAGTGCAGAAGGAAGGCTCCCCATCTTGCACAATCTGCCTGTACTGAGGGCAGGGGCCCTGTGCTCCCACCCCCATCTTCTGCTGCAAATTCCCTTAGGGCCTGGGGAGGGGGGGTGTCCTCGGAGGTCTAGCAAGGGTCAGGCCCTGGCCAAACACTTAGCCTGGGGTAGCTCCTCTTAAGAGACCCATTTGGCAGAGGTGGAAAACGGGGCTCAGAGAGGTAAAAGCCACTTGTCCGAGGTCACACTGGCAGAAAGCGGCCACGCTGGACCAGAACCCAAGCGTAGGTCACCTGGGCTTTTAGCCACATACACATCCAAACATGCATGAACTCAACGTGCCCACAGAGCTGCCAGCCCGGAGGGAGCACTGTTAAGTGGGGGTTGGATCCAGTTCCCGGAGGGAAAGAAAAGACTTTGGTCACTTGTTGACCAGGTCTGGACACAAGACTGTGGGCTGTCAGGACACGAAATCCTCAAGGCAGGGGCTAGGATTCCAGCCCTGGGCTCTTCACAGGTTGAGAGACCCTCCCCAACCCTCTTGGTCCCCAGGAGCCAAGGAATGTTGTTTATCCATCCTGCCTTCTTTTAGTGTGTGAAAGTGCTAAGGAAGGTTTTGAAACAACCCATGGGATGAGCACGCGGATGGCTGATTATAATTACCCCAATTTACATCAAACAAATGGAGAGAGGACAGGGGGTTATAAAGATCTTGCAGCCGAGTGGGCAGCAAAACCGCGGCTGAAACCAGGATTTACTCCCAGTTCAGTGCCCTTTGTGGTAGCCTGGTCATTCCTGACCCTGAATTTTTCTGTGGGGTTCACCAGAGAAGATAAACTATGTGTCTAAGGTCATACCAGGGGTCAGCGGCCTGGTCAGGATCAGACCCCTGCCAGACATCTCTTCCAGGGCTCTGAAAGGACAGGATCCTCAAAGGGGGCCCTATGTGGACCCTCCTACAGCAAGACAAGGGGCTGGGAAGCAGCTTTGCAAGGCAGAGCTGATGGAAGTACACAAGAAGATTAAACCTTCCCCGAGGTCCAGGGGCACCTGCTCTGCCCACCACCCCTGACAAAAGGGGAAACTCCCAAGTGAGTAGGAGCCCTTTAAGACCAGACCAGCAAGACAGGGCCAAGCCCCATGGGACTGTGGGTAATTTCCCTCTTTTTTTTTGGGTGTGTGTGTTGGGGTGGGCGTGGCCCTCCCTTCTTCTGCCCTCTTTTCAGACAAGACCCATTCAGTATGGGGTGGCTTTGAAGAACCAGGCCACCCAGCAGCCAGGCCCAGTTCTGACCAGACAGGGACCCCGCCCTGCTCTTGGCTGAGCATGTGGTCTGCTCTCCTCAGCTCGCCCCATTCCTGCCCGGGCACGTGTTCACACACGTGTACATGTGTGTGCATGCACAGGTACCCTCTTCGGTCTCCCTGCATCTTTGCACCTTTCACAGACACACAACAGAAATCACCAGCTGAACGAGGCAGTGGGCTGGGTCCCACAGACCCCGCTGGCCCCATGCCTGGTGGATGTGTGGGGTTGTGGCCTGGGGGATTAAGAGATCCTGGATGCTTCCTCAGACTAGCCAGGGAAAGGAAGGACCAGTAAGTGTTGTTTTGTTCCACAGGGACTAACACCTGCCAACAGAAGGTGTGTCTGAGGTCACAGAGACCAACCCTCTCATTTTATAACCCAGCAAATAGAATAGAAGATGAGGGACTTTGCCAAGGTCACCCAAGCAGCTGGCAGCAGAGCTGGACTTAGAACCTAGTTCTTCCGGCTCCCAGGCCAGAGCTGTCTTCCCTCCCCATCAAGGATCTTAGCAAATCTAAAGGCAACAGCCCTCACTCCAAATACACCCACCCCCTTAGTCCTCAGGCTATGGGCATGGAGCTGGGAAGAGGTCACAACCCTTTCCCAAAGGCAAAGCATGGGGGCTGGGGTGACAGACATGAGCATCCACTACATGCCAGGTGCCGTTCTGGGTTCTTTCTCTACATGGCTCATTTAATTGGCACAGCCCCCGGGATAAGGGGCTCTCTCCATTTTGCAGATGAGAAAATTGAGGCTGAGTTGAGTCGCTCATCCAAAGTCACAGCTAGAAAGTGACAGAGCTGGGATTCAGTCAAACCCAGATCTTCCTCAACTCCACACCCTAACCACAAGCAGGCTTCTCACTGCCACCCATTCACCTCTCCACCCTAATCCTCTTCACCTCCCCATCCCAGCCCCACAGCCTACAATACCCACCGTCCCTGGCCAGGGCTGCAGGGCACCCCTTCCCTGGGCCTAGGAGTAAACAAAGGTGAAAGCGAGAATTGCTTAAACAAAGGAACAGAAACTTGGCGGACTCACCGGGGAGGAGTTCAGGGTCAGGTCTTGGTTAACTGTGAACTGGTGGGTTGAAAGAAGGGAGAGGACAGGAGAGCCTATCCCCCACCTAGCTCTTCCCCAGGGGGGCTGGGGTCAGGGACACACTTGATGCTGGCTTCTTTCAGGAGGTGTGACCCAAAAGGTAACTAGAGAAGCCAAAGTCAGGTGGCGAGGGGAGAGGGCGGCACCCTGGGCTCTAACTGCTGAAACCAACAGTGTGAGTCTAGAAGTTGATTCCCAGCAGAGGCCATTGGCGCAGTCCCTGGCCTCACCCATCCCCTTCTAAAGGGTCGGAACTTCCCCCAGAATGAGCAAAAACTGGGGGCCTTCATCAGGACTCTCCACCTTAGGGTGATGTGTAAAGCCACGTCCACGTGCAAATTATAGTCATCCCACTTCCTAACTATATTTGCCTGGCAGTGTACTTCTTGCCTTGAAGCCTCAGTCTCCGCTTTTGTAACCAGTGCTGGGAGCACCTTGCAGGGTGTTGAGGATTAAGTGAAATACCTTAGTGGCTGCAAGGGCCCCAGCACACAGCCTGGCACATAGCAGGTGCTCAATGAGTCGTGGCTATTATTACCCTCCACCTGCCTTCCCTCTGCCTCCTAGCTGAGGGGATTAACGCTCAAAGAGACAGTCGTGGGAAAAGTTGTCAAAGCAGTTCCACTGCTGGAAAGAAGCTAGGCGGTAGGTGGGGAGGTGCTTTGCCAACTCCAAAGGGACATACCCTATTAATGGGCTATTATTTTCAGACTGAGCAAGAGAAATACTCAGAGATAGGCAGAGAGCTGTCCAAGGTCACACAGCTTTGAGCACCTACCCTAACCAGATAGAGGCAGACGAAGGGCCTTTGTATTTACACAGAAGGAGCAAACGGCAGTGACTACAGAGACCTGAAAGTCTGCTTGGGGACCTGCATCCCCAACATATTCCCTGGTCTGTCTTGAGGACAAAAGAAAAATCTAGAAAGCAAAAAGAAAGCACACATCATTCCATGGCCTGGTGCTCTGGTAGCTGAAGAGTTAAGCCAGGTCTGGGGGTTCGGGCCAGCTCTGCCCACTCCAAGGTCGGGTTACTTTGAACACAATCGCTATGGAGAGAGCCGGGCCTGGCACCGCCAGAGGCCAGCTTTTCACCAACCCCCCGGGGCAGCTGGTTCCCACAGCAAGGGTTCCAGGATCCTGGGGTGCCAGCTAGGAATGTGGGGAGGGGGCTTCTGGAGCCCCTGAACATCCCCCTGCTAGGAGCGATCCAGCACCCTAGTCACTAACTCCTTGTGTGACCTTGGGAGATTCCCTCTCTGGGCCTCAGTTTCCCCACTTGTAAAAGACGGTTCTCAAAGAGACAAGCCTCCCTCTGTCTCGAGGCCTTTGAGCTAAGCTGGGCACCGGGAACTGCTCCGATTACCGACGGAGACAGCTGGGAGGGGGCCGGCTCCCTCAGGGCCTCAGAGACAGAGGTGCATTGAAGCTGGGGCTTGTAATCTAGGCAGCAGATCCGAAATCCCTGCTGGATCCACGGCCGGGGAGGCTCTCAAGTAGCAAACAAGCCTCCTGTGTTCTCGAGAGCAGAGTCGACAGCCTAAGCCACTGCCTTGTCTTGGCTGATTAGATCAGCCCTCGGGGCTGGCTTTCTGCCCTTCCCAGCCTCCCCGCCACCTGGGACACCTCCGCTCCAGACCTGGTCAGTCTGTTCCACAGACGTCTCCTGGCTGGGCTTTCCCGGCACCAGGAACGTCCCCACTCTGAGTGACCACTCCAGCCACTTGTCACCCTGTCCCCATGCCTGCATCCGAGTGGGACAGCCAGTCCTCACAGGCTCTGCCACTGAACGGCTGGGCTCCACCGAGTCACTGTTTCCACACATACCAGCTGCTCCCTGCCTCCCCTTTCCATTACCCCAGGTGTCACCTGACTAGCGGCCTCTTCCACCCTGTGCCAGAGAAAACTGGGGCAGCCGAGCGAGCAAGCAGGGCCAAAGGACGGGGGAGGGGGAGATGCTGGGGAAAGCACCGAATAGGAGGGCCTGGCATGAGAGTGGGAGGGGGACAGGGGAGGGGGTGACAACCACAGAAGGTCAAAGCTGGAAGGAACTATTAAGATTAAATGACCTTTTGGGAAGTCCTAAAGCCCTTTGAAATGGATGAAAATGTCTGAGCCTCAAGAACTGTAACACAATTGATTTATATTTTCAAGGTGTGCAGACATCACCTCTCCAAAGCCAGCACTTTACAGTTTGCTAAACACCAATCACAATCCTTGAGTGGCACAGGTGTCAACATCAATGTTTTATAGAGGGCACTGGGGCCCATTCTGGAGAAGTGACTTATTAACTACCTGCGAGTCCTCAGACTGGCAGAGCTGGGACCAGAACTCAGGTTCTTCTGGCTGTGAAACGTGCCCTGCTTTCCAGTTACCCAGTTTCCAGCAAACAGGGAGAGAAAGGTCAGGCAAGGTGCAGGAACGCATCCAAAGGTCACCAGAGAGTTAGTCACAAACCAGGCCAACAAAGAAGTCAGGCTTTTTCTTCGCGTAGGGTTAAATCAGGCCCCAACTGTTGATATTCGCCACCCACCTCCTCCTCCTGCGCTAGGGCACCACGCAATGAAAACGTGTGAAAAATGAAGACTGGCTTTTCAGAACACTGTGCCTTTTCCGTCCACCATTAGCCCCAGTTCCCAAAGCCCAGGGTGATATTTGCAATTCACTACCCCTCTTTAACGCTACAAACTGCCCCAACTCCTGCTGAACGCCATCCCGCAACACAGAAGGGTGACCCTTGAGTCCTGGGCTGTGTCCTGGGTGGTCCTGTAACTTCTGCAACCCTCTGGCCCCCTCTCTTCCAGGCTGCAAACGGCTCAGCATGGGTTACCTGGCAATCCAGGTGAGGGGTGGGGCTTTGGGGAACTGGTTCTTGTTTAAATATAAACCCATCCGATAATCAGCAAACAGCCTACTTCCAAGATCAACAAATAAGAGATTTGGGCTCCATGAGTCCCACCCTATACTCCTCCCTTCCTAACTCGCAGTTGTGGGCAGAGGGGCGGGAGGGGAGAAGGTTTTCGGGTGCCCTGGGGATGGAATCTTCAAAGGTGTAGGACCACCTGGCATCAAGGCGCAAGGCTGTCTGGGCAGGGCAGGGAAGGACCACCTAGGAACCCCTGCCCTTCCCCCACCAGGCATGGAACCAGGTGCCCTTACTTGCAGCTTTGTTGTCCTAATTAAGCTTCATTACAACAGTTTTACGACCTTATAGACAAAGAAGCTGAGGCTCCAAGAGCTTGAGTAGCATGTCCAAAGTCATGCAGGTAGTAAGAGCACTTGGCAAGCCTGCCCTTCTTCAAGCCAATACGTTTCAATGCCCCAGGATGCAGTAAGGGCTCATCACAAAATTAGAGAATCCTGCAGGCAAATCAAAACGGGCCTTTTCTGATTTTGCCCTATGAACTCAGACCAACTGCAGACTCAGTTTTGCTTAAAAAAAAAAAAAAAAAAGTGCTATCTGCTCTGCAGAGGTCTGAAGACCAATTTTGTGGACTGGTTACACTCGACACTGTCAAAATCCATACACAGGCTAGGGGCTGGGAAGGTTTGGCTCCTTAGTGCAAATGTTTCCTTGATGCCCTCTCAAGGTCCTGGACACTCAGATGCTGACACTAGCTCAAAAGACAAGCCCACCCCAACTCCCCTACCACAAAGCCATCCTACTGACCAAGGGACCAAGGGATTGAAAGGAAATGACTGACTCAGGTACCCATTTCTCCTCCAGTGACTCACAGAGCTCTGTCCAGCCTCCTTCCCCGATTTTAAGCATCCACTTGGAAATCACACTCCGCCCTCCCTCTCCCACCCCCGTCCAGTGCAATTCCCCAGGGAGCTGGGGCTGGGAGCCCAGCCTGGCTTTCCGACTGCTCATTCAGGCCGGCTCAGCACTCCACGTCCTTGGAAAAGCCTCTGTTTCTAGGAGCTAGGGATGGCAGGAGCTGAATGCCCCTGGCCCCTTCTCTTCTGGGGACTTGTTTAGACTCTTTACCAAGGAGGCCAAGAAAGCTCTCCTCCCATCAATGAGCTTTCAGAGCGGGAACGACCCTTAGAGGGCATTGGTCCAACCTCCTCATTTTAGAGCTGGAGACACTGAGACCCACAGACCGGGCATGGTTTTGCTCAAGGTCACTCAGAAGTAGTATCCAAGGCATCTAACTTCGAACTCAGCAGATTTCCTCATCTGGAATGTTCCCTGAGGATGCTCAAACCAAACACCTTGAACTAAGACCTGGTTCTGACCTTGGGCAAGCCACTACATTCCTCTGAGCCTCAGTTTCCTATAAAATGGAGATAATAATAACTACCTTACAGCATCATTGGGAGATGCTCCTACTTGTGATAAATATCCCCAGTGCACTTTTAGAATGAAGTTACATGGATGAATGTATCCACTTGTACAAACATTTCCTGAGTCCTAATGATGAGACCCGTATTTCAATAAAAACAGAGCAGAGTTCTTGCCTTGAGTGGGTGGGTGGGAGGGGGGACTCAGAACATGGTGGGGTAGAAGAATTCTCTCATCATCCATGAGTTTCTGCAAGGGAGGGAGGGAATGCCTTAGATTTCTTCATTGTTTCCATAGTCCCATATTCACAGCAAGTTCTTAGTTAATTACTAATAGATTATCAGAGCTGAAAAGGTCTCTCAAGACCATCCAAGGAAAGAGAACTTCTCCCAACTTCGCAGAGCCCTCCAAAGTGTAATCCAAATAGTTCCCTGGTGTTTGTTAACTCTCTCTGGGCTCTGAGAGGTCCCAAGAGCTCTCATGGGCCACTCAAGGATCCTAGATCTCCCCTGGGCTTCCGTCCCCACTCTAATTTTGTGCAGTCAAGGAGAGAACTCTCAAGCAGACCAGAAGCATCTTTAAGCTTTAAGTACACCCGGTAGGCAGGAGACACTTCCCCAGAACTGCCTGGGCCTGGAGCCAAGTCAGTGGGCTGTGCCCCTGGGCAGCAACACCTCAGGGGACGGGGGGTGGGGGGGTGGGGGGGGGAGATCCAGCTCCCAAAACAAGGCTGCCTTTAATTGGCCAGTGAGGGAGTGGCAGGAAGGCAGAGCAGGGGAATGCTCCCAGCTGGACAGGAAGAACTGGTTCAGGGTGGCAACCCCCACCAGGCAGAGGAGGGCAGCTGGGCACACAGCCTGGGCTTCCTTCCCAAAACCTGTGGCACCAAGGGGGAGGTGAAGTGACACCACCCAAGGAGAGGAAGGCAGGTCTTTGGATTAAATCTAAAATTTGGGGAGGGGCCCCAGTAGCCCTTTTGGACAGTGATTGCATGGCCAAGATGCACCCTGCCACCCCAAAGTGGTACCATTTTACCTCTCAGTCCCCTCATCTGTAAAGTGAGCATAATATACTCTCCACATCCTAGGGTTTGCACCAGACCCGGCATAGAGAAAGCACTCACTAAATCATAACTGCTATTAGCAAAACCCTCTACCCTGGGCCTGCAAAATGGAAAGGGCAGACCAGATCACTACTATGGTCAAAGCCAGCTGTAACGAGGTCTGATTTTTTCCGGCCACAACCCGGGAGGAATGGGGAAGGGGGCGGAAAAGGAAGCCCTGTGACCCAATTAGAGGTAGAAGGTCTGTGACATTAGCCAGGAGGGGGAGAGCTGAGGTCAGGATGAGGGAGATGGACACCTCTCTCAGCCTGAGAGCTGCCCAGGGCTGACTTCTCCCTCAGCTGATCAGTCACTAAAGGCGGGACTGACAAAGCCCCCTTCCCCCAAACCACATCCTTCTGACTACCCCCAGGGCAAAGCTGTCTGCTCGTCACCCTGTAGCAGCCCCTGAGCTGACACTGGCATGTGACTGCCTGTGCGGTGACCTCAGCAACCTCCTGAGTCCTTTCCTCTTTTCCCACATTGCCCAGGCTGTCTGCTGGAACCCCACGCCCCCTCAGCGCTGAGGTCAGAGGGCGGCATCAGGGAGGTAGAGGACTCAGGTTCTAGTCCTAGCTCCCGCCACTAGCCTTTTGGCAGGATTACCCTTGGTTTGGGGAAGTTATCACCCCACTCTGGGCCTGTGCTTCCTCCCACCTCAGAATTTCTTGAGGCCTTCCAGCCCCAAATCTGAGCAGATTCAAAACCAGTCTTGAGGTACCGGGGAACGAGAGACAACAGCAGCCACTCACACGGTAGCAGAAGGACTAGGAGTTCAGAGGTAAGACTTGAAAGCCTGCCTACCTAGGTTTGATTCTCACTCTGTCCCCTCATTGGCTGTGTGACCTTGGGCAAGTTACTTAACCTCTCTGACCCAGGACCATTTATAGTTTAAGAGTAGTAATTGGTAGGGTTGTTATGGGAATTAAGTGAGTTGACAGATACAAAGCCCCTAGAACAGGGCCATGCACAGAGTAAGTGCTATATATTTGCTATCATCACTGCATGCCTGGAATTGTGCTGGGAGGGCTATGGCTCAGTATATGGCTCATTCCTCTACAGGAGTCTGCCAAGCAGAACCAACTTTTCCTTAAGTAAACACTGGGGAGCAGGAGCCCCAGGGTTTTTAGAGGAATTAACATTAATGATTAAACTCCAGGGACTCGCCCCCCCCATCCCACCCCCCAAAAAAAGTTGGAGCTAAAGGGCAAGAAGAGGGCACAATGCCCTGGCTCTTGGAGGGCAGGTCATGTCTCCCAGCAATTCCTACGCCCCCAGCTTCCCAAATGAGATTGCCTCCCTCCTCCCTGGCTGGCTGCTGGGATGCATGGGGCTTCTGGTGGGCCAAGCCTTTGTAAACCATACAGATTCCAGGGGGCAATGAGAAGAGAAGGCTTCTCTCCTCCAGCCCCCTTCACCCCACTCAAAGTTGGCACTGCAATTTCCCCATCTGTGTTCAGCAAAAAAAAAAAACACTCTTCTTACAAAACGCAGAAGCTCAACACCTGGGCAAGTGCGGCGCCTAAAACCACCCCTCCCACCCGACCAAGAAGGATCAGAGTTCCAACTCTGAAGGGAGGGACCCTAAGAGGGTACTAGTCATCTCCCGCCCCCCTCCCCGATATCCTTTGTACAGATGGGGAAACTGAGACTCAGAAGGGGCAGGGCCTTGCCGTAAGTTATAAGTCACTGGCTGAGCTGGGGCCAGGAACTGAGGTCAGAACTCTGTCCGCCACTCCGTGCGTGCGAAGCGGGGCCCCACAGACCCCTACCCCCCTCTCCCGCGTCGGAGTACACGCGACGCCCCCTCATTCTCAGGCCATCTCCAATTCTGGAGTTGCCCGCTCTGGGCGCCCACAGCAGGCGAGCAAGGAGATTTAGGGCTCCGAGTCTGCCCCGGGATCGCAACCAGGGAAGCGGCAACAGCGTGGGGAAGAGTTGACATCGGCTTAGTCACGTCCGAGCCTGGAGCCTGCGGCGGGGCTGAGGCCAGGGGAAGCGGGAGGAGCAACAGACCCCGGGCGCACGGCGTGCGCTGGAGCCACCCCGGAGACCCGGATCCTCCCTGTGACCCCAGAGCGAAGTTTCCAACAAAGTTTCCCTGGCCTTGGCGGCTCCTTGGGGGTAGCGAAGGCAGACCTCTGAGTACCGCCACCCCCATCCCACGCTCCCAGGAACAAAGGAGGTGCCGCTGCGCGGGTCTGTCCCCCTGGGGATCTCCAAGCACCTACCGACTCCGCGGCGGCCACAGGGACGCCTACGAGGAGCAGCAGAAGCAGCGCGAGCTGGCGGGTGGGGGCCATGATAGGACAGTCCGGAGGGGGCGCGCAGGCGGTGGCGAGTGGCCCGGGAGGGCGCGCGGCGCCTCTTATAGGCGGCAGCCGGCCCCGCCCCGGCCCACCCCCCGCCCGGAATTCCCCAGCGAAAGCCGGGCCTCCGGGCGCTGCCCCCGCCGCGGAGCTGGAAACCCCGAGAGGCCAGCCGCGTGCGCCCCGGCCGGCTCCCACCCAGCCCCTAGTCAGGGTCATCCCACAGCCCCAACACGCCTTATTTAGTTCATTCGCTGCTGGGCAGGCCCCCAAGGATCTCCGATTTAGAGTTGGGGAAACTGAGGACAAGAAATTGGTAGGGCTTGCCCAGGGTCTTCAGTTTAGAGCAGCGCTCTTTAAACGCGGCGCGCTCCCCTCTGAGGGTCTGGAAGACATTCCGAATGGGACAGGAACACGGGCGAGATGTTTATTGAGGGTTTTGTGGGCCATAGGGGCTCTGTCGAAACTGCCCAAATTCTACCATTACCGCTCAAAAGCAGAGAGAGAATACTCAAAGGAATGGGTGGAGCTGTGTTCCAATAAAATTGTATTTATGGACACTGAATTTGAATTTCATATAATCTTCGCATACTCTTCTTTTGATTTTTTTTCAACCATTGAAAAATGTAAAAATGCCATTCTTAGCTACAGGCGATTCCAAAACAGGTGTCGGGAGGAATCTGGCTTCCTGGTAGCCAAACCCCTGTTTTAAAAGATTCCATTTCTCGATTTCGAGCTTCCTGAAAAGTATCTTTCTGAGAACTGGCCTGCTTGTTCTCTTCTGGGGTATGTCCAAAAGAACCATGTGTGTCTACCTTACCCATCCTGCATCTTTCTACCATGCACTGTGGGAAAGGGTGGAATAAAATTCTTGGGGCCCCAAGTATAGGTAATTTGGAATTACGGGGAAATGTCCTATGATAAACAAAGCACCAAAGCTGCCTAGCCTTGCCTCTCCCTGACTTATATATATTTATGTTGAGAGAGGCTGGCTTTTGAACGAGGGTGTTCTCATGTCAGTCAACATATTATGAATTCACATACTTGGCAGAGTGCAGAAGTGGGAGTGACTTTCACTCCTCCAGCCCCTGATTACTGTCAAAGAACGAAAGTCTCCTGAGGCGGAGAGCCTTGACAATAAAGCAAGATTCAAATGCTGATCATATTTTCCTCACAGATTTAAAGGTATGTGGTTATCTTCAGTTATTCTGAGAACATTTCCCTAGGATTCAGACAGAAAAACAACAACAGAATTTGAGAAAATGACTGCATTTCATGTCAGGATAACAAATATTTTTGCAAGTCACATGGTTTGCCATCTTTGCATTCCACAGAATTGAGGGAGGACCCAATCTAGTTGTCCCTAGATAGATCATTAGAAATCATTTTGATGATAGATCACCATGTGGAAGTTTTCTCAGCACTGACAGTCAGTGTTGGGCTGGTAAATATTTAACAATAGTCTGGGGTGGCAGGGTGGGGAGTGCTAGCCTGTAGCATTTGCCAGTTTCCTTGGTGTAAATACTCATACCATGACTGATTTCAAGCTACCAAGGTGATATCACTGAACATGGAATCGGGAAGAAATGAGCATTATTTCTACCACACAAATACAATAGGCGTAAATAACCTCAAGAGTACAGATAACAGTAAAATGTAGTGAAATAATTAGGAAGTGGGGTGTTTTTGAGTATTTATTTTCTTTGCTTTCAATATTATTTATTTAATTGTAAGTTTATATAATTTAATTTTTAGCAATAGTTATGTTTAATGACTGGCTCACAAAATTCCTAAAACTTGGCTCTCGTGAACCAGTACAAGGTGGCATCAGCACACTACTGCTTGCTAGCTATAAAAATGAAAACAGCTAAAACCTATCTCTTGCTAAAACCTATCTCATTCTAGCATAAGCAATATTCATCTGGGCATATGTGAGCTAATTGGGGAGGAAAAATTACCCCATCCACTTCATCAAGACAAGTATTTCCAACAAAATTCTACTTTTTCTGTTTAAAAATTTATCAAAGTTTGTAGGACTGCTTTCACAGGTGCATATATCGCACACAACAAAATTATCAAATAGTACATTTTAAATATGTATAATTTATTGTATGTCAATTAT
This sequence comes from Choloepus didactylus, assembly GCF_015220235.1. Taxonomy (NCBI): domain Eukaryota; kingdom Metazoa; phylum Chordata; class Mammalia; order Pilosa; family Megalonychidae; genus Choloepus; species Choloepus didactylus. The sequence goes on from NC_051325.1 coordinate 49,074,012, forward strand.
ACCTCGATAAGTTGTTTAAACTTTTGTGTGGGGCTTTTCTAAAAATTATAATATATTTACACTGCTTTAATCCATTCTGTGGATTCCAATGATAGTTGTAATGATAGAAATTTTGAATACCCAATTTTATGGTCTTAGAAAGTAAAATAACATTCCATTTATATATATTTATTTATATATATTTAGGCAGAGAAATATGAGAGGATCATTGATAAGCCTTTTAAGCATAAAGATATAGTACATTATGATAATATTTTGTGGTGAAACATGGCATGCAAATTTGAGTTCGAGTAGAAAAAGGAAGGATGTAAAATTTCTGACTGTTAAAGAAGAGTCTGTTCATGTATTTTTTATATGAGGGTTGTGGGTATCAAATTGCTAGGGTATTTAATTCAACTGGATCTGTTTAAAAGAATGATGTAACTGTTTTATTTTTAAGTGCATGCACTCCCAATATGCAGGAAATTACAACCTCTGCAACTATTTAAACTTTCGATGAAAAATGTCCTTTAGTGAGTACGCTAGCAAAAACATTGAAGACTGCTAGTTTAGACAGTCAGTGGAAGCCCTTCTCTAAACTGATCCTAACACCCTGGAATTAAGGAATTAATTTTTCCCTCTCCAAGTTCTGAGTATCTTTCTGAAGGCATGTAACAGTTTCAATATAGTTATTTGTGGATTTGTGGGTTTTGAAACTGGCATACTGGGATTGGGCACTGGGGTGGGAGGTGGCCAAGGTGTATGAACCACATGAAATTTTATGCAAGATGGAGGGCTCCTCTGGAAGATATGTGACTCTATGTAAATTTTTCTGGGGCAGGAAGGCTTCAGATTCTCTCTTTAGATCCTCAAAGAAGTCCTCACCCCAAAAAGGTAAGAAGCAATTGTACCAGATCTCAAGGCTCTTTGAGTTCTAATGGGTTCATCTTTGGTTCCCAGAAAGCATGGGACAGAAATGTAAGAAAAAGAAAGGAAAGAAGGAAGGAAGGGAGGGAGGGACGAAGGAAGGAAGGAAGGAAAGAAAACAAAAACACAGGTTTTAGGGCCAGAAGTCCTTGGTTCAAGTCCTGGTTCCAGAGCTTGAGTGCAGGGAATTTTGCAAATCACTGTCCTCTGTAAATGAGGGAAAATACCTACCTCTTGGGGTAATTAGGAGAATGAAATAAGGTAAAGTGGTGGGCACACAGCGCACACTCACCTACGTTGGCATGTCTACCTCTTCAGTACCTTCTTCCCCCGAGATGGAGTAAGTCTGGGGGATGACATGGGCCAAACACTATATAACCTCCCTTGAGCTTCCTTTCAAGCAAAGGGAAGTGATTCAGAGAGTCCACCCTAAAGCTCAAAAAGAACCTGAGACCCAGCCTACAATGAAGGGTGAAGCTGGCCCTCTCCCCATTCTCAGATCTCCTAGGCCAGAGCTGCCCAAGGCTGGGTTCACACCTGGAGCATCTGGAGATACCAAGCCCAAAGTGCTACAACCAGTCCTGTCCAGCTCAAATGTCTCCTCCTGTAAGCCTTCCCGAGTCTCTCACTCCGTCCTTCTAGCTCATCGCTCCCTTCCATGGGGCTCCTAGTATTCCATCTGCCTCTCTTTGTGTAGGCATCCCCTGCTCCTTTACGTTAGACATAGAGGTTAAGACCACAAGCTCCAAGGTCAGAGAGATCTGGGCTCTGGTCCTGGCCATGTGACTGGGGGCAAGACACTTTTATCTCTTGGGTCCTCAGTTTCCTCATTTTTAACTTGGGGGTCTTTATAGTCCTTATATCATAAGAGCACTGGAAGTATGGTATCCACCTGGCATATAAATGTTATCCAGTATTATGTCCCCAGAGGTGTCCCCTGTAAGAGTCTCAAATTATTCCCCTTCTCAGCAGCAGCTCACACACAGAACATGCCAGGGTACAATGTCACTATATTCAGTGGGGAGAGATTGGGCCATGGGGCTTTCTCTCCCAGGATGACACCAGCTCTCTCTGGTCTTCCTTGCTCTGTGCAAATCTCTCTCCAGTTCCGGGAAAGGACAGCCTAGAATTCCCAGAAGCCCTGTAACACCTGGCTACTGCCTTGCATAACCATAGACACTGATAACACTGGGCTCTGGAAGGGCCCTCTCCACACCAACATTGCAAGACGGGCAGACCTGAAGCCCATGCTGTGAGCCAGCCTCCACCAGAGGTATTTGAAAGAATTCTAAAAATAGCCGGACCCCCTCCAATCACTCTTTCCCCTTGCTTTGCTTTAATTTTTTTAATAACACTTTCTTTTCCTGACATCATGTATTTATTTCTTTACTTGGTCATCATCTGATTCCCCCATCCGATATAAGCCCCATGAGGGCTGGGACACTGTCTTGTTCATGGATGTATATCCTGGCATCCCGCCCAAGTTCTGGCACTAGTAGATTATTTAGTAAATGTTTGCTGTATGGATAAATGGGTAAAGACCATTTGGATGTTTTTCCTTAGGCACTCAGACTTAGCAATTTGCTCATTTGGTCATATACCCAATAAGCATTTGATGAATACCTTCTATGTGAGAGAACTTTTGATAAATCTTTGTGACCAAGACATTGTTTTTGCTCTTGAGTAGCTCTCTGATTAGTGGGGACAAGTACAATAGCTGCTAGTAGCTAAGGGCCTAGCCAATGCCAGCTTCTGGGTTTGTGATACATGCATCTTCTCTGTGTTAGATCTTATGATCACAAGGAACCGTGCCTTACTCAGAAATCCTTAAGAGAAAAGGGCCTGGGCGCTGTTAGAAGGATACAGGAGAGCTAAAAAAGGTTAAAGATAAAGAAAGGAAGATGTTGCGAACTGAGATGACTCTAGGGGTTGGCAGACTTACCTCTCTCTCTTGAGGCCTGTGTGCTCCTTGTTTGAGACTGTCCCTGCTTCTTCCTGGCTGTGTGTGTGTGTGTGTGTGTGTGTGTGTGTGTGTGTGTGTGTGTGTGTCTCTCTCTTACTGGCTCTATGTTCTAGTCTAAATTTGGGGGGCAGCCAGTCTGATTGGCTTGGCCAATGGCCTTTGTTACCTCCTGGAGTGAGAGCCTTCAGGCCAGACTACTTGTGTTACTAGTTGATCCAGAAAATGAGTATGTAGCTTTTAACACAGCCTGAGCAGAGGCATGTGTGGTTAGAAGGGAATTTTTGAGCACTGGCCTCACTCTGACTCTATGAAGTTGGTAGCATTATCCCTATCTTACAGATGAGAAAACTGAGGCTTGCAAAGGAGAAAGTAAAACAAAAGCATAACAAAGCTGCCCCACCTGACCTGAAGCCATTGCCTTTTGACACTGAGATTTTTGGGTTGGTGTGTCATGCAGTAAAAGCTGAGTGATACAGGAATCAAACTCAGGTTTCATGAATTCTGTTTACATCACCACATGCTGTCTCACTGTGCTTATAGCCCTAACTCCCGCTCTCTTCACAAAATCATTTGGAAGTGTTCTATCCCCCAGAGGAGGATGGAGGAAGCCACTGGATAAAAGGATGAGAGATGTGTCCCTGAGAGCCTCCTGCACACTTAAGCTCACACTTCTCCTCCAGCTCCCCATGTTGGCAGCTGGAGAAAAGACACAGGTAATAAAAGTTCCAACCATTCAGAGAGCTTTCATCTATGATTTGCATCTGCACACACCAAACCGTCCCAGAGGCTAGTAAAGACTGGGGCTATTACAACCATTTTACAGTCGAGAAAACTTAGGTTCAGAGAGGCGAAGTGACTTGCCTGGCTTACAAAGCTTCATCTAAAACAGATCCCTTGGTTTCTAGTCTTTCCACCATGCTCTATTGCTTGATTGAGACCATCATCTGAGCACTTAGTATATGGTTTGCACAGTGCAAGGTGCATTACAGGCCACTGCTCCTGGGGGCTGGAGTACAGCAAGCAGGACACTTTGAACCTCTGCTCATCACCCCACTCTACCAGACCCTCTCCTGAGCTTTGCTTTCCCCCCCAACTTTCTCTGCTTCCTTGAGTCCCTTTTCCCAGCCACACTCCAACATCTGGTCAAGGTGGAGATAGTACAAATGTTTTCCAGATGCCACAGAAATCAGAACCTGTTCTTTGCAAACAACAAAAACTTTTGGCACAGCAGAAAGGCAAAAGGGTAGGGAGGTAAAGGACCAAGGTCATAGCCTGGCTCTGACATTTGGTTTACGTGCAGCTGTGAGCATTTCACTTCCCATGTCCCTGGAGAATCCTTATGTGATGTCACAAGGTCCATTACAAATACTCTATGTTCACTCTGCCTGGTACACACTTCCCCTGGCTAATTCCACTCATCTTGTAGGTCTCAATCTAAATGCTTCTTCCTCTGAAACACCTTCCCCTGAGGATACCATATGTTCCCCCCAAATTCTTTTCCATAACTTCCTTCATAGTATGTGCTATAATTTTATGTTTACAATTATCTCTTTCTCTTCTTGCTTATTGTGTATCTCCCCTCTAAATCATAAGCTCCCTGAGCGACCCTCTCCATTTTTTCATCACTGAATGCCCAGAGCCTATCACAGTGACTCCTGCACAGTAAGCACTCAATAAATGTTTGTTGACTAACTGACTTAATGAATGAATGAACCAATCTACCCTGCTCAACATACAGAGGTGCTGTAAGGTGATGATGAACTGTAAACTGGAAATTCTTGCACGAGAGTTGATGGCTGTAGTCTCCAATCCTCCCTTTGCTTACTCAGTTCCTGCTACACTGGCCTTTTTGCTACTCCATGATGATGTCAATCTCATTCCTGCCACAGGGCCTTTGTACTTGCTTTCTTTCGATCTGGAATGTTCTCCCCAGATATCCAGTTGGTGCAATCCTTCACTTTGATTCAAGAAGATCTCTACTTAAAAGCCACCTCTTCAGGGAGGTGTTTGCTAAATGCCGTTTCTGAAGTAATTCCTCTCACCCTCCATTCTTGTCTATCCCCTTACCCTGTTTCATTTTTCTTCCTAGAACTTCTCACTACTTGAGTTAAATTTTACATTGTTGATTGACTTCTTTATCTGTCTGTCTCCTCCAAGAGAATGTAAGCTCCAAGAGGTCAGAATTTTTCTCTTTATTTACTTTACTCATTTTATATCTTCACCATCCAGACCAGTTCCTGGCACATAGTAAATCCTCAATGAATATTTACCAAATGAATCAATGAATGAATGAAGAGGAAAAGAAAGATGAAGGGGAAGAGTTTTTCTTCTTAATTCAAAACCCTGAGTCTTTCAAGGTCAGAGCAAGGAATGATTTCTAGGTAGGGGAAGGGGTTACAGCATATGGTAGGATCTGGAATCAAGGTAAGAAAACCTGAAAGGGTAAGGCAACTGTTTCAGAAAACCTCACCACTCTCCTTCCTCTACAGGGAGTCTTAGACCTGAGTAACCAAACCCTGGAAAAGAGATCCTTATTTAAGAGAAACAGCACCCTCTGCTCAGAGGCCCAGCCAACCCACCACACAACATCTGGGAACTGAGTGTGAGTCATTTCCTTCCCTGAGCCTTAGTTTCTTCATCTGTAAAATGGGGAAAATATTCATACCTACCCCCCAGGACCACTGGGAGGATAAAATGAGAACATGTAAGTGCAAGCTGTATGTAAACTGTAGCGTCCTGTGCACCTTTTTAGTGTGTGGAATCTGACTGACCTGGGTTCAAGTTCCAGCTCTACACTCACAGGCAGTGTGGCCTTGGGTAAATTGTGTCCCTTTTCTGAGCCTCAGGTTCCTCATCTGTCAAGTAAAACTATTCATAGTATCTATAACTCACAGCCTTGCTGCAGAAATTAAATAAGGATTAAATGAAACAATGTAAACATCGGCATGCAGAAAGTGCTCAGCAAACGTTCCTCTCAAAACACAGATGGGCATGCAGCCTGTAGAGCAGTCTGGGTAACAAAGGGTTCTCAGTCTGGGGGAGAAAACAGGCAGCCATGAGTTCTCTCTCCAGTTTTCCTTCTAAGAGAGGAACTCACTGGCCAGAGCCCAGGACTGTCACCAATGTGGAGGACAGGCAGCCAAATGGTAGCCTCCCACGTGGAGTTTCCAAAATATGTGATCACAGAGTTGCATAACCTGTCTCTCCTCTGAAGTGTTTTCACCAAACATTCCCAGAAAAGGAGTACGTGAACAGGCAGCGAGACAGCCTCAGTGGGGTGGGAGGGTAGGGAGAAAGGAAGAAGGGAGGGTGCTGAGAAACCTTGGGAGTGGGGAGGTGGGACTGGAAAAGGAAGGCAGCACATACCTGAGCTCCTACTATGTGCCAGGCAACAAACTGGGCTCATTCTGACACCTAGCTAAATCCTTGCCATAAATCTGAGAGATCAACTATTACCAGCCCTACATTCCAAGGGAAGAAATAACAATAATAAATATTGCAAAAGTTTACATAGCACTGGCTGCTCATCAGGCAGTGGACTAAGTACACAGTTGCTCCTCAGGACAGCCCTGACCTGGGTATTATTCTGACCTTGATTTTATAGAGGAGGAAACTGCGGCTCAGAGAGATTAGGTGACTTCCCTAAGGTTGCTCAGCAAGAGCAGAACCAGGATTCAAATGCAAGCAGGGCTCCAAAGACCATGGCGTTGTGCTAGGACATTTCTCAAGGGACTCACAGGGGTGGATCTGGAAAGTGACCCCAGCAGGGGTTGTCCTTACATGCTCACAGTGGAGGCCCAGTGTAGCAGTAACGTAAGTGACCAAATGACCAGAGATACTCCCCTCCCCTCCACCCAGAGGACAGTTTGTCCCAGTCTGTGGCTATTCCTTATTCTTCCTCTGACCTAAAGTTTAAAATTTCATTCATAAATTTGGAACCACAAACTCAGCAGTGTGGGAAGGGCCCTTGGAGACCATCTATTCTAGTCCAACCCCCTCGTATTACAGATTGAAAAATCCCTGAGGCCCAAAGAGAGCCACAGACATGCCAAGGTCACACAGCAATTTTCTGTTAGACACAGGAATTGGTTTGGGGTCAATTGCAGATCATCTTGTTCCATTGTTACCAAATGTGGCTGCATCTTTGAATCACTTGGGGAACTCTTTAAATATACAGATTTCTGCACTCTGCTTCTGGAGATTCAGACTTTGGTTTGCAATAAGGCCCCAGAATCCAAATATATAAAATGTTCCTCAGGGTGGAAATTGGAGTTCAAGGCCCCTCTTTTATTTATAGTTAAGGATACTAAGGCTGTGTGACTTGTCTCCAAGGTCACACAGCAAGCCAGTGGGACTCTATCCCAGGCTTTGTGATCCGAACCCAAAGTTCATTATCATTCTCCAACCTGCCCACAGTCAAATTTCCAAAATGGACCAAGGGGCTGGCAGAGTTGCTGTGGTTTTCCCAAATTCCTGGTTTCCTTGTTGGACCCAAATTGAGACACAGGATGGTGCCCATTTCCGGGGCTCAGTAGATGGTATTGCAAGATCTGAAAACCCAAAGGGTAAAGGAAACAGCAGAAGGCTGATCTGCTGGCCTGGTGGGGTTTTCCCAGAGATGAGCTCTAGGCTCCGGGGATGACATCAGACACCAGCTATCCAGCTGGTTCCAAAGCCTCTAGGCTTCATGCTACCTTAGTTTTCCATTTCAGGAGTATAGGTGGTGACAGCCTTCCCTGTGGGGGAGAAGATAGACTGGACAGGACCAGCCACGACAAGAGCAGGGTGGACTCCAGGGAGAGCCACGCATTCCAGCACCTAGCAGGCAGGCGGAGCTGCTTGCAGGCATTAAGCCAGACCTCTGAAGCACTTTTCCTGAGGCTCTCCCTGCACCTCTCCCTAATCCCTCACCCCAGGGCTATCCTAGCAGAGGAATTCACTGCTCCAATTCCAATTCCCACTACCCTACCACCTGACTAATCCATGGTCTCCTTCCTTCCTTTCTTTTCTTTCCTCCTGTATGGGCATCTTGGTGTTTGGAGTGAGATGTCCTTGGTTTGAATCCAGGCTTGGCTTCTTATGAGCTCTCTGACCTAGGTAGAGTCACATACCCCTCTCTGAACCTCAATTTTCACATCTTAAAAAGGGGATAACATCTACCTTCTGGGATTGGAAGGATTTAACAAGATCATCTAGGCACTTAATAAAGAAAAGATATTTTCTCAGAAACACTCTAGCATGTGAATAATTGTTGGACCAGAGGGATTTGAGTATCTATTTGTTCAACTGAATTGAGAAAGCCAAAAGAATGGCTGAACTGGAAAGCACCTCAGAAATCTTTGGGCCCTCATGACTCCAAACTGCAATCCAAGCAAACTGTTTACAGTATTTCCAAATGATAAGGGAAATCACATACTTATCCTCCATAAAGTCTCAAGTTTCTTTACTTTTGTCTGGAATTGTTTCAAGTCACAATGATAACAGTATCACATGCTGTTCAGAAGTTCTGATTGGCAGTTACATGTCTTTGCGAAGTTTTTTTTAAATGGGAAAATAATTAGAGAGTAGATTAAATGTTGGCTATGCTAATCTTGTCCAACTCCTCATTTCTTAAACAGAGAAGTTGAGGCTTAAAGAAGGAAGTGGTTTGCTTGTAATGCAGCCAGTGAATGGTAGAGCTGAATCTAAAACACAGGTTTTTTTTGTAGAACCAGTTACTTCCTCTCCATTCCAGACAGGGAGAACCTAGGATCAATGAAGTTGAGGGGTTTTGGTTTGTTGTGGCAAGAATGAAAATGACTCATCAATTCACTGTTCCCTTTTCTGTTCTTGATTCATTCAGCAAATATTTACCGACTGGCCATACTATTGAGACTCAGAGTAAGACCAAGATTAAACAGTCATGACTACAGGCAGAATCAGAATTTGCACCCAGGTACGACTTCAGAACCTGTGCTTTTTCCACTGGATACCCACATTACAAAAGACCCACCACTCTGCCTTTCTGATATAGTTAGACTGTGCGTGTCTGGGGACAAGGTTTCATTTGTACGTGTCGTAACCCTCCTGGCACAAATCAATGCTGAGAAAACTACCGCGGGTGTTGGAAACAACCTTAATGCCAATCCTGCCATTTCCACTGGCTTTATATCTTTGACGGAGTATGTGGCTTTCCTTCTTTAGTCCTGAGTTGAATCATCAGTAAACAGGGAACACTAGTGAATCATGCATGTCAAAGAGCTTATAGGTTCATTTCAAGTTATCCCAGAATCTAACTAGGGAGAATAAAACAGTGAGAATATCTAGGCTGCAAATAAAGTCAACGTTTATCACCTCGCTAATACCCAAATCTGTCTCGCTCTCCCATGGCCGCCCTTCTTTCCTCTTCTCTAGCTGTCGTCCTTTTGGTCAAGATTCCCCTCTAGAGGGCACACAAGCTCTACAGCTTTTCCTACCTCACTTCCGTTCGTCTTCACTCTTCATTCTGCGCATGTGATTACTTCGTTTCCCGACAGCGTTTAGCTGGCTTAGCCAAAGATTGCACCCACTACGCTTGCGCAATATTAGCCCCGCCCCCTCTACCGCCGTCCCCGGAAACGCTTCCTCTTACGCGGCACCTACCGCCGCCGCAGTCACTGGAGTTTTGACTCTCTAGGCCTCTACGGCCTCTCCTCCATGGTCCTGTCTGTCAATACAATTCCGGGGCCCTGTGGGGAAGTCCAGGCCGTGCTCCGACTTTTTGATCCTCGAGCTCGTCACTGGTGAGTGAACCCCGGAGGAGGTGGAGTACGGGCGGAGGCCGAGCAGTTGGAACTTGCAGGATTTCCCCTCACTCTGGGAATGGGTCTGTCCGTCCCGCCCCCCTCCCCTCACCCCCGGAATGGGCTCGTCCCCTCCGTTGCAGCCCCTCCTCCTGGGCGGGGTTGTGTTGTCATGGTGACGGCAGGCTGGCTGAGGCCGGGCGCTTGTTCCCACAGGTGCCGGGGCGTTCCGGGGCACATGGCGCGGCGGTGCTGACGGAGGCCCAGGCGGCGGCTGGGCCCCGCGGGCCGGCATGGCGGGCCAGTTCCGCAGCTACGTGTGGGATCCGTTGCTGATCGTGTCTCAGATCGTCCTCATGCAGACCGTCTATTATGGCTCGCTGGGCTTGTGGCTGGCGCTGGTGGACGGGCTGGTGCGCAGCAGCCCTTCACTGGACCAGATGTTCGACGCTGAGGTAGGATCCCCGGGCCGGCGCGGGCTGGGCTTGCCTTCCCTGAATGAGTTTTGTGGTCCTACATTATTAGGCACCCTAACAGCTGGGCCACGTCTCGCTTTATGGCCCTGGGAATGTAACTTCAACTTTCTGAGCCTCAGCTGCCCCATTCATAAAATGTGATAACTGATAACAGAGAGGCAGATTGGTACAAAGGAAGAAGCCAGGATATTTTCATGGAACAGGCCTGCATTCCAGGCAACTCTGATACAGTGACTTAACTTCCCTGAGCCTCAGATTCTTGGCTGTCAAATTGGGAAGGGGAGTATAAAAGAGCATTCATGGGGTTACAGTGGAAACAGGCTGAACTTTGGAGTGAAACAGACCTCCATTTTAGTTCCATTTACTAGCTATGTGACCTGGGTAAGTGTTGTCACCTCTCTGAACCTGTGTTCCCATCTGCAAAATCATTAGAGTGATAGCAGAGAGAGTTGTGGGAGTTGGGAGACCTGGGATGGAGTCCTTGCTCCTGCTGCTTATTCTCTGGGTAGCCCTTGGATAAGTTATTATCCAAAAAGGATAATAAGAATAAAAATGGCTTTGCAAGGCTGTGAGGATAAAATGAGATAATAGATGTCAGAGACCTTTGTAGCTGACAGTATTGTGCAGATGTTTGGCATTCACAGGTGGTATGAGATTGCACATCCCCCAGGTACCAGTGGTAGCCTCTTAGGAGCCTCTGTTCTCTTGGGAAGGGCATGTGGGAATCCTGGGCTTTGTCAAGAGCCACCTGATGCACACAACCTGACTTCTTGCAGATCTTTTCTTGAAGAGCAAGACAGTAAAGATTTTAGGTCACAACTATTTAACTGTGCTTTTGTAGCACAAAATGAACCATAGACAAAATGTAAACAAATGAGCATGGCTGTAACTAAAAACAGATGCATGGCCTGTGGGGCTATAGTTTGCTGACCCCCTATCTAGACCTTACTCTTGTTAGTATATCACTTTGGGCAGGTTACTTCACTTCTTTGAGCTCTTGTTTCCTGCTCTGTAAAATGAGGATGGTAATCCCTTCCCACCTGCTATGAGGGTCAAATGAGATTCCATAATGGATGTCTGTGAAAACACCTGGTTTGCAATAGATGAAGGGGCCATTGTCTTCTGTGCTTTGGGAAGAATGCTTGTTCCTTAGGAGGCCTGCTGGGATCCTGGAGCTCTGCCAAGTCACTTCTCCAGTATATTTCCATTTGTGATTCTCCCCCAGATCCTGGGCTTCTCCACCCCTCCAGGTCGGCTCTCCATGATGTCCTTCATCCTCAATGCTCTCACCTGGTGAGTATCACGTTTTTTTTGTTTTTTGTTTTTTCATTTTTATTGAGATTGTTCAGATACCATACAATTATCCAAAGATCCAAAGTGTACAATCACTTGCCTCTGGGTACCCTCATACAGCTGTGCATCCATCACACTTAATTTTTGTTCAATTTTTAGAAACTTTTCATTATCCCAGACAAGAAATAAAGTGAAAGATGAAAAAAAAAAAAAAGAAAAGAAAAGAAAAGGAAACTCTAATCCTCCCCTATCCCTAACCAACCCCCCTCAATTGTTGACTCGTAGTATTGATATAGTACATTTGTTACTGTTTATGAAAAAATATTGAAATACTACTAGCTGTAGGATATAGCTTGTAATAGGTATATAGTTCTTCCCTATATGCCCCTCTAGTATTAACTTCTAATTGTATTGTCATACATTTGTTCTGGTTCATGGAAGTGATTTCTAGTATTTGTACAGTTGATCATGGACATTGCCCATCATAGGATTCAGTTTTATACATTCCCATCTTTTGACCTCCAACTTTCCTTCTGGTAACATATATGACTCTGAGCTTCCCCTTTCCACCTCATTCACACACCATTCGGCGCTGTTAGTTTTTCTCACATCTTGCTACCAACACCCCTGTTCATTTCCAAACATTTAAGTTCATCCTAATTTAACATTCTGCTCATACTAAGCAACCACTCCCCATTCTTAAGCCTCGTCCTATATCTTGGTACCTTATATTTCATGTCTATGAGTTTACATATTATAATTAGTTCCTATCAGTGAGACCCTGCAATAATTGTCCTAATGTGTCTGGCTTATTTCACTCAGTATATTGCCCTCGAGGTTTTGTCATCAACCCATTTTTTTTTAATATGGTTTTGTTCACTCACCATACATTCCATCCCAAGTAAATAATCGATGGTTTTGTGCATGGTCATACATTTATGTGTTCACCACCTTCACCATTATCTATATAAGAGCATCTACATTTCTTCCACAAGGCAGGAGGGAGAGTCAAAGAAGGTAGAGAGGCAAAAGAAAGAGGAAAAAAAAAGACAGCTAGGAAGCAGCAAAAGGAAAAATAACCTTAAATCAAAGTAGAATAAAGAATCAGACAATACCACCAGTGTCAAGTGTCTAACATGCCTCCCCTATCCCCCCCTCTTATCTGCATTCACCTTGGTATATCACCTTTGTTACATTAAAGGAAGCATAATACAATGATTCTATTAGTTACAGTCTCTAGTTTATGCTGATTGCATCCCTCCCCCAGTGCCTCCCCATTTTTAACACCTTGCAAGGTTGACATTTGCTTGTTCTCCCTCGTAAGAGAACATATTTGTGCATTTTATCACAATTGTTAAATACTCTAGATTTCACTAAGTTACCCAGTCCCAGTCTTTATCTTTCCTCCTTTCTTGTGGTGTCTCACATGCTCCCCACCTTCCTCTCTCAACCGTATTCATAGTTACCTTTGTTCAGTGTACTTACATTGTCGTGCTACCATCTCCCCAAATTGTGTTCCAAACCATGCACTCCTGTCTTCTATCACCGTGTAGTGCTCCCTTTAGTATTTCCTGTAGGGCAGGTGTCTTGTTCACAAAGTCTCTCATTGTCTGTTTGTCAGAAAATATTTTGAGCTCTCCCTCATATTCAAAGGACAGCTTTGCTGGATACAGGATTCTTGGTTGGCGGTTTTTCTCTTTCAGTATCTTAAATATATCACACCACTTCCTTCTTGCCTCCATGGTTTCTGCTGAGAGATCTGCACATAGTCTTATTAAGCTTCCTTTGTATGTAATGGATCGCTTTTCTCTTGCTGCTTTCAGGATTCTCTCTTTGTCTTTGACATTTGATAATCTGATTATTAAGTGTCTTGGCGTAGGCCTTTTCATATCTCTTCTGTTTGGAGTACGCTGCGCTTCTTGGATCTGTAATTTTATGTCTTTCATAAGAGATGGGAAATTTTCATTAATTATTTCCTCTATTATTGCTTCTGCCCCCTTTCCCTTCTCTTCTCCTTCTGGGACACCAATGATACGTACATTATTGTACTTTGTTTCATCCTTGAGTTCCCGGAGATGTTGCTCATATTTTTTCATTCTTTTCTCCATCTGCTCCTTTGCGTGTAGGCTTTCAGGTGTTTTGTTCTCCAGTTCCTGAGTGTTTTCTTCTGCCTCTTGAGATCTGCTGTTGTATGTTTCCATTGTGTCTTTCATCTCTTGTGTTGTGCCTTTCATTTCCATAGATTCTACTAGTTGTGTTTTTGAACTTTTGATTTCTGCCGTATACATGCCCAGTGCTTCCTTTACAGCCTCTATCTCTTTTGCAATATCTTCTCTAAACTTTTTGAATTGATTTAGCATTAGTTGTTTAAATTCCTGTATTTCAGTTGAAGTGTACGTTTGTTCCTTTGACTGGGCCATAACTTTGTTTTTCTTAGTGTAGGTTGTAATTTTCTGTTGTCTAGGCATGGTTTCCTTGGTTATCCAAATCAGGTTTTCCCAGACCAGAACAGGCTCAGGTCCCAGAGGGAAAAAATATTCAGTACCTGGTTTCCCTGCCGGTGTGTCTTGGAAAATTGCTCCACCCTTTGATGCCTCGGGTCACTGTGTTTTTCTGCCCAGCAGGTGATGCCTGTTAGCCTATAATTCTTGACTGGTGTGAGGCAGTATGGCCGTGTTCCCCCATGCTCTGGGGTCTGGTTCTGAATGGAAAGGGCCCCACCCCTTTCCTCCTAGAGAAGACAGAGCTCCCAGGTGGAGGTCATTAGCATTTCAATGGTCTCTCTCTCTGCTTGTGCTGTCTCCACCCTTCCCGGAGTCACAGCCCTGGAAACTGAAAATGACTGGGGCTTTCTCCACTGAGCCAAGAAAGAAACAGATAGTCCCCTTCAGACCCAGTCCAAGGCGACCCTCTGGCTCTCCCAGGTCAGTCGTCACCCAAAGCCTCTGTCTGTTTTTTGGGGATGTGTACCTGTAGTGAGCAGTTCACACTCACTACTTAAAACCCCAGTTGGAGCTCAGCTGAGCTATATTCACTTGCTGGGAGAGAGCTTCTCTCTGGCTCCATGAATCTTTGCAGCTTGGGCTATGGGGGAGGGGGTCCCACGACTTGGTTCCACAGGTTTTACTTACAGATTTTATGCTGTGTTCTCGGGCATTCCTCCCAATTCAGGTTGGTGTATGATGAGTGGATGGTCTCATTTGTCCCCCTGCAGTTATTCTGGATTATTTACTAGTTGTTTCTGGTTTTTTGTAGTTGTTCCAGGGGGACAACTTAGCTTCCACTCTTCTCTATGCCGCCATCTTGCCCCTCTCGAGTATCACGTTTTGCTATCCAGCTTTTTGGGTCTTAGTTCTGGGACTGACTTCCTAAATCTGTACATGGCTGGGCATTTCTTCTTGGGGAATGGTGGATTAAAGTGGGTGGTAGAGGCCAATTCTGGGACCATCCCCAACTTGGGGTTCTCTCCATAGCTGTTTTGACTTTGCTGGAAAGTCAGCTTCCATCTTAGATCGCTTCCCTGAAAGGGAATTGGACCTGAAGTCATGAGAACTGTGTTCTATTCTTGGTCCATCGGTCAGTGGCCAAGTTGGCCAAGTTACTTCCCCCCTTTCTGGGCCTTGAGCTCTTCGTCTGTACACTGAAGGGTTGTACCAGGTCACCTCTAAGATCACTCACAATCATTGCCTGTCTCTTGAGAGACAGTTTAGCACAGTGATTAAGCTCTCGGGCTCTGGAGGCAGGCTTACCTGGCTTTGAATCTCAGCTTTCCCACCAGTCTGGTGACCTTGGGCAAGTTACTTAATGTCTAAGCCCCTGTTTCCTCATCAGTAAAATGGGGCTAATAATATTACCCACTTTGTAGTTGTCAGGATTAAATGCATTAAAACACAGTGAGTACTTAGCACAACGTCTTACACATCATTACATTCCTGACCTCCACTGGAGATTGAAAACTGGTGGATTAACTTTGACCTCAACTTGGCTCCCAAATATGTTCTTTTTGGCTTACACAGATGTCAACCTACACCTGGTGTTTAAAACATTTTTTTACTTAGTTGAAAATCACGGTATTTCATATAAAAATCCAGATTTCTGGCTTCTCTTGAAAAATGATTCCAGGCCAACCTTCCAGCATGAAAACATTTGCTTACAGGCAAGTAGCTGTTACTCCCTTCACTTTAAATGAGACATGTATACTTCAGGGTGCCACAGTCCCCCCTAATCCCTAAGTTCCCCTGAGTGACAGTTACCCTTTATCATCAAGCTTGTATTTTTGTTTTTCTTCTACCCAGTCTGATGCACTCTCAATATTCCCTGCCAGGTTCCTCTAGGCACCTGATATTGTAACCCTTGCTTCATATTTATCTTGCTGGCTTCTGCGCTATGCCATTGTCATAAGTATCCCCTCCCCCAAATAACCTACTCTAAGGCCAGGACAACCCAGTGACAACTCGCTGCTGTCCTCTTCCCACAGTGCCCTGGGCTTGCTGTACTTCATCCGGCGAGGGAAACAGTGTCTGGATTTCACTGTCACTGTTCATTTCTTTCACCTCCTGGGCTGCTGGTTCTACAGCTCCCGTTTCCCCTCGGCGCTAACCTGGTGGCTGGTTCAAGCCGTGTGCATTGCACTCATGGCTGTCATCGGGGAGTACCTGTGCATGCGGATGGAGCTCAAGGAGATCCCCCTCAACTCAGCCCCTAAATCCAGTGTCTAGAATTTGGCCCTTTGGACACCCTGCTGTGTGCTCAGACCCTCCAGATGAGGTCCAGCCCAGGTCTGAGAGAAACCCTGGAAATGTGAAGTCTGTTGGTATGGGAGAGGCAGTGAGGTCCCACCAAGAAGGCAGTTTGCAGTCAGGATCACAGATGCAAGAATGGCCTCTGTCTGCTGAAGCCCTTGGTGTCTGGGAGGCCAGGAATGGGGCCTCTGAAGTAACAGCAGAATTGGAACTCCGTCATTCTTGAGCCACCGTACCTGCCCAAGGATCTCTGATTGGAACAAATCACTCTTCTAGTCATCTGTCTTACCTCCCTGGGACACCTATTACCTTCACCATGTGACTGAACCACAGCTATTCTGTTTGGAAAAATACTTGGTTTCTGGATCCATAGCCACAAAGTGATGTAGGTACAAAGTAATAGGCTGCTGTCAGGGAGAGGTTGGCAGATGAATGCATCAAGCACAAGGAAAATGCACAACCTGTGTCCTACCACATGCCTGTGTGCGCATACCCATGAACCCAGGACTGGTTTTCTTCCAGTTCCCTCAACTCCCCACCCTACTGGCATCTCAACCTAGCAGGCCATAGGCCCCCAAGACGAATCCCAGCATTCCTGCCAGTTTAACCCTCGTAAAAGTGTCACTGCCTGTTCCCTGGGATTGACCAGGCACCCCAGCTCCCAGTGGACCCCAGTTCTGGCATCAATTTCTTTTTCATATTTGGAGATCTACAGTGGGAATGGATGATGGCAACCCAAAGACAAGAAGCCTCACCTTTCAGCCTGGGCTGTGCTTATGTGCAGAGGGACAAAGGAATTTGCCACTAATTTTCCTTTGGGGTGGAGTTTACTCTGTGAAGGGCTTGCAGCTGTCCTTCCTATGTACATAAATACAGTATTTTCCATGGTTCTGCCTGTATACTTACTTTGTAATGCCATGGTTGGGACTATGAGAGATCAGAACAGCCAGGCAAGGTTGCTGACAAGAATGATTAGGCCACCTTTTCCTTTCCTGAGCCTCAAAGTTAGACCCCCATTTGGTTAAAATTCTCTTTAAGAGCAGAAACTCTTCAGTCCCATGCCTTCCATCTGCAGCCTCCTCTGCTACCCCGGGGTGAGCTGCTCTGACCCTCTGAACCTGTATCCATGGAACTCTCTGGTCTCTCTAGACACACTTCTGCATTGAAACCATCAGTGTTCCTCTTTGTTTCCTCTAGAGCCTGCCCAGGAGAGCTGACAGCTTTCAGCTTTTGGTTTTATTATGTCTACACAGATGAGTTTTTTTTAGCCTCTTGGCTGTCAGCACTTCAGAGGAGGGAGTTGAAGGTGACAGGATGAAGGTTTGAGAATTAACAAACCTTAGTAATGAGGCATCTTAGTAAGTCAGGGTGCTCTGGCCAAGCTGGAAATAAGCAGCTTGTTAATGAGATTCTAATTCTAGTTGCAGGACCCAGGAGGTAAGACCAGCTGGGATGCTTTCCCCTGGGTCAGAGGATTTCCTCCCAGACTCCACAAAGTCTAAAGGCATCTGAACATTCACATCTTGTGGCTACTGCCACAAGATGGTGTTCAACCACAGCTGAGTTATAACTCAAAATAACTCAGCTGTTGTTGGAACAACTTTGGTAGATTCCTTTAAGGGCTTGTGCCCATTCTTTTGCATATCTTCTGTGATGGCAAATCTCTCTCCTTTGAGTGTTAATTTGATTTTGGAAACTGCCAGAAGTTAGGGGAGCCAGTTTTTTTTGTTCAACAATATAGTGTCTGAGCAGAGTGACACTTGGGCATCAAAAATATGACCCTAATGAGATTTTTATGACTTCTAAAATGACAATGAAGACAATTTCTGAGTTCCAGAGATGACTGGGCAATAGCAATGGGATATGTTTGTCATTTTAATATTAATAAAATAACAGCTATCGAGTGCTTAATAGGTATCCAGCACTGGGCAGAGTGCTTTATGTTTCCTTTCTCATTTAATCCTCACAACAGCCCTCTGAAGTAGGAAATATTATCCAAATCTTACAGATGAGGAAACGGGTTACCTGTTAAGACCTGAAAGAGCCACCATGTGGGCTCCAGTCATGACATTAAGCAGCTTATTATTCTGAAGAGGACGATAATCAGGGATGTATAAGATCTGATTGGTTAAGCAGTCTTTATCACTTTGTAACACCTTTCTACCCTACTGTATTGTTTTAAATACTGAGGATATATGGCACTTTATTAGCATTACTGGCCCTCTAAGAAAAACTAATCTGCAGTACATTATATATGGCCACAGGTTTCCAAGTGAAGGTAGAAATGTTTTTATTTCCAGAGGGTGAAGGATGGTACCTAGGTCGGCAAGCTACCTCAGGCCTACTGCTGAGTTGGTGTATCTCTTGGCTTTCCGGGGGTCTGAAATTTGGACTTTCCCTTCATCCTACCTACTGACCTGAACTGGGCCCATTTGGGAAAGGGGTAGAGACTTACACATAGCTGGTGCTCAAAATAGCTCATAACCGTGAAGGAGGACAGAAAAAAGAGAAGGATATTTGGCTCAGAGGGTGCTTCTTACCCCAGGTTCTAAGCAGCCCAGTCCTGACCAGAGCCAAATGAGGCAAGGATGGTAGCCAGCAGACACTGGGGGTGAAGTGGAAAGCTCCAGGTGCCCTTGCATCTTGGGAGTGGCACAGTTCAAATAGGTTCTCCTGGAAGCAGAGTTTCCTGGACTTCTTCCTCAATGACCTCTAGATCTTCCTTCTGGCAATCCAAGAGGGCCATCAGTGCTCGGGTGTGAAACTCCTCCCTGTGTCTGCAGCTTAGGGGCCACAAAGTTTCAGGGGTGGGCATCTGGGGACCTGGGATAGAGGAGTTAGGGGTGGATTCAAGGCACAGGAGAGGCCCTCTGTGGAGAGGGAGTTAAAGCCATTGCCTTGCTTGGGGTTTTCTGTAGGAAAGCAGCAAAGACTGGTGAAAACAACACTGAGCCAGGTGGAGGTAGGAGGACTTCAGGGTTTTAGTTTCTTTTTAATTTTTTATTGTAGGAACATATATACAACTCAGAACTTCTCATTTTAACCAATTTCAAGTGTACAATTTAGTGGTATTAATTATATTCAGAGTTTTGGGCTACCATCACCAATATCTATTATCCCAACTTCTTATCACCTCATACAGAAACTCTGTACCCATTAAGGAGGAGCTGATTTTTATCCCTGTCCTGCCATGCCTGGAAAGTCAGAATTATAAAGGTTCAGTGCTGGAAGGCTTGGAGAGCAGGATTGAGTCCTGGCTGTGAGACCTTGGATAAGCTCCTTAACCTCCTAGGACCTCAGTTTCCTCATTTGTAAACTGAGGATAATAACAGTACTTATTTCCCTGGATCATTGTGAGGATTCAGTGAGATGCCTCAGCATTGTGCCTGGCACCCAGGATGTGTTCTATAAATCCAAGCAGTTACAGCTGTTATGCCACCTCCCATTTTACAGAGACACCTGTCCTCTGAGCTTCAGTGTTTTCAACTGTTAGATGGGCAGATATGCTTGCCTGTGATATAGTATCAAGTGTTGAACTCCTGTGTGTCATGCAGTACAAAGTAACTTTTATATATTCTCATTAATCCAGTGAGGTAGGCACCCTTATCTCCCTCATTTTGTAGACAAAGAAATTGAGGATTAGGAAGTACACTTTCCCTAATATCCCACAGCAGAAACCTTGTACTCTTCATGTTCCAGTCATGTTTGAGGGGGCAGTCTCAGGAATTCAGATACCATGTTAGCAAAAGTTAGTGAATGTGAACATACACTTGGCTTGTTAACACATAGCTAGTTCCCTGAAGGTGGGTAACTGCTCATTAGTAAGCAGCCGGGCCTTGGGACTTTATTATGGCACAGGGCCAGGGAGGAGGCGTGGAAAAGGCTAAACATTTGTTCAACACCCCATAAATGCTTCGCCTACATCGAGCCTGGTTGCTCAAA
Source organism: Choloepus didactylus (assembly GCF_015220235.1). Taxonomy (NCBI): domain Eukaryota; kingdom Metazoa; phylum Chordata; class Mammalia; order Pilosa; family Megalonychidae; genus Choloepus; species Choloepus didactylus. The sequence continues at coordinate 49,094,095 of NC_051325.1, forward strand.
GCCCTGTAGTCTATATATTATAAACAGATGAAAGTAGGCCCAGAGAGGCCATGTGACTTGCATTCAGTTCTAAGCTCAGATGCAAACACTTTAATTTTCCCCCCATTTAACTGTTGGGGAGCCCTTCCTGGGGACAGTCTACTCCGATCTCTCACATCTGCAATCTCCTCCCCAAATTAAGGTCTTACTCACTGACTCCAGAAGAGGAGCCTCTGATTGAAGAGGTTAAACAAATGGAGGGTAATAGTGGAGAGATCCCAGTTGTGGGCTTGTGGGGGGCTGGGTCTCCCGAGGCACAAGTGCCAGAGCATTTGGGGATAAGGCTAGAGTGCACTTCTGGGAGTCACTCACCCGCACACTGCCCGCAGTCTCGCTGTCCCGACCACACCCTGGTCACGCTGGATCCCAGCCTCAGCACAGGCAGGGAGGCCCCCAAACACTCGGAATCATTCCCCGTGGACAGCCCGGCACAACTCCGGCTCCTTGTGGGGTAATGCCGAGAGGTGCCAATCTCGCTGAGGCCCACGCTTCTCCGTTCCCCACTCGCGGCGCCCTGGGCGGTTTCCCACGAAGACAAGTGCGGTGAGGCCCCCAGAAAGTGTTGTTTTTTGACTGGGGGCGCGTTGCCCTGATCGCCCGCTGATTGCACGCGCAGGACAGAAGCTCACGCGAGTGGAAAGTGCCTGGCAAGGAAGATCGCGTAGAGGTTATTTACGAAGGTTCATGAGAACGATGATGCCAGGAGGGGAACCGAAATGGCGACTGCTCGGGAAATGGGCTGGAGTGCAAGCTGAGCGGGAAGACAGCTTGACGGGCAGGTTACTGGGGTGGAGACTGCGCGGGTCGGGAGCGCAGGTGGTAGCTGCGCGAGAGGAGATTGCGGGGAGGTGTGTGTGGGGGGCGTGCACGCAGGGAGAGCGCGGCGCCCAAATGTTTCGGGGGAGCCGCCAAGGCCTCGGGTCGGCCAAGGAGTGGTGGGGGGCAGTGGTGGCGCGCAGCTGCCTCACGGAGACTGAGCAGCAGCGGTGCCGCGCCAGCACTCTCCGCTCCATGGTTCCGCTCAGGCTGGTCCACGCAGCCCCAGGCCGGCGGCGTTCGGTTTTCTGCTGGCACCCTCCGGACCCACCCAGTCACGGTGCCGAGCACCCGTGAGGAGGAGCTGTGCGAGCGGGCGGGTGAAGGGGGAGTCCCTCTCATCGTTCTCCCTCCCTCCCAGTCTGGGGTTCTCCCGCGGTGGCTCCCCTCTCTTCCGAGGCGCCCACCCGGCGCTGCCTGCCTTGAGGAGGAATATGGAGAATTATAGTGTGCCTCAGGAGAAACCCGGGACCCCTCGGCTTTCCTCTTTCCCGCTGCGAGTATAACGCCTGTGGCTGCTTTCTCGGGGAGACCCCGGCCCTCCCAAGGAAAGCTGCCCTCCACGCCAGCCCCCACCCCACGCCCCTGGAGGGCGGGAGAGGTCGCCCGGGGCTTGGAGGGAGGACGTGCTGTGTCACACTGGAGCAGTAGGACGCAGTGCCAACGTCCCGCCTCACGCGCTGCTTGCCGTGCTCTGTGACCCAGGCGGGGCATATTTGGGGTCACAGCTGACCCAGCTTACTGACACCTGACGCCGCAATAATCAGGGAGCGATCGATATGCAAGACGGGTTGGATGCTCGGGCTATCCCGCCAGGCGACTCCTGGGCAAGCTGTCATTGCGCCTTTCCCCACCGTTTCCGGCCCCGCCACTTCCTAAGCGTGTGAGCCTGGGCAAAGCACCTTTGTCTCTGCCTCGCGTCTTTCTTGGCTCCTTGGCTCGCAGGGCCATTGTGAGGCGTCTGACACCCAGGAAGCACACGACAAATGTCCCCCTTCTCTGACGATGTAGAGAAGAGGGAACCACTCAGCAGGCCAGCTCGCGGAGGTGGGGGAGGGAACAATTCAGTGGCTTCTTGGTCCGGAGTTCTAGGATGACCCCCGCGGGACCTGGGGGTGAGGGCCTCTTTTTTCTCATCCTTCCCTGCCCCAGACAAACAGGCAGAGCCAACGGTAGTATTCCTCAGTGCCATATGGGAGATTGTATTTGCAGACTCGTGAATCTTCCCGCCCATCCCTCGCGTTCAGCTGTTTGCGCGATCCCCGCCCTCTCGTCGCACCTTGGTTCCATCTAGGGTCACACCACCTGCGAGCAGAAACCTCGATGTTAGGCACCAAGACCGCCCCCAGGGGGCGCTGCTGCACGCGGAGAGGGAGCAGCGTCCCGGCTCTGCAGTGTCGGGCAGGTTGGAAACGGTTTGGCTGAAGGGGAAAACTCCCTTACAGCGGACCCGCAGGCTCATCACCGCCTTCCTTTCTTGGGATCTCAGTTCTCCCATAAGGCAGCTCGAGTATTTCTTTTCCTCTTTTGTTTGCTTTGCTAAGGAACTTTTCTAGAGTAAATCTTATTGGAAGCATGAATAAATAAAACATACATGGAGAGTGAATTTGGTCTAAGAGGGAATGGAATAGGGCAGAGCCCTATTTGGCCACTCCCATTTCCTTCACCCCAAACTGGGAATTGCTAAACCTTCTACTTTGACCTCAGACTGAGATTCTGAGCCTTGACAGCCAGAGCTTTCCCTCCTGAGGCTTTCAAGCAATGGGATGACCCACCTTTGGCCTCACTTCTATTGCCCCATCTCTCCCAGAGACCCTAGTTGGATCCTGAGAGACCCCAGCCTAGTCACTGTCCTGCTGCGTGGCCTGGGTCAATGACTTCCCCCTTTCTGAGCTTCCCTTTCTGGGCATGAAGGTGGGGCCTTCCAGCACTGCCGGCCGTCTCCCCCAAGCCGTGGAGATCCTGAGCCCTCTGTCTCAGGCCCCACTTGAGGCCCACATCTCACCCTGGCCTGCAGCAGCCGTGGTCACACCCTGTATAGATGGTACATAGGCAGCTCCAGTGAGGCAGAGCAGAAGCGGGTGCAGCAGCGCTTAATGCAGCGCAGGGCGGAGGATCTGCACATCACCCGGGGCCCTGGGAGATGGACTCGTGTGGGTAGACCCTCAAACCAGACCCATTGGTTGGCTGCATCCAGCTGCATCATGTCCCCCATGGGAGTTCTGTGGTGGTGGGTCTTCAGGAGGATAACCCGGGGTAGTTGGCTCCCTGAGGCCTCAGTGTAAGTGGTCAGGCTATGACTCGTCGACGTCCTTGGGACCTCAGGCTCCACCTGCTCTTCTTGTGGTGGCACTTCTTCGGGTGACATCTTTACCTTGTCTGCCACCCCCGACTCCACCTTGGGACTCAAATCCTCGGGCTTCATCTCATTAGGTTCCTCTATGAACTCTAACTTACTGGACTCCAGTTTCTCCTTGGGACACTCATCCTCCTGGAGCTCTTGATTTTGTTTTACTTTACGGCAGACATCATCCCTAGCAGGGAGAGGAAAGGCAGTCAGCAGAGCGAAACTAAAGACTTGGTCCTCTAGCCCTGAGACAGTTGCTCAGGGGAGCCTGTTAAGAAAGCTAGAGAGAATGAAAAGGAAGTTTTCCACTCCCTAGAGGCTGTGTGCCCAGTGGTAAGGGGTGTGGTAAGTATGGAAAGAAAGGATGTGAGAGGTTGGGGGGGTGACAGGCAGTGACTGGTAGGCAGGACACCTAGCAACAGGATATATATAATTGTGTGTATCTGCCACTAGGTCAGTGTGCTGCCTCTCTGGACATCAATCTGAGAGGGTGAACTACTCCACTGTATTGTTTTTGCTTTTTCAAAATTGTGTTCTGAGAAAGCTTAGGGCTCTTAGGGCTCTTTGGAGGGGCGTCAAATCACCAGCCCCACCCCCTGCCCTGGGAGGAGCAGAATGAGAGCAGGGTACCCCCTCCCCCGCAACAACAAAATTGGGGCTTGGGGACAGATATTTGAAGAGGTTCAGCTTCTTTTAAAAAGTTGGAAAACCATGGGACAGATGTGGGACAGATGTCCCTGTCCTTCCAGCTCAGTGTTTCCTGAAGGCCTGAGTCTAGGAGGCCAGAGCCAAGGGAAGAGCCCAAGAGGTGGGGTTAACCACAGGTATTCAGTGCAGGAAGGAGACTTTCCCAAAGGGTGACTGCCAGAGATCGGTTCCCCTGCAGAGCCCCCAGGGGCAGCACTGGCCTAGCTGAGTGTGTGATGGGTGAGGTGAGGCCTCAGACTCAAGATAAAGACAATACTGATGACAACAATGGTCACCATTGTTGGGGTGTCCCCTATATGTCAGACCCAGGGTCCTCACAGCAGTTCTGCAGAGGAGGAGGCTGTGCAGCGGCAGAGTGGTTCTTAGATCACAGGCTTTGGAGATAGACAAAGTGGGGTTCATATTCTTCCACTTCTTGCCATCTGTATGATCTGGGGCAAGAAATGTAACCTCTCAGAGCCTTAATTTCCTTATCTATAAAACTGGGATAATTCTGTCTAACTAGTAGGATTGTTGTGGGGAATGAATGATATAGGAAAATACTTGTCAAGTGCTTAGCACAGTACCCAGCGCTAGCTAGCCTAGTGAAGGTTAGCTTTCTCATTGTCCTGATGTGACTTATGAGGAAACTGAGCCTCACAAGATTAGCTAGTACTCAGAGTTCAGGGCCAGTCTGCAGGTTGTGTTGACATGAGTGGGGGAGCTGGAGAGACCCCTCTTGCTCAGTGCCCCAGGTTGTGGGTAGTCCCCTACCCAGATGATTATGACCATGGTGTCAGACAGCAATGGCGTTAAATCCCCACTCTGCCACTGACCGGTCAGTTAGCTGGGACAAGTCACTTTACTTCATTGGGCCTCAGCCTCCTCATTGATAAAATGGGGTTAATAAATACCTTCCTCACAAAGCCTCTAGAAAATTAGACCTGTTTCCTAAATCCTTTAACATAGTGCCTGTTCTAGTAAAGAGAGCAATCACGGTCATCACTGGGTCATGGGTGGGCCGAGCTCACCTAGAGGAGATGCGGAGGATCTTTGGAACTCTCAGAAGAATTTTCCAACACCTTTTGGCCAGGTTATGCAGTTCTTGGATCCGGGGGTTCGAGCTCTTGAGTAACCTCAAGAGCGACAAGTTTTTTAATACCTGCCGGGGTGGAGAAACCAGAGAAAGAAGCTTTGGCTCTCCTGGGATGGCTTCCCACTCCCCACCTTGCTTCTGGCTCAGCTCAGCTCAGGCCTGGGCCTGGTGACTCCTTCAGAGTCATTCAACCTGGCAACCAGGATCAGCACTGTGTGGGTGCTCAGGCTTCCCTAATTCGGGCCAAAATGGGGCATCTCACCAATTTAAGTCGGTTCCGCTCAATTACTTTGCTGACAGAATGACTCATTGTGTCCTGTGGTTCCTCATATTGCATCTGTGGGGCAGAGAGAAAGCTATTGCAGGAGAATCCCCCCAAACACCTCCTCATGCCTCTCCATTTGGCTGAGCATGGTTTGACCAAGCCTAGATAGAGGAGTTCTTGTTACCTTGGGGTAGAAATGGGGAGACTATTCTCATTTTCTGGACCCCCCTTACCCTTCACCTCTCCTTTTTCCCCCAGGCTGTAAGACCCCTGCCTTTGGTGTGGTTTGACTTTTTGTTACAGCCCCTGCTCGGGGGCTCACCCCCAGGGTCCAGTCCAAAGTCCAACCTTGGAAACCACTCGATTCTTGGGCCTCTTCTTTGCTGATGGACTCATGCTAGGGCTGTGAGACCTCAAAGACAGACGGAGCAAGACTGGTTCAGGCACGGTCTGTGCCCTGCCCGTCTCGGTTCAGCCAGTGCTCAGGCTGGGCATCAGGATGGTTGTGCCAAAGCTCCCAGGGAGGGGAGCTGTGACATCACTGAAATGTGTGACAGCATCAGGGCTGGGTCTCCAAGGAGCAGGTGTGTGGCAGGTGCAGAGGGTGAGGAGCAAAGTCCTACCTGTGGGAGAAATCCTGTAGGTCCCAGAAAGGCACACATTGTCATAACCTCTTTGTGAGGTAAGAGGATTATCCCCTCTTTTTTAAATGAGGAAGCCAAGGCTCAAAGAGGTTTACTAATTTACTCAAAGCCACACAGCTGGATAACGGTGGAGCTGGAAACTAACCCAGTCCTGACGGTCAACCCAAGAAACCAGGGTTCCCAAACTGTTCTTATCTATTCATTCGTGTCACTTATTGGGTGCCTGCTACCTATTACCTGCTGTTCTAAGTACCAGAATAAAAGAATCTGGCACATAACTGGCAACCAGGACATATTTGTTGAAAAATGAAACAGCATCATCTATGATAAGGATAATTCTGGGGACTGTGGGAGCACAGAGGAGGAGACCCCAACCCAGCCCAAGGAGGTAAGGGAGGTCTTCCTGGAGACGATGGTGAGGAATGAGGGCAGGCACAGGGACATGAGCTGGGCAGGGCATTCCCAAAAAGAGGACTGAAAGAATGTAGGAGTGGAAGGGAATTATGGATAGTTGTATGTTCTGAAGCAGAAAGTAGGGAGCAAGTGTGGCAGGAGTTGAAGCTGGAGAAGTGATTTACATCGCCAAGGGCTGGGAAACCCAGCTGAGGAGCCTGGAGTTCGTCCTGAGGGTCCTGGAGAACTCTGGAAGGACTCAGTCAACTGAGGCAAGGTGGCTACACTCTGTGCTGGGTACCTGCCCGCCCACCTCTGCCGTTCGGTTCTAGTTCATGCTTGTCTCCATTCACGTGTTGCTTCCCTTCAAAAGCTGTGTCCCCCTAAGCAACTCAGACTCAAGGGGCCTAGGAATTCTCCATGACCAGACTTTGTACACCAGCAGAGCAGTTTTCCATGTTCCATCTCGTTTGATCCTCCCACTTACACAGAGCACAACCCGGCATCCAGGAGGGAGTCTGGCCCAGTGACACACAGCTGGTAAGCCATGAGGACTAAGCCCAAGGCTCTTGAGTGAGAAACCGCCACTCTTTTGGTTCTGTTTTCTCTTATATTGTGTTTTAATTTTTTAAAAGTCAGGTTTACTGAAGTATATTGTTATACAAAAATTGATACTTTTTGGTGTATAAGTTTATGTGCTACATTCTGGGTTGACAGTTTTTTCTTTTAGTATTTAAAAGTGTTGTGCCACTTCCTTCTGGCCACCATAGTTTCAAATAAACAATAATGTAATTTGAATTGTTTTTCCCCTATAGGTAAGGTGTAATTCTCACAATTCTTTCTTTGGCTTAGCTTTCAAAACTTTGATTATGGTAGGTCTTGTCATGGATTTCTTTGGGTTTATCATGTTTTGGGTCACCTTCTTGTATCCTTAGGTTTATGTTTTTCTCCAAATTTGGGAAAATTTCAGCCATTATTTCTTAGAGTATTTTTTCAGTTCCACCTCCTTTTCTTTTCCACCAGAGTTTCCAATGACACAAATGTTACATCTTTTTTTATTGTTTCACAGCTTCTTGAGGCTCTATTTTTGTTTGTTTATTTGCTTTTGTTCCGGTTTGCTAGTGCTGCTGGAATGCAAAATAACAGAAATGGATTGGCTTTTATAAAGGGGGTTTATTTGTTTACACAGTTACAGTCATAAGGCCATAAAGTGTAGGAGATAAGGCATCAACATTCAGGTACTTCACTGGAGAAAGACTTTTGGCATCCAGAAAACCTCTGTTAGCTGGAAGGCACGTGGCTGGCATCTAATTGCTGCTAGGTTGCGTTTCAGCTCCTCTCTCACCTCCTGTGCGTTCTTCAAAGTGTCCCTCGTGGCTGCAGCTCCTCTTCAAAATGTCCCTCTCAGTTGCTCTGAGGTCCTTCTGTCTGTGAACTCCTTTATACGACTCCAGTGATCCAGGTAACACCCACTCTGAATGGGTGGGGTAACACCTCCCTGGAAATTATCCAATCAGACATTTCACTCGCAGTTGATTTAGTCACATCTCCATGGAAACACTCAAAGGATTCCAATCTAATCAACACAAATATATCTGCCCCCACAAGACTGCATCAAAGAATATAGCTTTTGGCGGGACATAATATATCCAAACTAGCACAGCTTTATTTATTTTTGTTGTTTTTAGGCTAATTTCTCTTTGTTGTTCAGTAGGGGTAATTTCTATTGTCTGTCTTCAAGTTCAGCAATTCTTTTTCTCTGTTATCTCTATTCTATTGAGCCTATCCAGTGAGGGTTTTTTTTTTTTTTTAATTTTTGGTTACTTTAATTTTCAGCTCTAAGATTTTCATTTGCTTCTACTTTATATCTTCCATCTCTTCACTGAATTTTCTGTTTTTTTTCCATTTATTTCACAAAGGTTTGTAGTTACTTGTTGACACATTTTTATAATGCCTGTTTAAAATCCTTGTCAGGTAATTCCAACATCACTGTGATCTCAGTGTTGGCATCTGTTGATTGTCTTTTCTTGTTCAAGTAGAAGTTTTCCTGGTTCTTGGTATGGAGAGTTATTTTTCAATTGTAATTGGAAATTTGTGATATTATAAGAATCTGGATCCCATTTCAATCTTCTATTTTAGTAGGCCTCTGCTGAAATTGGGCCAGTGACATGGTGGGGGAGGGGCAAGCACCAACTCTTTACTGTCAGGTGGGAGTTAGAGTCCAGGCTCACCATGTGTTCTCCACTGACACCACCATGTAGGGGAAAGGAAGGGCTGCCTCATCACTACTGAGCAGGGGTGAAAATCTAGGCCCCCCACTTGGTCTCCTTTCCATTGCAGGGAAGAGAGGGGTGCCTCGTTACTGCTGGATGGGGGTGGAAGCCCAGGCTTTCCACATGGCCTCCACTGACACCATGGAGGTCGTGGAGAGGGGCACTTTGTTACTGCTGGGTGGTGATGAAACCCCAGGGTCCCCACTTGGCTTCCTCTGACACCATGCCTCGTTACTGCCAAGCACACTTGAAATTTAGGCTCTCCCCTTTGCCTTTGCTGATGGAGGCTGGGGGTAGTTTTTTCTCTGGCATTTTGCTGCAGTGGAGCATTTAATGTCCAAAAGGTTTCTGTCTTGCTAACAATCTCCTTTTCCCAGTCCTTTGGCAAGAGAAAGTAGGCTTTGCATGGAGGTGTTTTGTCTATACCTCTTTAGCATTTTCAGGTTGCACTCTAGCAAGAAGTAAACCCAGGGGTCTCACTGCTGTATCATTCCTTGAGTACCAGAGTCCCTAAGAGGCCACCTTCTCTCTACCTTTCAGCATCTTATGAAGAATAAAGAAGAATGCATCTTGTCCAGAACCAGTAATCCTTTTTTTTTCAGTTTGTACTCTCTCTTATCCCTCTAGGCTAGTGATGTTTCTGATTATATAATCCTTTTAAAATTTCTGGGTTAGTGAATTTACAACTGCTCATGAATAAATAAATAAAGTTAACTTAAAAAAAAAAACTCTATTACAAAAGCCTGTGCCCACCAATTTCTTTGAGATAATCCCTTCTCTACCTTTGCTTTTTGCTGAGATGGTTAAGGGATACACCTTTAAGCTTTCTAGACTCCCTTTTGTTTAATTCAGAGGCTCTGTGAGGTGCACCATAATTTCCTTAGAGGTCCTTTATCTGACTAAGCTCTGAGGCACTGCCTTAACTCTTTCTTAGATGTTAACAAAACATTTTACAGTCACTCTCAGATCCATTTTTAAACCATTTTACTGGCAGTGCCCTGGATTTGAGCTTTTCACAGAAGCCAGTTCTTACTTTTAGCATCATTTGTCATTTGGATAGGCTGAGTATTTCTGTAGAGAACTAACTTCTTCATGTTTAAACAACAGTCCTTTCGTTAGTTCGGGATTTCTCAACCTCAGCACTGTTGACATTTTGGATAATTTTTTGTTGGGGGCTGGGGGCTAGAGGTCTGTCCTGTACATTGTGGGATGTTCAGCAACATCCCTGGCCTGTGCTCACCAGATGCCAGTAGCAACCTCCCCAGTTTTGACAACCAAAAATGCCTTCAGACATTGTCAAACGTCCCCTGGGAGGCAGTATCACTCTCCTTTGACAACCACTGCTTTTGCTTCCCTCTCCTCATGCATTTCACTATAAGCAGCAAGAAGAAAGCAGGTGGCATCTTTAACACTTCTCTTGGAAATATACATGCAATGTGTCAAGTCATTAGGCACATTTTCTACTTTCCATTTTACTGTAAGCAACAAGGTTGCTAAGTTTCATGCCACAACATAACAGGGATCCCCAATGCTCCAGTTTCTGATAACATTTACCTTACTTTCCTGCATGTCTTCACCTGCCCACAGCCTTATTCATGGCCATAAGTCTTCTATTAACAGCTCCTCAAGGCACTGTAGGCTTTCATACACTCTTCTCAAAGCCCGCTGTCCAGTCTAAAGCCACTCCCACGTTTTAGAGTGCTGTCCCAGTTGCACTCTACCCCAGCACCAAAATCTCTATATGTTATCCATTGCTGCATAACAAATTACCCCAAATTTAGGAGCTTAAAACAGGAAACATTTATTATCTGAAAGTTTTTGAGGGACGGGAATCCAAGGGTGGCTTAGCTCAGTCTCTCACGAGGTTGCAGGCAAGCTGGTGGCCAGGGCTGCCTTCATGTCAGGGCTCTGCCAGGGCTGACGTGTCCATTTCTGCACTCTCTGGCGGCTGCTGGCAGGCCTCGGTTCCTCACTGGCTGTTGGCTGGAAGCTTCGGCTCTTTGCCCTGTGGGTCCCTGTATGGGGCTGTGCACATGGTAACTTGCTGCCCCCAGAGCGAGTGAGTCAGGCAAGAGAGGGAGCACACGCCCAAAACAGAAGCTGCTCTCCTTTTAAACCCAATATTGGAAATGTCATACCCTTATTTCTGCCACATCCTGTTGATCCTGTAGACTAACCCTGATGCAGTGTGGGAGAAGACTACATAAGGGTCTGAGTAACAGAAGGCAGGGAACCTTGGGAGCCATCTTGGTGGCTGGCTGCTACATTTCAGTTTTATTTAATTCAGAATACTTTTTTAAAAATTTCCCTTTGGACTTTCTTTTTTGACCCATGGCTTAGTTTGAAGTGTTGTGTTTAATTTTCAAGTATTGAGGTGTTTTCCAGGCATCTTCCTGTAATTGATTTCTAGTTTAATTCTGTTATGGTCATAAAACATATTTTGTGCAATTCTAATTCTTTCAAATTTGTTGATGTTTGTTTTATGGTCAAGAAGATGATGCATTTTGATGAATGTTTCATGTACCATTGAGAAGAACCTGTATACTGCTGTTGTTGGGTAGTGTTACAAAAATGTCAATTAGGACAGGTTAGTTGACAGTGTTAAGTTTGCTGTATCCTCACTTTCTTTCTGTCTACTGGTTTTACTGATTACTGAAGGAGGTGTGTTGAATTCCCCAAGTATAATATAGATTTTTCTATTCTTTTGGGTCTATTGGGTTTTTTTTAGCAGTTTTATTGAGATATATTCACATACCATATAATCCATCCAAAGTATATCATCAATGGTTCACAGTATCATCACAGAGTTGTGCATTCAGCACCACAATCAATTTTAGGACATTTTCATTAATAAAAAGCAAAGCATCCCATACCCCTTACTCCCCCTCCCCCATCATTGATCCTAGCATTGGTATGGTGCATTTGTTACTGTTGATGAAAGAATATTAAGATATTACTGTTAACTATAGTCCATAGTTTGCAATAGGTGCATTTTTTCCCATATACCACTCTATTATCAACTCCTTGTAATAGTTTTATACATTTGTTCTAGTTCATGGATGAAATTTTTTTATATTTGGATTGTTAATCACAGTCATCATCTACCACAAGATTTACTGTGTTATACAGTCCCATGTTTAAACTTCTGGCTTTTCTTTTGGTGACATATATGACTCTAATCTTCCCCTATCAACCACACTCACACACAATTCAGCACCGTTAGTTATACTCACAATAATGTGCTACCATCGCCTCTATCCATTTCCACTCATTTAAATTTAACCTAGTTAAAAATTCTGTACACATTAAGCATTGGCTCCCCATTCTCTACCCTTATTCCATCTCCTGGTAACCTATATTCTAGATTTTAACTCTATGAGTTTGTTTATTATAATTAGCTCATATTAGTGAGATTGTACAATGTTTGTCCATTTGAGTCTTAGTTCACTCAACATAATATCTTCAAGGTTGTCACATGCTTCAGGACCTTATTCCTTCTTGTTACTGAATATCATTCCATCGTATGTATATACCACATTTTGTTTATCCATTCGTCAGTTGATGGACACTTGGGTTGTTTCCATCTTTTGGCAAATGTGAATAATGCCACTATGAACACCGATGTGCAGATGTTTATTTGTGTCCCTGCTTTCAGTTCTTCTGAATACATACCTAGTAGAATCTATTGGTTTTTACTTCCTTATATTTTGCAGCTCTGTTATTAGGTGTGTCCACATTTATGACTGTTATGTCTTCTTGGTGAACTGAACCTTTTACCATTAAGTATTGTCCCTGTCTTCATCCCTGGTAATACTCCTTGTTCTAAAGTCTACTTTTGATAGACTTAGAAGTATTAATATTGCCACTCTAACTTTCTTTGGTTACTGTTTGTATGGTATCTTATTCCATATCTTTACTTTTAGCCTGTCTACATCTTTGTATTTGAAGTGGGTTTCTTATAGACAGCATATTATTGCGTCCCACTTTTTGTTTCCCAATCTGCCAATAGCTTTTTTATTGATCTGGTGAGATTAAAATTTTCCATCTTGCTAATTATTTTCTATTTTTCCACCTGTGCTTTGTTCCTTTATTCCTTTATTTGAATTAATCGATTATGTTTTATCAGAGAAAACCCAATTTCATATTCCATTGGGGCAAGGAGTAACATGCTACTACTCCATAGAAGACAAAAGTAGACATGAGACTTACTGCATCAGAGCAAGACAGTCTAGTATTCATGGCACAACAAACAGCGTGAGCCTCAGCATAGCTGTGTGGGTCCCCTGACCCTAAGATGCGGTGAGCTCACAGGCATGCTCTACACCCAGTGGGGTTGCATTGTACATGAGGAACCCAGGCTCTGCACTTTTTGTAGCAAACAGTAAGCAAGCCTGCCGTTGTCTGGAGAAAGACATTACTTCATCTCTCAAAATTACCAGCTTGTATGAATGATCCAGAGCAAGGGTCCAGGTGAAAGAGGTCAATCTTGTTACACTCAGCAAAACTTGTTGAATATAAAAGGCCCAGGAGATGCCTCCAAATATTTTTATCACTCCATTTTATCCCCACCATGGACTTGTAATTTATACCTCTTTTTTATTGTAATTGCCCTTGCATTTACAATATATATTTTTAATTAATCACAGTCTATCTTCAAATAATCGTGTACCACTTCTTGTATAGTATAAGGTCCCTTTAACAGTTTATTTCCATTTTCTCCCTCCCATCCTTTTTGCTATTGTTACACATTTTACTTTTATTTATGTGTTTTAGTTTCGTAGGCTGCTTAAGCCATCTACTGCACACCTGACCTGGCCTCAGTCCTCTATGCTAGGAAATGGGACCAGGTATCTACTTCATCCATTAGTGAGGAATAAGAATCAAAGTGACTAGAACATGTCTTAGAAGATGAAAACTGCAACAGGACAAAAGGGGAACAGGCTGGGAGTAGCCTCTGGAGGCAGACTACCTGGGTTCAAATTCTGGCTCACCACTACTAGCCATATGACCTTGTTCCTTCACTTCTCTGTATCTCAGTTTCTGCATCTATAAAATGGAAATAATAATAGTACTTACCTCACAGGATTGCTAAAAGGATTAAAAGAATTAATATTATGTAAATCACTTATACTAGTGACCGGCACATAATAAGCTCTGTAGAAATGTTAATAATTAAGACGCACTTCCTTTAATTTCAGAAATTAGTGGAAGAGAGCAATAAAAACAACCAATGTTTATTGAGCATCTCCAAAGCACCTGAGTCCTCTGCTAAGCATTTTATATGAATTATCTCATAAGAGATAGGATTGATTATTCCTCTTTAATAGACAAAGAAATTAAAGATCAGAGAAATGTTTCCACAGCTGGTGTGAGGCAGCTAGTCGTACAGCCCAAGGGGGTCTCACCATAATGCCTGTGCGCACAAACTAGATTTCAAGCTTCTAAAAGAGTGGGAAAGCTGCTTGCTGTATTTATCTCACAGGGTTGTTTTGAGATCCAGGTAATATGATAGAAGAGGCGGTGCTTTTGGTATGTGTAGAGTGTTGGTCCCCTGACAGGGAACCCGAGAGCGTGTGGTGAGTTTTCACACCTCCATCCACAGGCTCCTACCCCTCTTCCTGCTTGCTGAATTCGTTTCTCCAAGACTCAACTCAGATATCTCCGCCTGGATTTTTTTTGGGGGGGGGGGGTTGGGGGAAGTGGGGGTTCAATAATCTCTATTTTATTCATGTGATTTTGCCCACATTTATTTCTCAAGGTCTCTTTCAATGGCTCAATTTATATGTCCAGGCAGTGGACAAAAAGTGAGGCTCACCCCTCACCTTGTCATGCTTCTCTTCTAAACCTGTTTCTCTCTTTCACACCTGGGATGAGTGGCAGCAAGAACACCCACCAACAATTTTTCCTTTCTTTCTTTGAGGCATTGGGAAATGGGTTTCCTGTAGTCTACAACGGAAACATTAGATGGTAGCAAACATGTAAAAATCCTCACAAATAGAGGATTCATCCAAAGACTAAAGCCCCGCCTGGATTTTATTCCAGCCACAGAGAGACTTAAGCAGGAGCTGAAACATCAGACTTGCGTTTTGTAATGGTGACTGGCTGCTGTGTGGTCAGGGCCAGAGTGATTTCAGGAAAAACAGATAGAAGGCTACTGGGGAGGCCAAGAGAGAGAGAGAGGGCGGTGGAAACGAAGAGGAAGGGTGGATTGGGAAGACATTCAGAAAAGAGAATCAACAGCAAGTGGAGGGGTATTTAAATGTGATTCGCGAGGGAAGAGAGAGGTGCCAAAGATGACTCCAAGGTCTTGGCTTACTTGCGGGTGTCTGTTGAGTAACTGACTGAGTGACCTCAGGCGGAGGTATCTGGAATGGACCACCCCATCCCCACCTCCCGCGAATTCGAGACCTAGGAGCACAGCGTACCGGTAGAAGAGAAGAGGAAGAGAATGAGTACCGAGTCTCAGCCCAGGAGCTGCTATTAAACACTCTGGCCAGGTCTGAGCCAAGAGGCCCTGAGAAGGGGGCAAACGATTCCCCTCTCGGCCGGCAGTTGCCGCCTCGCCCTTCCATCCCAGCCAGCCGTCCGGGACCTACAGCGCCCCCTTTATTACCGTGGAGGAGTTGGCTTTTTGCCGGCGTCTGGGGGTGCGGCGCAGCGGCCCACCCTCCAGGCCTGACCCGCCCCGTGCTGGCGCCCACCCCGCCCAGGACGCTGGAAACCTGGGCGGCGGCTCTGTCCAGTGCCGGGGCGGCGAGGAACCAGGGGCTGCCGGGTGAGTCCCAGAGTCAGAGAGACCCCGCCGCAGTGCACCTGCCCCGATGGGCGGCTCCGGGCCAGCGCCCCACCCCTCGCCCACGGATCCCCACCCTCCTTTCCCCAGACTGCTGCTCCTGGACATGTGCGCGCGTAAGCGTGGCAAGTGTGGCCGAGGGTGCCCGGGAGTCAGGGTGCGGGTGCGTATTGCTTGCGCCGGGCTGCCCAGGAGTCGGAGAGCGGCAAGTGTGCGTAGGCAGAGAACCCGCGCCTGTCCGCGCCGCCGGTCTGCGCGGGCGGTGGCGCAGCAAGTGTACCGGGGCGCGCGGAGACGAGCGCACGGCGTCCGCAGTCAGGGCGGTGTGCGGAGGAGTCCGGCCCATCCGAGGGCGGCAGGATGCGTCCGGGTAACTTTTTGCCGGCTCTGGAAGTGCGAGCGGCCGCGCCGGCAAGGGCTCCCTCCGGCCGCCGGGCGAGAGGCGAGCGAGTGTGCCCGCCGCCGCCCCTCCCCCACTTCCGCCTCCCGCCTCTTCCTCGTTCCCGGCTCCCAGGGCCCGTCCGTCCTGGGGGAGACCCGGCGGCGCGGCCCCACCCCGGCTGGCGCGGCTCACTCCCACGTCCCCGCCGCCGCCTCGCGGGAGCCGGGAGACCGAGTCAGCGGGGGCGCCGGGCGCTGCAGGTAGGGGCGGCGGCGGGCACAGGTGCCGCGGGAGTGGCCGGAGGGTGGGGGCGACGCGGACCGAGGGGAGCGGCGGGGCTGGGGGACTCCCCCGCCTCTCCTCCCTTCCCCCACGGACGCGGCTTGTCCCTTTTTAGGGAATTCTTTCGCTCTTGCTTACTCCAGTTTGGGTGGGGCTGAAATCGAGAGGGAGTTCTCCGTTTCACTGACTCCTAATCGGGCCTGCGACAGTCCCCCTACCCACAAATCCCATCACCCCCTCCCCAGCGCCTTCAGCCGCGTAAACAACTCCCTCCTCCAGCACTTGGCTCCGCGGCTCCCCAGGGGGCAGCCCCTTCAATCTCGTGAGTCCTGTGAGGCTGGTGGGAGGGAAAAGAGAGGGGGCGTCCCTGGGTCCCTGGACCCCGTCAGCCTCTTCTCCCACCTACCCCCTCTCCCCTGCCCAGTTGCAAGAGCAGGCGGCCTCAGGGGCCCCGGGTATTTTTAGCGTCGTGACCTGGGCGGCAGCTCTAAAAGCCTTTCCCAGGAATCAGCGTCAGCGCCTCCCTCCTCCGCGGCCCTCCCGGCTGCAGGCACAAGGTCTCCCCACGCTTCCTTAGCCCTGCTTGGCCTGCCCGGGTTTGGGTCCCTCTCGGCCAGCCCCAGCGCCCTTGGAGCTGGCTAGGGTGGCGATACGCGGAGCCCAGGTGGGGAGGGAAGGCAGTCAGCTGAGGAGGATGATCTGGTCCTCAAGCGAGAATCTCCCGCTGCCTTCGGCGATGGGCTCAGAACAGAACTCCAGCAATGAGCCTGAGTGGATGGGAGTGAAGGCACAGGACCTGGGCTGATCCAGAGCTCTCGTGTTCTGGAAGGCTCTCAGCACTGGGGTCAGGGGGCCTGCTCTGAATTGGACTCAGAACCTACCCTTCCAGACTAGTGGGGAGATGAGACCCAGTGAGATGTATCAGAGAGGAGGAACAAATACAGGTGTAGGAGTTCAAAGAAGAGTTAGTGGTCCCCTAAGTAGCACATGTATCAGAGCTTTACAGTTTATGCAGCACCTTCACAAGCATTGCCTTGTGTTTGAAGCCAGTAGGATAATTATGCCTTTTTCTAGTTGGAGACCGTGGCTAGAAAGATGATTTCCCTAGGGGTAGAGCCAAGTCTGGAAGTCAGCTTTTGTGGCTTCAGAGCAAGAGTTCGCAGGGGGATGCTGGCAATAGGATGTGTGTATATAGAGAGAGTGAAGGGGAAGGGGTGGCTTTAGTCTTTGTTTTTTGAAGGACGGGCAGGAACCAGGGTTGCAATGCCAGGGGAACAGCAGCCTTCCCCTGGAGATCTCCATCCTACCCTCTTCCCTGACTTTCCAAGGGAAGGCTGGGACCATTAGGTGGAGCAATTCCCTCCCCACTTTGGGCTGGGCCAGCTCTTCTCAGAAGGGCGTAATGTTGAGACTCAGCCATTGGCTGTGCTCCCTGCATACAGAAAAGCCTCTCTCGCTGTGCCTGGAACTGGCCTCCCCTTTGTGGAGATACAGCCAGCCCTGTATTTTGGAGTTTGCCAAATGGGCTTGGTTTTGGGGAGGGGAAAGGAGGTGTCCAGGCTGGAATAGGGGCCCACTGCTTGGATGCTGGCTGTAGTGGGGCTCCCCAAGCCCAGGCCCCTACTGCATTCTCTCAGCTTCACAGCCTACGTGTCTCCCTCCTCCACCTCCAGAAGCTGACATGGACCCAAATCCTCGGGCAGCCCTGGAGCGCCAGCAGCTCCGCCTTCGGGAGCGACAGAAATTCTTTGAGGACATTTTACAGCCAGAGACAGAGTTTGTCTTCCCCCTGTCCCACCTGCATCTTGAGTCACAGAGACGTAAGTCCCAAGTCCCGGGGAAGGGAAGGACTGGGACTGGAATGAGTAAGGGGGAAGTCTTGTGGATCCTGCAACTTGGGGGCCCCCTCCCTCTAAACTGCCATCTGAGGATCTGATGGGTATCTCTCATTGTCCTATCAGCTCCGGTCTGGGTTCTCCTAACTTACCCCCTTCTTGATCCACAGCCCCCATAGGTAGCATCTCATCCATGGAAGTGAACGTGGACACACTGGAGCAAGTGGAACTTATTGATCTTGGGGATCAGGATGGTGCAGACGTGTTCTTGCCTTGTGAAGATCCTCCTCCCACCCCCCAGACGTCTGGTAGGCCCCTCTACTTTGGGGGCTTGGGCACCAGTCAGCCAGAGCTGGAGTCGAGGGCTCTGAAGTAGGCTGCAAGGCTGGGGAAATACTCAAGTAGGGGCTGGAAGTGGGTGTTTCCACCAACAAAACAGCTGCTGTTCTGATTTTAAAAGATTTTGACCATGAGAGGAATTGGGTTACAGATCCCCAGTCTCAAATTCTAGGAATGGCCAATGCCTATAGCCTTTGTTAATTTTACATTTGTAGAGATTAATGTAGTTAACATAAGGTAAAAATATAATCTTTACATTCAACAGTTTAAGTAGTTCTAGGTGTCATAGTAATATTAGTATTTATTGGGTTCCTAACATTGTGCTAAAGTATTTTACATGTATTATCTCCATCCTTTCAATGATGATGTCCAGTCAGCGTAGGTGGAATTATTCCCATTTTATTAAAAAGGTAATTAGGCTCAGAGATGTCAGGTCACAGCCAGAACTTGGAAAAGCTGGGATTGAAACCATGTCTGTTGATTCCAAAGTCCATATGCTTAACTCATACTATGGATATTCTCTCATTTTAAAATCATTACTGTTTATTGATGACGTGCTATATGCCAGACATTTCATAAGAATTCTTAGATTTCATCTCCAAAACTCCAAAATGTAGGTATGCTTTTTTTTTTTTTTTACAGGGGAGCAGCAGAGTCCTTGAGCGGGAAAGTAACTTTCCCGAGCTACTCAGCTGCAAGTAAGTGATATAGGTAGAACTTGTAGCTCTTGGCTTGATTGGCCTGACTTCAGACCCCAGACATGGTATAGTGAAGTGGAAGGAGCTGGGAGTCAGGAGACTGAGGTCTTAATCCTGGCTCTTTGCTGGACTGGCTATGTGACTTTCGACAGGTCCCTACCCCTCTCTGGGCCTTGGTTTCCCCATCTACAAAATGAGGATGCTGGTCAGACAGTCTCTTAAGAGTTCTCTGAGCTGTGTTACTGTCTGAAGCCCTGACCATGGCCCTGACTAGCTCTTCTCTCTGGGCAGGCGTAGACAACTATCCAGAGGAGCTGAGCCTGCCAGTGCCCCTGTCAGACAGGACCACATCCCGGACGTCCTCCTCATCCTCTGACTCTTCCATCAACCTGCACAGCCCAAACCCGAGTGACGGTGGAGCAGACACACCCTTGGCACAGTCTGATGAGGAGGATGAGGGGGGTGATGGAGGGGCAGAGCGCAAGACCTGTAGCTAACAGTGGGCCCCTTCTTACAGACTGACTGGGTGGAGCTGGCCATTCTAGACCCTAGGCTCCTTGAGGAGACACCAGAGTCTTTACTTGTAGTAGGCACCAGAGGAAGGAAGGGATGGTGGGATGTTGTACCTCTCTGGGAATTAACTCTCTCCTGCTTTAGAGCTAACCTTTTCCTACTATAACTCTCCCACCAGTTTTTGGCTTACTTCTGATGTAGGGCTTGCAAGCAAAGAGATGGAAGATGAGATAGGACAAGATACCACTGCTTTTCTTAGCACTCCTCTCTCCCCCAAACCATCCGGCAGTCTTCTAATAGACTCTCTTAATGCATTGTCTTTAAATGGAGGCAAACTCCTTAGCCTTCCTGGTGAGATGGTGCTCCAGCCATCCTGACTCCTTATACCCTTTTAGGAACAGGGCACGATATAAATAATAAACAAATAATAATACACCAACCATTCCACTTCATTTTTTACATTGCAAAGATATTGCCATCTCACATTTACTCCATTTATTCAAGAAATCTTGGTTGAACAGCTCTTGTGTGCCAGGTATTTGGAATACAGTTTTGAACAAGACAGGTTGTATCCCTGCCTTCAGGCAGTTTACTGTCTAGGGAGAAGAAAATCAACTAAGTGCCGCAGTTCCTGGTGCAGTCAGTGGCATGGTGAGGAACTGCGTTGGCACCAGAGAAGAGAGGCATCTTAACTTGGCCTGTTATGATCATTGAAGGGCTGATTTTTAAGCTGAGTTCTGAAGGATGAGGAGGAGTTAGGCAGAAGAGCTGCTTGTGAAAAGACTTTAAATGGAGATAACACAGCCCTAAAGAACGGAAAAACATTTCAGTGTAGCTGAATTGTTGACTTTGAGGAGGAGAGTAGTAAGGACGAAGGAAGAGGTACGATCGATAAAAGTCAGGTTGTGAAATGCTTTGAAGCCTGCATTAGGTTTCAATTTGACTGCTCGGAAGAGGGACTAGAAATAGCATTGACTTAAAATACAAATGTATTTTTTCATATAGCCGAAATCCTGGGCTGTGTGGCAGCTCTGTCATAATTGGGCTCCTGGGCTTCTTTTCAGCACTTTTTGCTCAGCCATCATGTCCTTGAACCTGGCAGAAGCAGGAGAAGAGATTGGGGATGGGCAAAAAGGTCACAGCCAATGTTCTGTCTCTGCTTCAAGAAGCTTTTTTTTGGAAGTTTTAACCAATAGCATCTACTTTCATCTCATTGGCCAGAACTTGGTAACACAGCAAATATTTCCTTTGCAGGCATTTTGTAGATATAAGGACACAGCATTGTCTAGAAAAAAGGAAATTCTGGCCTCTGGAAAGACAACCCTTTTAGGTCATAGAATTACCAATGTATCTTGATTTCTATCGTACCTATCAAACCTCTCAGGAACACCCTAGCTATTGGGAATCCTACTGAAGTCCTTTCGTAGGGCACAGTGCTGCCTTGAATAGAATCAAGGTTCTGTTTCTAAGGAAAAAGAGGACAGTAGTCATTGGGTAGGCAACTAGCAGTTGACAGGTTAGAGGCCACATTAAGGAGTGAACTTTATTGGGAGTAATGAAGGGTTACAAGTGGTTGAATTTGCTTGTCAAAAAGAAGTCTGGCCTCAGTGTAGAGCATATACTGATGGAGGACAGACTGAAGACAGCCAAATAGCACAGTCATCCATGCACGAGATAATGGGTAGCCCAGAAGACAGTGGTGATGATTAGCTTAACTGGGTCAAGGGAGGGTATAAACAACTAAATGGCATTATTCATTTGATAAATGTTAAATGTCAGTGTCTGACATTCAAGATACTGAATGTGGCCTTGGAGATGCAGTTGTGGCAAAAAAAAAAAAAAAAAAAAAGATGTCCCTGCTCTTACAAAGTTTACAGTCTAGTGGGGACTCAAATGCAAAATTGCAATTATGACAAGTGCTAATAGAAGGAATTAATAGCCTTCTCTGAGAGGTCAGGGGCATTTCCTTTGAGAAAGTGGCATTTGAGCTGCCACCTGAAGGATGAGTAAACCAGAAGAATGGCTGGAAGTTCTGGTTGGAGGGAACCACAGTGGCTGCCTGGCAACCTGTTGATTGCAGCCGTCTCGATAACAGAAAGTGGCTAGGGTGGAAGGAGGGGAGGTGGAGAAAAGTGAAAGGAAAGCAAAGATACTTAGGAGGTAAATTCCAAAAAATTTGATGAGTGGCTGTGAGAGAGGAAGGGGTCAAGGGTACCACCATTGTTTCTGCCATATGCAACAGGATGGTTTGGAGGGCTCTTCACCCAGATGGGAATACAGGAGAGAACCAGGTTAGGGAAAGTCAAAACTCTGGTTTGGGACTTGTTGAGTGTGAGGTGCCTTTGAGACATCCAAGAGTACATGTTGTTAGGCACGTCAACCCATGGGTATGGAATTTAAATGAGAAGAACAGGCTGGAAGATAGGTGAGTCATCAACATATAGCTGGTAACTGAAGCTGTAGGTGTGAATGAGCTTACCCAGGGAGAGAGTGTCGAATTAAAGAAGCAGCTTAAGGAACATTGACTCACTTCTCACATTACAAAAAAAAAAATAATAATAAATCACTCCACCTCCCTTTATACATCATATACCACCCTTGGGATCAGTGAACTTCAGCCTAAATTCCAAAGCTCTTTGTGCCACCAAGGCTGGGTGACAGGGCTACAGTCTTCCCATGGTTCCATCCTGCTTTCACCCTTGCAGGAGGCCTTTCTAAGTGTCTGTTCCTAAATGCTCTTCCTAGTGTTAGAAACTCTGGGGAAGTAGAAGCGTTCCTCGGTGAGCCCACAGCTTTTCCCTGTCTCCAGGAAGCTGTACAGTGAATACCTTTTGTCCCTGGATGTCTGCATCCACATTGAGATCATCCACCAAGTTGGGCCACAACCCAGTTTCATGTTGACCTTTGGAGCTTTGGGGGGCTCCTTCTGCCTTTGGTATACACTTCCCTTCTCTGAAGTAGCAAGGCTCTATCTCCTGTCTAACTGTGGCTGAGACTTCGGGACTGTAGCCCATGACTCCCTGCAGCTCTGTTCTGTGGGACTTCTCAGCTCCCGAGTCCACCCCCTTCCCTCCTGGGTGAATGATAGGAAGGTGGATAGCTTGATTGTTGTCAACATGTTACTAAATCTCTTAGTACCCGAGGCACATAGTGCTAAGATCGGGGGTTTGGGCCAGGGAACTTGCCCGTGGAGAGGGATCTGTAGCCCTCCCAAGATGTAGAATTGTTTGTGGGCCTATGGGGAACCTTCAGTTCAGCAGCCATGAGCCCCAGCCCCAGCCTGGAAAAGTCTAGGGTCAGCCTACACCCCAGGACCACTTCCTGGCTGGGACAATGACCTCTCCTCCTGCCAAACCACAGGAGCTTGGCTGGCTTCAGAGCCAGCATCTCCAGCTGACTGGCTTTTGAGGCCACACAGTGCCCTTGGAGATAGGATGGTTTGAAGCCAACTCCTTGGCAAGGAGCCCAGCTTTCAGTGTCCAAGCCACAGTGTGGCTTCTGTCTGTTGCATAGATCTGTCATAGAATGGACATCCTGACAGACTCTGGAGAGGAGGGAACAAGACAAACTCATCCTTGTAGAACCTTATGCTCTGGAGGAAATAGAAGGGACCATAGCTGGGGGGAAGGGTTCCTGGAAGGCTCACAACTGTAGCAATCCCCAGGAGTGTACAGAACTTGCATGGCAGTATGGGAACAACATGGAACTGCTGTGATGTTTTGTTTGTTTACTCATTGAAACATTATGGAGCACCTACTATACATTAGCCACCTTGCTTAGGCAAGAGAGAGATTAAAGATGAGCAGGAGTTCTTCCAACAGCAGATATGGCTACAGATATGGCTATATGCCCTATGATAAGGGTTGTGGGAGCAGTGCACAAAGGACTGTAACACACTGGAGAGAGAAGGTAAGTCTTTATTGGAGGTGGCTGTTGAGCTGGGTCTTGAATGATGAGGACAGACAATTTCAAAAGGAAACAAAGCATAGAGGTACAAAATAATCATAATCATCATAATGGCAGCTGCCTTCCTTGTTTTGAGGTTAATAGTGTGGACTCTAATCCTACGTCCACCACTCACTGTGATCTTAGGCATGTTATCTCACTTTCTGTACCTCAGTTTCTTTTTCTTTTTTTAAACTCAGTTTTTTTGAGATTTATTCACATACCCTACAGTCATCTACTTTGTACAATCAGTTCATAGTACCCTCATCTAGTTGTGCACTCATCACCCAAATCAATTTTTGAACATTTTCATTACTCAAAAAAAAAAAACAAATAAAAATACAAGTAAAGAAGAACACCCAAAACATCCCATCCCCTTCATTATTCATTTTTGTTCCCATTTTTCTACTCATCTCTTCATATACTAGATAAAGGGAGTGTGAGGCATAAGCTTTTCACAATCACACAGTCACACTGTGTAAGCCACATAGCTATACAATCTTCTTCAAAAATCAAGGCCACTGGGTTGCAGTTTAACAGTTTCAAGTATTTCCCTCCAGTTATTCCAATACATTAAAAACTAAAAAGAGATATTTATATAACGCATAAGAATAACCTCCTGCCCCCTTGAGGAGCTGGTGGAGAATGCAGGGGTATTGGCCTGCCCCACCTCGATGGTTGCTAATGTGCTCACAGACATAGGGGACTGGTGGTTTGATGGACTGAGCCCTCTACCACAGGACTTGCCCTTGGGAAGACTGTTGCTGCAAAGGAGAGGCTAGGCCTCCCTATAATTGTGCCTAAGAGCCTCCTCCCGAGTGCCTCTTTGTTGCTCAGATGTGGCCCCCTCTCTCTAGCTAAGCCAGCTTGGTGGGTGAAGTCGCTGCCATCCCCCCTACATGGGATCAGACACCCAGGGGAGTGAATCTCCCTGGCAACAAGGAATATGACTCCCGGGGAGGAATGTAGATCCAGCATCGTGGGATGGAGAACATCATCTTGACCAAAAGGCGGAAATGAAAGGAAATGAAATAAGCTTCAGTGGCAGAGAGATTCCAAAGGGAGCCAAGAGGTCACTCTGGTGGGCACTCTTACGCACAATATAGACAACCCTTTTTAGGTTCTAATGAATTGGGGTAGCTGGTGGTAGATACCTGAAACTATCAAATTACAACCCAGAACCCATGAATCTTGAAGATGATTGTATAAAAATGTAGCTTATGAGGGGTGACAGTGGGTTTGGGAAAGCCATAAACTAGACACTCCCCTTTGTCTAGTTTATGGATGGATGAGTAGAAAAATGGGGGAAGGAAATAAACAAACAAACAAACAGAAAAATAACCTCCAGAATGACCTCTCGACTCCACTGAAACATATTTTGTTTCATTTCTCTTCTCCCTTTTGGTCGAGAAGACTTTCTCAGTCCCACAATGCTGGGTCCAGGTTCATCCCTGGGAGTCATGTCCCTTGTTGCCAGGGAGATTTACATCCCTGGGAGTCATGTTCCACATAGAGGGGAGGGCAGTGAGTTTAACTGCTGAGTGGGCTTACGGAGAGAGAGGCTACTTCAGAGCAACAAAGAGGTTCTCTGGGGGTGACTCTTAGGTACAATTAGAAGTGGGCTTAGCCTCTCTTTTGCAGTAACGAGCTTCATAAGGGTAAGCCCTGAGATTGAGGGCTTGGCCTTCTAAATTGATATTCCCAATACTTGTGCTGAATCAGTAATTCCCCAGTTGGGGAAGTTTAATATTTCTACATTTTTCCCCAGTCCCTCAAGGGGGCTCTGCAAATATATTTTTATTCTCTGCCCAAATTACTTTGGGATGCACCAGGGTTTCACACTAACCTTTACAAACCAACCAGATCTCACTCCCTATTCAAAGTTCCATTGTACCTTAGTTTCTTCATCTGGAAAGTGGGGATAACATAATAGTACCTATCTCACAGAGTTGTTTGAGTATCATATTGGTAAATATTATTTAGCACTTACTACATTCCAGATCCTATATACACATAACTTCTAATCCTTACAACAAACCTTCAAATAGATCTCTCCAATTTACAGAGGAGGAAAGGTGACACTCAGGTTGCTTGTGCTCATATGGATTAAAGGCTGGAGTGGGGATTTGAACTCAGGTCTGATATCTAAGCTCATAGCTTTCTTACCATTCCATGTCTAAAGGAGAAGGAATACTGGAAGTAGGTGGAATGAGGGTATAATGAGACAGCTTTTTGGCACTTCCTCTCTGGTTGGTTGGGGTCTATTTTGGCAGACCTGCCTGTAACCAAATGTAAGCTCTTCATGGAAGTATGGTTGTGAGTTTTACCAAGAGACTGTCCAGAAACTCCTTCATGAATGTCTTCTCCATAGGACAGGTGGGAAAACTGAAGCAGGAATTTGACGTGGGAACTCCTATAAATCAAATAAAAAGACAAGCAAGTAAAAAATGTGGGGAGGGGGAGGCAAAAGATTTGAACAGACCCTTCACAGAAGAAAATATAGATTTGGCCAATAAGCACATGGAAGGATGCTCAACACCGTTAGTCACCAGGGAAATGCAAATTAAAAGCACAAAGAGACACCAGTACATGTACCCCCAATGGCTAAAATTAAAGACTGACAATACCAATGTGGAGCAACTAGAACTCTCTTACATTGTTGGTGAGAGTATAAAGTGACACAAACATTTTGGGAAAGGTCTGGAAGTTTCTTATAAAATTAAACATATACCTACTCTTTGACCCAACAATTCTCCTAAATATTTACACAGGAGAAAGGAAAACCATAGGTCTACAACATAAATTGTACAACAGCTTTGTTCATAATAACCAAAATCTTGAAAGAACTGGAGTGTCCATCAACAGGAGAATAGATAAACTATGGTATATTTATACAGTGTAATACACTGTAATAAAAAGAACTGGTACATGCAAGAACATGGATGATTCTCAAACACATTCTGCCCGGTGAAAGAAGTATCACAGAAAAGGTGTACATGTTGTATGATTTCATTTATATGAAGTTATAGAACAGGCTAAACTAATAAATGGTGGGGAAAACTCAGAACAGTGGTTGCCTCTGGAAGGTGGGATGGGGACAGGGATTAACTAGGAAAGAGCATTAGTGAACTTTTGGGGTTTCAGTATCTTGATAAGGGTTTGGGTTACACAGGTGTATGCATTTGTCAAAATCAGTGCATGTACACTTCAGATTTGTATATTCCATTGTATGTAAATTTTACATCAATAGAAAATGTTATATAAACTGTAGTTGATACGTATGCTAAAGTATCTGGGGGAAGTGTGCTAAGTCTGCAGTTTACTTTGAAATGTAACAACATAAGATGAACTGATGGCTGTATAGAGAAACGTGATAAAAGCAAGTATACTAAATAGTATTCCCCTAGGTGGTGGGGAAACATGTTCACACGATCTTTCAATCCTGCTGGACTTTCAAAAATTCTCATAATAAAAGGGCCAGTGATTTGGGCCTTTTTCAGGAAAGCTCTGTCACCTGAGGAGCTGGTTGGGCTCAGAACCTAGCAAATGGAGTTGGTAGAAGTAGGAGGCACGAGCCCGGCTGTGCGACCCCTCAAATGTAATGAACTTTTCAGTCTTCGTTTCCTCAACTATCAAATGGGTACAATGGCGGTGGCCTAATTAAGCACTTTCTGGTGGGTGGGTCCACAATCCAGCCCACTTTCCGTCATCCTCTCTCGGAGCTCCCAAAGACCCCACCAGCCCTGAAAGAAATCTCCGCGACCCTCAAGCTGCCTATCCAGCCCATGGACCTAGCGTCTGCACTCGCTTTTCCGGAATGGCACCGGAAGCCGCTTCTCATCCACTCTTCCTATTGGATACCGGCCTTTCGTGGGGGCGGGCGCCGCTGGGAGGCGGAAGCAGCCGCAGGCATGGTGGCGGCTGTGCCGCTCGCTTTGCTGCTTCTGCTGTTCCTGGGGTCAGGTGGCTGGGGCCGTGCGGAGCCCCCACGCGACAGCCTGCGGGAGGAGCTCGTCATCACCCCCCTGCCTTCCGGGGACGTAGCCGCCACATTTCAATTCCGAACGCGCTGGGATTCGGAGCTGCAGCGGGAAGGAGGTGAGAGGGCTCGAGATCTGACCGGAGAAAGATTTCGGAGGCACCTGCTGGGCGTGAGATGCAGGGAAACCTTGGGGGCGGTGCCTGATCCCAGAGTGGGGTTCTGGCCCCTGGGCTTGAGGCCCGACGAGCTGAGTCACTGGGGAAGGATGGGGTAGTTAGTTATCGAAGAACCCCATTTTACCGATGATAAACTGAAGCCGGGAGAGGGGCAGTGACTCCCGAGTCTTTGTCCAGTGTTCTTTCCGCAGCTCCAGGTAGACACTGAAGCTTTAGTTAGGGCCGACTGTTGGCAGCGATGATCATGATGATGCAATTGGCGGTTACCATTTATTACAAGATTACATCGCTAGTAGCAGTGTTAGAGTCTGGGATCCAGATGATCTCTGATTTCAAGCCTGAGATATACTGCTTTTTTGGAGTGGTGCTGGGGGACTGAGAGCCCTCCCTCCAGAATTATAACTCACCTTTTCCACCTCCCTCAGTGTCTCATTACAGGCTCTTCCCCAAAGCCCTTGGGCAGCTGATCTCCAAGTATTCTCTATGCGAGCTGCACCTTTCGCTCACACAAGGCTTCTGGAGGACCCGGTACTGGGGGCCACCCTTCCTGCAGGCCCCGTCAGGTGCAGAGCTCTGGGCCTGGTTCCAAGACACAGTCACTGAGTGAGTGCCCAGCTCGAGTCCTAGTACAGGGCATGTAGGGAGCATTAGGCAGCAGTTCCAAAAGGCAGAAATTCCATGGGGGTAAGGCTGGCATTTGAAATAAAAAAATTACCACCCAGTGGCTTTCTTTACATTGCTAAATATACCTCCTTCCCTAATACTCCTAGCAATAGGGTAGCCCATGCATGTCTCTACAGAGGAAGATAACATGATTGAAGCTTACTTGGGCATAAGGCAGTAGAAAACTGGCAAACTGGAGAATCATTTAAACAGTAGTCAAATTTAGTAATGATAATAATAATAAATAGCATGAGGGCCAAACAAAATATATTAGTGTTCTGGAATTGTCCTACAGGGTACCAGTTTATGATCCTTTTAGAGGAATTGCTTCTGTTTGAGGTAGGGAGGAGGTCTAGTCACTATATTTCTCAATGTTTACTGTGACTATGTTATTTAGAGTAAAACCTCTATATGCAGAGGTTGCAAACGCCTATCTTCAAGGACCAGACAAGTAGCATTAGTGAGGGAAAGTGTAAGAATATTGAGACACAGATATGAGAAATATATCCAATTTTCTTCTTAATCTGACTATAAAAAATCAACAGTGCAAGTGTGATAAAAACATTTTAGGGTATAATAGGGAGTGGTGGGGACTGTGGCAGGCTTGTGCACCAATCTAAAGAGAATAGCTGCCACTTAGCTCTCATAGATTGTTGCCATGTGGGAGTAGAGGCCTAGTGTCATCAGATACTCTCAGTTTCTAAGAACTAGAAATCTGGATTATATTGTGAGAATTGGCAAATTGAGATAAAAATAATTTAAAATTTAAGAACTGCTATGTAGGCAATGTCATACACACCAAATGAAACATGGTGATGGTTTGGGTAGAGCTTTCAGGCTTCAGGTGTACAATCTTTATCTGAAGAGCTGTGAACAGTGAATTATCAAAAAAACCCAGGACAGCCTTAAGAGGTGATACCAGGTGGGGAACAAGCAGTGACCCTCAGGCTTGCCAAGGCTTCCTTTCTTGCCTGAACTCTGATTTACTTGACTTTTTTCCCTCTGTCCTGCTGTCACTATGCCTATAATTGGCTGTAATTTAGAGCTGATGTTTAGAATTCTAGTGCTTATTAAAGTAAACCTTCTGCTTCCTATGTTTAATATAGAGAACAAATCTGTTTTGATATTTCTCTAAGAAAAGAGCACCTAATTTAGCTTGTTTTTGTGGGGTCCTAGAATGGTTGTTTTTCCCTTGTTCTGTGCCCCCTGATGAATATGAAGTGTCCCACCTTGAGAGTAGAAACAGGACTCACCCTCATGCCCAGAATTTTCCCAGGGCACAGTGTACTTGGTTTTCCCAGACCATTGCATGGTGCTGTGGCTGTTACATAAATGACCTAGATTTAGTCCAAGCCCTCAAGCTGCTCTCAGCCTAGTTGGGAAGAAAAGATGCTTAGGACAAGATGCCACTATCACCTAGCATTGTCTGATAGGGACCCAGTGAGAGGCTTGGGTGGTCGGAACCACAGCTGTGTTTCAGGAGGGCAGGAAAGGCTTTCTGGAGGAGGGGCCCCAGACTGCAGCTGGACTTTGCAGATAGGCAGAGAGGGAATGAGCATGGCATTCCCAGGAAGGAGGAATTGCTGGAGAAAAGACATGTGGGGACGCAGGGATGTCCAGAGCTCAGGAAGAAGGTGCTGTATAGGGTGAGTCTCAGGAAGCAGGCTGAGTGGGGGCCATGAAGTCCTCCCCATCCCATCAATGGTCTAATGGTGAAGAACACAGCCTCCCCCACTGTGGGTTTAGCAGCCAGCTGCAGGCTTGGAGGGAGAGACCTGAGGCAGCCCTGGGACAGTGAGTGGGTTTGTGTCTCCATCCAGTGTGGATAAGTCCTGGAAGGAGCTCAGTAACGTCCTCTCAGGGATCTTCTGCGCCTCCCTCAACTTCATCGACTCTACCAACACGGTCACTCCCACTGCCTCCTTCAAACCCCTGGGGCTGGCCAATGGTGAGACAGCCCCTGCAGTCCCTTCCTCCTTCCTGTTACCTCCTTCCCTAACTTCTGCCTCCTTTCCCCTCCGTTTCCTCCTTCCTCTGTCCGGGCCAGATCATAATCCTGTTGTTTGCAGGCCCCAGAAGAAGGGTTTTGGGGACTGTGGTCTCTCTGCATTGCCTTCTCTCAAGGGGATGGGGGAGCCCCACCCCTGGGTGGGGCTGTCGGGTGCTAGAGAGCTGTGTGGGAAGCCGGAGGGGGTCATCCCTATGTTGGGAGTGCGGGTCCTGAGAGGAGGGTCCCCAAGGCCCACCCCAGACAGACGTCTGCCTCCCTCAGGCACTGATCACTACTTCCTGCGCTACGCTGTGCTGCCACGGGAGGTTGTCTGCACTGAGAACCTCACCCCATGGAAGAAGCTCCTGCCCTGTAGTTCCAAGGTGAGGCCCCAGTGAGTGGAGTCCACAAACGTTCCCTCACTCTCAGACCACCAGGGTGCATCGGAAAGTAACTCTGCCCTGTGCCCAGGTGCTCACTCAGAGCACTGAACTTTCACCATTTCCCACCTCTTCCAGGCAGGCCTCTCGGTGCTACTGAAGGCCGATCGTTTGTTCCACACCAGCTACCACTCCCAGGCAGTGCATATCCGCCCTGTTTGCCGAGTAAGTAAGTCATGGGGAACGGGGGCAGGTACCATCAGGGGCTCTGGAAGAAGGTGCATGTAAAGCGCAGAGCCTGGGGTCTGGCACAGACTGAGCGAGTGGTAAGCAGTAGGGATGCACCAAGGAAACCAAAGGCTTGTCTGGTGGCCACTCAATAAATGTGTCATGCAGCATAGCGGTTAAGAGCAGTGGCCATGCAGTGCCACTGCTGGCTCAGTCACTCACCAGCTGGCATGTCACTTCATTTCCCTGAGTCTTGGGTTCTTCATTTGGCAAATGAGAATAATAGGAGTAGTGGCTTCCTAGGGTGGTTGTGATGATTCACTGAACTGATGCACATAAAGCTTTTGGCACAGGGTCTGGCACAGAGTAAAGTGCTCAGTGGTAAATGTAGCAAATCAGTAGATGAGAAGATGATAAATAGACAGGGCTTGAGTCCAGGTGGGAGTCCTTGAGGCTGTGTGGTTGAGAGCGGTGCACCCTCACTGCTGCCTGTCTGCCCTGTGGTAGGATGCCCCCTGTACCAGTGTCTCCTGGGAGCTGCGGCAGACCCTTACGGTTGTATTTGACGCCTTCATCACGGGGCAAGGGAAGAAAGGTAAGCTGCTAGGTAACCATCTCTGCCTGCCCAACCCCAGCCCTGCCCTAGCTATGCAGACCAGACCTAGCCCAGCCCCTGCTCAGCCCAGCTCTCTGCTTCCTCAGACTGGTCCCTTTTCCGGATGTTCTCCCGGACTCTTACGGAGCCCTGCCCTTTGGCTTCAGAGAGCCGAGTCTATGTGGACGTCACCAACTACAACAAGGTACCAAAGGTCTCCCGCCACACATCCTGCTCCATGGCCCTCAAGCCAGCCTGTCCCTCTGCTCACCTGTCAGCCTGGCCCTGTGTCCCCAGGACAATGAGACAATGGAGGTGAATCCGCCCCCTACCACTACATACCAGGACGTCATCCTGGGCACCCGGAAGACCTATGCTGTCTATGACTTGCTTGACACGACCCTGATCAACAACTCACGCAACCTCAACCTGCAGCTCAAGTGGAAGAAACTGCCAGAGAGTGGTGAGTGGGGGGACCAGCCACGGCGGGCTACAGAGTTTTCTTGGGGGAAAGACCCATGGTCCCACCCCTTTGCTATAATAGGGTTGTGTTTAGATCCAGCTGTGTCAGATGCAGATGCTCCTGGTTCTGACTCTGCCTCTGCCAAGCCCTATGACCTTGGGCAGGGCCCTAACCCCTTTGAGCCTTTATGCTGTCAGCTGGAAAATGGGGACTGTAATACCTAGTGGACTGGAGGAGAGAATTAATGTAGAACATGGAGCTTTTTCATGCATTCATTTAATCAACAGTTATTTTTGGAATATGTACCGTGTGTCAGGATACAGGGGTGAAGAAGGCGGGACACCCTGCATTCAAGAAATGGAATGCCTGCTACTTGAGGCAGACATCAGTTAATTACAGCTGTGTTCAGTGTTACCAAGGAAAAATACAGAGTATCCTGAGCTTGCGTTAGAAGGGGCACAGTGCTCAGCATATGATAAGTACTTAGTAAATTATTGTAATTTTGTTATCATTGCTTGTGGGTTGGGGGTAGACAGGGATCATTCCAGAACGAGATCCCTCACTTCTGGTGGCCATGCTTTTCCCCATCTACTCCCTGGCTTTGGTATTCAACATGGTCTGGGGTGGGGGTGGGGGGAAGCTGTTAACTGCTGACTTTTCTCCACACAGAGGCCCCCCCGATGCCCTTCCTGCATGCCCAGCGGTACGTGAGCGGCTATGGGCTGCACAAGGGGGAGCTGAGCACGCTGCTCTACAACACCCACCCATACCGGGCCTTCCCCGTGCTGCTGCTGGACACCGTGCCCTGGTACCTGCGGCTCTATGTGCACACCCTCACCGTCACCTCCAAGGGCAAGGAGAACAGACCAAGTGAGGAGCTGAGTCCTGAACCAGGCCCCCACCCCTGCCCCAGCTCGCTCCCTCCCCAGGTCCCCCAAGCCCTGCAAGTGCATCTGAAAAAACACACAGGCTTTATAAAGAGTTAGGAACCGTTTGATAAATAGGAAAAGTGGCCTTGCTGCGCCGGATTTGGAAGCAATTTATAAAGCAAAAACACAAAGTACTGGTGATTTTTAATAAGACTGAGGGAGGACAGCACCTTCCTTATCTTTTTCACTTTCTCCTTCTTTCTGGAACCTTGGACACATCCTTGTGTTTTGTGATATTTCATGGACCTTTAAGGTAGAGAAAGGGTTTGCAACAAAAACAGAGCTTTGGAAGCAAAGAAGATAACAGAGCTGGGATAGATGGTTTTTGCTGCCTTGAGAGAGATAAAGAGCTGCAGCTTTTTTTGTATTTTTTTGGAAGAGTTAATATTTACAGAGTGTTTTCTCTTAGGTGTTAGGCATAGCAGTAAAGCACTTGTTTTTCTCTGGAGTGGAAGGGGAGCTCATAATAAAGGAAGAGACATCTTAAGAAGAAGGTATATCGCATCCCAAACAACAAAGCTTAAAAATCTTTAAACACCTCTGTTGTTTCTCATAGTTTCATGTCTGTGGTTAATAGTTATTCCCAGCACGACGGTTTGTACCACCTTGAGACACTCTACTTCACATATCCTACCTATAGGCTCTGTAGGTTTTTTTGTTTTATTATTATTATTTAACATTTTAAGTTTCAAACACATACTCGAATAGAATAGTGTAATGAATTCCCGTGTACTCGTCACCCAGCTTCAACAGTGTCCAACTTCTGGTTATTTTTATTTCATTCACCCCTTCACTTTGTTTATTTTTCTGTTGGAGTATTTGAAAGCAAATCTCCAACATTGTATCAATTCACCTTTAAATACTTCAGTATTTATCTCTAACAGATAAAGGACTTTAAAAAAGTTGGTTCAACTCAGTCCTAATAAAAATATTTTTTTAAAAATAGAACATATTATTATCATTTCTGTTTTCCCTGGTGGTCTTAAAAATAACCTTTTACTGCTGATATGTTTGAAATGGGATTCCAGTAAGTCCTCACTTTATATCTGCTTGGTAGGCCTCTCAAATCTGTTTTAGTCTTTAATAGTTTCAACTCTCTCTCTCTCTCTTTTTTTTTAAATGCCATTTGTTTGTTGGAGAAACTGGGCTGTTTGTTGTGCAGGGTGTTCTGCGTTCTGGGTTTGTCCTGTGCTGGTGTTTAAGATGGTTCTTCCATCCCCTGTGCTCCTTGTATATTGGTGGTTAGAGTTAGAAACGTGATTAGATTCAGATCCCACGTTTTTGGCAGGTGAATGCCACAGGGGGTCCTGTGAACTTCCTGTTGCATTCCACCAGGGCCCCTGATAGCTGGTCCCCCAGTTTTCCTGATGTGAAATTTGTTTGTGAGCACGCTTCGGGAAGCCTGTCTTGGAAGAATGGCACCTTGCTTCCTTCCCTGAGCCTTCTGACCCCTGTGATCCGCAGTCCACCTTCCAGGCCCCGAGGGAAGCAGTAGAGACAGGAGGTGTAGGTGGTCTGATCCTAGGAAAGGTATGGGTGACCCTTACCTGTCTCCCCAGGTTACATTCACTACCAGCCTGCCCAGGACCGGCTGCAGCCCCACCTCCTGGAGATGCTGATTCAGCTGCCGGCCAGTTCAGTCACCAAAGTCTCCATCCAGTTTGAGCGGGCACTGCTCAAGTGGACTGAATACACCCCAGACCCCAACCATGGCTTCTATGTCAGGTATGCCCTCCACACGTGCTGCCCCCTGCCCTCCTGACCCACCCTCTCTACCCACCCTCTCTCTCTGCCACTTACTCTTTGGGGAGGCCAGCGAGGAACCTGAGCCCTCCATCTGCCTCTCTGCAGCCCGTCTGTCCTCAGCGCCCTTGTGCCCAGCGTCGTGGTGGCCAAACCTGTTGACCCAGAAGAAAGCCCCCTGTTCAACACGCTGTAAGTGTGACTGTACCTTCTCTTATGTCCTCAGCTGCCTCCTTCAGTTAACACGGATGGTCAAGCCCCTACAGGGCAGGTTGCCTCTTCTAAAATAACATGTGGGTTCAACTCAGTCCTAATAAAAATTCTAGTGGTCTACTATATTTCTAAAGACTTTGGTTGAATGATTCTAAAGTACATCTAGAAGAATAAATAGATGAGACTAGCAATACTTATAGCTTACATTTATTCCTTGACTCTCTTAATAGATATTTAATTGGGCACTCAGCAAATGCCAGGTACTTCTGGAAGCACTGCATGTACAAATAAACAAAACAGACTTGTCTCTCTCCTCCTGATGCTTACAATCTAGAGGCGTATTCTGTTCTAGAGAATAATGGGGTGGTGGTGGGTATTGAGGGATGATCTAGTGGGTTGTCCATGAGGCTTTTTTGAGGCATTTAGGCTGACAGCAGAAGGCTGAGACAGAGATAGGGCCCCATTCTTCCACTGCAACCAAGGATGCTTTCCTTTTATCAGATTTACATATTGAACTTTCATGTAAAATGTCTTCCATTGAAAAGGTTTTGAAGCTAAGAAGACTTTAAAACCCTTATCATGGTGCACTGGCCCCGTGCAGCCCACGAGTGAGGAAGGGGGTGAGATGTTGGGGGGCAGCCCGGCCCTGCCTCACCACCCCTCCCCTGACCCCCAGGTTCCCTGTCTCCGATGGCTCGAGCTACTTCGTGCGACTCTACACAGAGCCGCTGCTGGTGAGCCTGCCGACACCGGACTTCAGCATGCCCTACAACGTGATCTGCCTCACGTGCACTGTGGTGGCTGTGTGCTACGGCTCCTTCTACAATCTCCTCACCAGGACCTTCCACATCGAGGAGCCCGGCACGGGCGGCCTGGCCAAGCGGCTGGCCAACCTGATCCGGCGTGTCCGTGGCGTCCCCCCGCTCTGAGACTCGCCCTCTTTAGTGGCTCTTGCTGCTGTTTCTCTTGGCTTGGGGGATTGGGGTTGGGGGAGTGGCATGTCCAAGGGGCTGCTTCTGCCACTTGCTGTCTCCAACACAGCCTAGAGGTGGCTTTTGAGCCAAACTACCCCAGGTCCAGGCCAGGGCCCAGAGCTATGTTGTCCAGTACAGGCGCCACGAGCCACGTGTAGCTGTTTGGATTTAAATTAATTTAATGTAAAAAGTCATTTCCTCAGCTACAGTAGCCATATTTCAAGCCCCGTGTGGTTAGTGGCTCCTGTATTGGACAGTGCAGAAAAGCATTTGCATCACTGTGGAAAGTTCTGGACAGTGCTGGTCTAGTAAATGGGGTGTGCGTGATAGGTGGAACTTACTGGTTGTGGAATTAAAAGTGGCTGCTTCCTTGGTTCTTTTCTTATTGTCTCTGGGGCCTGGGAGGACCCGGGTGCCCGAGCAGGCCCCCCACCTCTCCCCCCACCACACACACAAAGAAACACCTCCCTTACCTCCTCCCACCCCTGCCGGAAATACTGTCTCCTCATCTCTTGCTCCCCCCACCATCCTCATCTGACTCTATTCCCCAAACTCCCTGGATTTGCCTGGGAAAAAGCCTCCTCAGTGTTTATGTAAGCATAATCTGTGACTGTGAAAATGAATCATCCCCTGCCTGAGAACCAGCCCCTGCTCCCAAGGACAGAATTGGAGAAGCTGAAGAGCTGTGGGTGGAGGTGTGGGAAATCTTAGCAAGGACAGAAGTGCAGTGGAAAAGACACTAGTCTGGGAGTCCCGGGTTCTGAGTTCTGGTTTCTAGTGTTGCTGTTT
Organism: Choloepus didactylus; assembly: GCF_015220235.1. Taxonomy (NCBI): domain Eukaryota; kingdom Metazoa; phylum Chordata; class Mammalia; order Pilosa; family Megalonychidae; genus Choloepus; species Choloepus didactylus. The sequence continues at coordinate 49,130,567 of NC_051325.1, forward strand.
GATCTTGGGCAGCAGTTTCCCTTTCGGTGAGGGGAGGTGATTGAACTAGATGTGGAACAAGGAAGTGGGGGGTGGTGGCAGAGGTACAGTGTCAGGGAAGGTTCCTTCTGACCTTCAAAATGTTATATAAAATCCTCGTCCTTCCAGGATCACTCGGGGGGAAGGGGAGTTCCACCCTGGCTTGCCAGGAGTCCCTGGATTTCTGCCCCTCTCTCCACTCCTCGAAGACATGGTTCCTGCAGGACAGGAAGAGCCTCCGGGGCGCCGAGTGGAGTCCCAGCTGGGGAGGGGCAGCAGGTCAGGCTGTGGGGACAGACGTGAGGTTCACAGATTTCAGTCCAGCCTGGTTTCCATGAGGACTTCCTGAGAATAGGGGGGCTTCTGTCCTTTGTCCTCGTCTTTCAGCTGGAATCCCAGGGGAATGAGGGGCTGAAGGAGGTAGGAGTCGGGGTGAGGCAAGCTTGATCTGCATTTCTGGCCCTGAGGTTCAGAGAGAACCAGGGTCTGGGGAGCTGAGGTGGCTGTGAGCAGTTTTCCAGGAAAGGTCCCTGACCCTTGTGGGAAGACAGACCGCAGCAGCTTTGAGTACTTTATTGACCCATCCCAGAAGGTTACACAGCGGGTTCGGAGCAGTGCCTTGGCGCAGGCATGGCGGTAGGGCGGGTTTCAGTCAAGGGCCAGAGCTGGCCAGGCCTGCTCTTCAGCTGTGTTTACCTCAGCCTCCGTAATGGAGATGACAGCTCTCTTCTTGGCCTTACTACAGTAACCTGTATTTCATCTTCACAGTCTCCACCACCTCCAACTACAGCCTTGCCACCTACACCTCGGGCACCCTCATTACCACCATCGCCACCACGCCTTGGTAGCATGTCCTCATTCCCATGATCACTGTCATCACCAGCTACCAAATTAGCACCATCAGCTGCCTCGCCACCACCATCCTCACCAACACCCTCCTGTCACACGCCCGTCATCTTACAACCACCATTCCTGTTCCTGTGTCTGAGAGGACTTAACCAGGGTTTTGCAGACCCTCGGGCCAACTCTGTGGGTCTCAAAATTGTTGGTATTGTGCCCCCAAAACCACCATGGATAAAGGGTTCACACTCATTGGATGTTGAGTTGTAGAACTATTGGCCAACACAGCCTTTGCAGGGGCCGCTTGCTGCAGGGAGCTGGCGCAGGGCAGGGATACTTTGAGACATCTGGAGGGCCTCTTGCTTGGGTTCAGCTGCAGTGTAAGAAAGGACAGGGACTGTCATTTATATGTCTTTTTTTTTTAAACCACAGCTTTTTTATGCTTTTAATTTTTATTGTAGAAATATATATATGCACCATAACATTTCCCATTTTAACCACTTTCGTATGTGTCCTTTTTATTAACTGATGATGATTTTCTTCTGGGCACCTATTCTTCATCAGGCACCATTCTAGGTTTTTGCCATCCTTTCCAGTATTTAAACAGCTCCATGAAGAGAGTATTACTGTCCCCATTTCACGGAGGAGGAAATTGAAGCTCAGAGAGGTTCAGTAATTCTCCAAAAGTCATAAAACCCACTAGTTGAACTAAGGATTAAACCCAGATCTGACTCCAAATCTCAAGCTCTGCATCCTACTGCCTGTCATAACCTAACATCAAGATGTTTGTGGTTGCCCCATTTATAATTAAAAATAAAAATGGGAAAATGTAAATGTTTGCCTACAGCGGGATCCATGAGCTTCTTTGCAGTCCCTAAAAAGCATAGTATTGATCTGGATGCATCAACATGGAGAGATGCCCACACAGTTTGTTGATTGAAAAATTATAACATAGGAGCTATGGTATGTTCCCATAGATATAAAATATGTAAGTGTATGTACCCATAGAGAGATGGCTTGAAGGTCGTTCACCAAAATGTTTAGAGTAGTTATTGCTGGTAGTAGAGTTTCAGGTGATTTCAATTTTCTAAAAATTCTTTTTAGTATTGTTTGAACAACCATGAACAAATACCATTTTTATAGCTAGGTAAAAGGTATTTACATTTAAAAAAGTTCTTTAGTATCCAGGGTCATCAACAAACAAGGAAACTGACCTCTTTCACTGAATCACTTATTTTAATTCCTTTCACATCTGGACCTGGTGATCACACGAACTGGCTTTTTGAGGGTGCGTGGATGCACACCATCTTCAACCATCAGCCTTGGACACTCAGGAGCCCAGTGTATTCCTTTGTGGGATGCCACATTCACCATTGTGACATGTACAGTTTTCCTGACAAGGACAGCATCCCTCAGTTAAATAAAGACAGGTGAATCCTCAATGCACGTGACACTGGCTGTGCTGGATATCCTGGGAGAACCCCAATTCTAGAAGAAGGAAGAGGCCATTTAAGGAAGGAAAGTCGAGACCTTCTATTAGAGCAGCACTTCTCAACCTTGGTGGCATGGTAGAATTACCTGGAGAACTTTAAGAAAATCCTGATGCCCAGGCTTCACCCCAGACCAATTAAATCAGAATCTTGAGGGCGGGGCTGAGAGAGTTCCCAGGTAACTCCAATGGGCATCCAAGTTTGAGAACTTGGTCTCGTTTTCAAAGCGGTATGAAAATTTATTTTCTCATAAGAATTTTGCCTACAATGGAAACATCTGGGAAGTTCGACTACTGGAGCTGTGTAAAATAGGGCACCCACTTTTTAAGTTAACACATTTTTATGCATTGTTTGTCTTTTTAAAACAAAAGCTATGTATAACTTTTGTAACTGAAATCAAAATTGGTGGAGATCAAATAGACACTGAGGAGTCCTCGCCCCACACCTGCCACGGACTGGTTGGTGACTGCAGGTGAGCCCCTTGCCCTACCTGGGCCTTTCTCCTGAGGTAGAAGTAATGACCAGGTGACCTGTTGGAGCAGCCTCTCTCCCACTGGGTCTCAGGGATCCTCCTCCCCAACCGCTCAGCTCACCTGAGGTCTTTTCCAAGCTGGCCAGGCCCACCAGGTAGAGGGCGAGGCGGAGGGCAAGGAAGCTGCAGAGCTTCGTGGGGCCAAGGTCCGAGAGTCCCCGGCCAGGACCAGGAGGCTGGCACGTCACACCTGCAGCGGAAGGATCTGGGGCTTGTTCCCCTGGGCTGAGGGAAGGGTCTTGCTTTTAATTACTTGGAAGAGGAAGCACGTTGGGCAAGGGATGTGGACTCAGAGCAACTGGACTTCTTACCTAGAGGCAGTGGCACCTGCCTTAGGAGGATTCCTGGCAGTTACTGCGCAAGTCCCATAAGTCAGGGCTTCTGCCTTCTCTGGAATACCAGTCCCAGTCTTCATCCATCCAGAGTGGAATCCATGTGACCTTGTTCTGTAAGCGACGCCTGGGGGCTTCAGTTTTCCTATCTGTAAAACCAGTGGCCCAGATCAAATGGTCCCTAAGGGCCCGGCACAGCTGTTCTCTGTTCTGTTATTATTGGGTCCCCTCCAGCGCCTCCATCTAGTTTCAATGCCCCAGGAGAGAAAACGGAGCTCTTTGTTCGTTGGCTTATTTATCTTTGGAATAATGAGTGTATTGTTTATATAAATAATCATACTTATTTTAAAAGATTAAGCTATACTGAATAATACAAACAAGAAGCAAAATCTCTCCCCAGATTCTATCATAGTGCTGTGCAATAAAAATATAATGCAAGCTACAAATACAATTTTAAATTTTCTAGTAGCCACATTAAAAAAGATAAAAAGAAATGGGTAAAATTAATTTTAATAATATAGCTTATTTAATTAAATAGATCCAAAATATTATCATTTCAACATATAATCAAAATATAATAAAAAATTAATGTGATATTTTACATTCCTTTCATGTACAAAGTCTTGGAAATCTGATGTGTATTTTATACTTACAGCATCTCTTGCTTTCTTTTCTCTCCTTCCTTCCTCCTTCTTTCCTTCCTCCCTCCCCACTCCCTCCCTCCCTCCCCCATTCCCTCCCTCTCTTTTGCTTTCCCTCCCCTCTCCCTCCTTCCTCCCCCACTTTCCCTTCCTTTCCTCTCCCCTCCTCCTTCTAATTGTAGTGTGGTGCAAAGCCACTTTGTGATTTCCTTCTGTCCCACTCAGTGTGGGCAGCCCTGGCTTGTCCTTTTACTCCCACTGATGTCAGGACATTCTCTTTGATTTTCTTCTCACCATGTCTGAGCTCTGTTGTCACTTCCAGTCCCAAACTGGCATCTGAAGTTTGCTTCGATCCACTTTTATGGAGCCTGCAGGTGGGGGTGAGGGAGGAAGGGAACGCCTCTGGAGTTGCCTCTGGCCTTTGATGGGCCACCTGGGCTCTGCTCGCTGGAGATTTTCATACATTCCTAACACCACAGTTCACTTCTTCTAGCTGTTGGTTACCCTATTTTCATGGGTGTTTCCCTGGAGCTTTGGATCAATTCAAGTTTTAAGCCTTGGTTAATGGGCACAGAGTTTCTGTTTGGGGTGATGAAAAAGTTTTGGTACTGGATGGTGGTGATGGTAGCACAACAATGTGAATAGCACTGAATTGTGTACTTAAGAAAGGTTAAAATGTGCGCTTTAGTGTTATATATATGTTACCACCATTAACATTTTTTTAAAAATTGAGCCTTGGGTAATGGCAAACCTTGATGGGTCTTCCTGTCTTTGCTGGGTGGCAACTAGGAGCTGGCATTTTCCAGAGCTTCACCTTGCATTTCTGCATGCAGTTTAGCAATATGTCTCTCTGGCTTAGGAGCTTATCAAGTCAAGGCCTTGCACAGTTTAAACATTTCTGCTTGGAGCCTATGCTGATGTGCAGGAAGCCCCACTACCCTGAGGTATGGAGAGACTATGTGCACAAGCTGTGGGCAAAGGGCCTTCAAAAAACCCTAAGGGCATGTTTTGTAGACCCTGACTATTAAACAATAGGGCAGGAAGAACCTTAAGAGACTCTCGGCAGACTCACAGATAGAGAAGGGCCTGTCTCAGAGAGATTTGTGGTGGTGGCTTTTGTCTAATGGGATAAGCCCCAATAAGGTTCATGGAAACCCCACAAAGTTTTTGAAAAGAATTGCATTCATGGAAGCACTGTCAACTTGGACTGTGTTAGTTTGAAGCTGTTATATACCCCAGAAAAGGCCATGTTCTTTTAATCCATTCCTGTGGGTGCAGACCTGTTGTGGGTGGGACCTTTTGATTAGGTTATTTCAATTGAGATGGGACCTACCCCATTCAGGGTGGGTCTTAATACTCTGAATGGATCTTAAAAAGAGATGAAAAGCCCTGGAGAAGCTAAGAAAGGACCCACAGAAGCTGAGAGAGGAAACCACTGGAACCAGAAGCCGAAAGCAGTGAAACCCAGGAGAGAAGGACCAGCAGAAGCCAGCCATGTGCCTTCCCATGTGACAAAGGTGTCCCAGATGTCAGCAGCCTTTCTTCAGAGAAGGTATCATCCTGTTGATGTCTTAATTTGGACATTTTAATGGCCTCAGAATTGTAAATTTGTAAACTAATAAATCTCTATCATAAAAGCCAACCCATTTCTGGTATGTCGCATTCCAGCAGCTTTAGCAAACTGAAACACGGCCTAAAAGGGACCAAGACAGCACAAAATAAAAAGAGACTTCTGGACTCCCAAACAAAAATGAGCAGAAAGCAGGACAAGAAGTCTACTCAGTCAAAACTCAGGTTATTTCTTATGGAAAAGGAATGCTGAATCAGAGGGTGGAGCCAAGAGCCCCAGGGAATAGAACTGACTCTCTGGTAACAGGTGCCCAACTGGGTTCCAGATCTGCCATGGAGCAGTACTGGCTCTGAGCTTCCCATTTCCTCTTTTAAAACAGGAATGTCTGTAGTGGTCCCCTGTGCCTGTCCCACCGTTGCAGGTTGGGTGTGTGGTGGCCAGATGACATGTCTCTTCAGTTTACAGGTCTTCAGATCAAGAGGAAACTCTGCCCATGGGACAGAATCCAAGGAGCCTGTCTATCCAGACTGGATTTAGGTGAGAAGACCCTGGACTCGGAGCCTGAGTCTGATGCCAAAACAGGATGAGTTTTGGGAAGAGGTCTTAGAAGAAAGTGACTGCATTTGCATATAGAAAAATTCTAACTAATATGTGGCCTTTTCAAAACATGTTTGCAAATTCTTTGACACTCATCCCATTGAGGATCGGGGTTTCTGCCCCCTCCCCTTGCAACTGGGCTGAGCTTGCTGATTCCATCAAAAAGGTCAAAAAGGCCATGCAGATTCCATCCGGTTAACTTGGGTTGCTGCTCTGGGGGACACTGGTTGCCATGTAAGAAGCCAATTACCCTGAAACCACCATGCTGGAGAGGACATGTGCATTAGAAGTTCTGGTCAACAGGATCAGCTGAGTTCAGCCTCTCCTCCACCCAACCAAGGCACTGGACATGTGAGTGAAGCCATGTGGGGTGCTCCAGCCCAGCCCAGCCACCAGCAAAGTGCCACTGAGAGACCAGGGACAATGCCACGAAAGGCAACGAGTTGCCGAGCTAAGCCCCGCCTCATTTCCTGACCTATAGAATCCATGAGCCTAATAAAACAGTTCTTATTTTATGCCAAGTTCAGGGTCGTGTTAGGCAACAATAGTAACTGGAACAATTGGTGAGAATTCTCAGGATGCTTACATTATTTCCTCTTTCCCCTGCACCTCTTCTGATGTCACCATCCCGGCCCCCTGGGAAGTGTACTTTGGGGGCGGGGGGGCGAGCTGCAGACTCCGCCGGCAACGGCAACCCTTCTCCACACCCCCAAGTCCAGGCTTTCATCATTTGGGCAATGTGGACCAGCCCCGAGGGCAGATGCTGTTTGCGGCTCTCAGAGCAGCTCTGGGACATCGGAATCTCAGAGGCCCACAACATTCTCGAGGCTCTGCAGGACCGGAGGCCAAGAAGCATCTCCTAAGCTGCTGCTCAGCCTCGGCGCGGCTTCCGTCCTCTCTGGGTTTTCTGCCGCCCCCGCGTGGTTGAACTTGGGAATGGCAGCGTCTCAGGCGCTCCGCCGCGGGCTCTGGGGACGCACCAGGTGATCGACGCTCACGAGACTATCTTGGTCTTGCCGGTACTGTGAGGATGACAATGGGAACCGTGACTTTTTTAAAAAATTCAGTTTTATTGAGATATATTCACATACCATACAATCATCCACAGTGTACAATCAGTTGTTCACAATACTATCATATAGTTGTGCATTCATCACCACAACCCATTTTGTAATGAACATTTTCATTACTCTTAAAAAATAAAAATAAGAATAAAAATAAAACAGAACATTTAAAACATCCCATGCCCCCATCCCCCCATCTCCACTTATTTTTTCATTTAATTTTTGTCCCCATTTTTCTACTCATCTGTCCAGACACTGGATAAAGGGAGTGTGAGCCACAAGGTTCTCACAATCGCACAGCCACACCATGTAAGCTACTTAGTTATGCAGTGGTCTTCAAGAATCAAGGCTACTGGGTTGCAGTTCAACAGTTTCAGGTATTTCCTTCTAGCTTTTCCAATAGAACCACGACTTTTTGAGCATTTCTATTCACCAGGCACAGAGCCGAGCACTTCATTATTTTTTAATCTCAAAAACCCCTCACAGCAACCTTAAGAAATGGATGTTGATTTTATCAACCTCATTTCACAGATAAGGAACCCAAGGCACAGAAACACTAAGGAATTTGCCAAGCCCAGGTGTCCCTGGCTCCCAATCGTGCAGTCTCAAGCAGCGGGTGCCCAGCTCATCTCCACAGCAAGATAGTCAGGCGTTTCCCCTCACGGGAATCTGCAACTCGTTAGTGGATCCTGGCAAATCCACCATGTCAGACCCACAGGGTCTCTCCCTGGTAGGTGCGCGGGGGTGGGGGGACGTTGTCATGACGATCCTCAGACCTCATGCTCTCTGGGAGGTTCGAGTGTGTTGAAATCCCCTGAGGCAGGAAGGGAGAGATTCATCCATTTTTGCATTAGTACAATTTTACTCAAAGAAGTCAAATGACTTGCTCTGACCATTTGGTGGGCTTGGAGATGGTTCCAAAAAGCGACGTAATAGTGGAGGTTCCGGCAGAGGGGCAGACGAGTGGGAGGGACATTTTGGGATTCTCTGAGACTCACCTCTTCCTGATCTCTTTTCCGCTGTTGCTTCTTCCCCCCTGCTCCTCCAAAGTCCCACAGCTCCTCCAAAGCGTGAGGGAAAAGCGAGTTTCTCTACCCGCCTTCTCCTTTGTCCACCCCAGAGGAGGCTGCCTCCATCGAGTCTTGCTACTCAGACTGCGGTTCCCCGGATCGTTTCACAGAGGAGGGAACGGCGCCCGGGGAAGCCCCTGGGGCGCTGGGAGACACCGCGCAGCCCGGGCCTCCGCAGACCTGCACCGTGAGAATCTGCCTGGCCTCAGGACGGCCGGGTGAGTGGCAGGCGCGCCGCAGTTTGAGAAGCGCCGTTCCAGGAGCAGGAAGCGAGGACCACGCGGCGGACGAGACGACCCCAGCTCCGAGCGGCCCCGCCCTGGCCCATCACCTCGGCCCCCACCCTCCGGGCTTGGACCCTTGAAAGCTCCGTCAGCCTCCAGGTTCCCCCTGGCGCGCGCCCCTCAGGGTGATGGCGAGGAGCGGCTCCGCCTTTCTGCGGCTCTCCTCGTCCTCCCGGGGGCTGGCGCCGGCACCCAGTGGAGTGAGACCAGCGCCCCTTCCCGAGCTAAGCCCTGGCTCACACCTCCGCTCTGGCCTGGGGGTAGAACACGGGGGGCGGGGGGGGGGGCGTCTGCAGATGGGGCCGGGGGAGCTGCGGTGGGGAGCGGGCGGAGCCAAACCTCTCGCTCTGGATTTTTCCCGGGATGTTAAGAAATTTTAATTCCAGAGACATTTCATGACTCAAAAAGTAAATCATTATGTTTTCAGTTTAAAAAAACAAAATCGTCAAGTGCTCATCAGACAGGTCTACCCGACCTTGAACCTATCGCTGAGATTCTCTTCCTGGTCTTGGCCAGTCCCTACTCCCAGCCCCATCCCAGAACCTCATTCAAACCTGAACTTTGGTGGCTGGACTGAGGCTCAGAGTCCGGAGAGAAATGAGTGTGGGGCGGTGCCAGCAGAGACCCTTTCCTGTTAATCTGTATTTAAAGAGTTTCCGTAGAGGCCAGATGCTCATCGATTGGGCTGTGATTAAATGGAGGTGTGTTCTGGCTTCCCCACTTACTAGCTATGTGACCTAGGACAAGCCACTTGTCCTCAGTTTCCTCATCCAAGAAGAGAGGGTACCTGCCACACATGTCCCTGGAAGGATCACAGAGAATGTATATTACAAGTTTTATCACACTTTGCGGCACATCATGCTCATTTCCCCCGTAAGACATCCTATTCAGAAGGACTTTGTTGACCTATCTCCATCCTCCCAAGAAAAAAACTTCAGGTGTCAAATAATGATTTTATTTTCCCATTATAAAAATTAATCAGAAAGGCCTGGAACAACTGAGCAGAGCTTCTGTTCTGTCTGAGGCAACGGCAAGCAGAGAGCAAGGAACTCAAACCTTCCACGAGTTGGCTCGGGGTTTACTCAAGGGCTAAGCCACACTACTCCCAGGCCGTTTGAGTATTAGTAATAACTCAAGGCGTTTCCCTCATCCCTATGTCTTGACTATTATTGTCCTCTTGGGATTTTGAGTGGCATTACAGTTTGTTTGAGCTAAAGTTTGAGCTAACAGAGCCCCTCCCAGTTTTGCTAAGTTTAGACAGTCCCTTCTGCCTTTGTGGTTCTGGGGCTGAAATGAGGACATCTGCAATGAGGGAGGTGTGACAGGGGCTGAGGTACCTGCTGAGTTCTGTGGGCTGCTTTCTAAATTGCATGTCCTGATTGCTCCCCCACCCCCATGGCCGTCCTCCTTCCATCTCCATAGGAAGTGACTGGGGGTGGGGAGGACTTGGGAGATGTGGAGAGCACTCCACCCTGAAATATCCCCACCTGGAATCATGCCCTAAGCCTCCAAGCAGCACCTGCCTCTTACCACCCAGCTTTTGCTCATGCTGATCCCTTGGTCTGCCCTTCCACTCCCTTCTCTTCTAGTCCAAATTCTAGCTGGCCTTCAAGGCCCACATAGAGCCAATACCCCTAGGAGACATCTCCTGATACCCGACTTGGAAATAATCACTTCCTTTTCTGACCTCCCATTTAGAGACCATTTACAGAATGTCGTAGCTAGAGAGGTGCCCCATCATCAAATACACATTTTGCTAATGTGAATATAATTATACTTATTCTACTCAATCATTGTGCTCCATGGAATGAGCTTGGGATGGGAGATTAATCCATTTGACAAATATTTGCTGAACAGCTACAAGGCATTATTCTAGCCATGGGGACACTGCCGAGAACCAAGCATAGCAAAAGAACCCTGCCTTCAAAGAGTGGACACACGATAGACACATGACAGAAAAAGGTCAGCTCGTGTTTTGAAAACAAAGCAGTGGAAGGGGGAGAGGGAGCAATGGGGAGGTGACGCTGTTTTTATATAGACCGGTCAGGGAAAGCCTCCCTCATAAGTGACATTTGAGCAGAATCTATAGAAAGTGCGTGTGCGCCACCTGCCTAGCTGAGGGAGAAGTGGCCCAGGAAGAGGAGGCGGCAAGTGTAAAGGGCCCGAGGGAAGAACATGTCTGGTGCATTTGAGCTGTGGTGAGATGCCCACTGTGGCCGGAGCCGAGTGTGGGACGGAGGTGGAAGGTGAGAGCTCAGAAAGAGGCCACGGGAAGGTCACAGGGAGATTTGCAGGCCTTTGTAAGAACTTCGACTTTGGCTCTGAGAGATGGAGAGTCACTGGCGGGGCTGAGCAGAGAGGAAAGACCTGATCTGACCCAAGTTATAACAGCATCTCTCTGGCTGCAGTGTAGGGAGTGGCCTGTAGGGGGCCAAGGGCGGCGGCCGAGGGACCCGGGAGCCGGCTGCAGCGCGGTCCGGGTGAGCGAAGATGGAGCGCGTGCATGTGGCGTTCCTTCGGTCTCCCAGATCAATTGAATAGTACGAACGCCCCACTCCGTTGAGGTTGAGCCTATTATTTAAAAAAATAATTAAACGCCTTTACTGTTTTCTGATCTCTAAGTGCGGTAACATTTGTTCATTGTAAAAAACCCAGAAAATAAACAAATGCATGAAAGAATAAATAAAGATCTCCAAATCCTGCAACCCAAGGACAGCGGACACCTCACCCCACTTTAAAGCTCTTAATGGGCATGAAATAATTGAGCTGCTCAGCAAAAGGCGAAGAGAGAACAGTAGCAGCCCCAGGTAGAGCTTTCAAGTAGCTGAGATTTCCCCTGGATCCACAAACCCCTCTTTACTGACCCTTTTCTGCCCTTGGCGCCCACCCTGCCCTCCTCAGGACTCAGGTGTCATCCTCCATCCGGGAGCCACCACATCTGCTCTCAAGAAAAGATCCAGCTCCCCAAGCCAGTCGTGAGCCAGGATGTGCTCACTTCTGTGGCGGGGCTGGGGCCAGGGGCCACACTTAAGGGGTGCAAAAAACATTCTCATCAAGGCAATATTTTATCGCTATATTTTAAAAGTTCAAAAATGATGCAAAAATATCAACATTTGAAATAGAGACAGCATCTGACCCTGAATTTGCACAACCCCACCTCCCTCCCCCACCCTAATCGAGGCCCCGCTCAGCCAAAGCCCAAGAGCATTACACTTAGGCCTGAATTCAAGTCACCTCAGATTTCAGTTTCAACTTAAATGATATCGTCTATCCGAATGTGATTCCTAACTTCAAAAAGGAAAAACTTTCTTTAAAATAGGGAATTATAATTCTTTCTGCTTAAGAAAGCAATTTACAAATCGAGGCAAAAGTTTTCTGATAAATGAGAGATTTACTCCTGATCTCTAGATAGTTATGTGATACATTTAGCCTGCATTTCACAGGATTTTTTTCTCCTGTGTACATGGTGGTTTATTGAAGAGGCTAAGAAGCCTATGGATGAATAAATATATTGAATAATTGCAGAAACTTTAAAATTCTGATATGAAATATTCAAGATATTTTAGATTTTGACCAGTTATACCAAAAATATGTAATTATTTTTTCTGATTGTAGGGTAAATGCACATTTTAAAACTTTAGACAGAGTAAGATACATGTTTTGGTATATACTACAGCTCATAAAAGCAAGCCCTTTACTTAATCTGGTGCCTCCCCAAACCACCCGTTTGTCCCAATGTTGGAAAATCCAGCTGTGTTGGAGGTGGAGCTGCCTAGACACACTGTGTTGGTCTCCAGGATGGGGGGCAAATGCACCCTGCTTATTGTGCTTCGGGGGGATAAAGGGCTTTTCACCGGTAATTTTGTCCACATGTGATTTACAGCCTGGATACTGACCTGAAACCTGATGCCCTTATTAAAGTAGAATTTATTAACTTATTTTAATTTCCAATTTACATTCTAAATTAAATTATAATTTAATGAGGGAATCTATAACTACTCGGATAATTGCCTCTTGTTGAGCATTGATTAATTGCCAGTTACTTTACAGACATCATCTCTAATTCTTTCAACAAGTCCACGAGGTTGGAATTATTATGTTTATTTTACCAACGGGGCTGCTGTGGCCCAGAGTGGTTAATTCTTCTGCCTAAGGTCACACAACCTTAGAGAGCATGTGGTCCAGAGGTTTGCACACGATGGCCCACACACACACCTACACATACAATGGAAATTTTAATAAACGATAGGCTAGAAACAAATAAGCAGAAGTTTCTAATATTTTCTTCCTGCACCTCTCTTAGGAGGCCACCGGACCAGGATGGTCTCTACCCTCTGAAAGCTCCCCGCCCAGTGGGGGAGGCAGAGGGACAGAGTTTCAGGCACATCCTTCCGTGGGAGACGTGCTCTCACTTGGAGAGGCCAAGGCCAGCACCCCAGGGGAGAAAATGTTGGAGTTAGTTTTGAAGAGTGAGGAAGATTCTCTCAGGCAGACAAGGAAAGGGAAAACATGAGCTTTTGAGCATCTGCAAAAATGTGGAGGTGAGGAAAAAAGATCTGAATCCCATTCATTTCTCACCTTACCACAAGGTAAGGCCTGTATTGGTTCCCAGATAGCTCTTCAGCATCACTAGGGGACCCCAAGCTGGTTCCTCAAAGCCCACCCAACTTTGGATGCAGATAAGCCTGGGCGTCCCCTCAGAGGACAGCGGAGGGAGAGTTAGCTCAGTTGCAGGAGAGGCCACACCCTTTCGGCTGCAGCTGGAGTTTCCTTCTTCCTTCTGCTGGTCCCAGCTCCTGGGAGAAGAAAGTGGCTGCCTTTCTTCCTTCAAAGAAACTCATCCATCACAGGAAGGAAAATTGAGGAATGCTTCTGAAAAATGAAATCTTAGAATTTCCTGCAGCCTGCAAGTCAATTGGCCTTAGCTCTTTACACCTCCTGTGACAGGGAGCTCCCTACCTCTCGGGCAGCAGATTTAGCTGGCAGCACGCATCATGAGGATACTCTTGTTCTAATGAGCCAGTAATGTCCCTCTCACCCTCAGCTCTGCCTTTCCATATTGGTCCTGACTCCGCTCCCAAGAAACCCACCAAGCAGGTCTGCTCTCTTCGCCCCATGACAGTTCTATAGAGAGTGGGAGATGGCAACCAAGGAAGCACCCCACTTCCCCCCTGAAGTGTACTTCAGGTTCTTTTGCAACGTTTTGCTAAGCCCCCTCTGCCAACTTTCAGATTCTCAGGGCTCAAGGTGGGGAATCCCTCTTTTTCAGCTCCCTACAATTTCGGCAGAGGTTGCTGGGATGGAAGCCACCCTCTGAGGTGCCCCCCTGAGGAAACAGGCAGGTTAATAGGAGGATAGTGAGTAGGATAAGAGTGCCAAGTCACCTTCCCCATTGCCTCCCCCAGTGGGGCAAGAGCAGTGGCAATCAGACAATGCAGAAATAGGAGCAGCTGGAGCAGGATGGCTGGGGGGAGGTAGGTGGTGGCAGGGCTGCCCGGCTCATGATGGTGTTTCCTCAGATGCATCTTCTGCAAGTTCATTATTAGCCTTCCCAGCAGCAAGGCCTTGTGGGAATGAATTGTTCCAAATCCAGTAGGTCACCAGCTGAAGGGAGGACCCCCTAGCTGTCCCAAGTGTGTCCATGCCCTGCCTCTGGAGAGATGGGGGCTGGAGGGACCTAGCACAGCAGAGAGTTTCAATGCCTCCCTACAGATGGGGAAACTGAGGCAAAAAGTGCTCGCATTGCAGGAATTGTTTAACAAACAAGAGTATGGACTTCGGCATTAGATAAAGCTGGTTCTGATAAAGATAAAATATTAGATAAAGTGGCAGAATCAGCTACTCACAAACAATCTTGGGCAAATTTCTCAACATCTCTGAGCTTCGGTTTCTGAGCTTATTTATAAAATAAGGGCAGTGATAATACCTGTCACTATCCCCAGTCAAAGCCCACCTAGTTGAACAAGATGGGTTTATCACTCATTGTGGCAAGGCAGAAGACACATCTTGGGGGAACTGTAGTCTCAGTAAGAGGATGTTAGAAAGGACCTTACTGGATTTCGGCTTGTATTAGGTGATTTGGGGAAGATTTAAGGAAGTGGAGCTTTGCTCCAGATTGGATCCTGTCAGGAAGTGGGGGCAATTCCATTATTAGCTATCTTAATAAATTTGAAATAAGGGAAGACAAGGTAGAGGTTAAAGCTGTGGTTGGCAAAGAAGCAGCAGTCACTCGTATTAGCCAGGTTTGGAAAGCGTTTGGTAATTTTTGTGGCTTGGACAACATTCATGTTTTGTCTGTGTCTAATCAAACATGATTCGAGAGTGGTCGTGTTTTCGTCTTGCTCCGCCATGGACATAGAGGGCCTTGTTCAATGTTGATGTTCTGTGAAATTGTTCATGTTCAACAGGAGAGTGCCAGCTCAGCTCCCAGAAGCCAGGGGCTGCTTTTCTCTTTCTCAGACCAATCTCATAGAGTTCTAGTGAGGATTAAATGATGTGATCTTTGTAAAGTGCTTTGTACAAGTGCCTGGCAGAGTAACTGCTCAGCGAATGGCAGCTCTGAGGATGACAAGAATAGTAATACTATCAATCAATCAATCAATAAGTAATAAAATTATAAGAGTGTAATGGAAAAGAGCTTGGTACTAATTAGAAGAGTTTGGCTTCAATAGGTCAGATATTACTGTGTGATATTGGGCACGTTGCTTTACCT
Source organism: Choloepus didactylus (assembly GCF_015220235.1). Lineage (NCBI taxonomy): Eukaryota > Metazoa > Chordata > Mammalia > Pilosa > Megalonychidae > Choloepus > Choloepus didactylus. The sequence continues at coordinate 49,145,717 of NC_051325.1, forward strand.
CTCTGAGCCACCGCTGTCTTCTCTGTAAAATAAGGGTGATTTCTTAGCTACCCTAAGAAAGTCTCAGGCTTGGGTATTTTTGAAATCTACATTGACTATGGTGCTGAAATACTTTGAAAACCATAGACCAAAGCAACTTGTCTAAAAGCACACAGATTTTTAGTTTCCTTGGCTCCTGGCTGCTTTTTCATTACACTGTCTATTGCACTAAAGAAATGAACAAATGGCATTTTTTTTGTAATACCAATTTCCAGAACTCCCCTCACCCCCACCAAAAAGCCCCCTAGGGAGAATCTGCCCATCCCACCCTGCACTTTGTTTGAGCCTCTATCCTCTTAAAAGGGTGAGCAAGGGGCGAGGGCTTCTGTTTCTCTTCGGGACAAGTCACCTCTTCTTCAGCCTTAGGAACCACTTTCTAAGGGAGGCACTGCCACCATCTGGTGGCAGCAGGAGGAAGTGCACCTTCCGCCTCTGAAGGGCACAAGTCCCTCTCCTCCGTGATACAGGAAAACTTAACTCTTTTTGGTACCTGCTTCTTAAAGACCATCCTGTTCTTTTATAGAGAAAGTGAGTTTATAAATTATAAATCAATAATTAATGTGAAATGTTTATTGAGTACCTGTCGTAAACAGGACAGACACGATCTCTGCTCTGGGGGAGTTCCTAGCAGGAAAGGCAGCAGTTGAACAAGTAATTAATAAGGAGTGTGATGACTGCTGGTGAAGGGGAAGGGCAGGGTGCTATGGGGACCTTGCTAGGTGTGCAGGTGTCAGTGGTGGTGGTGGTGTGCCGGGAAGGCTTCCCTGAGGAGGTGACGTTTCATCTGAGACCTGACAGATGAGCAGGAGTTACCTTGAAGAAGGTAGAAGGGGAAGGACATTCTAAGTAGATGGAAAAGCAGGAGAGATGGTTTAAGGAAAATGCAGGTTCGTGAAAATGAGTAGAACGAGGTGGCAGTGGGTGTGGGACACAGGGTCCAGGCATGAGGAGCTTCGCACACAAGCTTAGAGTTTTAGGCTTTATCTGAAGGGCAGAAGAAGGTGCTGGACATCTCTCTGGCTGACAGATGGAGGGGAGGGAGCAGGGCCATGGCAGGTGTCTAGATGGGAAAGGATAATGGCGTTGACTCAAGAGAGGAGGCGGTAAGGGCGTAGCATCAGCAGGCTTTGCTGGTGGATTGCTCGTGGGGGCTGAGGAAAAGGGAGAATCAAGGGTGACAGTCAGCTTTCTGGCCTCAGCAATAGAGGAGGAGCAAGTCTTTGGGGGAAGGATGATGATTCCAGTTTTGCCGATGTTGAGTCTGTGGTGCCTGCAAAATATCTAGGTGGAGGTGTTGAGTAGACATTGATTCATCCATATACTCATTCAGCAAATGTTTATTAGGGATAGCAGGTGTAGTGATGGAAAAAGCAGGCCTGTCTCTTTGGATGGAGGCCCTGGCTCTGCAAACTTATTAGTTATGTGGGCAAGTCACTTAACTGCTCTGTATTCAATTTACTCATCTGTAAAATGGGGGTGCAAGGTTCTTTGGTCTCTGTATGAGTTAGTGAAGCATTTGATGGGACCAGTAGAAAACTTGCCTATGTGTGGGTTAAATAAATGAGGTGTCTATTTGTTTAATGGAAGAAACAGTCTGGGGTTGGTAGTCCATGTCTGGTATGCTTCTGACTGATGCATCAGGGCCTTTCCAGCTTTCTAGCTTATGCAGGTCTTTTCCTCTTGCTTGTTGCCTCAAGGTTGCAAAATGGCTGCTGCTACTCTAGGTATCGTGTCCCCGGGTTTCAGGTTAAAAGATGGAGGAGGAAGAGCTCAAAGCCCTCTTTATTTCAGTCTTTGTCTCTCTATCTGGAAACAGATGTCTTCAAAGGAGCTTCACCTATATCCCGCTGGTTAGAGCTGTGTCACATGACCACCCTTAACTGCAAGGAAGGCTGGGAGGTCCTGTATTCTTTCAGGATATTTGCTGCTGCAAACAAAATTGAAGTTCCTTTTTCAGTAAGAAAGAAAAATGAATGGCTATTGAGTAGCTGTCTGGGACTGTCTGCCACAGTCTTACTCCCTGTGGCGGCCAGGCAGAGAAACCACCACACTCCATTTTAAAAGGCCAAGAAAAAATATTTTTAGGTACCATGAGCTAGTGGGGAGTGGGTGCCCAAAGTGTCATTGGTCCAGAACCAGAGGCTCTCCAAATATGAAGTTAGATAACATCATTAGAGCCCACTGGGTCCAAGCAGAGCCAAGCAGAGAGAGTCCAGGGCACCTGTAGGGCATTTTGACAACAGCTATTGATCAAACGTTAGGTGCTTTCTTGATTACTTTGCAAAAAAAATTCTCTTAATCTATGTTGACCTGATGAGATTAGAATTATTATCTTTATGTTATAAATGAGGAAACTGAGGTTCAGAGAGGTTAAATAGCTTTCCCAGGATCCTAGAGCTAGGACTGGTAGAGTTGGGACTCAAACCAGGTCTTCATGAGTCCAAATTTCAGGCTCTTGACTATTCCTGTGGGACATAGAGGGGGGCAATTTGGTCAATAATGAACTATTTTCTGGGTGTTGTTTCTTCTTCATTTCTCTTGCAGAATGATTTCTGTGACTTAACCTCAGTAACATACAGGCAGCCTATTCTAATTCCACATAGTCTACCCACAGCTACAACTGGCTTGTATAAAACCCTGCCATCATCTTCCACCTGTTCCAGGTACCTGTCATTGCTTAACAAACCACCCCCAAACTGGTGTAAAACAGCAATCATTTTATTATGCTCATGAATTCTGTGGGCCAAGATTTTAGACAGGCCATGTGGGAATGGCTTGTCTCTGCCTCGTGGTGCCTTGGGCCTCAGCTGGGGGTGTAAGTGGGACTCGAATGGCTTGGGGCTGGAATCGTTTGGTGCTTCTTCACTCACCTGTCTTGGACCTGGGCAGGTATAACTGAAAGACCCGGCTCGGCTGGGATTGCTAACCAGAGCTCCTTCCCGTGGTCTCTCCGTGTGCCTTGTGGTTCCTTACAACGTGGCAGCCCCATGATAGACTTCTTTCAGGTCAGAGCAGTGCTCCGAGTGCTGGTGTCCCAAGGAAAAGGACAGAAATTGTATGACCTTTTATGACCTAGCCTTGGAAGTCACATAGCATCACTCCGACTACACTCTATTGGCTGAAGCAATCACAAACCTGTTTCAAGGGGTGGGTTTGCATCCCGGCTCTGCCACTTTCAGGCTACCTGGTCTGGGCAAGTGTTATCACCTCTCAGATTCAGTCTTCCTCACCTTCACTAAGCAGATAATAAGAGCCTTGGGGAGGAGTCGTTCTGAGGATTTAAAGAGATCATCTGTGTAAAGTAGCAAGTCAGAGGAGGAACTTGGTAAAATGGTAGTTCTTATTAGGATGAATTATCTTATTCATTCCTTCAACAAATATTTATTGAGCATTTTCCTACCAGGATGTGCCAAGCACTGTTAGACCCTGGAGATATAGCAAGGAACCAAAGAATGTTCCTGCTGGCACAGAGCTGAAGTTCTAGAAGGGAGAGAGTCAACAGACCAATAAACCACTGACATGTAATACGGCAGCTGGCAGGAAATGCCTTTCAGGGAAACGAAGCAGAGTGAGAGCAGCTGCTGCTATTTTATATACAGTGGCCAGTGAAGGCGTCTTGGAGGAAGTGACATTTGAGCGGAGGCCTGAGTAAAGTGAGGGGATGAGTGTAACGGCTCTCTGGTGCAAGGGCATCATAGGCAGAGGAGCAGCAAGTACAGAGGCCCTGGTACCGGGTGGTGCTTGGAGTGTCGAGGAAGAGTGCGACTGTGGCCACCCCGTGTAGCTGCAGGGGCGAGTGTGGGGAGAGGGGGTCAGCGGGGTCTCCAGGGGCTCTGTGGGCCAAGGCTAGGACTTTGAATTTTATTCTACACGTGATGAGGAGCCATTGGAGGATCTGGGCAGAGAAATGACATAATCTGACAGGAGCCTGTAGCAGCTGCATGAAGAAGAGACAGACTGGGGAGCAGGGAGAGCAGTTAGGACCCCACTGCAATAGTCTCGATGAGGAATCATTTATTCATTCTTTGGAGTCATCAAATGCCTACTCTGTGTTCTTTTCTCGGAGCTGGGATACAGCCATGGGCAAAACAAAACAAAAATGCTCTGCCCGCATGGACTTTTTATTCTGGAGTAGGATATAGTCAAATAAACAAATAAGTAAATACATGTTACATTGGATGGTGACAAATTAATTACTAATTAAAAAGGAGGAAAAGGAATTATGGTGTGTGAGGTAGGGGAGATTGTGATTTTAAATAGAGCTGTTGAAACAGGCCTCACTGAGAAAGAGTGAAGGAGTAAACCATGACTTCTTTTTTGGGGGGATAGATGAGTGGGGTGAAACACTTCAGGCAGAGAGGAAACATTAAGCACAAAAGCACTGAGGTAACTTAGAATTATGCCTAAGAGTCACGCCCACAAAGCCTCTTTTGTTGCTCAGATGTGGCCTCGCTCTCTCAGCCAACTCTGCAAATAAGCTCCCTACCCTCCTCCCTATGTGGGACATGACTGGTCCTGGCTTCCTGGGATTGAGAAAGCCTTGCTGACTGTTCTAGTTTGCTAATGCTGCAGAATGCAAAACACCAGAGATGGATAGGCTTTTATAAAATGGGGGTTTATTTTGCTACACAGTTACAGTCTTAAGGCCACAAAGCATCCAAGGTAACACCTCAGCAATCGGGTACCCTCACCGGAGGATGGCCAATGGCATCCAGAAAACCTCTGCTAGCTAGGAAGGCAGCTGGCGTCTGCTCCAAAGCTCTGGCCTCAAAACGGCTTTCTCTCAGGACGTTCCTCTCTAGCAAGCTTGCTCCTCTTCAACACATCACTCCCAGCTGCACTCCCTTTTCTCTCCTTGAGTCAGCTCATTTATATAGCTCCACTGATCAAGGCCCACCCTGAATGGGCGGGGCCATGCCTCCATGGGAACATCTCATCAGAATCATCTCCCACAGCTGGGTGGGGCACATTCCAAGCAAATCTAACCAGCACCAAAATTTCTGCCCCACAAAACTACAAAGATAACGGCATTTGGGGGACACAATACATTCAAACTGGCACACTGACCAAAAGGGAAAACAAATGAAATAAAGTAAAGTTTCAGTGGCTAAGGGATTTCAAATAGAGTGGAGAGGTCATTCTGGAGGTTATTCTTATACATTATAAAGATATTCCTTTTCAGCTTCTAGTGTATTAAAATACCTAGAAACAAATACCTGTATCTGTTGAACTGTAATCCAGTAGACTTGATTCTTGATGATGATTGTATAACTAAATAGCTTTTATCATGTGATTCTGTGATTGTGAAAACCTTGTGACTGACACTCCCTTTACCCAGTGTAGGGGCAGATGACCCATAAAATAAAGTGTGTGCGTGTATATGTGTGTGTGTATATATATAAAATAGTGGGGGATAAGGGGTATGGGATGTTTTGGGTGTTCTTTTTTCTTTTTATTTTTTTCTTTATTTTGGAGTAGTGAAAATGTTCTAAAAATGCGGCAATGAATGCACAACTATATGATGATACTGTGAGCCACTGATTCACTGATTGTATACTTTGGATGGATTATATGGTATGTGAATATATCTCAAAATTGTTTTTGAAAAAATGCACTGAGGCAGGAGTGTGCTTGGTGGGTTCCAGAAAGAGGTGGAAGGCCAGTTTGGTTGGTACAGTGTTGTAGAGGGAAAGTGGCCATGGGAAGGTCAGAGGGATAATGATGGGGTCATGGTCAGCTTGGATGGGTCCTTGCAGGCCATTGTTTGGCTTTGGTTTTTTACAGTAAATGGAATGGGAACCAATGGGGTATATGGGCAGAGCAGTGCCATGGTCTGACTGAAGTTGTAAAAAGCTCCCTCTGGGGGCATCTGGAGAATGGATGGAATAGACGGAAGGGGGGCAGGATGAGAGTGCTTGGACCAGGTAGGAATAGTGGAGGTGGTGATGAGTGGAATCTTTATGCATTTATATATTTGAAGGCAGAGCCAATGGGTTTGCTGATAGATTGCTGCGGGTTATGAGCCATAAAGGATTTGCATATGGCTAGAAGGCTTTGGCCCGAGCACCCGGGAGAATAGTGATGCTGTTTACTGAGAAGGGGCCTACCGCAAGTTAGGGAGAGGGTGAGAACCAAGAATTTGGTTTTATACGTGGGATGAGTGTTAGACATCTGCTTTAGTTTCCTGGCTGCTAAAACTAATATCATACAATGGGTTGGCTTCACAACAAGAATTTATTGGCTCATGGTTTCAGAGCTGGAAGGCTTGTTTCTGCCCAGGGTCAGTATTTCCTGGCAGGGTGGCAGGCTTTGGAGTTCCTTGCCTTTTCCATCACATGGCAATGCCCATGGTGGTGTCTTCCCTTTTCTCTTCTGGGTTTCCTTGACTTCACCCTTCAGGCTGCTCCCCGTGGCTTCTCGCCCCATCTGGCTTTCATTCTGCTTATAAAATACTCTGGTAATGTGGATTAAAGTCCATCCTGATTTAGTGGGGCCACACCTTAACTAAAGTAACGTCTTGAAGAGAACTTATTTACAACAGGTCCACACCCACCAGAATGAGGACCAAGACCCAGAACATGTCCAAATCGGGGTACATTTCAATCCACCATGACACCCAAGAGAAGATTTGCGATAGCACGGTGTTAAGGAGGAAATGGGGGTGCACACGGTCATCCAGGCTTGAGGTAGTAAGAGCCTGCACTGCAGAGGAGATGATAGGACTGAAGAGGAGAAGATGGATGTGAAAGATGTTTGGGTGGAAGAATGGACTCGGTGACTGGATAGGGAAGAAGAGAAGAGTCAACTGTACTGCTAAGATTGTGAACCTCTTGCCCTCAAAGATGAGACCAGAGCTTTAGCTGGTCTTAGAACTGATGAAGGTGTTGAGTTGGAGGAGATGAGACACCCAAGGGGAAATGCTCTATCCCAGGCAACAAAGCCAACAATGGAGGATGAAAGAGAGAGATGAAGAATGGAAGAAGGTATTGCATGTCCTGGACTCAGAGCAGGGGTTAGGGGTTAAATGTACTGAGCACCTGCTACGCACCAGGCACGTTGCCAGGGGCTTTACACTCGAGATGCCTGCGGGGGGTATCATCACCTCATTTTACATATGAGGAAACTGAGGCTCAGGGAAGGGAAGGGGAGATACTTGATATCTCGGGTGGCAAAGTTAGCAGAGTGAGTTCCTTGTCCCAAAGTGGCGGTGACAGTCTCGGAGTTTTTGAGAACCTCTGAGGGGGAGGGGAGTATTGTGGAGACCAAGGCCTGGGGCTGCAGATGAGGCTGGGAGAAGGATAATATTACCCATCATCACTTATTGAGCACTTACTGTGTGCCATACCTTGCACATCCACTACCTCAAACAATCCTGAGAGGTTTATTCCCATTTTAGAGTCCAACATCCTAAAGCTGGGAGGAGTAATCTCCCCTCCAAAAATGGCAGAAGCTAGGATTTGAACTTGACTCTCTGACTCCAAAGACTTCCTCTAAATAAGTGGTTTTAAAGATGTGTCCTGAGAGGCCCTAGAGATTCCAATGGGGCGACTCAAGGAGCCTCAAATGGAGAAGCTCTGATTTTCATGTTTGTCACTCCCACCCACTAGGATCATGTGGGAAAAAAACCGTTTTTTAAAATAAAGGGTTTGGTTTGAATACCATTGCATTTATGCTGCCAGGGCCTTTCCTGTGAAGATGGGGGGATGAGAGCTGACAAAAGGCCACTGGAGTTGGAAATGTGGGGCCTGGTGGTGACCCTGCTGTTGGCTTTGGTTGTGGACCACAGGAACCAACTCTGGGTACTGTAAGCAGGGAAGGGGTTTATGAGGGCAGTGTGGGGATGTGCATCTTCCCTTAACTTAGCCAGGCTTGAATTTAGCCTGGAAAGGATGGTAAATAAGGTAGCAACCCAAGTCAGCTGAATGAGGGCGCCCTGAATTTTCAGGCCATTTGTCACTCATCGCTCAAGATTAAAATTCCAGGGAGAGCGTCTGATTGGCATCACTCATGCCCAACATTTGCCTGGTTTGATTGACAGTGTCCCCTGCCCCATCTGACCTTGGTGGAGGAACAGTCATTACCCCAAAGCCAAAGCAGGATACCATTATCAGAAAAAGGACAAATGGATGCTAAGTGACAAAACAATAAAATAGCCAATCCACCTAGAGAGAGAAATTTCCATAGAGTGAAGGAAGTTTGACTGCATCCATTTGTTCAAGGGAACAAGGCTCCATCGTATGATCAAAGACACCTTGTTTGTTCCTGGGAATTTCTCAAATCTTCAACGTTAGCATATTTACAGCCAGCTAAGAGAGGGCGCATCTACAGCTGACTAGTGTCACCTCCCATTCGGAGCCCCTCCTCCTTTCCTTTCTTTGCTTTCCTTTCCTTTCCTTCCCTTCCCTTGTTTTCCCTTTCCCTTTCGATTTCTTGCCTTGCTTTCCTTCCTCAATAAATATCAGTTTACACTCAGGAATTCATGTCCAAATTTTTGGATGTTAATATGTTACCTTCAGTTGGATGTGGTGCGTGTGTGTGTGTGTGTGTGTGTGTGTGTGTGTGTGTGTGTGTGTGAGACAGAGAGAGGAATAACTGTGACCGTTGAGAGTGAAAGGTTCAGGAAGTGTCTTTCTGATTCACTAGCTATACTTCCTCCAGCAAGTCACTTTGCCCTAGATGAATCGCAGTTTCTTCATCTGCAAAATGGTAATACTACTACTTAATTCATAAGATTGTTAAATAAACAAAGCTGCCTTTTACTGAGCCCTTGCTAAGTATCCAAACCAGAGGTCAAAAATTTAAACGTCTTCTGAGCCCAGTCAAGTAACATGGTTGGAAGTAGTTGGAAGCCCCACCAATAAAGATTGGTGGGGCTTATGGAGAGGATGTTTTCCTCATAAACAAGGGAGCAGCCCTGTTTAGCTCTGGTTGATGGTTTTCAAAGTGTGGTCCCTCAGCCAGCAACATCAGCATTATCTGGGGACTTGCTAGTGATGCCAGTTCTTGGGTCTCACCTTAGAACTACTGTTTTAACAAGCCCTCCAAGTGATTCTGAGGCACGCTCAACTTTGAGATCCACTGTTCTGGTTGATGGTTGCTATGTAAGACAGCAGGCCAATGTTGTTTGATCTTTTATTTTTGCTAAGAGAAATTAGGAATTTATTTTTATGTGAAATTCCCCACTTTTAAATCTTGGCAACTAATTCAAATTTTTAAAATGCACCATATAGGCTAGCAATAGATATGTTTTGGTAAGATTTGCAACCTCTGGCTTATGCTTTTCCCTTTAGTCCTTCTAAGAATCCTACAAGTCACTTGCAATAACCATTTTATGGAGGAGGACGATGTAGGTCAAAAAAGTGAAGTGCCACTCTTAAGTTACACAGCCAGAAAGTGGCCAAACCCTGACTTAGCCCTGGATGTATTTGGTTCTAAAGCCTCTGCCCTTTTTCCTTCTATAGAAGAGACAATCTGTGAAGGTACTTAGCACAGGACCTGGCACACAAAAACTAAGTCTTTCGCATTCGAAGGGTTCTGATGTCTTTGACCATGAAACTTTCTTCTTCGTGCTTCTACTCCACCCCACCCCTTCAGCCTCAGACTAATCCGCATTCCTGTAAGGGAGAGCAAATCAGCAGGGGAGTCTGTGAGAGCTGGCGAGGGGTGAGGCTGGGCAGTTTCCTGGTGGGGTAGCTGGAGAGGTCCTAGAAGAAAGCTGCGGGCAGTGGTGCTTGGGGCTGCAAGTTTAGCAGCCAGCAGGGGCCTCAGGCTAAAACCGGCTGCTGGCCAGTGTTTTCTGCATGCCCTAGACTGGGTCTCGGAAGCATGCTCAGGGCTGTGTCCTGCCCAGGCCCCTGACTTCCTTGCTGTTGATTTCACTGCTTTTAAGCTCAGAGCAAATAGCCCTGGCCCCTCCCGACGAAGGCATTTCTCCAGGCCCCAGACTGGGCCCGGGAAGTCGGGGGTGGGAGGGGGAGGTGGAAGGGGGTAGGAGGAGGTGTTTTCAGCCTCTTTTTACCAGCATTCATCTGTGAAGGCAGTGACTGGATGTACTCATCAAGCCTTGCTCACCTGTCATCCCAGCGGTCACTGCCCCAGGGTTCCTCTAGCCTCCAGCTGCAAAGACCTCCTGGGGCTTACGGAACCTCAGATTGCTGGAGCAGGAAGCACTTTAGAAGGCACCTAATGTCTAACTCCCTGGGTAATTCTGGGTATTTAGTACCCTGGATTCTAAAGTTTGGTATATACTTATCAGTTCCCTTAGCAACAGTAGACACCATTCACCAGCACTCACAGCCATTTACCCCGCCCCTTTATGTGCCATTCTGGGGTTCCTACATTGATGAGTGTGACCCAAGCCTCAGTAAGGCTTAGTTATTCCACGGCAAGACAATGCATTCTTGTTCTCATTGGATCCTTATATTAGTATCATTTTTATAGGTGACAAAATTCAGAACAGGGAAGTGCATCATTCAAGGTCCCTCTGCTGGGAAGTGTGGGGGTGGGAGTCAAACACAGGCACTGTCACCCCAAGGCCAGTGCTGGGGGGCTCCTTTGGATCCATTTTTCTAATCAAGTGTTTTCTTGCCCTATACTTGTCACATTGTAGATACCTAGCAAATGTTCATCGTAGTGGAATGGAAAAAATAAGGCCTTGGAGGGAAAGAGAGCTAAGTTGAAAACCTTGTGTCTACAGTTTGAGTGATGATGATGATAACTCTCTACTCAGAGGTTTGCTGATAAGATTCCATGAGACAGAGAGTTGGTGTGAAAAAGATGGAGTGAGCGGCACACTTCCAGAGTGGCTGGAGGCTCTTAATAGGTATTTCACGGTCCTGGGCCTCAGTTGCTTCAGTTAAATGGGCTCACTTATTACTACCAGCTGCTATTTCTGTAGCCCTACTATGTGTGCCTCTGTCACCACCCTAGGCCCCCATCACTAATCCCAAAGTGTACTGGCACTCACATCTGGCTGACCCCAAATCCAACCTCTTAATCCCCAGGTCTGCTGCCTCCCTGCGGGCCCTCCCCTTCCCCCTTTCTCCCTCCACCGGGGACATTAGAAGAAGACCCCAGAGTCCTGGAACGGGAACTCAGGTGTCCCGGCGCACGCCCCGCCTTCAGACCCAGGAGGGAGGAGCGGACGAGGGTCCGGCTGCACCCTGCCGAGCTGCACTCAGCCGAGAAGCGGCTTAGGTTCCCGGTTCCCACCGGGGCCAAGAGTGACACCTGATCCCAGGGGATTGTGAAATGGCCTGAGGTGGCAGCCCGCCCGCCCGCAGCCCTCTGCCCAGCGGGCTACGCCCCGCCCCCGCCCCCCGCGCGCGGGGTTAAATCCCCCCGCTGGGCGGCAGCTCACACCTGCACCCCGCCCGGCGCTGCACCATGCTCCCCGGCCGCCCCGGCCCACTGGTCGCCTGCCTGCTCCTCGGCCTGCTGCTGCTCCGCCTCCCCCCGGTCCGGAACCGAATGCGTGAGTGGGGCGGGGAGAGGCTGGGTGCCCAGAGGGGCCGAGCTAGCAGCGCCAGGACAGAGCCGGGCACAGCGTCGCCTCTCCTGCTCCTGGAGAAGTGGGGATTCCTGGGGCAGAAGTGGGGAGATCCAGGAAGGCTGAAATTTGGGGGACTTCTGGGGCCTACATGTGGTGACCCTTGGAGTTTGGGGTGTGGGTTCCAATGTGCCGGAGGTGAGGAGACCGCTGAGGTCCGGAATGGGGGGTGGGGGCCCTGTGCTGAGGTGAGAGACTCTGTTGCTGGAGAGGGGACCCTCTGCTTAGACATCGGAAGCTCCTAGACGTTCAGTCACGAGGGAGTCCCTAGGGTGAGATTTGAAGGCCCCTGGAGCCAGGGTTAGGGAAGTCCTGTAATCCCAGTGCTCTGGGGCCCCAGCCTGGAGGTGAGACCCTCTGGAGGCTATAAAGGGAACCCCTAGGGCCAGAAATTGAGGAGCCCGTGGAGCTCGAGATTTGGGGCCCTTAGAGCGGGAGGCGGGCATCCTCCGGGACTGGGACTCGGGTTCCGCCACTGACCGCCCCCGCTCTCCTGCCCACCCCCGAACCCAGCTGAGGCGGTGAAAGCCGGCGTGTGCCCCCCGCAACACGCGGACAAAAACTGCGAGCAGAACTGTACGTTGAATTGCAGCGGGGATGAAGACTGCCAGGACAACCTCAAGTGCTGCCGGGCGGGCTGCGACACCTTCTGCCTGATGCCCAATGGTAACCCCAGGGGGACCCGCTCTCCAGGAACCGGGCGGGGCAGGGGTGGGCTGGGCGGAGGCGGGGGCGCCTGGGTTCTGGGAAGAGGGTCTCCCCGGGATCTAGGGACCCCTGGGAAAGTGGAGGCGGGAAAAAACCGGTGCCCCGCCCCTCCCTCGCATGATGCGGGTAGACAACGGTGTTGCTGAAGCCTGCGGAGAAGGGACCCCCCCCCCCCCCGCCCCAGCTGGATTCGAGTCCCTGAGGCATGACGGGCTTCCGGGCACACACAGCTGGGACATTGTTCCCGGGGAGGCCCGGGGACCCGGAGCCACAATTTCCTCCTGGGGCCCGCTGGAGCCTGCCGGGAAGCCCGGGGCTGGCGTCAGAGCTGGGCGCTCAAGACCCGGGGCGCGCTTCCCTTCCGGAGCCCCTCCCCGGGGGCCTCCTCCACCCCTGGGGGAAGGGACTTGGAGCACCTGGCCTAGCAGGACTCCCCGGATTCCTCTGTTCAGGCCGAAAGAGACGTTGCAGATTTAGGAGGGTGACCAGCTCCTCTTGAAGATGTAGAAATGGGCGCCAGAGAGGGAGAGGTCCAAGGTCACGCTCCCGCCCCGCAGCACCTCCTGCATTTACTGCTTGAGTGGTTTGAAGAAAGTCAAGTCTCCAGCCTGAGCACCCCATTCCCTCTTCCTCATCTTTAAATAATCCCTCGTGCTCTTAAATCTTACCTGAGACAGATCATCTGTGCCCCGGGAAAGGTAACGGCTAGTGCTTCAGTCTCCCCACCCGGCCCTGGGGAACTCCCGTGAGAGCAGGAAGTGGCCTCAGACAGCCGGGAACCCAAGCTTCTCATTTTACAGAGGGAAAAACTGAGGATTAGAGGTGGGGAGTGACCTGGGAGGTTTCAAAGTGCTGTAATCACCGTCTCTACGGAGAGTACAGTTCCTGAGTCTTTTCCTCTCCGTTATCTCCCCAAAGATGCCAGTAAAGGCTGGAGAGGCTTTGCAATTAAGAGACCCCAGACACTTATGATCAGGGAGGTGGAGGTGTGACTGGGCCTCAGTCTGGAAGCCCCTAATCTGGAGGAGGGGGGGAGGAGGGAGATAGAGATAGAGATAGAGATAGAGATAGAGATAGAGATAGAGAGATATGGAGACTGGCAGACAGGTGGGAGAGTGGTGGAGGAAGAGGGATATGGCAAGAGGATCCTGAGCCAGGGAGGAGCCTGGAATTTTGAATCTCAGTTCTGCCTTTTCTTTGTTGTGTGGTCCTGGAAGAGTTGCTTCATCTCTCTGAGTCTCTGCTTTCTCATCTGTAAAATGGGAATCATAATCCCAAACTTGATAGAATGGGCATGAGGGCTAGATGGAATAATACATGTGAAGTATATAATTAAAGAGTGGATGCCCTATATACAGCGGCTTGTTTAGTTAGGAAACTGCTTTCTATTCCCTTTGTCCCAGGGCAGCCCAGTATTGGGAGCTGCTGCCCTTTCAAGGGAATGGATTTCGTTGTGTCAGGAAGTCAGGACTCTGTAAGCAACTTTTGCCATCTGGAGCGAATTATCCAGTCCCGTGACTGTGTTTTACATGTTTTATGTGTGGCTAAAGCTGCCCCTGGGGGATTCTGGGACTGGAGCCCCTTCTGTGCAAGGAAGTGGAATGTGGCATGTGTGTGTGTGTGTGTGTGTGTGTGTGTGTGTGTGTGTGAATAAATGCATAAATGCATGCACCTGTGCATCCTTGGTGGTTGAATGTGGAATGGGGTCAGGTACGTGGAGTCAGCACGTTGGGATGGATGTTAGAAGGCTTGGACTCAGGTCTTGGCTTTACTTCTCAGAAGTACTGTGGTATTGCATAGTCTCGTCACCACTCTGTGCCTCATTTTCCTCATCTGTGACATGAACGGGCTTAGAAATATCCCCTATAAAGGACATATCTGATATGAGGATTAAGAGAGATAATGGATTTACACCGAGGGTTTTGTCAGTGGCACATCACTGCAGTGTTAGCTGCTTGTGTGTGTGTATGTGTGTGTGTGTTAGTGAAAGAATGTGTGGTTTTGTGTGTGTGTGGATGATTGAGAGTGTATGGGGGCCATGGGGCTGTGTGATTGTACCTGTGAGTATATGGGAGTGAGGGAAGGGGTTGTCAGTGTGGAGCCCCTCACATGTGCACTGCACTTTACAGTTTACAAAGCAGCATAGTCCATGGTTGTTAGTGTGCAGACCCTGGGGCCAGATTAACTGGGGTTCAAATCCTGCCTCTACCTGTATGACCGTAGACAAGTTACTTAACCCCCTGTGCATCAGTTTCCTAAATAGTAACAGTATCCCTCACCCCCTTGTAGGCTTATTATGAGGAGTAGATGAGATACTATATGTAAGCCATTTACAATGAGGCCTGGCATATAGTAGGAGCTAGTTATATGTTAGCTGTTACAATTTCTCCCTGTTATTATCACAAAGTAGCTTGGCAGAGCTAATAGAAGTTTGCTTCCAGTGCTTTCATGACAACCCAGTGACGTGGGCGGCACTGATCCCATATAACACTTGAAGGCCCTGAGGCTTGGAGAGATTTCTTGTCCTAGGCCATGAAGTTAGGAAGAGGCAGAGCTGCAACTCAAACTCCTGCTCCAGAGCTGCCCAGGAGCAGGAGGAGGAGGTTTTGCAGGTGATCTACCTGCAGCTCTGCCTTTGGTGAAACCAGCGTGGAGGCAGTGGTGGGTGCTGCTGACGCTGAGGGTGCATCTCCCTGCGTCCTCTCTCCAACATCCCACTTCTCCTTTTTCCACCCAGAAAAGGAGGGCTCCTGCCCGCTCATACACCCTGGCATCCCTATGCTCGGCCTCTGCTTCAACGAGTGCACGATGGACAGCGAGTGTTCCGGCCGGATGAAGTGCTGCCTCAACGGCTGCGGAAAGGTGTCCTGCGTCACGCCCAACTTCTGAGGTAGGTGGGCCTGGAGAAGCAAGACCCAGGAGAACACATGGCTGTTCACTTATTTGTCCATTCATTTAATTTCATTCTCCCCAAAAAGATTTCTTGAAAGAGTCTCTATCCTGTGCCTTGCTCCTGGGGATGCTCCATGAGTGCACAAATCAGACAAAGATTTTTGAGTGGTGGGGTTTATATTGTGGGAAGAGTTGGACAATAAATAAAGTGAACAAGTAAGTTCGTTCTGTAGTATGTTAGAGGGAGGTAAGTGCCATGGAGAAAAGTTAAGCAGAGAAGGGGCGTTAGGCGTCCTGGGCATGGAGGGAGGCGGGAAGGCAACAGTATTGGAATTTTTAAACAGGGTAGGCAGTGAAGGCCCCACCTAGAAGGGGACACTCGAACAGAGACTTGAAAGAGGTGGACGAGGGTACCTGGGGGAGAGTGGCACAGGTGCAGGCAGCAGTGCGTGCCAAAGGCCGCTGGCAGGAATAGGCCTGGTGCATTTCAGAGAGAGCTGGAAGGCCATGTGGCTGGAGCCGAGAGATCAAGGGGGGAGTGAGAAGGGGAGAGAGCCAGAGAGGTGAGGAGGGGGTCAGGTCACGTGGAGCCTTGACTCTGAGATGTTGAGCCATCAGAGAGGGACATGATCAAGCTGACATTTAAGAGGACTGCTCCAGCTGCTATGGGGGAGAATAAACTGTAGCAGAGGCAGAAGCAGAAGCAGAAGTAGAAGCAGGGAGACCAGTTAGGAAGCTCCTGCAAGAAGCCAAGGGAGAGACTGCGGGCCAGGGAGGAAGTAGTTGGGTTTGGAATATATGTGAAGGTAGACAGAACAATTTATGATGATAGATGGGCTGTGAGAGGAAAAGATTTCCTCCTTCATTTGTTTACCAAACACCTAAATATACCCGGAGCTGGAGGAGAGCAGCTGTGTCCTGGGAGAGGGGACAGTGGCTGGAGGACCGGAGAGATCAGAAGCTCTTTGCCTGGCAGTGGGAGGCAGGAAAGCTGTTGATCTTTACTTTTACCAATGAACTTGGCTATTTAGGGCCAACATGGTACAGATCACCTAACTTGTTCAGTTCATCAAATGTGGGCTGAGCACTCACCCTGGGGCAGCCAGGGCTTTCGTGGCTGGGGGCACTGAAAAGAAAAAATAGTGAAGCCTCCCTTCCCCTCTATGTGATTAAAAAGAAAACGATATTAAATTGGAAAGGAAATATAAGGAAGTAAAGAAATAATTTTAAGAAACAAACCCCAGAGTGCCCATCGGGTGATCCAGTCATGGCTGGGCTCCGTGCTTGAGCCCCCCCCCCACCGCCCCCCCCCCACCCCCGCCCCCACACACATCGCTTGCAGGCTGGTGGCCGAGGGGGACGGGTGGGCGTATGTATGGTCAGACGTCCTCAGCTTCCCTGGTCAGTGCTGCCTTGGAGGGAAGGGCGGGGTATTGTGGGAACACCAAGGAGGGAAACATCACCCAGGCGGGGGTGGTGAGTGGGGACAGTAAAAGGTAGGTAGCCTGGAGAAGTACGGTGGGGAGGGGGTTTCAAACCTGGAGGGGTCCTTTCCTGGAGATCCCACAGGGACCCTTTGATACGATCTCAGAAAGGAACGTGGAGGCATTGATGGGATCCAGTACTGCACAGATGAGAAAACCGAAGCCCAGTGAGAGGGAGGGACGTGCGCAGGGTCCCACGTTGCTGTACTTGTTAGTGCCCGGGAGGGGACCCAGGCCCCGAGCTCCCCCTCTGGCCTCCGTGAGTGCCAACAGCATGGAAGGGCTTTGCACTCAGGAAGACCTACATTCAACTTTCAGCCTGATGCTTAACTAGCCTTTTGCCTTTCCGAGCTGCAGCTGCTTTGCTTGTAAAATGGGGATAAATAAGATGTACTTGATCAGCGAATCCTGGCTTAACCTAAGGAAGGAAGGGATCTTCCTGGTGGTGGAGGGATTCCTAGGGAGGTGAGAACCTATGCCTGAGAGGGACATGGTCAGCTAGGACCAGAATATACCCAGGTGTGTCCTAGGTATGGTCTGGAGCAGAAGAGAGGAGTCTAAAGCCTGCAGTCAACACAGACGGAGGCCCAGGCCTCAAGGAGGGGAGGCTTTGCTGGGGGGATGTTCATCCAGGACTGGAGCTGCAAAGCTCTTGTCTATTATTATGGATATTGTCATTGATGTTATTATGATTTTCTTCCGCCAGCTCCAGCCACTACCAGCCTGAGGAGCGGGGCAGGGGAAGTTCCTGCCTGACCTCGGCCTTGCTGCCTTCCTCTCTCTCTGGCCTTGCACGCCCCTCTGGGCTGCTCACAGCTTCTTCCTTTGCTAACCAATAAAGCAACCACTTCCGGCACCAATGGGGCTGTGTCGTCCATTCTTGCCACTTTGTTCCTATCTTCCCTGGCCCTGGTTTGAGGGAGGTGGGTGGGTGGGGAGTGACCCAATCCTCCAGGCACTCAGTCCAGGGAGGGAGGAATTATGAATTAATTCAGGGCTCGTGTTAGCACTTTTCCGGGGGATTC
Source organism: Choloepus didactylus (assembly GCF_015220235.1). Taxonomy (NCBI): domain Eukaryota; kingdom Metazoa; phylum Chordata; class Mammalia; order Pilosa; family Megalonychidae; genus Choloepus; species Choloepus didactylus. Next base: position 49,163,413 of record NC_051325.1, read on the forward strand.
CTGGCACCAGCCCTGGGAGGTTGGTCATTCTTCTCCCAGTGTGAGGGAGGAGAAAACTGAAGATCAGAGAGGTGATGGGGCACTTCCAGTGCCACGGAGAGTCCTTCGGGGTATGTGGGGGCGGGAGGGGGGCTTAGTTCTGGTAATAGCAGCCGTTTACAATTCAGCATTTACCATGTGCCAGGCCTGGTGCCAGGCGAGTTGCTTTTGTGATCCCAGGGCCCTCAAAACAGCCCTCAAAGCCCCGTGCAGCCTTGGACGCCGTGAAGTTCCCCGCCTGCGGAGGTGGAAGAGCCAAAGTTCTTTTTATTTTTTATTAATCCAACTTTTATTTTGCGTACATAATATATGCACATTCAAGTTCAAATGGGTAAGTAAAGGACATACAATGAAAAATGTCTTTCACCCACCTTCCATCCCTGGCCACCTGGTTGTTCTCCATGGGGGCAACCAGTGTTACCAGTTTCTTGGGTGTCCTCTCAGAGACATGTCGCTGTCCCTATCTCCACCCCCGTCCTCTCTCTTCTATCTTCTCTATCTTTCTCTCTCTGTTCCCCCTCTGTCTTTATCTCCTCTCTTTCTCTGATCCCTCTCTATTCTCCCCTTCCTCCTCTCTCCATCCCCTATCTATCCTCTTGCTATTTATTTGCTTTCCCTTGGTTGCCTTGTCTCTCCTCCCTCTCTCTTTATCCCTGCTTTCCCTCTTTCCCTGTCGCCCTTCTCTCTTTATCCTTCTCTCTAAAGACACTCATCTATACCCTGCCTCTCTCTTCCCCCTCCCTCTACCTCCCTCAATACCCCCCCTCTCTCTCCCGTTCTCCCCCTCCTCTCCAGGCCCCCTCCCTTTCCTTTTCTCCCATTCCCTATCTCTACCTCTCTCCTTCTCATCTCCACCCCTCTCCCTATCTTTCTCTATTGTCCCTCTCCCTCTATCTAGGGAGATATAGATATACAATTACCCATTATTCTTCCCTTCTACACCAATGGAGCATGCTGCACATGCTGCCTTATACCTTGCTTTTTTCACGTAATGTATGTTGGAGATGACTCTATATTAAAGCATAAAGAATTTCTTTCTTTCTTATGGCTGTCTAGTATTCCATTGTTTGTATGTATTGAAATTATTTCCCCACACATTACTGATGATTATTTAGGTTGTTTTCAATCTTTTGTGCGCCTAGATATGAACCTGGGTTATTAACACCGGAACCCCATGCTTGTCCACTGCACTGATTTCTCACTCTAGTCTGTGAGGTGTGGATTTAGCTTTGGGCAGAGGGAGGAGGGAGGTGAAGAAGTCATGGTAATGACTCTGGCCCCCAGGAACAGCCCCTATGTCCTTCCCTGCTCCTTCACCCACTATGGAACGTGAGAGATCTAGAAGCTCCAGTGGGCGTGCCTGGGGCGGACGAGCTCGGCTGGTGTCCAGCCAGCCTTATCTTTCCTTATCTTTCTCATCCTCTTGTGGGATCCTAGTCCCACATCAGAGGCCAGGAACCGGCTTCTCATCTATCTCCTGGGGGCCCAAAGTGAAACAGCCTCATGGGCCAGTGGGTCACACAGTCCGCAAGGCTGCCCCTTGGCAATAAATGGCTACATTGTTTTTCCCAGAGCTTTCCCCTTTCTGATTTCTATCCCTGGCCATGCCCCAGTCTCCCCAGTCCTTTGGGACAGATACAAAAACATCCAGTTATGTAAGCCCTGAAACTCAGAGGTACCAGTCTCTCCAAGAACATCAACCAGATTCATCCCTCTATCCCATAATGTTGACACCTCTTTTCAGGACAAAGAAGTTAGAATAGTCATTGCCCAGATATCCCTGAAGATCGAGAGAATGATCAAATGAGAGGGCGGAAGTGTAACGGAGAAGTTAGGATTTAACAAATGATTATGATTACTGACTCATTATATAGATATCTCTTTTTAGTTTCTAGTGTATTAGAGGAGCCAGAGGAAATAATTGAAAATGTTGAACTGTAATCCAGTAGCCCTGATCTTTGATAATGATTGTATAACTACGTAGCTTTCATCCTGTGACCGTGTGATTGTAAAAGCCTTGGGATTGACACCCATTTTATTCAGTGTGTGGGTAGATGAGTAATAAAATAAAGACATGCATGGAAAAAATAAATATTTTATTCCCCATATAGGAAAAAATAGCCCTGATGTAAACTATGAACAATAGCTAATAGTGCTACTTTAATAATCTTTCATCAATTGTAACAAATGTTACTACTGTTAAAAATAGTAGAGAGTTCCAGGCTGGAGGCGGTGGTGGTTGGAGGTCCACGGTGGAGGGCTTTGTAGCCAGGTCTTTAGCGACGGCTTCGGCTCTTCAGACACTAGGCCATGGAGACTCGGGCAAGATGGCGGCATAGAGAGGAGTGGAAGCTAAGTAGTCCCCCTGGAACAACTACAAAAAACCAGAAACAACTAGTAGATAATCCAGAATAACTGCGGGGGGGACAAATGAGACCATCCATTCATCATACACCAACCTGAATTGGGAGGAATGCCCGAGAACACAGCATAAAATCTGTAAGTAAAACCTGCGTAACCAGGTCGGGAGACCCCCTCCCCCATAGCCCGAGCTGTGGAGCCTCATGGTGCCACAGAGAAGCTCTCTCCCAGCAAGCGAACGCAGCTCAGCTGAGCTCCAACTGGGGTTTTAAGTAGCGAGTGTGAACTGCTCACTACAGGTACGCAGCCCCAAAAAACAGACAGAGGCTTTGGGTGACAACTGACCTGGGAGAGACGGAGGGTCGCCTTGACTGGGTCTGAATGGGACTGTTTCTTTTTCGGCTCAGTGGAGAAAGCCCCAGTCATTTTAAGTTTCCAGGGCTGTGACTCAAGGAAGGGCGGAGACAGCACAAGCAGAGAGCAAGACCATTGAAATGCTAATGACTTCCACCTGGGGGGTCTGTCTTCTCTAGGAGGAAAGGGGTGGGGCCCTTTCCATTCAGAACCAGACCCCAGAGCCTGGGGGAACACAGCCACACCTCCTCACACCAGTCAAGAATTATAGGCTAACAGGCGTCACCTGCTGGGCAGAAAAGCACAATGACCCAAGGCATCAAAGGGTGGAGCAATTTTCTAAGACACACCCTCAGGGAAACCAGATACTGAATATTTCTTCCCTCTGGGACCTGAGCCTGTTCTGGTCTGGGAAAACCTGATTTGGATAACCAAGGAAACCATGCCTAGACAACAGAAAATTACAACCTACACTAAGAAAAACAAAGTTATGGCCCAGACAAAGGAACAAACGTACACTTCAACTGAGATACAGGAATTTAAACAACTAATGCTAAATCAATTCAAAAAGTTTAGAGAAGATATCGGAAAAGAGATAGAGGCTGTAAAGGAAGCACTGGACATGTATACGGCAGAAATCAAAAGTTCGAAAAACCTACTAGTAGAATCTATGGAAATGAAAGGCACAACACAAGAGATGAAAGACACAATGGAAACATACAACAGCAGATCTCAAGAGGCAGAAGAAAACACCCAGGAACTGGAGAACAAAACACCTGAAAGCCTACATGCAAAGGAGCAGATGGAGAAAAGAATGAAAAAATATGAGCAACGTCTCCGGGAACTCAAGGATGAAACAAAGTACAATAATGTACGTATCATTGGTGTCCCAGAAGGAGAAGAGAAGGGAAAGGGGGCAGAAGCAATAATACAGGAAATAATCAATGAAAATTTCCCATCTCTTATAAAAGACATAAAATTACAGATCCAAGAAGCGCAGCGTACTCCAAACAGAAGAGATATGAATAGGCCTATGCCAAGACACTTAATAATCAGATTATCAAGTGTCAAAGACAAAGTGAGAATCCTGAAAGCAGCAAGAGAAAAGCAATCCATTACATACAAAGGAAGCTTAATAAGACTATGTGCGGATCTCTCAGCAGAAACCATGGAGGCAAGAAGGAAGTGGTGTGATGTATTTAAGATACTGAAAGAGAAAAACCACCAACCAAGAATCCTGTATCCAGCAAAGCTGTCCTTCAAATATGAGGGAGAGCCCAAAATATTTTCTGACAAACAGACAATGAGAGACTTTGTGAACAAGACACCTGCCCTACAGGAAATACTAAAGGGAGCACTACAGGGTGATAGAAGACAGGAGTGCGTGGTTTGGAACACAATTTTGGGAGATGGTAGCACAACAATGTAAGTACACTGAACAAAGGTAACTATGAATACGGTTGAGAGAGAAAGATGGGGAGCATGTGAGATACCACAAGAAAGGAGGAAAGATAATGACTGGGACTGTGTAACTTGGTGAAATCTAGAGTATTCAACAATTGTGATAAAATGTACAAATATGTTCTTTTACAAGGGAGAACAAGCAAATGTCAACCTTGCAAGGTGTTAAAAATGGGGAGGCATTGGGGGAGGGATGCAATCAGCATAAACTAGAGACTAACTAATAGAATCATTGTATTATGCTTCCTGTAATGTAACAAAGGTGATATACCAAGGTGAATGCAGATACGAGGGGGAGATAGGGGAGGCATGTTAGACACTTGACATTGGTGGTATTGTCTGATTCTTTATTCTACTTTGATTTAAGGTTATTTTTCCTTTTGCTGCTTCCTAGCTGTCATTTTTTTTGTTTCCTCTTTCTTTTGCCTCTCTACCTTCTTTGACTCTCCCTCCTGCCTTGTGGAAGAAATGTAGATGCTCTTGCTTAGTATGAGCAGAATGTTCAATTAGGATGAACTTAAATGTTTGGAAATGAACAGGGGTGTTGGTAGCAAGATGTGAGAATAACTAACAGTGCCGAATGGTGTGTGAATGAGGTGGAAAGGGGAAGCTCAGAGTCATATATGTCACCAGAAGGAAAGTTGGAGGTCAAAAGATGGAAATGTATAAAACTGAATCCTGTGGTGGGCAATGTCCATGATCAACTGTACAAATACTAGAAATCACTTCATGAACCAGAACAAATGTATGACAATACAATTAGAAGTTAATAATAGAGGGGCATATAGGGAAGAACTATATACCTATTACAAACTATATACTACAGTTAGTAGTATTTCAACATTTTTTCATAAACAGTAACAAACGTACTATATCAATACTAGGAGTCAACAATTGAGGGGTTTGGTTAGGGATAGGGGAGGTTTAGAGTTTTCTTTTTTTCTTTTTTCATCTTTCACTTTATTTCTTGTCTGGAGTAATGAAAAGTTTCTAAAAATTGAACAAAAATTAAGTGTGGTGATGGATGCACAGCTGTATGAGGGTACCCAGGGGCAAGTGATTGTACACTTTGGATCTTTGGATAATTGTATGGTATCTGAACAATCTCAATAAAAATGGAAAAAAAAAAATAGTAGAATTACAAAAAAGTGCTATCATCAATTGTAACAAATTTTTCTCACCAATGCAAGAGTTGGTTGTGGGGTGGTATATGGGAACCCTGTATTTTATGCATGACTGTTCTGTAAACCTACAACTTCTCTAATAAAAATAAATTAAAAAAAAGGAAAAACCCCACAAACATCCAGTTATAGGTTGAGTAGAGTTGTTAGCAACTAAATGTGTCACTGCCACTCCCTGCACTTTCTCCTCTCCTGCCCCAGGTTTTCAGTCTGAAAGACAGGCCTGGGCAGGGCAATGTTGAACTTGAGGATGGACAGTGTATTATGTGTATGCTATCATTTCTTCCACCAGTGCCTGTGCCAGACAACTTTATCAATCAAGCTGCTCCTCTCCATGAATTTATATGTGGCTTTAGGTTCTAGGGCCCCATGGGTTGGAGTTGTCAGGCAAATTTGCTAACCCTGGTTTAACTCAAGAAATGAAGTGCTAAGGGTGGAATATCAGCCCTGGTGCTTGAGGTCTTATTGAGTGAGAAGACTGCACAGGGGCACCCTGTGTAGGGATCTGAGGGAGATGAAATTTCAAGCCCTCTACCAAAATCTTACGAGAGGGAGATTTTTCAAGGGAGCCCCAGACCAGGGGTAGGTGATGTGTGGAGGACCAAGAGTGGAGGTTTCCAAGGATTCCAGTAATAAACAGGAAGAATCTTCCAGGGAAGAGAGAGTTGAGGCGTTGAGTGGGATGGGTGAGAAAAGTTGGGTAGGTTAGACCAGGAGAAGCCTCTGGCCTAGGACTTTGCTTTGATCAGCTTTTGCAGCCAAGTGGCTGCTGTAGGTCAGGAACTCTGAGGGTCTTTGGTTGAGAGGATAGAAGAGGAAAGAAGGAGGGGGTCTCTGGAGTGGTCCCTTCCTCCCCTTTGCCACATCTTGATGGGCCGACCATTCTGTAGCTGGAGCACTGTGATACTTAGTTTTAGCCTAGGAGGAGAGTCCCCAGGGCTCGGGAATCCTGGTAAAAAGGATTCCTGATGGGATTGTCATCTCATGGGCACTCCCAGAACTGCTCAGCCCAAATGCCCCTCCAGAGTTCAGAGCGCAGTTGCCTTCCTGCACTTAACTCCACTGTATCCAACAGCAAACTGCTTTGCTGATGCCTGCAAACTGCATCTCCAGCCCAGAGGACCGTGTGTGAGAACACCCGTGTGAAAGCATCTGTTCTTCAGGGAAGTGCAGATTTGGGGTTGGAAGCATAGTAGGAAGTTACTATGAGAAGTGTGAGATGATGCTTAAAAAATGGAATTCTAAAGACAGAACAGGCAGGGAGGGGATAGTCCTGCCTGAGAAATGGCATAAGCAGAGGGATCCACTCATCCAAAATTTATTGAGCACGTACTATGCATTCTGTTCCAGACTCTGGGAATATGAATGTGTGAGTGTGTGTATGTGTGTGTGTGTGTCTGTGTGTGTGTGGTGGGGGAATAGCCAATAAAGGAATGGACCAGCACATACATAATATGTCAGGTGGTGGAAAGGTATGGAGGTGGGGTGGCTATTTTGCAGAGAGTAGTTGAGAAAGACCTTTCATAAGGTGACATTCGAGCAGGGAGCTGGATGAGGGTGGGGGTGGGCCAGGTGACAATCTGTGGAGAGAGCTGTCAGACAGAGGAAAGCAGCAGGGTGAAGTTCTGGAGGTTAGTGGCCATGCTCAGGTGGCTGAGGATCACGGGAGAGGCAGACATGGCTGGAGTGAATGAGTCTGAGGGAGATGAGGTCAGAGAAGTTGTGCCCTGTGGGTCATTGTAAGGACTTGGCCTTTTATTCTGAGTCAATGTGGGAGCCATTGGAGGAGTTTGAGCAGTTAAGCTACTGCAACTGTGCAGATGACAGGTGGCTTCTTCTGCCTCTTCATTCAGTGGTAGGATGGCCCCCAACCACCAGGTGGAAGTCTCAGCTTCCTTAAATGAACGCTTATTGTGTCCCTGGGTGAAAGTGTTCCATCCTTGGCTTCCACCACACTAACCGCTGGCTTCGAGACACAGGAATGGGAACCACGCATTTAAGAGGGTCTTTGTATCAGTTAGTGATTACCACAGGAATGCTGCCTAACAAGCCACCTCAAACCTCAGTGGCCAACCACATTACTGTCTTCATGCAGAGGCTTGGAATTGAGAGTTCATAAGAGGATTTCAGTGTTAAAAACAAACAAACAAACAAACAAACAAACAAACAAAAAAAACTCAATAGCTTAAAGCAACAAACATTTGTTCTCACTCTGAGGGTCAGCCGGGTTCAGCTGATCTAGCTGAGCTCAGCTGGTCTTCGGCTATCCGAGCTATGTCCTCATGGTGATGGCACATTCCAAGTCTCTGCATTCATCATTCCTGCTAGCACACTGTTGGCCAAAACAAGTCACATGCCAATCCCAGAGTTAAGGGGTAGAGAAGTACATTCTGCCTCAAGTGGGATGAACTGCAAAGTTCCATGAGTGTGGGGATAGGGAGGGGTAAACAATTGGGGCCAAGTACACAATCATTATGTTGAATAAGGAGATACCCTTTGATTGCTGTAATCTATATGCTCTGCCTATGGGAAACAAAGCACCATATGTTGGTGCTGGTTTAGAACATGTAAGCATCCTGCGAGATAGCCGCTTAACCATAGAACGTTTTAGCTCCAAATTGGTGCCATAACCCTATCAGGCCATCTCACCATTCTCGTAACCATGGCTTCTGGATAATAGAGAACACATCAAGACTGGTGACACCCATGTTTAACAGCCTCTTGCCTGTTTCTTCCACTCTTGTATTCCTCCTTTGGATAGCTGCATGTTTAACCCTCTCTCACCTTCTTCCAGTCTTTGCTCAAGTGTAACCTTCTCAAGGAGACCTACTCTGACCACCCTTATTCAAATTGCAACCCCTGCCCTCCCACTTCCCCCTACACTATTCTGCCTTTTCCCACAGCATCTTTCACCTTCTATCATTCTATGTAATTTATTTATTATGCTTATTAGCTATTGTCTTTGCCCCGCCCTGAATCCACGCTCTCTGAGGAAAAGGATCTTTGTTTTGCTCATTTCTAGTGTCTGTCACACAGTAGGCACTCAATACATATGTGTGGAATGAAGGCATAAATGAATGAATGGAAAGGAGATCTTTGCTACAAGAATGTCATATGGGATACAGTAGCTGTGATTAAGGAATCCTGCAACTACGTGGGTACTGGTGCTGGCAGAAGCATGGCAGGCAAGGAAATAAAATCCAAATCCAGAATGTCTATTCCAGTGAGGGCAAATCACTTCCTCCTCGATGCTTGAAGGGGTCCAATGGAACTGTCACCAGGTAGTTGGTTCATTTCCTCCAGGTAATGGCATGTAATCCGGGCTCAGGTTGGCCACCAAGGCTGGCAAGGTCTCTGCTAGCACACTTATGAGTGCTGGTAGCCACATGAGCCTTGCTGGATCAGACAGCCACGTTATTGTCCCTGGGATTCATCTCCACCGCTGTCCCTGTGACTGCTCTGTTCCCCAGCCCACTGAGGAAGGGTGGTGGGGCCTGACCGAGCCCTACCGGTGGGGCCAGCTGGGGCTGTCGGCCAATTGCGCTTCCTGCAGCCAGTTCTCTTGGAGACTGAAGCTTTGAGCCCCAGCTGGGGGCAGGGAAGTCAGTCTCCCCTTTCTAATGGATGAGGAACCCCCAAGGGATTGCAACCTCTGGGCTGGGACATGCTTGCTACCTGGATCGGGGTGGGTGAGAAGTTAGTCCCTGCAGAGTCACCTGCTGCATGCACTGTGGAACTGCTGGCTGGGGACAGGGATGGCAGCTGCTATGCCCTTCCCTGAAACACCACCAGGCGTGCACACCTGACTCCCACCCTCCCCTCACCCACAGCCAGGCCCTCACGGGGTTAGAGGGCAATGGCAGAGTATGGGCTTTCCTGGCTAACGTGACCCGGTTGCCTCCCAGCCACAGGGCAGCAGAGGCCAGGAGGCTAAGGCGGAAAGGGGAAGGTTGAGTGGGGCCAGGGTGCCCACGGGTGGACGGTGGGCTGCTGAGACCCCATCCTGGGGAGGTGCAGAGGCAGTGAATGGTGGGAGTGCTCTTGAGCCAAGACTCCAACCCCCCAGAGCATGCTCCATTGTCCCATTGGTCTTCACCTATAAAACACAGATTCAATAATAAAATTAATAAGAGCTTCAGGACAGTGACCACAGAGCATTAAACCCCAAGCGCAGGGTCCCTCTGAGTGTGGGGTCCTATGTGACGGTCTGGCCTGCTCACCCCCGCAGCCTGCCTGTAGACCTTACTCGGATTTCACCAATTGTTTCAATAATGTCCTTTACAGGCAAAGAAAATTCTGAATCCTGCACTGCATTCAATCGTCACATCTCTTCAATCTCCTATAATCTACAAAGTTGCTCGGTCTTATTTGTGTTCATGATCTTGACATTCTGGAAGATTACAGGTCAGCTATTTTATAGAATTTTCCTCATTTGGACTTGTCAGATGTTGCTCGTGATTATATTCACGTTATACATTCTCGGCAGGAATGCTACAGAAAAGATGTGTTCTCTGTGTTTCACGTCAGGGGGCACATGATGTTGTTTTGGTTAATTACCAGGGATGTTTAACTTAGATTATTTGATGAACGTGGTGGTTACTAGGGTTCTCCACTATAAAGTTCCTATTTTCCCCTTTGTAATGAATACATATCTGTGTGGAAGATTCCTTGAGACTATGTAAATATCCTATTACTTCTCAAAAATTATCTGCTAGTTTTTGCACCAGCGATGATTCTGGTCTGAATCAATGATTACTTAATGGTTGCTAAATGATGATTTTCAATTTCTGTCCATGACCCTTCCGCATCTTTATTTAGCCTTTTCTTGTCTTCCCAACTCTGGCTACAGTAGGAGGGTTGGGTATTGGGTTCTATCTACTTTTCTGAGCCTGGGGCATCATGGGGGTAGGAGGATAATCTTTCCTGGAGATGCTGGGCTCTGATCCCTCTGAGTTTTGGTCAAATGACTTATGCCAGGGTTTACTCCAACCAGTTAGTTGAGTGCCCTTTTCCCTAGAGGGGCTTACTCTTGGGCTGCAGGTTAACCTGCCCATTCTGAGACGAGCTCCCTACTCCGCGTCCACCCAAGAAAGCCAGCCCTGCCCCATTCGTCATCTCTCCACAGCAGCAGCCTCCTCACCATCACATCAAGAGGAAACATAAATGTGCCTTTGTCTATTGGGCCCTTTATTAATAGCTCAAGGAGGGAAGAGGAGTTTTTTTGAGGGCTTTACTTCCTCTTCGACCAATCTTATCTCATGCATTTTATGTTTTATCTCCACTTTTGCTATGTTTTAGTTTATTGCTTGGAGACAAGGAGCTCCTGGCATTCTGAATTCCCTCCCTACTTTTCTCCCAGTTCAGAAAGATAAAATGATTGTCCCTGGTGGTTTCTGCCATTTGTATTGAGATCTTTCAGTGGTGGGTGGAGGCTTTTACTTCCGAGGGTCCTTTCAGGGCTTTTTCCTGGGCTGCCTATGAGCAGCCCTTGGTTTTATAACTTGGGAACCGTTGGTGAGAATTTGCAGATGTTAGTTGCCCCACCTTTTATCCACATCGTTTCTGCAGCAATCGTGCAGGGGGCTGCTTTGTGTCACAATTCTTCAGATTCTCACTTCTTCTTCCAAGGGTGCACTGTTTCTCCTCTGGGTCCTCTGAGAAGCAGATGCCAAGGCGGGATCAGATGCGCCCGAGATTTACTGGGGAAATGTCTGCGGAGGATAAAGGGGAGGGAGCAGGAGGAGGCGGGAGAGCCTCCAGCCCACATGCGGACCTGACACGTGTGAAAGGCGGGGAAGGAAGGAGGATTAGGCAGAAAAAGTCTCAGGTGGCGGCACAGTTCTAAGAAAGCTTGACCAGGCCAGTGGGGAGCCTCCAGGCCAAGCTGCTTATTAGAGGAGTCCTGTGTCACACACAAGGGGTGGGCGTCGGTACCCCTGCCACTCCAGGTTGTTGGCTCAGAGCAGCCTGGGGCAAGCACAGCCTTGGTGCAAGCAGGACTGTGGACCCAGAGGGTGGAGCTGGCGCTGTCAGGCAGTTTTGCTTCTTGCAGCTAGTTCTCTTGGAGGAGATCAAAGCTGCCTTTCCCTCCCTCCCTCCCTCCCTCCTTCTTTCCTTCCATAATTCAGAGATCATGAGACTCATAGACTGAATCATAGTTTAAAACTTTAACTCTGAAAAGTAAATTCTAGGTCCCCCCTTTCCTCCATGGTATAATTTTGACAAAGCTAATCAACAAGCACTTGTCGAGTACTTATTCTGTGTACAGCATCTTGATTGGTTCAGGGAGGGGAGTGGTGTATCGGGCAAAGTCCGCACTTTCAAGAACCTGCAAGCTATAAACACGGAAAAGGTAGGAATGGCCAGGCCCAGAATATCTCTGTCGGATCCACATGGAGAGGTGCAGGGGGTTTATGGGATGGAGAAGTGAGCAAGGACCGGGGCTGGTTGCAGCAGAGCTGAATTTTAATGACAGCAACCTGTTCGAGGGCACGGGCCCTGGAGTCAGACTTTGATTCAAACACCAGCTTCATTTCTTGCCAATTTGTTATTTTGGAAAAGTAATTCATCTTCCTGACCTTCAATTTTCTCATATGCAAAATACAGATATTAATAGAATCTTCCCCTAGGGCTGTTGGGAATCTCAAATGAGATAATGTATAGAGAGCACTTAGCTTGGTTCCTGACATGTCACAAGTGGTTCCTAAGTGGCAGTTATTAAAATTTTAATGGAAGGTATTATGTATCAAAGCTTTAAAAATGCATCTTCTTTGATGCGTTTTGCTTCTTAGACTCTGCTTCTTAGAGTCTCTCCAAAGTAGCAATCAGAGATGCCCACGGTGATTTATTATCCTCACAGCATCATTTATTATTTTGAGAAGTCATAGAGATCTTAACATTTAACAGAGAAGTTTGCTTAAATAAATTATGGTCCAGCCAGACAATGAAAGTCCTACAATTAGGTTGCAGAATATTTAATGATATAGGAAAATGTCCATCTGATACATCTGATATTGTTAACTGGTAAAAGCATGTTATAAATCTATATTGATGCATGTGTCTAAATTGTTCCCTAACTACACCCCCCACCATGTTTCATTTTTTCCCAGAAAGTTCTTAGAAGTCTTAAAGAGCTTGCTACTGCCCAAAGGGGCGTTTGGAAGATCTTCCTCCAGCATGTGTGGGTTGAGAAATTTAATGAGACTCAATACCATGTCAGGAGTGTTATTCCCAGTTCCTATGCCACTGATCTGGCCCCACTGACCTTCTATTATAGCTTCTGGAAGTTAAAATTTGTTTTCTGACCAAGCAACTTTTATAACATAACCGCTGTCAGAATCCAGACTTCATGATGTGGTACCATTGGGTATCTGTCCTCACAGGGACAGGCACTTTGAGCCTTGAGCTTTCACTGGTAAATAAATATCAGGGAAGAAGAAGAAAGGAAAGGGAAGGGACCAAAAGAACTGGGCTTCAAGCACTCCCTGCAGTGTGACTCGGGTGAGGAATTCCTGGGTAGTTAGACTTCCGAGATGGTGCTCCGTGATCCCGCCTCCTGTGTTCACACCCTTGTGTAATTCCTGTTCTTGAGTGTAGGATGGACCCAGGGACTCTCTTCTAATGACTAGTGATGTAATGAAAAGTGATGGGATGTCACTTCTGGGACTGGGTTACAAAGGAACGCAACTTCACGCGACTTCTGTCTTGCTGGCCCTCTCTCTGGTTCTCCCTTGGAAGCTGGCTTTGATGAAGGAACCCTGCCAACACCGTGAGTGTGAGCTGGGCCGTGGGTCCCCCCAGTTGAGCCTCAAGATGGCTGCAGCCCCAGCCAACCCACATATTGATTGCAGCCTTGGGAAAGACCCTGAGCCAGAGGACTCAGCTAAACTCTGCCAGATTCATGAACCACGTGAGAGACATGGGGGGGGGGGCAATAAATGTGGTTTTAAGGCACAGAATAATGCACCATGGCTGTGATATCATAAAATCATGGCTTTCAAAGTTGGGTCCGCCCTATCTGGTGCTAAACAGAGAAACGAATCTCTTTGGTGAGAAGGTGTTTTATTACAGGGGCACATGTGAGGAACTGGAGGAAATCTTTCCAGGACCAGTTCAAAATGAGAAAGGGGACTTGGGGTTTTATAGCCCAAGGAGACAAAGAAATGGAAAGGGTCCAGAGGAAAACAGAAAATAAAAATACGAAAGAAAAAAAAAAAAACAAAACCTGAGTCATAGTCACAGGATTCATTAAAATTGAGTAATGGTTGTCTGCTTTATTCTTGTTTGGTCAGCATGTCCTATTATAGGTTCGCCTCTCTCTGCTGAACATCGAGGCTCAGATCTTTTGTCCTTCAAGTCAGGAAGGTGCTGATTTGTTAGTCCATATGGTGTTTCTGGCTCTGTTCCATCCTGCTTTCGGATGTTATCTCATTCCTGCAAGAAAATCTGAGGAGGTCCGGGTAATGTAACTAGGAACAGAGATTAGATCAACAGAAAGCTATTCCAGCAAGAACTGTGAATCAACACCGCTCGAGTGAAGAGATTATAATAAACATTTTCTAGCCTACAAAGGCTATACTAAGCATTTTTCAGCTAAAGGATTATTTTGAGCATCTTTTCAACTATTCAACTACTAGCTGTACTTACTGGAACAGAACTGCCTTCTGTATGGAATTTGTTCCTTCACAGAATCACAGGATGTTATTTGAAAAAAAAGCGATTAAAAATTATTTTCATGTTATCCCTGTGTTATCATACAATAATGGAAAGTTGAAAATGCCAAAATATTCAACAGATGATTAGCCAAATAAATTATGATGCTCTGTAGATTAGGATATTATACAACTATTAACAGTGACACAAAAGAATATTTACCAACTTGGGAAAATGTTTGTAATATAATGCTGCATAAAATACCCTGGTAGAAAATTATACTATATGATTTTTTTTTCATGGAAAGAAAAAGTAAGTAAAGGTGTATGTAGAGGAATATTATTTTGAGATGCTGGTTGAAGTTTTATCATTGTAGATCTTCTTTCTTTTCGTCTCCCCCCTCACCCAAGATAGGCTAGAACATTCTACTTCATTCCTGGGGAAGGAAGGGCACGGCAGAACATAGTTCACAAAATATTTAAATTCTTGGCCTGTGGAGTTCAAAAGTGAAGATCTAAGACAAAGATTTGGAAGTAGATGTAATAAATCAGAACCAATTTCGACTCACTTCCTGTTCCCTCCAGTGAATGTATGATCTTCTCCTGATTGGAGATGTGAGGAAGAGAGTTATAAGGGAGGAAAAAGAAATAAATAGTGGTTTGGTACCCTGAAAAGAGACCCTGGAACAAGTCCCTTAGGATGATAGAATACCAGGTATATTTGGGAATTGAGAGAAGAGCCTACCATAGCCAGGGCATACTTCCATAATTAGGGAAATGTGGAACTGAGAACACCTGCAGTGTAGAGCATAAAAGAATACGTGGAATGCTTAAGCAGAGGAGCCTTAGAGAACGCTGTGAGTTTTCTGTAGTCCCAGGGTGGTACAGAGTAGCCAGATATTTCTTGAACCTTAGGGAGAAGTAAGCAGAAAACATAGATCACTGAGTGAGCTTGTCAGGATGAGAAGGATGCAATAGTCTCCTGCTGGAACAATATCTGAATACCCAGCAGGAATGAAGAGGTGTGCATGTATGATGACGACCTCCCAACTTGAAATTCCTAAGTCCTTTGGAATGTAGAAGCAAACTTTATGGTCGTGGTGGCCATAATAAAGAAAGAGATCAATTTTCCTTTATCTGGTCAGATGGGAACTCAAAATAGAAATGAGGGCCAATTGTAATTAAAATAAAAAAAGCCACATTTTGAACACATTGGAGTTTGTGGTTCAAGTTTCTTCCCTGCATGGCATCATCCGTGGCATGACTTTGGCTCTCCAGCCTGAAAAAAGGCAGTACCTCTGGGAGACATTTGGGATTGTGCCTCACTCTTCCGGGAGAAGATCAAGGCTTGTTTCCCAGTGTTCTCAAATGGGCCATCCCCACACACAGTTCCCCAGAGGAGGAAAGGGTGGGATGAGTCTGTTGTCTTGGTAGCAATCCTTAGGGGTTTTGGTGTCTTGCACCCCTTGAATAAATCCTGTGACTGGAAATCACCCCCCCCCCCCATGGGGGAAGTTCTGAGATCCACGAAAGAGTGTGGCATGGCAGTTAAGATCATGGACATTGGAGACAGACCTACTTCAGTTCAATAACCTACTCTGCCACCTTCCACCTGTGTGGCCTTGGAAATGTTACTAATTTGTTTTATCCTTGTTTCTCATCTACCACTGCTTTCTAAACGTCAGTGCTTCTACAAGATCACCTGGGGATCTTGTTGCATTGCAGATTATGATTCAAAAGATCTGGGTTAGGGCCTGAGATTCTGCATTTTCAACAAGTTCTCAGGTGACCTGGAGGCTGCTGGTTCCTGGACCACACTTTCGAGTAGCATGGTTTCAATACAATTTTTGCAGTACTCTAAGTTTATAAAAAGCTTAGCATAGCGCCTGGCACGATGAATTATGGTGGTGTCTTTTTGGACATTGGGAAGCAGCTGACTTGGATCTGAGGGAAGAAACCTGATCAGAATGGGAGATAAAGGGGAATGCCCAAGTGAACTCTCAATCTTCAATTCTGCCCTCCATTTTTTAGTACATTAGAAGTCTAGGAAAATTATGGTGAAGGTCATTACAATGCAGGAAAAGGGCAGTTTTCTATGGTCCAGGATGCCTCTATTTCATTCCTACCATGTGATTTTTTCAGAGAAATCCCTGCCCATATTTGGGCCTCTGTTTCTCTCTCTGAGATCGGAGACAGCTGAGCCAGATGACCCTCATGTTTTCTTCTCTCCTTCTACTTTGTAATAATTGATGTTGCTTAAGGCAAACCATTCCTCTCCCCTGTAGCCTATGGCAGGAAGATGTGGTATAACCTTGTGGTAACGGTTTTCATCAATATTCATTCATTAAAGTAAAAGTGACCTTACCATCTTCAGTGCCCACCCCACCCCACATTCTCCTTTCTTTCCCCTGGTTTTCTGTGGTCCCTTGTCTCCATTTTTTAGGACTTTAGCAATTCTTTCCCTGTCCAATGTAGACCCTTTTAATACTAAACCCCAGGTTCCCAAGTTCATTTGCTTCTTCAAAATCTTTACTTCCATTGGGTTTAGCAGTAATTTGTACTAAGGTGTAAATGGCTGCTAGCTCTAACTTTCTCAGTGTATTTGTCTGTATGTGTGTATTTTAAAAAAAGGTATTGAGAGTTTAAATATGTTCACAACATTTGTAGAATTTCAAAGAGAAGAAGTATTTTAGGAATACTGCAGCGTGTTAGTTTGGAGTTATATGTACCCAAGAGAAACACGTTCTTAAACTTAATCCATTCCTGTGGGCATGTACCCATTGTAAGTAGGACCTTCTGATGAGTTTACTTCAGTTAAGGTGTGGCCCACCTCAATTAGGATGGGTCTTAATCCTACTACTGGATTGAAATTCAGAGAGAAAGGGAGGGAGTCAGAGAGAGCAGCCAGAAGCTGAACATCAACGGGACCTGGATGAGAGGTGACTCTGCAGGGAATGGAGTCCCCACCTGCTTTTCAACTGTCTCAGTCCTTCCCACCTGCTCCTCCAGTCCGTTAAGCCAAGGAAAACCATTTAACTTCTTTCCTTTTTCATGTAATGGTGATGATGGTAACCTGTGTATGTGTATTTTGAGTGACAGGAGCTGTGCTAAGTGCTTTACAAGAATTTATTAAGAGCAAATTTGTACTTCATTTACACCAAGACCTTTACATGCATGGGATCATTTATTCAGTAGAATAGAGAAGGTCATTAGCTTTATTTTACAGAAAAAGATACTGAGGCTCAGAAAGGGTAAATAATGTTCCTGAGGCACAAGTTTGTAAGTGGTGGAGCCAGGACTTGAACCCAGGTGTGTGTGACCCCAGATGTGCCCGTCCCATTGAACACTACTTTCTTCTTCCCATGGAGGTTCTTAAACTTGAACATGCATCAGAATCATCTGGAGGCTTTGTTAAAACAGAGACTGAGACCCACCCCCAGTGCTTCTGTTTCAGAGGTCTGGGAACTAATGCTTTCTCAGGTGATGCGATTGCTGCTAGTCCAGAAAACAAACTTTGAGAACCACTGGCCTATAGGGATATTGAGAGCTTTAGGGTTCCATTGACATATAAGAATCTATAATCTATGACTCCATGTACATAGTTACAGAGACGTTTATGTGCAAGGATTCTCGCCAGCTTGTTAATAGTGATAATCTCTGGAAGAAAAGATTTTTGACAAATTTTACTTCCTTCCTTATATTTTTTTTCCATTTTTATTGAGATTGTTCAGATACCATACAATTATTCAAAGATCCAAAGTGTACAATCAGTTGCCCCTGGATACCCTCATACAGCTGTGCATCCATCACACTTAATTTTTGTTCAATTTTTAGAAACTTTTCATTACTCCAGAGAAGAAATAAAGTGAAAGATGAAAAAAAAAAAGAAAAGAAAAGGAAACTCTAATCCTCCCCTATCCCTAACCAACCCCCCTCAATTGTTGACTCGTAGTATTGATATAGTACATTTGCTACTGTTTATGAAAAAATGTTGAAATACTACTAACTGTAGTATATAGTTTGTAATAGGTATATAGTTCTTCCCTATATGCCCCTCTGTTATTAACTTCTAATTGTATTGTCATACATTTGTTCTGGTTCATGGAAGTGATTTCTAGTATTTGTACAGTTGATCATGGACATTGCCCACCATAGGATTCAGTTATATACATTCCCATCTTTTGACCTCCAACTTTCCTTCTGGTAACATATATGACTCTGAGCTTCCCTTTTCCACCTCATTCACATACCATTCGGCGCTGTTAGTTATTCTCACATCTTGCTACCAACACCCCTGTTCATTTCCAAACATTTAAGTTCATCCTAATTGAACATTCTGCTCATACTAAGCAACCACTCCCCATTCTTAAGCCTCATCCTATATCTTGGTACCTTATATTTCATGTCTATGAGTTTACATATTATAATTAGTTCCTATCAGTGAGACCCTGCAATAATTGTCCTAATGTGTCTGGCTTATTTCACTCAGTATATTGCCCTCGAGGTTTTGTCATCAACCCATTTTTTTTTAATATGGTTTTGTTCACTCACCATACATTCCATCCCAAGTAAATAATCGATGGTTTTGTGCATGGTCATACATTTATGTGTTCACCACCTTCACCATTATCTATATAAGAGCATCTACATTTCTTCCACAAGGCAGGAGGGAGAGTCAAAGAAGGTAGAGAGGCAAAAGAAAGAGGAAAAAAAAAAAAAGACAGCTAGGAAGCAGCAAAAGGAAAAATAACCTTAAATCAAAGTAGAATAAAGAATCAGACAATACCACCAATGTCAAGTGTCTAACATGCCTCCCCTATCCCCTCCTTATCTGCATTCACCTTGGTATATCATCTTTGTTACATTAAAGGAAGCATAATACAATGATTCTATTAGTTACAGTCTCTAGTTTATGCTGATTGCATCCCTCCCCCAGTGCCTCCCCATTTTTAACACCTTGCAAGGTAGACATTTGCTTGTTCTCCCTCATAAAAGAACATATTTGTACATTTTATCACAATTGTTGAATACTCTAGATTTCACCAAGTTACACAGTCCCAGTCTTTATCTTTCCTCCTTTCTTGTGGTGTCTCACATGCTCCCCACCTTCCTCTCTCAACCATATTCATCGTTACCTTTGTTCAGTGTACTTACATTGTTGTGCTACCATCTCCCCAAATTGTGTTCCAAACCACACACTCCTGTCTTCTAACACCGTGTAGCGCTCCCTTTAGTATTTCCTGTAGGACAGGTGTCTTGTTCACAAAGTCTCTCATTGTCTGTTTGTCAGAAAATATTTGAGCTCTCCCTCATATTCGAAGGACAGCTTTGCTGGATACAGGATTCTTGGTTGGCGGTTTTTCTCTTTCAGTATCTTAAATATATCACACCACTTCCTTCTTGCCTCCATGGTTTCTGCTGAGAGATCCACACATAGTCTTATTAAGCTTCCTTTGTATGTAATGAATCGCTTTTCTCTTGCTGCTTTCAGGATTCTCTCTTTGTCTTTGACATTTGATAATCTGATTATTAAGTGTCTTGGCGTAGGCCTATTCATATCTCTTCTGTTTGGAGTACGCTGCGCTTCTTGGATCTGTAATTTTATGTCTTTCATAAGAGATGGGAAATTTTCATTAATTATTTCCTCTGTTATTGCTTCTGCCCCCTTTCCCTTCTCTCCTCCTTCTGGGACACCAATGATATGTACATTATTGTACTTTGTTTCATCCTTGAGTTTCCGGAGACGTTAGTCATATTTTTTCATTCTTTTCTCCATCTGCTCCTTTGCATGTAGGCTTTCAGGTGTTTTGTTCTCCAGTTCCTGAGTGTCTTCTTCTGCCTCTTGAGATCTGCTGTTGTATGTTTCCATTGTGTCTTTCATCTCTTGTGTTGTGCCTTTCATTTCCATAGATTCTACTAGTTGTTTTTTTGAACTTTTGATTTCTGCCTTATACATGCCCAGTGCTTCCTTTACAGCCTCTATCTCTTTTGCAATATCTTCTCTAAACTTTTTGATTTGATTTAGCATTAGTTGTTTAAATTCCTGTATCTCAGTTGAAGTGTACGTTTGTTCCTTTGACTGGGCCATAACTTTGTTTTTCTTAGTGTAGGTTGTAATTTTCTGTTGTCTAGGCATGGTTTCCTTGGTTATCCAAATCAGGTTTTCCCAGACCAGAACAGGCTCAGGTCCCAGAGGGAAGAAATATTCAGTATCTGGTTTCCCTGCGGGTGTGTCTTGGAAAATTGCTCCACCCTTTGATGCCTCAGGTCACTGTGCTTTTCTGCCCAGCAGGTGATGCCTGTTAGCCTATAATTCTTGACTGGTGTGAGGCGGTATGGCCGTGTTCCCCCATGCTCTGGGGTCTGGTTCTGAATGGAAAGGGCCCCACCCCTTTCCTCCTAGAGAAGACAGACCCCCCAGGTGGAGGTCATTAGCATTTCAATGGTCTAGCTCTCTGCTTGTGCTGTCTCCACCCTTCTCCGCTTCACAGCCCTGGAAACTGAAAATGACTGGGGCTTTCTCCACTGAGCCAAAAAAGAAACAGATAGTCCCCTTCAGACCCAGTCCAAGGTGACCCTCCAGCTCTCCCAGGTCAGTTGTCACCCAAAGCCTCTGTCTGTTTTTTGGGGATGTGTACCTGTAGTGAGCAGTTCACACTCGCTACTTAAAACCCCAGTTGGAGCTCAGCTGAGCTATATTCGCTTGCTGGGAGAGAGCTTCTCTCTGGCACCACGAGGCTTTGCAGCTTGGGCTATGGGGGAGGGGGTCCCACGACTTGGTTCCGCAGGTTTTACTTACAGTTTTTATGCTGTGTTCTCAGGCATTCCTCCCAGTTCAGGTTGGTGTATGATGAGTGGATGGTCTCGTTTGTCCCCCTGCAGTTATTCTGGATTATTTACTAGTTGTTTCTGTTTTTTTGTAGTTGTTCCAGGGGAACTACTTAGCTTTCACTCTTCTCTATGCCGCCATCTTGCCCCTCCTCCTATCTGCAATCTTGATGATTATTTTGAAAGTAGTATGTTTAGACAAAACATCTAATCTTCTCTCACTGAGAGAGAACACTGATTTTGAAACAAGCACTCCAGTATTTGCATATCTTTGGGCCCTTCCCTCTATCTCTCTTCTTCAAGTCACCCTTCCCCAGCTGGACATTATGTGATCTCTTGATGGTTCATATTCCCTATCCTTCCTTATATTTTTATATGTTGTTTGAATTTTCTGCAAAATATATGTAATGTTTTTATGATTGTCTATTATAATATGCATTGTTTTGAAAGGAAATCCTACTGGCTGCTGACATGTTGGAACAACTACTAAGCGTTCTCATTTCCAGTGGGTCATCTTGGATATACCGCACTTCATCTTAATATTTGCAGATATTAAGTGTCAACAAAAATGTGGTCCAGGAAGGAGCCTTTTCCTGCATGTAGGACTTATTTGGCTAAGTCCCTCACCTTCTTCAAGTTTTGGCTCCTATCTCCCCTTTTCAGTCTTACCTTGCCCTCCACTGGCCCCACCCCCAGACTTCATATCCCCTTTACCCTGCTCTACTTCTTCTACAGCATTTTTCATCTAAAAAAGGGTAATTTTGTGTTTTATTGACTATAACGTATTGCCTGCCTCCGTCCCACTAGTATATGAATTCTACAAGGTCAGGGTCTTTGTTTCAGTCACTGCTTTAACCCCAGCACCTAGAACAGTGCCTGGCAAAAAAGTATGCACTTAATATGTATTTGATGAAGCAAATTGAATGGACTTCCTGAAGAGCAAGATAAGAAATGGACTCTGTGTGATGCTGGGGCCCCTTGCCCTGTTCCAAGTCTACTCTTTGAGCTCTCACATTCAGACCAAACTCGTCTTAATTCTGACTGAAGCTCTCGGCAGAGGGGGAGAAGGAGAAATTGGTGCATGGTACCACTGGGCAGGCACAGCCTAGGGTAGCATTTAGGGGAAAAGGGCACAAGGGGAGGGGGCCTGGCCCCACATCCAGCTCTTTCAGCCCTAACTTCTGCTGTACACAGCGCTGAGCTGCACCTGGAACAGAATGTCCAGCCTAAGCACGGCTCTGCCTTTCTCCTCCTGGCCTTATCTGATCTGGTCACCAAAGCCATTCTATTGCCACTTCAGGGTGAAAGCCCCTTTAATAATCATACAGCAGCAGTTACCGTTTGTTGAGTGATTTCCTTTTCCAGGCACCATACAAAATACTCTTCACACATCATCTCCCTTGAATCCCCACAGGAATCTCACAAAGTGGTTCTTAACTCCCCTCACCCCATTTTATAGATGAAGAACCGAGGCTTGGAGAAGTTAAACTAACTTGACCATTGTCACACGGAAGTGCGTTTCAGAGCCAGGACTGGAACCCAGGACTTCTGGCTCCAAAGTCCTTGCAATTTTCTCTATTCAGTCAACAAACACTTATCAAGCACCCACAATGCCACAGACTTGGTTTTCTGTGCTGCCTGTCTCCCATCTGGATGCTCCCAGGAGTTATGCGAACAACAGTCTTCAGGTCAGAAATAGCTACTCAATTAAACAAGGCGCAGACTCAGTATATGTAAATGGAAATGTCAAAAGCACAATATAGAATGAGGGCCTGGCTTTGTCTGGTTTAGAGCGTCATTGTCACAGAGATTCTTTTTAATCTGGAGGCAAAGTCTCTTGTAATCACCAGGGTACAGCACATTGTTCACCCACTTCCTTTCCTAGATCCTCTAGAGATCTGTCTTTTGGAAGACAAGGCTGGCATGCTTTGATGGGATTGAGTGAGCCTCAGATTTACAGTCTTAGGTTGTGCTTTTGAGTTCAGTTAAACTTGCGTAGCCTTACATGAGTCATTTAACCTCTCTGAGCCTTGGTTTTCTCAATTATAAATGGGGATTAATTGTGGTGGTTTAGCATACTTCCCAAAGTTGGCAGAAGTGTTCAATGAATATTCAAATTCTCCCTGTATTGTAAATGCATGCACAAGTACATGTCATTTGCAGGGATGTGTGGGGGACAGATTGCCTTTTTGGAAGTGGGAGTATATAACTGAATAAGCACCATACCTGGTCCCTAGAGAAATATGTTGGCCAATTTTGCACTTTTCTTCCAACGATACCTTCTCTTCCACTATACTCTTTGGCCATGGCTTCCCCAACTGATTCTGTTTCTCCCACCCTTATTTCCTGGAAAGCACCTCTGTCAATGCAGCGCCTCTGTGATACATCTTCTTCTGCACTTTTGTGGGTCCACCAGAATTATCCCTGGTACCCTGTTCATCCAAAAGCAAAACAATGGCAGAACAGACTGGCCTTTGCCATGCAGATGGAGGAAAGCCCGGATTGCATATTCGTGCCCCTTGGCTGAGAACTTAGCTCAGTGCACCCTCTTCTAGAGCAGCCAGCTGGAAAGTGAGAAGCTGCCTTTTAACTCTGTTTAGGAGGACAGGGGTTCTCAGCTGGGGAAGGGGTCGATTCTGCCATCCAGGAACAGTTGGCAATGTCTAGAGACATTTTTGGTTGCCACAGTTTGGGAGTTGGGGGCATCTACTGGCATCTAGAGTAAAGACCAGGGATGCTAAACAGCCTGCCATGAAAGGACAGACCCCATAACAAAGGATTATCTGGCCCCAAATGTCAATAGTGCCAAGGCTGAGAAACCCTGCAGAAGAGTAATGGAGAGAAATACATTTTTTCACTATAAAAATATTTCCAACTTTAAAAGCATGGCGAGGAGTCAGTGCAGTGAGGGGCACTGCTTGATGAGGTGTGCCTGTACTTATTTGGCTGAACAGGCCTTGCGGGGGGGTGTGGGAAGAGCTGGCCTTTGAAAAGCAGACACTATGTACCTGGGTTGCACCGGGGGATTTTTGGTCATGACTCAGTGACTTGGGCCTTCCTCAGGAGATCTGGGCGGCAATGTTACTGCATTTCCAGAAGATGGAGAGCAAGTGTAAGACTTGTTAAAAGCACATCAGATGTGGCCTTTCTCTCTCTAAGCCCAACTCAGCAAATAAATTCATTAACCTCCCCACTGCCAGGGACATGACTCCTAGGGGAATGAATCTCCCTGGCGACGTGGGACATGATTCCCAGGAATGAGCCTGGCCCTGGCAAGGAGGGATTGAAAATGCCTACTTGACCAAGAAGGGGAAAAAAAGAAAGGTAACAAACTGGGGGCACAGTAGCTCAGAGATCCCAAATAAAGTTGAGAGGCTATCCTGGAGGTTTCTCTGACTCATGCTCCAGCTAGACATCCCAAATGGCCACAGTACGCCATGCCCCTACCAAAAGTAGTCCCCAAATACCTAGGTCCCTACCTGAGATTCTATAAAAGATGCACTCACTAAGTTTTATCTTTCAGAAACTTAAATCCACTAGAGTGTTCCTATACCAGACAAGTCCTAAAACCTGGAGGCAGCAGCCTCTTCAAGATCAACTATCAGATGCAGCCCCCTTCTCCATACTAACACACCCTTTTAATATGAACAAGAGAGGGTGTTCACTGCCTAGACACCCCTGAAGATGAAGAAAGAGATTAAGTGAGAGGAAGGAGTAGCAACAAACAAGATAAGATTGAACAAATGTCTATGAATACTGAAACTTTATATAATTATATATATATACTTTTGGATGCTGGGGTGTTGGAATGGCTGGAAGGAGGGAAATGACATGGTGGAGCTGTAGCCTACAGCATCTTGGGATTTGCTCTATAGCTGCTTGTTGACTTGTGCCTTGAAGGTCTTCACCTTTCTGTGTATATCTTGTACTGCATAATAAAGAAAGAATTGAAATTGTGGTACTGTAACGCATAACAATTTCTGAAATTACCTATATGACTGCTTGTTGAGCTGTACATCAAGAGATGACACCTTTCTGTATGTATGTTGTATTTTGCAATAATGGAAATGTCTGAAGTTGTGGAACTGTGGCCCATGGCATTCTTTGAGTTTTGCTCTCTAACTACTTGTGAAATTGTACATTGAAAGTTATCAGTTATGTATACGTTAAAGTTCACAATTGAAAAATGGAAAAAACTAAGAGAAAAAAATAAAAAAAGCACATCAGAGAAGCTATCAGGCAGCAAATGCTAGTTAGACTCATACTCATCAAAGGATTCTTTCTGACCCTATGTGTGTGCGTGCATGTGTGTGCACATGCACTGAGTTCTACACAATTTTATTACACGTATATTTGTGTACCCACCACCATCGTCATGATATTGAAGTTCCATCACCATGTGGATCCTTCATGTTGCCACTTCTCTCCTTCCCACTCCCCCTCCCCAATCCATGGCCCCTGGTGTCCACTAATCTGTTGTCCATTTCAGAATTTTGTCATTTCAAAATGTTGTATAAATGGAATCACACTGTATTTAATCCTTTTGGATTGACTTTTTCCATCCAGCATAGTTTTCTGGAGATTCATGCAGGTCGTTGAATGTATCAATAGCTCCTTCCTTTTTATTGTGTGTAGGATTCCACGGATCTACCACAGTTTGTTTAACTTTTCATCTGCTGAAGACATCTAGTCTCGTTTCAGTTTTTGTCTATTTTGAATAAAGCTGCTATGAGCATTCATGTACAGGTTTTTGTGCAAACCTAGGTTTTCATCTCTCTGGGATAAATGCCCAAGAGAGCAGTTGCTAGGTTGTATGGTAACTGCATGCCAAGTTTAATAAGAAACTGCTAAATTGTTTTCCAGAGTGCCTGTACCATTCAAAATCCCCAACAGCAACGTGTGAGTGATCCAGTTTCTCTGCATCCTTTCTAGCACTTGCTGTTGTCACTATTTTTTATTTTATTGAATTCAATAGGTGTACAGTGATATCTTGTGTGGTTTCAATTTGTATTTCCCGGATGGCTAATGACATTGAATATTTTTTTTTTTGGTTGTTAAAGTTTTTATTTCATAATCTGCAATCCAGCTATACTTGGAAGTGGAGGATAATGTAGAACCCAGAGAACTGCAGCAAGAGCACAAAGATGATAGGAAACTGAGAGCAGACCAGTGGTGGCAGGATGCTCTCCTGAGCTACAGAAGGAAGGGTCTGCTGGTTAAGACAAAACATAAATCAAATTTATGAAACTTGCCACAGTTGGCAATAGTGATCTTCTTGTGGGTCTTGCCATTCCTGGACCCAAAGCGCTCCACGGCTTCCCCAGTGTCCATGCCCTCTTCCACCTTGCCAAAGACCTTGTGTCGTGCTCAGCAGTGCAGATGAGAAACTGGGAACCACTTGTGTTGGGTCCAGCATCGGCTGTGGACAAGATGCCAGGACCTGTATGCTTCAGGATGAAGTTCTCATCATCAAACTTCTCCCTGTAGATGGATTTGCCACCTGTGCCATTATGGGAAGTGAAGTCACCATCCTGGTACATAAACCAAGGAATAAGTCTGTGAAAGCAGGAACCCTTATAACCAAATCCTTTCTCCCCAGTGCTCAGAGCACAAAAATTTTCTGCTGTCTTTGGGACTTTGTCTGCAAACAGTTCAAAGGAGACGTGGCCCAAGGGCTCGACAGCAATGTGGAAGAACGTGGTGGGGTTGACAGACTGCGGGTGGGAATTGCGATGGCGGGCAGCAGCATCTCCCTGAACATCTGTTGATGTGTTTATTTTTCATCTGTATATCCTCTCAGGTGAAATATCTGGTCATGGCTTTTGCCCATTTTCTAATTACATTGTTGAGTTTTGAGAATTCTTAATATAGTATAGTATAGATACTACTTCTTTGTTGGATATATGGTTTGTCACCTTTATTTTTGAAGGACAGTTTCTCTGAATACAGAATGCTTTTTTGATAGTATTATTTTTTCTTTAAGCACTTTGTTCCACTGACTCTGGTCTCCATTGTTTCTGATGAGAGTCAGTCAATTATTGTATTATTGGTCATCTGTTTATGATGAGTTGTTCTCAAGTATTTCTTTCTTTCTTTCTTTCTTTCTTTTTTTTTTTGTATTTGTCTTTCAGAAGTTTGACTATAATGTCTCTAGGTCTGGTTTTCTTCGTGTCTATCCTACTTGGGATTCATTGAGTTTCCTGGAAACTGAAGTTCTGTTTTTCAGAAATAAATGCTTCACAATTTGTTGTTTTACTTTGGTTGATTTCCAGTGCTTTGGTTTGTGGGTTTTTTTTCCCCAATTTTGTCCAGCTTTTACTTGTTTCTGTGGAGAGCAATCACCTGGGCTCTGCAGGCTGTCCTTACTGGAAATCCTTCCTTTGGGTGAATAACTTGAATACAACATTTACTTTCCAACTAGCCTCTTCCTCAAATGCATGTGATTCTACCACCTTCTAAAGATGCAATGCATATGTGCACCTGTGTGTGCACTCATGTGTGTTTGCTTAGTGTGCCTGTAAGTGCTATTTACTTCCGTCTCCATGCTTCTGCTCTTCTGCCACTTCCTTACTAGCTGTCATCCCTCCTCTCTTCATGGGATGAGTTGCTAGTTATATTGCTCCGAGTTTGGGAAATTTATTGACCAAGTTTTACTAGTGCACAGGGTTACTATGGCTTTAAGATCAGCATTCACATTTAGCCCTTGCTCTCAAACTGTGTGCCATATGCCTAGGGAGAGACTTACTATTTCCTTGATATTTTCCCCATGGCTTGCAATTGGATGGGTAAGTCAGCTAACATAGAGCGACCATATATCCTGTTTTTCCCATGGATAGTCCTGGCTTACACCTGTCTTCCTGATAGAACTATTAATAGCCTCTTCTTATATTCTCAAAAGAATCCTGGTTTGGATGATAAATTTTAATTGTCATCCTCATTGTAAACTAGTTTGAAGATTTGGCCATCTCTCTTGCTTTCCTCACTAACACTTACCCTTAATGTGTTGTTCCAAAATTTGGATATGGGATGGGGCAGAGAACCTAAGCCATGTATTCCAATTCTATTTTAATCAGAAAATATTTCGTTAGGTAGCACCGAGTGCTTGCCCATATATTTCATAGCAGTACTTCATGTGATATTCAGCTCTTGTTTTATCTGTAAGCGAATAACCCCTCAGAGAGGAAGTGAGACATTGAGTAGGCATCTAATGCCTGCAAAATCTCACACCTGATCTCTAATGGCATATGGGTTTAACAAGGAACACCAAGACACTCCTTCAGGATTGAGGCATTCCGTCCCCTAGTTGCTAAAGGTGTTGGCTGCTGAAGGCTCACAGCTGAGTTTCTCTATGGTAATTGCCCTCAGCCAAAGGGAGCTGCCTCACCCATATGCTATGACTGTTCCATAACAGAATAAAAGGACCTGGCCCCCTTGCCTTGATTGGAGAAAACTATGAAGTTCCGTTCCTGCTAGAAATCTTTCAGTGGGATTGGCAGAGGAAGTAGCAATTTGCACTGTTAAAATGGCTTTATCATTTATCTATCCATCTATATGTCTCTACCTACCCATTAATGTCATACTTTTATGCATTTCAAAGTAAGTTACAGAAATCATTACACTTCCCCCTAAATAGTTCAGCATGTATTAACTATCACTCACTCAATATTTTTTTTACATTTTTGATTGATATAAATTTACATACAATGAAATGCACAAATCTTAAGTGTATATTTGCTGAGTTTTGACAAATTTATATACCCAAGTAACCCAAACCCCTATCAAAACACATAATATTACTTTCACTCTAAATAGTTCCATCAGGCCCTTCACACTCAATTCTTTCCCCAGCCACACCCTCCCAGAAGCAACCACTGTTCCGATTTTTTTTCCACCAGAATAATTTGCATGATCTAAATTTTCATATAGATAGAATCAAGTGGTATGTACTCTTCTGTATAAGCTTCTTTTCACTTATTATAATGTTTGTGAAATTCATTCATTTTGTTGCATATATCTGTAGTTTATTCCTCTTTATCACTGTGTGGTATTCCTTTGTATGATTATGCCACAGGTCATTTACCTATTTTCCTATTGAGGGACCCCTGGATATTTCCTGTTTTTAGTTATTATGAATAAAGCTTCTATGCACGTTCTTATACAAATATTTTTGTTAACATATATTTTAATTTCTCTTGAATAAATACAATCATAAATGCTGGGTCATAGGATAAGTATTTGTTTAGTTTTATAAGAAATTGCCAGAAATGTTCAGTTATGATGGCATATGGACAGGCGTAGCAGCCATTGGTTACATACCTTAAGGGTGAGGGTCTAGATCACACTGACAGCTGTCACCTAGACCAATAGGTTGTTAGCTGAGAACGGATAGTAAAGGAAAGAGATGACAAATACCAGTCCATCCCACTAACCTTCCTCTTGTAAGTTTTCCCAGGAAAAGAGACAAACCATATCCCGGAGCAGCATTTTCCAAATGAGTTTCCCTCCCCCTAAGACCCTTGCAATAAAAGCAGCACTTTGCCCTTAATACATTCTTTGTCCCTTTCCAACTCTTCACAATAAAATGCTGTTCCCAGAAGGTTGGTGTCTGTGTATTCTTTCTCCCTCCACCACATACTTCCTCCATGTACACTGGTGAAGTCACTCTCTCAAGCAAATGGACTTGAGTGCTGCGTGTGGACTATTGTAGATGTTGCTATGCACCACCCAGGTCCCCCTCCAGGACTAAGACAGTCCTTCATTCAGCAACCAACAAGCATTGACTGACAGGTGAGAGTCTCATAGCTGAATATCTTTCTGGTGGTTCCCTCAGCCAAATGGAACTGACTTGCCCAAGGTCATGCCTCCTCCTTCCCAGGGTCAGCCTGAATCCCATGATTAAACGATGTGCAGGGAATATTGGTCTGGTACCCTTGCCTTGATGGTGGGAAACTCCAATGGGCCAACCCAGCTCTAGACCTTCCTGTAGGATCATCTGAGGTCTCAGATGCTTTGTAGCTAATTCTCTTGCACGATCTTGCTTTCCTTACTCCCTTGCAGGGGTTGTTCCTGAGATCATTTTTTTAAATTAAATTCAATTTTATTGAGATATATTCACATACCATGCAATCATCCATGGTGTAAAATCAACTGTTTACAGTACCATCATATAGTTATGCCTTCATCACCCCAATCTATTTTTGACCCCTTTCCTTACACCAGAAAGAATCAGAATAAGAATAAGAAATAAAAGTAAAAAAGAACACCCAAATCATCCCCCACATCCCACCCTATTTTTCATTCAGTCTTTGTCCCCATTCTTCTACTCATCCATCCATACACTGGATAAAAGGAGTGCGATCCATAAGTTTTTCACAATCATACTGTCACCCCTTTAAGCTACACTGTTACATAATCGCCTGCAAGAGTCCCGGCTACTGGGTTGGAGTTTGATGATTTCAGGTATTTACTTCCAGCTATTCCAATACATTAAAACCTAAAAAGTGTTATCTATATAATGTGTAACAGCACCCACCAGATTGACCTCTAGACTCCATTTGAAATCTGAGATCATTTTTAAATAACCCTTCTGTACACAAACTCCAGAGTCTCAGAATCTATTTCTCAGGGAACCTAACCTAAAATAAATGGAAAATATAATAATATCATCAATTCTCTAAAGGTATAGAGCAATTTACAACTTACAGGGAAGTGTCACTTTGCCTTAGAGTTTCTTAATTCATCTTTTTAAAACTCTTGTGAGTTAGAGAGGGTGGATGGTATCAGTTGCATCTTCTGAATGAGATGATGGAGGGCCAGAAAACTGAGGTGATCGCTCAATGCCACTCAGCAGAATAGATGGGACTAGAGTCCGCCTCTGGTTCTGATTTACCTCACGACTGACCTGTTTAAAACAAGGTGACAGTTTAAAGTGCCAGCTGGGCGTGCCACCTACTTCTAGTCACTGTCTGTCTTCAGGTCATGACAGCAGGAAAAAGGTTGGGGAGTGACCCTAGATCGCCAGACACTATGCAGAATGTTGACCCTGGTCTCTCTCCACTGAGACTGCTTGGGTCTGGGGTGAAGGGGAGCAAGAACACATGGACACCCACCTTCTGGGCACACCACGTTATTGTGAAGAGCCAGAAAAGGACAAAGGAGGATGTACTAAGTTCTCAGTAGTGCCTTTATGCAAGGAGCCTCAGAGCAGGGTGTTCAGAATGGTCTTGGGTAGGGCAGGTGGAGGAGGGAAATGTCAGAGAGAGAAAGAGAGGAAAAGAGCAAGGGCAGTGGGGAGATTGAGCGAAGGGGCAGAGAAGGGTAGAACACTCAGAGGAGCCCCAGGACATTCTCTCTGTGGGAGCAGAGAAATGGGGAGTTCACACGTGACCAGAACATCTCTAAGGGCTGGGAACACCACAATGAAAAGCAGGAGACCAGATCAGGCAAAATTTGGCCACATTACCAAGTAGCCTTGAAGTGAAGAGAGAAGTAACCTAATGGATATCCTGCAGAAAGGAGGGTGAGAGAGCCAGAACTCAGTAACCATCTCTTATTTTTTGTATTAGAGAAGTGGAAAATAGAAGAGATTGTGGGATTATTGTTCACACATATGTCTTATATTTTTATTATTTTTACATATGGGAATAAAGCTTTTCCTGGGAAAGCACAGGTTAGAAAATCAGTGAATGGGGATGAGAGGTCTTAAGTTTTTTCTTCAAGGTCAGAAGCCAGAGGGCACACTTCAGGTAGCTAATGGATGGGATGGGGGAACAAGACGGTTTCCTTCTAGCCAATGCTGGCAACACCCAAGACTTGCAGGCACACAGCCAGTGCATCCCTGTCCTCTTGCAGCCTGGTTTTCCCTCATTCTCATTCTTTCCCCCAGCTGCTTTCAAGACGTCATCCTTTCAGGAGAAGCTCTCCATTACCCTCTCAGATTTCCTAGGACTTTTGCCCCCTGTCCCAGAACAACCTCGTTCTCTCAAACCTCTGGGCCTTTGCAAGGTTGTTGTCCCACCAGAGACTCCTCCCTTGGTAAGACCCTGCTCATCCCACAAAACCCAGATTAAAAACGAATCCCCTGCTCTGTGAAGCTCAGGAGCCATGACACCCAGCGTTGCCCTGACCCTGGAGTCCCCCTCACCCCCATTATCACCAGCATCGCACTGCAGTGAAATCATTCACGTCCATCCTTATGCCCGGCCTGGGTGCCTGCTCAACACCGTTTTCTCCTTTAACTTATCAGAGCCTGGCACACAGTAGGTGCTTATTAAAGGCAGGATGAATGAATGAAATTAAAGCTGATTGGGGAATCACAAATCCAGAGCAGCAAAGGCAGCCTTCATTCCCTTGCAACCACAACTATCAAAATACAGAACATTTCCATCCCCCTCAAATTTCCCTCATGCCCTCTGCAGTAAGTTCCCTTCACCCACCCAGTCTCAGGCAACTACTGCTCTGCTTCCCGTCAGTTCAATTTTAGTTTTAAAATCATTTCAAAGTTAGTTTTAGGCCTCATTTTTTTGACAAGTTTAAAATATGTATTTAATATACAATTTACATAATGCTTAACCTGCTGACTCAGAAACCCCAAAGTGCAGGATGGAGTTGGGGTGGGCAGTGCCCAAGGCACCAGCAGAGCAGAGTTTCAGGGTGCAGCCCCGTCTCTCTTGCCCATTTACAAGGGGCCCATGTATATGTCTGGGGCCCCATGACCAGAAAACAGGACCCCAGAGGTTCCTTGAGTCCCTGCTTCTCAGGAGGCTGGTGCAGGCCTGCCAGCTGCAGGGCAAGCCCAGGTGGGGCCGAGCAAGATGGGCCAGGGCGGTGGGCGCTGGTAGGGGCTGCTAGAAGCAGATAGGATGTTACCTTCTGCCTGTGGTGGGGAGCACTTAAGGGGGCTGAGAAGGGTTGGTCAATAGACCTGGACCTGCAGCATTTTTGGGTAAAGGCTGACAGCAGGGTAGTGACTCATGGGAAGCTGTCAGCTGGAAGGCCTGGCTCATGGGACAAGAGATGATCTGGGGGAAGGAGACAGTACCATGAAGGCAGAGAAAGTGGCAGAAGCCTTACATTTCTGCCCTCCCATCCCCCTCTCCTGCAGTTTCACAAGCCAAAGCCTATGAAATAAAGAGAGAAGGGCTGGGTGGGGAGATAGGTGGGGAATGGAAGGGAAAAAGGAAGAGGCAGCTGGGGAAAGTTATGGACAACTCCCCACACCCAAACACACACGAAACCCCAAGCCATTCTCCCATCTCCTGCATGCCTCACCTGAACTCAACACTGTTTTCTCCTCCTTTTCTCCCTCCTTTCTTTCTCTCTCTCTCTCCATTGGGAAGCTAGGGGATTGGCTGCTGGTGGTGTGATGAGCACAGAATGGGCAAAGCCTCATCTGTGGCTGGAGGGAGGTGGCAGCAGCAGCCCCTGCTCCATCCTTGGTCCATGGACACCCATCAAGAGTCTTCCCTTTGGTGCCCACTGAGGGATGGGCAGGGAACAGTGATGGGCACTTCTGGTTTCCCACTGGCTGCCTTCTGCACCCTTCTCCAATGGAAGGAGCATTCTTGCCATTGGCTAGAAACCACAGTTACATGAGGGATAACTTGGTCAGGGTAGTGGAATTAAAGATAGCAGCCAACTTTTACTTTGCCCACTCCTGGAGGTAATGTACCCTCAGAACAGCTTGTGGGCACCTGAATCAACCACCTATGTGTTTTTACAGACTGAAGTTCTGCCCTAACATGGACTATTTCCATAGCTGTGCTATGGACAAGTCACTAACTTTGCTGACAGCCAGCTCTTCCTCCTGAGGGGTGGATGTGGAGGGACATGGCTGGCTGAGAGCCAGGCTAACCAAGGATGGAGGGGGCCTACGAAGCCCAGCCTGCCACCTTGGCCATCACGTGCTCATCTTTTTGTGAACTGTTGCACCAACCTCTCTGAAACTCATTTGTTACGGTCAGGAGTGGGGAGGCCACCTGGCTGCCTGTGGGGTAAGATGTAGTGGAATGGAAGAGACCATTTGGGGCTTGGGAGAGCACACCACAGATTGCTGCTCTAGGATAGCATTATGGATTGAACCTTGCCCCCTACAAAGATACATTCAAGTCCTGACCCCCGGTCCTGAGAGTGTGAGGGCTGTCTGGCTGTCTGGCTGTCTGTCACCCCGTTGATTGCCATGGTTGATTCAACTGATCTGGCCAGCTAGGCAGGTGTCCCCTTCTTTCCTTGCTGCTCATGTGTGTCCCTCCAGAAGCTGCCCGCCCAGTTGAAGAGGATGACCTTCCCTGATAGAGGAGGACCGACCATCTTCAGACAAGGGCATACAAGTAGCTGTGCTCCCCTGCTAGAACTTCCAAACAAGCCCTCAAGGTCTATTAGTAGGAGGCAAAAGGAGACCAATGGCCACGTGACAAAGGTGGAAATTGAGTTAAGCCACCACCAGAACACTACAGACAAAAGACACCTTGGTTTTGGACTTCTAGCTCGCAAATCTGTGAGGTAGTGAGTTCTTAAGCCACTGAGTCTTAGTTGTTACAGCAGCCCTGGCAAACTAAGACAGACAGCAAGGGAACAAAGCAAATCTCCAAGCCCCAGGGATGGAGGAAAGCTGCCTTCACCCAGGTCCTTGTCTGGGAAAAGGGGTGAAGAGTGGGCTGCCTATGGAAAGCCAGTCTGTCATCACCAGCTTTTGCAATGGGCAGTTCTTTTCCTGACTTTTGTTAGAATGGCTTGCTTACAAGGTACTGGTTTTAAAAGGGAAATGGAGCAGATATAGTTACCCAGTTGGTGCCATCAACAGAGATGGAGTGCTATAGACCTTTGAGAGTCTATAGCTAAAGTAGGAAGATCCATCTACTTTCTGACCACACTACGTAAACTCAAGAGCCCTGGAGCCAACTCTTTTCTGGTTTTCCTTATGCTTCCAGAAAATAGTGAACAAGTCTCATATCCCTTGCTTCTACAGCCATGAGTGCAGAATCTCACTCCCTGGGGGATTCTGAGCTCCCTGCTGGAAACAGCAAGCCTGGCTGGTAGGGGAATGGGAGGAGGAAGTCTGTTCACTTTCTCTCCCTCCAAAATTCTAGAGGTGGGCGTGGCACTCTCCTCTGGCTCTCTGGGCCTCTAGAGCTAAGCCCACTCCCCAGGCAGGGCCCGGATGCCCTGGACACATGCTGGGGTGGGAGAGGGACGTACAGTCGTGGGGGTGCTCATGTGTTATGAGGGCTACAGGATTTCTGCCCCTCTTCTGTGTGGCTGGAGGAATACAGAAGAAGCCAAGCTCACCAAAATCCTATCGGTTAATGTTTCTGGGGAATTCCCAAAAATCATCTTTAAGAAGACTACCAAATGATACTTTCTCAATTAAAAATTTATTAAATAGCTAAAACCCAACCCATGCATTTTTTTTCTTGTTGATGGGCCTCTTGAGGATATGAATCTGTGGAGGGGGCCCGTGGGAAGCTACCATCACAGTGAGCATTTTGGGAGGATATTTCAATTTCCTGTCCTCTGTCTGCCGCCTCCGTTCCAGTTTCTTAAACAACCTCCCCTATTTGTCATCTCACTTTCCTCTTTCCCTCCTTCCCCACCCCCTTTCCCAGGCCTATGCCCTGCTCCTCAGTTTGTTTTTTAAACTAGCCAAGGGAGTCTAATTGCAGCCCAAGATTAGGAACTTCTGGTCCTGACAGCAGGACTACATTGGGACTGTAATTAACGCCACTGAGTTGTTTACTTGAAAGTGGTTAAAATGGGAAATTTTATCTTGTATACATGTTGCCACAATAAGATTTTCTAAAAATCCCATAGAACTGTACAACACAAAGGAGTGAACCCTAATGTAAACTATGAACTTTATTTAATAATATAGTTATAATAATAGTGGTTCATCAATTGATGCAAAATGTTAGTAATAGGGAAAACTGTGTGTGTGTGTGTGTGTGTGAGAGAGAGAGAGAGAGAGAGAGAAAGGGGAATAAAGGGGAACTCTGTCCTTTTTGCATGATTTTTCTGTAAACCTACAAATTCTCTTAAAGAAAGAAAAAGAATTTGAACCCAAGAGGATTCAGGGAAGGCAGGCCTCTGGAGCAGCTCCAGATGATGAGACATCATTTCATGTCTTGAGGGACTCCTATCAAGCATGAGTAACAGTTTCTGAAGGTTATTTTAATTTTATTTTATTCAAGAAGTAACAAACTGGCGTGAACTGGTGTCCAAGCCTCCCGAGGCTGGCGTGCTGGGCTCTCCGTGGGCCCGGCTGGTGGCCTCCCCCTCCACTAGGCTCCAAGCCCTGGGAGTCTGCTCTGGAGACGACTCCAAGCCCCCTGTGAGGAGCAGCAGCGGGAAGTCAGGAGGCGGGAGGAGCGTGAGGGCTGGGTGTTTGCTCTCCTCGCCTCCCCTCTGGGATGTGCCGTGGGCTGACCAGGTCTCGCAACCAAAGGTCCCAGCGCCTGTCGGGCGGCCCCTCCACACACCCTCTCAAGCGCCAGTTACCTTCCTCCTCTCACGCCATCAGGCCTTGGGGCACCAGGGCAGCCTGCTGGCAGGAGCCCTGGGCTGCTACACAGCCCTTTGTGGCCCTTCTTCCCTGTGCCCACACCTTCATAAATACTTTTTCTGTTAAAGCTTCCTCATGTTAGTCTAAGTGTTCCTTCCTGCCTGGACCCAGGGTTGCTCACATGTTTGAGGAATGCTCAGACATCCTCTTGCCAGAGGAAAATACAAGAATAATCCATGGCATGTGGTGGTATCATAATAAATCAAATTATTACCAATGGGCATAGGGTTAAGTGCATTGGCATCGGGGATGGTGGCAAATAGCCACACTGACAAAAATAGTGACGATAAAAGCTGACGTCTGACAGCCCTGGAGAGTGTACTCAGGGAAAGGGGGAAGTGAAGAGCTCTGAATATCCAGTCAAAAACGCATTCTTCCTCCTCCCAATTCAGCTCACTTTACAGAATGATGGAACGGCTTGTTGAGGGTCAACCTGTGGCCCCAGCTGGGAGGCAAAACTATGAGAAGTAGAGGTACTGCCCTAAAGCATGTGGTGTATGCTTTAGATCAGCATCTGATATAGAGAACCCTCTCCCCTAGCACAAGGTAAACTGGTGCCAGAACCAAGCAGTGAAGCTGGTATTCTCCTCTCACTCTGACATCTAATAACCCACTAGGGGAATTTTTGCCTCCCACCCTCCCAAGCTTGGGCTTGGAGGGATTGGTGGTCTCAAGGTTCTAGGGAGGATGCTTCAAAGGGAACACTGAGAGGGAAGCAATGACTGCTCCCCAGCCATTTTTGGCTCTCCACGCCATTTTGCCAACAGTGAGAGAAGAAAGGGTGTCTCCACACTGGATGGGTGATTAATCTCAATTAACGCCGAGGGAACTAGGATTGCTGCTATCCAGTGGGGTAAGGAGGCCTCTGTCTGGAACGCAGGGGAGTCACTGGCACACCACTTAGCACTCTGGTCAAAGAAAACCTCCAGAAACCCCATAAAGTGAAGCCCACCAAGCACTGGGGTCCCCAGGAAGGAAGGTTTGGATCGCCTTTCCAGGTTAAGCACTGCATCTAGCCATCAGGGGTAAAGGGAATATGGAAGGGAAGGTGGAAGGAACCTCATGACCAGCTACAGAACCGGGGTCTGTAACAGCTCTGTTTTATGTTACTTGTTTCTTTCCTTCCCTCTTCCCCCTTAATGTAAAGAACATTGGTGCTGGCTAATGTTTTAGATTTCAGGTGAGTTTGCAACTAAATTGACATCTCCCCGCAATGACTTAATGACCCATAGGACTGGAGCAACCCCTGAGATGTGGATATTAACTTTTCACCTGAACAAAACACAGAGCGGATGTTGAGGGGAGAGAGGGATGGATTTGGATTTCTTTCTTTCCCTCTCCAGTTCCACTCACCACTCCTCTATGCCCTGGGAGACGGAGGGTTTGGGTTGCATCAACAGGGTGTCTTGCTCTCTGGCTTCTGATAGGAATCAGCCAATAGGGCACAGATAGGAGAGCAGAGGGGAAAAGGAGAGTGAAGTTGGGGTATTTACTCCCCCAGCTCCCTCCTGTTGTGTCCCCACAATCTGTGTTGACCAGTTTGGCTTCTTTCAGGAGGCACCTTCCACACAGACGCCTGCTCAGTGACCAGTCCTTCGTCTTGTTCCTTCAGGTCAAGGGATGGGGGATGGCTCCTTAATTTTGTGACTGCAATGTTTCAGCTCCACTTTCCTCCTGCTGCCTCCCCTCCCATGCCCTAAATTCAGTGTACCCTAAAGCCGATGGTACCAGATGCCCAAATGCCTAAAAGTCATCTTGCTCAAAGATAAATTATTTCACACATGATAGGACAGTTTTGCCCAGTTTGAGAGTTAGAACCCCCTTTCAGTTATTTTTGTCTCTTTCATTGCCTGTTTTTGAGTTTTAGGATGTTTTCACAAGTCAGTTTATCTATTGACATTTCTGCCTGACTTTCGAACAACTACAAAGTTTCAAGCTTCAGAAAGACAGTGAGACTATTCCGAGAAAACCAATCAACTGGGAGGAATACATAGCCGCTCCCTTACAAAGAAGGAATCCACAAACACATTTCCACATTTCTGTTACCTCTTGTAATCCTTTCTTCAGGGCTTTGAGAAAGAGTGAGGGACCAGGAGCTTCGAGGCAGGAATTGAAGATACATATGGCACCTGTGTCTGCAGCTGGAAGCAGCTCATAAGAGCTTAACATCAGCTTATGCGCCCCTGTTAGCCTTCCAGGAGCGGCGCCTGTAGTGCCCACACTCTTGTTGAGCCGGAGGTGGGGGAGAGGGATTCTCCAGTCTTCTCACTTTGGCCTTGAGGGAGGCAGGTGAGGGAACGAATCCCACTCACACAATGGCTGATGGTTTTTGAATGAGACGTGCACAGGGCACTGGTTCTGCTCTCATGGGGAAATCATAATATTCCTGGGACAGTGTCGGAGCTGCTCCTCTGGATCCAGGGATCTGGGGTGGCACAACTGTTCCTCTTCCGAACCACAGTCCCCAAGGAATGGGATCCAGGCAGCTCCCTCCCACCTCGCCTTCCCCTTCTTCTTTAGGTCCTTTAAACACAAAGGCCATCCATCCCTTTTATCCTATCACGGGGCTCCATGGCTCAAGATAGAAAGATGGTAGGAAAAGAGGCTGTAGTAACCTAAAATGTTTTATGCCCCTAAAAAGGGTCCTATAGAGGAGGGGCAATGCTTTATTTGGTCATTGGACACCTTTCCACAAGGGTGGGCAGAGTTCTTTAAAAATGTTGAATTTTAGCATTCTGCTCCATTTGATTATATATAAGAAAGGAATGGAAAGATACAAATCAAAACTGTTAGCAGTGACCCCCATAAGTTATGGGAAGGAGAAGGAATTGAGGAAACATCACTTTTTTTTTTTTTTTCAAGAGAAAAGAGTTTATTTATGATTGATCTTGCAAGATAGGGTGTCCAGCCAAACACGTGGTAGGCTGGTGCGCCAGAGGAAGAGAATGGCTATCTTTAAATCTCCTACTCCTAATTCGCAAGTCCCTCCCCTGTTTCCCCATTGATTGGGTACTACAGAGGTTACAGCCTATCCGAGAACACTAACTAATTCATCTTTTGAGATTTTAATTTGTACAGCCTATCCAAGAGAGCAAACTAGCTCATTATTTTTTTTTTTTTTTCATTATTGAGATTTTTAACTGATCAGCCTATTCCAGAGAGTTCATTTAGTTTAAAAATTTTTTTTTCTTTTTTTTTGCTGTGAGTTCCCGCCTCTGATTTTACCTCATATCTCTTTACATTCCAGTAACCATGGTTACTTTTCCATATAAGGAGCCGGCAGATTCTTTCTTCTCTTTATCACGGGGCTTGTTTAAACTGGTTTTGCCTCCATTTCCCTTATTCCATGCTGTCTCTATGTGAAAGCTAAACTTATTCCTTTCTTACAGATTCCCTCCTCTTTCTTTTTTTTTTTTTATTAAATTCAGTTTTATTGAAATACATTCACACACCATACAATCATCCATGATATACAATCCACTGTCCACAGTATGATAACATAGTTATGCGTTCATCACCACAGTCTATCTCTGAACATTTTCCTTACATCAGAAAGAACCAGAACAAGAATAAAAAATAAAAGTGAAAAAAGAACACCCAAATCATCCCCCCATCCCACCCCATTTGTCCTTTAGTTTTTATCCCCATTCCTCCACTCATCCATACACTAGATAAAGGGGGTGTGATCCACAAGGTCTTCACAATCACACTGTCACCCCTTGTAATCCACATTATTATATAATTGTGTTCAGGAGTCCAGACTGCTGGGTTGGAGTTTGGTAGTTTCAGGTATTTACTTCTAGCTATTCCAATACATTAAAACCTAAGAAGTGTTATCTATATAGTGCATAAGAATGTCCACCAGAGTGACCTCTCGACTCCATTTGGAATCTCTCAGCCACTGAAACTATTTTGTCTCATTTTGCATCCCCCTTTTGGTCAAGAAGATAC
This sequence comes from Choloepus didactylus, assembly GCF_015220235.1. NCBI lineage: Eukaryota > Metazoa > Chordata > Mammalia > Pilosa > Megalonychidae > Choloepus > Choloepus didactylus. The sequence goes on from NC_051325.1 coordinate 49,203,795, forward strand.
TCTCAGTCCCACGATGCCGGGTCCACATTCATCCCCGGGAGTCATACTCTGCGTTGCCAGGGAGATTTACACCCCTGGGAGTTGGGTCCCACGTAGGGGGGAGGGCAGCGAGTTCACCTGTCGAGATGGCTCAGTTAGAGAGAGAGAGGGCCACATCTGAGCAACAAAGAGGTACTCGGGGAGACTCTTAAGCACCATTACTTGCAAGTTTAGACTCTCCTTTGTGGTAATGAGCTTCATAAGGGCAAGTCCCATGGAAACATCACTTTTTATTTGAAGTGTTTATGTATTGTGCAAACAACTTTTATAATTGAAAGCATTAAAAGTTTTTTTTAAAGAAAGAATAAACAAATTAGGAGAAAAGAGATTTGAATGTGTATCAGAATTCTGGAGGAAGAATAAATTTGTGTAAAATGCCTGAGTAACAATTTGTTAATATGTATCAAAAGTGTAAAGAAAGTGTTCATGAATGTTGACATAATAATTCCACTTCTGACAATTTACCCTAAGGAAATGTTCCTAAATACTAAAACAAAAACTTTTTATACCCAAATATGGTCAATAAAACATCAATCAGATTGGGGGAAAAAAACAAAATAATCTGAATTCCCAAATATATGAGCAGGTTAAAAAAACTGTGTCATATCCACAAAGGAATTTCATGCAGAGATTTAAATAGTGTTTACATACACTGTATAATAACATAGGAAATGTCTATTGTACAGTTAAGAGTAAAAACAAAACACACATACACAATTTACAACTATACAAAATAGTATAGGTGTACATGTCACTAGAGAAATTCATGCTTAGAGTAAAACCAGAAATTATATCTAGGTGTTAACAATGAATGTTTGTGGTGTTTTTCTTACTTTTAAACTTTTCTAAGCTAGAAAAGTAGTTTTTGTAACTTTCATAATGAAAAATATATTTTAAAAGTCAGGTAAAAATGACAGTTGTGCATTGATTAATGTTTATGATCCATTTTCATTCATCCAATAAATATTTATTGAGGGCCTACTAGATGTCAGGCACTGTGAAAAAAGACACAATAATTTGTCTCATAGATAATGTCTGGGGGGAGAGAAATATTAAATAAACAGTCACAATTAAACCTAGAGGTTCATGCTGTGCTAAGGACCATGGAGGAGAAGTTCAGGGTGCTTGATGAAGATTCAGGGGACAAGGACTCTGTATTTGTGGCTCAGCAAATGTGAGCATTTAGGATGGGAAAGGGCTCAGCACATCTGAGGAACTGAAGAAAGACCAGCAAGACTGTAGCCCAGTGAGAGGGAGAGTGTGTAAGCCGAGGTGGAGCGGAGACAGACCTGGCAAGATTGAGCACTGGAGTGGATTTGGGTAGGAGGTAGGGACAATTTCAAAGTGCACTGAAGCTAAACATATATCCGACCTCTCCATATACTCCTTTCACTTTATCACTGAACTTGAAAGAACACCAAGTATGCGCTCATTTTGCTTGATGAATTTATATGCTAAAGTGGGTGGTAAGGAGAAAAATCAATAGCAAAAGGGAGGGAAAATTTTGCAAAAGGATAAATGTGATGAGTCATGTTCAATATTTCCCCTACAGGTCAGTGCTTGACAGGAATAGCAAATTAAGAACGATGGGTCTTCAGAGCAGAAATTAATAGTGAAAGAAGGCAAAAATGTGAAAACCATGAATATGATGCATTAGAAATAACATGATCTGCATTTAATGATATTTATCAGGAATGCGATAATAAGTAAGAAGGAGCTTAGACCAGTATTTCCCAAACTTGCTATACATCAGAATTACATTGGGAGAGTTACTTACAGAATTACCTTGGGAGCTCTCTCTCTGTCTTTTTTTTTTTTTTTAATTCAGCTTTCTAGAAGACTCTAGAATCTCTGACTAGTGTACTAATATTGGTGAACCACTGCCTTAGATGATTTGGCTAAAAAAATCCTTGATGTGCTCAAAAGTAGGCAGCACATTTTTTAAAAATTCAATTTTATCGAGATATAGTCACATACCATGCAGTCATACAAAGCATACATTCAATTGTTCACAGTACCATTATATGGTTGGCAACACATTTTGTAAAAAGTACTGAGATGGATGCCCATCTTTTCCACAGTCTGCCGAAGTCGTATCACAACATATCTTGGAACAACTCAGATATCAATATTTGCTGATTTTGCAACATCCATCCCACTGAATGAGAGTGGAAACTGTCACCCAGACAAAACTCAGTTCTAAATGACAGTTATGTTGGTTCAGTTCTCCCTTCCTTCCAGAACCCTGGGATATATTACTGACATGGAGTGCAGCTTGTCTGACACGAGACAGACGCAAGACAAGGCTTGGTGTGCCAGGTCTTCCTGGGAGGTGTGTTGTCCCCAGAATGTTTTACTGTATCATCTGTGGTTCTGCACAGGACTCCTTACCCACCCCTCCCCCTCAATCTCTACCACCACTGATGTCTGTTTGAACATCACTGGGGCTGGGGGTGGGGGATGAGCCAAGAAAGTGCCACAGGTGAGTCTGTGGGGAGCAGATCCTCTCTTTGCCCTTTCCCAGTGGTGCAGGTATGGCAACTGGGGCCCAGAGAGGAGAAGGACTTGCCCATCATCACGTAGAGATTGAGGGCTGGGGCCAGCATTAGAGACCAATCTCCAAACCCAAGGCTATTTCTACTATTCATGGAGCTAGTCCAACCTGACCCAATTATTTTGGAAACAATGTTCTGATTCCCCCTCAGGCCCCATTTCTTTCCTGATGTCCACATCCTGCCAATAAGAGTGTGAGATAGACAATGATTGGGATTAATCATTCCTGGACATTTATGCTCTAAAGGGCTCCACTTCTAAAGTAAATCTCAGTTCAGAAGAATATGGAGACTACAGAGTGATGGCAGGCTCACTGGGAGCCAGAAGGAATCCATTGGACCACATCACATTAGGGTGATAGCATATCGCCAGAAAATAAAAGTTCTCTTATGTTCATTGAAATTTTCAGCTCCAGGATCCCTTCTGGGTGCCATTCCCACAGTAACCGTCAGGGTTCCTAGATGTTTTAAGCAGAGAGGAAATTTATTTTTTAAATGTTGGGTAGTTCACAGGATCACCAGCCAGACTGGAGAATAAGGCTAGGAGAATGGGTGGGAACAAGGAACGCTCAAAGCCGGGGCCACAGCCATCAACACCATCAGTGCCACCACCAACATTGCCAACACTGCTGCCCCTTGGAAATGGATGAGGCTATCACTGTTACTGCTACCATCAGAATGAATTCTCCATTGCCCTCACTTCTTTGCTTACTAGTTCCCGATTCAAAGCCTGAGGTGGGCCTGTCTGATTGGCTGAGCCTGAGTCATGGGCCCATTTCTAGCTGTAAGGGAGGCTGGGAAAGTGAATATGTTCGTTGTTCACCTACTATCTTTCAGTTTCAAGGTCATCCTTCTATACTCTTCTCTGTGACGTTGGTAACAGGACTCTGCAAACTAAGTTTCTCTTCACTCTTTTGCCAGTTTGCTTCTAGCTAGACTTCATGAATGGGAGGCACTGGGAGGGAATTGATGAGTGGAATGAAGGGAGAAGGATTTTTTTTTTCTTGTTTCTGGCTCCCATTGGCATCTCTCCAACAGCAGAAAACAGTTACATCTCCAGTCTCAGATCCTTGTGGCTTTCTCCATACCAGCTGTACCAGACATCCTAAAAAATCCTCCCCACCCAGTGGCACAAGCACCCTTTGGGCCACATTCCCTTAGGGTTCTGAAAACCAGCTGCAGGGCATTGTAGAAGACTGAGCACCAGCCACACAGTCCTTTGCCTCTTTTCCACTAGCAGTGTGAGCACCAGCTGTGCCTGGGCCCTTTTTATGAACTCCTGGGTTCTGGTGACCCCAAATCTTTTATTTTCCCAAATGTAGGGATGATGGATGTCTCAGCTTCCCTCTTCTTGGTCTTTCAGCCATCTGATGCTCTGTAACCAACTCCCAGTACCAAATCCTTCCTGTTTGAAGTATCCAGCATGGTTTTGTTTTCTTGAGTGAACCCTGATTAATAGTGTAAGAGTCTGGCCTTTTCAGTTGTTGTGGTGGAATGCCACCAAGTCTCCACATTTCAAGTGTAGCAATAAGATTCAAATGCTGAATATTAACAAACAAAATGGCCAATAGCCTGTATATCCATTCTGAGCCGGTTGGGGGAAGGAATCCGCCAGAGCCCAACTAGGCAGTGGGCGCTGACAGTACCTTGCCACCCTTCAGACCTGGATTATAGCTTCAGTTTTGCTATTAATTTGTGGTGTCAAGAAACTTCTGTTTGTACAGGACTGAAAAAGAGCAGAGGGATTGGGGTCCATGGAGCATTTAAGCCCACGGCATTCCCTGAGTTTCCAAACCATCCACAGCTTCCTCTTGGCATTTTTGACTCTGGAGACAGTTCTGAGGAGAGAATAGAAGAGAGAGAAGACGAGGTGATCCTGGGTCTGCATGACGCCATGAGTAACACTTAAAGATTCTGTTTGGGGTGTCCTTTGGGTTCCAATGGGCAGAGAAATGAGCAAACATTTGATAACTAAGAGATCCAGCATCCTCCAGCTCCACTGAGCTCCTTGCGATGCAGGGGACTCCCTGGGTTCACCCCGAGGGCTCTGAGTTCATCCCAAAATAGAGCAGGTGAGCAGAAACTCTCAACTGCAGTGCACATTCTGTCCATTTCCAAGGGTCTATGAGCCCCTAGGACAGAGTGAATCTGTTCCAGGCATTCATGTGCATCAATGTCACTCCAAGATTGAGAAGCGCCAAGGGGATGGACAAGTACCAGATACTTATCAGATTTTGGCAGGATTCCCAAGCTGCCATATTTTCTCAAATTCAGAGGTGCTCTTTGACACCATGTAGTACACCACCTTCATCTTACAGATAGGAAACTGAGGCCCAAAGAATAACATCCCTCCACCCTGGCCTTTCCCAACCAGGTCACACGGTCAACCAGTGGCAAAGTAGGGATTTGGGTTTGGATCTCTTTCTTCCCAGATATGTGCTCTTCCCACAGGGTGCAAACCAAACTGGAAGGCTTAATAGCTTCCCAATGTTGACTTGTTGGTAATTTGGTCTGGATCATAAGGATGCACAGGACTGGTATGGGATTACTAGGAGAACAATCTAACTTTTGCAGAGGTGTGGAGACAAGAAGAAATGTAAATGTGGGGAGATATTGCACATGGAGACAACTTGGCTAGACTGAAGTTCTGCACAACTGTCTGGTTAGCAGTTTTCGAGGTCTTCTGCTCCACTCTGCCCTGAATGTAACTTTTTCATTAATTCTAATATTTTCTCTTGTCTCCTTCTACACCAGGACCAGGTATTGATAAAGTTCTTGAACATTTATTTTCTCCACTTCTGAACTGGCCCTTAAAGATCATCCAATCCACTGGTCGTGAAACTTTAGGATCACTTGGCAGTACTTATTAAAAATGCAGATTTCTGGGCTTTACCCCTAGAGACTGTGAATCAATAGGTCTGGAGAACCCATATTTTACATAAGCCCCCCCCCACTTACTTTAACTATAATATGGGTAGGTTGCTAACAGCATTTTCAGAAACAGTGATCAGTTCAACTAGCCCATTTTAAAGAGGGAGAAACTGAGAGATGAAGAGAGGAAAGGTCTTGCTCAGCAGTGAATGGACCCAAGGGTCTCTTTAGAGCCTTTTGACTCAGGTGACACAAAACAATAAACTTACTTGAAAAGACATGTCAGGGTCTTAGTGTGCTATAGTGTCTAAGCCTCCTGCTATGGAGCCCCTTCTCAAGCCTGGCACCCCCTTATCTTGCCCACTCCTTTGGGCACCCCTTTTTTCTTTCCCACAGGCTTCTCCATGCTTTCACTTTCCTCTTCCCCTCCCCTCCTCTCCTCTCCTTCCTTCTCTCTTCCTCTATGCTTCCCCATTATCTCCTCCTGTCCTGCCTCTCCCCAGATATTTTCTATTTTGGAGTTTTTGAACCATATTGATTTGTATATCTAAAAGTAAGATAATAATCAATTAGACAGCACTCCCCTTCCAATATGACTTTTCTTCTGTCACACTTTCTTGGGTCAGTTGTTGGAATGGCTGCCAGTTTTTTTGGCATTTAGTTAAAAGGAAATTGAGTTGGGGACACATTTAGTTTGGAGTCAGTGGGACATATTTAGGTGTTCTCAGTCATATCTACATATAGTTAGGTTGTTCCTAGCTGTCCTGATGCAGAAATGGCTCCAAGCAATATTCCTATTTCCAACTGTGCCAATCCCCTTGGCATCATGGCATTAAGGCTAGAGGTTGTATTTCAATATGGATATATCTGACACTAGAAGGCTGGGGGTGGTAGAGGAGAACCAAGGTTTGAGCCAGAGTCCCCTCTGTGAAAAATTCTTCCAAACTTTAGATATATAGAACTGTAAGTAGAAAAATCAACATGGAAACCTGTAACAAAAGTGCTTTACTGTCAAGGGTATACTTGATAATTCAATCTATGCAATTTTAAATGCACCATGCATCTTTCTTTTTTGATGGGATTGTGCAAAAGAAAATTTATCAGAATTCCTGTGTTTTTAAGGCACAAAGTTGCAGCAGAATTACAGACAGTAAGTATAGCTGTGCATTCAGTCATGTGTTTTATGCATTCCAACTATAAGCAAAAACATACTTTCAGCAACCATGTTAGATGAAAGACTGAATTATCTTTCCATTCCCTCCATATAAATTGATTTTTTACAAAATTGATGTCATAAATGTAAAAAAAAATAATACTAAGGGTAAACATTGTTTTTATGGATTTGGGGAAATTTGTGGTATTGTCATCTTTTTTAAAATTTGTAATTGGTTGTGATTTCCTTGCTCATTTGAAATAATTCACGTTTTTTTTTTAGGGGGGAGGGCAGTGATTTCATCTGCCAAGTTGGCTTAGCTAGAGAGAGAGAGGGCCACATCTGAGCAACAAAGAGGCATTTGGGAGGAGGCTCTTAGACACAGTTATAGCGAGGACTAGCCTCTCCTTTGCAGCAACAGTCTTCCCCAGGGTAAATCCTGTGGTAGAGAGCTCAGCCCATCAAATCACCCGTACCCAATGTCTGTGAGCACATCAGCAACCATCGAAGTGGGGAAGTCCAATACCCCTGCATTGTCCCCCAGCAATGTTCACATTAGCTGTAGCATATAATATTTCACTTTTTGTGCCTGGCTTATTTCGCTCAGCATTATGTCTTCAAGGTTCATCCAAGTTGTCATATGTTTCACGACATCGTTCCTTCTTACTACTGCATAGTATTCCATGTGTGTATATACCACATTTTGAAATAATTCACTTTTGTATTTGTTTTTGCTTTATAAAGGAGCCTCTAATTTTATAAGCTTTAAACTATACAGATCCTGGATCCAGCCTGGCTCTGTACTTAAGAGTTATATGACAATTGTACCAGGGTAACGGTATCTCCAGAGTTCTAAATTTACGGATTTTCACTCCTCATTTCCTTCTTTGGTGTCATCAGAAAACTGTACATAGAGAGCAGATGTGAGTTATTCAACCTCAGAGATATCAGACGTCACAAAGCACTTTATTAGGGGAAACTGGGGGCTTCAGAAGGATAAATGGGGGCCCTGAAAGTTGAAGAGGTAGAGTCACACGCTGAGAAGGAGCCAAAAGGGGAGGACATTATGTTTGAAAAGAAGCTGAGCTGGAGGAAAGAGAGGAAGCAAATCCTGGGGTTCATTTTTTGGAATAGCCAAGGTCTTGGCAGCTGAGAGTCAGCCAGTGGAAGCCAACACTGGCCAGGTATGCACAGAGAGGGTCTTGGACTGGGAGCCAAATCCTGGAGGTTGTTCCAGCTCCTCCTTATCCTATCCAGGAAGATGATTCTGCAAGGTGGCAGGATAGAAAAGGGTGAAATGCTTGGACCCTGCTCATCTTAGGAATCAAATCTCACAGTCAATGGAAAAAGAGAGTGGGATCATTTTCACATCTTTTCACAGAAAGAGAAAAGAGAAGTGGGATGGCTTTCTTGGGCTCATAGAATGATCACATGTAGAGTGACAGTTTATATCTGTCATCCCTATGTAATAATTAATGGCACCTCCTTTCACTCTCAAAGGGGTCTTGGTTTGGTTAATAAGTTATGTGGTTGTCCTGGCTATAAATCACCTTGAAAGGAAAAGGAGGGGACCTGCTGATGAGGTTTCGTGAGAAGTAAAAGCGTGGAGTGACTGCTGAATGGTGTCTGGCATGGGGCTGGGTTCACTTCGCCACCTTCTGTCTTGATCTTGATGTTCCATCATATTTGCTTCTTTCTCTGCACGCCCTAATTACCTCATACTTACCATCTGCCCTTGAACTACTGCCTCCCTTCCCACCCCATCCCCTTTCCCCAAAATATCTTTCTACTTACACCTTTGCAAGATGTATTCTTATCCTCTGAATGGAGCTGGTTCTGTCAACACCAAGGTTATAGCCATCCTAGAATGGACCAACCCACACCCAGACCTCCCAGCAAGGCCCTGGCAAGGATTGGAGAACAGGACCCTGGGACTCACGTTTATTTTGGCAGGTGACCTGGCAGATGGCTTCAGATTGGAAGTTATTATTGTTCCCTTGGCAACCACCATAGATGAATCTGGAGCAGACCTCAGTGTCCTTATCATACCACCAGCGTGGAAGGTAGGCCATGCAGGGGCCGACTTCCTTTGGCAACTTGCATATGTCTACAGGGAGACCATAGAGCAGAGCTGCTTAGGTGCCTGCCCTCTATTATCTTCACTGTAGTCAGGTAACTTTGGCTCAAGATTCTGATCCTAATTCAATGTGAACCTTGTCCACTCATTTTACCTCTCTGATCACTGACTTCTTCATCTTTAAGACGAGAACACACTCCTACCCTGCTTGTCTTATAGGGATCTTATAAGGAACAAATGAGGCTACATCACAAAGCCTCTTTTATTCTGCCTTCTCCACAGCTGAACAACAAATTCTAACTGATTTTTCCTCTTGAATGGCTCTCCTTTATTTCCCTTCTGCTGCTTTCAAGCATCATCTCTTGCTAGCATTGCCATGAAAGGCCACCAGCTGATCTCCAAGACTTCTCCAACCTATTCCACATTGGTTTCCAGAATGGCTGATCCATTGAGCTCAAGATCAAGGTCTACACAGAAGAACTTCAGAGTCTGTTTATTCTTCTTCCTCTCTGGCTTTAGCTCTAATTGCTGCCCCAACACCCACATCTATGAACGACATGCTCTAAAATCACCATGCTCTTACACACCTCCATGCCTTCACACATCCATCCCTCTTTTGCTAACTAGGTGTATTCTTACTCATTCTTCAAAACCCTTCCCAGGTATCAGCTCTTCTATGATGTCTTTCATGGTTCCACTCTGCACCCCTTACTTTTCTTTACTGCTTCTCAATCTTGCACACACATTTATAATTTCTGTGAAATTATTTGTTCCTATTTTTTGACTTCTCCATGAGAATTTTTTTTTGAGGGTCTGGATTGTCTTACATCATCTTGGTATACCAGTACCAAGCAGACAGCCTTGCAAAGAATGGATGTTCTGAGAGTGTCCACAGTAAAAAATCAAACGTGTCCTGAACTTAAAGAAGCATTCATTAAGCACCTATTTTGTGCATAGTGTTATAAAGTAAAAATAGAGTTCTTGGGAAACCCATAGTCTGAAGCATAGCAACAACAACAATTATAGCATTTATTAATGTGTCGGGCACTATTCTAAGCACTTGAAATATATTAATAATTAATCTTATGAAATAGATTATCCTATTATTATCCTCATTTTTTTAGATGAGGAAACTGAGACACAGAGAGGTTAAACAACTTGCCCAAGGTCACACAGATGGTAAGGGATTTGAACAGACAGTCCACTGCTCTTAGGATTAAGACCAGACCCTCTGACCTGGTTGACAAGGCCCAGCCTTGTCAGAATATTACCAACTTAGTCCAGCTTCATCTTTCCCCATCTTTCTCATTTCTTACCATGCTTGTGCCCACTCTCTGCTCTCTGGCTTCCCTAGACCTCTACATGCTGCCTCCCAGCACAGGGCCTTTGCACATGCTATCCCCTGTGTCTGGAGAACTCTTCCCTCCAATGTTTGCCCACCTGTGGCCCATCATTCAAATTTTAAATTATGGGAAAAACTTCCCTGTCCTTCTATGTCCATCATGGGCCTCCAGGTCTCCTGTATATACTTGTTGAATGAATGGATGGATGAATAGTCCTTGATAGTCTTCTTTAGAGCCCAGTGATACGGGCAAGGAGGGTAGGAGATCAAAGGTGGTCAGGAGGGGTCAGGGAAAGCATCTTGGATTTATATTGACAGAAAGGCCTGGAGCAAAAAGCCAGGAAATGCAAATCATATGCCTATCTTCTATAACTACCATGTCACTGGACACAATTGATGACTTCAGTGGCTACCTGGCATCTTAGAGAATCACAGAAGAGTAGCCAAAAGAGCATGTGGTCTAATACCTATACCAATCTTAGAGATAGGGAAACTGAGGCCTGGAAAGGAGAAAGAACTACAGATGTAATAGGGGCAGAAATGAAACACAATCCATGGTTCTCAAATCTGGCACTGCCAGGATTTACACCAAGTGGAAGAACCACCCAGACCCTAGACCAAAGACCCATCATCAGTGAACCAGGAGTGGAGGTCCCACAATGCCAGAGAAGGTGGGCAGAAAGTGAGTCGGGCAAGACCTTAGCCAGTTCAGTAACTGATTTACCTTGTTTGATGTCTAAACATTTCTTTCCACAACTGAACATGCAGCACCTCATCTTTTCCGGGCAATGTTTGTGCATCGTACATTGGTTCCTTTCTTTGATTTCACATTTTACTCTGATCTTGGGACATCTCCCTGAGGGAGGGAAAGATATACTCCTTTGGGGCCTTGAAGGGGCCAGCACCCCTCCCTTCCCAGGCCCAGGGCACCACCGCTGAGTTAGGGAAGCTTGTTTTCACTTCACTAGTCCTCAGAAGGTGGTGACCCTCAGGGGGGTCTCAGGACTGTCACAGCACTACCACCCCCCAGCCCCATAACAATTCACCTCTAGTCTCTAACCCCCCGACTCCCTACCCCACCACCCACAAGTTTCCTGGGAGAAGGACACTTTCCTCTAGGGCCAGTCTCCTCACTCAGCCTTGCTGTTTAGGCATTCTCTTGAGGGAGGCTATAGCACCCAGTGCTTGAGATCTTCATTCCTGGACTTCTGAATTCTGCGCAACCCTTGGTACATCAAGAACCCTCTCTGGACCTTGATTTCCTCATTTGCCTCATAGGGTTGTTTTGAGGATTAATACAACAAAGCTTGTAAAGTGATTGTCAAGCTACCAGAGGCATAACAATAATGACTAACGTTGATGAAGCACAGACTATGTGCCTGGCCTTTTCTCCTTTAATCCCCATTACAATTTATGGGTAAGTCCTATCAATATTAACATATTGTTTAAAAAGGAATCTGAGACACAGGAGGTTAGGTTAACTTGCCCCAGGTCCCACGGCTCCTAAGTAGTGGAGCCAGGATTTGAACCCGTGATGTGTGGTTCCTGACTATTCTCTCTCAACCACTATCTTCTGAGTGCTCAGTATATTTTAGCTGCTAATTATGGGACATTCATATTGCAACATCCCAAGGGACTTCTGGAGACCCACAAAGGCAAGGACTCCTTGTGGGTGTGAGGGTAGAGAGACTTGTGGGAGCTGCAAAGGGAAGATTTGGAAACTGATGTGGGTGAAGCTGGGAGAAGTGGCCTGTCTTGCTTGCAGGGAAGGCCCATGGGCTTCCCAGTTCCCTTTGTCCTGTTTCTTGAGCTCCAGGTCCAGGCACCTCCAGGAAGAGCTCCTTCTCAGATGGCAGTCGGGGGCTCAGTTGCCTCGGACCCAGGTTCCTGCAGTCACTGAGGGCATCTTAGCAGGAGGAAGGGGGCCTAAAGTATGACTCCGAATATCTCCCCTCTCTCCCACCCAGGATCCCAGGCTGACATGAGGCAAGCTCTCCTCGTCTGTGGAATCACTCTTTGTTCCTTCCTCCCAGCTGAGTTCTTCTGCAGGGTGAGAACTGAGACCCCAATACTTACTGCGAAAAAACCCATCAACCAGCCCAGGTTCCTGGACACCCCCCAGGAGGATGAATGGTACCAGAATTGGCAGAAGTCCTGAGAACCCCATTGCAGGAGGCATTGGCCTGGCTGGAGGCACGAAACTAGGAAGTGCTATTTACCAGTTCCTGCCTCTGAAATTCTCTTCCCTGGCTCAGCCTTGCCCTATAGGATCCACACATCACTGGAGACAGCCAGCCACACTCCCTCCTCAAATCCCTGAGGCCCTCAGTGGGGCTGGCTGGCACCCATAGCACCGGCCCTAGGGGAAGGGGTTCCTGATAGGTGGCTTCTAATCCTTAGCTCTCTGGGCTGGGCTGGCCTTCTGGTCAACCAGGAAGAGGGGCAAAGCTTAGGTAGGGCTTTCCAGGCTCCCTCAGCAGCAGGGAATGTTCAACTCCAGGATCTTCAATTTTCCAGGGGAATATCCTAGTTCTCTTATTCCTTTCCATTTTTACACTTCTGCTGTGTATATTTTTCTCGCTGTTTCTTTTTTCTTCTCTCTTTGCTTCTTTCTGTCTTTTACACACTCTCTCTCTCTCCCCACTCTCTTTCTGTAAGTCTCCTTCTTTTTGAGTCTCTTTCTCCCTGCCTTTCACTCCCCTACTGTCTTTCCGTCTTTCTCTTTTCCTTGGGCTACCCCCTTTTCTTTAGCCATTGTTAGAGTGTAAAGATATCGCCATGAGTGGGGTATGGGGGAAGTACCAGGACGATTATTGAATCTTCAGATGGTGTCGGTCAAGGTCGTGGTGCTTTGAGAACAGGAGAACTTCTATCCCTGGGGGGAATTTAGAATAGGTGATGCAGGAGGGAATTAATAAATGTCAGCTATGCTCTTAGACCCAGCTGCAGCAGCAGTGCCTGAAGACGGTTCCGCTGAACCTCCCAGCTTAAGTCTAGCAAAAGTAAGAGAGTGGGCTCGATGTGGGGCATCAGTGAATCTGAGCTGTGCAAGGGGTCAACTGTACTAGGCACTGTTGTTGCCCCCTCCCCAAGGGATACTCTCAGCTCACCTCTGATTTCACCTGCGGCTGCAGCAGTGGTTCCAGTGCACACTGACAGTTTCCCTTCTCAAGGGTCAGAGTCTTTACCCCTCTGCTGTGCGTCGTCTTTGGCTCTGCGGGAGCTTGCTCAGCTTGCATGCAGAGCAGTTGGAAAGAGCAAGTGATTTAATACCCCCAGGTATCCAGTGGGGGCTGGGGTGGGAATCCGTGGACAAACACCGGAGATGGATGAGGAACATTTGGAGGTAGGTTTTATGTGGTCTCTCAGAACTGAGCCTCAGTTTCCCACAGTGGGAACCAGCTCAGTTACAACTCATTTCTCTTTCTTGAATAGCTCCTTTTCTTTGCACTTCTTGGGAGACCTCATGAGTAATCAAGTTACACCCATGCCCTTGTCCCAGGGTCAGCTTCTAGGGGATCCAAATTAAGTCAATGCCCATGGGACCCTTGTCTTAAAATAGTTTCAACAATTTTTTTTTGAAGAAACAGAGGAAGGTAACGATATCCCTATGGGTCTCTACTCTCAAGGTTTTGATTGTCCTCATTCCCTTTAAAGGCATCACCAGAAGCTCCTCTGACCCTCTACTCTCTGCAAAGTGTAATGTGTTGAAGAGATGTGAAGTAGTCAGCCTCAGAAGAATAGACTAAACAGCACTTTATTGGAAAAAATTGGGAGCTACACAAGTATAAATAGGGGGCACTCAAAGTTGGAGATAAAAGGGTGAGACATAGAGATGGGATCAAAACAAAGATATTATGTCTGAAAAGAGCTGAGATCGAGGCAGGGAGAAGGTGACCCTGGGGTTTAGTGTCTGGGAGAGCCAAGAACTTGGAAAGCTGAGAGTGGAGTGGTAGAAGCCAACTTTTAGAGCATCGGTCAAGCCTTGGATCCTGAGCCAAATCCTGGTGGTTGCTCCAGTTTATCCTTATCCATTCAGGGAGAGGAACCTGTTGAGAATGTTGGACAGAACAAGGTGAGTAGCTTGGGCTCAGCTTATCTTTGGAATTCGTCTTGCAGTTAGGTTTGTGCATCTTTTCACAGGAGGAGATTAAAAGGAAGCAGGTTTGCTTTGGGGGCTATAAATCTCCTTAAAGGAAAATTGAATGGGAATGGACTGCTGGTGAAGAGTTGGGATGAGGAAACAAACAGCCTGGAATAGTTCATTGGTCAACATGTCCGATGCTAAGTTGGGTGTACTATGACCCCACTAAAATTGGTGCCTGAGATTGCACCACTTCTGCAACTTCACTCCACCCCCAACCCCCTCATACTTCCTAGTTTTGATTAACAATCATTTCTGTTCCCATCCTTGGTTCCCAGAAAGCCATATGGACTACCACTCTGCAAGGTGTTCTTTTACTCCCTGATTGGAACTGGTTCGTCAGCACCAGGCTGGCCAAGGTCATAGACATCGTAGAACCTCCCAATGTGGCCCTAGCAAGGATGGGATACTGGGGCCCCTGGGACTTACGTGGCTTTTGGCAGTTGATCTCGCAGAGGGCTTTGGATTGGAAGTTGTTGTTGTTCCCCTGGCAGCCGCCATAGATAAAATTGTAGCAGGTATTATTTTCTTTATCATACCACCAGCGACGAAAATAAGCCATGCAGGGACCAGATTTTTTTGGCATCTTGCATATGTCTGCAGGGAGACCCCAGAATTGAGTACTCAGGGTGCCTACCCTGGAAAAAATAGCCATTATTGTTTCCCCTGGCAACCACCGTAAATGAAACTGGAGCAGGATCCTTTCTTCTTATCACTCTGTGGGAGCCTGGCTCCTTGGACATATTGCATGTCTCTGCAGGGAGACCCCAGGTAGAGATGTTAGGGTTTCTGCCTCTGCAGAGAACACTGGTCTCCCCCTTCCTGAGAGTGGGGAGTCTCTGACTTCAAGGCTTTGCTCCTAACTCAACCACCTGCTTTATCTCTCTGGTCCTTGTCTTCCAGCTTGGAAAATAGGAATGCAATTTCCCACCCTGCTTGTCTCACGAGGCTGATGGGAGGTACAAATGAGGCCACCGTCATGGCCCTCTAAGTTGTGAGCTATGTCCGAAGGTCATTCCACAGATAAAACCTACCTTGACTCCGGCAAAGTCTTGTCATGACTCATAAGGCCCTGCGTGATCAGGCTCCAGCTTCCTCTCTTACCACGGCACCACCTTTAGTTACACGCTCTGGCAATATTCAACTCACCATGCTAGTCACACCTCCAAGCCTTTGCACTCTGTCCCTCTGCACATCAACTAACTGTTGCTCATTAGCAACACTCCTAGTCTTCCTTCAAAACCATTCTTAGACATTAACTCCTTTGTGATGTCTCCCCTGAATCCATTCAACACCCCACACCCTAGAGGTGCCTGAATTGATCCTGTGTTTTCCTACAGTGCTTGTGAATCATGTGTGCGTATTTCTCATTTGTTTATATCTTGTCTCATCCATGAGGTTGTGAGCTTCTAGTGAGCAGAGATTGTGTCTTGTTTCATCTTGGAACTCCAATTCCTAGCAGACACTCTGATACAGTATAGAACTTTACACAGTGTAGAGGTAAAAAAAAAAAAAAAAAATATATATATATATATATATATATATATATATAGAGAGAGAGAGAGAGAGAGAGAGAGAGAGAGAGAGATCGATCCTGACCTGAACTGAATAAATCATTCATTGAGCACCTGCTATGTGCTTGACAAGTAAAGGGAGAAAGAACAGAAATAGTATTTGCTAGTTAGAAGCTCCCAGCAAGAATAAAACATAATAATTCTAGCTAATATATATCATGCGGCTATTGCACGCTAGGTATTGTTCTAAGTACCTCAGGTGCAGCAACTTATTTGATACTTACAATAACCTTTAACATCAATCCTTTTATTATCTGAGAAAACTGAGGCGCAGCAAGATACAGGTGTAAATGTGTCCATGATAAAAAGGCTGGTAGAAACCGGACCTAAAATTTGAACTCAGGAAGTCTCAGTGCAGAATCCTGGATCCGAGCCATTGCTCTCGCTGTCCCTCACCTGCAGGCAAATGACTAACTCACCACTCCCCTCACCTACCCACTCTGGTCCATTGTCAAGTGCTGTTTACCTCCTAAATATTTTTCAAACACACTCCTCTCTTCTCCCTCCCCTCGGCCACCTCCCTCATCCAACATACCATTTTCTGTTACCATGAAGTCCCTCAAGACACCATGTTCCTCCTTCTTTTTCCCAACAGGCCTAATATAAACCTGATCATATCACTGCTCCATCCTGATGGATTTCCATTTTACTTTGGATCAAAGCAAGACTCTTTAACCTGGCCTACTAGAACCTGTACTGTTTGCTCTCTATCTGCTTAGCATCATATTTTCTTTCACCATGTTCATGTTTACCTTCTGGCCTCTCTAAGCCTCCCCACACTTCCTTCTGACATCGAGCCCATGTACATGCTATTCCTGGTGCCTGGAAAGTTCTTCCACCCAATTTTTGCCAAAATTACTACCCATCCTTCTGATCTCAACTCCAGGTTTGCTTTCTCAGGGAAGCCCTTCCCAATTCCTTGGACCGCACTGAGCAAGTTAAATCCTATTACGGTCTCAGAGGCACTCAATGAATATTTGTTAAATGAATGAATAAAGAATCATTGGTCATCCTTTTGGAGCCCAGGGAGATGGGCATGAAGTTAAGGTTGCAGTAGCAAAAGAACAATACTCCGGTCTGGGGTGGCCAGGCAAAAAGCCAGGAAATAAAAGTTATTTAATTATCACTTGCAGCAACAATGTTGGTATATGGTGGGCTGACAATGGCCACCTGGTGACTCAGAAAATCATAAAAGAGTGAAAAGTAGCCAAGAGACCATGGTTCAATCTCACTTTTGCACCCATCTTTCATCTGGGGAAACTGAGACCCAGAGAGGAGAAAGACGTGACTGAATGTCATATACATATTCAGGGCAGCAATGAATCCAAATCTCAGATCTCCCCAGCCCAGCAATCTTGCCCAGAGACCAGCCCTCGGTGAACCAGGGGATGATGCCAACGCGGTTGGGGAGGGCAAAGGTGGGATTGGTTTTTCCGAGGCTCTGAATATTACCTTGTCCGACGTCTAAACATTTTTTTCCACAGCTGAAGACACAACACTTCTTGTTGTTCGTGCACTGTCTGTCCCTTGCACACTCGTCCCTTTCTTTATATTCGCATTTCTCTCGGACTCTGGGGCATCTCCCTAGGGAAGGAGCAGGCTTTCATTCTTGAGCCTGGGAAGGCATAGTGCCCACCCTTCTCCAGACCAAGGCTGGGGGTAAGAGAAGTTTCCTTTCAGTTTGCCGGTTCCCAGGAGTTCTTTTCCCTCAGTGCCCTCAGCCCTGCTTATATTATCCTCCCTCCCTCCCACCCCTCACTCTCCACCTTCTTACTTGGGTCCCTAGACCATCCCCTCTGACACAGGGCTTCTCACCTTGGCACTGTTGACATTTGGGTTGGATAATTCTTTGTTGTGGGAGGATGTCCCATGCATCATAGGATGTTTAGCAATATCCCTGGCCTCTTACCCACTAGATGCCAGTACCACCTCCCAGTTGTGACAACCCAGATTTTCTCCAGACATTGCCAAATGTGTCTTGGGGGACAAAATGGCCTCCACCGAGAATCACTGCTCTGAGCTTTCTCCTCAGGTTGGTCAGTGTCATAAACTTCCGCTGGGTGGCGCTATTGCACAGTGATTAAGATCGCTCATCCGGGAGACAGTTTGGCTTTTGAATTCTAACTATTGGCCTGCCACTCAATTTCTGTGCACCTTGGTTTCTTTATTTGTAAATAGTTTTAGCTTTATAAAGTTGTGAGGAACAAATAAGGCAAAGCGTGTAAAGTTACAATCATAGTAACTGGTGCACAGTAATATTACGTAACATTTGTTAAGTGTTTACCATAAGGTAATACTACTTTAATACATTTTAAATGTATTATCTTGTTTAATCCCTTTACAGCTCTATGAGGTAAGTTCTACTAATATTCCCATTTTACAGATGAGAAACTGAAGCATATGGAGTTTAAATAACTTGCCCAAGAGTACATGGTCACTAAGTGGTGGAACCAGGAATTGAACCCACCAGGTCTGGCTGCAGTTCATACTCTTTTAAATTACTATTTTCAAAACATTCAGTGGATGGTAGCAATTATTATTCCTATATAGTCATTGAGTATTAGTGTCTTAGGATTAAAGGAACTTCTCTTTGTCCTCAAGTCAAGGAACCCCTGGGGGTGTAGAGACACTTTCTAGGACTACATTTGAAAGAGTCAGGAGCTGATTTGGATGATGTTCCTAGAAAGGGGCCTGTCTTTCTTGCGGGGAAGGGAAAAGGCCTGTTCAGCTTTCCAGATTCCTACAGCCCCTCCCCTAAATGTTCAATCATGTACTATCTCCTTTTCCCAAGAAAGACCATCTATTTTAAAGAGTTGAAAGTGGGGGTTGCCTCAGGTCCAAGTTCTTGCATTCACAGAATGGATCGTCCATGGGGAGTTGGAAAAGAAGAAATTTTCCAAGTAACTCCCTCCTCTCTCAACCCAGGACCTGGACTAAGATGGTGGAAAACAACATAGGTCTAAGGATTTGTTCCATATTTTTTCCTCCCAGGAAACTTCTCTCTCTACAGGGCAAGGGCTTAGGTCCCAATACTTACTGGGAAAGAGCCAGTCAGTCAGCCCAGGTCCCTGGACGTTTGCTAGGAGGATGAATAGCACCAGGATGCTCAAAAGTCCAGAAGACTCCATTCTGAAGAGGTGCTGGCTTGTTCAGTGGGTCCAGAACTTGGAAATGTTTGGCTGCCTTGGCCCAGCCTATTCCTTCAGTGTCTTGGATATGAGAACTGGACATAAGCCAGCCACCCCCTTTCTTGCTGGGAACGCCAAGTTCCTGAGGTCATCAAAAAAACTAACTGGCATCCATAGCCCACAGCGCTTGGGGTTGCGCTGGGCCATCTGGTAAACCAGGGGGAATGGGACAAGTTGTCTCACACTTTCCAGGGTATCTTAGGAGGGATGAATGCCACCCTCTGGGGTCTTCATCTTACTAACTTTGAGAGTTATGGATTGTCCTCATTCTCTTTTTTTTTTTTTTTTTTTCATTTTTATTGAGATTGTTCAGATACCATACAATTATCCAAAGATCCAAAGTGTACAATCACTTGCCCCTGGGTACCCTCATACAGGTATGCATCCATCACACTTAATTTTTGTTCAATTTTTAGAAACTTTTCATTACTCTAGACAAGAAATAAAGTGAAAGATGAAAAAAGAAAAAAAAGAAAAAGAAACTCTAAACCTCCCCTATCCCTAACCAACCCCCCTCAATTGTTGACTCCTAGTATTGATATAGTACGTTTGTTACTGTTTTTGAAAAAATGTGGAAATACTACTAACTGTAGTATATAGTTTGTAATAGGTATATAGTTCTTCCCTATATGCCCCTCTATTATTAACTTCTAATTGTATTGTCATACATTTGTTCTGGTTCATGAAGTGATTTCTAGTATTTGTACAGTTGATCATGGACATTGCCCACCATAGGATTCAGTTTTATACATTTCCATCTTTTGACCTCCAACTTTCCTTCTGGTGACATATATGACTCTGAGCTTCCCCTTTCCACCTCATTCACACACCATTCGGTGCTGTTAGTTATTCTCACATCTTTCTACCAACACCCCTGTTCATTTCCAAACATTTAAGTTCATCCTAATTGAACATTCTGCTCATACTAAGCAAGAGCATCTACATTTGTCCTCATTCTCTTTTAATTTTCCATTTTTTCTTCTCTCCTAACTAGCACATCCTCTCTGTTTATCTCTGACAATATGTCTTGTGATTGCTTGGCATCTTTTTGTTTGTCTGTGCCTCTCTGTACTTACATTTGATTTTTTTTCTCTTTTTCTGTGGATCTCCCATGGTCTCTGTGTTTCTTTCTCCCTCTCCCACGCTTTCCTCCCATCATTCTCCCTATTTCTCTTCTCTTTAGGTCACCTGTATCCTTTAACCAAGGCCAAAGAGTAAACATGTTGCTACAGAGTGCTGTATGGGGGAGGAATTGAGTCCTCAGTTAGTTTCAGTCAAGGTTATGTTGCATTGAGAGTAGGAGAGAATGTTGGAGCTTATAGGGAGCTTCTATTATCTGGTGCAAACTCCATGTCGTCTGAGGAAGAACTGAGAGACGAAGAGAATTGCTTGAGAGACTAAAGCTCAGTAAAGTTCAATAAAGCAGCAGAGTGAGCTGGATTCTAATGGGGCCAGTGGAGAATCTACTGGAAAGAGGGTTCTGGAGAAATTGGAAAGCTTTCCTACAGCCATGAAACCCACAGTACCAGTCAGTCAATCAGTGCTGGTAGAGGGAGAGACACTGTTCAAACAGGGAATGTTATCTGTAGTTCCTCACTTACCTTCCCTACCTAGATGTTGCCCTTTGGGGTCAAGCTTTGTTCTCCAAATTGTCTTACAGGAGGGACAGAAGCCAGACAGAGCCAGCCTTATCATCACAAAATTTAGGACAGAAGAGAGACCCCATGGAAATTCCATCTCACCAATTCTCAATATCACTTAGGCTTCCCACAAGGAGACTAAGGAATAGGATTTCTATGAACAACCAAGATGTCCTAAGCAGCACTGTTCCTCTTATTCGACTACCCCCATTCTCGCAAATTCAGCCCAGGAGAGGGTGAACACCTGGAATATCTAGATGGGAGAGCTCTGAGGGTCCATCAAGTCCTATTTCCTCATTTTATAGATAAGAATCATAAGGTTCAGAGAAGTAAAGGTGCTGACTCAAAGTCACCCAGCAAGTGAGTGTCAGAGCTAAGTTTAGTAGTTCAGTCTATAATTTCTTGCCACAAGTCACTAGGCAATCTTCTAATAATGGTGTGGATATAATATTTTTTTGGAGAGTTGGATATATAGAGGAATGGTGAGTTCAAAGGGGATGAAGGTGATGTCTTTAGTGGGGATAGAGGGTGAAGACTTAACAGAGTCAGGAAATGTACAGATGGTTCCCAGGGCCCGCAAATGAGGCTGTATCCTTCTCTCAATTTTCTTCAAAATAAATTAAAACTCTTTCTGGTTTTTATATTCCATTCTGTCTTGCCTAATATCCAACCCCACCCAAGGATTTCACTTTTCCAGCAGGTTAAATGAAACTTTGGCTTTGGGGCCTTGGATGAATTATGAATTTTTTGGCCCCTTTCCTCAACTAACTTCTTGGGGAAGTTTGAGCAAGGACACCTGGATCCTTGCCCTTCCTTCCTTCATCTCTCATTAAGGGCCATGGTGCCCCATCAGTCCCACTTCTGTTCTAGGACCAATCCTGTGCTCAGAACAAGTGAGTCCAAGGAGCATTAAGGCAACCTGGTCTCTATCTGGCAACTTCTGTTTGTTCATTCAATCAAGACCTGCTGATTTTCTGTAATTGGCTTTCCTTGTTGTTCCTTGTGCCTCTAACTATGTTATTGAGTTGCTTGTTTGTTTCCCTAAATAGTCTCTGAGCTCCATTGAGCAACTTTGTGCCTAAAATCTAGTGCTTAGGACATAAATAAGCCCAGAATAAACACTCACTACAGTCTACTGGATGGGTGTGGTGGGTAGATGGAGGGATTAGTAGGTGTGTGGATGGGTGGCTGATAGAGTGATGAAACTAGATGGTTGGATGAGTAGGAAGGAGGAAGGGTGCATGAATGCATTGATTATAGATAGATAAGAGGCTGGGTGAAGAAGTGAGTTGGATTGGATATAAGGATGGATGGAGGGGATTGATAAGTAGTTAGAGGTGAGATGGGTGTAGAAATGACGGATGGGTATGTTGATGGGTATGAGAGAATGTGTGTGTATGTAAAAGATGGTGTGGTGGTTTGAAGCTGTATGAACACCAGAAAAACATGTTCTTAAAGTTAATCCATTTCTGTGGGTGTAAACCCATCATAAGTAGGACTTTTTGATAAGGCTACTTCAGTTAAGGTGTGACCCACCTCATTCAGGATGAGTCTTAATCCTACTATTGAAGTCCTCTAAGAATGAATACAGGGAGAGAGGGAGAGGGGTTGGGGGGGAGAGAGAGAATATTGCCTTGATGATGCCTTGATTTGGACATTTTCTTGGCCTCAAAACTGTAAGCTAATAAATTCCCATTGTTTAAGCAACCCATTTCATGGTATTTGTTGGAGCAGCCCAGGAAATTAAAACAGATGGATAGGTAGATAATAGGTAGATGGAAGAAAGTATATAAAATGGGCAACTAGATAGGTTGAAGGAAGATGAGCTATAAGGGTAAGACATAAGTGGATATACGTATAGGTGAATGGATGAGTGGACTAGATAGGTCAAAATGTTTGGTCAATGGAGGGCTAGGAGAGTGGGAGTTGGATACTTGTATGGGTCGGTGAGTAGACAGATAAGTGAGTAAATGGATTGAGTGGTTGGTGTATAGATAGATGGATGGAAACAAACGTAGGGATGAAAATATTATCAAAGTTAAAGATATGAAAAGAATTATATAAAGAATAATTTACACTACTGTAAAGTAATACATTTGAAAATAAAGAGGAAATGGATCAATTTCCATATATAAAAGAAGACGACTCACACAGGAGATAGCCTGTACAGACTACAAGATGAAATAGTAAAAAAGTATTAAAAATCTACCATTATAGATGCTTTCAGAGTTGAGTTTCATATAGCCCTCAAAGAACAGAGAATTGGAATATTATTAAAAATATTTCAAATCATATAAAAAGTTGGAAAACTTCCCAACTAGTTTCCCACGTTTTTTTTTTTTTAAGGTAAACTGACCCAAATGGCAAAACAAACAAAAACCATAGACTAATTTTTCTTATGACTACAGATGTGAAAATTATAAATAAAATATTTGCTAAAAGAACTAACAATGTATTAATACAAGTATATACCTTGTTATGATTAAGGCAATTCCACTAATGCAAGGATGGTTCAACATTCGAAACTTTAATAATATAAGTTATACCAACAAATTAGGAGACAAAGTTATAATTATATAACTAGCTGTTTAAAAGTTATTTGATAAAATTCAGAAGTCATTTTCAATAACAGCTGTAAATGGATAAAAAGAAAATAACCTAAGTATGATAAAACTAATTTGTCCCAAACCCAACAACAAATGTCATTTTTCTACAGCAGGAACCACTGACTTTAAAATAAGGAACGAGATGGATAGATGCCATTGCCTTTATTATTCAATGTTATTTTGGAGAACTTATATAATATAGTGAAGTCAAGAAAACAAAGTCATCTCAAATTGAAAAAAGTCAAATTTAATCATCCTTTTCAGAAGATATGATTATAAACAAAATCAAAGTAACCCTATTAAATGCTGATATCATTAGCAAGACACTCTGGCAAGACAGTTGGACACAAGACAAATAAAATTGACAGCTTTTCATTATGCTACCTATAACTAATTGCTCTGATGATCATACTTTCCACTCACTGTTCATTTTTTAGGCTCCAGGCACTTCAGTCCACAACAGGAGCAGCACTTCTGTGTCCTAGGGCAATCATCATCCTGAAGACACTTGGGGTTATCAATCGTGGGACAAGTCAAGGGCTTGCGTTGGCAGAAACCTGTTTTGACTAGAGACGGACAGATGAAGGCAGGTGTCAGTGAGGTAAAACAAAACTCTTGACCTTGAAATACTTGGTCACAGTTTAAGACACATTTGAGGAATCTTAGGAACGCCATACAAGGTTTTCTTATGCTTCTCTCCAGAGTCATAATAGAGTAGAAGAGGCAGAGTATCAACTTTCTACAGCAAATCAGTTGAGGAGCATCAAAAATGTCTTGCCCTCTCTGGCTTTAACGATCTGATAGGATTTCTGTCTGCCTCTACAAAATGAATGGGTTGAGTTATAGAATCCCAGAGGACCAGAGGTGGAAGGAGTATTAGGGAGCAACCAGAGCATCCTTGTCATATAAATTATCGAAATTGAGGACCAAATAGGAGGAAGTGAGTTGCCTAAGGACACACAGAAAGCCCATAGAAAAGTTGGAGTCAGTTGAAAAGCCTTTGGCTCTTTCTACCATCCCATGCTGTACCTCAAAACCCTGATGATCCCTGGGACGTGGTCATGCTAGCTCAGCACATGGAGGAATGAGTACCAGCCTCGAAGGCTAGAGACTTGTCTTCTACCCCAACAGCATCTTGCTACCAGTCTTTCCTCAGCCTGCCTTACAGGCTGTATGTGCATGCTCTGAAGTTCTGTGCAGACATGAGGATGTATTAGGAAAACATCTAATGGTTTTTAACAATTAAAGTCTTTGTACAAATCAGTGGATATTGTCACCTTTGCAGAGTATTGAAGGGTGAAACTTAAGGCAAGTAAATTTTCTTGGAGAAGAATGGGAAGAGATACCATGCATGGTTGGTGAAAAGCAGCACATCAATCCAAGGTACAGCTTAGGTTCAAGACATCCCCCGTTTTTGAACCCTGGCTTCCTTGGCATATGCCCAGTAGGTTTTGAGAGGTCTGTTCCCAGTCCTCACCTGCCCAGGCTGTGGCACAAACAAAGCCACACTTGGATTCACAACATTTTTCAGTGCCAGGGCAGTCGTAATCACTCTTACACGAATCTGGACACTCCATACGGGTCTTGAAAGGGAAGAGTGGGCACTGTCCAACCTTGACTAAAACAAGAGGAGATGTGAGCTCCTTCAGACCTCATCCCATCCCATCACCCTTTAAATAGCTTCTCTTCAAAATTAGTATCCCATTCTGTGACTTGGCTCTGCCTACCCTACCCACCTCTAGTAGGCTGTGGGGAATAAAGTGTCCCATCATATCATAGGGTGTAGCAGAAAGACTGCTGGACTTGGTGTCTGAATCCAAAAGATAAAGTCCTGATCTTGCCACTTAATAAGTAATCACAGTTCCTTCTTAATAAAATGGGGATAATAATATGAAATCTACACAAATCAATGTAAGCCATCTGGGGGTTTTGTTTTACTTAGAGTAAAATAGGGAGCCATTGCAGTATTCTAAGTAGAGTAATGACACAATCTGACTCATGTTTTTAAAGAATCATTGTGGCTACTGTGTTTGTAATAGAAAGTAAGAAGGCAAGGATAGAAGCAGGTAGAAGATAGCAGATAGAAGAAGGTCAGGAAGCTGTTGCAGCAATTCAAGTAAGAGACAGTGTTGCCTCAGATCAGGGTGACAGCTGTGGGTGTGTTATAAAGTGGTCAAATTCTGGAATTATTTTCAAGGTAGAACTGGTGGATGTTGATTGAGAAAGAGAGGCATCAAGGGTTATTTAGAAGTGTTTTCAACTAAGATGGGGAAAATATGGACGGAGCACGTTTTGGGTGGTGGATTGAAGATAAGGGGTTTAGTTTTAGACAAGTTAAGTGTGAAGTATTTGTGAGACCTTCAGGTAGAGATGTATACTGGGCAGTTGGAGTTTGGGAGGTGGTTAAGGCTAGAGATATAATTAGGGGGACACTGGGATACAGATGATATTTAATTGATTTAATTGAAATATTTATTGAAATTTAAATCAATTTTACAGGATTTTATTCATGTCTCTTGTTGTCCTCATCTGATTATTAATTATTGGGGCAAGAATTGTTTTGTCTATTTTCTTCTTCCTCAGATCAAACTCAGACAGACTATGGTGTGCTTGACTCTCAGCACTATTGTCAGGTTCTTCTGGGCCCCAAACCTAAATTTCCTACAAACCAGCCAAAGTCCATTTTCCTGGCCTCTTCCTTCTACTGGTTTCACTTTCTTCTGGGAAGAGAGGGCCAAGGTCTTGTCCACAGCACCATGGTTCCTTATAGTTTTGCAAAAAGGGAAGCTTGTGGTCCTACTTTCATTATGTCATAGCACAGGATTGCTTTGCCCATCCAGGCTCACTGGAGTCCTGGGGAACCTCACTTCACTTCTTTAACTCTATTTCCTCATCTGCAGAATGGTGGTGATGGTACATGTCTCAGCCAACCTCATGGAGTCTGGGGTTGAAATTCCAATTCTGCCCTGTAAATTGTATGGTGCTGCCTTCTGAAGATCAATAGTCATCATCTCAGTCGTAACCATTTGGTGAGCCTACACTACCTGAAAGCTACCAGGTCAAGTCTTTGTATCTTTGATGGCATATAATTTTGCCAACAATCCAATGAAGTGTTTGCTATTATTCCAGTATTACAGATGATAGAACTGAAACTCAGAGTTGAAGAAACTTGTAGGAAGTGGGACAAAGATTTTAGTCCATGTAATATGACTCCTAAGTTCTATAGGACACTACCTCCCAACATTACTGGCAATGACCATTATACTAAAGAATGAATCCACAGCTCTCACCTTCACCCTATTCTCTTCTCTACCTCCAATGGTTTTCATCTACTCCATGTGATTCTAGAGCTGGTTTATCTGTTTCGTTCTTTGTTGCATCCTCAGGCTGATGCTCAACAGGTTGATATGAGAGGAAACTTCCAACTCCAAGGGGTAAACGTGACTCTCAGGCCTCACTGACAAAAATTTATTAATGCTTTATGTCCAAGATCTCATTTTTGCCACAAAAACCCCATTAGGTAAGTGCTACTATTTTATAGACATTTTATAGACAAGAAAACTGAGACTCATAAAAGGCAGGTAACTGACCCAAGATCACCTAGACAGTGAGTGACAGAGCAAAGACTTATACCAAGGCAGTTTAGCCTCAAAGCCTGAACCTATAACTGCACTGGTATATTATTTATAGTTAGACTAGGATCTCAGACTTCCAAAGGATATGGCTCTTACTGATTAACCCACAGGCCTTGTCACAGTCACTCTTGGTGGGGAAGTTGTTGGCATTCCCATGGCAGCCTCCATATATAAAGGGTCTGCAGCGACGCTGTTCAAAGTCAAAATACCAATTCTGTACATTACCCTTACAGTGTCCTCTGTCGAAGGGCAGTGAGCAGGGTTCTGAGGGCAAGAAGAAAAGAGGATAAAGGATGAAGATAAAGGGAAGGGGTCAGGTCCTTAGTCTGTGTCATAGTTCATAGTATTACCACCCAAGTCATAGAAAGAGCCATGGTAAAAACAAACAAACAAACAAACAAACAAAAAGACCCAAAGAATCCACAAGAAAGCTACTAAAACAAATAAATGAAATAAGAAAAGTTGAAGGATACAAGATAAGCACACAAAAGTCAGTTGGTTTCTATACCTCAGTAATGAACAATCTGAAAAGGAAATCAAGAAAACAATTCCATTTACAATACCACCTAAAAGAATAAAATATCTTATTGAATATTTTATTTCAAAATAAAAAAAAATTAAAAAAAAAACAAAAAAACCCACAATGAATCAAAAAAAAAAAATTGCAGCAGCCATTTTTGCAGAAATGGAAAAGATGATCCTCAATTCACATGGATTTGCAAGGGAATCCAAATAGTCAAAACAATCTTGAAAAAGAACAAAGTTGGAAGAACCATACTCACTGATTTCAAAATTTAGTACAAAGCTATAGTAATTAAATCAGTGTGGTACTGGCAAAAGGATACACATAGACCAATGAAATAGAATTGAAAGTCCATAGATAAATCCACACAGCTAAGGCCAGGTGATTTTCCACAAGGGTGCCAAGTTCACAACGGTGCTTGGACGATTGGAAATCCACATTCAAAAGAATGAATGTGGACCCCTACCTCTCACTATATATAAAAATTAATCTGGGTTGAATTATGGTTCATAAAACCATAAAACTCTTACATAAAACTCTTACAAGAAAACAGTGAAATATCATCAAGTTCTTGTAGTTGGCAATATATTTTTAAATTTTACACCAAAAACAAGCAACAAAAGGAAAGAATAGATAAAATTAAAAACTTTTGTGCATCAAGGGACATTATGAAGAAAGTGAAAAGAGAACCTAAAGAATGGGAGAATGTATTTGGAAACCATATATCAGATAAGGGTTTAATATCAGAATCCAGCATATAAAAAATGCCTACAACTCAACAACAAAAAGACAAACAAACCAAAAAAAAATGGGCTAAGCCCCCCTAAGGAACTGGGGAAAAATGTGGAAATGTTGGATTTCCCCACATGGGTTATTACTGATATTCTCACAAACATTGAGAACTAACAATTTAGTAGGGTGAGCCCTCAGTCTTGGGGATTGCCCTTATGAAGCTTGTTACTGCAAAGGAGAGGCCAAGCCTACTTATAATTGTGCCTCAGAGTCTCCCCTGGAGAACCTCTTTGTTGCTCAGATGTGGCCTCTCTCTCTCTCTCTGTAAGCCCACTCAGCAGGTAAACTCACTGCCATCCCCACTATGTGGGACATGACTCCCAGGGGTATAAATCTCCCTGGCATCATGGGACATGACTCCCAGGGATGAGCCTGCACCCTGCATCATGGGATTGAGAAAGCCTTCTTGACCAAAAGGGGAAGTGAAATGAAACAAAATAAAGTGTCAGTGCCTGAGAGATTCCAAATGCAGTTGAGAGGTCACCCTGGTGGGCATTCTTGTGTGCTATATAGATATCCCTTTTTAGTTTTTAGTGTATTGGAATAGCTAGAAGGAAATACCTGAAACTGTAGAACTGCAACCCAGTAGCCTTGATTCTTGAAGATGATTGTAGCTTACATGGTGTGACTGAGTGATTGTGAAAACCTTGTGGCTCACACTCCCTCATCCAGTGTATGGACAGGTGAGTAGAAAAATGGGGACAAAAACTAAATGAAAAATAGGGTGGGATGAGGGGGAGATGGAATGTTTTAGGTGTTCTTTTTTACTTTTACTTTTATTTTTTTGGAGTAAGGAAAATGTTCAAAAATTGACTGTGGTGATGAATGCACAACTATATGATGGTAGTGTGAATAACTGTGCACTGTGGGTGATTGTAGGGTATGTGAATATATCTCAATAAAACTTCATTTTTAGAAAACTGTAACCCTTGGGAATGGTACAATTGACGTTTGGTGACTGGGGGTGGAGGATGGGATGTTTGTTTTTGTGTGTGTTTTCCCATCTAGTGGCAAAGTTTACATGCTTAAAAAATAAAAGAAATAAAAGGAAAAAAAAGGGCCAAGGATTTGAATAGGCAGGCATCTTTCCAAAGAAGGTCAATTTCCAAATGGCCAGTTAAGTATATGAAAGAAGATCGACATCATTAGCAATTGAGAAATGCAAGTTAAAACTACCATGAGATAACACTTCACATCCACTAAGATGGCTATTATTAAAAACACTGAGAATAAAAAGTGTTAGCAAGGATGTGGAGAAATAGGGACCCTTGTACATTGTTGGTGGGAATGTAAAATGGTGCAGCCACCGTGGGAAACCTTTGGTGTTCCTCAGAAAGTTAAACATAGAATTACCATATGATGTGCCATTTCCACTCCTGGGCACATATGGAAAAGAATTGAAAGCAGGGACTCGGACAGGTAATTGTACACCAATGTTCATGGCAACATTATTCACAATAGCCAAAGGTGGAGGCATCCCAAGTGTCCATCAACAGATGAATGGATAAATAAATGTGGTATATCCATACAGTGGGATAAATAAATGTGGTATATCCATACAATGGAATATTTAGGAGTAAAAAGAAGTGAAGTGCTGGTACATGCTACAACATGGATGAAACTTGAAGATTTCATGATGAATAAAATAAGCCAGACACAAAAGAACAAATATTGTATGATTTTTCTTATATGAAATACTTAGAATAAGCAAATTCATAGAGCCAGAAAGTCAATTACTAGTGGTAAGTGGAGGGGAGAATGAGGAGTTATTGCTAAATGAGAATGAGTTTTGGTTTGGAATGGTGAAAATAGTCTGGAAATAGTGGTAAAAGTTACACAGTATTGTCAATGTACTTAATGTCAAAGAATTGTCCACTTAAAATAGTTAAAATTATTTTAATATGTATTTTACAACAATTAAAATAAATAAATTATTTTTTTAACAAGGACCCCTCTGTCACTGTCAGATATTCCTGAAGATTGAGACAGTGATCAAACGAGAGACATGGGTAGCGACTGACAAGATAGGATTTAACAAAGGATTATGAATACTGAATCTTTATATAAATAATTTTTTTAGTTACTAGTGTACTAGAATAGCTAGAAGGAAATAACTGACATGGTGGAACCATAACATATAACCTGCCTCGAAATTTGCTCTATAGCTACTTGTTAAATTATACTTTGAAAGTTATCACCTTTCTGTATATATGTTTTATGTCACAATAAAAAAAATGTAAAAAAGAAAAAAAAAGGCCCTTCTGCCCTCAGTCCAGGTGGCGCTACCTTTGAATGGATCCAAGCACCTCTTCCCACAGGCGAAAGAGCAGCACTTCAAGTAATCCTGGCAGTCGAAATCAGTTTTGCACAAGTTCAGCTGCTGGTGAGGACAGGTGAGCCTCTCTTTGGGGCATTCCCCTGGTTTATCTACAAGAAAGAAATGTCCAGACTCACATCTTTTGAGATTGTCAGCTCTTCCTTCCCTTGGCAAAGGTGGGTAATGAACTTCTCTCATCCCTAGACTTTATCTTCATTCCTCAGTTCTTGGTCTGCTTGCATTTAGGGGCCAGGTCTGCCCCTCACCACACCTGGTCCTTTTAGATGGAGCTGAATCAGGAATTTGTGTCCATGTAGAACAGAAGGAGAAGCATCTTGTATTCCAGGGGAGAGGGTTGGGTAGGGACCAAGACCCTGGCCTTAAAATCAGGAGCCCCCTCTCCTCTTGAAACCCAGTATTTTAATGCCTAAATCCTCTGCCTCTACTCTCAGTCAATAGGGGACATTAGTGAAGTGTGATGGAAACATAATGGAACTAGGAGTCAGGAGGTCTGGTTTTGGCCCCTAACTCCTTATGAACTCAAGAACAATCTGAGTTTGACTATATGTCTTCTAAGATACCTCTAAGAAGGGGGGCCTTGGTGTCTGGTTTTGGAGTCAGATGTGGGTTTTGAGCCTGACTCCAACATTAACTAGCTAAATGGGATGATGTTGGTAAGGCAGTTAAGACAATGCTTGGCATATGGTTGGAGCTTGGCAGATATGGGTTTGCTTCCTCCTTTTTCAGAGATAGACATGGCTCGATGTTTTCAGTACTTGTAGTAGGCAGAATTCTAAAGATTCATCCCCAAAAACCCAACCCTTGATTTTTGAATCAAATACTAATCTAGCTACCGCTGTGAAGGGATTTTGCTGATGTAATTAAAGTTCCAAGTCAGTTGACCTTAAGATTCAGAGATTATTCAAGTGAGCCTGACCCAATCAGTTGAGCAGATTTTTTCCCTGGCTGGTAGCAGAAGAGGTCAGAGAGATTTGAAGCAGGAAAAGGATCTAAAAAGCCATTTGTAGCTTTGAAGACAGTTAGGGCCACGTGCCAAGACATGTAGGTGGATTCTAGAAGGTGAGAGTGGCCCTTGGCTGATAGCCAGTACGGAGTTGGGAATCTCAGTCCTATAACCACAAGGAAATAAATTCTGCTTACAACCAGTGGGCTTGGAAATGGACCTTGAGTCCCAGAGGAGGACCACAGCCCTGGCCAACACTTCGATTTCTGCCTGGTGAGACCCTAAGCAGAGAACCAAGCTGCACTGTGCCACACTTCTAACCCATGGACAATTTGTTACACAGCAGTAGCTAGCTAATGCAGTGCTTAATGTGGCTTCAAAGCTTCAAACTGAGCATCTCTCCAGTGGAACCTGACCAGAGATGCATGATCCTTTTGGGTGTTACTGAGTCTTGGGGTTACAGAACTTTAAACTGGAAAGACCTTACTTACATTAGCACCAATCTCTTGATTTTATAGGTTAAAAAAAAATGAGGTCAGAATAGAAAAACCCAGTGAATCACGGGCAGGTATGGGACTGCCAATCATGACACCCTCTAGAAGCCACACATCTTCCCTGAGGACTGGTCACTGAAACTTTCAGTACTTCCCACCTATATTTTTTGCCCCTCACACTACTAATGCAACTTCCAAGGATGGCCTGATTCCAAGAAGAGTATATGGTTCTAACCTGGAGTGTGCATCAAAATCACATGTACACCTTTCAAAAAATATAAACTCTGTACTGATCAGAATGGCTAGAAAGTGTGGCCCAGGGAGCCATTTTTTTAAAAGCACCTCCGATGATCCTGAAGCAGGCAATTGGACACCAGGATGTAGGCTACTACTTAGGAACCATAGTTCTAGGCTTGGGCTCAGGGAGAGTTGAGCAAATCAAACAGGGATACTTCCAAAGGGGTAAAAAGGCATGGAAATGGGAACTGTGGACCATGAGGACAAAATGCCCCCTCACCAGTGTTGACTCCAGCTTGTTCTGCCTCTCTCCTGCTTCCAGGAACTGTTTATGTCTGCTTGGACTTCAGTCATTGCAGTTCCTCTCCCTACTGTCCTCTTGAACTCTCATTCAGAATCTTCATCCTCCCCCGGTCAAGCCTCCTCAGCCACTTACCTTGTGTGTACATTCTCCTCCTTGATACACAGACCCCAGGGGTTCC
The DNA here is from genome assembly GCF_015220235.1 of Choloepus didactylus. Taxonomy (NCBI): domain Eukaryota; kingdom Metazoa; phylum Chordata; class Mammalia; order Pilosa; family Megalonychidae; genus Choloepus; species Choloepus didactylus. Next base: position 49,236,425 of record NC_051325.1, read on the forward strand.
TTTGCATTTGCTAGGGATGCATCCCAGAGTTCTAGTGTCAACTCTTTCCTGAAATTACTAAACACATGCTTCCTTGGTGATTACTTCCATTCCCTTGACCCAACTGTGATTCTCACATCTCCCTCTAGACTCATCCTCTCTTCCAAGCCAAAGGCCCTTATCTCCAACCATCTGGGAAAAACACCATTTAGGTATCCCACAAACACCTCTGACTCAATGGGTTTAAAACTGAACTAGTGTTTCCCATGCCTAAGCAGCTCCATCTCATTCTTTGTGCCCCATCCTGATATTTGGCATCAACAGTCCCCCATCTGTTATTAGAATTCTGAGAATCATCCTTTATCTTTGTGGTAGGTTGAATTATACACCCAAAGAAAATACATGTTCTTAATCTTATCCATTTCAGTGGGTGTGAACCCATTGTAAATAGGACCTTTTGAAGATTTTATTTTTGTTAAAGTGTGGCCCAACTGAATGAGGTTGGGTGTTAATCCTATTACTTGGAGGCTTTATGAAGAGAAAGCCATAAACTGAAAGTCAACAGAACCCAGATGAGAAAGGAAAGGACATTGTCATGTGATAAGGAAAAGCCAAGGAACCTCAGGGATTGCCAGCCAGCCAAAAGATACCAACTCAGGGAGGAAGCAACCCTTTTAGCCTCTGAAACCATGGATCAACAAACTTCTGCTCTTAAGCCAACCAATTTTATGGTATTTGTCATGGCAGCCAGGAAACCAAGACAGTTTTGGTACCAGCAGTGGGATGCTGCTATCACAAGTACCTAAAAATGTGGAAATGGCTTTTGAATTGGGCAATGGGTAGAAGCTGAAAGTTTTCTGGAACGCAGAAGAGAAAAGAAAAGACATTGTCATGTGACATGGAAAGCCAGGAAACCCAAGGATTGTTGGAAGCCAGCACCAGGACACCACAGTCTTTAGACAGAAAGCATCATCTTGCTGACCCCTTGATTTTGTATTTCTCTGAGCCTCAAAACCATGAGACAATAAACTCTTGTTGTTTAAGCTACCGCACTGTGTGATATATGTCATAGCAGCCAGGAAATAAGACATCCTTCCTTTCCATAACCCTAGCATCCAATCAGTCAGGGACTCCTGTCAATTATATCTCTTAAATCTCTCTCCAAACTCCATCTCCTTTTCCTCTTTACTACCACTTCCCCAGGTCAGTATATGACCCCTTCTCCCAATCTTTTTCCACAACGATTGCAACAGCCTCCTCCCTGGTCTCCTGATTAAAGGTTCATGCCTAATGACTTATTAATTTAAAACAATAACCTTGGAAAAGACAAGTATTAGGAAAGGTTAGCAATAATTTGGGGGGAGCAGGTGCGGGGAGGATTTGAAGGGCCCAGGGTGTGTGAGTGGGAATAGTTCTCTGCGGCCCTGAATCCATGGAGGAGGTGGCCCCATCCTACATTAGTCCTTGCCTTGTGTCTAAACCCTAGTCCCCAAGAATGCTACCTAAGGAAGAGTGGCTGCAGCTTTTCTGAACCCACTTTTGATTCTGTAGCCTGCAGATGCAGATGTCTGCTCCAAAGAGAGGGAAAGAAGCAGGAGAGCTAGATCCCTCCAGAAGAAACTGCATCTGTGGAGAGGAAGATGCCTGTGCAGGAGGGGAAGAAGAAAAGAGAGACAGGGGTTAGGCACAGTCCAGAGAGAGACACAAAGCATATGCACAGGAACCCTAGAGATGGTCCACCAAGTTCTCCTCATTCACAACCAAGGAAACCGAGACCCAGAACAGCAAAGGAATTAGTCTGAGGTCACATGCTGAGCTAGGGAAGGTGGAGGATGTTCCATTCCGGGACCCTCTCCAGTTGTCCCACACTCTCCTTTGCCCTCCCCAGACACTTGTCTATTGTCTTGCTCCTGGGTAAGAAGCCACACTTAAATGATCATAAGGATTTGTCTGGCACTATTTGTAGGGCCGATTTGCTCCCAAGCACTCCTGTGGCAACTCCAGGCACTAGTGAACACTTTTTCTTTGTTCCATTAATGACAGGAAACATAATATGAGATTTTCAGGGGGGCCTGGGTAGACCCCACCCAGTCATTGGTGCCCCAGGAACAAAAACAGGCCCCAGGTGATCTTGGGTTAACAAAAGGGTTTCTCTTATTCCTTCCTGCACTGTCCAAGCCTAGGATCTTATGATACCCCCAGACAACCAGATAAATAGATGACCTTTACCATTCATTCAAGCCCCAATTTTCCTTATGTCTCTTTGTGGCTCTTATGTATTTTTAAATTCTAAGGTGTGAACAGCTGATAATGCCTTACTATATTACCTCTCTTGGAGTAAATGCATTTCAAATGGAAAGAGAGAGTGAGAGGGAGGAAGGGAGGACAGGAGAGATAGAAGGATGGAGGGGGAGAAAGAAGAGAGGAAGAGAGGGAGGAAGAAGAGAGAACAAACATCTTTATTCCAAGGTTACATCTGAACTGGTGGAACTTCGGATACTGACAAAGTTATGAAGATATCCTGGGGTAGAGTACTTTCCAGAGCTCCAGAAGGCATACTACGTGTCTGCAAAGAATAAAGGTTTGTGGCAATTTTTTTTTTCAGAATTCTAATCGCGTATCCTCCCCAAATTTTCCAACAGTGCCTGGACTGTCCAGTAATGGGAATTATGGCCCAAACACAGTGATCTTGATTTGGTCCTGGCTTGGTCACTTATAGCTGCAGCAATTCTCAGATCCTCAGTTTCATCTGGAAAATGGGAATAATCCAAATTACCTGGCAGCATTGTTGCCAGAGGATTAGGTGGGATGTGTAAAGATTTAATGGAGTCATCTGGAATGGCTGAACCCTTAAGTCTTTGGAGTTAGACCCATGTTCACATCCTGGATCTCACCCCACTTACCAGCTGCATAGTCTTGGCTCACTCAACCTCACTGAGCCTCAGTTTTTCATAAAGGAAATAATAATACTTCATAGGCATGAAAATTAATTCAAATATTGTCTATAAAGCATAATAACTAGCATATAATCAGTGCTTAATATATTTTAGCCAATAAACAAATATCAGTAACAGTGAATGCAAAAAAAAAGGGCACCTATTATCTTTTTTTTTTTTACTAAGAAATCCTTTAATAAGTCTGATAGTTCCCAATTCTTTGCTTTCCACAAATTTAAGGAGAGTTAATCAAACTGTCAACTAACAGATCACTAAAAATAATTCTGATGACATCACTCTGTATTTTTTAGCATATAATTCAGAAGGTATTCAGAGAATCAAGAAGCATTACATTAAGAACTCCACTCTCAAATATCAAATATCCTTGAATCCAACAGACAATCAGACTGTTAAGACACATTTCAACCAGAGATGTTAAACGTGGAAAAAAGTGCAAATTTTAAAATAAAATATGGCACCATATATTTATATGAACACGTTTTCTTAGTAAAATCTATTCAAACAAAAATAGAATACTAATCATACCGTTTTACTTTTTATATGTAAAATTTATCAAATTTTGTATTATACTTATATTGTTTTGTTCATAATAAATGTAATGTGCTCTAATAACAAATGTAATAACAATGCAATATAAAATAAATCATTAAACACATAGACCCTTTTGCTGCAAAGACACAAACAGGGTTATGAGTAAAAGCTCACAAAAAAAAATCATAACACTTTAGGATAAAATAATGTAAGGGAAATAGAATGGGAACAATAATACACGGAAATTTTCAAACTTCCCAACCACTGAAGAAGAAATATTTAAAATATATTTTGTATTTTTAAAGCTGCTGATGTTGGATATAAACTGCTACAGTATTTAGGTTCCACTGAATACATTTTTTTCAAGTAACATTAATAGTTTTATTTTAAAATGTCAATATTTACAACATGCCAGAAATTATAACTTTTTTGATTATAAATTTAAAGCTATGAGGAAGATTTTATTTGTCAACTTTAAAGTGTAAAAGAAGATACATCCGTTTTAATGTCCCCTCCCTCCATGGGGTAAATGAAAAATACAGTTTGAAGACCACTTAATTACAATACAGTCATATAATTTAATAATATGTGGTAATTTAAATAGATTAAGATATATATATATACTGACACAGAAAGATGTCTAATATGTTGTTTCTTTTTAAAAAGCAAAGTATAGTAAAGTATGTATAATGATCTCATTAAGTAAAAAATGAAAAAAATACACACATAATAATTTTATAGGTATAGACAAAGTTTTGAAGAGTAAACACTAAAATATTAGTGTTTACCACTGGGGAATGGAATTAGGGGAGGCAATTTTGCATGTTTAATTCTTATGTTTTTTCCATGTTTAAATTTTCAAAATGGGATATATGAGATCTCTTAGAAGAAGAATATATTTAAGGTGTTGTTTGTAATTGAATAGCAAATACTGCTGTTTTAAAAGTTTCACAATTTTTGGACTTACTCTTCTGGGAAGAATCTCCTGTTAGAAAGTCACCTTTTCTCAAAACTGTATAAAATCTGTTTTCCTGATCCCTAACATGCACGTATGTGCTTGCACACAGACACATGCACTTGCACACACCCATGCACTCACACCCATGCACTTGTGTGCATGCACACACATACACACATTATACACGACCATCCTCAAGCTAAAAATAAGTTAGCCTGGTTCCTTTCTCTTCAACTCGCATTATACAGACTTCATGTCTGATGGAATTAAAGAGAATAAAATTCCTTTAGTAAACCACCACCATAAAGCACTACAGTGGATGCTTTGTCTAAATTAAAAATCCTTTAAAATAACAGAATATGTTCTGAATGGCAACTTGAGGTTCAGTCCATAAGAAAGGATTTAGGTGAAATTTCACAAAATTAAAAGATGTCTGGTCTTTTACTACAGTGCTTATGTTTTACCCTGTATGTGGAAAGAGATTTGATGATTTTTTTTGTGTATGTAAATGTTATATTGTTTAGTAATTGTGAAGCTTTTTGTATGCCTGATAATTATGACAGCATAGAGGAGGGACACCAGATCAGGCTTTCTAGAGCCTCTCCAGTTTTTTAGCTCACCAAGTCTTGTCATTGATGAAGCTCATATGTTCAAATGAAACGAAAAAAAAAAAAAAGATGGTAGCTTTAGGTGTTGGTGCATATGGGCATTGGATAATTGTCTATGTATCATTATTGGGGAGGACAGTATTCTGAGAGTTTGCACATCCAATATTTTATAAAATAATGATAAGAATAAATCCTAGCTTTTCAAAGATCTTGACAAACTTAAATGATGGTAACCCATGTCAAATTAATTAATTAAAAAATTTATTCAGTTGCACACCTCTGTGAATATACTCTATAAAAACCACTGACATGTATAGTTTAAATGGGGGAATTGTATGGTATATAAATTATAACTCAATAAAGCTGTCACACACAAAAAATTATATCTGGTCAGAGACCCTCAAGGCAAAGAGGTATGCTATCAGGTATACACCATCCCAAGAAAAACACATCCAAAGAGCAGTCTCCTGCCTTCCCGGATCCCATGTGGATCACTAAAGGAAGTAGCCTGCCATTATCCTTCTTCCCGATAGGGGCTAAGGAGCACAAAAAATATCCCACCTTGACTCTGTCCTCTGCAAGCAACACTCTACCACTGAACTACACAAAGCTTAAGGAGAATGAAAATGTAAGTAAAGTACACTCTACAGCAACACAGAACCTCATCTCAGGAGCAACTCTCTCAATGAACCATCGTGCAAACAAAAAGTTCAAAAGCATCGTTTAAAAAAGGTCATCTAGAACCAGTAAGCATGGCAAAAGGGGAGGAGGAACTTTAGGTGGGCCGTGCAGCCTCCATTTTGCCGCCCATCTCCCCTCCCTCATTGTGAGACTGAGTGGGAATGCAGGCAAAGCCCTACAGAGCACTGAGCAGAGGGAGCCTGTTGGGGTGGGATCTCTCCCCCGAGCGACGGCCAGGGTGCAGCATTTGCACTGTGCCTACCCAGGATCTCACACGCGCTGACCGTCTTCTCCTCGATGAACGTGTTGTAGCCCTCCAGCGCCGCCAGAAGCACGTCCATCCACTGCAGGGCAGCTCGGAGCCTGAAGGGCCCTGGCACTGGAGGAGGGTGGGCTGCGCAAGGATGCCTGACAGATGGGCACCACCTCCTCCCCCTTCAAAGCTGTTTATAAGAAAGGAAATATCTTCTTTCTTGATCATATCATTCAGTCACGAAGAAGGGGATTTGTTGCCTGGCAATAAAGGAACAAATTTGTAAAACAGCTCTATGGATTTGTGTCGACATTCCTTCTGGGGCCTTCCACAATGGGTTAAAAGCTACGTGACCATATCAGATTAAAAACAGTGAGGACGCAGGTGGAAATCCTCGTGGCAAACGCCGTCTTTTCGCTTTGTTTAAAAAAAAGTGTTTCTTTTCAATGATGCACGTTAGGTGATCAATGGCATCACAACACTGTTGAATTGTACCTAAGGATTTCTCATCTGTATGTGCCAAGGCTAGACTTCCCGTATATACCACCAAGGCTTCAAACACAAACTGCTCTACCAGAGACTCTTCTTCTCTTGGAGAGCTGGAGGGTCGCCTTGGACTAGGTCTGAAGGGGACTATCTGTTTCTTTTTCGGCTCAGTGGAGAAAGCCTCAGCCATTTTCAGTTCCCAGTGCTGTGACTCCACCTATTATCTTTTCAGCTTTGAGTTCCCTAATCAGACTCCTTACATATAATTGCTTCAATTTTCCCAAAAGATTGGCCAGAAGACCTATGGTGCCTTAAATTTTTATACCCAAGTCATCTTTTTGGTTTGAAATTTTACCCCTTAACCCAGTGTGATGATTAATTTCACATGTCAATTTGGCTAGGTTATGTTGTCCAGTTTGGTCAAGCAACTGACCTGATCATTTCTCTGACTCTTTTGTTGGTGGAATACCATCTATAGTCAGTTAATTGCATCTATTGTTTCTCTAGAGAACCCTGACTATCACATACGGTAATACCTATTAAGCCAGTCTTGAGAATTGGTTGATCAGATTAACCTGCAGTCAGTTAATAGCTAGCAGAGCTCCTGGGGTGGGGATGGAGAAAGAGACAGATTAATAGGATTGCCAAATATAATGCAGGCTGCCCAGTTATAATTTTCTAGGATAAGTATATCCCATGCAATATTAGGGACATACTTATTCTAAAAATTATTTGTTGTTTATCTGACATTCAAATGTAACTGGGCATCCTGTATTTTTATTTGCTAAATCTGGCAACTCTAACACAGAATGAATCCATTTTGATTGGAGGGGGGTTTGCTTGTGTAGAAAACCATAAAACATGGGCCCTATGTTGACTAAGCAAATGGGTTGCACAGTAGGAGCCCTGAGGAACTAGGACAGACCCAGAGGGCAAGAAGCAAGGGTGCAATGAAGCAACAACAAACTAGGAATGAAGGGACTTGGATTGAAGTCCGGTTCTACCATCAACTCACTATGCCAGCTGGGGCTAGTTTTACCTCAGTCTACCCATTTGGAAGATAAGTGGCTTTGACTGGATCAGTGCTCTTCATGCTGGGGTACCCATACCCTTGAGCATAAATGAAGATTTTCCAGAAGGTGCACAGGCATAGAAAGATTTAAAGAAATTCCTTCTTTATTCTTAAATTCCATGTTTATTTTTTCCTAAAGTTGATCTGCCAGAGAATGAGCCTTCAAGTCTGCAGGTTCTCCTTTTCAACATCCCCTTTCTTAAAATCCTTCTTCTTAAAAAAAGGCATACTTGACCTGGTCGAAGGGACGATTTGAGACTGCATTTTCCTGAGAAGGATTTCCAGAGAAGCAAAGTAAAGAAAGTGTAAGTAAAAAGTATAAGGGGGCCGTGTTTTGTTTCATTCAGGAGACAAATTCATGGCAAGCCGCTGTGCCTTTAGCTCTCTATCCTAGTATTAGAATCCAGAAGTACAATGATCGCCACAGGGATGTATATTAAAACATGTATTTGAATTGACAGTCTTTTTGTGGGAGAAAGCAAGTCTGACTTGGCTGATTGCGGACTGACTTTACCAATTAGTTGATTTGATTAATATTTTTCCATAAATACGATGAGTTGAACATGTAGCATCAAAGCTCTGGAAAAAATATATTTAAAGCATTTGATAAGATCAAAACATTTTATTAAAAAATTTATTATCAAAGAGCTATCAACATTAATCATATTCAAACTTTCCAATATTTACAGAATATATCAAATTAAACAAGTGCCTAAATAAAAGAGTAACAGGTATAGTTAATAAAAATATTAATCATTTGGTAAATCCTAGTAAAGCCTTTGGGGTAAACTTTTCAGAACTTAAGAAAATTACTTGTAATTTGTAATTAGTACTCTATTAAGGAAACAAGTCATTTTGCCAATATGGGGCTTCCAATTCTTTGCTTTTATAAAAACTGAAAGAAGCTTTAATCAAGTTGTCAGTTAATATTGAAATTAGGTCATTAAAATAATTTTTTATTATAGAGTGTTATGTGAATTTTGGCAACTTACTAGGAATTTCGAAGAATTGAGTGACATATCCATAACAAAATTCCTTTTGCTCCTGTGCTCTTACATATCATTAAGAGATGAATTACCTATACATTTTTGTTTATGTAATCAATAAAATGTTGTTTATTTACCAATAGCTTCAGTGTCTTTGTTGACATTTCATTATTATACATTTAAATAACAAATTGAAAGAAAAATCAATCCAGAAGAAAAAAATTTTAACCCTAGAGTCTTAGGGTCACAGAAAATGAAAAAATTAAAGTTCAATTTGTATATGTTTTTATTGCATAGCAATATGAAGAGTTCATGAATTAAAGACTTTTGAACATGAGATTATATCCCAGGAGAACAAAAGTCTGTGGGATAAGAGAAATGGAAATATGAGTTCAAGGAGAGGGAGAAATGTTTAAAAATTTCCAACATTTCTTTAAGAAATGCTCTTTCATTTTTTTTCATTATTTTTAAGATGGATCAAAATTTGGTATTTTGAACCCAATGGATTCATTTTGAAAAGTTATGTAGCAAATTTTCAAAAATTTAATATTTATAATATGTTAGCATAATGCATTTGAGATGCCACCATGTTGTTACATGTTGTTTGTTCCTTTTTATTGCTGGGTCATAGTCCATTGTATGGATGTACTACCATTTGCTTATCTATTCACCTATTGATGGGCATTTTAGTTGTTTCAGTTTTGGAAGATTATGAATAAAGCCTCTATAAACATTTATATTCAGGTTTTTGTATGAACATAAGTTTTCATTTCTCATGGGTAAATACCAAGGAGTGGGTCATATGGAAAGAGCATATTAAACTTTATAAGGAACTGCCAAACTGTTTTCCAAAGTGGCTGCACCATTTTGCATTTCCACCAGCAACTGGATGAGAGTTCCAAGAGTTAGGACATTTTAAGAGATGCAAGTAATTAGCCTAAATTTCTGGGACCCTAAAAATTTAGTCCCTTAATGTTGGTGGAGAGATTTTTCCTATTTCTTAATTTTCCCTAGGATAATGTTTCAAACCCAGTGGGCTCCTTGGCTCCTGAGCCTGCCTGGGCAGGAGGTTCCCCATAATTCCATCATTGAACCTACCTCTTCTCCCAGCTTCCCCACATGGCAGAGGTTGCTCTTTGCAGTAAACTGAGGAGCATTTTGCAATAGAAAGGTCTACAGCTGGCCAGGAGCTGGGGAGCCTGTGTGACTTTCCAGATTGTATCCTTTGGGAACTACAGATAAAGCCCCACTATGACTTCACGACATCCCACTGTCCCCTGTTCCTTACCCACTGGGAGGCCACCTAGCCCCAGTCCCTGTTTCTATGACTGACAGCTACTTTCCCACACCCCTCCTTACTCCACTAGCATGGCGTGTCCTGCTGCATGGCTACCCAACCAGGAATGTGCCTTAGTCTCAGTCACTGCGCAGGAGACCTTGATGAGAACAACCAGCTTCCCTGGTTGCCTTTGGTATGCCTAGTCTTAAGCCCAGACAGAATAAGTAGAAGCCTCCTCCAAAGACATTGCCTTCTAAATTACTCCTACTTGGCTATCTACATTCTGATACTGAGGAAGAATAGTCTCTAAAACTTGAGTACAGAGTCCTATAGATCTTCAAATCTTCTAAATCTTTCTAATTTTTGTCTCTCTGACTTATTAATAATTCTCAATTTATGCTTTTAATTCCACCAATGTTTGCTTTATATATTGGGAGTCTATTGATAAAGGTAAATATAAACACTTTCCTGGTGAATTTAATCTATCATTATATAGTGGCCCTTTCTACCTCCGAAATAAATACTCATCTTAGCGTTCCCCACCACATCAATAGTAATTTGCCTCTCCATTCTCTCAGGTTTTCTGAGAATCAAAAGTTCCTAATTTTAATGAAGTCAAATACATCAATCTTTTCCTTTATTGAAAGTGCTTTTGGTGTCCTGTTCAAGAATTATTCCCTTACACTAAGGCCTTGAAGTTATTCTTCATTGTTATCTCCTAAAAACCTTGATTTGTCTTTTATACTTCGAAAGAATGTTCTTATCTTGTGCCTTCCAGATACAGAATCAATAATTCTTTTTCTATGCTTCTCCCCTCCAACATCTTCTCTTCTTTGACTTTATCTCTATCTAATGTTTCTAGTTCTCTCTATTCATTTATAAGTTTTATAATGCATTTCTATCTTTTTTCTTTAAGAATTTCTAGAATTTAAAAAACACATTTCGACATAATAACTTAAATTAACAAGATCTAAGCTAGTCAATATCTTTACCTTCTTTCTGAATAATATGCGGATTTTAGAATACTTGAACACAGTGTCTTAGTTTGCTAGGACTGTTGTTAACAAAGTACCACAAACCAGGTGGCTTAAAACCACAGACATTTATTGTCTCTAGAAGTCTGAAATCAGCAGATGAGAATCCTTCCTTGCCTATTCCCGGCTTCTGGTGGTTTGCCAGCAATCCTTGGGCTACAGTCCCTGCCTCGGTCATCACATGGCTTTCTCCCTGGTGTCTATCTGTCTGTGTCCTATTGTCCCCTTCTTATAAAGACACCAATTGTATTGGATTAGGGTTCACCCTAACCAGTTAACATCTTCCAAGACCCTATTTCCAAATAAGATCATATTCCTAGGACAGATGTTGGGACTTGAACTTGTCTTTTGGAGGGACATCATTCAACTTACAACACATACCAGCCAACAATTTTAGTTTGATCTTTTTCTCAAACACTACGGATGAAATATTTTTAATCACTGGTGAACACATTCAATATTTGCTTAGATTGGTCCGTATTTCCCGTTTTGCTTATCATCTTTTATTGCACCTTGGACTTGCTTCTTGGATCACTTTTCTTTTTCCTGAAGGACATTCTTTAGAATTTCCTTTAGTGAGAATCTGTTGGTGATAAACTCTCGTACTTTTTGTTGTCTGGAAATATCTTTTGTTTGTTCCTGTTCTAAATAGAAAGCTTCACTGGGTATTCAGAGCAAGATTAACAGTTATTTTTTTGTCAACATGTCGAAGATATTATTCTACTGTCTTCAGGTTTCTGTTGTGGCTCTTGAGAAATTCCTTGTTTGTCAAATTTGTTTCTTCCCTTTTTGTTTATCTTTTACTTCAGTTATGTATTTCATTTCTAGGTATTCTATTTGGTACCTTTTCAAATATTCTGGTAATTTTTATGTACGCTTTTATCTTAGTGATACTGTTCATGTCTTCTTTTATTTCCTTAAGCATATAAATATTTTTATTTTTGTACTCTGAATACAATAATTCCAATACTGAAGGAGCTTTGTTTGTTGTTTCTCTTGACTTTTTTCATCCTTTCTTGTTTTATCAAGCAGTATGTGATTTTTTTTACTGTGAACTCAGCTCAGAAATTATACAGGATGTATCATTTTGGAATTGGCTTCTTTTACTCTGCATACTTTCGTGGAGATTCATCCACAATAGTTTGTTCTTTCTTATTACTGAGTAATATTCCATAGCCAGACACAAAAGGACAAATAATATATGATTTCAATTATATGAAATACCTAAAATAAGCAAATTCAAAGAGCAGGAAGTCTTGTTACAGGTTATTAGGGGTCTGGGTGGTGGTGGAATGGGGAGCTATTGCTTCATGGGTACAGAGTTTCTATTCAGGGTGATGAAAATTTTTGTTAACAGATGATGGCGATGGTACCACAACACTGTGACTATAATTAATATCACTGGAATGTAGACACAAAAGTGGTTGATAGGATAAATTTCATGTTGCATATATATCACAATAAAATTATTTTTACAAGTCTAGGTATAGCTTTTTCTTTTCTTTTGACTGGATATCAAGCTTCATTAAAAGTACTTATTAAATAAAAATAACTTTCCTGTGGTGCAACATCTCAACTTTGTCACAAGTTAAGGTCCCATATGTACCTGCATCTATTTCTATTTCTGGACTCTATTCTATTCCCCTGATTTAGTTTTTTCTTTTTCTTTGACAGTACTAAACTGTTTTGATTGCAGTAACTTTATAGTATGTTTCATCATCTGCCAAGACAAGCTCCTCTTCCACATATACACCACAATATGTTTTGAAAAAAAAAAAAAAAGGCCATTCTTAAAACACTGTCATTATTCCCCCAGTTTCTAAATGTATGGTTGAAATAGATGTACTGGCAGACTCCCCACCTTGGATCCAAGACATACCAGAATAGTTCATGCACACTCCTAGATTTGTTCCTCCTCATTAACCTTTCTGGGCCTTTCCCATCTCTCCAATGGAGAGCCAACTCACCACAGCACCACCTTTCTCCCATCACTATGGGCTATCTCAGCCTTTCCAGGGTGAGGGCCAGGCTGTGCCATAGCCTCCATCACATTCACCATGATGGGAGAAGGAGCGGCTCTGGTTTCTGGATCCAATATGACAAGACTCACTGATGCCACAAACCTTCCCAGTATTTCCAAGCCTCAGTGAGGTACTGTGCACATACATGGCTTCCCCAGGAACTGCCCAGAAAAGCCAGGTAACACTACGCACAAGCCTGGGGAAGTTAACACAGTATGGAAAAAGCTTGGATCAATGAGAGAAAGGTACATGAGAGGGATCTGGCAGATAAATGCATCTCCCTTTCTCTCCATGGTAGATTGTTTTGAGACATGGTGGTCATCAACTTGGTATGGAGGGAGATGTGGGTTGAGGTAGAGATGTACACTGACTCCCGTAAAGTTGTGAAGAGCTTTACTATTTCAGGAGTCTGGAAGCCACAAAACTGGAAAATCAGGGAAGAAGTTCTGAAGAAAAAGGTAGGTGGATGGGCCTATGTGGAAGAGGCACAAGGGATGAGGATCTTTGTGTTTTATGTTAATGCCCACCAATGATCAGCTCTGCAGAGCTTGCTCTCAACAACTAGGATAGCAGGTTGATCCATCCTGTAGGTGCCAGCTAGCTTCTTTACTTGGCCACGCCAGTGCTTTTTCTATAGGCCCATGGCCAGAGGGGCCATCGTGGCAGGGATGGAAGCTGTACGTGGGTCCAATAACATATGTTCCCTTTCACCAAGGCTGACATAGCTACTGGCATTTCCAAGTGCCCAACCTGGGAGCAGTAGTCTCTTCATATGGCACCATTTTGGAGGGATACCAGCCAGCCTCATGGAGGTAAACTGATTACACCATACCCCCTCTAGCATGGGAGGAGAAGCAGTTTACCCTTTCTGAAATTTATGCATATTCCTTCCATGCTTGCAGTGCCTCCACAACACTGCTATTTGAGGGCTTAGAGAATGCTTGATTCATTAAAATGATATTTCATACAACATTATCACAGATCAGGGGACCCTTTGTATGGAAAAGGAGGCACAGCAATCAGTTCATGACCATGGGATTCACTAATCTGAAAATATATCCCCATAACTCAGAAACAGCCAGCCTGAGAATTGTGGAAAAGCCCGTGGAAGTTTCACCTAAGGTGCCAGCTTTAGGACATCACCTGGTTAAGTTGGGGTGCCATCCTTTGGAATACAGCATATACTCTACCTGAACCAATGGCTGATCTATGGTATGTTGTCCCTAAAAGCTAAGTACACTAGTCCAGTAACTGTTCTCACCATCACTCCCAGTGACCCACTTGTGGTATTTGAGCTTCCTGCTCCTGCTGCCTAAAGCTCTGCTGAGTTAGAGGTGTTGTTCCTTGCTGGTGGTGCTGACAGTGGAGACATTTCTGTCAGAGGTAAGTGTTCCAATAATTGGAAACTATGAGTGCCACCTCGTCACTTTGGGATCCTCATTAAATGGACATCAGACAAAGAAAAAGGAATTACTGTGCTGGCTTGGGTAATCGAACCTGATCTCCGCAAGGAGTTAAGGTTGCTTCTACCAGATAGGGGCAGGAAGCAATTATGTGTGAAACTTATGGGATTTTTTTTTACAGTGTCTTTTGATCCTCTTTTGCCCAGAGATAACTGTGCATGGACAACTGCAGTGAATGTGGCTGGCAAGGACAAGTCAATCAATACTTCAGACCCCCTCTTTCCTGGGACTCAAACAGAACAGGAGAGAGGTAAAAGTGTTGGTAGAGGTTAAGTGACTTGATCACTAATAGAATGTAGAAATGCCATAGAAGTTCAAAATAATGATGTGGGAGCTGGGATATAAAGTAAATTGATCAACCTAGAAAAAGAAGAAAAAATAGTAAAGTAAAATAAGTAGCAAACATAATGGAATGTAAAGCAAGAAACGTTTTAAGAAGACATATATCAGAACCTATAGGAGAACCTAAGATGGCGGCTAGGTGAGACAGGGCAAAAAAACACCTCCGTGAAAAATACTAGATAAAAACCAGAAAGTGACCCAGAATACCAGTTTCAGCGATGCAGCAGCTGGACAAGGTCTGCTAAAACCTCAGGGACCGTGCACTTGGTGAAACCGGGAGTCTGCATTCTGAAACGAGTGAGTAAGCCAGCTGGAAGCCCCACAGCTGTGCTGCAGTGTGGGGAAAATGGGGGTTGGAGTTTGGAGAAGGACTAGTTCTTTCTTCAAAAAAAAACAAAATACCCAGGAGCGGCTGCAGTTACAATGGTAAGAACCATGCAGTGAAGCACAGCAGGCGTGGGCTATGCCAACCTCTCAGTGTTTGGCGTGGAGGATAGTCCGCTGCTGATTCCCTCAGGCCAGGGGGCCAGAGGGGAGAGCCGAAAGGAGAAAGAAACTGCACTGCTTGCAGCCGGGCTCCCTGGCGGGCTGGAGACACTCTGCCTGGGGCTGTACCCACAGCCCAGAGCCACGCCAGGAAACCCAGTGTGATGGGGAGTGTATCCCACAGCACTGCACACACACCACAATATCGGCTGTGGACAGTGGCCTTGGGTGCATACACAACTAGTTATCCTGGAGCTGGGAAGGCAGAGCTGTGCGAAAAGGGGCGGGTGGAGATGCCCCATTCAGCCATCTTTGCATCAGGCTGAGAGCACCCCTGCACGGCCCGGCAGCCCAGGACTTCCCTCGAGGGACGGCACGCACTTGTGACATAGCACAGCCTTCTCTCAGCAGAGGTCCTAGAAGATCACAGCTATCAAGCAAAGCAAATGCCAAGAGGCCAAAAACGACAGAAAATCTTAAAGCATTTGATAAAACCAGACAATATGGAGAACCCAATCCCAAACACCGAAATCAATCAAAGGACTACAATCAAAGAATGAGAGCATGGCACAGGATATAAAGGACATGAAGAAGAATATGGTACAGGATATAAAGGACATAAAGAAGACCCTAGAAGAGCATAAAGAAGAAATTGCAAGAGTAAATAAAAAAATAGAAGATCTTATGGAAATAAAAGAAACTGTTGGCCAAATTAAAAAGACTCTGGATACTCATAATACAAGATTAGAGGAAGTTGAACAACAACTCAGTGTCCTAGAGGTCCACAGAACAGAAAATGAAAGAACAAAAGAAAGAATGGAGAAAAAAATCGAAAAAATTGAAATGGATCTCAGGGATATGATAGATAAAATAAAACGTCCAAATTTAAGACTCATTGGTGTCCCAGAAGGGGAGGAGAAGGGTAAAGGTCTAGGAAGAGTATTCAAAGAAATTGTTGTGGAAAACTTCCCAAACCTTCTACACAATATAAATACACAAAGCATAAATGCCCAGTGAACTCCAAATAGAATAAATCCAAATAAACCCCCTCCAAGACATATTCTGATCAGACTGTCAAATACTGAAGAGAAGGAGCAAGTTCTGAAAGCAGCAAGAGGAAAGCAATTCACCACATACAAAGGAAACAACATAAGACTAAGTAGTGACTACTCAGTGGCCACCATGGAGGCATGGCATATTTAAAATTCTGAGAGAGAAAACTTTCCAACCAAGAATACTTTATCCAGCAAAACTCTCCTTCAAATTTGAGGGAGAGCTTAAATTTTTCACAGACTAACAAATGCTGAGAGATTTTGCCAATAAAAGACCTGCCCTACTTCAGATACTAAAGGGAGCCCTACCGTCAGAGAAACAAAGAAAGGAGAGAGAGCTATAGAGAATTTTAAAAGACATATATAGAATATTACATCCCAGGTCACCGGGACACACATTTTTCTCTAGTGATCACAGATCTTTCTCCAGAATTGACCATATGCTGGGACACAAAACAAGCCTCAATAAATTAAAGAAAAACAACAACAATTGAATATATTCAAAGCACATTCTCTGACCACAATGGAATACAAATAGAAGTCAATAATTTTTTATTTGTAACTCCACTATTTACTTCCTACATGATATAAAATACACAAACTCTAATGACAAATCACTGGTTTTGGACTCAATGTAAAATATGTAATTTTTGACAAGAACTATATAAAGGTGGGGAAATGGAGGAGTATAGGAACATAGTTTACGTGTCCTATTGAAGTTAAGTTGGTATCAAAGAAAAACAATATTGTTATGGATTTAAGAGGTTAATTTTAAGCCCCACAGTAAACACAAAGAACTTATTAGAGAATATGACCACAGAGATGAAAAGTGGAGGTATGGGTTACGAGAAGTGGGGGAAGGAGCAATGAGGAATCAAGAAATGAGGGTAGGGTTGCTGTTTGAGGTGAAGGGAAATTTCTAGTAATGGATGGTGGAAAGAGCATTACAACATCCTAAATGTGATTAATCCCACTAATGGAAGGCTGAGAGGGGTTGGAATGGGAAGATTTAGGCTGTATATATGTTTCCACAATTGAAAAAAAAAAGAGACAGTCTAAATAGATGACAACTGAATGCCAAGGATGGTCCTGGATGGGATCTGAGGATGGAGGACAGGAGGCTCAAAGGGACACAGTTGAGACATAAGAAATAAAAAAAGGAAATATAGAAGGTAAGCTTTGTATTAATGTTGAATTTCTTGAACTTCTTAGCTGCGCTTAATGGGATTGCATAAAAGAATGTTCTTTTTCATGGGAATTGTGTATGTGAATTACGGTGTTTGTTCAAGGATGTGTGCAGCTTGCTCTCATATGTTCAGAAGACAGAGCAATAGATGATGGATGATAGATAGGGAGGGAGGGAGGGAGGGAAAAAGAAATGGTGATGTGACAGCATGTTAAAGTTGGTGGATCGGGGTATCGGGGGAGGGGGGTCAGGGTATGCTGGAATTCTGTGTATGGGGTTAGTATTGTTTTTGCAACTGTTCCTATAACTTTGAATTTATTTCAAAATAAAATTTTAAAAAAAAACAAAAAAAAAAAAAAAAAAAAAAAAAAAAAGAACCTATAGTGGCAACATCTCTAAACTCCAAAGATATACAGAAGCTCCAAAACCTTCCAAAGAACTGGAATCAGACTGGCATTATATTTCTTATCAGTAACACTTGATGCCAGAAAGCAAAGCTTGGGAGATAATATACCTGGATGACCCCAGTGAGTCTTGCCTTCTGGTATTCACAGTGTGTAATCCTTTTTCACATTGACTCTGGGCTGGAACTGGGACTGTTCTGAACAAGAGAATACTGTGCAGGAGATGCTCTGACAATTCTGATCCTGGTCTTTAACTGGCCTGGAGTCTTCTGTTTTTGTCCTCCTGGGATCCTTGCAGTTGGGAACCTTGAGCTTCCATGTTAGAAGTCCATACTGATGACATGGAAAGTGTAGAGACTCAGCAGCCCCAGAACCCAGTTGAGCTTCTAGATGGCCAGCCTTAGCTGCCATTTGATTGCAACCACACGAGAGACCCAAAGCAAGACCAAGAGAAGATCTGTTCGCCTGAGACCACTCAACCCACCAAAGCAGAAGAGATAATGAAATGGTTGTTGTTTTAAGCCTGTAAGTTTGGGGTGATTTGTTACACAGCAATAAATAACTGAAATGTAAATCGGTACCTGAAAGTAGGTTGCTGCCATAACAAAATAAATAACGACAAAAATCACTGGCTTCAGACAAGCTGGCAGGTGGAAGCTGGAGGGCCTTGAGGAGACAGTTCATGAAAGCTGGAAGGACTAAGATCAGCTTGTTGGAACTTGGATAAAAGGGGATCTGAGCTATGTATTAGGCAGAACAGTTAGTGAAACTGTTACCTCCTCTGATGTGGAAAATAGGAAGGGTACTTAATGAACTCATGAATCTCCTTAAGGATATTTCCAGGCAGAATGTTGAAGGTGCCAGGTGGCTTATTTTAGCTGCCTATGAAAAAGAAAAAGAAGAGTGAGGTGAGCTAAAAAAAAAAAAAAAGAACTATTCCGTTTTCAAGCAGGTTTGGAGTTTCGCTCTCTTGGATCACTCACTTTGGGGGATGTCAGCCACCACGTGCAAGGACGCTCAAGCAGCCCTATGGAGAGGTCTTTGGGGCAAGAAACTTGTGCCTTGTGCCAACAGCCAGTAAGGAATTGAGATCTGCTAATAGCCACAGGAGTAAGCCACCTTAGAAACGGACCCTCCAGCTCCAAGCAAGTCCTCAGATAACTGCAGCACCCGCCAACATCTTGACTGCCACTTCATTGGACAGCCTAAGCCAGAACCACCTGGCTAAGTTGCTCCTGAATTCCTAACCCACAGAAACTATGGGATAATATACATTTGCTGTTATAATCCATTACATTTTGGGGTAATTCGTTATGCATACATCTACAACTCATATAAATCCTATATATTTATAAATGTAATCCCAAACTGAAACTAGAGAGAGAGAAAGAATAGGCAGAAGCAAAACATGATGGGAAAATGACAGAATTTTCCAAAACTGAAGAAAGACATCAAGGCACCTACTGCCAGAGGGCAGACTGTTAAATTTATTTCTGGGTATTTATCTTTTTTAAATGCTTTTTAAAATGGCATTGTTTTCAGCCTTCCTTTCCTATTTTTCTTTATAGTTGATAGATGGAAATACAATTGATTTTTATATATTGACATTGAAGTCAGAGATTTTGCTAAATTCCCTTCTTAAATTAATTTTCCAGAGGACTCTTGGAGTTTCTATATACATATCATGTTGTCTGAAGATACTGAGAATTTTATTTCTTCTCTTCCAACTTCACACCATTATCTTTATCTCAGTGCACTTATTGCTGGAAGCTCAAATACAATGTTGAATAGAAGTGGTGACCACAGACATTTTAGTCTCTGATCTGGTTTCTAATTTCATTGGCAAAGCTTTCACATTTCATCAGTAAGTATGGGGCTATAATAGGGTTTTGTCATTGCTGTGGGTTTTTGAATTGAAATATTATTTATCAGATCAAGAAAGTTCTCTGCAATTCCAAATTGGCTAAGAGTTTTTATTATGCCTAGATCTTGATTTGATCAAATGCTCTTCTTTATCTGTTGAAATCATCACATGGGTTTTTCTTTTATTCTACTTATGTGGTTAATGTATTTTTCCTAACATTTTGTTTTGTACTTTTGCATCTATTCATGAGAGAAACAAGTGAAAAGTGAAATAGGTGAGAAGTGCTCCTTTTAAATTTTTTCCTATTCTTTGGAAGACATTGGTGTTATTTCTTCATTAAATGTTTAGTAGAATTCACTGGTGATTCTGTTGAGACTGAATTTCTCTGTGAGAATTTTTTTTAAATTATGGATTCAATTTCTCAAATAGCTATATGATTATTGATATTTTCTACTTCTCCTCTGACATTTTGTTTTTTTCTGAGGAATTTGACCATTGCATCAAAATTTTAATTTTATTGGTATGAAGTCAACATATTCTCTATTGTATTTTTATTTTCTGTGGAATCTGTAGGAATGTCACCTTTCATTGCTGATTTATGCTTCCTCCAATATTTGCTTGATGACCAGAGTTTATCAATCTAATTATCTTTTCAACGAACCAACTTTGACCTTTGTTGATCTTTCATATTTTACATTTATTTTTTATTTTGTTTTGTTCTAGAATATTCTATTCCTATTGCTGAATTTTAATTTAATTTGCTATTGTTTTTCTAACTTTTGAGATAAATGATAAGATCATTGATTTTCAGCCTTTGCTCTTTCCAAGAAGATATTCATTCCTATAAGGCTAAATGCCCTTAATAAAGTTTTAATTGCATCTCTATGTTTTGATGTCATATTGTCGTTATTGTTTAGTCCAAAATATTTTCTATTCTCTGTTGTGATTTCATTTTGACTTAAGTGTTCTTAGAAGTGCTTTGCTTAGTTTCTAATCATGTGGAAAATTTTGCTGTTTTATTTTATTTATTTCTAGCTTAATTTCAATGTTCAGAGACTATAATCTGTTTGATTTCATTCTGCTGACATTTGTTGAGACATTTTAAAAATGTTTCATGTGCTCCTGAAAAGAAGCATATATGTTATATGTTATATGTAACATATATATATGGCACAGCAATTCTGTATTATTATTAGTCATGTTTTGTGTGTGTGTTGTTCAAATATTCTCTATCCTTATGGATTTTTTTTTTTTGTCTTCTTATTCTATTAGTTACAGAGGGAGGTATATTAAAACCTCCTGCTTTTCAATCCTGCTTTTGGCAATGGCAAACCAGTTTATTTTTGGATGAATCCTGCCACCAAACGAAAATAAAATCCTCTGGAAAAAACCCGGCCAACAATCTCCTCCTCTCTCTGATGTTTCCGAGGTGAGTTAACTCCAGGCTCTGAAGCAAGGCAACCAAATGCAAAGGCTCAAGGTATTCCTTAGGGCACCTGGGGGTGAACAAGAGCATCCCGTCTGCCAGGTAGCCCCAGAGTTTTTCCTCAACTGCTTCTTTCATCCAATCGCCCAGCAGGCCTAAGGCAATCACTCCCTGCTAGTCTGGACAGAACACTAAGGACCTATTCTACACTCTAGGGTACTCAGGAATGACTCAGTTAGAGCTCTTTTTGCACAATATAAAGAAAAGGGTTTGGTGTAATTAGGCAGACCTAAAGCGGGGCTCATTGATAATATCATTATCAACAACAATGGTAATTCTCTAGAGGGAGTGGCCTTTCTCCCCCTTTTGGTTTTTCTAAGAAGAGTTTCTATGTGCAGAAGAATAGGGAATATTATCTATTATCTATACTTGGTCTAATGATCTTCAAGCAATTCACTTTTCTTCAAACTTATTTTAACAAATTATATTTCCACAAAATTCAGACACTGATTGGAAATTTAACTTTTTACAAGTCTAACTTATCAGTCACTCTTCAATGCTTTCAATTATTTTTAAAGGTAGATGCACAAAAATAGGATAAGTATAAGGCTGGACAATGTACTTGCACTAAGACCATTTACAAAATTTCTGATCCCATGATTGCTGTGTTTTAAAATTTTCTTTGTTGTTAATTTTTTCTTTTTTGTCCAGTGAGAATGTTTAATCATTGAAAGACTTTCTCATCTCTACTCTTACCATCTCTTACAATAATTCAGTTCCTCTTATGTTAGGATTCTTAACCATTTTAGATGAGTCCTGTTTTAAAACCAAAATGAGGAAGATTCTCTCAATTATTTTGTTGTAAGTAATCTGCTTGACTGTGGGGTGAACCAAAAGTTTCTAACACTTCTTACAGATTAACCATCTTATCTGTCAATTGAGCAGAGTAAGGGGAACTCTATTTTGAGATAGTTCTGGATAAATATGTAACAATAATTTAAGTTCTTGTATTTTTATCATAATATGCTAATATGCCCTCAGAAGCTCATCCTTTGAGTTTAATTCCCAGTTTTTAAAGAACTATATTCTTGACTTGGCAGGAATTTTTACTGGTTTTAACAGGGATTATACCAGAAATGCAAATGTGTAGGCTTTGGCAAAGCAAAACTTTCTCACTCTACAATGAGGGCAAAATTGTAACCCCTGACATTGTGCTTTTTGCTACTTGCCCAAGAAACTGTTCCTCATTGAAATAAATAAGTTTACTTACTGGTTAAGTAAACCCAGACTCCGCCATGAGTTAGATACTTTCCCAGAGCTATTAATATTACTTAGAACTTTTTCCCAGGACTCATACAAGTTGGTCTAATTGAACCAGAGTGATTGTTTAACTAGGAGATAAAGTTCATTTACCAGAAACTTAGGTTGTCTCCACCCTACCTACTCAAGTCTCTGATTTTTAAAAAGAGTGATTATTTAATCTGAATGGTGATTTCTGCTGGGTGAGAAAGCCCAAATAAGATATATTATTTTTAAAATGGCCCTTGCCAGTTTCCAGACAAGATAGAGGAGTGCATTCCACACTATACTTCCCACTAAATTACAACTAAAAAGCACTGGACAAAATATCCAGAGGACCTTAAAAGGTGGAGAAAAGAAGGTAGACTGGCTAAGGACTTTGGTACTCTAGTGAAGCCTTAGTGGTGAGTTCTTTGTTTGCTTGTTTGTTTGTTCTTACTGTATACTCTGGCCTGGAGTTTAGAGCAACTTGAAACCTAGCAAAAAAAAGTGAGAATACATGCAAAAAAAAAAAAAAAAAAGACAAAAGAAAATCCTACTTTCTTTAGCCAAAGGTCCAGGAAGACAGCAGCCTTGCATGATGGAGCTCTTTTGACTATATACAACCTATTTCCGGAGAACATCAAAAAGAAGCCATTACCTCTCCCTCCACAGGTATGAAAACTGTGGGGTGGAGGTCTGTCAACAATACCCACCCTGCACTAAGAGAATGACAGCCAAGGGTGGTATCCTGCTTCTTCTCAACTAGGGAGGGGGGAGGATAACAGAGAGGAAGGAGAAGGAGAAAGGGATTTTTTAAATCTGTGTATGATGCCCTGGGCCAGAACAAACATAGGAAAAGATCTGAGAACTGAACAATAGTGTGAAATATTGCCCAGGTGTCAAATTGACCTCTGGGGAGCATACAAGCAGGGCAAACCAAAAGAGCACAGCAAAAACTTTGAAAACTAAATTGGTATTAGAACCATAATCCACAAAAGTGGGCTGGTGTGTGTGTTCTGAACATCAACAGCCTGAATGCATGCTAAATAGAATAGTTAAATGTGGACCAGAGTATCATAATATAATACTCAAAATGTCCAGGATACAACCCCAAATTACTCCTCATATTAGGGACCAGAAAAATCACAACTTGGATGAGAAAAGACAATCAACACTCTTTTCATCAATACTATTTCATCAACACCGAGATAACGCAGGTTTTGGAATAATCTGAGAAGGATTTTAAAACAGCTATCATAAAAATGATCCAACAAGCACTGAACACTCTTGAAACAAATGGCAAACAAGAAGTATCAGCAAAGAAACTGAAGATGAACCCAATGGAAATTTTAGACCTGAAAAGCACAAGAGCTGAAATAAAAATCTAAATGGATGGGCTCATTTAGATGTCATTTAGAGATGACAGAGGAAAGAATCAGTAAACATTAAGATAGAACAATAGAAATTACCCAATCTGAAAAACAGAGGGAAAACATACTGAAAAAAAAAAAAAATGAAAAGAGCCTCAGGGACCTGTGGGACATTAATGAAAGATTTAATATTTGAGCGATCAGAGTTTCAGAGGGAGAAAAAAACAAGTGTAGTGTTGAAAAAATATGAAGAAATGAATGCTGAAAACTTCCTAAATTTGGCAAAAGCCATAAACCTAAAGATTCAAGAAGCTCAATGAACCTCATACAGAATAAACCTAAGGATATCCATGCCCAGGCACATCATAATCAAATTGGAAACAACCCAAATGTCCTTCAACAGATGAATGGACAACTAAACTATGGTATCATCCCATAATGAAATAATGTTCAGCAACAACATTACTACCTCATATCCTCATATCCTGAGCCCCTCACCCATTGGCCCTTTCTCTTTATTGGTGCTATAAAGCATTCATCCAGAGGAAATTACATTTTTAAAATGACCCTCAAGACACTAATGACAAATGGTGGAAATTCAGACATAATCTAGGGAGATGGTATGGGCAGGAAAGCCTGCCTCATATTACTTGAAATCTCAGCATATGAATAATATTACCCACATAAATCTGCCAAGCAGAGAGAGACTGTCCTAGCAGGAATAAAAGAAGCTTGAGGATGGGGGGAGGAGGACTCATTCTGGAAGCTCCACATACCCACCCTGAGAATAAGAATGCTTCTTCTATGGACAGGAGATTCTGGCTTCTTGCCAAAGGGGTGTTTGTTCCATTTACAGTGATGTGGAGGCCAGAGTCTTGAGTCTTGGGTCTTGGGCTTTGATGAGAAGACAGGTCAGAATTTGCCATGTGTTTATCAACTCCCATTTTCTCTTCTTCTCAGGCATACAGCTAGACTACATTTCCCAGCCTCCTTTGAAAATAGGGGGGGACCATATGACTGCATGATGGCCAATGGAATGTGGCTAGAAATGATGAACTCCACTTCTAGCCCTTAAAACCCACCCATATAAGCCTCCATGTTACCTTTCTTTCCCCATCTGCTGGCTGGGCTGTAGAGGGGTCAGCAGAAGACGCCCTGAGAGATAGTGGAGCTGCAGATGAAGGGAGCCAGAGCTCTTGAATCACAGCATGGATGGCTGCTGAGCACCCTCAGTGGAGTGTACTGTGAATGAGAATAAATTCTTACTGGGTTAGCCCAGTGACATTTTAAGTAAATTTTAAAATATATTTTTGCCAACAATATTAGCTGAACTGGCTAATACTTAGGTCCTACTAGGAAGGCAGAGTTGGCTATCTGTGCACAAGATGGAAAGGGAAGAACTGATGGGGCTGTTGGGGATTGTAAAGAAGGCAATGAAGTCACAGGAACTGAGTAAAAATTAATGCAGAGTCTTCAGGTTGGTGTATCTTTTTTTTTTTTAATTTGGCAAAGACTTGAGCCTTCTCAGGGTAGAGAGGTCAAGGAGAGAAAGGAGGGGCTCTCAGCTCTCCAACAAAGAGCCAGGTAGCAATCCTCGTGGGCCATGTAGCTGTCCTCCAGCCCACACTGGTGGCAGGCCAGCTAGACCCTGGGTTTTAGCATTGATTTAAACGGCTCTCTGGAAGAGAAAGTGTAGGTGGTTAAAAGTCAAGGAACCCTGGAGATATCCATTCCTAAAATTAGTAGCACCCTAGGTCCCATATATAAAGACAAGAATTCTTTCTGTAACATCAGGAGTTTCTCCCAAGGGGTTTGTCCACTGAGCAGACAGGTGGAGACAGGGTCTCCTTGGGCTTGGCTGAGAGGCCTGACTCAGGAGGCAGAAACTGGAGCCATGGACAAAGGAAGAATGAACAAACTGATGATGAATCATAAAATGGGGGAAGCAAAGGGAACTGAATGAAAAGGAAAAGGAAAACAAAAAACAAAAAGAGGCCCCCATGTTAGTGCCTCGGTTTATTTTGCAGTGAGAGGGAGCTTAGGTTTGGAGATAGCAAGGCATTGCCTTCTGCTGCTTGTTTCTTTGACCAAGATTTGGGGGAAGGCAGTCTTCTGTTCAGGTCCATAGCTTCAGGGTGTGAGGATCAGTGAGGAAGCATGCCCAGGCCACCAGGCTCCGACCCCAACCAACTTACTCTCTGTCCAAGCAGATGTTTCCACAATAGGTCCAGCAGCATGTAGAATTTGGAAGTAAACAGATGTGGAATTTAGTGCACCTTTTTTCACAGAACATTGGTGGAGGCTGTACCCAGCATTGTTCAATGGCTTTTGCTTCATCTGGAATTGAGGTGGTAGAAGCAGGCTGGGACTATCTACCGACATCTTAGAGAAGAAACCTTTCTCAAGCCTAACAAACCCTTCTGGAAGCTGAGCTCCAAGCCACATGCAAGCTATTTCTCTACCTTTCAAGTAAACCCCTTCCTGTATCTCCTCTAATTCCAGCCGGTGTCCCCTCACAGGAGAATACCCTTGCAAGACATGCCTTCTCTCTTTCTGCATGTCCTCACAGCATTGTGGACCTCTGGGCCCTCTCTGAGCTCCCTAAAGATAGGACCTGGGACACCCTTAACACATATGACATCACCCCACCAAATCTATTCTCATGTAACTTTAGATTTCAGGGCCTGCAATATCTTTAGCTCCAATTTCCACACCCAATTTGCATAGCAGGACACTGAGCCAAGGGAGAAAAGAAACCTACTTTTCTCCCTTTCTCTTTGTCTTCCCTAAGGATTCACCCTCTCCCCTACTTCGTCTTTCACTAACTCCTAAGCTTCCCTCTAAGTCACTTCCTTGTTTCCGTTTTCTTGTCATATGGCCCCTTATTTGTCGGCTTTTTTTTTTTTTTCAAATTCTAAAAGATTCTTCCCCTCAAACTAAATGAATGTATTAAATATTACCCTTTTCATATTCATCAAAGGCACAGCCAGGGAGGCACAGAGGTTCTGAAAATATGGGCAGGGAGGGAAGCCCTGGGATGGTGTTTTCTCTACCAAAACTCATCTGACATTGGAAAATATTATTTCCTGCTAGCTTATGGAATGTAGACAAAAGCTCTCTTCCTTTGTCATATATCCATTATTGCTTTCAGAGCTGGGAGAGTTTGCTTGAAGGGACCCCAGATTGGGAATGTCCAATCTAATCTCCTTGGACGTCTCTGCTGAAAAAGGGCTCTGATCCTCTACAGGGTGATCCCAGAAACATGAGACCTGAACCAGTTATGCCAGGTGTCCCAGGACTGGGCCCAGCACCCCCCTCCTCCCTTACCACACTACCTACGAGAATATTTGTTCCAGAGGCCTCCCAGGACAGGCAGAAGCATCATAACCACATGAAGGAGCAGGAAGAGGAGAACCCAGGACCTCATGGCACTCTCTGTCTGTATCAGGTTCAACGCGGGCAGAAGACAGTCCTTTCAATGATGCTGGGTAGAGAAGGGGACAAGTAAAAGAGGATAGTAAAGAGAGACAAAGTTCTTGTGAATGTTGTATTCTTCTTTCTCCTACTTTTCTTTTTCACTCTTTGGCTCCAAACAATGTATCAACTCCCAAGCTGGGCATTAGCTTCTCCAAGGCCTCTTCCCCATGTCATATCACACACCCCTTCCTTTGCGAAACAATACTTTTTTAAAAGTATATTGCTCTTTGCTGATTAAAAACACAATAATTCTTCAGACTGTACAATTTGTAAAATAGGACAACAAAAGGACAAAGAGGAAATGGGTAAATGTTAGTAATTCCACCACCTGGAGATAACCAGTATAGTGCACAACTTTATGTTACATTGTATTTGTTACTTTTATGAAATTGGAAACAGAACACTTTGTGTTCTGATTTTTTATTTAAAACATATGTAACAGGATATTATGCAAGTTTCAGTCAAGACTCTAAGACAAATCGCCAGAATGATTCCAAAGTGAGTTATGAGATGGATCACTTAGCAGGATTTAGAAAAAGGTGGTAGCCAAGAACTAAATAACCTTCAATCACATAGAGGATCCAGAGTTGAAGGAAATAGGGCTTTTGAAGGGGGTTTTATTGGTAAAGTCTTTGCTCAAGGCAGCAGAAATGCTTCCTTTCAATTCTGAGTCGAGAAAGGGCTTTACAATACTACACATAGAGCTTATGGTGTGTCCCCAGGAGTTTGTGGGGTCTGCGTGGTTGTGGAGGAGTTCATTTATTCATTCATTCATTCAACAAATACTAAATGCCTACTGCATTCCAACTTCTAGTTACTGGAATATAGTGGTGAGCAAAACAGACAACAATTCTCACATTCGTTGAGCTGACATTCTAGTTGCGGAGACAGAAATCAAACAAGATAAATAAGGAAATACCTAGATGGGAGTAACTGCTAAGGAGGAAAAAAGAAAAAACAAAGCAGAGGAAAACAGAACAGCTTGCTGACATCTAGCAGCTGGTGAGTGGGAGGAGCTGGGCCAGGGGAAGAGAAGATTAAGGACCATTCAAACTCCTCAGCCCTCTCCCATCTGCCCCTTTCATCCTCTTGTCTGCTGCTTTACTCTCCTGAAACCATATAGGAAGGAAAATAAAAGAGACACAGAAAAGAGTAAAATTCTGATTTCATGAATTACACCGTAACAAAGCAGCAATTCTACCTTTCCCTGAAAGTCTTTACTATTTGTTTCCAAACTAGCTGAAGAGGCTCTTCTCTGCTGTCCAATATGGTAGCCACTAGGCACATATGACTATTTAAATCAATTTAAATTAAATTAAAAATTCAGTTATCTGTCATTCTAGCCACATTTCAAGCACTCAATAGCCACAGGTAGCTAGTGGCTATCATATTGGATGGTGCAGATGTAGGACACTTCTACCATTGCTGAAAGCTCTACTGGACAATATTGCTATAGATGAATCACCGAAAATTCCTGTTTGTAGCAGTGTAGTACTAGAGGTAATTGAAAGGAGCAGAATTTTTCAAAGGGTGGGGGCACAAAACTCATTCTTCTCTTGGCATATGTGAAATTTGAAAGTTGGAAAAATACAAGTTTCAAGTACTTGAATCAGCACTGACTTTTAGGCTAATTGGTTTTAGTACTTGAGAAGAAGCAAGAATAGATTAGAGAGAGAAAGAAACGAGGAGAGTAGTCCCTAAATTGCCAAAGATCAGATATTTGGGGGCTTCCTCTATTAAATGGTTATACCTGCTTTCCAAACTTGCCCTTTCAGAACTCATGTCCCCACCAGCTTGCCTTGGAGCAGCTTGATGAAGGAAAATTGCCAATGTAAGATGTTGAGACTTCATTTACCACTTGATAATATTTATATGAAAGGATGCAACTTAAATGGTGAGGCTTCAGGCCAAGGGAGAACTATCTTTGAGCATGGTGTTTCCAGATACCCTGCAAATCACTGACATTCTTCCCACAGGAAAGCAGTTGGCAGTGGCAGAATACCCTGTCCTTGATCCCAAGGCCCAGAGCGTTCTGATCCTGTGAAGCCATCAACACATAGCAAGATACATGGAGATGCAACTGCTCTGTTTTCTACTTACAAGTGGGGATATGAGTGATGAGGTAACTGGGGTGCAGGTGGGCATGGACTGGGATGGGCCTTTGGATTCCTGGTATCTCTGCTTGGCACAGAGAGGAAGGAAGCGTGGTACACAATGATAGGAATGCAATAAATCCAAGAAGTGGTTTACAAGAGGCTATTTACTTGTACTCAAAAATATAATCCTAGACCCAAGTTTCCCATAGCTTTGAAAACTGTTAATTTATAAGACCCCACTTTGGGCCTAATTTTCTGAGTTCCTTACTTGCTCCCAAAGGGTGTTTGGGATTTTGGATTGTCCAATCCCCTTCTTCGCCCACCTCAGGTGTACTGGAAATTCCCAGAGAAGAGACACATCCTCATGCCCAGTCTAGATACTTCTCACCCACAAAGTTCTAGGTGAATTTCTTGATTATCCTGAGAGAGTGTGGGATCATGAAAAGGTAGCCGGGCATCATAACGACACAGAAACATTGCTGCCATCAAAATTCAAAATCCCTGGCTTTCCAGATATGGTTAAAGAAGAAAGTACTAGATTTAGTCAGGATAGCTGGTACCCTTTTCATCTCTAACCATTTTACCCATTGGACCTCAGACAGATCATATCACCTCTTTCTGTTTCCTCATTTGAACAACAGGGATCATAATCCCCACCTCACAGGAATAGTGTTGACACGATCTGGGCAGGGATCTCATCCAAGCAAGCCACAAATGAAAGCTCATAGCTCAGGACACTTACCCTCACCTACCTCTGAAGGTGGCTGGATCGGAGGTGCAGTAATTGGCTGACAGTCCTTTCTTCTGGCCTCTGGGAATGGAGTGGGTGGGGCTGGAACAGGGTGCAGAAAGCAGAAAAACAAAGTTCAAAGGCTTATAACATAATGATGACAGTTGTTGTGGAAGAGTTTTAAGTTCTGCCCAGGAACTACATATTGGCCACATCACAGGCTCTGCTTTGATACTCATCCGTCCAGAAGTACTGCATTTTCTGTGATGCAGGCAGCAGCTCCTCCTAAGCTGGGAAGAACATTGTGCACCTGGGTTGTGGCCAGGGTGTCCCCTCGTCCCAGGACCTAAGGTCCATGTCCCTAGAGTCTTTATCTGATCCATCTGAGTCCATCCATCGGTAAGAAGTTAAGGACAAAGTCTGTGTATTTATTTTCCTTTGATTATTGTGTGCCCTATTCTAGGCTCCACCTTTCTGTGTATCGATTCACCTTTGTGAATAAAAACATTCACCATTATCTCCCACCCAGTGCCGTGTGGCTTTCATGTAAAGAAAAAGAGATGGAATAGAAAGCACTACATTTCTAATATTTATCTGTTTTCCTGTGTGTAGCTCTGGTTCATTTATTTTCACTGCTGTATCATAATCCTTTCAGTGATTAGACAACAATTTGTTTATCTATTCTCCTGAAGAACAATTTTCCTCTGTCTTAATTTTTTTTCTGCCAGTGTCTTAGTGTTGCCAGTAATTTGTCTATGTTGCTAAGCTTTTCAAAGTATCAGCTCATGGGATTTTGTCTATTTTGTCTATTTTCTTTTTTTTTTTTTTCATCTCATGGACCTTCTGCATTTATCATTCTTCTCCCTTTCTTTTTCTTTAAGTTTCATCTGTTGCTCTTTATCTGACTTCTAGAGCTTGTTGTTGATGTTTATTCCCTTCTGATGAAAGTAATTAAAGTATTAAATTTACTTCTCATGCTCTACCTCTAGATTTAGGTATGTAAATATAGTTAATGCCATTCAATTTAAGTATTTTCTAATTTCCAGTAAAATAACCATATATTACTGAGTAGTGTGATTGTTTCTTAGATAGAGGAGAGTAAACAAATGCTTTCAGTATTGATTTCCTGTTTTGTTGCATTTTGGAAAGAAAACATTGTATAATGTTGATTATTTGACTTTTTTGAGGCTTTCTGTGTAGCCTAGCACATGATCAATTATTGGACTGGCCCAAGTATGTTTGAAAAAGAATGTGGCTTTTAAAGTAATTTGAGCTGATTAATGGTGATATTCAAATCTATTTATTTGCATTACTTATTGATTTTCATTTATTGAGGCCATTTTCTTGATATATATACATTATATAAAGAGTTTCTTGTTCTTTTTCTTTTTTTTCCATTTGTTTTAGTTTGCCAGAACTGCTGTGACAAATACCTACTGTGTCTGTGTCCTGGTGGCACGATACGGCCATGAAGCTTTGAAGGCTTGAAGCCTGGCTCCAAGCAGTTTTTAGTGCAGCGGCTAGTGCACATCTTTGCTTTGAGGTTGCATATTATAAGATCGGGATGCTTGAAGACTGCAACCAAGGGTAAGTTTCCATAGGGGATTGGTGGAATATGGATGTAGTAGATCCTCAAGACCACCATGAGGCATGGAGGGTGCCTCCCAGGCTGGGACGGTGCTCCCTCCCTCTACGCATGGAAGACGCTGCTGCTTCCTCCCATCACTGGGGGAGTGGAATGTGCTCTGCCTTGGAAGGGCTCTTGTAAGTGAGGGTGCTGATGTTTAAGTTTCATTAATTTTATCATTAGATGGTAAATTTGCCTTTGGAGTCAAGCTCAAAATCTGTTTGCAAGTCAGATCTTGGGAACAGTGGTCTTATATTTATTACTTCCCAGTACCTTCCTTAAAGTGGACTGAGTAAAACCACATTTGTGGAGGCCTAGGGTGGTAAGCACACCATCTATTCTTCTTCATTCTACAAATGTGCACCTGGAGCACATCATATTCGGTCTCCGGAGACCAACTGTGGCTGAATTGTCTGTTGTCAGCTGATGATTACATAGGCTTAGGTTTAACCCATGAAGCTCTTCCTGGAGTCCAACATGAGGCTGCCATGGAGGGGGCTGTTCTCCTTACCACACCGTGATCCTGCTTTGAGAGCATTTGGAAGAACTTGTCTATTCTACCATGAATATGTGCACTTTTCTTGAGCAAATATTTAGGCTTACCTCATGCTTACTCTAAATTTTGTAACTATCATGTTCCCCTCTTTGGGCTGTTTGTACAAAAGCTTAGAGCCAATTTAGTGACATGTCACAGTGAGTGTCTAATACTCTGAGGCATTCATTTGTTGCACTAATCTCACTCATGACTCTATCTTACTTTCTTGTGCTTATTTCTCCTTTGCTTTGTTTTCCTTATATAAGCTAAATTTGTTTCTCTTCAGACTACGTATTAGAAATCTTGTCAAGCTTCCTAAATCCTTTCTGAAATGAAGTTGAACAACAATTTAAAAAATGAATAAAACCATAAACCAATTTGAACCCAGGCCTTCATATTAAATTAAATTTTTTTAATCCAAGACACTATGCTGTTTTTAAGGCAGAAAGGATGGGGTGGGGCTCTGGAGACACAAGGCTCCTCTTTGTTTCATTAGCATCATGGTTGGGTACTTGGGAACATCCTGTCCTTCCCCAAGGACTGAGAGGAGGTGGAGGGGGAAAGGTGGGAATTAAACACAGCAGGAGCCATCAAGAATTTAGGCCCCAGTGTAAAATAATAGTCTCAGCTCAGAGAAGATTTCTGCCATCTTTTCCCAAAAACATTAAGCAGGAGATTAGCTTCAACCCTTCTGGGTGTTTTTCTCACTGCTGAGGATACTTAGAACATACAGTAAGAGCAGGGCTGAGACCCCAGAAAGGACTATATCTCTGCCCTAGCCTTTATCCTGAAGGAGAGTTAGAATATTGTGGTGCTAGACTCTAGTTTAAGATTCAGAAAACCACAGTTGACTTCCCAATTCAGGTTTTCTCTTCTCCTCTCCCCAACACTGAGGGATCACTCACTAAGTGATGAGGAAAGGGTGATGGGATGTGGGACTATTTATGCTCTATGATGTGGAGAATTTTCTGGAAAGGAGGGTCCTGGAGGGTAAGTAGACACTTTGGGTTTGAGTCAGAGTTCAACAAAGCAGCCCCATTCAGTAAGTTGAGGGGGATATACTGATGAGTACCAGGAATCCACCCAAGCCTAGAGAGTTTATGTCTGGAGGGGGCGCCCAAGAAGCAAATGCAGTCGGGTCTTCATGGAACTCCAGCAGCTCCCGTTGCCAGTGCTCTCGATAAATCATCTTTCTCTCAGCACAAGGGTTCCTGGGTGAGTCTTGAATGCTGGAGTACGAAAGAAGATAGTGGGTAAAGTTCTGAAGCAAAACTGTGTGTGATTATGTGTGAGCACGTGCTACAGGTGGAGGAATTTTAAGTATTTGAGCACTGACACTGCAATATCAGGTCCTTTTCCCTCAGACTAATATGCTGAATCCATGGAAGTTGAGCCACGACTCCAAACAACTGTGTGATGTTACTTTCATGCTACACCTTCAGCTCTCAGAAGTTCACATAAGGAGATTGTGGTGGCCATAACTACAGCTTTCTGACCAACGAGGCAAGTGAGGGCACTTGTGCACACTCCAAGTAGGAATCTCCCAATAGCCAGAGCCCAGAGGCTGGGAAGCATAGGTTAGGTTATAAGGACCATGGATGAGGAGGCCAAGAGGTAAGAATTTGGTGTGGGGAGGGACTAGCATGACAGAAGGTCCAGGCATGGGACTTTTCTTTGATTTACAAATGAACAGAGGCATCTAGTGCCAATTGCTGGCAAAATTTCTCAAGAATTTTGATGGCACTTCCTAGTTTCTCTTCATGTTCTCTCCCATTAAAGCTGCTTTAGTTGTTATGTTGCTGCCCTTGAAGGTTCTGGAATTTCCAAACACATAACCCTCATCCCCTTATCCTAACATTTACTTTTAATGCATTTTCTCTACTTTTGTGCCCCTCATATATCATATGCTTAGGGTAAAGGAGGGAATTATTACCGAGGAGACCTCTGGACCTAGGGTGTTTTAGAAATTGTGCCACCCCTCCAAAAAAAAAAAACACTGTCTCATGAAGAATTGCAGCTCTCAAGAAGACTCTTAGATACACTCCAAGGATCTTGCTGTCTCTTATCACTGCACTCCTACTGCACACAGCCTGTATATTTTTCCCTTAAGGACTGAGCCCCTGGTTCTCTGAACTTTTTCCCATAATATATCTTATAGAAGCTCCCCACAACAAGTCACTAGAAGCAGAATGCTCAAGGGAAATTGTAAAAGGATCTAAGTGCATGAACTCCATGCAAATAAGGCCTTCCTGAACTCACTGCGATTTCTTTCTGCTCCTTGGTCACTGCAGGAGCAAGACATTTTATTTATTAATTTTATTTATGAGCCTAATTCTACTTGTTGACTTCTGATTAAATAGCTCCCTCCACCATTGTTCCCAAAGATTCCCTGGATTTACCTGATGGAAAGTTCTGCACTCAACTCCTTTTCTGGGTGTCCAATTTCCAGGGCCAGATTCCCTGACTGACTCCTGCATTAAAATTTTCTCGGACAACTCAGCCATGCTGACACATGGATGTACTTATCATTTATGTTTTGAATCAATGCTCACTTTTCCTAAAAATGTTCATCCTTCTTCATACTGCTACTATCCAGCATTCCTGCTAAAGTAGTCAACTTTTCATCTATCTTCACAGCCTTCTCTTGGAAGACATTTATCTAAGCTTTATATCTCATATACAATATTACCCTAGTGTATTAGAGTTCTCTAGCGAAACAGAATCAACACGGGATATCTATAAATATAAGATTTTATAAAAGTATCTCACGTAACTGTGGGTATGCACAAGTCCAGATTCTGTAGGGCAGGCAGCAAACTGGCAACTCCAATGAAAATGTTCAATGAACTCCTCAGGCAGCAAACTGGCAACTTCAATGAACATGTTTGATGAACTCCTCAAGAAACACTTCACTGGTTGGTCGAAGAAGTGAAGGTCCTCTATCTGTCTCGCTTAAAAGTCTTCAACTGATTGCATTAAATCCAGCTGATTGCATTCTCTCACTGTGAAAGACGCACCCTTCATTGATGTAATCAGCCACAAATGTCCTTGCAGTAATGGTTAGGCCAGTGCTTGCTTGACCAGACACCTGAGTACTATCACCTGGCCAAGTTGACACATGAACCTAACCATCACACCCAGATAGTTAGTAGCATAAAAAAAAATGGTCAATAAAATAGTATCATTTTAAGCTGACCTGATACATCTCTACTCTAGACATTTATGAATTGAATAACCCAGCAAGTACTCTGCCTCAGTCACATTAGGTTTGGCAGAGAGAGTTTGGGTGGGAAGGAAAATTTTCAGTCAGTGCCATTTCACCAATCTCTGTACAGAGAGAACAAGACTATAGGGGTTGTTTACTTGGAGAGGTTATTTGAGGGAGACATTTTTTAATAAGCAAACAACTCTCAGAAGTTGCAATGCAAGCTTGGGAATGTGGTCTTCATGGTTGTAAATGGTGTAGTTTGTGGATTCCCTGAGGGATGTATAAAAGATTTTATAAAGAGATTAGACTCTTTAAGTGGTATTAGCTAGGCTAGATGAAGAACAGTTTAAGTTACTTACAGCCATAACCCTATAGACAATGCACCCCTTTGAAAGCCAACTCTCCTTCTATTTCTCATTTCCCACCCTCCAACTAGTATTTCCTGGAATTGTCTACTGAATAAACTACTTACAGAAAGGCTGTTGCTATTTCTGGTCTAAAGTTCTGCTTCACCCTACCATTACTGGACAACTGCTTCAAATCTTGACAGTGGTATTGAACATAGACAAAGGGCATCCCAGAAGGGAACAGGGGCCCCATGGGTACAAGGTGCTAATGGGAGAAATGGCAAGAGCTTGGAGAAGGGAGTTTGGTTTCATTCAGGAAGATACCCTATCCTAGGGCAGGGAAGTTTGGGAAAATGATCTCTGGCTTCTCATATCCAGTCTACTGTCCTGTGTAATCGCTCATTCCTCATTAAATTCTTTGCAAGATAATCTGGAAAAGAGAAAAGCTAAATATTTATATATGCAGAGAAAATCATGTGAAATCTAAACATATCTCCTTAGCCATATATCTCACCATTGCATACCATGAACCCAAATTCAAATTTTTTTCAGGTGACTTACCATTTCACACATATGTGATGAGCTTTCTGGACTGTTGACTATGCTCCTTCTTCAGCCAGAGGCACATTTTACCCATTCTTCACTGAATAAAATGAAGTCCTGCTTATTCTTCAAGGTCCAGTCATAAGAAAATCTCCCCTGAAAAGTCTTTTCAACAACCCACAAGCAGAAGTAATTATTCATTTCTATTTTCTCCTAAGCTATCAAACACTATAATAGCATTTATCC
The DNA here is from genome assembly GCF_015220235.1 of Choloepus didactylus. Classification (NCBI taxonomy): domain Eukaryota; kingdom Metazoa; phylum Chordata; class Mammalia; order Pilosa; family Megalonychidae; genus Choloepus; species Choloepus didactylus. Next base: position 49,272,953 of record NC_051325.1, read on the forward strand.
TATTGCACCAGAATAAGAGTAGTCATATATGTAACCATGTGATCTTTGACTGAAACAATTCCTCATACACAGTGAGAGATTCACTTAGTTCCAGTTGAATTGAAGTGGGAAGTTTGTTTCAGTAAGCATCTATTGATAGGACAAAACTGAAATCCCCATCATAAGAGTTCCTAAATTCTAACAGGCCTAAGTATCTGACTCCTCCTTTTGGTTTCACCACATTCCCATTCCTCTCTTAGTTCTGCTCATTCTGCCTCCATTTTATTTCTTGCATTCAAGCTCTCATCACCATCTCCATGGCTGACACTCCCTTCACACTCCACTTCTTTCATATGATTTTTAAAGGATGGGGTATCAGAATCACCGCCTTCTTCCTTGTCCTTCTGTCTCCAGTCTCTTTTAGCTCCCCTCCATCCTACCCAGTACTTCTAGTATAACCTACATTGTTGATGTATCATCATTTTCTACAATTTACGTGTTATTCAGAGGGGGTGCTTGCAAAGTACCAGTATATAGGATGCATCATTCCTCTGTGGTATTTAAGTTAATCTCTCTCTTGTAAAACCATATCAAATCAATCTCATTATATGTCTACATCCTTCCAACGGCCTCCTGGTGGGCAGAATATTTCCTGGCTCCTTCACTTTGGATTTGGTCTGTGACTTGCTTTGTCCAAGGGATCTTAACAGGCTTGAAATGTGTTTCCAGGGTTGGAGTTCCTCCATTGTGCATCTGTATTTTGCCATGAGTAGATGGTGCCTCAAGAAAATGATGTTCTGAGAGAACCTAAGATGGCAGCTATGAGAGACAGGGCAAAAAAACACCTCTGTGAAAAATGCTAGGTGAAAGCCAGAAAGTGACCCAGAACACCAATTCCAGTGATGCACCAGATGAACAAGATCTGCTAAATCCACAGGGACCGTGCACTTGGTGAAACCAGGAGTCTGCATTCTGAAATGAGGGAGTAAGCTTGCTAAATATCTGGCAACCGCACTGCGGTGTGGGGAAACCATGGGTTGGCATTTGGAGGCAGACTGGTTCTTTTTTAAAAAACCCAAAAGAAGCTGCAAATACAGCAGTGAGAACCTCACAGTGAAGCGCAGCAGGAACGGGCAGTGCGAACGCCTCAATATCTGGCATGGAAGAAAGCCTTTTGCATGCCTGCTGCCAATTGTCTCGGAGTGAGGAAGGCAGAGGTGAGCCAAAAGGGGAAAAAGACCACGGCCCTTGCAGCCATCTTCCCGGCAGGCTGGGAACACTCCTGCCTGGCACAGGCGCCACAGCCCAGAGCCATGCCAAAAAACCCAGTGTGACAGGAAGTGTTTCCAGCAACACACACACACACTGCAATATCGGGCACCAACAATAGTCTTTCATGCACCCACAGCTAATTGTCCCAGAGCTGGGAAGACAGAGCGACGAGAAAAGGGGGAAATTAACACGTCCCGTTCAGCCATCCTTCCAGCAGGCTGGGAACGCACCTACATGGCCTGGCGGCCCAGAACTTGCCTTGAAGGATGATGCGCACTTGTGATGTAGCACAACCTTCCCTCAGCAGAGGCCCTAGAAGGGCACAGCTTGGAAGAGGGACTCACTTGGAAATCCCAGGGTCCAAACCCCAATACCAAGGACTTGTGGGTCAGTGGCAGAGACAATCTGTGGCGAGACTAAAAGGAAGGTTTAGACTCTTTCAACAGCCTTAAATCTCCAGGAACACCTGGGAGGTTTGATTATTAAAGCTGCCCTCCCTCCCTAACCACTCAGACATGCACACCTCACATTCAGGATGGACAGCACCAACAATACACCCAAACTTGGTGCACCAATTGGACCCCACAAGAACCAGATCCCTACATACCACAAAGACAAAGTTGGGAAGAACTGACTTGAGGGGAATAGGTGACTTGCAGATGCCATCTGCTGGTTAGTTAGAGAAAGTGTAAGCCACCAAGCTGTAGATCTAGCAAATTAGAGATTAGCCTTTGAATAATTCTACATATCCTAAAAGAACCCTATCAAGTAAAGCAAATGCCAAGAGGCCAAAAATAGCAGAAAATTTTAAAGCATATGAAAAAAACAGATGATATGGATAACCCAAACACCCAAATCAAAAGATCAGAGGAGACACAGTACTTGGAGCAATTAATCAAAGAACTAAAGACAAACAATGAAAACATGGCACAGGATATAAAGGACATGAAGAAAAGCATGGCACAGAATATAGAGGACATGAAGAAGACCCTAGAAGAGCATAAAGAAGAAATTGCAAGAGGAAATAAAAAAATAGATGATCTCTTGGAAATAAAAGAAACTGTTGACCAAATTAAAAAGATTCTGGATACTTATAGTACAAGACTAGAGGAAGCTGAACAACAAATCAGCGACCTTGAGGACCACAGAATGGAAAATGAAAGAACAAAAGAAAGAATGGGGAAAAAAATTGAAAAAATCGAAATGGACCTCAGGGATATGATAGATAATATAAAATGTCCAAATATAAGACTCATTGGTGTTCCAGAAGGGGAAGAAAAGGGTAAAGGTCTAGGAAGAGTATTCAAAGAAATTGTTGGGGAAAACTTCTCAAATCTTCTAAACACCATAAATACACGAATCATAAATGCCCAGTGAACTCCAAATAGAATAAATCCAAATAAACCCACTCCAAGACATATTCTGATCAGACTGTCAAATACTGAAGAGAAGGAGCAAGTTCTCAAAGCAGCAAGAGAAAAGCAACTCACCACATACAAAGGAAACAACATAAGACAGTAGTGACTACTCAGCGGACACCATGGAGGTGAGAAGGCAGTGGCATGACGTATTTAAAATTCTGAGAGAGAAATTTCCAACCAAGAATACTTTATCTAGCAAAGCTCTCCCTCAAATTTGAGGGAGAGCTTAAATTTTTCACAGACAAACAAATGCTGAGAGATTTTGCCAATAAAAGACCTGCCCTACTTCAGATACTAAAGGGAGTCCTACCGACAGAGAAAGAAAGAAAGGAGAGAGAGAGATAGTGAAAGGTTCAGTACTAAAGAGATTCAATATTGGTCCATTAAAGGATAATAAGAGAGAGAGGGAAAAAATATAGCTGACAAACATAAAACAAACGATAGGATGGCTAATTCAAGAAATACCTTCACAGTAATAACGTTGAATGTAAATGGATTAAACTCCCTAATCAAAAGATATAGATTGGCAGAATGGATCAAAAAATATGAACCATCAATATGTTGCATACAAGAGACTCATTGTAGACACAGGGACACAAAGAAATTGAAAGTGAAAGGATGGAAAAAATATTTCATACAAGCTACAGCCAAAAGAAAGCAGGAGTAGCAAGATTAATCTCAGATAAAATAGACTTTAAATGCAAGGATGTTATGAGAGTCAAAGAAGGCCACTACATACTAATAAAAGGGGCAATTCAACAAGAAGAAATAACAATCATAAATGTTTATGCACCAAATCATGGTGCCACAAAATACATGAGACAAACACTGGCAAAACTAAAGGAAGCAATGGATGGTTCCACAATAATTATGGGAGACTTCTACACATCACTCTTTCCTATAGATAGATCAACCAGACAGAAGACCAATAAGGAAATTGATAACCTAAACAATCTAATAAATGAATTGGATTTAACAGACATATATAGAACATTACATCCCAAATCACCAGGATACACATTCTTCTCTAGTGATCAGAGAACTTTCTCCAGAATAGACCATATGCTAGGACATAAAACAAGCCTCAATAAATTTAAAAAATAATGAAATTATTCAAAGCACATTCTCTGACCACAGTGGAATACAATTAGAAGTCAATAACCATCAGAGACTTAGAAAATTCACAAACACCTGGAGGTTAAAAATGAAGGGAGATGAAAACATTCCCGGATAATCAAAAGCTGAGGGACTTCATCACCAGTAGATCAGTCCTATAAGAAAGGCTAAAAGGAAGGGACACTAAACAATTGACTGAAACCACATGAAGAAATACAGATTTCCAGTAAAGATCACCTGGTAAATATAAATACTAATACTACTGTATTTTTGATTTGTAACTCCACTATTTACCTCCTACAGGATCTAAAATACTTAGAGTGTAATGATAAATCAGTGGTTTTGGACTCAATGTAAAATATGTAATTTTTGACAAGAACTACATAAAGGTGGGGGAATGGAGGAGTATAGGAACATAGTTTATGTGTCCTATTGAAGTTAAGTTGGTGTCAAAGAAAACAAGATTGTTATAGATTTAGGATGTTAAATTTAAGCCCCATGGTAAACATAAAGAAAGTATCAGAGAACATGATCATAGAGATGAGAAGTAGAGTATCGGTTATGAGAAGTGGGGGAAGGGGCAATGGGGAGTTAATAAGAAATGAGTGTAGGGTTTCTGTTTGGGGTGAAGGGAAATTTCTACTAATGGATGGTGGGAAGTTGATGGCATTGCAACATTGTGAATGTGATTAATCCCACTAAATGGAATGCTTGGGAGGGGTTGGAATGGGAAGATTTATGCTGTATCTATGTTTCCACAATTGAAAAAAAAGACAGTCTAAATAGATAATGACAATTAAATGCCATAGATGATCGTGGATGAGATCTAAGAATAGAGGAGAAAAGGTTCAAAAGGACACAAGTGGGACATAAGAAAAAAATGAAATATAGACTGTAAGCTATATATCAATGTTAAATTCCTCAAATTTCTTAACTACACTTAATGTGATTACATAAATGAATATTCTTGTTCATAGGAAATGTATATGTGAATTATATTATTTGTTCAAGGATGTGTGCAACTTTCTCTCATATGTTCAGAAGACAGAGCAATAGATGATGGATCATAGGGAGGGAAAGAAAGAAATGGTAAAGTAACAAAATATTAAAGTTGGTAGATTGGGGTATCGGTGGAGGGGGGTTGGAGTTCTGTGTATAGGGTTTGTATTATTTTGCAACTGTCCTGTGAGTTTGAATTTATTTCAGAATAAAAATTAAAAAAAAAGAAATTGACGTTCCAAGGAGAAAGAAAACTACATGGATGAAAAGCAGATCCAACCCACAGCCTGAAGACAAGCTCAGCCAAACCTAGTTTAGAGTAACTGAACATCTGCAGATGTGTGAGAGAAAAATAAATGCATATTGCTGCTTGCCATTGACATTTTCAGGTTTTGTTTCTTTCCTACTCAGCAAAAGCTGACTAAACTGCCTGTGGAATAAATTCCAAATTAAGCGCTATCAATATACCCAATATAAAATAAGAGGAGACTATAGGGAAGGAAAAAAGGAGAAATCAATAATATACATACTTAGAGAGCATATAATTATATTTGCAAACATGCATGATGCAGCAAAGGAAGAAAATAAGACAGTCATCTTTTCTGATCAGTAAGTCATGGCTGGTATTTATGACTTTTTTCCCTCCCTACCCTTCCATATTCACTTTGCTTTCAGCCAACAACTCAGCATCTTGTGTAATTTATCCAACAGGACGATCCAAATCCTCCTTTCTGAGGCACATGCTCTTGATGGTCCTGTCTGTATGGGTTGCTGCAATCTTCTATTACACTGGACATGATACCCTAGAAGGTTCCTATGTTCTAGGTCTAATTCCTGCTTCCACTGTTTAGCAGAAGTCCTATTTCGCCTTTGTAAAGATTATTGATCACTGCAGCTAACAAGGTTACCTTTCTTATTTTGTCTGTGACATGAGGTGTCTGAAATGGCCACTTGGCAGTCTTGTCCTGTTATCCAGGTACAATTTCTGTGACACTTGTTGACAGCATCTATCCTGGGATAAAACAAAAACTAAACAGGTAGATCCTGTAGCCGTTCGTGGGGAACATGCTTGGAGACTTTGAGGAAATGCTTGTGGTCAAACAGAAGAGAAACTGGGTGTGAGGGGTCTTTGAGAAGATATTCTGTCTATCCGTTCACAAGGCATATCCATAGCCAGTCCATCACCTCTGAGGGACATTTCTCTTTTCCAGACTGCAGCATTCCCTCATGGATGAAGCTCTCTGCCTCATCCACTCCTTCATAGCTGCCCTTGAGAGCACACTGGAGCCCCCAGCTGGCAGCCTTTTTTTCAATATAACATATATACATAGAAGTGATAGCTTTCCAGGTGCAATTTAACAAGTAGTTAGAGCGCAAATTTCAAAGAATGTTATGGGTTACAGTTCCACAGTTTCAGTTATTTCCTTTCATGAAATATAACATATATGCAAAAAGGTAATAACTTTCAAAGTACGATTTGACAAGTAGTTATATAGGAAATTTCCAAAATTGTTATGAGTTACAACAACATAGTTTCAGTTATTTCCTTATTGTGAGATATCACATATATACACAAAGGTGATAACTTTCAAATTTTAATTTAACAAGTAGCTATAGAGCAAATTTCAAAGAATGCTGTGGGTTATAGTTCTACCATTTCAATTCTTCCCTTCTAACTACACTAATACCCTAGCAACTAAGAAGAAGAAAACTACATAGAGATTCAGGATTCATAATCCTTTGCTAAATTCCGTCTTATCTGTTGCCCCGCGTTCCTCTAGTTTAATCACTTTCACGATCTTCAGGGATGTCTGGGCAGTGACCACCCTAACTTGTTCACGTTGAAAAGGTGTGTCAACATTATGGGAAGAAGGGACACATCCAGTTGATGTACTTGAAGAGGCTGTTGTCTCTGGGTTTTAGGACTTAGCTGGCATAGAAGTTCTGTGGAAGATTTAAGCTTCTGAAGAATAAACTTAGTGAGTGAAACTTTTATAGAGTCTCAGATAGGGATCCAGGCTTTCTTTAGGGTTTTCGGGACTACTGTGGCCATTTGGCATAACTAGCTGAAGCTTGCGTAGGAGTAACCTTCATGACAGCCTCTTGACTCTATTTGAATTCTCTTAGCCACTGAAACCTTATTTTCTTGCCCTTCTTTTCCCCCTTTTGGTCAAAAAGGCATTCTCAACACCTTGATGCCAGGGTAAGGCTCATTTCCGGAATCCACATCCCAAGTCACCAGGCAGACTTATTCACCTGGGGGGATGGGGTCCTGTCCCACGCTGGGGGGAGGGTGATGAATTTATTTGCAGAGTTGGGCTTAGAGAGAGAAAATCCACATTTGAGCAACAAAAGAGTTTCTCTGGAGGTGACTCCTAAGCATTATTATAGGTGGGCTTAGTCTCCCCTTTACAACCATAAGTTTCACAAGGTCAAGGGCTTGAATTACAAAGTAGGAGGTTCCCAAGTTCACATAACATATGTTATGTCCATGATAATCCATCCGTATCTCACATTATCAGCACTTAGTTGTATAATCCTCATCACTCTCCATTTTAAACAATTCTTATGACCCAAAACACCCCATAGCTCTTTTCAGCCCTTAATTATTTGTCCCTAGTATATGTGTGGTAGTAGTAAGGTATTTCTATTAATAATAGTCCCTAGTATGCATTAGGTGGATTTTTCCCATATACCATTCTGTTGTCACTCTCTGTACTAATGTCATACCCTAGAAATATATCATGCAAAAACCTATCTATATTTGTAGTGCTGATCTATGGGATATATGCCTTTAAACAACCCCCTTTCAATCCTATTTGCCTTCAGTGCAGCTCTGATACTTATAATCCCATTAACTAATAATCATCACCCCTATCCATTCCCATACCTTGAATTCACCCTAATTAAAATATCTGAACATATTACATTATCATTCCCCCTGCACTAGCTTCTGACTATCACTAGGTCCCCAATATTCTACCTTATGAGACATTGATTTTACATTGTTCAGGGAGTTCACAGTAGTGGTAACATACAATATCTCTCCTTTTGTGTCTGACTTATTTCACTCAGCATTGTATTTTCAAGATTCATCCATATTGTCATATGTTTCAGGACCTTGTTCTTTCTTACTGCTGCATAGTATTCCGTCATATGTATATACCACATTTTGTTTATCTACTCGTCTTTTGAAGGACACTTGGATTGTTTCCAACTCTTGGCAATTGTGAACAATGCTGCTACGAACGTTGGTGTACAAATGTCTGTAGATCCTATTTTGTAATGTCTTTATCTGGTTTTGGTATCAGAGTGATATTAGCTTCACAAACTGACTTAGGTAGTGTTCCTTTTTCTTCAATTTTTTGAAAGAGTTTAAGCATGAATGGTATCAATTCTTTTTGGTGAAAGTTTGGTAAAATTTGCTTTCAGATCTTCAGCGTATACACTGAGAAATGGAATTGCCAGATCATAGGGTATTTCAATATCTAGTTTTCTGAGAAACTGCCAACTGTCTTCCACAGTGACTATACCAATTATACATTCCCACTAGCAATGATAGGAGTTCCAATTTCTCCACATCCTCTCCAGCACTTGTTTCCAGTTTAATGGCAGCTATTCTTTTTTTTTTCATTTTTATTGAGATTATTCAGATACTATACAATTATCCAAAGAGCCAAAGTTTACAATCACTTGCCCCTGCGTACCCTCATACAGCTGTGCATCCATCACACTTAATTTTTGTTCAATTTTTAGAAACTTTTCATTACTCCAGACAAGAAATAAAGTGAAAGATGAAAAAAGAAAAAAGGAAAAGGAAACTCTAAACCTCCCCTATCCCTAACCAACCCCCCTCAATTGTTGACTCCTAGTATTGATATAGTACGTTTGTTACTGTTTATGAAAAAATGTTGAAATACTACTAACTGTAGTATATAGTTTGTAATAGGTATATAGTTCTTCCCTATATGCCCCTCTATTATTAACTTCTAATTGTATTGTCATACATTTGTTCTGGTTCATGAAGTGATTTCTAGTATTTGTACAGTTGATCATGGACATTGCCCACCATAGGATTCAGTTTTATACATTTCCATCTTTTGACCTCCAACTTTCCTTCTGGTGACATATATGACTCTGAGCTTCCCCTTTCCACCTCATTCACACACCATTCGGCGCTGTTAGTCATTCTCACATCTTGCTACCAACACCCCTGTTCATTTCCAAACATTTAAGTTCATCCTAATTGAACATTCTGCTCATACTAAGCAAGAGCATCTACATTTCTTCCACAAGGCAGGAGGGAGAGTCAAAGAAGGTAGAGAGGCAAAAAGAAAGAGGAAACAAAAAAAATGACAGCTAGGAAGCAGCAAAAGGAAAAATAACCTTAAATCAAAGTAGAATAAAGAATCAGACAATACCACCAATGTCAAGTGTCTAACATGCCTCCCCTATCCCCCCTCTTATCTGCGTTCACCTTGGTATATCACCTTTGTTACATTAAAGGAAGCATAATACAATGATTCTATTAGTTACAGTCTCTAGTTTATGCTGATTGCATCCCTCCCCCAATGCCTCCCCATTTTTAACACCTTGCAAGGTTGACATTTGCTTGTTCTCCCTCGTAAAAGAACAGATTTGTACATTTTATCACAATTGTTCAATACTCTAGATTTCACCAAGTTATACAGTCCCAGTCATTATCTTTCCTCCTTTCTTGTGGTGTCTCACATGCTCCCCATCTTTCTCTCTCAACCGTATTCATAGTTACCTTTGTTCAGTGTACTTACATTGTTGTGCTACCATCACCCAAAATTGTGTTCCAAACGACACACTCCTGTCTTCTATCACCCTGTAGTGCTCCCTTTAGTATTTCCTGTAGGGCAGGTGTCTTGTTCACAAAGTCTCTCATTGTCTGTTTGTCAGAAAATATTTTGAGCTCTCCCTCATATTTGAAGGACAGCTTTGCTGGATACAGGATTCTTGGTTGGTGGTTTTTCTCTTTCAGTATCTTAAATATATCACACCACTTCCTTCTTGCCTCCATGGTTTCTGTTGAGAGATCCGCACATAGTCTTATTAAGCTTCCTTTGTATGTAATGGACTGCTTTTCTCTTGCTGCTTTCAGGATTCTCTCTTTGTCTTTGACATTTGATAATCTGATTATTAAGTGTCTTGGTGTAGGCCTCTTCATATCTCTTCTGTTTGGAGTACGCTGCGCTTCTTGGATCTGTAATTTTATATCTTTCATAAGAGATGGGAAATTTTCATTAATTATTTCCTCTATTATTGCTTCTGCCCCCTTTCCCTTCTCTTCTCCTTCTGGGACACCAATGATACGTACATTATTGTACTTTGTTTCATCCTTGAGTTCCCGGAGACGTTGCTCATATTTTTTCATTCTTTTCTCCATCTGCTCCTTTTCGTGTAGGCTGTCAGGTGTTTTGTTTTCCAGTTCCTGTGTGTTTTCTTCTGCCTCTTGAGATCTGCTGTTGTATGTTTCCATTGTGTCTTTCATCTCTTGTGTTGTGCCTTTCATTTCCATAGATTCTACTAGTAGGTTTTTTGAACTTTTGATTTCTGCCGTATACATGTCCAGTGCTTCCTTTACAGCCTCTATCTCTTTTGCGATATCTTCCCTAAACTTTTTGAATTGATTTAGCATTAGTTGTTTAAATTCCTGTATCTCAGTTGAAGTGTACGTTTGTTCCTTTGACTGGGCCGTAACTTTGTTTTTCTTAGTGTAGGTTGTAATTTTCTGTTGTCTAGGCATGGTTTCCTTGGTTATCCAAATCAGGTTTTCCCAGACCAGAACAGGCTCAGGTCCCAGAGGGAAGAAATATTCAGTATCTGGTTTCCCTGTGGGTGTGTCTTAGAAAATTGCTCCACCCTTTGATGCCTCAGGTCACTGTGCTTTTCTGCCCAGCAGGTGATGCCTGTTAGCCTATAATTCTTGACTGGTGTGAGGAGGTATGGCCGTGTTCCCCCAGGCTCTGGGGTCTGGTTCTGAATGGAAAGGGCCCCACCCTTTTCCTCCTAGAGAAGACAGAGCTCCCAGGTGGAGGTCATTAGCATTTCAGTGGTCTCTCTCTCTCTGCTTGTGCTGTATCCAACCTTCCAGGAGTCACAGCCCTGGAAACTGAAAATGACTGGGGCTTTCTCCCCTGAGCCAAGAAAGAAACAGATAGTCCCCTTCAGACCCAGTCCAAGGCGACCCTCCGGCTCTCCCAGGTCAGTCGTCACCCAAAGCCTCTGTCTGTTTTTTGGGGCTGCGTACCTGTAGTGAGCAGTTCACACTCGCTACTTAAAACCCCAGTTGGAGCTCAGCTGAGCTGTATTCGCTTGCTGGGAGAGAGCTTCTCTCTGTTACCACGAGGCTCCGCAGCTCGGGCTATGGGGGAGGGGGTCTCCCAACCTGGTTCCACAGGTTTTACTTACAGATTTTATGCTGTGTTCTCGGGCATTCCTCCCAATTCAGGTTGGTGTATGATGACTGGATGGTCTCGTTTGTCCCCCCGCAGTTATTCTGAATTATTTACTAGTTGTTTCTGGTTTTTTGTAGTTGTTCCAGGGGGACTACTTAGCTTCCACTCCTCTCTATACCGCCATCTTGCCCCTACTCGGCGGCTATTCTTATTGGTGTGAGATCGTATCTCATTGTGGTTTTGATTTGCATTTCCTTAATAACTAGTGAAGATGAACATTTTTCATGTGTTTTTTAGCCATTTGTATTTCCTCATCAGAAGAATGCCTCTTCATATCTTTTGCCCATTTTATAATTGGCTGTTTGTACTATTATTGTTGAGTTGTAGGATTTCTTTACGTGTGCAGGATATCAGTCTCTTATCAGTTTCCCTATCCTACCAGCAGGTGGCACTCTTGAGCCGCCTTTTACTCTTAAGTCGGTCTTCCCTGAACTTCTCCTGTGCACTGGGCAGGGTCCAAACCAGGTGGGCAACCAATCAGTGCACCCGTTCTCCACGTGCGCTGGGGACTGCCTGCCCTGGGGCTGTGATGGGGGCCCTGTGCAGTTTGGCAGGGGGTCCACTCAAGGGCACCCTCTAGTGCAAATGTGCCCCGCTCCCTGCCTGCAGTGAGCCACAAGACTCAGGGGTGTGGGAGGGGCTCCTGATGCCTCCATATGGTGCCCTTTCCTATCCCCGCTTCTTGCCAGTGTACACCCCAGATTTTTGTGGGGGGAGAGTAAATGCTGCCTCCTGGGTTCCCTCACAGGAGCTCCTGGCCATATGGCTGTGGAGGATCACCTCCCTAGCTAACTGTCAAGGTGGGTGCACAGGAGTGGAGAGCCACTACTCACTCCCTTGTCCAGCAGCTCTCTCACCACAGCCAGCCCCCAGAGGCGGTCCCGGCCAAACTCACCCTATCCCTTGAAGCTCAGTCTCCCCATGTTTTTTGTTTTTTTGTTGTTGTTGTTTTCTACATGCCCACCACATACTGTAGGGGTCCCCCTATGGCCAGTCACATCCCAAAGCCTCAGACCTGGGCATCCTCCGTCCCCTTTCTAGTGTCTTTCACGGAGGAGAAGCCCACTCTGTCTCCTCCATTCCACCGTCTTCCCGGAAGTCTTACTAATCCTTTCTAGTTGTCTCAACCCTGGCTACCTTCTCTGATATTTCCTTGGCTCAATGAAGACTCATGCAACCTTCCCTTTTTAGACTCTGGAAGGAAAGACATCTCCCTTTGCTTCTCTCCATTTAGGAAGCAATCTCCATGCCTCCCAACTTCAGGGGACATGTCTCTGTCCCTTCCAAGCACTCTCATACTCTACTTGGACAGCAGCATGGTAGGGGCCTCAGGTTTCTACAGCTGCATCAGCAGGGGTCTGGAATGTCAGCCATCCCTCCTGGCAGGAGATCCCACTCCCCTGTGAATAGTTGACTCTCTCAAAGCCCCTTCCCTGCTTGGTGGAGGGAACCCAGCACTCCATCAACTGTAGCTTCCCTTTCAAAAATATCTCCATGAATCCTCCTCTCTCTAAAAAAACTCTAACCTTCTCTTTGTCAGACTGAAGATGGTGGATGGTCATTGGATACTCTGGTCATTTCTTAAGTCCTTCCTCTACATGTGTTTAATGGTTCTCTTTAGAATGAATGGATACTCATTAATGATTCTCTTAGCTTTGAAGTCTCAGCTAAAATTTATGAGACAACTGAAAAAGTCTCATTGCACAGTCTGTCACACACACAAATTTTAATACTATGGATCTACCATATTTTATATAAGTAGTCTCTTACTGGTAAACATTATCATTATTTTAAATATTTTGCATTCATAAATAGTATGAACATCTTTGTCTGCATCACTATTTCATTGGTATATCTTTCTAGACACGATCTTCGTTTCATGTGATGCCTATGGGTCTTCCAATTTCAACACTCACCCAATACCCTAAAAACACAGGCCTATTTCTGAATCATCCTTAGTTCCTTCAGTTGGAAAATCCTTATAGGGAGTGGACTTTTGTGTGTCACTCATTCCCACAGAAGACAAGCTCAAGTTAATGGCAATGTTTTCCTGCCTGTCAGGGTAAAGTCCTGCATGTTTGGACTTACTAAGGCTCATTTCCTCCCAGTCATGTAACCCAGAAACTGCAATACAAGTTACCTTATTCAGCTGTGATAGCCACCTTTAGTTAGCCCTTCACCTGGATCTAACACCTGAGTTTTGGGACATATCTTACTCAGGTCTCAGTGTCTTCCCTCTGCGTGGTGCCCAGATCACCCAGCAATGCTGATGATCTCAGGGGCAGTCAGCATGTGACGTGAGCAATCAGTAACCTCCAGGGTGCAGGAGGAAGCAAGAATGGCTGGCTCACCCCTGAGCCCAGGGCCTGAGCACAGTGGACCTGGCACTTGCACATGTAAATTGCTCCACTGGCCTCCACTTGCTACCGTAATCAACTCCTCTGTACAGGGTTAATAAAGGGACAGAGGCACCACCATACAAATTTGGAAGCCCTGGTCATGTCAAAAGACTATTAGAAGATCCAAGCTCCTCATTTCTTTTCAATGATTTGGAAACAAATTCCTCCAAATTGTGAGTAGTAGCATTACAGGGAGCTTCATTTTGTTCACTTTCTTTCAACATCAGTAAAGTAATAAAGATTCTCCCTTCTTTTTTAATGAGTATAAAACTGGTACTTGAAAGAGCACTGTCATAAGGGGATTGCTGGCTACCTCTCTCTGTTAGCAGAGCACTTGGCAGTGAAAATATCAGGCAATCCTCACAAGCCCTGAGGTGTACACGTTCTCTTCATCCTTCACTTGAAGGAGCAAGAGGCTTAGCAAGGACAGTGAGCTGCCCAAGACCACACTGGGCACTGAGGGCGCCATTGGGCTCCCTGCACAGGGTGCTGGCACCCTGGGGCTGGAAGAGCCTGTTCCCTGGTGCAGTCTCAGGCCTGAATGTCCTGGGTTTGTGTCGGGCCATGAATCTGCCCCCCAGGTCACTCCATGTTCCAGAATTCACTCTGGACTGCACCCTGCCCAGGTTGTGCAAGGTGCCCCGGAGAGGTACAGTGTGGTCCATGAAAGGCTCTTCTGACCCTGTGTGATTATCTGCACTCCTGTAGCAGCTGGAGGAAAACCAGCCTTCCTGGAGAAACCCATGCAAGAAAGAACACACCCCTAATTTCACAGAATGCCTCAGTGGCCAGTAATTGTGGTTCCTGAGCCCCTGTGCTTTTGCCAGCAAGAGGAAAATATTTGAAATGTTATCTGGTGAAGATGTAATTCTTAAAAATTAAGTTTCGCTTTTTGAAATGTTCACCATTAAAACTAGAACACGAAGCTCAGTCCTCCACCATAGGGAAGGCATTCTGCATTCCAGTGTAGAGTCTTGAAAGATGTGGAGTTAGGTGCCAGGGCCAGACTCTTGAGAGAGAAGTGGTTGTCTAATAGCTAAAAGGTACTGAGCAATTATTATGTGGCACACAATGTTTTTCGAGCTTTATTCTCACTATTATTCAGGTCCTACATATGAGGAAGCCGATGTCCAGAGAGAGGTTAAGTTACTTTTCCAAGGCCACATAAGTAGGAAGTGGGAAAGCCTGGATTTGAGCCCAGGTATTTAGCTTCAGAGCCCATCCTTAGTCACTCTGCAACTGTCTCTGCGTATGGATTGTCCTCGGGCAGGGAATAGACACAGAAGACACTCAGGCTTCCTTCCTGGAGCTCACTGGTTGACTCTCCTACCATGCGAGTCTTCTGAGACCTCATTTGGACCTTACTCTTGTGAGGCAGGAAAAAACAGAGTTGCCATTTCACTCGTGAGAAAAAGAAAGGCAAAACAAGGGGAATTGTCTTACTCAAGGTCATAGAAAGATATAGTGCAAGATGGGATTAGAAGCTTGGTGTCTCATCTGCATACTAACACTAGGATGTTCCATCCAGCTGATTCCGGTCAGCAATAATGTCTGGGTGATTAACCAAACTTTGCCTTGGGCTGGAAACTCAAAGCCCGAGAACAGAGGGACCAAAGAATGGTGTTTGGTGAAGGGAGGGCAGCCTAAATCGGAGGACAGATTTTGCTTTGGATGCAGTGCAGACCCAGATATAGTGCTCCAACCTGGGATAAAAGCAGGTTTCTGAGACAAGGCTGGTTCACGGATGGAGACATTTGTGGATGTGTTCAGAGTGGCAGAGTTAGAGATGCATAATGTGGCTGATGAGGAGAGGAGAATTATGTCTTTCAGGGAGTAGGAAAGAGCCCTTTTCTAAGTAGATCATTTATGGAACATGTCTTGGGTAAAAAGAAGGAGAATGTTGGGAACAAGGCAACCAAAAAAGAAGAAATCCACCACTGTGGCTGGTAAGAGACTCTTCTGTTGGAACCCCCTCCCCCCCAGCAGCTCTAATGACAGGGCCTGGCATGGGGAGCACCTTACCTCTTATTCTTTGGGGCTCTGTTCCTTGAGCAGACTATCCCACAGAAAGCAGAACAACACTGAAGACCTTTTGTGCAATCTTCCTGCATCGTACATATTTGGGTGCAGCTTTCAGGTGCCGATCTGCAGGGTGGAGGTTCCAAGATATACTCTGGAACACAGAACAGGCAAAAGAAGGGCCCAAACAACAGACTGGGGTGACATTCAGTACCCCCAAAACCAAGGGAGTTGCAAGGACACCTGCTACCCTGACCTCCCTGGTGTGGTCACAGGGAGGTAGAATCTTTAGCTGATTCTTCCTCTAAGTTCTGAAAAAGGAAAACCAGGGCATATCTGAGCCAAAACAGAATGTGAACACTGCACCTGCTATACAGTCACCATCCTTGCAGGTCAGACTTAAGTGCCCTGTTGGGTCCAGTTCAGGGGAATGTTGTATGCAGTGGGCAAGAGAAAGTTTGTATGTTGATTCAGCACTGCCTCATGATGTGGTCTGGAACAAGTCACATTGCCTTTCACTAACAATATAGTTTCTCCTAGGGTGGGCCTAACATGGATTATTTATGTATAGGAAGAATGAGTGGAATGCCAAGCTGCCCCCAATCTCTATGCTAGGGAAGATTAGGCATCTTCCGGCTGGCACCTTATTCCTTCCCAGTGTTCCAGGTCAAAGCAACCTCCCTCCACCAGAAGATCTTGTCCCAGGCCCCATCCCACAGGCTTTTCTTAAGCTTGAAGGCATTGATGATGGGCCCTGTTAGCTAGCCTGTTACCCCCAGCCCTGCCAGGCCTTAATTTTTGTACCTTGTGACTTGCCCTCTCTCTGGGGCATATGTCATAGATGTCAGCATTCTGATTTATTGCTCTGCAAGTAATTGCAATTGGAAGGAAATCTGTAGCATATTATGCTGATGAAAAAGGAATGAATGAAGAATGGTGTTGGAATATAATTGCAACAAAAATATGGCAGTAGAGAAAGAGTGAAGGATGCTGAGGCAATTTGGCAGAGACCAGCCCTTCTCCTGGCCTCCCCAGCCTCCCATAGCTCACTGGGTCCATGCAAGGAATTGGAATGGCCTCCACCTTGAAGGACTTGGGGCTTGATGGAACAGTGTGCAGGTCTTTAGATTAGATTATATCAGATTAGATCCAATTGAACTAGATTAGATTGAGACTGGAGTAACCGTCTCAAGTTTCATGTCCTTTCCTGGGTATGTGGTCCGATCCCACTCAGAATACTAACAAATCTTTCAGAAAGCCCCCCCATGCCTCTCTTTAAAACCTAGTCTTTGATTATCCAATTAACTTTATACCTCAGGCACCCCCATTCTCATCCAGCTCCCAAACCCCCCTCAGTCTTACAAAATGGCAAGCCTACTCTAGAATCAGGAAAGCCTCTCCAAACACATGACCTCTTTAATTTACCCTCCCCCTGAACTCCCAATATTCTGAATGGTGCTCCCCCAATAGAAGAATGCATGTATAATGAATAATAATTCATTGCCCACTTGGTATTGGCCTAAGGCCAACATCAATGTGGCCCCATGCTCTTGTTGAGTCAAGCTGGGCAGTGGTGGCTGCTGAGATGGAGTTAACTCTGTTTTTTAAATGTGGGAGAAAAAAGCTAGATTTCTTTTCCTTTCTTCCCAAAAAATCTCCAAGGCCACGGTTATGTCAATTCCAGCTTGAGTTCTACCAACTTAATTTTCTTTGGGGTTTTTATGCCTGAAATGGTGGCCCAAGCAGCACGAGCCATCCGGGAGCTGCAGCACTAAGCTACATGATGCGGCTGTAACATTTACACAGTTAATATTTAGGGAGCATTTCCCCTGGTCCACTCAGAGTGCTCCCAACTCCATATTGGAGATCTCTGTTTCTCTTCCCAACTGTCCCAATACCATTATGTCCATAGAAGGTGAAAAATCTAAGCCTCAGACATTAGAGCAAGGTCACACCGTAAGCCACAGAGCAGGGATTCACACCTAGCTCTTCCTATCAATAAAGCATAGACCCTGTATTTTTCCCTAGGGGTGACCAGGCTGTCAGCCCTTGGATCCTCTCTTCTCCCCAGGTGTGGCTTCCCTCCCTTGGGCCCCAACTCAGCACCTACTCAGGAAGCGCCGTTTGGGACTCCCAAGCACCAGCTGTGGTGCTAAGCAGAGCAGCAGCAGGAGCTGGAGAAGCACAGGCTCCATGGAGCAAGCAGGATGGGTGGTGAGTACTCATGAGGAGAGGACTGCCCAGGGGTTTGATTAGGCACTGCTCGAGGAGGGAGGGAGGGGGCAAAGATGCAGAAAGACTGGGCCTGGTATTTCACTGTGACGTAAAATCAACCAGGGCCTGCCAGAAGCACAGACACCTCCCAACTATGCCCATTGTTGGGCCCAAGAGTTTTTTCCTATCCTCACCACTTCATTCCCCAAATCTCCTACCTCCCCAGTTGCAGACAGAAGCTTTTACCCCAAAACTTTACACCATTTGCTGTCTTGATGCAAATAGTGCAGGAGAAAGGGTGAGGGTTTTAGAATTAAAGTACTGGATTTTGAACTTCTTTCCATTGCTTACCTGCTGTTCACCTTGGCAGGTAAAGGCCCCTATCTGATCAGGATTTCCCACCTGTCAATTGAGGATAACAATATGTGCCTCTACCTTATTAACTACTCTACCCGCAGCACCTCGCTTAATGTCTGACCCTCGATAATTTGTTTTGGCTTCTCTGTACCCATAGGTAGCAAATACATAACAAGTTCCTGGCACAGAGATTATCTCACACATCTCTAATCTCCATGAAGCCTGGTGTAGAGCACAGCCTTACGGAGAAACAAAATCACTAAACTGGAGGTCAGTCAAGCCATATTCTAGAGAGAGCCCAGCCACTGAGGGGCTCCATGGCTTTGGGCTGCCCCTTTTGAAGCTCACAGGTAGGTACAATTGGCCCAAATAGGACAGTGAGTCAGTGTCAAAGCCCAGAACACCTCACTGCCTGGCTAGTCCAAATACTAGCAATGGGTTAGTGATTTTAATGGCCCTAACACCTTCCTGTTTAGTCCGAGATTCAGGGAGTTCCCTGGATCTAGGATTTTTAATGCCTAAAACCAGGAAATTTCCGGGCAAAGCAGAGTGAGCTGATTACTCTACACCAGAGCAATTTGCTGTTTTGTAATCTGTGTTGTCTTGTGGAGACGGGTAGAGGTGGACATTCTGAGAATGGGGCACTGTTTTTTTTTTTGCCTGGTGGAAATTCTGCACAGAAGGGTCCCCTGACATCATCTAGTTAGTCCCTCAACCCACATGTCAAGGAAAAATGCAATTAGCTCCCTTCAAGGATTTCCAAAATCAGATTCCTCTTTTGGTTGGCACTACACTGATTTTAGAAAAAAGTACAGTGCAGGGTGCTGACAGCTTTAAAATAGTAAGACTTCCTAATCTTGATCAGGTTATGCCTCTCATCTATCATAAAATTTTATAATTTTTCCCTATAGAGATCTTGCATGTCTATGTTATATTTATTCCAAGGGGCTTGGTTTTTTAAAATGATATGGAAATGTATAATTTTTGAATTTATATTCTAGTCATCTGACATAGCAATAGGCTGACTTATTTTTTTCTTATTCTAATGCTGTATTTTCTCTTGTTTAATTGTATTGGTTAATATCTCCAATACAAAATAAAGTCCTAGAGGAATGGATATATACACACACACACACACTTTTAAAAATCCCATAACTTGGCCATAGTTTTTCTTCTAAGGCTGTAAGTTTGTTTTGCTGTCTGCACCCACAGTCTCCATTCCTGAGTTCTCCATGAATCCTAGAGACTGGTTACTACAGGTATTTATATTTTAAAAAGAGTTTGGTCCCCAAAGAAAGGCTAGTGATGGAAAGTTAAGAAGAGTGTTTGGATAGGACGTCCAGTACAGTCCACCTCAAGTGAAAATGTTAAAATGGAAGATGGTTGTGGCACTCTTCCCAGAGTCACTGAGATGGAGAAAGGAGAGAAGAGGAGGCAGATGAGAAAGAAACAAGACAGAGGGACCAGAAGGGGTCAGCAAGTAAGTAGGAAGTAGAGACCATTGACAGGATGAAATAATTTAAATAGAAGGAAGATGTAGAGTCACTGTCTCACAATCTCAAGGGGATGGGAAAAAGAACTCACCTCCTCATCCTATAAAACCAAAATAACTTTGCCACATTTTGCAAGAGACAGTCTGTATCAGTGCTTGGGCTGGCTGGTTTCAGTTCTGCTTTCTAGTTCCAATTCTGCCACCAGATAACACAGAGTCAGCGGATCAGCTTGGATGAGCACATAAGTCTCCTGACTCCCAGGCCAGAAGGTTTGACTCACTTCCAGGATCCCTGTTCCAGTGGCTGGTTCTTCCACCACACACAGAGTGAGTGAAGAAATGCACAAGCTGTTCTGATCCCCAGGGGCTTGCTATGTGTGGGTGGCAAACAAGATTGGGGAGAAGAAAATACCCTACAGTGAGCACCTACTGTGTGCCAGGCACCCTGACGGTCATTGCACAGGCCATCGTTTTTCATCCTCGCAGCTGAGGTGCTAAGATAATCTGGTTCCATTCCTTAAAGTGGGTCCACTGGGTCTGTAGAGGTTATGGGATTTTGCCAGTCTTACAAAGCTGGTGAATACTGGAGTGTGGACTACACACCACATCTGTCTGAACTTAAAACCTATGAACATTCCTGTGCTAGCGAAATTCATTTCAGGCAATCGTGGGCTGCTTCTAGCCTAATAGCTCCCCATTTATTCTCTAGAGTTTGCAGGATCAGAAGAAATTAGTGCACTAATCCTCAGCAAAGAAAAACCAGTTTATTTGAACACTAAATTGACTCTCTCTCTCTGTCTCACTATTCTCTCCCTCTCTCTATCTATATATGTATATATGTATGTATGTATGTACATATGAATAACTATGTAGTCTTTGGCCCACAAATTCCTCCCCATAACAGATGAGTGGAAAAATGGGGAAAAAATTAGATGAAGAATAGGGTGGGATGGAGGGGATGGAGAGCTTGGGGTGTTCTTTTTTGCTTTTATTTTTATTTTAGAGTAAGGAAAAGTTTCAAAAATTGAGTCTGGTGATGAGCACACAACTGTATGATAGTGCTGTGAATAATTGATTCTACACTGTGGATGACTGTAGGGTGTGTGAATATATCTCAATAAAACTATTTAAAAATAAATGAACAATGGGGGGAGGGGAATGGGATGTTTTGGATGTTCTTTTTTTTTAATCCTTATTTTATTTTTTGGAATAATGAAAATGGTCAAAGATTGACTGTGGTGATTGATGCACAATTATGATAATATTGTGAACAACAGATTGTATACTTTGGATGATAGTATGTTATGTGACTATGTCTCAGTAAAATTGCATTAAAAAATTCCTCCCCATACACTTTAGTTTGAAAAAATAATCAAGGATTCATGAAGGAAAATGCTAAAATGACATTTTTAACGTATTAGCAATTGGTACTCACAAATTCTTGATGTAGGGACATATTTTGAAGTACAGCTGTGCAAATATGGAAAATCAGGTGTTAAGAAATATTTGCATGATTGAAGAGGGATGGAGAAGGAAAGTAACAAATTACAGGTGATTCAAACGTAAGAAAACAAAGGATTGTTTCTATTAAGTATGTGAAGAAACTAGAATACATAATAAAATGAGACCCGGGTTAATTCTATGTATCAGGAATATCATCCTTTCTAAAAAGAATTTTTTCATATTATTCTCTTTTCTCTTCTGTGTAAATTCTCTTGTAATTAGAGAAAAGTAAATGACACCTTCCAGGAAATAAAAATTCCTTTAGCAAAAGGAGAGGATTTGTTATGGGAGAGGAGGGGTTGTCCCTTGGAGGAGCCCAAGTCCCACCTGGCAAAGGACAGGGCAAGGGGCCGGCAGAGAGGAGGAAAGAGGAAACAGGGACTGCTTGCTGTGCCCTGGCTCGCCGGCGGAGGCAGCGAGGCACCGGGCTGTCCGCTCTCCTTTTCTCTCCTTCCCTCTCCACACCCAGCTGCCCCAGGAGAGCGCAGTGACTTTCTGGCTAGCCTTAGAGGCCGCCTGCTCTGGTCAGACTCATGGCGCCCCGGGCCCTGCTGCCCGTCCTGCTGCTCTGTGTGCTGCTGCTGCAGGCCCAGGGAGGGCCCCGCGACCGCAGGAGAGCGCAGAGTAGGTGGTGGCGGGAGGGACCGGGAGGGCAGGAGGGGCTGTGGCCGGTCTGAAGAGGACCTGGGACTTGGTCCCTGTCGGCAAGTGGAGCTCTGAGCCCGGCGCCGTGGAGACTCGGGGCCCCCCAGCTGTGGCCCGCCAGCCCCCTCTCCCGGCCGGGGAGGACGGGGCAGCCCGCGGCTTCTGATCCTCCTTCCAGAACTCCAGCGATGAATGGGCCACAGGCTAGCGGAAGGTGCCCCCGAGCTGAGGATCAGATGGGAAAAGAGTTGCTATGCCTTGATTTATGCATATAGGGGAAGAATAAGCATATACAGAAGTGGGAGTGGGTGTAGAAAAAGAGGACATGGGCAAGGAAAACGTGGGGTGTACAGGGCCAAGTTAAAGTTATCATCAGAGGGACCAGGATGGGGTGGCGGGAGGAGAACTAATGGAAGTGACATTTTCCTGGCAGGAAAAAAGGAGACAGAACCTGGGATGAGAGGACACAGAGGCACTTGCAAATTCTGGAGGGTGGGAGAGGGTTTGGAAGGTCTCTCAGGCTTCTTTGTTCTCAGGGTCAGAGTGCAGCTCCAAGGGGGGCTTCAGGAAGGCCAGGAGCAATAGGGGAGACAGGGTCCTGGCTGCAGGTGTGTGCAGAGAGTCGCATAGACCCCGGCAGTGGGAGGTCGATTGAGGGCTGGGGGGGGGGGGGTGCTCATGGGATTTAAGGTCTTACCAATCACCAGGGTTTGGTGAGGGGCATGAAGGGAGCGTCCTGAAAAGTCAGGCACATCGTTAGTGCATCTGGGATCTGGACTGTTGCAGGAGGCTGCCAGGCTTGAGAAGGGGGTTCTAGGGGCCTGGTTCCATTCATCCTGCCTCCTGCCCCTTTGCAGAACCACAGCACGCCCTAGAAATCAAAGTCTGTGAGAAGAGGACTAATATATATATGTGCAAACGCCAATGTACAGTTGACAAAGAATGTCAAGCAAATAACATATGCTGTTCTACCTACTGCGGGAACGTTTGCATGAGCCTCCTGTGAGAGGGTGGGTGGGAGGCCGGCCAGCTGCGCCTCCTTGCTCCTTCCCGCCCTCCAGCAGAGACCAGGCCCCTCCACGGAAGCACGAGGACCACACACACACCCTGGCCCAGGAATGCCACCCTCCTCGCCGCCTGCGCTACTCGTCTCTGTCAAATAAACCAGTGCAAACACCCAGGGACGCTGCCTCTTTTGCTCCCACTCCCTGTGCTCGTTGACAACCCAGTCGCAGCACCCACACTGGGCCCTTCTTGTGCCAGGTCCAGATCTCCCACTCCCGGTCATGCTCCCCCGCCCTCCCTCCCTGGGCCCACGCACCCTGCCAGGCCCCGGGAGGCTCAGCTGCCTTGTTGTTCTGCTCACTGGACCAGCTCTCCCAGGGGAGAGCCCGCTAGTGGGTGGCATTTCTAAACACCGAGGAGAACGTTCCCAACCCTGGCATCAGAAAGGCCAGATCAGGTGTGAGATCAGTGGAGGTAGAACGTGGGGTGTGCAGTGGGAGCCCCCAAGGGCTGCTTTCCTGTCCACAGCTCGGCCCACCCCACCCCGTCTCCTTGTGAGTTGGTGAGCTAGAGATTATTGTCCCTTTACAATGAGGAAAATGAACCCCAGGGGAATCCTGTCCTATGCCCCAGGCCCAAACCAAGTGAGAGGACATAAGGCAGCTTGAGGAAGATGTTTCCTCTGGACTCCTTCAGTTTGCACACTTCACCTCCACCATGCCCGGACCAGAGACCTGCAGATGAGGGCCTGCAGTAACCCACAGGTCTCCATCATCCACCAAGGTGGGTGCACCTGCCTTGGGGTGTAAACTGCGTGCTGTCCATTAGATTAGCCACCTCTACCTTTCCCGAGTCCTCTTCCCTGTGGTCTCATTCTCATCCTTTGAGCCCAGAGGACAGCCACGGGGTGGGAGAACAGATGGTCTATGCCGATGCTGCTAAGGTGCACTTAGCACAGGGCAGCTGTGTATCTTGCCCATGGTCCCGTGGTGAGCCAGCAGGAATTAATCACTGGGACACAGACTCCCTTCCACTCTTTCCAACCACAACTCCTCTAAGTGCTTCTGGGCTCAGCAGGTAGACCACGCCCATAGTCATCCTCTAGTTCAGAGCTTCCTGGGGGACCGTACATGAAGGAGGCATCAGACGAGGAAACCTGCCTCCATCAGACTGGACCCTTGATCCCCGCAGAATCATCATTGAGCTCTGGGTGTTGAGGTTCTCCTCTACCTCTGCCAAAAACTTCCGTTGGACAAATGGGTCTTGGGAACGAGATCATGATCAACTAGTAACACCAACATCATTGGAGGTAAGTGGCAGTAACAAACATTCAGATCATGATGCTCCTGAGGCCTTGTGGGCAGGAAAGTCAAACCCATATCCAAAATATGTGTTGAATCATGCCACATCCAGAATGGAAGGAGTCCAATGTATTCAACTTGCTACCAAAGGGCTGGTTGAACTCCTCAAGGGACAGTGCTGTGTCAAGGACACATCAGTAGATTCTGTTCTTGGCAGGTTGGACATTTAGCAGTGGCAGTGGCTACATAAATGAGAACCCAAGTTGTTGAGTTCATGAAACTTCATACTTACTACCTACACTTTCTTGCTCTCTTTGTACGAATACTAGGATATCTGATCTGTCTTATTATGGATTTCTGCTGGCCCTACCCAATCTGTCCCATGTGAAAGAAAACTAACTGCTTGAGGTCCTCTTAACTAATATGGGAGGCAGTGAATATATTTCCATATCAGTGGCCAAATGCCATGTACCTGAGTGGATGTCATATGCTCTAGCAAAGATATCACATCTGGTACATCAGATGCAATTGAGATTACTATGACTTGGTTGAATTTGCAGGAGTCCACTGTCATCCTCCAGATCTGTTTGGTTTTTATAGAGGCCAAACTGGTGAGTTTAAGTGTGGATATAATGGGAGCACCATCCCAACGTCCTTTGGTCTTAATTTATTGGCGTTCCACCTGAGATGTAGTATTGTCTTTGAGCTACTGTCCTATCCAGGGAGGGCAGTTTCAGAGGCTTCCACTTGATTTCTCCCACATACCATGGAACCAATGTGAAATTTATACCTCCTCCTAAGTATGATCACTCAATTTTATATGCAGGGACCTGAAAATACTACTGGGAGGGCCCAACGGATGAACTATGGACCAGACCCAGAGCAAAATTTATTACCTGGTCCCCATAACCCTCTCCCCCTGCCACTTCAACAAGGGGGTTGCATTCCTGCCAGTTTTAACACTTGCACTACTATTACATAGCAAGGGTTATTGCAGCTCTACCTACCATCAGATGGGATGTTCATTGCCAGGTGGCCAGCAGTTATTCCAGATCCTACTTTGAAATTTGCTTCCTAATACCACTCCCAATACTAAATTTTATATGTTATTTTACCTGGGAAACATTCTCTGGGTTCTGGGTTCTGGTCAATACAGTATGGGTGGAACTGATGAAGACCATGTCGGGTCTGACTATAATAACCCTTGCATGTTGCTCCTCACTTTCTTTTCTTCTTCCACATCAGTTGTGGACTCCACATGTTGAAGATGGTGTCATAAGGTGGAACAAGCCTGAGTCACCAAGTCGCCACTTGGGAGAAGAGCCTGGTGTTGCGGCCCAATCTCATTAAATTAGTATTGAGCATGAAGCAGCTCTCTAATGGACCAAGTTCCAGTGGGACTTGGGGGGTGTTATAATCATCAGCCTTAAAAACCCTGAATAACATGTACCTATGGGCTGTGATGTCCCACTTCTTCCTGGTCCCTGTTCCATGAGATAGAGCATCTAAGCATAGTATCCCTCCCAAATAAACCAAGACACAAGCCCAGGTCTGTCTGCCAACTTACCTGTCCTTTTGCTGCAACAATTACAGCCCAACACTTGCTGTCCTTCTTCTTTGTGCCTAGATCCCCAGCAGATTTCTCTGTCCCCTCACTCTTTGCACATTTATCCTCCTCATCCAGGTGTCAGGGAGCCTCATCTCTACTTCTCTCTCCTCATTGGACCTAAAAAAAAAAAAAGTGGGAGAAAAATGTTCCTGTGTGAGCATCTCCTTTCACTGCAGAAAACATTCCTGTTCCCACAGCCAAAATCTTGGACTTCCCACACTGGAATACAGCTTTCCTTTTGCTCTTATGTTGGTTTGGATATATTAAGTCCCCCAGAAAAGCCATATTCTTTAATGCAATCTTGGTGGGGGGCAGACTGATTAGTCTGTTGATTAGGGTGGAATATCAGATTAAATTATTTTTATGGAGCTTGTGGATCCCACACATTCAGGATGGGTCTTGATTAGTTCACTGGAGTGTTTAAGAGAGAAGATAAGAGGTGACACAGATCCAGATGCTTGCTGATGCTTGGAGATCTTGGAGATGCAGACAGAAGGATGTTTGGAGATGCTAAGCTAAGAGATGAAGCCCAGAGTTTGCCCTGGAGAAGCTAAGAGAGGCCTCTTGGATGCTTAGAAAGAAACACCCCAGGAGAACGAAGAAGCGAGCTGAGAGAAACTAAGAGAGACAGAAGGTCAAAGACATTTTGGAGAAAGCCATTCTGAAATGCAACCTGTGAGCAAAGGACCAGAAGACACCAGCCACATGCCTTCCCAAGTAACAGAGGTGTTCTGGATGCCATTGGTTTTTCTGCAGTGAAGGTACCCTCTTATTGATGCCATAGTTTGGACACTTTTATGCCCTTAGGACTGTAAACTTGTAACCAAATAAATCCCCTTTATAAAAGCCAATCCATTTATGGTATTTTGCATAATGGCAGCATTAGCAAACTTTAACAACCCTCTTCAACTCTTTTATCCTCCTATCCCAGGTTTGTGATTTGTTTGGTGTTAAACTGGGTGATTTGGGATACTTAGTTGGGTAGGGCTTCATTCATTTGTTTTTCAAACATAACATTACACTACATATGGCAGACACTGGCTCTATGCACTTAATGCATGATAACTCATGGAATCCTTACAGCAACCCTATGAGGGGTTGCTCATTAACCACCTACAAATGAGGAAATTGAGGTGCAGAGAGGATTAATATCTCACCCAAAGTAACTGGGAACCAGGATTTTAATCCAGATTAAGTCCATGTTTAAATATTAGTATTAGTGTTTGTCAGGGTTCTCCAAGGAAACAGAATCAGCGGGAGATATCTATAAATATGAGATTTTATAAAAGTGTCTCACCCAACTGTGGGAATGCATGAGTCCAAATTCTGTAGGGCAAGCAGCGAGCTGGCAACTCCAATGAAGTTCTTTAATGAACACCCCAGGAGAGGCTGGCTAGCTGAAGAGGAGAAATTCCATAGGGTAAGCTGTGAGCTGGCACTCCAATGAGGGTCTTCAGTGACTTCCCCAGGAGAAGCTGGGTGTCTGGCTGAAGAAGTGAAGGTTCTCTCTCTTCTCCCTTAAAAGTCTTCAACTGATTTCAACCAGCTTTCTGGTTTATTGACAAGCCACAGATGTCCTTGCAGTAATGGTTAGGCCAGTGCTTGCTTGATCAGACAACTGGGCACTATCATCTGGCTGCGTTGACACATGAACCTAACCATCACATCATGTTACATGACCTTTTCTAAGCTCTCTTGGTAGAGATCTCTCTTTTCACTGGCACAAAGGCCACAAAAAAATCAATAACAAGGCTGATGCTGACAACAGAGAATTAATATACAGAGGGAAGGGTCTTGACAAAGATCACACAAAAGGTAGAGAAAAGGAGGAACCTGAGATGGCGACTAGGTGAGACGGAGAAAAATCACCTCCGTGGAAAACACTAGATAAAAAAACAGAAAGGACCCAGAACAACACTTCCAGAGTAGCACCAGCCGGACAAGTAAGCCACAGGGAACGTGCGTTTTGTGAAACCAGGAGTCTGCATTCTGAAATGAGTGAGTGAGTAGGCTGAATCCCTCGGCCACGCTGTGCTGTGGGGAAACGGTGGGTTGGCGTTTTTTTAAAAAAAAGAAGCCTGAGAACAGCTGCAGATAAGACAGGAGCGGTCTGGACTAATGCCTCAGTGTCTGGGGTGGAGGATACCCCTTCCCACACCCACTGCTGATTGTTTCGGGCCCAGGGGAGCAAAGTGGAGACGCACGACTTGCAGCCGTCTCCCCAGCGGGTGGGGCTGCTCCTGCCCAAGGCCGAGCACACAGCACAGAGCCGAGCCAAGAAACCCAGCCCGACAGGGAGTCTTTCCCGCAGCACCACTCACAAGACACAGTATCGGCGGTGGACAGTGGCCTTGAATACACCCACAGCTGATCGTCCCGGAGCTGGGAGAGCGGAACTGTGCGGAAAGGGGGAAGTTAACGTGTCCCATTCAACCATCTTTGAAGTGGGCTGGGAACGCCCCTACACAGCCCGGCGGCCCAGGGCTTCCCTGGAGGCCGGTGCTCACTTGTGACGTGGCTCGGCCCTCCCCCCCTCAGCAGAGGTCCTGGAAAAGCACAGCAGGGAGGGAGGATCTGCTCGGAAATCCCAGGGAACCTACATCAATACCAAGGACTTTTGTGTCAGCGGTGGAGAACAGCCTTAAATCTCTGGGAACACCTAGGAGGTTTGATTATTAAACCTGCCCTTCCTCCCTAACCGCTCAGGCACACGCCCCTCACTGAGGGCAGACGGCACCGACAACACACCCAAATTAAGTGCACCAATTGGACCCCACAGGAATCAGATCCCCACACACCACAAAGTTGGGGAGAACTGACTTGAGGGGAATAAGTGACTCACGGTCGCCATCTGCTGGTTAGTTAGAGAAAGTGTATGTCACGAAGCTGCAATTCTAACAAATTAAAGATCAAGTAAAGCAAATGCCAAGAGGTCAAAAACAACAGAAAATCTTAAAGCATATGATAAAACCAGATGACATGGAGAACCCAAACCCAAACACTCAAATCAAAAGATCCTAAGACACACAGTTCCTGGCGAATTAATCAAAGAACTACAGACAGACAATGAGAGCATGGCACGGGATATAAAAGACTTGAAGAAGAGCATGGCACAGAATATAAAAGACATAAAGAAGACCCTAGAAGAGCATAAAGAAGATATTGCAAGAGTAAATAAAAAAATAGAAGATCTTATGGAAATAAAAGAAACTGTAGGCGAAATTAAAAAGACTCTGGATACTCATAATACAAGATTAGAGGAAGTTGAACAACAACTCAGCCTCCTCGAGGACCACAGAACAGAAAATGAAAGAACAAAAGAAAGAATGGGGAAAAAAATTGAAAAAATTGAAATGGATCTCAGGGATATGATAGATAAAATAAAGGTCAAAATTTAAGACTCATTGGTGTCCCAGAAGAGGAAGAGAAGGGTAAAGGTCTAGAAAGAGTATTCAAAGAAATTGTTGGGGAAAACTTCCCAAACCTTCTACACAATATAAATACACAAAGCATAATTGCCCAGCTAACTCCAATAGAATAAACTCAGACAAACCCACTCCAAGACATATTCTGTTCAGACTCTCAAATACTGAAGAGAAGGAGCAAGTTCTAAAAGCAGCAAGAGAAAAGCAATTCACCACATACAAAGGAAACAACATAAGACTAAGTAGTGACTACTCAGCGGCCACCATGGAGGCAACAAGGCAGTGGCATGACATATTTAAAATTGTGAGAGAGTAAAATTTCCAACCAAGAATACTTTATCCAGCAAAACTCTCCTTCAAATTTGAGGGAGAGCTTAAATTTTTCACAGACAAACAAATGCTGAGAGAGTTTGCTAATAAAAGACCTGCCCTACTTCAGATATAAAGCGAGCCCTACCGACAGAGAAACAAAGAAATGAGAGAGAAATATAGAGACTTTTAACAGACATATATAGAATATTACATCCCAGGTCACTGGGACACACGTTCTTACTAGTGATCACGGATCTTTCTCCAGAATGGACTGTATGCGGGGATGTAAAAACAAACCTCAATAAAATAAAAAATAAAAAAATGAATTTGTTCAAAGCACATTCTCTGACCACAATGGAATACAAATAGGAGTCAATAACCATCAGAGACTTGGAGAACTCAGAAACACCTGAAGGATAAAAGTGAGGGGGAGATGAAAACATTCCCGGACAATCAAAAGCTGAGGAACTTCATCACCAGTAGATCAGTCCTAAGCAGGCTGAAAGGAAGGGACACTAAACAATTGACTGCAACCACATGAAGAAATAAAGATTTCCAGTAAAGATCACATGGTAAATATAAAGACCAATACTACTGTATTGTTGATTTATAACTCCACTATTTACTTCCTACAGGATCTAAAATACATAAACTGTAATGATAAACCGGTGGTTTTGGACTCAATGTAAAATATGTAATTCCTGACAAGAACTACATAAAGGTTGGGGAAATGGAGGAGTATAGGAACACAGTTTATGTGTCCTGTTGAAGTTAAGTTGGTATCAAAGAAAAACAAGATGGTTATAGATTTAAGAGGTTAAATTTAAGCCCCATGGTAAACACAAGGTATCAGAGAATATGACCAAAGAGATGAAAAGTAGAGTATGGGTTCCAAGAAGTGGGGGAAGGGGCAATGGAGAGTTAAGAAATGAGAGTAGGGGTTTTTGTTGGGGTTGAAGGGAAGCTTCTAGAAATGGATGGTCGGAAGGTGATAGCATTGCAACATTCTATATGTGATTAATCCCACTAAGGGAATGCTAGGGAGGAGTGGAATAGGAAGATTTAGGCTGTATATATGTTTCCACAATTGAAAAAAAAAAGACAGTCTAAATAGATGACAATTAAATGCCAAGGATGATCCTGGAAGGGATCTGAGGTCGGAGGAGAGGAGGCTCAAAGGGACACAGATGGGACACAAGAAAAAAAAAAAAAAAGGAAATATAGAATGTAAGCTTTGTATCAATGTTGAATTTCTTGAACTTCTTAGCTGCGTTTAATGAGATTGCATAAAATAATGTTCTTGTCCATGGGAAAGGTATATGTGAATCATATTGTTTGTTCAGAGATATGTGCAGCTTGCTCTCATATGTTCAGAGGACAGAGCAATAGATGATGGATGTTAGGGAGGGAGAGAGGGAGGGAAAGAGGGAGGGAAAGAGACAGTGGTGTGACAGGATCTTTTTTTTTTTTCATATAGTTTTATTATTTCAGTGTTTGTAATAGAGATAAATTAGACAGTTTAGGTTAATGCTGATAAATAAATAAATGTGCCTGCAAATTTATTATATATTTTTACTTAAGAAGAAGAGTATGCTGAAAATTATTAGAAAATAACAAGCAACTTTAATGAACTCTTCTTTGCCTTTTGCCTGGAATAAATCAAATGTCAGTAGTGATATCTAGCTGTCCTTTTATGTGTAGGATTTCAGATGTCCTGTCCTTCAGTTCAGTAATCCTTTCTTCTGCCACTCCAAGTCTGCTGTTGTATGTCTGCATTGTGTTTTTCCTCTCTTCCATTGTGCCTTTCATTCCCTTAAGTTCTGCTGTTTGCTTTTTCAAGCTTACAAATTCTTCCTTAACATCACTCAGGATCTTTTTTTATATCCTTCATCTTTTTTGACATATTTTCTTTCAACTCTTTGATTTGATTTACAAGATTTGTTTGAATATGTTTAATTAGTTGTTTCACCTCTTGAATCTCAGTTGGTGTTAGGTGTGGCTCATGATATTTTACTGTCTAGGCTCTGATTTCCTTGATTGGTTTACTCTGGAGGTTGTTTTCTCTCTTTTGCCTTGGGTTTTGTTGTTGGTTTTCTTTGATCTCCTTATTTCTTTGTTTCTCTTGCTGGCCAATTGTCAGACTGGCTTTTCCCCCCAGTCTTCCCCCAAGTCCCGCACCCACCATGGGCTGCTACAGGGATGGGATGTAGGCACTGGGCACTTGAGCCAGTTCACTGTGTGTGGTAACAAAGATGTGCTAGCTTTCAGTGGTGTTCTGTTTCCCTTGCACTTTCTACACTGTCCAGCAGATGGCACTGTTCAGTAACAATCATCCTCAGAGGCTGCTTTGCCTCCAAGCACAGGTTGCTTACAGATTAGCTCAAACTGTGGGATTCCTAAACCCTCAACTTGTCAGCCAAAATCTGGCTAAATGTGGGGGCTACACCTGTGGCATAGTACTCCCTCAGCTGGCACAGTAATTCAGCCATCCCCAAGGCAAGGAAATGGCTGCCAGCTGCTGCTTCCATCACTGGTGGGGGAACGTCTTTCAGACCCAGGGCTGGAAACAATCTCTGTCTGTGTTTTCTCAGTGTCTTTGTCTCTCACTGATCTGGGCCTTGAAAAGTCCTCCCCTATCCCCTGGGTCTTCAAACTGGGGGTATCTCTCACTGCTCTGAGAGATTTAAAAATTTATGTCTCTGGTGGGAGGGCTCCCATCTGCTAATTCTGTGCCTATCCCATGTGGAGACTGAGTGGAGGGAGGGGAGAGGACTGGCTTGCTCATCTGTGATGTAATATTCCTACCTGATATTTCTTCTCTTTCTTTAATTTGGCATCTGCAGGGTCTTTCTCCAGCTTTTATCCTCCTCCCAAGTTTCAAACAATTCAGAGTTGTCCTTTTTTTTGGTTGAATCTCTGTAGAGGAGTTCTCAGTAGCTGTTTATGTCACCATGTTGATGACATCACTCCCTTACAGAATTGTTGAAACCTACATTTTCCTTGGTCTGCTTATCTAATATGACTGGTATCTGGGAGAGCCGGAGGGTTGCCTTGGACTGGGTCTGAAGGAGACTACCTGTTTCTTTTTTGGCTCCATGGAGAAAGCCCCAGTCATTTTCAGTTTCCAGGGCTGTGACTCTGGGAAGGGTGGAGCGTGACAGGATCTTAAAGGTGATGGATCGGGGTATCGGGCAAGGGGGGTCGGGGTATGATGGAGTTCTATGTATGGGGTTTGTACTGTTTTTACAACTGTTCCTGTAAGATTGAACTTATTTCAAAATAAAATTTATTATTAAAAAAAGGTAGAGAAAAATAGATACACAGATCCTCCCCCCAACTCCACATGGTGGGGAAAGGAGGCTCTTACAGGTGCACAGTGTTCTGCCCTTACCTTTATTACCTGCAGCAAAAAGGGAAAAACAAAAGTACTCCCTGGATAGGAATTCAGTGACAAAGTTCTGGAAGTACTCAATTTATGTCTTGCATGGGGCAGAACACATCAGCCACACCCAGAACCATGATTAAATTCTGAGTCTGAAATTTGTTCTGCCCATTGTCCGTCCCCTGTGCAGGGACTTCGCTGTTCTTAAAGACCAGAAAGAAGAGCCATTGGCTCAATAATTACCAGCACCTCCAACACAGACACATTCACAGGTATGTGGGGTTGGGGTCCTGGGGCAAAAGCTTTCCTTCATGGCTTGCCTGGATGGGTCCCTGTCCAAAGCATACCCCCAGATCATGCCAACATCCTCCATCTGTGGCAGAAATTGGTGCCCTTGTTCAAATGGAGAAACGGAGACAGATAAAGACGGCCCAGCTGGACACTATGTCTTCACACGTGATACCCCAAGAAGGATACAACATTGCCTACATAGTATTCTCATTGAGAATGCATAACCTAGATCTAACCACAAAGAAATCTCTGGCAAACCCGAAGTGAGCTATATTTAATTAAAAGGAAGGGGTGGCTGTATTCTTCAAAAATGTTAATGTCATAAAAGACAAACCGCATTATTGGGTGAATTGATAAAATGAAATACTTAGATGGTAGATATTTTATCAATGTAAAATTTAATGAGGTTGATAACTGCACTGTGTTCATGTAAGACAAAGCCCCTATTGTCAAGCAATACTCACTGAAGTATTTAGAAATAAAGGGCCATGATATATTAAACTTACTCTTAAATGCTTCCAAAAAAAAAAACAAACAAACAAAACATGAGAGACAAAGACAGAGAAATAAAGCAAATGGAATAAATTATTAAAATAGGTAAATCTGGGTAAATGACAAACAGATATTCTTTGTACTATTCTTCCTCTTGTAATAACAGTTTCAAAAAAAAAGGTAAGGCAACCCATCTAATGATCCATGTGCCTCAAATTTTATTTTTCTAATTTTTAAGTCTTCACGTAAGTCAAAAGGAGAATGAGTTTAGCCTTTCTGGAGAGTTTGCACATTTTAAAATGTCTCTAGGTATTGTGCCTGCTTTTAAGAATTTGAATGGATTTCAACCAATACATGCAGGTTCTCTTCTGCTTGGTTGACAGAGCTGAAGCAAAACTAAAACCTTTCAGGAAGAATTGGTTACTTGCAGGGAAAGGGATAATTACTCCACTGTGTGTAATTCATCGAATCCAAACTTCTCCCTTGTCCTCGATTCTTTTCTCTTCCTTTCTGTTTGGCTTCAGGAAGGTGAAGCAGCAGATTAGGAGTGAGGGAGAGGTAGGGAAAGGGCTGGGAATTTGAACAGCACATAACCTCCTTCTGGCCCCAACTCCCACCACCAGGGAGCTGATGAGTGTTTATTTTGCATAATCTAGATTCCAGGTCCTAGACCCTCTCTTATTTTCTCTTTAACATTGATCTCCATCTAACATATTATGTATTTCCTTCATGTATCTCATTTATCTTTCCCCTGGACTAAAGAACGCTTTATGAGAGCAGGGATTTTTGTCTGCTTTGCTCACTATCATATCCTTAGGGCTTTGGAATAGTACCTCAAGTATGGTAATCACTTAGTATAAATATTTGCGGAATGAATGAATTTAGGACAGATGAATAAATGAATGAACCTCACATCACTCACCAGAATTAATTCCAAATAGGTTAAGTAATTAAAAGAAAAAAGTTAAACCTCAACAAAGTCAATGAGGTTAAATAACTGTCACCCCTCTGGAAGAGGTAAGAGGTTCTGAGCCAACATTTATTTTGCACATTCTCTGTGCCAGGCCCTAAGCTTAGTGCTTCACATATTCAATTTGCAATAACACAATGAGGTGGATACTAAAATAACTCCTATATTGCAGATGGGGAAACCGAGGCTGTGACATGTTGTGTGATTCGCCAATCACATAACTTGTACTAAGCTAAATTGGGTTTGGGTTGGGATTCAAGCCCAGGTCCCGATGACTCCCGTGCTCATGCTCTGCTGTCTGTCCTACACTGCTCCAACAGTCCACAGTGTACTGACAAATGGGAGAGAATGTCCCTCCCATGGTCCAACAAGATGGATATCCTGTTTTTAGAATAAACCAATCTTAATGGAGAAAAAAATGGCAACAACTATTCCAAACCTGAAATAGGCAGGTACCATTTATCCAGGACTTCTAGATCTACAAACTAATAATTGATTTAACCAATTTTAGTTGAAGATAGTTCTCAATGGCATGTTTTCCTAAGCAAGAGAAATTCCAAATATTTGGATGTCTTATGATGAACGGGAAAACGTTAATGATATGTGTAACTGGTTTGTTGGGAAAATGACCAAGGAACTGAGTGTCCCTGGTAGTGTGTTGAAAGGCTTGTCCTTTTTCCCTTTTAAATGTATTCAGCAGAGCTGGTTCTTTTCCTGCTTCTGGATGAGAGCTTGGCTATAGGACTTGACTTCCAGTCACTCTTAGGTTATAATACACTGCCCAAATTTAAACTATTAAAAAATCTAGTCCTATGTAATAGTCAAAACATCCTGCTTAAATTAAAACTCTGGAATCCCCACACCTAGAAACCTGCAATTGGGGAAGAGAGTGGTCATTTTCCTCTCTCTTTCCTCTTCTTGTGTTCCCACCGTTCCTACCTCAGCTGGTTAACTGCCATTTTGGAGGTGGAAGGGGAAGAAGAGAGAAAGGGGTCAGGACAGCTCTCTTTGGCAGGTGCTGTTGTAAGCTGGCTTTGCGCTTTCTGGGATTAGCATTGCTTACAGTTCACTCTCTAGTTGGGGCTTCCAGGGGTTCTTTGAATCTTCTTCCACCCCAGTTGATGGAAGTGTCTCCCCTGTGGTTTTCTTGACATGGCTGAATGCATCTCCTTTCTGGCTGGTCTGTTGTGACTACTTCCCCAGCCCCTAAGCATTTGGCTGTTCACCTTTTGCTTCTTTCTGCTGAGGTTTCACAGCCCTTCCAGGCAGCCTGCCAGGACTGCAACAAAGACAAGCCCACCTTGGTTCTTTCTTGCATCCTTTGAACTATCAGACTCCATAGTGCAAACTGCAGCCTCTTCCTTGCAACCACAGGTTGCATCAGTTAGCCTCCCACCCTTTTGCATTCTCAGGTGTGACTCAGACACCTGTCAACTGTGACCCCACAAACTCTTGGGGCACATATAAAGCTTTATGAGAGGTATCCTTAAAGCATTTCCAGTGACCTGGAATTAAGAGACTGTACCAGCCACCCATATTACAGCTCTCTTTAAAGAAATTTTGCCCCAAAATCTCCTCCAAAGCATGTCAAATTCTTGACCATTTTCTACCTTTAAAATGAGTAAGATTTTAAATCCTTTAATCACTTCTTGGCACATTGTCTCTCAAGTTCTACAGGTTGATCTGTCACACAGCTCAGAGGTCTTAGCCAAAACTTTCATTTTAATATCCTGTTACACATTTTTAAATAAAAAGTCAAGAAATACCACAGCAAGCCTGATATGTTTTCAGTTTTATAAAAACAATTGATAATCATATATACACACGTATGAAAGACAGAATAACATACACAAACATAATGGAATTACTATAATTTTTCATTTCCTTCTTTGTACTTTTTTACATTTTAAGAATTCTGTAACCCAAATGTGAATTATCTTTTAATCAAGGGAAGTCAACACATTTCCAAAATATTTTTTTCTGCAAAGGGAAGACATGAGGCATGAGATGGGAAGATACCTTTTGGTAAAGCCAGTGCTCAGCTTAGGTATGTGCATATTGTTGGGCAGGCAGAGGGCAAGGAAAAATAACTAAAAGACAAAGTGAAATGGAATTCACAAGCACATCCTCTCACTTCACATCTCTCTTTCCCTATTTCTCTCTCTCAATCTCTAGCAACAATTGGGAAGGAAAAAAAATCTCCCTGCCCATGTCTTTGCAGACTCAGATGGTCAGCAAAAGGAAGACCTGGATGCCGCTGATCGTAACATGCCTCTGTGTGGTGCTACTGTCTGTGCTGGGAGAAATGAAGAGAAAACATGGCAGTAGGTGGTAGCCTGGGTTGGGGAAGAAGGAAGGGGATGACAGGCTCATTCCTGGACAAGAGAAGGGGTACCGTATCTGGCACATCTGACTCAGAACCCAGCTTCCTCAGATCACCCATTGGAGAATCTGATACAGGGAGACCTAAGTAATCCCCAAGCTGAGGTCCTTCATGGCTCCTTCTTCCAGCCTCGAAAGTAGCAAAGAGCATGTGCCAGCAATGATGTGGGGGGATGGGACTGGGTACCAATACACAGCTGCCCTACCTTGCCCATATTTTCAAAAGCTTTGTGTCTTGGCTGTGTATACTTGGATGAGTACCAAGTGGGCATTTCTTAAAACATACCTTCAGACTTAGTGGCAGGATCTTTCTGAATGCAAAAAAGATAAAAAAGAGGCATGAGATGGGTTCTTAGTGAGGTAAAGTTTAAGACCATTTGATAACAAAATGAGATCAATGAAGGGGCCAAGAAAATTGGGTGAGAGAGTGAAGGATTTGAAAAGAGGCTGGATTATTAAAGGCAGGGTCAGCGAGGAAGGGAAAAGAAAAGGAGAAAAAATCTGTTCCTTACTGTCCCTGGCCTAGTTTCCCACACTATGAAATAGGTGGCTAGAGGATATTCAGGCCCTAAGATCTCTCTTTAATAAAAAGATTTTATTGGGGGTGGGGTGGGGTGCATGAATGCTGGGGATATAGAGAGTCCAGAGGCTGCAGAACTATTAGGACCTGTGATGGTGAAGAAGGCAAAGAGGCCAGTGCAGATGCAAAAGAGACAATGAAGATGCAGTAGGGTAAGAGAGAATGCAATGGCTAAGTGATTGTATACTTCAGATGGTTTGTATGGTGTGTGAAAATGAATAAAACTGCATTTTTTAAAAATGCAATGGCTAGAATTTGAGGAGGTTCAGGAAAAGGATTTTCTTATAAGGCAGAGAGACACCTTGAGTGGGAGATGGGGCTCAGATTCTAGGAGAAGCTGTTAAGCTTACAAAAGGCTTCTAACTCTTACTCTTGACTACATATCCCCTGTCAACCTCTGCCATCTTATGTCAATTTCAGAAGGTGAAGACTTACTTGAGGAGTGCTGGGGAGAGCCGAAAGTTGCAGACTGCACCAGAAAGTGCTCTAGAAACTTTAAATGTGAAAACAGAAATTACAGCTGCTGCTGGACCTACTGTGGAAACATCTGTTGGAAAAATAAAGTGAGTTGGGAGACACGTGCTTGGGTGGGTGTCCTCACTGACTCTCATCCTCTTCTTAGAGGCTATTACTCCTAAACAGAGGACTGCAGCACCCCAACTCTGAGGCACAAAAATAGCAGAAGAAAAAGTATCCCTGCCCCCAAACCTGGAAAGCAATTCCCTGCCCAATAAACCAAGATCTCCCCTTGGGAGTCATTGTTTCTTTTCCTATATAATCAAATGCTTTCCTCATTATATTATCCAACAGTTTGTTCTCATAGTAACTTTTGTTCACATTTCTAGCCACTACCTACATAGTTAGAACCTTTCCATGGACCTGTTTGGCTCAGCCAGGCCCAAAGAAGCCTAGTTTCTACCTTTCTTTCCTCGATAGACCAAGACTCCCCTACTCAGAAGTAGACAACCCCTGTTGTTACATAAAGTATTCCTGTCCCACGGTCTGGTCGGTTTGAGTGCTATTAAGCTTAAGAATGAATGCATGCTTTCAGAGTTCCCAAGTCTCTAAGCACCCAACCTTTTTCTCTTTCAGAAAAACTTTCAAAGTCTGCAAACACTCTAACTTCCCACTGGCCCACTACCCATGTGGGTTGGGAGAAGTTTAAGAGGTCTAAAAGCAGTGCTGTGCAGCCACTTTCAGGAATACTGGTCTGTTCACATTGA
The DNA here is from genome assembly GCF_015220235.1 of Choloepus didactylus. Classification (NCBI taxonomy): domain Eukaryota; kingdom Metazoa; phylum Chordata; class Mammalia; order Pilosa; family Megalonychidae; genus Choloepus; species Choloepus didactylus. The sequence continues at coordinate 49,311,826 of NC_051325.1, forward strand.
GGGCTTAGCAGGTGCAAATCACTGACAAATAAACTCATTCAACCGCATTGGGCCTTGGCTTCCTTCACTCCATTCTGGTACCCTTGATTGCTCTTATGACAACTCACAACATCATTCCCTCCTACCATGTATGCAAGCTTCCAACTCTTCATAGGCTAATCTCAGGGGCGTCATAGAATAGAAATTTACTTATCACAAGCCATTTTACTGTGGCTAATTGGCACATCTGTCAGCTGAAAGGTCCTAGAAGCACTGACACCCAGCAGCAAAGAGCACACCTAGAGCCCAGATTCTGGTTTTTAAATAAAAGGACCATGGCACCTTAGAGAAGTAGCTGATTCTAGGATTGGACATGGAAAATACAAGATGAGCCTGGGCTTCTGTGGCAGAAGGTAAGGAAAGGCTCAAAAGCAAAATAATGGGGCAATATCCAAGGGAAACAGGAGCCAACCTGAAAGAGCTCACAGAGGCCAAAGTGAGAACAATTTGAGCATACAGTTTTAATTGCTGATCTAGTGAAAGAAAATGCTACAAAGAAGGCAGAAAAGTAGCAAACTTCAATATAAAACTGCTATTAAAGAAAACAAAAATGTAAATCAAAACAATTCTACCAAAAAATTCTCCCACCAGAAAAACCTCAAAGGAGAAAAAAGAAAAAAAGGTAGTACAAATTTAACTAAATATCTGTAAGCAAACATTTGACATAGGAAAAAATACCTTGAATCGAAATTTTTAAATTCAGCATACAAATAGACAAAAAAACAGAGATACAAAATGAGAATTGACAGACCATTTAAAAAAATGGAAAAAGAGGTAAAAGTCATCTTAAAAATAAAGATTATGTTACAAGATGCCCAAGACAGAAGTTTAACTAAAGTATAAAAGGCATTAAGAAAAGGAATGAAAACAGCCAAGAGACCAAAAATACTAGAGTAAAAATAATAAGAGAGAAAAAATTCATAAAGAAAATGGGCAAAGAAAAATTTTTAATATATATCATCTGAGATCTTCAAAAAGAAAACAAAAGTAGCCAATATTTAAAACTATAGTTCAAGAAAACTGCTGTAAAGAAAACAAAACCTGAATCAACATATGAAAAGGGCAACCATGTGCACAGCAGAAAAGACCCCGAATAACCTTGGAAACCGGAAGTTTGGTGTCCTCTAACTTAGATTAATACTTCCGTTTTTTGTTTTTTTTTTTACCATACCTCACTAATAATCTGCAGGAGGGGAACATTTCCCAAGCTAAGACAATGGACACAAAATTTGCTGGGGGATATAATCCCAAAGAACGTAATTTTAATGTAGAGTTGAGGCTACAACTTTCTTTAGATAGAAGACCTTCCTTGAATTGTTCATATAATGACCATCCTAATTCTATCAGGGCTTTGGGGCATCTCTTGGTGATAGGTGATGCACTCAGGTACTAAACCCAGCACTTGCTTACTGTGGTTCCTGAACTGGGTGCCCTGGGCTACCAGAGGTGGGGGTGAGATACACCTTCCAGGTGAAAGCATCAGCATGGGCCCACCTTGGGAGATGAAGCAGCCCGAGGACAGAAGGCAGGGGTTGACCTGCATCATGATGCATGAGGTGGAGACGATGCTTCTAGAGTCCTCCCCCCTTCGCTGACGTAAGGAAGGGTAATGTCTGAGTCATGGGATGGGAACAAGGGAATGCAGAAGCAGTGGCAGCCAGGAGGCTGTTTGTTTGGGCTCCAACAGACCAGCTCCTCTGTGACTCTCTGACATCTAGGCCCTGATATTTTAGAGATTCCAGGTCTTGACAGAATCTGAATTTGCTTCTTCCTCTGCCTCAGTGAGATGCAGGATCTTCCAGGGGTCCTTGCTCCCCTAAGAAAACTAAGAAAGGGGGCACAGATGTTCCCATAGATGGCAGAGATGAACTGATGTGCAGAGGGCACCCCTTCCAGCCACAGTATTCCAGATGCAATTTCTGAGTTCCCTGGGTCAGGTGGGGGGTCCACAGAGCTCTTGGGAACACAGGTCAGGGCACAGTTATCACAAAAGAGCAGAAAACTGTGCCAATTAAATGCAGGGTCCATGGCACTCATGCCAGTGGCAGGAATAGATCGGCCAACACCCGGAGTGTGCCCACATGGTAGAAAGCAAAGAACCAGGAGCTGGGAGATCACTGCCACTGTGGCCCCTGGCAGGCCACTTTGCCTCTCTTAATATTCTCCACCAGGCTGTTTGGAGGATGGCCTGGGAAGATGCTTTGGAGAGGGAGCCTTTGGAAAATGAAGTACCAAATAATAGCTCTTAGAGACCATGGCATTACTACCACTTACCTCCAATGATGCTGGTCTTACTAGTTGATCATGATCTCATTCCCAAGACCCACTTGTCCACAGGAAGCTCTTGGCAGAGGTAGAGGAGAACCTTAACACCCAGAGCTCAATGATGATTCTGCGGCAGTCAAGGGTCCAGTCTGATGGAGGCAGGTTTCCTCGTCTGATGCCTCCTTCATTTACGGACCCCCAGGAAGCTCTGAACTAGAGGATGACACAGCCCCAGGCCTACAGGCGTGGTCTCTCTGCTGAGCCCAGGAGCACTTAGAGGAGTTGTGGTTGTGAAGAGTGGGAGGGAGTCTGTGTCCCAGTGATTAATTCCTGCTGGCTCACCACGGGACCATGGGCAAGACCCACAGCTGCCCTGTGCCAAGTGCACCTTAGCAGCATCAGCATGGACCACCTGTTCTCCCACCCCATGGCTGTCCTCTGGGCTAAAAGGGTGAGTATGAGACTATAGGAAAGAGGACTCGGGAAAGGTAGAGACGGCTCGGCTAATGGACAGCACCCAGTTCACACCCCATGGTAGGCACAGCCACCCTGGTGGATGATGGAGACCTGTGGGTTACTGCAGGCCCTCATCTGCAGGTCTCTGGTCCGGGCATAGTGGAGGTGAAGTGTGCAAACTGAAGGAGTCCAGAGGAAACATCCTTCTCAAGCTGCATTATGTCCTCTCACTCTGTTTGGGCCTGGGGCATGGGACAGGACTCCCCTGGGGTTCATTTTCCTCACTGTAAAGGGACAATAATCTCTAGCTCACCAGGAGACAGGGAGATGGGGTGGGGTGGGCCGAGGCCATGGACAGGAAAGCGGCCCTTGGAGGCTCCCACTGCCCACCCCACGTTCTACCTTTGCCAATCTAACGCCTGATCTGGCCCTTCTGACGCCAGGGTTGGGAACGTTCTCCTCGGTGTTTAGAAATGCCACCCACTAGCGGACTCTCCCCTGGGAGAGCTGGTCCAGTGAGCAGAACAACAAGGCAGCTGAGCCTCCCGGGGCCTGGCAGGGTGCGTGGGCCCAGGGAGGGAGGGCGGGGGAGCATGACCGGGAATGGGAGATCTGGACCTGGCACAAGAAGGGCCCGGTGTGGGTGCTGCGACTGGGTTGTCAAGGAGCACAGGGAGTGGGAGCAAAAGAGGCAGCGTCCCTGGGCGTTTGCACTGGTTTATTTGACAGAGACGAGTAGCGCAGGCGGCGAGGAGGGTGGCATTCCTGGGCCAGGGTGTGTGTGGTCCTCGTGCTTCCGTGGAGGGGCCTGGTGTCTGCCGGAGGGCGGGAAGGAGCAAGGAGGCGCAGCCGGCCGGCCTCCCACCCACCCTCTCACAGGAGGCTCATGCAAACGTTCCCGCAGTAGGTCGAACAGCATGTATCTTTACCCGGACATTTTTGGAAAAATGAACAATGGTGCCTGCAAAGGTATACACTGGGCTTCTTCTGGCAGACCTTGTTATCTGAAACGGGGCAGTAGGCAGGATGAATGGAACCAGGCCCCTAGAACCCCCTTCTCAAGCCTGGCAGCCTCCTGCAACAGTCCAGATCCCAGATGCACTCACGACGTGCCTGACTTTTCAGGACGCTCCCTTCATGCCCCTTGCCAAACCCTGGTGATTGGTAAGACCTTAAATTCCGTGAGCACCCCCCCCCCCAGCCCTCAATCGACCTCCCACTGCCGGGGTCTGTGCGACTCTCTGCACACACCTGCAGCCAGGACCCCGTCTCCCCTATTGCTCCTGGCCTTCCTGAAGCCCCCCTTGGAGCTGCACTCTGACCCTGAGAACAAAGAAGCCTGAGAGACCTTCCAAACCCTCTCCCACCCTCCAGAATTTGCAAGTGCCTCTGTGTCCTCTCATCCCAGGTTCTGTCTCCTTTTTTCCTGCCAGGAAAATGTCACTTCCATTAGTTCTCCTCCCGCCACCCCATCCTGGTCCCTCTGATGATAACTTTAACTTGGCCCTGTACACCCCACGTTTTCCTTGCCCATGTCCTCTTTTTCTACACCCACTCCCACTTCTGTATATGCTTATTCTTCCCCTATATGCATAAATCAAGGCATAGCAACTCTTTTCCCATCTGATCCTCAGCTCGGGGGCACCTTCCGCTAGCCTGTGGCCCATTCATCGCTGGAGTTCTGGAAGGAGGATCAGAAGCCGCGGGCTGCCCCGTCCTCCCCGGCCGGGAGAGGGGGCTGGCGGGCCACAGCTGGGGGGCCCCGAGTCTCCACGGCGCCGGGCTCAGAGCTCCACTTGCCGACAGGGACCAAGTCCCAGGTCCTCTTCAGACCGGCCACAGCCCCTCCTGCCCTCCCGGTCCCTCCCGCCACCACCTACTCTGCGCTCTCCTGCGGTCGCGGGGCCCTCCCTGGGCCTGCAGCAGCAGCACACAGAGCAGCAGGACGGGCAGCAGGGCCCGGGGCGCCATGAGTCTGACCAGAGCAGGCGGCCTCTAAGGCTAGCCAGAAAGTCACTGCGCTCTCCTGGGGCAGCTGGGTGTGGAGAGGGAAGGAGAGAAAAGGAGAGCGGACAGCCCGGTGCCTCGCTGCCTCCGCCGGCGAGCCAGGGCACAGCAAGCAGTCCCTGTTTCCTCTTTCCTCCTCTCTGCCGGCCCCTTGCCCTGTCCTTTGCCAGGTGGGACTTGGGCTCCTCCAAGGGACAACCCCTCCTCTCCCATAACAAATCCTCTCCTTTTGCTAAAGGAATTTTTATTTCCTGGAAGGTGTCATTTACTTTTCTCTAATTACAAGAGAATTTACACAGAAGAGAAAAGAGAATAATATGAAAAAATTCTTTTTAGAAAGGATGATATTCCTAATACATAGAATTAACCCGGGTCTCATTTTATTATGTATTCTAGTTTCTTCACATACTTAATAGAAACAATCCTTTGTTTTCTTACATTTGAATCACCTGTAATTTGTTACTTTCCTTCTCCATCCCTCTTTTAATCATGCAAATATTTCTTAACACCTGATTTTTCATATTTGCACAGCTGTGCCTCAAAATATGTCCCTATGTCAAGAATTTGTGAGTAGCAATTGCTGATTTGCTAAACAATGTCATTTTAGCATTTTCCTTCGTGAATCCTTGATTATTTTTTCAAACTAAAGTGTTTGGGGAGGGATTTGTGGGCCAAAGACTACATAGTTATTTCATGTGTACATACATACATACATACATATGTATATAGAGAGAGGGAGAGAATAGTGAGACAGAGAGAGAAAGTCAATTTAGTGTTCAAATAAACTGGTTTTTCTTTGCTGAGGATTAGTGCACTAATTTCTTCTGATCCTACAAAACTCTAGAGAACAAATTGTGAGCTATTAGGCTAGAAGCAGCCCACGATTGTCTGAAACGACTTTCACCAGCACAGGAATGTTCATGGATTTTAAGTTCAGACAGATGTGGTGTGTAGTCCACACTCCAGTATTCACCAGCTTTGTGAGACTGGCAAAATCCCATAACCTCTACAGACCCAGTGGACCCACTTTATGGAATGGAACCAGATTATCTTGGCACCTCAGCTGTGAGGATGAAAAACGATGGCCTGTGCAATGACCGTCAGGGTGCCTGGCACACAGTAGGTGCTCACTGTAGGGTATTTTCTTCTCCCCAATCTTGTTTGCCACCCACACATAGCAAGCCCCTGGGGATCAGAACAGCTTGTGCATTTCTTCACTCACTCTGTGTGTGGTGGAAGAACCAGCCACTGGAACAGGAAGTGAGTCAAACCTTCTGGCCTGGGAGTCAGGAGACTTACGTGCTCATCCAAGCTGATCTGCTGACTCTGTGTTAACTGGTGGCAGAATGGGAACTAGAAAGCAGAACCGATAACAGCCAGCCTAAGCACTGACACAAACTATCTCTTGCAAAATGTGGCAAAGTTATTTTGGCTTTATAGGGTGAGGAGGTGAGTTCTTAATCTGGGACCTTTCTCCATCTCCATGAGATTGTGAGACTCTACGTCTTTCTTCATTTAAATTATTTCATCCTATCAATGGTCTCTACCTCCTACTCACTTGCTAACCCCTTCTGGCTCCTCTTTCTCTCTGCTTCTTTCTCATCTGCCTCCTCTTCTTTCCTTTCTCCATCCCAGTGACTATGGGAAGAGTGCCACAACTATCTTCCACTTCAACATTTTCTAGGTGGACAGTTTTACTCAAAGATACATGATCTTCATCCTATAACTTGAAATGATCTGTTCAGGCCTCCCTATCCAATAGTCTTTCTACATGATACCTAAATTTCCATCACTAGCCATTCTTTCTTTGGAGACCAGACATCATTTAAGATGCAAATGCCCATGTAGCAATAGTCTCTAGGATTCATGGAGAACTCAGGAATGGAGACTGTGGGTGCAGACATTAACAATACAGTGCATGTGGAAACTGGAGTCTGAAACGAGGCACACAGTCAATATCTTAGAGCTCAGACAGGGGTAGGAGTTTGTCAGCTGAGGGATCATGACAAGTTCTCTAAGAGGAGGTGTCCTTTGGCCTTGAACAATTGGAGGAAATGGGCTCTCAGAAGTAAAGAAATTTATTCTCCCTTAACAGTTGGAAGAGGGGGCACCTTACAGGTGTTGGACATAGAAAGTAAGAGAAGATAGGAAGAAGATGATGGTGAAGATTTGACCCTGTTCTGATCTTCCAAAGGCTCAAAGGAGAACATTCATTGAATTAATGTTTATTGAATTCTCATGCGCAGGACACTGAGCTGTGTGCTACATACTGTAGCATAAATCAGACAGTATTCCTACCCTATTACATTCATAATCTAGCAGAAGAAACAAAAATCCAATAATTTATAAAGCAATGTGGTGAGGACTTCTGAAGGAGAACAAGATGCTATAGAAGCCCAGCATAGGATCTACTGACCCATCTGGGAGGAATCGGTAAAGATTTTGTGAAGGATTGCTCCTTTTAATGTGAAACCTTAAGGGGGAGCAGAAGTCAACATGTATCTTCCAGTTCAATGTGGAACATGAAGTTAGTGCTCAACACACATTAGGCTTTTTACCAATAATCTTGTACAAATCTTCCTTCTTCACAGGTTTGATAAACACATTTTTGTTGTTTTTGATTATCATTGCAGAATTATTTCATCTCATTTAACCCTATAACATTTCTGGGTTTATTCTGTGCCGAGGGCTGGCCTAACCCTCAGCAACGGGCAGGGTCCTGATAGGGAAGCTGGAGTCGGCGAAAAAATGAGACAGACACCTTGTGTCCGGGTACAAAGATGGAATCTCCGACCAAGCAGAGCCTCAGAGCTTTATTTTTATAATTTTCTACAACATACACACTAGCATTTAGGAATACAATACTAGAATAGTTTGGCTAAATTTCAGACACTATTTATTCTTACACAGTGATCAGTGGGTTTGCAGGGACGGATTCCTTGAAGCGTAGCAAGACACAGTGTTTGGGCACAGGCATAGCGGTTCCTATTATTTAGTACCAAGCAACCTATAACTATTTTTTGTGTTCATGTTTTAGAGTCTGTTAATCATTACCTTTTTATTTCTTCTAGCTAACTCTTTCAAAGCTTGGGAAGGGGGATTTTGAGCAGAAAGGGTGACCTATTGTTTTCTAAGAAAGGAGCAGGCATTTTCACTACACTGAAGCCAATGCAGGGTAAGCTGCTGGCTCATTAAAGTAGCTAGGTGTGGGAACATGTCACCATCACAGAGCCCAAAAGACACCAAATGAGAAAAAGAAGCAGTATGAATATAAGAAACATATAAGAAACAGCATAAGAAACAAATTCCTTTTAGGCAGGAGTCATAGGTGCCACTCGACGCTCCGCCTTGAGGAACGGTCACCACGACATGTACTGAAGGCCCAGGGACTGTGCCACTAGGCCGACTGCCGGGTGCTGAGTTGGTTGCCCACAATTCTGGTAAATGATTGAATTGGCAGCATATATTGTAGATAGAATAGCACTCTAAATCACTTTTTGGGTCACCCAGCAGACTGCCAATTTTAAGTGGGACCCACAGCATAAGAGGATGTACAACAAGTTAAGCCCATGGAAAAATAGCACTACCACTTGGGCCATGTCACCTGGCAGATCCCATGGTGCTAGAATTATCTGTGGCAGATGTAGCTAACGTGTAGGGCCTCTGGCAAGCCCCATAGGAGAATTGAAGACATCTAGAATTCCAAAGCAAGGCAAGCCATCTGCAGGAGAAAACTAAAAGAAAACTATATATCATTCATCAAACAGCTTCTACTGTCTTATCTGGCCCTGGAAAGATTGGGTATCTCAAATTAGGACATCACAAAACTTTTATCAAATATGCTAATCATAAGCTTGGTGCTTTCACATCCAAAAGTCACAAGTTCAGATAAACCCAGTAGGAATCCATTATACAATAGAAGTGATAAATACAGGAATAAGCACAAGCAGATCCACAGGACACAAAAATCTATGCAAACAAGTAGGTCTAGATCCCTGTGTCACCTGACACTAGCACATCTATGCTTCTCCCCAACTCATACCTGTGGCCCCAGGAGGTGTTCCCTAATGACCAGCTGATGGAGGAGGAAAATAATTCACAGGTGGGTGTGCTTTTCATGTTAGTGTAAGCTGAAAATGCACTGCTGCCACACTGAGACATTGCTGAAAGGAGGGGAATTCCTCCTTGTGGACAGAGCTTCAGGGGGTCCACCTGCACTTGAGGGGAGAGAGAAGGATCCTGAGATAAGGATATCTATGGTTTTCTGAAAGGTGATGAATGCTTGGCAGGTTAATTATTGGGTTTGAAGGTACATTAAGGTAGGAAGCATGGGGACAAGAATGCTGGGGAATAGATGAGGATGAACAAATGAGTGGGTACCAAATGTTCATCTATGGCAGAGGAAGTATGATATACCTGAGTATAAGGATGTCTTGGTCAGTTAAGTTGGCCAGTCTCTCCTCAACCACACCAGTGCTTGCACTCTGGGCTCATAAATAGCATGGCCATGGGGGCAGAGATGAGGGCTATGCATAAGTTCATCAACAGGAGCTCTCATTCATCATGCCTGATGTGGCTACTACCATGCTCAATGTACAATCTGTCAGCAACACAGACTGAGACTGAGCCCTTGATATGGCAGCAACCCTCCAAGAAGCGAATCAGCCACTTGGTACAAATTAAGTACATCAGATCTTTTCTACATTAGAGAAGGTAGTGCCCCATCTAGACCAGGATAGATGCATATTCTGAGTGCATAATTTGACTTTTCTGTCTACAATATCTCAGCCAGAGACACCATCTGATGGCTCAAAGAGTATCTTATTTACTGACATGGAATTTGACATAATATCTCTTCAGCCAAGGGACAACTTTACATAAAAGAGGTACAATAATAAATCCATAATCATAAGACCCACTTGATTCTACCCTGTATTACATCACCTAAAAGCTGTCAACATAATAGAGATATGCATTGGCCAACTGAAGACACAAGCAAAATATCAGTTTTGAGATGACACTACACAAATATGGAGCACTCTGTTTCCACTTGGAAAATATACATTGAACCAAAGTCTATTATATGCTGTATGTCTCCAGGAGATCTACTATATGAGTCCAGAAACCAAGGAACTATACATGGCTGCACTTCGCATCCCTCCCAGTCACCCAGTTGGGGGAATTTGTCCTTCCTATCCCTGCAATGTTAGTTTCTGTGAGTAAAGAAGTTCTGGCTCCCAGCAGGAGAGTTGGGGGTGGATGCTTCCCACCATTGGACATACTCAAACAAAAGCTGGTTTCCTTCTTGCCATTTTGATATCTTTGTGCTGATAGACCAGCAGGCCAGAAAAGTCCATGGAAACCAGGGACTCAGAATCCTCACAGTTGATGTTTTCATCACCACGACCACTAATCAAGCTACCTAACCCACCAAAAATGCTGTCTGTGGTATGAGGATCTACAATGGGATGTAGAAGATGATACATTCCACATGTCCCAGAACCAAAAACAGCAGTATGGACTGTGTCTCCTTCTATTTTCTTTGTAAGTTTTCCTCCACAATTTATACCAACCATCAGGTAGGTGAATTGAGACAGCATGGAGTGAAATTAAGGTGTGAGGTACATTGATGTGAGTGGTACAGAGCATAGACTGTAGTGGCCCTTGACTCAGGTCTCCACAGACCCCTTTATTCCATTCATGTGGATGCCATATGTGATGGTTTGAAGCTATAAGTACCCCAGAAAAATATGTTCTTAAATTTAATCCATTCCTGTGGGTATGAACCCATGTAAGTAGGACATTTTGATGAGGTTACTTCAGTTAAGGTGTGGCCTAGCCCAATCAGCATGGGTCTTAATCCTATTACTGGAGCCCTTTATAAGTGGATGAAACTCAGACACAGAGAAAGAAAGCCACAGGAAGCTGCCAGAGCTGAAATTCAGTGGAATTCAAAAGAGAATGGAAAAGCCAAGAGAGACTGTCATGTGCATTGCCATGTAACAGAGGAGCCAAGGACCAAGGATCGCCAGAAGCCAGCCCTAGAACACCAGTCTCCGGAGAGAAAGTATTACTTTGATGATGCCTAGATTTGGACTTTCTTTTAGTCTCAAAACTGTAAGCAAATGATTTCCCATTATTTAACCCTACTCATTTCATGCTATTTGCTTGAGCAGCCTAGGAAACTACAATACGCATGCAGCCAGATTTGGTATTTTTTCTTTTCAGTAGACAGCACAGGCTGCTCTTTTTCAGAAGACTGCTTTTGGGCTAGTAGAGATGGCTTTGGCCATGGGCAGTAAGAGGTAGTAAAAGCCTTGGAATTTACAACCCTTCAACACAGTCCTTTCCCAAATAAATGACAGGCTCAGGAGTATGAAAGCCCAATTCCCTTGCTTTGGGTCAGGACAACTCTGGGGCACAACTTACTCTTCACTGTTTCCCTGGACTCGGGTGAAGCTACTTTCTGTGGCATTTTGCATGAGATCTCTCCTTTTTTAGCTTCTTCACCTTCATTATCATGTTCCTCTTACTTGTTTACCCTATGATCTCCTTCTTAATAAATCATTTGTGTGGTTTACCAAGATGGTGGTATAAGATGCTCCCAAAGAATCTTTGAACAACTAGCAAAAACTGGCAGAGCTGTCTTCCTCAAAACTCTGGAAAACAGTTAAAAGGTTGCAGTAACTGGGAGAGTAAGTACCAAATCAAGAAAATGCATCTTTAAAACCAGTAAGAGAAGCTTGTGGCACACTTGATGACCCCTCTCCCATTCCCTACCTGGTGCAAGGTGGATCTGATCTGTGCTCCCATTGTGGCTCCCTGGCCCTGTTCTGGGGGTGGGGGGTGGGGAGGAGAGTAACTCCTATGTGCAAACTGGTATGCCTATATGTTGGTGCCAATATATTGGGTAGCAGCATGAAAGACTGAACCAGTTCACTCATCTCTAGCTTGCCCTCCCAGAACATAATTGTAAGAAACAATTAAGTCAAATCAGCCTGGGACAAAGGATTACCAGCTTTAAGATATACAACAGAGCTTCTGTGTGGGGGAAAGTCTATTTCATAGGGAGTGGGGGTAGTGGGACAAGGGAAATCCCAAGGCCTTCAGTGAGTGGAAGCCCAGGACAAGACGTAGTCTCAGAAAAGATGGAGAGGACCCTATACTTCACTTTCTTCGGAGGCTGATCTTCTTGATAGGAGGGCTAAACTCTAAATGAGAACACCAGCCAACACAGCCAATTTTCAAGGACTGTAAAAGGTTTTTGAGGGCTTTTTTGCATTGATTTGTCTGTTTTTGTTAGCTCCTCAAGGAAACCTCTGTCATATCACTAGCTGGATACAAACTTAAGGAACAGACGACTCAAGGACTAAATCCCAAAATTAGCACTTTAAAATATTAAAATGTGCAGTGTAAACAGAAGATTACAAGACAAGCAAAGAAACAAGAAATGATGGCCTATCCAAAGGAACACGATAAAAATTCAGAAACCACATCAATGAATAAGAGTGGTCTTCGGACATACTGAACAAAGACTTTTAAAAAATGATCCTCAATGTGTTCAAGGAGATAGAGGAAAATATGAAGAACTACAGGATATCAGACAAGCAATAAATGAACAATTTGAGAATCTCAGTAAAGAGAGAGAAATTTTAAAAAGGAACCAAACAGAAATATTGGGGTTGAAGACCACAATAACTGAATCCCTAGAAGGTTTTAACAACAGATTGGAAGTGGCAGAAGAAAGAATCAATAAACTCAAAGACAAGACAATTGAAATGATTTAGTCTGAGGAGCAGAAAGAAAAAAGAATGAAAAAAATGAAGAACCTAAGAAACCTGTGGGAAACCATCAAGCATACTGAGGTACACATTATGGAAGAGACAGAAGAAGAAGAGAGAAAAGGGCAGAAGTTATACTCAAAGAAATAATGGCAGAAAACTTCCCAAATTTAATGAAAGGCATGAATATACACATTCAAGAAGCTGAATGAACCCAAATAGGATAAACTTCAAGAGAACCATGACCACACACATAGTAGCCAAAATGTCAAATGCTAAGGTCAAGGAGAGGGTTCTGAAAGTTGCAAGAGAAGAGCAACATGTTATGTACAAGGGAGTCCCCATAAGATTAAGTTCTGATTTCTGATCAGATACCATGGAGGCAAGCAGGCAATGGGATGAAAGAAAACAATAGCCAACCAAGAATTTTATATCCAGCAATACTGTCTTGCAAAAATAAACCATTTGTACATAAAACTTTCACTCAATGCCTCCCTTTGTGGAACTCAAACAAGACACAATGAAACCAGACTGATAATAAGATTAAATCCAAGAAAATTTCCAAAATTAAAAGAAGACCTGAGTCTAAATATATATATATTTAAAAAAAAACATTCTCTGCATGGGAAAAAGATGGACCCAGAATAGTCAACTCCAACATATATACTATTAAAACTATTGGATTTAAATAAAAGAAAAATCTTCAGGTCTTCTAAGAAAAAAGAGCAAATAGTGCATGTGCCAGTTTGGATGTATTATGTCTGCCAAAATGCCATTATCTTTGATGTAATCTTGGGCAAACGTATTGATGTTGATTAGATTGTAATTCTTTGAGTGTTTCTGTGGCGATGCACCCCACCCAACTGTGGGTGATGACTCTGATTGGATAATTTCCATGGAGGTGTTACCCCACCCATTCAGGGTGGGTCTAAATTAGATCACTGGAGCCATATGGTTGAGCTGGCAAACAGAGGGAACTCAGTGAAGCTGAGAGTGACATTTTGAAGAGGAGGTACAGCCAAGTGGGACACTTTGAAGAATACACAGGAACTGAGAGAGGAGCTGCAGATGAGAGACAGTTTGAAGATGGCCGTTGAAAGCAGACTTTTGCTCAGGAGAAGCTAAGAGAGTAAAAACGTCCCAAAAGCAACTAAGAGTGACATTTTTGAGGAACTGCAGACTAGAGAGGAACATCCTGGGAGAAAGCCACTTTGAAACCAGAACTTGGAGCAGATGCCAGCTACGTGCCTTCCCAGCTAACAGAGGTTTTCCGGACGCCATTGGCCATCCTCCAGTGAAGGTACCCGATTGTTGATGCATTACCTTGGACACTTTATGGCCTTAAGACTGTAACTTTGTAACCAAATAAACCCCCTTTATAAAAGCCAATCCATTTCTGGTGTTTTGCATCCTGGCAGCATTAGCAAACTAGAACAGTGTGCTAAGAAAAATAATAAGGTCCTTATTAGTAATTTTGACAGGCACACGCAAAGCAAACTAATATTGTGGCAATATTTTTAAGAAACTCATGGAAGAAATTATGGAATAAGGATTTTTTAATCAACTAAGCCATCCTTCCAGTATCAGAGCTATAGGGAAACAGTTTTAAACATACAACAACTCAGGGAATCTTTCCTGTGGAATCTAATAGAGAATGAGTTTAATTCAACCAAGACATGACTGAGGATACTACGACAAAAATATTATTGAATAGAGAGTATCTTGATTATAGATCTAAGACTAAAACAAAGATGGGGACAAAATGAAAAAAAAATGTTTTATATTGTGATAAAATAGAAGTATTGTGATTAAAAATGGGAAGAGAATAGAAAGGGCAAGAAGAAAGTATTGCTTGTCACATATATAAAAGATAAGAATAAAATTCAATTATTAAAATTTAAGAAATCAAGTATCAGTATATCAATGAAACTGATTCTTGTAATGAAAAGAATATTAATGGTATTAAAATTTATAGAAGTAAAGAAGGAAACAGGAAATATAATCCCCACAGTTCATATAACATTAAATAATTTGATAGCATTGTGAACAAATACACCAGTCATATCAGGAATTGTGAATGGGCATAAATCTCCAATTTAAAAAATATTTTCAAATTGGTCTTCAAGGCAAAACCCAACTTTATACTGCATAGAAAAGATATACCTAAAACCAAGAAACTCAAAAGTCTCAAAATAATAGGACGGGCAAAGATATATCAGGAAAATGGAAACAATAAGAAAGCAGAAGTTGTGAACCTGACATCAAATATGATAGAATTCAAACAAAAAAGCATTAGATAACAAAGGACAGTTCATAATGATAAAATCATAGTTCACCTATAATATGAAATAGACATGAATAATATCTGTGCACCAAATAACACAGCAACCACCTTCATAAAGCAAAAACTACAAGAGATGCAAGAATAATTAGAAAAAAAGCATATTAAATATAAGAGACTGTAATATACAACTTTAGTCCAAGATGGATGATGTGGTCAAAAAGCAAATAAACATAGAAGACCTAACAACAATGAAAACAATGAGGTGAATTTGACTGATATACATTACATAGGTAGGTAGGTAGGTACAGAGAGAGAGAGGGAGAGAGAATTTTATATGTGGAAAATAGAGAATATACCTTCTCTTCAAACACACACACAACATTCAAAACCTTGACTATATACTAGACATAAAAGAAAAGTTCATATGATACAAACAGCACTATGATCAGAATGCAATAATAGAAGTTAGTGATAAATCTGCATTAAATCTTTTCCACTTGAACTTTTTTTTAATCTGTAAAACTGTTTCATTTTTGTTGAAGAAAATTTGGATAATAAAAACAATTTTAAAGAAAAAAAAACTGTGCGCATTGTCACCAGGAAAAATAATTGCTAACATCTTACAGAATTTTTCTTCAGTCTATAGTTTTATCTGTCACATAATTGAGATCCTTCTGTAAACACAGCTGTGTTTTCTGCTTTTGTTTATTCATTATAAAAATTTTTGTTATTAAAATATTCTTGAAGAAGATTTATTTTATGCTGTGATCTCAGCCATTCCACTCATTCCAGGCTGGTGAACGATGTGTGGAAGGTCACAGTTGTCCCCCAGCAGGTGTTCCAAATTATTTACTAGTCGTTCCTGGTTGTTTATTAGTTGCTCCAGGGGACTAAGTAAATTCCACACCTCTCTATGCTGCCATCTTGCCCCTCCTCCCCCAACCTGACCTTTTAAATTACCGTGAAATAATTCTTTGTGCAAAGGTGAACACAAAATTGCAGAATTTTAGAAAAATAATTATAATGAAAATATAACATATTAGCAAATATACAATAGATTTAACACATAGATCAGAGGGTCATTCATAGTATTAAATACTTATATCAATAAAAATGAAATGAAAATGAATGATTTAGATTCCTCCCAAAAAAACTGAGAAGAGAGATGATAAAGTAAACAAAACAAAATTAAAAGATGCAAGGAAGATAATAGTAAAGATAAAAGTAGAAATGAATGCAGTGCAGAAGTAAAACATCAACACAGCAAAAGGATCATTCTTCACTGAAACATAGAAAAATTTTAACACTATAAGTGAGAATTTCACCTGAGTCCATACAAATATATTTGAAAAGCTAGGTAAAACAGAAAATCTCCTGGCACAATTTACCAAAATGTCCTAAGTAAAGATAGAAAGCATCAAGTCACCAGTTTCCACAGAAGAAAGACAGCAAGTTACCAAGGGTCTACCCCACAAACAGGCACCTGGCTCTGATGGTTCCACAGGGGAAATCTCCAATGTCAAATGCCAAAAATACCTGCACTATTTAAATTGTTCCAGATCATACAAAATGAAAGAAAACTTCCATTTTATATTCTATAAATGAAGCAAGTATAACATGTATCCCTAAATGTGATAACATAAAATAGAAAGCTACAGAACAATCCCATTTATAAATTACGACTATCAATTCAGAAATCCTAAATAAATCCTAGGAAGTGGAATCCAATACAACAGTAAGAAAATAATACTTCACAACAGAGTGGAATTATTCTAGCAATCCTGAAATCATTTAATATTAGAAAAAGACATTAATATACTATTATGTAATTGGTCATATTATTGCATCTAAGGATTAAAACACACAACTACTGAATTGTACACTTTCAAGTGGTTAAAATGGAAAATTTGAGTTGTATACATGTTATTACAATAAAAATTTCAACACACACACAGTCATTATTTCCACCACTGCTAAAAAGGCCTTCAACAAGTTTAAGCACTATTCTTGCAGAAACTACTCAAAAATAATAATTGATAGATAATTCTTTTACATTATAAGATATATGTATACACCCTTCTGTGTTTAAGCCAACATATTAAATATGGAAATGCTAGAGGCATTCCCACTAATGTTAAAAGAAAAGTAAAAGAGACCCCTAACTCCAGGACTCTTTTTTTTTTTTTTTTTTTTTTGTATTGGAGATACTAAACAATTAATTAGAAAAGAGAAAACTGTATGGGGCATTAGAATAAGAACAAAGGAGTATTAATTCCTCAGGGAACCTGACAACCACGACCTTAAGGATCCTGTTCCCAAGTTTGCACTGAAACTTCTGAGAGTTGTCTGCTTATTGAAAATCCCTTCCTCAAATAACCTCTCCAAATAAATAATCCCTATAGTCTTGTTATCTCTATACAGAGACTGGAGAAATGTCATTGACCGAAGAAGTTTCCACCACACAAACACTAATAGATTGCCAATCCCAGTTTGACTGAGGCAGAGTACCTGCTGAGTTATTCAATCTATAGACACTTAGAGTAGAGATCTATCATGTCAGCTTCACAATGATACTTCCTGCTTGGTGCTATTAGGAGAAGGTGTTAGAAATCTTCTCTGAGCTGAGACTATTATTTTAGATTGGGGCCTTAATTCTTGGTGGCTCCTGCTGTGTTTAATTCACATCCTTTCCCTCTCTGCCTCCTCTCAGTCCTTGGGGCAGAATAGGATGTGCCCAAGTACCCAACCATGAAGCTATTGAAACATTATGTTCCCAGAGTCCCACTCCATCCTTTCCATCTTAAAAACAGCATGGTGTCCTGGATAAAAGAATTTAATTTAATATGAAGGCCTGAGTTCAAATTGGTTTATGACTTTATTCATTTAATTATTAATAGTCAACCTTATTTCAGAAAGCATTTAAGGGAGCTTTCAAGACTCATAATACATAGAACAAAAACAAATTTAGTTTATATAAGAAAAACAAAGCAAAAGAGAAATAAGGATAAGAAAATATGATAACCATGAACAACTGATTGCGCACTGTGGATGAATATATGGCATGTGAATATAACTCTATAAAATTGTAAGAAAAAATATATAGGAGTAAAAGTGTCAGAGAAAACATAGTGAGAGGGATGTACCTATCTAATGTTGATGAGCAGGTAGAATGGTGTAGCCTTTCTGAAGGTCAATGTGATGGTTCCACAAAAAGTTAAGTATGTGGGGACCATAATGTTCTGCAACCTCATTATGGGGTATGTCATTTGAAGATCTGAGAGCAGAGACATGAATGGACATTTGCAAACTGGTGTCCATGGAGGCAGCAATCATGATTTGCAATGGGTGGAGGTGACCTAAGGGTACATAGACTGAGGAACAGAATGGTGATCTGTGGCGTATGCATACAATGGAATGTTGAGCAACTATAAGAAGGAGTGAAGATGTGAGACACACAACGAGGTGAATGGATCCTGTACACAGCATTTGAGTGAAGCACACCGGAAATAAAGGCAGGCACTATAATGCCTCGCCAATATGGACTAACTACAATGTGTAAACTCAGAATTGAATCCTAGAACATAGCCTAACGTGAACTTGATTATTGTAATGGTCCCTATATTGTGAGCTCTTACAACAGTCAACTCTATTCCTGAATTGTAATGGCTGTCTCCAAACTTTGAGATGCTGATCCCTTAGTGTATGACCTGATTGGTCTCTGGAACAATGCGCATCTCTGAGACACCTGAAACTCAGAGCTAGAACTCGGCAGATTTGGATGTCAGTATTAGTGCATACAGCAACTGTTAAAAAAAAGCTGAAAAAGAGCCCAGACTTCTATTAGTGATATGAATGAAGCAGATCTGGTTAAGACTAGGGCAAACCAGGCCAAAGGGTAAAGGTCAAAACTGACTGTGTTTTAAAACTTCAACTTCCATGTGAGACCAAGGGAAGAGATGTCTATTTGGTGCAGGATCTACATTTTCTAAACAGTACAACTCTACAGTCGATTTGTTCAAACACCACAATTGCATGGAGCTTAGAATAGGAAGTGAGATACAGTGGGTTGGTATAGGTTAGAGTGAAATAGTGACACATCCCAAAGTAATTTGGGCAGAGAATAAAAAATAGATTTACAGCCCCATCCCCACCCACCCCCAAGCTGGGGGAAGGTGCAGAAGTGTTGGACTTCCTCACCTGCACTGGTGTTAATGTTGTCACAAACATTGGGATTGGCAGTTTGATGTGCTGAGCCCTCTATCATGGGACTTGCCCTTGTGGGGCTCATTACTGCAAAGGAGAGGCTAAAATTGCATATAATTGTGCCTAAGAGTCTCCCCCTGAGTACCTCTTTGTTGCTCAGATGTGGTCCTCTCTCTCTCTAACTGAACCACCTCAGCAGGTGAACTCACTGCCCTCCCCTCTACGTGAGACCCAAACTCCCAGGGGTGTAAATCTCCCTGGCAACACAGGATTTGACTCTCGGGGATGAATCTGGACCTGGCAACGTGGGACTGAGAATATCTTCTTGACCAAAAGGGGGATGCAAAATGAGATGAAATACTTTCAGTGGCTGAGAGATTTCAAGTGGAGTCGAAAGGTCACTCTGGTGGACATTCTTATGCACTATATAGATAATACTTCTTAGGTTTTAATGTATTGGAATAGCTAGAAGTAAGTACCTGAAACTACCAAACCCAGTAGTCTGAACTCCTGAAGACAATTGTATAATAATGTAGATTACAAGGGGTGACAGTGTGATTGTGAAGGCCTTATGGATCACATTCCCTTGTTTAATGTGTGGATGGCTGGGTAGAAAAGTGGGGACAAAAACTCAATGACAAATAGGGTGGGATGGGGGGGATGGTCTGGGTGTTCTTTTTTTACTTTTATTTTTTATTCTTATTCTGATTCTTTCTGATGTAAGGAAAATGTTCAGAAATAGTTTGTGGTGATGAATGCATAACTATATGATCGTACTGTGAACAGTTGATTGTATACCATGGATGATTGTATGGTATGTAAATACATTTCAATAAAACTGAATTAAAAAAAAAGAAAGTATGATAGAGCCACAAGGTAGATTAGTGCAACAAGTGAATGCCACAGAGTCACAGATGCTCATAATGAAATGTCACAAAATTGGCAAAGGAGACTAGCTCTTCCAAATGTTCTCAGAAAGGGAGCATTGTATGGTGAGGTGAACAACAGCCTCCAAGATGGCCTCATGTTAGACTCCAGGAAGAGTTTCATGGGGTTATTTCTTCAAGGGTTATTAAGCATCAGCTGAAAACATACAAGTCAGTTACAGTAGTTCTCTGGAGGCTCAATATAATGCGATCTAGGGATAAGTTAGAAGAATCCAGAAGAATGAATTGATAGCTTACCCACCTGTCCCACAGGCCTCCACAAATATGATTTTTCTCAATCCACTTTTAGGAAGGTATTGGGAAGCAATAAATCTGAGAACACTATCCTCAACAAGATCTGACTTGCAGTCAGATTTTTGAGCTTGTCTCCAAAGACAAATTTACCATGAAACAAATGAAGCTTATACTTTGGCACCCTCACTTGCAAGAGTCCCTTCCAAGGTTCAGTGCAGTTTCCTCCCATGATGAAAGGAAGAGATGGCAGCTTCATCCATGTGTGGAGGAAGGGAGCACTGTCCCAGCCTGGGGGGCACCCTCCATGCCCTCGTGGTGGTATTAAGGTTCTACTATGTCCACATTTGGCCAAACATCAGTTAACGCCTACCCTTGATAGCACTCACCAAGCATGCTGATCTCATATTATATGACCTCAGGGCAAAGAACCTGAACTAGCCACTTGCAACGAAATCTGCTTGGGGCCAGGCTTCAGGGCCATATAGGGCCCCAAGGACAGACACAGCAAGAAGGCAAGGGACCTGGTAGAGTTGTATCAATAGCTCTGGGGGCTGCAATGAGGGACCATGAGGTCAAGATCAAAAGGCTAGAGTTCTTCAAGGGCTTACCCCAGGCATGCCTCACCCCCTGAGCCAGAAGCTTCAGAGGGAGTTACAGATGTGGCATCAATGATGATATATGAAACTGGAAATGGTCTTTCCTAAACTATCAATAATAACTTTTAAAATTTGATCAACCATGCTAGAGCAAATACTTGGTTATCTTTCTGTTCTCTGTGAAATAAGATATTACAAAACTCATTGTCATAAGATGAGGTGATCAAAAAACTCAGCCACAAAATATAGAAAAAGGTGTTTAAAATAAAGGCATTTAAAGGCATAAAGGGATTTAAATGGATTTAAGAAATTTAAAGGTATTTAAAATAAAGAAATTTGAAATATTAATAAAGTATGTTATTTTTCTGGGATGCGTGATGGTTGCCGTACTTGTAACCTTTTGTAAGTTTGTAATTTGTTGTAATTTCTTTTCTCATTCTGAATAAATAACACTGTATTTGTAGTTTCGAATTTTTTTAAAATAGGGTCACTGAAATTGTACAGCTTCAGGCTCCACAAAATCTGCATCTTCCTCTGTTTGGCTCCATCAAGTCCAACCCTGTCCCTGTGAGTCTTGTGTTCCTCTTTAGGAAAATCACATAGAAATCCTGTTCTCCCTCTACCACAGGATTGTGCAAGAGAAAGGTCAAATGAACTAATGCCATAAAAATACATTGTCAACTCTCAACTCTGACACAAATATGAGCTGTTATGATTATTATCATTATTAACACTTTGAGGATTTACTGAAAAGGGTGGGATATAAGGAGTGACCTTAAGGAAGAAGGAAAACGGGTTATGAGCCCCTTCCTCAGTTAATATATACCATACACCACAACCTTATTTAGCCAATGTTATGCTACTTTGGACAAGTCATCTAAATCATCAAACCTCCATTTTTCATGTTTAAAATGGCAATAATACCACTTACCTTACATGATCTGTAATCCCAAGATCTTGTATATGGTCAAGGGTTGGGGGACTTAGAGAACCTTGCAACACGGCAATATCAACTTGCTTTGAGAGGAAAATGATGGGACTAGAAAATACCTGGCACATACACAGTGCTCAATGTCATTAGTCATCAGAGAAATGTAAATTAAAACCACAATAAGATACCATCTCACATTCACTAGAATGGCTACTGTTTTAACAAAAAAAAAATGGAAAATTACAAGTGTTTGGAGAGGATGTGGAGAAATAGGAACACTCAATTCATTGTTGGTGGAAATGCAAAATGGTGCAGCTGCTGTGGAAAAAAGTTTGGCAATTGCTTGGAAAGTTAAGTATAGAATTAGCATATGACTCAGAAATTCCATTTCCAAGTATATATCCAAAAGAATTGGAAGCAGGGACTCGAACAGATATTTCACATCAGTGTTCATTGTAGCACTAGTCACAACTGCCAAAAGATGGAAATAACCCAAGTGTCCATCAACAGACGAACATAAACAAAATGTGGTATATACCTACAATGGAATATTATTCAGCCATAAAAAGGAATGAAGTTCTGATGATGATACAACATGGATAAACCTTGAAGAAATCATATCAAGTGAAATAAGCCAGACACAAAAGGACAAATACTATGATGATCTCACTTATATGAAATTAGCAGAATAAGAAAATTCATTAAGTCAGAAACTAGAATACAGGTTACCAGAGACCAGGTGCTGGAGGGGATTGGGAGTTAATTGTACAGAGTTTCTATTTGGGGTGATGGAAAAGATTTGGCAATGGATGATGGTAATGGAGGCACAACTTTGTGAATGTAAGTAACACCACTGAATTGTATGTTAGAAAAAGGATAAAAGAGGAAATTTTAGGTTGTATATAAGTTACTACCAAAGGGGGAAAAAACTCATAGACCTATGCAACACAAAGAGTGAACCCTAATGTAAACAGTAGGCCTAAATTACTTATAATAAAATTGTTTCAATTGTAGCAAAAATACCACACTAATGCAACATGTTAATAATAGGGGAAACTGCATGTGTATGAAGGGAGGGGTTATATGGAAACTGTACTCTCTGCAAGATTTTTCTGTAAACCTAAAACAGCTCTAATTTTAAAAATAAAAAATAAAGAAAGCTAGTAGGGGAGAAAGTACATAGAAGAGATGAGACCATGTAAAATTGTACAGTATTAGGGTAGATTTAAACCCAAATATTTCAGTAACAAATGAAATAAATACTCAAAATAAAGACAAAGATTGTCTGACTAAGCTGCTATTATGAAAGAAAAACTTTAAAGATACACAAATTTGAAAGAAATGATTGAAATTGTAGAAAAATTGTTAAAGATGTGAATCAAGAAATTCAACCTACCTAAGCAGAATAATTATTTAAATTCCACATTGACAAACATTAGAAACAAAAAGAACACAATAAACAGCCAGAGAGAAAAGATAATTTGCCTCAAAGGAATAACTATTAGACTTCTCAATAGCAATAATAGAAGATAGAAGACAATGGAAATAATAGCTTCAATACTGTGAAAGGCTCAAAACCTGATGGATAAGACCAGGTTTGATTTCTAGATCTTTGAAAAACATGAGTATTTCAGAATTTCAACATTTCACAACAGTAGCAATGCAAAAACTGACACATTCATGGCTATATTTTTGAACTTGCAATTCACCTCCTTCAATTACTCATAGCTCAATTTTAAAGAAATAAAGATAAGGACAATTTGAACAATGAAATTAACAAGCTTGACTTAATAAAAATATACAGCACTCTGCATACAACAGTTGGAGGAATGATTTTCTCAAGCACAAAAGTGACTATATATTAAACCATAAAACAAGTTTAAATTTTTAAAGAATTAGTATCATACAGAACATGTTATCAGTCTATAAGGTAAATACTTAGAAATTAGTCACACAAAAAAGAAAAATACTCAAAATTGAACAGAAATTTCAAATCAAAATGCATGGTCCCAGTGAAAAGACTATTTTAAGAAAAATATTTAGTCTGAAATGCTTGTATAAGAAAAGAAACACTATTGAAAATAAATTAAATAAGCATCAAACTTAAGAAGTTAACAAAAAGACAAGTAAAAAGAAGACAATTTACATAAAAGCAAAATAATCAATGACATAGAAATCAAATAATGAAGATAAAAGTTGATCCTTTGAAATATTGACAAATCTCAGAAAAATTATCAGGAAGAAAAGAGATAAGACACAATGAAACAATATTAGAGATGAAGGGGGACCATAATTACAGGTATAGCACAGATCAGAGAAATAATAAAAGAATAGTAAAAACAACTTTACGTCTTCAAGGTGTTTTGTTTTGTTTTGTTTTCTTTAATTTAGACAAAATGAACAAATTCCTAGGGGAAAAAACTGTCTCATGAAAAATCAGAAGACTGGAAAAATAAACCATTAGATAAGTTTACTAAGTAGCGAAAATCTCCCAAAGTGGATAATGCTCCATGAAACCTTCAAGGAGCAAGCATTTCAAATTTATGCAAACTTTTCCGAAGATTAAAAATGACTGACTATTCCTCAAATTCAGTCTTTAAGTCCAGCATATTCTCAATTCCCAAACCAAGCAAGGATAGCCAGAGAAACAGAAATTACAGGCCAATCTAACTTATAAACATAGGTAGAAAAATCTTACAAAATATATTAGCAACTTAAATTTAGCAGAGTATAAAAGATGATACAGTATAAGCAAGTATAGCCCAGAAATGCAAGAGTATATTTAACATTAGAAAAATCTATAAAATAATCAAAGAAACCATACGACAGATGCAGAAAAATAATTTTATAAAATTCAATGTCCATTCATCATTAAAAATTTTAGAACACTTGGAATAGACAGGAACACTTTAAATCAGATAAAGTGTAGCTATAAAAACATGCAGTGTATATCATTCTTTGAGGTAAAACTATTAATACGAGCATTTATTTAAAATCAGGAATAAAGACAGATAAAATCACTATACTCCTATTCCACAATGTACTTGAGATCGTAGCCAGTGCAATATGTTAAAAATAAAAATTAAAACCTACATATTGGAAAGGAAGACATAAAATTGTCCTTAGTGACATGATAATAATTGTCTATTCATAGAAGCCAAAAGGAACCATAAACAAGTCATTAGAAATAACAAGAAAGTATAGTTATGTGACTGGATATAAGATTAATATATATACAACATTAATTGCATTTTTGCACACAAGAAACAGATAGAAAAATAATGTTTAAAGATGTGATTTGCAATATTATAAAAAATATAAATAAGATGTGCAAGGCCTGCATGAAAAATATCATAAATCTTTCTTGAAAGATACTAATGAAGACCAAAACATCTAGAGAATAATATACCAAAGACAATGCTATAAAGATGTCATTGTCCTCAAATGGGCCTATAGATTCAATGCAACTCAAATCAAAATCTAAAAGGAGTCTTTTGAAGAAATTGACACAATAATTCTAAAATTTATATGAAAATGCGAAAATCCTAAAATATTCTGAAAAAGAATAAGCTGGAAATATGTTCTAACATAAAGCAAGACTTATTAGAAAGTTCAGGATATTATAAGAGTTGCTTTGGAGACATGAAATACAGTGGAGTGAAATAAAGAGCTTGGAAACAATCCCACATATATAAGCAAAGTTTTTATACGACTGGGTAAAAGAGGAACTCATCAATAAATGCATCAGAGACAACGGAAAAAATGATATTGGACCCTTGCTTCACACCTTACAAAAAAAAATCAATTGCAGACAGTTGTAGGATATAAGTATGAAAGTCAGAATCAAAACTTTTAAAAGAAAACAGAGCCAAGGCATCCCCATGTTGCCAAGCAATATCATGTAATGATTAAGAGCCCATAAACTCTGGAGCCAACTTTAAATCTTGTCTCCTCTGTTTAATAGATGAAAGATTTATGATGAAATTAACCTCTGCCTTAGTTTCCTCATCTGTAAAATGATAATAATTGTACCTATCTCCTGTGAGGATATCCACCTCAAGGGGTGGATATGATAATTAAATGATTCTGTGTACATAAATTGCTAACAATAGTGCCTGGTATGAAGGTAGTGCTCTAGGGTTTAGTTGCTATCATTGTTGTTATTATTACATTTATTACATTCTTTCTGGTGTGCCAGAATCAGTATTTTCTGTGCTGTAGAGGTCAAAGAGGAGAAAGGTGGTAATCCTTCCTTTATTCCTTGCCCTGACGGTTCTACCCTTGGTTAAACATTTGCAGCTGCCCTGATCCTTAAATTTCTATGGTTTCTAGATGAGCATGGGACTCACTATCAGGGGTCTAATCAGCCTGGGACCTTCAGCTTCATGTCTGAGTAACCAAGCACTCATTGTACAACTCAAACCTAGTCATGCCCAATCCTGGCCTTTCAGAGAGGTGAGATCAAGTCCGCTCAAGCACCAAGCCAAAGACATAACATCAGCTGATACCAAGACTCGTCTACCTGCTGCTTGCTGCACCATGAAGACTGCGAAGCTGGGATTTCTTCTAGGGCTCTTCATCTTCTCCTTGCTGACTGTCCCCTTAAGGGGTGGTATTGATTTCATTAACGAAAAAGTGTGTGGAAAACTTAAAGGTATGAACTTGAGACAGAAAAGAAATCCAAAGACCAATTTGGGAGGGGAGAAAGTGTTGAAAGGATCCATTATCCAGGTGGTCCAGGCAGGTCCTCCTTTCATGTCAATCTCTGTAGATCCTTAGTCCTTTGACTCAGGTCACCACTTGATCAGGGGCTCTTGTGGGTGTTAGATGAGAAAAAGCAAATTGTGTTCAAATAAGTACCTTCTGAAAGGAATCCCTTTGGTAGGAGGCCCGTTTTGAATTGGGGTTGTGTGGCAAATTTCAAAGATTTTGAAATCTCGCTCATCCCAGTACATCAAGAGTATGTACTGGGATGAGTGAGAAATGGGAGGTGGGAGATTAAGCAAATAGAGGCAATTTTAATTTCCGAGCTCTGGACATATGCAAACACTTGAACACTTGTCCCTCTATAGAAGAGCCCACGGTGTTAATGTGAAAAGGCAAAGAGGCTTTCTTCCATAGATAATGTGTACAGGCTCAGTGCTTCCAGACCATGGGAAGGCAGCACAATCTACCCTGTGAGTCTGGCCCTGCCACTTGGCAGATGTGTGCTCTTGGACAAGTCACTCAACTGCTTACCATCTGTTAGCCTCAGTTTCCATATGCATAAATTGGAGATAAGTAAGTTTCCTACTTCAGAGGGTGGTTGTAAGTTAATATATATGGCTGTACTTAAATAGCTAGTTTTATCACACCCTAAGTTCCAGATTGGCTGCTTGAGTAAAGTAGAGTCAATAATCCATGATTGTGACTATTCTTAACAATAAAAACCAAAGGGTTTGCCTCTGGGAAAGTAGAAAGAAAAGATGACAAGCTGAGGGACAAATCAACATTACCCCCCAGGGATATGCACCCTGGTTTTCTTAGCCAGTGCTTTGAAGATAGCAGATGGCCCAGTTACCTGAAATTTGCAGTGTAGATGGTGTGGGGAATGTATGAAAACTGGAGTGTTAGCTTTCTGAATTGTATGCCCTGCCTGAAGGAGATGAGGGTACGAAGGAGCAGGAGAATAATGGGCTTTAGCAAAATGGAAGATATGAAACGAGAGAAGTCTCATCACTTTTTATGGGGGAACCTCCTTTTTCACTGACCACTGCTTCTTCAAGTTACTGCTCAGGACCAGAGCCTAGAGTTGTTAAATCAACTGGTTTTGCCTAAGGGCAACCTTGCCAAGTCACCCCAATTCCAAGGAAAAATCAGCTGTTTTTCTGTAACCTTGGATATGGGAATGTTTCCAGGCTAAACTGATGAACTTTTAAGTGCACATAAAGACAGGATCTCCTGCTGCTAACCAACCAAACAACCCCCAATTCAATGGGAACCTGTCGTGCAGATCCCTGCCTAATGGAGGTGAACTATGGCAGCTGCTTTGAAGTTCACTTCAGATATTTCTACAACAAAACGTCCAAAAGATGTGAAAGTTTTGTATTCACTGGCTGTGCTGGCAACCTTAACAACTACAAACTTAAGATAGAATGTCAAATCACCTGTGATGCTGAATTCAAAAATAAAGGGTAAGGAATCCAATCCCATTCTTGGTCTTTGGGAAGAAGAAAAGGGAGGATCTGAGATCCCGGGACAGACAGATATAGATTGCGAGATGATTCTGATCTGAGGTGAGAAGAGGGAGAATTGTCGTAATCAAAAGGTTTAATGGTTGGGTTGGATCTCAGGATCATTTCGCACATTTTTGCAGTTAGGAAATAAAAAATCCAGAGAGAAAATAATAGTGACCATTTACTGAACAAGTGCCAGGCACTGCACTGAGCAATTTATCTATACTAATATGATTTAAAATTAAAGACATTCTAAGGTAGATGTGTATCATTATTTTCATGTGACGGCTGAGGAAACCAAGGCCCATTAGAGCAACTAACTTACCTAAGGATACATTATTAATTGGTATAGCAAGGTTTCTAACCAAGATCTGATGGTTAGGGCTTGGCCATCTTACATGCACAAGGTCACCCAAACCCAATCTTTGAACTCCCAGACCTGTGAACTCCCCATAACAACATGCTGTTTTATACAACTAAGCTCCCAGCCCACACATGATTATTTCCCAGTCATAGGAACTGAAGGTGCATGGAGCCTAACAGGGCTTAGGGATGGCTCATTTCCAGGAGAGTGAGATGAAGGGGGGCCTTGGGAATAAACTCAAAAGCAAAAATTTTGTTTTGCTTATTTCATATCCCTGGTGAATCTTTGCAGTGCCTGGCACATAGTAAACAATGACTAAGTTTTGGATAAATAGATGAAAGAATGAGAAATTAATCAATGGAAGAGGAGGGACATTGGAAGAGAAGGCATCCTCTGAGCTTCCCCTAAGATAAAAATGACCTTTGTTAATTCAGGGAGGATTTCCAAAATCTATTACACAGGTCTGTTTTTTCTGCTTAAACAGGAGAAAATAAGAGGATGTGAGCCGCTTGATACACCATCTGAAACCATCATGGAGCTGCTTAATATACCATCTGAAACAGAGATATAAGAAAATTGAGACCAATTTTGAGATCTTTGTACATTTCCAAAATCCTTGAAACTTCCATTTTTTGCTATTTTCCTGACTCTAATTTTGTTGTTCCTGAGGAATAACAGTACAACCATTAAAATGAAAAAGTCTTTGTGACAGCTCCCCTTTTCTCTGAATTTCTCTCACACTGCCTTATCCAGAGCGGTAATGTCAACAGATCCCATCCATTAGGTCCTCCTTACTCCTAAGCCATGCCAACAATACTCAAACCATTTCAAGTGTGACTCACCAAAACTGTATAGGTTTGTATCACTTCTCCTATCATGTAGAGCTAATTAATGGACAAAAGCTGTGCTCCCTTTTGTCCTTCAAACCAAACTTAGCAGTGAGCCTCACATTAATATGTAATGTCCCTGCACTCATAACAAATTTTTCCTTGTCAAGTTTCCTGATCCATGTCTACCAAGTCATGAGCCACAGTAAGTTTACCTGACCACCAGAACCGGTCCATGACTCACGAATAGTTATTTGGACATTTTAATGCCACAATCACTGAAATTTGACTCAGCCATTGTCAGTCATTCTGGAAAGACTGACTCAATGTCAGCCCCATGACTGTGTTTCAGCTACAACAGAACAATCACCCAAACACTGGTTTCCAAGCCTTCTGAATATAATGCAACAAAGTTCAGTGTAGCCATTATCTGCCCAGAGGTCGACTATTTCACCTCTGAATTTTTTGTCAGGCATCCCAGCTGATCCCACACAGAAGTAGGAATTCCTTTCCTGGTACCCATACTTGTCCTCTGCATACCCACCCTAACCATCTTGGAAACAAAATCCAGTCCCTCACCTATGAATCACATCTTGTGCCAGTGGTGTCTAGGCCTAACACCAGAGGCATTGTAAACCACTGAGATCCTATAAGGACACACACAAGTCTGATTTCTGCTCAATCTTAAGACAAATGGATGGACACAGTAAAAGTTTATTTCTTGCTAATATAAAGTTTGATGGAAGTTGAGTTGCTCTCCTGGGCAGCACTCTTCCAAGCAGTGATTCAGTAATCTATGACACGTGTGTTTCCTTTTTCAATCATAACAGTATTTATTTATGTCTTCTCTATTTTTCATTAATATCCCCAAGGTTTGTCTGTTTTGTTAATCTCTTCAAGAACCACTTTGTTGATCCTGTACATTGTACCTTTGTTTTATATTTCAGTGATCTCTGTTTTTATCTTTATTGTCTCCTTTTTCATCTGGACCTTGTTTACTCTTTGAACTTCATCTCAATCACTACCCAAACTTGCCTGACTTTCTTTCTTGCTTCCAGGCCTATATACATGCTGCTTCATAAGGCAAGATTGCTTTTTCCCAACCTCCTCTTTACCTGAACAATTCCTTCTTACTTTTTGGTGGCAGCTTTGCTGACCCCCTAAGACAGGATTAGGTACCTCTCTCATGTACCCCTAAAGCATCTGGCATTTAACCCTACGATATTACTGATTATATTATTCTGTCATTGTCTCTTAACTTGTCTGTCTCTACGATGTAAAACTGTGAACTCCTTAAGCCTAAGTCTGGGCCAGTTATGTGGGAGATAAGTGTTGGCCAAAGGGGAGAAGGAGGAGGAAACCTCATATTAGGGGATCCAGAATATCTAGCAAGTTCACCTTTCAACTCAGTCACTCCAGCCCCTGAGAGTCCCAACTCAAAACTTGGGCCCTTAGGAGAGTTGAGAGAACAAGAGAAAATCAATGTGGACCAAATTCATCCATGGTGAGGTTCTCTCAGGTCAAGAAGAACCACAGGGAGAGGGAGATTGGGTTCTCTTGGTATATAACTAAAACTCACAGATTCCAATCCATGTATTGTCAGGTAGGTGGTGATGAAGGCTAAATAAATGTTCACTGAAGCCCATCACGGCATCATCTGAGAACAGATAGACAGGAAATATTCTCATTGACCCCTATTGGGCCAAAACATGTTCGGGGTTCACCTCTCCCTACATATGGAGTTCTTACCAAAGAAGAATGCTTACTAGGATCATTAGTCAAAAGAAAATAAAGTGGCCCTTTATTAATAGGTAATCAAGCATCCAACAATTCCCATAAGTAAAGTCTTCTGGGAAATTGTATTACACAATGCATCTTGAGTCAAATGCAAAAATCAAGCTTTCTGCTTCCAAACCTGTATTAAATGTTGACACCTATATATGCAATTATCCTAAGGCTGTTGGAGGGATAGAGTAAATATTCAGAGGCCTCAATTCTACTTGCCCAAAAAGAAGCATGAATCAGATGCCCACTGCATTCATCAAAAGGCCCTGAACCTTTCCATGTATGCCTATAACATGAGCACAGAAATCTGTTTCAGAAATGGTGAACTGGTGCCTTCAGGGCTATCTCCCATGGAGAACAGCTAGAGAAGTTGGAAAAATATATAAATTATCTGTTTGAAGGAGTTGGAAAACAATAAGGAAGTAAGAATTTGGGGACTAAGATTTGGAAGAATGAGACTGAGATGTGAATCTGTACATTGAAATCACTTTTTACTCAGGAACTTCTGCCAGTTCTGGAAGAGGCAACTGAGATTGTCCAATATGCATAACAAGTGTTGGTAAGAATTTGGATAAATAGAAACCCTCACACACTGCTGGTGGTAAGGTAAAATGGTACAACCACTCTATAAAACAGTCTGGCCAACCTTTTTTAGGTTCTAAAGAATTGGGGTAGCTGGTGGTGGATACCTGAAACTATTAAACTACAACCCAGAACCCATGAATCTCGAAGACAGTTGTATAAAAATGTAGCTTATGAGGGGTGACAGTGGGATTGGGAATGCCATAAGGACCAAACTCCACTTTGTCTAGTTTATGGATCGATGTGTAGAAAAGTAGGGGAAGCAAACAAACAGACAAAGGTACCCAGTGTTCTTTTTTACTTCAATTGCTTTTTTTCACTCTAATTATTAATCTTGTTATTTTTGTGTGTGTGCTAATGAAGGTGTCAGGGATTGATTTAGGTGATGAATGTACAACTATGTAATGGTACTGTAAACAATCGAAAGTACAATTTGTTTTGTATGACTGCGTGGTATGTGAATATATCTCAATAAAATGATGATAAAAAAAAAAAAAAAAAAAAAAACAGTCTGGCAATTTCTTAAAAAGTTAAAGAGTTACCCTATTACCTAGCAATTCCTTTCCTACATGTATACTCAAGGGAAATGGAAACATATATCCACAAAAAAACTTATACACAAATGTTTATAGCAGCATTATTCATAATAGTAAAAATGTGGAAACAATCCAAACACCTATTAACTGATGAGTGGGTAAATAAAATATGGTATCTCCATACAGTGAAATATTATTTAGCAATAAAAAGGAATGAGGTACTGATACATGCCACACCATGGGTGAATCTTGAAAACACTATTCTAAGTGAAAGAAGCCAGCTACAAAAATCATATATGATTCCATTTATTAAATAAAAAATCCAGAAAAAGCAAATCCATAAACACTAAAGGTATATTAGTAGTTACTATGAGCTGAGAGGAGCAGGAATGGGGAGTAACTGCTTGTGGGTATGAGGTTTCTTTTAAGGATTGATAAAAATGTTCTTTGTTTAGATAGCAGTGATGGTTTCACCACTCTGTAGATATACTACAAATCACTAAATTGTACACTTTTAAATGGTGAATTTTATAGTATGGGAATTATATTTCAATAGAGCTGTAATAAAAAAAGAAGGAAAGAAAGAAATGGCTCTTTGTCATGCAAAATGAAGAGGGGCGTCTACACATGAAAAGAGATTTAAGAGGAGTATCAACCAAATGCAATGAGTGGACCTTGTTTGGATTCTGATTTAAACAAAGACAACAATGTTAATTGCTGTCATTACTAATTTTTCAGACAGTAGGGATAATTTGAACAAATTGGGATATCTTATCCTCTCTTTCAAAGTATTGCTAATTGTTTAGGAAAACATGGACTTGTGGTTTTGTTTGAAAACTTAGACTCCATATATTGAAGAGGAATGTACCAAATAACTGATGGACGAAATGATGAGATGTCTGAAGATTTGCCTCAAAATAAACCAGCAACAGATGAAGAAAGAGTGAAGAAATAGATGGAACAAGATTGATTATGTATTGGTAATTGTTAAATTTGGTGATAGGTATATAGTTTCCTCTCTACTTTAATAAATATTTTTAAATCTGCAAAACAAAAGTTTATTAAAATTTTATACTGGGACTCATAGATGAAAAATGATGTTTTTATTGTAGTACTCTGTAAGCAGTAAATGCTGCAGGTTCAACAGACCAACACCTGCAGGGCAAACTAGGAATATTAAGTTTACTGGTGTTCTAGTTTGCTAATGCTGCAGAATGCAAAACACCAGAGATGGATTGGCTTTTATAAAAAGGGAGTTTATTTGTCTACACAGTTACAGTCTTAAGGCCATAAAGTGTCCAAGCTGACACATCAGTAATCGGGTACCTTCACTGGAGGATGGCCAATGGCGTCTGGAAAACCTCTGTTAGCTGGGAAGGCACATGGCTGGCGTCTGCTCCAAAGTTCTGGTTTCAAAATGGCTTTCTCCCAGGACGTTCCTCTCTAGCAAGCTTGCTCCTCTTAAAAACGTCACTCACAGCTGCACTCCGTTCAGTCTCTTTGAGTCAGCATGTTTTATATGGCTCCACTGATCAAGGCCCACCCTGAGTGGGTGGGGTCACACCTCCATGGAAGTATCCCACCAAAGTCACCACACACAGCTGGGTGGGGCACATTCCAAGCAAATCTAACCAGCACCAAAACGTCTGTCCCACAAGACCACAAAGATAATGGCATTTGGGGGACACAATACATTCAAACCGGCACAACTGGGAATGAAAAACATGACATAAATTTTTAATAAAAGTATATAATTTTATCTTACTGTTACCTAGAGCTCACATACAAATACTTAATGCTGTCAATCATGTAGAGGTATAATATGCTATGGAATTAATGCAAACCACTCAGACAATCAGGAAAACCTCTGAATCCCATCTTCACAATGATATCCAAATAGCATATAAGAATTTATCTCCTTAATACAAAACCAAAAGTGCTGTAGAGAAATGTCCTGGTACCAGTGATAGAATAAAATTTAAATTTGCTTAATCAGAAACAAAATTCAAGTGCACAGATTGCCTTGGTTACCAGAGTTTTACACAATATTCATATCTTTCACCCCTCCCTTCCTTGAATAACTCCTGACATTATAGGCAATGTAGGGCACTGTGACTATTGACAATCCCACCAGAAGAGGAGCAGATTCCCAAGGCGAAATCAAGATCCTATTACCAGGGGGAGGATATAATTCTGGGCAGGCATAAATAATATATGTCCACTACATTACTCCCTTTGACTACCAGTTCACTCACTCCACTTTTAATTCATAAATCTCTTTTAAATCATTTATTCCTCTGCTTATCATGACCAAAACCACATACCCACTCCCCAAATTGTTCAACCAAAAGGCTTATTTGGCTACGTTAGCTACCTTCAGATCCAGGTCACTAGGTAATATGCATTCTCTTCAGGTTCCATTTAAATCCTAAAAAGAAATTCTGCAACATAGGGAATTCAACATGAAGTTTACCATCAAACAACACACCCTAAATAAAAATAAGGGAGATGAAGTAAGAGACTAGGACTTCTAAATTAAAATAACACAACAAGCAAAGAAATACAGGTTAACGTTGTTTGTCCTGCTCATAATAAGGATGTAACATCCCCGCACTATTGTACATTCCATATTCTTTGCCTTTGTACAGCACCCATACATAGTAATCAAACCTTCATTCCAAAGGTCAATGCACTCATCTTGGACCTACTTGTGAAGGTTGTCAGCCTTATCATCTTTCAGTTTTCATGATTTTAGCTTCCAGTAAACTTTGCCATCAAGTATACTGTAGTGTTATGTGCCCTGAGGTGACATCTATCCCCTTCACAACCTCTATTGTGGAGCATTAACCATAAATTCCCTTGACAGCATCACGCAAAACCCTAACTCCTTTTTGATCTATTTTCCTAGTTGCATGAAGAATCTAAAATAACTGCTATCAGTCTCCGTTTCACATCCAATGGAGCCATTTTCACATTACTTAATGAAAGCATTCTGCCATTAGATACATAGACAAAAACAACAACAACAACTAGTGAATCAAAAGAGCCTAGAATCATGAAGATGGGAGGTCAAAATGTTGCAAGTGGACTTTTTTGGTGGAATGTCATAAGAAGCTTCAACCACATCTACAACCCATTGGTTTCCAGACCCGTGTATTCTGCCTATGAAAGAAATAACAAATTCAGAGAATATACAGCACTCTACAAGAGAGATCCCAAGCCTTGCAAGGTACCATCATTCAGGTGAAGCAAAATTTATCTTCAATTGCACATTTTATACAACTAGATAAACCTCTGGATTTTTTTTTTGAGATTGTTCACATACCATACAATTATCCAGAGATCCAAAGTGTACAATCAGTTGCCCACAGTACCATCATACACGTGTGCATCCATCACCACAATTAATTTTTTTGAATTTTTAGAACATTTTCATTACTCCAAGGAAACTTGAATCCTTCCATACCCCTAAACAACCCCCCTCCATTATTGACTAATGGTATTGGTATACTACATTTGTTACTGTTGATGAATGAATGTTAAAATACTACTAACTGTAGTATATAGTTTGCAATAGGTATATTTTTCCCTTATATGCCCCTCTATTATTAACTTCCAGTTATAGTGTCGTACATTTGTTCTAGTTCATGAAAGAGATTTCTAAAATTTGTACAGTTAGTCATGGACATTGCCCACCACAGGATTCACTGTTTTATACATTCCCATCTTTTAATCTCCAACTTTCCTTCCGGTGAGATACGTGACTCTGAGCTTTCCCTTTACACCACATTCACACACTATTCAGCACCGTTAGTTATTCTCACAACGTGCTACCATCACCTCCATCCATTTCCAAACACTTAAGTTCAACCTAGTTGAACATTCTGCTCATAATAAGCAAACAATCCCCATTCTTTATCCTTGTTCTATATCCTGGTAACTTATATTTCATGTCTATGAGTTTACATATTAAAATTAGTTGATATCAGTGAGACCCTGCAATATTTGTCCTTATATGTATGACTTATTTCACTCAATATAGAGCCCTCAAGTTTTCTTCATCAACCCATTTTTTAAGATGGTTTTGTTCACACACCATACATTCCATCCTAGGGAAACAATTGATGGTTCCCTGTATAGTCATGTATTTATATATTCACCACCATCACCACTATCTATATAAGGACATCTCCATTTCTTCCACAAAGAAGGAGGAAGAGTCAAAGAAGGCAGAGAGACAAAAGGAAAAGGAAACAGAAAGAGAAAAAAAAACATGACAGCTAGGAAGCAACAAAAGGAAAGACAGCATTAAATGAAAGTAGAATAGAGTCAGACAACACCACCAATGCCAAGAGTCCATACACCTCCCTTATGTTCCCCTCTTGTATGCATTTAGCTTTGGTATATTGCCTTTGTTACATTAAAGGAAGCATAATACAATGTTTCTGTTAATTCTAATCTCTAGTTTACATTGATTGTATTTTCCCCCCAATATCACCCTATTTTTAACACCTTGCAAGGTTGATATTCATTTGTTCTACCTCATGTAAAAACATTTGTACATTTTATCACAATTGTTGAGCACTCTACGTTTCACTGAGTTATACAGTCCCAGTCTTTATCTTTCCTCTTTCCTTCTCATGTCCCATATGCTCCTGACCTTCCTCTTTCAACCATACTCACAGTCATCTTTGTTCAGTGTACTTACATTGCTGTGCTACCAGCACCCAAAATAGTGTTCCAACCTCTCTCTCCTGTCTTTTCCTATCTGTCTGTAGTGTTCCCTTTAGTATTTCCTGTAGAGCATAAACCTCTGGATTTTGAAGCATGTAAATGTAATTAACAATATAGGCATTAACTCATTGTCTTACATCTTTCAGAATGAAGTGAGGCCCTTGGTGAAGACAATGTCAAACTCATTCATGTGATGAAAATAAGACATTCATCAGTTTCTTGGAGGATGGAATTGGCAGAAGTATGATGGAGAAGAAAAGCAAATCTAAGTCCATTATAAGAGTCTATACTAAGACAACAAATCAATTAGCTGCTCTATGAATTAGTCCCCATGAAACAAATCAATGTCTTAGCAATGTCTTAGCAAACTGGAAGTCTCTCCTGTTGAGCTTCCATAACCTCCATATTTGGGCATAATATTCAGCCCCAAATTCCTTGAAACCAATTTTCCAATCTTGCTTCTTCCAAGTATTCTAATGCATGGGCAACTCTTATCCACACTGCCCCAAAATCTGTGACATAAGCAATCTCTCCCTCCACATTAAATGGACAAGGACAGATACTATCTCAAGTCCTGCCCACTGGGGAAAGTTTGATTGCCCACTGTCTTTCAGGACAACATTTTTCATTCAACTTGGTTTCACTACATTAAAGAAAGCTATTTATAAACCAGGATCCTTATTTTTTCATTCTTACTCATCAGGCCATTGAAAACTTCCAATGAGGACATAAGTGTGGATTGCAGGGCCTGAGACAGCCCTGCAGGAAGAGGTATGATAGAAGTGTAACCTGCTCATTTATTGGGTATTCGGGATTGCTTATCCCTGATCTAATACAGACTCCTTCTTCATTGCAAGGGACAGCTGCTAGGTTCACTGGGCAACCAAGTCTTTCTCAAGCTCCTTTCTTTAAGAGTTCTCTACTAGACAAAGCAGAGTAACCACCAAAGATTAGATTAAGTTAATGGTCTTCTCTGTTTTCCACTTCATATACCTTTCATCCTAAGTCTCACAGCCCACACACTGCCCTGAAATGGAACATCGCATCTTCTACTGTGGACATAAAAATCAGAACATTTACTGCTTATTTTAATACAACCATAGAGGCATTTCAGAGATGTAAGATTAAAAGTCATGTCATTAGTCACCCATCCTACCTGAAACACAGGTGCAGAGCACAGAAGTATTCATTCAGCCCCTCCTAACCTACACCCTCTTCCTTCCAGCACTATCAGTACCAAGTCTTCTGCTTATCGGGATTATGGGGATGGTTAATGGGAGAAACAGAGACATTAGCTATTTTGGAGCCATGGAGGGAAGCACTTCCACTCCCTTCCCAGCCACTGACACTCTAACCCCCACTGGGAAATGCACTGTAGCCAGCACCAAAGCACTCAGCCTGTACCTATTACCTGTAGTATCAAATATAATTGCCTTTACTATGAGCACCTTAAAATCAAGACCTATTTAGGTCCCCCTAACCAGGACATAGCATAAGCCTCCAGCACAGTGGAGAAACAGTATATTGAATATGTTAACATGAGGGGCAAGATCCAAATGGACATATTGGGACTCAGATGCAAAACTGTCATTTCACGTAGTTTCTACAACTGGATTAAATTTTGTTCACAAACCCTGCATTCCAAGTCTTTTCTCTCACTAGGGTAAACTTAATCTCAGGCAAATTCAGATATTGTCATCACTGTTCAAGCTTAATTGCATAATTATTCATCAGAGTTTTGTGCTCTTCCTTTACTCTTTATCTTCTTATTTTCCTACTCTGCTCCCAAAGCATGGTCTCAGTCTAATGGAAATTTAAAAATTACCCTAGTAGTTGGAAAGAGATATCTGAACCCCACCAGCCTCCAACTCTGTTATTGTACATTCAACTCAGTACTTGTGTTGTCTCTGAAGAATGGCTTGGACCCCTGTCACTCAATGGTCACACTGCACTCACATTCACAGAGATGTGATTAACCTCACCCAGTCTTCCCGGGTTTTGGGGAATGCTTATGAAACCAGGCTAATGGCCACAGGTTTTGCCACTGGTTCTGGTTACAGAATCTTCACAACTTTTAGCATTTTATTCTAACCATGCTCTACTGCCAAAAAAATCTCTTAGAATTTTTGCAGTCCTGTTAGGACAAAGAAACTCAATTTTACATCCTGTTGGGTCCAAGCCATGCCTCAGAGACACTCTACAAGTTTTGTATCTCACCTGAGTACCACAGTGCCTCCAGAGGCACATTGCCTTCTCCTCCTCTACTGTCTGTATCAAATCTCCCTCTGCTTCTTTCTTATAAGGACACTTGTGATGGGTAACCTGGATAATCCAAGACAATCTTTCTCATCTCAAAATCCCTAACTTAATCACAACTCCAAAAACACTTATTACAAATCAGATATCATTTACAGGTTTCAGGGATTAGGATCTGATTTTTGGGGGGATGGGGGACACCATTCTGACTACCATAATAGGTAATGCAGGAGACAATGGAGCATATTCAATGGCACTATGATGATGCACTAGCATAATCCAAAAAGAAGGAAAGTGGACAGGATGAACTAGCTGCTTTCTTTAAAAATAAGTTATTAAAAATGAAAAGAGGTGGAGAATACATACTAAGGAAGAATTGAGAGATATATCAACCTTGTTTAGATACTAATTCCAAAAATAAAATTACAATAAAGAACATTTTAAGACATTTGGGGAAATTTAAACACTAACTGAGTATATTTTGGTTATGCAAAATATCAGAAATGGATTGGCTTTTATAAAGGGGATTTATTAGGTTACAAATTGCAGTTCTAAGGCTGTGCAAATGTCCAAATTAAGGCACCTCATGGAAGAAAGGCTAATGGCATCTGGAACACCTTTGTCAGCTGGGAAGGCATGTGGCTGGCATTGGCTGGTCCTTTGCTCCTGGGTTCTGGTTTCAAAATGGCTCTCTCCAAAATGTCTCTGGGTTTCTGTCTCTCTTAGATTCTCTCTCTCAGTTCCTGTGCATCCTTTCTTGTTCTCCCAGGACATTTCTCTCTAGGCATCTGGGAGTCCTCTCTTAGCTTCTCTGGGGTAAACTCTGGCCTCCATCTCTTAGCTTAGCATTTCCAAACATCCTTCCATCTGCATCTCCCAGTGTCTCTAAGTGTCTGAGTCTGTGTCAGCTCTTAGCTTCTCCTGGGGGCAAACTTTATCTTAGCTTCTCTCCAAATGTCTCTCCCAGCTTCTCTGAGCTCCTTGTTTCCATGAACTCTCTTAAAGGACTCCAGTGATCTAATTAAGACCCACCCAGAATGGGTGGGATCATATCTCCATGGAAATAATTTAATCAAAGGACTCACCCACAGTTGGGTGAGTCACATCTCCATGGAAACACTCAATCAAAAGTTTCTACCCAACAAGATTGGATCAAAAGATCATGGCTCTTCTGGGGTCCATAACAGTTTCAAACCAGCACAAGATATTTAATGAAACTAAGAAATTATGTGTAAATTGTTAGGTGTGATATGATCTTTGATTTTGTTTCAAAACGAAGTGTCCTCATCTTTATAAAAAACATGCTGAATTACTTGTGAATAAAATGATACAATGTATGCAGTTTGATTCAAAATGAAAAAGTGGGATAATTGGGAAGAACAGTTTCTTCAACAAATAGTTCTGGGAAAATGGATCTCCATATGCAAAAGAATGAAGGGGAACCCCTATCT
The DNA here is from genome assembly GCF_015220235.1 of Choloepus didactylus. NCBI lineage: Eukaryota > Metazoa > Chordata > Mammalia > Pilosa > Megalonychidae > Choloepus > Choloepus didactylus. Next base: position 49,352,319 of record NC_051325.1, read on the forward strand.
CATACCATATACAAAAAATTAACTCAGAATGGATCAAAGACCTAAATATTAGAACCAGGACTATAAAACTCCTGGGAGAAAACATAGGGAAGCACCTTCAAGACCTAGTATTAGGCAATGGTTTTTTAGACTTTATACCCAAAGCATAAACAACAAAAGAAAAAATAAATAAATAGGACCTCATCAAAATTAGAAACTTTGTGCCTCAAAGGACTTCATGAAAGTGAAAAGACAACCTACACAATGGGAGAAAATATTTGGAAAACAAACATGCAATATAAGGGTTTAATTTCCAGACTATACAAAAGAAATCTTACAACTCAAAAATAAAAATACAAACAACCCATTTTAAAAACAAGCAAAAGAAGGAAGATGACAGCCCCCACAGCTGCAGCAGAAGCTCAGGCTTCAGGTGGTCCCCAGTCCCCAGTCTCTCTGTTGGTGCTGGGAATGGCGGGGTCTGGAAAAACCACCTTTATACAGAGGCTCACAGGACACCTGCATAGCCAAGGCTCTCCACCCTATGTGATCAACCTGGACCCAGCTGTGCATGAAGTTCCCTTTCCTGCCAATATTGATATTCGTGACACCATGAAGCATAAAGAAGTCATGAAACAGTATGGACTTGGACCCAATGGTGGCATAGTGACCTCACTCAATCTCTTTGCTACCAGGTTTGATCAGGTGATGAAATTTATCGAGAAGGCCCAGAACATGTCGAAATATGTCTTGATCAACACACCTGGACAGATAGAGGTGCTCACCTGGTCAGCTTCTGGGACAATCATCACTGAGGCGCTGGCATCCTCATTTCCAAAAGTTGTCATCTATGTAATGGACACATCACGAAGTACCAACCCAGTGACCTTCATGTCCAATATGCTGTATGTGTGAAGCATCTTGTTTAAAACCAAGCTGCCTTTCATCATGGTCATGAATAAAACTGACATCATTGACCACAGCTTTGCAGTGGAATGGATGCAGGATTTTGAGACTTTTCAAGATGCCTTGAATCAGGAGACTGCGTACATCAGTAACCTGACTCGTTCTATGAGCCTGGTGTTGGATGAGTTTTACAGCTCACTTAGGGTGGTAGGTGTCTCTGCTATTCTGGGAACAGGCTTAGATGAACTCTTTGTGCAAGTCACCAGTGCTGCAGAAGAATACGACAGGGAGTATCATCCTGAATACGAACGTCTGAAGAAATCACTGGCCAGTGCACACAGTCAGCAGCAGAAAGAACAACTGGAACGCCTTCAGAAAGGTATGGGCTCTGCGGCCTTGGACATGGGAACTACCACAGAATCACTTTCTGGAGGAGGCCTGTGCTCATGTCATACCAGTGATAGGTGTTTTCTCTGTAGACAGCTCTTCTCCCGTGATGGACCCTTCTGACCTGATCCTGACTCAAGGAACCTTGGAGGAAGAGGATGAGGAAGCAGAAAGTGATACTGATGATATTGACCACAGAGAATTGTCCTTTTATCCTTGCAGTTACTTAGAAAAGCCGTGAAGAACCAGTGTTCCAGAATTTTATGCAAGAATCAATGGCACAGTATTGGAAGAGAAGCAATAAACAGGAGAAAGACTTTAGGAAACCTCAGTTGTTTCTGGAAGTCCAAAGTTTTGGAACTCTCTGTGAAGAAGCTATCCTTACCTCTGATTGGGGCCTACCGTAAAGGACATTTTTCTTCAGAGTAGCAGAGTTTTCTTACTAGGGAAATCTCATGACCTGGAAGGTAGATACTGATTCTTCTAGGCTTTTGCCATGGTCTTAAGCAAGGAAGGATATACTGACTGTTCTTGGAAGTTGATGTCCCTTCAAGTGTTATTTGGAACTCAAGCACTTTTGCTGCTGATGGATGGAAGAGAGAGAGAGATTGAACTTACTCTGTTGGTGATCATTTTGAATCTGTTATTAGGCTGGATCTATAGACTCTACTTCCCCAACATCTTGCTATTGATTCTATATTATGAGCTCCCCTGCTTCTAGCAGAAAGGGAGAGGGGAAACATAAACTTGTCCATAGTGGCGGTGAAGTCTCTTTCACAACCAGTCACTATTGGTACAAAATGTTGCTCACACCGGGTAGCTCATCATAGGACCTCAAAGTGAACATCTGTCAAAGAAAGTGGGCAAAATACACTATTAACGAATAAGAGTTGTGCTTTCGACGGTGACCTGGATAAAGAGTTCTCAATTCTAAAAAAAAAACAGGCAAAAGACCTCTCCGAAGAGGACATATGAATACCGAAAAAGCACATGAAAAGATGTTGAACACATTATCTATCAGGGAAATGCAAATCAAAACCACAGTGAGACACCATTTCACACCCACTAGAATGGCTACTATTTAAAAAATGGAAAATTACAAGTGTTGGAGAGGATGTGAAGAAATAGGAACCCTCATTCATTGTTGGTGGAAATTTAAAATGGTGCAGCTGCTGTGGAAGACAGTTTGATGGTGCCTTGGAAAGTTAGGCATAGAATTACCAAATGACCCAGCAATCCCACTTCTAGTATATACCCAAAAGATTTGAAAGCAGGAAATCAAACAGATATTTGCACAACAATTTTAATGATGTCATTATTTACAATTGCCAAAAGGTGGAAGCAACCCAAGTGTCCAACTGATGAATGGATAAATAAAATGTGGTACATACCTACAATGGAATATTATTCAGCCATAAAAAGAAATGAAGTTCTGATACATGCTACAATATGGATGAACCTTGAAGACATCATGTTCAGTTAAATAAGCCAAACACAAAAGGACAAATATTGTATGATCTCACTGATATAAAACAATTAGAAAAAGCAAACTCACAGAGTCAGATTCCAGAATATAGGTTACCAGGGGCTGGGGTGGGGTGGGGAATGGAAAGTTAATGCTTAAATTGTACAGAGTTCCTATTTGGGTTGATTGTAAAGTTTTGGTATGGGTGATGATGATGGTAGCACAATATTGTGAATATAATTAACAGCACTGAATTATATATTGGAATGTGGTTAAAAGGGGAAATTTTAGGTTGAATATATGTTAATAGAATACATTTTTTAAGAATAAAAAGCAGGACTGCACAGCAAAAACAGTAAATTCTATTGTAAGCAATGAGCTATAGTTAATAGTACAATTATAAAAAGGTTCTTTCATGAATTGTGACAAATGTACTACACTAATACGAGATGTTAGTAATAGGTGGTATATGAGAAGTCTGTATTTTATGAATGATTTTTCTGTAAGCCTACAACTTCTCTAATAAAAAAATGAAATAATGGGAATAAAAGAAAGTGCATGGGAGTATATATTTAACAAGTTTGGCCATGTCTTGGTAAGTGTTAAAAGCAAGTACCTGTCATGTCTCACTATTTTTCATGTTTGACAATTTACATGATCAAAAATTTTTAACTCTCTATTCAAACTTACAGCTGAACTCCTCTGAAGTAATATATGCCTCAGGTACAATGGATAAACAATTGAAAGGCAACTAGAAGATTTGTATGCCCCAGAAAAGACAAAACATAAATTTAAAATTTTTCAAAACCATATCCCTACTACAATTATACCGAGGTTATCTAGATCTGATGCTACAGAGACTTGATATTATCAGTCTTATGGGTGTATAACATGCAACAGAATTAGTGTAGTCTATGCAAACATGAAATTTTAAATCCCACCTTCATCCTATTGTTCAAATGAAAGATAAGGATTTCTCTGTTTAGTACAAAACCATGACCATTATACAGATGGGTCCAGGTTATCAGGAATAAATAGAAATAAAAATGGCTCAATATAAATCAAAATCCCAGGACACAAAATGCCTCAATTCCCCCAGGCTTATATTAATAGCCTCAGCTCCCAATAATCCAATCCTTAATTTTCTCAAGATGCTATGTTTAGGCCACTTAGGGCACTATGAACAATAGCCCTATGGGTGGGTCGAGGGGGCAGATTCTATAAAAGGAAGTTTGGATGCTATTACCAGAAGGAGAATCCAGTATAATATTGAGCAGATATAATCAACCATTGTCCGTGATATTCTTCCCCTTGACTACTCCATGCACAAACTCCCTTCTTTCCTTCCATGAACATTTTTAATGCCTTGGCTTTACATCATAAAAAACACTCATGCCTTAAAGGGAGACAATCAAACATCATCTCTGGCTGCTTTAAATGGCTCCAAGTATAAAGTCTCTAAATGAGGTCCATCTGTATTCTACCAACAAGTCTTGTGGACTATCTGTTTAATTATATTATAAACCAACATATCTACACAAAACAATGAGAACAATTAAAAAAAAAAGAAACTCAAGGAAAAAATTAATGGTACAACACAATAAAAAGGAAAATACATGTAGCCTTTTTGTTCTATTCATCTTAAGGCTATACAGTAACCTCTTTGTATTAACACACCTCCTCCATTGTACATTCCACATTCTTTTGCCTTTGGCCAATGCCACAGATAATCTGCATTCTTCACATAAAACTTAATTCCTGAGTGGCATGAGCTCTTGGTAGAACTGTCTGTGCAGGCTTTTATCTTTTCATCTTTCAGACTCTGATGTCTTCCATTTTACTTTACAACTGAGGTGGGGTACAATTATGTGTCCCAGGGCTGTGTGCATATTCTTCATTGTCCTTATGTTGGAAAATTAACCCTATTTTATCTTCACAGACCATTTCAATCATTGCAGGGAACCTGTAACCACTCCCCTTTTTTGCTAATTTTCCTAGTCTCCTATGGAGATTCAAATGACTTAAAATAAATCTCAGCTCCCCATTCAAGTAGGGCCATTTTGAATTGCTTATTGGAAGCATTCCCCGTTTAGATACACAATCTGTTAAACCAGTAGAGCTCATAATCATGGCATGGGAAGCAAAAATATTGCACAGTGTAATCTTAAGTACAGCCCACACCAGCACCGCTTGGTCTCCAAACTCATGTGTTTTCACTACCTTAGAAATAACGCTACTTCAGGGATTAGATTGCATACTGCAAGAGAAAACCTCAGCCTTGCAACATAGCTGCATCTTCAATTTTATAAGACAAGATGCCTCAGAGATGGCAATACATAAGGTAAGCAGAGACACAGGTATTAGTGTATTTCCTTACTTCTTACCCTTGGAAATAAGTTCCTAGTCTGGTCAAAGACAAGGTTAGTTACTAGAATGATCCTAAGGCATTCAGTATGTCTATTATGGTTCATATTGACAAAGACATGATGCACAAAAAAAAAACAAGCCTAATTTCATTATGAGTGCATTTGTGAAGACAAATCTCCCAAATGACTTACTATTTAGTTCTTTTGTAGCATGGTAACAAATTAGTATTACAGCAAACTGGACTTAAAAGTTGGAACTCTTTGACTGAATTTATGCATAGCTTCTATATCTAATATTATGTTTATGATTATCATGATCCTTTTGATCAAGTGATGGGCTGCCCAAGTAAGAAGATAGATGGCATTTACAGAGTGACATATCTGGTCTATTGGGTTACTGCTATTCTGGGGGCCTCCTGATAAACAATTACATGGAAACATGAATAATCTCATGTTATAGGTCCATTTATTCAGCAAATTATTCTTGAGTACCTATTATGTGGCGTAATGAAAGTTCCATTCACATTACCCTTCTCTAAAACTTGTTCTCAACAATTCTATAATCTTACTTATCCCACTACCCTTGCAATACAGATAGAGTAGGCAAGGATGTATACTTCCTTAAGTTCTTCCCAGTGGGAAATTTTCCATTTCCCATTTTCCTACAGGGCAATGGAGTTAATAAATGTTGAAGCAGCTCATTTCCAATTGGCACCAACACATATATCACAGAGGGACTTGTGCAAACTAGGCAACAATTTTTTCAACTTCAGTCACCTGGTCTTCAGGAGTTCTCAATGAAGCCATAAGTGTGGGTTTCAAATTCTGTGACAGCACAAGAAGAGTATATTCCATGGGCTGGGAGTGTATTCTACCTGCTCATAAAATTTACTTGTGCCCTGGGGCCACTTCACATCTGTTCTAAAGTAGACTCTTTCTTCGTTTTGACGGACTGCTAATGGGTTCACTGGGTACTCCAAGTTTTTCCGCAAGCATCTCTCCTTAAGAACGAAAGCAGAGTTAATGACCCTCACCATTTTCCACCTGACGTCTTAGACCCTATGCACTGCACTAAAATGGAACAGCTCCTCTTCTCTTCTTGGGCACACACAGTTCAAAACATTTACTCCCACACTTTCACGTGACCATACGGGTGCTTCAGGAAACTGATATTTTATAAATGGTGTTATTAGGTAGCCCTTCTTCTGAACACACAAGGGCAGAACGCAAGGTGTCCAGCACTCTAGGACATATTTATTCTTCTGTCATAGTCTAGGCTTTCTTCACTCAGCCCTGTCACTACCCAGCCTTGTCCTCATTGGGGTAGTGCAGCTGGTGAGCAGAAGAAAAGATGTTGAACCTGTTGGAAACATGGAACCAAGCTCCTGCAGATTGCTTTTACTCCAACTTCTGGCTCTGATCTCACTCTTCACAGCAGGAATGGATTCCAGCCAACCCAGGCACTTAGCCACTACCTAGCAACCACTGAATCGTTTAAACTCCTTTATATAACTTCATTGCGAAAGCCTTAAAAAAAAAAAAAAGGAATAATGTCTCATTTGTCTCCCTCTAACAACACATAGCCTAGAACAACAGAGAAACTGAGCAATTGTATATTATTCATATAATCTGGGATTTTTACTGTGGGGTAAACCAAACCTTCTTTCCTGAAGAGTAAGAAGTCAGCCTGATTAGTTGCTTCATGTTTTTGTATTCCAGGCTTTCTAACTTCTATTAAACTTTATCACTAATATAGTGGTACAATTAGATGCTCCAGAAACCCCATTTATATCTTCACCTCCCTTATTAAGAAACATTAACCCTATTTACTCTTGATGGGGTCAATCACCTAAGCAAAACTGTAACTCCTTTTTTGTCTGTTTTCCTTGTGACATAAGCAATCTGAAATGCCTCGATGACACTCTCCACACCTAATTCAATGCAATCATGTTTGCATTGCTTGGTACAAACATCCCTCAGTTGAATACCAAATCTACTAAACTAATACTGATCAATATTCTCCACATTTTTATCTTTCAAATCTTTGATGGAAATGCCAGACTCTGCCAACTCCCCAGGAATGTAGCATTGCTTTTGATTTTTCATTTTGTCAGGGAGTGGGAGGAGGCACTGCAGTCACTTCCACTTGACTTTTCTTACCCCCAATATCCTTACTTCTAATGTCAAAGGGTTAACATTAAGATTTCTACCAACTGCCTTTGACATCCATAACACACAGTAATTGTAGACATAATCAGGAGTTTGAGGACTGTTGGGCCTAAATGAGATACATTTGAGGCAGAACCACATTTATTTCATGCCCTACTTAATTTCCCACCATAAACAGTGAATTAAAGTAGTGATACAGTTTCCAAAAAGTTTCATTACCTCCACCAATTATCCCATAGTACCTTATCAGTCAGTAGTTCTCTATCCCCAGTATATATTTTCCAAGGAGAATGAGGCTTTTATTTCGGGGACAAAATAAACATGCAGTTTGTGTCGAGACAGATGCTTCTCTCACAGACTTTTTTTTTTTTTTAATTCAGTTTTATTGAAATATATTCACAAACCATACAGTCATCCATGGTATACAATCAACTGTTCACAGTATGATCATATAGTTATGCGTTCATCACCACAATCTATTTCTGAACATTTTCCTTACATCAGAAAGAATCACAATAAGAATAAAAAATAAAAGTGAAAAGAGAATACCCAAACCATCCCCCCATCCCACCCTATTTGTCATTTAGTTTTTACTCCCATTTTTCTACTGATTTTTTTTCAATTTTTTAACTTTGTTTATCAAAAAATTAAAAACAAACAGGCAAACAACAACCAAAAAAAACCCCACAACATTTCAAACAAAGCAATGGATTAAGGAAAACAAATAACCTAAAATAACTATTTTGCTTCCAATATGTTCCTACCATACCCCAAGAAAATTAATAAACCATGTCCAAACAGAGGAGTAAGAAAAACAAATAATCTAAAATAACTACATTGCTTCCAACATGTTCCTACCATACCCCAAGAAAATTAACAACCCCTAAGAAAACAAAGGAATAAGAGAAAAAAAAAAAACCTAAAATAACTCTATTGCTTCCAACATGATCTTACTATATCCAAGAATGTTTACAAACCATAATCATTCCTGAGCATTCCTATAACATTGAGATTACCCTCCATAGTTTATCTGTTCTTATTAGATTATCATTCCCCCTCCACTAATTGGTATCTCTAGGTCCCCTACATTCTACAGTATAAAACATTGTACATTTTTCACAGAATTCACATTAGTGGTAACATACAATATCTCTCTTTTTGTGCCTGGCTTATTTTGCTCAGCATTATGTCCTTTTTTTGTTTTTTTTAATCTTCATTTTATTGAGATATATTCATATACCACGCAGTCATACAAAACAAATCGTACTTTCGATTGTTCACAGTACCATTACATAGTTGTACATTCATCACCCAAATCAATCCCTGACACCTTCATTAGCACACACACAAAAATAACAAGAATAATAATTAGAGTGAAAAAGAGCAATTGAAGTAAAAAAGAACACTGGGTACCTTTGTCTGTTTGTTTCCTTCCCCTGTTTTTCTACTCATCCATCCATAAACTAGACAAAGTGGAGTGTGGTCCTTATGGCTTTCCCAATCCCATTGTCACCCCTCATAAGCTACATTTTTATACAACTGTCTTCGAGATTCATGGGTTCTGGGTTGTAGTTTGATAGTTTCAGGTATCCACCACCAGCTACCCCAATTCTTTAGAACCTAAAAAGGGTTGTCTAAAGTGTGCGTAAGAGTGCCCACCAGAGTGACCTCTCGGCTCCTTTTGGATTCTCTCTGCCACTGAAGCTTATTTCATTTCCTTTCACATCCCCCTTTTGGTCAAGAAGATGTTCTCCGTCCCACAATGCCAGGTCTACATTCCTCCCCGGGAGTCGTATTCCACGTTGCCAGGGAGATTCACTCCCCTGGGTGTCTCTCACAGACTTTTGACCAGAGACTACAAGATCCATAAGCAAACAGACAAAGGTACCCAGTGTTCTTTTGTACTTCAATTGCTCTTTTTCACTCTAATTATTATTCTTGTTATTTTTGTGTGTGTGCTAATGAAGGTGTCAGGGATTGATTTGGGTGATGAATGTACCACTATGTAATGGTACTGTAAACAATCGAAAGTATGATTTGTTTTGTATGACTGCGTGGTATGTGAATATATCTCAATAAAATGAAGATTTAAAAAAAAAAAAAAAAAGATCCATAAGCAGGTTGTGCTGTGTCAATGCGGAAAATGTTTATTTTTCTTATTTTAACTTATATGGTGGATATGCTGATATCTCTCCTAAAAGGTGGAAACAAAAGCTATGTCATGAGAAAAGAATGTACAGACAAATATACAAATTTCCTTTCTTTGAAATGCATCTGGGATATTTTTTTGAACTTCTACAATGGTATATATTTTAGTTTCCTAGGTGCTAAAAGAAATACCAGGCAATAGGTTGGCTTAACAACCAGAAATTATTGGCCCATGGTTTCAGATGCTAGAAGGCTTGCTTCCTCCTGGGGTTGTTATCTTCTGGTGGGACGGCAATTTTGAGCAATCTTCCATGTCCTGTTGACTTCTGGCTTCTGGCTTCTGGCTGCTCCATGTAGCTTCTCTCTGTGTCTGATTTTCACTCTGTTTATAAAGGACTCCCAGAATCCAGGTTAAAGTCCAACTTGATTCAGTTGGGCCACACCATAACAGAAGTAACATCTTGAAGAGCTCTCATTTACAACCCACAGGATCAGGAGTTGAAATCTGACTAGGCCTTTTGCAAGGGACATGACTCAATCACCAACAGTGTATATGATATGGGTGATGTCTTCTTGTGTCTATAGTTCAAAAATTTTAATACATTTTACATTTGATGTTTTGTTTTTTTCTCTTCTATCTTTTGTGGAGTTTTTTGGTTGATCCAAGTTTGTATGCTGTTGCAGTTTGTTAATGCTGCTGGAATGCAAAATACCAGAGATGGATTGGCTTTTATAAAGGACGTTTATTTGGTTACAGAGTTACAGTCTTCAGGCCATTTAGTGTCCAAGGTAAGGCATCAATAACAGGGTACCTTCACTGAAGGATAGCCAATGACGTCCGGAAAACCTCTGTTAGCTCGGAAGGTACATGGCTGGCATCTGCTTGCTCCCAGGTTGCATTTCAAAAAATGACATTCTCCAAGGTGTTGCTCTTAGGGTGTTTTGTCCTCTCTTAGCTGCAGCTGCTCTATGTCTGGACCTGTATGGCCCTTTTTAAAGTACTCCAGTGATCCAATAAAGACCCACCCTGAATGGATGGGGCAACACCTCCATAGAAATAATCCAACAGGGGAATTAAAATGGCACACCATAAAATATTTGGCACAATAGAAGACAGTAATGGAGGAAAAGAGGAACAAAAAGACAAATGTAAATTCTACTGTATAATTGCATTAAATGTAAATGGATTAAACACTCGAATCACAAGGTTGAGACTGGCAGAATGGATTTTTTAAATGTATGACCTAACCATATGCTGTCTACAAGAGTCACATTTTAAGTTCAATGACATAGATAGGTCAAAAGTAAAAGACAGTCAGTGGATACCCAGGACTCCATGGTGTCTGTTGTGCCAGTGAAAGAGAATTCATGGATGTCAAATTAGGGGAGCTGCAAAGATAGATATCAATGCGGATTTCACCCCTAAAGGCATTGCAGTAGCCTTTCAAAAAGGTTACTTCCAATATTACAAAAAGTATGTCAATGCAAAGAAAGGTGGCATTGCTGGGATTTCTATGGTGCTGACAGTTTATGTGGTTTCCAGCTACTGCCTTTCATACAAGGAATTCAGATATGAACGGTGATGCATGTACCACTGAAGAAGCCAGTGAGGATGTGCTCTGCATTCCTGACTGTGGTTGCCTCTGCCCTGGCCCCTCCTTGAGAAACATGAACCTTGGGGAATGCTTTCATGTCTAACTGAGAACTAATGTCCAATAAAAGAGGACCAGTGGGCAATGTCCATGATCAACTGTACAAATACTAGAAATCGCTTCCACGAACCAGAACAAATATATGCAATACAATTAGAAGTTAATAATAGAGGGGCATATAGGGAAGAAATATATACCTATTACAAACTATATACTACAGCTAGTAGTATTTCAACATTTTTTCATAAACAGTAACAAATGTACTATACCAACACTACAAGTCAACAATTGAGGGGGGTTGGTTAGGGATAGAGGAGGATTAGAGTTTCCTTTTCTTTTCTCCTTTTTTCATCTTTCACTTTATTTCTTGTCTGGAGTAATGAAAAGTTTCTAAAAATTGAACAAAAATTAAGTGTGGTGATGGATACACAACTGTATGAGGGTACCCAGGGGCAAGTGATTGTACACTTTGGATCTTTGGATAATTGTATGGTATCTGAACAATCTCAATAAAAATGAAAAAAAAAAAAACAAAAGAGGACCAGTACAAAAATTTGTTGGTAGAAGGACATTTTATAATGATAAAAGAATCAGCCCATCGGGAAGATATAATAATTATAAACAAATAAGTAAAATATAAAAAGGATAATGCACCCTGACCAAGTGGGATTTGTCCCAGGAATGCAAGGTTGTTTGAACATAGGAAAATCAGTCAATGTAATACTCCATATTAATAGAATAAAAGACAAAAACCACATGATCGTATCAATTGGTACAGAAAAAGTATTTGATGAAATCCAACACCCTTACATGATAAAGACACTCAACAAACTAGGAGTAAAAAGAAACTTCCTCAAACTGTAAAGGGCATCTAAAAAACCCACAGATAATGCCATTACTAATGGTGAAAGACTGGAAGCTTTCCCCCTAAGATCAGGAACAAGACAAGGATCTTGTCTTGCCACTTCATTCAACATTGTACTGGAGATTCTAATCAGAGTAATTAGGCAAGAAAAGGAAATAAAAGGCATCCACATTGGAAAAACTATCTCTATTTGCAAGTGACATGGTTATGATCTTGTACATAGAAAATCCTAATGAAGGCACAAAAAAACTATTAGTAACTGAATTCAACAAGATTGCAAGAAACAAGATCAATATTCAAAAATCAATTGCATTTATATACAGTAGCAATGAACAATCTGAAAATGAATTTAAGAATACAATTTAATTTACAATAATGTCTAGAAGAATACAATTTTAAGGAAAAAATGTTTTAAAAAGTACAAGACTTATACACTGAAAACTACAAAACATCATTGAAAGAAGTTAAGGAATACCTAAATAAATGGGAAAATAGCCCATGTTCTGGATTGGAAAATTTAATGTTGTTAAAATGGCAATATTGCCCAAATTCATCTTTAGATTCAACTCAATCCCCATCAAAATCTTAGCTGCCTTTTTTCAAAAATCTACAAGCTGATCCTAAAATTTGCATGGAATTGTAAGAGACCCAGAACAGCCAAAACAACTCTTGAAAAAGAATAAAGTTGGAGAACTCACACTTCCTGATTTTGAAACTTACTATGAAGCTACAGTAGCCAAGACTGTGTAGTACTGTCATTAGTATATACATACAGATAAACAGAATAAAATTGAGAGCTTGGAAACAAACCTTATCTTTGTGATCAACTGGTTTGCAACAAAGGTCCCAAAATAATTCAATGATGAAAGAATAATCATTTCAAGAAATGGTCCTTGGACAATTAGATATCCACATGCAAAAAGCTAAAAATGTACGTCTACCCCACATCATAAACAAAAATGAACTCAAGAGGGATCATACATGTAGCTAAATATAAGAGCTAAAACTATGAAATTCTTAGAAGAAAACATAGGCATAAATCATATGATGTTGGGTTAGCAGTGTTTTCTTAGATATGACACCCAAAGCACAAGCAACAAAAGGAAAAGTAGATATATTGCACTTCATCAAAATCTAAAATTTTGTTTTTCAAAGGACACTATCGAAGAGAGGCGGGGCAAGATGGCGGACTGGTGAACTGTATGTTTTAGTTACTCCTCCAGGAAAGTAGGTAGACAGCCAGGAACTGCATGGACTGGACACCACAGAGCAATCTGACTTTCGGCATACTTCATACAACACTCATGAAAACGTGGAACTGCTGAGATCAGCGAAATCTGTAAGTTTTTGCCGCCAAGGGACCCGCGCCCCTCCCTGCCAGGCTCAGTCCCGTGGGAGGAGGGGCTGTCAGCTCCGGGAAGGAGAAGGGAGAACTGCAGTGGCAGCCCTTATAGGAAACTCATTCTACTGATCCAAACTCCAACCATAGATAGACTGAGACCAGACACCAGAGAATCTGAGAGCAGCCAGCCCAGCAGAGAGGAGACAGGCATAGAAAAAAAACAACACGGAAAACTCCAAAATAAAAGCGGAGGATTTTTGGAGTTCTGGTGAACATAGAAAGGGGAAGGGCAGAGCTCAGGCCCTGAGGCGCATATGCAAATCCCGAAGAAAAGCTGATCTCTCTGCCCTGTGGACCTTTCCTTAATGGCCCTGGTTGCTTTGTCTCTTAGCATTTCAATAACCCATTAGATCTCTGAGGAGGGCCCTTTTTTTTTTTTTAATCCTTTTTCTTTTTCTAAAACAATTACTCTAAGAAGCCCAATACAGAAAGCTTCAAAGACTTGCAATTTGGGCAGGTCAAGTCAAGAGCAGAACTAAGAGAGCTCTGAGACAAAACGCAATAATCCAGTGGCTGAGAAAATTCACTAAACACCACAACTTCCCAAGAAAAGGGGGGTGTCGGCTCACAGCCATCATCCTGGTGGACAGGACACACTCCTGCCCATCGCCAGCCCCATAGCCCAGAGCTGCCCCAGACAACCCAGTGTGACAGAAGTGCTTCAAATAACAGGCACACACCACAAAACTGGGCGTGGACATTAGCCTTCCCTGCAACCTCAGCTGATTGTCCCAGAGTTGGGAAGGTGGAGCAGTGTGAATTAACAAAGCCCCATTCAGCCATCATTTCAGCAGACTGGGAGCCTCCCTACACAGCCCAGCAGCCCAGAACTTCCCTGGGGGGACGGCACTCACCTGTGACATAGCACAGTCATCCCTCAACAGAGGACCCGGGGTGCACAGCCTGGAAGAGGGGCCCACTTGCAAGTCTCAGGAGCCATACGCCAATACCAAGGACTTGTGGGTCACTGGCAGAGACAAACTGTGGCAGGACTGAACTGAAGGATTAGACTATTGCAGCAGCTTTAAAACTCTAGGATCACCAGGGAGATTTGATTGTTAGGGCCACCCCCCCTCCCTGACTGCCCAGAAACACACCCCATATACAGGGCAGGCAACACCAACTACACACGCAAGCTTGGTACACCAATTGGACCCCACAAGACTCACTCCCCCACTCACCAAAAAGGCACAGCAGGGGAGAACTGGCTTGTGGAGAACAGGTGGCTCGTGGACGCCACCTGCTGGTTAGTTAGAGAAAGTGTACTCCACGAAGCTGTAGATCTGATAAATTAGAGATAAGGACTTCAATTGGTCTACAAATCCTAAAAGAACCCTATCAAGTTCAGCAAATGCCACGAGGCCAAAAACAACAGAAAATTATAAAGCATATGAAAAAACCAGACGATATGGATAACCCAAGCCCAAGCACCCAAATCAAAAGACCAGAAGAGACACAGCACCTAGAGCAGCTACTCAAAGAACTAAAGATGAACAATGAGACCATAGTACGGGATACAAAGGAAATCAAGAAGACCCTAGAAGAGCATAAAGAAGAGATTGCAGGACTAAATAAAAAAATGGATGACCTTATGGAAATTAAAGAAACTGTTGACCAAATTAAAAAGATTCTGGACACTCATAGTACAAGACTAGAGGAAGTTGAACAACGAATCAGTGACCTGGAAGATGACAGAATGGAAAATGAAAGCATAAAAGAAAGAATGGGGAAAAAAATTGAAAAAATTGAAATGGACCTCAGGGATATGATAGATAATATGAAACGTCCGAATATAAGACTCATTGGTGTCCCAGAAGGGGAAGAAAAGGGTAAAGGTCTAGGAAGAGTATTCAAAGAAATTGTTGGGGAAAACTTCCCAAATCTTGTAAACAACATAAATACACAAATCATAAATGCTCAGCGAACTCCAAATAGAATAAATCCAAATAAACCCACTCCGAGACATATACTGATCACACTGTCAAACACAGAAGAGAAGGAGCAAGTTCTGAAAGCAGCAAGAGAAAAGCAATTCACCACATACAAAGGAAACAGCATAAGACTAAGTAGTGACTACTCAGCAGCCACCAAGGAGGTGAGAAGGCAGTGGCACGATATATTTAAAATTCTGAGTGAGAAAAATTTCCAGCCAAGAATACTTTATCCAGCAAAGCTCTCCTTCAAATTTGAGGGAGAGCTTAAATTTTTCACAGACAAACAAATGCTGAGAGAATTTGCTAACAAGAGACCTGCCCTACTGGAGATACTAAAGGGAGCCCTACAGACAGTGAAACAAAGAAAGGACAGAGAGACTTGGAGAAAGGTTCAGTACTAAAGAGATTCGGTATGGGTACAATAAAGGATATTAATAGACAGAGGGGAAAAATATGACAAACATAAACCAAAGGATAAGATGGCTGATTCAAGAAATGCCTTCACGGTTATAACGTTGAATGTAAATGGATTAAACTCCCCAATTAAAAGATATAGATTCGCAGAATGGATCAAAAAAAATGAACCATCAATATGTTGCATACAAGAGACTCATCTTAGACACAGGGACACAAAGAAACTGAAAGTGAAAGGATGGAAAAAAATATTTCATGCAAGCTACAGCCAAAAGAAAGCAGGTGTAGCAATATTAATCTCAGATAAAATAGACTTCAAATGCAGGGATGTTTTGAGAGACAAAGAAGGCCCCTACGTACTAATAAAAGGGGCAATTCAACAAGAAGACATAACAATCGTAAATGTCTATGCACCCAATCAAGGTGCCACAAAATACATGAGAGAAACACTGGCAAAACTAAAGGAAGCAATTGATGTTTCCACAATAATTGTGGGAGACTTCAACACAGCACTCTCTCCTATAGATAGATCAACCAGACAGAAGACCAATAAGGAAATTGAAAACCTAAACAATCTGATAGATGAATTAGATTTAACAGACATATACAGGACATTACATCCCAAATCACCAGGATACACATACTTTTCTAGTGCTCACGGAACTTTCTCCAGAATAGATCATATGCTGGGACATAAAACAAGCCTCAATAAATTTAAAAAGATTGAAATTATTCAAAGCACATTCTCTGACCACAATGGAATACAATTAGAAGTCAATAACCATCAGAGACTTAGAAAATTCACAAATACCTGGAGGTTAAACAACACACTCCTAAACAATCAGTGGGTTAAAGAAGAAATAGCAAGAGAAATTGCTAAATATATAGAGACGAATGAAAATGAGAACACAACATACCAAAACCTATGGGATGCAGCAAAAGCAGTGCTGAGGGGGAAATTTATAGCACTAAACGCATATATTAAAAAGGAAGAAAGAGCCAAAATCAAAGAACTAATGGATCAACTGAAGAAGCTAGAAAATGAACAGCAAACCAATCCTAAACCAAGTAGAAGAAAAGAAATAACAAGGATTAAAGCAGAAATAAATGACATAGAGAACAAAAAAACAATAGAGAGGATAAATATCACCAAAAGTTGGTTCTTTGAGAAGATCAACAAGATTGACAAGCCCCTAGCTAGACTGACAAAATCAAAAAGAGAGAAGACCCATATAAACAAAATAATGAATGAAAAAGGTGACATAACTGCAGATCCTGAAGAAATTAAAAAAATTATAAGAGGATATTATGAACAACTGTATGGCAACAAACTGGATAATATAGAAGAAATGGACAATTTCCTGGAAACATATGAACAACCTGGACTGACCAGAGAAGAAACAGAAGACCTCAACCAACCCATCACAAGCAAAGAGATCCAATCAGTCATCAAAAATCTTCCCACAAATTAATGCCCAGGGCCAGATGGCTTCACAGGGGAATTCTACCAAACTTTCCAGAAAGAACTGACACCAATCTTACTCAAACTCTTTCAAAACATTGAAGAAAATGGAACACTACCTAACTCATTTTATGAAGCTAACATCAATCTAATACCAAAACCAGGCAAAGATGCTACAAAAAAGGAAAACTACCGGCCAATCTCCCTAATGAATATAGATGCAAAAATCCTCAACAAAATACTTGCAAATCGAATCCAAAGACACATTAAAAAAATCATACACCATGACCAAGTGGGGTTCATTCCAGGCATGCAAGGATGGTTCAACATAAGAAAATCAATCAATGTATTACAACACATTAACAAGTCAAAAGGGAAAAATCAATTGATCATCTCAATAGATGCTGAAAAAGCATTTGACAAAATCCAACATCCGTTTTTGATAAAAACACTTCAAAAGGTAGGAATTGAAGGAAACTTCCTCAACATGATAAAGAGCATATATGAAAAACCCACAGCCAGCATAGTACTCAATGGTGAGAGACTGAAAGCCTTCCCTCTAAGATCAGGAACAAGACAAGGATGCCCGCTGTCACTACTGTTATTCAACATTGTGCTGGAAGTGCTAGCCAGGGCAATCCGGCAAGACAAAGAAATAAAAGACATCCAAATTGGAAAAGAAGAAGTAAAACTGTCATTGTTTGCAGATGATATGATCTTATATCTAGAAAACCCTGAGAAATCGACGATACAGCTACTAGAGCTAATAAACAAATTTAGCAAAGTAGCGGGATACAAGGTTAATGCACGTAAGTCAGTAATGTTTCTATATGCTAGAAATGAACAAACTGAAGAGACACTCAAGAAAAAGATACCATTTTCAATAGCAACTAAAAAAATCAAGTACCTAGGAATAAACTTAACCAAAGATGTAAAAGACCTATACAAAGAAAACTACATAACTCTACTAAAAGAAATAGAAGGGGACCTTAAAAGATGGAAAAATAGTCCATGTTCATGGATAGGAAGGCTAAATGTCATTAAGATGTCAATTCTACCCAAACTCATTTACAGATTCAATGCAATCCCAATCAAAATTCCAACAACCTACTTTGCAGACTTGGAAAAGCTAGTTATCAAATTTATTTGGAAAGGGAAGATGCCTCGAATTGCTAAAGACACTCTAAAAAAGAAAAACGAAGTGGGAGGACTTACACTCCCTGACTTTGAAGCTTATTATCAAGCCACAGTTGCCAAAACAGCATGGTACTGGCACAAAGATAGACATATAGATCAATGGAATCGAATTGAGAATTCATAGATAGACCCTCAGATCTATGGCCGACTGATCTTTGATAAGGCCCCCAAAGTCACTGAACTGAGTCATAATGGTCTTTTCAACAAATGGGGCTGGGAGAGTTGGATATCCATATCCAAAAGAATGAAAGAGGACCCCTACCTCACCCCCTACACAAAAATTAACTCAAAATGGACCAAAGATCTCAATATAAAAGAAAGTACCATAAAACTCCTAGAAGATAATGTAGGAAAACATCTTCAAGACCTTGTATTAGGCGGCCACTTCCTAGACTTTACACCCAAAGCACAAGCAACAAAAGAGAAAATAGATAAATGGGAACTCCTCAAGCTTAGAAGTTTCTGCACCTCAAAGGAATTTCTCAAAAAGGTAAAGAGGCAGCCAACTCAATGGGAAAAAATTTTTGGAAACCATGTATCTGACAAAAGACTGATATCTTGCATATATAAAGAAATTCTACAACTTAATGACAATAGTACAGACAGCCCAATTATAAAATGGGCAAAAGATATGAAAAGACAGTTCTCTGAAGAGGAAATACAAATGGCCAAGAAACACATGAAAAAATGTTCAGCTTCACTAGCTATTAGAGAGATGCAAATTAAGACCACAATGAGATACCATCTAACACCGATTAGAATGGCTGCCATTAAACAAACAGGAAACTACAAATGCTGGAGGGGATGTGGAGAAATTGGAACTCTTATTCATTGTTGGTGGGACTGTATAATGGTTCAGCCACTCTGGAAGTCAGTCTGGCAGTTCCTTAGAAACCTAGATATAGAGTTACCATTCGATCCAGCGATTGCACTTCTCGGTATATACCCGGAAGGTCAGAAAGCTGTGACACGAACAGATATCTGCACACCAATGTTCATAGCAGCATTATTCACAATTGCCAAGAGATGGAAACAACCCAAATGTCCTTCAACAGATGAGTGGATAAATAAAATGTGGTATATACACACGATGGAATACTACGCGGCAGTAAGAAGGAACGATCTCATGAAACATATGACAACATGGATGAACCTTGAAGACATAATGCTGAGCGAAATAAGCCAGGCACAAAAAGAGAAATATTATATGCTACCACTAATGTGAACTTTGAAAAATGTAAAACAAATGGTTTATAATGTAGAATGTAGGGGAACTAGCAATAGAGAGCAATTAAGGAAGGGGGAACAATAATCCAAGAACAGATAAGCTATTTAACGTTCTGGGGATGCCCAGGAATGACTATGGTCTGTTAATTTCTGATGGATATAGTAGGAACAAGTTCACAGAAATGTTGCTATATTATGTAACTTTCTTGGGGTAAAGTAGGAACATGTTGGAAGTTAAGCAGTTATCTTAGGTTAGTTGTCTTTTTCTTACTCCCTTGTTATGGTCTCTTTGAAATGTTCTTTTATTGCATGTTTGTTTTCTTTTTAACTTTTTTTTCATACAGTTGATTTAAAAAAGAAGGGAAAGTTAAAAAAAAAAAAAATGAAAAACAAGGAAAAAAAAAAAGATGTAGTGCCCCCTTGAGGAGCCTGTGGAGAATGCAGGGGTATTGGCCTACCCCACCTCAATGGTTGCTAACATGACCACAGACATGGGGGACTGGTGGTTTGATGGGCTGAGCCCTCTACCATAAGTTTTACCCTTGGGAAGACGGTTGCTGCAAAGGAGAGGCTGGGTCTCCCTATGGTTGTGCCTAAGAGCCTCCTCCCGAATGCCTCTTTGTTGCTCAGATGTGGCCCTCTCTCTCTGGCTAAGCCAACTTGAAAGGTGAAATCACTGCCCTCCCCCCTACGTGGGATCAGACACCCAGGGGAGTGAATCTCCCTGGCAACATGGAATATGACTCCCGGGGAGGAATGTAGACCCGGCATCGTGGGACGGAGAACATCTTCTTGACCAAAAGGGGGATGTGAAAGGAAATGAAATAAGCTTCAGTGGCAGAGAGATTCCAAAAGGAGCCGAGAGGTCACTCTGGTAGGCACTCTTACGCACACTTTAGACAACCCTTTTTAGGTTCCAAAGAATTGGGGTAGCTGGTGGTGGATACCTGAAACTATCAAACTACAACCCAGAACCCATGAATCTTGAAGACAGTTGTATAAAAATGTAGCTTATGAGGGGTGACAATGGGATTGGGAAAGCCATAAGGACCACACTCCACTTTGTCTAGTTTATGGATGGATGAGTAGAAAAACAGGGGAAGGAAACAAACAGACAAAGGTACCCAGTGTTCTTTTTTACTTCAATTGCTCTTTTTCACTCTAATTATTATTCTTGTTATTTTTGTGTGTGTGCTAATGAAGGTGTCAGGGATTGATTTGGGTGATGAATGTACAACTATGTAATGGTACTGTAAACAATTGAAAGTACGATTTGTTTTGTATGACTGCGTGGTATGTGAATATATCTCAATAAAATGAAGATAAAAAAAAAGGACACTATCAAGAAAGTGAAAAGACAACCCACAGAATGGGGAAAAAATTTTGGAAATCATATATCCATTAAGGATCAGTATCCAGACTATATAAAGGACCCTTACAACTCACAATACAAACACAAATACCTAAGTTTAAGAATGAGCAAAGGATTTGAATAGACATTTCTCCAGACAAGATACACAAATGGCCAATAAGCACATGAAGAGATGCTCAGCGTCACTGGTCATTAGAGAAATGCAAATTAAAACCACAATGAAATACCACTTCACATCCACTAGGAAGGCTATAATCAAAAAGACAGTAACAAGTGCTGGTGGGAATGTAAAATGGACAAATGACTGTTGGAAAACATTTTGGCATCCTTAAGAAGTTAAACATAGAGTTGCCATGTGACCCAGTGAACATATGTCTACATAAAAACTTGCTCATGAATGTTCACTGAAACATTTCTCATAATAGACCAAAAAAAAAAAAAAAAAAAGAGTGGAAACAACCCAAAAGTCCATCAGTTGATGAATGGTTAAATAAAATGTAGTGTGTGTGTGTGTGTGTGTGTGTGTGTGTGTGTGTGTGTGTATGATGGAAAATTATTCAGCAATAAAAAAGGGATGAAATACATATTGTATGATTCTAACAATATAACTTTCTGGAAAAGGTAAAACTATGAAGACAGTAAAAAGATCAGTGGTTGTCAGAGGGGGAGCAGAAGGAGGAACCAATGAGTAGGTGGAGCACAGTGCATTTTTGGGGCAGTGAAACTTTTCTGTACTATACTATAATGGTGGCTACATGACATTATGCATTTGTCAAAGTCCAGAGAACTATATGATACAAACAGTGAACCCTATTGTAACCTATGGACTTTAGTTGATAAAAACGTATCAATATTAGTTCATCAATTTTAACAAATATACCACACTAATGCAAGATGTTAATAATAGGGGAAACTGTGAAGGGGGAGAAAAGACATTATATGGGAATTCTCTCCACTTTCTGCACAATTTTTCTGTAAATCTAAAACTGCTCTAAAAAATAAAGTCTATTATTTTTTAAAAAGGAGTGAGATACTGATACATGCCACAACATGGATGAACCTCGAAAACATTATGTTCAATGAAAGGAGGCAGACACAAAAGGCCCCATATTGTATAATCTCACTGACATGAAATGTCCAGGAGACAAATTTACAAATACAGAAAGTAGATTGTTGCCAAGGGAAGGGGCATGCTAATGGATACCAGATTTCTTCATGAGGTGGTGAAAATGTTCTAGAATTATAGTGGTAATGGTGCACAACTTTTTGAATATACTAAAAATCACTGAATTATACACTTTAAAAGGGTGAATTTTTATGGTGTGTGAATTATGTCTCAATAAAAAAAAACATGGTTTTTGTACAGGAATGGAAACATTCATACACAAATCAAATAGAAAACCCAGAAATAGATCCAAGTATAATTGAGGATATGATGAAGTTGGTAATTTTGAATCAATAACAAATTGATATATTTTAATTACAAACTTTTAATTTTATTTGGCAATCTTAGGGTTTCTTTTTTCCTAATTCATTAATTTCAACTGCTATCTTCATCAATACCTTCTGTCTACTTTCTTTTGATTAAATTTGCTGGTTTTCTTCCAGTTTCTTATGTTTGAGGCTTAATTTACTTCCAAAACTTCACATTTATATATCAAAGCCCTGATAATAATTTATTTACAACTGTTCATTACAGAGATGCTAATATCCTGAGCCATGAGCAGTCATGATCCCTAGAGGTAAAGGAGAGACGGGAGGCTTAGGTTCACAAGTAGAGCCCTGACAAACTTTGGTCTTTCAAGCCACATGGCTGGGTACCCAAGCACTTACTGTCCTGCTCACTAGGTTGATCCTGGACATGCCAGAACCCTGCTGAGGCTTGAGCCCTGGGGAGACGAAATCAGAGAGGTGGGTTCAACTCCTCCCAAAAGAGGGAGCTCCACCCCCAGGATATAATTTCAGCTTAGTCCAGGACTCTCATTTATATCTGCTATTTGCAACACCATGAAGCCTGAAGGGATCACCCATTTTCTGTGGCTCCTCATATTTTCCATGCTCTTCCACACACTCCCAGGTGCGCTGATCCCTCATGAAGTCAAGAAAACATTGTGTGAAAATGGACATCTTGGAGGTAAGGCAAGATAGGAAGGGAAAACTAAGAAGCCACTGTGAAGGAGGAGATCTAGGCAGCCTGAGTGGTATTGCTGCCAAAAACCAGGAATCAAGTCAGCCTTTATCTCAAACCATATGGCTCTAGGGCATCTGATTCAGGGAGTTACACTGAGTTTCCTCTATGGATTGGAGAAAGAACAAGACAGGAAGTGGAATCAACTTCAGTTTTTTCCAAGGGATTTCAGTACAAGAAGAGTAGAGATTGTGAGAACTGGATTGATGTCAGGGGTGTCCAGGAAATTACTTTCCATTGGTGTGCTTGAGTGCATGTGCCCATGTGTGTGTGCGTGCATACTAGATGAGTTTCAATTCTATTCAACACATTATGTGCAGGACCACTGTGTCACATCCTACAGATATAGAGAAATAGAGTCCATCATTCATATCTTAGGACTCTCATATTCTACTTCTTTAAATTAATTTGCTCTTGACCCAAATAATAATGAGCACAAATGAAGCACTCATGGTAAAGGAGGCAAATTCCCAATTGTGGATAAGGGCTGTAGATGGACGTCAAGAAGGCTGACAATAATTCTTTCTTTGTCTCCAACATGGTCATCATTGCTCCTGCTCTAATCACCTACCTCCATGGTCCCAGTAACCCAAGGTGAGTCTGATGGGTAGGCAAAAGGGGGATTGGATGCAAGAGGCTCCATCCTGATGGAGGGAAGGAAGATCTCCCACAAGACTAGACATTTTAAGACTATCCTTCAGGAGTAAGTGTAAAGGGCAAAAGATCTTTTAGCTTGTGTGTTTGCAGAGACTCTGTGGGGGTGAAAGTAAAGACTTTGAACTCTGGGTTCTTTGGAGAGCAGATGAGATGTTCACTTCCAGTGCATGTGGAGCATTTGGAGAGTCAGGAAATGAGATATGGGAGTGAATATTATGAAGGATGGAGGAAGCCACAGGTCTTTCTTTGCACCTTCTAGTAGAGCTACCTTATTGCCTGAGTCACTGACCCAGGTTATTGTCTAGAGTCATTGCCACATATCACAATATACAATGAGATCTATGTTCAAGGAAATATTAGCATGGGTTGATGAACTTTAGTCATCTGAGCCCATGAGGAAAAGAATGCCAACTTGGACTTGAAAAAGAAAATCTGACTCTCTGGAATTCTCATGCACAGAATACTGCAACTATCCTCCAGTGAAGGGCGACTGTAAGTTGATTTTGACCAGATTCTACTACAACATTTTGACATTTATGTGTGAGCCCTTCATCTTCTCTGGCTGTGGAGGCAACCGAAACAACTTTAAACATAAATTCCACTGTGAAGAGTATTGTATTCCTGAAGTGTAAGTGTCTCCACACCCCATCTCACCCCCAATTACACCAAATACCAAGGATCATGGTTTCAGGAAAGAGCAACCAAGAGGCTATGAGTAGCAAGAGAAAACTTGCAAGGGGACAAGAACTTATAGTTGGGTTGGGGACAGTCAATCATAGACATAAATTGTGATTTCTCAGATCACTTAGTCCAACAAATCTCCTTTAAAATTGTAAAAATTGAAATCCAGAGAAGGCTCTGACCCAACCTCACTCAGAGAAAATTCCAGACCCCCTTGCTCCCCACCCTGCATCTCACTACTACCATGACAGCCTCAGGTCTTTGAACCCTTACCAACACCTTATTGTTGCACAAGGAAAAGAGAGGGTGTGGGAGTGTCAGGAGAGCAGAGGAAAACAATTATCATGATTCAGCATCTATGATGAATGGTTAAACAATGGTCTTAAGCTCAAGAGCAGAGACTTTAGTTTGTTTATTTGTATATCCCAAGAGTCTAGTGCTATATTTGCTCATAATATTTTGCGGATAGATGTATGGATCCGGGGGATATTAATATTAAGAACAGCTATGGTGTTCTGCTGAGAGGTAAATGACCCATTGATTCTACTAGTGAACATAATAATCACTTAATCTCTTTATTTATTAACAGTGACAGAGGTCAAGGAAAACCAGAGGCTTAATATGACAGAGAGAGGAAACAAGGAAAAAGGGAATATTGGTTATGAAAAAATTATGCCAAAGTTATTCAGAGTAAATAAATTGGAATATTTCTGCAAGTTTTTTTGAATTCAGAATTCTTCATAATTTCTTTGCCTGGGTTTGTCTTTCCTGATGGATAACTATAAAATTTTAATGGAATGATTCCTATGTGTCATATCTGGTCTGAATTTATTCATCTCTTCCCACCTTAGATTCTACAAACGTAAACTATAAATGACCTTCCTAAAGGCACCAGCCTGACACAGCTAGTGATTAGTCTGTAAAGGACAATCTTTATTGATATTACTGAGTTTGTTTCTGTATTTTGTCACTGACCTCAATGGATTGCCATGTAAGTGGCACCAAAATAATCATTATTAAACTGTCTCATCTTCCCAAATCAGGGAGCACTCAACCTCCAACATTGCTCATATTCTAGGAAAATGTCTCCAGTGTACCAGGTGACAATATAGATATTGTGACTTTACAGATAGGAGCTGCAAGTCTTGAACCAAGCTGAATCTCCAAAGTCAGAGCATGAAGGGTCACTCCGCTCCGCCCTGCTCCCTGATCCACAGTCTCATCAAGGACCAAGCCTCCCAAATGAGTCCCATGATATGACCAGCCCAGCCAGTGATTTTAAGAGCCATAACTAAAAGGGGAACCATGGCCCAGGATAAAGCTGTGACTGGAAAGACCTGTGGGCATTCTAGCTCCACAGTGGCAACCCCTGCTTCTGTTCTATGGCCGTATGCTGGAGAAATCTTGGGGACTGGCAGATACATAGGTTATTCGAATCCCTCTCTCAGGAATTATTTCTGTGCAAAAAAAGGACAAAGGAAACAAAAAGATTCTGGCAGCCTCTGGGTTAAAGTCTAAGAACCCAGACCATTTTGAGTCCAGATAAAATTGTGTTCCAAGGCCTGACATTATATAGGGTATAACCTACGCATTGCCCACCCATGGAATCTGAAGCCTTTCCTCTCTCTGATTATTGTGAATTATAGTGTTGCATAGACAAGACCCGAGTGCAATCACCTGGAAAAGTCTTTCAGGGCTATATTCTAGTCCAAAGAAGTACTTTAAGTAAACCACTCTCTGAAGACAAAGAACTGGAGACAATGACTACCCAAAGTCCATTCTAGCCTCAGGTTTCCAGATTTTTTCTTGGTGCTTGTGTGGCTGCCTAAATTTCCTTCTCACACAACCCTAAATTTGCCTCTAAGGCAAAAGTTATGTGTGTGCTGCGAAGGAAGATTTTCACATGTGCCTACAAAGATCAGTAAAAAGGCACAGAGCCATATCAAGATTTTCAGTCCTTAATACAGAACCACATACCTGAGAAGTAGCACAGGACATAAATCTATAAGAAACCGAGAAGGGTTTCACATTAAATTCAGGTGAGGTATTTGGAGGGAACAATTGCTGATTAAGGGAAACAAAAATGAAAGCAAGGTCTTGGGGTGCACACCAAAGATACATTGTAGTCCTGCCTCTAATTTCTTCCCGAGTCATATTTGCACACTAGAAAAACTGAAAGAGAAAAGTTTCATCATATGTGACTAGGAAATTTAAAGTTATTTAAGAATGGCTCTGGTTTATGGCTCCAAGGACCCCAAAAAAGAAAAAGTTTGGTGGAGTAGTGAATCTTGGACTGTAGCACAAAGTTTGCCTATCACACAAGGGATATCCAATTTATTTTGCTCTCAGGCAAACAAAGGCCTGAGAGGGAGATAAAGTAGAGAAATCCCATGATCTTTGCAAAGACTCTGATCCCTTCCCCTCTAACCCTCCCCTTCCATCTCCTGGAGGGGAATAAGAAAATTAGAAGAAAACCTCTAATCTTTTCCAAGTCTGGCCTTTATTGCATCTGATGGATTACTCCCTCCTTGCTATTTTCACATCTGACACCCTGACACCAGTCCTAGCCAGCCAGGGTCTGCTCATCAGACTCACGCATGATATGACCACTTCCAAATCCCTTTCATTCCCTTACATTCTATCTGCTGTTGCCAGAATAAGTGTCCTCAAGCACCATTTCTATTTTTCAGGACTTTGACCTAGGACATACAGTATTTGTGGTTAAAATCTTAATTCCACCCAATATTCAAGTCCCCTCATGTCTGTTCTATATTACTACTGTTTCTGATATCATGCTTTTATCTCAATTTCAGTAATTTTTATGGGTGTCATGGACTTTAAGAGGGGAAAGTGACCTAAAAGATCTAGTCCTACCCTGACCTATTATATGTCTTGGCACTGAAGATCTGAAATGAGAGATGACTTGACGTATGTCTCATAGTGTCTCTTAGAGTCATTTATATCTTGTTGTAACTTGACTTTCAGTTGGGAACTTTCTTCCATGCACAATGCTACTTCCCTTACTTCATTCATTCAGCGCATATTTACTGAGCACTCCCTATGAGCCAGACTCCATATGAGGCACAGGATTTGGTAGTGAGAAAAGAGGCAAGACCCTATCATCATGGAATTGACAGTCTGGAAAAGAAGCAGGCATTGATCTAATAATTTGTATTATTGCAAGAATTTGATGATGAACTGTGATACCTGATCTGACACAGGATACTATTAGCAGGTAGAGCCAGGAAAAAAAGTCTGTCCATAAATTCAGGGAATACTTTCCAAAAGAAGCAATGGTTGAGCTGACATCTGAAGCACAATTTAGCAAAAGAGGGTTGTAAGCAGGCATTCCCAGTAGGGGGAACAATATGTGCAAACCTTGAGGCCAGATAGACCATGACACATTGGAAGAACTGAGTTGCCCCCTAGGGCTGGGAGGATGAGAAGTAATGAACAGTGAGGATGTGGAAGTAGAAGGGTCCAGGTCATGGAAGGCTTTGTACGCCAGAGGAAGAAGTTTGAAATTTATCCCAGCAGTGACGCATAAGAATGGAAGATTTCGGAAAGGAAAGTAATGTTTTTAAAGCACCATTCTGGCTCTGACAATAGAAGAATAGCTTATGCCAGACTAACTCTTCCATGGATAAAAATATCTTAACAAAATGTAAAAAGCAACTGTTTTAAGGCGTGAGGGCTCCATTTCTTTTAACTGTGACCAGACCAATCTGAACACAGCCAAGTTGGGGGTACCATGTAATCTGCTGAAGATGGATATGATCTGTCCTCTCCTCCCAGGCTATAGCCCCCAGAACATTCACGCACCGGGGCTTGGGGCCGCCATAAAAATGCACCACTCAGTCTCAGATAAACAGCTGACAGCCCCAGCTACTGCCCTTCCAGAATCACAATCCCAAATTTGTGCCAAGGCCATGCTTCAGAAGGACTGTTCCTGGACTGAGCAAAGCAGATACTCACACTCATCCGCACAAGATGCAGGACTCCAGTAACACGTGGTTTTTGTCTTAAGGACGAACCATCAGCCTGGCTGAACTTTTTTAGAACTTTATTTCTGTCTGATACTCTTTCTACCCAATTCTCCTTCCTTCCTCCTCTCCTTTGCAGGGGTCAACCCTGTGATATGGTAGTGAGCAAAGAGGCAAGACCCTATCATCATGGAATTGACAATCTGGAAAAGAGACAGGCATTAAAGTTCTCCCTGCCTTCTCTGGTTCCCTCCTCTTTTTCCCTCACAGGATCTGCCCCCCTCCCCAATAATCTTGTTTTAGTGTCTGCTTCTGAAAGGACCCAAACTCACACAAGGTTTATTGTGCCTCGGGCCCTTCAGCTGCCCCTTCCCCAAATGGAGGGGCATCTGTGGTGCAATGGGAAGGGCACTGACTTTGGAGGCATGAGCATGCATTTCAGTATCAACTGGATTTTTTATACCTGTGTGTCTATGCACATAAGCTGGTTGTAACAGGACCTAGCACACAGAAAATTTTCCCCCACATATTGCCTCATGTTAAACGGAAGCAATTGGGATTTCAGTTGGGATTGAATTCTCCTTGCTCTAGAAGTGACTTGTTCCTTTTCCTTTTAGACCGAGTGGCTCACTTTAGTTCAGCAGTTCTCAACCTGGGCTGTATATTGGAATAACCTGGATAGTTTAAAACTCTAATATAAATTACAGACTCTAATGAATAGTATAATCATAATAGTATTGTTTCATTGTTTGTAACAAAGTTACCACAGTAATGCAAAATGTTAAGAACAGGGAAAACTGCATGTGGTGGGGCAGGCGAGAGGGGAAGGTATGGAAATTCTGTATTTTCTGCATGATTTTTCTGTAAACCTATAATGTCTCTAATAAAAAAAAAAAAAGTTATTTAAAAAAATTACTGAGACCTGGGAACAACCCCTAGCAATTCTGATTTAATTGGTCTAGAGGGCAGCCCATATAGCAATAGTTTCAAAAGTCCCCAGGTGATTCAAATTATCCATTCAAGGTTAGGTCCTCAGGGAAGAAGACTTAGCACTTCTTTTCCACCCCACAGCTTGCTATTCTATGCACCCTGAGTGATATGAAGAGCCACACGCACTGTTCACTCTCAACAGACATTCAATTTTTCCTCTTACCTTCCTTGAGGAGCAGTTTTTTGTAAGCATTCCAGAGTTTAAGAAAAAGCTACTGTTGCAGTTTGCTAATGCTGCCATTATGCAAAATACCAGAAATGGATTGGTTTTATAAAGGGGGTTTACTTGGTTACAATTTACAGTCTGAAGTCCACGAAAATGTCCAAGTCAAGGTATCAGCACAAGTATACCTTCACCAAAGGAAGGCCAGTGGCATCAGGAAAACCTCTGTTAGCTGGGAAGGCATGTGGCTGGCGTCTGCCCATCCTGGGTTGCATTCCAGCCCCTCTCTCAGCTCCTAGGCATTCTTCAAATTGTTGCTCTTGGGGCATTTTTTCCTCTCTTAGCTTCTCTGGAGCAAACTCTGGGGTAGCATTTCCAAAGTCTGCTTTCAATGACTGTAGCAAGCATCTGGGCCTGCATGGCTCTTTTTAAAGTACTCCAGTAAATCAATCAAGTGGGTGGGGCCACACCTCCATGGAAATAATTCAATCAGAGTTATCACCTACAGTTGGGTGGGTCACATCTCCATGGAAACAACTTAATCCCAAGATTCCAACCTAATCAACACTAATATGTCTGCCCCATAAGATTGCATTAAAGTATGGCATTTTGGGGGACATAATACATCCAAACCAGCACAGAAAGGAAGATGAATAAATAGAAAGTCATATGGATATTTAAAACACGTGAGAAAACAGAATGTATTACTGAGATGGGGATTGGGGAGGGGAGAGATAGGGCAGAGCCCATGTAGTACTCTCCAGGCCAGGTGAAGGATCCTAACTCTCCTTCCTATCTTTAGAAAAATGGAAAACCAATAATTTACCTTATTTTTCTTTTATTCAGGGAGAAAATAAGTTAAAATTTAAGTGCCTTCCAAAATGAACTACATAAATTTGTTGTCTTGTCACTAAGAAATGAAGCTCACATTTGAGTGGAATTCAAGTATTTCCCTTTTTATAATTCCTAAATTTTAATTTTGTTTTGTCTGAATATTTCTACAAATATTTACTGGAAAACATGTGAAAATTTAAATCTTTGTAAAAATTTGTAAATATACAAAATAAAATTACTACTTTTATTTAAAAAGTAAATAGTATAATCTCAATTTTTAAAAATATGTGTGTTCTAGTTAAGCCAACTTGAAAGGTGAAATCCCCCTACGTGGGATCGGACACCCAGGGTAGTGAATCTCCCTGGCAACGTGGAATATGACTCCCGGGGAGGAATGTAGATCCAGCATCGTGGGATGGAGAACATCTTCTTGACCAAAAGGGGGATGTGAAAGGAAATGAAATAAGCTTCAGTGGCAGAGAGATTCCAAAAGGAGCCGAGAGGTCACTCTGGTGGGCACTCTTATGCACAATATAGATGACCCTTTTTAGGTTCTAATGAATTGGGGTAGCTGGTGGTGGATACCTGAAACTATCAAACTACAACCTAGAACCCATGAATCTTGAAGACAATTGTATAAAAATGTGGCTTATGAGGGAGGACAGCGGGATTGGGGGGGCCATGGGGATTACACTCCCCCTTTGTCTAGTTTGTGGATGGATGAGTGGAAAGGTGGGAGAAGGAAACAAACAAACAAACAGACAGACAAGGGTGCCCAGTGTTCTTTTTTACTTTAGTTGCTCTTTTTCACTTTAATTATTATTCTGGTTATTTTTGTGTGTGTGGTAATGAGGGTGTCAGGGGATTGATTTTAGTGATGAATGTACAACTATGTAATGGTACTGTGAACAATCGAATGTACGATTTGTTTTGTATGACTGCGTGGTATGTGAATATATCTCAATAAAATGAATATTAAAAAAATGTGTGTATCTGGAAGCAAATACAGCAAAATGTTAGCATTTGTTTTCTCTGAATAGTGGTATTATATGTGATTTAAATTTTACTCTTATTTTCTAAGCATTTAATAATGAATAAGAACTTCTGTTATTAAAAAAAAAAAGACACCACAAGGAAAAAGGAAAATCCAGAATGTGATACATTCTACAAAACAACAGGTCTGGACTCTTAAAAAAAAAAAAGGTGATTAAAACGGTCAAAATAACCAAAAACTATTTGTGAACCTTGATTGGATACTGATTCCAAAAGAAAAATAGCTATAAGAGACATCTTGGTGATAATCAGGAAAATTTGAATATGACTGAATGTTAGATGATGAGGAATTATTATTAATTTTCCTAATTGTGATAATGATGTTGTGGTTATATAGAGAAAATGGCTTGATTCTTAAGAGATGCATACTGATGTTTTGGGGGGTAAAATGTCATATCTGCAATTTAATTTCATAAAATCACAGGGACCGTGCTCTCTGTAACTTGCCCTTCCTTCTATAGTTCTCACACATGTTACTTACCTCACATCTGGTAAGATACAAAACAAAATAAGAATAATGTTACCTCACAGGTAGTTAAGCTCTAAGTATGTGCCTCACACTGTTCTAAATGCCTTAAAGACATTAAATCCTGATGTAACCCCATAAGGTAGGCATAATATTATTATTTTACAAAGGAGGAAAGTTTGTCTGGGAGAATGAACCAGTCCATGGTGGAGCTGGGCTTTGCAAGCTATGGAGGGCAGGTTTTTAATCAGTGTTGGACTGACCCCTTAGGCTGACCTGAGCTCAGTAAAATAAGTCATCCACATGGCCCAACACATCTCGTTAGAGTTTAAAATGAGGTTTAGACCAAGGCCCCAGGTAATCACAAAGAGTTTCTCTGCCTTGCTTATGCTTCCACGCATGAACCACCTTGAGACTTTTCAGACAAGACAGGTAGGTGAGAACCAAAGCAGAGTTCAGGTAGACCAGGCGGCTAGACAAGTAACATCACTAGACTATGATCTCCTGGAGCAGAGGCCTTAGCATATTGCTCCCCACTCTCTCCCTAGCTCCTAGAACAGGCTATAAACAGAGCTTGATAAAAGCTGGTCAGCTGGGTAGTTAACAAAGTGAAGTATTACTAATATCCAATAATGTGTCAAAATAAATAAGAAATGAGAAAGTGTTTAGGAGCTATAAGATAGTAACTTGTAGTCAAATGTAGGTGAAATGACTGATAATATATTCTTTTGTGGAAATAAGGAATGATGAGAGGGAGAGGAGAGGAGCACCCTCCAGCTGGGCCAAGAAAGTATTATGAAATGGCAATGTCACAAAAAGGGAGGCCTGGTGTATCAGCTCCACAGTCATTTAAAGGGACAGACCCTGGCTTTCTTCCTGTCTTCTCTCAGAGGTTATCTGTGTTCTCACTTGAGCCTCCCAGTCTTTCCATTCAGCAGAGGCAGGCAGGAAATGCTTTGCCCACTCTGAAACTGGGTCCAATGACCTACCTAGCCCTGAGATAACTCTTATGGGAAGAGAAAAAAGAGAAGGCCAGACAAGCTGCAGGGAAGATTTTATTGGCTCTCAGGAAACTCTTAAACCACCCACAACCCAAAGCTCGGCCCAGGAAATAAATCCATGGTCCATCAAGGTTGTGGTTAACCTGACATAGAGACAGAAAATCAGGGGACACTGTCAGCAACCATGTCCAGCCCCTGTCCATCCTCTCCAGATATATATGGCTTCCATATATAAGATGTGAAATAATCTTAACAGGAATCTACATGACCCTAAGAACTCATAGGGGACTGCTAAGCATCTCTTTCTCCTTCCTCATAGAAGCCCATTTCCTTCGGGGAATTCTCTTGTGAGGGTTAATTTCAGGTGACTGCTTCCCACAACAGAGGTCCAGGAACCAGATCTTTTTCTAACCACAAGGGGGCAGCACATGAGTTAAGAACTAGGATCTCAACCAGGGCCGATTTTGCCCCCAGGGGACGTTTGGCAATTTCTAGGAAAATTTTTGGTCTTCACAAATGGCTGGGGCATAAAGTCAGGCATCTAATGGGTAGAAGCCAAGGATGCTGCTATGCATCCCACAATGCACAGCCACCCAGGGCAAAGAATTATTCAGCCCACAATGTTACTAGCAGGGAGGTTGTGAAACCCTCAATTAATAACCATAATCACCCTCTCTAAGAAAATTTGAATCTCAAAAGAAGGAGCAAAGACAAAGGGAACTTCGCCGTCACAGCAGTGCCATCACAACCCAACTGTTCCTGTCAGGTGATATGCCTCCTTCCTCTCAACCTTCCAGAGTGCCACCCTCTCCCAAGCCTGGAGCTCCAGCTTTCCAAAAGTCATGGGAGCTCCAGTATCCTTCCAGCAAACTCCCGTTTCCTTAAGTTAGCCAGTCTCTTTCTGTTGCTCGTAATCAAGAACCCAGTTGGTAAAACTACCCATTAGATGAGGGTGCCATTCCAGGGCATGGCTGACTTACCTAGCTCCTAGGCCAACACTTAGGGCAACAGCAAAATAATTTGAAAAGTTCAGCTTTGCTTAACTTAACCAGAATTTGCAATCAGGAAATTTAGAAAGAAACTATTTTAATTCCAATCTCTAAGTCAGTCTTGCATGAAGTAAGTACCTTAAACTGTTCATTACTGGGGACCCTGAAGATCTGGGCCACTAGATGGGTGTTGAGGTGGGTTTGCTTTGGCATTGAGTTTCAATGCCAAGAAAGCAGAAGAAAAAAAGGAAGAAAGAAGAAGCCAAGTTGTTTATTTTATCTGGCCTCAAGTGAGAGACGGCTAAAAAGGGAAGCCTGTGTTTAAAGGAGAAGATATTAAAACTGGGAAGAATAGTAAAAATGGGAAGACATAACCTATAAAATGGATCACAGCAGGGTAGAAGAATCTAAAAATTAAAACCAAGAGCATCCAGAAATATCAATAGCACTCTATAGTCTGCATACCAAGAGATGTTCCAGGAAGAATAGAGGCTTTGGTGTTTAATATACTTCTTGGTTTAACTGAAATAAGATTGAAAGTAAACACCTTTGAAGCCATTTGGCAAAGATCAAGAGAAACAGGGCAAGTAAGAAATGCAGAGTTCTGGAGCCTTGTAAGTATACAAAATAAATAAATATTTAAGGAAATGGAATACTTTAACAACTAAAAATGATTTTCTATGACATGTCAAATGACAAAAGCCTGTTACAAAGCAACAGGAATAGAATGTGTCCCCTGACTGCTCTCCATATCTATACTTGCATATTGTTTTACTTATCTAAAGTTGTTGAAATGCAATATGCCAGAAATGGACTGGTTCTTAACAATGGGGATTTCTTAGCTTACAGGTTTAGAGTTCTAAGGTCGTGAAAACATCCAAATTAAGGCATCAATAAGATACCTCCCTGCCGGTTACTGGTGACGCTCAGCTCCTCTGTCACACGGCCAGGCACATAGCGACATCTGCTGGTCTCTCCCTTCTCTCCTGGGTGTCGTTGCTTCCAGCTTCTGGCTTCAGTGGCTTCCTGTTTTCTGTGTGTCCTCTCTTTTAGCTTCAGTCTCTCTTAGCTTCTCTGGGGCTTTTTTCCAGTAAGAGGATTAAGAGGATCACATCTCAACTGAAATAGCCTAATCAAAAGGTCCCACCTGAAGAGCTGCTTATTTGGAGTAGGATCTATATTTTCTAAGCAATATAACTCTTCTACAGTCAGTTTGTTCAAACACTACAATTACATGGAACTCTGAATAGGAAGTGAGCTATGATAGGTCTATATAGATTAGAATGAAATAGCAAAACACATCCTAAAGTAATCTGGGGGGAGAATAAAAATATATATTCGGGGCCCCCTGAAGAGCTGGGGGAGGATGCAGAGGTGTTGGACTTCCTCACCTGGCTTATTAGTGATGTTCTCACAAACATCGTGGACTGATAGCCTGATGTGTTGAGCCCTTTGTCTTGGGGCTGGCCCCTGTGAAGCTTGTTGCTGCAAGGAGAGGCTAAACCTGTTTATACTTGTGCCTAAGAGTCTCCTCCTGAGTGCCTTTGTTGCTCAGATGTGGCCCTCTCTCTCTAAGCCACCTTGGCAGGTGACCTCGCTACCCTCCCCCCTATGTGGGATCTGACTCCCAGGGGTGTAAATCTCCCTGGCAACACAGGATATGACTCCGGGGTTGAATCTGGACCCGGCATCGAGGGATTGAGAACATCTTCTTGACCAAAAGGGGGATGCAAAATGAAACACAATAAAGCTTCAGTGGCTGAGAGATTTCAAATGGAGTTGAGAAGTCACTCTGGTGGACATTCTTACGCACTCTATAGATAACATTTTTTAGGTTTTAATATATTGGAATAGGTAGAAGTAAATACCTGAAACTACCAAACTCCAACCCAGTAGCCTTGATTGTTGAAGATGACTGTATAACAATGTAGCTTACAAGGGGTGACAGTGTGATTGTGAAAACCCTGTGGATCGCACTCCCTTTATCCAGTGTATGGATGGATGAGTAGAAAAATGGGGACAAAACCTAAATGAAAAATAGGGTGGGATGGGGGTGTGATTTGGGTGTTCTTTTTTCTTTTTATTTTTTATTCTTATTCTGCTTCTTTCTGGTGTAAGGAAAATGTTCAAAAACAGATTCAAGTGATGAATGCACAGCTATATGATGGTAGTGTGAACAGTTGATTGTACACCATGGATGACTGTATGGTATGTGAATATATCTCAATAAAGCTGAATTTAAAAAAAAAATGTTCCCACCTACAAGAGGTCTACACCCACAGGGACGGATTAAAATAACATGATCTTTTCTGGTGTACAGACAGCTTCAAACCATCACACATATATTTATAAAGCAAATCTAGAAGGATGTTCACCAAGGTGTTAACAGTGACTACCCACAGGTGATGAGATCTTCCTCTCTGAACTTTTCTCAACAGTGATTATTCATCCTTTCTCAAAACAAAAGAAACTGAAAAGAAGGAGGAGGGGGAAAAGGAGGAGGAAGGTGAGGAGGAAGCAGTGGAAAGGAATAACAAAAAAGATTCATGACCCTAAGCATATAAAAAGCTCTAAAAATACAGGAAAGCTAAAGAGGAAAGAAAAACAAGAGGAAAGGGAAGGAAGAAAGAACATTTAACTACTAAATTAGGATCACAGATCCTTAAACTTGGAGGTGTTTTCTTGAACTTCTTATACAGAGACACCTAAACCAGATCATCTCTTTAAAATCCCCTGAGGAGCTTTTTAACAAGATAGTTCCAAATAAATAAACATATAAACAATCAGCAACCTTGGCCCTCCTTTCCTTAAATCTACTGAATCAAAATCTCCAGGATGGGATTTAGGAATCTGCACACTGACAAGCCCTTTCAAGCAATTCAGTTCTAAAACCTACTTCTTTTACAAATAGAGGACCTGAGGCCCACAGGCAGAAAGGAATGTCCACATAGCCAGTTTTGAAATTGATACTAGTGGAGCTTGTTAATACTTGTTGAAGGCTGTGAGGGGAAACATAAATGTAGGATACCTTTCCAAATCCAAATCTGGGAGGAACTAATGAGGAGAAGTTTAGGAAAGCACTTTGAGAAGAAACAAGTAAATGTAAGGATTAGTGTCATTATCGTTACTACTTTTTATATTCTCTGGGGTCCAACAGCCTCTTCATCTACCCAAGCCCCCTTTCTTTCCCATGTCCCTCACCCTTGCATGTCCCCAGACACTCCATCTGCCTGAGTCCCAGAGCAGTTCCAGTTGCAACCCTCCCAGAGCCCCCAGGGGTCTCCCAACCCTGCCTGGGTCTCTCAGTCCCTCCCGATGCCCCTAATTTAAGCCCACCCCTCATCAAGAAGCTCCAATGAGGCTGCCCTCCTCCTTGCTCCCACATACACACGGCCTGGGCCAGCTGTCCTCTCCAAGGTCCCCACCCTCCCACAAGCAGTCCTCCTGGCTCTGGGAGTTGTTGCCATTCCTGCCACAGCCACCAAAGACAAAGTGCTCCCAGCGTTAGGTGCTGGGGTTATAGAAGAACTGCAAGACAAGCGCCTTGCAGCCTGGGATGCCTGGGCTACTGCCGCACCCCGGGGGGTGGAGGTCCAGGTAGAGAGAATAGAGTGGGAGAAGGTCAGAGGAGGAAGAAGTCACCCCCCAAGTCCTTCCTGAGCCACCCAGGCCCTGGCCACCTAGGTCTCTGGCTACCCGGGACCCCCAAATCCCACCTCATAGCAGAGAGGCCCCCAGTTCCTTCCCCCACCTTTCCAGCCACATGGGAATTTATGAGTACATTTCCTGGGTAGAGCTACCTTGAAAATGGAAAACAGATAAGCCATGCACAGAAGGAGGCTAGTCCACCTTAGAAGGAATTAGAAGATTACGGCAGTGGTCCTGAAAGGGGAGTGGAGAAGTCAGAACAGACTTGACAAAGAGACAAGGCAGGTGGTAAAGGGATCAACCTTTCCAGTGTGAAAACTCAAAATCTTGCACCCCAGTAACCCACCCCCATCCCCTAGTGCTGGACAAACTGGGGTGGCTGGTTACCCTAGTGGTATGACAGACCAAGACCAGTGATAAAGGCATCTTGCCACCTGCTTTGGGGGGCTGGGGGGGCAGTCAGGATGGGACCAGCACATCTGGGGGTCAAAGGGGATCCCGGGGGGAGGTCCCACCTTGCTGTCTGTGAGGAGAGATAAGAGCAGCTCTGCAGCACCTGGAGTGAGACAGAGTGTAGAGGGGTGAATGGTGGCTCCCAAAAGATATGTCTGAGTCTTAACCCAGATTCTGTAAATATGACCTTATTTGGAAAAAGGATCTTGGCAGATATAATTAAGAACCTTGAGATGAGATTGTGCCAGTTTGTATGTATTGTGTCCCCCAGAAAAAAGCCATGTTCTTTGGCGCAGTCTCGTGGGGGCAGGCGTATTGGTGTTGATCAGGTTGGAACATTTGGATTGGGTTGTTTCCATGGAGACGCGCCCCACCCAACTGTGGGTGATAACTCTGGTTGGACATCCATGGAGATGTCACCCCACCCATTCAGCATGGGCCTTGATTGGTTACTAGAACACTATATAGGCTTGGACAGAAGGAGCAAGCTTGCTACAGCCAAGAGGGACACTTTGAAGAACGCACAGCAGGTGAGAGCTAGCTGTAGCTGTGACAGACATTTTGAAGATGGCCGTTGGAAGCTGATGTAGACATTTTGGAGAATGCCATTTTGAAACACAACCTGGGAAAAAGCAGACACCAGCCACGTGCCTTCCCAGCTAACAGGTTTTCCGGACGCCGTTGGCCATCCTCCGGTGAAGGTACCCGATTGTTGATGTGTTACCTTGGACACTTTATGGCCTTAAGACTGTAACTGTGTAACCAAATAAACCCCCTTTATAAAAGCCAATCCATCTCTGGTGTTTTGCATTCCGACAGCATTAGCAAACTAGAACAAAGATGATCCCAGATTACCCAGGTGAGGCCTAAATCCAATAACAGGTGTCCTTATAAGAGACAAAAGAGAAGACACAGACAAAGAAGAAGAGCAGAAGGCCGTGTGAAGACACAGGCAGAGATTAGTGACGCTGCCAGAAGCCCAGAAGCGCCTGGAGCCCCCCAACCCTAGAAGAGGTGAAGAAGGACCCTCCCCCGGAGACTTCGGAGGGAGCACAGCCCCGGCAGCACCTTGACTTTGGACTTCTGACCTCCAGAACCCTGAGAGAATAAAATTCGCTTGATTCAAGCCACTGAGTTTGTGCAAATTTGTTACGGCAGCCTTGGGAAAACAAAACCCGGGGGAACAAAGCAACTCAACTGTACACCCAAGGGGAAGGGGAAGCAGCAGGTGAC
The DNA here is from genome assembly GCF_015220235.1 of Choloepus didactylus. Classification (NCBI taxonomy): domain Eukaryota; kingdom Metazoa; phylum Chordata; class Mammalia; order Pilosa; family Megalonychidae; genus Choloepus; species Choloepus didactylus. The sequence goes on from NC_051325.1 coordinate 49,391,603, forward strand.
TGCCCAGGCAATGGTGACTTTGAGGCAGGAGAGGCAGGATTGCTCCCGGCAAGACATTAGGCAAGGATAACACTCCACAGCCACCAAAGCCTCAGCAAATTGTGGCAACCCTCTTCCAGACAAGAGGGTGAAAGGGCCCTGACATCAGTTGCCCCAGCAAAGCAGCCCCCGCCCCTGCTCACCCCACACAGCCCAGGCGGCTGGAAGCCACAGCCTTTACTGCAGCACTTGCTTTTCCCCTGACAGTCGAAGTCACTGCTACAACCACTCACTCAAGCAAGGACCTTGGAACGGGTGGGGCAGCACAGGACACGGGCCTGGCTCCTCTGCAACACGGAAAGGGCTCTGGCACTTCCTTGAATCCTAGACTCAGCCTCTAGGAAGGAAGCAGGGCTCCTTGGGAGGGAACCTATTATCTTGAGGGCTCCCACCAAGCCTGGCATCTTCAGCATTAAAGTTACTTCTCTGGGTTGAACAACAATGGAGGGTGGAGTTCCCACTGTACAAATACATATTATTTTCTCATGGACAACTTCAGCCATAAAATAAAGAGACTGGAGGGGAAGGGAGCAAGTCCTAATGGGAAAGCCTCTGAGGAAGGAGGGCAGGACTGGGAGGCCAAAGCTCCGGAGGGTGAGGAAACCGGCCCTAGGTCCAGGGAGCCAGACCTTTGGTTGAGACTCTAACACGCTGTGGGAGGACATTAGACAATCCACAAATCTGCTCCCTCTAAACGCCCCCAAGTCCATTCTGGCCTCAGACTCGGAAACCAGAGAAAACTTCAAGAGAAACCTTTTAAAGAAAGACAATTATTTAAGCCTCTGGTGACCGCAGATGGACCCCCAGGGCCTGGGTCTACCAGCCATAGCCGAGTCAGCAAAACTGACCCAACTGCTTCGAATAAAGTCACTCTTGCTGGAGGTAGGAGACTAGATATTACCCTCTAGATTTGTGCCGTCCAATATCATAACACTAACCACATGTGATTACTGAGCACTTGGACTCACCAAGATGAGACATGCTATAATATACACACCAGATTGCAAAGACTTGCTATGAAAAAAAGATTATAAAACAGTAATAATTTTTATATTGATTACCCACTGAAATGATTACATTTTGGAAATATTGGGTTAAACAAAATTAATTATTTAAATTAATTTCACCTTTTTACTTTTTTAATGTGGCTATTAGAAATGATGAAAGTACATGCATGGCTCCCAGTATATTTCTATTGGAGAGCACTGCTCTAGATGTTTCTTTCTGCCCAAAAACTCTCCTGGGACTAACTTCTCACATATGTATACCCCCACCTTCTTCCAAATAGGATTTGAGGAACTTACTACTCTAAAACAGAATACGTGAAACTGAAAATCTTTAAACTGAGAGTGAAAAGGAGCAGAGACAAGGAATAAAAGAGCGTGACGGGAGACATTAATTTTGTCAGAGAAACTAAAAACAACAGCTCACATTGATTGGGCACACACTGTGTGCCAGGCTCTGTGCTGAGAGTATTGCGTCGTGCATCTCCACAGTCATTCAGTACAATAGGTAATGTTATTATCCTTATTTTGCGCAAGCTAATTGGCAGCAGAAAAGTCTAGATTCAAACTCAGGACTGACTTCCAGAATCCAAGCTCCTTATCTCCAAAGTATTCTATTCACTTGAATTAAGAGCAAAACTTAGCTCTCAGCTTCCTGGTAGCCAAGGCAAAGACAAAATATCTGCTCTAAAATGCACCTACGACAGGGATAGCAACACAGGGTGCCCAGTAAGTTATTTCCCTGCCCATCTGTCATATTAGCACCTTGGAAGAGAGAAACTTTTTCCTGGCCTTGAGCAAAACCCCACAGGAATCTAACCCTTAATATAAGAAATGCTGACACAAGAAGATGGACAACATCCCCAGGAAAAATTTTACCAAAAATGCAGAAGCATTCGCATTCTTGTGAAAAGAGAGGGCACAATGGTAGCTCTTAATTTATAAAGTGCAATTCTGTAGGGACCCAGAGGATCAACCTAGCTATGTGACTTTTTCTCAAAGTGGCTTAAAATGCTGTGAGACACTCAGACAATAAATGATAAAGTTTTCCTTTAATTAGGCTTCTGAACTGTTCATTTTGTTTCTCTTGCCTGGAAATGGTCTATGACTTGGGCTTCAGCTGCCCTCTGGTGGCACTGAGAATCAAGCACCCAGCAAGAATTCTTTCCACCCACAATTCCCGCCAGTTGACACTCGCTTCCAAAGCATGGCAGAGCCTAGGATGCAAGGGGAGGACAGCATCTGAGCCCTGTCACTCTCACTAAGTCTTTATCCCAAACTGGATACCCACATCCGATCTTCAGTGTCTGGTCTCTGGCCCTACCCTCACAAACCCCATTTCATTTCCTTGACCTGGGCATCCTGATCCAGGCTGGAAATGGGGCCCAGGTCACTGCGGGAAGAAAACAATTGAAGGGCTATGATCTGACGGTCAGAACGTTAAGAGCAGGGTGGCACAGTGGTCAGAGTGTGAATTAGAGAGTGTGACAGGGACATCACAAATGGATCAGAGATGCCAAGGGCCAGGAACCGTACCACTGAGACCTGCTCTGCTGGGAAGAGAAAATCTTAGCACTGAAAGGGACCATAAGTCTCAGGGAGTTCAATGTTCTCATTTTTTTTTAATGAGACTCAGTGGCCTAGGAGAGGGGGAATGACCTGCCCTAGATCATGCAGCCAATCTGGACTACAACCCAGAGTTAGCCCTAACTGTACCCCTTTTCCTTTTCCTTACTTCCCAAACTATCACAGTGGCTCCACCAGTCTTGAAATAATTTATAGTGAAAGTAGAATATCAAAATTATAAGAATTTTTGAGTGAAAAAAAGCAAGGGTGGAAATCTAGCCTGGCAACTTGTATGGGATTAGGGTAAGTTATTTAAACTTTCTCTCAATTTCCTTATCTGAAAAACACAGAAACTTCATGGGGCTATGATGAGGATTAAATGAGATATTGGATGTCAAGTTCTTAACTCACTGCCTGCCTGGTACATAGTTAGCATTCAGTAAGTGTTAGCTGATCATTCTTACTGGGGGCTTCTTCATCCTTCGCTTATACTTGTTAATCTATATGAAGCTGGCCCTTCTATGCATCAATCCCCTAGACAACTTGACAGGGAAAGGGAAGAGAGCCTTCAAAAGAAACTTCCCCCTCTAGTAGGCATGTGTTGAGCCTCCCACTCCCCCACCCCACACACCCCACTTACCAGTGACATTACACTCCACCAGAGAGAGCAGTGAGATGCAGAAGAGCAGCAGGGAGAAGCTGCAAGGGCACAAGGAGCTGCTGGGGCTGAGAGTATATGTGGAGCCAGGGATTTACACCTCCAGGTGGTCAAGGAAAGGGATGGGGAAGGGAGGTGTGTGAGACTCATGGTGAACCCACCCTTGAGGACTGGCAAGTGTCAGAGCCCCAGAAATTCTTGCCCACAGGGAGAAAGCTATGGATCAGGGCAGGAGAGGAGTGTGGCACCTGGTTAGAAACTAAATTCAAGGTACAACATTAGGGAATAGGGTCAGGGTTCACTGAGACCTGCTCCACTAGAACTGAGGTCAAAATGGGCTTTAAAAGTTTCTGACAAGACAATTATATAATAATGTAGATTACAAGGGGTGACAGTGTGATTGTGAAGACCTTGTGGATCACACCCCCTTTATCTAGTGTATGGATGAGTGGAGGAATGGGGATAAAAACTAAAGGACAAATGGGGTGGGATGGGGGGATGATTTGGGTGTTCTTTTTTCACTTTTATTTTTTATTCTTGTTCTGGTTCTTTCTGATGTAAGGAAAATGTTCAGAGATAGATTGTGGTGATGAATGCATAACTATGTTATCATACTGTGGACAGTGGATTGTATATCATGGATGATTGTATGGTGTGTGAATGTATTTCAATAAAACTGAATTTAATAAAAAAAAAAAAAAAGTTTCTGACAGCTACTTTGGTTTAGGGTACAACAGTAGACAAAGTCTTCCAGAAAGGTTCTGGGATCAAAGACCTAGAATTTGGTCCATTCTCAGCCCTTAACCCCCAGCTCCAACACAACCCCAAGTTCAAATTCAACTCAGCTTACACACATGTACACAAAGCCTCATGTGACAGTGCCACCACAGGTCAGCAGCTCCCACCTGCACAGAGTGGGCTGTCCTAGAGAAGAGAAGGCCTAGAAGGGGCTGCTCTCCCAGGGCTTAGTCTGAGCTGTGCCTGGAGTTCACACTCCTCTCCAGTCCCACCCTGGTCCCTGCAGAAAATCATCCTACAGTCCTTTAAGATTCCCAGGCTATTGTTTTTCACTGAAAGCTTTTCCATGCTGATTTTAAACCATGTGCATGCATTATTTCTATTTTTTAATAAATAATAAATTGACAAGCAAAAAAGTAGAAGGGGCTGTGATGGTTAAGTTCATGCGTTCACTTTGCTAGTTATGGTATCCAGTTGTTTAGTCAAGCAAGCACTGGCCTGATTGATATGAGGATGTTTCATGGATTTAAATCATTAGTTGATTGCATGTCTGGCTGATTACATTTACAATCAACAAAGGATACTGCCCTCAGTGATGAGAGAAGTCTCATCAAACCACTTGAAGGCCTTAAAGAGAGAATTGCTGATTTCAGCAGTCAGAAAGAAGAACAAACTATAGCCACCCACTCTGGTTCCAACCCTAACCACGTTCTCTGATAAAAGAACAAAGGAAGAAGGATAGCAGGCCCAAAAAGAGAGATTGGCTGGCCCATCCCTAGGGCTTGAGGGAGACATCAATGCAAGTCAAGTCACCCTGGGTTTAACTCCCACCAATCTCTCTCTAGCCACACCCACCCACTTGCAGAGTTCTCAGAAAGACGAGATTACCCATCCTTCTTAAACATGTAAGTCTCATAATCCCACCAGCCATGTTCAGACCTCCTAGCTCTCTCTCCTCATCTTTGCCCCAAATAGCACGACAAGAGGGTCAGCACCAGCCTTTATTGGGGAGAAGCACCAATTCCACTGCCCAACCCCAGGGCTGTTTCCTGTGCTCAGGGCAGCAATGGGAAGAGAAGCAGAGGAGAGAGGGCAGTGAGTGTCCCCTGAAGTATCACAAGCCCCAGGGCGTCATCCTCCACTGTCTACCAGGACAGGACCCCTGGAGTCACCAAAGAAGCTCAGGACAAATCAGAACAGTTAGGGCACGGGGATCTCTGCAAGCAGAAAAAATAACAAGTCACAACTGTGCCCCTCCAGGCCCCAGCTACCTCCCCAACGTGTCCCCCTCCGCTCTAGAGAAGCTGGGCATACCTTGCCCCCAAAAGCCTTAAACAGCTCCCTGCTTCCTAGACAATCCAGTCCCAACTGGCATTGAAGACTCTCATCATTCAGATGTCAAACATTTATCTATTATAAAAACAGTGGCTCTATTCACTTAACCACCCTCACCCTACCCACATTCCCACCCCAATGTGTCACATACATTCCAATCCTCTGCCCTTTGCTAACAATCACCAGATCACCTGCCCAGCATGTTCTCTGTCCTATCCTCCCTTTGTCACAGCCTTTAGGGACTGGAAAGACCTTCCCAAGGAGCCACACCTATGCTGAATGCTTGCAAGCCCATACTGTCTAAATGAGGGCTCTGATCTCTAACATGTTCTTTCTCTCCAGCTAGATTTTGCACGGTGAAAAACCCTGTCTTGATCATCTGGAGCCCTCCTCCCCAGCACCAAAGCCAGAGCTCTGCACATAGCATTAACTCTATTGTTGCTGATGGACTGTACTCACCAATTCAGAATCAGACTTGATCGTCCAGTTGGAGTTCATGGTCAGTTTGGGTGGCAGGACTGGTGGGGCACAGAACCGGCCACAGCCTGACTTGCAGCACTTTTCCCCCACCGGGCAGTTCTCATCTATCAAGCAGCCTATGATGCACAGGCCCACCAAAATGTTAGGACAATCACCGCCCCTCCCTGTAGGAAAAACAGGCCAAAAAAAAAAGGGTGGGGGGACCACATGGTTGGCTCAACCGACTGCAAGTTCCCATCTGGAACTTATAATCAGAAGCTCCAAGTAAATCAATCCCTGACCCCAACAGATCTTAACCAAACTGGCCAGAAAACTTTGAAGCTAGGGGATCTAAGTATATGAAATTCTCAGAATACACTCTCACTGAGAGGATCTGGGTGAAAGGTTTTCAAATGATGTTCCACAGGGCATTTCTAAAGGTCCTCAGGGTTTGATATCTCTGTAGGATCGCATGTGGGGCTGGTAGGGGTGCAGAAGGGGCAAGGTTTCCAGATCACCAACCACTCCTCTTTTGCCTGGGCTTCAGTTTAGGTGGCACTTCCTCAGCGAGGTCTCCTCTGTCAAGCTAGATGAGATCAGGTGCCCCTGCAAAAATTTGTGCTCCCCTAACACCTGGTACATCTCCTTTCATCAGACTTTGAAATGGGGTTCCACAGTGCTTGGCATAAAAGGAGTGCTCAAAAATGTATATTTGTTTAAAAAAACATGAAGACATCATGTTGGGTGAAATAAGCCAGGCACAAAAGGACAAATATTATATGATTTCACTTACATGAGATAACTATAATATGCAAATTTGAGACAGAAAGTAGATTACAGGTTACCAGGGGTGGGGGTGAGGGTGGGTGCTAGGGAGTTAATGCTTATCAGGTACAGAGTTCCTGTTTGGGTGAAGGAAAAGTTTTGATAATGGATGGTGGGGATGGTAGCATAACATTGTGAATGTAATTAACACCACTGAATTTTATACTTGAAAGTGATTAAAATGGGAAATTTAAGGTTGTATCTATGTTACCACAATAAAAATTTTAAAATAAATTCAAACAACACAAAAATGTTTGTTTGTTTTTAATTGAGGAAATGGAGGAATCAGATCCGGAATGTTTTTACCTGTTGTATGCATGTTGCTTCCACCTAAAGATTTCATTTGGAGGGGGAAAAAAGTTTTGTGCTAAAAAATTAGATCTGAAAACCAGTGATCGTGGCCAATTTACCAATTTTACAGATAAACTGGGGCCCAAGAAGAAGGTCACAGAGAAAATCAGCATCAGAACCAAGACCAGAAGCCAGACCACCTATTTTCAGCCTTGGGGTTTTTTTTCCTACTAACCCATGCTGCCTTTCCTAGTTCTTTTAATGACAACATGAGCTCCTTGGCCCTAGAAAGAGGAGTTTCTCTGGGCTAGGGGCTGAGGAGGGACAGGAAAGATGAGAACGCTGGCTCCTCCCAGGAAGGAAAAGGGAAGAAGGCCACAGATGGCTCCTTCCCAAGCCCATTCTAGGGCCCAGGGAACACACAAGGATTTCTTCCCCAAAGAGCCCACATACCTTCCTTGATGTCTCCGCGGCAGGCGTGGCCACAGCCGGTGCTGCAGCACTTATGCCCCTGGGGACAGGACGCATCCCCATCACACAGCTCCTCACATGGAAGGGGATCAGCAGGACATTTACCACCAAACTCTGCCATAAAATCAGAGCATTAGAGCCCAAAGATGCTCTAGCATCTTTGTGACTCAGAGTACAAAATGCATTTTTCATTGTGTCCCATGTATATGTTAATACATATATTTGTTTGAAATGTCCAGATTTGTATGTATATATGTATATGCAATGCACCCTGCTATTTTATATTCTTTCTGTTTCTTCTTCTTCTTTATTTAATGCCGGCCATAAACTACTAAATCGATTTCAGGACTCACAGTTTGAAAAACACTATTCGGGTCTAGCCCATTGCGGCAAATACACTAGTTGCTAGTTCCAACTCAATATTCATTCTCCCTTCTTTCTTACTGTGGTAGGCCATACCCTGTTGGCTCCCAATGGACCAAGTCCCCTGGGATTCGTTCCCTGAGTGGTCCCCTCCCACACTGATGCTAGGCTTGGCCATGTGATTTGCTTTCACCAGTGGGATATTAGCATGTATGATGCATATTGGGGCTTGTCCTCTTAGAGCTTTCCCTCTCAGAAACCGGCTGCCATGCTGTAAAGCATAATGATGAGAAGCCCATGGAGAGAAACCCTGGAGGACAAGAAGCCATCCTGGACACTCTTGCCCCAGCCACACTCCCCACAAACCTCCCTGCAGAAAGTGGCTACATAAGTAACCTAGGCCACACCAAGTGGGTATAAGAACTACCCACTGATCCCAGTCAACCCACACAACTCTGAGAAAGAAGAAACTGTTGTCGTTTTAAGCCTCTAAGTTTTGGGGTGCTTTGTAATACAGCAATGGGTAACTGAAACACCTATTAGTAGACCCCCAGGTTTGTTCTAAAAGGCAATGAACCCCGCTGAAATTATTCACTTCCCCAGATTCTCTTGCAACTAGGAGTGACCATAAACTGAGACAAACTGAGAAAGCTTTTACATTCCTGATACAGGGAACCCCCCTACTAACGGGCTCTTCCCTTCTTTCTTCTTCCAGTTCAGAAGACAGACATACCATGGAGAGGTAGAACAGAAGGACTGCCAAGGAGAAAGAGAAATAGTTGCATCCTCGAGTGCATCATAGAGCCACCACATCAGCTCTGAGAAAAACAATGCCCTATTTGGCTAACTATCTGTTGTATGCAGCCAAGCACATTCCTGATGTGCCCCTCCATCATCCCTACAAAGATAATGAGGCTCAGAGAAGAGAAGGGGCTTGCCCAGAACTACAGAATGAGTCAGTGGCAAAACAGAACGAAACTCAACCTCCTGATTTGCAACGAAATAGTCTTCCTACTACATCATGCTTAAAATGTGTAGGCAACTGTCCAGATCGTGAGGAACAGACACACCCAAAGAAGGCCACATCCAAACCAAACGAACTCACCATGACTCATTTGTCTCAGTGTTTATTTCAAGTTATTAAAATGGAAAAAAAATCAGGCAATTAAAGGTTTTGTAGAACAGCAAAACGGGACTGGCCAGGTGCCTCTGAGTAGGAACAGGTAAATACAATTGCATATGGCTGGCTCCAGGAAGTCTTGCCATGATGGAAAAAGCAAGTGCTGGACTTTAAGAACACTCAGCTAAACAACCAAGGTATATCCCTACACATCCTGGGATTTTCCTGAATAGCCTCTATTTCAAATATTCTATGCCATTGTAAGATTGTCTCAAAACAAGGTGTCCTGATCTTTGATTCAGAAAACTTGGTCACCATAACCACTAGATGCACTTTCCCACACCTCCCCATCTGCTTGTTAACTGAAATCCAGTTAACAAAGAACAAATTCTTTTATTCCACAGTTGAGAAGGTTGGGTATACAACATCTCCCTGGTGGAAAAAACCCAGTGACATAAACTTCCCATGGCATTATATTGTATAACCCAGAAACTAGACTCAGAACATCCTAATTCCTAGATTTCACCAGTTTGCTGAAATGGATGAGTGCAAGGCTTCAAATTCCCAACTTAAGTGCCATATGAAGGACATGAAAGTTTCTATGGGTGCCCTGAAAAAAGTCTTAATTCATGTAGTTTGCCATCTTGATAGTTGGAAATAGAGTCATTAGTGTTTTTGAATCCAATCAGATTAGAGAACCAATTCCAAAAACCCCAGAACTAACTCAGAAATCTCATCCTTAAGATTCTGTTTCTCAAGAACCACACCTAGCAGCAAATCTGTATTAGTCAGGGCTCTCTAGGGAAACAGAACAATAGCAACAACAACAACAGCAGTGCTTGCTTGACCAGACAAGTGGACAACCACAACCATAACCCACAAGTTGACGCATGAACTTAACCAATACAATCCCCATTTGACAATGATAAAAGAAAGACTCAGAGAAATGAAGGAACTAGTCCGAGGCCACACAGCAAGCAGAGGAACCAGAGTCCAGACCCTTATCTAGGCTAGAACAGTCTCATGAGAGCAGGTCCCAGTTTCTGACCAGGGCCCTTAGGCAGCCTGACTGCCCTTCCAGCTTGCCAAACAGACCATCACTACGGTAAACCTCCAGCAACGTCAGAGCTTAAAGGAAGTAGGAATTGCTCATAGCCCAGGAAGGAGTGCTTCCTTTGGAACTGGGTGTAGCAACCAGTCCCGTTTGGTGAGTGGCCCACTACTCCCCTAGGACTGGGGTGGTAGAAAAGTAGTTAATTACTAACAAAGTGGCCAATATTGCCTCCCGCTGGGCTAGGAACCCTGCTCAGTTAGTGAGCTCCAGCATATCTGCAGGGAGATTCACTATTCTAGCCTGCCTGCCAGGCTCCAAAGAAAAAAGCAAGCTCCATCTGGGCTAGCCAGGGGCCCAGATCAGCTCACAAATGTGCTGTGCCACATGCTAGCCTCTCCCTCAGCCTCTGTAATGAGCCACTGGCGTCAAACGCTGGGAAGATTGCAGCAAACCCAACAAACTGGCAGTGAGTGACTGACCTGAGAGGTTCCCAGGCCTTGCTTCCAGAGCTGGGCCTCAAGAGTCCTGGCAAAGAGAACAACTCTCTTTCTTCTCTTATGGGTAGGCTGCTCCCAAGAGAGCTGCCTAAGCCATGCACAGACAGTCCCAGCAGGTACAGGGCCTACTACTTGGGGAGGTTTGGCTGGAAGGAAAGGGATTGTCACATGTTATGGCATTTCAGGGTCTCAGAGAGGAACTGATCAGGGAAGGAGAAAGCAATCCCGGTTCTAGATAAAAGTAGACACTTAGAAATTATACCCCTGACCTATCCCAAGGGGAAGGTACCTAATGAATATCGAGGGCCAAACATCTTATACACTTTGAATCATTACAACAACCCACTGAGGTAGCCATTACAACTGGTCAGTGTTACAGAGGAGGGTACTGAGGCTCAAAGAAGCAGAAGAGACACGTCCAAGGACCCCTGGCCAGTACCTGGCAAATGTTCAGTTTGAACCAAGATCTCTGACAACCACAATACAAGCTTTCCCACTGTAACATGCTACCACATGGTCTCAGGGGAGAGAATGGGTCCAGTTCCTTAGAAAATGTAATGGAAGACATAATGTAAGCCTCCATATAATAAAGCAAAGAAAAAAATAAAATACCTAGAGAAGTTTATCAAGAAATATTTTAAAACTATAAAACTCCCTGAACTATACCAAATACACTTGAACAATGAGAATACAGAAAGATTCAATGTTACAAAAATGTCATTCTCCCTAGGATAATTTATAAACCTAACACCATTCCAAAAAAACTACTTTCAGTGTTTGGTGGAATAAACAGGCAATATGATTATAAAATATATCTGGAATCACAAAGAAGCAAAAGTAGTCATTAAAATCCCAAAATAAGAGAGAAATAAGAAGGGGCTACCCAAGGAAGACACAGGGTCAATTTCCAGTACCTTTGGCAGCCCCTCAAGGGAATGGTCAGGAGGAGGGGGGCACATGAGGAATAGAACAGAAAGTTCTGTCATTTCTACCTGCAAATTCGCTCACTTGGAACCATCTTTCCCTCTCTATCTCTATTTTAACACTGGCTATCTTTCAATTTTCCAAATGTGGAGAGCTCCTTCTCATCTTAAGACCTTTGCACATGCTTTTCTCTCTTCCTGGGATGTTCTTCATCACACCCTTCCCCTGGATAACTTTAACTTTTCCTCCAGGTTGCAGCTTAAATTGTTAGTACCCTAAACAGGCCATCCTTGACCACCCAATCTAAAGTGAGTTTCCCCACTATTGTCTCTTGGCATCTTTTAATTTTCCTTTGTTGTCATTATCACAATTTGAAATTACATATTTATTTGCATGCTTACTTATTAAACATCTTTCTCCCCCACTAGACTATGACTCCATGAAGTCAAGGACAGACAGGATCCATTTTGCCCCCCACAATACACCCAGAATCCAGCATTGAACCTGACAAACAGATTTGTTGGAGGAATGAATAAACATTTGTTGGACAAATGAATGAATAAATGGCAAACTGGGTCATAGGAGAAGAAATTCCTTTCAAAGCCTCTCTATAGAACCAGTTTCCAACAGGGAAATGGACATCCTATGTGTGCACAGAGGCATAGAGTGTCAAAGGCAAGAGAATGGGGATATGTGTGTTTTGCCTTGCAAAGCTACCAAGATTCTATTCTGCTATCTCTTTGCAAATTCTCTAAGATTTTAATAGAGATCATTGCAACTGACAGCAGGAATCAGGAATTGCCCAACAAGCTTTCAAGCCTGCCTGTAAATAAGATATGCCGAGGTTACACTTTTGGGTAACTTGCTAGAACACATGCATGCCACAAATTGCCATGGCTCCGGTACTCTCTGTACACCAATTTTTCTAAAAGTGCTCAGAATATAGCAGGCACTTATTATTTCTCAAAGTAAAATAAATCCAACCAAGATAGTGTGTGCATATTTGAGAAAGAAACCAACAGGCCACACAGACTACACAGTATGAGGATGGGGTTTCTTACCCAGCTTCTGCTTAAGGATTGGAGCTACACATCTCTTGTTGCAGCCAAATGTGCAGCATTTCTTTACTCCTGGACATGTCTCATCAGTGATGCACCTTTTAAAACAAGGTTGTTTCAAAACAACCCTGGGACAATTTCCTTTCCTCCCTGAAGAGAAAAAGGGAGAAAGAGCCACAGAAAGGAGATAATGGTACCCAGTCACACCCACAGGCAGAGCAGAAGGGAAAGTCAGAGGAAGGAAGCCCTGAGCTTCATTTAATCCTCTCTGGACCGTGGTGCTACAGCAAAGGGACGATAACAATAAGGACAATAAATAATAGCTAACATTTACTGACATTTACCATGTGCCAGGAGTTATCTAATTTGATCCTCACAACAATCCTGTGAGGTCGAAACAACTATACCCACTTTACAGATAAGGAAATAGAGGCTTAAAAATTGAAAGCTTAAAAATGCTATTCAAGTCTTGAAAAGGTCTGCTAGCTCTAGGGCCTATGCTCTTCATCATTATCTCAAGCAGGCGTTCCTTCTCAACTGTGCCCTCCAGCCTTCATAGGAACCCTGAGTCCAAAGTAGAAGAGATAATCAGTGGGGCATTCTTCGCTGAGGTAAAGAACTGGGGACACTGATTAAAGAAGGGATTACAAAAGGGAAGAAAGCTGATCTAGGCAAGCTAGATTTCAAGAGCCAATCAAGGAGATAGAAAGCTCTCTGATTCCATCCATCCCAGAGAGCACCCTGGGATTTTGCCCCTCATGCCAACATACCCTTAGGAATATCTCCTCGGCAGACCCGACCACAGCCTGTGCTACAGCACTTCTGCCCAGCCGGACACAATTCATCCCCTTGGCACAGCTCTTTGCATGGGTTCTTATCCAGAGGGCATTCTCCTTCTTTCACTGCAAAAGACATCATATAAGAGCAGCGTAACTGGCCAGGCCTCAAGAAATGGGGAATACTTCAAGGACTTTCAGCCTCTCCAAACATTCTCCAAAATACCTCTGCAACTCTAAAGGACCAACCCCTCTGAAAATAAAGAGAGAGTGAGAAGTTGGGGTGATCCTGTTCTTAGAGAGCTGTGGGGAAAGCTGGAACTGCTAGAAACCCCAGTTGGAAGTCCTATCTCCTTGTCCAGAGAGAGTAAAGAAAGCCAGGAATATTTCCACTGGCTGTCCCAAGAATCTACTCATGCAGTCCTGAACTACAGAGATAACCATCTCTACAAATGAGGAACCTCATTCCAGGGGGGAAGCAGGGGATGACTCTCCCCTAGTCATTTTCTGTTACTGTTAGCCAGAGATCCCAAATTACAGCTCACCATGCTCTCCTGAAGTTAGCCAGTATGCCAAGGACCACAGAGCAAGAAGTGCCTTCAGGAGGAAGAGGCAGTTCAACATCGTGATGATATTGAGAGTTGAGATGAGAGCTCAGTTCAGACCAGAACTATATACCTTGCCCAGAGGATCAACTAAGGGAGGGAAAGGACTAGGGACTGTCCGCAACTCAGCCCCAGTCCTCCCTTTTGCAATATTCCCCCAAGGATGTTTTCTCCTGGCAAGAAGAAAAGAGACTGGTTGCTGGTATGTGGGAAATTTCCTGGCACTACCAAAGGGCAGATGTGATGGGGGTGATCAAATGCTGCAATGCAATACACATAACACCCCTGGACAATGACGCAGAACCTAGTGGGTGGCTGGAGAAATGGAAGCATGGCCATCAGATAAAGAATCAAAAAGAGCCTAAAGGGTTTTGGAAGGACATGTCTGCAGCAGAAAAGACAAAGGAAAACACCAGAAATGCAACTTAATAAGAACCAAAAGCAAGTAAAATTCATTGTGACTTCTATTCATCTTAGCAACCTGGCAAATAGAGAATGGAACAGGGTACTTACAAACTCTCAAAAATTATAGAAAAGCAGCATTTGAGTTTATCCCGAATTAATGCAAATGCACCAAAAACCTACATCTCGGTCCCTCTAGCCCACACAGACCATTCTTGAACTGTACGAAGGCTAAATGGCAGAACCCAAAAGAACAGCTGCCATCACTTGAACATTCGTAACTACATATACCCCCCTTTCTGGTTCTCTTCTTCCTCTATTTCTTTTTAATTTTTTTTCAGTCCTACGACTTTGGTCAGCCATGATACCCAATGGTGTCCATTGGCACTGCTGAGCCCTGTTGGCATTGAAGGGCAGAGGACATTTAAGGCACTAGGTTAAAATCTCCTTAATAGGACCAAAGGATTTGGGGCCGGGAAGTTTCCTTATTGTTATAAGGCTGATGTTGGAGCATGAAGATAATTAACTTTTGTTGATGACCTAATGTGTGCTTTATGTACATTATTTACTTTAACCCTCACAGTAATCCTAGAGCTAAGAAAACTAGTTCAAAGAGGTTGAAAAAAACTGCCAAAGTCATATAGCTAGTAAGTAGTCGTGCTGGTATTGAATAAAAGTAACAAGATAGCTTTGTTTCAGCGTTTATTTGTGCCACAGTTTCAAGCACTTTATATGAATGAATTCATAAAGTCCTCACTGCATCCCTGCGAGCTAGATACTATTATTCCCATTCTAAACATGGGGAAACTGAGGTACAGAAAGATTAAGAAAGGAAGGTCACAGTTAGTAAATGGTAGAACAAAAGCAGGCATTCTGATTCCATAGCCAATGTTCTTAAATACCATAGCATACTGGATTTGAACCCAGATCTTTCTAATTGCAAAACTCATGCACTTTCTGCTATGCCCTATTGTGCCCTGGTAAGAGGAACTTTCTCTATCACCTATGAATCAATCCAATTCTATTCAGGGACTTCTTAGCTCTGGGGTAGATGTGTAACAGAGTACCAAGAAATATAATTATAATTACTGAATCATTATCTAAATGCTTTCTAACTTTCTGATATATTGTAATGTAGACAGAACAAATACTATAATCCAGATGACTAAACTAAGTTTTGAAACTATATAATCTTTACCCTGTAACTGGACAATAACAAGACAACTTGTGACTGGCCCCACTTGTATCCCCTTATCTTGTTTTGCAACCTTGAAGTCAGGTGTCCTTGCACATAGCCCCCTGAAGTCTGCTGCTCCCTTAATGATTATTAATGAAGTAGCAAAAGTCAGCCTACAACTGACCACCTTGCTCATTTTCCTAAGCCAGCCTGCCTTTGTTTGAATGGTATAAAACATTGAAAGTTTCTCCAGTGTAGAGAGACAGATTTATGGGCCATAGGCCTTCAGATCCCCATGCTTTGTGCTTAGCAATAAACTCTTCCTCATCTCAAAATTCCAGTGTCTACTGATAGACTGCGTGCATACCACAAGGACTCACTTTTGAGCTGTAACAGACAGAACACTACAGCAATTAAATTTCTACATCACCAGCGCATACCAGAATCATCAGACTCAGTGGAGTGAAGGCCAGCTCCTTGGAGTGAGGGGACCCCACCAGCCAAGACCCAAATTTCATTCTGATGCCATCAGATCTCTCAAGGCTAGAGAGATCCAGTGGTTGGGTGTTTGGGATGGCATGGGCCAGACTCATCTTGTTGAGTTTTTGCCCCGCCACCCGCACCCGCACCCACCCACCACCCCGCTTTAGGTCGCACTCTAATTCCCGGAGCTGAGTGCGGGGCATTTTCAAATCCACAGTTTTCTTAAACTGAACTGCAGATACCGCTGTTACTCCTCTCCGCTCCCAAACCTCGGTCCTTTCCTCCTACCCCGCACTTATCCACCGGCTTCCGCCCATTCGGAGAACGGCCCTTGACTCAACGCTCCCTATAAGCTCGCTACCGACCCACTGTCCACTCCCAGGGTGCAGCGCCCTCGCTGGGGAAAACTGCAGCTCTCCACATACACAAGGCCTCTTTGTACCCGGCACCTGGGCAAGAAGCGGCAGTTCGTTTCCCATGGCAACTCGGCGGCTCGCCCAGGCGCCCTTACGGGCAGGCGAGCGGCGCGCTCTAATGACGTCACGAGGCCACCTTCCGGCCGGTGGTAGAGTCGGACAGAAGCTGTGGGGACCTGGGACGCCATGGGAGCCACTGGCGACGCTGAGCAGCCGCGGGGACCCGGCGGGGCAGAGCGAGGTGTCCCCGAGCATGGGGACGCGGGCGCAGCAGGGCAGCTAGTTCTCACGGTGAGGGCGCCCCCGGTGGGCCAGGGCCGGACGTGGGCTCGGGCCGGACAGGGCCTCGGGCTCCCGGGACCCTGGTCCGCGGGCGAGAGAACGCGGAGACTGGTGCTGCCAGGTTGTTGGCATTTTCGCAGCCCGACGACCTGGATTCAAATTCTGGTGCCTCTCTCTTAGCTAGGCGACGTGGACCAGTCCAGTCAACCCCCTGAGCTCCAGTTTGCTCTAATATAAAATAGAGATGATTAGTAGCTGCCTTATAGACTTGTGGGGATGGGGGGATGATAAATGCGGGTACGTCACCTGCCACAGAGTAGGCCCTCGGCAAATGCTGGGTCCCTTCCTCCTGCCGTTCCAGAAAAAGTGGATTTGGGACTTTTGAGTCTTCTTCCCTGTCAGAGTCTTCCGACTACTGCCCTTCTCCCCACCCCAAGGTCGGAGAGGTGGTGAAGGGATCTGAGAAGCAATGATGTCTAGGTTTAACTCTACACCCACCTCGGAACCCCACCCCACCCTATGTCACAGGCCTCGATGACATCTGCTTCCTTGGTCCCCACAGAATCCTTGGAACATCATGATAAAGCACCGACAGGTGCAGCGAAGGGGCCGCCGCTCACAGATGACAACAAGGTAGGGCTGTCCCTGATTGGACTTACCTTCCAAGCACCAGCTTGAATGGCAGCTTTGGGATCTCTACTACACAAGGCTGAGAAGAGATCTACAGCCAGTAGAAAGAGCAGTATACTGGGAAAGAGGAGACCCAGATTCTGTAACTGTTTGTGACCTTGAGCAAGTCACTTCCTTCTCTAAATTCATGCAAAATGGGGAGGGTAGATTGAACTCTTCCTAAGATCCCTTAGATTCACTGGCTCTGTGGTTGAGGCCTCTAAAGAGGCAATGTGGCATAGGGGTTAAGAACACAGGCTCTGGAGTCAGACAACTGAGTTTTAATGCAGGCTCTGACAAGCAACTTAACCTTTCTGAGCCTGTTTCCTCAAGAGTAAAACAGGGCTAATAGTAATGTCCTTCTCAGGGAAGGGAGAGAGCACAGATGAGCCCTTGGGATGATGGTTGTATTTCTTGACCTGGGTAGTATTTATAATTATTTGTCAAAGTAAGTGGATTTTTCTGCATGAATATTGTATTTTCCTAAAACACTTTTAAAATAATTCTCATTTCATGGAGTTTTATGAGAATGAAATAAAGTCATGCATCTAATGTGGTTTGCACATAGCTAGTTCTCAATAAAAGCTATTTGTTATTGCTGTTAAAGGATCCTATATCAGTAAGTAGCTCGACAGACTGGGAAAGGATATGTTTGGGCCATGTCTTCTGACTGTGTCTCTCCCCTGAATGCAGTTTCACAGATCCTGCCATCTCCATGGACCTCCTCCGTGCTGTCCTGCAGCCTAGCATCAATGAGGAAATCCAGACTGTCTTTAACAAGTATATGAAGGTGAGAGGAACACAAGGATAAAAGATTAACAGGGAGAAAGACTCGTGGGCAGCCCACTCCTTCCTGCATTAGCCCTTTTCCTGCCTCTATCTAGTACACACAGATATCTAAATTTTCTAATTCTGAAATCCAATCAATTTTTTTTCTCTTTTTGAGGATAATTTGAATACCCCTTCTGCCAGCTATTGTACGCATGAAATGAATTAAGTATAATGTGCGTAACACTGTTCCAGAAACATAATAAGCATCCAACAAGTGTTTTTATTACTTCTTTAATAATATCACCATTATTGTTATTTAAAAGTTTTTTCTGGGCCCCTAAAAAACTTCTACATGCCTCTACTTAAATGTTCCATAGATGCTTCAATCACAACATGTTCAGAACTGAACTTTTTGTTTTTCTTCCTTAACTCCTTCCTCTTGTGTTCATTCATTCATTCCAAAAGTATTTATCTACTGCCTACTATAGTGCCAGGCACTCTTCAAGGCACTGGGGATGCAGCATTAAACAAAACAATAACATCCTTGTTCTCTTTAAACAAATAAGTACTATATTAGGGAATGACAGAGGAGGATGGGGAGAGAGTGACCAGTGGGACGCAAGAGTGCTATTTTATATGTTGTAGCTAGGAAAACCCTCTCATAAGGGGACATTTGAGCAGAGACCTGAATGAAGTGAGGAAAGATCTGAGGGGTAAAGTAGTGCCCCCAGAGGGAACAAGGGCAAAGGCCCTGAGGCAAGAATGTGTTTGGCATGTCCAAGCAACACATTGGCCAGTGTGGCTGAGTAGACTGAGCAGGAAGGTAGAAGGAGAGATGGGCAGAGAGGTCACCAGGGTCCAACTCGTGAAGGACCTTGTAAGCCATGGTAAGAACTTTGGATTTTATTCTGAGTAAAATAGAGGCCCTTGGAGAGTTGAGCAGAACACATGATCTGAGCATTTTAAAAGGAGCGCTCTGTTGCATGGAGAATTGTCTGTAGGATGACCATGTAGGCGGCTTATTGAAATAGTTCTGACAAAAGATGATGGTGGGCTTGGGTGTTAGCAGTAAAGATGTTGGGAAAGACTGTATATATTTGAAAGGTAGCAACAAGATTTGTTGATGATTTGGGTGTGCAGGATGAAATATAAAGAGAAATGACTCCTGAGTTATTTGTCCTGAGCAACTATAAAAATGGAAATTGCCACTTACTTGAAACAAGGAAGACAGGAACAAGCAGAGGCAATCAGGAGCTCAGTTTTAGACATGTTAAATTTGAATGGTACCATCATTCACCTAGAATGGTATCATCATTCTGCCTTCCCTTTCATCTTCCTTATCCAGTTGTTAAGTCCTATACATTCCACTTCACGACCTGTTACACATGCCCCCTCTTCTCCCATGCCTCTTTCTTGGTTCATCCTTCATTATTTCTCACCTGGACTCCTGCTATAATCCCTAACTTCCTCTATTTTTGCCCTCTTTCAACCCACCGTCCAAAGAGCGGCCAGAGTAATCTCTAAAGTGTGTAAATCCAGTGGTGTCACTCCCTGTTTATATCCCTGAGTGACTTCCATTGTCTTCTGGGCCAAAATCCAAATTCCTTAACATGGCACATATGGTATACTGTGATCAGACCTCAGCCACCTCCCCCTCCATGTATGCCCTGTCGTAAGTTTATTTTTTTCTGTCCCTAATTTTAGCTTGTCCCAGAATGCACCATGCTTTCTCACACCTCCACACCTTTACATAATGCAGAAATAAAAAAATTAAGCCACTATGAAGAGGATAGGCTAGGATTCACTCCAGGATTGTTAGCCTCCAAAGCCCTTTCCTTATTGCTTCTCAATAGTGGATAACATAACTGAGGAACTTTCTCTCCTAGACAAGTGCTAGATAAACACAATTTGTGGCTCTGGGCTCCTTTCTTACATAGGCTGTGAAGAAACCTCCTTATTATATTTGTTTTCAGACAGGGTACAAATTATATCACTGCTTCCTGTAAGTTTATACTCTTGAGCGACCTCATCTGATCAATTTGATTATGTTACTAAATCTCACCTACTGACTCTCTAAAATTTTTTTTGATAGGTCATTTCTAGATATTGCTGATCTCATCCAAGACATTGCTACTGTTTATTGATTTATTTTCTAATTATTAAATGCATGTTTTTATTATAATAATATAGATTATAAAATGGATTGATGTGTGGATAGAGGGATGGATAAATAGATATTGTGATAAAGCAAATATAGCAAAATGTTAATTATGGACTAAGTGGTGGGTGTTGGATGTTCATTGAATAATTCTTGTAGTTTTTCTGTATGTATGAAAATTTTTATAAGAAACTTTTGGGAAAAATAATACAGATATTTAAAAAAAAAAAAAAAACTGAAAGTCATTAAAACTCACCTCTCAGAGATACCAACTGTTAAGAGTACCTATTCTCCCAGATATATTTGTGTATATGTTTGCTTGTGCATGTTTTTTTAAAAAAATTAGGATTGTTTTACACATATTGTTCTGCAACTTGCTTTTTTCACTCAACAATATATTTTAATCATGTTTCTAGGTCAGTACATAAACTTACCCTGTTTCTTTTGTAATAATTACAGAGAAATCTATTGTACAGATGTACCACAATTTAACTAACCAATCCCTAGAACATTTGGGTTGTTTCCAGTTTTTCTTTATTACGAACAGTGCTATAATGCATACCTTGAATGGACATCTTTGTTCACTTGTGAGAGTATTTCTGGGGGATAAATTCCTATAGATGGAATTGGTAGATGTTCCAGTTTGCTAATGCTGCCATTATGCAAAATACCAGAAATGGATTGGCTTTTATAAAGGGGGTTTATTAGGTTACAAATTTACAGTCCTAAGGCTATAAAAGTGTCCAAACTAATGCATCAACAAGAAGGTGCCTTCACTGAAGAATAGCCAGTGGCATGCAGAACACCTCTGTCAACTAAGAAGGCACGTGGCCGGCATCTGCTGGTCCCAGTTTGTGTTTTAGCCCCTCTCTCAGCTCCTGTGCATCCTTAGCTTAGCATCTCCAGGTGTCCTTCTGTCCACAATTCCAAGCATCTCTGAGCGTCTCTGTCAGCTCCCAAGCATCTATCCAAAAGTTTCCCTCAGCTGCAGTTGGGGCATTTTGTCCTCTCTTAGCATATCTGGAGCAAACTCTGGGCTGCCATTTCAAAGCGTCAGCAAGCATCTGGGCCTTGGCTTAGCATATCCCAGAGCATTTTCATCTCTCTTCTCTCCGTGTGAGCTCTCTTTAAAGGACACAGTAAACTAATCAATACCTACCGTGAATTGGCAGGATCAAATCTCCACAGAAACATTCAATCAAGAGGTCACACACTAATCAAAAAGATTAATCAATCTGCCCCCACAAGATTGCATTAAAGAATATGGCTTTTTCTGGAGGACATAATATATACAAACTGGCCCAGTAGATAAAAGGGAAAATACATTTTTCCCTCCAGAAAGATTGTGCCATTTTGCATTTCTACCAACAGTGTTTGAAAATGCCTCGTTCATGACCTGATTTCATTCTTGGTCCAGAGGTAGCATACACTCACCCCATGTATTCATCACACTCCCACTTCACAAGCTAGTTGTAAAGTATTCAAAATATTTTAACTGGCTTTCACTTAACCAGTAATCAATATTGAGCACCAGCATTAATCTCCAATTTTTAATTTTTTTGTTTTAAAGTTGCATGTGATCTGAATTTGATCAGATTAATTTTATCTGAAGAATTTTGCTCCTTAGGTCTGAAATCCAATCCTTTCACCCTCTTTCCTTAGTTTGATGTTAACAATAGAGAGATTTGACTTTGCTAAATATAAAATGACAGTACATTTCCATGGTTGTCTCTTATAGTAGGAGCATTGTTTACAGGTTCTAGAATTTTCCTATACCCAAGCAAAGCTTTCTTTTGGAAATACAACTTGGATTCTTTTTATGAATGTTTCCCAGGTGCCTCAGTTTGGGTCTCACATTACCTTGTTCCTGGGGTTTCAGGCTCAAGCTCTCCCTCTTACCCAGAAGAAGCATCTGTCTTCCTTTCCCTGGCCAGTTGGGGCCACTGGTGTCCTGGGAACCATGCCAAGTCTCACTCCTCCCTATTCCATAAATGTATCTTTCAGATTGAGCAAAATTAAAATTCAGTAGGACTTTCTGCTATCCGGATCTTTCCTGGCCTACCCTGGCTTTTTCACTCCCAGCACTGGCATTCTTTTTTTCTAACTACAGAAGTTATATATATGCATTATAAAAATGTAGAGAATATGGATAAGCAAAAAGAAGAAAACAATCATCCATAGTCTCACTGCTGTTATTATAGTATTTATCTTGGCAGCTCTCTTGTCTGGTGTATTTGCTTTTTGCTGTTTTACATAAATAGACTCATACTGTACCAAACTATTTTGATAAACTGTTTCCTTTACTTGCAGTATATCATGAATACCTTTTCATGTCAGAAAAAAATATTCTCTTTTATCACCCTTACTGTCATTTTTAACAGTTGCAAGTTATTGTCTGGATATGCCATAATTATCCTGTAGATGAACATTTAGGTTATTTTTCAGTTTTGTACTTTTAACTTGTTAATGCTGTAGAGACCATCCTTTGAATACCTCCATGATTACATCCTAAAGAGAGGGAATTGAGTGGGACCTGCTACAGCCTGGGATATGAATCAGTTTGATCCCAAAGCCATGCTCATAACCACATTTCCCTTCTACAGGAAAGTAGGATAAAAACTTTTGTTTTATATTCATTTCTCCTCAGATTGATACAAATATGCCAGAATTTCTGACCTTGTCCTCTGTTGTGCTTCACCCTAGTTCTTCCAAAAGGCAGCAATGAATGTGCGAGATAACATTGGGGAAGAAGTGGATGCAGAGCAACTGATCCAGGAGGCCTGTCGGAGCTGCCTGGAGCAGGTGAGACCAAAGGAGACAAGAGACGTAGGTACTCTGCTACCTAAGGGCTCTACTAAGAAGTGCGATCCCCTCATCAGTGGTATTTTGGGGAATGCCCAAGAAGCCCCTTACATCCCAATCGGGCTTGGAGCTGTTGCCAACAGAAAAGGGAAGGGAAGAAGAAGCTAACGTTTATCAAGTAGTTACTATATGCCAGGTACATGCATTATTCCATTTACATCTCAGAAGAAACCCTCTACAGAGGTATTTTTTAATCCTTACTTTGCAGTTGAGGAAATTGTGACTTAGAACAAGCAAGAGTTAGAATAGCTAAGGTCTGTCTCACCTCTGCAAGTGCTTGTTGGATCACCTTCAAGTAGTCACAGCCCCTTTTTATATCATGGAGACTATCACCCTTTCCACCTCTCTGCTTCTCATGGTGTGGTCAGGAGACATGACATCAAATCTATAAACGGCTGTGTTCCCAAGATAGTAGTGAACTTGTTTACATGTGTCAGCTGCTGTTATTATTAGGAATTGTCAGCCACGGTTCTGTTCACTTTTCTTCATTCTTTCTTCTTTCTGCTCCTCAAACTGAATAATTTCAATTGTCTTATCTTCAAGTTCTCTGATTCTTTCTTCTGCCACTTTCAGTCTGCTGTTGAACCCCTCTAGGGAATTTTTACTGTTATGGATTTCAACTCTGTTTGGCTCCTTTTCATAACTTCCATCTCTCTATTGACATTCTCTTCGTGTTCATCTATTGTTTTCCTGATTTCCTTTTAGTTCTTTGTCCATGTTTTCCTTCACCTCTCTGAGTATAATTAGGACCATTTAAAAAAAGTCTCTGTCTAGTATGTCCCAGGTCTTGTCCTTCACACTGAAGTTTTTTAAAGCTTTAATCTTCTCCTTTGCCTGGGGCATTGCTTCCTGTTTCTTTGTATGTTTTGTAACCTTTTGTTGAAACCTAGATATTTTGATATTTTAATGTGTTATTACTTAAGTTTAGACTCTGAGGCACCTGTTCCTTAAGTTGTATCTAGCTAGTTTTATGACAGAGCTAACAAACAACCAGACAAACAAAAAAAATAAGGAAAATAAAGAAAACACCTTTCTCAGTCTTTGCCAATTGACCTGTGTGGGTGCTCTCCTTTAGGGCTTACCCATACAGTGAATTTAGAGAGTAGCTCCAGGGCAAAGCACAGGGGCCACCCTGATCCTTTCTGATTACAGATATACTGTATGATTATGTAAGTAATGTCAAGGGTCTGGGGCAAGGACTAGGTCCATTTTGCATACCACTGTTGGGGCCTGGCACAGAACTTGGCACAGTTCTATATCATATGCACTCAGTAAATATTGGTTAAAGAATTAAATTCAAGAAAGTATTCTGGGATGCAAGTAAGTGTGAAGGTTTTATAAATTTTATCTTGATTCAGGTCAAACATGTAAGAATTTCATTAGCAAACTTTTGTTTGCCAGCAAATGTTATAAATAACCATAATATATTGCAGTCCTAGAGTGAATTAGTTAATTGGCCTCTTAAGAATTTGTTTAGCTTAAGTTTAATAGTCTATGAAAACCAGATCAGCTTTCACTGCAATGACAAGAAGGAATTCTGCCCTTTCAAAGCTGAGGTCCAGGCCCTAGTCTTGCTCCTTTCTGAGGCTGTACTTGTGTAGCTAGACAGCCAACCTCCCAGAAGATACTTCTCTCTCCTCTCACTATACTTATCCTCTTAGGACTAAACTCAAACTAATGCTTGTGGCTCTGGTTATGAAGAAATTTCCATCTTTGACAGCTAACAATCTCACAGTCAAGCATAGAAACTGGGTGAGGAGCCCGTGGGAGGGACATTGTGGTGGTTTGGAGCCGTAAGTAACCCAGAAAAAACATGTCCTTGAATTTAATCCATTCATTTGGGTGTGAACTTCCTGTAAGTAGGACTTTCCATGAGGCTACTTAGTTTAGGTGTGACCCACATCAATCAGGATGGGTCTTAATCCTTTTAAGCAGAATGAAATTCAGACAGAAAGCCACAGGGAACAAGAAGCTGAAACAGAACCTGGAAGAGAAGGAAGAGACCAGGAGATGCCGCTATGTGCCTGGCTATGTAACAAAGGAACCAAGGATCATTGGCAGCCAACCCCAGAATGCCAGAGTCTTCAGGGGAAAAAGCATTGCCTTGATGAAGCTTTGATTTGCCTCAAAACCATGAGTCAGTAAAATCCCATTGTTTAAGCCAAACCATTTCATGGTATTTGCTTGAGCAACCTATAAAACTAAAACAGACACCATCAATATGTCAGTAAACACACCATGGGGGTCCCAGAAGAAGAAGAAAGAGAGAAAGGGGCAAAGAGAATAATCAAAGAGATGATGGCTGAAAACTTCCCGAATTTAATGAAAAACGTAAATATTCACTTCCAAGACTCTCAGCAAACTCCAAACAGGATAAAATCAATTAGACCCATGTCATGGCATATTATAATCAAACTTTTGAATGCCAAAGATAGAGAGTTTGAAAGCCACAAGAGAGAATCACCATGTCACATTAACTGGAGCCTTGATAAGATTAAGTGTGAAGAAGGCAGTGGGATGACATAATTAAAGTGCTGAAAGGAAAAAATTGCCAACCAAGAATTCTATATCCAGCAAAACTGTCTTTCAAAAAAATGAGGCTGGGATTAAGACATTCCCAGATAAACGAAAGCTGATGGAGTTAATCAGTACTGGATTGGCCCTACAAGAGATGCTAAAGAGAGTTCTGCAGGTTGAAAGGAAAGGACAATAGAGAGTAGATTGAAGCAGCATAAACAAATAAAGATCTCTGGTGAGGATAATGACATAGGTAAATTTAAATGCCAGTTCTACTGTATTTTTGGTTTGCAACTCCACTTTTTACTTCCTACAGGATCTATAAGGCAAATGAGTAAATGAAATGGTAAATCATTGGTTTTGGGACTCAATGTATAAACAATGTAATTTGTGACAAGAACTACATAAAGGTAGGGGAACAGAGGTGTATAGGAACATAGCTTATATATACTATTGAAGTTAGGGTGGTTATCAAAGCAAACAAGATTGTTTGGTATAGATTTAGTATGTTAAATTTAAGCTCTATGGTAACTGTAAAGAAAATATTGGAGAATACGCAAGCTCATAGAGACAGAAATTTAGATTACAGATTGCCAGGGGCTGGGGGAATGGGGAGTTGATGCGTAATGGATGTAAGGTTTCTGTTTGGGGAGATGGGAAAGCTTTAGCAATGTAAGGTGGCGAGGGTGCTACAACATTGTGAATGTGATTGATCTCACTGAGTGGTATGCTTAGGAGTGGCTGACATGGGCAAGTTTATGTTGTATATATGTTCCCACAAAAATAAAAAAGAAAGAAAGAGCAATTAAAGAGACAATGACAGTTAAATGCAATACATAATCCTGGATGGAATCTAGCAAGGGAAGAGAAAAGGCTCAAAGGAATTATTGAGACATAAGAAAAAATTGGAATATAGAGTATAAGCTTTATATCAATGTTAAATTTCTTGAACCTAATAACTGTACTTCTTCACATAAGTGAATATCCTTGTTCTTAGGTAATATACATGGCAGTATTAAGTGTTGAAGGAGAATGATGTATATGACCTACACTCAAGGGTTAAGAAAATGGATTGATGAATAGATAGATAGATGGATAGATACGATGATACGGCAAATGTAATAAAATGTTAAAATTGGTGGATTGGGTATCTGGGGTGATAAGCCTGTATTGTAGTTCTCTTTATTGGGTTTGCATTATTTTTATAACTGTCCTACAAGTTTGAAAGTACTTTTAAATAAAAAGTTAAAATTTAAGAAAAAGAAAAAAGAAATCCTGCAGGCTCTGGGATGAAACCGAACCTTCTGAAGACCAGAGGGGACTCAGCTGAGAGCAAATGAATTGGAAAGGGCCAGGTCCATGGGACGCCTTGAGACTCTGTCCTTCAGGACAGATAGTAGGGCAGAGCAACACATGTGCAGTCTCTGGAAGGGGAACATTCATCATTTATGGTAGCGGGCCCCTGGAACAGCCTCCAGCAAAGGACCTTAGGGGTGAGTTGGCCCAACCCCTTTGTTATACAGATGGGGAAACTGAAGCCCAGAGAGAGGAAGGGACTTACCAAAGATCACAAAGGAGTCTTTAGCTCCTGCCACCCATCCCAGTGTTTTAACAGCAGACAGACTCAGCCAAGCAAAGCACCATGAAAACAATGAGCCCCCCTGCTGTTTTTCTGGAGCTTACCTACCAATGTGGATTCTGAAGGACAAACTGAGTTTGCCAGCTTAGGACCCTTTCTGCCAAGAGACTTTTCTGCCAATAGGGTAAGAACTTCCTCAGGTAAATCCTGCTCTGGATAAAATTTCTCCCTCTCTCTCAGGGGCACCACCTTTTCCTTCCACTTGGCATTCTGCCAGGCTCAACCTGGGTCAGCCAGTGGTTCCCAGCATCAGGCCTCCTGGGCCCACACAGAACCCCGGTCACACTGGAGGGCAGTGACCAGGTTTCTGGCCTGTGAGTCCTGGTAGCATTATGCCCTACCCTTGAGTAAACAAGCCTGGTTCTGGACACTGAGAACTGTGAATGTCTACAGACTTCCCTTGGGGGCCCATCTGGCCTGCTCTTGTTCAGCATTTGGGAGAGAAGGAACTCAGGCACACTTCTCGGATGAACAGCTCACAACAACTCTCGGAATTTGGTATAATCAGTGTATTTATAAACAACCAGAGAAATTGGAGCACTGACTTGCAACCCTGGCATATTGTAGTCACCTGGTGAGTTTTAAAAAATTCTGATGCTAGACACCACCCCCAGAGATTCTGATTCTGATTTTCTGGGTTGTGGCCTGAGCATCAGGATTTTCAAGACCAATGTGCAGTCAAGGGTGAGAACCCCTGAATTAGAGGGATTAAGAGAAATTCATCTTATATGGCAGGAAGTCAAAATAAGCCATCAAATCATCCCACTTTTTAAAGGATCATACAGGCTCAAGAATTATGGACCTCTGTTGATTTTGCTTTATTCTTTTGCTGATAGCATGGCAATCTTTCTTTGGTATACCACCCCTCTTGTTTCTGTCTACTTCCTCCCAGTCCTCTCTAGTTCCTAAGGTAGGTACGTGACCCAAATGGATTCATTGTGGTTCAGTGAGCTAATGAACCTCAAACCTTGGACTTTCTCTGAAGCTATTGGGAAAGAGAAGCTCTTTTTCTCCTGGACTGAAAGCTGGTGGTAGCCTGTGGGTCTGGAGTTTCTAGGGCCACCATGAAAAGAGAGAGGGCCTGGAAATGAAGCAACACCAGGATAGAAGAGATAAAGAGGAAAAGACACTGAACTCTGGTGATATCATCTGAACACCTGGGTCCAGCCCTGCATGATAATCCTAGATTTCAGTTATTGAGTCAATAAATTACAGGTTTTGTTTTGTTTTGTTTTGTTTAATGTTAATAATAATTTTCTGTGAATAATGAGATTTCACTTTGATGGGGTTTTTTATTTTGCTTATTTACATTTTCTAAATTTTCAACAATGACCAATAATTATGTTTTTAAATATCTATTTATATTCATATCTAGGAGTGCCATTGTATTGGGCCATAAAAAAATTTTAACCCAGTTTGGAATTAATAATGTATATAAAAATGGAAGCAAGAGGTGTTTACCAAATAAAAGTGATTGTTAAAACTTGGTCTTTTCCTTTCAGGCTAAGCTCCTGTTTTCAGATGGAGAAAAAGTAATACCCCGACTGACCCATGAGCTTCCAGGGATAAAGGTCAGAGTCACTGCATCCCCACAGGGGACCAATCAGGCTGGGAGGCTGGTGAAATATGTGACCCCAGGGAGGTTTCATGTGCCACTATTTGTAGAACCAGGTTCAAACTGTGTCATGCTGGGAGGGTTCTGAGGCCTGGGCCAGGGAGCTCCCTCTTCTGCAAAAGCTCCCAGGCAGTGGTCTCCACTGATTCCCTTCCCTTTTCTTCCAGCGTGGCCGGCAGGCAGAAGAGGAGTGTACCCATCGAGGAAGCCCCATCCCCAAAAAGGTAGAGTTTTTCAAGCTGGGAAGGGCCCTTCAGCTTTAGAAGAAGGTGCTGATCTTCCTAAATGCACCATGGGGTCCTTTTAGGCATGCGAGACAGGACCTTAGAAATAGTTACTCTCCCTCTTTACTCTCAAGCATCATTTGTTCTTTTCGGAAAACCATCTCTACCAACTGACCCTGGACCCACCATTTGGTAGGGTGAGATTTCCCATGGGGTCAGGCCTCTGACAGCTCTTCTTTGTGGCAGAGAAAGGGAAGGCCTCCAGGACACATCCTGTCCAATGACCGGGCAGCTGCAGGCATGGTGTGAGTAGGGGCCAACGGTGTGGTGATGTGGTGAGGGCTGAAGGGAGAGAGGGAGGAAGGGGCTTGGAGGGAAGGGGGCCAGAGTTCTGTGCCTGGCAAAATTAGATCACCAGGTAACCATTAAAGAGGGTTACCCTAGTTTGAGGGGTAAGGAGATACCTGTTTTATCTTGGTTTTGCCCCCGCTTAATTGAACACCAGAGTTTTGTAATTGTTATTAGCTTATATTGCATGCTCATAATATGCCAGTAACTGGTCTGAGCACCCTACATATTTTAACATTTAATACTTACAGCCACTCTCTAAAGAAGGTATAATTGATTATGCAAATAAGGAAACAGACTCAGAAAGATTACTTTCCCAAGGTCAGACAGCTAATAAGGGGGAAACTATACTACATTGCCTCCAGGATGGTAGTTTTGAAACATTTTTGAAGTAGCACAATCTCTCCTCCAAATCAAATCTTACATGGATGCCCAATATGTAAAGCAGAAGAAGCCAGAGCTGGTCTGGTTGAAGGAGGATGGAGACAGTAAGAAATCACGGGCCAAGGGGACAGAATGGTACTAATGGCCAAGTGCATTTATCTCCTACCTGAAGCAGTTTTGTTCCTCACTAGCATGAGATAGAGAAGGTACTTGCTGTTGTTATTACCTTTTGACAGATGAGAAAACTGCACCTCAGAGAGGCTCCTGGCCTTGCCCATGGCTAAGTGATACCAGAGCACGTACTCAGATGGCTTCTAGTGCAGTGCTTTGTTTCCTTTGAACCTCCTCTGATGGTTTACCTGGAAGAAATACACCCAGTGTTAAAGGGAGAGGGTGTGAGGAACCCTTACCACCAGCAGCAAACTTTCTCTAATCCTAAGTCTCACCTTGGAGAATTCACCTTTCTTCTTTCCTTCCAATCAGATGGAAACCAAAATCCTGTGAACCAATTCGCCGGGAGGGCCCCAAGGTAAGTTTTTCTGAGCATGGCAGTGACCACTATCCCAGGGAGACTCAACCAAGGCTTTGGGGCTCACCATGAGGGAAAAGGGCTACGAGTAGGAAATGAAGTGCACACTCCAGAGCCATATTCCCTGCCCCCACTGACACCAGCCTTCAGGAAGGATCCCAAGTAGGGACTGGAATTAGGAGCAAAGAAAAGAAAAGGAAAGGACTTGAATCTTTGCTGGAGAAGCCTTCTCCTTGTAAAAGCTTGTGACCACTAATATTTATTCAGTGCTTAATATGTGACAGGCACCATCCTAAACCTTTTCTATGGATTATCTCATTTAATCTTTTCAACCACCTTATAAGATAGATTGTTACCATTCTCTAGTTAAGGAGTCTCCTTTCCTGCCAGCTCCCCTGTGAGCAAGAAATTATCTTATTTTATCTAATTATCTTATATTCTTAATATACTTGAGTATACACTGAAGACTCCTTTCTTCAGTAAAGTAGATAAAATGCTGCTGCTGTGGTTGAGACTGTGTCTAGTAGACATTGTCCACCTCTTGTCTGACAAGCCCTTTCTGCTTTCACTCTGGTAATCCCCTCTTTCTTCTATAACTCTTTACTCCCTTAGAGCTGGTGATACTGCATTCTCCTAGACCTTTCTGTTCCTCTCCATACATTCCTTCTCTCTTTTTTGTGAGTTCTTCCTCAACATGACCCATATATGTTAGTGTTCCCCAGACTTACCTCCTTGGCCCACTTGTCTTCGCCACCTAAAGTTTCTTTCTGGAAGAACCATCTACTCTCATGTTTTAGGAATCACCCGTGTGGTAAAGCTCCCAGAACTCTTTGTCCCAGATCTTTCTTTGCAGTTTGACTTTTATATCCTTCTGCCTGCTGAAGGATATAACCTCTCTGCCTGGAGGTTCCCTCAGAACCTCAGACTCAGTATATCCAAAATTGAACTCAGAATTGTTCATCACAGATCCTCTGTTAAGACACTCTACTTTAGTCATCTGTGCTTCTTCCTTTCCTTCACCTCCCTGTATCCACTCAAGTCCTGGGTGATTCTGCCTCCTAAATATATCAGACTTCCTATTCCCCTCTTCATCCCTACTACTGTCCTAATTCAGGCCCTCATCTTCTTTCAAAACGGCTTTATTATAACAGCGTCTAAACTGGCCTCTCGGCTTATGGTTTTGCTGTCTCTAATCCATTGTCCACATTGCTGGAAGGGTGAGTTATCTTTAAAACATACCTGACTCTGTCACTTCCTGTTGAGAGGCTTTCAACAATGCCCTGTTGCCTACAGGACAAATAAAATGCAAACCCCTACACATAGCATACTAGGGCCTCCAGTCTTTCCCTGTTTCCTTCTTCAGCTTCATCAGTTGCCACTCCCTAATTTTGCTCTCTCCTTTAGAACACAGAAATGCTGGTAGTTCCTCCAACATACCAAGCCAACTCTCACCTGGTTTTATCCATGCTACCTGGAATTCCCTCCTTCCTCCCCTCTACCTGCCTGACTCCTGCTCCCTCTTTCAGAATTAACTTGGGAATTACTTCTCTAAGGAGGCCTTCCTGGCTAAACCCTCCCCCTTGATACCCCTCATATAATGCCCTGTACTCATCTGTATCATTGCCACATTGCATGATGGTATCATTATCTAAACATATGTCTGTGGACTCCTGGAGCCTTTATCTTATTCATCTCTCTACACCAGTATCTAGCCCAGGGCCTAGCAAATAGTTTCCTCAATGAACTGTTGAATAAAGGGCAAGGGTGGTGGTAGGAGAAGGCAGAAGGAGGTGTGTTTCTGTCCTGTGCACCAGATTAAACCTCACCCTAACCAGCCTCTCTATTTTTTTTTTATATAGTGGGACCCAGCTCGGCTGAATGAATCTACTACCTTTGTGCTGGGATCTCGAGCTAACAAGTAAGTGTAAGAGTTTGGTGCTGAGGGAGGGGGAACCTCAGGGGTTCACCACTAGGACTGCAGTGCTAGAATACTAACCTCTCATCTGTTCCCTTCCAGGGCTCTGGGAATGGGAGGCACCAGAGGGAGAATCTACATCAAGCACCCCCACCTCTTTAAGGTAGGTGAGTGCTGGGAATTAGCCAGGCCATTGCACTGGGAGTAGAAGGCATTGAAAATTGTAGATGGTACAGAGAGACATGAACCAGGCACTGCTCTGGGAATCAGGACATCTGGGTTCTAGTTGCCCCTCTGCTGTTAACTTTTACCCTTTGTGATTTACTCAATACTCTGTGCCCAATAATAACTGCTAGTTTCCTTGCCTTTTTATTGTGTGCCAAGCACTGTTTTAAGTGCTGTACTTACGTTATTGCATGGAATTGTCCTTTAAGATTATTGCATGGAATTGTCCTTTAAGATAGGTATTGCTATCTTAAAGAAAAAAGAAAAAAAAAACAAACAGCAGTTGAGAAAGGCTAAGTGACTTTGCCCAAAGTCAGTCAGCTAGTAAGTGGTGAATCAGGATTCAAATCCTGTCTGTCTTCACCAGATCCTAGCTTTTAACCACTGGTTTAGACAGTAGTAACTCTTTTCAAATAGGGGTCTCCTCTCCTGGGGGCAGCTGTGCTGTAGTCTCCACTGTTGAGAAAATCATGAATTCATTTACCATCTGGAATTAATCTGTATTTTATTAGTCACAAAATATGGTAGAAAGATAGTAGGACATGTATGTTCAAAACATGTTTTTTGTATTTCTACATAAGGCTGGGTATCCCTTGCCAGATCCTTTAGGGTCCCAGAGTCATGGACTTTATCTGCCACGTTCTGTGCACATTATTTGGTTTGCAAGTTCTTTGAAGAGCAGACCACTTCCTGTCTTTTCTACATTACATTATAGGATTCCCAATACCTAGACAATTTAGCCTACTTGCTACTTTTTCATTTTCCTTTCTTTGTGTCTTCGTGCCTGCTCTTCCCTTCACTTGAATGCCTTCCTCCCCTATCACTGCTTGTCTATTCTTTAAGATCCACCTCCTCCAAGAGCTTTGCTTGCATCATCATCTAAATGAATATGCTCTTGGACCTTGTTCGCATTCCTGTTGCACAACGGTTAAGCATGTGGCTTCAGTCCTGGTTCCATTACTCACTAGCTGTGTGACCTTGGCAAGTGGCTGCACATTCCTGAGCCCGTTTCATCATCTGTAAAATGGAAATGATGATAAATCGACATCTCAGGGTGAAAAGAATTAAGAGAGAGTGCAGTAAAGCACCCAGGACAGTGCCTGGCATATACTGAAAGCTCAACAAACAGTAATCGTGATTAGCAGCAAAGTGAGCCCAAGACAATGGTATGCAGCCTTTGGCACCGCCCATGCATGTGCATACCTGTGAGTGTATATGCTCTTTACTGGGTTTTTTTCCCTCTTCTTTTTTTCTTTTTTGTAATTAGAGAAGTTGTGGGTTTACAGCACAATCGTGCATAAAATACAGGATTTCCATATACCACCCTGTTATTAACAACTTGCATTGCTGTGGTACATTTGTTACAATTGATGAAAACACCTTTTTATAATTGTACTATTAACCTTTAGTGGTTTTTTGCTTGGTGAGATCATACTATATTGTTCTCTGACTTTATTATTCCACCCCAAAATTCATTCATTCTTTGAATAAATATTTACTGACTACCTATTATATATTGGGTACTCTTAAGGTGCTGGAAATAAATCAGTGAACAAAACAGTCAACACTCCTTGCTCTCTTAGAACTTACATTCTAGTGCAGGGCAAACTATGGCCTGTGAGCCAAATCCAGCCTGTCACCTGTTTTTGTGCAACTCAGAGTTTTTACATTTTTAAAGAGTTGTGTTAAAAAAGAAAAAAGAAAGAAAGAAAGAAAGAAATGCAAAGAGATATATGTGCCTGACAAAATATTTACTTTGGCCCTTCACAGAAAAGTTTGCCAACCACTGTAAACCTAGTGGATAATATCTTAGAGATTTTTCCATGTTATTTAATTGTCTCCCTCATTTTATTTTAAGAACTGTATAGATTTTATAGAACAGATATCCCATAATTTATTTAATCATTCCCCTTTTGATGGATATTTAAATTTTTTCCAATGTTTTATTATAAATGATGCTGCACCAAAAATCTTTGTTCCATTGACCTTGTATACATGTGTAGGTGATTCTGAAGGGTAAATTTCTGGAACTGGAATTGCTGGGTCAGAGACTGCACTCTTTTTTTTTTTTTTTTTTTTTAATCTTCATTTTATTGAGATATATTCACATACCATGCAGTCATACGAGACTGCACTCTTTAAAAATTTTTATTAATACTTATAATACCTAGGAAGTAAAATAATTATTTAAACCCAAAGGGTGGAGATCATGCAAACCAGACTTTCCAGCTTTGTCTCTATTTCAAATATTTGGCCTATTTTATAAAACCTGCCTTTATTGAGCTCTTAACTATGTGTCAGATGCTGTATTTACCCTTTCTATATACTATCTCACTTATTCTTTTTTCTTTAACTTAAATTGTATTTATTTTTAAGAATTGGTAACATTCTACTGGTTCACATTTCAAAAGGTAACACAGGGTATACATTAAAAATCTCCTTTTCATCCCTCTCCAAACACCCAGTTCTCCCTCACCCAGAGGCGGTGTTATCAGTTTCTTGGACACCTTTTAAGAGATGGTTTAAATATATAAATACAAATAGGTGTGCCTGTTCATTTCCCTTATTTATAATGCAAATGGTACTTTACCTGAAATTATTTTTCTTCTTACTCATAATTTTATTGATCCTTTAATATCACTACCTAAAGAAACTTCCTTTTTATTTTATAGCTGAATAGTATTTCATTGCATGAATATGTCATAGTTCATTTAGTCAGTCCCTATTTGTAGATATAAAGGGGTTTTTTCCCCATTTTTCTTGTATTGCAAACAATGCTTCAGTAATTTTTATATATTTTTTTTTTCTTCCCCTGTCCCCTCTATCTTTTCATCCACCCAATTTTAGTTGATTAAAGTATCCTTCTTAGTGGGGGTTTTTTGTGTGTGTGCCGTTCAATATGCTTATACCCCTGTTGCCAGATTTGTCAGTTTGACCCCAACTATTAAGGATAAGAAAATAAATACTTACATTATCTCCCACCTTCTTTCCATTTTCTCTCCCAATTGTTAATGATATCATGTCTGCTTCATTTACATTCTGTTCTGTAGCCATAATCCTCACAATTTGTTTTGGTCTTAATCCTAAATTTATGTACATGTGATGCTCATTGTTAGACTGTTGCTATAGTTGTTTTTTCTCTTTCCTGCACTCCTTCCACTGTGTGTATGTGTGTGTGTGTGTGTGTGTGTGTGTGTGTATGGTAACATATATACATCACATTTCCCATTTTAACCACTTTCAAGTCTACAATCAATGGTGTTAATTAATTCACAATGTTGTGCCACCATCAACCACCATCTATTACCAAAACTTTTCTATTACCCCAAACAGAAACTCTGTACCTATTAAGCAATAACTCCGAATCCCCTACCTCTGTTCCTGGTAACTTCTAATGTTCTTTCTGTCTCTGTGAAGTTGCATGCTCTAATTATTTCATATAAGTGAGATCATATAATATTTGTCCTTGGGTGTCTGGCTTATTTCACTCAACATGGTGTCTTCAAGGTTTATCCATGTTGTAGCTTGTATCAGAACTTCATTCCTTTTTATGACTGAATAATATTCCATTGTATGAATATACCACATTTTGTTTATCCATTCTTCTGTTCATAGACACTTGGGTTGCTTCCACCTTTTGGCTTTTGTGAATAATGCTGCTATGAACACTGCTGTGCAGATATCTGTCCAAGTCCCTGCTTTCATTTATTTTGGGTTTATACCTAGAAGTGAGATTGCCAGGTCATATGGTAATTCCATACTTAACTTTCTGAGGACCCTCCAAACTGTTTTCCACAGCAGCTGCACCATTTTAAATTCCCACCAACAATGCACAAGGGTTTCTATTCCTCCACAACCTCACCAAAAGTTGCTTGTATTTTCCATTTCTTTAATATAAGCCATTCCAGTGGGTGTGAAGTGGTATTTCTCTGTGGTTTAAATTTGCATTTCCATAATGGCTAATGATGTTCAGCATCTTTGTGTGTGCTTTTTGGCCATTCGTACATCTTCTTTGGAGAGCTTTCTCTCTTATTCTTAACAACAACCCTTTGAGAGAAGTGTTAATATTCTCCATTTTACAAATGAGAGAACTGAGACTCAAAGAAATTATTACCCTGGTTTACACCATGTAATTAGTGGCAGAAACCAATATTTAAACCTTGTTTGTCTAACTCCAAAAACAAGATCCTGACCGTGATGCTGTTCTGCTTCCCTCAGTGCATGAAGTGTTCTGATTTCTGTTTTAGAAAATATGGTCACCATAATAAGCCACCTGAGATCATTTTTTCAAAAGAGGAGGCCCCAAATAAATAATCACCAGTCCCTCCCATGCCAGAGATGCAGTGTTTTCAGAAAGGCAAGGGTTGGGATTAGAAGTGCCGTAAATCTCCAGGAACTGGGTTCCATGCCCTGGCCTCCTGGGAACTGGCTGGGCTTGCTCTGAAAAGATTGATGAGCCCTCCACATCCACCAGACTAGAACAAGACCTTGTTGGGAGCCAAGAGTATGCTTCTGGACCAAAGAGAAGAGGGCCGCTCGCACCAGGCTAACGTCTCCCCTGTGACTTCATCCCTCACAGTATGCAGCTGACCCCCAGGACAAGCACTGGCTGGCGGAGCAGCATCACATGCGGGCAACAGGGGGGAAGATGGTAAGCATTATTCATGTGACACTGTCAAAGACCGACCCAGGCCAGGGACCAGGGTTCTGGCGGTGGCAGCTTCCCTCCAAATATGGGAGACACCAAAGCCTGGTGAATGTGGGAAGGGAGGCTTGTGGACAGAACTCGAATTCCTGGATTCCCTTCCCTGTCCCTAGGTCTCCTACACCTGTCCCTCACCCTCCCAGCCCATCCTCCCAAGTCCACATATTTGGATCATATTAGCTGAGCATAGAAACAGCAGATGCAAGCCACACTACTACTTTTTCAACACATGCCCATTGACAGATTTCACACATCAGTCACAACACACTTCCACCAGACACAGCTATGGAATCCTTTCTCAGAACAGTACTCCAGGCAGTACCACTTGCCAGTAGGAGTTAGCATGTGAAATGAAATTTTCTTGCCACACCTGGCAGCCCCTTTCAGAAGCAACTTTTCTTAAACACAGCTCAAATAGAGCAACAGCCCTGGGGGAATCGTTGTATGTGTTCTAAAACTATGGTGGAGGGCTTTGTCCATCACACGCAATGTCCCCCACCTGAGGACTCACTTAGGACTTTCTTATTAGAATGTAGTGGCTTCCTCGCAAACCAGCATGCTATCTCCTTTCTGGTAATGAAAGCTGTCTTTTATTTTACTACTCTATATATGCCTACACCTAATCCAAAAAAAGATTTCAGGGTACTTAGCAGGGATACATAAAATAGAACATAAATAAGAAATAGATGGAATAAAAAGGAAAGGCAGGACCTAAAATTATGCCAAGAGCAAGACTAGTTTAAAAATGTTTTTTTATTTAGATTGTTGTACTCAGATACCTGTGCACTTCTGTGGGTGTTAGCAAATTAGGTTCTAGGCTCCAAGACACCTGATCTGTCACATAGTTCACAGTACCCATAAGATGAAGACAATCAAATTACTCAGGGGATACAGTTATTCTTGATCCTAAGACTAGAAAGAAAGTCTCCCACAGAAGAATTTCCAATGTGATGAACAACATCTCCTACATGTGATAGACTCCCAGGAGGGCTTGCTCCCTGTGCAGGCGATGACATGGTGCCAGAGCAGTTCTGCAGGCCTGGACCACACTGCATAGGTCCAACCCACCCGCCAAACCCCTACCCCTATCCCCAGCAACTGAGCCTGGACCTTCACAGCCCCACCCCTCCCCCCCGACCCTGGCATGCCTGAACCCCACCCATGCCGCAGACCAAGCTCCCCTCCCCTGACATGGGTTCCCTTTGCCACAAAGCTCAATTATCTTAGTCCCCAGAGTTAGCATGTCTTCCTCCCTCTGATTTCCTGTTTCCATGTATCTTTTCTAGCTCTCTTGCCATGTTGTTGTAAGCCACTCAGGTCCTTTTTTAAAAGAGGACAAGGCTATAAATAAATAACCAGACACCAGTTCCACTCCCCCAGCAAAGTTTATGTTTGAATGAAAGATTGTCCTAAGGAACATTCCTCAGACAGTCTCTCCCTACTTACTGTCTCCCACTAAATTGTAAACTACACACATACACACCCTCTAGTAGCAGGCCTTACATTAAGCAGGTGTTTAATAAAGGGTTACTGAGTAGGAGTGAAAATAATCAGAAGCATTAACTACTCTCTTTGCTGCCAGGCCTACCTCCTCATCGAGGAGGACATCCGGGACCTCGCTGCCAGCGATGACTACAGGTAAAATCAGTGGGTCTTCTGTCCCCTACCCTATCTCCAGGCTTCCCTGCTGTAACTTCCCTCCTCAATGTCTCTTACAGGGGATGCCTCGACCTGAAGTTGGAGGAGCTGAAATCCTTTGCACTACCGTCCTGGATGGTTGAGAAGATGCGAAAATACATGGAGACACTACGGACAGAGAATGAGCATCGTGCTGTTGAAGCACCTCCACAGACCTGAGGCTGGGTCCCCTGGCTACTTGACAGCCCTCCTCCAAAGCCTTTGTTCTCACATGGCTGAGGCCACCACTGGGACTGCTCCTGGATGGATCTCAGTGGTGTTAAGCTGTGCCTGGGCTGGTTTGTAGTGACTCACTGCAAGCCCCCCAGACTGGCCAGTGGTTCTATATTTGTAAAGTTGTTGGGATAAGAAGCAATTAAACAGTTTTTAATAAACACAGATGGTGAGCCTGCTGTGCAGTCTGCTATGTGGGGGCTGAGAAAACATATAAGAGCTCTAGATGGAAGTGGTATAGGAAGAAAAGACCAGATACCCCTTCTCCTATCCCAGGTTAGACCCAGGAAGGTCCCACTGCTCCATGCCTATCTTCTTTATGAGACCAGGCTGGGAAAACCATGTGCCTTGCCAACATTCCCTGTCCCTCTCTTTCTTATTTTTTCACCGAACTATAGTATGCACATAGCAGAATGTGATAGCTAGTCCCATAGGGGTTGATGAGACCATATGAATGAAAAATGCAGAGGCATTTACTACCCCCATTTTACAGTTTAGAACATTAACTACCTTGCCCAAGGCCACACGGGCAAACCAATTGGAGAAGTAGAACCCATGAACCCATGATTCTGATAGGGAGTCTTCTGCTTTGGCCATCAGTCTCTAATTCACTCCCTTGCAGGGATTTTCATACACTGGGGACCCAACAAAGGTACCCAGGTTATACACTGGGGGGAGGAGCAGGGGGTTCTGTTTTGGGAGAAGGATGCCAGTGTCACAAGATAGAAGGCACCCCCTTCCCCTGGGAGAAGGGATCAAGGCCGGGCGTGCCAGGCGTATATGATAAGCACCGCAAGGCGTTTCCACTGAAGGGGAAACCTCACTGAGGAGGTTCATCCCATATGGGCTTTTTCTCGGCCCTTTAATGGTCAGCGTTTTCCAAAGGCGGCCAATCCGCTACAAACGCGTTAGTTAATGGCAGCCTCTCCTACCAATCGGCCCTCAGAAGCAAGATTCCCGTCGCCCATAGTGTTGTGCCAGTGGGTGGGTCTAGCAGTTGCGCAGTGACGGAACGCTCCGGCGCGCTCCATTGGCTGGATCAAACCCAAACGAGCCGCTGATTGGCTGATGCGGCCGGAGGGTTACAATTCAAACGCGGGCGGACGCGCCCGCAGCCCTGCAGTTGCAGTCGTGCCCTCCTAGTTCCTGTTTCTCTGCCAGCGCTACCGGATGGCCTCCCAGAACCGCGACCCAGCCGCTGCCAGCGTCGCCGCCGCTCGCAAGGGGGCCGAGCCCAGCGGGAGCGCCGCCCGGGGCTCCGTGGGCAAGAGGTAAGTGGTGCGAAGTTTAAACCCTCGTCTGGGCCTGGCATGCCCTGGGCATTAGGCCCAAGAGCGTAGACTTCCGGGTCCCCTAGCATCTGGAGCGGGTGAGAAATGGACCGGGAGGGGGGATCGGGGAGGTTCGCCGGGACCTCAGGCTGCTTTTCGAAACCGTTCCGAAGGCGGCGGGGGCGGAGGAAGGGAGTAATTGAGACGGGGAGAGAAGCCAGAAGAGCAGTGGGATAAGAACACACCAGAGCCTGGGAAGAGGGAGGGAGAGGACTCACTAGGACCCTCCTGTGGAGATGGGGGTGAGTGCGCCCAAAGCTGAGTCTGACCTTAGGGGCGGCGGAAGCTTTCATGACTGCCCCTCCAGAGGGACTGGGGTGAGAGGAGACGCACCACCCGGAGCCCTGACTCATCCAGGCCCCCAGGTGACCCCATATGCTCTTTTTGCAGGCTACAGCAGGAGTTGATGACCCTCATGGTGAGTTATTAAGCTGCCCATATTCCCAGCTAGTTGGTCCACCCCACCTCCCACCCGGTTACTAATTTCCAGTTCCTCACAGGCAAACCTTCGCCTGCATGGCCTGTTTCTACGTCTCTGCCCGAAGATTTACCCACACCCAACTTTCTGCTCTTTCTAGATGGCTTTTCCTACATTACTCCTGAATACTCAACTCAAATCCTTCAGTGCCTACATCGTTTATCTCCCTAGTCTCGGAAGCTTTTTCTGTACTAGTCTCTGGGCTTTATATGCATCAGGCACGCAATAGCTTGTTGAACTGAACTCCCAACAACCAACATAACTTGTGAGCACAGGGCTGCTTCCTACATAACCCCTCCCTCCTTAGCCTGGTGATGGATTTATGTGATCCCAATCCTCCCTCCCCAGAGGGACGTGTTCAGCCCCAAGACTCTAATCACTTCCCCAGAAAGGCCCTCTCAACCTGGTTTCGTTGCTTTATTTTGGATCAAAGTGTGATGAGATTAAGGATAAGGGGCTCACCCACTGACCCTCTTTCCTATGCCCAAAACATACACCCAGCCATCTAGCAAGGATTGGTTTCTTCTCCAGATGTCTGGTGACAAAGGAATTTCCGCCTTCCCTGAATCAGACAACCTTTTCAAGTGGATAGGGACCATTCATGGAGCAGCTGGCACAGTAAGTGTAGGGTTGGGGTGGATGAGTGGGACTTTGTTAGGTCTGGGGGGTGTTGGGGAGAAAAGAGATCCAAATGCCGGATCTGCTTCAAGCCATTACTGGGCAAAATACTCCCCCATGTCTTCTCAGGTGCTCTGAGACTTGAGGCCTTGTTCTCTCCAATGGGTAAAGTAATAAGATGGATGGTGGGTTTAAAGCAAGACTCTCCATCTCAGATTGCTAAAAGCGGGCCAGACAGCAAGGTAAATGTATGAAGGACAAGTCTCAAAAGGGCAACTTCCCATTCCTGCAGATCTGATTTGAGATAGTCAGAAATCCAGATTCGTGTCAAAATCTCCTAGTTCTAATATAATAGCAACTAGTTCTAGTTGGACCAAAGCACTGCTGCGGTGGCCCACAGTTTACCAATTTACAGTCCCTGGATAAAGGATCCCTAAAGTCCCCTCCAGTTCTTGATTCCCTGCTGACAGCATGTGCTAGCCCTGTGCAGTAGACAGGGCACCTCACAGTTGGGTAACCACAGCCACCAGAGAGGAGAGAAAGCACCGGAATCAGATCTAGAGTCTAGTGGTCCATTAAGAAACTCGAAGGTCCCAGCAACCACTTATGTGGGGCATGGATTGGGATATGAGGCTCAGAGTGGGCAAGCTCACCACTCACCCATTTCTTTAAACTCCAGGTATATGAAGACCTGAGGTATAAGCTCTCCCTGGAGTTCCCCAGTGGCTACCCCTACAATGCACCCACGGTGAAGTTCCTTACGCCCTGCTACCACCCCAACGTGGACACCCAGGGTAACATCTGCCTGGACATCCTGAAGGACAAGTGGTCTGCCTTGTATGACGTCAGGACCATCC
This sequence comes from Choloepus didactylus, assembly GCF_015220235.1. NCBI lineage: Eukaryota > Metazoa > Chordata > Mammalia > Pilosa > Megalonychidae > Choloepus > Choloepus didactylus. The sequence goes on from NC_051325.1 coordinate 49,433,902, forward strand.
TCCTGTCCATCCAGAGCCTGCTGGGAGGTGACTTCTGAGACCAGCCCCTTCCCTGCAACCCGGGAACCTGCCTGGGGCTCCCCTGACTGAGCCTCTTCCCTTAACCATCCTTTATCTTTCCACCCGCAGAACCCAACATCGATAGCCCTTTGAACACACATGCTGCTGAGCTCTGGAAAAACCCCACAGGTGGGTCCTCCATCCTTCCTCAGGCACAGGGTGATTCCTCCCCAATCTTCACACAGCCCCTTCACATAGGAAGATCTCAGTGACCCAGGACTGTGTCCTGAGGACTGGGTTGTAAAAAGCATCCATGAATGTAGGCCTGAGGGGTTTTCTCATAAAAGGCAAAGTCTTGTGCAGATGACTTGCTCACTAATAGCCCCGTAGCCCCCAGGCCCACTGGAAGGAAAACCCATCCTGGATCCCTGACTGGGTAGGCAGCAGGGGGAAAGACTACTGTTGGGAATCGAGCCCTTCCCCAACCTCTTCCACCCATTGCTTATCTGGTCAAACTGCCCTCTTGCCCACCTGTACCCACCACTCACTGAGGCCTGCTCTCTTCCAGCTTTTAAGAAGTATCTGCAAGAGACCTACTCAAAGCAAGTCTCCAGCCAAGAGCCCTGACCCAGACTGTCCAGCCTCTCTGTGTTGTCTTTTTATTTTCTATTTTCCTTAGATGGTCTGTCTTTATCTTCTGTATAGGTGGTGTCATTTATGTTTTGTTTGTATTTTAAATTAAGTCTCTGTGCCCTTGTAATGGATATATTAATTAAATAAATGGATTTTGTTTTTTTTTTTTTTTTTTTACAAGCTGTTGCCTTGCAGTTCCCCTAGGTTTGGAAGTGCACACTCAAGAGACAGTGACAGTCAGGCTTAGGGTCTCGGATCGGGCCCTGCCCCTCTCCAGGGAGTAGAAGCAGCTGCTAGGCTGGTGGCCAAGCAGTGAGGTGACTAGGTTTGTTTCCCTGTGACCTTAGTTACTTTACAGCTCTGCGTCTGTTTTCCCATCTGTGAAATGGTGTCACAGTAATGCCTTTGACTGTGGTGTCATGGCACACACCAGGAATTTCAGTGAACAGTGGAGCTGCCTCACATGGGCAGCAGATGGGCCAAAAACAGCAGATGTAAAAAGAGGAAGGGAGGCAGGGACAACAGATGATGTGCAGACGTTGAAAAAGGAGAGAAGGCTCAGGCCACCCTACAGCAGGCCCAGGGTCTGGGTTGAGAGGAAGCCCCTTCCCCATGGGAACCCTCAGGATGCGGATCTGGCTCGCCCCTAGCCCCAAGTCCCCCAGTGGATGCCTCTATACTCCAAGGGGTGCACATTCACCTCCTGCTTCATCTCTGCCAGCATCTCCAGCCGCTTCACTCACGGTCCAGGCCCCAGCCCCTTATACCACCTTCCCATTGGCCTACCGCACACTGACCTTTTAGGACCCTGCCCAGCTGGGTCCCCACAGGGCCAGGGGAAAGCAGGGGGAAGAGCTCCAAGGTGGACAAGCAGCAGCAGGTATGCAGCAACATCGCCTGGGTCTCAGGCTCATCTACAGCTCAGCTCTGCCAGAAACCAGTTGAGCAGGACTTGGTGGAGGTGGGGGGACTGAGCCTGCAAGGAAGGTTCTCCCCCACCCCTTCCTCTTAACTCCTGCTGACCCAGGCCCTCTCCTCTGCCCTGTCCCCACCCCCACCCACCCATCCACTGGGCAGCCACATGCGAAGAGAACTAGAGTATCAGGTCTGGGAATGAAACTGGGTGGCCTCTGCTCAGCTGCCTCATCTCAAAAACTGTGCTCTCAGCTCTCTTGAGGCTTGGAGCAGCACTTGGCAATCTAATGAGTTTGTAACTCCACCTAGGGATTTGTTAAAACGCAACTTTTGATTGAGTTGCTCTGGAGGAGACCTGAGACCCGCATTTCTAATCAGTTCTTAGGTGATGTCCTTGGGAACTCGTTAGAAATGCAGAATCCCAATCTGTGTACAAGCACTCCAGGTGTTCCTGATGCTCACTTTGGGAAGAGTTGGGGACTGTGAAAAGAGCAGAGCTCAGTGCCTGGCAATAAACTGGTTGTACAGTGGTGGCCCAGGGGACGTATTCTGTCTTGCCTTGGGGAAACCTCTCCATGTGGTCCTTGATTGGGGTGTCACCCCCAGGTGACCGCATGACCCATCTCCTGTTCAATCACAGGATTTCAACTCTAAAGTGCAGTTCAGAGCCCTGGTTGGAATGAATCACTGGATGGCAATTCTTTTGCTAATGGAGTTGCTAAAAGCAGAGGGAGTCTGGGCTGCTGGTAGAGAGAACCACAGGCAAAAGAAAGCCAAACGGACAAAGAACTGAGAGATGACATTTGAGACTGTGGCCTCCAGCGCTTTGACATGTGTTTCATGAGCCATTTTGGTTTAAGCCAATTTGATTTAGGGTTCTGTCCCTTGCAACAGAAAGAAGCCTAGTACAGTAAGTATTAGAAGGTATGATTGTTACTCCCATTCACTCAACACAATTATTGAGTGCCTACAAGGTAAAAAGGCCTGTGCTTGGGACTACGGATAAAGCAGGGGAAAAGTTCAAGAGGCAGGTCTACCAAGAAAGTGATTTACAGACTGGTGGTGAGCCTGACCATGTAGGCAGAATGACTTAGTATCCCGGCTCCAACCCATGTTGCATGTGTAGCCATTTATATTAATATAATTAATATTAGTACCTAACCTCGTAGGATTGTCATAAGGGCCTTAGAACCTGCCCAGCACCCAGCAAGCACTCAATAAATATTGGCTACCAGGCTCACATGCTGCTATGAGAGCACAAAGGTGGGGCACCTAATGCAGAATAGAGTCAGGGAAACCTCTCCAGAGAAGGGGATTGATCCATGAAGGAGCTATAGGAAAACACATTCTTAGATAGTGTTTTCTTCTGCGGTGTGGGGAGAAAGTGAGGAAAACAGGCTGGTGGGGCCGCAGTGATGAAATCAGCTTTGCAAAGCCATATTAAAATGCTTGGGCTTCACCTGGAGAGCAATCAGAAGCTAAAGGAAGCCTTGAGCAGGGCAGGCACATGATCAGTTTTGGTTTTAGAAAGATCCTTCTGGCTACACTCTGGGGAGTGGATGGCTGGGAGATTAACTACCATTATCAGCAGCCAGGCAAGCAATGGTGGTGGCCTGGGTTCTGACACTGAGTGGGCATGGAGAGGAGTGAACTGGTAAGGAGACAGAAAGTAGCAGATATAGTGACTGATGAGAGGTGGAGGATGAGTGCCAGGATTCTTGACTTGGGTTCCTGGGGATGGACGGGTGGTACCATCCCTGAGATGGGGAACCCAGAAAGAGAACGGGATGGGGGTGGATTTCATCAGTTTGGGTCAGGGCCACTTTGAGGTGCCCAGAATAGCCAGGTAGAGTTGTCAGCAGAGAGTTGGGATCACACTGAAGAGCCTTGACAGGGATGATGTTATCCTGATTATTTTATTATCAATGTGCCTGTGTACCTCACCTCTCTGTGCCTTAGTTTCCTCATCTGCAAAATGGGGATAATAACAGCATCTGCCTCCAGGGTTGCTCTGTGGTAAATGAGACAATGCATGTAAGGCACACAGTAGGCACTCGATAAATAGTGATGATTATTAAACCCCAGCACTGATCCCAGCTGGAGTTACAAACTGGAGACATGAATGGGACAGAAAGGAAAAAGAAAGCATGAGAGAGATGGGGAGGGAGGACTAAGAAAATTCAGGGTTTTCAGAATGATGATGATAACCATATTATCATTAGGGTTAGCATTTATTAAATTTATTCATTAATACTAATCTATTAAATTAGCATTTAATAAATGCTTACTGTGTTCCAGGCACTTTGTACACTTAATTCATTTTCACAATCCTGTGAAGTAGGTAGTCACAATATCCCCATTACAGAGGTGGAAACTGAAGCATAGAGTGGTTTATGTTGTCACAGTCAATTAGAATTTAAACTCAGGCAGCCTGCCCCTAAAGCTAAACCACTACACTTAATTAGCAATGACTTGATGCTTGCTGTAACTGAGTTGTGTACAGGGAGTCATGGGAGCTGGAGCCTGCAGCCAGTGGAGACAAGGATCAAGGGAAAAGATGGTACCTGAGCTGGGTCTTTTAGGCTGAAGAACTGGCCAAGCTCACAGGAGAAAGAAGAGAATTCCAGGGAGGGAGAACAGCATGTGCAAAGGCCCAAGGGCTTGAAAGTGCACCTCATGTCCACATCAAAAATGATAAATTGCCCAGTGTGGCTGGAGGCCTGCAAGGGTGGGCATGCAAAGGGCATGAGAGGAATTTGGATTTGATTCTAGAAGCTTTGAAGGACTGCCAACAGGGGAGTGACCAGGTCAGACTTCATTTTGGCAAGGTCATTCTGGTAACGTTCTGTTGAGCGCAGTGGAGGGGGCTGAGGGGAGGCCAAGGGGGCAGGGACCCGTGGGCCAGATAATGAGGACAGGACCCCCTTCATGGCTGTGTGCTTCCACCCTGACCCCTTTCGTGGCCAGTACTTAGCACCTAGTGATCGCTCAGAAGAAGCAGAGGGTCAAGCAGGAATAATGTGTGGGCTGGACGGACCCCCATGCCCCTCCCTTCCTCCTTCTCCCCTCTCCGCCCCCGTGTCCCATAGCCTGCAGGTGTGTGACAAGTGTGGCACTCAATACCCCAAGACCCCAGAAAGGAAGGACGGTGGAAAAGTGAGGGCGCTTCAGGCGACCACCCCCACCCCGGGTTCCAGGCACTGGTCGCGACCTCACGCTACTCCCCACCCCCCGCCGCGGTCACCCTCCGCGGGCTGCCGGCTCGCCCTGAATCAGCCAGAGGCCCCTGCGCCTCCCTCCTCCAGCGACAGGCGCAACCGCCGCCCTCCCACCGAGCTGCCCGCGCCCAGCTCCAGGGGCTGGTAGCCGGCCGCGAACCTGCAGAGCAGGTCGAGCGGCCCCTCGCTCTTCCGCATCCCGCCGCCTCTCCCCTGAGACCCGATGCCCCGGTCCCCCCTCACTCAGGCCACGCGCTTTGCAATGTTTGCTTTTATTCCTTCTATACGCAGAACCAGAAGGAACCGCGCCTCGCTCCCAGGGTCGGGAAATGGGCGAGGCCGGGGCCGAGCCGCCCACGCCCCAGGGACGCGCGGTCTCCGCGGCGGCAAGGGACGACTCCTTACTGCACGCCCTCCATCATCTTCAGGAACTCTGCCGGGAAGGAGAGGGAGAGAGGGTCAGGGGTCCCACTCGGGACGCGGAGGCCTGCACCAGGGGCTGCAGTGTCAGGGGCGAGTGAGGTCTGGCCAGGGCTCTGGCCACGCGGAGGGGGCATCCTGGCACTAACTGATAAATGGCACAAAGGGTCCCAGAGCCCCCTACCCGCCCGCAACCGGTGGAGGGGACTTGGCCAGGCTCCGCCCAGCCCCGCGCACAAGGCCATCCGCATGCGCGCCGCGCCCCGACGCTTGCCCGGCGCCCCCTCCCCACGCCCCGCGCTCCCACGGCCCTCACCGTCGAAATCGATGCGGCCGTCGTTGTTCTTGTCCCCGTCTTTCATCAGGGATTCGATCTCCTCGTCTGTCACATGCTCTCCGGAGGCCCTGAAAATCTCAGCCAGCTCCTCGGGGTCGATGTAGCCGTCCGCGTTCCTTCGGGGCAGAGGGGCAGAGGCGGTTGTTCTGGCCACGCACCACAGCCCCCTCCCCTGTCCGCACCCGGGGGATCCCCTCAGCACCTACCCTGGCTCCCAGGCCCCCAACGCACCTGTCGAAGATGCGGAAACACTCAGCCAGCTCCTCCTCGCTCTTCCCCTTCGCATCCTCTTTCATCTGGCGCACCATCATGACCAAGAACTCCTCGAAGTCGATGGTGCCGCTGCCTGAGGGGCGGGGGTGGCCGAGTGAGCCTGAACCCTGGAAGCCCGCCCCTCCCCTCCAGGACCGAACCCCAGCCGCTGGGGGCCTCGGGCTCACCGTCCTCATCCACCTCCTCAATGATGGCATCCAGCTCCTCCTTGGTGGGTGTCTGGCCCAGCATCCTCATCACCGTGCCCAACTCCTTGACGCTGATGTCCCCACCACCATCAGCATCGAACATGTCAAAGGCGGCCTTGAACTCTGCAAGGATAATGGGTGTCCAGGGCTGAGGTGAGCTGGCTGAACTGCCAGCCCTGCACCCACCCTGCCCACCTCCACCTGACACCCAGTGCTCCCACTCTCACTCACCAGCAATCATCTCCTCGCTGAGGTAGGACCGGGCCTCAGCCTGCTGGTCCGTCTGCAGAAGACACAGGGAGTCAGAGTGCAGAGGGGGCAGCCCTAGAGCGGATTCTTGCCTTTTCCCTCTTCTCCCCACCCCCCATTTCTTGAATGCCCTGGGTCCTCCCAAAGACCAGGTCCAAACTTACCAGACCTTCTGCCTGGCCCCACGGCACCTGACCCCAGTGTGGAAGAGCTCGAGGGCAGACACAGGTTATGTCCAAGATCTCCTCACTCCTCCATCCGAAGGCAAGTCAGGAACCCCACCTCACCCTCCCACCCCCCACTTCCCGGGTGCCTTGGGCAAAGTCACTTATTGTACCCTCATTTTTTCTCAAGGACGAGATGAAATCACGCGTGTGAAAGGGCTTCATAAAGCACTGGCACCATTCCAACACGATTCTTCCTAGCTCCTAGTGATGCGTCGTACTTTAGCAGGTGCTCAATAGATGATAATGCAACACAAAGCTATTGGGCATCTACTGTCAGGCCATAGGCCACACACCAGGACCAAGAAGAGCTGGACTCATCAGCCCTCCCTCAGAGAACTTGCAGAAGTGGTTGACCAGGCTCCAATTTTTAAGGTTCTTAGGATTCAGTCATACTGGGCAGAATGTGATGGTGGCCTTGAGAGGGTGAGAATAAGACTGCTGTGGGGGTTTCAGGTCATATCCAAGCCAGGCCATCTGGGGAGGCTTCATGGAAGGAGGGGCCATTGACCTGATCCTTGGCAGTGAGGAGGAGCCGACACGTCCAAGGAGTTCTTCAGCCACTGGCCCTCACCTTGTCCCCCTCCCTTCTTCTTTCCCCATGCCAGGAGGACAGGCTATTTTTAGTTAGGCAAGGGCAATAGCAGCTGGTCTTTGGGATCTAGTTACTCCTTGAAGTGAAATGGGGTGGGGGTGGGGTTCTCAGAGGGAATGGTAGCCCCAAATCAGAGCCTCTCTTTGCAAGGCTGAGGTCTCCCCAATTCTCGCCTGATGTCTTCTCCCTTTTCCTGTCACCCTCGGAGCTCTGGGGCCCTGCACCTGAGCTGGCTGCAGGTGCTGCCAACTATCCATCTTCTGGAGAAGACTTTCTCCTGCCACTGACAGTGGGAGGGTTTGGCTGGGCTTCAAGCCCATCCCTGCCACTCTCTCACTGGGACATTGGTCAACTCGCTCTGGATCACAGAGTCTCCATCTGTGCCATGGGGGAGACAAGCGAAGACCCCCTGACAGCTCTATGACTGACACTGCCGGACATCCCAAGGCCTGGAGGGAATCGGCAAGCTTTGAGCATCAATCCTGGAACATCCCAGCCCTCCCCTTCCCAGAGAAGTTCAAGGTCTTCTTCCCAGGCTTCCTCCAAGACACCTGGGTTCCAGCAAACTCCACACTTCATCTGCAAATATCCGTCTTACTGATCCGCACCCTGGGCACCCCAGTCTGGCCTGAGAGGGGCCCAGAAGTGCTCCAGTGAGGGAGGGAAAAACAAGTCCCTCCTTATCCTTACCATGGCTGCTGGTGACTGGGACTCGTCGCCTGCAGGTCACTTCCTCTGCACACCACCACCCAAAGATGCCCTGGCCCACTCCAGCCCCCGGGATTTGTAGGGGCACCCTCTCCTCCCACCTTCCTGCTCCCCAGGACTGGATAGTCTGGCCAATCAGATTCTGGGGTCAGCGAGCCCCACCCCTCCCAGAAACCTAGCCCATTGCCTAATTTAGCCAAGGGCCCTTGCAGAGAAATTTAAGCCTCGGAGCAGGTGGCAGGCCTTGACGTCCTAGATTCTTGTGAGAAGGACTTGCCCTGCTCCCCGCCTCAGAGAGCCCCTGCTCAGGAAGCACACTTGCGCCAAGATGGGTAATGACAATCAGAACAGAGGAAAGTGGGGCAGCATGGTAGATAGTGGGCAGAGCACAGCCTTGCAGTCCAAAACCCAAGATCCAAGTCGTGTCTCTGTGAGCTGTGTGATGTTGTGCAGGTGGTGATGCCTCTCTGAGCCTCAGTCTCCTCATCTGTGAGTTGGGGATAGTTATAACCTCCCTAACAGATAGACCGCTGTAAATAGGTGCCAGGTATGTCACCTAGCTTGTGCCGGGTACATACCAGGCCAAGTGGAATTTCCTGTCTTTAAACCACGGTAAGGGATGGGGGTAGCTATGGCCAGTGTTTGCTGAACCTCTATGACTTGCCACACCTTTTGCTAAGCATTTAAACGACATGATTTCAGCTAGTACTCATCCTATGAGCTGGCAACTATTATTATCCCCATTTTACTGAAGTGCTTCGGAAACCATAAGGGTCCATACTGATATTGGTGATTCTTTCTATTAACCCTGATTGGGAGAAGCTGGGACAGATGGTCCTGGCCTGGGGGGGGGGGGAGGAAACAGGGAGGGGTGCATTTGGAAGGGTCACTAAGGGGGCTGCACAAAAGATATGCATGGAGAGCAGAGATTCTTCTCTAAAGCCTACCTCCTCCAGGAAAAGGGTTTTGAGATACACTTTTTTTTTGGGGGGGGGGGGGGGCATGGTTCCCAGGGAAAGGTTCTCTATAGGTGGAGGGGCAGCTGGCCCCCTCCTGGAGCTCCATGAAGATATCTGGAAGAGCTCAGCTGGCCATCTGGACAGTGAAGTGGTGGACAGCTCTAGTACAGAGACCACCCAAGAATCCTCAGGGTCCAGGCTGGGCATTGAGGGGGAGGGGTAGGCAAGGCTCATGGACAGTGGCTAAGTCAATAGAAAGAGCACTGAGCTGACAGAGCATAGGTTCTGGGGCCAGGGAAGCGGGGCTGGACAGCAGGGAAGGCAGATGGACAGTGGCAACTGGGCTGCCTCCTTCCCCTATATATAAACATTCCCAAGGAAAGCTCAGCAGAGCCAGTTCAGGCTAAAAAAGGCCTCTCCTCGCCAGGCAAATGGCCAAGGAGCAACACCCAGGGGATTCCAATTTGGACACAAATGCTTTGGAACAGAGGTTGTGGAACCTGCAGAGATCATTTATTCATTCATTTGTTCTTTCATTTATTCAGGGAAATAAAATCAAACTCCTCACTGTGGGAAGCAAAGTCTCACCCAACACTCTGATCTCACTCCTTCCTCCTCTCCCCACCTTGCATGCTGCTCTGCTGTGATAAGACTTAAATACTCCCCCCCCAAACATCACCCTTTAGAGCCTCCAGGCTTTTGTACATGCTGGTTTTTCTGCCAGGAACCCCCATATTCCCTCTCTTTGCCTGCCTGTTACTTCCTTGCCATCTTTCTCTGCTTTAATATCACCTGCTCCAGGATCCCTCCTCCCCTATTCTCAGGCCAGTGGAGTCCAGAGAGGACTCCAGTAGATTCCTCAATCATAACACTGAGCATGCTGTATGATCATGACCTATTTTGCAGCACCCTGACCAGATACTGTTTCCTGTTCACCACAGTATCCCTCAGGACCCAGCACTTGCCACTTAGCTGGGTTCAATACATACTGTGTTCTATGTAAGAATAACTGAACTGAATGGCATCCAGTTCAATATAAGGAGGAACTAACAGTCACAGTCGAACAATAATGGGAACTAGCAGCCTCAGGAGAAAATGAGTTCCCTGTCACTGGATGTATGCAAGCAGCACTTAGATGACCATCTCTCAGGGAGGTTGTACGGAGATGGCATACAGAGTCTAAGAGTCGTGGAGAATACAGACAGGACATCAGGACACCTGTTTCATATGACCCAGGATAATTTATAAAATGGAAGCAGTAGACCAGATTTTTTGAGGGATCCTCTTGCTCTGAAAGCCATGGTTTTATGTACCTAATCTTGTGAGACATATACCAAAGTACAAGGTAATATTCAGCCAATGTATGGTGAACAAGTGAGTGTAGAATGAATGAATGAGCTGTGTCTTTCTTGCCCCAACACCCTGCCTATACACAGAATGAAGAGCAGTAAGAGCTTTGAAATTAGATGGACTTGGGCTTCAATCCTAGCTCCCCTATTTCCTAGCTCTGGATCTTGGGAGAGTCAAGTTGCCTTGATTTCTTCATCTTGAAAATGGATCATTATTGTCCAGTAATAGACTCCAGGATGTTGTGAGGGTGAACTGTGACAACATGTAAAGTGCCTAGAACAGGACTTCGGACACAGCAGATCCTCAAGAAGTGAGAGCTTGGCCCTTCTGCTCATTATGGAGGGCCGGGAGTGCCCTCTTCATTCAAAGGTATCCTTCCCACCCCTCCCCCTGTGCCCCTCCCACAGGGCTGGAGCTACTGTCAGAGATATTTTGTTTAATTGTATAACTAGCAATATCTGCCGTGCTAAGGTCTGCTATCTAGGCCTTCTAACAGGAAGCCTCATACAATTCTCCACCCACTGTTGCCCTCCACATAAAAGATGAAACCGTCACCCCAGAGTTGCTGCTGAGATTACCAGACCTGCTTGCGCAGGAAAAGAACAGGATGCGGAACTCAGGAGACCTGGGCTCCAAGCCCCCAACCCCAGAAACCTCTAGCAAGCTGTGGAACTTTGGGCAAATGACGTAGCCTTTCTGGGTCTCAGTTTCCCCGTTTGCCTCCTTCCTATGGGTGAGGCTCAGATGAGATTGTGAAAGCCTGTGGAAACAATAATCATTATGTAACTGATCATTTCGTCAGCCCCTGCTGTGTGCCAGGTCCTGGGGTCCTTGCTTGAGCCGACAGTAATCGCTGCAAAATTACTATTATTGTTCCTGTTTTTACATTTGAAGAAACCGAAGTTCAGCCAGGTCAGATGCTAACCCAGATCACGCATCCTCTCCAGGCCGGTTTCCTCACTGGAGAAATGGGCTTCCTCGTGTGGCATAATGACTTCGGAAAGTTAAAGAGCTCTGGGTGGAAACCAAGTGGATAGATCTGGATGGACTGAGCCGCCGGGAGGGGTGGGAGGAACAAGGAGGGTGCGCTCCCGTCCAGATTCGGGATAATCCGTCCGCGGTTTAAGGACCGCCCACGCCGACCCAGGATTCCCAAATCTCTCCTGGAGCTCAGGGCCCGGGATTCCCGGGCGGCTCTGGGGAGCGGGCGGGGCTGGAGGCGGGGCGGCGGCAGGAAGCGGCGCTCGGAGCGGCCTGGGCCCGGCGGAGCCCGGAGGAGCCCGGCCGGCCTCGGTGAGCCGCGGTGGAGGGGTGCCGGGACTCCCGGGGAGCGGCGCGCCCTTGAGTGCACTGCAGGGCCCCGGAGGTAGAGGCGCTAGGCGGGGAGACAGAAGCGGGGAGAGTCCCGGCCCCTGAGGAAGGGCGCAGCGCCCCAGGCTGCTTGGGTCCGGGGAGGACGAGGCCGGTAGGAGTCCCGAGGTACTCAAGACCCCCAGCGGGCGGGGCGGGGCCTCTATTGCGCCCCTCCCTCCTCCGGGCTGGGCTCCGCTCCTCTGCCGCTCGCCGGGAGCGGGGTGGGGGGGATGGGTCCTGCTCGCCGCCCAGGCCAAGGACCCTGCGCCCGGCGCTCCCCCCAGGGTGCCATGGCCTCCCGGTTCCTGCACCGGCTGCGGCACGCCCTGGCCGGCGACGGCCGCGGGGAGGCAGCGGCCGACCCCGAGGCCGAGCAGTTCCCGGAGAGTTCGGAGCTGGAGGACGACGACGCCGAGGGCCTGTCCTCCCGCCTCAGCGGCACCCTCAGCTTCACCAGCGCCGAGGACGACGACGACGACGACGAGGACGACGAGGAGGAGGAGGACGCCGGCCTCGACTCGCTGCCCTCCGGGGACTGTGCGTCGGGTGAAGACGCAGGCGAGTGCGGGTAGACGGGGTCCCCTGGAACACTTGGGTGTCGAGTAGGCCTCCATCCCACCTGCTGGGCACTCAGTTGATCCAGCCGAAACTCTACGCTTCTTTAAGTGCCCCAGCCACTTCTGGCCGTGTGACCTTGAGAGAGTCACACCTCTCTGAGCCAAGTTTTCCCTTGCCTCAAGTGAAAAAAAACCCAAAACTCCCATCTGAGGGTTGTTTTAGGGATTAAATGTCCAGGGCCTGGAATACCAGTGGTAATAAGTGCTAGACAGTGTTTGGCACCAGGTCCCTCTTTGGCCCCCAGTTTCCATTTCTGTAAAATGGGGATAACGCCCCCGTCACAGGTCGTGAAAATAAGGAATTCATGGCACGTGGTTACATCGGTCCTGGCCCCAGGTGCTGTGACTTGACTGGTATGTGTGTACTTGCGCAGAAGGGAGTCCCCAGCCTGACGGGCCGCGGGGCAGTCAGCTCCTGGCGCGGCACCTGCAGGATTTCTGGAAGAAGTCCCGGAACACCCTGGTACCCCAGCGGCTACTCTTTGAGGTGACCAGCGCCAACGTAGTCAAGGACCCACCCTCCAAGTACGTGGTGAGTGAGGGTCCAAGAACCCTTAGGCTATGAGCCTGTAAGTCTGGTGTGGCTAAAAGGGAGTAGGAAAGGCTCTAACTTCGGGGGAGGGGATCTCTGGCTGTTCCATTATAAATGGCTGCTCCGTTTTACAGATGGAGAAAATGAGGTCAGAAGGAGAATATAACTTGAGCAAGTCCTCAGACAAATTACTGAGCTTTTCTAAGAATGAGCAAATTGGGGATACTGGACCAGACCACTAGCCTGGTTTTGAGACTGAGAGCTGGTGCATGAGCCAAGAATTTTGCAAATTGTAGCACGATATAGAGGGAAGGTCATTATCTGGGTCAGACTTAAGACCCATGTTTCATGGGTTAGTGGTTTAAGGAAATGGGCTTCGGAGCCAGACCATACTTGATTCAAATCTCATTTATTACCAGTTGCTTCACCTTGGGTGAGTTGTGTGACCTTGATGACCCTCAGTTTCCTCATCTGAACAGTGGGGATAGTTGATAATGGTATCTACTGCAGAGGACTGTGGCAGGTATTAGATGAGACAGCACAGAAATCTTGTAGCATTGTGCCTGACATTCTGAAGTGGTATCTGTATTATAATTTTACTTTGGATTGAAAACAGCTGGCATCTAGGGCCTTTTGTGGCCTCCCTCCAACTCAGGTAAGTCAATTTTTATTCATCCTGTACAGAATAATCTAGCTAGATTTAGGGGATGGGAGTAGGGGGTTGAAGGGAAGAACAACGTGGGGAAGAGGTCTTAGAGTCCGTTTTCCTCACTGTGGAAGGGAACTGACAGAGAATCAGGTCTGCCAGATCTTGTTCCCCACCAGGCCTGCCTCTGACCTCCCTCCTCTTCATCATCCTCCTCCACCTCTGACTCAGCAGGAAGGGGCCTAGAGCCCTGTCCCACATCTGGGCCTCTCCATCCCTCTCTGCTGCTGTTAGTAAACAGGGCCACACCCATGGAGAGACTCCTCCAATTTGAACAGGGGTTGACTGATGCCCAGATGTTGAGTGGCAAAGGTCCCAGAGCTCTGGGGTAGATGGAGGGGGGGGGTGGTCATGCACAGGAACGAGACACCAAGGATCAGCCATAAAGTTGCAGCTTGGAGGCAGGGAGAAATGGGGTGACAAGGTACCTGAATAGGAGGCAAGTGGCAGGATAGAACAGGATCGCCCAGGTATGACCTGGTCCATATATGGGGAAGCAAATCACCTACTCTGCCTATTGAAGACCCTAATCCCCACTTGATGTCTCCTGGGGGTTAAGAGCACAAGCTTTGGAATCAGATCTACCTGAGGTCAAATCCCAGCTGGGCTACTCACCAGCCATGTCACTTAGAGCAAGTTATGAACCCTTTGCCCCCTCTTTGAGCATTTCCTCAGCTGTCAGAGATAAGGACCCTTTCCTTGCAGTGCTGTTGTGATGATTAAATGAAGTGATACATGTAAAATGCTCAGCACAGCAGCTGGCACAGGGTAAGTGCTCGTTAATGGAGCTACTGTCATTACCTATCTTGGTGGGGGTGGGGGTGAGATGTTATAAGGATGAGATCATGGATGTATAATGGGGCTTGGGTTGTTAATTAAAGATAAAAATAAAAGCTAGATATACATAAGGGGCTATTATAGACTAGTGCTTTCTGAAGTGTGTTCTGCAGAAAACTGGTTTCCTAGAATGTTAATAACTATTCCTTGAAGGAAAAAAAAAAAGATTTTGCAGCCATTATGTCTTGGGAATGAAGAGTTGAATGAAAGTAAAGTAGGTTTCTTTATTGTGAGACTTTCAAATCCTTTATATTAACATACACTGTGAATCTTTAAGAGGATAAGGTAGACAAATCTAACTGAACAAGGGTGGCAGTAACACTGGCAGTTCCACAGAACAAACTGGAGAGAAAAATCTGGGTTTGGTGTCAGCATGCTTTTAACACCTAACATTTGCTAAGTCCCCTTTAAATCTGTTGACTCAACATTATTGTGGATTAATCCATATTCAGGTTTTCAGGCTTAGGGGGAAACTTAGGTCATCTTGTCCAGTGTTTCCCAAACCTCAATCATTCCAGTACCACCTTCACGATTCTTGTAACTAAACATCACTTATACCATTACTTGCTTAATGGTTTTTCAATAAATAAACCTGCTTTTTTCCCCTTAAATTTATTTCAAAAGACAACTTTATAGCACTACCATGTGTGGAAAACCTCACTTGCTTTAAAGAGAAGTTACCCATAAAAATAAAACCATGATGTCATTAAATCCTGCCTAGATGCTATTGACTGAGAAGGCCCCAACCTGAGATTTGCTTTCTGGCTCTTTTCTAAAAACAGAGATCAGAAGTGTTGAAGTGCTGTTTTTAAGAAGAGCACCAAACCACAAGCTTCTCAATAGTAGTCAGGAAGTAAAAGAGAATCAAAGGGAGAATCACCTCCACCTGTGATTCAGGATTAGTTACTCTAGTACTTAATACCTTAAAACCTCAGAGAGCCACACTTGCACACGTGCCACTCTTGAGTAAACACAGACCTGGTCCAAGAGGGGAAATACTCTGCCAGAATCACCCAGAAGGTGGTAGCTCACCTGGGCTGAGGAGCTTGCATCCTAGTCCATTGTCCTTTTCAGTTATTGCTGTTTGGGCTGTCTGAAGACCCTCCTCTGGGTCTGGTTTGGAATAACCTGGTAGGAATGTGGGGGCGTGTGTCCACAGTGGAACGAAGCTCCAAGCTGGTTCTAAAGGTTAGTACAGAGGCCCAGGAGACCAGCCTGGGTTTCAGAGGTGCTCTGAAAGAGCCAAGTGCTCTATGAGGAGCGGGCACTCGCTAGAAGGGGCAAAAGGGGCAGCAGCCCCAGGCACTGAAGCTCATCTTTGTCTTTCTCTCTCTGTGCTGCCTTGGGCCTGGGTCATTTCAGACAAGCCTCAGGTAAGATGGGACTGGACTCCTAGCCACTGCCCCAGCAGCTCCTATCCTCCTGGGCCCAGTTTCAGGGTGAAGGGAAAAGGTGGGAAGTAGAAATGAAAGTGTGTGTGGGGGCAGGGGGGAAGGAGCCTATGGACTACTTGCACCTGTCCTGACACACACCCTCCCTGCAGCTCTACACCCTCGCCGTGATGGGCCCAGGGCCACCAGATCGCCAGCCAACACAGATTTCTCGCCGCTACTCAGACTTTGAGCGGCTGCACCGAAGCCTCCAGAGGCAATTCCGGGGCCCCATGGCTGCCATCTCCTTCCCCCGTAAGCGCCTGCGTCGGAATTTTACTGCCGAGACCATCGCCCGCCGCAGCCGGGCCTTTGAGCAGTTTTTGAGCCACCTGCAGGCAGTGCCTGAGCTGCGCCATGCCCCAGATCTGCAGGACTTCTTCGTGCTGCCTGAGCTGCGGCGGGCGCAGAGCCTCACCTGCACCGGCCTCTACCGGGAGGCTCTGGCACTCTGGGCAAATGCCTGGAAGCTGCAGGCCCAGCTGGGCACCCCCTCATGCCCTGACCGCTCCCTGCTGACACTTGCTGGGCTGGCTGTGTGCCACCAGGAGCTGGAGGATCCTGGGGAAGCCCGGGCATGCTGTGAGAGGGCCCTGCATCTGCTGGGGGACAAGAGCCCCCACCCTTTGCTGGCACCCTTCCTGGAGGCCCATGTCCGGCTCTCCTGGCGCCTGGGCCTGGATAAACGTCAAACAGAGGCCCAGCTCCAGGCCTTGCAGGAGGCAGGCCTCACCCCCATGCCACCCCCCAGTCTCAAAGAGTTGCTTATCAAGGAGGTGCTGGACTAACCTTTGCCTCAACTTAAAGCTACTGTGGGGAAGCGGGCTGCCTCAGGATGGGGGGATGGTCCTGAGGAGAGCATGGACAGCAGCTGGAAGGGTACAGGGGACGCTGGGAGTCCCTAGAAGTTCCAGAAAAGGAGTGTGCAGCAGTCTAAGGAAACTTGCTTCTTCTGTTCATCTGGGCTCAAGGTGAGCTCTGGCTGTAGTTGCCTTGGGATGGGGCAATGAGGAAGTTGGATGCAGCCTCTCCAGCTTAGGAGCAGCTGGGTACTGTGTCCCAGTCAGGGTCAAAGTTCCCTTTTCCATGGCCTCCAAGCCACTGAGGCAGCCTGAGCAAAGGTCAGAGACTCTGCCCCTGGAGTCCTGGAGTTGAGAGATCAAGAGAAGACTGCTGTCTGGCCCAGGGGAATTACAGAGGCCAGCCACTCCAGTAGTAACAATCTCTTTATTGGATGTGTGGGGTAGAAGGCACAGCCCTTGACTGTAACTATTGCCTCTGTAGTGGGAGTAGACAGGAGATCCTTGAAGCTCCAGGCCAAGCTGGTACCTCAGGCTAGAGCTTGCTCTCTGAGACCCGGGGCTTCACTCGGATCACACCCTCCTGGGCACAGGACACAGCCAGGACCCCATCCCGACGCCACAACCGCCCATGGACCAGCCCCCGGGAACCACCTGTTGGGCAAGAAGGGTGATAACTGCTTTCTCTCTGCCTCAGCACAGCCAAACACACTTTGTGAAAATGGCTGGGCCCAGGACAGGGCTGCCGCCTGCAATGGCACTACTAAGTGTTGTGGCCACTCCAAATCCCCAAGTGCCCCTTTATGAGCCCATCATGGTCAGTCACTGGGGGATAACCCCTCCCACAGGAACCCCACTTGACAGTTGATAAGCACCTTCACATATCCACTGGCTTCCTCAAAAAGATCACAGAGGGAGGAGCTCTGAGAACAGTCTCATTCAGTTGCACAGCCAGGCAAATCTGCCCCACCATTGGACGCTTGTGTTTGGAAACCCATCAGTTCCCTTTTTAAATTCAAACCAGGTCCCCCAGGCAGGTAATTCCTGGAAGACATCCCCCACCACCACCTCCAAGGAAAAGAAGGGAACCTGAAGCCATGAGGTTTGGCCACCACATGGAGTTGGATGTTTATGAAGGGAACCACTGGTTTCCCTTAAACAGTTCCAGAGTGGCTCAGGAACTAGGCACTAAGTATCAGGGCCAAACCTGAACCAAGTGTCCTGAGTTCAAGGTTATTAATCTCGTGTGTTGAGGCTGTTGATACTTGAGAGTATCCCTTGAGTATGAAGAGTCCCTTAAGTTTGGTTCCTGTTTTATAAAGCAGAGCTTTTTTTCTTCATTTGAAATGTATCTCCTTGGAAAGGAACCCAGGGTTCTGAGACTAGACACTGATGAATGAATTTGGGTTTCTCTCTATTCCACACAAGGATGTTCACGTGGGAGCCTTAGAGACAACTGAGTGTCCTGACCCCCAACCAGGTTAATCACAGAATCAGTTAGGGAGCTTTTTAAAAATAGTTTTCTGGGCCTCAAGATCTGCTGAGTTAGAATCTGGGGAGTGGAATATGAGACCATATTTTGAAGAAAGTTCCCTGAAGTGGTAGTCTGGTGGGCCATCAGGTTTAGAGACCACTACTCTAATGCCATCCCCCATTTGTTCAGATGGGAAAACTGAGGCTCAGAGAGGAGAGTGGATTTGCCCAAGATCATACAGAGAATCAAGTAGTTCTGAAACTAGCACTGCTCTCCGAGAGAAAGTGAAACATTCCCTTGACTTTCCCAGCATGATATAGGGATTTGGAGCTGAAAAGGTATTCCTTCATAGACAGTCCCACCTTGTGATTTTGAAGATGAGGATGCCAAAGCCCAGGGGAGGGGCCGGGAGTGACCTGTACAGTGTCCCACAGGAAGTGGGGGGCAGCACTGACCAAGAAGCCATGATTCCTGCCACCCCAGGGTCAGTGCCCTTGCCCCATGTAGTCCCACACTCACCAGCCCAGGGGCTCTCGCACTCATAGAGCATCCAGTGGTCAGCTCGGAAGGGGGCGTGGAACCACATGGAGTGGTCCAGTGAGACCATGAAGCACACCTTATGCTGGTGGTGGTGGGGCAGCAGGGCGGTGCCCAGGAAGGCATAGTCCGAGATATAGGCAGCCACACAGCAGTGCATCTTGATGTCGCCCTCCCCTGCAACAGGTCCCAGCCCCATCAGCCTCAGGCTCCTGAGCTTTGTGGTTCAGGACCTGCAGGGTGATGGGGGAGAAAGGGGCTTCCAAGTACAGATGTGCAGGCTTTTTGCTGTACGAGGGCACTTGGCTCAAGGTGTATGTGTGTATGGCAGGGAAGGGAGGTGGGGGTGGGAGTGGGGGCTGAGTGAGGACTGATATCCAGTCTCCACTCAAGCCTCCCACCCTGGTCCCTGGAACGGGGGCCTTTTTCCAGTTTGCACAAAGGCACCTTATGGTTAGCAGTGCTTTGCCTTCCCCAGAAAAGGCTTACACTGGGATTGTTGTCTTCTCACATTCTTCCCATGCAAGGGGCTGAGAGAGGCCCTGGTGAGAAGCTTCCTCAACATGCAGATAAGGAAGCAAAACCAGAGGCGAAAAGTAACAATGCCCAAGGTCACACAGGACAAATGAGTAGCAGGCCTAGACCCCTAGGGAGTGTCTTCCTCCAGCTCAGGAAGTCCTCTTACCAATGTGACCCCGGGCGCGCACCCAGAACATCTGTTTTGGCTCCATCCTCTGCAGCTGGCTCAGGGTGGGTGGGTTTAGTGGCTTGATCTCAATGGGTACCTCCTGGGCAGTAATTCGGTTCAGCCCCACTCGGTATTTCTCTTGGAGATTAGGGTCCCTGAAAATAAAGGGCAGAGGGACTGGGGGAGACTCCAAAACAGGAGAGCCTCTCATCTGAGCTGACCCCTTTTGTTCCTCCACAGGAACTCCTGACTTATCCCCGAAGCTCCCCAACACTCCTGGCAGGCAGAATAGCACAGTGTTTGAATCCCTTCTTTGACACTTAATGACCCATGTGACCTTATCCAAGTTAGTACTTTCTCTCTGAGTCTATTTTCCCATCTGCAAAATGTGGATAATGATAGAAACCTACCTCATAGCAAACATTATAGACAAGGTAATGCATATAAAGCTGACACATAGTAATAAGGCAAACCCTATGCCCTTGTTCTAAGCATTTCACATATGCTCATTCGTTCCACTCGAGAACCCTGTGTGATAGGTGCTATCATCTCCCGTTTGATAAATGAAATAAGCACGGTGAGGCTAAGGAGCTTGTTCAGTAAGTGGAGAAGGCAGGATTTGGACCCAGGCTGTCTGGCTTCACAGTTCATACTCTTAACCACTTTTTTAGTATTCTCCATATTCAGGGAATATGGACTGAGTTACCTAACCCTAAGCAGCTGAGAGAACAGTCTCCCCAGGAGGGAGGAGCCCATTTCCAGGGAAGCCCCTTCCCCGTGGAAACAACCACTCCCAGCTCTTCATGGATGCTGCCATTTTCATCCTGATCCTCTTGGTCATTATCTAATAGAACTTTCTGTGATGATGGAATGTTCTAATGTGCACTGTCCGCTATGGTAGCTACTGGCCACACATTGCTATTGGGCGCTTGAAATATGGCCAGTGCAACAGAGGAACTGTTAATTCTATTTAATTTTAATTAAATTTATATAGCCAAATGTGTCTAGAGGCTACTGTATTGAACAGTGCAGTTCTATACCCAGGGCAAAGGCAGCAACTAATCAGAACAGATACGGGCCATAGCCCTGCACCAGGACCCTAGAAGACCCCCACTCTAAGCTGCTGGATAACGAGTGACTCAGAGGAAGGAGATGGGATCCCTTAGGGGGCTGGAGAGGTGGCTATTTACCAAGTGGTTACAGGAGTTTACAAGCAGTAAAGCTGTAGCAGGGTCTGTACTTGCTGGATATAAATCCTGCATTTTACATCATGATCCAATATGGCCATACACACATACACACACACACCAGAAACACAACTGAAAGTAAAATTTCACAAAAGCATTCTTATCCTTACTGCATACAATACACTCCAATATACTCCAAGATCATCTTTTCTATTCTGTATTTTTAAAATGCTGGTCAAGATCCACTAAAGGATTCCATGACTAATGGGTGGCGACCACAGTTTGGAATTACTTCCCTGGAGCTTCCAGGTCACTCACCTTAAATACTGGTTAATGAGGGCCTCATAGTCAAGCAGCTCTTCTGGTGGGGGCACAGTGGGCATGGAGAACTGGTGCTGCATGGGGCTGGGCTGGGCCTGCTGGAAGGAGGCCTGACAGATGAAGATGGGCTTACCATGTTGCACAGCCTTCACGGAGCGCACCGAGAAGCTCACCCCTGTTCGTGTCCGCTCCACCTGGTACAGCACTGGTAACTTTGGGTCCCCTGCAGAGAGCACAAGGGACACAGTGAGCCCCTAAGTTAGCCCCATAGGCCAGAAAGGTACCTCTGCCACTCATCTTCCATTCCCTTCTCTAGTTCAGTAGATACTGGGCATACAGAACACCAAGCTCTGTCTTCTCTCAGTGTGGTTGGAGCTCCTCTGTCAGCAGCACAGAACAATGAACATTGCCTGATTCCCTGCATTTATATCCCAGCTCTGCCACTCACCAGCTCTGTGACCTTGGGAAAGTCACTCAACCTCTGAGCAGTTTATTCATCTATAAAATGGGAATCATCATATGTTCATACCTCACAAGACTTTTGCAAGAATTAAATGAGTTCACAGTGGTAAAGGGTTCAGAATAATAGCTGACACATTGTGAGTGTTCTGTAAGTATCTGTTAAATAAAGTAAATACTCGGAGCCTTTGTCTTATTAAGTCCAGAACCATTCCTTTATATCAGGGATCAGCAAATTACAACCCCTGGGCCAAGTCCTGCTTGCTGCCAGCTTTTGTAACAACAACAACAACAAAAATTTTGGAACACAGCCATGATCATCTGTTTATGTATTACCTAGGGCCCCTTTCACGCTACAACAGCAAGGTTTGAGCAGTCACGATAGAGAACGTATGGCCGGCAAAACCTAAAGTATTTACCATCCGGCCCTTCATCGAGTTTGCTGGCCCCTGCTCTAGATTCTCTAAGCTCTAAACCTGTACCAAGTCAGATGACTCCTCTATTACATTCTTTTACCTCCCCAAAGAAATTCCTTTTAAAACCCCAGCTGATTAACGTTCTTCCTTGACTTTAGAAATAGAAATATGTGATAAATAGCCAAGGACCCCTATCCCACAGCATTTCTTATTAAAAAATATCATTGAAACATCACCGTTGGTTATAATATTTAATGTATTTGATAGAGGCTCACATCACAAACTGATAAGAGAGCTTCCTTTTTTGCCTTGCTGCCAGGAAGCTAAGAACTAAATTTTGTATAAAATTACAACAATATGTCTTAGCCTAGTTTTCTGGTACAGTCATTTGCTCAAATCCCATTACTACTAGCCTGATGTACTTTAATTTTTAGTAACACTATATTTTAAGCTGTCATGCAGCCTTTCCAGAAGGTGCCAGAGGAACAAATAATTGATGATTAATTCTGAAATGGAAGCTTGGGCATGGCTCATTTGGGCATGGCTCATTTCATGCTTCCCCCAGGACAGAGAATTTCCAAGGAAGAGGATCTCCTCCACGGAAAAGGATTTTCCCCCAACACCTGGGTGAAAGAGAAAGCAGCAGTCCACAAACACAGGCTCTGCCTCCCTAAGCAGCTGTAGGAACTGCCACGAAACCTCTTTGGGCCCCAGTTTCCTTATACATAGACTGGTGGCAGGAGTGCCCACATGTGCCGGTTTGGATGTATTATGTACCCCTCAAATACCATGTTCTGTGATGCAATCTTGTGGGGGCAGATGTATTAGTGTTGATTAGGTGGGAACCTATTGATTGTTTCCATGGAGATGTGCTCACTCAACTGTGGGCAAGACCTTTGATTGGATAATTTCCATGGAGGTGTTACCCCACCAATTCAGGGTGGAGCCATATAAAAGAGCTGATAAACAGAAGGAACTCAGCGCTGCAGCAGCTTACAGAGACATTTTGAAAATGGCCGTTGAAAGCTGACACTGACATTTTGGAGAATGTCATTTTGAAACGCAACCTGGGAGCAAGCAGATGCTAGCCACGTGCCTTCCCAGCTAACAACGGTTTTCCGGATCATCAATGGCCTTTCTCCAATGAAGGTACCTTATTGTTGATGCCTTACCTTGGACCTTTACGGCCTTAAGATTATAACTTTGTAACCAAATAAACCCCCTTTATAAAAGCCAACCTATTACTGGTATTTTGCATAACAGCAGCATTAGCAAACCAGAACACCACCCCTCATGTTTATTTCTGTGATAATGTACATAGGTGTGCTCTGTAATGTACAAATTTTAATTATTTCCATAAGTTCATCATAAAAAATTATTATTTATGGAAAAATCTGCAATGTGCCAGGCCCTGTGCTAGATGCTTTAACTGCAAGGACTCATATAATTATTGTATTACAGAATGAAGACATAGATTCACCCTCACAAAACAGGTCTTTTGCTAGGCCAGAAGTCTTACATCAACAAAAGGCCAACACATTCGCAGCTTATAACTAAGTTGGAAAATAAAGTAAACATCTGCTTCCAACTAGAATACAGGTAAGAGTTGGGCTGGGCATTGGGTAACTACTGAAATAATTTACCATAAGTTAGCAATGACTTCCAGGCAATACAAGGATGGGGAGAGAGGGGCATGGCCATGTTGTAAGAAAAATATAACATTTTATATCTGTAAAATGATGAAGGGGGAAATCCACTTTTTTTTTTTTTTTTTTTTTTTAGTTTTCTTGCTACAAATCTCAAAATATAAAATTCCACAAAATCCTCTCTGCTGGTGGAAGTACAGAGAAGTCAATGACTCTTAAAATGGGCACTCACCCTAGGGAGGATCTAGCATGGTGCTTGACACCTGACGGTATGTAAAAAATGAAGAACAAAAGACCACAAGGAGCAAATGAATAACATATCTTTTTGGGCCAGATGACAAGCACCCAGTGAGTCTCAGCAGGTGTGAGGTCCAAGGCTCTTTGTTGGCCCAAGACATTAGTCCTCTCTTGGTTGGCTCCCCTAAGGACTCAACCAACTCTCACTCTCTGCCTCTCTTCCTTTCTTTTTTCCTCTTTCCCCCATTCTCCTCACTCAGCCCCCCAATGCCTCCTGGACTGGGTTGGGGGCAGGGACGGGGTGATTTACCTGCCCGAACAAAGTAGCAGTGCAGGGAGTGCACATGGACGTCTTCGCTCACAGACTTGGCTGCAGCCACCAGGGCCTGGCCCACGATCTGACCTCCAAACAGCCGCTGTGTGGTGGGTACCCAGTAATGCCTTCCTCTGTGGGAAGAAAGAGAAAGTGGGCGAGACTTGGGTGCTAGGCCAAATCCGATGGCCCCCAATAAGCTTCTGGTGCAGACCTCTTAGCATTATTGGGGTTTGGGATACTCTTGAGAATATGGCCAAAGCCACGGATCCTCTCTCCAGGCAAATATCCTTGCATCACTCTGCATATAACCTTCACGATTACCCAAAGCCTATCTAGGGACTTCAGCTAAGAATAACAATCCAACCCCCTTATTTTCCGGTAAGACAACATGGATCAGAGATGACCTGAGCAAGATCACACAGTTTAAACGCTGCAAACCCTGGACAGAATGTGGGTCTTTTGATCTCAAGTCCAGTATTTCTTCCACTCCCCATACCAGGGACTTGAATGGACTAAGATGAACCTCAAAGGCTGAGCTGGGGGGTAGGCTGCAATGTCCTGCCACCCACAAACATCATCCACAATAGCCAAGTTCTTCCTAGAATCAGATTCAGAGCTGGAAGTGCTCTCAGACATTTAGTACGTCTTACCCCTTCACTGGACAGATCATGAAACTGACACCCCAGGAGGTGAAAAGACTTGCCCAGTGCTTAAGCTTGGTGGAGGTTGAAGGAATTAAGTCTCAAGCTTCCCACAGCCCAGCCCGAGAGTTCATTTTCCATCCTCCAGGTCATTATTTGCAAGTCATTCCGTGGGGGAAGGGAGGTTAAAGCCTAGGAAAATTTCTGATAGAGCCTGCAGGAGCTTTGGAGGCCAAAGATGTTGCATCCCCAGCTCAGTCAAGAGCTTAACTGCCGTGGGCAAAGAAAGAGTCAACATGCTCAGGCCTCAGGATGTTCTGAATTACCAGACCCCACCAACTGGTAGTGGTGTGGAGGGGATGCACGAGGATAAAGTTGGTGAGTATGCAAGGAGCTGCGAATCAAGGGACTTAAGTTTGAAACCAGCGCAGCAAAATGCCCCTAGGGCAAATCACTGCCCTTTCTGGGATGGCTCTCCTAAAGGACATCACCCCTAAAAGCAAGCTTCCGAGTAGGGTATCAGGCCACCACTTTGTCCAGACGCAAGGACCACCTAGGGGTGGCGCTGCGCAGTCCCGGCACGGAGTGGGAGGGAAGAAGCCGCAGCAGTATGCACGGCGCTGTCAGGAGCATGCCCTTTCCCATACGTGGCAGAGCCCGTATCGCGCGCAGAGCCCGTCCTCATTACGCAGCTGGGGAACACCGGGTGGTAGCAGTCGAGATCAGAAGCCTCTGTCCCAATGGGGGCGCGAGCCCGGTGCGCCCGGCTACCTGAAGAGATCCTCGTCCAGCGGCTCGAGGTTGAGCACGCTGGTGACCAAGACGCTGCGGAGGTCCCCCTCGCTGCCGCCGCCGCCGCCCTGCCCGTCCTCCGAGACCTGTATGGTAGACATCCTGTCCACTTGCAGCCAAGCCTGGACTACGCACTGGGCGGAGCTCTCGGAGACTTAATCTGGACCCGTAGCTTCCGGCAGCGCATCCTAATAATCGGAAGTCTCCTGCGGACCTTGGCGGAGGCGGGGTTCCCGTTATGATTGGTCAGTGCTCCTGTCCGTCTTCGGGTGTGTGGGGTTAGCCCTTTCTAAAGATTGGAGGAAATGAATGCCAGTCTGGAAGTCTCACGTGTGATTGGATACGATAGTGAGGGGGCGGATCCCCGGGGCTGAATAATAAGAGCTGAGTGTCTTTTCCCCTCGGTTAGACAGCAAAGACGCTTCCATCGTTTTATTACTCTCGTAGACCTTGGACTCCTCCTGGTAGGCCACCCAGGTGTGGTCGACCTCTGAGGCCTAGTGTTACCTTATAGTGTGACCTCTGACCCCTGGTGTGATCTTGGGCCCAGGCTGGGACCAGCCCCTGGTGTGGGCTGAGGGGGCGGTCATGGAGCTAGGTAGCTGCTTCGAGACCTACAAGGACTTCAAGGAGTGCTTCAGCGCCTACAAAAAGGAGAACAGGTGCTCCTTCATTCTCAGGGACTGCGTCTCCGTCCGGTTCCACAACCTCAACCATGGCACTTCCATCCGTGAGGATATCCTGTAAGGGCGGGGCGGGGGCGGAGGCGGGGCAGGAGGGTGGGGAGGAGGCCAGACAGCCCCCCGAGGGCGGCCTGGAGGAGGAGAAGGAGGAGGAGAGGAGGGGGGGGGAGGAGGAGGGGGAGGGGAGAGGAGGGGGAGGGGAGGGGAGTGGGAGGGGGGAAATGCAGCTGGGTCCTTATCTCTGTCCGCATTCATTCATTCAACAGGCACTTATTGAGCACCTGCTGTGTGCCTTTTGAAAACAGCAAAACTACAGGCATAATATTTGACAACCCACCTTCATTCACTCCTTTATTCAACAAGCTTTTCTAGAATTCATAACTGCCATTTGCTTTTTTTTTAATTTTTTTTTTTTTTTTGAGCACCTGCAAAGAGTAAAAAACATCTTAGCTGTAATTTCCTTCATTGGTCTCCTCTTCACAAAGCAGTAACAGTCAGTTGTTGGTTGGTTCGTTCATTCATTTATTCAATAAATATGGTTCTTGAGCTCCTGATATTAATAACCGTTTTTCAGTCACTTCCCAAGACAGCATTTTCTACTTTGTGCATGCTTTACCCTGCAGGGCTATATTGAGGATTGTAGATAAATGTTATTTTTCCCATTTGATAGATGACAAAACACGCTTATAGGTTAAGACGGGTTAAAAACTCAAATGCCTCTAAGGCTCAGGTGAAACAGCCCAGTGTAAGAAAGTTTAACTTTTAATTTTACTAGAAGAAAAAAGAATGATGAAATAACAGCTGACACCTGGCCTCTGTGCTGGCACTACTAGAAAGAAGTGTCAATTGGGGCCAATTGGAGAGCAGGCCCCATCTAATCAACTCTAGCTGATTGTGACCATGTGGAAAGGATAGGAGGCATCAGAAAGCCTTACTTTTATGTGAATTTGTCCACCTTTAAAAATTGGAAATCAAAATTTTAACTCACTATGTGGGCCAACTTTGAGAGTTAAAAAAGTATATCTGTGGGCCCCAGTTTGAGACCTCAAGACTGAGATGTTTGGCCAAAGCTCTCTAGCTAGGGAACCAGGCTGTGTTCTTTCCACAACTCTGAAGTCTAGTGTTGTGCTGGGCACAGATAACATAAAGATGAGTAAGAGTACAAACCTACCCTCAAGGAGCTTAAGGTAAGATAGACTTGGACTCAAGTAAGCTAACTAGTATGTGATAAAAGCTTTAAAAGACATACATGCAGAGGAGGAGGTGACATGCCTGGGAGGTAGGGAAGGGCTTAATACTGGAAGTAATGGTTTCTGTGGGCCTTGGATGAATAGCAGAACCCTAGAGTTAGGAGTTCAGTGGTTAGTTATCTAGTAGTATGGAGGAGTTTGACAAGATGAAGGAAGAGCTGCAGGAGCAAAGGCACTGATAACGTGAAAGAAGGTGACATGTTTGAGAAACTGTGGGGTGCTATGCTTGGCAGGAGATGAGGTCTCTTGCAGTCTTCCTGAAGGGTCTTTAGGTGCCATTGCAAGATGTCTGGACTTCATCTCTTGTGGGTAGCAGTGTGAAGAATACCAAAAAATGCCCTTCTCTCAAGCTTCATGCAGTCTAGTTCAAAAAAAGTGCGGTAGCTTCCTGTTGCCTTCGGGATGAAGTCCAGGATCCTTAACCTGGCTCTCCCAGGCCATCTGACCCTTCTGACCGCTCTATCTTGCACTGTGTGCTCCATCCCTGTAGGAGCCACTCCACACTCAGCCTCTGTCACAGCCACAGCTCCCTGGTCTGGCTAGCATGACCTCACCCATTCAGCTATCTTAGTTCACTTTGCCTTAAATGTCATTTTGTATACCATTATCTCAGTTCTTGTCATATCTTGTACTATGACTTATTTCACATTTTTCTGTAAATTCACTCAGTCTTAATAGTCAAACCTATTTTAGCTCCAATCTAAGCAATAATATTAATGAAGTAACAGGAAAATAGCAAAAAAATAAGTTACTCTAGAATCACATTGACCGATTCAAAGTAAAATGGAGTGTTAATGTGAAATGAATGCTATGTATTTAGAAATAATTATTAAAATAAATATTCTTGTGCAATCTGAGGTCAGTTTGGACCACTTCTAGAAAATTGTCTTGGATAATTATTACTTTTCATTCAGGTCTCAGTACTTCTTCCAGGAAGCCTTTGTTCACTTTCCCAAGATTAGGTTAGATGCAGCTCCTCTTTTTTCCTACCACACCTGTTATGTCTCTTAGCACATTGTTTTCAAATACAACTTACAGGGGTTTCTCTGGATTGGCTGACTCTTGCAGAGAGGGGTTCTGCATTACCATTGCAATCCCCAGGGTCTAGCACAGGATTTGGCTCATCGCAGGCATTAACTAATGGTCTGTTGAATGAATGAATCATCAAGTGATTGGTGTTGGGAGAGAGAAAAATCACTGTGGGCTGGAGAAGAGCAAGAGAGACTTGAAGTAGGCCCCCAAAGATAGGGAGTTGTTGGGATGTATATTAGATTTTTACTTGCTGCTATAACAAATTACCACCAATTTAGTGGCTTAAAACAACACAAATTTATTATCTTACAGTTCTGTAGATTAGAAGACAGACACCAGTCTCACTGTGTTAAAATTAAGGTTCGCAGGGCTACATTCCTTTTGGGGAGTTCTAGAGCAGAATCCACTTCCTTGCTTTTTTTTTTTTTTAATATCCTGGTAACATATATGCAACATAAAATTTCCCACTCTCAAGTATACAGTTCAGTGGTATTATTTACATTTATAATATTTTGCAATCACCATCATCTAGTACCAAAACTTTTCCATAACCCAAACAGAATCTCTGTACCCATTAAGCAATTAACTCCCCATCCCCCACCCCTGGTAACCTGTAACATACTTTCTCTCTCTGAATTTGCATATTCTGGTTATTTCATATAAGTGAAATCATACAATATTTGTCCCTTTGTGTCTGGCATATTTCAGTCAACATGATGTCTTCAGGGTTCTGTTTCCTTGTCTTTTTCAGCTTCTAGAGATTGTCCCATGCTCCTTGGCTCATGGCCCCTTCCTCCATCTTCAAAGCCAGCACTGGCCTATTGAGTCCTCACATATCACTCTGATCTTGCTTCTGTCATCACATCTCCTTCATTGACTTCCCTCTTCCATTTTTAAGGATGCTTGTGATTACCTTTGGCCCACCTAGATAATCTAGGATAATTTCCCTATTGTAAGATCAGCTGATTAGCAACCTAAATTCCATCTGCAACTTTAATTCCCTTTTGTCCTGTAATCTAATGTAGTCACAGGTTCTAGGGATTAGGATGTGGACATCTCTGGGGGGCCATTCTTCCTACCACAGGAGGAGTAGCATCCTGGAGGGAGAAAAGGTATGAGCTAGTATGGATATTAATATGATGAGCTCAGAAGGCAGTGAGAAGACTTGCTTAGCCAGAAGTGAGATTTATGCTGGAGGACAGCAGGAAAGAAAATTGGATTGGCCCAGATAAATAGATTGGAGGGTTGGGATTAGTTTCATTTATTTTTGATTTTGAAGGTTGGACAATTTTAAAAATGAATTTGTTTTTGAAGGGTTATTATAGTCATGTCATTAAAAAAAATTAAAATCTTACCAAAGGGTCTAAAAGTCATTGTCCCTTTCACTGCATTATCTAGAGGCAACCAGTGTTACCTTCCTGAGAAGCCCTGTGCCTAAACAGGCCTAGTTTTTACGTGCGTAAGCATCTTGTTTTAAACACAAGCGGCAGCATACTGTTTATACACATCATTTTGCACCTTGCTTTTCTCACTTATTAATTTATGTTGGAGATTAGTCCATATCACTTATTCCACTTGGATGGGCAAGTTAGCCTTACTATAGGTTCCACAGTTTAATTCATTAGTTTCAGCAAACTGTTTACTGAGAACTTGCTCCACGGTAGTGTCTGGAGATTCTGTGTTGAAAAAGACAAATTGGGCCCTGCCCTCATGTACCTTACCCTCTAGTCAGGGAGACAGATATTAAACTACAGTCATAGAAATAGTTACTTACTTAAAATTGTGTAATGGGTCCAAAGGAAAAGGAAAATGTTCAAGATGCTGGATGAGGGTAAGACAGGAAAACTTAACCTGGTTTGTGTGTGCAGGGGTAGGGTTTGGTTGGCACTTGGTATCAGTGCAGGCTCTTAATTAGAAAAGTGACATTGTCATTCCTGACATTTTGCAGAGAGTTTACAAAGCACATTCTCCTTCATTGTCTGACTTGGTCCTCTGACTTACCTTATCAGAGGAAAGTTTTGTTATTCCTGTTAAATGAGTTAACACTTATAAAATGCTTAAAACAGTGCCTAGTATTAGAAAGTATTTCATAAATATTAGCTTCTGTTATTATTATTATTGCAGATAAAGAAAACAGCAGAAGTCAAATGTTAAGGGGTGACTAATAGGTTCTCCCTCTGCATTATGCTAAGGCTCAAAGTTTATGATGTTAGTCTTTGAAGGCTGTGTTTCAAGAAACTACAAGAAAGCACCTAGGCGTTAGAACTGTTGGTCAGACCCAGCCTGTTTATTCCCAGAGCTCTTAGCTGCCATACTTAACCACTAGGCTGTACCAGCTTTCTAATATCCTTTGTTCATTTATTCATTCAATAAATTTTTAGTAAGAGCCTAAGTGTTTACTGTGGGTCAGGCTTTGAGCTGGGGTATGGAGATGAATAAAAATTGTGTTCTCTACCCTTGAGGACAGTGGTGGACTGAGCTAGCTTATGAGATAGTGAATTCATGAGTGGCACAGGTTTTTATGCAGAGACTGGTCGACTACTTGTTGGAGATGTTGTAAAGGATATCCTTGGGTCATTTACTGGACACTGGCTCTGTGGAGACTTCACGGTGTTGGGCTTCTTAGTGACACATGGATGTGTGGAACAAGTGCTGCTCTTGGTGCACTGGGGGGCAAGCAGGGGAAATGATTTTAGGAGGTAATGTAGCAGAGCGCAGTGTTTCCCACAGCCGGGTATACATACTACTGGTGGTCAGGCAAGATGACTGGAATAGTAACTATTTATTTAAATATGTAGACATGAAATCTTGTTAAGCAGGGTAAAACAAGTGAGCTGATTTGAAGAAAACTACTTGAAAATAATAGTGCAAATGATGTGTGGGTGGCTATGGCAGATGTAAAGATGGTTATGATTCATTGAAGTTCCAGAAATGCTGGTACAGTGGTTAAGAGTAAGGTTCTGGAGTCAGAGAAACAGGTTTTTCCCTTGTTAAAAGAAAAAGACAACATACAATATAGATTGAGAGAGAGACTCTTCGCATGCCTGGGGATCTCAATCTGCGTGGAATGAGTCTCAGCAACCATCTGGTCACAGCTGCTTATAAAAGCATTTAGGGGATTTCCAAGTGGGAAGTTACAATGATTGGTTGACAGTTAAGTTCATTACATAGGAGGGTCTTACAAAGCAGGGAACAGATATACATTAGTTAGTATGATCTACTCATCCATTTCCAATATGCTATTCTTACCGGACCAAGACCAGTTTATCACTAACTGTTGCTCAAATTGCACCTTTATCGGGGATGTTCTGCCGTCTCTTAGTGCTGTCCTTGTGGTCAGTTTTTATCCTCTGAGAAGTCCTGCCATTTCTCGGAAAGGGATGGTTCTCAACAATGCCAAAGCAGGTGGCCATCTTATTTTATTTAAACCCCTTAAATTTGGACAAGACTTTTTAACCTCTGAGGCACAGTCTCGTCCTCTGTAAAATGAGGAGGATTGTGGTGAAGATTAAATAAGAAAATGCAGGTAGCTATTAAAACATAGTGTTCAGTAAATGTTTGCAAAGTAATAACTATAATACTTTATAGAAAAAGTCAGAAGAAATGTGTTGAGGGAGTTGCCGGCCTTGAAAGGGATCTAACTAAATGACACAAAGTCCCTGTCAATGGGGAGAGTCTAATTTTTGTGACCAGTTTCCCCTCTCATATTTTTATGGCTTGGTATCCCACAGACTTCCTACCATGTTTCTTTGGCCAGAATTGGGCCAACAGCCATGCCCATTCCTAATGGGATTACCTTAATTGGTTTACATTAGCCCTGAAGCAGGTAGCTGTGGGGGGGAGGGGTAGCATTCTGAATAAAACTGGAGTTCTTTTGGGAGGAAGGAGGCAAAAGGATGAACCAACACAACCTGCTAGAGCCTTTTAAATGGACTCACTTTAAGTGGTACTGATTATTCTGGTACTGATTATTCTTGGATCAGGAGGGACTTATTTTATTGTTATTTGCATATTTGTAGATAAGGAATTGAAGGCTCAGAGGAAGTGAAGACTTGTCTGAGGTCACAGTTAATGGTAGTAGAGCTAAGATCTTCTGGCTGTTGTCTTGTTCCTAACTCAAGTTACTTTGCTAAAATGGCTCTGCCCATTCTTCACCTATAAAATCCTACTCATTCATTGTTTAAGGCACAATGTATATACAATAAAGGACAAAAATCTTATGTAAAATTAATCTGTCCCAATCCCATAGTCAGAGCAAATCACTCTTTATTCATTTATAAGTATATTGCTTGTACCTCTATTTAACATTCACTTAATTTTGACTTTTACTGGCCTCCTATATAATCATCTCTCTGCTCACCAGACTTGGAGAGTAGGGGCTGTCTAATTTGTTCTTCTAGCCGCCCTGCAACTAATACTGTGTTTGATACATAGCAGGTCTCAGTAAATGCTTGAAATTAGACAAATTCTTCTTAGTTCTGTCAGAATTAATTATAAATTCTTAATTCTTAGAGTTCTGTCAGATGATTTTGCTCCTAGTCCTAGCAGTATTACTCTTACTAACTATAACTTTGGACCAGTTTTAATTCTTCTAATTCCTAACATAAAATGAAGCATGTTAGTGGCTTAGTATAGCCTGGCATATAATAAATCCTCAATATTTGTAGTAGTAGTAGTAGGGAAGAATTAAATTATAACTAGGACTAGGACTAGGAGCAAAGTCATCTGACAGAATTCTACTCCTGTGATCTTCCTGGTATACTACTTGTATTGTAGGAAGAACATTCTATGTCGTACATTCATTCATTTGACCTTCATTCAGTGTATGTCTATAGGGCTCCTGGTATGTGCCAGGGACAGTGCCAGGCACTGGGAGTACAGTGGGGACACAGTCAGGTCCTTGCCCTCTGGGGTTACAGTCCAGGAGGAGAAGCCAGAGTAGATTGGAAGGAAGCAAGGCGGACTGACTTTCCCTTCCTCCAGATCCTGGTTGAGCTCTTTTAGATATCAGCACTGTCTCTGTCTCTAGCGGAGTCTATGCCTGAGAGACAGAAATAAGTATAGATGAAAATAACTACAGTGCTGAATGAATTTTTATTAAACATGTGTGCACTTCACTGTATGTAAGTTATATCTCAATTTAAAAAATTAAAGGAAGCAGGAAAAAAATAATAGAGGCTTCTGCCTAGTACCCATTCAGTTTGAAATGCATGATGCCAATGAGGACAGTATGTTTAGAAACTATCAAGGAAATTACTGAAGCTGACCAAGGTGTAGGGAGTCAAGATGAGGAGGGCAAAAATGGGAATTCTGAGAAAAGAATCAAATCTGAGGAATATTTTGAAGGAAGAAAGGCAGCGTACTGGTTAACTACTCAGCATAATGGTAACCAAGCAGATTTAGTGCAAATCCCAGCTCCTCACCCTTCAGAACACTGCTGAACCTCTTTAAGCTTGTTTCCTCATCAGTAAAATGTGGATGATAATAGCACCCCTTTCCTAGCATAAAATGAAGAATGTTAATGGTTTAGTATAACCTGGCATGTAAAAATCCTCAGTATTTGTAGTAGTGGTAGGGAAGAATTAAAAAGACTTATTATTCTTTGAAATTTGCTCTCTACTTGTTAAAATCGTACTTTGAAAGTTATCACTGTTGTGAAATTTAACATATATACATAATAAAAATGTATTAAAAATAAAATAAAAAGCACATAGTCTAAAAACATATATATTATATAAAGTGTTAGCATATTGGATCTGGACACCAAGGAGAAAGAAGAATTAAAAAGAATGCTGAAAACATAGAAAAATAGGGTCTTGCAGAGTCCTGGGTTTGGTTCACAGGACACACTTGTCTGGTCCAGGTATCTCGAAGGAAGAAGCAGGGTAGCATATGTATTCCAGATCTTCCCAGAAGGCTTCATATCATCTCACTTTATATTGATCTTCCCTTTGAGTCTGAATCCACAGCCTACAAAAGGCTATAGGAATTGGGTTGTTTTTTCCCCAAATCAGTAGTTTTCATCTATCTGAGAAAAGATTTTCTTGGCAATTGAGTCAAAATTAAAAAGAACATTTTCACATCACCATTTTCACAACCCAAATCCACCTTAGAGTAATAGCTTAAGTTTTGACACTCCTCTCCAGGTGAAATGCTTCCATTGTAATAGATTCCATTAAATGCTTCTTCATGTTGAGGAGAAATGGTAAAAAAAAAAAAAAAAAAAGAATGCTGAGGTTCCCATCCTGGGAGGTGTGGTCATTAATGGAGCTAGGAATGGTAGGAAGAGCTTTTTGATTGGCAGTCATCGGTAACTTTATTTGGAGTAACTCATCAAGCGTTCACTAAATGCACAGAAGTCTATATAATTCTAAGAGCCAGAGTTATACTAAGCTGTTGAGAGAACAGAATGGTAGGACCCAATCTAAAGACGTAGAAAAGATGATGGATGCATATGATCTCGAAAGCTGAGTAAGGTCTGAGATGAAGAAAAGTGGGAAGGGCATTCCAGATAGAGGGATAAATGTGAGCACAGGCACGAGGTGAGGTGCAGCATAGTGAACATGCTATTTTTGCCTTTCTAAGTCATAGAAAACAAGACGGTGAGGAGTGGAAAACGGAGCTGGAGAAAAAGGCAGTAGCCACACTGGGGTCACTCCCCACTGGCCTCCCATACTACTGGGCTGCTCCAGCCCCTTCTGCCTTGAGCTAGGGATAGCAGAGCTACCCAACACTGTGCACGCAGGAGGTGCGGGCATCCTCAGCCCCAGGCCCTTTCACCCTTTTATTGATGAGCCTGACAGATCCTGTTTTTCAAGCTTGCCCCACAGGAACAGCTGGATTAGAGTGTTTGGAAAAGGGTGGGTAAGGTTTCCTGATTGTGCCCTGGCTGAGAATTTTTTTCCCCTCCCCTGATCTTTGGGCTGGAACACTCCCTGAGGAGGCAGGGGTATGACCCGTCCCACCCACCAGTGGTCATGATTCATTCATCCAGTAAGCCTTTGATAAGCATCTGCTTTGAGTATAGCACTGTGATAGGTACTCAGAAAACTGTGAGATATCTTGTCCTGCCAATTGGAAAGTCACTGCAAAAACATTTGAGAAGTTAAATAGCAGAAAACAAACACCCAAGAGAATGTCACAAGGTACAGGAGCTGTAGTAATAACAATAGCTAACTTATATTGACCATAAAGAAAGGGCTGAACCAGGCTCTGGGCTAAATATTATACTTGTGGCTTATTTAATCCTTACAACAACCCTAATAAGATGGTCTTATTTTGCAATGAGGAAATTGTATACAGGAAGGGGAAGTGACTTGCCCAAATTTAAAGAGCAAATGGGTGGTAGAACCAGGATTCAAATCCAGGCAGTCTGCTTCCAGTGTCCCCTCTATAAGCACTACGTATGCTGACACTCAGCTAAGCCCTTTAGAGAAATGCTATGATTTTAGAGAAGGGAGAAATTACTATGGCTTGGGGGCATCAGCAAAGATTCTCTGGAGAAGGTGGGACATGATCTGGACCTTGAAACGTGGGTAAAATTGGCATAAGAAGAAAGAAGGGGCAGATGTTCAATTTAATTACCTGTCACTTTCAAATCATCACTTTTTCAGCCTGGAAAGGCAAATCTAAAAGGAACCCTAAAGATCATTGAGCCCAGTGGGTATCAAACTTTTTTCAGGTGTGGACATTTTTCTTTAAATGAAACAGACAAGCAGAGCTCTTCCCCCTTCAGAAAGCAGGCCTCAACACACCCCTAAATTCCCAGAAGGCCCTGAAGAGCTCAGCTGAAAACCCCTGATCAAGTTCTGTGTCTTAAGGCCTCTCATCTTTGATTCTGGAGGAGGTGGAAGCAGTGGCTTCCAAAGGACAGGAATTAAGGGGACCTTTTAAACAGTGAGCAATCCGCTGCCTACCTCTTGTCTTATTTTCCCTCGTATCTTGCCTAAGATTGAATTGTTGGCAACTACAAATGAGCAACAGAGAGTGAGTGAAAGTAGTTTGGGCTTAGAACTGCTATAGAGGAAAATATGGGGAGTTATAGTCGGAGAGGGTCTTGAAGAAAAAGCTTAGTACTTTGGGACTTGAGAGTTAACCTAAAGCTTCCTTCCTTACGTCCTACATTACATTGTGGCCCCCAGGAAATATTAGTCAATTTTAGTCCTGAAGAGAGTCACCTGCAGGACCTTATAAGAGAAAGGGAGTGGTCAGCACCTTTCTCATTGTCACCTCTACCTTCCCTAGATATGTGCAGGTGAAATTTGTCTGTATTCGGACCCAGTCCAACAGGAAGAGACCACCAGAGACAGATATGTGCCCAGCATACTTGCTCCTGCAGTACAACGAGAAGCTAGATAGACTATTTATTAGTGAACTGAACACCAAGCATATACATGTTGACTCCAAAACTGCTGGTCCTGGAAGAGACACTGCTGCCAAAGTGCAGAAGACAACTTGCCTGCAGAAACCCCAGCCTATGTGTTCCACAACCAAGAAAAACCTTGATACGACTGAGAAGTTTCCAGTTGAACCATCATTTTGCCAAGGTAAGGTCCAGGTGCCCTCAAAGCCTGAGCAGGAAAGCATCACTCCTTCTGACCTGGCCAAGATAGCAAAGGTGATGAAGAACTTTCTCAAGGTAGATGAGGGTTCCATGGCCTCCCTCAGTGTGGGCAACAGCCAGGACCTAGACCGACTCAGTTTCCAGAGCAGCAAGATGGGCTATCTGTTCATCCGCTTCCCAGAGAATCTCCTGCTGCACCGGGTAGAGAATGCCCAGGGCCATATCCTCTATGCGTTTTTGGTGGAGAACAAGGAACGAGAGGGTCGAGTGGTACACTTTGCTGTGCTCAAGACCGAGACAGCTACATCTGTGGCCAAGATGCTGAGCATCTTCACAGAATTCAACTCTGATTGGCCTAAGGTCAAGGTGGTCTTTGTGGACCCATCCTTCCCTCACCGGGCCATCCTGCAGGAGATCTTCCCTGGTGCCCGCATCCTCCTTTCCATCTACCACACAACCCGACTCTTGGAGAAGAAGTTGCATCGTAGTTCAGCTGAGCCATCCTTTAAATGGCTCATGAAGGAAGCCCTGCGGAAGGCTGTGTTTGTCACTTCTGATGCCAGCCTGCAAAATCTCTCTCAGATGTCCCAAGCCCTACTAGATGAGGATCTCTTCAGCTTCCTACAGGCCCATTGGTTCTCCTGCGAGCTGCTATGGTATATGCATGTCAGGAAGGGCCTGCACGCGTGTAACACCTACATGGACAGCCTGGATGTTGTCAC
Organism: Choloepus didactylus; assembly: GCF_015220235.1. NCBI lineage: Eukaryota > Metazoa > Chordata > Mammalia > Pilosa > Megalonychidae > Choloepus > Choloepus didactylus. The sequence goes on from NC_051325.1 coordinate 49,471,210, forward strand.
CAGCAAAGTGTCAAGCCTTTTTCGAGAACAGCAGTCCCTGCTGGACTGCATCCTCAGCTTTGTGGACTACATAGACTTATTTAATACCAAAGGCTTAAAGAACTTGCCCACAGCTCCTCCCAAGTTAAAGCGGGCCCGGCCAGCAAGCAGCATGCTGCCAAGGTCCAAGAAGGCTTTTGGAATCTGTGGAGGGAGCCTCACCAAGCCTTCCTGGCTCCCTGTGGAAGCGACAAAGTCAGACTCACAGCAGCAGGTGCAGCCCTCCCAAAGTGGTATGCTAGACATCTTACACCAGTGTGGCTCCACGCTGGCCTATAAGCTGTGCCACAGTGAGTGGGAGGTGGTACAGAACTCCACCCACCTGGTGGAGGTAGCTGGCTCCTCAGTGGACGTGCAGCTGCTAGAGGACTCTCACCAGGTTAGCAAAGATGGCTGTAGCTGCAGCTGTTCCTTTCAACAGTGCTACCGCCTGCCATGCCGGCACATTTTGGCCCTGTTGCATACCAGCCAGCAGCCTGTGGGCGAAGCCATGGTGTGCCGCCGGTGGCAGAAGAGATACCAGCACCTCCTTGGACCCAATGGGGACACTGTTTTGGTCCCAAATGCAGGCCAGCCTGGGAAGCAAGGACAACAGGACATGATTCAGGACCTTAGCAGGGAGTTGGCGAACCTGCTAATGCAGAGTGAGGGGCCGGAGCTGGAGGAGCGCTTTTCCACCCTGCGCAAGATTGTGGACATCTGGGCTGACCCCTACCAGCTGCCCGAGCCCATTCAGCAGCCAGGAGACTTCGAGGATGTAGGCCAACTCCCTTTCCTCTGGGGAAAACCAGAGGAAGCGGAGGGCTCCCTCCTGCTGGAGCCGTGATTCATGATTGAAGCATTTGAGCTAGTGCACTGGGCCACAAACCCTTCTCCTTGGAAGTCTGAGAGCTCAAAGTGGGCAGGTCATATTGGGGTCAGCTTTTTATAACCAGTGTCTTCCTAGGGTGGGCTAGGAAGATGTTACGGTAGAAAGGAAAGGAATTCACTGTGTGTGTAACAACCCTTTTCTCTCCTACCTTTGGCAGTCTTCAGGAGTCTCATTCATTGTTCAAGGCCAAAGTTATTTCCATGCTGAAAGGTCATCCCTCCTCCCCCCACCCCCAAGATCAGATCCTATTCACTTTACAGAGATGAACACCTGCCCCAGGAGAAGGTGGGACAAAATGGGCCTGGCGAAAGGGCCTGTTTTCAGGGACAGAGGAAGAAGGGTGATCTTTGGCTGTTGCTGCTCTCTAAGAATCTCATCTGTCATTTGTATCTATTTTTATTTGTATTAAATAAAGGTTTTTTGTTTTTTGTTTTTTGTTTTTGTTTTTTTAAATAAAATCAAATAAGCAGGGGAAATGTATTCTACTTGAACAGGAAAGGAAGGGGGGAGTTGCATCTGGGGGGTGGATTGCCTATAGTAGGACTGCTGATTTTACTGTGAAGAAGTGGATGCTGGAGGTTAGATTTGTTAATTTTAAAGAAAAATGAGTATTATCAATGTAATGGGGTTATAGAGCCACTTAGAAACTGATGCCTCAAATTTCAAAGACTTAACCAATCTACCTCTTCACCCTCTCCCTACCAAGCAAGATTTCAGCATTGACTTCAGACTGCCCCATATTCTAGCAGGAATAGGCCAAATAAACTGGGAGGTTAGAAAACTGAATTCTAGACTTGACTGCTAGTAACTTGCTGGGTGTCTATGGAGAATTCCCTAATTTCTTTGGCTCCAATTTCCTCATCTAAAAATCAGCATGTTGGCTGATTCCAATCCTGAATTTCCCCTCTAGCTGTATTTAAACAGAACATTTTCATTGCAGCAATAAACACAATGACTTTTGTATTATTCCTAGTTGGCAGTCTCATATATATATATATATATATATATATATATATGTTATTTTACTGTGGATTCCCATTCATATCCTTTGTCCATTTTTCTGTTGGGTCATTATATATTAGTAAAGTAGGTCATTTTATTATACATGTTTTGGATATTTCTTTTCAGAATTCGTTGTTTGTCCTTTGACTTTGCTTTATTTCCTTTTCTTTTTTTCTAAAACGTTGATTGTGGTTACATATGTAAACATAGCATTTCCCATTTTAACCCCTTTCAAGTGTCCAATTCACTGCTATTCATTATTCACAACATTGTGCTACCATCACCACCATCCAGTTCCAAAACATTTCCATCACCTCAAACAGAAACTCAGTACCCATTAAGCAATAACATCCCATTCCCCACCTCCATCCCTACACCTGGTAACCTGTACTCTATTTTCTGTCTCTATGAATTTGCATATTCTAGTTATTTCATATAAGTGGAATCTTATAATTGTTCATTTGCATCTGGCGTATCTCACTCAACATGTCTTAAAGATTCATCTGTGTTATAGCATGGCTAGTTTGTTATCTTAATAACCTAAGCTTTCCAAAATTGTGGGAGGGCTTAACTAATATCTTCAGGGAAAAAGAGCTCAAACCGTGGCAGTCGTGGTTCTTGCACTAATTTACCATGACCTTAAGTCACAGCACCACTGTAGACCTGTTTCTCTGTAAAATACTGAAGGGGTTTAGGGCTGGCAACCCCAAATTCAGCTCTCTCAAGGGGATCTGGATTTTCTCAAGTCTGAGGACTGGGCCCCCTGTGCTTTGAGGGAAAGGCAGAATTTGAGACCTGGTCTCAGTTTCCCCATAAGGTAGAAGACACTGTACCGCTGCACATGCACTCTTTCCTAACCCCCTGAGACTTTGGGGTTGAAAAAAAAGATTTCCTTAAAACATTGCTATTTATTTTCATTTTCGGCCTTCGAGGGCGTTTCCACAGCAATGCACCCTTCCAGTCTTCTCCAAGACGTGGAGGGGCTCCCGAGTTGCAGCTCAGGGCCCAGACTCGCCTTGATGCAAGCATCCTCAGGTCTTGCTTGATTACCGCCAGCTGAGCCCCTCGTAACCCTGGTAACAGCGCCCGCCCACGAGGCTCCGGGCAACGATTGGTCCGTGGCACCAAAGACCAAAGCGAACTCCTCAGGCCATTGGCCCGAGTCACTGCTAAGCTGGCGCCGCGGTTGGTGAGCCTAGAGATCAGTTAGAGTCGGGGGCAGGGTCAAATGGGGAGAAATGGCGTCCGAGCCAGGCTGTGGGTGAGTGATTTCTGAAGCAGTGGAGGTGTGAAGGAACTGATCGCTGAGGTCAGCCGTGACACAGCTCCTGGCAGGGTTAGAGGCGAGAGGTCAAAGGCCGCGTCCCCTTTAAGTGCTGTGGAAAGCGGTCAGAATCTGGCGCCAAAGACTTGGCTTCCAGCTACTTACAGAGCAATAGCGGACAAGTTACGTAACCTCTCTGAGCCTCAGTTTCTCATCTGTAAAATGGGAGTAATAATCCGGTTTGAGGCCAAATATAGGGAACACTTAAAGAGAGCATTGCACATTGCAGTTAATAGAGGTTTTCACTTAGAAGTAGGAGAAGCTCTGGACATTTGTTCACGCCATTTTATGATTGAAGGGATTAAGGCTCAGAGTGTGTCACTGACTTGCTCAAGATGACACAGCAAGATTGGGGCAAATGCAGTTCTCTTGTATATACCAGGACCAAATGAGAGAATAAATGCCAAGAAGCAATTTGTAAATTGCTCTACAGTTCTATACAAATATTTTAAATGGTACTTAAAAAAAATATATTATATGCAATTCTGGCCTTCACACCCATTTAAAATCCCCTGGAGCCAGATCTTTTTTCTGGCTGGCTTCTCCTTATCATTTGGGTTTCAGCTCCAAGGTCACCCTCTTCTCCCCAGAGAGGCCTTCCCTGACCACCTTAGCTAAAATATGCCCCACTCTCCCAACTTACTCTCTGGCCTGTGACCCAGTTTTGTGGTCTTTGTAACATTCATTATCTGATATAGCCTGTTTATTTGTCCACACATTTATTGTATATCTTCCCCAGAACAGAGTAAGTGTTCAATTAATATTGTTTGGGTGAATAATTGAGGAGCCAACTCCCCACTGATTCCTTAAACCCCTTTTTTTCTCCATAGACCATTCTTTGGAACAAGATCTTAGAACTACAGTCCAGAGCCTCAAGCCTAAACTTAGTTGGAACTTGAGAGGCTGAGAGCCTTCTGGACAGCAGCCTCAAAAGGAGAGCACTTTGACCTCAGCATCTAGTCTTTCATCTCCCCCATGGCCTCAACAATACTGAATGAACTCCTGATTGAGGACCCAACCCCACCCATGCTGCTGTACCAGGTTAGCAAGACTGCCCAGTTGGTTACTCTCAACTACCAGAGCTGCTATATGCAGGAAGTGTTTGCCCGTTTCCCCGAAATCTTATTTATCCACCGGACCTATAACCCAAGGGGCAAGGTCTTATACACCTTCCTGGTAGATGGACCTCGGGTACAGCTGGAGGGTCACTTTGCCCGGGCAGTCTACTTCGCCATCCCTGCCAAGGAGGATGCTGAAGGCCTGGCCCAGATGTTCCAGGTGTTCAAGAAATTTAACCCAGCATGGGAGAGAGTTTGTACCATCCTGGTAGATCCTCACTTCCTCCCATTGCCCACCCTGGCCATGGAGTTCCCTGCAGCTGAGGTCCTGCTCTCAGCCTTCCACATCTGTAAGTTCCTCCAGGGCAAATTCTATCAACTGTCCCTCAAACGGCCAGTGGAGAGGCTGCTCCTGACCACCCTGCGGAACACAATGTGCTCAGCCACAGCAGGCAACCTGAAGAAGCTGTATACTCTCTTAAGCAACTGGATCCCCTCTACCCAGCTGTCTGAGCTCCATTTACACTGGCTGCTCTACGACCGCATCTGGTTGGCTCACCGCTGGAGAAGCCGAGCTGAGAGCAGCCGCTACTTCCAGGGCTTGGAGGTCATCACCCGTATCCTCAGCCAGTTCTTCAGCACCACCCCATCTGTGGAACCAAGCTTGGCCTCCCTGCTCCGATACATACAGCAGAACTCCGGAGACAGGGCAGGTTTCAGCCTGGGTCTGAGTCCCCAGAACAGTCTCACTCCCTCAAATGCCATCACCGAAAGCCCTAAAGTGGAGCAGTTGGTTGAAGCCCATATCCAGCACTCCCTCAATGCCATCTGCACAGGGCCAGCAGCCCAGCTCTGCCTGGGCGAGCTTGCTGTGGTCCAGAAATCCATGCACCTCATCGGCTCTGGCTCAGAAAAGGTGAACATACAGATCCTGGAGGACACCCACAGGGTACAGCCCCAGCCCCCTGCCACCTGCAGCTGCTACTTTAACCAGGCCTTCCACCTGCCCTGCCGCCACATCCTAGCCATGCTCAGTGCTCGCCATCAGGTGCTACAGCCCAACATGCTGCCAGCTCAGTGGAAAGCAGGCTCTGCTGCCAGTCTAGAGGGCATCCTGGGCAGCAGGTGGAGTGAGGCCTTGGATAAGCACCTGGCAGTGGCTTTCCTCACTGAGGAAGTGGGTCAGCTCTTACAGCATTGCAGCCAGGAGGAGTTTGAGCGGCGGTACAGCACCCTGCGGGAACTGGCCGACAGTTGGATTGGCCCTTATGAGCAGGTCCAACTCTGATTACTCTCAATGCCCAAATATGCTCATGCACTTGTACACACTTACTTCCACCCTTGCACACACACACACACACTCCCACAGCCCCTGTTGTATTTCCCTGGCCTTCCTTGCAGGAAAGGAAAGACAAAGCTCTTCTGCTTCACTACCTAGAATGTGTCTGGTTTCCCAAAGCAGGAGTCAGCAAGGTTTTTCTGTAAAGGGCCAGATACAAGTAATAAATATTTTAGGCTTTGCTGGCCACATACAGTCTTTGTCCTGCTTTTTTTTAAAACAATCTTTTCATAAGGTAAAAACCATTCTTAGTCTGTGGGCCTTACAAAAAATAGGCAATTTTTGCTCTGAGAGGTGGCAGTTGAGGGCTGGGGCTCGGAAAGTTTCCGGTCATGAGGTGGTTTACCTAACCCATCTGTCCTGAATAAGCAGGCCTAGGGGCCTTCCCGCAGAGGAAGAAGACTCTCAAGGAGGCAGCTCAGCCCCTCTCTGGCATTTTCTCTCCCTGCCCCATCCTGTGGTCATTAGAGTTAAATGTTGTACATTCCAGCATGTGTTTAGTTTTTTGTTTTGTAGAAGGCAGTGTGGGTAGCTGGTGGAAGGAATACAGGCTTTGGAGTTAGACATTGTATGTGAATCCTGGTTCCTTCCTTGCTTGATCTTTGAGTCCTAATTGCCTTTTTATTAGCTTTGGGACTTCAGGCAAGTCACCTCACGAAGTCTCAACTTGTTCATCTGTAAAAATGGGGATCCCCACAGGTTTGTTAGGGTTAAAGGAGAATGGGCATGGAATGGGCCTGACACCCAGTGGGTGCTCAGATAAATATTAGTTTTCCTTCTTTGCCTGAGGTCTCTGCCTGCCCTCAGCAGGCTGGGAGATTTAAGGCAAGAGAGAAATTCATTTTGCCTAAGACAGAACTGTGTACAAGAAATTTTGATTTGAGTCCCCAGAACAATATCTAGTATCTGGAGAAACTTCCTGGGGTCTGGGCCCCAGTGAAGAACTGGTGTTTGTCAGAGTGGCTCAAACAACCACCCTATCCCCATCTCTGCCATAGACCCCCAACCTTGTCTGCCCAAAAACCATGCGGAGAAACCACCCATTGTGTCTGGTGCTATTTCATCTGGCTACAAGCAGGAGCCAGGAGGCTGGCTCCTCCTGGATCTCACTAGGGCCACCTGCCCGGAGGCAGTGTGCGCAAGCGCCTGCTCCCACCACGCCCCTTCCACAGCCCCCTCTGGCTCCGGATGGGCCATCATGAAAGCTTGAGCAGCCCGGATCAGGTCTTCTTCCCGCAGGCCTGGGACAGGCACGGTGGGGATGCCAGCAATCATCATGGCCAGGGTGAGAATGCAGATGTCGGGCTGGGAGCTGGTCTCTTTCCCCCCTGCCTCAGGGGGCATCTGCAGCACCCCTGGTGACAGCCCACACAGCAGCAGGGACCCAGGCCTGCTGGGGGCCCCCAGCTGGGGAGCTCTGCCTCTGGAGCAGCCGTCCTCCCATCCCAAGCTCTCCGGCTGCCTCAAGTGGGGTAATTTGTGGCAGTATCGGCCGTACTTCTTCCGACACAGCGTCTCCCAGCTAGCCCCACCGGGGTAGCCCCTGGCTTCTGGCATTGCCAGGACTGGACTCCAGGCCTGGGCAGCAGGTACCAGCTGCTCAGCTTTCTGGCTCAGTGGGCCTAGTCCACCAGGGGCCACCACCACTGGCTCTGCAGGGCTATAGAGGCCAAGGGACGAGCCTGGAGAAGCAGCCCCACCTGCAGAGACAGGAATGAGATGCAGTGTTATTCTTGGCCTCCTTGAGGAGGCCCTGAAGGGCAGGGCAGAGTGGCAGACCATTGGGACCAGAAACAAGACTAGCCCAGGGGCGCTGCCTGGAAGTTGGGGACTAGGTGTCGTTCATATTCATATCCCCAGTGCTCAACACTGATAGAGAGGTGTTTGTTGAATGAAGGAATGAGCAAGTGGGCAGTTAGTGGCACAGACTTTTGGAATGGCTTTTCTTCTAAGAGAATTGACTCCAGGGTCATCCCAAAAACACCCAGCAGAATCTCCACCTCTCCAGAGCCAGAAGGCGGCATCTCAGGGAAAGCTGCAGTAACCCCTCCAGTTTCAGTAGCCCCTTTCTCACCTTGGGTGGAAGCCAGAAGACTCAAATGAGTTTGCGGAGACATGAAGTAGGACATGGCCACCCCAAGGCCCCTGGTTGTGAGGGAACGGTCGTCTGCCTCCTTTCCTACTCTTTCCACCCTTCTAGAACTTTGCCTCACAGTCCCTCCCCTTTACACCTAGAACCCACCTCACAGCACTGACTTGTTCATTATAGAACCTGTTATGACAATGGGATAGGGATAAAAGAGCACTGGGCCAGGAGCTGGGCATTCTAGGTTCTTGCCCTTACCTTGGGCAAGTCAAGCCCAAATTTTGTTCCTTGGTAGCCTTGTCTGTAAAGTGGGGCTGATGACTGTCCACTATCTCACCAGAAGTTATGAGGATTAAATGACCATTTGTATGGAAGCAAATGATCAGAGATTCAAGAACAGGAGTAGTGCTCTGTGCCCTGTCATGTGAGAGAAGGAGATTCATTTGTTTTCCGTGTGATCTTGGACAAATATGCTCCCATCTCTGGACCTCTATTTCCCACCCACAAAATGAAATAGTCTAGGGCACTGGTTCTCAGCCCAGGCTGCCCATTGTTCATCCTGAAACAATTAAATCAGAATCCCAGGGTCAAACCCTGGCATCAGGATTCTTCAGAGCTCCTCAGAGTGATTGCAACATATGCCAAGACTGAAAACCTGTTCTGGGGAAATACTTCTCAACCCTGACTGTACATTATAATCTCCAGGGGAACTTTAAAAAATAAAATATCTGGACTTAATCCTCTGATAAAACTGAATGAGAATCTCTGGAAATGCGATCCGGGGCTTCAATACTCTTTTAAGTATGCCAGGCTAAGAACCAAGGCTCCGGGTAAGCTCTCAACTGTGTTCTCTTGCTCTACCTGTTGACCTGCAGTAATCCTAAAGGAAGGGCCTCTTAAAGGCTGCAGGCGCAAGGACATCCTCCAGTGATCAGAGTGTCCGCATCGGCTGTGTTTATTTCTGGTCCTGGCTGGCAGCCGTGTGGCCAGCTCCAGACCAGCCACAGCTCTTGTGGCCCTGGGCCAGGATGGCATGGGACTTCACTCGTACTTGCAGATATCCTTCAGTCCTTTGGGCAGATGAAGCCCATCGATGGCCAGCCGGTGCACCACACTCCTCTGGATCACCAGGCGGCACAGAGTCTGCAGGGACGGCACTGTGAAAAGAAGGCTGTCAGACGCAAACTGAACTGGAAGGGGAGTCTGAGGTCTTGGTCCCCACTTTGCTGTTCACTTAGACAAGTCCCTGCTGCTCTCTGGGCCCAGCCTGCTTCATGAAGCTGCTGACATGGCTGAGATAACATGCTAACATGGCTGAGAACTCTCAACGCTGCAGCCCTCATTCCATTGCATCACTGAGCGCACTGCTTGGCCCACTCACCCAGCAGCTTCCAGGAGGCAGGGGTAGTGTCTGATTTACCTGTGCAACCCTAGCCTCCAGCACAGACCTGGCAGAGTGGGTTCCAGTTCACTGAATTCATGAAATGAGATCTTAGGTGTGAATCAAGGGCTTAACAGGACTCCAGCGAAGCTCTCAACCTGGCATCTGTGAAGCCTCTCCCAAATCGATGAGCATTTTTCTAATAGAACACCCAAGTCTCAAGAAGGGGGTTTAGAATCCCTGCCTACGTTAATACAGAAAACATCGTCAAAGCCAGAAAGGCCCTTGCAGGGCATCCTAATCAATCACATCCAAGATGGGTAAAATGAGGCCTAGCATGAGGGAGGGACTTGTCCAAGATCACAAGCAGAATTGGAATTAGAAGCTAGTTTCCCTGACTTCCCAACCAATGTTGGGCAGACCCAAAGCCAAGCTAGGTGGCTACGAAGTCCTGGTAGGTTTTTGTCCCCACATTAGGCCGGGAGGGGTCGCTGCCCAGGGGCGGGATACCTACAGCCATACTCGAGCTGCACCAGACGCACGCTCTTGGTGGAGGCGAACACGTCCACCACTGCGTAGAGGGGCTGGGTGGCTGGCAGCCCCCGAGCGCTAGGGCCCATGTCCTCGCCGTTGATGACGATGTGCATGTCGGCGGTGCCGTCGCGGCGGGGGCAGAAGAGAACGCCCAGGCGGCTGCGGCGCGCGGTCGGGGGCAGCACGTTCAACTCGTAGAGCTGGTCCAAGAGGTGGCTGTAGAGCCCAGGCCGGCTGCGGCCCACTAGGCGGTCCCGGGGAATGCGAAACTGCTCAATACACAGATAGGGTTCAGCCAGGAGGGCCGGGGGTCGGCTGAGTACCACTGCCTCCGTCTCCGGGCGGCCCTCTGGGGGCACCCGGTTGTGGTGGCGAGTGATGGCGAAGACCCAGGTGTGGCCGAGGCTGACCAGGTCGGGCAATGAGAACTCAGGCACCGCGGCCAGGCTGGCGGGGTCGAGCGCGGTCAGGCCGAGGCGCAGGTGCCCGCACCAGCCCAGCTCTTTCTCCTCGATCTCCACCAGGAAAACCTGGCCAGGGGCCAGCGGCTCGCGGCTGAAGCACACACCGTGGGCGAAGCTCTCCACGCGGGTGGCCCGCGTCCCCGAGGAATCCACGCGGATGTTGGCACCGTGCACCCGGTGGAAGCGGGTGGGAGGGGGCTCCAGGCATGCGGGTCTCCAGGGCGCACCCAATCCCGCGGGGTCAGAAGGAGCAGCCATCTCCCGGCCCGGAGGCGGGCCGGCGGATGCCGGGGGCTATTTTGGGCAGCGGGCTCAGAGGATGACCGCGGGGGCACCATGTAAGGTATTTCCCTCCTGACTCCTTTGCCCGAGGCTCTGCCCGGGGGTCCTAGCGCCGCCTGCTCAGCCATTCAGCCAAGAACCGGCCCCGGGAGGCTGGGGAAACCTGGGCCCCCACACTCGGGTTATCTAATCGCGGGCGCCCGAGGTACGACCCGCGAGGTCCGCAGACTCTAACCTGACGTGGACCGCCACTGTCCCTCCTCTCCACCCCCACCCCTCACCAGACCCGCAGAGACCAACCAAGGGGCCAGGAAAATTGTCACATGAAGCCGGGATTCACGTGACTCGGAGTACACGTGATCTCCAGTCGCCCGGCACCTCCGGGAGAGTAAGGACGCAGGGGACCAGTCTCTGGACACCTCCTGGAGAGTAAGGACGCGGGGAAGCAGAGGTAAAAACTTCGATGGCTGGAAGGGGTCTCCGAGCCCCAGTCCGTGTGCGGAGCAGGAGGCTCGGCCGGCGGGAGCGCGGGCTTCTCTTGCGGGTGCACCGCCATCTCCTCCCCAGGGGCCGCTGCACCCAGGCGCCGGGGAGTCGACGGAGCGGGTAAACAGGGGGCATCCGCTGCTTCTTCCTGCAGATGGTTCGCGCCACGCCGCCGCCACTGCTCCTATTGTTGCTGCTTCTCTCCCAGGAGCCCCGAAGCAAGGCAGCCCCCAAGCAGGACGAGATCCAGTGCCTCCCTGGGCTGGCCAAGCAGCCGTCTTTCAACCAGTACTCCGGCTACCTCAGAGGCTCCGGCTCCAAACGCCTGCATTACTGGTCTGCGGCCCTGCCTCCCAGGCGGGGTTGGGACTGGTGCGGGGCGTAGCACTGGGGTGCCCCACCGGGGGATGTGACTGGCGGGGGGTGGGGTTCTGAAGGCCCCTAAGGGCACCTGGGAGCAGGGAGGGCTTGAAGGAGCCCTCCACTTGTGCTGATCCTGCCCTGACTCCCCTCCTAGGTTTGTGGAGTCCCAGAAGAACCCCGAGGAAAGCCCTGTGGTGCTTTGGCTCAACGGGGGTCCGGGATGCAGCTCCCTGGATGGCTTGCTCACAGAGCACGGCCCCTTCCTGGTGAGTGGAAAGCAGTGGCCTCCTCCAATAACCCGGGAAAGGGAGAGGGAGGAGGCAGTTCTCAAAGGAAAAAGTTAGGGAAGAGGGAGAAAAGGACTGTGATTTTCCAAACTTTTTCCTTCTTCCTGAGCCTCAGCTTCTTCATCTGTACTGTTGATCTGACTTGGTACCTTTCAGGGCTTTTCCTCTTATGTGACATGCCCAGCAGGGTGCCCCTTGCCCTCCATCCAGGTGGCCCTTGGGACTTAGTCATCTCTTTCCTCCCCAGGTCCAGCCAGATGGCATCACCCTGGAGTACAACCCCTATTCTTGGAACCTGGTACAGCTGGGGCTGTGGGTCCTGTGGGGGTCTCTGAGGCCTTGGACATGGTGGGGAACATCTTCAGCTCGTTTCCTCCTCCTTCCAGGTTGCCAATATGTTATACCTCGAATCCCCAGCTGGGGTGGGCTTCTCCTACTCAGATGACAAGTATTATGTGACCAACGACACTGAGGTGGGTCAGGGCCTGCCCACCTCCCCAGCTCTCTAAAGGTAGCAATATGGTGTCATCTGGCTCTGCCAAAAGCTGTGTGGCGTGGTTTTAGCCAAGTCACTTCCTCTTTTACAAACAGAAGAGGTTGGTGTCATTATCTCCAGGGTTCTTTCCAGATCAAATACCAAAGTCTCCAGATTCTCTCCAACCTTCCATCTCCAGGTCGCCCAGAACAATTTTGAGGCTCTCCAAGATTTCTTCCGCCTCTTCCCAGAGTACAGGGACAATGAACTTTTCCTTACGGGCGAGAGCTACGCCGGCATCTACATCCCCACCCTGGCCGTGCTGGTCATGCAGGACCCCAGTATGAACCTGCAGGTGCAGCGCCGCTGTGGGAGGGAATGGTGGCATCTGTGGTCCCAGCCTTGTGGTTAGCAGGATCAAAAGGTCAACTTCCCCATAGCATCTCTTTCGTAGCATCCCTGCCACTAGCTGGCTATCCCTGCTCGTGTGCCTCCCTCTGCTACCTGTCAAGCCACCAGCTCTGCTTACATTGACTGGTGACCCCCACCCACCCACCGCCACAAACCATCCTGGGTTTCAGCTTCCAGATTGCTCGAGGTCTGGGTGGAGGTCATGGGAGGCTCCACCTCTTCTTCCTCCTCTCCGTCCAAATGAGCTGATGCCCTTGGATATTTCACAGGGACTTGCTGTGGGCAATGGACTCTCCTCCTATGAGCAGAATGACAACTCCCTGGTCTATTTTGCCTACTACCATGGTCTCCTGGGGAACAGGTATTGAGAAAGGGCAGTTGGGCAATCTCTAGGGTGTGGTGGATCATGAGTCTGTCCCCAAGGCACATGATATCCCAGGGCTTTGCCCTGGTTTGTGAGTTGAAGGTGGGCATGGGGTTTCTGGAAGGGTTTGGTACTCAAAGGCCAATAAGAGAAATCAGAATTTAAAGGAACTGTCTAGGGCTGGCTGGGGTTTGGTGACCTACCAAGGTGTGATGTATTTCCTAGTCCCCTGGGGTCAGGTCCTGATTGAGTGTTGGGTGGAGGAAGTAGGGTGTTCACCCTCTCTGCCCACCACATGGGCCTAAGCACTTTTTATTCTGATCTTCTCTAGGCTCTGGTCTTCACTCCAGACCCACTGCTGCCCTCAAAACAAGTGTAACTTCTATGACAACAAAGACCCAGAATGTGTGACTAGTGTGAGGTTCTGCCCCCACCCTCTGTCATCCTTGTCACCCCTACCTGGGAAAGGGACCACATCCTCATTGCTTTCATATCCGGTACCTCTCTGGGGCAAGTGTGTGTTCCCACCTCCAGCACCTCCTGTTGCTTTCTGGGATACTCCTATAATCCCTACATGGGAGAAAGGACTTCACATTTATGAGACATGTCCTGGGTGCCAGGCACTGTGCTGAACTATGTGTAGATGATTTCAACTTTGAGATTTCATTCAAGTGAGATGTACTATCCATATTGTCCAGATAAGGAAACTGAAGCCAAGAATGTTGAAGTCACTGTGCCGGAGGCCTCAGTGCTGGGAAGTAGTGGGGCTGGGGTTTGGACCCAGGCCTGGCAGATTCCTCCCCTGAGCCTATTTCCCTACCTGTGAAAAAAATGTGGGAAGGGTGATGGCAATGGGTGAAGTGGGGGAGCCAGGAATCTGGGGAACAAGTTGGTAAGGTAGTGGAGAGGCCAGTGGCTCGGTGTGTCATTGCAGCTTCAGGAAGTGTCCCGCATCGTGGCGAACTCCGGCCTCAACATCTACAACCTCTACGCCCCGTGTGCCGGGGGGGTGCCTGGCCATTTAAGGTAGGCCCTGCTGGGCGCCCCTCGGGCCGACTCCAGCCTCATCTAGAGGCTCAGACACGCACCTCCCATCTCATCTGCAGGTATGAGAAGGACTCGATTGTGAGCCAGGACTTGGGCAACATCTTCACTCGCCTGCCACTCAAGCGGGTGTGGCATCAGGTGTGTGTAAAGGCAGGGGCTCCCTCCTGGCAGGGCAGAGCAGGGACCCAAAGCCCTAACCCTCTGTCTGTGCCCCCAGGTGCTGCTGCGTTCTGGGGCTAGGGTGCGCTTGGACCCCCCCTGCACCAACACCACAGCCCCCTCTACCTACCTCAACAACCCTTACGTGCGCAAGGCCCTCCACATCCCCGAGCAGCTGCCCAGCTGGGAAATGTGCAAGTGAGGTTTCCTGACCGCTCGTGGTCTGGGGGTGGTGGGCCGTTGAGGATGGTGGGTGTCAGGTTCCCAGGGATCATCCTCTGGCTGGTTAGGAGGGGCACTAGGGGCATTCTGTGGCAATCAGTGGTTGTACAGGGTGTTTAACATCCCCAACCCTGAGTGGATTGACATTCAGCCGATTCATTCTGAAATGGCCACACTGGTTGTTAAAATATCAATTATTCCCATGTTGTTCAGTAAATAGACACTGTCCCAATGCCCTCTAACTCCCAGCCCAACATCATGCCCAGCTGCCCAGGCTCCCTATGATCCCAGCAAATGAAGGGGTGATGCCCGGCACAGCAGGGGCCCACTCAGGTCCATTCTGATTGGTCACTGCCCACACTCTACCATTATTGCTGTAGGTTTTGCACCTGCTGGCCCCTAAGCACTGTCAGATGTATCCCAATCATTGTGACAACAAAAAAAAATGTTCTACATATTTCCAAATGGGGGTGGGTTAGGGATCTCTAAATTCCAGCTCCTGGTCCAGGTAAGTCCTAGAGAGATGACGTGCCTGAGGAGGGGACTGAAACCTAGCTGCCTGCTTCCTGGGCTGGAGTTTGGGGATGGGAGAGAAAGTCCCATCTAACTCTTCCCCCCTCTCTGGTCTTCCTGTTCATGCCCATGTGCTCCTCACAGCTTCCTGGTGAATATGCAATACCGCCGTCTCTACCAAACTATGAACTCCCAGTACCTTAAGCTGCTCAGCTCACAGGTGAGTGGAGGCAGCACAGCTGAATCCACCATCAGCCTCAGGATCTTGGAGAAAGGGCAGGGCCAGGGCTCCTTTAGACACAGCTCCCCTTGGGACAGATGGGGAAGCAGAGACTCCAAGAGATGAAGTCACTTGCCTGAGGGCCTGTGGTTGGCAGGGCCAGGATGTGAACCCAGGTCTGCCCCCACCATGTGACCCTGGGCAAGTCTGGTAACTATCTTGAGCCTCCATTTCCTCGTCTGTAAAGTGGGCGTAATCATGGTACCTACCTTTGTAGATAAAGCTTTTAGTAGAGCACTAGCCACGTGATAAGCAGCCAGAAAACAATAATTTTCTGCTTCATGCTATTTAGCTGGGCCCCTTGAACCCCTGGGAGGTAGGGGTTGAACCAAGGTGGGCCCTGGGATTGCTCCAGACTGCCCATTTGTCCCCGTCCTGGTTCAGAGGTACCGGATCCTGCTGTACAATGGAGATGTGGACATGGCCTGCAATTTCATGGGGGATGAGTGGTTTGTGGATTCCCTCAACCAGAAGGTAAGGCAGCATAACCTGGCCTCGGGGTCAGGCTGCAGGAGGGAGAGGGGTTGGGTATCTGGCCGACAGGGAGGGCAAACCTAGAGAGCAGTCTCCGGCCCCAAGCTCTCGCTGCCAGCTGTGGGCAGGGACAACGGGGTTGCTACAGGCTGATAAGAGCCTTTTGGGTGGGGCAGATGGAGGTACAGCGCAGACCCTGGTTGGTGGACTACGGGGAGAGCGGGGAGCAGATTGCTGGCTTCGTGAAGGAGTTCTCCCACTTTGCCTTTCTCACCGTCAAGGTAGGGCATGGGCCTGCTGCGGGCTAGCTGCGGAGGGAGCGGATGGGGCAGGAACACACCCACCCATCTTTTCCTTCCTGCTTCCTTCTATGCTGGGCGACCATCTGGCCCCTGTGAGGGCAACCTTGGCTGGGGGGCGGGGGTAGGTCAGGGGGCCAGAGTACCAGGGCCTGGGGAAGGGTTGGGGGGAGAAGAAAGTTCATGGGCTTAGAGGATCCAGTGGGATGAAGGAGGAGTCCATGGAAAAGGGGTTTCAGGGGGAGGGCACAGTGGGGGACAGAATCTCCACAAAGCTTTGCTCCTCAGGGCGCTGGACACATGGTCCCCACCGACAAGCCCCGGGCTGCTCTCACCATGTTCTCCCGCTTCCTGAACAAGGAGCCTTACTGATGAGCGTGGGACCAGCACCCCCACAGCCAGACCCAGCACCTCCCAGTCTCTCTCAGCCTCTCCTGCTAGGAGGGAGGCCTTGCTTTATGCACAACGTCCCTGCGGGACAGGTCCCTGCCTCCAGAGCTGGCCCACACCATCCCACAGCTCCATGTGCCTCACACCAGGCACCAGTGCCTCCCGCAGACAGCCTAGGGGTGAGTTAGCACTTTATTCCTGCCACAGTTCCTGCCTGGGGTGGGGCCTGGCCCCCTCCCCTGCTTAAGGAATGCCCCTCTTGATGCACTGATCCCACCCCAGGAACCCAGCTGGGCTCTGGATGGCCCATGGGGGAGCGGGGTGGGTGGACTAATTCTGGATTGAGTGTGATTATGGAATTAAATCAGGTACAGCTTAAAATCCTGTCTTCTCTGTGGCACTGGGGGTTAGAGAGGGATGTTGCAGCATGTGCATGGGGCAGAGGGAGGGGCTGCGAGGGGCTGGAGTCCTAAATGTCAGTTCCCGGGATGGGGGCTCAGGGCTCAGGCAGCTGTCATGGAGGGTGGCGGAGCACTGGATGCCTGGGGGTCCCTGGCATAAGCAGGATGGTTCTTCTCAATCACCTCTCGCAGTCCTTTGACAAAGTGGAGGTCAGCCCCGATGGTGAGGAAGCCCTGTGCAGGGGGCAGAGAGGAGGGTCTCATTTATTTATTCAATTATGGAGCCCAGAATTTAAGAGATAGAGACCAGAATACTTGGCTTTGAAGATTCCCATTCTAGGAGAAAGACAGAACAGCAAAGGAGTTCTTATAACTCTGTGTGAAGGGCATTAAGAGAGAGACTGTGGGAACACAGCCTGTAGGGATCAAGGAGGGCTTCCTGGAGGAAGTGATTGCTTGGCTGAGAACTGAAAGATTAGTAGGAGCTGGGGATGGAATCAGGAAAGGGTGTTCCAAGGGACAAGGCATGGCCCGTGCAAAGAGCTGGAGGAGTCTGGTGTAAGATTAAAATGGGAGAGGGCAACCGATAAGGGAATGCTCTGCCCTCCATCTTCATCATGCCCCCACTCACCGCATGGTTCGTCACCACCTCACGCACAAAGCTCATACCCTCAGGTAGTGGGATCTGCACCCCGCGCCGGGTCCGCTCTGTAGGTGGGAGCAGCTGGTTCAGTCTGGGCCTGCCCAGCCCAGCACTCCCTCCCTCCTCCCTCTCACACCCCCCCAACCCTACCATTGAGCATGGGCATCACGGCAATCTGCAGCATGGTCTTCAGAGGGGCCTGCAGCGGAATCAACTAGAAGGGAAGAGTGAGGTCAGAGCAGCGAGTGGGTCGCAGGCTTGCCCTATTTCCCACCCCTGAGCCCCGGCCCGGCCCACCCACCAGTCCCAACTCACTGCCAGTGACTCAAACGCAGACTGGTTTGAGTAGATTCGGAACCTGCAGGAGCGGAAAGCAGGTGGTAGGCCAAGCCCTGGAAGCCTTCCCGTCTCGGGCCTCCCAGGCCTAGCCGCCAGAGGCCCCTGAGGCACAACCCTACACATCTTTCCAGGTGGCTGTCCCACTTTCCAGGTGCGTACCCTTGGATGAGTCATTTCTCTCTTTGGGCCTCCTTTTCTCCAAGTCTGCTACTTATTATTTTTTTAGCTACCATTTATTTGTCTAGCACTTCCTATATGTCAGACATATTTGTATTTAACAAAACTTACAGTACTTACTCCCCTACCAGATACTAAGAACATTACAAAAGTTTATTATTATCTTAAATATTTTTAAATATCAACTGATATAATCCTCATGACAACACTAAGAGGTTGTACCATTAAGAGCTGACTGAGCCTTAGAAATGAGGAAAATAAAGCCCAGAGAGGTTAAATAATTTGCCTAAGGTCACAGTTTGTAAGGGGCAGAACCAGCCTCTAGAACAGAAGCTCTTAACCACTATCCTGCATTATCTCATTTGACCTCCCAGAGAATGTTCTGTATCTGTGCTGTCCAACATGGTAGCCACTAGCTACCTGTGTTTAACTGAGGATGAACAAGAGGCTGAGAAGATAAAGTGACGTGCCTCAAGGTCACAAAGCAAAGATGTGCTGAGGTTTCTGCCAAAACCCATGTTCTTTGCTGTTCTGGTTCCCAGACACCAGCTCTGTGACTGGGTGTGTCATTTAACCCCAGCTCTAAGACCTGCGCTTTATATGTACTGACAAAGCCCCAGCTCTTCCCCGGCTTATAGGGATGAGGCAATTGCGGCCCCTCAGCTGTCGGGCAGGTGTGACTGGGGGGTGGGCTGCCTACTTGCGCAGGTCCAGCTGCGTGCGCAGCGCCTTCCCCTGGAGTGCCATCTTGGCGCCGAGACGGGCGTCCTGTGGGAAAGTGGGGAGGGAGTTGTGTTACTGACCAGAGGGGTCCATAGCCTGCTTCTCCCTGACCCACTGCAGCCCCCGCTCTGGTGCCCGCACCATAATCATGCTGGACAGCTGGACCTCGGGCTGGTTGGGCGGGACCAGGGCGATGGTGACGCTGGCAGTGACGTAGATGGTGGTGCCCGAGGGCTTGATGGTACAGCGCGGCGGCGCCGTGACCCGCAGCTCCAGCTTCAGCGGGGAGTCGATCACCGCCGGGCTCTGGGGCAGGGCAGGGCAGGGCAGGGAGGGTGGGTGAGCTCCCGGGATCAGATCCCTTCCAGCCTGAGCCTGTGCCCTCAGGGAGCCCAGATCCTGGCAAATATGCCGACTGGTCTAGCTTCCAAGACCCCTAGCTCTGCATCCAGCTTCTTTGCCTTTGCCCACACTGTAGACCTTCTAGCAAGGTCTCCTTCTCTTTCTGCTTTTCTAAATTCTCACCATTCAAGATTCATCTCCAATCCCGGGACCCCTTCTTTCAATTAAATACCCTCAGCCCACCCTTATCTGTCCTGTCTCTAAACTGCTGTGCTTTTTCTTCTATAGATGATAGCCTAATAGCTAATGTTGAGCAAGTGCTTCCTCTTCTAGATGTGATTCTAGCCATTTCACATGTGTTAGCTCATCTAAACCTCACAACAGCCCTGTGAGGCAGGGACTGTTATCCCCATTTTATAGCCGGGGAAACTGAGGCACAGAGGTTAAGGAACTTGTCCTAGGTTAAGGCACTTATTAAGCTGCAAAGCTGGGATTTGAACCCAGGCAGTCTGGAAACAGAGTCCATGTTCTTAACCACCTGGCAATGTTTGATGATGATGGTGGTGGTGATGATGGCAATAATAATAGTAGCTAGTGGTTAGTGGGTACTTTGTGCCAGCTGCTGCTGCTGTAATGCCATTACACGTATGAATTCATTTAATCCTCATTATACCCCTGTGAGACTGTATAGTGTAGAGAAGAAAGCCGGTGTGATCTGGAATCACAGATTCAAATTCAGGTTCAAGTTCCAGCCCTATCACTTGCAAAACTGAACCTAGACAAGTCCTTTAACCCTTTACTATAAAAAATATTTCTTTTAAAAATTTTAATTACACCCCCCTGTATTACACAAATAAAAATAAGTAAAAAGAATATATTCATCATCACTAAAGCCCCTTCGGTTGCAAAGCTTGGGTTCTCAGCCCATCCTCGGGACGGCTCTGTGAAGAAGACAGGGCAGGGAGTAGCATCCCTCCTTAGCCTACTAGGAAACAGGCTCTGCCAGGAGAGGGGCTCTGGGCTTGGGCAAGAGGCCGGGGTTTCTGTCTAGTCCATGGCCACTTCAGGGGGCCTCCGCCCACACCCCTCACTTGCCCCCTCATCTGATGTGCAGGTGGCGTGCCCCCCAGCTCTGGCCACATTCCTACCTCCTGCCCATGCTCACCAGCAGGACCAAGCTCCCAAAGAAGGTGGCCCGCAGCAGCACGTCCATGTTGTGGGGCACCTGGACAGGGAATTAGGGGTGAGGTGAGGTTATCACAAGCTCCATCACTGGCACCTCTTGCCCGCCCAGCCCCCCCCCGCCCCCACACACAGGCCCTGGTGTACCTTGTCCCCCACCAGTGACAGCCGCAGGACCCCCGCCCGGAAGTAACTCTCCATTGCAGAGTCGAAGAAGAACTCAGAGAAGGCCACATACACCATCCGCTCCTCCTCCTGCAGCTGGGGCTCCACTGCCTGGTTGGGCAGGCTCCAGTTCCCCACTACCAAGGGGAAGAAGGCTCCCTGGGGTAGGGGTGGGGGGTCAGGGTCAGGCTCAAGGTGGTACCCAGACAGACAACACATGTCTGCCAGGCCTGTGCTAGGCAACTGTAGGGAGCTGGTGGGGAGCCCAACCCAGTTGCTGCCCTTGGGGGCCTCACATGCACCTCTCAAAAGACTTCAAAAGGAGGGCAGCTGGAATGCTGCAAGAGAGCAGTCCCATCAGACTGGAGGAGAGAAATCAGGAAAGGTTTCACGGAGGAGGTGGTCACTGAGGGGGCCCTGAAAGCTGGATGGAAATAACAACTACCATTTAATAGTAATTATTATGTGTCAGGTACTATTTAAGCCCTTTATATAAGTTTACTTTTATCCACATAATAACCCTATGAGGTGGATTTTATTATTGTACTGTTTCCATTTACTTGCTTAAGGTCATGCCACTTCTAAGTGGCAGAGCCAGGATCTGAGCTGGAGTCTGTGCTCTGAAACCCTTTGCTACACTCCATCAGGAGGAGCTAAGCAGAGTGGTTCTAAGCAAGGACAGCCATCCTAGCTGTGTGACCTTGGGCAGGTGATCTTACCTCTCTGAGCCAGTCTCCCAATCCCTAAAACAGCTAAGATGTTACTACCTGACCCAGGGTTGTGAGAGGGTGAAATGAGGTTCTGGGCCTACAGCTTTGCGTCCAACTCCTTCAGGGAGACTGGGACAGGTAATGCAAGCAAAGGCCTTGAGCCTTGAGGTAGGAAGGGAGGGGCATATTTGGGGAAAGTGCAGCTGCAGAAAAATGGGATGAAGTTCAAAAGACGAGGCCATGCAAGTTTGACAAGGCTTGGATGCCAGAC
This sequence comes from Choloepus didactylus, assembly GCF_015220235.1. NCBI lineage: Eukaryota > Metazoa > Chordata > Mammalia > Pilosa > Megalonychidae > Choloepus > Choloepus didactylus. The sequence continues at coordinate 49,492,313 of NC_051325.1, forward strand.
AAGAAGCCAAAGCATTGTAAGAAATGGAGTGACTTCACCAGAGCTGGGCTTTAGAGAGATAAAAGCAGCCACTTGGGGGAGAAGAAGGGAGGAAGGAGCCTGATTGGGAGGTCAAAGGTCACACACGCCAGCCCCGACAGCTCACCCGGAAGTCCATGTCCAGGTTGCTGCTGGAGGCCACAGGGTCCTTGAGGAGGGAGTAGTCAATGCCAATGAACTCGTCCACAGGGCTGCGCACTGCAGGGAGGGGCCCGAGTCACTCAGAGCCGGGCCTCAGTTCCTCACCAGCCCGGTGGTGAGAACGGCACCTCCCTCCTAGGGTTGTTCTGAGGATCAAATTAGTGCCTGGTGTGTAGTGAGTGGTCAGTGATGTAAGCTGCTGTTACTACTACTACTAATACTACCACCACCACAGGTGTTTCATCAAATCACAGAACAAGATGGCAGAGCCCTTTCCCTGGTTGTTGGTCTCGCTTGCCTTTTTTCTTCCCTGGCTACGTGTGGGGTGTGCCTATAGTCGGCAGAGGTCCTGGCTTAGGAAAAGAGAATTCATGTTAACTGAGCACCTATTAAGTGCCAGGCGATGCACATACTGAGGACCTTGACTCATCCCTCAGCTTATCCTCCCAGCAACCCCTGGAGGGAGACATTACCAGCCCAGAGACAAAACCCAGGCTCAGAGAGAAGTGAGTACTCACCTAAGGCCACAAGCATGGTGGCAGCGGAGGCCACCTTTGAACCCAAGGCTGTTGGACAGCAGAGCTTGAAGGGGGCCTGGGCCCCCAGCCTTCTCCCCACCCCCATGCCAGGTCCAGGGCCTGGCCCTGAGTTCCTGGCCCCACCGGCTCCAACTCACCAGGCACTGTGTCCAGGAGAGAGTTGAGCAGGACTATCCCTGCATGGTGGAGCACAGGGCAGATCTGAGAGGTGGAGCCCAGAGTCAGGGCAGGGGAACAAAGAGGCTGCACCCACCCCCCAGCTCCCCTGCCCCGCCAACACCCACACCTGCTGGTTGAGGAGGAAGCGCATTCCTGAGATGATGAACGTGGAGAGGAATTCATACACCTTCCTGCGGGGAAAGGAGAGGCCAGCTGAGCCCAGACCCTGCCCCTCCCTCAACCCAGGTCTGGGAGAAATACTAGTGACCACAGGTGCTAGTGGTGGTGTGGCCGGAATTGCCAGCCCCTTCATGGAGGTTTTCCAAGACCTGGGCCCACATCTCTCCAGCCAGATTTTCAATACCTTCTCTCCTATCCCCTGTTCTCCTCCAGCCAAATGAATCTACCCACAGCTCCCTGAACCTGCTCTGAGCATTGCTACCTCCATATGCTTACGGATGCCCCCCTTTCCAACTGTATTTCCCCTTGTCCTGGTTCAGATGCCTCCTCCTCCAGGCAGTCTTCCCATATCACCCTTCTCTATACTTTTTTGGTTCCTCTCTCAGGGCCTTTATGACAAATGTTTGGTCCCTCCAGCTAGGCTCTGAGCTGCTTACTGAATCCTCAGGACCTGGCAGCCATTTTATTTACTGAATAAATACAAAGCTGACAGTGCCACCACCAGAAGATAAACCCATCTTCTCCCCCTCCTCTAGTCCATCTCTTCCAGAACCAGCACAAAGTCCCTTCTCAGCCCAGAACTTGTAACTATGTTCTTGTTGTTATTATTAATAAAGGCTTCCAATCACTGAGAACCCACCACACCTCCCACTCTGCACAACATAATCCTCACAATTACTCCTCTGAGTGGCTAGCACTTAGGTAAGCATTTATTACATGCCAGGAACTGTTCTGAATATTTTTACACATACTAACTCAAATTATCCTCACAATGACCTTAGAAAATAGGTTCTATTATCACCCCCATTTTACCAAGGAGGAAAATGAGGCACTGAGCTTCAGTGACTTGCCCTGGGTCACACAGCCAGCTAGTGGTGGAGCCAAGATGTGGAACCAGCTGGCCTGACTCAAGCCCATGCACTTGGCCTTGCACCAGGCAAGCGGGCTGTAGGGCTCAAGGCGGGTACATTGGGTTTGGGGAAAGGACTTACTTGAAGGTTCCCCCAAAGGCTGCGTGCATTCTGGAGACAAAGGCCTGGCAGGAGACGTTGGACACCTTCATCCGGCCAGTGGGATCCCGGGAGAGCTCCAGAGCGGTGCGGATGGACACGCCCTCGGCGGAGGCGTTGATATAGCCCCCATCATACCTGCCAAGGGAGGGGGCACTAATGCTCACCCCGGCTGGGGGCTTGACTGGGTCTCCCCCCGTCCATACATCATGATACCTCTTCTTAAGGGTTCGTTTCCCACAGTTTACCAGACAGCCCGCCAAACCCTCCCGTCAACTCTTGCGAAGTGGGTATGATTGTTCTCATTGCACAGATGAGGAAAGGGAGCCTCAGAAAGGCTAAGGGATTGCCCACAGCACCCCAGTCCTCCTGACCCTCCCTTTCCTCCTCTTCCTTGAGGGTGCCAGGTCCTCACAAGAACCAGTAGAGAAGCTGTCTCTGGAAGCGCAGCCCTAAGGAGGCGTTCGTGATTTGCAGCATCAGCTCCTGCTCCGGTTGGAAATGGAGCTCAGAGTATGTCAGCTGCAGCTCTGTGACCTTCACCCTGGGGTGGGGGTGGGATGTCATGGTCAGACCCAGGGCCAGGACCCCTTGACCGGCCTGGAGACCTGAGCCTGCCCACAGCCCCCAAGGCCATGAAGAGGGGACCTTGCACAAGCACCGGATTATCACTCCCTCTTCTTCAGTCCTGCCCTCGGGAAATTGGGGTTGGTGGAATGAAACCTTCCTCGGTTCCCCAAGGGTCAGAGATTAGCTTGTTATGATCCAGCCTTAAAGGTGATCTTCACCTTATCTCTTAGAAGTTGGGGTTGCTTGACCTTGGTCGTTTGACTTCGCCTCCATCATCTAAGCTCCGCCCCATCTCCCAATTTCCGGGTCCCCCACCACCCGGCTCCCATCCTAAACCAGACCCCTCTCTCATCCATTGGCCAAGTCCTTTGACCCGGCCTCTCTGGTGTGCCTTAGCCATGCCTCAACCCCTTTGGTCCTACTTTACTCCTAGCCCCACCTACATGTCCTAGACCACGCCTATCTGCTTGGTCTAGTTTAGGTCGGCGGGCTTGACCTTTATCTTCTGGGCTGCTCGGGTTTCTTAAGCCTGCCCCATCGATTTGGTCACGCCCCATTTCCCTCTGCCATCGGGTCTCCCGAGACACCGTACGTTTACCTAAGCCCCGCCCTGCGACGCGCAGGCCCCGCCTTCGCCCCAGGCTCTGCTCTGAACCCGAGGTCTGGCCCCTGGGGCGCCCACTCACTCAGAGATGTTGTAGTAGAACTGGCCCTCTCTGCCCCGCACGTCTGGGATGGTGATGGTCTCCAGCTCTTGCTCCAGAAAGCGCAGTCCTTCCTGCTTCACTGGGGCGGCAGCGAGACCCTTAGCGCCGCCACCCACGCCGAGGGGACCCCACCCCCGCCCGCTCCACCCGCCCGCGCGCCCTTACCCAGCTCCAGCGCCTTGGAGGTGATGCGAATCTTGCAGCCCGGGAGCTCGGCGTGAGCGCCTGCCAGCAGAGTCAGGAAGAGGGCCCCGAAGAGGGCCATGGCGCACGGGCCTGGGGATGGGGTGGGGTCGCTGGGGTCATCGGGCCGCTATAACTCACTCCTGCGACTTCCAACTAGAAAGGGGGCGGGCCCGGATCGTTCTTCGGGGGAACCTGGAATTGCTAATGTTGCCTCCATTTGGCAGATGGGGAAACTGAGGCTCAGAGAAGCAAAGCGACTAGAGCCCTAGCGCCCAGAGGATTTGGGGCAAGGAGGAGATGTCCCAGGTTCCCTCGTGCCCCAGCCTCGTGACGGGTTTGGACTTTCAGGGGACCAGCACCTCCCTCAACAACCTCCCGGTTCCTCTGGCAGAGGGCGCGCGCGGGCTTGCCCGTTGCCATGGCAGTGGCTGCACACGCATTCCTGGTGGGCGCTTGCAGTCTCCCAGGCCCCCGCGCCGAGGGAGGGATGGGGGCGGTCTCTCGGGGTTCCTAGCCCCTCCGGGTCCTAAATCCCTACCTTCAGAGCTCTACCTGGTGGCCCCCATCTCAGCACCCTCCTTCATCCGCTCTCCTCCCCACCCGGGGTTCATTAGGCAACGCGGCTGGGTGAGGGGCTGGGGGCGAGATGGAACTCGCCCTAACTCACTCAGCGGCGGAGCTGGGGGGCGACGCTGGGGATCCGGGCTGCGGGGTCTGGCGGGCAGCGCCGTTCCTGTCGCCTTTATAAAGCCGGGCCTCCCCCGGCCCTCCTTCCTCTCCCCCCTCTCTCCCCTCCTTCCTCGGGGCGGGACGCTGGCTGTTGGAATGGTGGAGAGGGCTGCAGAGAGCCCCGTGACAAGCCCCGCCGTGGTCTAGACAAGTAGGGTCCCGAGCAGGTCGGGAGGGAGAGGCGGGAACCGTTGAGCCCCTCGCAAAAGTCCCTGGAAATTTGGTTCAAATCCCGGTTACGTATCTCTTCGTGCATGCTCTTGGGCAAGTCATTTTGCTTTGGTCACTGAGCCTCAGTTTTCTCAACAAGCACATGAGCCTGATAATAGGAACTACCCTTTAGGCCTTTCCTGCAGCTCAGGGCAAGGCCCAAAGTCAATGTGCAAAGCCCATTTTTCCCTTTCCTTCCTCCCACCATCATCTCAGGACTTCTGCATGGCAGGCTTTTATCTGGGGCCCCAACTGTCTTTGTGTCACTGCCTGGGCACCGTAAGGGCCCTGACACCTCTCCCACTGGGCCCAAGCAAATGCTGTAGCCCAGGAGGTGAAGTCGCAGCAGCAGGAGACTGGAATCACCCCAGAGGGAGGTTTGGCCTTTCCCCAGGCCCTATGGATTTGCAGAATACCCTCACCTACTGCATGAGCTGCAGTGTTCCAGCTTGTAAGACAGGGCATTGAGTAGGTGCTTGCTGCCTTTGTGTTGTCAAGTAGATGCAAGAGGAAAGAAGCAATAGTGTTTGATATTCCTTGAGCACGTTATTGAGCACCAGGCACTCACCTTGGGAGGGTGACGACTCATCCTGCTTTGCTCAGGACTTTCCCGGTTTCGAGACTGAAAGTTCCCCTTCTCAGAACCTCCTCAGCCCAGGCTAGTCGGGACAGTTAGTCACCAGATCTAGGTAATTTCATTTAACCTTCTTAACCTGTGAGGTGGGTACATACTATTATGGGCTCTCTTTGGCAAGAAACTAGAGGTGAAGACAATCCTGTCACTGCTATTGGGGAACCCACAGATTGTTCATGGAAGAGTCGGAGATGAGTTTTTATAAATGCTTAGGCTCTTGTGTCTGACAGACCAGGATTCAAATCCCAGCCCTACCAATTCTTTGGTGTATGTTCTTGAACAGGTTACTTAAGCAGCTCGAAACCTCAATATGCTCCTCATCCTGACATGGAAACAACAATTCAGGTTATTGCAAGAATAAATTAAATGGGATCAGGCATGTAGTGTGCTGGAAATGGTACATAGCACACCACAAACACCAAGTAAATGCTGGTTATTATGATTAGGGGCACAGACCACCAGCAAACAAGACAGAGAGAGCAAAGGAGGAAGGGAGAAAGTGCTGAGGGCACCCAGAGGAGGAAGTGCCTGCCAGAGATTTCTTTGAACTCCTGTAACCCTCACCCCTCCTAGAGCCCTCTCATTTTCTTAACTGAAATGAAAGCTCTATCTTTGTATCATTTTTATCTCCTACAGGATTTTGTCCCCTGCAATTCACTGTCCCCAGAACAGCCCAAGAGAGCTTTAAATGTATCCATGAGAACTTGGGTCAGTGGTTTAACAACTCTGGGCCTCAGTTTCCACATCTGTAAAATGAGGATAAAGTATTTCCCTCCTAGGGTCGCTTATGAGGATTAGTTAATGCACTTAAAGGGCTTAATAAACACCTGGCATTTAGTGAGGGATCAAAAAAAAAAAATGTTAGCTATAATCATTAGCCATCATGTAGTGGCTTTCCATCACACTGGGAATCAAATCCTGCCTCCCCACCCTGGTTTACAGGCATGTGATAGGGCCCCTCGTCTTCCACCACTCGTGCCCTTTCCATTCTGCTCCGGCCACACTGACCCGTCTGTGCCTTGAATATGTGAGTCCTTCCTGCTCAGAGCCTTCGCCTTTGCTGTTCTCTCTGCCTGGAACAGTTTTCTGCCTGATCTGCCCATGGCTGGCTCCCACTCATTCTGGTCTCATCTCAAATGCTGCCTCTTCCAAGAGGCCTTCCCTGTCTACCTAGCAGCTGCTCTCAGTCGCATCAGCCTGGTTTATTTTCTCTAGTTTTTTTTATTACTTTGTAGTCTTTCTTGCTTATTTATTTGTTTATTATCTATCTCCATGAGAGCTGAGACTTTGTTCACAACTGTATCCCAGTGCCTAGGACAGTACCTGGCACAGAGTACATAGTGAGTAAATATTTGCTGAGTGATTGAACTGGTTTGGAGCCTTCGCATGGCACGGGGAGCAGGAGATATTATGAACTCCTGTACCTCGCAAGCCTTAGTCTAAGTGACTCTAAATACAGTCCTCACCTGGGCTGGGAGCCCAGAAGGTGAAGTCACTGGCCTCAGGTCCAGAGACTTGTCTCAGCCTGCCCAGTGCCACTGTGTGAGTCCCCCCCCGCCGCCCCCCACCAAAGCATGCCCTGTCCCAAACCCTCACACTTCAGGGATGCTGGCAGACGCATCGCACAGATGGCTTTAGTCCTCACTTGATTGGTTTGAGGGATCGAGCGTCCAAATTCTCCCCTTTATCTCTCTTGGCTTTGAAGAGAGAAGCGGAGGCTTCCCAGCACTCAAAGTGACAGGAAAGGAATGCTTTCCTAGCCTCTATCATGTAGGAGCACAGCATGCATAAATGAATGAATAAATGAATGAATGAATGAATGAACATACGTACATACATAGCCGTGAAGTGCTTTGGATCCAGACAGACCTGATTTAAATGCTATTTCTGCCATTTTCCAGAGCAGAGGTTGCAAACTCTTTCTGTGAAGGGCCAGATAGTAAATATTTTCCGCTGTACAGGCCCTACGGTCTGTCTCTCTTGTTCAACTCTGTGCCAGAGAGGATATTTAAAGGAACAGGCTGTGCTATATTTGATCAGCCAGCCATAGTCGGCCTACCCCTGTTCTAGAGTAAATCAAAAAGTAAATCGTTCTCTGATCCTCGGTTTCCACATCTGTAAAATCGGGATGAACTGGTACCTGCCTACCTCCCTGGGCAGTGGTAAAAGACTAAATGTGAGAAAGTGTATAAAGTGCTGAATTTGTACTTGGCACACCAAAGGGCTCAATAAATGGCTGATTGTTAATATTAACTGGTTGTTTAGCAAACACTTATAAAGTGCTTTACAAATATTAACTCACCCACTCCTCATAACATCCTTTAAAGTAGGTATCCTTATCCCCATTTTACAGATGAGGAAATTGAGCCCAGAGAGCATAAGTAATTACCTCAAGATTGCAGAGCTATCAAGTGGCAGATATGTGAGTCAAACTTAGTCTGGCTCCAAATCCATGCTCTTAACCATTCCACTTTCTTTTTTTTTTCATTACCCCATTTAATCCTCCCAGCAATCCCGTGAAGTAATATTACCACCCCTGTTTTGCAGATTGGGAAACTAAGGTGCAGCAGGAGGAAGTAAGTGGTCCAAGCAAGCAAACACAGGTCCCACTGACTAAAAGATACCAAGCTGGATTTCTGCCCAAGATGGATATGCGTGGTCTGGCTCCCTCCTCCCTCTCCCCATCTCCAGCTGTGTGTTCTTTGGTTCCCTGCATGGCTTGGCGTGGCTTAGAGAAGCTGCGTCAGCCTGTCACCCTCTTTACCATTCCCCCACTCACCCCCACGCCACCCAAGCTGCCCCTCCAGAAATGACCCCCTCCCTCTCACATCACTCTGCCTGAGCCCACGAGCACGGCTGTTTGTGATGTGCCCGTGTTGGTCAGCATGGGCGTGCCCAGGAACATGTGATGGGGGACCCCTATGGGATGGGGGTGGGGCAGGGGAGACAGATGGCAGACCCTGGGTACATCTCCCCAGACGGGCCAAATGGCCATCTATTTCCAGAATGCAGCTGGACAGAAGAAGCAGCCCCATGGGGGCCAGACAGTTATAAATGGGGAAGAGGACTGGGGCTTTTGAGTTCAGCCAGGGCACAGCTGTCAACTGCCTTGCTGTGGCTTCTGAAGCTTGGGGGCCTGGTCTTTTGCTCTCTCCTTTTCTTTCCCATTTCCTTCTTGAAGACCAGTTCCTTTTTCTGTGAAAGGAGCCGACCACTTGGTCCCTGAAGGCCCTTGCCAGTTTGATACTCAAGGTTTCTTCACTGGGCATTGCTTCCCTAGCTCCTTTGCACGCCTGTACCTGGTGCCTCCCCATCGCAGCTCAGATGCTGACTTGGAGCAGCTCACTTTTCCTCTCTGATTTCTTCTTACTTTTCTTCATACTCCACCCTACTTTCTGCTTTCAATGCTTCCTTCTAGCCTGTGGGTTGACTCTAACTCATGGCCTCCTTCTATCTTTCTGGTCTTCTAAGCCTTGTAACTGTCTAGTCTTCCTTAGCCATCCTGGCCTTTGCTTTGAGGGAGGGGTGTAGGGTCTGCAGCAGTGCTGTCTAGATGTTTGGATTTCATAAGTCATTAATAACATTTCAAAATAATTGAAGAGCAGGGGCAAAAACAGGTAGTGTCTTTTCTTTTGATAATAAGGGTGGGCCACCACTTTCAGCCTTCCTTAAGGCAGGACCTTCCTAAAGATTGTAAGAAGCAGCCAACACACTCCAGCATCTTGAATTTTTCCAAGATGCCCTAATACTACAGTCTTTGGGGTCCCAATTATGTTGACTGTGCTGTAACCAACTCTTTGGCTAAGGCTTGCCGCCTCCCCGCCCCAGCCAGGAATCATAAGGCTATCACAGCCCTCCAGCTTTCCTCCTCTCTGTCACTCAGCTGGATCTGTATTTTAGCACCCCCATCCTCTGGTACTAGACCCTCCTCCCCCAGGCTTCTCCATCTCAGATCATGGCACCATCTTTCACTCAGATGCTCAAGTCAAAAACATAGGGGTTCTCCTTGACTCCCTTTCTTCCTTCTACCCCATGTCAGCAAATTGTGGTGTCTCTAACTCCAAAAGATGTCCCACATAGTTGAAATTACTGCCTTCCCCCCTACATGGAATCTGACACCCAGGGGTGTAGATACCCCTGGCAACGTGGAATATGACTTCCAGGGAGGAATCTGGACCTGGCATCGTGGGGTAGAGAACATCTTTTTGACCAAAAAGGGGATGTGAAATGAAATGAAGTAAGTTTCAGTGGCTGAGAGATTCCAAAAGGAGCCGAGAGGTCACTCTGGTGGGCACTCTTACGCCCAACATAGATAACCCTTTTTAGGTTCTAATGAATTGGAATAGCTAGCAGTAAATACATGAAACTATCAAACTACAACCCAGTACCCTTGAATCTTGAAGACAGTTTATAAAAATGTAGCTTATGAGGGGTGACAATAGGATTGGGAAAGCCATGTGGATCACACTTCCTTTTGTCCAGTGTATGGATGGATGAGTAGAAAAACGGGGGCAAAAAAAAGCACTTAGTGTTCTTTTTTACTTTAATTGTTCTTTTTCACTTTAATTTTTATTCTTATCACTTTTGTGTGTGTGGTAATGAAAATGTTCAAAAATTAATTTTGGTGATGGACACACAACTATATGGTGGTACTGTGAACAACTGGTTGTACGCTTTGTATGACTGCGTGGTATGTGAATATATCTCAATAAAATTGAATTATTAAAAAAAAAAAAAAAGATGTCCCACAACTATACAGTTCTCACCATTTGCATCAACACTGTCTAAGCCATTTGCATCCTTTACCTGTACAACTTGTTTCATCTCCTACCTCTATTTCCCCCACAGCATTTTAACCCTGCTTTAAACCCTCCAGTGTTTCCCTATCACACACAAAACCAAACCTGGACTCTGCCCCATGTCTCCTGAAAGACTCGAGGTGATCTAGCTCCTGCCTACTTTCCTCTCCAACCCCATCTTCTTCCGTCCTTTAGAACACACCAAGCTCTTTCGGCCTGTCTTTCCACGAACTGTTCTCTCTACCAGCCATATCTTTGCACAAACCTTTGCATAGTTGGCTTCCTTAACTCATTCAGGTCTCTACTCAAATGTCACCCCTACAGAGAGACCTCTTCCCCATCATTACCTGGCACTCTGTTTGATTAATTCTCTATTGTCTAGTCTTTCCAGAAAGGAGGGCAGGAGCCTGACTCTTTCATGGCTGTATCCCCAGTGTCTACCATCTGGACGGTGCTCAGTAAACATTTGTTGAATTCAAGAATGGGTGGTTGTCATCATCTGTAGACCTTTAAAAGGCGGAGATTTAATTGAGAACTGTGTGGCCCTGACCTAATCCCCACCCCCTAAGCCTCTAAGCTCCCTCTGCTTACTGGCACCACCCATTCCCCATACCCACCCCCTGTGTATTTCTTCAGGGTTATTTGGAACAGGTCTGCAGCCAGGAATGCCATACTTTGCTAATCTCTTCAGAGGCCTGAACAATCCATAAGGTCACAGGAGGTGCCCCCTCAGGATCTGGGCTGGCTGTGCAGAAATCAGTGCACCCCGACCAACCCACTTCCAGCCCCCTTACTTCACCTTACCTTCCAACAGGCCTGTCTGCCCTGGAACCAGATGTGTGCCTCAGTGGGGCATCTTGTTTCCCATGGCCAAGCCCATATGTTTCCTGGTGCTGGTGAGTTTGAGGTCCTTCTCAATGTACCTTAGAATGGAACCTCAGGCCTGAAGTTAGATCACCAATTTTCAATCCTTCTGCACATTAGCACCTTTTAAAGTAGAGAGTTTGGGGAATTTTTGATCTTTAAAAAAATATCAATGCCTGTGCCCCAAACCCAAGATTCTGATTTAATTGGGCTGGAGTGGGGCCCAGGCATTGGTGTTTTTTAAAGTTTGCAAGCAGGATATAATGAAAAAGACTGGCAATAACAAGTGTTGGCAATGATGTGGAGAAATGGGAACCCTTGTACGTTGTTGGCGGGAATGTAAAATGGTGCAGCTTCTTTGGAAAACAGTTTGGCAGTTTCTTAAAAAGTTCAACATAAATTTACCATACAGCCCAGCCATTCCACTTCTAGGCATCTACCCAAGAGAAATGAAAACATATGTTCACAGGAAGACTTCTACATGAATGTTCATAGCAGCATTATTCATAACAACCCCAAAGTGGAAACCACCCAAATACCCATCAACTGCTGAACAGAGAAACAAAACACAGCACACTATACAGCAATACAAGAGAACGAAGTACTATACTGATACTTGCTACATAGATGAATCTCAAAAAAACATTACGCTAAGGTAAAGAAGCAAGATGTAAAAGACTATATTGGAAAAGTCATAGAATTGTATATTTGAAACAGGTGAATCTCATGGTATATAAATTATATCACAATAAAGCTTTTAAAAATACTTTCCCCAGTCAAGGTTGCAACCTCTGGGTTAGAAGCCAAGGGTCCCTGGAACCCCTCAGCTGGGACTCAGGCTCAGTTGGCTGTCCTTCTCCCCTTCCTCTCTAAGTCAGAATTTCCTCTGATCTCAGACTTGCGGGAAGCTGCCAGCTGTCACTCTGGTTTCTTTTTGGAGAAGTCTGGGATTTAATTCTGCAGACTCAGCTCATAATGTAAACATCCTGGTCCTTGGGCACTCTGCCCAAAGTCGAAAAATGGGCAATACAGGAAATGGGTGGGTGCAGGCTGAAGAGGGGACTACCACGAGTACTCCCCACCCCCACTCTGAGCTGACTTAAACACCACGTGGGGATGCTGAGCGCTAACCCAGGACAGGGACTGAATTTGAATTCCAAGGTCCTGGTTAGACCTGCACCTCCTCCCCATTGCCTGGCAGTGCTTGCTCAGGTTGACCACCCCTCCAAACCCACCATATCTCTCCATACCTCCTTTCACAGGCCCTTCCCCTTTCATTGCCCACCTGGAAAATCCTATTCCTCCAGCAAGACGCAGCCCATTGTCTTTCTCCTTTGAAGCCTTCCCCTTTGTGTTCTCACAGCCTTGGTCATTACCCTTAGAGCCCTTATCTAGTTGCAGCAGAGGGTTGTTTAGGTGTCTGCCTCCCCCACTGTTCTGTGAGTTCCCTGAGGACAAAGAGCCTGTCTTATTTACCTCTTGTTCTCAAAGTTCTAGGACAGGCCTTGACACATATGGGGCCCAGCTGGGTGAAGAAATGGAGGCAGGGAGCCTCACACCACATCAGACACCACCAGCTCAGGAATACTGAAGGAGACCCCCATCCCCCTCATCTATTCATGACCCAAATGGCTTCTCTCATCTGCTCCCAGAACCACTCCTTGTGAGAACCACAGTCTTGGGGTAGAAGCCTCCTCTCCACAGTTCTGCTGGGACCAGGCCCATTTGCCTTTAAAACTGCCTTAGGGCCATTTAAACTGCAGAATAGGGTCTGTGGGCAGCTCAGGGCCAGCCTGAGGTGGGAGCAACCCAGAGCAAGACATGCAGGAGCCTCCCTTCCACACCGGCCAGGACTCAGGGAATGAAATAGGGATTCCCTCTCAGCTGCTTTTTGCTGTAGTGGACAAGAACAAGAGAGTTAAGGGATGTGGCAACCTGAGCCCATGTGTTTATATTTCTGCTTTAAAATGGAGGCTGGGCTTTGTTCTGAGTTGAGGCTGGGGTCCTCTGAGTCCCTGGCAGTGGGCTCCCAGCCAAGATTGCCTACAGAATTTTGGGGGCCCAGTTGCAAAATGAAAATGGGGGCCTCTTGCTCAAAAATTAAGAATCTTGACACCGCCACAGAAGAGTATTGAAGCAAGCATGGGCCCAGCTGGAGGGGCCCTGCTTATCACAACCATCTCTCCCCACCCAGGCTTGCTGGTCTGGTGAGAATCCTTAGTCCAGAAAAGCTGCTGGAGAGCATGAATGCCCTAGGATCTTGGCTCGATCTGGTCTGCCCCATCAGAAGATTCCAGGTTGCTGGCAGATTCTGCCACAGCAAGCAGCTCCTGCTTTTACTGGCATCCCAAAAGGCTCTCACTGCCTTGGTGTTCCCACCACAGAAACCAGAGCCTGGAATAGAAATGGGGATACCTGAAAAGTCACCCAGCCTTCAACGAGTGTAGTCTGTGGTTAACAAACATTTACAGTCAAGAGAGAATCTGGCAAACTTAGGGAAACTACAAGCAGTTTAAGATGACTGGCACCAAATCAAGGAGAGATGAAGAGTCCATATCGTGAAAAAAATCAGTGTTCGAAAAGTTCCTGGCTTGGCGCCTGGCACATAGTAAATGCTCAGCCACCATAGTTTTCATGGTTATGGTCTTAAAGCCAAGTTATGAGCTTAGGGCTTTATCCTGTGGACAATGGGGAGACATTCAAGGGTCTTAAGCACAGAGTGACTTGATCAGATTTGCTACATGACCAGACTTAAAGATTCCTGTGGCTGCAGGGTGAATTATGGACTAGAAGAGGAGTAAGGCTGAAGGACTAGAAGATCAGTTTGGAGGCTATTATAATAGTCTAGAAAAGATGGGAGAGGGGGCTTTAACTATCCCTCAACAATGGAACAGATATACAGCAGAAGACAGAGCACAGCGATGAAAATCAACCAACTATAGCTACATGCAATAACATGGATTAATCTTGTAAGCATAACGTGGAACAAAAGCAAGCACTCAAAATAACATGTAGTATTCCATTTATATAAAGTACAAGGAACAGGCAAAACTATACTGTTCAGGGATGAATGTCAGGTGATGAAACAGTAAAAAAAGGGAAGAAGTTTTCACAAAAGCAGTGAAAATAGCGATCACTTTGGGGGGGGGGGGCGCAGGCTCTACAGGGCAATATTCAGTATTCTGACCTGAGTGATGTTTACCCAAGTGTTTGCTTTGTGATAAATCATTAAGCTTTACATTTATGCTTTGTGTACTCTTAACCTTAAAAAAGTTTTTTAAAAATGGGGCTTGATCCAAGGTAGTGGAAATGAGGATGGAGAGATTGATTTTGACTCTGGAAAGTGAGGAGAGGGAGAAGAGGAACACATCAGGGGGAGCAAGTTTGGGGAGATAGACGAAGGTGAACAGCAGTTTTTAATACTCTCAGTTAGAGAAGCCTGTAAGATATTGAAATGTCCAGGACCACCGTATGAGCTCAGACAAGTCACCTTCTGAGTAGAATCCCTTCTCCATGGAAGAGGGAAGCCAGTGTGTTTTTCTGCAACCAGCCCCGAATTTTGACTTTAAGAACACTGGACTTAAAATTCCAGTTCTGTTACTTCATGGCTATGTAAACCTTGACAATTGCTTCATCCTTGTCCTAATCCCCCAAGCCTCAGTTTCCTCATGTATAGATTTGAGATAATTCCTACTCCCATGGTCTTGTGGAATACTGCCTGGCAAAACAGAGGAATAGGCACCTGAGATGTGCTTGGTTATCACTTGTTAAGAGAATCTGAACAAGTGAGAAAATACTTTGACAACATAAAAGCAAGAACAGAAAACCATCATTACATGGTTTTTACACTTTAGTGTGAATAAGAGCTAGGAGCTTATAAAACTGTGCACTTTGTAGATTTACACAGATCACAGAATTTATTATCCAAACCAGGGCATTTCTGAGAAAAGAGGCAGTATTAATAATCATGCCAGATCAACAGGCATAAACCAAGACTGTCCCAGGCAAAGCAGGACATGGTCTCCCTCTGTAGGTCTGCGGTGGGGCCCAGGCATCTGATTTCTTACCTAGCCTCCCAAATGAACTGTAAGTTCTGTGAGTGCAGGAACTGCTGCATGTACTCTCTGTACATGGAGTCAGTATATTTCTGGAGGGCTCAAAGATATTCGGATCAATCCTGGTAACAACCTTTGTGAGGTGCTAATGGCCAATATCAAGCACTTAGGACCAGTCAGGTACTGTGCTGAGGTCTTTACGTGCACTATCCCATTGAATCCTCACAAAACCTCTAGGAGGTCGTCACACTTATCTTCCATTGGGGAGAAACTAAAGCGTGAAGAGGTCGAATAGCTCTTTCAAGGCCACACGTCTTGGGTGAAGGAGCAGGGATT
This sequence comes from Choloepus didactylus, assembly GCF_015220235.1. Classification (NCBI taxonomy): domain Eukaryota; kingdom Metazoa; phylum Chordata; class Mammalia; order Pilosa; family Megalonychidae; genus Choloepus; species Choloepus didactylus. Next base: position 49,507,471 of record NC_051325.1, read on the forward strand.
TGCACCCAGTCAGACTGATGAGAGCCCTGGTTTATAATTACCATTCACACTCATGGCCTCCGTTATTATTGATACCCGCAGCCTTTGTTGGGGTTCCTGCAGCCACTAGCTCCTCATAGCAGGTGGCAAGCTTGTCCTTCTTCCAAGCTACTACTGGCAGGTCTAGACTTGGGAACCCAGAGGGAGGCGGAGTTACCTTCCAGAATGCCCTGCCGACCCCCAACAAAGAATCCCGCAGGCAGGGACATAGGGAACTTGGCAACTGCTAGTATCCTGCTGCTAACCGTTGTGACCAGTTTCAGATCCCAGTGAGGCTATGAACTGAACTATTGGGTACAGATGTCAGTGTTGGAAAGCCCACTGATGCACTTAGTTTGTCAAAAACTCTATTTACGTCCCTCATGCCTGTTTTTTCCTTTTATCCAAGAGCCTTTATAACTACAGCCTCATTACAGGAGAAGGCTCGATTTGCATGAATCATGGACGTAGGAAACGGCTGGAAAAATATTCCGGGACTCCATACAACAGGCAAAAAGCCCAGAGAAGGAAAGCCACTGGCCAGGACCACAGCCGCGTCGGGGATAGGACCCAGGTCCCGCTGCGTCTGAAGCCTACGTCATCAGGACTCCGCCCCCGGGCGGGGGATAAAGCCCAGCCCCTAGCAGCTTTCGAAACAGTCCCGCGCCCCCTGGTGCGCACACTCAGTCTGATCCTGCAGGCGGACCGCCCACTCGGATCCATTGGTGCCTGTGTGTGCTCGCAGGGGAAACTGAGGCCGGGGGTATTCGTTCCTCCCTCACGCCACAGTCCGGGACCCGCAAAGCTGTCCCCCAAGCTCAGAGCCGAGGGTATAAGAAGAAGAGGAGGGAGATGAAAGCTTGCAGGGGTCTGAGGAGCAAGCCGGGCTTGCCACACTCAAAATGGCGGCGAGACTGTGGCGAGGTCCTTCAGAGGCGGTACCAGCGCATGCGCAGCACAGAGTCCCGGCCCGGGACACAAGATGGCGGCAGCGGCGCTGGGGAGGGCGAGGCGGAGGCGGCTAAACGGGCGGTCGAGCAGAACGTGTAGTCGCGTCCCCTCGAGTCCGCTCCGGGCAGGTAAGAGCCCCTGGAAGCCATGGTCCCGCTGCGAGCCGCGCCAGCGTCCCGGGATCCGAGGCCGAGCGGCGGCAGCCCCTCCGGCGCTTTCCGCTCGGGGTTGCCGCTTGCCCTGTCTCTGTCGCCGCCGCCATCTTAGGCCCACCGAAGGGTGGCAGGGCCAGCGGCCGGGGTGAAGGAGGTAGGCCTCGAGAGCGCGGGCGGAGCGGCTTCCAAAGCCCCTCCGCTGCTGCCGCCGCCACCGCCTTTGTGTCGGGCTCCGTCTCTGAGTCGCCTCAGCCCGGGGGCGGGAGCGCGCGGCGGGCGAGGGGCGGAGTCCGGGAAATGGGAAGGAGCGCGCGCGCGAAACAGCCCGCCCTCGTTGGAGTTGGGAGGGGTAGGTAGGAAAAGGTGCACGCGCGCCAAAGCTCGCACCGCCTCTCTTTCGCGCGTCCCCCTGGCGCCTGCGCACTTTGCAAACCTTTTGACTCCTCCCCATGGGATGCAGGATTCTGATTGGTGCATTCCTGAGACGCTCCTGCTCGTCTTCCTCCAATCCCGGAATCGGACCGTCTTTACTTTCTGGTGGGTTCCTCTGGTTACGCGGATATAGTTGTTTATCTTTTAAGCTCCTCTGCACTTCTCAAACTGCTGTATGCGTGGGGGTCGAGAAGCTACAGGATAAATAAAAACGCTATCTTAAAAATAGCAGCTATCCCTTACTGACTGTGGACAATATTTTAGACTACGCATTGAGACCAGAGAGAATAAGGGGGTCTGTCCAACCCTAGAGCTTCGGCCACGGATTTGTTGCACCCAGATTAAAGCTTTTATTTTTAATAGTAAAAAATATTGGTAAAAATTTCAGACGGTGTAAAATGAAAAAAGTTATGACCCCGTTTCTCAAGCTCACTCTTTGAGGTGTGTTTAACAATTACAGATTTTTGTGTAGGTCCCCTCTCCATCTCTGACTCCTAAGATCTGGAATGAGGTAAAGGAATTTGAATTTTTTACAAGCTCCCGGGTAATTGTGATGCACAGCTGGTCTTGGAAACACTGCATTGCCCCCATTTGGCGTCGCTAAGCTATGGTGCTTGTGCCTCTTCTGGATAGTTCATCCACCTTGTACATCAACATCATGGAGTATTTTTTGGGGAAAATATATTTAAATAAAGATAAATAAGATGTGTTATACAATGCGTTTGCATGTTTTTTGTTTTCGTGCTTTTAAGACATGATTCAAAGTGTGTCTTTCACTTGTGGGTTTGGAACTGACTGTCCCCAGATCTCTGATATTCTGGCAAATATGCTTGCTCACTTTTCTCTAGGTATCTTGGTTGGCACAGCTAGCCACACAATTTGCAGCATCCAATGCAAAATGAAAACGTGGGGGCCCCCTGTTAGAAAAAAAATTTAAGAATTTCAAGATGGTGACAGGAGAAATCAAGTTCAGGGCCCATCTGAGTCATAAGATGCTCAGATTGCATGCCTGTGAAGCCTGCCTTGTTGGTTGGAAATATCGAAAAGTACCATTTTCATCTCCTGGATCCCTAGATTCCCTCACAGCTGCTCTGCCCTGCCCTGGGGCTTCCCAGTTTGTTCTGGGCCCTTGCCATTGTCCCTGCCCTGCAGCATTTCAGGAGTCTATGACTGTCTTTCTTTCTGTTTGCTCTCCAGCTGCTGACCCAAGGAATCCCCTGGGGCCCCTCCACCACACTGCTGACCTGCCCATCCACCTGTGCTGAGCCTTCCTGCAGGCAGGCCTCCCTCCTGCCTTTGTGGGACCTTGTGACGTGGGGGTCCATCCTGCCAGAGAAGAAAACCTTCTCATGCTAGCATTGCAGACCCCAGAGGGTGAGAGAAAGGGACTTCATCCAGCCTTAAAATCCATGGGCTCCACACCCAAGGCACTGCAATTCCCTCCTACCCAGAGAACCAAGGCAGCTACAGCATTTTCTCCCTGTGGTCAGTGGTTCAAAACCTTTTTGTTATCAAGGTTCCCTTTTATTGTGTATATTTCCCATTTCCTTTGGCATTTTTATTTGCCAAACTGGACCGATGAAGTACCATTTATTTTTCCCTAATCAAATTAACAGAGACATCTATAACTGAGTGTAAAGTAAAACCACTGTCCCAGCAATTCCTGTGATGTTGTTAACAGGCAATCAGAGCTTCTGATCAGCATGAGATAACCAATGGGACCACACTGAGTTGATAAAGTTTCAGCGAGCAAAGATAATTGGTGTTTAAATTTGCCTTTGTGGTCTTACTGTGGGTAAATGCTTGATTTCTTTTGGGCATTGTGACATATTGAAAAGAGCTTTAGCTTCAGCAAGCCCATCTCATTTTGAGCCCTAGGAGTCCAGCAACCCCAGGCTGTTGAAGCTTGTACTGCATGTGGGGGTAGATGGGGGTGGTAGGGAATACAAATCTGAAGGATCTGACCTTGCTTGTGTTTAAAGTAAATTTTCACCGGGGGATTAGGAAAGACTGAATTAGGTATTCCTTTAAGCTCCACTGATTCTTTTAGTTACAGATCGCTTCACGCCCTGTGGTGTATACTGGGGCAACTGAATAGATTCCATGCCCCTCCCCCAGCTGTGCTTTCTTCCAGTTAGGTTTTACTGAAAGGGATCAGGGAAGAAGAGGAGCTACTAGTCCCTCTTGTAGGAATAGTTTCTCAAGAGCAGGCCCTGTTCTGTCTTGTTTGCCAGTCTTGATGCTTTATAAGTGTTTGCAGAATGATGAGGTCCTGTGGGAGCCAGATACCATGCTGAGCGCTGGAGAAAATGGAGTTGGACCCAATTCCTAGTCTTGGGAGTTCTGGCAGTCTAATGGGGGTTTTCCATCTAAGTATTAAGATAGAGGTGTTCATGGCCCTAAGGAGGGACTACCAAGGGGGAAAGTCAAGGAAGGTTTCCTGGAGGAGGTGATCCTGCTGGCAAGCCAGGCAGAGAAATAGGAAAGGGTATTCTGGGTAGAAGGAGAAACAGGAGGGCACCCATTATATTGTTGAAAGAACAGCAGCTTATATCCTAGGATTCCTTTTGTGGCACCATGCTTGCCCTCTAGGACAGGACTGGATTGGGTTTATCCCCATCTGTGGGTGGTCAGTGGGGCCCTCCGTGGATTGCAATTGGTGGGTGCTGGGTGGAGCTGACCTTCATGCCCAGCTGGCCCTGACAAACTTTGGTCCTCTATGTGGCAGGTCCCGTGTGGGTGCTGAGATGGCCAATGAGAATCACGGCAGCCCCCGGGAGGAGGCATCCCTGCTGAGTCACTCCCCGGGCACATCCAATCAGAGCCAGCCTTGCTCTCCAAAGCCTATCCGCCTGGTACAGGACCTCCCAGGTACTGACTGGGGGCAGTGGTGGGAGTGGCAGGGGTACCAAGGGCACCCCAGGAACAACCTGGAGCTGGTGGGTCTCCATGCTTGTTTGCAGAGGAACTGGTGCATGCAGGCTGGGAGAAGTGCTGGAGCAGGAGGGAGAACCGTCCCTACTACTTCAATCGATTCACCAACCAGTCACTCTGGGAGATGCCCGTGCTGGGCCAGCATGACGTTATTGTGAGTGTCAGCTGGGGCGGGGGTCTCACTGCAGCCTCTAGCATCTGGGCCTTCCCCAAATATATTCTGAGTGGCTATTATGTACCCAGCCCTGTGCCAGCACCTGGGGATCCAATGGCAAACAAGACACACTGTCCCTGTCCTCATGGAACCTACACTCAAATAGGAGAAACTGACAAGTGAGCAGACGATTATGTTAGTTTATGGTACTGAACTTCTACTGAGTGTTGGGCATTGTGCCAATGATGCAGTTGTGAACAAGATAGACATGATTTCTGCTTTCCTAGGGCTCCCAGTCCACTGGAGGGAGACAGGCATTGAACAAATGATGAGTTAACTGGAATCACAATGGTGGCACTTACAGAAAGAATAGTGGGTGTCAGAGTATATCAGAGGCCCTGACCTGGTCTGGGAAATGGATGGGGCAGGAAAAGCTTCTCTGAGAATTAGTGGAGAGAAGGTTAGCTGGGTGAAAGCGGTAAGAGGGGAGAAGAGCATTCTAGGAGCTGAAATGTCTGTGATAGGGGAAGTACAAGCCGGAACGTGGGCTTTTGGGCCTGTCTCACTGGGCACAATCAAGCCAGCCGGCACCCCCCTTTTGCAGGAGAAAAAACAGGCTCAGGCCCAAGACCTCACGGTTAGGAAAAAGCAGAGCATAGCTTGTACCTTGATGTGGCTTCAGGGTCACACTGCTCACCACCACACTCGTATTCTTGATGTCACCAAAGCAGTTCCAGCCACGGGGTCTTACTTTTTAAAATAAGCATTTCTTGAGTGTTTCCTTTATATCTGACTTCATTCTGGTTCTTAAGGAAAAGAAACTGAGCACTGATCCCATGCCAGAGGTTAAGTTTTGTTCACTGTTCAGTAATGTAGTTCTAAAGGGCAAGGGAGGGCTTAGCCTGGCTATTTTGAAGGTGAGGGAAACGGGCAGTAACTCGCTTAAGGTCACAGCAAGCAAGAGGCAGGAGTGGAGTCCGGGCTCCCTGCTTGAGGTCTGGAGTTCTCTGCCTGCATCCCAGCCCCCTCTGCTCTTCTCAAGTGGGAGGGCATCAGGATTCCTCAGTCCTGGGGGCCCATGGCCACGGCCCTGGTTGCAACTCTGCTGGTCTCCCTCCACCAGTCGGACCCTTTGGGGCTGAATGCGACCCCACTGCCCCAAGACTCAAGCTTGGTGGAAACCCCCCCGGCTGAGAACAAGCCCAGAAAGCGGCAGCTCTCGGAAGAGCAGCCCAGCGGCAATGGTGTGAAGAAGCCTAAGGTGAGTGTGTGCCTGCTCTCAGGAACTGGCTGGTAAGCGCCAGCTCAGGCAGGCAGCCGGCAGGTTCCTTGCCAGGGCTGGGCCTCTGCACGTTGGTCAGGAGGGAGGCCCGGGACTCAGCTCACCAGGTGCTCAAAAACATTGGAGCCTGTTTGCTGAATTTCCCAATCTGATGCCTCTGTGGCTCTTTTGTTTCAGATTGAAATCCCTGTGGCACCCATGGCCCAGTCGGTGCCCAGCTCCCCCAGTGTTCCAGGAACCCCAACGCTGAAGATTTGGGGTACATCCTCTGAAGATAAACAGCAGGCAGCTCTTCTGCGACCCACTGAGTGAGTCGTTGCTGACTGGCTTGGGGACACCTGTCACTAGTGGCCAGCCTGGCCGGGACTGTGGGGTGGTGGTGGTGGGCAGGGTACCCCTCCCTCCCCTTTTTCTCCTTTCCTCATCGCTCCTGTATGTGTTCCAAGGGTGTACTGGGATCTGGACATCCAGACCAACGCCGTCATCAAGCACCGGGGACCTTCAGAGGTGCTGCCCCCACATCCTGAAGTGGAGCTGCTCCGCTCCCAGCTCATCCTGAAGCTTCGGCAGCACTACCGGGAGCTGTGCCAGCAGCGAGAGGGTAGCTGCCTCCCAGGCCTCCACCTTTAGGAAGAACTGGGAGTTGGCTGGGTGGGCTTGGGGATGACACAGTGGAGCCTGGAGGTTAGGAGCATGCGCTGTGGTGGGGGGCACACCTGACTGGAGTCCCAGCTCTACCAGTTGATGGCTCTGTGATTTAGGGCTCATCTCTTAATCTCTCTGCATCTTGGTTTCCTCATCTGTAACACACGGATGAGGCTACTCAAAAGGGTGGCTGGGGTCAGTAACAAGAATAATTAACACTTCCATAGCACCTATTATGTGCCAGGTACTGTTCAAAACCCTTTTACAAATCTGTAAAAAGGCATCAAAACCAGGGTTATTTCATAGAAGAAATGAAATGGTAAGTGTTCAATAAACTACAGCTTTTATTATTTACAATTAGTAAATAAACCTCCTCAATTGCTGAGATGTAGAATCCCTCCTCTTTTCTTTACCATATGTAACCCTTATTAACATTCTTTAGAAACAAAGGACTGATTCCTAGGATATGCTTTGGGAAATGCTATCTAGAATGTGAGCTTCCAAATAACAGGGCCCACATCTTATCTACTTTTGTACCTCCAATTGCCAAGATGCCTCCTATGTGTCATATCCCAAGAAAAACTCTCTTGACTAAATGCAGACCTTCATCAGCTCTCCTGTCCTGCAGGCATTGAGCCTCCTCGTGAATCTTTCAACCGCTGGATGCTGGAGCGCAAGGTGGTGGACAAAGGATCTGATCCCCTGTTGCCTAGCAACTGTGAACCAATTGTGTCTCCTTCCATGTTTCGCGAAATCATGAATGACATACCCATCAGGTATAGCCCCACAGCCGGAAAGGACCCTTGGGCCATTTGGTTTTAGTGCCGAGTTATGTACAGAAGGGCTCTAACTTTGCCCGCTCTAACCCAGGTTATCCAGAATCAAGTTCCGGGAGGAAGCCAAGCGCCTGCTCTTTAAGTATGCAGAGGCTGCCAGGCGGCTCATTGAATCCAGGTTTGGCGCTCTCTCCTCCTGCTCCAAGAAAGATGGGTCTGTGACCAGAGCAGGGTCTAGGCCATTTGGCTCACCCTCAGGGCTCTGCTACTGTTCTTGGTGGCAGAAGTGGGACCAGCTCCCACAGACAGAGCAAGGGCTATGGCGCGAGTCAAGGGGTTGATTTCCCTTTGCACCCAATATACCAGTGGAAGTGGGGGGAGAGGGGGTTAGTATACCTTACTAGCCAGCCCCTGTAAGGGCTGAGCCACTTGCTTCTCCTGCTCTCAACTGGCAGGAGTGCATCCCCCGACAGCAGAAAAGTGGTCAAGTGGAACGTGGAAGACACCTTCAGCTGGCTACGGAAAGACCACTCAGCCTCCAAGGAGGACTACATGGTGAGTGGGCCCCAAGCAAGGCCAGTTTAAAGCCTCTGGTCACGTTCCAAGATGCCCTCTTTGCCTGTCCAGGTAGGGCAGGGCTTCCCCCAGCAGCTTGTTCTTGTGCAGTGCAGCAGAATTTGACATTCAGCAGTCCCCAAACTCACAAATAAGGTGTTTGCTTAGGCTCCTGGCTTTCTCCCAAAGTATGTTTCTGCTAAGATTCTTAATAGAATCCTATGCTTACCCACACACCACAAGTAGCTGCCTTTTGTAAATGTTCAGCATCTCCCTGGAGTAAATTTTTGGAAACAGATTGACAAATTGTTTTCTCTGGTGTGTATGTTCATATCACAATTGAGAACTACTACCAGATTCACTTCCTTATTCTTAATGTGTCCAAAACAATAGTTTTCTGGCCCAAACCCATCACTTCTTAAACCTCTCCACCAGCACTAGCAATGGGCTTTCTTTTCAGGGCCAATTTTCATAAGAGACAAAGTCTGGCACTTCATGATAGTAACTGTGTACTTGACACGTAGAGAGTGAAAAAGGTAGGTGTATGCACTAGCCAGAGTGACTCATTTTCACTCCTCAGTTTCACATGTGATTAGCAAAATTAAAATGCCTGCAGTCATCCTTCCAAGTATGTGAAAGCTTAAATGTTAAACTCTGCAATGACAAAGAACCCCTGTTTTATGAATGTCTCTCTTCCCAATAGATTTGCAAGTGCCTCACAAGCTGGGAACTATGACTGATTTTTCCATTTCCCCAGCAGTTATCATGGGATCTGGCACAGAATAACATCAACAATAACTGCTGGCATTTATTAGACACTTCCTATATGCTGGGTCTTGGTGAGCCCTTAATAGGAATGGTCACATTTAATATCCAAACTACCCTGTTCCTTTGGCAGTTGAGAAATATGGCTCAGAGAAGCCAAAGGATGTGGACACAGCTAGTAAGTAGGAGAGCCAGGTTTCAAAATGAGTACTGCTGGAATCTACTAGCCCTGCAGTTACCTCTGCCATTCCCCTGCCAGCCCAGCAGTGGTCTTTTGGTCTCTCTCTAGACCCCTGATCAGGAGTGTCTCCTCAGGATCGCCTGGAGCATCTGCGGAGGCAGTGTGGCCCGCATGTCTCGGCTGCAGCCAAGGACTCAGTGGAAGGCATCTGTAGCAAGATCTACCACATCTCTCTCGAGTATGTCAAGCGTATCCGTGAGAAGCATCTTGCCATCCTCAAGGAAAACAACATCCCAGGTAGGAGGACAGGTGGCAGGAGGGCTGGCTGTAACAGCATCAACTCTGAATCCCAGACCCTGAAGGAGCATGTAGGGCTGGACCTCAGGCCATGGGGTGATTTGGGGAGCCCATTTCTCCCAGCAGTGATTCCCTTTGTTTTGGGGCAGAATCTGGTATATCCTTTGGTTAGGGAGGCTCTGCTCTCTTCTAGGGAACAGGGAGAAGTGATGAGGAAGGGAGAGTCAGAAGTCAGTGGAGAAAGATCCCTAAATAAGGTATTACAACTGTTAAAGACACAGACTGCACCTCTGGTGTCCTGCCTGGCAGCAAGACCCAGACCCTAGCTTGCTTGCCCACCAGGCCCCGAGGGATGGCAGCAGGGGGCCTGCTTCAGAACTAAATATGTCGATACAGGCTGCCAATTCTTGCCTCTGCCAATAGCCTGTTTTGTTCCTTCCTTTTTTGACTTTTCCTTCCCTTTGTTACCAAATCTGTATGAGCCAGTTTATTCATGTGTGGAAGGATAACTCACGGCCCTTGGTTCCTGGGGTGATTCAGTGGGTGTGCAGCACTGGCACACATAGGCTCTGAGGCTGCCTGGAGTGAGAATGAATGAACACAGAGTGGGGCAGCCCGGCAGCCCAGCCCTCACTGTTCCCCTGCCCACAGAGGAGGTGGAGGCCCCCGAGGTAGAGCCCCGCCTGGTGTATTGCTACCCCGTGCGGCTGGCCGTGTCTGCACCCCCGATGCCCAGTGTGGAGATGCATATGGAGAATAACGTGGTCTGCATCCGCTATAAGGGAGAGATGGTCAAGGTCAGCCGCAACTACTTCAGCAAGCTGGTAAGAGCCAGGGGGAAGTGGATACCCACTGGTGGGAGAATGCCTAGCTGATGGAAGGAGTTAGGGCCTGGGTTCTTTCTTGACTCCGAATCCTTAGCGGAAGGCTGTGATCAGGGAGTGAGGGACCACCATTGAAACTACTGCTTTTTGTCCCACAGTGGCTCCTTTATCGCTATAGCTGCATTGATGACTCTGCCTTTGAGAGGTTCCTGCCCCGGGTCTGGTGTCTTCTCCGACGGTACCAGGTACAGGCCTGGAGCAGTGAGGGGAGGGCTCCCTGGAGGGAGCAGGGAGGCTGAGCCCTAGTTGCTGACCTGCAGATGATGTTTGGCCACCCTGCAGATGATGTTTGGTGTGGGCCTCTACGAGGGGACAGGCCTGCAGGGATCGCTGCCCGTGCACGTCTTTGAGGCCCTCCACCGGCTCTTTGGCGTCAGCTTTGAGTGCTTCGCTTCGCCCCTCAACTGCTACTTCCGCCAGTACTGCTCTGCCTTTCCCGACACAGACGGCTACTTTGGCTCCCGCGGGTGAGAGCCATGTTGGCCAGCTCCTTCCTATTGCTTTAGGGCTTTGAAGTCAGTCACCACTTACCAGCTATGTGACTTTGGGCATGCCACTTAACCTCTGGGAGTCTTGGCTTTTCTGGCCCTGTGGGTAGGCACGTGACATCCCTACCCTGGCCCGTGTGTCTCAGTGAATTAGCTCAGGTTTGGAATGAGAAGTGGTAACACAGATCTCAAAGATCGGACACTAATGGGGGAAAAAGATGCACATGTATGAGAGAAGAGAGTAATACTGACTCCAGGAGGAAGAGATGAGCAGGCTGTTTAAAGGGGGAAAGCCCAGCAGCTGGGGGAAATCCCGGGCACAGTCTGTGCTGTGGCAGCAGCAGGGTCAGAGCCATTTCCTGAATCCCAACACCTCCCCAAACAAGCTGGGTGGACTCGGGCGTCCAAGCCTCTGAGCTGTCTTCATCCCTTCAACGGAGACATGCCCGCCTCATCCCAGGCTGGTGTCAGAAGAAAAGAGATGCCCATGAAGGGTGACCGTGGGCCTCTGGCCTGACCAAGGTTGTCTCTTCAGTGTTGAGCATGGCTGCTCAGGGGTGGGGGTGGCCCCCACTTTTGGTTGGGGGACTGAGTCCTGATGGGACTTGGAATGCTCACCTCTATCCCCAGGCCCTGCCTGGACTTCTCCCCGCTGAGTGGCTCCTTCGAGGCCAACCCTCCGTTCTGCGAGGAGCTCATGGATGCCATGGTCTCGCACTTTGAGGTAGGTGTGCTGTTGCTGCAGGGGGCCAGCAGACAGGAGTGCCAGCCACCTGGAAGGCAGCCTCTGACATCATCCCCCACCCCTGCCCACAGAGACTGCTGGAGAGTTCACTGGAGCCCCTGTCCTTCATCGTGTTCATCCCTGAGTGGCGGGAACCCCCAACCCCAGCGCTCACCCGCATGGAGCAGAGCCGCTTCAAACGCCACCAGCTGGTCCTGCCTGCTTTCGAGCACGAGTACCGCAGTGGCTCCCAGCACGTCTGCAAGAAGTGGGTGCCTGGGGAGGGCAGAGCTAGGAGGCCCAGGTTGGGCCAGGCTGGGCCTGGCTTGGCCCGTGAGGCCGGGCTGAACCCAACCCTGAACAGTTGCCTTTGCCCTGCAGGGAGGAAATGCACTACAAAGCTGTCCACAACACAGCTGTACTCTTCCTGCAGAATGACCCTGGCTTTGCCAAGTGGGGGCCCACACCTGCACGGCTACAGGATCTGAGCACCGCCTACCGGCAGTCAGCCCGCAGCCATAGCTCTGGCTCCTCATCGTCCTCCTCGGAGGCCAAGGACCGGGACTTGGGCCGTGAGCAGGGCCCTAGCCGTGAGCCACACCCCACTTAACACACTGTGTGGGAGGAGGAGCCCTAGGGGTGCTGGTATGGACTGCTGGGACTCAGGCCTCAAGGGGCTGAGCAGACCCCAGGCTCCTCCCCCTGGGGTGGCAGCAGGACTCAGGCTGCCAGTGACGTAGAAAGATTATGGCTCTGCCAGGGCTCCCCCTTCCTGGCCCTATCCCCTAACTTCCCATTTCAAACTCACTCCAGGTCCCCTGTAAATAGGCCCTGATTGTATCTCCCCCCAACCATCCTGTTGCCACTTTGTTTCATTTGTAAAATGAAATACAGAAACCACCCACAAGAATCTGTGAGGGGGTCTTGAGGGCAGAGAAGTCTGAGGAACCTGGAGCTTCTTGTGCTCTCCATCCAGGCTCAGCTTCTCATGGCCCCTGGGCTTCACACCCCTTCCCACCCCTTCCCAGCACCCTGGTACCCCTCCAACACCGGGTCCCTGCCTGAAGAGCCTCAGGCCCTCAGTCTTCTGTCTCCAAGCCCCAAGCTCCCACAACTGGGCTTGCAAGGATACCTTTGGGAAGCCGAGGGCAGGTAACTGTCCAGGCTGACAGCCGGACTCCTGCTGGCCCTGAAGCACCACAGCAGGTCCAGGCTCAGGCAAATGTAGCTTGAGCCACCATGGGCCTCAGGGCTCGGCCTCTGCGCAGATGGGCAGCTGCCTGCACCTGTCCTCCAGGACCTCCAGCTGTGGAGCTGAGGCTCCCTTTACGGCCCAGGGCATCAAGCAGGATGTGATAGGGCACAGTGGCGCTCTCACCAGCTCAGCCGTCTCTCCCACTAACAGGCCTCCACCCCAAGAATCTGCCCACTGTTGGACCACTGTACTTACAGAGATAGAGCAAGGTGCACTGTGGGGCTAGGTGGCCTCCAACTCACACCCACCCTTGGTGGGCTAACAGGCTCTTCCTTCCTTCTGCTTCCCATGTCCTTGCCTGGTTCAGGCTGTAGCAGCAAGAGACAGAGTAAGCTGGCCAGGGCTGGATTCCAGTCCCTTTATTGAGACTGAGGGGCCAGTGGGTCCATCCAAACAAAAATAAACTTCTCTCCCAAAGCCTGCCTGCAGGCTGGGATATCCAGCATGTACTAGCTGGGGCCTGTAGCTGCTCCCCAAACCCAGCAGCATAGGTCTGGCTCCCCTGGAGCCTGGTATCTGGAGAACCAAGGGGGTGGTGGGTACCCTCACACCATCCCCAGCAGGGCTGGCCCCGACATCCATGGTCTGCGTAGGGCCCTTAGGGCTCAGTCATCGTTCAGGGTGATGATGTCGTACTCGATGCCCTGGGGCTGCAGCTGCTGAGTGGGTTCAGGTACAGCTTCCTCTGAGCCAAACAGGCCTTGGGCTTGGGCCATGGCGGCATCGGCCACCGCTGCCAGGAAAGGGAAAGGGCAATGAGCCTGAGATCCCAGGAGCTAGGCCTGGGCCCTAGCCCGTCCAGTCCTCAGGGTCTAGCCCTGTACCTGTGACAGCTGAGTGTGCCGCAGCCTCAAGCTGAGCCTGTGTGACAAGCTGCTGGCCTGGGGACACAGGCACATACTGGATCTGGAGGGATAAAGCCAGTAAGATGTGGCCCAGAGGAAGCCCTGCCCAAGCCCCAGTACTACTTGGTCTCCCAAGGGCCCTACCTGGGACTCCTGAAGGAATGGGGCCCCTTGTTCATACTGGATATGTGTGATCTGGCCCTCCTGTACCTGGAGAGAGGAAACCAACCCCATGATCCCAGAAGGAGGCTGTGTAAGCTTCTGACACGTCTCCAACCCAGGCCTCACCTACCTGGATGTGATGGCCCTCAGGGACCACAACATACTCCTGGGGAAGCAGATGCTGCACTCCATCCTGAGAGATAATGTACTGCACCTAAAGAAAGGTGGAGTGAAGGCAGGTGGCTAGGTCCCACTTACTGGGACCCCAGCTAGAGGGACCAGAGACAGCCCACCATCAACAATGGCAGTGCCAGTGTAGGCCTGGGGAGAAGTGCCTAGAAAGCATTGTTCCTCCCCAAGGTAGTAAGGGTGGCCAGTCTGCTCACCTGGTTGTCAGACGTCACCAGATGTTGTACCGTCTGGCCATCTGCCATGGTGATCTCTTGGATGTAGGTGGCTTCCTCCTGCCAGGGCAAGCCAGCTCTAGCCTCAGCTCTCGGTATACCTCCACACCCTGCCCGTGACCTGCCAGCCTGGCCCCTGGCTCTCACCTGATTGGTCACTGTCTGCTCTTGGGCCACGATGATGTGCTCCTGGCCCAGTGCCTGCTGTAGCCGCTCTGGGCCCAGGACCCCATGACTGGACTGGAGTGCAGCTGGGCAGAGAGGGCAGGACACTCACCTGGGAGCTCCAGGGAAACCTGAAATGCTCTGCCCCCCCACCCCAGCCCAAGGGTACCCTCTGGAGCAGTGGGCCCCACGGGCAGGGCAGCTCACTGTGCAGAGTGGCCAGGGTCTCGTCATCACTATTGAGGATGATGGTCTGGGTGGGGGTCTGGGCTGGGGCCTGAGCGGTAGGGGCCCCTGACTTCCTCCCTTCAGGACTGTGCAGCCGCTGGATGTGGAACTTGAGGTGCCCGTTACGGTTGAATCTGAGGAGGGAGGGAGGCTTAGGGGCAGCTCAACCTCAGGGGCCCGGCAGCCCCCTCCCTCCAGCCTCTGGCCTCACCGCTGCCCACATAGGTGGCAGGCAAAAGGTTTCTCATTGGTGTGGGTCAGCATGTGCCGCCGCAGGTCCTTCTTGTTCTTGGAGGCAAAGCTACACTGGCTGCACTGGTGGGGCCGAAGGCTGGAGTGCTGTGCCATGTGGGCCTGTGAAAGTGGCAGCATCAGGACAGATGACAGCAAAACCCACTCGCCACAGAGCACTGCAGAAACCTGTCCTCAGGTGAAGTGGACCTGGGAAAACCCAAACCCTCTAGAAAGCAGATGAAAATGTCCTGGTGTTGCTGTGTACTAAGAGAATGGAAAGCCTTAGCTCCATCCTTGGGGCACTTGGACAATCCCATCTCTGTCCTCAGACTCAGAGTTTACCCACATGGAACCCAAAGCTGTTGGATGAAAGGGTCCCTTCCTGCCCTGACATTCGGGGAACTGAGGCCCCAGCCTCCTCTGGTCCTGTTCACCCCACTGAGCTGCTGTGAGTGTTCAGTGCGTGGTTGCTCTGAACACGGGAAATCCTCAGACAGGGAGCCCCAAAACTGGGCTGTTATTCTGCTCCAGAACTTGCCTCGCCTCTCAGCACTGTCGCCCCCACTGCCCTTGAGCCTCTGAGCCCTCGGCTCTCCCTAAGCAAGCCTCATGGCTTCACACGTTCTGTGCCTTTGTTCTTGCAGTTCCGGCTCAACCACCACCTCTTCTGTGATGTCTTCCCCTGTACTCCAAGTCCAAATGACTTGTTCCTCTGGGCTGTCTGCCATGTGTGCTTTTCCACACTGGGGATGCTGCCTGGCCTTGCCTCCCCATCTGCGAGCTGGAGCCTGGCTGAGTCACCTCTGTGACCCTAGAGGTGAACTGAGGGCCTGGCTTGGGGGTGGGGTGGGGGTGGTACTCAATAAAGGTTTATAATACAAATGAGCAGCTAAATGAGTGACAGCACGGGGACCTACCCGGACCTCAGGCCACTGGCGGGCACTGAAAGGGCAGTCGGGGCACTTGAAGGCACTAGGCCCAGCATGGGCCCGTTTGTGACTCTCCATCTCGGCTCGGCCGGGGAAGGCCTCGGCACAGATCTTGCAGGAAAACTTCTTTGACGCTGCAGTTGCTGCAGGTGGAGGGGAGGGGGGCACTGCCAAGCCCATGGCTTTGCTGGTTGCAGGGGGTGGGGAGGCAGAGACCTGGGGGTCCCCTACTCGGTGGGTCCTGGCTGGAGATGGGGGCTCAGGGCCATCTCTGGGCAGCCCCCCACACTGCAGCAGGGGCCATTTGGCTCCAGAGGCCAAGGCATCCGGACTCGGGAAGGAGATGGAGCCATCTGCAGTCACCTGCAGGGACATGTAAGCATGTGAGGAGCTGGGGAGGGGAGGGAGGGGTGGGCAGCAGGGAAGGAGTTGCCCACCCAGAGCCTCACCTCGATATGGTGCAGCTGCGTCCCATCGGCTGCCATGATGTAGTGGGTGCCAGCCTCTTTCAGGGTGTCGCTCACAACCACGGCCTGAGCTGCCTCCCCGGGGGGCTCCTCACTGTGGGCACAAGGCAGGAGAGAGGGGCAGGGTTCCAGGAAAGGATGGAAGCTACAGAAGTGCCCTTCCCCAAGACATGATCAGCCACTGAGGGGTGATTGCCACCATAGATGGACTCAAGCTGGAAGGACCCTGGTTTGAATCTTGGCTCTGCAATTTATCAGGTGAACCTGCACTACTTTTCTAGAAAGGGTTATCAAGTGCTCCATATAATGTCCTGCTCAAAAAGCAGTTAATCCCCACCCACCCTGGTGGGCATGAGGGGAGAGGGGCTGTGAGGCAAAAAGCCCCAGGGGTCCAGCCCAAGCCTGGCCACGTGGGACAAAAGCAGAGGGCCAGACCAACAGGCAGCTGAGAGAGGGGCGGTCCCTGTGGACCTGGCTTTTCCAGGGGCCGGTGGGGGTGGGGATGGGGCGCGGGGGTGGGGAGGGGCAGAGATACAAGGATCTGCAGCTCAAGACGAGGCAGATGTTGAGGGTTTGGCCGGCACAGGGGCTGGCCCAAGGCACAGACCAGGGACCCTGACTCCCATCCCAACAATTTGGTAGTTGGATTCAGGGCTTCCTCAGACTGATCAAGGGTTCAGTGAACATATAAATATTTCTGCCCCAAACTTGCTCATTGTAAAGGAAGCCAAGTAAGTGTAGGTGCCAGACCTCAAATGCTGGGCAAGGAGCCCAAGCTTGCTTCAGTATCCAAACTGGAAAAGACCTCAGGGATCATTCACAAGATAGATCACATGGATTTTGAGACCAAAGGGACATGAGTTCAAATCCTCACCTCCTGCATGTGTGAGCTTAGGTGAGTCATTTAATCTTTCTGAGCCCTTTTCCTTGTGGACCTCATGGGAGTGGTTTACGTGAGATCGTGAGTGTCATGAGCCTGGCACATATAAGTGGTCAGAAAACAGCTACTCCTGCTCTCCTCAGATGGTTACAATTCCCCCCCATCAAATCACTTCATGTCTACCAGGGTTTCTGCCTCCTGCCAATTAGGCTTGGGTGGGCAGGGTCCTCATTTGACTGTCCCCAGTATGTCTGTAATAGGTTGAAGGGGGACCTGCAGGCCACAGGTCTCACCTATAAGGTGTGCCAGGGGCTGATGTCCCCTCCTCCATAGGGGGTGCTGTGATGACACTGTAGCCAGCCCTGCCAAAGGCCCCGGATGCCAAGGTGATCTGCTGTAGGTCAGGGGCGCTGAGCTCGCCCTCGGCTGCCACTCTGCTCCCCGGCTCTGCCACATGGAGGGTGACCACCTGTGGAGTGGCACCTGCTGGGGAGGGCTGCCCACCAGGGGATGCCAACTCTGCTTCCACATCCTCCGACTTCACTACAGCCACCTGCAATGGCACCCACAGGCATTATGGGCGGGGCTGGTACTTGCCAAGGTACTTACCAAGGGCTCTGTGCCTCAGAGCTCATCCACATCCTGGCCAGGCCCAGTGCAACCTCCACTCGTTTGCATAACCCAAATTCTCTCTAAAATACACTTTGGCTTTCCAAAGTCCACCCAGCAACTGGAAATAGACCTAACAAGAACAGGGTAGTGCGATTTTGCCCCCAGGGGACATTTGGCAAAGCCTGGAGATATTTTTTGGTTGTCATTTTTGGTTGTCACAACTTGGGGGGAGGGTGCTACTAGCATCTAGGAGGTAGAGACCAGGGCACAGGACAGTCCCATCGTCAAACAAAGAATTTTCTGGCCCCAAATGTCAATAGTTTCAAGGTTAAGAAACACTGAGGTAGAAAGACAAGTGGTAAACCATTTAAGAAAAGAAGATAAAGTTAGTGCCCTATCTCACATCTGACTCCAGAGTCTACTTCAAATGGATTACAGGTTGAAATGTAAACTCTGACTATATTAAAAGAAAATGCATTTTTATAATCTTGTGGTCAGAAGATTTTTCTAATCTTGACAGTAAAAGGTGATAAAGCCTGCAGCAAAACAAACCATAATACAAAGTCAAAAACTAAACCACGCTGAATTATATATTTGAATGTGGTTAAAAGGGAACATTTTAGGTTGTATATATGTTAGTAGAATAAAAATTAGAAACAACAACAACAAAAAACCACGGGATTGTACAACACAGTGAACCCTATTGTAAATGATGGGCCATAGTGAATAGTACAATTATAAAAATGTGCTTTCACAAACTGTAACAAACATACCTCACTAATGCAAGGTGGTAATAATGGGGAAGGATATATGGGAATTCTATATTTTATGCATGGTTTTTTGTAAATCCATAAATCCTCTAAAAATAAATAAAGAAAACAAAGAAATTGGAGGGAATATTTAACAACTCACATGAGAGATAAAGGTGAACTTCTCATTACAAAGCAATAGTAAAAAGGTTAACAACTTAAAAGAAAAATAGATACAGGACACAAACAAGTAATTCAGAAAAGAAATAAAAATGGTCTCTGAACATACAGCAATAAGTTTAGGCTCATGTATAATCACAGAATGATAAATGAAGACCATGAATGATACGCTTCTACTATGCTTCTATTTAGCAGAGATTTACAAAGTCTGATAATAGCCAGTGTTGGGAAGGATGTAAGGAAACATCTGTTGATGGTGGTCATGTAAATTGGTGTATCCTTTTATAAGGCTTCATACCCTCTGACCCTCTGACCTTCCACTTCTACTTCTAGGAGGCTTTTTTTTTTTTTTTTTAAATCTTAAGAAGTGTGTAAAAGCACTGCTTGAATTAATGAAAAGCTGGGAACAACCCAACCAGTAAAGGATGGACTAAACAAATTGCAGAACATCTATATGATGAGTGATGTGGAGACGTGAGAGATGTTAAGAATGAGAACTGTACGTGCTGCTGGCACCGTGTGCGTCACACGCTGCCGCATGAGGAAAAGGCAGGCTGTTGCTGAGAACAAATAGCGGGACCCCATCTTCATAAGCAACTGAACGTCTACCTGTCAGTAGGGGCTTGTTTCTTAACCCACCAATGGCAGTTCCCCAAGGGCATGGGAGGAATTGTTAAGGACTTTTGACTTCTTGAACATTTCTTAATGTTTATTTTGTGTGTGTGTTTTTTAACAAGCATATGCTTTTATGGTCAGGAAAACAAACAAAAAATCAGCGAGATACTGGCATGAGAACAGCCAGGCAGTCAACAGAACAGAACTGAAAAGTCTAGAAACAGACTCCTACACATGTGGGAATCTAGTGTACGATAAACGGGGCATTTCAAACCACTCGGGAAGTTCAGCTTATTCAATATGGGGCACTGGACCGTATTTGGGTAAAAAAAAAAAAAAAAAAAAAAAAGAAGACCCACCCCTTTCTGCTTACACCAGAAACTAATTCCCAACAGATAAAGATTTAACTGTAAAATGAAATCCTAAGAAGAAAATACAAATGTGTGTGTATATAATCTTGGGGAGAAGGTGGGGGAGGCCTCTCTAGATAAGATACCAAAGGCAAAAACTACACAAGACCAAGACCAACACATTTAACTATTAAAACTGTAAAATTTCCATACGTCCCCCAAGGCCATGAATTTCTCTCCCAAGGAGTTGCCAGCCCTCCGCAGCATGTTACCACTCCAAGTGCTTGGAGTTCGTAATCTCAAACACACTCGCAACATCTTTTCATAAGGCTGGGACACAGAGATGCTAATAAAATTCTCTCTGCCTTGGAGATAGGCTGCATGTGCAGGGAAGACAAAAAGGTAAGAAGACAGCTGGGGGAAGGAAGGGGAGAAGGAAAGCTGCTCAACTCGGAATAGGACACATGGTGGGCTGGAGGTGACTGTGCCAAGGCCACTGTGGCTCAAGAGAGAGGTCGGAGCTAGACAGAGCCTTGGGAGTCACCAGACTGTAGGAGACCTTATGGAATGAGAACATTCGGCTAGACAGGAAACTAGATCAGCCCGCTGGGGGAGCACCCACAGGCACAGGATGGCCAGAGCTAGGAGGAAAACCAAGCAAAATTGGGCCCCAGAAGCTACAGAAACAGCACTTCCTGCTCAGCACAGAAGGTCAGTAGCGACTCTGGAGTCAAGTGCGAGGTTCTCTGTCTGGGACCTCCTCACTCCTCTGCACTTGCCCACTGGATTTAGTGGATCTGTCGCCCCCGCTAACCGGGAGCTGGCTGTGTATGGGGGGGGGGGCATGTCCGGTTCATTGCTCTGCCCTGAGGCTGGCACCCAGTAGCTGGGCAGGGGGAGGTCCCAAGCAGCTCACCTGCAGGGCTGTGGCCCCCAGCTCCCGCTGAGCGCTCATGTTCAGCAGCAGATCCAAGGCTGTCTGCGTGGCCATCGCAGTGGACTCCTCAGCTCCTGGGTGGGGTGGGACCAGAGCCTTAGAAAGGGCTGGAAAACTGGCAATCAACATCCCTACTCCGTTTTCCAGCCCCCACCACAAGCCCTTCCTGTGCCCAGCTCCCTGAGCCCCCACCCTGCCTCAAGGCTCACCTTGCTGGTAGATTATGGTGGTGCTGCCCAGAGTATCAGAACAGAGCAGTGGGGGTGCCTGGGGGGCCTGGAAAGGCGTTGCATCTGGGGGGATCTGAGGGATGGGGATAAGGTCAAGCCTGAGAGGGGGTGGCTCAGATTCAAGCACACGCTCAGTGCCTACTGCATATCAGGCATTTTTTTTCAATCTGCTGGTGGCTTATTTCACCTTCATAACCATGTTTCAAGATACTTACTAGCTGCATGCTGCAGATAAACAGACAGGCGCAGAGAGGTGAAGTTAGTTGCCCAAGAGCCCACAACTATAAATGGCAGAACTGGGACTTGAACCCACATCTGCCTGACTCCAGAGGCTGTGTTCTTCCAGCACATTGTGTGGTCCATCGTCCCAGGGCTGGGGTGTGAGCTCATGTGTGGCAGAGGCCACTTACTGCTTACCCTGAATCCATCCTCTCCCCTTCTGTCTTGCTAACAGAACTCTGAATTTCATCGGGGGGTGGGGAGGGATGTATAAAACTACATTTCTCAGTCTCCCTTGCAGCTAGATAAAGTATGGCCTTGTGGCTAAGCAGGAAGTTCTGAAACCATTCATAAAGAAGACAGAAAAATGGCAAGGTGGCAGGCATCCTTTTTGCCTTTCTTCCATCCCTTCCTCCTATTTCCTCCTTGGGATGAGGCTGGGACATCTGGAGATTCTGCGGCCATTCTGGACCATGAGGCAGCCATAAAGATGGAAGTCATGTGCATAGGATAGCGGAGCAAAAATTCAGAGGAAGCTTGGTCCCTGATGATTGTGGAGCTGCCACACCATCCCTGGACTGCTGACCTTTAGGCTTCTTTTATATGAGAGAATAATAAACTACTATCTTGATTAAGTTACTGGTATCTCCATTCTCTACTGCTAGCACCTGTAAGCTATCCATATTATGAGCTCAGGGCTGGTGTATCCATTTCAGCTGATCTTTACCATGGCTGAGAGGCAGGGATCATTACTGTTGGACCCACTGTGTAAATAAGGAGGCTGAGGCTGGGAGAATGACTTCACACTGTCATTCCAGCCTGTGCCCCCAAGCCCCTTTTGTCTGCTGCTGCCCACTTGGCTGAGCTTACTTCAGGAGGTGCTGGGGAGCTGGGGGGTGGCCCAGGGGCTGCACTATGCTGCTGCTTCAGCTCCTCAATCTGCTGCAGAGAGAAGAAGGGGCGACGGCGGGAGGGAGGCTCCTCGGGATGGCGCCGCCCCCATTCCTCGAAGCTGCTTGCATGTCGGCACCGTACGTGCAGGCGCAGGTTCTTCTTGTGCCGTGTGCTGAAGTGGCAGTACTCACAGGCAAAGGGTTTGGCCCCTGGAAGCATACACGGAGATGCTTGTGCCTGTCCACCCCTGGCTTACCCCCTCCAGGAAGCCTTCCAGGGCCCCAAGGACCTCTCCAGTGATTCATTCCCAGTGACTCATTCTCAAGCTCAGCAAACATAAGCTGCTGTCCACTGTGGCAGGAACAGGAAAGAAATCAATCAGATCCACCCTCTGCATTATTTTCAAGGTTTCCTATGACTCCAAACTCCTCTTGTGAATCATCTTTCCTTCTCTCCCGCCCTGGTAAACAGGAATCTGGCTAAGGGAGGCTCTGGCTCCCTTTTTCTAATTTCCTCCTAGTGTGCCTACCACAGGGATGGACACTAAGGAAGAGGTGGCACCAACTTTTGTTGTACATCTTCCACAGGCCAAGCCTTCTACTTCTTCATCTGCTGGGGGCAGGGCCTGTTTAAGAGCCATTTCTAGCCTTAGCACCCAGCACACAGACCAGGCTCAGGGAACAAAGGGAAGTTTTCTAACTATCCTAATAAGCCTACTTCTCATTTCTCCATTTTGCAGCTAAGGAAACTTAAGCTAAAAGAATGCAAATGAGGGCCCAGGGTCACCCAGAGAGAAGGTGGCTGAGCTGGAATTTGAGCTCAGTTTAGAAAGTGAGCACACCCAGAGAGGACTCTTTGCATTTGGAAGGACTCCAGCTGCTGGAGACTGGGGTTGCTAAGGGAGAAAGAAGAGCTGAGCTTCTGATGGGGGTGGGGGTGGGGGTGGGCTGAGGGCTGGTAAGGGGGGCTGGGGTGTGGCCAGCCTGACCTGTGTGCTTTACAGCCACGTGAGAGAGCAGGAAATCCTCTCGGAAGGTGCGATAGGGACAGAAGCTGCATTTAAAAGGTTTGTCACTGACATGGGACAGCTGATGGTTCAGCAGTGCCTTCTTATCCTCACAGACAAACTCACAGAACTCACACTTGAACCTGGAAGCAATTGGAAGGAAGAAAGCTGAGCGATGGGGCTGAGGGGGTGGAGGAAGGGGGGCACTCCCATCCCCAGGAGTATCCTCGGGGATGTACCTGCGGTTGGCGACAGCCTGGATGTGCGTGAGCAGATGCATCTTGAAGGTGTAGCGCTTCTTAAAGGACTTTCCGCACTGGGGGTGGGGTAGGGTGAGGAATTAGATGGTGGGCTCACCCAGGGAGGTCTCTAACCCCCAGCCCAGCCCTGGGCCCCCAACCACCTTGTCACACATGTGGGGCTTCTCAGTGCTGTGCGTCTTCATGTGCTGAGTGAGCCTCTTTTGCATGGGGTAGACACGGCCACACACAGGGCAGGGGAAAGAGCTCAGCTTTGGGGTCTGGAAAAGTACAAGGAGTGAGATGGAGAGAGAAAGGGAAGAGGGAAAGTGAGACATCACCTCCTGCCCTGACCCCTCCTTAGCAGCCCTTCCCAGGCCAGGGACTCAGACTCACCGGATCTGGCCTCTTCTTCCTAGGGAAGAAGGGTACAGGAGTTAGACCACAGCTTCCCCAAGCACCCCACACCCTCTCACAGCAACCAGACCCAGCCGCAGCCCTGAGTGCTGCTACTCTCCGCCAAAGCCCCTTGCCCTTAGAACAGTATTTTCCAATGCTAAAAGGCATGCTAAGTTTTGCAGTCAACTAAATTTGTGAAATAGTATATTCTTTCTCTCTCTGTCACAAACCACATTTGTATACAAAAGGCTCGGAGAAGTCCGGAAGGAAAGAGATCTGTGGAAACAGTGTTCAACCTGGTGTCCCCTAATCTTACTTGGTCACAGAACCTTTTCTTTCTTTTTTTAAAGAACATTTATAAGTATCTTAGAGAGCTGCCTTTCCCACAGTTTGAGAGATACTGTCCTAGTGGATCTGCATATTCAGCATTTGCTCACCACCACCCCCCAACCAAGATGGGAAACTAAAGCCTTCCTGAGACTGCACACCTAATTATAATTCAGTAAGCAATCGCTAAGCCCCTCTCAGCTCTGTGAGATGTAGGCTGGACTTGGAGTTGGGAAATCTCTGGATCATTTACCAAGGCCCTTTAGATACAATTTCCTTTAATCTCCTCAACAATGACCACCACTATTTTCAGATGGGAAGCTAAAGCTCACAGCATGGGACAGAATGAACTGGGGACCTCCAGGCCTTGCTCTGGCCCCTTTTAGGGCTGAGTGTTCTGGGAGAAAGCACCTTGTCTTTCTGAGCATAGCTACAATGTGCTACAGCTGGGCTGGACCAGGGCAGGGGCTCCATCAGCAGTGGTTATCCTGGGCCTCCATCTTCCCATCCCAACAGACCCTTCACCCCCATCCCATCCACATTCTGGATCAGCTGTCTTCCCCACCCCCATACCACTCACACCCACTGACCGGTCCCGGCTGTGCACGGCTGCGTGCCGGACGACGTCCTTCCGGTAGACACTGGTGTAGCTACACTCGTCACACTTGTAGGGTTTACTGCCCATGTGGTTGAACATGTGCTCCTGGGAGAGAGGTGAGGGACAGTGGGCTGGGGCTCAGCCTTCCCTCCCATCCCCCTGCCTGCGCCCACTGCTACTGGTCCTTAGGCTTGCTGTGGAAACAGGCTCACAGAACTAGGGAGTGCCACACAGCAGGCAGAGGCAGCAGGCTCAGGGTGAAGTGACCTGCTGAGGTCTCACAGTGGCCTTGTGAATGGCGGAGCGAGGCCCCTGACATCCGACCATCTGTGGCTGAAGTGTGCCCCCTCCCCTGCCAACCTGCTACGTCACTTTGACCAAGATGAGCTGTGATTTCCTGGGGATTTCAACCCCTACAACATGATGCAGCTGCTGTAATGAAGTGAGAGTGCTCCTACATGGCCGGGGACATAGCAGGCACTGGATAAGACAGGCTCAGGCTACTGCAGGCCCACACAGTCCTGTGGGTTAATGAGAAAAAGGAGCCTCTTTCTTAAGACACAGTACCGCCATCTGCTGGGAAATTTCCCTAACATACTGATTAGCTAAAACAAGACATTTTACGGCCATCTGTGTTTGTGGTCAGGAACAAGCAAATCTATGAAGTCTACGGTGTGAACGGTGCCCCAGAAAGTACAATGCCACTGTGCAGTGTGCAACCTGCTGAAACACCCTACACGGGCCCTCTCCCCACGTTCAAGTGGGGCCGAAGAGCCACAGAGACGTTCTCCAGTGAGCTGCTGAGGTGGACGAGTCCTGTGACGGAGCAGGGGGCCTCTGCCTGTTCTTCTCCCAGCAACCCTCCTGCCCTGCCCCCTGCTGCCCTGGCCTGTGACGGAGCAGGGGGCCTCTGCCTGTTCTTCTCCCAGCAACCCTCCTGCCCTGCCCCCTGCTGCCCTGGCCACCCGCCGCACCTTGAGGGAAGACCAGCGGCGCGAGCGATAGCTGCACTGCAGGCACTTGAAGAGCTGGGGGTCGCCGGCCTCATGGGAGTTCACGTGGAAGCGCAGGTCCTCGTGGGACAAGAAGCGGGAGCCGCAGATACGGCACAGGAAGGGCCTCAGGAGCGGTTTGGGCGACCTGTAATAGTACCTGCCAGGAGGGTGGGGGGAGGGGTCGGGCTAGGGCCATAGCAGCATGCCCTGCTGCCTCCCCTATCCTCACCTCTGCCCCACGTACTTGCGGTATTTCTTGCCCAGGAAGCGCCTGGAGGGCCGACCCCGGCGGCGAGGCAGGGCCTCACGTTCATCCTGGCTGGAGGGTGCTGCGTTCTCTGTGTCTGACTGGCTCACACCGGGTTCCACAGGGACCCTACCAGCCTTGCCCAGGGCCACCTGGTGTCCCGGGCCTGAGGAGCTGGAAGCCTCAGGATCCTGTGGCTCAGGGGGGATCAGTCCACTCTGGGAACTCACTAGAGATTCTCCTTCCACACCTGCCATGGACAATGCCAGGTCACAGATCAGCCAGACACACCAGGACAGAAGTGGAGAGCTGTGCCATAGGCCAGCAAAAAGCGCACACACATACCACCCCTCCACGGTCACAGATCACTGATGGGCAGCAAGTCAGGCCTTTTGGACAGATGCAGACAGCCTGTGGCTAGAGGGCAGCATTGATAGCCCCTACCCCTGCAGCTGGTGTGCACACGCCTGACCTAATGGACAATGCCTGGAACAACAGTGAGAGAGTTGGGGTCTCCTGGTCAGGGGACATGGGTTCTAAACCCAGCTCCAGCACTGATTTGCTAGTTACCTTCAGGCAAATCCATTCCCCTCTCTGAGTCTCATTTTCCCCACTTATCAAACAGAGATGGAAACCACTGATCTACTGACCTCACAGAAACACTCTACAGTTTGGGAAACAATCACAATACTTTAACAACAGGGTAAATGGGAGGGAGAGAAATTGCCCTGTAGAGGGTTTCAAATGTTTCGGAGTTTGAACTATTTGAATGTGTTGCTATTTATAAAAATCAAGTGTTTCAGACCTTAAAAAGTAAAAGTGATACATACAGTGTATTGGGGTGCTTGGTTATACAGATATGTTCCCTTTGTGAAAATTCATTGAGCTTTGCACTTAGGGTATGTGCCCTTTTCTATCCATGTATCTCAGTAAAAAGTTATTTATAAAGGAGAGACTAAAGACTGTAACTCCCTCAAACTGCATGTACAAAAACAGTTACCATGTGCTTTCTGTGTATATCATTTAACCCTCGAAACAAACCTAAAAAGCAGGGGCTGCTATCACCCCCATTCATAAATAAGGAAACAGGAGATACAAGAGGTAAAGTAATATGCTCCAGGTCAACTGAATGACAACACAAAGCACAGAACAAACATGTCATGGATGTCCCAGAAGGAAAAGACAAGGGAGAAAGGGAAAAATGAATATTCAAGGAAATAACAGCTGAAAATTTCCCAACTCTTATGAAAAACGTAAGGATACACGCCCAAGAAGCACAATGTACTCCAAATAGAATAAACCATAACAGACCCACTCTGAGACATGTACTAATCAGAATGTCAACTGCCAAAGATAAAGAGAGGATTCTGAAAGCA
This sequence comes from Choloepus didactylus, assembly GCF_015220235.1. Lineage (NCBI taxonomy): Eukaryota > Metazoa > Chordata > Mammalia > Pilosa > Megalonychidae > Choloepus > Choloepus didactylus. The sequence goes on from NC_051325.1 coordinate 49,534,254, forward strand.
GCAAGGGAAAAGTGTTTCATCACATACAAGGGAACCACAATAAGATTAAGCGAGGATTTCTCATCAGAAACCATGGAGGCGAGAAGGAAGTGGTATGATATATTTAAGGTACTGAAAGAGAAGAACTGCCAGACAAGAATTCTCTGTCTGGCAAAACTGTCCATCAAAAATGAGGGAGAGTTTAAAATATTCACAGGTAAACAGAAGCTGAGAGATTTTGTTAACAAGAATCCTGCCGTATAAGAAATACTAAAGGGAGTTCTGCTGGCTGAAAAGAAAAGACAGGAGAGAGAGGCTCGGAGGAGAGTGTAGAAATGAAAATTATCAGTAAGGGTAACTAAAAGGATAAAAAGAGAAAAATAAGATATGATCTATAAAAGCCAAAGAATAAAATGGTTAAAGTAAGTACTGTCTTAATAGTAATAACATTGAACATTAATGAATTAAACTCTCCAATCAAAAGACACACATTGGCAGAATAGATAAAAAAAATATGATCCATATATATGCTGTCTACAAGAGACTCACCTTAGACCCAAGGATACAAATAGATTGAAAGTGAAAGGCTGGAAAAAGACATTCTACACAAATAGTAACCAAAAAAGAGCTGGGGTAGCTATACTAATACTGGACAAAATAGACTTTAAACATAAAAATGTTATAAGAAACAGGAAAGGACATTATATATTAATAAAAGGGGCAAGCCACCAAGAAGGAATCACAATCATAAATATTTATGTACCTAACCAGGGTGCCCCAAAATACATGAGGCAAACACTGGCAGAACTGAAGGAAGAAACAGATGTCTCTACCAGTTGAGGACTTCAGTACACCACTCTCATCAATATATAGAACAGCTAGACAAAGGATCAATAAGGGAGCAGAGAACTTGAATAAAATGATAAATGAACTAGACCTAATAGACTTTTATAGAACACTGCACCCCAAAACTGCAGGATACATTTTCTTCTCCAGTGTTCATGGATCATTCTCCAAGACAGACCACATGCAGGGGCACAAAGACTCAATAAATTAAAAAAACACTGAAATACAAAATACTTCCTCTGATCATAATGGAATGAAGCTGGAAATAAATACCAGGCATAGAATGGGAAAACTGACAAATACATGGAGGTTAAACAACACACCCTTAAAACAGTCAATGGGTCAAAGAAAAAATTGCAAGAGAAATTATTTAAGTATCTTGAGACAAATGAAAATGAGAACACAACATATCAAAACTTACAGAATGCAGTGAAGGCAGTGGTGAGAGGGAAATTTATACCCCTAAATGCCTATATTAAAAAAGAAAAGAAGAGCTAATGTCAAAGACCTAAATGCACACCTGCAGGAACTAGAAAAAGAAAAGCAAATGAATTCCAAAGCAAGCAGAAAGAAAGAAATAACAAAGATGAGAGCAGAAATAAATGAAATTGAGGAAAAACAGACAGAGAATCAATAAAACCAAAAGTTAGTTCTTTGATATCAATAAAACTGACAAACCCTTAGCTAGACTGACAAAGACAAAAGAGAGAAGATACAAATAAATAAAATCAGAAATGTAAGATGAGAGAGGGGTCATTACCACAGACCCCAAAAAAATAAAAAAGATCATAAGAAGATACTAAGAACAACTGCCAACAAATTAGACAACACAGACAAATGGACAATTTCGTAGAAACACACAAACAACTTCTTTTTCTAAAAGAAATAGAAGACCTCAACAAACCAATCACAAGTAAAGAGATTGAATCAGTCATCAAAAACCTCCCAACAAAGAAAACCCCAGGACCAGATGGCTTCACAGGTGAATTCCATCAATCATTCCTAGAAGAATTAATACCAATCCTGCTCAAACTCTTCCCAAAAAGTTGAAGAGGAGGGAACACTACCTAACTTATTCTATGAGGCCAACATCACCCTAATACCAAAACCATATAAAGATACTATAAGAAAGTTATAGACCAATCTCTCCAATAAATATAGATGCAAAAAACCTCAATAAAATACTTGCAAGTCAAATCCAACAACACGTTAAAAGAATTATACACCATGATCAAGAGGGTTTTATTCCAGGTATGCAAGGGTCATTCAACACAAGAAAAGCAATTAATGTAATATACCACATTAACAAATCGAAAGGGAGAAACCACATGATCACCTTGATTGATGCAGAAAAGGCATTTGACAAAATCCAGCATCCCTTTTCGATAAAAACACTTTGAAAGGTAGCAATAGAAGAAACTTCCTCAACATGATAAAGGGCATATATGAAAAACCCACAGCTAACATCATACTTAACAGTGACAGACTGAAAGCTTTCCTTCTGAGATCGGGAACAAGAAAAGGATGCTACTGTCACCACTGTTATTCAACACTGTGCTAGAAGTTCTAGCTAGAGCAATTAGGTAAGAAAAAGAAATAAAAGGAATCCAAATTGGAAAGGAAGAAGTTAAAACTTTCACTATTTGCAGATGACATGATTCTATATTTAGAAAGTCCTGAAAAAAACTGTGGCAAAGCTACTAGAGCTAATAAACGAGTTTAGCAAAGTGACAGGATAAAAGGCCAACATGCAAAAATCAGTAGTGTTTCTTCTATACACTAGTAATGAGCAATCTCAGGAGGAAATCAAGAAAAAAATTCCATTTACAATAACAACTAACAGAATTAAATATCTAAGAATAAATTTAACCAAGGATATAAAAGACCTGTATTCAGAAAACTATAAAACATTGCTTAAAAGAAATCAAAGAGCTAAATAAATGGAAGGACATTCTGTGTTCATGGACTGGAAGATTAAATATAGTTACTATGTTAATTCTACCCGAATTGATTTACAGATTCAACACAATCTTAATCAAAATTCCAATGGCTTTCATTAAAGAAATGGAAAAGCCAATCAGCAAATTTATTTAGAAGGGTGCAGGGACCCAAATAGCCAAAAACATCTTGAAAAAGAATGAAGTTGGAGGACTCACCCTGCCTGACTTTAAAACATATTACAAAGCTACAGGGGTCAAAACCGCATGGTAGTGGCATAAAGACAGACATTGATCAATGGAACTGCATTGAGAGCTCAGATATAGACCCACACATTTATGGTCAATTGATTTTTTGACAAGGCTGACAAGTCCACTCACCTGGGGTAGAACCGTCTCTTCAACAAATGGTGCTGGGAGAACTGGATATCCATATCCAAAAGAATGAGAGGACCCCTATCTCACACTTCATATAAAAATTAACTCAAAATAGATCAAAGACCTAAATATGAGACAAGACCATAAACCTCCTAAAAGAAAATGTAGGGAAGCATCTTCAAGACCTCGTGGTAGGTAAATATTTCTTAGAGTTGACACCCAAGCACAAGCAACAAAAGAAAAAAACAGATGAGACCTCCTCAAAACAGAATACTTTGAGCACCAAAAGACTTTGTCAAAAAGGTGAAAAGGCATCCTACTCAATGGGAGAAAATATTTGGAAACCACATATCCAATAAGGATTTAATATCCAGAGAATATAAAGAAATCCTACAACTCGACAATAAAAAGACAACCCAATTTAAAAATGGGCAAATGACTTGAATAGACATTTTTCCAAAGAGGAAATACAAATGGCCCAAAAACACAAGAAAAGATGCTCAACATCACTAGCTATCAGGGAGATGCAAATCAAAAAAATGATTTATCATTTTACACCTACAAGAACGGCCACTATTAAACAGAAAACTACAAGTGTTGGAGAGGATATGGAGAAACAGGAACACTTATTCACTGTTGATGGGAATGTAAAATGTACAGCCACTGTGGAAGAGTTTGGTGATTTCCCAGGAAGCTAAGTAGAGACCTGCCACATGACCTAGCCATCCTGCTCCTAGGTATATACTCAGAGGAACTGAAGGCAGTAATGCAAACAGACATTGGCACACCGATTTTCATAGCGGCACTATTCACAATTGCCAAAAGATGGAATCAAGACAAGTGTCTATCAACCAATGAATGGATTAACAAAATGTGGTATATACATACATACAATGGAATATTATTTGTGGTAAGAAGGAATGAAGTCCTGAAGCATGTAACAAACAGGATGAATGTTGAGGACACTGTGTTGAGTGGAGTAGGTCAGACGCAAAAGGACAAATACTGTACAATCTCACTCATGTGAACTAATTATAATAAGTAAACTCATAATAAAGTTAAAATCTAGAATATAGGTTACCAGGAGATAGAAGGAGGGTAGAGAATGGGGAGCAGATGCTTAATGTGTGCAGAATTTTTAACTAGGTTCAATTTAAATGTTTGGAAATGGACAGAGGTGATGGTAGCACATTACGGTGAGGGTAGTTAATAGCACTGAATTATGTGTGATTGCAGTTGAAAGGGGAAGTTTAGGGTTATGAATGTCCCTAAAAGGAAAGCTAGGAGAAAAAACACGGGACTGTATAACACAGTGAATCCTGTGATGGACGATGACTGTGATTAACAGTACAAATACATAAATGTTCTTTAACAAACTCTAGAACAAACATACATCACTATTACAAGAAATTAATAGTAGAGTGGTATATGGTAAAAAGTATACCTAATGCAAACTATGGACTATGTTAACAATAATATTTTAATATTCTTTTATCAACAGTAACAAATCCAACAAACTAATGCTAAGAGTCAATAATAGGGAGGGATAAGGGGTATGGGATTTTTTTTCTTTTTGGAGTAATGAAAATGTTCTAAAATTGACTGTGGTGATGAATGGACAATTCTGTGATGATACCGTGAGCACTGATTGGATACTTTGAATGGATTGTACAGTGTGTGAACATATCTCAATAAAACTGCTTTAAAAAAATGCTCCAGGCCCTAATAGCTAGTAAGTCACAGAGCTGGCACTCGTACCCACATCTGGGTCTTTCCTATCCCCCTATAATACTCAAAGCTAGAGCTTCTCCAGCAGTCTCAGAACTAGGACTTATTCCTGTTTTTGTTTCAGAATTCAAATTGAAATTTACCATTGAAAGGCTCGTTCCTAACCTGAGATTTAGCTTCTTGAGTCAGGGTTTCCCATACTTGGGACTGGAAAAGATTTCCCTTTCATGGGGGCCTGTAGGTCACCCCAGGTGGTGACATGCTGCTCTGCATGGCACCCTCAGCCCTGAGGGCTCCACAGAAGCCCATGGGAATGAGATGCCCCTTGGCTCCACCACCCAGACCCTCCCCCAATCAAGTCCTACCATCTGGAAGGTCTGAGGTCTCCAGACGAGGCAGCTTCTTGGGCCGGCCAGGTCTCCTTCGGGGTCTTGGGGCACTGGGGGTGGGGCGCTGGGGCCGTAGCTGCCGGCCTCGGGGCTCATCCTCAGCTGGATTGTAATCACTGTCCTCTGTGGGGGCAGCAAAGAAAGGCAGGTGTCAGCAGGTGGACCTGCTCTTTCAGCCTTGACCCCTTTCTTGCCCAGCTCCCCTGGGAAGAGACCCATTTCTTCACCCCTGCCTACTGGAACCCTACTCCTCCTTCAAGGCTGCCGGTGATGTCTCCTTCACCCTTCCTGACCGCCCCCCCACTGGCTAACTGTGAGCATCCCTTCCCTGAGTTCCTGCATTCTTTCTCTATGCCTTTCCTGGCATCTACCACTAGCTCATACGGCACCTTTCTATAAGTCAGAAAGTCTTCCTTGAGTCTTCCTGAAGACACTTTACAGCCATTGTTGGAAAACAGTTTTAATAAACATTCAAGTCTACAAACTCTATGTCTATGCTCTCCAATCCAGCAGCAACTAGCTGCATAAAATGTGCCTGATCAAACATGTTGTTAGTATAAAATACACATCAGATTTCAAAGGTCTAGCCTGAAAAAAAATCACTAATAATTTTTTATGATTGCATATGGAAATGATAATTTAGAAATTAATTTCACAAATGGAAAATGTTATATGTATGTTGCCACAATAAAAGTTTTTCTTTTTTACTTTTTTTTTCAATCAAGGCTACCAAAAAATTTAAAAGTACATATGTGGTTTGCATTATATTTCTATTGGACAGATGTGAACGGGGCTCCCTTGGATGAGCTGCTGTTTTTCAGTGCACAGCCTGCACAACTGCAAACACAGAAGCTCATCCCAGAGCCTAACCAATGGCTACATCTGTAGCAAATCCTCCTTCCTGACCCTCCATGTGAGTCAGAAGGAGCTCAGTGGGTATTTGTGGATGGGGAAAGGAGTGGCAGGCCAGGAAGTAATAGTGCCCTACCCTCCAGGTCATCAATGGCTCCAGCATCCACAATGTCATCATCGTCCTCCTCCTCTGGCCCCTCCTCTTCCTGGGTCTTGGTCGAACTGCCCCACTTCCGCAGACATCCTTTCTTACTGGCTGCTGCCGCTGCTGCTGCTGCTGCTGTTGGAGGTGGTGACACTTGCCTCCATTTCTGCCTCCCTGGATCCCACCACCCCCCATCCTCACCTGTGAAGTCCCAGCCAGGTGGGTGGCTGCCGACGCACCTGGACGGAAGTGCCGTTCCCGCATGTGGCGCAGCAGAGTGGCCTTGGTACTGCTCCGGTACTGGCACATCTTGCACTTGAACTGCTGCACCACAACCACCTCCATCATGGCCTCCAGGCTCTGCAAGTCTGGCTCCTTGGCCCCAGGGCCCGGGGGCAGTTGTGCCATCGGGGAGCTGGGTCTGTCCCGCACCTCCTCAAGTGGCTCCAGGCACGTGGACGTGGATGTGGGGCCATCAGCCAGGGCCTCAATGGCTGCCAGGCTATGGGCCAGGGTGGAGCTGGACATCGGTGATGCCATGGGGGCACCTGGGGTGGGTGAGGGGAGTGGAGGGAAGGATGTGGAGGGTGTTGGCCATAAGCTACAACTGCTCCCTTCCAGGCAAGCCTAGGGATCCCAGGACCAACAAGTCCCCACCAGAGGCCACTCTGCCAGAGTAGTGAATAACCTGCCAAGACCACACATTGAGTCAGTGGCACACCCTGCAGGCCTCTTTGGGTCCAGCAGGTTTCTTACCATCGTCTGGGCCCTGCAGGATCAGGTACCGTGTGGTCTCGGCCCCGCCATCCTCAGCACTGGTCACGGTGATACAGCCTGGGCAGAGACGGTAGGGGGAGTCACATCATCTGGGGAGAAGGATCCCCTGTAGACCCACACCCCACAGCCCCCATGCTGGCCTGGGAGTGGGCCTGTTCCACACTCCTTCTGGCTTGCCCACATGACTGAGAACAAGCTGCCCTGCCCCTCTGAGTCTCAGATGCTGCCTCTGGCAAGGCTGTTAGAAGGCCGAGTGTGTGACACATGGACCCAGCGGCCAGCCCACAGTCCCACAGGATGTCCAGCTGCCAGGCCTTTGACCACTCAGATCCTAAACCTGAAAGGTCCTCCTCCTTCCTCTCGAAATCTTCTCCAAGGTCAGAGCCCAGCTCCTGCACCGCTTTCGTAGCGTCAGCTTCTCAGATCACCCCAGGACTTTTTAAAGTGCTACAGCTCTTATACGTGTCATTAATAATAGAAGGTATGGTATGGTACCTAAAAGCATGAGCTCTGGAGTCAGACTGTCTTGAGTTCAGGGCCCACCGCCATCCACTGCTTGCTGGTAACAGGAAGTTACTTTTACATCCTCTGTGCATCACACTTCTCATCCAGAATGTGAGCATAACAGCACCTACCTTTTGGTTCCTTGGAGGGTTAAATGAGCTACTATATGTAAGTGTTCAGAACAGTCCCTAGCCAAAGTAAACTACCGCTGTTTTTGAATTAATTGAGTGCTTATTATATGCCAGGCACTATGCTAAGAGCTTTACTGCACTGTCTCACTAAATCTGCATGACACTTACCACAACAAGACAGGAGTTATTATTCCCATTTTACATGTTCAGAACAGTAAGGCTATTTGCCTGAGGTCACACAGCCGGGATGTGCACAGGACTCCACAGGCAAACCCCTGAATGACGACCCTTGCCGCCCTCAGCCTGACTCACTCTGGATGAGGCCGGGTCCGATGGTGGACTCGATGATCTTGTCAATGGCTGAGCCGAGGTCCGAGGAAGAAGCCGTGCAGTCGGACGCCAGCAAGGTAGGGTCTGGGAGAGCACTGGAGTGCACCAGGGCTGCAGGGCCACCTGTCACCCCCACCACTAGTCCACGGGACACAGAAGACGAATCAGGGAGGTAGCCATGGGGCAGGGGGTCTGTGCTCGAGCTGCTCTCGGATACCTCCTCCTGGGGCACAAGAGACAGGGAAGGAGTTTAAGGGTCAGGGATGAAGCAGGGCAGGCTGCCACCCCCTAGAAAGAACTCTCCGGGCCAGGGACATGGTGAGTGGAGGCCCCACACCCTCAGACCCATTGAGGAACAATGGGAGAAGCCCTCCAGTCACAGAGCCTCCACACTCCCCAAGAATAGGCTCTGGGGTCCCCGGCTCTGTTTGGGGGTCACCCCAGAATAAGGAAAAGGGCTCCATACTCTCATACCCCACACAAAGTCAGACAAAGCCATTTTCACTAGGCCTTTGCAAAAGTTGCTCTTTTTGCCTGAAACAGTCTTCCCTGTGTGGCCCCACGGCTAACGCCTACCCAGCCTTCTTTGGACCGTTTAGCTGGCACTGCTTCTAGATGACCCTGATCCCCAAGGTCAAGTTAGGACTGCACAACCCGCAGTGCTACAGGCCCCTATGTTCCGCTTCACAGCCCTGCTCACTCTGCATTGTAATAAGCCCCATGACAGACGGTATCCTCTCCCTGACCTATCTCTAGGGTCTCTCCCAGGTTTGGCACATGAAATGAATGAAATCCCTGGACCCCAAAGTGAGGGCCATTGTTCTATACTCTATCAAGCAATATCTGGAGTATGATTACTATTTTGCAGTTAATAATAATAATGACAGTAATGGCTAATACTTACTGAGTGCTTACTATTTGCTGAGCGCTGTTTTAATTGCTTTGCATATATTATCTCACTTAATCTCACAAAAACCCTGCAAGGCAGGTATATTTATCATTCCCACCTGACAGATGAGGAAATGGAGAACTAGAAGTTGGGGAGCTAGCCCAAGATCACAGAGCTAGGGAGTGGCAGAGCCATGAGGAAATGGTTTACAGTGTTTCCAAAGGAATGTCTGGTGCTCCCCAACAGAGCACTCTGGGAGACAGGTATTTCTGCTCTACTTTACAGGTGGGGCTACTGATACCCAAAGAAGTTTAACAGTGAATTAGAGGCAGGTCTAAGACTGAACCAGGCCATCTTCCTCTAAAAGTGGGTACTGCAAGGGGCAAAACCACAGCCCAGATTTGGATCTTGGCACTGTCTGTGCTCTGTGCCTGGGTTTCCCTTTATGATAAAGGTAGAAAAGTGTGGTATGTGCCTTAAGATGGCATGAGGTTTAAAACAGACGATCCACATTAGCGGCTTAGCACGGTACCCGGTTTACAGTAAATCAGTGACAACAAATACTAGGTATTAAGCAGGTCTTTCTGGCTACTTCCCCTTGGCTGCCAGGCACTGCTGCCTGCGGCCCCTGCCTCCACCCGTGCAGGCCGGCCCTGTCCATACCAAAGAGCGACTGCCAAGATCCGAGCTCTGTCCCACGCCGGAGTCATCGGCCTCCGCCGGCCCCGGGGCTGCCGCGGCGTCGCTGCTGTCAGCCGACACGGCTTCCGAGGTGCCCATTCCCAGACCGCTCTCGGAGGGCTCCTCCGGCCGGCCAGGTCGGGGGGCCGCGTCGCTACTGCTCTCCACCTCGTTGTCCTCCATCGGTCCGTGGGGTCGCCTGGCACCGGAGTACAGGGTCTGTAGCCTTCACTCTGCGAGAAGAGGTGGCGGGGGCTGGAACAGGTGGGCAACCTCCCCGGCTCCAGCAACCACGGCCCATCCAGCTGCACCCTTGCGCCCATTTCGCAGATGCAAAGACTGAGGATCCGACGAGGCGAGACCTTCTCGTGCCCAAGAGGGGAACTCTAGAAAAACTGGCCTTGCCTCCCAATCTGGGGCCCTTTCCCATCCCCAGGTGGGTGGTCAATGGCTGGTAATCTTGACCCTTTCTCCCTTATGAATCACGTAGAGTGGCTTGCTCTACCGGCCCCAGCCCAGCCCAGTGGTTCAACCCTTCGGCCCCCAAATCCCCCCGGGTGCAGGGTCTGTGGTACAGCCCGCAGGCCCCCTGGGTCAGTGGCGCGCTCCCCCCTCCCCTTGTTCCCCGGCGGAGGGGGCTGACAACGACGGTCCCGGGGCCTGGCGACTCGGGGCTGTCCCAGGCTCTGCCTGCGCTCCAGGCCCGACGCCATCTTGTGGCGGCGCCCTGTTTCCGCTCAGGCAAGTGCGAGAGCGACTAAAGGGCCTGGGACCCCGGGGCCTTGTTCGGACAGCCCTGCCGGCCCAGGACCAAGCCGCCAGGTGGCCACTCAGTGTGGCCCCACTCCACGGCAAGGCGCAGTGAGGCGACCTGATTCTGCCCGACCCTCACCCGATGCTTTCCTATCCGCGTTCTTCTCCGACTCCGGCATCGATGAGGTCGCCATCCTCTCCCCCCCCCCGCGGAGGAACCTACGGCGTACCGTAGACCGGAACTACTTCCTCTGCCCACCCCGGTTAAAATAGATTTCCAGTGTGCCGAGAGGTCTTCTCAAGGTCTCATAACCGTAATAATGTCTATGGAGAGCCTAGAATTTTGTATGTTGCCTTGTTTGGGTAACGAGGACCGCTGTGGGTTAGGGACTACTTTCCTCGTGGCGGGAGATTACTAGAGAATTGTGTGACGTCACTGCTGGTCCCTTCCATAGGCCGCAGGGTTGGGCGTGGCGAATCTCGACCCCATTTTCCTGGGGCGTGGCTCCCAGTGGGCTGGCCACGCCTCTCCCGGAACCGAGTCTGGAAGCACCCTTCGCAGCGCGGAAAAACTTGGGGCGGCGAGGGGGCTGTGTCTTGGCGGGAGAGGAATAAATGTTATCTGTCATAACATTTGGCTCTTTGCCGATTACTTAACTCTCTTATCAAACCTACTCGGATCCTCCCCGATGAGGTTTAATGTGTTGTGGGGGATGGGGAGCATATAATCCTTGATGTACAGACAGGAACACTGAGGCCCAGAGATGGGAAGTTGCTGTAACGCGACCAGTTTAGGGTAAGAGGTCTCATGAGGCAAGCCTGGGTGGCCGGGGTTGGGGAAGTGGAGAGGAGTTAAGGCCTGGCCCTCAGTGGGCTTTATGTACTTATTTATGAAATTAGTATAGCGCGAGGTGGAGGCATCCTCCCACCTCTGTCCTCTGCTCAGTGTAGATGGTGAAGTTGTATTTAAAGATCTTCAGAAAAGGTATGCCCCTCCTGCTGATGCCGGAAATGCCACCTTTGGGACCACCTTCTGTTTAAGTTATTTTGCAATGGAAGAGCACTAGAGAGGGAGTCCTGTGCCCTGGCTTTGCCCCTAAGTCTCTGTTTGCACCGGCTGTTTTCCTCAAGTGAAAATCATAGATTTGGGGGGTGGGGGAGAATCTCAAAAAACTTCTGTAGAGAAAACGTGCTAAAAAGAAAATATCAGAGAATATGCAAATCCATAGAGAATGAAAATAGAGTACAAGTTACCAGAGGGCTGTGTGCGGGGGGAATGAGTAGTTAATGTATAATGCATGTAGGGTAGGATTTTTCTTCGGGGTGCCGGGAAAGCTCTGGTAATGGATGGTGGTACAAGCACAAGTGACTGTGATTAATACCAATGAATGATACACTTGGGAGTGGCTGAGATGTGAAAGTTTGCATATATATAATATATGTTTCCATAATTAAGTAAAAATAGAAAGAACAATGAAAGAGACAATGACAATAAAATGCAGTATGTGATCCTAGATGAGATCTAATGTTGGAGGAGAAAAAGCTCATTACTGGGACATATGAAACAATTGGAATATAGACTGGAAGTTTTATATCAATGTTAAATTTCTATTTCTTGAATTTGATAACTGCACTTAAGGTGGTTATGGGTGAAGATCCTTGTACTTAGGAAATGTACATGTAAATAGTAAGTGTTCAAGTAGCATGAGGTATCCAACCTACTTTCAAATGTTCAGGAAATTGATAGATTGATAGATAGTTGTATAGACAGGCAGAATGATACTGCAGATGTGGCAGAGTGTTAGAGTTGGTGGATCTGGGTATCTGGTAGGGTGGGGGTATGTTGGAGTTGTCTCTATGGGGTTTGATTATATCTGCAACTTTTTATAAAATTGAAATTATTTCAAAATAAAAAGTTTAAAGTGAAAAAAAGAAAGGGTGTGTGTGTGCTTTGAACTGTTATCATTTGTGTGCACCTGAGTATGGGGGGGGTTATCTACCCCTTTCTCACCATTAGCAGGACTGGACCCCCAGAGCCTTCCTGGAGAGTTAGATCAGCACTGGCACAAGGAGTGGTTGACTTTGCACTCCCCGGGCATTTTTCCAGTGTGGTCCTGATACCTCAGCCTCTCAGAAGCATACCCTTGTCTTGTGCACCATGTACCTATGCCCTGTTGGATGCATCCCGCCTCTGACCAAGTCATCTGCCCCAAGGATGTCAGGGTAGTCAGGAGTAGCTCCATGGTACCCATTCTCATTCCTAGCCCAGCTAAGACTCAAATCAAAACCCTAGTCTTTGCTACTGATTCACCAGTCTGTAGAATGTTATGGTACAGAAGGCAACACCCCCATCAGGGAACTGAAGGGGAGCCCAAGGCCCAGAGAGAGAAAGCTCATGGCCCAAGGGCCCATGGTGCCTTAGAACAACTTATCAGAATCCTTCCATTACAAAGACAAGCAAACCCTGGTTTTCTGACTGTTAATCCAGAATTCTTCCCTCCAGAGCACACACTGCAGAACTGGCCTCAGCTTTGTCAGGGAGACTTCTAAAGGCAGTGAAGGGCCTCTGGGTCAGAAGGACATTAACATGGACCTTTGAGAAGAATGCACAAAGCAGAGGAGTCAAGAGGGAAAGAGGAGGGAAAATACTTGAAATGAGCACCTACCAAGTGATAGGCACTATAGGGGTACTTTGCTGCATCATGCTATATTCTCAAGGAAACAGAGGTGTTGTTATCCTGCATTGTAGAGAGGAAGAAGGGAAGTGACTTGTCAAAGGTCACATGGTCAAGACAGGGGAGCTGGGATACAAACCCAGGTCTGTCTGACTCCAAAGTCCCAAACAATGTGGGCACCATGTGAAATATGCTTAGTAATCGTAACATTTCAAATACCCTGTGCCAAGTACTCTTCTAAGCATTTTATCTAATTTATTTACTCCTCAAAACCATCCTGTGCGGTAGGTGCCATTATTATCTCCATTTTACATATAAGGAAACTGAGGCACAGAACAGTAAGGGGATCTACCTAAGTAAGGGTCAAAGCTAGGTTTGAAATCCAGGTTCCACACTCCACACTTTTACATTGCTGTACCATCTCTCATACAATAACACCTTGTCCTTAGATGATGCTTTAGCTGTCTTCTGGAGTGGTTACTATTTTCCCATTTTACAGATGAGGAAACTTAAGCTAGAGAGCAGAAGTGACTTGCTCAAGATCACACAGCAAGTAGCAGGCAGACGGGATCATGGCAATGGGTTTCCTGGTATAAGGGAAAGGGCCGCGACTCCTCCTGCAATAGTTAACAGTCCTACTAGCTAATGGTTATTGAGTATTTAACAAGTACCAGCCCCTGCATTACATGCTTTATATGCATTTTAAAATTATCATTACAACAACCAGAGATAGTAGGTACTCTCAATATTTCCATGTTACAGATGAAAAAAATTGAGCCTTAGGAGCAGCAAAGTGACTTGACCATCAGCAGAGCTGGGATTCACACCCTAGCTTCCTGACTTCCACTCCAGTGCTCCTTCTATCGTACTTGAAACTGCAGGAAGGCAGCAGGGCTGAGAGTCGGCCTTCAGCAGGTGGGTGCTCTGGGGCTCATCTCTACCTTCTTTCTCCAGGCACTGTCATCTATGGTTTAGCTAAACCTTTTTTTAAAAAACCTATTTATAACTTAAAATTGTACCACCACTTGGGATAATGAGTCCCTTAAGTTGACTCCCCATGGTGTAAATTAAGGCTTCCTTTTTTTTGCCCTAAATCTTTCTTTTCCAGGATTGGAGTGGGGCAGGGGTTGTGGCTAATGGGGGTTGTCCCAAGGACCAGAACACTTAGATTCAGAAAACAGGCTGAAATCCGAAAGTGTTTGCTTGTTTGTATATGATGGTAATTCCTGACACCCAGGCTTCAGGTGGCATTTATGCAAATATCTCATCTGATTATTACAGACATGAAGGATAGGCAAGGCCTGGATTTTCATTTCCTTTCATTTGTCTTGATTCTTCTGGTATCCTCAACATTTAGCACAGGCTTTGGGTTACAAATTAGCTGCTAGATGCACACTTGTTGTATGAATGAATGAATGAACCTTCATTTTATAGACAAGGAAACAGGTGTACAGTATCAGAGTTTAGTCAGGCAAACAAGACTATGACAGATGATTCAAAAGATGGAATTTAATATGGGGAATTAGTTACAAAGGTGTTCAGAGGACAGAAAGAGTGACCAGGGAAGTTGAGGCAAACCTGAGATTAGCAACCTAGGGAAGTCATTGTCTTTCCTAGGGCTGGAGGCATCGAGGGAGGAGAAGGTATTTCCAGAGACCAGGAACCAGAGCTACTCAGAGGGAAGCTGGTACCACCATGGGCCCATTCGGCAGGAGCTAAGAACATGGAGGAGTCACAGCAGCTGCTAAGGCCACCCACCCCACTCCCCTCCCAAGGCAGAAGAGGGGGAAGAAATATCCTGGCTTCTCTCTCCCTCCCACCCTCTAGTGTCTCACCAGGGCTTCCCATTGGCTGAGCCTAGCCAGAAGTCAATTGACAAGGAAACCCAGGAAACGTCTGTAGAGATCAAACCATTCTGAAACAGAGCAGCAAAAGGGCAGAGAATGGATTTAAGGCAAACAGAAGAAATTAACTGGCACACACATTCCCATACCTAGGAAGGAACCACATCATGTTTGCTTTGTCAGGCCACCCCACTCCCCAGGTCCATGTGGTCTTTCTAGGCTCTTATCTTTCCATATCCCACTTAAGCATCACCTCCTCCAGGAAGCCTCCCTGACTCCTTCCTAGTGCAGTTACTATCTCCCTACTGCAAGCTCCCCTAACATACACTACTTATCTCTGTCATAACATATACTACATTGCAATGCTGACAGTTACCTCCCATCCTCCTCTACATACTAAAGCCCCCAAGACCAGACTTGGGTCTCAGTTGTTTCTCTGCTCGGCAGAGAATGATTGTTAAATGAATCAGTTCCTGGTAGGATAACATGGGGCAGAGAACTCTGGAAACAGACTAAACCAAGAAGTCTGAATATCCCAGCACTTTCATTTATATGCCGTGTGACCTTAGACAGGCTTCATTCCTTCTGAGCCTCAGTTTCCTCATCTGTAAAATGGGAATAACATTAGTTCCCACTCACAGGGAACTTTGAGGAATAAAAGGGAGAACAGGTGGCAGCATGGTTAAGCTCAAAGGCCCTGGACCCAAACTGTCTGCAGTCAAATGCCAGCTCCACTTTCAGTTACTTAACTTTTTCCACCTCTGTTTCCTCACCAAAAATTGAGGGTGATACTAATACTTCATATGGAGGCTGTGAAGATTAAGTGAAACAGTGTATCGAAAACAGTGCAAGTGCTCAATAATTGTGGCTGGTGTCATTATGGACAGTGCCTACTCAGTGGCTGGACAGTGAATGGGTGAGCTCCCAAAAATATATATATATATCAAATGGGATGTCTTTTTTGTTCACCACTGTCATCTCATTACCAAGCACAGTTACTGGCACATAGAAGGTGCCCAGTCAATCTTTGCTGGACCACTGGATGGTGACTGGATGATAATGCCACTCCACTTGCAGTTCAGTACTTGTGTGACCTTCCCCAGCCACAGAGGACACATGTCTAACAACACCAGCCCAACCCTGGCACTAAGACCCAGACATATACAGGTCAAGGGACTGTCTTGGAAGTGAAGGTGGAGAGTGCTGGGCCTATGGAGAGGAGGTGTGCCCAGCTAGAGGCAAGGGTCTGGAGCAAATGACTAACAAAGGGAGCATCAGACATTTACTGAGCACCTACTATGTCCCAGGTGCTGACGTACCTTATCACATTCCATCCTCACAGCAGCCTGCAAATCTCCAATCATTGCCCTCATTTTAGAGAATATGAAACGGGAGTTCAGGGAGGTAAGGAAATTGCTCAAGATTGTGCAGAATAATAAGATTGAAATAAAAAAATTGTTCTTTTTCAAGATCAAAAAAAAAAAAAGATTGTGCAGAAGTGAAGGGGTACAGCTGGACTTGAATCCTGCACCATCTGGCTTCAACCCCCTGCTCTTTCCATTGTATCAACTGCCTCCCAGAGGGCAGGGAAAGGTCTCTGAGCCCCAAGCCATCCAGGAGGCCCCAGGAGCCAATGTTGAGGCAAAGCTCAGGCTGAGTGACAACTTGAGACCACAGCCTTGACAGCAGTGCTGAGGATGGCCCAGAAGCAAGTGATGCTAAACTCATCTCTCTGGGAAGAGGTGCCGTGATTATAAAGACAAGAGATGGCCGGGAGCTGCTGCAGGCACCACGGAGGTGCTGGCCCAGAACAGTGTCCTTGAGCCCCGCCCCCAATGGAAGATGCTCTGGACTAACTATCTCTGTGACCTTCAGCGAGTCACTCAACTATCTTAGTTCAGCATCCTCACTTGTCACACAGGGTCACCATGCCTGCTGGGTTATCACGGTATCACATGAGACAATGCAGGGAAACAGAACTGGGTCAAATCCAGGCCAGGGCTCAAGTACTTATTCACTGTGTGATCTGATACAAGTCACTTCACCTCTCTGAGTCTCAATGTCCCCATCTTTATAATACCTGCCTCACTGGACTGATATGAGGATGCAGGGGTTAAAAGTGTGAGCTCTGGAGTACAATCGCCTGGGTTCAAATCACACTCATCATCACCAGGCTGTGAGCCTTTGGGAAAGTTGCTTGATCTCTCTGTGCCTCAGTTTTCTCACCTCTAAAGTGGGTGTGCAGATGACAGTCCTCACCTGGTGGAGTTGCAATGATTAAGTGGCCCAATCAGCAGAAAGACTATAGAACAACCCCTGGCACAAGCGAGCACTCAGTCCCGGTGAGAAGTCATTAGCTCTGGGTCTGGCATCCAGTAATAACTAGGGCCTGCTGCATGCCAGGCAACATTTAATCGCTTTTACATTATTGACTCTGAGCCTTGAAACGGTCCCATCAGGGAAGTGACATTACCGCCCCCATTTTATTCATGAGACACGGAGCTATTCAGAGGCTCAATGATTTGCCAAAGGTTGCACAGAGAGTCAGTGGAGGGCTGAGGATTTGAGCCCAGGCTGACTTTTCAACCACTGCAGTCCATCTCTAATAAAGGTTACATAAATGGAAGCTATTAGAATGTCTGTGTTATGTTGAACTTTTCTGAGACCAGAAGAGATGGCTATAATTTGTGTCCAAGTGAAGGGATGGAGGGACGGTTCTGCTCCGCTTCTGTTTCTTTCCAGCAGGGGGCGCCCGTTGCCTCCACCAGGTCTCCCCTACCGGAACCAGTGAGCCTGGCTGGTGACCCGAGCAGAGAATGGCCCATCCAGGCAAAACCTTGGGGCCACGTGCAGGGGTAGCAGAGAGTGGCAGGGTGGGCCAGCGCCAGGCCGGGGACATCCCAAGAAGGGCTTCTCTCCCCGTGCTGCCCAAACCGGGCTGCTGAGCTGCATAGGCAGAGCTTCCAGAAGATACAGGATGCTTCTGCCCCAGCCAGCCCTTCCCCAACCTCAGAAATCTTCTGGGTGTGAGGCCAGGGATACGAAACTTTTAAAACTTTAAAGAAATACTGTATGGGAGTGAAAATCAATAAACTGGAGCTATAGACATTAACATAGACAAAGCTCAAAATGTAACTGTGAGTGGAAAAGCAAGTTGCCAAATGCCCAGGATTTTATTTGTATGTGGGAGGAAGAGAGTCCAAAGCAAGAATACAAACGGAGGTCCAACCCCATCTCTATTCCCCACCCCATACTCAAGTGTGTGGACACTAGAGCCCGTTTTCATCCGCTCCCCCACCTCACCCCCCTAGACTAGGGTTGCACACATAGGCAGATTGTCTGCCCTTAGAAGGAGGGGCTCTAAGAAGAGAACTGCATGGATGCTGGAGCCAGGCTCAAGGCCATTTGGGGGTCCTGGGTACCCCAAGTGTGGTCTGTATGAGTCTCACAGGCCCCAGGTGTGTCCATTCCTTTGGCCTCTTGGACTCTTTGCTCCATGGAGAGGGTGCAGACAGAGGAGAGCCAGAGGGGTCCCCTCTTAAGTGTGGAGTCCAAGACCCTACTTGCCTGTGTCTAAGAGTTACAGTATTTAGATCCATACTATTTATAACAAGAATAAAACATGGAAGTAATAAAAGATTAAAAACATGCATGGGAATAAAGACATGTTTGGTAACTAACTTCAGGAAGGTGTTGCTTCTAGGGAGGGAGGAGAACTGAGTCTTGGAACCTTCAAATTGCATCTGTCATGTGAAATCACTGGGTAGTGGAAACCTGGGTTTGCTTTATAATTATCTACATGTTTCCTATGCCTAGGCTGTTTCAGAATTTCATATTTAACCTTAAAAAGTAATACACATTCCTGGTTTAAAAAATTTCAAAGAGTGTGGAAAGGTATAAAGTTCAGGTAAAAGTCTCTCTCCTTTGTGCCTTGATCTCAGTGCCACTTCCTAAAGGTAACCACTGGTACAGTTCCTTGTGTGCCCTCTAGTTATAAGAATGTTTTAAGAATATGCACACACTGCATCATATAATACTGATAGTGTGTACATTGCTTCCCTCCTCCCCCCTTAATAGTTTTGTCTTGGATAGTTTTCCACAAGCACACATAGATAAACCTCATTCTTTTTGATGGCTGGGTAGGATTCCACTTTATGGATGTACTGTATTTAGTCAGTTCCCTACCGATGGGCACTTAGGTTTTTTCAGTTAGTTTGCTATTATAAATGTTACTGCAATAAGCATCCTTGAACCTGTATGTTTGCTTGAGTTGCAAGAATAGCACAATGAACATTTCTACGAGTATATTTGTAAGAAAAAAAGTCTCAGCAGTGAAACTGCTGAGTCAAAAGATACCTGTTTAAATTATTGCCAAATTGCATTCCCCAAAGTTTAACCATAACCAATTTACATTCTTACCAATGATGTATGAAGTTAACTATTGCTCTGTTTTCTCACCAAACTCTGGATTGTTTATCTTTGTCTGTTGATTTGTAGGAATTCTTTGTATATTGGGGAAATTAATTCTTTGTCTCTAATTTATGTTGCAAATTTTCCCCCATGGGCTGTTTTTATTTGGCCAATTTTATTAATCTTTTTCATAATGGCTTCGAGATTTTGGGTTGTGCATAGAAATGCTTTCCCCATTTTAAGATTATTTAAAAAGCAAAGAATTTTTAAATTATTATTCATGATCAGTAAAATCCTAAAACCCGGGAATAAATCATTGTTCTAGATCTCCCTCCTTAAAATGTGAGTTCCTGGAGGGCAAGCATCTCCATTTGTCCCCCTCTTCAGGACCAAGCACAAGTTTAGGTAGAGAGTAAGTATACAGTACATGTTTGTTAAAAGCAGTTCCTACCTCAAGATTATCGAAGGGAAATATTTCATATTCTCTTCTAGTACTTTTAGGTTTTTTAAAATTGAAATTCTCATCCATCTGGAATTTATTTTGGTGATAGGAATGAGGTGGTGTGCCAGTTTGAATGTATTGTGTCCCCCAAATGCCATTATCTTTGTGGTCTTGTGTGGGGCAGACAGTTTTGGTGCTGGTTAGATTTGCTTGGAGTGTGCCCCACCCAGCTGTGGGAGATAATTTTGATGAGATGTTCCCATGGAGGTGTGGCCCCACCCATTCGGGGTGGGCCTTGATTGGTGGAGCTATATAAATGAGCTGACTCAAAGAGAGAAAAGAGAGTGCAGCTGGGAGTGATGTTTTGAAGAGAAGCAAGCTTGCTAGAGAGGAATGTCCTGGGAGAAAGCCGTTTCTAGGCCGGAGCTTTGGAGCAGACGCCAGCTGCCTTCCTAGCTAACAGGTTTTCCGGATGCCATTGGCCATCCTCCGGTGAAGGTGCCCGGTTGCTGATGTGTTGCCTTGGATGCTTTGTGGCCTTAAGACTGTAACTGTGTAGTGAAATAAACCCCCGCTTTATAAAAGCCTATCCATCTCTGGTGTTTTGCATTCTGCAGCATTAGCAAACTAGGACAGGTGGAGATACAGCCTTATTTATTTCCAAATGACTAGCCAATTGATCCAACACCATACTGAATAATCTGTCTTCCCCCACTGATTTGAAATGCCACCTTTACCATATACTAAATTCTCACATGTGTTCTGGTCTATTTCTGGACTCTGTATTCTCTCCTAGCCAACTAGCTATCTGGAATTCTGTATTTTTTTTTAAAGCTCCTCAGGTGATCCTGATGCAGTCAGACTGCAGCTGGTGCTTATCTATGATGAGATTTTTCTCAAGAATTCTTAGCAAAAGGTAGGGGGCAGGGAAGAGTCTCTCTTTTATTTTGAGAATATGTCCTCACTATGCTTTTTATTTTAAAAATTTAAATAAATTAATGGTGGTAGTAGATGATCTTTCTGGTTTACTGTTTTTTTTGTTTTTTTTTTTTAGATTTTTAAAATCTTTTTATTTTGAAAGAATTTTGGAGTCACATAGGACTTGTAAAAATAGTACAGAGTTCCCATTTACTCTTTCCCCAGCTTCCCCCAATGACTGATTAACTGATTTCTAAGTACATCTTTTATAGGAGTATAACACATATAGTGAAATGTGCACAGATCACAAATGCACAGCTTGATGGATATTCACTAAGTGAACACATACATGTAACCAACATCTGTAGAGTAACTGTTATCTTGACCTCTTTTTTTTTTTCCAACTTTTTTATTTTGAAAAAAATCTTAAACCTTCAGAATAGTTTTGGGAATGAGCACTCCTATAACCTTCACTGAGATTCACCAGTTATTAACATATTGCCACATTTGTTTTCTCTCCCTCTCTCTCTCTTCCCGAACCACAAGGGAGTCAGTTGCAGACATCCTGACGTTTCACCCCTAAATTCTTCTCTATGCACCTCCAAAGAACAAGGGCATTCTCCTGCATAACCACAGTGCAATTACCACAGTTGGGAATTTTAACACTGATACAATGCTATTATCAAATATTCAATCCATATTCAAATCTCTCCAGTTATATCCTTCAATATGGGTCTTTTTCTTTTTTAAAAAAAACCAAGACCCAATCAAGAATTTCACTTTATTTTTAATATTTGTTTTCTTTATTATTATTATTCCTTTTTAAATTTTCTGGCAAAATGAAAGTTGTTAATTCCTAAATATTTTTGAAAATGTACTGACCTTGAAATCCAAAATCTGGAAGTTGTTGCGGCAGACGAGTACCATCCCTTACAACTTTCAGCAGTGATACGAACATTCTAGAACCTGTGCTGTCCAATATGGCGGCCACAAGCCACATGTGGCTATTGGGCACTTGACATGTGGCTAATGAGAATGGAGAACTGAATTTTTTTAATTTTATTTACTTTTTTTTTTTTTTTTTTGGAGCAAATAATTTTAATGGTTTTTATTTTTTTACAAATACACTGGAGAATCATGTGATGCTACCAGCATTGGATGCAATCCTGGGCCACAAGTCTGCACATTCCTTTGCAACTGGACCTGTGATGGCAGAACCTTTCATCTCTCCTTTATTGTTTACTATGACCCCTGCATTATCTTCAAAATAAAGGAACACACCGTCTTTTCTCCTGTATGACTTCCGTTGTTGAATTACCACTGCTGGATGTACCTTCTTTCTGAGTTCTGGTTTGCCCTTCTTGACTGTGGCCATCATTATGTCGCCTACACCAGCAGCAGGAAGTCTATTCAGCCGTCCCTTGATCCCCTTTACAGAGATAATATACAGATTTTTGGCTCCTGTGTTGTCAGCACAATTGATCACGGCTCCCACAGGAAGACCCAGGGAAATCTGGAATTTTGCACTGGAGGACCCACCATGTCCTCGCTTCGACATCTTGGATGCCGGAAAACAGCAGAAAAGGCTAATTTTATTTACTTTTATTTAATTTAAACTGGAATAGCAACATGTGCCTCCTGGCCAGTGTATCAGACAAACTAGGTCTAGATCAATGCAAGCACAAAGCTGGGAACTCAGGCAGAGCAGGGGACTGAGCTTTCTTTTCATTCTCCAGGTGCTGCTGAGTGATGGAAAGGAGAGGAGGGTGAGGGAGGGGCTCTGAAGACAAACATGACCCTCCCACTTTGTCAACCCACCATGCCCCTGTCACTCCTTTCTCCGTACTCCACACATATTTATTGAGCACCTACTATGTGCTAGGCCCTGGGCATATGGTGGTGAACAAGACAGACATGGTCTCTGTGGTGGTTTTGTAAACATCTGCTGCTGTGTTTGTGTCCACATCAGTTTGTCACCCCCTGAGGCCAGGAACCTGGCTAGTGCCTGACACTTAGAAGGAGCCTAATAAAGGTGTGCTGAATGAATGAATGAATGAATAGTGTGAATGAGGTGGATGAAGAGTCTTCTAGATTGTCCTGAGAGGACAGGAGAGATGGCACTGTTTAGGGAGAAGAGCACTGCTCCGAATCAGGAGACCCGAGAGCCTGTGCTGGTGCTGGCCCCAACTTACTGTGTGTCCTTGGCAAGTCCCCTCCACTGGGCCTCAGTTTTCCCACGTGTAAAATGAGGTGGCTGGACTAGACATGCTCTAGTCCCTCTCAGGGACTGAGGCAGTGGAAATGGGGAGCCAAACTGCACTCTCTTCTCCCCAGATTTACCTATTGGATTCCATTGAGATGGAGTTTTTCCAAAGGGTTCTGTGGTTTTAAAAGTTGGAGGATCCTTGAATCTGTAAAGTCGGGCTGAGGACAGCCCGAGGTAGGATTTTGGGGTGTTTTGTAAGGAAGAGAGAAAGCTCCCTGGCACTCTGAGCTCACACCTGCCCAAAGGTGTGCTGGCTGAGGAGGTGAGCTAATCGCTCAGGAAGGAGTGGCGGTTCAGAGGGAAGCCTTGAACCTTGGGGCAAGGAACAAGGGGAGTGTACTTCTCACCCATGCAAGGACCTAAGGACCAGAGCCTCGGGTGTGTGTAATCTGCCCCAGCTTGCCCATGGGTGACTCAGCCTGAAACCGGACCTGGCATTCCCCATTAGGCCTTGTTGATCAGTGTCTGGAGTGCTATCACTTGCCTTTCACTTGCAATTCAGGTAAATCCTTTTGCACTGACAGGTGGGACCCAGATTGGAAGTCATTAAATCTGCAAAGCCCTGCTCCTCTCTGTCCATATGGCAAACTCCTATTCATGCTTCAAAACCTGGCTAAGGCGTTTTTCCCACTGAAGCCTTTTATGACCTCTGACCTTTCCTCCTTAGAGTTAATCATCACCTATTCCAACTTGCAGAGTCTGGAGCCAGACTGCCTAGGTCTGAATCCCTACTCTGCCACTGGACTAGGTTACTAGCTGTGTGACCCTGGACAAATTGCTTAACTTCTCTGTGCCTCTATTTCTTAATTTGTGAAATTAAAAAATAACAGAATCCACCTGACTGGGTAGTTGTGAGGATTACATGAATTAATACATATAAATGCTTAAGTTAGTGCTTTGGCATAGAGCGTGAGCTCAGAAAAAGCCGGCTAGAATTACTGCTGTGTTTCTATATTTAAGAAATACCTGAGAATGCAATGGACACCACGGATAACAGAGAGCTCAAGATGTTCTCAGCCTGCAGGGAGAGATAGACAAATAAACAGGAAATTCACTCCAACTTGTGAAAAATGCCACAATAAGGGAAGTGGTGGGCCGGGGGAGGGATCATGGGAGCACAGAAGAGGCCCCCTTCCCAAGTTGGGTTGTTAACAGCATTTTCCTGGAAGAAATGACATCTCAGCTGAAATCTGAAGGATGAATAAGATTTATCCAGGCAAAGGGGGAGGGCAGAGAGGGAAGCGTGGGAAGGGTTTGAAGCAGAGAGAGATGGAGTACAAAGGCACAGGGGCCAGGGCCTGGTCTGTTTCAGGAACTGAGGTTCCAGGAGTGGAGTGCGTGTGTGGGAGGTGGGTGCCCAGTGATTGAATGCATCTCTTTGTGGTCTGTCTCCCTTCCTGGATTGTGCTCTCCTACAGGACAGAGCTCACGTCTCCTTCAATTCCGTATGTCCAGCCTAGCCCGGCATCCAGCAGGAGCTCATGTTTGCTGAATGGAAATGAGAAATAAGAACCCTGCCTTTCTCATCAGGAGCCATCTCAGGCAACCTTTTTATTTGCTAATATCTGTGAGTTAGGCCTTCTTAATAGCCTTGGGAAGTCAAGTTCATTTGCTTGTTCAGAATTGTCATTTGCTGTGTATCCCAGACTCCTGTGAGTTCGATGGTTCCGTCAGAACAAAGTCAAGTTCCTGGCCCAGCAAGGCGATTACAGATCTTGTTCCTATGAGTGTCTCTCTGGATACCACTGGGGTCAGTAAACTTTCAAATGTTACTGTGGATCTTGTTAAAATGCAGATTCTGATTCAGCTGATCTGGGATCCAGCTCGAGATTCTGCATTTCTAACAAGCTCCCAGGTGACGCCAGTGCTGCAGGTCCATGAATTACACGTTGTGTAGCAGGGCACTAGACAACATTGCCATTTTTTTTCTGGCTCTAATTACAATGATGATTGCAAAAGTAAGTTGGGGCCCGTTTCTGGAGGGTGAAGGGAAAGGTGTTCAGACTACATTCTGGAGGTACTAGGGAGCTGTGCTGGTTTGAATCTATTATGTACCCCACAAAAGCCATGTTCTTTTAATCCAATCTTGTGGGTGCAGACTTATTGTGGGTGAGACTTTTGATTAGATTATTTCCTTGGAGATGTGATCCTGCCCGTTCAAGATGGGTCTTGATCCATTTACTGGAGTCCTTAAGAGAGTTGAGGGAGGCAGAGAGCTCAGAGCTGACACAGACAGAGACGCTTAGAGAGAACGCCCAAAGACATTTAGGAGTCAGCCATTGAAACCAGAATCAGGAGAGAAGCTAAGAGATGAAATCCAGAGTTTGCCCCAGAGAAGCTAAGACAGAACCCCCAGATGCTTAGAGAGAAATACCCTGGGAGAAACAAGCAAGGATGTAGTTGCTGAGAGAGAGAAGCTAAGACAGAAGCCTAGAAACAGTCTGGAGAGAAGGGCCAGGAGACGTTGCTTTGTGCCTTCCCATGTGATACAGGAACCCCAGATGCCATCGGCCTTTCTTCAGAGTCAAGTTATCTTTCTCTGGATGCCTTAATTTGGACATTTTCATGGCCATAAGAACTATAAATTTGTGAACTAATAAACCCCCATTGTAAAAGCCAATCCATTGCTGGCATTTTGCCTTCCAGCAGCTTTAGCAAACCAAAACAGGAGCTATGGAAACTTTCTGAGCATGGTCAGAAAGAGCTGACCAAGAGATGAACCTGGGAGGGTGAGTTCTGGGGGCTCAACTATTGCAATAATTGGTGAGAAATGGCAGATCTGAAGTTCAAGCAATGGCATTGAGAATGCAGAGGATGGGAGGGGATGGGTTTGGGGACTATCCAAGTTGCCAACTATTTGGATGACATGGGACGGGGGTACTATAAGATTACCTAGGCAATTGGGGGCCTAGGAAGAGAGGGTGCCATGAATAAAAAGCAGGAGAGGGAGCCCAGGAGGAGCAGGGCTGTGGAGGAGTGGTTTTGAACCACGTGGCACTGGGACGTTCAGAAAATGATATCCAGGAGGCTTTTGGAAGTGAGGCTGGTGGTGCTTGCAATCAAAACTGGATATTCAGGGGGTTGAGGGGAAGGAAGAGAATGGTCCTTGTGTCAATGGGGGCCCTTGCTTGCAAGTAATCAAAACTGGTTCCTGCTATTCTAAGCAAAAAGAAATGTATCATAAGGGTTTTTTGGAGGCTCACAGAACTGCTGGGAAGGCTTGAGGCCAGACTTGGAAAGCGAGCTGGAGCCAAGGGACTCTGGTCAGCAGTGGTCATGGCCAGGACCTCACAGGGACAGCCTGTGACGACTCCCATCAGGAACTGGGTTGGAACTGAGGCTTCTGAGCGCTGCCCTCTCTGCCGCCTTCCCACGGCCGCCCCCCACCGAGCCTGGGCCATCTTTCCTTCATCTTAGCATCCCTGGCTTCAGGTGTATCAAAGTCCCAGCGTTGCATGAGGTTCCAACACAACTCAGCAGGCTTTGTGAATACATTAGTTTTATTTTCTACTAACATGCCACAGGGGAAGGGGGGCAGGAGGAGCATGGAACTCAATGTGCAAATGTATGCAGATTGCACCTAAATGAGGGTATCCCAGGATTAATGGGAAGAAAAGGCAATCAGAGCAGGCCCAGCCCGGCCCAGCAGCCTTGGGGCTCTGCAGCAGCACAGCCAGAAAACGGCTCTCCGGGGAGGGCGTCTCGGGCTCTGTTTCAGAGCGTGTCCTTTGAAGCAATGCCTCCGCAGTACAGGGGAAGGAAGAGCTGCGGAAATTGGTTCTGGATACTTCCTTGCAAAGGGTTCTCAATTGCTTCAACTATGTTGGGGGTGGTGTGGGGGAGAAGGGACAGAATCTCTGAGCCTCTCTCAGTTGCCACAGCCCTTGAGGGGCTGCCTATCTCAGTGATTTCTAAACCAGCAGAGCTTGCTACCATCCAATTCCGGGCCCCACCGCAGATTGACTGAATCAGAAGCCGGGAGGTGAGTTTTGAGAATCTGTTGTGGTTTTTTTTTAAGTCCCCAGCCTTGGGAAATACTGATGCAAACCAGGGGTTCTTAATCTGGAGTCTCTTGCTGGTTTTTGGGGGCTCCCTGAATGGAAGTGTTCTCAAACTGGGCTGCCCATTAGAATCACTGGGGAGCTTTACAAAATCCTAATGGCCAGGCCACACCCCAGCCCAATTAAATCAGAATCTCTGGGGATGAAACCCAGACATCAGTAGTTAAAAGAAAATCCCAGGTGATTCCAATGTGCAGCCAAATTTGAGACGCACTGCTGAACAGGTGTTCCCATAAGACCTTTGTTCTACTGCATTCTCTATGGGGCTATATTTAGCTCAAGACCCTCCTTCTAATAAGGGGGACTATAGGCAGGGCTGATGTGCAGTTCGTATGCACGAGCACAGCAGCACCAGTTGTTCAAATACTGAAATATTTCCCTACCTATGGTAACAGGCACTGGCCTGAGCCTTCCAGCCCCAGAGCCCTAGTCCCTCCTGCCCATCCAGGAACTGAAAGGGTTAATGCTGGCCCAGCAGGGGGCTTCCAGGAGTTCTATCAAGAGCCAGTTCTGATAGGTGTGGACTCCTGGGCTCCTGGTTCTTAAATATTTGACCATAACCCCTGGCTATTATTATAATATGGTAACTGTAGTCCATACCTTGGTTTGTAAAAGGGACAAACTGTGTCGCCAGTTGCTCTGTGTGCTGTGTGGACATTCCCCCTCTGCTCTGGTCCCCAGGGCTCATTCATTCAGCCAGCAGGACTGAGTGACCACTGCCTATTTAACTTTGGATTTCCCTGGGCATCAGGGCTCCCCCACCCCTGTCACTCCCCATTGCTAACAGAGCCAGATTTAGACCT
The DNA here is from genome assembly GCF_015220235.1 of Choloepus didactylus. Lineage (NCBI taxonomy): Eukaryota > Metazoa > Chordata > Mammalia > Pilosa > Megalonychidae > Choloepus > Choloepus didactylus. Next base: position 49,561,992 of record NC_051325.1, read on the forward strand.
ATAGGGGCTGGAAGCACTGAAAATATGGTGCCCTTTCCCATATATTATCCAGAGTAAAGCAAACACACTAAACCCTGAAATAACTTTATGAGGAAGTCTAACAAAGAACTGATTTTTCCCATCCTGGCTACCTTGAGGATTTTTCCTTCCAAATACCAATAAAGTTTTTTTAATGTGTATTTTGGGGCTATGCCTGCATGCTGGGACCCCAAGCACATTCTTACCTGTCAGTGGGCAATCCAGTTCCAAAGGAGCTGTCCCTTTTGCCCCCTCAATTCACACTTCTTTCCCTCCATAGAACAATCCCTTCTTGTGGTTTGTGAACCTTAAAGGAAACACCACATGGCCGTTCTCTGTCCCTTCCAGCTTCCTTACTCTTCCTTTTTTCTTTTATCAACCCCCCCCTTTTTTTTCCTATACATCCCAGCTCAGTACCCCACACCTGCTCTTTCTGTTGGTTCCCAAGCTTAACCCTCTCCAGCCTGACTTCTGGGCCACCACCCTCCCATGCCAGGCTGCTTCCCCCATTGACTTCCTTCTTGCCAGGTCCAGTGACCTGATCTGAGCACAGGATTTGGAGTCAGAGGGCCTAGGCCAGAGCTCCATCACTCACCAGCTGTGTGACACTGAGCAACTTAAAGCACTTCTCTGTGCCTTGGGTCTGTCAAAGCCTCTGCCTCCCACCAATGCCCAGCAGTTCTGAAAGGACTCAAAGAAGATGGGCCATGTGGTGCAAGTCAGATGTGAAAAGGTACACGACAGCGCAGCATAAACTGGCAGGTGCCCCCCACAGAGTGCTGCAGTGGGAAAACAGGGTGCTGGTGTCATCTGGGTTGAGTCCCAGCTCTGCCCCTTGCTGGCTGCCTGGATTTGGGCACATCCCTGAGCCTCAGTGTCCTCACCAATAAAATAGAAACATGAACCCTAATTTGTAACGATGAAGGGAAAGCACTAGAGTAACATAACCATAATAGCTAACTTTTTTTTTTATCCTATGTAACAACTATATGCCAAATAGACTAAAGTCTTTCAATATACAGTGTCATTAAATCCTCACCTCAATGCTCTGAAGTGGGGATTGTTCTCTCCCCCACTTTCCAGATGTTGAAATGGAGACATGCACTCAAAGGGACTTGTCTAAGGCCACTCAGCCAGTCTGCAGCAGGAGCTGAGATTTGGACCCAGAGGTGTGATTCCAAGTCTACACTTCAGGCCCCTCTGTGAAGGTGCTCTAGGCATATGTGTGGGAGGCAAGACTTACTAATAGCACCTCAAAGAGTCAGCTTGGGAATTGCCACAACCCTGGGGCTAGGGATGGTAAGTGTGTGGGGGTCGGTACTTGGAGTGATGCTCTTGCTTGGGGCAATGTCGTTCAGTGCACACACCTTTCTGGTTCATCCCAGACACAATGTCTCCCCCACATCCTGCCAAGGCCTCTCAGGGCCTGGTTGTCCCTCCCCTCTCTGGCAGTTTTGGGAGAAAGAGCCTCGGAGTTCCCCCATCCCAGATGGGGGCAGCGATTCCTCATCTCGTGAGGCTGACCCTGGTCTGGGGACCTGGAGTTACTAATAGCAGCCTGCAGGACTGTGTCATCCAGCTGGTGACTCAGGACTCGAGGATCAACCCTCTCCCCTTCCCGATGGGGCTTCCTTCCACCTGGGTGAGGGGCTTGGAGACCAAGCCATGACTCTGGTCAGGGCTGGGGAGTGGGGAGCCTGGAGGAATATCCTGCTCTCAGCCTCCTCTCCCAGGGTCTTGGCTAACCTCTGCAGTGGTATTAGAAGGGGGGCTGAGGGAAATGAGGAAGGGGATGTGGTAACCAGAACCACTTCCTGCCCTTGATGTGTTGAAAGCCAAGCTCTCCCCCAAGTTCCCCTTTATGGGGGTTGTAGAGCCAGGGGGTAAAGCAGGAAGTTGGGGGGGAGAAGGAGGATTCTTGCTTGGATTGATTCCAGAAATCAAGCTCTGGGTTTCCAGGCTGGGTGCTCTCTCCCTGCTCCCCAGATGGTTAAAACAGTCAGCTGGCCCAGAGGCAATCATAATTAAAGTAGCAGCAAGCACTTACTATCATGTGCCAGGCACTTTATATCTGTTAATTCCTTTGATACATCAGATATAACTTACAGCTATAGTTACATCAAATATAACTCATTTTTAATCCTTATGGGACAATCCTATGAGATAAGCACTATTATTACCCCCATTTTATGGATGGGGAAACTGAGGCACTGACAGATTTAAGTCAGTTATTCAGGTTGCACAGCATGTCAGTGGCTGAACTGAAATTTGAACCTAGATATCCTGGCTCCAGGGTCCAGGCTCTTAGCCAGGGCTCTATACTGCCTCGTAAGTAGCTCAGTTTCCCACACACTGACCCTGGCTTGCTTTGGGACCTCAGAGAGGTCACCTTTACATTCTGGGACTCAGTTTTCTCATCTGCACAATGGGCATAACTGGAGTAGATAAGTACATCTCCACTTTTGTGAAGCTTCTGTCTCTGGTAATTAATTACTCATTCAATTTCTCCCTTACTGGACTTTCAGCTCCATGAGCATGATGACAAAGGCTATCTCTGTCACCACTATATACCCAATTCTAGGCACAATGCCTGGCCCATAAAAACCCAATAAATATTTGTTCAGTAAGTGGTCTTTGGGGAATGTCATCGATGGTTTGAGTGTCTGATAAAAGTTTGGAACATTTTGCATAGAAAAATCAACATATACCAGTGGTTCTCAATTGGGGCAATTTTGCCTCCTCCTCCCCCCACTCCCAGGAGAAATTTGGCAATGTTTAGTGACATTTTTGGTTGTCACAACTGGCAGGGGGAGGTGCTCCTGGCATCTAGTTGGTGAAGGCTGAGGGATGTTGCTAAACACCCTCCAATACACAAGACCCTCAAAACAAAGAGTTATCCAGCCCCGAATGCCAATAATGCTAAGGTTGAGAGATCTGACAGATAGAGATATGATGTCAAGGAGGGGGTGTTTCATGGATTCTTCTGAAGCCGCTGCCTGCCATCCAGATTAAGATCCCCTGGATTGGAAGATCTCAGTTCATTTTCATCTCTAAAATCGTATTTCTCTATGACCCCACAGTCCCAAGTCTGGAAACTAGGTCCCTTGTATCCTCTGTCTTTAGCTTCTGATTCCCCCAAGGCCTGAATGTCCTCTCTTATCCTCAGTGGGTGGCAAGGGGATCAGGGAAGGAAGGACTCAGGTTATAAATTTCCCCCAGCCCGGCACCTTATCTCAGTTCCCTGTAATTGGCAATAAAGATGAAAAGCTCAGACTTGAGAACCAGGCAGCCTTAGGCTTGAGTCCTGGGACTGTGTGTTAACTCACTGTGCAGTCACCAAAAAGTTCCTTAACTGCTCTGAGCCTCCATTTCCTCCTCTGAAACCTACTCATTCAACCTGTCAAGGCTGAAGGTGAGTCTGAAATGAGATGCTTATAGAGAGCTTAACATAGCACTTGGCACAGTAAATCTTAAAAAAATGGTAATTTAGCATTATTATTATGGCTCAGAGATGAAGGGACTTGCCCAAGTTCACATAGGTAGGAAACAGCCAAGCTGGGATTGAAAACTAGGACTGTGTGACTCCAAAGTAGATGCTAATTAATTAGTCAACTTTAGCGTTTCAGTCTTCCTGTAAAGAAAGTCTCCATCTCACAGATTCATTTATGAGATAAGCATGTAAAGTGCCTGGCACATAGTAGGCCCTTAAAATAGGCTTGTTAAATTGTTTCTATTGTTCTTCCCAAAGAAGCCTTGAAAGCAGTTACAGACCTTGCCCACACTTGGCTGGTGGGGGACAGAGGCAGAAAAGAGGAATGGAGGCTGGGAGGACTGGAGGGAGGGAGGGGGGCTGGTGGTTTCTGGCATTAGTGGTGCTAATTGAGGCTGGAGTTTGTGCTGGATGGAGTGGGGCTGGGGGCTCCCTGAGATCATCCCACCTCCTCATTTTGCAGTTGAGTCCAAAGCCCAGAGAAGGGAAGTACCAGGCCCAAGACTCAAGTTTCCTGATTACAAGTCAGAATCATAGTCTTAGTGCAGATAATTAAAAGCAATCATGACCATCTATCGAGGGCTTGCAATGTGTACTGTACTAAGCATCTTTTTTTTTTATTTTTTATTTTGAAATAAATTCAAAGTTATAGGAACAGTTGCAAAAACAATACTAACCCCATACACAGAATTCCATCATACCCTGACACCCCTCCCCCAATAGCTCAATCCACCAACTTTAACATGCTGTCACATCACTATTTCTTTCCCTCCCTCCCTCACTCCCTCCCTATCTATCCTCCATCATCTATTGCTCTGTCTTCTGAACATATGAGAGCTAGCTGCACACGTCCTTGAACATACACTGTAATTCACGTATACACTTCCCATGAACCAGAATGTACTAAGCATCTAATGTGTTCGATCTCATTTAATGCTACCATCAATCTAGGGACAAAGGGCCTTTTTAGAGCTGCAGAAACAAATTCAGAATGGTGAAGAGAATTGCCCAACAGCCTGAAGGAAGACTGCAGTCATATTTGCCCCTTACTGCCCTCAAGCATATAGCTTGTCAAAGACAGGGGCTGCCCAGTGGAATTCCCCAATTCCAGCCAAGCAGAGCCCACTGCTTCCACCCCCAATGGAGCAGGGAGAGGAAGTGAGTCAAGGAAGACTTCCAGGGAGAAGAAAAGAGGACAGAGCCTGGGGTGTGAAGAAGGGGTCAAGGCGGGGCTCTGGCCAGAAGTGGAAGTGTCACAGATGGACAAGGGTTGAGCAGGGGGATCACTAGTCTCAGAAAGAAGCCTCTGGCAGTCTCCATGTCCAGCCTGGTCCCCTCCCTCCCTTTCACACTGCTCTCACAAGCTCTGCAGTTTGCAAAATCCAACCCCTCCCTTCAAGGCCGGTGGTTTCCTGTGGGTCTGGGGTCTTGCCTGACTCAGCAGTGGGGACCGTGGGCAGGGAGGGCAGAGGAGAAGGTGGTGTAAGAACTTTCATGCCGGGGCTGCTCAACACACACACACACACACACACACACACACACACACACACACACACACACACACACACACACAAAAGATCCCCTGAGTCAGCCCCCGCCCAGAGAGGCGGGGTCACTGATTCAGTGAACCGCGCCAGCTTAAAGTCCCCAGGAGGGCAGCCGCAGCCAGACACTGTTACCCTCACCATGAACCCCTGGCAGTCTCTGGTCCCGGTGCTCCTGGTGCTGGGTTGCTGCTCTGCCGCACCCCAACGACGCCAGCCCACCGTTGTGGTCTTCCCAGGAGACCTGCGATCGAATCTTACTGATAGGCAGCTGGCAGAGGTAAGCAAACACCCCATTCTAGAGTTGGGGAGAGCTGGTCAGCAAGGCAACAAGGGTCCCCAGGGAGGGCATAAGGTCTCAGAGGAGATGCTTTAGGGATGTGTTGAGGGGTGATGGACATGACTAGAGAACAGAGGGGTCCAGGGGCAGGCACTGGGGGGCTTCCTGTGGAGGTTTTGGGCAATGATGGCCAGGGATGGGCAGTGAGGGTTTCCTGCTTAGGTACTGGGAAATAGTGCCTGGGAGAACCTTGGAGGATTGTGGGGTGGGCATGGGCTGGAGTGTCTACAGAGGGTCCTGGGTATTTCATGGGTGGGCATGGGCTGGGGATGAACAGGGGTGAACCCTGGGGGTTCTGGGGTTAGGCACGAACCAGGGCATCCAGGAGTGGAAAGGAGCTGAGGATGTCATCAGGGAGGGGAGATTCATGGGTATGCACAAGGCACTGGTATCCAGGGCACCAAGTCCCGGCTTCAATGCCTTATCCTTAGTCCTTGGGCACTTGGAGGGATGGGGCTGCGGCCCAGTAGGGAGGGAAAAAGGGAGTCAGGGCACTCTGGGATTGGGAGGGGCTCAGCTGGTGTCATTGCCCCTCCATCCACAGGATTACCTGTATCGCTATGGCTACACTCGTGTGGCTGAGATGCAAGATGAGAAGCAGTCCCTGGGTCCGGCGCTGTTGCTTCTCCAGCGGCGCCTGGCCCTGCCCCAGACCGGCCAGCTGGACAGCATCACCCTGGAGGCCATGCGAACCCCGCGCTGTGGCGTCCCAGACCTGGGCGGCTTCCAGACCTTCGAGGGCGAACTGAAGTGGCACCACCACAACATCACATACTGGTGCGAGGCTGGATCCCGCCGCGGTGGGCGGTGTGGAGCGGGCAGGCAGGTCCCGGCGCTGTGCCTGGGACGGATCCAAGTCTTAGACGGGTCCCCGGGTCTCACTACCCAATGTGCCGCCTAGGTGAGTGGCTCCACCTTTGGGGATATGGGCCTCGCAATCCTTGTCCTCCTGGCTAGGCTGATGGGAGGGTCCAAAGAGAAAAATGCGTCTGAAAGTTCTTTATAGACCAAGCGTGTAGCCCAGAAAGCGTCGTGTATGCCCAAGCCGACGAGACCAGGGGTGCAGCTATTACCTCCGCTCCAGCCTCTCATTTCTGCCCCCTTTCCTCCCGCCTTTCCCCGGCAGGATCCGAAATTACTCGGAAGACTTGCCCCGCGACGTGATCGACGACGCCTTTGCCCGCGCCTTCGCTCTCTGGAGCGAGGTGACGCCGCTGATCTTTACCCGCGTGTACGGCTGGGAAGCCGACATTGTTATCCAGTTTGGCGTCCGGGGTAAGAACGTGAGAAGGGAAAGACAGGAGAGTCCTGGGCCGGGGTGGAAGGTGGGGCGAGGGAGGACCATGGTGGGGGTAGGTGACCCGGCTTTCTCTTTCGGTCCCCTCACCCCTCACTTCGCGTCTCCCACCTGGCCCCCGCTCCTGCCGGATACGGCACCGCGCGGGGGCACAGGGTTTGGAGAGTTGAGTGCAGGCAAGATTTCAACTGGCACTAGAACCCCTCATGCCCGCGTCCTCGAGGAGCGCCCAATCTGCGCAACTGTACTCAGCTAACTTCCTCGCTCTTCACCCGCTTCTTTAGAGCACGGAGACGGGTATCCCTTCGACGGGAAGGACGGGCTCCTGGCACACGCCTTTCCTCCCGGCCCCGGCATTCAGGGGGACGCCCACTTCGATGATGATGAGCTGTGGTCGCTGGGCAAGGGCGTCGGTGAGATTCTGACCCGTACAGGCCGGCGGTTCCCTTCTCCCTTCATACTCATCGCCAGCCGCCCTGATTCCCGTCTCCCTCCTCCCGCAGTGGTTCCGACTAGGTTTGGAAACGCAAACGGCGCTCCCTGCCACTTCCCCTTCATTTTTGAGGGCCGCTCCTACTCCTCCTGCACCACCGACGGCCGCACCGACGACACGCCCTGGTGCAGCACCACTGCCGACTACGACACCGACCAGCAGTTCGGCTTCTGCCCCAGCGAGAGTGAGTGCGGGGTCGCGGCGAGGGGGAGGGACGCCCATCACTCTCGAGGGTCTGAAATCCTGGGTACCCATCCCGGCTCTGCCACTAGCGCTATGTGGCCTGTAAGTCACTCTCTCGCCCTCTGGGCCCAGTTTCCTCATCTGTGAAATGAGGAGAGGAGGGATGGACCACAGACCGTCTGTGGGTCAATGAACCCGTGGCAACTCGGGCTGATGGTGTTGGGCCTCTCCAGGACTCTTCACCCAGGCCGGCAATGCGGGCGGCAAGCCTTGCGTGTTTCCGTTTATCTTCGAGGGCCGCTCCTACTCTGCCTGCACCACCGATGGTCGCTCCGACGGCTACCGCTGGTGCGCCACCACCGCCAGCTTCGACCAGGACAAGCTCTACGGTTTCTGCCCGACGCGAGGTACCTCCACCCCGCCCGCCACATTCAGGCCCGCCCCCCCGATCCTGCATTGGTCCCCGAAACGTGACTCCTCCGCCCATCGGTCTGTCTTACCACGCCGCATTGGTCTTCAGGACCGTCGTGACCCCGCCCACCACCGCAGCCCCTTCTTCCAGCTGCCCCTCCCCCACACCCATCCCCGCTGGGCCCTATTCCGCCCTCGCCCACTTCCAGGGTCTCCAGTCCTCAGGCCCCACCCACCAGCCTTGCTTTGTCTCAGCCGTGCCCCACAGCGCCCCCTAGGCCTTTTAAATGGGCCACCGAGACTCTAGCTCCTTTGGCCCGCCCCTGGCTCCTTGTTGGACCCACCCACCCGGCTCACCCAAAGTCCTGGGTCTCTCCAGCCGACTCGACGGTGATCGGGGGTAACTCTCCGGGAGAGCTGTGCGTCTTCCCCTTCGTCTTCCTGGGCAAAGAGTACTCGTCCTGCACCACAGAGGGCCGCGGAGATCGGCGCCTCTGGTGCGCCACCACCTCGAACTTCGACACAGACAAGAAGTGGGGCTTCTGCCCGGACCAAGGTGGGCGGAATTCCGAGACCCTGGGGCTGGGGGTGCGGCCGGCGCAGTGGAGAGGGCATGGCCGAAGCCTGGGGTGGGTTGGGGGCCCCGTCCTGGCGCTCACGTCGCAGGCTCCCTCTTCCCTCCAGGTTACAGTCTGTTCCTTGTGGCGGCGCACGAGTTCGGCCACGCGCTGGGCTTAGACCACTCGTCGGTGCCGGAGGCGCTTATGTACCCCATGTACAGATTCACAGAGGGGCCCCCTCTGCATGAGGATGACGTGAAGGGGATCCGGCATCTCTATGGTGAGGCTGTGGGGCAGAGATGCAGGGAGGGGAGGGACTGGGACTGCCACCTCTGGGGCAGATCCTGGGTCCAGCCGCTGCGGGTCAGTGCTTGAAGATGGTGATTAAGATCCCAGACTCTGGAGGGAGATAGATGAGGATTCAAAAGCCAGTGCAGTCACTTCCTGGCTAGGTGAAGGTGACTTGGATGTTCACCCCTGAGCACTCATCTGTAAAATGGGGCTAATAATAGTACATGCCTCTGAGGATTAAATGAGTTAGAACAATATCTGGCATATGCTAAGAGCCCTCCAGGTGTTTGATATTTTTATTATCATCCCTTGTCATTATCATTAGGATTATTTCCTCATTAAAAAAATTGGGATAGTAGAGTATCTACAAAAGGCTTCTGTTAAGATTAAACAGCTAACATGAGTTTATAAAGCTCTTGGCCTTGAGTTTGCCACATGGTGAGGTCTCAGAACACTTCTCTCCCCCAGGCCTAGAGAGTTGGGGGTGGGAAATTCTGTGTGTCTTGTGTCCCTAACACTGACACAGCCCAGGGATGAGGTAAATATGGCTTGAATAAAAGGCCAGTATGTGAAAGGAAGGAACCTGCCTGTGCTTGGGGGATGGCAGGCCCCAACAGCTAATGCCAGGAGGTGAGTGTGTGTCAAGGTGTGTGTGTGTGTGTGTGTGTGTGTGTGTGCGTGTGCATGGACAGACTTTGAGGGAGGGGGTGTTGTTTGGGCACAGGGATTTGGAGGAATGGGGCGGGGGTGTCTCATCCGGTGCCTCTTTTTAGGTCCCGGCCCTGAACCTGCTCCATGGCCTCCAACTACCACCACACCTGAACCCCAGCCCACAGCTCCCCCGACGGTCTGCCTCACAGTTCCCCCCTCAGAAGCCCCCACTGAAGGCCCCACCGGCCCTCCTTCAGCTGGCCCCACAGGTCCCCCCACCGCAGGCCCCTCTGAAGCCCCCACAGGGCCTTTTGATCCAGCAGACAATGCTTGCAACGTGAATATCTTCGATGCCATCGCAGAGATCGGGAAACATTTGCATTTATTCAAGGATGGGTGAGGGGGCAGGGATGTGTGGCTGATGGAGGAGGCTTGGGGGAGGAACCTGCCTGTCCCTCCCTGCCCACTGGCCCTTGGATCAAGGCTCAATGCCCCACCTTTCCCTTTTCACGTCCCCAGGAGGTACTGGCGCATGTCTGAAGGCGGGGGACACCGGCTGCAGGGCCCCTTCCTTATCACCCGCACGTGGCCTGAGCTGCCCCGCAAGCTGGACTCTGCCTTTGAAGATCCGCTCACCAAGAAGATTTTCTTCTTCGCTGGTGAGTCCGCACCCACCCACCCGGGCCAAGAGGACTGCGGCCCAGGATAAACCATGAAGCGACTTCGTTTACATAAGAAAAAGGTGCCCCTTCCTAGCGGATGCAGTTTAGCAAATTTATCTGGGGTCGAATTTCGGCGCATCAACGCACTACACACTTGACCGCCAACCGTACCCAGCAGCTCTGTCCCTTGGGTACAGCCTTGGGCTCCCGGGCTGGAGAAAGGCCTCGCAGGTTTTCCCTCCTCACGTTCAAGAGGAATTCAGCCCCTCTCCCCGCTCCCCTGCAGGGCGCCAGGTGTGGGTGTACACGGGCGCGAAGGTGCTGGGCCCGAGGCGGCTGGACAAGCTGGGCCTGGGCCCCGAGGTGGCGCACATCACCGGGGCGCTCCCGCGCGGCGGGGGCAAGGTGCTGCTGTTCAGCCAACAGCGTTTCTGGAGGTGAGTCCCCGCGACCGCCGGCAGGGGGAGCCCGGGCGCCGCCCGCCCGCCGGCTCAGCGCCCGTCTCCTGGCCGCCTTCCTGCAGGTTCGACCCGAAGACGCAGATGGTGGATCCCAGGAGTGTCAGCCCGGTGTACGTGATGTTCCCCGGGGTGCCCTTGAACACGCACGACATCTTCCAGTACCAAGGTGAGGGGCTGCGGGTGGGAGGCGGGGGCGGGTCCCTCCCGAAACACCTCCCAGGTTCTTGGACTCCCCTGCCTTAGTGATGGACCAAATTCTGAGTGAGAAAGAAAAAAGCCCATGGGGATTGAGGCAAATGCCCCAGCACAGATAAGAATCCTATAGAGGCAGAGACCTTTCCCAGGTCATACAGGGAGTCAGAAGCACAGCCGGGACTAGGACCCAAATTTCTAGCCTCCCTGGCTGGAAGCTCTTTCCCCTCCATCACAACACATGGTTTGCATGAAGGCTCATTCCTTTATTAAACAATAGCTATCAAGTGCCTTTAATGTGCCAGGCCCTGTGCTGCCTCTGGGGAGCCAGTGAGACAAAAGACAATTCATAGCTATTTGTCTTTGGGCAAGTTGCTACCACTCTCAGAGCCTCAGTTTCCCCATCTGTAAAATGGGGATCATAGTTGGAGTTATACTTGCTTCTTCTTTCTCTCTCACCACTCACGTCCAATACGTTGATGAGTTCTGTTGACTCTACTGCAAAATATTTTTTGAAGCTGCCACTGTCCATCATCTCCTTTGCAGAAACCCTGGTCCAAGCCATCCCAGTTGTCTAATATCTTTAATATATTCCCTGGGGGTAGGGACAGGTTAGGAGTAGAGGACAATAGTCCTGAGGGTGACACCAGATCCATTCCAAGGTCAAGAAACTAACATGATCTGTCATCCCCTACCCCATCCCCACCTCTCTGTCTTCTTCTCCCCCCACTGCTCCTGTCATTCACTCTGCTCCACCCACTGGCCTCTGGCTGCTCTTTGAACATATCAAGACCATTCCTGGATTAGGCTTCTCTGCCAGTTGTTCCCTCTGTCTGGAAGGCTTGTCCCCAGACTGTCATCTGGCTGCCTCCCTCTCATCCTTCAGGTCTAAGCGCTAGGGCCACCTTTTCAGAGAGGCTTTCTCTGACCCTTATTATCTATTCATGCATTCACTTTTATTTCCTCCGTAGCTTTTTTACGTTGTCAAACGAATCTCACTTATTTACTTGCTTGCTTGTTAATCATATTACCCTACTGGGGTGCAAGCATCTAAAGAACTGAGATCATGCCTGTATTTTTCTCTGCTGTATCTTCAGCCTGAAACAGTGCTTAGCACATGGTTATTGCTCAACAAATATTTGTCGAATGAATGAATTTGTTGAATGAATGAATGAATGTTGCAAGAATCATTCTGAGCATTAAATAGGTCATCTTTTATATGTTAGTTCATTCATGAAATGTATACTGAGCACCTACCATGTGCCAGGTTGTGTGCCAGTGGTTTGGACATGGAGGTCTTGCCCTCCAGCATCTCACAGGAAGGTGAGGGAGATGGAGGTGTCATGTGAAATCCTTGGAAAGATCTAGAAAAGGGCAGTAGGGATGATCGTAGAGATCTTGCTCCTGTTTCTGTTTAAGTGTCTGCAGGACGGTTGGAATCATTCCCCTCTGCCTGTTTTTCCCCTGCAGAGAGAGCCTACTTCTGCCAGGACCGCTTCTTTTGGCGCGTGAGTTCTCGGAACGAGGTGAACCAGGTGGACCAAGTGGGCTACGTGTCCTACGACATCCTGCAGTGCTCCGAGGAGTAGGCCTCCCCATCCTGCCTCGGCAGTGTAGTGTGGGTCCCCGTGGGGTCCATCCCCTATGGGCGAGGAGCCAGTTTGCCGGATACAAATTGGTGGGTCTATTCTGGGAGTCAGGGGGGAGTGGAAGTAGGCTGGCCCTCTCCTCCTGCCTTCCTTTTTGTTGGAATTTTTAAATAAATTTGGATTCCCTAACCTTGAAAAGTAGTTTTTAAATTAATTAATTTTATGGGTAGACGGCTTACATGTGCAGGCAGTTCTAAGCACTTCATAGAGATTAACATAGTCATTCCTTACAACCAGTCTATTAGGAAGGTAGGCTATGATTATCCCTATTTTACAGCCCAGGAAATGGCCTACCATTATTCATTCACCAGACATTTATTGAGCCCCTCCATGGAGCCAGGCCCTGTGTTGTACACTGGAGATTGATGAATCAGACTGCGTCCCTGCCCTCAAGGACCTCTCAGTGGTTCTACAACTTTAGGGTGTAAAGAATCCCCCAGGGACTTTGCTTAAAATGTAGACTCCAGCCCTTCCCCCCCCACACACACACACACACTGGGAGCCCAATTCAGTTATGAGGGTGGTGATTCTGTGGCAGGGGGCGGGGGTAGGAACATGCTTGGCGACTGTGCAGGGTGTGCCCCTCTGTTCTAGAATAATGGTGCGCATGTGCCTGCGTGTGCGATATTCAGTCTGTTGTGGATGAGGTTAGGGAACATTTCCCAGCCTGGATGACATCTGAACATGAACTGAATCTGGAAGGATCAGCAAGAGCTTCTTCCTGTGCAAGTGGGATAGCCTTCTTAGAGGGTAATTTGTTAAGAATCATGACACCTAAAAACATGCCTACGCTCTAACCTCACATGTGCACACAAAACAATACATAGAAGATGTTGATTGCAGCATTATTCATATAGTGAGAAACCGGCAACAAGCTAAATGCCCAGGAGTTAAGCAAGTGGATAAATAAACCATGGATTATATATCCCCCTGGTGAGGCACTGACTGTGCCAATGTTTTGTGTGTTAACAGTTAATCCTTAAAACAATCCTATGAGAAAGATGCTACTATTACCTTGTAGGTACCATTACTATTACCATCTCCACCATTCCTGTTTTACAAAGGAGGAAACTGAGGCAGAGAGAATTACTCTCCCCCAAAGTCTCATAGCTAGTGAGTGGTGATGGTGGGGTTTGAATGTGCACCTTTGAGCAAATGCTTGCAGAAGAGAAAAAGCAAGGGGGAACTGCAAATAGCTCAGAAGTTGAGAGGTGAGAAGAGAGGATTCTGACATGGTTGAGATAGGAGGGGTGGTTTGGGCTAGATCAGAGACAGTCCAAATGCCAGGCTAAGGGGTGTGTATTTGACCCCACAAGGTAGGAGAGAGACATGACTGAAGGGTTGGGTGGATGACTGGAGGTGATGGGATTGATCAGATTTAAACTTCTAGACCTGGGGCCCACCCAGGACTTAAAGGCAGGTTTTAGAGAATATCCTCCTGGAAGGAGCTCCTCTCTTAGGAATAGCCCATTCCCACTGGCCTACAAACATTCCTCAATGTGGCTTATTTCCATCCCTCTTGACCCCGTCTCCCTCTAGATTCTGTCCCTTTTCTCTGCCCCCAGCCCCCTTTCACGGTAAAAATTCCCCTGAAGTGTGGTCATTGCTCACTGTCTCCATTTTCTCAATTCTCATTCTCTCTTTAGCCATTTCCAGTTTGGCTCCTACATCACCATACCACTGAAATCACCCTCTTCAAAGTCACCTATGACCTTCATGTAGCCAGACACAATGCGTACTTCTCTGCTCATCTGAAGCCGTCTTTCAGCTGGTTTGACACAGTTGGTCATGCCTCTCTTCTTGAAATTCTTTCTTCACTTGGCCTCTGGGACACCCCATAGTCCTGGTTTTCCTCCCACCTAACCAGCCACCTCTTTTCCATCTTCTTGGCTGGAGCATCCCCTTTCCAGCCTCTGAATCATAGAATGTGATTGTTCTCAGTCCTTGGACTTCATCTCCTTGAATGCTTGCTCCCTGTGATCTTGGCTAATCCCTCAGCTTTAAATAACATCTCTCTGCTAGACTCCTAGATTTATATCCCCAGCCTCAACCTCTCCTGAGCTCCAGACTTGCACATTCAACTGCTTACCCCACATTGCTCCTAAGATGCCCAAGAGCATCCCTACCTAACAGGTCCTGCGCTGAATTCTACGTTGCCACCTTCCAAACCTGCTTCTCTCTCAGTTTTCCCCATCTCAGTAAAAGACAACACCATCTACCCTAAATCAAGCTAAAACTTGATCAGCCTTAAAATCTAGGAATCAATTATTTAAATGTCTTATTCTAGTACAGGGTTTCTCAAGCTTGGCACTACTGTTAGACAATTTGGGCTGGATAATTCTTTGTTCTGGGGAATGGTACTGTGCCCTGGATGATGTTTGATGTCTTTCCCCAGGAAGTGGTGGGGAGGCATGGAGGATGGGGTGGGATCCGTGGCCAGATGCCAGCCTGACTCAGGGTTAGTTTCTCCTTCCCAGCCCCCACTGCCGGTCTCACTGGGGGCATAGAGGTATTGGCGGACCTTCGTCTCATGGCCAGGCAGCTTCTAGCCACTAGATGTCAATAGTACCCGCCCCCTTACCCCAGTTGTGATCACCAAAAATGTCTCAAAATATTGCCCTGGTAGGCAACATTGCCCCTGATGGAGAACCACTGCTCTAGTATAATGAACAGCTAGACAAGTGCACCTCTCATAAGTGTACATTTCAATTTTTCACAAACTCAACCCAACTGTGTACCCTGAGCCCAGATCAAGAAAGAAAGCACAATAGCACCCCAGAAGCCCCCCTCATATCCATTTGCAATCACTACCCACTTCTCCCTAAGAGGAACCACTGTCATTACTTATAATAGTTTAGTTAAATATTGACTATTTTTGCATCTTATTTAAAAAGTGTCATATAGTCTGTAATCTTGTGCCTGGCTTCTTTTGCTCAATGTTATATTTGTGAGATTGATTCATATTCTGTGAATTGTAGTATTCCATCATGTGACTGTGCCACAATTTATCCATTTTACTATTGATGGGCATTTGGGTCATTTTCAATTTGGGGCTATTATGAATAAAGCTGCAATGAACATTCTTGGGACTGTCTAGTGGTGAACATGGGCAACCATTTCTCTATAAATACCTACATATATAAACCTATATAACTAGGCAAGGAATTACCAGTTAAAGTAAAGAGTGTGAATATTCTTACCTTTGGTAGATATGACCAAACAGTTTTCCAAAGTGGTTTCGCCCATCTTTACTCCCTCCAGCAGTGTGAGTTTCCAGGAGTCCTCCTTGACTCCTGCCTTTCCATCACATGTCACATCCAATCCATCAGCAGGTCCTGTTGGTTCCACTTTCCAAACGTATCTGGAGTCAGATGACTGCCACCACTCTAGTCCCGCTATCATCACTTCTCACTTGAAGGTCTGCAGGAGCCTGCTAATTAGACTCCCAGCTTCCACTCATGCCCTTCTTTAGTCGAGTCTTCACCCGGCAGCCAGAGTGAGCCTGTTAAAGCATAAATCAGGTTACGTCATTCCCCTGTTCAAAATCCTCCAGTGGCTTCCCCTGTGGATTAGAAAAGAATCCAAGCTTGTCCCCGAGGCCTTCAAGAGACCACATGATCTGCCCTCCTCTCCTGCCTTCTGTCACTCTCCTCTCCACTCACTCTGTTCCACATACACTGGCCTTCTTGCTGCTTGGTCAACAGCCCAGGCTTCTTACCACCCCAGGGCCTTTGCATTTGCTATTTCCTCTACCAGAAAACTTGCCTCAACATTCAGGTGTCAGCTTAAAGCAGACCATTCCCTAAAGTAGCTCTTCCCCCTAGTCATTATCCCATAGCCATATTTCATTTTCTGCATAACATACATCACCATCTAAAATTATCTTGTCTCTAAGTTGGCTTATGGTCCCCCCCCACTAGAATTTAAGCTACACAGGGCACGAAGTCAGACAATCTCATTAACTACTGTATCCCCAGTGTCTAGCACAAAGTGGTGCTAGAACAAAGGGGTGCTATTAATATGTACTGAATGAATGAATGAGCCCCAGGTGTTTAGGGGAGTCCGGCAGAGGCGGGTCGGGGCTTTGGGAGTCGTACCCTGGGGCCCCGGGGGTAGGAACGGCTCTCAGCTGAGGAAGGGCTCCTCAGGCGCTCGCGGTGGGATGGAGGCCCGGGCCTCCGGATTCGGGGAGGCTCGGCCCAGCGGGCACTAGGACCCCGCGCGGCACCGCGGCTGGCGGGCAGGCGGCGGGCGAGGGGATCCGCTCTTTCTCCCTCCTAGAGCCCGGCTGCGGCCACTTGTGCGATCAGAGCCCGCGCCGCGGCCGCCTGGCGCCTCTCCGCGTCATGAGCCGCAGGTTCACCGTCACCTCGCTGCCTCCCGCGGGGCCCGCCGGGACCTCTGACCCGGAGTCCCGCCGGCATTCGGCAGCAGAACCCCGCCACCTCCTGGGGGAAGACGCCAAAGGTAGAGGCCGCAGGGGGCGGGGCCGAGGCGGCATCAGGGGCGGAGGTACGGGGGCGGGTCTTCTGTTAGAAGAGGTGGGACCAACTGGAATTGGGGGTCTCAGCCGAACGCAAGAGGTGCTAGAAGAGCCGGGATCCGAGCGAGGAGGGCGGAACCGAAGGTGCGAGGGGGAGGGGCCACAACCTAGGTGGGCGGAGCCACAAGGGGAGGGGGTGGGCTAGCAAAAGGGCTGGGAATTGAGGTGAAGGGGCAGATCTTGTGATGCAGAGGCCAGGGTCAAGGGGGGCCGGACCGGAGGGCACTAAAGGGGCGGGGGCATATATCGAGTAGGGGGCGGAACCGGGGGGAAAGGTGGGCCTAGGGAAAGGGGAGGGCTGCCTATTGAGGGGGTGGGTCCAGAGCCAAGAGGAGGGGGCGGGAGGAGTTCGGCTAAGGGGCGGAAAAGGGCAGAACCAGAGGGGAAAGGGTTGGACCGGGAGGATGCGGGGTAGGGTCAGGGCTAGGGGTTGGAGTCAGGGCCGGAGGGGAAATGAGCCCTGGTGGTTGAGGCAGGGGCTGGGTCAGCGGGTCATTCGTTGGTACCTGGTGGATCCGCCAATCCTCTGCCTTCCGGGAGGCATAGCTGCCGGCGGCCGGGGATGCTGGGGTGGAGACGGGGGAAAAAGGAAAGTTGGTTTGAACCCGGGGCAGCCAGAGCCAGGGAGGATCCCGTGAGGGCTCCATCCCCGACCCTCGAGGTCCCACTTAGCTCCTTCTTTGCTCCAGCTCCGGAAGGGTTGGGAGGAGCCAGTTTAGAAGGAGTTCTTGGGCCATTGCACTGGTCTTGGAATGGAAGTTACACGCTGGGTACAGAGGAGAGGGGAGGGGAAGGATCCTTCTAGCCTTTGGTAGAGAAGGAATATCCTGGCTGTACACACAGTCTCCCAGCAGGGGGCACTTGTCAGAGGTCCCCTCTGGCTCTGTGCCGCTCGGGTCTGGAAGGAACCACACGAATTGGCTTGGAATGGCCCCTGCGCGGGGAGGAGGAAGAGCCTCCCTGAGCCGCTAGGGGTCGCTGCTGAGCCGCAGGTGAGCTCGTCCTAACGCCAAAAACCCTAGAGGGGCGAACTGCCGCACTGTATGGATGACCAAACCGAAGCCTAGACTTCCCCAGTGAACTCCGTGATCCAGCAGCCTCCTGGCTGTGGCCACTTGGATGTCTTGGGCTTTTTCCACTCTTGGTTTTCCCCCTAGTGAGTCTGCCCCTTTTCTCATTTCCATGAATGGCTTTACATCCTCCTAGGTTTGAAAGCCAGAAATCTGGGAGCCATTTTCAACACTTCTTTTTCTCTTCCCACTAAATCCAATCGGCCCTCAAGCCTTGACCACTCCACCTCCAAAACTTGCCCTGAATCAGGCTACATCTCCCCACCTCTGCCACCACCACCCTGGCCCAGGTGTCCGTCTCTCACATGGCTGTGACCACGGCCTCCTCTCTGGTCTGCCTGTCTCCAGTCCTGCCCTAACCACCCACTACACAGGCTCCCTGTCACCTGTAGGATAAAGGCAAAGACCCTCAATCTGTCGTTCAAGCGCTCCCCTCTTCTGCTCCTGGTATACCTGTCTGTGTTTACTACCTCCCCCCCAGGAGCCAGGGAGACTCCTACACACTTGCTAAGTTATAGCTCATTTAACCTCTTCTGAAATCCTTCTCACTTTCCGTTGCTCCTAGGCAGAGGTAGTCATTTCCTCTCCTCCCCACCCACTGCACCATTAAAGCACATGTCCCAGTGGATAGCAGCTATTTACTGTGGGTCACCTCCATTGGAGCATCTCAAGGGCAGGGACTGCATCCCTTTCTCTTTGTATTCTGAGTTCTAAACCTAGAGCCTGGCACTTAGTAAGTGCTTAATGCTCATCAGATCAGAGGTGTTGTGGCTGTAGGCTCCTGCTTCTTCTATCTCTTCTCTCTTCCCACTCCCCATTCCCTGTCTGGAGAATAAGATGGCCCTATCTTGTCCCAAGATGCTTGGTCAGTCTTCCCATTCACACCCACATGTTCCTGCAAGGTTGAGGTAAAATACAGCCTTCAGACTTCTGGTCTGCAGATGTGTGTGCAAATTGGATGTGAGCATGGAATGCTGTGTGCTGTGGCAGAGGCTCTGCGTGTGTGTGTCTTGAGGGAGGAACATCCCACACTTGCTCTGATGACCCGTAGGATAGTTGGTGAGTCAGTGCTTATGTGTGTTCCTGTATCCAGTGTGTTGATAGGCATGTTGAGGTGTGTATCTCTGTGTCTATCTGTGAGAGTGGTGCCTGTATGCATATGGGTGTTGGAAGCTCCATTTTGGAATGATTTGGATAACTTTTAGCCTTGTAAGCCCTGAAACAGCCTCATGTACCTCCTCCCAGGGAGATCACTACATCGGAAGCAGGCCACAACAGCTCCCTCGGGGAAATCATCTGGTGTCATCTTTTTCACAGCTGTTCTTGTGCCAGTCCTCTGGCCCCAGGGAGATGCTTTCCCCACCTCTTGTCCTCATCTAGGCCCAAAGGGAAGAATGACAGCATGTGTATGTGGAAGAAGCATTGGGGGAGGTTTTGCAGGTCATGCTTGTGTGAGCATTGTCCTTCACTCTGGGCCAAGGGAGTGGGGTTTACCCCTAAGGTGCTTCTGGCTCTCAGAAGATCAGCTATAGGTGGGAACACGACTTACAGTGGGTGCAAAAAGCAAGTCAGAGGCTGCGTCTTGAATCCACCATTAACTCTGGGTTGCAGCCCCATAACTCAGTTGTCTGATCTGTACCATGGAAAGATTAATGGTGAACTGGCTGAATAGAAGTGTACCTGAAACAAGTTGTTACAACTCCAAGCTACTCCTCCATCTCTTTACACATGCTCAGTTTTTCAGGGAGAAGCACAGAGCAGTGAAAAGAGACTGGGGCCTGGGTTAAGACTAACAGGAATTGGTGGGAAAGGGAGCCAACTTAGGCTAGGAGGATGGAGTAAGTACAAATATAGCCCATTCATGCTCTGTCTCCATGGTGTGGTCTTGGGCACATTGCTTCCCCTTGCTGGGCCTCAGTTTCCCCATCTGCAGTATAAAGTTTAGAATAGAATAGAATAGAAATGCTAAAATTCATTGATGATTTGGAAGGATGAAGTTCTTCGAAATTACACTTTTTTAGAAGGGTGAAGTGCCTCCCGTAGATCCAAATCTCATGTTTCAGTGTCTCCATCTGTAAATTGGGAAGAAGGATGCTGTTATTGGTGCAAATATCTCCTTCAACCTGTCCAAGGAGTTTTCCAGTCACCCCCCTTCCAAACCAGGGCTCAGAACCTCACTGCCCGGTACCTCAACCCAAGGTGAGCCCTGGGAATCTCCATGGCAACAAACTGGTTATGAACGGGGCTGCAGTTGCCATGGTGACAGGCTGCTCAAGCACACGCTCTCCCTCTCTCTCTCTTCCCCTTCCTCCCCCTTTCCCTCTTCTCAATGAACCAGAGTGATCTATGGGCCCCAGTTCTCCAGGTGGGGTGGGGATGGGTGGTGGGTGCAGAGAGAAGAGGGTCTGGATTGGGAAAGAGGGAAGATGAACTGAGTCTGCAGGGGAATGGGGGTTGTTGGGGTACCATTGCCATGGTGATGGGGATACAGCCTGTTAATTAAGCCCCTGGTTGCTACAGAGACGGTGGTGGTTGATGTGCTCTGTGGCAAGCCCTGTGTGTGTGGGGTGTGCTGTGTGCTGGACTCATCAGTTCACTGTGAGGAGTTTAGGTTTGGAGGATGGGACATGCATATCGGGGAGACAAGAGTGGAGGAGGGAGTTCAAGGCCTTGGCCCCATGAGGCCAGAGCTTGGAGTGTTTGGGTTAGGTTGTGGGGATAATGATGTGAAGATAAGGATGGGGACTGACACAGTCAGATAACCTCAGCTTTCTCCAAGCAGCGCCTCATCTGGTTCAGTGGATGGAACCCTGGGCTGGAGGTCAGGGAGCTGGATTTTACTTCCCAGGCTGCCACAATTTCACCCAGGAAGAAAATTCATACCTTTCCATTTCTAGAGTCCAATTTCCCCATAAATAGGAAGAGTAAAATATAATATATAAAAACTCTTCCAACTCCCAAATCCTAAGATAGCCAAGAGATAGACTTGCTGAGTTTTTTTTGGTCTCTGAGAAGCATAGGTAGGAGTGAGAATAAGTTCTAGAGACTCAAAGTTAAGAAATAGGACCCTGCCAGCTCTTCATCTTGTGCTGCTTTAATGAGAGGGTTCCCCTAGCCCTAGATCTTCCTAGACCTCTGGATGGGGAGGGGGGTGCTGAACTGGCACCAAGTTCCTGGGGCTCAGAGCTAAGCTCCTGGGGCCCACAGCTGAGGATCACCTGTTTCTGGCAATGCAGGAGATGACTGCAATGTGGTTTTTTTTTTCAAAGCCTCATATCAGAGGTTTAATTGGAAGCCAGAGTAGGACTGAGTCTCTTTGAGAGCTGAGGGGTGTGAATTGAGGAGACAGGGTCTCTCCTCGGGACTATCTTCTGACTTGGCCCGGGCTCCTCAGGAAGGAGTCCGTGGCTTTAGTCTGAGGTAAGTGGAGACAGCATTAAGAGTTTTCAGAACCGGAAGAAGTCCCATGGATTATCCAGCCTAACCCTTTCATTTTATAGGTGGGGATACTGAGGCCAGTCGGGGGAACTCAGTTTTTCCCAGGCATTCACATGGAGTTTTGGGGCAGAGGAGAATCACAATCTCCTGAATTTCATATGCCTCTTGAGAATAGGAGCTCTGGTGAGAGTGGACAGATTTGGGTACCCAGGGGAAGGGGAGTCATTTCTGCCCTCAATTGTACTCCCCTGGGATCTAAGTTTCCCTGTCAGTGGATTCAGTAAAAATATGGCTCTCTGGGTGGGCAGAGCTTCACCAGCGCTGTACCACGAAACAAGGGAAAATACCTATGGGGGAACCCCTTCAGACCTGGGGCTGCTGAATAATCTCAACATCTACTTGATTCCACAATTCTCAGAGAAACACACTATGCACATTTTACTACATTATGTGTCTTCATAGGGTAAGAGAAAACCCTAGTGATGTAGTGGGGTGCTTAGAAACTCTTGAGCACTCTTGAACACAGGTGGATAATCTGCTATCCTTTTGATCCCTATCATCAATCCAAACTCATCTCCCCTTTTTTCGTGTTTTTTTATCTGGGAGACCCAAGAAAACCAATTCTCACACCTTGTCTGAATAGCTAGCTCTCTACCCTAAACAGTTCGTGGGTGTCCACAAAACCCATTGGCAGTAGTACCTTGTTGCGGGGTCTCTCAGAAGCATCTCTGTCTCAGCTGTCGAAGACACCATGGTTGACCCAGTCTGAAGCCTTTGACAGATTTGTACAATGGAATCTGGGCATCTGGCGCTGTCCACGGTCCTGAAACAGTCCTGTCTTATAATGGAGTCTCCAGGGCTATAGATGGCTCTTTAGAACCCTTAAAAATCTTCTGGGCCCACTTTCAGTTGCAAGCAGACAGGCCACTCCAGTCCTGCACTTTCAAAGCCTGAACAAGAAATGACAGAAAACTCATCTCAGACCCAATCCCTGTTCCTTTTTTAGGTGTCAGGAATCAGGCTGCTGAGCAGCACAGGTAATGACTGCATCCTTGTCCCTTCTGTTGGAGGCAGGGCCAGATTAAAAGGGGGTTCTGTTGAGAAGGAGAATCCTAAACTGGAGTAAAGAGAACTGGGTTCTAGACTGAGTTCTGCCATTCATTAGCATTGGGTTCACAGACAGTCATTTCCTTTCTCTGGGCATTAATAAATGAAAGCTATACATTAGATGAGATGATTGACAAGATCCCCTCCAGCCCTGGAATTCTTCTGGAATTTAGGGGACTAGCATAAGGGGCTAGGGTATGTCTGACAGTCCTTTCTCCTTAGTCTGTCACTGCCCTGGGATGTTTAGATCTTCCAGAGACAAAAAGGGTACAAACCTCTGATGCTGCTTCACCACTGAGATGTCTCCACCACTGGCTCAAGCTTGGACTCTAGGGGTGATGGGGGGGGGTGTCCCCAAAATGATCTCTGGGGAAGGGGAGGAACACAGAGAGAAATGTTGCCTCTGGAAGCTTCAGACAGCAATCCTGGATTAGGGGATTAGACACTCCAGCCCCAGGAGAAAATCTGGTCCCAAACCGACAGGCGGCCTCATTCTGCCTCCCCCACTCTGTCCCTGGCCAGGCTCTGGATTGGCTTGCCCTCCCTGGAGGCTGCACCATCCTTCCTGGGGAGTCAGAGCTCTCGGAATCTTACTGCCTCCTCATCTCCTCCTCACTATGTCTCCCCGGGGAGGGATCATTCCGCAGTCAGAGGGTCCATGCCTGTGCCCCAGGGGTTTGATTTGGGAATGGGATGTGGGACTCCTGTTAGTCTAAGCACAATGAGAGCGTTCACCGCAGCTCCTCAGGCTTTACCCCCTCCCATTTTAAGACAGGATGGGCCAGATGGTTCAGTCTGGTGACCCTGAACCCCCTCGGGGCATCAGAGTCCTTCAGCTTTAACCTGGATCTAGCTCCCACCCCTTAAACAGGGATATGGGAGAGGGTTTGGTTTTCCTCCTTCCTTCAGGGTTCGCCTGTCTAGCTTTGCAGACAGGTTCCCCAGGGCCCCATTTTACATGGTGCCCCCCGCCCCCGTCCCCTGCCTCAGTCCCCCTCATTTGCCCCCTGGGGGTCACTCCAGACCCCCTGCCCAGCAGCCGCTGCCGGGCCGCCTCCCCGCGGCCGCGACCTAGTTCCCTGCCGTTATTTTTAGGGCGCGGGATGGCACCTGCCCACGTGCCGGGCCCCGCCTACGCCGGAGAGTGGGAGGGGGGTACTGCGTCTGCTTAAGGGAGACGAGGCCCCAGTCCCCCGCACTCCCCCTCTATTCCACACGCGCAAGCCCCCAGTTTTCGTGCGCGGGGGCCGCCAGGCGTGCTCTGCCCGCCCCTCGTTCTCTCTTCTCTCTCCCTCCCGCGCTCCCCCCCAAAAACCCCGCCAGTGGCTCACGCCTCCTGCATACGGGATGAGGTGAGCAGCGCCGCCGCTGGGAGGGGGCGCGCGCGGGTGTGAGCGTGTGTCCGTGTGCGAGTGTGTGTGTGCCGGGCGGGCGGGCACTGCAGCTTCCTCCTCCGTGGAGCGGAAAGCGAGAACTAGAGCGAGCTAGAGAACGGCGAAGGCGGGCAGAGGGGCGCGGGCAAGGCGGCTCAGCCATCAGCCAGCCCGGCCCGGCGCCGCGCCGCCACCATGCTAAACAACCTGACGGACTGCGAGGACGGCGATGGGGGAGCCAACCCTGGTAAGCAGCGGTCCGGGGGCGGCGTGGGAGGGGGCGGCCGGGAGGGGAGGCAGCTCTGGGGTTAGAGGCGAAGCACGGGTTGCCTTTTTCAGAGAAGAAGCTGGAACTGGCCCGGGCGGTGGGCACCAGAAGCTGCCTGGCGCTTAGTTCCATTGGAATGCGCCAGGCGCTGTCCGAGGTGCTGGAATGCGCCGCGCCCGGGGCAGGGCTTGCAGCCGAGGGGTTGCAGTTGCCCACGGCCCGGGTACGGAGCAGGCTTTAGCCAAGCGGGGGAGGCGGTGGGAAGGGGATGGTGGAGATAAAAAGGGCTGACGTGGAGCTCGACGGAGGGGGAGGAGGACTCCTTTCCCCAAGAAGGGACACCGGCGTCCTGGCGCAGAGCGGGGACCGGCATCGCCAGGGTGGGGGGGTGGGGGGCGCAGTCTGCTGCAGTGCCTCGTTCTGAGACTTCCAGCTGAAAGATGGAGGGAGGTGGATATAGGGGGTTAGACCCATATGACAGCTCCCGCCCGGGCTGCGGTGTCTTAAGAGGACACTTGGTGCAATCCCAGCCCCTCCCCCAAAGCAGCCTGATGTCGGACCTCAAACTGAAGCATACCTCCTTTTCCGGAGATATTCGGCTCTACTTTGCAGAATCTCCTTCTCCCTGTCCTCTCGCTTCCCCGGGGGCTTCTATTCAGCACGCTAAGCAAGATCGTTCTTCGTACTTCCCCCTTTTCCCTCTCGCCTTGGTGCCCTGGGGTGAGGTTCCCAGGGCGGGGCAGAGGGGAGTCGTTCTAGTCGGTTTCGCTAGCTTCTCCAGTGAGGCCTCAGGAGTAGGGTCCTAGAGGCTGAGGCCCCAGCACGGTGGCGCTGACACTGCAGACGCGCTGCGGTGGGTGTGGAGATTCGCCAAGAGCCTAGGGGCTCGGAACAAGTCGTTTCGTTGCTCCCACTCTCCCCCACCCTCCTCCGCGGTTTCTCTGTTCCGAGGTCTTTGGGGGCCAGCCACCCCCTCGGGGTCCCATGTCCCCCGCCGCCCCCCAGCGGTTTCAGCCATCCATCATGACTGTCAGCCGCCCCCACCCCCCCCACCCTCCAGCGGTGCTGCGTCCCCTGCGCAATAGCGCGCCTCCCGCTTCAGCTGTCTGCACTCAGCACCTTCAAATGCTCCCCTGGGCATTGCTTGACCCTCTGGGCCGAGACTCCCGCAGATCTCTCTAAGAGATGGCTAAAGGGCCCTGAGGGCTGAAAGAATGGGATCTTCCAGGGACTGTCAGTTTAGACTCTGAGGTCCTCTGGACCCTGGATTCGAGCCAGGGCTAAGTGGCCGCTTGGGAAGGCTGTGGACACCAGGGTCCGCGATTCTTTGTCTAAGACCCTCTCTTCCTCCATGGGGCTGAGTGATACACGGGGTCCAGAACTGCCGGTTGGCCAGCTCATCTATCTCCCCAGTGCCCCTGGGGTCACCTCATCCCGCCGCGGTTCCCAGTCCTCGGCTGCAGGAGGAGGGGGATTGGCAAAGTCGCGTCTGCTGCAGCGCCAGGCATTCCGATGCGGTGTCCGGGGAACGAAGAAGGGTCATTTCCATCCGGGATCCCCTTCAGATGCCTCAACTCTGAGTTCCCGGACTCAGCCTGAGAGATCATCTCTCTTGCTCCCCCAGCCACAGTGGATGTTTTCTCTCCCCTAACGTCAGTGCTCTGCCTCGGGGTTTCTGTGAGGTCTTCAGAGGCCTAGAAAAGAGGCATTTATGTGTGTGGATCAGGAGTCAAACTAGGAACTCCATTCAGCTCTCCCCATCCACATTGGTTTCCAGACACTGAGTATAGCAGGGCCATCTCGAAACTGTCTAGCTGTAGGGTTCACCACCTGGAACTAGACTCACCAGGACCTGGGTCTGGCAGTCTGGGCCCCACGGAGGGTTAAGCCTCCCAGCGGCTCCTGGAGATGTGGTAGGGGGCGCTAAACACCTGCTGGCCTTGAGGGAAGAAGGACCATCGGATCAAGAGCCCCTGCCAGAGCCCCTGCCATTCCTGGGATGTACAGGGAGGATCTGGTGCTGGCCGCGGAGCGGTGGGAATGGTCCGAGTAAGAGGGCTCCTCTAAACTAAACAAGAACCCAAGGTTATTGTCCACTGCCTCCAGGTCTCCTTTTTCCTCGGGATCTGATGCCCCCTCACCCCTCTTCTGGCTTGGGGATTCCCCCAGGCCAGGCCTCAGGGCCCAGGGGAGGCTCCTTAGTCCGCGCTGCTCTCCTGTTTCCTCCCTGGGAGATCTGGCCGCCGCAGCTTAATTGAAAGCCGATTCGGGCTGAGAGCTCCCTGGGGGGCGGGGAGGGCTCAGCCTCAGTCTGGCCCAGCCTTTCGCGTGCGCGCTCTACTCGGCGCTCCCCCATCACCCCGACGCCTGGCTCTGAGGAATCAGGGCGAGTTCTCCCTTCGTGGTCCCACTCCTTTGAGTGCTCAGGAGGCTCCCATGGCCCCCTGCCCCGACCCTGTGCGCCCGGTCTTCCAAGGAGGGGACGGAATCAGTCCTGGCAGACAAGGCCCGGGCGCCCGGCGCCCGGCCCAGGCGGCGGGTGGAAAGGCGGGCCCCAGGGCGCGCCTGGCGACCTGCCCCCTCCCCTGCCCTCATCGCCTAGCCGGGATTCGGCCGCGAGTCTGGCTCCGCGCTGCGCGCCGCGTTACATAAGCCGCTGCCGGCGTGTGGCCCGCTGGGTCTGCGCTGCGCGCTCTGCCCGCGCGGTCGCCATGGAGACCAGCACAGGGCTGTCTGGTTGCAGGGTCTCGGGCCGGGACGCTCGCTTTCCCAACCCCACGCGCCACCCACCCCCGCGGGAGGGAGGGTCTTGGGAGGGGGCGTGAAAGGCAGAGGGGAGGAGCTCTCCTGTCCCGGCGCCCTGGCCTTAAGAGCGGACTCCACGTGGGGAGGGACCCAGCCCCACAGGAGACCAGGTCCCTAAATCTTGCGGTTGGGGAGAGGGATGTGGGATGGGG
This sequence comes from Choloepus didactylus, assembly GCF_015220235.1. Taxonomy (NCBI): domain Eukaryota; kingdom Metazoa; phylum Chordata; class Mammalia; order Pilosa; family Megalonychidae; genus Choloepus; species Choloepus didactylus. Next base: position 49,588,990 of record NC_051325.1, read on the forward strand.
AACCGGGCTGTGTGGGGCATCACGTATGTCGATAATAACAAGCTTAGCAATAGCTACCCTTACGTGCTAGGCACGCCCAGTGTGTATTATTTCATTTAGTCTCCACATCAGCCCTATGTGTTAAGCACGATTATTATCCCTTTGCGCAGCTTTAGAGTTTTAAGTGACTTGCCCAACAAGCTTCACAGTCAGTGAAGCTTGGACCAGAACTTAGGTCTCCTTGACTCCAGCCCTTTGTCTAACCACTAGGAAATTTCTTCTCATTTCACCTCCCCTCAACCTGCCTAGTCTCTGCCATGGTGTGGTGAGAATAGAAGGCATCTTGTTAGCATTTTAAAGGAGAGGATCTCCCTTCCCTCTTAATTTTCTTGTTCTTTGGATCCAGGTAGCTTTTCTGAGATCCTGGGGTTAGGAAGGGAGCCCAGGGAAATTTGTCTCCCAAAACTTTTTCCAGACTATCTATCATATGCTAGGCCCCCACTGAGAGGATGGTCTGCAATCTCCAGGAACTCACATATATGAGAAGAAAGAGCTGGTGGTGGTTCCCTTTCCCAGGAACCTGGTGCTCCTTCCCTGATGGATGAGGTGGAGGTGGTGGCAAGAGACATGGTTGGTGGGTTTCCCTGGAGCAGATGAGGCATCACTTCCTCTTCTCCCCCTGATTTTGAGACAGAATGGGGTTGAGCTTATAACAGAGGGGCACGTCATGCTCTGGGGACGGACCCTGGCTGGGTGACTAAGGAAAGTTTCCAGGAAGTAGAGGGGAGAAGAATGAGGAGGATTTGGATAGACGGAGCTGGGGAGGGAGAGATGCCAGGAGATGAGGGGACCAGTAGATTCAGAGTAGATAGAGCCTCGGCTTTACTAGGGATTTGGTCAGTGGAGAATTTCTCCAGGGTCCAGAGAGAAGTCCACTATGGGGTTCATCCCTGGAACTGATGAAGGGTGATGGCTGGAGGCAAGAGAGTATGTCTGTGGGGGCCTCTGAAAAGACCCTCCTCTACTGATGCCCAAGAGACTTCTCCTTGGGTTATCTGATCCAGGCCCATGACCTCACATACTTCCTACACACCTTTACACAGCTGACTCCCACCTCTTTCTCCTGCCCAGCCTCTCTTCTCTGTCTTAGAGTTATCAGCATATCCAAGTGGCTTCTGGACATATCCACTTGAGTGTCCTACAGCACCTCATCCTCAACCAAATGTATCACCCTCAATCTCCTCATCTTCCAGTCTTGCCCATTTATTAAGTAGCACCATCACTCACCCATTCACCTCTGCTAGAAACCTAGGCATTATCCCAGATTATTCCAATCCCTCTTCCCAAATATCTGGTATAGAAATAGGTGCTAAGAATCCTTGAGTCTGTCCAATGCCTTCCCTTGCCTCCATCATCAGCCCTTGCCTGGATTACTGGAAGTCTCCAAGTGGAATCTGAATTCTTCACCTAAAGACCAGAGTGACTGTTTTCCAATATAAACCTGTTCACAGCACTTCTTTTCCTGAAACTCTTCAATGACTTCCCACTGTCTTCTGGATGAGGTCCAACTTTTCCACATGATCTGCTAAGCTATGAAGGACCCAGTCCACACTTTCTTCCCAGACTCATCTTTTCACATGCCACTATCCACGCTTCACCCCCACAACATGCCCCTTCCTCAGATTCCAGCCAGCTCAAACTTCTCTTGGCTCCTTTAATCTGCTCTGTTTGCTCTCACCTCTGGGCCATCGAACATGTTGTTCTGTTTGCCTGGAACACTCTCCCTGCCTCCCTCCTAGTCTAGTTCTTACTCATCCTTCAGTTCTTAGCTGAAACATCACTTCCTCTGGGAAGCCTTCTGTGACCTCCCAGACTGGGCTGAGTGCCTCTCCTGTGTTTGCTCAGTCCCTTGTTTGTCTTCTATCAGAGCATTACCACTCTGGGATGGAGATTCCTGGTTCCTGGTTCATCTTCCCTGCCCTTGCAGGGATGGTGTCTTATTCTATAATTTGTTCCCCACCTCCACTCCTTGTGCTCATACTGGCACATGGTAGCCATCCAATAAATTCATGTTGACTGAAAATTAATGAGGGGTGTAGGAGATGCTGAAGGTGGTCACTTCTCCAAGAGATGGAGTATCACTGGGGCCTCAGGCTGTGTATTTCTCTGCCTTTCCTCTGGGAAAAAGCATGCAGTCACCCCAGAACACTAGGATGGGCCCATGGATGTTCAAGAAGGAGACCCTGAAGCATCTCTGTGGGTGCCCTGGAAATGAAGTAAGACCCCCAAGAGGAGGGAAGCACTCACACTTTTATTAAATACCTGTTATATGCCAAGCAGTACATTAGGCTCTTTACATGTGCGACCAACCTAAAACCCTGCAATGGAGGTAGTATTAGCTCCATTTTTCTCCTGAGAAGCTTGAGGTTCAGTGTAAAATGGTTACAAAGTTGGATGCCCAAGTGGATGAAGGGCAACCAGCTGGTGCCAGACCCTTGACTCCTGTGCTTTCCCAGGTGATGGCAACCCCAAGGAGAGCAGTCCCTTCATCAACAGCACTGACACAGAGAAGGGAAAGGAGTATGATGGCAAGAACATGGCCCTGTTTGAGGTGGGCTGTTAGGGGCGTTGGGCCCCCACCCACAATTCATCACCCCATCCATCAGCTGGTCCCTCGCTCCCTAGGGAATAATGCTCTCCTCTCCATCTTTCTCTCAGGTCCACCTTCTTCCCTCCCTGGCTTTATCTCCTTTAACCCCTGCTCCCCTCTCCTTATCCTATCATCCTTTTTCCCTGCTTTCCTTGCTATTCCTCCTCCTTCTCCATCTCATCTGAACCACAGTGGTTTTGCTCTACTTGCCCTCATCTCTCCCTCTGCACCCTATCATCCAGCTGACCCCCCCCCCACCTCCACTAGACCCCCAGCCTCTTGACACTGCACCCTCATTCTGCAGGAGGAGATGGACACCAGCCCCATGGTGTCCTCCCTGCTCAGCGGTCTGGCCAACTACACCAATCTACCCCAGGGAAGTAGGGAGCATGAAGAAGCAGAAAACAATGAGGGTGGAAAAAAGAAGCCGGTGCAGGTGGGGGACTTTGGGAAATGAGGGACGAGGGAGGAAGGAAGGTGGTGGGGGGGATGGAGGAGGGAAAATGGAGTTGGACAAAGGGATGGATGATGGAGGCAGAGGGATGGGAGTTGCGGCTGGGGGAGAGGAAGGAATGGGAGATGAGGGATGGAGATGCAGGGGAAGAGGGAGTGGTTGGTATTAAGGAAAGCTGGTGGAGGCATGAAGGTTGGGAGACTGGAGCTGGAGGAGAGGAGTGAAGGGAGATAAGAATCAGAGGGATGAGGGATGAAAGGATGGGGATGGAGAGAAGCGGGAATTGAGAGATGGAGGAACAGGGGAAGAGGAATGGGCCTGGTGTGTCTGAAGCGATTCGGGGCTGCCGAGACTGATGCTGGCCTCCCTGGCAGGCCCCACGCATGGGCACCTTCATGGGCGTCTACCTCCCGTGCCTGCAGAACATCTTTGGCGTAATCCTCTTCCTGCGACTCACTTGGGTAGTGGGCATCGCAGGCATCATGGAATCCTTCTGCATGGTCTTCATCTGCTGCTCCTGTGTGAGTGACACCCCTCTCCTCTCCCACGCCTGACAGCTGGGACTGGGCAGAGGCCTGGGGGTGGGAGGTGGGAGGGTGAGCATGAGACCTGAGCTTTTTATGGAACCAAATGCTTAGGATCATTGAGAGTAAATTAGGTCTCTCTGGTCCGTCCTGTATTTCACTGGCTTGTCCCTGAATGGCTGTTAACCAGGGTTCACTGTATCTGTGTGTGTGTGTGTGTGTGTGTGTGTGTGATTACACAACTAATGCAGATTCATTGATGAGAAAGATAGTGTAAAGTTGAAAATAAAACTCACCTATAATCCCTTCATCGTTCACATTTGATAGGTCCAAACTCACCAAAAAATGGGATTATGTATCATAAACAGCTATGCAACTGGATTCTTTCCATCCTGTCTATAAAATCTAATATTCACAGAACACCTAATTCTGGTCACATTTTACATTTCCTCTCACATAACCCTGAGACAACTCTGCATGTGAGGTAGACAGTGTCGAAGTACCCACTCCTACTTTACAGATGAAGAAACTGATCCTTAGAGGAGTGCAATGACTTGTCCCAGGTCATTCAGCTGGCCAGAGGCTAAGCTGGGACTCCAGAACTCCCTGACGCTATGTTTGTGCTTCTTCACTCATGTGGTGAATAAGAGGTTTTCTTGACAAGAGGACTTGGCAGGAGTTGACGTTGGAACAGGACCAGGGAGAAGCTCAGCAGAAGAGAACTTGTGGGTTTGGCAGGTGTTTATTGGGTTTAAGGCTTGGCCCCCGCCCAGGCCCCGGCTGCCCACCGCCCCAGCCACCACTCTGATGATCTCTTTCCTCGCAGACGATGCTCACAGCCATCTCGATGAGTGCTATTGCAACCAATGGTGTTGTGCCTGGTATGTGACTGGGCCTTCCTGGAGGGTCGGGAGGGGGAACAGGGCCCTGGGTTTCTGGGGTGATGAGGACATTGCAGACCTGAGTCTGGATTATACTGTCAATGGGGTTGGTAAAGGCAGCCTTACTGGAGAGTGGGGAGAGAGGCAGTTGCTGGTGTTGAATGAGACAATGGCCGCCTTTCCTCCTGAGCCTGGGACCCTCCTCTCCACCATCCTATTTTTGGAGCCATGAGCTCTTTGGAGGGCCAACACAGTAGTTAATACTGCAAAATCCATGCAGAGTGCTGGCTGGGTCTCTCACCAGACCCCTTGCTAGGGCTGCAGCCTGAAAGGCCTGTGAAGCCCAAGCAAATCCCTCTGCCTGTGTCCTTGAACCCCCTCACCCCTTCAGCGGCCCAGTGCCCCTTGAACTTTTCGCTGATACTAGGTTCTCTCTGCAGCTGGCGGCTCCTACTACATGATTTCCAGGTCTCTGGGCCCAGAGTTTGGGGGCGCCGTGGGCCTCTGCTTCTACCTGGGCACTACCTTTGCTGGGGCCATGTACATCCTGGGCACCATTGAAATCCTGCTGGTGAGAGGGGCCGAGGAGGTGGGGTGGGGTCCCAGGCTGCCAGTCAGTTACCCAGTGGTCCCTGGACACCCCCTATAGGCCAGGCGTTTCAGTAAGGCCAAAGAGAAATCAGATGTGGTTCTGCCTTTAAAGAGTCCACAGTCCAGTTGGGGAGACAAGATACAGTAATTACATAACATAAATAATTGCCATTTATCAGGCACCTGCTGTGCTCTTGGCACAGCTCCAAGTGTTTTACAGTCATGAGCTGGAATCCTCCTGAAGTTTAAGTATTATTATGTGCATTTTACAAATGAGGATGCTGAAGCTCAGAGAGGTGAAGCAACTTGCTCAAGGTCACTCAGCTAACAAGTGGCAGAGGTGGGTTAAGAATAAAAATAATGGTAGAAGTAACACTAGTTATGTCACATAATAGCTGCCATTTTGTGATTACCCACCGTATACCAGGGACTGTGCCAAGGGCTCCATGAGTTCACTCCAGAAGAGTGATAGCTCTTGGACTGCACAAGAGAAGGAAGATATAAGGGACCCACGTGAAGAGTGACTGATGGGAAGTAAAGGTGGGGCCACTTCTTCAAGAAGCCCAGTCCCTGGGCAGAATGTTCGAAGGCTGCTGACTTAGAGCTGTTTTCTTCCTGCCCCTCCTGGAGGGGGTGGGAGCTGAACAGGTTCCTAGGGATATAGAAAGTAGAGCTGAAATCATTTCCCAAGCCCCTATTCTATCTGAGCCCCATGCCTGGAGTGTATAATTTCATTTTTCCTCTCGACTCTCCTATGAGTTAGAAGATGCTCCTATTTTACAAATGAGGAAAGCAAGGCTCGGAGAGTTTAAGGAACACGTGGGAGGGATATGAGCCTGTGTCTCTCTGACTCCAAAGCCAATGTTTGTCCACCATGCCACACCATCTTGGAGGACTAGAACTCAAAGGGGTCCCAGGGCTCCTGATTTTGGGCCATAATGGAGGAGCACAGGGCAGGGAGGATGGATGGGGAACAGAGGCCTGGGAGGCAAATGATAAGAAATCAGTAAGTGACCTCCATTACTTCAAAAATGAAATAACTGTTTATTCTTATAAAATTGATTCTGCCCATAGTATAAAATTGGAATTATATCAAAGAAGGTAAAGAAGGGAATAATGATCCCTCAAAGGAAAGCACCATGAACATTCTGGCATATTTCATGCTAGGTTTTGTTTTTCTATGCAATATTGTGCCCTGCCTTTGTAAAATATAACTCTATACCATGAGCATTTCCCTAAATAACTTGAAATCTCTTTGTAAACATAATTTAAAAGTGACAATAACTTTTATAAAAATATAAACATTAATATTTAACAGAAATTTTAGAAAATACAGATATGCAAAAAGAAATAAAGATTATCTACATTTTTACTACTTAGGAAAAACTACAGATAACATTTTTGTGTATCTAAACACACATACTCATACAGACACATGTATATATATTTACAGAAACAAGATCCTAAGGCACATTTCCTTTTTAGCCTGATTATTTTCACCTAACGTAACATGGATGACTTTTTGTGTCAGTCCACATAAAACTGTGTAATCCTTTTTAACAGCTCTATAGCCTATATGGAAAAATCATATTTATTCACTCAATCCTCTAATGATGAGCTTTTAACTTATTTCTACCTTTCTATTGGAAATGATAAAATGACAAATAATCATTGAGAATTATATTTAATAGCAAAATGATAGAAATAAACAATTTCTCTCAACATCTTTGTAATGTCGTTTTTAATGACTTAAAGAATAGTTCTTGCAAGATAAACCATGCTTTCCTTAACCATTCCTCTATCACTGAATGTTATTTCCAGTATTGCTCTACTAAATATACTGTGATGGACATCTTTTTTCCCCAAAGCCCTGTCTGTACCTCTGGTTATTTCCCTGGGGTGATTCTCAGTTGGTCCTTACTGGGTCACTTGCCTGACCTCCTCGCTCCTTTCCCACAGGCTTACCTCTTCCCAGCTATGGCCATCTTCAAGGCAGAGGATGCCAGTGGGGAGGCAGCAGCCATGTTGAACAATATGCGAGTGTATGGTACCTGTGTGCTCACCTGCATGGCCACTGTGGTATTTGTGGGTGTTAAGTACGTCAACAAGTTTGCCCTTGTCTTCCTGGGTTGTGTCATCCTCTCCATCCTGGCCATCTATGCAGGGGTCATCAAGTCTGCCTTCGACCCACCCAACTTCCCGTGAGTGCTGCCTCTCTGAGCCTAAGGAATTATCCTCCTCCATCCCTGGCCTGGTTTCAGGGTCTGTATGCTGGCCACGGCAAACCTACTTTCTTTACCTTCCAGAATCTGAGTGATCATGGGTTGGGAGAAAACTCTATTGGGAGGAAAAAAATATCTCCTGGTTTGGAGCCACCTGTTCAGGGTGGAATAACTTCTCTGGGGATGGGGACATTTCTCTTGTGAGGCTCAACTTCTTGCACATGTGGTGGGCTTCACTAAGTGGGAATGGCCGGTCAAGGGATAAACACCCTGTGGTAGGGGAAACATTTCCTGGGTGGGGACAACTTCCTGGAATGGAACAACTTCTTAGTGTTGGACAACTTCTTTAGGATGGGAAAGGACACAGAAGAGAGGGTCCAGGGATCAGATTCCTGTTGGTTCTGACTCTCTCCCTAGGACAGATTCCCTTATTTCCACTGCCTAGAGGAGAAGGGCACCTATTGATAGCTGTCCATGGTGCTGAAACATGGCATTGCACCAAAGCAGTGGTTGGTTCTCCACCTTGGCTGCATATTAGAATCATTCGTGGAGCTTTGAAAGAACGCCGGTGTCCAGGATCCATCCCAATTAAGTCAGATGGATATGGGGAATCTCTGGATATGGGGCCCTGGGATCTGTACTTTTAAAACTCCACTAGTGGTCCTTTTGTGAAGCCAGGGCAAGGTGATGCCCCTCCCCATCTTCCTCCCTTGTTTCTCTCCTTAGGATCTGCCTCCTGGGCAACCGCACACTGTCCCGCCATGGCTTTGATGTCTGTGCCAAGCTGGCTTGGGAAGGAAATGAGACTGTGACCACACGGCTCTGGGGCCTTTTCTGCTCCTCCCGCTTCCTCAATGCCACCTGCGATGAGTACTTCACACGAAACAATGTCACGGAGATCCAGGGCATTCCTGGCGCTGCCAGTGGCCTCATCAAAGGTCTGGGGGAGGGAAGCGGTTTGGTCTTCATGGAATTCTGCAGGGATTGTAGTTAAGCAGTCCAGATTAAGGGGCTCTCCTTGGGATGCCATCATGTTCAATCAGCTTTAATGGAGCACCTACTCTGGACCATATTCTGTCCTTGGCTTCATGGAAGGGTAGAGATGAAAAGGGGTCTTTAAGTGTCTCAGCACCTGGTAGTTTCAGTTTCAGTAGAATCAGTTTAACAAGGATTCACTAAGCTCCTACTAAGTGCCTAGTACTGTGCTAAGCACTAGGAACACAAAATAAATAAGCCACAGTTCTTTGCCTCAAGGAGTCTAGTGACAGAGGTGAATGTATTAGCAAATAAGTTATGATACTCATAGGGGTGCATTCAATTAACAGAGTCCTCTCAGGGGAGAGAATGATCATTTGTCCAAGGCAGCAAGAAAGGGCTTCCTGGACTCACCCAAGGAGGGTTTGGAAGGACAAATAGGAGAATTTTCAGTTCTACTAGGGGAAAAAGGGAATTACAGACAGAAGACCAGCTTGTCTAAAATCATGCAGACACAAAAGAGCATATTGTGTCCTTTCAACCACAAATAATTTGATATGACTGGGACAAAAAGTACAAAGGAAGGAGGAACAAGGGATGATGTTGGAGAGGCTGGCCTTAGCCAGATAGGTGCAGACCTTGGAAGCCATGTTGAAGAACAGTGAGGTGCTACCAAAAGTTTTTGAGTAAGGAAGGGACAGGATCAGATCTTCATTTCTGAAGCCTCACTCCAGATGCTGTTGTGGATGGGTTAAAATGGGAGGGAATAGAGGCAGGGAGACCAGGAGGAGGCTAATGTTATGAGTCCATGTGAGAGAGATGATGGTTTTCTGAATTAGAGTGGTGGAGCAATGTCGGTGAGAATGGAGCAGTGCTTCTCAACCAAGGGTGATTTTGTCCCCCAAAAGACATGTGGTGATATCTGGAGACATTCTTGCCCATTACAACTAAAGGAGATGCTACTGGCATCTGGTGGATAGAGGCTGGGATGCTGTGAAACATCTTACAATGCACAGGATAGCCTCCTCTCCAGACAAATAATTAACTGACCCAAAATGTCAATAGTGCCAAAGTTGAGAAACCCTGGAATAGAGAGAAGGGGCACATTCGAGAAATATTTAGGAGAGGGAATGGACAGGATTTGGGGATGGTTTGATATGGAGGATGCAGAGACGGAGCAGGTGAGGGTAATTCCAAGCTGTCATAATTGATAGTGGTTCTACATACTGAGACAAGTGATGCATGAGAGGAGCTGATTTGGGGTGGGTAAGTGGTGAGATCAGTTTGGGACGTGCTGAGTTAGTCTGAGATAGGTGTTTATGTGTCTGTTTACCCTCCTAGACTGAACTCTTTGAGGACAGGGACTAGATCTGATTCATCTGTGAACCCCCTGTATGGTCTGGCCTAACGCAGGAAATGTTGGTGGAAATAAAATGGAACCAGGTCTGGGGAGATTGAGATGTGGTTGACCTTGACCCTTACCTTTTGCCTGTTCCACCTCCTGGTCCCAGAGCTCTGGTACCCTGATTTCTGGCCCTGCCCCTGAGCATCTCATCTCCCCACAGAGAATCTCTGGAGCTCGTACCTGACCAAGGGGGTGATTGTGGAGAAGCAAGGGATGCCCTCAGTGGGCCTGGCAGATGGCACCCCTGTCGACATGGACCATCCCTATGTCTTCAGTGATATGACCTCCTACTTCACCCTGCTGGTTGGCATCTACTTCCCCTCAGTCACAGGTGAAGGGAGACTCTGGCTGGGAGTGGCTGGATAGGAGAAAGCCAATGATGGGCATTTCTTAGCTCAACACCCTACCATGTAGGCAGGAGCCAACAATTCAGTCCTCACTGAATAGATGGGGAAATTAAGAGAAGCCGAGTAACATGCCCTTCCTGTCTTTGAGGCTGATGTCGATCATCTCTGTCTGTCTCATCTCCCATGGACCTGGGTCCTAGCTGCTCCTCTCTGTTCACAGGGATCATGGCTGGTTCTAACCGCTCTGGAGACCTGCGGGATGCCCAGAAGTCGATTCCCACTGGCACCATCCTGGCCATTGCCACTACCTCTGCTGTCTGTATCCTGCACTGCTGGGCTGGGGCTTCCCCGGGTGGGGCGTGCTGGGGACAGGGCAGCTGAAGTTGCTGCCCCACCTGGCTGGTTCAGGAGGGGCGGAGAGGAAGGGGCAGTCCACCCTGGGCATTCTCCTTCATCCTCTGCTGCAGACATCAGCTCCGTTGTTCTGTTTGGGGCCTGCATTGAAGGAGTTGTCCTGCGGGACAAGTGAGTAAGGGAATCAAGGATGTTCTCTCCTGGGGATGGGGGTGGGGGTGGGGGTGGGGTGGGATGCAGACCCTGCAGAGGATGCTGAATCCTAGGCAGAGAGCCTTGTGGGAGGAAAGCCTCAGGGGGCTGCTTGCAAACTCACCTTCCAATATTTCACCTTTCTCATGTCACTCCAGCTCAGGAAGCTTTCGTGGTCTCATTTCCTTTAGAACGATAATATTTTAATTTTCGTTTTCTTAAAAATCTATTAATTCATTCAGCAAATATTTCCTGAATGTTGATGTTTTGTCACTGAACTGGGTTCTGGGCCTACAAGGAAAAGTAACGTATGTTACTATCTTTGTCCTGAAGGAGCTCTTTTGGGGTGGTAGCCATACTTGTAAAGAGATTTTCAATGCAGACTGGTAAGAGTGGTGATAAAGTGAAGCACAGGGGCTAGGGAGGGTAGTATAGGAGGCTGGAACCAAGTCCTCAGGGGGTCGGGGAAGACTTCCCGGGGAAGGTGATGCCAGAAGTGCCTTATACACATTATCTCATTTAATTTTCTCACTTTAAATGCTCAGTAGAGGTGATTCAGGTGAATGGGAGGGAGAAGGGCATTCCAGGCAGTGGAGATAGTGTGAGCGAAGGGGGAAGGGAGAAACAGCAGTGTGCATGGGTGTGTGAGTGTGTGTGCACACATATGTGTGCCTGTAGCTACAGGGATTTCAGTGCTTCTGGAGCATACGCTCCTGAAGTGCCAACCAGAAGGGTGAAGTAGAAGCTCAGACTGCAGAAGTCAGTTTCCCCTGGTACCATCCTGCTTCTGTAACGTGGAGAATGGGGGGCCTAAGGCTGGAGATCTAGGCTGGAGCCATGTCCTAGAGACCTGGTTTTTGGTACCAGGAAGTTGAAATTATTTTATAAGATGTAAGGGAATCCCTGAAGGGTTTTAAGCAGGGAAGGGACCTGGCCAAATGGAAATTTTGCCTATATTTTCCCTGTTAGTCTTTAAGGCAGTTTAACCTCCATTTATCTCATTTCATTTAACCATAGACCTCTGGCAAGATTGAAAGGGATCCAACAGGTAATCCAGTACAGCCTTTCATCTGATTCTTGAAGTCTTTCAGCAGTGGCCCACACCTACAGGGAGGTCTCTCTCTGCTGACTGAGTCAGCTCCTTCCATCTGAAGAGTGTCAATGTTAAACAGTTCTTTTCTTTGATTCTCATACCATCACAACTTGGATGAGGCCTGAACCCCCATTTTCCAGATGGAGACACTAAGGTTCTAAGAGGTTAAGCAGTTCACCCTTTGCTAGAATCACTATTTGTACCCTGTACCAGGCACCGTGCTAAGCATTTGACATGTGCTCCTCCTTTATCCTCTCGCCAGTCATATGAGATAGGTTTATAATTGTTCTCATCTTACACATGAGGAAACTGAGCTGAGGCTTGGAGAGGTTAAATGACTTGTCCAAGGTCACACAGACAGGAAGTGCCCAGGGTGTTTGGGCTTCTGTCTCTCCCCTCTGGTAGGCACACAGCTGCTCCTGAAGCGGCTTGGGAAGACCCTCCTGGAAATCCACAGGGCACTGCCTGCCCAGCATCTCCCATTCTCTCCTGCTTCATCTAGGTTTGGCGAAGCCGTGAATGGCAACCTGGTGGTGGGGACGCTGGCCTGGCCGTCCCCCTGGGTCATTGTCATCGGCTCCTTCTTCTCCACCTGTGGGGCTGGGTTGCAGAGCCTCACGGGAGCCCCGCGCCTGCTTCAGGCCATCTCTCGGGATGGCATAGTGCCCTTCCTGCAGGTTAGTGTGGGGAGTGTCCACCCACGAGGGTGGGGAGGAGAACAGCCCATGCCACGCTGAGCAGCCGGGCCTCTGCCCAGAGGGGGCAGGGCTGGCCCAAGATCACACACTGAGCCGGGGCCAGGGCAACCCTTGAACTTCCTCCTGGGGCGGTGATGCTCTATTCCGCCCCTGAGGAGAACAGGACACCTTATCTGGGATTTGACCCCGGTCAGCACTATCCTTTGGGGCAGAGTTGTCTGTCATTAGGGGAAAATTTGCCCCGCTTTGGCCCAGTGGTTGGGCAGAGACTCAGGGAGGCACCCAAAGGGTGGTTCTCTCCATGGTCCTTAAAATAAAAGATTTATGGAGCACATGGTCATGGCTGCTTGCTGACCTCCTGACAGCTCCTCTCCCATCGGTCCCACTGGAGCTTCTTTTCCTTTAGGGATTGTTTGACTTCCTGGCACTGAGGTACAAATGTCAGTGTGGGAAAGATACAGCCAAAGCTTGGTACCCCCTTGGGTGGCTGAGAAAAAGCCAGAAATACCCCTGGAGGATGGGAAATACATTGTCCTCTCCCTACGTCCTCACTGGTTAGGGGATTCCTGCCTCTAATCCCCTGGTCCCTACACCTGGAGGAACGGGACAAGGAGTCCTGAAGGTCTCAGCAGACCTGGGCTGCTCTGTCCCCAGGTCTTTGGCCATGGCAAAGCCAATGGAGAGCCGACATGGGCCCTGCTCCTGACTGCGTGCATCTGCGAGATCGGCATCCTCATCGCCTCCCTCGACGAGGTGGCCCCCATCCTCTCCATGTGCGTGTCTGACCTCCTGCCCTCCCTAGGCTCTGTGTCTCCCTCTCCCTGCATCCTCCAGCTGGGACCCTGACAACTCACCAAACACTTTAACAACCCCAGGAGATTCCCTACTGGTCATCGTAGCCCATGCTATGTCGTACAGAGATTAATCCTCATGTGTATCCGGGGGTGTTGTAAGAGGATTTGGCCTTTGAACTAACCTATTCCTAAGCAACAGGTCATGATTTGGCCACCTCCCCTGCTTCTTTTCCCCTTTCCCCTCTTCTTTCCCTGTGTCTCTATTTCTGTTTCTTCCTCCCCTTGTATCTCCGTTCTCTCCTGGGGCCTTTCTGTGTTCTAGGTTCTTCCTGATGTGCTACATGTTTGTGAACTTGGCCTGTGCGGTGCAGACACTGCTGAGGACACCCAACTGGAGGCCACGCTTTCGATATTACCACTGGTGGGTGCCACCGTCCTCAACTCCCACCCCAGGACCATCCCTCAGGTCCACCCCAATCCCCAACTCACCCTGGCCCATCTACTCTGCGTCTAAGGACCCCAAACTTGAATAGGGAATCCCATTTTCTCCAGATTTGGTAGCCCAATTAGCATAAAAGAGAAAGATCATAGAGAGGGTCTCCATATAATAAAAAACAATAACATAATATAACCATAAAGAGTCTCAGCTATAGTCCCTGCTCTGTGTGTAATGACCAACCTCTTAGAAAGCCCTTAGCAGATGGCATGGAGGTCAGAAGTCAGCCTGACTCACTTTCAAAGCATGACTCCACACTTCCTGACTGTGAGAGCTTGGGAAGATTTTGTAGTTTCTCTGAGCCTTAGTTTCCTCGACTGTGAAATGGGGATGATAACAGCACATACCTCACAGGGCTCTTATGAGCATCACAGTGCTTTTTGCATGGAAGACGCTCATTACAAGGGGTCTGTGGCTCCTTTCAGCCTCTTACTTTGTGGCTCTTCCTCCACAAAGTGGGGGTCAGCAGGACAGAAATTATCATGCTTGTTCTACAAATAGGGAAACTGAGGCTCACAGAGGGGAAGGGACTGGCCTCAGGTCATCCAGCAAGGCTATGGCACAACTGGATGAGAACCCAATCCCCCTGGCTCCTGTCCCAGTGCTCCTGTGTCACCAGTGGCCTCTTACTGGGCCTGCTCTTCCTGGAAGGTCCTGCCTCCAACTGTCCCCAGAGACCCCTGCCTCAGATACCATCTGGCCAGGGATATTTATTTGTCAGGGCCTAAGGCACTGGGGCAGGATGGTGTGGTGATCCGAGGAGTTGGGTGGGAAAGGGGTGGTGCCCTGCCTGTGGCCGCTCACTCATCCAGGTCTCCACGAACCCCTTGGTGCTCAAGGAGAAGGTGGTGTTGAGTTCCCCTGGACCTGGCTGTAGACTCCGGGGTCTTGCCCAAGCCCTGCCCCATCCAGTGCTGACCATCGGGGCCCCAACTCCAGCTGCAGCCCTGTCAGGGCTCAGAGGCTGGCTCTCCCTCCCTTTGTGCAGGACACTCTCCTTCCTGGGCATGAGCCTCTGTCTGGCCCTTATGTTCATCTGCTCCTGGTATTACGCCTTGGTGGCCATGCTCATTGCGGGCCTCATCTACAAGTACATCGAGTATCGTGGGTAAGTATGGGAAGTGGGGTGGGGTGGGGGGCAGGAGAGGCTGTGGGATGGGAGGGCCAGGGAGGGAAAAGGGATGATTGGTGGGGGTGGGAGTGGGATGAGGTAAGGTGTGCGGGAGGGTGGGGATAGAGTGGAGGGGAGGGGGCTGTATGGGATGGGATGGGATTGGAGGATGGGGGTGGGTGGGAGCAAAGGGAGGTGCTGGGACTTTGTGCCATGGACAGGTTGGTGAGAGAATGGATTTAGGATGGATTTTCCAAGGAAATTTAGCCAAGACTTGACTGCATCAGGTGGCAGGAGTGACTTGGTTGTCCTTTCTGAGCCAGAGATAGACAGCTCTGCCCCGGGGCTGCCAGCTCACTGTGGAGGGTTCTCCCGGCCACTCTCCGACTTCCTGTGCTCACAAGATGCCCCCTCCCTGGTCCGCAGGGCCGAGAAGGAGTGGGGCGATGGGATCCGGGGCCTGTCACTCAGTGCTGCTCGCTATGCCCTCTTGCGCCTGGAGGAAGGGCCTCCGCACACCAAGAACTGGAGGTGAGCGGTGGGGGCACACGTGTGAGGGACTCTGGATGGAGGAGAGGTGGGGCCGACCCATCCTCCTTGTTTCATTTTGCTGAGTGCCTCCTCAACGGCATTCCCTTAATCTCTCTTCAGTGGAGCCCTTTCTACTTATGACACCTGAGGCTGAGCTGAGTTCCAGATATTTGTTCCCAAACCTCATCCTCCAAGTCAGCCTTCTGATCATCTATTCATTCATTCATTCATTCCATCATTTGTTTAAAAAAATGTATGAATGCATGATATGTGCCAAGCCCCCTTCTGGCCTCTGAGAATGCTATGAGTTCACATTCTATGGAGAAGGTGCACAGAGAGACAGATAAATATAACATCACGGAGCATTTACTCTGGGAGAGATGGAATATTCACTTGGAGAAATGTTAGGAATCTCTGATTAAAAACATCAAACCTCCATTTTATTCATGTGACAATCAAGGCCCACAGAGGGACTCAGAGGTCCTGGAAGGCAGAACTGGAGCAGAATCTTTGCCTCCTGCCTCTCAGCCCGGGTGCTTTACAGCTGACTGCTCTGCACACCCAACCAGTCATTCATCTCCTTAAGGTTCACTTTGCGAAGAGTAAGGCCTGAAACTCTGAACTATGCCTAGGACATCGTTAGCTTGTCTTTGCTGATGGCAACAAAACTGGGTCTTCCAGAGACCAGGGATTTATTTGCATTACTTGTATGTGAATCCTCAAGTGCTTAGCACAGGTTCTAGCCCAGAGCAGTTGCTTAGAGAATGCTTATTAAACTGATGGGTGGTGGATGGATGGGATGGCTAAATGAATAAGGAAATCAGTGGATAAATAGATGTGTAGATGGATAAACGTACACCTGTATGGGAGGATGGTTGGGTGAATAGATGGATGAGTGAACGGATGGTGAGTAGGAGGATGTGTGGAGAGTTAATGAATAATGTATGGGTGGGTAAATGAATATGGATGTGAGAGTGGATGAGTGAAGAATAAAATAAGGGGGTGGGTGGGTGGATAGATGGATTGTATGGAGAGAGGTTGGATGGGTTGATATTTAAGGAATGGATGGATGGATGTCTAGATGGATCAATGGGTGGATGTGGGTACAGAAGGTTGGATGTGAGGGTAATTGGTGATGGGCATGTTGTGGGTGAGTGTGAGAGGAGGTAGTGGGCGGATCGTGTGACTCTGGGCCCTCTTTAGGCCACAGCTGCTGGTGCTGGTGCGCGTGGACCAAGATCAGAACGTGGTGCACCCACAGCTGCTCTCGTTGACCTCCCAGCTCAAGGCAGGGAAGGGCCTGACCATTGTGGGCTCTGTCCTCGAGGGCACCTTTCTGGACCACCATCCCCAGGCCCAGCGGGCAGAGGAGGTGAGCGGAGGCTCTGGTGGTGGTGGTGCTGGGGCAAGGAAAGGGCCCTTGGGAAGGCAGTATTGTCCCTTATACTTTCCTTCTTTACCCCCTTTGGGATCAAAGGGGACTCAGGAGCTCATGTCCTCATCCTTTGAAGAGGGGCCTAAAGCCTTAAGGAGTGAGTTCCTTAGAATCCAACTCAGAACCAAAGACCATCAGACCAAGAAGAACCCATTTTATAGATAAGGAAAGTGAGGTCACTTGTTAAAGGACAGAAAACTGCGACTCAAAGTTAGGATTGCTTGATTAATACTCCAAACTTCTTCCTGCTAAAGTAAAAATCTTTCACAATGTTTTCACATCTATGGACTTGTTTGGTTCCTGCACTTTGTGGGGTAGGCAGGGTTAGTGTCCACATTTGGCACAGGAGGAAACTGAGG
Organism: Choloepus didactylus; assembly: GCF_015220235.1. Lineage (NCBI taxonomy): Eukaryota > Metazoa > Chordata > Mammalia > Pilosa > Megalonychidae > Choloepus > Choloepus didactylus. The sequence goes on from NC_051325.1 coordinate 49,606,081, forward strand.
CCCAGAGAGGGAAAGCAGTTTGCTGAAAGTCACACGGGGTCAGGATTTTACCCTGGGTCCGTCTTGGCGTGCTGTGTCCCACCCACTGGTCCATGGAGCAGAGTGCAGAGCCGGGTAGCTGGTGTCAGCATTAAGTGGCATCAAGTGGTGTCTAGAGCCTGATGGGTAACGGAGGAAGTGGGTTCATCTGGCATTCAGGCCTCTGTCCTCAGGACTTTGGCTGGGCCTGGAGAGAGAAAAGGGTGCCCAAGGGAGGCAAGGTGAGGCCAGGGAGGGGCATCCTAATGGCTTGTGCCTCACTGGACCGTTCACAGCAACCTATCAGGGCCCGGAGCTGGAGGCCCCGGCAGGTCAGCTCAGTTCACTGCGTGCAGAGGAGAAGAGGCTGTGTGGCAGGCACGGGGGTAGGCACGGGGGCGATGGAGATGTTGAAGACCAAGTCCCAGCCCTCAAGGTGGTTGCAGGCTTGTGGGGAAGATAGAATCCACATGGAAGGCTCTCAGACATGTCACATGCTAGAGAGTTAATAGCAAAAGGGTCATACAATGTGTTGAGAGTTTACGATATGCCAGGCACTCTCCTAAGCCCTCTTGCACATCGTGCTATGTAGTTCTCCCTAATGCTCAATGAGGCGTAGGTGCCATGACCTCCATTTAACAGGTGATAAAACCGAAGTTCATAGAGGTTGGGTGACTTGCCCAAGGTCACATGACCGGGAAGTGGCAGTGGTGGAAATGGAACTTTTCTCTGTTTGGCATCAGGATAGTAATTAAGAGTGTGGGGCTGGAGTCAGACTGGATTTGGATCTCACAGTAACACCCATTAGCTCTGTGGCTCCTATGGGCTGTGTGGCCTTCAGCAAGCCTCGATTTCTCTGAGCCTCGATTTCCTCCTCTATAAAATGGGAGCAGTGAGAACACCTCCCCATAGTGCAGATTAAATGTGCATTTAAAATGCTTATTATTATGCTATGTTTAAAAATTAAGACACATTGGTCATGCAGAGAAACCCAGTTTAATTCTGCTCCGGGTGGGGGGGTGGTTTCTGAAGAAGGTGACATTTCAGATGGGCTGGGCCGGGCGTAAGGTACAATTGGAGTGGGGGGCATGGCAGGCAGGGGGACCAGCAAGAGCAGGAAGGTGGGAAGTGTGGGGTCAGGTCGCAAAGAGCCCCGAGTGATAGACAAGGAGTGAGGGCCACGGGCAATGGGGAGCTGTGCACGATTCTGGCCTCAAGGGCTGACGTGGACAGAACTGAGCCTCAGGAAGATCCGGGTGGCTGGAGGGGCGAGACGCAAGGTGGGGAGTCTGCGAGGGGGTGACCCGGGGCCAGGGAGGCCTGAGCCTGCTCCTTGTCTGACCCCCCCAGTCCATCCGGCGCCTGATGGAAGCAGAAAAGGTGAAAGGTTTCTGCCAGGTCGTGATTTCCTCAAACCTGCGCGACGGCGTGTCCCACCTGATTCAGTCTGGGGGCCTCGGGGGGCTGCAGCACAACACCGTGCTGGTTGGCTGGCCCCGCAACTGGCGGCAGAAGGAAGATCATCAGACCTGGAGGAACTTCATCGGTAATGGGCCGGTGGGCAGGCTGTGGTGGGGCTGGGGACAGGGGGGGCTTTGGGGTCCCCTCCACCCCGGGACCATTTCCTAGGCTTGGTGAGTATGGATGGGGCATGTGTAGGCGAGGTGTTCAAAGCTGGCCACGTGCCAGGCGCTTCATGCTGGGGACTCAGCTGTAAACAAGACCAACATTCTTGGCTCCTGCCTGGCTCAGAGTCCTGGGAGGAGGACAGTGCAGGGCAGCAGGGACGACTACATCTTTTAAATTGCGGAGGCCTGGGTCTGAATCTCAGCTCTGGCACTACCTAGCTGTGTGATCGTGCACAAGTGACTCACCCTCTCTGAGCATCAGATTCCTTGATAATTGTTGCTGATGGTAATAGAAAAATGAAACAACTACAGAAATGTGTGCTGAGGGCCAGGCAAGTTCTCTCTATCTCTAATTCTCTCAGCAGTCTTACGAGGGGTAGGAAGTGTTTTCTCCAATTTATTGGTTGTGAAAGTGAGGCACAGAGACATTAAGGAATTTGCTCCAGGTCACACAGCTGGTACGCCAGGATTTGAACCAGCCCAGAGCCTGCCCCATTAACTCCAGGCTGTTCTCACTTCTTTATAGGTAGGTCATAACTCTAAGTTTTGGAAGGATTACATGAGATCATGCAAGGTCGGGTCATTATTATCAGAAAGGGCAGGCAGTGTGGTTGTCATTTGACAGCTGGAGAAACTGAGGCCCAGAGAGGTCAAAGGGCTTTCCCAAGTCCAAACGACATCTGCCTGAAGAGGCTCAGGTAGATGGTTTTCTGACTCCCCAGCCCAAGGCCAAGGCTGGGTAGGGTGGGGTACAGGGTGTCAGGGGCCCCCGTGGCTGCTGCTGGCTGCTGGGAGGGGACTGGGGTCACTGTGCCCTCCTCGGGCCCTCTCTTTGGCCTTCCCCAGAGCTCGTCCGGGAAACCACGGCTGGCCACCTGGCCCTGCTGGTCACCAAGAACGTTGCCATGTTTCCCGGGAACCCTGAGCGCTTTTCCGAGGGCAGCATCGATGTCTGGTGGATCGTGCATGACGGGGGCATGCTCATGCTGCTGCCCTTCCTGCTGCGGCACCACAAGGTGAGTGTGTGAGTGTGCACGTCCGTGTGAGTCTGCAGGCGGGTGTGTGTGCCTGTGCATGCGTGTGAGTGCATGTGTTTGCATGTGTGTGTGCATGTGGATGTGTGAGCACACGTGTAGGAGTGCGTAAGTGTATGCATGTGCATGTGTTCACGTGCACACAGATGTGTGAGCACTTGTGTGTGTGTGCGTGCGTGCACATCCATGGACGAGGCTCAGGGGCTCTGCCTGGGGCTTGCCTCCAGGTCCTTCCTATCTCATGAGCACCTGGTGAAATGGTCCTGTCACCCTTTCCATTCTGAGGTGTTAGGCATTGCGCCTCCCCTCCCGGGAATCCTTGCATTTTTAAAGGAGACCAGTGAAATGGTAAATGGGGAGCCTCGGACCTAAGCAGGGGAGCTTTTGTAGTGAGTGGGCCCTGAGTGGGAGGATTGCAGGTCAGCATTTGTGTGGGGGCGGGTGGGAAGGACGAGGGGATGGGGTCCTCTCTAGGTTCTGGCCCTGCGTCCCCTCGCTGCATCTGAGCTGGGCCTTCCCGGACCCCTTCACCCCTTGCAGGTCTGGAGGAAGTGCAAGATGCGAATCTTCACCGTGGCCCAGATGGATGACAATAGCATCCAGATGAAGAAGGACCTGACCACCTTCCTGTACCATCTACGCATCACCGCAGAGGTGGAGGTGGTGGAGATGGTGAGTCCCCAGGACCCCCCTGGGAGTTTTGGAGTCCCACCTGAGCCTCTTCCCTCTTGGCTCTGGCACCGAATGGGACAACTCCAATCCCATCAGCAGATAATGCTGGATGTCTTCCCCCCAACCTCGTAGCTGCCCATGTATTCACCCCGACTGCACTGCCTGCCCCTCCCTGTGTAAGAAAGGCTGTGCCTCATGGTGCTTACCTAGGCCAGGCCTTCTCTGTGCTTTGAATATATTAATTCTCAAAATGACCTATGAGATAGATACAATTACTACTCTATTTCCATTTTACAGATTAGGAAGTTAAGGCACAGAAAGGTTAAGTAATTTGCCCCGCAGTTCACTGCAGTAAATGACCGAGTCAGGATTCAAATCCAGACAGTGTCCGTGCTCCTAAAAGCTGTTCTGGAAGGCCCCTCGTCCAGCCACTCCCCACCCCAGTTTACCTATCCATCCTCTCATCCCTCTGTGCTTTCATTAATCTACTCATATGCACTGTTCATTAATTGGTTCATTCACTCACTCACCCACCCATTCAGCCATGTATGTATTCATTCATCCTTTCGTTTCTCGTTTCTTTCCCTTCTCCATTCACCTGGGTAATTAAATAATCCACTCATTTTTAATTTATCCATTCCCATGCTGGGTCCTGTCCTGGGCTGAGGAGGGAATGAGCTGCACTGCCTCCCACAACCCTTGATTAAACTTGGTCCTTGTTTAGACCGGCAGGAGGAAGGGGGCCCTGCCTCCCTCCGCTTGACCTTGCCCCTGAGCTCAGAGCCCACATTTTCCTCCCTTGCCCTCCTCACCCCATCCTGCCCCTGTCTGCCCACAGCATGAGAGCGACATTTCGGCTTACACCTACGAGAAGACGCTGGTGATGGAGCAGCGCTCCCAGATCCTCAAACAGATGCATTTAACCAAGAACGAGCGGGAGCGGGAGGTGAGGTGGCCCTGGCTGGGTGCTGAGAGCACCACACTGCTGCCAGCCTGGGGTCTGCGCAGGGTTAGGATGGCCCAAGGTTGGCCTCCTGGCCGCTGGCCCTGTCACCTTTCCCCTGCAGCTTACTCATCACTCTTATGCCCCCTAGCCCAGCCTACTGTACTGCAGCTGCACCTACCAGCCTCCCAACCAGGGTGCGGAAGGGACCTTGGCATGGGTGACAGATATTCCCCTCTGCATGTGGCTTCTGGGACCTGAGGGAGAGTGGGGGGTACTAGTATAGATAGAGGGGCCCTCAGGGATGGATGATGATGCCTCAGGGGTTTGGGCTGCCAGTGTGGGGGATAAGAGTTCATGTAATCGACCCTCAAAGAAGGGGTGACAGATGGATATTTAGGAATACAGGTGATGGGTGGGTGTTGGGAGCAAAGCTCCTGGGGTGTTGTTGATGGCGTCTCAGGGGGGATTGGTGAAGAGTGGGGGAGGGGTGTAAGATTTCCCAGGTGTGGGTGGTGTGGACTCACTGCCCTCTGGGATATGGATGGAAGGCCCACACCAGGGATTGGCTGTCAGGTCCTTGGGGAAATGAGGGATGGTTCGCCAGGGCCAGGGGCAGAAGAGCTCCCAGAGGTGGGTGGCGGATTGCATGGGAATGAGTGGCAGATCCTGTAGATGAAGGTGATGGGTTCCCAAAGTGTGGATAATATATGACTCAGAATGTTGTGGACGGATCCTCAGGGGAATGAGCACTGACCCCTTTGAGCTGGGGAGGATAGGCCCTCCGAGGATGAGGGTGTTAGCCAGGAGTGATGGGAAAGTTTTTAAGCAATGGCAGGTGCACTGACCAATTGGAACTGGCCCAGGACTGTGGTGCCAGGGGAGAAAGATGACTTGCTGAGTCAGGTGTTAACCCCTTGATTCTGGATGGTGGGGAGGTTGGGGGTTCTAGAGAAGGGTTGGGGTGGCCAGGTTGGTGGGGGCAGTGGCTCTTTGGTCTGGAAGCACTGCAATATTTTAACTACTGGCAGAGGTTCCAAAAATGAGTGTCCTGGCTGAAACATCAGCTTTGGTAGCGGCTGTTTGTAGGGCATAGGTGTGACTCCCTGCAGAGCTGGTGCCAATCTGTGTCATTGCCTAGATCCAGAGTATCACAGATGAGTCTCGAGGCTCAATCCGGAGAAAGAACCCAGCTAACACCCGGCTCCGTCTTAACGTCCCGGAAGAGACAGCTGGTGACAGTGAGGAGAAACCGGAGGAGGAGGTGTGCAGCTGCAGTGGTGTAGCCCCTGCTACTGGCAGCAGAACCCTTGGCGGCCAAAGGAATCAACTGCTGTCCCTTCATTCATCCCTCAGGTGCAGCTGATCCATGACAAGAGTGCTCCCAGCTGCCCCAGCAGCTCGCCATCCCCCGGGGAGGAGCCTGAGGGCGAGGGGGAGGTGGATCCTGAGAATGTGCATCTCACCTGGACCAAGGACAAGTCGGTGGCGGAGAAGAATAAGGGCCCCAGTCCCGTCTCCTCCGAGGGCATCAAGGACTTCTTCAGCATGAAGCCGTACGGGCCTGGGGGCTAAGGGCTGGGGCTGGGTGAGCCCAAGGAACCTTTGCTCCCCATGGCTGAGCCAAAGAGCAGAAGGAGCCCTGGTCTGGCAGTCCAGAGACGCAGCTCAGACATGGGCTTGGTTCCCCCATCTGAGGACTAGGGGGTTGAGCCTGATGACCGAGGCTCAGAACTCCCAGGTGCAGGCAGTAGAAAGGTGAAGCGGGAGCTGGGAGACTGGGGCCAGTATTCACTCAGGGTAGGTGCGCTGGCCCAAGCCCCCCAGGCACTCCCTCTTTTTCTGATCCTTCTCTTTTTCTTCCTCTCTTTGCTTCTCTTGTGTTTCCTGAAGGGAGTGGGAAAACTTGTAAGTGCTTGCTAGTTTTTTCATTCTCTCTGCTGGGTTGGCCAGGGTCCCTGCTCTTTTCACTTCATCGTAAGCCCCAGTTCGTGCCCCTGACCTCTGGGGTCTCTAGCCCATCTTGGAAGAACTGGGTTGGTGATGCTTGGCTTGCAAGCACCAGGCCCCAGCAGCCCAGCCTGGCCGGCGGGCTGGAAAGGCAACTGGGTTCGACTGTCCTATCCCCCGGGCTCCTGCGCCCTCCTCCCTTCCTCCCCCAGGAACCAGTCCAACGTGCGGCGCATGCACACGGCGGTGCGGCTGAACGAGGCCATCGTGAAGAAATCTCGGGATGCCAAACTTGTTTTGCTCAACATGCCCGGGCCTCCCCGCAACCGCAATGGCGATGAAAACTGTATCCTGAAGTCAAAAATGGGGGAAGGGGACCTGGATCCTAGCCCAGGGTGGGAAAAGCTGAGGCAGTCCTGCTGCAGGATCAGCACCTCCAACAGAGGCGTGGGCTCGACCCCAATTCCTTCGGGAGGGAAAGGGGCCGGGTCTTTCTCCTTGACGAGCGCCCAGACATGGAGTTCCTCGAGGTCCTCACCGAGCACCTGGACCGCGTGATGCTGGTCCGCGGCGGCGGCCGCGAGGTCATCACCATCTATTCCTGAGAACCAGGACCTGCTACCCGGGTCCGAGCGCGCCCGGCCCGCGGCCCCGGAGCCCTCGCCGCGTCCCCCGCCGCTGTCACCGTTTACATACAGACCCCGTGCCCGCGCCCGGGCCCTTTTCCCCGCTGCCTGAAGCCCGAGGGCCTCGCCCGTCGGGGCTGACTCGGAGAGGACGGGCCCCGCGTGGAGACCAGAACCCCAAGCGCCCCGCTGGCCCGTCGGTCTGTGGGCCCCAGCTGCGCTGCCCGTTTTCTAAACCCGGCCTCGCCCCGCCGGAGGAGACACTGCAATAAAGGTCGAGGGGAGGCGCGGAGAGAAGAGGAGCTGGGGCTTTGGCGACCCCCAGGAACTCCGCGCGGCCCCTTCCCCCACCTGGGCGGGGCTTGGGACTCCTGTCCCGCCCCCTCCCCGCGCCCCGCCCGGGTCCTAGCTGTGCGCTCCTTTCGCGCTGCGCCCCGACCTCCCCGCGGCCCCGGGGCGCGGAGGTTGGAAGGTCGCTGTCGGCTGTCTCCGCCGCCCCTTTTCACGGAACCCGGGGGCGCGGGCCGGCCGTCTATACATAGTGTACAGGAGACATCGCGTGTATTTTTAACGTCCCCATATTTATGTGACTAGAAGCGCAACGGACTTCTCGCCACTGTCGAGCTCTCCCGCTGGGGGCGCCCAGGAGAGGCAGAGGCCTCGGGAAGTTGGGTTTTCCTTGACGTCCGAGTTTGAGAGCAAATGTGCTTTTGGTCCAGGCGGGAGTCGTGGTCATGGTCCCTCGACACCCCCGCCCCGCTCTCGCCTCCTCGCATTATCCACGCGCCCTTGGCTTCCGACCCTTCCCTCTAGTTCTTTTCCGAGATGAGGTGAGAGAAGTGTCCAACTCTTCCTGGATTCGCCTCCCAGCGGACATGAGCTTCCACTGCGGCTGCAGAACCGCGCGCGCAGCCTCACCTCATTAGCTCTTATGCAAGCTGGGGCCAGGATAGGGGAGGGGCGCTCCTCAGGAGGGGAGAAACGGGGGGGCCCCGCCCCACTGAGGAAGCCCCACCCCGGTGCCTTCGCTGGGGGGAGCAGGAGTCTTTTCCCAGTCGGCTTGTCGGCTGCTTCCCTTATCCCATGGTTCCTCGCCAAAGACTGAAATCGGGGAGATGGAGGGCACCCACTCCCCAGAGTTTCCTCCCTGGGTGATGAGAGAGGGGGTAATTCTGGCTCAGGGGCCGGACCCACAAGGGAGGCCCCACTGCTGCGCCTGATGTTCCGTCCCTTGTCCCCATCCGGCAGCTCGGCTTCGGGAACCCAGTCCCCGGGAAGCCCAGCCTCGGTGCCTAGCAGCGGCCTCTAGCGTACCCCAGGTTCCCGGTCCCGGGGGAGGGCTGGAGTCACCATGAGCTTTGTTCGTAGGGCCTCCCTTCCCTCCTCCAACTAGAACCTAAGGCCTTTGGTTTCCCCAACTCCAGCCCTTGGCACTTCCGCTCCACCAGCCCAGTCGGAGGCACTCTCTGTCCCCAGAGAAGGCACACTGGCCAGGTTCCTTTCCTCCAGGGCACATCCTCAATACGGGGACAGGCCCTGCATGTTCATTCCAGCACCCTCTGGGACTGGGTACAGTACCTCTAGCCCCAGGACCCTGGCCCATGCAACTTGACATCTGCCCACCTCCCAGAACTGGGGCCACTGGGTACTCCTGACTTCACCGTGTCCTTTCCTTTGAGCCCAAGGCAGAGCACGAGCTGGTGCCATCCAAGTGGGACAGGTGTGGCTGGAGGCCAGATCTGCAGTTAGAACCAGGTATCTCAGATGTCACCAGGGGGCTAGATGGATTCTCCCAGAAACTAATCAGAAAAGTTGGAGGTGTTATGACACCAGCCCTGCATCCACCACAAGACTCCCCCTGAGAACTACAGCCCTTCCTGGCTTTCTGGGGGCCTGAGCAATCCAGGGTTGAAGTGGTGGGCTGAGCAGAAGCGGAAGGGGCTGAACCAACACGTTAGGGAACCAAAGTTGCACTATCTGGGCAGGGACTATCTAGTTGGCAAGAGCAGTTTCCGTTGATGAAAACAAACATCCCACAACAAAAACGCAAGTTTTCTGTGCTACATGTGCAATATTTGTTATGAATGTTATTACGTCAGTCATTAAATTATCATTATAATCACTGTAGCTAGATGTTTCATGTTCATCCAAGTGACTTTTATTCTGAGTGCAATATTTCAATAGCCTTGTAGTGATACTAGTGTTGCTTTTGGTTTAGTCGATCTATGTGCAGGGCAATGCAATGCAATTGAAAAACTTTGTAAATAGGAGAGGTTGCAAACCAAATCAAGAATATTTATTACTATTATTATTAGGCCTGCCTTTAACTTTCAGTGTAAGTTTTTGGTATTCTGCATTCCGCCTCAGTATTGATCTTGTGTTCCTTGTGCCAATATGGAAAGGAGAGAGTTGGTTCTTTCCTTTAATTGTTGAATGCTCCCATTTAATGCTTTACAGCTTTTACTGTATTAATTTTTTAGACTCCCATCTGCACAAAATGCAATAAAAACGATTTTATTATACCCTTCATGGCCTGAGGTGTGCTGTTTGGGCACTCAAGGGGGAAGAATTAGTGGGTGGCAAGAGGGGTACTCAAGTTGGCCCTCCAGGAGGGCCCCAGATTCTCACATCAGAAACACTGGTCTTCACTGACATAGAAGAGATAGGCTGAAGCCCCAGGTCTGGTTGACTAGTTTGTGCACTGACATAGATTGTTTCAGGGCCCTGTCCTGAAGGGACAAAGAAATGAGAAACAGGGGCAGCAGAGAGTGTTACACTATTGTCACCTCCTAGGAGACTGGGGAGCACTTCCAGGGGCAGGATCAGTGCCATGGGCGTGTGGCTGGTCCTAACCTGCTGAGCCTGTCCAGTCACTTCCCCCAAAACATTCCAATTTTCCTGACGGGCTGGCTAGTAAATGCTCTCCACGGCCACTCCAAGTTCCATGATTCTATGGTCTGCCAGCTCCCTACACTATGGACAGAATGGAGGGCAGCAACTGAGAGGGAATCACACCACCTGCCGTCACTCAGAAATGGCCTCTTCACAGCCCCATTTTCCTTTCTAGAATAAGAGGACAAGCCTGCTGATACACTGAAAGTGAACCACAAGTAAGGGTTTTAACACAGCATTACTATTAGCCAGCGGGCTTTTGCCTCAAGCTGTTATAAAAGCGTCTAATGAGGTAAGCTGTATAAGAAGAGAAGGTAGAGTTAAAAGATGTTTTTGAGGCCTGACTACAGGTTGAGGACAAAATGGGGTGGACCCCAGGTCTCAATGCAGACTGAATCGGGGACCCTCATCTTCCAACCCTGGGAAAGAGCCCCCTGGAAAGAGATAATCACACTCAAAAAAGATAAACACAGTTTTTACTTTTTCATTTTAATTAAAAAGTAATCATCTCATCTTATTAACAACACAAGAGTTCCAAAGAGGAAAAAAAAACACTATATAACACAAACAGGTCAGAACATAAAATGCTGCCATCTGGGGAGACCTTGAGTTTTTGAAACCATTGTTCAGCTAGTAGCAGGGACTCAGCTGAAGTCACTCATTTCTCTCTCTTGCCCCTGCCAGGGGCCCCTTGAGATGGTGATCCAAAGGACTCTAATGGCTCCTAGGGGGAGGGCAGCTTCCTTTGGCTCCATTTTAGAGCAGCAGCCAGAGGTCCTCCAACAACGTCACTCTGGCTCAAAACTGTACCAAGAACATGCCCAGCTACCCAGAGTCTGATATCAAAATGGTCCCTGCCTCCTGCTGCTCAGAAAACAGAACAAAAATCTAGATAAAAACAAGAGCCTGCTTTTTGAGCCACAAACTTGTATCAATCATACCAATCACTGAAAAAAATGGGTGTTCACTACCAGAGTCTAGAGCTGCCTTCTCAGAGCTTACTCCATGAAACTACCACTGGAGAGGGAGACACTGACAGAAATGTTAAGGGTGTTAAGAGTGGTTGGGACCCAGATTCACAGCTTGTATTAAAACTGCTTGGGAATGGAGCGGTTCAGCCCACTGAAGATCCTCCAATGAAAAGCACATAAAGAAAACGGGGGTGGGGGGGAAAGACCAACAAAACCAAACAACCCTGGCTCAGGCAGAAGAGTTCCTGCATTTGGGCTGCCATGGCCACTCCTCACTCCTCACCAACCCCGCAAGTGATTTATGAATCCTCAAGCAGTCTCCATGTTGGATGGGGGCATGACATTACTGTGTGTGCCAAGCCCAGCCTGCCACTCTGCACTGAAAGCAGGAGCTTGAGCTCTAGTTGGTGCCAGAGTAGGCTAGGAAGCCTTGGTAGGTTCAAAAGGAACAAAGGTAGTGACAGGACAAATGTTATTCCAAACATAGCCAGCTTGGGGCCTGGCTGCTTCCTCCTTTCCTCCCCCAATCCAGCTGACAAAGGGACTAGAGAAACCCATAAAATATAAACTGAGCCCAGACACCTATACTGCTCAAGTGACCACAGAATATTTATTTTCTAGAAACAAAACAAAACAAATACCCACAGAAAACAAAAACCAACAAACTTATCCCTAAATGCAGTATAAACTCTGACTCTGGAAGGAATAAGCAACATAGCCTTGAGCAGAGGAGAGAGCAGGTGGTCGAAACTTATGACATTCAATGTGAACCTGGACAGGTGCAAAGAACATCCTCCAAACAACTCTATTTAGAACGCAGTAAGTGGGAGGAGGCCAGGGGATGAGGGGACTGGGAGTAGTTGAGAGATTTAGCCTCAGTAATGCCTCTGGTAAGATCCCATGGGGGCTTGGGGCTGTCCCACCTGTGCTGTGGTCTGGCTAACAAGGTGGGAGAGAGCAGGGCCACTCTGGATCAGGGTGTCCAGGGCCTTCTGTACACTTGGATTGTCAAAGTTGATACCTGTGGAAGACACGGGCCTCTGGCTAGCCATGTTGCTGGCAGGTGCCAGGCGACTGGAAGGCTGGCCAAAGAGCCCTTGGGAAGGAGCCCCAGGCCTGGGGCCCATGTTCCGGGCAGATCCTCCCTGTCCCAAAATGTTTGGAGGCTGATTCCCAGAGGCCTGTGATCTTTGCTGAGGCTGGCTGTTCACTGCTGTGGAAAAATTCTGGTTCTGAGTGCTTCCGGCAGCAACAGAGGGGGATGCAGAGCTGCTATTGGCCGCAACCGTGCCACTATTGAAGAGGCTGAGGATTTTGGCCTGAAGCTCTTGCTGGGAGGTGGGGGTTGCAGCTGGAGTGGATGTAGCAGAGGAGAGCACTTGGCCACTCTGGAGCTGTTGGGAGCTCGGCTGTGTCTTCAACGAGGCACCCGAGGTCGCCCCGAGTGGCTGGCGGGAAATCTGGCCTGGAAGACAGAAGAGGGAGGTATCCCGTTGAAAACACCCCCCAAGAGCAGGAGGCCTTAGTAGCCAAGGGAAGCACAACAGTCACCGAGTCACATCAATCACACAGAATATAGATTATAACATCCATTTCCCCAAGGGGCCATTTCATGCTATGTGCTGTGTTTAGGATACAGCCTAGTTCCCCCAGAGAACTGCTAACAAAAATAGGCACACATTTTGGCTACCAAGGAACCAGCAATGCTAGTCCAACCCACCCCAACCACATTAACTATAGGGATCAGAATTCATACCCAATTCTTAAGTCATCATTGTTATCAGCAGGGATGGCCCATGGGAGAACCAAAGGGATGGGCTGATTACCCATACCCACCCCAAAGAGCCCTGGGCCTGACACCCTCCCAACAGAACCTGGGGTTAGAGAAATGCAGAGTCAGAACTTCACCTCGGCCCTGCCACGTAGCTCACCAGGCAGAGAGTCGGTGCTGCTCCTCATAAGCCGCTCCTTTCGCTCTCGCAGGTAGTTGATGATCTTGTCGGTCTCTTCAGCAGTGAGGTATCTGTTGTCTGCCAGCAGGTTGATGAGGCTCTGGATGGCTGGTGGGTGTCCTCCTCTCACTCCCTCCTCAGGGCCTCCTCGTTCCCTTTCCTGTACGATTGCTTCATCGGCCATCTTGGCTGCCTGTCTGGCAATCTCCTCACGTTCCTTCTCCCGGCACTCATTCTTGTAGCGCTCATAATTTCTGGCCACCAGCACCATGGCGTCTGCCTGGGGCATGTTGCGATGCTCTGTGGGAGGGAATGACATGAGTTATTTTCTCCCATGACAGATCTAAGTGCCCACCTGCTAGACCTTACACAGCCATTTCAGTGACAAAAAGCCTTAGGGATGGGGGTATGGGGGATCAGAGGGAGATGAAGGTTGGGAAGAGGTGAATGGACATCTTTGGCAGGGAATACATACCTGCATACAGAGCTGGTTCTTTGGGGACAATTTTCTAGATCACAGACTTGTAGTAAAAACCAAAGAAACATGACGGCCTCCCACAGATTCAAACAGACCATGTGGGGAATAACCATGGGAGGCAGGCTCAGCAGCCTCTAGACCAGCACCAGGAGGCCAAAAAGTCCCTCTGTAAAGCCTGGCTCTCCACTGTGCTCCTTAAGACAGAGCTGGCTTACTGATTTTAAATACATTAGTTCAAAGGTCATGGGTTAAGATCAAAGTGTGATCCTAAATAACTCCTCTCCTCAACCCTGTGCAACATGGTTTCCACAGTATTGAAAAGACTTCTCTGAACTTTATATAAATGTTCACACACATCTTGAGGACTATGCCTCAGACACAAATGGCCCACACGAGGGCTTTATGTGTTATATAGTTATGGGTTTAACTGGTCAGGCAAATTGAGATCTCAAGTATGGTAGCAAATGGGAAAAAGTCTGTCCTCTGGCACCATGTAGTTTAAGAGCACTGAGCAGGGCATCAGTTGGCTAAGTCTCAACACTGGGTTCAATGTAGGCTAAAAGGTACTTAAGGGAAGGACTTAACAGAACCTATCCTGAGTCTCTTGGGGAAGGGGGGTGGTCAGGACCTCCTCTTTATTCTCATGGTCCCCTCTGCTCACTTCTCCAGAGCACTTACAAGTAGTATCCTAATCTCCTATTATCCCTCTCTGCCTTCCATTAGAAAGTTAGGTGGAAGTAAGGATTCTATCATGTTCAGTGCTGCATGTGCCAGAGGTGTGCTGGGGCAGGCTCTCACTGGCGGGAGCGGATCGTGTGCATCTCCCCCCAACAGCCACTTTAGTGACTTCATGTTGGTGGCTTGAAATAGGCCATGATAGGAGTATTTACACCATGGAAATCAGCAGATGATACAAACCAGGGCACCTTCCTGCCCTGCCTCAGAGAGCTGGCTGTTAAAATTTGCCAGCACATCACTATATAGACCTAATGGCTAAGTTTAGTGAATCACATATAGCAGGCCCAGAACTGTATCCACTGAAAGAATATCAGATGGAAAAATGACTATCTAAGTCACCTTCAGTCCACTTATAAAAGGGACCTATCATATTAGAGCTGGAATTCATGAGTCAGTTGCTGAAAATCTGTTTATGAGTAAGGCATAAAAGAATTAACAGACTCGTGACTACCTGTAGGATTCTGACCCACTAGGGCCTCTGTACCTTGTGGGGTTCCAAACATGATGTTGACTGTGCAGGAGCGGTGAATTTGATGTTGCTGGGTGATGACAATAGCAAAAGGAGACCCTCCCCTGCTAACATCCTCCAAAGCTTGTGACAGCGACACCTCTGTGTTGAGGAAGATCAAGTCTACTACCATGCCCAGGTCTCGTACCTTCCGCCCCACAGATTCAGCATAATCTCTGTAGAAATAAACAGGGTCCAGGTGAGCCCTCCTTGACCAATTTCAAATCCGTGCACTGTTTCCTCTCCGTTAACTGTATTACGCGCAGGTAGAAAGCTCAAATCCTAGCCCACAATGTCTCTCCCTAGTGCCCTCTTCAGGCTCCAAGGATCTAGGCCCATTCCCTTGCTTTACACTGGATCAGAATTGGTTTGTCCCAGGTTACACAGGAAGTTGACAGTAGCACAGCATTTAATACCAGGTCCTTCTCTTGATTCTCTGGTCCACTGGTCCTTCCTTAACACCATCCTGCTGCTGCCTAAGACTTGTGGTACAAGTCTGTCTTTGGGGAAACTGCATAACACAGAAAAATATGGGCCTTTAAATGAGAAAGATGGGATTGGATCCCAGCTCTACCATTTACTTGCCTTAAGCAAGTCCCTGTACCTTACGAACTTCACTTTCTTTACCAATAAAACAGGAAAAATATCATTCAGCTCATGTCATTTCCTTGACCTTTCTTGCCAATCTAATCAAATCCCTGATATATTCTTTTCTAACAGGACTCAGTCATCACCTATATGCTTTTATCATCTGCCCAACTAGAGTATAAGCTCCACCAGGAGCTGTGTGTTTGCTCTTTTATAGCCCCAGTACCTAGTATAGAGTTGGTATTAAACAAAATTTGCTGAAAGAATACATATGTAATATGAATACTGTCAAGTATTAAAAATAACTTATGTAAAGTGCCTATCATGGGGTAGTACAAAGTAGGTGTTCAAAAAATGACTGCTATTATCATTTGTCAAAAAGAAGAAGGCCACAGTTAAAGCAGCCTCTATCTCTGTCTGACCAAGGCAGCTCAGAGCTTGTGAATTCTGCCTCCTGCTTGGTGTTTCAACACCTACTTCCCTCGTCACTTGCTTTGAAATTAGCACTTTAACCCCAAACTGCTAGAAAATATAAGAAGTTATTTGCTAACCACCTGGGGAAAGGGAACACAACTACCTGCCAAATCTGCAAGCTTCTACTCCCTCCGCTTTTCTGCTCTGCCTACTGGAGGAGAGAATGTAAATCAGAGGTGGTAGAAGGGGAGTAAAATGGTGCTGTGAACTTGGGCTTAACTAACGTAGTCATCTAACAGTTCTGCAAGGCCACGACACTTTGCAATGAAAGGCTGTTTCTTGGATAACAAATGCAAAGATGTGCCTTCCAAAGTACTGGGGATTCAGTCTTGTCTTGTGAAGGGGGTACGTACTGCTTTGACTGATCAGCATCCATACTCTCTCCAATTTTCCTTTGGGAAGGAATCCCACTCGTAGTCTACATGGTTCCACAGGGCTGGTCCCGCCCCCAGCTCTAAGGATGGGCACATGACCAAGGCCTGGCCAATCAGAGTATTTTAGCATCCCTGGTCATGGTGACTGGTGTTCAGGAATATCAAAGTGACCCAGGTCAGTTCAATGAGAAACAATCCCAGGATTTTTGGTGGTAATTCTGGGAAAGACAAACTTTCTTTCTACTGGGTTTGTTAAGCTAAGAAGACACACATGTCTGGAGGCCATTGCCATCCTGCCTTTCCAAATAGAAAGCTTTACTGCAAATGAAAGGCAACACCGAGAAAAGTAGCACTGAGAAACCAGCACAGAGACCAAGTTTTGATGACACAGTCTGACCCTGGATCTGGCTATGTCTGAACTTCAGTTAAGTAAACCAAAAATTTCGCATTTGGGCTTAAGCCAGTTTGAATTGGGCTTTCTGTCACCTACAACTGAAAAAACTTTGGCTAACACAGCATAGCAGTGTCAGGATACACAGCCCAAGTTTAGTAGGTTGAGCAGCCAAAAAGGGAGTCTGAATTTCTCATCTGACCTTTCTCCTTACTGGGGAATAAAATTTAAGGGGTTCTTACTTAGTTTGCTTATTGACGACAATCACAGAACAATCGACAGGCCTCTCGGAATCAAAGCGTCTCTGGATTTCCTCAAAATACTGACGATAAAGCTCTTCTCTACGTCGTTCCTCACGTTTCAGACGTTCTACAAGACACCATCAGGGTAAACTGAATGACTGTGCCCTTCTATAAATACAAGTTACAGGCTTTATTTTGAATCCTGACCTACTTGTAGGCAAGGGTTGTAATATACACACTCCGAATTAATCTTCTAGTCTGTCTCCTAAAAATAAATATTAATATTTTCCTATTATCAATTCCTCAAACTGAAATGGTTGGATTAAAGGGCATGATTATTTTAATGCTTCTAAAGCATAGTGCCAAACTGCCCTGTTAAAAAGGCAGTATTAATTTATACCTCCACAGAGGTGGATCATCTAGTGTCTACTTCTTCACCCCTTAGTCAACATTGCAACACTGGGCATTATCATTCTTTTTAATTCCTGCCAACTTAGGGGGTTAAAAAAAAAGACATTTCATGAAAATTTTTTTTTTTTTTGCGGTGGGGGAATATAACTATTTAAGACTTTTATTGACAGATGCTTGAGTTTGTTGACCTTTTGTTGGACAAAAAAAAAGTAGTAAATTTTAATAACAAAGTAAAAATGAGTTTCTTAAACATCTCAATTTGACCAGATATGAAACAATTCAAAAACTTTAAATGTCTATTGAGAAAAACTAGGCTTTTTAAAAAAAGTTTTGTCTTTATCTAAAAAGAGACGTGTTTAGGTAAAAATTGTGAAAAACCCATGCTGCACAGATAATGCACATAATTCTAGTTATGAAGTCTGTGGGCAAAAAGCAAGCACTTACTGTCTTCAGCTCCAATCTTCTGTCCATTTTTTATTGTTGGAATTCATATTTATTTCTTCTTGTTGGATGATGGTACTAATCTGCATTTTAAAAAGTATTTTCAAGCTAAATATTCCCTACCCATTTATTGTATTTTTTGTTTTTGTGAATTGCCTGGCCAAGTCATTAGCTCTTTTTCACTTGGGGTATTGGCTAATATTTTCCTTTTTCTTTCGTAAAGTGTTCTACCAGTAATAAGAATTGACTGCTTCTGCTACTATACCTTTTGCACGAGACTGACTTTCTGGGCCTGGAGGGCCTCGTCCATCAAAGCTATCTCTGTAACGGTCAAAGTAAGACTCATCCTTCTTCCTGCAATAATCATCCATTCGCAGGTATCGGTCATAAGAGCCTTCTCTCCTGGAACGTAAGGAAATCAACAACAATTTCAACTCTGTTCCATGTGGCAGAAATGAGATACAGAGAATTCAACACTCTCTGAGGAAGTAAGTGAAGGCATAGGACTTTGGGATTAGACAAACAAGGCTCATTATCTAGGATCCACTGTTTCTGAGCTCTGTGGCTGTCAGTGAGTTAACTTGCCTTATAAAATGACAGAGGGCGGGGGGATTGGAGCATAGATCTGGCACACAGTAAATGCAAAATAAGTCAATAATCATTAATAGTTTTGAGAAACCATTCCATGGTCTCCCACCTGCTTCCCTGGGCTTTTACACTGCCAACACAATTTGCATTCCATCTTTTTCCATTTGCACAATGCTGCCTTTCACAAGCCACAGGGAAAGACCTAAATTCATTCACTCCGCACAATTCAACAATCATTCACACATTCAGCAAGTATTTATTGAGCACCTACCACTAGATGACACTGGAAATACAAGGCTGATAAAGAGCTTTCGATTAGATAAACAGAACATGCATTAAAAAAAAGATAACAAAAAAAAAAAAAAAAAAAGAGCAGAATGCTTGTGTCTGTACCTGTACATGGGATCTCGGGAGTCTCTCATGTCTCGGTATCTGTCATATACAGGGTCTCGGTGATCTCGAAAATCCCTAGAGTCTCTTAGATCACGAAAGTCTCTGAGGTCCCTCATGTCCCGAGCATCGCGCATACTTCTGCTGCCTCTGTGGTCCCGAAGGTCTCTGCTGTCTCTGTGGTCCCGCAAGTCTCTGCTATCTCGGGCATCCCGGCCATTTCTGCCATCTCTGGGCTCTCTCCTAGGACTTCCTCGAATTGGGGATCTATCACGTCTTGTGTCTCGACTGTCTCCAAAGCCATATGGATCCCTGAGGGAGGGGACAAGAAGATGATTAACACAAAGAAATTGAAGGCAGCCAACCCTTCACCTCTTATAGGAGGAAACCCCCACCCTTCAATTGTTTTTCTCCAAAACACAGCAGTCAAACAGTGAGAACATGATTAAATTTTTAAGGACAGTCATCCATCTGGTCAGCAGATAGAGCCTAGTAGGTTCTAGAATCTCAAAAGATTAAGACATTATAAAAGAAGAATACATGGCCAAAAGCCAATGGTTTTTGGCTACAGTAAAAATATTCATGAAGTTTCAGGGAATAATTTGATATTCCTTATGCATGCCTCACTATCATCTTATTCCGAACTGGCTTTCAAAGTGAAAGAATCTTTCCCCTAGAACCTATTTTCTCCTACCAGAAAACTTCACTTAAAATATCTAGGATGATAACCAAATTAAGGAAAAAAGGATAAAATACAATATGATACATACATAGTAAAGGATTAAGAATAATCAGTTGCTCTGTCTTGTCAACACAGCTCTCGAGTAGTGGTGTCTCTCAATCTGAGGGCTTATGTATAAACCTGGTTCCTTTTTACCGAAGGCTTTTTTTGGTTATTGTTTTGTTAGTGTTTGAAGTCAGATATGCTTGGGCTACTCTGACTCAAATGTTTTTCATGAGAAATTCATCCCTAATCTGTCTAAAATCCAACTCAATTAGCCCCTTAATTACAGACTTTTCCACTTTTGCTAAAAATCATTTCCCCAGTTATCAAGGTATGTTTTTGAAAATGAACTTTGATTCTTCCTTCCTTATCCCTATAAGTCACTTGAGTCCTGTTCATTTTTTTCTTTCCATTTCTTCTGGATTCATAAGCCCACTTCAAACCTGTATTTCCATGCTGGTACCATCACAAGTGTTTCCAAAAAACAAAAACAAAACAAAAGCCAATCTTCCATATTTCAATTCATTCAAAACAAAAATACCAGATTAACCATCCTAACATGCCAATTTCTACCTACTACCAATTGCAGCTTGACTGTTAAGCTTTTGGGCACCCCTTCCTAACGAATCTGTCCTCATTCCAACTATTATCTCCCTCTGTTATCTGAAACAATCCCCCTCAGTACTACTCAAGTTGTTCTTAAGACCAAATTCACATGATGTATATCTCAATATTTTTGCTCATGTTTTTTCTACCTGGAATATTTTTTGGGCACTAATCTTAAGTACCACCCAAACCTCACAGGCAAGTTATGTCCTTCGTCTTCCAAGAAGCCTTCCCTAACTTTCTTAGTAACTGCTGGTCTCTTCTCCTGCTCGACTCTCAGAACCGTTACTAGTTCCATTACTCCTCTTGATTTTAATACAAAATTTTTACACTGTTATTTACTTTTTTATAACAATGATGTATTTTAAGGATTACCTCCTCCGTAAAACCTGTCCTGAACTCTTGACCTTCCCCAACAAACAGGCTTTTCCTTCAGTCCTTTCCATCTTAATAAGTGGCACATATACCTACTCAGTTGCTCAAGCCAGGAAACTGGGAATCATCTTTCCCTTAAAGTCTCACCCACTCTTCTAACCACATTTCCAAAGTCTGTTGATTCTTTCTCTAAAACTGCTGTCAGTTCTGCCCACTCTTCTTTACCTCCATTGTTACTATTGAAGGCTAACCCATAATCATCTCATCAAAACCACAGCAAAAGCCCTCTAAAGTAATCATCCCACTTTTGTTCTTGCCTCTCCTCTAATCTTCCTCTAATCACCTGAGTGATCTTTTTTTTTAATCATCATTTTATTGAGATATATTCACATACCACGCAGTCATACAAAACAAATCGTACTTTTGATTGTTTACAGTACCATTACATAGTTGTACATTCATCACCTAAATCAATCCCTGACACCTTCATTAGCACACACACAAAAATAACAAGAATAATAATTAGAGTGAAAAAGAGCAATTGAAGTAAAAAAGAACACTGGGTACCTTTGTCTGTTTGTTTCCTTCCCCTACTTTTCTACATATCCATCCATAAACTAGACAAAGTGGAGTTTGGTCCTTATGGCTTTCCCAATCCCATTGTCACCCCTCATAAGCTACATTTTTATACAACTGTCTTCGAGATTCATGGGTTCTGGGTTGTAGTTTGATAGTTCCAGGTATCCACCACCAGCTACCCCAATTCTTTGGAACCTAAAAAGGGTTGTCTAAAGTGTGCGTAAGAGTGCCCACCAGAGTGATCTCTCGGCTCGTTTTGGAATCTCTCTGCCACTGAAGCTTATTTCATTTCCTTTCACATCCCCCTTTTGGTCAAGAAGATGTTCTCCGTCCCACGATGCCGGGTCTACATTCCTCCCCGGGAGTCATATTCCACGTTGCCAGGGAGATTCACTCCCCTGGGTGTCTGATCCCACGTAGGGGGGAGGGCAGTGATTTCACCTTTCAAGTTGGCTTAGCCAGAGAGAGAGGGCCACATCTGAGCAACAAAGAGGCATTCAGGAGGAGACTCTTAGGCACAAATATAGGGAGGCCTAGCCTCTCCTTTGCAGCAACCGTCTTCCCAAGGGTAAAACTTATGGTAGAGGGCTCAACCCATCAAACCACCAGTCCCCTATGTCTGTGGTCATGTTAGCAACCATGGAGGTGGGGTAGGCGAATACCCCTGCATTCTCCACAGGCTCCTCAAGGGGGCACTAAATCTTTTTTTTTTTTTCCTTTTTTTCTTTTTTTTTTTTTTTTAACTTTCCCTTCTTTTTTAAATCAACTGTATGAAAAAAAAAAGTTAAAAAGGAAACAAACATACAATAAAAGAACATTTCAAAGAGACCATAACAAGGGGGTAAGAAAAAGACAACTAACCTAAGATAACTGCTTAACTTCCAACATGTTCCTACTTTACCCCAAGAAAGTTACATAATATAGCAACATTTCTGTGAACTTGTTCCTACTATATCCATCAGAAATTAACAGACCATAGTCATTTCTGGGCATCCCCAGAACGTTAAATAGCTTATCTGTTCTTCTTGGATTATTGTTCCCCCTTCCTTAATTGCTCTCTATTGCTAGTTCCCCTTCATTCTACATTATAAACCATTTGTTTTACATTTTTCAAAGTTCACATTAGTGGTAGCATATAATATTTCTCTTTTTGTGCCTGGCTTATTTCGCTCAGCATTATGTCTTCAAGGTTCATCCATGTTGTCATATGTTTCACCAGATCGTTCCTTCTTACTGCCGCGTAGTATTCCATCGTGTGTATATACCACATTTTATTTATCCACTCATCTGTTGAAGGACATTTGGGTTGTTTCCATCTCTTGGCAATTGTGAATAATGCTGCTATGAACATTGGTGTGCAGATATCTGTTCGTGTCACTGCTTTCCGATCTTCCGGGTATATACCGAGAAGTGCAATCGCTGGATCGAATGGTAGCTCTATATCTAGTTTTCTAAGGAACTGCCAGACTGACTTCCAGAGTGGCTGAACCATTATACAGTCCCACCAACAATGAATAAGAGTTCCAATTTCTCCACATCCCCTCCAGCATTTGTAGTTTCCTGTTTGTTTAATGGCAGCCATTCTAACCGGTGTTAGATGGTATCTCATTGTGGTCTTAATTTGCATCTCTCTAATAGCTAGTGAAGCTGAACATTTTTTCATGTGTTTCTTGGCCATTTGTATTTCCTCTTCAGAGAACTGTCTTTTCATATCTTTTGCCCATTTTATAATTGGGCTGTCTGTACTATTGTCATTGAGTTGTAGGATTTCTTTGTATATGCAAGATATCAGTCTTTTGTCAGATACATGGTTTCCAAAAATTTTTTCCCATTGAGTTGGCTGCCTCTTTACCTTTTTGAGAAATTCCTTTGAGGTGCAGAAACTTCTAAGCTTGAGGAGTTCCCATTTATCTATTTTCTCTTTTGTTGCTTGTGCTTTGGGTGTAAAGTCTAGGAAGTGGCCGCCTAATACAAGGTCTTGAAGATGTTTTCCTACATTATCTTCTAGGAGTTTTATGGTACTTTCTTTTATATTGAGATCTTTGGTCCATTTTGAGTTAATTTTTGTGTAGGGGGTGAGGTAGGGGTCCTCTTTCATTCTTTTGGATATGGATATCCAACTCTCCCAGCCCCATTTGTTGAAAAGACCATTATGGCTCAGTTCAGTGACTTTGGGGGCCTTATCAAAGATCAGTCGGCCATAGATCTGAGGGTCTATCTCTGAATTCTCAATTCGATTCCATTGATCTATATGTCTATCTTTGTGCCAGTACCATGCTGTTTTGGCAACTGTGGCTTTATAATAAGCTTCAAAGTCAGGGAGTGTAAGTCCTCCCACTTCGTTTTTCTTTTTTAGAGTGTCTTTAGCAATTCGAGGCATCTTCCCTTTCCAAATAAATTTGATAACTAGCTTTTCCAAGTCTGCAAAGTAGGTTGTTGGAATTTTGATTGGGATTGCATTGAATCTGTAGATGAGTTTGGGTAGAATTGACATCTTAATGACATTTAGCCTTCCTATTCATGAACATGGAATATTTTTCCATCTTTTAAGGTCCCCTTCTATTTCTTTTAGTAGAGTTATGTAGTTTTCTTTGTATAGGTCTTTTACATCTTTGGTTAAGTTTATTCCTAGGTACTTGATTTTTTTAGTTGCTATTGAAAATGGTATCTTTTTCTTGAGTGTCTCTTCAGTTTGTTCATTTCTAGCATATAGAAACATTACTGACTTATGTGCATTAATCTTGTATCCCGCTACTTTGCTAAATTTGTTTATTAGCTCTAGTAGGTGTATCGTTGATTTCTCAGGGTTTTCTAGATATAAGATCATATCATCTGCAAACAATGACAGTTTTACTTCTTCTTTTCCAATTTGGATGCCTTTTATTTCTTTGTCTTGCCGGATTGCCCTGGCTAGCACTTCCAGCACAATGTTGAATAACAGTGGTGACAGCGGGCATCCTTGTCTTGTTCCTGATCTTAGAGGGAAGGCTTTCAGTCTCTCACCATTGAGTACTATGCTGGCTGTGGGTTTTTCATATATGCTCTTTATCATGTTGAGGAAGTTTCCTTCAATTCCTACCTTTTGAAGTGTTTTTATCAAAAAGGGATGTTGGATTTTGTCAAATGCTTTTTCAGCATCTATTGAGATGATCAATTGATTTTTCCCTTTCGAGTTTTTAATGTGTTGTAATACATTGATTGTTTTTCTTATGTTGAACCATCCTTGCATGCCTGGAATGAACCCCACTTGGTCATGGTGTATGATTTTTTTAATGTGTCTTTGGATTCGATTTGCAAGTATTTTGTTGAGGATTTTTGCATCTATATTCATTAGGGAGATTGGCCGGTAGTTTTCCTTTTTTGTAGCATCTTTGCCTGGTTTTGGTATTAGATTGATGTTAGCTTCATAAAATGAGTTAGGTAGTGTTCCATTTTCTTCAATGTTTTGAAAGAGTTTGAGTAAGATTGGTGTCAGTTCTTTCTGGAAAGTTTGGTAGAATTCCCCTGTGAAGCCATCTGGCCCTGGGCATTTATTTGTGGGAAGATTTTTGATGACTGATTGGATCTCTTTGCTTGTGATGGGTTGGTTGAGGTCTTCTATTTCTTCTCTGGTCAGTCTAGGTTGTTCATATGTTTCCAGGAAATTGTCCATTTCCTCTACATTCTCCAGTTTGTTGCCATACAGTTTTTCATAGTATCCTCTTATAATTTTTTTAATTTCTTCAGGATCTGCAGTTATGTCACCTTTTTCATTCATTATTTTGTTTATATGGGTCTTCTCTCTTTTTGATTTTGTCAGTCTAGCTAGGGGCTTGTCAATCTTGTTGATCTTCTCAAAGAACCAACTTTTGGTGATATTTATCCTCTCTATTGTTTTTTTGTTCTCTATGTCATTTATTTCTGCTTTAATCCTTGTTATTTCTTTTCTTCTACTTGGTTTAGGATTGGTTTGCTGTTCATTTTCTAGCTTCTTCAGTTGATCCATTAGTTCTTTGATTTTGGCTCTTTCTTCCTCTTTAATATATGCGTTTAGTGCTATAAATTTCCCCCTCAGCACTGCTTTTGCTGCATCCCATAGGTTTTGGTATGTTGTGTTCTCATTTTCATTCGTCTCTATATATTTAGCAATTTCTCTTGCTATATCTTCTTTAACCCACTGATTGTTTAGGAGTGTGTTGTTTAACCTCCAGGTATTTGTGAATTTTCTAAGTCTCTGATGGTTATTGACTTCTAATTGTATTCCATTGTGGTCAGAGAATGTGCTTTGAATAATTTCAATCTTTTTAAATTTATTGAGGCTTGTTTTATGTCCCAGCATATGATCTATTCTGGAGAAAGTTCCGTGAGCACTAGAAAAGTATGTGTATCCTGGTGATTTGGGATGTAATGTCCTGTATATGTCTGTGAAATCTAATTCATTTATCAGATTGTTTAGGTTTTCAATTTCCTTATCGGTCTTCTGTCTGGTTGATCTATCTATAGGAGAGAGTGATGTGTTGAAGTCTCCCACAATTATTGTGGAAACATCAATTGCTTCCTTTAGTTTTGCCAGTGTTTCTCTCATGTATTTTGTGGCACCTTGATTGGGTGCATAGACATTTACGATTGTTATTTCTTCTTGCTGAATTGCCCCTTTTATTAGTACGTAGTGGCCTTCTTTGTCTCTCAAAACATCCCTGCATTTGAAGTCTATTTTATCTGAGATTAATATTGCTACACCTGCTTTCTTTTGGCTGTAGCTTGCATGAAATATTTTTTTCCATCCTTTCACTTTCAGTTTCTTTGTGTCCCTGTGTCTAAGATGAGTCTCTTGTATGCAACATATTGATGGTTCATTTTTTTTGATCCATTCTGTGAATCTATATCTTTTAATTGGGGAGTTTAATCCATTTACATTCAATGTTAAAACCGTGAAGGCATTTCTTGAATCGGCCATCTTATCCTTTGGTTTATGTTTGCCATATTTTTCCCCTCTCTCTATTAATATCCTTTATTGTACCCATACTAAATCTCTTTAGTACTGAACCTTTCTCCAAGTCTCTCTGTCCTGTCTTTGTTTCTCTGTCTGTAGGGCTCCCTTTAGTATCTCCAGTAGGGCAGGTCTCTTGTTAGCAAATTCTCTCAGCATTTGTTTGTCTGTGAAAAATTTAAGCTCTCCCTCAAATTTGAAGGAGAGCTTTGCTGGATAAAGTATTCTTGGCTGGAAATTTTTCTCACTCAGAATTTTAAATATGTCGTGGCACTGCCTTCTCGCCTCCATGGTGGCTGCTGAGTAGTCACTACTTAGTCTTATGCTGTTTCCTTTGTATGTGGTGAATTGCTTTTCTCTTGCTGCTTTCAGAACTTGCTCCTTCTCTTCTGTGTTTGACAGTGTGATCAGTATATGTCTTGGAGTGGGTTTATTTGGATTTATTCTATTTGGAGTTCGCTGAGCATTTATCATTTGTGTATTTATGTTGTTTAGAAGATTTGGGAAGTTTTCCCCAACAATTTCTTTGAATACTCTTCCTAGACCTTTACCCTTTTCTTCCCCTTCTGGGACACCAATGAGTCTTATATTTGGATGTTTCATATGATCTATCATATCCCTGAGGTCCATTTCGATTTTTTCAATTTTTTTCCCCATTCTTTCTTTTATGCTTTCATTTTCCATTCTGTCATCTTCCAGGTCACTGATTCGTTGTTCAACTTCCTCTAGTCTTGTACTATGAGTGTCCAGAATCTTTTTAATTTGGTCAACAGTTTCTTTAATTTCCATAAGATCATCCATTTTTTTATTTAGTCTTGCAATGTCTTCTTTATGCTCTTCTAGGGTCTTCTTGATTTCCTTCATATCCCGTACTATGGTCTCATTGTTCATCTTTAGTTCTTTGAGTAGCTGCTCTAGGTGCTGTGTCTCTTCTGGTCTTTTGATTTGGGTGCTTGGGCTTGGGTTATCCATATCGTCTGGTTTTTTCATATACTTTATAATTTTCTGTTGTTTTTGGCCTCGTGGCATTTGCTGAACTTGATAGGGTTCTTTTAGGGTTTGTAGACCAATTGAAGTCCTTATCTCTAATTTATCAGATCTACAGCTTCGTGGAGTACACTTTCTCTAACTAACCAGCAGGTGGCGTCCACGAGCCACCTGTTCTCCACAAGCCAGTTCTCCTCTGCTTAGCCTGTTTGGTGAGTGGGGGAGTGAGTCTTGTGGGGCCCAATTGGTGTACCAAGCTTGCGTGTGTAGTTGGTGTTGCCTGCCCTGTATGTGGGGCGTGTTTCTGGGCAGTTGGGGAGGGGGGGTGGCCCTAACAATCAAATCTCCCTGATGATCCTAGAGTTTTAAAGCTGCTGCAATAGTCTAATCCTTCAGTTCAGTCCTGCCACAGTTTGTCTCTGCCAGTGACCCACAAGTCCTTGGTATTGGCGTATGGCTCCTGAGACTTGCAAGTGGGCCCCTCTTCCAGGCTGTGCACCCCGGGTCCTCTGTTGAGGGATGACTGTGCTATGTCACAGGTGAGTGCTGTCCCCCCAGGGCAGTTCTGGGCTGCTGGGCTGTGTAGGGAGGCTCCCAGTCTGCTCCAATGATGGCTGAATG
Source organism: Choloepus didactylus (assembly GCF_015220235.1). Taxonomy (NCBI): domain Eukaryota; kingdom Metazoa; phylum Chordata; class Mammalia; order Pilosa; family Megalonychidae; genus Choloepus; species Choloepus didactylus. The sequence continues at coordinate 49,633,251 of NC_051325.1, forward strand.
GGGCTTTGTTAATTCACACTGCTCCACCTTCCCAGCTCTGGGACAATCAGCTGAGGTTGCAGGGAAGGCTAATGTCCACGCCCGGTTTTGTGGTGTGTGCCTGTTATTTGAAGCACTTCCGTCACACTGGGTTGTCTGGGGCAGCTCTGGGCTATGGGGCTGGCGATGGGCAGGAGTGTTTCCTGTCCACCAGGATGGTGGCTGTGAGCAGATACCCCCCTTTTCTTGGGAAGTTGTGGTGTTTAGTGAATTTTCTCAGCCACTGGATTATTGCCTTTTGTCTCAGAGCTCTCTTAGTTCTGCTCTGGACTTGACATGCCCAAATTGCAATTCTTTGAAGCTTTCTGTATTGGGCTTCTTAGAGTAATTGTTTTAGAAAAAGAAAAAAGGATTAAAAAGAAAAAAAAAAAAAAAAAGTTCCTTCCTCAGAGATCTAATGGGTTATTGAAATGCTAATAGACAAAGCAACCAGGGCCATTAAGGAAAGGTCCACAGGGCAGAGAGATCAGCTTTTCTTCGGGATTTGCATATGCGCCTCAAGGCCTGAGCTCCGCCCTTCCCCTTTCTGTGTTCACCAGAACTCCAAAAATCCTCTGCTTTTATTTTGGAGTTTTTCGTGTTATTTTTTTTTTTTCTATGCCTGTCTCCTCTCTGCTGGGCTGGCAGCTCTCAGATTCTCTGGTGTCTGGTCTCAGTCTATCTATGGTTGGAGTATGAATCAGTAGAATGAGTTTCCGAGAAGGGCTACCACTGCAGTTCTCCCTTCTCCTTCCCGGAGCTGGCAGCCCCTCCTCCCACGGGACTGAGCCTGGCAGGGAGGGGCGCGGGTCCCCTGGCCGCAAAAACTTACAGATTTCGCTGATCTCAGCAGTTCGACATTTTCATGAGTGTTGTATGAAGTATGCCCAAAGTCAGATTGCTCTGTGGTGTCCAGTCCACGCAGTTCCTGGCTTTTTACCTACTTTCCTGGAGGAGTAACTAAAACTTACAGCTCACCAGTCTGCCATCTTGCCCCGCCTCCTGAGTGATCTTTTAAAGACAAAACTCTTCAATAGTTTGCCACCGTATTAAGAATTAAATCTAAAATCTCCACCAAAGCCAGCACAGCCTTGCATGAGCTTGGCTCCTGTCTTCTCCAACCTTATCTCACCCTCTCCCTAGTTCACCACTCTCCTGATGTATTGCCATTTTAGTTACAACTAGGCAAGGTCTTTCCCCATCCTTCTGCTTGAGTAGCAGACAAAAACCCATACTCACTTGACAGGTCTCAATATAAGTATCACTTATACAGGTTATTCCCTGATTCTGTTACTTTAAAAGTTTATTATCTACCCCTAAATCCTGGACATATTCTCCCACAGCACTTTATTCTTTTTACTTATGCCATTTACCACAATATGACATTATGTATTTAACACCTGTCTCCCTTGCTAGACTAGAAGCTCCATGAAGTCAAGGATCACATCCATTTGATTCTCACTATAAATCCACCATCTAGAATAATGCCTGGCACGAAGCAGGGCCCCATAAATATACTGAATGACTCTTGCTCCTGTACATACTTCTAATACTCTATTTATCTACTTTTCTGTAGTTACTTGTTTACAATGGCTTTCCTACCAAGTAGTAAGTTCTCTTGAAGGCTGTTTCCTTTGTGCCCCTAGAACACAGCGGAGTTCAGTAAATGTCTAATTAATTGAATTATTCAACTAAACTGTAAGCCTCTCAAGGTTTTGTTTATACTTCTTTCTTCTACCATTACACATACTAAGCATTTATCGTGATGCCATCAACTTGGTAGGAAATATGAATTTCACTTCATCTAGTTAGGCACAGCAAAAATTATTTAAATGCCAGTTTTGTTTCTGGTCCTATATTTTAAGGCTCACTAGTATTCCTGATTTGTGGGCATGAACATACAGGAGATCAGGAACTTTAAATGATAGCCAAACATTAGTTTTCTTACTTGAATAAAATGCAGACTAATCTAAAATTCTTACTTCAAAATTTTCTGATTGTCATATAATCCCCCCAACACAGTGTGGACAAACACTCAGGATCTAATGGGAAGGGACAACTGCAAAGTATTTTTGGATTATTAAAGATCAGTGGATAAACCTACCTTGGGGAGCAGTTAAAGTAGTCATTAGAGGTGGAATCAGATTTCAAGTGTTCTTGGCACTCGGGGCAGAAACAAATCATTAATCTGACAAAACCACAGACCACACGCAGAGCCTTAGCCTGATGGAAATGGGGATGGGGATGCAGATCATGTCAAAGCATGCTATTTACAGCCTCAGGGAAATTATAAGTGCCATATTTGGTTCTTATTCTTTTGAATCAATTGAAAAACCTTACTTACCTGTCAGAGTCCTCTGGAGACTGACTTATAACCCTATATTCCCAAAGTCTGGGTTCATGCTTCCAGTTTAAGACAGGCAGCCCTCTCCTTCCCTCAAAGAATCTAAAGTTTATGTACAACAAAACTACTACTTCTCCCTCAATTTTTTTCTGCATAAAAATGTAGAAGAGGAGATATTTACAAGAGGGAAAAGAACCAAAGCAGTGGTGGAAGCAGGGAAAGAGAAGATAATAATTCTCCAAAATGAAAAGGCAAAGCTTTTCCCCTTTCTCCAGAAGACAGTATGGCAGACTGCTGCTCTTCTGGAGACAAAAACAAAATAACAAACCCTTTAAGGTCACTTAAACACCCAAATAATGAACTCCCCAGAACAAAAAAGGCTCCTGCTGTTAGTCCCGACACCCTTCTCAAAATGAGAACACAGCTAACAAAAGGGTGGTACAATGTGCAGGATTTGTAGTACCACAAGGACAAAGTCTCCTGCATGAGAGGCTTGACCTCAGACAACAAATGAGTTAAAGGAGAATCCTGGAGCATAATATAGTTCACAGTATCATCCTATGGCACCAGCGGTGTTTTACTAAGGGAGGTCAAATGCACTGTACCCTCAGGCACGTCACAGAGGCTAAAAAGAAAATGAACAGTGGTTAATAAATTTCAGCACTGCAGTCCACAAACCGAAGGCAGGTGGCAAATGCAACTAAAATTCTGTGTAAATTCCTCAGCTATTCAGCAGGAAAAAAAGGGCTAATGCTTTTTGCCTTTAGAGAAATACAATCACATTATTTGGAAACATTTGGGAGGTAAGGGGAGCGGGGAGTAGGTGAAAGGAAAACCATGGCCCAGATGGCAAGTGATGTGCTTCTGCAGAACTGCTTCGCCTCCTGGGGATTACAGGTGTGTGCAGAGCACTAAGCTTTTGAAAGCCTAAGGAGTAAGAACTGATAGATGATCATCTTGGAGGACTGTGATGGACTCTGAGCTTCTCTTCAGCAAGAGATTAAACCCTCAGGCCCAGGATGGTGTTCTTTGGCCTTGGCTGTACAGAAGGTCAGGGAGGAAGGCCCCTGTACTTTCCTTTTTTCTTCTGAAGAAGTCAAATCTTCCTTTCCGTTCACCAGAATATTCGGCCCTGAAAAAAATCCTTTATCAGCTCTTCAAACTTCTGTTCTGTCACAGATGCTGTCCACAAATATCATTATCTGAATGGCTGTTTCCTGGGTGATGTTGATGTTCCACCATGATGGCTCCATGCTACTGTTAGAAACAGACAACAGGCTTGTGCAGAAGTTTGCCATTAGATGCAGGTAGGTTATGGGATGCACTGAGAAATCACAGCTCAAGATCCAAGTTTTATAAGTGCCCATATGTCTCCCTGGGAAGCAAGCTGATGATTTTCTCAAGCACAAACACGACTTTTCTGTTGGTAGAGGTGGCATGTGCTGAGAACTGACGACTCTTCTTCAAGTCTTAGCGCAGAGGTAATCAGCCTGGAATCTTTAATTGTGAGGCCCACCTAGAGCCAGAGCTGTCTCACACACAAGGAGTAAGCAGTTATCAAAGGAATTAAAGTCCTGTGGATTATTAGCAGAAATCATCTTCATCCATTTAGGAAACTTGTCTATAGCCAGTTTATTTTTGATGAATCAGTTCCCGATGACTTTCACCAAAGAGGCACCACACATATCATCCCTCAAATCCCCGAATATATGGGGAAAATCCTCTGCAGTTTTTGATGTAGACAAGTTAATTCTATTTGCTCTTCTTTAGGTCACAATGGGAAAGGTTTAGGAAATAGAGTCTCAGTAAATACTAATACTTGAAGGCCATGTCTGAATAGGGGTATGCTTCAAGACCCGGTTTGTGGAGGTTTTGAGCTGAAGATGAAAACTGAGAACTTCTGATGTCCAACCAGAATCATGATCCTGTCTTTGAAGAAGTTAAGGACTAATAATACCTAGCAGCAATGTGCGATAACTTGCATGGTAACTATGCAAAGTGCTCAGAGAAGTACAACAAAAGTGGCCCAAAGGCGAAATAAGAATTCAGGCTGAAACTTGATCCAAAGCAGGGATCCCTGATGCAGAGTTCTGTGCCCAGTATCGTCAGAATTACACACTGATAGTGTGAGTCATTAGGGAGGCACATTAGTGACCAGAGAGCAAAGCCAGCAAACGAGACATGTGAAGAGGTGATAATCTTGTGAAAATTCCCAAAGATACCTAAGTGTTTTGACACTCAAGGTTTAAGCCCAGCAAAAGAAGGTGTTACGAAGGTCTTACCGGCATGCTTAAAAGCAATTTTCTTATTAGAAGTAGACAGCACTGAAGACACAGAGGTACAACTTAAGGAAATATTTGCCAAAGGTACAGAGTTTTTTCCCTGTAAACAATGCATTCCATACAGCTGAGGGGGATAAAAAATTTAGGGCTGCCTAATGAAAGCAGTTCAGTTGGTGTTGACATACCAGTAAATTTGCAATTATCTCAAGGCTTTGACTGGAAGCATGCACCCAAAGTGAGAGCGATACCCAAAGTTCACCCTCAGGGAAATAGATTAGCCCCTTCCAGACTAACCACTCATTAATCATCTTGCCTACTTACTGAATTTTATTCTAGCTCTACTGGTATATCTTTAAGAGATAATGTATGATCAGGGCAAAGACCAAAATGTTCGTGTTCTATTTTGAATACAATGTTCCATTTGTCTGGCTTCTGGGTTTTTAAGGTAAAAACAAAAAAAAAAAAGCAAAAAAACTGGGACTCTCTGCTCATGTTTTAGATGGGGTTCAGAACACATTTTACTAAATGTGACCATCCCTCTTCCCTGAAGCAAACAAGCATGAATGTTCGGAACTACATTGTGTTAAAGAACCTGCTGAGGAACCCAGTTAGGGACCTACCACCAAGGGGAAGACTGATTCTTAATGGAATTTGAATTAGCCTAGCTGTCCCTCCTGTTGACTGTAAACAAAGGAACTCACTGCCCTACCCACAACCCCAAACAATCTCAGTTTAGAATTTATTTCTGAGGAAGGAGGTATTTTTAAAGATATAGAAAGTTGATTTACATATTTATATAAATATATACTTATGTATCTGGTAAGGAGGGACAACTCACTTAAAAAGGCCCTTTCCAATGTTGTTTGTATGTTTTTTGGCATGTGGTTTTTTTTGTTTGTTTGTTTTGCTATTACTAAAAAAAGGAAAAAAAGCATAAAGCTATTTCTTCCCTTATAGATGAAATTATGGAGTTGCATTTTAGGTTGGAAAGAAATTAATTTTTTAAATTAAACACACAGGCAATGGCTATATTAGATTCCAAACAGGGGAGATGGTTATTTCCCCAACACTGCCAATGTCTGTTGGATATCCATAATCACTTGGAAATATTGAAAGCACATGGATACATATCATTAATAGGATTACATAAAGAATCTTTCTCAATCCATAACATAAACAGAGGATACTCTTTATTCTGCAATGTGTTCTTTGCCTGCAGAAACACAAATAGTATTATCCAGAGACCACAGACTGATGGGGGCAAGAAAGGGTAGGAGAGGGGATTTTACTAATGGAGTCAGTGTGTTTATAGTCACAAATTCCACACTCCTTCTGGTAAGCCACACAAGTATCAGAAACCTACAATGTACATTTTAGACCTTGTTGGAAATTGGATGCACACCTTATCTCCTTTCAAGCCATTTGGCTACCATCATTTCCAATGGAAGCCCCATATTTCTGACCATTAGATGCAAATTCTTGGCCATTCTGTATGCCACATTTATTGGGGCAATTAGGAGTAACAGAGATGAGACTGGCCAGCATCTGCAACATTTATATGCAGTATAATGGAAGCAGACATAATATGGAATTGTTGAAGTTCTGCAGTACTCGTTTATGTTCTTCAGGATACACACACATACACACATGCGTGCACACACACAATCAACACAGTATTTACCTGCAAGCTACAGGCTATTCTTATGGTGTAAAAAAGAACAGACAGAATACCAACGTATCTGACCACTTCTGCAGTGTAACCAACAGATGGCCAGGGCATCCATCTGATGGTTGTAGTATAGCTGTAGTTGTGTAGCATAGCTGTAGCTGTGTCAGATTCAACTCCTCTGCACAGGCAGAGTGGATGAAGGATCCAACTTTGCCCCTAAGGTCTGCTCAAACTCTGCAGAGTTGACACATGTAACCTCTTAGTGATAGCTAGAAAGTACCCACACTTCATAATCAAGTAGGAGCCTAGACAACAAACATAGAAAATACAGTCTTCCCTTCAAAGGATAGGTGCTTCTGTCCAAAAGTGGGATAGCTGTATGTGCTGAGTTAGTAGGATATATACCCAGGTGATCTGTGGAGCTACCAGTACAGACTGGTATTTTATGTATGAGTATACAGAATGTACGATTATATTCATATAATACTTAGCAGAATTCACGTAACTGTAATTGTATGTAGTTTACTGTGAGAAACTGACATTTTTATTTAGGGGCAAAGGCAAAATCCATACTAAGTATCCACTCAGGCCTTGAAGAGGTATCAGATATGAAATGTTTCATATCTGTTTGAAATCCACAAAGAAACTGCACACACTGCATCCACTTGTGTGCTGTCATGGGGTCAGACAGTTTGGATACAATATACTCAACTTTGGTGTAAATGGTAACATTAAATAGGGCTCTTCTTTGAGAGAAGGGGCCAATTTAATGCATGTCTCAAGGGTCCAAATCAGGACTGTCTCCTTTGTATATACTAGGAGGAAGAATATATTGGGAAATGCTATTTCCAGGAAAGCTAAGAAAAAGGGAGACTTTTGAGAGGTGGAGAGTTTTTGCCCTTTTTTATTTCCCCTCAAATAGGTAACCCAAACATGCAAGCAAACAGGGGATCTGCAGCACAGACATAGCAGCAATCTCTTAAGCAGCACCTTCCGTAAACCTGGATTAACATTTTGACCCGCAGCCTTTAGGAATGAAGAGTCGAATCTCTGCTGCCAGCTGCAGGGCAGCATGACATACACCAACGACTCTAGGGCAGTCCTCCTGATGTGGAGGCCCCCCTTGGCACGTGAGCTGGGGACAGAGGGTTATCCTCTTCCAATTGCCTGCAACTCATGTTGCAAGCTGAGCTTGCTGGGTTTGCCACCGAAAACACAACGCTTCCTCTGCATCTCCTGATGTATGTTTAAAAAAAAGCAGCAAGGCCCTTCACACAGGTTCATGTTCTTATTGTTTGCTTGAGTTTCTGATTTGTTGGGGGGGAGGAAAAGACCCTTGATGTACGAAGTTGGGCTTAACTCCCCAGAGCCCAACTCTCCCAAGGTAACTCACTGCTTCAGGGTACTTTACCTTCGTGTGGGACTGGGTCTTGATGGAGCCGTATTCATATTTCTTCTTTCCGCTGCCTTATTAATATCTGAAAAGAATAATCAACCCATTTGTTCAATGCTATGGAATAAAAAGAAGATCATCAGCACATTTCAAATGAAAGCAACAACAAAAAAAATTACCACGACAACCAGATGGTGTAAGAAAATCCATTCAGCAGAGACACTGTCACTTGGGCAATTTTTATTATTAGGTTAAGGTAGTACATTGTCAAGTCTTGGTAAGGAATATCCTTCAGTTTTCTAGCTAACACACAAGTTGTGTAAAACTGGTTATTTGAATGCTTTAGCAACTCTGCCAAGCCCTAAACCGGACCGAAGTAGGGAGCAGGGGTTATTTTCTAAATTCTTGAGAGTTGGCAGTAAGATTCTTTTTTAGGGGGGAGTGGGGAAAAGATAAAAGGAAAGGGTTTTTTCAAAGAATAAGAGCAAAGGCAATTCTATCTTATGTGAAAAAAGAAGAAACAGCTGGAATCCGATGCCTGAAAACTTCCAACATTCTGTGAAGCAGGGCCTCCTTTAGTGAGCCTTGTGTTGCATTCCATCGAATAGAATCTTCCGGAATGAGATGCAGGCAAGAAACTGATTTATTTCCCCCCAAACAACAGATATGACCTACTTAACACCTACAATCTTCTTGTAGAAGTGCCTAACAATTAAGAATTGGCATTTGGTATATTAGGGTTAGGTAATAAAACACTCATCATACAAGTTCCATTAGACAAGGCTGGCATATACAACTAGATAAGGGAGAACAATGGAATCACAAATTTAAAGAAAAGACAATCTGTGCAGTTAAAACCTGCTTTGCTAAAACTCAGTGAATAAATACAACATGTGTAAGAATTAATGCAGTATATAGAAATGTACTAATCTATGCCCAAAATAAAACAATTTTTATGACTTAAAGATAAATAACTGCATTAAAAATTTCATACTCCAGTTGAATGAAGAAATAAAACTGTTTCCTGACACAGTGTAGTTTTGTTCCTCTTGTTTGTGTCAAGCAATTAATCACATATCTAATGATATCAAATGGTATTAAGCACTCATATAATTTGAATACTTTAAAATAGTAATTATGTATTTTAAAACCCCCAACCAGATTCCTATCACATACATGAAAGACCACAGCAATTCCGGGAACCTTAGAGGTCTGGAATAGTCTTTACCCTGCCATGTTGCCGACTTCCTCTTTAAGTGTGAATGATCTTCAATTCCATTTTAAATCAGAAGTCTCTTTCTATTATGCCTAGGAGAAGAATGGCTTTTGACAAAATCAAAGATAACATAAATCTAAATAGTCAAAGAAACATATTCTACCTAAATTGCCTCTTACCTTTTCAGTTTAGCAGACCCTGGAACTAATTTTTATTTTTTTTAAATCAGGAAATATTTTCTATATAGGACTAGGTCAGTGATATCTTTGGTATTGCACGTGGTACTTTTCACAATCTACAGCTTCTAAAGTTCATTAAAGTTGTCTGACATATATTATATGATGGCAGGCTTTATAGGGGCCTACTGACCTAGTCTGCTTACTTTACTTTGTACTGCTTTCTAATAGAGGCTGGATATGATTCAGAGAGAAAAGCAATATGTCTTTGATTATTTAAATAGTCTTCAAAGTTTCTCTGGAATAAACTGTGTGTGTGTGTGTGTGTGTGTGTGTTTGGGTGTGTAAGATCACTTTTAAATAAGTACCACTTATATCATTAAATATAATTAATTAAATTATTTAAATTCCATATATCATTAAATAGTCTTGTGCATAAAGACACTCATCTAAACACTGACCTGGCAAATGTTTGGGTGAGAGTACAGCACATATGATACTACTTTAATTCTACTATGCTATAATTTTCCCAGAACATATGGAAAGGAATATTACACGGTATAATTATATCCAGTTCTCTAGGTTCCTTCATATAGAATTGGGAAGACCAAAGCGTCATGTATTATATATCCTTGGGGCAAAAATGAAGGTAAATATTTTACTTTGAAGGCTGGTGAAAATTCTTCACAATTACTTGAAAGATTATTTTAAAAACACTTAAGACTATATCTTTAAAGTATTTTGACCGTATTTTGCCTCCTAATATATATTTTCATTGAATCCAAAGCAATTATATTTGGATGTTGTAGCTTAACTGTTTCTTCCACAAAACGGAGAACCCTCAGACCACTTTCTTAATTTTAGGGGTCAGCAAACTTTTAGTGTGTCATGGCAAGTGTTCATTTATTCTCCCCCCCCCTTTCAGAGTACCTTAAACCCCCATCAAGGATCAGAGATGTGGAAAACAAAACCTGGAGATTTTCTATAGAGCCTGTTTCCATCCAAGGGGCTAATAAGGAGTTGGGGCAGGGAGTCAGAGTTGTGAAAACAAAACTATCACCACCACCAATCCCACACAAAGTCTTAACACTTGTGCACAGAGAACTTTTGGAGAATCTATGAGTTCAGAACACAGGAAGAACAGAGAGAATGAATAACTTCAGGCAGTTGGTCACAGTAAAGCAAAGATTCAAGGAACCAAGAGAAACCTGTCCCATCACAATTCTTAGAGTTTCATTTGAACAAGTTTTTCGCTGAAAATGCAAACATTGAAACGGGTAAAAATTTGTACTAATTGGTTTAACCAGATTATTTTCTTCCTAAATCCTTACAGGGATAAATAATCTGCACTGAGGGAACAGAAATTACATTAATGTAAAGGAGAAGGGAGAAAAGCTGGGAAGACAATTTGGGGATCTTTCTGAACATCCAGTGGGAAACTGATTGGAGAGAAGTTAATTAACAAGAGGGCAGTGCAACTTGGGAGTCTCCACGGAAAGGAAGAATACCTCCTCTGCATAGAAAAGGAAAAAAAAAATGTATTTCTTTCTCTTCCTGCTATACTTCTATTCTGGCCAACTGCCCCTAAAACCAAAAGTCAGTCTCTCAGTGTCTCTTTCACTTCAGTCTGGGTGGTGCTTCTATATTTTGTTGATTACATTAGCAATGTGAATGCTATTCAAAACCATCATAATCACCATAGCCTGAATATCTGCAATTTCCAAGTGGTCTTCTGGAAACCGTTGAAAGCACTTCTCAGTGAAGGATTTTTAGAGATGAAAAAGCATGAACTCAAGGGATTTAGATAAAAGGAAAAACCAGAAAATAACCTAGGAAACATGATGTTATACAGAAAGTGGCAAAGCTGTTTGAACCACATAAGAATGGGGTGAAAAATTCCCAAAGAAAGACATAATACCGAATCCACAATTTTATTTTAGACTCATATGCCAGACAGGGTTCACACTGATGGTCCTTGGATAATGCCATAAATAAAAACGCAGGTTTCATTCATAGTACCAAGAACTGTTTTGTCCTACCTATTTTTTAATTGTACCATTACAGAACAACTAAAATCAATTTCATACTTCCCAGGCTATACAGCAATGGAAAACAATGAAGACTAGAAATAACAAGAGCAGTATAAACTGTGACACTTATAATTATAGTACCACCATTAGCTGTTGAAAGAATCCAGAGACCTGTATGATTTCAGTAACTGACTATGAATGAAATAAAACAAACTCTCCCAAAGGCTTAGTTGAAAACCAACCAACAATCAGGAAATACCGAACTGGAATTATGTGATGATAAATAATGCCAGTTGGAAAAACATACTGACAAGACAGTGGATATCACAGATTAAATCCCCCAAATTGGGAGAAGTGACAGGACACTTCTCACCTAAATTATATGTATCAAGACATCTTTGGTATTATATTGTAACATCAAGGATATTTTAAAAAGTGGTATTGTAACCTGTAAGCGATTAAGAGAATGATCTGCTTGCTATCTTTATAAATCAACCCTTTGAGCTCATTTTGGATACTACACATCTTTCCTATATATTTCCCACATTCTCCCATTAAAATTATATTTTTAACTATATTAGGATATTATTCCTGAGAACATAAATGGGAGAAATAATGGCAACTCATACTTATTGAATGCTTACTCTGTCCCAGGGCCTGTACTAAGAACATTATGTGCATTTTCCCATTCAATCCTTTCTACAACCTTTTGAGTTAAGTACTACTATGAGGAAACTTGAGGTTTAGAGAAATTAAATGACTTATTTGATGCCACACAATTATCGGGAGGCAGAGCTGGGACTCAAACCCACGTCTTACACCAAAGTGCTTAAACATTATGCTATACTGCCTCCAACAGGAAGTGGAAAGACACAGTTCCCATTTTGAACTCTCTTTTGCTAGGACTCCCTGATCAGATGTCCAAGACAGAACCTAGAAAAGGCCCGGTCTAGGCTAGGCACTGATTACTAGGTCCCAACGTCTAAAGTGCCCCAAAGACACCCAGCAGGGTAGATCTACTTATTCAATTACTACTCCAATTTCTACCACTTCATACTACAATGTTCCTGGTTTTTGTGAATGACATTCTATTCACTTCAACTCTTCAGATAAAAATTCACTGTCAACATTTTATTTCCTGTCCTTTTTATTTCTTTTGAAGAAAAAGAACTTGGCTGGGAATCAACCAATCTGAGTTTTAATCCTACTTCGGGGAATTTAGCCAAGTCACTGGTTTCCCCTATATTTCCTCCTTGATAAAATGGATATCCTGCCTGTGTTGACTCTAGGAGACAATCAGCTAAGTGAAAAAACTCATTAATTTGGAGTCACAGAGTTTGAGTCCATCTAAACTAGTAAAAAAGTCCAAGCTACAAAATTTTTAAAATACAGCTTTATATAAAACTATGCAAGTAGAGATCCTTAGAGAACTAATTAACTTGAAAAGGAGAGCTTGTAATTACTATATCAAATGCCTCAATTGTTTAACATTTTTCAAGTGCCTACGATGTGTCACAACTTATTACTAGGCCTCAGACATACAGAAATGACAAGGCTAAAATTCCCTGCCTTAAGGGGGTTCACTATTTAATAAAGGAGGGGGGTGTACGTGTACATAAATAATTACAATTTCATCTAAAGTATGATTAAGGCAGAAATAATGGAGGCCTAACATTGGGTATGTGTATAGCAGAGGAGAGGAGCAGGGCAGGGAAGAAACTGGCAAGAATACGGTGAGGGGGTGGAGGAGGCAGGGAAGGCTGAAAAATAATATTTAAACTGGGTCCTGAAGGATGAGTTTACCAGAAAGAGGAAAGTAGTTCCAGCATATGTACAGGTAAAGAGATGGTGTAAAAGACATAAAAGGTTAGAAATATCACAGGAAGTTTAGTAGAGGGAATGTGGGGATAGGAAGAGGAAAAGAGAGGAATGACAGATGAAGCCAGAGTTAGACTAGATCTACACTGCAAAGATCTTTGCTATGTGAAAGGAAGAAATTGGTGGCAAGAGCCTGCCAGTTAGGAGGCTGGCGTACAGTTTCAGCAAAGACAAATAAATGAAGCTTTATTGTATGTATAAAATAGAAAACATGGGGGAGGGAGTATTTAAACCTTAGACATTCAGCATATTACTCATTATAGTAATGTTCTTCAAGGTTCACTGGTTTGACTCTGAAAGGAACAGGTTAGAGAAAAAGGATGGCCAGGGGAGTCATTAATTAACAGCCACTAATCTATTACTTCAAACCACCATTCAGGAATAAAAGACAACAAACCATCCTTCCTTATTTTAATAGATATTTTTCAGCCCCACCTTTTTTTGAAGGTACGTCAGCACTACCTGGCTTATGGTTAAGGCAGTTAAAAATCAGATTCCCAGGCCCTGTGGCAAACATTAGAATCTGAGGATAGAACCTAGGAATCTATTTCTAGGAATCTATTTCACAGGCTTCTCAGGTGATTTCTGGCAGGAGTAGGGAACTACCGCTCTATAATCTACTTTTCTTTTTAGCTTATATATCATAACATAACTTTGTTCCTCCAATTAAGAAATCTCCCTAAATCCCTGTGTTGAAAGGGAAATAACCCACAAACATTATCAGTTACAAAGAAAATGTCAAGTCAGTGACTAAGATCTGTAAAAAAATATAATCCATGAAAACAGTACAGAAAACATAGTCACACTGTTACCTCCAAAGGAAATAGAATCATCAACCTGAGTTTTCAGAGTGCTAAAATTAATAATAATATCCATTAATAAGGTCAGTGCCCCTCTTTCCTCTGTGGGAGGAATGTGCTGTCTACCACTTGTCTTCAAGTTCATTTGATCATTTAAAAAGTATCCTGAAAATTTAAGCTGCTTCTTCTAATTACACTATTATAAAAAGGCAGGAAAAGTATTAACCAACCACTGAGCTTGCAGGTTTTTTTTTTATAATATTGCATCCATTTCTTTGGCTAATGAGGGGCAAATTGCCAATTAAAGTTCCTTCTAAATTCTGCACATAAGAACAGTTGGTAATGTTTTGATGGTAGGGACTAGAACTCCTGCTGCTTCTTTGAGGCATTTTGTTTTCATATCTAAATGCAACTCTTTGCAATAAAGAGAAAAATGGCCACACATATAATTTCGCATCAATACCACTAAAAACAAACTGGAGCAAATCTCAAGTTAATAAGCAGATCATGAAATCTTGGTATGTCCCTTCCACTTCTCAGGAAGTGAAAGCATCCCACTGATATAAATGGAAGGAATTAAAATACTCAACGTCCCACAGATATTCAAACTATTCCTATTAGCTCTAGTTCAAATACTATGAAGCTAAAATATTTAATAGTTAAGGTCTTGTTTAAAATGAATCCATCAATGTAAATCCAACCATCAATCAGAGCCATCAATTCCCAATTAGTAATCTGAGCTACAAACAGATTAGTACTAGAATCTACTTCAACCTATTTCCCAATGACTCATTTTCTAAAGTCCTAAATCAGCAGTTCTTAAACTTTATTGTTCATAAAAACCACCTGGGTAGCTTCTGAAAGGCAGATTCCCTGGACCCCACCTCCAGACACTGGTCAATGGGGGGAATGCATCCAAAAAATCTGTGTTTTCAACAAGCTGTACTCCTGACTCTGAAACAGTTTTTGAGGGATCAAATTTTGATAAACACTACCCTAAGGTAAATTTCCCAAAGACTGCAAAAAGTTCAGTTATACATTAATTTGATAAACATAAGTTTTAAAATTCTATAAAAATCTTATTTCTAAGACTTTTCTTTTGGATATCAAAAATTATTTCTGAAGGAAATTTAAAAGTAAACTTTTTGACCCTAAAAACATATTATCACTAACTCTATCTCAAACTACATAATTAAATTTACTCAAAGTCAAATTACTTATAACTCAAAATTCTCAAAAGCTTGCTGACTTATATGCAGGATCACCCCAATCTTCAGTAATTCAGTCATCCCACAGCTAAACCACAGAGCACAAGATATTTTAAAGATCTAAAGATTGGAGACACTGCTTTACAACTGTTCTCTAGTGGAACAAGAGCTGCCCTGATCCTTGCCCAAAGTCATCAGTCTTTATATGGTAAACAACAATGTTGTTTTGAACATGAAATAAATGGGAAAGATTCTTATTGTCTGGAAAGTTATAGCTGTAAAAAATATAAAAGTGATTGGTCCAGCTGACTTATTATCTCTTATTTTTTTAGTGATTGAATAAAGAATGAAAATGACCATCCCTATAAATATTCCTATCTGGTGGTTAACATAACCACCATTTAAAAAGCAGAAGGCACATTGATATTCTATATTTAGCTGTCAGCATACTTCCTATTTCCCTAATGTGCTGCTGCTTCAGACAGTAGCCTTACTTTGATCCTTTCATTAATGCCTCTCATTAATGAGAGTAACAGAAAGGATAATTTTCTGTTGGTCACTGCCCTCTGAACTTCTCAACAGTTCACTTTACTTGAGCAGAACAGTATAGACAAATGTGTAGGACAAATTTTTTGGCACAAAAAAGCTGATAATGAGCTTTAAAAGCACTTGTCTCAATAAACCAAAGGGTCCAGAGAGGAAACACAATATAGTAGAAAGGGTAGTTGGTTTTGGTGAATACTAGCACCTCAAGATGTTTGATAGGATGGAGAGAGAAAGGCATATTGATACAACCCTCTCTTGGGTGTCCTGTTTAGCATGTTAAAGCCTCTGAGAAAATATGGAGTAAGAACACAGCTTTACCTCAACATTTCTCAATTTTGCTTGACCATGAGATCTTTTATCTCCAATAATATTTCAAATATGTTCTGAACCACTTCCTCATACTTAAGAGATACAATATATAATACCAGACTACTTATCTCAAGATTGTTGGCTGGAACAAATGAGTTGCTATTTGTAAGCCTGCTTTGTAAATCATATGCACTGCTGGTTGTGCTATCACTACCACTAATAGTAAGAGTGAGTTTAGGAAAGGACATTTCATTCTTCATGTAGGGAGACAAAAACGAAGGAACAATATAAATGGAAGGGAGTAAAAAGTTAAATATATATCCTCCAAGGTTTCCATTCTTAAAAGCACAACTGAATTCCAATAATTCTTACTGTAGCTGTACAAAAGCACTGCCATCTGCAGGCTGAAGGCATGGAATGATTGCAATGGTTAGTTATTTAAGTGAAGTTTCAAACCATCAAGCTCTTTCTCATCAGACTTCTAAAGCCTTTTCTAAAAGATGTCTATTCCTAGCTCTTGAGCACTGGTAGACAAGGCTCTATTTGATCAAGTTCTGGAACTGACACTTGAGTAAAATCAAATTCTAATTCTTTCTTCACACAGGACTGTTGCCTAGAAACTTGAAGAAAATGACCTAAGCTTTACATGGGTACTACACTGTGCTTATATCAAAGAAACCCCAATAGAACACAGTTTTTTTTCTTTTCTTTTTTTTTTTTTACACAGGGAGAATTTTTTACACAGACTTTAACAAAAAACCTTGAATGGCCTGAGCTGAACTGAGTTTCCTTTCAAAGAATTAAACTACATCTGCTCTCTCACACATAAAAACAGAGCTTATGAACAGTCTATAAATAAACCATACTATTAACTTAGGATGAAGTTAATTTGCCAATACCTCCTTTAAAGGGGTGGTGTTCATAGGCTTGCAACACTGGACAACCTTCATCTAGAAAGATTCCTTCACAGAGCCTTGCAATATGGTTCCTCTAGTACATTCTACAAGGAAAATCAGTGTTTCTATGTTTTAGGTTAAGAGACTGTGTCACAGGTTTCAAAGAATATCTGGAGGGTGAAAAAAAAACAGAAAAGCTAACAGAAAGTCAAAGAACCCAGAATATAGAAACTGATAACACACACAGTCAAGGGGTTTCCAATATCCACAATGTGAAGTTTGGACTTTACAGATTCACAAATCAACACGAAGTTAATTTTCACACCCAGGCTGACTTATACAGAAAACATAAAAATCCAGAGTTGTCAGAAACTAAAAAAGCTCCCTTAGTGTTTGGAGAGACATCTTATAAACGGTCAGATGGTAGCCACAATGCTGTAAAGAAAACTGAGGAGGCACATCAGGTACACTTGTACAGACAGTTCTTGCAGATCCCTGGGACTAACTACTTATAAGCGAATAATGAGAAGAGTTTACAAGGAGAAAGCTTATGGTATTAATTACCATCCCCGAAGATCCCAGGGCATCTCACAGAACCTGCTATGCCTCAGGGAAAAATTCTGTGCACACAGCCAAAGCCAAGAGGACAACAATTAGCCGCGTTAATCCCACACTCCTAGGGTAGCGTTTCCCAAAGTGTGGAACGCAAAATAAATTTCAGGAGGAACAAGGACGCACTGTTTATTTTAATAGATAAACATTTATTTTTTTTAATAAGCGTTAGAAAAATAACTGGCTTTCCAGTAAACGGTTCGTGACTTAAGTTTCTGTTTTGCACAAATATATTTATGAAAGAGAGAAAAAATAACATTTACTAAAGAGCAATACAGGTTGGTACAGGGCGTAAAGGTGGAACGCGAGATACTGAAATTTGGGAAACGCCGTCCTAAAAGCAGCCCCTGGCCAGTTGTCGGTAGCGGAAAGTGCCCTGGGTCAGGACACAGGGTAGCCAGCAGGTTCGAGCGCTGGCTCTGTCGCTATTTTCCGGGGAACCTCGGACACAGTTCCCTTCCCCGTTCTCTAGGCCCGGGGTCGGCGTCTATAAAATGGGTGGGGGTGTCACATGACAAGGAGACGCCTCGAGGATGCGGTCATGGGGCCGACGGCGGCGGCGATGGGGGGCAGACCGCCGCACGTCGCACGGCGCAGTACGCCTGAGAACGCCCGCTGAGACGGGCCGCACCGATCCCGGTTCGACTCCCGACTGCGCCACCGACTCGCTGAGCACCGGCAGGCAAGCGACTTCACTCCGCCATTTCGAAAAACGGGCAAGGAACAAGCAGCCCCTACCCTACAGAGAAGCCTGCAGGGCTATTATCGACAGTTCGCGCACAGACAAGCGGCTGTGGCGGCCTCCGGACCCGAGACCACTACAGGCTGTCCGGGCTGCCCGGGCCTGGGCTTGCCGAGACAAGAGAAGGCCGCGCCACGCACCGGGCATGCGCAGCCCCGCGCGCACCCGGAGAGGAGACGAGGCCGCGGCCGCGCGTTGAGCGGGCCCTCCCGCTTCAGCCTCCCCGTCCGGCCCGGTGCCCCACTTCAACGGCCTGCCTGTTCGCCCTACTGCTTGGAGGACGGCCACCGCTTCCCGGCACTCACCGCTACCAGCACGGCGGGCTCCCGGCCGCTCCTTCCCCTCAGGCCCGCCGATGCCGCCTCCGCCTCAGCCCACCTGCCCGCCGTAGGACAAAGGCGCCACCAACCGACCGGCGCGGGCACGAGGCAATGGCGGCCGGGGCGGAGATTGGAGACGGGGCAGAGGGCGCGCACGCAGCGGCGAGTGCGGCAGTGTCGCAAGAGCGGGCAGGTTTACGACAGCGCTGAGTTGGGGCGTCGATCACCCTAGCAATGAGGGCGGGGAAGTAGCTCTAGAGCGGCGGTTGAACACCCAGAGTTGCCTAGAAACGGCGTCCCGCTGAGTCGGGGCCCGGGCTTGGTCCCTCCTCCAAAGGATCAAAGGTCAAGCTTCCATCTCTACCCCCCCCGCCCCCGTTTTCAGATTACATTCTTTCTCTAAATGAAAATTTAAATCTTCAAATACTTTGATTTAGTCTTGCATAAGATTAAAAAAAAAAAAAAATCTATTGAATTTTCCAAACCTGAGTTCGCAATCTTTAAGTTGGGGTCTGTGTACTGGAGAACTGTGTATTCCTTTGACCTCCGGGAACACCAGGAACAAAGAAACCAGGGAGACGGAGAAGAGGTTTTATTTAAATTTACATTTAAATAGGTTTTATACACTATTAGTTTCACTGACAAGAGGCAAAAGTCTTCTGGAGATGGATGCACAGGTTCTTCTTGAGTTACTTATTTCTTCCTGGAATATTTATTCAATGTGAAGAACAAATTTCCCAGAATGTAACTGTCGACCTTGAAGCATGTAAAACATTGTATTGTTCTTTAATCTATAGAATATATTTGTCACAAGGAATAGAATTTGCTTACACAATTGTAAATACAGTCTATTAATCACAGCCATCACTGTATGAATCCGGTAGGCTGTTTTATTAGTTAGAAAACTCCTTAGACCCCATAGGGTCGTGTGAATAGTGTGAATAGTGTGCATGCTAAAAAAAATGGTGTCTGTGGCATTTGAATACACTATGGGAAGCCAGGTTTGTTTCACACCCATTCATATGCTCCCATCACCTGCTTGGTGGCCCTCTGATTTATACACCAGCTTGCTATGCATTACTGTGAGCAAATGCAAACCCTTCTCTGCTATCTTGGAGATTACAGTCTAGTGGAGAGACTTAGGTGAATAATCACAGTTGAGTGTGTAACTGCAAACTGAGATAAATGCTCTGAAGGAAAGAATAGGGATTCCAGAGGGGGTAACTGGAATCTTAGTTTTCTCAAAGGCAAAATGGTTATCAAAATTCCTGCTTTACAAGATTTAATGAGAATAAAGGTAAATGCTCAAAGCCTGTCAAATAATACATACTACTTAACAGATGTTGATTCTTATTCCTTCCTCTCGAATAAAGGAAGAATCATGGTATTAGATTAAGATAACCAAGCTAAAGGAAAGAGATTGTTGGTTTAGGGGTGTATGGCAGTTCTTAAATCTGCACTTGATGTATTCATCTATTCACTTAACAAGCATTTAATGAGTGTTTATGTGCTTGGCTTCATGGAGAGTGGAGAACAAAACAGACTAGGTCCCTGCCCTCAGAGAACTTACAACCTATCAGGGAATACAAGCAATAAACAAGTTATAATAATATAATGTGAAGAAGATTTTATGTTGGCGAGAAAGTTAATTCTGTAAGGAGACATTCTTATACAGAAGCAAGTGCTCAGAACTTGGTGTCTTCCCATTTAGATATCTCACTTACATAATAGGTAATATTTATTGTGTACCTACCATGAGCTGAGTCCCTTACAAATATTATCTCATTTAATCCTATAATGTAGCTACTATATTTCCATTTTACAAATGTGGCCACTGAGGCCAGTTGATTTGCTTGAGGTTCTACAGAGAGTTTGTGGCATGCCAGGACTCAAGCCTATGCAGCTTGGTACCTGAACATGCTCTTTTATTTGTTTATTTTTATTTTAGAAAGAAAAGAGGGTTTATTTATGCTGGCGGGAGACAGGGGAGCTTTCCCAAATCTGCCTCCCGGAAATTGAACATGTTCTTTTAACTGTAAGTGATGCCATCTTCTGGGATAAAAACTTCCCTTCCAAGTCAGGGGGTACTTGATTGGTGTACATCCTCTAACCCTTCAAACCCCCAAAGTTTGAGCAGTGAATACAAGATACTTGGTTTCCAAATATTTTTCCCATTGAGTTGGCTGCCTTTTTATCTTTTTGACAAATTCCTTTGAGGTACAAAAGCTTTTAAATTTGAGAAGTTCCCATTTATCTATTTTTCTCTTTTGTTGCTTGTGCTTTGGGTGTAAGTTCTAAGAAACTACCTGCTATTACTAGGTCTTGAAGATGTTTCCCTATATTATCTTCTAAGAGTTTTATTGTGCTCTTATACTGAGGTCTTTGAACCACTTTGAGTTAATTTTTTATATAGGTTGTGAGGTAAGGGTCCTTTTTCATTCTTTTGGTTATAGCTATCCAGGTCTCCCACCCCCATTTGTTGAAGAGACTGTTCTGTCCCAGTTCTGTGGATTTGGGGGCCTTACCAAAAATCAGTTGACCATATATCTGGGGGTCTGTTTTCAAACTCTCATTTGATTCCACTGATCAATATATCTATCTTTATGCCAATACCATGCTGTTTTGACCACTGTAGCTTTATAGTAGGCTTCAAAGTCTCAAAGTGTAAGTCCTCCCACTTTGTTTTTCTGTTTTAGCATGTTTTTGGCAATTCGAGGCCCCTTTCCCTTCAAAATAAATTTGGTAACTAACTTTCGAAGTCTCTAAAGTAGGTTGTTGGAATTTTGATTGGAATTGGCATTGAATCTGTAGATCAGTTTGGGTAGAACTGACATCTTAACAATGTTTAGTCTTCCTGTCCATGAGCACAGAATATTTTTCTACCTATTTAGGTCCTTTTTAATTTCTTTTAGTAAAAGTTTGTAATTTTCTGTGTAGAGGTCTTTTACATCCTTGGTTAGGTTTATTCCTAGGTACTTGATTTTTTTAGTTGCTATTGTGAATATAATTTTTTTTTTAATTGCCTCTTCAGTTAGGTCATTTCTAATGTATAGGAACATTACTAACTTATGTGCATTAATCTTATATCCCGCCACTCTGCTGAATTTTTTTATTACTTCCAGTAACTTTATCATCAAATTCTCAGGAGTTCCCAAATATAACATCATATCATTTGCAAATAATGACAGCTTTACTTCTTCCTTTCCAGTTCAGATACTTTTATATCTTTGTCTTGGCGAATTGCTCTGGCTAGAACTTCTGGCACAATGTTGGATAAAAGAGGTGACAGTGGGCATCCTTGTCTTGTTCCCAATATTAGAGGGAAGGCTTTCAGCCTCTCATCATTGAGTACTATAATGGCTGTGGGTTTTTCATATACGCCTTTATCATGTTGAGGAAGATTCACTCAAATCCTGTTTGAAGTGTTTTTATCAAAAAGGGATATTGAATTTTGTCAAATGCTTTCTCAGTGTCTATTGAGATGTTCATTTGATTTTTCCCTTTC
Organism: Choloepus didactylus; assembly: GCF_015220235.1. Lineage (NCBI taxonomy): Eukaryota > Metazoa > Chordata > Mammalia > Pilosa > Megalonychidae > Choloepus > Choloepus didactylus. The sequence goes on from NC_051325.1 coordinate 49,655,195, forward strand.
AATTTGTTAATATGTTGAATTACACTCATTGATTTTCTTATGTTGAAACACTCTTGCATGCCAGGAATGAACCCCACTTGGTCATGGTGTATAATTCTTTTAATATGCCTTTGGATTCAATTTGCAATTAGTTTGTTTAGGATTCTTGCATTTATATTCATTAAAGAGATTGGCCTATAGTTTTCCTATTTTGTAATATCTTTAATGGTTTTGGTATCGGAGTGATATTAGCTTCATAAACTGACTTAGGTAGTATTCCTTTTTCTTCAATTTTTTAGAAGAGATTAAGCATGAATGGTATCAATTCTTTTTGGAAAATTTGGTAAAATTCCCCTGTGAAGCCATCTGGCCCTGGGCTTTTATTTGTAGTTAGATTTTTGATGACTTATTGGCTCTCTTTGCTTGTGATTGGTTTGTTGAGGTCTTCTATTTCTTCTTGGGTCATTCTAGGTTGTTCATGTATTTCCAGAAAATTGTCCATTTCCTCTAAATTGTCTAGCTTGTTGGCATACAGTTGTTCATAATATCCTCTTATGATTTTTTTTCTTTTTAATTTTTATTGGGATTGTTCAGATACCATACAATTATCCAAAGATAAAAAGTGTACAATCAGTTGCCCCTGGTACCCTCATACAGCTGTGCATCCATCACCACACTTAATTTTTGTTCAATTTTTAGAACCTTTTCATTACTCCAGACAAGAAAAAAAAGTGAAAGATGAAAAAAGAAAAAAAAGAAAGAAAGAAAAGGAAACTCAAATCCTCCCATATCCCTAACAAACCCCCCTCAATTGTTGACTCGTAGTGTTGATATAGTACATTTGTTACTGTTTATGAAAGAATGTTGAAATACTACTAACTATAGTATATAGTTTGCAATAGGTATATATTTCTTCCCTATTTGCCCCTCTATTATTAACTTCCAGTTGTATTGTCATACATTTGTTCTGGTTCATGGAAGAGTTTTCTAATATTTGTACAGTTAATCGTGGACATTGCCCACCATAGGATTCAGTTTTATACATTCTCATCTTTTGACCTGCAACTTTCCTTCTGGTGACATATATGACTCTGAGCTTCCCCTTTCCACTTCATTCACGCACCATTCGGCACTGTTAGTTATTCTCACATCTTGCTACCAACACCTCTGTTCATTTCCAAACATTTAAGTTCATCCTAGTTGAATATTCTGCTCATACTAAGCAACCGCTCCCCAATCTTAAGCCTCATCCTATATTTTGGTACCTTATATTTCATGTCTATGAGTTTACATATTATAATTAGTTCTTATCAGTGAGATCCTGCAGTATTTGTCCTTATGTGTCTGGCTTATTTCACTCAATATATTGCCCTTGAGGTTTTGTCATCAACCCTTTTTTTTTTTAGATGGTTTTGTTCACACACCATACATTCCATCCTAAGTAAACAATCGATGGTTCTCTGTGTGGTCACATATTTGTGTTCACCACCTTCACCACTATCAATATAAGGGCGTCTACATTTCTTCCACAAGGCAGGAGGGAGAATCAAAGAAGGAAGAGAGGCAAAAGAAAGGGGAAAAGAAATGACAGCTAGGAAGTAGCAAAAGGAAAAGCAACCTTAAATCAAAGTAGAGTAAAGAGTCCGACAACACCACCAATGTCAAGTGTCTAACATGCCTCCCCTATCCCCCCCTCTTATCTGCATTTACCTTGGTATATCGCCTTTGTTATGTTAAAGGAAGCATAATACAATGATTCTGTTAGTTACAGTCTCTAGTTTATGCTGATTGCATCCCTCCCCCAATGCCTCCCCATTTTTAACACCTTGCAATTTGCTTGTTCTCCCTTGTAAAAGAACATATTTGTACATTTTATCACAATTGTTGAACACTCTAGATTTCACCAAGTTACACAGTCCCATTCTTTATCTTTCCTCCTTTCTTCTGGTGTCTCACATGCTCCCAACCTTCCTCTCTCGACTGTGTTCATAGTTATCTTTGTTCAGTGTACTTACATTGCTGTGCTACCATCTCCCAAAATTGTGTTCCAAACCACACACTCCTGTCTTCTCCTATCACTCTGTAGTGCTCCCTTTAGTATTTCCTGTAGGGTGGGTGTCTTGTTCACAAAGTCTCTCATTGTCTATTTGTTGGAAAATATTTTGAACTCTCCCTCATATTTGAAGGGCAGCTTTGCTGGATATAGGATTCTTGGTTGGCGGTTTTTCTCTTTCAGAATCTTAAATATATCACACCACTTCCTTCTTGCCTCCATGGTTTCTGCTGACAGATCCGCACATAGTCTTATTAAGCTTCCTTTGTATGTGATGGATTGCTGTTCTCTTGCTGCTTTCAGGATTCTCTCTTTGTCTTTGACATTTGATAATCTGATTATAAAGTATCTTGGCATAGGCCTATTCAGATCTATTCTGTTTGGAGTACACTGTGCTTCTTGGATCTGTAATTTTATGTCTTTCATAAGAGATGGGAAATTTTCATTGATTATTTCCTCTATTGTTGCCTCTGCCGCTTTTCCCTTCTCTTCTCCTTCTGGGACACCAATGATACGTACATTATTGTACTTTGTTTCATCCTTAAGTTCCCGGAGACGTTGCTTATATTTTTTCATTCTTTTCTCCATTTTCTCCTTTGTGTGTAGGCTTTCAGGTGTTCTGTTCTCCAGTTCTTGAGTGTTTTCTTCTGCTTCTTGAGATCTGCTGTTGTATGTTTCCATTGTGTCTTTTGTCTCCTGTGTTGTGCCTTTCATTTCCATAGATTCTACTAGTTGTTTTTTTGAACTTTCGATTTCTGCCTTATGTATGACCAGTGTTTTCTTTACAGCCTCTATCTCTTTTGCAAAATATTCTCTAAACTTTTTGAATTGATTTAGCATTAGTTGTTTAAATTTCTGTATCTTAGTTGAAGTGTACGTTTGTTCCTTTGACTGGGCCATAGCTTCGTTTTTCTTAGTGTAGGTTGTAGTTTTCTGTTGTCTAGACATCTGACCTCTTAGGCCACCCCAATCAGGTTTTCCCAGATGAGAACAGGCTCAGGTCACAGAAGGAGGAAATATTCAGTATCTGGTTTCCCTTATGGTTTTCTTAGAGAATTGATACACCTGTGCTTTTCTGCCTGGCAGGTGCACCTGTCAGCCTGTCACTGGCTGGTGTAAGAGTGTGTGGCCTGTGGCTCTCCTCCCCCAGGCTTTGGGGTCTGGTTCTGGAAAGGCAGGCAGTAGAGCTGGGCCCCTCCCTTTCCTCTTGGGAAGCTATGCCCCCTCCAGAGAGGTCAACTGCATATCAATAAGTTCTTTGTTTCTCTGACTCTGCTGATCAAAGTGTTTTGATTTTAAAATGGCTGAGGCTGTCTTACTGTAAAGTGCTGCGGGCTGAAAACAGCTGAGGTTTTCTCCACAGAGAGAGAAAGGGACAGAAAAGCTCCCAGGTTCACCCATCAGTCAGAGATAGCACCTGATCCTCTGGGCTCCCCGTCCTGAGACAGATATGTCCCCCGACACTCCCGAGGTCAGTTGTCACCAAAAGCCTCTGTCTGTTTGTTGAGGATTCACTGTCTGTATTGAACAGTTAACATTAAAACCCCAGTTGGAGCTGGGCTGAGAGAGTGCTGCTCTCTAGCACCGCGAGGCTTCCGTGAGGGAGGGGCTCTTGACTCTCAGTGCAGGTTCGCAGTTTTACTTACAGATTTTATGCTGCGATCTCGGGCATTCCTCCCAATTCAGGTTGGTGGATGATGAGTGGACAGTCACTTTTGTCTCCCCGCAGTTATTCCAGGTTATTTACTAGTTTTTTGGTCATTTATGGATTGTTCCGGGGGGGGCTAACAGTCTTCCACTCCTCTCTATGCTGCCATCTTAGCTCCTCCTCTCATGATTTTTAAAATTTCTTTGGGATCTGTAGTAATTATCCCCTTCTCATTTCTGATTCTGTTTATTGGGTCTTCTCTCTTTTTGACTTTGTAAGTCTAGCTAAGGGTCTGTCAATCTTGTTGATCTTATTTATTTATTTATTTTGGTTTTATTTATTCTTTCTATTGTTTTTTTGTTCCCCAGCTCATTAATTTCTGCTTTGATCTTTGTTATTTCTTTTTTTCTACTGGCTTTCGAGTTAGTCTGCTAATCATTCTCTAGCCTCTTCTGTAGTTCAGTTAGGTCTTTGGTTTTAGCTCTTTTTTTGATATATGCATTTAAAGCTATAAATTTCCCTCCCAGCACTGCCTTTGCTGCATCACACAGGTTTTGATATGTTGTGTTCTTGTTTTCATTCATCTCTAGATATTTAGCAATTTCTCTTGCAATTTCTTCTTTGACTCACTGGTTGTTTAGGAGTGTGTTGTTTAACTTCCATAAATTTGTGAAAGATCTGGTTCTTTGGTGGTTATTGATATCTAGTTGCATTCCATTATGCTCAGAGAATATGCACTGAATAATTTCAGTCTTTTTAAATTTATTGAGTTGTTTTGTGCCCCAGAGTATGATGTATCCTGGAGAACATTCCATGGATGCTAGAGAAGAATGTATATCCTGGTACTTTGGGATGTAATGATTTATATTTGTCTGTTAAGTCTAATTCATTTATCATATTGTTAGGTTCTCAGTTTCCTTATTGGTCCTCTGTCTAGTTGTTCTATCTATAGAAGAGAGTGGTGTATTGAAGTCTCCCACTATTATTGTAGATGTGTCTATTGCTCCCTTCAGTTTAGCTGATGTTTGTGTCATGCATTTTGAAGCTCCTTAATTGGGTGCATAAACATTTATGATTGTTATTTTTTCTTGGAAGAATATATTTATTAATATATGGTGTCCTTTGTCTCTTATGACATCTTTGTATTTAAAGTCTATTTTGTCTGATATCACTATAGTTACTCTGGCTTTCTTTTGGTTGCAGCTTGTATAGAATATTTTTTTTCCATCCTTTCACTTTCAGTTCTGTTTATGTTGCAGGGTCTATGATAAGTCTTTTGTAAACAGCATAGCAGTGGGTCATACTTTTTAATCCATTCTTCCAGTCTGTATTTTTTAATTGGAAAGTTTAATCCATTCACATTCAAAGTTATTACTGGGAAGGGAGTTCTTGAATCAGCCATCTTATCCTTTGGTTTTTAGTTATTAGATCTATTTATTTTTCCTCTCTCTCTCTTTTTTTCACCTTTAAGTTACCCTTACTAATATAATACTCTTCAGTTCTGAGCTCTTCTCTAGACCTCTCTCTCCTTTCTTTTTTTCTCAGCAGGTAGAGCTCCCTTTAGTATTTCTTTCAAGGTAGGTCTATTGTTAACAAATTCTCTCAGTGTTTGTTTGTCTGTAAAAATTTTAAACTCTCCCTCAATTTTTTTTCTTTTTTTAATTAAATTCAGTTTTATTGAAATACATTCACACACCATACAATCATCCATGATATACAATCCACTGTCCACAGTATGATAACATAGTTATGCGTTCATCACCACAATCTATCTCTGAACATTTTCCTTACATCAGAAAGAACCAGAACAAGAATAAAAAATAAAAGTGAAAAAAGAACACCCAAATCATCCCCCATCCCACCCCATTTGTCCTTTAGTTTTTATCCCCATTCCTCCACTCATCCATACACTAGATAAAGGGGGTGTGATCCACAAGGTCTCCACAATCACACTGTCACCCCTTGTAATCTACATTATTATATAATTGTCTTCAGGAGTCCAGACTGCTGGGTTGGAGTTTGGTATTTTCAGGTATTTACTTCTGGCTATTCCAATACATTAAAGCCTAAGAGGTGTTATCTATATAGTGCATAAGAATGTCCACCAGAGTGACCTCTCGACTCCATTTGGAATCTCTCAGCCACTGAAACTATTTTGTCTCATTTTGCATCCCCCTTTTGGTCAAGAAGATACTCTCAGTCCCACGATGCCGGGTCCACATTCATCCCTGGGAGTCATACTCTGCGTTGCCAGGGAGATTTACACTCCTGGGAGTCGGGTCCCACGTAGGGGGGAGGACAGCGAAACTCTCCCTCAGTTTTGAAGGAGAGCTTTGCTGGATAAACAATTCTTGGCTGGCAATTTTTCTCTTTCAGTATCCTAAATATGTAATACCACTGCCTTCTCGCCTCCGTGGTGCCTGCTGAGCACTCACTACTTAGTCTTATGTTGTTTCCTTTGTATGTGGTGAATTGCCTCTCTCTTGCTGCTTTCAGAAGTTTCTCCTTCTCTTCAGCATTTGACAATCTAATCAGTATATGTCTCAGAGTGGGTTTATTTGGATTTATTCTATTTGGAGTTCATTGGGCATCTTTGATTTGCATATTTATGTCATTTAGAAAGGTTGGGAAATTTTCTCCAACTGTGTCTTGAAACACTCTTCCTATCCCTTTACCATTCTTTTCTCCTTCTGGGACTCCAATGATTCTTATATTTGTTTGCTTCATGTTATCCATCATTTCTTTGAGATCCATGTGTTGCCAAATTTCAGGGTCTCTCTCAAGCCACACTGAGAATGACAATCCTCCCTTATGAGGGTTGGAACTGGATCACTGGCCAAGGCAGTGGAGACAGGCTATGATGGGTGAGTTTTCCAGATTCAAAACCTAGTAGTGTAAAGCAGCCATTTTATTCTCATTCATAGTTTCAGGGGGTCAGGCATCTGGGAAGGGCTTGGCCACTCTGGCATGGGGTCTCTAATGTGGATGTAGTCAGAGAGTGGCTGGAGCTGGAGCCACTGGGGTCTGGCCAGACGTCTCTCTCTCCACGTGGTCTCAGCACCCCCCACATGGTCTCTGCATGGCCAATTAGACTTCCTCGCAGACTGGAGGCTTCTGGGCAGTTGCTTATGTGGAGCTCAAGGCTCTCCAGGGGAGTGGCCTGAAAGGAGCAGGTGGAAGGCATGTTGTCTTTTATGACACAGCCTTGGAAGTCACACAGCTTCATAAACCTGGCCAGATTCTAGGGAAGGGAACACAGACCCAACCTCTTGATGGGCGGAACCTCAAATTAATGTCACAAGAAAAGTGCATGGGGTGGGAGGTGGAGTTTGACCATCTTTGGGAAAGTTAGTCCACCACAGTGGGCCATCCCTCACCCCTACATCCGGTGTGACATATCCCTTCCCCCAAATCTTCCTTGAATCTGTAAACTCGTCTATAAATCCTTGACAACTTCAATCGCCTCCCAACCAGGCCCTCTGCTTCTACATTTTCTTCCTTCCAGTTCTTTCTATGCTCTGCAACTAGAGTGGTGTTTTTAAAAAGCAGATAGATTGTCATTCCTCATTCCCCTTAGGATAACAACAAACATTCTTAAGCCACTTTCAAGGTCCTGCAAAATCTGGGCCCTTTCTATCTGCAGGTCTTACGTTATGCCACGGCCCGTTTGTTTTCCAACCTGCAATGACATTGGTATTCTTTCAGGCCCTAGATTCACTTTGTTCTTTCTACCTCAGGACCTTTGCACCTCCCATTCCTTCTGCTTGAAATATTCTCCCAGCCCCTTTCCTACATCCCCGTCCTCCCTCTTCCCTCCTCATCCTGGAGGTTTGAGTTTAAACTTCATTTCCTGCTCCCAGGTGGAGGCAGTATAGCATGGTGGAGGACAGTTTCTGGATCCAGACTACCCAGGTCCAAATCCCAGCTCCACCACTATCTGGCTGTGTGACCTTGGGCATGTCACTTAACTTCTCTGTGCCTCAGTTTCTTCCTTTGTAAAATAGGGATAATAATAGAACCTACCTCAGAGGGTGGCTGTGAATGTTGATGAGTTAACAAATGTAAAGCACTGTGATCCATGCCTGCCACACAGTAAGTACTCATAAGTATTAGCTGGGAGTAGATTCTGACAGCCTGTTACACACTCTGTAGGACTGTGCAACTCTTTTTGTAATTACTTCTTTAATCAGAACCCATGTGATGGGATGCAAGGAGATTTTTACCTGTTACCTCCTAATCACTGACTTAGGCCCACAACTTAGGAGAAAGGGGTGCATAAAGGAGGGGCTCAACCTGGGATTCATAAACGTGAGTGAGAAAAACCTACTTCCTTATTCTCATTAACCTCTCACTGAAGTTAAGCATTCCTTTCAATTATGAATGCAGGCAACAAACTAAAGTAGTATTAGCAGAGCCTGCTGCAATGCCACCCATAGAAATCTAATTTCATATCACATTACAATTATTTCAGAGATGTTGAAATATTGTTTGCATTCATCATTGCTTTGAAATTATGGAAGTGTTAGATTTTCCACTAGATCTTGTTATTTAGTCTATCAATAAAGAAGCACACATATCTCAACATTTGTCTTTTTATTATTTCGATGACTATTTCAATATAATTGGTTTTCTTCGTAACACTATTTATCTTATTCTATGCATTTAAAAACACTTTTCTGAGAAGGGTCCGTAGACTTCTTCAGGGTGCCATGCGAGTCCACAACACACACAAAACTTAAGAACCCAGCTTTCAAGAAAGTCATCAACTGCTGGGGCCAGAAGCTCTCCTTAGGACTTACTAAGAGGGGAAGAGCTTTCTTGGAGCCAGGCACTATGCTGAGGTGTCAGAGGCTATGCAATAGAATATCTATCTCCTCATTTATCCTCCCACTGCCCTAAAAGGTAGTTATTATTATTATCTCCATTTTACAGATGAGAAAACAGACTCAGAAAGATTGGCATATGCCCAAAGTCACAGAGCAGTTTACCAGTGGTGTTGTCCATGCTCTCAGCGATATCAATAGCCTGCTTCCTGTAGAATAGAGGTCCTCTTTGTCCTTGCCACTATCCTGAAGGGTAAGTATTTCTCACCACCATTTTACTGGTGAGGAAGCTGAGACTCAAAGAGGTTAAAGCATGTGTCCTTCTTCTAAGCCACTTAGTCAAGATTCACAGACTTCTCTGTCAAGCTGTTAAGCCCACATGTTTCACTGTACCCTGCAGAGTTAATTAAAGGGACCATGGAAATGTAGCCTGGGAGAGCCGAAGGTTTATCAGATACATGACTCAGGAAGACCTTTCCATGCCATCCATCAGGATTAGATGGTTTAGAAAGAGATTACTACTTTTACTGCTTTTGCTGTGGGGTTACAGAGCAGCACAGGGGAGTATCTTCCTGTATGTGAAACACACACTGGCATTTGGAAAACTCTATTAGCTTCTATTGTCTAGACTAGAGAGTTAAAAGTAAGAAGAAGGAGATAAAAGAATTCTCAAGTAGGAAGTTCTGTGTTGGGCTCATGCTGAAGCAGAAAGAACCATTATTTTGAAACCATTAATGATGAACTTGGTAATAAGGATCAAAGTAGTCTTGTGATCTGTAAATCTAATGAAACAAAAATGAGGTAATGGTATGTTTTATAAATACTGAGAATCCGAGAAGCTGGAAATTATCTCAGCGTGAATACTATAAGGGAACAAGGAACAATGGAAGCCATCTAGAAAAGGATCTTTATTCAGCTTTATTTATAGCAGGTATTCATCTTGTCTTTCAACACTGGGATCACAAAGGAGTTTGTTTCACCTTGCTGGGTATGTGAAAATACAACGTTGTCACAGTCCCTGCTGCTTCATTTCATGGAACCTGGCACATACAAAGGAGGGGAAGTGGGGGAGTGGTATGGTGAGGAGGATGAACCTGGGAGAGATGACAGGAGAAAAGAAAGAATGGGGGAGAAGAAAAGAACTAAGAAAGATTTTTCCCACTATTGCCCAACCCCCCTTCTCTAGACCCAACCCGTCCAATGTGGTAGCCACTAGCTACATGTAGCTATTTAAGTTTGTTAAAATTATATAAAATTAAAAATTCACTACATCAGTTGCACTAGCCCCATTTCAGGTATTCCGTAGGCACAGGTGGCTATCATATAAAATGCAGCAGATAGAGAATGTGTCCATCATTGCAGAAAGTTTTGTTGGACGGCACTGCTAGACACCCTACTTCACCTACAAGTCTAGGAATATTCAAAACCCAGGATGAGTAGGACCCTGTTCTAGTTTGCTAATGCTGCTGGAATGCAAAACACCAGAGATGGATTGGCTTTTATAAAAGGGGGTTTATTTGGTTACACAGTTATAGTCTTAAGGCCATAAAGTGCCTAAGGTAAACACATCAGCAATCGGGTACCTTTAATGGAGGATGGCCAATGGTGTCCAGAAAACCTCTGTTAGCTGGGAAGGCACGTGGCTGGCATCTGCTCTAAAGTTCTGGTTTCAAAATGGCTTTCTCCCAGGATGTTCCTCTCTAGGCTGCAGTTCCTCAAAAATTGTCACTCTTAGTTGCACTTGGGATATTTGTCCTCTCTTAGCTTCTCCAGAGCAAGAGTCTGCTTTCAACAGCCGTCTTCAAACTGTCTCTCATCTGCAGCTCCTGTGCTTTCTTCAAAGTGTTCCTCTTGGCTGTAGCTCCTCTTCAAAATGTCACTCACAGCTGCACTGAGTTCCCTCTGCCCATCAGCTCATTCATATGGCTCCACTGATCAAGACCCACCCTGAATGGGTGAGGCCATGCCTCCATGGAAATATCTCATCAGAGTTATCACCTACAGTTGGGTGGGGTGCATTTCCATGCAAATCTAATCAGCACCGACAGGTCTGCCCACACGACTACATCAATGATAATGGCGTTTGGGGGACAAAATACATTCAAACTGGCACAGACCCCATTATGATATAATCCCTGACCCATGGGGACACAAAAGAGTGTGAAATGGGACATAAGAGTCCCAGTTCCCATGTGACCTAAGGTGAGCAACTTGTACTCTCTAGGATTCATTTCTCTAATATTAACGATTAATACCATTTTTTACTAGACTTTATGATGAGCAAATGACATACATCATTTAATCCTTGTAATAACCTTGTGAGCTATTATGTCAATTTCACAAAGGAGAAGCCAGAGGTTAAGAATGTGCTCAAGGCCACACAGTAAGTGGTAGAACCAGGTTTTGGAACCAGGCCCCCAGCTAAGAGGACACACTCTGATCCACCAAGCCACACTGCCTGCTGCTAGTTCCTCATCTGCAAATCAAGGTGTCTCAGTAGGTTTTTCCTAGAAACAGAAACTGAGACAAAGACTTGAGTGCAAATCGTTTATGGGGGAAGCACCAATAAGGGGGTGGGGAAGTGAGACAGGGAGGAAACCTTTTTGTAAGGAAACCATTGTAGGGTGAGCTAAATGAGCCAGGCCGCTAGACTTGATCTTGACGGGGGAGGCAGTGTAGAACACACACCTCGATAAATATTTGTTGAATGAATACACAGGCACTTCCTACGTATTAATTTTCCCAGTCATTTTAGAAAATATTTTGAAAACATGTTAGCATTTAAAATATACATACTCAGAAATTCCACTTCTAGAAATTTGTTCTATAGAAATAAAAGCATAAGTGCCTAAGGATGTGTGTTCAAGGCTGTGTGTTGCAACTTGCTTTGCAGTGGGAAAAACCTGGATGCAGCCGTAATGTCCATCACCTGGAGAAGAACTGAATAAATTTTGTAAGTTCATGCCATGGAATATTACAGCATTATTAAAAACATGTCTCAGATCTGTATCTACTAACCTGGAATGATGTCTGTGTGTTTTAGTTTCCCGTGAAATGCATTGGCTCCAGCAATGGGAATTTATTAGGTTATAAGCTTACAGTTTTGAGGCCATGAAAATGTCGAAATCAAGTTATTATTAAGATTGCACTTTCTTCCTGAAAATCAGCTGCTGGCAAACCTTGGCTCCTCTGCCATGTGGCAAGGCACATGGTGGCATCTGCTGGTCTCTCCCTTCTCTTCTGGATTTTGTTGGTTGCAGCTTCTTGTTTCTGTGGCTTTTCTCTCTCCCTCTGTATTCATCCCATTTATAAAGTACTCCAGTAAGAGGATTAAGACCCACCTGGGCCACACCTTAACTGAAGTAACCTCATCAAAAAGACCCTATTTACAATTAGGTTTACACACACAGTCCCAAAGCACCACACTGTGATATAGTGGTGAGAAAAGGGGTTGCAGAAAAATGATAAAGATTTATTTTCTTATGAAACAAATACACATATCTTAAATATGTAGAAGGATCCTCCCTGTATGTTATGGAGAGAGGGATGGGTGGAGTTGGGAGGGGAAAGAGAGGGTTAAAGATAGATAAAAATATTGATGTTTACAAAAGTGGAAATAATACACATGGTATTAATGTTATAGGAAAATGTGAAATAGGAAATCTAAGTTATCTCTGGGAAAGAAAAATCTGGAGGTACATATGGACGAAGACTAAAAGAGACACGAGCAAATGTAGGAATGAGAACACTGATTTAATTTCGGGATGAGACCGTGGATACATTTTGGTCTGTAATAAAGTGTCTATCTGTGTGTATGTGTGTGTGTGTCTGTGTGTGTGTGTTGAGCTATATCTTGAGCAGGAAAGTCTTGATTATTCCTTGGGCTTTGGTTATGAGGGGGAAAAAAAAGGAGAATTGTATCTCCTGATCCTGACTCTCATACTTTATTTCATTTTCATTGATTCATTGTGTAAGAAGAAGTGGCCCTTTCATGGGTCTTTCCTCAAGGTTCAGCATTTTAAGGCAAACAGAGTTTTGACTTTTGAGGGTATTTCCCTGCGTAATTGGGCTAAGAGAGAGTGCCTGTCTCCTTCAGTTTTCCCAAACCCAGGAGGAGGAAGGGGGAAGGAGAAAAATGCCCTCCTGCCATAGGAATAACAGCCTGTAGTTAGCACTGAAGGAACACTGCTGTGCACATAGATTGTTTTGGCTGCTCAGCATCTGAACAGCCTTCTTATTTGAGGAGAATGAGGCAGGGGTGGGGGTGGGGGGCAGGCCCCACCAAGAAAGCCAAGATGACATAGATAGTTCTTCCTACCTCCTGGCAGCCAGAATGTGGGGTATAAGTCATGTGTGGCCACTCTGATGTCCCTGTCCAAGACTTTGAACCTTAAGGGAGTGATGCTTGAGTTTAGGATGCATTAGATGTCTATTGCTGCCTAATAAATTATTGTAAAATTTAGTGACTTGAAACCACAAACATTTATTATTTCACAACTTCTGTGGGTCAGGAATCTTGGCTGGGTGGTTCTAGTTAAAGGTCTCTCACAAGGTTGCAATCAAGGTCAAGGTATCAGCTGAGGCTTGACTTGGGGAGGATCCACTTACAAGCTCTCCTAAGTGGCTGACGGTTGGAGGCTTCAGCTCATCGGCATGTGGGCCTCTCCATAAGCTTCCTGAGTGTCCTTAAGACATGGCAGCTGGCTTCTCCAGAAAGACTGATCTGAGAGAAAGCAAGACAGAGGGAGAGAAGGAGAGAGAGAATGCAACAGGGCACATACGTCAGAAGCTGCAGTGCTTTTATAACCTAACATTGGGAGTGACGTGCCACCACTTGTACTGGCTTCTACTGGGCACACAGGTCAGCCCTGGTACACTGAGGGAGGGCACCACCCAAAGGTGTGAACTCCAGGAGGTGGGGATCACTCCAGGAAACTGGCCACCCCAGAGTTGAATTGTGAGACCTGTTCTGGGGCAGAGTCTTGTTTGCGCCTTGCCTCCCATGGTTCCTGCCTTCCAGTCACTTCTATGAACTGCCTGACACCTTTCCAACAACGTTCTCTTCTCTTACCATTCACCAGCTCTGTCTTCTCTTGTTTGCAATGACAACCTTGACTAGAACAAGTGTTGTGAGATGGGGGAGGTGGGTCGGCAGTGCTGGGCACTTATTTCAGACCTGGTGGTCAGGGAAGGCCTCTCTGCGGTGGTGCTATGTGGCCTGACTCCCGAATGGTGAGGACGTGTCAGCAGATGAAGGGAGGAGAGGGGCATTTCAGGCAGAGGTTGCAGACAGACTCCTAGATGGCTGGAATGCAGCAAACAAGTGGGCCAGTGGAGCGAGAGCACAGCAGAACCAGTTCGTGCAGGCCCTCATAGGCCATGGTAGGGAATTTGGATTCCCCCACATCAGAGCCATCTCTTATTCCAGACCTCAGAGCCTGAGAAGCCTGAGGCCGCCTTGTCTGGAATCAACATCAGCCAAGCCAGCAAGTGGCTTTAACCAGATCAGGATAAAGAAACTTCTATACTTTGTTAACCCAACCCATCTGTTTCCCAGGCTCTGGGGGTTTCTTTCCTGAGTTTGTTAGTTCCCAACCCAACTCTGCTGAGTTAAAGGGAAAGATTTCTGTCCACAGCTGGACCTGGGAACCTCAGCTACAAAGCCCGGGGAATCTGTTGGAGATGGGGCAGTACCAGAGACTGTGGGAAGGAGGAGATGGAGCCTGACAGCCCCCATTCACTCCCAAACTAGTTCAACATCCAGCACGTGTCTGGGCTCTGTGCTGGGCATCAGGCTGCAAAGAGAAACAAGGCACGCTCTCTCCTCTCCAGGAATCAAGTTAGGTGTGAGGGAGAGCCTGCTCAGTCCAAAGTTATTCAAGTTTCCCTGTTACGTAAGAAGTGGTACCATGGCCCACGGCCAAAGTCAACAAGCCCTGCATACCCTATAGTCTAAGCGGGAACCAGATCTTTCCCTCCAGAGGCTATTAAAGGAGACAGACGGGCCCTCATCCATTAGCCAAAAGTCCAGTTCCCTATTCCTACCCTTATAATAACCCCACAAAGGAGAAAGGTTTTTGGCTTTGTTGAGGGGTATACTCTTTGTGGTGGGAGGCTTTTCCCTTCCTTCCCAGTTAAAAGGGCGTAATCAAAGGAACTCTTTCATGGAGATTGAGGGGTGACTGCAAAAAGGGGATGAACGCTAGGGTGCTGTTCCCCCATGGAGGCCTGCTTGACAGTGGACCTGCTGATTTTCCCCTGTGCCTATCGGAGCAGGGGAGAAGAGAGTCGGCGTGAGGCGGCATTGTGGAGCAGCTGGTCAAGATGCATGAGCTTCTCTGGGTTAAGTGGACACTGCAGTAGTTAGCTGGGCTGGAACATCTTTCTGGTGTCCCACCCAAGAGGGATGACTGCTGGGCAAGAAGGTCCCACCAGTGGCAGAAGCTGAGATGGTGGGAAGGAGAGGCTGAATCTCAGCTGGATGTCCCTTGTCAGAGAATTGTGCCCTGGAGAACCCCCCAAGGAACTTACTCATGTGCCCCATGAGAAACTAACATGTCCACTTGCCACTCCAGGTTAGCCAGGGAAGCAGGATCAGTCAAGGGAGAGAAGCTATTGCAAGGGTGAGACAAGGATAGGGATATTTACCTGTTCCCATTTCCTCCTCTCAATCTCAAAAAGGGGCAGGGTACTAGGGTGTGCCTCCCAAATAGGCCCCCTCTTTACTCTAAGCAGGCAGGGTCCTGACTCAAGTCAGCCCTTGGATGAATAAGGGAGATGAGAAAATGAGATTTAAGTTGTTTCGAGAATAACGCTTTAAAGGATGGAGATTAAACAACAGAAAGTGATCCAAAAGTAATGCAATCTGCCCAAGATTTCATTAAGGGACAGAAAAGGGAGATTTACCAATGGTGTGGTAGGAGGTAGAGATTAGGTGGAAAAAGCTTCATCAGCGTGCCCCACCGAGTTGAGTCTCCTCAATACACTGGTTGAAATACAGCATGGAGGGGCTGGAATCTCGCTTAAGTTAGCAGCTGCTGGGTTCCGGGAGCACGTGGGGAGGTAGGGTACACATTCCAGGCTGGCTGTCAGAGCAGTGGGCTTTCCAGAAGAGGGCCCCGGACCGAGACTTGAAGGATGAGAAGTTACGAGTTGGTTCGATGAGAGTGGGAAGGGCTTTCCAGGCAGAGGGACAGCCCAGCACATCCGGGGAGTAGGGCTGGAGCATGATGTGGGGAGCAGGAGGTGCGGCTGGACAGGCAGGCCAGGGAGCCCATGACCTTGCAGCCCTGAGAGTTTAAGGAAAGAGGGCCCTGGGAGTCACTTCAAGCAGGGGAACACAGTTGGATTCCCATTTCAGATAGAACTTTGGTCACCAGATTCTGGTTTGACACTTGCCCCCCATATACTCTCCTGACTTTCACCTGAACTGTGACACCTGCCACCCCCCCCAACCCCCATGGACTCAAAGTCATTTCCTCTGTTATTCCAAAATCCCTTTCCTGAAATGTCCCTTGCCCTACTCCCATCGAGGAACCTTCATAGCTTCCCTCTTTGACGGGACTCTGAAATATTGCCACCCTCCCTATCAAACGTCTCTCTTCCCTCCTCCAGCACTCTTCTCAGACTAAGAAAATTCTATTCCTTCTCTGGGCCTGTGCCTACCAGTGCATGTCTCCTTGGGATATGTATGCACTAAAATATCTTCCCTTTATCTTATCTGGTCTTCGCCCCATGGGGCAACCCGAAGGCTACTATTTATTCTTTCACATATTAATTTAAGCTGCTTTAATTGCTGCTATGTTATGTTTTATATAATATAATTAATGTTTTAATTCTGTGTACTTGCTTCTTGAGGCAGTTCTGTGAAGGGCCCAATTTTGGAATCAAACAAATAAAGAACAAGTAATAGCTGAAGTTATTATAGTAACGCCCCCTTCCCAAAGGAATTAAAACTGTGCTTGTGTTTTCCAAGTAGGTTAAAAAAGGAAAATATATTTTAATGTTGTCTTCATGCTGGGTATGTTTGGGTGGTTTTAGTGAAGTCCCCTGGACATTGATTTCAAGTGTTCCTGACCTATTGGTGTCTGGCCACCACCCCTTCTATCCAAGGGACCACTGAAGCTTGGGGTCTGAGTGTCAGTATTACCAGATTTGCATCCCCCCACCCCAACTCCTCTTCATGGTGGAGGCTGTGCTTGGAATGAAGTTACTGGACCCACTCGTTTATTTATTTACTCATTCAGCAAATGTGTGTTGGTGTCCTATTATGTGCCCAGGATGGCATAGACCCAGTCCTGGCTTCGAGGAGCTCCCAGTCGGATGGGGCCAGGCAAATGGAGTTATAGCCCGGCCTGCTAGTGCCTGGAAACACTAGGAGGGGGTGAGGTGAGTATCTGATTGCAGGAAGGGGAAGGAAAGGAGGCAACAGAAAGACATAGTAAATAAAGCAACCCACGTTTGGGAAATGGGGAGAAGAAGAGCATGGCTGAAGCTAGTGTGTGTGGGAGGACATGGCAGGCAGCGAGCGTGGTGAGAGAGGGCGTGACTGAGTGGGGCAGGGCTTGCTCTGCCAGGATAAGGAGTTTGGACCATCCCGAGGACCAGGGAGGACATAGTGGAGCCTGATGAAGATTTTAAGCATGGAAGTGACTGGATCAGAGAACTGCAACGATGTGAGGGAGGGGGTGTGAGGGCTGCTTGGCACATCATGGATGCTCAGCAAGTACTTATGATGGAAAGAGGGAGGCTGTTGGGGGAGCCCAGATGAGAGAAGATGAGGCTCTGCATACCGGCGGTGGCAGAGGTGATGGAACAGTGGGGGAGGGGTTGGTTCCAGAGGTAGGCATAGCGCTGCAAATGTGGAAGACTGGGTTAGCAGCGACTCCTCTCCCATCCTGCCTGACCTGGTCTTTTGGTTTGGCGCAGAAATTCACAGCTTGGAGGGTTATTGTCCCCACCAGCGTCTAGTTCAGGATCCTCAGTTTTCATTGGGGGAAACTGAGGCTTAAGGGAGCCCAGCCCATCACAGGTGGAGCCTAGATCAGAACCCAGGAGTTCTGAGTTACAGAGCAAGGATTTTTAACACTGGTTCAAGGATGGCCTGGGGGATGGAACCTCGGCATTCAGGCACAAGTGTATGTGTGTGTTTCTGCACAAGAAGAGGGCCCCCGAGTTCCTCAAAGGGGTCCTATGAGCTCCCAAAAGACTGGTCCATTTTGAGTAAGTGCGTGTAAGTTGGATAGGAGCTGGGATGGAATAGAATCCGGGTGGGAACTCGTGGATGCATGGATGAATGGATGGATGGGAGGCTGAGACGCTGCTCCCACGCGAGGGAATTTCCTTTGAAAGAGGGCGAAACTCTGACGTGGGAAACACTTTTCCTTGAAACGCCTCTCCAGCTTTCCTCTGTCCCACGTGGCCTTCCCGTTTTCTGCGGTAGGGGAACTTCTTCAGGCCCCTCCAGCCGCGGTGGGGACGCTTTCGGTTCTGCCGGAATTCCCGGAGGTGGCAGGGGAGAACCGCCCGGGTCCCTGCGGCGGCGCCCCAGCATCCCTGGGGATCTTTTTCCTTGCCCTTCGCCCCCCGGGACACAGGACAGCCCCTAGCCCTTCTCTGCCTGTCCTCTGTGGGCCCAGGGGGAGAGGAAGAGGGGCTCTCTCTGAGTATCCTTCCCCTTCCGTACCCCCACCCCCACCCCCAGCGCGTCCCCAACTCCCGGCAGAATCAGACAGCTGGGAACGTTTTGGGGAAATCCCGGAAGGCTGAGACTCCAGGGGCTCCGCCCACCGGGCTAGACCAGCTGCGATTGGTCCCTGAAGACCCCGCCCCCTTCCTGGGCGGGGTCACAGGCTGGGGCCGGGGAGTTACTAGCGGCCCCGCCTGGGCTCTGTCTGCTCCCACCGCCTGGGTCTCACCCCGCCATGGTTCGTCTCTCTCTTCAGTGTCTTGTCTGGGGATGCTTGTTGACCACCGTGAGTTGAATTTCTGTCCCGATCCGAGCGGGGAGTTTGGGACTTGAGAGTGGGGAATGGGGAGGAAAAAGGGGAAGGGATCATCCAGGCTGACTTTGGGGAGAGGAAGCGTGCAAGCTGGGCAAGGTCCCCCCGGTCCTGGCGGAATGGGGTGGGCTGCCTCTCTCTCCTCCCGGGCTGGGGTCCCAGGTAGCCACAGAGGGCGCGCGGGGAGGGCACTGCAGGTAGAAACGTGCCTAGACTGCACGGGTAGGGTTGAGGTTTGGGGAACCTCAAGTCTTTTCCTGATAAGATGGCTGGAGTCTGGGTTTGCCTCCGAGGCTGGCCACACAGAGACCGGTGGGGGGTCTCAGACGGCGGGAAGGGAGGCCAGCCAAGGGAAGGGCCAAGGTCTGGCCCTTTTCCTGCCCCTTTCCCGATGTGGACAGATGCCAACCTATGTGAGTGGTTATCATCTCTGGGCCAGCTGCTGCTGCCTTTTCCAGGACATCTTGTGGGAACAAGGGGTGGGTGCAGAGGCCTGGGTACTTCTTTGAGAAGGTAAAGCGCTTCTAACCACCACCCCACCCCCACCCCCAAATCCTGGGTGACCTAATCTAGGAAGAATACCCAGGGCTCTGTGTCTCTGCCTCCTGAATTCAAGATGACCTAGGGGCTCCGAGAAAGGGTAGGGGAGCAGCAGGGGGTTCTCCAGGCATCAGAAGAGCTCAGACCCAACCAAGCATATCTCCGGGATTTTCAGAGGCCCTGCACTTGACTCATTTTTTGTTTAAATGTATTTTTGTAGTTCCTCAATCTGGAGGCTGGGAATCCCCATGTACCTGGCCCTCTCATCCCAGCCCCTCTGGCCTCCCCCCTTTTCCAGGGACTGTAGATTCCGGCAAGAGGCCTGGGCAGGAATGACCCCTGGCAGCAAAGGGAGAGAGCCAGTGGGGAAGCTGCTCTGGTCCCAGAGCTTTCATTTTCACTCTAGGGGACAGGAGGCAGGACAGGGCGGAGCTGGAGAGAGAGGAGGGCCCTTGTGGGAAGGGAGGGAGGAAGAGCCAGGGAGGTGGGGTGAAGGGTGGTCTGGGCTTCTCAAGAGTGGAGTCTGTCCTCAAAGCCCCATTTCAGCTCCAGGAAGAGGCTGGACCATGACAAGGACAGTAGCAGGGGTGATTTATTGAGCCTATGTATCAGGCTCTGAGCTAGATGTTTTACATGGATTCTCATTCTGATTCCTTCCAACTGTTCCATTATACAGACGAGGAAACTGAGGTTCAGGGTAGTTGGGTAACAGTGGAACTTGGATATGCACCTACATTTGCCTGATTCCATGTCCCTCTCTGATGGTGAGAGTCTCCAGGCCCTGCTCTTGAGCTCCTTTGTGGCAGGACCAGAGCTGGGGGGACTGGGGACCGAGGAGGACCTGTATTTCTTGTGTTCTTAGAGATGGCATCAAGGACTTTCATTGCTCTGAGAGTGTGGTGGGAAGTTCAAAGGGTAAAGGGGAGAACATTCACAAGACGGTGCAGCCTTTTCTACTTCCTTCCCCATTTGGGGTAAGATGTACTTCTATAAGTAATTTGCTCAGATGCTCAGGCTCGGTGGGAGCCACCAATCTGGCAAGATCCTGGACAGCCAGCCAGTTAGCCAGGGTGCTAGCCATTCAAGCAGAAACTCGCATATGTGTGATAACTAAAAGCTGCCATTTAATGAGCACTTACTATGTTTTAGACACTGTGTCAGGCCATATTCATATATATATTCTCATCTTCACAACCCAACCTGTGGGGCAGGTGTTATTACTCCCATTTTAGAGATGAGAAAACTGAGGCTAAGAGCAGCAAAATAACTAGTAAGTGTTACAAAGTGGGGATTGGCACTTAAAGCTGTCTGACTCAAACTTGTGCTCTTTTCACCCTCCAGTTCCCAAAGTGTGGGATGATTTTAGGGAGCACATGGATATAGAATTAAACAACACCAACCCACTGTTTGTAAATCTTTCTTGTTTTTTCAAGGAAGGCATCTCTGGGGTTAGAGTATAGTTAATGCCTCTCAAGAGCTTGCTTAGCATCCTTTTTAAACGAAAATCATGAGCAGGCCTGGGCTGGAGGACCTGCAGCAAGCAAAGCAACCCACTGGGGTTTAATAACATTGTTTTGTTTCTGTTGAATTTTATTTTTAGGGTTGCTTTTTATTTTTGAGAAGTGATACTGGCCCTGCTTTCCCAGCAATGACATGACTTACTTTAAAAATAAGTGTACTTAAATTAACAAGAAGTAATTAGCAGCATGGGTGGTACCTCAAGTTGATGGAGAGTGGGAGCACCAAGACTGATTTCTCATTTGGATTCTGTCTCTGGGTGGTCCTGGGCAGGTGACCCAGCTTCCCTGGTCTTTGGTTTCATCATCTGTGAAATGAAAGAGCTGATTTTTATACTTCCAGCTTCACAAGCCTGGTATTTCAGGAGGGACGGGCCGGATGATCTGAGGATGAAGGGTTGGAGGGAGAAAATGCGGTGGTGGGGGGGGTGGGGGGTAGGAAAATAGGAGGAAGTGGTCAGGTGCTAAATATAGCCCCAACCGGACCGGGACCAGCTGAAGTCAGCCAGCCCCAGGACTCGGGACTCCGGGGGAGGCACTCGGAGCCCGCAGATCCTTTTAGGTCTTGGAGCAGAGGAAAGACTCAGGAGTGGAGCCAAAAGGAGGATCTGTTTAGTTCAGAGACCTTTGTGAGATTCCTGGGCAATCGCTTTGTAAAATATCAGGATGATCCTGTGGGTGCTTTTATAATCTGATCAGCTGGCAGTTTAGTTCAAAACAAACACACAAAGCAGTATGTGGGCTCCGTTATCTGCTTTGGACTTCCACCAGAGTTGCACCCTCTGTCCCGCCGGCTTTCACTTTCCGGCAGGGAGGCTGTGGCAGAGAGTTCCAGATCCCTTCCAATTCCACATTCTGTTTTTAGGTCCACCCAGAACCATTCACTGCATGTGGAGGAAAACAGTACCAAATAAACAGTCAGTGCTGTAAATTGTGCCCACCAGGTGAGACGCCAATGTTCTAGCCCCACCATGGAACCCCTTTGGTTTGCTGATGGACACCAACCTGTGTGTCAACTGCAAACTCAAATCTGAAACAGCCCCTGGGATTTCCCATCCCTGCCCTGCTGTCAGAATGTTCTGGGTTCCCTCTACCAGGTAGACCTCTGCCTACCCAGGGCGAGGGCTCCTATCTCTTCGGACTCCCCCGCCAGAGGATGGAGGCTGGAAGGGCCTGTGACTTTCATCTTTGATGCCCCCGCCATAAAGCTCAGCCTGGTCACTTGTGATGTGTCTGACTTGTCAAGTTGGCCGGAATGGCCTCATTTCCTGATGTTTTCCAGGAGAGAAACTGGTGAATGACTGTACCAAGGTCACCGAAACAGAATGCCAACTTTGCGGTGCAGGCGAATTCCTAGACACCTGGAACAGAGAGCACCGCTGTCACCAGCACAAATACTGCGACCCCAGTGCGTGGATTGCTGGGGGAGGCACGCTTGGGAGCAGGGCTGATATTCCACTCATTCCTGACTGGGTAGCCATTCTGGGTGTTTTTTTGTTTGTTTGTTTGTTTTTAATAGCCAGAGTCTGTTCTGATTGGTTAGAGTCTAGTTGAACTAGTTGTTAAATAATTTGCTCACCATTCCAACTTTGAAGAGGGTCTAAGAAGAAACAGCAGGCAGTGCGAGGAGTGGGGCTCCGAGTGTGGATTGGCAACGGGTACCCATCCTTCCTGCCCACCTCTTCTCAGACCTAGGGCTCCGGGTCCAGAGGGAGGGCACCACAGAAACAGACACCACCTGTGCATGCAAAAAGGGCCTGCACTGTACTGGTGACAACTGCGAGAGCTGTGCTCAACACAGATTGTGCCCCCCTGGCTTTGGGGTCAAGCAGGCTGGTAAGTGGCTCTGGAGGGGAATGGGAAAGGTGAGGGGCTGGGCAGGGGGCACTAAGCTCCAGAGATGGAGGGAATGAGGACTCCAACCTCTGTCAGTGTCTTGAGAAAAGCTGGCAGGAAATGGAACTCTTCGATTCTGTTGCCTGCCAAGGATGTCTGCTGTAGGGGGGCGGTAGAAGAATCCTCCTGGGGCTATGGCAGTTGGAGGGAGAGCAGGAAGCTTTTCCCACCCCGCTTGTCCATTTGCTTCCTTGAGGGCCAGGCGTGTGATCCCTGCATGTTTACTGTCCCTCCCTTCCCCTCCTCACCCACTCCCAGCTACAGGGGTTTCTGACACCGTCTGCGAACCCTGCCCGATCGGCTTCTTCTCCAGTGTATCATCTGCTTTTGAGAAGTGTCGCCCTTGGACAAGGTATAAAGAGCCACCCCCTTCTGCTCCATGCCCCATGCTCCATGCCCCAGACAGGCAAGGCCCTCCTTCCATTTTTCCAGCCTTCTGTCCTTCAGCCTCTGCTCCCCCAGGTTCACACATGTGCGAGCACCCATGAAACATCCACAGTGACTTCCTGGCACAGCAAATAGACACTTCCCAGCATTTTCTTGTCTGCTCTCTCCAAGTGGAAATAGACACTGTTGTGGAACCACCTTCGGGAAACTCCTCCTTCTTGGGTACCATGGTACCTCTCTTAGTTTTCCTTCCACTCTTCCTTCCGCTCCTCCTCAGTCTTCCTTGTCCTTTCTGCTCCATGACTGTTTTTTCTCCTAGGGCTTTTCCAGGCTGTGCCCCCTAATCCCTGGGCCATCTCAGCCACCCAGTTCCCTTCCCTGGAGGCAGCCCCTTTACCAGTTCCTTGTGGGTCTTTCCAGAGATTCCATATGCAAACAAACAAAAAATTTATACATACACACATATAAACACACAGATTGTCCCTCCTTCTATTTTTTACACAAATAGCAGCATTCCCTGCACACCTTGTTATTTGTTTAGTGCCTGCCTGTGCCCAGTAGTTTGCTAACTGTTTAAGTATGGAGACTTGGCCTTTTCTTGTGTTTTTCATGATACGTCCCCTACGCCTAGAACAATGCCTAGTACAGAGCAGCTGCTGCTAACTGGAGGCGCCTGTAGTTTAGTAGGAGCAGAGGGCAGGGTTACGTTCTGGCTGCAGCTTAGGAAGTGTGTGACCTGGGCCAGGGCCCCCTTCTCTGAGCCTTGATGTTCCCGTTTGGCAAATGGGAATGACCTTTGTCTCATGGTGTAAAGTACTCTCTTCAGGTAAGATTAAACACGTGCACTCTTGGAACCTTCCTTCCCTCTCCCCCTTCAGGTGGTTTTGCCTTTGTGATTCTTGTCTCTGTCCATTCCTGCCCCCTCCTCCTGGGACTGCCCTGGCCACCCTGGGCCAGGCCTCCGTCACCTCCTATCCTCAGTCCTGCACTGGCCGCCTGGTGGCCACTCATCCTGCAGTTTCTCCCTCCTCTGAATTCTGTGAACAGTGGAATCTTGAAAAATATTCCTGTCAGTGCTTAAGTCCTCTGGTTGGATGCTGATGAGACTCACCAGCTGAGTTCCCATTGAAAGCTCCACGTCTGGTCATCAGTGATCTGCTTCTAAGGACCCAGTTTTCCCTGGTTCCCTAACACCACCCCACATACAACCCCCCAATCTCCCTCAGGCCACGTTGTTTCTCTCAGCCAGAATGCTCCGCTGCTCTAAACTTCACCTCCTTCCAGCCCGCTCAGATCTTTCCTCCTGGGGACATCTTTCCTGAATACTCTTAAACCTGGAGTTCTCCACTGGGGGCAGTTTTGTTCCTCAAGGAACATTTGGCAATGTCTGGAGACATTTTGGTTGTCACAGCTCAGGAAGAGGGATGCTACCGAGATCTAGTGTAAAGAGACCAGAGATGTTGCTAAACATCCTACAATGCACACGACAGCTCCTCACAGCAGAGAATTATCTGGCCCTAAATGCTGGTAGTGCCAAGGGTGAGAAACCCTGCCTCAAACTGAACCCATCGTCTTTCTGTTCCAGCCATCGTGGATTCTGTCTCCCCTTCTCTGAGCAATTCTTATGTCCTTTTAGCCTATATCATAAAGCTTGGCACTCAGCATAGACTCTCCTGTTATTACACCTTCAAGATTTCATGTGCAGTAATCTTTGCTCTCCACTCATGAGTTCCATATGAACAGAGACTGTGTCTTGTTTTTTTTTCATCCCATAATAACCAGCATAGGATGTTGCAAGTAATATGTGCTTGGTGAACCCAGACTTGTTGATCGTTTGAATGCCTCCCTCTGGAGCTGGAAATCTAATGGTTGGGGAAACTTAATGACACTTTCTGTGTGTGTATGTGTGTGTGCACATGTGTACACGCACGTGTCTTTTTGTACACAGCTGTGAATCCCAAGACCTGGTGGTGCTACAGGAGGGGACTAACAAGACCGATGCTCATTGTGGTGAGTCCTGGAGAATGGGTCCTTGTGGCAGGCTAGGAAAGTGGGACACTGAAGGGGGACACTGAGGCACAGAGAACTATGAGTGGGGAAAGGGATAGGAGGTGAAGTGAGAAGGGGAGGCGATTTGGAGTGGTGGCATCCCAGCTTTGCCACTTATCTGTGGGAACCTCTGCTTCTTCATCTGTGAAATGCGATAACACTAGCACCTCTATCCTTAAATTGTTGTGAGTGCACTTTGGAGGTGCCCGTAAATGCTGTTCTACCTCCCTGAGCTTTAAGTACCAGCACGGTGTGACGCTGTCCCCTCTCAGGCCCCAGTTTTAATTGTAGAATGAGGAGGTTGGTCTACAGCACAGCTCACAAACTAATCACAGAGATTAGGCAGGTCCTGTAAATGAATGAAAAGGGTTGGGAGTAAGAAAAATATACTTTGCTTTTTCTTAAAATTCACTTTCCTTTTGGCAAGGCTGGGACTAGGGTGCCTAGAGGGTGTCGAAAAACACAGTCATCAAGATAAATATTTAATGCAATAGTTTAAGAAGGCAAAATGAGTGTCAAAAAATTGACAATGAACAAAATATCAGTTTTTCAAAGGGATGCTGTACTTTCAGGATCCCTCCTCTTTTGCTGCACCCTGGCATCTTGGTCCTGGTTCCAGTAACACTTTATTTAAAAAATAGGCAGCTGGCCTGCAGGCTGTAGTTTGCTGGTTTGAATTTTAAAAACACTGCATTAAAATATTATTTATCCTGATTACTTAGTGTTTTGGTGGCCCCTTAAGTTTTATGCTCAGGGCAAGTTCCTTGCTAGCCTCACCCTAGCCCCACCTCTTGGTCTTTTTCTCACTTCCCTGCTAAGAATAGAGACATTACAAGAAATGATTTACTTTCCCCATCCATTCTCCTATAAGAAAAGCAACAGCACAATTGGGCAGAGAGTACGGTGTGATGGGAAGTATGGTGAACAGGCAGCCACAGTTACCACTACTCACTTTTAGCTGATGGTTGCCAGGTGGGAATTCTGGTCCCTCGGGGCCAGATCTTCCAAGATTTTAAGAGAAATCGGGTATCCACATTTTATGTGGAATCTCCCGATTAAAAAATGTTGGCAAATATTTCAAAAAACTAAAACAAAAAAAAAAACACAACTGCTGGTCACACTTAAAACACCTGCTGGCCACATGCCACCAGGGGCCATCTGTTTGAAGCCTCTGATGCAGAAGTGTCCAGACACTGACGGAGTCTAGAGAGCTGCAGGGGACAGTGGCCTCAGGCCTGGGGGTGGGGAGCAACTGCCAAAGTCTCCATTTCTCCAGGCTCCCGGCCGCTGCCGTCTCGGAAGAGAGCCCTGGTGGTGATCCCCATTGCGGTGGGGCTCCTCTTTGCTGTCCTCTTTATCGTCCTGTCGGCCTGTGTCTGTGAGTCCCCAGGTGGGGAGGTGACTGGCCTGTGTCTGTGAGTCTCCAGGTGGGGAGGTGACGAGGAAGGGAGGGCGGAGAAGGTCCAGAGCCGGCCACCTGTTTCCCGATCCAGCCTTCCCCACCCTCCATCTCATTTCTTCTTTCCAGGTAAGGCAGTCAAGAAGCCAGAGAATAAGGTAGGTTATTCACACCCTGGGAGTGAAAGCAGAGGTTTGGTGAGTTGGAAAAAAAAGATGGACTCATTGTTACAGGAAAATGGATTCAGACTCTGTCCCTGCAAACCAGGGGGTGGCAGCAGATTTGGCTACTCTCACCACCACCCCCTTGCACCCCAGCCCCAGCCCTCCCGCCCCCCCTCTCTGGCCAGAGCCCCCCTCCCCACAAAGCTCCTCCGGGCCCCACCAGCAAAGCCTGGCATTTGCTGTTCTTCACTCTCTTCCCAGCGTGAAGCATGTGGGGACTACGTCTTGGGGCCTGGCTGCTGGATCATTGGCTTAGAGGGGCAGCTCCCACTCTGGAAGCATCTGGTCACCTTTGGTGCAGCCAGCAGGGGGCAGGAGGCACCCAGGAATCAACACTGACCCTCTGTGTGGGAGAGAAGGGATAGGGGAGGGGAAGGGGCTGCCCCTGCGGCTGGGAGACCCTCACACCTTGGCACTCCTAGGCCTACCCGGTTGAGGACGTAAGGAAGGCTCCCGAGGAGACAATTTTTCTGGAGGATATTCCCTGCCCCACCCCAGTCGCTCCGGTGCAGGAGACCTTACACGGATGCCAGCTGGTCACCCAGGAGGATGGCAAAGACAGCCGCATCTCGGTGCAGGAGAGACAGTGAGGCTGGGGGTGCCTGGGGGCGTGGCGGCAAACGGGCACCTGGCCGGAGAGCCTGGAGCTGCGGTGGCGGCGTGAGGGCAAGGGGCAGGCGCCGGGCAAACCTGCCTTTGTCTGCACCCCTGAGGTTCCAGACACACAAAACAGTTCAGCTCGGAGAACTTCTCCCCCCTGCCCTGGAGCCCATCCTGTCTTCCAACTTGCTCTTAAAGGTGGAGGCAAAACTCTTTTGGGGGGCAATATAGTAATATCCATCAAACCCTCTGGGATGTATCATGGAGGTTTCTATGTGCCCAGGGGACATATACAAATGACCATTGCAGCATTTTTCGTGGTAGTAAAAAACTGGAAACACTAACTACTCATCAACAGCAAAGCGCTGTCTAGGGGGGAAAGAAAGCGGGTTGCAGACTGATAGGTATGGAATTTTTTAAAAAGCACACACTCAAAATCAACAAGATGTAGTGTCTATGGATATGTGCATACATATAGTATATATTATATATGTACACATAACAAGGGTTCTGGAAGGACGAACAGAAAATTAACAACTCCAAGAGTGATAATGGAAGAAGGTCTAGGGGAGGGTTGGTTAAAGGGAGCCTTGGCTTTCCCATAGTGCTTTATTTTATTTTTTCAAAAGGATCATGGATTCACATATTGCTTAGGTAATTAAAAAAGTCATCAGATAAAAAGAAAGATGGGGGTGGACATGCTGGGTGATGAGCTGTTTCACTTACTGTCAGGCCTGCAGAATTAGGGCACTTTCTGAAGATAAATAAGAATGTCCCGAGGCTGCTGCTCCTTCAGGATGGTTTCCAGATGTCCTCACATTTGGCATCATGCTTGTGAAGTGTTTTCCTCAGGTGATTCATGCTCACAAAAACGGCCCTTCTTTTACAGAGGCCCAGAGAAGTGAAGTGACTTGCCTGAGGTCACACAGCAGTTTGTAGTGGTGCCAAATTCAGAGCTTCTTACTCTTGGTCCTGTGCTGCTTCTCCCAGCCCTGCCTGCTCTCTGGAACCTATATGTGGAGCTCCTTCTCGGGGAGATTCTGGGCCTCCCACCTCCTTCTGACCTCCCAACTGCAACAGGAGCTGCTGCTTCTCAGTCAGATGGTGTTCCCCCCCCCCCGCCCCCTTCCCTCCAGCAGCATCTCAGGATAAAAATAAACTGTCCTGTTCTCTTTTCCTGCTGAGCCAACTGAGGGGGAGCCTAGCCAGGAGGAGCGGCAGATGGAGTGGGAGCAGAGGGGAGGGGAGGGGAGGAAGGTTGGAGGACGAGGAGGAGGAGGGCGAGGAGCCATCTTTGGCCCATGCAAAGCCCCAGAACAACGAATCGTTGTGAGGATAAGGCCAGCTTGGGTTTATTGCAGGGTCTCAACCTTTTTCTGACAAGAAGCTGCTTGGAATTTCCCCAAAATGTCCTGCTGGCTGTAGGATGGGAGTTGGGAGGGCTTGTTCCTGATGGAAGCAGCAAGGGCAGCTGGGAGCCAAGGGGGCACCTGG
This sequence comes from Choloepus didactylus, assembly GCF_015220235.1. NCBI lineage: Eukaryota > Metazoa > Chordata > Mammalia > Pilosa > Megalonychidae > Choloepus > Choloepus didactylus. Next base: position 49,683,805 of record NC_051325.1, read on the forward strand.
CTTGGCAGGCTGCCCGGAAGAGCTCCAAGGACCATTCGGATACAAGCGGAGTGAAGTGGTGGTGGTGGTCTGGGGGCGGGGAGAGGCGGGGGTTTGCGGACCTCACCCTCATTCCCTACCTGCCTGGAGCCCAGATCCTCGAGTTACTCACTCCTGTGCATGGCAGAAGGGTGGAAAGAGATAAAAGACCCACATCTGCCACCTGTTTACTGGGTGACCTTGGATGAGCCACTTGCCCGTCTTGGCCTCTTGGTTTCCACTATATGTCAAATGGAGACAACGTCGGTGGCAGGCGCTGCTGGGTCAGAGGTTCTCACACTTGATTCGGTGGGTCAGGGGTGGAGCTCGAGAATTTGAATTTCTAACTGGTTCCCCGATGGTGCTTCTGTTGCTGGGTCGGGACTCACGCTTTGAGAACTAGCGCCCTCGACATTCAGATTTCCTTGGAAGCAGCCAACTTCCTGCGGTCACTTGCCTGAGAGCTTCCCCTGGTCTTGAAAACATAGTTGGCACTGGTATTGGGGCAGGTAAGATGTACCGGGGGAGTTAAAACCCTGGAGTAGCTTTCAACCAGCTAGGGATAAGACTTGGTGGAGAAACCCTGGCTGCCTTGGCCCTGGGAGGGACAAATGGCAAGTGAGTGCTATACTATCTCCCAGGTTCCTGAGGGGCTGGAGCCCCACTTGTCCTCCGTGGTAGCTTGCCTGTAAGGTAGGCTGCATTGGTTTCTGTCCCTTCTCTTTCAAGCCTCACTTCCCCACTCCCCACCCAGTGCTTCCTGGGTTCTGGTCTCAAATAAACTACCTGCATTCGTTTCCTGTCTCACTGTCTGCTTCTGGGGAAAGGCCCCATGAGCATCGTGAGTCCGGGCATGAGCAGAGGAGATTCTGTCTATCTTAGCATCCCTGAGGAAGGGAGTGTTTATCTTGGCATCTGTAGCAAGTTGCGGGTTCTAATGGGAGCTTGGCCAGGAAGGAACTTTCTGTGTGACCTTGGACAAGTTACTTGGTGGTTCTGGGCTTTGGTTTCTCCAGATGTGTGATGAAGGGATGGAACCCTGAGTTCTAAGGGTCCTACCTGTTCTAAAAATCACGAAGCGGACAAACCCACTGCGGAGCTCCCCCCTGGCCTGTGTGATGCAGGGGGTGGGTGTGAGGCACGCGTCGGCCAGGAGGTGGCGCCAAGGTAACGCGCAGAGACGCCGGCGGCCGCTTGGACGATCTGCCTGAAGCCGCGTTTCTCCCCATCTCACGCCACCGCGACCTTCCTCCGGAGATGAGACTTCCAGGCACCCTCCCCCTCCCCAATCCCACCTACACCCTGCCCCCCACCCCCACCCTCCGACCCGGCCTGTCGGCCTGAGCCTCCTGCAGCCTCTATCTACTCTGCAACTTCATCTGTTCCCCAGGTCCCATTCCTTCCCTGTTTCATTTAACAATCCCCCTATATTTAAATGCTACCGATTCCAAAAATTAAAAAACTCTGTGGGAGCCCAAGAAACTTGTCTGAGACGGTTGGAATTGAAAGAGATTGGGAGTTGTGCTGTGTCTGACACTCTTGTTTCATAGATGGGGAAACTGAGGCCCTGAGAGGGGCCAGAGTCAGCCAGGTCAGGCAGTGTGCCAGAGGCAGGTTTTAACACGGAACCCAAATCTCTTGGGGTTTCTGCGGCCCGAAGCTGCTGCCCTTCTCTGGTCTCCTTTCTCAGCACCCAGTACCCAGCCCGGAGGCCTGAGACGTAGGCTCCCCTGGGACTTTGCAACGCTGGGTAACCGGGGTCCTCGGCATTGAAGCTCTAGGACTGAAGGACCTGCCTCAGGGCTGGGGTGAGCTGAATGTCCATGTCCTCCTAATTCTTACGGACCCTCTGCAGCCCCATTCCCTCCCATGCACACATGACCCTCCCCTTAGCCTTGGAGGCTTGCTGTTGATTCCTTGGGCAGCAGACATTATTAAAGACAGCTCCCAAGGATTTCTCTCCCCCAGAGTGATTCTGACACAGAAAATGACAAACCCACCTGTGGGGGTGGGGCAGGGGTGAAGATGCTGTTTGAATTTGTAAAAAGAAAAAGTCATGCTGTGCTCCTGGAGTCTGGGAGGTGGGGAAGCTCATGAGGGGGGGCTGCCCTGGAAGTGCAGCCTTGTCAGAGGGGTCCAGGAGGGGCTCAGCAAGGTCAGTGAGCAGTGCTGGCCCCGCCAGACACCACCCCTGGGCCCCAGAGAGTCAGGACCAGTGGGGTGTGTGTGTGGGTGCCCGTGAGTGCTCCTCTGTTCCTGTCCCTCTGTCTCTCTGTCCCTGCCGACTGGTACATCCTGCTGGGCCTTGGCACAGTCTAGTTCCAGGCTCCTCCTCGCCCCAGGGCTCCCTCCCACCCCCCACAGTCTCTGCCCCTCCCTCCACCCCACTCCCCACTTTCTGCCTTGCTTCCTCACCACCTCCTTTCCTCATCCACCAGCTCTTCCATCTCCCCCTTGTTCTCTTTCGTTATTGTTTTGGCTAAGTATAAAAGTAATACTTGTGCCGTGCCCCCCCCCCATCCAAGCAATAAGCAGGAAAATAAGACCACCTGTACGCCTCCTTACCACCCCTGCCAAACACAAGGTATATGTCCTTCCAGACTTGTTTCTTGCGCCAAAAATATTTTTTAAAACTTGGGCTATTATTATATACACTTGGTTTGTAAGCAGCTTTCTTTGCTTAGCAGTATATGGCAGACATCTCTCTGTGCCAATAAATACAGATCTACAACATGCTTTTTAATTGCCGCATGGGATTCCACGGTAAGGACGGAGCCATGGAAGGACTCCGTTAACGACGGACTTTTAGGAGGTTTCCTTCTCCTCTCGGGTCTCCTGCGGCCTCCCGGTGCCTCCTCCGCTTTCCTACTTTCTCTCCGCCCCTCCTCTCCCATCTCCCATTTTTTCCTTCCCATCTTCCACCCTCCCCTCTTCTCCAGTTGACCCCCAGCTTCTTCACCTGCAGTTTCTCATCTTACTCCCCCCAGCCGGCTGGTCCGGTACTTCCCCGCTCCCCCTTCCCCCCAAGCTCCCCCTCCTGGGGGAGGTGTTTAACACTCACTCCCCTGAGTCAGACACGTGCAGGCTCATTACTGTGCCCGTCCCCCCCAGTGAGGCAGGCGGGAGCCAGGGTGGCATCGAGAGGCCTAATTGAATGTAACTAATTATTCACTCCCTTGAATGGGCCTGGGAGGGACGGAATTACTCACTCTGAACTGGGGAGACAGGGAATTGGCCGGCTGGCAAACAAATCCTGGGGCCTGTGGAGCTGGCTCTCCTTGGAATACTAATTAGGGAAGGAGCATTGGGATAAAATTCCGGACAGAGCTGCCTCACACTGTCCCCCAGTGCCCCCGCTCCCCATCTGGAAAGTTGGGGATCGGAAGCAGACATGGACCCCCAAAGGCACCCAATTGGAGGCTCTGTTCCCTCCCTGCCCAATCCCACCCTGGACCCCAGGAAAGGGTTAATGGGGGGTGGAGCACAAGATGTGAAATGCTGGAGGAAGGTGGGAGCTAATGTTTAATATGGAGAGGGGGGAGGGCAGGGGGCACTGGAAAGGAATGAATGGGGGAAGGACGGCAGAAACCTCAACCCCCCCTGAGGCTGAAGGGTCTCCGCTGGCTCCTAGGAGGGTGCCCGTCTGCACTAAGCACTCACTCTGCTAAAGACTGGATGCGCCTAATCCGCTCCATGGGTCTGCAGGCTCCCTACCACAGATGAGGACAACGGAGGCTGAGACTGCGGAGGTGGCTCACCCAAGGTCACAAAGCTGGAGCATGGACGCGCTGGGGCTCGGTTCTGTCCAGCCGCAGCTTGAGTTCCTAACCCCTAGACCCACCCTGGCCCCATCCCAGACCAATTAAATACAATGCCCTCGGGGCTGGGGCGTGATGGTGGTAGTCCAGGCAGCAGGGTGGTTTTTAAAGCCACCCCCGCCCCCCAGGGATTCTAAACTTCACCCAGGCCCGAGAAGCGTGTTGAGACCTTAGACCTGTACATGAGTGTGGTCTGCTCCTACTTTACGTGGTTTGAGACATCCACCCCCCTCTGGCTTCTGTCCTCTCATCCCACCCATCCCTAGTGACCTCCCAGCTCTAGTCTTACCTGTGACCCTGGTTTCTTGACATCCAGAGCATGAAAGTTAGAGAGAGGAAGGACCGTCTGGAATAGGATGATGGAGGTGACCTGGAGGGGAGGGGGCCAGGAAGAGGACCCCGACTCACATCCTCGGCAAAAGGGCCCTATGGCCCAGGGGATTCCGGGCTGCACCATTCTGGGCAGCTCCTGGAGGTCAGAGGTGGAGAGGTGTGTGTGTGCCGGTTTGTGTATGTAGATGTGCATGTGTGTGTGCTTGGGGGAGTGATAGGTGTGGTTGACATCATAGTCATGATTCTAGCTACCATTAATGTGCCAGGTGCTTTTTGCACTTGATCCTGACCACAACCCTCGGAGGTAGTATACTTTGCAGCTGAGCAAGGTGAGGCTCAGAGAGGTTGAGTAAGTGATCTAAGGCCACACAGCATAGCCAGTATCCAATTTCTAGCTCTCGATTCCAAATCCCATGTTCCTTCCTCCTATGCTGCTTTGATTCTGCTCTTGTGTTTGTGTTCTCTTCTTTAGCAGGTGCTAGTGTGGGTGTGCTACTATTCTGTGCGTGTGTGCATGCTTTTTAAATGTGTGTGTGAGTGCGCGTGTGTGTGTACTACCCTCCTGAAAGCAGCTAGCTGTCAGCAAGCCTCCCACTCTTGCCCAGCACAATGCCTCCCGCTGACCACTGAGAGGACAGAAGAGGGGGCAGCCCTGCTGCTTCTCGACCTCTCCTCCCCCAGCTCTAAGCGCTCATCCAGCAGGCGACAAGCTCCCCTCAGGGAGGCTGGGGACTGGGCAGGGGCCGGGGAGGGCGGGTCGTCCTGCCAGCCAAGCGACAAACAGCCTTGTTTGTAGCAAAGGTGGAGAGAGATCCTGCCCCAATTCTAGGGCAGGGGGAATCCCCTTTGCGCAGACTTCTCCTGCCCCCCAGGAAAGGTGGCAGGGAGAGATGGACGGTCACCCTGTCACACTCACCCCCCTCAGTGTGGGGACTTCATGGAACCTTCATGGAGGAGCAGCAAATTTATGAGCCCAACACTGATTCCCCATTCACCTCGTTGGCCAATCCATCTTTCTGGAGCCAGGGATGAAATGAAATTATCGTGAAATAAATCTGTACGGAAGATGGAGGGACTGGTGGGGGGAGGTGGGAGAGGGGGCAGCAAGGGGTGTGAAGGGCTGAGAGAGCTGGGGCTCAGGTTACAGGGCTATTGCCACTCCTCCTGGGCTGAAACCCAGAGAGAAGACACCGCTGGCATCCTCTCTCCGAAAGAGGTCATGCCAGGAGGTGCTGCCCAGAAGGGCTCTTATTTAAAGGGCTGGAGGCAGGAGGAGAGGGTGGAGGGACAGAATCAGGGTCAAGACCAAGGTCCTGGGGTTTTATTTTCAAATGTTTAATTACCTACCTGTAGCCATGGACAGGAACCAATCAGAAGGGCCAAGGGAGAGGCAGGGCCTTGAGGCCCCCTGCTGTGCAAGTGGTTAACTCTAAGTTCTGGAAATGCAGAGGGGGCCAGGGAAGGGACCAGTTGGCAGGGCCACTTGGGGAGGGGGGTTGGGGGCAGCAGCTGCTTACCAATGGCAGTGGAAGTAGTTCAGTACTTTGACCACCTAGACCACAGGGCTGGTGTGTGACAGCTACATGCGGGTCCTGGAGCAGGGTGAGGGAGGGTGCTGGGATGGGGGACAGCTGGTGCCCTAGACCCCTGCCCTCTCCCCAAAGACCATGCATGATGGATGGTCCTTAGGCCAGTGGATCGGGGATAGTCCCTGAGCTGAAGGGCTCAGCAGTGTACTCCACAAGCTCAGAGGGCTACAGGCTTCCTGCCTGTCCCCCGCCTCAGCCAGCTCTCAGGGGACTCTGCTCCACCCCAAGCACTGAGCACTGAGCACGGAGCACTGAGCTGGAAATTGGATGCAGCCAGCCAGCTGCAATGTGATCACTTGGCTCCTGAGCAAGGCCAGCCCCAGCCACAGGAAACCAAGAGGTCTCCTGCATCGAGGCTCTGCTGGGGTCTCTGGCCGGTGCAGACCATCCCCAGGCTGCCCTGGTCTTGTTGTCAGACATCTTTCCCCTTTTCTTCCCAGGAAGGGCACAGTGGCTTTGGGGGCTAATAAAGGCCAAGCAGCCTACTGACGATGCTGTCTGGGTGGGGGTCTTGGGGTGGCAGGAGCAGTGGTGTTCTCAGAGCAGCCCTGAGGCTTGTGGGGGGTGGGGAGGGCAGACATAGGCGGGCTCTGGAAATGAGATTTGCCTTGTTATCAGGCTGAGGACCCTGGGCATTAACCAACCATCCAAAGAATTAAAAAAGAGAGGAGGGTGGGGAGTTGGGGTAGCAGCAGTCAGGGCTGGGGTGGTTAGAGGCCTCCTGGAATGTGTGGATGTTTGTATCCTGCTGGGCGGTGTGGATTTGTGGATTTTTATTTCCAAAGGTGTCTGTGTGTGTGTGTGTGTGTGTGTGTGTGCACTGCACGTGCGTGTTTTCCTGGTTAGTGTGGATGTCCTTTGAAAGAACGCATGTGAGTGCTTTGGCTGCTGCTCATGTGTGCTGATTCTCCTTTTGAGTGGAGCATGTGCATGTGTGAGTGTGTCTCTGTGTGTTTTACTGGGATTAATACACGAGTGTCTGTTTCTTGATTGTAGGGGTACATGCCCCCCACAGACCCCTGGGTGGTTTTGTTTGTTCACAACCATCCACACCTCGGCCCATTCTGAAGCCTGCAGGCCCAGACAGCCTGATGGGACAGATGGACAGAGCCAGGTGGGCAGGGCAGCAGGTACGGACTGTACCCTCCAGTGGGAGGCCTGGGTCGAGCCAGGCCCTGGAGGTAGGCAGGCTTGGCGGGGCACAGAGGGGCAATCAGTGGAGGGGCAGCAAGAACAGAGCTGATTGAGGAAGACGGATTAGCGAGAAGCCTCCCGGGGTCCTGCAGGGGGTGCGGAGGGAGGCCCCTGGCATCCTGATCAGGAGGGGAGCAGGTGCAGCTGGGCTCACCTGAGCCTCAGGGGGCAGGCGGCTGGGGAGTCCACGGGCCGAGGGGGAAGCCCAGTGATGGGATGGGGACAAACTGCAGCAGGGCCTGAGGCTGAGGACCCCGACTGATGCCCTTGAGGCAGAGGAGCAAGGGGTCCTGGGGAAGGAGGTGACAGCATGTGCAGAGCAGACATCATCAGCCCAGCAGCTTCCACTTACCAAGAGCTTGCTGTGGGCCTGTCCGTGGGCCAAGCGCCTACCTCACCGTCCTCAAAGCTCCGAGGCCGCCTCCCTCCACAGCCAGGCTTGCAAATGAGGAACCGGATGCCCAGACAGGTGCATGACTTGCTCAAGGTCACACAGCTACTAACCCCCGTCTGCGTCTCTTCTCCTCATTTCTCCCTTTCTGCCACTTGCCACTCCTCGGGCCTCCACTGCCTCAGCAGTGGGGAGAAGTTACAGGAAGACAGATGGCAGATATGGAAAAGGAGGGATTTATGAGCTGATTTGACCAACAAAGCAGACTGACCTGTGAGGTAGTAAAAGTTTGTCACTGGAGGTATGCAAGGAGCAGCTCAAGGAAGAAGGGGATCCTTGCTGGATAGGAGGCTGGACTCCATTTCTTCCACCACTGTAATATGGACTCAAGTCAGACTCCCTGGGTTAGAATCCCAGCTCCACTGTTTACTCACTGTGCAACCTTGGACAAATTGCTAAACCTTTCTGTGCATCAGTCTTCTCATCTGTAAAGGGAAGGGTATGAGGATTGACTGGGTAATACATGTAAAGTGGTTAGAACAGTGCCTGGCGCATGGCAGGCACTCAATAAATTCTAGCCTTATATGTCAGGTGGGGCAGAGTGAGAGTGGATGGGGGCATAGAGGGTCAGAGAGAGCTGGTGGAAGAGGTGGGGCTTCCTATGAGCAGAAAAGCAGGCGTTTGGCTCTGAGGTTGAGGACTCAAGTGGGGGTCGGGGCACCCTCCTAAAGACCTCCACGTCTGCCTCCTGTGCTTCAGTGCAGACCTCACCCTCTCTCAGCCTCCTCCCTGCTTCTCCTGCCGGCCTCTCCTTCCCAGGCCACCTCCAGTCACACTGATTTGACCATGTCAGCCCTTCCTGAACAGCCTTCTATGGCTCCCCTGTGCCTATAGAAGTGGTTCTCAAAGCATGCCATAACACCCTGGAGGTTTGGGAATAACCCTACCTGCTACATGATAATCTTACTAAATAATCTCGAGTCATCTTGGGGACTTTCCAGTTCTCTTTCAATGCCAAGGAGAAAATCTCACTTTGGTGCTGGTTTGTCTGTCACCTTTCTGGCCAAAGGAAGATCAGATTCAGACTTGGAGCTATCAGCAAACAACTGAATCTTGTTAGAACGCAACAATGCTGCTTTGTTTTAAAACTTGATGTCTCCAACCATTGCCTTCTCAAACGTCTTCTCTTCTTGGCTCCTCAACCCCACACTTTTTTGTTTGTCATCCTGCTTCACTGGCTTCTCTTCTCAGTCTCCTTTTTTGGCTTTTCCTTTGGGGCCAGCCCTAAATGCTGGTGTGCTTTTGGGTTCTGCTTTGGGCCCCGACTTGCCTTGGACTCTCTTCAGTCCTATGGTTTAAGACACCATTCAGTGACTCCCAAATGCGGATCTCCAGACTCAGATACATTTCAGCTGCTTTCTTGAACTATCTGTTTGGATATCCAACAGGTATCTCTAACCTAAAAGTCCAAAACATAGTCTTACCACACCCCCCACTCTGTACCTTCTCTTGCCTGCCTTGTTTCACAGATGGTAAAACCATCCATCCACTCCTAGAACATCTAGGAGTTCTCCTCGATTCCTCTTTCTTGCTTGCCTTCCACATCCAATCCATCAGCCATGCCTGTCAACTCTGCCTGCAAAACATGTTCCAAAATAGCCACTTCTCTCCATTGCCTGTCACCTGGTCTGAGCCCTCACCATCTCTCACCTGCAGGTTGCAGTAACCTCTGCACCAGGCTCATGCGCCAACCCTTGCCCTCCTGCAATCCGTCTGCCGCACAGAAGCCAGAGGGTCCTTGAAAACATTCATCAGATTGTGTCACTCCCTGCTTAAAACTTTTGGAGGGTGTTCCCTTGTGCTTATAATAAAATTTAAACTCTCCATTCTGATTTACAAGACCCTGCTTGCCTGGGGCACTGTTTCTCTCACTTCCTCTCCCCCTTGTCCCACTCTGCTCCTACCACACTGCCCTTCTTCTGTTCCTGGAGCACACTATGCTCAGCGCCCCCTTATTCCCTCTGCGAATCCACCCCCCATCTCTGCAGGCTTAGTGTCTTCTCATCCTTTAGCTGTCCGCTTGGGTCACCTTCTTGGAGAGGCAACCAGATGCCGAGCACCCCCTCCTCTAGCTCTCTGCAGAGCACGTCCCACTCTGTGACATTTTAATTGTTTCCTTTGTTCAATTTTTTCCTTTTCCCCGACTAATTTTAACTCCACGTATGTGGGAACCTCACCTGTATTTTTCACACTGCACCCCCTGTGCCAAGCATGGTGCCCAGGACATAGAAGGTCATTAAGTATCTGTTGATTGAATTAATGAATTATATTTATTTTATAATTACCTTTGATTTATGACAGAGGTCACTGTTTTTCCATTTTAGAGAGTGAAATAAGGTTATATTTTAAAAACAGTGGAAAAGATCTGATAAAGGTCTTGAATTCAGAGTATGGAAAGAACTCTGAGAACTAAAAAAAAAAAAAAAGACAAATAAACCAATTAAAAAATTGACGAAGGATTTGAATAGACATTTCTCCAAAGGAGACATATGAATGACCAAAAAGTACATGAAAAAATGCTCAACATCATTGCTTGTTAGGAAGACACAAATCAAAACCACAATGTGATGCCACTTAATGCATACTAGAAGGACTAAAATAAAAAATACAGGAAATAACAAGTGTTGGCAAGGATGTAGAGAAATTGGAATCCCCATACATTGCTGAAGGGATTGTAAAATGGAGCTGCCACATTGGAAAATAGTTCCCAAGATCCTCAAAAGTTAAACACAGAATTACTATATTACGCAGCAATTCTACTCCTAGGTATATAGCCAAGAGACTGAAAACATAAATGCACAAAAAAACCTTGAACACAAATATTGATAGAAGCATTTTTCATAATAACCAAAGAGTGGAAACAACTCAAATGTCCATCAACTGGTGAATGGATAAAAAAAATGTGATCTATCCATATGATGGAATAGTATTTGGCAATAAAGAGCAATGAAGTTCTGATACATGTGGTCACATGGATGAACCTTGAAAACTATGCCATTTATATGAAATCTCCAGAAGAGGCAAATCCATAGAAACAAAGTAGTTTAGCAGTTTCCAGGGGCTGGGGGCAGAGGGGAATGGGAAGTGACTGCCAATGGGTTTGGGGATTTCTTTTTGGGGTGATGGAAATGTTCTGAAATGAGATCATTGTGACGGTTGCACAACTCTGTGAGTAGGCTAAACACCACTGAATTGTACACCTTAAGAGGGTGAATTTTATGGTATGTGAATGATATCTCAATTAAAAATAAAGTGAAAAGGGTGATCATTTAAAGACAAAAGTGGACAACAACAGTACAGGTACACATAGATCTATGGTAAAATCATAGAGGAGAATTTAAGTATCTGAAGTTGGCTTATAAAGATGGTTGAAGCCTGAAGGCCTGTGCTTAATTCTAGCTTCATGCCCTGTGCCTCTCCTTAGCGTGGCCACTTTGGCCCTCTCCATATTACCGGAACGCTTAGGAAGCTTTCAAGCAGCCATGTCTTTGTAACGTGTGGTGCCTGCCTGGGATGCCCTGTTTCCTTTTCTCCACCTGGTTTAATTCAATTCAGTTAAGATTGGTGGGGTTGATGGGTGATGGGGCATGTGCCAGCTGCTGTGCCAGTACTGGGGGGACAACATGGAGGGGCAAGACAGATGGGTCTGGACCTCAGTGGGTCCCCAGACAGGATGGGGGAAGACAGATGAGTACCTGGCAATGACCAAGCTGGGAGAAGGTTCCTGGGATGTGGGGAGCACTGAGTTCATGGGGAGCACTGAGCTGTGGGAACATACTGGAAGAATCTAACACAGCTGAAGAGGTTGGAGGAGGCTTCCCTGGAAGGGGCCACTTCAGCTGAGGATTTAGCCGGGGTGGGGAAATAGGGGGAATAGTGTTGCCGGCCCAGGGAACAGTAGGGGCAAAGGCCTCAAGACAGGCATGGCAGGTGGGAGGAATGGTGGAAGGTGGATGCTGCTTGGATGTAACCTGGGAGGTGGGAGCGGTGAGCAATGATCCTAGAGGGAAAGTCAGGCTGGTGGTGGGCCATGCCAAAGACTCTAGATTTTTCCAGAGATCAGTTAGACTCCATACTTCACAACATTACAGTTAGCTTTTGTTTCCACTCACTGATCACCCTGACATAGTACATCCCTCTGTTTATTGTCTATCTCCCCTACTAGAAAGGACACAAACTTTGTGTTTTTCATTCGAGTCCCCAACAGCTAGAATAGTATCCAGCTCACATGGGCCCTCAATAAATACATGCTGAATGCATGACTTGACCTGCCTGTCTCCTCTGTGTAACTAAGTTGTTTAAAGTCAGGGACCCTGTTGGATTCATCTTTGTGTCTAAGGCCTAGCACAGAGCTTGGCATACACAACCTGCCTAATAATTATTGAAAGAATGAGTGAATGAATGAGTGAATATCTCCCCCAATGAACTACCAAGCCCTGAAGGGACGGATATTTGTCCCTGGTGCCCAACACATGATCTGACATATCGCACACACACACAGTAAAAGTCTGTTGTACTGAGTGAATCTCCTTGGCAACGTGGAATATGACTCCCGGGGAGGAATGTAGACCCGGCATTGTGGGACGGAGAACATCTTCTTGACCAAAAGGGGGATGTGAAAGGAAATGAAATAAGCTTCAGTGGCAGACAGATCCCAAAAGGAGCCGAGAGGTCACTCTGGTGGGCACTCTTACGCACACTTTAGACAACCCTTTTTAGGTTCCAAAGAATTGGGGCAGCTGGTGGTGGATACCTGAAACTATCAACCTACAACCCAGAACCCATGAATCTCGAAGACAGTTGTATAAAAATGTAGCTTATGAGGGGTGACAATGGGATTGGGAAAGCCATAAGGACCACACTCCACTTTGTCTAGTTTATGGATGGATGAGTAGAAAAATAGGGGAAGGAAACAGACAAAGGTACCCAGTGTTCTTTTTTACTTCAATTGCTCTTTTTCACTCTAATTATTATTCTTGTTATTTTTGTGTGTGTGCTAATGAAGGTGTCAGGGATTGATTTAGGTGATGAATGTACAACTATGTAATGGTACTGTAAACAATCGAAAGTACGATTTGTTTTGTATGACTGCGTGGTATGTGAATATATCTCAATAAAATGAAGATAAAAAAAAACAAAAACAAAAACAAAAAAACTAAAGGACAAATGGGGTGGGATGGGGGGATGATTTGGGTGTTCTTTTTTCACTTTTATTTTTTATTCTTGTTCTGGTTCTTTCTGATGTAAGGAAAATGTTCAGAGATAGATTGTGGTGATGAACACATAACTATGTTATCATACTGTGGACAGTGGATTGTATATCATGGATGATTGTATGGTGTGTGAATGTATTTCAATAAAACTGAATTTAATTAAAAAAAAAAAAAAAAAGTCTGTTGTACTAAACGTCTTTCCTTGATAGGGGCCCTGGCTAAAACAAGTGCATCCAGGCTCCAGATTACTGGCATCTAGGCAGGCAGGAAGAGAAGTTGCCCAGATGGCCAATGGCCTTGGGACCTGGGAGTCACAGGCAGTGTGGACAGGATCAGCCTGCATGTGTGGGGTGGCCAGGGAGCCCTGGGGCACCGAAGACCCTGCCCTGGCTCAGCAGTCCCCTAGGCCCCGCCCTCCTCTGGCAACTGGCAGCCAGCTCCACCAATGAGGTGGGGGAGCAGCTGAGGGGTGGTGGTGGTGGTGGGCCAGAACAGATGGTGGGAGACAAGGAAACCCCTATGTTCTCCTCCATCTGTTACATTTAATTGACTTCCTGCAGAAAGTAAAAAAACAACAACACCAACACAAAAAAGCAAACAAAAAAGAAACCAGTTGCAAGGATGAAATTGCTAATTAAAATGCCTTCTGATTAGATAGACAAATATTTACCAATTATGCCTGACCCTGCCTGTCCCTCTTATGTCTGCAAACTCCCCCATCAGCAACATGGCCACATAACACTCAGCTGGTGGCTCTTCCGCCAATCACTCTCCTGGGACTCAGACTGGCTGCAGGCGAAACAGTGTAGGAGAGAGGCAAATACTGGCAAGTAGTCGTTCAACAAACACTCCAGAAGCCTAGTGCATGTTCAGGCTCAATGCTGGGCCCCAGAAGCCAGAGTGGGATTTCCATGGACAGTTCTTCCATGGAACTTTGATAAGAGCCCCTGGGAGAATGGGGGATCCACCTGCCAAGCTGGGACCCCTGGGGTAAGGCTGTGTTTGCCCAGAAGAAAGGGAAGCTTTTTTCTTTGCACCACAGACCATTTGCTTGCCAAGCTGGGTCCGTGGGACTGTGCCTTTTTGTAACTCACACGTAATGAGCTAGTGGCAGCCTTACAGAGTTGAATGCAGTTCAGTTCCTTATCCTCAAGGATTTGTGGGACAGTACAGGAGAAAAGCTTGCCTACGACGAGTAAACATTCATTTAACAAACATTTATGAAGCACCTAATATTTGCCAAGCATTGCGTTAGGTGGTGGGGAATGGGGTGGGAGGAAATGAGTATGATATATTTCTACCCCCAGGAGTAAAGTCTACTTGGAAGAGATGGATATCCTTTTTTCCATCCCTTCCTACATTCCCAATAATCTGTAGAAATCTCTTAGCTGGGAAGTAAGAATGACAGCTCTGGAGTCACACTGCCTGTAGGCAAGTCCCAGCTCTACCACATACTGGCTATTTAACCCTGGGCAAGTGATTGCACCTCTCTGCGCCCCAGCTTTCCTCTCTGCAAATTGGAGATAAAAATGGTAACAGCATCTCAGAGTTATGATAATGATTAAATGAGCCAATGCAGGTAACATGCCTGACACATAGTGAGGGCTCACTAAGGGCTAGCTATTGTAATTCTTTTTTGAGCACCAAATGTGTGCCAGGCGGCCCTGTCTCTGGAGGACACACAGCTGTACCAGTCCTGCTCCCTCTCGCTTCAGAACTTACAGCCTGGACCACACAGAGAGATATCTACCAATGTACCAAGGTTCATACACTCAGAGCAGCACCAAAAGAAAGTTGCGATGGCAGGGTATGGTTCTAGAGTGAGTCTTAGTTTAGAAGTCAGAAGAGTTGGAGTTGTCCAGTCCAGACTGGGGAAATGGAATGAGTACCTGGTAAAGCAGTGAGTTCTCTGTCACTGGAGGTATGTAAGCCAGAGTATCAGGCTGCCACAGAGAGGACCCCAGCTGTAGGAGAAAGGCAGGTCAATTGCATCAGGCAGACACTGGTTTTGGGTGTGGTGACCCCTTACTGGGACAGTGGGACAAGTTTCCCAGGATCAGTTGGACAGGGCTGTGGAAACCCGGCCCTAGGCAATGTTCTGGGAATCCATTCCCCCAGCAAAGGGACAGCCAGACTTTCTACCACACACATCCATTCCCTGGGACAAAGTGTTGAATGGCAGGTCTGCAGACCCAGGCAGGAAAGAGGCAACCTTCAGCCCCTTGTAGAAGGTTAGAGTTGGGATGGCTCAGCCTTGAAGGGGTGACTTGGGGACCCAGTCTGCTTGGGTGACCGCTGCTCACATACTTTCCCCTCTCTGGGCCTCAGCTTCCCCATCAGTAACATGGGAAGAGAGAGGATCAGATAATGTCAATATTTGCCCCCCAAATTACAGAGATCAAGTATGGAAGGTCACTGCATGCCAGGCACTGGGCTAAGCTAGTTGCAGTCAGCCTCCCATCTAAGTCTCATGCCCACTTTTCAGATGAGGAACCTGAGGCTCTCAGAAGCGAAGTAAGCTGTCCAAGTTCACCCAGGGTGGAAATGACAGAGCTAGGGCTTAAACCCAGGTCAGGTTGACACTGAACCCTTGGAACCAGTCACCTGTCCCTCCTGCTGACCAGTCTTGCTGGGCTCCCCAAGATGACCCCCCCCCACCCCATCCACAGAACACCCCTTCATGCCCCACAGCCCCTCCTGGGCTCATGCCACGAAAGCCCCATGCAGAGCCTTCTGCTCTAGAGGGATATATATATATTATCTAAATTTGATAAGACAACTTAATTTCACTCCGTGTCTGTTACCGGCGATAAAACCAGGAGACTTTTATGACCCAGCGTCCTCGGCAAGATTGTCAGGAACTTATTATACAAGGTCTAACTGGATTTCTCTCTGCAGATGGCTGGGAGCCATGGGCTGGAACGCAATTCAGCAACACATTTTGGGGGAATAAATGCAAAATGCTTGTTTCATAGACTTAGATAAGGCAGCAGGCCTCCGAGCTCCCCAAGAAGTGGATCTGCCTTTCCCAGGCCCTGAAGGGCGATTTGGGGGAGGATTTGCCCTGTTGGGGAAGGAGGGGATGAGGGTCTCTCTCCCTCCTTATTGCTTGATCCTCCTTGCCCTGGGGAAGGAGTGTGGAGGTGCCCTAGACCTGGGGTTCAGCAACAGCAGATCCTCGAGAGCCAGAGTGGAGGTGCAGCTGAGGGAGGGCTGGAGGCAGGATGAGGCGTTGGGGTGGGACCAGGGCTGTGAGGACTGTGCATGCTAAAAGAGGGGTGAGGGATAAGGGGAAAGATGGAGATTTGGGCAGGTTTTCACTTGCTGCCCAGGATCCATCCAATACTCATTCGTCACTGCCCTGAAACGCCTGGCTTCTTCCCAAATCCCTCCACCCCACCCCACCCCAAATGCTGGTAGGCTGCAGAGTTCTGGGACAGGCACACATCTAGGCATTCTAGATTTAGATGACCCTCATACTTGAGCTTACTTTCACCCCAAGATTTGGGGGTTCACTCTTATGGTCACCTGAAATTCAGAGTTCACCTCAGATTCTGATATCACCCAGGCTTGGGCTCCCAAACAAACTTGGGGTTCATCTCAATCTTGATAACCCCAAATGTGGATCTGTAGACAATCAATCTTGTAGCTTCATAGTCAGAGCCAGCCCCAAATTCAGAGTTCACTCTAGCGCAGATGTCCTCCAAATTTGGGCTTATACACAGATTGGGCACAACTCCAGATTCAGACATCTCCCCCAAATAGACTCCAACTCCTAGCTCTGTCACCCTGAGCTTGGGCTACCACCTAGGCCTAGGGGACACCCTCAGATCAGGCATTCCCCCAAATAAGCTCATGCCTGGTGTTTTGGTTTGCTAAAGCTGCTGGAATACAATATACCAGAAATGGGTTAGCTTTTCCAATGGGGATTTATTAACTTACAATTTACAGTTCTTAGGCCATGAAAATGTCCAACTCAAGGCATCAACAGGGATGATAACTGGACTCCGAAGACAGGCTGCTGGCATCCGGGAAGGCACATGGCTGGCATCTTCTGGTCCTTTGCTCCCAGGTTTCGTTGCTTTCAGCTTCTGGCTTCAGCGGCTCCGTCTCTCAGCTTCCGTGAGTCCTCTCTTAGCTTCTCCAGGGCTTTTCTCTATGAACTTTTCTCAGTTTCATCTCTTGGCTTTTGCATGTGTTTTATCCGCTCATAAAGGACTCCAGTGAGATGATTAAGACCCACCTTGAATGAGGTGGGTCACATCTCAAGTGAAATAACCTAAACAAAAGGTCCCTCCCACAGTAGGTCTGCATCCACAGGAATGGATTAAAAGAAGATGGCCTTTCCTGGGGTACATAACAGCTTCAACCCACCACACCCAGTCTTGGGGTCACTGAAGGCTCTGCTCTCTCAACTGGGTTCCCACCCAGATGCAGGGAAGCTGCTTCACTGGCACCAACCTGGGAAGTGCCTTTGCCCATCCACCAAGCCCTGCCTGCTAAGCCAGGGGGGCAGCCGAGACATTTTCATCTATTACCCTGTTCCCTGATGCCTCATGGATCTTCTTCTCTGGGTCTCAGTCAGGATGTCATTAAGGGAAGCCTTGTGTCATCTTTTCAGCCTTCTGCTGCCTCTTCTTCCACATGGGCCCTACGCCTCTCAGTTTTGGGAGGGAAGAGGGCAATAATTACCAAGCACCCTCTGTGTGCCAGGGCCTGACATGTAGTGGGCTCATCGATTTTAGTATACCCATTCTGCAGATGGGGAAACAGAGGCTCAGAGAGGTTTAGTCACTTGTCCAAAGGCACACAGACCAGAAGGGTGGGAGCTTTGCCTCTGCCAGGATCCTGCCCCAGGATTTGAAAGTGAGCCTGGGAGTGTCCTCAGGCTGTGGGGTAGAGGGGCTGTCACCTGTGTGGGAGGCTGGGACGGGATGCTGTCGCAGAGCCTTGGCTTGTATTGTTTCCACACTGGCAAAACGAATTATATCCAGCAGAGAGGACGATTGGTGGCAGTGGTGGGGCCGTGGGAGTGGATGTCACGGTGCTGAGATCAAGGGCACAGGCTGCCAGGGCCAGTCACTGCAGGGCGGGGGTGGGGGAACAGGAGCTGGCCTTTGTGAGGAGACAGTGATGGATGGGCTGAGTCCCAGCCACGGGGTGCTGAAGGGCAGACTGAGACCCAGTTCCTGCAGTGGGTGGAGGAAGGTGGGAAATCACAGCCACCCTGGGTAAACCAGAGAGGTGGGGTGGGGGTGGGGGTGAGGGGGCTGCTGTACCTTGGGTGGAGGCCCAGGAAGTCCATGCGGCCTCTGGAATACTAATGACCTTGGGCTGGTCCTGCTGGACAAAGCAGGCAGGCTGCAGCCAGCCAGTCTCCCCATCCGCAACTCCGCAGTTTCCTGGAGGGGGGGCTGGGACCAGGATGTGGGAAGGAGGTCTGGACCAGGGGCTGGGGCTGAACAAGAGCCTGGATGCAGCGGGGAGAACACAGAGGCTGGAATCAGGCACTGCCATTTCCCAGCTGTGTGATCACGGGCAAATCATTTCACCTCTCTGAGTCTAAGATGGAAAGGGGGCAATGAATCCGACCTGCAGGGCTGGGAGAAAGCTGGAAGGTACACAGCAAGCGCTCACCCAGGGAATGAGGCTTTATATTACAAAGGGGTTGCCAAGCTCTCACTCTAACAAGCAGACCCTGAAAACTGCCTCCAAGGGTGGGGAGAGCCAAAACCCAAATCCCATGGCTGAGAGTGATTTTATTTTATTTTTTTAAAAAGAAACAACTAATATAATTCTCAATGGATTTTTCTTCTTGACTCTAAAAAAAAAGAAAAAACCCAACTAATATCTTCATTTCCATCCCACCTTTTAAGTTAATTTGTGGAAAATTAAAACAGGGAACTCACAGAGGCTGGCATTTTAATTGGATCTTGTCTGGCATCCTCTCTAGGATTCCCTGATTAGCTTCCTCCATTAAATCCTCCGTGCTCGGTTTAGCCTGGTTCCTGCCTTCGGGAGGCCTGGGGTGGGCAAGGCTACTGGATCCCCGGCGTCTTCCCATGCAGGGAGAGGTCTGTAGCATGCCTCCCACCCCCACCCCGCACCGCCCTGGAGGTTTTGGGGTCAGAAGAGTTTTGGCTCTGCCACCCCCTGGATGTGATCTGTGACTCCCCTGTGACTGATTTCTCTTCTGGAAAACGGGGATTCACCTGAAGTTTAAATGACTTCACCTTGGACCTAGCCCCTGGCACATACAGAGGGTCAAAACATGTTTCCTTTCTCAGCCCACCTCTAAGATCTTGGGATAGGGGCTTCCCCAGAGCAGAGAGAAGGGCTGCCCCACCCTGCTCCCGGGGAGGGGTGGTGGCGCCCTGTCAGAGCTCTCTCGCATTCATCCGCGTCCAGCCTCTGGGTAAGAAGCTTGTAAATTGTTTTCCCCACTTACAGGGACTTGGGAAATAACAATGTTTCCTGAGCACTTACTTCCTGTCAGGCGTGTTACCTGTAGAAGCTTATTTTATTCTCTTGTCAACCATCTTGTGGATGGGTTTCATCGTCCCCATTTTATGGATGAAGAAACCGAGGCTCAGAGAGGTTAAGTAACTTGTCCAAGGCCACACAGCTAGTATAAATGGCAGAGCCAGGATGAGAACTCAGGCAGCCTTGGCCCCCGAAGCCCCTCAACCTAGCCTCAGTTTCTGGGCCTCGGGTTAAAGCATGTTTTCCCGGGGTCCTGGGTTCCCCGCGATTCATTCCGGCCTTTTGACAGTGGCCACTGACCACCATCTCCAACTAGGGAGGGCGGGAAAAGGACCAGCGGCGCCCGCATCGCCTTCCCCGCATCCCCACCCCAGCCCCAGATGGGCCCGAGGCGAGGCTCCCCCCTCTGCCCCGCAGGGGGCCGCAATCAGCGCTAATCAGCGCGCTAATTACCCAGCCCGTGGGGAGGTGAGCCCCGCCGCGGTGGAGGAGCAGGGCCGGGGGTTCCAGCCCAGGCCGGCGCCGTGGGAGGCCGGCGCGGTGGGAGGCCCGCGCCGTGCTCTTCCTTTCTTCCTTTCTGGGCTTCTGTTTCCCTGGCTACACAGAGGGCTGAGGAACAGCAATAGGGCCCCTCTAAGTCTGAAGCGAAAGGGAAAGCACCTCAGTGCCTACCCCAAGGAAAACTGGGGGTTCTCCTAGCCCAGGATTGGAGGCGTGGGCGCAGCCTGGCTGCCTGTCTTGGAACCTGGCCCTGCCCTTAGCTGCTGGAGCAGCGAATTTAGTTTAGTTTCATTAAACTAAGTTTAACTCTTCATTCCCTCATTCCTTCAATGGGGATAAGGTCAAACTACTGATTTCCACTGAAAATCGTTGTCCTAAGGGTTCAGCGCGGTCTCGCACAAGGTAAGGACACAGTGACTATCTGGCAGGATTAGGGAGGCTCCTGCTTCCCGATCCCAGATCCCATTTGATTCACAGACGCGGACTCGCTGAGGGCAACGCTATCCCAGATGAGGAAGCAGCGACCCCGAGAGCAGAAACTGCTTACTTCTCCAGCCAGCGCTGGGACAGACAGACGCTGCGCCTGCCTCCAGGGGCTCACGCTCCAGTCCCTCGCGTTCCAGTGCCCCGACTCCCCCTGTGTGTGTGAGCATGTGGGAGCCACCTCCCTACCACCACCTAGTTGGGGAGGACCCCAACTAATGGAAGTCCTTGGGGTTCAGGTGCCTAATGATCCCCCTTTTCCTCATAAACATCTTATGTAAATTTTTTCCATATTTACACTGAAAGCTATCAAACTATCTAATTTAATTTCTGTATGAAAATAAATAGCTAAAGTGGCCCTGGGTACTGGCATAAATGCATGAGGCAGAACAGGTTCGGATTGCTGGGGGGCAGGCCTGACTGCAACACACACTCAATAAGTACATATTTACTGGGCCCTGTGCCCCCCCACCCCACCCCCAGAAGACGTGGGAGTCTGCTGTCTCAGCCAGAAGGAGCGGAAAGCGATTGGGGCCATGGTGGCAATGTGGAGAGGAGGAGAGGGAGTGGAGGGAAAATATGCTGGGTAATTAATTATCCGTCTTTGTACATCCATAACTTTTTATTAAACAAATATGCAAATGCTGACTAACTGGCTGCCTTCGCCGGGGTCTGCCTTCCCTGAGGTGTGCCCAGGTGATGACTGCTAATCTGTGGCTCGTCCCAGGGGCAGGAAGCCTGCTCCTAAGGTGGGCCAGGCTGGGCCTGCTCTCCTTCCCTTGCTATGGCTCCCATGTCCACTGGGCTCAGCAGCATTGCCCCGGTTTGCTTATGCAAGGTCAGTGGATTGCACTTAGTTAATATCACTCCTCACCATTCCCATCTCCCCACCTGCACTTGTCCTGGCTTCTGTCCGCTTCTCTGGCCTCATTTCCTGTCCATCTCCCCCTTGCCCGGGACGCCTTAGCAGTACTGGCCTCCAGCCAAGCTTGGCTGGACCTTTGCAGCAGCGGTTTCCTCCGCCTGGAATGCTCTTCCCGCAGGTGTTCCCATGGCCGGCTCGTGCTTGCCATCCAGGTTTAAGGTCAAGTCTGCCTTCCCCAAACACCCGGTTGGAAGTGTCCCGTTTGCTATACATTGCCCTGCTTTGTAATTATTGTTATTATTATTATGTTTAATTTTTCTCTCCCACTAGAATGTAATTTCCACTAGTGAACAGCCTTGTCTGTCTTATTTATTGCTGTATCCCCAGTGCCTAGAACAGTACCTGTAATTGGCCTTATAAGAATACATTGCCTGAATGAATGACAGGAAGGGAGGAATGGAGAGCCACCTCCCTCCTTTCCTTGTCCCCAGTCACCCCCTTCCATTCTTCACATCATTCAGGAGAGTCTTTCTAGAACATTAATCTTACTGTGGACAACCTTCCATGGCTCCCTAGGCTTTGGAATAAAATCCAAGTTCCTTCACCTGCCCCCATTTATGTCTTGGCCTCTGTTTACCTCTCCAGCTCCATCTCTCTCCACCCCAGCTCCCTTCCGCCAACACACACATTGGCTTTCACATCCAGCACCAGTCCTGCACATGAGCCTCCATACGAGTTGTTCCAGCTGCCAGATTCTCTTCCATATCCCTCTTTGCTTAGCCAATTCCACCTTGTCTTTTGCTTCTCAGATCAGGCAGCGCCTCCTCCAGGAAGCCTTCCTGCCTGTCTGCTTTACCTTCCTCTGGTGTGGCACTTTTCACTGTGCCTTCTTTTCTGCTTCCCTCACTGGAGGGTGAGCTCCAGGAGGGCAGGGCTAGTGTCTAGTTTCTCATCATTCAGGCAGCAAGCATGGAGCTGGGATATGAACCAGATTCTGGATTAAGAACACAGATTCTGGAGCCAGCCAGCCTGGGTGCCTATCCCAGCTCCATGGTTACTGGCTGGGGTAGGGAGCCTCTAAAATGACTCCAATATTGGAATATCTGGTTGTCACACCCTTGTGTGATCCTCTTAAGTCCTGGACTTAGTGATTCACTTCTAACAAATACAATATGGCAAAAGTGATGGGACATCACTTCTGAGATTAGGTAAGAAAAAAGTCTGTGGCTTCCATTGGGCACTCTCTCTTGCTTGCTCTCTCGGAGAGAAGCCAGCTGCTGCCTAGCGAGCGGGCCCTATAGAGATGCCCACAGGGCAGAGAGCTGACATGTCCAGCCAACAAGCAGGGGGGCAAGCTGGGAAGTGAATCCTCTCAGGCAAGCCTTGAGGTAAACACGGCCCTGGCTGACACCTGGGCTCCAGCCTTGTGAGAGACCCCAAGGCACCAGCTAAGCCTAGACTCCTGACCCGCGAAATGATGATGTAATAAACACTGTCTTAAGTCGCTAAGTTTTGGGGGAACTTTGTTAGACAGTGGTAGATAATTCAACACTGGCTGAGTGACTGTGGGCAGGTTACTTGACCTTCCTATGCCTCAATTTCTATATCTGTGAAATGGGATAAGAATCGTGCCTACCTTTTGGGGTCCTTGTGAGGGTTCAGTGAGTTAGTACCTGTAAGACACCTGGAACAGTACCTGGCTTAGAGTAAGTGCTGGGACAGCATACCTGTTACTATATCCTCAGCACCTAGGATGTGCTGAAGAAATGTTGAGTAGATGTGAGCATCATGAGAAAATAGTTACTCTTCATTGTTCAGGCATAAAGTTCCAGCTTCTCAGGATGGCATCCAAGGCCTTTATGAGCCCCCTTCCCCCAAGCGCCTGCCAGTTCATGGCTGTGCGCTGGCCAGTGTGTTCAGCCTACCACGTGTGCTATCTTATTTCACCCTTACAACTTGGTGAGGTAGGGACTGTTTGACAAACGTGGAGACCGGGTTCAGAGAGGCTAAGCAACGTGCCCAAGGTCACACAGCCAGCACAAGATTAAGGGGGGATTAGAATTCAAGAATATCCAGCTTCTGGTCTGGCTTAATCCGTTTGGCCTCAGTGCCTCCCACTGGCCTGGCAAAACATACATGGTCATCGAATGACTGCCTGCCTGCTTTGGTGCGTTCTGTTCCTTCCTTCCCACCTCCCATCTGTTAGGTAGAAAAGCAACAAATAAGCTCTCCCCTGGCTTTGGAGAGCAGTGCTTAACCAGAGCACTGACCCACCAGTGGGGGCCAGGGGCAGGAGCCCAGCAACCCTGCTCAGTGGCCTGCTTTAATGGAGGAGGAGGCGGCAGCAGCGGAAGCCAGCAGGGAGAGCTGCCCATTAGCCGTAATTAGCAGCCCGTCTGGAAAAGAGCTTGGGCTGAAATTAAGATGCTGTCAGTGGGTCCCAGCTGGGTCGTAGCAGAGTGGCAGCTGTAACATTTCCAGAGCCTGAGCTTGAAAGGCCCAGCTGGGAAGGCCTCCGCCTGCCTCCACCAGGACCCAGTGGCCCCTGGGAGGGAGCCAGACCCCCTCCCACCCAGACAGTGATTACTGAGACCCCCTCATGCATGCAGAGTTCTTGCAAGCCCCCACCCCTTGGTTCCCTTCAGGGGTCTCCCACAGTGCTGGGAGATGGCACTTCTATACCCACCCTGCAGAGGAAGAAACAGAGGCCTTGTGAGTTGTAATGGCACATCCAAGGCCACATAGCTGAGAAGTGGCAGAGCTGGGGGCCCCTTGAGTCAGTGCCCTGAGCCCAAAGAGAGGTGGTGGGAGAAAGAGAGACCCAGACAGAGCCCAAGTAGGGCTTGGGGACCCTAGGAGGACAGGGCCTGGGCTCCAAGTCACCATCACTGACTCCAAATCCCCTCCCCGCAAGGGCAGGGCAGAGGCCAAGCAGTAGAGGGGGACCGGGTGTGTGTGTGGTTTGGGGGGGGGGGGCGGGTTGGAAGAAGAAGGGCGGGAAAGCCAAGTGTCAGCCTGCCTCCCAAATCTCTACTTCCTCCCTTAGGTGCCAAGAATAAACCAGGATTTAAAACCAAATGGAAAAAAAATCACAAAAAAACTAAAGCTACCTCCCCAGAAATCAGTGGCAGGGATTTGTGGAGCAGATGTGCAGAGGGGAAGCCCGGCTGAACTGCGGGTGGGGTGGCATGGGGGGGTGGCGTGAGGGGGCGCTGGGGTGGTGTGGGGGTGACGGGCTGGCATGCCAGGGTGGGGGAGCTGGGCTGGGAGGTGCCCAGGGCCAGGGGTTGTTGATGTTGTTACTCATAATAGTAACACTCAGTGCTTTATAGAAACTAACTCTTTAATCCTTGCGATTAACCCCATAGGGGTCCTTGTTTTAGAGTTGAAGAAATAGGTAGAGAGGAAACCTATCGGTCTCCAGAACCTCGTGTGTCTGGGCCAGACTGGACTGAAATGGGGGGGAAGGGCTCAAAGGCCCCGCCAGCTCTGAGGGAACCCCTGATTTTCACCTCAGAGAATGACAGATTTTGTCCTATGAATAAGTTTTGAAAGGGGAGGGGGAGGTCAAGGGGTAATGGCTTCGGGGGAGGAAGCAGTTCCGGGAGAGGAGGCTTGGGCCTCACATGGGACTAAGGCTGCCTGATCCCAGACCCGGAACTAGAGGGAATTTCCCCCGATTCTGGGGCATCTTTCCTCCTCCTAGACCCAGACCAGGGGTTGGCAAACTACTGCCTTGTTTCTGTAAATAAAGTTTTGCTGGAACACAGCCATGCCCGTCGAAGTATGTATGGTCTGTGGCTGCTTTCACACCACAACGGCAGAGTTGAGCAGTTGCCCGAGAGTGTGCAGCCTGCCAAGCTGAAAATGTTTACTATCTAGTCCTTTCCAGAAAAAGTTTGCTGATTCCTGTCCTAGATAAAGTAATCACCCTCTTCAGATTTCAGATTCTAGAATATCAGAGCTGAAAGCTTCAATAGAGAATATTCTGTCCAACTGAAGCACAGAGAAGGGAGGGGACTCTCCCAAGGATGCCCAGCAAATAGTGAAAGAACCATGGTGAGAACCCAAGGCTCCTGAGCTGGACCGTGCAGTGGCCAGGCAGGTCAGCTCTCAGAAGCCCCTGAGTTACCATCAAGCCCAGAGCTCTCAAAGTGTGGCCAGCAAGCCCCTGGCGGTCCATGTAGAGAAACAAATAACCATGAGTTTTCGTCTGCTGGAAAGGGGGTTCCTCAGTTTTCTGTCATCCGCCTGGTTATGTCAAAGAGGAAGGGTCAGTTTGGTGCTAGTGTGCCTTTGACACTTCTCTGACATTTAGTAATATTCCTTTGTAACAAAGAGAGGGCAAGAATCAGGACGAAGCCTTCAGCAGATGTCATCAGGCCTGGCATTAATATCACAGCTCTTAGGGGGTTTACATCACCATATATGTCTTGGATTCTGTTTTTTTTTTCCACTTAACGTAGTCATAGAAGTTTTGCTTTTAAAATGAAATTGTTTAAGTATAAAAAAGAGGATTGTTTGAAGAAACACATAAAGTAAATAATCGCCCAGGCAGTACTTGGATATGGCAGAAATCATGGGGATAGTATTTGAATGGCTGAAACGGGGAAAACGCTGACTGATTAGAGCAGAAAAGGATCCCAAAGCAAGGGTCGGGCTGCCATGCGTGGTGATGCGGGCTGAGCATTGCACAAGGCTGCCAGGCCTCGCCCAGGTGCAGGAGTGTCATACTAAGTCATGGGAAGGTGCAACACGGGCCAGGAGAGTCCACGGTCTGGCCTTCATCTCTGGCTTCTGACTTGAGACACAAATCCCCTGGGACTGGGACATCTTGGAAATAGCTTGGAGACTTGGCTGGTGGAGGTCAGAGGTTGCTCCTTGTGCCATCTGGTCACCCCTGCCTGCAGAGAGGCTGCTCTCATCCCGAGCTGCCACATGCCAATGCTGCACTCGGTGCCAGAGAGGCTGTGAACTTCCATCAATGGGAGCCAGGCTCTGGGGTCTGGGTGGCCTGGGTTTGGGTGCTGACTCTATCGCTTCCTCACTGTGTGAACTTGGGTGACTTTCTTCATCTCTCTGAACCTTAGTTTCCTTAGTTGTGAAAAGGGGCTCATTTGTGATGGGATCCCACTTCTAGGGTTGTCCTGAGGGTGCAGATCATATGGCACAGAGGAGCAGGTGGCACACAATGAGTGTCGAATAAATGGCAGGTAGATTGAGCCTTCCCCATCCTGGGGGTGGGGGCACCGAGTGGTCATCTCTGCCAGAGGTCATGGGCAGGTGGCTGGCTGCAGAGGGGCTGGGCTGACTCCATAGCCTGGGCCCTGTCGCCCCCTCCCTCCTGTCCTGCTGGACTGCCGGCCAACCTGCTGCCAGGCAGAGCTGCTGACAGCTGGCTCCCCAGTCACCAGGCAGCTACTGACGTTTTTATGGGCAAATCACAGGTAATGAGCTTTCCCTCCAGGACCTGGGGACATTCTAGAAAATTGTATTCAAGTTGGAGAGTGGAAGTGGGGAGAGCAGGGCCTGGAGGTGAGAGGCTCTCCTGGCCTCTGCCCACCTCCATGGCCACTCCATCCCTACTGCACAGGGGAGAATCAGGTGAAGCCATCA
Source organism: Choloepus didactylus (assembly GCF_015220235.1). Taxonomy (NCBI): domain Eukaryota; kingdom Metazoa; phylum Chordata; class Mammalia; order Pilosa; family Megalonychidae; genus Choloepus; species Choloepus didactylus. The sequence continues at coordinate 49,710,369 of NC_051325.1, forward strand.
AGCTCACATGGGGGCCCAGAACTGCTGAGGCTGGGGCAGGAAGCAAGATTTCCTTTCTATCTTGTGCTGAGCTCAGTGGTCTTGGAGGCTGATGGCCTGGAATTATAAATGGGCACTAACTGTACTCCAGGTCATCCCCCCCTTTCCCTCCCTCCCTCCCTCCTTCCTTCCTTCCTCCCCCCCTCCCTCACCCTTCCTCCCCCCCTCCCTCACCCTTCCTCCCTTCGTTCCATGGCTCCATCCAACCATCCACCCACCCATCCATTCATCTATCCATCCATCCACTCATTCATCCAACAGGTATTTATTGAGCACTAACCTTAGCCAGGCACTGTGTAAGGTTCTGAGCATAGGCTGATGAACAGACAGTGGAAGTTCCTGTCCTTTTCATGAGCATTCACTTACTCATTCATCAATTCAGCACATGTTTATCGAACTCCTATTATGTGCCAGCACCATGGCTAGTAGAGATACAGCGATGCTCAAAAAGAGACCCTATGCTCAGGAGCACCAGTGAGGATGCCAACCCAGGCCTTTGGGGATGGACACTGATGGGCACTCCTGAGGACACAGGTGGTGGGCCCCCAAGGAGTGCCCCAAAGGCATCACTGATGAGCAGAGATGGTGCCTTCAAGGTCTTGATGCTAAGCGTTGGTGTGCCCCTAGGACATTGGTAAGGGACACTGATGATCTCCTCTTGGCAGCAGGGTGGGCACCCTTGGTGTCCTCCAAAGACACTGGGGTCCGCTCTGAAATCACAGATGGGCATCTTTGAAGGGCACTGGGAGGGGCCTTTCCTTGCTCCCATGGGGATCTGAGCTCACGCTCCCCATTCTGTCTCCCTTCCCCCACCCAATTAAAACTCCTGCCAGCAGACAGGGCTCGGGTGACCCCGAGGCCGCAATGCTGAGTGACGGTGGTGGCCGTGCTCTTGCCCCCCCGCCCCTGCAGGGCTGGCTCCCCAGTTGGAGGCCGATTGATCCCCTTGTCTGGGAGTTTCTCTGCAGCTAGAATGTCATTTTCCACAGGAAAAAAAAACCTCTTTCTTGCAATTACTGAGAATTACTTACGAAGAGAGAGAGTACACATGTATTGATTACCACCCCTGAGAAGTTCAGGCATCATTTAGAGGAGATTAACCTAACTTTCTTTCGCCTTTTGGGAAGTTTGGACTCTGACTTATTTAAGGAGATTAATCAGCTCCTCAGAGGGCCTGACAGCCTTCCCACCTCTTTTATCTCTTTTTGGAGTAGCTGGGACAATGTCATTTCCACCCTGCCTTGAAATATCTCTTTCCTCACTCCCTCCCACGCTGCCCAGATTTCCACCATTGTTGCCAGTGTGTTCGGCTCCGTGGGATCCTTGCAGTCTCCTCTTCTGAGGAAGGGGCACCTCTGGCTGCCATTAGCTTTGTGGGACGGCCCTGTGGCCTGGACCTCGGACAGGGCACAACCTCAGAGAGGGCTGGGCCACTCCAGGCAGGTCTCCCTGGCTCTCCGCTGCTGTCACGCAGGAGAGATCCAACCGTTCCATTCACTAAAGGCAGGGCTTCCAGAGCTTTTCTGTGAGGCTTGCACGCCCCTCTGCAGATGTCAGTCCCACCCATCCACTCCTCCGATTTTCCAGGTGCAGCTCAGGCCCTCCTCCTCCCTTACAGAGTGGTCCCAGACTGCACCATCACTGGGAACACTGGTCCCTGTGTTCAGAGAGGCAGAGGGGAGGGAAAGTGGGTGGAGAGAAAGAAAGCTAGAGAGAGGAAGGGGAGGGGAAGGAAAAGAAGAGAAGGGAAAAGGCAGTGAGAGATGCAGGGGAGAATTCAGCATCTGCCTGACTCCACGTCACATCTTGCATGCTTGCACGGAGGTGGGAAGAGGGAGGAATCTAGAGCCAGACAGACTTGGGTTCAAATCTCAGCTCCAGCACTTCCTGGCTGTGTGACCTTGGGCAGGTCACTTCACCTCTCTGAGCTTCAGGTCCCTCATCATTCAAGCAAGGTAATAATAGTTTCTTTCTCCCAAGGTTGCTATGATTGTCAAATGAGCTCCTGAATGCCTGAAAACAGGCTCTGGTGCTTAGTAGGTGCCTAACTGATGGCAGGTGGATATTGCCAGGCCCCCAGCTGATGGAGGGACTCCCAGGAGGTGCTCTGTGAAGACTAGCTGCAAGGTCTGCAACTTTGTCTCTGTCTTAGGGACCTCCATTCCTCCTCCCTGTCCCCCTGTCCTCAGGAAAGTGCAGACGGGGGCTGCCAGTGTGGCCTGGGCCTCTGGGAGACAAGGTGGAGATTCTCAGCTCTTGTAGTCTGGCTGGGAAGCTTCTCCCTTTCAGAACATTGCAGGCCCTCTCTGCCCCCTCTTCTCTCCTCTTCCAGGGAAAAAGTTGGAAGTCAAATGGGTCCCGAGGTGGAATATTTTCCAAATGTCAGTGCAATCTGTGGTACATTACAGCTAAATGTGATCATTTCGGCACCGGGCTCTGAATGTCAGCACACTGGCCGTGATGGAGTGACAAACAGCAGGTTGACAGGTGGGGCCGTCACCCCCCTCTCCTGGGAAATCAGCCTGGGCCATCTCTGGGTTCAGCAGGCAGGGATTGCTGAGGGCCAGCAGGAGGTCCGGGTGTTTTGCATGGGCACACGTAGGTGTACATGTGCCCCAGTGTTTCTGTGCCCATACACCCCCTCAGGGTAACTGGGTGCCGTGCATACATGCTCAGTCACCCTGGGAGCGTGCTCACACAAGCACAGATTGGAATCAGTGTGTGACTGTAAGTGTGTCCTTCATCTCAAGTTGTCACTGCATGTTTGTGAGTTTACACACAATAGTACACCTCCTGCAAGTGTGCACACACATTGCGCTGACTGGCTATGAGACTGTGTATCTGTGTAGATCTGTGCACCACCTCATGATGCCTGGGAGTCTGTTGTGCACACTATCCTCCTGGACCTATCTGTGTAGTTGTGTGCATGCTCGATTGGGTGTAGTTCTGTGAGTGTGAGTGTGCTTGTGTGTTTATGCGGTTGTGCGTGTGTGTGTGTGCATGTCTGGGTTTGTAAATCCCACCCCAACTATAAAGATGGGAGGGGACCCCTGTGTGGGAAAGGGGCTCCCTGCCTCACTGCCCCTGCGGTGGGGGCATTTGGAGGCTGCTGGCTCTGCGGGGCCTGTGATTGGCTGGGTTGGATGGGGATTAAATTGCCTCCAATTACCGGGGAGTGAGTGGTGAGCTGTGAGGCCAGAGGGATGGTGCATGCCAGCTAGGATCTGCCAACCACAACGGGATTAAAAGTCTCTGTGTGCAGGCAAAGACCTTCGTGTGCGTATGTGTGTGTGTGTGCACATGTGTGTGTGTGTGCACATGTGAATGTGTGTGGCTATGTGTTTTGTGCCTTTGTGTGTGGGTATATAGGCCTAGAGCATGTCCATGTGGATGTCTGAATTGTGTGTGTGTGTGTGTGAAAACATTGATGTATCCCTGTGTGTGTGTCGGCAGGGATGTCTGTGTGCCCGTGTGGACATGTCAGCACACATCTGTGTGTCTGGGGATGTGAGTGAGTTGTAATCTGTGTCAGGGCCTGTCTCCACATCTGTAACCTGTGTGATGAGTGTGTGTGTATGTGTACATGATTCTGCGTGGGTGTTCATGTGTGAAGGCTCTGCACGGCTGCCTTCACATATATTGGGGGGTCTCAGGTTTTCTCTGAGTAGAGTCTGCATGTGTGTGTGTGTCTGTGGTTAACTGTGAGGGTCTCTGTAAATCAGTGAGTATATGAGGGAAAGGAGAAATGTATTCCCTACCACACCCCATCCCAGCTGGTGACCAGCGTCCCAAGGCCGCCTCCTTCAGACTACACCACAGCAGCCCTTCCACCAAAGGGCCCCAGGAAGAAGCCTGGCCAGGGGTCTGTGGTGAGAGATGAGGGGTGCAGAGGAGTTTAAGAGCTCCCCTCTGCTCCCCAAAGGCCCACGTCACAGGTGTGGGTGCCTCACCTTCCAATCCACCCGGTGGGCACCAGCCTTCCTCCCACTCGCTGCCCTCCCTGCGCTGCCTGCCCAGCCTCCCGGGCCCTCAGGGCCTGGATTCAGTAGCCCCTCCTCTGGTAGACCTTCAGAAAACCCCGCTCTGACTCCCCTCCCAGGCCCTCTCCTGTCCCAGGGTCTCATCTTCCTCCACACTCTCCTGGCAGGCTGGGCTTCGTCACCTTTCCAAAAGTAAGCCCCTCATCTTCTCCCCATTTTCCCTCCCCTCCCCACCTAGCTCAGTGTCCTGCCCACTAAAGATCTCAGGGACGGATTCCAGGCTTCCAGCCTTTTTCTGGGCTTGGGTGGGACCCCATCTCTACCCCAGACCAAGCCCTTGTCCATGTCCTAACAGCTGTCATTACTTCGCTCTTACTCTCTAAAAAAGCCAGGCCAAGTGCTTCAGTCCCAGTCACTCCCCACTGCTAATAATCCTGTGACGTTGGTACTATTTCCAGCCCCATTTTCCAAAAGGGGGAACTGAGCTTCTGGGAGGGGAAATCCATGGTCCAAGATCATACCTTGAAATTCTTGAACAACCAACCAGGGAGGAATTTTTGGGATCAGTTAGGTTACCTCTCTTACCTGCCCCTTTTCCAGCTAAAACAACTGAGGCCCCAGTGTCTCCTCCCCACTCCCACCCCCCACCCCTAGTCTCCACCCTGCCCCAGGTTCTGGCGCTCCCCAGAGTCCACCCTCGACCCTGATTGCCTCACTCCTCACACTCTCCACACACTCTCCCCGGGGCCTCCCTTGCTCTTACAACTTCAGCAATCCTGTAGATGTGGGCGACCAACAAATCTCTCTTTAGCCTCTGATTCTTTCCTGGGGGAAATTTTCTGAGTTTTCACATCCTGTAGACGTGGCCTGCAGACCCCTGAAACTCAACATGTCCAAAACCAAACCGACCTCCCCTGACCCCAGGTCTGAAGCTTCTCCTGGGTTCCCTGGCTCATTACCAGCTTTGCCGTCCTTGTCACTCAAGCCAGAATCCTTTGACCTTTCTACCTCCATTCCATATCGAATCAATTGCCAACTCCTGCTAAGTCTTCCTCCTAAATATTTCTCAAATCTATTGTTGCTGACCCGGTTGAAACCTCATTCTCTCTCGCAGATTCCTGTGTCAGGCTCCTGCCTCTACCAGAATTAGGCTTAGCTCCTTGGGACAGAAAAGCAAAATATCTCACTTCAGCAAGTGGGAAGTTTCTTTCTTTCTCATGTAAACCAGGTCCAGAGGTAAGTAGTTCAGGGCTGGTGTGATAACTCCATGAGGTTCACAGGAAACTAGTCTCCCTCTAGTTCACTGCCTGGCCATCCCTTTGTCCTTCTGGCCCAAAATGGCTGCTTGACCTCTAGCCATCTCAGCTGTGTGCCAGCAGCAAGAAGAAAGAGGCAGAAAAAAGAGGAAAAAACATGTGCCAGCGGTCTTTTAAGGAGGTTTACCAGATGCTGCCACATGATAATTGTGTTTAGGTCCTACTGGCTGGGACTTAGTCTAGGCAATACCTAGTCATAATAGAGATTGGGAAATGTGGTCCTTGTAACTGATGACCATATGCCCAGTAAAAACTGGGGGTTCTCTGGCTAAAGCAGAAGGTGAGAATGTGATTGAATTCAATCTCCATCACACCTCCTCATGGTCTCCCTGTCTCTCCTCATTCTCTAATTCACCCTGGACCCAGTGTGATCTTTCTGAAATGCAAATCTGATATAAGGTCACTAGATTTAGTAAATAAACATACTGGCTTCCTAGTTAAGTGAATTTTTTCGTATGTCACATGCAATATTTAGGATACACTAATACCAAAAAATTATTTGTTGTTTATCTGAAATTCAAATTATAGGGGCACTTCCTATTTTATCTGGCAACCTCATTTGACACTTTTCATGGTTCCTCATTGTTTATAGGAAAAGGTCCAACCTCTTTGGAAGGGTTTACTGGGTCCTTCACAATCTTTCAACTGACCTGTCCAGGTACAGTGTTTCCTGAATAAGCCCTGTCTGCTGCTGCTGCTGTGTTTGCACACTTCCTTGCCTTTGCTTAAGTTGTTTTCTCTGCCTGGAATGCCCTTCTCCATCTGAAAATCCCCATGTATCCAGAAAGGACCATGGCCTCTGATGAGTCCAAGTCTGCACAGCAAATGAAGGACAAGGTGGGAGTGACCACCCAGGCCCCATGACTCCTAACCCAGTGCTCTCTCTGCCCCTGAGCTGGCTCACGTGGGCTCAGCACCGGAATCTTTCTCTCCTGGGCTGTCATTCTCTGCAAGGCCACATCTGAGCATGGTGCCCCCAGCACACAGGGGGTTAAGCCAGCCTTGGAGTTGGGAGCTGGAGCCCATGGAGTCCTTTCTGACAATAAAGCTAATGAATCCCTCCTTGCTGTTTTTTCTTGCACAATAACATTTAATCATCATTTGCACAGCAGATGAGAAGTTTGCGGCAGATGCAATTCTGCGTGAGTGGCGATTTCTGTGTGTGGGCACCATTCCTGCTGTCCCCAGCGCACCTGACAATCCAGGGCTAGGGCAGGCTGCCCCCCCAGAGGGGGCGTGTTTGCATCCACGTGCTAGGGCTCTGACTCCGCACACGTGCGGGAGACGGCCTTCAGAGGCACGTGCCTGCACGCATGCATGCTTGCTTGCAGAGTTAGGCACCAGTGGCACGGCTGTGGGCGAACGATGGTGGACCTGCCTGAAGGTGCATGGGGACAGTGCTGGTTAGCAGCCCAAGGCCACGTGGGCCTGGTAGTGGAGGCACACACATGTAGGCAGGCAGAGACATGGGGGCATACATCATCACACGGATGTGCGTGCTTGGTGTAGATCTGAGTGTTTGTGGGAGGATGCCTGTTTGCTCACCTATTTAGATGCTCTTAGGTGAGCATACTATTATGTACACAGGGGCTTACATGCTCATCTGATATAAGGTCACTAGATTTAGCAAATAAACATACTGGCTTCCTAGTTAAGTGAATTTTTTAGTATGTCACATGCAATATTTAGGATACACTAATAGTTATCCTAAATAACAAGCACACCTATGAATTTAAAATCTGTAAATGAGTATTCCTGAGGCTACATTACTTTCGTGTGCATGTGTGCAAATGTGCATATGTATTATGAATGAGTGCATGGAGCTGTGTTCATGCTGCCAAGGACATCTGAGGATATACACATGTATGTATCATGTACTTGAATGTGAGTGTCTGGGGACACACATATGCTTATGAACATGTACGAGTGCATTCTTGAATGGGAAGATATGCTTACTTATTGAAGAGCCTCAGTGTGCACACATATGCATGTCTGCAAGAAAACACAGCTATGGACAGACAGATACATGCTTTGTGTGCAGACATGAGTGTATGAATATACATTGCTTGCACGTGTGAAGCTTGCCTCTAGTCCATGCGTGGTATGCTGGCACGAGACAGCACATTGGCAGAACTGCAGGCATTTGCACTGTGTGCCTGGCTGTGTACACACATGGGGGGTGGGTCATGTCTGCGGGTACACCTATGTGTGCGTCACATGCCAGCATCAATGTATGGGTGTGCTTGTGCACCCATGTATATGTCCTGGAGCATGTCCTCTGGCCCTGAGAGGGGCCTCAGAGAGAGGCTGACGGTTACATTTTCCAAAGGCTCAGTGGCCAGTGACAGAGCTGGCCTGAGAGTGCTTGCTGGCAGGAGGTAAGTGGAGCTGCTGATTCGTGACCCGGAGCAAGTGGTGACGAGAGCAGGCTGACGGATGCGGGCACTTAGCTGCCCCCTACAACGGCAGCCGGCTCTGAACTGCCTGAATCAGGAGGTGGAGAGGTTAGTTCCTGGCCTGTAGTGCTCATTGCTGGCCTCCCACTTCCCAGGTGCGTGTCCACAGCCACGTGCAGACACACGCATGTTCATATGCACCAGAGACGCAGACTGGGCTTGAACTGGGTCCAGCCGCATTGGCCCCACCTCCACCTTGCTTTCTGCCTCTGCCATCTGTGTGGAATGCCTCCCCCTCTCACCAACCTGCTTCTCCCTCTTCCCTACGCCCCTAAAGACTCCACTCAGTATCTGAGTCGTCCTGGCGTGCAGAGCCGTGGGGAGGGTGTGTCAAGAGGGTCCCAGGCCCTTACCAGCTTTGTGCCCTGAGCTAAGCCCTTGCCATCTGTAAGTCTTGGGTGTCTCACCCATAGAATGGGGCCAGTGGGAGTACCTGCTTAGAATCCAGAAGGCAAGTCTGTCAAACGCTAAACACAGCAAGATCGAGTCCACACTCCCTGAGTCTCACCCGTATTAGTATTAATGATGCACAGTGCTGAGGACAGGGTTTGGCACTAGCAAGCATTGTGTAAGTGCGCTATCACCATCAGCATGGTCGTCATTGCCGTCGTCGTCATCAATATCCCTGCTTCTGAAATTCTTGGCCAATTACCTGTCGGTTCTTGCTCATGTTCCCGAGGACTCTTTTATCTCGTGATAATGATGGCAGCAGTGATGATGATAATAAAATGGGGAAGATTTTTCATTTCCCCTTGTAAGGAGGGCACACGTGGAAAACAGGAGGCTTTTGGTTCCCTGAGCTCCTTGACAGAGTTCGGTGTGCACCTTTGGAGACACCAGGAGCTGGGGTGGCTGGACTCTCTGCATAACAGAGAGAAGAATTTGGAGTGCTTGTTGGGGGGATCTGGGGGGAACCGGTGAGACAGCCAAAGGCCAGGTACCCCATAGCGTGTCCTTTCCCCGAGACCCCAACTCACTGGAAAAGCATACCAAGCTCATGAAATGCTTGGTGTGAGTGGACATCTCATGGGATCAGAGAAGGGGCTGGGTTCACTGGATTTTACTCCCGGGTTAGCTCAGAGCCTGATGGAGACGGCGGGTGTGGATACAGGAGCTGCAGCAGAGGGGACTGGGAGAGCATGGCTCTCCTGCCCCCGCCAGAATTTAGCAGAAGTTATGGGGAGGCCTGAGGACTCCCACAGGTTCTAAAATGCAGCAAGAGGAGGAACAAGCTCTCCACGAGTCCAGACCACCGACACTGGAATACATCCAGAACATGTGAGCTTGCTGTGTGCCAGATGCTGTGTGCCACTGTGGCATGGGTTCTGGGGCCAGAGGACCCTGGTTCAAATCTTGGCAACTCCTCTTAGTAGTAGTTTGATCTTGGGCAAACTACTTAACTGCTTTGTGCCTCCGTTTCCTCACCTATAAAATGGGCATACCTTCTTGGGTTGCTGTGGGATGAAACAAGTTAATTCATGGAAAGTGCTTAGAGCAGTGCCTGGTGCATGGGAAGCTCAGTGTCAGCTGTTAGTATCGCATTTAGTCCTCACTTCCACCCTATGAATATCTGCTCTGAGTGTGTCCACTTTATCAATAATAAAATGGAGGGACAGAGAGGGTGAATGACTTGTCCAAAGTCACACAGCTGGTAAATGCTAGAGCCAGATGCTAAGAAGGTAAGTCTGGATGAATAATGTCCTTGAACTCTGTGTGACCTTGGGAAAGTCATTCAAAGGTCTGGCTTTTGTTCAAAGGTCCTTGTGAATCCTTGTCCGTGTGTCTCTCTAGACATGTAACTCCCTCTCTCTAGACTTGTAACCTCCTTCTCAGCAGAGCCTGGGCAGACAGGGTACCTCCACTGTCTCAGCTCTGTCCCATACTCGGAGTGATCTTAAGCTTGTCACCATGCTCCTCTGAGTCTCAATTTCCTGCTCTGCACAATGGGGATGGCAATGACCAACCTCAGGATTGTTGCTGGGATTCTATATGAGTCACACAGGGGTGAGGGAGGTGAGCACACATCTCCCCACTGGTCCCCAAGTTACTGTACCCATTTGTAGCACGAACTACAGGAACCATGGGTTAAGGGTTCCACATAGGATGAGCTGAGGGCCCCAACCCCTCCCCCAATGGCCACCATTAGCCACCCTTGTTGGACTTAAGGAGACATATTCAAGTTGAGCAAACTATCACGTTCCTTAGCCTGGCCTCCAAGTTCTTTCCACAGTCTGCTTCCAGTCAACCTTCCCTGCTCACACCCCACCATCCTTCCAGCCTCTGGGACCACACCCCATTCCTGGAGCCACCACCGGCTCCCCCCCACCCTCTCCCTTGCAGATGCTCTTCTGCTTGGAATGCTCTTGCTTTCTTGGCCATGTCATATTCATCCTTCAAGACCCAGCTGGATGTCACCACCGGGTGTCTAATCCAGCCTCATGACTCTAGAAGGCTCTGAAGCCCCTGGGGGTGTCCTCATCCACAAGTCCGGTTGGGAGCAGGAGCATTTCCTCCTTCCTTGGAGACCATGGGAAAAGGGGGAGGACAACTGGGGCAGCAGAGAGTGCACAGGCTTGGCAGGCGGACATACTGGGCTTCTAGTGATGACGATGATAACACTAACAGTAACAACAGCTAACATTTATTGAACATCCACGATGTGCCAGGCACCGTCCCTAAGTACTCCACAGGTATTAACCCTTGTTATCCTCAAAATTCTTCGAGGTAGGTTCTGTTGTTAACCCCATTTGACAGATGAGGAAACTGAGGCCCAGAGAAGTGAGATAACCTGTCTAAGGCCACACAGCAGGTAAGTGCCAGAGCTCCACCATGCACTGGCTGGGTGTCCTTGGACAGGTACAGCTACCTCTCTGGGCGGCTTTCCTCACCTGTTATGTGGAGGACCCTGCCTCACCGTCTCTATGACGACCGAAGTGGTCTCTGCACAGCGTCCCAGCACACAGTAGGCGTTTAGTAAATGAACAGCCCTTCTCTCCTCTTAACTCTTTTGGGGAGAATCCTGGAGGGTGCATAGCAGCACCCTCCCTCCAGCGTCCCCATCCCCAAGCCAGGATTGAGGAACCCGCCCCTCCCAGTCGCCGCCACACCACTCCCATCTCCCTTTCTAACCCCGGAGCCACGCAGTGCCGGGTCTCGTTGCAGTTTTAATGACGTTGGTTGTAATTCCCGCCGCCCCTGGGTCCGAAGGCTGCCTGGGGGGTTGGGGGAGAGGACGTCCAGGGGTCCGCCCCCTAATAAGTCGCTCCCATCCGGCCGCCCTGGGAGGTGGGAGGCTGGGGAAGTGGATGAGGAGGGGAAATGCTTTGGTCCTCGGGCCCAGTGAGGCCCCGGACGGGGCGGGCGGCTGCGCCCCGACGGCAGGGCCGGGGGTGGGGGGCTAGGAGGCCTGGGTCTCGTCGTCCGCGCGGTGGCCGGCGTAGAGCACGGCCAGGGGCCTGAAGCGCGGGCCCCAGCCGCTGAGATAGGCGAAGTCCTGCTCGGAGCCCGACGAGCCGCTGTGCAGCGAGCTGAGGGAGGCGGCCGGCGAGTCCGCGCCTTCGAAGGCGTAGGTCTGGAAGGCGTCGTAGGGCGGCACCGACAGGTCCGCGTCCGCCAGCGCCACCTTGCGGCCGATGAAGTCCCTGAACACTGAGAAGTCCGGCTCGGGACGCGGCGGCTCCTGCGGGAGCGAGTGGCGCTCGGAGGGCAGGCGGGCCTGCTGGGGGCTGCCCGTGCCCCCGCCCGTGCCCCCGCTGCCTCCCCCGTCGCCGCCCTTGAGCTCGCCGAAGTCGTAGAGGCTCCGCAGCGCCGACATGTCGTAGGCTTCGGTGTCCTGCTCGCCGCCGCCCTCGTCGTTGTATTTGATGACGTTATCCCGCATGTCCTCGTCCTCGTCCGAGCTCAGGTGGCTCTTGTGGTGGCGTCGGAGCGTGAGGATCAGCAGCACCAGCACTGCGCGGGGGAGAGAAGAGGGCGAGTGAGGGCCGAGTCACGCCCAGGACATTCTGGGGACACCCCTCCCTCATGAGGAAGTGATACTAGCTCCCACACTGGTGTAATTTCCTGGGTTTCTGTTCAGGAAGACCTTTCTTGGAGTCAAAACTGAGCTGGCTCTCTGGAGAGGTAGTGAGCTACCCATCTTGGAAGATGTGCAAATTGCAGCGGGCAGAGAGAGAGCTATGTTAAGAGTTTTCAAGGGTGTTGGGAGCTGGATTAAACCTCGGAGGTCTCCATCCTCATGAAAACTCTAGACCTGTGTGGTGGGAGGGGACAGTTAAAGGATAATTGTGGGAGGTGAGTGAAAGATGTCCTTGACCCTGACCTCTCTTTCACCTTCACCCTCACTCTCCTCTGTCCCTGGAGTCTCTGGTGAAGGTGTTTTCTGCAGGAACCTTCCCTGAGAGCTCCAGGCCGGGTTCAGTGCCTTCCCCTCTGAGCTCCCCTGGCAACGGGCTCCTTCCCCTTTTGGTCCCTGGACTAGCAACCTCAGCGTCACCCCGGAACTTGTCAGAAATGCAAATTCTCCAGCACCACCCTAAATCTACAGGGCGAGGCCCAGCCATCTGTGTTTTAAGAAGGTGATGCTGAGGCAGCTCAAGTTGGGGAGCACAGACCCTGCTGTGTTAACATGTCTCTCTCCCCAAAAATGTACCCCAGACTACCCTGGAAGGCCAGGGACATGCTCCCCTAGCTGGTGCCCGGAAGGCAGTGAGCATTTGAAGCCGGTTTGTTGGATGGATGAATGAATGAAGAGCTGGATGGAGAGTTGGGTAGTGATGAGTGAATGAATGAATTGTCCCCTCTTGGCTTTCTTCACATGACTTCCAGGGCTCTACATTCTCCTCCCACCTCCCTGACCACTCATTCTCAGTCTTCTAAGCAGGCTTCTCATCTCTCTGACTTCTCGACATTAGATGTCCTGGGACTCAGACCCTGGCGCTTTATTCACAATCACTCTCGCGGTGCTCTCCTCTGTCTTATGGTTTTAAGTTCCATTTAGAGGCTGACGTCTCCCACATCTCAACCTCCAGCCTGGACCTCTCCCAGACTTTGTATCCAACATCCTATTTAATATGTCCTCTTGGATGACCAAGAGACTCAAAATTAAGATGTTTAAAGTTGAAATAATGATCTCTGCTCCTTCTCTACCCTTGGGCTGCCCCATCTCAGCGATGGCAAGTCCACCTTCCCAGACACTCAGTCTCCTTGGTTCACTGATGAATCCCTAGTGCCTGTGATAGTCTGACAAATTTGAGCTGCTCCCTGGATGGATATATAAATAAATGCAGAAATGAGTGAGATGATTAAATGTATAGGGGATGGATAGCTGGATGGATGGGCGGACATAGGCTGGGTACTGTACCAGACTCTTGCTGCTCCCAGTGGCTCCAGCTGGACCAGTGGCCAGAGCCAGCTGCTAGGGCCATGGGACAGGGTGCCGGCTCACCACCTAACAAGGTGGCTTGTGACAGGGAAGAGGGTGGGAGCCAGGTGGGGGAGGGAGGGCACGAGGGAAGAGAGGTGTCAGGAGAGAAGTGGGAAAGATGGATGGACGGCTTTCGTTGCTGGAGGCTGGGAGCTGCTGAGGGGAAGCCCACAAGAGCAGATGCTGGGGAGCGCGGGTGGCGGGCGACAGATGTGCCAGGCCTGATCAGCGATTCCACCCGTCACCTTTAGAGCACTGATGTGCACTTTCTTCGTTTGTGGGCAATTAGGCAGAAATTTGTTTGCACTGCCTCGGAAAATGAAACCGCTGTAAAGTGCATCCTCTGGAAAAAGGGCTTCTGAGCCATGGGCTGGGGTGGGGGAAGGAGGGGGGGCCTGGGCCTCCCAGCTAGGGAGAGCCTGCCCAGGGCTCCTTCAGGGGTCTGAGGAGGTGCAGCGGGCATGAACTTGGTCAAACACAAGTCCTCTGAAGATAGGCAGAGGCCAGGCAAGGGGTAGGTGGCAAGAAAGGGGTGGTGGTGGTGCAGATGACGTCTCCAGGGGAACTGAGCAAAGCCAGTTTCTGTAGCCCAGACCTTCCTGAGTTCCTGTTGCCCTGGCTGCACGGGAGGCCCAGTGGTCTGAGCTGAGTTGGGAGCCTCTCCCTGAACTTGGCAGGCTGTGATGGTGATAAGGGGCATTTTGGCCATTGGAATCTAGTTAGCTCCCAGAGAACTTGGCCTCTTCCATGGAGTCATTTAGGGGTTCAGAAGGTTGCTGGCAGGCCTGGCAGCAGATTGGATTTTGCCCCCACATGTCTTAAGATTTTGCCCCAGCTTCCCCCATTTGGATACATAGCAGGTGGTGTCATTAAAGGAGCAGGGAACATAGGGTGAAAAGACCTGATTTCAAGTCAAAAGGCTCCCCATGCACACCCCTTACCCACTTAGCCTCTCTGAGCCTCAGTTTGCTCATCTGAAAAATGGGGATGATATATCTGGTTAGGTGGCTGTGAGGTTCACAAGAGCCCTTTTCACTAAAAGTCCTACATAGAGAGTTAAAAAGGACTGTAGACATGGGAGAATTTTTAAAAATATGTTTAATTTAAAAAAATTAGATGTCGAATTGTGGAGAGGTGTTTGGGCTGTGCAGAGAGTGGGCCAGTAGCTTAGACCTGGGAGGGGTCGACACCTCCTTAAGTTGGGGTGGGGGCTGCTTCTCTGAACTTAGACGATGCCTCCCAGGCACTGCGTGTAGCACCTGGAGGTCATTCGGGCCAGACGGTCTTTGTACGGAGAGGGAAACTGAGGTCCCATGGGGAGGAAGCCCAGAGCCGAGAACTGAAGCCAACCAGGCAAGGAGGGGCGGCTCTCCGGGGACTCACCGACCAGGATGAGGACACAGACCAGCAGGGCGATGAGGGCGCCGGGGCTGAGGGAGGCGGCCATGACGAAGGCCGTGGTGTTGCAGGACTGGATGGCGCCGGCGCTGTCGCAGCCGCAGATGCGGATGGTGAGCGTGCCTGTGCTGCTGAGCGTGGGCGGCCCGCTGTCCACCACCAGGATGGGCAGGAGGAACACGTCCTGCTCCTGCCGGTTGAAGCCCACGTGCTGCGTGTGCACCGCGGCTGTGTTGTCTGCTCCGGAGGAAGGCGGGTGGCATGTGACTAGGCTCTGGGGCCAGCCCCCCTTCCCAGCCACCTCCTGTTTCTGCCCCAAGCTACTGCCTCCCAGCTGACTTGTAACTCTAACTCGATTCCCTGATCATCCCAAGTTCTGCCCCCAGCTGCCTGAAGATCCTGTCCCCAGCCATTCAGCCCCTGCTGCTGTCCTCAGTCGTCCCAGGATTCTCAAGATTCTGTTTTCAGCTCTTCCAAGATTTTGTCCCCGGCTGGGCCAAGATCCTGTCCCTGGCTATGTCAGTTGTGTGTGTGTGTGTTTTTTTCCACCCTTCATCTCAACATCCTGCTTTTGCTTCCCCTTGGGTTCCCCCCAGCTGCCCAGCGCATGCTGTCCCTGGGTGCCCTGTGGTCCTTAGACTGTGGTTTGCTGGGCCCTGACAAGTCTTGGGTCATCAGAGAGGACTGTGAAATGCTGACTGGCATCTGTCTTTGGCTGAGGGATCCTTCTGTCTCCCCATACCCCGAGGCTTGTCAAGAGTCTGGGTACACTCTTTGTTGATCAGATGTGGCCCTCTCTTTCCAGCTAACCTGACTTGGCAGGTGAACTCACTGCCCTCCCCCCTCCGTGGGACCTGACTCCCAGGGGTGTAAATCTCCCTGGCAACGCAGGATATGACTCCCGGGGATGAATCTGGACCTGGCATCATGGGACTGAAAACATCTTCTTGACCAAAAGGGGATGCGAAATGAAATGAAATAAAGTTTCACTGGCTGAGAGATTTCAAATGGAGTTGAGAGGTCACTCTGGTGGACATTCTTGTGTGCTATATAGATAACCCTTTTTAGGTTTTAATGTATTGGAATAGCTAGAAGTAAATACCTGAAACTACCAAACTCCAACTCAGTAGCCTTGACTCTTTAAGACGATTGTATAACAATGTAGCTTACAAGGGGTGATGGTGTAATTGTGAAAACCTTGTGGATTGCACTCCCTTTATCCAGTGTATGAATGGATGAGTAGAGAAATGGGGACAAAAAACTAAATGAAAAATAGGGTGGGATGGGGGGGATGATTTAGGTGTTCTTTTTTACTTTTATTTTTTATTCTTATTCTGATTCTTTCTGGTGTAAGGAAAATGTTCAAAAATTGATTGGGGTGATGAATGCATAACTATAGGATGGTGCTGTGAACAGGTGATTGTGCACCATGGATGATTGTATGGTATGTGAACACATCTCAATAAAACTGAATTTAATTAAAAAAAAAAAACAAAAAACGGAGTCTGGGTACAGGCTCAAGAGTCTCCAGTTAAGAGGCTGAGCCTAGAGGGCTGAGGGCATGGCTGATGGGGGACCCTAGAGCACCAAGGTCTCCTCATGCACTGCTCTCCTTTCTTCACATGGGAAAGTGAGGCCAGAGGGTCCAGTGAACCAATGGAAACAGTCCTCATTTTGCTGGGCCAGCCTGTTGCTGGGAGAGCCAGGCAGGACACAGGGGGATGGGTGTCTGGTCTAGGGGCTTGGGCTTAGGAGGTCATTGACACCCACTTCCCCTGCCTTTCCTGCTCCCCCCCTACCACCCCCCACCTCCCCAGATGCCAGGCCATCCCTGACCCTCAGTCATTCTGATAGCTCTTTGCAGCCAGGCCACTGACGTGGTGGCACAGAAGTGCTCGGAGCCTAGCTGGCTGCTGCCCCCACCTTTTGCAGCCAATTCTGCCAAAGGGGGCCCCTGCCTTCCCATCAGGGCTGAGGCCTCACTCCCATGCCCTTCTCCCTGCCCCCACAGTCTTCAGGCTGGTTCTGATGAGACTTTGGCAGCCTGGGTCCCTTCCCCAGCTTTGTGGTCCCAGTTGACTTGGCCCCCTTCTGCAACAGCCCCCGACTGGAACCCCAGCCCTGGTCTTCCCCATGATGGACACGCTGCAGGGAAAGGGCCTCTGGAAGGATGGACTTTGTGGCCCTGGGCACATCTGTAAAGTGGACCAGAGGTCCAGATGAAACAAGATTGGTCAGGAGGCAAAGCCATGTGCTGGGTGCATGAGGGTTCATTATATAGATCTATTACTTTTACTATTTGAAAATATCCATGAAAATGCTAGAAATAATGCTGAGTCCATCATTTATGAGCACGGAAAATTCACAGCCTGTTTGACCTCAGTTTTTTCATCTGTAAATTGAGTAAAACAGTAGCCTTTACTACTCATAGATATGAGGATTAAATGGTACAAAGCACACATGAACCTTTGGATAGTCCCTGGCACATAGAAATCCTTGGCTGATGCTGGTTATTGTCACAGCCCACCCCCCCACCCCCATTTTCCTGGCTGCCCCATGTGCCTGCTTCCTGTCTGGGCTGCCCTGCCTTTCGGCATGCAATTCTTGCTATCTGGAACACCCTCTCCATCTTCTTGCCTGGCAAATTCCTCACCTGCCATGCTCCAGCTGAATGTCACTTCTTTTCTGTGGCCTCCTTTCTCCATTTTCCTGGGAGGGAGGATTTATGGCTCCTCTACCACCCTCGCTCTGACTCCGCAGGGCCATGCACGCCTCTGTTACAGCACTTGTCACATTATGTTATATTCGTGTGTGCCTGTCACTTTACTATGTAGTCAGTCGGGACCTGGCACTGAGCCAGTCCTGGAGAACCATGCTTGAATGAACCACTACTTTTGGGGTAACTAGTGGTTCTGGGTCAGCTACTTAAGTTCTGGCTTGAAATTCAGCCCTCCTGTCAAACCGTGTTCAACCCAGCTGTGAAAACATTTGCCTTCCCCAGGAAAGGAAGGAAGCTCAAGAGCAAGAAGGGAAAAGGGGGAATGGTGTGGACTCATTGACAGTGACTGGATGCATTTTATGCATCAAGGACTTTGTTGGGCACTTTAAATACATAGTCATCTTGCTCACAATCACAAGAGTTGTGGCATCAGCCCCATTTTACATATGTAGAAACTGAGGTTCAGAAAGAAGTGGCTTGTCTGAGTTTATCAAGGAAGTTGGTGGCATAGCTACCTTTTTAATCTACCCATCCAGTCATCCAATCATCCATCCATCCATCCATCCATCCATCCATCCATCCAACAAATCTTTATTGAGTAACTACTATGTGCTAGATTCATTCTAGTAACTGGGGGAAAACAATGAAAAACCCTGGATCTGAGCTCATATTCTAATGTGAGAGACAAATGTAAATCAAATAAACCCACAACGAGTCTACAATAACAAGCCAAGATGAATGCTATGAAGGAAAAGTATAGGAAGAGCCCATAGCAGAGGACCTGACCCAGCTTGGGAGATCAGGGAGGGCTGCTGGTAAGAAGTGATATTAGTGCTGAGCCCTGAAAGATGAGTAGGCATTAACCAGGAGAGAGAACATTTTATGTGAAGGCCCTGAAGCTGGAAGGAGCATAATACACTCAAGGAACTGAAAGCAGTCAGGTGTGGCTGGAGGGGTGAGTCAAGATGAGGCTGGGATGGCAGGCAGGGACTCTCGGGGACAGTCTTGGAGGCTATGGAAAGGAATTTGGGTTATTTTCTTCTTCTAAGATAATATTGGTGGGTTTTGAGAAAAGGAGTCATCTGAAGACATATCATTCATTCATTCAACAGCAAATACTAATTGAGCACCTCTACATATCAGGACTTTTCCAGCCCCTGGGGGTACAGAGAAGAACAAGACAGATATATTCCTCCCCCCTCTGATCCTATATTCTAGCTGGGGGAGCTTATAATCTAAAATATGAGGGTGGATGTGGAAGACCAGGTAGAAGCTGCTGTGTGTCTCAGATGTGAGATGATAGTGGTAGTGGTGGCACAGAGAAGCAGCAGATTTGAGACATGAGTGGCTGGCCCTGGCCCAGGGGAGGGGAGGGGAGATGTGTGCCCCTCAGGGCTGCGGTCTTTGGCCCTGGAGCCATATGTTCTGAGGGTCCTGGTATCGGCTGCTCCTCCACTCCATGAAAGGGGGCCCCTGAGCACAGGCCCTCCTGGGCCGCAGCTGACCTGAGCTGGGGAGGCCTCTGGCTGCCCGGGGCTCTCACCCCACCCTCCTGGGTGGGCTCCGCGCCCAGCTCTGCACCCATCCATCTGTCCTGACATACATCAGTGTCAATCCCTGGCTGCAAAAGCAATATTTATAAATCACATTTCCAAACTGGCTACAAATTTGTACAAAGAAACAGATGGGTTGAGGTAGCCATTTGTCACCCAGGATATTTATATGCTGAGGAGGAGGGGGCCTGGCACCTCCAGGGAAGGGGCTGGGGGGCTGGAGGAGGAGGCCTTCCCTGGCTGCACTAACCTCAGGGGCACTGCTGCACCCTTCCCCCAAGCTCATGCAGGGGATCACACAGAACGGGAGCTCTGGAGGCCTCTGGGCAGGACCTCAGGCCCCTGAGGGTGGAAAGGCTTGCCATCGTAGTGAAGTTGAGCCAGGGCTATCTGTGCCTCCTGGGGCCAGCCCAGGACACCACTGGAATAGTGAGTAGGCAGGGCTGTACCAGTTGTTAAAATACTGAAATACTTCTAGAAAGGTTTAAAAAGCAGCTGCTCAGAGTCCCCAAGTCACATACACCCTGCATACCCCGCTGCCTTTGTCACAGGTACCCCTGCCCCAGACCTTGTCACAACCAATCAAAGAGTTAATGCCCAGCCTGGTAGGGGCTCTGGGGTCCTGCTCCAGGTCTTGCTCAGAGTCCTTTCTGATTGGTTCCCTGACTTGCCCTGGTAGTTAAATATTTGTAATATGACTCTTGGAAATACAGCTGGGTTAGGCCTTCGGAAATCACCAAGGGCCTCTCCCTTTGTGGGGGTGGGGTGGGGGGTGGTGTAAAGGTCCTGGGGGCGACCCCAGATCCATTCCAGGGTCAGAAGGAACCCAAAGTGACTGGCCCCTGTTGCCTCTCTGACCACTTCTCCTCCCAGTCCTGCCACTATCTCGCCGCAGCCAAGCCAGGCTCCTTCTTGCGTGAACATGGAGCAGGGCAGGCCCGCTCCACCTCAGGGCCTTTGCACTTGCTGCTTCTGCTGCCGGGATCTCATCCTTGGACCAGCTGCCTGCATGGCTCACGCCCCCATTTCCTTCAGATCCCTGCTCAACTGATTGTCCAGAGGACTTCCCTATTAAAACAGCTTCCCCTCTTCGTCACTACATCACTTTCTCTCGTTTTACTTTGCTTTATGTTTCATTTATCAAATTTTCATTGATCACCTACAATGTGCCAGGCACTGCTCTGGGCACCCAGGTCTAGCAGTGAACAAAACAAAGTCCAGACTCTCATGGAGATTGCATTATTTTTTCCCACAGTCACTTATCATATTATTTATTTGTTTAATTCCTTTCTCCCTTCACTCCACGAGGGCAGGGACTTTGTCTGGTCTGCCCTTGTTTTTCCAGGGCTCAGAATGGTGCATAGCAGTTGCTCAGTCAATACTTACTGAGTGAAGGAATTGACATGTTCTAAGGACTGACAGTGCCCCTGGGTAACACTCCGCTCACGGGGGCCACCTGGGCACCTGAGGTGGCAGGTGTCATCAGCCCCATTTTTACAGATGAGGAAACCGAGGCTAAGAGAGGACCAGGCACTTGCCAGGGTTGTGCAGGGAGCCGTCAGCTATCCCACCCCCACCCCTGTTCCATTCCTCAAGGGTTCAAACCTCAACTTTTTGGGGAACTTTCTGGGGGGATGTCTCACAATGGCCTCAGCTCACGCTGGGGGTGGTCTGCTTTCAAGGTAGTGTGCTAAGGCAGGAAGAGCACTGGATCTGAGACAAGGTGGGGCGTTCGAATCCCAGCCCCACCTCTGACTCCCTGTGTGACCCTGGGCAGGTCCCTGTCCTCTTAGAGACTAAGTCTCATCGCCTGCAAAATGGGGAGGGGCCTAAAAATACCATCTCCCAGCGGGGCTGAGACGATGCAAAGAGAAATGTGAGTGGGATGAAGCACTTTTTAAACTGAAGGGTGGGGAGTGTGTGCAGGTGGCTTGTTTCAATCTTCATTTAGAATGGGGGACGCTTGCCACCCCAGGCAAGGTTCCTGGCCCAACGACTCTTCATCTGATCCCTCTCTACCTTTCCATCCTCCTCTCCCTACCCTTGGGATGCCCCTATCCACTCCACCGACCCACCCTGCTTGTTCTTCACGGCTTGGACAACAGCTCCAACTTGTCCTGGACTCTGTGTGATCTTAGACCTGACCCTGGCCCTCTGGGTGCCTCAGTCTCTCCATCTATAATATGGGAGGGAGGCAGGAAGGCTAGGCCTCTCCCCCATGCAGCCTAGATTGGGTGGTTCAGTGGTAACTCACCTTGGATATCGAGCAGAGAGAAGTGGGGGTTGCTGGGAGCTTCAGGCACCAGGCGGAAATAGAAGCGGTGCCCACCCTGGGGCTCATCTCTGTCCACCACGCTGATGGTCTGGATGAGCTGAGGGGTAAGAGGGAGGCAGGGAGCCGGTGGTGAGGCTAAGTCCACTCTGGGACAGTCCTGGCAGCATCCCTCCCAACCCCCAGCCCCTACTGGTACCTGGCCTGGTTTGGCATCTTCACACACGGCGGCCTCGTAGGGCGTGGCCAGCTCTGGGGGATTGTCGTTCACATCCAGGATTCGGATCCTTAGAGATGCCCGGGATAGCTGGGCGTGATTTTCTGTAATCAGAGCACAGGAGTAGAATGAGAGGCATCGATCATGAGGTGTAGACAACCCCTTCTCTGCTGCTAGAGCAAGATTAGGCAGTGAGGTCACACTGAGAGGTTTGTGGGATGACTAAGCTGGTGATAGGACCAGAACTGGGGACGTCTGGACATAAGTGAGTAATCCTCTCCACTCTTAACACCACCATTTCTGCCACCATCACCACCACTGGATTAACATCCTAACCATCACTGTTACCATTGCTGCCACCCTCACCATTACCACCATTACCATCTTCACCACAACCTCTACCACCATAATCGCCAGAACCAGCCCCCATCACCTGAACAACGTAATCACCTTTAGCATCATCACTACCATCACCTTCTCTGCCATTACTACCTTCACCATCACCATCACCGTCACCATTACTATTGTCATTACCACCACTAAACCACCACCTCCACATTAGAATGATTACCACCACCTCCACAAACATACCTGTCAGTACCGCCATCATATCCCCACCATTATCACCATCGCCAGTGCCATCACCAGAAGCACCATCACCTCCACACCATTACTACTTCTCCCCGACCAAGATCACCAACATCACCACCACTGCCACCACCATTGCCATCTCCACCACCATAGAGTGCACAGAATGCACCTGAGGCATACACATCCAATATTTCAGGTATCCTTGGAGAAATCCTCTGAATTTCTCCATATTGCTGAGGACAAACTAAAACACGGGATGGTTTTAAAAATTGGCCTTTAGTTCACACAGCTGGCAACTGAACTCCAAAACCTCTGCTCTTTCAAAACTCTATCCTGAGAATAAACAAACAAACAAAAACTCTATCCTGAGAGAGCAAGACAGGTCCACCAGAGGTGGGTGTTGGCCAGAGGCCTCAGCAAAACCGTGACCCCCACCCTCCAACTGTGCTCTCCCTCAAGTCCAGGTCCTTGTCTCACTCATCCCGGGGGCTGCAGCCTAGCACGCTCTGGCGCAGGCTGGGGGTTCGTTTGACGATGAATGATTGAAGCCTGGGAGGACTGAGACGGAAGGAGGCTTGGATTCTAGGCATGGCTCTGTCCCTGACTCAGAGTTTGACCTTAGGTAAGACCTTCTCCTCTCTGATCTCAATTTCCACACCTGAAAAAGGAAGAGAGCACAGTGCTTAAGAGCAAGGACTGTGGAGCCAAGCGGCTCCTATCCCATCTCTGCTGTTTCCTGGCTGTGCGATCTGTGTCAGGTCACTTACCCTCTCTGTGCCTTGGTTTTCTCACCTGCAAAATGAGGCTACTAGTAATAGGTGGGCTAAGAGGGTGGATGGAATTCATATCTGCAAAGCACTTGAAACTGTGTATATAACACATAGTAAGTGCTATATAAGTATTTGTTAAATAAACAGATGTCCTCAAACAGTCCTTTTAGCAATAATGTTATATAACTCTAGGATGTGGGGATACCTTCTACTTTTCTGGGGCCCCTGAATGCTCGCTGGTCTCTGTCCTCGTCTGTCTCAGCCACGTGTTCATGCCTGACATGTTCAGGCTGCCAGCGACCTTACGGCCATCCCCTGGGAGAAGAGGAAACTACACCCTATTTCTAAGCAGTGGCTGCTGGCTGGGTCTCCAGCCCGGCCAGCAGAAAGCTCTATCTGGGACCTGGAAGTTTCCAGGCAGCCAGGCACCCTGAGTTTTGGGGGGAGCGGGGCTGTTCGGCTCCCTCTTTCTCTGAACCCCTGGGCCCACTGGATGCAGCTGCTCATGCGTTGATAAGAGAGAAATGGAGATTGGGAGGCAGGTGCAGCCACCTCCTGGGGGGCTGGGGAAAGGAGGGGGTAAGTCTTTAATTAGCTAAGACCCGACCCCTCTCTGGAGCTCGCCTCAGCCAGGGCACCTTATCTTCTCAGCTCACACAGATCTGCCACTTCAGCGATTAGAGGGGGGCTTTTTCGGGGGTGAGAGATGGGAGTCGTGACTGGGAATGCCGGGTGAGCCGTTATTTTTAAGAGCGCGTTGCCGAGAACTTAAACAGACAGACGGTGGTGCTTTGGGGGAGGAGAGGAGGGCGAGGAACGCGGCCAGGAACAGGCGCTTCTCTCCCTGCGGGGCGGAGGGAGGGTAGAGGGGGATGGCCAGGACTGAGGGCGGGCCCTGGCTCCTGCAGGGGTTGGGGTGTGGGCTGGAGGGAGAGGGAGGGCCTGTGCTCCATGCAGAAGGGGGCCCTCAGAGCAGCACAGGACTCTGCAAAAGGCAGTCGCCCCGCTGGAGGGCTGGCCCCACTGCTGCCGGGACCCCCAGTCCTTTGGGTGACGCTGGGCCTCCCCCACCTCCTCTTTTAAAATGTCACAGTTCACCTCTTGGGAAAGCCCTGAATGAACCTTTGACCTGAGGGAGGGTCTCAGATCTGAGACGGGGCAGCTGAGTGAACACTGAAGAGGGTGTGCACTGCCCAAGTTGCCACTTGCAGAGCTTATCCCTGGGATCCCCGAGATTGTGGAGGGACGGGACTCCCCAGCGCTAGGGGCTGGCCCAGGTCGCATCCTGTGCCACTGACATCTGGGCAGTGGTTCTCCAGCCTGGTGGCACCCCTGGGGAACCTTTCAAAAGATACCGATGTCACGGCATCGTCACCGATGGTTTTTAAAAAGCTCCGCAGGTGAATCTAACATGCAGCCAGGGTTGTGAACTACTCCCTGAGAGGGATGGGAAGGTGGGGGTGTCCGACCTGCCCTCTTGCCTCTGACTGGCTTCCTCCAAGCCCCTCCTGATCACTTAGCATCATTTATAATAATTGATAATAATAATTCATAAATTGACCACCTTACATGCTTCAGATATTAAGCAGGGACTTCTTCAATTGATTAACTTTGACCTCTTATAGGATTTCCAATTTCTAATAAACATTCATATCTGTGACCTCATTTGATGCACAAAACAACTTTGTGAAGGAGGTATTGTTAATCCCATTTTACAGAGGAGGAAACTGAGGCCCAGAGAGGGGCAAGGCTTTGCCCAGAGCCACAAGGCAGGTCAGTAGCAGGGCTGGGATTGGGTCCCAGGTCTCCCGACCCCAGATCTGAGTTTCATTCAGAAACAATGCAAATGGGCCCTCCTGCTGCCTGGACATTTGTCCATTGTCCATCTTGTGGCAGCTGTTGCTCGGACCCAGGCCCGAGCCAACTTCACCCAGCACCTTGCAGGAGGTGCCCCCTCTAGGGGCTGGGACCCCCACAGGGCCCCACCCCCCTCTTGGCATCTCAGTTCAGCTGACTGACATGCAAATTAGTTTAATTATTTCTTCTTCTAAAATAAATTATATTTTGCAGTAGCTGCAATATGTTGTGTCAGGCAAAATTACATTCAATATTTTTAAACTAATTGATGCAGCCTTGAGGAAGGGTGATTGACAGCCCGGAGCTGAGCAGGCCTGCAGCCTTAACTGATTCCTAAATTAAAATTAAATGTGCTTCGGCCCGGTGCTTCCTCTCTAAGACGGCTCGCCATTAATCCTGGGGGGTGGCAGGTGAAGACCGAGGGGCCCGAGGGACCCGAGGAGACTGGGCAGTGCAGGGGGTGCCGGGAAGAGACCAGAGTTGGGGCGGGAGGACCACCGTGCAGTGAGGGCCGCGCTCCTACCTTCTTTGGGCCTTCTAGAAAGTGCATGGGGACTGGACTGGGTCAACCGCAACAGAGACTTCTGGTTTTTGCTGACAGTTACGGACTGAGCACCTGCTGTGTACGAGACCAACACAGTCTGTCTAGTGGCAGGACAGACAGAGAATTGAGAGAAAAAAGTTCAGCACCTGCGAGCATGTGGAGCAGGGGGTCCTGTCCTGGTGTGTGGAGCAGGGGGTGCAGGGGGTACAAGGGTGCAGGGATGTTTCCCCCAGAGCAAGTGATGACATTTGGGCTGAGATCCGACTAGGAAATAATCAGGGGAAGGGGTTGGGGAGGGAACGAGTGCTGCGGGGACTGAGAACAGCATGTGCAAAGGCCCCGAGGTCAGGGGAAGGCTATAGATAAGGAGACCCTGGATCCCTTCCCAGGAAGACCCCAGGCTCTGGCAGTTACGCAGCTGGCATCTGGCTAAACTGGGCTGAGGGGGCTGCGGGCAGTGGGAAGGGAATAGGAGGTGGGGGCCTGGCCAAACAACTCTGTTAGGGCCCTTTCCCTGAAGGACAACAGGGAACATATACTGAGCACCTACCAAGGACCAGGAACTGTGCTGTCCCGTTTCATCCCGTGTGGGAGGCAGGGACTAGTATCACTGCTGCCTTACTGATGAGAGAACTGGCTCCGAGAGATGACGCCACTTGCCCAAGGTCTCACAGGGATCAACTGATGAAGCTGGGACTTGAACCTGGGTCTGGTTCTGAAGGGGGAGAGTTCTAACCACCAGATGGTATTGCCTTTCTTAACAGTCTTTAGCTGTTGGAATTCTACTTGTCTTCCAGGCCCCAAACAAAAGCTTCTGCCTCCTCCAGGAAGCTTTCCTTGACTGCCCTCAGCCCTGGACAATAAGCCAAAGTCCTGCATGGCCTTTGAGGCCCACTGTTACCTCCCTGGCCTCATTTTCCCCTTGCTCCCCGTCTTTCGCCCTGCTTTAAGCTCGCTCTTTGCCTCCTCCAGGTCTTTGCCCAGAAGTCGTCTTCCCAGGGAGAACTTTCCTGACAGCGTCATTTCAGTCTGCCTCTTCCCACCCCACCAGACACTCCCTTTCCTGCTTTATTTCTTTCCATAGCACTTACCCAACAACCGTTACGTTTGCACTTCCTTCACTTGCTTATCATTTATCTCCCCTACTAGGATGTACGGGGATACTTGACTATTTTGTTTCCTGCTGTATCCCCAGCACCTAGAACAGTGCATGGCCCATAGTAGGTGCTTAGTAAATATTCCTCGAATGGATGGATTTCAATATCTGTGGCCTCCCTGACTATGCCACGAGCACCAAGAGGGTGGCTTGGGAGGTGACCAGGAGAGCCTGGGATGGACGACGTCTGGGGGTGTGCACCCCCTCCAGGACCCCTCCAACCAAGAAGCAGTCTAAGGTGCCAGCAGCTGCTGCCTCTCCCTCTGGGCCAAGGGTTTCTCATCAGTAAAACAAGTGGAGTCGGACCCTGAGCTTGTCCTTGGCTGTCCTGGAGAAAGAGACAAGCCCCGAGAGAAAGAGTGGGAGTGGGAGAGAGTGAGAAGTGGGGGGAAATAGAGAGAGGCAGAGAGAGGGAGAAGAGTTTGAAGGTATCGCACCACTCCCATTTGCAGTGGTGGGGAGGGGAGCTGAGCCCAGACCCTCTTCTCCACTGTCCCCCCACCTGGCACCCACCCCCCTCCTGAGGGAATTAAATTGCATCCAAACACCAGTCTCTGATTAGAGCTGGCCAGCTGGGCAGGAAGATTTATCATCCCAATTACAAGCCCACTAAGACAAGCAAGCCGAGGGTGAGCAGGTGGGGGTGCTCCTGGGGAGGGGTGTCAGGAGGGTCGGGAATGGGCTCCTAGCACTCACTGCCCTGCAGGAGCTTGGGCCCCCTTCTCTTTCTCAGGGGCTTTGGTGATCTGTTTGGCTTCCACGTGGAGATTGGAAGCTTTGGCCTTGTTGGGGGTGGGGGGTGGGGGCTCCTGGGTATCCTAGAATCACAGCATTCCTGGAACTGGGGGTGGGTGGCAGAAAGTTTCCCTCCTTGGGGGCTGAACTGGTTCCTAATGGGTTGCTCTCCTGATTCCATCTAAAATCATAAAATTTTTGTTCCTCTCAACATTTGTCAGGTCCTTAAAGTGGCGATGGACTCTAGGAGTACCCAATCCAAGAAGATGTCTGTGTCTGATTTGCACACCTCTGGTGATGGGGAGCTCATTGCCTTCAGAAGCAGCCCTTTCCAAGCAAAGCTGTTATAAGCCTCTTCCCCAGACTACACCACACTTCCCTGGAGCGTCCTCCCACCCATCCCAGCTCTGCCCTGGCACCCCCACTACACGTCTAATCCTGAGTCTTCCTGGCAACCTCCCCTCTGTTCTCCCTGCTCCAGGTTGGACCTCTCCAATCCACCCTCCACCCTGAATCCGAGTGAAGTTGGGATCTGATCATGTCACTCCATTGCTCAAAGACCAGCACTGGCTCCCTGTCACCACCAGGAGACTGTCTGCCTCCTCACAGGACAGCCAAGGCCTTTCTTGTAAAAGCTTCTTCACCCTCACCTGCCTGGCCGACCTTGAGCCTCAGCCTCCAGCCACGTGGAGGTTCCTCTGTTCTCAGGTGGGCAGTGGACTTCCAAGCCTCCAGGATTTTGCACACAGAGATCTTTCTGCCTGCAGTGCACACACCCCCTTTCTGCCTGGAAAGACGTCCTCAGCCCTTGAGGCCCAACTGAGATGTTAGCTCCTCTGGGAAAGGGTTCTTGCCTTCTGCCCCTTGTAGGTGCTCTCTGCTCTGAGTGCCCACAGCCCCCTCATGTCCACTCCGTGTTGCTACTGTCTGTTGACGTGCCTCTCGCTGCCTGCCTGTGGGCTCAGAGGTCCGTGGCCAAGCCTGCTCCGTGCTGATGGCAGATCCCAGTGTCCAGCCCAGAGTGGTGGGTGACAGAAAACACTGGGAGGTGGGAGAGGCTGGAGCCCGTTATCTATAACATTGCCTCTCCCCTCAGATTCTTTCTCTAGTAATAAAGCCCCTACTATGTGTCAGGCATCATGCTAGGCTTTTGGCATACATTATTTCTAATCTCCAGGGAATGCTATAAAGAATTCAGCACCACATCCAGCACATTGCAAACTTTAAATAAACAGAAGCTGCTATTATTAAAAGTTGTTATCCTGCAGTCATCCAATAAGGTACATATCATTGCCATGGCATCAAAATTCTAGATGAGAAAACTAAGGCAACTAGAAGACGAGTGACTTGTCCAAGATCACACAGCTGGAAACCATGCAGCTGGAACCAGCTCTTTTCCACCACTCAACCCTGCTCTCCTAACCTTGTGGGGAGGCCCGTCTATTTGTTTATCCAGCAAATATTGATTGCATGCCTTTGTGCCAGGCCTGGTGTGAAGGCTACAGGTTCAGACCAGATGCCACCCTCATGGAATGTACAGTTTCCTAGGGGAGATATTAAGCAAATACATGGATGAATACATAAATCATAAAGTGTGCTCCATGGCAGGAAGGAAAAATGGTGCTGTGACACGACTTGGCCTGAGGTGGCCCAGAGGTGGAAGCCCCCAATCCGGTTAACCCTTTGCTGTCCCAGACAGCTAGATACTGCGCTTCGGACCAGCTTCAGGCCTGGCGACCCTGGAGGAGGTGGCCGGATGCAGCCCCCAGCACTCTCCTCGCCAGCACTGACTTCCCAAGTTCCCCCTGTCTCTTTGAACATCGTCCCTTTACAACTGCCCTTTCCACTGAAGGATTCAGACACAAATTGTACTTTAAATTCAATATTGGTCATTAATATTTCATGATTACAAAACGTTAAAGATAATGTCAGTGGAAGGAGCGTCTGCATGGGCAGAATGGATGACTCAGAAGTTGGGGGAGAGGGGAGCCGGCATACTAAGTGGCTCCGGGAGGCTTTGAGGTAATCCAGGATGACAGGCGGCCGGCTCCCGGCTGAGCGCGACATTCTCCGAGGTGCGCACGCAGAGCTCAGCCACCGTGTGTAAATATTTCCCCTCCGATTCTTGTCACCTCCTGTTTGTTACCTCCGGGAGCAGGCGGGGCTGCTGTGACCCCTCAGGCATCCCTCTGCTTCGTAGCAGGTGAAGGGGATGCTTGGGCTGGAAGGTGAGGGAGGGCACCGCACTTGGGGCACAGCTGGCTCCTGGGAGCTGGAGGTCTGAAATCGAGCCCTGGCCCTACATCGACTTACTCTGTGACCTTGGGTACACCCCTCTTCTGTCCTGAGCCTCTGTTTCCTCCTCTGTAAAACAGGGATAGTGGTTTTGTACTCAACTCAGGGAAATGGTGAGAAGGTGGAGTGGGAGGATATATGTGACAGCTCCTGGCCGCGTGCCTGGCACCAAGGAAATGTGACTTGAGGGACAGCTGGGCAAGAGACAGCCTCTGGAGTCAGACAGGCTGGGGTGGAATCTGTGGGAATTTGGTCAAATGACTTCACCCCCTGGGTCTCGGTTTGCTCACCTGCACTCTGGGATAATGGGGTTAATGACACCTCGTAGAGCTGGTGTGACGTTTCCCCGAGCTCATCCTTGTAAAGTGCCTGGCACAGAGTCAGTGCTTAATACACATCTAGACCAATAGATACCATTAACTGAACATTTATTAAGTATCAACCATTGGCTAAGTGCTTTCCATGGCTTATCCTATTTAATCCTCCCACCAGCACTGGGAAGTGGGAACCATTTATTTTCCCATTGATTTGTATCCTGGGTGGGGCTGGGCAGGAGTCTGGGTTACAGCTCAGACAGGGGTCTCTGGTCCCTTGCCCAGCCTTCTCCTGTCAGACCCTCATCTTCTTCACGGTCAGTTGCTGGGACTTGGTGGGTGGGACAGGGGAGGGGCTCAGAGGGCAGAGGGTGCCAGGAAATGGAGGCCATGGAGGCCATGTAGCAAGGAATGGAGGGAACTGGGCAGACTGGGTCCAAACCCCACTCTGTCCCTGCATGCCCTCTGGCAAGTCTCCTAACTCTCAGATCCTCGATTTTCCAACAAGGAAAATGGGCGCTGGTCATGTTACCTTTCCAGGCAGTTGTGAGGATTCCATAAAAGTAGGTGCTGGAAACCGTCTAGCCCAGAATGTTTTAGGTAAAAACTGTAAAATGTTTGTGGGGGAGCATCCCCCCCTACGTTCTTTCATCTGTGAAATGGCAAACACATTTCCCCCTCAGTGCGACAGACTTTGTATGCTACTTTAGCTGCATTTTGAAAGAGACCCACTGGGTAGATGCACAGTGCTTAACCCAAGAGGGGACTTGCTAATGGTGGCACCTCAAGCAGTGTAACAGGTGGGTGGGAGATGTGTTTTTGGGCTAGGAGAGGCGGCATCTCTCTGCCAGCAGCCAGCCCACTCCCCCTGGCTCGTCTGCAGCCTGAGCTTCGGTTGCTGCCCAGGGAGGAGGAGGGGGAGGTAAGGAGGGGCCCAGTCCAGCCGCCACTTCCTCTCCGGCCACCTTTGTTATCTCCCTTTCATGCCCTTGAGGAGTGGGTTCAAAGCCTCTGGAGCAGCAGGCACTGAGGTTTGAGCCAGCTTTGTATGTTCTTTTAAACTGAAGTTGAAAGAGATGGAGGGAACTTCAGCCAGGGACTTCCTCAGCCAGCAATGGGCTGGTGGGGCCTGAGAAAGTGGGAGGACTCCGGCAGGGGGAGGAGGAGGAAGGCAGGAGGGCCTGGAGGCCGAGGAGTGCAGCGAGTTTAAATGTCACCTGCCCTTGGCTCAGAGACTGAGAATTTCTGTTGTCCTTGATCGCTTACTGGCTCCTGGGAAGGCGGGAGCTGACAGGGTGGGGAGCCTGGGGACCAGCTCAGGGGTGGCGGTGTGGGGCTGTTCCGGGCAGGCAGAGATGGCCCTGTAATGCACCCTCCCCTCTCCTGGTGCTCCGGGACTCCCTGTCCTCACTGTTCTGGCCTTATTTATCTCACCCCCATGTCTCAGCATCCCCCTCTCTTTCTCTCCCAACTCACACTTCTCCCCGGCTGCACCTGTAATCCACACAGGCGCAAGCCGTTCTTCACTCAGCCCAAACACCTTGGAGTGGACCTTGACTCCTCACATCTGCCCATCAGCGGGTCCTGTCTTCAGTCTGTATCCCAGAGAGGACCACTTCTCACCCTTCCATTGCTACGGCCTGCGCCAGGCCACCCACTGTCAGGTCTCCTGGCACCACTGCATTTAGCTCCTAGTCAAGCCCGTTTCCCCTTCTCAGTGCACAGCCTGAGGGATCCTAAGTCAGACAACGTCCCTCCTCTGCTCAAACCCCTCAGGGGCTCCCACCTCAGTCAGCCCTGTTCTGTTCCTTGCCAACCACATGGCCTCTCCTTGGTGTTCTTCCAATATGCCAGGCAAACCACCTCAGGGCCTTTGCACTGGCTGTTCTCTCTGCCTGGAACCCTCTCCTCGGGTGTCTGTATGGCTTCCTCAGGGTATTCGGTCTTGGTTGAAAAGTCTCCTTTTCAGAGCCGACTTCCCGTAGGGGAAACCACGCCTCTCCTTCCACAGATTCCTTTCCCTGCTTTCTTCTTTCCCTGTTTCTTCTTAACATTTACCATCACGGTACACCCTTTCTCTGTTGATGATTTCTCTCTAACCCACGAGGACAGGAGCTTTTCCACCTTACTCAAGTTTGTCTCCCCAGCCCCTAGAACAATGCTTGGCATATAGTATGTGCTCAATAAGGAAGAGGGAAGAAAACCTGCTTCCTTGGCTGGGGGCCTGCTCATCAGCTTTTGCCCCTCCTCCTTCGGACCTTTGCCCCGCCCCCGCCCCTGGCCCCTCCCCCACGAACGTTGCCGCGCCATCACCCAGCCTTGGCCCCGCCCCCAGCCCTTGGCCCTGCCCCTCAGCTTTTGCTTCTCCCGCCATCTGCCCTGCTGGGGCTCCCGGCTCACCAGCCTCCATGGCCAGCACCGTGATGTTGTGCCAGCCGGCCGTCTCGCGGTCCAGCCCCTTGCCCGTCACGATGGCTCCCGTGTCCTCATCGATATTGAAGATCTGGTCCAAATCCGAGTCGCGGTCAATGGCGTACCTGAGCGGGGGCAGGGCGAGGCCGATTGGAGGTGGCCCGGCACCGGGTGGAAACTGTGCGCGTTTCCCCACCCCACCCCCAAGAGAGGGATCACAAGCAGCAGACTTTCCAACAGAGGAGGAAGGGCGGCGGGATTTGGGTTTGCATCCCAGCCGCAGGGCAGCGCACAACCTTTCTGATCTTAGTTTCCTCAGCTGGGCAGTGGGGCTAATAATTTGCACCCCGCAGTTGTGAGGACTGGAAATAGGCAAAGTGTCTGGCACAGAGTTAGCACCCACTGAATATCTGATTGTTCCCAGAAGTCGCCCTGGAATTGGGCTTGAAGGCTGAGAAGGGGACCGGGCATGGCCTTCTGAATGGGGAACAGACCGTGCCAAGGCCAGGCCGCGGAGAAAGGCACGGTTTATCCAGGAAATGGCAAATAATGAGAATGCTAGAGCTGGGCAGGGGGGAGAATTAGGAACAGAACACGCAGGTCGTGGAATCCAGGAGTTGCACGTGCACTGGGGAGCCAAGGGGGAATTTTGAGCAGGAAGAGGGGGGTCGGTTCTGGTGTCAGAAGGCTCTCTGCGGTCTCCACGGAATGGAGACCCGTGGCTGAGCGGGGGCCCGTGGCCAGGGGTCTGGGGGGGGCGGGCTGCCGGCCCTTCCCCGCCTGCGCAGCACGCCCGGGTTTAATCTGCGGCTTTTCAGTTGCCGCGTGAAAAAGCCCTTTGTTCCGCCTTCTTCCCAGGCCTTTGTGCAGCGGCTCCAGGCCTGAAAGGCCCGTGTCCAACACATGTCTCAGGCGGCGGCGGCCAAGAGAGGCCCCGCCAGCAGCGGCCGCCGCTTCCCGGCGCTGATAACGCGGGCGGGGGCGCGGCCAGGCTGCGCGGCGGACAAAGGCCTCGAATACCAAGCAGGGGCGCATTGTGCGCCAAGGACAAAGCGGCCGGGTGGGGCTGGGCCCTGCGCCAGCCGCCGGCCCCTCCCACGGGCAGGGCGGGAGGGGTCCCTCCTCCATCTCTCAGCGTGGGAAACTGAGGCCCAGGGAGGGGAGGACCCCAGGAATACCGCCAGCTGGCCACCCTGGCCTCCGTTTCCTCACCTGCTGAATGACCCAGTGGGACCACACAGGTCTCACAGCACAAAGACACGGGTTTGAATCCTGGTTCTGCCACTGATTATTCTACCTATGTGACCTTGGGCAAGTCACTTATCTTTTTGGCCTCCGTGTGCTTGTCTGGAAAAGGGGGTGAATCATACTCACCTCACACTGTGGTGGGTTATAGGAGGTGATGTGTGGGGTGGGGCCTAGGTGACAGCTCTGTTCTTTACTGTTGACAGAAGGTGAAGGCAGCTGGCAAACTGCAAAGGGCTGTGTACATGGGCGTGCTGGACCTTAGAAGCCAGTCTCTGGAGTCCCCAGTTTAGTGCTCCTTCCTGTCCCTAAGCTGCCAAGCCCACACACTTCTTTCCCCTGACCATCCTGATGTGGGTGAAAGAGTATAGGGAGGCCCAGACCCAAGATGGTAATTGCTCCCCTCAATATAGCGCTTAACAGTTTGTAGATGGCTTTTCCCCCAGCCACACCTCCATTCATTTCTTTATCTCCTAAACATTGATCAAGTGCCTTCTCTCTGCTGCCCTGTGCTAGGCCCTGGGGAGAAAGTGGTAAACCAGACAGACAAGGCCCCTGCCCACCATCCTGTGAGGCTGGTATGATCATCCCTGTTTTGCTGATGAAGACACTGAGGCTCAGAGATGAACTTGCTAAGCTTAGGGCTGCCAAGTATGGTAGGGCTGCCAAGTTTGGTTGTGCAGGTTGTGTCCTACACAAGAGTACCAGGTGGGGGGAGGAAGTGAGGGTGACCCAGCCAGTGTTCTGGGTTCTTCAAAGGTGCCATATGGGCTAGCGATGGCACTGCCTAAGGTTGCACAGGGACACTGTGACAGAGTCGGGTTTGGTGCCCAAATTTGGGAGTCTATATCCAGAGTTCTTTCTTCCTTATTGAACCATCTGAAGCCTCAGTGTAGAGTCTCAGGTTCCCTTTACCCCCAGCCTGCCCTGTTTGGACGTTTGGGTCTGAAGGAGGTAGGGCCAGACTCGGAGTGTCAGCTCACTGGCAGAAACCTTGGAAACCTGATTTTCCAGGTGAGAGAACAGAGTCCAGGAGAGGGCCAAGGACATGACACAGCTTGGGGCTCCTGATCCCTGGGTCAGGGCTGGGCATGAGGCCAGACACGTGGGAAGACACCAACCGCCTTCTTGCTTCCTCCCTCTGTGCTCAGACCTCTCTCCTCCTCCTCCCAGTTTTTCTCTTTTGTTTCCTTCTGGAGGGGAAGGTGGGGGGCTGGAATCTAAGCGGAGGCAGCTGTTCCCAAGGCCGTAGGGCGGGGGCTGCGGGGACCCACCATTAACCAGCTAAAGACTCGGGGGCTGTGGGTCAGATGGCTGGCTGAGCCCAGGTGTTTTTGTTCCAGCTCAAGGAGCCAGCGAGAAAGTGGGAGGGAGGGGGTGGGAGCAGCTCGGCGTGTGACTGGGAGTGTGGCCTGGTAAACACGTTGGGGATTTTGTACATGCCACGTGTAGGTACATGAGTTGTGTGTCTGGTCTGTGTTGTGGGTGGAAAAGTGTGTGTGTGTGTGTGAATGTTCTGTGGGTTTGCATGGCTTGAATATATGAGTGGTGTGTGTCTGTGTGTGTGTGTGTGTGTGTGTGTGCAAGGTGGTGCTCTGCAGTTGGAAGAGCAAAGGCTCAAAGTCTAGATCCAGGCCTATGTTGACCCCAGGCAGGTCACCCTGGGCAGGTCACTGCTGTCTTTGGTCCTTAGTTTTCAGCACAATGGAGACGACTGTCCTACCTGGCAAGGTTGTTGGTAGGATTAAACATGTATAATGTGCCCAGCTGAGTTCCAGAAAAATACTCCACGAATGGGAACTATTGTTACTCTAATTATTTTTCCAAGATGTCTGGTAAGGAGCACATAGGTGTCCCCTCAACCAGGTCATGCCCAGGGGTGGGTGGCACCATGTGTGGACCTCAGTGCATTGCCAGTAGTTGAGGAGGACAGGAGGTAGCCATGGGTCTAGAAACTTCTGCTCTAATCTCCCCATCCTGCTCCTTACTCAGTCAGCCAGGACCTGGAGGGCAGGAAGGGGAACTGGAGCATAAACAAGTGGACGAGTGCAGGAGAGAATGTGTGTGTGTATGTGTGCGTGCGCATGTGTACGAGGGGGGCCTGGGAATGGTGGTTAAGAGTGAGGATCTCGGGCCCATCTGCCTAGTTGGAAACCTAGCTGTGTGACCTTGGACAAGTCACTACTTAATTCTCTGGGCTTCTAGTTCCTCCTCTTGAAAATGGAGATAATAATACCTACCTCCCAGGGTACTATGGAGATCAGAAAGGTTGGTGCCAATAAACACCTAAATCAGTGCTGGACATATGCCACGTGATGTATGTGTTAGCTCTTATTTTTATTTACCAAGCCAGACTTTGTGCCAGGCCTGTCTAAGGGCCTTACATTGCATAGCTCCTCAAAGCCTCCCAGATACTGTCCTCAGTCCCATTTCATAAATGAGAAAACTGAGGCTCCGAGAAGCCAGGTGCCTTGCTCTGGTCACAAAGCTAATGAGCGGCAGACCCAGGTTCCCAGGGCATGTCTGTGCAGAGCCCTCTCTTAAGCAGCCCAGCAGGTACACCTGCCAGCATTACCATGCACTACAAACAGCACAGAACCCTGGGTCAGTGGAGTCTGTTTTCAGGGTTGAGGTGGGGGAGAGGGGGCAGGTGTTTTTCTAGGTTCATTCGGGCTGATCTCCCTGTCCCTGAACGTACCCTCCTGGCACGAGGATTCTGTTCCTGCCACCTGCCCCTTGCTATCACTCCTCCCTGGAGGCCCTCTCTCCCCATTCTGAGCCCCATCTTCTTTCTCCTTTTTCAGGAGTCCCTGGTGGGGGGAAGCCTGTGCTCACTCACCTCCCTGGTGCACAGATTACCTGTTCTTTCTTGGAGCCCCGTAGTTCTCAGGTTCCTGGCTCGACCCCAAGCCCACTCAGAACCAGATCTGTTACTGGATTAGTTTACAAGGGGCTCAGCTTTCCCATGGGCCCATGTCTTACTCATCTCTGTAGCTTAAGTCCAGGGGAGAGCACAGCACAGGTGTGGGAACTTTGTGAACCACAAAGGGAGGCCGGACTGAGGAGGCAGGCGGTCCTGGGCTAAATCCCAGTCCTTCCCCTTTTGAAGCTGGGTGACTTCAGACCTGTCATTTTTCCACTCTGACCTTCAGTTTCTTCATCTGTAAAATGGGTATAGTACCTCCTAAAGGGTAAATGCACTGATATGAGTCACCTTCCACTGCCCCCAGTGCAGGGGCTCAGAAAACTCACAGGATACCACTTCATTTCTTCATTTCCATGAACATACTAAGCTTGTTCTTGTCCCAGGACTTTTGCACTTGCTGTTCCCTCAGCCGGGAATGCTCTTCCCCCACACCTTTGCAAAGTTGTTTCTCCCGTCATCATTCTGGTCTCAGCTCATTTGTCACCTCCCTGAACACTCAATTGAACATAGGCCCCTGTGGCCTCAAACCCTCCTTGTCCTATCTCCCTGTTCTATTTTCTTCATAACATATCTGAAATTATCCTGTTTAACCATCTGTTGACTTGTGAATTGTCTGTCTCCCCACAGGAGAAGGTAAACTCCATGTGAGCAGGGATTTTGTCTTATCACCGCTGCGTCCCCATTGCCTGGAACAGTGCTAGGCACGACTCAAGGTCAATGACCCTTTGAACGTGGAGCCGGCATAGAAGGCAGGCTCTGGGCAGCACTTGTGGCCCCCGAGGACCCCTTTTCTGTCGTCCACAGTCCCTCACTGGCCTCCCATGTCCATGTTTGTCCCTGGAAGACTGGGAGCTCCTCCCGGGCTCTGCCCTCCACTGAGTCAGTGTGTGGTGTTAAATCGGACCTGACTCAAGCTCCTCACGGCCCGCATCTGAGGAGCCCCAGGGAAGGGGCCGGCAAAGAGAGATGAAAGAGAGTGAGAGTGAGAAGCAGGTTTCAAAGTTGGCCTTTTCAGTGCAGATAAAAGTAGGAGGAAAGGGAAGTCAGAGGAGGGCGGAGGAAGAAGCCTGAAAAGGGGGTGTGGAGAAAAGAGGGTGTGGGCGGATAGGAGGCTAGCCTGGGAAGTGAGGATTCCCCATCCTGGGGCTTTACTCTCTGTGAGAGCCTGGGGAAGCCTCCTCCCCTCTCTGGGCCTCAGTCTCCTGACAAACGGAGCTGATAATGCCCTCCTGAGAGGAGTCTGGGGCCAGGCCATAAGCCAAGGGGAATAGCTGAAGACTGGATCTACACCCAAGGTGGAAGGGAGGTGGAGGAGTTCAGAGGCAGTGGCAGATGGTTTTGACAGTGAGGCAGGTGGAGGCAGGGCAGACATGCTGGACTTCTGGATGGAGGCTGAACTCCTCAGCCTGTCCTTGGGACCCTGTTAGACTCCACTTTTCCTGCCCCAGCTTCCCCAGTCCATTGCAGCCATCACGGTCTGCTCTGCTCCCGGCACACTCACCACTCCTCTGCCTCCACACATCTGCACAAGCTGCTCCTCCACCTGAAATGCCCTCATCTTTCCACCTGACCACACCCAGATATCCAGCTCAGTTCAGTTCCTCCCTCTTCCAGGAAGTCTTCCCAGACCCCTGGGGATATTTCCCTGACCAAGAGCTTGTGGGCACTGAAGCAGGATGGCATTTTTTTGTGTCTCCTAACCTAAGTCCTCCAGGTAAAGCTGCACAGACTGCACTGCACAACTCTGAGAGTGCCATTCACATAGACACCATGGGAATGTTACCCTGCAATGCAGAGGTCCTCAAGTTGACTTCCGTTTCTGTCCCTCCCCCTTAGGACCAGATCACGTATGGTCTGTGGGTCATCGTGAAGCCTTAGGTTTTATTCTGAGCAGGTAGGTGCTCTTGGGGGGTTTGTGCAGAGGAGGACCATATCTGATTTACATGTGAGCAGGATCAGTTTGGCTTCTGTACTGATTCTAGATTTTAAGGGGGGTGACAAGTGTCTTATTGATAGATGAATGGATAAACAAAGTGTGGTCTATACCTACAATGGAATATTATGTTTTCAAGGTTCATCCATACTGTGGTATTCTGATTCCTGCCACAATTTGGATGAACCTTGAAAACATTATGCTAAGTGAAATAAGGCATACGCAAAAGGACAAATGTTGTATGATTCCACTTCTACGAAATATCGAGAATAAGCAAATTCATAGAGACAGAAAGTAGATTAGGGGTTACCAGGGGCTGGTGAGTTACTGCTTAATGGCTGCAGAGTTTCTGTTGGGGATGATGAAAAAGTTCTGGCAATGGATGGTGGTGATGGTAGCACCACATCATAAATGGAACTAATGCCACAGAATTGTGCACTTAAAGATGGTTAAAGTAGCACATTTTATGTTTTATACAGATGGTACCACCATCAAATATTTTTAAAAGATGGGTGCAGGGGGAGGGCAAGGACAGAGGCAGGGAGAGCAGTGAGGGGGCAACTGTGATGCTCCAGGGTAGAGAAAGGGGTGGTCTGGGACAGGGTGGAGAGGCAACAGGGGGTGGGGAGAAGTGGTCAGATTCTGGGTGTGTTTAATGCAGAGACGACTGGATTTGCAGGTGGATCGGAGGAAGGAGAAAGAGGTGTGGAGGATATCTCCCACATTTTTGACCTAAGCGGCTGGAAAGATGAAGTTGTTGTTAAGGAGATGTGGAGGAGGAGGGAGAGTCGGTGATATGTTAGTTGGTTTCCTTGGTGGCGAGACCAGGAGCTCAGACGTGTGCACTGGGTGTGAGGTGTGGGGCAGATACCCAGGTGGGGATGTGGAGAGGCAGAGGTGCCACGTGGGAGATGAGTTTGGCAGTCTTGGGTGTACTGATGGGGTGTAAAGCCACCAAGCTGGCTGAGCGTGCCGAGGGGAGCGAATGGAGACCAAGCAGAGAACCCGGCTGCGCCCCGTTCATTCTGCTGCCTCTGTCACCCCCTGGTTCTCCCTCCCCGTCCTGATCCCGGCCCTTCTCTCTGTGACAGTCTCACAACCGGTTCCCTTCGTCTCTTTGTCTCCCTGCCTGTTTCTCGCCGCTCTGTGTGTCCATCTGTCTGTCTCTCCCCTTCCTCCCCACAGTCCCCGCCTCGGCCCCGGCCCCCTCCCCTCGGCCCCGCAGTCGGTCCGCGGGCCACGGCGGGAGAGCAGGCAGCAGGCGTCGGCCCCGGGCGGGGGTCTCACCGGACGGGCCGGTTGGCGGCGTCGGGGTCCCGCGCAGTCACCACGCCGACCAGGGAGCCCACCTGCGCGTCCTCTTGCACCTCCAGGAGGCCGGACGGCGGCCGGAACTCGGGGGGCTCGTCCACGTCGGTCACGGCCACGCGCACGATCGCCTGGTCGCGGAACGTGCCCAGATCGGCGAAGCGAGGGTCCAGGAACTTGTTGAGGGCTTCCAGGACCACGGTGTGCACGGGCTGGGACTCGAAGTCCAGGCGCTGGGGGTGGGAGACAGAGGGCCGGTTAGTGGACCGAGGTCTGCTGGGGCAGGGATGGCGCCCGCAGATCCCAGGGTCCTGGCTCAGGGAAGTGGGCTCAGAGAGGGCGGGCTGGTGCAAGGTCACACAGAGACGCAGCAGGGGTGCCTGGGGTATCTGGGCTGCACCACCGAGCTGGCTGTCAGAGACAGGTGGGGTTACAGGTGGGGAAACTGAGGCCCTGCAGGGGGAAGAGGGTCTTGCCTAGGGCCACACAGCCAGTCAGGGGAAGAAGGTACTGAACTAGATTTCCAGCCTCCCAGCACAGTATGTTGGAGTATTAAATAAATTTGTTTAACAAACACTTCTGAAGCACTTATTATGTGCTAGGAATCCTTACACTCCTAAGAGGCTTGTCCTGCAATTATCCCCATTTTATAGATGAGGAAGTTGAGGCCCAGAGAGGCCCAGTAACTTGCCCAAGGCCACTAGCAGAGCCACAATTCGAACCCAGGCAGTGTGGCTCCAGAGTCTAGGCTCTTAGCCCCATGAGAAGAAAGGGCACTGGATCTGAAGTCACACAGATCTGGGTTCAAATCCTGACCTTGCTGCTGACTAGCCGTGTGACCAGGGGCAATCACTTTGGCCTCTTTGGTCCTTAGCTTGGAGGTTAAATGAGAGAGACATAGGAGGTGGCCACTAATGTGAGTTGAGCCAGAATAAGCTTGATGGCCTTTAGAGCTTTCCTCTGAGATCTGGCTGCTCAGGTGGTGCTACTGGGTGCCCCTTTGCCAAATCAGCTCCAGGCCTGGGTGCTGGCTCTGGCCTTCTAAAGACCAGGACTTACAGCAAAGAGAAGTACTACTGGTGGAACTGCAAGCACCTCGATTGCAAGGTGACCTTCCTAGAGACCCATGGACAGGGGCCTGCCCTGTATAGGGACCCTCCCTTCCTGCTAGACTCCACCCCCTTCCCCACTAGTGGCTGCCTCTTTCCTCCACCCCGTTGCCTGGGAACTCAGGATGCAGGGAGGCAGGCATGGCCTGGCCTGGGAGTGAGCGATGGCTCGCAATGGACTCTGGAGCCAGATCATCAATCAGGCAGGGACTCTGCACCCCCAGCCAGCACTGGCTCCTCAGAGACACCTCAGGCGCCACTGCTGGAGCAGCAGGAGGGGACTGAGAATGTGGGGGTGGGGTGGGGGGTGGGGGGAGGGAAAGGAGTGGGGTGGGGGCAGCAGTAGGGATGAGAACCAAGAGAGCACCTGCTGTGCTGAAGTCACCAAGCCAAGCTTGGGGCCTGGTTCTGCTGCTCTGATGCAGGACCCCTCTGGGACTCCAATTCCCCATCTGTGAAATGGGCTCATCTTACAGTGAGGACAAATGGAGATCAAAAGACTGAAAACCCCAAAGTGCTGAAGATGGATTCTGGATCCAGATGGCCTGGGCCCAGGTCCCTGCCCTGCTGGGCAAGTTAGTTAAACTCCTGTGCCTTGGGGTTCTCATGGGTAAAAAGAGAACACATCATTGTTTTCCCAGGTGGGTCCTGGGTCCCTGGGCGGTCTCATCCCTGGGGTGGGGTGGGGCGGGGGGGGGGAGTAGTTGGCCGCTCAGGGGCGTCCCTGACTCTGTAGCCTCCCCCATCCCTCCTGGGGCAGCCGCACCTTCTGCAGGACGATGATGGCCTCCTGAGTGTCGCTGTCCGTGGTGACCTTGAATGCTTCGCCGCCGCTGCCACTCTCCTCCTTGAGGAGGTAAGTCATGTCCGTGTTCTCGCCCACGTCTGAGTCCTCGGCCTTCACTCGTCCCACGGCTGTGCCAATAGGGGCTGACTCCTGGATGCTGAACTGGTACATCTCTGTGGAGGACATGGCTGTGAGCAGGGCTGGGTGCAACCCCTGGGCCGGCCTCGTCTAGCTCTGGAGGTGGGAGACGGGAGGCCCAGATGCACCCCCGGGGAGGTCTGTGTCTGCAAGGGGCAACAAGCTTGGCCGGGATGGATGCTGGGAGAGGCATGTTCTCTGCAGAAATGCAGGAGGCAATGCAAAGAGGAGGGTGAATGAATCTGATTGTCTTGGGAAAGTCCCTGTAGTTCTTTGTGCTTAAGTTTCCCCAACTGCCAGGTGAGGAGGACAGAAGAACACAGTGATGAAAAGGCTAAGGCCGTGGAGTCGGTCCTAGCTGTGGAATCCTGAGCCTCAGTTTCCTCATCTGTAGAAAGGGAGTAATAACAGCACCTTCCTAACAGTACTGTAATGACAGATTAACTTAGATGACTGTGCATATCACTTGCTTAGTACAGTGTCTAGCACATGGCAGCTGCTCCATAAATGAAGACGATTGTATTAAAATGTTGGAGCTTCACACTGATTTTGCTGTTGATGTTAATGGCATTTATTCCTTCCGTTCAACATTCTGGTTGAGCACCCATGATGTCCTGGGTGAAGTTCTAGGCACTGGGGTTACAGGCACAAGCAAAAGAGACAAAACCTGCAGCCCTCGTGATGAAAAACACTGAACAATCACAAGAGTAAAACATACAGCATGTCAAATGGTGATACATACTTTGGAGAAAAATCAAGCAGGGAAGGGAAATGGGGAAGGCTGATGGGGGGCTGCAGTTTTAAATAGGGTGAGCAAGAAAGGCCTCACTTAGATGACATTTTTGCAAAGCTCTGAGGGAGGTGAGGGAGTGAGCCAGGCAATATCTGGGAAGGAGCATTCCAGACACAGGGAGCAGCAGGTGCAAAGGCCCTGAGGTGAGAGCAAGGCCTGGCATGTTTCAAGAGTGGTGAGATGGCCATTGTGGCTGGAGGGGGAAGCACAGGGGAAACCAGAAGGAATGAGGTCAGATGGGGTGCAGCATCACTGCTCTCCTCCCAGAGCAGAAGCGAGGTTGTCTTGCTAATGGATGGGCAAGCGAAGCAGGGGCCATGGGGATGGGGATGTGTCTGTCCCCTTGGGCTCCCATAGGCCTAGGTACCCCTGATGTGGAGTGGCTGCCTTCTATCTCTTCTCACCCAGCAGCCAGGGGCTGAAAAACACAAACTGACCATGTCGCTCCCCTGTGCTAATCTCTCCCCTAGCTCCCCACTGCCCTTGGGGTGAAGCTGGGTAAGCCCCTTGGCCTATCCTAGAACATGCTAGCTGCCTTCTCCAGCCTCACCTCTCACTCCCACATCTCAACTCTTAACTTCAGCCTGACTGAAGTTCTTGCAATTCCTCAAATACGCCTGGCTCTTTCTCACTTCCAGGCGTCCCCTTGCTCTAGTCCTCTCCTTGCCTTCATCTCCCTCCTTCTCACTCTTCCCTTCAGTCTCGCTGAATGTCACCTCCTCCAGGGAACCTTCGCAGACCTCCAGGATTTGCTCCTGCGCTCCCAC
This sequence comes from Choloepus didactylus, assembly GCF_015220235.1. Taxonomy (NCBI): domain Eukaryota; kingdom Metazoa; phylum Chordata; class Mammalia; order Pilosa; family Megalonychidae; genus Choloepus; species Choloepus didactylus. The sequence continues at coordinate 49,753,424 of NC_051325.1, forward strand.
GGCCCCTGAGCTCCCACGGCCCCTGAGCTTATGCCATTGTAGGGCTTACTGCATTTTACTATCATTTTCTGTTTATTCTCTCTCCCTCTCGGGTACGAGCTCCTGGAAGACAGGAAACATATCGTTTATGCATCAGGCATGCTCAGTGCTTGGCAGAATGCCAGGCTTTTGTATAGATGAAATGTGTGAGAAACTAGTGAGGTGAGTGAATGAAAACCAACATGGGTTACCAGTTCACACTCACCAGATTAACGCAAATTAAAGAGCCTGACATGTGAGGATATGGTGCAATGGACACTCTCATTCCCTCCTGGTAGGCAGTTTGGCTTTATTTACTAAAGTTGAAGAGGAGTATATCCCATGTCCCAGCAATTCTAGTCCTCCATATTTCCCCTTGAGAAGTGCATGCAAATAGGCACTAGGAGGCATATTCAAAATGTTCAAAGCAGCGTTGTTCCAAATAGCCCCAAACTGGAAACAACTCAGATGTCCATCCACAGTAGAATAGATAAATTGCGGTATATCCATATAATGGAATACTATAGAGCCACGAAAAGAAATAAATCATAGCTACAAGCAGCAACGTAGATGGATTTCAGAGACAAAAAAGCAAGAGGCAAAAGAATTTGTGTTGTATAATTCCATCTAGATAAGAGTCAAAATCAGGTGAAATTAAACCATAATATTTGGCAATGCAGGCAGAGATGAATAGACCCTAAAGAAAAGCAAGAAAATGATGAGCCTAAAAGCAGATGGTAGTTCACTCTGGAGGTCTGGGTTGGAGGAGAAGTTATGATCAGGAAAGGGCATGTGGGGGCTTTTGGGGTCCTGGTTGGTGGTTACAGGCTTGTTTGCTTTGTAATTATTTGTTAACATGCACATTTATATTTTATGCCCTTCTGTATGTGTGCTATATTTCACAGTAAATAAATGTTTTAAAAACTGAATGAATAAATGAATGCAGGAATAAGCAAGTACCTTCCTGGGGCCTGGACGGCTTCCTCTCTGCTCTGCCCCCACCCCTTCCGGCTCAGGGCTGGCGCAGGGCCTGGCACAGTGGGGAAGAAAGTGGGGTGCTCCCCACCCCTCTGTGTGGTGCTTTGAAGCTTAGGGGAATGGGTGGCGGGCCGGCCCCTGTGCCAGGCTCCCTGGTGACGCGGAGCTGGCCGCCAGGGTCTGCCCACCCCCCTCCGTCTGGGCTGAGGCGCGACGACACTAAGCTCTCAGCTGAGGGATTGGATTCCCTTATCTCGCGGGGGTCAGTCCCCTGTGGCGGGGCCTAATGTGAGAGCAGCAGACCTCGAGTAATGACGTGCCCGATAGGAATCAGCTGAGCTCCTCGCGGCATTTAGTCTCTGCCAGCTCTGGCAGCTGCCCAGGCCCGGCTCCGGGGCGTCTGCTGGGGACTGAGTCGGGGACAGAGGACTGGCCGGGCTGTTAGGGGGTGGGGTGCCGGGAGAGGCAGAGGGGAGGAGATGTACTCATTCAGGAGCAGAGTCCTGCTCTCCAGGCTCAGAGGAGGGAAGGGCCTGTCTCCCCAGACCACAGTTTCTCCATCCACAAATATGGGTCCCTCTGCCTGGGCTGCAGCCCCTGTCTGTAGCCCCATATCTCCCCCTTCCTTTTTCAAAGCTGGGTCAGTGGAGCGTGTGGCAGCTCACTGTGCAATAAGCAGGATGGGGGCTTATGCAAGGGCCAATGAGGGATCTGGGTGAATGGACAGATGGGTGGACAGGTGGGGCCCAACCCCCAGCAGGAAGCATGGGGAGCAGAGGAAGGTAACTGCATTACCTGGATGTATGGAAAATCAGGCAAATTTGGGTTCTTCTTCTGCAAGAAGCATAACTGGAGGGGGCTGGGGGTGAGTGGGTGAGTAGGGTGGATAGACACATGGACAGATGGGGACCTTCTTTTGATGGGAAGCCTAAAGGGAAGCTGGAGGTCAGTGGGTAGCTTGGATGGAGGGACAGACACCCATGGTGGTCTCCCCCCAGGGAAGCCAAATGGGAAGGGCTGCTGGGGCTCGGTGGGGGGCTGGGATGGACTAACAGACAGACACACAGATGACAGCCTCGCTTGAGGAGGGCCTCACTCACTCTGTGGGAAACGGGGCGGGTTGTCGTTGACGTCGGTGACCACGATAGTGACGGTGGTGGAGCCCGAGAGGCCGCCCAGCTGGCCCGCCATGTCTGTGGCCTGGATCACCACCTCGTAGCGCTCCTGGCTCTCGCGGTCGAGGTCAGGCACAGCCGTCCGGATCACGCCTGTGGGTGGGTGGGGGTGAGGCCAGGGATGCCCCCCACAAGCTCCCAGCCCATATGGGGACCCTTCCCAGAGGCTGAGGTAGGGCTCAGGCCTGGAGGGCTCTGGCTCAGTTCAAGTTCAGGAGGGGAGATACCAATAGGGCCACAGTGCAGGTGCAGGGCTCGGCAGCCATCGTGCACACTTACACACAAGCATTCACACACTCACACAGATACACACTCACACATACACACTGGCACACACCCATACACATACACTCTCATACACACTTGCATACACCCATTTTCAAATATACACACATACAGTCAAAAACTCACATGCATTCTCAAATACACAGTCATACACCACACACACTCAGACACATGGACACAACACAGAAGCAACAGGGTGGACTATTTGGTTTCCTAAAAAGAAGTGTTGGAACTGGAACCTAACCTTCCTGAGCACCAATCCCACTGTGTGGGCCTTGGTTTCCCCACCTGAAGGTGAACCCTGATGTTCTATGCGTGAGCCTGGCTTGTGCTCAGAGCCAGGCACAGAGTAGCAGTTTGGTGAGTGCTGATCACAGTGACCTGAACTCACACATCACACTCCGGAGTCACATTCATCTGGACACACATGCACGATGTATCTCACACACGCACTACACACAGAGATAGGGACATGAATGCATTCACATACACACGCATAGATACCATCACACGTCCTCATTCACACACACACACACACACACACACAAACACACACACACACACACACACACCTTCATGACTGAATCATCCCCCAGCCCCAGATGCCCTGTCTAGACGCCAGCTAATCGCTGAACAGACAACTCTCCAAGCTGCTAATGGATGCAGGTGGGGGGCAGTGCAGGAATGGGGGTGACTGCAAGATTAATTCTGCTGAAGAGAAGGCTGGGCTTCTCGTCTCCCCTCCAGCCGGAGAGACTGGGGTTGGGAGGGGGGTTCGATGAGGCACTGCGAGCCTCTCCTGCCACTCACTCCAACCTGCCAAGCACCAGGTGGTGGCAGGTGGAGCCCAGGGCCTGAGCGCCAGACGGAGTCATGCACCGGCAGCCCCCTGACATGCCCTATAGAACCCAAGCTCCAACTTCTGATGTCCCCCAAACAGCCCCCAGATTCCAATAAGGGCAGTGGGACTCGAGGAAAGACTGTGATGTGCGTTTGTGTGTGTTTGTGCATGTATTTGTGTGTGTAGCTGTGGTTGCCAGGGAGCAGCTTCGGGGTGGGCCTGCTTTTGGGGGACCATGTGGAGACCTGGGAGGGGTAGTCTGTCAATCAAGGGTCGTGGAGACCCTCTCTCAGGGGCCTCTGTGACTCTCAGCAGGCCTGCTCTGACCCCTCCTCTGTCCAGCTGTCCTCCCAGTGACAGGGAGCCTGGAGGCAGACGGGTTTGGGAAAAATCCCAGCTCTGCCGTTTTTTGACCACATGACCTTGAGCAAATCCCTTCACCTCTCTTAACCTCAGTTTTCTTATTTGTAAAATGAGGACAACCACACCTCCTTAAAGGTTGCTTGACCTTGGCACTAGTGACATTTTGGACAGGATAATTCTTTGGGGTGGCAGTGATGGGAGGATCTCCTGTGCACTGTGGGATATTTAGCAGCATCCTTGGCCTCTACCCACCAGATGCCAGGGCACTGCCCAGTTATGACAAACAAAAATGTTTTTAGACATCATCAAATGGCCCTCAGGGTCAAAACTGGTTGAGAACCACAAACACTGGTGTCGAGTTTCATCTCGTGAGGATGGCGAGTGAGAACAGTAACTGACATTTATGAGCGTTCGCTCTGCGCCTGGGACTGTTCTAAGTGCCCTGAGTGAATTGTCGCATTTAATCATCCTGACAGCCCTGTAAGGAAGGCACTCTGATTGTCCCCACTCAACAGATGAGGAGCTGGAGGCACAGAGGGGCTAATACCTGGTCCGAGGTGGCACTGGGAGAAAGCAGCACGGCCAGGATTCGGCCAGGTGTTTGGCTGCAGAGTCTCTGCTCGTACCTCTCGGTGAGCCGGCTGTCCGGGCGGAGGTCCCTGCCCAACCCCGCCGGCAGGTGCAGGGGAGAGCCCAGGCCCCTCTGCACAGAGGGACGTCACCCCTGCGGCCTCGCCTCAGCTCCCTGAATATCCTCCGTGCTCTTCTCAATCCTAATCAGACAAGCCACTTTTTCAGTCCTGCAGCAGGCCCTCCTTGACTGTTCCCCAGGTGCTGTCCCCAAACCCTGGAGCTGGGAAGGTGCCTTTCTGGGGGTGAGAGCCGGGCCCAAGGCCTCGGGTGGTCTGGGGCTGAGTCTTTGCAGCTCCGGGCTGCAGGGGGGCTGTACTGGGAGGTGGGGCCTGCCATATTCTCTCCCCTGGGGGATTGGAAGGAGGGAGGGGGAGAGAGAAGAGAGGAGGAAGGTGAAGGGGACAGGGAGGGAGGAAGGGGGAGGGGGAAGAAAAGGGAGCCTCGGGGAAGACCGGGACAGAGGGAGAAACCTGGTGAGAGCCAAGGGCAGAGAGACGTGCACTCGTGCACTCGAAGAGGAAGAGAAGGAAAGGGGGTTGGGGCTAGGGAAAGAGAGGTGGGGGGGGGGGCTCAGAGAGGGAGACAAGCAGACAGAAAAAAGAGAGAAGGAAGGAGGGGAGAGGTAAAGTTAGAGAGAAACACAGAAAGAGACACCCAGGAAGAGACCGAGAGAGACACACAGACAGACAGACAAAGACAGAGAACGACACACACACACACAGAACCTGAGGGACGGGGCACATGAGGGTGGGGGGGTGGGGGAAGAGCGCAATCTCGAGAGAAACATACAGAGAAATAAAGGAGGGAAGGAAAAAGACAAAGAACAGAGGCAGAGAGAACAGATCCACTCACAGACAACAGGGAGGGAGAGAGATAGGAAGTGGTGAAGAAAGACGGTGGGAGGAGAGGGCAGACAGACTGACTGACATTGGAGGGGGTCCTGGAGTGGGCCAGGCAGAAAGGCAGGGGGGGCACTGCTTTGGTTGGCGCTTGCTGGGTGCTAAGCCACACGCTGTTGGCCCCAGCAAGTCACTAGACCAACCCAGCTTCGCAGGGTGGGGACACAGACCCGCTTCCTGATGGGAGGAGTGGCAAAGAGGGCGGGCGGGAAGGAATGCATGGCATAACTCATCTAACATTCACTAACCCCGATGCCGGGAGAAGCATGGTGGAGGCAGTTGCACTCCTGGGGGACCTGGGGTAAAAATTCCCAGATCGGCCCATGAAATTATTCCTGAAACTTCTGGCTCTGCAAATTCTTTCATTCACTTATTCACTAATAAGACCCTTACTGAGGACCTACTCTGCGCCAGTGTTAGACAAGATGGACATCAGGCAGTGCAAAAAGGAGGGGCTTTAAAGTGAGACAGATGTGGGCTCAAGTCTTTTCTCCACCATTTGCTTGTTATCTGACCTTGAACAAGTTCTTAAGCTTCCCTGAGCCTCAGTTTCTATTCTGCAAAATGGAGAAACCCACTCAGTAGAGCAGTTGAGGATTAAAAGACACCAAGCTTCAGCACTGGGTCTTGCATTTTAGTGATGCCTCGCTGAGCCCCTTCTCTAGTCCTGAGTCGGGCACCCTCTGAAATAAGTGCTCAGGGATCCAGGCTGGTCTGGTTCATCATCTCATCTAGAGGGGCTGGCATGTAGTAGATGCTCAATAAACATTCGGACTGACTGACTGACCCCCACAGCCCCTCCACCTCCCCTCTCACAGCCTGTGTGCAGTTGTCTATTTGTTTCTCCCTTCTCTGCTAGAACAAAAGCTCTGTGAGGGTAGAAACCAGGTCTAATTCTCATCCTGACCCCAGGAGATGACACTTAGGAGGTGCTCAACAAATGCTAGTTTTATTCCCTCCGGGGAAAACTAACACCTCTGGCCCGGTAGCGGTAGCGGATTTTCAGCAGCGATCTTGAAGTCTCCGAGGGCAGCTTTCTATTCATGCAGGGGAGCTGGTGGGCCGGGGCTGGTGATTATAAACTGGCCACAGCTCCCTGCAGCCTTGTCCTCTCCCATTGTCCCCACTTCCAGCTCTTCTTCTCGCTGGCCTTGCTGCCTCCTCCAAATGCTGCAGAAGGGGCCCGGGAGCGTGTGTGACGCCTCATTAGCCCACAGTGGCCATCCCTGTCACCCTTGGGTGGGTGGGTGGGTGGGGGTGATGCCAGCAAGCCTGGCCTTTAAAACACGCAAGCTAATTCCTTCTCTGGCACTGGGGCCTGGGTGCGCCCCGCCTCCTCACACCTTCCTCCCAGGCCCTGTTCCCGCTCTGCTCCCTGCTATCTGCACAGTGAGAACAGACTGTACCTCGCAGCAGCTGCTAAATATAGAGCTGCAGCAGTGGAATATTCCTGGCTGGGGAAATGGAGCTGGGCTGGGAATGGCACCAGGGCAGCTCCTGCTGTGGGGCCAGGAGCAGGGAGAAGGAAAACTCTGGAAATTCCTGGGAATATCAGACTGAGGAAGTTGAGGCCCCAAGAACAAGGACCCCACCTAGACTCGTTTACCTGCCTTGCCTGGTGTTCACCTTCCTGCCTTCCCAGGCCCTATGGCCTCCCATGTGCCACCTCCCTCTCCCATCCATCTGCAGTGGGGGATGCTCTTTCTTAGGACTTGGCTTCCCTTCTCACTCTCTTGGAGGCTGATCCTCCATCTGCCCTCCCCTGCCACCCCCCAGCAGTCAGTCCTGGCCCTTTCCTTATGCCTAGGTTCTTTCTCTTCCTTCCACACTGAATTTATCGACTCTAAGTTCCTTGCTGCCTCAGGCTACAGGGAGGAAGCCTGCATCACCCACATCGGCATCCCCAAGGTTTGCATTTATGTTTGCAGTGAGCGTTTTACCCAGTGCAGCTCCCACTGCGTGCAGTGCTCTTCCCCCAGGTCTCCATGTGGCTCACACCCTCTCTTCATTCAGGTCTCTGCCCATTGTCACCTCCCCACAAAGGCCTGTCCTGATTTCCTAATCTAAGTCTATCTCCTTAAACTGCTTTATGTTTCTTGCTAGCACTCATTGTTACTTGACTTTAAGTTATATGCTCATATGTTTATTTTCTGTACCCTCCACTTGAATAAAAGCACCATGAGGGTAGGTCTTTGATTTGCTACCACCATGTCTCCAGTGTCTAGAACAGAGCCAGGCACATAGTAGGCATTCAATAAATAGTTGTTGAATGAATGAATGAACTCCCCCATTGAGCCGCACAACAATCATGGGGAAACCAAAGCTTGAATAACCCTAACTATTCTCACAACTCCAGGCCCAGATTTCAGATGGCCTGCTCAGTGTTCTAGACAGTTCTTACCTGCTCTTCTCTCATCACCTTAAAGGAATATGGTTTAAACTGAATTTTTTCAGTCTGGGACCAGATCCCAGGACACATTCGTTAATTCCTCTGCTTCTAGGTAGTTTTCTTAATCCACATTCCTCCTCCGTTTCTGGAGGTGGTACCCCCTTCCCAGCCCAGGCCCCAAAGTTAGTAACCCCTGAGATTCTACCCTCAACCTAGTTCAGTTCATTCAGCCAGGCCCCAAGTTCTGCTGGTTTGCCCTTCACAGGAGCTCACTGCCCTCCCCTAGTCTCCTCCCTCAACATCTCAGCTACTTCTCACTACCAAGCCTTATCATCCCCAGGCCCCCAACTAGATGAAGCAGATTCAGGAGCCCAGGTGGGAGCTGAGAAAGAGGGTGGGCCTTTGGTTTTTGTCCTTTGGAGTTCTATGCTGGGCACCCCAGGCTCTGGGATCTCCCCACCTCCAATTCTTGCCTCTGAGCCATGCTCCACAGCAGCAGCCCGAGGGATCTTGTTAAAATGAAAACCTGAGCATGTCACTTCGCTGCTTAAAAGCCATCAATGAACCCACAGTGTAGGTGAGGAGGAGGGAAACAGGCGCTCTCAGACGTGGCTGGCGGGAGTGTAATCTGGTACATTTTGGCACTATCTATCGAGATTCCAATTGCACGCACATGCTCTTTGACCCAGCTTTTCCACTTCCTGAAAATTATCCTGCAGATATACTTATACACACGAAAAATGATGTATGTGTGAAGTTATTCGTTGTAGCATTGTTCATTGTAGCAAAAGATTGGAAACAGTGTAAGTGTCCATCAATAGGGGACTGGCAAAATAAATTTTAGTGTATCCATAACGGCAGTTAAATAAAAGAATGAGGAAGCTCTTTATGTACTGATTCGGAATAATCTTCAAGATATATTGTTAAGCGAAAAAGGCAAGCAGTGTGTATAGCGTGTCTGCATAGCTACCATTTGTGTAAAGAAATAAATGCATGTTACTATTTTCCGGAAAGATGCACAAGAAAATTACATTGGTTTCCTTAGGGACAGAGACTGGGTGGCCAGGGGATTGGATGGGGTGATGGATTGTCACTAAGTATCCATTTGGACTTCTTGAATTTTGAGTCCTGAAATGTATTATCTATTCAAAAATAACAGTATTTTTTAAGTGAACGAGCCTAAGGTCTCCTAGGATATAGACACCAAGTGGCTACCTTTGGGGCTGCAATACTGAGCCTGGGGGCTGGAAGGCGCTTTCATTTTTTATTTTTTACATTTCTTCAATGTTCAAATCTTTTCCAAAAATGTATTTCTTTTGCAAGGAAGAAACAAAATGAAGACATTATGTGTAAGAGAGTGCAATTGTAACTCTGTGCTCACAGACTGGAGCCCCCTTACCCCCCTTGATTCCCCTCGCTCCCCCACACCTTGCCCTCAGGATAAGGTCTAAGCTCCTTAGCCTGGCACCAAGCACAGCTAGGCACCTGCCAGCCTCTCTGCTTCAGCTCCCAACACTCCTGCTTCCTCAAGTCTGAGTTGCTTACAATCCCACCTTCCCTCAAGCAGTTTCCTCCTTCCAACTTCTGCCCACGTGGTGCCCTCTGCACGGAATGCCCTTCTCCGCAGTCTCGGTCTGGCCAACACCTACTTAACCTTTGGGAATTCGCTGCTACCTCCTCCAAGAAGCCTTGCACCCTAATGTCCCATGCACTTGCCAAGCCCCCTGCCCCCACTCGACCGTGAGCCCCATGCTGGCATCTGCTAAAAGCTCTGTGGTGTTTGGCATCTCATCTCCTGTCCTAGCCCAAGGGGTGGTGAGAGCACCGTGTTGGACTGGCAGCCACTACCAGCTGGGTGACCTACAGAGAGTTACTTCGCCTCTCTGAGCCCCGTTCTCCGGATCCTTCTGTCTTTCCTGCCACTCTCAAGACCCCTCAAAGGCACAGACCGAGTGAGTGAAGTGGGGGAGGGTGGGAGGGCAGGGAACACCCCATTGGTGGTGTTGAGGGGACGAGACTACAAAGCAAAAAGGAAGCCGCCCCTCCATGACGGGTCTCCAAGTGTCCTCTACTGCCTCTTCATCAGATCCTTAACAACCGCCCTGTGCACGGAGCTTTGAAATTGTGGGAAAGGTGCCCTTCACCAGCCCTCGCTCCAAACTTCACTTGTGACCCGTGAGGGCTGCGGACACGCCTGCTTCACTTTAGCTCCAAGGACAAATGGGGGCGCCTGACTCAGACTTCTGAAGTCCTTTCAGGGCGCCCCAGCTGCCACCTCCTGCTTTTTTGTCTTTCAGGCCCCCTCTCCCCACTTCCCATTCTTTTTCTGCTCCTCCGCCCTCCCGCTTGCCGCCTCGCTGCCCCTTCCTGCGACCCCGGAGTCTAGCGGAGCGTCTCAGTGTGTGGTCCTCGGCCGTCCATCTGGCCCCGGCCCCGCCCCTTGTCCCGGCCCCGCCCCTCACCGGTCTTGGGGTCCACGGTGAAGTGGTGCTCTCCGTCCAGCACGCTGTACACCAGCCGGGCGCTGCTGCCGTACGCGGGGTCATCCGCATCCGAGGCCATCACCTGCATCACCGACGTGCCTGGGCCCGGGGGACCAAGCGAGACGGGGGTCACCTGGCGCCGCTGTGCTCACTGCCCCCACCTCACCCCACCCCTGGGAAGCTGTGATTGGAGACCCGATTGGAGGTCCTGGCCCCCTCACAGCCTCTCTCCCCGCACTGAGTTCCAGCCAGCCTCCTGCCCGGCGATGGCCAGAGAGTCAGATTTGGATTCAAATGTCGCTTCAGGAGTTCCCAGCTGGGGCGTTCGGGCCAGGGAAGGCAGCCTCTCTGAATCTCAGTTTTCCCTTCAGCAAAATGGGGTTAATTCTAGTCCTTGATTCACGAGGTGGAGGGGAGGCGATTAAGCTCCAGGCACAGAGCAGCTCAAAGCCCAACAGGGAGATGCAAGAAACATTTTCACCACTGTCAGGGAAGGTCATCAGTGTGGGAGTTAGCACCAGGGCTAGAAACCAGGCACCTGACTCCCTGCCACCCCAGCCCCTCCTGATTCAACAGGCACTGCTGCACCCCTCCTTCAAGGAGCGGAGGGGACACGGGGCGGGATCGTGCAACGGAGTTCATGAGGGGCTCAGAGTCCAGTATCTCATGGCCCGTGGGGCCCCCGGGCAGGGGAATGGCAGCGCCCAGCTGTCCCTTTGGGAAGTAGATGGCTGTGGGCCCCATGCCCTCCTCGCCCCTCCCCCGGGGTGCCCAGACAGACCCCCTCCTCCTCATGCACTTCACGTAGGCTGCTGGGGAGAATATAAATTGGATAAAAGTCCATCAAACAGTGGCAATTAAGTTATTGATTTTCAACGCTGCCTCATTAAACTGGAGTTTCTCTCGGCCTGTCCCAGAGATGGCTCTAATTTGACATCATGTTCAATTTGACGAAAGCAGGCTTGGAACATGAGGCTGGACCGAGCAGGGGTGGGGGATGCGGTCAGATGGAGCGGCAGGGGGCAGGCGCAACCTCCGGGCCCAGCCTGTCTGATTCGTCTGGACCTTTCTGGAGAGGTGGGGGTGCAGTGGAAGACCCAAGAGAGGGTCTTCGGGGCTCAGGATATGACCCAAGGGGGAGGAGACTCAGAGCCCACCTTGGGGAGATGCCCCCCGTTGGGCATCCTCAGACCTCCTGGGGGCTGGGCTGGGCTGGGCTTCCTGGGGCCAGCAGGGCAGCTGACGGCAGCTGAGGCCAGTTCACTGCCTGGCTAATGAGGGACACTCTGGAAGTGCTTCTGCAGCAATTCCGCTAAGCCCAGCCTGCCGCCCACCTCTCCCGCCTCCAGCATGGGGCCCTCGATCATTCCAGACAGACACATGTATTTATTTTTCACTCTTTTGCATTTCTCATTTCCCTCTCCTCCCCACCCCCCCCCAGCCCCAGCCTCCTGAACCGCCCTGCAATGTGCAGCTCCAGCTCCATCTCAACCATGTCAGGGTTGCCTGGAGAAGCTGGGAGGGGGTGGTGAGCAAGCCCCCTCCCTCCTGAGGCTGGTGCCTGAGGGTCCCCAAGTGCCTCCTGACCCTATGGAGAGAGGAAAGGAATGAACTCCTATTGCGTGCCAGTTGCATGGTTGGCTTCCCCAGCCACTTGAATTCATCCTCTCTCTAATCCGTACAGTACCTCTGAAAGACACAGATTACCTCTCTAATATTACGGGTGAGGAAACAGGTCAGATAGAGGAAAAGACTTGACTAAGGGCAAACAGAAAGGAAGTGGTAAGATCCGAATCCAGGGCTCTCTGATGCCAGTGTCAGTGCAGACGCAGTGACTGTGGGCACAGTGGCCCAGTAGACTCAGTCACGCTCAGCGACGGCCCTACTATGTACTAGCAGGATGACTGCGGGCGTGTCATGAAGCTCTCTGTGCCTCAGTTTCCTCTCTTGTGAAATGGGGGTAACACTACTACCAAACTTTCGGGATGTCGTGAGAATTCAAATAGATGACCGTGTTCAGCACAGAGGACAGTGCTCGGGCCATGCTAAGAACTCAACAAATGCAGATTGTTGTTGTCATCGCAGGAGGCACTGCTTGCCAGTATACAATGGCGCCATCGGCCTCCCTCACAGAGGCACTGAAATGGGAGGAGACACATAAAGCATCAGGCTCCTGGTGGGTACCCAATAAATAGTGGCTGTTGTAACTGTTAGGAGAGAGGGTCACTTCTCCCTGCACATCACTCCCCGCCATGCCCTGAGCAAAGCACATCAGGCTGAGTGGCTCCCCAGGGACCCTGCCGAGTGCTCTCTTTCCCTGGCTGCATCCCAGGGACTCCCGTAGGGATGATGGAGTCATTTCCCCAATCCTGGGTTCTTTATTGCAGCCGTTACAGTGAATGCCGATGCGCAGGGATGGTGCAGGGTCAGTGATTCACCACTGGCTCCCCAGGCCCCAGCGGACAGGCTTCCTCATGCCACACACCCCTCCCACCTTCTTCACAAGTCAGCAGCTCCCCAGAATTGGCAGATAAAAAGGTACCAGGCTTGTGGCTGCTGTGGGACCACCTGGGGTCACCCCCCCTAGGTTCAGTAGTTTGCACCTTACAATGCACCATCTTGGCCATTATATCCTACAGTCCTCGCAACTACTCTAGGGTGGAGATGCAGTTGTTTGCTGGTAAATGTTTAACCATCAGCTGGGGGTGGGTGAGAGTGGGGGTGGAATAACCTGCTTTGTGGTGTTTGCTGATTTCTGTGGTGTAAATACTCCCTTTAGGGCCAGAGCTACCAACGTGCCATCAATTGGTTTGCAAAACTCCTGAAAATCAATATTTGGCACTTATGATCAGCTCCAGCACACCATTGCATCATTCCCATTTTACAGCTAAGAAAACTGCTATGCACGGTTAAGGGTGCAAATATCAATTAATAATGAAACTCATTACTTATTATATATCACTATTTAATAATACTGATAGTTACCACTTATTAAATAACTACTTTGTGTTAGGTATGGCCTCTATGTACATCATCTCATGGAATTTATACAATAAGGTCATGAGGTAGGCTCTGCTAAAATTCTCGCCTTACAGATGGGGAAAAGGAGGCTGAGTGAAGTTAAGCAATGAACTCCTTTGTGTCTCAGTGTCCTCATCTGGGGACATAAAACTCTTGGGAGCCTTGTGAGAATGCAAACAGATTTCCATGTTCAGTGCCGAAGACAGTATCTGGCCAAGTCCACTGGGCAAGGAAGTAGGAGAGGCAGGTCTGGCTGATGTCCAAACCCCCCATGTATCCTGCCTAAAAGGTAGGAAGAGGGGGTGAACTTGAGTAGAAGTACATGGCCGCTGAGAGGGGGATGGGTTAGAGAATAGAGGAGGGGAGAGGTAGGGAAAGGCGAGAAGTGGGTTCAGGATTCTCCTTTCCTGACTTCCAGAAGCACAGCTGGGATTGGCTGGGAGAGCTGCCTGCTGCTGCCCAGAGGGGCTGCTGCCCAGCCCTTCTGCTAGGCAGGAAAAAGGGCCTAAATCCAGGCTGGAATAGAAGGGTTTGCCCAACTGATTCCTGGGTAAATGGGATCTTGGAGCCCAGGAAGCCATGTGGAATGTAGAGATGGAAAGGCTGGTCCTTGGAGAGCACAGAGGCCTGTGTTTCTCAACCTGGCTGCACATTACAGTCTCCTGGGGAGTTTTAAAATGAAACTGATGCTTAGCATCTCTCCAGACCGATTACATAGACCTCTCCTGGGGTGGAGGCCAGGCAAGGGTTTTTTCCAAACTCCCATAGTGATTGTAAAGTACATCCCTGGGTGGTAACTGCATCCCGAGACCCAATCCCTCATTGAATTGATGGGAGACAGAGTCACAGAGGAGTTCAATGACTTTCCCAAGGTCACACCATTAGTTAGTGGGAGGGAAAGAGTCACATCCAGGTCTGTCCATCTGGCGTCACCCTCAGGCCCACTGTGCCTATACTGAGACTGACACCAGAAGGGAGCGGCCAGGTGGCTCATGCCACCAAGTCAGCAGTGCTCCTCCCAGGTAGAGTTGGTGGGAGAAGTGAGGCTTTCCTGCGGGGAGGTGCCCCTCCCACCTCCACGGGCTTTGGTATGGGTATTCTGGCCTCAAATCCGCTCCCCCCCCCCACTTCCTCACTGGGTGGCCTCGGTCAGGTCTTTCCCCTTGTCTGGCCTGGCTCCTCACCTGTATTTCTTCACCTGTAATTCCTCACCTGTAATTTTCTGAGATGCTGTGACATTAGGGAGGATGGACTTAAATGGCTGGGGCAGCTGGCCATGCAGTGGGTGCTCACTGGGAATTCACTCCTTTCCCCACTCTCTCAGGCTGGCCTGGAGTCGGAGACCCCAGGACAATAAGCATCAGGAGAGAGGGGCTTGCTCACTCCTCCTCTCTAGTTCTCCTGGGTGACTCTGACAAGGTTTGTCATGGGGCCTGAACTGGAACCCATGTCCTGTCTCCAGGGCCAGAATTCTTTCCTTGTGTCTTGCTAACCCTCACTATTTGTGAGATGAATTGAATCCCCAGACTCGAGCTCCAGAACCTTCAGGAGGTGGAGAGCAGCTCAGGCACGGAAGACATAAATTCTCATTCCAGCCCTGGCCTCGGCTCTCCATGCGGCTGTGGGGAAATTACCCGACCTGACTGGGCATAATGCTCTATCCCTCCTGACTCCCTGAGTTGTGGGAAACCCTTTAGTGACATAAAAGAGATGAAGCCCTTAGGAAAAGAACAGAGTCCTCAACCAAGGTGACCAAGTGTCACTATTATGAAGATGGGTGTAATTATTGTCATCCTGCCTCTTCCCCCTCCCTCTGCTACCCTGCTTGGCCTGGGGAAACCCTCGGCTCACATTTAGCTTCTCAAACATTTATAAAAAGATGAGTCCCACCCCCTACTGCTGCCACAACTGCATGGAATGCTTTCTATTAAAAATTAAAAACCACTTGTCTAGTCTACGGTAGCATTCAGATTACACAGGAAACAAGCCCCCTCCCCAGCTCCCTGTCCTGTCATCACTGTCATCACGTCTAAAGCCAGCTCGCTGGGCTGGCCTCGACCCCACTTCCGGCTGCCGGGCCCAGGCAGCCTAATATACACGAATGATTCACAGGAGACCAGGGAGGTGGCTGCCGGGGGTGGGGGTGTCGCAAGGTAGAGGGGGAGGGGCAGGTCCAGAGACAAGGGACAGAGGGGGGGCACAGAGAGATGGGGAAAGAAAGTGGGTCAGAGACAGAGAAATGAGGGACAGAAACGAGGTCAGAAGGACACAGACCCAGAGAGGAAGAGGAGCAGACAGACAGAGGAAAGAGGGAAAACAGAGCCATCAAGAGACAGACAGACCAATTAGGACAGAGGCAAAGATGTGAGTCAGAATGACAGAGAGCAAGGGAGCCACATGGAGAGGTAGGAAAGCAGAGTGAAGTCAAAGAGGAGGTAGAGATTCCTATGAAACAAGGGGACAGGGGAAGGAATGGAAGGAGGGCACGAAGGAAGGAGAGGGTTGGCTTTATGGGGTGGGGGGCTCCCTACACTGCCAAACCTGCTTCTCCAGAGTCTCCAGGGAACATCTGCATACCCTCTTCCCTCTTTCTTTCCTCCTGGATCCCAGCCACGGACGCGCCCCTCCAGGGAACCCCTAAGTGTGTGAGCGGGGATCTCATATGTCCGTCCTCCTGAGAGGGAGGCGGGACGCTCCTACTACCCCAAAGTGAGACTCATAAGCTTTTCTGTCTTCTTAACATGTAACTGGGGCTCTCGGTTAAGGGTCTGGTGACCTTGTTTGTTTGAGACAGCAACACTCTATGTGGCTGCAATAGCATGCCTCTGCCACTTGCAGAAAGTAAACATTTTGGCTCATCATTCACCCAGCATCTTCAGAGCACCTACTATGTGCTAGGTCTGTGAGGGCTGGAGGGTGGCTTTATCATCTTCACATCCCAGATGGGCCCAGGGCCTGGCATTCATGTTTGCTGAATGATTTATTGATGGAAAAGGCAAAGAGAGACATGGATACCCTCCTGCCTGTCCAGATTACCTGGATCAAGGGGCCCACTGCTGAAGGCTGGGGCCTCTGCCCTTCCCTGCCCCCTCTCCCCACCAGGAGCTCCTGTCCTGTTCCCCACAACCCAGGCGGTGAGAGCCAGTGCCGTTGCTAGGCGAGGAGATATTGCACATATAGATCTTCCTGGACTTTAATTAAAAACATCTTTAGAAGTTGTCTCTGCAGAGACCAGCAATTGATTCCTCGCTTGGGCCTGAGGGCTGCTGAGCCACACTATCTCCAGCTGACGATGGGACAATTGGAGGTTCCCAGCCTGCTGCGGCCTGTCCAGAATGAGACCCTTGAGGGACACGCTGCCTCCTGCCTGCTTCCTTTCCTCTCTGCCGCCCACCCCTCCCCTACGAGCACTGGATTCGGGAATCAGACAGTGTGCTCTCCCAATTTTATTTCCCTTTCCTTCTTTGAGTCTCAGGTTCCTCGGCTATAAAATGGGGATGTCAGCGCTCACCCCAAGAGAGTTCCTGGGAGGATGAAATGAGATTAAGATGTGACAGTGCTTTGTAAGCTGCAAAGTCCTGTACAAGCTAAAGAAACGATCGTGACGATTTTCGCCTAGGAAGTCATGCAGGCTGATTAAGTAACTCGGGTGCTGGTTCTGGAATCTGGGTCTGGTTCTAGCTCCAGCTTTTCCTGTGGAACTTCAAACATGTCACTTTATCTCTCATTGCATTTGTTTCCTCATCGGCAAAATGAGGACAGTGATACCTGCCCTGCTTATTCCCCAGGTTTGTGAGAATAAAAGGAAATAGCTTTGTGAATGTAGTGTTGGCTGATAGCTGTTATTTAACAAATGTCTGAAGAAATACAGGCTGTACTGCAAAACAGCCTTTTTCCATCTATGAAAGCTGCTGCTCACAGCAGAATCAGAATCCATGGGAAGTGGCTGTTCCAGGGCCCCTGTCCATTTCCCCATTCTGTTGAGCCCCAATCCCATAGTTCAGCAGTGCCAACTCTATGGCCTACGTGCCACCCCATTCTCCTTCCTTTGCTTGCACCAGACATCACTAATCGATTGTGGCATTCTTTTCCGTTGAGTCTGAATGAGCCCTCAGACTCCTTCTCAGCACAGCCCTGCGCCCACCACCAATTGCTCAGAGTTGGCACAAGTGATGAAACAGATCAGCTACCCCTTTGAGGTCAGAAGCAGTGTCTTGCTCATCTTTGCATCACCATATCCCTAGCAAAATGCTAGGTACCTAGTAGGCACTAATATATGTTTATTGAATTGAAAGCAACTACTTATTTTTCTATCCCCCGTGGGGCTATATACAAAGTAGGTGCTAATAAATGTTTGCTAAGTAGGGTGACTCATCTTTGCAATCCCCTCAGAGCCAAGTACATTGGAGGCCTTGTATATAATGGGTGCTAATAAACATTTGTGGATTTAATTCAATTACTTATCTCTACATCCCCTGCAGTGCCCAGAATAAAGTAGCAGCTAATAAATGTGTGTTGAATTGAACATCTCATTTCTGTATCCTCAACGGTGCCAAGCATAGTGTCTTGTGCATAGTTGGTATTAACAAGTGAGTGGAGTGGAACTGGGTGTGGGAGCCCTGACAAATCCTCCCTCCAAGCAGTGACACCCTAGGGAAGTGGTCTGGTCTCCCCTCATCCAGAGATCATCTATTCCGACTCTTCTCCATCAAAACTCACTCCCCTGGTGAGCTCATCCAGCCTCAAGCTTTAAATTCCCTCTCTCTGCTTACAACTTCCAAAGCTATATCTCTAGCCCTCATCTCTCCTGACCTCCAGACTCATAGATCCAACTGCCTCCTTGACATCTCCACTTGGATTTCAGTAAACATCTCAGTCTCAATATGTCCAAAGTGAATTCTTAATGTTGTGCTGCAAACTTGCTCCTCCCAGAGCATTCCCTGTCTCAGCAATAGCCAATAGCCGCTCCATCCATCCGGTTGCTCAGGGCAGAAATCTTTGTGTCGTTCTTGACTCCTCTCTCCCTCACTCCCCATATCCAACTCTCGCAAATTCTGTTGACTCTACCTTCAAAGTGCATCTAGGATCCAACTCCTCTACCTACACTGGTCCATGTCACCATCACCTCTAGCTTGAACTATTGCAATTGCCTCCTTTCTGCTCTCCCTACTTCCAACATTGCCCCCTACAGTCTATTTTCAACATGGCGGCCAACAAGTCATCCACTGAAAATGTAAGTTGGATCATGCCACTCTTCTGCTCTCACTGTCACTCAGAGTACTTGAAAACCTTTCAGTGGCTACTAAGTCCTTTGTGATCTGGCTCCCGTTACCTCGTCTCCCTCACTGGACACTCTCCCCTTCACTCACTCCTCTTCTGCCATGCTGGCCTCCTTGCTCTGCCTCAGGATCTTTGCACTTGCTCTTCCCTCTGCCTGGAACTCTCCTCCTGTAGCTTAGAGGTTCTAGAAGTGTGCTCCCTGGACCACAGTGTTAGCACCTCCTGGGAACTTGTTAGAAAAGCAATCTCATCCCAGACCTACTGAAGCAGAAACTATGGGGGTGGGGCCCAACAATCTGACAGTACTCCCTCAACACCACTCAAAATTCCCTTATTCTGCACAGCACTCACATCACCTGGTGTACTATGTATTTGCTTGGATATTTCTTGACAGCCTCTCTCCCTGTACTAGCATGTGGTGTGTCCCAAGAATCCCCAGTGCTTTTGGGAAATGGTACCCGGCACATAGTAGGCATTCAGTAAATGGCTTTCAGCAGATGAATCCCTTCAATGCGCAGAAGGGAAGCTGGGGCCAAGAGAGGGGTGCGGACTTGCCCAAGGTCAGTGGGAAGCCAGGTCTGCTGACTGTCAGCTCGCAACCTGCTTTGCTGCACCCGTTGGCTTGGCGTCCCCTTCTCAGAAGCGTGGCTCATTGGAAGCCCCCGGCACATTCCTCTTCCCTTTTAAGCTGTGAGTGGTTTAATTTGTGAGCGCTGCTGCCTTTCATGTCCCAAGCTGCGTCCCTGTTCCCTCTGATCTCCGAAGCTGCCCAGACTCTGGTGCCGTTTGTTGGTGCCTCTGCCCTCAGCCCCGATCAGGAAGCTCGGTAATTGTGACTGATTTTCAAAGCTGCCTGGAGTCTTCGTAAGCACCCAGTGTCAGATTCGTTTCCCCTTCAAAAAATTGCTCAAATGAAATAAACTAATTTAATTTCTGCTTCTTCCCTCCCCCTCCTGGGCTCCCCAGCTCATCCCAATCGAATCCCCCTGCGCGACTTTTTTCTGAGCCGCCTGTGAGGGGCAGTGGTCTGGGGGAGGGAGGGGTGGCAGGGCTGGGTCTCCTGAGGCCCGTGGTCTTGAAGCTCTGACCTCTAATCACTGTGTGACCTTGAGCGAGTCCTTCCCCTCTTCTCGGTCTCAGTTTCCCCATCTGTGCAACAAGGGTCTGGACTGGACATCTTTAAGGACCCTTGCCACTCTGACAGTCTGGGAGATGAGCCCAGCACCTTGCTCCATCACCAACTTGCTTGGACACTGTGAATGCATCTTCTCCACTCTCTGGGCCTCTGTGCTCCTGTCTGTTCGATGGGGATACTGACATCAGTCCTGCCCACCTCTCAGAGCTGAAGCGAGACTGAGGTGGCGATGGCTGAGCCGCTATTGTGGATGCAGGGCCTGCACTTCCCCCGGAACCCCCATCCCGATCCATTGTCCACACTGCAGCAGGGGGAGTTTGTAAGATGCACACTTGACACACTACTTCCTGCTTAAGCCTTTCCCAGGCTACCTGTTTCCCTCAAGTCTTTCAGGCATGGCTCCTGCTTTCTTCTCCAGCCTCATCTCTCACTGCGTTTCTGGCCAATTCCATGCAGAAACATGCAAGTCAGTGCTGGGAGAAGGGAGACAGGGCCATGTCTTCTCAGGCCAGAATTAGAGTTAGGGAGTGAGGGATGCTGGATCTGGGAAATCAGGGGCTCGGGCTGCCTCTGACTTGCTGCGTGACCTTGGACAAGCCACTGCCCTTCTGAGCCTCAGTTTACTCGTTTGCAAAATTGATTTCTAAGCCCCCCCCGGGCACTGAAATTCCACGAGTATTTGTTACTGACAACTTCCAACTTTATCTCTCCAACCCAGACTTCTCCCTTGAACTGCCTTTTTCAAGCTCTCCGCTCAGTTGTCTCATACGTATTTCCAAATTAGCACACTGGAATCCAGACTCTTGATTTCCGTCTTTCCCCTATCTGTCCCTCCCACTGTTTCTCCCATCTCAGCAAATGGAAAGTTCATCTGTTTAATTGCTCAGGTCAAAATCCTGACAGTCATCCTTGAAAATTCTTTTTCTCACATCCCATAACCAATCCATTGGCAAATGCTTTCAGCTCTACTTTCAAAATACATCCCAAAGTTGACCTCTTTTCAACACCTCCACTGGTGTCACCTTGTTCCAAGCCACCATCTTTTCCTGCCTTGACAACTACAATGTCCTCCTCAGTGGGTCACCTGCTTCTGTCCTTGCCCTGCCACTCCTGCCCCCATCTATTCTTTGCAAGACAACCATGGGGTCCTGTTAACACTAACTCGGACCAGGTCACTATTCTGAACAAGACCCTCCACTGACCCCTCAGCTCACTCAGCCCAAAAGGCAAAGCCCTGACCAGGTTCTCCAGGGCTGCATGATCTGGCCATCTCGCCATCTTTTTCCTTTGCACCCCAGTCACATGGATATCCTCTGAATTCCTCAGGGAGATTCAACCTCAGGGCCTTTGCACATGCTATTTTTCTGCCTGGAATGCTCTTCTGCCAGAGCCCACACTCTCGTTTCCTTCAGGTCTTTGCTTCAGTGTCACTTCTCAGAGAGGCCTTCCTGGACCAGTGGTGTATTTGTTTACATGCTCATTGTCTGTTTCCCCTATCCAGAACATGACCTCCAGAAGAACACGGAGTCTGATCTGCCTATTCACTGCTGAGTCCTCAGTGCCTAGAAGAGTGCTTAGCACATAGCAGACGCTTAACAAATATTTGTTGAATGAATGAATGCATACACTCCAATAGGCACAAAGCACGTCCTATGCACGCATGGGCCTTAAAGTGCCATTTGGCTAGCTATGTTCGTGCATATCTGCATTCATTTGTGCGAATGCATACATGCATCAAGCACATGTGTGCATCCATGAGCATGTACACACTGGCCCGTCCCCACACGCACATTCGCACTGCTCCCTATTTTCCTCATTCCTTTGAGCCCATAATTCCCTGTGGTCCACTTCACCCCTTTCCATTACTGGCTGCCTTGTTACCCACAAATCTGCCAGATTTGGCTCAGCCTGGGGGAGCTGGGGTGAACTGCACACTCCCCCGAGAACTCCAATACCCCAGGCCTCTGACAGCCAGCTGCTGGCCTCAAGAACAAGCCCTTGGCCTCACTGAGGCAGTAACGGAGGGTGGGCAGTGGTGGAGCCTGGCCTGGGGCCTCAGTGGGCCTGTGACCGAGCGTGGTCCATTGTCCCTGTCAGAGCTGACTTGCAGATGGCGTAGGCTAGTACGGTGGGGAAGGAAATGGCAGCTACTGGCTAGTGCCCTTCACCTATGACTCCTGCTTCTACCAGAACCTCAGGAGCCCTGGGCTGAGTGGGGTCGTGATGGTCAGACCATGGTGGGAGACGGCAGCTCTGTCCCACCTTTAGACTTAGTGCTCTGAAGCTGCGTGGATGTGAGTTTCTGGTTGTGGCTGTGTCTGAGGGCTTCTTGCACTTGTGCTTCCTAGAATTTTTCTACATGTACAACTGTGTGTGTGCAGCACTTCTGGGTGGTTGCAGCCACATCCAGATATGTGTCTGGGGGCTCTGCTTCTCTGAGGGAGCCTTGGGGTGCTGTTGCTTCCCTGTGGGCAGTGAACGGAGCTGCCTGCATGTTGGTGCACCTGGCTGGGCCCCTGCCTATCTGAGGCTGCACCTGATGAGCTGGACCCCAGGGTGTAATGCCTGGTTGTGGCTTTTGCCTGTGTCTGTGTTGGTGGCTGTGCCTGTGAGGGGCTATTTCCTGTGTGTGACTGTATGTGGTTATGTCAGGGTGTGAGGCTAGACCTGGATGTGTGGTGGGGTCTTGTCTCCACTGTGCCCCACTGAGGTCTTTCCGGTAGTAGATGTGCCTGTTTTTAGTTGCACCTGGAAACGTGACCGCGGCTGTGTGAGAGCTGCATCCCAGGACTGTGTTCATCTGTATGGTGTCGAGGGGTGCAGCTGTGCCCGTGTGTGGCTCTGGTGTGTGTGCCAGGGTGTGGAGCTGGGCCTGTGGGTGGGGCTGAGTGCAGGTGTTTCATTGAGCTGGTGTGTGGGGCTGTACCTGTGTGTACAGCTGTGTCCAGATGCGGCTGAGCCTGTGTGCATGCCAGTGTGTGGGTGCGTGACCTAAGAGTGTGTGACTGGGTCCATCTTACATCCTCGTCCACACGGGGGCTGTGCTCATGTGCATGGCTGTGTCCTGGTGTGCAGCCCTGGCTGCGTGTGTGACTGTGCCTGGGAGTACACCTGAGTCTGGTTGAGCACCTGGGCTCTTGTCTGTGCCCTCTGCCCTGGGACAGTGGTTCCTGTCCCCTCCGCCTCTTCCCAGGGTATCAGCCACAGCCCCCATCCCCAGCAGGCTCCCGCTAGGGACCTGGCAGCTCCCTCCCCATGAGGGCACATCAGCCGGGCTCGCCCCAACCCCTGGAGCCCACGGCCCACCTGTGGGCGACAGCTCGGCCACGCTGCCGATGTAGGGGCCGTGCAGGAAGCGGGGCTCGCTGTCGTTGATGTCCTGCACCTTGATGGTGAACTCCGACTCCGGCTCCAGCAGGCGATCGGTGGCGCGGTCCCGGGCCTGGGCCCGCAGCGTGTAGAAGGTTTTTTGCTCACGGTCCAGGCGCTCCATGGCGTGGATGTCGCCCGTCAGCTCGTCGATCAGAAAGATGGTCCCGGCGCCCTCGCCTGAGATGGTGTACTTGATGGCGCCGTCACCCTCGTCTGAGTCTGAGTGGATCTGGGGAGGCAGGGAGGAAGGCAGGGTGGAGGCTGGGCCGGGAGCCCCTCTCGGCCTCCTCCCTCGAGTCCCACCGAGGGCCTGTTTCCAAAGCACATCTCTTCGTCGAGAGACCCTCGTCCTAGTCCAGGCCCCACTCGGTCTTGCCTGGAGGGTTTCACCAGCCCTCTGCGGCTCTCCCTGCTCCAGGCCTGCCCCTGTAACCTGCCTTCTCCTAGGTAGCCAGAGCTATCAGCCTAAGAGGAGTCTCAACACGTCCTTCCCTGCTCGTAGCCATTCCATGGCTCCCCACTGCCTTTCCAAAGAAGTCCAAAGGCACCTCCACACCTTTCAACACATGGTGCCCTCAGTTCGGCTCCTGCTCTGTGTACCCTGCCCTTTTCCCTCTGCCTATTGAGTCTACTCATTCTGCAAGGCTCAGCTCAAATGTCACCTCTTCCAGGAAGCTTTTCTGGATTCCCTTCTCCTCCACTTCCCCTCTAAAATCTCTGCAATACCTCAAGCCATCATTATTATGTTTAGTTTTGTAGGACTGTTGTAACCAGTGCCTCTCAAACCTTATTGTGCATGCAAACTACTTGGGTACCTGGTTAAAATGTAGATTCTGACTCAGTAGGTCTGGGTGGGGGGCGGGGGGCTTGAGATTTTGCATTTCCAACAAATTTTCCAGCTGCTGCTCTGGGAACCTTACTCTGAGCTAGATCCATCTCTTCCTAGGCTCTGAGATCCTGGACTTAGGGTCATGTCTTACTCATATTGATGCCTGGAGAGCCAGGCTCGGGGATAAGGAGTGAGCAGAGAAAGGAAGAAAAGGAATGCAAATCCAAGGAGCAACTACCATGTGTCAGACACAGTGCTAACCATTTTATGAACTTCTCTAGTTTGGGGCTCTTTAAAACAAAACCCTGCTAGAGGAAGTTTTGCTATCCTTTTAAAAAAGTGTTATTGTGGCAACATATACCATGTATTTCCACTTTTATCCACTTCCAAGTATACAAGTCGGTGCTGTTAATTACATTCACAATGTTATGCCCCCATCACCACCATCCATTACCAGAACTTTTCCATCACCCCAAATGAAACGCTATCCATTAAGCGCCAACTCCCCATTCCTCATCTCCACCATGCCCCTGTTCCCTGTAATCTACTTTCTGCCTCTATGGATTTGCATACCCCAGTTACGTCATGTAAGTAAGATCAAACAATATTTGTCTTTTTGTATCTGGCTTATTCCACTCAACACGATGTCTTCAAGGCTATCCATGTTGTAGCATGTACTTCATTCCTTTTTATAGCTGAGTACCATTCCATTGTCTGAATCAGCCCCACTTTGTCCACTCATCCATTGATAGACACTTAGATTGTGTCTAACTTTTGGTGATTGTGAATAATGCCACTATGAACATTGGTGTATAGATATCTGAGTCCCTTCTTCCAATTCTTTTGGGCATATACTTAGAAGTAGGATTGTAGGTCATATGGCAATTCTTTATTTAACTTTCTGAGCAACTGCCAAGCTCTTTTCCACAGCAGCTGCACCATTTTATATTCCCACCAGCAATGCACAAGGGGTCCTACTTCTCCACATCCTCACTAACACACTTGTTATTTTTCATTTGCTGTTTTTTTTTTTTTTTAATAACAGTCATTCTAGTGGTATGAAGTGGTATAGTTTATTAATTGATTTTCATATGTGGAACCACCCTTGTATTCCTGGGATAAATCCCACTTGGTCATGGTGTATAATCCTTATGCTGTTGGATTCTGTTTGCTAGTATTTTTTTGTGGGTTTTTGCATCTATATTCATAAGGGATATTGTCCGGTAATTTTCTTTTCTTGTGATATCTTCATCTGGCTTTGGTTTTAGGGTGATGCTGGCCTCATAAGACGAATTAGTAAGTGTTTGCTTCTCTTTGATTTTGAGGACATTTGATTAAATTCACCAGTGAAGCCATTTGGTTCTGGACTTTTCTTTGTTGGGAGGTTTTTTTTTTTTTTAAGAAATTTTATTTTGAAATAAATTCAAACTTACAGGAACAGTTGCAAAAACAGTATAAACCCCATACACAGAACTCCAGTATACCCTGACCCCCCTCCCCCGATACCCCAATCCACCACCTTTAACATCCTGTCACACCACCATTTCTTTCTTTCCCTCCCTCTCTCCCTCCTTCCCTCCCTCCCTATTATCCATCATCTATTGCTCTGTCCTCTGAACATATGAGAGCAAGCTGCACACATCTTTGAACAAACAATATAATTCACATGCACCTCTCACATATACATTTCCCATGGACAAGAACATTCTTTTATGCAATCTCATTAAGTGCAGCTAGGAAGTTCAAGAAATTCAACATTAATACAAAGTTTACATTCTATATTTCCTTTTTTTTTCCCCTTATGTCCCATCTGTGTCCCTTTGAGCCTCCTCTCCTCCATCCTCAGATCCCATTCAGGATCATCCTTGGCATTTAATTGTCATCTATTTAGAATGTCTTTTTTTTTTTTTTTTCAATTGTGGAAACCTATATACAGCCTAAATCTTCCCATTCCACCCCCTCCCTAGCATTCCATTAGTGGGATTAATCACATTTAGAATGTTGCAATGCTATCACCTTCTCACCATCCATTTCCAGAAGTTTCCCTTCACCTGTTAGGAGGTTTTTGACTACTGATTTAATCTCTTTACTTGTTATTAGTCAATTGAGATCTTGTATTTCTTCTTGAATCAGTTTAGGTATTTTGCATGTTTCTAGGAATTTGTCCATTTCATCTAGTTTATCCAATTTGTTGGTATACAATTGTTCATATTATCCTCTCATAATCCTTTGTGTTTCTTTGGGGTTGGTAACAATGTCTCTCCTTTCATTTCTTAATATTTGCAGCCTCTCTCCTTTATTCTTTGTCAGTCTAGCTAAATCTTTGTCAATTTTATCAATCTTTTCAAAGGAGCCAACTTTTGTTGTTGTTGTTGTTGTTGATTCCATTATTTTTCTGTTCTATTTCATTGATCTCTGTACCAATATTTCTATTTTCCTTCCTTCTGCTTACTTTGAGTTTAGTTTGCTCTTCTTTTTCTAGTTCCTCCAGGGGTGAGGTTAGGTTACTGACTTGAGATCTTTCTTCTTTTTTAATGCTAGCATTTACAGCTATAAATTTCCTTCTGAACATTGCCCTTGCTGCATCCCATAAGCTTTGATATGTTGTATTTTCATTTTCATTTGTCTAATTTCCCTAGTGGTCTCTTCTTTGATCCACTGGTTGTTTTAAGAGTGTATTGTTTAATTTCCACATATTGGTGAATTTTCCAGTGCTTCCTCTGTTATTGATTTCTAGCTTCATTCCATTATGGTCAGAGAAGATACTTTGTATGATTTCAGTCTTTTTAGATCTCTTGAGACTTGTTCTGTGACCTAACATACGGTCTATCCTGGAGAATGATCCATGTGCACTAGAGGAGAATGTGTATTCTAGTGCTATTGGGTGAAGTGTTCTATATATATCTGTTAGGTCTTGTTGGTTTATAGTATTGTTCAAGTCTTTTATTTCCTTATTGATCTTCTGTCTAGGTGTTCTATCCATTATTAAAAGTGGTATATTGAAGTCTTGCTATCCATCTTTTTTACAGATGAGGAAACTGAGGATCAAAGAAGTGGGAAGATTTGCTCGAGGTCAGACCGCTGGAGGGACTGGCCTGGCTCTGCAGCCTGGGCTTTCGCACTTCATCCTAAAGCCTCCTGAGAGAAGCCCTTGGGAAGGGAGAGGTAGTACAGCCCTGGAGCTGGCAGACCCGGCCTAGACTCCATATAAGGCCCTTAGCACCTGTCTGGCACCATGTGACTTTTAATACTGAACAGCCCACTAAGATGGTCATTATTTTAAAAGTGGAAAATAACAAGTGTTGGTAGGGATGTGGAGAAATTGGAGCCCCTCCTGCATTGCTGGTGGGAATACAAAATGCTGCAGCCACTGTGGAAAACAGTTTGGCAGTTCCTCAAAGTGTTAAACATAGATTCACAAGTGACCCGGCAATTTCATTACTAGGAGTATACCCTAAAGAATAGAAAACAGGGACTTAAACAGATACCTGTAAACTAATGTTCATAGCAGCATTATTCACAATAGCCAAAAGTTGGGAACAATCAAAGTGCCCACCAACAGATGAATGAATAAACAAAATGTGTGTATATGCACAATAGAATACTAATCTGTCATAAAAAGGAATGAAGTTCTGATACATGCTACAAAATAGATGAACCTTGAAAACATTAGGATAAGTGAAATAGGCCAGACACCAAAAGACAAATGTTTTATGATTACACTTATATGAAATATCTAGAATAAGCAAATTTATAGAGACAGAAAGTAGATTAGAGGTTACCAGGGGCTGGCAAGTTATTGCTAAATGGGTACAGAGTTCTGTTCGGAGTGATGAAAAAGTTTTGGAAATGGATGGTGGTGATGATGCACAACGTTGTGAATGTAATCAAAGCTGCTGAATTGTACACTTAAAAATGGTTAAAATGGCAAATTTTATGTTATATATATCATTTATATATATAAAGCCACAATAAAAAATTTTTAAGTATATTGATGCAACCTCTATCAAAATTCCAGCAGCCTTTTATTTATTTATTTTTTGCAGAAATGGAAAAGCTCATCTTCAGATTCATGTGGAATTGCAGAGCCCTGAATAGCCAAAACAACCTTGAGAAAGAAGAACAAAGTTGGAGGACTCATATTTCCTGATTTCAAAACTTACTCTAAAGCTACAATAACTAAAATGTGTGGTACTGGCAGAAGGATAGACACATAGACCAATGGAATAGAATTGAGAGCCCAGGGATAAATCCACACATCTACGGCCAGTGGATTTTTGACAAGGGTACCAAGTCCATTCAATGGGGAGCCAATAGTCTCTTAAACATGGTGCTGGGAAACCATCTACCTCTCACCACATACAAAAGTTAATTCAAAATGGATCAATGACCTAAAAGCAAGAGTGAATACTATAAAACTCTTACAAGAAAACATAGGGAAATATCTTCAGGACCTCGTAGTAGGCAATAGATGTTTGGATTTTATACCAAAAGCACAAGAAATAAAAGAAGAAAAAAGATAAAATGGACTTTATCAAAACTAAAAACTTTTGTACATCAAAGGACATTTTTAAGAAAGTGAAAAGACAACCTAGAGAATGGGAGAAAATATTTGGAAACCATATATCTGACAGGGGTTTATTATCCAGACTACATAAAGAACTCCTAAAACTTAACAGCAAAAAAGACAAACAACCCAATTAAAACACAGGCCAAGGATCAACATCATTAGCCATTAGAGAAATGCAATTTAAAACTACAATGAGATAGCACTTCACACTCACTAGGCTGGCTATTAATGAAAAAACCTGAAAATAACAAGTGTTGGTGAGGATGCAGAGAAATAGGCACCCTAGTTGGGTTGCTGTCATTGTGGAAAAATTTGGCAGTTCCTCAGAAAGTTAAACATAGACTTACCATATAACCTGGCAATTCTACCCCTAGGCATATACCCAAAAGATCTGAAAGCAAGGACTGGGACAGCCATTTGTACACCAATGTTCACTGTAGCATTATTCACAGTAGCCAAAAGGTGGAAGCAACTCAGGTATCCATCAACAGAAGAAATGACAAACAAGATATGATATATTCATACAATGGAATATTATTCAGCTGCAAAAAGAAGTCAAGGGGTGATACATGCTCCATGCCACCACAGGGATCAGCCTTAAAGACATCATGTTGAGTGAAATAAGCCAGACACAAAAGGACAACTATTGTGTGATGTCTCTTATATGAAATACTCAGAATAAGCAAATTCACAGTAAGAGAAAGTAGAATAGTGGTTACCAGGGGTAGGGGGAGGATGGGGGTTACTGCTAAATGAGTATGAATTTTGGTTTGGGGTGATGTAAGAGCCTGGAAAACAATAGCAGTGAAAGTTGAACTGTCTAATGATTTTTATGTTATGTATATTTTGCCACACTTAAAAACAAACAAGTTACTTTTCAAAAGTTTATGGAATAGCCAGCATGGCAGGGGCACTGACCACGGGGCTGGGCAGGAACCCATTGGTTGCTGGATCACACAGAGAGCCAAAGGGCTGAGAGAGCTGGGGTGAGGAAGAAGTGGGGGACCCTGTACTCTAGATAGGGAGGTTTTTCCACTATTTTAACAACCAGTACACCTATATCGGTATATCCTAGTTGAAAATCAGCCCTGCCTAAGACATAGTAAGTGTCCAACAAATGGTTGCTATTGTTATTATTATATCATTACCCAATATTAGCTGCCTGTAACCAGGATTGAATCCAGGCACTGTTGGAGTTCAGATCCCAGGTGCTCTCACTACATGGGGCTCTCTTGGGCAAGGACATCGAGAAGGCTGTTCCCCCATAGAGAAACATCCAAGTCCTTAACCCCCAATGCCCAAATCTCAGAGGCAGCCCCGAGCAGAGGAAAACGCATCCAATGAAGCGGGTGAGCTTGGGTGAGTCCCTGCGCCTCTCTAAGCTTCCGCAGAGACGGCCGTGAACGAGAGAAGCCCTAAGGCCCCTGTAGGGTCAGGACACCTCGTACCCGGCCCACCCGGCAGGAGAACAGGTGCCAGTGAAGTTGTCATGGAGGGTGAGGAGAGCCCACCCCCTACCACGGAGGAGGAGCTGGGTATAAATTCTGCTGGTGGAACTTTGTGTCTGAAAGGTGGATTATAGAAGTGCCATTTGGAAGATTGAATGGCCCATAAACATTTTCATATTTCATTAGCCGATTAATGGGCATCTCTCTCTTTTTGGCGAGTCTGCTGATTCTCAGCAGAAATTGCGGGGAGTAAATGGAGGTGTCTGGTGGAATCTTTCCGGGTCCCCGTCCTGTTATAGATTGCCCCAATTAATGCCCGTCCTGAGCTCCACCGAGAAGCCTTCTTCCTGTCCAGTTACTGTTAATAGATTTCTCATAAGTGGCTGGATTGTAAAAACCTCATAACTCAGTTTAATGCCCCCAATAAAATTATCTCAGGACTTCGGCCCTGAATCATTGGCAGTGCCTGGGAAGGGGAGACCTGTCTCTTCTGTTTGTTGTTTATGCTTTTCCTTCACCTTTGTCCAGGTAAGAAGGGAGAGGGTAGATTTGTTTTCTCTGGGGTTCTTCCACTCACTTCCCAATAGGACCTGTTGTCTGCTTATTTAATCAGCAAACATTTCTGTGCAGTGTAGTGGAATAGATGCCCTATGTGAGGATGCTTAACAGCCATTATCACTGCTCTTTAAATCATTACCATCACCCCCATTTCTCAGATGGAGAAACTGAGACACAGAGAGGGGGAGTCATTTAGTCTGGCACACGGCCTTCTCTCACTAACGCTGTAACCATGGGCTTCTTACTTCACTGCTCTCAGCCCTGAGAAATCAGATCAAGCCCTACCTGGCACAGGTGTGGTGAGGATGAAATGCCAGCATGTCGGAAATGACCTTAGCATTCTGTAAACAGTTCTTTCCCTCCTTTTCTGACTCCTGGGTCTCCCTCATGCCCCTGTGGTCCTTGACTCAGACCCGGGACAGGGACCATTTAAGAATGAGGAGCGGGGAGGAGGGAGCAGAACTTTGCAACGAAGTCACGGACTTTCTTCTGTGAAGTACAAAACAGAGCTCACGCTGGGGTCGAGTGGCTGCTCTCCGGGGGCCGGGGGCCGCAGAGTCAGACAAGGCTGAGCAAGGGCAGGAGCTGAGAGCTCCGAGCTGGTGACTCCAGCAGGGCTGGGGCTGGGCTGGGGCTGGGGCTGGGCTCCCTGCTTGCCTGGGTCCTGACTGGGCAGTGGGGACAGTGGGCGCGGGCTCCGGCTCTCGAAGAGATTTCTCAAGATTCTCGGCCACGAATGGAGATTGAAGGATGGTGCTCCCATTTATTGAGTGCCCACTATGTGCCAGGCATATGTTGCAGGCTGTCCACAGAAATCGAACTGAACTTGTGGCATGTGAAAATGTATTCCCATTTTGCCGGCAAGACTCAAGTGGGCCCAGGTGTGTTTGACACCAAAGCGCAGAACAGTTCCTCTGCAGCCTCTAGGAATTTGGTTAATGTGCTTACAACGCTTCTGGGTGGGGAGAAGGGAGAAAGGGGGAAGGAGAGGGCTTCAGGGCAGTCATTGGCCTGTACCCCTTGGGGAGAGGCCTTGGCACCTGTCTTCTGTACTGCACCTGGCGGGCTGTGGTCATTGGCAGCCTCTTCTCTTTGAGCCTCCATTTCATCATTTGGAAAAGGACCTCAAAACCACATATCAGGAATGATGATGGACTTTGGAGTGAGGAACAGCTGAATGCCAGCTTCAGCTTTGTCCCTGACCTGCTGTGTGGCCCTGGGCAAGTGGCTAGCCTTCTCTGAGCTTCAGTTTTCTTTTCTGTAAATGGGACGGATACTGTTTTGCCATAGGATCCAGAGCTCATGAGATAAGCTGCTGGCACACAGTAGGTGTTCAATGTAGTCTAGTTCCCCTCCCCATTTGCCACTCGGGTCTCAGGAGGGATGGGGGAGGTGGGTATCATCTAGTACATTACCCTATCTCCTGACACAAGAACCACGACTCCCATCGGACATGTAGGGGTATCATCCTATCAGATGTCTTTGAAGACTCACCTTGTTTCCTCCTCCAAGCAGTTCTTCCAGGTGCCTGCCCATTTGGTTGAAGAGCCCCTTCCCTGCTGCATACCCTCCGTGCCCCTGTCCTGTGCACACTCCCCCCTGCTCCATTTTCCCCTGTAACACTCCAGTCTTGCACATCTGTCTCCCCAGCTGTTATGGGCCTCCAGGGCACAAAGCTAAGTTTGTTTTGTCTCTGCACTCCCTATGCTGGGCACATGATAGGTGTTCTGATGATGCCAGCAAAGGAAGTGCAAGAGGAGTGGGATAGATGAGTGTGTGTGCATGTGAGTTTCTATGTGCATGAAATTGTGAGGCCGTGAGCTTGTTCATTTCCATTTTCCCAGCACTCAGCACTGGGCAGGGCACCAAACACACTGAATAAAAATGAAAGACACAACTGTCATTAGAATTCCCCACCATCTTCCTGGGGTTTCTGGAGGACAGACCCACTCCGTTAAATCCCAGATTCACAGAAGCTGGACAAGGATGAAGAGTCACTGGGAACCCATTAGGTACCAGGCACAGCTCTAGGCCCTTTTCTCCATTATCTCATAGATGTCTCAAAATGACCTTATGAATTCGGGATTATTCTCTTCCCATTGCACAGATTGGCCAGCTAAGGCTCAGAGAAGGCCCACATCTTACCCAAAGTCACACAGCTAATGAGGCAGCCCCAAGGCCTGTCTGACTCCACTTCCCGGGTTCTTCCCATTGCATCAATTGTGGGTGGCCCTGGAGGAGAAGTCCCCCAGCCCCAGCCCCAGCCCTCGCTCATAAACACTGTGAAAAACACAAGAATGATGACTTCCCTTCCCGGGGGGTGCTGAAAAATGGGATTTACGAGGCCATTAATTACTTCCTCCTAATTAAATCAAAATTAAATGCAAGCAGAGGTACGTTTTCCTTATTAAAGACAATTAAATGGACAGTGCGGCTACGAAAATAAAACAAGAGCAGGATTTAAATGGAAAGCAAATCAAATAAAAAGCCTCCTCCGGAATGAATGGTCTGTTCATGCCTGTGCTACTCGTAAACCAGGAGTTCATCAATTTTCTTTAAATATTAGCAACTTAATTAAATCTGCTCTCCTCCCCCCTTTAATCCTGCTGTATATCTAAAATAGATCTCACCGCCCACAGGAGTTGGTCATAAGTGCTGACCTCATAATTCTTTTTTTTTTAAAAAAATTAAAAATCCTACAAAATCCACATCCAGCTGACAGAAGCCTCGGGGGAAATTACAGCTCGGGAAAAGGATTAGTCAAAGTACCCAGATTTTATGGAAATGCTGGGAGGTTGTGCTGAGGGTGGGTGTTGTGGGAAGGTAAGGGGACGAGGTGGGCCGGGGCTGTGACAGGGGCAGGAGCGGGGAGCGAGCTGTTTGCGTGGGGCCCTCGCGACAGCCGCAGGCCCGGCGCTCCTGTGGGTGCGGACGGGAGTCTGGCGGTGAGTGATGGAGGAGGCGGCTGTAAAATAGGTTGGGTGCCCGGGGTTCACTCTGCAGATGATGCTGTTGCTAAGCTACCTTTGGAATTCGACAAGGACGGATGCTCTGAGCGGCTCCCCGGGATGGGGAGCCCTGGAAGCAGTGAATTAACTGAAACCGTGGAGAAGTCCTTCTCCTTGAGGAGTGAGAGAGAGTGGTGTGCGTGTGTGTGTGTGCATGTGCGTGTGTGCACACATAAACACATGTATGCGGGGACTCAGCTGGAAGGAGACAGGTGGTTTTTAAAAGGCCAAGTGCAGCTTCCAGCCCTCAGCACTGGGTAATCCTAGACTGGGGGATGGGGAGTCAGGGACAGCTTCCCCCTATTTAGTGGTGAGAAACTAAGATACAGGTTGCCCAGACAGCTTTCTGGATTTGGGGCGGGGTTCCCAGTACTTGGGTAAATGACAGATCAAGGTGGTGGAAATATCACGTGAGAACAAAATATTAAAAGCTAGTACTCAGCATGCAAGTAAGGAGCCAGGCACCATTCTTGTGCTTGACCTAGGCTAACTCACCGACCCTCATCACCACCCTTTAGGGTAGGTGCTAGTGAGAGCCTCATTCAGCCAAGGAGGAGTCAGAGGCACAGTGAGGTTAAATAACAAGCCCCAGGTCAGGGAGATAATAAGCAGCAATGCTGGGATTTGAGCCCAGGTGGTCTGGCTCCAGAATCTGCAATTAACCACACACTGTACCACCGTGGATAAGGAAGTGTGCTTTGGGCAAATGTCTGCAAAGAGATGGAAACTTCTCCTCCCTCCCTGCACAGAGTACTTTTCTGGAGGTGGTCTGGAGGGGAGAGCACAGACTCGGAGTGGAGATGATGGCCATGGAGATGTGCAGGGAGGTTGCTGTGAGGAAAGGAAAGACCCCAGCGCGGGCCCAGCACAGTGCTTGGCTCAGAGCAGACGCTTCACACAGGATTGTTCAATCAAATTGAACACAGAGCCCATGTCAGGAGACCTGCTTCCTTGGGTTGGTTCTGTCATCGTGTTGCTCTGTGGCTGTGCCATGATCTTGTTTGCCTTTGGGCCTCAGTTTCCCCACCTTATAATGAGTGGACACTCTAGGGCCCTCCATTGCGGACAACCTGGTTCAAGGAGATGGGGGTGGGTTTGGCTCATGCTTTTGATATGACAATGGCTATGAATGCAGATGAAAGTGGTGAATCAGCAACTGGTTCGTCTCATCTTTGCAGATGTGGGTGGCTGGGGAGGTCTTCACAGCACCCAGGCAGCCGGGTGGAGAGGTGCCTGAGATGACCATGGCTGACATTTAGGCAGATGTGTGTCCAAGCCCTTCCCTGCCTCTCTGAGATTTTCCTGGATCAAAGTCCTTCTCCTAGGCCCGAGGGCTCCAAGAGGTTTGGAGAATCAGGCTGGGACTGGCCTTTCCTCATTGGAGGCTAAGAAGTCCAATGCACATGGGTTCAAATCCTGGCCAAGCCACCTGTCCACTCCATGACCTTGCCCTTTCTGAACACTGGTTCCTTGTCTACTGAAGGGAACAATGATTTCTACCTTGCCATTTAAGGGTTACATGATTTATATGGTGTTGGAGATTGGTCTTAATCCAAGTTCCCGTGAGTGTGGACCCATTTGTAAATAGGATATGTGAAGATGCTATTATTAGTTAAGGTGTGGACTCCTTTGGGAATAGGGTCTTTGAAGTTCCTATTTAGATGAGGCCAAATTGAATCAGGGAGGCCTCAATCCATACAACTGGAGTCCTTAGAGGCCAGGGAACTTTAGATGCAATCAGTCATAAGAAGCTAGAAGTCAGCAGAAATTAGAGGGACAGAAATAAGGAGAGAGCACTCGCCATGTGACGGAGGACTCCCGGGTGCTACAGCCCTGCCGATACCTTGATGTTGGACTTCTAGCCTCCAAAACTGCGAATAAATTCCCATTGGTGAGGCCCACCCGTTGTGTGGTATTTGCCATAGCAGCTCAAGCAAACATACAAGGATAATTTAAAAACAAAACAAAATAGACAGACTGCAGGCTGAACACTTTAGTCTGCTGCTTTTTCCTTTAATCCTCTCAAAAATCCTAGGAGGTGGCTCTCTGAGTCCCATTTTTACAGATGAGGAGACTGAGGCTCAGAGAGATGAAGTAACTTGTTGAAGGTCACACTATTCACGGGCGGGCGAACCAAGTCTCAAACTTGGATGAGTCAGCTCCAGAGCCTACGTTCTTAGGTACTTCCCCATCAGCTCTTGCCTAGTACTGCTTCCTCCTTCCCCATTCCCTCACCCCGTTCCTGCTGGTCCGGCTATCTCACTGCCCCAGCCAGGGAGTCAGGAGCCCTAGGCTTTGCCACGAGGTTGCTGGGCAACCTTGAGCCCGGCCCTGAACTTCTCTGAGCTCCATCTGTCAAACCCCTGCTTTGCTCAGTTGTGGCGATCAACTTCAGCCATGTGTAAGGAGGGGAATGTAGACAAGAACCAGGGATCATTGTGTCTAGACCAGACCAAATCTGGGTTTCCTATGAGGCAAACCCAAAGGTTTACATCTCTACTTTCCTCCTGTCCTTGCCAAGGGTCTTGATCCCTGAGCCTCAGAACCGAGCATCCTGCTCAGCCTCACCAATTCTCAGGTTCATTTATGCCCACAGGAAGCTCTGGAGTTAGTCTCCCCACTTTCTTCTCTGACCAAAACTTCCTGGAAAACTGATCGGCCTTGCCAGAATCCAGAGAACTTCCCTCGGCACCACCCCACTTTCATGCCTTATAAGCTCCCTCCACTCCAACATCCCAACTGCTGGCACTTACATCTGAATAAATCAGGCTCCTTCAGGCCTTCAAGTCTTTGCATAGGCTCTGCCCTCTTTATCAGCCTGAAGAACTCCTACTCATACATCAAAATCCAACTCAAATGTTTTCTCCTCCATGAAGCCAGTCAGGAGTGTCTAATAATGTTGGTGCTGACTTGACAGCTTCTTTACGCACTAGGGTCTCTCGCTTACTATGGGGATCCCCCAAATGGCAGAGGCTCTGCCCTCCACAACATTACACCTGGACTCCACAAGGGACTGAGGGATTAAACGGATGAATAAACATCCTTCTCAGCCCTTCATACTTCCAGGGAACAGATCATCAGTCAGATTAACCAGCATTTACTCAGAGGGTCTGAGAGAGTAATTTTCATTCATTTGTTCATTCATTGAACAGTTTGTGAACAATGTCTGTGCTAGTGGGGATTTAATGGTGAGCTAGACAGACATGGTCTAATAGGGAAGACATATGTCAATCACATAATCAAACAAATGCATGCACAATTGAGTGTTACGAAGAAAAGATGGATGCACTTCTGAGGGCTCATGACGGGGAAGGGGGTGTGGCCAGGAAGGACTTTTCTGAGGAAGTGGCATTTGAGCTGAGACCTATAGTTGAGTATAAGGTAATCAGCAGGGGGAAGGGGCAGTTCAGGGGGAGGAAACAGCCTAGCAAGGGTGTGGAGGCAGAAGAGGGTGAGGAGGTGAGGGCTGGGGCAGGAGGGACCATGGGAGGGGCAGTGTGGCTGAAACTCGGTAGGCTGATGAGCTTGGAGGGAAGTGAGGAAGGAGGTGAGGCTGGAAGGGGAGCCAGATCTTGGTAGGTTATGGGTGGAATTTGGACTTGACCTCAAGTGCATGGGAAGCTGTTGAAGAATTTGAAACAGAGGGGGTAGAGGGTATTTGCTTGGGGGGGGGGGGGTAGGGAGAGTAGGGGAGTGGGATGCATGACCCCAGCGCCTGCCTCTGGCGGGGAGTTGGGGGGGGGTGAGGGTGTGTGTGAGCTGGATGGAGGCCCTAAGGATGGGGATTTAGGGAGGCAGGGGAACTGGGGTCTAGACAGCGGGTGAGGGGTCCCACTTTACCTTGCCCACGTACAGGGGCTCGGTGCCCGTGTACTCCTCCACCACGAAGAACTGGTTCCACACCCAGCCGCGCTTCACGCGGCCCGCGCCCAGCGCGCTGTCCTCCCGGGCCCCGGGCGCCGGCGGCGCGGGTGTGCCTGCCGCCCACAGGCGTTCCAGCGGCGGCAGCAGCAGCAGCAGCGTGAGCGACAGCGCAGCTCCCGCGCGGAGCCCTCTACCGTAGGGCCGCGGTCTCATGCTTGGCCTGCGCGGGGCCGGGGCCCAGAAGCATGGACGGGAGGCACCAGGGCGCCGCCGCTCGGTCGCACGACGGAGCCGGTGCCGCGTCACATGGTGGCCTCAGCGCGGCCGCCGGGACGCCGCTCCCGACGGGGCACTGGACAGGCCCGCGGCCCTGAATGTCGCCCTGCCACGGGCGCGCCCGGCTGGAGGGGGAGGGGGCGCGGCCGCACCCGGGGCATGGACGGCCCCCGGGGTCCCCGCCCGCGCCCCCCTCGGGGCGCCGCGGCCGGATCACCAGGCAGAGCGTCCGCAGCTCCCGAGTGGGGTGTGCGTCATGGCCCTTGCGCAGAGAGGAGGGTGCACGTCGGTAGCCCGCCAATCCTTCCAGGACCCAGGGCCGTCCTGTTTGGGATCCTGCAAGAGAGACAAAAAGACGTCAGAGGAGGCTCTATGTGGGTGGTGTTTATCTTTTGTCCTTTAGGTACTGATTAAGCACCTGCTGTATGCTTGACACTGTGCAGGGTGGAACAGACACGATGCTGCTACGGCTCTGCGCCTAATAGGCCTGCCCACTCCCCACCTCCCTGCAGTCCTGGATCCTTCCCTCAACTCTGGTCACACACCCCTCCTGTACAGTGTCTCCTGGCCCTACTTTCGCCCCCTCACCCAGCCCTTCTCAGTGGTCCTCCACCAGCCCCCATGTCCACAGGAACAAGGGCTCCTTTCAGGCCTCTGACTGGCCATCTCTCCAGCTCAGCCCTGCCTCAGGAATCTCCCACCCTGGACAGGGAGCAGACTCTTCTAGAAGGGGTATCAAAAGCACCCTGGCTTGGGGCACAGAGAGTGCAGCACCCAGCCTGCCACCCGCCAGTCCCCACTTTGGCAGCAGCACAGAGAGGTCATTCCATCCCAAACCAGCGCTCAGGAAAGGCCCTCTGACCTCATGCTACTCCCCTCCGCATCTTAATTCAAGGATGGGGCACCTGAGTCCCAGAGGGCCTTGCTTGGAGGTGCCCTATGTGACTTTGGGCAGGGCCACAGCCTCTCTGAGCTTTCCTTTGGCATCTCTACATCCTACCCCCACCCCCAAAATCCTTTCTGTCCCAGAGTCTGACAAACATTTCTCCTCCCCCTTCTGCACCGTTGCTGACATCCCCAGATCAATCCGTCTCCCTTCCCTCCCTCCATCGGATCCTGCTTTCAGCAGGAAAGGATCTGAGGGACTGACTCCTACTCAAGCCATAATGATGAATAATGGCTTAATGTGGGTGTTTGCAGGGGACAGCAGTGCTGCCTTAATGGAGGAATTTCAGACACCAGCAAGAGTGAGAGGAGGTGAGGGGCTCAAGCCCCACTGCTCCTCCCCCAGGCCCAGTTCAGCTCAGTTCAATGACTCCGTTCCGATGAGCCTCAGCTCCGTGCTCAGCGTGGGCTGGATGCTGGGGCCAAAGATAAATAAGCTCACAGTTTAAAGGACTGGGACACAACTCCCCCAGTAACAACCTAAATGCCTGGTGGTGTATGGTCAGAGCTACACAAGGGGTGGATACCTGAGACCTGCAGGGCTTGGGGAGGGGGCTGAGTACAGGTGCTCGGAAGGGGGAGGAGAACAGGAGGGAGTAGGGGGCCGCCTCCTGGAGGAGGGGACATCGGTGCAGACAGAGATGGGAGAAAGGGGTGGGCCTTCGAGGCAGAAGGGTGTACAGGAAGGCTGGAGGGGTTTGGCTGATTTGGGGAATAGGCCGGGCCCTCGCAGTGTCGGGCAGAGGGCATGGAAGGGACTGGCCTGACCTCAGCCAGGTCCTTCTGAAGGCAAAGGAAGTGGGCCCGAGTCCCTGGGGAAGAAGAAATGCGGACGCCTCCCCCCTCCTTCAGCCCCGCGTGCGAAATTCAATCGCTTTTATCTCACTCAAGTCTCAACAACTCTGCACGTTGGTGTCTTATACCCATTTTGTGGATGCCTGACTCCCCAGTGCTCTTTCCCAGTATCAGCTCCCAAATTTCTTTGTGGAAGCAGTTTCGGGGTAGGAAGTCATCTGTTGGAAAGTGGGGTGATGGTGATTGAAACTCCATTTCCAGGGCAAGGAGAATGGGAAAACCTCAACAGTCCATAGGAAAGAATGCAGGAGAAGGGCCCTAAGTGTGCTGTCCCCTCTTTTCCTCTAGGCCCCACCCTGAGCAAACGGAGGTCAGGAGGACGCGTGACCCTGTTCCGAACATCCCCAGCACCCCCTCTCCCCACACCCGCCCAACCTGGGGGGCCTGAGAACAAAGGCAGAATGAAGGGATGTTTGCAGACTCTCTCCCACCCTGAGGACCCTCAATCCATGACCGCTGAGCTGTGCAGCTGTCTCTTGGGGATCCGGCTTTGATTCCCCACATTACGGACTGGAGAACGAGGCTGGAGTTAGGGTGAGGAGGAGACACTGCCGCTCCGAAGCCTTCATTTCCTGGAGCTTATGACTTCCCTGCGTGCAGGCGGGAACTGTTCTCCAGGCTCCATCAGGCAGTTCCAGGGCCCTGCAGGGACTGGGAGGGGAGGGGCTGGGGGGAGAGGGGATCCCAAAGGAGGCCCGGGCTGCCTCTGGGGGGGTGGGGGAAGAGGGCAAGGGGAGATCCTCCAACGTTTGCAGCACCCAGCTTTTGGCCTTCCTTCCCTCCTCCCTCCCCTCCTTCATTTCTTTCTTTATAATGCCTTTTACAAGTTGGGGAAACCTAGGTTTCAATCATTCATTCATCAAACATTAGTATCTACTACAAATGGGGAGGCAGAAATGCATTTTATTCATTCATTTATTCAACATAGTTTTAACATCATTTCTCTGTGTAAGACAGCAAGCTGCAATCAATTATTTAGCTATGTATCAGGAGAAAGATGCGTTTCTTCTGTTTAATCATATACTCTTTCCACAAATATTTACCAGCACTCTGTGCCAACACTGGGAACACAACAATAAACAAAACAAAGTCCAGGCCCTTCTGGTGGGAGGATGGGTGATAAAGAGATGAAACTACAATACAATTTCAGGGAGTGACAAGTATTGAGAAGAAACATAAAGTAGGAAACAGATGATGCAAAGGATGGGGGTGGGTGTGTTATTAAAGATCGGTTAGCAGGGAGGACCACTCTGAGGAGGTGACATTTGGCTGAGTCTGGCAGGATGGAAAGGAGCCAAATGCAAAATGATTCCAGGCAGAAGAAATGGCACGTGCAAAGGCCCAGAGGCTGGAAAGAGCTGAGAAACAGCAAGGAGTCCACTGTGGCAGGTGCAGATCAAGGGGGTGGGTGGTGATGAGGCGAGAGAGGAGGAAGGGGTCAGATCAGACAGGACCTGGAGCAGGAAAAGCAGTTTCAGTTTTATTCTAAGTGTGCAGAGAAGCCCTTCGAGGAATTTTACACAATAAAAACCACAGGAGACGGTAATGGTGTAAAGTCTAAGAAGATTTCATGATGTAAGCCCTTCAACTTCCGGAGCAGAGCACAGTGTGTTGCAGTGTAGGGAGGGCATCATAGAGAAGGTGGCACTTGAAGTTAAAAGGCAGGAAGTGTTTGGACATGTGGAATTTGGGGCGCTGAGGAAGAGGGAGTTCTTGGTGGAAGGGCCACCCTGGGCAAAGGCCAGGAGTCAACCCCTCATTTTAGAGATGGGGAAACAGAGAGTCTGAGAGTGTTGCCCAAGGTTGCATAGCAACATGGTGACAGAGCAAGACCTTGAACCCAGGACTTGGACTCCCCGTGGTGTAGAGCCTTCTGGATAGATGCAGCCCAGTGCCAGGGGCACACCAAGGTGACTGCATCTCGATCCCACCTGCCCCTTGGCCTGATGCCCTTGTTCAGGGCACAACCTGCACCAACATTTGGGGGCCCTGGTGCTCACAGCCTGCATGATCCCCTCCCCCACCTGGGCCTTCCTACCTCGGCCTGCCAGGTCCTCCGTGGCATGTTGGCTAGGTTCCCTGGCTGCCTGCCAGCTCCTCTCCGCTCCGTTCAGCCCTGCTAGGGCTGCCGCAGACACTTCAGCCTCTCTCTCCCTCCCTTCATTCCTCTCCTGCTCCAGGTGCTTTCCCTGTGTGGGTTCGCCCACAGGACCCCACCCTGGCATTCACGGTCCCTCTGGGGAGGCTGCTGTGGAGCCCCAGGGCCGCTTCGGGCTTGGCCGGGACTTGCCAGGAGACCTTGGGCACTTTGGCGGCCTTCTCTGCACCGCAGGGCTCAACCTGCTGAACGGAGCTCTTCAATCCCAAATGGGATTAAAAGCTGAGCCTGGGCTTGGCTTAATAAATAGTGGCTTTGCCCTGTCCACACTTCAGCCTCACCTCCTAAAATCCATGTGCCCAGGGGTCCACATACATGCATGTGGTTCTTCTGTGTATGCAGATTATGTGTCTCTATTCAGGCAGGTCCATGTGTGCATGTGTCTGGTGCACTTTCATTCATCCTGCAAATATTTGCAAATATTCATCCTGATAATATTTGCAGGATGCTGTTCTAGGCATGGTGAAAAGAAACAGGCGAGGTTCTTGCCCTGGCAAAATCTGGTGGCAGACACAGGAATAAATGTCACATGGTGTTAAGTGCCATGGGAAAAACAAAGAAGGAGAAGGGGCACAGGAAGTGCCGGGGGCAGGGAAGAGGGATGTGTCAACTCTATCTATCTATCTATCTATCTATCTATCTATCTATCTATCTATCTATCTACCTATCTACCTA
This sequence comes from Choloepus didactylus, assembly GCF_015220235.1. NCBI lineage: Eukaryota > Metazoa > Chordata > Mammalia > Pilosa > Megalonychidae > Choloepus > Choloepus didactylus. The sequence goes on from NC_051325.1 coordinate 49,795,482, forward strand.
CCTATCATCTAATCTATCATCTATTTTTATCTATCTGTCATCTTCCTGTTATAAGTGATCATTTATACAGGGTGGGCACTGTTAAGATGACATGTTGTCAGAGAGCTGAAGGAAAGAGGGAAGGAGTTGTGCAGATATCTAGGAGAATAGTGCTGAAGCCAAGGGTAGAGCAGGTGCAAAGGCCCGGAGGCGAGTGCATGTCTGGTGTGCAGGGGGAACAGCCCAGAACCCAAGGTGGCTGAAGCAGAGTGAATGGGGGAGGGGTGATAGGGGTAGAGATTGGAAAGGTATGGAATAGGGGGCCCTGCAGGGTCTCCTTTGGGTTTTTACAAGTGAGTTGGGACTCCTTGGAGGGTTTTGAGCAGATAAGTGACATGATTTGATTTATGTTCTAAAGGATCACTCTGGCTGCTGTGCTCGAAATAGATGGAAGCTGGGGCTGGGGAGGTGGCTAGGAGGCTAGCTCAATAATCCAGGTGAGAAATAAGGGTGACTTGGACCAAGCGGGAACCGTGGAGGTGCTGACAACTGAGGCTGAGCCACAGGATTTGTTGATGAAAAGACCTGAGGATGACTTTGTCTTTCAGCCTAGGCTGCAGCAGAGCCGCCACCATTTGCTGAGGACCACGGTGGGCTCTGAGCCCTCAAGCAGGACAGGTGAAGCTCCACCCCCACCTCCACCCCTGGAGACCTGGCAGGGTCCCTCAGCTGCCTGGGGCTCTTTCTCTCTTCCTGCGGACCTGGGAAGAGTTCAGTCCCCAGCCTCAGCTCTAGTTCCAGCCCTGGGATGTGTCCTGCCTCCCAGCTCCCACACAGTCCCAGGGGGAAGATCCCCTGTGGTTCCCAGTCCTCTGGCCCTCACTGAGCACCTGCAGTGCTTCAAGTGGACAGGGGTAATATGGAAACTATTTAACAACTTGATACAGCACAGACACCAACCATAGGGGCTGCAGAAGCATCCACAGCAGCTACAGCACAGACCACCACAGTTCTAGAGGCCCCTTGCCGGGCCAGGCACAAACCTCTTGGTTGCTGGAACATGGGGAGGTAGCTGGGGCAAGGGTGACCAGGGGACTTCACTTGGAGCAGCAGCTACTTGCTAACTAGTGATAGAGCATCTCTATATATGTGACAGCCACCCTGCATGCAAGTGCTAATTATCAGCCCTGGAGAGAGACCAGATGTTAGCTCTGCTCTCAAGGTGCTCATAGCCTAAAATAGAGACAGTCATTTAGTCAGTCCACACACCCTGTGGGCCAGACAGGGTGCTAGGTACTCTGGGGCTGATGGAGACATAAAGACATAATCCCTTCTTCAAGGAGCCCACCATCATTCATTCAGTACTGCATAGCACCTACCGTGTAATCTGCCTCACTTATCTATTTTTTTATTTTTTTCATTGTTTTTTTAATTATTAACTATATCAAAAATTTAAAAAACCACACAATAAAAAAAATTTCAAACAAACCAAAACAAGGGAATAAAAAAAAGACACCTAACCTAAAATAACTACATTACTTCCAACATGTTCCTACTCTACCCCAAGAAAATATGCAGACTATAACCCAGCAAAGGAATAAGAAAGACAGATAACCTAAGATGACAACATTTCTGTGAACTTGTTCCTACCATACCCACCAGAAATTAACAAACCATAGTCATTTCTGGGCATCCCCAGAACATTAAATTTATCACCCACAATAACTTATCTGTTCTTATTAGATTATCATTCCCCCTTCACTAATTGCTGTCTATCACTAGGTCTCCTACATTCTACATTATAAACCATTTATTTTACATTCGTCAATGTTCACATTAGTGGTAGCATATAATATTTCTCTTTTTTGTGCCTGGCTTATTTCGCTCAGCATTATGTCTTCAAGTTTCATCCATGTTGTCATATGTTTCACGAGATTGTTCCTTCTTACTGCCGCGTAGTATTCCATCGTGTGTATATACCACATTTTATTTATCACTCATCTGTTGAAGGACATTTGGGTTGTTTCCATCTCTTGGCAATTGTGAATAATGCTGCTATGAACATTGGCGTGCAGATATCTGTTCGTGTCACTGCTTTCCGATCTTCCGGGTATATACCGAGAAGTGCAATCGCTGGATCGAAGGGTAGCTCTATATCTAGTTTTCTAAGGAACTGCCAGACTGACTTCCAGAGTGGCTGAACCATTACATAGTCCCACCAACAATGAATGAGAGTTCCAATTTCTCCACATCCTCTCCAGCATTTGTATTTACCTGTTTGTGTAATGGCAGCCATTCTAATTGGTCTCACTTATCTACTTAACTAATCCCTTCTGAGCTCCCACTATGTGCTAAGCCCTGAGCTGGGCCCTTGGCAGATACGACAAGATTCTATTGAGAGAGATTCTCTGGTGTTCACTCCTTTATCCTGTGAACCAACATCAAGTGAAGACCTACTGGGTACCAGGCCCTGTGAATTAAATTCACCTACCCACAGGAGAGTAGAAGAGACCAATATACAAAAATAAAAATAAAGCACAGAAAATGGAAATCATAAGAAAACCATGCACAGATCTGGAGGCTCAGAGGGGGCTCACGTCTAGCTAGGAGAGGACATTGGAGCTAATCTTGAAGGGTGGGGAGGATTTGAACACGGGGAGATGAAATAGAGAATGATGGGCAGAAGGTAGAGCCCAAACGTTTCCATGAGCTCAGGAAACCTCAGGGAATTAACAGGGAATGGTGAATAGTCAGGCCGGCAGGGTTTTATGGTGTGTGAAGGAAAGTAATGGGAAGTATAAAAGGTATGGTGGTTGCTGAGACCAATCCATTCCACCTTTTTTCTTTTTTTGTTTCAATTTTTGTTTCAGTATTCACCCCTAGCAAGACCATGTTCTCAGCCTCTCCCTGGTGAATAGTGATTAGTCTAAACCAACAATGGTCATTACCCTTTCCTTTCCAGTGATTGGTTTACAAAGTGTCATATGGGATGATTCTGGTCAATGAAATATAAGGGATTATCTGTTGGGAAGCCTCTGGGAAAAGGTTTCTTTCACTCTTTAAAAAGAGGCCTTGAGGAGAAACTGCTTTTTCTTCTGGAGGTAGCTGTATGGAAGGTGAGGGCTGGAGCAACAGCAGCCATCTTGGGATTTTGAGGGGGAAAAAGTCCAAGAAACCAAAGCAAATATCAAGGAATGATGGAACAATCTGTCTTTGATAATGTTTTTGAACCACTGAATTAATTTTCCCTGGGCCTTGAATATCCAGTTCCAGTTCCCACTTCCTCCAGACTCTCATTGTCTCTCCTCTGAACTCCCTAAGACCTATCTGGGTCTCCCTTCGGACTTTAGTGTCAGCTGTGACAGCAGGCTTCTGGAGGACACAGATTATGCTTATTCCATCCTCCATCCCTCCCCCCAACACACACACACGCACACACACACGCACATACACACACCTGTGTGTATGTATTTTGTTGGCAACAACAGAGTTGGCCCCCTGGGAGAGACTCAGGTAAACCTTATCCCAGACAGATTTCAGGGGCTGCTTGGGCAGCATGTCTTCCCCTCCCACTGAGTTGCTTCCTGCCCTGCTGACTTGCTGTGGCCCCGTCTGTGCTCTGGGCTTCATCGCCACTGAACACTCTCCATCCTTCTGGAGTCTGGGCTGGGCAATCAACATGTCCTTTCTTAATTTCTCAATGTCCTGGCACCATCGCTGCCACGGCTGTGTGGCTGCCAGCTCAGTGGCTCCAGGCCCCCATTTGTCCTCTGGCTGTCTCCCTAGGGACAGGAGAAGGGCTTCTTGTACTACTAGTCCCATGTTTACTTCCCACATGCTGAAGCCAAGCAGAGGGGCTGGGCACAGGGACCCCCGGAAAAGACAAGCAGAGTTGACTTCATGGTGCATCCCGGGACCCTTGCACACCCCCCCCCACCACCACCACCCAGTGCTCCTCATGTTCCTCCCAGCCCCATCTCTGGGGCAGAAGTTAATATTTACAGAACCTAAGACACGGGGTCCAAAGTCAGACCAGGATTTGAATTCCAGTTGTTATTTTACTTGTTTGGTGACCTTGGTAATTTGCTCTATTTTTCTGAGCCTTGGTTTTCTCATCTGAAAAATGGGGATCCTATCGCTTTCTTCATAGAGCTGATGTGAGGAGTAGATGAGAAGATGCATGGAAAATCATCCGGTGTTTGGCAGTAAATGTTAGGTAATGCAAAGATAATGACAGCAATAATTATTATTACTTCTGATCATTTAACATGGATCCAGTAGGGCCCCTGTTTTGTACAAAATTTTCTGACCAGGAAAAGGGTCTTCAGAGATATCCACCCACTCAGTCATTCATTTAGTCACTCTTGCATTGATTTAACAACTGCTTAACAGGCCCTTCGGTGCACCCTGTTCCAAGAAGAATGAGGACTTGTACAGGGTAAGGGTGGGTGCTGCCTGCTCTGGCACTAGGTTGGCACCAGGAGGAAGGGCATACAGGAAGAGGCAGCTTGTTCATTTGTTCATTCATTTGCTCATCACTCACTCCCACTTGGCATGTGTATATGCCCTCTCCTTGCCCACCTGGCTCCCAGGTCTGCCAGTGGGAACCTTGCCTGGCAGTCTGGCTCCAGTCTGCCCCGTCTGAGTCCCAAGGGCACTGTGCCCACTGGATCCTGAGCCCAGAGCTCTCTGTACTTGGCTGCTGCCTTCTCCCTGGGAGGTAATTGTTTCTACCAGCTCAGTGCTCTCTCTTCGGGCCAGAATGATCCTGGAATAATGCGGGAACTATTGAGGCAGCGAGAGGTGCTAGGCAGAACCACCAGGTCTCTGCTTGCCTCTCATTGGGACAAGGGAGCCCACCAGTTAGTGCCTCGTGTGCCCGCGGTGTGCCTGAGCACCTGTGGGCTGAGCACACGCGTGTCCGTGCATCAGTCAGGATGCATGCAGGGGCAGCCTGTGTGGGCACTGTGTCCCAGCACCTGGGACCCTGGCATGTAGTAGGTGCTCAACAACTGTGCAATGCATGGCAAGATGGGTGGCCAGTTTGTGTGTGGGCTGAGCCCATGGGCTGTTCCTGGGGCCTTGGGGATGCCACATGTCTTGCAAGTTCAGCAGTGCCATGCTGGGGAGGGAGGGTTTACATCTCTGAGTGTGTCCGTGAGTGGGGTTGGATATGCCAGAGCTTCTGGGCTTGATAGCTGGATCAAAGGGAGGCAAAGGTGGGAGGTCAGGAGAGAGGGATGGTCAGAGCTGGGGCCACACCCCATATGCACGGTCACGCCGGCTGCAAAGGCTGGTCCTGGGCCTCCGTCTCGCCCTCTGGTCTATGCTGTACCTGCTGCCTGTTGCACCCTCATGAAGCCAAGCTCTGACTGTTCAAAACTTCCCTTGCTTCCCTTTGACCCTCAGGGCAAAAGGGTGACATTTGTTAGTTATCACTGCGAGTAGCAGAGGGATTTTCAGGTCTACTGGCCCCATGTTCCACCCTTTGACGTGGGTATCATTATTTGCCCTCATTTTGCAGAGGAGGACATGAGGGCACAAAGAGATCATGTGGCTTGGCCAAGGTCATGTGACTGGTATGATGGAACCAGGATTTGAACTCTGGTCAGTTGGCTCCAAAGCCTGTACTTTCACCACCACCCAAGTGGCTTCCCAGGCCCTGAGAGGTTTGGAGCTGCTTTCTCTACCTTGTTGTCCATCGCCACCCTGGGTAGCCAGAACCCTCTGTTCATGACGTTCATGCTCCTGGGCCTTGGCTCATGCTGTTCTCTCTGCCAGGCAGGTGCCACACACCCAACCAACTCTGACCCACCTTTCAAGGCCCAGCCCAGCTGGCCTCTCCTCCTTGCAGTCTCTGCCTCCTCCCCGTCCACCCAGCAAGCTCACACTCATCCAAGCCCCAGGGCCCGTCCCAGGCTCTCCCTGGTCGCAGTCTCAGCACCCTGCCTGCTGGCTGGGGGCTCCTCCCTTACGGCTGTGTCCTTCGGCTCACTCCTCAGTGCTGTTCTAGAGTGGTCCCTACTAAGTGTCTGAGTAAACGGATGGACAAACGCATGGATGGATGCATGGACGGATGGATGGATGGATGGATGGATGAAAAAAGACAGGTGCCTGGGGTTGCCTGCTTTCTGCCCACCATCTCCTCTGAGAATGCCCTTCAGTGTATCTTTTCTTTCTCCTTGTTCCACTTATTGATTCAACAAGTATTTATTGAACGCCTACTGTATGCAGGGCACTGTGCTAGAGGCTGAGGATGCAGAGCAAGTCAGACAAAGTCCCTGCCCCCACTGCCTTCCACTCCTGGTGTGTGTGTGTGCAAATATTCATTAATCCAATCATATCACCAATAAATATAGAATTACCAACTGGGCCAAGTTCCGTAAAGAGAAAGTACAGGGGACCCCAACATTTAACAGGGAACACGACCTCATTTGGGATGGGTGAGACTTTCCTGAGAAAGAGATTTTTGAGCTGGAACCTGAAGGATGGAACAGAATGTGCAAAGCTGGGTTCAAGGAGCTGAAAGGTGGTCAGGGGGCCGAAGTCTGGAGAAGCCGCTGGGGGCCTGAAGAGTTCAGATTTTGGCCCAGGAGCAATAGGAAGGCATTGCAGGGGTTGTAGCAGGGATGATGTGAAGAGAACGCTTGGAGAGCAAACTGCAGGTGTGCCAGATGGGAAGCAGGAAGGCCAGTGAGGGGCTGCAGCAGTGTCCGCGGGACAGGGAACGGTGGTGGCTCGGACCAAGGAGGCAGTCATGGGATGGAGTAAAGGTGACCTTTGAAGTATTAGGAAGCAAAGGGCCAGACTTGATGATGGATGGGATGTAGGGGGTGAGGGAGGGAGCGGCACCAAGAAAACCTCCCCAGTTTTTATTTTTGTTTTTGCTTTAGCTGATGTTTATTGATCACCTACTGAAAGCCAGGCACTGTTCTAGCACTTTACATGTATGTTCTTGTTTATTCCTCATAATCACCCCATTAAGGCAAGTTATCATCACCCCTCTTTGCAATCTAATATCATTCTGAGAAGATGCTGGGACAACGGGACGCTGTGGGACTTGTTCTCTTGGGGAACAACTTTGGTGGATCAAAGGCATAGAGAGGGGAGAAAGGGAGACAGGCTACGTATGTCAAGTCAACTCAGAGTCACCAAGAATAATGATAGATAACATTTATAGGACTTTTACCGTGTGCCAGGCAGGGTGCCATCCGATTAGCTGATAGTAAGAGCTGACCCTGTTCTATGCAGGGCATTTTACCTCAGTGAAGTGATTGGATTCTCACAACAGCTCTCTTTAAAATTTCTATTACAGAAGAAGGGACAGTGGCTCAGAGAGGTTGAGGGTTTTGCCCAAGTCACACAGCTAGTTAGTGGCAGACCTGGAATTCAAACAGAACATGGCAGCGTTGGTGGGGGGGGGCGGGGATGAGGCTGGGCAAGGGGGTTGCTCAGCAGCTGTGGGCAGGACAGGCCTACATCAGCTCTGAGCCCCATACACTCCATGCACATTAGGACGTGCATATGGGCGTGCACATTCCCATGCATACATGCATGCACGCACGCCTGCACAAACACACCCCTCGGCTGGCACCGCTCACCTGCCCACCCGGACCCTCCCCCCAGGTGCCACTGCCCGCACTTCTCGCTCCTCCCCGCCCTGCCCGATGGGCCGGTGCGGCAGGCAGAGCCCCGCTGTACATCATGTTGACAGTAGAAATTACATCCCGAGCTGGTGTTTTACACTGCACCCTGTCAGAACTCACCGCAGCCCAGTGATCAGGACAAATTGAATACCATCCTGGCCGTGTCAATATTTATTCCATTTTACAAACGCGGCTGGGTGAGGGGCAGGGCCCCACTGTGGTGCCAGCCAAGCAGAGCCCTGGAGGCCCTTCTCCCTCTCACGCCAGAGCCGGAGCCAGCACCTGCTTTCTCTCCTCCCTTCTTCCTCCTCCTCTTCCTCGGCTTTTTTGTAATTGTTTAAAATTGTGAAATTCAGCAATTATGTTGAAAAGTGCACAAATCAAAAATGCATACTTTAGCAAATAATTATAAAACAAACACCCATGGATCCACTCTTTGATCAAAATATTAAAAATCGCCCCCTCCTCACAAGCCTTCCCCTGTACGTCCCCTCTTAGCCATTACTCGCTGTTTCCCTCCATCCTGAATTTTATGATAATCAGTCCTTTGCCTTTCTTCCTAGTTTACCATCTAAGGACACATCCCTAAACGTCTTAGTTCAGTTTTGCTTGTTTTTGAGCTTGAGATAAAATGAGATCATGCTGTGTACATTCTTGTATCTCGCTTCTTTTTCTCAACATTGTCTGTGAGAGTCATCTTTGTTCTGGCGTGGGTTCGTTTTCAATGCTGCATAGTACTCCGCTGCATGAATTTGTCATGGCTTGTGAATCTATTCTACCTCTCTCTTTTTCCCACCTCTTTTGTCCTGTCTCCTGCTCTTCCTTCCTTTCCATCTTCTTCTCCTTCCTTCTTCTCTCTCTGTTCTACCTCCCGTTGCTCTGTCCATCCCCTGTTGCTCCCCCTGCTACATCTGGGAAATGTACACACCCGTTTCACGCACGCACTTGATCCCAGCTCCTCCATCCTACCAGGGCCTGGGCGTCCCCTCTGGGTATCCCCCTCCCCACCCCCAGCTGAGAGTCCCCCTAGACCTGAGCTTGCTAAAGTTTGTCTGTTTCAGAGGCTCCCTGTGGGCAGAGATGGGGTCTTTGTGTCATATTGCCCCCTACCCCATTCGTACTCCACTCAACCTGCCTCTGGTCCAGAAAACTTTAGGGAGAAGGCCTAACCTCTTACCCTCACCCAGATGGCTCCATCCCTCCCTCTGGGTTGGGGTGGAAATTGAGCTGGCCCAGAGGGGCCCAGATGTGTGTCTGTAGGGTGCCATCCAGGGGAGGGAGGGATGGAGCCTGGGCTGGATGCAGGCTCAGCCCTGACCTCAGCTCTGCCTCCTCAAGTCTGCATGGAGCTCCCACCCCATTCTGGCGTCACATCTCACAGACCAAGGCAGAGGCAACCAGCAGCCTGGGGACTCCTAACCGGGTGGGGGCCCTCCGAAGAGCCATTAGAGAGCCTGCTTGGATACCCCAGGAGCACGTGTGACACATTTCATTTCAGCCTCCCTCAGTCCCTTCCCTGTCTTGAGCTGCATTGATCATGCACGTATTCAGGGTAGTTAATTTTTATTGCAACCCGAGCAGGTGATGTTAAGCAGTCTGTCCCTTTGTGGTAAAAGAGAAAGCTCTGTAGGCTGGAAGACTGGTAGACTACACTGGAGCTTGGCTTGGATCCCGACATGCTGGGTGACCTTGGCCAGGGCCACCCCCACTCTGGGCTTCTGTAAAATGGAAAGTCAATCTGGAAGAAGTGTTCCCAGGGGCTGGTCAGAGGGCTAGTGCTGGTGGCACAATAGGGAGGGCTTGTTCCGAATGCATATTCCTAGTCCCCAGAGCACCTGATTCAGTAATAGTAATAATAACACCAGTAGGCAATGTTTACAGGGTGTTTTCCGTGTGCCTGCCTGGACTTATGCATTTGAGGAGCTAAGAAAAAGAGACTATGCTTATTGGCTCCCATGCTAAGCACTTTGCGTGTGTCACTGTGTGCCAGTCTGTCCTGTTATTATCCCTGTTTTACAGATGAAGAAACCAGGGCTCAGGGAGGTGAACTGACTTGTTTGAAGTCACAGCCTAGAAGTGGAGAAGCCAGGACTTGAAATGGGAAAGTCTGGCTCCAGAGGCTGCCCAGGCTGGGGATGACTCCCTAGTAGATTCTGAGGCTGGCCTCGGAGCCCCTGGGCCAGGTGGCTAGGAAGTTGTGGAGCAAAGCTCAGGTATTGGTCACCGACTGTGTGCCGGGCCCTGGTCCAGTGAGATGTGTATGAAGACGCAGGGCTGCACATAACCAGCCCGAATTATTATTTCAGGCAAGGCTCACACCACCATACCGGATGGACTCTAGACTCCATTTATTGATGAAAAAAATACAGGCTCACGACCACGTGATCAGGGTCTGACTCCAAAGCTGTGAGCTTCCTACCCCAGCACTCGACCTCCTTTACCCTGCTCTGCCCTGCACCTTGTGGCAGTTGTTGAATTGCATTCCCCAGCTCTCGGGTCCTCAGTCTCCCTAGCTATAAAATGGGGGAGTTGGACTAGTGGGCTGGGAGCCTGGAATCCCGGCTTCCGCTCCTAAAACCCTGCATGGCTTTGGACGCATCTCCCCATCTGTAAAAGGCTCTGCCATCCTATTCCAGCACCACCCATACTGCTTTGAAACAGGCCTCCTGGTGTCAGAAGGGCTTAGGCCCAGCTCCCTGTACACAGCCTCTGAGGCAGATATTTGCCTCCGGGAGGTTTATTGGGAAATGCTCTGGGGAGCATGGTGGAAAGGGTAGTGGAAGCAAAGCCATGCAGAGGGTGAAGTTCAACACTGATGCTGTTGCAACAGACCTCAGCTGTCCCATGGGAAACTTTGGAGCTGGGATGCCCCTAATTGGGGCCCTTTTATGCATCTACCAGACAGTGGATGTAGGTTGCTCCTGGGGCAAGGGATGTGGCCTCCGGTAAGGCAGCTCACTTTGACTGTGGGCAATTCCTAGGAAGGGGCTCAGCTGGGAGCTCTCGGCAGACATCCTTGGCGGTGCATTTTGTACTATGCAGAAGCTGCTGAAAAATCTGGCCTGACCTCGGCTCTGGAGATGACAGCAGACAAGACGCTGACCTGAGCCCTGGGCTTTGTCAGCCGGGCCTGAATCTGCCGCCCGCTGTGATCACAGCAGGATCCGTGCCCCAGATCTCACTCCGAGCCTGCCTCGCCTCGCGGCTCATCTCCCGCGCCTCCCTGAGGTCCCAGCGATTACGCCACTGAAAATTCCGCTTTCATCTTGTCAACCTCGCAGTAAATTACAGGCCCGGGGAGGCGTGGCTCTCCTCCTTAAACAAGGTTCAATTCCACTTAGCTGCCCCCCTTCCCGCTCCACACACGGGTTCCACCCCTCCTGCCACCCTGGGATCAGGGTTTATGGCCTTTCCTTGCAGGCAGCTGGTAACCATGGCGAGCTCCTTGGGGAGGCTCCGGAGCGGCCGCCTAAGACAGAAGGGAGGAGAGGCCGGAGGCACCAGAATGGACTTGCAGAGGCCAAGGCCGAGAGCGAGCAGCAGCCCCAGCAACAGGGAGCACCTCAGTGCTGTCACAGCGCTGCAGCCACTGTCCTGACCCCCATTTCACAGGTGGGCAGCAGGCAGCTGCGGAGCTGGAGGTCAGCTGCAAGAGCACACGCCCGACTCCAGGGCTCGGGCGCGTCACCGCTCTGGCTCGCGGCCTCTTCCCCCTGCTGCTTTTGGAGGGTTTCCAGTCTCTAGGTGGGAAGGTCCCTCCACCTTGTCTCTGAGATCTCTGCCTCTGCCCACACTCTTCCCATGACGGGGAGATCACTGCCTCTCCAGGGGCCCCATTGTCTCCCCCATGATTAGACACAGTTTCCAAAGAGTTGATCAAACCGGCCACCCCTCAGAGGCACCGTGTTGGCATTTAAGGCCCTCGGTGATCCGGAAGGCTGCCTGGGGGTCTCCTGCCTGCTCCCTGCTCAGCCGCGTCTCTGGGCCTTTTCTTATACCATCCCTCACCCTGTTAAGTTGCACCCTCCCCGCCCCACCCCATTCATTCCTATCCCAGAATATCAGAGCTGGAAACACACTACTTTCTTCATTTCTGGATGAGGAAAGAGAGGACAGGGGGTGGCGGGGAATGAACTTTCCCAGTGCACATAATGAGTTGGTGGTGGGGCGCAAATCTTCTGCCAATTAAAAGAATACATATTAATAAAAAGGGATCCATTCACGGGGTGCTTTGTACCACCATTCTAAGGGCGTCGCATGTGTAACCCAGTTTGCATCTCACACAACTCTGAGGCAGGTCCTATTTTTATCACCATTTTACGGATGAGATGAGGCACAGAGAGGCCACGTGACTTGCCCAGGAACACACAGCCAATCTGACATCGGTGTCCGCACCCCAACCAGGTGGCTTGCCCCCCGCCTCCCCAGGCTCCAGGCTGTCTCTCTGCTCCACATGGCGTGTTTGTAACAGCAAGAGGAGCGAACATGCCGAGGAGAGGTAAGGATGGCCGCCCTGCCAGGGAAACTGGCCTGGGGGCCCCCACCCCAAGCCTGCTCGGGAGAGGCTGTCACTTTCCACTGCCTCTGCACCTTCCTGTCCATGTCCTCAGGGACCTCCAGCCTTGTCACTTCTTCCTGCTCACAAGAACCCTGGATCTCTGAGGCAGGGCTGGGATCTGACTCATCTCTGCACCCCAGAGCCTAACACAGGGCCCAGCACGCAGTAGGTGCTCAACAAAGGCTCGCTTTTGTCTAAGAGAGCCACAGAAGGTGTCCTGCAGCAGGTGACGTTTGAACTGGTCCTTTAAGGACAAGCAGAGGTTCATCATAGAGAGCAAAGGGACAGGGAATTCCCGGCAGAGAGAACAGCTAGAGCAAAGTCTTGGAGAAAGGAACATTCAAAGTGTGGAGGTGGGAGGAGGGGACTAGAAAGGTAAGGTGTGGCCAGGCTGAGCCCCTTGCTAAGGGGCTCGATCCTAACTTGGAAAGGGTAGCACTCATTGTTACCTGGCTGTGCCGGGAACAGCTGTGGGAAGGGAACGGGGAGAGACTATTTCTCACAAGTCCTGCATCCCCGGGTTGGAAATGCTGGGGCTCCAGGCTGCAAACCTGTTTGGCCAAATTGTCCCCAGACTGTGAGCAAGGCCACATCTGGGGTGACAGATAGGCGGCTCCAATGCCAAGCCTGAGGGGTATTTTACTTTATTCCTTTTCCTGACAAGCGATGGAGCTGGCAGATAAGGCATCTTCTTCCCTAATCTCTTGTCTCAGGCTGCAACAAGAAAGCAAGCCAAGCCTGGCTCCTTATTCAAACCTTAAGTCTCTCCTTCCTGAGTTTAAAGCTACAGATTCCAGTCATGGAATCTCCATCCCTGTCTCTTGGGGACACTGAATGTATTAAAGGAAATGGAGCTCACACACAGGGCTGTACTGTTCTGGTTACATTAGAGGGGTGGTGAGACTCTGAATCCGTGTTCACCTTTAAGGAGAAAGCAGGGACTGGGGTGGGGGAAGTCGGACCCGGACTGGAATCCCAGCTCTGCCGCCACCAGCTGTGTGACCTCAGGCAAGTCACTTTACCTCTCTGAGCCTCAGTGTTCGCTGTAAAACGGCAAAAGTACATCCCCCCAGGTTTGTTGTGAAGCTCTAGTACATGTTGAATATAAACGTAATCCTCTGGAGAGAGTCAAGTGCTGTAACTAGGTGAGCTTTGTTTATTATTATCCATAAGCAAGAGTGGATCAGAGTCGTGAGAGAGAAAGGTAATAATAGCAGCTGCTGTTTGTGGAGCATTTACCACCTGCTACCACCACACTGGGCGGAGCCTATTAAAAGCTCCATTCATTGAATTCCCATAACACCCAATAAAGTAGGCTCTGTTATCTCCATTTTACATATGGAGAAACTCGCCTATGTCCATCCTCTACTCTTCCCCTTCGCCACAGAGGAATGTCCTTCTTCTTGGCTGATGCCAGTCCCCTTACCTGGGTTCTGGAGCCCACACCTGAGAAGCCTTACACTGCAGATCATCTGTTATTTTCAGTCCTCTTTAATGGGCCCTGGCCATTGGAAAGTAAACGTGCTCAAGTAGATCCCATCTTAAAAAATAAATAAATAAAACGCTCACACTTCCCTACACCCCCCAGTCCTTTCCCCTAATAGCAAAATGTTGCAGAAGACTGGCCATACTCCCTATCTCCTTTTCTCACCTCCCACCCTCTCTTCCTACCAATGCCACCTGGCTTTCCCCTGCCACACTGCACCAAGACGGCTCACTGACGTCAACAACGACTGCCATGCTGCTGCATCCAATGGATGTTACCAGCCTTCATTTTACTTGACCCCTCAGTAGCACCTGAAGTATAAAACTAGACAGCTGGGTCCCTCCCAGCCTCTCCGATCATGCTTTCTGCATCTCCTTGCAGGCTTCTCCTCCTCTATTTCACCTTTGTGCTCGTCAGACTTTCCCCAGGCAATCTCATCTGTGTCACTGCCTTCAATTGTCATCAGTACCAGGATGGTGCCCAAACTCAGTATCCCCAGTCCTGACCCCTCCTTTGAAGTCCAGAGATAGATATACAATTGGCCCCTCAACACCTCCACTTAGGTACTTCTAAGAAATTGCAAATGCGACACATCTGAATCCAAACGTTCACTCTTTTTCCTCAAACCCGGTCCTTCTTTGGGGTTTTCCATCTCAGAGAACGGCCCCCAAATCTATCAAGCGGTCCGAGCCAGAAGGCAGGAAGTCATGCTTGAAAACACTCATCCCTGCATCCCTGATGGGCAATCCATTATCTAGTCCTGTTCACTTTATCACCTACATAACTCTCCAAATGGACCACTTCACATCAGCTCCATTACCGCCCTAACCCAAACTAGGAATTCAGGATGACACTGGATGGTGGTCACACTTTATCATGATGGGGCAAATTAGGAGAGAAAAGGTTGGGGGAGGAAGCAATTTCCTTTTTAGGTATGTTACGTTTGAGACATTCATGACACTTCAGGTGGAGATGTATAGCAGGCAGTTGGATAGAGCAGTCTGGAACTTCAAGAAGAGATCCAGGCTGGAGATATAAATCTGGGACTCATCAGCCTGGAGATGATATTTAATGCTGAGGAAATGAATGAGATCACCTAAGGAGAGAAAGCCCAGAGTGAGCCCTGGGGCACCCCAGCATGAGAGATTAAGGAGAAGGAAGCAAAGACTGAGAAGAAGCTGCCAGTGAGGCTGGAGGCCATCCAAGAGACTGGTGTCTTGGAAGCCAGGAGAGGAACCAGAGGTCAGCATGTTGAAAGCTGCTGGGAGGCAAAGCAAACTGAGGACAGAGACACAACTCCACTAGGCAATACAGAGGATGTTACTGTCTTTAAGGAGAGGGTTGGTGTCTGTCTTTCCTGCTGGATTGAAAGCTCCATGAGATGACATCTGTTTGCTCATGTTGTACCTTTCATGCATTGTTCATTATGCATTATTTTCTGGCACGTCTGGCTATCTTTGGCTGTGTGTTGGCCATTAAACGTGAAATTTTATTTTTAGGAAGAATTTGAGTCTGAGATGAAGGTATTTTCTTCTAAAGAGACTCTATATTTGGCCGCGGGTACCATTTTGGGTTTACCTTAAGTAGAATTCAAAGCTTGAGGTTCCCTGAAATACCAAGTCCTGTGGATGAGCTGCTCCAGGCCTGGGCTACCTGTGAGGGACACCCTTCCGAGCACCAGTTTATTTTGGAGAAGACCTCCCACTGGATTGCTCACCTAGCACCGACCATGCATGGGCTTTCATTTAAATCCCTTTTATGCTATGAAATCATCAAGAACACAAATTCAAATTTTCTGGGATCAGCACATGCCCTCAGGACAAAAGCAGTTTCTATGTTCTCTAACTTCTCTGGGTTTCTGTTTTCCCTTCAGTTTTGACCTAAGAATTCCTGGTAATTCCTTACAAAAAGCTTACTTGTCAGCTCTTTGATGCTTTAATAAGATGCTTTATATATTTTATCCAGCATTCTTAGCTCTTTTCAGCTGAAAGTTTGATCCCAAAAACCCAGCTTACATTTCTAAACACAAAATTTCCTAGTTTCCAGGGCTTAGCACAGTGAATGGCACATAGTAATGGTTCAATAAATATTTGTTGGTTGAATGAATGAAGTGGACCCAGGTCTCCAAAGCCCCTGCTCTTTCTCATGCATTGCCCCTCACCCTCCCAGGCCAAGAGACTAACAGAGCACTGTGGTCAGAGCCCAGTGGGCTGCACAGAGAGGCAGGGCTGTGGAGCTCAGAGGAGGGAAAGAGCCACGTGGGATCGGTGGACAATGGCTGGGGGTGGTGGACAGGACCAGGGTGAGTGCAAAGATGGAACGGCATCTTGGCAAATGAGTCATTGGAGTGGGAAGGCAAGACTCACAGGAGGTGCCCGTGGTGAGCAAAGGCCTGCAGGCAGGAATGTGTGAAGAAGCCAAAAACTTAAGAGCGGGTAGAGAAGCAGGACCAGCCAGGAAAAGGGCTTGAAGGCCCAGGGAGGCACCTGGCCCCTTCCCCCAAAGCGGGTCTGAGCCAGCGGAGTCTGGGCAAGGCAATACCCTGCAGCCGCAGGGAGCAGGGACGAGGGAGGAGGAAACAGCTTTTGTTGAAATGCACACATGGTAATCGCTACAGAAGAGTATTCCCCTAGTTTAAAAAGCTTCTCTTCTCTTCTGCATTTTCCTTGGTCCCAGTTTCAAAGGAATTTTAATTGCAAAGAAAATGTTGTCATCTCCCTGCGGGGAGAGAGGGCTCCGCAGCTTGGAACAGTCATGCCTGATGCCGATTCTTCTCCAAACTGGGCCTTTTCACGCTTTGGCTGCGTGGAAGCTGCCTGGACACTGGGCAATGTGGAGCGGAGGGTGGGGGTGAGCTCCCTTCTGGGGCTGGGCTGGCTGCGTTTGCAGTCAGGGGCCGGGGTCCTTGACACCCGGATTACCAATGAGTCCTATCTCCTTTCTCTTTGAACCTGGTGGATTTATTTAATTATGTTAATTAAATGAATGGTCTCTCAGCTTCCATCCTTGCTCTACTGTAGACTGTTTTCCACACGGCAGCCCATTTGGAAAACACTTTGGTAGTTTCTTTCAGAGTTACACATAAATTTATCGTATGGTCCACATCAATTCCATTCCTAGGCAGCTGCCCGAGAGGAATGGAAGCATATGTCCACACAAAGACTCGCATGCAGATGTTCACAGCAGCATTATTCAAAGTAGCCCAAAACTGGAGACAATCTCCAAGTCTATTAACTGGTGAATGGATAAACAAAATGTGGTATATTCACACAATGGAATACTATTAAGCAATAAAAAGAAATGAACTGCTGATATGAGCTATAACATGGATGCACCTCCAAAACATTATGCAAAGCGCAAGAAGCCAGATGCATAAAAAACACATGTTGCATGACTCTGTTTATAGGAAATGTCCAGAAAAGGCAAATCCATAGAGACAGGAAGCAGATCAGCGGTTGCCTGGGGCTGGAGGGTGGGTGTAGGGAACGACTACAGAAGGGTATGGAAATATTCTAAAACTGGGTGGATGGTGGTAGTTGCACAACTGTGAAATTTACTAAAAATCATTAGAGTGCACACTTGCAGCGGGTGAATTTTATAGTATGTAAATTATGCCTCAATAAAGCTGTTATGAAATATGGCTCCCATTTCTCTCCTAATAAAAGACGGAGTTTCTAAAAGGCCCTACATGATTGCCCCCTGCCCTCTCTGACCTCTTCTCCTGCTGCTTTCCCTTTGCCCACTGCTCCTGTTGCCCTGGCCATCTTGACTTCCCTTGAATGCAGCAGACGAGCTCCTACCCGATCAGCTTTGCACTGGCTGTTCCCTCTGCCTGGAATGCTCCCCCACATGCAGGGCTCCCCCCGCTTACCACTTTAATACCTTTGCTCAAATATCTGTGCATCGAGGCATAGCCTGACCACTCCATCTAAAATCACAGCCCCTCCCCAAGGCACTGCCAATTCCCCTTCTTTACTCCTTGTTTTTCATAGCGCGTATCATCTTCTAACCTGTTATACAATATACTGAATTATTGTGCCTATCATTTGTCTGTCTCTCCTCACTAGCATGGATGCTTCACTGGGGTAGGAATTCTTGTTGGTTTGATTCATGGATGCGCCCTGAGGACGCAGACAGTACCTGGCACAGAAGAGTGCTCGACAAATATTTGTTGAATGAACAAATTGATGAATGATTCAATAAGCATTGACTGAGTGCCCTCTCTGAGCAGAGCATCCCGCAGTGAACTGGACAGACATGTCTCTGGCTCCCAGTTGGCTTGCATTTTAGTGGTGGGGAGTCAGTAGGCAAGCAAAAGTCATAAACCAGTAGGAGTACTTAAAATTTTAAACCCAACCCCCACCACCAAGACATCACTAGAGTGATAAAATTTAGAAAAGGCTGCTGGGGAGCAGGATGGTGGGGGAGGGGTCTTCTTGGAGAGTGACTGATGGATAAGGAGGGATTAGCTAGGTGGAGAGGAGAGGAAAAGTGTTTCAGGCCCAGGGAACAGCATGTGTGAAGGCTCAGAGGTCAGAAGAAAGTGCATCTTGTTTGAGGAAATGTAAGATGTTTGTTGCAGTTGAAACAGGAGTTATAAGGGAGATGGGGTAGAGAGGTAGCTGGTTAGGTGGGCTGGTTCCAGATGGCACAGGACCTCGGGCACAGGGGGATAGTCAAAATATGTTAACAGCCAGTTCAGCGGGGCAGCGGCCAATCAGAAGAGACACTGACCATTAACAGCTGGGATATTCCAGCTGAATCTCTGCTGTGCCCTAAGCCAAGCAAGAGCCTGGACTTTAGATGTGTTGGAGATCACTGAAGGGCTTAAACGGGGCAGTGACAGTGATTAGATTTGCCTTTTGGAAGGATCACTCCAGCTGTCAGGAGCAGAACAGACGGATAGCGGAAGACTGTTAAGCCGGTCCAGCTGGGAGAATCGACAATGGAGGTGATGGATTGGATGTAGGTGGTTGGAAAAGGGAGCGGTCATGGGTACGAATAATAACCACCAGCAGCATTTATTGAGCAGATACTGTGTGCCAGGGATGGCTCCTAGCACCTTAACGGTACAATCTTTTCTTGTTCACACAACAGCATCACCAGGAGGGGGGATCTACTATCGTCTCCATCTTAGAGATGGGGAAACAAAGCCCAGAGAGGCAGCAGCTGGATGCAGTCTGACCCCTGAGCGTGTTCTCTTAACAGCCTCGGTCTTTCAGGGGTGACCCCCAGGTTGCTGACCTGGGTGACGGGGAAGTAGTCGAGCCATCTGGGGAGATGGCAGCAGGTGAAGCGAGGAGGAGTAAGAGGTGGGAGATGCTAGATTCACATGTGAGGTGCCAGAGGGACAGATGGATATGTGGGTCTGGAATCCAGGAAGAAACTAATGCCGGCCACAAGTGATTTGGGTGTTATTCCCACAAAGGCACCCCGAAGAGGTGGCTGTGATGGCTCGAGACATGCACAAGGCTGAGAAAAGACCCCAGTCAGCTCCAAGTCTCAGAGAGCAGACAGAACAGGGTGTTAGTGCGAATCCTTTGGGGTAAATAAAAATAATATAAAAGCATATATAGGTGTGCGTGCACTAAGACTTTTTCTAGAAAGAATCATGAGATGATGTTGTTAACAGTTTTCTTCCAGAAAGAAGCTGGCAGGGACAGAGAGGACACTCTCCCGTCCTCCTTTGTCTGCTCTATATCCTGAAAATGGACACAGCCACGTGGTGTCTGTACCACGTCTTTTTTGTTGTTGTTGTTTTTAATACCAATAGAGGATATGGGTCAGTGATTTTTAAGTCATTTTTGTTTGCTTTTCTCTATATATTTATTTCACTTTTTAAACTAACAAATATTTTAAAACAGGAGGAGATGACGAGGGTGACGAGCAGGAGCGGTCAGGGCGGTGGGAAGAGGACAGGGTGTCAAACTGATGTGAAACCCTTGAGGCGGGAACGGAGGCAGCCCCGGATTTAGCACCTGGAAGGGCCTCTGCAACCCGGCAGCGGGGGACACCAGATTGGAAGGGGTTAGGGAGTGGGCAAAATGGAGACAACTTGGTAAGCTGGGCTGCCGAGGGAGAGAGGGAGAGGGGACGGTAGCCGGAGAAGAATGTGGGGGTGAAGAAGAGACCTGACTGTGCTCAGCACTGGTGGGAAGGGGCCCGGAGAGGCTCAAGTGCAGGAGGTGGGAGGTAGGGGGTCTCCAGTGCCAGCAGAAGCTTCAGCCTGAGATGTGATAACAGGCAACCAGGGGTAACGGGAGGGGGAGCTGGGGTCAGACCGCCCTGGGAGCAGCCCTCCAGCCCCTTCCTGTTTGGTGGTGGCCTTCTGGGGACAGAGCCTGGCTTTGCCCTGCAGGCTAGCACCAGCCTGCACTTTCCAGGTGCTTCACTTGTGTGCTCCGGACACTGCTTGTGCCAAGGCCGGTGAGTCCTCCCCACCCCTGGGCCTCAGTTTCTCCTCAAAGGTACTTCCAGCTCCAGTTTTCCGGGACTCTGTGGTTCAATGTCCCTCCCAGCCCCTCCCCTGCCGCCCCAGGCCCCCATGCGGCCCTCCCGGCTGACCAGGTGAGCCTCCTGGCCTGGACGGACACCTTTCCCATGGCCAGAAGAGACCTGTCGCCAGGAATTCTGTGGATTCAGGACTCAAGGTTCTTGCCTTCTACCCATGAACGGAGGGAAAGGCCACAGCTGGGGTGGGCAGCTCAGGGGAGCCTGGTTCTAACCCAGACTTGGTCCCAACTCGGCCGTCTGGCTTCAAATAAATCTCACATGTCTGGGCCTCAGTGTTCTCATCTGAAAATTGGAAATAGTCATAGCTCTCATGTGGCTTTATTGAGAGGGTTACATGAGGTAATGCATAGGATGCTTCTAGAACATAGCAAAAGCTCAATAAATGATGACTATTATGGTTATTAATAAGCCCCATCTTGATCTGTTATTAAAACTGAAAATGTACAAGACCCCATGACCCAGAAATTCCATATCCAGAAGTCTATGTTAGAGAAATACTGACATGTGTACACAAGGAAATGTGTACAAGGATAGTCACGGTAAAGGAAAACATTCTATGTGCCTGTTGGTAAAGGAGTGGATGAGTAAAACGGAGTTTATTTATTTGATGGAATATAGCCACCTAAATGGGATAAACTAGAGCAACATGTACATCAACACTAACAGCTCTCGAAAACACTGTTGGAGAGAAAAAAAACAAGATGCCAAGTGATATATCCAGTATGAATCCATTTACATTAAAAAACACAAAACAATGTTAGTTATTTTCTGTGGGTTTATATAATGCATGTTAAAGTATAAAAATGGCATGCAATTACACGTGCCAAACTCATCACAGGGGTTTCCTCTGTGGAAGTGAGGAGGAGTCCAGAATTGCAGGTGGTGCCAAAGGGGCCCTGAGTTTCACTGATAGTGGTTTGATTTTTAAGAGAGTAGATTGACGTATTTCCTATAAAATTAATTTTTATAATTAATTCCACTGAATTACACAGCTGGAATTGGTTAAAATGGGAAATTTTGAGTTGTATATATGTTACTACAATTAAAAGTTTAATAAAAATTAATTTTTAAAAAGAAATTGACAATTTAAGAAAATTCCTGCCCTGCCTGTTTCCCCAAATTGTTTGGAGATCAAATCATATGGGTATAGAGAATGTATAATTTGTTTTCTAGATGACAGCATTTCTTACCCACATGCCCTTACTGCATCCTTTCAACGAGACTTTGTGGGATGGATTATAGTTTCTGTTCTATTGAAGAGGAAACCGGGGCACAGATAGTGAAATGAATTGTCCAAGGTCACAGACGTGATGTAAGTGCAGAGCTAGAATTCAAACCTGGACCCATCTTTCCACTGCATCAGGTGGGGATGGGAGGGAAGGTGGTGATGGTGAAAAAAAGCCTTTTAAGTCGTCTGGGGCCACTGGTGCACTTAGCATCATGGTGGTAGGGCACCCACCCTCCTCCGAGTTCCCTCTCAGGAGGACCCGCAGTCTCCGAGCAGAAGTCCTATAGCCCCACCCGAACTGGACCCAAATACCTGAGCCATGTGGTCTGGGAGCTGCCCTCTCTCTGGAGATTCTTGCTCACTATGTCCCAGGAGGCAGCAGATGCTAAGGAAAGATGTCGGATGTTGGACTCAGAGAGGCTGGGATTTGAATCCCAGGTCTGTTCCGTACCAGCGGTGACCTTGAGCTAGCCACTGGCTCTATCTGCAAAATAATACATATTTTACAGGCTGCTGTGTGCAAAGTGTACATAGTCATGTAGGAGGTGCCGAGTGAAGTTTGTGAATTGGTTTCTCATGGGGTTGAGTCATTTATGACAGCAGGAAAAGACACCATAATCAAGCTAGGGTGGCAGACCCACTCCCGGGCAATCCCAACTAATTGCTGGGATCAGATTGCTGGGTCATCTTGAACTCTACCTTGAGGGCAGTGGGGAGCCATTGAAGGTTTTATCAAGGGAGTGTATTGGTCAGAGAGCTCTCAGAAATAACACTATGGCTGCTGTGTGCAGTGTGGCTTGGAAGGGGAAAGCCCAGAGACAGGGATATTTGGGAAGAGGCTGTGGCTAATAGCTCAGGTGACAGATGGGACCCGTCAGACCCTTCTTATACCATGAGATCCCTAGGGGAGGTCAAGGAAGAGTGGGGTCGCTGGACTGGACTTTTTAAGATGCTCAGGTTTCATAGGAAATTGGGATGAAACATGGGAGGAATGTGAAAATGTGTTTTGTAAACTGAAAAAAATGGCGCACACCTCCCCTGATACTCTTATTGTCACTGACACAGCCTTGCTCAGGCATCCAACATCCCTGCACCTTGGTATTCTGGGAGAATTGACACAGGTCTCTGGTAAATTCCCAGCTCACCTGAATCACTTGGCAGAAACAAGTTTTTATGTCAGTTCACAAACCGCCCCATGTAAGCCCTCCGACAAACACAGAGTACATTATTGCAAAGGCAGGTAACCGACAAAAGAAAATGGTCAGTTTTGCTTTTTCTTGTTTGTCACAGACACATCTGTCGACCTATACCTGGCATTCAGGATAATATCACATATGCCCCAAACTTCCAATTCAAAGGAGAAGGAGGAAGGGCAGGTGGAAGAGGGATAGAGCAAGACAGGCAGGTTACAGCTTATACTAAAACTAGCAGCTCCCGTTTTCTGAATGTTTACTGTGTGCTGGGCACATGCAGTAATTTTTACGTCAATCTACGACACGGGTGCTGTCATCATACATGCCTTTTACAGACGAGGGGAGGCAGGCCTAGGGCCTTGCAGCATCTCACCCAAATTCACACAGCTAGTAAGTGGCAGAGCTGGAATTTAAACCTTGTCTCGCTCTGAAGTCCACTATGAGAGCCTCCTCCCATCGCTAGACTCCATGAATACCAATATCTTCCTTTCTGTACCCAAAGACGCCGATGATTTTAATGATGTTGCTTCATTTATTCATTCAAAAAATAACTACCGAGTGCCTACTCTAGTTTGGCAAAGAGGAAGAATGGCAGGGAGCTGCATGGACAAAGGTCAGGGGGGCAGAGAGGAATGTGACGTCCCCAAGAAACCCTAGGCTTGGCGGGTTTGGGTCCAGAGTCACAGGCCTGGCTGGGTTGGGAGCAGTTCTGGGGAAAGAGGGGGTCTATAAACAGTGGGTGGAGATGGGGGTGGGGCAGGAGTGAGGCGGGAGAGCAGGCAAGAAGTCGGGCTTCCTTATTTATTACCTCTGGGCTCTCAAATGCATGACTACCAGGCAGAAGTGACAAAATAAAAAGGGAAAGGAAAAAATGCCAGCTACAGCCAGAATAAAATCAGGGCAAATAGAATAAAACCTGACAGCCAAGTATAAATAAATATTCGTAAAAGAGTTAAAGGACAGATTAAAATAAAAACACCAAATGCAATTCTTACCCCTTGACAAATGCAGTGCGAATTGGGTTCTTTTAATCAAATGTTTGGCAGGTGTATGAATTATTTATAATTCAATATCGGGTAGTTAAATGGAAAATGGAAGATGTTCCAGTCGTCTTCTCGGAGCTTATCCGCCTCCCCCAGTGAGTTCTCCCCGGGAAAGGGGGTGGCTGGGTGGGTGATTGCCCCTCCCCCATGCCAGGTGCAGGGCTGGACCCTGGAGCCCGAAATCCTTGCCTCGTTCTGGGCGTCACCATTTGTCACCTTGCTCCCTTGTCACAAGCCTTCCCGCTGCTCAGGGCTTTGTTCAGGAGGGAGTCCCCTCAGTGCCCGGGCCAGCAGTGGGGGCAGCTGGCCAGGTGTGGGGGTGCTGGAGGTCCGGAGTCAGGGTTTCTCATCCCTGGGCTCCAACAGACCCCGGGCATGCTCCTGTGCAAGTCTTTGCCCTGCTCTGGGTCCTTCTCCCTCTGATGAGATTCTCTGTGGCCATCATTTTACATTCCCACGTCACATTTCCGTTTCAGAGAGCATTGCCATGTGTGGTCCTCACCCCATCCGTCTGCAGCAGAAAGTGTGATAACTGTCCCCACTCTACAGAGAAGAAAACCGAGGCTCAGAAGATGCCTGGATGTGTCTCTGGTCTCACCGCTGGTAAGAGCTCAAGGTGGGGTTGGAAGCCAGGTCTCCAGACTCCAAGTTCACAGGGAGAGGAATCCTGGGAGCAGATAGAGGCCTGGAGTCTGGGTGGAGCGGGCAGGGCAGGAGCTTCAGAAGCAGACAGAATGAGATTCCAGTTCCAGCTCTGAAGTCCCCACCTGCGTGGCCTGGGGCATGATACCTCACTTCTCCGATCCTCTTCGATCCTCCGTGGTCCGGTTGCCTCCTCTGCCCACTGCACTAGTAATAACAGATCCCCTTGGGGCCATTGTGAGGATTCGGAGAAGGTGAAGTCACGTGCCGGGTGCGCCCCTCAGTGAAAGCCGGACGTGGCTGTTACCGCAGCCCCGAGAAAGTACCCTCATTTTACAGATGAGGAAACTGAGGCCCAGAGAGACAAAGCAACTCCCCCAAAGTCATTGAGTGAGTCAGTGGCAGGGAATCCAGGTCTCTGGGAGCATGTGGGCTCCCCCCAGGTACCACCCTGCTCTGATTCTGAACTGGATCCTGCACCCCTCCCGAGGCCCAAGGAGCAGCCTCACTCTGAACCATGGGACGTTCTGCTCTTGCCGGCCCCACTCCCATCTCCCTCGCTCTTTGATAATCACACAGACACATGCACGCACATACACGTGCACGCACTCACATGGCTGGGGTGAGGTGAGAGGCACCTGGGGTGCAAAATTTCAGAAGGCGCTCACGTTAGGGCAGTGTAAGTGTAGGGCTTACACGTGTACCCCAGGTGCCGAGCTCGCAGCATCTGGGGTGCCCCCCCTCCACGCACCCTGCAAATGGAGGCAGGAGCTGAGGATCCCCCCAACCAGATGCCGCCTGATGTCCCTGAGCGGCAGATGAATGAGTCCTCACAGCCAATAAACGGCTGTGGGAAAGGTGGTAGAGGGAAGGTAATTAGTCCCCTTAATGCCAATTTCAGACTAATCTCTCACACTTAAGGAAATTGTTCCAATGATTTTCTTACTTTCAGGGGAGCCCGTTAAGTAACAATTAGAAAAATAGATATGGTAGGAGATAAGAAAATGGATTTCATAACGACAAGCTGCCTAAGCACACCAAGAGCCTGGAACAGGATGGAGAGACGGAGCCTCCTGGGGTGGGTGAGTCAGAGTTCCAGGGCCCTTGGCAGGACACAGACCCCCGGGGCAAGAGTCTGCCGGCGTAGGGGCCTCTGCAGGGTCCGGGGCCCACTGCGGGGAATTCAGACCTCAGCACCTTCAGGATCTTCTGGAGCAGCCAAGAAACCTTTATGGAATGCCTGCTGCTTGCAAGTGGCTTTGCTGGGTGCTTTCCCTCCAGCAGCCCCACGGGGCAGGTGTAAGTATCTCCATTTTACGGAGGAGGCGGGTGGCTCAGAGGCAGGGGTGATGGTGTGCAGCCAGCCCTACTGGTTGTTTTCAGGTGTCTTGTGTTCTGACTGATCAACACCCATGTTGTACAGGCTGTTAGTGGTTTTGAATATCGGCCCCTGGTCATGTGACAGGGGTGTAGGTTGCAATCTAGAATTGGAATTCATGGCCTCTGATAGATACCCAGGGCTTACACCATTTCTGCCCCCATCAGCCACCTCTGTATAATGAGTCCGGGTGGGAAGGAGGCTTGGAGGGGATGGCAAGGAGCCAGGAGAAACTGTTTCCTGCAAAAATCAGGGTGGCTTTGCCAGGTGGGAAAGTGGGAGGGAGATCTATTGGACAAGGAAGAATGTTCCAGTGTCTATACTTTCTGGGATGGGCACAGGCTATTTTTTCCTGTCTCCCTATCACCATTCATTCCTGCCTCCCCATCTTTGCTGAGGCTGTACCATCCATCTCCACCTGATCTGCCTGTCACTTTTTCTCGTCACTCCAAATACTCCAGAGCCTGCCTGGAGGCCAGCCCTGATCACTCCTGGACTTAGCCCCAACAGACCCAAAGTTCCCCTTCACCTTTGAACCTACGACTCAGTGGTCCCTAATTTTTGCTGCAGTGCATTCTGGGGAGCTTAACCTTGCCTGCCCAGTGCCTTTCCTGTCTGTGGACCAAGTTGGCATTATCAGCAGAAACCACCTGGTGATTGGCTCTGGCAGGGAGAAGAATTGCTCTCTCACAGTCTAAGTGGGAAAATGTGACTTTGTGAAAATGTCAATGTGACATTTCTCCTGGGGTCATGGGCTGGGTTGTGCATTCAAGTCTTTCCTTCAGCTCCCCCAGGCACAATGTAAACCTCTGCTGTGCAGAATTTGGACCTTATTTGGAAAGAGCTCCTAGAGTAGAGTTCTGAACCAGGGGTGATTTGCTCCCCCTTCCTTCCCAGCAAGGACAATTGCAATGTCTAGAGACATTTTTGGTTGTTGCTGAGGTGGTACTACTCGTATCTAGTGGGTGGAGCCCAGGGATGCTGCTAAACATATATGCTGAGTGGCCCCCACAACAAAGAAATATCCAGCCCCAAATGTCACTAGGCTGTGGTCCTAATCATCTAATCCAATGTCCCCATTAGTAACTTCCCTACGAGCTGGGGGCAGGACCTGGGTCTCCCGACTGTGTCTACCTCTAGGATTAAACAGTGAAGGGGCATTAGGCCTCTGAGTCAAAGATTCAGCATTCTTACACTTTTTGTTTTCAATTTGACAAATACATATTTTGCTCCTATATGTGACAGGCATGGTGCAAGGTGCAGGGGATTCAGAGACAGGACCTCTGCCCTTTTGGGGTGTGCAGTGTGGTGGACTCTGAGCCGGGTGACCTTAAACATGTCTCTTCCTACTCTGAGCCACAGTTTTCTCATCTCTAAAATGGGCACAACAACACATCTCTCCCAGCATTTTTGCAGGTCTTCAATAAATTGTCTAATACAATCTTGGAGCCTTGATAAACATTGAAGGGGATCGGATGCTTCTCCTACCTCAAGAGGGCTGGGACTGGCAGGTGGTGGGGATAGGTTTTTCTATTTGGAAATGAGAAAATGAAGGAATTATTGTGCACTTACTATATGCTCTCTCACCCAGCTTTTTGCAATAGCCTCCTACGGTGTCCTCCTATCAACCCTGGAATGCAGGTGTTTTCTTCCTCAAAGTGCAGATGAGGGAACTGAGGCTCGGAGAGGGAAAGAGACATGCTTGGGCGGGTCGAACGGCATGGCTGGGATTTGAATCCAGCTCCCCTGGCTCTGGCTCTCCCCTTTTGGCCACCTCCAGGGCCCTTTACAAAGGTGCTGGGCAGGGAGTCAGGGGCTGAGCCTGACCAGGCCTCGCCCTCCGGCCTCATTCCCTGGCATCCCCCCAGGTCTCAGTCTCACCCCATTAGCACTGCTTTCGAAAGTGCGGACCGACGGCGGCGCGTTATTGCCCACATAAATCAGGCAGCTCCGAGTATGGAACACCTTTAAACAAACAGCTGATGGGAGTGAAGTTCCAGGATCATTATTAATAGCTTTTCATTTCGGTGGCCGCTGTGCTGTGACATGCCTTCCCAGCAGAAGCCCCGCGCAGCCAGCCCCCATCGGCTGATCCCCCGAGTCCACCAGTCAGAATGAATGACTGTACCTTTGTGTTAATTGTGGAGCCCAAGCCACCCGCAGAATGCTAATAGGGCCAAGTGGGAGGGGGCGGTGCCAGTCTTGCCTGGCTGCAGGACAGGGAAGGACCCCACCTCGGGCCCTCCTCCCCAGCAGCCAGCAACGGGATCTTTCCAACATACTTATCTGAGCGCCACCCTCCCCGGCTAGAGAAAGCCCCAGGACTCCCTGTGGCCCAGAGCCAAGTGCAGGCTCATCTGTCTGCCATCCGGGGCCTTTCATGTCTCATCCTGTCTGTCGTGCCAGCCTCCTTGCTCGCCATTGTTGCACCACACCACTCTGTCCTGCTCAAACTACCGTTCATTCATTTATTCGTTCAACAAACATGGACTGAGTCCTCTGAAGGATGCAGGAGATTATGCTGTGAATGAGGTGGACATGGTCCCTTGGCTCATGGATTAAACATCAAGCAGAAAAGCCAGAGGTCTGTGGGCTCAGCAGACTGCTTGGGTCCATGTCCCAGTTTGGCTCTTTAATGTTTGCATGGCCTGGCGCAAATCATTTCTTCTGTTTCTCAGTTTTCTCCTCCGTAGAATAGGAATAGTAATGGCAGCTACCTCATAGGGCGGTGAGAGGGAGTTAAACGACTAAAGATGCAGGCAAAACGCTTACTACAGTGCCCAGCAGGAAGTGTCGGCAACGGTTAGCTATTATGATCGTTAATAACTTGGGAGTTCATTAGAACGTACGGTGACGACTCCAAAAGAAAAGTTCAGGGAGCAAGGAGAGCATTAGACGGGGGGCCGGGCTGAGTTTGGGGTCAGTGAAGGGTTCCCCGAGGAAGCCTGAGGGGGGGGCCCTGAGGCTGGATGGATCCGGTGAAGCCGAGAAACCTAAAAGGTACTCACTGAGGCCACATGTCAGGGGTGATGGGGAAGGGAGCGCTGAGCTGAGCCTGCAGACGCAGCTGGGGCCACTGTGCACAAGGCCCTGTGGCCTTGGTACGTTTTATTTATTTATTTATTTTATTTTTTTTTTTTCTCTGATGTTTGTACTTCTAGTTTAATTATGCAAATGGAAATAATCTTGACATGATTTAAAATACCATAATTGATTTCAGTGAACAAAGACTAATTTTGATAAATAAAAATCTATTACCATATATTTCATGAATCTTTTGTTTGCCCTTCAAATATAGCATAACCAACATACATACGGATATTTTCCTCACACAGAAATATAAGTCCTCTTTGTTCTCTAGGTAGCTTCCAAATAACATTCTATCCTGGTTATTGTAATTTCAGCAAGTAAATTCATAGTGACAAATTTACACACCTAAGTAAAATTAGAAATACATAATGCCCTTCATTTTAGTTTTGTCTTTTGAATAAACATTTAATTCCCACAAAAATATCTGTGTAAATGTAATCCATGATTTCATAGGAGCTTGATTAAGTCCCACATTTCTTGCCTATTGCTAAGCTTGAAGAAGGGGCACTCCCCAAATATGGGTCCGTTGCTCGGCACAGCTAATAGAAGTAACAGCTAATAGAGTCACAAGTGCTGAAGAGGAAAAGATGGTTTGATTTACAGCGGAGGAAAGCAGGGGACATTTTCCCAAATCTGCTTCCCTCAAGTCTTTCTCCAGTTGGGTTTTATCCCCCGGTTTAGAGACAAAGAGATAATCATGCAACAAGAGTGATAGACAAAAGGCCCTTCTATCTGGGAGGTTTGGGGCAATTTCCCAGAGATTCTTTAATTGGCTAAACCCATTAGAGACAAAAGGAGTCAATTTAGTTATTTCCAGTTTTCCCATTTTCTTCAGGAGCCAGGTGGCGAGGTGCAAACTTTATATTTACATATTGCTTAACAGGTTTGAAGAACTTCGGTAATTTGTTATCTCCTGTTTTCCAGTCTTTTTCAGGAGCCAGGAAACTTTCATTTGCATATGATTGCAGACTTTACATTTACAAATTGCTCCTTTGTGAAAATAGGAGCTTCCATTGTATCTGTCTATAGCTTTGAAGGGTACAGTTTATAATTTCTTGCTTGTTTACTGTTTAAGATTATATTTTAAAAGTCACTGCTACAAGCTGAGTTTTGATTTGGTTGTAGTTTGCACACAGCTAAAGCCTTTTTTTAAAAAATGAAAATATAAAAATTGGTGCATCAGCTTCAAAAGGCCCATCAAGCAGCATCCAGTTGTATTTCCGTGTTACTGTGGCCAACAGAATTCTAAGATGACTCTCAGTGGTCCCCAGCTCCTGGTATTCACGCTCTTGCACAATCCCTTCTCATTGACTGTGGGCTGGATCGAGTGCCTTGCTTCTAATGAACAGACTTAAAGTCTCAGAGAAAGCCTTCCTCTTCCCAAATCAGTGCTTCATCCAGTCAGGGTGAAGGTGAGCCCAAAAGGGTTTCTGGCAGAATTTTTATCCCAACTCTCAGATACAGGTGATGTCCCAGCCCCTCGCGAGTGGGGGACGGATTTAGTCACGTGTTTCCATCCATCAGTAGCCACAGACGCTGTCCTACAGGGAGACTCGGACCCATCCTTGGTACGTTTTAAATTTCATCCTAAAGGCAGTGAGAAGCTGTTGAAAGCTTCTGAAGCCAGGACTGACACGAACCTTATTCTGATTTGAAACTCACCCAGGCCACTGTGTGGGGGAAGCAAGATGGGCCCCACTCCAGCCCTGCTGGGACCTCAGGTTGACTGATAAGGAAACAAGGAGAGAAGGCCGAGATCCAGGTGAGCAGTGATGGTGGGCTGGACTGGGGTGTGGGCAGTGGGGATGGTGGGGAAGGAGTGGGCAGCTTCTAGAGACCTGTCAGAAGTAGAATTCTCAGGATGTGGTAGGGGTGCTATGGGGAAACATGAAAGAGGGTCAGATTGGGGAAGACTCTGAGGTAGCCCCATTTGCTGATTGGGGAAACAGAGAGGGAGTTTGGAGCAAGTTTGGAGGGTAGGGGACCATGAGCTCAGTTTGCCATGCCCTGAACATGCTAGCAGTTGTGGTCCTCTGAGTCTTTGCATGTCCTGTTCTTTCTCCCTGGAAAGCTCTTTCCTAATCTTTTCTGATGGGGAATTTTTAAATTAATCACTCAAGGCCAAGTGCCAATGCCTCTCCCAGATATGAGTCTTCCCCAGCCACCCCAGATTCAGTCTCCCTCTCTGGATCCCTACTCCACCCCCCACCCTGCACCTGGTAGACTTCTTGGCTCCTTTTTTGTTCCTCCATCATCACCCTATATACACTGGAGGGGTACAGAGTTTAGTTTTGGAGTCTCTCCTCTTTTCCATCACATCCCCTTTGTAGGTGACTTCATGCAATCCCTTGGCTTTAAAAACCATCTGATTGCTGCTGACACCAAATGTGTATCCCAACCCAGACTTCTCCCTGCAACTCCAAATCAGATATCCCCCTGCCCATTTAACATCTCCATCTGGATGTCAAAATGCACTTCAAATTTCGGTCCAAAACCAAACTCCTGAGTTCCACCCCACAAAAACAACATTGATAAAATAAAATGAATTGTAAAACTGCTCCTCTTCCAAAGTTCCCCATTTCAGTAACTGGCAACTCCATTATTCTAGCTGCTTCCACCAAAACCCTGGGAGTCATTCTTGACTTCACCCTTTCTCACACCCACGTCCAATCCCATCAGCGAAGCCTGCCAGCTCTACCTTAAAATAGACACAGAACATGATGGGTCCCACCACCTTCCTTGTTAACAGCCCAGCTCAAGCCCCCATCCTCACTCACCTGGATCACGGCATCCACTCCTAACTGGCCTCCCTGCTTCCGCCCTTGCCCCCTATAGACTGTCTTTAGTTACGGTGTTAAAGCGTAAATCAGATCATAACACTTCTCCTCTCAACACTCCTTTGGCTTCTCGTCTTGGAGCAAAATGCCTTGCAGGACCCAACAGATGACCTTGCCTTTCCTTAGCTCTCTGCCATTCTCCTACCTCTTGCCCCATCCTCTCTTCTAGCCACACTGGCCTCCTCGCTGCTCTTTGAATATACTAGATGTGTCCCCTCCTCAGGCTTTGCACTTGTAGATTCTTTTGCCAGAACACTCTTGCCTCTGGTGGCTGCCTGGCTCGCTCTATCCCTTCCTTCGGGGGACTGCTCAAACGTCTCACCTTGGTGAGGCTCCGTCTGACAACCTGAGATAAAACAGCTCCCCCACCTCCCTAGCCCTCCCTATTCCCCTCATCCTGCTTTCCTCCACCATAGAAATTATCACTATCTGATAAGTATAAATATACTTGTTTATTTGGTTATTGTCTGTTTCCTCACCCTCGATGTTAGCTACATGAATATAGGGACTATGTCTTTTTTGCTTAATGCTTCATTCCAGCATCTAGAATGATGCTTGGCATATAATAGGCACTCGATGGATGTTTCTTGAATCACTCTGGAATCATTGCTTTTGACAGTCTGTCTGCTTGTCTGTCTCCCCCAGTAGAAAGCAGGCAACAACTGGGTCCAATTCCCCACTAGTTTTCTGGTGCCTAACATAGAGTGGATGCTCATTAAATGTTTGAGTGAGCAAATGAATAAATAATAGCATTTCCAGATGGATTGCCTGAGGTGGTGTGAGAGAGGGGTTATGAAATAGAGCTGCCTCCTGGAGCCTGTCACTCCTGGGGCCCTTTCTGCTTCTCCCCAAGAACTTGAGGTCACCTTGGAGGAGACTAGAAAGTTGAGCCAAAGAATCTCCAGATTCCAGAAGGTACAGGGGTCAGGATTTAAGAACTGGTACTGGAAGGATCTGGAGGAGTACGTTTTCTATTGGGCTTTATGTTTGGGGCTAACATTTGGATTTAGAATTCTGTTTGAGGTTAAGGGAATCTGAGATTTTGAAACAGGTTAAGGGGTTAGGTTTAGGGTTTGGATTAAAGCTTGGGGTTTGGAGTCCAGGTTGAAGTTTTGGAATTAAGATTAAGCACCTGGGTTTCAGGTTAAGGGTGAGAGTTGGGACTTGGGCCTGAGGTTTGCAGTCACCTGATTTTGAGAATGGTGAAGGGATTGGAAATTGGTGGGGAAGTGGGATGAAGTTTGTCAGTGACATTCATGGTCCAACATGATGACATCCATTAGATTGTAAAAGCTTCTCTGCCAGGAAAGTGCAGGGCAGAAGCTCACATTTCCTAGCAAAGTTCTAGAGCAGGGGTTCTCCGTTTGCTACCTGGGGAACATTTGGCAGTATCTGAACACAGATTTGGTTGTCAGATCTGGAGGGGGATAGTGCTGTTGACATCCAGTGGGCAGAGCCCAGGGATGCTGCTCAACATCCTACAATGCCCAGGGCAGTCCCTGTAACAGTTATCTGGGCCAAAATGTTAATAGTGCTGAGGTCAAGCACCCCTGGGCTGGAGAATTTAACCTGAAGCATCAGCCAAGAGTACAAGTGTTTGGGGCTGATGGGCTGGTTTGATGGAGACCTGTTATAGAGTGAGGTGCAGGTGCCCATGGCCCTCCCCTCCCCCTGGATTCAGCTTCTCACAGCTGTCTCTGGCTCTGGCAGACTTCAGGGTAGAGGAAGAGAGTGAGGGTGGAGATGGGGAGGGAGAGGGAGGAGAGGGCCGGCCCAATCTGTCAGGGGATCCAAGAAACTACAGACAAGAGGGGTGGAAGCTGCTGAGAGAGAGAGACTCATAGCCTTGGCAGGGTCACAGAGGCCCAAAGCTGGGTCTGTGGGAGGCCTAGGGGTCAGAGAGCTGTAGAGAGATGGCTCTGGAGAGGCCATTGTCTGAGGAACCCTCTGCCACTCATGTGAGTGCCTTGTTCACTCATGTGAGAATTCATACAATAACAGTGCTACTGCCATTACTACTAATAATAGTTAATACCTGCATAGCACTTACTCTTTTCTAAGTACTTTGCATCTGTTAACTCATTTTTAACCTCCCCACCAAGCCTATGTGGTAGGTACTGTTACGGTCACCATTTTACAGATGAGAAATCAAGGCACAGAGAGGTTAAATAAGCAAGATCTGGCTTCAGAATTTGCACTTTAAGGCTGAGGGTTTCCATTTGCAGTACAGGGGCTCATGGTGGGGGTCCCCTGACTTACTAGGTTGTTTGTCTTTCTCTACCATCTACATCCATGATCTCATCACATCCTCTCAACAGTATCCTGAGATAGGTGCTATTATTACTGCCACTGATGAAGCAACCCGGCTCAGAGTGATTAAGTACCTCTCCACACAGCCAGGACCACCTGACATCAAGGCCACTCTGCTTGTCTGCCTTACACCTTGGGGTGTACCTCGGCACAACCCATAGTATACACCTCAGTGGCTCGTTTGATCTTTACAAACAAGGTCTCAGACTGCAGGATCCCTCAACCTTGGCACTGTTGACATTTTGACCTGGATAATCCTTTGGGATGAGGGTCTGTCCTGTACAGTACAGGAAATTTAGAAGCACCCTGGCTTCCAGATGCCAATAGCACCACCACCCCAATTATGACAACCAAAAATGTCTCCAGACATTGCCAAATGTCCCCTGGTGGGGGAAGTCACCCTTGGTTGAGAACCACTGCCCCAGAGAGTTAGCAAGAAGGATTATCCATGAAACTGGGATCTTGGAAACTGAGGCATGGAGAGGGGTGGTGTCTTGCTCAAGATCACTAGAGTCAGTGGCAAGCCAGACCCAAGTCCATGCCAAGAGGAAGGCTTGCTGCTGAGCTTTCCTGCTGGGACTGTGCTCCCCCAGTGCAGGTGTTGAATGCCAGCAGTGTGACAGGGGCTGGCCTGGGCATCCCCCTGGTGAAGCAGGGCTGGGTCCAGGCTGTCCATCCCACCACATGCAAAGGACCCACTGGGGCAACCTCTTCTTGCCTGAGCCCTCTACTCTCTGGCTGAATTGAGGTGGGATTTACTCTGCTCCCACTGGTGGTGCTGTGAAAATAGTTCAAGTTTTGATGTCAGACAGGCAAGATTTCAAATCCCAGCTCTGCTATATCTTTGCTGGGGGATGCCAGGTCCTGCAAAGAATATCTCTGATTCTTTGTTTCCCCATCTGGAAAATGGGCAGTTGGGATTAGAGCATCTCAAAGACCCAACTAGCTCTGTTGCTCTGATTTTCTGACAAAGCAACATGTCTTGTGTTTTAGTCCTGGCTGTGCCCTCAATTCAAGGTGGCACTTTGGGCAAGTCACTGTCCTTGCTGGGAATTCAGTTTCCTCAACCTACTGTTCACCTCCAGGATGCCAACACTTTAGTCACATGGAAATTCTCTGTTTTCTAAGCTGTGAACACTTCCCCACCTTTGCTGATACAATGCTATTCTCCCCTTTATCCACCTGGAGAACCTATTCGTACTTCAAGACTGAACTCAGATCATTTGCTCCAGGAAGATTTTGTTGTTCCTGAAGGCAGAGTTAATCACTCCCTCCTCCGTGCTCCCTTAGCCCTACCACCCTCTAGATAAGTATTGGCTACCAGTGGGCACGTGTGTGCTTGTGAATGTGGGTGTGTGTGTGTGTGTGTTCACTAGACTGAAAGAGTCCCAGAAGGCAGTCATTGGGTCTCCCTAATCCTCAAATCCTCATGACTCACATGGTGCCTGGCACAGAGAAGGTGCTCATTAAATGTTCAGTGAATAAGAGTGAATGAATGGGGGGGGGGGGTAGATGGTTGCCAAGACCCTTTGTGGTTCGAACGCTCTAAAATTCAGGGAAGGAAGCCAACCTCTTGCTGTCACCCAGTCTCATATGCAGAGGACTGCCTCCACCCCAATCTCAGCAAGTGCCTGCCGCCCCAGCCGCCCACGCAGTCTGCTGGACCAGCTAGTACCTTGGACAGCGACCAGACACTGTTAAAAACCGCTTTCATCCTACAAGGTGCTCTGTGCAGACTTGCATCCTTACATGTGCATGGGAGACAAGTACTCGTAGAAGAGACCTTGCTTCTTCCATTTCCAACCCATCCCAGACCCTGCTGAGGACTGGGCAGGGACTATTCTTCACATTTATGCTTCTGAATGTGCAGCCCCTGCCCAAACTACAGGAGGACCCAAGGAGGAGGAAATACCTTGGAATTCCCTCACTCTCATATCTCCTCCAGGAATCTCTCCTTTCTTCTAAGCCACATGTTCTCAAATTGCCCTCAACCCCTCTTTCCGGAATTTCTCTGTGCCCTTCGACATCATCCACTCAACAGGTATTTTCTGGAAAGTTATAAAAAAAGCACTAACTTTATCCTTAACTTCTTGGGACCTCAAAGTTCATTCACCTGTAAAATGGGTGTAGGCGAGGGTAGGAATTCATACAAGATTCAAGTCCTTAAAAGGGGCAGCTCTGTGGTTTTATATTGACTTCTCAATGCAACGTGTCTATTTCAACTTTGACCAGACACTTTTACAAATGGAGCTGCATGTCCCAGTCCAGCTGTGTGACTTGGTAAGTCTCTTCCCTCCTCTAGGCCCCTGGTGGCAAAGTGAGGAGGTTTCTGGTCTTTAAGTTTGGGTTCCCCTCTGGGATTCTGAGTCTCTAGGATTCTATTAAAATGCTGGGGGGGCCATGCCACCTCCTCTTTCTTCCTCCAACCCCTTTCCACAGAGGAAGGGGCTGCAGCCTCAGGAGGACGTGGGGAGGGACTGGAGCTTCCTGGGGTGGGTAGGGTGGTGTAGAGAGGAGGATCTGTCCTAGCTCGGGTGTGAGAGACGAGTTAACAGCTCAATTGTTATTTCAATTACACGGATTATTTGAAAACAATGTTATGAGTTTCATCACTGACAACCCCGGAAATCAGCTGCCATGGCAACCAGAGTAATGAATGGCTCTGACCAGCCAATCAGAAGTTCCAGCTGCAGCCTCAGTTTGTACAAACTCTCTCCCCTCCTTGGTGGCCCCTCCCACCCCATCTTGGGGCAGTGGCCTGGGAGGAGGCAGGAAAAGAGAGGGGCACGTGGAATGACCACTCTGTAGAAGAGAAGAGGACAAATGAGGAAACAGAGGCCTAAGGAGGACAGGAACTCCTGTTTATCCCAAATTCCTCAAGGGCAAGTGTCATGTCTGGTCCTGTACCGTCCTAGTGCCCAGCCCTCTCTGGCACAGAGCAGGCACTCAGTACATGCCCAGCTGCGATGGGGAGGGGCTACCAAGACCATGCTCCACTCCCTGCTCAGCCAGACTGCAGGAGGGAATTCTCAGAGACTCCTGACAACGTGCCTTGGTCCTGCTCCATCAAGGGGACACAGCAGTCGCTTATCTTTCGTTGATGGGGAGCAAGGAGTCATGCAAGGGACTTCTGCTGGGCCAGGAAAAGGGCAGGTGAGACCTGAGGGTGGGGGTGGGGTGTTAAGAGATGTCCCTGGAGCTCTGGACCCCTTTCCGTGATGCCCTCTGCAGATGCTGCCTCTGTGTGCATTGTCCTTGGGTCCGACCTTCTCTCACTGAGGCAACCCAGCAGTCTCTAGAAAAAGCCTTTAACTTCAAGAACTTTCTGTGTGCCCCTATTCAGAGAGAGGCCTGAAAGCTGGCTGGGCTCCAGAAACCAATTCTGAAAAGTCCATTTCCTATCCTGCTTGAGCTCCCCTGCTGTCCACTCCTCTGTCACTGAATTCCTCGTCAATTTCATTTAACAAAGCCTTATATAGGGCTTGCCAGGTGCCAGGCACTGTTCTAAGCACTTTATGAATATGAGCTCATTTAATCCTGCCTTGTGAGGCAGGTGCAGTGGTTATTATGCCCATTTTACAGATTGGGAAACTGAGGAGGCACAGTAGCATGTGCAAGGTCAAGCTGCTAGGGAGAAGCACAGCCTGGCTCCAGAGTCCAAGCTCTTATCTGCTGTACTAATATGGTCTGACTTGAGTCTTGCCTGATAACCAAAAGACTGTCATAAAATTCAAATATTGTTGTCTCATCTTATACCTGGAGCCCCACCCCACCCCACCCCACCCCACACCCCTGCCCTGAAGTACATAGAGCCTCTTTTTTATCTTCTTAGTTAGAGAAAGGTGGGCAGAGGTGTACAGAACAAGCTCTGGGGATTTGACTAAGTCGTTATTCATAGATAAATGCTGGTCTCCACAGCCCAGAGATCTGATCTGGCTGTCAGGCAGGGAGGGACAGCTTCATTCACTTGGTTCCTACCGTGAGCCAGGGCACTTTTACCCATTACCTTATTCATTTCCAGAAACAACCTGGCAAGGGAAGTCTTACCCTCTCCATTTTACAGATGAGGAAAGCGAGGCTCAGGAAGCCAGAGTGAGGAGCGGTGCCCAGCTCTGAGCTTCCCACATTAGCACAAGATGCGGCTCCTTGCCTCAAGGGCCTGCTGAAAGAGACAAGACAAGGGCTGAAAGGGGGCTTGCAGCCTTTCACCCACGTAAAGCTCAGCCCAGGACAGCAAAGGTCTGCAGGTGGGAACGGCCCCTAGGCAGTGGCTTAGCGGGAGCAGGTGTGTGTCTGGGCTCAGCAGGGGACCACGTCAGATGATGAGATGGGGCCTCCAACGCCAAGCAGACGGTTTAGAGCTGATGAGTGAGGCCATGGGGAGCCATGGCTGGCTTAGGAGCCCTTTTCCCTCTCTCTCTGGAGGCAGCCTCCCTCTCGCACAGTGGAGCAATTTCCCAAAGCATTTTCTCTAATTTGTGATTGTTTTCCCAACCCAGAAGCAGTGAGAGTTTCCAGCTTCTCCCAGCCCAGGAGCTGAGCTTAGCTGAGCTGTCAAAGCCGCTGGTCTCCACCCCCAGCCCGGCCCACTTGGGAACCTACAGGTCCCTCTGCCCCAAAAGCCCCTCAGGGGACTATACAGACGATTTAAGGGGAGGGTCTTCTAAGCCCAAGTCCAGGAGCTTCTTTCCCAGCCTGAAGCCTACTGATCCGACGCAGGGACCTAGGGTGGCCTGAGAGCACCACCAGCTCCTGGCTGACTGTGCCTGCAGCATGGGGGGGGGGCTGGCACCCCAAGACAGAAGGCAGCACGAGGGCTCTGGAAGGGGCCAGGGACTCCAAGAGAGAATGAGGCTCAGAGGGGAGCACAGAAACTGAGAGAATGAGGGCTCTGGAAGGAGGGGCATACTGGAAAATGACAAGGAGCTAAGTGACGTGGCCAGGGGCTTGGTGAGGGGCCTGGGTCTCCAGGAAGGGGGGGGGGGACTCAGTGGGAGGTGGGAGGCTTCTATGAAGGGGGAAGGGTTCTGTGGGGGGAGGAGTGGGTTCTGGGGAATCGAGGTCCTCCACAATGAGAGGGAGAGGGCCTCCACAAAGGGAAGGGGCTCAGAGAAGAGATGGGGAGTCTACGAGAAGCAGAGGTTCTAGGAAGAGAAGGGCGTCTGAGAAAGGGTAGGCATTCTGGCCAGGGACTAGCTAGGTAGCCTAGGAGTTGTGAGGTGAACAGGGGCTCTTGAGGGGACCAAGGTTCAAAAGAGAGAACACAGACAGGCTCACCGTGGGAAACAGGGACTAAATAGAGGGTGACAGAGGCTCTGGGGGGAGGGGTCAGGGGTTGTGTAAGGGGATGGGGACTCAAAGAGGAATGTTGGCTTATGAAGAGATGGGGGCTGAGTGAGGGGAATGGAGGGGTGCTCCCTCTAAGGGTTGTTTTGAGAATTAAACGTAGCCACCATCCTCACCCACCCCACCTCCAATTACCCAGCTGTCCCATTTAGCCTGGCTTATCCAAGCCCCAGGCTCACCTGCCTTGGCTCTCTTCCCTGAGGGTCTCCTCACCCTGGTCCTCTGGTCCTTTGCTCACCCAACCCTATTTTTCTTCAAGACCAAGCTCTGAGCCCTCCTCTACTAACCTCTCCATAAATGCCCCAGTCTACACCCATTTCCTCTACTCTAGGTCACCTCTATAGACCTTCAATATCCCTTATAGCCCAAATACATTGTCCAGCAGGTACTTCAGTCATCTGTAGTGATCAATAAGGGGGTTCTCTCCAGCTGCAAGTGCAGCCAGTTTCTCTGTTCTGTTCTGGGAAGAGAACACAGCTGATCTGCAGGCCTCCTTCTATCAGTGCTTCCTTTGTAGCTTTGGAGACAAAGTCTCCTCTCAAATTTTCTCTATCCCTTCCATTGGTTTTTCTAATCACTGTCGCCATTATCAGCCATCACCAAATGATTGTGGTAAGATTTTATCAGAACCTGGCACACAGTAGGCATGCAGTAACTGTATCTTGGGTGGAAGGATGAAGTGTTGGATTTGTGGATGAATGGGTAGCGAGAAGATGAACAGAAGGTAGATGGTGCATGTGTGGGTGGATGACAGGTGGGTGGAGGTGGGTGAGGGGTGGACTGAGTGTAGATGGTACTTAATGGAGGTGGGTGGGCAGGAAGATGACAGATTGGATGGATGGATGGATGGATGGATGGATGGATTGTTTAGATGGGATACTGGATGGATGAATAATCTCGGCTGGCATCTCAACTTTTCCCCAGATCTCCCAGGTTTAGACTCCTCAAATTTGCTTAATTGCACCTCTGTTCTCACAGACACCCAGGCTTGAACCCAGGTCATACTTCCTTTCTCCCTCTCCTCTGTCTCCCTCAATCAACCAGCTCCCAGTCCTGTTGGTCCCTCTCTCCTTCGTGCCTTTTCTCCACTGGCCCCTCTTCTCTATAACCTCACTCATCTCCTGGGTGATTTCAGTTGCTCCTGCCCTCTGCATCCTTTCTCTTTCCTTCAAGTCTGTCCTAGAACATCAGCAGCAGCTTGATCTTCCTAAAGCTCAATTTCAGTCAGCAACCTTCAATAGCTCCCTATTGCCTCTGTATAAATTTCTCAGCCTGGAGTTTCACACTTCTGAATTCAGCTGATCCTCCCCTCTCTCCACGAGAGATGTCCTCTCTCTCGTTCCTCCCCTTCTTCTCTTTATGCTCTGATCAAAGCAGGCCACTAGCTGTCACTCAAGCATTCACCAAGCCCCACTCCCTTGCTCATGCTGTCCCCACCACTTGCAGCACCCTACTGTCACCTCCACCTGTGGCAGAGCCATCCTAGGCTTCAACATACAACTTGCAGGCTGCCTCCCTCATCAAGGAAACCCTCCTCGATCCCCTCAACCAGTTATAACAAAATGAGCCACTTTGTTGAGACACATTCAGTGAGCATCTACTATGTGCCTAACAGGCTAATAGGGCCCTGATGGTGGGAGGGGATGACACAAGATGAGAAAGACACAACTTTGCCTCCAAGGAGACACAGCTTGCTTGTGTAGGCACATGTGTGATTGTGCCACTTGCACATAAACATACAGAATTCAGGGGGTAACAAAGGCAAAATAGTGTAATATTTAGTAGCTAAACCTTACAGAGTGCTCACTATGGGCCAGGCACTGTTCTAGATGCTTTACTTCCATTAGCTCATTAATCCTTTTAACAAAACTATGAGGTAGGTACAGAGGAGGAAAGTGAAGTCGGTGGCTTATCTAAGGTCACTCCGCTAACAGGTGGCAGAGCTGGGACCGGAACCTGGACAGTCTTGCTCCTGGATCTGTGCTCCAACAGCACAGCATGGCATAAATAGTACCTCATCTGGACCACCCACCCCGTCTCCCATTGTGCAGTGTTCTTGGCTCCTCTGCCAATCTATTCCCCTTCCCTTTAAGCCCTTAGTAGAAGCTCGGCCGTGGAAGGTGGACGAAGTTAGGGGCAAGGGACTCAGTCTGCCCTTGAGACACCTTAGAACCCTGGGCAACTTCTTTCCTTTCCCTGAGCCTCAGCCCCCATCTTTTTAATGATGTTAGGCTCATTGATCCTTAAAGCCTCCTTCAACTCTAAACCCATCCTACTTAGATGATGGAAGATACAAATTCCTGGGGCAAGGCCACCTCTTGGCCTCAGGGCCTGGCTGCTTCTTCCAGGAACTCCCCGTTGTCCCAGAATACACAATTTCAGCCCCTGTTCCCTGTGGCCCCCTCTCTGAGGCCACAGTCCTGTGTCTGGTCACCCAAATCTGTCCCATTCGTCACCCGCCCATCATCTTGTCTGCCTGCTGACCTGGATCCGCCTGCCTCTGCTACCCATCCATCAGCCTGCCTGAGCCATCCACCTTGTGTCCCCCGTCTGCCTGGCGTCTGCCACTCTGCCCATCACACACACACATACACACACACACACACACACACAGTCCTCCTCCCCACCCCACCCCCATCCTCTGTTCTGCAAGTGCCACAGTGACAACAGTGGAGACTGGCAGGAGTGGGGGACTTCTTTTCACTCACAGACGAGTCCCCTTCCTTAACACCAGGACATGCCCGCCAGGAGCCTAACAGTTCTTTGTCATCCAGCGTGCTCTCCCTTCCCTGGAGACCCCCTGCCCCCTCCTCACTGGGCCCAAGGGCTTCTACTTGAGGAATCCAGTCAGGGCCACATGGCTCCTGCCAAAAATGTCCAAGTGGCCACAGAGGAAATCACTGGACAAGCACATGAAGATGTGTGTACAAGGATGTTCATCGCAGAAGTGTTTGTAATAGCGAAGGAAGGATTGGAAATGGCCCAAACATCCGACAGTGGGGGCTGGTTAAATGACTTATGGTCCAGCCACACAATGGAGAACCATGCAGCTCTTAAAAAATGATGATGTAGATGTATATTTATTGAAATGGCAAGACATTCACCATATATTATAGAGTGAAAAAAGCAAGTTACAGTGGCATATGTATAAAGCAAGATGCCATTTTTATTTTTAAAAGATCTACATATGTCAAGAAGGATATGCACCTAAATGGCAGCCAAGTGTTGGTCAGATTATGGCTAATTAAAAGTGCTCTCA
Source organism: Choloepus didactylus (assembly GCF_015220235.1). Classification (NCBI taxonomy): domain Eukaryota; kingdom Metazoa; phylum Chordata; class Mammalia; order Pilosa; family Megalonychidae; genus Choloepus; species Choloepus didactylus. Next base: position 49,837,990 of record NC_051325.1, read on the forward strand.
TATATAAAAAGGTACATACATACATATATATGAATTTACACACACACTTACAATCACACTGTGATACTTCCCGCGAGCCCAGCACTGCGCTAAGCCTTTGTCTGTTTTAGCTTATTTATTCTTCCCTTTGAGCCTACAAGGTAGGTTTTATTAAAACCATTTTCTAGATGAGGAAACAGAGTCTCACTCCACTGGTAAGTGGCTGGGCCAAGATGTAAACCTGGTTCTGCCTGACTCCAGAGCCTGCACTGTTAATCAGTAAGTTGTCATGTTTCTCATTTTGTTTATCTGTAACTTGCCTATTAAAAAAAAAACAAACCCAAATATATATTTACTTGGGTGATAAAGAAATGACAAAAATTAACAACAAGAGAACAAGACTGCCCTGGGCTCCCTTGGGCTCCATCGGCCCAAGCTGCCCTCCTCTGCCAGCCCCTGGAAATCGGGTTGGTTGGGTCCCCTGGGGACGCGGTGACCATCGTGCTTACAGCCAGTCCCTGTATATTGTGGCTTCAAGGCTGTGTGGTCTGAGGCCCCCTCCTTAAGCCCAAATTTAACTCAGCTCAAGGCAGTGGGGACTCGCTTTTTGCCAGGTGTCCACTGGGGAGACCAAAGTGCAAAAGTGCAGGGCCGGCCTCAGGCTCTCCTGACCTGGGGCAGAGTTCCTCACCCTTGGCACTATCGCCATTTGGGGCCAGGTAGTCCCATACCCTGGAGGATGTTTAGCAGCATCCATGGCCTTTACCCACAAGATGCCAGTAGCGAACGCCCCTCTTGTCATGATAATCAGAAATGTCTCCACTCATTGTCAGATGTTCCCCGGGTGCCAAAATAACCCCTGGTTGAGAACCACTGATCTGGTGGATAATACAAGGCAGGCAGTAAAAAATGTCTTAAGAAATATCTAAACAGATTGGGAGTTCAGTAAGGAAGGATGTCTCATGTGTCTGGATGGGTCAGAGAAGGCTTCCTGGGTCTGTCAGGGCTCATCTCATTCTACAGCTATCCTGGGTGATCTCATCCATCTTCGTGGCTTCCAGAGCATGTCTCAGGGTGGTCCTGGGATTTTCTATACAACTGTCCCTGGGCCTTTTCCACTTTCATGTGCAATAGCCTCTGATTTCCAACCTCCCAACAAATGGTCTCCATCTCTTCTTGAAAGCCCCCCTCCTACCATGTTCACCATCTCCATAACCCACACAGCCTCCCAAGTCAGAAACGGGGACCCCACCAGCCCCCCATGTCCAAGCAGTCACCCAGCCCTGTCTATCCTACTCCTCAAACCCTCACTCATCCTTTTCCACTCCCCAAGCCCGGCCACCATCAGCCCTGGACCCGTCTTTTCCAGCAATCCATTCTCCACACAGCAGCCAGAGTGAAGCTTCTGAAAGCAAATCTGACCATGTAACGCCTTGGCTTAAAACACTTCGGTGGTTCCCCACTGTTCCCAGGATAAAGTCCAAGCTCCTTCACGCGGCTCTCAAGACCCACAGGACCTGGCTTTTGCTTACCTCCTTGGCCCTGTTTCCCAGGCCTCCAATTCCCCAAGCCCCTTCCTCTATGCATCAGGCTTAGGCCAACTGGACGTGCATTTCCTCCAGTGTTCTCCCTTGCCTCAGGGCGCTGGTCCAGGCTATACCCTTGGCCTGGAACCCTCTTTCCCTGCTCCCATGCATCCAACCTCGTTCCCTCCATAACTGACTCAACCCCCAGGTCTCTGCTTAAACCTCACTTCTTCCTGGAAGCCTCTGCTGGTCCCCTATTGGCTCTTATCATGGATTATGAGAATCGTTTAATTGTCTGTCTCCTTCCCAGGATCACTAGACTGCTGTCGGCTCAGGTTCTGTCTCCTTGCTCACCATTGTAACTGTGGTATTTAGCACAATGCTTAGCACATAGTTAACACTCAATATACGGTATAAATATATTTTTAAAATGAATAACAAATGGATGGATGGACCGACAGGGATGGATGGATGCAAAGATGGGGTAATATTTGGATTCAGTCTTCAAGGCTACAAAAGATTTTCAGGGGAAGGGCATTGAGGTAGTGGGATCAGCATGAGCAAAGGGCAGGTGTGGCTGGATGCAGGCGTGTCAGAGTGGTGGTGGCACAGTGAGAGATAAAGGAGGATGCAGATGGATTACAAGGACCTTGAACGTCAACGTGCCGAGTCTGGACTTAATTCAGTAGGCAATGGGGAGCCATGGAAGGGTTTTAATCAAGCGAGTGACACAATCCCACCTGTGTTAGAGAACCATCACTCTGGCTGCAGCAGGGATTGGTGGGGAGGGGATCAGAAGCTGGAGGAGGCTGCCACAAAGGTTTAGGCAGAAGCCAGCGAGTTCTGCACTGGAGCAGGGATCCTGGGATGGATGAGAGGAGAGAAAAAGTAAAGACTAGTCTGAAATGAATCTGTGGGGATCTAGAACCTGCTCCTGCTCCCCTGGCTGCAGGAGGACACCAGGCAGCTTCCACCTCCCTTGGGGCAAAGGCAGCCTGATGAAGGCTCCTGAGGTCAGAGGCAGATCCTGGTGGTCCTAACTCACCTCTGGTCGTGGACAAAACCAAGGAGAGAGGCACAGCCGCCTTCAGTCCCATGGGAACCAAGGGACATATACAGAGGGATAATAACAACAAGACTGCTTCATCCATGGACTTTCCTGTGTGCCACTTAAGCACATACACACTCATGGACATTTTATCCTTCCAACAACCCAATGCAGTATGTATTACTGTTTCCTCCATTTCACAGAGGAGGAAATTCAGACTCAGAGAGAGAAAATAACTTGCACAAACTCACACAGCCAAGAAGTCACAAACCCAGGCTGGTCTGACTCCAATGTCCATACTCTTGATAGCTATTTATATTCTACAAGGGAGGGAGCTGGCAGTGAGCAGACAGCTGAAGGTTTGTACATCCAAGGAGGAAATAAGAAGTTTCTAGCCTAGCACAGTAAGTCACAGTCCCAGGGGCAGGGCCCTGATGATGGATCATGGAGGGAAATGAGCTGGGATGGGGGTGGCGGTGGGGGTGGAGGGTGGGAAGAGGCAAGGGAAACCCTCCCAGTCCCTGCACCCCTGTGTTCAGACCCAGACTCACGTGCAGAAAGGTGTGTCCCTACTGTAAGAGAACTTGGCTAAGGAGTGATCAGTGTGTATATCCTTTATCACAGCTGGGTCACCACTAGCTTTTGTGGGAACTAGAGAAAGGCATCTTCCTCAGGAGCCATGACTGGTGAGTATACCAAGCCTTTTGGCAAATTAGATAACGGTGCCTCTTCCTCCAGGAGGACATAGTCTGCCCTTAGACCACCCGGCTTGTTGAGTGGAGCTTATAATAGATTTCAGTCCCTGCTTCCTTCCTGCACTGAATGCCCTTGGACAATCAACAACCTATGCAACTGTACATGACAGCCCTGCCTCCAGCCCGGCCCTAGCCTGTACCTTTCTTCCCCAGCAGCCACTCTGTCTCATCCTCAGTGAGGGAAACAACTTCCCTGCACCTTACCCCCCACCCCCACCCCTTGGCCACCATATACAAAGAGTTCAGACAAGGTCCTATCATGCAAATGCCCTGATGAGAAAGTGAATGCCAGAGCCACCCTGGTGGTGAAGAAAATCTAGGCTTCCTCTAGAGAGCTCAGAATCAAAACACAAGGTTCTAGAAAGTGCTCCATCTTAAGGACACTCTGAGAAGCCCAGACAAGTGGCAGGTGTGTCAACCTTGCCGGGGGCCTAAGGCCTCTCTCCCTGAGCTGGACCTAAGGCCTGGGGCTCCTTTCAGCCTGACTGGAGTAGATTCCTTGCCTTGTCCCCACCCCCTAGCACCTTCCCCAGCTCAGGGTGGGGAAGACCCAGCACTGAGGCCCCAACCCAGGAGCCTCTTAGGGTCTCCTCTTCCCCCAGGAACCACCTGACTCCATCCCCAGCTCCCTCCCCTCCCAGGCCCACTGCTGCCTGAGTTACATAAACAGGAATTGTTCTCTCTCTCTCTCACTCTCTCTCTGAATACCTGAGGCTGCATTTCTGAACGGAGCTTCCTGATGGAAGAAAAAGGAAAATAAATAAATAAAGAAAGAAAGAACAGCAAGAGGAGAGGAAATTTAATTGGCTGACTCCTATCACCATGTGGTAAATAAACTGGCTGCTCCAAACTTTGTTAACTCAGGAGGAGGAAACTGGCCCTCCTGGGGTCTCTGCCCCCAGCTTCAGCCCAGCCTCCTCCTGGAGGGCCTGGTACACTATGCTCCAGTGAAGGCTGCAGAAAAATCAGAGCCCTGAGCCGTGGCAGGGGGCTTGGGAGCCCTGCCTGTAGGTGCCATTATTTCCAGACTATCAGAAATGCCCTGCGACCACAGCCACCCTCTGGCACGCACACTTTACATAAGGGCTGTGACTTGCCTGGGGTCACCCTGCACCTTCAGGGCACAAGCTGTGTCCTCAGTGCCTGTTCTTTAGGTTTCTCTGGCAAAGGCATTTCAACAGCTTTCCCAGTCCTGGCACTGACCTGGGGGCTACAGGGGTCTAACTTAAACACCTCTGGCTGCATTTAAGCAGGGGTCTTCTTGCTATGCCTGCAGAGTGAATGCAAGAAATTGCTCCATTTTCTCTCCTAAGATTTGCCCAACACATAAGGAGAGTTGTTAAGTCCTGGAAGTCAGATACTGGGTCACCCTGTGACCTCAGGCCTCTATTTTCAATGCTTTAAAATGGGAAAGTGGGTGGCCCAGGTGATCTGGAATGTGCTCACAAGCAGGAACAGGGTGGGGGATTCTCATCTCCAGGAGCCAGTTGAAAGGCCGCCTGAGGAGGGGTCGCTGCTCCTTAGCTGAGAGAGAGCTGGCAGGCCTTGCCAAACACCTGGCCAGGGTGTGTGTGTGTGTGTGTGTGTGTGTGTGTGTGTGGCATTGGCAGTTGTGGTCCCAGAAGGGCACACAGGCACCCCAGGAAACAGTGTTTCAGGGTTTAAATGTTGCTGATGGCCTCTCCTTCCAGAAGGGAAGGAAGCAGTTGTCTCCCTTGCACCCCAGCTCTGGGCCAGATACTGGGAGAGGGAGGGGAGCAGGGCCCGAGTGAAGTGGGGAAGTGATTGGGGCAGGGAGGCGGGAGATGAGGGAGCAGGGAGCAGGTGACTGCTGCAGAGGAAGAGAGACAGGTAGGATGGAAGGCAGGTGGGGGAGGGAGTGGTCAGAGATGGGCAAATATCTAAGGGATGGCATCACGGGGGTAGAGACCAAATTCCAAAAAGGGCTGTAGAATAGAGGTCATTAGTGGGGGCAGAGTGGACACGAACGGGCCCATATAGGAGGCACTAATGAGACTCTGGGGGCACTGGGGGTGCTGATCCCGGGGAGTGAGGTGGAATAGTGGGGGAAGAACCAGATGAGTTCCAGAACCGCTGGAGGGTTGGCAGAAGGCTGGCTGCAGCAGTGCAGGCCCTCAAATGTGCCGCTGCCTGTGCTGGGGGCACCTCAGTCTGTCCCAGGGACCCGGAAAGAACTGAATCAGACCCAAGAGAAACGAATTGGCATGCAACCCCTGGCCTTGCCCCAGGGGGTGGGAAAAAGACACGAGGACTCCCAAAAGCGCCAGCGCAAGTGGAGGGAGTGCTCGACAGGCTTCCAGCGGCGGCCCACCGCTGCCCTGCCCTGCCCTGCCCTGCAGCTCGGGGAGACCTCCACGGACTACGGAGTTAGCTCCGCCCTCTGCAGTCCCGCCTGGGGGGCCACAGCTGGGGCGGGGGCCCAACAGTGCCACAGAAAACGGAATGAGACGGGTCTGGCCCGTGCCCACCTCCAGCCGCGGACCCCGCGCGCCCACACAGTCCATGCCTCCCTCTTCCCTCCGCAGCGCCCTGGCATCCAGGATCAGTCCCAAGTGGTGCTCCCTTTGGACGTGAGGCCGTCGGGGTCCGTCCTCCTTTCGTGGTGGGGACGGTGTCTCCGGAGCCGGGTCATCGGGAAGAGGGCAGCGCTGCCCCTCGCCGCCCGTCTGTCCGAGGGCCGGCTCGACGACTCGAGGGCAGCGGGGGTCCCCGCAGGGCGGCTGCCCTCTGAGGTGTCTGCAGCCGTGCGTGTCGCCACGGCTTGAGACTACCTCCGGGTGTCCCCAGACGCGACACGACCTCGAGCGCGCACACATACACACACACACCGGCGCGCACACGCTCACGCCGTGCGGTATTCCCCGGCCCCGGACCCCGCCTCTGGGAGGGGCCGGGGAGCCGAGACCCGGTAGCAGGGGGCCGGGAACGCCAGGGTCCCAGCCCCCGCGTTGAGGCTGCGGACCGCCTCCCCAGCCCCTTTCGGCGCACGGACTCGACCCCTGGCGGTGCCAACCCTCGGCCCACGGGGGTCCCGGAGTCTTCCGGGCGCGTGCCGTGCTGGGCGGGTGAGGGCCGCGGGCTCCGGGCCGAGAGGCTGCTCCGCTCCGCGCCGGGGAAAGTTTGGATGTGGGAAACTCCCTCCCCGCCCGCCCCGCGAGAGGAGGGGGCGCGCGGGGCTCGGGCGCAGACGCCCGGGCTCCCCCTGCGGCGGGAGGATCAGCCCTCCCGCGCCGCCTGCGGGGCCGCTCCCGCTGGCCAGGGGGCTCCCTTCCTACTGGGCAGCCTCCCCTCAGCAGCGATCCGGCCGCCCTTCCCGCGGCACCCCGCGCTCTTACCTCGGGGAGCGGCGCGGGGCTCCCCCCCAGTCCTGCCGCCTCGGGACGCTGCGTGGGGCGGGAGCCCCGGCGCGGGCGGGCTGGCGAGTCCGGCGCCCGGCGGCCGCCCGGAGGAGCCGGAGGGAGAGCGGGAGCGAGAGGGGGAGCCGCGGCGGCGTGTGCGCGCGTGTGTGTGAGCGAGAGAGCGAGAGAGAGCGCGAGGGAGTGAGCGAGCGGGAGCGAGGGAGTGTGCGTGTCTGACTAGGGGGGAAGTGTGCAAGGGACGGATCCCTTCCTTCCTCCCGCAGCCTCTGGTGGAGACTCCGAGAATGCAGCGCCCTCCGGGCAGGAGCGCCGCGCCGCGCTGAGTCGCAGGCGGCCACCTGGCCAGGACACCACAGTGGGGGAGCCGGGGCCCCCACTCCCCGGATCGCGCCCCTCCCGCGCCGGGAGGGGCCGGCCTTTCCATCCCTCCCGCGCGCGGTCCAGTCCCAGGAAACCCCCCAGGGGGCGGTGCCCCTCCCTCCTCCAGCTCCAGATATGCGCTAAGGGAGCGCCCCCAGGAGGGGGACCAGCTCTCTCCCCGCCTGGCAGCAACCCAGAGGCCTCAGTTGGAGATCCGTCCCTTCTTTCCCACCTGACTTTACTGCATCCAGGGCCCCACACTTTCTCCCATCCCCTACTATGGGATCCTGGCTCCAGAGGAAAGGAGGCGCAGGCGAGGGTGGAGCAGGCTTCTCGAGTGGCTGCCCTTGGCTGGCTGCCCAGGAAGGCCCCTTGCAGAGTCTGGCCAGTTTAGGAAGAATTACTGCCATTGAGGCAGGTGCACAGGGCCAGGAGTCTCCAGGCAAGGAGGTGAGTTCAGGTCCCCTGGGAAAGGAGAACTGGAAGTGCCCCTCCAATGTAGGCTTTTCCAGCTTTTGGAGGGACATGAGCAGGGCTAAACTCCACTTCAACCCAACTAAGTAAACAGCCCACAGTTTCTATTCTCTTTAAAAATCCAGCTAGTCTGCTGCCTGATGTCTTTTCTGCCTGGCCCAATTTCTTTCTCCTGGCTGCATGACTTAATCTTCAGTCCCAGCTCTCTGGGGTGAGGCCCAATAGAACCCCCCCCCCCCCACACACACACACACACAACCTTAGTTAGTCTGAAGTTGTTGATGGTGGAGATAGGACCAACGACTCCCCACAGACCCACTCTTCCTCTGGGATTGGGGGAACCCCCAAGGAGCCCCCCTTCCAGGGCTGTCAGATAGTTGGGTGAAGGATAACAGGAGACAGAACCACCATGTGCCTCTCCCAGCCAGGCTGTCACTGACCGGACACTTAATGATCTAAGGGTCAGCTGCTAAAGTTCGGGGTCCTCAGGGACCCCAACTCTCCCTCTCCCTCATCTGGCTCCATAATTTCCATCTCTATCCTAGGCACTGCTCCTTCTCTCCTTCTCCCTGGTGATTGGAATCACCTCCCCTGCTGGCTGCCCCTCTGGACCCTCCTACTAAACTCCATCACTCTCTTATTTATCTTGAGATTTATTCACCACCTTGCCAGCATGTTCCCTCCTCTAAGTCCTCTCAGTTTATTCTCCTTCACTGATCTTTCCCAGCTTTGCCTTTGTATCGCCCTCCTTTCTCCCCATCCCTCTCCTCCCCTCTCCTCTCTATTCTTAGCCTCCACTCTTTCATGCTTTCAGAGACCAGAGGCCAGGCCTTCCTGATGCATCTCTTCACTTTCTGTTCTCTCCCTCCCCTCCAGCTCACTTTTGCCATTTGCTCCAGCCCTCCCTCTCTCCCCTCCTCTCCCTCAGCCCTTTCCCGGCCTGCCCCGGTGTGTGCTGTTCATCTCAGCTGTCAGACCTGCTTGATGGTCCACAGGTTGCTCTGGCCTGGGACACTGTTGCTCTAACACCTGCACACACACAATTGGTGCTCAATAAATGCTTATTACATGAACTGCCCTCATATTTCTCTCTTTCATTCTGGTCCCTCTTTCTCTCCCCTCCCCATGACTCTTTCTTCAGTCTCCTGTATTTTCCTATCCCAACATCTCCTCTTCTCAGACTTACTTCCAGTATCTTCTCTAGTCCCTTCCTTGCTCCCCTAACTTTTTCTGAGTGTCTGTTCTGTGCCAGACACTATGCTAGGCTCTGGACACATATTGATGCTAACATCAGAGATTACGGAGCACTTGCTGTATACCTTCATCTTGCTTTTTAAGTCCTCACAGCAATCAGATATTAGTATGAGCCACATTTGTAAAATGGGGAAATAGTCTAGAGTGTTGAAATGACTTCAAGATCACCCAGCTGGCAAGTGGCAGTACCAGGTTGATGCATCACTCCTAACTCTGACCTTGCACTGAGAGATAGTAAGAAAGGACTTCTACTTGGCGTGACAGGTGCAGCAAGAGGCAGTGCAGTGCATTAGAAGCACTGGGCAGACTTGGGCTCTGATATCAGCTCTGTCCCATGCAGTCTGGATGAGGTTGGGCAAGACACATCCCCTAAAGTTAATGTGCAGATAAAATAATTTGGTAATGACAATAGTTAGCATTTGGGGAGCTCTTGTGTGTGTCCAGCCCTATGCTGTTTTACATGGATTATTTCATTTGATCCTCATGGCAACCAATTTATAAACTGAGGCACAGGGGACCTATGAAACTTGCCTAAGGTCACACAATTAGTCTGTTGCAGAACTGGGATTTAAACCCGGACAGGCTGGGCCCAGAGCCTACACACTGTTATAATGCCTCTGGGCTTTACTATAATGCTAGTAAAATGCCCAGGATATTGTAAGTGCTTAGTTAGAGATCTGAGCCTGTGTATTCTTATATTTCAGCATGGTGGTTGCACAAACAAGGGAAACACTACTCCTCTAGCAGTAGGGATGAGATGAGGATGGGGCTGGGGGAGGGGGCAGCTAGGGAACATTCTGGGTGAGGGGCCTGTGAGAGTCCTCTTTCCATCTCCATCAGAAGCACTCTGCATGCTCTTTCTCTGGTGTAGTCATCTAGGTCCATGGGTCTCAACCTTGGTGCTATTAATATTTTGGGTTGGATAATTTTTTTATCATGGGGGGCTGTCTTGTGCCTTGTGGGATGTTTAGCAGCATCCCTGTACTCTATCCACCAGATGCCAGTAGCATGCCCATTCCCTTCCCAGTTATGACAACCAAAAATGTGTCCAGTCATTGCCAAATCACCCCCAGTTGAGAACCACTGCTCCAGCGTGAGTGCCTTAAGAGTAGGGTCTGCTGCAGGGCTCCCCACAAGTTTGAGCCGGTGTCAGTGAAGGGCACTGGGGCAGGGCAGGCAGGCTGCTCTCGGGCTCCAGGCTCTGCTGCTCTCCGTGGCTCAGTTCCTCTCCTTTGCTACACTTGCTCATGCCCTGGCCTCAGTTCTCTCTCATCCCCCACCCCTCTCTGTTTTTCTATCTCCTTCTTCATCTATTTATATTTGTCCTTTGCTTTCTTCCCCAGTGTCCCTTTAGGAGACTCCTCTGGCTCCTTCCATCTCTGTCCCCGTCTCCCTCTCTCTATCCATCTTTCTGGGTCTCTCTGCCTCTTTCTGAGTGTCTGTCTCATTTGCCTCTTTCTACCTATCCCCGTTTTCTTCTCTCTGGCTGTTTTCCTCTCCCTCTCTCTCTGTCTCTGGCTGTTCACCTCCCTAACTGTGTATTTCTTTTCCGATCATGTCTTCCTTCCTGTCTGTCCTCCTGCACCTCCTGCCCTCCACTGCCTGTCCTACTCTGGTGCCCTCTGTCCATCCCTCTCCTGCGTCCCTCTCTCCCCTGCAGCCTCTCACCATCCCTTTTCCCTTTCTCCCTTCTGCTTCTCCCCAAGCTCCTCCTTTCTCCCTCCCTCCCTCCCTCCTCCCTTCCTTCCCTTCCTCTCTTTCTGCCTCTCTCCCTCCCTCCTTCCTCCCCCCTCCCCTCCTTCCGTCCCCCTTCCCTCTCTCCCCCTCCTCCCTCTTTGTCTGTGGGAGCTGGAAGTTAAAAGCTTTTCCGAACTTGCTCTCCAGTCGCGGTTCCCAGCGCCTTTCATCTCGCCAGCACATTTGTAAAACTGCGCAGACTGAAGGGCCGTGACATGAACAACCAAAGAAATGTCAGCGCGGGGACGGGGCCGCCAGCTCGCCAGGGGGCGGTGGGAGAGGGGAGTCACGGCGCACTCCAGCCGCCGCCTGGAGGGGACCGGAGACCTGGAAGAGCATGGAAGGGCCCCCGCGAGGGCTCCCGGCCCTCCTCGCCTCTGTGAACTGGCTTCCTCCGCCAGGGCCGACGGGAGCGCAGGGCGAGGCGGGGGCAGAGGAGTGGGCACCCCCGAGGGAGGGGGCCGCCCCTGGCTGGGCAGTCCCGCCCGGGAAACGCCCGGCGGGCTGCGGGCGCTGCGGAGCCTCCCGGCCTCGGCGCGGCGGGAGAGGGAGGGGAGCAGCGCGACTGCGCCCGTTCCCACCCCATCGCATAAATCCTCCCCGACCCCGGAGCCAGACTGTCTGGGTTCAAATCCCATTGCCGCCGCTGACCAGTGACGTTACCCTGGGCAAGTGACTTCACCTCTCCCATGCAAAATGAGATGATAATAACGGTGCGGACGACAAAAAGCTGCCGTGAAGATGAAGTGAGCCAATCCATGCAAGACACTCAGAATAAGCGTTTGCTGTAATCAGAAATAATAACAACTCCACAAAGTGGGATTATTACCCCCATGCTACAGATGGGGAAACCAAGGAAAAGAGGGGGAGAGAAACTTGCCCAAGGACTCAGAACAAGTCAGGGACACAACACGTGTTTGAACTCCGCCCCTGCAGGGGCTTTCTCCGCGCGCAGGATGAACACAAGCTCGGGGGGTTTAAGTATAGAGTCTGTTTTGTTCACTGCGGTATCCTGTGAACATAGCCCTGCGCTTAGCTAATCGTAGACGCTCAATAAATATTTATGGAAAGAATGTGGAAGTGAGTGAATGGATGGAAATGGACGGAAAGACGTCAAGTCTGGAAAATTGAAAAGCTATTTTGCTTGCGAGGTCGGGGTGGGCTGAGGTGGAAGAAGGAGGAGGGAGCGTTCAGGGAACTCCTAGGCAAGGGGCGCTTGTCCAGGACGCTCCTCCAGGGACTAAGATGCGGCAGCACCATGGACAGCGGACACGGCCCCAGGCCAGGAGCCCAGCTTTGTGCCAGGAGCTACCCTGCTACCCGGCCCGGCTCTGAATCTCAGCCTGTGCATCGCAGCTCGCATCCTATCTCCCTGGCTCCGCTCCTCCAGCCTCAGTCTGGGGTTAGACCCCAATCTCCTGCCTCTCACACACCCTCTCTTCTCTCTCTTTCTCTGGGCTCAACGCCAGGGCAGCCCACTGGGAAAGGCGTGCCTTCCCCCTTTTCCTCTACCTCTGCTGCAACCTCTGCTGCAGGTGGCTGCGTGGAGATGGGCGTCAGGGTCCCCTGAGCTTTCGTTAAAGGATCTAGAGACATGAAGTTAGTTTAGAATAGGGCCTAGCACCTGGATCATCTTCCTGAATCCCCCTCCCTGGGGTAGGAGGGTGAGACAGCCTTGCTCACCCCCACCCCACCCCCACTTCAAACACTCGACTCTCCCTGAATTATTCACCTGCCTTTCCCCAGGGCTGCTGTAAAGCACCCAGCCCAGGTGCTGAGGAGGAAAAAAGCAGGAAGGCCCATTAAATTTAAACACCGCTGAGGATTGTCAGATGTGAGGTTCTATTCCTGGCCTGGAGAAGAGCAGTCAGCAGGAGTGGAAGAGGGATCAGTAACAGGATGGGGGTGGAGAGACCCACCAGGGGCTGAGCAACTGGCTGAGCACCAGTAGGGAAGGACTGTGATGCTAGAGAATCTGAGCCTTTCCTCACCTGCAGGCCCACATCCAGGAGGAGGTGGATGTTGCCATGCCACCTCGCATACCCCAGTACTAGTAAGACAGAAAGGCCCATCTAGAAATAGCTTCTCTGCAGTTGTCTGAAAGCCCACTCGTATTGCTTCAGCATGAGGAACAGGACACTCTCTCTCCAGTTTCATCTCTTGCTGCTTCCTTCTTGAAATTTACATCCAGGTAATGTCAAACACTTGTAGTTTCCTTATCACACTCTGAGCTTTTGACCTGGAGCAATCTTCCATCCTTTGTTGTGCTGGAAAACTTCTATTTATTCTTCAAAACCCAGCTTACGTGTCATGCCACCAGATGGCATTCAGCTCTGATATCTCTGAACTACATTGGAGCTGGTATACATGTCTCTTGTTTTCCTCTTCCTACTCCTGCATGAACAGAGTCATCCTTGACTTTCAGGCCATCGCAGACCATGACCTCTTGAGGAAAAGTAGTTGGAAGCAGTGGAGTGGGCACTAGTTACCCTGAGAAGTCTGAGATCTCCTCCCAGTCCCGCCTCTAGCCCCAACTCTGTGTGTCTTTGGGCAAGTCCCTGGCCCTCTCTTGGCTTTGGTTTTCTATTCTGTAAAATAAAGGGGAGGGGGTGGTGAGAGGCAAGGGATAATTTCACCATGACCAAGGGCCTTTCCATTTATTAGAGTCCAGGATTCCCCACCACACACATAATTTATCAAACTCTTTCTCACTCTTCTCCTATACGGATGCCACCTGGCCAGTCTCCTTATTGATACCTGAAACAATGGTGTGCTAGAGCTGGCTTGTACCAGCTCCCAGAGCCAATTGTTAAATTTTCAGGAATTTTGCAAGACGATTTTGCAAGCCCTTTAAATTGGCCATGTTGGGAGTACTTACACCATGGAAATTGGCACACACTTTAAATTAGGCCACCTTTCCCTGCCAGAGCCAGTTTACCCCTGCCTGGAAGTCTCCATTCCCACCTCCACAACTTTGTTCCCATGTTACTCCTCCTTCAATTGCTCCTGCCCTGTCCCTTGCAATCTAACTCCCACTCAGGCTTCAGGGTCCAACTCACATGCCAACAGCTGAGACTGAGTGCTTCCTGCTTCACAATATAGTGGTCTGCACTGTCTGGAATGCTTATTTTTAGTGGCAGCACAGTTCAATTGGGGAAGAACACATGCTTTGCAATGCACAGATCTGAGTCAAACTCCTGGCCCTGCTCTGTGTTCACAACAAGGTTGTCCCCTTCTCATCAGTGGGGTTTCTGCTTAGGTGTCACCTTCTTATGGAGGATTTCCCTGACCACCCCCAGGTAAATGGTGCCCCCAGTCCCCCTCACCCACGTCATCACATTCTATCCGTTCACCCTGCTTTATTGATCTTCTCACAACTTACCACTTCCTGACATTTCTTTGCTGGCATGTCCAATGCCCATTTCTCCCTCTAGAATGTAAGTTCTGTGAAGGAAGTCATCTTATCTGTCTTGTTCCTGGAAGCATGCTCATCTCCTAGAACATTGCCTGGCACATAGTAAGTGCCCAATAAATACGTTGAATAAAATGATGTATGACGCTGAGCAAGGCATGCCACCTCTCTGAGCTTCAGTCACCCCAACACCCCACCTGGCAGCACTACTGTGAGGTGTATATTCCTGGCCTGAGCTGCCTTAGAGAAGAACCCAGGACTGGAATACTAGTCCCAGCTCTGCCACTTACTGTGTCACCTTGGGCAAATTACCTCCCCCTTCCCAGGGGTCAGGTGAGACGATGAGCTGGAGCGAGGTGCCATTTCTATCTGTTATGCTTTCCCATTCCATCCTCACCTCATTTGTCCATTCAACAAATATTTGTTGACCATCTACTATGTGCCAGGCACTGGTGATGCAGCAAATCCCTACCCTCATGGCCTTCCATTCCAGTTGGGGAAGACAATAAATAAGAAAAATTAGTAAAATAAATAATATTCCAGATGGGATGTGCTAAGGAGAAACTAAAGCAGGGAAGTGGCCACATGGGGTGTTAAATAAAGGATTTCAGTTTTAGAAAGGGGGGGGGGGTGTCGCACGAAAACTTCTTACTGCAAAGGTGACAAATGAAGAAACACACAATGGAGGTGAGGGAATGAGCCATGTGTCTCTCCAGGGGATGAGCCTACCAGGCAGAGGGAGCAGCAAGTGCAAAAGCCAGGGACAGGGTCCAGCCTGGTGTGTTTGAGGAGCAGCCAGGAGGCCAGCGTGGCTGGAGCACAGTGATCACTGGGCACGGATGTCTGGGAGGAAGGAGGGGAGGGTCCTGGCCCAGTGCAACAGTTTCCCTCCCTTCCTCCTGCACTCCCCTCCCTCCTGTATTCCTGGTCAGGAAGATGGTCCCAAGGTTGGTGACATGGAGTTGCAAGGGGACGATGGGGGGACTCCCCTCTGCCGCTTTCACTCTCTTTCTGCCTTCATGCTTGGGCCTCTCCTAGCAGAGCAGGGAGCCCAGGCTCGCTGCATGAGCCGGCAGCTTTTGGATCAGTAATTTATCTCCTGGTGCCACAAGTTTCCTGGAGCCGGGCACCCCCTCCCCACTCAGCCCTGCTCCCCCTGAGCGGCAGAGACAGGTGTGAGGAATTAGCTGTGGAGACTAATGCCGTGACAGGAACCTGCACAAAAGAAGGGGACAGAGTGTAATGTTTATTACGTTTGAAGCAAAGCAAACACGCGGCCTATTTATGTATCTATAGAGAATTAATTGGCGAGCGGCGGCAAGAAGCAGATTATAAATTAGAATCATTTTCGCCAACTGAAACCCATTCATCTTGTTTCAGAATGGGCCTGTCACCTCCTCCTGACTAATTCCTTTTAAATTCGTTGCTTTTTCTCACTGGCCCCTCTGCAGCTCTCACCTGGGAGACCCGAACCCCAGGAAGTTGCACCCTCCTCAGTGAGGACACCTTTAAACTCTGTGCTTTTTGGGGGCTGACTCTCTCCCCTATCCCAGCCTCCTAGAGCCTCCCCTGACCTGTCCTTGGTCTGAGCCCCTGGTGTCCTCACCTGCCATTGTCATCCCTTCTTCCCCTGTGACCCAAAGTCTCCCCCAGTCCCAGAAAGGGGGGCCTAGGCAGAGACATGGCAGGTGGAGGGGGACAGACCCCAAAAGCCTGAGGCTGCAGTCCTGGGGACCCTGGTCCCAGCGGCCTGCGTTTGATTCTGGGCTCAGAGCAGGGGGCCACAATGGATGCAAAGAGAAGCTGTGCTACTGGGTCCCCTGGGAGGCCTGGCTCAGCTTCTCTCCCTGGAGCCTGCAGAGATGAAAGTCTAAGGCAGGTGTCAGGAGCTGCCAGTCCTGCCAGTGGTGCCAGGCCTGCCCCGGGCTGTGGCCCCACTAAACGCCCCCTGCCTCCTGCCTGAGCTGCCACCAGACCTCTCAGCCTAGAAGCTGCACCACAGAGAGCTATGTCTGAGGCCTTTTGGGGGAAGAGAAAACAGCCAGAACTTGCATCTCCTGGTTTGGGACAAGGTGGCTAAACATAAGAAGCTTAATGATGCAAAGTTTGGGCCCTGGGGTGAGCCTGACCCAGGTCTGAATTCAAGTAGCATCTCTGACTAGAGGTGGTCACTGCATCTCTCTGAGCCTCAGTTTCTTTGCCTGTAAAATGGAGATGATGGCAATAATAATATAACCTGAACTAGTTCAGCTGGACTTGATAATATTGCAATGCTTCCACAGTGGTCAGCAAATTGCCAGTGGACCAAATGTTCTTCTCTGCTACTGCCCAGTCCCCGCTAGGGACCTCTCACCTCCCCCACAATCCAAAAACCACAGGTTGACTTCTCTGGGGGCCTCAAGGACCTGCTCCAGCATCAATGGTGAGTGCTCTGATTGATCCACATATGCTGTATTGGGCGTTAAATATTTTGTATACAACCCCCCCAATTTGCATTACACAGATGTCTTGAGGATGAAATAAGATGTTGGGAGTACAGTGCCTAGCACCCAGTAGGTGCTCAATATATGTAGCTATTAGCTGACACTATTATTAATTTGGACCAGGGTTCTGAGTGCAAAATCTTGGCATTCCAGGTCTCCACTCCTCTCCTTCTTTAAAAAAAAAAAATAACCAAATACCTTCCTGCCTCCACCGCTGGCCTCCGGGAATCTCTCTGCTGAGCCCCTGCACTCTACCCGAGTGTGGACTTCCTGGGGCTGGAGAACTTTTGCTTTCGGAAATATCGAGTCTCAGAGACAGAGCTGGGGCCCCTTGGAGGTGAGAGCTTAGCCTAATTTTCCTCTGTATCCCCTTTCTCCTCAGACTGACCACGGCCTGTGGTCCTACAAAGAGCCCCTCATGAAGACCAGGAGACAGACTTGGGCCCAGTTGCTGGCAGGGCCAGTGCTGCCCCCAGCCTTCAGGCACCTGAGGGGGGCTCGATCTTGCCAAGGGCCTACAGAAAAGTTTGAGATGTGAAAGGAGGAAAAGAAAACAAAAGAAAGAAAGAAAAAAGAAGCAAAAAATTAGCTCTGAAATACAAAAAGAAAACTGCAAAATCCAAATTAATGAGTATTTAATTAAATGTCTATAAAACCTAGCACAGTGCCAACTAGTCAACTGCAATTCCGCTCCTTTCTCCCATACTCACGCATGAAAGATGGGTGAGGAGGGGTTGGTGGGTTTGCGGCCTGTGAGATGGTGGAGTGGGGAGCCCTGGAAACAAGAGTGCTCAGGGCCTACCTCAGTCTTCAGACTCTCTTGAGTCCCAGCTCTGCTCCTCAGCTCCTGTGCCACAAGTCACACCCACTCTCAGGCCTCAGTTTCCTCATCTGCCAAATGGAGAGAAGCCCCCTAGCTCCCAGGGTTGCTGGGAGGATTACACAGGCATGCTTTGGGAAAGGTGTTGAACTGGTGTTGTGGGAATCCAGCGAGAGGAGGAACCTGGGGGACTGGCCAAAGGCTCAGTGGGATGACTCAAACCCCCGTATCGGGAGTCTTTGGCTCCCCCATAGCCTCACAGGTGTATGGTCAAGGATGATATTCAAAATATGCAACAGCTGGCAATGGAAACTGGGAACTGGAGTGGGATCCCGGGGGCCTTTGCTGGGCCAGGTGTAACCCTTCAGTTGCTGATTCCAAGGAGGAGCTGGGGGTCAAAGAGGTGAGCTGAGCCCTCTGGGAGATTCGGGAAACAGTGGAGCAGCTATTTACCAACCAGAATGGAAGTATTTTAATATTTGAGCATGTGATACATCCCTACTGGTGGGTGCTGGCTCTATGTAGCCTGTTGTGGGTCATCCCTCAAGATGGGCTGGAATATCCCCCGAGGGGCACAGCATTCATTCAAGAGATGGTTATTACTATGCTGATTTATGACCTGGGGAACTCTGAGATCCCAGGAAATTTTTCACACAGGTTCTCAAGGGGCAGGTGGGAGGATGCTCATCCCAATGTGGTTTGTGGTGAGGCGTTTGAGGCCTCCCTTGTGCCCTTCCTGGGGGGAGTGGGCAGGGAAGATGTGGGGGGTGCACACCATGGAGGATGGGGCAGCTGTTAGAGCCACAGATGAGACATATACACGGCGAAAGACATGAAAAACATGAAATGAAGGAGTGAGAAACTGATAGGGATCTATAGCCTGATACCATTTATATGGATTAAAAGCGTATTCAGATGGTAGCTACACAAATCTACAGATATGTTAAAATGTATAGAACTGTACATTAAAAGAAGTCAATTTGACTGTATAATAATTAAAATAAAATAAAATAACTCAAGAGAACACCTTCAGAGGACTCACAGCTAGAAGGAGAGGCGAGCATCAAAAAAAAAAAAAAAAAAAAATGCACTGACACAAAATTGTGCTTCTTTGCAAGAACACATACAAACAAAAGAATCCCATTATGACCCCTGCCCTCCAGGAGCAACCAGGCTAATGCAGAAGACAGACCAAAGGAAAGCTCACTCTAATATCATCAGGACTTGTGTAAACATCTAAGGCACTCTGTGACCACAGAGGAAGGAACGATTTATCCTGCCTGGGGGAACCCCTGAAAGCTACCCTGAAAAAAAAAGATGATATGTAATTTGAGCCTTTGATGCTGTGTAAGAGTGTAATACGATCTCCCCACCAGAAAACAGGCACTGCTTGCTTAACCCAAGGGAATGAAGCTGGAATAGTAGAATCAGGTGCCAGAGTTGGAGAAGGATTTGTGCACTTTTTGCCTTATCAGCTCCTGGCGGCTGGGCCCCCTACAGTCCAAGTGGGGCTAGAATAATCAGGCTGTGCCCCCACCCCGCGGGGCCTGGCCTGGTCCTGCTGTGCCAGGGGAGGAATGCAGTCCGCCCTTCCTTAAGCCCAGGAGCCTGCTGGTCCAGTCCGCTGTCCCTGATTCCTCCCTCTCCCTCATCCTACTTCCACGTCCAGTTGATCGCCGGTCCTGCCCGCGATACCTCCAAATCACTTACTGAATTTGCCTCCTCCTCTCCTCCCAGCACCCAGCCAGAGCACAATCTCTTGCCAGCCCTTGCCTGGCCTTTCAACAGTCTCCTGTCTCTCTACAAAGCCCCTTCATCCTGCAGCCAGAGGGAGCTTCCTAAGTCAGGTCCTCTCTGCTGCCTCCTTCAGCATGGCATTGGACTCCCCTTCTAAGCTCCCCAGCTTGGACTCTCCCCATCAGGCCTCCCTCCCTACCCTCAGGCATCACTGAACCACTTGAGTCTGCTCTTCCTTGCCTCTGCTCTTTGACCCCGATGTTCCTTAATTTTCCCTCCCCTACTCCTCTTAGCTAACTCCTATGCAACCCTCAAGGCCCTCTCAGACACCACCTACTCCTGGAAGCCTTTGCTGACCACCCAAGACTGCATCATGTGCTTCTTCTGTGCTCCTGCAGTTCCCAAACGTACCCTATTCTAGATGGCCCACAGTGAATTAAACCTGTTGTTCTAGTTTGCTAATGCTGCGGAATGCAAAACACCAGAGATGGATTGGCTTTTATAAAAAGGGGGTTTATTTGGCTACCCAGTTACAGTCTTAAGGCCATAAAATGTCCAAGGTAACACATCAGTAATCAGGTACCTTCACTGGAGGATGGCCAATGGCATCTGGAAAACCTCTGTTAGCTGGGAAGGCACGTGGCTGGCGTCCGCTCCAAAGTTCTGGTTTCAAAATGGCTTTCTCCCAGGATGTTCCTCTCTAGCAAGCTTGCTCCTCTTCAACACGTCACTCACAGCTGCACTCAGTTTTCTCTCCTTGAGCCAGCTCATTTATATGGCTCCACTGATCAAGACCCACCCTGAATGGGCAGGGACATGCCTCCATGGGAGTATCCCACCAGAGTCACCACCCACAGCTGGGTGGGGCACATCTCCATGCAAACAACCTAATTCAAACATTCCAACTTAATCCCCACTATTCTGTCTGCCCCACAAGATTGCATCAAAGAATATGGCTTTTTCTGGGGGACATAATACATTCAAACCGGCACATTCCACCCCCTGGACCCCAGAAAAACATATTCTTTCCAAATACAAAATGCATTCATCCCACAATACCACAGAAACTTAAATCATTTCAGTAACAATAGTTAAGTACAAGATCCCATCAAAATCAAATATAGGCGTGGTCAGTCCTAAGGCATACTTTACCTTTAGCTTTGGATCTGTGAACTTAGAACAAGTTATGTGCTCCCAACATACAAAGGAGAGACATTCACAGGATAAACATTTCCATTGCCATAAGGAGAAACAGTAAGGAAAACAGGGTTAACAGGACCAAAACAGTTCGTAAAACCTGCAGGACAAACTCCATTAGATTTCAAAGTCTGAGAGTCATTTACAGAACAACGTTGCATCCTTGGGGCTTGAGAGAGCGGGAGCCTAACCCTTCCCAAGGGCCTTTGTGGCAGCCCTTTTCTCTCCAAATGCTTGGGTGAGTGCTCCAACATACCCACACATTGGGGAGACCACCTTCTCGGCCCCACCCTCCTCAAACATCGGGGCAGCTCCCAGATTCCCTTCCATCTCCGGGGCACACGCTCAACCCCTTCAGAACAGTGTGGTGGCAGCCAGGCTCTCCCCAATTCCCTGGGAATGTGCTCCACCCTCTTTAGGAACTCGGGTGGCAAAACTCTTCCAGAGCATCGAGGCAGAAGGCCCGCCCTCGACCTCCAGGGCAAACTCACCCTTTCCATGCATGTGGGCTGCTCCACTCTCCCAGCCTGAGACCTCCTGACTCCAGACCTCAACCTCCATGGCTCTGACTTTGAAGAAATTTTTCCTTCAGTTTGTTCCTTGTCTGTCTCCTCCAGTCCAGACTGGCAGCAGCTCTGTCTATAAAGTTCTTGCAAAAATTCTGTTGGCTTTGCATGAAGCACACAGGGGTCAAAGCCATCAGACAATAGGAGTTTCCACAAATCCTTTCTGGATAATTCCATCTCCAATCTTGGCTTGTACTAAAATGGCGGCTGGGTTCCATGTTTGGTTACATCCTCACGTTGGGCTGTAGCTTCTGGGAATCCAACCCCTGGAAGCTCGTAATTTCCCAAACCATCAGCTTCTGGTTTCTTTGAACCCAAGAGTTCAGTTCTAAGTTTATCTCTCTCTGCTCGCATTTTACTATAAGCTGCAAGAAGAAGCCATGGTACCTCCTCCATATGTAGTCTGGAGATCTCCTCAGCTAAGTATTCCAGGTGGTCACTTTCAAATTCTTCCTTCCATCTGACACCAGGACTCAATTTTGCCAAATTCTCTGCCACTTTAAAACAAGGATCGCCTTTCTTCCAGTTTGCCACAACACATTCATCATTTCTGCTCAAGTCCTCATCAGAAGTATCTTTAGAGTCCATATTTCCATAAACAGTCTCTTTAAAGCAGTTTTGGCCTTTTCTATCAAGCTCCCCACAATTCTTCCAGAAACTCCCCATTATCCATTTAAAAAGCCGTTCCAACATGTTTGGTATTTGCAAACTCAGCAGCAAAAGCACCCTACTTCTCTGGTACCAAAATCTGTTCTTGTTTGCTAATGCTGCAGAATGCAAAACACCAGAGATGGATAGGCTTTTATAAAAAGGGGGTTTATTTTGCTACACAGCTACAGTCTTAAGGCCATAAAGTGTCCAAGGTAACACATCAGTAATCAGGTACCTTCACTGGAGGATGGCCAATGGCATCCGGAAAACCTCTGTTAGCTGGCAAGGCATGTGGCTGGCGTCTGCTCCAAAGTTCTGGTTTCAAAATGGCTTTCTCCCAGGATGTTCCTCTCTAGCAAGCTTGCTCCTCTTCAACACGTCACTCACAGCTGCACTCAGTTTTCTCTCCTTGAGCCAGCTCATTTATATGGCTCCACTGATCAAGACCCACCCTGAATGGGCAGGGACATGCCTCCATGGGAGTATCCCACCAGAGTCACCACCCACAGCTGGGTGGGGCACATTTCCATGCAAACAACCTAATTCAAACATTCCAACTTAATCCCCACTATTCTGTCTGCCCCACAAGATTGCATCAAAGAATATGGCTTTTTCTGGGGGACATAATACATTCAAACCGGCACACCTGTCTTTTTACTTTCCTGTTAGAGATTTTGTGGTTAAAACAGATAGACTTGAGATCCAAGCTGCTTGAGCTCACGTCCTGGTTCTGCCGTATTGAAGCTTTGGACAAGTTACTTGATTTTGTGTGTGTGTGTGCCTTGGGTTTCTCATTGTAAAATGGGGATAAAAAGAGCAACTAACCCCCCAAAAAGTACCTATCTCATGGGGTTTTTGGGAGGAACTATGAAGTAATATAGATGTATTCTTAGAATAGTACCTGGTGCATAGTAAATGTTCAGTAAAATATCCCCCCACCAACCTGTGGTTTCCTGGAGATCAGGGGCATCTGATCTGTCTTTGGGTCCCCAGCACTTCCCCAGGTTCTGCTTGTTGAGTGTGTCATGTGCTGGAGACCCAGTTACTGGTGTCCTAAGAGATTCCACATAGAAGTCCCCATCAGCCACTTCTGAGCCCTGGGTCACACCTGCCAGGCAGGGCTCTCGGAACTCACTCTTAAATTTCAAGACCCATACTTTTGGCTTGGAACCCTGAAGCACCTGGGGCCACCACAAGCTAGGTCATTTTCTTGCCTCCTGGTCTGGTCTCAGCCCCTCACTCAAGCCCTCGCCTCTGAGACCGCAAGAGCAGATGGAGGAGAGGACAGAGGCCTCTGTGGTAGGGGCTGCCTTTGGCCAGACCACCCTCACTGCAGCAGGCTGACCCTTCCTGGTGCCATGCTCCACGTTCAGCTCCCACCCTGCACCCCAGCATAGCTGCAGCTTTCCCCACTGCAGCCCTAACTAGGCTTTCCTGCCTGGGTGGTCCTTGGCCTCATTAACAAAGGAGTTTTCCTTGGCATCCTTGCTAATTAGCAGTGAAGGATGATTAGTGGCATTAACAGACTCAAAACATTTGTATTACAAGCTCCCATTGCTGGCTGCAGGAGTGTCCTGCACAGAGGTGGGGGCAAGGTGAGAGCCTTGGAGAGATGCAGGATTGAGCAGGAGAGGCAGCAGGAGAGGGAGGGAAGGAAGGAACTGGCAGGAAAAAAACAAAATTTAAAGTGGATGAATTATTTACTGCAGGAAACAATCCAGGACTCACTCACTCTCACTCAGAACATCCCAAACTATAATCTGCGGCATTTTTCACATCTCCCCAGCATGCTGAGTGATTTTCTTTACAATTGGATGCTAGAGGCCGGGGTAATCTTGTAAGAGATTGGTTTAGTATTGACCATGTGCATCCTCCTGGGCTCCGGGCTCCCACCCACCCTAGCCACGGGCATCCCCCGGCTTGGACCATCCCCCAAGGCTGGCCTGGGCTGGGGTCAGCCCCAGGTGGGAGCTGATGGTGTGGTTGCTTCCCAGGGCAGTATTTGGAGCCACCATGATGGGCCCTTTGCTCACTACAAAGCCGAATGTCCCTGCCTCGGAGATCTGGTCTGTCGTGAAGATGATGTTGCCACGTGCTCTGTATGTGTGCCACCGCCTCCCCTAAGGGAGATGTTATTGACCCCTGGTTCAGATCACAATGGTAGCTACTCTTCATTGACCTCTTCTTATGTCCTGGGCACTGTATGAATACTTTTGGTTTATTATCCAATCATTTCCTCATAGCAGCCCGTTTACTGAGAAACTCAGAGAAGATACACGGTTTGCCTAGGATCACACTTAGTGACAAAATCTGGGCCCAAACCCTGATCTCCTAACTGCTGTCGCAGGGCACGCTGTCTCCAGTTGGGAGTGACGGACCAGGAGTCGAGGAGTTGACAGGATAAAGCAGAGCAGCCTTCGGTGATATTCAGGTGCCCTTCCCGGGGACCTCCTCAAGGGGGCAGAGCTTGAACTGAGGGAACGCGGTGCCAGTGATGAGCATGCAGGTGCAAGTAGGGTAGGGTTTGGAGTTGCTCACCTGGGGCCAGAGCAGGGATTAAGGGATTTCCCGCTGGGAACACACTGCTAGGCCAACAGGATTCTCCTGCTGCAAGGCGCTTATGTCCCTGATGGCGAGGGATCGCCACTGGGATCAAGGAGGAGAGGGAAACTCAGAGACTAGGGCAAGGAGGCAGAGAATCCTTCCCAGAACTTCAAGGTGCAGGCTCTGGCTTCTTTGCTTCTCTTTTAGAAAAGAAGAGAAGGAGTCCAGAGTCCAGGCCCTAATTGGACGGGGAGACCTTATGTAAGACCCTCCTCTTCCCCAGGCCTCTGACTGTCCGTCTTTAGAGTGGGATGCTTGTCCCGGGCCACTCAAAGGGCTCTTTAATTAAATTCCAGCCAATCGGGCCAGCAGCTGCCCCTCTACAGGAGGTGGACGGTAGGAGCCAAGTCTCCCCCCACCTCGTCCCCCAGAGTCTTTGCACATCAGCATCGGAGTGACCTCTGATAGCTTTGGGGCCAACCCACCAATTTTACAGGCAGGAACACAGATTTTACAGATAGGGGCAGGGTGGGGTGTCACACAGAGAGTCAGGGGCAGGGGCAGGATCTCAGCCCAGGCATCCCGGCTCCCCTACCAGGCTCCTATTTGGTGGGGCCCCATCAAGGATTTTCAGGGGCTATTTGGCTCTAAAGTCATTTTGCTTGGGACTGAAGGACCACAGGCATGGGTTGGGGTTGGTGGCTGGGGGCAGGGAGTGAGCTTCACGAGGGGGCTGTGGGTCTGGTATTTGGCCACTGTACTCTGTGATCATAACTGTAAATGCGGCATGTGGGAGGACTCCCAACACTTTAATGGGCTTAACAAGCAGTAATGTGCAATCCATACTACAAATGGATCTTTTAATAATGAATAAGCATTTATTTAACAACTAATAACAGTTTTACCACCCTCAGGATCCTGGAAGTCCAAAGCTCTGGCATCAATGCTGTAGACTGGCTGTCCCTGCTCATATCTTTTTAAACTTTTTAATTTTTTTTGGCCTGGTTGTCTTTCTCTTATTGATTGGCAAAAGCTCTTTATATATTAAGGCTATTAACCCTTTACCTGCTATATGCAAGTATTTTTTCCCAAGTGTGTACATTGTTTTTTTTTCCCCTGTGCATTTGGTTTATGTAGCAAAATCTGTTCTTTTTAAATTTCATTTTGATGCTTCTGAATTTTGAAAACTATTTATGACCAAGAGTCTCTTGGGGGAGGGGGCCCTCTGGCTTTCATGGGGAATTGATGGATGAGACCAAGGCACAGGCTAGGGGGAAGGGTGATGCTCAGTGGAGTGCAGAGACAAGAGCCCTGGACCTGGAGTATAACCTTGGGTAAGTCTGTCTCTTTCAGGGCATCAGTTGCCCTATCTGCCAAATGAATGAATTGAAATACACCAACTCTCAGTATTTCCTCTCTGCATGAATGAATGTTTTATGAGTCTAAGAGGACCTTGTAGGGACGATGTTTCATTAGACTCTAGGAGGGTCCCTCTTGGCTATTCTCTCTTTCACGGATCTTCCCCACCAGACCCAGAACCCCTTCAAGAGTAGGAACTGCATCTTTTTACTGCAGTCTCCTCTGTACCTTGCAGAGGGCTGCCCCACAGTAAGTCCTCAGTAGAAATGCACGCAACTGAGCTATTGATAGCACCTGGGGGTGAGGCCCAGCCCCATCTCATGCCCCTTCCTGGAGGGGGTAGGGTGGGGTGGCCAAGAAGGTGGGCTGCCTGTGTGACCCTGGGCAAGCCGATCTGAGCACCTGTTTCCTCATCTGTAAAACTGGACAAACCCTTCCAGAGATGTCTTGCAGCTTAAACAAATAAGAAGCAAGAAACACACAGTCCCTGCCACATAGTAGGTGTCCAGCAAATATCAGGCTTGTTGTATCCCCGTTGCTGACTCGCCTGTATTACACCTGGAAGGTGAACACATGTTTGGTGAGTGTCTTAAGTTAGGTTCCTCCAAAAGAAGATCCTGAGCAAAGGCTTCAAGCAAGGGCAAGTGGTTTACTCGGGAGGTGACACCAGATGGCACCGGGAAGGGAGTGGGGGAGTGAGACAGGGAAGGGAAAGCGGCCAGTGCAGGGGGCATGGTCAAGCCCATTACCGCTTTGAACCACTGGAGCGCCACTCTGCCGGGGCTCCCTGAGGACCAGTGTAGAACGTGCCTCTGAGTTATTCCCCCCAAAGGACTAGGGAATAAGCAGTGACGAGCCACTCCCAGGACAGTAATTCCTAACTCTTCCATTCTGCCACTGGGGCAGCAACGTGGCTCTGAAGGTCCAATAACCCCCAGGTGAGGAGGTGCAGGTGCTGGCAGACGATGTACCCTGACATGCGAAGGGGGTGAAGCCACAAGCAGGGTCCCAACGCCTCTTCCAGAAGGGCAGGTGAGGCTGGCCCCATGGAGTTTAAAGGAAGGGTGGGGTGGCAGAAAGGGGGTTAACAGAGCCCAGCTCTTCCTTACACTCAACTCTGGTTGCCATTTGAAATTGATAGCTGGTACCAAAGGGCAGAAGTGTCACCTCTCAATAAGATGAAATCTATGTCTCAGGCGGATGGAGCCGACAGGAAGATTTATCAAGGCCCTTGCAAAATTAACATTTGGATGGGGGACACGGCAAGAGCAGCCTCCAGAGGGGGTCTCTTTGCATTTCTTCTGACTGGTTCCTGCCAGCGGCTGGACTAAAAAGGGTTGCCAGGGTCAGAAAACCAGCTGGCCTCCTAGGGAAGGGACGCCTGGGCGGACAGGTACAGACACACAGGGTGAAAGGAGACTGAAAGAAGAACCATCGTCCTGCTGGAGCAGGGAGGCTGCCGGGAGACTCGGGCTTGAGTCCGGCCCCTGCCACTCACTTGCTGAACCTGGGGCAAAACGCTTAGCTTTCTGGGCCTCAGTTTCCCCTTCTGAAAAAAATGAGGGATTTCTCAGCACTCGATGCTTCCAGCTCTGACAATCTCCAAGATCATGGAGCAGAGCAAAGCCCATTCCCACTAGTTACTCCAGCAGCCTTGAGTACGTCCACAGAAACGATGGCTAGTCTTGATTGAGTACCTACCACGTGCCAGGTGCTGTAAGTGCTTGACAAATAGCTTCTGTAATATTCACAGTAGCTTTAAGGAAGGCACTATTGTTATCTCCATTTTGCTCTGAACTCAGAGAAGTAAAGTAACTCGCCCAGGATCATGCAGTGAGTTTGGGGAGAGTAGGTATTTAAACTCAGGTCTCCTGATTCCCAGCCCAGAGCTCATTCAACTGTCAGTCATGTTCTTGGTCCATCACTGGAGATTCTGAGTCCCTACTTCTCTCCTGCACTGGAGAGTGTGCTGCTAAGAGCTCAGATCCTGGATTCAGAGGGTCCTGGGTTCGACCTCCAGCTCAGCCAGGCCCTCGCCATGTGGGCTTGCACAACACCCTCTTCCTGTGATCCCCGGTTTCTTGTCCGTAAAATGGGCATGTGAGCTATGCTGGCCGCATGGGTTGTTGTGAAGATGAAATGAGCTAACATGGGTAAAGGGCCTGGTTCCAGGGTCACTGGGGAACAGGCTCTGATGGAGGTCAACCCTCTCCCTTCTCTCCCCACCACTGTGGACTTGCAGAGGCATGTGATTAGCATATGGGGTTCATCTGGGAATGAATTTGTGCTAAGGAGGCGAGACCCTGTCACTGGCTCAGCAGGTGTGGGAGGAGGGCCCTAGCAGGCCTGGAGGAGTCTGGGAGGGAAGTGGGGGCAGGGCCTGTGGCGATGAGGTCCCTGCCTGGCCCCAGACACCGTCTGAGCCAGATTTCCACCCTGGAAATGCTGCCCTGGACCGTGGGATGGGAGGGAAAGACAGGGAGCGGCAGGATCCTTAAGTTAAAAGCTGCCCTCGCCAGACCTCGGTTTCCCCATCTGCAAAATGGCCTCAGGGCGCTCCACCTCTGAGGCTGTTTGGGTGTGACTGGGATTTTAAAGTTGGGACTCCAGGTCCCTTAAGAACCTGACAGGTTCACTGGGGGTGCTAGCTAGACCCTGGCAAGTTACTTAACCCCGCTGTGCCTCATTTTACTCATCTGTAAAATAGGATGTGAGGATACTCACAGCCCTGGGCTGTTGTGAGTATTAGAGGAGTGGGTCATGTGGAGCATTTAGGACAGCACCTGGCGGGTAAATACTACATAATGAGGACTGTTATTATTATTATCATTATTATAATTGGCATCATCTCAGATGAGGAAATGTGGGGTCCAGAGAGGGGCAGAGGCTCACCCAAGGTCACACAGCAGCCAGGACTGTAACCCAGGGGTCTGGAGCCATGCTGAGTGCAGCCCCAGCCCAGGTGCCCAGCCAGCATCCCCACCCCTCATCAGGGCTGGCCTTGCCCCACCCCGGAGCCCCTCCCTCACCCAGGAGTGAGAAGAGGCCCAAATCCAATTAGCCTGGGAGCCTACAGCAGAGCATTGCCCCTTTAATGTAGCTGGAGGAGCTGCAGAGATAAATGGGAAATTAGAATTCTGCTGGGGTCCCTGAGACCCGCCTGCCCAGAGCTGGCGCTGCGGCAATTATCCTCGGACCAAGGGAGCTGCGTCCTCAGGGAGGAGCTGCCCTGAGGGGGGCTGGGTGCTACCGGCCTTCTCCTTTGCCCCAGCCTCCGGGCCAGCCTCTCCTCCCACCAGCCTGCCCGCCGACCACCCCCAACCCCCACATCCACCAGAGAATTAACCTCTCCCCTGCAGGTCCCTTCACTTCCAGGGCCAGGGCTGACAACGGGGCTGAGACCTTGGCTGGGTCAGGAGACTTGGCCACCTGTGGGGTTGGGATTGGGAGTTAGTTTGCATCAGGACTGGGGATGGGATTAGGCATGGTAGGATTTAGATGTTTCTAGCCACTCTCAAGGAAGAGGAGCCCAAGGGGCTCCTTTTTTTTTTTTTTTTTCTTTTATTAAATTCAGTTTTATTGAAATACATTCACACACCATACAATCATCCATGGTATGCAATCCACTGTCCACAGTACGATAACATAGTTATGCGTTCATCACCACACTCTATCTCTGAACATTTTCCTTACATCAGAAAGAACCAGAACAAGAATAAAAAATAAAAGTGAAAAAAGAACACCCAAATCATCCCCCCATCCCACCCCATTTGTCCTTTAGTTTTTATCCCTGTTTTTCTACTCATCCATACACTAGATAAAGGGGGTGTGATCCACAAGGTCTTCACAATCACACTGTCACCCCTTGTGATCTACATTATTATATAATTGTCTTCAGGAGTCCAGACTGCTGGGTTGGAGTTTGGTAGTTTCAGGTATTTACTTCTAGCTATTCCAATACATTAAAGCCTAAGAGGTGTTATCTATATAGTGCATAAGAATGTCCACCAGAGTGACCTCTCGACTCCATTTGGAATCTCTCAGCCACTGAAACTATTTTGTCTCATTTTGCATCCCCTTTTTGGTCAAGAAGATACTCTCAGTCCCACGATGCCGGGTCCACATTCATCCCCGGGAGTCATATTCTGCATTGCCAGGGAGATTTACACTCCTGGGAGTCGGGTCCCACGTAGTGGGGAGGGCAGCGAGTTCTCCTGTCGAGATGGCTCAGTTAGAGAGAGAGAGGGCCACATCTGAGCAACAGAGAGGTACTCAGGGGGAAACTCTTAGGCACAACAACATGCAAGTTTAGACTCTCCTTTGTGGTAACGAGCTTCATAAGGGCAAGTCCCATGATCGAGGGCTCAGCACATCAAACCGCCAGTCCCAATGTTTGTGACAACATCAACACCAGTCCAGATGAGGATGTCCAACACATCCACACCTTCGTCCAGATCCTCAGGGCTGGGGAGGGGGAGGCTGTAAATATATTTTTTATTATCTGCCAAGGGGCTCCTTTTGAGGGACCCAGAGTGGAGTGCACATGTGGGGCAGCTGCAGTTCCCTCCTCCAGGGGGCTGTGTGCTGTCACAGGAAGTCCCCAGCGCACCTTCACTGCCTTGCTGTGATCTCCCACAGCTTCCTGCTCTACTCAGACCTCAGTTTTCCCCTCTGTACGATGGAGAAGGGGTTGGCATCTCTTGGAAGCCTAAGAGCAGGGCCTGGACACTCAGGGCCCAGTCCCCGGGAAGCAGGCAGGCCCCTGCACCATCAACCCAGCCCCGCCCCTGCCTCCCCCAGTCCCTCCCTCGGGGGACACATTTGCTGCAGGGAAAGTTAATCCATTACAGTTTAAAGGCTCTGTTCCTCGCTGGCAGTAAATTACCTGCTTTGCATTTTGCAGCAACAACTTAACGGTATTAATTTATTGTGCTCTGTCTTTAACAAACATCATTATCATATTGCCAGCCAGGATTATGCAAATGAAAGGGACAAGGGAGAAAGAGGCCTAATTCTTGTCCCCAAAGTCACCTTGATTTATTAACTTTGGGGCCCCCCAACTGGCCAAGTCTGGGAGGCACAGGTGAGTGGAAAACCCAGGGATCCCAGATGGGAGATAAGGCCAGTAGGGAGGTCTAGGGAGGGGGGTCCACTTGAAGGGTAGGACTGACTGGGTTGTAGTGGGGATTTCCTTGTCATGTGACTTTCGGACGAGTCCCGTCCATCTGGGCCTCAGTTTCCCCACTTGTAATATGGGGGTTGGATTAAGAGGTCTCTGGAGTTGATAATATGTGAACTGGAGATTCAACAACACATTCTGAATGACGAGAGAGGGAGAGGGAGAGAGAGAGAGAGAGAGAGAGAGAGAGAGAGAGTGTGTGTGTGTGTGTGTGTGTGTGTGTGTGTGTGTGTTTGGGGAGGGTGAGCTGCATGGGGAAGAGCCTGGGAACACACGATCCTGGGGCTGGGGTCCTGTGATTCCCCACTCCCTGACTGCCCTAGACTGTGGAGCCAAGGAGGGAGGATGGGTGGGCTGGGGTCTGGGAGAAGGGGCTGCTTCTGCCTGGTTCAAGGCAGGTACCAGTTTGTGAGTGGGTCTTAGCCCTTTAGGCTGTGGGTGGCGATGCTGGGGTGAGGGGGGGCTCCAGGACCAGGCCAGGCTGGAAGACTGTGGCACTTGGCCTCTGACAGACACAGCAGGATACACCGGGTCCCAGCCCCTACCCAGACTCCTGCACCCCCTTTTTTCTGAGTTTCCTGGTCCCAGCTTCCCAACGGGATACCCAGGCTGGTCGGCCTGCCTGGGGAGCTGTGGGCAGGTGGGGCCAGGCCCTCCCTCTGCTCGCCTCCACTCCTGCCCCGCCGTGTCCCCGCCGGCCTCCTGCCTTGGCCAGACTAGCTGAGAGCCAGTCTGATTTCACAGCGGGCTGTCCCTGGCCGCCCATTCCCAGCCACCTGCAGCCTGGCTCTGCCAGGAACTCACCGGGGCTGCTTCCAAGCACCTGTGGGTTCCAGCCCAGGGCTCTGCCCGGCCATCCAGGCCCTGCCCCGGGCTGGTAGAGGTGCCAAGGTGGGGGCCGGAGAGGGGCCAGCAGGGAGGAGAGGCAGGTGGGGGGATTAGTGGGGAGGGAGGTGGCATCCTCGTCTCCCCTGGGCCCCCACGTTCCCCCCTCTCCTCCCCATCCCCGCCTTATTTATCTCTGGCCTCGCTGCTAGCCCCTGCCTCTGCCTGCTGGCCCCACCCTAGCTTTCCTTTCCATCTTGCTGCTCCCCTGCCTTGGTCTCTGGCCGTTCCGAGACAAGGGTGGGGGAGGCAGGAACGAGGCCCGAGGTGAGGGGTGGTACCGGGGAGGCAGCAAGAGGGGGAGGCAATTCAATTTCCAGAGTTGGTCCTGGTAATTCAGGTTGTGTCGTGATAAGAAAGTCATTTCCTGTGAGGGGCTTCTAATCCACTCCCTCCTGCTTTTGCATGCGGAAGCCAGAAGGGACCCTGTTCTCCATCAAGAAGGGACCCACGTCTGCTCCGAGTGAGCCTTCTGGAAGAAAGAAATGAGAGCATCGGCGTGGCTGGCATGGAGGCCCGTGGGGCCAGGGGCGAGAGGACGGCCAGCCCCGGAGGAATTGTGACTCTTCTTCTCCGATGGTGGGTAACACCTCAGGTGGCTCTAGAATTCACATGGGGCATGCACAGTTGTGATCTAATTTGAGCCACACATCAGCCCTTGAGATAAGGAGAGATCAACCCTATTTTGCAGATAGGGAAAGTGAGGCTCAGAGAGGTTTGGTGACTTTTCTATGGTTACACAGCAAACACGTGTAGAGAGAGGGGAGGTACAAATTGAAGTGTGCAGGGCATGAGCTGGACACCTGAGTTGCCGGGTGTAGGGAAGTTGGGAAAAGAGAGCGAAGGGAGATGAGGGGAACTGGGGGTCTGGTGGTGCTTAAAAGGTTGTCATGGGAGCCTTCCCTTCCAGGCAAGGAGAGGGGGGGCCCTCACACTGGGCCCCCTTCCAATCCAGCTGGATCCACCAGGACTGGCCAGGGGGGCCAGGGAAGGTGGGCAGGGATTTGCCATTCTTGGCCAGCAGGTGCCAAGCTCGGATTTCGGGGGGAGCAGTGGTGGGGTGGCTACAGCAGATTTGAGCACAGCGAGGGATGAAGCCCCCAGGGTGGCTCAGGACCACCAGGGTGTCCTCGGGAGCATCTTTCTGCTGGCTGGGAGGTCATCTGCAAGATAAAGACCCAGGGAGAGATGGGGACGAGGGGGAAGGTGGTCCCAGAGACTCTGGACAGGAGACCTGGGAGACAGCTCAGGGAGGCAGCTGTGGGATGGCCCCTCTATTTCCCATCCCTTCGCGAGACACCCCCACCCAAGTCCTGACATCAAAGGAGCCTCTGGCCTCTCTCAGGGGCCGGATTAGGATCTCTGGCTTCAGGAGAAACTTCTTCCTGCTGGCCTTCCTCGCCGGCCCCTGGAAGCTTCCTGGAGGAGAGGAGATAGGAACTGGGGCTGCACTGGGGTCCTGGGGCTGAGCAGGACCTTCTTCCTGCTGGTTCCCCTTCACCAGCCAGGAGAGTGGCAGCCAGACTCGGGGCTGGGGCAGACCCTTCTTGCTTGACTTCCAGGGGCTCCCAGGGGCAGAGGTGGTGGGAGCCCAGCTGGGTGGCCACTTCTTCTTGCTTGCTCCGCCTGATAGGCCTCAGGAGATTTAATGGGAAGAGAAGTGGCAGGGTGTAGAGAGGGGCCAGGCCCCTCTTCCTACGTGCCCTCACCAGGAGGTTGGAGGGGGGGCATTGGTGAGGAAGGACCCTTGCTCCTAGGTGTCACCTCTCCATGGCTGACTCCAGAAGGTCTGTTGGGGGGGAGGTGGCAGGGTCATAGAACCGTGCAGGATCCTTTATCCTCTTTCCAACTGTCCCTGGCTGGCCTCGAGTTCCACAGGGGGAGAGGTGCCTGGGACTGGGGCTGGGGCTGGGCCGTGGGAGGCTTACCAGAACAGCTGGCGGCCGCGCAGGGCCGTGGGTGGTGGCGAGTGGGGACTTGCTTTAGCAGGCAAGCTAATCTCATTTGGTTGCTGCAGCCTGGACAACCAGGGCTGCATGCTAAGTGGCTGGCGGCAGCAGCAGGGCTCAGGACAGGCCCAGCAGAGGGGACTGGGCCCTCAGGCACCCAGGAGAACCCAGAGGCTGGCCCGGCTTGGGCTAGGATCAACAGTGGGCAGTGGCAGGGGCTGGGGTGGGGAGGGTGGGAGTGTCCAGGAAACAGACATCTCCTGTGGGTCAGAGATTACTCCCTGGGGGGACCCGCCAGGAGATGGGGCCACCGGGATCATGCAGCTCTTTTCTCGATTCTCTGTCTCCCCATCCCTCCAGCCCTCCTCCTTTGGGGTCCCAGGGATACGGTTGTGAAGATCATGCCACTGGGCAGGAGACATCTGGTGAGTGAGTGGCATCCTGTTCGCTGGCAGAATTGTGATTGGAGGGAGGGACCTGCTGCAGTTGCAGGGAATGGAGCGGGGCGGGCGCTGGGTGACAGGAGGAGGGAGGGGACACCGCAGAGGAGGCCTGGAGCCTGGAGCCCTGTCAGGGCCGAGCTTCCAGGCCATGCTCAGCCGGCTTGTTCCTCTGAGCTTCCAGAGCTCATTTGGAGGGAGGTCCAGTGAGGTCTGGAAAGGGCCTTGGCCTCTATTAGAGGACTGAGGCTGAGGCTGGAACTCTTAGGAAATGATCTGGAAACATCTTTAGCTAAGAGGGGGAGGGGTGGAAGTGCCAGGGATACAGGGCCTGGGGTTGGCAGGTGAGCCAGGCTGGGAGCCAGCGTTCCTCGGGCCTCCTGACTGCACCCTCCCTCCCTCCTCCGGCCGCCAACCCTCAGGGCCATCGGCTTGCTCAGCTTCCCTGGGAGAATCCTGGAATCACACAAGTAGCTCCTGCCCTTGGGCAAAGTTCCGTGGCTCCTAGGTGGGGGATTGGTCTGGGCTTGGGGCTGCATCATGGTGAGATGGAGCTTACGTCAGAGCCTGCAACACTTCCAGATGGCACAGCCATCATCCTGGTCCCTTTAAGATATGTGCTGGGCCCCTGTGGGCAGCTGGGTTTGCACCTCCTTTTAGAGCTCCTTGCTGCTGAACACAAACCCTGCCACTCATGGGCTGGGGTCTTGGGGGCCAATCACTGAGCCACTCTATGACTCAGTTTCCCCCATCTGCACCTGGGGGGCTGCTGATTAAATGAGATGATGCGTTCAAGTGTCCGGCCCAATGTCCAGCATGAAGGAAGCCCTGCCATCATTCTGCAGCATCACACCCAGCACAGTGCTGGGAACCCAGAAGGCACCCCCCAGATGCTCAAAGCACTATAATGCTCCATTAGAGTCTGATGGGCTTTAAGAAGTGGCTCTGCCCCCACTTGCTGTGTGCCTGTGAGCAAATATCTTTAGGTCTCTGAGCCTCAGATTCCCCATCTGTAAAATGGGGACAATAATACTCATAGGAATGTTGTGAGTAGCTAAATAAGAACATAATAGGAATAAGACAATACATAAAAAGACACAACCATGCTCAGGAAGGCACAGATGCTCAATAAATCTCTCTACCCCCTGTAGAAGCCACTTCTTCAACACTTTAACTCTTGTGGGGTACACTGAGATCCAGAGAGGCACAAGGGTTCACCCAGAATCCAGGGCTAGAACCAAGGTCTCAAGATGCCCGCCAGGGGACCAGAGAGATGAAATCTCTCATTCTCAGTTTTGCCACCTGGAAAATGAGAGGGTCTCACTGACCTACGACTTCCAGCTCTGCTCCAGATTCTCAGGGGCTGTGACTTGGGCTCCTGGACCAGGTTTGCTAATTCCACTAGACCACCTTCAACTTATTGAGGGTCCACAGAAGACTCTGAAAGAAGGTTGCTGCTGCTTAACCTGAAATATGTGAAGGTCCCTGGGTTGTTTCTTTTCAAGGGTCCCAGAAGTCCAGACCATTTGGGATAGGGATCCCTTGCCACTCTCCAGCCTGCAGACTCTCCTCATCCCTGCCTGGGTCAGATGAGTGGACTGGAGAAGTGACTGACCCCGCTCCATCCCCAGCGAGCTGGAGCCTGGGCCTGGGATGTTGGCTCCACTGGCAGTTAAAGTCTCCCCTGGTTGTCTAATTTAATCACAGCTGTGTGCACGGTGACTCTATAAATAATTTTTAGTGCGACATAACCATTATTTCACTAATTGCTTCACACGCACCCCTGGCCTGTGAGATAAATTAAAGTCTGCTGAGTCAGCACCTCTGGCTGCTGCAGCTTTGGGGCTTGGGAAGTGCAGTCCAACAACTGGGTTGTTCCCACTCCAGCCTTAGCTGGGTGACTCACCCCGGCACCCCAGAGGGAGGGCACCTCTTGCACAAAGGACTGAAGGTGGAAGGAGTCAAAGAGGAATGAGGAGAAAGGGGCTAGTAAGGGTTGCCATGTACAGTTGTGCATGTTGTATCCTGCACAAGGATACTTGACCAAGAGGACAAGCAGGGGCTGAAATCCAGCCCATACTAGACTTTACCAATCCATGTGCTGACCCAGAAGAAGAGCACCATTTTGTAATTTGCACAAAGGCACCTTATGGATGGGCAGTCACAAAGCTAACAGGTTGCCAGGGCCATACCTGTTGGAGAGGAGGCAAAGCAGCAGTTTTTCTGACATCTGCCTTAAGGATCCCTCTTACATTATCAATATTGTGGAGACCTGGGTTCTAGTCCTGATACCATCACTTGCTAAGTGACCTTGGGGGAGTCACTCCCCCTTCTTCTTCTGGGTTGTAATGTTTCAACAGTTTACCAAGTGCTGATCACATCTAAGGTTGGACCTCAAACCCAGCTCCCTCTGACTCCAGACACTGTGCAATTTCTTTTGCCCCAGCATATTCCAAAATTAGTAGGTGTGGTTTGAAATGAAGGTTCACATGGTCAAGTTTGGGAAGCATTGGATTAAAGAGGTTTCTTTTCTGCAGGACTTTCCAGAGAGCCTTTAGTACATGCAAGAGCAGCATGATTCTCAGAGAGGGTGGGAGAGGGTGTAGCTTTTCCTGAAAGCAGTTGGCCATGAAATCCCTTATTTTAGGACTTTTGTTCATGAAACATGCATGCTGGCATCCTATATCCATCTCTAGGCTTATTAATGAGCAGGCCTCATCCCCAAGGGCAGAGAACTCCTGTATCCTGGGCCTGCCCACTGCTCAGCTCCAGCCCCGAGGCGAGCACCTGCAGCAGATATGGGGCTTCCTTCCACTCTGCATGGTGTTGGAAGAGTTCTCTGTATCCTGAGTCCACTGGACTCGAAGTTTCTAGAGGGCCAGAGTGATGTCTGGCTTGTTTATTGCCTTATCCCTAGGCTTCACTCAGGGATTATTTGTTGAGTGAATGAGTAAGCGGGAGGCTGTCCCGGAGAGAAGCAGGACTGAGACACCTGGCTTCATATCCCGCCCTACACCATCCTGGCCGTTTGACCTTTGAGTGAATTGCTTCCATGAGTCCATCACCGCCTGAGTTTCTGGGTCCCTGTTTGTCAGCTGTGGATCAAAATCTCAGTTCTGTTCATCTTGAAGAGATGAAGTGAGGCTCAAGGTAATGATGGATGTGAGAGAGAGCTCTCTAAGTGTAGAATGCTTGACACACATGAGCGATTATTACTGTCATCCTGTACCCTCCTTAGCTCCTCACCTCTGGGTCCCAGGGCTGGGCCAGTGATCGTGGATCCATGGCCATGGCTGATTGAGTGCTTATGAGGGGTCGGGCCCTGTCCCTGGGGCCTTACATACCTCGTTCTTGCCCATGTAATCCTCATGGCTTGAGGAGAAATTATCCTTGTTTTATGAATGAGAAAAGGGAGGTTCAGAGAGGTGATATGACTTGCCCAAGGTCACACAGCTGGTAAACGGTAGAGCTGGGATTTGAACCCGGATCTCTCTGACTCCTAAAACCCATGTTTTCTCTCCATTCTCGACTCTCTTGGCACCTATGTAATCACCTTCTTCCTCCTCCCCCCTTTTTGGGCAGAGTGGTAAGGCTGATTATCAAGGAATGCTAGCAGTAGAGGGACCATTGGCCCCAAGGCCAAGCTGTTTGTTATATGTTAACAGCGACAAGGACAACTGTTGGTTGAGTGTCTACCATGCACCTGGCATGGAGCTGGCTGCTTTAGATCCATTATTTGCTCCATTGAATTCTCATCCAAAACCTATGATGTAGAAAGAACTGCTCCCATTTTAGAAGATGTTGAGACTGAGACTTGGCGAGGTTACGTGGCCTGCACAACAGCACATGACTAGGAAGCAAGTGGCTGAGCTAGAATTCCATCCAAGTCAGTCTGATTCTAGAAGTTTGCTCTTTCCCCCTCATGCTCAGGTTACTATAAAATCCATGACCATTGGTGAGGATGTGTAGAAATTGGAACCCTTGTGCATTACTGGTGGGAATGTAAAATGGTGCATCCACTGTGGAAAACAGTTAAAATTTTCCTCAAATAGATAAGTATAGAATGGCCATGTGACCTGGCAATCCCACTTCTAGGTATGTATCCAAAAGAACTGAAAGCAGACAGATACCTGTACACCAGTGTTCATAGCAGCATTGTTCACAACAACCAGAAAATGGACACTACCTAAGCATCCATCGACAGACAGATGAACAAACAAATTGTGGTCTGTCCATACCATGAAATGTTATTCAGCTGTAAAAAGCAATAAAGTTCTGATGCACGCTACTAATGGTTGAAACTTGAAGACCTCATGTTGCATGGCATAAGCCAGACACCGAAGGAGAGATATTGTATGATTCTACTTATATGAAATAATTAGGATAGGCAAATTTGCAGAGATGGAAAGTAGAGCACGGCTTACCAGAAGAGAGGGTGGAAGTGGGGTGGGGGGTGGAATGGGGAGTTGGTGCTTAATGGGAACAGAGTTTCTGTTTCGGGTGATGAAAAAAGCTTGCTGATGGATAGTGGTGATGGTAGCACAACATTGTGAATGAAATTAATACCATTGAAATGATTAAAATGGGAACTTTTGTGTTATATATGTGTTACTAACACATTAAAAACAACAACAACAACAGAACACATGGCCGTGAGTGTCCAGCCCTAGCCTGGGAGGGGTGACACTTGCTTCCTTGGCTTCCCGTGGGATGCGCTGCCACTGACATGTGCCCGAGCGTGTAATGAGTCCCTGGGCCTCCCCTCCCACCCGATCCCCGTGCCACCCTCCTCAACCCCGCGGCCCTGTCCTTGTTGCCTTCCCCACCATTATTGCCTGGGAACCACTGAAGAATGATGACAGCCCCTTGGCCCAGCTTCCCCAAGGTCCCTGTTTAACATCCAGGGAGGCCGGAAGGAGGGCGGTGACTGCTGACACCCACGATTGATGCAGGAGTTTAAATGCCCGCGCCTCCCCCAGGAAGGTGGTCTCAGCCAGTCTGCTCCCCTTCCCCTCATCCCACCTGCTAGCCTGGCTGCCATGGGGACGGTGACCTCCCCCGGGCTGGCCTCTCTCCCAGGACAAATCCGTGAGTCCGTCACCTCCCAAGCCACAGCCAGTCTCCTGGGTCCGTCTGGCTCCAGCCTCCCTATCTTTCAGGACTCCTCTCTTGCTTGTTCATTCACTGAAAAAAAAAATTATTAATCACCTATGCCTGGAAGTGTTCTAGATACCGAAGATACAGCAGGGAACAGAAAAGGTAAAGCCTCTGCTCCTGGGAGGAACTGACACTAAGCAAGTTCACAAATAAATATGTAATATCAGGTAGTGAAAAGGGGTTTTGAAGAAAAAAAATAAAAGCAGATGCTCCAAGGCACCTGGAGATGGAATTCCGGGGATCAGTGAACTTAGGCAGGAAAAGAGTTACATTTTTATTTCACTAACCTCTAATTGAAATATAGCATTTCTCTTCAAGTACAAATGTCGGCAATAAACCACAGTAGTAGTGGTGCCTGGGACTTTGTCACTGATAGACATCAGGTATTTCCTATCACATTACAGTTGTTGTAGACGTTGTGAAATACCATTGGCACTCATCATAGCTTCAAAATTGTGGTAGTTATTAGCCCCACTGCTAGAGCTTGTTATTTAATGCATTAAAAAAGAAACACACGTAGTACTACATGTGACAGCTTGGAGCTATGCACCCTACAAAAAACATGTTTTTAATCTTAACCCATTCCTGTGGGTGTGAACCTATTGTAAGCAGGACCTTTCGATGAGGTTACTTCAGTTAAGGTGTGGTCCAACTGAGTACGGATGGGTCTTAATCCTATTATGGGGTCATTTATAAGCAGAATGAAATTCAGACACCAAGAGAGAAGGTCACAGGGAGTAGCCAGCAGCTGGAGGTCAATAGAACCCAGAAGAGAAAAGAGAAACCAGGAGAGGTCAACACAGGCACTGCCACATGACAGAAAAACCACAGGACCCAGGATCACCGGAAGCCAGCCCCAGTATGCCACAGTCTTCTGGGAGAAAGCATTGCCTTGATGACATCTTGATTTTGGACTTCTCCTGGCCTTGAAACCGTGAGCCAATAAATACCTGTTTGTCTAAGCCCACCCGTTGCGTGGTATGTGCTTGAGCAGCCAGGAAAACTAAAACCCTGTTTCACACATTTGTTTTATAAATATTTTGGAAACTGTGTTTCAGTATAATTGGCTTCCTTTGCAATCCTATGTGTTTTCTTCTTTGTATGTGAAGACGTTATTCTGAGAACAGGTTCATGGTTTTCACTGGAGGCCAAGGGGCCCAAAAGGGTTAACTCTGGGTGTAGAGAGTGACAGGCAGGAGGGGGTTTTAGATGAGTAGTCAAGGAAGCTTCTCTGGGGAAGTGATATTTGAGCAGCAACCTGAAGGGCCAGCATGAAAAGATTCTGAGCAAAACTCATTTCGGGCAGAGGAAACAACGAGTGTAAGGGCTCCAAGGTGGGAATGGACAAGGGGGCCCGTGCAGCTGGAGCCAAGTGGTCAGCAGGGGCAGAGGCCACATCACGCAAGGCTTGCAGGCCCTGGTAAGGCCTGGAGACATTATTCCCAGTGAGATGGAAGGCTATGGAAAGGTTTTGAGCAGAGTGTGACATGTTCAGATTGATTTACATTTATCTTTGGATGTGGGGTAGAGAGCAGAAGCAAGGAAACCAGGCACTGGGCTACTTCTCACCAGGCATCCAGGTGAGAGATGATGGAGGGCGTGGGAGAAATGGTCAGATTCTGGGTATGTTTTGAAGCTGGAGCTAACAGGACTTAGTGCCGGATGGAGCGAGCCGGGTGCTTTCATGTTTCTGTGCTTTAGCTTAAGCTGTTCTCCCTCCCTGAGGTTCACTTTCTGCTATTTCAATCCTTTGGCCCAGAACTCTCTTCTGATTCTGGACCTATGAGACAGAGGCTGCTAGTTGCCTACCTTTTATCCAATTCCCCCTTTTCTCTTACTAATAGAGCCTCAACATGATCTGTGGCATAAAGGCAACAAATCCCAGCCTCCTTTGCAGCTAGGAGTTGCCATGGAGATATGATTAGAAGTCATTGGCTGGGGTCTCCAGAAGCAGACTTTTTATAGAAGGTTGACTCATCCTTTTGCCCCTCTTCTTCCTCTTTCTTCTTCCCTGGAACATGGACCTGGAGGCTGATGCCCCCTTCCCCTAACCATGAGGAGAAGGTCAAGAGAATCACAATAACTTACATCCTGACATCCTTGAGGGCTGAACCTCCATCCAGACTCCTCAAAATGAGAAAAGTCGACCTTTATGGGCTCAGGCCATTGTAGCTGGGTTTCTGTTATTAGTAGTAGAATAAAATTCCCACCTTACACACCACAAATCCAACTGCTTATTGGATACCTTCATCTGAATGACCAGAGGTCCCTCAGGAACAAGCCCCAGTGCTGGGTCTGCCATCTTTATCTCAAGGGACGTCTTGGGGAACTCAGACAGCCGGGAGAAAAGAGAACTCACGCTACAAGAGTTGCATCCATCCATCCATCCTTCCATCCATCCATCCTTCCATCCATCCATCCGTTTGTCCATCTGTCTAGTCATCCAGCACACTTTTACTGAGCAACAGCCACGTTCCAAGGTCTGTGGTGGACAGAGGGGCTAGAGATGTGAACAATGTATCTTTTCCGATGCCCATGTGCTTGTACATGAGCAGAATGCCTTTGGAAGACTGGAAGCTGAGAACCATGTCTGCCCCCATGGAAGGAAAATGGACACCAAGAGACATGGATATGTATTCCTTTTGTACTTTCTGAATTTTGTATCTAAACATTTTTTTAAATTAAAAATACATGCACATCTCATTTGGGTTTTCAGAATTTGCCTTGTTCCTGAAAGGATATGAGGCGGCTTACAAGAATACACAAAGATGAACGACACAGGCTGCTGCCAGGGAGCTGACGGTCTCTTGGGAGAGAAGGACGAGTAAACAATTGCAATACAGCGTGGTGCGAGGGGCGGGGGTGCCGGATGCCTTGGCCCTTGGGATGATCTTGAACGGTCCCCAGCAATGGCCTGATGCTGCCACATTAGTCTCGCCCTGGGCTGGGCTTGAAAATCAAGGTGCCCACCTGTGGGGTTTGCATGGCTCAGACCCTCGCCCCAAGTTCAGGTGCTTCAGTCCAGCTGAAGTCACCGACCCATGATGGTGTGCATAGCCCAGGAACGGGGCCGCTGGAAAAGCAGCCAGGGGCTGGGGGGCACGAAGCCTCCTCACCAGCAGGCTGTGGTGTGTGTGTTCCGTGCGAGCCCCCCACCCCACCCCTGGGCCCTGGGCGGTGAATACGCAGAGCAGGGAAAGAAGACATCTCCGGTGCTCTGATGTCCAGTGTGGGGTGACCCCTTCCATGGTGTTGGGCCAGGAAGTGGAGATGGGGCCTGAGGCAGGAGCCAGGAGCACACGGTTGGGCTGGGGAGAGAGGAACAACGGGGCTGCTTGAAGAATGTGGTCTTTTCAGAGAAGCCCTTTGAAATCCAGCAAGAATAACTTTAAACAATAAGATGCTTCTCTCGCCCCTTTGGCTGTTGCCCAGGCAACGCCAGAGTGCTCAACAACTGTTTAGTTTTTCAAGAAACCAAATCTCCCTCCCTTTGGTCAGCTACCACCGGGAAGATGAAGAGGTGGCGCAGGCGCCGCTCCCGGCCCACTGTGTGGGAACTCGGGTCAGCGCCTGCAGCTGTGACATTTAAATCTGACGCTACATATTATATATGAACCCCGAGCCGCAGTCCTCAGAGACTAGTGCTCCCTAACCAGGAAGGCTTCAATCTCCTGGCCCAGAATCCTTGCCAAAGGCTCTGGCAGTTTGGAGGGTCCTAAGCGGGGAGGCCGGCGTCAGCTCGGCTCTGCAGAGCAGTTGGTACCTGCACAGGAGCAGGGCCATGACCTGCTCCCACCCCTCTGCATCGCCTGACCCAGCAGGGCCCTTGGAAGGCCAGGGTCATCACGTCCACTGGGGGCTGTGTTGAGCCCCCAGAGGCGCTCCTACAGTGTCCGCCTTTGAGGGGCCTTGACGAGAACACCAGCTGCTCACCCATCATACATTTCCAGCTCACAAGGCCGATTGCTGCCCACTGTCTCCGAGGGACCTCACGCAACCCAGTGACGGAGCCGTTCCCCATTCCTTCTGCCATATGTCAAGAGACCCAGGCACGGTGGAGAGTTCTGAGAGCAAGCTGCTAAATGACAGGCACTTTCAAACTGGAGTCCCAGAAGGGGGTGTTGTCATCAGCCCCCTTTTCCGGAAGTGAAGACTGAGGCTCCAGGGGTTGAAGTGACAGCTTGTGGGCTGGCCCAATTGCGGAGCCTGTGCCCTTCACATTTTGGCACAGACAGCCCTCGGAGGGCTTGGGACCTGGGGACAGGTGGACAGGGCTTTCCTGGCTCCTGGAGCTTGGCCAATGTGTTCTCCTGGAGGGGATCCAGTGCCCCATTTTGCCTCCGTGGAAGAAAGATGATGAGCTTTGAGAGCACGAAGCTCTAGGTTGTGTGTCCTTCGGCAAGCCAAAGGGCTTATTTAAAACCTCAGGCTGCTTGTCTGTAAAATGGGGATAATATCCACCTGCCAAGATGATAGGAGCGGACCTTAGAGAGGTGTTATGTTCTAAGCACTTTACACATATTATTTCATTTAATGCTCACAGTAACTCCTCCACACACGTACTACTATCTCCACTTTCAGATGAGGAAATGGGGACCCAAGGAGTCACTTACCCGAAGGAGAGCTAATGAAATATAAGCCAAGGAGACAGGGCCTGGCACATAGTAGGTTCAAAGCAGATGTTGCTTTTCTTATCTCAGGAGGACAAATAGAGGGACTTCTATCTCCCAAGAAACAAAACATGGGAGAAAGTTAATTTAGAAAAAGCCAAACCAGGTTAGAACAAGCTCCTTATCCAGCTCGGCAGCAAAATCAGGATGGGAAATTGGCTTCAGCCACAACAAAAACCTAGGAGGAGAAGTCTCAACACTTGGGAAATGAGAAAGGAGGGGGAGGGGGAGGGAGGCTCGCAGGTGGGAGGAGGGAGCGCCTCAGCTCTGCTCCCCTCACCCAGGGGTCTGGTGGGCGGGGAGGGGCGCGTGCTGCCAGCTATAGCTGGGGGCAGGTCCAGGCCCAGCCCCGACCGACCGACCAACCGACCGAGTGAGTCTGACACCTGAGACAGGTGGGCTTGCCCTGTCTGGGCATCCCTGGAGGCCTCGTTGTGTCTCCTGCAGTGACAGGAACACAGGCCAAAGGCCAGCTGCCAAGGTGCAGGGGTACAGCTCCCAGTTTGACACTTATGCTTCCCCTCCTCATGCCCTTTCTCCCCAAGGCCCAGCCTCCTGCCCCCTCTGCCCGCAGAAGGCCAGGCTCCCTCGCATCTCCCCCTCCCCACATCCCCATTTAGCACTGCTAAATGGGGAGCCCAGAGGTGCTGCGTGGGAAGGGGCTGGGGTAATGAACCCCCATTGGCTTCCTTCACGAGATCACTGCCTTAATTTACGAGGCCTGAGTGAGTGTCATTTCCCCAGTGCACGGTGAGTAATTAACTATTAATAAAAGCATTACTGAGTTAACCACGGGGGCATGTTTAATTCATGGGGTGGCCCAGGAACAAGATGGGGAGGCTTTGGCTTAGTGGGGGATTCCTCCTAAAGCAAAATATCACAGCAGGATGCTGCCCCTGGCACAATTTTGGCCCCCTGCAGTGGGCCACTCTTTCTGTCCCTGATCAGAGACCTGAGAGTGGACAAGTGGAAAGAGCAGGGCACTGGGAGGTATGAGCACTGGGTGGGAGGGCTCCCAGCTCTGTGGCTAATGACGTAAGTGACCTGGGGCAAGTCACTTAGCCTCCTGGAGCCTGTATGGTCATCTAGAAAGCGAGGCTGCCCATGACAATGACCTCCCAGGAGTGAAGAAAATCATGGGTGGGAAAGGACAGGGTGAATGACCCAATGTTCCCCACTTGTATGGAATTAATTTTATGACCTCCACCCCCAGCCTAGAGACACACACAGTTGTTGGATGTTGGTGGGGGGAGGAGAGATACTGCTTATTCAAAAGCAACACGGTAGGAAGATCTCTGTGAGGATACCTCCTGGGGACCTGTGGGCTTTTCAAAGGTGGGTCAGTGGTTCCCACTCTCCCTTTCTCTTTCCCCATGTGT
Source organism: Choloepus didactylus (assembly GCF_015220235.1). NCBI lineage: Eukaryota > Metazoa > Chordata > Mammalia > Pilosa > Megalonychidae > Choloepus > Choloepus didactylus. Next base: position 49,882,931 of record NC_051325.1, read on the forward strand.
ACCACTGGCAGACTACAGCGAATTCTCATGGTGCCACAAGTACACCATGCTCACGCACTCATACCTCTGTGCTTTTGCATGGGCTCTTCCCTTGGCCCGGGATGCCTTTTCCCTTTTGTCTGCTTGGCAAATTTCTATTCAGTCTTCATGACTCAGTTCAAAAGGGTCAGCTCCTCCTGGAATCTTTGCTCACCTCCTGCCCAGGCATAATTGGTACTGCCCATTTTCAGTACCTCCCACCTCCCATTCATTCTTCCATTATGGCATCTGTTCTAGTTTCTTAATGCTGCAGAATGCAAAACACCGGAGATGGATTGGCTTTTATAAAAAGGGGGTTTATTTGGCTACCCAGTTACAGTCTTAAGGCCATAAAGTGTCCAAGGTAACACATCAGTAATCGGGTACCTTCACTGGAGGATGGCCAATGGCGTCTGGAAAACCTCTGTTAGCTGGGAAGGCATGTGGCTGGCATCTGCTCCAAAGTTGTGGTTTCAAAATGGCTTTCTCCCAGGATGTTCCTCTCTAGCAAGCTTGCTCCTCTTCAAAATGTCACTCACAGCTGCACTCCGTTTCCTCTCCTTGAGCCAGCTCATTTATATGGCTCCACTGATCAAGGCCCACCCCGAATGGGTGGGGCCACACTTCCATGGTAGTATCCCACCAGAGTCACCTCCCACAGCTGGGTGGGGCACATCTCCATGCAAACAACCTAATCCAAACATTCCAACTTAATCCCCACTGTTCTGTCTGCCCCACGAGATTGCACCAAAGAATATGGCTTTTTCTGGGGGACATAATACATTCAAACCGGCACAGCATCCATCCATCCATCCCTCCACCCACCCACCCATCCACCAACCCATCCATTCATCCACCCACCTACCCACCTACCCATCTGTTCCAGTTTACTAAAGCTGCCGGGATGCAATATACCAGAAATGGACTGACTTTTATAAAGGGGATTTATTAGGTTACAAATTTACAGTTCTAAGGCCATAAAAGTGTCCAAACTAAGGCATCAACAAGAGGATATCTTCACTGAAGAAAGACCAATGGTGTCCATAACACCTCTATCAGTTGGGAAGGCACATGGCTGGCATCTGCTGGTCCTTTGCTCCTAGGTTGCATTGCTTTCAGCATCTGATTCCAGTGGCTTTCTCTTTAATCATCTGTGGGTTCTCACTTAGCTTCTCTGGGGCAAACTCTATGCTTCATCTCTTAGCTTAGCATCTCCAAACATGTTTCTGTCTGCATCTCCAAGCATCTGGGTCTGTGTTGGTGGTGAGCTCTCTCTCGCTCTCTCTCTCTCTGAGCTCTCTGAAGGACTCCAGAAAACTAATTAAGACCTACCTTGAATCTCCATGGAAATAATCTAATCAAAAGGTCCCACCCACAATTGGGTGGGTCACATCTCCATGAAAACAACCTAATCAAAAGATCCTACCCACAATAAGTCTGCTCCCACAAGAGTAGATTAAAAGAACATAGTCTTTTATGGGGTACATAACAGATTCAAACCAGCACATCATCTATTCATCCATCTCTTTACCTGTCCATCCATCCATCTACCCATCCACCCATCCACCCATCCATCTGCCATCTGTCTACCTGTCCTTTTATCCATCCATCCACCCATCCATCCATCCATCCATCCATCCATCCATCCATCTTTATTGAGCATCTACAATGTGCATCTCTGATCTTGGTATTTGCAGGATTTGTACAAGTCTGGAATTCCCTAGACTAGAGGTTTTTAATCTTTTGGGGGTCAAAAAGAACATGAATATTGGCTCATACATGCCAGATGTTGCTTTTCTCTTCAGAAATCCATGGTCATTCCTGAAGCCAGGCTGTGGTCTCTGCATATGGTGGATGCTGTGAATGCACTATTCAAATCCCCTTTTGGGAATGAAGGACTTATTTCCTTAGCTGCTGGGAGTGTGGTTGGAAGACAGCCTTCAGCTGTCATCCTCTTTGGAGTTGCTTGATTTGAAGACAATTGCATTGCCCCAAAATTGCATTGTCCAATCATGCCTTCCAGGGACAGGCCTGCTTCCAATGACAGACGAACGTGGGGGTGTAGAGACTGGAACCCCTCACATCAACTTGGGACAACTCTGAAGAGCCATCTTGGCTCCAGAGCTCCCTGTGGGGTTGACTGAGGTTTTTGTTGGGACTGCCTTGCCACTCAACTTCTCCCTCTGCCCAATCCTGCTTCTTTGCCTCCCTTCCACAGGGGTTTTCCCCAAGAAGTATTTTCTAATAAACTTCCTACATGCTTCAGAGTCAACTTCCCAGGGAATCCACTGGATTAAAAAGCCCTGCAGCCTTGAACAGATATTTGCACACCAATGTTCATAGGGGCATTATTCACAATTGCTGAAAGATGGAAGCAACCCAAGTGTCCATCAGCTGATGAATGGATAAATAAAATGTGGTATATACATACAGTGGAATATTATTCAGCTGTAAAAAGGAATGAAGTCCTGAAACATGCAACAACAAGGATGAACCTTGAGGAAATAACTCAGACATATAAGGACAAATATTGTATGATCTCACTAACATGGACTAATTATAATAAGCAAACCCATAGAGTTAGAATCAAGAATATAGGCTTCCAGGGGACAGACTGGGTTAGAAAATGAGGAGTTGATGCTTAATTTGTACAGAACTTCTATTTAGGTTGATTGTAAAGGTTTGGAAATGGATGGTGGTGATGGTAGCACAATATTGTGAGTGTAATGAACAGCACCAAATTATACAGGTGAATGTGATTAAAAGGGGAAACTTTAGGTTGCATACGTAACTAGAATAAAAACTAAGATAAAACATAGGAATGTATAACACAGTGAACCCTATTATAGACGATGGACTATAGTTAATAGTACAAGTATAAGAATGTTCTTTCATGAATTATAACAAATAAATGACACTAATAGAAAGTGTTAGTAATAGGGTGGTATATGGGGAAAATACACCCAACATAAATGATGGATGATAGTTAATAAAAAGATTTTAATAATCTTTCATCATTGGTAACAAAGGTAACTACTGTTAAAAAAGGATTACAATTATTAAAAAGTGCTATCATCAATTGTAACAAATGTTCCAGTGCAAGGCTATTGACAGTAGGTTGGTGTCTAGGAATCCTGTATTTTATGTATGATTGTTATATAAACCCACAACTTCTCCAATAAGAAAATTAAAAAAAAAAAGAAAAAAGAAAAAAGCACTGCAGGAGTTCCTTGAGGACAGGGACAGTGTTTTACTCATTATTCTATCTCCAACAGCTAGCACCGGGTATGACATATAGTAGATGTTCCAGAAATATTTACTGAATGCATTTTTGATGCACTTTCTTTTGGTTCTTGTTTTTGTCTCTCTGCTGTCCCCAGTAGAAGAGTTCCCATCATACAACCAGGAGGAAGGGATGGCTGCACCAGCAGGAAGCTGGTGGGTCTAGAGGCTGTGGACCTGTTTCTGGGAAATGTGCTAATTGCTAATGAAACTGTAAATAAACATGAGAGCAGAAGTCAAGCTAATAGTTTACAATAAAGCAGGGGCAAAGGCTGGCATCAGGGCTGGATGGTTAGGGAGAAGGCTCGATGGGATGGCTGGGAGGCTGGTGGCTGGCAGGCGGGGGTGATGATGGTGGTGGCAGTGGTGGGAAACAGCCTCCTTTTACAGGACAAATCCTTTAGAAGTTAGACTGTCTCCAGAACCTGAAGTCCCCCCTTTAGTTTCTACTATTGGAAATTTCTTCATAGCACAATTATCTATTAAGTGCCTTCTCTGTGCCAGGCACTGTAGCAAGGATAGTGACCTTCAAAGCCAGGGTTTCAGTGCCTGCTCCTCCTCTTTTTCTTTCCCACCTGGGCAAGTGATGTATGTTCCATCATCATTGCTTCCTTTTACTGAGTGGTAATTACTATGTGCCCAGCACTGTGCTAAGTGCTTACAAAATATTAATTTATTTCATCCTCACAATAACTCGATAGGAGATATTTATGATTGTTCCTTCTTTATAGATGAAGAAACTGGCTCAGAGATCAGCAACGTGGCTAAGATCACATGGCTATTATAGGGCTGAGAGGAGATGCAATCCAAGTCTGAGGGAGTCCGGAGTCTTAACCACCATCATGCTTACCTCTCTGAGCTTAGTTTCCAGTGAAGAAATAGGTACAACCAGTTCCCACTGCACTGGATCATTAGGGATTAAATCACGTGTGTGAGAGGGCTAAAGGATGCTCACTGAGTGGTCTGTTCTGTTCTCTCCTCCCACCCCCCTCAGCCCCTGCCTCCATCCCTCCCTGTGCTGGCAGGAAGATGGGATGCTGCTGCTCCACTTGCTGTCTCTCCAAGGACAAATGTCTCTCTCCCCAAGCCCAGCTCAGTGCCTGGCATATGGCCAGTACACATTGAGCACTGTCGACCCAAATGGATGATTGGGGAGTCCACATCCCAAAACTGGACATCCAACTCAGTCCACCATCAATCCATGATGTGGAAGGCTGTGGCAGGTATCCAGGAAGAGAATTCTCTTGGTGCCACATCCCCTCTGCCCTCAAGCTACTAGGATTTTCAGATTTCTCTCAGTAGAATGGAGCAGAAGCAGATGGGGATGATCCTCTGAGCCCTCAAGGAAGAGAAGGGCACATGAATGAAGATGAAGGCTTTCAAGTCCTGCCTGGCATCTCAGGTCTCTCCCACATGGAAACTCCAGCTTATTCTCATACCCCACTGCAGACATCCTCATATATTAGGGGCATTAACCTTCCTTCCACCGTAGGCTCCTGCGAGAGGCGGTGGGCATGTAGGCACTTAAAACGCAAACCTGTGGGTCAGCGCTCCCCAACTTCGTGCAGAAGCCCTGGAGCTGGAGGCTGCTTGGGGACAGACACCACAGCCTTGGAGACAAGTCACATCCTCAGCCTCCCTCAACCTGTGCAAGCACCAAGTTGCCATGGCGACGCTGCAGCCCTGAGATGCAATGGCTGCAGACAGCATGGGTGGTTCTGAGGCTCAAAGCTGAGGGTGGATGCTGTCTGGCCTGGGAGGCCAGGAGATAGGGCGGGTTGGGTGGGGGAAGAGAGGGAGCCCTCCTCTTGGCTCGGCTGGTAATTGCTGCTAAGTGAGGGGCTGTCATCGAACCCAACAGGTGGGTGATGAGAGCCCCACTCTGCACCCTGTAATTACTGCACCAGACAGCAGCACTTGCTCCCTGTGCCGGGGATGGGGAGGTGGGGGAGCAGACAGGAAGCTCTCAGCCACCTGAGCCAGCAGGGCTCTGGCAGGCTCTCCCCCTGCTGCTCGAGCATCCTGCACCCCAAGAAGGCTCTTGGGCAGAGTGAGGAGGCCTCTGGCTCCCTCTTGGCAGGCTCTCCCCATGTCATCTGATGTGGGGCGTGAGCTTCCTTTAATCCTGGCCTCTGAGCTTGCAGAATCCAAGGAGGGCAGAGGTGCAGGAAGCACATAAGGCACCACTCAAAGGAGCCCTCCGTGCTATACCTTGATTTGTTGGAGATGCTTATCTCAAGAGTGGGAATTGGAGGCAGATCCTGGTCCCAATTCCTCCTGCGCCCTGAGGCTCTGAGGACCACAGCCCTCCCCTGGGCCTGGACACAGTAATTTTTAAGTATTCTGCCACAGCAGGGTTAGCAACCTGCAGCCTGCAGGCCCAATCGTTTTTTCACACTAGAGTTCACCGGAACTGAGCCGCACCTTTTGTATCTGTAGTGCCTATGGCCTCTTTCACCGTCAATGATAGAGGTGAGAAGTTGTGACAAATACCATACAGCCCCCACACTGAAATGCTGACGATCTGGTCCTTTGCAGAATTTTGCAGACCCCAGCTTCTAAAGTACTACAGTTCTCCTAGGCTGACCAGAGTGAGCTTTCCTGGCCCCAATCTGCTTAGAACAATTCTGTTAGAAGCCCCATGAGCTGGTCCCCACCAATGAGCTCCACTGTCCTTTCATGGACCCCTCTTCTTGGCAGCTCCCTGCCTGGACGTGGATAGGAGGCCCCGCAGGTCTGGGAGCCGCTGTGTGGTACAATGGCGCCACCTGCCATGAGTGCCTGAAAGCACTTCCTCCTGGACCACTGGGCCCCACAGGAGGAAGCTGGGGCTCGGAACCACAGAACATCAGGACCGGGATCTCATCCATCTCGTCCCCTTCCCTCCCTTCACAGGTGAGTGAAAGGCCCAGAACGCAGAGGCCCATGTACCCTCATAGGAGGCAGTGTGGACCAGGGATGCACATGGAGGCTGGAGGCAGCTTGGCCCAGGTTCGAGTCCTAGCTCTGCCACTCATTTAGGAAGTTCTTTGTCTTCTCTAAGTCTTGGTTTGATTGTTGAAAGGATTTCAAAAACAAACATACATTTAATGTTTTCAGTATTGACTCATTTAACCTTCAGAATGACTCTCCCAATTCACAGGTGAAGAAACCGTGGAACCCAGTGCGTGAGAGACAGGATTCAAATCCAGGTTGTGAAAGCACATACGGTACTCAGTAAATATTCATTTTATTTCTGCCTGCAGGTGTGGTGGGTCCCCCAGGAGAGCAGTGGGGGCTCAAACAGGAGCAGAAGTGACGCAGGAGCCCTGGAGTATGATCAGGCATTTGAAGAAGCCCCAGGCAGGGAAAGAAAGGAGGAGGCCAGGCCCAGGTGCCCTCTCTCCCCTCCCCCTAGGCTGAGTGAGAATGTCTCAGACAACAAGAAGTAGCCACTGGACCATAAACCATTTATTTCCAACTATAAATAAATCTGCTTTCCAAGCAAAGACACTTCATAGGTGACGAGGCCCCAGCATCTCCATCTTTCTTTCCCAAGTGCTCTGCAGTCCAAACCCAGTCCGCTTAGAAACCCCTTGTGCCTCTGCGATTCCAATCGTGGCTATCAGAGTCAGGTAGTCTCCAGCTGTGGCTCCAGCACAGCTTGGTCGCAGATTGGGCCAGAACTGGGGCCATGTGGCCTGGGGCTCACCCTCATTTGACCAGGCTCTGAAAGGAAGGGTAGGAGCCACATGCCCTGTCCCAGAGCTCTGCCACGTGGCTACGCAATGCCCTGAGGCCCAGCCTGGGCAACTCCCAGCTCCCCTGCTCTCCCCCTGTCACAAAGAGTGACCCAGGCCCACCTGAGCCGCTCAGCCAAGTGTGACGCAGCACCACGGGTGGGCAGCAGCCTGCATCCAAGCTGCTAACCCTTGGCTGGTCACTGCTGCCCCTGGGCCACGAAGTACTCTTCCTCCTCATTGTCATCTTCCTCCTGCTGGCTGCTCCGGAGCAGCAGCTCCAGGTCAGGGTTGGAGCCCAGCCCCTTCAAAGGTTTAGGGTCATCATCACCTTGGGATAAAGAGAGACCTAAGTTAGAGACCCAATAGTTTTCTTGGTTTGCCCTGATTTGAGTGTGTGCTGAGTCACCAACCCCCGCCCCCCACCTTAGGAGACAATCCCAGGTCTCCCCAGAGGGGTGGCAGGAGAACCACCAGGCATTTCTTCCTGAATTAGAGGAACAGTCAACACAAAGGTGGCTGAGCTGTGTAGAGAGCCCCAGGCTGGGGCTGCTATGGGGAAGCTGAGAGCACCTGGCTCTTCTTGGCAGGGCTGGCATGAAGGGAAATCCAGAGTCACAGGGAGAAGGTCGTCAGAAAGCTGAGGCCTCTGAAAGGGGCCCTGGGTTACCTCTGGGGTGCAGGGCTTTGAGGGCGACATGCAGGGATATCCCTGAGAGGCAGAGGGCAAAGCCCAGCCAGTTGAGAAGGCTGATCTGGTCACCCAGCAGATGAGCTGCCAACAGCAGAGTGCAGACTTCCTGGGGGCAAAGAAGCAAGAAGGGGGAGTGATCAGCAGGAGATGCCCCCAAGGAGGGTGGGGGACAGGGGCACTGGGTACACTAAGAGGACAGAGCCAAACCTGCCCGAATTCCAGGGCCCAGGCAGGGCAGGCTGGCCTACAGGGCAACGAGGCAAATGCAAAGGGTTCTGTGCACACAGAGGCCCTGCCAGCCTCTCTTTGGGTTACTGGGATGCAACAAAAAAGGTGCTTCTGTCAGGTGTAAGAAGGCAAACTGGATCCAGGGCTGGAAGTGCAGGGTGTCTCGTCCAGACCCTTCCACGAGGCACCTTCCAGGCTGGATTGCAGGGTGACCCCCGGGCTCTGCACACAATGGCTATGTGGGTCTTCGTAAACAGAGACTGTTGGTGAGACAGGTGGGACAATTCATTCCACAAACCACAATGTGTGCCTTAATCGCTTGGCTGGCAGCCAGGAGACCCTTGGGAGACCTGCATTTCTGGCCTTAGGCAACATTGTTACAGTCCTGGCATTTGCCCGGTCAAAGAAAAAATTCCCTCCATGGCTCTGAGCAGAGAAGTGGGAGAGATGGCAGGGAGGAAAAGGGAGGAAGCGAGGAGGGAGGAGAGGTGGAAGGAGAGGGGAAGGGGCATATAGGCTGGCAGCAGTGAAGGCAAGACTGGCAAACACATGGCACTTGTGCCACAACTACCCGTTGCTGTGCCCACACTGGCAGACACTGCCAATCAATCACGGGGCTCTTTTCTGAGTCAGGATGGAGGTTTTTCAACCTAGTGCTCCAGGCCACTGCCAAATGATCAGTGGGCCTTCTAGGTAAATGCAAACGCATCCCAGGCCCAGCTCTGAATCCCAGTACGGCTACTTCCTAGCTGTGTACCCCTGGAGAGGAGCAGCTCTTTTGGTTGGGGGCCTCCTCTGAGAAATGGGGGTGAACATTCCCACCTCATGGGGCTGCTGCAAAGGATGGGGGGGTGAGAGCCCAGCGCCTGGCACCTGACTAACCACTGCAGTCTCTTCTCCATGGGGCCCTGGGGTGCAGGAGCTGGGGTGGAAGCTCTCTTGGGGGCTCCCCTTGGAGACAGCCCTGGTGTCACTGCCAATTCTGTACCTTAAAAATGCCGGCAATGGAGAGAGTGAGGCTGGAGGTTCTGGAGACCAGGAGAAACTCGGAGAAGCCCAAACCAAAGGCGAGAATCCCGCCCAGGAAGAGGCTCCCGAGTACCCGCAGAAGCAGCCCTGGGTCCTGGAAACGGAAGATTTTCTCAGATGTGGACAAATGGAGACCTGAAAGCAAAAGGGAGAGAGCACAGGAGGCGAAGTCCTGGGAGTGCCCACCTGGAGGCCTCACTGGCCAGGAGGTACACCCCTGCCCTCCCCACCTGCCTGATGAGACGGTCCTTGCTGAGGACCTGTTACTGTCTGAAGCCCTGAGAAACTGGTTGGGAGGTATAAAGTAATCCCACACAGATGTCCTGAGCCTTGGGGCACCGGGGAAGCAGTGATGGCTGCCAGAGAGCCCTGGAGCAGTACAAGCCAGAGAGTGATTCCATTAGGGGGTGCTGGGAAGGCTCATTCCAGCCTCTGGGCTAAAGCAGATGGGGGTGACACCTCAGAGAAGAACCATGGAAGCTCCCAGCTCCCCTGGACAGTATGTGCCTACTGCTCTCTGGGAAGGTGGGAGAGGAGACAGTGACTTCACATGGCCTCTGCAGCTGTGACATCGAGCAAGCTGGAGAGGGATGAGGGTGGCCACTGAGGGAGCTCCAGGGGCTAAATTTCAGACAAAACTCTATCCCAACCAGCCTCCTCAAACAGTTTGGGACTAGACAGCATTTCTCAAATGGTAGTATAATTTGAGGAACACTTCTAGAAACAAAACAAAACAAAAAACAAAACCACCACACAGGCACACATATAAACATGATAAAAGCCACAGTCCCTTCCATCTAGGAACACACATGCGCACACACACCAAATTCTGCTTAGACTTCCAGAAGATCCACGTGCCATCCCACACCATCCACGTGAGGGGACTCCTCGGATCCCCTCCAGCGGGAAAGTCTCCCCCGTGTATGAGGGAGGCGTGACAGTGAGCCCTGAGCTAGGCACAAGGGAAGTACGCCGGGTAGCCCAGGGCTGGTACAGTACTTGGAGATTTTTGGAAGGAAGCACCAAAGAAATGCAGTGGCAGCCCCCCGGGCACACAGGCTCCCGATGTAGGACACCTTGTTCCAGGCTGGGCTCCGCAGTGCTGCAAAGGCCTTGGAAAATTGAAGGGAATTCAAGGAAGAGCAACATAAGTAATGAAGGTGCTTGGGGGATTAATTTACCAGAAAAGATTAAAGGAGCTAAATCCATGCAGCTTTGCTAAGTGACGACTAACAGGGGCTTTTGGATGTGGGTTTGCAGAGATGGGGAACAGCATAAATACACAGGAGGCAAGGAGAGTGCGCCACTTGATACAGGGATATAATGAAGGGATGGGGAGAGATTTTACAAAGGAAAAAACTGAGGCTGCAGAACAGAATTTTCCTGGACAATGGGGCTGTGGAATAATTTTCTCAGGGAGGTCTGAGATGCTTCACTGCTTGAAACTTAAGTGGATGTGGGACAGGATTCTCTATGATGACCCTGGGAACAGTCATGGGACAGAGTAACCCCAACACATCTGAGGGTAGGAGGTGGGGACTGCCCTCTTCAGCCTGGAGAACCCACCACCCTCACCCCTCACCTCTTCTCTAGGAACATGGCAGTGGTGGTAAACAACTGCTCACCCCCAACCCCTTGCACCCTGGGCTCCATCCCTGGAAACACACCCTCAGCCAGTCCTCAATCGCCTGTGCTCCCCAAAACACACACTCTGCTGGCCCATGCCTTGACATGTCTGAACCTATTGTGCCCAATTCTCAGATACCACGGCCCCACCGGCCTGTTGAAATCCCTTTCATCCTCCAAAATGCACTGCCCAGGAAGCTGTTTTGACTCGTCTTACCAATTCCCAATCCGGATCCTCCTTATAAAGGCAGTACAGCACAGTAGGTAAGAGGAGGGCTGAGGGCCTGGAGCCAGGCTACTGGACCCAAGTTCTAGCTCACTTCTGTGTCACGGGACCTTGGGTAAGTTAGGTTTACTCCCCTGTGCCTTAGTTCTTTCCCCTAAAATGGGAATAATAACAGTGCTGCCCCAGAGGGCTGCTGTGAGGATCAAATTAGTTAGGATATTTAAACTCTGCATATGTTCTGGGCTCTTTGGACATTCACTGTCTGCTGTATTTTATATACGCTTTCTATGCCCACTTATCACGCTAGGTTCTAGCCATGTTACTGAAGTGTCTGCCCAGACCCCAAACTGTGTGCTGCCGAGTGACTGCACCTTTGACCTCTGTGACCTCTGCAGCCACCACACTGCTGGGCTCAGGGGAGGAATCTGGACTCTGCTGTCCTGAGGTGCCCTAAGGTGGATGACCAACATACCTTCAAATATGGCAAAGAGAGGGAAGAGCCCCAGGAACATGAGTGGCTGCAGGTGGAACATGGTGTCGATGGGATTCTGGAGCCCTGCAGGACGAGGGAGGGTGAGCCATCAGCTCCGGCCAGCCCGGTGCTTGTGTCTCTTCCTGCTGTCCCTGGATGGCCTCCACCCTGCCTGGAGCCCGGGGCCCTCTCTTTGGGGCACAAGTGGCCTGTGCTCACCAAGTTCAGCCTTCTGCAGAAGCATCTGGGTGAGGGTCCAGCGAATGCCGCCAATGAACGAGGCGCCCAGCACCAAGGCGAAGCCCTCCACGTTGAACTGTGTGGACTTATAGGTGAACATGAAGAGGCCCCCGGCAATGAGGACCACCACCAGGACCAGGGCTGCTCGCTGTCAGGATAGGGGGCAGTTGCAAAAGACTTGGGGATCTTGATAACCAAGAGCTCCTTAGACCAGGAGCCTGGGAGTCAGCCGCCATCGTGGCTGTCCCTGGGGTAAGAAACCCTCCACCCCATCCCCTGCTCCAGAGTTCCTGGCCAGCCCCTTGCCCATAGATGTATCAGGGCTGACATTCGGCAGATACCTGCCATCTCTATCTGTTGTAAAATACTGAAATGCTTTCCTTGGTCTAACCTGGCCTCCAAGTGGCTCCACCCCCGCCCCCGGACCTAGCAATCAAAAGGCGGCAGTCACCCTTGAGGACTTTCTCCCTTGGTCATTACCCCTGCCATGCCAGCTTCTAAATATTCTGGATGCTGCCCCTGTGTCTATGTCCTTTGTTAGAGAAAGGAGTTACTGCCACCTGTGTAGATCTCTCTCCTCTGTCATACAGTGTGACATGACATGACACACAGCATGACAAGCCATGCTCAGACTCCCTTTTTGAGTCTTAGCATCAGTGGGGGTAGGAGGGGCCAAAGGGAAGCTGAGGCCTCACCAGCTCCTCCAGCTTGAAGATCAGAGAGAAGATCAAGATGAAGAGGACAGCTGAGGATTTGGTCATTGTGTACCTGGAAGCGGAAATTACCCATCATGCACTGCTGGAGCCTGGCACTCAAAACCCACGACCGAGAAAGGAGCCCAGAGCACACAGAAGTGGGCTGGAAAAGGAGTGAGTAGGCAGGACCCCTGACTTCCCTGCGGGCAACCGGCTCTGTTTAGGGCAGCAAGGCAACCTGGGGACAAAAGACTGAAAGAAGCCAGCCTGAGTTGTCTGGATTGATAAGTGACCTTTCATGGGAGCAAATCTCCAACTAAAAGACCTCTGATTATCACCAGGGAGAAAAGCTATAGATCTGACATTGAGCTCACCGAGTCCTATTATTTATCTACCCTCAGCAGAGACCAGGGTAAGGGAGGAAGGAGGAGAGGAGAGGAGAAAAAGAGAAGGCAGGGATTTTGCTCTCTGAAACAAAAAATCTGAGATAAGAAATAACTATTATGTGTGCCCCTCTCTGTGCCCAGACTAAGTTCTGGCACAGCTGTGTGCACTGCACACCAGTCAGTTTCTTTTCTCTGTTGCGCCGGCTGCTTTTCTCCCCCCTGCTAGGACTGCAATCATTCTATTTGAGTCCCCTGGCTGCCCCACGCCGCCGGGCAGGCGGGCACAGCATCCCTCTGCACTGGGCTTACGGAAGAGGCTGGCGACTTCCTGGAGAGCTGCTGGGTGCCAGAGAGGAGCTGACAGAACAAGGGCTGGTCCCAGAGAGAGGCAGAGTGGCTGGCCCAAAGGCCGGGTGCGCAGACAGCCAGCTGGACAGACAGAGAGAGCTTGAGCCTGCAGGGAGGTGGCAGGGTGTGGCCGGTACTCACAGCGAGACGGTGATGTACAGGAAGCTCCAGTTGGACAAGCCCACGTCAAGTGCCGTTGCCAGTGCTGTGGAGACAAGAGCATCCCCTAGGCAGTGTGAGCACTGGAAACACAGCTGTGCCGGTTGTTAGAACATGTCCATGAGGCACCTAAGTGCTCCCTCCTCCCTATCTCCCCCACTCTTTCTCTGGGGCCTCCTTTTCACCCAGCAACTACAAGGTTAACTCCTGGTCAAAAAGGGGGGATCTCTGCTCCAGCATTAGGGTTTGAGGCCATTCTGATCAGCTGAGGCCTGTGATGTTCTGCTCCTTGCTGAGGGGTATTGATCTGATCCTATCAGAGGGAGAAAACACAAGCTCCTCCATGCAGTCCCTAAGGCCCAGCCCTCTAGGGTCTGACTCCTGCCAGCCCTCTCAACTCTTTTCTTTCACTTCCTCTCACCAGCACCGAGCCCTCGATGTATTGAGACACTCTCAGTTCCCTTTCATACCTCCCCATGTGCCACACCTCTCCCTGGTACACATATGCCCTTCCTCTTCCCAGGACCAGCCAGTCCTGCCCATGCTTTAGGCTAGACAACACCTGCCCCACGCCTGGGTGACACTCCCCGCCTCTGTGCCCCTGTAGCACCTGCTACTTCCCCCGCTACAGCACCAGGGCAGCAGCCTTGCTTTGTTCACTGCTGTATATCTGGGTCGTAGTACTGGCTCATGACAGTTTTTGAAGGGTGAGGGAACTACAAGGCCACTGCTCCATTGGGGGCTGGTTGACTGGGTGTGGGGGGGTTGGGAAGACGGGGAAGACATAAAAGACATTAGTGCTGCCAGGGAGAGCAGGCAGGGCTGGCAAGGAGGAGGAGGAGCCTACGCTTAAGGCCATGAAGGCTTCCTTTTGTCCTTGGCAACGGTTCTCCCGGCAATCCCATGCCCCCACAACCAGGCATGTACCTGTGGGAGCTACTCTTCTGAGGTAGTCGGTCCAGCTCAGCACCACGCGGGCCCTGTGGCTGGAGCACTGAACCAGCGCCCTGGACAAGGCGGAGAACAGGAAGATCACAGCCAGGTGCAGCATGGTCATGAAGAGGGGGAAATGGAAGCTCTGTAGGGACCAGAAGCACACGGTGCCCAGGCACAGCTGAAAGAGCTGCCCACATCTGCTTCCTTCTGCCCCCTCACCTCTATCTGCTATGGCAGCGGTGCTATTTGGGGGTTTGTGAGTGCTACACAGTGTACGGGGAGGGGCGCGCTTTCAGGTGTCTCCATTACAATAATTTGGAATGACATTGCTAGTTCCAATTTTGGAGGTCCCAACAGAGTAGGGGGCAGACCTGGGGCTTGCTCCCAGGATGGTGTTGTCTCTGCCACTTCAACCTGCCTGCCTGGCTGCCTTCTCCAGGCCTCCTCCCACCCCACTTCCCTGGCTTAGCCTCTGGAATAAGAGTTAGCCAGTGCGGATTGATACGGCTGTGGCAATTATTAAGATATTGAAATTCTCTACGAGTTGGTAAATAGCTACAGCTGGCTTGAGCCTCCTATTTCTCCAGCCCATCCCTCATCCCCTCATCCCCACCTCCCACCTCCCCTGTCCCTGACTGATTTCCCCATGATCCAAACATTTAAAAGAAATGCCTGGCATGGCTGGTTTCCTTCTAGGGCCTTGTTCCACCACCAGGTATAGCTGGCTTCCTATTTGACTGGTTGAAGCCTGTGCCTTCCTGCTGTTAAATATTAGGGACCTCAGCCCTGGCTCCAGACACCTGCTTCCCAGCCCCCTGCACTGGCAAGGCCACCGGGTTACCTTTGTCAGCCATTTGTTGTAGAAGGTGATGCCAATAGAGAAGCAGTAGTAGAGAAGGACCAGCCCCAGAGTCAAGAGTGCCTTCCACACAAAGGCCACGTCGAAGGCCCACCTCCCCATCCGTGGAAGCTGCAGTACTTTAGCTTCCTGGGTCAGTGGGTGTAGGCGTCTCTCTTGAAGGCAGCTCCCAGGAGGAGCTGGTTGAGCTGGGCCACGACTTTCAACAGGAACATCTCCTGGTTAACGGAATTCTCTCTGACTCCATGACTCGGAATGGTCCACGGAGCCCCAGGCAGAGTCCTCACCTAAGAGGCTGGTGGCCCGAGTCAACCCTCTCCATGGTTAACTGGAGGCAGGGCTCACAGGTCCCAGGTCTGACGCTAGAAAAATGAAAAGGCAGTTCTGATGACTCCATGCAGAGATGATGCCTTCTGCAGCCAGAGGCCAGTGACAGCTGCTCAACTCTGGTGCCCTGCGGCCCGCCTCTTCTGCCCCATCTCAGCCCCCAGGGAGGGAAACAAAGGACAGACAGAGCATCAAGGAGCTGAGGGCTCCATGCCACAGCCACTCGTCCCCTCACACTGTTCTCCATAAACTGCCACCAAAGTGATCTTTAAAAACTATGTCTGATGTGACTGTGAAAACCCTGTGGATCCACTCCCTTTATCCAGTGTATGGATGGAGTAGAAAAATGGGGACAAAACCCAAATGAAAAATAGGGTGAGATGCGGGTGGTGGTGATTTGGGTGTTCTTTTTTTTATTTTTATTTTTTATTCTGATTCTGATTCTTTCTGGTGTAAGGAAAATGTTCAACAATAGATTGGGGTGATGAATGCACAACTATAAGATGGTACTGTGAACAGTTGATTGTACACCATGGATGATAGCATGGTATGTGAATATACCTCAATAAAACTGAATTAAACAAACAAACAAACAAACCCCTCCCCCCCTCAAAAAACCTATGTCTGATCACACGTGATCCCGGCTTAAAATCCTACCATGGCTTCCAGCACTCTTGTGATAAAGCCCAAGGCCCAGCCTGTGGCTACCAGGCCCTGGTCCAGCCCCTGCCAATCTCTCTAGCCTCAGTGCCAGTGGCTCTGTGCCCTGATCCCAATGGCCACCTTTCGGTTCCCCAAATACACAAGGCTCCTTCCTGCTGCCAGAAGGAACTGAAGGCTCTGCCCGCCCTTCATTCCTTTCTCAGTTAATTCTACTTATCTTCAGCTCAAACGTCTCTCCCTTGGGGTACCCCTTTGGCTTCCTGGAACACAAGCTGCTCTCACGGCTCCCCTAGTTTTCCTTCACAGGACTTGGGATAATATGAGCAATGTCTGTGTCCCCTGGGAGGCTGTGAGCTCCCGGAGGACCAGGGTACCACTGGTTGGCCACACTGCAAATTCTCCATAATGGTTTGATGACTCAATGCAAGAGGGCAAGCAAATCACGCTGATTTTCAGGGGAACGATCTGGTTTTTAAGGAGGTATAAATGAACCAAGAAGCCAATACCTACATTGACTTGGCCCTAACCGCTACTCTCGTAGAGGTGGCACCTGCCCTAGGATCTTGACAGACTAAGCCACTCCCTGCCTGCCATCAATGTGGTCAGAGAACACCCGCTGCTTCACCTGCCTGCCCCCCACCCCCAGCTCCTCCTTTGACTCCCTCCCATTCTGCTGGAATGTCACTCCTTCCTGAAGCCTTCCCAGAGCCATCTGATCAGGCAGGCATCCCCATCCCAACCCTTTCCGAAAGGAGTAACTACACTCTCCGGCACTCTGGAACATGTGCTATTATTTTCCCTCCCCCAAGACAACCTGTAGCAGGTGACATAAGACTCTGCCCCAAAGACCCCCTAGAGCAGTGGTTTTCCTCAGGGGAGCTTTGAAAACTTATGGTGGTGCTTTGTGGGGATGCTCCTGGCATTTATCGAGCAGAGATACAAACAGGGCAGTCCCAACTAACAAAAAACTGCTCTGCATCCAGCATGGCCTTGACATGCATGTGGGTGAAACACTGGCTTAGAGTTACCTGAACCTAGAACCTAAGTGTTTTCTATACAAACACAGAGCAGTTTTTGCATGGCTTTACTATAGACTAGAATTTCCAAGAATGTAACTTCCATGTACACTGAAGGGAGACTGAACTGTTTTTGTCAAAACTGTATCAACAGCTTCCATCGTGGAGAAACCACCCTGTCTATGGTAATGGCACTCACAGCAGCATCTGCCTGCACTTGGGGCTGCCACACTCCTGGTGGTGTCACATGTAGCTGAAAGCGTCTGATGGCTTCACAGGCACTCCTAGTACTGCTGTGCCTAAGAATTTACATATTGATACACATTTTACTTTATTATCAATTACTTTCCATTTATTTCTTATTATAGTTAAGGCATCGTTGGTTTTAAAAAAATTGTATGTAGGTAATTGTTGTTAACCATAAATTTCATTTCAGGATAATAAAGGGGGTTATTACAAAATATCTGTTATGAAAGGGGGCATTGTAGCCAGTGAGGTGTCTTATGTGACTTAGTGCAGTCCCATTGCTTTAAATGCCTTCTGTAAGGTGACCTCTCTCAAAGGTATATCCTGACCTCTGAGCTCCCCATAAACCTCGTAATATTCAATTCCTTACTGGTTTTCTTTGCTTGGTCTATCAGGCATCTCACACTCAGTATGTCGAACACTGAACTTCTGTTTTCACACCTACCCTGCATCTAAAACTGCTCCTCTTTCTACCTCCCACCTCAGCAAATGCCCCCACCATTTACCTAGTTATCCAGGCCAGAAGCCTTGTTCCAATTCTTAATTCCTCTTTCCCTCAGCCCATATGCAACTAACAAATACTAGTCAGCTCTATCTTCAAAGCATATCCCAAATATGATCACATCTCACGACCTCTATCACCATCCAAGCCCTCCTCCTTTCCCCCTAACTGTGCCTAGTCTCCTGGATGGTTCTCTCTGCTGCTTCTAGCAGCGCCCACACACCCCTGCTTCCACGTGGAGCTGAAGAGGAGCACATGGAAATCAAACCTAAGTCAAGCAGACCTTAAGGCTACACCCCTCTACACCAGGATTTCTCAACCTTGGCACTAGTGACAGTAGGTGAGCTAATTCTTTATTTTGGGGCTGTTCTGTGCATTGTGGGGTTTAGCAGCATCCCTGAGCTCTACCCACTAGATGCGGTAGCACTGTTCCCTTCAGTTATGACAACCCAAAATGTCTCCAAACACAGCCAAATGTCCCTGAGTGAGCCAAGCTGCTCCCCATTGAGAACTAGTGCTTACACCACAGCAAATCACAGGGCACGCTGGTCCTGAGAGAGCTTTCTTCCCAGCACTCTCCCCCTGTGGTTCCTACACAGGAAATGGCCTGGTTTCCAAGGTAGGTGAGTCTGTTCACCCTTCTACTGCTTTTGCTGTAATTCCTGCTTTACACCGCAATGCTTTTCCCTGCCACACACACACTCTTCTGCTTGCTCAAATCCTGTTCTTCCTTCAAAGATCTAGTCCAGGTTCCCCGCCTCCAGGAAAATTCCCTTGACTATCCTAGACCACAGGGAACACTGTCTTGAAATTTAGCAACACATTATCTTAGTATTCAGAAGATCACTCACCTACAAACACAAAACCAGGCCTCAGTGAGAAGGGGCCTTGGAAATCATCTAGCCACTTACTTAACATGCACTGATTAAGCACCCGTGTATGCTGAGTATGGGAGATACAGATACGAGACTGATAGGGACGCGGCCCTTATTTTATAAGGGAAACTAGGCTTAAAGGGGTAAATGCTCTTTTGTTAATCTCACTTGTCCAGAGAAGAAGCTCCATATTCTGTCTCACTTTCCTCAGGGAGCACTGGCTGGGAGCAGTACCCACAGCCAAGCAGAGCTAGTGCCAGGGGACAAATTGCTATACCCCCTTGCTCCACCTCAGACTCCTTATCTATAACATGTGCAGTGTAGTTCAGTGCTTGAAAGTGTGGACTTTGGAGTTAGAAAGATCTGAGCTCTGATTCTGGTGGCCTACTTATGACTGTTTGTAGCCCTGTTCCTTAACCTCCGGACCTCAGTTTCCTCAACATTAAAGGGGGATAAAACCATCTGCCTCCTGGGGCTCACACCATACGCTCCCTTACAGTGAAACTTCCCCAGGGCAGCCTGCACTGCTGTTCCACTCCCTCACCTCCTGCCCCCTCTTCCGTCTGTCCTCACTGCTGCACTGAATCACCATGCCCTCCTTCCCGTCACCCACTTCAAGGGCCAAGTACATAGGCACACATCAGCATCTTACAACTGGCTACTTCCTCCCGGAAACATCTTCTCCTGGATGCCACAACATCCCATTCTCCTGGTTTTTCTTCTGCTTTTCTGGACTTTTTC
This sequence comes from Choloepus didactylus, assembly GCF_015220235.1. Classification (NCBI taxonomy): domain Eukaryota; kingdom Metazoa; phylum Chordata; class Mammalia; order Pilosa; family Megalonychidae; genus Choloepus; species Choloepus didactylus. Next base: position 49,902,218 of record NC_051325.1, read on the forward strand.
TAAGTCTTCTTCATTGGCTCCTCCTCCTCAACCCAACTTGAGAAAACTGAGTACCAAGAACTAAATTCTTACATTAGCCTAACCAGTTCTGGGATCTCCAGACTAGTCCATCTAACTGACTATCTGGTAGCTCCTTTCAAGACACCTAAAACCTAAGATGCTCCAAACAGATTTCTTGATTCTTTCTGATGCCCCCAACCTATTCCAGTCATTCATTAAAGGCCAGCATAATACATTCTTGAGCACTCTTTCCCTCATTCCTCAAAGCCTCTCCTTCAGTTTCAATGTAATTCCTGACCCATCTACTATTTTTTACCTCTAAGCCCACTGTGCTGGTTTGGATATATTATGTCCCCCAGAAAAGCCACATTCTTTAATGCAATCTTGGGGGGATAGGCTGATTAGTCTGTTGATTAAGGTGGAACCTCTGACTGAATTATTTCCATGGAGGTATGGACCCTGCCTATTCAGGGTGGGTCTTAATTAGATCACTGGAGTCCTTTAAAGGGAACTCACACAGAGAGCAGAGAGGACAAAACACCCCAAGAGAAGCTGAGAGAGACATTTTGGAGACTGCTGTTGAAAGCTGACGCTTGGAGACTCTTGGAGATGCAGACAAAAGGATATTGGAGATGCTAAGCTAAGAGACGAAGCCCAGAGTTTGCCCTGGAGAAGCTAAGGGAGGATCTCCAGACACTTAGAAAAGCCCTGGGAGAAAGAAGCAAGGACACACAGGAGCTAAGAGAGAGGAGCTAAGACAGACACCCAGAGACATACTGGAGAAAGCCATTATGAAACACAACCTGGGAGCAAAGGACCAGCAGATGCCAGCCACATGCCTTCCTAGCTGACAGAGGTGTTCTGGACACCATTGGTCTTTCTTCAGTGAAGGTATCCTCTTGCTGATGCCTTAGTATGGACACTTTCATGGCCTCAGAACTGTAAATCTGCAACCTAATAAATCCCCTGTATAAAAGCCAATCCATTTCTGATATATTGCATTCTGGCAGCTTTAGCAAACTGGAACAGGTTTTAGTACCAGGAGTGGCGTGTTAATGGGTTTGCAAATACCAAACATATTGGAACAGCTTTTAAAATGGATATGGGGAAGATTCCAGAAGAACTGTGAGGAGCTTAACAGAAAAGGCCTAGATTGCTTTGAAGAGATTGTTGGTGGAAACATGGACTCTAAAGATACTTCTGATGAGGCCTTGTGCAGAAATGATGACTATGTTGTTGCAAACTGGAAAGAAGGCGATCCTTGTTTTAAAGTAGCAGAAAACTTGGCAAAATTGACTTCTGGTGTTGGATGGAAGGCAGAATTTGAAAGCAATGAGATGGGAATACTTAGCTGAAGGGATCTCCAAGCTAAATACGGAAAATGCAGCCTTGCTTCTCCTTGAAGCTTATAGTAAAATGTGAAAGGAAAGAGAAGCTGAAAACTGAACTCTTGGGTACAAAGAAACCAGAAACTGATGGTCTGGAAAACTCTGGGCTTCCAGAAAGTGAAACCCCAGAGGCTACAGAACCACGTGAGGATTTAATGAAACCCAGAACCAGCCAGCCATTTGAGTACAAGCCAGGACTGGAAATGGAGTTGTCCACAAAGGATTTGTGGAAAGTTCTATTGTCTGATGGTTTTGACCCCTATATGCTGCATGCTAAGCCAACAATTTTTTTGCGAGATCTGCATAAACAGATCTGGCCTAGGGACAGACTGAAGTAAAAATTTCTTCAGAGAAGGCAGAATTATGGAAGCCAAGAAATCTCGGGCAAGGACTGCAGAACAACCCATGCACGTCAAAAGGGTGAGTTTGCCCTGGAGGTAGAGGGTGGGCCTTCCACTTCGAAGGTCAGAAGAGTGCTGCCACCCCAGGCCTCAGAGAGGGTGGAGCACATTCCCCTGGGACTGGGGAAAGCCTGGCCACAACCCCACTGTTCGGAGAGGGGAGAGCCTTTGCCCTGGAGATGCAGGGTCTAGGTGGTGCCCTGAGCTTGAGGAGAGCAGGGCCAAGAAGGTGGTCTCCCCAAAGCATGGATATGTTGGAGTACTCACCCCAGCATTTGGAGAGAAAAGGGCTGCCGTGAAGGCCCTTGGAAAGGGTTGGACTCCTGCTCTCTCGAGTCCCAAGGATAAAAACGTCCTTTGATAAATGACTCCCAGACTTTGAAATCTAATGGAGTTTGCCCTGCAGTTTTCCGGAATTGTTTAGGTCCGGTGACCCCTATTTTCCTTCCAATTTCTCCCTATGGCAATGGGAACATTTATCCTATGACTGTTGTATACTGGAAGCAGATAACTTGTTTTGAGTATCACAGGTCCACAGTCAGAGGAGAATGTTGCCTTAGGACAAACCATGCCACTAACTGATTTTGAGACTTTACCAATATTGTGATGGAATGAATGTATTTTTGTATTTGGAAAGAACATGTCTTTTTTGGGGTTTAGGGGGTAGAATGTGCCGGTTTGGATATATTATGTCCCCCAGAAAAGCCACATTCCTTAATGTAATCTTGTGAGGATAGACTGATTAGTCTGTTGATTAGGGTGGAACCTCTGATTGAATTATGTCCATGGAGGTATGGACCCTGCCCATTCAGGGTGAGTCTTAAATTAGATCACTGGAGTCCTTTAAAGAGAGCTCACACAGAGAGCAGAGAGGACAAAATGCCTCAAGAGAAGCTAACAGAGACATTTTGAAGATGGCTGTTGAAAGCTGATGCTTGGAGACACTTGGACATGCAGACAGAAGGACATTGGAGATGCTAAGCTAAGAGATGAAGCCCAGTTTACCCTGGAGAAGCTAAGAGAGGACCCCTAGACACTTAGAAACGCCCTGGGAAAAGAAGCAAGGATATACAGGAGCCGAGAGAGAAGAGCTAAGACAGACACCCAGAGACATATTGGAGAAAGTCATTTTGAAACAACCTGGGGGCAAAGGACCAGCAGACACCAGCCATGTGCCTTCCCAGCTGACAGAGGTGTTCCAGACTCCACTGGCCTCTCTTCAGTGAAGGTATCCTTTTGTGGATGCCTTAGTATGGACACTTTCATGGCCTTAGAACTGTAAATTTGTAACCTAATAAATCCCCTTTATAAAAGCAAATCCACTTCTAGTATTTTGCATAACGGCAGCTCTAGCAAACCAGAACACCCACCACCAGAGTCCATGCCACAAATACCTTTCACCTACTGACTCCTTCCCCTTTACAGCCAGAACCCACAAAGCAGGTTGAGAGATGGCTTAGATAAAGAAAGCAGTACACAGCTGCACAGGCTAATCCCAACTCCTCACCAGTCTCACAAAGGCGGCCTCAGTGATCTGGCCTCTGCAACCTCATTCTCCTCCACTATCCCCCAGCATCCACCATACTGACCTCCTTGCTGGTTCTCAAACACATCAAGTCTGTTTCCTTTCTCTAGAACACTCTTTCACAGATCTCTGCTTGGCTGAATACTTCGTTGAGGTTTCAGCTCAAATTTCATTCCTCAACAACTCTCCCCCCACCAGGCAGGTCCGCCTCCTCGTCCCCGTGGCACTTGCTCACCATCTTACGTTTCCATGTTTGCATAGTATTTGCTGCTGCCCCCCTACCCCCACCCCGGGATGCGGCCTCTCTACGAGCAGGGTCGTCTATACGACTCTCGGCTGGGTGAGGGGCCCGGCACGTCGCAGGTTCTCAATTAATACTGGCTGAATCAGCGCGGGGCAGGGACCCGCAGGAAGGCGGTTGGAGACCCTTGCACCTGTCCCCTGCACAGACCGGAAGACTGAGGCCCTGAAAGGGGCAAGAGGGCAGGCCTGTTCCACGTCATCGTGTGCGAGGCCGCAGCGCCAGGGCAGGGACCCCGCTTCGCGGCCCCCGCCCTCCACGACCCGGGAGCGCGCAGGAAGGCCCACCGCGCGCCCACTCACCTCCGTATGTGACGCTCGCGGCCAGGATCCTCGCGCCGGAAGTGCGAGGCCGGACGCCGTCCCCCGCTGGGAGAGGCGACTTCCCCCGGAAGCCGCTGAGGGGCGGGGCGGAGCCGGCGTTAGGTTGCTGGGTGGTGTTCCGCGCGCTGGCGTCTGGCTGGGTGTTCTCGCCCATTTCCTTTCATCGCCGACACCTTCTGAGAAGCCCCTCTAGCTTGTATTGTAGTTATTTGTGTCTCTCCTGCTCTAGAGCAGGGGCTTTTTCCTGCAGTTCCCGTAAGCTGCACAGAGCGGGTATTCAAAAAAAAAGTTCACCTATTTACTTTTATTGAACAAATTAAGTATTTACCTTATATCCAGTCCAGTGCTGGGCAAAGCAGAACCCAAAGATAAATCTCTTATGGACTTTTTCTTCTGGGAGCTCAGGCCAGTTAGCAGTGATGTCGGGGGAGTTAAACTGGATAAGGCTTAGAAGATCCAGAAGTGTGGTAATTAACATTTATGAAGCATTTTCTGTGAGCCTGGAACTTTATAAGAATTATTCCAATTTCAATAGGTTGAGTAGGGGGAGAGCCTCCCAGACAGAGGAAATGGAAGATTGCTAAAGGATTCTAAATAATGAGAATGCTCCAGCGGGACTTGGAGCTTGTGTTGCTTGTAAGTGGCAAAAACCACGGTTGGAAAAGTTGCCTAAGGAGCTTGTACTTGACTCATCTTGCAGGATGGATTGAAAGGGGCAGAACTTGTGGGTAGGGTGACCATTCCAGGAGGACAGGGTTGCACATTGAGACCCAGTTTTGTATTTCTGCCCTTCTCCAGCCCCCTCTTGGACTTCCAGGCTCTAAAACTGACTCAAACACAGATCCTTGCAAGTGACTCAGCTGGGCTTCCCTGGTTCCTCTAACAGAAGGCAGTGCTGTATGCAAACCGCTGCTGCTGCTTCCAATATCACACAGGCATTAATTCGTTCAATACTTACCAAGCCCCTACAAGTACCTTCCATCTTTGCCCAAGGTCTTAGCGTCATTCATTCCTCAAGGCCTGTATTGTATGCATTTTCCTTGCCTATCAAGAGTTTATCCTCTCTCAGAGTAAAGAGAAAAGTATCTGTTTTCATCACTGCACTCATTCAACCTTCCCAACTACCAGCCAAACTTGAGGAGGCTTGGAGCAACAGATTAAACCCATCTGGGAGGCTGGGCATTAGCACAGGCAATACACAGGGTAAAGAATGTCTTCTTTTTAAGGCAGGTACAAGTACTTGAGCTGTTCTATGGCTGTGCCCCCAGCAGGGAGAAGAGGGAGAACATGTTCATGGGGTGTAGTCTGTCTTTTCCTGCTGTACCCAGCAGGCCTAGGCAGAAAACACTTTGTCCCATTGCAGCAATCTGTGAGCATCATTAACCAGGAGGTGTGTGTCTGTGTGTGTGTGGTAGGGTGAAAAGGGGTTGATGAGGAGGAAGGGGTTCTTGGAAGATGCTGGAGAGCTAGAACCTTCCAGTTTCCCAGACACACTGAAATGAAGGCTGGTCAAGGTGAAATCTCCATCCTTGGGCAGGGAGTAAGTGCAGAGAAACAGCTGGTAACAGGGACTAGTTTGTACATGAAAGAGTTATTTATTGAAAACATGGTCACTGGCAGGAAGCTCCCAGTTGCTCTCAGGTTACAATCTGGGCTCACAACTGGAAGTGGTACTTTTTTTTTTCATTTTGCCCCCAGTGTTATTTTCCCCCAAACATTCCATCCTAGGATAGGTAGATCTTATATAAATATATGTACACATATGTATAAGTATGGCCTACAGTAAAGAAAATATATAGTACACTCTTCATTGGATAGTACCTACCATGCCAGGCTACCAACACTGAATGCCACCATGTTACCGTATGTCCAAGGAGAGACGCTGTGCACGTGGTTTACAAGTGCTGCAGCACCAGGGAAGCCCATTGGCACAACTGTGGCCTCAATTGGCCCCAGCCAGCTCCCTGAAATCATGGCCAATGGCAGAAACCACCAAACTGGGAAGGGGAGGAAGGAAAGGCAAACTTCCCTGGGGTCTGGGAGGCCAATGGAAAGCAAACTGGAGGGGTATGGCAGTTCAGGTTAGATGGGAGATTTCTGCCTAAGGAAGAAAAGATATAAACTTGGGGAAATAGGGGATGGAACCTAGTGACCTCAGTACAGTCTAGGCCCAGGTTTCACCTGGGTTTTTCTTGCAGAGTTCCTTGAGAGTAAGAGGGTGGGACTTAGCCTGTAGGCCTTCACTTGCTAGGATGAGAGAACTTGTAGGCAGAAACTTCCATCTGTCCTGATAACTGCATGGGCAAGAGATCTGGTGGCTCCAGAGATCAGAGATGTTCGAGCCGAACCTCAGAAGCAGCAGCATCTTGGCACTGTGTGAGGCTGGAGTGAGTCCTCGTGAAGAAGAGGCCCAACGCATCTACTGAGCAAAGGCCAAGGCCTCTACTTAGATCTGAGAAACAGGCATGGACCACCCACAGGCAGACACTCCAAGGCGCTCTACACGCCCAGCACATCTGTCCTCTGCAGACAGCCTTTCCTGGCCAGCTCTTGCTCACATGGAGTCCAGCAGACCAGAGAGCAAGCTCTCGAAGAAAAAGTGAGTGGCTGTTGTTAAATACAGCTCAAGAAGCAGTTTCTTGGGCCAGAAGGCAAGGGCATCTGTTGTTCATTCGTCATGGCCCAATCCCAGGCTTTGCAGTGATGGGGAGGTCAGATCACCCTGCCTTCATGACTCTTAGTGGACAGGGACCAAAAGAAAGCTCTGGGTGGTAAGAGGACAGTTTGAGGAATGGCTGGCATTTCCTGGCCACCATGGGCAGCCACTACAGATTCTGTACAAGCAAAAGACAAGGCACCAGACTGTAAGTGTTTCTACTGGGCCACAAATCCCTATCTGGGCACTGTCGCCTCTGGCTCCAGGCTCAGCCATAGTGATAGACAAAGTCATAGCTGCTAGGCTCCTTGGGGACTGGTGGTGGGGCTTCAGGAATCTGGATGTTTTCCAGGTCCAGGAGCCGCAGCTTCATCTCCATGCTCAGCAGGGTGTCCAGGTCACTCTTGGTCAGCTCACTAGACATGTCCTTCCCCATAAGGGCACTGAGGCCGTCAATCCAGATGCAGTACTGTGGGGAGCAAGGTGAAAAACGTCAGATGATGGCTCCTGATCAGCTGGAGATCCTGCCCAGGTCCCTTCTCTGATGGGACTCAAAACGACAGTTTCTTTTGGCACTATTCAGTATAGCCAAACTGATTTTATACAAACCTGATACATGAAAGTCTGGAATAATAGCAAACATAAATTGGGAGATAATCATTCATTTTCTGCAAAGATCTTCTGGCTATTATGAGGGGAAGTGTATTAAAATTCCTTAAGATAAAATGAAATAGGATTTTTAAGAAATGCAATTAATGAATCCAGCAAAATTAGCCCTGAGTACTAGGGCACCAACTACCTGAAGTTGCCCCCCAAATTAGTAGTGGTGGTGGAGGAAATATAAACTGAAAAAAAAGGTCCCAAACAGGAAGCACCATAGGATCTTGATTTCAAAACAGGAAAAAAAAACACTCAAAAAGTGTTTAAAAATCAATACTAGAGAAATTGAACTCCAGGGTCTCAAGACAAGAGAACTCCTCTCAGCCCATCCCTCCAACTCCTCTTGTTCGCGCTCCTGCTGTTTTCCTTTGTCCAGGCCTTTGCTCTCCTGTCTCCCCACCTGACTGTCCTTCACTTCTTCACAATAAAAGTCCACTGGCAGCTGAGGCCCAGCCCCCTCTTCCAGAAGCCCCACCTCCAGTTCCCACTGATGTCCCTTAGAGCTCACCAGGCATGAACAGTGTCAACCACAGTTACTCATAGAGTCTTCCGGTGCTGCAGTTGAAACTGACAGCCCCTTGTCAGGAGGACCAGATCCATCTGGCTTCAAAGTCCATGCCAGATCCACTACAACATGGGACTAGGAGCCCTGAGTGGGGAGGATCTGTTAAGTATACTTGGGCAGGTAGCCAGAGAAAAAAATGAAAAGAGGAGAATTTTCCTAGTCCCATTCAAATAGGTTAGCCCCAGTAGACCTTATCTTTCTAATGACAGCCTTACAGCCACTGCTGAAGAGTGACCTGGAGAGCCCAGCTCAGGGTGAAAGGCCCACAGCATGGCAGATCCTCAGCATCAGACAGCTATCAGAACGAGCTGTGGCCATCTGCCTTTAGGGAACACTCCTGTTCTGCGTACTCCTCTCCTCCAACTGAAGAGCTGTGGGGAGGGCTCTGTTGCCCAAGGCAGTGCCACACTGCTCACCTCATACTTATTAGGCGCAATGAAGTTTAAGGTTTCATCAGGATCATACAGGATGGAAAAAGCCAGTTCCAACACCTCCTGAAGGAGAAAAGGTTTCGGTTACTCTGGAGCAATGGAATGGCTGGACTCTGCACACCAAGATCTTGGCCAAAGAACTCATCAAATGTCTTGATTCAGGTGAGGAGTCAGCAAGGCCCCTAGGCATGCACACAGCCTGGTTGGAGATGAGGCCCAGTGTAATCAACCTTAAAGTACCCACTCCCCACCCAAGTCACGCTTAAGATGTGTAACTTTTTAAATTGAAGAGAAGTTATTTTTCAACCTTCAGAACCCTCTGAATGTCATGGTCCATGACTGTATGTTACCTGAAAAGTTATATATTTTATTACCAAGATGATGGACTTCCTATTTTTATCATGCTGTAAACGGCATAGGAAAGTCTTGAAAGTTTATAAAACAATAATAAAAACAAATTGTGGCTGAAGATAGGACAATTTGAGCATCAGTAAAATGACTGGATTGAAGCAAATATAATTTGCTTAAATTCATAAGTTCATGATACCAAAAAACAAAAGACAAAAGACTCACACACAAAGTTGACTGCTGTTGGACAAGACCAGGGAACTAACTCATTATTTTCAAAATAGGCACATAAAGAAGAGTGAAGCATTTATCCTACCTAACTCATCATTTTCAAAATAGGCACATAAAGAAGAACCAAGCATTTATCCTGCCTTTCTTATACAAACTGCTCCGCTGGAAAACCAATGGTAGATGAGGGCAAGTTTCTCCTTATAGTTAGTTCGGCTAATAAATGAAAATGACTGAATTAGAATATCACCGTTTTGCAAACCTTAATTCACTAATGAAATGAGGCATTGAGCATCAACAGCCTGCTAACACACACAGAGACAACCAGACATCATGTGCTTCTTGACGGATGAACACAGCACCATCTATGAAGTAGTCTTGCCTAAGTAAGTCAAACCTGAACCAGATCAAGCCTCCAGATCATACTACCAGTTTACAGATCTGGAACAGAGGAGCAAGCTGAACTATATCATGGAGATACAATCAGCAAATTTAAGTCTCTGGGAAACTACCAAACAGGCAAACTGGTTTCCTCAACTAATAAACTGCAAAGAAAAAAATAAAAAAAGATAGAGGAAGAACTTGTAAATTAAGAAACAAAAGACATTATCCACTAGTCACAATGTGTGGACCTGATCTGGATTCTGATTTATCAAATAAAATGGTTATATGGGTTTGTGTGAATATATACATACACATATATACCCAGATATATCTTTGTGTGCATTATAAATATATATACAAATAAACATTTACATATTTTATAGAGAGAAATTATGAAGCTTATAAGATAATTGGACATTAAAACATCGATGGACTATTTGATGATTTAAATAACTACTTATTTCTTTTTAGGTGTGTTAACAGTATTGCGGTTATGTTAAAAGAGTTTCTATATTTTAGAGATATATACTAAATATTTACGGATGAGATAATCTGATATTTGGGATTTACTTCATAATAATAAAGGAGGAGGGCAAGTGCATGGGACAGAATTTGCCATGGTTGTTGAGTCTGGGTGATAAGTATATGGGGGTTCTATGTATTTTTGTATATGTTCAAAATTCTTCTTAATGAAAAGTTCAAGAATAATTTAAAGGGGGGGGGAGGTGAGGAAGAGAAAGCGTGCATCTAAAAACACCTGCTACCAACAGTCCTCTCTAGGTAACACTGTGCCAGCAACTCAAACTCAAGAGTGCCTCATCACTCACCTTGTTCTGTTTCAGAGCACTTTTCTCTTTCATGTGAGGACAATCTTTCCCAGTGACAATGGCCTTAATGTCTGCAACAGGAACTGAAAAATGACGGGAATTAGTCTCTGGAAGCTTTATGCTGCAGGTTGGTCCTTGCTTAGGAAAGGAAGCCCCAGCCCCAGCCCCCAAACTCGGGGAGGGTAGTGGGGCAGGGTGGCCTGGTACTGGGCCCTCCTCCTTGGTCACTTCCCACAGACCATGGAATGGTAGGACTGCATAAAAGTTAACTGGGGTTGCTTCAAGACTTCTGGATTTGTCTCCCCACGGAATGGGGTCTTGGACACTCAACTCACTTCCACTCGACAATAGTGAGGATGACAAGACCACAATAGCAAATGGCAGCAGAGCAGCTGACAGTTATGCCTACTACATACCCACACTGTTCCAAGTGCTTTACATACATTACTCATTCAGCTGTCATCTGAGGAAAGTGTGGTTATTATTCCCACTTCATAGGAGAGAAAACCAAGGCAGAGGGGAGAATTAACTTGCATAGAGGAGAATCATCAGCCAATTAGGGCAAAGCCAGGATAGGAATCCAGGCAGTCTGGTTTTCAGACCTTATGGTCTTAGCCCTTGCCTTTCAGTTTAATCTTGTATCACCCTTTAAAATCTATAAACCACATTCACATCTGTGGTCTCATGTAATTTTCCAAACGACCCCATGAGGAGAAGCCAGGTGGAGACTCTCTGCAGATGAGGAAACAGGTCCAGAGAAATAACCTGCCCATGATCATATCCTCAGTTTGAAACAGAGCCAGGTCTAGAACTCAGGTCTCCCAACTAGTCCAGGTACCATGACACACCAACAGAGAAATGAACCTACTTTTCTCCTGCAGTGATTCGAATGTCACCTCCCCTTGAGGGTTGTCGTCCAAGTCACCATAATGCAGAACCTTGTGGTTCAGTGCCAAGCGGCAGTACCAGAAACGTTCTGTAATACAAGGGAAAACAAAGCAGGTAAAGGAGGACAGTTCTTTGAAGGGCCTGGGCATATGAAGAGCAAAAGGATGACTTGTTCCCTGCAGGGTCTGTCCAGGCAGGCTCCCTTACAGTAACAGTGACTCTTGTCAGTAAATACCAGCCCGTTGGCCCAGGTCTTCCTCTCACCTTGCCTTCGGCGATTCCCAATCTTTCGGAAGCTACTGCCCTCACAGAGTCGATTTAGGCGCTGCTGCTTGATCAGCTCGAGGATCTCGGGCTGGATCTTCTCCCTCAGTTCCCTGGGTGGGGGGAAAAGGGGGTAATGGGACAGGTACTGGAGTAAGGAGGTCACAGGGACAGCAGAGCTCCTGAATGAAAACAGAGCTGGCAGCCACTTCTCCTGGACCAAACCCCTCCAGGATGGCACTTACACAATTGGCGGGGACTGGAAGTCATCCTGACTCATCCTCTCGGACTGGCGTAGCCGCAGAATCTCAGAGTAGCTCAGGCTACGCAGTTTGCTCTTGAACTGATCCAAAGAGTTTGGTTTGGAGGGCAAAGCACGCGTAATCTGCTCTCGGACCACTTGCATAACCTTAGAGGAAAGGAAGAAGGCAGCTGATAACTAGACAGACTGAGCCTGTGGCACCAAAGCTCTTGAGCGTAGCAGGCACTACCAGTATCTGTTGAGCAAATAAGAGTACTTACTCCTGCGGCAGTCTTAGATGGTTAAGTCAAATGTCAAATGCTTTATTTCTCAAATATTTCAATTCAAGGTTTTTGGAGCCAAAGAGAAAAGGGTTCAGATTTTGACTCTGGTCCTTAATCTGTTCCTTGAGCAAGCAACTCAACATCCTCAGGCTTCCATTACTCATCTTTAAAGTGGGAGGAACTAAAACCCATTTTCTGCTATATGCTGCCGTAAGGAGTATGAAATGCAGTAGAGAAGGCAAACACAGTGCTTGGCACACTGTAGTGTGTTCAATAAGTGTGTTAGTTTTCCTGAAACAACAACTGCTAAAGGGAAAAACACTGCATGTGCAGTATGATCTCATCAATGAAGGAAAAAGTTATAAGAAAAAAAGACTAGAGGGAAACACATAAAAATGTTAATGGTCATTGCTGGGGCTATAATGATAGATAACCTTCTTTTCTTTAACATTTCAAATGTTTTTATGATGAGATGATCAACTTCAAAACCCTTGACTCCTGGATGATTAGGTTTTGAAGGCCTAGTGCAGTGCCTTAGCAGAGTGGCACTCAGCCAGCCTGGACGGATAAATGTCAACAGTGAACACTTATACTGTGTGAATCAGGACAACCCACCCTACTGCCTTAACATTTCCAGTTCGCACAGCTACAACAACAGCACCTGCATACAACGAGTGCTCAAGAAATCACAGCCATTATTGTTATGCACATTCTCCTGTCCCCTAAGGAGGACAGGAGGGGCAGGTACTGGCTCCACTGGACAACTGAGGGCCCGCAGCACTAAGAAGGAGACACCTGCTCAAGGTTACAGAAAAAGTCACAACCAGCTGGGACTGAGGTTCTCAATGCCTTAGTCTTGTGACTTGGCACTGCAGACTAAGCTGGTTTTCCAGACAGATTGCCCGGCTATGAGAGACTGACACAGATCCTCAGAGAAGATCTGCGAGGCTGACCTTGTTGAAGTCCTCTGCTGTTGCCCGCATCTCCTTCCAGGTCTTGTTCAACAGCTGGATGCAGATTCCAAAGAGCTCTTCAAATGCTCGATCGTGAGTAAAGAACATTGGATGGTAGTCGTTGCGACCTTCATTTGCTGTGGAAGAAAAGAAATAGGGCAAGGGTGAAATCCCTGTCCACAGAGACTGGAGCCTTACATTCAGAATCTGGATCCTCTGCTACAAAGCACCAAGCTAAAACCAGACCAAGGATCACAGCTAGTGAGCAATAATAAGTGGGCCCTCCTCTACTTCCTTGCCTTCTCCTCTGGATACTTTTTCTTGGTCTGGCTCTATACAGTTACACACTCAGCTAGTCCTTACACAAGGGAGTAAGAGGATGGTGGTGTATATTTTGAACAACTCAAATTACCAGCTCCAACAAAGCAACAGTTATGATTTCCATAAACAAGGATGGGATGGGTGATTAGCTCACACAATGATAAAAAACATAAGGTTGTCCATTCACTGACATTGGTTTATAATCTCAAGTCTCACCAGGCTCTTGACTATAAGGAATGGCCAATGGAGGAGAGGGAGCTGCACAGACTTACGTAGTTCCCCAACCTGCAGGATCTCACAGAGCATTTTAGTGAGCTCAATGGCACTGCGGCCAAAGGGGCATTCATGTTTGTCTTCTCGGCTGCTATTCTCCAAGACAATCTGGGGGGGTGGAAAGGAGGGGAGGATTAGGGAGGTGAGGAGGATAGGCAAGGGCTGGGGTGCCAGGACTGAGCAAGCCAGCCCCCCTGCATTTACCCGGATATAGGTGTCCTGATGGACTTTGGCCAAGTACAGCATATTGTCCAAGGCTAGCATTCCAGGAGGAGTCTGGGTAAAGTCCATTGCGGGGTTGATATGGTTCTGGAGAATAAAGAAACCCAATTTGAGTCTCAGTAGTCTCCCTGTGAGCAGCTGTCACACAAGGGGCAACTCTTATTGCCCCCTCTTCTCTATGCCACTAGCACTCTGTCCTTAGATTTCCAGTCTAGCTCTTTTTACTTCCACTGTAGCTCTTTTTGCACACCCAGCCTTATTAATAGACAGTGAGCTCCTCAAGCCCAGACTATGGCTGACTCATTCTTCATCCCAGGCCCCTAGCATGCTGCCTAGCAAACTGAATATTTAATTGAATTAACCCCATTCTCAAGCTGCACAGGTTTCATATCACAGAATATTCACACTAGATCTTTAAAGAACTTAACTGCTTTGGTGAGAAGACAAGTTCCCTCTCTGCCTATCTTGGCTGACCTGCTGGGCCCTTCTACAAATGGATTTGTTTCACAAGGCCAATTATTGTACATAAACTTGCCAACTTGCACTGCAAAAGCAAACCCAGCAGTCAAGGCCCTTTCAGTGTCTTACTGTCATTTACTCTAGGGTTACCTTTAGAAGGAGAAGTTCTCATGGATCTATCTGGATAGTCCCTTTGACTTCCTTGTCCGGAGAAGGTCTGCCCAAGTCTGCTCTTTAGGGTACTTACAGTAAATCCCAGCATTTTGTAGTCCTTGGTGTACATGGCTTTGCGTTTTTCGGTTCCACTTCCGGTGACATTGCTGGGGTCAGACTCTGCATCAAATGCAATCCTCCTCAGTTCAAATATAATGTCTCTTTGAGCCTAAGGGGTGAAACAGATAGTCAACAGGTCACTCAGCTAACCAAGGGAAGCAAGGAAAAGGAACAGTGGGTTAGGTTTTTCTGGACAGAACTCTGACCCCAGTGAATCTCTGAGGGGACACCACCTCTACCACAACAGGACAGAATGTACTTGGCCCACAAAGAGTCACTCAGCAGGAGATCATGGTGGGGCCCAGAACCAGATTTTCCAGAGCAGACACAAACCTCTTCTGCAGAGAAACACCAAGCATAGAGCATGGCATCTGGCAGGTGTTCAACACATGCTTCTGAATAAACTAAGGGTGGAATGCACCACATTCCAGAAAAAGAGCAATTTAAGCCAGGAAAGCTCTGCTTCACCCAGCAGCTACCTGGTCATTGGGGTCCATCTTGGTCATCATCCTTTCTTCTAGAAGGTTAAAGGTCAGGACTTGCAGGACATATAGCTGATGGGCCATCTCAGTTTTGATTGGGCGATTCCCTCGGATCACATGCTGGAAAAGCAAAGGCAGAGAGCAGAGGGTTGAACTGATTATGTCTTTGAAGAGCCATACCCACACTAGTGAAAAGTATGTTGGGCAGAGAACAGAGGTTTCTACCCACACATGGGGACTTCATGTTCTAGGAAGGGGCTGGAGCATGAATTGGCTTGACTGAGGCAGAGATGATTTACTGCAGACCCAGAGGGCGCCACCCATACCCTGCATTCTCCTGGGGCGGGAGAGGGGAATGAAGGACAGAGGTCACACCTACCAGGCCAAAGCCGGGAAGGCTACTATGTTAAAATTATGATATGGGAGATAAGCAACTGAACCTTACTCCAATCAGATATCTTATTGGATTTCTAAATCTAAGACAATACACAGTGTGCATGGAGGGTAATTCACTTGCAGAATTGAACAGAACTATTTTTTGTTTATCCTTAACAACAAAAAAAATATTTTGATGACTGCATCATGCAAAGAGGCTTCAGAAAATATTATTTTCTTTAAATAATGTTAACACATTTGCACTAAGGGGGACCATCCAACTCTCCAACTCTCCCACACTGCCTCCTCTCCCTTTTTCTCCAGCACTTGTCCATCTCCCTCTCCCCTCCCATCACTCTGTGTGTGTCCCCCTTCTATGTCCCTCTGACCATCCTCCTCTCAGTTCATCACCTCCTCCTTTAATTCCTCTGATGTCACCCCACACCCCCATATTTATGGTCCCAATTTCTCGTAGGCTCTATCTTTCTGTTTCTCTCTCACTTGCTGACTCCACTATCCCTCCTGACTGATCTTGCCTCTCACTATCCTGTCTTCTCTTCCACCACATCCAGTTCTTTCTACCTTGCTCCCTTGTATTGCTCACTCCCTGTTTGTCTTACCCATCATCTCGGATCCTGTCATTCTTAGTCCTTCCCATCCAAATGAGACTCTTGTCCTATTTCTCACATGCAGCACCTTTGTGTCCCTCATGTTCTCTTACTCAGTCTAGCTCTATATCTCTGGTAGTTGCTAGCCATATGTGGCTATTTGCATTCAAATCAGTTAAAATTAAATAAAGTTAAAGATTCAGTTCCTCA
Source organism: Choloepus didactylus (assembly GCF_015220235.1). Taxonomy (NCBI): domain Eukaryota; kingdom Metazoa; phylum Chordata; class Mammalia; order Pilosa; family Megalonychidae; genus Choloepus; species Choloepus didactylus. The sequence goes on from NC_051325.1 coordinate 49,918,108, forward strand.
GATGCACAAGCTATCTCTTAGGTACTCAACAGCCACATGTAGCCAGTGGTTACTATAATGGATAGTGTAGATATGGAATATTTCCATTATTTTAGAAAGTTCTTCTGGACAGCATTGCTCTAGAGTTCTCTAACTCTAGATCAATATCTTTTTAGAGCTCACTAACATAACATCAGCTCTGTCTAGAGCTTGCTTTAGTATAGTTCAATGTCTTTAGAACTGCATTGTCCAATACAGTAGCCAATAGTCACTTGAAATGTGGCTAGTCCAAATTGAGAAGCCCTATTAGAGTAAAATACACACTGGATCTTGAAGCCTTACTGTTAAAAAAACAAACAAACTATAAAATATCTCAATTTTTATATTGATTACATGTTGAAAGGATAATATTTTGGATACATTGGGTTAAATAAAATATATTATTGAAATTATACATATTTAATTATATAATAAAATATATAATTTAATTACATATTTAATTATATAATAAAACATAATGTAATTACATATTTAATTATATAATAAAATTATATTTTTATTCCTTTTTACTTTTTAAATATTGCTACTAGAACATTTAAAACTATATATGTGACTCCCATGATATTTCTTCTGGACAGTGCTGTGCTAGACCTCTTTCCCCCACTGTGTGGCTCCAGAGTGCTCTCCCTTTCTATTTCTTTCTTTCTCTAGATGCGTGCTGCCCAGTATAGTAGCCTCAAGTCATTAAATTTCAAATGAAATTAAATAAAATTAAAATTTCAGTTCTGAAATCACACTAGCTACATTTCAAGTGCTCAAAAGCCACAGGTGGCTACTGGCTACCAGTCTGGACAGCACTTCCATAACTGCAGAAAGTTCTCCTGGACAGAAAGTTGTCTCTTCAGAGGGCTTTATCTCTGCTCCATGCCTCCGCCGCCTGGATCCTCCACTGTTCCCAGCCCCTCCAGCTCCCCCTCTGTCTTGCGCATGCCCTCCCTGTCTCTGAAGCTGTCTCTGCTTAGCTCACGCTCAGTGTTCTCTCAGCCTCCCCAAGCTGCCTTTCTCCTCCCCTGCTCTGGGTTCCTTCTTCTTCTCTTAGTTTCCCTGACCTCTTTGCCCTTTCTCGTTTTCACTGACCAGTCTTTCTCCCAGCTTGTTTCCCCTCCCACTGCTACTTCTTTCCCTGCTCCAGGTCTCTTCTTTGCCTCACTGAGTCTTTTCCTTTCTCTGCTGCTCCCTCTCTCTGCTCTTCCCCCTTTTTAGCCCCATTCCTTCCTCCTCACCTTTCTCCATAATTCATGTAACAGCTTTGAAGAGAGGTTAATGTGATACCAGTTTTCATTTACTTTAATCCCCCTTTCTCAAACTCACTGACATCATGGCAAGAAAATAATTAATTACTCTAGCCATCAATGGCTTACGGAAGTACATTCCAGTCTGATGAGTTATAGTTTCAGAAGTTTTACCTTTAGTCTTACTTGACTAGGAAATAATGTCCATAGTCAGCCAAAAGTCTCAAGGTCTAAGCTATGTGTCTTGACTTAACTATATCCCTGGATTTAAGTGGGTATGCATTAAACTATTTCTTGGCAGAACGTTTAAGTTCTGAGTCCTAACACTGAATTGTCTTCTATAGCACAATCTTTGCCTGTTCATGAAGCTTTGTCCAAAAATGAGCTACATGTCTAACTTCATTAAGGTAAATAATAAGTCTCCAACTTAATTAAATTTCTCTCCAAAGCGTACTTTCACCCCCACACATGCAGGAGATGGCATCCAGGACAGCTACTCAGGAGTGTAGACAGCAAGGCGTGGGAACCTGTGCACTCTCTGTCACTTGCAAGCAGAGGGCTCTAGCATTTGCTCGGGGCCTCTCTACCATGTCGGTGACTGAGCAATGTCTGGGGAAGCAGCCAGCAGGGAGGATCTGGTCCTACAATGTGTAGTATGACAGGCTCTGCTTGCTTTGAGCAGCTGATTGTGTGACTTCACAAGTGCTCAGAGCTTACTTCTTGAATCCTATTCACAGTGAAATCCTGTTCACAGTGAAAGCTGCCGACACAAGTGGAACGATGAGTGAAATGCTCACTGAATGCCAGGCACCCTCCTGGGCACTGGGATATATCAGCTAATTTAGCCCAAGAGCAAAGATTGGTAAATGGCAGAGCGGGGGCTGGGTGACCCCAAAGCCCATGTTCAGAATTACTAATCTTACAAATTTGACTCCTGATTTCTCATTTTATTCCCGTCACTGTGGTCTCTCAGTTATCCCTTTTGACAACTGACAAAATTGCTTCCTTTTAATCCTGAGCCTAGCTCTGCTCCTCAGCTCCCTTCCCTGAGCCAAGCCTTCCCCCATATCACCATTATGGAAACAGAGAATCAGACCTCTTCCCAGATCTACCACCATTAACTTCAACTCTACTTTCCTCATATACACCTCAGGAAACACCTAGATCATTCAGTGTAATCTTCATAAAATGCAAATCTACTTATTTTGAGATTCTGAATAAATCCCCTTAATTGCCCTTGGGTACAGGACTAAGGTCCTACCTGATCTGGTCTTTGCTACCTCTCCAGCCTGATGGCAACTTTGCTGCTTGCTCCACCTTCTATCCAATCACACGTTCCTTCTGGGGTCTAGCCACCCCAAGCTTCTTGTAATTCCCCAGCAAGCCCTGCAGTTGTATGCCTTCCTGGATTTGAGGATGTTGTTCCTTCTGGCTGCAATTCCCTTTCTTCCTGGTCAACCTACTTATCCCCAAGGCTAACATGAAGACATTCCTCTACAGGCTTCCTGAAACCGTATCCTTCAAGGCAAGACTGCCTGCTCCTTTTCTGTACTCTCCCATACCATGAATCTCTGTGGAACCACTGACCACACACTACAATCATTCATCTTTCCTACTGGACCAATTCTTTGAGAGCAAACGCAGTCTTATTCATCTCTATCAGTGCCCAACACAATTGCGATTTACGACAAGTGTTAAGTGAATGAATTACTTTCCTCTTTTGTGCCTATTATAACATATTCCCTCTGAATAAAACTTTTGGAGTTGCTGGGCAACAAATAGTATACCAGATCTTAACACCTCCCTAGAGGGTCTACAATTCCTGGTGAGATGGTCTTCTAGACACAATTCTGCTTACAGGGGGTTATGAAAAATACTTTCCAGCTTAAGATGTGCTTAGTACCTATTGGTAAATCCCCTGTGTGGCCTCCCCCACTCAATAGTAATTTCAATAAAATACAATACCTATAATAATAATTACTATAAAAAATAACAAGACAACAATAGTAACAAAATACGGTGTGTTCCAGAAACTTACATTCAGGATTATGGACCGAAGGTGCTTCTGTGCAAATGCATTAGCCATATCCTATTGAGGAAAAGAAGTAACTATAAGGCAAGGTGGCAGGCGCAAACCTCTTACTATTATCAAGAGGAAAGTGATGTCATAGCCTGTGAGCTTTTGCTCTTTCTCATGTTTTTTTCCTTTCAAAGGTGGATAAATGGATATCTACCGACAAACAAGCCTATTTTGTATTCTGAAAGAGTCCCTCACATTTTTTCCTAAGGACAAATAACTCAAATAAGGTTTCCCTTCCCAGTGGCATAATCCACTGTGTCATCTTCAAAGAGGGACAGGACTGATTTGGGAGGAGACACTTGGGTTACAGGATGCCAGGTGATGGACACTACACACAGAGCACAGAGCAGCATGATGGTTCCCAAACAGACACCCGCTGCCAAGGCTGGACATGACTCTCAGGAAGCACTGATTCCACATCGCCCTACTCTCCCTTTGCCCCCATCCACACACAGCCCTGGACTGGCAGGCAGAGCTAGGGCACAGCCACGCTGAAACCGTAAGTAGTCCATGATTCACTTCTGACTGGGTTAGAGTCAGAAGTCAGGGTGTTTTTGGGTAATATGTATCCTTCAATTATACTTGGTTCAGATTTTGATAGTAATGCTTTAGTTATTTAGCATACCCAGGAAATTAAGTATCCAGCATAAGTGAGTCTTCCAGGGAGTTAAGCTTTAAGGGTTTTCTCAGAATTCAATATTTTGACCATTTTTATGCAAATTTTAAAAAGATACATACATTTCTTTATTTCTAAGAACCTATGATTACAATGTAATCATTGCCAAGTACTTGGCTTCATCAAAAAGAACACCAGTTATCATTCTGTGTTGTGACACTGTAATACCGTGAGAAGCTATTGAAACGTGAAGAAGGTATTTTCCCCTAAACAAAAAGGTCCCAGATTACTATGCTTTTAATTTTTCTGACAGCTTTTCATAATACTTCTGTGTCCTTCCAATGTCAACCATCATGTCTTACTAATGTTAATTAGTGTGACTTCACTTTCTAAGCTGCTGCCTAAATTTAATTAATTTTATAGATAATTCTAAATCAATGGGCCTGAGGGAACTGGAGTAAAATCTATGGAGTAAAATCTGTGAGCACTGTCATTTTTCTCAGAGCTGAAAGGCCTTTCTCTTTCACTTCTATTTTTCTAGCCTATTCCAAATGGTTGCCAGGAACATTAAGTTTTACTTTGCATTCCCTGAGCATAAACTGGCTGGCAGAGGAGGAAGGTGGCCTAGAAACTTCTTTGGTAGCTATAGAGGCGAGCTTGAGATTAAATCTTGCTGTAGTCAACTCACCAAGTGGATAACCTACAGTGGTCCCCAGCTCTAATATAAAAGCCTTAGACCAAAAGCTTCTCTGTGGTACCAGGGGAAAACCCTCATCCTCTTTTATATCCTCATAAAGCTGACCTCCCTAAAACTCCCTCTAACCAAGAAATGAGCATCCAAACTCTCTTTTGTCAATTGTTTAAACCTTTTCAAATTCCTGCAGTCTAGTAGGACCAAAAGGGCATGCATTCACCTTGATGCTTTTGCTATAGCAAACTGGAAGGCTATGCATCTAGATGAAAGTCACAGGCTCTTTATGAATCCGATCTTCCCTGGCTGAACCAGAGTCTGTGGCTGAACCACAGACTTATGTAAAGGCAAGTTACAAACGAAACGTGGGGCCACATTCCCTGGGGCAAGCATCTCCTTAATCGTTTATGTGACCCTAACCTGCAGAACTTCCTAAATGCTCTGACAAATGAGATTTACAGCACTCAACCTTCCCTGTGTCTTGGCGTTCCCTCAACTTCTAGATCAGATCCAGAGATTTTTGCCCAGCTTTGACCTCCCCACCTGGAAGAGCGCTGGCCCTTTCCACATAGCAGTGTTACTTACAGTGACAGGCAGGTCTAGAGGATTAAGGTGCTTGTCCTGCTGGCAGAAAGCAAAAGCACAGAGAGAAGCAGACGGAAGAATGAGCTTTCAGCTTACATTCAAACAAGGACCAGGTAGGAAGAGATTAACAGAGAAAAACCATCCAAGAAAGACAAGGACAGACAGAACCACAGATACTCCTGGTCCACCCACTAGAATTTACCAAGAGCTTGGTACATGAAGCCACATGGATGTCAACTTATTGAGCCCATGATATTAACAGAGAATTAGTAAGTCTTATTTTTGTACACCACTTGGGCTTTATCAGTGAAATCTAGAATGCTAGCACTGGATGAGCCCCTAAAGATCATTTCGTTTGGCCCTTTTATTTCACAGAAAGAGAAAGTGAATCCCAGAGAGGCTGAAGTACTTACCCAGCCAGTGACAGGAAAAGTATTTAACCTCAGGCCCCTCCACTCAGGTCAGTGCTTGTCCAACTGCCCAGCTGATTCCTAGTTCCCTCATTTGTAAAATATTGCTCTTGTTTTACCCTGTGACAACCTTGTAAGGTAAACATAGCAGATAATGTCGTTCCCATATTTTAGGTGAGGAAACTGAGGTTCAGAGAAACAGAGCTATCTGCATACATCACATAGCTAATTAATAGGGGAAAAGATGAGAACCCTGATCAGAGCACTTTTACACATAAAACTTAGTGCTAAATCCTTCCACTCTCACTTCCTCATATAAGGGTCTCATTGGTTTTGAACCTCTTGGTCTTGACAGTGAGGCCCAGAGGCTTTCTTCTCTCTTCTTGATCCTGTAACCCGGGGGTTGGCCAACTATAGCCAAATTAAGCTGAGTGCCTGTTTTTGTGAATAAGGTTTTATTGGAAGACAGCCACTCCCATTTGTTTATGTATTGTCTGTGGCTGCTTTTGGCTACAACGGCAGGGTTGAGTAATTCCACAAGGACCCAAAGGCCCACAAAGCCTATTTCCTAACTGGCCCTTTAGAGAAAAAGTTTGTGGGCACCTGTCCAATCCTAAGACCCAGCTGATTTCCCCCCACAGTTCTTCCCCTGGGTCTTCCTTAGCAAAGCCACTCTGTGGGGCCAACCACAGAGGGATACTAGGGGGGAATTTGGGAAAATGGCTGGATTTCAGCACTCAGAAGAGCAAAGGGAAGGGATGGGTATGATGAGGAGTCTCTTAGTAAAGCTCAGATGAAAATGCTTGAAAAGGCAGCCACAGACCTGTCGTTTGTCCTCAGGAGCCTTCAGAAAAAGTGCGTTAATCAGTGCAATGGCGTAGGTCTGAATCTCCTGGTTGGAACTGTGGCAATGGAGAGAGAAGGCAGAGGGAGATCAGAAGACTGAACAGCAAGATGATGTTTAGAGATGGTTTTAAAAATCACTCACAGATTGTAATCAAATAGCAGTCTGGGGCTGTTTCAAAAGCCTAAAAAGTGGGCACATTCATTGACCCAGAAATTCTGCTAATGGGAAATTATCCTAAAAAAGTAATCAGAGAGGTGTACAAGATTTATTGAAGAAGCATTTCACTAAAGCACAATTAAAAAAGGAAAAATCTGCAAATAAATCCAAATGTTCCTGTTAGTGACTCTGTTTATGAATCTTAAGTAGTCATTAAAAGGTATGTCTTAGGCTAACAGTTCTTAACCTGGGATTCAGGGATGAGCTTAGAGGGTCTGGGAACCACAGAAATGGTGCAGAAATGTTTCTGTGTAGTCAGATGTCTACAGGTTTTTTTTTTTCTAAGGAAGTGAAAACATGTGTATAGCTGCTGCTGGATTTTCAAAGGAGGCTGGGATGCAAAAAAGATTTGGAACTACCCTTTTAGAAGAATGTTTGACAAAGGGATTGTTCAGGATATATTAAGTAAAAAAACCAAGGTACACATAGAATATATAATAAGATTTCAATTTTGTTAAAAATATGCTTTGAAAAAAGACTGGAGCAATATTCAATTTAATGCTAACAGTGGCTACATCTGAAGGTGTAATAATGAACAATTAGTTTACTTTCTGTGCTTTTCTGTATTTTGAAACTCATTGATTATGAATTTATCTCACTTCAAAAAATTACTGTGGTATCATATATACAACATAACATTTCCCATTGTAACCACTTTCAAGTATAATTCAATGGTGCTAATTACATTCACAATGCTGTACTACCATCACCACCATCCATTATCTTACTTAATTTTAAACAAACAAAATACCCCCAGCCATTCTCTGGAATCTTAAAAACCTGAAGGCAGAAACCCAATATAACCGTGGCACTTGACGAGATGTGTTTGCTGACCATGCAGTGGGTACATTCTGGGCTCTCTTCATAAAGGGGCCTGATGGGCTTCCTGGTCAGGCAGGGGTGCCCTGGCATCTAATGGATGGTATAGTGTATCCCTCAGCCCAGACAGCAGAGGACATACTGTCCTGTGACAGCTGTGGGCTGAAAGTATGTACTGACTGACCCTAAGAAATGCCATGCTCTTCTATCATGCTAAGGGAGGCAACTGGGGCCATTCCCAATTCAGAGACAAGCAAACAGAGTGGTAGGTCTGAGGTCACATGAAAATTAGAGCTCTCTACCCTAGAGTTTACAATGTCCTCAACTCAATCAACTTTTCTGGATCTTCAGTATAAAAGCTGTTGCTGGAGAACTCCTTAATAGTAACAGGCAGAAATCTGAGCTGCAAATAAAAGGTGTTTTTTAACTTGGACTGGTGGAAAGAACAGGTTGGAAGCACAGCTGAGTGAAGACAGGGTCACTGTAAACTCCAAAATCTGGAGTTCTTCTCCTGGAACTCTGCTTTACTTCCAGGGTTCTGGTAATGTCCAATTAGCTACTGGTGAGAGAAGGGAAGAACTCACCAGTGTTGCAGCCTTGTTTGGGGAAGTCCAGTCTCCCTTAAATTGTACAGACTGGCTGAAAGTGTAGCAAAAAGAATGGAGAGAAGAAAAATGGTACTCCAAAGGGTTCAACTGTCGGTTTTGTTTATTACACAGTAAAATGTTTTAGGATGTGATATACTTCTTAAAAAACAAAACAAAAGCAAAAGTCCCCTGAATTTATTGAATACCTATCTTGTTCTGGCCATTTCGTGGGCCCTTTTTATCTCCTTTGATGCTCCCAAGTCTATAGATAAGGAAAATAAGGCGAGAAGAGATTAAGCAAGGTAATTTGCTGAAGGCAGAGAACTAAGTATGCAGCTGAGCCTGGATGTGGATTTGAATTCATGTCATTGATCTTGGGCCCTATGTGATACTTCTTGGTACTCTCCACAGCAGATCATCAGTTCAGTAAGCGTTCATTGAATAAACACCAATTAAGCTTCTACTGAAATTAGGGCACGGGATATAAACATGAATGGTCCTTATCCTCAGGAAGCTCAAAGTTTAAAATGGGATAATGAAAATTGTCTTTTATATAAATATTATTATAATAGGTATAGATAGAGACTATTGGGCCCATATAGACAGAAGTATCTAATTCTGCCTTGTACCAGGATGGTATGGGAAGGTTGCGAAAAATTTCACTTTTTCCTATGGGCCAAGGAAAGTTAGCAGAGGATTTTAAGCAGGAGCATGACATGATCAGGTCAGACTTCTGGAAAGAATTCTGGCAGTAGTGTGGAAGAAGTGATAAATGAATGAACAAGTAGTCCGGAATATAAAAAATGCAGAGGTGGGACCAGAAAAGAAACAAAATAAGAGGAGAGGAGCGAAGAGACAAGTGAAGGGACATGGTGCAGGTTCTCTTACTCACACCTGGAGGTGTGAGATAAGCTGTCCCACGGTGATTTCCTCTGCTATCTTCTGGTACAGACTCTGGCTGTTCAAGACCATGCTCTCCAGGATGGCCAGGGACCTCTGAAGGATCGACACATCCACCATGGGCTGGCTCACGTACCCTGCAATCTAAACCCAGAGGAAAAATCAGCTGGGGAGCTCAGGGCCCAAGAGAGCTGGATGGCTTAGGAGTCTGAAGCTAGTCCTTGAATGTTCTCTTCTCTTAGGTGTGATGCCTACATTTGGGTAGTTTTCACCAGGTGGATAGTGAGACCTGGTTTATGGTTAACCTGCCAAAATGCCAGACTCCTTAGGCACGGATAACTCAATCTCAGATTACAGTAACCAGTCCACGAGCTTCCTCAAAATCTAGGAGCTTAATCTTTTTTCAAAATAAGGATTCAGGTATGGAAAGGCTGAGTGTAGATGGCAGAGGATCTTACTGACATTGGGATTTCATTTTAACTACATGTACTCTATTCTCCTGACTTTTTCCCTATATACAATGTATCATTAACAGCCTCCGAGAGGTGAAAAGGACACTGAAGTCTTTAATCCCACTTCCAAATCCCCAATATAATATCCCTGACACATGGTGAGTTCGCTTTTGCCAAATGCCCAACACCCTAGTTCCAAATGTCCCAACCCAACAAAAGGCCAAACTCTAGGTCATTTATTAGATGTATTATTCATTGCTTTTTAGTTCAGTTTTCTGAATTGACATGGCCTCTTCTTGTAGAAGAATAGTTGGCAAAACTAGTAGTACCTTTAACCCCTTCCCCACCCACGGAGTTTAATCTGACAATCCAAACAGCCTACTTTGTGGCTTTGTAAACAGGAGGCAGATGTGAAAATAGGTGGCAAATGAAATAAACATTCTTTACCACAGAGAAGAAAGCTCAGGAAGCAGGTCAGAAGACTTAAGGACAGTACCGGTTGACTGGTTTTATTCTTAGTCTTATTAGCAATCCAATTCTACTTTGACCTTAATTCAGTTCTGAGAGCCTAGTTCTATCTTCCCAGTGAAGGCCTTGGGAGAATAACAAATGTAAATCTTTCAGGAACCACAGGAAGACAAGAGGCTGAGGATGAAAAATCTGGTCTCTAGGAATTTACAGACAACTTACCACCATGGCTGTATAAAACCCAGAGAACTGGCAACTGAGGGAGGAGAAAAAAGCAGAATGTTGGAGGCCTCACCTGCTTAATAAAGGTGATTGAAACCATGTCCCAGGAGACAATGCCATGGTCCATGAGCTCTAAGAAGGCAGTCAGGGTGAATGCCAGCATCTCACTGTAGCTGAGACATGTGGAAAATACACACAAAATAATACAAAGATTCAGAACCAGGAACCCAGGTAGAAAGGCAACTACAAAAGCGACAGGCTTAAAGGTAAGCACCCTATGGAACATGAGTCAGTGGGACTGTGAATAAAGGCCTGTGTGTGAAGCCAGACAGGTGTGGAACAATTTTGCCCAGGTATCTATCATTGGAAAGAAAAAGGATGCTTGGTGATTAGGCTTTTCTTTTCAATATTACCTCATCTTGGGGAAAGAGAATCACTTTCTCTATTTCCCAAGACCAAAATAGATATCAGATCTTTGTCAAACCCAACAATTGTTAGGGGTAACTTAGGGAGCTTATGCCCCATATAAACCTGTAGGCTGAGAGGCAACAGAATGCAGAAGAGTACAAAGTTTGGACATGAGTTTAAGTCCTAGTCAATCATTTACTAACCATGCAAATTTTACCTTTTCAAACTTCGCTTTCTTCCTCTGTAAAATTCCTCTGTAATCTCAGCATTAACCTAACCTCACAGGGTGTGGTAAGGGCAAGATGACAATGTAAGGGCATCAGGTAAGGATTAAATGTTTTCTCTCCTTTGTCTCTCCACCTTATACATATAATCCTTTATCCATCTGTATATTGCTCTATAATTAACCAATCATATTCCCATTCACAAAGCATGTTCAAATAACTTTCTCATTGGGATACTCCTCACAGTATCTCAAGGTAAGTATTTACATCCCCATTTAAGAGGAGGAAACTAGGGCCAGTTCAATCCTGCATTTTTGGGAGACTGCAGAAATCCTGTGTCAGTGCTGATGGCAGCCTAGGGCTGCAGGACTTCAGCATAGCTTGAGGAGCCAAGACTTAAAACAAATACCCAAGATTAGTTGCTCAGTTTAGCTGAAAATTTTAATCGCTGATCTATTGACTGAAAAGATTTCTGACTCACTTTCTGCCAGCTTAGGTTCCACAGGCTTAGATGAGAATCTAAGACATCTGTTTATTCATTGCTGATCACAACGAGGCATAGCTTTGTGTTCATCTTAACACTTTGGAGAACTATAAAAATGTTCCTGTTCTATTGCAAAGTTCTGGATTTCCTCCTCTGTTGTGAAAACATGTGGCAATGAAATGGGCAATGGCTAGGGGATAACCAACTGTAAACACAAAGGAAGGCCCATGCATGTGAGTAAGTGCATGTGAATGGGGCAAAAAGGTGACTAGAGGAAGGCAGGGGAATGGTTAAGAACTGACACAGCTGTTCTGAAAGATTATGGACAGTCTGCTCACTAACCCCCATCCGGCCAAGCATTTTCCATGAATTAACATGGTCTGACCTCTCTCTTCCCTGACTTCTTTAGCACCTATATTTACTGCTCAGTTGGCACCTGTTCATGTACTGTTCTGTACTGTTACCTAATCTGTGAGCACTTGCATTGCTTCCCAACCAGACTACAAGATTTTGGACTACAGGAGTGAATTATATCTCTCCATGTGGATCCCAATGATTGGCACACTGCTCTGTTTCTAGGTATTCAATAAATGCCTTTTTTGACTTGATGGAAAGTGAGAACAGGATGTCCTGCGGAGTGTGAAAGCTCCCAGAACAAGCCTGTACACTGGACACTCACTGGGACAAGAGCTTGGTTCCACTCTCCACCAGCCGCGTCAGCACAACGATGCCGTCCATGTTGATGAACTCAGTAGCGAAGGTCACATCAGCAGAGAGCTTGGCCAGCTCCTTCATGGCATCCAGCCGGGTCTCCATGTTGGATGACTGGGTCCTTTCCATTAGCTGGCGTGCAGCCCGGGACTATGAGACCAGGGACAAGATACATGCCATCTGCTCCTGAGACAGGTTCCTACTCTGCAGAGAGCTCATAGGACCTTCTGTGGTCATCTAAGCCTGGGGCAGAACTAGTTTTTCATACTGCTTAGGAGTTGTTTAACAAATGTTTATTAAATCAATCAGGGAATTACTAGTGTGCCAAGACCAATGGTGACTAACTGTAGCTATTTGTATCCTTTCTCTACCACTCTGATCTATGGATTTAAAAAAGAAACTCCTACCAAGGGAATAGAAGAGAGATCTAGGACACTGATGATAGTTCCACTAATCAATGGTAAGTCACAGAGTAACAGGTATTTGTTCAATACAGGACAGTCAACCAAGCAGAGTGCAGACAACCACCTGTCAAATATGCTACAAAAGGGATTCTTGCATTGGGTGGAGAATTTAATCAGATAACTTGCGAGGTCCCTTTCAATCCTAAAATGTGTTAAGCCTAACAATTTTTTTTTTTTTTTTAAACTTTCTCTCAAAGACCATATCAACTTCCTCAAGGTGAAAGTTCTAGGAAAACTTTAAGAATATCAAGGAGCCCGAAGCAGTCAATTTTAAGAGCTTTTTGAAAACATTGAGTGGTTACAGCAAAACCTCCTCCTACCACATGAACTATTCCAAGATGTTGGCCTCCTTTCTTCAAGTTATAGCTAAAATACCTCCTCTAATGTCCATTGATCTTTCCTTTTGCTGAGCTTATTAACTTTATAGTTAGTACTTCACAACTTACTGTTTCATCATTCTCCATTTTTGTGTGTGTTAATTTACTATCCTCAGCTAGAGTGGAGGAGCCTCAAGAGCAAAAACATTCCCTTAGTCTTTATTCTTCCCCACATTGCTAAGCATGTGACTGGAGCCCAGCTCCTGTTGCTGGCCAAGAAGTCAAGGCCTGCTCATCCCTCTCCTCTTTGCCTTTCCTCTTCTGCTAGTGTAAAGAAGGCCCTTAACAGCACACTGCTCTCAATGGTACAGAAATCCTCCAATATCTCTAATCCAGAGAAAACATGCAGCATAAGAAAAGGTCACAGGATAGAACAATTTGAAGAGCATTGGGCTGCGTCACACTTAGAAACTTCTAACCCCATATATCGATTTTCCACCTGAGGCAGTATTTCTGGGTTGCTGCCTCCCTTTCCAGGGAGAGTCGTACTTCTGGGAAAGTCAACTACTCTGTGCAAGAGGTCTGCAAAATGCTTTGGCACTTCCATAAAAGCGAGTGACTTCCAGGCTGTTATACTAAATTAGCAGCACTTAGGAGAAAAAAATGAATTCTGCAAGAATATGATTCCCGGGGATGAATGTGGACCCAGCATCGTGGGACTGAGAGTATCTTCTTGACCAAAAGGGGGATGCAAAATGAGACAAAATAGTTTCAGTGGCTGAGAGATTCCAAATGGAGTCGAGAGGTCACTCTAGTGGACATTCTTATGCACTATATAGATAACACCTCTTAAGTTTTAATGTATTGGAATAGCTAGAAGTAAATATCTGAAACTACCAAACTCCAACCCAGCAGTCTGGACTCCTGAAGACAATTATATAATAATGTAGATTACAAGGGGTGACAGTGTGATTGTGAAGACCTTGTGGATCACACCCCCTTTACCTAGTGTATGGATGAGTAGAAAAATGGGGATTAAAACTAAAGGACAAATGGGGTGGGATGGGGGATGATTTGGGTGTTCTTTTTTTCACTTTTATTTTTATTCTTGTTCTGGTTCTTTCTGATGTAAGGAAAATGTTCAGAGATAGATTGTGGTGATGAACGCATAACTATCTTATCATACTGTGGACAGTGGATTGTATACCATGGATGATTGTATGGTATGCGAATGTATTTCAATAAAACTGAATTTAATAAAAAAAACAAAAAAAAACAAACAAAAAAAACAAATATCTTCCTTTAAATTGGATATTTTTCCAAAGCCTCTAATGCCTATGTCATATTGCTGTGTTAATTCCATTTTTATCTACAGTGTTACATTATAGTAAGACTGATAAATTGTATCATTAAAAAATTTGACCTAGAAAAAAAAAAATGAATTCTGCAAGATGAGAAGAGTTCAGGAGAAGAGACGGAGGCAGTGCAGGACAGGAAGAATCTTGGCCCCGGTCAAGCAGACTGTCCTTTAGCTGTCTGACAAGTGGCAAGTTATTTAACCTCTCTAAGCCTCAGTTTCCTCGTCTGCAAAATGGGGGTGTAAAGAGTACCTACAACATTGAATGTTTATAAGGAGTAAATGATATAATGTATGCAAAGTAGTTAATAAAATACAGATGTTCAGAAGCCCTTTAATCCATATTCTGGCCTAGGAAAGCCTATATTCAGGTTTTCTGGAGAAAACCCCATAACTGCAGAGTGGGTACCACTATAAATTCACAGTATCAGTGGGCACCTTGGTCATGGAACAAGGCAGGCAGTTCTCATTCCACTCTCCTCCACGGCTATTCTAAATGTTCACTACTGCTTAGAGCTTCACTTCCCCTCCCCTGAGATGAACTTGTCTCTCTACTTGCTGAAAAAACAAGTGCCACCATGCGATTAATTTTCTGGCAGCCCTTCTACAAAGTAACGAAAGCTGCACCAAATCTTGATCTTCTTCCTCAGGGGTTGAGCAGTCAGGAGGAATCCCTCCACCTGGGCTTTGGGTCCCTCCAGTCTTGAGCCAGTACAGTCCTGTTCTATTCACCACCCCTTTCTTTCCTACACTTTCAACGTTCCTGCTTTACTGGCTCCCTTATACTACTGTAAACAGACTCATGTTGCTTCCACCTTAACATATTTTGAAGGATACCTAAAGAACAGAAGTTACCAACTGGAAGGTAGGAGGAGGTGGGAAACTGGGAAGATGGGGGAGAGGTATGGGAGGGAGACCTTTCATTTTATCTTTGATTTTTTCAACATATTAATGTTTTACCTATTTTTAAAAAAAGCACATCTTTGCAACTCCACACCCCCCTCGGGTTATCACCTTCCCTATCTTCTTCCTTTTATAACCGAGCTTCTTGACACAATGCTAAGTTCAAGGTTCTCGCTTTTTCACCTTTCTTTTATTCAACCCACTACAATCTGGCTTCCACCCAACTACCCCACCAAACTCCTTCCTGAAGATCAGCAGTGATCTCCTGACCTCCAAGGTTGACAGCTTTTCTGTCTCGGTCTCCTCACCTTTCTATCCTGAAGCTCTCCCTGCCCTCTGCTCCTGGTTTTCTTTCCACCCTTCTGGTTGCTTCCTTAGTCACCTTTAAGGGCTGCTCTTGTAGAAATCAGGGAGTCACTGTGCACTCTTCCCTTTCCTTACACATCTGGTGATGAATATCACCCTATTCATCAAGTTTACCTTCTAAATATTTTTCACATCCTTCCTCTTTTCACCTCCATTGCCATTTGCCTTCATTTGGCTGTTAACATTCTTCATTAGCCTCTTAAGTGGTCTTCCTACTGCCAACCTTTCTTCTTCTAGCCCATCTTCCACATTCACTGAAGTGATCTAAAACATAAATCTAAACATAATGCATCTTTCTGCTGAAAATCCTTCAATGCCCCCCATGTTTCCTTCAGGATAAAGTTCAAACCCATGAGCAGGCCATCCAGGATCTGCTCAGAATACTTTTCATTTTCTTCTTTCTCCAGTTCATTCTTGCTTATCCTTCAGCATCTGGGCTGAGCATTCCCTTTTCCGGGAAGGCTTCCTGGAGACCCCCAGCCAAGTTAAGTGGTACCTTTACTGAGTTCCCGCAGCACCCTAAGCAACTTTCTCTCAATGTCCTTGGAAGAGGCAATGCATTGTATTCGTTTGCTTACTCTTCTCTAGGCTGTGAGTAAAGACTGACTTTTTGATCTCCATAGTTCTAGTTTCAAGAACAAAGTCTGATCCATGGCAGGTGTTCAAGTTTGTTAAATGAATGAACTCTTTTTTTTTTTTTTTTTTTGGTATATATGAAAATAAAATGAAGAACTCTTAAGGAAGGTGGACTACCTACCGGGGAAATAGCCAGCTGTAAGATTGTCCCATTCTTGATGTCACTGCGAGTCTGGGTAGCAAAGAGAAAAAAGAATAACATAAAACATGAAAATTGTGCAACCAAGTTGAAGCAATAAGAACTTTTTGTCATTCTTAAAGTAGCTAAAACTCTTTGGTCAAGCCGTTTTCTCCTGTTTTTCCTTGGCAAAGAGCTTCTAAAGTCCTCTTCATGTGCCCTTGGCTCCCAGAAAGTAAAAGCCAAGTTTTTTTCCAGTTAGTACAGGAGAACAAAGGATAGCACTTCCCAATCTGCCCAGGGAACAGCTCTTTACCCAATAAGTGGATGCTAGGTAAGATAAATAGGGTGGTTCATTTCAAAGCAAGGCCTGTATTGTACTTGCTTCTCTCTGTACCAACCTGTTCAGTGATGTAGAGCTGGGGACCATCTGCATAACGGAGGGTGTAATACTCTGGGTTTGGCAGTGACCACCTAAAAAAGAGGAAAACAGTATATCCCATTTGGCCATTCCTCTGGGCCTGTTCAGAAGCTGAAAATAAATATTTTTCAATAGAATTGTTCAGGGGGTTGGGTGGCCTGTTTGGAGTACAGGGAGAAAAAACCTAGAGCTTTAGGTTGAAATGTTGAAAAAATAACTTTTTCAGCTTTTTGTAAAGAATAGCACCACAAAAGGAGGTATGTAAATTATGGTCTTAGATACTACCAGGACTTCAAATAAGGCATTCCCAGACCTAAAGTGAAAAACAAAGATTTACAGGAGGTCTTAGGGACATCCTCATCAACTATACTTCATTCCTACAGCCATGACCCATGGAAATCCCATACCGGGGACTGGACTAACTGAAAATCCCTTGGCAGAATTCCTTTTGAGGTCTGGTAGTGCCCCTTTAATCTTCAGGTGTGCAATTAAGTAGCTGCCATACTCCAAAACAAGGGAAATTTCAACCTACCCATCACAAACTTCCTTGATGATGGATGCCAAGGGCCGTTTCTGAAAGAAAGAGAAATTCTTCACCAACAAACACATCCCACTCATGCCAAGATTCTGACAAGAGGGGCTGCCAAGCATGAACTTGGGGCCTGAGAATGGACTTCTCTGGTACCTTTTGTTGAAGAGGAAGCCTTTCCCAAGCCATGCAGACTGACGTTCCGTAGGAGGGACAGGCCCAAAGCTCAGCTTCCCTGTCACTAGTTCTTACTCTTGATGCCAGTCGTTCCCATCCACAGGGACATCCTCTGCCATTACTCCCCAGATCCCTCCCTTGACATCACTGCTTCTCATTTCAGGAGCTTACCTGGTCGATCTCAAGGAGCTGAGCATTAGCACCTGGCCACTCAATGGCCACTTTGACGATGTCTGATGGTGGTGGCATCGCTCCCAATGGACCCTACTTCACCAAGACACAAACAAAGACAGAGCCGCCTGTGGAGAAAAAATCACAAAGAAAGAAAAAGTCAGAGTTTGCCTCCGTTTTGGAGAATGTGAAGATCTTCCCAACATGACATAGAACTCCTTGGTTCGAACTTTCCTCAATCGCACCACAGCCTCTCCTTGGACTTTTGTCTCTTTAGATTAAGTCAGCAAGTAGAAATGGGACAAACCCATCTATCAGCTGCAGATCAGCCAGTAGCAGAGCTGCCACTGTGACATTTCAATTTAAGGAACTATATATTTCTGTCTTGGGACCTTAAGAGGGGTGAAACATAGGCTCTAAGACAGTGAAGAACAGACACAGCCTTTTCTTGGTTGAGTGGGTAGCTGAAGGAGCCAGTGTAGTTGTTCGGCATCATCCTAGGAAGATCCCAGTGTCAGCAGGGCCTAGCCACATGTTCTCTTGCCTCCTCCTACTCACTGCTGCCACTCCTCCTCCCTCAAAGGACAAAATCCTCTGTGTGGGATGATGCAGAGTTCAGAAAATGGGGAAGAGAACTGGGACAGGAAATGCTATTTTAGTCCCTATTGCCAAAGGCAAGGACTGTTGAGGGCTTAAGTGTAGGGAGGTGAGATACCCTTACACAAAAGCCCCTCTGTAAGAGCAGGAGTGCAAGACTTTGGAAGTACCTCCAATCCCCTCCCCTACTTGTCTCCAAAATAAAGGAAAAGAAATCATTTTGAGCAAGTCTGGAAGTTGGGCCCATGTGATCGGTATCCTAGGCAACTCTGCTAGCTTAGTGGTATTTCAAGCAGTAGCTAAAGCATTCTCTCTCTGAGGACTGATAAAGAGAAGTCACTCAACTGATAGATTATTTCAATGTATATTTACACTTGTTGCCTATAGGTCCAGGAAGGGTCTTTCTCAACGAAAAAGACCTTTCTCTTGCATCCTTCAGGTTTAATCACTCTCCCTAGCAATAATTCATGACTCACTAATGGAGACCACCTGCCTCTCCTGGCATATCCAGCATAGCTGTTGCTAAGCTGTCATTCATGCATGCTATCAACTTTTCAGCCCAAACACAGATATCAGTTCTCAGGGCGTGGTAAGTAAATCTCCCTTCCCCTATAAACCCAAGAGCTTCAGAAAGAGGGAAGCAATCAACATTTCCTGATCAGAGTGGGCTGCTTCAGAAAACAACTGCCAATATACCAGCATTTCCACAAGATGACAGTGTAAAAGTGACGGGTTTCACAGTGCTCTCACTCATTTTGTTGAATCTTCACGCAGCCTTATCGAGTAGGCAGAACAGACCACAAAACTGAAACTCAGAATTTGGTTAAGCTGCCCAAGTTCACTCAACTAGTAAGTAGTAAAAGCTGACTTTGGGCTGTGCCCATCCTCAATCCCAATGTCCTTAATTTCTGTTCGTAGTAGCTAAATCAAGCCTAAAGGGATCGACGTGAGCTGGCCTGATGGCCCTTAAAGCTTCCACAACTTCCTTAGCCCCAAGGAATTATCTGTAATTTTTATGTGCCTATACACACAACGAAACTGAAAAGAAACTGGCCCTAAGGAGGCAGTTCTCATTCCAAGGGTGGTACTTACCATGAATCACTGTATGCCCAGGGCAAATCACTTAACCTCAAAGGAATCCTTACCCTTATTAGCATATCTGCAGGAATCAGGAAGCATGACTATATAGATAATTTTTTTTTAAAGTGAAATATAATTTACATACAATAAAATGCACAGAGTGTGTGTATGTGTATATAAATCCATCTCTGTAACCACCACTCAAAACAAAATCTTGAACATTTTCATCACCCCCCAAAACTCCCTTGTACCTTTTTCCAGTCCATCCCCTACTCTCCAGCCCTCCAAGGAGCATCTATTTTCTGGCTTTTTGTGCTTCATACAAATGGAATCATACCGTGGGGTTTCTTTTTGCTCACCATAAAAAGATCAATTTATTTTTAGATCATTTGTTTTTTAGTTTAGCTGCTGTTTCTTTTTTAAATAAATAGGCAGTGTATATACAACAGAAAGAGCATTGGGCTGGGATGATTTTCGTGCTGAAGGAAGCTTAGGGGCCTAATCGTACTTCTGTCATGAAGTGCCTAGGTGATCCTGTATATGCCCCTTCTACCAAGTCTCAGTTTTCTCTACTGTAAAATGGGAATGTTGAACTAAGGAGACTTCCAAGTCTAAAAGTCCATGATTCTAAACCAGAACTTAAATCTAAATAAGGACTGCCCGTTTCAAAGTCCTCACCAAAAAAATCTGCACCCTTATTTTCATGGGGCTACTATGAAACAAAGTCTTGGGAACTCCTTTCTGGATTCTATTTTGGGAGATAAACCAAAGTTCATCATTTTATAGTTATACTTTATATTGACCATAAATGGCATTTCCTAGGCTGACTGTCTCTTTATCAAATTTAGCCTTGAAGGACTGAAGGTTGTTTCCAAAAATCTGTATTTTAAAGCATGCAGATTTGCAACCACTAGTACTACTCAACAGATCCTAACGATCAGCACCCACAGAAGTCTCCATTCTCAGTTACTCTGCCTGTAGCATATGAAAAAATGTGGCTGGTCTTGGCCCCAGTTCCTGGGGAGACAATCTCTGAATCTTTAGAATTTCCTGTGACAGGGGAGTCTTTTGTAATTCATGGTGGGCCGGGAACCATACCCGAGAGTTCACATGCTAATGACAGGACAGGGCGGGGTCAGCCACACCAGCAGCCTTAGGGAGGGAGCTGGCCCCACACCGGAGACACCAGCCCTGGGATTGGGGGTTTGGGCTTTGAGACACCTCAGCCCAACCTCCCTGACCTTTGCGGGGTGGGAGGGCTGGAGAATTGAAGCACACGGGCATCAATTCCACCAATGGAATGAAACCCCGAAATACGGTTGAGACATCTGAAGCTCTAGTGAGCTTCCCTGATGGATAATGATTTATCCGTGCTAGGAGAGGGACAATTTATGACGCCACATGGAGAAGACACAGAAGCCTGCATTTGAGACCAAAAACCTTACCCTATGAGGTCCTTTTGGCTTCTTTTTATTTGTAACCTTTTACTATAATAAAACTATATTCATAAGTGTACCACTTTCAGTGATTTCTGTAAGTCATTCTAGCATCACCCCTTCTATGGAATCCGAGGGGGTGATAGGAACCCTGAATTTATAGCCAATTGGTGAGAAGTACAAGTGGCCTACGCTCCCAAACCTGCAATTGGTACCTGAAGGATAGCCCTTAACCTGTGGAGTGTGGCCTAACTCTGAGTAGTTTAGGGTCAGAATTGAATTGAGTTCCTGCAATATTTGCAGCTGGCATCAGAAGCTGTTGGAAGTTACTGAAGTGGTAGAAGTTTCTGCAAAATCTTTGTACTGCCCTTTCCCACAAAATCCAGGCAGCTGTGTTTGTACTGTGTTGTACTGTGTTAACCCCTCCCCAACTCTGCCACAGCTGGTGACATCGGGATGAACACTGGACCTTAGCTGGACTAAACCATTTGCTCTTGAACTAAAATACACAGACTAAGGGAGGTGGATATTAATGGGCCCTGGTAGTAAGACCCTAGTCAGTGTCAGAGCAGGCACCATGGCAAGCCAAAGCTACTCACAAGCCAAAGCTATGGAGAAGCAAAAACCAAGAGTCTGGCAGAGGAAGCTAGTCTGCTGAGAGAATCCAGAAACGTGTACACATGTGGAGACCAGAAACCAATCCCACAAAATTCCAGAAAGAGTTGGAAAAAGTCACTCCCTGACGACTTTCCAGATTTCATGGCTACACTTCCCCTTAGGGTTTATAACATTCCCCTGTATCCTTTCAATAAAACTCCTTTAAATTAAGGTAGTCTGCGTTCGTATTCATAAAAAACTAAGTCAAGCCTATGATGAGATTGGCTTCAAGCTCTGAAGGAACACTAAAATGGAGGTTAGAATAGATAGCAGTATCATACATAAGTGATAAGATGATGGCACTGATAAGTCAACAATGGCTGAGTTCATGAAGAGCGGAACTCATTTAGGCAAGTATGATTTGTTTAAAACTGATCAGTTACATGGTGACTTTGTAGTAATCATCTTGTATATATAATAGTAACAATGTATAGCATATCTTCTATATACATATTACAGTTGCTACTCACAAGAACCCTGAAAAACATTCCCATTTTATAGGTAAGGAGACTGAGGATTAAGATAGATTGAGAAACTTGCCAAAAAAAGAAAGGAAGGTAGAGAGGGAAGGGGGAGGGAGGCATGAATGAATTATATACCAGAAATGGGTCTCAGGTCTAAGTCTTCTGACTCCAAAATTAGTTTCCTCCCCTCTACACAATAATTCCTTTGAGGAGGAGGATGAGGAGGATGATGATATTAACAGCTAACAATTACACAGTGCTATCTGCCAGGTACTGCTTTAAGTGCTTTTCATATATTACATATATTCAATCCACACAATATTCAATCCACGCTGCAACCCTGTGTGGTGTGTTATTATGTCCACTTAACAGATGAGACAGTGGAGTTATAGAAAGTTAAGGAGCATGCCCACTGTCACACAGCTGATAAGTGGTACAGCCAGAATTTGATCCCAGGCACTCTGGTGTTCCTCAAAAGCTCACCTGAAAACAGGTAGCCCTGAACCTGGCCCACAGCAAGTGCTCCCTGGCGATTTACGGTTTGCTAAAGCACACTGAAGATAACTATAAAAAAGAGCTCCTTACGGTAACAGATAACAGTGGCCACTGTCTACAGATGGCATTCCACACTCCTGGCAGGGTATTCAGTCCTTCATAATCTAGGCCAGACTTCCCTGGATTACCTGCCACTTCTACAACTGGGCAGGAGACAACTGTTCATTTCTTCTGTACCTCTACACATTCTCTTCCTTCCTTTGACAGTCGGAAGAGCTCCTATTGAAGCCGCAAAGTCCAGTTCATATGTCACTTCCCCTCTGCACCATCCCTAGCTTCCTCCACTTTTCCCTAGCAAAATTAAATAGCCCCATTGTGTTCTCCCAGAATTCTGTTCATATCTCTCTAGTGGGTACAGTCATGATTCTATTATATTTATATATTTACACATCTCTCTTTTTCACTAGCTCCTCTTCCAGGGCAGGAACAGCCTTTTAGTCTCATAACCTAGGACAGCACCTGGCATACAGTTAAGGTTTGGTAAGCACTTGTGTCTGCTCAAATCCAACTGTTCTGACTTCCTCAACATCTATGAATCTAGGCTGGCTCCAAATGGAAAGGCAATGGCATGAGTTGGTCAAGTTGTCTGGTGTTCCTTCCATATCTCACCACCTCGCAACTGCCCAACTACACAGTATGCCCATTGTTTAAAATTTGTTTTCACAGCCATCGTTAACAAGTGTCTCACTGGAAAATCAGATTTAGCACCTCTGAATCCAGTTAAAAGACAATTGAAAATACCCCTGTGCTTTTTTCCCCATGAAAACATCAGGAGAGGATAGAAGTAATAATGTTCTCCAAACAATATACCCAGGATAAAAGATCTCCTTAAAGGGAACCCTTCTAGCATGTATCTGCTTATCTCTTCGTTTTCATTTCAGAAGGGAAGTGGAAATTAGGTCGACGCAATTCAATAACATTGCAAAATTCTCAGGGTTATAAATAGCCTCTTGCTCCACCACTCAACTACTGTAGGGTTCAACAGAAAATAGCCAAGGTAAGGGAGCCATAGTTCCACAACCAGGCCCAGGGGGCAAAGAAGTCATTTGCCCCTTCTGGATCAAAGTACTCTTTACTCCTCACCCTCCCACACCCTTTAAAGCAGATACAAAGATGATCTAGAAAACTCAAAATGCAACAAAACAGGAGAGGCCCATAGTGATCTGAAGATAATTCTATTATAAAGCATGAGAATGAAAGCCTAGGTTTTCAAAGCAAAGCTCGGAAAACGAGAAAAATAGGAATGTTGGTTATCTCCAATGGAGTACTCTCTAAGTGGCTTCTGGAAGGTTTGCTTATAAAATCAGCAGCCCTACAAAAGGTTCTATGGAGCTCTATCAATCACCCACGTAGTGGCTGCTTCGTGGGACTGGATTCTAACAGCAGGGCTGGGGAGCTCCTCTTAAGAAAGGAAGTGAAAGACGATCACTTCCCATTAGTAAGGAATTCAGACTGGAGAATGCCAAAGGTTTTTAGCTCCCCTCCCTCCCTCCATTCCTTTAAGGATAGGATTGATATGTGCTTTTTGTCCTGTTCTTTTGCTTTTGATTTGGTGGAGAGGCATGGATAAGCTGGGTTTAGAAGTTTCCTGCAAAAGAATGCGTACCCCATCCCCCGGAAGGCAACTAACTGGAGGTCACAAGCTCTTTTTAATCAAGAACACAATCTCAATGGTTCAGCTTTCCCCCTCTGAAATCTTCTCCTCTGAGTAGTGACTCAACTTCCCCTACTTCAGGTCATAGGGGAGGCTCGGAGGTATAAGGGGGTGATTCGGTTAGCAGAGATTCAGGATCTAACAGTAATTGCCAGAAACGCTGGGAAGGACCATTTACCAACAGCACCAGCTGAGGTTTCTCTTTTTTGTTGTTGAAATGTATTGACACAGGGACTCACCCAAACATGCGGTTAAAAATCACAAAGTTGATTAGACAGAAGTGCAGTGAGGAAGGGTGTGGGGACAGGGTGACTGTTGGGCTTCTTCCCTCTAACACTTACCTAAGAACTGCTTGGTCTCTGATGCTGCTTAGAAACCTTTTACAGCTCTCCTACACTTACAGAATAACATCTAAACTCTGAAGGTCCACCCTGGCTTTCAGGCTCACCCCTGCTGTTTCCCCCCTTGCAGACCCTATTTGTTGTGCCAGACCACCTTGTTCCTTCAAACATCAAAGGTCTGTACCTTTGCTTGTGCTGTTACTCCCTCCACTTTGTCCAGCTGGCAAACTCCTACTTGTCCCTCAAGGCTCAGCCCAGACAACCTTCTCCGTGGCTTTCCCATTCCTCTCACCACAGGCAAAATCAATTGGACCCTCACCTGTGCTTCCAGTCTTTTATCCAAATCTGCACATCCCACTGATTTATAATTCTCTATTCTCAGTCTCTTCTCTTGCTACTCAAAGAGTGATCTGCACACCAGCAGCATTGGCATCACCTGGAGTCTATAATAATGCAGCTCCATTCCAGACTGACTGAATCAGAATCTGCCTTTAAACAACTTCCTCAGGTGGTTCACACCCATGTTCAAGTCTGAGATGTCAGCTCTAGACCAGTGGTTCTCAACTCTGGTTGTGCATCATATGTCAGTGCCCACCCCAGTGACTCTAATCCACAACCAGGGACTGAGAACCACAGCTCCAGGACCATGAGCAACCTAAGAGCAGAGACTCACCGAGCCTGCATCTACTCCCCCACCTACTCTTCTGTGTGGCACAGTACTCAGAATTCCACAGCCAAAATCCCACCAGCGGGCACCCAAGAGAATAAAAACACTACTGACCAAATATATGCAATTGCCTAAAACTTTGCAAATCCCTAACTACAATCACAGAAGAGATGGAATTAGAAGAGGTCAGTGTTTACAAACCATTGCTTCAACTTTTGGGAACAGAGCAAACAGAAACTGAGATGGAAAATACAGATGAACTAGAGGAAATGGTAGTCTGGTTGCATACGGAGAGGGAACTTGTGTAGGAAGAAAAGAGCCCAGGGTAGTGAATGAAGTCTCAGGCTGTGGGCCTGACTCTTTAGTAGCCCCCATAACAGCAGAGTACTGTTTTCAGCATAAAATTCAATCCAGGCCCTTTCATTTTATAAATAAGGGAACTGAGGTCCCAAGAAGCTGGCAAGGCCAGTTAGAGATAAAGCTAGGCCTCCAACTCCTGGTTCAATCCTCCCCACTGCAGCACAGGAGACCTGACTTCCCAGCTCTTCCACAATCACACGTGAACTAGGACCAGCCATTCTAGGGTTGAGGTTCCTGATCTACCTGGAGGGGGTGGACTAGATGCTGTTGAGGTCTCCTCCAACCTTGACCATCCAGCAAGGCAGCCAACAGTCAGGAGCTTGCATTCTGGGACAAGTCAGACCTGGATTTGGATCCCAGTTCTAACAATTTCCTTATCTGTAAAATGGGGATTAGAATCAATCCTACCCCATAAAGTTGTTGTGAAGATTAAATGGGATAATACATTAAAAGCACTTAAGCATAATACCTAACACAGAGTAAGCAGAATTCCAACTGGGTGAACTTGAAGAAGTTGCAAAAACACAGTAACCATGTTTCCCCAACTTAAGAAAAACCCTACCTGCCAGGTTGAAGCACACTGATGACAGAATGAGGGAGCATTTTGCAATTGAGGAGGAAAATCAATTTAAAAGGCAAAGTATTGCTTTGGGTGTTGTTCTAGTATTATTATTTCCTAGCTGAAGAACGTTAGAGTTTTAGGGTCAGGTACAGAGCAGTGGCCAGTTCAAATCTTTTTGCTCAACAAATCTTTTCTAGTGACTCAAAATTAAACCAGCATGCCTAATGGGGTTATAAATTCCCTTTAAGCAACCAGACAGGTAAGTAAATAAGCCAAATAGCCTCCATGTAGGGACTGTGTTAAGTGCAAAGTACCCACCCTGCCTAAAGGAGTTCAAATTCAACATTTTTAAACATGTCATTTAGCTTGGCCAAGCCAGCCATTTTGCAACCTCTGGCACACCACTGATTCTGGCTCTTCAGCACACCATATGGTGTCATGTACATCATCTAATCATATTATGTGTTCCAGTCTTGTCTTTTCAAGTACACTGTAAGTCTTAGTGGAAGGCTGTGACTTACACTCCCACATCACCCCAACAGACCTAGAACAGTGCTAGCTTTACAACAGATACACAGTGAGCAATTGCTGAACTGAACAACCAGACTGAAAACTCAGGTTTAGTGTTCCCAGTGCCTCTGAAATGCTCTAGGCTGTGTAAGTTTTTCTACCCAGATCCTGGAACAGTCTCAGGCTCAATCAACACACTCCAGGCTGAGTTGGTGCAGGTTGGGCTCAGGGATGGTGACTGGGTCAAAGAAGGATCTGCTATGTGGATTTTTCTTCAACTGCATCAAATATGCTTGTTCCTGAGCCACTGAGGCAGGTGGTACTGATTCATCCAGTCACATTATCTCTGTGCAGAATAAACTAGAATATGCTGTACACTGGTATCTTTGTTTTCAAGGAGTTTCCTCCCCACTTCTTGCATTCCCAAACTTCCTTGGCACCTCCTACAGACAACTTGGGGTACAGAAAGACCAAGCACTGGAGATAAACAGAAGGGGTTCCTAATCCTTCTTCCTCCATTCATAAACTCTAGGATGACCCCTGGCAGGTAACATAACATTTAGGAGCTTTATTATTTTTATCAGTAAAATGCAGGTAACAATAGTAATCTCAAAGGACTCTAGAGGGGAATAAACATGATAAGGAACATAAAGTGTCTAGTACTGCACAGTACAATAGGGCAGCCTCTAGCATATGTGGCTATCAAGCACCTGAAATGTGGCTAGCATGAATTGGGATGGGCTGTTTAAGTGTAAAATACACACTGGGTTACAAATAATACCAAAAAAAAAAAAAAAAAAAAAAAAAAGTAAAATATCCCATTATGATGTTTTTGTATTGATTTCATGTTGAAATAATATTTTGAAATATATTGGGTTAAATGAATTCTTAAAATTAATTCCACCTGTTTCTTTTCACTTTTTTTTAACGTGGCTTGTGTTATATTTCTATTGGACAGCATCGTTCCAGCATAAAGCCAGACACACACACACAGTTTTCTAAACACTGTTTTCCCTTCCCCTATGGGTAGCACATCAGGGACCACAATTCCCAGCCCCTTTCTCCTGCCAAATCCAAGTCCTCCATTCATTTATAAATATTTACAGTGAGTGCTGGCCCTTGGGAAATGCTGGAGATACAACAATGAGCAAAACCAGGCACCACCCTCTTCTTTATGGGCCTTATCTAGGGGGGACACACAGATGTTAAAACTTTCATAAATAAAAGTAAAACTGCTCCGTGCAAGTGTTGTGAGAAGTACACAAGGTGATGAAAGGGGAGTTTGGTCAGGGGGTTGGGAACAAGGGATGACTCCCCTGAGGAAAAGCTGAATCCTAGATCTGAAGCATGGAGTTTACTAGTCTAAGCTGGGCAGGAAAAACAGCCTAAGGAGAAGCAACACTGAGCTTAAAGACCCTGAGGAGTTAGGCAATAGCTTGGTATATTGAAGGGATGGAAAGAAGGCCAGGGTGGGTAGAGTACTGAGCAAGAGGGAACAGTAGATCGAGACTTGGGAGAGATCAGCACAGACCAGATCCCCAGGGCCGGGGCGAAGATCTGAAGTTGACCCTGCAAGGAGTGGGAAGCAGGCCAGCTGAAGCAGCCAAGTGTCCGGATATGAGCTGCATTTTGAAAAGGTCCCTCTGGCCACGGTGCCAGGAGGGACAGGAGAACAGCTCGAGTGCGGTGGGTTTGGAAAGTAGATGGATTCGGGGACTGACTGCTAAGCAGGCAGGATGCTGGTGGCCGGGTAATGGACAGTGGGGGTGGGAGGCCAGTGGCGAGGAGGACTCCGAGTTTCGGACATGTGCCACCCGACCCCGCACACTCTGCGGGCTGCTTTCAAACCCTCTCCCCTCCTCCACCTCCCCCCACCTTCTCATCGCTCCCTTGGTTCTTTCCTCCCACCCCCCTCCTCCCTCCGACCTCTGCCCAACCCAACCCCCGCTCCTCAAGGCCTGGGCCGTCTTCCTCTCCACCCAATGTCCCTTCCCTTTCGAGGACCCGTCTACCTCCCGCTCCGAGGACCCAGCTTGAGCCGCGACCCCTCGAGGGCCTGTCTGTCGAACCGGCGCGGTCCAGCCCAGGCCCGCCCTCTCCAACTCCTCAGTCCCCAAGGTAGAAGCAGGCCCCGATCCCTTGCCCCGCTCCAGGCCCAGCCTCTTTCTCTCCATCCCTCGGGCCCAGACCCTCTCTGCATCCCGCCGCGCCCCGGCCCCCGCCGCGCCCCTCACTTACCAGAGGGCCGACCAAGGCCCAGCTCCCGCGCCCAGGTCTCCCCGCCGCGGCTCCTCCAGCCTCCGCCTGCCCCGCCTTTCAGGGGCCCCGCCCCAAGCAGGCGGTTCCAGGTTCCTATTGCTCTGTTACGCCGTCACGCTGAACTCTCTCCTTTCAATTGGCTTGCTTGTCTGTCACTCAAGAAAGGGTGGGCCCAGCAACCCGGGGACTCCCCGGTAGTCCCCGCCCCTCTAGTGGAGGACTTTTAAAGAAACAGGATGCCTTTTCCTCGGTGGGGTCTGGAAGAACGGGATTTCTCACAAACTCGAGGCACCGTTTTTTTTTCTCAACTTTTTTTCTTTTTTTTGCCCAACCCGGGAGAGAAGGAAAAGGCTTTGTTCCTCGTGACAAATCAGAAGTTATGAGGGCTAAGCCGCCACTGGTGGCACGTCAGCCCCTTGCCCAGCGGGCATGTACCACACACTCAGCATTGGGATAACTGTGGTTTGGGGAACTGAGTGGGAGGTGACAGTCGTGTCAGAGGCTGTGAGCAGCCGCGGGTGCTCACCACCGAGATGGAGCTAATTATACCGGTACCCTGGGCTGCCCGTGGGCGCCGAGCAGAGGGGTACAGCTCTGCTGCACGGTTGGCAGAGATCCGTGGGAGGTGGTTCGTCACGGCACCTGCGGATCTGAACGAGGCCAGGCACCGCGCCAGGGACCCGCTCGTGCTGTCTCCCTATGGCAGTGACCCTGTGAGTCCCATGATACAGATGAGGAAACTGAGGCCCAGAGAGGCCTCAAAGATCAGTCACCGAGTGTTGGGCCGAGCCAAGATGCCGGGCCAGGCTTGATTCCAAGGTTTGTGCTTTAATCATTTCCCCTCACAGATCCTACAAGTATCCCTGGAGATAGGTATTTGTTGTCCTTTTTTACAGATAAAACAACTGATCCTCAGCACAGAGACTAAGTAATTACTACTATTTATATGGTACTTCACAGTCTGCAAAGTAGTTTTTCATATGTTGTTTCATTTGATCCTCAAAACGTCTCAGAATTGAAGATATTGTTGGTTCAATTTTACTGGTGAATAAAGTGATGCTTGGGGAGGTGGAGGCTTAGTAATAGCTAACATCACTCCAGCCCTAGCAGGGGTCATTGATCTTTCCACAAAGGGCCAGAAAGTAAATCCTTTTGGCTTCACAGGCCATATGGCCTCAGCCACAGCTACTGAACTCTGCTGCCACAGCATGAAAGCAGCCATGTAAACAAATGAGCGTGGCTGAGTGTCAATAAAACTTTATTTACAAACATGGGCAGTGGCCTATGGTGGCAATTTGCCCATCCCTGGGCTACAGTACTTTGCTGGCTATGAAAGCCTTTTATATCCCATTCCCTTGTGGGATCCTCGCACAGCCCTGATATTGTCCATACTGTCATTGTTCATTATTTTGGATTATTGTTGTTGATGTGGTTGTTATCACTGTCATCATTTTACAAAGGAAAAATCTATGGCTTGGTAAGGTTAAGGATTTACCTGAGGCCAACTCAAGAACCAGAACTCATACCCAGCTCTCCTCGCTCTAAATTCCGTTCTCCGTCCACCATACTGCATAGCATCCTGTAGATTCTGTGAGATTCCGAGAGGGGCCCACCTTGGTCTAGCAGATCTCGCTCCTGCCCCATCACAAGCAACAGGCCGTGTTCATGCTCCGTGAATTCCGTGCTGTAGTTCCTGTCTTTAGGAACCTTCTCCCACTCCCCTCTGCCTTCCCCACAATGCCAGCCCATGAATACCACTCTCTCCCTAAGCCCCTCCACCCCCCGTGCTTATACCTAATAGTCTTGAATATTGCTTAGAATGGAATCTGCTGGAAAATAAGCAACATGTGCACAGTGACTGTGGTGGAGCCCACCAGCTGTCTGCCAAAATCCCTTCTCCCTGCCTTCCGTAATAACATGGCTGCCCACCTAAGCCTCGCTTTCTAGCTGCACTTGCAATTAAGAATTGCTTGGTAGTTAAGTTCTTTCCAAGGCTGTTTAGTCAGTGGGTCTGCCTCCTCCCTGCTCTTTCTCCTTTTCCTGGCCGGACCCAGCTTTGATCTTGTGATGAGAGTAAGTTACTGGGAGATGGCAGAGCCACAATATGGAAGGAACTGGGGTCCCAAATGATGACTTGAAGCAGAAAGTTGCCTGCTGACCTGAAATACTCACATCATACTCTTATGTGAAAGGAAATAATATTCTTTGTTCTTTAAACTACTAAATTTTTATTTTATTTTATTTTATTTTGGTGGGGTGTCTCTTAGAGCCAACCCTCCACTTGCACAACTCTGGGAGTGAGAGCCTCCTTAAATTTTATGCTCAAGGTGGTTCACTTGCCTCAGCCTAGTCCTGGCCCTGAGCAATACTCATTTATCCAAGGAATGAATCACTCACTAGCTTTACAACACTGTCTTTTTTCCTGATGTACCAGTGCAGTTTCTTTGAAGGCATACATCAAGAACCAACTCTGGCTAACTTTGGCAGGAAAAGAATTTATTGGCAGGCAATTGGCTAACTTTCAGAGGTGATGGGAAGTTGGAGAAATATGCTTAAGAAAGGATCAAGACTGGGGATGCTTTGGCGGTTTAGAACCCAAGATGAATCAGTTCTATCCTTTCTTCCCTTTCTTGGATCAGAGCTCAGGAATCAAAGTCCCTGAAGCAAGAGTTCCATTGGCCAAGCTCTGTAACATGCCCACCCCTTAGCTAAAATATAGAAGTTTTAGCTAAGGAGGACAGGCCTTTGACTGATAGCTCTACCAAGACTGCACATATGATGAAACTCCAGATCCCCACCCCTGCCCCCATTTGCTACCACTGGCTAACTAAGGCCAGGTTCCCTGTTTTCAGGCTGGGATCAAGTAGGAGGAGTATCTGAAGCTGAATGTCATCATTATGCAAACCCAACATTATCTGGCAGTTAAGATCCTGAGCTTTGTAATCATACAGACCTCTGCTACTTACCAGCTGTGTGTCCTTGTGTAAGTTACTAGATTTCTCTGAGCCCCAGTCTCCTAATTTTTACAGTGGGATAACTTTATCATCCTTTAACTCATTGCTGTGAGAATTAAATGAGATAAGGTAAATGTATCATGCTTATCACAGTGCCTAGCCCATAAATGCTCAATACATTGTAAGTATTTCTAAAAATTATTTCAGGCCCTCAATAAATATTAATTATGTGAGTGAATTATCTGTATTATTTTGAGTTCCCCTAAAATCACATCTGAAACTGAAGCCTATTGGAGATACCCCTCCCAGTTAGTTTTTAACCCTACCAGGTCTCTAATCCATTGACCTTCCACATTTGCATAGACTGTCACTCCCTTTGTGGCCTCACTTCTCTCCTTACTCAGGTTAGGAATCACTCCCCAACTCTGCTTAAAATCTACTTCACCACCTACTCCACACCTGTGCCCAGCAGCTGACCAGGGCTGGAGAAAAATACCTTTTCAGGCTCAAGTGGGTTCTTCCCACTGCAGGGCAATCTACTGTACTGTTTCCCTGGTCAATTCACTCTCATTTGACCAGCAGCCACCTTGCACCTTCTCCTTCCTCTGCTGTGACTCTTCACTCTTAGTTGATGACCTTCTTATATCTCTGAAAAAAGAAAACAAAACAGAAGCAACAGGGAGAAATGATCTGGTTTTCCCTTTGTCAGACCCACCAATTTATTGGCACTGGTACCTGAGTGCTCTGCCTTCTCTCCTGTTACTATAAATGAACTGTTCCTGCTCCTATGTAAGGCCACCCGTGAGGGTGCACTCTAGATTTCCTGTCCTCTCACCCACTCAAAGATGCTGCTTCTTCAGGTATCCCCTCCCTCCTGCAACCTCAATGCCTCTGTCATTCTCATGTCATCCACGTAAGCTGTGACAGGCCCCGTGTCTAGAGTGACAAAGGGCAGAGAAAGACGAAATCTTTACACAGTCTACAAGACCCTCAATGATCCGGCACTTGGCTACTTTTATTTCACCTAATTCTACTGTCTCCCTTGCTCATTCTGCTCAAGTCTCACAGGACTAATTTCCCATTCCTGGAACACACAGTGTTTTCCTACCTCGGTGCCTTTGCACTTGCTGCTCCCTCTCCTGGAATCCTCTTCCCCCAGATCATCACATGGCTTACTTCCTCACTTGATTCAGGCCTGTGCTCTGAGTACTTTCAAAAAGCCTTCCCTGGCCATCCCATCTCCTCTAATCCAGTACCCAATCCCACTCTCTTTCCTTAACCTGCTCTAATCTTCTTTATAGCATTTGACATATTACTTGTTTTCTGACTTTCCCATTAGTTGCAAACTCCATCATGACAGGGGTATTGACTGTCTTATTCAGAGCTGTATCCCCAGTATCTAGACCATACCTAGTACATAATAGATGGTCAATGCCTATTTATTGCATTGTTGGATAAATGAATAAAAAGAAACTACAGATAAATGGAGGGTCTCTATTAACTTATGTTTGAATCCTCCTAAATACTCATAAGTTAAGTGCAGGCTCTTACATACAACTATTGTCAAAATACAAACTCCAGAAGGATTTATGATCATGGTGGCTCATAAATGTCAAAACCTGTGTTTATCTGCTAAAAGAAATAGAACCAGCATTTACTGTGGGCTTATGTGCCAAGACTTGTGTTGAGGGCTGTTGTATGCATTGTCTCATTTGACTCTGTGGATTGACCATTTTACAGAAGAGGAAGGCTTAGGTTTAGAGATGCAAAGAAACCTGCGAAGGCCACACAGCTTGGCTGGTACCCCAAGCCAGTCTGACTTCAATGTGGATGTCTTTCTATTTATACTACCCAGGAAAAACAACATAACTGGGCATTTCATTCTTCAGTTCATTCTTTATTCCAACACTTTTTAAGTCTGGAGACAGATGAGACTATGTGCTAAGGTTTTTACATGATTTGTCTCATTTGATTCTCATGACTCTATGAGGTCCATAGTGTTATTATTCCTTATTATACAAACAAGGAAACTGAGGCACGGAGAGGTTTGGACATTTGCCCATGGTTATTTGGTTGAGCGGTGAAACCAGCATTCAAATCTAGTTCTGCCACGTTTCAAGGCCTATGTATCTTCCGCAACATTATGCTGTCTCCCTTAAGAAAATTCTGTCTCAGATAGAAAGAGAAGAAAAATGACTAAAACAGGCAAATAAAATATCATTAAGAAAATTCATGGTGACTTGTTTCTTTAAGTGAGCAGCAAAGGGCAGGAGTCAGACAGCCAGTCTCGATTCAGCTCTCGCAGGTTGGGGGTTCACATAACTCACAATAACTTAATTTGGGAAGATCGTTCTTCCAGGAACTGGGGGTTATCTGTGTTTATGTGAGTGGAAGTGGAGGGAGGGCAGAGGACTCTGGGAAAGGGGTGGGAGTTCTTGGTGAGCAGTCAGCTGTCTGGCAAGCATGGACTTGCTTGAATCTTCTGTGTGAGTCCAGTGCCCTCTACTGGGCTTTAGAAAATCATCTTCCAACATTTAAACCTGTGTGTGTGTGTGTGTATGTGTGTGTGTGTGTGTGTGTGTGTGTGTGTGTGTAGTGGGGTAGGCATTGGGGAGCATATTAATGAGATTTATAAAATGTCTAGCACATAAGAGCGACCTTGTAAGTAAAAGTAATAGCTACCACTTTACCAATATAACATTTTTTTTAGACGGGCCAGGCACTGTTTTAGGGATTTGACATTAATTAATTTACTCCGAGGCACTTACATACTGCATCTAATTTAACTTTTACACCAACCCTATGAAATAGAAATTATTATTATTACTCCCGTTTTTCACAAAAGCATAGAGAAGCATAGAGATATTAAGTAATTTGCTATATAGTGTATGTACTATATACTGTGCATGTGGCAGAAGTGGGATTTGAACAAGTGGACTCCAACCTCCGGCCTCTGCTTTTGAAACCATCACATGGCCCATTCTTTATGTTCTGGAGCTCCTTCTGGCAAGTCACCTTGTGAAGAGCTTCACTCAGAGCAGACAGGCAGCAATGACTCAAGAATTTCTTGGAACATGGTAACCACGCTAGGAACCTAATAGTAAGCCTTGTGCTCTCTGTATTCAAGCACTGGGGAGGTGGTGGGCCTCTCTGGGTGTCTGATCTTAAAGCTACTGCCTCTGTCTGGGCAGGAGATAAGTCCCCACAAGCTCTAGGCTTGGTGCTCTGGATTTGCTTCTCCAATAGTAAGACTTAGGTTACAACAGAAGCCCATAGTCCTAATTAACAATATAAAATATTTATCATCTAGTGAGGCATGAGTACTGACAGATCAGAGCAGATTGCCCCTGGAGCAGTATCCTGGAGGAGACCACCACCATCACTCTATGGCCAGGGCCTTAACCCTTTTAGTTGGCAGTGGAGATAGAGGTCAGTGGTGTGGGAGAAGGGAGGAAAACACTCTGGGGTTTGAGGTACCTACTATTTACTGACTAATATGGAAATATTTCAACAATTGGTATGGCTACCCTGGCTGAAGCTTGCCATCCTTACTCTATATCCTGGGATAATTTGCATAACTCAATCTATAAAATAAGGATATCCTCAATCTATAAAATAAGGATAACAGCAGAAATACTCATAAGGATAACTTATGGGACTGGGGAAAGGGTTACAAGGTTAAGCAAGTAAAGCTTCTACTTCTAGCTCAGAGTAGGCATTCCGTCAATGGAAGTTGTTATTAATGGTCCAAACGTGTGTGTGTGTGTGTGTGTGTGTGTGTGTGTGTGTGTGTGTGTGTGTGTGAGTGAGTGTGTGTGGCAGTTGGGGTGGGGGAAAGTGAGATAGCCTTGCTGACCCAGGGCCCCTCCTTGTCATCACCCCTTGCCTTCCTCTTCTCCAATTGTAAGTCAGGTCCTAGAGATCAGGGCCTGGGTGAGGGTTAGGCATTCCTTAGTTGGTTTATGCTTCTTTAGCTCCAATAGACCCCATCCACGGTTATTGAACTGGCCTGGTTTGTCTGCAGCATTTGCTTATTTTTTGAGAAGCTGAGGTGGTCATGATAGAAGAAATGAAGGTTTGCTCTTGCTAGAGGGCCTGGCTTTAGAGGTCTGGCTGGGGGAGGTGACCATGTGGAAGGGCTCCCATTTATTATAGGAAGACCTCCCTACCTGACAATTTATCTGTTATTCCCATGAATATTTGCTGACTGCTCAGTGTATGCCAGTCACTGGCTATATAGTGGTGAACAAAATGAACATGTTCTCTGTCCTCAACTAACAGCCCCACAGAAAAGATAGACAGTAAATAAATTAATACAAAAATATAATATGTAATTATAAACTGTGGCAAATGTTATGGGCAAACAATTAGGTTCACTTCCCCACATTTCATCATCCAAAGTGGAAGGATAGTGTGATCAGGGAGGGCCTCTCTGAAGAGGTGGCAATTATATTGAGACCTGATGGATGGAATAGGAGTTTTTGAGATAAAGGGTAGAGGATAGGATGTTCCAGGCAAGAGGAATAACATAAGGGCACCTGGAGGTAGGAAAGACCTCCTGTGGGTAGTTGCATCATAAAAACAAAAGAAAGTAGAAACCAGCTAATGCAAGTCTTGTCAGCCCTGCTGTGAGGAGTTTCAGCTTTATTCTATGCTCAGTGAGAATCCAGTGGAGGGTTGGAAGCAGGATATGATCTGATTGAGTTTTGAAAAATAACCTTGTGGGTTGCTGTGCCAGTTTAGGTGTATTATGTCCCCCCAAAACGCCATTATCTTTGATGCAATTTTGTGGGGGCAGACATATTAGTGTTGATTAGATTGGAACCTATTGATTGTTTTCATGGAGATGTGACTCAATCAACTGTGGGCAGGACCTTTGATTGGATAGTTTCCATGGAGGTGTTACCCCACCCATTGAGGGTGGGTCTTAATTAAATCACTGAAGCTATATAACAGAGCAACTGAGAGTGACATTTAGAGGAGGAGCTGCAGCCTAGAGAGGAATGTCATGGGAGGAAGCCATTTGAAACCAGAACTCTGGAGCAGACGCCAACCATGTGCCTTCCCAGCTAACAGAGGTTTTCCAGATGCCACTGGCCATCCTCCAGTGAAGGTACCCTACTGTGATGCCTTACTTTACACACTTTATGGCCTTAAGACTGTAACTGTGTAACCAAATAAACTCCTTTTATAAAAGCCAATTCATTTCTGTATTTTGCAAAATGGCAGCATTAGCAAACCGGAACAGTTGCCTTGATCAGGTGATGCTGGAGAATGGCCAGTAGGATGCAAAGGTGAAAGCAAGGAGACCAGGTGGGACATGAACATTACAAAGTCCCCAAACTCCTAAGAAAAGACTGGTTGTTCTATAGCCCTAGTAATAAGTAACCGCTAGAACTGATCTGTCAATGGCAACTCACCTCACTGAACCTGCCTCTAAATCCAACCAATCAGTGATGGCCTCATGCTTAGAAAATCAGCTGATGTCACCCCGTCCCATCCTTTGTGACCAACACAATCCCAAAAGAAATGCTTCTCAACCTTATGTAAGATTAACAGTTGGCTTTGCTCTTTGAGACTCTGCCTGACCAGCAAACCTCTCCTGTTCTTAAGGAAGCAACAAATTAAGCGGATTTTGGATATTCATGGCGGTCTCACTCTAAAATGGGGGTCATTACAGTCAACCAGGCTCTGGATGATGATGGTTTGACTTCTTATTAGTGCTGAGGATGTGCTGCTGGGGTTGGTCCTGCTGATCCTCCCTGGTCCATGCTTCAGTGGCTGACCAACCTTCTTTCAAAGGACACGCTCTTTCTTCAGAGAATTCAGGTCTTCATTTAAGTTTACAGTCAACTTTTGTCCTGGGGGATGTTCTATCCCTTCAAGGGCATGTGTCAGTCAGGATCTAATCAGGAAACAGAAACCACACCAGTTATCTGAGCAGAGGTGAATCAACACAAAAAGTTTACCTAGGTATAAGGTTGTTAAGTAGGTACCTAAAAAAGGATAAGAAGAGTACGCTAAGGTGTCAAAGAGGTGGTGACCGTGGGAAGCATCTACCACTCCCAAAGCCAAAGGAACAAAGGAAGCTGGAATTATCAAACTTGAAAACTTAGAGATGGGCCCATGGAACCGAAACTCAGACCTCTGAGGAGGGGGCCATGAGGCTGGGACAGGCGTGGGAGGAGGGAGTGCTGCTTGGCTGAAGGGCACAGCAAGGTCAGTTCTCCAAGTGTTGAAAAAACTACAAACTGGATTCAACTGGTTCTCAGAAAGAAACTGCCACTGCTGGAGCGAAGAAATGAAGCTGGAGTGATGCTCACAGGAAAGCCAGCAGGAAGGAGCAGGTCCTTCTCCCCTTCCAGACTTGCAGCTTCCCCCAAACACTCCGTACTAGCAGAACCTCAGAGGGAGCTCCTGGCAAGCAGACATGCGGTTTGCAGAATCCCAGCTGCAGCATCACAAAGTGGAGTTAAGAAGGGTGGGTTTGGAGTTGAGAGACAATAGCTTAATAACTGGCACAGGTGACATTCCATATCTCTGCTTCCATCCCAATTTTGTTTGTTTGGCTTATTTAATTATCAGAGGATAGCCTTATTTCTAAGATTTAGGGAAGCCAC
Source organism: Choloepus didactylus (assembly GCF_015220235.1). NCBI lineage: Eukaryota > Metazoa > Chordata > Mammalia > Pilosa > Megalonychidae > Choloepus > Choloepus didactylus. The sequence goes on from NC_051325.1 coordinate 49,956,274, forward strand.
CTTTTTCTTGCCCCATGAACTTCTCTCAAGTTGCTCCCCATATGTTGGGGGAGGCAGATGCACACACAATTAGCAGATTTCCAGCAGAGTGTGATGCGGATGGTGAGTGAAGGGGCAGAAGAAGTGGTAGAATGTGGTGGGTGTTTAGCCAAGGGAAGTGGCCACAGGGCATTTGTGCTAGGGATTGAAAAATGAGTAGGATTCCAAAAGAGTGGATGAGAGGCATTGCAAGGTCCATTTTACAGAAGAAACCGAGGCTCAGAGATTCTGCTTCTGGAGTCAGAAAGACTCTGCTCTGATTCTTAAACCATTACCCCATGACTATAGCTTGTAATTTTTCAGATTTCTTATCTCATGAAACTGGGATAATGACATCTGCCTTCCAGGGTGGTGGTGGGGAGTTAACTGATTTGATCTATTAAATAAAAACATAAAGACATTCTGGGAGACAGATGCTGAATATGTTCCCGCTCCCACTCACCAGCCTTGCAAATTGTAGTTCAAATTCGTGCCTCAGCAAAGTTATAAATCAGTCCATGCCTGAATCTGGAGGGGTGGTAGTGTTCTCACACAGTTGAAACCAAGAATGTAAAAATCCTCGAATGCCAGTGTGTCAGTGAATAATATTGATAATGATCGTAATATGCTTCCAATCAGTGAAAGCCTCTTATGTATGTGCCAGATATTTTACATAGATTATTTAGCTTTTGCTTATCCAGCAAATGGGTGTTTGGTGTGTACTACATGCCAGGCATCATGCTTTGTTGACTTTAATCATCACGACAAAACCAAGAGGTAGGTATTATCATCCCTGTTTAATAGATGATGAAACTGAGGCTCACACCCCTTACCCGTTTTCTCATCTATACAAAAATGGCAATAACAGTACTACCTCTAGGATGGTTGATATAATACAGTTAATATACCATATTGCTTGGGGCATAGCAGGTGCTGAGTTCATGCTTGTAATTTAATATCTTACAGGTACTACTGCTGCTTGTACAACTACTGTCCCAGTCATGCAGCTAGTGAAGGTCTGTCTGACTCCAGAGCCTGTGTTCTTTCCTCACCACCATGCTCTTTATGCTAATCAGTCTGTCTCCTCACGATGGTAGGCCTGGCTTCTCTGTAAGTTATGTTAGAGGGGAAAGGAGGAGCAGCCAGAGGACTGCATTTAGTGGTCATATTTTCCCTTGATCAGCCCCCCAAATCCCTCGAACTGACTACATATATCCAGCCAGGCTATGAAGCAAAAGTGAGGACATCATAAAGACTTTTTAAGTCATAAGTAGGTTCAAAAAGTGAGTTCACATTCTGTTCCGGTTTGCTAATGCTGCCATTTTGCAAAACACCAGAAATGGATTGGCTTTTATAAAGGGGGTTTATTTGGTTACAAAGTTGTAGTCTTAAGGCCACAAAGTGTCCAAGGTAAGGCATCAACAAGGGGTACATTCACTGGAGAAAGGCCATTGGTATCTGGAAAACCTTTGTTAGCTGGGAAGGCACATGACTGGTGTCTGCTTGCTCCCAGGTTGTGTTTCAAAATGGCATTCTCCAAAGTGTTGCTCTTGGAGTGTTTTGTCCTCCCTTAGCTGCAGCTGCTCTCCAAAATGTCACTCTTAGTTGCTCTGAGGTCCTTCTGTCTGTGAACTCCTTTATACAACTCCAGTGATCCAATTAACATCCACCCTGAATGGGCAGGGTAACACCTCCATGGAAATTATCCAATCAAACGTTTCACCCACAGTTGATTGAATCACATCTCCATGTGTACCGGTTTGTGTACATCATGTCCCCCAGAAAAAGCCATATTCTTTAATGCATTCTTGTAGGGGCAGACATATTAGTGTTGATTAAGTTGGAACCTTTGGATTAGGTTGTGTCCATGGAGATGTGACCCACCCAACTGTAGGTGATAACTCTGATTAGATAATTTCCGTGGAGGTGTGGCTCTGCCCATTCAGCATGGGTCTTGATTGGTTTACTAGAGCACCATATAAACTCAGACAGAAGAAGCAAGCTTGCTACAGCCAAGAGGGACACTTTGAAGACTTCACGGAAGCTGAGAGAGGAGCTGTAGCTGAGACAGACATTTTGAAGATGGCTGTTGGAAGCTGATGCAGACATTTATGAAACCCAACCTGGGAGCAAGCAGATGCCAGCCACATGCCTTCCCAGCTAACAGAGGTTTTCTGGATGCCATTGGCCATCCTCCAGTGAAGGTACCTGATTGTCGATGCATTACCTTGGACACTTTATGGCCTTAAGACTGTAGCTTTGTAACCAAATAACCCCCCTTTTATAGAAGCCAATCCATTTCTGGTGTTTTGCATTCCTGCAGCATTAGCAAACCAGAACACCATGGAAACACTCAATCTAAGAATTCCAACCTAATCAACACTAATATGTCTGCCCACACAAGATTGCATCAAAGAATGTGGAGTTTTGGGGGACATAATACATCCAAATCAGCACACATTCCATGTAGAATAGCATTTCTCATCAGGGTACTGGTACTTGCATTTTGGGTGAAACGAGTCTTCCTTGTATAAGACTGAGCCCCACACTGCAGATATGTGAGTGTCCTTGACCACCTTCCAGTATGAGCCAGTAATATTCTCCAGTCACTGTGAAAATGCAAAAAAATCCTACATTGGGAGGGGGTGAAGTATAGCTTCTGGTCGAGAACCCACTGCTGTAGAAGATATATTCTGGCAGAGAGTAAATGAATCCAGGAAGAAAAAGTGGGATATAAGAAGCACAGGTGAACCAGGAAACTGGTGTTTTTATTTCTATAGGATAGATTCCCAGGAGCGGGATTGCTAAATCAAAGGATATGTGGAGTTGTTTTATTTTGACGTACATTGCCAGATTGCTCTCCGACAAGGTCGTAGCTTCTGCTGATCTGGTGGAAAGAGTCCCTTCCCAGCTTGTAGTAGGTGTTATGACACTCTCATTTTGCTAGTCTGTTGAGTGAAGTGATATCTCATTGTTACTTCATTTGCGTTTCCTGATTTCTAGGGAGGCTGAAAATCTTTTTATATGTTTATTTTCCATTTGGATTTGTTCTTCTATGAATTGTCTAACCATAGCTTTTGGCCATTTTTATTCTGATATTAATTTGCAAAAGCTCTTTGTGTACATAGTTATTATTGTTGTTATTTGTGAAACCTTTGCCATACAAAATCTTTTTTTTTTCAATAGACAAGTCTTTTATATTGTTTGTTTTTCATACCTTGCATAGAAAGATCTCATCAAGTTCTAGGCTGATATTGTCTCACGTTCTCATCTAAGATTTTAATGCTTTTACTTTTTAGATTGCAGTCTGTAATTCATCAGGAATTTATTTATTTAATTCATCTGGAATGAATGATGTGAGATAGGGTTCTGATTTTATTTCTTCTAGTTCTGTAATGTCCAATACAATAGCCACCAGTCACATGGTTATTGAGCACTTGAAATGTGGCTGGTCTGAACTGAGATGGACTGTAAGTGCAAAATATATGTTGCATTTCAAAGATTTTGTATGAAAAAATAATTTAAAATATATTATTAATTTTTATATTGACTACATGTTGAAATTATAATATTTGGGATATACTGTGTTAAATAAAATTTATCATTAAAATTAACATCACATATTTCCAGCTGCCCTCACAGTTACGATGGGTCTATCTGACCATGTTTCTGCCAATCAGACACAGCTTTGTGGACTAGTTTGGAAGAGAGCTGCATGGGAATCATGCTTTGCATGGAGTCTCCATTTCTGTAGGCCCTCCAGCTTTTGATGGGGCCAGTCCCAGCAGTGACTGTTTTCTGGGGGTTGCAAGGTCAAGGTCCAGCCAGAAGTGACATTGGAGGGTGGTGACGGGAATGACAGGTTCTTCAAGGATCTGGATGATACTTTTGTTGCATTTGTATCACAGTCCATCTCATCACTCTGTCTAATCCTTTTTCCAGAGTCTTTCTTCTAGGGGAGCTGGCTCATGACAATAGGAGATTGTCCTTATTCTTGGGAGATGCATGCTGAAGTGACATATTTAAGAGAGAAGTGTCATGATATCTGTAACTTGCTTTCAGATGTTTCAGAAAATATGTATGTGTGAAAAGAGAGACAGGGAAATAAAGCAAATGTGGGAAAATTTTAACAGTTCGTGAATCCAGGTGGTTTACATATGGATGTTTATTGTGGTATTCTTCTATCTTTCTTGGAGATTTGAAATTTTACAAAATATAAAGGTGAAAGTAAAATTCCTTCACTTTACTCTTAATGGTGTTTAAGTGGGAGCAAAATTAAATTTTTATGTTCAAACTGCTATCTTTACTAGGAAGCTCTTCATTATTTTAAATCCTTTTTTGTTTGTTTGTTTTCTAATACAGTTATTTAAGTCAGTATGTTTTCTTCTGAATTCTCCTTTGGCCACACCTCATAGATTTTTATATTTGATACTCTTATTGTTATTCAATAGAAAAAAATTATAATTTCTATTTGGATTTTCTCTGTATCCCAACAGATACAGTGAAAAAAAAAGAGTGAATTTTGGATATTTATGTCTATAGGGGCTTTGTTGATGCTGGTGTGAATTTTCTGTTTGATTGCCTCTTCTTTGGATGGCGACTTCTAGTTTTATTGCATTGTGGTCAGTGGAAACCTGGTCTATAATGTGTCTGCCTTTTGGAATATAGCAAAATTTCCTCTGGATTCTGGGAAGATGCAGCCCTCATCCTTCAATTTAAAACCAGCTACTGCATTTTTTTCTGAAAGAAGCAGCTTCTGGGACTTAGAGTAGAAGCAAGATTCAGGGCATCTCCAGGGTCCTGAAGAAGGGAGCTTGCAGAGGAAATTTCTGCCTCTGGGTCCAGTGAGAGCCTGGGGACAAGAAGCACAGGATTTAGGAGTGATGGTGAGAAGGAGCGTGATGAAGTGAGAGAGCACTCGACTTATGGAGCTCCTAGGACCTTCTGAGGGAGAGACAACACCTGCCCATGTGAGTGTCCCTTGGGCTTGTTGCCCTGGACTGAAAAAACTGTGGTAGAGTAAACGAATATGCCAAATCATCTTTTTGATTGACCCTGGAAAAATGCCAGCCTTTGCAGCTGAGGAGACTAGACAGCAGAGGCGGTCCTTCTGGTGCTCAACCGGGACCAGCAACTTTCCAGCTGGTGCACTGCTGACCCATAGGGCAAAGACTGCCCTTGTCTTCACTGCTCAAGAGATTGTCCCTCCTGCAAGATCCCCAGCAGCTGAACTCAGCTCCAATGACCTAGTGCAGGAAAATATCAACATACTGGGGGACCCAGAAGTGAGAAAGGGAAAGAACCAGCATGTCACAAAGAAGGGGGGCAACTAAAATCTGCTGGAAGACACAGAGGATGCCTGAACAGAGAATCATGATGAAAACAACTCTTAAGGGGCTAATAGTACAGTGTGCCCACAGGCAAACTCACAAATACACACACAAATCTCAGGAAGAGAATCAGAGGAGGGAATGGGGGAATGGTCACTGTTGAAACCAGACCTGAATTAGTATCCTGGAATAACAAATTGAGAAAAAAGTACAAAGCAAAAATTAAAGGAACTGGAAATTAAAGAGGTTTGAGAGAATGATAACAGGGGAACCACTACTTGCATATTTGAATTATTCAATATTGGAACTATTTTTACTGGAATAATGGAAATTCAAGAAGCATAAAATATAGCAATTGATAGAGAGGTAATAATTGAATAATTAAAATTTCCCTGAAATTTTTCTAATAAAGAGTTGGTCTGCAGATTTGAAGGGTTCACTGAATTCTAAATGGAACTTACAAAAAAAAAAAAATAACACTCACTTTTAAGCATGACCTGAAAAAATCTCTGAATTCCAAGTGTAAATATTAAGCTTAACAGCTTCCAGAGAGGAAGAATAATTAACTTACAAATAAAAACAATGAGATTGGTATTGGATTTCTCATCTGCAACACCAGAAGCAAGGGACAGTGTAATAATATCCACAGACATCTGTGAGAAGAGGAATCCTAAACGAAAGACCAATAACAATATGGGGCTCTAAGTGCTAAAGGATCTCAGCCTGATATTTGGGGGAGGGGCAGATGGAGTGGAAAATGGAGGATAAAGGCATTTACATGTCTTTTGGGATGGGAGAGATGGAAATGTTAAAGTATTCTGAAAGTGTCATCTTAATTGGGGAAAATAAATAGTATTTTTCTTATATAATGGAAGATTATATCATTGCAATTATGTATTTTATTCTGTATGCTAAAAGGGAAAGGTAACCACCAGTGGAATGGAAAAATATAGAAAACTGCCAACATTTACAAGAAAAAAGACCATAAATGGCCATGTTATTTTAAATGCAATTTTATTGAGATATATTCACATACCACACAATCATCCAAAGTGTATAATCAGTTGTTCACAGTGTCATCATATAGTTGTGCATTCATTACCACAATGCATTTTTTTTTCTAAATACAGAGTAATTCCTCACCTGCCATGTCTCACATCATTTTCTGTAATTTTACAAAAACCTTTATTTACTTTAATCCCTACATATGGATTTTTTTTTAAATTCAGTTTTATTGAAATATATTCACAAACCATACAGTCATCCATGGTATACAATCAACTGTTCACAGTATGATCATATAGTTATGCATTCATCACCACAATCTATTTCTGAACATTTTCCTTACATCAGAAAGAATCAGAATAAGAATAAAAAATAAAAGTGAAAAGAGAATACCCAAACCATCCCCCCATCCACAATGCATTTTTGAACATTTTCATTACTTAAAAAAAAAATAAAAATAAAAGTAAAAAAGAACACCCTAAACATCCTGTACACCCCCCTCCCCCCTGCTATTCATTTGCTTTTTGTCCCCTCTTTTCTACTCATCTGTCCATACACTCGATAAAGGAAGTATGAGCCACGAGGTTTTCACAATCACACAGTCACACCATATAAGCTATGTAATTATATGATCATCTTCAAGAATCAAGGATCCTGGATTGCAGTTCAACAGTTTCAGGTATTGCCTTCTGGCTATTCTAATACACTAAAAACTAAAAGGGGTATCTATATAATGCATAAGAATTACCTCTAGAATGACCTTTCAACTCCATTTGAAATCTCTAAGTCACTGAAACTTTATTTTGTTTCATTTCTCTTCCCCCTTTTGGTCCAGAAGACTTTCTCAATCCTATGATGCTGGGTCCAGGCTCATCCCTGGGAATCATGTCCCACATTACCAGGGAGATTTACACCGCTGGGAGTCATGTCCCACGTAGCAGGGAAGGCAGCAAGTCCACCTGCCCAGTTGGCTTAGAGAGAGAGGCTATATCTGAGCAACAAAAGAGGTTCTCTGGGGTGACACTTAGGCACAACTATAAGTAGGCTTAACCTCTTCTTTGCAGCAACAAGTTTCATAAGGGCAAGCCCCAAGATCAAGGGTTTGGCCTACTAAACTGGTAGTTCCCAATGCTTGTGAGAATATCAGTAATTCCCCAGATGGGGAAGTTTAATATTTCCACATTTTCCCCTAGTCCCTCAAGGAGCCTTTGCAAATACTTTTTATTCCCTGCCCAAATTACTCTGGGATATATTGGGGCTTCACGCTAACCTGTACAAACCAACCAGAACTCACTCCCTATTCAAGGTTCCATGTAATTATGGTATTTGAATAAACGGAGCATACAAGTTAAATTATAAAGTGTGCTACAGAAAATATAGATTTTGCACCAAATAAACATCTCTTCCTTTGGTCTCACACAGAAGTTGAAGTTTTAAAACACAGTCAATATCATCCTTTACCCTTTAGTCTGATTTACCTTGGTCCTAACCAAGCCCATTTCATTCATATCTCTAATTGAAATCTGATCTCTTTTTCAGCTTCTTTTAACATTTGCTGTTTGGAGTACTGTTGACATCCACAGCTACTGAACTCTAGCTCTGAGTCTTAGGTGTCACACAGATGAAGTTCTAGGGACTGATCAGGTTATACTCAAACAACACATCATCTCAGAATTTAGAAATAACCATCACAACTATGAATAAATGTGACTGCTATAAGAGCTTACAATCTAGGAACCTTTACATAAGCCTTCTCCTGATAACCTATGCCCTCAGATCCAATTTTCAGAGCTTGTACATTATGGTTAGTCCATATTGGTGAGGCATTATAATGTTTGTCTTTTTGTTTCTGGCTTATTTCACACAACATACTGTCCTCAAGGTCCATTCACCTAGTTGCATAACTCATCACTTCATTCCTTGTTGCTGCTGTTCAATATTCCATTGTATGTATACATCACAGTTCACCATTCTGTTTATCAGTTGATGAACCCTTAAGGCCACCTCCATCCATTGCTAATCATGAATACTGCTGCTATAAACACCAGGGTGCAAATGTGCACTCATGTCCCTGCTCTCAGTTCCTCCAAGTATACAACAAATAAAGGGTTGCAGGACCATATGGCAACCCAATGCATAGCTTCCTGTGGAACCACCAGACTGCCCTCCAGATGGGCTGCACCATTCTACTTTCCCACCAACAGTGAATAGGTACATCCCTCTCTCCACATTTTCTCCAGCACTTGTTTGCCTGTTATTTTTTAAACACAGTTTTATTCACACACCATACAATCCATCCTAAGTAAACAATAGATGATTCCCAGTATAATCACATAGTTATGCATTCATCACAACAATCTATATGAGGACATTTCCATTTCTTCCACAAAGAGGAAGAGGAGAAAAAAAAAGATAGAAGAAAACATAAAAATAAAATAAAATACAATACAATGGAAAGGTCAGACAACAACAAAACCAAGAATCCCATACCACTCCCTTATATACCCCTCTTATAGACATTAAGCTTTGGTTAATGTCTTATAGACAATCCCTTATATCCACTCCCTTATATCCCCCTCTTATAGACATTAAGCTTTGGTTAAATATTACCACTCCCTTACATCCCCTCTTATAGACATTATTACCACTCCCTTATATATTACCACTCCCTTATATCCCCCTCTTATAGACATTAAGCTTTGGTTAAATATTAAAGCTTATAGACATTATCTTTGTTACAATTAATGGAAGCATATTACAATGTTACTGTTAACTATAGACTCTAGTTTGTATTGATTGTATTTTTTCCCCTATAGCATCCAATTTTCAATACCTTGAAGTGTTGACATTTGTTCTCCCTCATGTGAAAACGTTCCTATATTTGTACATTTAATCACCATCATTGAGCACTCTATATTTTGCTGAGTCATACAATCCCAGTCTTTATCTTCTGTCTTTCCATCTGGTGTCATACATGCCCCTGGTCTTCCTCTTTCAATTGTACTCACACTCATCTTTGTTCAGAGTATTTACAATATTGTACTACCATCATACAGTATTGTGCTATCCGTTTCTGGATCTATAAATCAATCCTGTTGAACATTCCATACTCCTTCAGCACCAAATGCCCGAGCTCTACCCTTTTTCTATCTCCTGATGACCTGTGTTCTCAACTCTAACTCTCCAAATTCACTCAGTGTTAGTTCATATTAGTGAGACCATACAGTATTTGTCCTTTGGTTTCTGGCTAATTTCACCAATGTAATGTCTACTGTCTACCATTTTATTTTTTGGATTTTATATGTCATATCTGATTTATTCTCTCTCTCTCTCTTTTTACCATTACTTATAGTCTTCATTTCTAGACTCTTCTCCAAAACTCCCTTTCCTGTCTTTTCCTATCTGTCCATAGTGCTCCCTTTAGTATTTCTTGTAGAGCAGGTATCTTGTTCACAATCTCTCTCAGTGTCTGTTTGTCTGAAAATATTTTAAACTCTCCTTCATTTTTTTTATCTTCATTTAATTGAGATATATTCACATACCACACAGTCATACAAAACAAATCATACATTCGATTGTTCACAGTACCATTACATAGTTGTACATTCATCACCTAAATCAATCCCTGATACCTTCATTAGCACACACCCAAAAATAACAAGAATAATAATTAAAGTGAAAAAGAGCAATTGAAGTAAAAAAGAATACTGGGTACCTTTGTCTGTTTGTTTCCTTCCCCTATTTTTCTACTCATCCATCCATAAACTAGACAAAGTGGAGTGTGGTCCTTATGGCTTTCCCAATCACATTGTCACCCCTCATAAGCTACATTTTTATACAATTGTCTTCGAGATTCATGGGTTCTGGTATCTTGTAGTTTGATAGTTTCAGGTATCCACCACCAGCTACCCCAATTCTTTAGAACCTAAAAAGGGTTGTCTAAAGTGTGCATAAGAGTGCCCACCAGAGTGACCTCTCGGCTCCTTTTGGAATCTCTCTGCCACTGAAGCTTATTTCATTTCCTTTCACATCCCCCTTTTGGTCAAGAAGATGTTCTCCGTCCCACGATGCCAGGTCTACATTCCTCCCTGGGAGTCATATTCCACGCTGCCAGGGAGATTCATTCCCCTGGGTGTCTGATCCCATGTAGGGGGGAGGGCAGTGATTTCACCTTTCAAGTTGGCTTAGCTAGAGAGACAGGGCCACATCTGAGCAACAAAGAGGCATTCAGGAGGAGGCTCTTAGGCACAATTATAGGGAGGCCTAGCCTCTCCTTTGCAGCAACCGTCTTCCCAAGGGTAAAACCTATGGTAGAGGGCTCAACCCATCAAACCACCAGTCCCCTATGTCTATGGTCATGTTAGCAACCATCGAGGTGGGGTAGGCCAATACCCCTGCATTCTCCACAGGCTCCTCAAGGGGGCACTACATATTTTTTTCCTTGTTTTTCTTTTCTTTTTTTTTTTTTTTAACTTTCCCTTCTTTGTTAAATCAACTGTATGAAAAAAATTAAAAAAAAAACAAAACAAAACGTACAATAAAAGAACATTTCAAAGAGACCATAACAAGGGAGTAAGAAAAAGACAACCAACCTAAGATAACTGCTTTACTTCCAACCTGTTCCTAGTTTACCCCAAGAAAGTTACCTAATATAGCAACTTTTCTGTGAACTTGTTCCTACTATATCCATCAGAAATTAACAGACCATAGTCATTCCTGGGCATCCCCAGAACGTTAAATAGCTTATCTGTTCTTCTTGGATTATTGTTCCCCCTTCCTTAATTGCTCTCTATTGCTACTTCCCCTACATTCTACATTATAAACCATTTGTTTTACATTTTTCAAAGTTCACATTAGTGGTAGCATATAATATTTCTCTTTTTGTGCCTGGCTTATTTCGCTCAGCATTATGTCTTCAAGGTTCATCCATGTTGTCATATGTTTCACGAGATCATTCCTTCTTACTGCCGCGTAGTATTCCATCGTGTGTATATACCTCATTTTATTTATCCACTCATCTGTTGAAGGACATTTGGGTTGTTTCCATCTCTTGGCAATTGTGAATAATGCTGCTATGAACATTGGTGTGCAGATATCTGTTCGTGTCACTGCTTTCTGATCTTCCGGGTATATACTGAGAAGCGCAATTGCTGGATCGAATGGTAACTCTCTATCTAGTTTTCTAAGGAACTGCCAGACTGACTTCCAGAGTGGCTGAACCATTATACAGTCCCACCAACAATGAATAAGTGTTCCAATTTCTCCACATCCCCTCCAGCATTTGTAGTTTCCTGTTTGTTTAATGGCAGCCATTCTAATCGGTGTTAGATGGTATCTCATTGTGGTCTTAATTTGCATCTCTCTAATAGCTAGTGAAGCTGAACATTTTTCATGTGTTTCTTGGCCATTTGTATTTCCTCTTCAGAGAACTGTCTTTTCATATCTTTTGCCCATTTTATAATTGGGCTGTCTGTACTATTGTCATTGAGTTGTAGGATTTCTTTATATATGCAAGATATCAGTCTTTTGTCAGATACATGGTTTCCAAAAATTTTTTCCCATTGAGTTGGCTGCCTCTTTACCTTTTTGAGAAATTCCTTTGAGATGCAGAAACTTCTAAGCTTGAGGAGTTCCCATTTATCTATTTTTTCTTTTGTTGCTTGTGCTTTGGGTGTAAAGTCTAGGAAGTGGCCGCCTAATACAAGGTCTTGAAGATGTTTTCCTACATTATCTTCTAGGAGTTTTATGGTACTTTCTTTTATATTGAGATCTTTCATCCATTTTGAGTTAATTTTTGTGTAGGGTGTGAGGTAGGGGTCCTCTTTCATTCTTTTGGATATGGATATCCAACTCTCCCAGCCCCATTTGTTGAAAAGACCATTATGACCCAGTTCAGTGACTTTGGGGGCCTTATCAAAGATCAGTCGGCCATAGATCTGAGGGTCTATCTCTGAATTCTCAATTCGATTCCATTGATCTATATGTCTATCTTTGTGCCAGTACCATGCTGTTTTGGCAACTGTGGCTTTATAATAAGCTTCAAAGTCAGGGAGTGTAAGTCCTCCCACTTCGTTTTTCTTTTTTAGAGTGTCTTTAGCAATTCGAGGCATCTTCCCTTTCCAAATAAATTTGATAACTAGCTTTTCCAAGTCTGCAAAGTAGGTTGTTGGAATTTTGATTGGGATTGCATTGAATCTGTAGATGAGTTTGGGTAGAATTGACATCTTAATGACATTTAGCCTTCCTATCCATGAACATGGAATATTTTTCCATCTTTTAAGGTCCTCTTCTATTTCTTTTAGTAGAGTTATGTAGTTTTCTTTGTATAGGTCTTTTACATCTTTGGTTAAGTTTATTCCTAGGTACTTGATTTTTTTAGTTGCTATTGAAAATGGTATCTTTTTCTTGAGTGTCTCTTCAGTTTGTTCATTTCTAGCAAATAGAAACATTACTGACTTATGTGCATTAATCTTGTATCCCGCTACTTTGCTAAATCTGTTTATTAGCTCTAGTAGCTGTATCGTCGATTTCTCAGGGTTTTCTAGATATAAGATCATATCATCTGCAAACAATGACAGTTTTACTTCTTCTTTTCCAATTTGGATGCCTTTTATTTCTTTGTCTTGCTGGATTGCCCTGGCTAGCACTTCCAGCACAATGTTGAATAACAGTGGTGACAGCGGGCATCCTTGTCTTGTTCCTGATCTTAGAGGGAAGGCTTTCAGTCTCTCACCATTGAGTACTATGCTGGCTGTGGGTTTTTCATACATGATCTTTATCCTATTGAGGAAGTTTCCTTCAATTCCTACCTTTTGAAGTGTTTTTATCAAAAATGGATGTTGGATTTTGTCAAATGCTTTTTCAGCATCTATTGAGATGATCAGTTGATTTTTCCCTTTCAAATTGTTAATGTGTTGTAATACATTGATTGATTTTCTTATGTTGAACCATCCTTGCATGCCTGGAATGAACCCCACTTGGTCATGGTGTATGATTTTTTTAATGTGTCTTTGGATTTGATTTGCAAGTATTTTGTTGAGGATTTTTGCATCTATATTCATTAGGGAGATTGGCCGGTAGTTTTCCTTTTTTGTAGCATCTTTGCCTGGTTTTGGTATTAGATTGATGTTAGCTTCATAAAATGAGTTAGGTAGTGTTCCATTTTCTTCAATGTTTTGAAAGAGTTTGAGTAAGATTGGTGTCAGTTCTTTCTGGAAAGTTTGGTAGAATTCCCCTGTGAAGCCATCTGGCCCTGGGCATTTATTTGTGGGAAGATTTTTGATGACTGATTGGATCTCTTTGCTTGTGATAGGTTGGTTGAGGTCTTCTATTTCTTCTCTGGTCAGTCTAGGTTGTTCATATGTTTCCAGGAAATTGTCCATTTCCTCTACATTATCCAGTTTGTTGCCATACAGTTGTTCATAGTATCCTCTTATAATTTTTTTAATTTCTTCAGGATCTGCAGTTATGTCACCTTTTTCATTCATTATTTTGTTTATATGGGTCTTCTCTCTTTTTGATTTTGTCAGTCTAGCTAGGGGCTTGTCAATCTTGTTGATCTTCTCAAAGAACCAACTTTTGGTGATATTTATCCTCTCTATTGTTTTTTTGTTCTCTATGTCATTTATTTCTGCTTTAATCCTTGTTATTTCTTTTCTTCTACTTGGTTTAGGATTGGTTTGCTGTTCATTTTCTAGCTTCTTCAGTTGATCCATTAGTTCTCTGATTTTGGCTCTTTCTTCCTTTTTAATATATGCGTTTAGTGCTATAAATTTCCCCCTTAGCACTGCTTTTGCTGCATCCCATAGGTTTTGGTATGTTGTGTTCTCATTTTCATTCGTCTCTATATATTTAGCAATTTCTCTTGCTATTTCTTCTTTAACCCACTGATTGTTTAGGAGTGTATTGTTTAACCTCCAGGTATTTGTGAATTTTCTAAGTCTCTGATGGTTATTGACTTCTAATTGTATTCCATTGTGGTCAGAGAATGTGCTTTGAATAATTTCAATCTTTTTAAATTTATTGAGGCTTGTTTTATGTCCCAGCATATGATCTATTCTGGAGAATGTTCCATGAGCACTAGAAAAGTATGTGTATCCTGGTGATTTGGGATGTAATGTCCTGTATATGTCTGTTAAATCTAATTCATTTATCAGATTGTTTAGGTTTTCAGTTTCCTTATTGGTCTTCTGTCTGGTTGATCTATCTATAGGAGAGAGTGCTGTGTTGAAGTCTCCCACAATTATTGTGGAAACATCAATTGCTTCCTTTAGTTTTGCCAGTGTTTCTCTTATGTATTTTGTGGCACCTTGATTGGGTGCATAGACATTTACGATTGTTATTTCTTCTTGTTGAATTGCCCCTTTTACTAGTATGTAGTGGCCTTCTTTGTCTCTCAAAACATCCCTGCATTTAAAGTCTATTTTATCTGAGATTAATATTGCTACACCTGCTTTCTTTTGGCTGTAACTTGCATCAAATATTTTTTTCCATCCGTTCACTTTCAATTTCTTTGTGTCCCTGTGTCTAAGATGAGTCTCTTGTATGCAACATATTGATGGTTCATTTTTTTTTATCCATTCTGCGAATCTATATCTTTTAATTGGGGAGTTTAATCCATTTACATTCAACGTTATAACCGTGAAGGCATTTCTTGAATCAGCCATCTTATCCTTTGGTTTATGTTTGTCATATTTTTCCCCTCTCTCTATTAATATCCTTTATTGTACCCATACTGAATCTCTTTAGTACTGAACCTTTCTCCAAGTCTCTCTGTCCTGTCTTTGTTTCTCTGTCTGTAGGGCTCCCTTTAGTATCTCCAGTAGGGCAGGTCTCTTGTTAGCAAATTCTCTCAGCATTTGTTTGTCTGTGAAAAATTTAAGCTCTCCCTCAAATTTGAAGGAGAGCTTTGCTGGATAAAGTATTCTTGGTTGGAAATTTTTCTCACTCAGAATTTTAAATATGTCGTGGCACTGCCTTCTCGCCTCCATGGTGGCTGCTGAGTAGTCACTACTTAGTCTTATGCTGTTTCCTTTGTATGTGGTGAATTGCTTTCCTCTTGCTGCTTTCAGAACTTGGTCCTTCTCTTCCGTGTTTGACAGTGTGATCAGAATATGTCTCGGCGTGGGTTTATTTGGATTTATTCTATTTGGAGTTCGCTGAGCATTTATGATTTGTGTATTTATGTTGTTTAGAAGATTTGAGAAGTTTTCCCCAACAATTTCTTTGAATACTCTTCCTAGACCTTTACCCATTTCTTCCCCTTCTGGAACACCAATGAGTCTTATATTTGGACGTTTTATATTATCTATCATATCCCTGAGGTCCGTTTCGATTTTTTCAATTTTTTTCCCCATTCTTTCTTTTATGCTTTCATTTTCCATTCTGTCATCTTCCAGGTCACTGATTCATTGTTTAACTTCCTCTAGTCTTGTACTGTGAGTGTCCAGAATCTTTTTAATTTGGTCAACAGTTTCTTTAATTTCCATAAGATCATCTATTTTTTTTTATTTAGTCTTGCAATGTCTTCTTTATGCTCTTCTAGGGTCTTCTTGATATCCTTTGTATCCCGTACTATGGTCTCATTGTTCATCTTTAGTTCTTTGAGTAGCTGCTCTAGGTGCTGTGTCTCTTCTGATCTTTTGATTTGGGTGCTTGGGCTTGGGTTATCCATATCGTCTGGTTTTTTCATATGCTTTATAATATTCTGTTGTTTTTGGCCTCTTGGCATTTGCTGAACTTGATAGGGTTCTTTTAGGATTTGTAGACCAATTGAAGTCCTTATCTCTAATTTATCAGATCTACAGCTTCGTGGAGTACACTTTCTCTAACTAACTAGCAGGTGGCGTCCACGAGCCACCTGTTCTCCACAAGCCAGTTCTCCCCTGCTGTGCCTTTGTGGTGAGTGGGAGAGTGAGTCTTGTGGGGTCCAATTGGTGTACCAAGCTTGCGTGTGTAGTTGGTGTTGCCCGCCCTGTATATGGGGCGTGTTTCTGGGCAGTCAGGGAGGAGGGGTGGCTCTAACAATCAAATCTCCCTGGTGATCCTAGAGTTTTAAAGCTGCTGCAATAGTCTAATCCTTCAGTTCAGTCCTGCCACAGTTTGTCCCTGCCACTGACCCACAAGTCCTTGGTATTGGCGTATGGCTCCTGAGACTTGCAAGTGGGCCCCTCTTCCAGGCTGTGCACCCCGGGTCCTCTGTTGAGGGATGACTGTGCTATGTCACAGGTGAGTGCCCTTCCCCCCAGGGCGGTTCTGGGCTGCTGGGCTGTGTAGGGAGGCTCCCAGTCTGCTGCAATGATGGCTGAATGGGGCTTTGTTAATTCACACTGCTCCACCTTCCCAACTCTGGGACAATCAGCTGAGGTTGCAGGGAAGGCTAATGTCCACGCCCAGTTTTGTGGTGTGTGCCTGTTATTTGAAGCACTTCCATCACACTGGGTTGTCTGGGGGCAGCTCTGGGCTATGGGGCTGGCGATGGGCAGGAGTGTTTCCTGTCCACCAGGATGATGGCTGTGAGCGGACACCCCCCTTTTCTTGGGAAGTTGTGGTGTTTAGTGAATTTTCTCAGCCACTGGATTATTGCCTTTTGTCTCAGAGCTCTCTTAGTTCTGCTCTTGTCTTGACCTGCCCAAATTGCAAGTCTTTGAAGCTTTCTGTATTGGGCTTCTTAGAGTAATTGTTTTAGAAAAAGAAAAAAGGATTAAAAAAAAAAAAAAAAAAAAGGGCCCTCCTCAGAGATTTAATGGGTTATTGAAATGCTAAGAGACAAAGCAATTAGGGCCATTAAGGAAAGGTCCACAGGGCAGAGAGATCAGCTTTTCTTCGGGATTTGCATATGAGCCTCAGGGCCTGAGCTCTGCCCTTCCCCTTTCTATGTTCACCAGAACTCCCAAAATCCTCCGCTTTTATTTTGGAGTTTTTTGTGTTGTTTTTTTCTATGCCTGTCTCCTCTCTGCTGGGCTGGCTGCTCTCAGATTCTCTGGTGTCTGGTCTCAGTCTATCAATGGTTGGAGTTTGTATCAGTAGAATGAGTTTCCGGTAAGGGCTGCCACTGCAGTTCTCCCTTCTCCTTCCCGGAGCTGACAGCCCCTCCTCCCACGGGACTGAGCCTGGCAGGGAGGGGTGCAGGTCCCCTCGCCACAAAAACTTACAGATTTCATTGATCTCAGCAGTTCCACGATTTCATCAGTGTTGTATGAAGTATGCCCAAAGTCTGATTGCTCTGTGGTGTCCAGTCCACGCAGTTCCTGGCTTTCTACCTACTTTCCTGGAGGAGTAACTAAAACATACAGCTCACCAGTCCGCCATCTTGCCCCGACTCCTCCCCGGGATCTCCCTCATTTTTGAAGGACAGTTTTGCAGAATATAGAATTCTTGGTTGGCAGCTTTTCTCTCAGTATCTTAAATATATCATACCACTGCCAGCCATGTTATTAAGCCAGTACAAACAAGGAAATGGAAGAAAGATAGATAGAACAAAATAAAATCAATAGTAAAGGTAAATTAAAATGGAAGAATAAAATAAAGTTTTATTTTTTTAAACTAACTTAAAACAGGCTAAATTCTCCTGATAAAAGCCAAAGACTGCTAACTAGGATTAATAAACAAAACCCAGTCTTTTGCTATTGTTAGAAATACTGTTATCAGTTAGACATTGTATATAACAGAAACATAGCCCACAGTGGTTTAAACAAGTGGTTTATTTTTTCTGTATAAGAAGAGTCCAGGATAGGTGGTTCACAGCTGAGGCAGCTGCTTAGAAAACCTCTACTGTCTACTGTCTATTGTAGATTGCCCTCCTCCTCAGCACGTCTGCTTGATGCAGTGTCTTACCTGGTGGTGTGATCCCAACCCTCATTCCTGAAGGATCCAAGCCCTCCCTGTCACCATGTCACTCTCAGGCCATGGTAGATGCACGTGCCCATCAAAACTGGACAATGGACTACGAAGAGGCACCCAGGTGGATTTTTAAGGTGCCAAACATATTCCTTCTTGCCCCCATGCATAGCAATATTCCTCTTCTTCTGAGGATCAGGCTCAATTACCCCTGCCCAGGTGGTGACTCCTCTCCTTGCCTTTTGGCCCTTTGGTCTGAGGATTCTAAAGTGCCAAGATGGTGGCTGTAACTTATAGTTTAACGGCACTTTCTCTGTGTCTCCTGATGGAAGTGTTGCCCTTTGAGAATAGGACTTATAAACCAACAGACACAGAAGGTGCAGGGATTGGAAGCACAAATTATCTAAGAGTCACTGGGGTGATGGGAAGTGAGGCAGCTCCTGCTTCTACCCCTTGGGTCCAAACTCATAAATTCTACCTACTGGGGTCACAGTGCCTCTTGATACTCCCTTGCCTGCTTTTGATGGGTCCCCCAAAAAGATATGTTGAAGCCTAACCCCCAGTATCTCAGATTCTGACGTTATTTGGAAATAGTGTAATTGCAGATGGAATTAGTTAATATGACAGAATACTGTAGTAGGGTGGGCTCTTTAATCCAATATGACTGGTGTCCTTATAAGTTAGGAGAGAAGAAACATACAGGGGAGAAGGCCATGTGAAGGCAGAGGCAAAGACTGGAGTGATGCATCTATAAGTCAAAGAATGTCAAGGATTGCCAGCAAGCATAAGAAGCTAGAAGAGGCAAGGAAATATTCTCCACCACAGGAATCTGAGGGAGCATGGCCCTGCTTACACCTCGATTTCAGACTTCTAGCCTCCAGAACTGTGGGAGTAAATTTCTGTTTAAGTCATCTAGTTTGTGGTACTTTGCTATGGAAGTCCCAGGAAACTGAGACGGTGGGAAACAAAATGGGTATGTGCATGTGTCATGGGCTGAGAGTGACATGGTGACCTCAGAGTGGAGTTCATGGCAAGTCTCAATGGAAAATCACAACTCAAGATCCCTGTGGTTCTGGAGCAAGGTCATGTCATAGCTCCTAGCATACTACTTGGACCTGGTAGAGATGGAGCCCACATGATGGGACGGCAAATGATCATGCAGATTCTGTCAGACCAGCTGAGCCATACGATTGGGTGGGCCCAGCAGCATGCCAGGAAGTGAGCACAAGGAGACCAGATGGCACAAATAAGCTGCATGAGCAAGTACTCAGCAATATGTTTAATACCATAGCGTCTGCCAGATCCTATGACCCAGACTTCAGAGCCACTTGCATTGCAGCCTGATCTGCTGCAGAAATCATTCCTGCTCTGGACCCTCCTCAAAGAGGGCAGCCTTTAATTTCACCCTGTATTTGGAGCAGAGCAGTACTTCTAGGTTTGGAATATGTGAAACCCAAAGAGGTCTATCAAGCATGGTGCTTCCTTCTTTGTGGCGGGAGATGAAAATGCAATACTTTTTCCCTTACTTTGAAGGGGACATTCCAACATGTGTCAGAAAATCGGATCTCTAAAATTTTTACTTATTTTGAAGGCCCCAAATCTTTAACGGGTTTAATCTCACATCCTCTGGAGAGCTTTTGTCTTACCAGGGTTTCCATGTCCTAGCCACTTCTCACTCATGCAGTCTAATTAGCATTTACCATTGAAATAGCGGAACTGTGTGATGTTCTGTGTGGATCTCCAGCTAGTTCAGTTCTCTTCAGATTTTATTATGAATATAAAATTTTTATTAACTAGTCCTGGGGCAAGCTGTAAATGTACACTGTTGTCCATACCTCCCGAATGTAAACTGTTTCTGATCTTCTTTTTGATAGGGATGGAAAAAAGCACATAAATTATGTCAACAGCCACATACCAGGCAGCTGAAGCTGTGATAATCTGCTCTAGCAAAGATATCACATCTGGCACAGCAGCACAATGAAGTGACTGTTTGGTTGAGTTTGAGATTGTCTACTGTCATTCTCTATGATATGTGTGGTTTTGGCAGGGGCCAGACTGGTGAATTAAAGAAGATATGAGGGGGGCTGCCAGCTTGGCATCATTTAGGTCTTTAAGGGTGGCACTGATCTCGGAGATTCCTCCTGGGATGTAGTATTGGTTTGATTTACTCTCTTGGCTGGGGGAGTGGTCATGGTGGTGGTGGTGGGCAGTTTCAGAGCTTCCACTAGCCTTCCCCATCATGACAGCTCTTTCCCCACAGGCTGAGGAATCAATTGGGAGTTGTGCCACTTACCAATATATGTGTTCCCTCCGGA
The DNA here is from genome assembly GCF_015220235.1 of Choloepus didactylus. Taxonomy (NCBI): domain Eukaryota; kingdom Metazoa; phylum Chordata; class Mammalia; order Pilosa; family Megalonychidae; genus Choloepus; species Choloepus didactylus. The sequence goes on from NC_051325.1 coordinate 49,976,780, forward strand.
GCCTGGGGAAGGGATGCAGGGTTGGCTAGGGGGCCGTGTTCCCACTCTAAGTCAGACCTAGGCCAGGACTCCATTTGTTTCCTGGCTCTCATATGCCCCAAATGTAATAGGGAGGCCCTAATGATGCTTTGGGTCTCCAGGTGTCGATGTCTGTGAAATGTTCATGTATTCCCCTTTCCCCAGCACATAGTTGTAGGGACCTCCTAGGGATCCAGGCTCTCAGTCAGTCCCTCTGTTTGGAATCACAAAACTGATTCTGGTTTGGAAACTGAGTGAAGGATTGTGACTTTTTTGAGAAGGGGCTACTCTCAAATGCCTGACCAGAAAAGTTCATTTGCAAAAAAATATGTATCTTAATGTAGAAGAAATACAGGGTTCATACATTTCTATGTATAATATATATGGAGAAAAGACTGAAAGACAATACAGCAGACTGTCAACCATACTTACCTCTTGGTGGTGGTTATTATGGGCAGTTTTTATTTTTTTCTTTTCCTTTTTTGTATTTTCCACACATTTTTACTATAGCAGATGTACCCTGCCTGTAACAGAGATTAAATGTGTATATGTGTGTGTGTTTTCTCTCCTCTAGGGAGAGGTTCCAGAAAATCATCTTGGCATAACTGACGGCAGTTGTCAACTCCTTACTCTCCAAAGATATTTGATATCACTTAGGAAGTTTCCCTAGTAAAGACCCTTGAATCTTTTGAATCTGGTAGCCTTTGCCAGAGGAGTGGGAAAGGAAACCCACCACCTGGGCAAAGGGGGTTTAATCAGCCCCTTTGTTATAAAGTTAAACATTCACTTACCGTTAAACCCAGTAATTTCACTCCAAGGTATTTACTCAAGAGAAATGAAAACATATGTCTGTGTATAGACTTGAACATGAATATTCATAGCAGCTTTATTCGTGATAGCCCCAAGGGACTGGCAGGGCCATGCCTCTCAGAAACCTGTAGAGGAGAATTCTTCCTTGTCTCTTCGCAGCGTCTGGTGGTTGCTGGCAATCCTTGGCATCACTTGGCTTGTAGATGCATCGTTCCATTCTCTGCCTCCATCTGCACATGGCCTTCTTCCCTATGTCTGTCTCCACTGTGTCTCCACACAGCCTTCTTATAAGGACACCAGTCACTGGGTTTAGGGGCCACCCTAATCCAGCATGACCTCATCTTAGCTTAACTAATTACATCTGCAAAGACTCTATTTCCAAATAAGGTCACATTCTGAGGTTCCGGATGGACATGAATTTTGGGAGGACACTAAACTCAGTACAAGAATTGTCTTTTGCATACACATATAACTTCAGGCGTGGGACAGGTGCTCTCCTCTTGATTCATCTTCCTTTATTCCGGTGTTTCTCAACATTTAAAAAAAAATTATAGCCCTCCAAGGAGCCTTTCCCCCCAAGAAATTTTAATACCTCCTTTGGAGGGCCACAAACCACTGTAGTATCTAAGATTTTTTCGTCCCCAAGAATCAATATTAGCCCCCGTGGGGGTGATATTGCCCCCATTGAGAATACATATTCCTTAATCCAATGAGAAAAAAATTGAAGTAGCCAGGGAAAGATGGTATTGTAATTAAAGTGTACAGCTGTCTGATTTGATTCTTAAATGCAAGTGTAGTGATAACTGTATGGAGAACTGTGATTCCCGTAACTCATAATGATACAGTCTGTGAAAAATGTTCCCCCAAGACTGTGTATTCATGTGGGTTAATGAGAATGGGTGGCTGAAATGAGAAGGGGCTTGGTAGGCAGACAGCTTTCAGGGCAGAGATGTGGCCCAGTCTTGCATGTACAACTAGAGCCCTCTGCTGGGCATTTCAGGAACATCCACCAGTAAATTCAACTTGGCCCATTGATTCAGCTGCTATTTTTCCAGCACCCACAAAGTGGCGTGTGCTGAGAGCTAGCTTTGGGTTTGAGGCTCAGCGAGGTTGAATAACTAAGTCAGAAAGAGAGAGTTGTAAGAGGCAAAAGTGGCATTCAAATTCAGGTTTGTTCGAATTCATAGCCCATACTCTTTTTTTCTCTTGAGTGCCTGAGAAATTTTTCACTGCTTTGGAGGGCAGTCACCCCTTGCCTCTGAGACAGAATGGAAGGTTAGGAGTGGACAGGGGTGGGTTTGCAGAAGTAGTTTGGAATACCTGGAACATCATCACCTGATGATTTACCTTTTCTCTAAGAAGTTGGAGCAAACTTTGGGTGGAAACTTGCCAGTGCTGGCTTCCTGCAAAGGGCTGCTTCTACAGTGACTGAGAAGAACCAGTCAGAGGTAGTTTCCCAGCACATGGAAAATATCCAGTAACACCAAACCATACATAACGAATTGGGGGTTAGGGCTCCAGCAATTCTAGTAAGAATGGCTCAGGAGCATCTATTCCCCAAGGGGCTGTTCCTTCCCCTGGAAGCAAGGAAATCCAAACTCATAGAAGACGGCCAAGAGTAAACCTGCTAAGACTCCACAGGTGCCAAAAGCAGACAATGGTTGAAAGAGAGACAGTTTATCACTCAGAGCACAGCAAACCCATGAGTGTCAGTGTGGTTGTGGCAATCCCCTGCCCTCAAGTCCCACAGGGCAATGTCATGGGCCCAGATGGATGCTACTCACCCAGTGGCCTGCCACACTGCAAGAAACTCAGGGCCAAGAACCCAGCATATTTTGAGCAAGCAGCAAACATTGTGTCAAGCAGCAAACCAATGAGCAGTTACATTGTAATTACACTGAGGTCTCCTCACCTATACAGTTGCCTACTTGACTAGCTACTAGCTGTTTATTACCTAAGAGCAACCAGAGAAGTTAAGTCATGGGGATTGCCCAAGGTTTTACCCAGAGGGCTGGGGAAGAACTAGCTCTCGGTGCAGATTTAAAGGAATAGTTGAAAATAAAAATAAAGCTGCCTTATGATTTCATTCCACAAGTCATGTTTGGTCAGACATGGGGGGACAGCCATGCCCACCTTTGAGGACGTGGCTCCACATCATGGATCATCAGCATCAGAAGGCTAAGAAGCACCAAGTCAGCAGGTCCTTCCAGGCACTGTCCATGGGGATCCCATACGAGGCCTGTGCAGCGGAGCCCCGTGCACCCGGAGCAGAAGCCCAGAAAAAGATTGAGAGAGGCCAAGATCAAGATGGGGAAGCTGACACTCTGTCCCAACCACTGCCTCCGCAGTCCATTTGTGCACCTCTCCCTCCCCCGAGTTTATCTTTAACACTAATGAGGAGGACGTAGATGGGGAGAAAATAATCCTGAATTTGACTGAATTCTCAGTCTGAAAGGATGGAGAGATCAAGGAATTTGATTTAGCTTATCTGGACAGGACCAGATTAGGTCTTCTTTATATGGGGACTCAGAATCAGAAATTAAGTCATTAGGGAAATAAGGTCATTTTTGGGGTACACACATAATTTAGAAAATCTGTCCTCACTACAAATATAAGGCAGATGGCTCAGTGCTGTAGAAGGTGTTGTTAGTTGATTCACACACTCCCGCCTCTCCTTCCCCCTCTGTGCCAGTTTGAATCTATTATGTCCCCCAAAAGCCATATTCTTTAATGTAATCTTGTGGAGGCAGATTTATTAGTCTGTTGATTAGGGTGGAAACTTTGATTGGGTTATTTCCATGGAGGTGTGGATACTGCCCATTCAGGGTGGATCTTGATTAGTTCACTGGAGTATTTAAGAGAGAAGCTAAGAGCTGATACAGATTCAGATGCTTGCTGATGCTTAGAGGTGCTTGGAGATTTGGACAGAAGGACATTAGGAGATGCTAAGCTAATAGATGAAGAGTTTGCTCTGGAGAAGCTAAGAGAGGACTCCCAGATGCTTAGAGAGAAAGCCACTGGAATCAGAAGCTGAAAGCAACGTAACCCAGGAGCAAAGGACCTGAAGACATCAGTCACATGCCTTCTCAACCAACAGAAGTGTTCCGGATGCTATCAGCCATTCTTCAGTGAAGGTATCGTCTTGTTGATATCTTCGTTTGGATACCTGACCTGTAAATTTGTAACCTAATAAACCCCCTTTATAAAAGCCAATCCATTTCTGGTATTTTGCATAATGGCAGCATTAGCAAACCAGAACACCTTCCCAGAAGGAACTATTATTACACATTAGATTCCTCTAATCTATTTTCTGTCGCTATGAATTTGCTTATTCTATATATTTCATATAAGTAGATTCATACACAGTTTGTCCATTTTACTCAACATGATGTCTTCAAGGTTCATCCATGTAGTGGCATGTATCGGAACTTTATTGCTTTTTACAGCTGAATAACATTCCACAGTATGGACAGACCACACTTTGTCCACTCATCTGTTGATGGATGCTTAGGTTGAGTCCATCTTTTTGGCTGTTGTGAACAATGCCCCTATGAACATGGTGTACAAGTATCTGTTTAAGTCCCTGTTTTCAATTATTTGGGGTATAAACCTAGGAGTACAATTGCTGAGTCATATGGTGATTTTATGTTTAAATTTTGAGGAGCCATCACAAATACGGACTTGTTATTCCACATTTTTAAAATTAAACTTTTATTTTAAGATAAAAATTTCATGTGTACCCTTTGGTAACATCCTGCAAAACTAAGTACAATATCACAACTAGGACATAGACATTGATACAGTCAAGCTATAGAACATTTCTACTACAGACGGACCCCTCAGGTGGCCCTTTGGTAGCCACACCCACTTTCCTTCCACCCCACCCTCTCTTTAACCCCAGGCAACCACTAATCAGTTCTCCATTTCTAAAATGTTGTCATTTCAAGAATGTTATATAAATGGAATCATATTGTATGTAACCTTTTGGGATTGGCTTTTTTCAGTCAGCATAATTCTCTGGAGATTTGTCCAGGTGGTTGCATGTATCAATAGCTCCTTCTTTTTTATTACTGAGCAGTATTCCATGGTATGGAGGTACTACAGTTTGTTTAACCATTCGCCTATTGAAGGATATCTGAGTTGTGTCTGGCTATTACACATAAAGTTCTATAAACATTGGTGTACAGGTTTTTGTGTAAACAAGTCTATTTTTCTGGGATAAATGCCCAGGAGTGCAATTGCAGGGTTGTATGGTAGTTGCCTGTTTAGTTTTTTAAAGAAACTGTTAAACTGTTTCTAGAATGGCTGTACCATTTTACAGTCTCACCAGCATTGAATAAGTGCACCAGCGTCTCTGCATCCTCACCAGCATTTGGTGTTGTCACTCTTTTTTATTTATTTTATTTTTATTATTTTATTTTATTTTTTTTCTGTAGGTTTTTATTTTGACAAATTTGGAATGCTTTCAGCCATTATTTCTTTGGATATTTTTCCAACCCTCTCCTCTTTCTCTTCTCCTTTTGGAATGCTGATAACATGAATGTTAGATCTTTTGTTATTGTCCCTGCAGCACTGCTCATATTTCTCCATCTGTTTTCCCTCTGTTGTTCACACTGGGTAATTTCCATTGTTATATTTTCCAGTTTACTGATTTTTTTCACCCTGTACCCTCTGTTCTACTGTTAATCAATCCAGGAGTTTTTTTAATTTCAGTTGTTGTATCCTTCAGTTCAAAAATTCCCATCTGCTGCTCCTTTTTACCCTCTATTTCTTTGCTGAGGCTATTTCTCCATTTGTTTCAAGTATGTTTGTAATTGCTCATTGAAGCATTTTTTATAACGGCCACTTAAAAATCTTTGTGAGATAATTCTAACATCTCTGTCATCTTGGTGTTGGCATCTACTGATCATCATTTTTCATTCAGTTTGAGATATTCAGGGCTCTCAGTATGATGAGTAATTTTTTATTGAAACCTAAACATTTTGGGTATCATGTTAATGAGATCTGGGTCTTATTTAAACTTTCTGTTTCAGCAGGCTTCTTCTGCTACCATTCCATCAGTGGAAGGATGCAGGCCCCATCCTCCACCTTGTTACTGCCAGGTGTGTGTGGAAATCCAAGTTTGCCACTTGGCTTCCATTGTCTGAAGTGGGGCTTCTTGTTACTGCTGGGCAGGGGTGGAAGTTCTGGCCTTTAGTGATACCTTGATACTGCTTCCCACATGGCCGTCTCTGACATCATGGGAATTGGGGGTGTCCTTACTACTAGGCAGTGATCAAAGTCCTGACTCACCAATAGGCTTCCTCGGACATCACCCCAGTGGGGAGGGACAGAGACACCACTTTACTGCTGGATGAGGGTGAATCCACTGATGCCCAGGTGACGGAGGGCTTTGTTACCACCGTTACGGATGATAGCACTGGCTCCCGCCTTAGATTCTCATCCCAAATGTGTGGGAGGGGCACATTTTTTCCTGTGGTGTTTGGCTGGAGTAGAGTGGTTGTTGTCTAAAGTGTTCTGTCTTTCTAGGCTGTTTCTTTCCTAGGTTTTTTTTTTTTTTGATACAGAGAGAGCAAGCTATTGTTGGGGCTTTTTTTTTTTTAATTTTGGTCTGCCACCATCGGTTGCAAGCTTCTTCAGCTTCAAAGTCTGGGATATGTGAGGCAAAATCAAAACCCAGAAAACTCATCACCATGTCATTCCTTGGGTCCTGAGATCCCTAGACTGTCTGCCTTCTTCTCTCCACCTTTCAAGTCTTATGTTTACTTCACCTTCCTGAAAGCGGAAGTCTCTCCCTAGTTCTTTTGCTTTGTCACTTATATATGTATGCTGAAATTCTATATTGCTTGGTTTTGCTTGTTTTTGAGCTTTCTAACATTAGTATCGTACCACCTGCAGACTTCTGGAACCTGGTTTTTGCATTCAACATCATGTAGCTGACACTCATCATTTTCACTGTTACATAATTTTACCACAACTTATTTATCTGTTCACTTGTTGATGAGTATATTTGGGTTGACTGCTCTTCCTTCCCCTTCTTCTTCTTCTTCTGCTATTACAAACCATGTTGTTGAAAATATTCTTGACACACCTCTTGATGATCATGTGCAAGACTCATACTTGGCTACATAGCTAGGAATAAAATTGCTGAGTTGGGTAAGTGAATGTTCTATTTCACGGAAGTAAGAATTTATTTCAGGAGATAATTCAATGGACTTACTTCCTTCTGCATGCCACATACCAGATTTACATCCCTGAATATCAATGGAATTTGTACTATCTTTGACTCCATCCAAGCCATAGAGCCAACTCCATATTCTACCCATTTTCTTGAGGGTTGTAACCTACATATGGTACCCCCCCCCCCTTTTTTTATCAGTAAGATTCTTTATGATAGAGAAAAGAAATGGACTCTTGATAATTTAATCATAAAAGGAACTTATTATAAGCATGTTGGATAGCTTCCAACATGATGTCAAGGCTGGAGAACCAGGTTCTCTTAGACAGGGCTGTGGGTCTCAAGCTGGATGAAACACTGCTAAGGTCTGAACAGAAACATTGTTTTTGTGACACCACTGGACACTCAAAGCCACACTGCTGGACTCTGGACTCCACCTCTTCCTCTACCTGCTTTTGCACCTCTAATCCCAGAATCAAAGTCTTGGGGAGGCCCATCTGATTGGCCAATTCCAGGGAGGATGCCCAGGCCCTGCCTGCTAGTGGGTGTAAAGAGATGTCCAGGTTCCTCCAGCATCCATGGTGGGAGCTGGGGCCATCTCCCATCAAGCCTCATACACCGGAGATTTCCTAAATTGTCCAGCAGGAGGTCAGTGCATGAGGTTCCTGTTTCCCCACACTCCCTCCAACACTCAGCTTTACAGAACTTTCTAATTTTTGCCAATCTAATAAGTGTAAAATGCTATCTTGTTATTGCTTTCATTTGTATTTCTTGGATTTTCAACATTTATGGTTATCTATCATATGACTGTTAGCTCTTGAAATTTCTCCTTCTGTAAACTGCCTGCTTATATCCTTTTGTAGACTGGCTCCCTTCTCCTCTTCTTTGAGATGGTCCACATTAATGTTCTCCCTATTGCAGAGCCTGAATAAAACCTTCTCCTTAACTGTCGGTGGCATGTCTTTGACACAGTTTCTTACTTTTATGTACTCTTCATATGAAATTATTATACTTTATATAAACATTTTAAAATAACCCTTTCATTTCGGAATAATTTTCAATTTAGAGAAAAGTTGCAATGATAGTACAGAGTCCCCGCATATGCTTTACCCAGCTTCCTCTAATGTTAACATTATACTTAACTATAGTACTTTGTCAAAACTAAAAAAAATTATCATTGGTGCAATACTACTTGGATTTCACCAATTTTCCCATTCACGTTCATTCTATTCTAGAATCTAATCCAGGATCCCATACTTCATTCAGTTGTCATGTCTACTTAGTCTTCTTTGGTCTATGATGGGTTCTCAGTTTTTCCTTGTTTTTCATGACCTTGACACTTTTGAAGAGTGCTAGTCAGGTATGTTATAGAATGTCCCTCAGTTTGGGTTTGTCTGATGTTTTCTCATGATTAGCCTGGGGTTATGAGTTTTGGGGAAGAATTCCACAGAGGTAATGTGCTGTTCCCATGATATCATATCATATCAGAGGGTGCATGATGTGAACATGACATCACTGGTGATGCTGACTTGAGTCCTTGGTTAAGGTAGTGTCTATCAGGTATCTTCACTGAAAATTTAGTTTTTCCATTTCCATAGCTATTCATTAGAAGCAAGTCACCAAATCCAGCCTCTTTATATCAAAATGTATTGAGGTATTTCAGGTTTCTTTTAATCTCTATATTCTCCTTCAGTAGCTTCCCCCCCCCACCTTTTATTTGTTGAAGAAACTGGGTCCTTTGTCCTAACCTCCTGCAGTCTAGATTTGCTGTTTGCATCCCTATATTATCATGTAGCATGCTCCTCTGTCCCTTGCCATTTCATGTAAGTTGGTAAAGAGACTTGATCATTCAGATTTAAGTTTGGGCATGAATAGATGTATTGTTTTTTTTTTTTCTTTTTAAATCAGGAGTGATATTGTTGCCTCTTCTTATGATATTTCCAGCTATTGACGATCATTGCCCAGATCCTCTAACTCTAATGCATTAGTGGTTATAAAATGGTGATATGCTTATTATAACATTAATTCTTCATCTGTTAGATGTAATACTTCTTTAAAAAGAGAAACTTTCCCTTCCCAATTATTTGGCAACCACAAAGAACAGTTCATATGGAAAAGGCATAATTAATGCTTGATTCTTTCTCATTATTTTCCAGTTTTCAAAGCAGCCCCCAAAGATGACCGGTGATTTTTTTTTTTAAATTCAGTTTTATTGAGATATATTCACATACCATCCAATCATCCATGGTGTACAATCAACTGTTCCCAGTACTATCTTATAGTTGTGCCTTCATCACCCCAATCTATTTTTGAACACTGGTGATTTTTTAATGGTTTTTTTTTTTTTTTTTTTTTTTCATCCCTGGAAGAATCCCTACTGATTGTGATTATTATTCTTTCAGTGTATTTTTGGATTATATTTCCTGGAGCTTTATTTAAGTGTTTCATCTATATTCATAGATGAAATTGATTTATGGCAGCTTCCTGTTTTTACACAAGTACATGAATGCACACACACAGGTTGTGTGTAAAACCAATCTAGTTAATAATCTCTGTGGGTAATGAAAGAATCATGCATTTATGGGGCAGGAAAAATTACCTTGGATAGCAAGCATTCAGTGCACTGGAACCTTTGCATAATCACTGATAAAGAGGCCACAGAGACTCATGGGATGTGGAGTCTTGCATTACCCAGAAGAAGTCACTAGGAATAGATGTCCAGCAGCTCTTTCTGCACATGTGAAGTTCCATTTTGGGGCAATAGGCTGCTCTTGCTTTGGGGGGAGATTCCACATCTTTGTGGTCCAAAGTATGGCCCTAGGAACCAAACTGGAAAAAAGGGGGGTTGAAAAGGACCTCTGCAGAACTTGGGGGCCAGAGAAGAGTGGTGGATGGGACTGACTTATGCCCCTGTAAGGTTGAGACAAAACAATGAGGATTCTTAGCACATGCTTGTTAGGCTGTCCTGGAGTTGGTCTCAGAAAAAGGCAGGAAAGAGCTGTCTTGGCTCTAGCCCTTCTGGTTGTAGGACTGGGTGGTGAAAAAGGGTGGAATGGGCTTAAACACTTAAATAAAACTCCAGGAAACAGAATCCAAAAATACATTGAAAGAATAATAATCACAATTAATAGGTTTGGATTTGTTTCTTTCTCTGAAACAGGGTAATAGTAGGAGCCCATGAAGGTGCATCAAAAGGCGTAAGAGATGATTCTAGAAATCCTGCTTTTGCTACTGTGGCCTGGCAACATGCAACCGGGTCCTCTTAAAGGTAGAGCAGCTTGACTGTGTGTTAAAACTTCGACTTCCATGTGAGACCAAGGGAATAGATGTTTATTTGGTGTACGATCTATATTTTCTAAACAGTTTAACTTCTGCAGTCAGTTTGTACAAACACCACAATTACATGGAACTTTGAATAGGAAGTGAGATATGGTGGGTTTGTATAGGATAGAGGGAAATAGCAGCACATCCCAAAGTAATCTGGGCAGAGAATAAAAATACATATGCAGAGTTCCCCCGAGGAGCTGGGGGAAAATGTGGGAGTGTTGGACTTCCTCACCTGGACTGCTCCTGATGTTCTCACAAATATTGGGGACTGACAGCTTGGTATGCTGAGCCCTCTATCTTGGGACTTGCCCTTATGAAGCTTGTTACTGCAAAGGAGAGGATAAACCTGCTTATAATTGTGCCTAAGAGTCTCCCCGAGTGCCTTTTTGTTGCTCAGATGTGGCCCTCTCTCTCTCTCTCTCTCTCTAACTGAGCCACCTTGGCAGGTGAACTCACTGCCCTCCCCTCTACATGGGACCTGACTCCCAGGGGTATAAATCTCCCTGGCAACACAGGCTATGACTCCCGGGGATGAATCTGGACCCGGCATCGTGGGATTGACAACATTTTCTTGACCAAAAGGGGGATGCGAAATGAAATGAAACAAAGCTTCAGTGGCTGAGAGATTTCAAATGGAGTTGAGAGGTCACTCTGGTGGACATTTTTACATGCTATATAGATAATACTTTTTAGGTTTTAATGTATTGGAATAGCTAGAAGTAAATACCTGAAACTACCAAACTCCAACCCAGTAGCCTGGACTCTTGAAGACGATTGTATAACAATGTCGCTTATAAGAGGTAACTGTGATTGTGAAAACCTTGTGGTTTGCACTCCCTTTATCCAGTATATGGATGGATGAGTAGAAAAATGGGGACAAAAACTAAATGAAAAATAGGGTGGGATGAGGGGATGATTTTGGTGTTTTTACTTTTATTTTTTATTCTTATTCTGATTCTTTCTGGTGTAAGGAAAATGTTCAAAAATAGATTGGGTGAAGAATGCACAACTATATAATGGTACTGTGAACAGTTGATTGTACACCATAGATGATTGTATGGTATGTGAATATATCTCAATAAAACTGAATTTAATTTAAAAAAAAAATGACCTGATTGTATACTTCTGATGGTTTGTATGGTGTGGTGTGTGAATACATCTCAATAAAACTGCAAAAAAAAAAAAGTAGGGCAAGAATGTTGGCGCCAGAGACATGAGTTTAACTTCAGGGTCTGCCACTTGGCTCTCCTACAACTGCCGTAATTAAGGAACATCTACAAGCTTTGTTTTCCTCCTCTGTAAGATGAACATGGAAATAGAACTTACCTCATAGGGCTGTTTTGAGGATTAAATGTGATATGGCACATACACTCTGCTTGCTACATAACAAGATCCTAAAAAAAAGGCCTTGCTAGTACTACTACAAGGTACTTTGCTTGATTCTTTTATTTAAGCATCCCAGTGAACCCTCATATCTGCTGTGAGGTTGGCATCACCATTCTTATTTTAACCACTAAGGAAAATGGATGCTCAGAGGGGAGAAGTAAGTCACTTAACATCAAAAAAGTAGCTGGGGGAAGTGCTGGGATTAGATCCACCTTCTTAAAAATTTCAATCTCCAACCTTTTTTACATACATACGCTATGCTTCCTTCATTGTCCACTCACTCTTTCCAGGTTGACCTGGCCCCATGCCCATCCCATCTTCATCCTTAACTTTGGCTTCTAAGGAGATGCTGGTCACCCTGAAGATTGACATATAAAAGTTTAAAATGATAGTACTGGAAAAGCATTTTACTATTATCTAAATATACCTCTTCATAGTAAAGATTAATAAAATTGGGGTGGACTACATCATACAGTGAACTTTATATAAAGTGAAATAACACTGTATTGATATTTTTGGATTTCATTCAACATTGTGGTTTTAAGGTATAATCATGTTAAGGTGTTTAACTGAGGTTTAATTTTCACTAGAGCATTTTATTCCCACTGTATGACTCTATACCAACACTTACTTATCTAGTCTATTGTTATTGGATATTTGGTTTTCTGGTTTTTTTTTTAAGTTGCTATTACAAAAAATATTGTAACAAACATTCTCATACAAGTCTGTGGGTACAAATGTAAAAGAGTTTCTCTAGAGCAGTTCTCTGTGGTGGAGCTACTGGCAGCCTGGATGAGACCCTCTCCTGCCCCTTCACTGACACCTTGCAGGACACATGGCATCTTTGTGCCTCCTACCTACTAAATGACCACAGCACCCCCAGTCATGGTGACAACCAAAATATCCCAATATTTCCAAACACTCTTTAGGATGCCCAGTTGAGAACTATGTTTTAGGTTATATATCTTGCAGTAGAATTGTCAGGCCACAGGCTGTGTGATTGTTCAGTCTCATAATTTATATAGTATTGTTGAGATTCAGAGAGAGTGGTGGGTTTCCATATGCAAATCCAACATACACATAATTCATGTTACATAGCACACTCATGCATTATTTACCTATATACAGCCCAATACATCTCAGGAACTCTTCACATATATTTTTAGTGCTGTTGGGCCAATAGTTTAAGTTATTCATGCTTTAAAAAAAGCTTCACGTTTCACAGTTTATTAAGAACAGAATATTTTCTGTTATCCTTTTTATAATAAATTTGGTATCACATCTGAATAATTCTAGAAGAACATTTTAATACACATTCCCTAAAATGAATATATTTCCCGTCAGTAACTTTGAATAGTTGTTGAAAGCTTTCACACATTCAAAGTATTCATAGGGTTTCACTCCTTTATCAATGCCCTTCTATCCAATTAGTTATAACCTATCAAGGAAGACTTTCAACATGTGCTATAATTAGGGTTTCCGACCTGTGATTCTGCTGGTATTCAGTGAGTTGGCTTGTTGATGAAGCCTTCTGCACTTGGACAGTATTGATAGGAGTTTTTTTCTTGTGTGTTTTTCTTTGATGTTTGGTGAGGGCTGACCTCTGGCTGAGGATATTTCTACATTCATTACATTCATAGGGTTTTTCCCCAGTGTGAATTCTCTGATGTTTTGTGAGGGTTGACTTTTCATAGAAGGTTTTCTCATATTTGGGACATTTGTAGGGTTTCTCTCCTGTATGAGTGCTCTGATGCACAATGAGATTGGATTTCACACAGAAACATCTCCAGCATCATTACATTTATAGGGTTTCTCTCCTGTGTGGGTCCTTTGATGTTGAGTAAGGTTTGATTTCACATGGAAAGTTTTCCCACATTCATTACATTCATAGGGTTTCTCTCCTGTGTGAATTTTCTGATGGTTTGAATGTATTATGTCCCCCAAAACACCATTATCTTTGATGCAGTCTTGTGTGGGCAGATGCATTAGTGTTGATTAGATTGTAATTCTTTGATTGTTTCCATGGAGATGTGACCCACCCAACTGTAGGTGATAACTCTGATTAGATAATTTCCATGGAGGTGTGGCCCCGCCCATTCAGCATGGGCCTTGATTAGTTTACTGGAGCACCATATAAGCTCAGACAGAAGGAGTGAGCTTTCTACAGCCAAGAGGGACACTTTGAAGAACCCACAGGAGCTGAGAGAGGAGCTGCAGCTTACAGATACATTTTGGAGATGGCCTTTGAAAGCAGACTTTTTCTTCAGAGAAGCTAAGAGAGGACAAATGCCCCAAGAGCAACTGAGAGTGACATTTTGAAGAGGTGCTATAGCCTAGAGAGGAACGTTCTGGGAAAAAGCCATTTTGAAACCAGAACTTGGAGCAGACGCCAGCCACATGCCTTCCCAGCTAACAGAGGTTTTCCAGACGCCATTGGCTATTCTCCAGTGAAGGTACCTGACTGCCGATACATTACCTTGGACACTTTATGGCCTTAAGACTATAACTGTGTAACCAGATAAACCCCCTTTATAAAAGACAACCCATTTCTGATGTTTTGCAAAAGGACAGCATTAGCAAACTGAACATACGGTGAGGGCTGATTTCTGGCAGAACTTTCCGCATTCTTTACATTCATATGGTTTTTCTCTTGCGTGTGTTCTCTGATGCTCAGTGAGGTTAGATTTCACAAAGGAAGACTTTTCACATTCATTACATTCATAGGGTTTTTTTTCCTGTGTGTGTGCTCTGATGTTGAGTAAGGTCTATTTTCTTACAGAAGCTTTCCCCACATTTATTACAGTCATAGGTTTGCTTTCCTTTGTTAGCTCTCTGATTTTGAATAATATGTGATTGCCTATTTAAGTTCCTCCCACTTCCATTATTCTCATCAGGTTTTTCCCCAAGTGTGTTCTCTGATGTTCAGCGAGATTTAACTTCTTGCAGAAGAATTTCTATCTTTTATTACCTTTTCAGGTTTTCTCTCCTGCGTGAATTATCTGATTTAGAGTGAGGTGAGACTTGTGCTTTAAGGCTCTCTTGCTCTCATAATCACTGGGTTTTTCTCTTGCGTGAGTTTTCTGATGGTGAGTAAAGCTTGATATTTTGTGGAAGGATTTCCTACATTTTTTACAGTCATAGATTTTCTCTCCTGGGTGAGTTCTCTCATTTTGAGTATTGTCTGACTTCCTTGAGGCTTTTCCACTTTCATTAGTCATCAAGTTTTTCTCCTGTGTACATTCTTTGATGTTGAGCAAGGTTTGACTTCTTGCCAAAGGATTTCCCAAATCTATTTCATTCATTGTGTTCTACCCTAGGTGAATTCTCTGATGTACATGTTTTGACTTCATGCATGAGGATTTCCCACTATTACTAGATTCATGTGGCTTTCTCTCTTTAGGATTTCTCAGACAAGCACTGAACTTGAACTTCTGAATGAAGGCTTGTCCATATTCATTATTTTCAGAGGATTTCTCTCCTGTATGAGCTCTCCTGTGTGTAATGAAGGCTGTCTTTGTGGGAGGCTTTCCCATGGTCATTATATTCAAGAAGTTTCTCCAAAGCTGGAATTATCTGATGCTGAACAGTCCTCCTCATGACTATGGGGTTTCTTTTTTTTTTTTTTTTTTTTTTCTTTTTGGTCATTTTCACAGGGCTTGTTCCCCAAATGAGATTTCTCATGTTTGGTATCAAGGAAGCCACATCCATTGAAATCACCAGACTTTTTTCTTACATGGCTTCTATTCATAATATTTAATTCTGAAACACATTTCAGGTTTGTTCCAAATGAGTCACAGTTATGGGATTTTTTTTTTTTTTTTTGAGGGCATTGGATTTGTGGCCAGATTAAATGCTTCTCCTAAAGTCTTACTTTTCTCTGCAGTCAGTATTTTGTTGTTGAGGAATAAAGCTTGCTTTGAATGTTTGCCTTCATTTTCCTGGCTTCTCTCTTTCATGTTACTGGCATTCTGGACTTCCATAAATATGAAAATGTAACCATACACTATAAATCTTAACACATTTCTTAAGGAATGGAGTTGTACCCACGTGTCTTATGTTGAGTTTATTCTTAGATTTCAGACACAGTCTCCTAGGATGAAAGAAGTCCAAAGAAAACATTTCTCCTACTCTTCTGGGTTGGTAATATGAGAACAGACACAAAAACACTAACTGTAGTAGAAATAGGGAGAGAAACTTGCAAATTAACTCAAGTAACTTTGGCCTGTTACAGATAAGATCTCAAAATGGCTACAGAATTTGAAACAAAATATAAGGAATAGTGAGTGAGAACAAAAGATGTTTTGATCCAAGGATGACTGATTCAAGGATGGAGGACACTCAGAGAATGGAGAGAATCCTAATAAAACAGGGGGGCACTGAGTAGGGAGACAAAGACTGAAGGGTGATCTGGGGGTGTATCAAACCAAGGATTATGTTTGGAGTAGATCAGAAACTAGTTCCTTATTACTCTCTCCCTGTATCTTAATACTGCAGTAGGATTCCAGTTTTCACACTTCCAATCCCTTTTTCTTCTTTTCCATTCTGCATAGCAACCCCAAATTAAATTTATGAAATCAGTAATTTGTGTCTATATGTTGGTCCTATAGTTCAGGCTGTATCTCTCTGTTAGCTGTGATTTATAGAAAAACAGTCACAATACTATTTTTTTTTTTAATCTTCATTTTATTGAGATATATTCATATACCACGCAGTCATACAAAACAAATCGTACTTTTGATTGTTCACAGTACCATTACATAGTTGTACATTCATCACCCAAATCAATCCCTGACACCTTCATTAGCACACACACAAGAATAACAAGAATAATAATTAGAGTGAAAAAGAGCAATTGAAGTAAAAAAGAACACTGGGTACCTTTGTCTGTTTGTTTCCTTCCCCTATTTTTCTACTCACCCATCCATAAACTAGACAAAGTGGAGTGTGGTCCTTATGGCTTTCCCAATCCCATTGTCACCCCTCATAAGCTACATTTTTATACAACTGTCTTCGAGATTCATGGGTTCTGGGTTGTAGTTTGATAGTTACAGGTATCCACCACCAGCTACCCCAATTCTTTAGAACCTAAAAAGGGTTTTCTAAAGTGTGCGTAAGAGTGCCCACCAGAGTGACCTCTCGGCTCCTTTTGGAATCTCTCTGCCACTGAAGCTTATTTCATTTCCTTTCACATTCCCCTTTTGGTCAAGAAAATGTTCTCCGTCCCACGATGCCGGGTCTACATTCCTCCCCGGGAGTCATATTCCACGTTGCCAGGGAGATTCACTCCCCTGGGTGTCTGATCCCACGTAGGGGGGAGGGCAGTGATTTCACCTTTCAAGTTGGCTTAGCTAGAGAGAGAGGGCCACATCTGAGCAACAAAGAGGCATTCGGGAGGAGGCTCTTAGGCACAACCATAGGGAGGCCTAGCCTCTCCTTTGCAGCAACTGTCCTCCCAAGGGTAAAACCTGTGGTAGAGGGCTCAACCCATCAAACCACCAGTCCCCTATGTCTGTGGTCATGTTAGCAACCATGGAGGTGGGGTAGGCGAATACCCCTGCATTCTCCACAGGCTCCTCAAGGGAGCACTACATCTCTTTTTTTTTTTCCTTGTTTTTCTTTTCTTTTCTTTTTTTTTTTTTTTTAACTTTCCCTTCTTTTTTAAATCAACTGTATGAAAAAAAAGTTAAAAAGAAAACAAACATACAATAAAAGAACATTTCAAAGAGACCATAACAAGGGAGTAAGAAAAAGACAACTAACCTAAGATAACTGCTTAACTTCCAACATGTTCCTACTTTACCCCAAGAAAGTTACCTAATATAGCAACATTTCTGTGAACTTGCTCCTACTATATCCATCAGAAATTAACAGACCATAGTCATTCCTGGGCATCCCCAGAACGTTAAATAGCTTATCTGTTCTTCTTGGATTATTGTTCCCCCTTCCTTAATTGCTCTCTATTGCTAGTTCCCCTACAATCTACATTATAAACCATTTGTTTTACATTTTTCAAAGTTCACATTAGTGGTAGCATATAATATTTCTCTTTTTGTGCCTGGCTTATTTCGCTCAGCATTATGTCTTCAAGGTTCATCCATGTTGTCATATGTTTCACCAGATCGTTCCTTCTTACTGCCGCGTAGTATTCCATCGTGTGTATATACCACATTTTATTTATCCACTCATCTGTTGAAGGACATTTGGGTTGTTTCCATCTCTTGGCAATTGTGAATAATGCTGCTATAAACATTGGCGTGCAGATATCTGTTCGTGTCACTGCTTTCCGATCTTCCGGGTATATACCGAGAAGTGCAATCGCTGGATCGAATGGTAGCTCTATATCTAGTTTTCTAAGGAACTGCCAGACTGACTTCCAGAGTGGCTGAACCATTATACAGTCCCACCAACAGTGAATAAGAGTTCCAATTTCTCCACATCCCCTCCAGCATTTGTAGTTTCCTGTTTGTTTAATGGCAGCCATTCTAATCGGTGTTAGATGGTATCTCATTGTGGTCTTAATTTGCATCTCTCTAATAGCTAGTGAAGCTGAACATTTTTTCATGTGTTTCTTGGCCATTTGTATTTCCTCTTCAGAGAACTGTCTTTTCATATCTTTTGCCCATTTTATAATTGGGCCGACTGTACTTTTGTCATTGAGTTGTAGGATTTCTTTATATATGCAAGATATCAGTCTTTTGTCAGATACATGGTTTCCAAAAATTTTTTCCCATTGAGTTGGCTGCCTCTTTACCTTTTTGAGAAATTCCTTTGAGGTGCAGAAACTTCTAAGCTTGAGGAGTTCCCATTTATCTATTTTCTCTTTTGTTGTTTGTGCTTTGGGTGTAAAGTCTAGGAAGTGGCCGCCTAATACAAGGTCTTGAAGATGTTTTCCTACATTATCTTCTAGGAGTTTTATGGTACTTTCTTTTATATTGAGAACTTTGGTCCATTTTGAGTTAATTTTTGTGTAGGGGGTGAGGTAGGGGGTCCTCTTTCATTCTTTTGGATATGGATATCCAACTCTCCCAGCCCCATTTGTTGAAAAGACCATTATGACTCAGTTCAGTGACTTTGGGGGCCTTATCAAAGATCAGTCGGCCATAGATCTGAGGGTCTATCTCCAAATTCTCAATTCGATTCCATTGATCTATATGTCTATCTTTGTGCCAATACCATGCTGTTTTGGCAACTGTGGCTTTATAATAAGCTTCAAAGTCAGGGAGTGTAAGTCCTCCCACTTCGTTTTTCTTTTTTAGAGTGTCTTTAGCAATTCGAGGCATCTTCCCTTTCCAAATAAATTTGATAACTAGCTTTTCCAAGTCTGCAAAGTAGGTTGTTGGAATTTTGATTGGGATTGCATTGAATCTGTAGATGAGTTTGGGTAGAATTGACATCTTAATGACATTTAGTCTTCCTATCCATGAACATGGAATATTTTTCCATCTTTTAAGGTCCCCTTCTATTTCTTTTAGTAGAGTTATGTAGTTTTCTTTGTATAGGTCTTTTACATCTTTGGTTAAGTTTATTCCTAGGTACTTGATTTTTTTAGTTGCTATTGAAAATGGTATCTTTTACTTGAGTGTCTCTTCAGTTTGTTCATTTCTAGCATATAGAAACATTACTGACTTATGTGCATTAACCTTGTATCCCGCTACTTTGCTAAATTTGTTTATTAGCTCTAGTAGCTGTATCGTCGATTTCTCAGGGTTTTCTAGATATAAGATCATATCATCTGCAAACAATGACAGTTTTACTTCTTCTTTTCCAATTTGGATGCCTTTTATTTCTTTGTCTTGCCGGATTGCCCTGGCTAGCACTTCCAGCACAATGTTGAATAACAGTGGTGATAGCGGGCATCCTTGTCTTGTTCCTGATCTTAGAGGGAAGGCTTTCAGTCTCTCACCATTGAGTACTATGCTGGCTGTGGGTTTTTCATATATGCTCTTTATCATGTTGAGGAAGTTTCCTTCAATTCCTACCTTTTGAAGTGTTTTTATCAAAAAGGGATGTTGGATTTTGTCAAATGCTTTTTCAGCATCTATTGAGATGATCAATTGATTTTTCCCTTTTGACTTGTTAATGTGTTGTAATAAATTGATTGATTTTCTTATGTTGAACCATCCTTGCATGCCTGGAATGAACCCCACTTGGTCATGGTGTATGATTTTTTTAATGTGTCTTTGGATTCGATTTGCAAGTATTTTGTTGAGGATTTTTGCATCTATATTCATTAGGGAGATTGGCCGGTAGTTTTCCTTTTTTGTAACATCTTTGCCTGGTTTTGGTATTAGATTGATGTTAGCTTCATAAAATGAGTTAGGTAGTGTTCCACTTTCTTCAATGTTTTGAAAGAGTTTGAGTAAGATTGGTGTCAGTTCTTTCTGGAAAGTTTGGTAGAATTCCCCTGTGAAGCCATCTGGCCCTGGGCATTTATTTGTGGGAAGATTTTTGATGACTGATTGGATCTCTTTGCTTGTGATGGGTTGGTTGAGGTCTTCTATTTCTTCTCTGGTCAGTCTAGGTTGTTCATATGTTTCCAGGAAATTGTCCATTTCCTCTACATTATCCAGTTTGTTGCCATACAGTTGTTCATAGTATCCTCTTATAATTTTTTTAATTTCTTCAGGATCTGCAGTTATGTCACCTTTTTCATTCATTATTTTGTTTATATGGGTCTTCTCTCTTTTTGATTTTGTCAGTCTAGCTAGGGGCTTGTCAATCTTGCTGATCTTCTCAAAGAACCAACTTTTGGTGATATTTATCCTCTCTATTGTTTTTTTGTTCTCTATGTCATTTATTTCTGCTTTAATCCTTGTTATTTCTTTTCTTGTATTTGGTTTAGGATTGGTTTGCTGTTCATTTTGTAGCTTCTTCAGTTGATCCATTAGTTCTTTGATTTTGGCTCTTTCTTCCTTTTTAATATATGCGTTTAGTGCTATAAATTTCCCCCTTAGCACTGCTTTTGCTGCATCCCATAGGTTTTGGTATGTTGTGTTCTCATTTTCATTCGTCTCCATATATTTAGCAATTTCTCTTGCTATTTCTTCTTTAACCCACTGATTGTTTAGGAGTGTGTTGTTTAACCTCCAGGTATTTGTGAATTTTCTAAGTCTCTGATGGTTATTGACTTCTAATTATATTCCATTGTGGTCAGAGAATGTGCTTTGAATAATTTCAATCTTTTTAAATTTATTGAGGCTTGTTTTATGTCCCAGCATATGATCTATTCTGGAGAAAGTTCCATGAGCACTAGAAAAGTATGTGTATCCTGGTGATTTGGGATGTAATGTCCTGTATATGTCTGTTAAATCTAATTCATTTATCAGATTGTTTAGGTTTTCAATTTCCTTATTGGTCTTCTGTCTGGTTGATCTATCTATAGGAGAGAGTGATGTGTTGAAGTCTCCCACAATTATTGTGGAAACATCAATTGCTTCCTTTAGTTTTGCCAGTGTTTCTCTCATGTATTTTGTGGCACCTTGGTTGGGTGCATAGACATTTATGATTGTTATTTCTTCTTGTTGAATTGCCCCTTTTATTAGTACGTAGTGGCCTTCTTTGTCTCTCAAAACATCCCTGCATTTGAAGTCTATTTTATCTGAGATTAATATTGCTACACCTGCTTTCTTTTGGCTGTAGCTTGCATGAAATATTTTTTTCCATCCTTTCACTTTCAGTTTCTTTGTGTCCCTGTGTCTAAGATGAGTCTCTTGTATGCAACATATTGATGGTTCATTTTTTTTGATCCATTCTGCGAATCTATATCTTTTAATTGGGGAGTTTAATCCATTTACATTCAACGTTATAACCGTGAAGGCATTTCTTGAATCAGCCATCTTATCCTTTGGTTTATGTTTGTCATATTTTTCCCCTCTGTCTATTAATATCCTTTATTGTACCCATACCGAATCTCTTTAGTACTGAACCTTTCTCCAAGTCTCTCTGTCCTTTCTTTGTTTCTCTGTCTGTAGGGCTCCCCTGAGTATCTCCAGTAGGGCAGGTCTCTTGTTAGCAAATTCTCTCAGCATTTGTTTGTCTGTGAAAAATTTAAGCTCTCCCTCAAATTTGAAGGAGAGCTTTGCTGGATAAAGTATTCTTGGCTGGAAATTTTTCTCACTCAGAATTTTAAATATATCGTGCCACTGCCTTCTTGCCTCCATGGTGGCTGCTGAGTAGTCACTACTTAGTCTTATGCTGTTTCCTTTGTATGTGGTGAATTGCTTTTCTCTTGCTGCTTTCAGAACTTGCTCCTTCTCTTCTGTGTTTGACAGTGTGATCAGTATATGTCTCGGAGTGGGTTTATTTGGATTTATTCTATTTGGAGTTCGCTGAGCATTTATGATTTGTGTATTTATGTTGTTTTGAAGATTTGGGAAGTTTTCCCCAACAATTTCTTTGAATACTCTTCCTAGACCTTTACCCTTTTCTTCCCCTTCTGGAACACCAATGAGTCTTATATTCGGACGTTTCATATTATCTATCATATCCCTGAGGTCCATTTCAATTTTTTCAATTTTTTTCCCCATTCTTTCTTTTATGCTTTCATTTTCCATTCTGTCATCTTCGAGGTCACTGATTCATTGTTCAACTTCCTCTAGTCTTGTACTATGAGCGTCCAGAATCTTTTTAATTTGGTCAACAGTTTCTTTAATTTCCATAAGATCATCCATTTTTTTATTTAGTCTTGCAATGTCTTCTTTATGCTCTTCTAGGGTCTTCTTGATTTCCTTTATCTCCTGTACTATGGTCTCATTGTTCATCTTTAGTTCTTTGAGAAGCTGCTCTAGGTGCTGTGTCTCTTCTGGTCTTTTGATTTGGGTGCTTGGGCTTGGGTTATCCATATCGTCTGGTTTTTTCATATGCTTTATAATTTTCTGTTGTTTTTGGCCTCGTGGCATTTGCTGAACTTGATAGGGTTCTTTTAGGATTTGTAGACCAATTGAAGTCCTTATCTCTACTTTATCAGATCTACAGCTTCGTGGAGTACACTTTCTCTAACTAACCAGCAGGTGGCATCCACGAGCCACCTGTTCTCCACAAGCCAGTTCTCCCCTGCTTAGCCTTTTTGGTGAGTGGGGGAGTGAGTCTTGTGGGGTCCAATTGGTGTACCAAGCTTGCGTGTGTAGTTGGTGTTGCCTGCCCTGTATATGGGGCGTGTTTCTGGGCGGTCAGGGAGGGGGGGTGGCTCTAACAATCAAATCTCCCTGGTGATCCTGGAGTTTTAAAGCTGCTGCAATAGTCTAATCCTTCAGTTCAGTCCTGCCACAGTTTGTCTCTGCCACTGACCCACAAGTCCTTGGTATTGGCGTATGGCTCCTGAGACTTGCGAGTGGGCCCCTCTTCCAGGCCGTGCACCCCGGGTCCTCTGTTGAGGGATGACTGTGCTATGTCACAGGTGAGTGCCGTCCCCCCAGGGCAGTTCTGGGCTGCTGGGCTGTGTAGGGAGGCTCCCAGTCTGCTGAAATGATGGCTGAATGGGGCTTTGTTAATTCACACTGCTCTACCTTCCCAACTCTGGGACAATCAGCTGAAGTTGCAGGGAAGGCTAATGTCCACGCCCAGTTTTGTGGTGTGTGCCTGTTATTTGAAGCACTTCCGTCACACTGGGTTGTCTGGGGCAGTTCTGGGCTATGGGGCTGGCGTTGGGCAGGAGTGTTTCCTGTCCACCAGGATGATGGCTGTGAGTGGACACCCCCCTTTTCTTGGGAAGTTGTGGTGTTTAGTGAATTTTCTCAGCCACTGGATTATTGCGTTTTGTCTCAGAGCTCTCCTAGTTCTGCTCTTGACTTGACCTGCCCAAATAGTAAGTCTTTGAAGCTTTCTGTATTGGGCTTCTTAGAGCAGTTGTTTTAGAAAAAGAAAAAAGGATTAAAAAAAAAACAAAAACAAAAGCAAAAAAAAAAAAAACGGGCCCTCCTCAGAGATCTAATGGGTTATTGAAATGCTAAGAGACAAAGCAACCAGGACCATTAAGGAAAGGTCCACAGGGCAGAGAGATCAGCTTTTCTTCGGGATTTGCATATGCGCCTCAGGGCCCTTCCCCTTTCTATGTTCACCAGAACTCCAAAAATCCTCCGCTTTTATTTTGGAGTTTTTCGTGTTGTTTTTTTTCTATGCCTGTCTCCTCTCTGCTGGGCTGGCTGCTCTCAGATTCTCTGGTGTCTGGTCTCAGTCTATCTATGTTTGGAGTTTGGATCAGTAGAATGAGTTTCTGATAAGAGCTGCCACTGCAGTTCTCCTTTCTCCTTCCCGGAGCTGACAGCCCCTCCTCCCCCGGGACTGAGCCTGGCAGGGAGGGGCGCAGGTCCCCTGGCCACAAAAACTTACAGATTTTGCTGATCTCAGCAGTTCCACATTTTCATGAGTGTTGTATGAAGTATGCCCAAAGTCAGATTGCTCTGTGGTGTCCAGTCCACGCAGTTCCTGGCTTTCTACCTACTTTCCTGGAGGAGTAACTAAAACATACAGCTCACCAGTCTGCCATCTTGCCCCGCCTCTCACAATACTATTTTTTAATTCAGCATTTATAGCATGTTTTCCTCCTCTCTGATTTTTCTTTTCTGTGAGAACTAAAACATCTGGTTACTCAAGTTGGTCCTAGGATCTTTATTAAGTTTTTCTTTATTTGTCTTAAAACTTTTGGTGATGGGTGATTACTGTTCTCTTCCATACTCACATTTTATGCAGGAGCATCAGTTGTATGCTTAAACACTTAGGACTTTTCTGCAGTGGATGAAACAAATAGAAGAAAATATGCCAGCAAGGAAAATTTTATATTAGATTTTTATGCTTAGATTTTATACCTAGAATTTTTGCACTAAGATTTTTATACCTAGAATCACAATACATGATCAAGTGATCATCCCACAGGTTCACATTATCATTTAGCAACAATCAGGTCAGGCTATTTAACTCCATGAATTACGCGTTTCCAACCACAAGCCTACTCTCATGTTCTTTGCTTGGCATATATTTCATCCTTAACTTGACTCAGAACCTAGACATCGTTCAGAAAAATGCATCTGCCCCATTGTTAAAATCTCTTCACCACTTTAATTTCCATTTGTGGTACAACTGACAAATAAATACTATCTGTATAGTATGTTTTTTTTTTTTTTAATAGTTTTGGCTGCTCATTGATTTTTTTTAATTAAATTCAGTTTTATTGAAATACATTCACACACCATACAATCATCCATGGTATACAATCCAGTATGATAACATAGTTATGCGTTCATCACCACACTCTATCTCTGAACATTTTCCTTACATCAGAAAGAACCAGAACAAGAATAAAAAATAAAAGTGAAAAAAGAACACCCAAATCATCCCCCCATCCCACCCCATTTGTCCTTTAGTTTTTATCCCCGTTTTTCTACTCATCTATACCCTAGATAAAGGGGGTATGATCCACAAGGTCTTCACAATCACACTGTCACCCCTTGTAATCTACATTATTATATAATTGTCTTCAGGAGTCCAGACTGCTGGGTGGGAGTTTGGTAGTTTCAGGTATTTACTTCTAGCTATTCCAATACATTAAAACCTAGGACATGTTATCTATATAGTGCATAAGAATGTCCACCAGAGTGACCTCTCAACTCCATTTGGAATCTCTCAGCCACTGAAACTATTTTGTCTCATTTTGCATCCCCTTTTTGGTCAAGAAGATACTCTCAGTCCCACGATGCCGGGTCCACATTCCTCCCCGGGAGTCATATTCTGCATTGCCAGGGAGATTTACACCCCTGGGAGTCGGGTCCCACGTAGGGGGGAGGGCAGCAAGTTCACCTGTCGAGATGGCTCATTTAGAGAGAGAGAGGGCTACATCTGAGCAACAAAGAGGTACTCAGGGGGAGACTCTTAGGCACCATTACATGCAAGTTTACACTCTCCTTTGTGGTAAGGAGCTTCATAAGGGCAAGTCCTATGCTCGAGGGCTCAGCACATCAAACCGCCAGTCCCAATGTTTGTGACAACATGAACACCAGTCCAGATGAGGAAGTCCAACACATCCGCACCTTCCCCCAGATCCTCAGGGCTGGGGAGGGGGAGGCTGTAAATACATTTTTTATTATCTGCCCAAATTACTCTGGGATGTGTCACTATTTCACTCCAGCCTATACTAACCTACTGTATCTCACTTCTGTACAGTAGGTTTTAACACTATATTCCAAAGCATTGGGTTGTACTGTGCTTTCTCTCTAGTTCTTCTACCATGACAAAGCCTGATAACTGCTTTTGGCAGTTTTTGGGATTTCAGCAGACTCCAACTTCCAATGAAAATGGGGTTAGCATTTTAATTTTTTTTAACTTTCCTGGTGGCTTTTAGATAATTTGCAGGAAAAGAAAGGGGCAATGCTGACTTTTTTTGATTTTTCACATTGGAATTCACCCTCCTTGTTAAACCTTCTTAGAACATTTTGCTTGCACAGTTTCTCGAACCCCACTCTCTCCTGGTTCTCCCCCTCCTTCAGTGAGTGCTCCTCCTCAGTCTCCCTTACGAGCATCTCTACCTCTTCCTGACCTAAGGAAGCACTAAAGGTATAGTCCTTGACCTCTTCTCTTTCCTGTCATCTTACTGAGAATAAACTTCAAAATCTTAACAGGCCTATAAAGCCTTGCCCCCAGCAAGGCCACAACCTCCTGCCCCTTTCTCCTCACTCAATCCCTTCTGTTCCAATGAATTTCTTGCTGTTCCTTGATTACACCAAGAACAATCCTGACTCAGGCTTGGCAACTGCTGTTTCCCAACCTGGAAATCTCTCCAATAGCCCCATGGCTCATTCCTTCCCTTCACTCAAGGCTTTGTTCCCGTTTCTATAAAATGTTCAGCTCCTCAAGGGGCCTTCCCTGACCTCCCTTCCTAAAACAGCTCTTCTTGTCGGTCTCTATCCCCTTTGTCTCAGTTGAATTTTTCATAGTGCTGATTACTACTGGACATAATATGTATTTATTTGTTTACTGGATCTATTTATAGGAGTAGAGACTTTGCTTCTGGATCCCCTGTGCTTAGAATGTAGCTGGTACAATAGTAGGTGCTTAATAAGTTTTTGCTGAATAAAGGAACATACAAATAAATGCATTTTAAGAAACAGAAAGGAAAACAATGGCCATTGCTGAACAAGAGAATAACCAAAAAATAAAGGTCTAGGATGACGAATGCAGCAATTGAGTCTATAAAAATCAAGCAAACTTCTGCAGTGGATGAAGACAGGGATTATAGCATAAATATAAATATAAATGGTATAAATATAAATATAGTTATTTATATTTATATAAATGTATAGTTCTTTCATGAACTACAGTATAAATATAAATATATATTTATATGAGTATAAATATATAGTATAAGTATAAATATAGTTCTTTATATTTATATAAATATAAATATAGTTTTTTCATGAACTAGAACAAATATATGTCACTATTGCAAGGAGTTAGTAATAGAGTGATACATGGGAAAAAATGCACCTATTGCAAACTATGGGCTACAGTTAACAGTAATATTTTAATATTGTTTTATCAACAGTAACAAACGTACCACACCAATGCTAAGGGTCAATAATAGTGGGGGATAAGGGGAATGGGATGTTTTGTTTTTTTGTTTTGAGTAATGAAGATGTCCTAAAATTGACTGAGGTGATGAACGTACAACTATGTGATGATACTGTGAATCACTAATTGTATACTTTGGATGGATTGTATGGTATGTGAATATATCTCAATAAAACTTCTAAAAAATCAAGCAAACCTCACTCTATAAGTCAAGAAAAAACAAAGAATATACAAATGAGAGTGTTATTTGGAGGTTTGATGCCCAAGATATAGTGGTCATCTGTCCTCTGCCACTTCTAAAAGTCTGGGAGACTAAAAAACATTTCAAAGTTATAAACTCTGGAACTGGCCAACTGGGATCCAATTTCCACCAGCTTCATTCTGTCTGACCTCACTCACTCACCTGTGTGGCTCTGACTTTGGAGCTCTCTCTTCATAATCCATGGTTCTTCTCCTTGCTCCAGCTTGAATATCAGCTCAGGTTTGGTAACACAGTGCCCTGATATGCAAAAAGACACTGCATTTGGCAAAGCTGCTTAGGGTTCAGGCCCTTTGAAGGATGAGAAGGGAGATGCTTTACAGCTGCAGAGTGATGGGACCCAACTGTGCCTTATCTAAGCAGACCTTTTCACCAGGGAGGTGAGAACACAACATTCCTTCAAGTGCCTTAAATGGGTCCTTGAACCCAAAATCTTAAGCCTAAAGCTCAATACATTCTACAATAATGTGGTTCCTCAGAAAGGAAATGCACACTGTTGGGAGGTGCATGGGCAGCTGTGTTTACCCTGTGACGTCAGGTGCCTACAGTTCTCCAGCATCACATCCCTGTACAGGAGCCTCTGAGAAGAGTCCAGCAGCTGCCACTCCTTCTGGGTGAAGTCCCCAGATACATCCTCAGGCAACACTGATCCCTGTAACAACCCATTCCTGCTCAATCTGAAGTGCTGAGGACCAGATGGCATGGCAAATATGTATGGGAACTAGTTCCTATTGTGTTCATTGCTGTGAATTTACCAGAAAATGGTAAATTCTACCATGTGCCTTGCTTCACTTTTGGGAGAAACAGAAATCCCAATAGAAATACTCTGTCTCTATATTTACTTAATTCATTTATTAATCCATAAATCAAGGTGGGTTCCCTCTATTTGCCTGGAACTGTTCTAGTTGCCAACAGTACTAGAGTGAATAAGACACTGGTCCTGCTTCTAAGGAGCTTAGAGAGTGATGAAACATAACATAACACGCAATAATGAACTATGGGAGCTGTACGTGTAAAAGGTAGAATGAGGTCACAAAGGGGAAGGAAAGTTAATTCTTGTTTTTTCAAGCTCCCACTTCATTGAAGAGATAGAGATTTGATTGCACACCAAAAGTGAATTTCATGTGAATATGAGGCAAAAAATAAGCAAAGGCATAGAAACATTAACATGTTAAACTGAAGGAATTTCAAGTAGT
The DNA here is from genome assembly GCF_015220235.1 of Choloepus didactylus. NCBI lineage: Eukaryota > Metazoa > Chordata > Mammalia > Pilosa > Megalonychidae > Choloepus > Choloepus didactylus. The sequence continues at coordinate 50,005,512 of NC_051325.1, forward strand.
ACAATGTGATAGAATAAAGTTGGGGGCTTTGTTGAGATACACAGCAGTAGAAGTATTAAGTGATCAAAGACAGAAAAATTGTAAACTTTCTCCTTTAGACCAGTTACTTCCAAAATACTTAGTTGCTCCATCAGTAAAAATTCCTGAGTACTCCTCAATATATTTATTTATCAATTAAGGAAATGACTCTGAAGTCATATATCAAAAGTAAAGCGTAACAACTTTCTTAGTTTAAAAATTTTTTTCTTTATTAAAAATTTTTTTCTTATACCACTTGATTGTTCCTTGGGGTGTATACCCCTACTTTGGAGATCATGTCCATGGACAATGGGGACATATAAATAAGTAACATGATTAGATTTATATATTTTGAAAGTATTGCTCCAGAAGCAGAGTGGAGAATGTTTTAAAGCAGTAGTTTTCCATCAAAATTCATTTTGCTCCCCAGGAGTGCATTTGGCATTATCTGTAGACTTTTGATTGGCACAACCAGGTTGGGGGAGGGGTGCTCCTGGAATATAGTGTGTAGAAGTCAGGGATGCTGCTAAATATCCTACACTGCATGGGACAGTCCCCAACAACAAAGACTGATCAGTCCAAAATGTCAATAGTGTCAAGATTGAGAAGTGTTTTAAGGGGAAGTGACAGAGGAAGATAACAGCCTGGTATGAGAGATGCCTCCTACTTTAATGCAGTAGCTGTGGGGGATTTAGAGGCAAGAACTGATTGTACATGGAGTTAACCAGTAATTGGTTATGCAGTGAAGGACCAATGGAGAATTCTTCCCAGATCATCCGCAGAAGCAGCTGGGTAGATGCTGGTACTGTAAACTGAGCTTGAAAAAACAGGAGAATGAATAGGCTGGGCAGAAGGAGAGAGTCATAAATCTTGGACACATTATAGTCAAGGTATCTCTGGAACACACAGATGAGGAAGTCCTGGTCACAACTGGAGATAAGGTTTTGGTGCTCAGGAGGGAGGCCTAAGAGTAAAATAAATACTTGGAAGTCAGGATTCTGTCAGTGGTAGCTGAAGCCATCAGGAAAAAGAACTTGCTTTTTAACTTTCCTGGTGGCTTTTAGATAATTTGCAGGGAAGAACAACAAGGAGATTGAAGGGACAGAGCCTGAGGAACAGGAGAGAAGGACGAGCAGGCCATGGAGACCAACACATCTTCTAAGGCAGAACTCAACCAGGAGGAGCAGCTGTGTTTGCAGCACCTGGAACAGTCTTGATCCACAACACTGCCCAATAAGCAGCTGTTGAACAAATGAAGAAGCTCAGAAACCACTGGTGGTGACAATTTCAAGAATAAATGATGACACTTCTAATTCAATACAATGGACTGGGCATGCATTTTTTACCACCTGTGTCTCCAAAAATACAATGGGGAGAAACAGGAACACTCCTTTTGCAGAGATATGCAGGAAAGGGTGCCAGCAGCACAAGAGAAATTTCGAGAAGTTTCTGGAAGACGGAATAAGAATCAGATATCAGAAGCATTGTGCTCACTCCTTAGTAAAAGCATAGAATGTGCAAAAGTCTCAGGCTTCTCTTCAGAGCTTAGCAATATCTCCCAGCTCAAAAGCAGCTGTAGCTGAGAACTACAGTGAGCACTGGGCTGAAGAAGTGCAAGTGGAAGGATCGACTGAGCGTTAATGCTTAAGGGATGCATTCCCAACAAAACAAAACAAAACAAAACAAAACAAAACAAAACAAAACTGGGGACTATCTCTAGGAGTCTGGGTGAACTTTGAGACTAAAGCAAGAAGTGGGGTACTGCACTTAGTCCTCCAAGATGAGAATAGCTTTTCTTTTAAGGCAACTCTGGGGACATAGATGGACATGCTCTGCCATCAAGTAAGGTACTGCCCCCTTTGTCAGTTGAAGGGATCTCCTTCAGTTTATCTTCTTACTCTTCTCTGTACAGCCCGAAGAGAAGCCTTCCTGGACACATCTCCCAACAATTCAGCTAAAAGGCCCAGAAGTCTTTCCGTTCAAGGGAAACACTTGCCTTGGAAACAGACCTCTGCACTGTCTCTATCTATACTGATCAAATAAAGTTTCTACTTTCATATTGACATGGAAGACAAAAAACGGTCAGACACTAGAGGAAAAACAGCAGTCTGAAAAATAAGCATCAGGAAGAACAGCCTTGAAGACTGCTAAACAAATTTAATGTAAATGAAAAACAGATAAGCACCAAGATGAATCGATTGAAGACTATGAGAACAAATTTAAGGTAAGATATTGAAGGGCATAATTTTTAAAAATTCAAACTGGTGTCCCCAAATTGAGGTAAGGAATCTTCCATAAAATGAGAACAGTCTGTTATGAAAAAAGAAAAGGGACATAGGTATTAAATATTTTGTTGCTGACAAAAAACAAAACTTTCAAGAGGAGTCTCAAAAACAAAATGACAAATGGGTGACACAAGTGAGCAAATCTTTCCTCCCACAGAAAAATGGAAATTATGAAAGAAAAGAAAGGAACATAGATGGCAGATTGAGAAGAGGCCCTAACATTCTAACGGGATTCTAGACAGCAAGAACAGAGAGGAAGGAGGGAAGGAAATAATCACAGAAATAACTGAAAATCTCCCTGAGCACATGAGGTTTCATTTCATGAGGACATATCCAGTTACCAAACAGGCAAGCTGAAAAAAGAACAAATAACCAGCTACAGGCCAGTGTAATATCTGAAATCCAAGCACAAAGAAAAACTTACAAGAAAAATAAAAACAGGTTTCCTATAAAGGAATGAGAATCAAACTGCCATATGACTTCTCCTCAGTCTCTCCAAATCCTAAGAGATAGTGATTATCTTGTCCAAACATTTGAGGAAAAGGATTTATAAACAGAATCCTATAACCAATCAATCCCTCAAGTAAAAGGGCAGGGAAAAGACATTTTCAAATATCCAAAGGTTTAGAAGGTATACCAACCACACACCCATTCTTTAAAATACTTGGTTAAAACTCAGTAGAATCCAAGAAAGAGCACATGACTTACAGAAATAGTGGTGAAGGGGCAGAAGAGACCAGCAAGAACTGGTTTATGGTAAAGCCAAAGGGGGCCAACTAACTCAACAGGAAACACTGCTTTTTATTTTAAAGTTATTTATAAAGGGTATGTAAGCAAAGTGCTTACAGTCTTTGATAATGCGACATATTTTGGGTACGAAGCCTGAGAATTTCTGAAACTTTGGAAGAGGAGCTGTGAAGCTGAAACAAGTCACACCAGTTCACCAACGGCCCACCTGGAATGATAAAATAAACCATGGAAGACAAAGCCATCTGGTCCTCTGCCTTAGCCATGATCTCAGCCCTAATGGTCAGCAGAGGGAAACTTAAAGCCCCTTTCAACCTAAGTAGGGTTGCCAGATTTAGTAGACAGAAATATAGAACACCCAGTAAAATCTGAACTTCAGATAAACAATGAATAATTTTTTTAGTATAGATATATCCCATGCAAACATTTGTTTTATGTGTTCTGTGTTTTATCTGGCAACCCTATACCCAAGAGACCTCACATTCCAAGTTCTTGGGCAAGTTGGAACATAAGCAGATGATAACTTACTCCCGACAGTGGGTGGAAAGCTCACAGTGGACTGAGACTCGATGAGGTCTCCAACTGGCCAGACATCTAATGATGGTTCAACTATTCCAGCTAAAAACTCTTGAGAAGTTACTTAAATTTTTGTAGCCCTCAGGGTTCATCAACTGTAAAAATGGTATGATAAAATTACCTACCTCATAAAGTTGTTGTCAGAATAATAAGAGCTAGTCCAGGTAAGGAATTTAACAGTGACTGCAACATAATAAGCAGTCCTAAATTGTATGCAATATTATAGCTGACCAACCATTGTAATTTTGTCACTCTGTCTTCAAGCTTGGGACAGCAAATATACCCAGGAAATATATATTCAAATTTAAGTAATTATTGTCAAAGTAGATGGAAGTTCTAATGCGATTGTTAATAAAGGATTCCAAAAATAATATTTATTCTATGAAATGAAAAAAAGAAAAATGTTTGGGTTATTTCCACAAAACCTGAGATGAGGGGAGAGGGCATCTTGTTTAGGTGATAGAGATGAAAACGATTCTAAATATTGATAGAAAAATATGTCTAGAGATGTGTAAAACACATCAAGGGTAAAAACAAAGTAAAAGAGAGTGTAGACCTTCAAAATCACTGGAGGAGGAACAAAAGTAAAACAATAATGCTAAAAAAGGTCAGTAAATGAAAAAAAGGAGAAAAACATACAATTAACAAGAAAGCACGGTTAATAAAAATGCAAAGTAATTCTTAAATTTCACTGAAAAAGGTGAGCATAAACGGACAACTCACTTGGGCTGTGTTCATTTTCTTCCGTTCCTGGAAAAGTTTAGAAACTGTGCACAGAGCTGGAAGAGAAGAGCAAAGAAATCATGAGAAATACAGCTGACCTTGAAGGTCCTTGTAACACTTGCCTAGAATCCACACATACCAGTTTACAAACAGCCCCTGCCACCTGGTGGAGAATGTCTCTCCAAATGCGGGGAAGGAGGGTGGGGTAGAATGTAGAGGGGACTAACCCTGGTGTGACCATATGGAGCTAAGAGAGGCAGACTTTCCACTGGGGAAAGTAAATACTTTTTCTTACTGCTTTCTTAACAGTTTATAACCTCCTTTGATTTAGTAGCAGACAAATGTAAAATTACCTCAAATTTCAATGAACAAAGACACGGTTTAACAAATTATAATGTGGCAAAGGGTGAGAGGCCATGCCATGGTCCATCCATTACTATATATGTTACACACTAAACTTTTTGATGTCTGGAATTTACTTAAAAATAGTCTGATAGAGGAAAGTAGGAAGGGAGAAAGTGTGTGTGGGAGTATAGATGAAATAATATTGCCCATATGTTACTAAGTTCTGACGCCGAGTGATAAGTACATTTGAGTCATTAAATTTTCTTTACTTTGTGTATTTGAATAGTTCCATAATAAAACGTTTTAAGAAATGATGCAGAAATACCTGACAGAGAGCTGCTCGTTTACTTTTCTACTTATGTTTTTAAATCCTTGAAGTTAAACAATCAGTGGGAACCTCTGACAAAAATGAGTTTGAGTTTTTGTTTTAAATAAAGGTTTGTTCTCCTTTGGTTGCAGTGTCTCCAAAAGACTTTTTAGTAAGAAACTTGTTTTGACTTAACTGAGACACAGTGGTCAAAACAATGCCTGGTGGATGATTGTACGGTATGTGAATATATCTCAATAAAACTGAATAAAAAAAAAAAACAATGCCTGGGAGGCAGGGACCACTAACAAAGAAGGTAAACACAAACTAATAATCCCATTGTAATAATATTAACGATACTGACAATACCTGTACAGTGCTTAATTACAGGCATCGTTGTAAGTACTGCACATATATTAAGTCACTTAAAACTTAAACTAAGATAAGAAGTAGGAACCGTTATTATTCCCATTTTATAGATGAGGAAATTGAGGGAAAGAAAGTTAGTAAACTGGATGCACTTAACCACTATGCTAATTACTCTCTCAGGTCCATATTTTTCACCTTTAAAATGATGAACCACATAACCCCCAAAACCCTTCCTATGCTCCTATAAAGGTAGGATGGGGATTGGTGCAGGTGGAGAACAAGTGCATTCCTGAAGGCATGGTTTGAGGGCTGCACAGAATCTGGGAAGTGGGACTGGAGAATTAAGGGCCAGAGGAGGAGTTTTGGGGGAGGAGTAGAGATAGTGTTTTCTTGGCTGTGGCTGGTGACCTCTTTCTCCTAGACCATGTCCTTACCAACCCTCCAGAGAAGTCCCCCTTCTGGGCCTGCCACTTGCCCACCACCCCGTCCCGTCTCATCTCTCTTTTGAATACTGACCCACACCTTTCACTGACTCACTGTTCTTGACAACCTCTGGATGTGGTGACATGACTCAGGACAGAAGGATCAGGAATAGCTTCAGACCATGCTTCAGACCATGCTTCAGACCAAATCAATAAAGAATCTGCTTCTTTCCTGGACTCTGCCCGGCCACTCTGATGAGTTGTATCTGGGTAGGGTGGGGATCTTCCGGGTGGGATTCCTGCTCCTGGCATCCGCTTTTCTTTCCTCACAAGAGCTGAGTGAATCAGGAAATTTGGATCTGGCTTGAGGGGATAAATTCAAACTGGAATCTTCAGCCAGGGTCCCCATTCTCTTTGGATTCACTCTAGAAGAGTGGTTCTCAAAGTGTAGTCCCGAGGTGAGCAGCAGCAGAAGCACCTGGGAATGTGCTAAAAATGCAAATTCGCAGACCCCTCTCAGACCTAGGTAATCAAATTCTGGCAGTGGAGTCTGGCAGTCTGTGTTTTAACAAGCCCTCTGAGTGATTCTGATGCATGCAAGTCTGAGAACCACTGCCAGAAAATTAGGCTGGGAGACTGTAAACTGCTATGGGTACATATGGAATAGACAATGAAGGAGACTAGCAGCGTCAATTATGTAGTAACCCAAGGGTTCTGAACAGATACAAAGAAATCCCCAAGAGCCACCACCTCAAGAAAAGATTCAGTCCTCACACACCCCATCTAGGTATTTCCTGTGGCTCTTAGGGAGGAGTCTCTCTGCCAAGTGCTGTTGGATAAAACCCAGCATGAGATTTGGAAATAAAACTCTTTGGGGTTTGCATCCCACTCCTTCCTTGCTAGCCTTGTGACTTCACCTCCAGAGTCTCGGTTTTCTTCTCTGTTAAATGGTATTGGTAAAACCAACTTTACAGCAAGTCTTTGAGAATTAAATGATAATACTTAATGAAAAGCACAGTGATAAAGACAGCTAACATTTCCCAAAAAAAAGCCAAGACCCGTGCTAAGTGCTTTATAGGCACTATCTCATTCAATTCTCAGAACAACCCTGCGGAAGGATTTAGGAAATTCATTTTACAGATGAGAAAACTGAGTCTTAGACGTTAATCATTTTGCCCAAGGGAGACTCAGTGTCAGAGCTGGAATTTGAACTCACTTATCTTGCTTCCAAACTCAGGCTCTTAAATCAGTCTGTTTTACTGCAGATCCTGGGTCCGCCCTTAGTCTGCAGACATATAATAAATGCTATAAAAATTCATTTTCGTCCCCGTGTGGACTTGACACGTTCCTGAATGAATGGTCGGTCAGGGCAGATGCATATTTGAGGAGCTTCTGGAAACAGCGCTTTAACATTTGGATGGCTCTGCCTAGAGCGCTTTATTCTGACCAAGAAACCCGTGCCCTCTCCCCCTCATCCTCTTCGTGGAACGTGCAGATACCGAGCTAAGCTCCGCTGTTGCCTGACTTTCTCTCCAGGGCCAATGCAGGACAGACTTGGAAACAAGTGCCATGGGGTCTCGGTCTGCGTAGAATTCGCGTAAGTTTTTGCTTCCAACAGGTGTGGGCACCAACCAATCCCAAGCCCGGCAAAGCAAGCCTCTCACCTGTAGTGCACATCTTCTGCGCAGGATCCCGTCACTGAGCGATGTCTAGACAGACTCCACGAGTATCTGCGGTGCAAAGCTGGAGACCAGGGCAGGGGCGGAACAATGGGGGAGAAGTGCACAGGCGCAGAAGGAGCAGCGAAGGCTCAGTTTCCAGGACCCTCCTCAGGGTAATCCATCAAATTCGGGACTCCGTTTCCCATAAGTCTCCGCGTCCCCTTCCTTAGGGAATGTCTGAAATGTCTGAAGAGTATCTGCTTGATTTGGTGAGTTGGGTGATTTGCAGTACAAAATCACTTCTTTGTAGTACTAGTTCCTTCACTAACCCTCAGGGTTGGGGATTTGAACCGGGTTTCACCTGCAACTTGTGTCCATTTAGAGGCAAAGCTGCCGCAAGAAGGAAAGTTGCATGTCAACTGCATATATGAAAACATAAAAATTTTTTTTTACAAAGTACTAGAAAATAAACCCAACAATATAGTAAACAATTATTACTTGCAATCAGCCACTTTTTCTCTCAGGAATGTAAACAAAACCTCCACCCGAAACTGGCTTTTCAGAATTTCAAAAATAATACACTAAAACTATAGATAAAACAGCAAAAACACATGAATCAAAGGAAGAAAACAGAGAGCATTCATAATCTCCATTCCCAGAGATGAAAATGATCAATGTTAGGTGATACTTTTATAAAAATAGACCTAAAGTCTCAGTGTGTTATTTTCATCTTTTCATTAAACAAATAATTAATTAAACAAATTAATAAGTTCCTTTCTTTTTTTAATCTTCTGTTCTGAAAAATTTCAAACCTATAGAAAAGTTGGAGGAATGATTCATTCTCAATGAGCAACTGTAAACCCCTCACTTAGATTCACCAATTCTTAATATTTGACCACATTTGCACATAGACTCCCCCTCCCTCCCTTCCCCCCCCCCCTCGTCCTCCCCACCATTTGAGAGTAAGTTGCAAACATCATGAACTGTCACCCCTCAAACTTAAGCATTTATCTTCTAAGAACAAGGGCATTGTTTTACACGACTAACCACACAATTATCAAATCCAAGAAATTGAACACTGATGTAATATTCCGATATGTGGACCATATTCGGATTTCGTCATTATCTCAATAATATCCTTTATGACATTTTTCTTTCTGATCCAGTTTCCAATTGAGGATCATTCATTACATCTGGTTATCATGTGTGTCCTTTTTGAGGGGGTGGGTTTGTCTGATTGTTTCCTCACAATTAGACTCAGGTTGTACATTTTTGGCAGGAATTCCACTTAAGTAATGTTATATCTTTCTCATTAAATCACACCAGGAGGCACATGATGCCAGATTGTCCAATTTTTGGTGATACTAACTTTGATCCGATGATTAAGATGATGTGCCATTCAGTATACTTTTATAATATCAATTATTTCACTTATGCCAATGATAAAATAGGAAATAAGTTCCATTTGCAGTAGCTTTCAATATCTAAGACTAAATGAACAAGAATTGGGCAGAACTTACACAAAAGAAATTATGACACTCTGCCGCGTGGCATTAAAGAAGAAGTAAGTAGAGACACATACCACTTTCCTAGGTGGGGAGACTCAATATTCTTTGACGAAATTCCATTCAAAACCCCAGGAAGTTGTGTGTGTGTTTCCTTTATTTTTTGTTTTATTTATTTATTTTGTACTTGACAGAATACATCCAAACTTCATTTGTATGGAAGAATAAAAATCTCTAGGATAATAATCAGGACTTTATTTTTTTAAATCAGAGTGTTTAAAGAAGACAGTAATGTGTTAAAATATTAATATAATATTTCAGAAGTTTGCCATTGGCTCCATCGAGGAAGAGGTATAGACCCAATATTTCATAAGAATTTAGAGTATGATAAAAAGTGGCATTTCCAAGCCAGGGTGGAGAGGGGAAGATGATATCTATAGCATTTACATGTAATAACAAATAAATTTCACTTGGACTCTTGATTTAACATTTTAACAATAAATCACTAAGTACCTAAAGAAAATATAACAGAATTTTAAAAATTTAATTTCTGCATAGGGAGGCAAGACCTCAAATTTTTCTTTAGAAACATAGAAAAATCTTACTTTCAGGAAAAAAAATCAAGTAAAAACACACTTGGCAAATTTATTTGCTAAGTTTATGAGAGGAAGAGTTTATTAACTTCATTTAATCATCTCTTACACATTATTAAGATTGCACTTCCATAAAAATGATTTATGGATATGAAGGAGCATTTCATAAAAGGGAAAATGCAAATGAGGAATAAATATGTGAAAACTGCCTATAAACTATAAATAAAAGTGCAAATTATTAAACATATTTTTTGGCCTTCAAAGTTGACAAAGGTTATAAGGAAAAAATGATTTCCAGGGAAGGCATAAGTTAAGGAAAATGTTCATTCTCATAAAATTCTATTTTAAATATAATATTGAAAACTATTTGGAGGCCACGCTGCATCAAGATTTAAAAAGAGCAAGCACTTTAACATACCCACTCTATTTCTAGGAACATAACCTAAGGAAATAATTGTCCAAAGATATATGATAGGTATGTTTCCCACAGTTTCTGTTGATAGCAGCAATAAATTGTAAAAAAGCTAAATGTAAAAAAAAGATAAAATAACTTGTGTGAAGCCATAAATTGGGATATTAGGTAACCATTAAGTTATAATGCAAAAATATACTAATTAACATGGAGAGGTTTTTTTATATATGTATATTTTATGTGTATATAAATTTAACAATATATTTTTAAATAAAAGCCACTTTACACAAGAATATAAGGCATTAAACTATTCTTTTTTGTAAAAATCCCATACATATCTCTTAAGGGTTTAAAAACAAATGTGAAAAACAAATACAGGAACAAAATCAAACCAAAAATAAATTAATCCACTTCATTTTCACATCTAACAACAGAGTTGTCCAGGCAAGGATTTTGTTTATAAAAACCTGGAAAGTTTCAAACCTTGCATCAATCATTCAATAGAAATATCCACAGGGAAATACTATAGATGTAAAGTAGGAAGGACACATTCTTAGGGAGCACAAGTTTTCATCCTTTGTGGAATATTTCTGCTTTAATGCAGCCTTCTGAAATTTTCTCAGCATTAGCTCTGATGTTGCATAAAGTATTCTCCACCAGCCTAACTGCACGATATGTTATGATGTTTGTTTAAGGGTCTTTGTAACATATTATAACACCTAATTTCCACCTCAAAGTCATTGATTTTCATGAATTTTTTTCAGCTCCCTACTAGCACTACCGTTTATTTAAGATTTAGATGCTAAACTTGTAGTAATTAGAAGATTTTAAATTTAAATTTTTAAATTTTAAATTTTAAAATTAATTGCTGTTATAGTAACTGCCCAAGCTACAAAATCACTGAAAATAGTCTAAAGTATTAATAACAGTGTGTTCATTCACATGACACTAACAATCATGAACTTGATTGTTAAATGGATTACTTTTAGTTTATCTGCTAAAGTGACACTGCCAAGTGGCAATAATATAAAACACAATTCAGTGACAATTCACTGAATTCACAGTTCAGTGCTTTTTACTGCTTAGAAGTTATGTGGCTCCTTACAATTTTTAGAAATTTTGGAAGACATGCCTTATTTTGAAACTTGTACCTAACATGAGGCATTATTATTAATATCGTCATTCTCTGGCTTCATTTCAAATTTGCATAATTGAAATTCTCATATCTAAGTGGCACTGTACTAAATATTTTCTCTAGTTTCATTTCAAATATGGATATAAATGCTTGGAAATAAAAGTCAGGAAGACTATATACTGACCTGATTATGGTACTTATTTCTGTAGAGAAGATTGACATTAGTGGTGGTCAAAGGGGGCTTATTGCCAGTATTTCACTTTTTGTTCAACAAAGATAAATGCATTCATTTATTTGATGTATAATTTAAAATTAACCATGTAAAAATAAAGAGGACATTACTAGACAGCACCCTACCGTACTTGCTTATCTATGTTAAGGATAGCTCAGAGAATGTCTGCTGTCTTTTTCACTAGACAGTGACTTCCCATATTTGGTATTCACAATTTATAATATTCTCAACACTTGGGATTCTCTATATAAAATATGAGCACTTCTAGCACAAGATTTATCTAATATATCGAGGTGCTCCATGAAAGAACGAGCTCCCTCTGATGTACAGAGGAAGAAACCAGGGTCAGAGGGGAAAAGAGAGTTTCCCCAGGCCCCAGAGCAATCTTGATCAGCTATGGCTGCAGTCTAGGTCTCCTGGCAGAGCTGCCCCTCCCGTCTCCACTAGAACATCACTCCCTGCCCCTCTGCCCCAGGTGGCCCTTCCAGGTGAGAAGGCTAAAGCAAGAGCACTTCTTTCCAGGTCTCAGTTTTCTCCTTCCCTGTCCCACTCTGTGACCCATTGAGGTGTCCCAGCTGTCTGCATTAGTGATCCGAGCTGGAGGAAACTGCTTTACAAGCTCTGACCCCTTCACCTCTGCCCTGAGGCCTTGAGCCTTCTGTGAGAGAGGTAGAGGGGACATCTTACTACCAGTGGAGTCCTGAGTGTGATCTCAAGGTACATTGCAGATGGGACTCGCTGTACTCATTTCACAGGAGAGGAAACCAGGAGACACAATGGATTGAGGCAGGTTCAAAGGTTAACACTGTCCTGACTTTTATGGTATTGGATTCTTGCTTGTCTTTATACTTTTACCACCTGTTCTGGTTTGCTAATGCTGCTCTTATGCAAAATACCAGAAATGGATTGGCTTTTATAAAAGGGGTTTATTTGGTTACAAAGTTACAGTATTAAGGCCATAAAGTGTCCAAAGTAAGGCATCAACAATAGGGTACCTTCACTGGAGAAAGGACATTGGCATCTGGAAAATCTCTATTAGTTGGGAAGGCACGTGGCTGGCGTCTGCTTGCTCCCAGGTTGCGTTTCAAAATGGCATTCCCCAAAATGTCAGTGTCAGCTTTCAAGGGCCATCTTCAAAATGTATGTCTAAGCTGCAGTAGCACTGAGCTCCTTCTGTCTGAGCTGTTACAGGGCTCAGGCTAACTAATCAAGACCCTCGTTGAATGGGCGGGGCCACACCTCCATGGAAATAATCTAATCAGAGTTATCACCCACAGTTGGGTGGGTCACATCTCCATGGAAACAACCTAATCCAAAGCTTCCAACCTAATCAACATTAATACATCTGCCCCCACAAGACTGCATTAAAGAACATGGTGTTTTGGGGAACATAATACATCCAAACCAGCACACGACCTAATTATGCATTGTTAAATACTATAATTTAGCTTTGCCTGTTTCTTTGAACTCTATATAATGGAAACATACTGTATTCTTATGCTTAATATTATATTTGTGAGATTTCTCCATGTTGTGTTTAACTACAGGATGCTATTTTCATTACTGTACAATATTTCAGTATATGAATATACTGCCATGTATTTATCTAACTCTTGATGGATGTTTTGACTTTCCCAGTTTATGGGTATTATGGCTATGAACATTTTTGCACATAAATTCTGGTGCATAAAAGCATGTATTTCTGTAATATATTACCTAGGAGTATAATTGGTAAATTATACTTCAACTTTAGTGGATAATGTTAAAATATTTTCTAAAGAAATTGTAAAAGTACACTCTCACCAAAACTATATGTGATTTCAGGATGTCCTCTCTATCCTGCTCATATTTATGAGTTTCTTCCTCCTACATGTTCAAAATTAGTGTCGTCAGAGTTAGGGTGTCTCCTGTGGCAATCATGAGGGACCAGGCTTCAGTCAGTTAGAATTAACCCCTGGGCATGTTGATAAACAATGGCACTTAATTGAATCCTAAATCTTTGTTAGTCTGTTTTACAGTCATCTAATAGGGTGATGGTGTCCTCTGGCCCTTTAAGAGTGGTGGGGGGAAGCATTCAGGGTTGCTTTTCATAAGGGTCTGTGCCATGGGGGTGCCATGGGTATTTTTCCCTATAACTCTGAGGATCAGGATCTGTTTTGGCGACATTGACATATAGGGCCGGCCCAGCAAAGGTTTTCCAAAGAGTCCTAGTGAGCCATCTGCCTTTAGGGATGTGGCCCTCAGCATGCCAGATGGTAACTTCTTTTTCTCACTCAATGGGTCCCTTTGCTGCACTGGGTGTCTTTCTTCCCTAAGTGCTCTGTAGAACAGATTGAGAGAAACAACTGACAGTCACAAGCTGGGAGCCATTCCCGTGAACCTGTGCCAGACATGGGTTATGCTGGAATGAAGGCACAATTCAATCCAAGGCACAGAGAGGTCTGGGCTGAGACAAATGACCCAGGAGGGCCCCGATCCCATACTCTTGTCGTTAAATGCACTTCCAATTTAGGCTGATTAAATTTATAACGGAGGCTCGATAGGACTCAGCAAATACAGCACAAAGCAGCACAGCTCAAAGTGTGCACTAGCCAGCAGGCAGCAGCTCGAATGCATGCTCACCAGGAAGCAGCAGACCAGCTAGCAAGCCAAAAGCAAGAGAAGAAAACTCCCCACGGTGGTCATTGCCTGCACCATACTGCTCACAGTGCCAGCTGCTTTGTGGTTGCCTGTGGACAGCGGGTTTAACCCCACTACCCAAATTTGGTTCAGATGTTGACATTGATGACGCCACACGAACACCAAGAAGGTATGAATAAGATTTCTTACTCACATAATGAGGATTTCTGGGGAAAGCAGAACAGACACCCATCTGGTCCATTGGCTTGAACCATGGGAAGAGGGAGTGGCTGGTTTTTATTATGGTTGGGGCTGGGAGTGAGGTAGGTCCTGCCGGCCAGTGTTCACATGGTTTGAATTTCCCCAGCAGCACGAAAGGAGGGGTGCACGTACTTTCTTATCAGCTTCTCCAGATGTGGGCAGAAGGGGAAAGGGTTTCTGTGGACAAACATCAGAAAATGGAGTCAGACTCTTTATTACAACATGACACAGGAAGGGTAACTGAAGGAGGCTAATAATGTAATCTTCTACATTTTTTACTGCTTTTTACAATTGTGTGTACTATATTTTCATGTTTTATGAAAATTCTTTTATACACATTGGGCTGACCCAAATCCACCTGAAAATAGTGCCGTCTTTACTAAAGAGGTAGATTTAAAGTATATGAAAAGGCAAATAATTATACTTGTTAATTACTACTTCAGTGATTCTTCAGTGTGTTAAGATATCAGAAACCAACTTGGAGTTGAAACTGTTGGTATTAAGTCCTACAGAGGGTGGGAATATCATATTTACAGTTATGTTATAGTTATAAAAATTCATAAAATTCATGCAAACAAATCTACATACATACATATTTTGTGGCCTGATCTCTTATATATCTAGTAGACTGTGTGTAATATATTCATGAGTTAAAAATGCTTCATGTCACACCAACTTACAATATAATATTATTTCTGTGAGAATATGTTTATTTCATATTTTTTAAACTTGTCAAGTGAATTATCAATATGAATTATGATGTACGTTCAATATGTTCATAATTTTTTATTCCTGTATAAAGTCTCAGAAATGGAGGCTTCTTGATAAAGGTGTTCCCTAATTTGTCACATTCTCAAGGTTTCTCTCCAGTGTGAAGTCTGTGATATAAAATGAGAGTTGAACTCTTACTGAAGGTTGTTCTACTGATAGGATATTCATAGAGTTTCAGTCCTATATGACTTCCCAGATGAACACAGAGACAGAATTTGGGCTGAATGGTTTTCCAAATTCAGTACACGCTTAGAATTTCATTCTTGTATATCTGATCAGATATTTACTGAGGACTGACATCTGGCTGTATCTTTCCCCACATTTAGTACTTTCACTGGGTTTCTCAACTGTACGAATTTTCTAAAGTGCAATGAGTTGTGACTTCTGGGTAACACTGATATTACATCAGAAAATGTACTTATGATATTACATCACATTCATTACATCCATAGAGTTTTTCTCCTTGTGAATTCTCTGATGTACATTGATAGCTGATTTTGTCGAGAAAGGATTTTTTACATTGATTGCATTCATAAGGTCTCTCTCCTGTATGAGTTCTCTGATGTCTAAATGACTCGTGATCTGTGGGCAGATGCCTTCCCACGTGCATTAGGGCTTAGTTCCTGTGTGAATTCTGTGATGTTTGACAAAGGTTAATCTGTAGGTGAACTTTTTCCCACATCTGGATATTCATCAGGCTTCTCTCCACTGTGAATTCTTTGATGGTTAATGAGATTTGACTTATCAAAGAAGGCTTTCAGACACTCACTACACATAGAGGTTTTATCTCCAATATTCATTCTCTTATGAATGATGAGGAGGGACTTAGAGAAGAAAGCTTTGCCACATTCATAACATCCATAAGGATTTTTTTATTGTAGAATATAACATATATACATAGAATTGATAACTTTCCAAGTGCAATTTACCAAGTAGAGAGAAAATTTCAAAGAATATTATGGGTTACAGCTCCACAGTTTCAGTTATTTCCTTATTGTGAAATGTAACACATATACAAAAAGGTAATATCTTTCAAAGTATGATTTAACAAGTAGTTATATAGGAAATTTCCGAAGTTGTTATGAGTAACAGTACCATAGTTTCAGTTATTTCCTTATTGTGAAATATAACATATATACAAAAAGGTGATAGCTTTGAAATTACAATTTAACAAGTAGCTATAGAACAGCTTTCAAAGGATGCTGTGGGTTACAGTTCCAGCATTTTAATTCTTTCCTTCTAGCTATTCTAATACCCTAGCAACTAAGAAAAAGAAAATTATATAGAGATTCAGTATTCACAATCCTTTGTTAAATTCCATCTTGTCTGTGGCTACCTCTTCCTCTAGTTTAATTGCTTTCCCCATCTTTAGGGATGTCTAGGCAGTGACCACCCTAACTTGTTCATGTTGAAAAGGGGTGTCAATTTTATTAGAAAAGGGTACACATTTAGTTGATGTTCTTGAAGAGGCTGTTGCCTCTGGGTTTGGGGACTTAGTTGGCATAGGAGTTCTCTGAAGGATTTAAGTTTCTGAAGAATAAACTTAGTGAGGGATCTCAGGTAGGGATCTGGGTATTCTTTAGGGTTTTCAGGACTACTGTTGACTTGGGCTTATCATACTGTGGCCATTTAGCATATCTAGCTGAAGCTTGCATAGAAGTAACCTCCATGACAGCCTCTCAACTCTATTTGAATTCTCTTAGCCACTGAAACCTTATTTTGTTGCCTTTGTTTTCCCCCTTTTGGTCAAAAAGGCATTCTCAGTCCCTTGATGCCAGGGTCAGGCTCATTCCCAGAATCCATGTCCCACATTGCCAGGAAATATAAATGCCAGTACCATTATATTTTTGCTTTGTAACCCCACTTTTTACTTCCTACAAGATCTAAAAGAAAAATGCCTAAAATGTAAAGATAAATCAATGGTTTTGGACTAATAATATATAAACGTACATAAAGGTGGGGGACAGAGGTATAGAAATATATTTTGTGTATACTGTTGAAGGTAAATTGGTATCAAAGCAAATGGGATTATTATAGGTTTGGGATGTCAAATGTATGCTCCATGTTAACTACAAAGAAAATATAGGAGAATATGCAAGCTCAGAGAGAGAGAAAATAGAATACAGGTTGCCAGGGGTGCAGAGTGCGGTCGCAGTTGACTCGTCTGGGGGAGGGTGGCGGCCGGTTGCTAAATCCTAGGCTCTCAGGATTGCTCCGAGGGTACCGGCGGCGGGGGCTCTTTCCCGGAGGCGAGGGCGAGGCGGGGGACTTGGCCAGGTCCCCGGCGGGAGGCGTGCAAAGTATGGAGGGCGGCGAGAAAGGAACAGGCGGGACACGGTTCTTTTAGGGTGAAGAAACCAAGAGAGTTTATAGGGGAGAGTACAAGCTTATATCGGGCGTTTAGAGGGCGGGGTAGCTGTAGAGGTTAAAGGCTTGGATTGGTTCTGAGAGGGCGCGGAGGTTGATTGAAAAGGGGCGAGAGTTGCTCCCGTAACGGTGTCCGGCAACAATGTATGCGCACTGGTGGTAATGGGAGTTGCACTGGGAACGGGGAGTGTCCGGGCAAGATAAGGGGGTGGGGAAAAGGCGGTTCCCTCCGGCAAGCCTCCCCTAACATTGGTATTTTGGGTGAGGAAATGGGGCCTGCCTCCGGCCTCACTTTCCCAGGCCCGGGGGGCTGTAGAGGGCGCTGTCGCCCGTGCCCACTACCCTCCCCAGGGGTGGATCCGGTCCCCCAGCCCAGGCCCGCCAAGTTGAAGCACGTAATCAGTGTCCCGCACAGAGTAGGGGGACAGGGTGTTAATGCATAATGGGTGAAGGATTTCTGCTTGGGGAGATGGGAAAGTTTCAGTAACTGTAATGGAAGGTGGTGAGGGTACTATATTACTGTGAATGCGATTAATCCCATTGAATGGTATGCTTGGGAGTGGCTGAGATGGGAAAGTTTATGTTGTATAAATTTTCCCACAATTAAAAAAAGAGAAAGAGCAACTAAAAAGACAATGACAATTAAATGCAATACCTGATCCTGGATGGGATCTAGCAAGGGAGGAGAAAAGGCTCAAAGGGACATTTTTGGGACATATGAAAAAACTGGAATACAGACTTTAAGCTTTATATCAATGTTATATTTCTTGAAGTTGATAAGTGTACTTAGGCAGTTACATAAGTGAGCATCCTTGTTCTTAGGAAATGCACATGGCAATATTAAGTGTTCAAGAAGCATGATGTATACATCGTACACTCAAGTGTTCAGAAATGGATTGATAAATAGAAAGGAAGGAAGAAAGGAAGGGAGGAAGAAAGGGCAAACATGGCAGGATGTTAAAATTGTTGGATCTGGGTATCTGGGGTGGGGTGGGGTAGGTGTATGTTGGAGTGTTGGAGTTCTCTGTATGGAGTTTGTACTATTTTTGTAACTGTCCTCTAAGTATCAAAGTATTTTAAAATAAAAAACTAAAAAAGTTAAATATAGAATTACCATATGGCCTGGCAATGCTGTTAGGTATATACCTAAATATATAAAGACAGAAAATGAAGACAGGGTCTCAAACAGATACTTGTACACCAATGTTTATAGCAGCACTATTCACAATAGCCAAAAGGTAGAAACAACCCAAGTGTCCATAACAAATGCATAGATAAAATGTGGTACATACACACAATGGAATATTATTTGGATATTATTTGGAATGAAGTTCAGAGAAATGCTGCAACATGGAAGAACCTTGGAAACATTATGCTCAGTGAAATAAGCAAGGCACATATGGACAGAAATTACATGATATCACTTATAAGAGGTGACTAGAAATAGCAAATTTGCAGAGACAGAAATCAGATCAGAGGTTATAGAGGGGTGGATAGGAGGGGGAATAGAGGAATTTATATTTGTAAAAAAAAAAAAGTCCACGATGATAGAGTTTATAATGATAAAAAAAAACAACAAACAAAAAGTTATTTATCACCATTGGGAAATGCTAGGAAACCAATTCTTTATTTTAAAAGCTGATTTTAAAAAAGGAGAAAACAATGATGAGGTGATATGAGAAAAATATCACAACGTATCCTTTCACTTTTTTATTGCCATTGGATATTGTTTGCAGATTTAAATTTCCAATCCTTATGCCTTTTATTTCTTTTTCTTTCCTTTTTGTATTGACTAGGACATTCATTATAATGTTGAATAGAAGTGATGATAGCAGGTGTCTTTAACTCATTTCTGATCTCAAGGGGAGAATTTTTGATATTTAACCATTTCTTATTTAGAAATCAAACTGTTTCATTTCATGTTTTCAATGTGATATTAAGCGTCTTTTTTCATGGAGTGTTCTTCACTTCTCCCTTTCTTGCCTCAGAAATTAGTTTTTAAACAGGTCTCTTAATCATGGAGCAGGGGAGAGGTGTTTGTCTGGTGCCACCTCCCAGGCCTGGCTGACTTCTGCTGGGCACAGCTCACCCTGCTTGGTCTTTGGGTTTGGCTTTTTTCCTGCTGGTGTCACTTGGTCACCTTGGCCTTTGGGCACAAGTGAGCATCTGGGCCTGATAGCCCTTCCATGGCCTCCAGTCCAGTCCAAACCCTGTGGCCATTCTCAGTCTGTGGCCCTCCCAGCACTCTCAAACCTGCTCTGGGGCAGGTGGCACATGCTGGATCCCCCAGGCCACAGATGAGCCATGGGAAAAAGGAGGTGCTATTTTACACACCTCCCTGCCTAAAGGTGCCAAGTTGCCCCTTCTTCTCCACTGCAGCTGCCTCATGTGGGTAAGGACCGCCAGGTGACATCTCTCCTCTCAAAGATTCTAGTGGGAAATGGGTCACAAACCTCACTGGGTCTATGTATTGTAGACATTATAATTGAGACACATATCGGGCATTACTAAAGAATAATCTTAATTTTTCATCCTACACCTTGTTTAGTCCCTTATCCACTGGTTTTCAAAGTATGAGCCTCAGCATCTCCTGGCAACTAATTAGAATTGCAAACTCTTGGGTCCCACCCCAGAGCTACTGAATCGGAAAATCCAGGTGTGGGGCCCAGCAATCAATAGCTTAAAGACCCCTCCAGGTGATTTGGATGCATGCTCAAGTTTGAGCACCACTGCCTTCACCCCCCTCTCCTCACTACCCTGTGGGGCCAGAAGCGCCAAGCGATGTGCAGGCAAGTGATTGGCCCTGATTGAGAGACGAGATCTTGGGTGTATGTCTCTAAGCTCTATTTAAACAGGTTCAGGTGTGGGCTGCTCTTGCCGTAGCTGGGTTTCTATATCCGAGAAGGTGAGTTCACTTCCTGGTCTGTTGGGTACTAGAGGAGGTGTCATTTTTCAGGGCAGGTTTGGTGAGTACGATTTCAGACTCTGAATCTTCAGGGCAGCCTGCTGTACCCCAAATCCTGGCTGCTGTAGGAAACCCTGTGAGGCCATTATGAAGACTGTTTGAAGAGGTGAATCAGACAAAGTTGGGGAGGCTGTTGCACATTCTCACTTTCCTCTCTGTGTGTTGGGGACGGGGAACTGTAATTCCTGGTCTCATATGATTTTGTTTTCAGTTCCAAGGTGTGGCTTCTCAGTGTTCTGCTCTTCTCTAGTAAGGGAACTCAGAAGAAGAGGAGGAACAGAAAATGGCTGTTTCATTTTTAAAAATCATATCCCAGGTGATGTCCCAGGTGAGTTAACTTCTAATTCCCTTTCTGAACTACTGACATCCAGTTCCTATTCCAGTAGCTTTTGGTTTCCTGAGCTTTCATATAGGGCCGTGTCTGGTGGTATGTTTCCCAGGTCTATCTGTTCAGGTGAAACTGGTCCGAAAGCAAAAGTTCCTTTCCATTGCCCTCTCCTCTCTATCGGTATTCACATGTTCATTTGACAAACTACTCAAGGAGTTACTGACCAAGGAGGTCAGAAGACAGACGACTAAAGGTCAGCAAAGGCAGAGAATTTATTAGGATGCCCACTGCAGAGCTGCAGCAGAAAACGAATGAAGTATTGGAATTGGGAATGAAGCTGGACAGCAAGTACTGGTCAGAAGCATCACTTGGGAACTTGTTAGAAATGCAAACTAATGGGCCCAACTCCAGACCTACTGAATCAGAAACTCTGATGGTTGTGGCCAAGCATATGTTTTAACAAGTCCTCCAGGTGATTCAGATGCCTGCTAAAGTTTGAGAATCTTTGTTTTAGGTTGGCTGTTAAAGTGTGGTCCCAGGACCGGCAGCCTCACCAAGGAACTGGTTAGAATTCTTAGAACTCGTTAGCATTGCAAATTCCCAGGCCAGAAGTTGCATCTGTTGCTCCGAAATTTCCCGTTTATCTGAAGCAAAGCAAATGGTTAGTTAGGAGTCATGGAATGGACATATTCTCATGCCAGGATACATCTGGATAGGAAGAGAAATTTAGGGATTACGTGCACTACCAAATTCTTTTATATGCATCACCAAGGAACAACAAAATAAAGGAGTGTAAAATTGGCCATAATGGTGAGAGCTAAATACAGCAACAGTGAAAGTTTAGACACTAATCAATGTAGGACAGAAAGATTAAGTAAATGATTAAATGAAGAAAGTTGCATTTAACATAAGAAGACAAAGCTTAGTCAATGCATGATATTAAAGAATTGGAAACAAACCCAATATCTTAATGTAGAAGATAGGACTCTGTTTCATCATACTTAATTTGTTCAAAATATCCCTTAAAATGTTTAATTGATTTTCACCAATAATATATACTTGACATTTTTGAGGAAGTATTATGTAGAGGTTATTAAGCTGGTCTTGAGAATCAGACACAGCTAAGTTGGGATATCACACTTCTGTTTTTCAATTTCCAAATAGTAAGAAACTTACAAATTCATTCTTGTATCAATGGAAAAATGCAGGATAAAAAGTGAAATTCCTTGTTAATCCATAACCCTTGTTTTGATTTGCTAAAGCTGTCGGAATATATCAGAAATGGGTTGGCTTTTTCAATGGGGATTTAATATTACAAATTTACAGTTCTACAACCATGAAAATGTCCAAATTAAGGCATCAAGAGGGAGATACCTTCTCTGAGGAAAGGCTGATGGCATCTGGGGTTCTTCTGTCACATGGCAATGTCTACTGGTCCTTTTTCTCCTAGCTCTGGTTTCGATGGCTGTCTCCAAATGTCTCTGGGCATTTTCTCTCTAAGTGTCTCTGAGCTTTCTCCGTTTCATCTGGATCTGGCTTTTATCCTCTTGTAGAAGACTCCAGCAAGGGAACTAAGAACCACTTTGAATAGGCTAGGTTACATCTCCATGGAAACAAGCTAATCAAAAGGTCCCACCCAACAATAGGTCTGTCCCTCAAGATTGGATTAAAAGGATATGGCTTTTCTGGGGTTCATAACAGATTCAAACCAGCACAACCCTATCTTATTCTCTCCAGAGTTCTATGGACTGTGCATTTTTATGCATTTACAAATGTATATGGGCATAATTTGTAACACTTTCAGGTTTTCATATAAAAGTGGAATTATCTTATATGTAATATCCTATTATTTTATTTACCCTCAAAATGTTCTGGAGATATTGCTATGGCTATCCATAGAGATCTCCCTAATTCCTGTAATTTTTGCATGGAATTCCACAGTGTGATTATCCCATAGTTAAACTATTCTCCAAGTTATGTCCCTATATGATATCAACAATATTTTACTGTTGCAACCATCTGTTGTAGGTGTCCTGTGTGTGAGCAAATATTTCTCTAGTATCTAGAATTGGAATTCTGAATCAAAAGACATACGCTGTTACTGTCTTCAGAGGTATTGTCAAGTTATACTCTGAAAAACATGGGCCAGTTTTTAAACCCATCCCTAGTGTTGGAGAGTTCTTGTGTCTCACGGCCTTGACAATAGTAGATATTATCTGTGTTCAGGTATCATGTCTTTTTTGCCAAGAAATTACAACTCTTGGATAATTTATCTGCATTTTCCTGATTTCTGTTGGATCTGATCATCTTTCCCCTTATGAATCCTTTGCATTTTAAAAGTTAATTGTTCCTGCAGTCTCATTCATTTATAAATGAGCAGCTTCTCCCTCTCTAGGTTATTTGAGATTTGCATATATTCTGGATATTAACTTCGGCTATACCCTATGCAAAGACTTCTCCAAATTTGTTGCTTATCACTTTGCTTCCAGAAAACTTTTCCAACTTGAATGCAATCAATTTTATTAGTCATCTCTGCTTTTTCCTGAACCTTGAATTTTGCTAAAGAAGCTCTCTACTCTGTGACTTTTAAATGGTATGATTTATTGAAACATTTGTATACTCTTCTCCATGTTAGCTTCTTTTTCACCTGGGATTGTTTCTGTGGATGACACCAACAAGGGGCTTTATTATTTTTCCTAAGGATCTTCAGTTTTCTCTTTGTTGTCGATGGAATCATTTTACAACTAACATGTGAGTCTCTGGGCTTTGTTACCAGATTGCTTTGATCTGCTCATCCATTTCTATGCCCATATCACACAACTTTAATGACTCTAGTTTTATAATATGCCGTGCATGCAGGAACCCCTTCCTTATTCTCTTTTTAAAAAATTCATATCCCACATTCTCTTGCATGTGAATTTCAGCATCTGTTTTTCAAGTTCCATTAAAAATCTTTATTTTTATTGGCACTTCATTAAATTTATGGACAAATAAATGAATTTCATATTTCCAGTATTAATATTTGCTTCCAAGAAATTGACTGTTAATATATTCAGATCTTCTACATTTTCTTCAGATCTTCTACATTTTCTTCAGATCTCACTTTTTGGTCTCTCCATCGGTTTTACACAATTTTAAAATTTATCAAATACTTAATAAGGTATAATGGGGGGCTTTGCTGTTGAGAATGGCAATTTTTTTCTTCTCAGATTGCTCATTTTTTTTCATGCACAGGGAAACTCCTGACTTATGCAGATACATCAATAAATCTGCTTACATTTTAATTTTTTCTGTGTTGTCCTGGGTTGGTTTTGGTTGATTTTTGATTGTCAAATTATAAATACGATAGTTTATTTCCTTCATCATTTTATTTTGGTGTATACATATGTGTTTCTTGTTGCCTTGGCCAAGACTTTTCAAAGAAAGCGAAATGACAATTTAATTGCATTTGGGAGCAGCCTAAATGTTTTTGCCACAATAATGAAACTATTCCCAGTATTCCATCAGGATGTCAGATGTTTCTTGTAGGAATGTTTGTTCTCTAGTTAAGGGATTTTCCTTCCATATTTGCAAATAGTATTATTTTTAAAAGTGGCTAAATCTTATCATATTTGTATTTTGCTATCCATTGAGAGTTTTTTCCTGTTAGTGTGCTAAAACTTCAGTAACAGATTTCCTTATATAATTTGATTATTATAATCAAATAAACAACCTTAACATTCCTCCCAAGGGCAGAGTTTATCAATTATATAGCAAAATAATTTAGCTAATACTATATTTAGAATTTGTATATATGTGATATTCTTGTTCTGTTTGCTTTGGGAGTGTGTCTCCTAGAATACTGTGGAAAGGTTCCCATTTATTCTTCTATTTTGTGTAATAGTGATTTATGTGTGAAGTTTTGTTTGAAGTTTTGATAGGATTAATGCATAAATGGTACATGGCCATGAGTCTTATATATATTTATATACATATACCACTCTTCCTGCCTTAGAAAACCATTATTGACAGTTTGTATATTACTTTCTTTCTTTTTTTTTTTTTAGAGAAGTTGTAGTTTTACAGAAAAATCATGCAGAAAATTCAGAGTTCCCACATAGCCCCTCCTCCATTATTAACACTTTGCATTAGTGTGGTAGTTTTGTTACAACTGATGAACGAATATTATTAGAATTGTACTATTAACTATAGTCCATGGTTTACTTTAGGGTTCGCTGTGTTGTACAGTCCTATGTTTTGTGAATACAACCTTTTATTTCCCCTTTTAACGGCATTCAAATATGTAATTCAATGCTGTTCATTACATTCACAACGTTGTGCTGCCGTCACCGCTATTCATTACCAAAACTTTTCCATCAACCCAATTAAAACGCTATACCAATTGAGCATTAATTTCCTTTCCCAACCCCCTCATAGCCTCTGGTAATCAATATTCTAATTTCTGACTCTATATGAGTTTGCTTATTCTAATTATTTCGTATCAATGAGATCATACAATATTTTCCTTTCGTGTCTGGCTTATTTCACTTAACATGATGTCTTCAAGGTTAATCTGTGTTGTCACATGTATCATAACGTCATTCCTTTTTTTAAAAAATTCAGTTTTATTGAGATGTATTAACATCATACAATCATCTGTGGTGTACAATCATCTGTTCACAGTACCATCGTGTTGTGCATTCATCACCCCAATCTATTCTTTGAACATTTTCCTTATACCAGAAAAAGTAAAAATAAGAATAAAAAATAAAAGTGAAGAACACCCAAATCATCCCCCCTACCCACCCTATTTTTCATTTAGTTTTTGTCCCCATTATTCTACTTATCCATCCATATACTGGATAAAGGGAGTGTGATCCACAAGGCTTTTACAATCACACTGTCACCCCTTGTAATCTGCATTGTTATACAATCGCCTTTAAGAGTCAAGGTTACTGGGTTGCAGTTTAGTAGTTTCAGGTATTTACTTCTAGCTATTCCAATACATTAAAACCTAAAAAGTGTTATTTATATAGTGCATAAGAATGCCCACCAGAGTGACCTCTCAACTCCATTTGAAATCTCTCAGCCACTGAAACTTTATTTTGTTTCATTTTGCATCCTCCTTTTGGTCAAGAAGATGTTCTCAATCCCACGGTGTTGGGTCCAGATTCCTCCTTGGCAGTCATATCCTGCGTTGCCAGGGAGATTTACACCCCAGGGAGTCAAGTCCCACGTAGGGAGGAGGGCAGTGAGTTCACCTGCTGAGTCGGCTCAGCTAGAGAGAGAGAGGGCCACATCTGAGCAACAAAGAGGTGCTCAGGGGGAGACTTAGGCACAATTTTAAGCAGGTTTAGCCTCTCCTTTGCAGTAACGAGCTTCATAAGGGCAAGTCCTGTTATAGAGGGCTCGGCACATTAAACCGCCAGTCCTCAATATTCGTGAGAATATCAGCAGTAGCCCAGGTGAGGAAGTCCAACACTTCCACATTTTCCCAGGGGGGCCCTGCATATATATTTTTATTCTCTGCCCAAATTACTGTGGGATGTGTCGCTATTTCACACTAACCTATACGAACCTACCGTTCTCGCTTCCTATTCAAAGTTCCATGTAATTATGGTGTTTGAACAAATTATGTGAGTTATATTGTTTAGGTAATATACATTCTGCACCAAATAAATATCTCTTCTCTTGATCTGACATGGAAGTTGAAGTTTTAAAACATATTCAGTGTCATCCTTTACCCTTTGGCCCGATTTGCCCTAGTCCTAACCAGATCTGCTTCATTCATATCTCTAATTGAAGTGTGGACATTTTTCAGCTTTTTAAACAGTTGCTGTATGCGGTAATACTGACATTCATATCTGCCGAGCTCTAGCTCTGAGTTTCAGGTTAGCTCAGTTGGTTAGAGCGTGGTGCTAAGAACGTCATTCCTTTTTACAGCCAAATAATATTCCATTGTATGTATATACCATACTTTGTTTATACATTCATCAGTTGATGAACACTTACTTGGGTTTCTTCCATCTTTTGGCAATTTTGAATGATGCTGCTATGAACATTGGTGTATAAATCCCTGTTTGAACACCTGCTTTCAGTTCTTTTGGATATATACCTAGAAGTTGATTTTCCAGGTCATAGGGTAATGCTATACTTAACTTTCTGAGGAACTGCCAAACTGTTTTCCATAGAGGCTGCACCATTTTACATCCCCACCACCAATGGATAAATGTTCCTATTTCTCCACATCCTCTCCAACACCTATAATTTTCCATTTTTTATTGGAATATTAAACATTTTAGTAGGTGTGAAATGGTATCTTATTGGGATTTTGATTTTGATTTTGCTAATAACTAATGATATTGAGCATCTTTTCATGTACTTTTTGGCCATTTATATATCTTACTTGGAGAAATGTCTATTCAAGTCCCATATTTAAAAAAAATTGGGTTGTTTGTCTTTATGCTATGGAGTTGTAGGATTTCTTTATATAGCCTAGATATTTAACCCTTATCAAATATGTGGTTTCCATATATTTTCTCCCATTTTGTAGGTTGTCTTTTTACTTTCAAGATGAACCCTTTTGCACAAAAGTTCTTAATTTTGATGGAGTCCCATTTATCTATTTTTTTCTTTTGTTACTCATGCTTTCAGTGTAAAGTCTAAAAAACCATTGCCTGACACACAGTCCTGAAGACACTGCCTGATGTTTTCTTGGAGTTTTATAGTTCTAGTTCTTATATCTAGATCTTTGATCCATTTTGAGTTAATATTTTATCATTTTTTTATTGTGGAATATAACGTATATACATAGAATTGATAACTTTCCAAGTACAATTTAACAAGTAGCTAGAGAGCAAATTTCAAAGAATCTTATAGGTTACAGTTCCACAGTTTCAGTTATTTCCTTATTGTGAAATGTAACATATATGCAAAAAGGTGATATCTTTCAAAGTATGATTTAACAAGTAGTTATATAAATACATAGGAAATTTCCAAAAATATGAGTTACAGTAACATAGTTTGAGTTATTTCCTTATTGTGAAATACAACATATATACAAAAAGATGATAATTTTCAAATTACGATTTAACAAGTAGCTATAAAGCAAATTTCAAAGAATGATATGGGTTACACTTCCACCATTTCAATTTGTTCCTTCTAGCTATTCTAATACTCTAGCAACCAACAAAAAGAAAATTATATAGGGATTCAGTTATTTGTAATCCTTTGTTAAATTCCATCTTGTCTGTTGCTACCCCTTCCTCTAGTTTAATCACTTTCCCAGTCTTCATGGATGTCTAGGCAGTGACCACCCTAACTTGTTCATGTTGAAAAGGGGTATCAACATTATGGGAAAAGGGACACATCTGGTTGATTTTCTTGAAGAGACTGTTTGGGACTTAGCTGGCATAGGAGTTCTCTGAGGATTTAAGTTTCTGAAGAATAAACTTAGTGAGTGAAACTTTTATAGATCTCAGATAGGGACTCAGGTATTCTTTAGGGTTTTGGGGACAACTATTGACTTGGGCTTATCATACTGTGACCATTTGGCATATCTAGCTGAAGCTTGATAAAAGTAACCTTCATGACAGCCTCTTGACTCTATTTGAATTCTCTTAGTCACTGAAATCTTATTTTGTTGCCTTTCTTTTCCCCTTGTTAGTCAAAAAGCATTCTCAACCCCTCTATGCTAGGCTCAGGCTCATTCCCAGAATCAATATCCCACATTGCAAGGGAGACTTACTCAGCTGGGGGGTCCTGTCCCACATTGGGGGGAGGGTGATGAATTTATTTGCAGGGTTGGGCTTAGAGAGAGAGAGTCCACATTTGAGCAACAAAAGAGGTTCTCTGGAGGTGAATCCTAGGGGTAATTATAGGGGGCTTAGCCTCCCCTTTACAACCGTAAGTTTCACAACAGCAAGCCTCAAGATTGAGGGCTTCACTTATGAAGTAGGGGGTTCCTAAGTTCACACAGCGTATGTTATGTCCATGATAATCTATCCATATCTTATATTATCATCACTTAGTTGTACAATCCTCATCACTCTCCATTTTAAACAATTCTCATGACCCAAAACACCACATAGCTCTTTTCAGCCCTTAATTATTTGTCTCTAGTATTTGGGTGGTACTAGTAAGGTATTCCTATCAATTATAGTCCCTAGTATGCAATAGGTAGATTTTACCCATATACTATTTTGTTGTCAACTCTCTGTACTAGAGTCATACTTTAGAAGTATATCATGCAAACAGCTATCTATATTTGTAGTGCTGATTTGTGGGATATATGCCTTTAAACAACCCCTTTCAATCCTATTCACCTTCAATACAGCTCTGATACTCATAATCCCATTAACAAACAATCATCACCCCTATCCATTCCCCTACCTTTGAATTCACCCTCATTAACATATCTGAACATATCAGATTATCATTCCCTCTCCACTAGCTTCTGTCTATCACTAGTTCCCAATATTCTACATTATAAGACATTGATTTTACACTGTTCAGGGAGTTCAGAGTAGTGGTAACATACAATATCTCTCTTTTTGTGTCTGGCTTATTTCAATCAGCATTATGTCTTCAAGGTTCATCCATGTTGTCATATGTTACACAGCCTTGTTCCTTCTTACTGCTGTGTAGTATTCCATCATGTGAATATACCACATTTTGTTTATCTACTCATCAATTGAAGGACATTTGGATTGTTTCCATCTCTTGGCAATTATAAATAATGCCACTATGAACATCAGTGTGCATATATCTGTTCGTGTCACTGCTTTCAGATCTTCTGGGTATATACCAAAAAGTGAAATTGTTGGATCGTATGGTAACTCAATATCTAGTTTTCTAAGAAACCTCCAGAGTGGCTGTAACCATTATACAGTCCCACCAGCAATGAATAAGACTTCCAATTTCTCCACATCCTCTCCAGCATTTGTAGTTTCCTGTTTGTTTAATGGCAGCCATTCTAATTGGTGTGAGATGGTATCTCATTGTGGTCTTAATTTGCATCTCCCTAATAGCTAGTGAAGATGAACATTTTTTCATGTGTTTTTTTTAAACTTTGTATTCCTTCTTCAGAGAAATGTCTTTTCATCTCTTTTGCCCATTTTATAATTGAGTTGTTTATACTATTATCATTGAATTGTTGGATTTCTTTATATATGCAAGATATTAGTCTTTTATCGGACATATGATTTCCAAATATTTTTTCCCATTGAGTAGTATATTTTTAATTTGATCAACAGTATCTTTCATTTCCATAAGATCTTTTACTTTATTTACTCTTTCAAATTCTTCTTTATGCTTTTCTAGAGTCCTCTTGATTCCTTTATGTCTTTAGCTATCTCACTGAATTTGTTTTGGATATTTGTGTGTACCTCTTTAATTAATTGCTCCAAATTTTGTGTCTCTTATGGCTTTTTAATTTGTTCATTTGGCTTATACATGTCTTCTAGATTTTCAAGTGCTTTATGATTTTCTGTTGGCTTCAGGGCATTTGCTTATCTTGATAAGGTTGTTTTGGGAAATGCAGGATTATTTGAGCATTTATATATAATTTGGCAGAGCTACAGTTTGCTGGAGTTCAGTTTCCCTATCCTTCCAGTAGGTGGCGCTCTTGAGCCACCTTTTACGCTGAAGCTAGTTTTCCCTGAACCTTTCCTATGTGCTGGACAGGATCCAAACTGGGTGGGTAACCAATCAGTGCACCAGTTCTCCATGTGCACCGGTGACTGCCTGTCCCGGTGGTGTGATTGGGCCCTGTGCAGGTCAGCAGGGAGTCCATTTAAGGACATCCTCCAGATCAAACGTGCCCTGTTCCCTGCCTGCCGTGTGCTCTGAAGCCTCTGGGGTGTGGGATGCATCCGTATAGTGCCCTTTCCTATCCCCACTTCTTTCCGGTGTGCCCTCCAGACTTCGTGTGGGGTGGGGGGAGTAAAGGCTGCCTCCTGGGTTCCATCATGGGAGCTGTCAGCTGTGTCGATGTGGTGGATCACCTCCCCGGCTAACTGCCAAGGTGGGTGCACAGGAGTGGAGAGCTGCTGTTCTCTCCCTTACTTGGTGGCTGTCTCGCTGCTGCCAGCCCCGGGAGGCATTCCCAGCCTCAAAAAACTCACCCTGTCCCTCGGGGTGCTGTCTCTCCACATTTTTGTCCACATCTCCACCACGTATTGTAGAGGCCCCACTATGGCCAACTCTGAAACCATGGTCCCGGGCTTCCTCTGGTCTCTCTCTAGTTTGTTTCATGGAGGAGAAACCCCTTCCCCTCACCCTCTCTGCCATCTTCCTGGAAGTCCTCTTGAGTTAATTTTTATATATGATGTGAGGTAGGGGTCTACTTTCAGTAGTTCTCCCAGCCCCATTTGTTAAACAGACTATTATTTCCCAATTGAGTGATCTTGGCAGCCTTGTGAAAAATCAGTTGGCCATAGACATGTTTATTTCTCAACTTTCAATTCAATTCCATTGGTCTGTATATATGTTCTTGTTCCGGTACCATGCTGTTTGGTTTTTTTGTATTTTTGTTTTTTAAATTTTATTTTGAAATAAATTCAAACTTACAGGAGCAGTTGCAAAAACAATACAAACCCCATACACAGAACTCCAGCATACCCTGACCCCCCTTCCCCAATAACCTGATCCACCAACTTTAACATACTGTACACCACCATTTCTTTCTTTCCCTCCCGCTCTCCCTCCCTCCCTCCCTCCCTATCTATCATCCATCATCTATTGCTCTGTCCTCTGAACATATGAGAGCAAGCTGCACACATCTTTGAAGAAACAATATAATTCACACATACATTTCCCATGAACAAGAACATTCTTTTATGCAATCCCATTAAGCGCAGCTAAGAAGTTCAAGAAATTCAACATTGATACAAAGCTTATATTCTGTATTTCCTTTTTTTTTCTTACATCCCATCTGTGTCCCTTTGAGCCTCCTCTCTTCCATCCTCAGATCCCATCAAGGATCATCCTTGGCATTTAATTGTCATCTATTTAGACTGTCTTTTTTTTTTCAATTGTGGAAACATATATACAGCCTAAATTTTCCCATTCCAACCCCTCCCTAGCACTCCATTAGTGGGATTAATCACATTTAGAATGTTGCAGTGCTATCACCTTCCCACCATCCATTACTAGAAATTTCCCTTCATCCCAAGCAGAAACCCTACACTCATTTCTTAACTCCCCATTGCCCCTTCCCCGACTTCTCGTAACCCCTACTCTACTATTCATCTCTATGGTCATATTCTCTGATACTTTCTTTGTGTTTACCGTGGGGCTTAAATTTAACCTCTTAAATCTATAACAATCTTGTTTTTCTTTGATACCAACTTAAATTCAATAGGACACATAAACTATGTTCCTATACTCCATCATTCCCCCACCTTTATGTAGTTCTTGTCAAAAATTACATATTTTACATTGTGTCCCAAACCACTGATTTCTCATTAAAGTTTATGTATTTTAGATCCTGTAGGAAGTAAATAGTGGAGTTACAAATCAAAAATACAGTAATATTGGTATTTATATTTACCATGTGATCTTTACTGGAAATCTTTATTTCTTCATGTAGTTTCAGTCAATTGTTTAGTGTCCCTTCCTTTCAGCCTGCTCAGCTCCCTTTAGCATTTCTTATAGGACTGATCTACTGGTGATGAAGTCCCTCAGCTTTTGATTATCCAGGAATGTTTTCATCTCCCCCTCATTTTTACCCTCCAGGTGTTTGTGAAGTCTCTGATGGTTACTGACTTCTATTTGTATTCCACTGTGGTCAGAGAATGTGCTTTGAACAAATTCAAAATTTTTTTTTTTAATTTATTGAGGCTTGTTTTATGTCCCAGCATACGGACATAAAATTCTGGAGAAAAGATCTGTGATCACTAGAGAAGAATGTGTGTCCCGGTGACCTGGGATGTAATGTTCTATATATGTCTGTTAAAATTCTCTATATCTCTCTCTCCTTTCTTTGTTTCTCTTTCGGTAGGGCTCCCTTTAGTATCTGAAGTAGGGCAGGTCTTTTATTAGCTAAATCTCTCAGCATTTGTTTGTGAAAAATTTAAGCTCTCCCTCAAATTTGAAGGAGAGTTTTGCTGGATAAAGTATTCTTGGTTGGAAATTTTTCTCTTTCAGAATTTTAAATATGTCATTCCATTGCCTTCTCACCTCCATGATGGCCGCTGAGTAGTCACTACTTAGTCTTATGTTGTTTCCTTTGTATGTGGCGAATTGCTTTTCTCTTGCTGCTTTCAGAACTTGCTCCTTCTCTTCAGTATTTGAGAGTCTGATGAGAATATGTCTTGGAGTGGGTTTATTTGGATTTCTTCTATTTGGAGTTTGCTGGGCATTTATGCTTTTTGTATTTATATTGTGTAGAAGGTTGGGGAAGTTTTCTCCAACAATTTCTTTGAACTCTCTTTCTAGACCTTTACCCTTCTCTTCCCCTTCTGGGACACCAATGAGTCTTAAATTTAGACGTTTTATTTTATCTATCATATCCCTGAGATCCATTTTTATTTTTTTATTTTTTTCCCCATTCTTTCTTTTGTTCTTTCATTTTCTATTCTGTGGTCCTCGACGAGGCTGAGTTGTTGTTCACCTTCCTCTAATCTTGTATTATGTGTATCCAGAGTCTTTTTAAATTGGCCAACAGTTTCTTTTATTTCCATAAGATCTTTCTATTTTTTTATTTACTCTTGAAATTTCTTCTTTATGTTCTTCTAGGGTCTTCTCTATGTCCTTTCTATCCTGTGCTATGCTCTTCTTTGTGTCCTTTATATCCTGTGCCATGCTCTTGTTGCCTGTCTGTAATTCTTTGATTAATTGAGCCAAGAACTGGGTATCTTCTGATCTTTTGATTTGGGTGTTTTGGTTTGGGTTCTCCATATCGTCTGGTTTTATCATATGCTTTAAGATTTTCTGTTGTTTTTGGCCTCTTGGCATTTGCTTTACTTGATCCCTAATTTGACAGAACTGCAGCTTGGTGGCGTACACTTTCTCGAACTAACCAGCATTCGTGAGTCACCTATTCCCCTCAAGTCAGTTCTCCCCCACTTTGTCTTTGTGGTGTGTGGGGGTCTGATTCTTGTGGGGTCCAACGGGTGCACCAAGTCTGGGTGTGTTGCTGGTGCTGTCCACCCTGAATGTGGGGCATGTGTCTGGGTGGTTAGGCAGGCAGGGCAGCTTTAATAATCAAACCTCCCAGGTGTTCCCAGAGATTTAGGGGTGTTGCTGGAGCCTAAGCCTTCATTTCAGTCTTTCCACTGATTGTCTCTGCCGCTGACCCACAAGTCCTTGGTATTGGCGTAGGTTCCCTGGGATTTCCAAGCGGTTCCCCCTTCCCAGCTGTGCTCTTCCAGGACCTCTGCTGAGGGAGGGCTGCGCGACGTCACTAGTGCGCGCTGGCCTGCCAGGGAAGCCCTGGGTCACTGGGCCGTGCAGGGGCACTCCCAGCCCGCTTCAAAGATGGTTGAATGGGACGCTTTAACTTCCCCCTTTTTGCACAGCTCCGCCCTCCCAGCTCCGGGACAATCAGCCGTGGGTGTATTAAAAGCCACTGTCCACGGCCGATATTGTGGCTTGTGTGTAGTGCTGCAGGAAAGATTCCCTGTCACACTGGGTTTCTTGGTGCAGCTCTGGGCTGTGGGTCTGGCCCTGGGCAGGAGTGTCCCCCACCCACTGGGGAGATGGCTGCAAAGAATGTGGTTTTTTTTTTTCTCCTTTTGGCTCCCCTCTGCCCCTCTGGTCTCCAGACAATCAGCAGCAGGTGTGGGAAGGGGTATCCTCCACACCAGACACCGAGGCGTTAGCCCAGCCCGCTCCCGCCATGCTTCACTGCGTGGCTCTCCCCGTCGTATCTGCAGCCGCTCCCGGGCTTTTTTTTTTAAAGAACTAGTCCGTCTCCAAATGCCAGCCCACCGTTTCCCCACACCGCAGCACAGTTGCGGGACTTTCAGCCGACTCACTCATTTCAGAATGCAGGCTCCTGGTTTCACTGAATGCACGTTCCCTGTGGATTTAGCAGACTTTGTCCGGCTGGTACATCGCTGGCAGTGGTGTTCTGGGTCACTTTCTGGTTTTTATCTAGTATTTTTCACGGAGGTGTTTTTTTACCCTGTCTCACCTAGCCACCATCTTAGATTCTCCTCTCTAATCGTATCTTATATTGCATTACTACTATTTAAGTTTGTTAATTCAGCTTAAGACTATGCATTTCTTCAGATACTTCTTTGACCACATCCCACAAATATTGATAGGTAGATCTCATATTTAACCACCATTTCTAAATAGTTCATATTCTGAGTTAATTCTTCTCTAGCTGTAGTTTTTAACATTTTTCCAGATAACATTTTTCATTATTTTGCTCTCTGGCTTTTTAAAAAATGTAATTGCTGTTTGGGCAGAGTATCTGGTTTATAGAATTTCTGCCTGTGGAATTTGTATATATTTTCTTTTGTTTCTAATACATAGCCATGTTTAAAAAGATAATAATTAACTGATTTTTGGACATAAACTTTCTTTTGTAACATTTAGATCAAATTTGTCACATTCTTGCTTTGTGCTTGTCTGTTTGAACTGTTTTCTGAGATAGATGTAAAATTCTCTCACAGTGATTGTTTTTAGTTTCTCGGCTGCTAAAACAGATAATATATAATGAGTTGGCTTAATAACAGGAATGTATTGGCTCATGGATTCAGAGGCTAGAAGGGTTCCTCCTGGGGTTGGTATCTTCTGGCTGGCTGGCAATCTCCGGGGTTCCTTGGCCTTTCTATCACATGGCAATGCACCTGGCAGCATCTTCTTTCTCTACCAGGTTCTGTTGACTTCCAGCAGCTTGCTTTTCTCATTGCTTTTCTTTCTGCATGCAATCTCTTTTGCTTATAAGGTCTTCAGCCATGTTGGACTAAGGCCCACCCTCATTTGGTTGGACATACCTGAACTAATAACATCTTTATAGGTCCTAATAACAAATGGGTTCACACTCATAGGACCAGGGGTTGGAACCTGTGCATACCTTATGTGGGGGACATGATTTATTTTCATTCCCTAAAAGTGATTTTAGGTTTTTCATGCTGTTTCTATTAATTTTTCAATGCAATTTTATTGAGATACAGTCACATACCATACAAACCAACCAAGCAATGGCTCACAGTATCATCACATAGCTGTGCATACATCCCCAGGATCAAATTTAGAACATTTTCATTACTCCAGAAAAGATGTAAAAATAAAAAAACCCAAATCCTTCCATACAACCTACCCCCCCCATTACTAACCCATAGTATGTGGTACATTTATTACTGCTGATGAAAGAATTCTAAAATATTACCATTAACTATAGTCCTTAATTTGCAATAGGTACATTTTCACCATATATCCCTCAATTGTTAATTCCTTGCAGTAGTGTCATACTTTTGTTCTAGTTCATGAAAGGACTTTTCAATATTTGTACAGTTAATCACAGTCATTGTCCAGCACAGAATTCACTGTGTTATACATTCTCATGATTTAACCTCCAGCTTTCCTTCTGGTGACATACATGATTCTAAGCTTCCCCTTTCCACCACATGCACACACCATTCAGCACTATTAATTACTCTCATAACAATGTGCTACCATCACCTCTATCGATTTCCAAACATTTAAGTTCGATCTAGTTAAACATTCTGCACATTAAACAACCACTCCCAATTCTTTAGCTTCATTCTATATCCTCATAACCTACATTCTATGTTATGCCTATGAGTTTACATATTATAATTAGTTCATATCAGTGAGATCATACAATATTTGTCCTTTTATGTTTGACTTACTTCACTTAACATAATGTCCTCAAGGTTCATCCATGTTGTCACGTGCTTCAGGACTTCATTCATTTTTACTGTTGAGTAATATTGCATTGTATATATATACCACATTTTGTTTATCCATTCATCTGTTGATAGACACCTGAGTTGTTTCCATCCTTTTGCAACTGTGAATAATGCCACTGTGAATAGCAGTGTACAAATGTTTGCGTCCCTGCTTTCAGATATTTAGGGTATATCCTGAGTAGCGGGATTGCCGGGTCATAAAGCAACTCTATATTTAGCTTCCTGAGGAACTGCCAAACCATCCTCTGCAGTGGCTGTAACATTTTACATTGCCACCAGCAGTGAATAAATGTTCCAATTTCTCCACATCCCCTCCAACGCTTGTAGTTTCCTATTTGTTTAACAGTGGCAGTTTTACTAGGTGTGAGTTGAAATCTCACTGTGGTTTTGAAAAGCTGAGCATCTTTTCACGGGCTTTTTGGCCATCTGTATCTCCTCTTTGGAAAAATGTCTATTCATTTTTTTTTTTTTTACCAGTTTTTTAAATTGGCTTGTTTGTCTTTTTATTGTTGAGCTGTAGGGTTTCTTTGTATATTCTGGATATCAAACTTTTACCAGGTATGTGGTTTCCAAATATTTTCTCCCATTGAGTTGGTGACCTTTTCAAGCTTTTGACAAAGTCTTTTGAAACACTGAAGTATTCAGTTTTGAGGAGGTCATATTTATCTATTTTTTCTTTTATTGCTTGTGCTCTGGGTGTAAAGTCTAAGAAACTACTGCTTATCACTAGATCTCGAAGATGTTTCCCTACATTTGCTTCCAGGAGTTTTATGGCACTGGCTCTTATATTTAGGTCCTTGATCCATTTTGAGTTAATTTTTGTATAGGTTGTGAGATAGGGTCCTCTTTCATTCATTTGGATATGGATATCCAGTTCTCCCAGCACCATTTATTGAAGAGACTCTTGTGTCCCAGTTGAGTAGACTTGGCAGCCTTGTCAAAAATCAATTGACCATAGATCTGAGGGTCTATTTCTGAACTTTCAGTTTGATTCCATTGATCAAGATGTCTATCTTAATGTCAATACCATGCTATTTGACTGCTGTGGCTTTATAATATGCTTTAAAGTCAGGAAACATGAGACCTCCTACTTCATTCTTTTTCAAGACATTTGTGGCTACTCAAGGCCCATTACCCTTCCAAATAAAATTGATAATTATCTTTTCCATTTATGCAAAGTAGGCTGTTAGAATTTTAATTGGTATTGCATTGAATCTGTAGATCCGTTTGGGTAGAACTGACATCTTAAAATTTAGCTTTCCAATCCATAAGCACGGAATGTCTTTCCATTTATTAGGTCTTCTTTGATTTATTTTAGCAATGTTTTGTAGTTTTCTGTATACAAGTCCTTTATGTCCTTAGTTCAGTTTATTCCTAGATATTTGATTCTTATAGTTGCTATTGTAAATGGAATTTTTTTCTTGGTTACCTCCTCAGATAGCTCATTAATATTATATAGGGTTTCTATTAATTTTTTCTTGATTTCAAGTATATAATTTTGGTGCATAAAGTTTAAGACTGATGTTTATCAATGTAAAATTCTTCTTTGTGTCTTTAAATGACTTAGAATATTTGCCCATTAATTTAACTTCCTGAACTCTGGTTTTATTACCATACATTGGCATTGAAGGGTGGAGGGAACTCTGACAGGGAAGGAGATCGTGCAAAAGGAGTATTTTAACAAGAACTTAACTAGTGTTTATAAGTTACATTTAGCAGAAAAGGAAGAAGTATGTCCTTATTCATAATGAATTCCTACAATTACGCTATGACTGCAATATTTAACTTACTCTGTATGGGCCATCTAACTGTGTAGTGATTTTTTTTTTTCTGGTCTGGCAATTAAAAGTGTTCAGTTGTGTACCTTGAATACTTTAACTGCACCAGAAAGAACATTCCAAAAAATGTAGTTCTGGGTAACTTCCTTCCTAAAACACAGCTGTGTCAGTTACCCCAGGCTCAAGAATTTGATCCTTTCTCTTAACCAACCCTGAAAGTCCTGGACAACTGTTCTGCTTCCATTAAAATAATACTTTAAAGAAAAAGTTAATACCTATTCAGCAGCAAACATTGGAGTTATAAAGAAAAATGCATCTTTATGGCCACAATTTCAGACAGCCACTATTAACATTATATAATTTTTCCTATGACTCTATATATTTTTCTCAAAATCATATCACAAAATTTATAATTATACTTATCAGTTTAACATGAAAAATTTTACAAGTCATTAAGTATTCTGTACCACTAATTTTAATGACTGTATAGTACATCCTATGAATAAGTAAAATTTAGCCAATCCACCAAGGCAGGTAGTTTTTCACTTTTTTCACTTTTACAAAACACTGCTATGGACATTCTGCTAGCTAACTACTTGTGTATTCATTATCTTAGGGTACGATTCTGGGAATTTCCCTTTTGTTTGGTCTTGCTTTCTTTTTTCATTTATGATGCAATTCAAATTGCCTTCCTCTCTGAAGGCACTCCCTCCTACACAAGTTTGTGGTCTTACTTTTTTGACATCCCTTTCCCAATGGTAACATAGCATTTAGCACTATTGTCATGTTATTTTAAAATGAAAACAAGTAATTCACCTTCCAAAAACCTTAAATTTTATAAGGGTAAAATGTTCTTATAGTTTTCAGTTTATGTCGTAATTTGACAAGTTAGGGGCATTTATGCTACCTAATAATCCAATGCCTCAAGACTCTTAACATGTCTTTATGTTCATATTCAACTGCATATTCTTTAAATTTTTAGTTTGAATTACAGATTCACAGGAAGTTACAAAGATAGTACAGAGAAGTCTCTTGTCTCCTTCACCCAGTTGCTTCCATTGGTTACATCTTATTTAAGTATAATATAATATCAAAACCAGGAAGAATGTAAATGTATAGTTCTATGCCATTTTATTACATGTAACCACCATAGCATCTCGGATACAGAACTAGTCCATCACCACAAAGATCTCCCTTACAAAACCTTTATATACACACCCACGTATTTCCCCCACTCCATCTGCAGTGATAGCCCCTATTTCATTCTAGATACTGATAATTTGTGTCTTCTTTTTTTTCTGAGTCAGTCTTGCTTTATAGTTTATGCTCACTTTCAGTGTTGTATTCTTTTATATCCCAAATAACTGATCTCTCTAGGACCACTTTGCTTTTTGGACAGTTGGAGAATCGTGACGTATTTGTTATTTCAGGGGTCAGTGAGATTTGAAGAGGTGTTTGTTGATTTAACTCAGGAGCAGTGGGAATGCCTAGATTCCGATCATGGAGACCTGTACAAGAGGGTGATGCTAGACATCTACAGACACGTGATGACTTTGGGTAAGAATATCTTTATTAGTTCCTAAGCTGCCCATTTTGAGATTTTTCTTCATCTTGTACAAATATCTAAAGAACTCTTTAAGTGCTTGTCTAAATTTCAGCTCCCTGCTCTTAAATAAATTGTTGGAACTTTCTGAAGGGAGAAATGGCCAAACTCATGCTACAAACACTGAAGCTTAATATTTCCTAGTCTCCTCAATTTTTTATACCTTTCTCATTGATAATAGTCCTAGAGCTAAGATGGAACCAAAATTGATTGGTGAATCATTTTTTAAAGATAGGTGGTTTGTGGACAAAACTGTGAAAGGACATTCCTCTTGGGCTTCCTGTGCAATCTCCTCTTTCCTTATCTAGTGTCAATATCTAACTTATCTTTCATACAAATGGTACTTGAAAGTGAAAGGGAATGTTACAGGTAATTATGTTGGGATAACCAAGGCAAACTGACTGTTCCAAGCAAACTGGGACCTACGGTCACCTTGCTTATGGTCAAAAGATTGGGTCTAAATTCTCTAATGGCCACAACATTGACAAGATCAGTTTATTTTTCTATATGCAGGACAATGGGCTTTCAAAGCAGATGTGATGTCTTCTTTAAAGCAAGGGAATGATCCCTGGATGCTGATGAAAGAGGGGACAAGAGCTCCATGCTCAGGTAATTGAGAAGCAGTGAGCAGGTAAAAGCCATTAAAATTCACACACCAAATGGTCAGGGTAACCAGGACACCTGGGAAGATGAAAGCTGAGCTTTCCTAATATTTTTTTTTTGTTACAGTATATATAGATCAATGGAATAGAATTGAGAGTCTAGAAATAAACCCTTATATTTATGGTCAATTTATTTTTGGAAAATATAAAAAAAATCAGTGGGGAAAGGATAGTCTTTCTTTAACAAGTGATGCTAGGACAATGGGATATCCACATGCAAAAAAGATTAATTTAGACCCTTACATCACATCATACACAAAAATGATCTCCAAATGGATCATAGATCTAAATGTAAGAGCTAAAACTATAAAACTCCTAGAAGAAAGCACAGGAAAAAATCCTTGAATTTGGGTTAGGTAAAGAGTTCATAGATAAAATACGAAAAGCATGATTAATACAAAAGTTTGATAAAGTGGACTATCAAAATTTAAAACCTCTGCTTTTTGAAAGATGCTACTAAGAAAATGAGAAGACAATCTATGGACTAGGGAAAAATATTTGCAATTTTTTGCAAATATCAGATAAGACATATCCAGAATATATAGATAAATTTCAAAAGTCAATAGTAAGACAACCCAATAAAAATTTAAAGTATCCATAAGATTTGAATAGACATTTTGCCAAAAAATATGCACTTCTGACTTAAAAGCTCATGAAAAGTTGGT
Source organism: Choloepus didactylus (assembly GCF_015220235.1). NCBI lineage: Eukaryota > Metazoa > Chordata > Mammalia > Pilosa > Megalonychidae > Choloepus > Choloepus didactylus. The sequence goes on from NC_051325.1 coordinate 50,046,727, forward strand.
GGTCAACATTATTAGTTGTTAGGAAAATACAATTTAAAATAATGAGATACCACTAGACACAAATTAGAATGGCTAAAATTCAAAAAACTGACAATTCAAAGTTGTGTTAAATCAACACTTGAAAAGATTTGTCTGGACCTCATTGTACTTTTGTCATTTGTTGTTTTATGTCTTATCCATATGTTTGAGACTTCAGTAGACTCTCCATGGTTGGGATGCAGGAAAGTAACAGGATCCCAGGCTAGTTCCACTTCTTGTTAGTGGTGGAGAGTTTTATATTTACTTCCTTAGAGCTTTATAATTTATTTTGTTTTATCTCATTAGGCAAAAAACAAAAATATTTTTAGCAGCTGAATCAATACAAATAAAAAGGGCAATGATAAAACTTTGTATCAGATTAGCAAAAAATAAAATATTAGTAGAACCAGGGCTGTAGAAATAGTTAAACACAAGTGCTAGAATTTCAAATATAAATTGGCGAGAGCTTACTTGAGTATCGTTCCTTAATATTCAGCAAATAGATAACTGGCATTCCTCGTTCAAAGGAGACCTTCTGTCTTTCCAAATACGGAATTGGGATTCCTCTTTAAAAGGGTCTAAATTCATTCCAGGACATTAAATATAATATGGTGGTGGTCAAATTCATAAAGGTCTATATACAAGTTAGATCCCTATTTGCATTAACAAATGAACACAATGCAAAATCCTTGTATTAGATCAACGGATAAACCAACGATGGCATCCTAATGTTAGTATTCAAGTAGCTTTAAAATCAGTGTACTATATTTCTATTTAATCACATGTTAACTTGTCCTAAAATCAGTGTACTACATTTCTATTTAATCACATATTAACTTGTACAAATTTGTGGCTAAAATAAAAATTTGAGAGTATAACCCAATTAACACTATCTGTTGTGTCAAGAACTTTCAATGGGCAATTCTTAGGGAAAATTATTTTCAGTTCAAAGAAATAATGACATCAGTACCTTCTTGTTTATTTAAAAAGTATTGATGTAGGTTGTTAATGATATCTATAAAATGCATAGTTGCACCACTCACTTTTCATGCCCATGCACTGCCACTTCCCAACCACATATTGCTACCTCGCCAACCCACAACCACTATATTCTTATGTCTCCCATACATATGTGCGTACACAAAAAATACTTATCATGATACATATTGTGATATAAGAGTCTAATTTTATTATTTTCTTTTATTGTCTTCCCATTAGCATGCCAACCAACTCTGAATTTTTCTTCTGACAATGAATCTGCAAATGCATTCAGACAAAACTCACACCTGGCTGAACAGCAAAGACTTAACACTGAAATTCAAAGCCATGAATGTGATGATTGTGGGATGGCATTTAGCCATATCTCATACTTTACACGACATAAGAAAATTCATACAGTAGAGAAACCATACAAAGGTGATGGGTATGCAAAGGCCTTTAGGCATCTTTCATCATTTACGAGTACACACCCAAAAATTCATGCACAAGAGAAACTTTTGGAATGTAATAACTGTGGACAAACTTTTACCAGAGCTTCAAAGTTTATGCAACAGCAGAAAACTCATATAAGACCAACGCTATACAAATGTGATGCATGCAACAAGGTCTTTAAGTTTTACTCACTCCTCATTAAACATCAGAGAGTTCACACTGGAGAGAAACCCTTTCAATGTAATGAATGTGGAAAGACCTTTCGCCAACAGTCAGTCCTGAAATGACATCAACAAATTCATACTCCCGGGAAACACTTTGAATGTAATAAATGTGGAAATACCTTTCACAAAGTTTCAAAGCTTACTGAACATCAGGCAACTCATACTGAACCAACACCATGCCAATGTGATGAATGTGAAAAGTCCTTTAAGTTTTACTCGCAGCCTAGGAGACATAAGCGAACTCATACTGGAGAGAAACCCTTCAAGTGCCATCTATGTGGAAAGGCCTTTAGTCAAGAACCAGTCATGAAACGGCATCAAAAAATCCACACTGGAGAGAAACCCTTTCACTGTCAAGTGTGTGCACATGGTTTTAGGAATAACCATGAACTTGCTCAGCATGAAAGAACTCGTACTGGGGAAAGACCCTATGAATGTAGCCAGTGTGAAAAGACCTTTAACAGGGCATATAATCTTAATAATCATTTGAAAAGTCATTCAGAAGAGAAACACTTTGTTTGTAGTCAATGTAATAAAGCTTTTAAGAGAAGATCATACCTTGTTCAACATCAGAAAACTCATAAGCAGTAGAATTTCTAAAATCATGGTAACTGTGAAGAGGTTTCCAGGTATCACATCGCCTTCACTAAACATCAGAGCATTAAATCCAAAGAAACCCCATCTGTGGCTAAAAGCTTTCCGTGTTGATTATAACTCTCTCCTTGTTTACCAGAATGCATACTGTATGGAAAATCTTAGAATAAACTAGTAGATGAAACTTAAAATCATACTTGGCAAGGAAACAGCATTATATGATTAGAGATGTATCTTCTGTCTTACTTTGACAGTGATTCTTCGAAAGATCACCAGAAAATTCACTGATAAGATTCAGCCTAGAATTTGAAATTGGCTAAGGCCTCGCCTCTATCATAGTCCCTATGTTGAGAATAGATTGCTAAGAGGAATAGTATAAGAAAATTGACTTAATTTTATTTACAGTTTTCATTCAGTGAAACAAGGTCATGAATCAATTTCTTTTAATAAATAGAGGTGATATGGTAAATGATGAAAAGATGTGTGAAAAACTGCAAACCCAATACAAGTAATTATGAATAAGTGATGTGAAATCTATATTGCTGGGATTAGAGCTATCAAAGAAAATTCCTTTCACACAGAAACAAAACCTTATTTGACTTGCTCCTTATTTTTGAAATCAGAACCAAAAGAATGATAGTAATATAAATATAAGTATCCATATTGAGGTGGCAAAATGCTTCTCCTGACTTGTCTGAATGGATATATCCTCTAGTGCACCTGGTCTCATGGGATTATTACCCTTCTTAGATATATCTAGGGAAAAATGTTGACTTGTTACAACAGAAGGCTGCTGGACTTCTACTTAGAATATGGAAAACCTACTTATGACTTATTTGAAAGTAATTGCCTTCCTTAACAGCTTGATACATAAACTTGAACTTTCTTATATCTGCTACTTAATGGATTTTTGACACAAGGTCCAAATCTATCTTACATTGCTGGATGGGTTCCTTCAACCATGAGTGACAAAGTTCCCCTGTCCAGCCCAAGACTGAAGGGTATAGTTTAACAAGTCTCCTGGACTTGACCTCAGTGCATAAACAATTTTGGGAATATTACATTCAATTTCACTCTCTTGCTGGTTGCTCTTTTTCAGGGATATCACAGTGTATTCTCCAAAGAAAATTTGGTTTTGGGTTCCCAGATGAGCCCTATATGATCAATTCACTAAAATCCTGGAAGTATATGTATGTTTCTCTAACTTAAAGTTGGTCTAGATGCTCACTTCTTGTGCCTGTACAGGGCCTGTTCTAGAGTTGAGTTAGAAGAGCAGAAGCTATCACTGCACTCAGCTGAAAAGCAACCAGAATATCTTTGAAAAATAGCTGAGAAATTAGAAGTGAGATTACAAACAGTTACGACAATAAAGAATTTGTTGGCCTAAGAGAGTTCATAACTTCCTAAGTTGATGAGATAAAGGAAAGATTTAACACTAAAATGCATCAGACTCACTTTCTGTTTTAGTTCGCTAAAGCTGCTAAAATGCAATATACCAGAAATGGGCTTTTAACAATGGGAATTTATTAGTTTACCAGCTTATAGATCTGAGACTGTGAAAGTGTCCAAATCAAGGCATCAATAGGTGATCCAGCGATCCTGGGATCCTGTCACATGGCAAGGCACATGGCTGGCATCTGCTGGTCCTTCTCACCTGGATTTCATTGCTTTCAGCTTCTGGCTGCTCCGTGTGTGGCTTTCTCTCTCTGCTTCTGGGTGTGTCCTTCTCTTTTAGCTTGTGTGTGTTTTTCTTATAAAGGACTCTAGTAAGAGGATTAAGACCTACCTGGGATGTGCCTCAACTGAAAAAACCTAATCAAAAGGTTCAACCCACAATTGGTCTATACCCACAGGAATGAATTAGCTCTAAGAACATGATTTTCTGTGGTACATACAGCTTCAAACCACCACACTTTCCTATCTTACTCTAAAATACAGGGAAAAGCAAATAAAATGGCAAATATATAGTAATGTCTCAAGATCACGTCCACCAGTCCATCACTCCAATATGTGAATCCAAATGTTAGGAAGGAAAGTAAAGAAACCGAATAGAAAAGATTAGGAAATTTGTTGTGAAAGATCTGGCATCCCAAATAGACCATCACCAGACTAGTTATAGTAAGCCTCTCAATTTAAAAATGCCAAGACTAATATTCTCCTGTCCCTATATGTTGACTCATTTTGCTTGAGGCTTTCACTAACTGTAAGCCAATCTCAGCCTCTGAATTAACTTTTTGAATTTATTTAAAGATGGAAGTAAAACAAATTGGTTCCTCATGAAGTTTTGGCAATTCAAAGAGATCCTGATTGAAGAACTATCTGAAAATTGTTCTCTGTTGTATTTTTTTTCCCAATTTTTAACATATCCATATATAAATAATTTGCTACATATAATAGCATGGTATTTTCAATACAATAAAAATGAGTGATTTTCACATTTATCTTGAACATCATCTGAATATTAGTGTATTATATACATCTCCAGTTTTTTTTTTAAGTCACAAAATCCTTTATATTAGATATTCTTGGTCACCTTTTTGTGGATTTATTAAGCTATTACCCAATAAAATTGCTCTAGTGGGAAGAGTTGGCCTGAACTTTAGGAAGAGTAGATTCAGTCCAGTAGACCCAGTTCCAATACCAATAAAAGGGAGCCTGCACAATGTCACTTGACTTACACATCCCAAAACATTCATGTAAAAAAAAAAAAGTGACATCAAGTAGTAGTCTTCCTTCCAAGCAACAAGAACATGTCATGCTATGATTTGAAAGAACTGCAGAGAAATATCTTTCCAGGTTCTGAGAGTCAGCTTCAACTTTTCAGTGCCCTCCAACTCCAGCATCTGGTCTCTTGTAACTTCTTCAGCCAAAGGATATGGTATTTGTTTGATGCGTGATCTCACCTCCATTCATGCTGCCCCTGCTCTAATCCAGACCCTGTCATCTGTAGATTGGATGTTTGCAAGAATCACAGACTTCAAACTTCATCTGAGAAGTTTCATTCTCTCCAGTTCCTTTTCCCATTCTCTTTAGGAATTATTGTAACTTTTACCATATTTCACAAGCTACTTTCACCCCATGAGGTTTCCTCCTCTTCCACAGAAATTCACAGATCACGAACCCCGGCAGCTCCACATGATATGACCTCATTCTCCCGTTTCCAGCCCCACCTCCGTCTTCAATATCCTAATCTCTAACTTTTCCACCAGATGAAGGGCTTGTTCCTCTTCTTGTTTTCTATTGTATTTTTTTGTAAAAAATCTCACAATCACAAAAAGAAACATATGAGGAATGTGAATTTATTTCCTATAAATTTCTGATACTGACCTCTCATTTTACCTACTGTGATAAAATACAATTTAACCACTTCCACGACAATTACGTCTAATTCAGAGAATGCTTGATCCCTTTGGTGATAAAGGTCACATTCAAGATCATTTCTCCATCTCCTCTTATTCCCTCCCACCCCCAGATTTTGATAATACATTTAAAAATGTTAAAGCATACCTTCTATAGGGCATGCATGTTCCTAGCTGCTGCAGATATATCAATGAACAAGACAGACAAATTCTCTTCCTTCATGGAGTATACATTTTGGTGAGGAAGACAAAGCAAACAATTATGAATCTACTGGGTGGCCATAAAATCTTGATATATGGTTGAATATTTGACTTATGTAACCCTGTTAAGTAATCAGTGCCTGTACTTGATGGTGTAGGGCGAGGTCACCCAGACTGAGTCCAAACGGATGGTGAGCCCAGAATGGAGAGGGACTGGTTGGACGATGATTTCCAAAACTGGGTTGGAACTGATATGGCCATGTGGAACTGGCTACACATTCTCCAGATATGAAACTCCTTGCTGACGACTTCTGACGGCTGCTAAATGTGAATCCTGTGGAAATCAGAGATTCAGATGACATGAGGCATACATCCTATATGCAAGTGGACAGGCTGATGGAAGCAGTGTTAATGTCCCACGTTCAATGCAATTTTGCAAGCACATGAACCGCACATTACTAATGAGGGATAAGAAATTGACTATCACATATGCCATTGAATATATCATATAATATTAAACAATTTATGTATACTTACCTATATTCAAAATTTATGGCCACTATGTAGATTGATAGGAAAAGGAGTTACTAGCCAGAATAATTAGATTAAACTGGTGCAAGTCCACAGCTGTGGAAGTTCAAAGTCTTGTTTGGAGTCCCACTGCCTCTATATAGGTTCATGCAGGTCTTTCCACACGAGCACTGGTGTCCCTGCTGAGTACTGTTAATTAGAGTTAGCCCAGACATTCTGTCCTATCTTTAAAAACTCTTTTTGTTCAAATTATTAATTTATATATCAGGGCTAAAACATACCTAGATCAAAGTTTTATTGTTAAAGCTAAGGGTAGAGTGTGTGAAGTGTAAAAAGTGAAGTGCTGGGCAGAGAAAGTCTTCAGTAAAAAAGGTGAGCAATAATCTATTGCTCTAATTAGGACACCTTTGAGGGAAAATGAGGGGCACTGTTAAAAAATTTGCCAATTAGTATGAACTTTTTATCACCTTGGTTAAATCAGAACCTATGGTAACCCTATCATTTAATGGTAGTTCAGTGTGCACATGTGAGAGAAATACAAAGAGATAGGAAACTGAGAGGTTGGGAGGGACAGAGAGACAGAACAGAGAGATAAATGGATTATCAGATTATCAGAAGTGGCAGAAACTTCCAATGTCTTCCAATACTTATTCTCTCACATGCCCTAAGAAGGGATTCACATGCCCTAAGAAGTCTATAGATCTATGCCAAAGAGTAAAACAAACTGCACAATTAATCTGACACATCTTCTTGGAGCATCAGTTTTATTTTGTCACATAATGTAAGCTCTTATTCTTTTATGAAAAATATAAATTTGGAGTAAATCACAAAATCAGCATGCATTTTTAAAATAAAAGTTAGCTTTTTCAACAAATGGCAGTGGAGCAATTGGACGTCCATAGGGGAAAAAACAAACTTTGACCTAAACCTCATACTTTCTACAAAAATTAACTCAAAATGGATCATGAACAACAACATAAAACTACAAAACTTTTAGAAGGAAAATAAAAGAAAATCTTCACGACTGAAGTCTAGGCAAAGGGTTCTTAGATGTGACACGAAAAGCTTAATCCACAAAAGGAAAAACTTATTAATTGGACCCCAACAAAATTTTAAAAGTTTAATCTACCAAATAATATATGAAAAGGATGAAAAGCACATGCTGAATCCCCCCAAATCCCTGATGGGCCATGGGAAAGACGAGGTGCTATTTTACACCATCTCCCTGCCTAAAGTGCTGAGCTGCTTCTCCGCCTCCAGGCAGCTGCCTCCTCTGTGAGGGGCACCAGGTGAGACCCCTCCTCTCAAACATTCAAGTGGGAAGTGTGTCACAAGCTGCTCTTGGGTGTGCATTATATGACATCATGATTGGGGTACATAGTAGGCAAGAATAAAGAGCCCCTGGGATTTTCCAGCCTAACCTTGATCAGACAATCCTGCATTCCCTACTCCTCCTTGCAGGACCAAAAGAACTGGGAGTCCTGCAGGCAGTGACAGACCTTGATTGGGAAATGAGAAGATTCCGGGTATGATTATCTGGCCTCTATATAAAAACAGGCTCAGGTGTGTGCTGGGCTTGTCAGCCATTTCTGGAGTTTGCACTCACTCCTCGTTTGCTTCCCGTTCTACTGGGCAGCGGAGGAAGTTTGGTTCCAGGCAGATCTGGGAAGGAGTCTTGCACCTTGACAGGTGGGTAGAGCCCCATCTACCCTAAATCCCAACTGCTCCAGCATCAGGCAGGGGCTCCTGGTAGGGCCCTGGAGAAGAGGGGAAGCTGAAGGCCAAGGCTGGAGGGCCGTGGTGTGTTCCCGGGCTCCTGTGTGTGCGGTGGAGGCTGTAGTGATTTGGGTGTGGGGGATCTGAAAAGAAGGCCTGGCCTCACAGTACTTCTGTCCTCAATTTTAAGGTGTGGCTTCTCAGGAATCTGCTTTTCCCTGACAACCGAAAAAGGAAAAAAAAAAAAAAAAATGGCCCTTTCATTTCTAAAAGTGATATCACAGGTAAGTGGCTTACTTCCAATTTCCTTCCTAAAATACCAATTTCCAGGTCTAAAAACATTTTGCTTTTGTTCATCAAGACTGTGGTTTCCCATTCTGGTGATGAGATGACAGCTGGAGGCGCAGTAGAGAGCATCCAAACAACCTAGCCTTCTTTCGTGACCCAGGGTGCGTCTATTGGTTCAACAGACTGCTCATGGAGTTACTAACCAGGGGGCGTCCACACAGTTCTACTCAAAGCAGGTCACCTGAGGCATCACTTTGTTAGGAAATATCTTTTGGCTGGAGAACAGGAGACCCAGGGGGCAGCGGAGTTCAGTTTGAAGTTGGGCGGCTGGTAGTGGTGGTGGGGACAGTGATTTGACTGGTAGCTCTCAAAGCTTTGGGAGAGCTGGAGCAGAGCACATCGTTGGGTAGATGGAATAAACACGGAAGAACGTCCCTGTATTTCTGGGTGGTAAGAGGGCACTTGTGTTACAGACTTAGTGTACCTCATTATAGTAATTGAAACAACAGAGCAATGGTAGTAAATTGACAGGCAAATAGAAGAAACAGGTGTGGTAGGCCAAATATTGGGTCCCAAGTCATTACCCTAAACCTCAAAACCTGTGAATATGTTACCTTCTGTGGCAAAAGGGAGTTCACAGGTGTGGTTAAGTCACAAACTATTTGTACTTTGCTGAGTGATTTTTTTTTTTTCATGAATAGGTGTGGACTTTTGTCAAATGCTTTTTCTGCATCAGTTGATAGGATCATATGACTTTTCTCCTTTAGCCTGTTGACCTGATGGATTACATGAATAGATATTTGAATGTTGACCCAGCCTTGCATACCTGGAATAAACCCCACTTGGTTGTAGTGTATAATTCATTTTGTGCATTGTTAGATTGGATTTGCTAATATTTTGTTGAGGTTTTTGCATCTCTGTTCATGAGAGATACTGGTATAGTTTTTCTTTTTTTTGCAATGTCTTTATCTGCTTTCGCTATAAGAGTAGTGTTGGCCTCATAGAATGATACAGAAAGTTTCTTCTCTGCTTCCATCACCTGGAAATGATTGAAGAGAATTGTATTCTTTCTTTCTTTAGTATTTGGTAGAATCCACCAATGAAACCATTTGGGCTTGGTGCTTTCTTTTTTTAGAAGATTATTGGGGGCCGCGGCCAGCGCCGCTACCCGCGAGTCCCGGGCCGGGGGTGTGGCGGAGGCTGCCGAGCAGCCCGAACTGTACAAAAAAGGCCGGAGGATGGGGACGGGCGCCGCGCCGAAAACAATGAGGCCGCGGGCGTCGCCACCTGCCCCGGGCCCTGCGCGCCGCGGCTGCACCTGCCGGCGCGACGGTCCCTGCGCCTGAGCGGCAGCCGTGCCACCCCACCCAGCTCCGGCCCCGCCGGCCCATGGCTCGGCGCCCCGGAGCCCCGCACTCGGGCCGCGCCGCAGCAGCCGCGCAGAGGGCGGAGGGCGCCAGGTGCGCAGTCCCGGTCAGCTGAGCGCGACCTCGGCTGCGAGCGCCCACCCCCGGGCCGGCAGTACGCCCGGCCTCGCTGGGCTCCGGCCTGCGCGTCCCGCCCTCCCGGCGACATGTACCTGTTGGACGGCAGCGGCGAGCCCGCGTCCCCACCCGCGGACGCCATGCCGCGCGGGGCGCCCTCCAGGAAGACCGTCTTCCGCATCTCCGTGACCATGGTCAGCCAAGAGCTGTTGGCCGCGGCGGGTGACGGCGGCCCCGGCCCGCACGCTCCCCTGACGCGCCGGGAAGACTCGAGGAAGAGGAGGAGGCCGAGGAGGCTGCAGCGGCTGGCAAGGAGGACGCCGCGGGCCGCCCACCCCGCGCCTGGGACTTCCACACCTTCCGCACCCGCAGCACCGGGTAGCTGGAGCTCGTGCGGCTGCGGCTTGCGCACTCGGCGGCAGCCCGGAGCCTGCGGACTGCAGGGGCGTCACGCCGGGGCCCGGGGACCTGGCCGTCAGCCCCACGGCCGTCGAGGAAGGTTTCGGGGCCGAGGGGCCTGGATCGCCGAATCCCAGCAGCCCTGAAGTGGAGGCGACGCGACCCGCGCCCCTGCGGCGGAGCCTCGGCTTCAGGCACTGGAGCGGGCCCGAGCCTCCCCGGGGCCGGGCCCTGGGCCGCGGGCGGCGCCACAGCAGCTCCGGGAGCCTGGCCAGGGCGCCGAGCGGGTAGACCGGGGCCGGACCCGAGGTCGCCCTGGAGCCCGGGGTGGCCGTGCAGCCCACCTCGGTGAAGCGCAACACCCTGGACGTGGGTGAGGTGCTCAGCCAGAACGACGCGCTTTCGAACCTGGAGCGCTGGGAGCGCAGCAAGAGCAAGAACCGCACGCTGGACAACAGCGACCTGCAGCGGCTGGAGCGGGCGCGGGCTGCGGGCGCCGGCCCTGGCGCGGCCTCCGAGCACCGGCTGCTGCACTTCTTCAGCGGCATCTTCGCGCGCAGGGATGGCGCATTCAGAGGCGGCCCTGGCGATGCGCGGGCCCCCGGAGCGGCACCTCGCGGCCGCGGGGCTACTTCAGCCTGCGCCGGGCCCCGGTCGACACCCACTCGTCCAGCGCTGAGAGCATCGACGGGTCCCCGCGCAGAGATGCCTTCGTGAATAGCCAGGAATGGACGCTGAGCCGGTCTGTCCCGGAGCTCAAAGTGGGCATTGTGGGTAACCTGGCCAGCGGCAAGTCCGCCCTGGTGCGCCGCTACCTGACGGGCACGTGCATGCAGGAGGAATCGCCCGAAGGTGGAAGGTTCAAGAAAGAGATTGTTGTTGATAGACAAAGCTATCTGCTGCTGATTAGAGACGAAGGGGGCCCCGCAGAGGCGCAGTTTGCCATGTGGGTGGACGCTGTTATCTTCGTCTTCAGCCTGGAGGATACGTTTACAGACTGTTTACCACGACTACAGCCGAATGGCCACCTACCGGAACACCAGCGAGATTCCGTTGTTTCTGGTGGGAACGCAGGACGCCATAAGCGCGGAAGCTCTCCAGTGACCTCAAGCGCTGCACCTACTACGAGACCTGTGCCACCTACGGGCCTTGCAAGTCCTTAGTTCACCAAGCCACTCGTCCGTCTGCTCCGCGCAGGTGTCCGCCGTGCACATCAGCCAGACGAGTAGCGGCGGCGGGAGCCTGAGCGACTACTCCTCCTCCGTGCCCTCGACACCCAGCACCAGCCAGAAGGAGCTGCGCATCGATGTGCCTCCCGCCGCCAACACGCCCACCCCCGTCCGTAAGCAGTCCAAGCGCCGGTCCAACCTCTTCACCTCTCAGAAAGGGAGTGACCCAGACAAAGAGAAGAAAGGCTTGGAGGGCCGAGCGGACAGCATCGGGAGGGACCGCGCAATCCCAATTAAACAGGGTGTGCTGCTGAAGCGAAGTGGCAAATCACTGGACAAGGAGTGGAAGAAGTACATCACCCTGTGTGACAACGGCGTGCTGACCTACCATCCAAGCCTGCATGATTACATGCAGAACGTTAACGGCAAAGAGATCGATCTTCTGAGAACCACCGCGAAGGTCCCGGGGAAGAAGCCCGCCCCCCCCCCCAGCCACATCAGCCTGCGCACCCATCTCCAGCCCTAAGACCAACAGCCTCTCCGAGGACGTGAGCAGCTTGCACATCTCGCCCAGTTCAGACACGGGGCTGGGTAAGTCCGTGTGCTCCATCCCAAGTGTCTCCAGCAGCACCAGCCCCAAACTCGACCTGCCCCCCTCTCCCCACCCCAACAGAAAGAAGCACCGTCAGAAGAAAAGCACCGGCAACTTCAAAGCCGACGGCCTCTCGGGCACCGCAGAAGAGCAAGAGGAAAACTGAGTTATCATCGTGTCCCTCACCGGCCAGACGTGGTACTTTGAAGCCACCACATATGAAGAGAGGGACGCGTGGGTCCAAGCCATCGAGAGTCAGATCCTGGCCAGCTTACAGTCCTGTGAGAGCAGCAAAAACTAGTCCGGGCTGACCAGCCAGAGTGAAGCCATGGCCCCGCAGTCTATCCGAAACATCAGAGGGAATTCGCACTGCGTAGACTGCAAGACCCAGAATCCTAACTGGGCCAGTTTGAACTTGGGAGTCCTCATGTGCATTGAGTGCTCAGGGATCCACCAGAATCTTGGCACCCACCTTTCCCGAGTCCGATCACTGGACCTTGACGACTGGCCCATTGAGCTTATCAAACTGATGTCGTCCATTGGGAATGAGCTGGCCAACAGTGTCTGGGAAGAGAGCTGCCAGGGGCGGACAAAACCCTCACTGGACTCCACAAGGGACGAGGAGGAGTGGTGGATCCGGGCCAAGTACGAGCAGAAGCTCTTCCTGGCCCCGCTGCCCTGCACAGAGCTGTCCCTGGGCCAGCACCTGCTGCGGGCCACGGCCGACGAGGACCTGCGGACGGTCATCCTGCTGCTGGTGCACGGCTCCCAGGACCAGGTGAACGAGACCCGCGGAGAGGGCGACGGGCGCACGGCCCTGCACCTGGCCAGCCGCTGGGGCAGTGTGGTGCTGCTGCAGCTCCTGATCTGGTACGGCGTGGACGTCATGGCCCGGGATGCCCACGGGAACACGGCGCTGGCCTACGCCCGGCAGGCCTCCAGCCAGGAGTGCATCGACGTCCTGCTGCAGTACGGCTGCCCCGACGAGCGCTTCGTGCTCATGGCCACCCCCAACCTGTCCGGGAAAAACCACAACCAGAACAACAGCAGCGGCAGGCTGCCCACCGTCATCTGACGCCCACCGACACTCGCGCCGCCCACGGCCTCCGCGCCCTCTCTCCCAGAGGTTGCCACACGTGAGTCCTGTCGTGTCCCCCCTCTCTGCCCGGCGGTTACCTCCCCACCCACCCCCGCCCACCCCCCACATGAAATCATAAAACCTGGACAGTCCGAGGGGGCGAAGAAGAGGCCCGGAGGCCTTTTCGTGAGATTTCCTAAGTGATGCACAGGGGGGACGGACGCCCCCATTCCTGGATGATAGCACACGCCCGAGGACCCCGGCCCCCGGGCCTGCAGACAGAGTGGGGCCAGGCGCCAGGGCAGGCAGGGGGAGGGAAGGCGAGGAGCAAGGAGAAGGGGAAACTTTCCTTAACTGGCACTTAAGCACATCCGTCCATTTCACCTCTACCAAACGGAACACGCGGATCTCATTTCTTCGCCGAGGAGCTTGACGGCATAAATCAGAAGCAAGCACAGAGTTTGTCAGGTTTGAAGCCCCTATGATGGTATGTGTCAAATCAGTTGTAGCTAATCTGTCCGGGGAGAATACTGGCTTCATTACACTTGTATAATTCTTTACACTTGTATAATAATACACTTGTATAAGAATAATGCAGTTCTTCCAGCATTACCGCTGTTTAATAGAATATGATTAGTCATCACCGGGAAGAAAGCATATTAGCTGAGGAGGTAGCTACGCGGCACGCTCTGGTGATTGCCGGGATGTGATTGCAATATTCTTAGAAGCATCATATTATCCCAGACATGTTCTTTTGAGCCCTCGGAGCCCTCCTTTCTAAATTCACTGCCATAATTTAGTATCTGTTTAATTTTTCAGCCCAAAGAGAGAGAATCCGTTGCTGAGTATTATTTGACTGTGGTTTCCTTGGTGTAAAAACAAAATGGAAAAAATAAATAAGGGTAACTCTGGAATTCAGAGGGAAATAATGAATTCGGCTCCTAGGAACACTTTGAGTGCATTTTGCAAACTAAATGAATGTAGAAAAGGCTATTTTTTTTTTTCCCCTAGCAGAAGAGATGTTTTATGTCCTTGGGCCAAGGCGAACGTGTTGGGTCACAGTCACCCCCGGGGCTGCACTGCCCAAGTTCCACAGGACTTTGCATTTGTGTCTTTAGATAAGATGTGTGAAAATCTATTTGAATAAAAGAAGTTCATAAATTTGAAAAAAAAAAAAAAAAGATTATTGATTCAATTCCTTTAATAGACATAGGCCTATTAAGATTCTCTCTTTCTCCTTGTGTGAGTTTTGGTAGGTTTTCAAGGAATTGGTCCATTTCATCAAAGTTATCAACTTTGTGGCAGAGTTGTTCATAATGTTCTATCCTTTTAATGTCCATAGGATCAATGGTGATGGCCACTCTTCAGTTTCTGGTACTAATAATTTTGTCTTCTTTGTTTTTATTCTTGGTTATCCTGACTCAAAGTTGATCAATTTTAGTAATATTTTCAGAGAATGAGCTCTCAGTTTCATTGATTTTTATCTTCTGACTTCATTTAGTTCTGCTCTAATTTTCATTTCTTTTCTTATGCTTTCTTTAGGCATAAACTGCTCTTTCTCTAGTTTCTTAATGTGGAAGCTTAGATTATTGATCTTACATAATTCTTATTTTCTAATACATGCATTCAATGCCTTAAATTTACCTTTGAGCACTGCTTTCTCTGCATCCCACAAATTTTGATAAGTTGTATTTTCATTTAGTTAGAAATGTTTTTCAAATTAGGGTTGTTTTTGGCTCCTGGAATACATTTCCTGGATCTATCTTCTTCTATACTTTTTGTAAAATAAGAATTGTGTTTTTTGGGGTTGATAGGGCTGATACATAAAATTATCAAAATGTGTTTCTTCTGGGAGAGAAGTTTATATTTACATTTATTGGTCATTCAGTTTTTTCAGTTCCAAATAGATTCAGTTTTGAAGGAAATCTTCTCTAGGTTTAGAATTCTAGGTGCGTGGGCCTCAGCTGAATGCCTAGTCATGACGTCTCTCCACTCTACTACTATGTGACCCCCAAAGTCTCTTATGAGCTCAGTCTCCCAGCAGCTGTTCTCCCGAGCCTGACCCTGGGCATGTGCTGTTGCAAAATCAGCCAAAACCCTAATGGGAATTTCCATACAGGCATGTAGGGCTCCTTCTCTATTCTTTCCTCTCTAGTACCCTGCTCCCCAAATTCTCTCCCTCCACCCAGCAAGACCACCTCTGTCTGCTTGGGTTTTATGTGGCTCTGGACATGCCATCAAGAAGAATGCCAGGATAATGTGTGCTTTTTTTCTTTCAAGGATTATACAGCCCTGCACAAGTTTACCAGTGCCCAAAATTGATTGTTTTGTATACTGTGTCTAGATTTTTTAGTTGTTTCACAGTGGAAAGATAAATCAGACTAGCTAGTGTATCATGGCTGGAAACAAAGATGTCTACCCTTTCATTTAAACTACAGTTCAAATTTAGCTTGTTTTTGAAGGCACCCCTAGATGCGTCAGCACCTATAATTTCAACCTTTAACAACTCTTAGGTACACACTGCATGGCAGTTAGTGATTATCTATTTTAGTTTTCTTACACTATTATTTTTTCATAGGGATAAATATTTTTGCCTCCCCAAACTCTACAAGAGCAAAACACATTTCTTAGTTTCCACTTTGCATTCTTTTTTGGCCATGCTACCTAAAATGTCTTATACCCCTCTGTGTCTCAGTTATGGCCAACTTGAAAAAACCTCTGAGGGCCACATGGAGGCATGAATATTTGGAAAATATAAATTGTTATTTCAGGAGTCAGTGAAATTTGAAGATGTGGCCGTGGTCTTCTCTTCAGACCAGTGGGATCACCTGAGCCCCGACAACAGAAATTTGTATAAGGATGTGATACTGGATAACTGTGATTACCTTGTGTCTTTGGGTAAGGAGATCTTTCTTCATTGATTCACAGCTGCCCATGGTGGAATTTTTCCTTCTGTGTGACTATCTGCAACCCCCACCCCCTGAAATGCTTGACTGAATTTCAACTCCATGTTCTTCAATAAGTATTGGAGCTCTGTGATGTTAGGAAAGGGCATTTTTATCTTATGATGATTCAAGCTTCATATTTGCCTTTGTCCTCAAAAGCCATACTATTCAGTCTATTATGTGCTTTAGAACTGCCTGGGTAACTGTTTAAAATGTAAAAGGTCTTTTTAATAAAAACACTGCTTTGGGGGTTCCTGAAAGATCCTGAGGAGATAATGAGATTCCTTTATCAACTAAAGTGTGGGTTTACATTCTGTAATAAACACAGTATGGTCAAGGTTATTTATTCTCCTTAGGACACTGGACTTTTAAGGCAGAAGTGATGTCCTCTTTGGAGCAAGAGAAGGTGCCCTGGATGGTGGAGAGAGAGGTGACAGGTGCTGCATGCCCAGGTAAGTGAGAAGCGGTGAACAGGTGGAAGCTCATCACAGCTGACACCTCAACTGACCTTTGATGACAGGAGAGGTGCTCTCCCATGGATTTCTGTCCATGAGCTGCCAAATGAATCTTATCTTTACTCCACGTGTCAATTTTTCTGTATCCCTTTTGTTATTATCTCCAGCCTTATAAAGGACAACAATTGTGCTGGTAAAAGTTTGACCACCAGGTTTGGGATCGGGGGAAGCCCTGGTTTGTAGTATTTGCCGAATTCCATGAATTCTCCCATGCTGGCCAATTTCAAACTACCAGTGTGAGGTGAATCAATTCTCAAATTCCAGAAGATTGACAAGTGGTTCCTGTGAGCCAATACTAGCCAGCACAGGCAGGTCTCCTTTACCCTCTAGTAATTACCCATGGGTCTCTATTTTGAACCCCATCCTTTTAAAGCTTAGCTTTTTAAAAAAAATTGACATTCAGAGATGGATAAAACTAATTATTACTGTTTTTATTTTTAAATTAATTGTAATGACTAGTTGAGCTGATCAAATAATTTATCAGTGATTAGACTGAATAAGTAGTGCAGAAAATTTAAAGTGTCATGAAAAGTTTCTTTTTTTTTTCCTGTCTAGATTAAGATAACAGGTTAATTAGACCTAGAATAACAATCACATTTACTATCTAGTTGGAGAGCGATTATATGTCTATTAACAGAAAGTAAAAATTACTAGAATGCATATCAAGAAGGGGTTCAGAGAAACTTGTTTCTCAAGTTTCAGTGCTGAGAATAGAGAAGGCAGCTCAATAGACTCCTGAAAGTCAAAGGATTAAAAAGTTAAAAGTTAGGATTGAGGATGATGACTTTGGTTTGGGAAATCATTAGATCTGAAGAGTAGAATAAAATACCAAGTACCTTTTAAGCTGTAGGCATTTTGGAAAGTGGTCCTGGAACCCAGGATAAAGTCAAAAGCTTTATGAGAATCATTCACAAGAGTTCCAAGTAAACTTAAGCCTTCTTGTTCTTTAAAAACTTAACTTGGCCCCAAGTCCTCTCCTTAGTCCCCAAGCTAGTTCATTCTTCTTTCTCCTTTCATTCTTTGTTTACTTCTGCATGTTTTTCTATCAAGTTGTATCCACTTTTTTTTTTTTTTTTTTTGAGTTTTCATGATGGAATGTTTAATGGGACAATGTGAACCCTGAGCATCAATCTAAATCTGTCATAACAGCAGAACTGATTTTGTAACACTTCCAGTAAACTTCAAATATATTTCAAACAACCAAACATATCAAAGTTTTTAGTTTTATTAATCCTCTGGTAAAATCTGCACAATCACGGATCAAGTCATTGAAGAGTCTTTACTCCTCCTTTTTGCCAGCACCAACATTGGCCTTTGCAGTCCCCCTGACTTTCTTCATTCTGTTCTTGCGTTCCTTTCGCTGTTTTCTGAAGGTCTTTTTCTTCTCATACAGACCATGTCTTACAAGTCTGTGTTTGGGTTCATTTTTCTTTGCATAATCTAAGGAGTCATAAATCATGCCAAAGCCAGTTGTCTTGCCACCACCAAAATGGGTTCTGAATCCAAATACAAAGATGACATCTGGTGTAGTCTTGTACATTTTGGCTAGTTTTTCCCGAATTTCTGTCTTAGGTACTGTTGCCTTTCCAGGGTGAAGAACATCGATGACCATTTGTTTCCGCTGAAGTAGTCGGTTGGTCATGAATTTCCTGGTCCGGATGGTTACCGTGTCATTCATGATGGCCGGTGATCCTCAAGCAACCAGAGAGGAAAAAAACTGTATCCACTTTTGTAGTTACTGCAAGATCTTGTCTACTCTCTCCATTGCCTGGTAGTTTTAGAAAACCAATCTGTTTTTGTTTTGTTTTGTGTTCACTGCTTCTAAATACATATCTAATTGAATAAGACAACTTGGACTGCTTGTGGTTGGCAACAAGGTGGTGGAAAGAACTGGAAATCATGTTCAGAGAACTGAGTTGATCATATTGCTGTTCATAGCCAATTGTCACTGCTGTTTTATGCAAGGCCCTGTAAGTAGTGTGTATTCCCTTTATCTAATTGTGACCTCTTTCTTCTCTCTGCCCCACTACAGCCAGTCTAACATCTTTTCTGTGTTAAGTATGCATGTATCAATTATACAAATGCACTGTTTTATATATGAATGCATTTATTTAAATGACATGCTACAAAAATCTCATTTCTTACCTTTCCAACTGTATTTCTAAGATTGTCAAGTGCTCTTTTTTCGTACTATCTAATACTCTGTAGTGTGTCTCCACCATATTTTACATATTCATCAATAGGGGAAAAGATACCTAAATTTCTACTAACTCTCCAGTGCCATAAACTTGCATATTCTCTTAGGAATCTATGTAATTAACTTCTCTGGGCCACAGGACACACATGAAAATGGTTTCATAAACAATCCTGGATTACTTTCTGGGTATCTATGAGTTTTACATCCCTCCAACATTACTTATTCCTGTTTCTCCACATATGACCATTGCTTGGTATTGTCTCCATTTTAATTGGTTCCATTTTATATTGAGGTAAAATTCACATTAACATAAAACTTAAAATTTTAACCATTTTAAAGTGTATAATTCAGTGGCTTTTTACTACAATCACAATGTTCTGCAACCATCCTCACTATCAAATTCCAGAACATTTTTATCACTCCAATAAGAAATCCGATGCCTGTGAAAGAGTCACTCCCTATTCCACCCTCCCCCAGCTCCTGGCATCCACTTATCTGCTTTCTGACTATGGATTAGTGTATTTTGGACACTTCATATAAATGAAATCTTACAATATGTGGTGTTTGGTCCGTGACTTCTTTCACTTAGCATAATGTTTTCAAGGCTCAAGCGCTTATGGCATGTATCAGAACATCATCCCTCTTGATGGCTGAATAATATATGATACGAATACATCACATTTTGTTTATTCAAAAGTTGGACATTTGTGTTATTTCTACTTTTTGGCTATTATGAATACTGCTGATATGAATAGTCATGTTCAAGTTTTCAGGTGGATATTTTCAATTCTCTTGGGTTCATACCCAGGAGAAGAATTCTCACATCAAGTGGTAATTCTATGTTTGACATTTTTTAAAAGCAGTTCTATTGACATATATTCATATAACATACAATCCATCCAAAGTGTACAATAATGGCTTTTAGTATAATCAGAGTTGTGCATTCATTACAACAATTTTAGAACATTTTTATTACTCCAGAAAGAAGAACCACATACACCTTAGCAGTCACTCTCAATCCCTCTATCCCTTCCCAGCCCCACATAACCACTAATCTAATTGTCTCTATAGACTTATTTATATTTACATTTTATGCAAATGGAATCATACCATATGTAGTACTTTGTGTCTGGTTTCTTTCACTTAGTGTAATGTTTTAAAATTATTGTGTTTTTTTTTTTAAGTTGTAGGTTTATATAAAAGTCATGTAACAAATCAACATTCCTATATACCCTCCCATTGTTGACACTTTGCGTTGGTGTTGTACCTTTGTTACAACTGATAACAGTAATATTGTAATATTCCTTTACCTATAGTCTATTGTCTGCATTAGGTATATTTTCCCCATATACCACCCTAGTGACATACATTTGTTATAGTTCAAGAAAGAACATTCTTGTATTTGTACTACTAACCTCAGTCATCATCCACAGCAGGGTTTACTGTATTATACAGTCCCATGTTTTATCCTCTGGCTTTCCTTCTTGTAGTAATGCTACCCAAAACTTACCCTTTCAACCACATTCACACACATAATTCAGTACTGTTAATTACACTCACAATGTGCTACCATCACCCTTATCCATTTCCAAACATTTACAATCAACCTAATTAGCAGTTCTGCACAAATGAAGCATCAGCTCCTCATTCTCTACCCCCATTCTATCTCCTGGTAACCTATATTCTAGATTCTAACTCAGAGTTTGCTTATTATAATTAGCTCATATTAGTGAAATCATATAACATTTGTCCTTTTGTGTCTTACTTCACTCAACATAATTTCCTCAAGGTTCATCCATGTTGTCACATGCATCAGGGCTTCATTCCTTCTTACAGCTGAATAATATTCCACTGTATGTATATACCACATTTTGTTTATCCATTAATCTGTTGATGGACACTAGGGTTGCTTCCATCTTTTGGCAATTGTGAACAATGCCACTATGAACGTCTGTGTGCAAATGTCTGTTTGCATCCTTTCTTTCAATTTTTCTGGGCATATAACTAGTAGTGAATTGCCACATCACATGGCAGTTCTACACTTGGCTTTCTGAGGAATGCCAAACTGTCTTCCACAGTGGCTGCACCATTTTATAGTCCCACCAGCAGTCAATGAGAGTTCCTGTTTCTCCACATCCTCTCCAACACTTGTAGCTTTCTAGTTTGGTTTGGTTTTGTTTTTTAATAGTGGCAATTCTAGTAGGTGTGAAGTGATGTCTCATTGTGGTTTTGATTTGCATTTCCCTAATAGCTGGTGATGTTGAGTATCTTCATGTGTTATTTAGCTATTTGTATGTCTACTTTGGAAAATCATCTATTCAAATCTTTTGCCCATTTTTAAATTGGGTTGTTTGTCTTTTCATTGTTGAGTTGTAGGATTTCTTTACATATTCCGTATACTAAACCCTTATTGGATATGTGGTTTCCAACTGTTTTCTTCCATTGAGTAGGTTGCCTTTTCCCCTTTGACAAAGTCCTTTGAAGCACAGAAGTTTTTAATTTTGGGGAGGTCTCACTTACCTTTTTTTTTTTGTTTTCTTTATCTTGTTGCTTATGTTTTGGATGTAAAATCTAATAAACCACTGCCTAACACTAGGTCCTGGAGCTGCTTCCCTATGTTTTCTTCTAGGAGTTTGATAGTTCTGGTTCTTATATGTAGGTCTTTGATCCATTTTGAGTTAATTTTTGTAGAAGGTGTGAGATGGGGGTCCTGTTTCATTCTTTTGGACAGGGATATCTAGTTATCCCAGGAAACTTTTGTTTTGTTGAACAGACTATTCTGTCCCAGCTGAGTGGAACTGGCAGCCTTGTCAGATATCATTTGGCCATAGAAATGAGGGTCTATTTCTGAACTCTCAATTGTATTCCATTGGCCAATATATCTACATTTGTGACCGCTCCATACTGTTTTGACCACTGTAGCTTTGTAATAGGCTTTAAAGCCAGAAAGTGTGAATTCTCCAACTTTGTTTTTCTTTTTCAAGATGGTTTTGGCTATTCAGGGCCCCTTTTCCTTCCAAATAAATTTGATAATTTGCTTTTCCATTTCTGCAAAGTAGGCTGTTGGAATTTTGATTGGGATTGTGTTAAATCTATAAATCATTTTGGATAGAATATCTTAATGATGCTTAGTCTTCAAATCCATGAACATGTTAAGTCTTTCATTTATTTAGGTCAGCTTTGAATTCTTTTAGCAATGTTTTGTAATTTTCTTGGCATGAGTCCTTTACATCACTGGTTAAATTTATTTCTAGATATTTTATTTTTAGTTACTATTGTAAATGGAATTTCTTTCTTGATTTCCTCCTCCGATTGCTCATTACTAGTGTATAGAAATGCTACTGATTTTTGGGTGTTGATCTTGTACCCTGCCACTTTGCTGAACTTATTAGTTCTAGTAGCTCTGTTGTAGATTTTTTTGGGACTTTCTGTATATAGGATCATGTCATCTGCAAATAGAATTTTCTGTCTTCCTCTCCAGTTTGGATGCCTCTTATTTCTTTTGCTTTTCTAACTGCTCTGGCTAGAACTTGCAGTACAATGTTGAATAACAGTGGTAACAGTGGGCATCCTTGTCATGTTCCAAATCTTAGAGGGAAAGCTTTCAGTCTATCACCATTTTACTGTGATGTAAACAGTAGGTTTTGTGTGTATGTTCTTTATCATGTTAAGGAAATTTCCTTCTATTCCTATTTTAGTGTTTTTATCAAAAAAGGATGCTAGATTTTGTAAAATGTCTTTTCTGCATTAATTGAGGTCATCATGTGGTTTTTCCCCTTTGTCTTGTTAATGTGGTGTATTACATTAATTGATTTTCTTATGTTGAACTACTCTTGCATACTTAGGATAATACCCACTTAATCATGGTTTATAATTCTTTTAATGTATTGTTGAATTCAATTTGCAAGTATTTTGTTGAGGATTTTTGCATCTATATTCATTAGAGAAATTGGTCAGTTATTTTCCTTTTCTTGTAGAATCTTTATGTGGCTTTGGTATTAGGGTGATATTGGCCTTTTAGAATGAGTTAGGTAGTATTCCCTTCTCTCCAATTTTTTGGAAGAGTTGGAGCAGGATTGGTATTAATTCTTGGAATGATTGGTAGAATTCACCTGTGAAGCTCTCTGGCTCTGGGATTTTCTTTTTGGGGAGTTTTTGATGACTGACTCAATCTCTTTACTTGTAATTGGCCTGCTAAGGTCTTCTATTTCTTCTAGAATCAGTGTATATTGTTCATGAGTTTTTAGGAATTTGTCCATTTCATCTAGGTTGCCTATTTTGCTGGTAGACAGTTGTTCATAGTATCCTCTTATGAGCCATTTTATTTCTATGGAATGTCACCTTCTTATTTCTGATATTATTTATTTCCCCCTCCCCCTCCCCTTCTTGTGAGTATAGCTAAGGGTTTGTCAATTTTATTTTTGGTTTGTTAATGCTCAATTTTTTTTCTATCATTTATTTCTGCTCTAATCTTTATTTCTTTCCTTCATCTTGCTTTGGGTTTAGTTTGCTATTCCTTTCTAGTTCTTCCAGGTATGCAGTGAGGTCTTTGACTTTAGCTCTTTCTTCTCTCTTAATGTAACAATTTAGGGCTATAAATTTCCCTCTCAGAACTACCTTTGCTGCATCCAATAAGTTTTGATGTTGTGTTCTCATTTTTATTCATCTTAAGATATTTGCTGATTTCCCTTGTAATTTCTTCTTTGACCCACTGAATGTTTAAGAGTGTGTTATTTAATTTCCATATATCTGTGGGTTTTCCAGTTGTTATTGAGTTCCAACTTTATTCCATTATGGTCAGAAAAGATTCTCTGTATACTTTCAGTCTTTTAAAATTTATTGAGACTTGTTTTCTGACCCAATATGTGGTCTATCCTGGAGAATGATCCATGTACACTTGAGAAGAATGTATATCCTGTTTCAGGGTGCAATGTTCTGTATATGTCTGTTAGGTCTAGTTCATTTAACATATTATTCAAGTTTTCTGTTTCCTTATTGAACTTCTATTGGTTTCCTCTGTTGATCAGAGTTTTTGGTTACTACTTGCATGGAATATCTTTTTCTATCCTTTCACTTTCAGCCTATTGTGTCTTCTGGGACTAAGGTGAGTTTCTTGTAAGCAGCATATAGTTGGATCATTCTTTTTTTATCCATTCTGCCAATCTGTATCTTTTGATTGGGGAGTTTAATCCATTAACATTCCATGTCATTACTGTAAAGGTAGTACTTATTTCATGCATTTTGTCCTTTGGTTTTTTATGTCCCCTCTCTTCCTTTATTGCAACCTACTTTTCTGTATAGTTGATCTTTTGTGATGTATCTGACTGATCCCTTTCCCATTTCTGTTTATGTATGTATTTTAAATACTTTCTTTGTGGTTATCCTGGGGTTTGTATTACACAACCTGCATCTATAACCTACTAATTAGAAAAGATACCAGTTTAGCGTCAGTAGCATACATGTTCTATCCTCCAGTACCCTTAAGTTTCTCCTCTTTATGTTGTCTTTGTCCCATATTACCTCTTTATATTTTGCATGTCTATTTTCAGGAAATAACCTCTTTCTTCAATAAATATTCTGACTCTTATAGAAATTAAAGAGCAAAGTTGTATATTGAGGATACATACCATTGGGTTTTGCATTTACCCTTACTGAAGATCATTTCTTCACTCACTACTCCAAGTCACTCTTGCCTGCTATTTCCTTTCAACCTGCAGAACACCCTTTAGTAACTCTTGTAGGGCAGATCTTTTGTTGACAAACTCTTGGTTTCTGTTCATTTGTGAATATTTGCAACTCTCCCTCATTTTTTTTTTTATTTTTATTGGGATTGTTCAGATACCATACAATTATCCAAAGATCCAAAGTATACAATCAGTTGCCCCTGGTACCCTCATACAGCTGTGCGTCCATCACCATACTTAATTTTTGTTCAATTTTTAGAATGTTGTCATTATTCCAGACAAGAAATAAAGTGAAAGATGTAAAAATAAAAAAAAAAAAAAAAAAAAAAAGGAAACTCGAATCCTCCCATATCCCTAACCAACCCCCCTCAATTGTTGACTCATAGTGTTGGTATAGTACATTTGTTACTGTTTATGAAAGAATGTTGAAATACTACTGACTATAGTATATAGTTTGCAATAGGTATATATTTCTTCCCTATATGCTCCTCTATTATTAACTTCTAGTTGTATTGTCATACATTTGTTCTAATTCATGGAAGAGTTTTCTAATATTTGTACAGTTAATCAAGGACATTGCCCACCATAGGATTCAGTTTTATACATTCCCATCTTTTGACTTCCAACTTTCCTTCTGGTGACATGGATGTCTCTGAGCTTCCCCTTTCCACCTCATTCACATGCCATTCGGCACTGTTAGTTATTCTCACATCTTGCTACCGACACCTCTGTTCATTTCCAAACATTTAAGTTCGTCCTAGTTGAACATTCTGCTCATACTAAGCAACCACTTCCCTTCTTAAGCCTCGTCCTGTATCTTGGTACCTTACATTTCATGTCTATGAGTTTACATATTATAATTAGTTCTTATCAGTGAGACCCTGCAATATTTGTCCTTATGTGTCTGGCTTATTTCACTCAGTATATTGCCCTTGAGGTTTTGTCATCAACCCATTTTTTAAAGATGGTTTTGTTCACACCCCATCCTAAGTAAACAATTGGTGGTTCTCTGTATGGTCACATATTTATGTGTTCACCACCTTCACCACTATCTATATAAGGGCATCTACATTTCTTCCCCAAGGCAGGAAGGAGCATCAAAAAGAAGGTAGAGAAGGAAAAGAAAGAGGAAAAAACTGACAGCTAGGAAGTAGCAAAAGAAAAAGTAGTCTTAAATCAAAGTAGGGTAAAGACTCAGACAGTACAACCAATGTCAAGTGTCTATCATGCTTCCCCTGTACCCCCTTCTTATCTGCATTCACCTTGGTATATCACCTTTGTTACATTAAAGGAAGCATAATACAATGATTCTGTTGGTTAAAGTCTCTAGTTTACATTGATTGCATCCCTCCCCCAATGCCTCCCCATTTTTAACACCTTGCAAGGTTGACATTTTCTTGTTGCCCTCGTAAAAAAACATATTTGTACATTTTATCACAATTGTTGAACACTAGATTTCACCAAGTTACACAGTCCCATTCTTTATCTTTCCTCCTTTCTTTTGGTGTCTCACATGCTCCCAACTTTCCTCTCTCAACCGTATACATAGCTATCTTTGTTCAGTGTACTTACATTGCTGTGCTACCGTCTCCCAAAATTGTATTCTGAACCACACACTCCCATCTTCTCCTATCACTCTGCAGTGCTCCCTTTAGTAATTCCTGTAGGGCAGGTGTTTTGTTCACAAAGTCTCTCATTGTCTGTCAGAAAATATTTTGAGCTCTCCCTCATATTTGGAAGACAGCTTTGCTGGATATAGGATTCTTGGTTGGAGGTTTTTCTCTTTCAGTGTCTTAAATATATCACACCACTTCCTTCTTGCCTCCATGGTTTCTACTGAGAGATCTGCACATAGTCTTATGACGCTTCCTTTGTGTGTGATGGATTGCTTTTCTCTTGCTGCTTTCAGGATTCTCTCTTTGTCTTTGACATTTGATAATCTGATTATTAAGTATCTTGGTGTAGGCCTATTCATATCTCTTCTGTTTGGAGTATGCTGCGCTTCTTGGATCTGTAATTTATGTCTTTCATAAGAGATGGGAAATTTTCATTAATTATTTCCTCTATTATTGCTTCTGCCCCCTTTCCCTTCTCTTCTCCTTCTGGGACACCAATGATACGTACATTATTGTACTTTGTTTCATCCTTGAGTTTCCGGAGATGTTGCTCATATTTTTTCATTCTTTTCTCCATCTGCTCCTTTGCGTGTAGGCTTTCAGGTGTTTTGTTCTCCAGTTCCTGAGTGTTTTCTTCTGCCTCTTGAGATCTGCTGTTGTATGTTTCCATTGTGTCTTTCATCTCTTGTGTTGTGCCTTTCATTTCCTTAGATTCTACTAGTTGTTTTTTTGTACTCTCAATTTCTACCATATATATGCCCAGTGTTTCCTTTACAGCCTCTATCTCTTTTGTGAAATATTCTCTAAAGTTTTTGAATTGATTTAGCATTCAAAATCAATTCCTGTATCTCCTTTGAAGTGTATGTTTGTTCCTTTGACTGGGTCATAGCTTGGTTTTTGTTAGTGCAGGTTGTAGTTTTCTGTTGTCTAGGCATCTGACCTCCTAGGCCACCCCAATCAGGTTTTCCCAGATGAGAACAGGTTCAGGTCACAGAAGGAGGAAATATTCAGTATCTGTGTCCCCTGATGGTTTTCCTTAGAGGATTAATATACCTGTGCTTTTCTGTTTGGCAGGTGCAGTCTGTTGCCGCCTGTGTAAGGGGGTGTGGCCTGCAGCTCTCCTCCCCCAGGCTTTGGGGTCTGGTTCCGGAAAGGCGGACGGTAAAGCTGGGCCCCTCCCTTTCCTTTGGGAAGCTATGCCCCCTCCAAAGAGGTAACTGCCTATCAGGAAGTTCTTTGTTTCTTTGACTCTCCTGATCAAAGTATTTTGATTTTAAAATAGCTGAGTCTGTCTTTACTGCAAAGCGCTGCAGGCTGAAAGCAGCTGCAGTTTTCTCCACAGAAAGCAGAAGGGACAGAAAAGCTCCCAGGTTACCCGTCAGCCTCTGGGCTCCTCGTCCTGAGACAGCTATGTCCCCCGACTCTCCCAAGGTCAGTTGTCCCCAAAAGCCTCGGTCTGCTCATTGAGGATTCACTGTCTGTATTTAGCAGTTAACATTAAAATCCCAGATGGAGCTGGGCTGCGGTATGCTAGCTTGTTCCGAGAGTGCTGTTCTCTAGCACCGCACGGCTTCTGTGAGGGAGGGGCTCTCGGCTCTCTGCTCTCAGCGCAGGGCCAAAGTTTTACTTACAGATTTTATGCTGTGATCTTGGGCATTCCTCCCAATTCAGGTTGGTGGATGATGAGTGGGCAGTCACGTTTGTCTCCCCACAGTTATTCCTGGTTATTTACTAGTTTTTTGGTCATTTATGAATTGTTCCCAGGGGGACTAACAGTTTTCCACTTCTGTCTATGCCACCATGTTGTCTCCATCTCCGCAGTTCACTTTTTAAGATTGTACTTTTCGTGTAATTGTTTTACCTCCAGGAGAAAGCTTCCTTTCCTTGGTTCCTTTTCCGGAATCTCGATCCGTGCTGGTGTGTGTATGTGTATGCATATGCATGCACACACAGGATTTTGCCCCCAGCTCCTATGATTTGTTTAAATTGTCTCCCTTACTCAGCATCCCCCTTTCCTCACAACTTTTCAGTTCTGGGACCCATCCTTTCTTACAGCAGTTTGGCACCCCCCACTTTTTTTTTTCTGTGAAGCTTTTCTGCCTCTGATTTCTTCCCCAGAGGGAGCCAGATGGGGTCAATCCAGAAAAGTGAGTCAATTCCAAAAAAGTACATTTTGCATTTGGGTGGTCCGGTCAACAGAGACTGGGTCGAGTGTGCACACTTCTTGCCATCAGTTCTGCCAGTCTCTCTTTCTCCCCGCCCTGGGGGCCCTTTTGTATGTGGCCCTTCTCAGCTGCCTGTGTTCCTCCCTGGGCCTCGGTGGATTTTGGGTGCCTGTGCCTGGATACACGTGGGGTCCTAACTCACTGCTGTGAGTGGCTCTGTAGTTTGCATCTGTAGCAAGAGGCACCTGGGGCTGTGCTACTTATGAGTGAGGGGGAGAGGCCTGGGCTAGCAGGTCCAGGAAGAAAATCTCTTACCTGATCTTAGAGGTTGTTTTTCTTTTTCTTCATTCCAGCATTTGTGGAGCCCTTCTCCAGTTTCTGTTATCCTCCAGAATTTGAAGCAATTTGGATTTGTCCTTTTATTAGTTGATTCTGAGGGGAGACTTTTCCAGGGGATGTCTTATGTCACCATGTTGATGACATCACTCCCGATATTCTCTTTTTGATTTATATATTTTGAAGTTCTGTTATTAGATATATAAACATTGAGGATTGTTACAGCCTTTTGATTAACTGACCTCTTTGTTATTATGAAATGACTTTCTTGATTCCTGGAAATATTCATTACTCTAAAATCTACTTTGATATTAATATAGCCAGCTTTCTTTTGACTGGCGTTCTAGTTTGCTAATGCTGCCGGAATGCAAAACACCAGAAATGGATTGGCTTTTATAAAAGGGGGTTTATCTGGTTACACAGTTATAGTCTTAAGTCCATAAAGTATCCAAGCAATCTGGTACCTTCACTGGAGGATGGCCAATGGTGTTTGGAAAACTTCTGTTAGCTGGGAAGGCACGTGGTTGGTGTCTGCTCCAAAGTTCTGGTTTCAAAATGGCTTTCTCCTAGGACGTTCCTCTCTGGGCTGCAGTTCCTTAAAAAATGTCACTCTTAGTTGCACTTGGGATATTTGTCCTCTCTCAGCTTCTCTGGAGCAAGAGTCTGCTTTCAACAGCCGTCTTCAAACTGTTTCCCATCTGTAGCTCCTGTGCTTTCTTCAAAGTTTCCCTCTTGGCTATAGCTCCTCTTCAAAATGTCACTCACAGCTGCAGCTGCACTGAGTTCCCTCTGCCTGTCAGCTCATTTATATGGCTCCACTGATCAAGGCCCACCCTGAATGGTGGAAATTATCTCATCAGAGTTATCACCTACAGTTGGGTGGGGCACATTTCCATGGAAACACTCAAAGAATTCCAATCTAATCAGCACTGATAGGTCTGCCCACACAAGATTACATCAAAGATAATGGCATTTGGGGGGACATAATACAATCAAACCGGCATATTCCACCCCCTGGACTCCAAAATGACATTATCTTTCCATATACAAAATACATTCATCCCACAATATCACAGAAACTTAAATCATTCCAGTAACAATAGTTAAGTACAAGATCCCATCAAAATCAATTATAGGCGTGGTCAGTCCTAAGGCATAATTTTCCTTTAGCTGTGGATCTGTGAACTTAGAACAAGTTATGTGCTTCCAATATACAAAGAAGGGACATTCATAGGATAAACATTCCCATTGCCATAAGGAGAAAGAGTAAGGAAAACAGGGTTAACAGGACCAAAACAGTTCCTAAAACCTGCAGGGCAAACTCCATTAGATTTCAAAGTCTGAGAGTCATTAACAGAATGATGTTGCATTCTTGGGGCTTGAGAGAGCGGGAGTCTAACCCTTCCTAAGGGCCTTTTCGGCAGCCCTTTCCTCTCCAAACACTTGGGTGAGTGCTCCAACATATCCACACATTGGGGAGACCACCTTCTCGTCCCCACCCTCCTGAAACATCTGGGCAGCTCCTGGATTCCCTTCCATCTCCGGGGCACATGCTCAACCCCTTCAGAATAGTGTGCTGGCAGCCAGGCTCTCCCCAATTCCCTGGAAATGTGCTCCACCCTCTTTGGGACCTGAGGTGGCAAAACTCTTCCAGAGCACCGAGGCAGAAAGCCCGCCCTCGACCTCCAGGGCAAACTCACCCTTTCCATGCACGTGGACTGCTCCACTCTCCCAGCCCGAGACCTCTTGACTCCAGACCTTAACCTCCATGACTCCTTATACATGTAATGAGTGTAAAAAGACTTTTGTCCACTTCTCAGATCTAGTTGGACATCAAAGAACTCATACTGGAGAAAAACCTTTCCAATGTAATGATTGTGAAAAAGTCTTTAAGTATCAAGCAAACCTTACTGAACATCAGAAAATTCATCCCGAAGAGAGGCCCTTTATGTGTAATGAATGTAAGAAGACTTTGCGCCGTAACTCAGACCTCAGTCGACATCGAAAGAGTCATACTGGAGAGAAACTCTATGAATGTAGTGAATGTCGGAAGCGTTTTAACGACCACTCCAATCTTAATAGACACAAAAAAATCCATACTGGTGAGAAACCCTTTGTATGTAATCAGTGTGGGAAAGCTTTTAGCCAACGCACAAAACTTTCTCGACATTGGAGAACTCATGATAAAGAAATCCTAAAAATATGGAAAATGTCAAATGACCACAAATCAGATATTTAAACCAAAAAGATCAATGCGGAAAGGTTTTGAATCAAAGCTCAGTTCTTTTACATAGGAGTCCATACTGCATGGAATATCTTCAACATAGATATGTTGAAGAAAGTGGGAGATATGATTAGAAATGTACTTACTCTATTGCATTGACTTGTTCTTTGAGCAAAAATGGTTAAAGCTCTTCACCTAAAATTTGAAAGTGGATAAGACAGTACCTATGGCAAGCAGCAGGCTGAGAGGCAGCTAGAAAAGCATGGCGAGAGAGACACATTCATTTTGCTGTTTGTGCATAAAGTACTTTCACGGAATGAAATCATATTTTAAATAGAAGTACCTCTCTGAAGATAAACTTTTACAGGTAAAGATGCAACTCCATCTTATCTGAGCATAAATCAGGAAAGCAAAAGTCATCTCTCTGAAATTAGAACTATTAGAGAAGAAAAGGCTTTGCCAGCAGACAGTGAGACAAGAAGCTGATTGTGAATCAAGGAACTAAAGAATAAAGGGCTAGGAGGGTAGACATAAGAAATCCAAAGGACATGGGCAGTGGGTGATAAGATGGTCTCTGATGCCTTGTGTGAATGGTGTGACTCTGATCTACCCTGCCCCCCCCGCCCCAAACAAATAGCCATATTTTGAAGAGGACCAACTAGAATGGACAAATTACAGACTTAGACTTAAATTGCAGGACTTAGATTAAAAACATGGAGAACCTACTACTTATTGTTTTGTTTGAAAAAATATTACTCATATATTTCAGTGAGTAAATCTTAGCTTTCTGGTATATGCTAACACTGGTGTCGAGTGCTGAATACATTGGGGCCTTGTGTCAGAAATCCAACTACGCTTTCCTGAATCTGTCCTCCAAACCATTGATGGTGACTTATTCTTGTTCAGCCAGGTGGAATGGGAATTGTCTAACAATTCTCTTTAGAACTGGCCTCAATCCATAGGAAGAGATGGTAAAACGTCACTCAGGTTCTCCTTTAGGGTCGTTCTTTCGTATTTCTACTTTCTCTGCTTTCCCAGTCGTTACAGTGGCTGCCGCAGACCTAAAATGTGTAATCCCCAGATGTGGCTCCTCCAGGCCTGCTTCATTACATGTTTCAAGTGTCAGTATTTGTATCTCTGACATATAGCTCATATTTTTGCAAATAAGACACATAGTTTTAAAGGTTTCAAGTTATGTAGGAATTGAAAATGCAACTAAAGTTTACAGATGAGTATATGTTACAAACTGAGCTGTCAAATGTCAGAAGTATATTATATTAAAACAAAATGCAAGTAACAAATCATTAATCATTTACTGTGATCGTATAAACAAAGGCTGAGCCGGAGGAGGTGCTGGCTTCCCCACTGTTTCATCCACCCCCCCACCCCCCCACTTTTCCCACCTGGCAATGGTCAGATGTGGGGAATCATCTCACTGCTCATGGAACCCCAACCAAAAGGCTCTTGATGTTTCATGGATCCAGGAGCTTGGGGAAGGGAGGGAGAGGAAGGGCTAAGAGTGGAAAAGTCCTGCGTAGTAAGAGCGGAGAAAAGCGTCAAGGTCTCCTCCCACCCCTCTTCCCCACCCCAATAAGGAGGTCTCAGTAGAGAACCCAGAGGAAGCTTTGAACCGTCCCTGGGGAAGCCTCCAAAGGAAGGCACCTGGGCAAGGAATGCAGGTCTGCATAAGAGCATGACTGTCCAGGGGGGCCTGTGTCCTGGACCCATCTCCCTTCAGAGACTGCAGTGCTCTCGCTGAGCACCGGTCTGATGTGGGGAGGGCAACTGCCCCCCACCCCCACCCCCCAGCGAGGCCTGCCAGGGAAGCCTTTGTAATTGCCCATGGCTGGACCTGAAAGATCACACGAAGGATTTTGGCCAGGAGCTGGACTCCTCGCAATAGAAATAGTATGTTATCAACACAACTGTAAAATGGAAATGGTTATTAAGAGGAAGCGAAAGAAAATGTGCACTGGACACCTCATTCTAACTTTGGTCCTTAAAATCCTGGGTTAGAGCAAATGAAGTAGGAGGTATTTTATACGTTGCAAGTATATTTAGACTTTCCAATATGGTTCCTATCAGCATCAAGCTGCTAATTCTCAAGTCCATATTATAAGGGAGAAGATAAAAGAAAGAAGCTTAATAGGGAACACTAGAACAACTTGTTCTGAGAAGTCTAGTATTCCAAATCTGCCATCACCAGACTTGATACAATCCTAAATCCCAGTAAAAAAAAATTCATCAACATTTTTTTCTCCTTTCCATATCTGTTGCCTGTTTCCTTGGGGCTATTGCTAATTCCAAGCCAAAAGTCTCCAATTATATGAAAAAGGACAAAAGGATAGCTGTTATGCAAAAGTTTGGCTATTTGAGACAGTCTCATTAGAAAGTTCCTGGAGAAAATTTTTTTTCTGTTTTAGATTATTTCCTGTTGGGTTTTAATATTAAAACCACATAATTGCTTTGTTGACACGAATAGCCCTGAGTTTTCAGTATGATAACTGATGGAGAGAGCTTATAAATGTTTCTGTTAATTTAAGCTTAAAAATGTCATCTGTACACTAAGACAGTGAACATGAGTTCAGTACCATTTTCTGCTTTTAATCATTAAATCCTTATACAGAGTTTTCACTGGCACACCTGTGAGGAGATACATAGCAGGAAAATCTGGGAAGAGTTGGCCCAAGTTTCAGGAAGAATGGATTCAGGTACCAATTCAATTACACACACACGTGGGGTAAACGTCACCATACCAGCAATTTCTCTCCCAAGTTTATCTAAGAAAAATCATATATTATTTTCCCCACTCAGAATGAGTATGAGCTTATCATATGATTTGAAGGAATTTTGAAGGAATATCCTGCTAGGTGAGCACAAAAACCTGACAATTTTGTTCAACTTCCAATATTTTTAACTCTCACATCCTATCTGCAGTCATGACCTCTTAGTCAAGGCATCCGACTGTGCTCTATCTCCCACTCACCTCACACAGTCCCACCAACAATGAATAAAAGTTCCAATTTCTCCACATCCCCTCCAGCATTTGGAGTTTCCTGTTTGTTTAATGGCAGCCATTCTAATTGGTGTGAGATGGTATCTCATTGTGGTCTTAATTTGCATCTCTTGAACAGCTAGTGAAGCTGAACATTTTTTTCATGTGTTTCTTGGCCATTTGTATTTCTTCTTCAGAGAACTGTCTTTTCATATCTTTTGCCCATTTTATAATTGGGCTGTCTGTACTATCGTCATTGAGTTGTAGGATTTCTTTATATAGGCAAGATACCAGTCTTTTGTCAGATACGTGGTTTCCAAAAATTTTTTCCCATTGAGTTGGCTGCCTCTTTAACTTTTTGACAAATTCCTTTGAGGTTCAGAAACTTCTAAGCTTGAGGAGTCCCCATTTATCTATTTTTTCTTTTGTTGCTTGTGCTTTGGGTGTAAAGTCTAGGAAGTATCTGCCTAATACAAGGTCTTGAAGATGTTTCCCTACATTATCTTCTAGGAGTTTTGTGGTATTTTCTTTTATACTGAGCTCTTTGATCCATTTTGAGTTCATTTTTGTGTAGGGTGGGAGGTAGGGGTCCTCTTTCATTCTTTTGGATATGGATATCCAACTCTCCCAGCCCCATTTGTTGAAAAGACCATTATGACCCAGTTCAGTGACTTTGGGGACCTTATCAAAGATCAGTCGGCCATAGATCTGGAGGTCTATCTCCGAATTCTCAATTCGATTCCATTGATCAATATGTCTGTCTTTGTGCCAGCACCATGCTGTTTTGACAACTGTGGCTTTATAATAAGCTTCAAAGTCAGGGAGTGTAAGTCCTCCCACTTTGTTTTTCTTTTTTAGAGTGTCTTTAGCAAATTCAAGGCATCTTCCCTTTCCAAATAAATTTGATTACTAGCTTTTCCAAGTCTGCAAAGTAGGTTGTTGGAATTTTGATTGGGATTGCATTGAATCTGTAGACGAGTTTGGGTAGAATTGACTTCTTAATGACATTTAGCCTTCCTATCCATGAACATGAAATATTTTTTCATCTTTTAAGGTCCCTTTCTATTTCTTTTAGTAGAGTTACGTAGTTTTCTTTGTATAGGTCTTTTACATCTTTGGTTAAGTTTATTCCTAGGTACTTGATTTTTTTAGTTGCTATTGAAAATGGTATCTTTTTCTTGAGTGTCTCTTCAGTTTGTTCATTTCTAGCATATAGAAACATTACTGACTTATGTGCATTAATCTTGTATCCCGCTACTTTGCTAAATTTGTTTATTAGCTCTAGTAGCTGTATCGTCGATTTCTCAGGGTTTTCCAGATATAAGACCATATCATCTGCAAACAATGACAGTTTTGCTTTTTCCTTTCCAATTTGGATGCCTTTATTTCTTTGTCTTGCTGGATTGCCCTGGCTAGCACTTCCAGCACAATGTTGAATAACAGTGGTGACAGCAGACATCCTTGTCTTGTTCCTGATCTTAGAGGGAAGGCTTTCAGTCTCTCACCATTGAGTACTATGCTTGCTGTGGGTTTTTCATATATGCTCTTTATCATATTGAGGAAGTTTCCTTCAATTCCTACCTTTTGAAGTGTTTTTATCAAAAACGGATGTTGGATTTTGTCGAATGCTTTTTCAGCATCTATTGAGATGATCATTTGATTTTTTCCCTTTTGATTTGTTAATGTGTTGTAATACACTGATTGATTTTCTTATGTTGAACCATCCTTGCATGCCTGGAATGAACTCCACTTGATCATGGTATATGATTTTTTTTTTTAATGTGTCTTTGGATTCGATTTGCAAGTATTTTGTTGAGAATTTTTGCATCTATATTCATTAGGGAGATTGGCTGGTAGTTTTCCTTTTCTGTAGCATCTTTGCCTGGTTTTGGTATTAGATTGATGTTAGCTTCATAAAATGAGTTAGGTAGTGTTCCATTTTCTTCAATGTTTTGAAAGAGTTTAAGTAAAATTGGTGTCAGTTCTTTCTGGAAAGTTTGGTAGAATTCCCCTGTGAAGCCATCTGGCCCTGGGCATTTATTTGTGGGAAGCTTTTTGATGACTGATTGGATCTCTTTGCTTGTGATTGGTTGGTTGAAGTCTTCTGTTTCTTCTCTGATCAGTCTAGGTTGTTCATATGTTTCCAGGAAATTGTCCATTTCCTCTACATTATCCAGGTTGTTGGCATACAGTTGTTCATAGTATCATCTTATAATTTTTTTAATTTCTTTGGGATCTGCAGTAATATCACCTTTCTCATTCATTATTTTGTTTATATGGGTCTTCTCTCATTTTGATTTTGTCAGTCTAGCTAGGGGCTTGTCGATCTTGTTGATCTTTTCAAAGAACCAACTTTTGGTGTTATTTATCCCTCTATTGTTTTTTTTTTTTGTTCTCTATGTCATTTATTTCTGCTTTAATCCTTGTTACTTCTTTTCTTCTACTTGGTTTAGGATTGGTTTGCCGTTCATTTTCTAGCTTCTTCAGTTGATCCATTAGTTCTCTGATTTTGGCTCTTTCTTCCTTTTTAATATATGCATTTAGTGCTATAAATTTTCCCCCTCAGTACTGCTTTTGCTGCATCCCATAGGTTTTGGTATGTTGTGTTCTCATTTTCATTTGTCTCTATATATTTAGCAATTTCTCTTGCTATTTCTTCTTTAACCCACTGATTGTTTAGGAGCGTGTTGTTTAACTTCCAGATATTTGTGAATTTTCTAAGTCTCTGATGGTTATTGACTTCTAATTGTATTCCATTGTGGTCAGAGAATGTGCTTTGAATAATTTCAATGTTTTTAAATTTATTGAGGCTTTTTTTATGTCCCAGCATATGATCTATTCTGGAGAAAGTTCCGTGAGCAGTAGAGAAGAATGTGTATCCTGGTGATTTGGGTTGTAATGTTCTATATATGTCTGTTAAATCCAATTTATTTATCAGATTGTTTAGGTTTTCAATTTCCTTATTGGTCTTCTGTCTGGTTGATCTATCTATAGGAGAGACTGATGTGTTGAAGTCTCCCAGAATTATTGTGGAAACATCAATTGCTCCCTTTAGTTTTGCCAGTGTTTCTCTCATGTATTTTGTGGCACCTTGATTGGGTGCATAAACATTTATGATTGTTATTTCTTCTTGTTGAATTGCCCCTTTTGTTAGGATATAGTGGCCTTCTTTATCTCTTATAACATCCTTGCATTTAAAGTCTATTTTATCTGAGATTAATATTGCTACACCTGCTTTCTTTTGGTTGTAGCTTGCATGAAATATTTTTTCCAGCCTTTCACTTTCAATTTCTTTGTTTTCCTCTATGAGTCTCTTTATGTAACATATTGATGGTTCATTTTTTTTATCCATTTTGTAAATCTATATGTTTTAATTGGGGAGTTTAATCCATTTACATTCAACGTTATAACCATGAAGGCATTTCTTGAATCAGCCATCTTATCCTTTGGTTTATGTTTGTCATATATATTTTTTCCTCTCTTTATTAATATCCCTCAATGTACCCATAGTGAATCTCTTTCGTACTGAACCTTTCTCCATGTCTCTCTCTCCTTTCTTTGTTTCTCTATCTGTAGGGCTCACTTTAGTATCTCCAGTAGGGCAGGTCTCTTGTTAGCACATTCTCTCAGCATTTGTTTGTGAAAAATTTAAGCTCTCCCTCAAATTTGAAAGAGAGCTTTGCTGGATAAAGTATTCTTGGTTGGAAATTTTTCTCTCTCAGAATTTTAAATATGTCATGCGACTGCCTTCTCACCTCCATGGTGGCTGCTGAGTAGTCACTACTTAGTCTTATACTGTTTCCTTTGTATGTGGTGAATTGCTTTTCTCTTGCTGCTCTCAGAACTTGCTCCTTCTCTTCTGTATTTGACAGTGTGATCAGAATATGTCTCGGAGTGGGTTTATTTGGATTTATTCTATTTGGAGTTCACTGGGCATTTATGATTTGTGTATTTATGGTGTTTAGAAGATTTGGGAAGTTTTCCCTAACAATTTCTTTGAATACTCTTCCTAGACCTTTACCTTTCTCTTCCCCTTCTGAAACACCCATGAGTCTTATATTTGGATATTTTATATTATCTATCATATCCCTGAGGTTCATTTTGATTTAAAAAAGTTTTTTTCCCACTCTTTCTTTTTGTTCTTTCATTTTCTGTTCTGTCATCTTCCAGGTCACTGATTAGTTGTTCAGCTTCCTCTAGTCTTGTACTATGAGTATCCAGAATCTTTTTAATTTGGTCAACAGTTTCTTTAATTTCCATAAGATCATCTATTTTTTATTTACTCTTGCAATTTCTTATTTATGCTCTTCTAGGGTCTTCTTCATGTCCTTTATATCCTGTGCCATGGTCTCATCGTTCATCTTTAGTTCTTTGATTAATTGCTCCAGGTACTGTGTCTCCTCTGATCTTTTGATTTGGGTGCTTGGGCTTGGGTTATCCATATTGTCTGGTTTTTTAATATGCTTTAAAATTTTCTGTTGTTTTTGGCCTCTTGACATTTGCTTAACTTGAAAGGGTTCTTTCAGGATTTGTAGACTGATTAAAATCGTTATCTCTAATTTATCAGAGCTACAGCTTTGTGGCATACACTTTCTCTAAGTAACCAGCAGGTGGCGTCCACGAGCCGCCTGTTCCCCTCAAGCCAGTTCTCCTCTGCTTTGTCTTTGTGGTGAGTGGGGGAGTGAGTCTTGTGGGGTCCAATTGGTGTACCAAGCTTGTGTGTGTAGTTGGTGTTGCCTGCCCTATATATTGGGCATGTGTCTGGGTGGTCAGGGAGGGGGGGCAGCTCTAACAATCAAATCTCCCTGGTGTTCCTGGAAATTTAAAGCTGCTGCAATAGTCTAATCCTTCAGTTCAGTCCTGCCACAGTTTGCCTCTGCCTCTGACCCACAAGTCCTTGATATTGGTGTATGGCCCCTGAGACTTGCGAGTAGGTTCCTCTTCCAGGCTGTGCACCCCCAGGTCCTCTGTTGAGGGATGACTGTGCTATGTCACAGGTGAGTGCCATCCCCCCAGGGCAGTTCTGGGCTGCAGGGCTGTGTAGGGAGGCTCCCAGTCTGCTGAAAGGATGGCTGAATTGGGCGTGTTAATTCACACTGCTCCACCTTCGCAACTCTGGGACAACCAGCTAAGGGTGCAGGGAAGGCTAATGACCATGCCCGATTTTGTGGTGTGTGCGTGTGTTATTGGAAGCACTTCCATCACATTGGGTTCTCTGTGGCAGCTCTAGGCTATGGGGCCAATGACGGGCAGGAGTGTTCCCTGTCCACCAGGATGATGGCTGTGAGAGGACACCCCCCTTTTCTTGGGAAGTTGTGGTGTTTAGTGAATTTTCTCAGCCACTGGACTTATTGTCTTTCGTCTCAGAGCTCTGTTGGTTCTGCTCTTGTCTTGACCTGTCCAAATTGCAAGTCTTTCAGGCTTTCTGTATTGGACTTCTTAGAGTAATTGTTTTAGAAAAAGAAAAAAAAAAAGATTAAAAAAAAAAAAAGGGCCCTCCTCGCAGATCTAATGGGTTATTGAAATGCTAAGAGACAAAGCAATTAGGGCTATTAAGGAAAAGTCCAGGGGGCAGAGAGATCACTTTTTCTTTGGGATTTGCATATGAGCCTCAGGGCCTGAGCTCTGCCCTTCCCCTTTCTGTGTTTACCAGAACTCCCAAAAGCCTCCGCTTTTCTTTTTGGGCTTTTCTTGCTATCCCTATCTCCTCTCTGCTGGGCTGGCTGCTCTCAGATTCTCTGGTGTCTGGTCTCAGTCTATCTGTGATTCAAATTTGGATCAGTAGAATGAGTTTCTGATAAGAGCTGCCACTGCAGTTCTCCCTCCTTGTTCCCAGTGCTGACGGCCCCTCCTCTTATGGGACTGAGCCTGGCAGGGAGGGGCGCGGGTCCCCTGGCCACAAAAACTTACAGATTTCACTGATCTCAGCAGTTCCACGTGTTCATGAGTGTTGTATGAAGCATGCCCAAAGTCAAATTGCTCTGCAGTGTCCGGTCCACACAGTACCTGGCTTTCTACCTCCTTCCCTGGAGGAGTAACTAAAACGTACACCTCACCACTCCGCCATCTTGCCCCACCTCTCCCTCTCCCTCATTTTTGAAGGAAGTTTTGCCAGATATAGAATTCTTGGTTGGCAGTTCTTCTCGTTCAGTATGTTAACTATACCACTGTCTTCTCATCTCTATGGTTTCTGTAGCGAAATCTGTACATAGTCTTTTCAAGCTTCCCTTATATGTGATGGATTGTTTTCCTCTTGCTGCTTTCAGAATTCTTTCTTTTTCTTTGACATTGGACAGTCTGATCAGTAAGTATCTTGGAGTAGGTCTATTGGGGTCTATTCTGTTTGTGGTGTGCTGTACTTCTTGAATCTGTAATTTTCTGTCTTTCATAAGAGTTGGGAAATTTTCAGTGATTATTTCTTCTATTATTCTTTCTGCCTCTTTTCCCCTCTTTTTTCCCTGTGGGACACCCATAACAAGTATATTTGTGCGTTTCATGTTGTCACTCAGCTCCCTAAGACCCTGCTCATATTTTTCCATTCTTTTCACCAACTGTTCTTTCATGTGTCTGAATTCAGATGTCTGGTCTTACAATTCACTGATCCTTTCTTCTGCCTGTTCAAATCTACTGTTGTATCCCTCCATTGTCTTTTTCATATCCTCCATTATGCCTTTCATTCCCATAAGTTCTGTCATTTGCGTTTTCAAGTTTATGATTCTTCCTTATGGTCATCCAGTGTCCTCCTTATATCCTTCATCTCTTTTGTATGTTTTCCTTCAGTTCATTGACTTGATTTTTGAATTGATTTAGTTTTGTTTGAACATCTCCAATTAATTCTTCCTTCAGTTCACTGAACTGATTTAGCAATAATGGCTTCAATCCTCTATTTCAATTGAACTATTAGTTTGTTCCTTTGGCTGACCCATATTTTCATGTTTCCTAGTATGGCTCATTATCTTAACTGTCTGGGCATCTGACTTTCTTGATTAGTTTATTCTGGAGCTTGTTTTCACTCTTCTACCTAGGGCTTTCTTGTTGG
Source organism: Choloepus didactylus (assembly GCF_015220235.1). Classification (NCBI taxonomy): domain Eukaryota; kingdom Metazoa; phylum Chordata; class Mammalia; order Pilosa; family Megalonychidae; genus Choloepus; species Choloepus didactylus. Next base: position 50,087,527 of record NC_051325.1, read on the forward strand.
TTGCCTTTGTTCTCTAACCCTTGGTGTTCAGTTCAGCTTATTCTAGACCTTTAACTTAGATTCTGTTTAGTTGACAAGTTTTTCACCTCTTGTTTTTCTGTTTCTTGCCCTGCCTCTGTGTAGCCTTTTTGTTTGATGGTTTCCTCAGATATGGTCAACACCAGTCAGGTTTTCCCAGTCCAGAGAGGCCCAGGTCTCAGGAGGAGGGTATAGAGTTTCCTTGAGAATGAGACCCTCCTGTGAGGCCTTTAGACTCTGTGCTTCTCCTATGCTGTCCAGCAGGTGGTGCTTGGCAGCCCACAGCTCCCCCACCAGTGTGCAGAGGTGTGGAGCCTTTTGTTCTCCAGGTGACCCTGACCCTGTTGGGGGTGTGGCTGACTGAAGGTGGTTTCTGAATTCCAGCCCCTGAGATCTGAGTTCCCAAAAGGAGGGCTGCCACTGGAGCTGTGCCATGCTCCCCTTTTCTTGGGAAGTTATGGTGGTTAGCAAATTTTCTCCACCACTAGACATATTGCTTTGTTTCTCAGAGCTATCTTAGGTCTACTCTTGCCTGGGCCCAAATTGCAAGTCTTTGAGTCTTTCTGTAATGGGCTTCTTAGAACAATTGTTTTACAAAAAGGGAAAAAGATTTAAAAAGAAAAAGAAGGGCCCAGTATGGACTATTTACAGTTCTTACAGATCTAATGGGCTATTGAAATGCAAAAGGACAAGGAGTTGAGGGCAATTGAGGAATAATCAAGAAAGCAGAGAAACTGGATTTTCAGGCAAGGGCCCTCGCCCCCTGGATTTGCGTATGTGCCTGATTCTGTTTGAACCTGGCCCTTCTCTGTATTACGTTCACTGGAACTCCAAAAAGTCTCTGTTTTTATGTTTCATTTTTTTTTTCTTTTCTGTTTTTGCTAGCCCTATCTCCTCTTCACTGGGCTGACTGCTCCCAGATTCTCTAGTGTCTGGTCTCAGTTTATTTATGGTTGGAGTTTTTGTTTTCCCTCCTGTTTCCCAGCACCGATGGCCCCTCCTCCCACAGGATTGTGCCTTGCAGGGAGGGGCATGGTTTCCCTGGCCTTGAGAACTTACAGATTTCACTGATACCAGCTGTTTCATGCATTTGTGAGTGTTGTATGAAGTATGTCCAATTTCAAGTTCCTCTGCAGTGTCTGGTCCACGCATTTCCTGGCTTTCTACTGTTAGAAACAAGCATTATACCTTAAAAATGCTCACCAGGTTGTGGAGGAGAAAAGAATTTATTCATGATCTTGCAAGAATGGATGCACAGCCAGACACATGGCAGGGATGCCAAAAAAAAGAACATGGTGATAGTTACATCCTACACCTAATGTGCAGGTCCCTCCCATTTCCCCATTGGCTGGGTACTCCAAAGGTTACGGCCTATCTGAGAGCTAACTAGCCTGTCTTTATTTTGAATTGTACAGCCTATCCAAGAGAGCTCATCCAGTTTAAATTTCCCGCTGAGAGTTCCCGCCTTTGATTATAGCTAGCACCAACTCTGGGTTTATGTCAGGGGCTCTCTCCTTCCCTTTAACCATGGAGCCCATTTGAGCCAGTCTTGTTTAGTTCCATTTTCCCTACTCCATGTTGCCTTTACATGAAAGCTAAACTTACTCCTTTCTTACACTACCAACTGCCCTGGAGGAGTAACTAAAACCGACACTTCACTACTCCACCATCTTGCCCTGCCTCCTCTCTAGTATATTTTTAATTTGCTCTACACTCTTTCATTTCCATAAGATCTGTTATTTTCTATTTACTCTTTCAAATTCTTCTTTATGCTATTTTAGTGTCTTCTTGGTGTCCTTTGTCTGTAGCCAACCCATTGAAGTTGCTTTGGAGATCTGTATGTACTTCTTTGATTAGCTGTTCTAAATTCTTTGTCTCTTCCTGCTTTTTAATTTGGTCATTTTGCTTGGCAATAGCTTCTTAGATCTTCATTTGCTTCTTGATTTTCTGTTGCTTTTGTAGCATGTGCTTATCTCGATAAAGTTATTTTGGGAAATGCTCATTTCTTTGGACATCTGTATAAAATTTGGCAGAAACACAATTTGTCAGAGTGTACTTTCCCTGTCTTCCCAGCAGCTGATGCTCTTGGGCCACCTCTTTCCTTCAAGTCTGCTTTTCCCTGACTGTGGCTGCCTTCTTGGAGGGGTCCAAACCAGGTGGAAATCCAATCAACACTGCAGTTCTCCGCTGCACTGGAGACTGTCAGCTCCAAGGTTGGGGAGTGGGCACTGCACAGTTCAGTGGAGAATCCGCTTAAATTCACAGTGGGTCTGGTGACTCCTAGGCCTCAAGTCAATCAATCTCGGGTTGTGGGGCTGCAAGTTTCACCTTCCCCAACCCTCAGCTAACTCAGAGGTGTGCTTTTAGTTGGCCCACAAGATTCCTGCCCACTGTGTGCGTATGTCCCTCTGGGGTGTGGGAGGGGTGCTTCCATGTGGCACCTTCCCTTGTCCTCACCTCTCCACCCATAAATGCCCTGGCCTCTAGGGAGAAGGGAGATAGGCAGAGCTTAGACTGTCGCTCTCACCTGCCGATTGTCAGATCAGCTCTGCTTTCCCTCTCCTCTCGAGGGGTGGGCCCCCCAGCCCTCCCCAGAGTCACGCCCCTGCAGCAGCCCACCTCAGGGCTGAGGGTAGGCACTGCATGCTGCACCAAGGTTTCTGTGTGTGTGGCTGCTGGTTCCTGAGTTCCCTCACAGGAGTTCCTGGCTTTGGGACTGAGTAGGATTATCTCACCAGCTGGTTGCTGAGATGGGAGTGTGGAGCTCCTCTCTCTCCCACTCTGGTCTGCATGTAGCTGCCAGCCCCGGTGGTGGTCCTGAGTCAATAAACTCGCCTCATCATTTCACTCGTAATTTCTCTACTTTTTCATCCAAGTCCCTGCTATATATTGTAGAGGTCCTTCTCTGGCTACTTGTACCCTGGAACCACTGTCTTGGTCATTTTCTGCCTTTTCTCTAGTTATTCCAAATGGAAGAGTTTGCTCTGCCTCTCCTATTCTACCACCCTCCCTAGGATTCATTTTTATATTGCATGCATAATCTCTTCTTTCTTGTGCAGAGATGATTGTCTCAGAAGCAGGCTTTAGTGAACCAATGACTTGACAATCAACTAGTCCTAAATGCACAAAGATTTCTAAATGACAGGGTGCCAGGAATTAAAAATTTTAAAGCATAAATTGTAAACAAACAAACAAACAAAAAAAAAAAAGGGGGATATTTTATCCTTTTAGAATTGAGAGTGTTCGCTTAGGGGAAACCAGTAGGGGAGAGAAACAGCTCATTTCCTTTCTAATCAAAGCTGTTTATATGGTAGTTTTTAAAAGTTATACTTTTTTTCAAATTAAATATAGAATATAGCAAAATATGAGTTCACATAACTAGATTTGTTACTTTTAAACTAAGGAATTCTTTTATCTGATAATTCTGATTCTCATGGAGTAAAATTTTATAGGATAATTGGCTATTAATTTGGCTTTAATTTCATTTAAGATTATCTCTGTGGGGGCTATTCAACTTCCATAGATTGCAAAATCAGAATAAGTACACACCATACTATAGTCCATGTACACCATGTAAACAGTGATATTTGTGTGAAATCAATAGTTACATCTTTGCCTATGTTTTTTGTTTTTGTTTTTGTTTTTTGGTCTAAAACAGTTTAAAAATTATCCAGCCTAGATTATATTATCATGGAGTGCAAGAGTATTGGTATGTCTCTCCTTAGTCTGAGAACTAAAGTGGAGATTCTTCCAGTTACTAAGTCTTCCTCTACTATATTCTGTAACTAGAAAGATAACCACAGCATGGGTTTGTGGTCCCAGTGACTGAACCAAACCCTCTGTGAGATAGATTCAGATTTCAAACTCCTTCTATCTCAACTTTGATAAGAACTCACTGTGAACCTTGTGGTGGTTGGGAATTCTAAAAATTATCTCAGAGCCAATATCTAATTACCCATGCAAGGTCTGGGTATTCTCCTTTCTCCAGTACACAGTCACACTGGTAAATGACCATAGTTCCTTCTGGGACATGTTTTAGGAATATTCACACTATGCTCCTATGGCAACATTACAGGGACCTTATGCAAAAGTTTTCCTGAAGCCATTCTGGGTTTAGGAATTGGATTAAGTCTGTTTATGTTGGGTTCTCTGAGAGGGCTGCAAATAAAAAGCACCATTCTTTCCCACCTGTATTCTAAACAATCAAAAATTAAAACAAGCAGTAGCAGACGGGGATTAAGATGCCACCTTTATTACTGATCAACACTGAATTGGAGGATGCAACTTAGTATGTCCACCGAATGGCCAATTAATTGCATGATGGAATCAGACTAATTTACTAACCCAATTATAGATAATGCTGATCAGGATATGTTTCCCAGCAGATGACTTTAGGTACACAGGATTAGAGAGGACATCAAATTGTAGTTCAGTCGCAACAAGAGGAGAAAGTGCTGAGCTGGGCAAATCCGGTTACTCTTCTCAGTTTTACAATTAGATAAACTTCCTCCATCTTACCTGGGGCAGAATGCATAGTGAGGCGGAGAGAGGCCAGAATTGGGTTTCGGGAAAATCCCACACATGGAAATCAAGACTCGAAAGAAAAACATTTCCTACTAATGTTAACCTCATAAAAATGGCAGTCCTGCCTAATAATCCTGCCTGTGTGTGTGTATATATATATACACACACATATATGGATAATGTAAGTCTAAACAGAATTACAGAGACCTTTTGTTCCCAGAATTTGATCAAAGAACTCTAAAGAACACCTTGGTGAGCATGTCTATTAGAAAATCCAATAAATTTTTGTAAACATATTAGATAATATAAACCACTGAAGGAATAGGGGTGAGTGGATATAAGGGAATACAAAAACCAAGGAGACAAACACTTTCTGGGTTTAAACACCATCAGAATTCTCTTTGCCGCTCAAGTCTGCTTATCGCTGCATCTTTTTCCTTCAGTAATAGCTGTTTTCTTGACTTAGCTGCTGGAGGGTCTAGGATCACATATTAGCTCTCCTGGACTTAGCTCCCATTACATTATCTCAGGAAGGGTTCTCACTGGCCCAGCTTTCTCAAATGTTCATCCATGGTGTCATCAGTGTGCAGTCAGGAGGATGGGGGCACCATGGGTAACAGCCACTTCTGTAGATAAAGTAACTGGTCTCAGTCACTAAAAGATATGGAGACAGAATGAGAAGACAAAAACCAAGTTACCTAATTTGAGAATTTAATAAACCATAAGACAGAAAATTGTTAATCAGCATAGGAACAATTGGTATTAATTCAGAATGAACTCACACATCATAACACACCATCAAGAAACAGAAGAAAGGACTATTAACATTTTAATACCTGTTTCATTATTTTAAAAGGGAGGCACACTTGACATAATGTTTGAATTGTTGCTGAACATTTTCACCATTTATACTGAATGTTCTACCACATTAATAATAATTATTAAACACACTGTATTCCTCTCCTCTGAGTTCCCAGCATATAGTAAATATTGAGTATGGCAGAAAAACTTCCCACATCCAATACATTAATGAGATTTCACTCCTTCATGAGAATTCATAGGATTTTAGCCTCATGTAAATTATTCAATTTGTTGACTTATTGTAATTCATTGCTTTCTTGGAAATTATTCTTTGTGAGTTTTCTGATGCAAAAGGAGGTTTGATTTGTGGTGAAATGTTTTTTTCACATTTGTTACATTCATAAGGTTTCTCCCCTGTGAATATTTTCTAGGTTCAGTGAGAGTCCACAACTGATGACAGGTTTTCCCATATTCATTACATTAAGGTTTCTCTCCTATGTAAATTCTCTGATGTACACTGAGGACTGACATATGGCAGAAGGATTTCCTACATTCATTACATTTATATGGTTTCTCCCAAGTGTGAATTCTCTGATGTTCAATGCAGGAGAACTCCTGGTAGAAAGTTTTCTCACATTCAGTACATTCATAGGGTCTCTCTCCAGTGTGTGTTCTCTTATGGTGCGTGAGACCTACCTTCTGGTGGTTGTTTTCCCACATTATTACGTTCATAATATTTCTTCCCTCTGTGTGTCCTGAAATGTTCAGTGAGGGCTGACCTCTGAAAGAAAGTCCACATTCAATACACTTATATGATTTCTCCACTCTATGCATTTTCTGATGTAAGAAAAGAACTGACTGTCAGTGAAGGTTTTCCCACATTCACTGCAATCATAGGCTCTCTCTCCAGTTTGAGTTCTTTGGTGTCGAGTGAGGTGCGTCTTCATATGGGAAGTTTTCATACAATCATTGAAAGCATAGGGTTTCTCCCCTGTGTGAATTCTGATGTACAATGAGGGTGGACTTCTAAGAGAAGGTTTTCCAACATTCATTACATCCATTTGGTTTCCTTTCAGCATGTACCCTCTTCTGTGTAATGAGGACTTTTCTCGAGGAAGGTTTTTCCACACTGATTATAGTCAAAGGGTTATTTCAAAGTCTGAATATTCTGGTACAGAATAAGATCTTCATTTTGAGTTCTGGCATTCCTAATTTGATTATATTTGTACTTTTTCATTTCAGAATGACTTTTCTCGTGCTTAGTATACAGTTTTGATTTCCACATTAATTGTATTTATCAGGAATCTTTTTTTTTTTTAACCTTTTTCCTTCTAGTTTATTATTACAGGAGAAGAGGAGAAGATTCGTTTCTCTCAACATGCTAAAATGGTTCCTTCCCAAGAAACTCATAGAAAATTATGATAAACAAAGGGTGTTACTATTTGTGAGCTTTATCTTTCAAGATTTTGATCCAGTGGGTACAAATAATTGGCTCTGAAAGTTAACCTCACTATCTAGCAAATAAGAGCCCTTAGGTAGCTAAGATGCCTAAAATCCAAGAGTTTTTTTAAAATTCAATTTTATTGAGATTATTCAAATACTATGCAGTCATCCAAAGTGTACAATCAATTGTTCATGGTACTATTATACAGTTGTGCATCACCACAATTATTTTTTTTTCAATTTTAGAACATTTTCATTACTCCAGAAAAGAAATAAAAATAAAAAAAAGAAAACTCAAATCCTCCCATATCCCTAACCCCCTTCCATTACTGATTCATAGTATTGGTATAATACACTTGCTACTGCTGATGAAAGAATATTAAAATATTACTAACTATAGTACATAGTTTGCAATAGGTACATCTCCCCTGTTTACCCCTCTATTATTAACTTACAGTTACAGTGTCATACATTTGTTCTAGTTCATAAAAGAAATTTCTAATATTTGTACAGTTAATCACAGACATTGTCCACCACAAGATTCACTGTATTACACATTCCCATGTTTTAATCTTCAACTTTCCTTCTGGTGACATACATGACTCTAAAGTTCCCCTTTCCACCACATTCACACATCATTGAGCACTATTAGTTATTCTCACAATAACTGCTACCATCACCTCTGTCCATTTCCAAATGCTTAAGTTAAATCTAATTACACATTCTTCACATATTAAGCAACCGCTCCCCATTCTTTAGCCTCATTCTATGTCCTGGTAACCTATATTTCATGTCTATGAGTTTACATATTATAATTAGTTCAAATCAGTGAGATCATACAATATTTGTCCTTTTATGTCTGACTTATTTCACTCAACATAATAACATAACATAAATACTAATAAAAAGCAACAAAAGAAAAGATAAAATTAAAATCAAGTACAATAAAAAAGTCAGATAACATCACCAATGTCAAGAATCCCATACGTCTCCCTTATATCCTCCTCTTATAGGCATTTAGCTTTGGTATATTGCCTTTGTTACATTAAAGGAAGCATAATACAATGTTTCCATTAACTACAGACTCTAGTTTGCATTGATTATATTTTTCCCCAATACCACCCCATTTTTAATACCTTGCAAGGTTGACATGCATTTGTTCTCCCTCATGTAAAAACATATTTGTACATTTTATCACAATTGTTGACCACTCTAGGTTTCACTAAGTTATACAACCCTAGTCTTTATCTTTCCTCTTTTCTTCTGGTGTCCTACATGCCCCAAACTTTCCTCTTTCAACCATACTCACAGTCATCTTTGTTTAGTATACTTACATTATTGTGCTACCATCACCCAAAATTGTGCTCCAAACCTCACTCCTGTCTTTTCCTGTCTGTAGCACTCCTTTTAGTATTTCCTTTAGAGCAGGCATCTTGTTCACAAACTCATTGTCTATTTGTCAGAGAATATTTTAAACTCTCCCTCATATTTTAAGGACAGTTTTGCTGGACATAGGATTCTTGGTTGGTGTTTTTCTCTTTCAGTATCTTAAATATATCTCCCCACTTCCTTCTTGCCTCCATGGTTTCTACTGAGAAATCCACACACAGTTTTATCAAGCTTCCCTTGTATGTGATGGATCTCTTTTCTCTTGCTGCTTTCAAGATTCTCTATCTTTGATGTTTAATAATCTGATTATTAAGTGTCTTGGCATAGATCTATTCAGATCTATTGTTTGGGGTATGCTGCACTTCTTGGATCTGTAATTTTATGTCTCTCATAAGAGATGGGAAATTTTCATTGATTATTTCCTTTATTATTGCTTCTGTCCCTTTTCCCTTCTCTTCTCTTTCTGGGATACCGATAACATGTACATTCATGCACTTCATGTTGTCATTCAATTCCCTGAGTTGTTGCTCATATTTTCCCAATCTTTTCCCTATCTGTTCTTTTGTGTGTAGGATTTCAGGTGTCTTGTTCTCCAGTTCCTGAATGTTTTCTTCTGCCTCCTGAAATCTGCTGTTGTATGTCTCCATTGTGTTTTTCATCTCTTGTGTTGTGCCTTTCACTTCCATATTCTGCCAGTTGTTTTTCAAACTTTCAAGTTCTTCCTTATGTTTGCCCAATGTTTTCTTTATATCCTTCACCTTTTTTGCTGTATCTTCCCTCAACTCATTGAATTGGTTTTTGAATTGATTTAGCATTTTTATTTGAAGATCTTCAATTAGTTGTTTTAATTCCTGTATCTCAGTTGAAGGGTAAGTTTGTTCCTTTTACCGGGCTGTATCTTCCTTTTTCCTAGGGTCATCTGTAGTTTTCTGTTGCCTAGGCATCTGGTTTCCTTGGTTACCCCAATCAGATTTTCCCAGACCAGAATGGGTTCAGGTCTCAGGAGGAGGCTGTATTCAGTATCAGGTTTCCTTGAGGGTGTGTCCTAGAAGATTGACAGACTTTCCTGTGAGGCCTCTAGATGCTGTGCTTTTCCTAAGTGGCACCTGTCAGCCCGTCACTCCCCACTGGTGTAAAGAGGTGTGGTCCCTTTAATTCTCAGCTTAAGTTGTTTATGGTTTGATTGTTTGTTTTCCCCCAGGCCCTGGGGTCTGAGTTCTGAAGGGAGGGCAGCCACTTGAGAGCCCCACCCCCATCCTCTTAGGGAATTTAGTTAGTCCCCCTCCTCTTAGGGAATTTAGTTAGTCCTCTAAAGCATCTTCTGCACTTGAATTACTCTTTTGTCTCTCTGATGCTGTTAACTCCACACCTGCCTGGGTCAGCACACAGAGAACTGAAAATGCCTGAGGCGTTTTCCACTGAGCAACTCAGATTGAGAGAGAAAAAAAGCCCCTTTTTAGAGCCAGTCCCCATCCCCCTAGTTTCGCCTGTCAGCCAGAGATAGTACTCAGTCCTCTGTGCTCCTTTTCTTGGGGCACAGCCGTTTTCCAGTATTCTAAGCTCAGCCATCTCCAAAAGCCTCTATGTTTTTTTTTCCATCAGCCCCACCTCCTGGGAGCAACCTCAGGGTACTTTGCTGCTTGTTAGGGGTTTGTCTGTGTTTGAAGCTTGTATTCAGCAGTCCACATTTGTTAATTAAAATCCCAGTTGGAGATTGGTTGAACTGTATTCACTTGCTCCTGGCAGGGACTGCTTCTTTCTCCCACAGAAAAGTTTTGCAGCTTAGCCTGCCACGGGGGGAGAGGCGCCAGTTTGCAGTTTTTACTTACAGTTTTTGTGCTGTGATCGCAGCTGTTCTACCCATTCCAGGCTGTACAATGTGTGGACAGTCACGGCTGTCTCCCAGCAGTTGTTCCAGATTATTTACTAGTTGTTCCTGGCTCTTTACTAGTTGCTCTAGAGGACTAACTAAATTCCATACCTCTCTATGCCGCCATCTTGCCCAGCCTCCCAGGGATCTTTTTAAAATGGCTTTTCTTTGCAACAATTACTTCTGAATTATTTCTCCAACTGTTTTCACAAGAATCATATTTAGAGAGTATTTTTCTTGAGGGAACAATATTTATGCTGGATTAAAGGTTTTCCCAAATACATTAGCTCTCTCTAATCAGAGTTTTGTTGCTAAAGAATATGATTTGCCTCAAATGTTTGTCTTGAATTTTCTTGTCATTCTCCAAGGCATCATCAACTTCTAGAAAGGAGTACAATTAACAATAACTTGTGAGTCTTTATACTTCTGTCAAATGAGGTATTTACAAATATTGTGTTGTTGGGGATTGGAATTGAGGTCCAACCTCCCAGGATTAAAGAAATTTTAAATGCAAATATTCCCTACCTGGCTGATTTGGGGGGTGGGGGGATGGGAAGCATACCCACCCACATCGACTTCTTTTACTAAAGGGTGAAGGGAAGAGGAAACCGGAAAATAATAGTACTTTTGACACTTCTGTCAACCTATTTTTTATTATGTATTTATAAAGAGAAATAGTCATAAAAAACAGTAAGCACAAAGTATATTGGAAGTACAATTGGCAGAGAATTAAATAAGACATACAAGATGCAAGCACTTAGAGACAGACATGAGACAGTGAGACCAGGAAAAACGGACTTCAGAGAGACAGTTGATATTATCAAAAAGAAACCACATGTTTATGGAGGCTGTATTCATGATTTGCAATGGGTAGAGGTGGCCTAAGGGTACATTGACTGAGGAAAGAATGGTGAACTGTGGTGTATGCATACAACGGAATATTGAGCAACTGCGAGAAGGAGTGAAGTTATGAGACACGCAACAAGGTGAATGGATCCTGTAGACAGCATTTTGAGTGAACTACGCCAGAAACAAAGGCAAACACTATAATGCCTCACCAATATGGACTAACTACAATGTGTAAACTCAGAATTGAATCTTAGAGCACAGCTTATCAGGGGAACGATTATTGTAATGATCCTCAGATAGTAAGCTCTTACAGCAGACGCATCTATTCCTGAATCATAATGGCTATCTCCAAACTCTGAGATGTTGATACCTTGGTGTATAACCTGATTGGTCTCTGGAACATTGGGTATCTGTGTGACACCTGAAACTCAGAGTTAGAGTTTGGCAGATATGAATGTCAGTATTAACACATACAATAACTGTTAAAAAAAAAAAAAAAAAAGCTGAAAAACAGCCCAGACTTCAGTTAGAGACGTGAATGAATCAGATCTGGTTAGGACTGGGGCAAATCAGGTCAAAGGGTAAAGGTCGAAACTGACTGTGCTTTGGAACTTCAACTTCCATGTGAGACCAAGGGAAGAGATGTTAATTTGGTGCAGGATCTATATTTTCTAAACAGTATAACTTCTACAGTCAGTTTGTTCAAACACCATAATTACATGGAACTTTGAATAGGAAATGAGATCTGGTAGGTTTGTATAGGTTAGTGTGAAATAGTGACACATCCCAAAGTAATCTGGGTGGAAAATAAAAATATACATGCAGGGTCCCCCTGAGGAGCTGGGAGAAAATGTGGAAGTGTTGGACTTCCTCACCTGGATTGTTGCTGATGTTCTCACAAACATTGAGGACTGGCAATTTGGTATGCCGAGCCCTCTATCTTGGGGCTTGCCCTTATGAAGCTTGTTACTGCAAAGGAGAGGATAAACCTGCTTGTAATTGTGCCTAAGAGTCTCTCCCAGTATCTCTTTGTTGCTCAGATGTGGCCCTCTCTCTCTCTAACTGAGCCACCTTGGCAGGTGAACTCATTGCCCTCCCCTCTACGTGGGACCTGACTCCCAGGGGTGTAAATCTCCCTGGCAATGCAGGATATGACTCCCGGGGATGAATGTGGACCCAGCATCATGGGATTGAGAATATCTTCTTGACCAAAAGGGAGATGCAAAATAAAACGAAATAAAGTTTCAGTGGCTGAGAGATTTCAAATGGAGTTGAGAGGTCACTCTGGTGGACATTCTTATGCACTATATAGATAACCCTTTTTAGGTTTTAATGTCTTGGATTAGCTAGAAGTAAATACCTGAAACTACCAAACTGCAACCCAGTAGCCTTGACTCTTGAAGACGACTGTATAACAATGTAGCTTACAAGCGGTGACTGATTGTGAAAACTTTGTGGATCACACTCCCTTTATTCAGTGTATGGATGGATGAGTAGAAAATTGGGGACAAAAACTAAATGAAAAATAGGGTGGGATTGGGGGGAGCAATTTGGATGTTCTTTTTTACTTTTATATACGATGGTACTATGAACAGTTGATTGTATGGTATGTGAATATATCTCAAACTGAATTTAATTAAAAAAAAAAAAGAAACCACAAGGAAGGGCAATTCTGAAATGTTGTAAATGGCATGGGAACTCTGGAATTTGCATGAATAAAGAGAAGAATGGAAAGTGAGACTGTAGGCTAAACTGAGGCACCCAGGACACCTAGACAACACCGTGAGTACATGTCATCTTAAATTTTATGCTCTAGGCCCCTTGCTTGCCTCACCCTAGCTCCAACCCTGGGACTGAGAATGGAAAGTGAGAATGAGTTATTTCTCTATTAAAGGATGAAGAGAAAATGGGAAGGTAACCAGAAAGAGCAGACCATGAAAGTCAAGCAAGATTTATGTTTTTTTATGACGGGCCTATGAATGCTCGAATATAAAACATATCTATAACAATAGGGACGAGGTGAGATAGGCAACAGAAAAACTGAATTCTAGGGATAGGTAACTTAGCGGCAGGAGTCTTTATAAAAAAAGTTTTCTTCAGGGAGAATGATTTAGGTATCTATGGCATGGCAGTTAACTGAACCCCATTGCTTCCAAGGGTCTGGAACTATAAAAAGAGATTCCTGAAAACACTACAAAGATACCAATATGATATTGTTCACCTTGGAACTCTCATTTCCATTGGTTTCTACCTGCTCAGTTATCACTTACTTACCTGGGTAGTTCTGACTTGAGAATTCCTCCACTCTCCATGGTTTTTCTCCTTGCTCCAATTTGAAGATCACATCTGGTTTGCTAACATGGTCCCTGTTAATGGGAAATGACACATAAGCTGGACCAAGCTCTTTGGACTTCAGGGACTCTGAAGAATGAAGAAAGTACAGCTTCAGAAACTGAACAATGAAGATGCTCAGCCATAGCTCCATAAAGGTAGAACCTTTTGGCCAGAGGGTTGGGCAGAGGAGACGGGTCATTGAGTAAACACATGCATTTCCACTGCTTAAGAGGGTTTAATTACCTTTCTCTCTGATTCTCAAAGCTAAATAATTAAAGTCAGAAATTCAATATGATTTTATGACAGAGAAAATGCATGCTCTTGGAGTTATACAGGGAGGCTGTACTTACCACTGAGACTCGGTGGCTGTACTTCCCCAGCATCACATCCTTGCACAGGATTATCTGATCAGGGTCCAGCTGCTGCCACTCATCCTGGGTGAGGTCCACAGTTAGCCTTGAATGAAACCGATCCCTGACAGAATATGTTTAATATGAAGTGATTAGAATAGTGTGGCATCAAGTACAAAGAGACCACTGTTACGGATGATGGAAAACCATAAAGAGATATACTTTGTGGGAAGGTAAAAAGTATTAGAAACATCCTGTCACTGTACTCACTTTTGAAGTTCATTATTTCGTGGGTCACTAACTCACAACACCGATCTTGCTCTCAAGCCGCGTAGGTTCTGAGAGAGTGACATACACAGAAATGTACATGTGCAATGAGGGACAATGACGGAAACGCATATAAGACAAAGGGTAGTTATAAAAGGAGAAAGCTCTTTCCATTTTGTGTCATCAGGCTTCTTTGAGGGGGTAATAATTTTAGTCCTGAAACATAAATAGGGTGTTTTATAGGAATGGGAGCAGTAAGAAATACATGAAGGCTATTATGGATTGAATCATGTCCCCTAGAAAGACATGCTCAAGTCCTAATCCCCAGTCATGTCAATGGGAACCCACTTGTAAAAAGGATTTTTGAAGCTGCTATTAAGCCAAAATGAAGCCAATGACTTGAGTCCTTTTAAGCACAGGAAATGTGGACACAGGAGAAGGAGAAAACAGGAGCCAAACGGAGATAGATGCCTGGGACAGAGGCAGAGACTGAGTTGTGGGTTGCCCACAAGCCACAGCCAGAAGCCTACAGACTTCAGAGAAAGCATGCCTGCCAACACCTTGATTTTGACTTTCAGCCTCCAAAACTGTGAGACAATTAATTCCTATGATTTAAGCTGACTAGGTCTGTGGTATTTGATAAAGCAACCCCAGAAAACTAAGACACAAGCATAAAACAGGTGGGAAGTTCAGAGAACTACACATATCTTAGTATGAAAAGATAATAAGGAGCTGGGCTGTGATGAGACAAATGGCTAAATATTGTTCAGAGGTGAGCAAATAAAGGGACATTTTTCTACAGTTAGTAGTCTTGAAAAATTTTAGGTGGTATAACACATCAGTAAAACCTGCTTGCACATATAACTAACATGTACATTTGCTTAGAAAGTATAATGTGTTCCTTTAGTAATAAAGCTTACTTATTTCTCATTCTTTGCATCAAAATGCCAATGTAAATGGAAGCCCAATGGATTTCTAGGGTGCACCCTGTCTTCCATGTGGGAGACCATTGTGAAAAACGGAAAGTCAGAAAGAGGTATTAACAAGCAAGGACTGGAGTTTTGTGATCAAAATTGAATTTTAGAAGCAATGCTCCTATATGAGGGGTTGGCAAACTACAGCCTGTAGGCTAAACCCAACCTACTGCAAGCCAAATCTAGCCATGCCCATTTGTTTAAACATTATCTATGACTGCTTTCATGCTACAAAAGCTGAGATGAGTAGTTTTGACTGAGACCGTCTGGCCAGTAAAGCCAAAAAATCTATTACTTGATGCTTTAAAGAAAACATTTGCTCTCCCTACTCTAGAAAAATGAAAAATGACTTAAATGTCAATTAAAGAGGAAGAAAATTAGGACTCCAGTGTGAGACATGATCACAGGTAGCCAGTGGGGGAGGGATGGGGGAAACTAATCCTACACAATAAGAAGAGGACTTTGCCACTAACTGGCTGTGCAGTGGGAGACGTAATGTTCAGATCTCCTGCATGAGCAGCTGGGTAAATGCTAGTACTGTATGCTGAGATTGGGAAACATAACATTGAGCATAGGAGGGTAATGCATTGATCTTTAGGATGCTGTGCTTGCAGTATGTCTATGGTGGTTGGAAATATGTTCCAGAAATCAGAGGATGGAGGGGAGAGAGAATGGTGATCAAAATCAGTATTTAAAGTCATAATGGCTGATTATTTTCCAGAATTAATGAAAGACATTTCATCTTGAATCCACAGATTCAAGAGGTTCCGTGAACCCCAAGCCAGAAAAAACATTTCAGCAATTAAATCGCTAAAAGGCAAAGGCAAAAAGAAACTCTTAAAAGTGGCCAGAGAAAGAGATACATTACTTTCAAAGGAGAAAAGCAGGACAGCCAGATTCTCCACAGAAATGTTAGAGGGCAGAAGAAATATAAAAATTTTACATGCTGGGGGGAAAATGTGCCAACCTATGTAAAGGCAGAGAAAAACACCTTTCAGAAATGATGGCATCTTTGTCTGACATGTGAGCATCAGAAAATCATGACCACGATGCATCCCCATGGGAAATGGGGAGGTCTTGAGTGGAAAGCCATTTTCAGGGTCCTGTCTTCCTGATTTTTGTAAGGGTGAACTCCTTTGAATATTAAGATTTCTGCTATGTAATTAGAAATTTTCAGGGCAGTAAGCTTCACATAAAATCAAAAGCTAAATAAAGCCTAAAGTGGTATAATATAATTTATGAACTTTTAGAGACTGATGTAAAAATTTAACTGATATTTTTGCTTCAGTTCAGATAATTTGCAACTAGACGAAATGTCTGGCAGGAATCTACCTTTTCATTCTAATGAAAAAATTTTGTAAAGCCATCAATTTATTCACCATGAACAAAAGAAATTTTGATAAGAAATAGAATTATCAAGCTTTCAGAAACTATTGTACAGAAGGAATAAGCTCATGAAATTTGAAAAATTAAATACTGTCACAGTTTTAAGCAGTTTAAAGATTGTTGGATGAAACTGTCATTCATTCAAGTAATAAACATTTAATTAAAACCTATAAAAATGATGGCAGAGAGACGATGTCATCAACATGGTGTCAGAAGACATCACCTAGTGAATAAAAGGACAAATCTCACTTGTGCAGAACTCTGGAGGATGGTAGAAACTAGAAAAGGACTACACAAATGCTGAATTGAAGAAAGAGCAAAATATCAGATAGGAAACTTCCTTCCTCAACTGGCCAGTCCTCTTCCCACCCCCTCACTCAGTCCTACGCAGCTTGGGATGTACCCTGAGGCAACAGCCTGGATCCTTCCTACCTCCCACCAGGGACACAGCCTATAAAGCCACTCAGGTAGTTAGTTAGAATCCCACGTATATCCAGACACAGGACAGTCTTATAAAAGACTTAAATATGCACACCCAAGAAGCCCAAAGAACTCCAAACA
Organism: Choloepus didactylus; assembly: GCF_015220235.1. NCBI lineage: Eukaryota > Metazoa > Chordata > Mammalia > Pilosa > Megalonychidae > Choloepus > Choloepus didactylus. The sequence continues at coordinate 50,104,293 of NC_051325.1, forward strand.
GAATAAATCCGAATAGACCCACTCCAAGACACATACTAATCAGGCTGTCAAATGCCAAAGAGAAAGAATTCTGAAAGCAGCAAGAGAAGTGATCCATCACACACAAGGGAAGCCCAAGTAAGACTAAATGCTGATTTCTCATCAGAAACCTTGGAGGCAAAAAGGGTAAAGGACAATACTGCATTTTAAAACTTCAAATTCCATGTGAGACCAAGGGAAGAGATGTTTAGTTGGTGCAAGATCTATGTTTCCTAAACAATTTAACTCATATGGTTTGTTCAAATACCATAATTACATGAAACTTTTAATAGGAAGTGAGACCTGGTAGGTTTGCATAGGTTAGTGTGAAATAGTGATACATCCCAAAGTAATTTGGACAAAGAATAAAAATATACATGCAGGGCCCCCCTGAGGAGCTGGGGGAAAATGCAGAGGTGTTGGACTTCCTCACCTGGATTGTTGTTGATGTTCTCACAAACGTTGAGGACTGGCGGTTTGATGTGCCGAGCCCTCTATAACAGTACTTGCCCGTATGAAGCTCATTACTGCAAAGGAGAGGCTAAACCTGCTTATAATTGTGCCTAAGAGTCTCCCCCTGAGTACCTCTTTGTTGCTCAGATGTGGCCCTCTATCTCTAGCTAAGCCACCTCGGCAGGTGAACTCACTGCCCTCCCCCTTACATGGGATCTGACTCCCAGGGGTGTAAATCTCCCTGGCAATGCAGGATATGACTCCCAGAAATGAATCTGGACCTGATGTCATGGGATTGAGTACATCTTCTTGACCAAAAGGGGGATGCAAAATGAAACGAAATAACGTTTCAGTGACTGAGAGATTCCAAATGAAGTCAAGAGGTCACTCTTGTGGGCATTCTTATGCACTATATAGATAAACCTTTTTAGATTTTAGTGTATTGGAATAGCTGAAAGTAAATACTTGAAATATCAAACTCCAACCCAGTAGCCTTGACTCTCAAAGACAGCTGTGTAACAATGTATCTTACAAGAGGTGACAGTGTGCTTGTGAAAACCTTGTGGATCACACTACCTTTATCCAGTGTTTGGATGGAGGAGTAGAAAAATGGGGACAAAAAACTAGGTGAAAAACAGGGTGGGAGAGGGGCATGATTTGGATGTTGCTTTTTACTTTTGTTTTTTATTCTTATTTTCACTTTTTCTGGTACAAGGAAAATGTTCAAGAAATGGATGGGTGATGAATGCACAACTATATGATGGTACTGTGAACAACTGTACACTTTGGATGATTGTATGGTATGTGAATATATCTCAATAAAATTGAATTAAAAAAAAAACCATGGAGGCGAGAAGTCAGTGGTACAATATGTTTAAGATACTGAAAGAGAAAAATTGCCTGCCTTGAATTCTTTATCCAGTAAAGCTGCCCTTCTAAAACAAGGGAGAGTTTAAAATATTCACAGAAAAATAGAATCTGAGAGAGTTCATTAACAAGAGACCTACCCTATAAGATACTAAAGGGAGTTCTGCTGGCTGAAACGACAAGAGAGAGAGGCTTGGAGGAGAGTATAGAAATGAAGATTATTGGTAAGGGTAACTAAAAAGATAAAGAGAGAGGAAAAAAATAGATCTGACAAAAGTCAAAGGATAACATAGTTGAAATACATACTGCTTTCACAGTAATAACACTGAATGTTAAAGGATTAAATTTCCCAATCAAAAGACACAGGTTGGCAGAAGGGTGTGCCAGTTTGAATGTATTATGACCCCAAAACACCATTATCTTTGATGCAATCTTGTGTGGGCAGAATTAGTGTTGATTAGATTGTAATTCTTTGAGTGTTTCCATGGAGATGTGACCCACCCAACTATAGGTGATAACTCTGATTAGATAATTTCCATGGACACATGGCTTTGCCCATTCAGCATGGGCCTTAGTTTACTGGAGCACCATATAAGCTCAGACAGAAGGAGCAACCTTGCTACAGCCTAGTGGATCACTTTGAAGAAACCACAGGAGCTGAGAGAGGAGCTTCAACTTACATAGAGTGTTTGGAGACGGCTTTTGAAAGCAGAGTTTTGCTCTGGAGAAGCTAAGAGAGGAAAAACACACTAAGACCAATTTAGAGTGACATTTTTGAGGAGCTGAAGCCTAGAGAGGAGTGTCCTGGGAGAAAGCCATTTTGAAACCAGAACTTGGAGTAGACGCCAGCCATGTGCCTTCCCTGGTAACAGAGGTTTTCTGGACACCATTGGCCATCCTCCAGTGAAGGTACCCGATTGCTGATGTGTTACCTTGGACACTTTATGGCCTTAAGACTGTAACCGTGTAACCAATAAACCCCCTTTTATAAAAGCCAATCCATCTCTGGTGTTTTGCATTCTGGCAGCATTAGCAAACTAGAACAAGTGGATTAAAACATATCCATCTATATGCCATTTACAAGAGACTCATTTTAGGCCCAGAGATACAAATATGATGAAAGTGAAACAGTGGAAAAACAATTCTGTGCAAGCAGTAACAACAAAAAAATTGGGGCAGCTATATTACTAACAAACTTTAAATGCAAAAAATGTTCTAAGAGTCAAAGAAGGACATTATATATTAATAAAAGGGAGAATTCACCAAGAAGAAATAACAATCATAAGTATCTATGCCCCTATTAAAGACGCCTGAAAGTACATAAGGGCAAACATTGGCAAAACTGAAGGGAGTAACATACATCTCTACAATAATAGTGGGAGCCTTCAACATGCCACTCTCTTCAATAGATAGAATATCTAAACAGAGGATCAATAAAGAAACAGAACCTAAATGATATGATAAATGAACTAGATCTAATAGACATATATAGAACATTGCACCCCAAAACAGCAGGATATACATTCTTCTCAAGAGCTCATGCCACATTCCCCAGGATAGTCCACATGCTGGGGCAAAAAACAGATCTTAATATATTTAAAAATACTGAAATTATATAAAGTGCTGTCTCTGATCGTAACAGAATGAAGCTGGAAATCAATAACAGCCAGAGAACTGGAAAATTCACAAATATATGTAGGTTAAACATCATGCTCTTAAACAAACAGTGGGTTAAAGAAGAAATTGCAAGAGAAATCTGTAAATATTTCAAGACGAATAAAAATGAGCAGACAACATACCAAAACTTAGGGGATGCTATGAAGGCAGTGCTAAGAGAGAAATTTACAGCCCTAAATGCATACATTAAAAAGGACGAAAGAGCTAAAATCAAAGACCTAACTGAACACCTAGAGAAACTAGAGAAGGAACAGCAAACTAATCCTAAAGTAAACAGAAAGAAAGAAGAAATAAAGATTAGAGCAGAAAAAAATGAAATTGAGAAGAAAAAACAACAATCAGTAAAACCAAAAGTGGGTTATTTGAGAATATCAATAAAATTGACAAACCCTTAGCTAGACAACAAAGAAAATAAGAGAGAAGGCACAAATAAAATCAGAAATGAGAGGGGAGGTGATTACCACAGACCCTGAAGAAATAAAGATGATCATAAGAGGATACAATCTGAGGAGGAAATAAAAAAAGAAATTCCATTTACAACGCAACTAAAAGAATCAAATATCTAGGAATAAACTTAACCAAGGATATAAAGGACTTGTACACAGAAAACTGTAAAACATTGCTAAAAGAAATCAAAGAAGACCTGAATAAATGGAAAGACATTCCATGTTCATGGATTGGAAGGTTAATGTCATTAAGAAGTCAATTCTACCCAAATTGATCTATAGATTCAGTGCCATACCAATTGAAATTCCAACAGCCTATTTGGCAGAAATGAAAAAGCTAATTATCATATTTATTTGGAAGGGTAAGGGGCCCTGAATAGCCAAAAACTTCTTGAAAAAGAAGAATGAAGTGGAAGGGCTCATGCTCCCTGACTTTAAGGCATATTATACAGCTACAGTGGTCAAAACAGCAGGGTACTGGCATAAAGACAGACATACTGATCAATGGAATCAATAGACCCTCAGATCTATGGTCAACTGATTTTTTTTTTTATTAAATTCAGTTTTCTTGAAATACATTCACACACCATACAATCATCCATGATATACAATCCACTGTCCACAGTATGATAACATAGCTATGTGTTCATCACCACAATCTATCTCTGAACATTTTCCTTACATCAGAAAGAACCAGAACAAGAATAAAAAATAAAAGTGAAAAAAAAACACCCAAATCATCCCCCCATCCCACCCCATTTGTCCTTTAGTTTTTCTCCCCATTCCTCCACTCATCCATACACTAGATAAAGGGGGTGTGATCCACAAGGTCTTCACAATCACACTGTCACCCCTTGTAATCTACATTATTATATAATTGTCTTCAGGAGTCCAGACTGCTGGGTTGGAGTTTGGTAGTTTCAGGTATTTACTTCTGGCTATTCCAATACAGTAAAGCCTAAGAGGTGTTATCTATATAGTGCATAAGAATGTCCACCAGAGTGACCTCTCGACTCCATTTGGAATCTCTCAGCCACTGGAACTATTTCGTCTCATTTTGCATCCCCCTTTTGGTCAAGAAGATACTCTCAGTCCCACGATGCCGGGTCCACATTCATCCCCGGGAGTCATACTCTGCGTTGCCAGGGAGATTTACACCCCTGGGAGTCGGGTCCCACATAGGGGGGAGGGCAGCGAGTTCACCTGTCAAGATGGCTCAGTTAGAGAGAGAGAGGGCCACATCTGAGCAACAAAGAGGTACTCAGGGGGAGACTCTTAGGCACCATTACATACAACTTTAGACTCTCCTTTGTGGTAATGAGCTTCATAAGGGCAAGGTCAACTGATTTTTGACAAGGCTGCCAAGTCTACTCAACTGGCACAGAACAGTCTCTTCAATAAATGGTGCTGGAAGAACTGGATATCCATATCCAATGAATGAAAAAGGACCCTATCTCACATCCTGTACAAAAATTAACTGAAAATGGATCAAAGACCTAAATATATGAGCCAGTACCATAAAACTCCTAGAAAAAAATGTAGGGAAGCAACTTCAAGATCTAGTGATAGGTGGTAGTTTCTTACACCTTATACCCAAAACACAAACAACAAAAGAAATATTAGATAAATAGGACCTCCTCAAAATTGAATACTTCTGTGCTTCAAAGGACTTCATTAAAATGGTGAAAGGGCAGCTGACTTAATGGGAGAAAACATTTGGAAACCACACATCTGATCAGTGTTTGATATCAGAATATATAAAGAAATCCTACAACTCAACAATAAAAAGACAACCCAATTTAAAAATGGAAAAATGACTTGAATAGACATTTTTCCAAAGAGGAAATACAAATGGCTAAAAAGCATATTAAAAGATGTTCATCTTCACTAGCTATTAGGGAAATGGAAATCAAAACCACAATGAAACATCATTTCACACTGACTAGAATTGCCACTATTAAACAAACAGAAAACTACAAGTGTCAGAGAGAATGTGGAGAAATAGGAACACTCATTCACTGCTGATGGGAATGTAAAATGGTACAACTGCTGTGGACTTTGGTTTGGCGGTTCCTCAGAAAGCTAAGTATAGGCTGCCATATGATCCCGCAATCCCGCTATTCAGGATATACCCAGAAGAACTGAAAGCAAGGACATGAACAGATGCTTGCACACTGATGTTCATAGTGGCATTATTCACAATTGCCAAAAGATGGAAACAACCCAAGTGTCCATCAACCAATTAACGGATAAACAAAATGTGTGTGTGTGTGTGTGTATGAAGTTTAGGACATTATACTGATGTCCTCAAGTCAGGCACAAAAGGACAAATATTGTATGATCTCACTAATATGAACTAATTATAATATGTACACTCATAGAGATAAAATCAAGAATATAGGTTACCAGGAGATAGAATGAGGCTAGAGACTAGGGTGTGGAAGCTTAATATGTGCAAAATTTTTAACTAGGTTCAATTTAAATGTTTGGGACTGGATAGAGGTGATGGTAGCACATTATGGCAAGTGTGACTAACAGCACTGAATTATGATTGAAAGGCAAAGTTTAGGGTCTTGTGTATCACTAGAAGGAAAGCTAGAGGTTAAAACATGGGACTGTATAACAGTGAATCTTATGGTGGATGACGACTGTGACTGACAGTACAGATAACAAAAGTTCTTTCATGAAGTAGAACAAATGTGTCACTATTACAAGAGTTGACAGTAGAGTGGTATATGGGGGAAAATGCACCTATTGCAGGCTATGGACTAGAGTTAACAGCACTATTTTAATATTCTTTCATCAACAGTAACACAGGTACCACACCAATGCTAGGGTCAATAATGGGGGGTGTGTGTGATAATAAAGGGCGTGCAATGTTTTGGGCTTTTATTTTTTTGAGTAATGAAAATTCTCTAAAATTGATTGTGACGATGAATACACAACTATGTGATAATACTGTGAGCCACTGATTGTATACTTTGGATGGACTGTATGGTATGTGAATATATCTTAATAAAATTGCATTAAAATAATGACAGCAAAATTCAGACAAACACCACCATGCAGAAATTAACCACCAGCAGAATTTCCCTTAAAGAAATTAAGAGTGTTTCAAGCAGGACAGTATTCCCAGATGGAGACACAGAAATGCAGGGGGAAAATCTACAACAAAGCTCCTAGAGCTAATAAATGAATTCAGTAGTGGCGTGGTACAAGATCAACACCCAAAACACAATTGCTTGTGTTTCTATACACAAGCAATGAACAATCAGAAGAATAAATCAAGAAAAAATTCCATTTACAATAGCAACTAAAATAATCAAATATCTGGAATAAATTTAACAAAGGATGTAAAGGATGTACACAGAAAGCTACCAAACACCATAACACAAATCAAAGAAGACCTAAATAAATGGAAGGACATTTAGTGTTCATGGACAGGAAGACTAAATATTGTTAAGATGTTAATCTTTCCTGGAGTGTTTTATAGATTAAATGCCATCCCAATCAAAATTCCAACAACCTTCTCTACAGAAATGGAAACGACAATCAGGTTTATATGGAAGGGTAAGGAGTCCTGAATAGCCAAAGCCATATGAAAGAGAAGAATGTAGTAGAAGACTCAAACTTCTCGATCTTAAAACTTATTACAAAGTCACAGTAATCAAAACAACATGGTACTGGCATAAGGACAGATATATTGTCCAATGGAATCAAATTGAGAGCTCAAAAATTAACCCTCATATTTACAGCCAACTGATTTTTGACAAGGGGGCAAAGACCACACAATTGGGAAAGAATGATTGGAAAACTGGATCTCCATTTGCAAAAGAAAGAAGGACAGTTGTCTCATATTTTATACAAAAATCAATTCAAAATGGATCAAAGACCTAAATTTAAGAGCCAGAACTATCAAACTCCTAGAAGAAAACATAGAAGCCTCTCCAGGATCTAGTTTCTTAGACTTCACACCTAAAGCGTAAGCAACAAAAGGAAAAATAAATAAATGAGACCTCATCAAAATTAAAAACTTTTAAGCCTCAAAGAATTTTATCATGAAAGTAAAACAACAATCTACACAATGGGAGAAAATATTTGGAAACCACATATCCAATAAAGGTTTAATATCCAGAATATATAAAGAAATCCTTCAACATCATAACAAAAAAACAAACAGCCCCATTAAAAAGTAGGCAAAAGACGAATAGATGGCATCTCTCCAAAGAAGATACACAAATATCCAAAATGCATACAAAAAAGATGCTCAGCATCATTAGACATCAGGGAAAATCAACACCACAATTAGATACCATTTCACAAACATTAGAATGGCTACTATTACAAAAATGGAAAATTACAAGTGTTGGAGAGGATGTGGAGAAATGGGAACACTCATTCACTGTTAGAGGCAATGTAAAATGGTACAGCCACTGTGGAAGACAGTTCAGTGTTTCCTCAGAAAGTTAAGCATAGAATTACCATATGACCTGGCAATCACATTGCTAGATATATGCTCAAAGAATCAAAGGCAGGGACTCAAACAGGTATTTGCATGCTGATATTCTGCCAAAATAAACTGCCAAAAGATGGAAGCAATGCAACCCAAATGGCCATGAACCAATGAATGCATAAACAAAATGTGGTATATACATACAATGGAATATTATTCAGCCATAAAAAGGAATGAAGTTCTGATATATGCAACAACTTGGATAAACCTTGAAGACATCATGTTGAGTGAAATAAGCCAGAAAGGACAAATATATGATCTTACTGATATGAAATAATTAGAATAATCAAACTCATAGAGTCAGAATCTAGAATATAGGTTACCAGGGGATGGGGTGAGGATAGGAAATGGGAAGTTAAGGCTTCAAATGTACAGAGTTCCTATCTGGAATGATAGAAATGTTTTGGTAATGGATGATGTGGATGCTAGTACAACATTGTGAATATAATTAAGAGTACTGAAATATATATCTGAATGTAGATAAAAAGGGAAATGTTAGGTTGTATATATGGTAATAGAATAAAAATGTTAAAAATAAATCCATGGAACTGCTCTACATAAACAGTGAACCCTAAGTTAAACCATGGACTATAGTTAATAGTACAATTATAAAAATGTGCTTTTATCAACTGTAACAAATGTACCATAGCAATGCAAGGTGTTAGTAATAGGGTGGTGTGCCAGTTTGGATGTCTTATGTCCCCCAAAATGCCGTGTTCTTTAATGCAGTCTTGTGGGGGCAGACATATTAGTGTGGATTCGGTTGGAACCTTTTGATTGTTTTCATGGAGACATGACTCACCCAACTTTGAGTGACATCTTTGATTAGGGTGTGACCTTTTGATTAGATTATTTCCATGGAGGCGTGGCCCCACCCATTCAGCATGCGTCTTGATTAGTTTACTAGAGCCCTATAAGAGCTCAGACAGAAGGAGCTCACTGCTGCAGGTGAGAGAGACATTTTGGAGACAGCCATTGAAAGCAGACTCTTGCTGATGCTTTGGAGATACTAGCCCAGAGTTTGCCCTGAGAAGCTGACACAGAGGCATTTTGGAGAATGTCATTTTGAAATGCAACCTGGGAGCAAGCAGACACCAGCCACATGCCCTCTGAGCTAACAGAAGTTTTCCACACAGCGGTGGCCTTTCTCCAGTGAAGCATTAGCAAACCAGAACAGGTGGTATATGGGAATCTTGTATTTTATGCATGATTGTTCTGTAAATCCACAAATTCTCTAATTTAAAAAAAAAAAAAAAAAAAAAAAAAAAGGAATGTAGGAGTTCTAGTTTGCTATTGTTGCCGGAATGCAAAACACCAGAAATGGATTGGCTTTTATAAAAGGGGGTTTATTTGGTTACACAGGTACAGTCTTTTTTTTTTTTAATCATCATTTTATTGAGATATATTCACATACCACACAGTCATACAAAACAAATTGTACTTTCGATTGTTTACAGTACCATTACATAGTTGTACATTCATCACCTAAATCAATCCCTGACACCTTCATTAGCACACACACAAAAATAACAAGAATAATAATTAGAGTGAAAAAGAGCAATTGAAGTAAAAAAGAACACTGGGTACCTTTGTCTGTTTGTTTCCTTCCCCTACTTTTCTACACATCCATCCATAAACCAGACAAAGTGGAGTTTGGTCCTTATGGCTTTCCCAATCCCATTGTCACCCCTCATAAGCTACATTTTTATACAACTGTCTTCGAGATTCATGGGTTCTGGGTTGTAGTTTGATAGTTTCAGGTATCCACCACCAGCTACCCCAATTCTTTAGAACCTAAAAAGGGTTGTCTAAAGTGTGCGTAAGAGTGCCCACCAGAGTGATCTCTCGGCTCGTTTTGGAATCTCTCTGCCACTGAAGCTTATTTCATTTCCTTTCACATCCCCCTTTTGGTCAAGAAGATGTTCTCCGTCCCACGATGCCGGGTCTACATTCCTCCCCTGGAGTCATATTCCACGTTCCCAGGGAGATTCACTCCCCTGGGTGTCTGATCCCACGTAGGGGGGAGGGCAGTGATTTCACCTTTCAAGTTGGCTTAGCCAGAGAGAGAGGGCCACATCTGAGCAACAAAGAGGCATTCAGGAGGAGACTCTTAGGCACAAATATAGGGAGGCCTAGCCTCTCCTTTGCAGCAACCGTCTTCCCAAGGGTAAAACTTATGGTAGAGGGCTCAACCCATCAAACCACCAGTCCCCTATGTCTGTGGTCATGTTAGCAACCATGGAGGTGGGGTAGGTGAATACCCCTGCATTCTCCACAGGCTCCTCAAGGGGGCACTACATCTTTTTTTTTTTTCCTTGTTTTTCTTTTCTTTTCTTTTTTTTTTTTTAACTTTCCCTTCTTTTTTAAATCAACTGTATGAAAAAAAAGTTAAAAAGAAAACAAACATACAATAAAAGAACATTTCAAAGAGACCATAACAAGGGAGTAAGAAAAAGACAACTAACCTAAGATAACTGCTTAACTTCCAACATGTTCCTACTTTACCCCAAGAAAGTTACATAATATAGCAACATTTCTGTGAACTTGTTCCTACTATATCCATCAAAAATTAACAGACCATAGTCATTTCTGGGCATCCCCAGAACGTTAAATAGCTTATCTGTTCTTCTTGGATTATTGTTCCCCCTTCCTTAATTACTCTCTACTGCTAGTTCCCCTACATTCTACATTATAAACCATTTGTTTTACATTTTTCAAAGTTCACATTAGTGGTAGCATATAATATTTCTCTTTTTGTGCCTGGCTTATTTCGCTCAGCATTATGTCTTCAAGGTTCATCCATGTTGTCATATGTTTCACCAGATCGTTCCTTCTTACTGCCGCGTAGTATTCCATCGTGTGTATATACCACATTTTATTTATCCACTCATCTGTTGAAGGACATTTGGGTTGTTTCCATCTCTTGGCAATTGTGAATAATGCTGCTATGAACATTGGCGTGCAGATATCTGTTCGTGTCACTGCTTTCCGATCTTCCGGGTATATACTGAGAAGTGCAATCGCTGGATCGAATGGTAGCTCTATATCTAGTTTTCTAAGGAACTGCCAGACTGACTTCCAGAGTGGCTGAACCATTATACAGTCCCACCAACAATGAATAAGAGTTCCAATTTCTCCACATCCCCTCCAGCATTTGTAGTTTCCTGTTTGTTTAATGGCAGCCATTCTAACCGGTGTTAGATGGTATCTCATTGTGGTCTTAATTTGCATCTCTCTAATAGCTAGTGAAGCTGAACAGTTTTTCATGTGTTTCTTGTCCATTTGTATTTCCTCTTCAGAGAACTGTCTTTTCAGATCTTTTGCCCATTTTATAATTGGGCCGTCTGTACTATTGTCATTGAGTTGTAGGATTTCTTTGTATATGCAAGATATCAGTCTTTTGTCAGATACATGGTTTCCAAAAATTTTTTCCCATTGAGTTGGCTGCCTCTTTACCTTTTTGAGAAATTCCTTTGAGGTGCAGAAACTTCTAAGCTTGAGGAGTTCCCATTTATCTATTTTCTCTTTTGTTGCTTCTGCTTTGGGTGTAAAGTCTAGGAAGTGGCCGCCTAATACAAGGTCTTGAAGATGTTTTCCTACATTATCTTCTAGGAGTTTTATGGTACTTTCTTTTATATTGAGATCTTTGGTCCATTTTGAGTTAATTTTTGTGTAGGGGGTGAGGTAGGGGTCCTCTTTCATTCTTTTGGATATGGATATCCAACTCTCCCAGCCCCATTTGTTGAAAAGACCATTATGGCTCAGTTCAGTGACTTTGGGGGCCTTATCAAAGATCAGTCGGCCATAGATCTGAGGGTCTATCTCCGAATTCTCAATTCGATTCCATTGATCTATATGTCTATCTTTGTGCCAGTACCATGCTGTTTTGGCAACTGTGGCTTTATAATAAGCTTCAAAGTCAGGGAGTGTAAGTCCTCCCACTTCGTTTTTCTTTTTTAGAGTGTCTTTAGCAATTCGAGGCATCTTCCCTTTCCAAATAAATTTGATAACTAGCTTTTCCAAGTCTGCAAAGTAGGTTGTTGGAATTTTGATTGGGATTGCATTGAATCTGTAGATGAGTTTGGGTAGAATTGACATCTTAATGACATTTAGCCTTCCTATCCATGAACATGGAATATTTTTCCATCTTTTAAGGTCCCCTTCTATTTCTTTTAGTAGAGTTATGTAGTTTTCTTTGTATAGGTCTTTTACATCTTTGGTTAAGTTTATTCCTAGGTACTTGATTTTTTTAGTTGCTATTGAAAATGGTATCTTTTTCTTGAGTGTCTCTTCAGTTTGTTCATTTCTAGCATATAGAAACATTACTGACTTATGTGCATTAATCTTGTATCCCGCTACTTTGCTAAATTTGTTTATTAGCTCCAGTAGGTGTATCGTTGATTTCTCAGGGTTTTCTAGATATAAGATCATATCATCTGCAAACAATGACAGTTTTACTTCTTCTTTTCCAATTTGGTTGCCTTTTATTTCTTTGTCTTGCCGGATTGCCCTGGCTAGCACTTCCAGCACAATGTTGAATAACAGTGGTGACAGCGGGCATCCTTGTCTTGTTCCTGATCTTAGAGGGAAGGCTTTCAGTCTCTCACCATTGAGTACTATGCTGGCTGTGGGTTTTTCATTTATGCTCTTTATCATGTTGAGGAAGTTTCCTTCAATTCCTACCTTTTGAAGTGTTTTTATCAAAAATGGATGTTGGATTTTGTCAAATGCTTTTTCAGCATCTATTGAGATGATCAATTGATTTTTCCCTTTTGACTTGTTAATGTGTTGTAATACATTGATTGTTTTTCTTATGTTGAACCATCCTTGCATGCCTGGAATGAACCCCACTTGGTCATGGTGTATGATTTTTTTAATGTGTCTTTGGATTCGATTTGCAAGTATTTTGTTGAGGATTTTTGCATCTATATTCATTAGGGAGATTGGCCGGTAGTTTTCCTTTTTTGTAGCATCTTTGCCTGGTTTTGGTATTAGATTGATGTTAGCTTCATAAAATGAGTTAGGTAGTGTTCCATTTTTTTCAATGTTTTGAAAGAGTTTGAGTAAGATTGGTGTCAGTTCTTTCTGGAAAGTTTGGTAGAATTCCCCTGTGAAGCCATCTGGCCCTGGGCATTTATTTGTGGGAAGATTTTTGATGACTGATTGGATCTCTTTGCTTGTGATGGGTTGGTTGAGGTCTTCTATTTCTTCTCTGGTCAGTCTAGGTTGTTCATATGTTTCCAGGAAATTGTCCATTTCCTCTACATTATCCAGTTTGTTGCCATACAGTTGTTCATAGTATCCTCTTATAATTTTTTTAATTTCTTCAGGATCTGCAGTTATGTCACCTTTTTCATTCATTATTTTGTTTATATGGGTCTTCTCTCTTTTTGATTTTGTCAGTCTAGCTAGGGGCTTGTCAATCTTGTTGATCTTCTCAAAGAACCAACTTTTGGTGATATTTATCCTCTCTATTGTTTTTTTGTTCTCTATGTCATTTATTTCTGCTTTAATCCTTGTTATTTCTTTTCTTGTACTTGGTTTAGGATTGGTTTGCTGTTCATTTTCTAGCTTCTTCAGTTGATCCATTAGTTCTTTGATTTTGGCTCTTTCTTCCTTTTTAATATATGCGTTTAGTGCTATAAATTTCCCCCTTAGCACTGCTTTTGCTGCATCCCATAGGTTTTGGTATGTTGTGTTCTCATTTTCATTCGTCTCTATATATTAGCAATTTCTCTTGCTATTTGTTCTTTAACCCACTGATTGTTTAGGAGTGTGTTGTTTAACCTCCAGGTATTTGTGAATTTTCTAAGTCTCTGATGGTTATTGACTTCTAATTGTATTCCATTGTGGTCAGAGAATGTGCTTTGAATAATTTCAATCTTTTTAAATTTATTGAGGCTTGTTTTATGTCCCAGCATATGATCTATTCTGGAGAAAGTTCTATGAGCACTAGAAAAGTATGTGTATCCTGGTGATTTGGGATGTAATGTCCTGTATATGTCTGTGAAATCTAATTCATTTATCAGATTGTTTAGATTTTCAATTTCCTTATTGGTCTTCTGTCTGGTTGATCTATCTATAGGAGAGAGTGATGTGTTGAAGTCTCCCACAATTATTGTGGAAACATCAATTGCTTCCTTTAGTTTTGCCAGTGTTTCTCTCATGTATTTTGTGGCACCTTGATTGGGTGCATAGACATTTACGATTGTTATTTCTTCTTGCTGAATTGCCCCTTTTATTAGTATGTAGTGGCCTTCTTTGTCTCTCAAAACATCCCTGCATTTGAAGTCTATTTTATCTGAGATTAATATTGCTACACCTGCTTTCTTTTGGCTGTAGCTTGCATGAAATATTTTTTTCCATCCTTTCACTTTCAGTTTCTTTGTGTCCCTGTGTCTAAGATGAGTCTCTTGTATGCAACATATTGATGGTTCATTTTTTTTGATCCATTCTGCGAATCTATATCTTTTAATTGGGGAGTTTAATCCATTTACATTCAACGTTAAAACCGTGAAGGCATTTCTTGAATTGGCCATCTTATCCTTTGGTTTATGTTTGCCATATTTTTCCCTCTCTCTATTAATATCCTTTATTGTACCCATACCGAATCTCTTTAGTACTGAACCTTTCTCCAAGTCTCTCTGTCCTGTCTTTGTTTCTCTGTCTGTAGGGCTCCCTTTAGTATCTCCAGTAGGGCAGGTCTCTTGTTAGCAAATTCTCTCAGCATTTCTTTGTCTGTGAAAAATTTAAGCTCTCCCTCAAATTTGAAGGAGAGCTTTGCTGGATAAAGTATTCTTGGCTGGAAATTTTTCTCACTCAGAATTTTAAATATATCGTGCCACTGCCTTCTCGCCTCCATGGTGGCTGCTGAGTAGTCACTACTTAGTCTTATGCTGTTTCCTTTGTATGTGGTGAATTGCTTTCCTCTTGCTGCTTTCAGAACTTGCTCCTTCTCTTCTGTGTTTGACAGTGTGATCAGTATATGTCTCGGAGTGGGTTTATTTGGATTTATTCTATTTGGAGTTCGCTGAGCATTTATGATTTGTGTATTTATGTTGTTTTGAAGATTTGGGAAGTTTTCCCCAACAATTTCTTTGAATACTCTTCCTAGACCTTTACCCTTTTCTTCCCCTTCTGGGACACCAATGAGTCTTATATTTGGACGTTTCATATTATCTATCATATCCCTGAGGTCCATTTCGATTTTTTCAATTTTTTTCCCCATTCTTTCTTTTATGCTTTCATTTTCCATTCTGTCATCTTCCAGGTCACTGATTCATTGTTCAACTTCCTCTAGTCTTGTACTATGAGTGTCCAGAATCTTTTTAATTTGGTCAACAGTTTCTTTAATTTCCATAAGATCATCCATTTTTTTATTTAGTCTTGCAATGTCTTCTTTATGCTCTTCTAGAGTCTTCTTGATTTCCTTCATATCCCGTACTATGGTCTCATTGTTCATCTTTAGTTCTTTGAGTAGCTGCTCTAGGTGCTGTGTCTCTTCTGGTCTTTTGATTTGGGTGCTTGGGCTTGGGTTATCCATATCATCTGGTTTTTTCATATGCTTTATAATTTTCTGTTGTTTTTGGCCTCGTGGCATTTGCTGAACTTGATAGGGTTCTTTTAGGGTTTGTAGACCTATTGAAGTCCTTATCTCTAATTTATCAGATCTACAGCTTCGTGGAGTACACTTTTTCTAACTAACCAGCAGGTGGCGTCCACGAGCCACCTGTTCTCCACGAGCCAGTTCTCCCCTGCTTAGCCTTTTTGGTGAGTGGGGGAGTGAGTCTTGTGGGGCCCAATTGGTGTACCAAGCTTGCGTGTGTAGTTGGTGTTGCCTGCCCTGTATGTGGGGCGTGTTTCTGGGCAGTCGGGGAGGGGGGGTGGCCCTAACAATCAAATCTCCCTGATGATCCTAGAGTTTTAAAGCTGCTGCAATAGTCTAATCCTTCAGTTCAGTCCTGCCACAGTTTGTCTCTGCCACTGACCCACAAGTCTTTGGTATTGGCGTATGGCTCCTGAGACTTGCAAGTGGGCCCCTCTTCCAGGCCGTGCACCCCGGGTCCGGTGTTGAGGGATGACTGTGCTATGTCACAGGTGAGTGCCGTCCCCCCAGGGCAGTTCTGGGCTGCTGGGCTGTGTAGGGAGGCTCCCAGTCTGCTCCAATGATGGCTGAATGGGGCTTTGTTAATTCACACTGCTCCACCTTCCCAGCTCTGGGACAGTCAGCTGAGGTTGCAGGGAAGGCTAATGTCCACGCCCAGTTTTGTGGTGTGTGCCTGTTATTTGAAGCATTTCCATCACACTGGGTTGTCTGGGGCAGCTCTGGGCTATGGGGCTGGCGATGGGCAGGAGTGTTTCCTGTCCACCAGGATGGTGGCTGTGAGCGGACACCCCCCTTTTCTTGGGAAGTTGTGGTGTTTAGTGAATTTTCTCAGCCACTGGATTATTGCCTTTTGTCTCAGAGCTCTCTTAGTTCTGCTCTTGACTTGACGTGCCCAAATTGCAATTCTTTGAAGCTTTCTGTATTGGGAGATTTCGCTGATCTCAGCAGTTCGACATTTTCATGAGTGTTGTATGAAGTATGCCCAAAGACAGATTGCTCTGTGGTGTCCAGTCCACGCAGTTCCTGGCTTTTTACCTACTTTCCTGGAGGAGTAACTAAAACTTACCACAGGTACAGTCTTAAGGCCCTAAAGTGTCCAAGGTAACACATCAGCAATCGGGTAACTTCGATAGAGGGTGGCCAGTGGTGTCTGGAAAACCTCTGTTAGCTGGGAAGGCACATGTCTGGCATCTACTCCAGAGTTCTGGTTTCAAAATGGCTTTCTCCCAGGATGTTCCTCTCTAGGCTTCAGTTTCTCTCCAAAATGTCACTCTCAATTGCTCTTGGGGCATTTGTCCTCTCTTAGCTTCTTCAGTGTAAAAGTCTGCTTTCAAAGGCTGTCTCCAAAATGTCTCTGTAAACTGCAGTTCCTCTCTCAGCTCCTGTGCATTCTTCAAAGTGTCCCTCTTGGCTGTAGCAAGCTTGCTCCTTCTGTCTGAGCTGATATAGTGCTCTAGTAAACTAATCGAGGCCCATGATGAATGGGTGGGGCAACACCTCCATGGAAATTATCCAATCAGAGTTATCACTCACAGTTGAGTGGGGTGCATTTCCATGGAAACAACCTAATCCAAATGTTCCAACTTAATCCCCACTAATATGTCTACCCCACAAGAATGCATCAAAGAATATGGCTGTTTCTGGGGGACATAATACATTCAAACCGGCACAATAGGAAAGAAAGAAGAACAGTGGAAAAGGTTACATATATGAGAAAAATTAAATAAACAGTGTATAAAGCAATGATAGTAATAAACTGTAGGGTTTAAAATATATGGAGGATTAAAATGTATGAAAGCAATAACACAAGAGTGTAATAAGCCAGACACAAAAGGACAGATTCTGTATGATCTCACCGATATGAAATAATTAGAATAAGCAAGTTCAGAGAGTCAGAAACTAGAATATAGCTTACCAGGGGTTGAGGTAGGGTTAGGGAATGGGTAGTTAATGCTTAAATTTTAAAGTTCCTATTGGGTTTGATCATAAACTTTTGGTAATGGATGGTGGTGATGGTAGCATAACATTGTAAACATAATTAACAACACTGAATTTTATATATTTGAATGTGGCTAAAAGGGATAATTTTTGGTTGTATATATGTTAGCAGAATAAAAATAAAAAATACAAACAGGACTGTACAACACACTGAATCCTATTGTAAACAATGGAGTGTAGTTAATAGTACAATTATAAAAACATCCTTTCAGGAATTGTAACAAAGTACCACACTAATGCACGGTGTGAATAATAGGGTGGTATATGGGAACTCTGTATTTTATGCATGATTTTTATGTAAACCTACAACTTCCCTAATAAATAAAGAGAAAAAAAAATGACATCAATAACACAAGAGGCAGAAGGGTGGAATAGAGTCAAACATTCTAAGGTTCTAGTATTACTGAGTGAGTGGTGAAAGTAACCATTTGTATCAGACTATAAAAGTCTAGGATACATGTTTTAATCTCTGGAGTAACCACTTCAGAGTCTCTTACTCATCAATTTTTTTGTATTAGTTGGGTGTACTGGTTATCTACTGCTGTGTAACATTTTACACCAAACACTTAGGGGCTTAAAACAACAACTTTTTTTTCACACAGTATCTGGTGGTGTGGAACCCTGGCACAGCCTAACTGGGCTCTTTGCTTCAGCATCTGAGATGACTGGGGCTGCAGTCATCTCAGAGCTCAACTGTGAAAAATCTGCTTCCAAGCTCACTCACATGGTTGTCAGCAGGATTCAGTTCCTTGCAGGCTGCTGGACTGCAGGCCATGTCCCTCCCTGCCTGTTGGAGGGAGGCAGTTCTGAGTTCCCTGCCACGGGGGCCTCTCCATAGGGCAGCTCACAAGATGGCAGCTTGCTTCATTAACGCCAGCGAGCCAGAAAAGCCAGAGCCAATGTGAGCAGGACCTCAGCCAGGCTTCTATAACCTAATCTGGTAAATGACATTCCCTGGCTTTTGCTGCATTCTATTCATTAGAAGCGAGTCACTAGGTCCAGCCTGAACCCAAGAGGAGGGGATTACCCGGGGTGTGAATATAGGAGGTTGGGATCACTGAGAGCCATTTCAGAAGCTTCCTACCCTATCAAGCAACCAAAAAGTCGAAAAGCTAGAATATTTTATAAGAATAATAATTATAGTTATAATTATTGGTTTTATATTATTATTAATTATATAAATATAAATAAAATTATTGGGAGAGACTTTGCTGGTCACAGGTTTTTCTCTCTTATTGTAGCATTGGGTTATATTTCCTAATACTTAGTTAAAATTTTCCTAGATTAATACAAATAAAATAGCCTTTTCCTTTTCATGGTAATTTTGTGTCTAAAGCATACTAGTTGCAGGTCGATCCCAGTTTTAAACCATAACCTCTGGAGTTAATGAAAGAACCAGGTATTTGGGCAGCAGAACCAAATATTCAGGGTAGAAGATTGCCACTCCTTTATATGAGATAGAAATTCTTCATATCTGCCTAACCTTAAAGGAAGTGCACAGAAGTTTGTGAGGTTACGATAAAGTTGAGAAAAAGATTAATTCCTCTGAGAGGGTAGACAGAGGAGTCCTCTCGGCTCCTTGCTCGCATGCCCAGCAGCTGTTTTGGATTAAGTTACATCCCAGGGAATGTCCCGGATGCTACAGGTGAGGGGCCTTTGGGGTCAGCAGCCAATGTTGGGGGAAGCGGCCTCTACAAAGTTGTATGGTCAACATGGTTAGGATTAGCCAGTGCCTTCATTCATTGGAGCTGAAACTTCCATGGATCCCACCTAGATTGACATTAAAACCTGCAGGAACTTTGCCCAAGGAAAGACAGGTGAGGGGGGAGTTCAGCTGAGGATCTGCGGGTACCAGGGAACAAAGGGGGAGAGGTGGCCGATGCTTATGTGTATGTGTGTGTGTGTGTGTGCATGTGTGTATTTTTCAGAGCCAAATATACTATGCGAGAGGATAGTCTTCTGCCTTTAAATATCCAAGAGCTGATTCAGGAATCTCTGTGTGCCCTAAAGTACCTGTTAATGACAGCCATGAGGAAGAAAAAGGTTTAAAACATTTAGCATCAGCCAATGGCTAATGCCCTTTTCAAGAGAAAGCTTTGGAGACCTAAAGACCTGTACAAAATCATAGCTTAATCACTAGGATTATTAAACAAGATAATTAACATCCTTGCCTATAAAAAGTGAGGATTTTAAATGATCCTTACTTGCAGGGTCACTTGAGTATTAAATAAGATATATATAAAGCCCTTGCCCAGTGCCTGGCACACAATAAGTTTCCAGTAAATGTTCACTATGGTTATTTTTGCAAGGTACAGTATTTGTTTTTATTAAGTATCTCATTTAATCCTCACAATAACCCTATGAAATCAGGGTAACCCTCCCCATTTTAATAAATAGGAAAACTGAGGCTCAGAGGGGTGAGGTAACATAGCCAAAGTCACAGAGCTGGCAGGTGAATACATTCCGATTCTGAGTTTTCCTACATTCAAATTTCATGTTCTTTCTAATTTACCACTACCCTGAAACTCAGATTTGGATTATATCCAGTATCATACTGTCCAGAGCACTTATCTAGTGGAATGTTCCTGAGGGATCCAAGAAAATAATTGCAGAGTGTATCTCACCTGAATCTCTCCTTTTATTTATAGGACCTCTAGGTGTCTCTTTAGAGCTCCGTGGGTAAACATGGATAACTGAGTATCCTAGGCCTCCCCTCACCGTCCAGTTTGTCTGTGTCCTCAGCAGCCCGTAGAGTAGACCAACCTACTAGGGGAAGGGGATCACCAGGAAAGAGTCTAGGAAGGAGGTTCCAGCTAAACAAAACCACCCCCCCCCCCCCAGATCCAGGTCCTACCTCCGTAGGAACAAAACAGCTCTTGTAACTAAGAAGGAAGAGGTCTCAGAAGCCGGAACCCCACCAAGAAAGAGAGAAAAGGTCTAGAAAGGAACAGGTGTTGAAGTTGATCCTCCTAACATGAGTAAACAATGCTTGGGTAATGTCTCCACATTCAGTTCATCAGACTGAGCCGATTCTCCAAGAGCAGGGGCTTACATGGGTGAGCATGGAGAAAGCTGAAAAGGCAAAGGGCCTTTATTGGAGGGTTGGGAGAAAACTTGAAGTGGTTGGGAGACTGCTCGTCAATGACAGCTGAGAGAACTCTAGAATTCTATCTCCTTCCTTTCCTAGAAATATGGTCCATTTCTCTCCCTTCTTCACTTAAGTCTTTCCATGGTCCAAGCTGCTCACAAATGATGTCCAACACTATATTGGGTATGTAGAGACTGAAGATTCCCCCTCAATCCTGATTTTAAGTTTATCTATTTCTGCCTCAAAGATTTTTTTAAATGGGCCTACAAGTATAAATGACCTGTCCAGAGTCACATGGTTCATTGATGACTCTGAAACTAATTCACAAGAAAAGAAATACATTTGGAAAACCGTTTACTCTCCTTCCTAACCCTGTTCCTTCAAGAAAAATACCTAGAATATGTGACTCATGTGGAAAGAGTTTAAAATATATATCAGAATTAAATGTTAATAATAAGAACTATGCAAAATTGAAACATAACACGTGTAGAATGTGGGAAATCACTCTTCACCACTGAGCATCAGAAACTTTATACTGGAGTAAAATCCTATTCCATAATGGAAGAGCATTTCATCATAATAAAAAACTTATTCAACAACAAAAGTGTCAAATTTGACCCTTCCATTTCCAGCCCAGATGGAGGAAAGAAGACCACAGTTACTCTCCCACTTCAAACAACTGAAAAAACCCTGACGAAATGTATGAAGCAACAGTTTTCAAGACATTGGACTTCACTATATGAAGGACAATGATTCCTGAGATGGGGAAATACTGGGTGAGCCCTAGGATTGCCCCAATATACTGCCTTGAGGGAGTCTGCAATCGCAGTGCAAGGAGAGAGGACTGAGGCAGAAGCCAGTGGTTTCCCTGAGTTAAAGAGAGAGACAGAGCTGGGAGTCAGGGGAGGACGAGGTGGCTAAATACACAGGCGGAGTACTAGGGAGGAGAGTCTCCAGACTTCTGCAGAAGATTCCCTTCAACACCCAGCTAACTGATCAGTGCATGTGTGCAAGGAAAGGCCCACTGGGAAGCAATTCTCCATGGTGATTCAACATTCCTTGTGACAGCTTTTGTCCCAGAGATAGGGCGGGTGTCTCCCTCCAGGGCAAAGGGAAAATTTGTTTCCTGACTAGGATAATAAACATCTAGTCTCCCCCTTGGGCAAAAGCTGGGCAGGTTTGCTTTCAGCCCCTTATAATACGGCAGCTTCCTAAGCTCAGGGTTCCCCAGCTGTGGCGGACTCACCATGCACTTAGCATCCATCTGGGCCACTCGGCATCTCCCCTGTGGGATCTGGCAGGCAGGGCAAGGGGAAACCATGCACACATAAAGCCCATGCTGACTGCCTGTCCATGAGTAATAAACTGTCTTTTGTCTCTGACCCAGAAGACTTGTGTTTTCTGCCAGCATGCATGAAGCTGTGACTAGCCAACTTGTTAGCTTGGATGCAGTGCAAAGATGAGAGGGAAAAATGAGCTGAACACACATAGGACCAAGAATAGTTCCTTTTCCCCCAACCAGAGGGGCCAACTTCATATTCCTGGAGCACTGGTTTTTATCTCAGTAGTGGGGAAAATTAACTGTAGACTAAAGGCTCCTCTGGTTCCTCCTAACAAAACATAAAAGCAAGACTCAAAAGGATCACATGGTTTCCAAATAATTTAACAGAATTCCAGAGCAAAGCTCCAAAAGATTTATAGGAATACAAAAAAATCCAGCCCCCAACAAGGTAGAAGTCACAATTCCTGGCATCCAATCAAAATCTACCAGGAATGCAACAAAGCAAGAAAATATTACCATAAGGAGGAGAAAAACAATCAATTAAAACTGACCTAGAAGTGACACAAAGGGTATAAATTCACAAAGATGTCAAAACAATTACAACTATATTTCATATGTTCAAGAACCTAGAGGAAAGAAAGATTGAGCATGTTAAATAGAGACATGGAAGAAATAAAGACTCAAATTGAATTTATAGAGAGAAAAAGCTAAAATGTCTGAGATTTAAAAAAAAACCGCACTGGATGGATTTAATAGAAGATTAGGCACTAAAGAAGAAAAGATTGGTGAACTTGAAGACATAGCAATAGAAACCATGCAAAATGGAACACTTCGGGGGAAAAAAAGGCTGAAAATAAATGAACAGGCAGTGAGTGTGCTGTGGGACAACTTTACACAACCTAACAGATGCGTAATTGGATCCCTGAAGGAGAGGAGTGAAAAGGAGTGAATACAGAAAAAAAAATCTGAACTCAACAATAAAAAGACAACCCAATTTAAAAAACAGGCAAAAGAGGTGAATAGACACTTTTCCAAAGAGGAAATTCAAACGGCTAAAAAGCACACGATAAGATGCTCAACATTGCTAGTTATTAGGGAACTGCAAATCAAAGCCACAATGAGATATCATTGCATACCTACTAGAATGGCCACTATAAATTAAAAAAACAGAAAACAACAAGTTTTGGAGAGGATGTGGAGAAATAGAAACACTCATTCTCTGCTAGAGGCAATGTAGAATGTGCAGCTGCTATGAAAGACAGTTTGGTGGTTCCTCAGGAAGCTAAGTATAGAAATGCCATATGATTCAACAATCCCACCACTAGGTGTATACTCAGAAGAATTGAAAGCAGGGACTTGAAAAGATATTTGCACATCAATGTTCAAAATGGCATTATTCATAATTGCCAGAAGATAGAAATAACCCAAGTACCCATCAACTGATGAATGGATAAACAAAATGTGGTATATATATTTAGTGGAATATTTTTCAGCCATAAGAAGGAATGAAGTCCTGAAAGACAAGAAAACATGGATGAAACTGGAGGACATTATATTAAGTGAAATAAGCCAGACACAAAAAGACACATGTTGTATGATCTAACATGAACTAATTATAATAAGCAAACTCACAGAGTTACAATCTAGAATATAGGTTACCAGGAGATAGAATAGGGTTTGAGAGTAGGGAGTTGATGCTTATATTGTGCAGAATTTCTAATTTGATTGTAAATATTTGAAAATGGATAGTGGTGATGGTAGCACATTATTGTGAGTGTAATTAACAGCACTGAATTATGTGTGTGAATGTGATTGAAAGGGGAAGTTTTGGGTCATGTATGCTACTAGAAGGGAGGCTAGAGAATAAAACATGGGACTGTATAACACAGTGAACCCTGTTATAGATGGTACAAATATAAGAATGTGCTTACACAAACTAGAACAAATGTACATCACAATTACAAGGTATTAATAATTATTAATAATAAAACAACAAATGCGAACTATGGACTACAGTTAACAGTAATATTATAATATTCTTTCATCAGTTGTAACAAAGGTACTATACCAATGCTAAGGGTCAATAATAGAGAGGTATAGGGCTATGAGATTTTTCTTTTTGGAGCAATGAGAATGTTCTCAAATAGACTGTGGTGATGAAAGCACAACTCTGTGATTATACTGAGAGTCACTGATTGTACCCTTTGGATGAACTGTATGGTGTGTGAATAAAACTGTCTTTTTTTAATATCTGAAAACATAATGGCTGAAAGTTTTCCACATTTGGTGAAAGGAATCATACTTTTGAGCAATGCTTTGAATATAATGAATGTGGGAAAAACTTCCACAGGAAGGGAGTTCCCAGTACATATGAAAGAGCTCACTCAGGAGAGGAAACCTCTGAGTTTAAAAAAAGAGAAAAGAAAAGAAACCATTAGCAGTAAATCTGCTCCCGCTGTATATCAGGGAACTCAGAGAGGGGGGAAGGCTCACGAAGGTAGTGAATGTGGAAAATGCTTCAGCCACAACTGTGACCTCAAAGTACATCAAAAAATATATTCAAGAGAGAAATCCCATGAATGCAATAAATGTAAAACACACACACAGACACACATATACACACACATGCACACACAAAGCCTATATGAAATCACCCCTCATTCAACATCAGAGAATGCACAAAAGAGATAAATAGTGTGAGTGGAGAAACCTGCTGAAAATCACACCTCACCCAGCATCGAGAACTCACACAGGAGGGAAGCTGTGGAATGGAATGTAACATGTGCCTGGAATCCAATCCCACTCACCATCAGAAAACTCATGCTGTGGAGCAGCCCTCCAGACACTTCCAGCGTGGGAGAAAGCCTTCTGTATATCAGTGTCACAGAGCAGCAGTACAAAGAAAGTAACCAATACAGTAAAGCCATCACCTATTTCAGTGAATCCATCTAAATATTTTGAATGTTTGAAAACTTTCTAGGAGAATTCAAACTTTACTAGCTATCAAGTAAGAAAGAAAATCTACCACTGGAGAGTATTGCCTGGCTTGACTAGTTTATCAATGGCTTGTAAGGCACAATATTGGAAGATTAGAGGCAAAGAAATCTGGGGAAAAGGCATGTAGATGAATTTATGGGAGTGGGCACAACATGTGAATATCTTTGTGTTTGTATTAGTTTTCCATTGCTGCATAACAAATTAACACAAACTCAGAAGCTTAATGCAACACAAATGTATCATCTCACCATTTCCGTAGGTCAGAAGTCTGGGCATGGCCTGGCTGGATTCTCTGCTCAGGGCTTAAGTCCATGTATCATCTGGGGCCGTGGCCCTCAGCTGGGACTCAGGGATCTCTTCCAAGCTCTCTGGTTGTCGGCAGAATTCATGTTCTTGTGGTGGTAAAACTGGAGTCCCTGCTTTCCTGCTAGTTGTCACCCAGGAACCATTCTTAGCTCCCTGGCAGGCAGTCCCCAGCCTGGACGCTGCTTTCCTACGGGCCAGCGGGACCGTGCCTTCTGACTCCCTCTTTTGTGACCAAGTGCTTTTAAAGAGCTCGTATGGTTAGGTCGGGCCCTCCTGGGTGAGCTCCCTTTCTTAAAAGCATCTGATTTGGGATCTTCATTACATCTGCAGTCTCTTCAAAACAGTACCTAGATTAGTGTTTATTGAATAATTAGAAGAAGGTGTGGCATCAACCTGATGCAATCAGCCTGATAGAACTATGGAATGGCTTAAAGGGTATTTATAATATAATAATTATTGATAAGAGATTTAGATATCAATTCAGTAACTTTAATGGTTATAGATATGTTCAGAATTTTTATTTTAGGACAATACTCTGAGAGTGTAGGATGCCTGCACCAGGATGTGACACAGGCATTAAACCCATGGCTGATATATGATGTTGCATCCTCAGCAGCTAGAGAAAGTTTGGGAGCAAAGGGATGGCAGTAGGATTGGCCTTTCTCACTGCCACTCTTGCTTGCAGAATTTGTGCTTCCCATCCCTAAAGCTTTAAACTCTTTGCATTAGAGACCGTTCCTGCAGGAATACAATGATGAGGAAATGCCCAAGCAATTCAGTCCTTCAGAAAAATAATTCTGGGAGCATTCTGCAGGATTCTCAGAGGTCCTGGCAGAATCAATTCCTTGTGGCCTAACCTAAAGCATTGACCTTAATAATAACCCTTATATTGGCTTTCCCTCGTTCTTTCCCTGCTTCATTTTCTTCACTCCTCATTCCTGCTTGTGGAGTCATCTCTTCAATAAACTACCTGCACCCAAATGATAGCTCAGACTCTGCTTTCAGGCAGGATGTCCATATAAATAAGTGTGTGTATAGTACAGATACTCTCTAACCCAGGAATTGCAGTTTTACTTAATACAAC
Source organism: Choloepus didactylus (assembly GCF_015220235.1). Taxonomy (NCBI): domain Eukaryota; kingdom Metazoa; phylum Chordata; class Mammalia; order Pilosa; family Megalonychidae; genus Choloepus; species Choloepus didactylus. The sequence continues at coordinate 50,130,628 of NC_051325.1, forward strand.
AGGATGGCATTGTCCTGCCCTTTCTTCACTGCATTTCTTTTTCAACAAGAGGGGAAGGAGGATGATTTGGATTAAAGATGATGGAGTTGAAGTTATCTTCAATCATGCACATCGAACAAAGTTTATGGAGTTGGTTATTATCTAGGGCTTTCCTTCTAATGACTGAATCGATACTGTTGCGGTAGGTGTGCTTGTCACTGAAAAGTAGGCGTAAAAACCATGGATCGTACTGAGTTTTTTTAATCCAGCGAGAGCTTCCTTCACCAAATAAAATTTAAAGAGGAGTGGAAGAGTAAAATAAAGTTTCTTTTTAATTATTTTTCAGGATGTGAGTTTTTAGTATACCAGCTACATTTACAAAATTACTTTTACAAGGATGTCCATTGCCTCATGGTTTGTAATAGAAATACAAAGGAAAGAACATAAATGCACATTAGTAGAGAATGATTCAGTAATTATGGTACATGCGCAGAATGCAATGCGAGGCCACCATTAAAAAAGAGTAAGATTATCTATGGGTTTTAATCTATAAACTATGGCTCTAATACACTTCTGTAGTTAGATGGCTAATTTTTATTCAGTGTTTATTAGTGATATTGACCTATATTTTTTCTTTCTTTTATTTTCTTGGCCTGGGTTCAGTATTATGCTTAAAAAGCCATATAAAATGAATTGGGGAGAATTCCCTTTCTTCTTTTCTTTGGCAGAGTTTTTCTAAGATTAGTTTTCTGTCCCTAGAACATACCTGTAAAACACTCCGGGCCTAATGATTTGTAATTATTGATAGAGATTTAAATATCGATTCAGAACTTTAATGGTTATAGGTATGTTCAGAATTTTTATTATTCATAAATCAGTTTGACCAGTTACATTTTTATAAGACCCTGCCCATTTCAATTAAGCTTTTAAATTAATGGGCCCACAATTGTTTAAGGTTTTATTTTGAAAGATTTTATATTCTATACTGGATCTGTAGTTACATTTCGTTTGAGGAGGAAGGGGTCTTTTCTTTTTAGATTCTTCATTTTTATAGTGAAGTGTTTGTACATTTTATTAGTCTTTTAAAAATTAAGCTTTTGGATTGGTTGTCCTTTCTAATGTTTTTGTTTTCCTATTTCATTGGTTTTTTCTTTTATGTGCATTATGTTCTTCCTCATCGTTTCTTTGAAATGATGGATGGATTTTTAACATCTTGAGTTCTACACAGCTCATTGGTTTTCTGAATTATTCTTTTTTACCATTAGAATTTAAGGTCCTAGATCTCCTTATAAGCATCTCTGTAATGACCTTCCACCAAGTCCACATTTTAGTGGATGAAACATACAGTAAAAGTGATGCTACACATATTTATTTAATTTAAAATGTGCTAAGGGTAACAAAGGAGAAGTTCATGTAATAGAGGACTAGACACCATCTGCAGGTTTGAGAGGACTTCTGGGAATAAATATTCAGCAGTGCCTGAAGAGAAGGTGCAGTAAAAGAAAGAAGGACATTTGAAGTATAGTCAACAGTAGGAGTGAAGGCCTGTCTCAGATGATGAGTGAACCATAGAGTATTTCAGAAAGGAGATAAATGAGGAGGAGAAAGATTTGCTTCCTGTTTTTCTGGGGTCTTCCTGAGTTTGGCAGTGTCACAGCCTCTCCCCCTCTGAAGGTCCCTGGTGTCTGAGAAACTGTCACACACCAGCCCCTCACCGAACATCCATGGATGCCGGGACCTGGGTGCTGATTCCCCTTCCTCCCATCAGGATTCAGCCAGGATTCCGGAATGGTCCTCGCCTCCTCAGAGCTTCAGATTGCGCCCCCTCTGCTCCCCAGATGCCCCGTGGCAGGGAGTGTGCACTCACCCTTTTTCTGAGATCGTTCTGACAGGAAGCAATTTGGAGACATGGGAGTGGTGCCTGAGATAAGAGCTTGTCAGAGGATGGAGGCCCTTCGAAGGAGGGGTTGGACGAGTGTGCTGAGGGAGAGGGGGCTGTGAGCTCAGAGGGATGGACGGTGGGTGGGTTCAGAGAAGGCTTCCGGGGGAAGTGAATCTCTAAGCTGGGGCCTGACAGACTAGAATTTAGGCAGCCAAAGATGAAGAGGATTACTCTGGTCAGAAGGAGGAGTGGCCCAGAGGCGAGAGAACGTGGTACATTTTAGTTAGACCACGGCCTGAGTTCCTGCCTGGTCTCTGAAGGGCAGGGCTGGACCGATTGTGCCTTGCTTAAAGATGGTGGCACATGTTGTATTTTCCCAAGATGGCCAAATTACAGTAACCCCATCTCACCCACTCTTCTTGCCACACCACCCCCCCATCTCCCCTTGAATCTGCATGGACCTTTGCGACTGCCTTTACCGCCTGAATACGGTGGAAGTGATGCTGTCTGACTCACAAGGCCCAGTCACAAAAGGCAATGCATCTCCACCCAGCTCCCTCTCTCAGGACGCTCGCTCAGGGAACCCAGATGCCCTGCAGAGGAAGCCCAGGCTGCATGGAGAGGCCATGGCTCGGTGTTTGGGCTAAAATCCCCTGCTGAGGCCCTAGCTGCCAGCCAACGTTGACCAACAGACACGTGAGTAAGAAAGCCTCCAAGGTGACTCCAGCCCCAGCCACCATCTGACGTCGACTTCATGCGAGACCCTGAGCAGGGGCCACCTATCTGCATCCAGTGAACCTTCAGAGCCAGGAGAGAGAATAATAAATGATTGTGGTCACTTTGTGGCACTAAGTTTTGGGTGGGTTTTTTAAATACAGCAATAGATAACTGATACAGCAGGCCAAATAGGGATCAGGGACAGGAATGCTAGGCTAGAGGGTAGTGTGGGGGGTGATACCAGACAAGAATAATGAGGAGTCCAGGCACCGGGGGAGGGGAGGGGAAGAGAGGGGAGGGGAGAAGGGGAGGGGAGGGGGAAGGCAGGGAGGGAGGCTGGGGAGGAGGAAGAAAAGCAAAAAGGCAGACTGGGAAGCAGATACTGGTTTCCACTCAGACACTGGTTTCCAGGCAAGCAGCTTCCACAGCAGCCATGAGGTGGCAGCACAGCACGGGCCAGCCTCTGTCACCACCAGAAGGAAGGAAGGTGTCCTGCGGGAAGGGGTCTCACTGTGAAGGTTCAGCACCTGTGGCTGCAAAGTGACGGCCCCGCCGGCAGCAAGTGCTGAAGAAGGCCTGTGAAGGCCTGGATCTTGGTGCTACATCAATCGATGGCGGTTGTCTCACTGCTGTTAACCTGGATCAACTCATTTATGGTGGACATCTGTGGTTTTGTTGGTCTTCCTATGCCCTTGCTTCATTCTTCTGGTAAAGAACTTTAGTTTACCTTGGGGGAAGTCCCCCACCCCCATTCAGGTCTGCCACAAGCACTTGCACAGGTTGTGCACTGCACAACTCCAGAGGATCCCACACACCCGGAGCGCTCCGAGTGGTGCCCTGGAGTTGAGCAGGGCCCAACCTTCGCGGCTCCCCGTGGCGGCCACTAAGTGGTGGCCAAATAATTTCCCAGCCCACTCCTGGCCTAGGTGCAGGAGCATGATCCAAACCAAGTACATCCAGATTTGAGTTTGAATTCTGAGCAGAACATGAAGCCGACTTATTCTGACGTGGTGTCATGAAGCAACTGCCCATTTGTTTCTGCTACATGTATCTCTGGGGCTATCCTAGTTCTGGTTCTTTCCAAATCCAATAAATTCCTTTTTGATTTAATTAACCAGAGATATTTTCTGTTGCCAGCAACCGAACAATTCCAAAAGTCACATGCCAAACCTTCCTCAAACTGGAAGCCAGAGCTCAGTGAGGGTCTTGAGTAGAAAGATTAAAGCTAATCTTTATTCACGAATCCATTAATTGTTTCATCTAATGGACTTTTTTCAGCACTTAGTATGGGCCAGTCACTGTTCCAGACTCTGGGAACACAGCAGTGAAAATAATTAGACATGGAACTCAGATCTGGTGAGGAAGACCATTATAGATAGACTGATCAATAGATAGATAGATAGATAATCGCAAATAGGTATAGAATTCCAAATTGTGAGGAGTATCGTGAAGGAAAAGAATGGCATGCAATGTGGAAGATATTTAAAAATATATAGCATTTATTTATGCTGGCTATGTGCAAACACTTTCTATACCATATAATAGTGCTCAGAACACGCCATGAGTTACGTACTACTGTAGGTTCTATCTCACAGATGCGAAAACCAAGCTTACATTAAGAATAGGGAGGCCAAAAGTCTAAGTTCGCCCAGGACCAAGGGGTTATCCAGGACGTGAGACTTTCAGTGCTAAAGTTGGGACAGTCCTAGGCAAACTGGGACAAATTGGTCACCCTAATAAATAATGTGGCTAAGGTCATACTGTTATGGAGTGATGGGGTGAGTGTTGAATCCAGATGGGTTTGACCCCAGAGCTCACACACCCAACAACTGCTCCACAGCCGTCTCGATGGTGCAGGTAGACAACGGAGAAATGGCAGTGAGAAGGAGAGGCTGGAAGGCAGGGCAGGCTGGAAGACAGGGCAGGCTGGAAGGTGGTGGCAGTGGTCCAGGCCAGGGATGCACTGATTGGATGGGAAGGGTAAGGGGAGGACTCCAGGGCTTAGGCTTATGGGTGGAATGGAAGTAGTCTGTGGGGAGGAGAAAGAATTCATCTGGATTTGAGGGGCCATCTAGCCCAAAACGCAGGTGGGCAGTTGGAGAATATTATAGTCAGAGGATTTTCACAGTTTAGCTTGTCAGAACCCATTGCCATATTAGAGATTAATGCCTTGGAATCAGCCAGGGTTCCTGGTTGCAAGCAACAGACACTGGCTCGGGCTAACATACGTCTTTTTAATAAGCATATTGGGAGGCTCATAGAGCCAAGTTAGAAGTCAGGTGGGACTCACAGTAGGCCAGGTGGCAGGAATCAACCACAGGACCATGTGGTGAGGATGCCATTGCCACCACTGTCCCGGACACTGGATGGCCCAACTGCCATCACTGCCTCTACAGCCACTGAATGATGGATACCACCGTTAGTCTTGCTTGCACAAATAAAATACTCTCCCTGTGCATTTGTATCAGGTGCTGAAGATCAAGTCCTGGGTAGAAGCATCTGATTGGCTGAGCCCAGGTAACAGGGCCCATGTCCCAGGTGCCAGGGGTCAGGAACAGTGAATACCTGGCCTTTCAAGTTTCCTTGGTGGGAGAAAGTGCCCTTCCTTCTAGCAAGTATTACACAGTAAAGAACTTCCCATACACAGAAAGTAGGTTCAGAAGGCAGGTAGCCAAAATGAATGAATGAAGGAAGGAAGGAAGGAAGGATAAAAATGTCTAGTGCAACTTCTGAAGCTCTCAAATACACCAATATCATTTTACAGATGATGCTCAGAGGTAAAATCCTGTGGTGCAATGGGCAGAGTTGTCCACAAGTGCCCCCAAAAGTTTTCAAGGGTTGCCTGGACACTGATCCAACTGGGTGACAGGTGGGAGTGCTCCCCCCTGAGCTTCCTATGAGACCAGGGCTCCTTCCCTCAGCAGGAGAGGCTGTACCATCCCACGGGCCTCCAATTCTCCAGGGCCTGGGCAGCTGAAGCTCCTAGACAATTCCCACAGGCCTCCCAAATCCATTCTTCCTGGTGCCCAGTTTGTTGTATCCCTTTGCTGATAAGGTTGCTCTCACACTCGCCACGTAAGAAGGGAGAGCAAAAAGGGACGGACCTCTCCAAGGAATGCGAACTACACTGCAAGTCCAGGAAGCCACCCAGGTCCCTCCCCTCTCTATAGGATAATGAGAGGGTGGGGGCCTGTGCATTGCCTCTCTTTCTGACCCTCAACTTGAAGTTTACTTTTTACAGGATAACCGTTTCTTGAGATGTCTCAGTTTGAGCCTTATTCAACAACAGGTGGAAACCCCAGAAAGGACTCACCTTGCCCAGCAGTGCTTTGCCAAGGTCATACAGCAATCTGGGCTGCCCAGAAAACCTCCTCCCTGCCCCACCCTCATTCCCTTTTCTGTCTCGTCTTCCCACCTGTCAATGCTTCCTTCTTCGTCCTGGATCCCTTGTTGCCCTAAATAGCTCTTTTTAGGGGAAAAGCTTTCAAGAACTTCATCATCCACACTGAAGTTTCAGGGACTCAGTTAACTCCTCCTCCCAAGGAAATCTGTGTATCTGGGGATGGCACTGATAGTGAATGTTAGGCACCTGTGAAGAATAAACATAAGCAGATTTTTGGAGGGTTGGTATTGTCCCAGTTTCCTTCAAATTAAAACATGGAGGCTCTGCCTGTGAGTGAGGTTGGTTCTAGTGGCCTTTTGCCATCCTCCTTCCCTGCACTATCATGTTGGGTGGTTCTAGAAGCCTGGACTCAGGACACAGGGACAGAGGGCTCAGGCCCAGTTTGGACAAGGCAGGTGCCTCCAGGCCCCACCTTGGGGCCAGGCTGAAAGCAAATGGCTTTTCTCCACCTGCACTCCCTGAGGAGCTGCAGAACTGGTAGAATTGATGGGTAAAGGGGAATAGGGTTGGTAATGGGGCAACAGCCCTAACACCATTTGTCCTCATCTTGGCTGGAGTTACAGCCAGGTTTGTGTGGACCCGAACTGCTGATCAATCCTGGCCTCCTCTGGGGGCTGGGGCCCGTTAGCTGGAGATGAAGCCATCAAGGAGAGTAGATCTAGGGTCGGGGGGAGGCACAGGCTGTGATGGGAGCTGTCTGGACTTGGCGAGGTGGAGTTGAGAGCTGGCTCTCTGTGCTCCATTCCCCAGATGAAGGGAAAGAAACAGGGCTATTGCTTTTCAGCATTCAGAAGAGTGCCTGGCATATATTAGGTACTCAATAAATGCTGAATGAATCTGTGAGACATCCTTTTGTTCAGAGTAATTTTTGCTCTTCTGAATAATTTTCAACCCTCCCTACCCTACCCTCCAGTCCATAAGGGAGGGTCTGATGACCTCATTTAGTTGAAGGTGCTGGGGTCTTACCATCAGGCCCCTGCAGTGGGATGAGGCTCCTACAGCAGGGATGGCTGTGCACTAATGGTGGAATTTCAGGACTGGGGTGGGAGCCTCTCGGGTCACCTAAACCAGAACACTGAGATGCTAGAACTTGTGTAGAGACTGGCCAGCTGTGAATGAGGGCGGCTAGAGGGAAGGGGTTACTAACATCAGAGGTGGCTGTGGCTGAGCTTTGGCAGCTCTGAAGCCCAGGCCTTCCCTGAATTCTATCATGTGTCCTCAAGTTACTCTGAGCCTTGGTTCCTTCGTCTGTAAAATGAGTATGAAAATAGTACCGACGTCTTCAAGCTGTCTTCAGGAAGACTTGAGATGATGGTTGTGAAGGAGTTAGCACAGTACTGGACACACAGAGGACAATCAGTGTTAGACATCATCATCCACTAGTATTACTATTTGTATATAAACATGAGACTTTTCAAGATATCTAACTGGTTCACCACACTCCGGTAAATCAGTCAGAGCAAGGCATTTTATCCCCATTTTTCACACAATTTGACCTCTCTCCAGCTCTCTCTCCAGCCACAACCCTGCGTGCCCCAACGTTCCCAGCCACACAGCTCACACATCCTCCTCCTTCCCTTCTGAAGGCCTTGCCCATGACTGCCTGTTATACCTTACCCCTTCCTCCTCTTCACCTTCCAACTCTTCAGATCTGGATCTCACTTCCCCAGCAACCCTAGATTCAATAAACCCTCCTGGAAGTGGTATATGCTGGCAAGTGTTTCAAGAGCAGCATGGCTTCTAGATTCAGGAATGAAAATGCCACAAGGGGGCATCTTTCAAGGGGAAACAGGGACATCCCTAATACTGGAAAGGACAGTGAGGACACCCTTCTCTGCCCCTACCCCTGGATTCCTCAGTGGCCCCTTCAGAGACCAAACCTCGGGAGCAAAAGTTCACCTACTAGAGCTTCAATTGTTCAAATGGCCCAGGTGCTGGTTCTGCCTGGAGGAATGTGGGAGAGGAGTTAGCAAATAATTGCTTCTCAAAATCCATGAGTGTAGTTCCTATGAATGACCCCCTAAAGAGGCCAGGCCCCAACTAAGCCAATAAACTTCAGTGCTATAATATTTCTCAGAAATCATGGAAATCTCAAGAATTTCCTAGTCAGTATTGAACTCCTAATCCTACCAAATTCAGATTCAATTCCATTCTATTTAAGCCTCACTTGGGTGACAAATACTGGAGAGGAGTGTATGGGCTCAGGAGCCAGATTGCCTGGGTTCAAATCCCTGCCTTGACACCAGCTCTGTAACCTCCAGCAGCCTTTTTGTGACTCAGCTTCCTTATCTGTCAAACCAGGATGATAACAGGACATATTTCATAAGACTTTTATTCAAAAAATAAAATTTTTTAACTTGTATAAAATGCTTAGACCAGTGCCTGGCACATAGCAAATGCACATAGCAAATAAATGTTCTCATTTATTATTATTATTATTCTCCACCTTGCACTCCTCAATGTTCTGCTTTCATTTAATTCCCTTCTCTGTTGCAATTGTACATTGCATTCTGCAAGGCATCACATAATAATCAGTCCATGGACCCCTGCCCCTTAATATCAAAAGATATTAATGGTCTAATAGTAATATTAATAATAGGTAGCATATATTACACACCTACTATATGGCAGATTCATATGATTTTCACTACCCTCCATTTAGGAAGGTGACACTATAATTATTCTCCTTTTACAGAGGAGGAAATCAAGGCTCAGAGAGTTGAAATGACTTACCCAAGGCCACACAGCAAGACAATAGGAAAGCTGAGGGTAGAACCCGGGTCTGGTAAACTCTTTCACCACCAGAGGTCTCTCCGCCAAATCACAGGCAGGAATTGATCCCAGGGCTCCCAGGTGGAGCCCGAGAGTGGTAAATAGGCTGTGAGGAGGGAAGGAGGAGCCCAGTGTGAGCTCCATGGGCCAACCGCCGGAAATAACATTTCAAACCTGCTCACCACGAGTCCCGAGCCTTGAGCTAAGGTGCCAGCAACCAGCCAAACACAGGGGATGTTTGAGACAGCTGGAAGGAGCCTCCCCTTCAGTGCGCCCGCCCAGGGAGGCAGGGAGACAGCGACTGATGGCCCTCGCCTGGCTCAGTGAATGAATCGGCCTGGGTGGGGTCCTCCCCTCACCCTGGCAAACTGGGGGTGTGGTGGGAGGCTGAGGCTGAGGACTAGTTTCCCCACCTGGGTTCCTGCCCCAGTTTCCTCCCTGCGTCAACTTCATCCACGTCCCTTGTCCCCTTTGAGCCAGTTTCCTTGTTCATAAAAGAGGAACTAACTCTCCCCAAAGGGTCAGTAACAGGAAAAATCACAGAAGCAGTTCTCAGTAGATGCTGGATCTCTTCCCACCGCACCCCAACCCATCTGGCTCTTTAGCTCTCAGGCTCTCTGGGTCCACTCAGGCAGCTGTTGAGACAAGTGGAGTAGGACTGAGTCAGGAAAGTCACTTCAGCTCTCTTAGCCTTCTCTAAGAAGGACAATAACAGCTAGCCGTTGTGGGAGTTTAATAACAATAACCAGCATTTACTGAGCGTTTGGTTTGTGACATGCAGTGAACTAAAGAGTTTACATGATTTATCTCACTTTTCTAGACACTCCAATGTGAGGAGCACTGCCATTACTCCCACATATGAGAAGAGGAAACGGAGACTTAGAAAGGCGAAGCGCTGTCTCCCAAAACACAAGCTTAGTTAAGTGGCAAGGAGAGGTTTGAAGTTGTTGCTTGACTCCGGAGCTCAAGCTCCCACCCACCATTCTGCTTGCTCGGTACAAGAGTCCGGGAGAGGACGGAGATCCCTACCTGCTTCCCGGAGTTGAGGGAGCCCTTCCTCCTCCTAAAAGAGAAGCGCACTTGGCCTGCGGGGCCGCCCTGGTGCGCAGAGCCGTCGCTCCCGGGGCTGCCGGGGGCCGCGGCCGGACGAAGAGGACGCGCGCTATGGGCGCGTAGAGCGCGGTGGCCAGGACTAGGCGCAGAGCCTAGAAGAGCTCGAAGTCCAGAAAGTAGAATCGCAGGTAGAGAGAGCGCGCCACGCGGTAGCCGTGCTGCACTTGCATGCCGTGGGTGTCCGCATTTCGCGCGAGTCCGCCAGGAAAAGCCAGAGCACGAAGTAGGCTCGGGTGCTCGGCCACATGAGCGCCGCCTTGCGCTTGGCCCCATGGCGCACAGCACCCGGGCGCGCAGCGGAGGGCAGAGGGCGAGGTAGCGCTCCAAGGCGAAGGCTGTGCAGGAGCGGGTGGACTATTTGATGCCCACCGACTGCAGGTAGGTGATGCCTAGGCAGCCCGCGTGGCCGAAGACCCAAACCCAGGTGGATGCCGCGTCGACCACAGCGGGCATTCCGGCCAGAAGGAGCACCCGGTAACAACTGGTGGCTCCAGGCCAGCACCAGAACCACGTGGCGTTGACCGTCACGCGCATAGCGCACACGAGAAGCATCAGTGCCAGGCTCACTGCCTGAACAGCCAGTGGAGGCCGGGACGTGGCGGTTGTGCGCTCTGAGGGCCCAGTGGTGTTCCCCATGTGCCCCTGCTGGCGATGCCCCCTCTAGGAAGCGGCGAATTGGACTCTGGGAATGCTCTGCGTGCGGAGAACTGCAGCTGTCTCCGGCTGCACTGACCTGGTTTCTCCAGCTTGGTGCAGTGTCTGAGACGCTGGGGACTCGAAGCAGGAGCTGGAGCAAGTAGGCACTTGCTGCTCAGTTTCCAAGAAGCCCCTTTTTGGCCGGAATTGCCGCATTGTCTCCTAGGGTGGCGCTTTACTGCCGGGGAGCGTTCTGGACTGTGGGGTTGCGCGCTGGGCAGTGAGTGAAATGGGTGCCTTAATGCCTCTCGCGATCTTACCTCTGCTGTCCAGGTTCGCGGGATTCCGGGGAGCTGGGAAGTGGGGTGGCCGAGCAAGGAGACTGGCGCGTGGTGTAGGACGTCGGGTAGCCTTTCTCGTCGCTCTACTTTCCGCGGCCACCTTTTCGGGCCAGCTCTTCTGCAGGAGTTGGCGTGTCCCCTCCCCGCCCTCAACTCCCCCCCCCCCCAACCACCACCACCACCACCACCGATACCGCTTGGTTGATCATCGTCGTCGCGGCCCAGCCCAGGGCGGGTTCTTCCCCCACCCTCTCCTGGCACCGCCCTCAGACTCCTGGGGAAGAGATGCTTAAGGGCGCAGCGGTAGCTGGCGCCCCGCCCGCTCACCTCTTTCGCTCGGTTCCTGTTCTCTCCTCTACAGGGGCAGCTCCACCCGGCATCCAGCGAGGAGCTTCCCGATCAATCCCGGAATCCTATCGTGTTCACACTGGCTGAAACCTCAGCCCCATCGCTGACAAATGGGGAACCGAGATCCAGAGCTGCCGGGAAGGGATTTACCCACCTGGACTTGGGTCCGTCTTGTCTTCTCCTACCTTCTCCTGTCCTTTTCACCTTTTCACTTTCTCCTGGCTGCCTTCCCTAGTCTTCTTTCCTTCCTTCCTGGAGACGACTTGTAAATTACTGAAGCCTGTGCCCCACCTCCCCACAGGACCCACCCCCATCCCCATCCCTGAGACTGTGCCCTTCGGAAGGCACGAGTCAGTTAGGGATCTTTAGCTCCGTGCCTCACACAGAAAAGGTGCTTAATGACAGCTGAATGAATGATGGAATGGACTTAAGCAATATGTGGTTTCTTCACTACACAAAACTTCCTGAAGCCCAGGCAATACTATGTCATAAGGGCATGAAGGCTGCTTTCCAGGGAGCCTAGTTCTGTGCCTGCACATAGCAGATGCTGATGAATTGTTTGCTGCTGACGATCCTGCAGTTATATTTTCTAAAAAATCAGTTCTCTAAAAATCTGTGAAATGGGAATAATAATAAAATAATTCACTTCAGAGGGTCCTTGGGAAGCTTACATGGGATAACATGGGTAAAATCCATGTAAAGTATTTAGCACTGTGCCTGATATGTGGCAAGAGGTGACTACATTAGAGATTACAGTTATAATATATACCCCCCTCCCTACGTGCCTTTATGTCCCAGCACAGTTTGGAGTCTCAAACTCTAAGTCTACAGATGCAGGAAATGGACAGGGAATGAATGAGACTGAAGTTGGCACGGGAGTATTTTGGGGACTCGACAATAACAATAACAATAGCAAAATGCTCTGCTCTGGGCCAAGCACCATGCTTCACACTGGTTTACCCTGATTCCAACAACCCACAGTATTACTAATATTCCCATTTTATAGATAAGAAAACTGAGATCAAGGGTGCCAAGTGCATTAATAGGGGAAAGGATAGTCTCTTCAACAAATAGTGCTGGGAAGACTAGATATCCATTTACAAAGGAATGAACCTGAACCCCTACCTTGCACATATACAAAAATATTCTCAAAAGGGATCAAGGACCTAAACATAAGAGCTAAAACCATAAAATTCCTAGATGAAAACATAGGGGGGAGCCTTCATAACTTTGGATTTGTTCTTGATTTCTTAGATATGACATCAAAAGCACTAGCAACAGAAGGAAAAAAATAGATAAAATGGACTTGGTCAAAATTAAAAACTTTTGTATGTCAAAGAACACGATCAAGAATGTGAAAAGAAAACCTACAGAATGAGAGAAAATAATTGCTAACGATGTATCTGGTAAGAGCTTAATATCCAGAATATATAAAAAACTACTACAACTCAACAACAAAAAAGACAACCCAATTAAAAATGGGTGAAAGATATAAATAGACATTTCTTCAAAGAAAATATACAGATGGCCAAAAAGCACATTAAAAGATGCTCAATATCATAGGTCATCAAGGAAATGCAAATCTAAACCACAATGAACTACCACTTCACACACACTAGAATGGCTAATGAGTGTTGGTGAGGATACAGAGAAATTGGAACCCTTAGACATTGTTGGTAGGAACGTAAAATGGAAATCAGTTTGGTGGTTCCTCAGAAAGTTGAAAATAGAATTACCATATGACCTGGCAATCCCACTTCTTGGTATATAACCAGTTGAGAGCTTTATTATAGCAGCATTATTCACCTTAGCCAAAAGGTAGAAGCAGCAGATGAATGGATAAACAAAATGTGGTACATATGTACAATGAGATATTCACCCATAAAAAGAAATGAAGTGCTAATACATGCTACAGTATGGATGAACCTTGAAGATATAATGTTGAATGAAATAAGCCAGACACAAAAAAGACTCCTCTGTGCAGGACAGTGATGCATGCTGTGATAAAGAGCTCATGTCCCAGGAGCCCTGGGATGTAGGTGTTGGGAGCCCCAGTTTACATCTGGGAAAGCTGAGACCCAGAGCAGCTGAGGATCTTGCTGAGATCATGGAGCCAACAAGTGGTGGTGTGGGGACTGGAATCCAGCACTTGAACTGTTTTCCAGAGTCATCTTGGCGTTTCAGGAGGGGAGTGAGGTAGGACATCAGGGAACCTGGCCTTCTCCCCACCCTTCCCACTAGGCTGTCGTCTCCACTATAGTCCTGTGGCAGCCAGCAGAGGGCGCCTGATCCAGCCAAGTTCCCAAATCCTCTGAAAACTCTCTCCAACTGGGAGAACCCAGCGCTGTCTCTTCTGCCTCAGTTAAGGGACATTATCCCCACTTCCCCATCTCACTTGTTTGGGATCTGGAAATCTTCCATGTGTAGGAGAAAGGAGAAAGTTCAACATTACCACTCATGACTGGGCAAGTCCCATAGTCCTCTCTGAACCTCAGGTTTCTCATCTGTAAAATGGGCACGGTAATGACCCCTTTGCCTGCCTCAGAGGGCAGTTGTTGTGTTGAAGGAGGGAGCAGATGCCACCATGCCGTTTCCAGCCCTTGCATTTTTCTGTCTCCAGGGCAGAGAGTGAGAGGATCCTGAGGCTAAGTGTGGGATTGTCATGGAGCTGAGATTAGCCTTCACTTTCATCGGTCCCCTTGGGCCTGGCACCAAACAGGTAGCCTAGTGAGGGTTTTCTGAAAGGGGCTAGGACCTCAGACAAGTCACCTAACAACCTCTAAGTCCTCTTTTCTATCCTTCAAAAACATCAAATTTGTCCCCACCTCGATGCATTTGCAGTTTTCTCTGCTTTGAACACTCTTTCCCTGGCTTTTATGCAAAATTGGCTCATCCTTCAGGTCTCAATTCAAATATCATCCCCTCAGAGAGGGCTTCCCTGGCCACCCCTCTAAGATTGCCCTCTGCCCCCTGCACAGCACTTACCTCTTCCACCAAGAATGAAAGTTCTGTAAGGAGCTGTTTACCAGAGCCTAGCACAGGGCTTGGCATCTAGTAGGTGCTCAAGAAATACTTTTCAAATAAATGAATGAAATATTAGTGAAAACTAAATGTGTGTAAAGACTGTGCTAGATGCTTCTTCCAGGCTTGTCTCACATGGACATAGAAATTTTCTGTTAATCCCACCACAGGGAAAAGGAAAATGAAGTTCATAGAGACCTAGTGATTTGTTCAATGTCATGCAGCTTCTAAGTGGTGGAACATGAGCTTGAACAAAGACCTTTCCAATTCCCAATCATATGCTCTTTCCATCATAGGATCTCAAACATCTTGTAAAAGAGGCCATCGGAGCCCTGTCTATGTCCCCTTGACACTTTGAGTTCCCACACAGGTCTCTGGTGTCCTACCGTAAGCATCTGTGACCCCCGTACCTGAAGGCCAAGCACTTTTGTTAACATGTAATCCTCACTCCAGTGCTATGAGGCAAGGACTGTTATCATCCCCATTTGACAGACGAGGAAACTGAAACACTTACGTGTCAGCTGAGAGTCCAGAGCCCAGGCTTGTAACCACCAGGCTCTCCTGCCCTCCTGAACTGGAAGTAAAGAATCCCAGGCTCTTCCCAAGACCAGCCACTGGCCTGTGTGACCGAGAGCTATCTCTTCTCTTTTCTGTGCCTCAGTTTCTTCCTCTTTGGGGTTTATTGGCCCCTTCCTAGTCTATGGTTCTGAGACTCTCTAGCCATGAAACAGTGCAATTTCACGTTGTATTTGTTTCCTCTGGCTGCGGTAATGGAGAATGTGGAGGGCATCCTCTCTGTCTAGTTCCCATGGTATCTCTAGCGCCCAGAGCAGTGGCTGGCACAAAGAAGGCTCTCAGTAGAAAGTAGCAAGTGAAC
Source organism: Choloepus didactylus (assembly GCF_015220235.1). Taxonomy (NCBI): domain Eukaryota; kingdom Metazoa; phylum Chordata; class Mammalia; order Pilosa; family Megalonychidae; genus Choloepus; species Choloepus didactylus. The sequence continues at coordinate 50,145,717 of NC_051325.1, forward strand.
AGAGAGCTGGAGGTAGACTCATGTTCCCTTTGGTTTCAGTTCCTCGAAGCCCAGTTGTGAGGGTCGCAGAAGGGAATTGTCGGGCACTGAAAGCGGCCTGCTCTGAGTCAAGTTTGTGGCCCTGAGGGGAGGATGCAAACCAGGAACCAATATAGTCCCCGTCAAGTGTTTCCACTGAAGCAGCCGGTATGCTTGAGAGAGTCATGTCAGTGCCGTGGCCCCCGAGTCAGATCCCATGACCATGTGCTTGGTGGACAGAATTACAGCCCCCAAAGATGTCCACGTCCTAATCCCCTGAACCTGGGCATATGCAACCTTGCACGGCAAAAGGAACCTTGCAGATGGGCTTCAGTTAAGGACCTTGAGATGGGGAGGCAAGTATGGATTATCTGGTGTGCCCAATGTCATCACAAGGTCCTTATAAGACGGAGGCGGCAAAGGCAGAGTGGGAGGAAGGACATATGAGGACAGAAGCAGATTGGAGTGAAGCCATTGCAAGGAAGGGGCCACAAGCCGAGGAATGTGGGCCGCCTCGAGGAGCTGGAGCAGGCAAGGGAAGGATTCTCCTTGCACATAAAGTTTATATTCTTGTGGGGTGACATGAAACACGCTGGCCAATGAGCAACCAAAGAGACAACTCAATATATAAACACTTATGTACAATAACAAATATTGATAAGGGTATTATAGAGATAACCAACAGGCCAATTCGATAGAGCAGGGGTCAGTAAACTTCTTCTGTAAAGGGCTAAATAGTAAATATTTAATTTTGGGGGACCATTCAGCCTCTGTCTCAGCTACTCAAATCTGCCATTGTAGCAAAAGCAGCCATAGACAATCTTCAACAAATGGGTGCAGCAGTGTGACAATAAAACTCTGGTCACAAAAACAGGTGCCGGGCTGCAACCCCTGTGATAGGGTGAAACTGGGTGGGATGGGGGACAAGATTAGGTAGAGTGCTCAGGGGAGGCTTCTCTGAGGAGGTGACATTTGAGCTGATACCTGAATGATGCAAAAAAGCCAGCCAGAGGGCAGCCTCCTGGAGAAGAGAGCAGGTTCGAGAAGAGCAGAGAATGATCTAGAACAGAATATCCAGCCCACAGAGTAAGGAGTTTGGATTCTATTCTATGTTTGATGGGGACAGAGTTGCCAGATAAAACATTGGGTGCTTAGTTAAATTTGAATTTCTGATAAACAATGAATAATTGCTTTGCATAAGTATGTCCCAAGCATATTTTGGACAAATTATGGTTTATCTGAAATTCAAATCTAACCAGGAGTCCTGTATTTTCATTTGCTAAACCTGGTGACCCTAATGGGGAGCCCCTGAAGGAAACTGAAGCAAAGGAATAAAATGATCTAATTCAGGATTTAATAAATACATTTATTTATAAAATTGAGAAACTGTTAGCTTGCTATAAATAAGTTCTAGGAGGATTCCGAGGCATATAAATAAGTTCCGGGAGCATTTGGACAATTCACGATGCCCAGTCTCCACCTAATAGCTAAAGCCGCTGTGGCGGACGGGAGCCGTGACCGCCCTCCAGGGGCCAGAGGAGCTCTTCCTTGAGTCCGCCTTTGCAGAGTCCCTAACTATCCACCAGGCTGTGATGCCCGACACTTCATTCCATCCTCACCACGCCCCTGTGCGGAAGGTAGGCCGCATCAGCTGTTTCCGCAGCCATTATGCTGACGTAGAAACAGAGGCTCAGAGAGGTGGAGTGACCTACCCAAGGTCACCCAGGAAGGCAGTGGAGGGGCCAGGGTGACAACTCAGGTCTGAGCGACTGCAGAGCTCGCTCCTCTCTGCCCCACTGCCCTGTGTTCGTCGGTGTCCAGCATGCGGTAATCCCATCTGCCCGCGTGGGGGGCTTGCTGGCACGCCCGGGCATCCCGAGCAGGAAGGCTCCCCAAGGCGCAGCTGCTGGGCGTGGGACCTGGCGTACCTGTGCTGGAGCCGGGCGTGCAGGTGGCGGGCCCTCCTTGCCTCCTGGGCCGTGAAGAAGGAAGCAGCGATGGCGTGCCTCAGGCGGCGGGCGTAGGTCTCCAGGAGGACCGTGGAGCAGGCCAGGAGCTGCAGGGCGGCCGCAGCCAGGGGCCCGGCCGCGCGGGGGTGCTGGGCAGGCAGCAGCGGGCAGCCGGGGGCGGTGAGGCGGAGCTCCCACTGGGAGGAGCTGTGGGCAGAGAGGAGGGGGCTCTCTGCAGGCTGCTGGCCGAAGAGGAAGGGGAGGAAGGCCAGGACAGTGTACGCCACCTTCAAGAGGGAGAAGGCTGTCACGAAGGAGTGTCTGGCAAGAGGACAATCACTCCAACTACCGCCTCCTGCCGCCACTCATGGACGCCTGCAGGGTGGGAGGGTCCAACTTCCCTTGCCCTCATCTGCGAAATGGGCCCAGAAATAAGCTCCGCCTCCTGGAGTTTGGGGGAGGATGGAATGAGATTGGAAGTCTGAAAGCACCTTACAAATGCTATGATTTTTATAATTACTATCTTTAAGCAGAATATTTTCGCAAAAAAATTTTAAGGCTTATGGGCATTTACTCCTGGCCAAGCCTGCTGTGAATACTTTTGATATACTTGTTTGTCAAATAAGCACAGTTCTATGAGGTCAGGCCCAGCATGATTCTCAACTAAAGGATGGAGAGCCCAAGGTCATCGGGAGCAGGGAGGGTCAGGAGCCAGTCCCAATATCCTGCTCATGAGCACCATGCTCTGCAATGTTCACGGGGTATGTCGGGGCAGGGAGGAAGGTGTCTGGAGGGGCAGGGAGGTCAGAGGTTAACCATTTGGACACTGGCGTCTGACTGCTTGGGTTGGCCCTGGTGCCAGCACAGTACCCGGGGCTCACAGTATTTTTAGAGGCCCATGAAAATGTTTTAATTTCTTTTTAAAATCAGAAGTAAAAAAATGAGCTGGTAAGTGGAAGAATGTTTTAATAGATAATATTAATATATTTTGTCTTTATACCAGTGCAGTCATAATACATACATTTTTATTTTATTTTTATGGAGGAAAGAGGCCCACAAAGGCAAAGGGGTCCAGGGCCCACAAAAATCACACTGGGGCCCTGGTTCTGCCACTAATGAGTTGGATGAATTTGGGCAAGTTCCCTAACTTCTCTGAACCTCGGTATCTTCAACTGTAAACTAGTGATGCTGATAATGAAGAAATAATGATGACATGTCATAACTATCAAAAATTTTTGAGTGCTGCCTCTGCATCCGTCTTACTTTGGCTAAGCCACTTGCCTCAGTACTGACCTTTAGCTTAGTTAAAAAACAGCTTCCCACCCCCAGACTCCCTAGAACTCAGACTCATACCCGAGGCCTCCACCCACGCCACCCATACACCTTACCCAGAACCCACAGCTGGCCCCAAATGATGAGCTAACCAGCACCACCACCCTCGGACCCCGTCCCTTTCTCTTTTCACCCATGTTCACCCTAAACTAACCAATCTTTGCCTCCCTCGGGAAATCTAACTTCCACTCCTGGACCACAATAAAGCACAGGCGCACGGGTCCCTCAGGCTCTGCCTGTGTGCTCCCCACCCACTGGTGGAGCCACCCAAGCCAACTGCACTCCCCATCAAGGCCTCATGGCACCTGTCACTCCCTGGGACCTGTGAGTAGCAAACAGTCTTTTCTCATGCACTATGGCCTCAGTTTCCCATTGTGTTGCACCTGAACCTCCACCCAGACCCAAATATAAAATCCAACTTAACTAATTCGAAACAACACGTGATTGTTCTCAGTCATGACAGTTGACATTGCTGTGTCAGTGTAAACTGGGTCACACTCATTTCAGTCAAGTTATATGCATTGTTAGTATAGCCGTTCAAAATGTCTTCAAAAATATCCTATGACCCAGCACACAAGTGAATGGTTACTGCATTCACCAAAAGGCAAGGAAAGGGCAGCAGGGCCTGAATGCGCTATTAGTGAAGGATGACCCTTATTCCATATTTTCTTGCCAAGAAACAACCTATGAAAGGAGGACACGCACAAGTTCAGAGAGCTGGGTCATGTAGTGCCACTAACACATGTGAGAGAGGACAGCCTGTCCCTTACCTCATAGTTCAACTGAAGGCAGGAGAAACTTTCAAGACCCTCAGAAGAGATGAAAGAATGTCAAAGCCATGAGGGGCTGGTATGGTCAATGCACGCTTTCTGAGAGGATAAGAAAGTGCCAGCCTGAAAACCTCCAAGGTGGGTGTCAGAGGCTTGGAAGAAAACGCTGGAGACGATAGTGGAGCATCATCAACACTTTTGAAGACTCGGAGAATGATAGTGTGTGAAAAAGGCAGAGACACTGATGAGTTGTCAAAAGGTCATTCGGAAGAGTCAGGCTTGAATGTGAGGAGGTTTTAGGAAAACCTTCAGCAGATGATTTCACTATTTTTCTTTCTATGTATACATGAGAAATATATGGTAAAACAAATACAAATCTATGTTAAATAAGGCTAAGTGAACTACTCTATACTACTAAAATTAAAGTGATAAGAAAGCAATGCATCATGGTTTAATCAGCAGCATTTTCATTCCTCAAGATACTTAAAATAATGGTGTGACTTGCAATTGATAGTGTCTTACATTTGGAGAAAGAAATAGAGTTCATCAGGGGACCCACTTGGAACACCGCAATTTACAGCACCTTCCAAGCATAGATTTTATTGTAATTAAGAAAAACTTCACAAAACAGTAAGTCTTTATCAATTTTCCAGGCAGTTCTATTTCATAAGAAATAAAGCTGGCCATAACCCCAAATTGATTTTGTGCAATTTGAACACTTTCCTAGCATATTATAAGTACTCAATAAACATTAGCTGTTAATATCATTGGCTCAAAGTCTAACACTTTGGTATGTTTCATGCTACAGAAGTTTGTGTGAGATTTCACTATCAAAAATGGAAAGATTAATGGCAAAAGATTGAAAACCACAAATCTTGATCAGAGCTCAAACACAAAACAAATGTTTTCTGTAAAGGTCCAGAGAGAAAATACTTTAGGCTTTACATGGAGGCAACTACTCAACTTCACCTTTTAGAGCCAAAACAGCCACAGAAGAGAAGAGAAGGGACATAAAGGAATGGACTGTGGTGGTGTTCTAATAAAACTTTATTTACATAAACAGGGAGCCACCAGTGTTTGGCCCACTGGATGTAGTTTGCAACCCCTGATCTTGACCGTTCCTAAGGTCTCTTCCAGTCTGGTATGTACAGATTTGAATGTTTAATAATAGCCACCACTTATTAAACATCTCCTACATGTCATGAAGCTTACTTCGTACTTTTAGGCACATTATTATCCCACTTAAGACTCACATTGCCATGTATGGTCCAATCCATACAAATGAGGACAACAAGGCTAGGGCACTTGTAAAAAGAGTGACCTTGGGAGGCAAGTTATTTTAACTTCTCTGGGTTTCAGTATCTTCACCTGCAATATGGCAAAGCCCAGTTGACAAGGCCCCTTTGGGAACTGAGTGAGTCCACTGATGGATGCCCCAGGCTCAGCTCATCTCTGGATGGGTATGACTTGAAGGCAAGTAAAATTCAATTGCAAATCAAGAGTTTAGCAAACTCCACCCCTTCTCTCCACCCCCAGCACCATTGCAGCGCTCCCCGCCCCAGCCCCATGTTCCCGTCACCAGACTTACATCGTACTTGACAGTGAGCGTGACAGGCACAGTGGGCAGCTTCTGAGCCCAGTCCACAGCCGCCTGTGCCAGGAGGAAGGCCATGTGGTCTGTGGCCACTGTCACAGCCGTGGCCACCAGGAGTGGGGTGAGCAGCCCCAGCCTCAGCAGACAATGCAGCAGCTCCTCCCGTGACAGCCTCGGCTGGGTTGCCCAGAGCAGCCAGGCCGGTGGGGAGGCCACCAGGTGCGTGGCCCGGGCCTCTGCCAGCTGCCGAGCGAGCTGCTGTGTGGCGTAGATATTGTCAAAGTGCAGGTTAGTCAGGTAGTGATGGAGGTACCAGGCCGACTCCACCAGGAGACCCAGCACAAAGACCCCGGCGACCATCCGCTGGGTGCCCAGGGCCACTGCCCGGGACAGGGACTCCATGTCGGAGAAATCCTCCAAGACTTTCTGAGTAGCCCTGAGCATGTGAAGCCGGATGGCAGAGCCATTGCCCTGAACCTCGAACGTCAGGCCTCGGCCGCCTACTCGGTCTGCTGGACCCAGGGCCCTGGATGCCGCGTGCAGCCGGTGGGTGGTGTTGAGCAGACTCTCCAGGGAGCCCTCAGTGACACACCTCAGCACACGCCCAGCTGCTCCCACGTTGACCAAGACGTTGGGCACCACAGTGACAGCCAGGGTGGCAGCACTGCAGGACAGGAGCAGCCGGCGGCCCTGCTCCGTGCCCAGGGTGGGCACGCTGAGCGCAAACAGGCAGCGGGCTGGGGGCACCAGGCCCAAGCCCAGGAAGACCAGGAGGCCACAGACAGTGGCCACCACGGCCGAGGGCCCCAGAGGATAAAGCAGCGAGGACACCAGCCAGTGGTGAGCCAGACCGGCAGCAGAGGCAGCCAGAGAACCACACAGCAGGAGCTGGGTCAGCAGCTGGCCACAGCTGGCCGGGACAGGCCGGGAGAAGGCATCCCAGGAAGCCTGCAGCAGGGCAAGGACCTTGCAGAGCCCCGAGTGCCAGAAACTCCACCTGCACACAAGGAAATTGGGGGGAACCACCGTCAAGGGTGGAGGTACCTGCCCAATCCTCCTACCCCCCAAACCCTCTGCCTGCTAACAGGCTCCATCCCTTCAGCCCCAGGGGCAGGCAGCCTTCCAAGGTGGACCAATCAGAGTAAACCACTCCCATATTCTGCACGACCCAGGCAGAACCCGAAAAAGCCTTCCCTAGGATTCTTCTCTGTAGAATTGTCAGGGACAGGCCTAGTTTCTGAGGTTCCTGAGGACATGAAGATGAAAGTCTGGACCAGTTGAGTTCATGATTAGTCTTTTGAGGGTGACTGGTCCAAGGAACGAAACAGTCATGGAGAGAGAAGTGCAGAGGAAAGAGAGAGAGGAAGGGGCTATTGCATTTGAATTCACAGTCGTGGTAGCCTCTGTGTGAACCTGGACATTCCCTACTTCATGGAGCTCAGCTTCTCTTCTGTAACTGGGGATGAGCTGGACCAGTCGGCTTCTGACAAACAGGTTCCTAGCTACCCTTCTTATATGTATTCATTCAACAAATGTTTATTAAGCAACTACTATGTGCTGGCCACTGGAGAAACAGGCATGGTGAAGACAGACGAAAATCCCTGCCCTCGTGGAGCTTGCATTAAAGAGTGGTGGCAGAGGAGAAAGTAAGAAGAGGTTGGAATTTGGATATATTTTGTAGGTAGAGCTAACAAGATTTGCAGACAGATTGGCTGTGGGGTGTGAAGGACATGAGTCAGGATGACAGTGAGTTTTTGTGTCTGAGCAACCAAAAGCTGAGGGACCATTTCCTGACATTGGAAATTTGTGGGCTGAGCATGTTTGAATGGAGGGAGGAGAGAAGGAAAGGAGGAAATCTTTTTGGGGACTCCTAAATTTGAGATGTGGATTTAGCCATTCACTGAAGCTGTTGAGTATGTGGTTGACCCACAAGTCTGGAATTTAGAGGAGAGGTGAGGCTGGAGATCTACAATGGTAAATCATTTATTTATAGACAGTATTCAAAGCTGTGGCATAGGAGAAGGGTCCTCAAAGGGAAGACAGGGATCTACAGACTGAGCCCAGGGGTACCCCACGGTTTAGGATTGGGAAGTGAGGAGTTACCATCAAAGGAGACTGAGAACCAGGCAATGTGGTGCTGAGGAGGCCAAGGAAATAACATGTTTTACAAAGGAGGGAGTGATCAAATACGCCCAGTGCTGCTGATGGGTCAAGTAAAATGAGGACTGAGCAAGGACCATTGGGTTCAGCCATGTGGGGGTCACTGGTGACTTTGACGAGGGCAGTGTGTGGGTGGCATGTTGGACAAAAGCGTAGCTAGAGTAAGTCCAGGAGAGACTGGAAGGAGAAGAACGGAAGATGCAAACAGACAACTCTTTTGAGTAACTTTTGCAGTAAAGGGAGCAGAGAAATGGAGCAGCAGCTAGAAGGGACAATGGAGTCAAGCGAGTTCATCTAAGATGAGAGAAATGACAGCATATTTGCAGGTGGGAGATTCAACCGAGAGGGGAGACACTGAAAGTGACAGGATATCCCAAGTGCCTAGACTGGCGCCCGGCCTGCAGTGGGTGCTCTGTAAGTGCGTGCTGACTGCTGAGTGGTTGCTTCTGTGTGCTCAGGCCAGCGGGCACAAGGTCAGCAGCAGCAGTGAGAGTGCAGGAGGTGATGGAGGCCTGAAGACAAAGGTGCAGGCATAAAATAGTTGTCTGGGAAAGTGGGCGAGGAAATGAATGGGGAAAACAATATACATGCTGGGAAGCAATAGGAAGCCACTTGAGGTTAGAGATCATGGATTTTAAGTGAGAATAGGCATGAAGTTATATGGGTATCAGGCAGGAAGGATGACGAGGAGGCAATTGTTCTGTTGGTTACAGACAAAGCCCCTGGCTCCTCACTATCCTCAGTTTGAGGGGTGGGCACACGACCAGGTCTAGCTAATCTGAGAACCACAGCCTCTTGAGCCCAGTGCAGGGATTGGCACCTGATCGGAGCTGGGCCCAAGAGAACCTGCTCGGGGCTTTGCTGGAACTATTGAGAAAGAACCACTCTTCGTTATCTGGAGAGCTGAGCTGGCAGGAGGGATGCTCGGAGCTTTGGGGGCCACCACACAGTATGAGTCGGCCTGTGATGAAGGCAACACAGGAAGGCAGAGCTGAGACAGGGACAGAAGATTCCCCAGGCATCACTTGAGTCCTTGGATCCAACCATGCCTGAAGTCTGGATGGATCCTGGACCACTCTGTTGCATGGGCCAGAAGATCTTTTTTAAAAGCCAGAGTAAGATGAATTTTTGTCACTTGCAACTAAAGGAGTCCTGATTAAAAGGGACTTTTGTCACAGGGTGTCTGTGAGAATAAAATAAAACAATGCACAGAAAGCACTTTATACAATGCCTGGTACATAGGAAGGACCCTACAAAATTGTACTACTTATTACTATTACTATTATTACTTATTGCTGTTACTATCATTACTACTATTATTATTAAAATGTTTAATGGGATTCTCCTTGGTGTGCCGGGCTCTTGCTGACCTCTGTGTATATAAAGCTGAATTAAGCCATAGTCCACATACACTTGAGGAGTTCACACTCTAATTGGGGAGACTTAAACAGATCATTAGGGTTTAAGTTAGTAGGAAGGAACTCTCAGAATGGTACATTTGGGCCTGGACTGGGGTGGGGTAGGAGGAGAGTGAATAACTACCTGGGAGAGTCAGGAAGGCTTCCTGGAAGAGGTGGCATTAGAGCTGGGACTAGAAGGGCAAGTGTCAGTTCTTAGGTGGGGAAGGGAGGTTGGGCCACCCCGATGGAAAGGACAACACAGTGAAGGTCCTGAGCTGTGGCCAGCACCATTAGGAAATGGGGAGCTGGGGAGGTTAGAACACAGTGTGGAGCTGTGATGGAGTGAGGCTCTAATATGTGTGTGTGTCTGTGTCCCCCTGTGCGTCTCTGTGTGTGTTGGCTGCTCCCATTTGAAAACAAAGAAGTTTCACATTAAAATCCAGATTCCCAGCTTTTCTTGAATCTGAGGGTCTGCGTTAGAGGTCCCACCCTTGCCAAAGGTGGCTGGAGCTGAGCATCCACCAGAGAGGGGTGCATGGCCTCTAGCCAGTGCCCACAACTCACCAAGGTATGGGGCTACGTGCCCACCCAGGTGGCCTCACACAGGTACGTTCCCTTCCTGGCACCTGAAGGCGTTTGAACTCGGGACTAAACACCCCCACCTACTTATAAACTTAGTATCTGGAACATGGTGGCTGTTTCAATAATAGCTAATAATATAAATGATTTCAGAAATGAAAGCTAGGACTAAATCACATTGGGAGCCAAGTCCTGTGGAGAAAGCTTTAAATAATAAGGAAAGTTGCGACACTTGGCAGCGGTCACTGAGCAGACCAGACTCTCACTCGCCGTTTCGCTTGGCTTCCTCCACAACCGGGTGTGACAAACCCCAAATGGCTGAGACTTTGAAAAGTCAAAATTGAAGAAGGCAGAAACGCAAGAGAAAAATCCCGTCTCCCAAAGAAATGATGGAACAGGAGAAGCAAGCAGGCGAATCACAACGAGGCGTGCGTGGCCAATGTGCACCGCACATTCTACAGGCGTTGCCTTGCTTTACCTCTTTCAGCTGTTAACTTTGCAAGGTGCAAAGAGGTTGGATCAAGTTTAAATGGCTGTGCTGCCCCTTTTCACATCGAAGAATCGAGAATTACTGACAAGGAAGGCGGCACCTGCCTGGCGGGCGGGGAAGGAAAAGAACTTGCGTGTTGAAGGAAGAAGCTGGGTAGGACGACGGTGCATCTAGAGTGTCCTTCAGGCTGCACAAGTTTAAAATATGCAAATACAAAGTTTTAAAATCTGGAAAAAAATAATAAGGAAACTCGCTGCCATTTTCTGAGTGCTTACTCTGAGATGAATACTCTGCCGAGCCTTATGCATGCGCTTTCTCATTCCATGCTCATGACAGCCTCTTTACTTCCATTTCATAGACAGGGGAACTGAGGCTCAGAGAGGTGAGGATTTACCCGAGATCAGCCAGGGAAAGGCAGAGCTTGAGACCTGGGGATTATCTCCCTTGCTCCTGATGGCAGATCGTTTTCTTGCCTGTGGCCCTCAATGTCCGAAGTCCCCAGACCTACCTGGTCCTGATGAGGTGCTCAGCTGCTCCCCAGAAGGCCCTCATGCCCCCTCAACAGCCGTGCTCTGGGGAAGTGGCGGCCGGTAGCCACGCAGGTGTAGAGGAAGTGAGGGGACTCGCGTCCGCCGGGATTGGGAAACCCTGTTGCTTCTGCTTTTCCGCCCTTTAATTAAACCCTCCTGGCCACCTTGCCCCGCCCTGCCCAGGCCCCCATCCTCCTCCCACAGGCGGGAGTGGGTGGAAAGTGTGGGAGGAGAGAGAAAAAGCCCCTTCCAAGCAACGTCTCTCATCCTGAACCCGATCGCCCAGAGGTAGAATTAGCTCTGTTTCCATTTCACAGAGGAGGCAACTGAGGCTCATAGAAGCCATAAACCTCAGCAGTGATAGTGCCCACACTAGAACTCTGCCCTGCTTTCCCTTCCCCTCCCCATCCATAGTTATGCGCCCCAAGGGGAGCCTGGCCCCTGACTCAGGGGGTGACGACTCAGAGGAGACAGCTGGACTTCTGCCAAGACACTTACCCAGCCATCGGTGGCCCCAGTCTCCCATTGCAGCCCCTTTCCTGTCTAACCAGGCAGGAAACTGGCCTTTAATTACAGCTCAGTCCCTCTCTAGCTATAGGACCTGGAGCAGGTGACCTGACCTTTCTAAACCTCAGTTTCCTCCCCTTAAAAAAGAATAATAATAATTTACAATTTATTCAACATTTACTACATACCAGGTGCCATTCTAGACAATTTCCATTCAAACTCAGCAAATCCTTACTTTCAACAACCCATTCTTCAGCTCAGGAAACCGAGACCCAGAGCACTACATCACTTAACCAAGAGATTCAGCTAGTAAGAAACAGCCACGATTTATAGCCAGCAGCCCTGCTCCGGGCCACCTGGTGAGCGCCACTGGTGGACAGGGAAGAATTTACAAACCTTACAGGTTGTTAATTACCTTGTAGAGCAGCTGGTACTGCAAATAGTAGGTACTCAATAAATGCAAATTCCCTGTATCTTCCCTCTGCCACAACATTGCCCTGCAGGTACATTTCCAGGCTTTTCTGAAAGCAAATTGCCCTACCTGGAATGCAGCCAGCTGTTCCCAGCATCTCTGGGTCCTGTCCTCCTCCAGGAGGCTTCTCCTGAGCCCCCACCCTGTGGGGAACTTGGACCAGTCCTGGGATAGACCCACGGCAAGGGGAAGCCCCAGTTGAGAGGTATCCTGGACTCCCTGCCGTTTTTCCTTATAAGAACATGTTTCTTGGGCTATTGTCCGGCGGCTCGGACAGAGGAAGTGACATTCTCATAGTCACGCAGCAAATGAATAAGACACGCATGATCAGCACCCTCAGGGGGCCCAGCACCCTTCCTGGGTCAGGAGCCCCTCCAGGAAGCCAGGCCTTCCTAACCCAGGCTGCAGAGAACTGACTGCACCAAACAGAGCAGGAGCAGCCAACTGATGTGTCCCCAGGGGCCACCAGCTGTGGCATCAACAGGGTGACCTGGAGAGAGTAGACCGTCTCCAGCAGAGTTGTGAAGCCAATTGGAAATGAGGCCCAAAGTTGCCAGATTTTCCAATTTTTCCAAAGATGCCAGTCATCCCAGTTTTCATGTAAATATCTCCACATTTTTAAAGCTAGCAACAACTTTCTTTTATTTTTTTTTAAATGAAAGACTAGCATGCAGGCCAATCTTAGTAGGTCTATGGGCCAAAGCCGACATGAGGGCTGCCAGTTTGTCACCTCTGCAGGAGAACTCAGTAGGGCCATGCAGGTTGCTGTGTCTAACTGGTCCTCTGCATCCGGCTGGGTGTGAACTGCAGGGGCCTGAGCCGGAGGCAGTAAACCTGCATTCAAATGCCAGCTTGGCCACTTGCTGTGCTGTGTGGCCTTGGGCAAGACACTGTCCCTCTCTGAACTTGGGTATCCTCTGCTGTAACGAAAGGAATGAATTTCACTTTTTAATGGCTACTAGGACTTTTTAACAGCTACTAGGACATTTGAAATGTATATATGGCTCACATTGGTGGCTCACATTCTGTTTCTGTTGGATAGCACTGGCCTATATGCTATGACTTCTTAGGATTGTTTGCAGATTCAAGGAAATTATATATAGTGTTCAGCAAACACTAAATAAATGCCCCTGACCTGCTCCCTCTGACCTGGGCTGACAGCTTTGCCTGGGTGAGCCCCGGGCTGCTCAGGCCTGGCTTCTTCTGTGACTTTGGCCTGGGGCCGATCACGTGGGAAACTCCGGGCACTGTGCTGATCAGCGGGGAGAGGCCCTGCAAGATGCCCACCAGCATGCGTCTGGTCTCTACATTGACACCAGGGAGCTGACTGGTTAAGGACCACGTTGGTGGTTTCCAGAAGGCCTCTGGTGGGCGTGTGAGATTTGGGAGCCTGGGGACCCCAAAGCCTGGAAGCGGGAGAAAAGCAGAAGGTATTTTTGGCTCTTCTCAGCACATGTAGGAGTCACCTCTGCCTATACAAGGCTGGCCTGATCCCAGGGCCCACCACATCCGGAAGGGGCTTCTGAATCATCCAAACCAGAATCAGCTTGTGGAGGGAATTTCTGGGTGGAGGATTCAGAGCCACATGACAGAAGAGAAAGAGGAAGTGGTAAGCCTTCAAAACCGCCTGCGGAGCTTGATCTGGAATCAGAAACAGTGGTCCTTGAATTTTACACCCTCTGCATATATAAAGTTGCCACCATCCAGTTGGTTTGAGAATACAGAGAGGCAAAAATACAATCCCATGCTATCAAATGTGAGTCACCAGTGCAAAACATACGGAAGTTGTAGTTCTAGTAACCGTATAAGCAAGTAAAATTAATTTCAATAATATGTTTTATTCAATCCATATATCCAAAATACTATCCTTTCAACATGTAATCAATATAAAAGTTATTAATGGGATATTTTACATTCTTATTTTGTGCTAAGTCTGTAAAATCCAGTAGGCATTTTACACTTACAACACATCTCTGTTTGGACAAGTGGCATCTCAAGTGTTCAACAACCACACATAGTCAGCAGCTACTGTATTGAACAATATGGTTACAGATGATTTCCATCACCACAGAAAGTTCTATCGGCCAGCACCGCTCTGGACCATTAGAACCAGTGACCACTAAAGCTGAAATGGACTTTACAGATCACGCAGCTCAGGAGACATAGATTCAAATGCCTTCAGAGGCCAGGAAGGTGACAGAGTTGGGTAAAGAGCCCCAGTGTAAGACACTAAGGAGTGGTGAAGACTGTGACAAGTGAGAGTTCACACTCCAAATTAAGTCCTTGCTCTGGCCCCTACTCAGCCTCTTTTTCTAAAGAAGCCATAATCCAGATTTTTATTGAATTCTCCTGAATTTTAAAGATCAGCAACCAATTCATAGTTTAAAAGTCATTAGGGAGTCAAACAAAAATCTGACTTCGTGCTGGTTGATGCAGAGCCAGACACCATGAGACTGCAAGCTCTGATTTGATCTAAACCCCTTGTGCCACATTTTCTCCACTTGCCCCTGCAGACCCTCTCTTCACCTTTCTCCTCCTGCCCTGTGCCTGGGAGGAGACCTGCATGGCAGGCATCAAAGGACTTCTTGCATTCTAGCTTCTGTTGGGTTTGGCCACTGGGGAGCCCCGGCAGGAGAGCTGAGGGAGAAAGGAGGGGGAGATGAGGGGCAGCTCCCTCCCTGGGGAGCCACTGTGGGCTGGATGTGTCCACCCAGCTCCTGTCAGCGACCCTCTCCTCTCAGCTCTGTTTCCCTCGGGCCCTTACGTTCGTGGGAGACGTTTCTCTATGACTAGCCCTCCCTCCCTGCTGCTGGGGTGCTGGGCTTTCCTGGTGGTTCCCACCAATGTCCAAAACAGTCAAGTGTACTGTTCAGGTTCACAGCAGGGCAGGGATGGAGTCGAGTCGAGGGTGGCTTACTGATCTCTTCCTTTGATGACTTCTATTTCATCTTTCTCTGTCATCACTGCTTCCATTCCTCCCCCCCTACTTGACTCATCCGTTTGATATCCGTGCTAGGCCATGGCTGTGGCTCTCCTCTCCCTCTATGTACCTGTGGATCGTTGCTCTACACGTTGCCATTTTTCCATCAAGTGCTTCCGCCTCGCTGATTCAAGAATGCCGCCAACGAGCGCCACCTAGTGGCCTCCAACTCCTTTGTTCCCCCAAAACAGTGGCACAAATACCTTCCCATTGTCTGCTCGGGAACTCGTGGGATAATTTTACTGGGATATCCCAAAGGTAAATACAAATGAAAAAAGAAAACTATATTTCTGTATTAATTGTCCTTGGTGTAAAAAGGGAAAGATTCCCCCCTTCTCTTTTCTTAGAGCATTCTTTAGAAAACTTGTAATTGTAAATCCTTTCTCTGACCCTTTGAGATGTATACAAATCTTTTTAAGAGATAAATACGCCTTTTCCCAGCTTTACCAACTAGGAATGTCTTTCTCCAGGACCTGGAAGCCATCTCTTTGGAAGACAAACATCTCGCCAATTCTGTGGGAGTTTAATTTACAGTAGGTTAGATAGGGATCCTTAACTATCTTCCTGACATGGTGATATAAGAAGTTTTACTATTCCTTTGGAAGGAGGCAATTAGCAAACACAAAGGCCACCCTAATTACCAGATGAATTTAAGGCGAACTGTGGGTGACAAACGGTGCTGCCAGGTGCTCTTACCTGAGGACTAGTGTTTACCTTGAGAACTTGTATGTAGTGGGTTGCATCTGCTTGGCTATGTAAATGGGTGAGCTTTCTTTAGCAGATTGCCTGGGATGCATCACATTCTGATTTAATGTTTATTCAAAAACATTCAGTAACAAAATTGCTTTTCTTTCTCTTCTATCTTTTCTGGTTTGGAAGAAGATTCTGTTTTGATTGTATTTCCCCAATAATATAAAACCCAGGAGTAGGATAACAGGGTCCTAGGGAATTCAGATAACGAATTCCCCTACTGACTGCCAACTTGCTTTCCAGGCTAATTGTAACAGTTTATGGTTCCTCAGTAGAACCCAAGGGTTCTGTTTCCCCACATCTCACCATCTCTTACTATCGACCTTTTTCATTGTTTCCAGCCTGATTAGTGTGTTGTTGAATTTGCATTTCCCTAATTACAGGTGGGTTTGAACATCTCTTTATAAACCTCTTGGCCATTTCGATACCCTCTTTCAGAATGATGTTCCTGAATTCTGCTCACTTTTCTACTGGGGTAGTGGTGGTTTCTTCCAATCATTCCTCTCCCCCTGTAGCCGTATGACGCTGCTCCCCTCCAGGGGCGGAGTCGATCTTCCCTCCCCTTGAATCAAGCCAACCTGCGACTTGCTCTGGCCAGTAGAATGTGGTAGAATTGATGTTCTTGGACTTCTAAGCCCAGGCCTAAGAGACCTGGTAGCTTCTGCTCTGGCTGTCCTGGAAGCCACTGCTGTGGAGAGAGGTGTAGGCAAGATTCCTGGAAAGGCCACGTGGAGAGACCCCGGAGGGCTGGCAGCATCTTGGGCATTCAAGCCCCGGCTAAAATCCCGGCCCAGCGACCCTGGCCACACCACACAGAGCAGCGACAAGACCACCCCCGCAGGGCTCTGCCCGAAGACAGAACCACGAACAATAAATGGCTGTGTTTTTTTTTTGTTTGTTTGTTTTTCTGTTTTTTTTTTATTAAATTCAGTTTTATTGAAATACATTCACACACCATACAATCATCCATGGTATACAATCCACTGTCCACAGTAGGATAACATAGTTATGTGTTCATCACCACAATCTATCTCTGAGCATTTTCCTTACATCAGAAAGAACCAGAACAAGAATAAAAAATAAAAGTGAAAAAAGAACACCCAAATCATCCCCCCATCCCACCCCATTTGTCCTTTAGTTTTTATCCCCATTTTTCTACTCATCCATACACTAGATAAAGGGGGTGTGATCCACAAGGTCTTCACAATCACACTGTCACCCCTTGTAATCTACATTATTATATAATTGTCTTCAGGAGTCCAGACTGCTGAGTTGGAGTTTGGTAGTTTCAGGTATTTACTTCTAGCTATTCCAATACATTAAAGCCTAAGAGGTGTTATCTATATAGTGCATAAGAATGTCCACCAGAGTGACCTCTCGACTCCATTTGGAATCTCTCGGCCACTGAAACTATTTTGTCTCATTTTGCATCCCCCTTTTGGTCAAGAGGATACTCTCAGTCCCATGATGCCTGTTCCACATTCATCCCCGGGAGTCATATTCTGAAATGGCTGTGTTTTAAGACCCTAAGCTTTGGGGTGGTTGGTTATGCAGCCACAGATAACTAAAACAGGTTTTTGTTTGTTTGTCTTTGTCATTTCTGACTTCTGCGTGCTCCTCCTATATTCCAGACATGAACCCCTGGATTGTTTCCAATGTCTCCCCACCACCCCTGCCATCTTCCTTCCTCCCACGCTGCCACAGCATGTTTATAGCGGTGCCCCTGCCTTCTGCCCACACATCTTCCCTGTCTCCAAGAATGGCAAAGCCCTTCGAGGGCCAGGACTGAGTGATGTCCAGTCAGGGAAGGGTATGGAGGATGGAGAGGGGCACATGGTTTCTAAGGAGGGAGACATGTGCTGCCGAGGGGCTCATAACCAACCAGAAGCAGTGGAGTCTAAACTTTTGAGACCCCCAGAGGCCCCTTTAGAGTGCCCAGCCCTCTGCTCACTGAGGCAGTCTCTCCTCATTTGCGCCTACAGTCCTCCACACTTGCAGCCACCTGCCTGGAACGTTCTCCCTGCAGACCTCAGGTTGCTGATTTCTTTGGGTCTCAGGCCAGTGCTGCCTCAGAAAGGCTGCCCACATCGGGCATTGCCAGGAAAAGGCCCTTTCCAGTGACTTTTCCAAAGGACAAAAGCAATCGACCTGCAGGGGTTTTCATGGAACACACCCTACAGGATTGCTGATAAAGAACACCTGGTGATAAAACTAATTTGGATCCGGTAGGGATAGCTTATCCGATTGGACAAACATACCATACTACTCAATGTACCTCTGCCTCCCACTTTGTAAGACCCCCCCTCTGTAAAATGGAAACTTAATGTCAGCAGGTAACATTTCCTCCTTTGCCCTGTATGAGCTTCCCCCTTCTGCCCCGTCGGTGGAGCTCCCTTCTAGCTTCTGAATGGGATGCTGCCCCATTCATGAATCGCTCAATAAACCTGTGAGATCCCAAATTGCATGAAAAGTTTTTCTTTCATCACCCTTGCCGACCACCCTGGCTGAGTCACTTTATCACATTGGCTGGTTTTCTTTTCTTCTTAGTCTGTATCATGACCTGGAGCCATTTTATTTGTTTACCTGCCTGTTGCCTGTCTTCTCTGCCCTAATGTAAGTTCTATGAGGGCAGGGACAGTAAACATAAACAGGTTCTAAATAAATATCTGTTGAATGAAATCAATGGAAGAATGAGTGAATGAGGAAATGAATCAAACAGACACTAGATCAGAGGGTGAGATTGCTTTCTCATATCTTCTGGTATAGATTCATCTATCACATACTTACTGAGCCCCTACTATGTGCCAGAAACTGTTTTAGGTACCCGAGATACAATAGTAAAGAAAAAAAAAGTTTATATTTGCATAAATTTGTATTCTAGAAGGATAGAGAAACAATACACAGGAAAATGTTTAATATGGGGGCTGGCCTAAGGACTAAGAAAAATATAGCAGGGTAAGGGGATGGAGTGTAATGGGGGAGATATTTTAAATAGGATGGTCAGGGGAGCCTTTCTGGGGAGAGGCCGTGGGAATGTGCAGGGGAAGAAGGTTCCAAGCAGCAGGAACAGCTCGTGCAAAGGCCCTGAGGCAGGGGAGTTTGTGTGTGTGGCTGGAGGTGAGTGAGGGGGAGAGTGGCAGAAGGTGAAGTCAGAGAGGAATCCTCTCTGTGGAATCTCCAGCCCAGGAATTTGGGGCTTTGTGGCTCTCTTATGTCCAGAAAGTCAAATAATCTCCAGATCCATTATGGATTAACATTCTTTATTTTCTTTTTCAATCAGAAGCATTTGTAATCATGATTCCTCTGGTTATAGGCCCTGTGGGTTTCTCTGTGAATGAATTTCCCCTCTCCCCTGTCCCACGGGCTGCAACTGTGATTAAATAGGGAGTGCTCACTGGGGAAAGAGGCAGAGCTCATCTCCTGCTCAGGGGCCTCTCCTTGATCCTATATCCCCTGCTCTCAAGGAAACAGGCAGGATTCACTTGTGTTGTACTGAGAGCTGGACGTGCCTTTGGGGCCAGCTCTGCTAGAGGGTCTCAAACCTCAGGGGCATAGGATGAGGAGATGGGAGGGGCCTGGGCCCCTGAGCCATTGCCTTTTCTGATGTGGGGCTAACACTAGGCCACTCATTCAGCATCCACTTCCCACGCACCTGCAGACCCCAGTACTGTGCTATTCTCTGGGGATGCAAAGACAATGAGGGATCCAGTCCTCTATAACATGCCCCCTCCAGCTACTGGCTCATGGAAACGTCTCACTTTTTCCCATCTGTAGGAGAGGATTATAATATTTTGTCTGTTGGAGATATTTCACCCAGGCCTTTTACAAGGCCCTAATTTATCTTTTGACTTTTCTCTCACTCCTGAAAAACATGGCCCTTGCTAATCAAACATGCTTACCACTTGGGGTGGGGTGGGGAGGGAAAGTCCAGCTGTTAGAGCAAGAAGCAGCTGGCTACCTGGCAGCCACATGCAGCAGGGCCCCTTTCAAGCATCTCCAGACAACTCAAGTCTTGGCTAGAGAGGCCAAGGGTCACCTGCGAGAGGGCAGGAGCCCAGGATTGGCCTGAACCCAATCCAAACCGAATTGGATTAAACAGGAAGGTCCTATAAAACTTCGGTGGAGATGTCAGCCGGGGTTCCTAGAACTCCCTGGGGTGCTCGGGAGCCCAGAGGAGCAGCACGGAGGCTTTGTATGGTTGCCACATCCTCAGGAGGTCATCCCATCCCCCCCCCCCATATCAGCACCAGAAACATTCAAATACTTGGTACAAAAGGGGCATTGACCAAGCAGAACATATACTGGCTGTGAACAGCTATAACAACTGGACTGGAATATTGCAGCCCTGAAAGCCTCTCCAAGGAAAGTGATTCCTAAAGGCAAGACAGTCTCTCCAGAGTGTAACCTAAGTAGTCAGTCAGGGAATAATGCTTAGCTGTGCCCACAGAGATGGATGGCCTCTCATCCCAACTGGGTAAGACAGATGCCATTCCAGATTTGCTTGCTATTGCTGAAACCGGGCTCTCCTGTATCCTAACCACATAACAGCTCAGAGATAAAGAAGTCTGTTTCTCAGGCAGCAGATCCGGAAGGTATTTGGACCCTCAATTTAATGAGAAAGAGGTATTCTAGAAAATGAACTTGTGGGCCCCAGTGGACCACTGGAGGTCACCATTGCTTGCTGCATATTGGATGACAGAAAATAATTATTTGATCATCCTGTAGGACCCTAGCAGCAGGTGTTGGCAACAGCCCTCTGGGAGGGCCTAGCCCAAGGGGAGTCCCTGGGGGAACTCAGAAGGTCTGAAGTGTGTAGTTGGTGAAGGTAGGTGGCAGCGCCGTGACATTGGCTGAGTGGGCATCGGCCCAGTCTGGGAAAGTGCCTAGCTGGAAGATAGCCTGAGCCCAGGTATTCATGGCCAAGCTGAGCAGCAGGACGCCCATCAGGTTCATCAGGATGCCTGTCCGCACCTGAAAAGGAGCCCAGATGAGGGAAGGGTAAGCATGAGGCCCACAATACAGATGGAGGAAGGATGGAGATAGGAAGTCATTCACTCCCACTCTCGCGGCTGGGAAGCAACGGATGCAGGACACAAACCCAGGTCGGTGGATGCCCAGGGCCCTTCACTCTTTACACTACCCTCTGCTGTCTCTCAAGGAGCTGCGGCTGGCACCTGTTTACTGAGTAAGATTGGGTGCCAGGTACTATGCACTTGCCACGGGTTAGGTCATTTATCCCCCATTCTAGGGGGTCTGAAAGCCCCAGGCAATTCCAGGGGATTAGAGGGGATTGTCCAAAGCTGGGGATGGGGAGCTGGGAGGAGGATTTGGTCTCGCTATTCTAAGGTTCTGGGAGCCCGGAGCACAAGTCGGCTTGGCCCCGTCAGTGTCTGCTTGTTTACTTAAATCAGCATTGAAACCGTTACCTGCAGGGAGAAAATCATCAGCTGGGCCACAGCCCACTCAGGACTGGCTGATGGGAGCTCTGGGATGTCTGCCCCTCCATGCATCCCTGTTCCCCACTACATCTTTCTGTTCCTCTCAATATCTCTTAGCAAGTCTCCATACCTCAGGGTCTCTCCATTTCTCTCGCTGTCAAAATCTGTGTTACATCCGTGCTTCTGCCCCCTCAGTGTCTTTTCCTCTAACTGGCCCCCCTGTTTCCACACCTGTCCTGCCTCACCCTAACAGTCCACTTTCCACCCAGCAATCAGTGACCTTTCAAAGTCAGAAGGCAAATCCCATCACCAACCTGCTTAAAACCCTTTAAAGGCCCCCACCGAGGTTTGACTAATATCCCAAGTCTGTGCCCTGAGTGCTCCGCCCTCCCCCCAGGCATGTCTTCAACTTCGTCTCCTCCCCACCCCCGGCCGGTCCTCACTTCCTGCCCTGGCACTTGCTGTGCCCTCTGCTTGGCAGGCAAGGCTGGCTTCTTCCCACCATTCAGGTGTCAGCTCGTGGGTCACCTCCTCAGAGAGGCCTTCCCTGGCCGCCCCTCCAAAGAATCCCCGGTCATCCCCTCCCCCTCCCCATGTTTTAGTTCCTTCAAAGCCCTTAGCAATATCGAAATTTACATAATTTAAGGAAATCTGCTTAACTTGCTTAGTGTCTGTCTTCCTCACTAGAAAGCACCCTCCTTGGAGGTAAATCTGTGTCTCTCCTCTGGGTACCCCCAGTGCCTGGAACAGGAAATACTTGTGGGATGAAGGAACGAGTGAATGAACAAATGAAGGAACGTCTCTGCCTCCCTGTGTTTGCTCTGCGTATCTCTTTCTGCCTCTCTCTCCCTGGCTCTCTTACTCTCTCTCTCTCCATTTATCCTGCCGGGGTCTCCGTGTCTGGGGAGCCTGCCCCGTGAGCTGGCTAAGGGCTCACCCTTCTCAGCCAAGGGTCGTTCACATTTCCTGTGCACAAAGGGCCCTGGCAGCCAAAGGCGGGGACGAGGCTGCAGGAAACGGGAGCGGGGAGGAAGGACGCAGTCCAGCAGGGGAGCTGTGGGTGGAAGGAGCGCGTTCCCCGACGGCTGGGCCCTGCCGAAAACTGCAGGGGTGCCCCTCACTGCCAAACCCTCGCTTCCGTCTCACTCCCAGGCCCACCCCTAACTCCCAGGCTGTGGTTTGCAGCTCCCCTCTCCTAAAGATTCCGGGCACGAAGTGAGGAAGTCCTCGCCCTGAGGCAAACTCTAAAAAGAAGCAGTGACTAAGGCAGGGGTTCCCCAAGTTGCCCGAGCAGAGAATCATCCCAGGGTGTTTGCTAAAATCCACATTCCTGGTCCCACTTCAGGCCTACCTATTCGGAAATCAGGGTGGGGGAGAGAGGGAGGCAGGAGTCCTGCCTAGAAGCCTTGTGCACCCCCCAGTACCCACCCACCTCTCCAGAAATGCCCAGACTCACCATGTCTTTGACCAGCAAGTGCCCAGAGGCAAAGGCAATCGAGTTGGGGGGAGTCGAGACCGGAAGCATGAAGGCGTAGGAGCAGCCGACCGTGCCCGGAATCATCAGATACAGGGGGTGCACTCGCAGGCGGATGGCCTGGGGCGGGAGAGAGAGACAGACCCGGATAAACAGAAACCTCGGTGAGTTATGGACAGACAGCTGGAAAGAGTGACACAGAGACAAGGAGACTGAGAGACAAAGACATAGAGAGATTGTCAGAGTGACAGAGAACTAGAGCATCAGATGAGACAGACAGAGAGGAATGCAGCCTCAGGCAGGGGGAGTGATCGAGACCAGAAGAAAACCAGCCAAGGGAGGGAGGGATGCAGGGAACATTCCCAAGGTCAGAGGCTTTCCGGGGCTGCACCGCAGGTTCATCGGGGAGAAAAGGCTGGGGCCAGATTTCTCAAATTTGACCAAGCACCATCAGCACCACCTGAGGGGGCCCCACACCACCCACAGCCGCTGAGTCATGAGGTCGGGGGTGAGGCCCAAGGATTTGCATTTCTAATGAGGGGAAGCCTTTGCTGGTCCAGGGACCACACTTTGAGAACCGCGGCTCTGAACGTGAATCTTCCTTCCTGGCCCCTCCCTCAGCTAAACCAAGTCCAAATGCTGGTCTCGGGGCACCTTTTGTGGGGTCCTCACTGGAGTTCAGAGACAGAGAGCGCTCCAGACGGCATCTGTTGGCAAACATCTCCGAGTCTCTAAAACCGTGTGGCCCAAACATGTCTGTGCGTGGGACTGAGTCAGTGACCGCCAGTTCATCACCTTATCCACCCACGATTCAGGTTGATCGGTTCTCCAGCATTTTACTTAAGATAGGATATTTTTGGCCCCTCCAGGGAATTTTTACAGCCCAAAGCATACGGATTTTCTCAAAAGCCCTAAAATCACTCCACTGTGTATGAATATTTTGATTTTTGACAATAAGCACAATTTAGAAGAATGCTAGTGTCTTTGGCAGCCAAAGCTGCCACTGGCAGACCTGACTGGGTTCTGTGTTCCCTCTGCTTCCCCCACACTACCCCATGTACCCCATCTCTCTCAAGGGCAGTTCCCTCAGATCCTGGAAAAGGGTCTGATGACATCCAAACACACTCAGCAAGGGTCTGGGGGAAACACCTCCTCACCCCCGACTGCTGGTGGGAGTGTAAAATGACACACCTATTTTGGAGGGCAATTCACCCGTCACTAACAAAATTTTAAATGCATGTGCTCTTTAATCCAGTGATATCAGTTCTAGGAATTTATCTAGATCAATCAAAGATGCATAGCCAAAACGCAGAGTATGACTCCCGGGGATGAATGTGGACCCGGCATCGTGGGACCAAGAGTATCTTCTTGACCAAAAGGGGGATGCAAAAGGAGACGAAATAGTTTCAGTGGCTGAGAGATTCCAAATGGAGTCAAGAGGTCACTCTGGTGGACGTTCTTATGCACTATATAGATAACACCTCTTAGGCTTTAATGTATTGGAATAGCTAGAAGTAAATACCTGAAAATACCAAACTCCAACCCAGCAGTCTGGACTCCTGAAGACAATTATATAATAATGTGGATTACAAGGGGTGACAGTGTGAATGTGAAGACCTTGTGGATCACACCCCCTTTATCTAGTGTATGGATGAGTGGAGGAATGGGGATAAAAACTAAAGGACAAATGGGGTGGGATGGGGGGATGATTTGGGTGTTTTTTTTCACTTTTATTTTTTATTCTTGTTCTGGTTCTTTCTGATGTAAGGAAAATATTCAGAGATGGATTGTGGTGATGAACGCATAACTATGTTATCATACTGTGGACAGTGGATTGTATATCATGGATGATTGTATGGTGTGTGAATGTATTTCAATAAAACTGAATTTAATAAAAAAATTGCAAAAAAAAAAAACATTAAATCTGGAATTCTAGGAAAAAAAAAAAAAGATGCATAGCCAAGGCATAGGTCAAAATAGCATTGTTGGATAATAGCAAAGTCTAGAAACAATCTGTAAGTCCATCAGTAGGAAACTGCTTAAGTATATTAGACATTGAACATCACTAGGAAACTGCCTAAATACATTGAACTGTCCTTTCATAATGGAATATTCTCTAGTCATTGAAAAAGAACGAAGTATATATCTCTGTGTGCTGGAGGGTGCCACCCCCATTATAAATTGGGGCATAAATAAGCAAGCAAAAAACATAAACAAAGTGCAGATAAATGTGCTTGGTATACCCGTTTGCATAAAAAGCACATGCTTACCCCAATGATTTAATTCTGTTAATTTTGAATTTGGTTAAGATAATCATATGGTTTGGTCTTCTTTAATCTATTTAAATATAAAATTACATTGGTCATTTTCTACTGTCAAATCATTTTTTATTCCTACTGTAAAATCTACTTGCTCATGATAAGTTGTTCTTTTCATCCAATCTTGGATCACTTTGCTATTTGCATCTTTGTTTTTATGTGAAATTGAATCATAGCTTTCTTTTCCTTTGCTCTCCTAATCTGGTTTTTGTGTCTGGTGACCTGGTGTTCTACTAATCTTAAAACATGGACTCAATGACTTCCTCTATCTTTCCATGCTCTGGAAAAGCTTAGGTGAGTTGAAACTATCTGTTCCTTGAAGTTTTGCTAGATCTCACCTAGAAAACCATCTTGGGCTGGCGTCTTTTAGAATAGTGGTTCCAGATTGGAGGCAATTTTGCCATCCCTCCACCCCCAGGAGACAGTTGGCAATGTTTGGAGACATATTTGATTGTCACAAATGAGGGGCTACTACTGCCTTCTAGTTAGTAGAGGCCAGGGATGCTGCTAAGCACCGTACAATGAACAGGACAACCTCCACAACAAAGAATTCTCTGGTCCCAAATGTCAATAGCATGGAGGATGAGAAACCCTGCTTTCGAGAACTTTGCCTACCATTAGAATTTCTCCTATGTCTGCTCAGATTTTCCACATCCTCATAATCCACATTTCGTAAATTCTATTTTCCTAGAAATATATGTCACCATGGGTCACTTTTCACTGTAGACCAATTTGGTGAACTTTGAACATATTTATTCTGCATATGCATTTCTTGAATTTAAAAAAAAAACAACAGTATTTTAAAAACTGTGGTTCTGACACAGTCTTGAAGAGCAGTGATCATGGTCCCCGTGGGAGCTCCAGGAGCAGGGGAGAGATTTCTGAACGTGGCATGGGGGTAGGGCTGCTTCTTTCCTCCCGCCCACCACCCCGGAGGGCCCCTCACCAGCTCTGCCAGGACGGGCAGGAAGATGATGATGGTGGCTGTGTTGCTGGCAAACTCAGTGAAGAAGGCGATGACGGCCGTGATGAGCAGCACAGCCAGCGCGGGCGGCACGCTCTCCAGTGGGTGCAGCTGACCCCCGATCCAAGAAGACAGCCCCGACTCCTGCGAGAGGGGAGGAGGCAAGGGCCATCTCTTCACCCACCCCTGGCCCGGGTGAGAGGGTTAGGAGCGATGTGACGCTGGCAACGAAACCCCTTCCGGATGGGGAGACTGAGGTTCAGAGAGATGCGAGTTACAGGGACGTGTCCGAGCCCTCACACCAGGAGAGCCAGGACTGAACCAGCATCTCTGCTTCCCGGCTTGCCCTCTACTCCACACCCTGCTGGCCCATAGGCCCAAACCCGGGATCCCCAAATCATCCATTTGGTCTGGACTCCTAAGCTCTGACTTGAGGGAGAGAGGAGAATCGGACCCTGCATGCTAAATCTTCCCATTCCTCCAGCTGTGGCTATTGATCATAAAAATATTAACACAGTTATTTATATATAATATTCACTATTAATGTTATAGCTGTTAATATAATGATATATTAATGTATATCAATTATATAACCCATATACAAGACATACTACCTAAGTATCATATATGATACAAAAAGTGTCAGATGTATATAAAATATGACCCAACCAATAGGCTTATCGACAATAATGATATTTATTGTCAATAATGAGGATCATTATTACAATGATAATAATACAAGTATTAGCATTACTAACCTGGCATTATTATTCATTGTCCCAGTAATCACCATCCGTGATTATGGCACCTGCCTGCATCACCTCATTGACTCCCAACCCCCGCCAACCCCCGCAATATGGATGCTATCGTCCCTGTTTTACAGGGGAGGAGCCTGGGGCTGGGGAAGTTTGTGACTTGCCCAAGGTCTCCCCAAATAGTGACTGAGCCCTGTTTCCCACTGAGGGCTGCCTATGCCTGCTTGTGACTCCTCCAGAGCTTCCTGCCCTCAGGCGCCCTCTCTGAGCACGTCAGTCTGTCTGGAGTAAGAGCAGTGCCTGGAGCTGGCCACAGGCCTCCAGGAGAGAGAAGGCAGGACGGATGATCCCCTCTCTGGAAACCACCCTCCCAATAGTGCTGCAGAATTAGCCGGCACTTGTCCACTGACTTCTCCAGGAGTCACCCTATGTGCCAGTAGACAGTGTATATGGCCGGCACCTGTGCCCAGCTGCACTCTCCCCCCCACCATCAAAGTGGAGTCCAACACCCCTTCATTATGTCCCTAAGGCAGCAAAGCGTTAGGTGTAAGAGAGCGCTCGTTACTGCCCCCTGGTGGTGCCACGCGACAGTACTGCAGTAAGGACACAGCGCCTCGTCCAGGTCGTTTTCTTAGCAAAGATAAGCCACAGGCTTAGGAGCTGCTGAAGGCTGGTTGAATCAGTCCTATGACATTCAGAATCCAATGAATTACCACCATGGCCCTTTTAGCAACCCAGTGTCGTCCGAAACCAATCAATATGCTCTGTTTCACCAAAGAAGCTTTATACACTCTCCTTTAGGTTTAAGAGGGAAAATACTGCTTATCTAGAACTTAAAACTTCATAATGGATTCTAGAGCACAGTACACAGTTTTTACGTAACCAAAATAGTCGATTTCCCCCCTACAATCTTACTTAAAAGTCACCTTCAATACACAAATTATAAATAGTCCTTGTAAAATTAAGGACTGCACTTTGATAGGCTGCTCCCTTGGCCCAGCAAGCCCTGCCAAGGAAAATGGGGCCACTGGTGTTCCCCACAAACCCCAGCTCTGGCAGAGAGACGGACAGCAGCATGTGCAATTAAACCAAGAGGGGCTGGTGGGAGGGAATATTAACAACCCCGGCGAGTGAGAAGCCAAGAGCCTCCCCGGAGATGGGCCCCCGAGTCACAGCTTCCAGCCGGCATCCAGGCAGCCACTCAGGGCCTTGACTCAGCTTCCACAGCTGAGACGTCTTCATGAGAGAGGAGAGCCCCCAGGCCCCTGGGTTCTGTTGGGGGCTCCAAAGGCGCTCCACCTCCCTTACCCACTCCTTGAGGAATTGAAAGCTCCATTTCCTTGGAAACACACAGCCCCACTGTGCTCCCAGGGACTCGGGGGACCAGCAACAGGCCAAGTCAGAAGTGGAGTGGCCTGGGTGAGGAGAAGGGGCTCTGCAGTCAGATTAGTTTGTTTCCCAGCTTCATCACTTTCTAGCTGTGACACCTTGGGCAAGTAACTTAACCTCTCTGTGCTTCAATTTCTTTACATGTAAGTCAGGGATAACAATAGTGCCTGTCCCAGAAAGTTGTTATGAGAAAAGGAGCTAGGCAAGAAAGCATTTAGTAAAGTGCCTGGCCCATGCTAAGCACCTAATACCCCAGGCTATAATTAGTAGCATCGAGATA
The DNA here is from genome assembly GCF_015220235.1 of Choloepus didactylus. Taxonomy (NCBI): domain Eukaryota; kingdom Metazoa; phylum Chordata; class Mammalia; order Pilosa; family Megalonychidae; genus Choloepus; species Choloepus didactylus. The sequence goes on from NC_051325.1 coordinate 50,173,866, forward strand.
TCAGAGATGGCGGAACCATCCAATGCAGTGGTTGTCAAACTGTGTTCCTTAGGGACCCCAAAGATGCCAAGAAGGGCCTGAGCCACCTTGAGAGACTGTGGGGAGGCTGGGCTGGCAGGAAGATGCCCCCTGCTTCTTTCTTTCCCTTCATCCAGGTCCTCTGTTCTTGATCTCTTTGATATATAGTAGGAGCACAGCTTATAAGTAGGTTATGTTATGGTGTAAGTTCAATGTTTAAAGTAGAAATCTGTGGTCAAAAACATCCCTGAAATATCTCCCAAAGGCTCATAGAACACCGTAGGCTCAACTGCGTCTAAACAACTCTGTATAACAATTCTTAGGTAGAGAGAGCCAGTACATTTTATTAAAAGAAGGAAAAAAAGAGAAGGCTTTATGCACTAGTGGACATTCCAACCATTGTACCACTTACAATCTGTATGACTTTTGGCAAATTAACCAATGTCTCTGTGCTTTGCTTTCTTCGATCGGTTGTAGTCAGGATTAGGTAAATGAGTAGACATAAAAGAAGTCCCTGTACACAGCAAGCACTGAATACAATTGATTGTTATTTATTTACTCTAACAAACAATATCATGCATACTCTGTACTGGGCACTCTTGTAAGTGCCTTGCTGATTAATCTTCATATCAACCCCATGAAGCAGGTACTACAATTATCCCAAATCTATGGTTGAAGAAACTGAGGCACAAAGAGCTTACGTGATTTGCCCTAGAGCTGGAATTTGAACTCAGAGTCTGGCTTTTGATAATTTGGCTACATTGCATCTCCAATAAAATGATGATAATGATAATAAAATGACTCTCAGTTCTCTAGCAGAAAATGAGGGATGGGGGAGAATACACATATTTCTACCTGCCTCCAGAGTTTGCTTCACTCTGATTTAATATTAAGCTTCTATAACCTTGATATATTTATAGATATTTTGTTGTGGTAGAGATTAAACAAGATATATATGAAGGTATCAGAAGAAGACCAATCTTCCTTCCATGAGATAGTGAAATATAATAAAAGTAACAGTAGTGAAGATGCTAGTGGCTTCCGTTTTAGCACCCGCATGTGCCAGTCATCTGCACTTTCCATACATTATGTCATCAGCCCTCAAAACAGCTGACCCTAGATGTCATACCCAATAAATATTTATCAAGCACCATTATGTACCAGAACTCCTGTAGATGCCTGAAACTGCAGTGAATAAGACAGATAAATAAACAAGTACCAAACAAACAAAAAAATGAATGAGATAATTTTGGGGGTGGATGTGGTTTTAAGGAAACAAGCAGGGTGAGGAGAGGGTGGCCAGGGAGGGTCTCATGAGAAGGCAACCTGGCAGCTGAGACTTGGAGGGTGAGACGCAAAAACCCGGGGAAAGCAGATGCAGAGGTTCTGGGGTGCAGATGAGGCTGAGGAGGAGTCATGGGACTGGAGGGGAGGAGAGGAGGGGAAAGAGAGGCAGGAACCAAAATTGGGAAGGTAGGCAGGGGCCAGACTGTGTGGTGTGGGGCCTTGTGTTTGGCCAAGGGGCCTTTGGACTAAGGTCTAAGTATATGGTGAGTTGTGAGTGGTTTTGCAGCCGGAGAAAATTGCGGTGAAGACACAAAGTAGTTTTAAGTGAGGTGCCTGAACTCAAAGCTAGCACCGGGACCTGCTTCTAGGCCTTCGGAACCAGCACTGGGGAGCCCACACACCCACATGCATCCTGGGCCCAATCCAAGGACTTCCAAGCCTCAGGAGGTCCAGCCTCAGCCTGGCGAAGGTGTTAGATCGGGGCCAGGGGCAGGATGTGCCATAAGCATTCTGGTCACTCCTGCGCCAAGCTGCAGTCCCCTGGGGAGGGGATGGTATGGGCAGGGGCTGGGGGAAGGGACAGCTGCCACACAAAGCCCCTGTTGAACAAAAACCCTGGCCAGCTGCCCAGGGCTGGGCAGGAGCCAGACTGGCCTCCCAGCATGCTCAGCATCCTGCAGCCCAGCCCCCACTGACAGCCGGTGCTTCTCCCACCACTTCCAGGGCTCGGGGAAGCCTGTGGGATTTGGGGTCATCTCGTCCAGACCCCTAGCTCAGGACCAGGCTCGGTTCAGATCATCTCGATAATGGCCCCATTTCCACCAAGTTGCTCGGGTCCAGAAGCTTCGCGTAGCCTTTGATTCGCTCTTTCCCTTTCCACCGACATCCAGTCATAATAATAACCAACTAACTGCTCCACATGTATTAACTCATTTGGTAATCATGACAACTCTATGAAATGGATATCATTGTCATTCCCACTTTACAGATGAGGAAACTGAGGCACAGAAAGGGTATCTTGTCAAAATCCACACAGCCAAGTGGAAGATCTACAATTTGAACCCAGTCTGTCAGTTTCCATTGCTTTGTGCCACCTCTTTGAGAACCGGATAATTTGTCGCTTCCTCCAGGAAGCCTTCCCTGCTACATCCCACTAGGATGCAGTAGTGGGAAGAGTCAGACAGATATGTGTTCAAATCCCAGCTTTACTACCTATGAATTGTTTTACTTAGAATCAGTCACTTAACATCTCTGGGCCTCAGGATTCCTAAAATGGGGACAAACAGTACTTTCGCTCTCATTTGTCCTTCTGTTCTTTTTTGAAGTCTGTACAATTGTACTTGTGTTACTTATTGAAAAAATGAACAAAATAAAATATATTTCATAAAAAATAGTATCTGTGTGAGGGTACTGACAGGCCCCCAGATCCCCCTCAGGGAAGGTGTTTGCTGCCCCAGCTGCAGGGAGTGCGGTCAGCAGACGGCCTTCGCTGGCAGCCCTGAGGGATTAGCTCCTATACCTCATGTCCCAGGACTGACCAGTATAAAGGTCCGTCCGCCTCAGCCCAGTCGGGACTTCTCTGAAGGGCCATTCCAGCTCCAGAGCTCCGGAGGAGTCGGGCCTGCCTCATGGCTCAGCTTCTCCCTCCGCCCCTCCTGCTTCGTCCTGCCCTTCCACAGGTGTTGACCCCAAGGGCACCTAATGAGGCTCCCGCCTGCTAATCTCCACCTCCCAGTCTGCTTCCCAAACCCAATCTGCAATAACCGCGGTACGAGGGTGTGTGTAGGGCGATGATACATGTCGAGTTTTTAGCACTTCCTATTTGCTATGAGGTAGGATGGTTATTATATTCTTTAATCCCTCCCATCAAACCCATGGAATAAGGACTTTGAGCTTTAGTTAATATATGAAAAAAACTGGTGCCCAGAGAGGTTAAGGAAACTGTCCAAAGTGCCCCAGCAAGAAGTGGGAGAGTCCAGATTTGAAACCAGGTGCCCAGATCCCTGAGCCTGGGCTTCTGACTGGTGTCCACTGTTATTGGGGGTTTGTACTGCAACACTAACTGAAACTGAAAATTGAAATGGGATGACAAAGAGAAAGCAGTATGAGAAGTAATTTTAGGTTCCTTTACCTTCATATCAGATTGACCCTTAATTAGCTGTGGTTCTGATTGCCTTGGCTTACATGAGAGATTTAGGGGTGGAGTTTAAAAGGCAGGATGACTTGGGAGTTAAGGACACAAGGTCTGGGTTCAAATCCCAACTGTATCTCCTGACTGCACACCCTCAGGCAAGTTATTTAGCCTCGCTTTGCCTCTGTTTCTTTGTCTCTAAAATGGGGAAGGCAGTAGCATCTACACTAACTTGGATCAATATTCGCAAAGCACTTCAAGCAGCACCTGACCCTTGGGAAGTTCTGAAATCAGATAGACTGGGGTTCAAACCTCAGCTCTGAAGCAGAGTAAAATTGTGTGACCTTAGGAGAGGTGTTTCATCTTTCCATACCTCAGTTTTCCTACCTATAAAACGGGGATGAGGATATTACCTACCTCCTAGAGTCAGTGTGAGGATTTAATGAGATTATACATTACAACATGCAGCTGCTGTGGCTGCACCTCTGAACAGGGCTAGGGGACCCCACATGCCCCGTCTAGAGGTCTAGAGAGTGAGGCCTCCTCAAATTCTGTGCCCTAGGCACTTCACTTGCCTCACCCTATTCCCAGCTCTGCCTCTGAGCTCACAGAGCCTTCCAGAATAATATTAATAATAACATTAATATTATAAAATCTAATGTATCATAGTGATTAAGAGCATAGAGCCTGAAGCCAAACTGCCTAGATTCTAATCCTTAGTCCATAGCTGTGTGACTTTAGGTAAGCTACTCTACCTCTCTGTGCCTGTTTCCTTATCTACAAAATGGGGATTTTTTTATAGGGGTTGGGAGGTTTAAATGAGTATATATGTATAACACATGCTAGCTAGTGCCTGGCACGTGGTAAAAACCATGTTGTTATTCCTCTGTGTTCCTGGAGCCCTCTAGTCATGCTGTTACTATTATTGTTATTGTTTTTTACTCTTGTGTCCATTGTGAGCTCCTTGAGGGTCCAGGTCATAGGTTACTCTCTCATTCTCAGCAGCCCCAGGCCTGAGTGTGGCCCCAAGGTAGGGACTATTGTCACCCCCATTTGGCAAATGAGGAAACTGAGGGTGCCTGCAGGGCCCCTGCCAGCCACTGCCCCGATCCTGGGGCCAGCAGTTGGGGCAGGAGCTTGTCCACTCCTCCCCAGGCCTGCATCCCACCCCTGCTCCTGCCCCGGGTCTTACCTCACAGCCCTTGGCCATGGCGAAGCCCCCTCCCAGGAGAAGGATGATGTTCCAAGGCACCGTCTCCTGGGCCTTCTTCCACGTCAGCAGCGGCTCTGTCTCCGTGTTGGCAGCTGCGTGGAGAGAAAGGCGCACACACTCAGGGATGCTCAGCCTGAAGAAGGGTCCCCACCCCTGCAGCCCCATCTTTGTGGGAGCACTCGTCTGATTTTGGAGTTTTAGGTAAAGAAACCGCAAGAAGCAAAATGGGGTGTCTGCTCTATTCAGAATGGAAATAATTTTCACAGTTCCCATGGCTTGAGCATTTTCTGGAACCAGGTGTTGCACACCCAGGACATCATTTAAATCTCACAACAGCCCTTCCAGGATAAGTGCTAATTTTATCCTCATTTACAAGAGAAAAGGCTTCTTTTTAACTGAATGTGTACAGAGAGGATAAAAAGAGGAAGGAAATCAGGGAAATAGAAACTAAAGGAGTCTCTGGCCATGGGATTATGGATGAGGCAGTGAATAGGACAGGGGTGGAGCAGCAAGCTTTGTCTGTAAAGGGTTAGAGAGTGAATGGTTTAGGCTTTGTGGGGCACAGGGTCTTTGTGGCCACTCCTCTGCCCTCGTAGGGTGAAAGAAGCCATAGGCAGTACATAAACAGAGGGAAGTGGCTGTGTTCCAATCAAACTCTATTTGCAAAAGCAGATGGCGGGCTGGGTTTGGCCTGTGGATCCTAGTTTACCAGTCCCTGGGTTGGGAGCAGAGGCCCCTCCTGGGCCTTGGCACATGCTCACCATGTGACCTTGACCTGGTGACCTCCCCTCTGAGCCCCGCTTTCCTCAGTGACACATGGCCCAACAACAGAGCCCAAAGGGCTCTTTGAGCACAGACTGTGGCAATGATGGGGCTCTATGTGGAGGGGGCCAGTTCTGTGTAGGTCACTGTTGCATCTCCAGTGTCCAGAACAGTGTCTGGCTCCTGGTAGTTGCCTCATAAACATTTGTCAGATAATGTGTATGAGATGTGTGCAATGCTTGGTACAGAGCAAGCACTTCTCAAGTGGAACTTCTCCTCGTAGGCTGTGACTGGGGTTGGGGAGAGGCCTGGGAGGACAAGCCTGACTCATCAGTTCAGGGTGGTTCCCCAAACAAAATTTTATAATCAGGAAATAAAGACTGTGCAGCAAGTGTGGTACACACAGCTCAGGTGTTGTGTGAGCCAGGGGATTCTTGGGCCGAATGCAAATACTATTAAACCCAGAACTGGAAATGGCCACTGGAGATGTCAGCTGGCCCAGCCCTCTGCCTTCAGGTGATAAAAGAGAATTTCATTAAAAGGCAGCCAATGTCTAGAGAAGAAAGTGACTTACTCGCCCCATCATAGCAGGTAAGGGCCGGAGGGGAGAAAGAGGAGGCCCTGGACCTGAGCTTCATGTAACAGAGATTAAATGAGTTAACAAATGCAAGTGTTTATAAGACCACCTGCCATTTAATGAGCACTCGATTAACATGAGTTATTGTTGTTACTATTGTTTTCCCATCCAGCCCTGCTTGATGCTATTTCTTACAAGTTCTACTTACGAGAATTTTCTACTTCCAGCTTGACTTTAACCTTTCTGGCTATCTAGAGTAGTGGCTACAAGCACAGGCGTTGAAGTTGAACTAGATTTGAATCCTTGCTCTGCTATTCGCCAGCTGTGTGACTCGGGCCAGTGACTCTGCCTCTCTGAGCCACAATGTCCTTACCTGCAAAATGAGGGACTCAGCAACTTATTGGGAAAATGAAATGGGCCCATGTGTGCAGAGGGCTCAGCACAGGGCTTGGCCTGGAGCAAGTCCTCAGGTCATTTATTGAACAAATATATATTTAGCACCAACTATTTGCCAAGCACTGCTTAAAGCACTGGGGGTAAGAAGTGTCCAAACCAGAAAATCCCTCCCCTTGGGGAATTTACATTCCAAGAGGGGAGACAGATGAAAAACAAATAAATATGTAATGTTAGGAAATTATAAGAGCTATGAAGAAAAATGAAATAGGGTAAAGGGATGGAGGGTGACAAAGGAGGGGTATGTTTGCAGGTGGCATGGTCAGGTGACATCTAGACAGTCTTGAATGCAGTGATGAGCAAGCTGTGCAGATATCTGGAGGAAGAGCTCACAGTGCAGAGAGGAAATGGAAGTCATCAACACCATTGTCATCATCACCATCATTGTCACCACGAATCACAGGCAAGTACCTGGTGGTTACTGGACCAGTACTTGTTGAAGGACCATAAAGTCAGAGAAATGCCAGAGCAACTCAGGCCCACAGAAGACTGGGGGGTGGTGCACATAATGAGAAAATCAAGATGGCCTGGAAACCTGGGTTCTAAATCCTGCCTCTTTTTAATAACTTGCTGTGTAACCTTGATCAGGTCACTCTCTCCCTGAACCTCTAATTCTTCACCACTAATTCTTCGACCACATAAGCACTGAGTGCTGGATACTAGAATCATTTTAGCCAAATGACAGGCGATGCCCGCTGAGTTCCTTCTCCCCAAGGAGGCAGAGGCCACGAGGAGGCAGAAGCTACAAGGCGGCCGAGGCTCTGAGGGAGTAGACAGGCACCATGAAGTAGGAAACCTGATAAGAGAGTAGAAGTGGAAAGCATGAGGGAGGAGATGCTGCGAGGCCACAGACTCCAAGGTAGGACTGAGACTGTGGAACCAGAACTGGCCGAAGCCACGGGGAGAAGATCATGTGATGGAATGGGCCTCAAGAAGGAAAAGACAGTCCAAGAGAATGGACGTTATCCGAAAGCAGACACAGTAACGAAGCAGTAGCTATAAAGATGCAGAGACTAAGAAGCAGAAGGAACTATGAGGAGGTCAAGAACTGATACGCCAGTGAGGAAGTGAGAAGAGAAGCAGAGAGTTGACAGGAACTGAGTCCCGTTCAACCATGGAGCCCCAGAGCCGGCAGTATAAGGTCCCCTGGGATCCACGTCCAGCCCTGGGATGCTGGTCCTGCGATGCTACAACCACCATTATGGACCCTGTGAAGTCCCTGTTTCCCTACTGATCCTCAAGCTCCATCCCCTGCACTGAAAACCCCACAGCTCACAGTAGAAAATAGTGAGATGGCAACCCCTAATTCCTGGTCCAGAGCTCATCCCACTGGCCTGGGTGGAGAATCTGGCCAGCCTCAGCTGCTGTCAGCTGACGGCAGGCGTCAAGGCCTTTTCCTGGGGGACATCTGCAGGAAGCCCGAGGCGAGCTGAAGGTCAGTCTGGAGTGCTCGGTGATTTTTCCTTTACATGGAATTTGAATGCCATCAGGCAGTTTCGCCTCAGTCCCCACCACTTCCTATAAGTTTACATTCACCTGGGTTTTTTCATACCTGCTCCATCAGACAACCGAGCTGCAGCCCCTGCACTAGATCAGGAAGTGGTGAAGTTTTTCTATAAAGGGCCAAAGAGTAAATATTTTTAGCTTTGCAGGCCAAGATTAAAATCAAGGCCACTGTGTGAGTAGTTATATCATGAAAGAGAAAGCAAATTCCCACCAATTTCGTATTGAGGAATAATAAAATTTTGATGGACACTGAAATTTGAATTTCAGCACTGGCCATGTGTTGCAAAGTGTTATTTTTCTCTTGCTTTTTTTCCAACCATTAAAAAATGTAAAAACCCTTCTTAGCCCCCAGGCTGTGCAAAAGCAGACAGATGGCTGGATTTGGCCTGTGCACTGGAGTTGCCCACCCCTGCCCTACACCTTCACCTTGGGCAGCCCTGAGTCCCTAGACGGGTCCATGCTCAGGCAGCAGAAGGGGGACAAATCACGTGGTTAGTACCAGCCGGCTGTGCACTAGACCCCAGCCTTGGGCGCCTTACCTTTGAAGTCAAACCACCACTTGAGAGAGGGCCTTTGGGACGGGAAGAAGAACAAGATGGTGACAATGCTCACACCGGTGACGGCATCGGAAAGGAACCTACAATGACAAGGCCCCAAAGCACGTGACCCCGGGCGCCTCAGCAGGCCTGGGTTCCGCAGGTTTGCAAATGAGGATCTGGGGGAGGGAATTAGGTCCGCGGGGAAGGGGGCATTGCTGGAGGCGGGGCCACCGCATCCCCTCCTGCCCCTCTCTGGCCTGAATGCACCCACGCGTGGATGCAGAAGCCTTTCTCCGACATCTCCCAGGGGCGTGGTTAGATGCTACTTTGCCAAGCAAATGCTTGACCTCCCAATTCAAGGACCCTAGGAAGAGGACTTGACCAAAGAGGAGAAAATCTGAGAGCCACAGAATATAGGGTTCAAGGAACCTCCATAAACCACCCTAACTCAGACTCTTGAAGAGCCCTGTGTGCATCTGTTAATCTTTGGCTTGAATTCCTCCTGGGACAGAGACACAATCCAGTCACACTAGCAGACACCAGATGGATCCAGCCTCACAGCCCCTCATAACCTAACTGCCACCTTGAGGGAGCTTTGTAGACATTAAGCTCATGAGAGCCTCAGAAATAGCCCTCTGAGGAGGCATCTTCCATTTCAGATGAGGAATCTGAGGGTCAGAGAGCAGAAGGGACTTGCTCAAAGCCAGACAAGGAATGGTCCATGAGAAGACGGGCTTTGAACTCAGATTTTTCTGGTTCAAAGTTCAGAGCCAATTGCTAACAAAAGCCCTTTCAGCCCACACGTTTGGGGAAAAAGAATGTTCAAAGAGCCAAGAAATTGGAAAAGATAGTCAATATCACTCTAATCAAAGAAATACAAATTAAAACATAGACGGAATCCCATTCGTCTGCTAACAGACAGGCAAAATCTGGAAAGGAGACAAGATGCTGTGAAGGTATGGGAACACAACACCCACAGTGGGGGAATAGAATGACCTAAACTTCTGGAGGGCAGATGGTAGCACATTTCACAATTTTAAATGTGAATACCCGTTGATCCAGTTATTCTACTTCTAGGAATTTACCCTCAGGACTCTTGTACATAGATTACGGACAAATATGTTCATTTTCTATAAGGGTAAAAACAAGGGGACATGCTTTTTAAAAATGTGTTCTATCCATATAATGAAATACCCTGTATCTGTTTTTTTTCTTAAAAAAAAAAAAGATAAAAGATAATGTCAATCTTTAAGTACTAATATAGAAATACAGTTAAGATACTGTACAATTTTTTTAAAGCAGGCTTTTATTTGCAGTACTGGACACAATCCGAAAGGAATTGGTTAAAGAAATTAAGATGCTTCCATTCTATAGAATACTATGCAGTGCTTAAAAAGAATGAAGTAGTTTAGAAATAGCTAGCTGTCCATGATCATATTAATTATTGAATGTTCCAATTAGTTGTTCTAGATATACATGTATGTATGTGTACATTTATTATGTGTGTATGTTATTTGTATATATGTATATATTTGTTGTGTGTGTATACATGTATATATATATATAAAAGATCTGGGGTGTTACACACCAAGCTGTTAGAAGTGACAATTTCTGGGGAGCGGAATCGAATGTAGAAGATGAAAGACAACTAAATTTTACGTTTACAATTCAGTATTGTGGGAATTTTTATAATGAGTGTACATAACTTTTTAGTTAAAAAAGAGTAAGAAAAAAGCAGGTCAAAAATAATGTGTATAATGTGATCACATTCTGTTTAAAATTCTTGTGTTTAGATGGGTTTACGTTTAGCTAATTTGCATGAGTTTTAAAAATACCTTTTACTGAGGAATTTACATGGAATAAAATTTGCCCATTTTAAGAAAACAGATCAATGAATTTTGACAACTATATATAGTCCTGTAACTACCAACATGATCAAGAAGTGGAAAAGTTCCCAGGTAAGCATTCATTAAAAGCCAGAAAAGATGTTTCAGGACTGGAAACTGTGATTCTAGGTGATTTTGACTTTCTTTGAATTGCTGGAATGTTTATAACAGTCATTTTTTATCTGAAAAAAAAACAAAAAAACAAAAAACAAAGTACCTACATTTTGGAAACATAAAAGAATGGTAGTAATAATAAGAGCCACTTCTCTTGGCTCCATGAAATCATATTGCTTCTTCCTTATAACCATCCTCATGAGATCACAACTTAAATCACCCCATTTTACCAGTGAGGAATTTGAGGCTTAGAGGGTGACGCATCCAGAGCTGCTTTATCCAACATGGTAGCCACAAGCCATGTGGACAATGAAATGTGGCAAGACCAAGTTGAAATGTGCTTTAAGTAAATAATACACCTTGGATTTTGAATATTTAGAATGGAAAAAAAAAAGAACGTAAAATATCTAATAATTATTTATATTGATTACATATTGAAATAATAATAGGTCAGATATACTTGTTTAAATAAAACTTATTAAAATTAATTTCATCATTACTTTTATTATGTGGCCACTAGAAAATTTAAAATTGCATATGTGATTCACATTGTAAGTCTCTTGGATGGTGCAGATTGAAGCTATCAGATATCACCAAATCTAGCAGACACATCTCTTATCTTGTCATATTCCAACTTGCACCAGAATTCAACCCAGTTACCCACTCACCCCCCTCTCTTGACCTCTGCTAGTCCATTGCTCCAGGTTTTTCCTCCTACCTCACTGATTGCTTCTTCATTTCCCTAATTGGATCCTTCTCCTCTACCCAGTTCCTAAGTGCTGGGGTTCCTCAGGGTCTTTTTTATACCCTCTCTATACTCTTTCCCTAACTGAGCTCATCAATTTCTAGGGATTTAAGTTCCAAATTTACAGGGCTGACTCAGATTTATATCTGCAACCCAAACCCCACTCTTACGCTCCAGTCTTAACATATCCAACTGCCTAGTGTGGTATTTGAAAGGCATGTTAGACTTGGCAAATCTAGACCTAGTCCAAAATTCAATTGTTGACAAACCACTCCCAGCCCCTTAAAGAATGTTCTTCTCCAACTAAGTAACCATCATCCAGGCAGGTATTCCTTTCCCTCAAGTCATTGCTAACTTTGAAAAATATGTTGATTTCTCCATCTCCATCGCTACCCTCTTCATTCAAGCCATCGCAGCCTTCCTCCTAGCCCAGCAGTCAGCGAGCATCTTCTGTAAAGGGCCAGGCAGTAAATATTTTTGACTTTGCAGGCCACACAGTCTCTGACACAATGACTCAACTCTGACACTGTGGTGTGAAAGCACCACAGACAATCCATAAATGAATGGGTGTGGCTGCGGGCCAATAAAACTTCATTTATAGACACCGAAACTTGAATTCCCTATAATTCTCATATGTTATGAAATATTATTCATCTTTTGATTTTTTCAACATTTAAAAATGTAAAAACCATTTTTAGCTCCTGGACCATACAAAAACAAGGAGGAGGCCAGATTTGGCTCACGACCCCCATCCCAGATGACTGTCAGACCTCCTAACTGCTTTCCCCACATTTTTACCCCCACCACCCATTCCCTAATAAGAATAACAAATATTTATTGAGTTCTTCCTATGTGCTGTTCTAAGCACTTGATACGTATTAACTCATTTATCCACAGAACAACCCACTGAGAAGTGCACTATTAGAATCTCCGTTTTACTGATGAGGAACTGAGGCACAGAGAGGTTAAGGAACTGAAAACCCTCCAATAGCTTCCACTGTTCTCAGCAAAGAAGACCAAGGTGCTTAGCGTGCCCGAACAGACCCTCCGTGGTCCAGCCCTGGCTGCCCTTCTAGCCATGTCTTGCCCACTCTCTCCCCTTCCCACCACTCCAGAGCCACCCTGGCTTCCTTCAATTTTTCAAAAGTACTAAGTTCGTTCCTACCCCAGGCCTCCACTGACACTCCCAGTCTGTCTCTGCTGCTTTTACCTCCACTTTTCCTAACCTTTGGGTCTTTGTTTCTAAGTCTCCTCTTTCCAGAACTATCCAAAGTCACCCCCACCCCCACTCCATTACTTAATGATATAACTTTTTCACTGTTTCCTTCACAGTTAGCATTTCAATTGACAGTTATTTTGTTGTCTACTTGATTTTTGTCTGTGTCCCCAGCATCGAGCGTAATGTTTAGCACATAATAGGCACTCAATAAATGTTGAATGAATGAATGAATGAATGAATGATTTACTCAGAGTCACACAACTTCTAAGTGGCAGAGCTGGAATTCGAACCCAGGTTTGTCTGATTCCAATTTTAAAGCTCTTAAGAGACAAGAAACCAGATGTTTTATCATCCAAACCTAAACTCTTTGAAAGTGAAAGAGGATGCTTTTATATTAATAGGGGGCAAGAGGTGTCAACCTGGACGCAGGGGCCCGCCCTGCTGCCTCTCCAGCTCCAGGCACCCCATCCCCATCCCAGAACCTCCCAATGGGCTCCATTCTGTGGGTCCCCAGAATCTTACCCGGGGGTGAAGAGGCTGGCCCAGCCAGGGATGAACTTCGGGTCCCGGGAGAAGAGGAGGACGGCAAACAGGCAGAAAAGGGTGAACACGGCCTGTTCTGCAAACCTGTGATACCGACATGCGGGCAGAAAGGTGACCGTGGGCCTCGGCTGACCGCGGCGTGGGAAGTTCTCAGGCAGGTGCACACCCAGAGCCTGGGCGTGACTGAGAAAGCTGAAGAGATAATTCACTCCCCAGGGAGTCCCCGGGGAGGCAACTGGAAGGGGGCTGCAATGGCGAGGTGACTCGAGTCCGGGGGCTTCCACACTGCCCCCGGTTCCTTCCTGAGCATCAGCACCCCTCCCCCAAACAATCTGTATCATTCCTGCCGGGAATTTCCCAGCACCCTGAGGACAATCAAGAAAGAGCAAGAAAAAGAGAAAGAGACGGACAGGCAGACAGGCAGGCATAGGGGGAGGTGGCAATTGCCCACCAGAAGGAGACAGATGAGCCCGCTCACAGAGGGGAAGGGGCAGGCACCCCGAAAGAGTGAGGCACAGAGAGAGGGAGGACAGAGGCAGAAAGAGAAGCCCCAAATAGTAAATATCTACCCACCCTGCCCATTTCACAGGTTGGGGAGCAGAGCCCAGAGAGGGTTAGTGCCTTGCCCGAGGCCACAAAGGAAGTTAGCAGCAGAGCCAGCCCTTGAACGCAGGCCTCCTGACCCTAGTTATCTTTGCCTCCTGGGAAACATGCATTAAACAAGGCAGACGTCCTGGAAGCCACCGGAAACTGCCGTGGTGCCCTGTGTACCAGGAGAGGGAGGTGTGTTTTGTGGGAAGGTGACAGGTCCTCTCTGCAAGACCAAGCTGACGAGCCCATTACTATCCTCAGAAATCCCACCATGCAGGTCACAGGGCACCTACCCCAGTGTCAGGTCAAGGGGCAGACTGCGTAGGTCACCTCCCAACCCTTAAGCAGAAATTCCCCTGGAACCCACTGCCCAGAGGGCCGGGAGGCCAAACCAGGAGGTGGTTCCCCTGAAAGTCCAGTGCCCACTCTGTCCCCACCCTGAGGGTCCCACGCACTTGAGGGGCCCCAGGTTCTGGAATTCCTCCCGAATCATGGTTCGAGCCCTGTCTTCAGCATCAGCCTTTATCTCAGATTTCTTCCTCCTCAAGGCCCTGGAACAGAAAGTGGGGAGGTTAGGAGTGGCCACTGCAGCAATGACTGACTTCTCCCCTTCTCCACCACATTCTCTCAGTCCTGGACACTGCCACAGCCCAGGGACTGTCTTTCCTTTCCGAAAGTTGTTCTCCCCACCTGTGGCCTGGGTGATTTTTTTTAAAAATGCAAGTCAGATCCTATGACTCAGAGGCTTAAACTCATTTGGTGGGTCAAGCAGGCACATGAATAAAAAGACAAATCAGCAGAACAAAATAAAAAGTCCAGAAATAGGCCCAAACCCATATGGGGATTTAGTCTATGATAAAATTGGTGGCTCAGGTTGGTGGGCAAAAGGTGGACCATTCAGAAAATGGCGTTAGGACAACAGGGTGGTCATCTGGAACAAAAATGAAGTTGGATCCAAACCTGGTGCCATATACCATGGCTAAACTCCAAATAGCTCAAAGATTTAAATGTAAAAAACAAAGCTATAAAAGTATTAGAAAAAACCATGAGATTATTTTTTTATAACCCTGTATTGAGGAGACCTTTCTAATTATCATTGAAAATTCAGAAGCCATATGAGAAAACTTGATAAATTCACCCAAATATATATTTTTTAAGCCTGCACAGAAAAAGGCACCATAACCAAAATCAAAGACAAACCAAGAAAAAAATATTTGCAACTCATATTGCAAAATAAGGGTTAATCTTTCTTTTTTATTTTTTACTTTTATAAAAAAAAAAAAATTCAAACTAAACAAAGGAATAAGAAAAACAAATATCCTAAAATAACTACATTGCGTCCAATATGCTCCTACCATACCCCAAGAAAGTTAACTAACCATAGTCATTCCTGAGCATTCCCATATCATTAAGATTACCCTCAATATCTTATCTGTTCTTATTAGATTATCGTCCCCCTTTACTAGTTGTTGTTTATCTCTATGTCCCCTATATTCTACAATATAAGACACTTGTTTTCCATTTTTTACAGAGTTCACATTAGGGGTAACATAGAATATCTCTCCTTTTGTATCTGACTTATTTCACTCAACAAATATCTGTTTGTGTCACTGCTTTCAGGTCCTCTCGATGAATACTGAGAAGTGAAATTGCTGGATCATAGGGTAACTCAATACCTAATTTTCTGATGAACCGCCAAACTGTCTTCCAGAGTGGCTGAACCATTATACAGTCCCACCAGCAATGAATAGGAGTTCCAGTTTCTCCACATCCCCTCCAGCATTTGTAGTTTCATGTTTGCTTAATGGCAGCTATTCTTATTGGTGTGAGACGATACCTCATTGTGGTCTTGATTTGTATCTCCCTAATAATTAGCGAAGATGAACATTTCTTCATGTGTTTTTAGCCATTTGTATTTCCTCTTTGGAGAAATGTCTTTTCATATCTTTTGCCCATTTTATAGTGGGGCTATTTGTACTAATGTCATTGAGTTGTAAGATTTCTTTATATATACAAGATATAGGTCTCTTATCAGACAGATAATCTTTCCAATATATAAAGAGCACTAGAAATCAATAAGACCAAGACCAACAACCCAGTTTTAAAAATGTACAAAGGCTATGAACAGACAGTTCAACAATTGAAAGGAAAGGAAATATGAATGGCTCCCAAACATACGAAAAGTAGTTCAAAACTACTCGATAAAATAAATGCAGATTATTTTTTTCTTCTATCAGACTGGCAAAAATCCACTCTGCTACAAGGAAGCAGACACTCTCATATGTTGTTAATGAGAGAGCAAATTAGTACAATCCCTACGAAGAATTACTTGACAGTATCTATTAAAACAAAAATGTGTTTATTCTGTGACTCAGCTATCCCACTTTCAGAAATGTGTCTTACAAAAAACATCTAACATATACAAAATGACAGATGCACCAAAAATATATTTGTATCTGCCTATATTTGCTCATGGAAACTCTAGAAGGCTACCCAAGAAATCCAATAAAACTGGACACCTCTTTGGGAGAATATATTGGGTCAAGAGATAAATGTGGGCATGCTCAGGAAGGAGAGGTCTCACTGCATACTCTTTAGTATTGTTTTGATTTTTGAACCATGTGCCTGTGTTGTCTATTCAAAATTAAGTAAATAAATGAGTAATTTTTCAAAAAAAAAAAAAAAAAACCTACAGTGACAATGGCTCTTTCATGTGAAGATCAAACGCGAATAAGGCTCTCAGTGATCTAGCCCAAGTTCTCTGAATTTGGGCCCTGTTGACATTTAGGGTTGGATAATTCTCTGTTGTTGGGGGCTGTCCTGTACATTGTAGGATGTTTAGCATCATCCCTGGCTTCTATCCACCACATGCCAGTAGCACCCATTCTCTCTAGTCCAGGCAACCAAAAACGGCTCCAGGAGGGGGTGGGGGCAGAATCACCCCAGGTTTAAATCCCTACCTTCTTCCCTGGCCTCATCTCCCTCAAATGCACCCCTCATTCTCTAAACGCAGTCACTTTGGACCTTCTTTCGGTCCCAGAACACTCCTTGCTCCCTCAGCTTCAGAGCCTTTGCACTTGCAGTTCCACCTGCCTAGAATGCTCTCCCCACCCCACTCCCCTCCTCCCCCACCTTCATGAGTGAAGTCTAGTTACCTTCAGCACCCATATCAGTGTCAGGCACATGGTTGGTGCTTAATGGATATTTTCCGAATGAAACAGAATCAGTGGATTGGCTTGAAAACTTTTACCCAGAAACACCTCTCTCACTGGGCTTCCCTCTGCCTGAATTTCCTCCATCACAGCTTCCTTTGAAGCCAAGTATTGCAGGTGATTTCTCAAACAGGTAAAAAGGATTAAAACAACAACAGCGACAAAAACCCTATTCCAGGCCCAGAGCTGGGCAGTGTACACACTTAACTTTTATTTTAGCTGTTGCTCATTTTTATCCCTAATTTAAAAGTGAAGAAATTAAAGAAAAGCTTGAGGAGAGTAAAGAGTTGCTCAAGGTCACACAGAACCACAATTTGTGATTAAAGTCTGGGCTTGGTCCCCTGGGTTCTGCTGGGCTTTGGACCCTGAGTTTCTGCTACAGGAAGCCCCAGAGGGTGTTTGAATCAAGGAACAGCAAGATCAGAGCCTTTCTCCTAAGGATTTTCACATCTCTGGGATCCAAAATAGCTTATACCAGCCCCATTTTACAGATGAGGAAACTAAGGTTCAGGGAGGTGAGGGGTCTGGGTCAGAAAATGATTATGACACGCCTGCCACCCCAGCCCTGGGCTACATCTCCTATTTCAGAAAATTTCCCCAACTCTAGGCCCTCATGGCCCACCTTCACTAACATCACTATCTCCGCAGACCACCCAGTTCATATTTGCTTAATATTTTCCTTCACATTGACTTCCCATTTTAATTTTACAAATGTGCTTAATTAGAAAACGTTATATCACTCCCATAAATGGAAAACCGGAGACTCTTGTCATAAATACAAGAAAGCATGAAAATAAATAGATGAAAGCACAGCAGCACTATGATATTCTGGCTGCTTAGACTCTGGGCTCTCTGCTTCAAGGCTGTTTGGGAAGTGTTAGCAGGTGCTAAAGTTTCTCTAGCACCCAATAGAGAATTTCTCAACATCAGCAGGTCGATTCTACGAGAATTGACAAGGGAGGAGTTTTCTCATGATGTGAGTCAATGTCATTTAATACCTTGTCCTCCTGTCTCCCCCAATTCTCTCCTGTACTGGCCCCGCAAAATGGGAAACACTGCACTCCCCCTCTGCTCTGGTCATGGTGTTTATCTTATTTAAAGAGTAATTCTATTAATATTATTAATGATGAATAACATTCGCTGAGGGCCTGGGCAGCGGGTCGTGTAGACCCCCCCACCACCCTCACGCCCTGGGAGGCTGGGACCACGGTAATCTCCACGTGAGAGTATAACATGGAGTTACACATATAACTCTCAGTTTGTGAAGGAAGAGATTGAGATGTAAGGAGGCCACGTCCCAAGGCAGCGAGAAGCTGGGATCCAAACACAGTTCAGTCTGGCTCCAAAGCTCAAATATCTTCTACTTCCCCACCTACCTCCCAAGAAAAAAGTGAGAGGTACCTGAGGCTCATTGCCCCATACAGGAAGGAGATCCAGAGCCAGCCCAGCAGCAGGAACAGCAGCATGAGTGGGAAGGCGAAAATGAACCAGGAGCCGAAGTTTACCACGTCACACTGCGGGAAGAAGCTGGAGAATAGGGGGAGATGAGAACCCATCAAGGTGAGCCACGCCGATCTGGGGGTCAGGGTGGGAGGGGGTACTCGGCAATGGGCCAAGAGAGGAGGGAGGGGGCCCCTGGTAGTCATGGCAACAGAGTTTCCCATCACTTCTAATAGAAGGCACCCCTTCCTCTTCTGTGGGGGATGCTGGATTTCTGACCTAGGGATGCCCTACTGTCAAAATCTCAGGGATCGGACAGGTAACCCAAGTGAGTGAAGGAGGCCGCGTTGGGTCATATGAACTGAAGAGCACACACCCCAGTAGAGATGTCTGCTGTCACTCGGCTCCCCCCGCCCCCCCCCAACACACACACTTCACCATGCAGAAGTGCAGGCCAGGTAAGCCCAGATCTGGATTTTTTATTTGAAATCATGTAATGTTTTAATGTTAGCAATTAACTGAAATGTTTTTTCAAACTGTGGGAGCCAAACAAAACACATCCACGGACAGCAACCCCTTCCCTACTCATGATCTGTCCTAATGGACCCTGAAAGTTATATTCACACAGTGCTGCTTTCTGTGAGCTCTTTCTCAGCTAAACAGTGCCCAGTTGACACTGTCAAGCCTGAAAGGATTAAGGGCAATGATAGTTAGTGCTGGTCAAGATGTGGAAAAAACCAGCAGACTCTGGGGCGTGGTCATTGGAGCAATCTTTTCTTGAGGGGAATTTGGTAAAATGCATTTAGAGTCTTAAATAAGTGCTTACCCTTTTACCCAGAAATTCCACCACTAAAAAATATCTTAAAAACAAACAAACAGAAATGTGATCAAGAACGCATGTGCTAGGGGAATGTCCCTAGGGGAGCCCCTGGGACGCGCTGTGTGCGCCCAGAGGCTGCTGTGTGTGTGCTGGGCTCAGAGGCTCACGGCGTGTGGAGATGGTGGCGTCGTGGACAGGGTGGTGAAGTATGATCTGCTGGCAGAGATCCAGAGCCAGAGCACTTGGGTCATCCTGCACACACAGGTTTCTGGAGGAGCATCTCCATTTTAAGGGAACAAGCTGGAAGTGATGCTACAGGAAATTTTGAGGATATTGGGCACTCTACAGATGCTCCAGAACTGTCCAAAACATTTATCATTGGGGAGCTTGATCCGATGATGGATCAAAGATAATCAAACCTTTGGAGACTCTTACGACAGCTATGGATTCTCATTCCAGCTGGTGGACCAACTGAGTGATCCCAGCCATCTCAGCACTGGGTGTCTACACAGAAAACAAAGTGCTTTCTCAGATGCCAATCAAAGATGAGACTGCCTTAGACGAGGGCTGAAAGAAGCCAGCACAACTGTCTCCTTCAACTGATGGAAAGAATCCTTCACCTGAAAAGATCATCTTAATATGTCTGCTTCGAAACAAAACAAAACAAACAGTTCTAGTCTTTCTACTCTTGGACTTTTCTTTTAGCATGTGCCTTTTTATTCGTCATCCTTATTTTGATGTTCCATCGATGCATAATTTACTTATTGAGCTGGATATGATCTTTAAAATATAAATCTGGCTTTTACTGGACCCAGCACTGTGGAATGAAGAGGATCTTCTTGACCAAAAGGGGGAAGAGAGATGAAACAAAATAAGGTTCCAGTGGCTGAGAGATTTCAAATGGAGTCAAAAGGTCACTCTGGAAGGTATTCTTATCTGCTATATAGATATCACTTCTTAGTCTTTAGTGTGTTGGAATGGCTAGCGGGAAATACCTGAAGCTGTTGAACTACAACCCAGTGACTTTGATTCTTGTGACTGTGTGATTGTGAAAACCTTGTGGCTCGCACTTCCTTTATTCAGTGTATGGACAGGTGAGTGGAAAAATGGGGACAAAAATTAGATGAAAAACAGGATGGGATGGATAGATTTAGGTGTTCTATTTTTGCTTTTATTTTTATTTTGGAGTAAGGAAAAGGTTCAAAAATGGATTCTGGTGATGAACGCACAAATGTATGATGGTGCTGTGAATGATTGTACACTGTGGATGACTGTAGGGTGTGTGAATATATCTCAATTAAACTGTATTTAAAAAAAGTAAATGAACAATGGGAGGGAAGGAGGGGAATGGGACGTTTCGGATGTTCTTTTTTATTTTAATCTTTATTTTATTTTTTGGATAATGAAAATGTTCAAAGTTTGATTGTGGTGATGAATGCACAACTATATGACGATACTGTGAACAACTGATTGTACACTTTGTATATTATGTGATTATATCTCAACAAAATTGCATAAAAATATATATGGCTTTTAAATTATATTGCCATATTTGCCCATCAATTTGGTATATAATTGTCTTTAATTTTTAGAATCTCAGATTATTTTGCAGAATCATTTAATGTGCTAATCATTCAGACTGAAGCAGTATGTATGATTTGAGATAAGGTAGTGGCCTTTGGATCTTTTCTAGCACTCCTTCATATCTAATTGAATAAGTAAGGATTGCATGCTTCCAATGTAGTTTCTTTTTCAAGGAAAGTAAGAGAGACCCAGAAATTGTAGCTTAAAGACATCTATTGATTGTTCTACCTGAAATAGATGGGTTTATAGGACCCATAAAAAAGGCATCCTCTCTTTGATTAAAAAACACCAGCAAAAAGGCTACATACTGTATGATTCCAATGATACGACATTCTGGAAAAGGCAAAATTATAGAGACAGTAGAGAGATCAGTGGTTGCCAGGGGTTCGGGGGAGAGGAGGCTGAATAGGTGAAGCCCAGGGGAGTTTCGGGGCAGTGGGACTACTCTGGATGATGATGGTAAAGGTGGAGACATGACACAGCACGTTTGTCGAAACCCCCAGAGAGTGAACTCAAATGTGAACAGTGGGCTTTAGTCAATGATCGTTTATCAATATTTGTTCAATTGTAACATATGCCACACTAATCCAAGATGTTGACAATAGGGGAAACTAGGGAAGGGGAATAATATGGGAACTCCGTATTTTCTGAGCAATTTTCTATAGACCTAAAACTCTAAAAAGAAAGTTTATTATTTAAAAAACAGCAGCAGAAACACCTGTGAAATAGGAAAGGAAACTACAACTATCCATTCCCTCAGCTCAAAAAATATCATTCTAAAGAGGTTCTTAGTCTTGCTGGTTCTAAAGTTTTAAAAATTCCTCATTCAGAGAAATAAGCTGTCTATGTAATTTTCTAAGGAAATGTTGACTCTAATTTGTGAAAAGAAAAAAAAAACAAATTTGAAGGAGATCGTGGGACATTTGGAAATTGATTTTCAAATAAATTTAGCTGAGGAGGTGAGGCCCAAGGAACTCTGGTAGACTCTGTTATTTTCTCACTGGTAGCTCTAGCTGGACTGACTGAGGAACCTCGTCTTCCATTTATTATTTCTCTGCCTTGTAGTTTTTTCTTTTAAACACGGAGACTTGAGGGATGAACTTATCAGACTGTAAGTACTTTGTAGTGAGCTACGATTATGCATGTTTCCAGTGGCGGTTAGCCAAATGGTGAGCAACTGCATTCTTCAGAAAGATCCAAAGCAATTTGGAAAGGAAGTTACACAGGATAGATTTTTGTAATTAATGGCATGCACCACCCTTTTCTTTGCCTTATGGCACCGAAAGACAGTGAATGTAGGGGTAGAAGTGAGGAAGGGTGGCTGAATTGCAAGTGAAAAATTATCTTGCAGAAGTATCTATTCAAATATTGATAAACATATGCCTGGAACAACAACAACAAAAAAGAATACAGGTGCTAAATTGAGAAGGGAAAAAAAGTAAGTTGCAAAATAATATGTAAAGTATTCTTTTGTCAAAAGCACATGACACAAACCCTCTCATAGACATTACACAATAAATAAACAAATAAATCAAAATATTAAGTTATTGCATAATAAATGAACAGGCAAATGAAAAAACAAAAATATTAATAAACTCTAATAATGGGATCCCAGGAGATTTTTATTCCTTTCTTTTTCTTCATCTGAATTTTCTACAATGAATAAATATGCCTTCTTATAACAATAAAAATAAGTTGCATTATTCATAACAAAATAATAATAATAATATTAAATGGAGACTATCTAAATGCCTATGATTAAAGTATGATACTCATCCAAAATGGGATAATTTATTGCTATTAAAATTTTATTTTCTAAAAAAATTTCATGAAAAAAATCACACTATAAAATTGTATAAAAAGTGTAATGGCAATAAAGTTAAACATATGTATATATATTTTTTGTACATGTACATAGAAAGGAAGAAGGAAATATGCTAAAATTTTAATAGTGGGATTGAAGACATCTCAAATTTTTAATTTTTTCCTGTATTTTCTGAGTATTCTATAATAGGCCTGTATCACCTTATTATCAGAAAAAACTTAGTAAAATGTATTTTGGGAACAAAGACCAGAGGAATACCCAGGGCCGCCCTTCCCCCATCTTCCCAGGCTCCTCTGCTGGAGGTCCAGAACCCCGTATTACTTAACATTCCCTTCAATCCCCTCCTTCCAGATGAGAAGCTTGCGTCATTAAATGTTGCATGTAATTTGCATATAATTTACATGCTATTTACTAAAAATCCTTCATGTTTGATACTTGTACTTACAGCCCTAGCATTTTTTTCCCTAATTTATTTTCAGGTTGGAACAAAGACCTGCTCACTTCAGGGTGGACAAGCAGCCTGAAAACCCTCGGACAGCAACCCCCCTCCCTAACCCAGGACCTGCCCCATTTTTCTTCGAGCCTCCCAGAACCCATGCTTTCCTGTCCAGCCCTGGGAATGTGCTCCAGCATCCTAATACTGACCACCCAGCTCCCTCACCCCCAGCAGGCTGCTCTTTTGCTCACACTTCCTTCTACCTGTGGAGAATAGGGGCCAAGCCCAGATTCTCCCCCCACCTGAAGCAGAATCATCCTGGCTTCTGGCTTTTCAGCAGTTGACTAAAAATCACAAGGCAAAGCCAGAACTTGGTCAAAGAATGGAGATTAAAAAGACACATACAGTTTGCAGTGAGTTTAAATCAATTAGTAAAATACTGACGTCTGGGCCCCACCCCATACCTCCTGAATCAGAAACTCTCAGGTGAGGCCCAGGCTTCCCCTCTGCTGCAACTCCCCAGATGATTCTAATGTGCAGCCGTTGCTGAGAACCACTGAGAGAATCTGAGAGTGGATGCATCTTACCCAAATACTAAGGTTTTAAAATTAGCACATGATGTAAGTACTTAAATTTACTGTGAAAATAACTTTGCCCACAAATACAGTACTAACAGTTTTATATAGACCAAACCTTTTCTCAGGAAGATCAACAGGGAGAGATTTCCCTCCATCATCCTAACAGGCCTTTGATTCTTTGGTTGAGCACGAGGTAAAGAAGTTGGCCAATATTTAAGGCCATGTTGAGTATCAAATACTTTTTGTTGCTGTTTGTATTCATGTAGATTAAATGAATATATGATGCCTCTCTACTGCAAAGGAATCAGAAACCCAGCATCTCAGAACCCTGGAAATTTAAGATCTTAGAAACAGAATCTTGAAATGCTAGAATTCTTAAAATCTTAGAACTCAGGAGCTTGGAATAATGGAATGTTCAAGTCATGCAGCCTGAGAATCTTTCTCTTTTCTTCTCAATCCCTGGCCATCTGCATTCCATCCACACTAATCTTCTTGCTGTTCCTTGAACTTTCCGAGGAGTGTCTTCACCTCCAGGCCTTTGCACTAGCTGTTCCCTCTGTCTGGAATGCTTTTCCCGTCTGTGTCCATGGCCTCACTCCCTCTCCTTCAGGTCTGTGGCCAAACGCCACCTTATCAGAGAGGATGCCCATGACCAACCTATATTAAATAACACTCCACTCCTGACACTTCTATCCTATCGTCCTGTTCATTTCATTTCATAACTTATCCCACTAGGACGGAAGCCCCCACTTATCCTGGAAGGGCTGTTGTGAGATTTAAACGATGCCCTGTGTGTGCAATGCCTGGTTCCATAAAATGCTCAAGCCATGGGAACCGTGAAAATTGTTTCCATCCTGAACAGAGCAGACGCCTCATTTTGATTCTTGTGGTTTCCTTCCCCAAAACTCCAAAATCAGATGAGTGTTCCCACAAAGATGCGGCTGCAGGGGTGGGGGACCCTTCTTTAGGCTGAGCGTCCCTAAGTGTGCCCCCCTTTCTCCAAGCATCTCACAACACAGAGACAGAGCCCCTGCTGACGTGGAAGAAGGCCCAGGAGACGGTGCCTTGGAACATCATCCTTCTCCTGGCAGGGGGCTTCGCCATGGCCAAGGGCTGTGAGGTAAGACCCAGGGCAGGAGAAGGGGTGGGCTGCATGCCCAGGGAGGCGTGTTGCAAGCTCCAGGATCAGGGACTTGGCTGGGTTCTGTCCATGTGCTGCGTTCCCAGAGCCCAGTAAATAGAAGGTGCTCAAGATGCACTCTCTGCATGTTGAATGAAGAAGGTAGGAGGAGAAGAGGAGGCGAGAACCCAGTGGCTGGGAGCACTTGCTTTTACCTCTTGAGCTGGCCAAGCAGGATGAGGTTGGGGGCCGTGCCAGTGAGGGTAGCAGTGCCCCCGATACTGGCTGAGTAGGGGATGGAGATGAGGAAGCCCTTCCAGATGTTCCTGCGATATTCTTCCTCCTTCCTGACGTCAGCTGGTAGATCGAGCGGCGCCTCCACCTCATTGGGGCGGTCCTGGCTTTAAACAAACCCAAAGAGAAGCCATTCAGAACAGGCAGAATTCCTGGACTCGTGAGGAAACAGGCCGCGCACGACTGGGGGTTTAGAGGAGTTAAATGGACTCTCTGAAGGCAATTTGGTACTGGGTGGCACAAACCTTTAAGAATGTGCACCCTTCAGCTCAGCTATTCCACTTCTAAAAATTTATCCCAAAGAAATAATCGGGCAAGTGCCCCAGGTGTGAGCATAAGGGAATTCAGTGTGGCATTAAATATAATTTAAAAACTGAAAACAACTTAATGTCCATCAAAAAGGGATTGGCTGAATAAAGATGGTCCTTTTACAGGATGGAACAACAATGCCTCAATAAAAAATGATGGAAGATGCCCACTACACAAATTAAAGTGAAAAAGCAGGTTACAGTGCTACCTAGGTTTATATTTTAAAAATACTCAAACATTTTATGAATATATGAGTACTAAGAAAAATCAAGAACAGTATACATAAAATTGGTTTGGTGCCTTTCTCAGGGGTGAAATTATGGAGTTTTTTCTCTTTTTTTCCTTTGTATTTTGTTTGTTTGTTTCTTTGTGAAGTTAAAGAATTGTTTATTATATAATTACAAGATAACTATGCTGACATATATTTATTGAGGTAAAAAGATGTTTACTATACTACAAAAAGTGAAAAAGCAGATTATAATATAGCAGACCTAGCATTGATTTTTTATTTTAAAAATACATTTATGAATATGGAGAGATATCAAGGAATAGTCCAGAATGATATTCATGTAACTGTTTCAATGGTGATCCCTGGGAAGAAAATGCTGAGTATATTTTCTTTTTATTTAACAGCATTTTTAAAATTTGAGCAATTATAAAGGGTTAAAAATGAATAAAATTAAGAATTGCTCCTTGTGTAACAAATCAAAAAATTTCTTAAGAATGAAAGATAATTTAAATCCCTCTGACCTTAATTTCTACAAGAGGGGCCCCTTCCCCAGAGGGCAACAGGGACACAGATCTGGGGTCTGAGTAGTCTGTTTCCAGTGTGGAAAGAAGGCAGTGACTGGAAGTAGTGGAGCTGCTGTTGTGGCCTGACTTCTTAGGGGCAAAAGGGCCTGGTCTTGGACCCCCCCTTAGACTTGGGGACCCAATCAGACTGAGCCTCACAGTGAAGATGAGAGAGCAAGACGGGCCCCTGAGGCCCAGAAAAAGGAAGGTGTTTGCATCCAATGGACACAGAGCTCCAGAAGGTGGGCCTTGGGTCTCTTCCCTTTTGGAAACTCCTAGTATAAGTTCTGCAGGGGAAGATACTCAACACAGATGCCCAGATCTCATGGAAGTGAGTGGCTGGGCCAACCGCAGAACCCATGTCTCAGAGCCAGACTCCCAGCTCTCAAACATGCTGCTGGGAAGGAGCCTAGGCCATGGGAACAAACAGATGTGTCATGTCATGTCCTTCCTCTGCTAAAACCTTCCATCAGCCCCCTTCTACACAAAGTCAAGGCTATATCAATGGCCTCTGAGGTCCTACATGCTCTGCCCTCTCACCTCCCAAGCAACCTCTCTGACCCCATTTTCTATGCCCACTCGCGTGGTTCCAGCTATACTGGCTTCCACTGCTCTTTGAACCCTCGGGACCCTCTGGTGCCTCTGCTTAGAACATTATTCCCACAAATACTGGCAAGACCCCTCGCCTCCTGCCTTCCCTGACCACCCATTTTAAAACTTCCCTTTCCCACCCACCAGCCGCTCTCCCTCCTTCCAGCTTTGTTCTCCTCCACAGCACCTACCAATCATCTGACAACCTATGCATTTTACTCTCTCATTTGTTTCTTGTCACTGGAATGTAAGCCCCCCAAAGTCTGGGTATTTTTGTCTGTTTATTGCCACATCCCCTGCACCCAGACCAGTGCCTAGCTCATCGTAAGCTCCTGCTATGGGCAAGTCATTTTACCCCCTGCTGGTTCATTGCCCTTAAATTAAGATAACAAGGCTGTTATGACAAGACTACCACCTGCACATGGGAGGCCTGAGCAACCTGCTTTATGGACATTATCTCAATTAATCTCAAAACAACCCTAGAAGGTGGGTCCCAAAATCATGCCCAGTTGATAGGAGAAGACTGAGCCTCAGAGTGGTTAAGTGACTTGTCCAAGTTGCACAGCTGATAAGTGGCAAAGCCAGAGTTCAAAGTTAGGTCTGCCTGACTCCAAACCCATGATCTTAACCACTCTGTCATAATGTAAAGTTTAAATGCAACAATGATGTGAAGATGCTTTCCAAGTCATATAGGTGTGAAGAATTATGATGGTTTCATAGGATCTTTCCCATATGTAGAGCTTCTTGATGCTCTCTGCACCCATTTCCTCCTTAACTATTATGTAGTTTGCTCTGCCTTGCTCTTTGGGGTCTCTTAATTTTTTAAGGAGGCTGCAGAGATACATGCCTAAGCCAAATGGATGACTGGTGGAAACTTGGGCATTTGGTCATTCGGAGAAAAATTTAGGGCTAGGAGGGGCATTGCTTGCAGCCAATGCATTTTTGTTTATCATTGCCTTGGATCAAGGGCTGACTCCTTTATGAAGTTTACCAGGAACTCACTCTTCTGTGCTGGCAAGAAATTGCATCTCCGTGGGTACAGTGTGCAGGCCATTTCTCCGTCCAGCAGCTAGGAGGAAAAGGCATGATGTCTTTAGTGTAATATAACAAATGAGACAAGAATGTTCCCATTCTTGTCTGGTAAATCAAAAATGCTTCTTCAGGTCCCCCACCTTGCCAGGGATCCCACAATCTTCACTGAATTGAAAAAAAAAAAAAAAAAAAATGGCACTCAACATACTGTCCTCCTGGCCCATCCATACCTGGAGATGGCCTCAGGCCTGCGGGCAGGGAGCTAGCTGCAAGGCTGCTTGAAAACACAGATCTCAAGCCCTAGGCTTACCTGAGCAGCCATCCCAGGGAGATATTTGGGAAAGACTAGCTATGAGTGGTAATGGATCAGCAATGGGATGAGTGGCTCCAATTGTCCATCATTCAGTGATTCAAAAAATATTTATTAAGCACCTACAATGTGTTATTCACTACGTACTTTACACAGAAAAGAACAAGGTCCCTGTTCTTATGAAGGATATATTCATTCTAGAAAGGGAGGCAGACAATAAATGAATAAAGAACATTTCAGGTAGTTATGAATACATAGAGGAAATAAAACTGGAAAATCTAGTGGAAAGTGACTGGCAGAGAGGGGAGAAGGAGCAAGAAGGGCTACTTGTGATCAGGTCATCAGAGAAGATGCTATGAGCTGGTGGCATTTGATCTGAGACCTCAGGGATAAAAAGGAGCCAATCATGGGAAGAGTGGTGGGAAGATGGTTTCCGGCAGCAGGAATAGCAAGTGCAAAGGTTCCTGAGGTAAGGAGGAGCTCGGCACATTTGGGGAACCTGGAGAAGGCCAGTGTGCCAGGGAAGTAGTGAATAGGGGAGGACTGAGGGAGAGGGAGGTGGAGGGGAAGAGGTCAGCAGCAGCCATATCAAGCATGGTGATCCCCTGCAGAATTTAGAGCCAAGAGGGAAAGGATATGATTTATATTGTGCAAACATCTCTGGGCCTGGTGGGAAAGAACTGTCTGCAGGGAGCGGGAGTGGAAACTTGGAGACCAGTTTGGGATCTACTGTGTTTTCAGGATGAAGAACGATGGTGGCTGAACTAGGCTGGTGATGGTGGAAATGCTGAGAGTAAATGAGTTGTGGATGTGTTTCAGTTCTTCTGAGATGAGAGCTCCGTGTAACTCAGAGCCTAGGGCCAATGCCCAGAACTCAGTTTACATGAACCCTGATTCCAGGCCAATCCACTGATAAACCTTTAAGGAGTGAATCTTATTGCCTGGCATTGAGCGGCAAGTCAGATGAAAACCATGCTCTTGTGGAGCTTACCTTCTGGCGGGGGAGATAGACCTTAAACAAATAAATAAGTATAATATATAGTGTCAGATGGAGATGAGTTTTAGGGAGAAAAATAAAGGAGGGAAGGAAAACAAGGTGTTCTGGGATGGGAGTGGGGTTGACGTACTTTAAAGGATGGTTTAAAGGAAGATCTGACTGAGCAGGTGCATCCAGCAGAGTCCTGAGGTGGGGAGTGGGCCTGGTGTGTTGGGAAAGCAGAAGGGAGACTAGTGGGAGGTAGGAGGAGAGGAGTGACAAAGAATGGGGGTGTCAGGAAGGTGCTGGATTTTGCAGAGGTCTCACAGTTCACAATAAGGACTTTGACTTCTCCTCTGAGTCCAACAAGAGCAAGGGGAGTGTTTGAGCAAAGAGGGACAGTGTTTAAGAAGTATATCTCTGCTCCTTAGAACTATATCCCCAGGTGGTGCTGACAGTGTTTTGGAGACAAGCATGATGGAACAAATTAAAAGTTCTTGCAGATGGAACCACCACCAACAGCACTGGAACCCACTCTTGGATGTTGGAAGTGTGACAGTAGCTAAACACGTGGGCTCTGGATTCAAGTCATAGCTCCATCGCCTACTAACTGCGTGACATTAGATTAGTGGTTCCCAATTGGGGTTAATTCTGCCCCCAAGAGACATTTGGCAATGTCTAGAGACATTTTTGGGTATCACCACTGGGGTTGGGGTTGCTACTGGCATCTAGTGGGTAGACGCCAGGGATGCTGCTGAACATCCCATAACGCATAGGACGGCCTCTATGACAAAGAATTATCCCACTCAAAATGTCAGTAATGCCGAGGCAGAGAAACCCTGGTTTCAATAAATCCCTTAATCTCCCTGAACCTCTGTTCTTTCATCTCTAAAATGGAAGTGAACAATTCTCCTAGGGTTGTCGAGGGGATTAAGGAATTAATCCATTTAAAGCAGGAGCCAACAAATTTCTTCTGTAAAGGGCCAGAGAGTAAAAACTTTAGGCTTTGCAGCTCAGGGTCCCTGTCACAACTACTCAACTTCACCATTTCCACTGTAGCAAGAAAGCAGCCTTAGACAATATGGAAACAAGTGAGCATGACTGTGTTCCAATAAAACTCTATTTATAGACACTGAAATTTAAATTCAATATATTTGAATTCTTGTGTTAAAAATATTTTTCTTTTTTATTTATTTCAACCATTTAAAAATATAAAAACTGTTCTTAGCTCACAGACTGCAAAGAAGCAGGTGGCGGGCTGGATTTGGTGGGTTGAAGTTTGCCAACCTCTGATTTGAAGCATTTAACAGGTTGCTGAGCGCTCATAAAGATTTAGTAACTGTGAGTCACTCTTGAGAAAGAAAGAAAAAAAAAGCAGCCCGATGTTCAGAACTGATCTGGCACTCACAGCTCGGACATTGTGTTCTCCTGTTGGACCTAAACACTCTCACAGAATACCAACCCTGACAAAGTCACTCCGAGACTATGATGAAATGAGTCAAAGCAAGACCACTTCGTAATGTTGTCTAAGCACAGACAAAAACAAAGTCACTGTGCTGCCCACAAAACACCAAGCAACCCCCTCTCTTGCTGAACGAGTGACTACGACTTCTTTACCCACTCATAGATTTGCCCCCACTTTCTGGTGGCACCCAATATGGAGCAAACCCCACTTCCTTAGACCCTCTCCCAAATCACCCAACCATGGCCCAAATCCTGTAATAGTATGTTACACATGCTAGTCCGTGTTCTCCCTTGCTGCAAAGAATAGTAAACCCAACTTGATTAACTACAGTTGTGTTCCTGGGAGTCTTGCTCAAGGACATTGATAGTTTTAAAGGAACTCCATCAGGAAAGAAAAATGTTTTGTTTTGTTTTGTTTTGTTTTCATGGGATTCCCCTTCACAAGGAAATCAGGCCACCTCCCAGCCTCAGGACTAGAAGGAAGAGTCTAGATCCCAGCCTTGGCGCCTTCCCTGGCTCACGGGGTCCCTTGCCACCCCAGGCTGTGCTCGCCCTGTTGGTACCACGAGGGAGCAGGATTCCCTGGTGGCTGCAGGTACCATTTTGCTGTGCCTGAGGCTGGCCCTGCTGACCACCAGGAGGGGTCTGAGAGCTATGGGTCCTGTTAGCTCACCCTAGGCCCTGGGGACAAGGACCTCAGGGCTAATGTGACGGGAACACAGCCACATACAATGTCGGAGGTCAGTACCCAGGGCACTGAAGCGGGAAGTGAAGCGCTGGTAATAGCATACTGCTGGGGGAAGGGCAAAGCTGCTCCCTGGGGGATGCCCGGAAAGGAAGAACTCCAACCCAGGGACCCCCTGCCATCATCCATCTCTAGCTCACTCTGTACCCTTCCCACTGGGCCAGGAGCAGAGCTGCCACACAGCATCAGACGTGCACAAAGCTCGTCAGCATCTCAGGCACCGTCTGCGGATGTCTTCCTCAGCCCTGGCCGAACATGAGACTCACTTGGGATGCCCAGGCCCCACCCCCAGAGGGTCTGGATTTTTCCTGGTACTTTTGAAAAGCTCTGCAGGTGATTCTTTTGGGCAGCCAAGGTTGAAACTGGTCTGAAGTTATAATGAGGAAATTGAGGCCCCCTGTGGCTGCCCATGCCTTTAAAGAGGGTGTGTGCTCCCAGTTTGCCACAGTCCCCACCCAGCCCTTTCACTCACTCACAGAACCTGGCTGCTGCTGAGTTTGAGAACCCTGATATAGGATGATACACACTGTAAACAGATTAGTGGAGGGTACTGGCACACATAAAACTACAAACAGTAATTACATATAGGATTACAAAGGAGTGAGTTTTACTTTTTCTTTATGCAGATTAGTAATGGATAAATTTTTATACTACAAATTATTTTTGTAATAATTATGACAACAATGAAAATAAAACCAGTGAAGATGTTGAAAAAATTGCAAAACCAAGGTGCTAAGCGCTCCTAACCATTTACCTGGCATCCACCCCCACCCTTCTGTGGCCCCACAGATCCAAGAGACCACACGGAAGCAGGCCAGTGGGACAAAGTCTCCAAAGGCTCTGACTTCCTCTGGGTCCAAAAATTACAGCCAGTCAGGAACTCGGTGCTTATGTAAGGTCCTATTCAAACAATAACAATCCCAGGGTTTGTATCAGGCTGGGGAACTAAGAACATTCATAGTTATAATCTTGCGGCAGCCTCAGAACAGGCTTGATAGGATTTATTACCTTCCTTTTTACACCTGGGGAAACTGAGGCCCAGGGAGGACAGTTAAGGTTGGGATAAAGATGCCCCAGTCTGCTGATTGGCCACCCCTTGAATCTCACACATCTGCAAAGGCAGCTAGTTGGTGCTTTGCTGGTCTGACCAAGAACTGAAAACTCTAGCCTCACCTTCCCAGTGTGAATGAAATTTTCTTGAGATTTAGATACAGCAGACTCTAAGGAAAGAGCTCCTTTATCAAATCAGTGCCCTGGGGAAGCTCACAATCTCCCAAACTAGGCAGGTTTACAGCCATTTAACACTCACAACATCCTAGAAGGATGGGTAAAGAAACTGGGGCCTAGAGCAGTGAAGTTACTGCCCATTCACTTACATTTATACACTAATCCAACACATTGATTGGAGGCCTACTATGTGCCAGTGTACCAGGTAAGCAAGACTGCACGAGTGAAGGCTGTTCAGAGCAGTGAACTGGACTGAGACAATCTCTTGTGAAGTTTAGTTAGGGTTTACATGGGGGAGACAGATAATAAACAAGTAAACAAATAAATACCTCTCAACTAGAAGTAGGGGAAACTGTAACATGTCTCAGGATATAGGGTCTTATTACCTGCCCCCAACCCCAATTCCTGGAAATCATATAATCGTTCTTATATAACATCCACGTTATTAACCACTTATTACGGGACAAATGCTCATTTCTCTTGTAAGCTTTAGAACAGTATATACAAAATGGAAGGTTTTATCCTTATTTTATAGTTGAGGAAAGAATCTCAGAAGGTGGATTAGTAATTTGAATGAAGAGCAAAGGAGGAGGGCAATGCTTAACCCAACCCAAAAGACGGCATTGTAAATGATGGCATCTGGGACTTCCTAAAGGAAAAACATGAGTGGCAATTGTATTTGAGGGGCAGGGACAAGAAGGGGAACGAGTCCAAGAGTTTGGATCCTAAGGCCAGCTGGGCCCCTTCATGGCTAAGGGACATTGGGCAAATCCCTTCACCTCTCTGAGCCTCAGTTGCCTCCTCTATAAAATGGGGACAAGACTAGAACCTGCCCTGTGGGGCCACAGTGGGGAGGATGCAATGGGGCCACACATATAGATGGGCTTTGCCGAAGGCACCCCTGTCCCCCATTGGCCCCTGGGGTCCCCAGGCAGTATGAGGAGAAGAACTGGGTAAAGGAACTGGAAAGAGCAGGGCTGCCCTCCAAGGCTGAGGACCCCCCAGAGTCTTGTCCAGCGGGCCCCACCCGGCTCCAGGCTCTGTTCCTCTCTGCACCAGGCACCATGGCACTGTGCCTACAAGCACAGACTCTGGATTCAGACAGAACTTAACAACAAGCTCACCAAATTACTTTGGAGAAATCCTTTAGCCTCTCTGAGCCTCAGTCTCCCCATCTGTAGAATGGAACTATAGTGCTACTGGGAGGATTAAATGGGTGAACAGGCATGAATGAAATGAGTGAATGGTAGCACAGTGCCCAGGATATGACAAGTCCTCAGAAAAGGACAGCTCACATCCTCATTTTTGTTGCTGTTGTGTGGTTGCTGCAGGTCTCCTTCATGAACTGAAAGCCCTGAAGCTCCTGTCCTGGCCCCACTAACAGTCTCCACTCCCTCTACCCCTGTCCTCACTTCCAGCCATCCCAACACAGCACACAAATTGGGTGAAAGGGAACACCTCTCTTTACATTGGAATTAGCCTTGTGTCAGGCTTTAGCAGCTGATCATTAACCAATCTCTGCCTTCTGATCCCGCTGCCTGAGAAAGTAGGTGTCTGCCCCAGCCCCCCAGGATCGCCTGCCTCCCGCCATCACAGCCCTGGAGGAAGGGACTCTGGATTTGGCCTGGTGACGGACCCGAGGCCTGTGACCTAGGGCAAAACCCTTCCCCTTTCCGGGACTCAGGTTTTTCATCTTCATAATGAAAGAGCTTGGCTTTCAAATATTTTTTTGGCCAACAGACGACTCTCTGAAAAAATTTTGGCATGGGGCAGAATAACACAGGGGAAGAGTGTGAGCTCTGAAGTCAGCCAGCCTGGATTCAAAATACCGAGACCCTGGTTTAAAGCTGTGTGGCCCTGGGGAACACTTTACCCTCTGATTTTTTCCCCCAATTTCCATCCCTCTATAGGAGGCCAATGCTAGGTCCACCTCATTCAGATGCAAGGCCTTGGAAAGGTCCTTACATAAAGCAAGTGTGAAACATCATCTGTTATTATGACTCGAAGCCCAGTGAATAAAACAGACGAAGTGGGGCAGCTGGGGTTGAAATGGGGGAAAAGGGCAGAGTCCAAGCTGATTGCTGCCATCCCGGGGTGACTGTGAGGCAGGTCTCTTGGCACCCCAAGGTTGGGGAGAGAGCAGTTTGAAAACCAGTTAAGCCGATGCTGCAGAGCAGAGCTCGTTAAACTACGGCCCACAGGTAGAATCTGGCCTGCCACCTGTCTTTTTATTTTTACAGTCTACCATCTCAGAATGGTTTTTACATTTTTTTTTAAATGGTTGAAAAAATTCTTTAGAAGAATAATATTTTGTGAAGTGAAAAATCATATGAAATTCCAATTTCAGAATCCATAAATAAAGTTTTATTGGCCCACAGCCATGTCCTCTCATTTACATATCGTCTATGGCTGCTTCTGTACTAGTTGAGCAGTTGTGAAAGAGATCCTCTAACCCATAAAGCCTCAAACACTTACTATCTGCTCATTTACCGACAATGTTTGCTGATCCCTGCCACGGGGCATCTCGTGAAAGACTTTGCCATTGCGTAGATACCAGCTCTGCCACTTTACCAACAACGTGATTCTGGACATTTCACTCTCTGAATCACATCTGTAAAGTTTTTTAATCATTTCTAGCTTTCTGGGCTATTGTGGAAATAAAATAAGCAGATCCCTTAGTGCTGATGGGGAAATACTCATACCACTGGCAGCAAGATTAACTTAGATGATTCATGGGTCAACATTTACATTTTTAATAGATATTTGATTTTAATGCATATTTGAAAAACTATAACTAGCACACAAAACTCATGCCTTCATGGATACTGTTTTTGCATTAGTTGAGGCAAATGGTCCAGAGCTACTGGCAGATCTGCCGTCCATCTCTCAGCAGGCAGCTTCCATCTTTGGGCTCAGGTGGCATCTCCCACTCTCCATCACCAGGAAGCAGAGTGGGAAGGGCAAAACCCAGACACTACACATCATTTCCATCCTTATCCCATTGGCTAAACTTAGTCACGTGACCACATCTAAATGCAAAGGAAGCTGGGAAATTCACTCTTTTTGCTGCTCAGCCATGTGCCCATGTGAGGATTCTGTTACTAAAAGAACAGAGGAAGAATCAATACTGCGGGGGGTGGATTAGGGAATTGGTAATCTCTTCCTACATATGTACCAATTGAAAGGTTCCTTTTAAAATACATCCTAGTGATTGAACGATGTTCTCCCAAAAGATATGTTCACCTGGAAACTGTGGCTGTGACCTTATTTGGAAAAATGGTCTTTTCAGATGTATTTAAGGTAAGAATATCATGATGACACCATCCTGGAAGGGGTGGGCCCTAAATCCAGTGACAAGAGTCCTTTTAAGAGACAGAAGAGGAGAAGACAGACACACAAAGAGGAAGGCCATGTAAAAATGGAGGCAGAGATTGGAGTGACATGTCTACAAGCCAGGGGACACCAAAAATGAGGGGCAGCTCCCAAAAGTGAGGAGAGGAGCATGGAGCAGCCTCTCCCTCAGGGCCTCCAGGAGGAATCAACCCTGCCAAAACCTTGAGTGCAGACTTTTGGCTTCCAAAACTGTCGGAGAGTAATTTCTGTTGTTTTAAGCCACCCCGGTTTGAGGTCATTTGTTACGGCATTCACTGTAAATTAATACATGCATTTATGTAAATTAAAAGTGAGAGGATTTAAAGTGGACATGATGTGGCAGCCACTTTGCAACCAAGAGAGAAAGGCCAAGGGAATCATGGAGATGCCGAGGGAAAGCGCCGAGGTCGCTGTGCATCTGAATTCATTCTGACTCAGGTTTTCTGTTGACTTCCTGACATTTGAGAAAATAAACCCCCATTCTTTTCTTCTTTTTTTCCCTCCATAGTTCTTTTCTTTCTACACCCCCCTCCCTCCCCACCACCACCACCACCACCTTGGTTAAGTAACAATGTCCATATAGATAAATATATTTGGATTTTTGTTACTTTATTTTTTCTTTTTTAAAAAATTTTTTTTACCAACACTCCCCTACCCCTTTTCTCCAACCTTCCCCCTAATCTAACTGGCAGTCTCTAATTTGTTTTATATCTCTGTGAATTTGCTATTTCTAGTCATCTCTTATAAGTGGTATACAGTGTTTGTCCTTATGACTCTAGCTTATATTACTGATCATAATGTTTTCAAGGTTCTTCCATGTTGCAGCATGTCT
Organism: Choloepus didactylus; assembly: GCF_015220235.1. Taxonomy (NCBI): domain Eukaryota; kingdom Metazoa; phylum Chordata; class Mammalia; order Pilosa; family Megalonychidae; genus Choloepus; species Choloepus didactylus. The sequence continues at coordinate 50,210,409 of NC_051325.1, forward strand.
CATAACTTCATTTTTTGTTATGGACGAATAATATTCTATTGTGTGTATGTACCACATTCTGTTTATCCATTCATTTGTTGGTAGACATTTGTTTTTTTCTAGCTTTAGGCTATTGTGAATAATGCTGTTATAAACACTGGTGTACAAGTATCTGTTTGCCATCCTGTTTTTACTCTCTTTGGAAGTAGGATTGTTGGGTCAATGGTAATTCTATATTTAACTTTTGGAGGAATTGCCATTCTGCCTTCCACAATGGTTGCACCATTTTACATTCCCACCAACAATGCACGAGAATTCCAATTTCTCCACATCCTCTCCAACACTTGTTATTTTCTGTTTTTTAATAATAGTCATCCTTATGGAAGTGATGCAGTACCTCACTGTGTAAACCCCTATTCTTTAAGCCAAATGTACACCAACATTCTTTTACTTGCAGCCAAAAGAACTCTCACTGATATATTTGGTTTCATGGGTGAGAGTATGAGCTCTGGAGCCAGACTGCCAGAGTTCAGATTCCATCTTGGCATCTGCCTGCTGTGTGATCTGAGGAAGTTTACTTCCCCTCTCTGGGCTTGGGTTTCGTTTTGTTTTAGAATGCAATTGCAGAGAGTTTGGGAATCAAACTGAGAAGCACATTATCACTCTGCTGCAGACAACCTCTCCTTTGCTTTATTTACTTATTTATTTTTTAGTCCCTATTATCCCTGTTTCCCATCCCATTTTCCCATAGGAACCATTCTGATGTGTTTCACATGTAGCTTTTTGTTTATGTGCTTGCAAAACGTTTTGTCAGTTGTGTGTATTTTTAATTTCCATATTTGTATGGTGTTCTATTTCTCATTCTGGTTTGTTTTTTTTTTCCCTCATAATGAATCTCTATGAGATTCATTTACACAACTGTGTTCTTTTAATCTTTATTTCCTAGAATTGTTTATTTTTCCACCACATTTTACCTACCCCTTTGCTAGTGATGAAGCCTGTGTGGCTGTAAACTCCCCCTATCACAGATAACACTGCAGTGATATTATCACGCATTTCCGCTTAGGGGCCTATGTAGAAATTCCTTTGGGATTTGCATCTAGGAGCAAACTGCTGGATTACAGGGTGTGTGTACATTTAACCTGATTAAATACTTCCAGAATGCTTTTAAGAAAGGCTGACCCAGCCCACACTCTCTCTCTAGCAGTGCATGTGAATTCCTATGGCCCCCATCCCCACCAACACTGGGCAGCATCCAGCTCTCTTATTTTTGTTGTTTCCATTTGCATTTCTCTGGGCATTGGGATTTTGAGCATCTCTTTGAATGCTTTAAAATAAGGTTTAATCACAGTGCCTACTTCATAGGGCTGTTTTTTGTTTTATTGCGGATATACGTATATATATGCATATATATATATTTAAAAAAACATAAAATTTGCTACTTTAACCTTTTGGGGTGTATACTTCAGTGGCATTAATTACTTTTACAATGTTGTGCTACCATCACCACCTTCCATTACTAAAACTAGGGTTGTTTCAAGCATTAATGGAGATAATATATTTAAAGTGTTTAACTCATCTTTTAGTACACAGTAAGTGCTCAAAACATGCAGATTTTGAGAAGCAAGACACCACGTTTGACTTATCTGATTCTGTTATGATTATTATTAAAACACCCAGTGCATAGTAGGTGTTCAATAAATGAGTCTTTCCTGGTACCCCTTGGACATCCCCACTCCCACTTCCCCACATCGGTGGCATTGGCCCCAGCCCTTTGTACGGCCTCACCTGTGCTTTCTTCACTCTTCCAGCCGACGTCCTTCCGTGTCTCCTTCGGGTCAAAGAGACTCTTCAGGATGGCGCTGGCGATGGGCAGCATCATGGCAGTGGAGGCGGTGTTGCTCAGCCACATGGACAGGAAGGAGGTGGTCACCATCATGCCCAGGATGAGCCTGGAGGATAGAGGGAGTTACAGGCAGATCCAGAGCCCAGGGTCCAGGAGGCCCTCTGCCTCCCGTTTGCCACCCCTGAGGAGTCCAACCCACCCATTTTACAGATAGAAAGTTGAAGTCCAGAGAAGGCAAGTCAGTGGCCAAGCTGGGACCCAACCCACTTACCAGGCTTATTTTAGATCCAAGGAAACTGTGGCTCAGAGTATTGAAGTGAACTGATCACGAGTACCCAAAGTAATACAGTTCTGAAGACACCTCAACCCTGAAATTTTTCCTTCTTTGCCCCCAAGCCCTTGATGGCTCTCACTGCAGAATAAAGTTGCCTGGGTTTGGTACCAAGACTCTCCACCGTCTTGCCCCACATGGCCTTCCCATCCTGCCCCCACGTTCTCCTCCCTCTCCTACCCAGACACCACTGCAGAGGCAACGCTGAAGTTCTCGCCAGCGTCCGAGCATGCCTGGAACTCTCCTGCCTCCTGCCTTTGTTTGTTCTGTTCCCACCAACAGGAATCTGAGTTTCATGACTTTTTTCTTTACATTGCACTCTTTCATCCACCTGGAATTTACTTAGATGCAGAGGGTAAAATGAAGATCTCAATAAATTTTTTTTCCCAATGAGTAAACTGATTATCCTAACACCCACCGTTTATTGAATAATCGCTCCCTTCCTGAACAATTTGAATTTCTTCTAGATTATTTGTTCTGTTTCTTTGATCTGTTTCTGCACTATTTCCATACTGTTGTAATTCTTTTAACTTTATAGGATGTTTGCTAGTAGCCTCACGCATTCTTCAAAGTCCAGCTCGATGTTACCTCATCCACGAAGGTACCTGTCCCTGCCCCTCCTGTGGGCTCCCACACACAACGGACCCTGTGGGTATCACAGTCCACTTTCTGCTGGAATCAGTTCTATGGATGGAGATGCTCCCACTGGACTGAGGGTCCCTCCACGAGGAACATCTACAGAGCTTAGCAGGGCTCTTGGTTCAGCAGATGCAAGGAACCTGAGAGTCATCCAGAAACTTCTTCGTCACCACCACCTCCCCCATCCAATCCATTGATTTTATCACCTTAGGAGTCCTCAAATCTATCTATTCTGTTCAACTCTACTGCTACCACGCCAGTCCAAGCTCCTGTGTGGACACCCATATAATGGGTGGGACACCCAATGAACATGGCCCCACCCAGTTCTACTCCCTTGTCCCTTCTCCACATGGCAGCCAAGAGAATCTTTTAAAAATACAAATCTGGTCATGTCACTCCCCAGCGTAAAAGTCTTTAAAGCAGAGATTCCTAACCAGGCCATCTGTGGATATAATTGGGGTTCTGAAATAGGGGGAGGGGAAATGAAATCTTTCTTTTACTAACATAGGATGGAAATTTACTGTTTCCTTCCATAATAAATGTAGGCCACAAAGTTCATTAGCACTAGCAAGGCCTGAGACTATGAAAACCATAGGTATTTTCACATTACATTATGATAGTCGCAGACATCCTGAAATGTCATTGACACTCTAAGTATAGATGAGACCAGGCCCATTGCTAGACCTCATCATTCACTGTGCTAATCCAGAGGCATGTGTGTTACTATATCGCACGTTTGTGTTTCTTTTAAAAATGTGGATGACACATTTTGATGTAATTGTTGTTGCTGGGTTGGTTTTTTCCAGATCCTATGTGTTGTACTTTATGCATTTAAAAACATTATTCTGAGAAGGAATCCATATAAGATTCACCAAATCATCAAAGGGGTTCGTTGAATACAACAACAAAAAGATTAAGACAACAACAACAACAACCCTGTTTTAAAGGCCAACTAATCCTCTTAGAGTAAAAGTCTAAAGCCCAGCCAGGGGACGCAAGACCCTGTAGAGTTGGACCCTGCATCCCAGTCTCTCCATGTTCACCTTCTCAACTACCCTCTCCCCACCCCATCACCTGGGCTGCTAAATAGCAGTTCTAAGGGATATACTTGTAGTCACTCATTTTAATCCTCACAGCAACTCTATGAAAGAGGAGCTTTTATGTCATCATTTTACAGGTGAGGAACCTGGGGCAGAGAGAGGTGAGTGATTTTCCAGAGCAGGTTAGCTGGGATTCAGCCCAAGCATACTGCTAAAAATGCAGATTCTAGCACTTCTAAAACTACTGAACAGGAATCCCAGGGGCAGACCTGGGAATCAGCATTTTAACCTGCTTCCCAGGTGATTCTTACACACCTATGAGAACAACTACCCAAGGGCAAGGGCCTAGCACTGTTCCTGGCACACACAGGGTGCTCGATAAGTAGCTGAAATGAATAAGCAATTGGGTGGCCAAAAATGATGCATTTGTTGGTCTGGATGGCTAAACCGGGAAGTGTGGATTTGGCCTCCGAGAGGTGTGGTCCTCTTGCCTCTCCACTGTGGGGCTGAACCCGTTACCTGTCCTCACCTGGCTGGCTGAACCCCGACAAGCATCAGGATCTTGAGGGCGATTCTCCGGTGCAGGTTCCACTCCTCGATGGCACTGGCCATGATCAGGCCACTGAGGAAGAGGAAGTTGGTGTCGAGGAAGTACTGGGGGCAGACCTTGTGGGAGGGCAGGATGCCCATGAAGGGGAAGAGAATGATGGGCAGCAGGGCCGTCACCGAGAGGGGCAGGGCCTCTGTGCACCAGTACACCGCCATGAGCAGGATGACAAACAAGCAGCGGCCTTCCTGCAGTGGGGGAGAGAGAGACTCAGAAGGGTCAGCAGAGCTCTGGGTGGCAGAGGGGGAAGAGGTCCTGGGGCAGGAGTCATTGTGTCACGTTTGGGACGCAGTGAAGTGGGTAAGCGCCCGAGGCTTTGACCTTGAACAGGTGGTGTCACCTTTCTGAGCTTCATTCTGCTCACCTGTAAATGGAAAAACTATTACTGTCTCCCACGTGGGACTGCTTGAGGATGAAATGAAATACTCCATTGTCTTAGAAGAAGACCCTGAGATGAGGAAGAGAATGGAAATAGTTATTTGATAGATGGTCCCAGAAAGCTCTGGAAGGGGAGGGAGGAAGTGAGACAGAGAAGAAGAGGCAGCCAATACAGAGTATGTTCATGAGGTTACTACCACTGTGGGCAACTGGGGCTCAGTCCTGACGGGGGACTCTGGGAGACAGGGTAGAACATGCCTGAGAGTTGTCCCATCTAGGGGGCAAGGAAGCTGGGGTATCTATCTGCAACACCTGTCCATCATTGGCTGCTCCTGGGGGCCTTAACTGCTTAGCACTTCTGGCTGCCCCATGTGCAGACAGAGCACACCCCTGTAGCTAGGGAGAGACTTCATGAGAAAGCAGCTCAGGGTAGTGGGAAGCTCTTGGCGTGTACAGGAAGGATGAGTGGAGATGTGCAGGGAACACGGGAAGCAACTCTCCCATCTGTGCACAGTACTTAACACAATGTCTAACATACTCAACACTATAAATAATAATAATCAATATTTATTGGGCTGTTATGTATCAGCTGCTGTTTATTCTTCACAAAGTGTAAGGTAGTAAGGTAGGGGCTAGCATTACCCCCATTTTATGGAGGCAGAAATTGGGGTGCAAGGAGGTCTCTAGCAAGGCAATCTGCCTCCAAGCCCATGTCCTTAGCCACAGTATTCTGCAATGCTAGAGCCCATGACAGGCAGAAAAAGCAATTTAAAAGATTCAAAACAAAACTGATCAGTGGTTGCCCAGGGCTGGAGAAGAGGTGTGTGTGTTGAGTGGTGGGACTGCAAAGGAGCACAAGGAAACTTCTGGGGTGATAGAAAGGTTCTAGACTGAGGCCGGAGCAGAGGTTATATGGGTGTGTACATTTATCGAAACTTGTCCAGTGTACACCTGCTCACTAAGTAAAGGAGCAATAATGACAACACCTTCCCTTCTGATACATCAGTGTCCCATGGTGTCTGTAATAAGCAGTGTCTTATTCATCACATGATCACTGTTTGAACAGAACTACTCATTTTCCTGACCTTGCTTTCTTATGTTCTCCCAAGGCAATACTGTCACATGTTCCAATAAACACAAATTATTTCTTGGATTTGATGCTTGCTATCTGGTGCTGTCTTACACTTCTTACCTCTTACTCATAATGGGTTTTGTTTACTTTATTCAGCATCCCCAGGACCTGCTCAGTTTAATGTTTCCTTGAACTGAGCACTGTCCTAACGAGCCCCGGCCTAACAGTGCACACCCTCAGCTGCATGGGACAGGCCCTTAGACATCCGTCATGTGGTGGACAGTATGACTGCTTAATCCATCCTGCAGGGATACGGCAGGTCCAGGGAGACCAGTGGGGAGATTCCAGCAAAACATACTGGTGGCTTGGGTCTGGGTAGGAGCATCAGAGGTAGCAAGAAGTGGTCAGATCCTGGATCTATTTCCAAGGTAGAGCTGACAGTTTCACTGATGGATCTGCTATGGCATGTAAGGCAAAAAGAAGAGTCAAGGACAATTCCAAAGTTGTTGGCCTCAGCGATGGGAACAGTGGAATGGTCATTTACTGAGATGGGGAAGACCACGAGCTACACCGAATCCCATGCCCAAACCTTGAAAAACACATCCTGAGAATGATGAACACTCTGCACTGGAGAATTTCCCAAGTAGCTTTTGGGTCAGTGTTCACATTCACTCATGAAATTTATAAACATACAGAAAGTTCCCTGCAGAGGGAATTTCTATACAACAAATCCTATTTTCCTACTGACTTAAGAAACATTTCTTCTGGAGGATAATAAAATAGGTTCCTAGAGTTAAAACAATCAGTTATCCTTCAGAATATTTAGAAATTGCTTATTGGGTTATTGGGGGCAGAGAATAATAATTATAAAACAAATGAGCACAACTTGAAATCAATATTCCAAGAACCTAAGTTATTTGCCACACACGCCAAAGACTGAAAGAAAAAGATAACGTGTCATCAAACCCAACTACGAAAAATTTCCTGTTTTGATTTCTCATCATCCTTTCGGTTCCCTAAACTAGGAAGAGACTTCCATATCAGAGATGAGATATTTTAGATAATGACAGTCTACACATATTTTTAACTCTTTGCCCTTTGTTCAAACACAACTGCATATATATATATTTTAATATTCATTTTATTGAGATATATTCACATACCACGCAGTCATACAAAACAAATTGTACATTCGATTGTTCACAGTACCATGACATAGTTGTACATTCATCACCAAAATCAATCCCTGACACCCTCATTACCACATACACAAAAATAACCAGAATAATAATTAAAGTGAAAAAGAGCAACTAAAGTAAAAAAGATCACTGGGCGCCCTGTTTGTTTGTTTCCTTCCCCCACCTTTCCACTCATCCATCCACAAACTAGACAAAGGGGAGTATGATCCCCATAGCCCCCCCAATCCCACTGTCCCCCTCATAAGCCACATTTTTATACAATTGTCTTCAAGATTCATGGGTTCTGGGTTGTAGTTTGATAGTTTCAGGTATCTACCACCAGCTACCCCAATTCATTAGAACCTAAAAAGGGTTGTCTATATTGTGCGTAAGAGTGCCCACCAGAGTGACCGCTCGGCTCCTTTTGGAATCTCTCTGCCACTGAAGCTTATTTCATTTCCTTTCACATCCCCCTTTTGGTCAAGAAGATGTTCTCCGTCCCATGATGCCGGGTCTACATTCCTCCCTGGGAGTCATATTCCACGTTGCCAGGGAGATTCACTCCCCTGGGTGTCTGATCCCACGTAGCGGAGAGGGCAGTGATTTCACCTTTCAAGTTGGCTTAGCTAGAGAGAGAGGGCCACATCTGAGCAACAAAGAGGCATTCGGGAGGAGGCTCTTAGGCACAATTATAGGGAGGCCTAGCCTCTCCTTTGCAGCAACAGTCTTCCCAAGGGCAAATCCTGTGGTAGAGGGCTCAATCCATCAGACCACCAGTCCCCTATGTCTTAACACAATTGTATGCTGAATTACAATACATAAAACAGACAAAACCAGAATATAAGAATCAGATTTAAAAAAGCTTCTCTGGGAATAGCAGGCTGGGGAGCTGTCCACCGGCCAGTCTTTTGTCTCCCTCCCTTCCACATACCCCAGGCCCCTAGGACCTCTCTGAAATTCAGGAATGCAGTGCAGACAGACAATCGCCAATCCTCTAGCATTTCCCTGGCTTTATGAACAGGTGATTGGAGAGGGAAAGCGATTTGCCCAGGATCAGACAGCAGCTACATGTCAGAGCTGCTTCTAGAACCCCAAACTGGAGCTCCTCAGGCAGCTGAGACCTTGCCCCACACCCTTTGTGGAAAAAGCTCTCTGCCTCAACAGTTACCCGGAGCCAAGGGGCATCATCCCAGGGTTCCTCAGAAGCAAGCAGGGGCAAGCCCATCTCGGGTGCTCCCAGTACAGCAAACAAAAATGTGGGAAAGCAATGGCACAATAAACAGCACCCTGTTTACAAAAGAAACTGGGATTCTGGGATTCTGACTTTCTGCCAGAGGAATTTCAGGGACCACTGGAGAAGTCATTGTGTCCAATGTTTCAGACCAGGAAAAGTGGATTTGGCCAAGACCAACTCTGCTCTCTCATGGCTGGGAAATGGAGGGACCCATAGATCAGGTGGAGAGAGTGCAGTTCCATACATCAGAGAGGTCAAGTGGCCTTCCTGAGGACACACAGCTTCCAAGAGACAGAGCCAGGTTTTAAGGAGAAGAAGCCTAGAACTTGGCTGGCGTGGCACGGATGTGTTCTCCCTGTCTCCATCCCCTTATCCTGCTTTATTTTTCTTCATATAACTGTTCACTACCTGAAAGTAGATTTTACATCTCCATTGTTTTTCTCCTCTGCTAGGATGCAAAAGCTCTAGGAGGGCATAGATAGTGTCCTCAGAGTCAAGAACAGTACCTGGCATACAGCAGGCACTCAAAAATTATTTGCTGAATGTTTGAAACACTAATACATGCTTTGACAACTCAGAGAATGTGCTTAATATCTGCTAAATATCATCCATTTATCCATCCATTTAGCAAACATTATTCTTGACCACATGCTAAGCCTTGCACTGAGATTGAGACAAGGAAAATGACCAAGACACAGTCCCTGCATTTTAACAAGCCAGTTATAAAACGCTTCTCTAAGGTCAAATTCAAATGACCTTATCAGATCCCACCTGCCAAGTAGCAAGTCTCAAGCAGAGGTGTGCTGCTAAATGTTTAACACCTGGCTCTCTGGAAAACAGCGTGTATGTATGTGTGTGTGGGGGTGGGGTGGTGGTGTGGTGTACATAAGTTTAATGTAAATTTTACTGTGGAAAAGTGCTTGATTATCTTCAGTTCAGCAAAGAAGTGACTCCCATCACTGACAACGAATGAAGTCCTGACCTGCATCTTCATTGTTCCCTTTTCATCTTATCAATGAGGTAAATAAAAATGTAAACCAACATTCATGGTGGAACTACACTGAATGTGAGTGACTTCTTTACTGAATTGAATGATAGTTTTCAATTACTGAAAGAATACTTCAAATTTTTTTTGTAGTATTCACAGTGTAATAGCTAGAGACACGACACACTTTATGTTTAATCTGCTTCTTTAACATTTTCTCCATCACTTTCTTAAGTCTAGATAAGCAATAAAGCAATAAATTCAGTCCTGATTTGTAGTGTTTCCTGATTTCCGTGGTTGAACACCCTCACATAGGTGACTTCAAGCTCCAGGTGACATCACTAAACACAGAGCTGGAAAGAAAAGCAGAGTATCACACCCTCATATAGCATTTATATCATACATAGAGTTGTAAATAACAATAGACAAAAATAACCTAAGACCTTAGACATTAGTAAAATAATTAGGAATTGATGAGCTTTGAATGTCTATTACCTTTAATATAATTTATTTAATAAGTTTATAAAATTTCACTTTTAATAATGTCTGTGTTTAACAACCAGCTGGTCAAATCCCTGAAAATTTGGTAATTGGGTCACATGAGCCAGTAAAGCTGGCCCCAGCACACCACTGCAGGCCCCCAGTAAGAAAAACATCTATGCACACCCCCCAAGGAATCTGAGCCTCATTCTGCTACAAACATGACATTCTTTGACCCCTACTGATATCATGCTCCTTAGTGCATCCATGTTTGTTTTAATATATGATTGCTTTCTATCATTTCTTCCTGCTGGCCCAGGAAGACATGCCACATTTATCCTGCCTATGTACCACTTGATAGACCAACACGTATCCTAGCTTGGAAAATGTGGATCTCCAGCAGGGAATGTAATCACAAATGCCCACAGGAGCCTGGATGGATAAGTGAGTGAAACCAGCTGGAAAAATTCTTGAGCCCTTTTAGACAATCTTTCATATTCGTACTTTTGAAAATGACATGAGGTAAGACATTTCACTTTCATCTTAGTTCTATTGTAAGATGAAGAAAATGGCACAAGTGTCATGAGAAGTGAAAAGTGACACAGTCTCAGTCTTGGGGCTACAACAGGGAATGGTGAGGACTGTAGCAAACTGGAATACAAGCTCAGGGTTATCAGATCTTCCAACATTTCAAGACAAATCAGCAATCTGTACTCTTAAGTGGATCCATTTTTAACAATTGATCCAAATGTTTCTAAGACACCATGTAAGCCAAAGAAAGTACATCTGGGATCAAATGTGTGCCATCGTTTTATGGCCAGTGGCCAATAGGGTGAGTACAGACTCCTTCAGTTGGCATTGAAGACCCAATGCCAGGCCACCCAAGCTCATCTGCCTCCATCACGCAAGGAGACAGATATGTATACAAATCATTCACCCAGAGGGAGACGAGTGCTCAGCAGAGCTTTGTACAGTGAGTTATGGGAACAGAGGAAGCAGGGACTGAGTTAGCCAGTGGAGTTCAAGAAGGAGCAATAGACACACTCTGTACCTCCTCCATCTCCCTTGGGCTCTTTCCATGTCTGTTCACACCAGTGGCTTCTCCAGCTTTCTCAAGTTTCAGTAATACACTTGGCAAGAGTGCCAGGGAAATAATTTCCTCAGGAGCATCTCTCAGACAAGAACTTTGGTTGCCCTTCAGCTGGGACAACCAAGGCATGTTGGCCACCATCTCCCAGAGTCCCCCACTGCCCCAGTAGTAACCTCTTCACTGACATGCCTATAGTAGACCCATGCCCTTCATTGCCTCACTTCCTCACTCCCCAAATAAATTCCTTGCAGTCAGATCCATGTCTCAGGTCTCCTTCTGGATTACCACCCTAAGGGCTTCTCGGGGATGGGGATATTTTTCTGAGCACAGAGAAGGAGAGGGGCTCCTTCTTGCCTATGCTGGAAGCTTTGGTATTTGAATCTAGAAGAAAGGTCATGTCCTCCAGTTGGATTTGGGGCTTACCTGAGCCAAATCCAGTTGAGCGAAGTTCTGGGCATGATCTCATTGAGAGTTCAAGCTCTGTCATCAGAGAGAGGGAAAGAAAAAACCAACCATTTCCCAGTATTTGTTAGTATGAACATATAATGGTAATCTATATATTTTTTCAGTAGGAAGTTCACAATGGCTAGCCTTGTTTTTGGAATAACAACCTGTTACTTTCAAATGAATCAGTCAAGGTGGAAGTATGTAGTTATTTGAGTAGATGTATTAGGGTGGTCTTGGAATAAAAGCTGATGCTCCATATCCAGAAAAGTGCCACCAGAATGGTAGAACATTTGGGTGGCTGAGTCAGCTGCTGAGAGCAGAGCTTGGAGTTCTCGAGTAATGTCTATGTATCAGACTTCCCGGATTATCATCTGAGGTCACATGAGATATTCCCCAAAACAGAATTCTGAAGCTAAATACGTTTTTCCAAGCACTAGTCTCCCTACCGCTCTCTTGGAAATCCATAATTGGCTTAGGAAAGGCTCTGACAAGTCTTGCAGTAAACACATTTATTTGACTTGGTTTAACCCAAAGTTTCCAAAATCTGTTTGTCCACACCTTTTAAAATCTGACACAACTTGTGTCATATGGAAATATTGTAGAAATGCTACCAAACTGTAGCCTGCAAAGATTCCTTTTTTCAAAATTATTTGCCAATGTGCTTACTCTCTGTTTCCCAGACTAGAGTGGAAGTCCTGGGAGAAGAGGGTCCCTATTCCTCCTGGCTCCACTTCTGTGTCTCCAGCACCTAGCACAGTACCCAATGGGTTGCAGGGGTGCAGAATGAAGAAACAAATGGATTGCAACCCTTACTCTTTACTCTCTTTTGGGGCCCTTGTTGGAAGTGCCAGGATATAGAGATGATTAGGTGAATGTCGGCCCTTAAGGAGCGCAGAGTCTAGGGGTGGAGCAGGTGGATGCAGAATCAAATAACCACAGCATGGAGCAACATGTCCAATAATGGATGTGGTTCTAAGGAAATTAGGGACACGGGAGGGTAATTAACTCAGCTTAGGGGAGGAAAGGGGATAGAAGGTAACACTTCACTCAGGAGCAGTTAAACCAGATCTTAAGAATTGAAGGTTTTTTGCAGAATCCAAAGTTCAGACCTTCCCATTTAGGTATTTGTCTGCTATGTTTTTAAATCTGAGGGTGAATTTCTAGAGCAATAGGGGATTCTTGGGAAATTGTTCTTGTAATTCAGCAGGAGCTGGTTCTCTCTCTCTCTCTCTCTCTCTCTCTCTCTCTCTCTCTCTCTCTCTCCCCCCCGTGTGTGTACGTGTGTGTTACTCATGAATAGCACCAAAGTTAAAAAATTTAAGAAAGTCAAATAGTTTCCCTGAAAATAACACTCTAAGAACCAGAACTTAATATATGACAAGATTGAAAAAAGGAATATTACTGATCAAAAGGATAATAAAGGGATATTATGAACAAATTATACCTATAAATTTGATAACTCAGAGGAAACAAATCCCTCAAAAAACAACTTATTCAACTGTCAGAAAAAGAAACAGAAAACCTGAATATTTCACTGTCTGTTAAAGAAATGGAATCAGTCATTAAAAAAAAACATTCCCACAAAGAACATTCCAAAAGCCCTGCTGGCTTCGATGGTGAGTTCTACCAAAGATTTAAGTAATAAATATTACCCATCTTGCACAAACTCTTTCAGAGAATAGAGGTCAGGAGAACCCTGACAAGGGCATTAATAGAAAAGAAAACAGAATATAATGGTTGACTTATTGCAATTAGTACACCATTCCTGTGGCAATTTCTGTCACATTATATTGTGAATAAAATTTTTCTATAGAAATTAAAAAAAAAAAAAGAATATAATGTTTGAGAGCAATGATCATGCAAAGGAACCTGGACATTTTCACCTCTGAGAAGCCCTGTCCAGGGTTTCCTTTTCCATTCCGCCTCACATCACACTGTAAACAAGTAATTACAATTATAATGACAACCACACCAGCAACATTATTTGAGTATTTACCAAATTCCAGGCATTTTACATGGATTAACTCATTCAATCCCCACAATGACCTTTTAAAGGAGGGACTATTCCCCCACCCCTTTCGGAAGAAATCCTAAAAGGGCGCCCATCCAGGTCATGCTTATGAAACCATGACGCAGTCCCAGGGTCATGTTGCTGCTCGCAAACTGCAGAGTCTAAATGAGAATTCTAATTTTTAAACTCATCTCTCTTAAACATTTAAGAGATTCTAAGTATAGTAATAGCTAACAATTAACAAGTGCAGACTATTCACCAGGCACATTCCTGAGTAATTTATATGTATTAACTCCATTTATCCTCACATCAACCCTTTGGGGCAATAGTATCATCTCCTTTCTATTGATGGGACAACTGAGGCAGAGAAGGAAAGTTTCCCCAGGTTGCTGGGGCAGTCAGCAGCAGAGCTAGGAAATGAACCCGGGGCCGCTGGACTCCGGAGCTTGCACGCTTTACCTTGAGGGATTTCTGCAGAATCCAGGGCTGCTGTCATCAAATGCCCCCATCCTCTTTTGTTCTTTAGCATCCTGGGAATTTTCTCTCTAGAGCGCACAAGTCTGTCCTTGCCATCTGAGCTCCTCCATCACTTCTCATCTCCGCCCCTCCTCTCCAGTGGACACCGTCTTTATAATCATCACATCACCTCCCAATCTTCTCTCCCAGGAGCCTCAACTTTCTATTTCTTTTCTCCACAGAATAATCTAACTGGAAGTCTAGTCCTCTCTATCTTCCTATGATAGCAACCATCACCACCACCACCATAACACTAATAGCCAGCATTTATTGAGGATCTACTGTGTGCCAGGTGCCATTCTAACTACCCTTATATCAATTTACTTGCAGTTCTCACAACAACCCTATGACGTAGGATCTATGATTATCTCCATTTAACAGATAAGGCAACTAAGGCACAGGGTGATTAAGTAATCTAAGATCACAGAGATAAGAAGAGTGGAACTTGCTAGAAACCAGGCAGGCAGACTATGGAGCCTCACTCTTAGCATTATGCTATTACAGAAAGGGGAAATGGGGAGAGGCTAAGCAGATTATTCTCAAATGTCCAGCCAGGATTTGTATGGATAGGAAGGCTGAAGAATTCCCCCATAATTTATATCCTGCAAGATATAGATTGAGTTTGAAAGTTGAGGATGGGCCTACCCTATAATCTAGCAATTCGCTCCCAGATATATGCCCTAGAGAAACTCAGGCACATGTTTACAGTGGAAGTGTTTATAAATGAAAAATTAAACTGAAAACAACCTGAATACCCATCAACAAGAAGATGGAGAAATCATTTCTGGGACTATTCATATAATTCCTATATCCTGCTGAATTCTATACAGAAGTCAAAATGAACTACAGCCACACACATATCAACATGGTTGAACAGAATGTTGAGTGAAAGAAAGTCCCAAAAGTAAACATACATTATAATACCAATTATATGAAGTACAAAAATTTTTAAAAGAGCATATTGTTTAGGGATACATATATAGAGCAGAACTAAAACAAAAAGGAAGGAAATGATATACAAAAGTCAGAATAGTGGTTACCATTGAAGGAGAAGGAGAAAGAGAGGATTGGAGAGGGAATGTGGAGGCTTCCAAAATATTAGTAATTTTACATTAAGTTTTTTTTTTTTTTGGCTACACAGCTTGTCTTTACCTATATTTTTATTGGGAGAATGTTAAAATAGAACTCCACCAGCCTTCACTGTGACTAAGACGTGAAGACAACACAAATCAGACCCCAAAGTGAACTGGGAGACCTTGTAGGAACTTCAAAGCAGATGCCCGAGAACCAGTTAAATGACTTACACACTCTGAAGGTAGAAGAGGGTGGGGATGGAGTTTTTGGAGAGGGGTTTGTGAGAATACCCTTAGAGAAAGCCATGGGTATGCTGTGGTTTTTCAACCCAAGATGGTGGGATGCTCCTGCTTCTTCCCCGAAGTCTAGCAAAAGGGGCTTCAACAAGAAGCTTCAACTGAGTCCTCCACAGGGGAGGTGGGGATACATGGACCTGTGTCTGTTCCACCCAGAAAATCTAGAAGGCCAGAAACCCTGGCAGCCTGGCTGCTCCTATAGCAGGAGCAAAGGAGAGATGGTTGCATTGGGCCTGAGCTAGAGAGGCCAGGTTTAGCAAATGAAAATACAGGATGCCCAGTTCAATCTGCCTTTCAGATAAGCAACAAATACTTTTTTTTTTAGTATAAGTATGTCCCATACAATACTTAGTATACACTTACACTTAAAAAAATTATTCATTGTTCATCTGAAATTCAGACTGAATTGGGCATCCTGTATTTTATCTGGCAACCCCAGCTGGACCGATACTCCAAAGATGTAAAGAGGAAAAGCTCAAGTATGTCTTGAGGTCCAGACATGGGTCATGAGGAGAAAGTCAGCCTGGGCCCACTCTAAATCCTGCCTAAGAGGTCTGCGTCTCCCTGATACAGGATCCTCCAACAGAGTTCATATGCTGCAGAGTAATGGAAAACCGGGGAATGGAGGAGAGCAGCCAAGCAGAGAAAAACAGATCCCCCAAGGGAAGGGCCATTAAGTACTCCTAGAGGGGGGACCCCCCCCCAATCGCCTCCATAATACACACACGAGAATATGTCAGCTTTAAATGGAAGCCAGGCCCCCCGAGCGCAAACCAGCTGATAGGAGTGGCCTTCACCTAAGCACTCTCTTGGCCCCCCTGGATTTCTCTCACAGTAGATGTCAGAAACCTTGCTCAACACAACGAGGAAGAAGAGGCAAAACCTTAAGGGGGAGCATGGGAGAGAAGCATCCTGCCCCTCACCCCCAGCTTCCAGCCTGCTGAGGCCCAGGGAGGGGAGGGGAAAAGTTTTCACTTCAAATCAAGTACCACATTTGATCACCACCTGGAGCCATTCTAATTGCTGAATTGAGATCATGTTTGTCTCTTAAAGTACCTGGAGGATTTTAATGACTTCTCAAGAGTGAGTGGAAAAGGCACAAGTCTGAAGGTGTTTTCAACCAAGTAATAAGGGAAGAACTTCCTCTACTGAGTACGTTTTAGAGTGACTGCTGGAGAGAAAAATAAACATGCCTTATAAAAAATCAGCCTTATTAGGGTATAATTTATAGACAATAAAATACAACCATTGTAAGTGTACAGTTCAATGAGTTTTGACAAATGCATGTGCCCATATGACTACCATCCTGACCAGATATAGAATATTTCCATCATCAGGAGGTTCTCTTTTGCTCCTTTGCAGTCAATTCCCATACCCTCTCCAAAAAGCTGTTGTGATTTCCATTGCCATGGATCGGTTTTGCCTGTTCCTGGACTTGATGTAAATGGACTCAGACAGGATGTATTCCTAGACATCTGTGAGATTCATCCATGTAGTGTACCAGCAGTTCATTCTTCTCTCTTGTTCAGTAGCAAGCCTTGCAGAAGGAAGCCACAATTTGTTCATACATTCTCCTGCCGATGGACATTCGGGTTGACCCAGATCGGGGCTATTATGAATAAAGTTGTTTGAATATTTGAATGTATCTTCTTTGGGGGAGACATCCCATGAGTCCTTTTGTGCAACTGGATCAATTCTACACGTTATATAAATGGGGGAAGCTACATGGTTAAATTCTGGTTGCCCGCACTGCCTTCCAAAGACTCTGAGTCCCAGGCCTCGGTCCTCTCTCTCTCCTCTCTCTCGCCTCCTCTCCCCATTGACCCCTCCTTCCCTCTCCTCTCTGGAACCCCTCCATGACCACTCCAGCTACAGCACCTGTCAGCTGGGGAGGCGACCCAGGGAAAGGCAGGAGACGGGAAGTCAATCCTTGGCCCATGTGGGGCTTTGGCAGGAAGTGGGTCAAGAGTGTGTTGTGTTTTATTACCTTGCTGGTTAGGAACTGGAGTGGGGCCGAGGTGACCCCAAATTGCTTTCCTGCCCCAGCTGAGCTTCCTGTGGGCAGACAGAGTCGGACTTGCCAGCCGGATGCCTGACATCTGGTGGGGAATTAATAAATACTGCTGCCCCTCCTTTCCCTCTGCCCTGCTCTGCCAGGCCTTGAGGACAGACCCGACTTCCAGAGAGCAAATGTCTCCCAGGAGGCTGGAGGCGGGGACTGGAGAGCTGGGGCCTCCAAAATGCTGAGTGTTGGATGGGCTCTGAGAGATCAAACAAGCCAATGGTTCCCACCTCCAGGTCCTTGCCTGGCTGTTCCCTTGGCCTAGCCCTCTCTACCCAGATCCCTGCCTGGCTGGCTCCTCCAGGTGTTCAGCCCTGACCCCACATGTTCCCTCTTCAGGGAGTCCTTTTCTGATCACACCTCATTATCCAGGTCATTCTTGTCATGCCACTTATCACTAGCGCAAGTTTCTTTTTCTTTTGTTTGCTTGTTATTATCTGTCTCCCCACCAGACCATAAGCTCCATGCAAGCACAGACCTTGTCTGTCTTTGTTCACCTCCCTCCTCAGTGACTCAGTAGATATTTGTTAAGCCCAAATAAATAAATGATCTCAGTCAGGCATTGCAAATGCAGGGGACAATTTAATGATCAAGGCAGACTGATGTAAGAAAAATCATATCATCTTCTCCAGTTTGATTTTCACCTTTTATAGTGCTGTGGGTACAGAATACCATTATTCAGGCAGGGAGGAAAAAAAAAAAACCCACCCAAGCTTGATGATAAATTATAACTGGCATTGGGCTTCAAGTGCCATGGGGGCAATAGGGAGCGGTGAGGACTGTGGCGACATTGGGAGCACAAGCCTCTCTAAAGACCACAGCTGCTGCTCAGTTTCTCTGATTGTTGCCATGATGGAGTGTGGGCCAGTGATACCCACTTTCCTGATTTTCCAAGAGAAGCTTGAAATTGTACTTTTATGTAAAATCTTAGTTATTTTTTTTAAAAAAAGATTTGTTTATTAAAAGGAAAGTGTGAACCAAGCAAAACACATCTGCAAACTCTATCAACCCAGCGGCCACCAGTTTATAATCTCTCATCTAAAGGGTTTCATATGGCGAGTCACAGACACTTCTGGAAATTAATGAAAACCCAGGAAAAGTGCTCATACATACACAATTCTGAACCTAATTTCAAACTGTTTGCAGATTACAAGGGATCAGAGGACCCTGGATTAAAAATCCTTGCTCCATTTGAAAATCCCCCTTTAAAAATGTCTAAAAGCTAAGTCTAGAGAGGAGGAGTGATTTCTTCAGGACAACATAGAGCACAAGAGACAGGTGTCATCACTCCCAGTCCTGGTTACCATTAAAGTAGAGGAACCAGGAGTCCAGGAGGAATCACCAATTTTACTCCATCCCCCAGCAGATCAGTTCCATCTCTGGCTCTGCGCCCCTTGCCTTGTGAACTTGGATCAATACCTGGCCACCCCGAGGTTCAGTCTGTCGCTGTGCACAATGGGGACTTCTTTGATCCCTCAAGGGCAAATTAAGGTAGAACCCTAGAGGCACATGATTCCAAGGCACTGTTCCTTTGAATTTTAACTTCTGGAGTTCAGAGGTTGGGGGAAGGTAGCCAATCTTGCAGGCTCAATTTCTGGGTAGTCCCTGTCAGCAGTTTGCTTCCTCGGCCATTTGTTCTGTGCAGAACCTTGGCTTCTGGCAGCGAAATCTTGCTGAGGCGGCCCAGGGCAAATGGAGTAGTGGCCTCAGGTACAACATCTCTCAAGTCCCCAGCCTCTGCCCTCTTCATCGGGAGCTGGCAAGACTCAGCTGAAACCTCCAGGGGTGGATGAGCAGAAAACAAGGCCAGATTCTGGAAGAATTTGATGTGGATGGGGCTGGCGGATGGCTGAAATGGAAAGTCCTTGGCTGCATTAGCAGGGAATGGAATGGCAAAGAGATCTCTAGAGCTGAGCTGTCCATTACAGTTTCTAGCCACATAGGGCTATTTAAATTTAAATTAATTCAAATTAAATTAAAATTTCAGTCTCTTAGTCACACTAGCCACATTTCAAGTGCTAAATAGCCACATGTTACTGGTGTCTGCCTTTTTAGGAGAGCAAATACAGAACATCTCGATCATCACAGAAAGTTCAGGCCTAGGGCCCGGGAGGTCTGGGTGTAGTGGTTTCGCCACTGAATTCTTGTGGCAAGCCACAGAACACTGTGAGCCTCAGGCTGTTCATCTGCAAATTGGGAATGTTAAAAGAAATAAAACAAAAGAGTTACTATGGCTAAGAGACATTAAATGGAGGGGGGAGGTCCTGCTGGAGGTTACTGTTATCCAGGTCTCAGCCAGATGCCACAAACTGCCAAGTATGCAAAGCCTCAGGCAACAGTGTTCCTCAAAACCCCCAGGACATCCAGACCAGAAAACAAACCACAAGATAAAGCACCCAGTTAACTATCTAACCTGAAGGAAAATTAGAGTACTCAGAATATCCACCAACCACAAGCAACTTGTCTAATCAGTTTCCTTTCCTTTAAAAACCCTCATCTGGAAATGCCAGGAGGGGACATGTTTGGGATTGCTACCTGAATCTGTGCTCCCCAAATTGCAATTCTAAGACCCCAAATAAATGCCTTTGTTGCCTTGCAGCTTAGTTTGTTATTTCTCGGTTGACAGGAATCATAATATTGGGATGCCACAGAGGACATAATTAGGATGAAGGCACGTGAAAGCATTTTGAAATGGGAACTTGATGAGAGTATTATCTTAGGGGTGAGATTATTAATAAATTTTGATTTCTTCTTTTTACACTTTTATTTTCCAAGTTTTCAACAAGAGATATGTATATTTTAAAAAGAAGGTATTCTCTGAACACCAAAGTAATATATGTGTAAAATTCTGGGGTTACAGTTCTTTTTTCTGAGAATTAGCAGATATTTAATTGTTGAATTGCAAAAATTTGAGGCCAGCCTGGTATCTTCCTTGAGTTTCTTGCCTGAATAGTCATTAGATTTTTTTAAAACCATCAAACCCGTTAATGTCACCATGAAATATCTTCAATGTTGATGAGACTCTGAAAATTTTTTCTTGGTCACAGTGTAGTCTTTCAATCTGCATACATAAGTTTTCAGAGAAGTTCTCTTCTAGTAAAGATTGTATTTTTTCTGTTTTATTTTCTTCTTCAGTAATCCCAATTATGCAGATGTTACATTTCCTCTGCCTTCCATATTGATCATTTTTCTTTTATCCTTTCTCACTTTTTCTTTCCCACTTCATTTTTTTTTCAGTCTTCTTGAGCCTGTCAATCATGTCCCTGGTTACGTTTTTAATATTTCTACATTTTGCTATTTCTAACATAGCTTTTATTGTTCGAGTGGCTTTGTTTTTCTCTTCTGCTTCCTTCCTGAACATTGCTTTTTCCTCTTTCTACTTGGCACTTTTCTTTCTTTCTTTCTCTTTCTTTCTTTCTCTTTCTTTCTTTCTCTTTCTTTCTTTCTTTTTGAGATTTGTTTTAGGAAGACCATCATTTCTTTAATTTTTGAAATAGTGCACGGAGAAATATCTGCTCAATGGTTCTTCCTACTTCACAGTACAACTTGTCCAGTACTTATTCTTTGCTTACTTTTTATTTATGTTTCTTTCTTACTTCTCACATTCTCTTCTTGTAGGTCCCATGCTGGCAACTCATCACAGAATTGGGGCCATTCTTTCAAGACTAGTGTTTTGTTAAGAAAAAAAAAAAAACTGTGGCAAGAGGGGCCGGGCAATGAGCTGGGGCAGCCGCTGTGCAAGCATTAGCACCTGTTGATGACATCGGAGCCCTTTCTCACCAACACCATCCTGAACTAGGGCTATCCTCCAAGCAGGCTAGAGACCTATTCACTGTGAAGCCCCAAGGATGTCACAGTTCTTTTGTGTCTCTTTTAGCATTTATGTCTCTCTAACCAACTGAAAAAAATAAAACCAATACAACCATATAGGTGATCGCCACCCATCATCACTCTTAGACCTGCTACTCCACTATCCTGCTTCTTGCCCAAATGTGGTGGTCTTTGAGCCTCCTCATTCAATTCACGTGTCTCAGGGACCCTGTCTCCCCTGTGTGCTTGCTCCAGTACTTTTCCAGTGTTAGGAAGGGTTCATAGGGTTGAAAAATAATTCTGGGGAACTCTGTCCTGCCCAGGAGTTACATAAGCACGTGCCACTCTTGGTTTCTTTCCACATTTCGATGCAAATTCCACAGCCATTGTCAGCTCCTCTTCCTGCACAGGGGGTGGGATCCTGGTCTTTCCTACTTTTTTCTGTGTTCAGATTGCTTCAGAAAGGCAAACGAAATAGAAAAAATCTTTGTTCCACCAACTTTAACCAGAAGCACCTTCCACCTCATAAATTTTTGTCCTTAGAAAGCACTAGTAGAAAGGGCACTGGCCTTGCAATCAGACAGGCCTGAGCATGAAACCCAATTCCTCCACATTCCAGCTGGGTGACTGTGGGCCAGTCACTTCCCTTCCCTCTCCCTCCGTTTCCTTAACTGCTGTGAGGCCATAATGATAGTGCCTACCCCGGAGAATAATGTAGTTAACATAAGAGAACCACTGGCCCAGTGGTGATTGATACACAGACAGTGCTCGATAAATATGAGCTATTCTTATATTGTATTAACTATTGATCATTATATATTTATATTATTTTCTTATTAATAATACAGGTTTAATTTCTTAAAACTGGGCTTTAAAAATATGCTCTTAAACCTTAAAATACATCCTAAGATATCAGAATGAATCTGAGATCATGTAATTCAGTGCTTTTCAACAGGGGGTGATTTTTGTCCCCCAGGGGACATTTGGCCGGGGACATTTTTAGTTGCCATGACTTGGGAGAGGGCTGCTACTGGCGTCTAGTGAGTAGAGGCCAGGGATGCTGCCAAACATCCTTCAATGCCCAGGACAGACCACCACAACAAAGAGTTTTTGGCCCCAAATGTCAATTGTGCCAAGGTTGAGAAACCCTGGTCTAATATAACCCCTAGTACAATATAGGAAACAGTTGCCCAGAAAAGGAAAGTGACTTGCCTGAGGTCACACAGCAAGTCAGAGGTAGATGGGAAAGCCGAGGACTTGTTTTATGTTATTTCATTGAAAGACAGTGGTGCCCTGAGCTTTATCAGGCAGCAGAAGTTGGGAGCAGGGCTGGGACTAGAGGGAGGCAGGTGCATGCCCCTGACTGTGAGAGCCTCCTTAAATTCTGTACCCTAGGCACTCCACTCGGCTCAGCCTAGTCCTGACCCAATGTGGGATCAGGTCAGAAGCATCTTAGAAGTCAAGGTTGGGGGCGGTGGGGCAGGTCGTGGCCATAGTCTTTGGCCCAACTCTACTCGTACCAACTCACCCCAGTCATATATCCCAAAGTCCAGATTCCTTACGGGAAGCCTTGTAATCCACCACCCCCACCACCCCAAAGAAGTCCCAGTTCTCCAGATTTAGCCAACACATTACCACTGGGATTAAAGTCTGCGGGCAAAACATGCCAAAGTGAGAGGGGAAGAAAAAAAGAAAACGCCATGTCAGATAGTTAATTTTTGAGCTGGGGAATGATTTCCAGGCAGACACGAGGCA
Source organism: Choloepus didactylus (assembly GCF_015220235.1). Taxonomy (NCBI): domain Eukaryota; kingdom Metazoa; phylum Chordata; class Mammalia; order Pilosa; family Megalonychidae; genus Choloepus; species Choloepus didactylus. Next base: position 50,233,239 of record NC_051325.1, read on the forward strand.
AGTTTTTCTCCCCATTGCCCCCAAGCTTGCTCCCTTCACTCAGGAAAGGGAAGAAAGAGAGATGGCAGTTCTCCAAAGCTGGGGCAGAAACTTTCGGACAACTGCATCCACCACCACCAGGCCCTGTCTCCTTGCTGGGTGGCAGCAGGCATTTTTGCCAGGGCTCCAGGCTATGACCAGGCTCTCGACAGGCACTGGAGGCTCCATGCCAGGCAGAGAGATGGCTGGTCAGCCCTTCGGGACAGGCCTGGGGCCAGCTCCCTGCAGTGAGGACTTCCTCCTGCCTAGTAGAGGCCCGCTCCCCAAAAGTGTCCAGAGCCAGGCTGTGTGAACTGCTGAACTTTGAACTATAGCAAGGTGAAGGCCATGCCTTGAAACTCTCAGTATCCCCTCATCACCCCAACCCAGGGCTGGGAGCATGGGAGACAGCCAGGCCGACACAGCAGCCGAGGCCCCTGCAGTCACGCAGGCTTGAAGCGCCACTGTCAGCAGCTCAGCCACTCACATGGTATGATCTTGGCAAGCTGCTTCACCACGCCAGGCCTCAGTGTGCTCATAATATGGCTACAGGGCTCTAATCTAACCCAAATACAATAGAGGACAGCAGGGCCTCACAAAGCAGGAGCTGTTGTGGTCAGGAGAGGGCTAAAATCTAGACCCATTGCCCATAAGCAGAGGAACCTGTGGGTTACAAACGTGGCGTCCAGTGCCAGAGTGCCTGGGTTCAAATTCTGCCTCTACTGCCTCCTAGAGCAAGTGACTTACCCCTGTGCATCAGTTTCCTCACCTGTAAAATGGGTGATGATAACAATGCTGATAAGAATTCCAACCTCACAGAGAGATTGTTGTGAAGATTAAAGGAGTTAACATGGATAAAATACCAGGAGCAAGGCCTGGCAATGAGTAAGCAATACAAGCATACTTAGTTTCAACCATCGATTGCAAAGCACTCCAGGTCCACCTTTCGGGGATGATGGTAAAGTTCCTACATTGCACATGAATATGGACCCCAAAGGGAAAGGGGTTTGGAGCACATACCGCGGGTCCAGAGAACAGACTGGGCCTGGCAAGATGAGCGAGAACCCGAGAGTATCACTCTCTGCCCAAGCCAAAGGGCCCCTAGGTATGAGGCCTCTGTGGGAAAGACAAGAGCTCAAAAAGGGCAAGCTGAGGATCAGGTTGGGGCCACTGGGATCTCGCAGGCCTGGGTTCAAATCCCAGTTCTACGACTTATGAGCTGGGAGCTTTGGACTGATCTTTCTGAGCTTCCAGGTCCTCATCTGCACAGGAGGGTGAATATTATGCCATCCTTCAAGAAAGCTGGGGGGAGACCAAAGGGGACAAGGCCATGGCCATTCTTTGAAAACCCTGCAATGCTGGAGCGTTTCTCCCCCAGCCTCTGGAGCAGTGCTGCCTCGGCACAGGGATGCTGCTATTCGAGAGAGCCACGTGCCTGGGGCCCTGATCTCACCCCCAGGGGCTCACGTGGCCACTGATTCATTTCAGTGGTGGCTCAGTTTACTGGGGCTCAGAGAGCTTGAGGGACTTGCCCGGTCACACTGTCTCACAGTGAACAGTAGTCCCAGTGGCAGGAATGGGGTCGCGACTAATCAAGCTACCATTTGATGAGCACTCACTACAGGCCAGGCCCCAAGCCATGCTTTGACAGGCACTAGCTCGGCTGCTCATCCCAATGACCCTGTTTGGAAACAAGAAAACCAAGGTGCAGGGACAGGTCCAGCAATATCTTCATCCACCTCTAGCATAGGGTGGAGCTGTGACTGCCACCACAGGTGTCTGAGCCGGGACCGGCCTCAGCGGCGAGGGTAAGAGTGATGGTAGCAGCCAGCAGTGTGCCAGGTGCAGGCTAAGGCTTTGTACTCATTGTCTTTCATCCCCCACATGCTGTGACATGGATTCTATTGCTACCCTCATCCTGCAGATGAGGAAATGAAAGGACGGACACTCAACAATTTGCAGGCACTTTCACATCTTCCCTGGGGCTGTCCAGTCCTGAGGGCAAGCAGAGCTGCTTTTAGAGAGCCTGCCTTCCACAGGGGAAGGCTGAGGCATGGAGGGTTAAGTTAGAGACTAGCCCAGGGTGACCCCAGAGGGAGTTGAGGCAGCCCAGAAATCCCAGTCTCCAATTTCCAACCCAGGGCCCTCTCCTACCCTCCTCCATCCCCCAAAACACTCCAAGAAAGCAGTCAGGGGCCATCTGTGTCCAGTTGGGCCTGAGATTCAGTGGGGGAAAGAGGAGAGAGTGGAGGGGGTGGCTGGCCCCAGGGGACTGCTGAGGCCAGCCTGCCACTTCCAGGAGCGTGCTCGGTCTCTGGACTCATTAGCGATGCTATGACAAGCTCAATTTCCTGGGGCCACTCATTAAAAGTGTTCCTGGGGCACTCACATCCCGTGCCAGGCCAGGCCTCACTAATCATTCACGAGCCAGGCAGGCAGGTGAGGGCTGGCAGGAGCTGGGGCCGGACCCAGCAGCCCACTTTGGCCTGACTCAGCTCGAGGAGAACAGAACGCGTTGTTTTGGAAAAGTTGCCGATTCGCTGTGTGACCTTGAGCAGGTCCTTCTCCCTTCTGGGCTTCACTCTTACCATTTGCTCCCAAGGCGGCGGCGAGGGGCACACAGTTAAAGCTCCCCTCGGGTATCTTCCATCTCCTCCTTCCCCTGATATCTCTCCCTCACCTCTGCAAGTCTTTCTCGAGTTGAAGTGAAATGCCACGGAAGGCGTGGGGGCGGAATCCACCTTTGATTCCCGTCTAAGCTTTTCACCTGAGTCTCTGTGTCGCAGGGGTCAGGGATCAGCCCTGTGAAGGGCTGATGACCTAGAGAGATGGCCTGCCGTGTCTTGAACATCCTGCCACATGCCCACCTCAGGACCTTTGCACTTGCTGTTCCCTGTGCCTGGGCTCGTTTTCTTTTCTTGTTCAGGTCTTTGTTCAAATGTCATCTCCTTCAGGCATTTGTGCAAATGTTCTCTTTTCTGTGAAACCTCCCTGGCTCTTTAAAATTGCACTACCCCCATCCCCTCAAGACTCCACCTGCTTCTCTGCTTTATTTTTCTCCATAACACTTATTACCATTTCATGTACTTATTTATCTGATTTTTATGCTCCCCCCATCCCACCCCACCCCATGAATGTCAGCTCCACAAGTGCAAGGACTTGTGACTGGTTGGTTCACCACTGTTTCCCACTAGAACAATAGCTGGCACACAGTAGGTGCTCAATTAATACTTGTTGAACAAACAAATCAAACACCGTGGGCAGTGCCTGGCACATTGAAGAAATATATGTTTTGATTCTGTAGTCATTCAAGATATATTTGTTACGCATCTACCATGTGCCAGGCCCTGGGGGTACGCTGGTGACCAAGATGGATGGGGTCCCTATTTCCACTTTACTATTTGCAGAGTACTTGGCCATTTACAAAGTGCTTGGTTTCCTTTGCTCAAGCACTTAGGCTCCTTGCCACAGCCCTTGTGACAGATGAGAAAGCTGAGACTGGCCAGGGGAGTCATTTGCTCCCTCTCACAGAGCAAGTTCCCAGCCAAGTCGGGTCCATCTTGTGCTCCAGCTGCTTGGCTGAACTTCTCTTGGGCACTGAGGGCCTGCCCCACCCCTGACATTTCCAATTCTCTCCTGTTTACACCCTCCCTACCCTGCCTCTGGTCTGGCCGGCCTTGCCCCAGGCATCCTGGGAGCTGGAGCAGTTGGCAAACACAGGGAGAGATGGGTAAGCTGCCCCTGCTGCTCAGGCCCGACCTGCACTTTCCAAGCCCCTTTGGACAAGGAGCCTCCCTCAGTTCGCGGGCTGCTGGGGCCCCAGGCTTCCAACCTAGAATGAGAATGACAAGGGAACTTTCACTGAGCTTTTCCGGGGAATAAGCACTATCTCATTTAACCTTCCCCGCAGCACCTCTGAGATGAGCTTTATTCCATTTTAGAGGGGGAAGAAACAGAGGCTCAGGGAGGTAGAGTCACTTGAGCAAGAACCAAATGGTGAGAAAGGAGAGGAGGCCAGGGAATATTCAGGAGCCAGCCTCATTCCCAATGAAGCACTTCTAGATCCCCAGACCCACAGGCTCATTCATAATGCAAATAACAGCACAAATGATAGAAATAAGAGCAAACATTTACTTAGCACCTATCATGTGCAGACTGGGCCCTATGCACTTTAGGCATATGCACCAATCTTCACAACACCCCTGTGAGGTAGGTATTATCAGTCTCCCCATTTTACAGAATAGGAAACCAAGGCCCAGAGAGGCTAAGTAACTTGTCCAAGGTCACACAGCCAGGAAGTGGGAGAGCAAGACTGGAGTCCAGAAAGTCTGGTGCTGGAGTCCATATGCCCATGCTGCCCACCTCCCCTCCACTCCCAAAGGGATTCTAAGGGGATAACAGCCTGGGCAAGGCAGGCTCCTTTTCCAGAGGCAATACCCCTTAAGGGGGCCCACATCTTACAGCAAGAAAAATGGCAGGAGCAGGAAACGGAGCCAGGTCCCCTAGGTTGCCGTCACATTTTGTGCGGGGTAAAAGGCTCTTTCAGAAAAGGCTGTGTCCCCACCACTCCCTGGAGTGGGGCCGCAGGCAGGGCACCACGTCAGGCCTCCGCCGGGCCCCCTGGGCCTGGCTGGGATTCTAGCTCCAGCCATCAGCAGCGCAGTCCATGGCCCTGGGACTCTCTTCTCAGTCAGTCGCCTTCTCTTCCACGCTGGAGCTCTGGGCTGCAAGATGCCCTGCTCTGGGCACCACCAGCTATCTTTGCTGACTAATTGCCAGCCCTTTCCAGGGAAGTCTGCGGGCTCCAGACAGCGTCAGAAAGTTAAAAGGAGCAGGAAGAATTTTCCTTCATTGCCCCCTCACCCAGAAAGCGGCTTCTCTTAAGAGTAAGGTACAAGCAGCATGTTAAAGCCGCGGGGACACGCGGGGACGAGAGTGGCGGTGAACAAGGGCTTCTCTTGTTGTTTCTCCCAACAAAAGGAAAGGGGCCGTTCCCAGCCTGCTGAGCTGAGAGCTGGAGGGCAGAGGGGCTGCTAGCTCCTCCGGGCAGAGCCTGGGGCTGGGCTCTGAGTGGGGCCACGGGCCCAGGGCGGCTTTGTCTTGCCCACACCACCCTCTGTCCCCAGCTCCTCTCAATGCCACCAGGCCCTCTGCTGCCAAGCCATGTGCCCATGGGCAAACGGGTCACCTCGCTGGGCCTTGGTTTCCCTACCAGCAAAGCGGGGCTCCCGGCAGTGGCTGCCTCTCAGCTGTGAGATCAAAGGGATGGAGACATTTAGGGCCAGGGTTCTTTTCTCAGCACTACCGCCATTTGGGTCTAGAGAATCCTCTGTGCTGGAGGCTGTCCTGTGCATTGTAGGATGTTTAGTAGCATCTCTGGACTCTACTCCCAAGATGCCAGTATCACCCCACCACCTTCAGTTGTGACAACTAAAAATGTCTCCAGACATGCCAAATGTCCCCTGGGGCAAAACTGCTTGAGAAGCACTGACTTGAAGCCTTTTACCCAGGGCCTGAAACTCAGGAGGTGCTTTGCCAACATCTTTGGAGCATTTCAGAAGCATCATCTCATCAACCCTGTGAGGTATTTCTATCATCATACCTGTTCTACAGGTGAAGAAACTGAGACACAGAGAGGTTAAGTAACTGGCCCAACATCACACAGCTGGTTAAAAAGCCAGGATTTGAACCCAAGTAGCTGAGCCCAAGTTCTCATCCAGCATGTTTGACCATCCCTGCTGGTTCCTATCTCCAAGAAACCCAACCTTCAGAAAGACTCCCCAGACTTTCAAACTCCTACTGAAGTCTCTGAATGGCACATCTCTCCTCTGGGACACCTTCCTTGATATCCTCACCACAAAGAGCACAGTCACCCCCTCTGCCCTTTGCCTCCACTGAACCAAGTCGGATCAGGGCTTTCAACTATCAAAGTCAGGTTCAAATCCCAGCACCAATACTCACGTGCTAGCTGTGAGATGCTGGGCAAGAAAGTGGCTTCTCCTCTCTGAGCTTCGGTCTCCTCATCTGTAAAATGGGTCCATCACCTCTGCATCATGAAGCATGGCTAAGAGCACAGGCCCTGGAGCCCAAGTGTCAGGGTTCAAATCCCAGCTCCGTCATTTTCCAGCTGTCTGACCTGGGCAGGTGCCTATAGCTCTCCTTTCCTCAGTTTCTGCATCTGTAAAATAGGGGTGATGGCAGCACCTACCCCACAGGGCTGTGATGAGCAGTAAGTGAGCTATCAAGTATATGTCAAGTGCTTGGTGCTTAGTAAGTGCTAGGGAGGTGTTGTTGATGGCTCTTGCAAGGCCTGGTGAGGACTGAGGAGAGGGCATGAATAAGGCATGTGGCCTAGGACATCAACAAACTTAAGTTCTCTTCCTGCAGCCTCCCCCGGACTTTCCTGCAGAGAAACTTAATACTGTTGTAATCAAACCTTCTTTCAGCCCAGATTGCTGATAAGGTCCCTGCAGGAGAACAGAGCAAAGGGGACTGGGGAGGGGGACCTACTTGGGGCTGTGGGTTCATTCCCTTTGGCTGTCCTTCCCCATGTTAATTTCTGGGACAAGTGCACTTGGCAGACAGCCTGGTATCCCTATTTTCCAGATAATAGCTACAGCAGTGATCCTTTATTGAGCACTTACTATGCGCCCGGCATTTTCTAATCTTCCCAGTAGGTGGGTTTTATTCTGCCTACCATGCGGATGAGGAAATCGAGGCTCAGGGAAGGGAGATACTTGGCAGGAGCAAGTATGTGTGTATCTTCCCAAGGCCCCTCCTGCATCTCTGCTAAAGAGAGAGCAGTTCAGGTGCCATGTGACTTGTTCCAGGTCCTAGCTAGGTCTGGCCCTAGGTGGGGTGCTGACTTTGTGTTCTCAAGATCCAGGGGTGTCAGAAAATCCCATTCCCCAGCTGCTCATCAGTCCAAAGGGCACTGTCCTGTTCGGTTGGGTCAGGAAACCCGATCTTGCTCCCTGCTGCACCCCGGGAATCACGCTGGCCTGTTTACACACCTGGCGGGAGCTCCAGGAAAGTGGAAAGTTGGCTGGACCTCAGAGGAAAGGTTCCGAGGCCAAGGTCTGTGTGTCCCCTTGGGGAGAGGGCAAGGGGTCAGAGCTGGCAGGGGGAACACTTGGGGGCACAGAGGAGGGCTCTGGGACCCACTGGCTGGGAAACGCTGAGAAAGCCCCTTCATGTTCTCTCTGGGCCTCAGTCTTCCCAGCTGAGAAACAAGGGGGCTGAAACACTGATTCCAGCTCAAATGTTCCACGAATTGGGAAGCAGTCTGGGGACTTAGAAAGTGGACATGTTCTGAAGTCAGAAAGACCTGGATTCAAATCCAAACTCTTTCACTCAACACTCATTTACTAAACACCTACTACATACCAGACACTGTTCTAGGCACTAGGGATGCTGCAGGGAACAAGACAGACACTCATTATTGTGCCATTACTTTGTCCATAGCCTGTAGGGGAGGCAGACACTAAACCAATAAATGATAATTTCAGATTAGGATAAGTGTCACAAAGGAAATAAAACAGGAAGCTCTTTTATAGAGCGACTTACGGGATGAGGAGGGCAAGTGTGCTTGAGAATGCGTAACCAAGGAAGACTCCTCGGAGGAGGTGCCATTGGAGCTAGGATCCGAATGACCAGAAGGATCCAGCTGTGGAAGATGAGGAGCCAGAACATTCCAGGCAAGTGCAAAGGCTCTGAGCAGGAGCAAGCTTGGCCAGTTTGAAGGACCAGGAGAAGGGGGTTAAGGCAGGAGCACAGTGAGAGAGGAGAAGCAGGCGGGAGATTAGGTTGGACAGTTGGCAGAGCCAGATTATGCAGGACCCTGGGGGCCACAGCTGGGAGATTGGATTTCATTTTAAAATCCACTTAGCTGGGTGACTTTGGGTCATTCTACTGCTCTGACCCTTGGCTGCTTCCTCTTTTGCTTTATAGGGATGTGCAACCAGCATAACAGCTGGTGCTTAGTAGGTGCTCAGTCAGTGGTAGTGGCTGCTTTCCCCAATTCCTGCCCTCCCCGGTGAGTGTGCCCTGGAAGTCTGCATCTAAAGAGTTGAGAAGATGGGCTCCTTTCTCCCCTGGTGAGGACTTTTCCGACCTCTGGGATTTTGCTCCTGCCATTCCCCACACCCCTGGGGCCCCCTTCCCTCCTCTTTTCACCTTGCCATAGCCAATCCAAATGCAAAGCCAGTGGAAGACAGGAAGGCTTCCTGGCTCCCAGCCTGACTCCCAGGGCTTCGTGGTGAGTCTCACAGCCTGTCCCTATCATTAGATCTTCCCCGCACCCCCCAACCCACTCTCAGATTCACCTCTGATTGTTTCCAGAGTGTCCTGGGTCAGCACCTTTAAGCTGGGCCTCACGCACTCGGGAGGCAAGGAACCTCGCAGTTGAGAGCAGGAGGTTAGGAGCCAGCTCGGGAACCAAAGCCACAGCTGCCATCTGCCAGCCTTGTGCCGGTGGGCAGGGACACCACCTCTCTGCACCTCCAGCTCCTCACTGGGAAAATGGAGATGTTGACGGGAGCTCCTCTTGGGGCCATGGTGAGGATGAATGAGATAATGCATGCTGAGCACTTGGCCTATGACTGAAACTCCTTCACGCATTCAGCACGTATTTATTGAGCACCTGTTATATGCCAGGCACTGTAGATACAATGGTGAGTGAGACAGATAAAAATCCCTGTCCTTGTAAAGCTTATATCCCACAGGGGAATACAGATACGGTACTGACAACCACGTAATTAAAAACATAATATATTACCAAGTGTGACAAGGGCCATGAGAAAAATAACGAGGAAAGGGAATGGAGTGTAAAGGGCTTTCATTTCCTGTTTTAGACACCACAGTCAGGGGGGGCCTACTTTCAGGAGGTAAGTTCTAAACTGGGAACTGAATGAAATGAGGGAGCAGGCCTTACAGATATCTGGGGGAAGTGCATTCCAGGCAGAGAGAACAGCAGGTGCAAAGGCCCTGGGGTCAGAGCAAGCTTGGGATATTTAAAGAACAGCAGAGAGGCCATAGTGGCTTGAACAGAAGTGAGAGGAAGAGGTTTTGGGAGATGGGGTTGGTAAGGGCACAGGGAGCCAGAGCTCCCACCAAGTGACCGATAAATATTAATTGTCCCTATCCTGTTTCGAGAGCCTATATAGAACAGAAGTGAACTTGACCTCTGACCTCCAACCCCTCACCCCTCATCTAGAAATCAGGCTTCAGGAATAAAAACATTGATGACAGAGAGCCTGGGACAGCGTGTTCATACTGGACAAGGAAAGGAGGGTGGAAGTACCCACACTCTCTCTGCCAGGCATTGGCTGTGAGGCCTCGGGCTGGCTGTTTCCTTCTCTGGGCCTCAGTTTCCTCTTTACGTAAGTTAAGCCAGAATGATCACCACATTCCAAAATGTTCTGACCATAACTGCAGTAATAATAGCTGACATTTATTGACTGCTTGCTATTGCCAGGCATGTCACTACATGCTCCAAACAGAAATGCGTTGCATCCCCACAGCGACACTCTGCTGGCATGTGGTTAGACCCAATCTCCAAAGAAAACCGAGACTCAGTACTGAACCTTTCAGCACAATTCTTCCCACCAAATGCTTCCATTTCCCCTTATGGGCTTCTTTAAGTCACGTTTCAAAGATTCCTCCAAGAAAAAAATTATTAAAGATTAGATTGCCAGAAAAACAAAATTTGTGAAGCCCTCTGAGATGCCTGTTTTCCATATATGAACTTATTCATTCATCACAAAACCCTGGGAGGAAAAGAGTATTAATATTTCCATGTTTTAGATGGGGAAACGGGTTTAGAGAGGTGAAGATACACCTTCTGAGTCACACGGCTTATCATGGGCAGAGGCCAGAGATTAACTTGTATCTGACTGAGTTCAAGGCTTTTCACCCACCAGGCTCACTCCCCAACACAAGGGTTTGCGTCCCAGGAACAAGGGGTCTACATGATGGGACACATCTGTGAATGCCCGACAATTAGTGCCTCCGAATTTAGAGGCAGACACGGGGCGGAACTTCCCAAACCTTCTCCTGGGAGAACCAATCCTGCGTAGTGGTGGTTCTGCTATAACAAATTACCTCAAATTTCATGGCTTAAAACAACACACAGTTAGTCTCTTACAGTTCTGGAGGTCTGAAATCCTAAATCATTTTCACTCGGGAAAAGTCACGTGCAGGCAAGACTGGTTCCTTTTGGAGGCTCTGGGGGGAACCCGTCCCTTGCCACTTCCAGCTTCTAGAGGTCACCTGCATTCCTGGCTGGTGCCCCCGTGGCACTGCCTCTTCTCTCTCTACTTCTGTTGTCACATCCTGGGTTCCACTTAAAGGACCCCTGGGACTACGTCAGATCCACCTGGAGAAATGCAGGACTACCTCCCCAGCTCAAGAGCCTGAGCTCAATCACGTCTGCAAAGTCTCTGTTCTAGTTTGCTAATGCTGCCAGAATGCAAAACACCAAGGATGGATTGGCTTTTATAAAGGGGGTTTATTTGGTTACACAGTTAGTCTTAAGGTCACAAAGCGTCCACGGTAACACATCAGCAATAGGGTACGTTCACTGGAGGATGGCCAACGGTGTCCGGAAAACCTCTGTTAGCTGGGAAGGCATGTGGCTGGCATCTGCTCCAAAGTTCTGGTTTCAAAATGGCTTTCTCCCAGGACGTTCCTCTCTAGGCTGCAGTTCCTCAAAAATGTCACTCTTAGTTGCACTTGGGATATTTGTCCTCTCTCAGCTTCTCCAGAGCAAGAGTCTGCTTTCAACAGCCGTCTTCAAACTGCCTCTGATCTGCAGCTCCTGTGCTTTCTTCAAAGTGTCTGTCTTAGCTGTAGCTCCTCTTCAAAGTGTTGTTACTCTCAGCTGCACTGAGTTCCCTCTGCCTGGCGGCTCATTTATATAGCTCCACTGATCAAGGCCCACCCTGAATGGGTGGGGCCACGCCTCCATGGAACTATCTAATCAGAGTCATCACTGCAGGTTGGGGCACAGTCCATGGAAACAGTCAAAGAATTCCAATCTAATCAGCACTAAAATGTCTGCCCCACAAGATTGTATCAAAGATAATGGTGTTTGGGGGACATAATACATTCAAACTGGCACAGTCTCTTATGCCTGTAAGGAAGCATGTTCTCAGGCTCTGGGGATCAGAATTTCCACCCTTTGGGGAGTTATTATCCAGCCTGCTACAGGCCAGGAGACTTCCTTTATTTGACACCCAGCAGGTCAGCCATGGGGCCCCCTCATTTTACAGATGAAACCAAGGCCCTGAGCATGTCAGACTCACCCAAACTCTTAGCTTGTTTGGATGAGCAGGGCCAGAGGCCAACCTCATGAATCCCCAGACAAGGCACACATCCAGGCTGGGTCTGATATTTCTTGAGGGCTAAGAGACCAACTCCAAAAGCCCAATCATACACAGAAGGATAGTAAAGAACACCAAGTTTACTCCCTTTCCAGATCTTTCTTCTCTTGATTACCTCCAAAAGAAAGCCTTACTGGTACTAGCGTGTCTTTAATGGCTTTCTTGATCATTTTCTTCCCTTTGGAACAAAGAAAGAGCAGGTCTCAGACCTTTGGCTTCAAGCAGCCAGAATTAACCAATGTTGGATATTTAGATATTTATTGCTACAGCTTTCTTCTATTAATCATTCATTATTCTGGCTTTCCATACATGGTAGTAATGTAAAATTTCCTTTTTAAGACAATGTATTTAAATTCAAGAGGGATAAGTGAGGGGAACAAAATGTAATTAAGTAAATATTACTGAGTGGTAAGGGGATCTGGAAAAAACGATGTGAGCGGTATTTGGATGATGAAAGCCAAATCAAACCCCACCCGACTTTCAGGTACATATGGACAATTTCCTTATCCAAGCAAGCTCTTTGGGGTTTAAGACATGAACCCCAAAAGTACATAAAAGCACTTGGCAGTGTCTGACCAGAGACAGTGCTTGATCCATGGGACTCACAATGTTTTTCTGAGAAGCCCCTGCTAGGGGAAAACGTAAGGGGCCCCTTAGAATCCTGGCCTCCCTGTCTTCCAAAATCCAGGACCAAGAGAGAAGTGACTGACTTAATATTTAGTAGCTGTGTGACCTTAGGAACATTACTTAACTTCTCTGTACTTTCCTCATCTGTAAAAATGGGAATAATCATAGCTCCTACTTCATAAAGCTGATGTAAAGAGTAAATGAGCTAAAAGTGAAAGGCACTTTAAACGGCATATGGAAAATGTGCAAAAGCATTTTTTTATCTACTGCTACTATTATTTTTACTAAACTCCCATTTTTTATTGGAAATTTCCTGTATCTTCTCTTAATTAAGTCTCATAACAGCCCTTTGGGAGGGCATGAGTCCTTCCCATTTCACAGATGAGGAAACCACAGCTCAGAGATGTGAAGTCTTCAACCCAGGCTCCCCTATCCAACAGTGTCAGCGCCAGGATCCAGGCCCAGATCTGCCCAACTCTAAGGTCCAACTCCTTCCACCATTTTAACTTCTATGAGCCTCAGTTTCCTCATCTGAAAAGTGGGAGAGCTAATGCATACTTTAATCGTTGAAGGAAAGAGTAAGAACTTATGGTGCCAGCACCATATATTATTTTACTAAGTCCAAATAATAACCCAATAAGGCAGTTATTATTATGGCTGGTGGATAAAAGAAGAAACCGAGTCCCAGAGAAATCAAATGACTTGCCCAAGGCCACAGAGCAAATATGGGGAATGAGAATCTAGATCTATTTCAAAAGCCTCAAAATTGGGAATGAAATGACCATTTTTCCGGTCACATGCCTAAATCCCTCACCCCTCCCCAACATCTCATCCTGAGAATTAGGAGGATGCAACAAAGTGGAAATCTTGACCTTACAGATGTACTGACATCCTCTAAAAGATCCACCACCCCATATGCTAGCCCATATGACACCTTTGTGCAAAATAGGAAAAAGGGCAGATCCAGTGTGCATGATTTGTCGTGTGGAATGCAGGTTGGTTCAGCCTCACTTGCCTGCTCAGGACCCTTTGTGCAGTACTCAATGAGCACAACACTCCATTATCAGTCCTGCCCCAGAATACCCTCAAATTCCTCCTCCTCAAAGCATCCTTAGAAAGAGTCATCTGTGAGTGCCCATCCTAAGAACTCATCTTGGTCAGATAGTTAGTTTAGCTTAACTTGTTCTCAGTGGGTACAAGGCAGGAAAGGGGGCAAGACTTGTCTGCAAATACATGGAGCTGGTACTTATTTGCAAGCCTGCTCTAATAGTCCTGTCTGTCCAGACTGGCTGCCCAAGGCCATTCCCCATACCTCCAACTACCAAGCCAGTCATTCAACCTTGGAAAACTTTAAGGAGGTCCTTCCAACAGCAACCTGGCTTCCCGAGGCTCCAGCAATCTTTGTAGCAAGAGCTGGGATCCCCAGTGGCACTGGAATTGCAACCACTGCATTCCAGAACTGCATCCCACTCAGCATATTTCCTCCCTGCTGACAGTGTTTCCAAGCCAGGAGGACATAATGTAAGAATTGTTCCCGCCAGATATGCCCTAGGTATTGACCCCAGGCTCCCTGTGGGCCAGCTCTCATCAGCTGCCAGGGGACAGGTATATAGAGCCTGTAGACATCATCAGGCAGGAAAACCAGGGCCCAAAGGGGGCAGTCCCTCACTTCAAGACCACACAGTAAACGGAAAATGCCCAAGCATCTTGGCCGTCATCCCTGATCCAATATCTGGCAAGTTTGCAAAAGCTATTGGTAACCCATATGTACACTACAACCTGCATTGGTGGCTCTAGGTTTTTTATGTGACAGGTTTAGAAGTGGCAGTCCATGGGGGTGCAGATGGACAGATGGATGCAGAAAACACTTATCTTGAAGCTACATTTGCACAGCAAGCACAATGGTTTTAAGCAAGACCACCAACCTTTGTTTGGGGAGGCTATCAGAGGGAGTGACTGGTTAAGATGGCAGGACTTGTCTTAATCTCTGCTTTAAATGTATGCCACAGATCAATAAAAAGAGTAATATTCTCTAAAGGTGCTTTTATTCACATTGTACATTAGATTGAGAAACATGTCAGTTATTACTATCTAAGAATATAATAATGAGAACTATAATAAATATTATTTTATGGGGCTGGAGGAGGCTTCAAGTACACTGGTAGAGATTTTGCAGGAGATGAAGGCCCTCTAAGAAGCTGGACCTGCCTCCTGGGAGGAGGACCTGGTGTACTGGTCACTTAAAGAGGGAGTGACATCTAGGGTCACACAAGGCCTCCACCGGGGGGGGGGCAAGAAGTGGTTCTCATTGAATTATAACTAAGGAGCAAATGTAAAGCATAGTGGCTGAAAGCAGACTCTGCATTCTGGCTTCATACCAGCTGTGCAACCTCAGGCAAGTCACCTAACCTTTCTTCGGTTATTTCCTCACCTGTCAAATGGGGATGCCAACAGCAGCTGCCTCCCAGGTTGCTGTGGGACCATGCCTGGGAAGCTTTCAGCATTGGCTGAGCATCCAGTGAAATCTCACACTCACCAGTCTTATCACCATTACAGGGGGTTACAGGTACTCACTGTTATTCTCCCTGCTCCCTGCTGTAGTCACATCGCTGGTGTTCATCAGGAGGTGGATTCACTGTGAAGCTAATGAAGCTTAAGTTCAAAGCCCCTCCCAAACCCTGCACTGAATTTTGAATTTGTAAATTTGTATTTTTTTTTTTTTTAAAGAAAGTCCCCTAAAATAGCATATGCTTCAGGTTCCATAACACTTGGATCTGCCCCTGGGTTCATAGATCTTGCTAGAAGGCAAAGCAGAGAGAAGCTGTCAGATCCCCATTGAGGACACAGAGGCTGTGTGCTTCATCTCTTCTTCCCCAGAGCTCGGCCTGGGGCCCTGCAGACAACAATTAAAGCTCACCTACCCATCCGTCCACTACTGACGTTTCACGAAGTGAGCACACTTACTTCCTTGCCCCCAAATCCCTCACATCAATCCCGAGGAGCTGACAGGGTAAGGGCTCCATTTTTACAGAAAAGGAAGTGTGATACAAAGAAGAAAGAAGATGGGATCAGATAGTGGCCCAGGGTGGGCTGGTTGTAGCATTTATCGTTTTTCTCTTTTACAAGTCAAAGATGGCCAATAGCTTGGATAATCCCACATTAAAGCAGTTGCTTGTGTACTAGTTTTGGGTCTTCTGGATGCTGCCTCATCCTCGTGCCCAAGGAGGACTCCTTCCAGGCAGCCCTCTGTAAACTTGTCTCCCAGCTCCCCCTGGTCTCAGCTGCTCACTGCTGGGTAACGCACCACTAGAGCACATCCTCTGTTTACTTTTGTTTTGGTGGTTTGACTGTGTCGTCATTGGGGGATGGCGAAGCAACTCCTGGAGATGGAAGCCTTGTCTTAGGTGCCTCGTGCCCTCCTGTAGTGTGCAGGAGGGGCTGGGCATGGGTAACGGACCCAACAGGGACCTGAGGAACCACCTCCAGCCAGCCCCCTTTCGTGTCAATTTTCCTAATGACACTCCTGACCCCAGCCTGCAGCCTTTGATATTTTAGGGATTCCTTTCTTTGGGAGTCTGGAAATAGCATGGGTTCTGGATTGTGACAAGCCAGGGGATGAATCCCCACTCAGCCCTGTGCTGTGTGACTCTGAGGAAGTCACTTCACTCAGGCTCTCTGAGCCTCCGTTTTCCTCTCTGGAAAATGGGGTAAATAATCCTCGCCCTCCAAAGGGCACTGAAGTGATTAAGTGAAGTGATGTCTGTAAGGCACCTTGCCCCTAGTTAGTGCTCCCTAAGTCCTGGCTGTCCCTGTCATGTGAGGGGACTGCGGCACAGTCAGACCAGCCAACGCATATTAAACACTTACTTTGTACCAAGGGCGGCTGGAAGAGATTTACACACATTGCCCCATTTAATATTCACCACAACCCTATGGATTAGTCCATAATTTCCACCCTTTTTACACAGGAGTGGACCGAAGTTCCCAGAGGTTGGTGAGGTGCCCCAGGTCACACAGCTCCGCACTTACGGAGCGCGCACGGTGCCTGCCCGGTGAATGTGCACAGCGTGCCCGGCACCTCGCTCCAGCGCGATAAAGAGAAATTCCTGGAGAAGTGAGATGGTCCAGACTACTGGGTGGGACTCAGGCTCCAAGGAGCAGCCCAGAAGGGGGTTGAGGGGTTGGAGTTGAGGGGTGTCCAAGCGGCCCAAGGCAGGGTGAAGGGAAGGGGAGAGAGGGTGTCCGGTGCAACCTGTCTCCACTAGGACCTCAGAGGCTGGGAGGAGGGGTTCCTGCGTGTGGCACGGCCCCCCAAGGGGCAGGATGGGGGGGGCGGAGACCTAAGGCGTTACCTTGGGCGGGAGGGTGAAGACCACCGGCAGCAGGACGAGCGGCGTGAACAGCAGCACCAGCAGCCGCCGCGCGCTCCACACCTTCTTGGCCACTGCCGCCAGCGCCGCCATCTGCGCGACCGCCCCGCCGAGCCCGGCCAGTGCGCGACTGCCCCGTGCCTGGCCCTCGGCGCCGGCTTAAAGCCTGGGGGAGGGTCCGGGGAGGGGACTGCGCTTGGGGACCCGCCCTCTCTCTACTCGTCCCGAAGGACTGGGTGGGAGAGGTCCCCGAGAAAGTTAAGAAAAGTTAGACACAAGAATTGAGGAACCGGGACTCCAGCCCCGAAGGCAGCGCGCGTCTGAGCTCCAGTTTAATAAGCATCGCTATGGGCCTGGGGGACAACTGGCTTCACCTTTCCTCGCCATTGTTTCCTCGCCGGTAAAATGGGCGATAATAACAATTAGAGCACTTACTATTATTACCTGAGCTCACATTCTGGCTCTGCCACATAGTACCTGCGTCGCCTTGAGCAACAAGCTCTGACCCTCACTTTACTCATCTGGAAAATGGGGCTGACGATAATAATAGCCTCTACCAGACAATGAGGGTTGTTGGGAAGTGTCAGTAAGTTAATGCATGTCAACTGCTTAGCGCAGCACCTGACATACAGGAAGTGCTCAGAAGTCATTACTGCTGTTGATATTGTTATTTGTATTTTCTCCCAAGTTGGGTCACTTGTAGTGGGCTGGAGCCCAGAAGAGCCTCTGGTACAATCCTGCTTCTGGGATTCCCTTGCTGGGTAAATTCTCTGAACCTCTGACTGCCAAGAAACGGGCTATTGACAACGGGATGTTACCTCCTTCCTTTCTCTGACTATCCCACCTAAAAAGCTGCCTGGAAAGAGAAGAGTGCTGAGAAGGGAGGCCCAAGACAGGGATTCTCATTTTGTTCACTGATGTCCAGCCAATGCCTAAGACTGTGCTCAATAAATGAAGGGATACAGGGGATATGGATGCTTTGTCATTTCAAGGCTCCTTATACCTGTCTGTATTTTTCTCCTACTTTTTTCAAACATGTCATGGGTACCAAGCACTGTGTTAACTGCTTTAAAAGCATCATCATACTTAAACCTCCATGACGTGTGTGCCCTTGCTGTCCCTATTTCCCAGAGGAGGAAACTAGAGCTCCCAAAGGAGATTCTGTTTGTCCACGAAAGACAGGGAAGCCTCTTTTTGTTGTTCCCACTCCCTGATCTTCACCCCTCAGCTTTCCCTGTATTTTGATGCCTTCAAGCTCCTTTCATTTGCACGCATACTCCCACCTCCATGAGAGGTAGCCAGGCAGATGCCATTTAGACTCATTTTAAAGACGGGAAAATTGAGACCTGGAGAGTTTGAGACTAACCTGCACCTACTACAGCTTTTTTTTTTTTTTCTTCTCCCTCCCTTCCTTCCTTCCCATATATCTTTTTATTGGCTTCCTTCCCTTCTTAGAACTGCCAAAACCATGACTTAGTGAGCTACTATTTACTGAACATCTAAACAAGCCAGGATCTGTGAGGCCCACATGTCACAAGCCACTCTTCAATGAACCCAAGCTGCCCTCTGAGAAAAATGTTAGAATATGTGCAGGCAAAGTGGCTTAATGGTTGAGTCACGCTTTGGGTGACAGCACATCTGGTTCAAATCCCAGCTTGGCTACTTACCAGCTGTGTGACCTTGGGCAAGTGCTTCGAAGACTCAGTTTCCCCATCTGCACAGTGGGGTCAATAATAGCACCTCCTAGTGCTGTGAGGAGCCCATGAGTTAATGCATGCAAAGCACATACAGCCCATGAACTGTAAACTCCATGTGTTGTTTTTTTTAATTCAGTTTTATTGAAATATATTCACATACCATTACAATCACTCATGGTATACCATCAACTGTTCATGGTACGATCATATAGTTATGCATTCATCACCACAATCTATTTTTGAACATTTTCCTTACATCAGAATCAGAATCAGAATAAAAAATAAAAGTAAAAAAAGAACACCCAAACCATCCTCCCCATCCCACTCCATTTATCATTTAGTTTTTATCCCCATTTTTCTACTTATCCATCCATACACTAGATAAAGGGAGTGTGATCCACAAGGTTTTCACAATCACACTGTCACCCCTTGTAATCTACATTATTATATAATCGTCTTCAGGATTCCAGACTACTGGGTTGGAGTTTGGTAGTTTCAGGTATTTACTTCTAGCTATTCCAATACATTAAAACCTAAGAGGTGTTATCTATATAGTGCATAAGAATGTCCACCAGAGTGACCTCTCGACTCCATTTGAAATCTCTCAGCCACTGAAACTATTTCGTCTCATTTTGCATCCCTCTTTTGGTCAAGAAGATATTCTCAATCCCCATGTGTTAGTTATTACTATTATTTGGTTAAGCAGATATCAGTCTGTGACACATAGACAGGTACCTGTGAAAGAAAGAATGCAAATGAGCAGCAGAGAGATAGGCAAGCAGTTTTGGGAAAGGCAGAAACTGCTCCCAGAAGAGGCAGGCACGGTCAACCTCATAGTCCATCATAATAAGCAATAGAAGAGGAAGCCAGCACATGCCAAGCACAATAACCTTAATTATGGGCAAGAAAGTGACTCAGGGTCTTTATTCACCCACATCTGTCCATGCAGGGTTGCCATGAGCTGGCTATGTCCCTTGAGCAAAGGCCACAGCTCCAGTCGAGGGGGACTTTTCCATACAGTGTCTGCAGGGTCTGGTAACTGCTCCCTCCCCACCCTCAGGCCCACTTGGCACTTTATTACTGGCCATGAGGTCTGCTCTACACTGTACCCTGCTCACTCCTCCATAATTCGTGCTCAGGGTGAGTGTGCCAGCTGTTTCCTGCTGGGACACTGACTGATACAACTTATTAATAAAAGGATAGACAGAGAATGCACAGATCTCTACCACCCAAAACAAGTATAAAACACATCCATCTCCTCAGGATATTCTCTCCTGCCCCATTCAAGCCTATTCCTCACTCAACCACGTAACCACTGATCTGATTTCAATCATTATAGATTGTTTGCTTGTTCTAGAATTTCAGATACATGGAATCACACAGTATATACTCTTTTGTACACATTTTCTTTCACTTAATATCATGCATTTAAGTTTTATCCATGTTGTTGCACGTTATCAGTTGTTCTTTTTGATTGCAGAATAGTATTCCATGGTATGGTTAGTTATCCCACAACTTGTTCAGCCATTCTCCTGTTGTTGGGCATTTTCAGTTTTGAACTATTACCATGAACATTTTTGTACAAGTGTTTTGTGGACATATGTTTTTATTTCTCTTAGATAAACACCTAGGAGTGGTGTTACTGGGTCATAGGACAGATGGACATTTACTTTTATCAGAAATTGCCTCGGGGTTCTTGGAGTGTGCCAAAGTAGAATTTACACGTCTATAAGCAATGTTTGAAAGTCTGCAGTTGCTTCAGATATTCACCTAGCATTAAGTACTGTCTTTTTTTTGGCTATTCTAGAGAGTATGCAATGGTATCTTATTTTTGTTTTAACTTTAATATCCCCGATGACTAATGATGTTGTGCATTTTTTTCATTAACTTATTGTTCATTTATATATCTTTTTGTCATTTTTTGTACCATATTATCCATATTCTTATGTATTTGTAGAAGATTTTAAAAATAGATCGCTGTCTATTATAAATATATATTTATATGTTATACATAATTATATTGACATATATAATCATAATTATATAATACATTCTCTTTATTATATTTTATATTATAAATATATATTTATTATAACTATGTCATTGATCTTGTACTATCATGTTTCATTGATCTACTTCCCTGTCCTTATGCTATAACCACACAAGGTTCATTTACTGCAGCTTTATAGTAATTCTTGAAATTAAGTGGTGTGTCATCCAACTTTGTTTTTTTAAAAAAGAAGTTTTTATTATTCCAGATCCTTTGCCTTTCCATATAAATTTAAGAATCAGCTTGTCCATTTAGTAAAAAAAATCTTGTTGGCATTTAAACTATAGATCAATTTAGGGCAACTAGACATCTAAATAATATTGGGTTTGACCATCCATGAACACAGTATATCTCTCCGTTTATTCACATCCTTAATTGCCTTCAACAGTGGTTTAGACTTTTCAGTGTTGATGATTAACACGTCTTTTGTTAGATTTCTTCCTAAGTATTTGAATTTTTTTTTCTTTTTTAAATAAGTTTTTATTTAAAAGTTTTTGATTTACAGAAAAATTGTGAAGATAGTATGGAAATTCCCATATACCCTACACGGAGTTTCCCCTATTATTATTATTTTACATTAGGATGGCTCATTTGTTACACTTATTGAACCAACATTGACAAATTATGAACTAAAGTCCTTACTCATATTTCCTTGCTTATTATGTTATTATTGCCTCAGTTATAGTGTCCTTTTTCTGTTCTAAGGTTCCATCCATATTAAATTACATTTATTTGACGAGTCTCCTGAGAATTCTTTTGTCTGTGACATTTTCTCAGCCTTTCCCTGTTTTTTATTCTATTGAGAGTTTTGAGGACTACTGTTCAGGTATTTTGTGCAATGTCCCTCAACTAGGATTTGTCTAAGTGTTTCCCTAGTGATTTCTTCTTCAAGCTATTGGTTTTTCAAGATGTGCTGTTTAGTTTCCACATATATATAAATTTTCCAGTTTTCCTTCTGTTATTGATTACGGGCTAAATTCCATTGAATAGAAGTCAAACAAGATACTTTGTATGATTTCGATGTTTTAAGTTATTGAGAATTGTTTGTGACCTAACAAATGGTCTATCCTGGAGAATGTTCCATGTGCACTTGAGAAGACTGTGTATTCTGTTGCTGTTGGGTACAGTGTTCTGTATTTGTCTTTTAGGTCTAACTGTTTTATAGCGTTTGTTGTCCAAATCCTCTGTTGCTTTATTGGTTGCCTGTCTAGATATTCTGTCCACTAGTGAAAGTAGTGTACTGAAGTCTCCAACTATCAGATATGTGTTTTGAAAATGTTTTTTCCCCCGTCTGACATGTGGAGTTCTTTCCAG
The DNA here is from genome assembly GCF_015220235.1 of Choloepus didactylus. Lineage (NCBI taxonomy): Eukaryota > Metazoa > Chordata > Mammalia > Pilosa > Megalonychidae > Choloepus > Choloepus didactylus. The sequence continues at coordinate 50,254,696 of NC_051325.1, forward strand.
CTGCAATCCTGCTCTTACATAGGAGCTGTGTTGGTGTGGTGGTGAAATATGGAGGGAGGGGATGTCTTCTACAATCCTGTGATTAGGTCTCAGTCTCTTAGTGACCCGTGCTCCTGGGCTGTGACCTTCATGAGTGCTGCTCAGCTATTTTTTCTCCCTTAGGTGAGAGAGGAAGGCTGGGGGAGGGAGTGGAGCCTAGAGCTTGGTATTTTCTTTGCCTCACATGGAAGGCCAGGGGGGTCTGGACTTGGATATTTCCCTTTCCCCATGTATCAGTCAAGAGTCTTCAGGGAAACAGAACCCATATGCACATGAATATATATATATATGTGGAGAGAGAGAGAGAAAGAGAGAGAGAAAGAGGCGTTTTAAGAACATGCCTCATGTGATGGAAACTCACGCAGGAGCTGATGTTGCAGTCTTAAGTCCCCAGGTCCTGAATCTGTCAGACAGTCCAGCAAGCTGGAAACTTAGGCAGGATTTCTAGCTGCAGTCTTGATGGAGAATTTCTTCTTAAGGAAACCTCAGGTTTTGCTATTAAGGCCTTCAACTGATTGGATGAGACCCACCTAATTATCAAGGATAATTTCCTTAACTTAACAGCAGATGTTACATCTACAAACTACCTAAACATCTACAAACATCTACAAACATCTACAAACATCTACAAACTACCTAAACAGTCATACAATATCTAGACTAGTACTGGACAAAACAACTGGGCACCACACCATATAGCATAGCCAAGTTGACCCATAAAATTAACTATCACATCCCAAGTCAAAGATTTTGGGGGCTGGAGTTGTGTATTTCACTTCTCCATGTCAAATAGGCTCTGATAAAATCCATTGTCAGTTAGGCTCTGATAAAAAGTTTCCCTTGAGGGCAGGCATTTGTTAAGGAGAGCAGAACGTTCTAGACCTAAGTATTTTAATTTTTAAGCTAACATATATATTAATTTTTATATTTTCTTTTCCCATCATTTCTTGCTGAAATAAAGCTGATTTGGGGGTATTTATCTTTCTAAAGCAGACATTTCTAAACCTGCTTTTTACTTCTAGTTCCTCTTTGATTCTTCTTCAACCCATGGATTATTTAGAAGTGTATTACTTAGTTTCAAGTGTCTGGAGATTTTCCTGTTATTTCTGTTACTGATTTCTGATTTGATTTCATTATGGTCAAAGAACAATAACTTTGTATGATTTCAATTCTTTAAATTTTTTGAGGTTTGCACTGTGACCAAGGACACCATCTATTTTGCTACCCATTCCATGCCATTTGAGAGAATGCATATTCTACTGTGGTTAATGTCAATTAGATCCTGTTGGGTGATGGTGGTGTAGAGGTTTTCTGTATCCCCGCTGATTTTCTGTCTGGCTGTCCTATCAATTATTGAGAGAGGGGTTTTGAAGTCTCCAACTATAATTGTCTATTTCTCTTTTCAGTTCTATCAGTTTTTGTTTCACAGATATTTTTTTGAAGCTCTCGTTTGATGCATACACATTTAGACTTGCCGAATCTCTTGTGGCTTGACCCTTTAATCATTATAGTGCCCTTCTCTGTCTCTAGTCATTTTCTTTGCACTGAGGTCTACTTTATTTGACACTGTATAATATTCCTGTTTATTTTCATTAGTGACTAATGTTTGCTTGATGTATCTTTTTCCATCCTTTTACCTTCAACCTACCTATATCATTATATTTGAAGTGAGTTTGTTACAGACAGCATATAGTTATTATTCTACTCTGCCAAGCTCTGTCTTTTAATTGGTATATTTAGACCGATTACATTTAATGTAATTATTGAAATGTTAAGGCTTAAGTCTGCCATTTTGTTTTTTGTTTTCTGTTTGTTCTTTCTCTTTCTCCTCTCTCTCTTGTCTTTGTCTTGTCTTCCTATGGGTTATTAGAACATTTTTTAGAATTCCAGTTTCATTTATCTATAGTGTTTTTTAGTGTCTCTCTTTGTATGGCCCTTTTAGTGCTTGCCTTAGGTATTACATGGTTTATAGATAACTTATCATAGTCTGTTGGTTTTACTAATTCTAGTGAAGTGTAAAACCTTACTTCCCTTTGTGTTCATTTACCTCCACATTTATAATATTGTTATCTTAAATATTTCCTCTACATACATTTAGAAATACATCAGTGTTAAAACTTTCACTTCAACCATCAAACATAAATTAGTTTTAAGACTTTGAAGACATCATGTTGAGTGAAATAAGCCAAAAGGACAAATATTGTATAATCTCACTGATATGAGATAATTAAAATAAGCAAACTCATAAACTCAAAAACTAGAATACAGGTTACTAGAGGCTGGAATGGGGTAGGGAATGGAGTTAATGCTTAGTTGGTATAGAATTTATGCTTGGGGTGATGGAAAAGTTTTGGTAATGGATGGTGATGATGGTACCACAACATTGTGAACGTAATTAACAGCACTGAATTATATATTTGAATGTGGTTAAAAGGGGAAATTTTAGATTGTATATAATGTTACTAGAATAAAAATTTTAAAAAACCCTGTAGGACTGTGCAATACAGACAGTGAACCCTAAAGTAAACTATAGGCTATAGCTAATAGTACAATAATAATATTATTATTTCATCAGTTGTAACAAAGGTACTACAATAATGCTAGATGTTGATAACAGGCGGTAAGGGTATCTTGGAACTCTATTTTCTGCTTGTTTCTTCTATAAACCTACAACTTCTCTAATAAACACTTTAAAAAAAAGGAAAAAACACATAATTGAGAAAACTCAAGAGGAGAAGGAAAGTTAATTATATTTATTTACATTATTCTTTACTTCTTTCTTCCTTTATGATGTTCCAGTATTCCTTCTTTTAATCATTTATTTTCTGTTTAGGAACTTTCTCTAGCATTCTTTTAGGGTAGGTCTGCTGGCAACAAATTCTCTTAGGAAGTTTTTCATTTTATTTATTAATGACTAATAATAGGCAACACTCACTGGGTGCTTACTCTGTGCCAGACACTGTTCTAAGAGCTTTACATAATTTGTCTCAAATTGAACCCTTAAACAATCTCGTAAGGTAGATCTTAAGATGCCCCTATATTGCTGGGGAGGAAACTGGGGTACAGAGAGCTTGAGTAACTTATCCAAAAACATGCGGCTATTAAATGGTAAAGTTGGGATTCAAACCCCAGGAGTCCAGTTCCAACCAGAGTCCATGTAGCTAACCACACACAGTACTGTTTCACAGCATTTGTTTGTTTATTAGATGTAGGAAATATGACTTTAATAATTGAGTGCTAAACAAAGGAAAATAGGAGCGAATACTCCTGTCCAAGCACCAAATCCCCTCAAGTATTAAAAGTTATCAACATTTGAACGCATTCACTGAATGCTATTTTCCAGTATCCACTACCCTCAAAGAGCAAGAGCTACCTGCACCCCTCGAACCTCCTAACACAGTGGTCCACAACCCAAGCTGTACATTGGGATCACCCAGGGAGCTTTAAAAAATCCTGATGTCCAGGCCCCAACCTCAGAGTCTGATTTAATAATCTGGCTGTAGCCTAAGCATCAAGATATTTTGAAAGCTCCCAACAGATTCTAAAGTGCAACCAGGTTGAGAACCACTGTTTGAAAAACTACATTACTTTCCAGCACCCCACTCCTCTAAACTCTAATTCATCCTTTGCCAGATTCTCATAGACTCATTTCCCTGATGCAGAATCTGAACTGGCTTTTGTCACATCAAATCTAAAGGCTCTCATGACTCTCCTGCCACCTTACATCTCCAGGGCCTGGGTGTGGTCTAAGGCAGATGCCTTGTCAATACTTATTAAATTAATATTTGAATACCAGACTTTTTCCTCATCAGTAAACACGGGATTATCTTCTGTCATTCATTTCATTCAATAAATATTCATTAAGTGTCAACTATATGTCTGTCTGAATACAATATGAGTAAGATCAAGAAATTAAAATCCCTGTTCTCATGGAACTTACAATTGGAGGTTGGAGGTCAGAAGAGGAGAAAAATAATAAATAAACAAATGAGTAAAATATTTTGTCATCCAAGATGATAAGGGCTGTGGAGACAAAACAGAGAAGGAAAATAGAGAGTGATGGGGCAGGGTGCTATTTAAGATAAGGCAGTCAGGGAAGTGTGGATGATTCAGTGACCAAACAAGGTAAATAAAACAGAGACCTAAGGAAAGTGAGTGAGTGGGCCCTGTGGGTCTGTGAGGGAAGCATTCCAAGAAGAAGGAAAAGCCAAGCGCAATGGCTCCAAGGCAGGAGCAAACTTGACGCATCCTAGGACCAGTAAGGAACTGGAGTGTAGAGATGGAGCAGAAAGGTAGCCAGCAACTAGACAACACAGGATCCTAAAGGTCTGGGTAAGGACTTTGGGTTTTACTCTGATGACATGGGGAGTCACTGCAGGGATTTAAGTATAGTGGCATATTTTTGCTTTCTTTTTTTAAAAACAGCTTTGTTGAAGTATAATTCACATACCATACACTTCACCCATTTAAAGTGTACAATTTAATGGTTTGGAGTATATTCACAGAGCTCTGCAACCATCACTAAAAGCAATTTTAGAACATGTTCATCACCCCCAAAAGAAACTCTAAACCCAGAACTACTAATAATAGCCTCCCCCCTCCCCTTACCCTCAACCCCCACAGTCACAGACAACCACTAATTTACTTTCTGTCTCTGTAGAGTTGCCTATTCCGGACATTCCATAGAAATGGAATCAGACAATTTGTGGTCCTTTGTGACTGGCTTCTTTTACTTAGTGAGGTTCAACTATGTTGTAGCATATATATCAGAACTTTGTTCCTATTCATGGCCAAATAATGTTCCATTGCATGGATAACACATATCATTTTATCCATTCATTCAGTTGATGGATATTTGGCTTCTTTCTATTTTTACCTCTTATAAATAATGTTGCAATGAACATTCAGTTACAAATTTCTGTGTGGAAATGTGTTTTCATTTCTCTTGGGTATATACCCAGGAGTGTAATTACTGGGTCATATGATGTCTATATTTAACCCTTTGAGGAACTGCCAGACCATTTTCTAAAGTAGTTGCACCATTTTACAATCCCACCAGCAATGTATGAGGGTTCCAATTTCTCCATATCCTGGACAACACTGGTTAAATTATGGCCATCCTGGTAGGTGTGAGGTAGTATCTCATTGTGCACTTTTCATTGAAATGGATCCCTCTGGCTGAGATGATGGTAGCTTGGATCAGTGATGGTGGAGTGTCAAGAAAGGATTCAGTTCTGGACATACTTCTGACTGTAGAGCTGCCAGGTCCTGCTGATAGTATGGTGAGGGTATGAGAGAGAAGAGAGTTGGGGCTGGGATGAAACGAGCTGATAGAATGCATCTCAAAGTGTGAGAGGCATTCCAATGAGGAAGCACAAGACAATTTTATGTTGTGATAACATTTAAGCACATAGAACGGAAGTCATTCCCTATCTCAAGTTTCTTTAACTTTTCATTACACCTTGGAGAAAGCCTTAGTTGGGTATTGGTAATTCCTTTAACACCACATTATTTGCTGATCTTCCTTTGTAAAACACAGAGAGGGCTTTAGAGTCAGACACTTTGGCAGGCAACAGCATCTTCCTGGAATTGGACAACAATGTTTTATTTCTTTGCAAATTTATTCTTACAAGTAAAATTTTTTACTTAGGGCAAATGATTTTATTAATACCTGTGACTTTTTAAAAAACTTCCTTTTAAATTAAATCTATTTAAGTTTAATGTGAAGCAACTCAGAGAAAACCACTAAGTAATGAATAGTGCCGACAGTGCATGCCTTTGGCAAAATTCCAAACTGGAGAAAAAAAGATCTGAAATTTGGGAAGCAGAGAGATGGTGAGAGAAGTGCCCAGGCTGCTGTATAGTTGGTGCTCACTTCCCATCGAGGTCATGTTCATTGTTCCTACAAACCCCAAAGGCAAGCCATTTCCCAACAGACACATTCCAGGCTGTGAGGAAACCTTCTCCAGTGACCTTTCAGCTTGAAGACCTGACCTGGCTAGCCCAACAACAGGCTTCATCAAAGCCTCCAGCCAGGCTAGGGTCAGATGACCTGAGATGGACGGGCAAGGCCCACCAGGGAGAACTTTAGACCTTGGAACCCTAGGCATGGGAGGATAGGGTGTTCTGAACTAGAAATGTATTCCTGAGGAGTCTGACCAGCTGTCCTCACAGAAACTCTAGCCCATTTCCCAAAGCCCAAGTGGAGACAGCTGGGACCAACATGTATCATATCAGGGTCCTTGGGCTGGCTCTCCTGCCCCAAAAACAACTGAGAGGTTAAGAGTACAATAGTTGATATTAGAGCAGAAGTTTTAATCTGGTGGCTTGTATGTAATGATATTACTATTGATAATGGCAAGCACGTATACTGCCCTAGGTATGTGTCAAGCATGCTTTAAGCACGTTACATGTATTAACTCATTTAATCCTTACAATAAGCCATTTGCATTACCTTTTTGAGTATGTCATCCCTGCATTAGACAAAGCTACATTCAAATTCTGACCCAGCCACTTGCTTTTTGTGCAACCCTGGACGAGTTGTTTGACTTCCCTGGGCCTGAGTTTCCTTGTCTGAAATGAACAATAATAATAATGGTAACTTGTAGGGATGTCGTGAGAATTAACAGGCAAGGGTGTAGCACTTGCACATAATAAGTGCTCAGTAACTGACAACAAATAATATTATTTCTGCTTGTGGCAGATTTTATTTTCCAAAGTTCGTACCACTACATAGTTTCCATCCCATATTCTCTTCCGTCAGTGTGACTGACACTCTTCCCACTGACAGGTGGAGTCAATGTTCCTACCTCTTGAGCGTGGGTGGAGGCTTGTGATGCCCCAATCAACAGAACATGGGAGAAATGATGCTAAGTGACTTCCAAGGCTAAGTTCTAGAAGGGGACAGCTTCTGCCTGGTTCACCCACTCTTGGGTCTCTCATCCTTGAAGCCCAGCAACCATATTTGAAGTCAAATCAGGCCAGGCAGAAAATCTACCTGGAGCAGCCCATGTGGAGAGAAACTGAGGCTCCTACCCAATAGCCAGTCTCAATGAGTGAATAAGTCTCCAGACAATTCCAGCCCCTAGCCTTGGGGTCTTCCAGCTGAGGTCCCAGGTGTGGTAGAACAGAGATGAGCCATCCTGTGCTGCCTTGTCCCAATTTCTGACCCATGTAATCCATGAGCATAATACATGGTTGTTTTATGCCATTAAGTTACGGACTAATTTTTTTACAAAGAAATAGATAGCTATTACTTTTACCACTATTGCTGGTATCACCTGGTGAACAGCTTATAGGAAGGAGAGTTCACAAGACATGAGGTCCCTTGGACTTTAGAATCCTGCAGGAGAAAAGGTGGCTCCAAGGCTGGGCCCATCCAAATCTCTTTCTTTGTTTCTATCCTTTAACACTGAAAAGGAAGTAGACTGTGGGAGGGAGTTCTTCAAAAACTTTCACAGTGGTGGTTGATTTGACAAACCTTTATTTCCATCCCCTACTAGGTGTGTTCATTGGACAAATGAGGAAACTGAGGCTCAGTGAGATTAAGTCATTTGTTGAAGGTCACACAGAGCTGATACTTGATCGATTCCAATGATGCGCACTGCTACTCTCCTTCCCCCATTCCTGAATACTGAACTGCCCTCCTTGTTGGAAACATCAGAAGAGCTAGGACTTATTATATGTTGGTGAAGCAACCTAGCATGTGCCTGAAATTCAGAGGTACCCTCCTCTAAAGGAGAAATCTTTTGTTCTCTCCATCTCCAGGTAGGGAATTTCTGAAAACATCCCAGCCAATAAGTGTTCACCTTCCCTTTCAAGACGGTCAGAGACAGGTTACAGCCCTTGCATCCAAGTGTCCAGAATTCCCCTTACCATCGGTTGAGCACATACTATGCCCCAAGCACTGTGCTCAGTGCTTCCCCAACATTCTCTCATTTCATTTTGCAATCACCCTTCCAGATGGGCATGGTGATCTCCACTACAGAAGAAGAAATGGAAGCTCATAGATGCCCCCTCTGACTCCAAAGCTTGTGCTGTTAACCCTCAACTAGACAGTCTCCTAAGTCTGCCACCATGGCCACTATCAGGCAGAATTAGGAAAACTCCAGGCTGGTGGGAGTTGACCGTGTGTCAGGTGTGGTGAGACTACGTGGGGAGACAAGAGGCCATGCAAGTTGAGCTGCTCTAGCCATTGGCACCTAAGGCAAACCAGAGACAGTGCGTGAACTCATAATTGTATTGTACTAATATTAGTATGAATAATAACTATCATTTATTGAGGGACAATGCTTACCATTTATAAAGTAGTATTCCAGGCACCGTGCTAAGAACTTCATATAGAAATGCATATAAAACTTTATATTGGTCAACACATTAAAAAAAGACAAAAAAATCACATATTGCAGAGAATATCTCTATAAGAATAAATAAGAAACCAGTTACATTGCTTGCCTCCTGGGAGAGGTGCTGGGAGGCCAAGTATAGCAGGGACAACCCGTGATCAAGCATCCCATTGTCCTTAGGAACATTCCCCTGGACTAGATGACCCTCTTTAGAAAAAACATTCCATCTCCTTTGCAGGTAAGTGTGGCAATTAAGATCTGGCCAATAAGAAGTTAACAGTTGTTGGAATTTTTAGGTCCCTTTTGCTCTTCCTCTCCCTTCCTCTCTCCTGCCTCTTGAAATATGGGTAGAATGGCTTGAACCCCAGTAGCTATCTTGGGTCATGAGATATGAGCAACTTGTTAAACCAGTGGCCCCCAAAGAACCAAGCCTTCTGGTATACATGTCCTTGTGTAGCCCCCTCCCACACTGACTCTGGGCTTGGCTGTGTGACTTTCTTTGGCCAATGGGACATCAACAAATGTAAGACAAGCAGAGGCTAATAAGTGCTTGAACATTAGGGCTTAACTTCTTCAAATGCTCTCTCTTACAGCCAGCTTCATACTGTAAAGAAGCTTGGGCTAAATTACTGAGTGGTGAAAGGCCCCATAGACAGGGTTCCCTGAAGATAAGGGGCCATCTTGGATGTCCCCCAGCCCCAGCTGAGCTCCCTGCTGAATACAGACATGCCCAACTGAACCGAGTCAACCACAGTATTAGGAGAAGGGGCAAAATTGATGTGGTTCCAAGTTTTGAGCTGGTTTGCAATGTAGTAATGACAACTAAAATATGAGGACCTTGAGAATGGAAGGTACACACTAAGGAAAACAGAGAAGAAAGACGAGAGCTGTGATCCTTGATGAATGCACAGAATTACCTCTGTACTTACTTTATGAGACCAATAAACCCTTATGTGTTGAAGCCTTATATGTTTACATTTCCAGTTATCCACAACTGAGGTTGATATACTGGGGGACAGGAGCTAGTGGGAGACTTCTCACATTATACCCTGGGAAGGATGTTGTGATGCATGACCAGCGCCCCCTTCAGGAATAAAAGACCCCAGCTGCTGTGAATGTCACCAGTAGCTAGCCCTTGGCTGTCAGCCCCCTTTGGGGTTAATGCAACTGAATAGGGCCACCTCAGCCAAGGTTGTGTTTCTTTCCAGGTGCCTGCATCCTAATTGAAACAGATTTCCCAGGCCCCTTGACCAACTTGGGACGACTTTGAAGGGTCATCCATCCATATGATCAGCCAAGGTCTTTGTTGAGACTGAATCATAGCTTGTCTCCTCCCTCTGCCCAGTCTGTTGCCCTTCCTTCTCTTCCACAGATGTGAGTCCCCAGAGCACTCCCCAAGGAATTCCCTGAACATTAGTCTCAGGTCCTGGGAAACACAACCTGCAACATGGCCTTTTTAACCTTTGAATTTTACACTATCTGTCTGTACTACCTGAAAAAAATAAAAGTAAATAAAACAGAGTTCATAAGGAAAACTGCACCAGTGTAGGTTCTCTAGGAAACAGGAGTTAGGAGTGCAAAAGGTCTGTTGGGAATAACACCTGTGAAAAAGGATGGGGAAAAGCAGGGCTGAGCAGAAGTGGGGCAACTGGCAGCAAGGCAGACCTGACAGTTTCCATGGGTAGAGAAAGCGTGCCCGTTGGGAGAGTTCTGCATGGGGTGGGTCGGCACTTGTACCACCATCTTGCTCAACCAGCCTCTGGGCTGGGGGCTGCCCTGGGAAGAGCATGACCTTGGCTCAAAAGACTATCAGCCTCCTACATGCCTTACAGCCTGGCAGTGAGGCCTTTCCTAAAAGGAGTTAGAACAGTGTGTCTCCAAGTCTGTTGCTAACTAGAACGGCTGTTTAGCAGTCATCCAATCCCATACACCTGTCCCACTTAACAGATCAACATACTGAAGCTCCCAGACTATCTGGCCCACGGCCTGCAGAAAGTTGGAGACACAATCACACCAGTTTCCAGCCCAGAGATCATTCTACAAGACCTCAAGCCAACTTGTGGGAAGAGAAGGCAAGCACAGCTGTGAGCTCCTGCCAACAGAGGCCACATCTGCTCCTACACTGCTGGTTCTCCACTGCCTGGCACAGAATGGGTGAAAGATAAAAGATGAGTTGGATTAATTTTGAACTATGTACAAATCCAATACTCAGCACTCCCACTGAGAGGGCAGGCTACAGGGGCTCCTGGTGACACAGCCCTGAGCAGAGGTCATTACTACTCAAGTTTCTGAGCCCTCAACAGAAAAAGCAAGGATTTCAGAATCATCTGTTCATTCATTCAACAAATATTCAGTTCAACTATGCACCAAGCCCTGTGCTGAGCACTGGGGCTCCAACATAGAATGAGGCAGGTAGGGTCTCTGCCTTCACGCAGCTCACAATCTAACGGGGTATGCAGTGCAAACACCAGCCCATACGTGTGTCTGTGGTGGTTATAAAACATAGCCATACACATTCTGTGATATCCCTGCCACTGAGAGGTGGGGTCTACATCCCCTCCCCTAGAACCTGGACAAGCCTCTTACTGGCAGCTTATGGCAGAAGGAATGCTATGTGATTTCCAGGGCTTGGTCATAAAAGACCATACAGCCTTGTCTGCTAGAACACTTGTCTTTGGAGCCCTGGGCCACCACCCTGAGACTGCCATGCCGAAAGGCTATGAGTGGATGCTCTGGTTGACAGTCCCAGCAGAGCCTACCTTTCCAGTTCATCCACTGGTTGAAGCACAATGAACAACTCACTGATGCCATGTAGAACAGAACCACCCAGCCGAGCCCAAGTCCAACCCCTGAACCACAAAATCTTGATATATTATAATACAGTTGTTATTTGAAGCCTCTAAGGTTTGGTGGAGTTGTCACCTCTATGACCCTCTGTATCCTCCTCTGTAAAATGAGGGTAATAAAAACAACTACATCACAGGGTTATTGTAAGGCAGGGCTCAATGAATTAAAGCCTGGCACTAAGTGCTTTCATTCATTTATGCATTTAGCACTGGGCTAGGTACGTATCAACCCCTCGATAAATAGTATGCAAATCACAAGCTAGGTAAAACATGTATATATGTAAATTAGTCATAGGCCCAGTTACTGAGGGCTTGCTATATGCCAAGCACTGCGCTGGTCCCTTAACATGCATGATCAGGTCCTGCCTACTTCCTCAACACCCCCCTCCCCGTCAATCACTGTGGACTACCCTCCGTCTGGCCTTTCTGCTCCTTGTATTGCCCCCTCAAGCCCCTTGCATTTACTGCTCCCTCTACCAGGAACTCCCTACCCACTGATCACAAGTGGCTGGTTCTTTCTCACTCAGGTCTAGCTCAAGCGTCACTTCCTCAGAGAGGTCCCATGACTGCCTAATTCAATGAAGCACAACCTCCCTCACCCGCACACCACCCATTCTGTATCAAATCCCCGTGTTATTTCCTTCAGAGGACAAGTCATCATTTGAAATTCCTGCAAAAGAATAAACTCCATGCAAACAGGAACCTTGTCCAAATTGATCCCTGCCACATTCCCAGTGCCTAGCAGAGTGCCTGGAGCATAGTCGAGGGTCAATAAATATTTGTTGAATGTTTGAACAGGCTTTGTATCATTACATTTTATTATGGTGAATCTCAATCAAAATTATGAATATCATCCATTCAACAAGTATTAACAGAGCATCTACTAGGTATCCTACGTCATTCTGGATGCTGGGAATACAGCGGTGATCTATTCAGACCAAAACCTCTGCTCTCATAGAGCTTTCATTTGAGTGTCTCTTTAATAAGATAAATATGTAAAAACATAGCATACCACATGGTGCTTAGTGCTATGAAGAGAAATAGAGCCAGGAGAGAGCACAAGGGGTGCATAGGCACCAATTTTATTCTTTCTCTCCACAGAAGTGACTCTTGTGCCCCCTCCCCTCCACCACCTGCCCTGAGCCCTATACCACTGTCAGCATTTTTCAGTGTGGCGGCTCCAAGAGCAATACTGGCTTGGAGGCAGGTCCCAGCAGGGAATCCTCAGGGGTTGGGATTAGTCTCCCCTTTCATTTCCCTGTAGGGATGTTGGGGGTGGGGGAAGGCTTGGCCTTGCAGGTCCTTCCTCATTATGGAGAAACGGGCTGGCCCAGACCCCCCTGTTCTGGAGCTGTGACTAATCCTGTGTTCTGAGCCACCCCCAACTCCCTCTACTTGGAGCAGAAGGTGAAGGTTTACAAACATGAAGAGGCCTTTGATCGGCACCAAACCCCCAGTGTTCTGACTGTTTTTTGTTCCAAACTGTGGGCCAGGACCATGTTCAGCTTTGCCTCCAGCAGGGAAGACTGTGGGTACAGGGAGTGAGTGTGTGTGTGTGTGTGTTTGGGGTAGTGGAAGGAAGGCTCATGTGGCTCCTTTCTTTCCAACAATATGAGAGAATTTGATTCAACTCAAAAACTGTTTATGGAGCACCTACTATATGCCCAGCACCACGCAGAAATTAGGGCTACAGCAGCGGCCCAAACCAGGCCTCTGCCCAGGTTGCCTACACGTTCTGGAGGGACAGTTAGCAAATGGGCAAGTGAAAATAAAAGTGGTTGGGAATGCCAGGTAGACAAATAAAGCTGGGGGGCAAATAGAGAAGGCTGCAGATGGGGCTGTGCCTCTTACAATAGGGTGTTTGTGGAAAGCCTATCAGATGAAGGGGCATTTGGACAGAGACCTGAAGAAAGTGAAGGAAGCAGCATGTGAAGGTCTGTGGGGAACAGTGTTCCAGGCAAAGAGAACAGCAAGTACAAAGGCCCTGAGAGGGGAGCCTGGTGGGCTGTGCCAGTGGGAGCAGTTGGGGGAGACAGTTGACAGAAGAGGGGGTCACAGATGGTGTTGGGATAGGGGCAGATGGATCTCAGTGGCCCTGAATGAGGTGGGACCATGGAGTGTTTTGAACAGAGGAATGCTCTGATCTGAAATGGGTTTTAACAGGACTCCTCAGGATTTCCTGCTGGGTGGAAAACACACTGTAGGGGGAAGGCAGAAGCAGGGAGACAGGCAGGAGGCAGCCGCAGTAATCCAGGCAACATATCAGGTGGCCTAAAACAAAGGGGTGGCTGTGTGGCAGGATGCAGCCTTAGGTTCTCATCATACATTCATCCACTTTTTATTGAAATGTAAAGCATACAGAGAAAAACACACTTAAAAAGTGTACATGAAGCTCAAATTTTTACAAGCCAAAGTCACCCCTCACCCATGTAACCAGTACTCAGCTCAAGAAATATAACTTGACTATCCTCGTTAAGCCACTAGTCCCCCTCCCCAAGGGAAGCCACTCTCCTGATTCTGTGTGTGTGTGTATATATATATTCGAGAAGTTGTAGGTTTACAGGAAAACCAGGAATAAAATACAGAGTTCCCATTTACCGCATTTCTGTTGGCTAAAGCTGCAAAAATGCAATATACCAGAAATGGATTGGCTTTTACAATGGGGATTTATTAAGTTACAATTTCTATTCTTAGGCCATGCAAATGTCCAAATTAAGGCATCAAAAAGAGGATACCTACTCTGAAGAAAGGCTGCTGGCATCCTAGGTTCCTCTGTTACATGGGAAGACACATGGCGACATCTGCTGCCCTTCTCTCCTGGGTTCTGGTTTCAGTAGCTTTTTCTCTTTCTCTCTCTCAGCTCCTGTGGGTCCTTCTTGCTTCTCTGGTTGTTTTTCTCTCTTCTCTCTCTCTTCTCTCACTCTCTTTCTCTCTTTTTCTCTCTCTCTTCTCTCTCCACTCTCCCCTCTCTCTCTCCCCCTCTCTCCTCCCCTCACCACCCCCCCCCCTTAGAAAAGGCTCCAGTAACAATAGGTCTGCACTCCCAAGAATGGATTAAAGAACATGGCTTTTTCTGGGGTACATAACAGCTCCAAATCAGCACTCTCCCTTATTATTAATACCTTGCATTTGTGGGGAACATTTGTTGCAATTGATGAAAGAACATTTTAATAATTATGCTAACTATAGTCCATGGTTTACATTAGGGTTCACTGTTTGTGTTGTATAGGCCTATGGTGTTTTTTTTTTTTTTTAATTTTTAATTTTTATTCTCGTAACATACATGAAACCTAAAATTTCCCCTTTTAACCATTTTCAAATACATAATTCAATGCTGCTAATTATGTTCACAATGTTGTACTACCATCACTATCATCCACTACAAAAACTTTTCCATCACCCCAAACAGAAATTCTATACCAAACTAAGCATAACTTACTATTCCTTACCCCTATACCAGCCCCTGGCAACCTATATTCTAGTTTCTGACTCTATGAATTTGTTTATTCTAATTATTTCATACAATATCTTTCCTTTAGTGTCTGGCTCATTTCATTCAACATAATGTCTTCAAGGTTCATACATGTTGTAGCATGCATCAGTATGTCACTTCATTGTTATGGCTGAATAATATTCCGTTATACATATATCCCACATTTTGTTTATATATTCATCAGTCGTTGGACACTTGAGTTGCTTCCATCTTTTGGCCATTGTGAATAATGCTGCTATGAACATAAATGTGAAAATATCTGCTCTAGTCCCTGTTTTCAATTCTTTTTGGTGTATACCTAGTAGTGGGATTGCCAGATCATATGGTAATTCTATACCTAACTTTCTGAGAAATCGCCAAACTGTCTTTCACAGCAGCTGCACCATTTTATATTCCCACCAACAATGAATGAGTGTTGCTATTTCTCCACTTCCTCTCTTGTAATTTTTTTTAATGGTAGCCTCCTAGTGGGTGTGAAGTGGTATCTATTTGGGGTTTTGATTTGCATTTCCCTAGTGGCTTATGATGTTGAGCAACTTTTCATGTGCTTTTTTGGCCATTTGTACATCTTTGGAGAAATGTCTATTCAACTCTTCTTGCTCAGTTTTTAATTGCGTTGTCTGTCTTTTTTGTTGTTAAATTGAAAGTTTTCTTTATATATTCCAGATATTAAACACTTTTCAGATATGTGGTTTCCAAATATTTTCTCCCATTGTATAGGTTTTCATTTTAACATAATGATAAAGTCCTTTGCTGCACAAGTTTTTAATTTTGATGAGGTCCCATTTATCTATTTTTTTATTCTGGTGCTGTGCTTTGAGTGTAAAGAAACACTGGAGGAATATGACTCCCGGAGAGGAATCTAGACCTGGCATCATGAGCTGGAGAACATCTTCTTGACCAAAAGTGGGATGTGAAAGGAAATGAAATAAGCTGCAGTGGCAGAGAGATTCCAAAAAGGAGCTGAGAGGTCACTCTGGTGGGCACTCTTACACACAATATAGACAACCCTTTTTAGGTTCTAGTGAATTGGAGTAGCTAGCAGTAAATACCTGAAACTATCAAACTACAACCCAGAACCCATGAATCTTGAAGACGATTGTATAAAAATGTAGCTTATGAGGGGTGACAGTGGGATTGGGAAAGCCATATGGACCACACTCCCCTTTGTCTAGTTTATGGATGGATGAGTAGAAAAGTGGGGGAAGGAAAACAAACAAACAAACAAAGGCACCCAGTGTTCTTTTTTACTTTAATTGCTCTTTTTTCACTTTAATTTTTATTCTTGTTATTTTTGTGTGTGTGGTAATGAAGGTGTCAGGGATTGATTTTGTTGATGAATGCACAACTATGTAATGGTACTGGGAACAACTGAATGTATCCTTCATTTTGTATGACTGTATGGTATGTGAATATATCTCAATAAAATGAATTTAAAAAAAAAGAAACACTGGAGGTAGGATCTGGCTGTGTGGGATGGATGTATTATGTCCCCCAAAATTCCATGTTCTTTCATACAATCTTGTGTGGGCAGACATATTAGTGTTGATTATACTGGAATCCTTTGATTGAGTGTTTCAATGGAGACGTGACTCAATCAGCTGTGAGTGAAATGTTTGATTGGATAATTTCCATGGAGGCATTACCCTGCACACGCAGGGTGGCTGTTAATTGGATCACTGGAGTCGTATAAAGGGGCTCACAAACAGAGACTTCAGAGCAGCTGCAGCTAAGAGAGGACAAAACGTCCCAAGAGCAACATTTTGGAGAATGCCATTCTGAAACGCCACCTGGGAGCAAGCGGACACCAGCCATGTGCCTTCCGAGCTAACAGAGGTTTTCCAGATGCCAATGGCCATCCTTCAGTGAAGGTACCCGATTGTTGACGCCTCACTGTAACTTTGTAACCAAATAAACCCCCTTTGTAAAAGCCAATCCATTTCTGGTATTTTGCATAACGGCAGCATTAGCAAACCGGAACAGGCACCTTATCTAACTTTGACCTGCCAAGTAGAGCAAATGATGGTGTATTATAATTGCCCATGTGTTGGTCTCTAAAAATAACAGCAATAATAACAACAATATAGCTAATTCCTGTGATGTGCCAGGCAGTGCAGTAATGTTTTATGGGCATTATTTTACTGATGCTTGTGGCAGACATTGATGTGCAACCCACAACCCCTTCAAGGAAGACCTTTTTGCTCCAGACACAGGGAGAGTGGTCAGTAGTCAGCCTTCAGCTCTCAGCCCCTTCTGGGATGCCTCGGCAGCAGAAAGCCGCCTCATCCAAGCTTATGCCCCTTCCTGGGGTGGCCAGCCACTGCCTGCTTGATGTGGGATTATGAAGGCCTGGTCACCTCAGCCTGATTGGGATATCTCTGAAGGGCCACTCTGTTTGCAGGCTCCCTGTGGGGTCGGGGTTGGCTGAGACTGTCCTTGGGCCTGCCTCAGGGCTTAACTTCTCCCTCTGCCTGTTCCTACTTCCTCCCCTTCTGCAGTTTGATCCCAAGGGCACTCTTTAATAAACCTCCTGCTTGTAAACTGCATCTCAGAGTCATTTCCCAGGGATCCCAACCCTGACAGAGCTGCCAGTGCCTCCATGAGGTTAGCACCATGGTCAGTCCATTTACCAGAGGAGGCATCAGACTTCTGAAGAGTGGCATAATCTGGCTTTTAAAGGGTCCCTCTGGCTGCAGAGTGGGGAGTCGGGGCAGAAGTAGGGAGGTCAGTGCAGAAGCCATTGCAGCTGTGCCGTGAGAGGGTGAGAGGTGAGGGGTGCTCCAGGTAGCTGGACTTTCTCAGCTTCTTCATGATCCAGCACAGAGCCTGACACAGCCAAGGTGCTCACTAAATACCCAGTGAATGCACCAGGGTGACGAAGTGAGAGAATGAGTGAAAAACTAAGACAGCAAGGAACTAAACATTCCTACATCTGTCTTGCTTACAACATCCTGAGTGATTAGCACAGTACCTTCCACATTATCAATGCTCAGCTAGTGTTTGAATGAATAAATGCATGAGTTCAAGAAAGGGAGGGAGGGAGAAATAATAGGAAGAAAGGAAAGGGAGAAGGACAGAGGGAGATGGAAGAAAGAGGGAGGGAGAAGGAAGAAAGAGGAAGGAGAAGAGGTAGAGAGGAAGGAGGGAAAAAGGAAAGGAGAGGGGAAGGAAGGAAGGGAGAAATTTAAGTAGGGAGGGAAGGAGAGGGGAGGGAAATGAAAGGGGAAGGAAATGGAAGGAAAGAGAATCTTCCTGCTTACTCCTTTGCTGAGAGAACGCCAGTAAAGACAGTGACAAGGGACCTCTGGTGGCAAAAGAGAGCTACTTCTCCTGGCTCAGGAAAGGGGATACAAAAAACGATTGACTCCTTTGTAGTTGCAGGGCCTCGAATGAAAGACACAAGAGACTCCAATTGCTCAAAAAAGGTTTGAGTGCAGGTGCTTGTAATATGGGCCTCCCCACAGGGGCTCTAGGGAGAGCTAGGATTCGGGTGAGGCAAGTGAGGCACTTGCATAGGGTGCAATATTTAAGGGGCACCAAAAACTCAGTATCAAGATAAATATTTTAATGCAATATTTTAAGAAATTAAATTGGCAAAAACAATAGCCCACAGGCTGCGTGGCTGCTTTTGTAAATAAAGTTTTATTGGAAATAGGACTGAGAGTAGGATGAGGCCAGTGAGACTGGGTCACACCAGTGTCAGGTTAGATGCTATTTAAAATTTTGATTTTTTGACCCTAAATTTGAGTTTTCAAAATGTCATTTATCTTGATTACTGAGGTTTTTTGCACACCCTTAAATTTTGTACCCGAGATGAGTGGGGTGACACTGGCTCTGGGTGACAGTACAGACTAAGCCAGGAGCTGATGGGCCCGAGGGCACTTGGATAGACCCTGGAACGAACTGGCCCAGCAGGCACTAGACTCAAACCAGCAGCTCCAAAGAGCTCAAGTTGATGGTGTGGGGGAACACAAGGGTACCTGGAGCACTCTGCCCAGTGTGTGAACACCACCTAGCCAAGTGGAGGACACTTCCAGATGGAAGAGTGGGGGACTGTGCACTGCTTCTGCACCACGAAGATGTCCACCGTGAGTAGGAGGATGGGTTCCCACATCAGCACGTGAGGTCCAGAGAGCATTAGGGAGAAGAGTGAAGGGGTCAATTCATGCAAAATGCCTAGTTGAGGGCAGGGTCTCTTCGGTACTGGAATTATGAGAGTGGGGCCACATTTTAAGATCTGAAGAAACTTCCCTGGCCTGCAACACCCAGGACCACTGGTCAGCCAGGTCTCACGTCCTCCTCCGACCCAGACTGGATCATATTCCCTGGTTCTTCTTTTGTCAGGGCTCTACGCTGAACCTAAACCCTGGGTCACATCAACACTAGCTTAGTCCAGCAAGCAGAGATGTTTTAGTCACATCACTGAGATTATACCCTATGTGCCAGCACTTGAGCCCACTAGCTCATCTCATTTAACAAGAACACAAGGGTTTGTGAAGGCTTCAAGGGGGAACTTCATTCTGGAACTAGCTAACTCTTTACCCCACGGACTGGCCCACAAGTGCACTTTTACATGTCCCAGGAAACGTGTGTGTCCTTGATAGTGTTGGACACATCAGTGACACATCACACTGCCCTGGTTCTGCTGCTCAGAGAGACCTTGGGTAAAATGCTTAATTTCTCTGTGCCTCAGTTGGCTCCTACATAAAATGGGTTAATGTGAATGCATGTAAAGAATTTAGTAAGCACTCAATACAGTTAGCAGCTGTTGTTGTTTAAAACCTGGATTTGAATCCCAGCTCTGTCACTTGTGACTCTAGACCACGATATTTCACAATTCCGAGACTACTTCCTCACCTGCAAAAATGGGGACTATAATCTGGTAAGATTCTCGTGGGGATTCACACAAAGTGGCTAGAACTGTTCACTCATCACTGCAAAGTGCTTACTGTTCCCCACATGCACTCTGACAGATATCAAACCACAGAGGGCTCATTAGTCCTCTGTGAGACCCTAGACTGCGGAAGGAATCCACTGCTCACTTCAGAAGTGTTTGTTAATCCCTTATTTCCCACCGTGGGCTAAGGGCTGAGTACACTGATGAGCAATACTCATCCTGGGTACATTATCGAAGTTTCTCCCATCTTCAGGGTGTACCTAGCTCTCTCCTCAACCCTTGCAAAGATCATTAGTGCTTCCTTCTGCTGCCACCCCCATGTCACTGTCTGCCATGTTCCAGGCACCACTGAGTATCATGCTGTGCCAAGCAGTCTGCAGATGCTCACCACTGCTTCCACCCCAGCCACCATCATCATTCAAGTGGCCAAATGCAGTGGCCTCCTCCTGGTTTCTTGTTTCCACTCTTACCCTACCAGCAACCAATGTGATCCTTTCAAAACATGAATCAGGTGTCAACCTGTTTAAAATGTTTTGCATCCCACCAAGAATAAAAATCCAACATTTTTACAATGTGCATGATGTGGCCTTGCCCACCTCTCCAGTCTCACTTTCTGCTCCTCCTCCTGGCTCACTGCATGTCAGCCACACAGGCCTTGCTGTTCTTTCATGGTGTTCCTTCTCCAACTTTGTACTTAATGGCCCTTCTGCCTGGAATATACCCCCTTATCTCCTTGCATGTCTGGTTTACATTCATGTCATCTTAAGTTTGAATGTCACTTCATCAGAGGCCATCCCTGTTCACTCCCTCCTCTTCCCCTCATGGTCACCCAGGATCCCAGCACCCTTTACAGTACTCATTGATATCTGCAATTGTCTTAGGTGTTTATTGTATGTTTCCTAGAAAGCTCCATGAAAGCAAGGAGATCCTATGTGCTCCCCACCGTGTCCCCAGCATGTGGCACACAGCGGGCACTGGGTATTGGTTGAGTCAATCAGACATTCACCCTACGAGATAGGTATCAGGTTTATACTTACATATGAGGAAACTGAAATGAGCCATCTCAGTCATGTTGAGATTAATTGATAACATTATTGTCATCTCTTGGAATTCTTTGAAAATGATATACAATGCCAATATTATAGAAATATAAAGAACTGTAATCCAGTATCACATTCCTAAAAGATCAGTGGAAAGAACAGTGGCTTTGGAGCCAGGTAAAGGTACTTCATGCTAATGTGACATCTTCGACGAGTTCCCTCCTTTTGGAGCCTGTTTCCTCCTCTATAAAATGGGGACAATATCAACCTTAGAGTTGTTTTAGATCCAATATGAAAACTTCAGGAATAATGCCTGACACATAGTGAGCAGCAAACAGTGCTAGTTCTCCTCTCTTCTAGTCACATCTACCCAGGAAGGCAGGTCTTCATTCAATCCTGGGCATCTGCCATGCACAGGGCGGTGAATGAATGTATGTGCCACGAGAAAGACACTATGTCCATCTTGCTCACTGGTGTGCCCATGACCCATACAGTGTATTAAAGCCACTCAAAATGTATTTGCTGATTGGAGCTTATAAGGAGGGAAGACATGTTCTACGTCTTCCTCCCCATGCCTCCCAGCACACACACGCTCACCTTCTGTAGTGGAAGGAACTGAGGTTGGTGAGGTAGGGACTTTGCATCCTCAGTTCTCCTCCTTTTAAGCCACTTTATCAAAATTCAGTCATCCATAAGCCACTTCACCTTTTCTGCATGATCTACTTACTCCTTGTGATATTACTTACTTAATGCTTTTCTTTAAATAGACTCACTTTTTTATATATATAAACTTAAAGGAGCATTATATTATTTACTTGTCTTAAAGGTAATCATAAAAATACAGAATAAAAATAATGTTATGTAGAATTACATGAATTTCAGTTGCCTGAAATTTCTGAGCCTATTTTTTTTTCAAAAGAGAAATTGGAATGAAGCATTTTCATCTTTTCATCATTGCCCACCAAAAGAAATAGATTTTACATCAAAACCTAGTACATACCCATGTGTATATTTACATTTGAAACAAGTTTTGTAAGACAATACTGACAATACTGCATGTGATGCACTCTGATTTTTTTTAATCTATGATTCCATTTCATTTTTTAGAAATGCTGGTTATATACCACCAAATTAGTTTCATGACAAATACATCAATGATACAACAAAAGCTCTAGGTTAGATTGCTGATGAAGACAAACTACCACCAACAGAAACTTTGTCCTTGTCCCACCAGAAGGATTGTAAAAGGACTGAAAAGATGTTCTCATTATGTGTTCAATGTTTTTAACATCATGTCTACATACCAGCTAAACTCATCTTGCTGAAAACCTGAGGTATGCATGCCAAAGCACAATTTGGGAGAAACTCTGCCCTAGATTTATCTCAAATACCCAAATCTATCTAGAACATGTCCTATACAGGTAGTTCTTAAGAAAACAGACAACTGTAGATGACAATAGTGCTTAACATGCATGATCACAGACACATCACAAAAATATCTCAACACCTTTATTTAGGTCTTAACTCAAATTCATAGCACTCCTTCAAATTTACTATGAAATAAATAGCTTAACAGTGTGTGATTGTCACACACATTCTTCTACCCAACCATAGACCTCTTTCTTCCTCTCAGGCGCACTTCATCTAATTTTTTTAGCACTGGCTTGGCCTTTTTTGAGGAGGCCGAGTAGCTCTTCAGAAAAGCTTCAAACACAGTCTCAGTGTTGGGATGGGTGCTGAGGAAAGCCTTCTCTAGGACATACAGGTCTACTCCCTTATCTTCTGGAAGTGCTGAAATGAAACTCAGCCCAAAGTCTATAAGCACAATGTTCAGCTGTTCCATTGGGGGTTTCAGGAGCATGTTTGAGGTGGTGAGATCACCATGAATGAGGTCTTCATCATGCATTCGAGCCAAAACCTGCCCAACTTTCTCTGCTAAGCAAGAGAGAGTTTGGGGAGCTTTTTCAGTCTCCATGGTGGATTCAATATAATCTCGAACAGTCACTGAATCTTCAATTTCTTCCATGTATAAACAGTTAGAAGCATAGTCCACAAAAAAGACAACTGGGGCAGAGATCCCTGTAATCAAGACATAGCAATTACTGGGTTGGATGATTCTTTGTCATCTTCTTTTTTTTTTCTTCTTTTTTTTTTAATGGTAAGCTTAGATTTCAAAGATCGAGCCAGTTTTTTACAATCTATTATCTGCTTATTTCTGGAAAAAGATTTAGGAATGCTGTTGCATGGTACAACTTAACTCATTTGGAAGTTTCCCCTGTTCCTGCCCAGTAGACAAGTTTAGGAGTGCCAAAGCTTCCTCCTCTTTTCCTGAATCATCCTTTATGAGTGGACATCATTTGTCATATTTGCTCCCTAAAAAACAAAACAAACAGCCAGAGGGGAAAGCAGAGCCCAATCAGAGCAGTGTCTACGGGATGAGAACCCAACTAGGAGGCCACACTATGTGTTGGCTCAGAGATTCATCTTTGCAGTCAGAGAGGATCTTGTTCAAATCCCACTCCTTTCTTTATTAGTTGCATAACCTTAAAGTTACATTAACTTCTCTAAGCATCAGTTTCTGCTTCTGCAACATAAGAATAATACTTCCCACAAACTCATTCAATCAATGTTTATTGAATGTCTACCATGCTCAGGACACTGTTCTAGATGCTGGGGACATGTCAGTGGGGACACAGCAGTCAACAGGGCAGCTACAATCCCTGCTTAATGGAACTTATGTCCTAGAAAGGGTGAAAACAGAAAATATGAACACACAAATAACTTTAATAAATCTAAGCTAGGGCAGAGATATGTCTGCTTGTTCACCACTGAATTCTCTACAAATTTCTCAATACTTAATAATGTCCTGGTCCATCAGGTGCCTAAAAACTACTAATGAAAGAAAGAAGGGCAAGAAGTGTAAAAGTAAAACACCAATGTTTCCAAATCAGACAGATATGGACTGGGAACCAGGCTAGACCACTGAATAGCTGTGTGACCTTGGGTAAGTTACTTCCCCTCTCTGTGCTCAGTGAGCACAACTGTGTTTTAATGACGGAAAAAAATGATATCTGAACATTTATTGAGCAGTATGTGCTAAGAAGACATACATACCTCCTGTAATAGTCACAAAAACTCTATGAGATGGGTAGTACTATCATCAATTTCACTTTATGAGATGAGTAGTGCTATCATCAATTTCACTTTACAAGTGCGGAAACTGACTCAAGAGAGGTTAAGCAACTTGTTGGAAGGATTACATGTGAAGCGCGGAGTGAGCGACTGGACTCAGGACACCAGGATCCAAAGGAAGTACTGGTAATTACATCCGCTTCTTAAAATTAATGAATGAAGAGATAATGACAGAAAACTGAACCAAGAGAAACGGTATAAATGGGGAAACCAAAGCTCAGAGAGGTTAAGTAACAAACTCAACATTGAACAATAGTGGCAGAACTGACATCTGAACCAGGCGGAACGGCTCCAGGGTAAATGATCGCCGCAAAGCCACGCGGCTGCTTAAAATTCATGTATGAATGGAAGGCTAAAAGAACGGTATTGCCCGAATGAAGTCTATGGTAAAAAGTACAGATGGAGAAACTAAGGCAAACCGAGGTCAGAAGCAGAGGTGAGACACTCGCGCGCCGTCGCCCAGGCCTCGGGGTCTACCCACCCCCGACCCGGAGCTGTGTTGTCTCACCTGCGCGGCGGCAGCGGAGCAGCGCCCGGGCCTCCTGCACAGTCCGCCTCCGGCTGAGCCGCGCTTCCAGCGCCGGATGCCGGTAGCCCTTGGGGAAACGATGCTTCACCACGGCTGCGCGGCCCTGGAACCGGCCACGGAACACGCGTGCCTCGGCGCCCTGTTTCACCATCTCCAGGCCGCTCAAGAATCGGCTGCTTCGCTCCCGGGCCGCGGTCAGCGCCTCAGCCTCCAATACTGGTTCCTCGCTCTTCTCAGATACCACAGCGCCGGACGCCGCCATAATTGCGCTTCAGCGCCGTCCCTCGAAGACCCTCGGCTCTTTCCGGAAACTGTCGGCGATACTTCGGCTAGCTCCGAAAGTCCTCGGACCTCCTCGGACCTCCTCGGACACTAGAATGGCTCCACCTCCGACACTTCTCACAGTGAAGGTTGTTCCGCCCAACTTTTCGGCTCTTTTCGGCTCTTTTCGGAAGCCTTCGTCCTCCTTGGGGACGGTACTTGTGGGCCCGCCTCCCAACTCTTCGGCTATCTCCGCAAACCCTCGGCAACTCTCGGTAAGCAGCTCGTCCCTACTCCTCGACTCTCTCCGGAAGCCCTCGGTGATTTCTTGCGGGGTGTGTTTTACTGGCCCCCACCTCCTTGTTCTTCGGCTTTTCTGGAAAATTCTGGAGTTTCTGGCGAAAAACCTTTTCGGAATCTCTTCGTCTTTCCGGAAGTCCCTCTCGGTCCCGAGAAGCTGCACCTCTAGGAGTTACGTTTTTGGAACTTTTCACCCCTTGGCACCTGAGGCCTCTGTGAAAGGGGCTCGTAGTAGTCAAAGTGGGGTAGGGGCAGACGGATACCTAACCATCCCCACCACCTAACCGTGTTTCCGACATTGTTTTAAGTGCTAGGACAGTAATAGCTACTGTATATTGAGTTCTTCAGGAGTAACAAAGTTAATTAACATTAAAACCCATTTTACAGAAAAGAAAATTGAGGCTCAGAGAGGTTGATGGGGATGGTGAGGTTGCAGGGGGAGGTGGGATCAGGGAATGTTTTTTCCAGAGGAGGCAGAACCTAAGGCGAATTGGGAGTGATAAATAATAAAAAATTTGTATCTGTTTTTTGATTGCAGGCTGTAACAAATTCTTACAATACCGAATTCTGCACGCAAATATATATATATCAAAGATTGCTTTTCTCCCCCACCCCCCACCAATCTGTATCGCACCCAACTATTATTTAGTTTCACTGTAGATATTTTTAGTACAATGCGCACACTGACACATACAGTTCTGAGTTTTGTCCCCAATGTACATTCTTTTGCAACTTGCCCCCAAGCAATTTATCTTGGACAATTTTCCTTATCAGTACATGTAGAGTTACCACATCCTTCTAGATGGCTCTACAACTGGTTCCCTGTTGCTAAACAATTGTTTTCATTTTGTTTTTTTCTTTTTCTTTTGGTTTGCTTGTTTTGCTTTATTTTCTGTTAGAAGCTATGCTGCTATGCTTATCCAGTGATCTATGCATACATCCGTGAATGTTTCTGAGGACATCTTTCTAGAAGAGATGTTCCTAGATAGTAGGAGGTGAACAAATTGAAATTTGATCTAGGTAAAATAAAATGGCCACCTGCATTGGGCATTGCCAGGAGGGACCCCTTTCCAAAGAAAGGATTTTCCAGAAGACAAAAGCAAAAGCAATTGACCTACGGGGGCTTTCTGAGAAATTGGAACAAAGGAATGTGCCCTACAGAATTTAGGGTTTAGGATAAAGACCCAATCCTTAATTTGGCCAACAAGGCCAAAGGACCCCTGCAACCCCCTTCCAGCATCCGGTTCCATCAATCTGCCCCCTTGCTTTCTACTCTTCACACTTATTTGTCTTCTCTCAGTCTCTTATTCTTCATGCTCCTTCTTGTCATAGGCGCTTTGTCCCTGCTGTTTCCCCTACTAAAAGTGTTCTCTCCATTTATTCCTAGTTAATATCTAAGCATCCTTCCATTCTCACCTCAATTGTCACTTCCTCAGGGTAGCTCTCCCTGACCTCTCAGAGCAGGGAAAATCCAGCTTTTATACACTCCCATGTCCCTGTGAACCTCTCTTCTTTAGCACTGTCACAGATTCCCTTTTATTTGTTTGTTTGTATGGCTATTTAATTAATGTCTGCTTCCCCCACTCGCTCTCAGTTCCACAAAGGCAAGAAGCCTGTCTGTTTACACACACCATTCCATCAACTCGGAGAGACGAGGTAACCTAGGAATGTGCTCACGATAAAGAAATCTTTAATATCATTTCCCTTTTTTTTTTTTTTTTTTGGATTGCTAAAGGGTGAAGGAGTGGGGTAGATGGCTCTTTGTGTATCAGGGTACCTTAATATCCTCAGAAAATCAAAGGTTAGTTTGGGGTATTGATGGAGATCCAAGAGGCTCTGAATAAGAAAATGAGATGATTTGGGAGGTGGAAGACTGGCATGTGACGGGGAATCAGGTCTCCAAAGGAAGCTTGAGAGGGCACAAGAAAAAAGTGATAAACTGTGGAAGGTGGAAGGAGTGTGCCTTTATGTGGGCTCCCCCAAAAGCAGGCCATGAGACAGGGATTTGAGTGTAAGTAGTTTATGTGGGCTGTGATCCCAAGAAATACCAGCAGAGGAGCAAGTGTGAGAATGAGATTAAGTTTAGCTTTCACACAGGGTAGGTGTGGCTGGGGGGGCAGTTCGGGGGTTGGCAGAGGTTTAAGAAGCCAAGCTGTAATCAGTGGCCAGTCCTCCTGTTTATCTGCCCACTGTCCTTGCTAGGTGGAAACTAGGGGATGGAGGTTCCTAACTAGCTCAGACTGGCTCTGTAGTTAAAGAACAAAGGAAAGAGGTCACGTAAGCACAGAAGTGGTGTCAGTGCCTTATAGGGCTTAACAGTTATAGTCAGGGGTGGAGACTTGTTTCAAATGTTTCTTGTTTCAAATGTTTCAAATTGGTGTGGGAGACTTATTTCGAATGTTTCAAATTTGCATGGGCTAGTTAGGCCTGTAGAATAGGCTGTAATCTCTGGAGTCTCCAGCCAATGGAGAAACAGGGGAGGAACTTGCATGTTAGGCTTAGGGAATAAATAGTGCTGTGCTCTATTGTTCTGGGTGCCAACCACCACATTTTGATTGCATGCCTGTTCTTCCAAGATTGTGAATAAATTATTTTCTTCTCTACAATCAGGTGAGCGTTTATTCTTTTTAGGTATAGTGCTTGTTTCTCACAGCGAGGTAGAGAAGGTGCTGGCAAGCCGGTTTCCACTGTGGGCGACTGGAGCTCAATCCTGCTGGAGACCTCTGGAAGCCAATGCAGAGAATGTATGCCTCAGATGCAAGACTCAAGGGACCTGGGCACTTACACACCACTTCCAGCAATCACTGGCTGAGGTCATGGTCAAGGGGCATTACTTCCTTTGTACTTCCACCTAGCCACAGGGCAGCAAAGCAGGCTCCAGAGGCCAGAGAAAGCCCATGTTGCGGACACTGGCATTGACGGTTGGCCAGTATGTACTGTACTGGTTAGGGCAGGGGGGTGTAGATGAATACAGACAGTGCTCCAGTGGGGATGCATTCTGCATTATTCATCACCACGGGGGCAGCAAGTGACAGAAACAAGCTTAAACACATAAGGGAATTTATCTACACACAGCTAGACCCTGGAGCTGACAGAATGTCATCAGAATTTGATTCTGGCTGTTTCACAACATGGCTTTCTTCTTTGATGGCTTTCTCCCCAGGAAGGCTCAGCAACTCATGATGAGCTCCAATTTTGCAGGCTCGCATCTGCCAGCTCGGCAACCCCAGCACATAGGATGAACTTTTCTGTATCCATTTCCTATGACTGCAGTAACAAATTACAGCAAACTTAGTGGCTTAAACAACATAAATTTATTATCTTACAGTTCTGGAAGTCGGAAGTCTGACATAGGTCTCGCTGGGCTAAAATCAAGGTGTAGGCAGGGCTGCATTTCTTCTGGAGTCCCTAGGGAGAGGATCTATTTCCTTGCCTTTTCTAGCTCCTAGAGGCTGCCCACATTCCTTGGCTCAGCCCTTTCCTCCATCTTCAAGGTCAGCAACATCAAGCCGAGTTCTTCTCAGGCTGCCATTTCTCTGGTTCCTCTCATCCATTTCTGCCCCTCTCATCCGCTTCTAGGGACTCTCGTGATTGCATTGGGTGTACCCAGATAATCCAGGAAAATCTCCCATCTCAAGGTCAACCTTAACTTAATTCCATCTGCAGCCTTAATTCCTCTTTGCCCTGTAATTTAACATATTCACAGATTCTGGGGATTGTAACCTGGACATCTTTGGGGGCTGTGATGGTTAGGTTCATGTGTCAACTTGGCCAGGTGACCCAGCTGTCTGGTCAAGCAAACACTGGCCTAACAATTGCTGTGAGGACATTTGAGGCTGGTTGATAAACCAACAGGCTGGTTTATTGGATCATCAGTCAATTGACTGCAGCTGTGACTGATGACTCATCAAAGGGCGTGCCTTCCACAATGAGAGAATGCAATTGGCTGGATTTGATCCAATTAATCAGTTGAAGACTTATAAGCAAGACAGATAGAGGACCTTCACTTCTTCGGCTGCCCAGTGAAGCATTTCCTGAGGAGTTCGTCGAAGTTGGCGGTTTGTTTCCTGAGGAGTTCATCGGACATCTTCCTTGGAGTTGACAGTTTGTTGACAGCTCTACAGAATTTGGACTCATGCATACCCACAGCTGCGTGAGTCACTTTTACAATTTGATAATCAGAGACACCTCTCATTGATTCTGTTTCCCTAGAAAACCCTAACTAACACAGGGGCCATTCTCCCTTTTTTCCAACAGTTCTAGCAAAACCCCCAGGGTCAATTATCATTGAGCATTATTAGATCACATGACTATCTCTGAACCAATCATTATAGCCAAAGAAATGGAAAACAGTGATTGGCCAGCTCTGTGTCATGTGCCCACTGTGAGTAGGGAAAGGAGGGGTAGGCTGCTTTTTGCCTGTCCCTGCAGGATCCACGGGGAGTGAGAGAAGGGGAGATATGGCTTCGCAAAGGAAAATCAGGGTGTTCTTAAGAGGGGACAGGAAAATGAAGGCTGGGCAGGCAAAAGTAGGAGATGCCCCTTCAGGTTGGCAGGCCAGAATTTCTTGCTGTGAGGAGAAGCTGATGCATTATTAGGATGGTAATGACAAATTTTTAACCAAAAGTAGTTTCTTGCAATGTGGTGGGTGCTCACAGCCCTCCATTACTACAAATGTCCGATAAATATAACTACGTCTCCTTAGTACACGAATTTAAAGTAGTAAGGAGAAAAAAATGCTTAGCTGTTAAAGAATTAAGATTCAGAGCAGTGTTAGGGAATTGGGGAAGAGTAGGAAATAAAAACAAGAGGTGATTAGGAGAAATGTCAGTCCTCACATCCCAACCCACCCCTGGCATATTGCTCCAGAAACACCGAGGGAATATTAGATTTGCTATCATATGAATATTTTAGGATAATATTTTTAAAACATCAACCACTGATTCTTTTTACCCATATTTTCAACACTCCCTTTTCCTTTCATTGTTAGAACATATGAAATAGGATTTGGTTCACTTGTGAGTAAAGAAAGTGACTTACCAGTTTATCTTTGAAGTAGGGAAGGAAAGAGTCCAAGGCTGGAATGGTGCATCATGGAGTTAGGAACCCAGGTTCCCGCTGTGCTTTTGCTTTACTGGGTGTAATTTCTGTGCTCAAAGTCTCCCTGTGGCACAAAATGGCCACTGGAGCTCCATCCATCATGTCTACATTCTGGCTTGGCTCCTTTAAGGACACTTCCAAGAAATTGCACACAATACCTTTGCTTATATCCATAACCATTATGCGGTATGCATCATTTAACCTAGCGGTTCTCAACCAGAGATGATTTGCCCTAGCGAACATTTGGCAATGTTTGGAGAAATTTTATTGGCATGACAGCTGGGGGGAGCTGTCATCTAGTTGGTAGAGTCTAGAGATGCAGTGATGTTGCTAAACATCCTACAGCTCTCAGGGCAGCCTCCCACCACAAAGAATTATTTGATCCAAAACATCAATATAGCTGAGACTGAGAAACCCTGACTTAATCTTTCAGAGCTTCAGTTTCCTAAGCTATAAAATGGGATTAAATATACCGGCCTCGTAGAGTCTTGTAGGATACAAATTTGATCAATCATGTGAAGATTTGCAAGCTAAAGTGCTGCCCAGATAGGTGACACACCTGTGCTTGTTTCAGGTGGGCGGAACAGCGTGCACTGACAGAGGAGCATGCATAGCACCAAGCAAGGGACTATTTGCAATGGTTCAAGCCCCAGGTAAGGGAACCAGAAGGGATGATGCAGTACCCCAGAGGGAGTGATCCTTGGGACAAAGGAAGGAACAGAAGGAGAGTGCTACATAGAGGAGGTTGCTTGGAGAGGAGCAGGACTGCTGCATCGGTAGTCAGACAACCTGGAGCACAGGTTACGTAGCCTTGATTAAGCCCACCTGACAGGACCAAGCTGGTCTCTCACTGCTTCCCTGCC
Source organism: Choloepus didactylus (assembly GCF_015220235.1). Taxonomy (NCBI): domain Eukaryota; kingdom Metazoa; phylum Chordata; class Mammalia; order Pilosa; family Megalonychidae; genus Choloepus; species Choloepus didactylus. The sequence goes on from NC_051325.1 coordinate 50,285,601, forward strand.
CTCATCTCCTACCTCTCACCCCCTTACCTTTTCTGCTTCAGACATCCTGACCTTCTTGCTCTTCCTTGGACATACCAGACACACTCCTGACCCAGGAGTCTTGCATGTGCTGTTTCCTCTGCCTGGAATGCTGCTCCCAAAGATGTCCACATGCTCATTGTCTCACCTCATCCAGGTCTTTACTAGTGTCACCTTTTCATTGAGGCCTTCTCTGACCACCTTATTAAAACTGCAACCCTGTCCTTCTCCTTGCAAACTTGGTCTTCTTTCCTGCTTTACTTTTGTCCATAGTATTGATCATTATCTGACATACTCTGCATTTTACTTATTTATCTTTTATTGTCTCTCTCCTTCCATGAGAATATAAGCTCCATGGGGATGAGGATTTTTCTGTTTTGTTCATTTCTGTATCCCTAGCACTTGCACAAAATAAATGCTCAATAAATACTTGTTGAATTAATAAATGAATGCAAGAATGAATGAATAGATGAGCCACTGCTCCTCCACAGTGAATCAGGCCTGTCTCATCAGGATATTCCACTGGATCCCAGCTGTAGTATTAGTTTATAGGTGGACATGAATCCCAGGCCTACCCAGTGAGATTCAATTCTGAGATTCTGGAGGGAGCTCTTTGGAAGTAGAAGTTTTCTCTATACTAAGGAAACTAAACTGTGAGAATGTGTGTCTGGGGCTGCCCAGTTAACCTGCCTGAGTGAACCCCAAGTAGAAGAAGCAGGGAGTGAAAGACAGAGTTCTGATGATATCATTTGAATCTGGATCCAGCCATGCCTGAAGCTGACATTTATGTCAAACAATAAATATCTTTTTGCTTAAGCCACATTGAGTTAGGTCTCTGTGACTTACAACTCAAAGAATCCTGTCCACCAGGATTAGAGACACGTGGAGCTGAGCCAACTTACTGATACACAAGAGAGCCAGTTGAACTGTAGATGCATGAGAGAATCCTACAGATGCCTGAAAAATAAACAAATAATTTTATTTGAGGGTTTGTGGGGTTTTCCTGTTGATTATGCAGAATTTTTGTGGTACCAGCAGACTGTCATAAATCTAGAGGAACAAATGGAAGCTGTCTGGCACATCATTATCTCTGTCCATTCCATTAAGGTCTAAGGCTCTCTGCTCCTTCTGGGCAATGCTTGGGACACATGGAAAACTTTACTGAGGTTTCCTATGCTCCATTCACTTAGCCACATATGGACACTGATAATCTCTGGGTTGTGTCCAGTTCATAAGATGATTTGCCAATGCCCTTTGTTTTAAATAATAATAGTAATATCTACTTGCCCTCATTAAAAAAAATCAGGAAAGTTCACATTGTCATAATGGAGGATCTGTTAGCCCTGGACCCACATTCCTACCCAACAACAACCTGCTGAGCTCCACCCCAGCTGCCCCCTTCGGAAAGAGACTTCAAATAAAGTGGCTTTTTAAGGGAAATTTGTGGATCAGGGGAGACCCTTTTTCCTTTGCAAGACTCCAAATGGATGAATAGTTTCTTTATATAGTGAGTAAGAAATTCAGAACCCCAAGAAATAGAAGTCAGTCAGAAGAGTTTTTCAGTCAAGTCCCTTATGATCACGTTAAGTAAAATTGAGCTATTACCCTCACTGATTTCTCAGCTTCTGATAGTTAGACCACTCTCTTCTGGTTCAAAGGCTCAAGGAGAGAGTCAAGGACCCCCACAAGTCTTATGAAGGGCAGAGAAGTCCCCCATTGCCCAACTATGTAGACAAAGCTCGTCCCTACTTCTTCCTTTGATCTAGATAATTAACAGTGATGAAGTCTGTATTAGTTATCTATCACCATGTAACAAATTACCCTAAAACTTGGTGGCTTGAAACAGCACACATTTATTATCTGCTTAGCTTAGCTGAGGCTTCATCTCAGAGTCTCTCCTAGGTGTCAGCGGGGGCTGCAGGATCTCAAGGCTCACCTGGGGGATTAGCTTCCAAATTCACAATCTTATTGGCCGGATTTGTTCTGCACAGGCTGTTGCTCCAGGGGCCTTTGCTCCTCACTGGCTGTTGGCTGGAGGCCGCCCTCAGATTCTTGACGCATGGACCTCTCCATACAGCAGCTCACAACACGGCAGCTGGCTTCATCAGAGCGAGTGAGAGAGCAAGAGATGGCAGGCAAGACTGAAGCTACCGTCTTTTACGATCTGATCCCCAAAGTGACATCCATCTCTTTACTGTGATCCCACCCACACTCAAGGGGAGAGGGTCACCAAGAGCAAGAATGCCAGGACACGGGATCATTGGGAGCCATTTTAGAAGATGCCTACTGCAACTTCCAGTTAGAACTTTCCCTTTTTCATTCAGGAGCAACAAACAAAGAGGGCTTCTCTATTCTCTAGATGAGATAGAGCAGGGTAGCTGGCAGGCAAACATCCTCATGACTGCAAGCCATGGGACCAAGGAGCATCTCAGGCTTTCATGCCCTTTCTCATCATATGACCTCCACAGATTATCCCACAGGAATGGGACAGCCCAGGTCTTGCTATACCAGCCCACCTGGTGACAGCTCCAGATAGTCACAGATGAAGGTGAAATCGTCATGCAGCAATGGCCTAGGGACCTCCTTGGACTTCTCATGCGATGATGAGTAGCATGGAGTCTAGAACCTGGTTTCTCTACAATGGGATGTGTCTCCCAGCCCAACAGTACACTCAGGGTATCCTTGGGCAAGTTACTTCACCTTCCTTTGCCTCAGTTTCCTCATCTGTAAAACCAGGTGGATTGTGATAATCTCCACCTCACTGGGTTGGTGGAAGGGTGAGCTAATGTAAAGTATTTAAACAAGGCACATAATTAACATTCGATAGGTCAATTATTGCCCCAGTTATTGTTGCTGCATGACAGTTTACTTCACAATTTTGCAGCTTAAAACTACCAGTTAATTACACTCATGGATTTTGTGGCTCAGGAATCCAGACAGGAAAAATAGAAACGGTTTATCTCTGCTCCACAATGTCCAGGGTCTCGGCTGGAAGGGTTTGAAGTTTGGGAGCTGGAACCAGCCAGAACCAACTGGAAGCTTGTCCTGGCACCTGGGCCGGGATGACTCAAAGGCCAGGACCATCCATTGGAGCATCTCAGGGTAGTCCAGTGTCTTACACGGAGGCTCAGGCCTCCAGGGATAAGTGTCCTCAGAAGTCACACAGTGTCACTCTGTGTAACCTATTGATCAAAGCAGTCACAAGCCCTTCTAGATTTCAAGGGAGGGAACAAAAAACATTTGGAGCCATGTTTTCAAAATACTATTAGTATTTTCAGAGCTGTGCAGAGAGTCCCTTGACTCAAGAGGAATTGTTGATGCTGCCTTCTTTGCCAAGGTGCTTTTTGTTTCCATGGAACATGATGCCTGCTGGGGGAATGCCTGTGCACCTACCTGTAGGGTTGGGGTTGGTGTGTTATGGCTTGATGGGGTTATGTCTCCTGACACACGTGATGCATGTGCCTACTCCTGAACTCACATTGGGAGGTGGGATGAGCCCGTGCCTGCGTGAGGGCAGAGCTTGTACATGTGGTTTTGCCTGGAAGTGAGAATTAGCAGAGGTGTGCCCAGCCTGGCTCCTTTCCCAGAACTCCAGGTTCTTATTTCCAACTGCCTACCTATCTCCCCATGGATGCCTAATGAGCAAGCACCTCAAATGTCACACAGCCAAAGCGGAACTCGAAACCTCCTTCCCGTCCCAAGCTGCTCCTTTTCCAGTCTGTAAGTCCTTCCCAAATCTATTTCCAATCCGTCCACTTTTCTCCATCCCCACTCCTGTCATCTTAGCCCAAATCGATTTCATCTCTCACCTTGTGATAGGCTCCCAAGTGGTTCCTCTGTTTCTGTCCTTGAACCTATAGCCAATTGGAACTCTCCAATTAGTCCTCATCTCACTTGCGATAAAGTCCACATTCATGATCCTGGCTTCCCGAGGCCTTCAGTGGCCCAGCCCTGCCAATCCCTCCTTGGGCCTCAGTCCCCTCAGCGCTCCCTGGCAACCCCTATGCGCCAGACACTCCAGCTTCCCTTCGGTTGTTCTTTATACCCCACAAGCTCGTTCCCACTTCAGGGCCTTTGACTCTGCTGTTCCCAGCCAGTGCCCCACACATAGTAGGGCTGCAATACCTATGTGCTTAAGGACCGGATGGATGAATGAACCCACTGGAGGATGAGTCTCTGAGAGGCTGAAGAGTGTGTGTGTGTGTGTGTGTGTGTGTGTGTGTGTGTGTGTGTACACGGGGGTGAGGCCGCGGTGACTGGGGACTCTCCCTCGTCTGTTCGCAGCCCCAGCCGTCTGCGCCTAGGGCCGGGAGAACCGCGGAGGACGTGGGCGGGGGCCCCGCGGGGCTCGGGCGGGCCTGGGGCGGGCCCGGACGTCCCTCCGTCCCGCCTCCAGGCACAGGGGGCCTGGGATGGGCGACGTGGCGGCGGCGGCGGCGCTGCGGGCGGGCTCGGGGGGAGGGACCGCGGCCGGAGGCGGGCCGGAAAGTTTGTCGGGCGGCCGCGGCGGGGGCTCCGGCCCCGAGGGTGTGCTCCGGGTCCCCCAGCGCCCCCGGGCCGCCTCGGAGTCCCGCTCGCCATGGGTAAGTCCGGCGCTGGCGCTGCCCGCGGGGGAGCCGCGCCACCTCCAGGCGCGTGGCCCCGCCGCCGCGTCTCGCATTCCTGCGCGCCCCGTCTTCCCCGGCAGCACCCTGCAGATACCGCCTCCTCCCGGGCCAGCCCCGGGCGGCGGGCCTTTGCCTGGGAGTCGGGAGGGGGATTGGGCGCACTTCCTTCCATCCTCCTTTCTGCCCCGGAAAAAGTGACTCGACTGTGCTCCTTGCGTGATGTTGAGCGCTCGCTCCTGACCAGGCACTCGTCCTCCGGAGCAAGTGGAATTGCTCCCATCTTGTAGATGAGGCAGTAGAGGCTCCGAAAGGACACACTAAAAGCACATTCGTCAGTCGGTTGGCTGAGCTGTGGGCCACGCCAGAGGACGGTTTAGTGAACAGAACTGACAAAAACCTTGCCCTCGAGGCAGTAGGGAAGTCAGGGAGGAGTTAGGGACTTTCTTTGTTGCTACACAGGACTAAAGTTTCTATTTTTCTCTTTGGATTCAGAAGCGTCTGAGGGCCGGTTGGGCATTCATTCTTTACTGAGCACCTACTGTGTGCCAGACGTGGATTTAGGGCTTGGGGATTGAGCAGTGAACAAAACAGACAACAATCCTCACTCTCATGGATCTGACATTCTAGTTGAGGCGCTGGAAAAACAAAGAAAGAAATACAGTAATTCCAGAGAGTAGTAGGTGCTGTGAAGGACATAAAAGGAGGTGGTGTGAGAGAAGGTCAGGGCAATGGAGGCAATTCTTTAGGTAGTGGGCAGGGAGGGCCTCCCTTAGCAAGAGATGTTAGAGCTGAGCCCTTCCTTGGGAGAAGAAGCTGGCCTTGCCAAGATCTGGGGGAAGAGCTTTCAGGTGGCGAGAACAGCAAGTACAAAGGCCCTGAGGCAGGAATGAGCTGGCATCCAGGCAAGTGGGGCTAAAGTACAGTGGGCAAGGGGGAAGTGGTCAGAAGGGAGGTCAGAGACACGGGAAGGGGCCAGATCACACAGGACTTTGTGGGCCATGGTGAGATATTTGGATTTTATTTCAAGTGTCATGGGAAGCTGGAGAAGAGTTTTAAGCGGGGGTTGGCGTGTCCTAAAAGCTCATTCTGGGCTGTTCTGTGGAAAATTATAATAGGTAATACTTATTGGTGCAGGCATATGTGGTGGGGTTATTATTGTTATTGCCATTTATGGATGGCGAGGCTCAGAGAAGGTAAGTAAGTTGTCCAAGGTCACACAGCTATGGTGAGGAGAAGCTGGGATAGAACCCAGCACTCTGGCCCAGTCTTCATTCCTAACCACTGCACCACCCAACCTCTCAAGCTGTGACCAAGTCGCAGGGGCATGGCACAACTGCAGCCAATTCCAGCTCTGACTCCAGAGTCCATGCTCTTAACTGCCACAGCACTCTGCCCTAGAGCTTGAGGAAAACAGGCTCAGACAGATCAAGGACCTCCCAAGGACATGCAGGTTGGCCCTGTCCCCTTGCTCCTGCCCTGGCTACCCTTGCTGTCTCCTCTGTTACTTCAACAGCTATTTACGAAGTATCTCTTGTGGGCAGAACTAGGGCTGGATGGTGCAAAGGGGGTATGAAATAACTGCCACCCAGTCCCTGTCCTCCCCAGTTTCCAGGCTGGTCTCTTTGAAACAGGGTCCAGGTATTGGATCCTGTTTATAGATTTCAGGGTCAAAAAGACCTGGGTTCAAGTTTCAGTTCTGCTTCCCAGCTGCCTCATGACCTGGGACAGTTTAGTCAACAGATTCTCTGACCTTCAGTTTCCTCAGCTGTAAATGGTCACTATAAAATACCCTCCTCATAGGCGGACCATGAGGATGATGGGTGAGAATGAACATAGAGTACTTAGCTTACAACTGCACATGGTAAATGGTCAGTTAACTTGAGGTTTTATTTTTAATCACACCCAACCTTTATCATACCTGTCAGACTGCCCACTAATCAAATCCCTGATCTGTCACTTACTAGCTGTGTGACCTTGAGCCCATTACTTCACCTCTACGTGCCTCAGGTATATCATAAAATGAGAATAATAGTGCCTGTGCCAGAGGATTTCTATAGGGATAAGTCAGCTCATACAGATATGGCCCTAGAAGAGAGGCTGGCCCCAGTGAGTGTTCTGTAATATTAGCTGCTGCTGTTTGGGGAACTTTGGAAGCTGGTCCCTGCAGTGCACAGTTCAATAAGGAAGAAGCATAAACAAACTCCAATAATGGTGTGATTGAATAATGGAGAATGCAGATTTCGTTGGGAGTAGAAAATGTGGCTTGGAAAGTCGAGGAAAGTGTAGAGGAATTAGCCCCCTCAAACTGGTATAAGCATAAAAAGGGTATGTATGGGTCCAACTGAAAAGTCTTTGGCTTCAGGCATAGTTGGACCTAGGGGCTCGATGTTGTCAGGAATCTGTTTCTCTCCTTCTCTCATCCCTGTTTTCTTCCAGTGTCAGCTGTACTCTCGGGCAAGCTCTGCCCTGGTGGGGGGAAATGACCCCAGCTGCCCCAGGCAGGTAAACTACCAGCTTAGCAACCCTAGTGAACAACACCCAGGCCCGCCCTCATTGGTCCAACTTCAGTCACATTCCCATTCACTGCTGCCAGGGCATGGGAATCTGCCAATTGGTCTGTCCCGGGGCACCATGCGGGAGCTAGGCAGTGGTGGTGAGGGTTGGGGTGGTCATCTCTACCCAAACCAAGGGACCGGGAGCTGAGGAAGGGCAGCTCCCCAGTGTCTATCACTGGAGGCTCCTCGAACCAGTGACACCCAAGCTGGGACAGTGGGGAGCAAGGGCAGTCCGGGCAGAGGGACCAGCACATGCCAAGGCAGGGCAGCATGTAAATGTATGGGGCAGGCTGGCGACAAAAGTGTGTGCAGGGCATGTGGGGGAAGCAGGCGTGGACCAGCTCTGAAGGGCCTTGGATGTCACACTAAAGCATTTGACCATAATCTACTAAACGAAGGGAGCTATGGAAAGCTTAAGGAAGGGAATGCTCTTCGCGTCTTTCTAATGAACCTCTTTTGGGACTCTCCGCTCTAGTTCCTTGGGACAGTATCATTTCACCATGCTTTATGACTTGGAGCTTTGGGGAGCATTTCCTGCCACTCGCCTTCCCCCTTCTGCCCCCGGCCCCTGCTTTGTCTCATCCCCCTTCTCCCACTTATCTCTCACTGCCTATTCTTGCTTGAAGCTCAGTTCAGCAAAGCTTTGGGAGTCAGACAAGTCACCATTTGAGTCCTGACCCTGTTGCTTCCTAGTTGTGAGAACTTTCTAAGCCTCAACATCCCCATCTGTAAAATGGGAATAATTGCAGCAGTACCACCACGGTTGTTATGAGGATGAAATGAGAGAAGGCACGTAAAGTCTTGGCACAGAGAAACTGCTCAATTAATATGTTATTATTGCCATTTTATTTCACTTTTATTTTTGCTGTTCTCTTCTTATCACCATGACTCAAATTTGCTCTGACGTGTTTTCCAGTGGAACCTGTGGGCAGTCACCTTTGCCTCTGAGCCCCTTGGCTGGGTTCCCTTTCACCTCTACGGGATCCCAGGAAATAGCAAACCAATTCTGTTTTCAAGTCCATTGCCTCATGTGGTCCGGAAGAACCTTCGTTTCTGGGAGTAAATAAACCCCAGGAGCCAAGGGAGTTGGGACAAAAGGAGGCAAACACAGAGCAGAACCTGGGCATAATCCTCTCAGGGTGTTCATTGCCAGTCAAGGGAGGGGGGTGGATTCCTCTCCCCATGAAACGCCTCGCCCTGCACACAAGTTGCCTAATGTTAGAGACAGGAGAAGCAGAAGTAAGAAAGAATAGAGCAAAATCATATTATGCTAAGGTTTTATAACAGAGTGATTAAGAGCATGTTTTGTGGAACCAGATTGCCTGGCTTTGAATCGGGCCTTGGCCATTTACTGGCTGTGTGACCTTAGGCAAGTCACCTTACCTCTCTGATGATAAGTTTATTCCTTCTTAGTACTAAAGTTTACCTCATAAGGTTGTGGCAAGAATTAACTGAGTGCTTATATTTCAAGCCCTCAGAGCATGACTGGTCCAGAGAAAACACTCAATAAACCTAGTTATAGTATTGTGAATGTTCTTGTCAGATCAAGGTAGGCGTGGATGGGGTAGCTACTGGTGGATTACTCTAGATGTTGCCAGAAATATATGTTTAAGTGTGTAAATTAAAAATTAAGAGTAACTGTAGAATTATTTTGTCTAATACAGTTGCCAATAGCTACATGTGGCTACTTACATTTACATTTAAATTGATTAAATAAAATTAAAAATTCCATTCCTCAGTTAGTTTAACCACATTTCAAGTGTTCAGTATCCACATGTGACTAGTGACTACTGTACTGGACAACACAGATATAGAAATTTCTATCATTGCAGAAAAATACATTAGACAGTGCTGTGCTGCTCTAGAAAAAAGGAAATGAAATATATAAAATTCAAATGAATGGAAGAAAAAATGGAACAAAAAGAAAACTTAATTGAGCCATTAAAAGCAGGAAAAGGGGGGAGGGAAAGAAATATCTAGATAGCACAGTAAATAGAAGACACAAAACTAAATGGCAGAAGCCAAGTTCAAGTATCTCAGAAATTGCAAAAAATGTGAATGAATTAAACTCACCTTTTTAAAGACAGAGACTTCAGATTGAACTTAAAAACATCCAGCTTTGTATTGCTTTTAAAAGAGAGACACATAACAATTACAAATCTAACCTGTTGAGTTAAGCCGGTTTAAAAATGCAGAGACTCCTTGTGGTGGGAGCTCAAAGCATGTCTACAAGTAGAAACCTATGGGATGTGTGAGTGGAAGCAGGAAAGGGAAATAATGGGAGCTGAAAAGGGCTAAATCTAGCTCTTTCAGGGCTTGCCTAGAATTTGTAATAACTACAGTTGCTATTTTGCCTTCACAAATTGTTGAAAATGCCTTGCTCTTTCTGTTCCCCTGGATCTGAACTTATGACCCTTAATAATTCTCTATGTTGTTTATTTTTATTCTTTCTTTTTTTTCCTTGCTCATACCTGCCAAAGCTTTATTTTGTTAGTCAGGTCAAAGAACCAACCTGGGTTTTAATAATCAACTCCTCGGTTTGGGTTTTTTTCCTCCATTGCATTAACTTCTGCTTTTATGTTAATTAATTCCATGGGCTTCTTTGGGTTAATCTTGTTGTAATTTTCCCGCCTTCTTTGGATGAAGGCTTAATTAATCTATTTCTAGGTTTCCTTGATTTCTGCTAAAAAGCTTTAAATTTTATTTTCATCTGAGTACCTCTTTGTATCATATAGTTGTTTTTTTTTATTATTTTATTCTCATTCAATTCCAAATAGTTGGTTCCTTCCATTTTATTTCCTCTTTATATCAAGTAGTTGAGATGTGTGTTGTAAGTTTCAAGATGTATAGTTTGTGACTTTTTGTTTGTTCATGGTGGTGGTTTTTGCCATTTTTAACCTCTCTGAATGAAACATGGATGCTTAAGAAAAAGCTTGTCTTAAATGCCAGGAAGAAACAGGCTCAGCTTTGCTATTTGGCACATTTCCTTTTCCCCAGATGTGCAGGAAAGAGTGCAAGGAGGTCATTTTCTTCTTCCTCTTATACTCTTACCACCAGCTGTTGCAAGGATGAGATTTGAAGGGAAGGAGATGACACCAAGCTTCTGTCTTCTTAACCAAGTCTGGAAATGAGCAGGAGGACCAGGGGGTCATAATGATGACAGCAGTTCTCCGTGAGCACACTCCTGTGTACCACCAGCCTTTCTCTACTGAACTCCCCCGAGAGAAGGGATTTCTGAGTCCTCATTTTATAGACTAGGAAACAGGAGCTCAAGGAGAGGAAGCGATTTTCCCAAGGTCATGGCGACACTGAGACGGGAACTCAGATCTTGATATTCTAAGACCTCCTTGCTTTCCACTGCATACGCTGTCAAGAACAGCAGATATAACAATTTGGGGTCTCGTTTATCAAATACTTTCATATCCGTTGTTTAATTTTATCTTTCCTTCAGCTCTGAAAGGCAAGGTGGATACTATTGTCCCCATTTTACAGATGAAGAAACCAAGACTGAGACCAGAAGTAACTCGGTTCAGGTGCAGCTGGGGGGTGTCGGGGTGGGGTGGGGTGGACAGAGTGAGATGAGATATCTGCAGACATATCACAGAGAAGCCTAAGAAAAAGTAATGGCTGTTCATTATACCCAAAACAATCTAGTCCTTGAAGATTCATTTCCATATGGAACAGGTCAAAAATTGCTGCTCGCAGGGCTGAATTCTGAGATAGGTTTTGTTTGTTCCAAACAGTATTTTAATATATTCTTGAGAAAACATTTAAAAATCAAAAAATAGTTCATAAAAATCTGAATTTCTAGTTTCTCTTGGGAACAAAAAAAAAAGATGTTCAGGCAGCTCTTGACTTTTGTGTTCCCCAGTGTCCTTGTCTGTAAAATGGGGTTATACTATTACCTACCTCAGGGTCGTTGTGAGGATTCCATGAAATGATGTGTGTAAAGTGTCTTACATAATGCCTGGCACAGAATGAGCACTAGTGAAATGGCAGCTACTTGTCTTATAATTTGGCGGAGACTATACATTTTGACACAGTAACAATCCCTGGAATTGTTGTAGCCACCCGCTGTAGATGATACATAAACTCTCCAGTTTGCCACAGTCCCTACCTCTCCTTGTTGTCTCACATTCATCTCATTCATTTATATTAACTGCTAACTCCTTGCTGTATGCCATATCCTCTTCAGTTTAAATCACTACCACGCTCATTTGGATCCTTGCACTAGCCTCCTAACCCAGATTCCCTTTTGCTTCTTATATCAGTTAGGAATTGTGTTTGGATGTTAGGACTAGAGACTGGAAATAACATCATTTAAATAATTTAGAAGTTGTTGGGGCTTTTTTTCCCCTATCACATAAAGAAGTCTGAAGGTCATCTATCCAGAGCTGATGTGGTGGCCCATTGTCTTCAGGAAGCCAGGCTCCTTCCACATCTCTGCTCCACTATCTTAGTGTGTAGCTTTCATCCTCATAGTCACATCTATGGCCTGAGATGGCTGCTGGTGCTCCAGTTATCACATCTGTATTCTAGGCTAGGAGAAAGAGGATGAAGAGAAAAGACAGAAGGATGCTTAGCCAGTTGTCTGCCTCTCCCTACTATCCTTTTTAGAAGGCTTGTCTCAAAGCCTCACCCCAACATTACCCTCATATCTTATTAGCCACCTATAGCTTCAGGAAAGGCTGGGAAATAGGCTTCTCACTTGACATAGTTCTGATACTAAGGAGGATAGGATGAATAAACATTGGGTGGGTCACACCCATCTCAGCATCACCATACAGCAGCCAGAGTGATCCCTTAAAAATTAAAAATAGATAATCTCATTCCTCAGCTCAAGCCTTCAAAGGCTTCCATTCATTGAGAATGAAATTCAGCATTCTCCCCATGACCTACAGAGCCCTTCACGATCTGGTCCCTGCCCACCTGTCCTACGTCATTCTTTCCTATCACCCTTGCTCTCACTCACTGTGTTCCAATCACCGTGACCTCCTTGCTGGAGAGCACAGTGACTAAGAGTTTGGATTCTTTAGCAACATTGGTTCTGCCACTTACCGTGTGACCTTAAGAAAGTTACTTAACCTCTCTGTGCCTTAAAGGATGATGATAATACTAATATGTCATAGGGTTGTTTTAAGAATTAAATGAGTAAATATATATAAAGCTGTTAAAACAGGGCCTTACACTTAGTGCTATTTAAGCACTAATTACTAATAATATAAGTTATTGTTCAAATAAACCAAACACTATGCTGCCTCATGGGCTTTGCACTTGCTGTTCCTTCTGTCTAGAACGTTCTTCCAGATTTTCTCATGGATTTCACTGTATTCAGTTCTCTGCTTAAATGTTCCCTCTTCCAAGAACCTCAGCAGTACCCTTCCATCACTCTCAATCCCCTTTCCCTGCTTTATTTTTTTTTATAAAAAATCATTTCCTGAAATTATATCATGTATTTATTTATCATCTGCCTATTTCTACTAGAATGTCAAGACTTTGACACTACCAATGTATTGCCAGTCCCAGGAACAAAGTCTAGCGTATTATAAATGCCAGATAAATAATTTTTTTAATGCTTGGATGGATAGATGAGTGCATGGATAGATATACAGGTGTGTGGGCTGGAATACAAAGCTGGGTAGATGAATGAATGGATTTATGGATAGATGTATCAATAATCAGTGGATAGTTGGGTGAATGAAGGATGGATGGAGAAAGGGAGGGAAAGAAGGAGAGTTGGATGAATGGATGGGTGAAAGGATGGAATAGATGGATGGAGGAGTGGATGGATGGATCAATGGATGGATGGATGGATGGATGCTCTGACAAGGGACCATTCTGAATCCTGACCTTGTCACTTTTGTTTTCCAGGCCACCCCCCACCTGTCTTGCCTCTGTGTGCCTCTGTGTCTTTGCTGGGTGGCCTGACCTTTGGCTATGAACTGGCTGTCATATCGGGTGCCCTGCTGCCACTGCAGCTTGACTTTGGGCTAAGCTGCTTGGAGCAGGAGCTCCTGGTGGGCAGCCTGCTCCTGGGGGCCCTCCTTGCCTCCCTGGTGGGGGGCTTTCTCATCGATCGCTTTGGCAGGAAACAAGCCATCCTTGGGAGCAACTTGGTGCTACTGGCAGGCAGCCTAAGCCTGGGTCTGGCTGGCTCCCTGGCCTGGCTGGTCCTGGGCCGCTCAGCAGCTGGTTTTGCCATCTCCCTCTCCTCCATGGCCTGCTGTATCTACGTGTCAGAACTGGTGGGGCCACGGCAGCGGGGAGTGTTGGTGTCCCTCTATGAGGCAGGCATCACGGTGGGCATCTTGCTGTCCTATGCACTCAATTATGCACTCGCCAGTGCCCCATGGGGATGGAGGCATATGTTTGGCTGGGCCTCCGCACCTGCTCTTCTCCAATCTCTCAGCCTCCTCTTCCTCCCCACTGGTGCAAGTGACACTGCAGCCCATAAGGACCTCATCCCTCTCCAGGGAGGTGAGGCCTCCCAGCTGGGCTTGGGAAGGCCAAGGTATTCCTTTCTGGACCTCTTCAGGGCACGAGATAACATGCGAAGCCGAACCACAGTGGGACTGGGGCTGGTGCTTTTCCAGCAGCTAACTGGGCAGCCCAACGTGCTGTGCTATGCCTCCACCATCTTCCACTCAGTGGGCTTCCACGGGGGATCCTCAGCTGTGCTGGCCTCCGTGGGGCTCGGCGCTGTGAAGGTGGCAGCTACCCTGACTGCCATGGGGCTGGTCGACCGGGCAGGCCGCAGGGCCCTGTTGCTGACTGGCTGTGCTCTCATGGCCCTGTCAGTCAGTGGCATTGGCCTCGTCAGCTTTGCCGTGCCCGTGGACTCGGGCCCAAGCTGCCTGGCCGTCCCCAATGCCACCAGGCCACCAGGCCTCCCTGGGGACTCTGGCCTGCCGATGGGCTCACCACTGCCTCCACTGCCAAGAACTCGTAAGAACCCAGGGAAGCCAGTCTTCGCCTCCAAGAACACCAAGCCCCACTGGGGAGCCGGAGGAGCCCCCCTGAATCCTGCCCTGCCCACCGTGAGCACTGCCTTCCCCACACCCCTTCTTCCTGCCCTGGAGCACACCCTGCTGCGCTGGACCGCCCTGGTCTGCATGATGGCCTTTGTGAGTGCCTTCTCCTTTGGATTTGGACCAAGTGAGTGAGAGTTTTCTTGCAGGTAACTGGAGACTTCTACTCCCCTCCAGCTTGTGGGCTGTATCCATCCAGGTCCCAGAAGGGGTGCCAGAGACAGCTTTGCTACGAAGCCGATGCAGCTTAAGCTTCACGGCTCCTCACTTGCACTTCCTCCTTCCCAGGGCCTATGCCAAATTTTATGTTTGAAATTATTTCTCTTACAAAGCATCCCCAAATTGTTTAAGCTCCAGGCCTCATAAAACCTAGATGTGCCCTTGAATGATATGCACAAATGGGATTACTTCAAAGGGATTTGCTGACTAGGGTGGTTCATCCTCCCAGTTTGTCCAGGACCATCTGGTTTAGCACTGAAAGTCCAGTGTCTCTGGGAACCCCTCAGTCCCAGGTAAACCCCACAGGGCTTCTTACAGGGGGGTGGGGGAAGCTTGGGGAGATGTGGTGGCGGGAGCCTGAGGTGGTGCTTGGACCACACTGCTGGGAGGCTGCCGTTTGCCCTGTGGGCCCCAGTTCCCAGCCTCCGCCTAGGAGCCCTCCCTGTTCTCCTCTCCTAGTGACCTGGCTTGTCCTCAGCGAGATCTACCCCGTGGAGATCCGAGGGCGAGCCTTCGCCTTCTGCAACAGCTTCAACTGGGCCGCCAACCTCTTCATCAGCCTCTCCTTCCTCGACCTCATCAGTGAGTCCTCCGGCCTAATTCCTTGGCCCAATTCCTTCTGGATCCTCGACACAGGACCAGGGCTTCCCTATCAGTTGGGTCAAAAGTGACAGGAACCCCAATGCTAACCAGCTTAGAACAAAAAGGAGTATTTTTGTCTTAAGTGTCTGGGGAAAGGGGGGTGGTTGGCTTCAAGCAGGCTGATTCAGAGGCTCTGACAGAGCTGTCAGCCACTGTTCACTCTCTCGTCTCTGCTTCCTCCACTGTGGGCTTCCTTGTCAGGCAGGCTGCACCTCTGCTAGCCAAGATGGCCGCCAGCAGACTTGCGAAGGAGAGCCCCTCCCGAAAGTCCCGAGACTAACTGTCATTGGTCCAACAGGATCACGTGCCCAACCCTGACCAATCACTGTGGCTGGAGGGTGGGACTGATTGCCCAGGCCTGGAACACACACGCCCCCTAGAGCAAGGCGGTGGAGATGGCATCACCCAACCGCCGGGACCAAGGGTGGGTGAGGGGTGGTGGAACAGAAAGTTAGGGTGCTGGTATCAGAAGAGAGGAGGAGAGGCTGGGAGGCAAAGGCCACAGAGAATGTGGCTTGGGAAGCATCTACCTCATTCCGAGCCCCGTAAGTGGAGAGGGCTGGCTCTTACTGTCATACTTCGGAGTAGAGGATGAAGGAGGCCAAGAGCTGAAGCATCCAGTTCTGCCTCCAGAGAGCCTTCTCCAGTGGGTGGGTGGGTGGGGGGTAGAGAACAAGCTCTGGATGGGGTGGTGGCTGCCGGGTCTGAAGACCTAGGTGTGGGGTTGCCTTGTCCCTTCCGGGACAAATCCCTTCTCTGTGGCCCACATTTTTCTCTCTAAAGCAGGAGCATTTTTCAAATTTTCTTATTTTTAGTGGTAAAACTATTTTTCAGATAAAACTTGTGCAGAAGCTTCATGGCAAGCTGCAGACAACATCCAGAACTGTTGGAATGTGATGTAAAATTTTCCAGGCCAAATATGGGTCTATGCTGAGTACTGGTGAGAACTTGTTGGAGATCAGCAGTTTCAGGAACCCCAACATTTATTTTATTTGTCCTAAACCAGCTCAAACCTGCTTATGCCCTCTTGCCAACAGGAAGTTTCTCAGGTCTAGTTTGGGTGACTTCTTCTCTTCCTACCTAACATTCAAACCCAGTCTGAAGGGGTGGTGGGGTAGGACGTGGAAATTATATGGACCCGGAGATGCTGAGATGCTCACCACCCAAGGCCACTCTGGTTTGTGTAGATTTCGGTCCTCTGGGCCAAGAGCAGACGGGGGTCCTTCACTGTGGGCCCCAAAGCCCAGCTCTTTTCCCACACCCCGCAGCCAAGCGTCTCCTCCTCTAAGGAACTCACCTCTGGGGGGCCGTGGGAAACAATGGTAGAAGAACCCTCCTGCCATGCCCACCTCCCACTGCCCATTCTTAGGGAATCCAAGCTTCTCTCTGCTGCCTCAGTCTTCAAGTGCTTCCCTTTATGTGGACTGTAAGAGCGAGGGAGAGAGTGAATGGGAGAAAGAAAGGGAGAAAAGAAACAAGGGGGAGAGAGGGAAGAAAGAAGAAAAGAAGGAAGAAAGGAAGTTTACCAGAATGGGGTGCTATAGGCAAGGTAGGCATTAATCATCCCTATTTCGTAGATAAGGAAACAGCCTTCCAAGTCTAGCCAGGCAGTCAAGACTAGACACCAGCCCTCCTGACTCCCAGCCCAGTGCTCTCCCTGCTGGTGTAGTGATCAAGAGGACATCAGGCTGGTCAGGGGAAGTTGCTCAGAGAAGTGGTGGCCATGGCCGTTAAAGGTGAAAATTGTTTCTTGGGCTGACTGACTTCAAAGGAGGCAGGGTCATGCTGGGGCCTGGGTCTCTGGCCGTGAAACCCTGTCCCCCACCTGAGACTCCAGGAAGAGGGAGAGGCTGGGGTGCTGAGTTTCCACCAGATTAAGCTGTGGCTTCTGTCCTCTCTCCCAACCCAGTCAGACACAGGCCAAACTGGCAAGACTCATTTCCTTGAATCATCAGTTCACAGAATGACCAGTTCATGGAATTTCCGAGGGTAATTTTTTGAGGCTGAGCTTTGCCAAGTCTGCATCTCTGCAGCTGTTTGCTGCTGGGTCAAATGTCATTTTCCCTCACATTTTCACACTGAGCACCCCCACTGGTTAGCGTTTTAGATCTGGGCACGTGGTCTTTCCTATCAGTACAAGTGGCCATCTTTCTGTGCTTGTGGACTTGTGCCCTGGCCCTTTTCCTGCCTTTGGGACAATTCATTCTACCCCCACTTTAAGGTACTTATCTGACGGTTTTTGAGAAATCGGTCATTCTGCAAATTGACAGTTTAGAGAATTCACTTTGGATGAACTGGTTTTTGATGCTTGACCTAGAATCAGCCAGTTGGTTCTGGCTGTGGGGCTACAGCCCTCAGCTCCGCGCTCCCCAGCCCCCTCCTGCCCATGCTCGAACCCCACCCCCACCCCCACCCTCCTGTTCCCAGGCTCCATTGGCTTGTGCTGGACCTTCCTGCTCTACGGGCTGGCCGCTGTCCTCGGCCTGGTCTTCATCTATTTATTCGTACCTGAAACCAAAGGCCTGTCGTTGGTGGAGATAGACCAGCAGTTGCAGAGGAGACGGTACGTGGCTCAGCCGGGGCAGGCCTGGGAGAAGGGGCTCATCCAACCCGAGCAGATCACTTCAGGATTTTAGCCCTCAGGCTTTCTCTTCACAAAGACAGCCTTTTCTTCTCTTCCTGTCTCCTGCTTGGACATTGTTGAGTTGTGTCCTGTTTTCTTACAGAATCCATTTTCCTTGAGTTATTTTGTATCCTCCCACAGCGGAATTTCATTTGTCTTTAAGGTACAGCTCATAGGAATTTTGAAATCATGTAAACCCGGAATCATAAAAGATTAGGATAGTGGAATCTTAAAACACAGACTTTTAGAGTAATGGAACCTTGGAGAAACAAAACATTTTGACTGTGGCCTTTTAGAGTCACAAACATAGAACTGTGGGCTTAATCCACCGATTGTACATATATTTATGAAGCCCCACTACATGCGAAGCATTGCTCTGGGCCTTGGAAGGTGTGGTGGAGAGTAAAAGCCACAGGGTCTTTGCTCTCACTGAGCCTCTATTCTAGTGGGGGCGAGGGACAGAAAATAAACCAGCCAACAAATGTGTAAACAAGAACATTTCAGTTAGGGGTGTTTAGTGAGAAAGAAATGAAGCAAGATAGATTGAGAGGGTCAGGTTGGCAGAGAGGGGGACAGAGGGGCAGGGATTCATGGCTAAATTAGAGTGGGTGGCCAAAGAACGAAGGCCCCTCTGAGGAGGTGTGATTTCAGATGACACATTAGTGAGAAGGAGGTGGCAGCCGTGTACAGGTGAGGGGAAGGAGCATTCCAGGCAGAGGGAACAGTAAGTGTGGTGGCCCTGCAGTAAGAGCCAGTCTGGCACGTGCAAGGAGCAGCAAGGAAGCCAGTGTGGCTGAAACAGAGGGAGCAGTAAGGGAAGAGGAGTAGAAGATCAGATCAGATGAGTAGGTAGGAGCTAGATTTATATCTTCAGTTCATAGAGAAGGGTTCAGAATATTAAAATCTTGGGATTTTAGGTTGGTAAATTAAGAGAAGAGTGAATGGGAGTGTCAGAAGGGACCTCAAAGCGCTATAATCCCAAGCATGTTTGGAAAATGTCCCCAGGTATCTGTTGTAGTAAAGGAGAGGTCACCAGTTCCTGAATGCCCATTTTATTCCTGGGAGGCCCTAAAGGATTAAAATAAAACTTATTCTGATATTGAGTTGGAACTTACCTCCCTGAAGCTCCCTGCTGTGCCCCACTCCAATGTGGCCTTCAAAGCTATGCAGAACTCGACTGATGACTGATGTAAGAACCTCGAACATGTTCTACCCCAATTGTCTGCCAGTTCAGCAGTCCAGTTTTGGGGATGACACCTTTTGCAGGCCCTTTGCCAACCTGGCTGTCTTCATTAGGAGGTAGATTTGGCTGCTGGAAAGTCCAAATGGGTGGCCAGGGCAGGGGTGGCAGCTGTGCTCCTCTAGGTCATCCAGGGACCCAGGAACCCTCTATCTTGTTGCTCCATCATTCCTTCCATACTGCCTCTGTCCACGTGGCTGCCAGTGGTGCATCACCACGTCTGTGTTTCTGCCAGTGGGAAGGGGGAGGTGGGGGAAAGGGGGGTGCAACCCAGAAGTTGCATCCATTACTTCCTCTCACATCCCTGTGGACAGAGCTTAGCCACACCGATGTACAGGGGAGGCTGGGAAACATGGTCTTTAATCTGGGTAGCCAGGTGCCCAGCGACAAAGCAAGGGTTCTAGTAATAGACATAAATGGGGGAGCCACTTGGAATTTATGCCATCCTGGCTCTTTTAGGGGAAGACTGTGAAGGAGGCAGAGAGGCAGGTGGAAGCCAGCTTTGGGGTAAGGCAGGATGTGACTATGGCGGAGGGGGATGTCAGGCTGGACCTGGGGCTCCAGGGCTCAGGGGCTCACAGGAGAGCCTAGAGCATAGCCCCTGGAGAGGACGGGAAGTCAGGGGCCTTGGCCATGTCTGCAGGCAGTTCTGTATTCAGAGGAACCAACACTCTGCTCCCTGTAGTTCAGAGGGCCCCTGGTATCAGAGACCACAGAGAGAGAGAAAGAAACTCGACCTTGGGGAGCACAGGACCAGAGAAGGTCCAGGGATTTCGACAGCAGGAACTAACTGGAACATCTTTTCGGCACCTACCGTTTCCAGTCCTTGCTTTGCACCGTAGAGAGGCACATTCCCAGGAGAAAATCTGATTGGCCAAGCCTGGTGTATGTGCCCACCCCCCACCCCTCACCTCAGCTAGGATAGAGCAGGGATCCTTGATTGACAGCACTACCAAGACCACTGCAACTGGGTGTCTCCCCAAGGAAAAGAGAGAATGGGTGCCAGATGCTGCCAACATCCACTGCTGTGGGGCTCACTTGTCACTTCCTTCTGCCTCAGATGTGCTTGTTGAAATGGGGGTGTCCGTCTCATAGGTCCAGCCCCCTACCTCACTTAGGAAGACAAAGTTTACTGACACAGGGCCTCAAACCTTCTTATGATCAAAGGTCACTGTTGACATAGGTTGTTCAAAAGAGACCTTTTCATCCTCTAGTGTGATATAATCACAAAAAGAATTTTCAACATCCCTGTTTTATCCTAATTTCTCAGGAAGCATTCAACAAATATTCTCAAATGCCAGCCAGAGCCAGGCTCTCTTCCAGGATCTGGGGACAGCCCCGTGACCAAGAGAGACCCTGTCTCTGGACTCGGGGGCAAGTTACATTTTAATGTAAGGGGGAGAAACAGACTTCACATTATGTAAATATAAAAATCATTTCGGATTTGTGTTATAACATGAAGATAATAAAGCATGGAGTGAGCCATGGATTGGGGCGGGTAGAAGTATAATAAGGATGTGTTCCTGATACGGGTGCACCATGCATCCTCCACAAGCACAGGGCTGTTTCCGTGTGTCTGTCTGTTCACTGCTCTGTTCCCAGGGCCTAGAACTGTGCCCGGCACATCATCGGTAATCAATGTCTGTTGAATGAGCAAAGAGTAGTCAAGGAAGGCCTCCCTGAGGAGGTGACAGCTGAACTGAGACCTGCATGATGAGGAAAATCCAACATTTCAGGAGCTGGAAGGGAATGTTCTAGCAGAGGGAACAGCGAGAGCAAAGGCCCTGCAGTAGGAACAAGTTGGGTATTTGAAGGAAGAGCCAGGTGGCCACTGTGGCCAGAGTGTGACGAGCAAATGGGTGGAGGAAGGTGTGGCCGGAGGGGCCGGTCGTGGGGGGCCTGGATGTTGGCTGAGGGTGCTGAGCTCCGGCTCCTAGACAGGGGAGTGGCTCTGCCTGCAGAGGGGAGAGCAGGCGGTAGGGGGTGAGGGCGGAAGCAGGGAGACCATGAGGAGCTGTTGAGTGGTCTGGGTGAGAGAAGATGGAGAGGCACAATAAGGCAGGATGTGGGAAGGGGTAGTGTAGCAGTGGGGATGGAGTGGAGGCTGCAGGGGATGGTCCACTCCCATCTCCCTGGGGAAGAGCCCCAGCCCTGCCACTCTCTGACCCTCACTCTCCATTGGCAGGTTTGCCCTGGGCTTTGGCCATAGGCAGAGCTCAGCTGGTATCCGGTACAGCCGCATAGACATCTCAGCATCCTGAGTCTGCGCGGAAGATGCTGGAACCAGAGCTTAAACAGCCCGTCTCAGCTTCTGGCTTGCCTGCACTCCAGAGTAGAACTTCTGAGGTTCTTCAAGAGTCACCCCTCCCAGAGGAGGTCGCTTGTGCTGGGGTGAAGGGACAAAAGTCTGAGAACTCAGTATCTTCCTTTTGCACCCCAGGCTCCAAGGGTTCCTGAAAATCTGCCTCTGTGCCTCAGTTTCCTTGCACGGAGCATCTCTGCTGTACGTTGAGGACATTGTTACACCGTGGGTTTTCTCAAAGAACTTCTAGGGCACCAATCCTGGCATGGAGTCTCGCCCTGCCCCACCCACCCAGTGTCACCCTTAAATCCAACTGAGGACACCATATTCTCTGCTCTCTTTATTTCCATTGGCCAGAACTTTGGGTGAGGGAGAGGCTGCTCTTTGACTCTTATTTCTCAGCTTTGTTCATCCCCTCGATATGTCTTATCCAGAATATTTATCATTCACCAACAACTCAAACTGGATTGTAGGAGGCCTGAGTTCTAGCCAGTGCTACTGGTCACTGATTTATGACCACGGGCCTCAGTTTCCCCTCTCTGGGCCTGAAATTGGGGAACACTCGAAATCAGGGCTTGTTTCGTTGTTACATTGCTTTTCCAGACTTAAGGAAATGATGGATAAAATGTTAGTAATGCTAATTAAACTCAAAAGTGATCCATGTCTATAGGCATTATATTGTCAATGGCATAGAAATCTGAGGAGATAATCTTCCGACGTTCAAACACTATTATCCAGTTCAGCAAACAAGTTGCTTGTGTCGTTGATGGATGAAGTTCTGACATACGTCTTAATTGCTTTACTTTCATCTTATTAAGGTAGACAGAAACATAAGCCAACATTCCTGTCAAACCTACACACATTCTTCCATGAGGTGAGTGACTTCTTTGCTGAGTTGTGTCATTATCAAGCATTTATTGACACTAATTTTGTCAAATCATGGCTAAAGTGCAGTAACAGTTGACTTTGGATACAAGAATCTGGCAAAAATCTATGAAAGCATTCTGTGGGAATCAATTAGCTATAAGGAATTTATAATAAAGAGTATTTGCAATAAAAAGTATTGACAATAAATAATGTTTTTTGTGAATTGTGTGCAACAAACACATCCTTTATCCCAGTAAAATTTATACATACACACAGACAGTCAGTTGTTAAACCTTTACCAGCCTATATCTGTCTTTGTGGCCCCTTGAGCTCAATTCTATTTCCATGGGTCCCCAAATTTCTCTAAATTCCCTTTCCCCTCTTGACAGCCCAAGGGAAAGCTTTTCTAACCTTAGAGAGGATTCCTGATTTTCTTGATCAGGGTCTTAAACCCAGAGATTGGGCAGGAAATGCTATTGTCTATCTGCTGAATGCTTTTCTTAAAATGGATTCACTTTCCCAACTTAAATAAATGTGTTTTAAAAGGAAACTATATTAATGTATTTTTCCCCCCAAACACAGTCATGGTCATACAAGAGGGAGTAGTGGGGTCTGTGGAAACTGGCGAGTGCAGGCCCTCTCAAAAAGGAGAGGAAAATAGTTCTGACTGCTGGTTGTCATGTTGGAACCTGGATCCAGTGAGGACTGACCATCTGAATTTTCAAGGAAAGCCAGAAATTCAGGCTTTGTTTAAAAACTCATAACACTTAAATATTGGCAGATGATTCTTAATTTTAAAAACAACTTGCAAGCTGAACAAAGCACACCAGTAGCTAAATCAGGGCCTTTAGTTGGTGTTTCATTCTTTATGTTTTTCCTTCGGGGATACTCCTTTCCTCTGGGCTTCTGAGGCTCTGAGCTTAATCTCCTTAAACAGCCGGGGCTTTTGGAGATCGATGCCAAGTAAACTGAGCAGCTGAGCCTCTTGAACTGGTGGGTGGAAGAGGGTATTATTGAACATGAGGGAAAAGAGACCTGGAGGGGGGAAAAATGGTTCATATCTCAAACGCAGGATACTGGCACAATTAGGGGTATGATTTGGGTAATTGCCCATCTGCATAATGAGGACAATGTTACTTACTATTTAGAGGTGATGTGTCAATCATTTGGTTCAGGGCTGGGCTCAGAGCAGGTGCTCAAATCCCAGCAGTCTGCAGCGGCACCTGATCCTGGGTGAGGAGGACAATGGGAGCAAGGACCAGGTAGCAGCTGGGAATGGGGGCATCAAAGGGAACTAAAATTTGGGGAGCACCACTAGGTGCTCAGAAGTCTTTAGCACCAACCAGAAGAGGAAAGTGGTCTTCTCAGTGATGGGCAGAATGGATGCTGGGAAATCCTTTTCTCCAGTACCCCCAAAACCACTTCAGGGAAGCATTTCCCAAGCCCCAGCCATAGACACGCATCTCGTATTGTGTGCCCTGGTGTTCAGTGGTCACGTCCCACTTTCCCCTTCGCCAGATTGCATGACACAGTCTACCTGCTGAATTCTTTTCTTAAAATGGATTCACTTTCCCAACTTAAATAAATGTGTTTTAAAAAGAAACTATATTAATGTATTTTTTTCACCCAAACACGTATTTATTGAAATGTCTGCCCCATGCCAGGCACTGTTCTAGGCCCTGGGGACACAACAGGAAACAAGGCAAAGTGCCTGTCCTCATACAGTTGACATTCTAATGGGGGAGATAAACTAGAGACAACAAGCAAGAAAGAGGGAAAGAGGGAGAAGAGGAAGGAAAGGAGGGAGGAAGGGAGGGAGGGAAGGAGGATGGAAGGAAAGATAGAGAAGTACATGCCCGTTTGTGATGAGTGCTAAGAAGAGATAAAGGTCTAAAGAGAGAAGGGGCAGAGGGTGTGGTGGGGATGGCATATGCTGTCCTAGCTAAGGTAGTCGGAGAAAACCTCTTTGAGGTGATAGCAAAGACCCTCCTGTAGGGCCAGGACAAGCCCTGGAAAGATCTGGAGAAGTGCCTCCCGGGCCACAGCACAGACTTGCAAAGAGTAGGGCAAGGAGTGACTGAAGGGGAGAGTGATGGAAAAATAGTTGGACCAAGTCAGCAAGGGTCTGATCATGTTGAGTCTTCCAGGCCACGCAAAACATTTCAGATCTTACTCTAAATGTGCTGGGGAGCCTCTGGAGGATTCCAAGCAGTGGACTGACATGATCCAACTTAACACTGTAAAATAGTCACTGGATATTGGAGAATAAAGAAAATGAATATCAACTGTAGGATAGTCATAAAATACTATGGAAACAAACAGGGTCACTAAATTTTCACTAAATGCTATTGTCAGCTGAGGGTTCTGAATCTAAAGTCTGCCCTATTGGAAAGGAGAGCTGAGTAAGTGAGAGAGGGGCATTCAAGACACAGTTCCGCTAACCTAAGACTCTCTTGAGACTGAAAGAATGATGATGTGGTTGGGGTGACCCAGGTGTCCAGGCTCCTTGTTGCCTGATGGCCCACCATGCCCAGAGAATTGTCCCTGTCTGGTTCCCTACCACATGCTCATTTCAGGCAATGGGAATGTGTATGTATTAGTAAGTCACAGGCTCAGGTGCTATAACAAAGAGTCTCTAAAATAAGAAAGAAGTTATTCCTCTCTCATGTAACAGTTGCTGATGCAGTGTCAGTGGGCAAATGAGTTCCACAAATTAGTTCCAGGGACCCAGGCACCTTCCATCTTGTTGCTCCACCACCCCCTTGTCTTTGCCTGGTTGAAGCTGACCACCATGCACTCCTTCCAGCCTCAAGGAAGGGTGGGGGGAGAGTGAGTGTACTGCCAGCAGCTTCCTCTGAGGGACATGACTCACAAGATGCACATATCACTCTGCCCACATCCCATCAGCCAGAACTCAGTCACATGGCCCCTTCTGGCAATGAGGGACGCTGGGAAATGTCTCTCTAGCTGATGGTCACATATCCAGCTAAAGCAGAAGGGTTCCTATTACCAAAAGGAAGAAAAGGAGAGTGTGTTTGGGGGGACAATTGGTCTTCTCTACCATAGGACTTGCCTGGATGTTGTGCATATCACTTCTGCTCACTCATGTTGGTCTGAGCTTGGTCCCTTGGCCACAGCTGGCTGCAAAGGAGGCTGGGAAATGTACTGTTTATTCTGGGCAACTGAGTGCCTAGCTAAAGTCCAGGCTCTGTTACTATGCATGAAAGAGATAACAGGTCTTAGGGAGTTGATAGCAGCCTCTGCCTACTTCTGAGAACTTCTATTCATTCTGTGAATGCAAGGTTATCAACTGAGGGTGAGGGAGCTAAAAGGGATGGGAGAGGTTTCAACCAAGTGGAAGTTATGAAATTGCCGAGTTCAGGGAGTGAGGACAAGTGGCACTCTGGAAGACGGTTTGGAGGGTCAGTCTGAGGTTTGAGTTCAGGATGGATTTCAAGTGAAACGTGTTTTTCAGGTTGTATGACTTTTCTCCTGCAACACTCACAGCCCACGTGCAAGCAGAGAGAAGGCGGGTGTCTAAGCTAATCCAGGTTTAGCAATGCCAAGTGTACAAGAGGGTATTTGTGTGGGATTGGTTATAAGGTTGGGACAGAGTAACACAAGGCCACCTCTCTCTTTCCGGGTGCTTATGACTTCCTAATGTCTCACCTTATTTGTCAACATTTGCCAAAGAGCAGGAAGCATATTAAGGTTCCAAAGAGTGGGAAGCATATTAAGGTGGCATTTGAAATGATTTTAAATGTCTCACAAACATCTCTGTGCAGGGCACACCCATGGGCCACCTGGGCTCTGTCTTCTGGGTGGGTTTGGAGCCACATGAGTCGACTGCTGGGAAGGGAGAGGGTTGGGGGGTGGGGTGTGTGCTTCTTCCTCTGCTTTTTTCAGGCCACAGCTTTTTTCAGGAGGTGCTCCCAGGTGCAGGTAACTCCCCTTGCCACTTGCCTTTCCAAGCCTAAAGGTGGTAACCTCCCCCTTTACTTGCCCTGAGGCATTTGTGGTTTCCCTACATCCTCCCTGCCACTTTGTAAACAGAGCCTTTATTAAACTTTCCTCAGAGCATCCAATCTGAGTGTGCTCAGGCATGTATGGGTCAAGATTCTTAGTTCCCAACAACAGTGTCCACTTAGCAGGTTTAAGTAGAAAGGAGTTAATAAGGGACATTACACAACTTACTGCATTTCTAGGTGGGGCAGAGACTCAGGCTTAGAAGCCCTGCAGCCAGGAGAAGGGCCCCAACAGGGCAGGACTGTCCAATGGAGACCCCTCTGCTGCCATCACTGTGCCCACACAGTGCAGCTTCCTCTGCTGATGCTGGACCATGGATGCCACCGCTAGAGCCTCCGTCAGTGCTGCCTCTGGAAGCCAGATGCCTCTGCCAGAGATGGCTCCACACAGCACTTGCTTCTTGGCATCACTGGTTTTTGAATTAGGGTCTTGTGTGGGTGCATCTGATTGGTGAAACTATGTCACATGACTGCCTTAGCTGCAAGGGGTGCTGGGAAAGCACAATGCTGTCCTCTGCCTGAGGAAGGGACAGGCTCGTAAGATGAAAAATGCCCCCAAACATAGAAAGGGTGTTCAGAGATGCTGGGCAGCTCCCCCAAATGACAAATGTTTACTCTGGGAGGAGTTGCAATGAGAAGTATGAGGTGGGGACAATTTCTATTGTTGCTGTCCCTCTTTCCTTATCATCTACTTGTCAGCCTTGGCAGGGGCAGGTGTCAGGGATCAAGGCAGCAAAAAGCATGGTGCATAGGGTGAGAAAGAAGGATGATCGAGGTGTTTCCAAGCAGGAACAGCTGAAGCACAGGATCAGACGTGCAGGACATGGAGGAATATGGCCCACAGCTTGGGAGATCCAGTCCCTCTACTGCAGCTTCAGAAGGGCTGAGCTGGGATTGGCTTTCCAGCTGCGGTTGCAGTGCCCTTTTGTTCCTTTCCTAGTTTACAAAGCCGTCCCATTTGATGTCACTTATTTTCATTGTAAGTGACAGAATTCAATCCAAGCGATTATAAGCAAAAGGAGAAATATATTGGTTCATATAAATAGTCAAAAGGTGGACTTCAGGCATGGAATTTCAGGGGCTCAAGTAATATCATCAGGAATCTGATTCTTACTATATATTGGCTCTGCTTTCTGCTGTGGCATTTTGTTTGTTTGTTTATTTGATTGTTTTTTGTCTAAAGTGGGCACTTTCCACAAGGTGACAAAGTTCGCAGTGACATCCTACCGGCTTAGCAGCCCCAAGGGAAAGAGACTCCAGGGGCTGACTTCATTGCCCTGAGCTGAGTCAAGTGCCATCTCTGAGCCTGTCACTGTGACTCTGCTTGACCAGGCTTTGGTCCACTCCAAGAGCATGCAGTACAAGTCAGCTTCTGCACCTTGGTGCTGGACTGTGGGCAGAGCCAGGGGCTACCAGTACTCCCTCCACATCCACCTGGCGCCCACCCATCACCTACCCTTGGGGACCCCAAAGAGAAGGATGAGAAAAAGACCCAGCTCCACCCCCTACCCAGCCCCTGTGCCAAGGTCTTCCTGGCCACTTCACCCCTCTGCCACCCCTTCCAAGACCAGGACCAGGCCAGTGGGGGACAGAGCTGGAAAGTGCACTGGTGAGAGCTGGTGGCGCAGGAGAAAACCGGTGGCGCCAGAGAAGTGGCAGCAGTAGCGGGGAGCCTGCCACGGAGATCCAAGGGCTGGAGCTTCCCACAGCTGGCCCAGGGAAGGAAGCTCATTTGAGCCCAGCCGGGGAAGTTACAGAAGTTGCAACATGATGATTTGTGAATCTGAAAGAAACTTTCTATGATGTTGATAATAAAATACAAATTTCAAGCCACTAGCCTAGAGGAAAGATTAAATTATCTTTTTATTCTCTCTCTAAAAAAAGAGTCTTATGAAATTCTGTTAAAGAAGGGAGTATGCAGCCAAAAATGTAGTAAGACAAATAAAATAGAGGTGGGTCAGGCAGATGTTTATAATAAGACAAAGAAGAAGGAGGAGAAGGAAAAGTTGTTATTTTGCTTGATTTGAAGTGTGCAAAAACCAGTGTGATATTCACCAGCTCTCAAAACATACATACTTTCTTTTTTAGAGCAGTTTTAGGTTTACAGAAAACTTGCACAGAGAATACAGAGGTTCCCATACACACACACACACACACACACACATAGAGTTTGCCCTTGTGCAAATTAGTGTGGTACATTTGTTACGATTGAATCAATATTGATACATTATTATTAACTAAAGTCCAAAATTTACATTAGGGTTCACACTTAGTGTTGTACATTTCTGTGGGTTTGACAAATGAATTCACTGCCCTAAAAATGCCCTGTGCTCCTCTTTGCCATTCCCCTCCAACCCTAGGCAACCACTGATCTTTTCACATTTGCAATTTGTTGTGATTTCTTTTCTCTTTTTAAATAAATATTTAAACAATAAATAGCATACCTGATCTTGTATTTGTAGTTTTATATTCTTTTTCTTAAAGAGATTCCCTGAAATTGAATAAACTTTGGGAACCCAAAGCAGGGACAAGCCCTGACCGGCGAGAGAGGAGGTCGAACAGAGGCCTGAGCAGCTGGGAGCTGGGGGTTCTCCTCTGTCCCCTGGAGCCAGCGCCCCACCTCGTCCTTCCTCCCTCCATTGGCTCCCCCAGAATCGGGGACAGTCACAGGGCTCTGTGACAATCTTTGTCTCAGAGGCCTCCAAGGCTGGCCAGGAGGTTTCTCCAAAATATCATCAGGTGGAAACATTGGGGCACCTGAATCTTGGTATTTCAGCACAGGAGGGGCCTTTCTATCCACCTCCAGCCAAATCACTCCTCTGTTTCCATCCCTCAGTCCTGGCCCTGGAGTTGGGACAACCTGGGATTAACTGGAAAGTTTTGATGTATGGTTGTAACATCACCTTCTCAATTCTCAATTATTTGCCGTCTTTAGAGATGAATCTTGGAGAGTGGCCAGGAGAATCAGAACTTGTTCTAGCCTCATTCATTTATAAGGTTAAAAGGGTTGTGTTAAAAAAAAAAAAAAGGATGTTTGGGCTATTCAGGCTATGTAACTGCTTGACTCCCTGTAGCAGTTGGAAAACCTTTAAACAGAAACTGAAACTAAACCAGCTTAAGTTACAAAGGAATGTACTGGTTCTAGACCTGAAAAGTCATAGGAAGTTCTGCCCCTATTCCCAATTTCTCTCTAACACAAGGATCTCCTTCCAGCAGCAGCTTGGCTACACGTCCTTTTAGGTTCCCAAAGATGGGGGAGAGAGGGTTTCTTTCTCCCCCAAATACTAGCAAGCATCTCTTAGCATCTCACCAGCCCTGATTAGGTTGAACGTCCTTCTCTGAGCCAGTCATGGTTGGCAGGGAGCTGAGGGACATAGACTGGCTTAAACTGAGCGAGAACTGGGGATGGAGGTAAATCACCCCCAAAACCGTGACTGAGAGGGGGAGGAGTGAACAACCCAAAGGAAAGTCAGGGTACTCTTGGCAGGAGTAGGGTGAATAGATGCTGAGAATCACGCAGTATGTTTCCCTCTACAACATTCCAACCACATGTGTGTCCTGGCTCTTCTTGCATACCTCCACAGATAGGGGGGTCACTACTGAACCAGGCAGCCTGTTTTACAGGCCCCATGATTTTCACCATAGGTTTTATTTACTGGCATGATGCGGAGAGGAGAGAAGCTGCAGGAAGGAGGGGTGGGGTTGCAGATAGAGTATATAAAAAGGAGATGACCTGGCCAAGAAGAAAGGCCTGGAAAGTGCATGACATGTGCAATCAGGAGATGTGGTTTGCGTTCTGCCCCAGCTACTTTGTTAGTTTCGTGGCCTTGGACAAGCAATTTCACCTCCATGAGCCTCAGTTTCCTCATCTGTAAAATGGGGGTGGCAGAAGCCCCCAACTCAAAGTGTTGTTGGGATGATTTGCTGAGATGTCAGATGGGAAATAACTTTCCAAGCTATAAAGGCATGGAGTACGGGATCCTCCAACACTTTTCCCCCAGAAGTGGGCAGGGCTCCCTGCCCCATCAAAGGATTCTCCACAGCTCCTGCTCTGACAGGACCAGACTCAGTTTCCATATTGTTCATTTTGCTTTTCAGAGCAAATATCTTTTCATCTGTGGCACAGGAGGAGGATGGAATTTTGACATGAGGCACAGAAGTTTCACAGAGCCAGCCTCTGAAAGTGTTTCCAGATCCACACATGCTGAGTCCCATCCAGGATCGAAAATCGTTTATTATGGATGGCTTCATATGTGGTTTTGGAGTTTTCCCTCCTCATAAACATTTTGAAGTGGAAAAGCTATCATTCTGCTTTTAACTGATCTTCATAAATGTAAGGAATCCCCAAGTAGGTTGTGAGATTGGAAGCTTCATATTCCAAAAGAAATCAAATAACTAAAATCAAATTCAGTTCTTAAAAATTATATTAATATTTGGCACACCAAAATATTACACAAATTTCAAAATTAGTTTGCCTTCTATTAAAATTTTATTGCCATTAAAACATTTGTTGACTCAAATTTAGGTCTTCCTAAGTTACCTACTTAGCACACTCTCTTCTAATATTCATATGAACTCTTTAGCCACACAGTCTCTGTGTGTATTTTTCCACTGGATTTGGCACTATGAATTTGCTAAGTTCTTCCAGATTTGGGGTCCAATGCCATCCTGACTCTCCTGGATTGACAGGCTGAGTTGGCGGTTACTAAGATGTGATCCCAAAAGCTCTCTGTGTAGCATATTATTCTTGCAGTGTTAAATATCATATTTATTTAAGCTGGGCAATAGAATTTCAACATCTAAAGCAATAAAGAGATTTTTTTAAAACCTCCAAGTCACATCTAGAAGGCAAATAACATGCCTAGCTTTTTTCATTGATTAGATTGATGGAAACCTACCTGATTACAGACTCACTGATGACACACAGTTTTACGGGTGCCAGAAATGGCTCTAAACTGGGCATTTGTCTCTCTGACCTTCCCAAAGCCAAGGCTAACCCGAAAGCCAAAGAGTCATCATTGTCTGAATACCAAGGTCAACGCCAAACTTGGATGCACCCAAATTTTCTACTCTCAATGAATATTTATCAAACTATTAACAGTGTTTATCTCTGGGTAGTGGAATGAGAGAAAATTTTAAGTTGATTGAGTATGCTTTTCGCTAGTGTCAAAAATTTCAACAACTAACGTAAAAATTCGCAATAAAATTTAAAAAGAACTTCATGAAAAGGACTACCAAAAAAAAAGATCAAAACAAACTGTGAGAGGAGTTAGCATAGTGTGAGATGAACACCAATAATCAAGTTTTTAAGTAACTCTAACCAGTGTGATTTTTCCCTGTCACCTTTCAAAATACTTCATTTTCCTCTGTCCTTCAGAAGATCATATAATATCCCACAATTCAGACTCTGAAAACTTACTAGTCTATTTCCTACTCTTACAAGACAAACAGAGATTCCTGCATTTCCAAAGAAGATCTCAAGATTTGGACTACTGTGGAATAAGTCTCCAGTGAAGCTCAGCTGTAACTTGAGAGATGGAAGCTGAATACAAGAAAATTATTCTACTGAAGGGATTAGAGGCCATCAAAGATTATCATTTTGACATAATTAAATCCTTACTTGCCTCTGATTTAAAACTGACCAAAAAAATGCAAGATGAGTATGATAGAATTAAGATTGCTGACTTGATAGAAGTAAAATTCCCGGGTCCTGCTGGTGTCAACAAACTAATAGAATTATTGAAAGATATACCATCACTTAAAGAAATTGTTGAAATTCTTAGAAGAGAAAAGTCAAAAGTTGCAAAGAAAATGAAAGCAAAAGGAACTCCACTGAAAAAGAAGAAGCATGAAAAAGTAGGTCCTGCTACACCTACACCCACCACAAGTAAAGCTCTGGAATCTGAAAGAGCAGGGGAGACTGCTGTAGGTCAGAAAAGAAAAAGCGCAAAAGAGGAGATTGGAGTCAAAAGGAATAAGGTGTCTCAGGATCCTCCCTCTCCATCGGGAGCCAGCACATCCGCAGTCATGGGCCATCCACCACCTCCCCAGATCTCATCAACTCCATCTTCTACTCCCCTAACCAAGAACCAGGAACTGCAAGCCAGAAGTCAGGAAGCTGACAGAAGAAAAGTTCTGCATAACAGCCCAATGATAATGATGGTGCTGAAAGCAACAGAGCTATTTGAATATGAGTCTCCAGGAAATGAGAAAAACACAATGTTTCATGCTACGGTGGCTACCGAAACTCAGTTCTTTCAAGTGAAGGTTTTTAACACCAACCTGAAGGAGAAATTCACTCCAGGGAAGTTCATTACCATATCAAATTATCTTGAATACAAAGGACTCCTGGAGGTGAATCAAGCATCTTCTGTATCTGAAGCTGGTCCTGATCAAAACATTGTGGTCCCAAAAAGCATTATCAAAATTGCAAATGAAACTCCCAAAATCTGTAATCTTCAGAAGCAAGCATCAGGAACGTATGTGTACGGGTTGTTCATGTTACATAAGAAAACAGTGAATAAGAAGAACACAGTCTATGAAATACAGGATAATACAGGAAAGATGGATGTAGTGGGGAATGGAAAATGGCACAATATTGTTTGTGAAGAAGGAGATAAGCTTCGACTTTTCTGCTTTCAACTGAGAACAATTGACAGAACACTAAAAATGACGTGTGAAATTCACAGTTTCATCAAGGTAATCAAGGCAAAGAAAAACAAGAAAAGTGACATTAATAATGATTTTATCAAAGTTGAGACTCTCATTTAAAAAAATAGATTCAGTTGAAATATCCCAGCCTATTAATACTTTTTGTATCTGAGTTGTGAATTAGGTTTATTTCTTTATAAGAGATTATTCTTATGTTCTTTTATAGTTTCTAAGAATACTATATTTTGCATCTGTAACATATATAATGTAAAAAAAAAATAAATTTTCCTTTTTTAAAGGAAAAAAAAAAACAAAAAAACAAAAAAACAACAAACTGTGAAACTTCAGAATTTTCCCCCAGCTCCTCAGGGGGGCCCTGCAAATATATTTTTATTCTCCATCCAAATTATTTTGGGATGTGTCACTATTTCACTCTAACCTATACTAACCTACCATGTCTCACTTCCTATTCAAAGTTCCATGTAATTGTGTTGTTTGAAAACAAACTGACTGTAGAGTTATACTATTTAGAAAATATAGATCCTGCACCAAATAGACATCTCTTCCCTTGGTCTCACATTGAAGTTGAAGTTTTAAAACACAGTCAGTTTCAACCTTTACCCTTTGGCCCAGTTTGGCCTAGTCTTAACCAGTTCTGCTTCATTTACATCACTAATTGAAGTCTGGGCTCTTTCTCAGCTTTTTTTTTTTTTTTTTTTTAACAGTTGCTGTATGCACTAATACTGACATTCATATCTGCCAAGTTCTAGCTCTGAGTTTCAGGTGTCAGAAAGATATAAGGAAAATGTTCAAAAATAGATTGGGGTGATGAACACATAACTATATGATGGTACTGTGAACAGCTGATTGTATACCATGGATGATTGTATGGTATGTGAATATATTTCAATAAAACTGAATTTAATTTAAAAAAAGACTGTGGTAGGTTAGATTATTGTTCAGCAAATATTAGCTCCCTCCCCACTCTCAGCAGAGTATACTTCCAGGCTTCATCAATTTTGAGCTTGGCCTTGTGGCTTGCTCTGGCCAACAGAGCCAGATGTGAGCTGAAGCCACAAGGCACCAGTTCCCAGCCTAGAACTTCAGAGGCACTGGGGGTGCCACTCACCCCTCTGGGAGCTTCTGACATCTACTGTAGCAACAACACGCCCCAGCCTGTCCAGAATGAGAAACCTGGAGCAGAAATCTACCCGACCCAAGGCCCGAGCAGGGCTGCCCCAGCCAACTCACATACCTGAAAATGAGAAAGAAATGCTAATTGAGATTTTGGGAGGTTGTTTGTTATGCAGCAAACACTGACTAGTGCAGAATCCAACTGGGCAGGAAGTGTTTGTAACTCACCTACTGAGAACACATTGCCACACCTGAAAAACCAAAATTAAAAAATACTAATACATTTTTAAAGCTTTCAAATAATGGAAAATTCTGAAAAAACCTAAAGAGAAAAATAAAAACCACCCTTGTCTTACCACCTAGATATTATCTTTAACAGCATTTTGGTGTGTATCCAACCAGCCTCTTAGCAATGATGATAGATCACACTAGTGAGAGAATAAGCTAAAAGGCAACCCCAAACTTCCAACTGCTCAGATCAAAAACCTTACGGCATCCCTGACTTCTCCCTTTCTCTCTCAACCTATCAGCAAACCCTGCAGGCTCTGCAGAATCTCCCTTTCTCGTCACTGCCCCCATCGCCACCATCCTCCCTTGGATTATCACAACTGCTTCCCAGTGGGGCTCCTTACCGCTGTCCTTGCCCCTCATCTATAATCCATGCAGCAGCCAGAGGGGTCCTTTAAAAACCTAAGTTGGTTCACGTCACTCCTCTGCTCTGAGCTTCCCATGACTGCCCCTCTTTCTCAGAGTACTTATTGTGACCTCAGGCCCCCATGACTGCCCATCCTTTCCTCTCCAACCTCATCTTCTCTCACTCCCCTCCTCACTCGCCCCACCCCAGCCTTTTCATTGTTCCTCCAACACATGTCCTTGGCACTTTCTGTCCCCTTCATTAGCAAGGTGCACATGAACTAGATACTTGTGGGGCTCCCCACCTTGCTTCCCTCCATCTGTTAGCCAAAAGCCATCTTCTCAGGGAGGCATTCCCTGGCTATGCTTGCTAAAATTTCACACTCACACACACACACTTATTCTTATACACTCACATACACACATGCACACACACACACTCACATAGGTATACAGTGACACAAACACATGCACACATGCACACCCATGTGCACACACACTGATGCTTCACATCCCTCCTTCCCTGCCTTATTGCTTCTTCTCAGCCTTTACTGCTCTCTCACATGCTATACATTTAATGTTTTTGTTAATTTATTAGCCATCTCCTCCTCTAGAACATAAGCTCTACAAGGGCAGGGAGTTTTGCCTGTTTTATTTACTGCTGTATTCCCCACGTCTATTACAATGCCTGGCCCCTTAGTAGACACTCAGTAAACACTTGTTGAATGAATGAAAATATACAAGCAAATGTCTGAGAGAATGCAAAGTGCTTGGACATTGCAGATACGTTCTAAAGGGTGATTATCAGCACTAAAGGGTTTAAGGAAAGATGCTCCCTTCCTCTTTCACTGGGAGAGTACAGATGATTTTCAAGTTGATAAAATTAAGAAATGGAGCTTGACTTTATTATATAAAGTCATAAAGGCCACTGAGAGAAGAACAAGCAATCACACAACTAATAAAAACAGGGTGATGGAGAGAAGAAGAGCCAGTTTCAACACTCTGGAAATGTCCTCAGATCTATTCTGTTTGGCCCGGACATTGCTTTTAAAATTTTTTGAGTTGGTTGCTAAACTTTGAAATTTGGGACATTTTTCATTTAACTCCCTATTCAGTTTTCTCTTGATAAAGAGCTGGCCATGCTGGACCTGCATTCTTCGAGCTGGCCACCAGGAGGCGCAGAGCAGAGGTCATGCCCTTCAGATGTGGCTCAAACCTTCGGATCCACGGGAGACTCCATCCAGCTCAGGTGGTTCCCTTGTCTTCCTCCCTCATCGCTTGGCCTTTGAGCTTTTCATTCCTGGTATAAATTTAACAATAACAACCTTAAAAATAGAAACAGAAAGAGTCTGGCAGTAGCTATCTCCAGGCAGCGGGGCCCGGGAGTGGTGGGAGGACAGGAAAGGGGACTACCCCCTTTTTGGGATCTTCTCTCCTGTGTGTGTGTTTCCAGGCGTTCAGGCATGTGTGTCTTGTTCTATGATGAAGGGACCAGTTAAATAAAACAAAATTTCAAAATACATTTTTACTTTAGAAAAATTGCAAAACCCTGACAAATACAAAGATTATAAACAAACTGCCCGTGCCCTACCTATTACTAACATCTTGGTGTATATCCATCTAATCTCTTGTCTGTGTTGAGAAATCAAACTAGCTAGAAATAAAGACAGGTATCTGGAGAGATAGAAACTTTTGCATCATAGAGACCATAACTTTCTATAAAACATCAGTATTTGCCTTTTTAGGTTATCCAGCATTTCATATGAGGCTGAGTTCCCATATATATTGTCTTTGCCAATTTTAAGAACTGAATCAGCAATTTCTCCCAGAGTCTGGCTTTTTCTTTACTTCTGAGTGTACAGAAAATTGAATTATGTATGTACCAAGTCAAGATCCCAGTTTTCCTGGCAAAGACTGATTCTGCCAGTGGAAACACAGTGCTTTCTTTTTCTTTATTTCTTTCTCCCTGTCATTCTATACTTTTCTGGTTTCTCTATGGGCATATTTCCCCCCTGAATTTGGCACTATGAAGTTGCTAAGTTCTTCCAGATTTGGGGTCCATAGCCATCCTGACTCTCTGGGTCTGACAGACTGGATCTGCGGTTGCTGAGAGATGATCCAAGAAGCTTTCCCTGGGGCCATCTCTCCATCAGATGTCAACTTAAGAGGTGGGGAAATTTAGCGGCTATGCTGCACTGGGATGCCTGCTGGCTCCATCTTAATATGCATCCAAAATTGGGCCCCTTCTCATCACCCCCATTGCTATCAGCATCCCTCCCCACTTTCACAGTGGCAGCCACCTGCCTGGTCTCCTAGCTTCCACAAAGCCAGAGGGGTCCTGGCAAAACAAAGCCACATCACGCCCTCCTCTGCCCAGGACCTCCCATGGCTCCCCACTCCCTCAGAGTAAGAGCTGAAATCCTACAGTGGCCTCCAAGGCTCATGGAGATCTGGCTTCCTGGTAGCCTCTGACCTCATCTCGCCCCATGCTCCCCTCACACGCTCTGCTCCAGCCAGACTGACGTCTGAGCTGTTCCAGACACACAAGCAAGCTCCTGCCTTCTGTCAGGAATGCCTCTCCCCCGACATCCATACAGCCCCCTTCCCCACCTCTTTCCAACCTCTGCTCACAATGTCACCTCCTCCATGAGGCCCCCCTGGCCATTCCCCAAGGATCCCCCTCCACTGGCCACTTCCACCCGGTCACACGGACTCATGCTTCTCCATACCCTACCTCAACAAACAAATATTTATTCGCCTATTTGTTTATTTTTTCTGTATTACATATTAGAATGTAATCTCCATCACAGCAGGGTCCACACCTGTTTTTATTTATTTATTTTAAATTTGCTTCTAGTAAAATTCACTCTTTTTGAGGTACAGATCTATGAGTCCTGATAAGTGCGTAGTCATGTAAACGCCACCCCAACCAAGATGCACAACACTTCCATCACCCCCAGATTTCTTTGATCTGTCCTCTGCCCTCATAGCTTCGCCTTTTCCAGAATGTCATGCACATGGAATCATGTAGTCTAAAGCTTTTTGAGTCTGGCTCCTTTCGCCCAGCATAAGTCTTCTGAGATTCATCCACGTTTTCACATCTATCAATAACAAGGAATTGGTAACCACAGTCCATGGCGTGAGCATACCCCAGTTTGTTTATCCATCCCCCAGCCAAGAGAGAGCTGGATTATTTCCAGTTGGGGGCGATTATGAACAAAGATGCAATAAATATTCATGTACCGGTGTTTGCATGAACGTAGCTTTTCATTTCTCTTAGGTAAATACCTGGGATGGGATTGTGGCTCAGGAGTGTGTATTTAACTTTAGAAGATAAAAGTGTATGTTTAACTTTACAAGAAACCGCCAGGCTATTTTCCAGAGTGGTTGGCCCACTCCACGTTTCCACCAGCAATGTGTAAGAATCACAATTGCTCTGCACCCCCCCACACCCCGTCTGCTTTTCCCCCTCCCCACTGTACGCGGCCCCCAAGCACAGAGCCTGGCACACAGTAGTGGCTCAACACGTGTTTGCTGAAGGAAAGAAGAGATGCCCCCCACCTCACAGGCGGTTATGAGGAGCTAATGAGAGGGAGTTTGCGAGGTGCCTGGCACACAGCCTGGTTCTCCATGCAGGCTCAGCACCCGGGGGTCACATGGACATTGGCGGCTGCCCTTCCCAGGGAGGGTCCGACGGCAGGGTCTTCAGCCCCACCCACTCCAGGTGGGGAGGCTGCCCTAGAGAGACCCCTCCCCCAGCCTAACCTCTGACTCCAGGCCTTGGGGTAAAAAGATCTTCCCTCACTGGGAATGGAAGAGGTAATTGTCCCCCTACAGCAAGATCCCCAAATCTGCAAGCACATCCTTAGCCTCTCTTGTGGCTCTCTCTGCCACTGGCTTAGGAGGAGCCCAGGCAGACCTGGCTCCGCCTTATTTTCCTGGCCTCCACATTCCAGAAACGGAGGCCCTGGGGATCAGGGAGATGGAGCACAACTCTGTTTTCCTAACTGGCCCTGTCCCTTGGCCTCTCTCATCCACCCCCCACCCACCCACCCAGGGGCCTGTTTGCCAAAATCTTATCAGCACCTTTTATTTCCCCCACAATAAGGCTGACCCTTTTTGCTATCGTTTTTTCTAGGTTAATTGAATGTGTTCTCCTTCCCCTCACTGTGGAGGCCCAGGGCCGGTGCCAAGCACAACAGGCCCAGCGAGAAGGGGACCCGGGAGGCCACCTCTGCAGCCTGGGGCTGCTCAGGCAGGGGCGGGGGGACGTTCGTGGGGAGCCAGGAATGAGGGCTGACCTGGCCCGGTGGTGCGCGGCCAGGGAGGAGGAGGAGGGAGCTTCAGGCCCTGCCTTTTGATGCCAGCCCTTCCTTCTTCCCCCTTTTTTCTCAGCAAAGCAGATTATCCCAGAATTCTTCAGTAATTCTTGTTCCTATTTTCCGAGCACCTTCTAGCAGCAGAAAACTGTAGGAAGGACTGGGGTGTGGCAATGGAAACCCAAAATGCAGCGGGTCAAACACAGGGACGATTTTGCCCCCAGGGGACACTTGGCCTTGTCTGGAGACTTTTCTGGTTGTCAGAACTGGGGAGGGGGCTGCTGGCATCCGGTGGGTGGAGACCAGGGATGCTGCTAACCAGGGCACAGGACAGCCCCCTACAGCAAAGAGTGACCTGGCCCAGGGTGCCCACAGCGCCGAGTGGAGAAACCCTGCGCTATCACTGTCCCCTGGACTGACGGAAACCGAGGGTGGCAGCAGCTGAGTGACGCGTCACACAGGCAGGGACAGACGGGGCTGGATTTCCACCCAGACAATGGGACCCTGTTTTCCTTCCACTATCAGCCAAATAGATCTCAGTAGGGACGGGGGGAGGACCCCAGAGGGAAGAGGTTAGTTAGGGGGGGTCTTCTGGGGACCCTGAGGGAGGGGGTTAGTTGGTGGGGGTGTTTTGGAGAACCTCCACAAAGGATGAGAAGTCTGGGGGGAATTTTGAAGGATTTCCACGGGGGTGGGGGAATCTGTCATGGTCCCTCTTTTCATCCACTTGAGGTACAGGGAAAATCTCCTTTCGAACTTTGGCGGGCTGCCGTTTCCTGCAACCCCCAAAGGCTCTGCATTGCAGTACCACAGAATGAGCAGCAGAGGGCGCAAGGGTTCCTTTCTTGCCTTTCCATTGATAGCATTTTTCATTAAAGGAAATAGGTTCGCCCGCCTTAAAGAAAATGTGGAGAGCACAAAAAAGCAGAACGAAGAAATATAGATTGCCCATAGTCCCACCTCCAGGAGCAGCTAAAAAATTTTTGACGTGAATTTTCTTCCTTTTGCCCAGGGAAAGCTGTTTTTGTTTTGCTCTTTTCCAGCACAGATGTGACCACCCTGTCCCCACGATTCTGTAGCCAGGATTTTCACATACCACATCAGAAGCCTTTTCCATTTTCTCACAAGCCCTTCAGGTGGGTCTCAGCCTCTTCCGAGCGAGGCCGTGGAGTGAGCAAGCGCCGCGCACTGCGGGGAGACCTTGACCCGCAAGATTCAAGGTCTTTGCCCCCGAGGAGCTGCGGTTCTAGGCGCGGGATACGAACAAATAACCCGGGTCATTTCAGATCCCGAGCAGGGCCACGGGGGCCACACGAGCGACGCTCTGAACCGGGTCCCCGACGACCACCAAGGGTCCGCCTGGCGAGGAGGGAGCCGCAGGGCGCGCGCTCCCGGCAGAGGGAGCCCCCGGGCCACGCTCGGAGGCAGCTCCCCTGGAGCCGAGGGGCCCCGCGTCAGGAGCAGACCGGAAGGGGAGCACCGGGCCGGGGGCTGGGGGCGCCGGGGAGAAGGGCGGTGGGCGGCGGCCGGGCCACGCGAGCCTTGGGCGCAGCCGCCAGGAGCACCTTGGTTTTCGCTCGACGCGCCACTGGACGTCCCTGGAGGGTTTTACGCACAGGAGTGATGTGATTTTTAACCTTTTCTCCCGAGGCCGGGGGAGCGGCCGGGGGAGACTGGTTGGCACCGCTGCTGGGAGTCGGGAGGCTGTTACTGGTTGGAGCCAGACACGGTGGTGGCTGGTGGCGTGAGCCGGGTCGGTGGGTGGACAGGACCCTGGGACTTGGAGGGAATTTGGGAGTGAGGGGAAGTCCCTGCGCCAACGGCGGTGTGAAGCCAGAGCAGGACTTTCATTTCTCTGCAACCTTTAAAAATTATAAACCCAACCCAAAGTAGAGAGAACGGTAGGACCAACCCCGCAGCATCTCTCCGCCAAGTTCTGGTCAATCCATTTTCATCTCTAGCCCCATCTGCCCACCCCACCGGATGATTTTGATGTGAATCCTGGACACCATGTCATTCCATCTGTAAATATTTTATAAATACCACCAGAAATAGGACTCTTTGTTAAAAAGCATAACCTTAACTCCATGACTAGAAAAAGTAGCAATGATTCCTTAGTAGGAATCCTTAATATATCAAATCATGGATCAACATATCAATGATTCCTTAATATATCAAAACTCCAGTCGGTATTCAAATGTCTCTGATTGTCTCGATTAGTTTCATAGTTTGTTCAAACCAAGATCCAAACAAGGTCCACATATTGCAAATAGGTGATCTGTCCCTTATAGGTTCCTCCTCCTCCTCCTTTTTTTTTTTCTCCTTGCAATGTATTTGTTGAAGAAACTGGGCTTTTTATCCTCTAGTGTTTCCCATAGTCATGGCTTTTATCTTCTAATCTGCCATATAATTTACTTTTTTTTTTCCTATATAGTGGCAGAATAGTTGTTTTTTTTTTTTTTTAATAAATTCAAACTTACAGGAACAGTTGCTAAAATAATACAAATCCCATACACAGAACCCCAGCCTACCCCAACCCCCCTCCACCCATACCCCAATCCATCAACTTTAATATTTTGTCACTTTACCATTTCTTTCTTTCCTTCCCTACCTCCCTATCTATCATCCATCATCTATTGCTCTGTTTTCTGAACATACGAGAGCAAGTTGCACACATTCTTGAAAAAATAATATAATTCATATATGCATTTCCTATGAACAAGAATATTCATTTATGTAATCACATTAAGTGTAGTTAAGTTCAAGAAATTTAACATTGATATAAAGCTTACATTCTATATTTCATTTTTTTCCTTATGTCCCAGTTGTGTCCTTTTGAACCTTTTCTCCTCTATTCTTAGATCTCATCCAGGATCATCTGTGGCATTTAATTGTCATTATCTATTTAGACTGTCTTTTTTTTTTTTTTTTCCAATTGTGGAAACATATCTACAGAATAAACCTTCCCATTCCAACCCCTCCCAAGCATTCCATTTAGTGAGATTAATCACATTCACAATGTTGCAATGCCATCACCTTCCCACCATCCATTACTAGAAATTTCCCTTCACCCCAAACAGAAACCCTACACTCATTTCTTATTAACTCCCCATTGCCCCTTCCCCCACTTCTCGTAACCCATACTCTACTTTTCATCTCCATGATCATATTGTCTGACACTTTCTTTGTGTTTACCATGGGACTTAAATTTCACATCCTAAATCTATAACAATCTTGTTTTCTTTGATACCAACTTAACTTCAATAGGACACATAAACTATGTTCCTGTACTCCTCCATTCCCTCACTTTATGTAGTTTTTGTCAAAAATTACATATTTTACATTGAGTCCAGAACCACTGTTTTATCATTACACTGTGTATTTTAGATCCTGTAGGAAGGGAATAGTGGAGTTACAAATCAAAAATACAGTAGTATTGGTATTTATATTTACCATGTGATCTTTACTGGAAATTTTTATTTCTTCATGTGATTTCAGTCAATTGTTTACTGTACCTTCCTTTCAGCCTGCACAATTCCCTTTAGCATTTCTTATAGGACTGATCTACTGGTGATGAAGTCCCTCAGCTTCTGATTATCCAGGAATGTTTTCATCTCCCCCTCATTTTTAACCTCCAGGTGTTTGTGAATTTTCTAAGTCTCTGATGGTTATTGGCTTCTATTTGTATTCCACTGTGGTCAGAGAATGTGCTTTGAATAATTTCAATTTTTTTTTAATTTATTGAGGCTTATTTTATGTCCCAGCCTATGGTCTATTCTGGAGAAAGTTGCATGATCACTAGAGAAGAATGTGTATCCTGATGATTTGGGATGTAATGTTCTATATATGTCTGTTAAAATTTTCTATATCTCTCTCTCCTTTCTTTGTTTCTTTGTTGGTAGGGCTCCCTTTTGTATCTGAAGTAGGGCAGGTCTTTTATTAGCAAAATCTCTCAGCATTTGTTTGTGAAAAATTTAAGCTCTCCCTCAAATTTGAAGGAGAGTTTTGCTGGATAAAGTGTTCTTGGTTGGAAATTTTTCTCTCTCAGAATTTTAAATATGTCATGCCACTGCCTTCTTGCCTCCATGGTGGCCACTGAATAGTCACTACTTAGTCTCATGTTGTTTCCTTTGTATGTGGTGAATTGCTTTTCTCTTGCTGCTTTCAGAACTTGCTCCTTCTCTTCAGTATTTGAGAGTCTGATCAGAATATGTCTTGGAGTGGGTTTATTTGGATTTATTCTATTTGGAGTTCGCTGGGCATTTATGCTTTGTGTATTTATATTGTGTAGAAGGTTTGGAAAGTTTTCCCCAGTAATTTCTTTGAATACTCTTTCTAGACCTTTACCCTTCTCTTCCCCTTCTGGGACACCATTGAGTCTTACATTTGGACGTTTTATTTTATCTATCATATCCCTGAGATCCATTTTGATTTTTTCAATTTTTTCCCCCATTCTTTCTTTTGTTCTTTCATTTTCCATTCTGTGGTTCTCAAGGTCGCTGAGTTGTTGTTCAGCTTCCTCTAGTCTTGTACTATGAGTATCCAGAATCTTTTTAATTTGGTCAACAGTTTCTTTTATTTCCATAAGATCATCTATTTTTTTTATTTACTCTTGCAATTTCTTCTTTATTCTATTCTAGGGTCTTCTTCATGTCCTTTATATCCTGTGCCATGCTCTCGTTGTTTGTCTTTAGTTCTTTGATTAATTGCTCCAAGTACTGTGTCTCCTCTGATCTTTTGATTTGGGTGTTTGGGTTTGGGTTATCCATATGGTCTGGTTTTTTCATATGCTTTAAAATTTTCTGTTGTTTTTGGGATCTTGGCATTTGCTTTACTTGATAGTGTTCTTTAGGATATGAAGAATTATTCAAACCTCAATTTCTAATTTGTCAGATCTACAGCCTAGTGGCATACACTTTCTCTAACTAACCAGCAGATGGCATCTGTGAGTCACCTATTCCCCTAAAGTCAGTTCTCCCCAACTTTGTCTTTGTGGTGTGTGGGGACCTGATTCTTGTGGGGTTCAATTGGTGCACTAAGTTTGGGTGTGTTGCTGGTGCTGTCTGCCCTGAATGTGGGGTGTGTGTCTGAGTGGTTAGGGAGGCAGGGCAGCTTTAAT
The DNA here is from genome assembly GCF_015220235.1 of Choloepus didactylus. Taxonomy (NCBI): domain Eukaryota; kingdom Metazoa; phylum Chordata; class Mammalia; order Pilosa; family Megalonychidae; genus Choloepus; species Choloepus didactylus. The sequence continues at coordinate 50,329,583 of NC_051325.1, forward strand.
AATCAAACCTCCCAGGTGTTCCTGGAGATTTAAGGCTGTTGCAAGAGTCTAAATCTTCATTTCAGTCTCACCACAGATTGTCTCTGCTGCTGACCCACAAGTCCTTGGTATTGGCATAGGGTCCCTGGGATTTCCAAGTGGGTCCCCCTTCTCAGCCATGCTCTTCCAGGGCCTCTGCTGGGGGAAGGCTGTGCTAAATCACAAGTGCATGCCGACCCTCAAGGGAAGCCCTGGGCCGCCAGGCTGTGCAGGGGCATTCTCAGACTGCTTTAAAGATGGCTGAATGGGGCGTGTCAATTTCCCCCATTTCACAGAGCTCCATCTTTCAGCTCCAGGACAACCAGCTGTGGGCACGTGAAAGGCCACTGTCCATGCCCGATATTGTGGCGTGTGCACGGTGTTGTGGGAAACACTTCCCGTCACACTGGGTCCCTTGGTGCGGCTCTGGTCTGTGGCTCCAGTGCTGGGCAGGAGCGTTCTCAGCCCACTGGGAAGATGGCTGCAAGGGGCGTGGTTTTTTTCTCCTTTTGCCTCACCTCTGCCCTCCTCGCTCCAAGACAATTAGCAGTGGGTCCACGAAAGGCTATCTTCCACGCCAGATAATGAGGCGTTCGCACAGCCCATTCCCGCCACGCTTCACTGTGTGGTTCTCGCTGCCATATCTGCAGCCGCTTTTGGTTTTTTTAAAAAAAGAACTAGTCCACCTCCAAACGCTAACCCACGGTTTCCCCACACCGCAGCGTGGCTGCCAGACATTCAGCCGACTTACTCACTCTTTTCAGAACGCAGACTCCCAGTTTCACCAAGTGCACGGTCCCTGTGGATTTAGCAAACCTTGTCCAGCTGGTGCATCGCTGGAACTGGTGTTCTGGGTCACTTTCTGGCTTTTATCTAGTATTTTTCACAAAGGTGTTTTTTTGCCCTGTCTCTCCAAGCCGCCACCCTAGGTTCTCTCTCATATAATTTACTTTTTAAATGGTTTTGAATTCCCCTTCTCTCTCCCACTGGAAAGTTCTTTCCCAAGGGCAGCAGTCTTCATCCATCCTGTCTCTGCTGTGTGCCCGGCTCAGAGCCTGGTCCAGAGTCAGTGCTCCTAAAAGGGTGACTAACCCTGAAAATAGCTGTTACTCCCCTAGCTTTACAGACCAAGAAGCAGAGGCTTATGGAGGTTAAGGAACCTTCCCAAGATTACACAGGCAGGCAGTGAGGGCACTGGAAGGCGAACTCAATCTTTCAGGCTTTTAACCAGAGTTCTAACAACCATCCACCACACTGTCTCCAGGGACGGTCTTCCCACAAAGACGGCAGCATCCGTGGAAGGACCCAGCTCCACTTCCCCGGTGCCTGCAGCATTCCACTTTGCGGAGAGGATGGTGGCCTGTTGTAGCTGAACCTGACTGCAGACACGAGGCCATGTCGGGCCACCAAGGACACTTGTCCTCCACAAGACGTTCTCAGCAGCCCTGTTGGTCTCAAACTCCCCAGGATCACTATGAACCCCAGTGGCTCCAGAGGGAGTGGCTCCCCGGCCCTGGTGGGGCATCTGGCACAGTTCATGGCAAGGAACCAAGAAGCTGCAGGTTGAGAAGGGACCCAGCGAAAGCGGCAGAAGCATCGGGGCTCTTTGTTGTCGGTCTTCCCAGGCTCCCTCCTGCACCCTCTGGACCGGGCCCCTGCCTCTGAGCATCCACCTCCCGGTCCAGTGTTTTTCCAAGCAATGTTCTCTGACCTGAAGCTTCAGCATCAACTGGGACCTTTAGAATGACAAATTTGGGGGCCCTATCCAGACCCAGGGAACCGTTAAGACAGGGGAGTCGCCCAGCAGTCTGTGCTTCAGCAAGCCCTGCCGGGGATCCTGTCCGCAGAGATGTCCCTGGCAAGGCCTCCTCTGAGTGCCGGGTCCAGGGGGGCTGACTCCTGGCCTTACTGAGGACTGGAGACTGTTGAGCTCCTTTGCCAATGGGACTGACCATTTCTCCAGATGCAAGGCCATGGATTACAGATAAGGAAGGCGACACCCAAAGTTGGCTCTGAACCTGTGCTGGGGTCTTCTGGGGTCCAGCATGCAGTGGGAGAGGCCTCTGCCTGGGTGTGCATAGGGTGAGCAGCTTAGAGCGTCTGTGCTCAAGTCATTCTCAGAAAGCTTGGAGTTCAAGACTAATTTGGCTCTTTGATTTCTAGGAAATCACAACCACCTTCTGCATCTCTGCTTCCTCCCCCACAGAGAGCTCTTCTAATCATCAGCACATTTTTACTGAGCACACACCACATGCCAGGTACGTGTTAAGTCCTGGGGATATGGTACCAAAGTCCCTGTTCTAATGGGGGGGAGGGGGAAGGGCACATTGAATAAATACCTGAGATTATGTTGGAGAAGGGGAAGAAAATAAAACCTGTATGGCCACCCAGAGTACTCCATGCAGGGTGTGGCAGGGCAACTTTAGGTAGTCAGGGAAGGCTTCCCAGAGGTGGTGACATTTGAGCTGAGATTCAAAGCATGAGGAGGAGCCGCTGTGGGAAGAACTGGTTTAACTACTTTATTTAAATCTCAACCACCTCCTTCCATGCATACTGCACTTCTCGCCTTTGAACATATTATGTACTTTGCTGATTTACTGATTGTCTGTCTCCTTTCATTGGAATGTCAGCTCCATGAGGGCAGGGATCTGCAGCTGTTTTGTTCACAAGTATTCAAATTCTCAGTGCTCAGAGCAGGGCCTGGTGCCTAGCAGGTGCTTAATATACATTTATTGAGTGAATGAATGAATGAATGAATGAATGAATGCTGTACTAAAGTTTTGGTCAACATAGACTTCCCAGCAGCCACTACTGATCAATCAGAACAGGCAAGGGAGGCAAACCTACCCACCACAGGGGCTCAGCAAGAGGAGGTGAAAGGATTGCCAAGAAGCAGCGAGGACCCAGGGGGACTGAGGCCCAGTCATGGGCTTTGAGGGACATTAAAGCCCAGCTGCTTCCACCCCTCTCTAAGCTCTCTGACTCTCTGATTTAGGGAAAATCAACCAGCCCTCTCTGAGCCTCAGTCTCTATGTTTGCAAAATGGGGGTGAAGAAAGCATCCCTCCCGGGGTGATGAGAGGATTACTGAGATGACATCCTTAGAGAGCCCCAGAGGTCACTGGAGGAAGGGGCTCAGGGCCAGTGGGCTCCATCACAGGAATCACTCACCACGAGTCCAGTCTCGGCAGGAAGGTAAGTGAGACCAAAACAGAGCTGCTGGGAAGTGGGGGAGCCAGGTAGAAGGATTCAGGTCACCCCAGGGCCTTTGCACTTGCTGGGCCCATTCCTGGTTGCACTATTCCCTCAGCTCTTTCTGGTCATTCAGGACTCAACTCAAATGTCATCTCCTCAAAGAGGTCTTCTCAGTCACCCTGACTAAAGTAGCCCCTCCACCTCGCATCATACTTGTTTCCATCATCCTGTTTCCTTCTTTCATCACTGCCATCGCCATCCAAAAGTTGTCATTGATTTGCTGTCTTATCATCTGCTTCTCCCCCAACCCCACCAGTCGTACCCCTCACCAGACCACAAAATCCATAAGCATCAGTATCTCCTTGTTTGGCTCATCACCTGAATCTCCAGTGCCTAAAATGGTGTGTGGTCCAAGAAATAGGAGTGACTTATGTGGAATATGACTCCCGGGGAGGAATGTAGACCTGGCATAGTGGGACGGAGAACATCTTCTTGACCAAAAGGGGGATGTGAAAGGAAATGAAATCAGCTTCAGTGGCAGAGAGATTCCAAAAGGAGCCGAGAGGTCACTCTGGTGGGCACTCTTACGCACACTTTAGACAACCCTTTTTAGGTTCTAAAGAATTGGGGTAGCTGGTGGTGGATACCTGAAACTATCAAACTACAACCCAGAACCCATGAATCTCGAAGACAGTTGTATAAAAATGTAGCTTATGAGGGGTGACAATGGGATTGGGAAAGCCATAAGGACCACACTCCACTTTGTCTAGTTTATGGATGGATGAGTAGAAAAATAGGGGAAGGAAACAAACAGACAAAGGTACCCAGTGTTCTTTTTTACTTCAATTGCTCTTTTTCACTCTAATTATTATTCTTGTTATTTTTGTGTGTGTGCTAATGAAGGTGTCAGGGATTGATTTGGGTGATGAATGTACCACTATGTAATGGTACTGTAAACAATCGAAAGTACGATTTGTTTTGTATGACTGCGTGGTATGTGAATATATCTCAATAAAATGAAGATAAAAAAAAAAGAAATAGGAGTGACTTGAGTAGGTGAGTGAGGGAGTGAATGGGTGAGTGGGTGGGTGAGTGGATGGGTGAGTGGGTAAGTGGGTGGGTGGGTGAGTGGGTAAGTAAGTGGGTGGGTGGGTGAGTGAGTGGGTGAGCGGCTAGACTAGAACGGTGGGAAGAGGCCATGGAGTGAGGGATGGGGGATGAAGAGAGGCCAAGAGGTCGCTGTCCCGAGAGAGGGCTTCAGTGTTGCTTGCAGACCGTAGCAAGTGGGGGTATAGGAACAGATCCCCAGGAAATACCAAGCCTCCATGCAATCATGCAGGTTTTTAAACATAGCCTTAACATGATTTTTGCATATTGGGAATAATAAAAACGTAGGCGATGTCTGCTCAGAACATACCCCCTGATTCAGTTTCCACTCTGCCAGAGAGTATGTTGTTAAACTGTCTGGGCCCACAGGCTAAGAACGATAGATTCATGGTATGTGAGAACTGGAAGCCCAGAGAGGGGACCTAGTCCAGGGCTTTCCCACTCTTTTCACGGCAGCCCATAAGAAGAAATACATTTCACATGTGATCCAGGACACACACACACACACACACACACACACACACACACACACACACACACGAAGCTTAGAGGAAACGACACACAGCCTTCTTCGTGAAATGCACTCTGCTATTTCCTACCTGCTCTCATTTTCTTTTATGTGATTATAACCTATTAACTTGATTTGATGACCCATTAATGGTCCACAGCTCATAGTTTGAAAATCAGCAGTTTTAAAGCTCTCAATTTACAGATGGGGAAACTAAGGAAGGCCTAAGGTGGGCGAATGAGCAAGTTAGTGGCAAAGCCAGGGCAAAGGAACTCCCGCTTCCCTTCCAGGGCAGACATCTCGGAGTCTGGGAGTCCAGAGGACAATAGTCTTTGATGATAGAACTCCAGCATGCAGGACGGGATTTTGCTGTAGATTCCTGCCTGCTCCATGAAGTGCTCACCCTGCTGCCCTGTTCCCCCAAGTCACCTGCTGTTCCATCTTCCTGCCCTATTGTCTTCAGAGTGCTCATGGCTCTCTGACAAGATCATATTGTTTGTTGGTGCCTTGTTGTCTGTCTCATCCTAGCAATAACAAAAACAGAACCTGCATGAGAGCAAGGAGTCTTGTAATGGGCTCAGCTGTGTCCCCAATGCCCAGAAAGGAGTCTGGCACATAGTAGGTGCTCAATAAATATTTGTTGCATAAATACAAGAATAAATGGAGCAGCCAGCATCTGGGATTTAAGGAAAGCAAGTCCAGCCGCACAAATAGACATTCATGAACAGGCACCAGAAAAGAGTCAGATAAGCAGGTCTGGAAGCTGGGTGGGCAAAGGGAACAGTATTTCAGCAGCAGGATTTGTCTAACATCCACGGGGGTCTGGACCAGGACCATTTAGGGGTGCTGTCCCCTAAAGGAGCACTGCCCAACAGAACCCTCTGCGATGACGGGAATGTTCAGTTCTGAGCTGTCCTGTACAGCGGCGCTAGCCACATGCAGCTACTGAACATTTGAAATGCGGCTAGTGCAGCTGAGGAAATGAATTATCAACTTTCTTTAATTTTAGTTAGTTGAAATTGAAAAAGCCACAGTCTGGCTCTTTACTGTATTAGCCAGCCTTAGATTCTTTAAACCCTGTCCAACAAGGGCAGGGAGCAGCTCTCAAGTATTTTCATTATCCATGTGTCTTGAATAGCACGAATGTCACTGAAGATAGCTCATTTCTAAAATCCATTTTGAATGGACCATTTATGTCGAACGTTCATCAAAACAATTAGCAGAACTTTGGGAGTGACTAACATAAAGCCAAGGAAGCCATTGCCGCAGCCATCTCGGGAGTGTGCCTCTCTGATTATGTGATAGAGGATCTCCCTGGAGTATAAATTCCTGATTAGAACAATGGCCACTTGCCATGGTGGAGACTGAAATTAGCTATCACATACATTTGTGTCTCATTCTCTCTGCAGAAGTAGCAGGAACATTAGGTAAATGATTATGTGATTATGGTTGTGATGGGTCAATGAGACAGTGGATAATGGGACAGGGTTTTGATCAAGTTCAGAGGTGAAGACTGAGAAGGAGAAGGCCGAAGGAAGACAGTGGGGGAAAGAATCCCTGGCAAGTGCAAAGGTCCAGAGGCAGGTTAGAACTTGACTTGTTTGAGGAACAGAACAAAGACCAATGTGCCTGGAGGAAAACTAGGGAGGGGCAAGAACTTTCTGGCTGTGCCGACCTGGCAAGGATTTTGGATTTTGTTCTACCGCCAGATTTTCCCAGCCCTTGCTTTAGACACTGGCAAGTACTGGGTTAAGCCAAGTTCAGGAGCCAGAGACTTCCAGTGGAAATAAAATCCTTTGTATATGCTTTCTGCTAGGGGATCCAATTTAGTATTGATATTCTCGTAAAAAAAAATAATAATTTCCATTAGGTTGAGGCCAGAATGCCCTGTGAAGCATACTGTGGTTTGCCAATTGATTCACAGAATGAAATCTTATCTAAAATCTTTTTATTTTATGCTATTAAGGACTCAGAAGGGAGCAGCCAAGTAAAAAATTTCCCCGACTGGTTAATGCACAGGGTCAGCTGGAAGTGGCCCCAGGGCTGTCTTAAAAAGATTGTCATTTGCGATTTCCCACTATTTTGTTTCACGTTACCAGTAATTGAAAATTTTCTTCTTCCCTTCTTCCCTTCGGGTGAAATTAATGGATTGACACCTCCTTGTTTGCACCTTGGATCTTTATCGGGGACTCCTTCCCAGGGCTGGCATGACCCCCAAGTGCCCTTTGGGGCGGCAGGCTGCCAGGGGTGGGGGTGGGGAGGTGGGGGAGGGGAGGAAGGGGTGCAGCCTCAGTCTCGAGGCCCAGACCACACTGAACTCTTGGGGGGTGACATTTCTCACCTGACGCAGGGTCACCCAGGGAAGGGTGAAGTAAAAGGATGCTTTAGGTCCTCCCAGCGGGTCTCCAGATGTGAAGCCGAGGTAGAAGGGGAGAACTAGCAGCTCTAACTGGACAAGAAAGAGACTTCTATGGGGAGATTTCTTTCCTCTCTCCCTCCCTCCTTTTCATTTCCTGCAAAGAAAATAAAGGGCCTTTAATTCCATTATATAAGTTATATGTTCTCATTAGAGAAAATATGGAAAGTACAGAAAACCCCTGTCCCCTTGCTCTCTCTGCTCTAGCATGCTGGCCTGCACTTGCTGTTGCCTCTGCCTAGAACCTTCTTACCCCAAATATTTTCGCTCCCTATTGTCCTTCCAGTCTTGTCACCTTCTCAAAGACGTCTTCCCAGACCTCCTCACCTAAACTTGAAGCTCCCACCTCTTTACTTTGTTCTCTCGAGACACAGCAATCCCTAATCTGCTGTACGTTTTACTATTTTATGTGTTTATTGTCTGTTTCCACTCACCAGGAAGCCATATATACTTTTTATTCACCATTTTATCTTCATTGCATAAAACAGGATCTGGCACATAGTAGATGCTCACTAAATATTTCTAAATGAATGAAAGAAAGGGGCAGGGAAAAGTCACCTGCAGTTCTCTATCAAATTCAACCACTGGTAGTATTTTGGTGCATTTTTGCTTCATCTCTTTTTTCTCTATATAAGTTTTCTTTTAATGCAATTCTATTGCAATATATTCATATAACATATAATCCTCCAAAGTGTACAATCAGCTGTTCATAGTATCATCACCACAATCTTTGAACATTTTCATTACTCCAAAAAATTAAACAAAAATTAAAATAAAAAAGCACATCCAAAACATTCCATTCCACTCCTCCCCCCATTGTTCATTTACTTATTTACTTTTTTTTAACACTCATTCATTGTTCTTTTAACTTTATCAAAAAATTTAAAAACAATAAAAAAAATTTCAAACAAAACTGAAACAAAGGAATAAGAAATACAAATACCCTGAAATAACTACATTGCTTCCAACATGTTCCTACCCTACCCCACCAAAATAAACAAACTGTAACCAAACAAAGGAATAAGAAAAACAATTAATCTAAAATAACTACATTGCTGCCAATTTGTTCCTACCATACCCCCCCAAAATTAACAAACCCATAACCTTAAGTTTACCCTCCATAACTTATCTGTTCTTACTAGATTATCAGTCCCCCTTCACTATTTGCTGTCTATAACTAGGTCCCCTACATTTCTATATGAGTTTTTATTTTGATTTCTACAGTGGAGTTGCTCCATTCCCAGGGGTTAGGTTATAAAGATGATAAATGCCCGTGGTGATAACTGCAAAATCACTCATGAAAGCCCTTTAAACTGCTCCTAAGTGGTTCTGTCAGTACACAGAGAAGCTGATTTGCGTTTAGGAGGCATGTTGCATGGAAATTATGTATCTTGAGTCCCCCAAGTTGTTCTGTATGAGATGCTCACATAGGAACTGGGACCCAGTGAGGGCTCCCAGATTCACACCTCCCATTCCACGCCCAACCAGTGGCAGATCTCCATTGGATTAGAGGGACTGTTTTAGTTTCCTAACTGCTAAAACAAATGCCATACAATGGGTTGGCTTAACAACAGGAACTTACTGGCTCATGAGTTCAGAGGCTAGAAGGCTGACTTCCTCCTGGGGTGGGTCGGTATCTTCTGACTGGCCAGCAGTCTCTGGGGTTCTTTGGCTTTTCTGTCACAATACAATGCACACGGCAGTGGCATCTCCTTTCTCTTCCAGGTTCTGGTGACTTCCAGCTTCAGGCTGCTTCCTGTGGCTTCCTGTCTTTCTGTGTTCAATTTCTTTTGCTTATAAGGACTTCAGCCAGATCGGACTAAGGCCCACCCTCATTCATTTCGGGCACATCTTCACCAATGGTATCATCAAAGTTCCCATTTGAAAAAGGGTTCACACCCACAGGACCAGGGCTTGGGACCTGAACGTGCCTTTTGTGGGGGACATGACTCAGTCCCCAACAGGCTGCATGCATCGTTGGAGTGATTTTTGTTCTTTCCTTTCTCCTTACATTTTTAAAAAATCAAGCTAATACAGGTGAATTTACATGAATGCAATGGGCACAGGTTTACTCCCCTGTATCTGTCTCCAATCATACCAGATAAAATCATTTGAATCCTGCTTTTTTCATTAACATTATATAGTATTTAGTTTCTACATTATTACAAATGCAAACGCTTCAGAGATCTCATCTCTAAGGGCTGCATAACCTGGTATTGAGACATGCTCTCATCTACTCATCCTGTCCTCTCTCTTTGTACACTAAGGCTGTTTCCAATTTTTCACAATGATAAATAACACAGAAATGATCAACTTTGTGCACAACACTCTTACTGGATTTCAGATGCCTTCCTTCAGTCAAAGTCAGGGAGATTTCTGCAAGTGGGATCCATGGAATCAGGGTCAAATTAGTAAAGTCAGTAATACAAGGAAGATAATTTCACCCTGGGCGTGGGGGTGGGGCTGCAGCTGGGAACCATTCCCAATGGATTGGGAGGAGAAGAACCTGACACTAACAGGAGCCAGGTGGGGATATGGGTTAAAGAGAGATGGTCTTAACCAAGATATAAATTGGAGCAGAAAAGGAGAATGAGTAATAATATTTAAAATAACACCATCTACATGTACTGAGTACCTGTAATGTGTCAGGTTAACGCCGTTTAAACCTCACCTCTAAGTCTTTCGCTGCTCTGTAAGGGAGGGATCATTGTCCTTTCTTATTATCATTACAAATGAGGAAACTGAGGCTCGGAGAGGTGGATTCACCTCAAATCGGCAGCTGGTGAGCCACAAAGCCAGGATGTCAGACAACAAGGTTCATTTCTCTCTATCGCCTTACAAAATCAGGATCCAGGTTGAAAGGAACCAAGGTTGCAGCCAGGAAGACACAGCATGTGCCAAGACTGAAGGACAAGAACGGGCTGGCAAGAAAAGAGTAAAGAACACAGGCAGAGAGACAGTATGATGCAGAGTCTCCTTCCACTCGGATGAGACGTAGACTTGGGGGCTGTGGTCACCTGCCAGGGATGGCCGTGGCATGGGGTCATGTGTCGTTTGCCTTCCGTTTGCCCTTCCGGCTCCACCGCTCCCCTTTCTCCACCTTGCTCTTTGTCAGGAGGCTCAGCTGCATGGCCACCACCAGCAGGCTCCAGGGGCTGGGTGGCTCCTGGTCGGGTGCGGCCAAGGGGGGGAGCTTAGCAGGATGGGCGGGAGGCATGAGAGGGAGGGGGGAGATGTATCCCTGGCCCCACCCTGCAGAGCCACCTGTGTTGGCTGCTTCCTCCACCCAAGGGCACCTCGGACTCCAGGTTCCCGTTCCTTCTCCCTTCCTCACACCTCCAGGCCTTGGGCTGAGAGCAGATCCGCTCTGGGTGGTGAAGATTCCTCCTGGTTTCCCTCCACTGTGCCTATCTGTTGTAACTAGGAAACTCCCCTCAAATGCCCATTTATTTGTGCCACCCACTCCTCCCTCAGCCTGGCTGATCCAGAGCCCCAGTCATTTGCATTTACTCTTTCCTTCACTTTCCAAGCCAGAGATTGCAAACTGGTGGGTCTGGTGGGTTGAATGCAGTTGAAGTCACACATGCTTAGCTGACCCATGCAGAGCTTGAAAACACTTTCGAATTAGTTTGCAGCCTTTAACCACTGAGACATTACATCAAAATCCAGATTTTTTTTTTTTTTTTTTTTTTTTTAACTTCTCTGGGACAAAAAAAGGGAAGACCTGGCCACAGGGGACTTGCCTTCTTTCATGGCAACTCTGAGACGGATCGGAGGAGCTGCGGCTACCCCCTCCTACCTGGCTCGCCTTATTCACCTCACCTGCCCGGCCCCTTTAGGCATTTGCTTTTATGACTTCCCGAATCTTCCAGACTTGGCCTTCTCCTGATTTAACCCTGGGGCTGCTTGAGAGAGAAACCTGAACTAAGACTCTCAACTCGGGCTTTGGCATATAGCTCGGAGGCCAGTCAATATTGGAGGAAATGGAAAGCAATGATGGCCGGTGAACGTGGCAGCCGGGGTGGGCGGAGGGGCAGCAAGGTCAGCTGTCTTATAGATCTGACTGAGTGGGAGAGACTGGGCTTTGATCGCGGTGAAGTTAGTTAGATTTGGGAATAGCGGCCTCGGTAATTAGTCGACAATGAGAGCTGAGAGGGAACATGAGAGCCATGGAACGGCCTCACTCTTTTGAATATTGGGTTCAGATGGAACCAAAGGATTAGAAGGTTCTGGATAAAACCAGCCACCTTTGCCCTCCTCTCCGGGGTTTCTGATGGAGCTCTGGGAGCGGATAAGGAGAAGTTAAAGGGCCTTGACTTTCTAAATGAGATGATGCTGCAAATGTCCTCCTATTTGCATATCAAGTTTATCAGTTCACACCTAACCAAGTGCATGGTTTGGCCTGGGGAAAGCTATTTGGGAGGTTCCCAACACTCACAAACACACGGGAGAGCTTGGCGTGAGCATGGAGCGGAGGGGTGATTAGGGCCACGTCTCCGTTCAGGTGAGGAACTGCACTGTGAAACAGGTCAGAGGGGGTCCTGATTTGGCACCACCATATTCTCATGTGGAAAGTTCAGGGCAAGCTCAGTTTTGCAAGCAGCTGGGGGACACCTTTCAGCCTTGGGGTCTGCTATACTGTAGGGGGAACAACAGCTTCACCCTAGGCTTCAGTGATCTGACAGGTCTGGATTTCAAGCCCAGCCTCTCCCTTTAAAATCCGGGTACCTGCAGCACTCTAGTTAACCTTGGCCAGCTGGTTTTACTCATCTGTAAAGTGGGTGATCATCAGATCCAAGTGCCTGCTGCTCAAGGTGTGCCACTCCGAGAGGACCAGCAAGAAGCATCTCCTGGGAGCCCATGAGCAACGCAGAATCTCAGGCCTCTCTCCAGACCCACTGATTCAGAATGCAACATCTCCAGGCAGTTCATGTGCATTAAGTTTCGGGAAGCCTTGATCAAACTCCCAGCGCTTCTGCAAGACGTACAAGCGATACATTGCTTCAACACTTATTTGTTAAGCACCTACCATGTGCCAGGCTCAGCTGTAAACGCTGGGAGTACAGCAGTGAACAGGATAGACAGATCCTGGCTGGGGTGGAATTTACTTTCTAGTGGGGAGAGACAAACAGACCAGATAAACACCTCCTACACGGAATTTGTTAGGTGGTGATAAGTGCAAAGGAAAACCATAAAGCAGCAGTCCTGGATGTGGACCGGCAGGGAGAAGGGTTGTGACAATAAGCAGAATTTGCGCAATGGTGAGGACAGGAGCCACGTGGCCCTCTGGGGGCAGTTGGCACCCCGGGGTCTGAGCAGCTCCTGTGAAGGCCCCGCGGCAAGAGCAGCAAGGAGGTCTGTGTGGCTGGAGTGGAGTGAATGAGGGGGAAAGTGCTAGGAAATGGGGTCAGAGAAAAGTAAGGGTGGGGGGTCAATGATGTCTGACCTTAGATGCTGCTGGTTTCTCCAGGGACCCACCACAGAGATGGGGAAGGAAGTGGCTGGTTTATGGGAAGTATCCAACTAAGGGTGACCATCAGTTTTACCGTAACTGTGGCTGTGACTCAGAGGTGGTGAAAACGGGTTGGGCTCACTCTTGAGGTTTCAGCTTGGATGTCCCTTCCTTGGAATTCCCACCCTGCCTGCCCAGGCTGGATCAGGGGCCCTCTGAGCAGCCCACAGCTTTCTGAAAGCTCTTGGGTGGGGCTGGAGCTGGGAGCTGGTGGGTGCTATTCACAATCATATCTCAGAGCCTCCCGTGGTACTTGGCACCCAATAGGTACTCAATAAATATGCGTCAATTAAAGGAATGAATGAATACAAAGACTTGGGGTGTGGCAGGGCTGGGGTACTCAGCAAGGGTGAGAATGTGGCTGGGGAGGCATGGCAGGGGCATTGTTAGAAGCAAACACCAGGGCTTTGTCCATTCAAGGTGCCCTCTGGAGCCTGACGCCCAGGAATGGGGCGAGGGCCCTGGCTTCCCTGGTCACACAGCTGGATAAGGTGACCCAGAGGCCACGGTTGCTCAGTGCCAGGAAACCCTGTCCTTTGTCTGGAACCTGGTGAGACGCCTGTACTCTCCTGGCTAGTCTCCGAGTCGCCACTTCCTTCAATTCTGGCTCCTCCAAAGCCACAGGAGGAATGCTCAGCTCTGATGTCAGGAGGGGACCCCTATGGAGAGCCACCCAGCAGCCCCTGGAAAAAGTAAGATGCGTGCCCACCTTGACAGGGTGACCCACTCCTGGTGCAGAGCAATTTTGCCTCCCAGGGGACACGTGCAATGTCTGGAGATGTTTTGGGTTGTCATAACTTGGGGGGGAGTTGCCCATGGTATGTAGTGGGTAGAGGCCAGGGATGCTGCTCAACATCCTACAATGTGCAGAACAGCCCCCGGACAAAGAGTTATGCAGCCCCAAATGTCAACAGTCCTTGTCATCCCCTTAAAGAGCTTGTTTAGACATTTTTTCCCCCTAGTTGTCCCCAGTTAGGGATTGAATCGTGTCCCCCAAAAAACATATATTGAAGTCTTACTCCCGCTACCTGCAAATGTGACCTCATTTGGAAATATGGTCTTTGCCGCCATAATCGAGTTCAGATGAGTGCACCCTGAATCAGGGAGGGTCCAAATCCAGTAGACTCATGTTCTTGTAAGAAGAGGACAGACACAAGTCCACACGGGAAGACGCTGGCAGAAACTGGAGGGCTGCAGCCACAAGCCAGGGGACTCCCAGGATGGCTCGCAAACACCAGGAGGTAGAGGAGGTGAAGCAGGGTTCTCCCCTACAGGTTTCAGAGGAGCAGGTCCCTGCTGACACCTTGATTTCTGACTTCGATCCTCTGAAACTGTGACGACATATTTCTGTTCTTTCAAGCCTCCTAGTTTGTGACGCATTGTTCCAGCAGCCATAGGAAACCAAGACCCAACCAATGAAAATTCAATACACAGAGATGCTGCATGTCTGTTTATGTGCTGCAGATATATACATAAAAAGAATAAGATTTTTCCAGTCCCCCAGGAACGAACCCCCTACCCCCCGCCTTGGGGACGAGATCACCCCTGTCGAGAATGCATGCTGAGAGAGACCCTCACACAGGAAACGTGTGTGGATGCTCAGGGCAGCTTGGTTTGAGGTGGTGGGAGCTGCTGGCGACCTGGGCGTTTGTCCCTGGTGATCGTGGGTTGGTGGTTCTCATCAGGAGCGGCCCCTGCTGGCCTCGGCAGGGAGGAGGTGCCGGCCGCTGATGCCCGCAGCCAGGCTCCCCAGGTTTTCAGAAAACCCATCAACAGCTGAAATCATATTCTTCACTACCTCTAACTGGGGATGCAAGGACAACGCCAGATCATCCATTTACTCCAAAAACCTGGCAAATAAGATCCACCATGCCCAGTCACTCCCCTCTCCCTTATATCAATTCTGTCTTAGCCTTGGTTCCTTGATACAGTCTAGGAGCAAGAGTCTTCCTCAGATGAGAACTAAACAGCATACGAAACTAACTGAACATCTCTGAATTATTCTTGGACAGTGAGTAGATTGTGCCCGACGCACACCCAGGGACACTGTGAGGTGGTAGCAGCAATGACCCAGATGTCCGCACGGTAATATGGGGAGACCTTACTGCAATCCCATTTGTGAAAGTTAAACATAGATGCTACACATTTTGCAAATACACACACAAACATGCCAATGCTGGGGAGGGGTGAGGGGAAGGGAGAGTAGAGGAACTAAAATGTCCAGGACGAGACTGGAGCCTTGACAGCCAAGGATGGGAAAGCAGCTTGGAGGGTGACTAGCTCAGCCCTCTGCTCCAAAACATAAAGAAAAGAGGGAAAGTAGTTGGTCACATAATGCCACACATATAATTTAAAAATACACATACCCCAAACAGCACTGGTGTGGTTTATGCAGAATCCTACAAAATAAAGACATATAGAAAACACATTTGAGCAGCAGACAGTGGGGGGTGGGGGTAGGGGTGGAGAGGCATGGAAGTGGGAGAGTAGAGAATAGAATGGAATAAACCAACAACGGACAACTTGGGGGTTGGAGCTTGTGTGCACCAATTATGATAACGTCATTAACTGAGGAGTTTGGTCACACCCCACCCTCAGCACCCAAGTTCCACAAAAGCCCTAAATAGCAGCAAAGCATCATGCCCGATTCATTTATATTTATTAAGACTCTTTTGCTTACAAACAACAGATACCCGCTGACCTGGCTTCAGCCCATACGAGGCGGCTTTCTTATAAAGAAGCAATGGGCTTCTCCAGAATCCTAAGTCTGAGACGCACGTAGGCTTTTTTCAGCTCAGACCCAGAGGGCACCGGGTCCCAGGGCTTCTCTCGGTTTCTCTCTGGGACGGGCTTCCTTCTCTTCCATCTCCAGACCCACTTTCTTTGCTTCTGCTCGGAGAATAATAGCTGCTCTTTCTGGTATAGACTCAACCCAGAGCATCAAGCCACCATTTGCAAGAATGAATTAGGGCTTCATCAGCTGACTCAGAGAGATTTCAGTGGGATGTTTTTAAATGAGAGAAAGAACAAGGTCCAGAAAAGTGTAAAATAGAATTCCATTTTTATAAAACAAATAACTGAAAAATCCCAACCATTTAATATATTTGTGAGTATGTACACACACATACATGCATATATGTACATACTCACAAATACATTTATATATTAATATATATATGCACATGGATATAAATTTAAGCCTAAATGAAAATATTTTGAAAGGATACATTCTAAGCTGTGAACATGGGTTATCTAGGGGTTGCAGGGGTGATATAGCTAAAAGAGGGAGGAAATAAAAATGAGGGAACTAAGCACTGCACTAAAAATGCATATCATGACATGTATTCCTTTATACAAAATTATGTGTAAAAAGGAAATTAAGCAAAGAAAAAAAATATAAAGAAAAAAGAAAAAGAGAGGTGCAGACAGACTGAGATTCAAATTTCTTAGTCACCTTCCAAATTGCCAGGGAAGGACCCTGACAGCCCAGCCTGGGTTGGAGGCTGCCTTTGGACCAGTCACCTGTGACCAAGAAGCAGGTCGTTGGATACAAATATGTCAGCTCCCACGTTGTCTGGGTACCTGGGGAAGGAAAGGAAAGGTCCAGAAATCCAGGGATGGGGGTATAGGTAGGCCCATAAAACAGCATTTGTTCAGTAATTATTTTTCTTTCTCTGAGTTCCTAGGGGCTTCAAGACAAAGGCTTCAAGAAGGAGAGGGAACATGGGCCAAGAAGGATGTGAGGGAGTGTAGCCAGGTGGATGGGGAGGGGCAGAGTGTGTCTGCAGAGCCTGGGGCCATGAGGGGTTTGTAAGTGACTCTAGGTGGCTGGAGAGGGGAGAAAACAGAGAGATGAGTTGCGAGTGGAGACGTGAGCAGGGCCCAGTCACTAAGGGCCTCTGGCGTCCTTGGTGAGGGAGGCAGTCAGAGAGGGGGACGGGTGGCTGGGGCTCACGTCGTGGTAAGGACCTGGCTTTTACTGGAATGAGATGGAAACCGTGGGAGGTAGGACATGATTGGACTAAGGTTTTCCGACCACTGTATGAAGAAGAGACTGGCAGGGGTCAGGGGGCCAGCAGGGAGTCCAGTAAGGAGGTGACTGTAATTGTCCAGGCAGAAGTTGATGGTGGCTGGTACCACGTGGTGGCAGTGCAGGAGCCACATGGGGAATGCTGTGGCTGTTTTTTGTTTTTCTTTAATTAGACCCTCCAGGATTTGCAGGTGGCTCATCTGTGGGGCATAAGAGGAAAATAGGCTCAAGGATGCCTCAAAGGCCTTGGCCTGAATCACGGGCAGGATGGAGGTGCCGTTGGCATCTGACCCCCAAACGGAGCCAGGCCACAAAGCCCATGGTGGTTTGCCATCCTCTTGGTTTGAAGAGTTTCCACGATGAAAATTTCAGCCCATCACTCTGGAAATACAGCGATGCCATCAGCCCCCCATCTTAATCAGATCTCTCCTAGCCTATTAAGCAATTTGGGGCCGTTTCTAGAAAAGATTTTGTTATTTCCCTAAATCTCTGGCTGCTTCATTTAGAACCGGTGGTTAGGCGGAATCCAATTAACACATTCCAAACCTGGTTTCCCCTGAAATCCAATCAATTGTAACTCGTTTTTAAATCACACTGCTTTCTCTAATTGTGAGCCACGGCCTCCGCAGAATAGCGATTTAAGTCAATTATTGCATCGTCTGTATGAAAATTGTGCTATTTATGTTGGCAGCTCCCCACATTACTGATGAGCTTTCTTAAGCTAATGGAATAATGAAAACACAAAACAGATTTACCGTTCTTAATGAGAGAAAGGGATAATGAAGGCAAATTAAAATGGAAGCTCAGATCTGCGTGGCGAACAGGTAATGCAGTTTCTTCTTTTAAATTAACATTTGGATTCTCAAATGCTGATGGAGGGAAGGGGGTAGAAACTCAAAATTCTGTTAGACACAAGTGCACTGCTTGGGCTTGGTTTTGG
This sequence comes from Choloepus didactylus, assembly GCF_015220235.1. NCBI lineage: Eukaryota > Metazoa > Chordata > Mammalia > Pilosa > Megalonychidae > Choloepus > Choloepus didactylus. Next base: position 50,347,308 of record NC_051325.1, read on the forward strand.
AGGATGGGGTTCTCCGTCGCAAGGCCTGCGGTTTAGTTCTGGGTGCTGACCCCACCGGCGCACCGGCCAGCACATCCTTCTCCCTCCCATTTATTAGAGTAACTTGCTTTTTCCTGCTGCCATTGCTCACGTTAGGTCATCTACTCTTCCCTAAATTCTACGAGCTCAATAGTGTTGTTATCACTACTTTACAGAAGAGGAAACGGGTCAAACGTCTGGTCCCAGGTTTAAAGCTGCTGCAGGTGAATCTGGACCAGGGTTTCTCGACCTCGGTGCCACTGACATTTGGGGCTGATACAGTCTTTGTTGTCAGATGGGAGGAGAGCTGCTCTGTGCACTGTGGGGTGTTTAGCAGCATCCCTGGCTTCGATCCACCAGATGCCCCTCCTAACAACCCTCTCCTGCCCAGTTGTGCCAATCAAAAGTGTCTCTGGACATTGTCAAATATCCCCTGGGGGGACAGCAAAAATCGCCCCTGGTTGAGAACCACTGCCCTAACTTGGCTCTCACCCATCACCCCAGGCTCCTCTCTTCCAAAGGAGGGACGAGCAGCACAGGGCTGGGACTCAGGGCCTGGGTCCCCATCCTGCCCCTGCCTCACTGGGCCACCCAGGGCAGGTCACGGCCCTTCACTGGGCCTGGATTTCCTGACCTGTCCAGTGAGTGTAATAATACGAGGACCAGGAATCTGGCTTGGCCCATTCTCGTCGAAGATTTGGTCAAGCAAGAAGCAGAGGACTGGGAGGGAGGTCGGCGAGGGGAGGATCAGGGGACCTCTGGGGCAGGTAAGCCAGCTGGAGCTGTCCATCCAGACCCCAGACTGGCAGGAAGTAAGGCCGGCTGAGGCCAGGGACGGGGAGCAGGTGCCTGAGAGGGAGGCCAGGACAGCAGGTCCTATTCCCCCACCCCCACCCCCGCAGGCACCCAGCCTTTCACATTCAGTTACCCCTGTGCTTTTTGGTGCCCTTTTCCAACTACTAGGGCAGATGCTTCTTAGCGCAGTCCCAGGACTAAATGAAGTCACAACCATGATCATGATAAAGACCAAACAATAGACACACGTGCGGATCATGTCTAAGCCCTCCGCGTGCACCATGCCCTGTGCAGGGCATGTCTAAGCCCTCCGTGTGCACCGTGCCCCGTGAGCCTCCCAGCTGCCCTCTATTCTATCCTTATTAGCCCATTGGACTGGTGAGGAAACTGAGGCTCAGAGAGGTCACAAGGCTTTGCCTTCACACGATGGAACTGGAATTCCACTGAGTCTGTCTATTCCAGGGCCTGTGCTCTTAGCCATAGGCCAAACCAATCTCCCAGTGTAGAAGGCAATCCAAAGATATCATTCCTTCCTTCCTTCCTTCATTCATTCAAGTATTAGACACATGTTTGTTATTGAACATTTATTCTATCCCAGGCCCTGTTAGGGTGCTTCAAATAAGCGATGAACAAAATCAAATCCTGTTCTTGTGGGGCTGGTGTTCTAGTAGGGGAGAAAGAGAAAACAGACAAAATGTAAGATCTAAAGTATACTAGAGGTGGTAAATGATTGGAGAAAAATAAAGCAGGAAAGGGATGGGAAGCCAAGGGGGTAGGGCTGTTGTAATTTTAAATGAGTGGTTGGGAAAGGCCTCATCAAAAGAGGAACCTGAAGGAGGTGAGGAAACGAGCCATAGGGCCACCTGGGGAAAGTATTCCAGGCAGAGGGAATAGCACGTTCAAAGGCCCTGAGGCGGGAACAGTGCCTGGCTCATTTGGGAACAGCCAGAGCAGGGTGAGCGTGGCAGGGCTGTGTGCACTCCACCAGGCGTATACCACCTCAGGACCTTCTCAGCTGCTGTCCCCTTTGCCTGGAACACCCTCTCTCAGATATCCACATGGCTCACTCCCTCACCTCCATCACTTCTGTGCTCTAACATCACCTTCTTAGTGAGGCCTCCCTTGATTCTCTATTTAAAATTACACCCCCAATACCCAGCACTCTATGTACCCTTTCCCTGCTATATTTTCCCCTTAATAGACATCACTTTCTGACAAACCATATTTTTACTTGTTTACTTGTTTCCCCCACTGGAATGCAAGTTCCCTGAGCCCAGAAGTTTGTGTCTCTTGGTTCACACCTGTGCTCCAAGTGCCTGACTTATAGTAGAGACACAACAAATAAAGTTTTATGTATTAATGCAAGTATGGGGGGGGGAGGAACCTAAGATGGCGACTAGGTGAGACAGAGAAAAAAACACCTCCATGGAAAACACTAGATAAAAAACCAGAAAGGACCCAGAACACGACTTCCAAAGTAGCACCAGCCAGACAAGTTCTGCTAAAGCCACAGGGAATGTGCATTTGGTGAAACCAGGAGTCTGCATTCTGAAACGAGTGCGTGTGTTGGCAGAGTCCCTCAGCCACGCTGCAGTGGGGGGAAACGGTGGGTTGGCGTTTTTTTTTTTTTTAAAAAGAAGCCCGGGAACAGCTGCAGATAAGACAGGAGCGGTCTGGACTAACGCCTCAGTGTCTGGGGTGGAGGATACCCCTTCCCACACCCACTCCTGATTGTCTCAGGTCCAGGGAAGCAAAGGGGAGATGCACGACTTGCAGCCGTCTCCCCAGCCGGCGGGGCCGCTCTTGCCCGGGGCTGAACACACAGCACAGAGCCGAGCCGAGAAACCCAACCTGACAGGGAGTCTTTCCCGCAGCACCGCTCACAAGACACAGTATCGGCGGTGGACAGTGGCCTTGAATACACCCACGGCTGATTCTCCCGGAGCTGGGAGAGCGGAGCTGTGCAGAAAGGGGGAAGTTAACGTGTCCCATTCAACCTTCTTTGAAGTGGCCTGGGAACGCCCCTACGCAGCCCGGCGGCCCAGGGCTTCCCTGGAGGCCGGTGCTCACTTGTGACGTGGCTCGGCCCTCCCCCCCTCAGCAGAGGTCCTGGAAGAGCACAGCAGGGAGGGGGGAACTGCTCGGAAATCCCAGGGAACCTACACCAATACCAAGGACTTTTGTGTCAGCGGCGGAGAACAGCCTTAAATCTCCGGGAACACCTGGGAGGTTTGATTATTAAACCTGCCCTTCCTCCCTAACTGCTCAGGCACACGCCTCTCATTGAGGGCAGACAGCACCGACAACACACCCAAATTAAGTGCACCAATTGGACCCTAAAAGAATCAGATCCCCACACACCACAAAGTTGGGGAGAACTGACTTGAGGGGAATAAGTGACTCACGGACGCCATCTGCTGGTTAGTTAGAGAACGTGTATGTCACCAAGCTGCAATTCTAACAAATTAAAGATCAAGTAAAGCAAATGCCAAGAGGCCAAAAACAACAGAGAATCTTAAAGCATATGATAAAACCAGAAGACATGGATAACCCGAACCCAAACACTCAAATCAAAAGATCCTAAGACACACAGTTCCTGGCAGAATTAATCAAAGAACTACAGACAGGCAATGAGAACATGGCATGGGATATAAAAGACTTGAAGAAGAGCATGGCACAGAATATAAAAGACATAAAGAAGACCCTAGAAGAGCATAAAGAAGATATTGCAAGAGTAAATTAAAAAATAGAAGAGCTTATGGAAATTGAAGAAACTGTAGGCCAAATTAAAAAGACTCTGGATACTCATAATACAAGATTAGAGGAAGCTGAAAAACAACTCAGCCTCCTTGAGGAGCACAGAACAGAAATGAAAGAACAAAAGAAAGAATGGGGAAAAAAATTGAAAAAATTGAAATGGATCTCAGGGATATGATAGATAAAATAAAATGTCCAAATTCAAGACTCATTGGTGCCCCAGAAGGGGAAGAGAAGCGTAAAGGTCTAGGAAGAGTATTCAAAGAAATTGTTGGGGAAAACTTCCCAAAGTTTCTACACAATATAAATACACAAGGCATAAATGCCCAGCGAACTCCAAATAGAATAAATTCAAACAAACCCACTCCAAGACATATTCTGATCAGACTCTCAAATACTGAAGAGAAGGAGCAAGTTCTGAAAGCAGCAAGAGAAAAGCAATTCACCACATACAAAGGAAACAACATAAGACTAAGTTGTGACTACTCAGTGGCCACCATGGAGGTGAGAAGGCAGTGGCATGACATATTTAAAATTCTGAGAGAGAAAAATTCCCAACCAAGAACACTTTATTCAGCAAAACTCTCCTTCAAATTTGAGGGAGACCTTAAATTTTTCACAGACAAACAAATGCTGACAGAGTTTGCTAATAAAAGACCTGCCCTGCTTCAGATACTAAAGTGAGCCCTACAGACAGAGAAACAAAGAAATGAGAGAGAGATATAGAGACTTTTAACAGACATTTATAGAATATTACATCCCAGGTCACTGGGACACACGTTCTTCACTAGTGATCACGGATCTTTCTCCAGAATGGACTGTATACAAGGACATAAAAACAAGCCTCAATAAAATAAAAAATAAAAAAATGAATTTGTTCAAAGCACATTCCCTGACCACAATGTAATACAAATAGAAGTCAATAACCATCAGAGACTTGGAGAATTCACAAACACCTGAAGGATAAAAATGAGGGGGAGATGAAAACATTCCCGGATAATCAAAAGCTGAGGAACTTCATCACCAGTAGATCAGTCCTATGCAGGCTGGAAGGAAGGGACACTTAACAATTGACTGAAACCACATGAAGAAATAAAGATTTCCAGTAAAGATCACATGGTAAATATAAAGACCAATACTACTGTATTGTTGATTTATAGCTCCACTATTTACTTCCTACAGGATCTAAAATACATAAACTGTAATGATAAATCAGTGGTTTGGGACTCAATGTAAAATATGTAATTCTTGACAAGAACTACATAAAGGTGGGGGAATGGAGGAGTACAAAGAAAGTATCAGAGAATATGACCATAGATATGAAAAGTAGAGTAGGGGTTCCAAGAAGTGGGGGAAGGGGCAATGGGGAGTTAAGAAATGAGAGTAGGGTTTTTGTTTGGGGTGAAGGGAAACTTCTAGAAATGGATGGTCGGAAGGTGATAGCATTGCAACATTCTAAATGTGATTAATCCCACTAATGGAATGCTAGGGAGGGGTGGAATAGGAAGATTTAGGCTATATATATCTTTCCACAATGGAAAAAAAAAAAAAGACAGTCTAAATAGATGACAATTAAATGCCAAGGATGATCTTGGATGGGATCTGAGGTCGGAAGAGAGGAGGCTCAAAGGGACACAGATGGGACACAAGAAAAAAAAAAAAAGGAAATACAGAATGTAAGCTTTATATCAATGTTGAATTTCTTGAACTTCTTAGCTGCGTTTAATGAGACTGCATAAAATAATGTTCTTGTCCATGGGAAAGGTATATGTGAATTATATTGTTTGTTCAAAGATATGTGCAGCTAGCTCTCATATGTTCAGAGGACAGAGCAATAGATGATGGATGATAGGGAGGGAGGGAGGGAGAGAGGGAGGGAAAGAAAGAGACAGTCGTGTGACAGGATCTTAAAGGTGATGGATCGGGGTATTGGGGGAGGGGGTCGCAGTATGATGGAGTTCTATGTATGGGGTTTGTACTGTTTTTACAACTGTTCCTGTAAGATTGAACTTATTTCAAAATAAAATTTATTATAAAAAAATGCAAGTATAGCAGGATTATTTATTGAAATATTAATTTTAGCTTTTGCCCTTATATATTTTTCATCCCATATTTCCAAGAAAATAGTCAGTTCTTATGTAATTCCTCAACTCTAGAATTTTTGCTGCGTAAAAAGCAGAGATAGCATGATGTTAACAATGCTTCCTGTTTCAAGTAGAAAGTTAAGCCAAAGACGTCAAACTGACAGCTGGTGGCCAAATCCAATCCATAGATGTGATTTGTTTGGTTTAGTCAGTGTTTGAAAATTACTTTTGAATTAATTGCCAACATTTTTAATAAATTAGATTTATCACGACAATCTAGATTTGGGGCTGCTACTGAAAAATCAGATCATGCAACTCCAGGCTAGTATTCCTGCATGGCAATGACTGAGTCAGATAGCGATAACTCTCTAGCTGAACATGGGCTCTTTTTTTCACCACAGTCCTTACCACTCCCTGTTGAACTTAATTCTGCCCAATTCACTCATTTGTGCTATCTCCTGGCTCCTGTAGACACCTGAGTTTGCAATCCCAGGTCTAAGCCCATTACTAAGTGTCCTAGAGGGTGAGGAAAGAGAAGAGAAGGCCTTTGAAGCCAAGGAGAGGTGAAGTGGAATCTGACAGTATTTGCTACCATTTATTGAGTGCATGCTCTATGCCAGGCCCTGTCTGAAGTTCTCTACATGGTTTCACCTATTCATTCCTCATCATAACTTTTTATCTGTATTTCATAGAGAGGCACAGAGTGATTAAGCCAGTTGCCAAGTTTGCACAACTAATCGGTGGCAGAGCTACGATTTGTACCCTGGTAGTCTGGTTCCAGGGTCCTTGAGAACTGCCCCCTGGGGAATTTAGACCTTGGCCATAGAGGTTCCTAATCTAATCCAAGGTTTTTGTGCCCAAAACATGACATGAATGATGAGGGCCTCTTGAAGTACTAAAGGGACCAAGTGGGAACTGCACAATTCATTAACTGGGAACTTGCACTAATAAGAGTGACCTCCCATGGCTCTGTCCACCCCAGACCCTGGGATATTTGTACAAGTCTTGGATGGGAAGTACCAAGGAGGACTAAGTTTGGCTTTCCCACCAGATCGCTGAAATGGCATGAAGCTTGAAGAACAAAATAAATGCTTAAATTAAACAAAACAATCTTGTGTTTGTAGACCAAAAATAATGCAAGAACAATACCCAGACAAGTTTAAAAAGTGGCCAGCATGGGGCTCAGGAATCGTTAGCTCCTTCACTCATTCTTCACCACCCAGCTTAGGGCTGACGCTGCAGGCTAGAGATCCGTTTTGTGTAGCTTTTGCAATCTTCTAACTGCTTCCACTCCTCACTTGATGCAGACCATTTTCCCTCTCTTTTCTGAGGCCAGTGCTTAGCTGTGTGACATCTGGCAGATTGCTTGACCACTCCGGGCCTCCACTTCCTGGAGGGTTGGGCAGGATCTCTGGACTCTTTCCAGCTCTAAAATGCTAGGACTCTCCGCTCAGTTCCCTCTCCCACACTCCTCTTCTCTCCCCTCTTCCACTTCTATCTGTCCTCTCTCCTGTCTGTACCTTCTCCACGCATCTCTGCACACAGATCCAAGGCTCTGTCTGGACTGGGTTTCCGCAGGGATGGGGGAGGAAAGAGCAGCAAGGATCTCTCCTTTTCCTTTGGGTAGCCAAGTGATAACGCACGGAGGGCTTCAGGCCGCTCTGAGATATGGCTAAAAACAAGGGCTCTCGGCTAGCCTTTTCAGGAACCTTCCGGCACAGGTAGATCTCAGTTGACATCTGGTCAACAAGTTACATTATATACTGAGCTCCTAAGATTTCAGCCATATTAAGTCAATTATTTTATCTCTTGTCTGCACACAGCCTTTCTCTGCTCCCCTTCAGTGAGACATTTTCCAGGGTCCTCTTGGTTTCAGGCACCATCTCTCGGGAGGGAAATGAATCCATGTCTGCTTCTAATCACTTCCAGTAATAATAATAACTCCGTGCCGTTGTCTAGGATATCTCAAAGCACATTCACACATGCTATCTCACTCGCGTCTCGCAATAACCCAGCGACTTAGATTTTATTTTGATCCCCATTACCAAGAGAACGGCTAAGCCCCCAGCTCCAGGTCTTGCCACCTCTTGCTCGTCCTCCCACATTGCCAAGGGCGGCTCCCCCAGACCCAGTGCCCTTGTGGGGCTCAGGTCAAGAGTATAAATGGGGGCCCGTGTACCAAATGTCTGATGTGTAAAAGTTGTAGACAAAGCTAACGCATTGCTAAACAACATATGTTTTCTCCTCACACCTTGACGAACTTACCTGGAAGGCCGTGTTCAAATTTAGAAATCTCATACTCCTTGGAGCTTCTCACTGGAATGTGCTTGAAGCCACATTATATGTGAACTTTTTAGTTTCCTGAACCAATAAATTTCCCTTTTGCTTAAATGAGTTTAAGTTGGGTCTTCTGTCACATACAACTGGGAGGGTCTTGACTAACGCAGTCGCTGTGGGGGACAGCCGGGGGGTAGGTGGGGACCTAGGCCAGGAGCACCCCTCGGGAACTGTGGAAGCCGGAGACCCCAATACTTTATGACCATCCCTTATAGGTAAAGGAATAGCAATGAAATTGAATCAAAAGAAAGGGAATAGGAAAACCTATAAATCCTTGTACCACATGCACACATCCCTACACTTTTTCTAAGATAAGAAAATAATAGAGAAATACTGTGGGCACCTTGAAAATTTCAAATTGTAGCTGACTTGCTAGAATATCAAAGCTCATCTGGTTCAGTCTCCTTATTTTAAAGAAAAGAAATGAAGCTCAGTGAGAGGAAGTGACTTGCTTAAGGTCACACAGCTAGTGAGCAGCAAGGATCAGTCATCAGATCAACAAAAATGGATTGTCCACATGCCACATCCGAGATCTTGTGGTTAGCACTGGGGATCCTATAGGGCAGGGGCTGGCACACTATGGCCTGCGGGCCAGATACGGTCCACTGCTTGTTTTTGTGAATAAGGTTTTATTGGAGCACCAGTATGTCCATTTAGTTACGTATTGTCTATGGCTATTTGTGCACCGCAAAGGCAGAGTTCAGTAGTTGCAACAGAGACCACATGGCTGGCAAAACTCAAATTACTCACTGGCTATTTACAGAAAAAGGGAAAAAAAATAGTCACGGAGCTTCCTATCTAGAGTGACGGAAATGGTACCAAAATCTCAAGCCACAAATGTAAGTGGGCAAGCAATGTAACTTCATTTCTCCAGGACGATTTAATATATGTGTCCCTGTTTTTGAGAAGTGATGAAATCTTAATTTCACCAAGTTGAGGTTCCACCACTTTCCGTGGGTCTGCTCTAAGTTTGAGAGTTTATATCATGCCAAGGCTTTGGAAAGAGTTGGGTGGGGGTGGTCCCGGGGTCACCTGGCCATGTGAGACACCTGCTGGGGGCTTTGGTCCTCGGTCATAGCCTGGCGACTGTGTGGCCACCCCGTGTTGGCATCCTCAGGGAGCCTGCAGACCCAGGGCCTCGTTCTGCAGCATCCTCGTTACTCGGCGCACAGGTAACCATCACCAGTCCCCAGTCAGGCCATGCGGTAGGAACTTCTGGGAGGACCACACCTCCAGGCTTCAAGTCCCTTCTCCTCTGACGTCTTGCTACCTCCTCACAGCTCTCTCTGTGAACCAGGACACAGCTCCCTCTGCTCCAGGGGCCATCACGCATGGATCGGGCGTCCATCCACTCCTCATCAACCCCCACCACCCCACTCCCACCCACGACAGTGGCCTCCTAACTAGTTTCCCTGATGCCCATGGGGCTCTTTCCACTCAGGGGCCCCGCTGAACCCTCCCACTCCAGCTGACCCGCCCCAGCTCCTGCGCAGACGACACTTCCTGCCGCACTGCCCTTCTCTGGGCGCCACACACGCTGGCCTCCTGGCTGTTCCGTCGTCCAGAATGTTCCCTGCCTCGACAGCCGAGTTTCTGCGACTCCCTTCAGTCTGCTCTGTGCTTGAATGTCACCTTATTGGAGACATCGTCCCTGTCCCCACACCCTGTTTCATTTTCCTCTAAGACACCCATCACCTCCTGACATAAAGCACATCCACTTGCTTGTTGGTTTCGGGCCTGCCCTCCTGCCCGCCCCCCACTGGAACACGCCCCGTGGGGGTGGGGACACATGTGCTCACGGTGGCTTTGGTGGACCAACTCATCCTGGCCGGCCCGCTGCTTTTCCAGTTTTAGCCCTGAAATACTCAACCCTAACCATTGCCTCCTCAGTGCCTACTGCGGCCATGGGAAAGATGAGGTGCTTCGTAAGTATCTGGCATTTTATTTTAATTTTTGTATTTTGAGAGGCAGTGGCGTGGAGCGGAACATACCCCAAGCTCTGGAGCCCACTTTGAGAGCTTACTGCTTTGGCCTCTCTGTGCCTCAGGGTCCTCGCCAGTAAAATGACTTAAAAATAGCATCTACCCTTCAGGTGGTGGTGAGGATTTAGGGACTGAATGGGTGCCTGGGACATCACAAGCACAAAATGAGTGTTAGGAATGTTGTTCCTATAGAAAAATAAGGGCAGTTACTTTTTTTTCCATACGTGGAGATACCGGCTGAGGTTTTGACCTGGCTACGTACGTCACGAGAGAGCTGGGCTCGACCCCTGGGTTCTGGCCGTCTTCAGGGCTACATTCCACGTCCCATCAGGAGATCCACGGATCCCCGGGTCAGGGGGCAGCTTTCTGGCTTTGTCTCACCCCTAGGAAGGGGCCAGGGCAGCAATCTTGATCTAAGAATCTTTATTGGAAAATAAACACCGTTAGCATACAAGAAATCCCATCCAGGGGTCCCGTCAAAACACACCCGTGTGGGACGGATGCCATCCTAACAGGCTCCAGATGTCCCCTGGCCCCAGGGTCCGGGTGACCCGAGGGAGGGAGGCAGGCCCCGGGGGAGGCACGGGGTGGGTTCGGGACCCCAACAGGCACCGTTACCACCCCAATTTCTCTCTGCGTGGCAGGTTTGGGGGATCCCTTCTCACCACCTGCTGAGCTTCCCCAGGCCCATCCATCCCCGCCCTGGGAGGTCTTTGAAGCCCCCTTTCCAGCCCCGGGGGCTTATGACTCTCCTCAGAACCGGAGCTGGGGTGACTTCCTGCTGCCCAGGCAGAGCTGGAAGCCAGATCTGTGCCACAAGCCGGCACTCCAGACAGAACTGCTGAAGGAACGGGGACTGGGGAGGATGGAGGGGAGGAGGAAGAGGGGAAGAGGGAGAGGCCAGAAAGGAAGACACGACTTGGGGGTTGGAAAGGCAAGGCCAGAAATGGCTTTTGAAGTGGACTCTTTCCAATGGCACCCTTGCACTCAGACACCCGAGCTGGCCCCTGGCTCCCTCTCACACCCCCTTCCTCCCACACTTCCTGTCACTCCCTCAGCTGCAGCCACGCCAGCCTGCTGGGCAAGAACAGGCCTGCCTCCAGGCCTTCGCGGTTGCTGGTTCCACCACCCGGGGAACATCTCCCCTTCAACATCTCCAGGGCCCGTTCACAGTGTTCAGATGCCATTCCTCAGCTTTCCTGACACCCTGTCTGGAATATCAGCCTCCTCCCCATCTCCTCATTCTTCTAACTCTTTGTCCTTGCTTCATTTTTCTTCGTAGCACTTCTTACAACCCAATACTAGGTTATGTATTTCGTCGTTCATTTTGTTTGCTTATTTTTCTGTGTCTCTCTTATTAGACTCTACGGTCCAGGTGGCAGAGACTTTGTCTTGTTGGCTGCTATGTCTCCAGCACCTAGAATAGGACCTGGTACTTAGTAGGTCTGCAGCAAATATTTACTGAACTGCTGAAGTAATACATTTGCAGTGTAAAATATACTTAAAGAATCAGGTGAGCCTTTTAAAGCTTGGCCCATCAGATCCAACTCATTCTGTGGAAGAGGTGAGGTTCCTCCCAGACTGCTCCAGCCCCTCGCCCCCCACCGGGCATCCCTGGGGCCAGGAGCAGGCAGCTGGACCACTCTGAGGATGCATCTGTGCCAGGCTGATCTGCTCAGCTCAGCTACAAAGGGTGTGAGAGCTGGGGGATGCCTTAGGCACCTCCGTTTTGCTTCCTCACACCCAAAAGGTAGCGATTGTCAAGGGTTGACCATGAGAGGGGGTCCAGTAACAACAACGGCAGTAGTAGTAATGCTGGCTAATGTGAACAGAGCCCTGACTGTTTGAAACTAAAAACAACCCCAGGCAGGAAACCACCTATATCATTATCCCATTTACAGAGGAGAAATTGTTGCACAGAGAGGTTAAGTAGCATGCCCAAGGTCACACAGCTAGTGAGTAGGGGAGCCGAGATTTGCACTCCAGCGTTCTGTCCCCAGAGCTCAGATGCCCTTACACACTGCCTTCTCTCTACTGTAGAGGTTTGGCTGCAACCTGTAGGAGGAAATACATTTTACATCATAATTCAGTAATACATGCATATATGTATAATTAAAGCAATATTCACAAAACAATACCTTACTATGTAATGCATTCTACTTTTTACTCTATTTTATCCTGTTTTATTTTTTTTTAATTGTGGTACTCCATCCATTGATCCATCTATTCACTTATCCATCCATCCATGCCATCCAATTCATTGTTTCTAAGGGCCGTGTGCATCCACTGTATGCACCCCCACATTTCACATAGTCAGCCTCCCTGTGCTCAGCAGCCATGTTCCCTTCACATCTCCCCTGCTATAAACAGTTTCTTCAGTGAGCATCCTAAACGTGTCTCATTAGAGACCTGGGTGGAAACGTCTTTGTGACGCATGGCCGGGAGTGGAACTTCCGGGTCATATGGTCTGTGTTACTTAACTACCCAGGCCCTGCTGGATGGTCTCCGGAAGGGCTGTTCTGCCAATGTTCCTTCAGCCGTGCATTCCCACATCTCTGCCAACACTTGGCATTATCTAACTTTCTAATTTTGCCAGTTTACAGGTGTAAAATGAAATGTTGATGCTGTTTTAATTTGCATTTCTCTGATTACTAGTGTGTTCCAGCACCACTTTGCTTGTTAGCTTTTGGGGTTCCCACTTCTGAAAAATGTCTGTTTGTAATCTTTGCCCATTTTCTAATGAGGATGCCATTCTCTTCTTGTTGATTTGTAAGAGCTCTTTAAAAAATTAATCTGTTATCTATTTTAGACTTTGCATATATCTTCTCCCATTCTGTCAACTTTATTTATTTATTTAATTCACTTTATTTGCAGCCTTCTTCATACAATGGAATTCCTTCTGAATTAATGATAACTGAATTAATCAACGTTTTGCCTTATGTTTTTCTCCCTCAGTGACCATCTTTTGCCAGTTGTCTCCATCCAAATATTCCCCAGTCCATTTCAGTTTCTCAGAGCCCTCATCAATCTCCAAAATTCTCTTTTTCCTTTGTCTCTTTGCTTGTCCATCACACCATTAGATTGGGAGCCCTAGAGGGCAGAAAAATCCTGTCTCTGTTGCCTAGAACAGCTACTGGCACATATTTATTGAATATTGCATTCCCATTTTACCAGTGAGGAAACTGAGGCTCAGAGAAATCTAGTAACCTGCTCAAGGTCACACAGCTGATCTGACCTGGTTGGAATCTTTGCTCTAGGTCCACCTGAGGCCAGAGCCAATCTCCTTGCCTCAGTGTGCTCTGGGGTCAAGAGAAATTAAGAGACTAAATTCAAGAGAAATTAAGTACAGCGGTCCTGAAGCATGACACTGAAGGGGAAAGAAATCAGAAGAGGTGACTTGCCTTTGCGGAAAGGAGAAGAAGAGAGGATCACAGCTAACTGTATGGACAGGAGCCTTAGGTCTGTTCCAGCCCCAGGAGGAAGAGCCCTTGCTTACCCTCCCGCATTACTGCCCAGATGCTGGAATGCATGTTTGTGGGAGCTGCAAGTAGGAGCCCTGTGCCTCTCACCAGGCCCCCCTCCCTGGGAGAAGCCAAGCTTATATATACTTCATGATTCCTTGTGAACTTTCCATGATGTGCACAATCCAGGTTTGACTATATAAGCCAGACAGATGCAGAAAATTCTGGAAATTTAGCCCCAGAATGGGACCTAGGAACCATTTACTCATTTTCCCCTTCTCTTACTCTGCTCTATCTTCACCGTCACCTTACTGTGCCTTGAGTGCAGCAGACACGCTCCTTCCCCAGGGCCTTCGCATTTGCTTGGCCTCTTGTCTGGAACACAATTTATCTCCTTCCTGACTTGACTCAAATGTCACCTTCCCAGCGAGGGCTTTCACTATGGCTGCAAACCCCCATTTCCCACCAGCACTTCCGCCCCTTCCTCGCTTTAGTGTTCCCATGGGACTTATCATGTCCTGGCATTCCAAGGATTTCTCTTATTTTCCTGTTTATTATCTGCCTCCACCCTCTGGGAGGCCAGCTTCTCAAGGTCAGGGATGTCTGCCTATTTGGTTTTATGCAGTATGCTCAGTGGCAGGCACAAAGGAGACGCCCAGCACACGTTTGTGGAATAAGGCGATGTCCAAGAGCAGCCCATTTTACAGGTGAGCAACTTGAGGACCAAGAGAGTAGAGGGACTTGCCCAAGTCCACGCAGTCCAGTAGAGGCTGCTGTAACAAACTACCACTACCTGCATGGCTTAAAACAACGGGAATTTATTCTTTCATGGTTCTGGAAGAAGTCTAAAATCAAAGTGTAGACAGAGCTGCACTCCCCAGCAAAGACTCAAGGGGAGGACCCTTCCTTCCTCTTCTTGTCTGCTGCTGGCTGTTAGTGAAGTGAGGTCCCTTTCCCTTAATCCCAAAACATCTGCAAAGCAACAGTGTTGTGTAAACAGCATTAGGCCATGAGGAGGGGGGAGTGAGACTGGGCCTGTATCAGTTAAAGAAATCAAAACTTTACCGTTTAGGGGAGGCAAAGCTGCGGTTGCACGCATCAGCCAAGCGTAACCCTTTTAACAATAACTGCTCCAGGTACAAGTGAAACTTTTTGTAACCCTTTAATAATCAATAGCTGCTCCAGTCCCAAGTGAAACTCTTTGTGAAATTGTTTTTGTGAAATTGTTTTGTATGATCAATAACTGCTCCAGTTCCAAGTGAAACTCTTTGTGTAATTGTTTTTGTGATCAAGAGCTAAACTGCCAACTCTGCTTGTTAGAATAGCTTGCTTGCTTGCGTTTCTAGGATACGGTTTCTGTCTATATAAGGTACCAGCGCACACAGGTGGGGGCTGCTTGCTGAACTCCCTGCGCGGAGTGAGAGACAGCAGCCGCCTGCTAGCTGGCTAATAAAAGGCTCTTTAAATTCTGTTTGGCTGTCTCGTACTTTAACTCGCGGGCACCGTAACATTAGCAGCCCTTGGCTTGCGGCAGCATCACTCCAATCTGTCTTCTCTGTGTTGCTGCATGTCCTTTCTCTTCTTATAAGGACAGCAGCCACTGGATTGACGGCCCAGCTTTATCCAGTGTGACCACATATGAACTGACGACATCTGCAAAGACCCTATTTCCAAATAAGGTCACGTTCTGAGGTTCTGGGTGTACATGGATTTTGGGGGACACTGTTCAAGCCAGTACAGAGACAGTGCTGGGCAAGAACCCAGCTTGCCCCCAACCACAGCCCCTATGGGGGTTTCACAACCGACTCGAGAGGTGGACTTGGCAGCCAGCGGCTGTGGCTGTCAGTCTCCTGTGAACTTGTCAAGAAGGAGAGGGAAAAACTAAACTCTGGGGTTAAGGAAAGCAGTGAGATGATCTCGGCTGATCTCCATAATCCCCTGCTCTGAGCCGGCTTTCCATCATCAGTTGAGGGCTGGTTTTGTCTTTTTTTTCTTCCTCAGAGAGCTTCCCCAGAGAAGCAGCCCTTCCAAATTTAATGAACTGTCCCCTGCCCCCAGCTTTCCCTGAAATCATGTAAAAGCAGGATGATTCTTCCAGTGTCTGTCATGACACCGTGATGGGTGAATCCAAAGAAAAATATGGGGGGGAGGGGGAAGGTGGTGGTGAGCTGAGGAGAAGGTGGCTGTTTGTGCGTTTAAACGTGCACAGATGCCTATAAGTGTGTGTGCGAGTGTGTGAGGAGTGTGAGGCCTGGGGGGGCACCCTTTCCCTGCCTAGGGGTGGAAACGTGTAGGTGCCGGCTAGTGCCAGTGAGTGTGTGCATGTAAGGGAACAGGAGTGAGCACACATGCAGGTGCAAATGTGTATGCAACTGTGAGTGTGTGTGCACATCAGAGAGCATGTGGGGGAGTGTGCTGGTCTACATGTGCACAAAGGTATGGATGTAAGTGTGCACGTGTAAGGAAACCTGTAGACGTGCATGTGTCTGTGTGTGAGGGTGTGTGTTCATGTGTACATAGGCCAATGTGCGTGCAGAAGTGAGTGTGGGGGTGTGTGCCCGCGGGAGGCTGGATGTATGAGTGTGTGACCACTTATGTGTGTGACTCCAAACATGGTGTTAATATTAATAATAATAATTACCCAAAGCCTTTCCAAACATCCTAAAAGCTGTTTGGCTGGAAGGGAGTTTGGAGTTCACCTAGTTTCAAGCTTCCTAACTGATTTGCAGTCACGGAGTAGCATTAATTCTCTTTGGGTAACGAGTGACAAAAATATAAAACCTCTAACTGCCATAAGCAAAAGAGTGAATGTGGTGGCTTACAGAACTGTAATATCCAGAGATGGAAGCAGCTTCAAGCACCGCAGGGGGCAGGGGCTTCACTTGTGTTCTCAGGACTCGGTTCCTCTGTACGTCTCTGCTCTGTGTTCCTTTGACACCCACAGGTCCTCTTCACGTGGTGGCCTCAGGTGGCTTTGGCCTTTCATTCAATTAACTTAGCACCCCACATTCATATCCTTGCTGCAAGAACTCTGGATGACCCTCCTTGGTCTGGCTTGCGTCATCTGTTGATGCCTGAAAGATGGCTCGAGACACGGGGGAGAGAGGAGTTGTCATTTGTGCCACCTTTCATGGGGTAGCATGATTTCACCCCTCCCCAGATAGCATAACCCTGATTTTTCTCTGGAAACCACCTTCTCCCCCAAGCCAAAGCGGCCATCAGTGCTCCTGGTGCAGACAGGGAGGGACACAGGACCTCAGCCAAGCCAGACAGACCAACATAAGTGCCCCCATGGCTTTTGCTTGAGCAACTGCCCAGCATCTCTCTCTCCCAATGGACTTGGTGCTGAGAGGGTGTCAGTCTGGGGTTCTGCCACTATCCTGACATCCCAAAGGGAAATTCCGCCTGAGAATCAATCAGGGGGGAGTCAACCCAGGGGAGGTGGCACGGAAAGGTGAAATGGTTTGCGCACTTGCCTCAAGGTGTGCCTGCAACCAGCCCACCGCCTGGAGATTTTAGTTATAGAAACTAAGAAATTCCTTTTGTGTTTAAATCAGTTTGAATTGCATTTCTACCTCCTAGAACCACAAGTCCTGCCTAATATACATGCAGCACCGTTCCACTCTCAGCATGACCCTCCCCTCATGGGTTCCACCGCAACAGTGAAAACATCTGGACTCAGGTTCTGCTGGACGCCAGTGCACTTATCTCCTCTGGGTAGCATATTTTTGTGTTTTCAGAGGTTTCTGGTAAGAGGGCTTAAGTCCAGGGGAGTGACACCAGTGCTGGGCTGCTGAGGCACAGAAAGGTTAGGAGCCTTTCCCACAAGTTCACACATAGACACATTCAACACACAAGCACTTCCCAATACCCACCCGTGCCCAGGATTGGTGAGGACTCTGGCATGACTGGGCGGCAGGCACTTCTAGGGGTCCCGTCACCCTGTCCCCAGTGGCAGACGCCTCTCCTTCCCCACATGGAGCCCAAGCATGACAGCCAGACGGCCGGGCTCACCAACCCTCTCTGCTTGGCCTTAAGCGCTTCCCCAACCGTATTTGTATCCCTCAAGGGCAATTAGACATGATTTCCTGGTGACAGAAGCTGTCAGATTCTGAGGCACTGGTGGGGCAAGCAGTTGGGGGCTGCTCTCCCTCCTCACCCTGTCTGGCTCCCCCACCCCTCCCGGCCCAACTCTCAAACAGTTATAGCAATAAGCTGAGCTTCTGGTCCAGTTGCCACATTTCTAATGGGTTACAGAACACCATCTGAGACGGTGGTCATTCCCTCGCCTTGGTGCTGCCCCAGGCCACCCCTCTCCTAGATCTATAGCTCCAGGGCATCTGCTCATTCATTCATAGTTCATTCGGGCCCCTGCCCACCTCTATGACCTCATTTCCTCTTTCGCTTTGATTCCTGGGCCCCCTCACGCTCCCTTCCGCCCCTCCACTGTGCTCAGCTTTCCCTCCCTCCCCCACTCCCTGCTCCCCACCCTCCACCCCAGCCTTAGCACTAGCTGTTCTCTTTTCCTGGAACATTCTTCCCTCAGAGCTTCCATGGAAACAGTTTAGAAGGGACCTGGTTACTTCTGTGTTTCTAGTGACCAGAGCCAGATCGAGCACCAAGTTGGCATTTGGCAAATAATGCTTGAGTGTCTTCGATTGGCTTTCCCCAGAAGCAGGTTCTGAGACAAGGATTCGAGCGTAAGCAGTTACTGTGAGAAGTGTGGGAGCCTCAACAGGTGGGTGGGAGAAGCAGCACAGGGAACACAGGCAGCTCCTGCGGGGCGTGTCCTCAAGCAGGTTTCCACTGCGGCTGCTGGAGCTCAACCCCGCCGGGGCACTTGGGGAGACCATGTAGATCATGCACCTCGGGGTTATCCACGTGGGGAGGGAGAGACAGAGGGACGATTCCCAGCCTCCCTTCAGTCCTCAGCTGAGGGTGGCTACTAGGAGGGGACATCAATTCCTGGGTACTTCCCACCCACCACATGTATGACAGGATGTGGCCGAGAGGCCTGCAGGTCCTTAAGCCTTAAAGAGATGCAGGTACAGGCAGCCGGGAGTCAGGCTGGGTGCACTGGGGTAAAGTCCAGGGGGGCATGGGTGGTGTGTTGGCAGTGTCTGCCAGGTGAATAAATGAATGAATGAACAAATACAGTTATTCACCAATTCCTCAAGCCCGAAACCCTGTACTATATAAAGCTTTGGTGATAGAGTAGTGATTTAGGTAAACACAGTGTCCTTGGCCTCATGGACAGACAGAAGGACAAGCAAGAAACAGATAATCACAGACTTAATTGTTCAATTACAATCATGGCACAGGCTCCAAAGAGAAGGACAGGGAGCTCTGAGTCTTTGTGAAGTGGAGACCCTGGTGTGGGGGCAGGGCAGGATGGAGACGTCTCCCTGAGAAGGTCACACTGAACCTGAGCTCTACTGAATAACTTGGGGGGGCAGCATTATGAAGGCCCTGAGAAGAGGGGAGTGATTTCTTTGAAAATCACTTCATTAGGGAAACACTTCATTAGATGTTTCTCCAGAATCATATATTCCACTGCCTCTCCAGTGGATATCTAACAGGCAACTCAAATTCTTGATTTTCCACTCCCTAGACTTGCTTCTCTACAAAAGTATTCCCCATCAGGGTCAATGGCACTCATGCTCTCCCCAGTCACTGAAATGTCATCTTGCTGGAGAAGGTTCCCCTGACTGCCCAGTGTGGACGTGAGGCAACATCCCCTCTGCAGCTGCCCTCTATCCCCTGACTCTACACTGTGCTGCTTCACCACGTGCGTCCCCACCTGATCAACTGCTTGTGATTTGTTTATTGTCTGCCTCCCTGAAATGTAAGATCCTGGAAAGGGCGAATGATGTGATATTCCCAGCCACTGGAATGGTGTGTGGGACCCAGTTAGTGCTCAATAAATATTTGCTGAATAAAAGAACACCTGAGCAAAACCAAGAATGGATGGATGGATGGATGGATGGATGGATAGATGGATGGATGGATGGATGGATGGATGGATGGATGGATGGATAGATGGATGGATGGATGGATGGATGGATGGATGGATAGACGGATGGATGGATGGTTCTACCAGACTGAACTGCATGAGGGCCAGGACGGGGGCTGATTCTAGGGCTCAAATCCCTTGCATTCAAGGTTCCCATGGCCTTGGCCCCAGCCCTCCCTTTCAGTACCCACCTTTCCCCACGTTGCCCCACCTGCCTTCTCCAGCCACTCCCCAGCCATCAAACCTCCCTGCCTTTACTCTCCTGAGTCTCGCCAGCTGCAATGACCCGATAGAAAGATCTAGTTCTTTCTTCCTGGCCCAGATCACATGCCTGTTGCTCACTGGAGAGGACAAGCAGGACATGTGGACTCTGGAGTCTGGGAGGCCAGGGATGAATCAGAATCAGAGCTCTGCCAGTCATGCGTGGTGCCACAGAGAGCACAAGACTTCACATCACTGGGCCGCGATTTCCCCTGGGAAACAGGAAGGTAATGGTACCTGTGATGGACACTTCGAAGGTGGCCCCACTGATCCCGCCCCCTCCCAGTCACGCCCCAGGTGACGCCCTCCTCTGCGTGTGGGCAGGGCCTGAGTCTTTCTTCTAGCCAATAGAATGTGGCATGGGTGATGGGCTGTATGCGTCTAGGTGTACGTAATTACCTGATATGTTCCAGAAGATGGTAGTTCCCGACGGGCTGGAAGAAGATGCCTGGCTGGCTCTGAAGAAGCAAGCTGCTGAGAGGAGGCAGCCGTGTTAGGGAAGCCCAGTTGGCGGGGAACTGTGCCCAGACTCCTACAGAAACTGGGATAACAAAAGTGTGTTTTAAGCTGCTAAATTTATGGTAATTTGTACATAGCAATAAGTAACTAAGTATTAGTATGTACCATTTTTCAAAGTTGTCATGAAGATTAGGGAGGTTTTCTTTATGTGTCAGTGAGTGTGTATATATATATGTATGCACACACACATATACATATATGTATATATATTTATGCTCTTTATATTTTTTATTATATATATTATTTGTTATAAATATATATGCTCATTATATTTTTTATTATATATACTATTTATTATTATAAATATATATATATATATATATTTATGCTTGGCACACAGGAGGTACTTAACAAAGCTGTATTGTCTGTCCCTCTCTCATCTTGGTATTGGTAGTCAAGTGACTGGGAGCCATAACTGGAATTTAGTGGGCATGGACCAGAGCTGTGAAATATCCTGCAGT
This sequence comes from Choloepus didactylus, assembly GCF_015220235.1. NCBI lineage: Eukaryota > Metazoa > Chordata > Mammalia > Pilosa > Megalonychidae > Choloepus > Choloepus didactylus. Next base: position 50,367,996 of record NC_051325.1, read on the forward strand.
GCATGGGCAAGGTGAGCACAATGAAGAACCCGTCCATGCAGAATGCCAGTGGAGCCCTCATGGAAAAATCTATTGGTGCTTACAGCCAGATGATAGAACCTGTGAATCCCTGTAGCTTGGTGTGGGTGGACAACATGAGACTGAAAACCAAGCCACAGGACAGGACACCACTGCCAGCCCTCCATGGGATGTGAGTGCCCCTCTCACCTCAGGATGCCTTGGGTTGGTTTGTGTCACATAGACTGACAAGCACACAAAGTGAGGACACCCATGGGAATTCATTTATTAAATATGAATTAGGTTTGATTTCTTATTTATTAGATACAAATAAACGTAAATAGAATTTCTAATATTTTCCTCTCACACCTCAGTGGACTGTCTTGTGCTCCTTGGTCTGGGGACCATGGCTCTGGTACAGAAGTTACTGGTCAGAGTGGTTAAGAGTAGGATCTCAGAAGCCAGACGGGTCTGATCAGCTGTGCCACTGAACCTTAGCTCGGCCACCGATTGGCTGAATGACCTTGGGCAAATCACATCTCTGAGTAGTAGCTACCTCACAGGGTTGTGGAGAAGTTTAGATGAGATAATCCATGTAAAGCACTAAGGAACAGGGCCTCAGATAATGCTAAGTCTCAAAATGACAGTGCTGGCTAGTTTATGATGTCCAGTAGTTTGGTCAAAGCTGGCCTAAGCATTGCTATGGAGGTGTTTTGCAAATGTGATTATCACCCATAGTTAGTTGACTTTAAGTAAAGAAGGTTGCCCTTGATAATGTGGGTGGGCCTCATCAGTTGAAGGCCTAAAGAGCAAAAAACGGAGGACTCCTGGAGAAGAAGAAATTCTGCTTCAAGACTGCAATATCAACTCGTCTGGGAGTTTCCAGCCTCCCTGCCTTCCCTACAGATTTTAGACTCAAGACTACAGATTAACTCTAACCAGAATTTCCAGCCTGCTGGCCTGACTATTTTGTATATGCCAGCTCCCACAATTGTGTGAGCCAATTCTGTAAAATAAATTCCTTAATGACTATTTTGTATATGCCAGCTCCCACAATTGTGTGAGCCAATTCTGTAAAATAAATTCCTTAATTTCTTGATATACATAAAGGATGAAGGCCAGGGATGCTGCTAAACATCCTACAATGCAAAAGATAGCCTCCTACAACAAATTATCTGGTCCAAATGTCAGTAGTACTGAGATTAAGAAACCCTAGTGTAGATTGAAGTCATTTCAGGGTTGGTTTGGCGTGTCAGCAATGTCAGGGCTCTCAGTCTATGATTCTCCTGGGCTTCCCCTCTTGGTTGCAATATGGTTGCCATGGCTCCAAGCACCACTACTCATCATTCCAAGGGGGAACATTTATCTTTCTCTCCCTGAAAGAGGAAAATCTTTCTCAGACATCACATTATGTGGACAGTGACACACATCGGGTCCATGCCCACCCCTAGCCCAATCACTTGAAAGGGAGATTGGGCTGTTGTGAATGGCTTGATTCTATTCTGACTCATCCTCTGGGGCTGGATCCAGTGCCTTGGAACAAAACCAGGGTTAAATGAGCAAGGAAGAAAAGGAGGGAATGGCTGTTGGGTAGTCAACTCAAGCAATAATGTCTGTCATTGAAAACTATTCCATTTTTCTTTTCTCATTGCTCCCATCACCAAACCTTCAACCAACCAACCAAGTAAGTAAAAAATGCCTTGCTCTTTCTTCCGATTACTTCCCACCCAGACCTCCACCTTTGCTGAGCCAATCCCAGTTTCTCAACTTGCTGGTGAAAGGAGGGGAACTCTTTCCACTGGTCCCCATTAGACTATGTTGGAACCTGGGTCTGACTTTGAACCCAGCTCAGCCAGACTCCCTTTCCAGTGCCCCTTCAATAGCTCCAGGTCCCCTCTCCTTTCTCACCAGAAGTGTCTTGCTGGCACAACAAAGCTAAGCTGCTGGTAGCAGTGGCACAAAAAGTTCACCAAAAAGGCCTGACCCCAGGAAGGCAGGTGGTAGTTAAGCAGCCTGAGCCAGTCTGCAAATGCCAGACAGCTGTGAACATCTTCAGGGTGGAGACGAAAAACAGATACTTAATGTATCTGGTTAGAAATGATGATTTTCTGGTTTGGTTATGCCTGTCATTTTGAATGTGTCTCTTCTAATATTTACAGCATTCATGCACCTGACCTTGTCAGTTTCACCCCCAGGAAGCAACATGGTAAACCATCCTCAGGGTCTGTCCTGCGGGCTTGTGGGGAGCCCTCTGCCCAGCCTCAATCCCCCTCAAGTCTTTGTTGGGGGACAAGTCTGGGTGAAGATGTTCAGGCAGGAAAAGGATTATGAAACTGAATAATCCTTCCCACTTCAGGGCAGAGCCAAACCAAACTGCTCTCTTGATTTGCACTTCTCCCCCTATGCTCCAAACCAGAGTTTCCCTGGTTCCTCTCTTTTCTCATCCCACAAATTTATTGACTCTTTAAAAAAAGTGTATCCTAAACCCACCCACTGGTCCAAGCTGTCATCTCTAAATTATTGTAGTTGCCTCCTCATTGGTCTACTTGCTTCTGTTTTTGACCCCTTTCAAAAGCTAGTGTGCACATAGCAGTTAGAGGGATGCTTAAAATCCACCAATGACTAATTACTGCATTTAGAATAAAATCTCAATTCCCTCCACTGGCCCACTGGCTCCGCAGGTTCTGGTCCTTGACACCCTCGCTAGCATCATCTCATACCCCTCCCCTCTTTCTCCACCAGCTCCAGCCACGTGGGCCTCCTATCTGCTCCCCACTCACCACCGATGCTGTCCCACCTCACGGCCCTAGAGATTACTGCTTCCTTGCCCGGAAATGCTCTATCCCAAGACCTTGTCATGGCTCACTCCTTCTCATCATCCATATCTTTGCTCAAATACCTCCTCTGAAAGGCTTCCTGTCTGTCCCAGGCTCTGTGACCAGCCTGTCACCATCACGTGACCCCATTTACTTCCTTCACGGCTTTTCCTCTATTGTCTATTTCTTTAAGTGGTCACAAGTCCCTCCCCCCACTAGAATGTTCCCTCTATGAAGACAGGCACCACTTCTAACATTTGCTACTTTTTCCCAGTGCCTCGAATGGTGCCCAGAATGTAGTAGGTGCTCATTAAATGGCTGTTGAATTAATCAATGCAGCCCATTCATGGCCTCTTCACCAGGAATCATCCAGCCTCCCCAGCCCCCAGGACTCCTGCCCTCTCCGAGTCCTTGCAGTCCTGACACCCTGGCAGCCTGTCTAGAAGGGAGAAGAACATTCTGGAAACACAGTGGCTCTTCAACTCAACTCCAAACTCATCCAGCACAGAAACTGGTCCAGATTCATCTCTGTCCTCCCCAGAGTAAGAGCTCTGCACGCGGTGGGCAGAGAATTCTGCAGCAGCATCAGAGCAGGATTGAGCACAAAGGAAAGCCCCAAGCTCCATTCTTCACTACCTGTGAACTCAAAATCAATCGGCACAGCATCTATCAAAAAGTGCAAAATACAATTCCATTTCTAGGAATTAACCCAACAGAAATAGTTATGCAAGGTGATTGTGGAGGAGTGTTTACTGCTATATTGTCTGTCCTGGGGAAAAACTGGAACTTAACCTAAAAGCTGATTTTTAAGGGAATGGCTACCAATGCCGTAGTACATATGCAAGATTTTCTGTTGATTTAAAAGAATCTGGAAGGCTGGATGTGCTGACATGGAAGCATGTGGAAGGTTTATTATTTATTCATTTATTCAACAACTACATATTGATCACCTACTATGTGCCAGTCACTCTTCTAAATATTTGGCGTAGAGTAGGAGACAAACTGGACAAAAACACTTGCCCATGTCAAGGACAACAAAAAATCAAGTCAAATAAATAATATCCCAGATAGTGATAAATGCTATGGAGAAAAATAAAGAAGTAAAGGAGGAGGGGAGTGAGGGGGGCTGGGGGTGCCTCCTGGTCTACAGACTCATGTCAGGATGAGGGCCCTGGGAAACAAGGGGTGACTGGGGTTCTGGGCTTCCTGGGGTGGTAGATATTAGCTGGGGGAGATTAGTTCTGATGGTCCCCAGGCAGATAACGGTGGGGTGGGGCAGGGTGGGTGTGAGCGAGGGGAGGGGGTCTTACTGAGAGTGTGCAGGGCCCTAGGGCTCCTCCTCATGCCTGCTGATGGAAGGTGACGGCCAAGAAAGGCACATAACATAGATTTCTTCTGCTGCTCCCTAAATCCACCCAGAGGCTCACCCACGGGCCAAATCAAAGGGCTCCCCTTCTCTCTGGCTTCCTGTGGGATCAGCCAACACAGGAAATGGGAGGGCAGAAGTGGAGTGAGGGCAGGGTCCTTACTGCCCCCTCCCTCCCTGTTGGGTCACGGAGAATTCCCTGGTTCTTCTATGGAAGGCCGCAGCCCCTGGCAAATGGCTCCCACTGTTACACCCCCAGGTGAGCTGCAGCATTCCTGATTGTTTTCCCTGCCCCTGCCCACACCTTTGTCAATAGACCATTCGTTAAACTCCCCTCTATTACCCAGACCGAATGTGCCATCTGTTTCCCACAGATCCTGACAGACACACAGTGTATGATCTCATTAGCTGTAAAAGCAAAATTATCCGCATATGTGTGAGCACAGAAAATTGCTTGGAAGTCAACACCGAACTGTCACTGATCATTATCTACAGGAGGTAAGATGAAGGATGGAGGGGATGTTATTTTTACTTTATACCTTTTTGTGTTTGTTTGCTTTTCATAACGAATCAGTTATTACTTTTGTAATTCAGAAAAAAAAATTAGAAAAGACAGGACTGGCAACCGATTGGAATCACGGTTCTGGTGCTGGGACAGAGCCCATGCTCTCTGGAGTGGCAAAGATCCCGGACAGACCAAGTTTCACCCAAAGTGTCGCACGAATCCTGGCTTCCCTGGTTTTCTGCAATACATGAATATTGCCTTTGTGCTCACTCCCGTCTTTCCACCTCCACCTCCAAGGCGGGGAAGGAAGAGAGAGAGAGGGAGAGAGAGATGATCAAAGGTTCTTAATTGGGGTACATGAATCCCCCTTATCCTTAGGTCCTTCTGGCCACCGCTGGTCTTGCACTTTCTGAGTGGAGTGGCGGGCAGAGCATGCTGCTTGCCAGCAACACTGGGCTTCTGCCCAGGACCTGTGTGCCATGCTGCCTAGGTTCAAGGTCTGGCTTCACACTTGCTGGCTGTGTGCCCTTGTGCCAGGTATTGACTTACCTCTATGCCCCATCCCCCATCTCTCAGCAGGGATGATGCAGCGCCGTTTAAAGTTGCTGTGCAAACTAAATGGGCAACTATGTGCAAAGCACTCAGAACAGTGTCTGCTCTGTGGGATGTGCTGGGTGGCCCTGCTTCTCTCTTGCTGATGAGTTTTGTTAGGGCAGCTTTGAGCCCACTCTTTGTGACAGCTCATGACTTTTCTGAGCTATTCCTGCCTCACTTTTATCTGGGAGCCAAAAGGTCTCTAAGGGAAAATCTGCTGGGGAAAGGCTGCAAAATTTTGTCTTCCTTACAAAAGGGTAGAGTTGCAATGGGTACTACCCTTCACCGCACCTCCCCCTTCTTTCTGCCTTGAAAGCAAGTGTGAGTCACAAGAGAAATCCAAGAGAATCACATATCATCGAGCTGCCAAACCAACAGCAGCAGCTGCCCCCCCAGATTTCTCATCATATGGGACAAAACTTTTCTTATTTAAGCCACCAGTAGTCACAGATATTGTGTTACTTGCAGCCAAACACATTCCTGATAGTGTATTTGTTTCCCACTATGACTGAGGATTTGTCAATATTTCCTTATTTGTTTATTTATTTATTTACTTAATCTCAAGGGCAGAAGGTTGAGTTAATCCTCCCATTCAGTTCCTGGCACATAGATTGATTCCCTTATATTTCCTTTCCTCATTTCCTTTCCCTTAGCCTTTGTAGGTAACTATTCTAGGGTGGTTAATATGTATTTTTTTGTTTGCATGGGTTCATATATGATTTGCATTGTTTTGTGTGCATTTTTTTTAATTTTATGTAAATGACATCGTGCTTTACATCTCTTACATCTGGCTCTACACACTCGGTTTTTAAGATCCATCCATGTCATGGTGTAAATGTCTCATCCCTCGCGCTAACTGCTGCTCAAAACTCCCACGGAGCATCCACATTTTATCCAGTGACTCCCCTGTGATGCAGGCCCAGGACACCACCCTCTCCTCACCACCACCAATAACACTGGCATGATCGTCACCCTGCAGGGAATTGATATTCAGGGAAAAAAATGGCTGGGTCACAGGGGCTGTATATACTTAATTTGCCTAAGCAGTGCCTGTTTTCTCTTCAGAATGGCTACATCACACTGTTCACCCAAAAGAAAATTTTGTTTTATCCATTTTTTATTACTTTTTAAATTTGAGGCTCCATTGTCATGATCACCAAAATTCAAGATGTTTTGTTGTTTTTTACCCTCTTTATCCTTTTCAAAACTTCTCATCTCAAATTTTATTTGTTGAGCCCGGAGCCTGAGTATTTCCCAATTTTCCATGCTGCTTTTCTGACTCAAAATCCATGCTTGGCAATCCCATGTGATCAGGATTTATGTCAATGTCTTCAGCTCATGCTTGCCCATTGTTAAGCTGGGGTAACTCCTCTTGATGGATTCATCAAATCAACAGCCTCTGCCAACAAAGAAAAAGAGACTGCCCAAGTGGTGTAGTGGACATCTGTTGTTTATGTCTACCTGGAATCCATTCCTTCTTCTTCTGGTCATTGCACCCTGTTTTTCATCTGGGATCCACCCCTCCCCTACTCCCAGTCTGTGAGGATCCATCGCTCCTCTACTCCCCATCCTGGCCAGAGTGTTCCATGCTCCCAGCCACAGTGATGGGTTCAGCAATGGGCAACCGGCCCAGGACATTCTAGGAAATTCCTACCCAGGACATTAGCTGGAACTTTTCAGAAGAGGTACTTTTTTTATTTTTTTTTTGGCTGAAATTTCTAAGCTTGCAGAAAAAAAACCTAGAAATTCTAGAAGTCACTTTTGCCATGGCATGAGAAAGCCTGCTTGAAAATGGGACCATCTAAGAGAGAAACAGAGCAGGGAGAGAGGGAGATGCAAATTCATTATGACGTAATCATTTTGTGAGCTACTGGATTCAGCCATTCCTGAAGCCTTTTACCTCTATTGTTTTCAGATACATGATCCAATAAGTTTCCCTGTCTTGAATGGGACAGTTTGAGTGGATTTCCCTCACATAGAGCTGCAAAGCCCCCTAAATCAGTGAGTGGTAATCAACCCACTGGGCTTATTCCTGTCCATCAATCATCTGTTAGGCTCCTGACCACTTCTTCAACCTCATATCCTGCCACGCTTCCCTGCACGCACTGTTTTCCAGCCACATCAGCCTTCTTGTTGTTCCTGGAACACACCAGCTTGTCCCTCTGCAAGGCCTCTGCACTTGATGTTCCCTCTGCCTGGAGTGTCAGACAGATGCTTCCTTCTCATCCAGCAGGACTCGGCTCAACTATTGACTCCTCAGAGGGACGTCCTTGACAATCAGAATGGTCTCCCATCACCCTGCTTTACTGCTTGGCACAGCAGTCACATCCATGTGATCCCTTCTTGTTTATTTATTCCTTTGTTTGGCTATTGGCTATTGCTTGTCTCCCACACTAGAATTAAGCTGTTTTTTTTTTTAACTATATTAGCCCCAAAGTTGAGAATGAAGCCTTGTTCATAGAAGATGCTCAATAAATATATCTGAAATAAATGAAGACAAGAAGAAAGGTTGGGAAGGAGGTAAAAAGGAAGGAAGGGAGGGAGGAAGGAAGGAAGGGAGTAAGTGAATGAGTGAGGAGGTGAGGAGAGAGGGAGGAAGGTTAGGAGGGAGGAGCTAGGGAAGGAAGGAAGGAGAGAGGGAGAGAAGTAAGGATGGAAGGGAGAATGGATTCTCACAAAACACTCCAGGTTTAGGGGCCGTCTCCTTTCTGTTCACACACTTAGGCTTGGTCCAGAAACAAACTCAGAAATAAGGCCCTTTGAAATCCCATCTTGGATGTCCCTCTGGCCTGCCACTTAATTAAATGACCCCATAATGAAATTTCTCCTATTGAGTCTGTATTTAATAATTAATTGGCCTCTTCATCCCTGCCAGACTTGGAGTCTCATCAATTATGCATTTTTCCCTTCTGTACTCACCACTCACCTCCCAGGAAAAGGGGGCCCAAATGGAGAGTCTCCGAGTGGTTGGAGGTTAGAAAGCACCCGCCACCCCCAAATGGGGGCCTGCTGGGCATGGATAGGGAAGGCTGAGATCAGGGGGAATCTAGTCTTGGCCCTGAAGTTTACACAACCTGGGGCGGGTATGTGTGTGGGGTCCTCTTTAAGAAAAGGAAGGCAAAATTACTAATACAAAATTAGTTATAAAAGTAAATATTTATTTAGAGTGAGAATAGAAATTACATCCAATCACTTTTTTAAAAAGCTGAAACAAAACATCACAAAATCCAGAAAAAAATAACACAATTATTTTATTAATTAACTTCCTGGTACACTCCGAGAGTTATCAATCCAGAGAGTATTTCCAGCTTAGCCACTGCACAAGAAAACTTGAAACGTGTTAGCTCATTTAGGAAAGAAACTTGATAGTGGTTTCCCCCTTTTGGCTACAGACTCTTTAATCGCCTCTTCTTAGAAACATCATCTTCTACAGAAAGAAAAGAAAGGCAACTCATTCTTTCCTCCAGCAGGGTTGATTAGGGGCAGAAAAAAAAAATTGATGGTCTAGAGAAGTTTCTTTCAGTCTTGTCACCTGTTATTGGTAATGCCGCATATATTTGTAGGACTTTTCCCAAATTCAAGAAAACCATTGTCTTTCCTAAATGAGCTGAAACATTTAGGGCATTTCAAGTTGTCTCGTACAGTGACTAATCAATGACTTTCCTGAACCAGGCTGTTGACGAAGTCTTTATGCTGTGACGTCCGTCAGTACAGTGGAGCAGGAAGGGTTTTCTGGGAAGCCATTCTCACACCTGGATAACGATGGATGACTTAAATCTACACAGAAATGGTCTTGAACCACATAAAAATAGATCAACAATGCCAGGCTGAATCAGTTCCAACCAAACTTCCCTTTGGCTAGGTTTTAAAAGTGCCAAGGCCACCCCAATAGCATGTGAGGCGAGTGGAAGCAAGCCAGGAGGTTGAGTAGAGAGACCACGGTCTGAACGGATTGTGGTTACAATATCTTACTTTAGCAAATATCATGAGCACGTGGCCCCATGAACATGGTGTGAGGGCCCTTCCCAGGGCTTTGCAAGGCACCCGGGCCAGTGATGGGCCCTGATGTTTGAGCATTAACTTCTCAAGAAATTGGCTCCCAGATGGGTGCAGGTAATGAGCCTCCTGTCCTCCCACACTATGTAGTCCCTGCCCAGTCCAGAGTCCCACAGAGAGAGCGAGAAAGCAAACGGGACCTTTTGGGTAATGAGCGGTCAGCAGTGTTCTCACCAGTCCTGGCCTGAAGCCGAGCCGACCGAGGCCAAGGTGGTTTCATTACAAAGAAAAGACTCAGTGGCCTGTGCCTGAAATCCCCCGTCATAGCTCCTCTGCAGGTTCTGCTTGATTTCAGCACTTGCATCCATCACCAACAGGCCAAGGCCCTGAAAGCAAACGCTCAGGAGAAACGCTTCTGTCAGACACAGCAAAGTTCCCTAAACTTCAATCGTTCCCATGGCCTTCCTGATAATTTCCACATCCATAAACGACTTAATTAATATTTTAACATTTACTTAATGTCTTTCTTTGAATTGATTTATTTTAAAGATTTAGCCTCATCCTAAGCAATACAATTCTAACATTCCAGGGTTCGAAGTACCACTTCTATTGTTTTCCAATTGGCACTGCGGTGATCAGAGCTTGCATGTGCTGCTCTCTAATTCTGTGCCAGGCCACCTGGAGAGCCTGGTCATTTACACATCAACCCTGCAGGAAAGGAGCTTTAGTATCATCCCCATTTTACAGTAGAGAAACTGAGGTAGAGAGAGGGTAGGTAACTAGATTCAGGTAATATAAGGAGAAACGGAGCCAGGGGGAAAGGGACAGAGAGAAGGGACTACAGGCTGGTTCTGGGTATCTGAGTGGTGGGTGGGGAGGGAGAGTGGCAAGGGCCAGGAGGTGGAGAGAAAGGAGTATCCAGCGCTCGCTTTGCAGAAGATTTAATGTTGCCAGGCCCCGTTTTCCTTTCAGCATCACCATTTTTTTTTTTTTGAGATATATTCACATACCACGCAGTCATACAAAACAAATCGTACATTCGATTGTTCACAGTACCATTACATAGTTGTACATTCATCACCTAAATCAATCCCTGACACCTTCATTAGCATACACACACAAATAACAAGAATAATAATTAAAGTGAAAACGAGCAATTGAAGTAAAAAAGAACACTGGGTACCTTTGTTTGTTTGTTTGTTTCCTTCCCCTGTTTTTCTACTCATCCATCCATAAACTAGACAAAGTGGAGTGTGGTCCTTATGGCTTTCCCAATCCCATTGTCACCCCTCATAAGCTACATTTTTATACAATTGTCTTCGAGATTCATGGGTTTTGGGTTGTAGTTTGATAGTTTCAGGTACCCACCACCAGCTACCCCAACTCTTCAGAACCTAAAAAGGGCTGTCTATATTGTGCGTAAGAGTGCCCACCAGAGTGACCTCTCGGCTCCTTTTGGAATCTCTCTGCCACTCAAGCTTATTTCATTTCCTTTCACATCCCCCTTTTGGTCAAGAAGATGTTCTCCGTCCCACGATGCCAGGTCTACATTCCTCCCCGGGAGTCATATTCCACATTGCCAGGGAGAGTCACTCCCTTGGGTGTCTGATCCCACGTAGGGGGGAGGGCAGTGATTTCACCTTTCAAGTTGGCTTAGCTAGAGAGAGAGGGTCACATCTGAGCAACAAAGAGGCATTCGGGAGGAGGCTCTTAGGCACAATTATAGGGAGGCCTAGCCTCTGCTTTCAGCTTCACCATTTATCAGGGGTCTGTCCTACAGGTCGGAGCATCACTCAATGATTCAACATAGAGTTTCCAGAAGAAACAGAGACTCAAGGAGATGAAGGGAATTAGGAGAGCAGAGATGAGATAGGAGACCCTCCGCTACATGGCCCCTGAGTTCACTGGACTCCAGAGGCCCCTCTCTTTGCCTCCTCCGCCTCAAAGCTCAGACAGCTTATGCTACCCCAGCTGCCCCCACCAGCTCTACCACCAACTGAGCTGCTCCCCTCCTCCATTCCAGTTCACCCTGCATTTCCCTCAGGGTTTGATCTGATGTTTCAGCTTGACCCATGAACTGATGTGAGCTCGGGTGCTCCTTACACACCTCTTTCACAACAGCGGCTGGGTACTGAGCAAAACGAAGTCCTGCCCTTGTGGAGCAGACACCCCCAAATCTCAGTTGTTTAATTAAAAAAAAAAAAAAAAAGGTTTGTTTCTCATTCACATCACACTCACTATAGGTTGAAGGGCCATGTTTCAGGGGCCCCCAAACTCCATCATGACCCTGCACATCTCAGCCCTTTTGTGTCATGGACCCCTCTGGCACTGTGGGGAAGCCTATGGACCTCTCTGCAGAACAATGTTTTAAAATATATAATATAAAACACATCGGGTTAAAGGGATGCCAATTATATTAAAACATAGTTATCAAATATATATTTTAAATTTGCCTTTAGTAATATGTGTGCTTCTTTATTAGCATATTAAATAACAGGATATAGTAGCAGGTCTAATAGTTACCACAATTTCAAAGTAGCGTTGAGTGAAAACCAAGGGTCAGCAAACTACGGTCCACAGGCCAAACCATGCTCGCCACCTGTTTGTGTAAATAAAGTTTTATTGGCACACAGCCACCCTCATTTGTTTATGTATTGCCTATGGTTGTTTTTGTGCTACAACGGCAGAGTTGAGTAGTTGTGACAGAGATCCCATGGTCTAAAATATTAGACTCTACCTTTACAGAAAAAGTTGTGATATTTTCAAGACATTTGTGACAACATCATGTAATATAAAAACATCTGTAATTTCTCCTGGAGACAAAGTCACAGACCTTGCTCCTACAACTGAGGCTTTTTGTCTATATTCATAAATGGAAGGAAATGATAACTTCCAGTTAGTGGTGAGTGACAATAGAGATACAATTTTTCTCATCCAAGTTCAGGAATCTCTCCATGCCTTCTAGCCATAGATCCATTGGGGGTCTTTGGACTGACCCCTAGTTAGAATGCCCAGGTTAGAAAGCCGTGTTCCAGGACCTCGGACTACCCCTTCCCGCATCCTCTGCACCCGCAGAAGAGGACAAGTGCGAAAGATTCTGCAGGAGGTTTTCTGGCTGGGCTTGAAAGTGGTGTCCATCACTTCCACTGCATTTCATTGGTCAGAACTGAATCAAGGGTCACGCCCAATTACAAGGGAAGCTGGGAAATGTAGTTAAATGATGTGCTTAACAGATACTGGCAAAAACTGACAACAAACAAATATATAGTATATGGCATGCTGACAAGTGCTATGGAGACAAAAAAAGCCAAGTAAATTAAATAGGGAATTCTGGCATAGATTGTAATTTTAAATAATACAGTCAGAAAGGCCCCATTGAGAAGGCAACATTGAATAAAGATCTGAAGATTCCAAATATGTGAATTTCTGGGAACAGTGTTCCAGGTCGAGGGAAGAGCATTTGTAAAGGCCCAGAGGAAGGGACGACTATGATTTTAAAGGACTGAGAGTCAGCTACACTACATATTTCAACTGTTTGTTTCTTGTTTGTCTCCCCACTAGAAGGTCAGTGGGGTGAAGAAGGGTTTTTGTTTTTGTTTTTTTTGCCTGTTTGTTACACTGCTGCTTCCCAAGAACCTAGCAGGTGTTTAATTGTGGAATGCTGCCCAAATGTGGCAGAAGTACGCAGACCAGGGGGAGAGGGGTATGAAAAGAGGGCAGAGAGGGGTCCTCAAGCGAGACCACTCCTGCAAGAAGTTCACGGTAAGGATAGAAATTTTATTCTTGTAAAACAGGAAATTACTGAGGGTTTTCAGCAGCAGGGGCTGAGCCCTGATTTTCATTTTGAAAAGCTCACTCTGGCTTCTGCTGTGAAGCTGCTGCAGGTGAGGGCCTGGCACGGCGCCCAGGTGAGGGCCTGGCACAGCGCCCGACACTGAGAATGCAGATCAGATTCAGGTGGCCTCTGGGGCAGCTGACCCTTAGGACTCGGGGGTGGATGGGTGAGGGATTTGAAGGAGCGGGTGGGACAAGAACTCCTTTTCCCCAGGGCCTCACTGCTGAGAAAAGCCTCATATTGGGCCTTTGGAAATTACATTTAAATGGGTTCTCCTCCCAATCCCGAAGACCAAGAAGCTGCTGACACAAAGAGGAGGCTCAGTGTCCACAGAATGGAGGCCCAGTGCCTAGACAGGGAAACAAAGAGGACCCTGTGCCACAGTGCTGTGTCCCTCTGTCTGCAGGGCTCTAGGGAATTATAATTGTACAACTCAGTCCCGTAAACATCTTAAGAAAAACACAATTTGATTGCGCTTTTTTTTCCGGGTGCAGGGGGCTTCATGGTGGAAGGGTTGATGAATGAGTGTAAACATTTAAAATAGAACAGAATTTTCAAAAGCCTGCTCCAGCTTTTCATTTATGTACCTGGAGAAGCAAAAATTGGAAGTGAGAGGCGTCACTCACCTCGGCTGAGAGTCTCCCTTGCTGGGTGACTTCCCGGGTGGGGCAGGTCCACCTGGCCTCAGCCTTCTCCAGTGAGAGAGGTCACAGGAGCTAAGGGGCTCCTAGGAGCGATAAGGTCCTGGTGGGAAGACTATGGGGTCCCTTTCCCCACCCCCTCATCTGCCCCTTTCCCTCCTCGTCCTCCCATCCCCACCCCTAGGCTGGAATCCCCCGGGGAGGCGGCCATGGTAATGACCCCCCGACAGCTGCGCTCCCCGCACAGCAGCCGCCCCCGCCCTCCACCCCGACGCCTCGGGAGACAGGTTCGCACCTGCTCGGGGCCATTTCTCATCAATTAGGCCTTGGCAGCGCTTGAATGGGGCCCAGCGAGGGCGCGTCCCGGCGGCCCCTCCCCGCGCCGCCCCCAGCCTCCCCGGGCGGCCCCGCGCACGCAGATGGCAGCCCGGGCGCAGCTGCCCGCCGGACTCGCGGGGGCCACAATCGGCCCAGTGTTCGCAGCCCCCAGGTTGGGCAGGGGGCGGGCACACCTGCGCGGCGCAGATGGTGCGGCCCGCGGCAGCAGGCACCGGAGGCCCCTCCCGGCACGGCGAAGCGGGGAGAGAGAGGGACCCCCTCATCGCAAGGCGGTTCGGTTCCGAGCTTGGAAAATGGTGCGAAGGGGCGCCCGAGAAAATGGCACAGGGCGGTAGGACCAAGCCACGCCTTCCGCCCTTACACCTCACCCCGCGGTGCGCCCCTGTGGCCTCCCTCTCTGAGCCCCAGTTCCCCTCGCTACAGAAAGAGGGAGCTCCTTTTGGAAGTAGCTCAGTAACCTAAGTGCCCACCAATTGGGGATTGACTAGAAAATATGTGCCAAATTTTGCAGGATTCTGATAGCCAGCCATGAAAAATTAGGTTAGAGAAGGAAAGCAACTCAGGGATCAGTATGTTCCGTGTAATCCTACTTTGGGTATCCAAGTTTGAATTCTGGCTCCATCCCTTATGAGCTCGGTGAGCTTGAGCAGATCACTTCAGCTCCCCAGCATGGGTTTCCTCTCCGGTGGGATGGGGTAGTAAAAGGGCTGTTGCAAGAGTAAATGAGATAATGCCTGTAGAGGGCCTGGCATAAGGCCTAGTGCTTAATAAAGTATTCTTTTCTTATTTCTTGTTATAAAAGTAACCCATAAGAATTCACGCTTCATCAAATTATGTATAAAGCTAAAGTACCCTATAATTTCACCCCCACCTGTGATAACTATTAGTAATAATTATGATTTGCCTCATGATCTATATGTATATCTATATCTATCTATATATATATTTCAAAGTCAAATGAGAGGAAATTTAACTTAGTGGTTACATCCTTGGACCCTGGGGCCTGACTGCCTGCATTTAAAACCTGACTGCTGTTTCCCCACTTTGTGATCCTGAGAAAATGACTTAACTGCTCTGGGTCTTGTTTTCCTCACTTCTAACCTGGCAGGAAGGTTGTGAGTTTAGCTGAGTTACTGCACACAAAACATTTATAATGGTACAAGTGGAAATATTAGCTATTATTGTAGACGCTTCAAAAAGCAAGCTCTGTAACTTTTTGGAAAAGTATATTTTAGATGTTTTTCTGTGCTGGAAAAGTCAAGGCAACCATATTCTTTTTAATAGCTGCAGAATATAAAAGACTATCACATATTTATGCAGTCCTCTTCCAAAGGGCTTTGGGTTTGGTTCCCCCATGCTACAGCGAACACCCTTGAGTGTATAACTTTGTGCCCTGGAGTGAGAGTTCCTGCAATGTCAATTCCTGGGGGGTAATTTTGCTGGGTAAGGCCCAGCGTGGTTTTGCTTTACCAGGGCCAGAATGAGGGTAAGGTGAGCAAGGCACTCACTTTGGGCATGAAGTTTAAGAGGGTGCTCCCAAAACTCAATAACCAAAATAAATGATATTTTAATGCAATATTTATTTTTAAAAAATAAAAATGCTAAAAAAATCCAGAATGCACAAAATATGAGAATTTTAAATAAAAACAGGATCCCACAGTCCTGTGCTGAACCATTTTGGGACCTGGGAGCCAAAAGAAATGCGTGCCTCTCTATACATATTTTATGTATTTTTTAATGATAATTGTTTCCAGAATATTAAGGTGGTTAAAAATATATATATTGAGAAGTTGAAAAATATGTGTATTACAACTCACAACAGTATTTTACATTCAAATATTTTATTTCTATCCAAAACAAAATTCACATTAATTTTACTATACTGGCTCTAACGGAAGCAAATCATTGATAATATTTTCAGGATCTATTTCCGCAAAGAAATTAACAAGCAAAGCACATAAAAACATATATATTAGGGGAGCATATTTTTCCTCTCATATGGCTCAGCAGGGCACTGGATATTGTGAATTTGCTCTCCAAAAGCTTGTAACAATTGACGCTCCCACTGACAGCAGGCTGGGTTTTTCAAGCATCTTTCTGGATTCAGCTGCTTTCAGCAGACGGTCACTGCCTTCCCCTTCGGGCCCTTGTCTGAGGGGAGCCGGCACTGGTCTGCCCACCTGCACTGGCCTTCTGTCTTCACTCACTCCTAAGACCTTCGCAGCCAGCTCTGCCAAGGCCTGGGCAGGCTTGAGTTACTGCAGGCCCTGCGAGCTGCCTTATCTCAGATCTGCAAAGACCTGCACAACATTCTTAGGAAAACCTTTTAACTCTGGGGTAGACCAACTCTAAAAACCCTCAAGCTGCCTTGAGGGCAACAAAAGCAGCTCCTGAATTGACTAGATCTGGGGCCTCTGCTGAAATAATCTCATTCACTTCCCTTCCCTGTGGCCAACAGCACTGTTTCCTTTATGGGTTTATTTGTTCCCTCATTTGACACCCTGAGCCAGGGCTCCGAGCAGACCTGAGTCAAGCTCTGGGACTAAGGCGCATTAGTCACGGTCTCTGGAGCTCTGAGGGACAGACAGACAGGTAAACAAAGAGCTTCCGAAACCTTTCAGTCTGTTATCTCACCACGTTGTCCCAGGAGACTTGGGAGCCCTTGGGCCAGACATAATTCGATGTCAAGGGGCATCTCAACCTTATGGTGTCCGAAGTGTCTGCAGCAACAGCATCGGCAAAACAACAGTAAGAGGGAGCGGTTACTGCACGGGGCGCTGTTCTAGGTGCTTTACATGGATTAGCTCATTCAATCATCAGGACCCGGGCAGGGACTGTTTTTAGTTCCATTTTACAGATGGGGAAACTGAGGCATAGAAGGGCTCAGTCACTTGCCTAAGTCTCTGCAGGTGTTAAATGACAAAGCTCGGATGTGAACTAAAAGGCCTGGCTCCAGATTCTGCTCTTAACTGCTATACTGTGGTTTTAAATTCCTTCCCATTTTACCTCAGCTTTTCACATCTCGGAAAATCTCCCCCTCCCCATTTATACATAGAGACATTATACATTTATGCAATTTATACATATGTACACAGCGCACATGTATATCTCACCAGGTACCATTTTTTAGTCTGCCCTCTCCTAATAGTTTTCATAACTGACTCCTTCTTACGACTTCTCACAACTGACACCTGATATTTGGGTTCCCCCAGAAGAGACCCCCGGAGAAGAATTTGAGGCAAGGCGGTTTATTTTGGGGAATGGGAGAGGATGACCCAGGCGCAGTGAGGGAATGCGACAGGGGAGGAAAGGCAGCAATGCAGGGTGCAGAAGCCAGTGACCATGGTGGGTGACCACAGCTTCATCCCTCAAGAAACTCCAGGAAACCATGCAGAACACACACTTTGGGATAAGTCTGCCCAAGGGGTGAAGGAGCTGCGGTATTTATGCACCAGCTCCTGAGAGTCTTTGGTTGAGATCTGTGGGGGGTAATCACGGCCACTTCTGTCCTGTAGCAGGTTCAGGAAAAGGAGCCTCCAGGCACAGACGTGGATACTGGCAAGTTACTAGAGCATCCTGCAAGTTTCCAGGGACTGTCTCCCTTGCCCTCCCCTACTCCTTCTCATCTCTTTCCCTCCTTGTACCGTAAGAGAAGCCGGCTGCCACTACGGGCACCTAGCCGAACTCCCTGGGGGTCTCCGGGAGAATGCGAGGAACAGGGGCCCCGGAGTGACCCCAGTTGCGGAGAGAGGGAGTGGAGGGATTCGTCCTGCTATCCCCATCTGTCATCGGTAGAAGGCTGCTTCTGGGTCATTCAATCATGGGCACTTCTGTCTTGCCCTGAGCACAAGCCCAGCCTGCTCCTGGAGCCAGAAAAAGAGCCCCGGGCAGAAAATCGAGGGTGTTTGCAACCAGCAGTCTGGAGAGAGGAGATGGATGCAGCTGGATATGGACCGGCAGTGACAGCAGCTGCTCCAGACAGTCAACTCATCAGGAGAGCCAGATGGCGGCCACCATTTATTATGCACCTACTGTTTCGTGGCACCACACTGAGTGATTCCCTTGAATAATTTCACTGAAAAGCTTGCTAATATTATCCTTATATTTGGATGAGGAAGGCAGCAAAGCTCAGACAAGTTAGGATTTTGCCTAAAGCCATATACCTGGATAAATATAGTGGCTACAGGATTAAAACCAGGTTTGCCTGATTTGCCAGACCCGGCATTTTCCCCTCTTGCTATTTCTCTGGATTTCTCCGCATCGCTGAGATTCGTGATTCCCACCAATCTGGCCCTTTGGGGTAATATGTACCATGGCTATTACAAGTGCCGAAGTGAATAAAATGCTAATCCTCATCAATAGATTAAACTGAGAAATGCTTAAACCAGAGATCTGCCCGCAATAAAAGGAATTGGGTTATTTCTTTGTAATTTGACTGCTCACATGAGCCCAGGAACCTGCCTTATAGCTTTACAAATCTGTGATAATTTCCTTCAACTTTTCCATTTTATTGCTGCCATTAAAATCCCGTTGTGTTCTTAAAACAGAAAAAAAAAATGATTAAAACAGATGTGGCTCTTAAAGTTACAATATGAATTTTACAACCCCAGGTTTTATGATACTGAGAGAAACTTCAGCCACCAGGGTCAGAGGCAAGAAAAATGGGACCGGATTTCTGAAATGGGAGTGGGGCAAGGGGTTCAGAATGACAAAGACAGCCAACAGGGCTAATTTCCTGACTTTTACTTTCTTCTCCAAACTCAGAGTGCAAGGGGACCAACTGCGGAATATTACATATACAGCACTGTCTCTTGCACCTCAAAGGCAAGTCCCCACAGCTACTGAGATCTGAGTAAACCATTTTCCCTCACTCCAGCCTCACTTCTAACCCTCTGCATGCAAATCATAATTTTCCCTAGAAAATAGAATGGTTTTTGTTTTGTGTTTTGAGGAAGGGTTTTGTTTTAAAAAGAGCATTGAGAAAAAATTTGTAGTTCCAGATCTTCAACTAATTCACCATGTGACCTTGGATAAATCATTAAACTTCTTCTCCATGCTTCAATTTCTTCATCTATAAAACCAAGGAGTTCTAAATCGTCTCCCAGCTCTGCCATTCCATGATCTCATCTGCAGGAGGATGGTGCCTGGCCCAAAGGAAGCTCTTAATATTTGTTGCATAAGGCAATAAATGAATGTCTAGAGTTGTCTCTATTTTTCTTTTTGGAAAAATGAGGGGTTATTAACCTCCACTAATAATCAAAAAAGAATTAAAGCAATCATGAGATTGTTTTTCTCCTTTTAAAAAAATAAACTACCTGACTGGCGAAGATTTAAAAGAGCCATGCATAGCTCTGGCAAAAATGGAGAAATGGGGATTCTTCTGTCCTGCTGGTGGGAATGTAAACTGGTATAATATTTCTTGAAGGTAACTATCAAAATGTGAAATGGGCATATTGTTTGAATCAACAATTTGACTCTTAGGAATTTATCCTACGGAAATAATCAGAAAAACAAATTTAGAGCATGAGAAAATGCAGACAGTATAAAGCCTAGCAAAAAAAAAAAAAAAAAAAGGAGAGAGAAAAAAGAATATAAAATTTTACATATTGTATTATCCCAATTTTATGTTTTAAAAATAGCTGCATAGAAAATAACTGAAAGGACATGTCACAATTTTAACTAGAATATTTCTGGTTGGTAAGACTGCAGATTATTTCTATTTCCTTCTCTATGTATTTGAATGCTTGCCTCACTCCATCTTTTTTTTTTTGTATTTTTTAATGCAATTTTTAGATATATGCATACACCATACAGTAATCTAAAGGGTACAATCAGTTGTTCACAATATCATCATATAGCTGTGCATTCATCACCACAATTTTTAAATATTTTTATTGCTCCAAAAAAAAAAGAATAAAAATGAAAATAGAAGTAAAAAAGAACACCCAAAACATCCCATTCCCCCCCCATTCCTCCCTATTATTCATTTACTTTTTGTCCTTATTTTTCTACTCATCTGTCCATACACTGGATAAAGGGAGTGAGCCACAAGATTTTCACAATCATACGGTCATAATGTGTAAGCTATATAGTTATACAATCGTCTTCAAGAATCAAGGCTACTGGTTTGCAGTTCAACAGTTTCAGGAAGCCAGCTATTCAGGGGATATCTATATAATGCATAAGACTATCCTCCAGAATGACCTCTCAACTCCATTTGAAATCTCTCAGTCACTGAAACTTGATTTTGTTTCATTTCTCTTCCCCCTTTTGGTCAAGAAGTTTTTCTCGATTCCACGATGCCAGGTCTAGGCTCATCTCCAGGAGTCATATCCCACATTGCCAAGGAGACTTACATCCCTGGGTCACCCCATCTTTTTGTTCGGGTTTCTGATCAAATGCCACTTCATCATCAAAGCCATCCCTGGCCAGCTTATCTAAAGCAGCTGACCCCTGCCCCATATCTCCCAATACTCTCTTTCCTTTACCCTGTTTTATTTTTCTTCACTACTGGACATTGCATATTACAAGTATTCAATTATGTGTTCATTGTCTATGTCCCACATCCTGAAGGTCAATTCCATGAGGGCTGTACCCCAGCACCTAGAATAGTGTCTGGCACATAGAAGGCACAAAAATGTGAATGATAATTTAATGAACAGATGATGTATGTAAATACATATGTACAAGGATAATCCATTGCAGTGGTGCTTATAACAGTGAAATTTGAAAACAAACTAAATGTTAAATACTATACTACAGAATTTCTATGCATTTGAATTCTACGCAGCTCTTTTTTTAAAGTTTTTAAACATATATGTGTATGAGAGAGCACATGGGTCTGTGTGCATGTGTGGAAGGGAGCAATTGTATTTTCTTTCCTAACAACAAAAGCAATACATGCTATTTGCAAAAACTGATTAACATAGAGAGATACAATAAATAATTTTTGAAAGTTCACATTCCCCTTTCTACCCACCCTGACACTCAACACAAATCTCAAGCATTAATAGCTGGGTGAAAATCCTTCTGTATGTATATTTTTTATGCTCATACAATAAAATGCTAATATAAAGTCACATAAATAAGATTCCCACCCTTTCCAAAATTTGATTAATCAATATCAACCTTTACAGGTTGATATATAGAGAGATCTAATTCAAACTGCAACACAGAAGTAAAAGTATGGATTTAATACAATTTATTAAATTATTATACTATGTCCAATAGGATATTCAAATTGTTCCCTACTTTTTGCCTGTGTAATTAATGCTGCAATAAGCATCCTTGATGATATGTCCTGATGTATTGATATTTTTGTTTTTGTAAAAAGGATTTCCAAATGTGGGATTTCTGAGTCAAAGGATCCAAGCATTTTTAATTTAATAATACTGTCATAATAGTTTTAGTTTAATACTACTACCATAACACTTTTTATTTACAGTCCACCATTAATGTGTGACTGTTTCCTCACATCTTTACCAATTTTTTCCACTTTTGTCAAAAAGGAGTGTAAAACTGTTTATGACTATTTAGATTTTCTTGATTATGAGCAAGGTTCAGAATATTTTCATGTGTATCTGAGTCATTCTATGAATATCCTTTGTCCAGTTTGCTATTGAAATATTTATCTTTTTCTTGTCAATTTCTAGGAGCCCTTTGTAGATTAGGGATAATATATTTTTGTCTGTCATTTGTGTTGCAAATTTCCCCTTATGCTAATGGTTTGTCTTTTGACTTTAAGGTATCTTTTTCCACAAAGAAAATTTTAATCTGTTATAATCTGTTTTCTGTTTCTTTTTGACTTCTGAGTTTCCTATTTTGCGTAAGAGGGTCTCTCCTATCCTGGGGGTATATAAATATTCTCTGAAGTATTATTCAAATATTATTATTAGGTTCCTACATTTAGATATTTAATCCCTCTAGAATTATTTTTGGGGCATAGTACAAGGTAGGGACTAACCTTTCTTCTTGTAGATGGACAGCTGCTTATGCCAGCACCATTTTTAAAACAAAACATCCAGTTCCTGTAGAATTTAAATGCCATCTTTATATAAATATATAACTATATATATTTCTCATATATATTTGGATTACTTTCTGGAATTTCTATAATGTCTTACTGATCTATTTGTTTTTTTTCTCATGTCTTTTTCTTCCACCAGCTTTCTAGTCATTTATCAATCAGGATCCCAGCAGGAAACAAACGGTTCACTCAAGTGGGATGACTGGGAAAGGCGGTGCAGGGGAGTACCCAGGACCAGTGACAGGGAGCTGAAGGGGAGAGGGGAGGAAGCAGCGGCTAGGAACGAGAGCACACCTTTGTTAGCAAGTCTTTCCAGCTATGCAGAGCTTCAGACGGGCAGCGTGAAATATTTACACCACGGACATGGGCAAACACTGCAAACAGAGCTCCCTGCTCCCAAAGCCGGCTGTTCCCATTCACCAGCACCACTGAGAGGACGTGTTTACTGCGTGCCGAGAGCGAGAGCACGGCTGGAAGGAGAGGTCCGACAGCCGGAGGTCCACTACGGAGAGCGCTGAGGGACAAACATTCCGACTTTGATCTCTGTCTACCTCCGGTCTGTGCAGTGCCCCCCACTGCTTGAGTCGGACCCGACGTCAGAGGGCAAACAAGGGAGCTGGAGACGCAGTCACGGAGGTCAGCCTCCGGGGGCACCCGCAGGGTACAGAAAGGTGGGGCAGGCGGTGATATTCAGCCCAAGACCATCTTGTAATCTGGCGGGACAGCCCCTCCAGCCCCACTCACATCCCCAGACTTCTTTTTCAAATATGTCGTGGTGGTTGCTATTCACATCCAATAAAAACCTTGTTGAGATAAGGATTGGGATTTTATACAAATTAAGGAAATTTTTGAAATTAAATCTTCCCATTCAGGAAATGAATGTCTTTCCATGTACTCCATTTATTTAGGTTTTTGTTCCTTATTCTTTAATTAAATCTTCTGGTCATTTCTACATGGATCTTGTATTTTTCTTGTTAAATTCCTTTGTATGTTACAGTTTTGAACACTGATATAAATGGAATATTTTCCTATGTTGACTTCTAACTGGTTGTTTCTAATAAAAAGAAAAGCTATAGATTTCTTTGTATTTAGTATATACTTAAGCAATTTATAAATTACCCTCTACAAATAACCAAATGCTCATGTGAATACTATTTTTTAGTAGGATCTTTTGGATTTTCTAAGCTTATGATTCTATCATCTGCAAAAAAGAGACAGAATTTTGCGTCTTTTTTTAGAGTATTTACATTGCTTATTTCATTTCCTTATATAATTGCATTAGTTAGAAACCCTGAAATAACAGTGTAGACAGTAACCATATTTATGTCTTATTTCTTACTTAACTGGGTCTGACCAGTGCTTCATGGTATAATAGTGTATAGTTAAATATTTTTATTTTATTCATGTAATTTCTTTCTATTCTTGGAGTTTTATTCTTTCTAGGAACAACTGTGGAATTTTATCACATGCCATTCCATCATTTTTTTTAGTTAACCTCCAGTTTTTCTCACTTAATTTGCTAACGTAATGATGTAATGGATTGTATCATCAGATCTCCTAATGATGAACCATTCCTACATTCCTGAAACAAACACTATTTGCCGTGACATATTATTCTTTTAATATGCCCCTGAATTATATTTGCTGACACTACTGGAATTGCAGCATCTTTATTCATAAGTGAATATGATCTAGAGTTAATTGTTCTTGCAACAACAAACCTTGGCATTAAGGTTGGGCTTTGCCTTGGCGGATGATTTCTGTGGACTAACACACTTTGAATAACATTTTGGAAAATTTTTAACAAATTTTCACTTTCTATGGTTAACTGACTTTTTACATTTTGACATGTTCTTGAGTCGATTTTGCTCATTTATATTTTGTTTAGAAATCAACTTATTTCCTCTCTATTTTCCATGTTTTTTCCATGCACTTCCTAAACTGTTTTCTTATCATTATTTTACTTTCTTCGACATTTATAATTATACCTTCTCTCTCATACTTGATGTTTATGATTTTCTTTATTTTTCCTCAAGAAGGCTCACAAGAGATTTATATAGCTCACAATTTCCCTGAAGAACCAGCATTTGGCTTTGTGCTCTTGGGTCGTGGGGTAAGGTGAAACAGGAAGGGGCTTTGTGTATAAATCCCAGCTCTGCCACTTATCGGCTGGGGAACCTCCACAAATCATTTCACCTTGCTGAGCATCAGGTTCCTCATCTGTAAAATGGGGACAGGAATATGCCTCACCCTCAGGGTGAACCAAGAAAGGCACTGAAGTCTCGCAACATGTCACCTTAAGACCTCAGCAATAGCAGCCCTCCTACTCTCGCCTGGCGCCCAGGCCATCTGCTCCCACGGCACTTGTGCTTCTCTGTCTGAGCACTAATGGCTCTTTCTTTATTTTCTTTTATTTTTATTTCATTTCATTCCATTTTATGACCCAAACCAATGGAATGAAACTCAGTCCTTGGAATTTGGTTGGAATTATTGGGAAGGAAAGCTCTATTTCCACTGGAGTGTGTACAATGGTAGAAAATAAGCCTGGAGCTACTGGAGACTATCTTATCACCCAAGCCTGCTTGAGACTGAAACCAAACAGAGGAAAGTAGATCCAAAAGATGGAGTGAGAATAAGTCTTTAGGACCTCAACTGAGCACCTGGATCCAGCCAGGCCTGAAGCCCTGACCCCTGGACTTATCCATTATATGAACTGATAAAAACCAGTTTTAATTGAGTTTCTGTCATTTACGACTAAAAAGAGATCCACCGGATGACTCAGAGGGGTTACCTATGAATTCACTGGCAGGGGGATTTTTGACCTGAGGAATCCCATCTCTCTCTGCTTCCACAGCCCCCTGTGCTTCCACTGTTGTAGCCCCAATCCCAGCGTATGGTAATTGTCTTGTCTGTCTCCACCAAAAGACAATGTACTAAACACGTTTCCAACATTACCTCAAGTAACCTTTTCAATTCCCTTAGGAAGTAGGATTGCCTTCCCCTAGTTATAGCTGGGGAAACTGAGGCACGGGGTAGATACTTGCTTAGGCAAATTAATAAGTGCAGACTCCAGATTTCAAACCAGGCCTCTCTGACTTCAAAGCAATTGTTTGTTGAATGAATAAACGACCCAAAGGTTGACCTTAACTCTGATCCTGATAAAAATTTTAACTTGGTAGTTCCTACCCACAGCTAGTGACACTGGGGAGCCCTCATTTGTTTTCCAGAATGTGCCACTGGGCCTGGAGTTTCTTGGACAGCTGGTCCACAGCTGATTCAGGGCCTCCTTCTCATCACTTCTTCCAGGACCCCAATCTGCGAACTCTGGACTGCTATCTTGAACAGCTGCCTTGTACCCCTCCCTGCCCTAAACCCTGTCGTGCCCTCCTAACACAGATCTCAAGTTTTATTCTGTTCTGTTGGGGTAGGGGGAGGGTCTTCTTCCCAAACCTATGGGTCCCCAGGACCTTTATGCATCTAAGGCCCCAGAGACCTCATCCTCTCTGCTCTGCACTGCTCTCAACACTTCTCCATCCCGAGCTCGCACCCTCTGGCTCATGTCTGGTGTCAGCCTCCTCCGGGTTCCTCATGACCATTGAACCTCTTTCAGTCACCTTACAAGGTCATATCAAGGTCTTCACACATGCCCTGCTGTCCCATGCCCTTCTGTCCTCTGAAGCTCTCCTGCTTACCCCAAAGCCCTCCCCACACTAACTCCTGCTTATCCCACGGACCACCAGACAAACGTCACTTCCTCAGAGAATTCCAAGCCCCCCCCCAGGTACATCACAGTCCCCCATTTCTCACACCCTTAACCAGCTGCCCTGCTCCTTAATACTACCCAACACACCTGTGATTACCCACCTGCTTAGTGTTTGCACACCTTAGGCTGTGCACACGAGGACAAGGACACTGTCTTGCTGGTTCTCAACTGTGGCTCTACCATAGAACGGGGCCTGGCACACATAAGACACTCCATAAATATTTACTGAGTGAATAACTGAATTAAATAAACTTATTTGTGCTCAGATTTCGGGGATTCTGTTGGGTTAATGACCGGCCCCTTCAGATTACAAACGCATCTGCATGTCAACAGGCACCTCCCAAACTCCTACCTGGAGGTGGCATGGTGAGCACCGCAGCAGTGGACTTGGTGCTGGAACTTGTTCTGGGTTTGCCTCAGACACCTCCCAGCCCGGCCCACCCTGGCTTCCTTCCAGCCACTCCTCTGAGTTGCAGCCACACTTCCTCTCCATACAGAAATCTCTTGTCTAACCTCTGCTCTTTCTCCCCTGAAAACCCCATTCCCTTTCTGCCTTTAAAGAATAATAAAGATCATAAAAAAGTATAATACTAATAATTACAAGGGCTTAGAATATGCCAAGTGCATATGCTCATTTAATCTTCCCATAAACCTTAATGAGGTGGGGGTTGCAATTATTATCCCCATTTTACAGATCAGGAAACTGAGACCCAGAGCAATTAAGTCAACTCATGTTCAACAGCTGGTAAGTGATGGAGCCAGACAGTCTGACCCCAGAGAAACCTCACATAACCACTAAACTATATAATAACGACTTTCAAAATGTTTGACTGTGACTCATAGTTAAGAAACGCTTTTTTATATCATGACCCAGTTCACACATATATGTACATACTCACCCACACAAGACCGAAACAAAACTTCCCCCAAGCAATATCTATTTTTAATATGTGCTATGCATTCTATTTCCTTAAAAAAATGAAGGTCATGACCCAGGACAATTAACATGTTGCACATTTCCAGTAGCTTTC
This sequence comes from Choloepus didactylus, assembly GCF_015220235.1. Taxonomy (NCBI): domain Eukaryota; kingdom Metazoa; phylum Chordata; class Mammalia; order Pilosa; family Megalonychidae; genus Choloepus; species Choloepus didactylus. The sequence goes on from NC_051325.1 coordinate 50,394,905, forward strand.
CAGTATACACCACATTTGAGTGTACAATGCTGCCTTTTATTAGGTTTTGAATTACAACACATATTTGCTTATATATGCACATATTTTCTCTTGAAGAAATGTGGTAGGCCTAATTATGCCTGCTGCTTGCCAAAGATGACCATGTCCTAATCCTCCAAACCTGTGAAAATGTCAGGTTACAGAGCAAAAGGGGAAATTAAGGTTGTAGGCAGAATAAAGTTTGCTGATCAGCTGACCTTGAGATGGGAGATGACCCTGGGTTATCCAAGTAAGCCCAGGTAATCATAAAAGTCTGTAAATGTGGAAGCAGGAGAGAGAATGTCAGTGTGATTCAATGTGAGAAAGACTTGAGCAGACATCTGAAGATGGAGGAAGGGGCCATAAGCCAAGGAATGCCAGCAGCCTCTGGAAGCTGGAAATGTCAAGGAATCAGACTCTCCTCTAGAGCCTCCAGACAGGAAGGCATCCCTGTGGACACCTGATTTTAGCACAGTAAGACCCCCTGCCAGGCTTCTAAACTACAGAACAGTAAAATAAAAAATTTGTATTATTTTAAGCCACTAAGATTGTGATCATTTGTTGTAGCAATAGAAAACTAATACATATACCCAAGAAACTGGTGTTTGCCTTTGTGGAGGTAAAATAGTTGGGGGACAAGAATGGGAAGGAATAGGGTAAATTAAAAAAAGTGTGCTGCTTAAATTTGAACCATGTGAATATATCAGATTTTTTTTAACACCCTCCAACCTTCCACTCCCCCATCCCCTCCCCACCCACCCTGACATCAAGTAATTTCGCCTTTCTGGCATAAGGAAAAACTTTTCCCATCCCCACTTCTATCCTTTTGGTTTGGTTAGGATAGGTCCCACACCCTAGTTTCAGGGGTGGTCATGTGACCCAACCTCAGTTCATCAGAGCCAGGGATTGGTTTAAGAGTGGGCATGTGACCAAAGCCTAACCAATGAAAAAACTGCCTCCTCTTATACACAGTGACTGGTTAAGGGATTGACATGTGATTGAAATAGGAAGAATCAGAGTCAAAATCCGGAGTTTTGCTGTAACTATCAGCAAACAGGGATGCTGACTTGGTGGGAGGTAAACCTGGAACTGCTACCAGTGGGGAGAAAGCTCACCTGAGAGTGAAATCAAGATGGAGGAAACCAGAGCCAAGAGATAAAAGGAGACAGATCCTGTCTCATAGAGAGAAAGCCTGGATCCAGCTGTGCCTGAAGCCACATAGAGTTCCATAAGCTGGAAAATTCCCTTTTGAGGCTTAAATCAGTTTGATATAGGTTTTTGTCATTTATAATCAAAAAGTAACTGGCATATTCCTCCTTTTACAATGGGGGAACAGAGACCCAGAGAGAGCATGTGAGTTGCCCAAGTTCCCACAGGGAATCTGTGGGATGGCTGGGGCAGAGTTCATGTCTGCTTCTCTTCTGTTCCTTTTGCTGCTAGACCACAACACAACTCCCCTTTCCCCATCCCCTGATACACACACACACACAATCGTAGAATCCACTCTTGCCTTCTCTTGTCTTAGACCAACTCTCCTCTCCATAGCTGAGGAGAAGAGGTGACAAATGCTCCTCAGCGTAAAACAAAAAGGGTTTCACGAGGCATGGCAAATCTCCATGTTCTAGCAGCAATATGGGGACAGTTGCCTGAAAAACCCACCTGGTTCATACCCAGCATAGAGGTGAGATCCTAAGCCTGGATCTTGGTGTAAAATCACGCTTTGGGGATTCTGAAAATGTGTTAAATAGATTTGCAATGTGCTTGACAATTCCCAATCTGGCAGGACATGTGCCTGGGATGGGGGACAGACAGTTTGCTGATGAAGCAGTACCCCTCAAAGGGAGCTGTGGCCATGCACCAGACTGTTGGGGGATGGGAGTGGGTCACCTGGAGAAAGAAAGACATAAGCAGGTACAGCTGAGTTCTTGACCAATCAGAACAGACTTGGTCATAAACAAGCCAATCAGAATGGTCACCAGGCAAAATCAGCTGACTCCCTAAAGACAGCTTGCAATAGAATCTTGTAGCTCTAGGCCTGTGCTCTTGCAGAATAAAAATCACCCAGCTAGAGTACTTACCCTGGGCCAGGCTCATGGCTATACACTTTATAGTCTTTAGTCCAAAGGACCCTCACTCTCAACAACTTTTTTTGTTCCCAACAGATGGATTTTATTGCATCTTTAAAATATCACAAATCGGTCTGTCATCTACTTGCTTTCATAGCCGGACAACCCTTAGATCTTATTCATCAACCTGCTGAACCATTCCTTTTCCAGAGATAGATACCACCCCCCTGATTTTCTGATATCCTTGATTTTAACTATTGTGGCTTGCTAAATCAAAGCATCTGAATTTGATACAAGTCAATGTCATTTCCTTCAAGAATTAACTCATCTTTCTAATATGAGATACTGAATAAGTTAACACCTGGCCTCATCAGAACCCTGCAGATATATTTTTTACCCAAGAAATCTGGGATTTTAACAAGAGACCCCCTCTCCTGAATAACGACGTTGATGGGGAAGTGTAATGGAAGCCTCGTGTCACACCCTTGGTCACGTTCTGTACATGTCTACAGAGAGTGCAAACTGTAGCTATTTCTTTCTCAAGAGAATGAGTTCTACATTGATGTGACTGAAGTCCCTCTGTGGTTTCCTCTGGGTCCCTTCAGCATAACTTTGACTTTTTCTGGAATGTCAACAGTCTGGTTGCTGAGGAGGGTCTTTACTCTCGCAGTAGATGTGGCAAAGAGCCCAAACACTTTTTGAGGTAAATGCCATGTTATTCCTAATTGACAGATGAGGAAACCGAGGCTCAGAGAGGTTAGTTAATTTGCCCAAGTTAAACAGCTGGTAAGTAGCAAAGCTGGGCCTCATCCCCAGGTTCCAAAGCCTCAGCCAGGACAGCTGCATAATTTGCAGTGCCCAGTGCATAGCAAAATGGGGGCCCCCTTGTTAAAAAATTATTAGGAATTTCAAAATGGTGATGGCAGAGCATTAAACCAAGGGCAGGGCCCTTCCGAGCGCCGCTCGCTTGAAGCTTTCCCTGGCCCCAGCACTTCTTCATGACTGGAGACAGCCTCCCGTAAAGCCACAGGGCAGCGTGGTTTCAGAATAGCACCACCAGGGAGGCAGGAAGATGAGTGAGGAGGTGCAGCTCCCCCCAGGCTGGGAGGACCCCAAGAAGGGATCTTGGCATAACAACAGTGTCTGCACCAGGGCTCCCCAACCTTTTTTCCATTATTGGAAACCCCCACCCTCATCCCCAGGAAACTTTTTTTTTTTTTTTTTTTTTTAATCATCATTTTATTGAGATATATTCACATACCACGCAGTCATACAAAACAAATTGTACTTTCGATTGTTTACAGTACCATTACATAGTTGTACATTCATCACCTAAATCAATCCCTGACACCTTCATTAGCACACACACAAAAATAACAAGAATAATAATTAGAGTGAAAAAGAGCAATTGAAGTAAAAAAGAACACTAGGTACCTTTGTCTGTTTGTTTGCTTCCCCTACTTTTCTACACATCCATCCATAAACTAGACAAAGTGGAGTTTGGTCCTTATGGCATTCCCAATCCCACTGTCACCCCTCATAAGCTACATTTTTATACAACTGTCTTCGAGATTCATGGGTTCTGGGTTGTAGTTTAATAGTTTCAGGTATCCACCACCAGCTACCCCAATTCTTTAGAACCTAAAAAAGGTTGTCTAAAGTGTGCGTAAGAGTGCCCACCAGAGTGATCTCTCGGCTCGTTTTGGAATCTCTCTGCCACTGAAGCATATTTCATTTCCTTTCACATCCCCCTTTTGGTCAAGAAGATGTTCTCCATCCCACGATGCCGGGTCTACATTCCTCCCCGGGAGTCATATTCCACGTTGCCAGGGAGATTCACTTCCCTGGGTGTCTGATCCCACGTAGGGGGGAGGGCAGTGATTTCACCTTTCAAGTTGGCTTAGCCAGAGAGAGAGGGCCACATCTGAGCCCCAGGAAACTTTTTAGATCTTTTTTCCCTAATTCCACACTCCCTGTCATGAAATTTTAATTCCACAGACATACTGTATATCACTTTGTGTACTGTACATCTGTTCTTCATACATAAAAAGTATAAAATTGTTTCCACTTCCTTGAACCAATTTTAACCCCTTGGCAATACTTGCCCATGCATGGTCAAGGTGAAAAAAAAGCATAATCTTTATTTATGAAACACAGATATACATACAGTACATAAACAGATATGGATTAAAATTTCATGGAAGGAGACAATTAAGGAGAAAATATCTTAAAAAGTTCCTTAAGGGAGCAATTAAGAAAAAAAAAAAAGGTTGAGAAACTTGTTTAGAGAGGAGTCTGGAATTGCCCAGTGAGATTTACATGGGCTCAGAAGTGTTGCAAGTGTCATGCCAGGGAGGGTCAGTGCCTTAGAGGAGTGCTTGGTGGGAAAGAGGGGGCTTCTGTCCCGCTAGCCCTCACAAGCAGCCCAAAACCACCCTGTAACTAAAGCTGGGGTCTCAAAGTGGCCCACTGACTTACTTATTTGATCAATCAAATATTTTTTTTAAAGAATTTAAGCTCATTGCTATTATTTAAGAATTGGGAGATTTCACATGCAAATCTGGATTTATGGCTCTTCTTGAAACACTGGAAGATCTGAAGTCACTGGGACCACATTTCCGCATATTGACAACTGGTTGGTGTTGATTAGTGACTGCCCCATTCAGAAATGCACAGCCTCTCTCTGGTTTGCCACAGTCCCCACCACTCTTTATTGCTCCCCAATGCTGCACTCAAGTGTCCATTCCATTCATCAATTTGTATGTCATATTGTGGTGTGTTTTTTTTTGTTGTTGTTGTTGTTTTAATGTCCAGCTTATTTCACTTACGAATATTCCCTGCCTGGTCCAGCACTAGGGCTGTGGGAGGGAAGGCACTTACTTCCTGATCTTATTTCTATTTATTAAGCAGCTTCCAGGAATTAATAATAATAACTTTCATTAAACACTTGCCATTTCTTAAGCACTTACCATGCTCCAGGTACTACATTAAGCACTGAGCTTCATTGTCTAATTCTTCCCATATTGCCATGGAGTCAATGTAATATAATTATTTTCATTTACCTCATTAGCAAACTGGGGCTTAAAAAGGTAAAGTAACTCATCCAAGATCACAGAGCAAGTTAGAGGCACATTCCAGTTACTATTCCTGTAAAAGAGGCCACCGAAACTTTTGTTAAACAGCAACCGTTCTGTTACACTCCTGTATTCCATGGGTTGGGAATTCAGAAAGGGCACAGCAGGGATGGTTTCTCTGTGTTCCACAGCATCTGGGCCTCACTTGGGAAGACTTGACAGCTGGGGACTGAAATCACCCACATGTCTATCACTGGGCTAGGATGACTCACAGGCTGACCTCAGCTGGGACTGACCGCAGCCCCTACCCAGGGCTTCCCCGTGTGGCCTGGGCTTCCCCCAGCATGGCAGCCTCGGAGTCGTGGGCGCTACCTCGTAGCTCAGGGCCCCCAGAGGTGCGTTCTACTGATTTCACTTCTGCCAAGCTCCACTGGGTATAAACAACTCACGAGCCCACCCAGATTCAAAAGAAGGGGAGAAATAGACCTCAACTCTGGATGGGAGGAGAGTCAAGGTTACATTGTAGAAGAGCCTGGGGGATAGAAGATATTGTTACAGCCGCCATTAAAAACTATAACCTGCCATGTGGCAGAACCAAGGTACGAACTTGGGCAGGTGGCTCCGGAGTGGTCGTTCGTAAGCACTGTTCTGCGCCTTGAAAGGTTGCTGTGAGAATTACGTGAGATGATACAGGCAAGGGGCTCAAGACACAGAAAGACATATAGCGGGAGCTCAAGCCGTGTTGCTTTCCTGTTCCTGCACACTCTCTGACTGCTTCTCCGTCTCACCTGTGAAGCACCTGGCGACTTGTTTCTGTGGCATCCATGGATCTGAAGACTGAAGCTGGCCCAACCCTGACAGCAGCTCAGGCTGGGAATTTCTGGGGTTTCACTCTGAAGGTGGCTGGGCCTTGTACCGCCCACCCTGTGGCTTAGCCACGTCTCTGAAATCCCAGGCAGGGCCAGAGAGCATGGCCCCAGCGCCAGACAGACAACCCAGGGGACTGAAGGTCAGAGTTGAAGAGTTCAGACCCAGTGCAGTCCGTGAATGTTCCTGAGCTCCAAAGAGTAACCTGAGAAATTGTTTGTATCAGCAAGGAATGACTTAACTCTTGGCAAATCCTGGAAAACAGCCTCTCTTCCTGTTTCTAGAGGCCTTCCAAAGAAAAGAAACAGTTTGGGTTTTGCTCAGCTCTGGGGTTGATGATGGACTCCCACCCCACGCGGCGTGGGGGACCCGTGGGTGAGGTCTCAGCCCCCAGGAGTGGAGGGAGGAAACATTCGGGGAGTGCAAACCAGACTATTTGGTTTTCTCTGGCCAAGGGGGGGCCTATGAGTCCTGCAGGGACCACCAAGGGGTGGGAGGTTTGGCAAGGCGGGTCCTGGAGTCTCTACTCTAAATCTCCCTCCCCGCCAGGCGGGTCTCCCAGCAGCCCTGCTCGGCTCACCCTGCTCCTACTTCCCAGCCATCGCAAAGGCTGGGCCACCTTCCTGGAATGCCCTCCCTCACATGATAAACCAATTCCCTGGAGCGTTTGGTGCCCAGGTAGAGCTCTACCCGCACCACGTGAATCCTTCCCTGAAAACCACAGTTCGGCAAAACTCTGGTCTCTTCCTACATCAGCTGCACAATTTAATTCTTTATCTACTAATTTGACAGATAAATCTTCGGACAGCAATTCTCAAAGTTTTGACCTCATGACCCCTTTATGCTCTTAAAAATTATCAAGGATCCCTAAGAGTTTTGGTTTATGTGAGGTGTATCTATTGATATTTACCACATTAGAATGAAAACTCAAAAAGATTTAAAAATACCTGTTAATTCACATAAAAGAACGACTCCACTACATGTTGACATCAGAGTGGTGATATTATCGTATGTCATGTGGTTTCTAAAAAATCCCACTGTACCCTCATAAGAAAATGAGAGTGAAAAAGGCAGGTAACATCTTAGTATTATTGCGATAACAGTTTTGACCTTGCTGGTTCCCTAAAATGATCTTGGGGATTCCTGGGTCCTTGAACTACACTTTGAGAATCACTGTCTTAGGGTATCTAGAGGCACCAAATCTCTCTCTCTCTCTCCACAAGACTTCTTATTCTTTATCTATTATTGATTCTTTGGTATAACATTGATATTTATTTTACTGGCCATGGTTAGCATTTTAAAAATATACATAAAATGGATAGGATAGGAAAGGAGGGAAGGGAAGGGAAGGGAATAGCATGCAAAGCATAGTAAGGACTATGCACATTGCCATAAGTATTTTTGTCATGCATTGTTCCAGATATACTGATATGGATGGGGATATGGATATGAATGTGGGCATTTATTTGTTACTATAGATTTTGGTCAGAAAATTTTGAAAAATATTGAATTATAAGACCTCTTTTGGAGATTCCTCAGTGTAAAGCAGTGCTTAGCAAAGCGTGAGGTGTTTTCCCCTGGTGTTATGGGAAATAATTTTAGTTGGGTACTACACATGTATATGAACTTAGTGATTAACATAGGGATAACATTAATTATCCATGTTCAATTATATGTCAGTCATTTTGATTACATCCTGGAGAAAGTCTTAGTGGGGGCTAAGATGTCTTTAACACCTCTCCAACATTTGCTAATCTCCCTTTGTAAGCAAGTCAGAGATGGCTTCAGGCTCAGGACTCTCAACAGGCCATAGCATCTGGCTGTGATATATCTATATCTATATCTATATCTATATCTATATCTATATAAATATCATATGTGTGAATGCATGTCAGTGATAGTGATACTGGATTTCCATTCTGAGTATAGATACAATATTTCTTATTTAAGTAAATTTATTACTGTAATAAAATGAATTGATTGAAATTAATACCTTAAGAAAATATCGCAGGTGGTGTGCAGATCTGGCAAAAAGAGTGAGATGAAGTTGGTTACTGAGTAGTTGAAGATCCAGAAATACCAATGTTCTGGAAAAAGCACTAGATGGAGTCAGACACATGTGAGTTCAAATCCCAGTTCTGCCACTCACTAGCTGTGTGATCTTGGGCAAAGGTTCATCCAGTCCGGGCTTCTTGGCTCCTTTGGGCTCAAAGTTTCCAAGAATCAAACAGACAGCTTTGCACCACGCCCTGTGCTAAATAAACACCCTTAGGCTCACAACAATATGGAATAGGGACCATTTTCTCCACAGATGAGGGTCAGGGTCACACAACTGGCAAGTGTAGGAGCATGGATTTGATACAGGTCCATCTGTATGCAAAATTGCCATAAATATGATGCAGGTCCATCTGTGTGCACATTGCCATAGATATTTTTGTTCCCCACTACCCTCGCCATCTTCACGGGGACAGTAATGGAAGCAGGAGAGGCCACCCAACCAGGACTCCCCCCACCCACTTCTGTCTGCCTCTTCTTCTAATGATGCCACTGGACATGGTGGAAAACATCAAGATGATGTGTTGTGTTTTACTTACTTCTGCTATAACCATACTTTTATTTTACTTGCTTTGTAATTTACACATGGAAGAAAACATGTTTTTCTCCCTAAGTCTAAGAGACTAAGAAGATCAGTGAAGTCATTATCACTGAGTTAAATATTACAAAGCTGATTTGTAAATTCAAACTCAAGGCTACAGTTTTTTAAAAAGCATACAGTTAAATTGAATTTTATGAGGACAAGTCATAGAATATGTATATATCTAATAAGAGAAAGCTTTGCCATCTACCCTGCTTATATTTACTTTTTTAAGTCTTCAGGGTCTGACATAACATTTAACAGTTTTTCACCTTTGTTTGGATAACAAAATGTAATGGCAAGCTCAGTGCCCTGTATTTTGAAGTCAATGGTTCAAATTTTGTTTCTGTTAAGATGTTATTAAAAATGTGTGGCTTCTGATAGTTTGTTTAATTTTATTCAGGCCAAATAAAACAACTTTGCAATCGTAATTTTAATTGCTCCCAATGGACCAGTGATCTTTGTTTTAAATTCAAAGTAGCCCAAGGGAGGATTATCGCTTGGCACAGCTTTAAGCCAGGCAGAAGGAAGAGCAGGACAAAGATCCTGAGCTGAGAGTGATCCTAGAGTGCTTGAGCTGCAGCACAGGGACCAGAGCAGCAGGAGCGGAGGGATGAGTGTACGCTGAGGCCGAGAGGTGACGGGAGTGGGAAGGAAGGATGGTTCCAAGCTGCTTCTCCATTGTAAGGACGTGGGCTTTTACTCTGAATGAGACGGGAAGCAGTGGAAGGTTCTGGCCAAGCAACAGCACAGTCTGTCCGTGTTTTCACAGGATCACTCAGGATGCTGTGTTGGAAATAGATCATAGTGGGGAGGTGAGTGAGGATCCTGTACAATAAGCCATGGGAGAGGTTATGTCGGCTTGGGTCAGGGAAATGCACGGGAAGGAGTGAGAAGGATCAGAATTTGATGATGGAGTGGATGAAAAAGAGAGGAGTCAAGAATGATGGGAAGGTTTTTGGTCTGAGTAACTAAAAAAAAGGAGTTGACATTTCCTAGGAGGAAAATCGTGGAGGAGCAAGTGTGTTTGTATGTGTGTGTGTGTGTGTGCGTGCATGCCCATGCACGCCTATGCGTAAGACCAAGAGTTAGTGTGGCCATGTGAAGTTTGAAATGCACACCACAAGAGAAAAAAATCCATATCTGAAACCATCAGCTTCCCAGAAGCAATGGACCTCCCTGCTCCCATCTCCAGCCACCACCAGATGACAGCCCAAATGGAAAGTCCCCATCACATCAAAACAGGACCTGGCTTTTCCTGCCCATGTCCAGTTCCATAAGGTGTCTCTCTGGATGTACTTCCCTTTATCTCTTGGGCACACCAAGTTGGACATGCACTAGGAGAGGCTGAGTTGCTGGCAGGGGACAGAATCTGGGATGCAGGGAAAGGTCTGGGCTGGAGGTCATCATTTGGGAGTTGTCACTGTAAAGATATAGTCAGAGCACAAACGTGTTTGCTGAATGACTGAAGGTTGATGAGGGAAGAAAAACTTTTAGTTGAAAAGGAAATTCAAACGTTAAAAGGGTAGAGATTCTCAAGGAATTGTGGGAGTATTCTCAGCTCAGGCGAAGAGAAAGTGGGACCCACAGGATATCACCCACCTGGGACCTTGGCCTGGAAGCAGAGATTGCACAGCAAACCACGAGACCTGCCTACAAAATTAGGCAGATGTCCCTGTCTAAAATCATATCTGAATTGCAGGCTGCTGCCTCTTTTTAAAGTCATTTCCCCAGGATTCCATCTGCGTCTGGGCTTCCCAGCCCTCTATACCTCTTTCTTGCAGTGGACCCAGGTGAAAGGCGCTCACCTCTTGTGGTAGATGATTTAACAGCCACACATCCCTCCCATCCCAAGATGCACATTCCTTTGCAAGGTTAAGCTGCTGCTCCCCCCTTTTAGAGGCAGGGTCTGTTTATCCACTCCTGTGACTCTGGGCTGGCCTTGGGGCTTGATGTAACCAATAAAAGGTGGAAGTGACACTGTGTGAATTCCAGAGCCTGGGCCTTAAGAGCTTCTGCCTCCACCCTCTTGGTAGCCTGAGGCTCTGGTGCAGGCAGCCCGGTCCAGCCTCAGGGAGGTGAGAGGCCCTATGGGAGAGAGCCAGGTGCCCCCCTCCCCAGCCATCCAGGCAGGGGTGGGGTCCATTTGGGCCCTTTCAGCCCCAACCAGTTTTCAGCCACATGAGCGAGCCCCAACAAAACCAGCAGAGAAACCGCCCAGCCAACCTACAGAACCAGAAGAAAGAAGAGGTCATTGTTGTTTTAGGCCAACAAGTTTTGGAGTGATTTTTTATGCACAATAGATAGCTGATATACCTGTCTTAGCCTAGGTTTCCTCATCTGTGAAATGAGGATAGCAATCTCCATCTAGCAGAGTAGTTTTGTACATTAACTAGTTTACTGGATGTGGAATGCTTGCAGTCCGTAAAAAAAAAAATAATAATAATCATTTGTGCATTTATTGTTCATAATCCTGAAGATGTTAAGGAAAATAATATCTGGGTCCCCTGGAAAGGTGACCTAAAAGTATTTAGGCACAGAAGATAACAAAAAGCATAACTAACACAAATACAGTGCTTTCGCATGTACCAAAACTGAGTCCCAGAGAGGTTAAGAACTTTCTCAATGTCACCCAGCTAATAAATGCTGAAGCTGTGATTTCAAACCCAAGTGATCTGGCTCTGAGCCCTTGCATCCAAGAGATAAAGGGAAGTATGTCCAGAGAGACACCTTATGGAACTGGACATGGGCAGGAAAAGCCAGGCCCTGCTTTGATGTGATGGGGACTTTCTATTTGCGCTGTCATCTTGTGGTGGCTGGAGATGGGAGCAGGGAGGTCCATTGCTTCTGGGAAGCTGGTGGTTTCAGATACGGATTTGTGTCTTTTGCGGTGTGCCTTCACCTTCCTTTCACTCCATTCAACTAGGGATCAGGTGCTGTGTGACCTTATTTCAGGAGAGTTTTCTAGCAAGTCTTCCCTGTTTTTATTTCTAAAAGCCACAGACTATTTACAGTGAATCAAATTTTCCCGGACTAAGAAGAGATTCCAAGCTGGGAAAGAGAAGAGAGAATTCTGTGGGTTCTGGGTCCCCCAGGTGCTCTGTGCTCCCTAGCAATGCCCTGAAGATACAGCAGGGCTCCGAGGGGGCTGGATCCCCCTCCTGGTAACTTTAGCTCCCAGTCTCAGCCCACATTCCCTATCCCAGGCATTGGATGGGGCCATATCTGAAGGGGCCCTGTGGGGTAGGATAATGGGCCTCTGGGGGTAATCAGTGTGTACCAGTGACCGGAACTGCCTAAAACTCCAGAGCCCAGAATCTGCTACAACCCATGGCTGGGGGCCCCAATGGTGACAGTGGTTCAGGGCTTAGGGTAGAAAATGAGAGGGATTTAGTACAGCATTTCTGAAATTTCAGTCATTTGCAAACCACCTCCAAGTAGGGTTGCCAGATAAATATAGAATACCCAATTAAATTTGAAGTTAATATAAATAACAAATAATTTTTATTTATTATAAATATTGCAAAGAACAACTTAGCCAAACAAGCTTTTTTGGGGGGGCTGTTTAACTAGTCTTTCCTCCTGACCACCACTACCGCCCCACTCCAGTATTTGGGACATACTTATGAAGCCAGCTAGCAGTCCCTGGATTGTGCATTTTACATGTACGATCCCACTTACTGCAACCAACCCATTAAGGAAGACCTATTATTCCCCCATTTTTTTAATGCAGCAAGAGAGATATCATTCCCAGCTAATCAGTAGCAGAATCTATGTTTCCAACAACTTTACTTATGTTGCCCCCTCTGTACACATGCACACTCCTCCAAAGCTACAGCAATACAGGCGAAGAACAAAGCATCTGAACAAGCTTTTGTTTAACCCATCCCTCCTCCTGATCACCAGCCCCCCAGCCTTGCTCCCACTTTGTACTTGGAAAACTCAACGATCTTAATTCCAAGGCAATAAATGTTTCCAAATTTCCCCAGCAGATGAGAGATTTTGATCTGAGTGTTTCCCACACTTTGCAATGGTTTGGCTTTTGAGACACCCCAAATTCTTCTGACAAGTCAGCAAGAGCCAGCTCATCTCTCAGGAGGGCTGGATTTCAGCCTGAGGAGAAGACACTTCTATGTCTCCTGACGATCATCCAAGTCCAGCAGAGACATTTCAATTTTTGTACCAGTTTTCTAAAATTTGAATTAATTGACTTTTTAATTTAAAAGTGTATTTATTATTAGAAAAATCTTAAGCCTCCCCCTCCCAACCTTCTGAAAGGAAGTCATGTCTTCAATCCATTTGCTTAAACATGTATATACCTTTCTTTCTGGTCTTATTTGACCATGATCCATGTATGCTTTTTGAGGGGCAATATTGTAATATTCTTACAGTTTTGTAGTTTGATTTTTTTTCACTTGATAAAATATTTTATATACCGGGGTTGGCAAATTTTTTCTGTAAAGAGCCAGATAGTAAATACTTTAGACTTTTTGGGCCATAACTCTCAGTTGCAACTACTCAGCTCTGCTGTGGTAGCTCAGAAACAGCCATAGATGATTTGTAGGTAAATGAATGGACATGGCCTCCTTCCAGTGAAACCTTTTAACGAAAACATGTGGCTGGCCAGATTTGGCCCCCAGGCCACAGTTTGCCAATCCCTGGTATATCCTTGTAAGTAAGCAATCTAGCCAAGTGGTTAGGGCTGAAGCTTTGCTGCCAGGGGAGCCTGTGGTCCAGGTCCAGTTTGGGCTGTTCCAGCCCTAGGGTGGGATCCAGTTGTGCAAATCATGTAACATTTCTCTGCTCCAGTTTCCTCATCTGTATAATGGGAATAATAATAGCAGGATCACAGTGTTGTTAAGGAGAGTAAATGAGTTAAAGTATTGTCTCCATTTCCCAGCTGCTAAAAAAAATACCATATAATGGGTTGGCTTAAAGAATGGGAATTTATTGGCACATGGTTTTGAGGCCAGGAGAAGTCCAAAATAGAAGCGTCCGCAAGGCGCTGCTTTTTCTCCAAAGACTGTGGCGTTCTGGGGCTGGCTGCCGACGATCTTTAGTCCTGGGCTTTTCTGCCACATAGCAATGCACATGGCGGCATCTTCCTTTCTCCTCTGGGTTCTGCTGCCTTCCAGCTTCTTCCAGTAGCTTGCTTTCTCTCTCTCTCTACATCTGAATTTCATTCTGCTTATATAAAAAGGACTCCAGTAATCCGGATTAAGAACCATCCTGATTCGGTTGGCCACACTTTAATAAAAATTGCATCTTCAAAAGGTCCTATTACAGTGAGTTCACAGCCATAGGAATGGTGTAGAATATGTCTTTTTTCTGGGGTACATAATTCAAATTCCCTCTCATATCTAACACACTCAGCCCAGTCCCTGGTGCAGTGGGATCCGCTCAGACAGTGGCTGCTGTAACTACTTTTCTTGTTTGTCTTTAATCCATCTGCATGTTAGTTGGGTGAGTAAATACACTTTAATCTGCTTCATTATTTCTCCCAGACTGTCTACTCTGAAAATCATTCAACACCCTCAAGGAGTCAAGAATGAAGGGGAGGCATTTCGTAGATTTCTCTGATACACCAGAAGCTGATTTTTATTTTTGGACTAAATGTCTAAGTAAACGTGGGTGGGTGCGTGGGTGTGTGTATGGGTGTGTATTAGAGGGTATTTAAAGACATAATCAACAGTGATATATTTTTGCTTGGGAAGAATTTTTCTCCCCTGCTCCAATCAAGGAAACTTCTACTAAAAGATTTGAACACATTACAGATTTCTTTGAGCTGTGGTTTGGGTTAGGTCAGACTCTTTATTGAAAGTAAGAGGAACTTAAATGAAATTGCAATGGAATCTTTCTACACAAAAGAAGGGAACTTGTTATGGGGAGTCAGGGATGTTTCATGGACTCCAAAGTCCAAAGATGCAACCAATCCTCAGGACCCTCTCATTCTGGGGCAACACAGTTGCCCCTCTCTGCTCCTCTCTGCAGAGGGGAAAGATGCATTTTAATTTTGCCCTTTAAATGGTGTTGTAAGTGCAGCCTCCTACCTTGAGATTTATTGTCACCAGGTGGGGGCAAGGAATTAGTTGAGCAAGAAAAGGAGTAGAGAAAAGCAGACATCTGTTCGTGTCTCAACTTCCCACCTTTGGGTTCTGGCCAGGAGAAGGGAGCGTGGATCAGGAAGCTGTGGGGGAGCCCAAGGAACGAGGAGCTTCGGCCTCAATCCCCACATAGACTCTGGAAGCAGATCCTTCCCCTGGTTTCACGCTGGCTGACTTGTCTGCACCCAGAGTGGTCATACTGCAGTGACCATTGACCTGCACGGTGGTGAAAGTCAAGGGAGGTCACAGGAGGTGCCAAGGGAGGTCTTGATGTTTTGCTTTCCTCTGCGAGGTAAGGAGGAGACCCAGCAGTCCCCATGGTTTCAGAAGGCAGCTCCACTGACATTTAGCAAGTCTGCCATGGGGCAGTGTGGCCTGATCCCAGAGCCTTGGTGGACGGCCCAGGCCAGAGGGCCAGGGGAGGGCCCCGAAGAGTCAAAGCTAAGGTGACAGTGAGCTAGGCCTTGGGTTCTGACCAAGCTGGGAAAGAGTGGACATCCTCAGCTATGCCGGCCATCAGCTTCCACCTCAGAGGCCAGCAGAGCTCCCAGTGGCCCAAGGAGCCCCAAGACCAGGACAAGCTGTGGGATGAAGGACACCTTCTCTCCACACCACTCAGGCCTCCTGACCCCCAACACCTTGACATCATCTTGGCAAAGCAGAAACAGAAGTGGGCGACCCAATTAACTCAAGTGCTGAGCATTACCTTGAAGAACTATTTGAATTGCTGGATTAGACTGTGTGGGTTTTTTAAGATCATTTTTCATTATCTTCTTTAATGTGATATTTAAGAGGTTGGCATGCTTTTTCTATAAAGGGATAGATAGTAAATAATTTAGGTTTTGTGGTCCATACTGCCTCTCACAAATACTCATAGACAATATACAAATGAACAAAGGTGGCTATATTCCTATAAAACTTTACTTATGGACATTGAACTTTGAATTTCATATAATTTCCAAGTGTCATGAAATATTGATCTTCTTTCTATTTTTTACAGCCGTTTCAAAATGTAAAAACCACTCTTAGCTTGTAGACCATACAAAAACAAGCCACAGGCTGGATTTCACCAGTGGGCTGTAATTTACTGACCTGGTAATATATGATCCATATGAAAATTATATGTAAAATACATGCTATAAAGCTTAGTAATAAATAAAAAACCTGAAACCATTATTAGTATCATTGACTCTTTGTGCTCTCTCTAACCTATAACCCTGCATTTCCCACTACCCTGCTCCAAGCCCCAACCATAATTCTCAATTTTGTGTTTATCATTCAGCTTTTTGTTTTACAGTTTTATCATATATGTATGTATCACTAAACAATATATGTAAAATTTTGCTTGCTTGGGGGCTTTATAAAAATGGTGTCACATGGTATGTATTTTAAAGGGACTTGCTTTTTAAACTTAACATATTTCTAAGATTTATGCATGAGGTTTCATGCAGCTGTGATTTATTCTTTCTTCCCAGGCAATATTTTGGACAAATAGAGATAAGAGTTCATTTCTTTCCACCCACTCGGTGGAAGGGAGATAACAAAGAACCAGTTAATTAGAAAATAAAATTTCTCTTTACATCCGTGCTGGTGACTGGGTAATTTTATGACACCCCCCTCCCTGCCTTGCTCTCTGCATGCATCTGTACCACTTTCTCTTTCACCTGCAGCTATGTTTTCCTTCTCCAAGAGGCATGTAGACAGACATGGCCACCTTGAAATCGCCAACCTCTACATCAGGCATTTCAACTCCCACACTACTGACATTTCAGAAGGGCAAATTCCTTGTCGTAGGGTGTGTGTGGGGGGTAGGATGTTTAGCAGCATCCCTGGCATATACCCACAAGATGCCTACAAAACTCCCCACACAAGTTGTGACAACTACAAATGTCTCCAGTCATAGCCGTGGTAGCAAAGTTGCCCATGTGAGAACTTGCACTCCACACATCGAATAAAGCTGAGACCACCCATTGATGGTGTGTCACATGTCCTTGGAGAGAAAATCTGATTGGCCCAGGTTGAATGATTGTGTCAGCGATGGCCAGAGAGGAGGGGACTGGCTTCTGGAGCTCATCCCTGTAGATGATGGGAGGCAGTTCCCAGCAAATGGGATCACGGGCTCGGTAGATCATCCCAAAGGTGCATATTCCACCAGTTTATTTTGTCAGTTCGTGTTGAGTCTTGTACTTCACAGAGGGAATATAACGTAGGGAATCGATGACTAAGATATGGGAACAACAAGGGGAGTATAGGAGCACCCGGAGTCTGCAGTCTCGGTGCCTCCGGGAGAGCTGCTGGGGGGAGCATCTGCCCGAGCAGGACGAGAAGCCGCATTTCCAGCCCCCAGGGCTGCTGTCGCCCCTGCCACCACTGCTGTGCTGCTGCCACTGCAGGTGCCAGAGGCATTGCCAGGAGCTGGGCACGTGGCTTCTCACCTCCTCTCACCTTCCATTCAGCCACCAACGCCTCCCAGTGGTAGAAGCGGGTAGGAAGCCGGCTAGCAAGGGGGTCTGCGAACAGTGGTGTGCAGAGAAGGGAGTGGATTTTGGGCAAGCGGAGCTCAGAATCAACAGACAGTGTACAGTTCATTCACTGATTTTATTCCTAGGGATTCTTGAAGCCCATTGTTTGTTTTGTTTTTCAGAATTATTTTAATCCTTTGGTGGATAGCCTATGCTCCTAAATGCCACAAAATAGCACCGGCACCAAGTTGAAAGAGTCTTTCTGTCTTTGCTAATCTATAAAATGGGGAAGAAGCAATTCCTGGCCTTTACCTCGTTAGGCCACGGGGAAGTGGGGAGACAGTTTGGAAGGTTACAGCTGTGAAGTCTCCACTTTGTCGCACTGAAAGGACGTGGGTCTATCTGCCAATGAATGTTTTTTTAGCAGTTGAGTTTCAGTTGAGAGAAATTGTATATCTGATCCAGAAAGATTTAGTCTCTGCTTTCAATGAGATTACAATCTAATTGAAGAGACAAGATATTCACTCATGGAACAAATAGAGAACAATCAAAGAATAATAATTCAGTGATAATACAGACCAAAGATGGCAAGCATGTGCATATCGCAATTCCTATTCTCATGTTTGTGACAAGCATCACTAATCAATCAGGGCATTTTTTCTTTTAGAGTCTGTATTCGGTCTCAGAATTCTCAACACAGTGATTCAGACATCTACTCCCAACTGTTCAAAATTGATAGATGTGGCCTCCTTGATACAGATTCAATGATTTTAACTAAATAAGCAATTCATCAGATCAATAAAAATTACTAACAGCCAACTGTACCCCAGGCACTGGGCTGGGATCAATGGTAAATACCAAAGGCACAGCCCTTACCTTGAGGCTCAGAGTCTATGGAGGGAATCAAAGAAGTCAATACAAAATGACAATGCAATGGGTAAATGCTAATATATGGGAAATATAGAGCTCTGTGGATGTACAGAGGAGAGGTGCATCCCAGACTGAGGAATCAGACTGGCCTCCAAGTTGATACCTAAAAGATGAACAAGAGTTAACCAAATAAAAGAGAAGGTACGTTCTTGAGGAAACTTTTAGTTAAAATTGACAGAAATTTAACTCAAGTTGCCTGAAGCAAAAAGGGAAATACATTAGGTCATTTAGGGGAAATACTTTGGCTCAGACAACTAGAAAGTAGCAGTGTAGTCAGTTTCAGGTATGGCTAGATCTAGGTGTTCAAGTGACAGCATCAGGAAGCTCTCTCTCTTTTGGTTCTGCAATCCTCTGTGCTGCTCCATCCTTAAGCAGGCTACCTTCTCTCAGACTTCCTGTCTGCTTAACCCTAGTGGAAAGACATTTGTTCATTCTCATTGGTGCCAGCAAAAGTCCTGAGGTTGACTCCAGTTTGGCTAGGCTGGGGTCCTTTTCCTCCCTCATAGCTTGGTCATGTCTGATCAAATTATATGGTTGAATTCTGAAGAAGGGTGGGTCTGCAAGGAAACTAAGACACCAGTACCAGAAAAGGGAATTATGCTGGGGCAGCCAAAAAAAACAATTAATATCTGCTGTGAAGAAGGAAGGGTTGGAGAGTTCCAAGCAGAGAGGCTCTGAAGACCAAGGAAAACCTGTGATGCATTGGAGGAACTGTGGGGAGTTCAGGACATGAAGGGTTGGGTCTGAGCGGGGAGAGAGAGATGAGTTTGGGATCTCTTAACCACATGAGAAGCCAGTACGGGGTTGTAAGGAGATTGAAGATTCTGAATTGCTTTCATATTTTGATGCATTAACAGCTTTGTGGGAAGTGGGGAGAAGGGACCAAACATTGCTTTCTAAGATCAGATCTTGAAAACAACCCTATTAGAGCAAACCATGCAATTTGGCAATCACATTTTCCATTGACTCCCATTTGGGTGATACGTGCTCCTCAGACTATATAACAATCAAGAGGTGCTTTACCAGGACACAAATGGCCCTTCAGGCATCATATTCTTTGCTGCAATTCATACAAGTGGTTTTATTCCTCGGCTGAAGGAAGACGTTGCCACTGCATGCCAGTTTTTAAAAATCTGCTTCATGTAAACCAACAGCTTCAAGCCCGAACACTTCTACAAAGTGGGCAGAGTTAACCCTTCAGCAGCCTCAACCCTTGACCAGAGGCACACGGAAGCCAACATCCACAGAGGACAAACCCTGCCTTGGAAGAAGCCATCTGGGGCAAGTCTTAGTTCCGCTCACAAATCACTGTCTGCAAGTCTTTTCTATGCGTGGTTAAATTACACGGAAAGTACAACTGGATTTGTCCCCGGTATTTCCATTAGGGATAATATAAAGTAGAAGCGGAAGTTAATTGAGTTCAGAGTTCACTGTGTAATGTCAGGGAAGTGGGACTTTGGCAAGCAGGTTGTGTGTAACACGTGTTCTGGGGGTAGCGTTTTAATACGACTTCCTTGGGGGAGAAAAGTTTTCTTTCTCCAGCAGTGCAATCTTCAGAAAACAGGCTTCTGAGGTTCCAAAGGGGTTTTCACCTACATTCCAGGGTAAAGGCCCCATTTTGCTAACTGAGACTTTTTTGCAATGGGGCATGCTCATGATATCCAAGAGAGGGTAATAAACCCCACTGCTTCCAAGGAGAGGTAGTAAAGCCCAGTGGTTAAGAGCAGGGACCCCGGAGCTAGTCCACCCATTCCATCTTAGTGAGCTGGGAGTTCGCAGCTCGCATGATTTAACCTTCTGGGCCTTGACTCTCTAATATGCAGAATGAGCATTCAATTATACCCCCCTGATAAACTCACTGTGAGGATTAAATAAGTTAATATATGTCAAGAGCTTAGAACAGTGCCTGCCCCATGCAAAATGCTGCTGAAGTACTAGCCATTCATACCAAGCAGTTCTATGCCAGGGCACAGAGCTTCGTTCTTTAAATGCATTATTTCACTGCATTATTTCATTCCATCATTAAAAAAAATAAAGATAAAACATGCTGCAAGGTGTATTTACTGTGAGACTATAAAGTTTAAGCATCAGGGCCCTTACTTCATAGACCCTTTCAAAGCCCTGAGAGGAGCCCCACGATATGGTCATTTGCAAAAGGAAGATCTGTTTAAGCATAGGGATCTATGCTTAAAAGGGAACCTCAGCAGGCCCCACAAACCTCAACAGGCCCCACTGGATCATCCCATGGAGGTAGGTATTCTTATTCCCCTTTTACAAGGTCACACAGCTAGAGAGGAGCAGAGCCAAGATCCCAACCCAGGGCTAGCCGGCACCCACTGCACTCCACTGACTGAAGAGGGGTGTGGACAAACTCGACTGCAGGTCCTCGACTCCTTTTGCCTTTCCTACCTGGGTCTGGCCCAGGCAACTATCACAGATCTTGGCCCCTGGTAGGCACAAAATAAATGGAAAGAAGGAAGGGAGGGAGGGAGGAAGGAAGGAAGGAAGGAAGGAAGGAAGGAAGGAAGGAAGGAAGGAAGGACGGGCTTTTCTAACCTCTGCTCCCATGTCCAAAACTAGTACTCTACCTACTCTCTTCTCCCACTGCAAGGTCTTACAGACCTTAGGGGAGTTGCTAATTAGGTGTGACCCTAACCTGGCTGAGGACAGGGCATGAGAGTGATCCCAGCCAGGACAACCCGTGCTCCCTCTCTGGAATTTGAGCTCAGAGTGGCAAAGAGACAGAAACACAAGTAAGTCCTCTCTTGCCTCCCAGAGTACACTTGGTCCTGCCTGTTGCTCTCCCTGGTTCTGCAGGCTTCCTGACAGTTCCATGAGCTCCTAATATCCTTTCTATATTTAACCAAAAGAAATCAAAACATTTGTCCACACAAAGACTTGCACGTGAAATGCTTATAGCAGCTTTATGCATACTATCCCCAAAGTAGAAACAACCCAAATGTCCATCAACTGATGAATGGATTAACAAAATGGAATATTCTTCAGCCATAAAAAGGAATGGACTCCTGATCCATGCAACAATATGGATGAATGTCAAAAACATACTGAGCCAAAGAAACTGGACACAAAAGAGTAGATACTATATGAATCCATTTAATGAAACTCTAGAAAAGACAAGTCCAATATGCAGTGACAGAAAGCAGATCACAGTTTCCCGGGGCCAGTGAAGGAGCGAGGGTTGACTGGGAAGAGGCATGAGGAGATTTTTAGGGTGATGCAAACATTCTGCATCTTGATTGTGGCACCAGATTCATAGGTGTGAGCATTTATCAAAACTCATCGCACTGTAACTTAAAACAGGTGCATTTTATTGTACATAAATTAGACCTCATTAAAGCTGATTTTTAAAAAAATCATCTGCCTTGACAAACTCAGTCTGATTTTACTCTTATCTGAATACTATTCAATGATATAAGTCCTGAATACTTTTAAAGGTGTAAGTTTCCTTTTTAACTGAAGATTATCTTAATTCTAAAGTTATCCAATAAAATAAAATTATTCATTTGACAATATCAAATATTCTTAATTATGTGGAGCTAAAGGAATTGTCACGAGCTGTTCTCAATATCTAATAACCACAACCCAGCAGCTCCACTCCTACTTACACGTCCTACCTGTGTCCCAGGATGCTCAGACAAGGACAGTCACTGCAGTGTGGTTTACAACGGTGAAAGATTAGGGAAGAAAACCCTAAATGCCCATCCATGAGAGAGTGGGAAAAAATATATTGCTATATGAAAGTGAATATTTTATGAGAAGAAGGGCCACATATCAAGAGAGACAGATCTCAAAATCAAAGCATTAGGTATAAAAAGCAAATTTCAGAAAGATGCATATGGAATAATACCATTTATAAAATGTTTTAAAAACATGCAGTGTAATGCTATACATTCTTGTAGAGGCATCCGCAAGTAGTAAAATATGAAAACAGGAATGGGAATAAGGGAGTTATGTTACGTAGGTCACATATTACACTATGGGATGGTGTTGCGGTTAGAAGCATGGGTTGCTGTCAGGAGTTCAGGGGGATCAGACAGATCTCAGACTGAATCCTGGCTCAGCCACTTCCTACTGTATGATGTACATCATGTCACTTTACTTCTCTGGACTTTAGTTTCCTTATATGACAAGTGGGACCAGTAATGATTTCAACCTTACAGGGATTTTGTGAGGCTTACACTAGATAATACACACAAAACATTGCACTTCGACCATCTATAAGGCTAAATCAGCAGAGTATTTATAATAACATTTATGTGTGCAGGACGTATGAAGAATTACAGTAAAGTTGACCACGAATCACAAGATTCCTTTTAATTAAGATTTTTCTGATTAAAAAAGTAAGTTTGTTACTGTGTTCATCATAGAGACCTTGAAAATTACAGAGGTCTATAAGAAAGAAAAGCAACATGACCCAAAATCTTACCCAAGAAAAACACTGCTAACATTTTAATGATTTTCATTCCAGTCTTTCTTCTGGCAATATGCATTCCCATATACTTAGGATGTTTGTGGATCTCTCTCTCCCACTCTAATCTATCTGAAACTTATCTCCCATTACTAGTTGTATTTTGTGTTTTTCATTCATAATTTGGGGCAGACTCCATGAGTGTCTTCCAAGAAGCAATTCCTCCTTCCCTACCAGCATAACCCTGTTTTTGTTCATGTATCTACCAGAGTTTCCCGTGATCTCAGAGAAGCTGTATAGGGGTGGCCATATGTTCTAGCTATGGCTGATTAAAAGTAAACATAAGTCTGATGGGGGAGCTTTGAGTGAGGAGTTTTGCACCCTGATAAAAGGCAAGACTGAAGTGAGGAAAAGTTCTGCCTCTGCCCTTGGCCACACTTCTGCTTCCTGTCTTTGAGTACAGCCATGATACCTGGAGCTGTGGCAGCCATTCTATGTCAATGAGGCAACAAGCCTAATAACAAACTGCCAATGCAATAACGATGGTGGAGCAGAAAGAAAGAGCCTAGCTCCTTGATTAATGCAGTGCCAGACCAAGCCTTCAGATTCTTATAAATTAACAAAATTTCCTTATGATTTAAGCATCAGTAATCTGAATTTTGATAACTCACTGCCAAACGCATTGCAAATACAGTCTTATTGTGGAAATCTTGGAAATTAAAGAACATTTTAAAGAAGAAAATAATACCCCTCAAAATCTTACTACCTGGCGATGATCACTTTTTTATATTTTGGTATATTTCCTTCTAACTAGAGACAGAAATCTTTTTTCTGTAGCTTATTATTCTACTATCTGGGTTACAATTAAATTAATAGTATTTTTCCATATTATTAAATAGCCTTTGAAAAGTTTATTTCTAATATCCATTGCCTAGATATCTTATCAGAACTGATATGTTTGTTTCTGTCTTCTAGATAAAACAAGAAGCTATCTGTTTGTGTTTATGCCTTTTCCTTCTTCCTTTGTTTTCAGCTTTTGCTATATGGATTTTTCACTCTGCTTGAAAACATCCCCTTTCTCTAGCGCTGTGGGAAGTAATTCATTCTTCACAGGACTCGATTTCAGATTTATAGTTGATGCTTGTTTCCTTGTTTCCTTGATCCTTTGGAGAATCTCACGTTGCTAAGTCCTGAATTTCAGCTCTGAGAGGAGCTGTTACTTGTCTGATGGATAAATCTCACGCGTACCAGCTGTTGGTGACTTCTGAGGTCTCATGCACTGAAAGCCCCGCCTACAAATTAGAGTGATTTCCAGGCACATCTTGCTGGGGCCCAGACTTCCATTTCAGAATCTTTGGTGACAGGAGTGGGGAGGACAAGAGGAAGAAAGGTTTGGGCAATTCAGACAGGTACTAGAGGACCAAATCCTGCCCTGACAATACCGTTTTAGCCACACCTAAGCAAGTGAGCTAAGGCAGGATTTTGTCTGTAGAATCTGTGTATCTGAGAGCTGCTCATGTGCAAGGCTTTTATTCAGTTCTTCCTGATAAATTCCTCCTAGAAGCAGAGGAGTGAGATGTGGAAAGGTGAGGAAAGAAGAGGCAGCTCCAGCTGCAGCCAAGGGTAATGTCTGGGTGTGTTCGGCTCGAGCTGGAGGCCATCTGGTCCAATGCTTCAAAAGTATCAGTAGCCGCTTGTCTAGAGTTTCTTTGTCTACTCTCTCCCCTATTTGGGGTTCTCATGGCTAATGTGCACTTTTGTTCTCAGTTACAAACGTTTAGAAATTAAACCAATCAGAAGAAAATGCATCAAAATATACGTTCTTCAAAGTTTGTCATTTCTCCTGAGATCTGTCTCAATGCACTTTACATCCAAATGCTAATATATTGAAGGTCCTTAGACTCAGGGAATTTGATCATTTATTTATGCTTTTATTTATACTGGAAGAGAGACGCTGCAGGAAGCGTAAGGACACAGGCTCTGGTTCTGGCTTCCGGCAAATGAGGATTTCCACACCCCGCTCCCCATTGCACTGTGCTCCTGGGCAAGTTACCTAACCTCACCATGACTGTTTCTTCACCTTGAAAATGGGTATATAATGCTACCTGTCTTATAATTTACAAACTAAGGTCTAATTTACAAATGATATAAATAATTTACAAATAATTTACAAATAATATAAATGCATGGTTCTTAAGTATTCTGTTCAATGGTTTTTATAACTATATACACATAACTAATCAGTACCCAAAAGAACATAAGGAATATTTCCAATGTCCCATCCAGAAAGTTCCTCTATACCCTGTTCCCAGTCAATCCTCCCACTCCAGGCAACCACTCTTTCTATCACCAAAGACAAGTTTTGCCTGTTCTAGAAATTCACACAGGGAATCATACTATGTTACTGTTCTGTATTTGGCATCTTTCACTCAACCTAACCTGATTTTTAAAATCACTATTAGAGAAGTAGTGGGTTTACAGAAAAATACAGGGCTCCCGTATACCTCCCTATTATTAACACTTTGCATTGGTGTGGTACATTTGTTACAATTGATGAAAGCACATTTTAATAACTGTACTATTAGCTATACTACATGGTTTAATTTAGGATTCGCTGTTTGTGTTGTGCAGTTCCATGGATTTTTTTTAAACTATTTTTATTCTATTGTAATGGCTAGCTCCAAACTTTGAGATGCTGATCCCTTAGTGTATAACCTGATTGGTCTCTGGAATAATGGGTATCTCTGTGACACCTGAAACTCAGAGCTAGAGCTTGGCAGATATGAATGTCAGTATTGGCGCATACAGCAACTGTTAAAAAAAAAAAAGGCTGAAAAAGAGCCCAGACTTCAATTAGAGATATGAATGAAGCAGATCTGGTTAAGACTAGGGCAAACTGGGCCAAAGGGTAAAGGTCGAAACTGACTGTGTTTTAAAACTTCAACTTCCATGTGAGACCAAGGGAAGAGATGTCTATTTGGTGCAGGATCTATATTTTCTAAACAGTACAACTCTATAGTCGGTTTGATCAAACACCACAATTACATGGAACTTTGAATAGGAAGTGAGATATGGTAGGTTAGTATAGGCTAGAGTGAAACAGTGACACATTCCAAAGTAATTTGGGCAGGAAATAAAAATATATTTGCAGGGCCCCACTGAGGAGCTGGGGGAAAGTGTGGAAATGTTGGACTTCCTTACCTGGACTTATGCTAATGTTGTCACAAACATTAGGACTGATGGTTTGATGTGCTGAGCCCTCTATCATGGGACTTGCCCTTATGAAGCTCGTTACTGCAAAGGAGAGGCTAAACTTGCATATAATTGTGCCTAAGAGTCTCCCCTTGAGTGCCTCTTTGTTGCCCAGATGTGGCCCCCTCTCTCTTTCTCTCTCTCTCTGTAACTGAGCCACCTTGGCAGGTGAACTCACTGCCCTCCCCCCTATGTGGGACCCGACTCTCAGGGGTATAAATCTCCCTGGCAATGCAGGATGTGACTCCCAGGGATGAAACTGGACCCGGCATCGTGGGATTGAGAACATCTTCTTGACAAAAAGGGGATGCAAAATGAAACAAAATAAAGTTTCAGTGGCTGAGAGATTTCAAATGGAGTCGAGAGGTCACTCTGGTGGACGCTCTTATGCACCGTATAGATAATACCTCTTAGGTTTTAATGTATTGGAATAGCTGGAAGTAAATACCTGAAACTATCAAACTCCAACCCAGTAGTCTGGACTCCGGAAGACGATTGTATATCAATGTAGATTACAAGGGGTGACAGTGTGATTGTGAAAACCTTGTGGATCACATTCCCTTTATGTAATGTATGGATGGATGAGTAGAAAAATGGGGACAAAAACTAAATGAAAAATATGGTGGGATGGGGGGGTGATTTGGGTGATCTTTTTTACTTTTATTTTCTATTCTTATTCTGATTCTTTCTGATGCAAGGAAAATGTTCAGAAATAGATTGTGGTGATGAATGCATAACTATATGATAGTACTGTGAACAGTTGATTGTACACCATGGATGATTGTATGGTATGTGAATATATTTCAATGAAACTGAATTTAATTAA
This sequence comes from Choloepus didactylus, assembly GCF_015220235.1. Classification (NCBI taxonomy): domain Eukaryota; kingdom Metazoa; phylum Chordata; class Mammalia; order Pilosa; family Megalonychidae; genus Choloepus; species Choloepus didactylus. The sequence goes on from NC_051325.1 coordinate 50,421,568, forward strand.
AAAAGAAAAAAATATTTTGATTCTAATAACATATATACAATTTAAAGTTTCTCCTTTTAACCACATTCAGTGCTTTAATTACATTCACAATGTTGTGCTACCATCACCACCATCCATTAACAAAACTTTTCCATTGTCCAAAATAGAGACTGTACATTTTAAACCTTAACTCTCTATTCCCTATCTCCATCCTGCCCCCCGATAACCTATATTCTGGATTCAGACTCTATAAATTTGATTATTCTAATTATTTCATATCAGTGAGATCATACAGTATTTGTCCTTTTGTGTCTGGCATGATGACTCAACATGATGTCTTCAAGGTTTATCCTCATTGTGATATGTATCACAACTTCATTCCTTTTTATAGCTGAATAATATTCCATTGTATGTTTTGTTTATCCATTCATCTGTTGATGGGCGCTTAGATTGCTTCCATCTTTTGGCAGATATTTGAACATCAGTGTGCAAATATCTTTTCAAGTCCCTGCTTTCAATTCTTTTGGGTATATACCTAGAAGTAGGATTGAGGGTCATATGATAATATTACACTTAACTTTCTAAGGAACTGCCAAACTGTCTTCCACAGCAGCTGCACCATTTTACATTCCCACCAAAAATTAATGAGTATTTCTCTACACCCTCTCTAACATTTATTATTTTCCATTTTTTTAACAGTAGCCATTCTAGAGGATGTGAAATATATCTCATTGTGGTTTTGATTTGCATTTCTCTAATGGCTTGTGATGTTGAACATCTTTTCATGTACTTTTTTGGTCTTTTGTATAAAAAATTTCTTTGAAGAAATATCTATTCAAGTCTTTCACTCATTTTAAAATTGGGTTGTTAGCATTTTTGTTGTTGAATTGAAGGATTTCTTTTTATATTGTGGATATTAAATCCTTTTTGGATATGTGGTTTCCAAATATTTTCCCCCATTGTGTAGGTTGTTGTTTTGCTTTCATGATAAAGTCCTTTGGAGCATGAAAGTTTTAATTTTGATGAGGTCCCATTTATCTCTTTTTTCTTTTGTTGCTTGTGCTTTGGGTATAAAGTCTAAGAAACCATTGCCTAACACAAGCTTCTGAAAATGCGTCTGTACATTTTCTTCTAGGAGTTTTATAATTCTGGCTGTTATATTTAGGCCTTTAATTGATTTTGAGTAGATTTTTGTATGTGGTATGAGGTGGTTGTGGGGGGCCACTTTAATTATTTTGCAAATGAAGATCTGATTTTCTGGGCACCATTTGTTAAAGAGACTATTCTTTTCCAAGAATAGTCTCTTGTCAATAGCCCCTTGTCAAAAATCAGTTGTCCATAAATGTGAAGGTTGACTTCCGAACTCTCAGTTTGATTCCATTGGTCTATATGTCTGTCCTTGTGCCAGTACCATGCTGTTTTGATAACCATGGCTTTATAATAAGTTTTAAGATTGGGAAGTGTGAATCCTCCAACTTCATTCTTCTTTTTCAAGATGGCTTTGGCTATTCGGGGTCCCTTACACTTCCATATAAATTTGATGATTGGGTTTTCTGTTTCTGCAAAGAAGGTTGTTAGAATTTTGATTGGAATTGCACTGAATCTGTAAATTGCTTTGATAGAATTGACACCCTAACAGTATTTTGTCTTCCAATCCATGGACATGGAATGTCCTTTAATTTATTTAGGTCTTTGATTTCTTTTAGCAATGTTTTATGGTTTTCTGTGTAAAACTCTGTTTTAGAGTTCTCCCTAGATATTTGCTTCTATTAGTTGCTATTGTAAATGGAATTTTCTTCTTTATCTCTTCTGCTGCTTGATCATTCCTAGTGTATAGAAACACCACTGAGTTTGGGGTGCTGATCTTGTACCCTGCCACTTTGCTAAATTCATTTATTTGCTCTCAGAGCTTTGTTGGATTTTTCAGGATTTTTTGGTATGTAGGCACATGTCTTCTGCAAATAGGGAAAGTTTTATGTCTTCTTTTCCAATTTGGATGATCTTATTTCTTTTTCTTGTCTAATTGCTCTGGCTAGAACTTCCAGTACATTGTTGGATAACAGTGGTCACAGTGGGCATCCTAGTCTTGTTCCTTATCTTAGAGGAAAAGCTTTCAGTCTTTCACCATTGAATATGATGTTAGCATGGGCTTTTCATTTATGCCCTTTATCATGTTGGGGAAGTTTCCTTCTATTCTTAGTTTTCTATGTGGTTTTATCAAGAAGTTGTGCTGGATTTTGTCAAATGCCTTTTCTGCATCAATTGAGATGATCATGTGGTTATTTCCTTCATTCTGTTATCATGGTGTATTACATTAATGATTTTCTTATATTGAATCACCCTTGCATACCTAGGATAGATCCCACTTGATCTTGGTGTATAATTCTTTTAATTTGTTGTTGGATTCAATTTGCTAGTATTTTTTTGAGGATTTTTGCATCTGTATTCTTAAGAGAAATTGGTCTGTCATTTTCCTTTCTTGTGATATCTTCATATCACTTTGGTATGAGGGTGATATGGGCCTCATAGAATGAATTAGGGAGTGTTCTCTCCTCTTCAAATTTTTGGAAGCATTTGAGCAGGATTCTTCTGGGAATGTTTTGTAAAATTCCCCTGGAAGCCATCTGATCCTGGGCTTTCCTTGTTGGGAGGTTTTTGATTACTGATTCAATCTCTTTACAAGTTATTTGTCTATTGAGATCTATTTCTTCTTGAGACAAGGTAGGGAATTTGTTCACATTATGTACCTCTTTGCTTTTTTTTTGTCTGGTTTTATCAATTACTGAGAGAATTGTGTTAAAATCTCCAACTATGATTGTGGATTTGTCTATTTCTTGCCTTTGTTTCATGAATTTTTCTTTATGTATTCTGAAGCTCTTTGCTCTAGTAAGTCTTTGTCTTGAAGTATATTCTGTCTGATATCAACATTGCCACAACTTTTGTTTTCTTAGCATTAATCTGATACATTTTTAACTATTCCTTTCCTGTCAACCTATGTGTCTTTACACTTAAAGTCCATTTCTTATAAACATCATATATTGAATCTTTTTTCTAATCCAATATAGAAATCTCTGCCTAATTATAATGGTTGTTATATTTACCTTTACTGTAATTATTGATATGATTGGATTAAATCTATTATTCTGGTATTTGTTGTCTAGTCATTGCATTTGTTCTGTTTCTTCTTTCCTGCCTTCTTTTGGCTAAATCCCATATTTTTTAGCATTCCATTTTAATTCTATTATTGACTTTTACATTTTATTTCTTTGAGTGTGTGTTAGTGATTCATCTACAACACATCTTTAAGTTATCTCAATCTACTTTTGAATAATATTAAACTGCTTCACCATCCGTATAATGAATTCACAACATAATTCCCTTTATGCTCATGTTTATGTCTACATATGCTATCAACTCCACAATACCTTGTTATTATTTTTGCTTTAAATAGTCAATATCTTTTTTTTAAAAGTATAAAACAAAGACAATTCAAAAGGTATTTTACATTTATCTGAATATTTAGACTTTCTGGTGCCCCATAAAGTATTATTTCCCTTCAACAAGGGAATCTTCAACAAGAAGATCTTTCGGTACTTTTTAGTGCAGGTCTATTGTAAAATACTTATCTCAGCTATTGTCTGCCTGAAAAATCTTTATTTCATCTTCATTTTTAAATGTATTTTTACTGGTTGATAGGGCTTCTTTTTCCTTTAAGCACTTTTAAGCCTCCAGCGGTGGGAGGTTCTTTTGTATTATTGTTCTATTCTGTATAATGTGTCTTTTTGCTCTAGGTGCTTTGAAGATTTGCTCTTTATCATTAGTCTTCAGCAGTTGAATTCTGATGTACCTACTTGTGGTTTCTTTGTATCTGTTTTACTTGGGGTGCAATGAGCTTCTTGAATCTGTGAGTTAATATCTTTCATCACTTTTGGAAAAAAATTCAGCTATTATCTTTTCAAATATTTCTTCTGTCCCATTCGGTCTCGCCTGTTCTCATGAGATCTCCAGTTTTTTTGTTCTTTGTTCCCTAGGTGATTTTTATGCACAATGAAGCTTGAGAACAACTGCACAGGACTTTACAGGCTGCAAAGGCAGGGATAGGTCTCCCTCGTCTTTTGGATGCTCTCGGTCTCCCTGTGGGGTCTTCCACCAGGACTTGTACATTGAGGGGTTCAACATACCTGTTGACTTCCGTGTGGGATGCTCTAACCTTCCTAATGCAAAGACATTTCTTATGCTTTAGTCTAGCCCATCCACAGGTCTAAAAATTGAGTTGACTGTAGGGAACAGTGATAGGCACATCATCACCCACATCTGAGTTAATTAGGGCTCCTCTAGTTTCCGATTAGAAATAGAAACAAAAGAAATGTGTTGGCCCATGCTACTGAAAAGTCCAGTGTTTGTGTTTGCTTTGGTCACAGCTGAATCCAGTTTACTAACATATCACTAGTACCTCCTCTCTCCAGCTCTCAACTCTGCTTTCCTTTACATTGATTTTTGTCTTCAGGCTGGGCTCTTCCCACATTGAGATAAATATTGTTGTCAGCCTCTCTAGACTCAACATGGTCTTCACATTTGTGTTCCTAAGTAAATACAGAACACTTTCCTGACAGCAACCCCCACCCCTCCAAGTCCCAGAGAAGACTCCTGTTGGCCTGGCTTCAGTCATGCACCCATTTTTTTTTAATCAATCACCACAGCCAGGGAGATGGATTACTCTGGCCATCTTGGGTCATATGGATGGCCCAGAAGTGGGGGAGGCAGGGCCGTGAGATCAGCAGCCCCCGTGAGGAAGGAAAAGATGCTGGGCATGCTCAGTAACAGATGTCTCCTAACACTGTCTCAGACATAATGGACATGAACTCCTGTCGGTGCCTGTCAACCGAGAAACTTTAGAATCGCATTTGTGAAATGGGCCTCCTTCTTACTCCAGGGAAGTTAGAAAAATTCCATAGACCAGTCATTCCCAAACTTGGCTGCAAATCAAAATCTCCTTGGCATGCTTCCTAAAAATACAGATGCCCAGACCCCCTCCCCCTCCCCAGACCTAAAGAAGCAGAATCCCAGTGGGTGGGGCTAGTGAGGGTGTATATGATTTCAGGTACAGAATGGGAATGATTTTGTCCAGCCGTGATACATTCCCTTTTCCTCTAGAAACCGGTCTTCCTTCTGAAACCTCCTCTTACCAGTCTCAGTCCATGAAGTTGGGGGTGGGTAGAGTGGTGTGTGTGAGATGACCCCACCCCAGCACCAACAGTGAGTATATGACCTGGGTCTGGCCAGTCAGAAAATTCAATCCTTCCATCCACAGTGATTGGTTTGGGGATGGACATTCCATGCACCCTGAGCCAAAGAGACCCAGAACTTTCTGGATATCTTGGGAAAGAGAAGCCTTCACTTTCCATGGAAGCAGTAGCTGTGGGAGAGACGTGAGCCTCCAGCAGCTGGGAGGGCCCACCTGCGAGCAAAGGCTTCAGCAGGCTGAGAGGAGGTGGAGAGGGAAAGAGATGGATTCTAGATGATGTCACGAGTCCTGCATCCTTTCCTGCAGCCATGTGGGCCAAGGATGGCCCAAGGATGGGCAAACATGCAGACGACCAGAGAGCTGAGAGCATCACAGAGAACTGAGGCCACAGACCTGAAAGCCCTCCGCCTTGCATGCCCCACCTCTGCACTAGCAGTCAGGAGAGCCCATATTCCCCCCACCCCACCCTCTGTAGAGCTAAGTCCGTTTGAGTTGTTTGTTTGTTTGTTTGCTTTCTATTACTTGAAAACAAAACCTTCCTAAGTCCTTCAGCCATGTTTTGAAGTTTATTAATTCATTCAACAGCTGTTTATTGAGGGCCTGCTATGTGCTGGGTGCTCTCTCCTAGGTACTGGGGATACAGCGGCAAACACAACACACTCATGGAGATTACAGCCAGGACGGTTGATAGGCAGTTAATAACACATATTTGCATACATGCACAAGGCATCAGTAAGTTAAAAACAGAGTGTCAGATGGTGAGAATTAAAGCAGGGAAGGAGGACAAGGGAGTGTGAAGGTGGTGGGTGGGATTGCAGTTCTAAGTAGGGTCATCAGGGAAAGCCTCCCTGAGAAAGTAAAGAAGTGAGCCAAAAAGATGGGGGGTGAGGGTGTTCCAGGCTGAGGGAACAGCCAGTGTCAGGGTTTGGATGAGGGAGCATTTTAGAGGATGAGCTCAGAAGCTGCCTGGCCCAGAGGGAGCAGGTGAGGGAGAGAGCGGGGTATGAAGTCAGCCAGGGACGCCATGGGAGCTGGATTGTACGGGGCCTCGTGGGCCCTTGTGGGCCGTTGATAGGACTTGGGCTTCTGCTCTGAGTGAGATGGGAGCCACGGCAGGATTCTGAGCTGAGGAGGGTCATGGTTTCTGGGGCTGTGGGCAAGTGGCTTCAGCTCTGTGAGCCTCGTTTGCCTCATCCATGAAACGGGGCGAATCCCATTAGGCCAACAACATAGTAATAGTTGTTGGAGGCAAGGTCTGCAGATGGTGCTGAAATCGATGGGGGAAAGTGTGGGGAAACAGGATATCGGCATAGTCTCAAAGTATGGCCCCAAGAGAGCTATTCACTGCAGAGTAACCCCACTCTGGAGAAACCGAGCAGGCGCCACCTTCACCAAGGGGTCGAGGTTCACATCAGGTGGTAAGACGGATCAGCGTCAGGTAGTCCCAGTTGTGCTGCCCTGAACACGCAGCACTTCCGCGATGTTCTTGCCAAAAAATGAATAACCTCATTTTCTCCAGGAAAAGCATCAGACAAACCCAAACTGAAAGACATTTGATGAAATCACTGACTCCTTCTCAACACAAGGGTCAAGGTCATGAAAAGCAAGGAAAGATAGATGCTCCCACGGATTGGAGGAGACTAAGAGACAGAAATCATCTGAATGCAATGTGGATTGGATTCTGGGACCGAAAAAAGGACATTCATGGAAAAACTGGTGAAATTTGACTAAGTTATGTAGTTTAGTTAATAGTATTGTACCACCGTTAATTTCCTGGGATTGATACTTGTATTATGTATGCATGTATAAATTAACATTAGGGAAGCTGGGTGATGGAGCTACAGGAACCCTGTTCTCTTTCTGCAACTTTTCTGAAAGTGTAAAATTATTTCAAATGCAAAATTAAAAATTGTGGTGAATAATCATTCTAACTGTATAGGAATGGTCTGCGATTGAATACACATAAAGTCTTAGGTGTGGGGCACGGTAAGCATTCTTTCAACGGGAGCGACTGTTACTGCCAGCTCCTCCACATCTGTTATCAAGCCCTTGCTCACTGAGCAGCAGCCTGTTCTCCGCTGCTTGGTGGCTTTCATGATCTCTTGCCCTCAGCAGCGACTTCTCTGTTTGGGATTGAGTAAACAGGATTCCGCAAATCAGTCCCCAAAAACAAAAGTTTAAACAAAAGCAAACTGTGCCTCTGGCTGCCTGCATCACTCCATTTGCCTAATAGAAACCAGAGGCTCCTGAAGGCTGAATGCAACAGACCAACGCCCACCCCCATCCCCGACCCCCAAAGCAGATGGCATAATTTATTTGAAAAGGTCTAAGAGGGAGAACAAGAAAGCACCCATTCTCAGACTGATCTGCTAAAGTGTCGATGACAAAGGAGCCATGCTTGGTTTTACCCTGGATAACTCTCTCCCCTAAACTGACGGTCTCCATACTTCTGATCTGGCACACATATTAGGAAAAAAGTTTGAGACAACTCCCCTATTGTTTGTTTGCTTATTTATTCATTTATTTATTTATAATACACATACACCACTGTATTAACATGTAAATGATAAAACATAAGAAAAAATTCCAAAAGTGATAAAAAATTAAATATTTAAAAAATTTATTTAATGATATAAAAAAGTCTTCACTCTTACTAAATTACTATTAATACTTGAATATTGTAAGCAATGTGACTCAATATCCTTCATTATTTTGAATCCCTTGGCTCAAAGTTATATGGTTTAAAATTATATGATACAGATTGTTTGAGTACTTGATTTTAACAGCTGTTATAAATGAAGAAGTAACTTCATAAAGATATGTCTTCCAACTGAAGAAAGGATATAACTTGCTGTACTTTTTAAAATGCTTTCCATATTTCAATTCTATCTACAATTTTACAAGTTTTGTTAAAATTGGGCCAGATTTTGGCTCCCTCGCCTAAGGTCAAGTGTTGTTCTTGAAAATTACTGAAAAGTGTTGAATTTTAATATTTTTAATACAGGAGTATAAAATTCACTGCAGTGCTGTGCTGTGATGATTTTAAACTATATTACACATCTCTGTTTCCAGGTCTGTAGGCTTGCGCATTTATATAGGGGGTTTACAGTATTTTGGAATAATGTAAATAATATCAACATTAATCCCTTAGCAACATTTCCAGACATCTGTTTTTGAAATGTTCTCTCCATGGCTGGTTTCTTTTTAAAAGCAATACTTTTGTCTCTCATTTTTAAAGTGCCACTTTTACTTGAAAGGCACTAAGTGTGTGGCTAACTGGGCACTTGGAATAGGTGGTGTGTCGACTCTATCATCTTCCCAGCGCTTGCATTATTTCTATTATTTTCTCCCCAAAGAATCTATTTGGCCACTTGTCCATTTCCATATGAGTAGAGTTGATTCAATTTAACTGGAGTGGCCACAAAGCCCCCTCTAGTTCTACCCTAGCTGTACCCCTCTCCGAGGGGTAGGAGTCAACAAAGCTAAAAGGATGTGCACAACCCACATCCAAGTTCAACCTTCCAGACCACGCACCCTGGACCCTGGAATTTCCTTCCAGGGCTATGTGAGCCTCTTCCCCAGAGCTGCCTCCCAAGAGCAGACTGCTTCACCAATGTACACACCTGCAGCTCGAGGGCAGGCAGAGGGAGTGGTGAGTTTGGAGATGCAGGCTGGCATGTGCAAATACGTGTGCACAGAGCTCCTCATGGGGCAGGATGGAGCTGGGGGTGGGAAGAAAAGTGATTTGTGTTATAGCCTGGGTCACATGGCTCTTTAGGTCTTTATGAAAATATATTTGTAAAAGTAGGAGGCTAGAAGATGTTTTATTTAACATTTTGTTATTCAGACATATGGTAAATGGGCTCTTGCCTGGGACTTGGAAGTTTTTAGGGGCAGGCTTGTAGGCCAGTGGAGTCACTCAGTTGCCTCCTCTCCATGGGCAGCCACATCAGAAGATTCTTTGAATGAGGCTCTTGTCCCACCAAGTGTCAGTCAAACTTTCACTTGAACTCTTATTTGCAAGAGGTCTTCAGACAACTGCCCGTGCACAACAAGAGGGTGCCCCAGGATTTATGCTCCTTCAGGTGGAGCACAAATGCTGACTGACGTGGTGAATGATGGACTGAGCTTGGATCCTAAAGTCCAGATCTACCAACATAGAGATAATTCGCTTTGTACCCTGGAAAAGAGAAACGGTCCCAGCTCCTTCAAAGCCTAGAAATCCTTTCAAGGGCTGCTCTGCTGACTTCCAAGGGCCAACATGAAAGATAATAATAATAATAATAAGAAGAAGAATAGTGTGGAAAAAATGGAAAGTTGTGCTGAGAATGGAGAGGGCACACATTTTAGCTAACATTTGTGGAAACACTATAGATAATGTAATCTGTAAATCAACTTCAGCTCATCCCAGAGGTAAACGAAAGAGTTAGTGTGTTGCTTCCAACTCCCCTGCATTGGAAAACTTGAGCTCTTTTCTCTGGATGTCTCAAATGCCATATGAGACCCAAGACTCCCTGACACACAGTCACAGAGGGCACCATTTTTCATTGGAATATTAAGTATTAGTAAAGTTTAATTTCTTTCTTATAATTTTAGATTAAAGTGAAACCTAGAATAGAAGTTCTTATTCTGTCCTCTTAGATCCCAATGGATGATCTGGCCAATCCCACCTTGGAGACACTGTCCTAAATCAATTAAAGAGAGCTCAGTTTCCCCATTTGTAAAAGCAGAGAGTTAGAATTTATAGTCTCCTCGAAAAGCTTAAATATCCATAAACTCGAAGATTGCAAACTCAAATCCTATAGAGCCAGGTAGCAAAGATGAATGAATGAAGAAATCCAGATACGCGACAATAGAGAGTGGTAGAGACTGAGGTGAACTGGAGAGAGTAGTCACTACTCAGCTCCAGCCCCAGGATGCCATCCAGGCAGGATGTAAGCCTGGTATTGACAGATCTTCTTACTTTTTTTTCAGAAGAAGCCAGGTATCTGGATATTACATAAAATTTCTTTCTTGTTAACGATGGCATCTGTTCTGGTTTGCTAATGCTGCCAGAATGCAAAACACCAGAGACGGATTGGCTTTTATAAAAGGGGGTTTATTTGGTTACACAGTTACAGTCTTAAAGCCATAAGGTGTCCAAGGTAACACATCAACAATTGGTACCTTCACTGGAGGATGGCCAATATAATGGTGTCTGGAAATCCTCTGTTAGCTGGGAAGGCACGTGGCTGGTATCTGCTCTGGAGTTCTGCTTTCTCCCAGGACATTCCTCCCCAGGTTTCATCTCCTCAGAAATGTCACTCTTAGTTGCTCTTGGGGTGTTTATCTTCTCTTAGCTTCTGCTTTCAAAGGCCATCTCCAAAATGTCTCTGTAAGCTGAAGCTCCTCTCTCAGATCCTGTGCATTCTTCAAAGTGTCCCTCTTGGCTGTACCAAGCTTGTGCCTTCTGTCTGAGTAAACTAATCAAGGCCCAAGCTGAATGGGCGGGGCCCCACCTCCATGAAAATTATGCAGAGTTATCACCCACAGTTGGGTGGGGTGCATCTCCATGGAAACAACCTAATCCAAACGTTCCAACTTAATCAACACTAATACATCTGTCCCCACAAGATTTCATCAAAGAACACGGCTTTTTCTGGGGGACATAATATATACAAACCAGTACAGCATCTAATTAAAAAACCAAAACTCTTTTTGAAACGCTGTGCTAGAAAAACAAAATCCACACTGAAGCCAGTTTGTAGCCCATTGCTTTAGAACACTTTCATTCCATAGCTACATTTCAACATCACTGGCAAAATTAGCTGGAAAGAACTTCATTTTGCCATGTCCTAACACCCTTACTATTTACTTCTGGTAAAGATGTTTATTTGCTTGGGAAGAGGCTCCCAAACGGAAACATTGGTTTTAAATGTTGTGGCAAATCATCCATTTGTTGGGGGACAAAAAAGAACAGCTAAATCTACCCCCCCTCCCACCAAACATTTCCTTAGGCCTGCTTCTGAAAGCATTTGCAGATTTGTCTGTTTCTCTGTAAACAGCACCAATGTAGTCTTGAGAATGGAAGATGTCTGCCTGTACGGATGGGATGCAAGTTTACATCCCAGTACTGCAGATTCAGCACCTGATGGGAAGTCCTGGATAATCGCCATGGAAGTTGCACTCAACACTCTACACTAACAAGTGAAGGCTGGTTCTCATTCCTTCCTCTTTCTCCCATCCATCTTTATTAGCTGGCTCTGCTTCTTGAAGTTGTCATATTTTTTGAAGGATATCAGGTTTATTCCTAGGATCTTTGTTTCACATTATTCCATGCAAATAATCACTGCCTAAATGCACATTTCAAAGGAGAATCTTTTTATTTGCACCTCAATCTTCAACTTTGCCCTCCAAGCATGTCAGAGTAATAATTGCACCAAAAAAATGGGAAAAAGTGGAATCTAAATGATAGACTTGATTTCTTTTTAATAATGAGGCAGGAATTAATTTTTCAAAAATAATTGTCTAGAGGTGATTCAATTTCACATGCTCTTTAAATATGTATTTATCTGTGCTCTATAGCTTAAAGGGACAATTTAAAATTAATGTATATAGTAGGTTCTGAATCATAAAATAAATATTTCAGCAGTTAAGCTTTGTAATCTCTTTGCTACATTTTGAAAATGAAGTCATACTTTCCTGATAAATCCCCCTTCCTCCTCTCTGCCCCCACCCCACCAGAATAATTTCATTAGTGGAAAGACAGAGAAATTTATTTTAGATAATTGCAACTTAGAGATGCTATAGAAGGAAGGATTCAAGGATGGCCCCATGACCTCCACCCATGTCACACTGTATAGTTCCCTCCCCTTGAGTGTGGACGCCACCTGTGACCAGCCTCTTAGCCAACAGAATTTGGCAAACGTGATGGGATGTCACTCTCAAGACCATATTTCATTATATGGGTAAGACCCGTCTCGCTAGCAGGCACTAGAGGAAGCGATTCTCCTGCTGGCCTTGGAGAAGCAAACAGCTATGTCGTGAACTGTCTATGGCAAGAAGCATGAGGAGAACTGAGGGAGGCTCAAACCCAAAGCCGTTAAGAAGCTGGAGTCCTCAGTCATACAGGCACGAGGAAATGAATTGTGCCAAGCACCTGCATCATTCTGAAACTGGCATCTTCCCTTGTTACACCTCCTGGTGCAGCCCGGTGAGTCCCTGAGCCGAAGACCTTGTTAAATTGCCCCTGGACTCCTGACCCTCAGAAACTGAGATAATAAATGTGTGCCGTTTTAAACTAAGTTTGAGGCAATTTGTTAAACAGTCATTTAACATTAATACAAATGTTGATTTGTGGGCACTTTTGGAAAATTCGTCAAATCATAGAATTTTAATGCTGAGCAAGACTTTAATCCAACCCCTTCATTTTACAGACTAGCAAATGGAAATCAGAGAAGGGGACAACAATTTATTGGCAAAGCCAGGAACACATATCATGCCTCCTGGGCAGTGGATTTCTCAAAAGTCACATGCCTAAAAGTAGAATAACAGTAGCTAAAATTTGTTGAGCACTTATTATATGCCAAATTTGTGCTAAGCATTTTACACATATTACTTCTTTAAACCAAAAATAATTTTTCTTTTAAAAATGATCCAAGTTTATCTGTAACAAGAACTACATAATGGTGGGGGAGTGGAGGGGTATAGAAACATAGTTTATGTATGTATTGAAGTTAAGTTGTATCAAAGTAAATGAGACTGTATTAGATTTAGGATGTTAAATTTAAGTCCCATGGTAACTAAAAAGAAAATATCAGGGAATATGCAAGCTCATAGAGACAGAAAGTAGAGTACAGGTTACCAGAGATGGGGGCCAGGGGTAATGGGGAGTTAATGCAAAATGAGTGTAAGATTTCTGTTTGGGGCAAAGGGAAAGATCCAGTAATGGATGGGGGTGAGGGTACCACCAAGTTGTGAATGTGATTAATCCCACTGAATGGTGTGCTTGGGAGGGTTGGGAGAGTTTGGGATGGGAAGACTTATGTTGTATACATGTTTCCACAATTTTAAAAAAAGAAAGAAAGATACACTAAAGAGATAATGACAAATAAATGCAATACATGATCCTGAATGGGATCTAAGAATGGAAGAGAAGAGGCTCAAAAGGACATTTCTGGGACATAAGAAAAATTGGAATGTAGAATGTAAGCTTTATATCAGTGTTAGATTTCTTGAACTTGATAACTGCACTAAAGGTGATTACATAAGTGAACATCCTTATTCATAGGATATGTGCATGCAAGTATTTTGCATTCAAGGATTACCATGTGTGCAACTTGCTCTCAAATGTTCATAAAAGATGACAGATAGATAGATAGATAGATAGATAGATAGATAGATAGATGATAGATAGATAGATATAGAATGATATTGCAAAGGTGGAAAAACGTTAAAATTGATGGATCTGGGTATCTGGGGAGGGTATGTTGTATTCTCTGTTAGGGATTTGTATTATTGTTGTAACTGTCCTGTACATTCGGAATTATTTCAAAATACAAGTTTAAAAATTAATTGATTATAATAAAACACACACACAAATGATCCAGTTTTAGAATTTATTTTTAATTACCCATATCATCATCTTAAAAAATCAAACAATGCAAATAAGTTTCCCTCAATCATTCCCTTTCTCTTACAATCCCCTCCCCTTAGATAACACTGATATCAGCTTCATGTGCACATTTCCAGACAGGGAGAGAGGGTTGTGTTTTGTGGAACTTTTTTTTTTTTTTGCATGAATTGGACCATATTTTACATATTGTTTATAATTTTGTAATTCCTTTTTCCTTTAATGATTTATCCTGGAGAGCTTTTATTAATATATACCTCTGCTTCTTTTTAACTGCTGCATAGTATTCCATAGCATTTTTCTACTCTAATTTATTTAACTTGATTTAACTTGTTTCCAATTTTTTGCTATTATATAAATTCAACTTCTATTTACATGTATTAGAGGAAGAGTCATGCACAAGGAAGTATATATAAGGGCCTTCATCAAAATATATAATGGCAAAAATTATAAACAATTCTACCTGGGTAAAGTCTATATTTCCGAACCTCCCCTGCAGCTAGGCATGGCCATATCCCTAAGTTCTGGACAATACATGTGAATGGAGGTGACGTGTTCAACTTCTGGCCAGTTTCCTTAGAAGGAAGAGGTCTGCCCTACAGCTCTTTTTCCCCTTCCTGCTGGCTGGAATGCAGATGTGATGGCAGGAGTTAGGGCAGCTATTTTGAACTACAAAATGGAAGCCACTTGTTGATGATTGCAGAGCAACAAAAGAAAAGGACTCTGGATCCCAGCTAATTGTGGCATCACCATACCTGCCATCAACTGCTTATCCAGACTTTCAAGTAGGAAAAAATGTATCCTATAAAAGTGGCTTTGGGGGTATGTCTTTCTATCATAGCAGTCAAACTGATATCCTTAATAATATGGTCAGTGGATGCTGAAAGAGAATTACAGGGAAAGAAAGGAGTCATTTAAAACTGAGTAGATCATGAAAGGATTATTTATTTGCTCTTCCCAACAATTTTGTGAGGAGGAAAGTGTGCATATTGGTATTTAACTGCCTTTAATGTTGTAGATTGTTAAAAATGCTTGTTGTACAACTGCTTCTCCCCTTGGGATTTTTTTAAGCTGTTGGAGAGGGCAGGCCAAGGGATTCAGCTCTGCTAAAGGAACCAGAAAAAAAATGCTGTCCAAACCAACTGAGGTTTTGGCAATGAATACACATTTGTTCACCAGTTTAGCATTTGTTTAGATTCCACTGTTTTGAAAATTTAAGTGGTTCAGTATTTTAAATTTGTTCCTGAGCCCAATATAACAAATGGCCTTTCCTCTCCTTAGGTCACTGAAAAGAATTTTCTAGTGTTTGTGGCTAATTCCTCAATGGCGGAGGCCCAACTAGAGGGACAGTAGAGACATTAAGTGTGTTTAGGTGAAAAATAAAAATGGAATAAGTGTGGGATCCTGGATTTCCTGTGGCTCTTTCCGTTTCCAATCATCCATATTGTTATATATGTTTGTGAGGTGTGAGGTAGGGTCCATGAAGAGTTTTTATGTGTGGAATAAACTATATGCAAATTCTAGGAATTAATTTTACATTAGTCAAGTTATGCATTACCAAACCTAGTTTTTTTCCCTTGAACTCTTAACCTTCCTCTTCAAATCTATTATTCTATTTATAGGGATAAACTAACAAAAATCAGCCATAATTTTTAAAGAAGTTATTGATTAATATTTGATTTTATTTATGAACTTCTCCCATTAAATGCCTCTAAACATTTTAAACTGTATTTCTAAATTGATATTCTGAATTTCCTTTTCAAGTACATCAACTGTCCAGCCTTCCTATTTATTCAATAAATTCTTATACATCTAATTAATTATACATACATCAAAACTTAAATTCTCTTAAAGTTTCCAATGATAAATTTAATAAGACTTCAATTTAAAAATCGCAAGTTTAAATCAATGATTCAATTACACAATTTTAAATAAGAATTGGCAAGTCTGACCTATATGTTACTCTACCTCTCTTAAACATAAGTCTTTTAAAGTATATAAATGACTAAGTATGAGCTGATTCCTTCTTAACAAAAAAATACTAAGGTGATCAATTTGACCCTCTCAAATATTTCCACACTTGTATCTGAATCTTATCTCAATTAAAACATGGTACTGAGAAAATTGCTTTCCCACTTAAGACATTTCTATAATTAATCCTAAATATTTCTGGGGCTAAAAGATGCTTTCCTTCTAGGGAAACTTTTACTTTTCAGTAGCTGAGATTACTTCCAACTATACTTCTTAACCTGGGGTCTGTGAATAGAATCCAGAAAGTCTGCGAACATGGGTGTTTTTTTGTTTGTTTCGTTTTGTTTTAAGAAAAGGCGTCTTTGTTTTCACCAACCTCTAACTGCAATTTAGCATTTCCTTCAAGTATGGACATGGACAATAAACTACAGTAGCATTAGCAGGGCCTGGGATTCTGTCACTAACAGAAATCACAGGTCTTTTCTTATCACATTACAGTTGTCGCAGATATCTTGAAATACCTTTATACACAGTGCTACTTTGAAATTATGGAAGTTATTAGGCCTTCTGATAGATCTTGTTATTCAATGCATTAACAAAAAAACTCATTGTGATGGTTAATTTTATACGTCAACTTGACTTGGCCATGGTGCCCATTCGTTTGGTCAAAGACTAGCCTAGATGTTGCCTTGAAGGTATTTTGTAGCTGTGATTAACATCTACCATCAGTGAACTTTAAGTAAGTAAGGGAGATGATCAGGATACTGTGGGTGGGCCTTATCAAATCAGTTAAATGCATTAAGAACAAAAACTAAGGTTTCCCAGAGAAGAAGAAATTCTGCCTCAATACTACAACATCAACTCCTGTCTGCCTTCCAGACTCTTGGCATGCCCTACAGATTTGAACTTACCAGCCCCATGAGTTCGTGAGCAAATGCCTTAAAATAAACCTCTTTATATAGGTGTGTGTATATATATGTATGTGTGTATATATATGTATATGTGTGCGTGTGTGTGTATATATATATATCTTTTTACATGTATATATATCCTGTTGGTTATATATATATTGTTGGTTCAGTTTCTCTGGAGAACCAACCGATACACTGATATAATACTTCAATGCTTTAATATTTTGGTATCTGTCTTTTTATATAATTAGTTTCCTTTGTGATCCTATGAATTAATTTTTATACCTTTCTATAGGTACAATTGAAGTAGAATAAACTGGACATATTTTAAGTGTTCAATTTGAACAATTTGACATATTTACATACCATGAAAATATCACCACAATCAAGTTAATGCACTTTACCATCACCCCAAGTTTCTTCATGCCCCTCTGTAGTCCATCCTGTTTTTTACCCTATTCTAGGCAACCAGTTATTTGTTTTCTGTCACCATAAATTAGTTTGTGTTTTCTAGAATTTTATATAAATGGAATCATGCATTATGTAATCTTTTTTTATGGTCTGGCTTTTTTTCACTGAACATAATGATTTTTTAAAATTCAGTTTTACTGAGATATATTCACATATAATACAATCATCCATGGTGTACAATCAACTGTTCACAGTACCACCATATAGTTGTGCAGTCATCACCCCAATCTCTTTTTTGAACATTTTTCTTATACCAGAAAAAGTAAAAATGAAAAAAGTAAAAAAGAACACCCAAATCATCCCCCCACCTCCCACCCTATTTTTCATTTAGTTTTTGTCCTCATTTTTCTACTCATCCATCCAGACACTGGACAAAGGGAGTGTGATCCACAAGGCTTTCACAATCACAGTCACCCCTTGTAAGCTACATTGTTATACAATCATCTTCAAGAGTCAAGGTTACTGGGTTGCCATTTGACAATTTCAGGTATTTACTTCTAGCTATTCCAATACATTAAAACCTGAAAAGTGTTATCTATATAGTGCATAAGAGTGCCCACCAGAGCGACCTCTCAACTCCATTTGGAATCTCTCAGTCACTGAAACTTTACTTTGTTGCATTTCGCATCCCCCTCTTGGTCAAGAAGATCAACATAATGATTTTCAGACCCTTTCATGTTGTGTGTGCACCAATAGTTCATTTCTTTTTATTGATGTGGGGTAATCCATTGTATGAAATGCCACAATTTATCTGTTTACCTACTGATGGACATTTGGGCTCTTTTCAGTTTTGGCTATTACAAATAAAACTGCTATGAACTTCCATATATAAGTCTTTGTGTGGACTTGTGTTTTCCTTTCTCTTGGGTATGCAATAGTCAGATTGGATAGAAGGAGGTTGTTTAACTTTTTAAGAAACTGCTGAACTGTTTTCCAGAGTTGTACAATTTTATGTTTCCACCATCAGGGTGTGAGTTCCAGTTCCTCCATATCCTTGACAAGGCTTGGTATGCTCTGTCTTTTTAATTTTAGCCAAACTAATGGATAGGTAGGGGTATTTCATTATGGTCTTGATTTGCATTTCTCTGATGACAAATGATATTGAGCATCTCTCTATGTGCCTATTGGGTTTTCAAATATCTTCTTTTCTGAAGTGTTGGTCCAAATTTTTGCCTGTTTTTTTTAATTGGATTGGGCTGTTTGTCTTCTTACTATTGAGTTGTAGAAATTCTTCATATGTTTGCTATATATTTCTTATATATTCTTTATATCTGTCTGATAAATGTGTTGCATTTTTCCCAGTGTGTGGCTTGTCTTCTTATTTTCTCAGTGCTGTCTTTCAAAGAGCAGAGTTTTAAATTTTGGTGAAGTCCAATTTACCAGGGTTTTCTTTCATAGTCTGTGCTTCTTGTGGTCTAAAACCTCTGCCTACCCCAAAGCTGTCATGACTTTCTTCTTTGTTTTCTTCTTGAAGTTTTATGGTTTTAGTCTTTATATTTAAGTCTGTGTTCCATTTTGGGATAATTTTTGTATACAGTGTGAGGTAAGAGTCTCTGTTCACTTTTTTTTTTTTTCCATGTGGATTTCTAGTTTTCAAGCAGTGTTTTGTGTGATGTGCATTTTTGCGTGTTTAGAAACATCATTCAGAGAAGAGGTCCTTAGACTTCCCCAAATTGCCAAAGAAGTACACAGACGTTAAGCACTCCTGTTCCAGAGACTCTAGCCGGACAAGAGATTTGGAGCTGGGGACATCCAGAGAAAATGTACTCAGGACCAACTTAGGAATCTATTATAACACCACACCCAATTTTATGAGTCCCCTTCTCAGAGTGATTGAGGTTGCACCACAGCCAAAGGTTTGGGTCAGAACACTGACTCAAGTTTTCAGATGTGGATGGGATGGCCTGGACCCGCTTTAGAATTGTTATATGGATAATGTCATAACTTCAAGAGGGAGGGATTATGTAACCTGCAGCCCTGGTCTACTCACTGAAGTGTGCAACTGCTTCCCATCTGATTATTGGTCAGATTTCACATTTCTTTGGCTCGTGGTCATATCTATGTTGTCCTGCCTAGTTAGGGTGGCCGTCTGCCTCGGCTTGCCTGTGATCATCCTGGTTTCTGTTCTATTATTACCAGTGTCCCTTTTGCTCTCAGTGTCCCACACTCAAAAGTTCTTTAGACCTTTGAACTTGAGGGAACCCTATAGTTTCTTCAGATACTCCCTGTTTTTAGGACAACAAACTCTTTTAGACATTGTTTTAGTTTGCTAAAGCTGATAAAATGCAATGTACCAGAAATGGGTCAGCTTTTATGATGGGCATTTATTAACTTACAAGTTTACAGTTCTGAGGCCATGAAACATGTCCAAATCAAGGCAGCAACAGGAAGATACCTTCTTCCTGAAGAAAGGTTGCTGGCGATCTGGGACTCCTCTGTCACATGGGAAGGCACATGGCGGCATCTGCTGGATCTTCTCTCCCAGGTTTTGTCACCTTCAGCTTCTGGCTTTTCTCTCTCAGCCTCTCTGTGTGTTTCTCTCGTGTAGCTTCTATCTCTCTTAGCTTCTCTGGGGTTTCTTTCTGTCTTTTATCCTCTTATAAAGGACTCCAGAAGAGGATTAGGACCCACCTTGAATTGGATGAGTCACACCTCAATTGAAATAACCTAATCAAAAGGTTCCACTTACATAGGTCTATGCCCACAGGAATGGATTAAAAGAACATGGCATTTTCTGGGTACGGACAGCTTCAAACCATCAGAGACGTTAAAACCATGTGCAGTTGAGTTCTGGAGGTCACTGATGCCTCTCAGCCAGTGCTTCCAACACCATTCCCCAGGTACACACCGAGGACCAGCTGGCTCTGCTCACCATCAAAGACGTTATGTGCAGCCAGAAGCAAGAAGAAGAGAGAAGCCTAAATATATTAAAAGCCAAGAATCTTGTCACTCTATTTGCTTTTTCTCTCCAGGGGTAAAAAAGAAAGCAAAAAGTGACAGGTCTCTGGAGGAAATGACAAGGAGGTGAGAGGTAAAAATTCCTGGGGTTAATTTAGAAAGCCAGCCTGCCCCCAGCTTGGGAAAGACCCTGCTTGGAGGTGGATAAAAGCCCTGCATATCGCAGTCGATTGAAAGCTGTTTGTGACTAAAACTCCTGGGCAGTGGCGTGGAGGCTTGTGCTCCATCATTGGATTTTAGAATCAACCAGCAAGAGCTTCATCTCATTCCCCTCTCGGTTGGCACCTTCTTTGTCTCAAACTAGTCCCCAAACAGAAGAACGGATTTTACCCATCCAGGTCACTCTCAACTCCCCATCTTTGAATCCTCAGGTTCTATTTGGAGGAACAAACAGAAAGAGGGAGCATTAAAGAAAAAGAGAAGAAAACGTCTTCCTTGAGCTCTCTTCTTATTCCTCAGAAAAATGGGCCCCTCAAACACCTTTATTCCTGTTTATGTATTTCATGTCAAAGGACATTGGAAAAGACAGTGTGATTGTCATCATTTTGTGTATGCAGTATCAAAAGTCATTTAAAGTAGCCATATCCTTTTATTTGCATTTCTCATTCATTCATCAGCCATTTATTGAATGCCCATTCATGAGCCAGGCACTGTGGTAGGCACTGGTGACATAGACACGAACAAAACGAAGTCTCTGCTTGCAGGAGGCTGATATTCAGTGAACAAACAGGCAAATACTTAATATGCTGCCATATTAAAGAATGATAGAGCTGGGTGAGACCAGTGAAGGAGAAGGGCAGCAGGATGGGGATGCTGATTTAGACATGGTGGTCAGGGAGGGCTTCCTGGGGGTGGAGACATTTGAACACAGACCTGCATGGAGTGACGGTGAAAGTCTAGGGCAGGAAGGAATGATGCAGACAGAGGGAATGGCATGTAGGAACTTTCAAAGGTCCTTCTCCATATGGATGAATTAACATCTCCCACTGATCATCAGTGATCCAGAAAATCTGATGCTCTGCCTGAAAACACTACTCAAGAGTTCATTTCCCATTATTTTAAATGGGAAAAATTGTAATGTGAGACATGTCAATCCAAACCCCAAAGCAATTTCCTAAAACATTGTAAATTGTCTGCTAATAGGTAACAAACGATCGATTGTGTCAGGGTGTAAAATGATCACCGAACAAGTAATCAAGTTTTCAGCAAAAAGTTGATTTTGTACATGATAGCACAGGCATGTCCAATTGCACGTTGCTCCTTAGCATACTTTACAAAATCCGACGGCAGCTGGAATATTACTTTTTCTATGTAATTTTGACTTAAATGTTTATTGACTTATATTGAGGAATATAAATAAAATTTTAAAAATAAATATTGGTCCAATAATTGTGAGAAACATGCTTTTATGAAGCTTGTGTATTAAAAACCAAGAGGCATTCTATTGGGAAACCATTTACTACAGAGATGTTCTTAAGTGTGGCTGTATTTGTGTCCGTGGGTTAAGGAGGATGTGAGCTTTTCTTTTTTTGGTGAGGGTTATTTTGTATCTCTAGAGTTTGCCAAGGCCCCCCGCCCCTCTCTCTCTCTCTCTCTCACACACACACACACACACACACACAGACACACACACACACACTGCTTCACATATTGCCTCTTTTATAAGGACCCATGGGAAAACTTCTCTGTAGTTTCAATATCAGGAAATGATGTGATTCACCCAAGTTGTTTGGTTTGTTTCTCTCTTAAGGACACTGAGAATCTTGAACACAGTGAAGCACTTTGAAATCCATGGTTTTCAAACTTAACTCTGCAGAGCTTTGGGGGTAGCTTCAAGATCTTTTACAGATACCCACAGGAGAAAGGTGTGAGAGGTGAGGCTGGGGCTGGGATCCCTCACCTTTTTCCATGCTGAGTTTCAGTGCATGCATGCTTTTGAACAAAAGTTTAAAAAGTTTGAGTGTCACTGATGTATAGACATTTTCCTTTTTGCACTGGTTGCCAGGACGCTCAGCATCTAATTCTCAGCCCATCACTGACAAGTGTTCAGGACCACCCACCCATATTTTGTGTGCAAACCTCACCCTTAAATTTATTTTCTCTTCCTCTACATGTAACTCCTTTACGTGCTTTTCTTGTTTCCTTTATTTTGTTGCCATATGTACGTTTTTGTGTGCTGCCTCAAATTCCTTCTGGAAAGAGCTAAGATTTAAATGAATTCATACAGAAAATGGACTATTTTTCCTGTATAAGAGAACTTTGCAGGTGGGAAAAGAATGTAATGGCAATAAGGTATGCTTTGTCATGGAGTATGCGTAAAAATATAAGTGTTAAATACATGGTAAAGTATTTTTCAAAGTTAAGCTGGTCTTCTGGCCTCAGAAGACATTTACTTGGAAGCCTCTGGAAAAAAACATTTTTCTCCAGTTAGGCATGCCTGTGGTCTACACTGCAAAGAATCTGCTTTATGGCTTAGCATTTTTGGATTTTGCCTGGGATTATTTTGCTGGTCATTATAAGATGAGGACAAATACTCAACAAAGAGAAAGAAAGAAAGAAAGAGACAGAAAGGGAACAGTGCCACATAGGAAGATGGCTGAATTTTAAGTGTTCTTGAGTAAGAATCAGGGGCCTTAGTCCTAGCTCAGCTTCTGCTCATCTACTGTAAATCTGTGATACAGCCTGTACTCTCCCAAAGATAGTGATTCTCAACCTGGGCTTCACACTGGAATCACCAGGGGAACTTCAAAATATACTGATGCCTGGGTCCCATACCCAAAGAGTCTGATTTAATTGATCTGGGGTATGGCCTAGGCATTGGGATTTTGAAAAGCTCCCCAGGTGATTCTAATGTGCAGCCAGGGTTGAGAACCACTGCCCTAAGAGAAGGAAAAATAAAATTAATAAGCACCTGCCTCCTGCTTCTCTCTCAGGGGGACATTGGGGTGTGGCTGGGATTTATGAGATAATGGACCAGATTCTGGTGAAGAAGTAAAAGGGTTTGAAGGAAACAGTTTAACCCTTTGCATTCCATAGGGTACCCTTGTATAATAAGTTTTCTTCAATATTTCCCCCAAGATCTACAGGAAAAAACACATTTCACATCCTAATTCAGTATATTCATACACACTACACACAAACCAATGTACTGAATGCAATTCACTCTGATATTTTATATTCCAGTCTATTCCATTCTCTTCCTTTAGAAAAAAAATTCCACTTGCTACCACTATTTAAACAACATTGCACTAAAGGTGGACACCAAGGTATGTAAAATATACATTAAGACACTCAATTTGTGATGGCTTGGAGTTTTTTTTGCAAAGATGCTGTGGGAAATGAAGTCATGTGTCTAGTAATGTTTTAGTTTCTTAGCTGCTAAAACAAGTACCATACAATGGGTTGGCTTATAGAACAGGAATTAATGACTAATGGTTTGAGGCTAGGAATTCCAAAACCAAGGCATCAGCAAGGCAATGCTTTCTCCACAAAGACTGTGGCCTTCTGGGGCTGGCTGCCAAAGATCCTTGGGGTTCCCTTGTCTTTTCTGCACGTGGAGGCATTGTCTCCTTTCTCTTCTTGGTTCATTGACTCCCCTCTCTGGCTGCTCCCTGGAGCCTCTTTCTCTATTACCCTCTCTATCAGGCCGCCAGTAATAGGATTAAGACCCATCCTGATTTAGTTGGGCCACACCTTAACTGAAGTCACCTCATCAAAATGTCCTATTTATAATGGGTTCACACCCACAGGAATGGATTAAGATTAAAGAACTTGCTTTTCTGCAGTACATAACTCCAAGCCACCACAAGTAATAAAAAGAATATTTGTTAAGCAATTGCTAGCTACAGTGCCAGCTACAGTCACGGCAGAAAGTGCTTTACGAGCATGAGCTCATAAATTTTCACATTAATACGAGATGGGTATTGTTCTCCGTTTTCAAGATGAGGAAATCAAGGCCAAGTATATATATGTAAGTTCCTCTGCTAGTCAGCACTAGGGGAGCCATCCTCAAGCCTAGACCAGCAGTTTGGAGGCTTACCTGGCTCCTGGGAGGAGAACCACGTTTATTGAATATATTCGCTTCTCTCTGGAGTTCTGGAGTAGAAGGGGAATTGGGCGAACCACGACTGGAGGTGGATCCACCCTACTCAAGGGCAAGGGCTGCAATGGAAAGAGACCATGGACTTTCCTGAATGCAGCTAACTGTCCGAAGCAAATGACTTGTACATTTTCATTGAACAAATGACTGTGTGGATACAGTGCTAGGCCCTGGCCAGCGCCTTAGAAAGGGGTCCAGGCGAGTGAGAGGCCCAAGAGTTTAAGCTTCATCACTTTCCTTGGTAACCCCAAACAGGAGTTGAAGGCTCTATAGTATATAACAATAGCAAGGGCTTTGGAATCAGACAGACCTGAATTTCAACCCCTGCTCAGCCATTTCCTGCCTCTTTGAACCTGGATGTGCTCACTTGTAAAACGGCATGCTAAGAGCACCTATCTTTGGGTCTCTTTGGGCAATTAAATGAGATAAGGAACGATTGGGCACACTGGGTGATTTTAGGGTTGCCAGATTTAGCACATAAAATGCAGGACACCCGATTAAATAGGAATTTCAGAGAAACAATTTTTTAATGTAAGTGTGTACCACCTATTGCATAGGACATACGTATACTAAAACTTATTCTTTGTTTCTTTGAAATTCCAGTTTAACTGGGTACCCTGTATTTTATTGAGCTTAATGAATGACTATAGTTGTTACTGTTTTTGGACTGAAGTATCCTAGGTGTCTGAGACAGAGTTCACAGAGAGTGGGTGAGGAGGAGAACATTGTATGGAATCTGTTCATGACAGTTTATTGTGGGGTAAACTGAGAAGGGTGCTATTCAGGGTGAAGAAAGTGGGGTGCTTTAATTTGGGTCTGCCAGTTTCCCTATCTGTAAAATGAAGGAAAAAATAGGTACAGAAAAAAAAATCCCAGAATCCTCCTCCCCCAGATCTCCCCACAAATGATATTTTCTCATAATTCAGTTGTCACCTCCTCTGAGAAGTCTTCCTTGACTGCTTTAGTTAAACTTGTCCCCTTTCTCCCCCTCATTCTCTGGGACATAATTTTTTCCCCTCCATAGTAATTATAACTTTCTGAAATTGTGCTTCTTGACTTGATAGTTTGTTTACGGTAGGTATGCCCATGTAAACGTAAGCTCCAGGAGAGCAGAAAACTAGTCTGTCTTGCTCTAGCTGAATCCCTCAGGAGCCGTAACTTGCACAGTAGGTGCGCAATGTATGATGAATGAATGAATTGTTGGAGGGATGAATGAATGTCAGCGTGACTGTTGAGGTTCCTACCAAGCACTCTCTTTTCCTAGGGGCCGTGCGTGGGTTGCAAGGAGGATGTGCTGCCCGGGGGAGAGGGAGAAGGTGTGGGTGTCGGGGATGGGGATGGGGTGGGGGAGGAGGCTGGGCCCTCACCTCCTCCGGGACTGGCGAGAGCGAGCGCGCTCCGCGGGGCTGCAGGCGCAGAGAACCGCGCGGCGGCAGCTGCACGGCCGGAGCCCCGCGCCCCGCGTCCAGCCTCCGGGTGCGTGCGCCCGCGGAGCCCAGTGCCGCGCCTCGGCGCCCCCACGCAACGGCGCGGGGATCCGGGCGGGGGCAGAGGGAGGGCCAGGCCGAGGGAGGGGAAGGGGCCGGTCCTCCCGGAGCAGGCAGCGACCGCGGCAGCCCAGGAGGCGGAGGCAGCGGCGGCGGCTGAGGCAGCGGCAGCAACGTGCCCTCCGCAGTCAGTCCGGCCGCGTCGGACCCGCGCCCGCCCGCGCGCCGGCACCACGCTGGGCCGCCCTCTCCACTGAGCGCGGTAAGTACGGCCCGTGGCGCCCACCCCGGGCCGCCCGCCGGGACTCACCAGGCCAGGGTTGACGAGGACACCGTCTCCTTGCGCCTCTCACCGGGACTCGCCGAGCCAGGGCCTCCTCAGCTGTCCGGGCGCTCGGGGGCGCACGGGCCGGACCCGGGCGCCTGGGGTTCCGAGGACCCCTCACGCACACAAGCCGCGGGGGCAGCGGGCAGATCATTTTGGGAAAGTCCCTTCCTGGCTCCGAGCCTCAGTTTCCCTGTGAAACTGAAGTTTGCATTCCCGCGCGCGGGACAAGTGCACGGTGCGCAGGCGGTAAAGACGCGGCTGGGACCTCAGCGTTTTGGTTCGATTTGTGGCCCAGCAGATTCCGGACGAGGGGCGCTCCCGGGATTCGGACTGAGGAGGCTCCCGGAGCGGGCAGATAAATTCATGCCCTCGAGTGGTGTTTATAGCAAACGGCCGGAACCCAGCGATTGGATTGGAACGGCCCCCCGAGCCTCCTCTTTCTAGCTACAGTTCTTTTTAAAAGTCAGCTCGCGCTCAGCCGGCGTTGGTCCCCCTCTCGGGGCTTTGCAGGGGAGCGGGCCGCCCCGGCGCCCGTTGAAGTTGGAGTTGTAACTTTAAAAACTTGCATCAAAAGGATGTTTAGAAGGAGACTAGGGTTTTGTTGTAATGGGTGCAAGTGGGGAGTGCAATTGTTTTTTAGCCATGCAGTCTGGAAATTAAACGGCCGTGCTGGTTCTAGCTTGTTAGATATATTCCTGCCCCCAAATAAATAGATTATACGCCCCAGGAATGTTAGGAAAATACTCGTATCGCAAAATCCCCAATGCGCTTTTCTCAGGGTTGAAATGGAAGCGCTTTTGTAGTGCGAGGTTGCTACTTCCTCGAAGCCGTGGCTGAGTTGACAGCGTGCATGCTGCGTGAGTTCTTTTTCAAAAGCAAGATCGATGCTGCATTTTAATGGATACCATTCTTTTCTTCCCCCTTTCCCCGAAAGGCTGTGTAATCTTTAATTACATTTTTATAAGCATAAATCACCTCTGATGAAGGTACCTTTTAATTACGAGGTGCAGCGAAATGAGTGCACGTCGGAGTCGGGAGTTGTTCGCGAGGGCAGAGGGAAGGTAGAATGATTTACAAACATCGAGTAAGAATTTGAGTGCTAAATTATGTCTGGGTTAGAGAGCGCCCTTCCAAAGGAAATTATAACCAGCGGACAATTGTGTTTCAGACCAAATCTGTTAATTTCACGAGCCCTTTTTTGCTTGAGTGAAATTTCTACTATCGAAGTATGGGTACTAAATTAGTAGCCTGGCCACATTAACAGCCTATGGCCCTTTTGTTGCCAGCTGACACAGGCGTCCTTGCTGTGGTTAATGTGGGTATATAAATAAGAGAAGGGAGAGAGAGAAAGAAAAAAAAGAGAAGCACATTCTCTTTTTAAAATAATCTTTACCTAAGAAATTTTCACTTTTTTCCACTGTCTTACCCGTCACCTTATGCCTCTTTATATTTCTTTGCATTTGAACATCCTCCTACTAGGGAAAATTAATAGATAATTTAGATAGTAAATGAAGACGGTTTGAATCTTGCTTTTGAGTAAGCATAAAATTTTGTTTATAAAAATCTCCACTGCCTTTGGAGAAAACCCTAAATTTTGCAGTTGTGAAAACACCATGTGGCTAGATATGACGGGACATGGACTTTTTTTTTTTAAAGCAATTAGCATGTTCTCATACATAGTAGTTACCCGCTTCTCTTGTAACTTTAGCTTCACAACATTATTATTAATGATTTTACCTTAAAGGAATGGACATTTTTCCTTCCGTGTTGAAATAGCTCACGGAGTGTCGTGGCTTTGTGTTTTAAGAATGCTCTATAAACACATAGATCACTTTTCTAATATTAATTAACTAAAGGATTAAAAAAAATCTGGATGTTTTAATCACCTAAGTTTTAAAGTCGTCTTTTCATGCCTTTTGCGTTGTATTAAACACATCATGAGATATGAATTGTTGACTTGTTATAGGATTACCATTTGGCAAAAACACCCAAGACACGCTCTTGCAAATATGTGGTATTGCCTCTGCTTTAAATTGGAGGCAAGAGATTGCAAGCCTTGTTCCAGACGGAGAAATTGATAAAACACTAGCTGCCGTTGGAAGAACAGAAAAGACCCTCTGCAAAAACGCTCTGTGGAGTAGTGAAATACATTTTGAATTGGGTTCAGCAAGCTATAGAGACCCTGGCAGTTTGTGAAAAAGTATACCCGGTCAAAGCTCGTCCACTTTAAGATGTTTCTGGTTCCCCCCTGACAAAATGACTCCTTTCCCACAAAGAAGAAACCGTTTCCTTATTTTTTCAGTTACCTTTCCAAAGACAACTTTTGTCAGGCACAAGAGACCGGAGTTATGCAGAAATCCAACCGTAACCAGCTCAGAATGAGGACTCATTTTCTCTCCTTCCACCAGATGTTTTTTAGGTGTCCTCAGCTGGAATGCCCAGTTTGAAACTAATTAGGCCAGCCATAAACTCCTTGTATAATAAAATCACAGGCCATTATAGTTAATAAGTGGGGTTCCCGGCAGCTTATCACAGATGCCTCTTAAACAGAGAGAGAGCCCTTGGCTGTCAGGAGAAAATGAAGAGAGTGGAGATATCTTCTTTAGATACACTCCGGTCCTTAAATACCCCTGCACATATGTTCTGTGAGGAGGGATGAGGAAGTTGCAGCCAGGGTAGGGTTTTGTCTTTGCTGTGCCCAGTATCCTAACATAAAAGATTCTTGGGGAGAGGGTGGGGCATGGTATTAAGCAGTGTCTTCAGGTCTGGAATGTGTGTGTGTGTGTGTGTGTGTGTGTGTGTGTGTGTGTGTGGAGGAGAGGGATTTGTCTCATGTGGCACTGTGAAAACTTACCTGCTTCTCACCTGGGTTCAAGATAAAAAGCAAGGCTGTCTGGTCTGACATGAATTCCTTGGGGGAGAGGGGAACTCCCCTACCCCCCCCAAAGTCTTTTATAAAGGGAAAATTCACCTAATTAGTTGTTGCCCCTCATCTGCAGGGTTTGTGGAGGTGAAGTGGCTGGGTAGTCAGTTACCTCCAAAGGCTGAACCTTCTATGTTGCCAGGACTGGGTTTTGTTGGCGGAAGGAAACTTTTCCTAGCTGGCTGCTCTGAAAAAGGAGTTGGGGAATTCTGCTCCAAGGAATCTCTTTACAGAGAATTAACCCCAGAGTTGAGAAAACACCGCCTGTTGACAGAAAACACACACACACCCCACAATTCCTCGCCCATTCCCTTCACCTCCACCCCCAGCATCCTAAAGTTTGCAGAATGGCCCTTTTCTTTTCCCTCTTGTTTGTGGCAGTTCAAATAGACCCAAAAATACAAAACAAAAAGAAGACTCTGGTAGGAAAACAATTAGCTGCCTGAGTTCCCTTGAGACAATGCTATTTGGAGATTTTAACTGGCCTAATGGTGTTTGACCAACACCCTTTTCTAATCCCAGGAGGCTTAACCCCCTCAATCAGGTGGCAAATTCTTGCAGTATTCGGGTGACAGTGACTGTGGCTGCAGACCCACTTGTCTCTGTATAAAAGAATAAGAGGGACAGGAACTTGTTCTTTATTGCATGTGATTTAAAATAATTTTCGAGGTAGGAAAATACCTGCCAGGTTATTTAGGGGGAAGTGGATGAAGGAAGTCACAGGCTTTTAAATTTAGTTTTACTGTTTTTTTCCCTCACTTTTGTGATATTGTTGGCTTGGTCATTTCTCTCCGCTTGCAAATTATATTCTTATGTTCAGTGATAAAAATGAAAATAGCTGTTATGTATCGAGCACTTCTTGTATGCCAAACCTGATGTCAGCTCATGAAATATATTTTAGGGTAGGTTCTCACAACAACCCTTTTAGTTGGGTATTATTAAAATATTGTTATCGTTATTGTTGTCATTCCGACTTTGTTGACGAGGAAACTGAACCTCAGGTGAAATGCTGCATGCAGGGAAACCAGAACCGAGGCCTTCAGCCCTTTACAGACTCTGCTTTCACCCCACATGCTATGAAGACCCTAGCACAGAGATCATTTCTGCTATCATTTCTCTTGGCGAGAGAGGCTCAATTTGATTGAATTTAAATGCGTGGAACGCAATTATTTTCCTAAGCTGCTCTGATGGTATTTGTCATTGTCACTTTAAATGGAAGATAAATAAAATTTAGTATTTGGAAAACATGGATATGAACCTTTCTGAGTCATGGTATTTTAACAAGTAGGATATGATTTTGTAAAATGAAAATGACTGTTTATTTACAAGGGCTAGTTTGGTTTGTTGCTTCAGTACCAACACTATTCATTTCACTACCTAGAAAAAGTCAATAAATTCATCTGCAGTTGGAAGACCCTAAACCGTTGCAGTAGGCACAGTCCATGTCAAGTTTATAGGGAGGTGCCGGATCGCTATGGGTGGGTTGTTATTTTGGGTTAGATTTATAAATATTTGGAGCAAAGAATCAACTGGAACAGTTACCGAGAGTCAGGTAACGAGAATGGTTTTTTATCTTTGCCGCTTTGAGCATTAAGGGCGGCCGCTGGTTGCCCTGAGCCTGGGATGGACTGGCTGGGTGTCAGTGGGAGCCGAGAGGTGCATCTTTGGGACACAGCTGGCAGGATGGATGAGCTGGTGTCTGCCCACAGTCCCGCGCCCACAGAAAACAGGGGCTTCGTCCATACGGTCGTCGCCTGTGTGTGTTGTTGTTTCTTTAAATCTGCCTCTGATCTCAGATACTACAGAAAAAAATTTGAAACAGAAACTTCAGTGAACAGACAGCCAGGGGGACAGGTTTGCGTCTCACCAGTTTTGAGAATAGGTCGATAGTTAACTATTTTGCATGATAATGCCAAATCAGACATCTTTTTGAATGAACAAAATATTTAATAGATGTTAGAAACTATTTTGTCACCTAATGTCAATAGTGTTGTTTCAGTAACATGAAAAATGCATGTGATTTCAACAGCCTTGGATTTTTTTCCTTCTATTTTTCCCTTTGAGCATCTATCTAGCAGAGTTAGATTTTTAAAAGTCTGTGCGTTCCCAGATGTAACACACATGTCCGTCTCTAGCCACAGTCATTCAGAGGAGAGCTGTCAACTCTCTGTGATTTTAACTAAGGGAAAATGATAAAATCGATGTATTTCTGCCTGAAATAATGAAGAACTGGAGGATTCAACTACTGTATGAATATAGCAGCCTATTTTTGTCTTGCATCAGCTGAATCCGTCCATTCTCCTTTCTTTTCTATTCATCTCCCAAGAATGGCCTTTTAAAACTGAAATGTACAGTGTATTAGCCAAAAAGACATTTTAATTTTGTAAAGAAAAACCATGCCGGAGACAGCCGGGTCTGTTTCAACCATTATTGTTTCTGTAGTGTGCATACTTTGGGTTTCATGGTTAGATGTGGGTTTGCCAAGAAAGAAAATTACAGCAAGAAACTATGTTGAAAACATATACACTTCTGTTTAAGAAATGGGAAAAACACAGGAAAATTCCTCATGGTAATTGCTTTAACGTGAGTTTTAAATGTCATTGTTTGACTTAAGTCAAAAAGCCCCTCTTAGCTAATTCTCACATATGCCATTCCCAGATATCTCACCTTAAAAGTACCAAATGTTGGTCTTAACTTTGATAATCGTTGGGACGTCCGGAGATACCCTGAATCTTTGTGGAAACATTCCAAAATTTAGGTTGTGCAGGCCAATTTTTTTTTTTTTTTTAAGTTACTTAGATATCGATTTTATTTTTTTGACCCAAAAGGAGAAAACACGGGGAATTCTTAAAAGCTTTTTACAGGCTGCTATTATGAGACGAGAAGCCAAACCAACATGTATTAGGTCATGAGCTTGAAGTGCATAAATAAGCCCTCCGAAGGTCACCAAAACAGGGCGAAAACCACTGGTTCTCGTTGCCTCGGCCAAGTCTAAATTCCTGCCTGTTAAGACAAGTTTGGTTGAAGTGGTTGCAGAAAGGGGGTTTCTGGGTCCTTGGTTGGAAGATCTCGGTTGGATTTGGGTTCTGAAGATTGCTCCCTCATACTGTTCCAGAGAAAAAGCACGTTCCGGGACCATTCCTTACTCCAAAGCAGATGTCTCATTCCTGGTGTTTGGATATGTGGAAGCTAGAGGCCGAAACTGGTGTTTGTTCCTTCCGGTCAGTTTCTTTACCTCCCATCCCTTTCCTATAGTAACTCTGTGGTTAAAGGATTAATAATTTCCAAAACAAATTTTTTTTTTTTTTTTGTTCCAAGGAACATGTAAATATTTTTAGCATTTGGAGTGCAAGCTATAGGTACAAACCTTTAGGTCTTTTTTGATTGGCAGCTTCCGGAAATAGAGAGAGGAGAGACGGTCCACTGCATTCTCGAGTTTCTAGCCAACCCAGGTACTGATGAAAATTCCATGTAGGGACAAAACCTTCTCTGAGGGGAGAAAGAAAGGGTGTCAATTCAAAGAGGTGGTTTTCTTTGGTGGGTGTGCATTATTTGCATGTATCAGGACTTTTTGTTTCAAGGTGTTCTAGAAACATTTGTCTCTCCAGCAAAGGTCTACCTGCCCTTCTTGGTTGGAAAGGGGATGTGTGGGGTGGGAGTAATGAGGGGAGGGACCCAGGCACCTGGAAGCCGCGACTCCCTCTCTGACGGTGTCATGTGATATAACAAGTTGTGACTTGCTGCCTTGTGTTGTAAACAGAGTTTGGTTCCAAGCCAAGAAGACTATTTACCTCCAGTCTGTGATGGGCCGAGCTCTCTGGTGTTCTCTTGCTAAATAGATCATACTCAGTGGAGAAGTTAATGGTTGGGGCGTGGAGGGAAGTGGGGTAGAAGGGGACAAAGAATGTTTGAAACTCAGCAAATGTCTGAAACTCTGGGAATGTCTTCAGCATTGTTCAGGCACCCACAAGAAAGGCTGCGTGGTAAAGGGACATAGAAGCAGGCTTTTGGGGGGAGGCGGAGAGATTGTGGGGATTCTTAGTGGTTTGATCTAGAGCAGGGAATTTTCTGATACCTTGGGATCCCCACAGTGTCTTGCTGGAACGTCTTTAGGAATCCAATTTTGGAATTGCTGTCTTTTCCTGCAGTTTTCCTGTTGTTACTTTGTATTTCTTTTTAGTGAGTTATTATTTCTCTTTTTAAGGAAACAAGACTTTTAAGAATTGCCT
Source organism: Choloepus didactylus (assembly GCF_015220235.1). Taxonomy (NCBI): domain Eukaryota; kingdom Metazoa; phylum Chordata; class Mammalia; order Pilosa; family Megalonychidae; genus Choloepus; species Choloepus didactylus. The sequence continues at coordinate 50,454,780 of NC_051325.1, forward strand.
AGGAATAACAAACTGCCCATATTTATTGAACATTTATTAGGTACCAGGCACTGTGCTTCAGAAACACTTTGTATATTTTATCTCACAGCAGCCTTGGGTGAGAATGTGCTATAATTATCTCTGCTTTACAGATGTGGAAATTGAGGGAGGCAGAGTAACGTGTCCAAAGTCACATGGCTTATGTCAGAGTCAGGATTTGAACCCGGTTTTGACTCCTAATCGCTGGGATAGCCAGCCTGCCCCCTGGTGTAGTGAGAGCTAAGCTTTCTGGAGAGCTAGACTTTTAAGTCATTCTCCATTTGGTTTGCTCTGTGGGTATTAACTGATTGTCAGGTACAGGAGTTGGGCTTGGAGAGTAAGAGACATCTGCTGATTTTCACAGAATCTTGAGCCTGTCCTTGCAGAAATTAATGGATGTTTAGAGTTAGAACCAATTCAAATGGTGGCTGCATCACTTACCAGCAGTTGGCTGGCTAAACAAGTGTGTTTATCATTCTGTGCCTCTATGCCTCCTGGTGGGAACAGAGCTCTTGTATAACCTTTTTTGGTATCTGCCGTTCTAGCACCAGAATCCTGGCTCTTTTCATGTCTGGTGCCGCTTACTTCTTGCTGGAGTCAATGAGCTATTGCAGGTGTCAGCAAAATACAGCCTGGGGGCCAAATCCAGCCTGCAGTTGTTTTGTACATAAAGTTTTATTGGAACACAGCCATATGCATTTATTTATGTGTTGTCTGTGAAATTGTTTTTGTGCTTCAGCGGCAGAGTTATGACATTTATACAGAATGTTTGCTGATCCCTAGAGCCATTGCAATATGACAAGACAAACTTTTTGCCCAAGAAAGAACATGCACTTAGGACATTTCATGTACTGTTTCATTGATTTGTTAAATATTTATTGAATTCCTCCTGGGTGCCCAATACATTGCACGGTGATAGGAGAAAATTACAAATGCGTTCATTCAACAGCGTTTATCAAGCTGTGTTCTAGGCACTGGGCTAAGTTTTGGGGTTCTGGAGGTAAGAAGGACCCTGATCCAGTATCTCTGCTGGCAGGTACCCACCGATACCACCACACTGCTTCTTCTCTCTGTTGATCAGTGAGGGCACAGCGGGTGGTGACATGACTTAATGGGCTTTCCAACATTCAAGTGGCAGGAGGGAGAAAAAGACCCTACTAGGCAGACTGTAACCCAAAAAAGCTGTGCCTGATTCACCAAGGGCAGTGCACTGTCTTCTGTGCCTTGGATGGCACCTGGCATTATGGCACATACAAATGCCTGTGGCCTGCTCCCTATCTCAAAGAGACACCTCTCTGCTGCCCTTCAGCGGTGACGGTGGTGTGGGATGGGCTGTGGCTCTGGGTATAGGCTAGAGATTGAGGGCATTAGCTCAAGAGCCAGGCTGCTTGGGTTCCTACCTCTGCCCAGCTCTGACCAGCTGTTTAACCTTGGGCAAGTTACCCAACTTTTCTGTGCCTCGTTTCTTCACCTGCAAAACAGGATGGATTAATAGTGCACCTTCCTCAAAGAGTTATTGCTGAGATTAACTGAATTAATGGATATGAAGTGTTTGGAATAGCAGCCAGCAAATAGTATGAACTATGTCCAAGTCAGCTCCTGTTATTATTACTTAAAAACTGCATATCCCTGGGAAAAATCACTTAGGGTCTTTGGGTCTCGGTTTCCCCTTCTATAAAATGGAGATACTACTGATAATAATGGCTTCAAAGGGCCATTGTGAGAATTTGAAGGAGATGATGCATGTAAAATGCTCAGCTTTACTGCAGTGCCTGCCTTCACAGAATGTTCAGTAAATGCCAACTGTTATTACCCTTGGGATTTGAGGGCTTGCCTGCAGGGCCAGTGATGTGTACTTTAAGCTCTTGGTCAATTGAATCCTTTTTCATTATCAGGAGAGTGTAGGGCAGTGGTTAATAGCGCAGACTCCAGACTCAGATCTGGTCTGAATCTTAACTGCGCCCCTCACTAACGGTCTACTGGGGCAAGATGCTGACCCTCGGAGCCCAGACAGTGTCAGGCAGCAATCATTGTCCATCGAGTGGTTGTGAGGATTAAAAGAGGGGGTACCCATGGAACACACAGTAGGGTGTTTGGCAACATAGTAAGCACTCGATAAACAAGAGCTTGCATTATTATTACCCCCATACCTTGCTGCACTCCACCCCCAAGAAAGCACCGAACATCAGTAAATTTTAATTTGAAAATAAAAGAACGCATTTTTAAACTGCCAAATGGATTTAAAATAATATTCATTAAACAAAATTAAAATATTCTATTAAATCCAGACTTTGGGCTAAGACCAAATTTTTATAACTCAAGCTTAAAGGCCAAGGAGTCCCCCAGTCACAATGGGAACATTGTGATTGAACTTGAGATTTCAAGGCTGCTATTGAGCAGTCTTTGAAATGCATGTTTCCCCCTTAAAATAAAAGAGAAGTCAAGGGAAGAAAAAAATGAGATTCTTGCTCACCCCAACAAGCCTTAATGAATTGAAAAAGAAAAAAAAAAGATTTCTCATTTTTCTCCTCCGGCCTTATCCTGCCATAGACCGTTTTCTCACCCCAGCTTTGAATGGTACCCAATCAGAATATTCCGCATCTGATATGCTTCACCAGCTAACCTAGGTTAAATTGTGGTCTTCAGCAGTTTTTGGGTGGTAGAGTGTGTCCCTTACTGAGGAACTCAACTGCCTCGGTTCAAATCCCAGCTCTGCCATATCCTAGCTCTGCCTCACTTTCCTCATCCACATAATGGAGGTAATAACATACCTACTGCATTGGGTTGTGGTGAGGGCGTGTATGAGCTCGTTACTGTTACTGATATTTAAATTTGCACTATTATCTAATGAATTGAAACTTCCCCAGGCTTCTGGGACTTTGAAGAGTTAAAGAATAACAGGTATGTTTCTATCAGAGAGTTATGAATCAAAATAATCTCAATATTCAGGGAGTGGAGTTGTGGAGGGCAGAAGTGGCTTTAAAAATCTCTCACAGCATTATTACTTGCCAGAAACTTCCACAGAACTTATTTAATGTTCTCAAAAAAAAAAAAAAAAAAAAAAAATCCCACAACATAGGTGTGTCCATTTAACGGATGGGGAGCCCGAGGCTTGGACAAGTCAAGTGGCTGCCCGAAGGCAAGTGAGGAATTGCCGGTCCATCCCGGGTCTGCCCGACAGAGCACAGGCTCATCCCACCGCAGGTTCGCTGCCCTCCTTAAGCCCAAGGGCAGTCGCCGTGAGCAGAGGGACGTCATGTCTGACCAACCGGTAATTTGTGGTCTGTGCTTACATTTCAACAGCATCCTTCATCCTCAATGAGCCTGAATTTTTGTGACACCCCCCCCCCTTTTCTTTAAATAAGTGAGGTGTCCCCCTCTCCACGGAGAGGGAGTGGACTTTTTCTCGAACAACAAATTGAGAAAACACCACAAGTAGGTTGCGAAGTCCTTCTTGAGGAGAAATTCTTTAACACACACCCCTCCTGCACTGCCCCGTGCCTTGCAGACCAGGATGGAGTGGCCTCCTCTTCAGCCCAGGCCAGGCCCTCATGGGGCCTCGGGGTGCAGTTGTTGCATGTTGGGCAGCCCTTGGGGAGGGTGTGGGGGTGGACTCCCCAGTCCATCACGGATCTGCTGTGTGACCTTGGGCAGGTCACTGGAGCCCTCTGAGCCTCAGTCTGGGATAGTTGCTTCTGTATCAGATTTGATATAAGCTTAAATAAAATGATGGAGGGGGCACATTCCATAGATTCTGAAGCAGTGTTCTTAGAGTATTTGAGCCCACCCTTTAAAGTACTCAAAGAAGGGGTGAAACTGAAGGTTACTTGTCCCTGCAGGTAGCTGCAGTCTTGTGATTTTTAGAACTTCTGGAAGGATCTAATAGTCCCTGAAGGGCAGTCTTTTTTTAATGGAGTGTGAGCCCTTTCCACATTAAGTCATCCATGAACTTTTTTTTTTTTAGTCTTTAGAGTTCTGTCTTTATTTTATTATGCACTTGAAAATGATATAACATGTATTTCAAATAAATGAATCGAGAAGTTTTTATTGTTTAAGACAAAGGTTTAAAAATCAAGTCCATTCAAGTAATTAATAGTACCTGTGGTACAGGTATGTATGGCAGAATTCATGAGCGAAGTTTGAGAAACACGACTCTTAAGACGTGAAGTATTCTCCAGGATTTCAATAAAGTGTTTTACTTCTAAAGCTCCTCCTTGCAGATGGCTTGCAACAGATTCTCTTCTACCCCCCTCCCCCTAGAACCTTCAGCTAACCAGAATGGCAGGGGAATAAAATGAAACAAGTGAGGCCTCTCAAAGATGTTGGTAAAATCATCCAGGATATTAGTGTCTGGGTACACTTAGTCTTTTTCTCTTCAAAAGAAAAATGGCTAACCTTTGGCAGAATATAATGTTAATTAAAAAATGATCTGAGTGCTTTCTGTGCCAGGATCTGTTCTGAATGGTTATAGGCTCATTTATTTCTCACAGTTCTATGAAGGAGACACAGAGAGGTTCAGTGACTTGTTTAAAGTCACACAGCAAATGAGGGGCAGAGCCAAGCTTTGTATGCAGAAGCAGGGTCCTGGAGCCCATGTTGGTAACCCCTGCACTGGCCTGTCTCTAACCACCAAAGAAAGAATTAACTTGCCTTCTCCGTGACCCTCACTTAACTGGCCAGTTCATTAGCCACAACTCTGACAGGGATCTGAAGTTGACTTCCGTCTTAGCTGCAGTGTTTTGGTTTCACAAAGATATGTTTGTGTGTTCTGTTAGTTTCAGGGGCAGCGTGGTACAGGGGTTCCAGCCTCTACTACTTGAGAGCCTCATGACCTTGGGCGTTTCTTCAACCTCTCTGAGCCTCAGTTTCCTCATTTAGGAAGCGAGGATAATGGAATCTCTATCAGACGAGTGAACACATACCATCTGCTTACAGCAGCTCCTGACACATAGCAAGTGCTTGTAAAATGTTATTTATTAGCTTTGGGGGGAAAATGAACTACATAAATCATATCTCTCTGTAGGCATAAATGTGGTTTCATATAGTTTGGAGTGAAGAGATGGGAAAAGTGCCTGAGATTTGGGGCTTAAACTGGAAAACGGAGGCAAAGAGACTGGCTTTCTGGGTCCCTGCATGAGGCTTTGCTGGGCCAAGTCTTCAGCAGGCAGCCTGGAAGACAGAGCATCAGGGCATCAGAATCTGTACAGATGAGGAAACTGAGGCCCCAGGGGCAGGGCCTGGCTCACAGTCACCAGCCAGCCCTGTCTCAAGAGGGGCTGGGGGCTTTGGGTGGCTGGGGCAGTGGTGGAGAGGAACGCTTACAGAAACGCGTGCAACCCCTGAGTGACCTTTTTGTGCGGGCTCCAACGGTGGCACGAGGCTCTGATTTCAGGATTTTCACTTTCCTTGTTCCTTTTCTTCTATTGCAGAAAGTGTGTTTTTCTCCAGCTGCATTTGCCTGGTTTTCCGTGACAAGTGGGCAGATTACCTGGGTCCCCTTCTTCCTCAGCCTCACCCTCAACCCCCACTCCCATTTCCTCTTGAGTATGGAAAACCAAACTCCTTTATTCATTTTCCCAAAAATATGTATTGATGGTGGTGATGGTTGTAGTAAAGTCCTTAATACCACTGAACTGTACACTTAGAAAAGGTTAACATGGCAAGTTTTATGTTATCTGAATGTGACCACAATCAAACTAAAAACATATCGAGCACTAACTACATCCCAGGCACTGTTCTAGATAAGGGAAATGCAGTAGGGAGCCAAAGTGACCAAATCCCCTCCCTCAGGGAGCTATGATTAAGTGGGGAAAGATCAAAAATAAAAATATAGACATGTAAAGTATGGTGGCATGTCTGTGGGGGAAGGTCAAGAGAAGTAGATGGAAGGAGCCCAGGGTGGGAAACCTCCCTGAGAAGGCAGCATCTGAGCACGGAGCTGGGGGAGCGAGGCAGTCAGCACTGCTGGGAGCAGGAAAGAACTTTCTAGAGAGGGAGCGGGTGGGGGGCAGGTCAAGTAGGGTTTTGCTCAGAATCCAATGGCCGTAGTGTGTCCTTCAGACATCTCTGAAGTCCAAATGATTATAATTTTTAAATGACTTAAAAAAATACACAGATGAGTCAGAATATGGAATATAGGTTATCAGGGGCAGAGTGGAGGTAGGAGTTAATGCTTAAATTGTACTGAGTTTCTATGCAGGTTAATGGTAAAGTTTCGGTAATGAATGATGGTGATGGGAGCACAAAATGTGAATGTAATTAACACCACTGAATTGTATATCTGAATGTGGTCAAGAGGGAAATTTTAAGTTGTATATATGGTACTAGAATAAAAGTTTTTAAAAAAATCCATGGAACTGTACAATATAAACAGTAAATGCTAGATTAAACAATGGACTGTGGTTTATTGTACAATTATAAAAAATGTGTTTTTATTGATTGTAACAAATGTACCACCCTAATACAAGATGTTAATAATAGAATGGTATGTGGGAACTCTGTATTTTACGCATGATTTTTCTGTAAACCTACAGCTTCTCTAATTAAAATAAAAGAGGGGAGGGGATACACAGAGCCTGAATCTAAAATCATTGATTATAAATGCAGATATCCCAACTGGCCAGACAGGTATGAGGTGGGTGGGGTAATTAACTGGGAGTGGAGAGAGTGTGACCGTGGCTCCTGCCGATTGCGTCTCCATGTTGCTGATTTTTTAAAAGATCTTGAAATCTGGATTTTTGCGAGGAATGTCCTGATTTTTAAATCACTGTGAGGAAGCACCAAAATACACCTATGGGCTAACAGTTTGTGACCCCTCTCTGAAACACTGCCACAGACCTGGAAATCTAATTTTAGCAAAAAGGCATTAAGCCTCTGTCTCTCTCCCTTTTCTTTTTGCCAATTCCTGACTAGAGAAGATGCCAAAAGATGCTAAAAATTGTTTCCAGGAAAAAGTAGGACTTGAATCTCGTGGGGATGGGGCCTGAGAATCCTTCCAAGTAGCAATCAGTTTGTTTCATTTTTATGTCTTTCTCAGGACTTTTTCATGATGCCTCTCATCACGGGGAATGGCAAGATGCTCCAGATCCAGCTTCCCTCGGGTTTGCATTATTTTCATGACGATTATTATGTCATCTGGGGTTGATTTAAGAGTGGTGAAATGTTTGCAGGTTTCATAAATGGTTGTCAGCCACTGTTTAGAATGGCAAGGAGCTTCTTGTGTTGTTCACATTGTAGGGATGGGGTGATAGTTTCCAATGGGTACAGGCAGGAAAGAGGAGAAGGGGGTGGCTTTGAAGGATTACACGTAAGGAGAGTGGAAAGTTGAGTAATGGGGCAGGGGTGGGGGGGCGGCTGAAGAGAGTTCACAGAGCTTTTAAAGACCTGGGGTGCCCAGACTGACAACACTGAACCATAGTCTGCCTTCTTGACCCCAAAGCTGGGGTTTGGCAAGAACCCAGCCAAGGGGCCCCCTAGCAGTTGAGATTGTTCTGGATGTAAGTGACAGAAAACTTACTTCCCAGTTGGTTTGAGTTAAGAAGGAAATTTCTTGACTTGGGGAAATGAAAAGTTCTGGGAAATTCTAGTTTCAGATATGGCTGGTTTGAGAACTCATATTTAGGTCATGTGCCCTTCTCTTAATTCCAGTTTGGGAGAATTCTGTATGGTGTCATGTGCCACTTCTGGAGCTGGGGATGAGGTGGGAGAAAAGATGGGTTCCCAGACTGAAGTGAGAAGCATTTACTGTCAGTGGGGTAGGCTGGTTCCTTGTGGACCCTAAAACTACAAATGTCTGTAATGCACTCTGGATATGCCTCCTCGGCCCCTCTTCTGCTGGGCTGCCCTGCTGTTGATGAAGTGTGTCCTTTCTGCCAGCCTGTGCAATACTCTGTATGCACATTTTCGTCTTTACTCCTCAAACACGCCTATGAGTTTGGTGCTTTCCAGAGCACAGTCTTCTGCACCCCATGTGCTCTTTCCTACAGACCTGAAGAATTATCTTTTGTTACAAGTAAGGGTTTTCAGAGTATTTCCTGTTCATCTCTTTTCATGATGTCTTGTACAAAATTAGTAGTAAGTATCCGGGGGCACCCCAGCCAGGCATGGAGATGCACTGGATGTCCAAGGAAAAGTGGGAAATGACTCAGTCTCACTTGAAGTGGAAATGGTGACCCAGTACTGCCTGGTCCCACGTTTCTGGACCTCTGATGGTCAGCCTCTGTTCCTTTCCTCCTCTGAGCTTTGCCCTCCACTCTTGCCTCCATGGGGCATTTTTGTGGTCCATCTAGTGGCACTGCAGCAACATCTGATGCAACACAGAGGTTGCAGACTGGCAGCCAAGATGTGTTCTCTATGGTCTGTAGAGGATTTAAAAAAGAAAATGGAGTCAACATTTGAAAATCTGGATGTTTCAGGCAAAATGCAGATTTCTGGCTTCCGTTAAAAAAATCAGAAGATTTCTCAACAGCGGGCCCACATTTCCACCTGAGTTTGATTGACTGGAGCTGGAAAATGGCCGTCCTTTCAAACGGGATGAGTTCTCAGTTCACCACAGTCTCCACCGCTTCTTACTGACTCCCCGCTACTGGGGCTCAGGGTCAGCTGCCCTTTATCATTGGGATGGTGCTGTTGGCTTTCTTAGGAAAGATTTAAGAGGAAAGGACATCTTTCTTATATCCAGGTCTCTATCAAAAGTGTGAAATGAAGTATAAACCAAGTTGGTCACTAGTATTAAGAAAAAGAAGAGAAAGCATGTATCTTCAGCTAAGTCAAAGTTTCACAACCTCAGCAATATTGATACTTGGGCTGGATAATTCTTTGTTGCGGGGGGCTGTCCTGTGCATCAAAGGATATTTAACAGCATCCCTGGTCTCTGCCCACTAGATACCAGTATCTACCCCACCCCCAGTGGTGACAACCATAAATGTCTCTGGACATTGCTGGGTGTCCCCTGGGGGGGGGGGCGGGCAAAGTCCCCTGGCTGAGAACCACTGAGTTAAGTGAAGCCTGGCTCTTTAGTATTAAATTGTTAAATGCCCATTCTACAATCCGAGAATACCTGATTGAAACGTAGAAGCGTTTGAGTTTGTGGGCCCTGACTTGGATGGCATTTGACATATCCACATAAGGACCACACCCCATTTGGGAGTAAATAGTTCCCTGGGCTCCAGGCACCAACCACCAATTTGGTAAAAAGAGTTACCATAAGTGAGGAAAGCTGTTCTTGTTCTGCTTGGGGCCTGGCGGGCTCAGCATTGGCAGCAGAGGTTATGAGTTGGCTGATTCGGGTTTAATCATAGGTAGACTTGCCAACCATTGAGGCAGTTTATGACCGTCTGTCTGAGATCGTATAGAAGGAATTCAGCATTGGATGAGAGCTTCAACCATTTTGAAGAGTCTTTGCAGAACTCAACTGTGAACTGAGAGAGGCTGTGCTGGATGCTGCTTTATCCAAAATGTTTGCAAATTGAAGTTCCTACTCTGGTACGTGGGCAGAAACTGGGGCTTCTTTGGAGGGCTGAGGCAGGGACCCCCTGCCCTCTGGATGCCTCCTCCACTCTGCTTCTGCCAGCTGAGGCTCAAAGAGTGACTTTCCCCAAGACTGGTACCGAATGGTGCCTGCTGCATCTTGGCAACTCCTGACAGTGGTCTACTCTGAAACCCAGGGAGCTTCAGTGTTCAGGGAGGGAAATTTTTTCCACCATAGGTTAAAACTGTGGATGAAGTGCTACTTTCTTACTGGCCTTTCACCAGTGTTCCAAATCCTGCCAAGTGTCGGGAATGCCATCCCTGCCTAGGCTTCTCCTAAGAACCATCTGAGCTGCTGTTCAGCCTTTTGAACATGTGTTGAGAGCCTACCATGAGGCCACTGTTCCAGGCTCTTGGTGAGCAGCTGGGAGCAAAATTGACAGGGTCCCTGCTTTTATGCAGCTCATATTTCTAGAGGGTGGGAGATGGACAATAAACAAGAACACAGCAAATATATTTAGTAGGACAGAAAGTGTTATGTGCTGTGGAGAAAAATAAAGAGAGGGAGTGTGCAGTGGAGCGGGGAGCAGGATATTGCCATTTGAAAAATGGATGTCCATGCAGTGGTGTGCAGGGAAACTCACGCTCCAGAGGAAAAATATTTCTGATTTGCAGTGTTTGCTGATTCCCATGGTGTAAATTCTCCCACCACAGCTGATTTCAAGCTACCAGTGGTTTAATAACCTGCTTGCAAAATTCCTACAAATCTAAGGAATCTGACATACATGTACTGGAATCTCCAGCTGCCTTGTGGAGTGGAGCCCAAGAACCTGTTAGGAGATGGTGATGACTTGGAACCAGGGTGGTAGCAGTGGGGGTGGTGAGAAGTAGTTGGATCCTGGATATACTTTGAGGGTGGAGCCAGCAGGATGGGTGGAGGGATAGGATCTGGGATGGGATGGAAAGAGTGGGGTCCAAGGTCACCCCAAGGTTGTGGTCTGAGCATCTGGGAGGATGGAGATGTCGTTTCGTGAGATGGGGAGGGCAGTGCCAGGAGCAGGTTGGGAAGGAAGATCAGGGGCACCTCCTGAGAACCTGGCCTTGTGCACATGCTAAAACACACTGTTGTGTCCTTCCATCCTCACAGTTGGGTTCTTTTTTTTTTTAATCGAGTTTTATTGAGATATATTCACATACTATACAGTCATCCGTGGTGTACAATCAACTGTTCACAGTATGTTCTAGTTTGCTAATGCTGCCAGAATGCAAAACACCAGAAATGGATTGGCTTTTATAAAAGGGTGTTTATTTGGTTTCACAGTTACAGTCCTAAGGCCATAAAGTGTCCAAGGTAATGCATCAACAGTTGGATACCTTCACTGGAGGATGGCCAATGGCGTCCGGAAAGCTTCTGTTAGCTGAGAAGGCACATGGGTGCCGTCTGCTCCAAGTTCTGGTTTCAAAATGGCTTTCTCCCAGGATGTTCCTCTCTAGGCTTCAGCTTCTCTCCAAAATGAAGAGCAATTGTCCTCTCTTAGCTTCTCCGGAGCAAGAGTCTGCTTCCAACAGCTGTCTTCAAAATGTCTCTCATCTGCAGCTCCTGTGCTTTCTTCAAAGTGTCCCTCTTGGCTGTAGCAAGCTTGCTCCTTCTGTCTGAGCTTGTATAGTGCTCCAGTAATTTAATCCAGACCCACCCTGAATGGGCGGGCTAACACCTCCATGGATATTATCCAATCAGAGTCATCACCCACAGTTGGGTGGGGCACATCTCCACAGAAACACTCGAAGAATTACAATCTAATTAACACTGATAGGTCTGCCCACACAAGACTACATCAAAGATAACTGTGTTTGGGGGGACATAATACATTCAAACTGGCACACAGTACCATCCTATAGTTGTGCATTCATCACCCCAGTCTATTTTTGAACATTTTCCTTACATCAGAATCAGAATAAGAATAAAAAATAAAAATAAAAAAAACACCCAAATCACCCCCCCATCCCACCCTAGTTTTCATTTCATTTTTGTCCCCATTTTTCTACTCATCCATCCATACACTGGATAAAAGGAGTGCAATCCACAAGGTTTTCACAATCACACTGTCACCCTTTGTAAGCTACATTGTTATACAATTGTCTTCAAGAGTCAAGGATACTAGGTTGGAGTTTGGTAGTTTCAGGTATTTACTTCTAGCTATTCCAATATATTAAAACTTAAAAAGTGTTATCTATATAGTGCGTAAGAATGTCCACCAGAGTGACCTCTCGACTCTGTTTGAAATCTCTCAGCCACTGAAGCTTTATTTCGTTTCATTTCACATCTCACTTTCGCTGAAGAAGATGTTCTCAATCCCACAATGCCGGGTCCAGATTCATCCCTGGGAGTCATATCCTGTGCCTCACAGTTGGGTTCACTTACTGTCCCCATTTTAGAGAGGATGTGATGGGAGTTTAAACAGCATGTCCAAGTTGGACCGTGGCTAGGCCAGGACCCCTGCTACTTACTGCTGTGCAGTCCTGCCATGTTTTCTTGGCCCTCCCAGCCCTGTTTCCCCTTTGTTTTGAGGAAATGGGGACAGAAAAACTCTGTAAAGGAACCAAGAGAGGGGCTGAGGCCCTCTCCCTTCTTCATAGAGAGTCCCAGTGGTTGACTCCAAGCACATGTTAGTTCTGCTCAGTGGTTCCATCACTGGCCTCTTTCCAGAACAAATTTGCTAGTTTAACCCCTTGAAGACTAATATCCCATAGTAGAACTCACACTTAAAAAAAAAATTATAGGCAGTGGCTTAGAAGCTTTGGCTTTGTGCGGACCCAGGTTTAAATCCAGACTCCATCCATTACTAGCTTCACCTGCGAGAGCCTCAGTTTTCTCATCTGTGGATTGGGGTACTAAGAGGTCTTCTCGGATTAAATGAGATAATGCACGTAAGGCACTTAGCACTTGCCAGATGTGCAGTCAGTGCTCTGTAAATGGAGGGTATCAGGGTCCTTATTATTTGAGAAGAGGGAATTAGAAAGGCGGGCGTATTTTTAGAAAGTCAGGCTTAATTTTAGACAAAGCCTGACTTACCTTGGAAGCTGGCTGGGGACAAGTGGCTGTGGAGCACGTCATGCTACAGAGCTTTGTGGCTTGGCATACCCCCTTACCCCCACCCCCCACCACCCCCACCTCTCCACCCCCCCACCCCTCCACCCCCGCCCTCCCTGCTTCCCGGAGGTTGGAGGCCCCTCTCTGAGCTCCTGCCGTGCACACCAGGAGGCCCGGTCCTCCGTCCTCTGTCACTTCTGCTCCCCAGGTCCCAGAGGAGCCGACCTCGGCCCCGCGGAGCCTCCTGCCTCAAGTTGTCATTTGTCGAAGGCAGAACGGCATGTTCTCTCAACAAGCAAGTCTCCAGATGTGAGCCCATTTGGGGCTGCCACGTTTTTCCTGATGAAATTCCTGACTTGGTGAGCTGTGTTTTTTTAAAAACACGCCCACTGACTCCAAAACCTCAGCTGGGGAAGAGAAACATTTCTCGTTGAATTACCGGTTTTTGAAACGGTGTCGGATTATGCCCCGCTTTCATGGCCTAGACACGCCCTTCTTTCCACTTACCACTTTTCGGGGAGACCTAGATAGATGGCGGTGTATGGGTATGATCTAGGCCATCCCTTGGGTGGTACAGATGGGGACACTGAGGCTCAGACATGCCCAGGGACGAGCCCCACACGGTCGGTTGGTCTCAGAACCTTGAACATACCCACATCTCTTGATTCCAGCTTCGTTTTTTTTCCTCCTTCATCAGGGGGTCACAAACGGGCAGCCTGTGGTCACCTCTACCCCACAGATGTGCTTTCCTTGGCTCGAGAGTGTTTTAATTTGAATGAGTTGCCAGCGTTTGAAAATCAGGAGATTCCATATAAAAACCCGGATTTTTGGCTTCTCTTGGACCACTGGGAGACCTGCCAAATGAAGTCTGCATTCCTGAATGGTGACAATTGATGGATCTGAGTAACAGCCACTCCCTTAGCCAGAGCATGTCCTCTCCAGTTTGCCACAGTCCCCGCCCATCCCTATAGTGTATCCCCTGACACTAGGGCTGAATATCAGTTGCCATTTTTCATAGAGCTTGCCCTCTGGGTTCTCTTACGGTTGTGTTTAAAGGAAAGTAAAAAATTTCTTGAACTCATGTCTCTATCAAAAATGAAGAAACAAAAGATCAACCAAAATGGCAACTTGTTTAAAGATAAAATAGTACAGAGCATTATTTCTTTGTGGCAGCGAAGAAAATTCCTATAAATTTAATATGCAAACAGAATACGTCAGTGTCAAAAATAGCTGACCCAACTCATTGATATTGATATTTTATATGGAATCTCATGATTTTCAAATGCTGGCAACTCATATTTTCAAATGCTGACCCAACTCATTGATATTATCTTCTTCGTTTCTGGCAGAGTTACGTTTGTGACCCCTGCTTTATAGCATGCCAGGACTGTAGTTTCCACTTCTTTTTATAAGGTAGAATTAAACTTATTTGACCTAAACCTTCCCCACTTTGCTGAAGCTTGAAATGCTATTAAACCAAATTAAGAAGTTTAAAAAATTTTAAATAATCTTTAACTGCTCAAGAAAAAGTGAGTGCATATGAATGTCTGTGTGTGCATATATGATGTGTTCTTGATTTATGGGATTTCCCCTGAATAGAGTTGGACAGAAGTGTTTTATCCCTGGTTCTGGGACTGGCACTTCTGGGCTTTGCTGTAAATTTAAGCCAGAGTGCAAATCCAACATGGTTTTAACTCTCCTCTAGTGGTTTATCAGTGAGCTAGGGTTAAGGTTGAGTTAAGGTTGACTTTCCTTCCTTCTGGAGCATATTGAGAGGTTGTGGAGAAAAGAGTTTGGGGACACCAAGTTTTAAAAATGATCACCGCCTTCTTTCCAGGGGAGTTGAGCAGGAGAAAGGTGACTAACCCTTGCAGGATGCCTGCTGCGTGCCGGGTGTCTGCGTTTTCCGAAGTGAGCTTTGGAACTTTCTTTTAATACGCACATGTTAATTTTAGTGTGTGTTGGGGAAAAATACATAAATAACCTATCAAATACTAGCATTCAATGAATGCTGTTTCTTAGACTGTGGCTCAGTTTATTTAAGAAGGAAAAAGAGTCCATTTAGAGAAAAATACAGAAGTAGTACAGATGGTTTGTAGATGTGACGAAATCATGAACTACTGATTTAATTTAGTCCTCACAGTACTTGGAAGTGGTGAGGTAGTCAACCTACCCCCTAAATTAGTAAACCCTTATATTTCCTCAAAGCACTGAAATGTGTAAGTAAATAGTTAATTGTGTCTTCTTTTGCATAAATCTGTCTATCTCTTTTAGAGCTTTGCTTGTCTTTTCCGTATTATATTCTCAGCGTCTGGCAAAGTCCCCGGCTTGTAGTAGGTGCTCAAGAAATATCAGTGAATGTATGCATGGATACTCTGCAAGGCAGGAATTACTATCCCCATTTTATAGATGAGGAAACTGAGGTTCATAGAGGCTGAGTGACTTGCTTACTGTATCTCAATTAGGATATGGCAAAGCCAGGATTCTAACCTGTGGCTCTCGGGCTGCATTAAGCTTATGAATTCTTTGCCGAACACCAATACGTGGGACTCAGGTCAGACCGTGACAGCTGGCCCATAGCAAAATGAGAAAAATGAGGTGGATGTGAAGAGGGTTTATAAAACTACACTAGTTTGATTTAAAGGATGGTCTGTTATTTTATAATTGTTTCTTTCCCATTTAAGGGGCGTTAATGTGTGTTTTCTTTTCATGACTATAAATTATCTCATTGGTATATCTAAATGCTTTATTGACAAATCAAAACGGCAGCCCCCTTATTGTCAGAGAACTTCAGGTTACTTCTGAGATGCTTTCAGATCAGTGGGAGAAATCTCGGAACCCTCCTCTCACTTCCCTGAGATTCACTTCATTTTCCCCTTGGTGGAGGGTGAGGGCAGTGTGTCCCTCCCACACCAGGCCCCAGTGACACAGAAGCAGAAGGCAGAAGCCAGCTCTCCAGGACTTGTCCTCAAGACCTCTCTGGGTGGCCAGCGCCTGCCTTTGCAGGTTGTCCAGGGAGGACGTGACTCACCAGCTCTCTGGAAGAAACAAGAGCCGTCTGGGACATGTGTGGCTAAGATGCCATCTCTTACAGGGACTGTGCTTACCTGTTTTTGTTTCTGTACAATGCACATCCCCCCCTTCTCTGGATCAGTCCAGACCCCCCCCCCCCTTATCATTAGGTTAATCATAACCTCCTGCTAAGCAAGGTTTCAGCTCTGAAACTGCCCGCTGTCGACCCTGTGGTCACCTCTCCATACCTGGTTAAAGCTACTAACTAGTGATAGCCAATCCTTTGTTGGCTCTTAATGGCGGAGCCTCGGGGCTCCTCAGTACATGACACAAGACAGGCGCAGATGTTTACTTGGGACAGGGTTCTAGGTCCTGTGCTGAGGGCTGGAGAATAACCTCTTATGCCTGCACAGAACTTTACAGTTCACAAAGGATGTTCACATTTATTTTCTCTCATTTCTATTGAGAGCTGCTCCAAGGCTGAAAGTTGTCTTTTGTGTGGTGCCCGGTGCACAACTCCTGGCATGTCAAATCACCAATGCCTGGGGTGGTAATGTTACATTTGCTCGTGGAAATTTCACGGTGACCATTTTGAAGTCTCTGTTTCCTCCTCTGTTGCGTCAGAATGCAGATATGGGGGGCTTTCAAGGAATGCTTTATGGAAGGGGTTCTAGAAGGTTATGTGGCCTGGTACAGTTTTTGTTACCAGAAAGTGGGGTACTGCTATGACAAATACTCCAAAAAGTGGAAACAGCTTTGGAATTGGGTAAGAATTGTGGGGCGCTTGATAGAAAGGCCCAGATTGCTTCAAAGAGACATTCGGTAGAAATATGGACTTTACAGTTACTTCCAATGAGGCCTTAGAAGGAAATGATGATTGTATTATTGGAAACTGGAGGAAAGGTGATCCCTGTCATTAAGGGGCAGAAAACTTGGAAAAGTTGTGTTTTGAGGTTGGATTGAAAGTGGCACTTGTAGGTGATGAACTTGGATAGGTAGCTGAGGAGATTTCCAAGCTAAGTGTGGAAGATGCAGCCTGGTTTCTCCTTGCAGCTTATAATGAAATGGGAGAGGAAAGAGGGTAAACTGAGGATTAAACTGTTAAGCACAAAGGCATCAACAGTTGATGATGTGGAAAATTCTCAGTGTATCCAGATAATGTGCTCAGAGACTAGGGCCAGAAGCAGCTCCCTCAGGGCCTTCCCTGAGCTCCCGGGAAGTGAGCCCGGAGAACGTGGCTCTGCGGGGGTTTAGCTGAGCAGCCCCTGGTTAAAGAGCACATTCCGTTCAGCCATTTCAGGGGAAGTCAGGTTGGAAATGCAGTTATCCAGGGAGGATCTGTGGAAAGTCCTTCTGTCTGATGGTTTGGACTTCCATGAACTGCATGCAAAACCAACAAAGTTTTTGTTAAATTTATATGTGCACAACCACTGCCAGCCTGGACTGAAAGGGACGGAGATGGGACAATCTGAAGGAAGAATGTCTTCAAGGTCAGAACCGTGGAAGCCAAAGTCTGGACTGAAAAAATCTGTTTGGGCCAAGAGAGTGGATCCATCTTTGCGTATGGAAAGGAAGAGTCTCTCCATGATCTTGGAGGGGGCAGGCCTTGTGCCCCGTTGTTCAGGGAGAGTGCTGCCACCCCAGTGCTCAGAGAGGGTGTGGCCTACACCCCAGTGTGCTGAGAGCGTGGCTGCTGCACAGCTGTGGAAGGGGTGGGGCTGCCACCCCATCAGGCCAGGAGGACAAAGCATCAAGCCAAGATGGCTCTCAGAACTTGAGATCTCATGGAGTTTGTCCTACTGGGCTTTGGACTTGTTTGGGACCCCTGTTTTCCTTCCAGTTTCTCCCTTCTGGATGGAATGTTTATCCTATGCCTGTCCCACCACTGTATATTGGAAGCAGATAACTTGTTTTCTAGATTTTGCAGGCCCATTAGGAGAGGAATTTTGCCCATAACCAATTTTGATGAGACTTTGGACTTAGCATTGTTCTAAAATAGCTTAAGGCTTTTGCGATGTTGTGATGGAATGAATGTATTTTGCATGTAGTAATAGCACATCTTTTGGGGGTCCCGAGGGTGGACTGTGGTGGCTTGCAGTCATGTACCCCGGAAAAACATGTTCTTAATCTTAATCCAATATGGCTGAATTCTTATAAGCAAAGGAAATTACCCATAGAGAGAGAAACCACAGGGAGCAGCCAGAAACTGAAAGTCAAGGGAACCTGGAAGAGAAAGGAGAAGACACCTCCATGTGCAGTGCTCTATGATGGGAAAGCCAAGGAACCCAGACAGAGATTGCCAGCCAGCCAGAAGGTTCTGACCCCAGAAGGAAGCAAGCCTTCTAGCCTCTGAAACTGTGAGCCAATAAACTCCTGATGTTTGGCCAGCCTATTATATGGTGTTTGTTTTAGTAGGTAGGAAATTAAAACAGTTTTTGGTACCGGGAGTGGGGCCCGGAAGTGGTGCCTGCCGCGCTATTTTGGGGGCCTCTGCCTCTGAATTACAGGCAAATTCTTCACTCCAACAAGCGCACATTGTGCTCTGGCCTGGTCTCCCACCCAGGCTACTTTAAATGCAGCAACTTCTGCCAACAGCTCCTTTTAGCAAGGGCAGACTATCATAAGAAGGGAAACTTGTGAGAAAATAGCAAAATGGAAGCATTGTTCTTGAGGGTTTGGAGCAGGCTCAGGGAACTGTGGGGTGGGCAAGGCCTGGAGTTGTGCTTTGCCGTCACAAATAAGTTGTGCAAAAAAGAAAGAAAACAATGAGAGAGAAAAGTCACTTACAGTGTTTCCTTAAAGCTGAAAGGAGGAAGGAGCAGGCAAAGCTAAAGCTCAAAGGGTCAGAAATCCCAGGGTCCTATGAAATCTCCTTTAGAGGAGCTGGAGCATGTTTGGAGAAGGAAGATCACACTGTGAGACTGGAAGGAGCTCAGTGCTAGAGGTAGAGTGATCTTTAAGGCACTGACAGATGGGAGGCAGGAAAATAGGCTTGTGTGTTGAGATCCTATTGGGGAAAGGGCCCTTCTTTGAGGAAATTAGAGTTCTCAGGAATAAACTAAGACCATGTAATAAAGCTTGCATGGATGGTTCCGTTCCACACTAGTTAGAGCTTCTAACACTTTAAAGAGGCTGTCTCATGCAGTAGTGAGTGGACCGTCACCAGAAGCATTCAAACAGAGCCTGGATGATGATACAGGATGCTTTGAGATAGGGCATTGGACTGGAGCAGAGGTTCACAAATGCTGATTGATGTGTCATTGCTGCTGTGTGACAGTTTTCACCCATATGCAGGATAAAGTAGTGAGGTTTTAATCTGAAAAATGAAATTGATTTTATTTAAAGGACTGTCCTTTGAGACTATGCACTTTCTATTTTTTATAAAATTACCGGTCTGTGAAATACAAAAGTCTGGAAATATCAGATTAGGTGATGCCCAAGCCTTTTCTATCAAGCCTTTTCCATCACTTAGATCTTGTGATTCCAGCAAAATGTGCTTCTGATTTGGATACAATAGGATAGGAGGAATGAGTGTAAAATCAAGCCCCAAACTGATAAATCAAGAAATGACCGTGTCAGCATATATTATTTAGAGATGTCGAGTTGAATGCCAGAAGGAACAGCTAAAAAGTTAGCAGTGTTGCCCCTGGAGAATTGAGCTGGAGGTGAGATTTCTTTTAAGTTTCAATTCTGTATTATTATATTAATTTTAAAATTACATGCATGTATTATATGACCTTTAATTAAAATTTTTAAATTTAAATAAAAGACGGATAATGAGAATAGCTGCCATTTACTAGATTCTGAGCTCAGTGTGTTTATTGTGTTATGTATTTAATTAGTCCCTCATTTTTAGAGATGAGGAAACAGGATCAAAGAGGTGAAGTGACTTGCTTTGCTTTACAGAAAGGGCAACCGTTAGGCCTTTTTGACTTGAGAACCCATGTCAAACCCATACGCTCACCTGATGCTCTGTTGTCCAGCCTGAGGGTGCAGCTTCAGTCTGCTCTTCTGCGAGGCGAGTCATGAGAAGAGGGAGAGGATGACGGGGGTGGGTGGGTGGGGGAGATGCTTGCAGAAAGGACCAGAAGATAACTGGAAGAGAGATGAGGAGAAAAAAGGGGGTCAGGGTTTCTGCATTGTGCATTTTGAGGGATTCTGCAGTTTAGCACCAAGTACAGTGAAGGCTCCGAGGCACATTAAAAGAGAGACTCAATAAATAGAAATGTATGGGACATTTTTGTTCTTTTCTCCCCTTATTTTGGACTTGATGGTGGGAGGCAGAGTGGGAGAAAGCCAGCTGTTTGGAAAGGTTCATTCTGTGCCAGGCAGTGAGCTAGGAACCTTATGTAAATGTCAACCCATCTTGTCCTCACCATAACCCTGAGAAATAACAACATTAGCACAGAGGTCACTTTTCAACGCCTATTGCAGGGTTTCTTGGCTTTGGCACTGTTGGCAGGTGGGACTGGGTAATCCTCTGTCGGGGGACTGTCCCGTGCCTTGTGGGATGTTTAACAGCATCCCTGGCCCCTACCCACTAGATGCCAGTAGCACCCGCCACTCAGTTGTGACAACCAAAAATGTCTCCAGACAGTGCTAAGTGTCCCCTGGGGGCAAAATCACCCCTGGTTGGGAACCACTGGCTTCGTGTGTCTAGTGATGCCTAGGCATCATGATGTCCACTTTATAGATGAGGAAACTGAGGCTCAGCAAAGGGGAGGGATTCGCCTGGGGTCACATAGTTGTTAGTTTTAGAGCTGGGATTTGAGCTAAGTTGTGTTTTCAGTACTGAACTGGAGAAAACCAGCTAATGATAACAAACCATACTTGACAGTTCGCCTTAGGCTGGCACTACCATGCAGCTGGAAGCTTTCCTTTTTTAATGCAGTGCCCCTCGCAGAGGAGGAGCTGGTGTCTCGCTGTGTTTCCAAGGCAGACTGGTAGCACTGTAGTTGTGAGCACATGCTCTGGAGTCAGATGCTTTCATTCAGTCCAGTTACCAGCTCTGAAACTCCAGGAACGCTACATAACCTCTCTGGGAGTCAGTTTCCTTCTCTGTATAATAGGGCTAATGATAACATCTCCTCATAGGGTTGTTGTGAGGACTAAAGGAGATAATGGGTGTAAAGCAGGGCCTGGCAGATATTCAGCATCGATATATATGAACTGTTATTCTTATTTGCAAATTTTTAAGTGCATTTCCTGTACTCAGACCTGGAACATGGACCCCTCTGATATATTTCAGTATACCATCCCCATGTGGCTGACTCTGCTTCTTTGCAGTCAAGCCCTGGGGTTGCAGTTTGTGTCAGTTTTTTGCTGACCACTGAGCAGTCATCTTTGGGCTGCAGGAGTAGCCAGATTTGGCTTGAGTGACCCGAAGGAAAACCATCCCAAGCTTGCCCACCAATAGGAGTCTCCAGAGAACTATGGAAATATCTTTGCACATGGAAGAGATTAATTCATGTGGCTACAAATAGCCTGAACACTGTGTCCTCAGTGCTGTGATCTAGAATCCCCTGAAGTTTACTCAGGGTGCCAGTTCCACAGCCAGAAAAGCCACAGGTTCTCCTTAAACTGCCAGCGCTCCTATCTGGGGGTCCATTAGGAATTGCTGGGGCCCGGGATGGGATTAAGTAGCTTGCTTGTTTTTAATTCCACCCCTCAACCACCACCATCACCCATATAAACCCGCTTTCTACCCTCCCACACATCAGTCAAGTGAAACTAGGGTCTAGCCCCCAGGTTTCCCATCTTTGTCTGCCTAGTTCCTCCTTCTGGTCTACTCTCTCTTATCCCCATGACCACCTTCAAGTCTCAGTGTGACTAAACAGCACCATCACCCGCTTTCCTCTGAGAGGCAGGATATGGTTTTAAAGGGTGTGAGCTCTGGATGGGGTTTAAATCTCAGCTCTGCTAAGGGGTGGGCAGTATAGGTGCAGGAAAGGGGCTTAGCCCATGAACCTTAGTCTCAGCCCCCTTACAAGAATGGGAAAGCCGATCACTACCTGCCTCAGAGGATCAGTTGAGACTTAAATGAGAACAGGCATGTAGGTGCCAGCCATGTACTAAGGACTCAGGATCTGTTAGCTCAGGGTGGGTGAGCTTTAGATAGTGGGGCAGGAGGAGAACATCAGGTCTAAAGAGTCTAGAGGGAGGGCTGAGTGGTCACACAGTCCCCAAGCAGCATGTGGTGGCAGCTGCTAGGTTGGCTGGCTGCACTTGTATAGATTTGGCTGGTAAGAAGACAACACTTCCAGATGGATTTAGACAGTTTCCTCCTTTACAGCAACACAAGCAAGGTCAGCATGATGTCACCGCCCTGTGTCCCTAGTCCCACCAGACCACACCAAACTGGAGGGGACAGATGACAGGTGACATGAGCAGTGGATCACTCTGTCCATTGAGGAGCCAATTCTAGACTGCAGCTAAGCAGTTTTATAGTCAGCAGCTGTACCCTGGAGTGGGGAGGGAGCGGAGTAGGGGTGGGACACACCAAGCTGGAAAGCCCCTTGCCTCACTGGAACCAGGGAGGCAAATGGGAATTGGCCTGGGGATAGCTCCTCACAAAACTACCTATCTCGCGTGTCCCAGGAAGAGTCATGAAGAATCCCATCAAGACATGGGTCACACTGTGGTCAAGTCTTGGAAATGTGCAGGGTCACCAGGGAGCCAGGGCAAGCTGTTCCCTATGGGGAGTCAGTGGGAGAGGGAACAAGGCATTTGTCCTCACACCCAGAACAGTGCCTGGCACACAGTAGGTGCTCAATAATTGTTGAATGATGAATGAATTTACTCAAACATATTTGATGAGCACTGCCCTATGGCACGTTCTGTGCTAGTTGCTGGGGATTTGGAGATAAGTCAGACCCAGCCCATGCTCTCAAGACCTCGTGTTGGAGTGCAGGAGATAGATGCATAAACTAATAATTAGCAAAGGGTGTTGAGGGCTTCAGTAGAGTTAAGCAATTTCTTTTTGGGAAGTGAGGGATGCCTGTATTAATCAGAGCATTTTTGGTGGCAAGTGACAGAAACCTCAGAGTAGCTGAAACAAAAAAAAAGGGACTTTGTTGGCTCACAAACTGAAAATTTCATGTGTAGCTTAAGGCCTGGTTGTATCCAGGTGCTCGAACAATATCAGAGTAGTTTCTCTCTCCTTTGTTCCCAGCCACCTGTATCTCTTGGTTCTATTTTCCTCTATGTTGCTTCCCCTTTGGACACACTTTATCTTCATGGTGGCTTCCAGCAGCTCTTGGCTTTCAGCAGAAGGGGGGCTTCTCTTTCCCAACAGCTCACTGCCAAAGTCTCAGGTTTGACTTTCGCTGGTCCAGATTGGATCATATGTCCATCCCTGAACCAATCACAAGGGCCAGAGGTGATGCAGGGTTCTGAGTGGCCAGGCTTGGGACATGTGCCCATCCCTGAACCAATCACAAAGGCCAGGGGTGATGGAGGGCTCTGATTGGCCAGGCTTGGGCCATGTGCCCATCACTTCACAAGTGCCCTGTGGACTCTTGCCAGTGATCAGCTCCACCCGAATGGTACCAGTGGAGGGTACCATTCCTCAAAGGAAATTGGGCTGTTGTCAGAGAAGAAGGGATGGTGCCAGGCAGGTACAGACAACAGTTGTCCACTAGACCTCCAAAGAAGAGAGTTCATTTGAGCCTGATTCTGTGGACTAGGAGTTCATTGGGTAGGATGGGGAGATCTGGAATGGGAGGAAGGGAGTCTCAGGCAGAGGGAACAGCATGTGTAAAGCATGAGAAGCCTACAAGGAGCTGGTGTGAGTGGAACACAGAACCCAAAGGTAAGGGGTTGGCCCGGGAGGTGGGCAGGTGGACAAGGTTGGAGAACTGAGCAGGAGACACCCAGCCAAAGTCCTTACTGCCAAGTGATTTGAAGAGGAAAGGGCTAGAGTCTGATTTGTGTTTTCAAATTTATTCACTCATTCAACTTATGTACCTACTACAACTACTAGCGCCTACTATTTGAATAAAACAAAGTCCCTGATTCTGTTCCAGTGATACCCTTGCGCAGTGACAGGGGACCATGCCTAGAGTCAGGGAGTCAGTGGGGAGGCTGGTGCTTCCATCCAGGCAGCTAAATCTGGATTGTGGACACATTTCCCTGACATCACAGCTCTACTTAAAGCCAAACCTTCCTAGATAAAGTGAGTGCCCAGAGCAGATTGCCAGGCTCTTTTTTGATGCCCTTTCAGGGCAGCCTGCCGGGAGCAATTTTGTAGCATCTGTTTGCTTAGGCTGCTACCAACAGCCTAGATTTAAATCCTTGCTGCCTCACTTCCTACCTGTGTGACCTTGCCTCATTTCTCTGGGCCTCAGTCCCCTTCACTGAATGGCTTAGTGACAGCACCTACCTTGCAGAGTTGTCCTGAGGATTAAATGGGACAGTGCTTGCAACCTGCATTAGCAGCGCCTGGCACATATAACATGCCCAATAAATGGTGATGTTATTATTAATTTCTGTCACTATGTTATTGTTTTCAAGGCACTGAGCTTCCTTTTCTGGAAGATGGGACCATAAAAGCATTTACCTTGGTGGAGAAGTAAAGCCCGGACTTGACCACTTAGTGTCTGTGTGATCTTGGGCAAATCTTGTGCCTTGGATTTGTCAGATGAAAAATAGGGTTTTAATATTAGTACCTGCCTTACAGGGCTGTTGGATGAATTAAATGAATAAATCATGTTAAATACTTAGAAGAAAGTCTGGCACCTACTAAGCTCTCCATAAATGTCAAATGAATGAATATATTATTAACTAATAGGAACAATTAAATGAGATATGATCAGTATCATTGTCTTATCCCATCAGATACTTTGATTTGGCTTTGGGGCTTTGGGCACCATTTCCCTGTACAAAGGTGGCTTTTTTCCCCAGAGCCTGTGGATATTGAGTAGTGAGTGCTCCTTGGGTGGGGTAAAAAGATGGCAGATTGACAAAAACTGCCCACATCTCTCCCTGAGCAGGACAGGAAAATGAGGCGGGTTGTGATCCCCTTGACCCCCTTCTCCCAGAAGAGGAGCAGCCCTCCAACCCCTCCCCACCCCGACTCTCTGTCACTGCCGGAATGCCACTCTATCCAGTGTTTCAGTTTTGTGACTTGGGGATTTCTTTTCTCCCTCATGCCTGGAATGATTTGTGGCTCCCCGCCCAGGTCCCGGAAGCAGTAATGCCTGGAAAGCAGTTTGGAAAGGTCAGTCGAGGGCAAAGTCCAAAGTGATTTTAAGTGGCCCAGCTAAGTGCCGGGCCCGAACGGGGAGCCCTTTTAATTTATTACAGTCTTGCCCTGTGAAGAAAAAGACAACACTATTCTGGAACGGCTTGATTGCCAAGTAATAAATCCCTTTGTGTGTATCAGAAGTACAGACGAATCTAGCTCAGGTTTCAGGAGGTTGGGGCATTGGGATTGAAATTATGTAGGGAAAAACTTCAGAGAGAATAAGGAGTTTATAATCGTTAATACATGCTGAATTTATAAGGATTCAATCCCAGACTGCCTGGGATCACAGCTTCTTGAATGTGTGACCTTGAGTGAATTACTTCACCTCTCTGTGCCTCAGTTTATTCATCCTGTACAATGGAAAGAAGAATAGTACTAGTTTCTAGTTTCTAGGGTTGTTGTTAGGATTAAATGACAGGGCTGCTGTCACTTCAGATGGCTTCCCCCAAAGCAAGTGATCCAAGAAATAGAGTGAGAGAACCTGAGATTGGAGCCACAGTCTTCCTAATCTAATCTTGGGATCTTGGAAGTGATGCTCCATCATGTCAGCCGTATTCTATTGGCCACACTTGGTGCGTTGCGGGAGGGGACTGCATGAGATAGTGTGATGGTTGGGTTCGTGTGTCAACTTGGCCAGGTGATGGTACCCAGCTGTCTGGTCAAGCAAGCACTGGCCTAACCATTGCTGCGAGGACGTTTGTGGCTGGTTAATAAACCAGCAGACTGGTTTATTAAATCATCAGTCAACTGGCTGCAGCTGTGACTGATGACAATGAAGGGTGTGTCTTCCACAATGAGAGAATGCAGTTGGCTGGATTTAATCCAATCAATCAGTTGAAGACTTTTTAGTGAGACAGATAGAGGATCTTCACTTCTTCTTTGGCTGACCAGCGAAGCGTTTCCTGGGGAGGTTGTCGAAGTTGCCAGATCGTTTCCTGAGGAGTTCACTGAAGATCTTCATTGGAATTGCCAGTTTGCTGCCTGCTCTATGGAATTTGGACTCGTGCACACCCACAGTTGTGTGAGATCCTTTTATAAATCTTACATTCATAGGTATCTCTCATTGATTCTGTTTCCCTAGAGAACCCTAACTAATACAGACAGTGAGTATAGGAGGGGCCGATCGCTGGAGAGTGCAGGTGCTGTTCACCACACAGTGTCTCTCCCAAGAGGACAGGCGTTCTCCTGTGCAACTGCAATGCTGTTATCACATGCGGGACATTTATTAACACAGTACTCTTATTAATATTCACCCCATAGTCAAATTTCCCCAGTTGTCTCAGTAGTGTCTTTTTTAAAAACAATCAGACTTGTCTGGGTTCCTGCATTTTATTTACTGGTCATGTCTCTTTAGTCTCCTTTAATCAGGGACACCTCCTCGGTTGGTTTTTGTGTTTGTGTATTGTTTTGTCTTTTCTAACACTGGCATTTTTGAATAATCCAGGCCACTTATTTTTGCCGAATGTTCTCAATTTGGATTTATTTGATGTTGCCTCATGATTATTCAGGTTAAACATTTTTGTCAGGAAAACCACATAGGTGATTCTGTAGAGCCTGTCCTTTTTACCACTGCCCTTTGTCACCCTCTGGGGAAAGGGTTGGACAAGGAATTACAGTGTGATAAGTGACATGAAGGTGATAGCTAGGGGACAAACAGGATACCATGGGGGTACCATAGTATCCCCCCATGACCAAATTGTTGGTGGCAGGGATTGGGGAAAACTTCCAAGGGACAGTAACAGCAAAAATGAGACTTTGAAAGTTGTATGGGTGTGACCCAGCAAAAAAAGGAAAAGTGAGGGGGAACAGCATGTTCCATACCCAGAGATGAAGAAGCCTAGCCAGTCGGCAAAACCAAAGGAAGTTCAGAGCGGCATGCAAGGGCAGATGGGCAAAAGATGTCAGAAGGTAGGAAGAGGTAGAGGCCAGCTCAGGTAGTGCCTGCTAAGTCAGTGGGTCGGTCACAGCTCTTAGTTGCAAACAACAGAATCCGCTTCATCCAGTTTAAGCAATGGGTATTAGAATCAGCTCCCCCCCCCCCCCAAAAATGACATGGTGTCCACACGGCTGAGAACAGCTCCTGGACTGGGGGCTTCTCCAGTGGGTGCTGACTACCACAGCAGACTCCGCACATCCTTCCCTAACCCTGGGAAGGATTAGCTGCTGGAATGTCTGCCCTTGCTGCTTCAGGAAGCCATATGTCTGCCACCACAGGGATGGATTCTGAATGGCATCTCCTCCTTTGGGTCAGCAGCTCCATTTCTCAGATTCAGGAGTGTTCTGGTTTGCTGAAGTTGCCATTATGCAAAATACCAGAAATGGATTGGTTTTTATAAAGGGGATTTATTAGGTTACAAGCTTACAGTTCTAAGGCCATAGAAGTGTCCAAACTAAAACATCAACAAGAGGATACCTTCACTGAAAAAAGCCAATGGTGTCTGAAACATGTCTGTCAACTGGGAAGGCACCAGCTGATATCTGCTGGTCCTTTACTGCCAAGTTCTGGTTTCAAAAAGGCCTTCTCCAAAATGTCTCTGGGCTTCTGTCTCTGTTAGCTTCTCTCTCTCAGCTCCTGTGCATCCTTGCTTGTTCTCTCAGGGCTTTTCTCTCTAAGCATGTAGGGGTCCTCTCTTAAAGAGAGCTCTTCCAGGAAGAACTCTGGGCTTCATCTCTTAGTTTAGCATCTCCAAACACCTTTCTGTCTGCATCTCCAAGTGTCTCCAAGCATCTGGGTCTCTGTGGGCACTCAGCTCTCTTAAGGACTCCAGTGATCTAATTAAGACCTGCCCTGAATGGACAGGGTCACGTCTTCATGGAAATAGTCTAATCAAAGTCCCCCCCGCCACAAGACTGGAATAAAAGAACATGGCTCTCTGAGGTCCACAACAGCTCCAAACCTGCACAAGGAGGATGAGTCTGATAGGTGGAGCCCAGGTTCCATGTTTGCATCTTTGTTGCAAGGGAGGCTGGGAAAGCAAGTTTCCAGCATCTGCTAGGGGGATCTGAGGCCCATAATATGGGAATTCCCCAAAGCGGGAGGGGTGTTCAAAGGTGCTGCCAGCCAGCAATAGAGACAGCTGTCCATTCTGCCTGGGAAAGAGTTTGAAAATCATCCCATGAACCTTGGGGAACTGAACTCCTTAAGGGTCCAAAGTAGCGAGTACAATGGCCAGATTTTTATAGGGGACAGGGCAGGGACAGAGGAACATTTAGATACTGTGAAGTCATTCAAGCAAGAAATAAGGATATGTCCTGAACCAGGCATCATGGCCTCAGATGGGAGGAAGGGAAGTATTGAAGAGAGATCCAGAAGGTGGAATTTCCCTCCTGTTATAGAAGTGAGAAGGAGTTAGGGAGGGGAAACTGGTTGGATTCAGGAAAAGGTGAGTGCTGAAAGGTCAGAGTGTTTTTAAGAAGTGGGGTTATGGAGGTGGGGGGGGGTTGTCTGGAATTCTGGGCAAAAGCTCGTGGTGCTCAAAGCAAATGAGTTACATCACCTGGTTCAGGTTTTGCCCCTCTTAAGAGGGGTGATTGGCAGAGGGGTTATACAGGGGTGGACTCTGGAGCCCACATTCAGTGGTTAAATTCCAGCTCCAGTGCTTGCTCACCTGGACAGACTACCAGTAGCTACCTCATAGGTTTGTTGTGGAGATGAACAGGTTAATGTATATGTAATAATCACTGGGCTTTTCCAGTCCAGACGTGAGGCTTGGGGCTGCCTGGCATTCCTCCTCTCTTCTTCTGGTAACTTGCCTTGATTTCCCTTTGAGGAACCACCCTTCACCACTCTCACACTAGGTGCTTTTGCCTCTGTTCTGGTTCTGTGCATTGTGCTGTTTCATTGTTATATGTCTCACCCCATGTTTCGTGATATACTTACACATCTTCGTCCACTGCTGGGTCATGAGTTGGATCATCTAGATCCATTCTACCTTCTTCACATAAAAGCACCTTAGTTGTCCTTTTGAGGCACACTCCTTACCCACTCGAGATCCCTGTGCTTTAGGAGGGGCTGACCACCCCAACCTTGCCCCACCCAAACATCAACAACAACATCAACGGCAAAAGCCATAGATGAGCATATGATTCAGATCTGGCCAGTGAGGGTATAGCGTCACCCTGGAGACAGTGGTTGGTTCAGGGGTGGACACATGACTTTAGCTCGACCAATCAGAATAACCCTAGTGTTTTTAGGACTAAGTACTGTCTTCCACTAGGTTTGAAGAGTTGGTAAGGGGTCAAGCTAAAGGCCCTGGGGGCCATCTTTTGCCAACAGTTTAGGGAAGAGGCTGCCTGAGAATGAAGTCAACGTGGAGGAAAGCAAAACTGAAAGATGGGAGGGAGGGGGTAATAACTTCAGTTTTTAAAAATTCCTTGATTAAGCCATGCCTGAAGCTAGTTTTCAATTATGTGAGTCAATAAATTCCTCTTTCTGCTTAAACTAATTTGAGCTAAATTTCCTGTCACTTGCAACTGAAAGGGTCCTGACTGATACATACATCTTTCAGAGTCAGAGAATGATTTACCCTAAATCCTAACCACAGAAGCTAATTCTTTTGCAGCAGAATGTTGCTATGAGAAGGAGGACTGATAGAAATCAGAGCTTTTTTCTTTCTTCCTTCTATTTCTAAGAGTCAGAGAGATAGCCTGGCAAAAACTCTAGTCTTCTTACCTTCCATTTCCATACTGAGTTTTCCCATCCCCAGAAAGTTCATCAAACTCCATTTGTTCCATTTATTATTGGTGGCCTCAAGAGTTGAAGGGTATATACAATAGTAATATGTGTTAGGTATAGGCACAGTAACAAACATAGAGTAAATGCTCAATAAAACGTAGCCATTAGTAACTATGATTAGGATGAAGGAGCTATAATGGTCCATATTGGGCAGCCATCTATGAAAGGATTCACAAGGAGCAAGATGTTTCAACCCAGGTATCCCAGAAATCTTCACGGAGGAGGAAAGGCTTGATCTGTCCTTTCAAGGAGTCACTCAAATTTAAAAACATAAGTAGATGGCTAGAGGAGGGCCTCTGTGTTTGTTTCCTAGGGCTGCCATAACAAGTTATCCCAAACTGCATGGTTTAAAACAATACGGATTTATCCTCTTACAGTTCTGGAGGCCTGAATCCTGAAATCAGGGGTTGACAGGGCCATGGCCCCTCTGAAGGCTCCAGGTGAGGGTCCTTCCTTGCCTCTTCCAGTGTTGGGGGGCTCCTGGCATTCCTTGGCTTGTGGCTGTGCCAATCTGGTCCCTGCCTCTGTCTTCAGATAGCCCTTCCCTGTGTCTCTGTGCTCTCTCTACTTCTTAGGAGGAGCCAGTCATTGGATTTAGGGCCCACCCTGAATGCAGGATGGTCTCATCTTGTGACCCTCAACTAATTACATCTGCAAAGTCTGTTGACAAATCAAGTCACATTCTGAGGTTCTGAGTGGACATGAATTTGGGGGGGGCACTAATCAACCCACTTTAGCCTCATAGAATGAGCAGAAACACAAGTCAGTGACAGTAATGGTTAACATTTATTGAGCACTTACTCTGTGCCAGGTGTGGTTGTAGGTGCCTCTCATACGTCAACTTGCATCATATTCCTAACCTCGAGGTCAGTATCATAATTACCTGTTTTACAGATAAGGACACAGTAGCAGAGAGAGGTAAAATAACTTACCCAAGATCACTTTGTTCCTAAGTGCGGAACCAGGATTCAGACCTTGGGCGTCTGGACCCAGAGCCCACATTCTTCACCACTCTGATAACACTACTATTACTAACAAAAAATAAACAAACAGCCACAGAATGGGAGCAGTATTTGAAAATCATACATCTAAGAAGGTTTTACTATCCAGAATATATAAAGAACTCCTATAATTCAACAACAAAAAAGACAAACAACCCAAATTAAAAATTGGAAAAAGATTTTAATAGAAGATATACAAGTGGCCAATAAATACATGAAAAGAGGCTCAATGTCATTAGCCATAGGGGAAATGTAAATCAAAACCACAATGAGATACCATCTCACACCCACTAGAATGACTACAATTAAAAAAAAATAGAAAATAATAAGTGTTGGAGAGGATGTGGAAAATAGGGACACCCATTCATTGTTGGTGGGAATGTAAAATGGTGCAGCCACTGTGGAAAGCAGTTTGGCGGTTCCTCAGAAAGTTAACTGTAGAATTACTGTATGACCCACCCAACAGTGCCACTTCTAGGAATATACAGCAAAGAACTGAAAGGAAGGACTTGAACAGATATTTGTGTATCACTGTTCATAATAGCATTATTCACAATTGCCAAAAGTTGGAAGCCACCCAAGTGTCCATCAGAGATGAATGGATAAACCAAATGTGGTATAGCTACACAACAGAATATTATTCAGCCATCAAAAGGAACGACGTTCGCATGCATGCTACAACATGGCTGAACCTCGAAGACATAATGTTGGGTGAAATAAGTCAGACGGAAAAGGAGAAATACTGTATGAGCTCACTTTTATGAAATAAGCAGTATAGGCAAATTCCTAAAATCAAAAACTGGAATACAGGTTACCAGGGACTGGGTGGGGAGAGGAATGGGGAAGTAACGTTTAATTGATACAGAATTTCTCTTTGGGGTAAAGGAAAAGTTTTGGCAATGGATGATGGTGATGGAGGCACAATTTTGTGAATGTAATTAACACCACTGAGTTGTATATTTGAAAAGGGATAAAAGGGAAATTTTATATTGTATATAAATTACCGCAAAAACAAACAAACATGGAATTGCACAACATGAATAGAGTGATCCCTCATGTAAAAAAGTGGGCTAAAGTTCATGTATAATGATAATAATACTGTTTCATCAATTGTAACAAAAGTACCACAGAATTGCAAAATGTTGATAATAGAGAAAACTGTATGTGAGGGAGGGGCTCAATGGGAACTTTGCCCTTTCTGCATGATTTTTCTGTAAAGCTACAACTCAGCTGCTCTCATTAAAAAAAAAATAGCAACGGCAGCAATTTCTGAGGTCACACAGGTTGTGAGCACAGGTACAGAACTTGAATGATGATGAGGACATAAAAGAAGAGGCGCAGCAATCGTCCAGCCCACACCAGGCTCGAGCCCTGGGCTGCCGGCCTCCCTCCTCGTGTGGTTACACACTTTGTTCTGTGCGGGTGGCCGGGCCCAAGCAAAGGATTCTGGGAGGAGAGGGTGACAGGTTGGCAGAGGGGGGCGGGGTGGGCAAGAGCTCCAGGCAGCTGGAGACATTTGGGGCTGTGGCCAGCTGTCTCCCACTGACTGAGCCTGAGCACCCCCAGGCTCTCACAGGCAAGCCTCCAACAGCTGTCGGAGGGGAATGGTGCCTGCTGGCCACGGCCGACCTGAAGAGCGGAGCCAGTGACCCTGAGGTGAAAGGTTTTGCCTGACAGCTCCTCGGCCTCCTGACTCGCCATCTGTCTCACCACCTGGAAGTGCCATTTCTGAGTTTTTCCTTTGGTATAAGTGGAGAAAGAACGACTGGATCAACAGTGGGAGATGCCTTGTGCTGCTGACTTCCCTTCTTTCCAAGTCCCGAGCCTGCTGGCTGTCAAGGTGTATTTGGCTGAGAAGGCTGGTCAGGGATGGGTCTACAAAGGGAGCAGCATGGTGGACAGTGCAGTGGGAAGAGCCAAGCCTTGGAATCCCGCAGGCTGGCACTTAAATTCCGCCTCTGCCCCTTAGAGCTGTCTCACCTCCGGCAAGTCACACAGCCTGTCTGAAACCAAGTTTTCTGTAGAGTGGGCACAGAGTACACCACAGAGTTGGTGGAAGGAGTTAGTGAAATGATGGATGCACAAGGTCTGGCAGTATGATGAGGCCCCTGCTAAGGTCAAATCCTGGGTCTGCCCCTCCCAGGAAGATCCTTTGACCTTTCTGGGCCTCAGTTTCTAAAAGTTTAAAATAGGGATGATGGTGTTTGCCCGCATTACTGTGTGTGGTGCTGTGAGCACATTAGTAAACACTAGCAAGAAAGAATTTAGCAGAGTCTGCCACTTACCGGCTGTGTAGCCTCAGGCAAGTTCCTTCCCCTCGCTGTGTCTTGGTTTCCTCATTTGTCACATGGAGATACTCATCGCCCCACCTCAAAGGCTTGTCATAAGGATTAGAGGAAGTATCATAAAAGCCCTGGGTGCTTAGCACGTGGCGAGTACATGATGGATGGTGGCTCTTAATGTTACAAAAGTGCTGGGCGCCTAACAAGCGATCATGATGGGATTGTTGCTAGTGTTTTTCTTATCATCTACCGTTGTTGGTCTTCTCCACAGAGGGGGTGCTGGGCAGTCTGAGGAAAGGAGCCATTTTATAACAGGAAGGACCTCTTGGAGAAAAGTCGGGGAATGGGGCAAGAGGCCTGCTGACATTTAGAGAAGTTTTGGTATATTCAAGAAGTCCTTGGAGTTGGGCTTATCAGATTCCAAAATGGAACAGCTCTAAGCCTCAACAAGATCTTGACTTAGCCTCCCATCAAACTTGAGAGGAATTGCACACCCATCCTCTGGAGGAAGACTCACTGGGTTCGTGTCCCCTCTCTTTGACACTCCCTGTGCATTCTCAGCCTCTCCCAGCCGGGTTCCTTATCTGTAAAATGAGAACACCAGCAATTCCTGCCTCCTGGGAGAATCCCATGGTTAATCCACACAGTGTGGTTATTCCCAATGGGGGAAGATGGTGAAGACTTCCTAAAGTCTGCAGACATTTTGGGTTGTCACTACTGGGGAAGAGGGCGTGGGGATTGGAACTGGCATCTGATGGGCAGAGGCCAGGGATGCTGTTAAAAATCCTACAGTGCACAGGACGGCAAGAAATTATCCTGCCCAAAGTGTCAGTAGTATCAGTGGAAACCCTGACATAGAGTCCGGG
This sequence comes from Choloepus didactylus, assembly GCF_015220235.1. Classification (NCBI taxonomy): domain Eukaryota; kingdom Metazoa; phylum Chordata; class Mammalia; order Pilosa; family Megalonychidae; genus Choloepus; species Choloepus didactylus. The sequence goes on from NC_051325.1 coordinate 50,488,497, forward strand.
CCTTAGCACAGTGCAGATAGAGTAAGTGCTTGTGTTTGTTGAGTGAATAAATGAACTTGCCTTCTCCGTGTCTCAGCTTTTCCATGTGTGGGATGTAGATAATGTATTTACTTAACAGACTTGCCATGAGATTCAAAGAGATAAATAACATCAAGTGCCTGGTCTGAGGCCTGGCTGTCCCTGGAGCCCAGTAACTGCTGTCCACAGTTGAATGAATGGTGAAGGGGGATGGGGGGATGGACAGGGAGACCCAGACCTGGCATTTGGGTGGGAAGGCTCAACCAGGAGGCACTTGCCTGCGCTCAGTATCTATTTCTTACAGCTCAAATTGTTTTCTCCCTTAAGGGTTTCAAGCATGACATACACCCAAACAAAAAAGGATGGAAGCAAAGTGCGTAGAAGGACGCTAGAATCGACTTGGCCACTGGTGTCCCCCCATCCTCGCTAATTTCCAAAGATGTGAGAATTTTGAGGGAAATTTAATCCCCGTGTTGTTGCCTCATTTGTGCATAATTCATTGAGGCTCTTCTGGAAAAGAACCTCTCCAATGCTTGACGTCCTCTGCAAACTTTTATTTTTATGTTCTCCTGCTCTCTCTGTTTTTCTGTCTGCCCCCACCCTGGCTCTCCCTTTGTTTCTCATTAAAAAGAGGCCTTTTCTCTCAAGTGCAGGAAGTTGGCTTTTGCCAAAATTAAGCAGGGTGGATGCTGAAAGCTCCTGGGGTTAGCTCGGAGTCTCTAAACCCTGGGCTCTGAGTGGACTCTTCATTTGACTGAAAGCCTGCTCCCTTGCTGTCCTTCAGGCTGGCTCTGGGAGCCACAGGAAAGGCTGAGGCTGAGAGAGACAAGTGCGTGGCCTGGTTCCAAGCAGGAACGGTCCCATCTCCACCCTCAAATGCAGAGGCCACCGTGTGTGCCATGGGACACTTCCTCCAGCTCTGAGGACAGGGTTGGGGTTTGGGAATGAGATGCCCAAAGGTCCCTTCCAGTGGTGGGTGTCCCTGACAGGCTTGAGAGGGCTGTACCTCAGGGCAGGTGCAGCTCTGTTTCCTCAATGGGCAGTGGAAAGAGTGGGGGTGCTGGTTCCAAGTGTTACAGTGAAGAGTTGGGGAGGAAGAGGATGGGAAGCATGTGCTACATTCGGGGAGTGCTTGGGAGGGCCAGCTGCTGGCATTGCTCCATTTTCCGGTGCTTTCTGAAACACAGCATCTCCATCTCTGAGATGGGGAGAAAAATAATATTGGCTTTGTGGCATTGTTGGGAAGATTCAGTGAGCTCTTTGCTGTAAAGCTTCCAGGAGAGTCTGGCACATAGTAAGTGCTCAGAAAATGCTAGTTAATATTTTTATCTTACCAAATCCACCCCTGCTGTGTTCTGAGATGGTGTAGCAGGTGGAAAAGGAGAGGAGCATAAACACCGGAGATGCCACATTCACCACCACCTGGCAATTCATTTGGTTCATTTGATTAGTGGAAGGGAGGTCCCTTCTTTATCTAGGTAGCCTTAGCCCTGCTGGGCCTCAGTTTACACCTCTGTAAAATGGAGGTAATTATAGTACCTGAATCTCAGTGGTTTGGATGGATTCACTGAGCTCTTCTATATAAAGTGCTTAGAACAGTGCCTGGCCTTTAGTAAGTGCTATTTAAGAGTTTCCCCTGTTGAGTCAGGTGGCAGGACTCTCAGTGACTGCCTGATGGATTTTTAGAAATCTCAAGCTCCTTGCTTTTAATCAATGCCAAGACATCTTGGAGTGTTCAGCATTCTCTCCCATGCCTCAGTGTTTCTCTTCTGTAAAAGGGGAATCATTTTGCCTGCTGTCAGCTGAGTTTGCAGAGATGCACTGTGAGAATTTGAAAAGCCTTCAGAGGCCTGCAGAAGTGCTGGCTGCTCCAAAAGCTGTAACCAGGATCCACATTCTTGAATGCTCTTTGGAGAATTGAGAAGCTCAGGCTTGTTTAGACTTTTCACAGTTCGACTCCAGTCATCGTTTTGGCATCTGATGATTTTTGGACGAGATCTGCCTTTCACCTCTGCGGCCCGCTGGGCCCTTCTGGGTGTGTTGCAGGAAGAGAATGTTTCATTGCTCCTATCTGCTTAGTCAGCTTTTGTAGCAAGCTCTTGACATGAGGATTTTGTGTTTTGGTTTAGCTTTTCGGACCTTCTGCAGTGTCTTGCTGCAGAACGGGAGGTAGCAGGACAATCCAAACAAGTGTCATCTGCTGACAGTTGGTCTCGCGATGTCCTGGGGTGCAGAAGACACTGAGCAGGCTCATTCTGGCTTGGAAGTCAGTCTTTGTGACCTTGTGTGCCTGGGACAAGGTCGGACTTGGAACTTGGGCAGATCTGGCATGGAAGACCTTGAGTGCTCTTTGAAGGTCTTGAGGAGAAGTGTTGCCGTCAGGATCTGTGTCACGTTTCCCATTGAGAGTTGGAGTCTTCATGGCCAAGTTGTCCTCTCTTCTGGACTGTCCGTTGGGTTCCTGTGGGACAGCCAAATCTTCTGCCAGACTGGCCTGCACTGGTGGGGTCTGCCCCTCCCTGCTTCCCCATCACTGGTGAGGGCTGCCCCTCCCTGCTTCCCCATCACTGGTGAGGGCTGCTCCCTCCCTGCTTCAAAGCTCGAAACTCTGGGAGGTCTTGCCCGTAGAGACGAGGTGCATGGCTTTGTGTTTTATTACTATTTATTGTTCTTGTTATTTTAACATTTATGGAGCACGTCTTAGCTGTGAACTCATTTCTTGAGCGTCACTGCGGTCAAAATCTCTCCAGGGTGCAGGGCTAGGGGTTGCTTTGATTCGTTTTTGGCTTTTGCCCTATTTATTTTATTAAAAATATCATTCCGCTCAGGGCTCCTTTTGTTCCAAGGGCTTTTCTGGGTATGTCCCTGGGTCCACCCGAAACACAATTGTTTTGAACTGAGGTATAATGTAAGCCCATGTAGGTCAGGCAGGGGTCAGCAATGCTTTCTGTAAAGTGTCAGATAGTAAATATTTTAGGCTTTGTGGGCCAGATGGTCTCTGTTGCAACTACTCAACTGCTGTTGCAGTGTGAAAGCAGCTACAGATAACACGTAAATGGAATAAAGTTTTTTTAATGGAAACAGGCAGCAACCCGCATTTGGTGAGTGGGTGGTTGACCCATCTCCAATGTAGAGATGATGGGGACTTCGTTGTTCGAATAGGGACTCTTCTGTAGTTCCTTCATTGACCTAATGTAAGTCCTGCTTAATGCAGTTGCAGCCTGTTCTTTTCTTTGTTTGATCCTCTAGAGCAGGGGTGGGCAGGCTCTGTGGCCCACAGGCCAAATCTGGTCAGCTTCCTGGTTTTGTGAATAAAGTTTTATTGGAACCCAGCCATGCCCATTTATTTCTGTATTATTTGTGGCTGCCTGCATGTTGCGATGGAGTTGAGTAGTTGTGACAGAGACCTCCTGAACTCAAAAGCTCCTTTCATGGAAGAAATCTGAAGTTACCGTTGAGGCACGGGAGTGGAGAGGGTTTGATGCATCAGAAACTGTCCTGCTGAGGATGAAAACAAAGTGGGCCAAAGCTGCTCTCACTGTCAAGACTTTGAGTTACAAGTCACAGAAAACCCAGTTCAGACTGGTTTAGCAAGTAAAGGGGATTCATGGGCTGAAGAGTCACAAGGTAGGGCAGGGTTCAGGCTTAGCTGGATCCAGGGTCAGGGCACCAGCTGTTTTCTGACTTGACTTGATTTTATTCTCCTTTGTTGTTTGGGCTTCCTTCTCAGACTGCATGTGAGACCAGAAGGTAGGGGTAGCTCCAGCCCTACATCCTCTCAGGTACACAGTGGGTGCTCAGTAAATAGTTATTGAATGAATGGATGGTTTAAAATTGGCTTAAAAGCTTGATGCTTTTGTTTAGGTGTTAAATTGATACCCCTTCTAGACTTTTGTGCATCTGTGTATAGCACAGAGATTAAGTGTGTGGGCACTGGAAGCAAATTTCTTTGGTTGAAACCCCTAGAAGTGCCACCTACTCACTTGGGCAAGAGTCTCAACCTTTGTTTGCCTTAGTTCCGTGTCTGTAAAGTGGGAGCTAAGAATAAGTGCCCACCCCATGGAGTTGCCCGGAAGTGCAAACAAGGTCACAGTCATATTTACCATTTCCTGGCGGCTTGCTGGCAGTCAAGCACTATCCAAAGGGCTTTACGCGTACTTACTCATCTAATGCCTGCAGTCACCCTGTGTGGTAGGTGCTGTCATTATGAGCATATGATTCCGGGGAACACTAACACCAGGGCCTGAGTGGTTTACTCCAGGTGAGTGGTAGAGCCAGCGCGTGTGCCCAGGGGTCTGGTTCCAGAGCCCTTGTTTTCCTCTGTTAGGTGTGCAAAGTGCATAGCACCATGCCTGGCACAGAGTATGTGCTCAGTAATGGAAAGAGCCATAGGTGTATGCATGACTAAAGGTGACAGTGGGACATGCACAAGGATACACCAGGCTCGGGCATGAAGGAGGCAGTTAAGTGATATAAAAAACAGTCGCTTTACCAGAATCTGGGAGATCTAAATTCTTGTTTCCCAGCTGCCCCTAGCCTGCCTGTGGGTCCTTCAGGCAACTGTGACACTGCTCTGAGACTCAGTTTTCATAACCGTAGAATGATCCAGGGAGTCTCCAAGGACGCTGCTGCCTCTGATATTCTAAGATTCAGAGACTTGATGGCTGAGATCTTACAGCTGGGCTTCTGTGTTTCCAAAATTGCTAGGGACATGATGAGTTGCTCTGCAGCATCCATTCTGTGCTCCTTCTCCTGGGCCCTCCTACCCTTCCAAGGCTGGAAAACTGCCAGTGACATTTCCTGGACTCCCTTACAGCTAGGTTTCTAGAAGCAGTATAAGTTCAGGCAAGCAGATATACTTTCTTGAGATTTGGAAGGCAGAAGTAGTTGGAGCTTATGCTTGAAATGCCTCTGCTCTTTCTGCTGCTGAGCACATAGGCAGTAGTTTGGTTTTTCTGCACAGCTTTAGCAGAGGTCTCAGTGACCAGTCACCAGCTTCACATGTGTTAAAAGGCATGATGTCTTGTTCTGGGTTCCCCAGTAGCTGACCGCAAAACAAGGATTCAGGAGCAAGTAGGAAGGAGGGCTCTGAGTTCAATAAAGTTTTGCTTCCTTCCTTTCTTCCTTACTCCTTTCCTTCCTTTTTTCATTCATTGCTTCATTTCTCTTAAATATTTATTAAGCACCTACTGTATCCCAGGCACTATTATTAGTGCTGAAAGCCAATAGTCTTTCAACATGTCTCTTCATGACTCTTAGCTTTTAGAGGAAACAGATAGATAATAAACATTTAGCCAAAGGCATATATAATTTGTCTGGGAGTGATAAATGTAATGAAGAAAAACAAGGTAGGCCAAGAGAATGTGGGGTGATGGGGATTCTCTTTCAGTTGGAGTGGTCAGGTGGTCTCTCTGACAGAAACCCAGGGAGCTGTGGAAGGGTCCATGGGGGCCTGGCTGAAGGAGGGGTCCTGTGGGCAGGAGCAGGTGTGGGGTGGAGGTGGGGCTGGAGGACAGTGAGAAGGCCAGTGTTCCTGGAGGAGTGAGAGGGTGACAGAGGAGAGGGCTGAGGGCTAGAAGTCGGGGGCCAGCCAGGCCCTACGGGGCCTTGGAGGCCACGCCCAGGCCGTGGGATTTTATTGAGCAAGGTAGAAGCTGATCTCATTTAACCCCTGTTTAGAACTCAGTATGATTAATTATGGGTGTGTCCATTCCTTTTCCCACTCATCCATCCATCCAGCCAGCCAGCCAGCCAGCTGGCAACTTTTTGCTGAGTACCTACTGTATGCAGCTCTGTGCTCATAGAAGTGGTTTTGTTGTTCCCCTGCTGGAAAGTACAGGGGAAGGAGAGGACCCACCAGAATTGGGGGAGATCAGCATTTCTGTTGAGCTCCTGCTCTACTTCCTCTTCACCAGCAGACCATCCCAGAGGCTGTGCGTACAAGGAATAGTGACGCCTGGGTCCCTGCCACAGGCTGCCCCACCTCCAGCCTCCATCTGGAGCTCTGCTTCTGAAGGGCAGTGTCAGCCACACGGATTCCCCAGGGTAGACAGTTCCTCCACTCCCTCAGCAAGAAGCTTATGCCAGAGCTGTCCTGGGGGGACTTTTAGGTGAGAGCTTGCCTTCTTGGTTATTTTGAGATGCAAAACTTAAGCCTTTCTCCGTGGGAATGAAGGTAAATGAAGGTGAGGGAGGAGTCATTTTACTTTAACTGCGAAAATGGGACTTCATCAGTATTTCTCTTTCACCCTATTTCAGATTTGCACAATTCATAGAACTCAATTTTCAAATGTAATCCAAATGTTCAAATGTAATCTGTTTTCAAATTTCAATTTGCAAATGTAATTTGAATGACAGTTTTCAAATGTAATCCATCAAAACGTAACTCAGTTTTCAAATGTGAGAGACCCCAGTGTTTACAGTCTTGGAAATAGATTTTTTTAAATCTTTTTTAACAGCTTTATTTCTCATATTAAACATGGATACACCTTGAAGACATCATGTTGAGTGAAATAAGCCAGACACAAAAGGACAAATTTGTATAATCTCACTGATATAAAATAATTAGAATAAGCAAATTCATGGAGTCGATCTAGAATATAACCTATATTATGGGGAAAGGGAATAGGGAGTTAAGGCTTAAAATGTACAAAGTTCCTATTTGGAATAATGGAAATGTTTTGTAATGGATGGTGGTGATGGTAGCACAACACTGTGAACGTAATTAACAGCACTGAAATATATATCTGAATGTGATTATAGGGGGAAATGTTAGGTTGTATATATGTTACTAGAACAAAAACTAAAAAAAAAAATCCATGGAACTGCACTACGCAAACGGGAAACCCTAAATTAAACCATGGACTATAGCGAATAGTTCAAGTATAAAATGTGCTTTCATCAGTTCTAACAAATGTACCACACCAGTACAGTGTTAATTATAGGGTAGTATATGGCAGTTCTTTATTTTATGCATGATTGTTCTGTAAACCCACAACTTCTCTAACCAAAAAGATATGAAAAAAAAGATCAAATAAGTTCAGAATTCTGAAGTTAGAAGGGACCTCAGGCACAGTTCTAACCACCTCATTAAAAAAAAAAATGGAACAAAACAAAAGGGAGAAAGTTGAGTAGTCATAGTGTGCAATGTCTCTGTGATGCTTGGTACGTGCCACTGTTCAATACTTTACATTTACTAACTCATGTAATCTTCATAACAACCCTCTGAGGAAAGTGCCCTGTTGACCCCACTTTACATGTGGGGACACTGAGGTTGGAGGGCTAACTCCCTAAGTTAACCCCACTGATGGTGGGGGTCAGAGCTGTATCCTTAACCATCATAACTGTGTCAACCCAGCCATTGCCTCAGTCCTAAGAAATGACAGTCATAGGATAGGTTGTGTAAAAAATGCGGGGGAATGGGTATGCTGTCGTGTTAAATGGAAAGGGCAGCATCAAGAGAAGATTCAGTAGGAGCCCATGTACAGTTTTTTTTTTTTTAATGTGTATAAGAACGACTGGGGTGGAGCCTGGGGGAAATGTCCCAAAACAGCTGGCCTAGAACAGCTTCTCAGCCTTGGCACTATTGTTGTGGGGCTGGATAATTCTCTGTTGTGTTGTGGGGCTGGATAATTCTCTGTTGTGGGGCTGTGTGGCGCATTGTAGGATGTTTAGCAGCACCCTTGGCCTCTAAACAGAAATGTCTCCAGACAGGGCCCAGTATCCCCTGGGGCAAGATTGCCCCTGGTTGAGAACCCCTAGCTTAGACGCTAAGGTCATGGGTGGCATTTTCCCTTCCCTTTTCTTTTCAGTCGTTTCCATATTTCCCTTAATGATCATGGATTGCCTGTCTAAGCTGAAACAAAGAAATTCCATTGGGAAAGAGTGTGCCACTCTCCTGTTCAGAACCTTCCAGGGGATTCTCAATGTACTTAGACTCCCTGAGGCCTACCAGAGCATGTGTGATCTGGCCCTTGGGCATGTTCTCTTTCCCCTCTTGCCCTTTCCACTTCTCTCCATTCCTCAGAGGTCCCTGTTCCGGCTCGTTCCACCCTCGGGCCTTTGCATGTGCTGCCCTGCACGGCCATTCTTCCTGCCATATCACTCGCTCACTCACTTCAAGTGTCGGCTCAAAGTCCTCCTCCATCAAGGCCTTCCCTGGTCTCTGTATCTAGAATACGCATGTGCCCCCTGTTTACTGTTTGTCTCACCCACTGGAAGGCTCCAGAAAGGCCGGAACTTTATTTTCCATTCAGTCCCCCGAGCCTAGAACAATGCTTGGCACATAGTAAAAGTTAAATAAATTTTTGTGGAAGGAGAGAGGGAGGAAGGAAGGACAACAGTTAAGAAAAATAAAAATCAGTAAATTCTGGATCTTATGGTAAAGGAGCAATCCCTCAACCCATACAGCTGAGTTTCTCTCTGAATTCCAACCTGTTTTCACTTGTGGTTTATGGACAAACGATTGGCATAGCAAACAGGCTCCTGTGATGAGTAACCTATGTTGAAACAATAACAACATAAACAGATGCCCAGTCGTCCAAGCTAGAGGTGACTGGAGAACCCCTTTGTTTTTCCTCAAATGCCAGGAAATACCCAACACCACCTCCCCCTCGTGGTCTCATTTTCAGGCTTGAATGGAGCGGTGAGTTTGCAGCAACCCCGGACTGGCCCCCGTGGAGAAATGAGTTCTGGTGATGTTCAGCTCTCTCTACGAGGCGTGTGCAATGCCATGGGGAGGCAGCCGGTGGTCTGCTGGCCAAAAGTTTGGCAGAGACTTATTCTGGGGGTTTTAGTTTGCCTTCATTTGGGGGTGGGGAAGAAGAAATTACAGTACCTTTGGTTAATCTAAAGATCAGAATGGAATGTTAGTATGTCCTGCAGGCATGTTTTCTAAGCCTCGGTTGATTTCCTGGTGCCTACTGGGTGATCAGAGGGAGGTAGATTTTTCCTTTTCCTTTCTCTTCATTCTTTTACTAAGTTATTCGTTTTCTTCAACACTTGTTGCTGCAGTCATCAAACATTCCATGAGCCCTATGGTCCGCCAATCCCTGTGCCTGCCATTTTAGGGAGTCTTAAGAGATACAAGGACCGCCCTTAGCAAATTCCATCTCACTAGCAATCTTTTCACCTTTTGGGGTTCGAGTTTTTTGTGATTTTTTTTTCCTTTATTGGTTTTATTTTTAAAGACAAAAGTAGTTAACATGCTTTCCATGAAACATTAAAATAACATTTTATGTAAAGTAAAAACTGGTTGGTCCCCAGTTTCTTTCTTCTGACATGGCCGCTATTAACTGTTGGGTTTTAATGCATGCACAAACTTTCCTGCAAACTTATTTTCTTTTTTCAAAAATGGGATCATACTTCATGCACTGTAGCTTACTCTTTTCCCCTTTTATATTGTGGGCATCTTTCCATGTCAGCACATCTAGATCTATTCTGCCGAGTTACTGATAGTTGTTCATATTGTGGATATATCATAATCTTTATTTTTCCTCCGTTCATTCCCTAGTACAGAGATCGGCAAACTTTTTCTGTAACAGGCTAACTATGCAACATTTGGCTTTGTGAGCCATACAGTCTCTATTGCAGTTACTCACCTCTGACATCTTAGCATGAAAGCAGCCATAGACAATATGTAAACAAAGGAGCATGGCTGTGTTACAATAAAACTTAATGTATAATAACAGGTAATGGCCCAGATTTGGCCTTTGGGCCATGGCTTACCAACACCTGACCTTGTGTGTCCACCACATTTTTCTCTATACTCATGTGTTCCGAAAGAGATGTATTTAGGTTTGGTTTTAGTTGTCTTTTGTTTTTGTCTGGTTCAGCTTTTAATTTGAGGGAAGGAGGATCACTGATTTTTTTTAAAATGTTAGTATGTCATGCTTTTCTGCCATTTATTTTTTTCCCTCAATGATATTCATGGAAATACCTCCAAGATAATTGTTACAACCCTTACTTCCTGTTTTTGATGGCTGCATGGATAAATGATCTGTATTGGCTAAGGTAATTCTAGTCTCTGTAACAAATAAGCCCTTTAAAAAGTCTCATGGCTTAACCTAATCACAGTTGATTACTTGCTCTCGTAAAGACCAGTCACAGTGTTGCCAGTAGACGGGTGGGTGGGGGCCCCTCTGTATGGTCAACCAGGGGCCCAGGCTCCTTCCATTGTGTAGCTCCACCCTCCTGTTGGGCCTCAGTGGGGAGTCCGTTCAGCAGGTGGATGAGAAGAGAGAGGGAAGGAGCAAGCATTGGAGATCTTTAAGGGCCAGGCCTGGGTGTTGCACACATCACTTCTGCTCATGGTCCCTTGGCCAGAACTCAGTCACTGGCTTTCCCTAACTGCAAGGGAGGCTGGAAAATGTAGTCTAGATCTGTGCTCAGAAGGAATTTAACTGGATTTTGATGAGCACACAAGTATCTCTGCCACAAGAATTAAATTACTCAATTGAGGTAAAGCAGTTACAGTAGTACCTGGTACAGAGGAAGCCCTCATTAAATGCTACCTCTGTTATCATCATAAACATGAATTTTTGTACTATTCTGTAATACAGTGATGCCCTTAGGATCTGTTGTAGGCTCCTTGCCCCTGCATGACACGTGTCCAGATAGCTGTATTCTCCTAGTTCTTGGAAACCCAAAGAACACTGCTGTGTGTTTCTGACATTTCCACTGTGAATACTCACGTTTCTCATTATTGCCAATGGTAGTGCCCCTGACAGTTTCTACCCCTATTCTCTTCTTTGTTGCTTCACCTCACCTGTGAACTGGCAAGCTAATTACCTAAATCTGTTAGGATTTCACCTACTATAAAAATTTCTCAATACCAAGTGAGGGCTTTTGGGGCTGTCTTATGAATAAAATATTTAAGGAACTCAGCATGCAACTTGTCCCAAGCCAAATTCCTTGTTTTCCCCTAGCAAAATTCCTACTGTTGGGTGTCAACTCTACCAGCCACTCATGGCTCACACTCATAACCTCCCAGCCCCTCCTCTCTTGCATCCCAAATAAGTGGTCCAATTGATCACTAAACTCTAGATCCACCCCAGCACTTTATTTTCACCCTCACATCCTTAGTTGCAGTATTCACATTTTTTGCCTAAACTAGAACTTCCATTTCCGAGCCTGGTCTTCCTGCCTCCACCTGCACCTGCCTCCACACCACCTGCCACTCTGCTGCCGGAATAAATTTTTCCAAAACTGTTCCTCGGCTGAGCATTCTCCCCTGGCTCTCCTGCCCGTGTAAGAAAAAGTCCAGGTGCCCAGCCAAGCACTGACAGTGCCCTCCACCTGGCTGACTGTTAGCCTTGATGCAGGTGAGGAGGCAGGGGGACAAAACACACCTGGCTACAATAAAATGTCATGATTTTTGATGCATCTCAGCCCATGTTTTCTGTAATTATGAGAAAAACATGAACGTATTATATAGTTCTTCACTGGAGATTGAGGTGAAGATGGTAGCATTACAGAAATAAAATATTCCCATGATGGACCCTCATTTATTCCACATCATCCAACACATTGTAGGTTTTCAGAAAGTAATTGTTGAGTGGATGAATAAATATGTGAGAACAGATCTGACTGAGCCAAAAAGACCTTTCTAATTGCATTCGTTTTTGTCATCGTGTACAGTAAAATCCTTCCATTTCACTCAAAGTTTCAGCCTCTTGGCACTACTAATATTTGGGGCTGGATAATTCTTTGGGGTGGGGTAGGGGCTGCCCTGTGCATTGTAGGATGTTTAGCAGCATCCCTGGCCTCTACCCACTAGATGCCAGTAGCACCCAACACCCCTGCCCAAGTTGTGACAAACAAACATGTCTCCTACTATAGTCCTGGAATTTTTGTGTTTGCTTCTGCAAAGCCTAAACCAAATCAGCATCCTTTCTTCCCCTTCCGGCTGTGACTTCCTGAAGGCAAGAGCTGTGCTGTGTTTGTCTCTATTTCCCCAGCACCCAGCACGGGTCCTGATCCAGAGCAGGTGCTCAATCATTCAGTCATTGAAAGAGAAATTTATTGAGCAGCTACCACGTGTTAGGACCCGGCAGCAAGTGAGAGCACCCCTGCCCCTCAAAAGCTGAGGTCTTTGTGGATGAAGGGCAATCGAACTAGCACATAATTACATAAGACACCTTTAGGTCATCTTAAATGCTCTGGCTGGAGGAAAGAAAGCAAGATGACATGCTAGGCATGGAATCCTCCGTCCTCACTGGAGAATTTTTTTAAAATGCTGATGTTGAAGCCCCACCCCCAGAGATGTCTGATTCAGTTGGTCCAAAGTGGAGCCCATATGTTGGTATTTTTTTTAACTCCCAAGGTGGCTCGTATATGCGGAGAGGATGGGCCAGGGGTGATGATGAGGCACTGTTCCGTGGATGGGCAGGCAGCTTCTCTGAGCCAGATAGACAGGCAGGAAGAGCACTCTAGGCAGAGGGAACTGCACGTGCAAAGGCCCAGTGGCAAGAGGAAATACGATGCAGAGGGTTGAGCACGAGCTGCCGAGGGGGGGTGGGGAGAGACGAGGCTGGAGAGCCGGCGGGCTGATGTCTGGGGGTTCTGAACCAGCGAGTTCAGACTGCACGACTTAACATGCCAGTGAGCCCTAAGATCAACTTGGTGGACCACAGCCAGCATTAGAAGGATAGAAAAGGAAAGAACAGACTAGAAAATACAAGAGTGTGTCACACATGAGGTCAGTGTGGTTTCTTGAAACTTTTATTTCATGTTTTATAAAGGTGTTCCCTGAGCTGCAGTCTCAGTCAAAGAATTTGAAAGCCCGTGTTCTCAGTCCCCGTGAAAGTTTGGAACTTAGCCCAAGGGCAATGGGGAGCCATTAAAGAGTTTTTAGTGGGGGCATGACAAGGTCAGATTTATGTTTAAAAGCTCGCTCCAGGAATGTGGAGGACAGTTTGGGGGAGGTGGGTGCAGAGGCTGGGAGACATCCCAGGAGGCTGTTGAACTCGGTCATGGAGAGAACAGTGGGAGACACGCAGAGGTGTCCCTACAAGAGGTGCCAAGGCACGGAGGAGGCTGGGAAGTTTCCGCCCTGGGGAGCCCTGAACCCCGACTTGGGTTACCTTCCCTGTGGCACAGGTATTGCAAGGGTAATGGGCAGTGAGCTCTTAGTCGAACACTACCTTGTTGCCAGGTATTCTGCTTAACCCTTTCAAGTATTAAATCTTTAATACCCTCACAACAAGGCCATTGGTAGATACTATTATTATTCCCACTTTACAGATGAGGAAGCTGAGGCCCAGAGAAAAATAAGTTACTTGTCCAAGATCACAGCTATTGACTGGTGAGGTTGCAATTCCAGCCAGACCGTGCAGCTCTGGGATCTGTTCTCCACCATCCGTAGTGGTTCCTTGGGAGCCAGATTGCCTGAGTTTGAATTTAGGGGATGATAATAGATCCAGAGGTTGCTGTGAGGGTTCAGAGCTGAGAGATGCTATTTGAGTGCTAAGTGCCTGGAGCTTAGAAAGCACTAAATAAACCATAGTTATTTGTGCTACCACAGTAACCTAGCTTGATGTAGCAAGTAAATAGCAGAGGCAGGTGTCAAACCCACACAACTTGGGAAAAAGAACAGACTGACTGCCTGGGTTCGAATCCTGTTTCTGCCATCCGCTTGCTGGGTTGCTTGTGTGTGATACCAGTGTTGGCTGTTGTTAGTAGATAGTCTGTGTCACCTAGTTAGAACAGTGCCTGGTCTCCAATAGTAACCCCTTTCTAAGTGTGACCTATTTATCCTCATGCTCAATGTCAAGCAGGAATACAAGCGCCAAGGTTAGGGTTCCAACCCACAGCCAGCTCCCTCCTGAGCAAATGAAGCCCAGTTTGGAAGAGGGGCCAAGACACCAAGTTTGATTTCTCTTCTGACCACTCAAAAATCACTTTCCACTGCTTACCCTCAAGAGGGGACCCAAATGACAGCTCCAGGCCCAGTGGGGCAGTCAGAGTCTCTTGGTAACACCCACCCACAGCCTTGGGAGGGGCAGCACCTCCAAGAGTGCTGGAAAGTCCATGGGCCCCAGATGCCCACAGCGGGGACTTGGGCTGACTCTGACCTCGCTGTGCCTCCCTCTTCCCATAGCGAATGACTGTTTTCCTTGGCTCAAGGTAGAGACAGGTGACCCCACCTGGTTGGTGCCGGCCCGGGCTTGTTCAGTCTCCCAGACATTCTTAGTTGTGTTTTATTTAATTATTTTTTTATTATTAGAGAAGTTTTGGGTTTACTGAAAAAGCATGCAGAAAACTTAGTTTCACTCCCACCACCCACAGTTTTCCCTATCATTAACATTTTGCATTAGTGTGGTACCTTTGTTTCAATTGATGAAACGATATATATTACCCATATAGCCATTTTGCTATATGGTCTTTGTAACTCTTACGAATTTTTTGTCCCTTAATTCTTCCATTGATGCCCACTTTCATATTTATTTGATTTTTTTTGTATTGCATCCCTTTGAGTCCCTTCTCATTTCTGTCTGTATATGTTTTTCATATATTTTCTTTGTGGTTACCATCAGGCTTAATGATACTACTAATTATAGTCCATAATGTACATTAGGGTCCACTGTGTTGTACAGTCCTATGGTTTTTAAAAAATTTTTTCTAGTAATATATTTACAACTTAAAATTTCCCCTTTTAACCACACTCAGATATATAATTCATTGGTGTTCATTGCACTCACAAGGTTGTGCTACCATTACCACCATCCATTACCAAAGTTTTCCATTATCCCAAACCAAAATTCGGTGCCAATTAAGCATTAACTCCACATTCCCTACCCCCACCCACCCTGGTTCCTGGGAACCTATATTCTAGTTTCTGGCTCTAGTAATTTTTTTATTGTAATTATTCCATATCGGTGAGATCATACAATAGTTGCCCTTTTCTGTATGGTTTATTTCACTCAACATGATGTCTTCAGGGTTCATCCATGTTATCACTTGTATCAGAACTTCATTCCTTTTCATGGCTGAATAACATTCCTTGGACATAGATACCATATTTTGTTTATCCTTTCATCTGTTGACGGACACTTGGATTCCTTCCATCTTTTGGCAATTGGAAATAATCGCACTTTGAACATTGGTGTGCAAATATCTTCTCTGGTCTCTGCTTTCAGTTTTTTGGGGTATATACCTAGAAGTGGGATTGGCAGGTAGGTCGTATGGTAATTCTGTACTTAACTTCTGAGGAACCACTGATGTGTTTTCCACAGCGACTGCACCATTTTATGTTCCCAGATCCAAAGAACGAGTGTTGTTCCATTTACACTTAAAGTAACTACTGATAATGCAGGACTTTCTTCTGCCATTTTGCTATATGGTCTTTGTAACTCTTATAAATTTTTTATCCCTTAATTCTTCCATTGATGCCCACTTTCATATTTATTTGATTTTTTTGTATTGCATCCTTTTAAGTTCCTTCTCATTCCTGTCTGTATATGTTTTTCATATATTTTCTTTGTGGTTACCATCGGGCTTCAATTTAACATCCTAAATCTGTAATAGTCACATTTGACTTAATGCCAACTTAACTTCAATAGCATACATATATACTGTTCTTGGATCCCTCCATCCCCTCACTTTTTTGTTGTACTTGTTGCAAATTATGCCTTTATAATTTTGGACAGTTATGTCCAAAATATCGATTTATCATGTCTTTTTATGTATTTGCATTTTAGAACCTGTAAGAAGTAAAAAGTGGAGTTACGTACTAAAAAATACAATACAGTAATACTGGCATTTATAATTACCCACATGGTTCCTTTGCAGGAGGTCTTTATTTCTTTATGCTGCTCTGTCCACTCTCTAGTGTCCTTTCCATTCAATCTGAGGGACTCCTTCTAACATTGCTTGGAGGGCAGGTCTAGTACCCTCTGTGGCTGCGCATGGTTCTCTTTGAATTTATCCTGTTTGGGGTTCATTGGGATTCTTGAATGTGCACACTCATGTCTTTCATTAAATTTGGGAAGTTTTCTGCAATTATGTATTTGAATATTCCTTCTGCCCCTTTCTCTCTTTCTTCTCCTTCTGGGACTCCCATAATATATGCTTGATGGTATCCTGCTACTCTCTTAGGCTCTGTTCACTTTTTTTCATTCTTTTTTCTTCCTGCTTCTCAGCCTGAATTATTTCAATTGTTTCATCTTTGAGTTCACTGATTCTTTCTTCTGCCAGCTCCAATCTGCTGCTGAAACTCTAGGGAATTTTTCATTTCAGTTATTATTGCCTTCAACTCCAGTACTTCCATTTAGTTCCTTTCTAAAATTTCTGTCTCTTTAGTGCTATTCTCATATTGCTCATGCACTGTTTGCCCCATAGCCTTTAGTTCTTTATGTTTTCCTTTGCCTCTTTGAGCATATAGAGGATCTTTTTTTTTTAAGACCCTGTCTGGTATGTCCAAAGTCTGGTTTTCCTCATCAATGGTTTCTGTGTTTTTATCTTGTTCCTCTGTGTTTTGGTTTCCTATGCTGCTCAAGCAAATACCATGAAACAGTTTGGCTTTAACAATGGAAATTTATTAGCTCACAGTTTTGAGGCTGGGAAAATGTCCAAATCAAGGCATCATCAAGGTGATGCTTTCTCCCCGAAGACTGGCATTCTGGGGCTGGCTGCTGGTGATCCTTGGTCCCTCTGTCTCATGGCAAGGCATATGATGGTGTCTCCTGGTGTCTTCCTTCTCTTCTGGGTTCCATTTCAGCTTCTTGCTTCCTATGGCTTTCTCTTTGTGTGTCTAAATTTCATTCTGCTTATGAAGAACTCTAGTAATAGGATTAAGACCCATCCTGATTGAGCCAGGCCACACTTAACTGAAGTAACCTCATCAAAAGGCCCTATTTACAATGGGTTCACACCCACAGTAATGGAACAGATTTAAGAACATGTTTTTCTGGGGTACAGACAGTTTCAAACCATCACACTTTGGATGAGAAATCATTTGTGTTTCTCTGTTTGTCTTGTAATCTTTTGTTGCACACTATACATTTTAATATTTTAAAATCTTAACTCTGGGATTTAGTCCCTGAGCTATCTTTTCCTTAAGTTCGTATCTGACTAGTGATATAACAGAGATTTTCTTGAGTGCCAGGAACTGACAAAAACAAATCAATAAATGCAAAAAAAAAAGAAAACCAAAAAACACACCTCTTACAGTCTTTGCAAATTGGCTGATGTTTTCCTTCAGCATTTAACCCTCCTATCAAGATCAGACAGAGGCAAATGTGGGCTCATGCCTACTTGTGGCCTCAGGAATGTGCCCATTTACAGAAACTCAAATGCTCCCTCTACTCCCTATGAAATAAACTTTTCCCCCTCCTGGGTGCTCTATTGTATGACTTAAAGCAGGTAATTCTTTGCTCCAGGCTGCTTGGACTTAATTGTTTCTTACACTATTTTAGTGATTTACAGTCTGCTTCTGCCTGTAGACAAGTTCTGGATGGGAGAACCAGAGATGAGTTTTCTGGTTCAGTCTTTCAGGCTGCCTCCTGGTAGCCTGGCACTGACATACAGTCACCAGAGTATGCACAGAAGTATTATTCTGCTCCCTCCAGAACAGGACTAGGGACCCATAATGGGAATGCAGGGTGTCCCCACATCACACTGGGGAGAGGGTAGGGGAGGGGTAAGCCAGGGCAACACGAGCTTCTCCTACCCTTTTAAAAGCTGTGTTTTCTTGATTTGGCTCTTACTGCAACCCTGAAACTGTTCTCTGGAGTTTTGAGCAAGGTGACTTTGCCAGTTTTTGCTAGTTCTTCAAAGATTCTGCGGGGGAATAGCACCCTAGAGTGTCTGATGCCACCATCTTGGTCAAACTGAAGCCTGTTCTTAGTTTTGGCCTCTTGACTTTGCCAAGGTTGGCACTTGTGTACATAGCCTAACCTACCTTGGCCACCTTCCACCATGCTGTGTACTACAAATATGAGTGGCCCCTTTTGGGATGTGTTTGTGGAATCAAGGTTGATGAACTCCCTGACCCACCATCTGGTGATTTTTTATGGGGACATTCTGGCTGTGTGACTGCAGCTACAGTGTCTCTCAAGCCTAGTGTTCTCTCCTAGGGTGTGTTCTCAGCTAAGAGGACAGGACACTGGCTGTGTTCACAGAACCCACTGTCTGAAGAGAAAGCTGGTGGCCAAGTTGGCTGCAACTAGGCAAGTGAAATAAATGTAATTCTGTGAATTTAGCACTTGATGATTCTTTGGGGAACTTAAAAATATAGCATATGAATGAAATGTTCTTAACAACTAGGACATGAAGAAAGTCACCTCTTACTGTCTTTTAATTTCTTTCGTTTATTCATTCATTCATTGATTCAGCAAGTGTTTATTCAACACATATTTTGTTCCAGGCACTATTCTAAGCACTAGGAATAGAGAGGGAACAATCTAGTTATAATCTCTGTGTCATGGAGAGTACTAAGGTCTCAAGCAGCACTGTCCAGTAAAAATGTAATGCAAGTTATAAATGTGAGCTTCATGTATGATTTTAAGTGTTTTAGTAGCCACAATAAAAGTGTGAAAAGAGCAAGTGAAATTAATTTTAATAATATATTGTATTTAACCTGATATATAAAAAATTACCATTTCATATATAATAAATCTTTTAAAAATTATGGATGTGTTATTTTACATTCTTTTTTTTGGATTTTTTTCCACTGTGTCTTTGGAATCCGGTGTGTGTTTTGCACTCACAGCACATCTCAATTTGGACCAGCCACATTTAAAGTGCTCAAGAATCACATGTCATTTGTGACTACCATATAAGCCTAAAGGGAGAGGTAAGCAGGCACAACTAAATGCTCAACTAATTATTAATTATGATGGGAGTAAATGTCTTGAAGGAAACGTTCAGGATGCAGAGAGGTGGTGGTGTGGTGGTGGTGGTGGTGGTGGTGGTATCAGGGAAGGCTTCCTGGAGGCAGTACCATTGTGACATTTATGCAGAAACCTAAAGGTTGAGGAAGGGGGATGAACATCAAAGGCAAATGGTGGCAGAGTGGGTATAGATGGAGTGGTGAGCAGGAAGGAGCCAGGTCATGCAGAACACCCAACAGAGTGCCTGCCACAGGGTAAGACTCAACTAATAATGACAATTGGCACTTGAAGAGCCAGCTACTGCTTGCAGTTATTTTGCAGTTATGGAATATTGGCTTGGCCAGGTGTATTGGATGCCTCCAGGACAGGCCTTGCTGGGACCCCAGTCAGCAGCCATTGCTCCTTCTTGCTGGCCATTAGAATCCAGTTCTTATTTACTTGATCATGTGCTCTGCCCCAAGGGAGGAAGGAGTAAGCCCCTTTGCCTGTGATTGGTCGCTGCGTGACCATGTGATCCAGTTCTAGCCAATGAGACGTAAGAGGAAGCCTGCTGGGGGATGCTGGTGGAAATGGTCCTGTGAGATAAAATGCATGGCGGCGGTGAGGGAAGCCCTCCTTTCCACTTCCTTCCTTCCTGCTTTGTGAAGGGTCATGTCAGTTGTGATGCTTGGAGCTGTGCCTTGTGTTTCCCGTGACCTTGAGGGGGCGAGAATACTTAGCGGCGCCTGTCTCGGCCTTGGCCTGTTGAGCCTCCGCTCTCTTGAGCCTCCGCCTGTTGAGACATCCCTGGAACCGCCTTCCGGGCGCTCGAGGACCGCGGTGAAGGGTCATACACGTCCGCAGGATTCCCTGTGACGGGCTTTGTATGGAGGGAGCCCAAGAAGAGCCAACAGTTCCATAGCACTTACCTGTGCCAGGCGTTCTTCAAAGCACCTTGTCTGGCTTCATCCCCGCAGCACCTCTTTGAGGTCGGTGCATCGCTGTGCCTGTTTTATGGGTCGGACACGGCCAAGGCCTTCTGTCCATGTGTTCAACTGCTACACTTTACTGCCTCTCCCCTTTTAACATGTTGGTTGGGAAAGTTTATTTTTTTTAGAGCAGAAAACTTCTGCTCTGAATGTTCTGCTGCCAGCCTCCTGGCTGTCTCTGTGCCCTTGTGAAGATGGTTTCAACTTTTTGGTCCTCATTTTCCTCTTCTGTAAAATGGGGAGCTAATACTACTAACCTCATGGATTGTTTTAAAGATTAAATAAGATGGTATTTGTAAAGCACCTACCATAGTGTTTGGTATATACTGAGCACTTTTTTAGAATTGCTCAGATGTCCCCTCTATTTCTTGTCTGTCTTCAGCTAGCAGGAATTGTTAGCTGAGTTTTACCAAGCAGAGTAAAATTCCATGATCCATGGTAAAATCCACCAGGATGTTAGTTAGCTCTGGGAACCAGGGGTGCCATCTGTCTTACCGCTGGTTTCCCAGAAATTAGATCTCTGCCTGGCCTGTGGTAGGTGCTTGGCAGTATTTATTGAATGAATAAGTCAGTTAAATCCTCATGAATATCTAAATATCTATAAAATTGTGGGGTTTTTTTCCCCCGATTTTCCTAAAGGTGTCTCCCTTTCTTCCGTGTCTTTGTGTTTTTACTACCTCAGAAATTACAGACCCTGAAGATTGTTCAGCATGGCTGTCAGCTGAGGCAACCTGACTTGGGAGCCTCAAATCTGTTTTAGTAATTCCTTGGCCTAATTGAGCCCCACAGTATACCCTGTTGGGGTTTGTTTAATTTTTCTCAGCAGGTTCTGGCTGGATATTAAATCCAGCCAAGGGCAGATCTCAGCAGAGGGAATGTGCTTAAGGCTGAAGATTAAGGCTTCATTTAGAATTTGGAAGACCCTCCCCTTTTGTGTATAAACACCATTATGAAACAGTGTATTATTAAATGTATGGAGAGAAGGGGATTGGAGAGGGTCATGCACACATGTTCCCTGTAACAAACCCAACGATTAGTACCGATTAGTGCTTAGTACCGATTAGTGCCGGTTTAAAAGTTTTAATGTTGTTCCTGTCTCTAAGGCCAACTTTACAAAATGTATCTCAAGTCTTCCCATCAGATCTTCTGACCTAAGGCATGATTTTAAAAAACAGATCAACTCAAGGGGTTTTGGATTGATATGTTAAATTTGTAAATATTACCTGACAGTTTTTCTGTCAAGAATCAATTCTCAGGTTGTCACAATGATCATGATTGAAGCACCGTGAAGGCATCTATTAAAATCGAGAGTGGGTGTGAACTGATATTTTCTCAAGTGGCCACCATTTTGAAAACTGCAGTTTCTGTTTCTCTGCTGACCTCTGCTGTAGAAATTAGAGTTTTTTTACTTACTCAAGATTCATATAAATAATTAGAGCAGAGGTTCTCAAGTAGGGTGATTTTGACCCCAGGGAACATTTGGCAGTGTCTGGAGACATTTTTGGTTGTCACGATTGCGGGAAGGCGCTACCAGCATCTAGTGAGAAGGGCCAGGGATGCTGCTAATCATCATCCAATCCACGGGCCAGCTCCCACCACAAAGAATTATCCAGCCCAAAACATCTGTGGTGGCAAGTCTGGTAAATCCTGAGATAGATGGATATTCATTGCATTGTTGATTAAAAAAGCAAAAGAACTGCAAATAACTTGAATGGCCATCAGTTAGGGAATGGTTAAATAAACTTGGGCACATCATTTCCATAGAATACTATGCAGCTGTTAAAAAGAATTGTGTGATTCTATGTCTATATGTGTCCTGACATTGAACATTGTTCACAAAATATTTTTAAGTGGGAATGAAAATGTACACAACCGAGTTTTTGTAAAAATAAACTAATACCTGCATTTGGTGATATCAGGAAATTTTGTAGGCATAAGGGTATAGTGACTATGTTTTCAAAAGAAGCCTTTTTTTTTAGAGAGACCAACACTGGAATAGTTACAGATGAAATTATATATCATGGCTGGGATTTCCTTCAAAATACTATGAGAGAGAGAAATAGATGGGAGTGGAGATGGGTAGGATTGGCCATGAGTTGATAGGTGATTGGCTGGGTGATGGCTACATGGGAATTCATTAGATGACTCTGGGTATTTTCATGAATGTTCAAAATTCCCCATTAATAGCAAGTTGCTACCCATACACACTAATAAATGAATAGAAGAAAACCTGGTGGAAGATAAATAGAGAAGCAGACAGGTAGGCAGACAAATAGACATAGATTTGTTTTTGTGTAACATAGAGCCAAAATAATAGTGGCAGAAATAACATCTAATATGAAATTTTGAGCTGATACAGCATTTCTGCTTTATGAAGTTGTTGGAGGCCCAGACTTCTTCCATTTTGTTGTGTCATCATCCTTAAGGTGTTGCCCCTTTCCTCATGGTGCAAGGTTATTCCCCATCACAGTGCAAGCAGGGAGGATGAAACCTGAAGGGTTTGCACCATTCCTTTCAGGGTGTGACCTGGGTGTTGCGTGCATCACTTTTGATTCCACCCTGTTGATCATTAGTCACATGATCACAGCCTAACTGCAAGGGATGCTGGGAAATGTAGTCTTCACTCAAGAAGGCTGTGTGTTCAGCTAAAAACCAGGAGTTCTTTTATTGTAGAAGAAGGAATGAAGAGAAAGTATACTGGAGATCACTTAATCTATCACAGTGTACCTTGAACTGTGAATGATGATTACTATAGATCAGTTGAGGGGGACTTTATCCTTTTACATTATATATTGCCCAGTCAACTCTTTTACTATGAGC
Organism: Choloepus didactylus; assembly: GCF_015220235.1. Taxonomy (NCBI): domain Eukaryota; kingdom Metazoa; phylum Chordata; class Mammalia; order Pilosa; family Megalonychidae; genus Choloepus; species Choloepus didactylus. The sequence continues at coordinate 50,511,133 of NC_051325.1, forward strand.
ATGTATGTAATTTTCTGTTCTAAAAAGAAATTGAATATAAAAAATGCTATCGATAAATGATGCATGCATGATCCTTGTCTATAACATTATGAGGCTGTAGCGTCATTATTCATTATTCACTTAACTCACACTTATTGACCAAATATGTAGTGGCAGTTACCATTACTGTCCTGGCTGCTAAGGATACAGCAGTGAACAAGACCGACAAACCCCTGCCCTCAGAAAATGGACAAATACCCATGCAATATATTTTAAGATAGGAATCACAATTGAAAACGCAAATAAAGCTGGGTAAGAGCATAGAGAGTGGAGAGGGGGTTGGGGGAATGGGTTTGATATTGTGATCAGGGAAGGCATCTCCGAGGAGGTGTCATTTGAGAAAATACCTGAATGAAGTGCAGGAACGAGCCAGGTGAAGATCTGGAGGAAGATGATTTGTTGTGGCTCAGGGAACTGCAAGTGTAAAAGACATGAGGTAGCAACCAACTCCCAAGATTTGAGAAATGACAGGTAAGAGGTCAGTGCCCTTGTGGGAGGGGGAAGAAGGGTGGCACTTCCAGGAGATGAGACTGGAGGGTGGGCAGAGCTCGCATCATGTGGGGCCTTGTGGTAAGTGTTATATTAGGCAATTTAGGCCTTAATCGAAGCCATCGTGGCCAAAAGGTGTTTTCCCCCCTAATTATTTGTGATTATTTTCAAAATGTGGAAAAACATTCCATTGGCACAATGTAATGTAGTGGAAGGAGATTTGCGCCTTGTTCCAGCTCTGCCTCTTATTAGCTGTGGGACCTGAGGAAATTTACTTAACTTGTTGGCCTAGTTTGGAGGTGAGAGCTTACTGTGTATTGTATTCTAAGACCTTTAGGTGTAGTAAATTATTTCATCCTCAAAACAGCACTAGGAGATGGGGACCATTTTTATCCCCATTTGACAGGTGAGGAAATTGAGGTAGAGAAGTTAGACAATATCCCATACAGTAAATAAGTGGGAGAGCCTGGATTTGAACCTACACAGCCAGGCATCCAAGCAAGCAGACCTGCTTAATCATCACATTGTTTCTAGTTCTTGCTGGCTCTGCCCACCTCACAGGCTGGTTGGGAGAGTGCAGTGAAGAAAGATTTGTGACCACAGTTTGCAAGAATATAAATGCTAGGTGAATGCATTAATGTTACTGTAATACTGTCTTAGGTTTCTCTAGGGAAACAGAATCAACAAGAGATATCTGTAAATATAAGATTTTATAAAAATGCCTCACACAACTGTGGGGATGCACGAGTCCAAATTCCGTAGGGCAGCGAACTGGCAACTCTGATGAAGGTGTTTGATGAACTCTTCAGGAGACGCTGGCTAGCCGAAGAAGTGAAGGTCCTTGCTCTCTCTTCCTTAAAAAGTCTTCAACTTATTGAATTAAATCCAGCTGATTGAATTCTCTCATTGCGGAAGACACACCCTTTGTTGATGTAATCAGTTGCAGCTGCAGTCAGTTGACTAATGATCTGATAAACCAGCCTTCTGGTTTATTAACCAGCCACAAGTGTCCTTGCAGTAACAGGCCAGTGTTTGCTTGACCAGAGACCTGGACACCATCACCTGGCCAGGTTGACACATGAACCTGACCATCACAAATACTCTTGACTCTCTCTCCTTAAAAAATATATTTTTCAAAATTTCTAAACCTCTAATGAAAGAATTGATTCAGACCACAAGTATTAGTGGATGAAGCCATTAGATCGAAGATGATTATGGGGAACTTAATGATGGAGAATGTGGGTGACCCTGAATCTGCTGAGTCCTATCAGCGGTGCTGGAAATGCACCCCTGGGCATTGTGCTGTCCTGATGTGATGCAAGGGACACACTTGTACCAGTTAGGAAGCATTCTTACCCCTCCTGCCCCAAATCAGCTGACCGTATCCATTTTCACTTAGAGTTGAAAGAGGAGCAAGTGGTCCACCACCACAAGAAAGCAAACAGACAAATTCGGAACATGAGATAAGCTGTAAGAAGCTAACCTAGTCCCTTCAATGTGGTGGTACCTGAAAAAAAAAAAAAAGAGGGGGAGGCTATTCAAGATTAAATAAATGTAAGAGACACAATAAGCACATGTAGTGTGTGGACTTTCTTTGAATCCTGATTCTCATAAACCAACCTCAAGATGGCATTTTGAGACTATTGGGGAAGACTTAATACGGGGGTTAAGATGGTAGGAATTCATGTGAATTTTGGTCCATGTGATCATAGAAATGTCCTTGTTTTTAGATGATGCATGGCAGAGAGAAGAGACTTGAAGTTTGGATTTGCCTTAAACATTTCAGCAAAGGATGAAACACAACAAAGCAAAAAGCTTAGATGAGACATGTGTGGAAGAATGTTGAAAACTGTTGAATCTGAGTGATGGATACACAGTGATTCACCTCTCTGTGTTCTCTCTGCTTTTGTACATGTTTTACATTTTAAAAAAACTCTAGCCCTGAAACCATTTTCCATAAAAAAAAGGAGAGAGGTAAAAAAAACTTACATATGAATTACATAAAATCAAGCCAATCTCAAGAAGAAAAACATTTAAAAACTCATAAATCATGGCATGGCTCAAACAATTTCAAGGTAATGATGTAATTAGAGGAGATCAGTCATTAGGAAAGATTAATTTTAAGACATCTGCTGTTGTCGGGGGCAGATGGTGGGAGGGTAGAACCTTTGAGGCGTGGGCTCCAGAGTAAAATGGTCTGACTTCAGAGCCACCGCTGCTACTCAGTGTGGATTTTAGGCAAATGGCTTAAACTTCTGTTCCTCCTTTTCTTTATCTGTAAGATAGGATCAAATTTTCCCATCCTCATAAGGGCCGTTGGGAAGATAACGTGCGCTAAAACCTAAAAAGTCTTAAAACAGTGCCTGGCTACACACAGCACTTAATAAACGTGAACTCTTATTCTCAATTTCACAATGTTTGGAGCTTCGTAAGGGCACAAGCGAGGCTTTGGGCAGAATGAAGAAGTCTTTCTAATATTTAATGTCTCTTACACTCTCTCTAATACTTCCCTCCCATCCATTCTCCCCAAATTAAAATGCCCATGATCCGAAGGCCTCAGAACAGGTCTCGTTAACATGGTTTAAAATGGCTTAAGATGGTTCAGGTTATCTGTAGTGGGCTGGGATGGAGGCAAAAGAGAAAGGGAGGCTGGAGCGCAAGGGCACTGGTGGGGTCTGTACCAAGAAGAAGGACTGAGACTGTAAACTCCAAACAAAATGCCCAGCATGAGCGAATTCTGCCTGTGCCTCCTCTTGCCCTCCTGCCCATGGTGTGACTCTGGGACCCCCCAAGGCCCTTGACCACTGAGGTTCTCCAACCGCCACTGGTAAAAAACCTTCACATTTTGCTTTGTGCCTTGTTTTGTTGCTTGTGGGTTAGGGTGTGCGTTTTTTTGTTGTTGTTGTTTTTTTTTTTTTTTTTTTTTTATGGCTCTGGATGAGAAATATTCTATAAAGTTCTGCATTTTGCTCCAGGGCCTTGCTGAACCCAACCAGAAATCTGCAGTACGTGTGTGGCCCTGCTCAGTACGTCGCCACTCATTGCTTGCTTTTTTGCAGATTGCCTCTGGTGGGCCTAAGGAATATTGGAAAACTTAATGTAAAATGTAGACATCTGAACTTTTATAACGTAATTAAAAAACGTCGATCTCAAGAGGTCAGATACTGTGTGATTCCATTTATATAATGTTCCCGAAATGACAGCGTTATGGAGATGAGAGCAGATTAGTGGCTGCCAGGGTTAGGAATGGTAGGGGGACAAAGTTGTATGCGACTATAAAGGAACATGAGGCAGATCTTTGTGGTGATGGAAGAGTTCTGTATCTTGATTGCAATAGTGATTACAGGAATCTGCACATGTGAAAAATGACACAGAACTACACACATATTGTGCCAATGTTAAATTTCTGGTTTTGATATTGTACTATAGTTATGTAATATGAGGCAAACTGTAAAGGAGTATCTGGGACCTCTCTGTAAGATTTTTGCAATTTCTTTTGAATCTGTAACTATCTCAAAATAAAAAGTTAAAAAAGATCTCATGGACATCAAAATGGGATTAGTCAAATAATGCGCTCTTGTCTTAAATGCCATGGGAATAAGGGAAACATACTAACACTCTCCCAGTGACCATTTTTATTCTGCACAAAGTTCATGTGAAAGAGAACTTTATTACTTATAAGTGGGAGAGTTTAGTCTGGGTCTGAGATTCTAGATTTGTGCTAGTTTTCCCTTCTGAAGTGAGACTTCTCAGAACTTAATCTAATTAGCTGAGGGATGGGTCTGAGGAATAGAATGCTGAAGAGGCAGATTAAAGTAATTGCTCAACTCTTCCTAAGAGAGTTTTGGATAAGAGCTTTCAGATGGGGAAATAGAAATAGGGCATGGGGCAAGGAAATGGGACATGGGCATTGGGAATATAAATTGGATTAACACTTGAGGACAATTTGCAAATATCTTTTTATAGTTTTAAGTGAGTGGAGCCAGCAGTTTTACTTTGGGGCATATCTCCTAGAGAAATACATGCGTGTGTGACCAAGAAGACCTGTCTAGTTCATTGTGGTATTCCTTACACTATTGAAAAGTTGGGAAACCTGGAGAATGGCCAGATGAGCTGTGCTATAGACATACCTTGGAATACAATGCAGCAATTAAAAAGACTAAGCTGCGTCTGTGTTGTGACCTGGAATGAAGACTGAGGTATTTTATAATATTAGAGTGCCGAGCACTGGCTGACTGTGCCATCTAGCTATTTGGGATCACCCACTGATGAATTCCGCCTATCAAGATGGCAAATCCCACTCCAGCATGTTGACTTCATGAGAGCCGGGAGCTTGTCTGACTGATTCAGCACTGTATCCCTTGTGTCTAGAACAGCCTTGGCTCTTAGCAGATACTCAAAAGAAAAAAGAAAAGGTGAAATAAATTAGTGAATGAGCAGCAACTTTTCTTTTTAGAGTGCAGTATGCACAGAATCCATGTTTAGTTTAATTCTAAATGATTGACACCCTGACTCATCAAACAAATCAGTGAATGAATTTAGTTTCAACTCTGTCCCTGCTTTATTTTTCTGCCCTTTTCATAGGCTTTAAAGAGGAGAATGAAAGTATCTTGTTGGGGAGATGGTTCCCAATATATTGCAGCACTACCCCTGCAACTTCTAATAAATGACCTCTTTTAACAGGTGGGCAGGGGAGGGTTTGTGACCCAGTCAGTGTAGTGTGTAGAGCTCTTCCCCGTGGTAGAGTGTTGGAGTCTGCATGGTGAAGGTGGCCCCTGAATTTTACTGGCTGCGCCTACAGTTTATTCTTCTCTGACTTTCTCATGGAACACCTAAGATGTGATACGCGTGTGACAACTGCTACTCGAGGGCATCAGTGGACCTTCACTAGTTCCCCAGTCACATGTTATTCTCTGTGAGATGAGTACTGTGACAAATACAGAAAAACATTTTTAAACTTTTAGAGCAATTTTGCTGGATAATTATATGTTGACTCTGACATTTAAAATTTGGTGCTTGTATTTTGCATGTCATTGGTTTTTTAAAATATATTTTTCTAGTAATTTTTATTTTACTTTAAAGAATTATTGATTTGCAGTGGATCAGAAGTTAAAAAAAAATACTGGTCCTTCCCCATAGACAGTTTGCAAAGCAATGCTTTAATAGCTTATAAAACAAACAAACAAATAAAACCTTTAATGTCTCTGTGGGAGGCCTGAACTGATCCTCTATCTGGAAGACCGGCCTTTGGTAGAACAATGGATGGTTTCAGGGTGAAGGAGAAGCCAGGAGCACTGTTTCTGGAGGCAGGCTGCCTGGGCTCAAATCCACTCCCCACCACTGGACAGCCCTGTGCCCTTAGCTAGGCCAGTAATTCCATGAGCCTCAGTTTCCTCATCTGTGAAATGGGGATAGTAACAGCGTGTCATAAGGTTGTTGAGAAGGTTAAATGAAATAATGCACGTGAAGAGCTCAGAGTAGAGCCTGGCCCATGGGGAACTCGCTGTACGCTGTCATGCTCAGTTTACTTCTCCACTCTGAGCCGTTTCCTCATCTGCAAAGCTTGGGATTTTTGTTTTTGTTTTGTTTATTTAATAGAAGCTATCAGATCACGTTCCAAAAAGTAAGTCATCTCTTACGTTTCTGGTTCTGACGTCTTTATCCCTTTACATTTTTTAAAATCATATTTACTGAACCTTCATCAGGTCTAAATATTGGAAAGTGGAATTGTTCTGGAAACTCCATATGTTCCCTTTGCCTCCAAACATGTTAGACAGTGAGGAACGTGCGAGGCTTAGGGCTCTGAAAGCTTCAGGCAGACGGTCTGGGAAACGTGACTTTTCCCTTTATCTGTCCCAGCCCTTCCTTGCTCTGTTGCTATCTGGGGTACTTCTAAACTGATTAAAATACAGGGTGTGGGGCCAAGTGCATGCCTGGGCCCGTGGCCGCAGTGCCAACTTGAGCTCTGTTTGGAGAACCACAGAACTGGCTGTGTGTTTTATTGTGTTCCTCAAGCGTTGGAACTCTTCCTTTCCCTTTTGATACAGATGGAGAGAGAAAGAAAGAGGGTGTTTGCAAACAAAAGCTGTTGCTTTTTATATTGTTATATTCAGATGAGTCTGATGTCTTTTTTCTTCAAAATCTCATCATCTTTTAGGCATCAACAGGGAGATTTCCAGGCTGAATCTGGGGAAACTTGCAGGGGCATTACCAGGAATTTAAGGGGTGCTGGGAACCCTTCCTTGTGAATTTAAATTCACTTTGATTTAAAGTAAGAATGAGAATCACTTGCTCTTGTACAGATTGAGGCAGAGGTAAACCGTGGTGTTTCAGGGCTGTGTTCCTGGGACAGGTGGATTTGGGTTCAAACCTTGGCTCCACAGCTGACCAGCCATATGGCCTAGAGCCAGCTGTCTGCCTTCTCTGAGCTTATTTCCTCATGCATACAATGAACGTAGAAATGTGCTCTTGGAGTTATTTAATAGGCCTCTCTCTTAGAGATGTCCTGAAGATTAAATGAGATCATACATATAAAGGACTTAGCAAAATACCTGACATAAATGCTCATTAAATATTAGCTGTCATTACTGTTACTGTTAGCAAATGTTATTATTGGAAACCATATTCATTAATTTGTTCAACACATACTTGTTGTGCTCTTCTATGTCCTAAGAACTGGGGATTCAGAAGTGAATAAAACAAATTTTTAAAAATCTCTGCACTTAAAAGGTTTACATTTTATTGGGAGAGAAGGACAATAACCAAAATAAATAGGTAAAGTATATATAGTAAAGAGTGTTAAGGAGAAAAAGAAATCCATGAAGGGACCAGGGTCTGCAAGGAGGAGGCTGGGATTTCAGGGAGTGTGACCAGGGTGTGCTTCACGGAGGTGGTGTTTGGGTACAGGTGAAGGAGAGGTGGTGAGGGAGCAGGTAACCCCGATGCAGAGAGAATGAGAGTTACAGGGGAACGTCCTGAGCAGAAGCCCTGAGGCGGGACCACTGCAGGTCTGGGTGAGGCAGAGTGAGGAGGCCAGTGTGGCTGGAGCGGAGTGAGCTGGGGGGAGGATGGAGTCAGAGTGGGAACAGGGCCAGATCGCATAGGGCCGAGGAAGCCACCTTGAGGGCTTTGGGTTTTACTCTCCATAGGATGGGCAGCTGTGGAGGGTTTTGGGCAAGGCAGTGACATGAGTTAGTTTGCATTTTAGCCACATCTGCCACATATGGCCTCATAGGTTGTGCGCTAGACAACCTGCACAACTGTGAAAGACAGGCATGAAACGGGAGCCCTTGAGCGCAGGCTCAAGGGGGCTGAAGACAGAACCAAGAGGACTGGTTAGGAGGTTATTGCAGTAAACCAGGGAAAAGATGCTGGTGGCTCAGACTGGGGCAGTAGCAGTGGAAGGCAGTTTTTCAACATATTTTGAAAGCAGAGGTGGCAAGATTTGCTGCAGATGGGATACTGAGTATGGGAGAAAGTGAGGAGTCATGAATGGCTCTAAAGTTTTTGACCTGAGCATCTGAAGGTGCCATTTGCAGAGATAGCGAGACTGTGGGGAGATGCAGGAGGGCAAAGAACAGGAGTTTTTGCGTGTATGTTAGACATATATACGTTTGAGTGTGTATTAGACATCCAAGTAAGACGTTGAATACGCAGCTGATAGGCAAGTCTTGCATTCAGGGGAGAGGTCCAGAATGGAGATATAAATTTGTAAATCATGAGATATAAATGTTACTTAAATTACATATTTTATTGGTGTGCCGGTTTGAAACTGTTATGGAACACAGAAGAGCCATGATTTTTTAATCCAATGTTGTTCGGTGGAACCTTTTGGCCTTTTGATTGAGTTTTTCCATGGAAATGTGACTCACCCAACTATGGGCAAGACCTTTGATTGGGTTATTTCCATGGAGTTGTGTCCCTGCTCATTCAGAGTGGGTCTTGATTGGTTCACTAGAGTACTTAAGAAAGCTCAGGAGCCAACAAGATGCTGACACTTGGAGATGCTTGCAGATGCAGACAGAAGGACTTTTGGAGATGCTGAGCTAAGAGATGAAGCCCAGAGTTTGCCCTGGAGAAGCTAAGAGAGGACCCCCAGATGCTTTGAGAGAAAGACCCTGGAAGAAAGAAGCAAGGGTACACAGGAGCCGAGAGAAAGGAGTGAAGACAGAAGCCCGGAGACATTTTGGAGAAAGCCATTTTGAAACGCAACCCTGGAACGAAGGACCAGTAGACACCAGCCACATCCCTTCACAGCTGACAGAAGTGTTTCCGATGCCAATGGCCTTACTTCAGTGAAGGTATCCTCTTGTTGATGCCTTAGTTTGGACACTTTTGTGGACGTTTGTGAATAATAAATCCCCTTCATAGAAGCCAGTCCATTTCAGGTATTTTGCATAATGGCAGCTTTAACAAACCGGAATAGTTAGCAACAGTAATATTGTTCCCAAATCAGTCTGAGGCTGGCTTGTAACACTAAAGGATCTTATTCATTGGTCTACCTCAAAGCTTTGCTCTGTCCAAGAAAACTAAAAAATGTTCTTCTTTCCCATTGGTATCAGTAGAAGTGACAGAAAGCTCCATCCAGACTGGTTTAACCAAAAAGCAAAGGTTCCAGTTCCTGCGATTCAGAAGATCAGAGGCAGAGCTGGTTGTAGGACTGGCTGGATTCAAGACTCAGTCATCAGTCCTGGTGTTTTGTCACCTCCCAGGGTCATGACATTCTCAGACCCCATATGCAGCAAGATGGCCACCAGCAGCTCCAAGTGGATGTCCTCCCGGGTTCACATCTGGTGGAAGAGAACGCTTCTCTTCTCCAGCAGTTCATCCTGAGCCTGATTCCCACTGGCCCCAATTGTGTTGTATGACCACACCCCTGAGCCAAACACTGTGGAAAGAGGGATGGGAGATGCTAATGGCCAGGCTCAGCCCCAAGTTGGGTCAGCCCCACCCGAGCCACAGAGACTGAGAGTGGGGAAGAGGCAGTTCCCCAAAGAAAGGGAGGATACTATTGACGGAAGACCCACTAGTCCAAAATGCCAGGAGCCCACTCTTCCTACCACATGCCTTCTTAGGCAATGACTTTCTTCTCCATGTGTGGCTGTAGACATTTCTGTTTTCTCAGTTCAAAACAGGACCACCAAGGGCATGACGGCCAGGCAGAGCTTAATAGTGTAATAATCACAATTAAGGAAGACAGCTTGTGGCATTTAGGCAGGAGCTTTCTGGGATGGCCTCGGGGACAGTAGCGTCCACCACTCATGTACTTCTGACCTTGTCCTACACTGAAAAGAACTGAGTAAATCAGAGGTCTCAAACTCCATGCCCACAGGGGCCAAGCAGGTAATGCAAACGAGGTCAGAATTGGGGTGGTGACTATGGCAGACTGGAGAGCACTCAGCCCCCTAAAAGGGACAGTCTGCTATAGCTGGCAGCTGGCACAGTTTTAGGCATGTCGCAGGTACTCAATAAATATTGGATGAATGGATTCATTCAACAGCACATTCAGTCATTCATCATCCAACAGATATGTATTTAAAAACCATCAAAGGCCAAGCCCCATGGGTAATTTTGGGAATACAATGGTGAGCGCAGTAGACATAGTCCTCACCATCAGAGAGCTTACACTCTGGTAGGAGAGATAGACAGAAATTGATTTAACATGCAAACACCTGTAAACACTGTTACGGTGACTGGTGTGTGAAAGAGAGGTAGATGGACCCGTGGAAGCTGCCGCAGGGAAATCGCTCCTGCTCAGAGAGGCGCTGGACTGAGAAATTCATGCTAGGGCTGTAACCTCTGAAGGACGAACAGGAGGGAATGGTGTTACCAGCAGAGGGAACAGCATGTGCAGAGGCCCCATGACAGGAAGGAGCGTGGACTGAAAGACCAGTGTCAGCAAGACACAAGACGGGGATGGGTGGGCAGTGTGAACCAAGCCAGGTCACACCAGCCCTGGCCAGCTGTGTTTAGGCACCTCCACTCCATCCTAAGAACAACAGAAAGCAATTGGAGGATTATAGGCGAGCATGAGGTGGCGTGGGGGGGGGGTCAAGTTGAGATTTATGCTGTCAGAAGTCCCTCAGGCTGCCGTTCAGAGAACGAACTGGAGGGAGGCCAAAATGGCCTCTGGGAAATGTGTGTGGAGCCTGTGGCAGCCATCCAGGTGAGAAGAGGTGGTGGCTTGGACCTGGGCAACAGCCGTGAGGTTGACAGTGGGTTCCGGGGATGTTTAGGAGGTGAATTTGACAAGACCCAATGATGGATTGGGTGTGATGATGGAAGGAGAGGGAGGAGAGGGGATGGTCCTAGGCTTTGCACCCCCTGAGAAGAGGGAGCCTGGACAGAGCAGGATTAGGCCCAGCAGATGTATGTTAAATTTAAATGGGGATGTTGGGGGCAGCCAGAAATGTCTTGGTTTGGGCCACAGCTGCTATCGATCCAGAAGCCTGTGATTGCTGCCAGCAGGTTTGGGTTTCTAAGCCCTTGAGAGGTGATGGGAGTCGGCCCTTTCTTAGGTCCCCTTGGCCAGTTGGCCATCTGTCCTCTCCTTCCAGCTCCTCCAGCAGGCAGGGCCACTGTCCTCAGCCAAGGTAGCCAGTGCAGTTGGGGGCACGGAAAGGTGAGCCGCCTGGGACCCTCCTTCTGCTTTTGATCCCTTTCCAGCCTTTGAAGTCTCTCCCACCCCCACCCTCCAGCTGTCATCTCTCGGGCTCCTCCGGCAGCCCCGTGCTCCCCCGGTGCTTCTTGGTCCCCAGGGACAGGGGTGGTGACAAGGGTAACAAATGGTGCAAGCCGCCGGCAGCAGCAGGCCAAGAAGGAGGCCAGAGGGCGGGGGCTTTTGAATGCCTCTTTCTCTGCGCGCTTCTTGGGAACGTTCTGAAGCAGTGGCAGGGTATCAGGGTTTTGCAACAATACAGCACAAAGTTTTCGTAAATGAATCCCATGCCTTTGCTTCCTTTCCCTGCCTTCATGAAGGGGGAGCTAAGTCTTTCTTCTCCCCCTAGACTCTGTTAAGGCTGACTGATTTCTCTCTTCCCTCCCCTGCAAAGAGAATAAGCTGGTCTCCTATTTCAGGTAATTGTTAGGCTGGGGGAGGGGAGAGGCCCGGGAGAAAAGCCTTCCCTCCAAAATTGCAGAAGAACCCAGTTCTGCCGCTCAAACCACAATAGGGTCCGGTGGCTTCCTGGTGATCCTCGTGACATGAGGGTTCCCAGTGTTTGCCTGGAATGAAACTAATTGTGTGTTTCCAGCTTTTGTCTGTGTGAATGGAAATAATGTCAGTAGGTACCCTTTTGAGCACCTACTCATGCTTTCTCTGACTTAGTCTTCAGGATAATCCAGGCAGAAAGAGAAAGACGGTACTATTATTTTCTCCATCCTTACAGATGAGGCTCAGAGAAGTTTAATAACTTGTCCAAGGTCATACAGCTGATGAGTTGTAACTAAGATTGGAACCCCTGCAGCTAGATGCTCTGGCAGTGTTGCTTGGTGGACTTTGATGCTGAATGGGTCCTGGGTTCAAATTGCTCTATTTTGGTTAAGAGCACAGACCACCTGGAGCGAGACCACGTGGTTGTGAATCCTGGTTCTGCCACTGACTAGCCGGGTCACCCTCTGAACTTCAGTCTCCTCATCTTTACCTACATCGTAGGATTAAGTGAGCCAATACCTGCTTGGAACAGAGCCTGGCCCCAGAGTAAACTCTCTTGGAGTGTTAGCTATCTTTGTTTCTATTACCTGTAAAATGAGCACTGTTATCAAGGCCAAGTTAAGATCTTTGGAGGCCTTGAAACACCTGAGATCAGCCTCCCTCCCCTGCTGCCCCATGTAATTCAAGAATAAAACTTAAAACACAAAACTCACTTGTATGCTAAAAGTTTTAAAGCTTCATTTTGAAGCAGAATCTGGGTAAGTTCACCAAAACGGCACTATCCTCCACATTATCTGGGTACCTATGCTTTGTTAGACATAATTCTGTTTAGTTGGCCTGTTGGGATATACAGGTCAGATAATTGTATCTCCCAGGGTGGTTGAGAGGATGAAAGGAGATAACGTAAAAGTGATCAGGAAAATTGCCTGGCATGTGATAGATGCTTGGGAAATGAAAGCCTGGTTAGAATTTTTGGAAGGACTTTTGTAACTCTTGAAACTGAGTTGGCTTTAGCTGTTCATATTTCTATACTTTGTGGTTAATAGTTTGCTTCGGCAAGACAGCAGTGACTGTGGCGACAGCTGGCAACCAGAGAGGACAATTACCAAGTTCTGAAGTCAGGGTCCTGTTTACTTTGAGGACCTACCTTTATATTGCTTTGGCTTTGTTAGGGCTATTTATCTGTTTTGCTGCAAAGGGTGACTGATGTGTTTGAATTGCTATCGTTATGTTTGAATTTTAGATTTTGCTTTACCTCACAAAGACCCAAAGCTCAAACAACTGTTTTTGTGTCTTTCTTTTTGGAGTCAGTACCATGCAATTTGATTTTGGAAAGGACAGACTGTTAGATATTGGTGGATGAATCCTTTTATTATTACTATATGTTCCTCTAAATCTCTAGAAACAGCATTTATTTTAACTACTTGAAGTTGTGACAGGTTTTTTTTGTTTAGTGTTTGCATCATATAACTTTTTCCAATATTTTACTTTCAACCTTTGTGTGTTTTTATATGTAAGATGGGTTTCTAGTAATAAGCATGTAGTTAGTTTTTTTAAAAAATCCAATCTGATAATCTCTGTCTTTTAATTGGAGCATTTAGTCTGTTTACATTTGTCCAACTTTACTGGCTGCAATCACAAATACCACAAAATTGGTTGGCTTAAACAATGGAAATTTATTGGCTCATGGTTTTGAGGCTAGGAGAAGTCCAAGATCAAGGCGTCAGCAAGGCGATGCTTTCTCCCTGAAGGCTGTGGCTTTCTGGGGCTGGCTGCCGATGATCCTTAGTCCTTGGCTTTTCTGCCACATGGCTGTGTCCTTCCTCTCCCTTCTCTTCAGGGGTCTGATGACTTCTGACTTCCGGCTCCATCCCATGGCTTTCTCCCCATGGACTTCTCTGTAAGTCCTCCAGCAATAGGATTAAGACCCATCCTGATTCCATTGGCTACAACTTAACTAAAAATAACATCTTTAAAAGGTCCTATTTATGAGGCTTCACACTCACAGGAATGGAATAAGATTAAGAACATGTTTTTCTAGAGTACATAAATCAATCTATTCAACCTAGCGTAACATTTGGTGTGATTATTGATAAATTTGAGTTAAAACTTCCCTTTTATTTTTTCCCATTTGTTCCATCTCTGCTTTTTCTTTACTTTCTTACCTTCTTTTGGATTAATCAAGTATTTTTATTATTCTGTTTTTCTCCTCTATTAGCTTGTTAGTATACTTTTAAAAATTATTCTTTGAGTAGTTACCCTAAAGATTATAGCATATATCCTTGATGTATCCTAAAGTCTACTACAAATTAGTACTTCTAATACTTTCAGGAAAATGCAGGGGCTTTAAAACATGTTAACATGCTTACCCCTTCCGACTTACATATTTATCCTTTTAGGTTGCTCTTCATTCCTTCCTGAATTTTTATTTTATCTTAATTTTTAAAGGATGTTTTCTGGTTTCCATCATTTATGTTTTGAAGTCACTTATCGGTCTTATAATTCCTTCTTTGAAGGTAATGTGTCTTATTTCCCCTCTGGCTGCCTTTAAGATTAATATATTCTTGCATGCATGCTGTTGACCATGATTTGACTAGGAGTGTTTTCCTCTGTATTTATCCTGCTTGGGTTTCACAGACTTCTTGATTCCATAGCTTGATGCCTTTTATCAGTCTTCAAAGGTCTTCTACCAGTTTCTCTGCATTGTTTCTGATTTACTTTCTCTCCTCTCCTTTTGGGGCTTCTATTACATGTATGTTGGACCTTTTCACCATGTCCCTTGTCTCTCATGGTATTTTATCTATCTTCCCATCTTTTCCCAGAAATTTATCCACTAGTTTATCTTCCAGTTCACTAGTTCTTTCTTCTGCTATGTCCAATCTGTTGTTCAACACATCTTTGAGTTCTGAATTTCAATAATTATGTTTTTTAGTTGTAGAATTTCCATTTGATTTTTTTCCAAAGACTCTGGTTCTCTAGTAACACTCTTCATCTTAAATCTGTTTTCTTGAATCTGTTATCACAATTATTGGAGAGTGCATGTTTGATAACTCCAGTATCTAAATCTCATGTGAGTTTATTTGGGTTTATTTCTTATTTTTAAAAAATCATTTAATCTTGTCTCTTTGCAGGCCTGAAAATGTTTGATCAAATGCTAAACATTGTTATGAAAATTGGAAACTCTTGATGATGATATTTTGTCCAAAAGAAAACTTACTTTTCTTCTGACATTGGTGATAGTAGAGGCAGATCACTCTGATCCAATAAGGGATTAAGATGATTCAAGGGAGGATCTATTTGGTGTGCCCTTCCTCCAAGGGAGTACCTACAACAGTTAGAAGCCTGGGTTGTTCACCAAGGCTCCTCATCCTTCTGGGGTATGAACTCCAATTCTTGCCTCCTATTATTGGGAGATTTCCAACAGCTCAGCTTAGCTTCCTGGCTTTTTAACTACCCTTTTCTGCTTGGCTTCTCTGCCTCTCACTCCACCCACCTTAGGTATCAGCAAATTCCTCAAAGGTAGTATCTGTCAAAAATACCAGGCTCATTCCTCTGTGGTTCTCATATTTCCAGGATCTTTGCTCCTTGTGTCCTCACTGCATTGGTAGCCCTGAACTCCAGTTTTTGTCTCTCTAGTCTGATGAGAATGGAAAACTCTAAGCTGCCACTTTTGTCTTCTTTGCTTAGAAATTGGCAAATGTCTTGGGAGGAGAAGTGGTAGAGAAGGTCTGTCCCTTTCTCATCTCTCTGGGATCTTGGCCCTGCAAGTCCTGGCTGCCTTGGCTGCCCTCTGATGCCTTAAAACAAATTTTTTTAACTTTTATTTTTTATTGTGATGGTAAGATTGAACTAATACAAGCTATCCCAACATAGCTGGGGGTGGAAGTCAGTTGGACAGTTCAGCAGATATTGGGAAAAATGACTTATTTTCATTTTCTCCAATATTGGAGAAAAATACAGCCTTAAACCATAAAAAAGATGAATTAAAGACTTAAGTTTGAAAGGTAATATTTTAAGGAGTAGCTTAAATGTAGAAGAATTTTTCATAGCCTGTGGTTAGGGGAAAATTTTTTATACCTAAAAAGGAGAAATTATTGGGCAAACAAGTAATGATTTTTTTTTGTTCTACGAAGGAAACCAGGAATAAAGATAACAGACAAATGATAGATTAAAAGAAGAAATTTGCAGCATATAAAACAAACGATGAACCAATACCTAGACTCCACAAGGCACTCCACCAAAAGAATAAGAAATGGAAAAAAAATGGAAACTGAATAGAAAAATGGGCAAAGGTAAAGGATATTAATTAGACAGGTCTATTTTGAAACTCATTTGCCCCACAATTATATGACTAGATCCCCAGGCTCACAAATAATCATAGCAATGCAAATTAAAACAACCATGAAATGCTGCTTCAACCCATAAGTTTTGGGAAAAATTAGAAATCTGGGCAATGTCAAGTACTAGCAGGAATTTATGAAACTGAAACCTTTATGCGTTTCTGGTGGAATATAGATGAGCACAGGAATTATGAAGAACAGTTTGCTAATACTTGGTCAAATTCAGTTCACATAGATCCCATGACCCAGAAATCCTCCTCCTTGAAAAAAGAAGTGTGTGTGTGTGTGTGTGTGTGTGTGTGTGTGTGTGTGAAATTCTTAAAATAGACCATAAGGCCTGGATGAAGCTGTTCATTGCAGTATTGTTTATGTTGGCAGTGGTGTCGACTTCTTAGCTGTTCAGCACTAGTGCAATGTATAAGTTCAGTAGAGTAGGTTTACGAAGTGGAATCCCAGCCACAAGTGAGATGTCCATCCAGCAACATGTATAGACTTTAAAATCATGGAGACTCTGAAAAAGAAATCTAACAGATAGAATGAGATCATGTGCACAAAACTGCTCATGCAAATTAAAATAAATATTACACATAAAACAACACAGCATTATTTATAAGGAGACGTACTTAATACAGTAGAGTAGGTGTTTACAATTGAGTGGAAAATGAGGATAAACAGAAATTTTTAAAAATCTTGTTGGAAGAAACTAATCACTTGATTGTGGATTCCTTTCCTTCCTTCTTTCTCTTCTCTCTCCCTCCTTCTCATCTTCCTCTTTTCCTTCCTCACTTCCTTCAACTGATGTTAATTGGATGCCAGAATGTGCAAGATTGCATTTAGTGCTATGGGGAAAATAAAGATGATTCCCATGTTGGCTTGGCTTTCAGGGATCTTAGGCAAGAGTCTAAAGTGGATGTACCAAAAGCTTTAGCAGCAGTACTCTGTCCCAGAGTTAATACTCACAGACAACTTCCCTCTTTGTGGTAAAATCAACAAATGCTGTTTGGATGTGCTAAGAAATCTCAAAGATGACAGCAACACTCAGTAGAATAAGTAAGCCATGTGTCTGAGGGCAGAAGTGTCATGCTGCTGTTGCTTTCTTGGGGGACTTTCCTGATAATACATATGCATAGGTCTCAAATGCAAATGCCTACAGGGACCAGGAGAAGATATAAATGGGTGAAGAGGGTCTCATGTAAGGCAGTAGGGAGAGATGGGGACTGTGGCAATATGAAGCCCATATACCTTGACTAAAGTGGGCAGCCTCTGTGCACCTCCAGCTAATTGTTGCTATGTGGGAATGGGGCAATATCCATCCATTTTCAAGAGAAGCTAAAAATCTAGATTACTATGAGAAATTGCCTCATTTTTAAATACTGGCAACTACAACTATTTCTAAACCCTGGAAGAGCCAAACAATTCATTCGTTTGTTTTTTATTAGAGTTGTGGGTTTACAGATTGATCATACATAAAATACAGGATCCCCGTATATTCCCCTAGTATTAACACCTTGCATTGGTGTGGTATATTTGTTATATCTGATCAAAGTACATTTTTATAGTTGTGCTATTAACTATAGTCCATGGTTTAGCTTAGGGTTCACTGTTGTGTCATTCAGTTCCATGGAATTTTAAAAAATTTTATTCTAGTAACATATATCCAACCTAAAATTTCCCCCTTTTAACCACACTCAAATATGTATTTCAGTGCTACCATCACCACCATCCATTACCAATACTTTTCCGTCATCCCAAATTCAAAACTCTGTACATTTGTTTCGTTTTTAACTGGGTATGGTCTTTTAGCTAAGAGTGTGCTGCCTCTGATACCCGTGCTGTTTTTTGCATCATTGTATAATTTTTAACCTTAATTTGGTTTGCACACACGAAAGGCTGAACGGAATTAGTTTGGATAAGATGCAAATTATTGACCCCTATAATCAGGCAGCAGGCTCAGTGTTTGCTGTTTGCTAAGCACCACACCATATGCTTTGATTTATTAGGAAATGGGGCACCTAGGCCTCATCCTGGAGAGTCTCATGGCTTTGGGGGAACATGAAAACAGGCCTCCAGGACACATAGACAAATGGGAACATTTAGAACCCAAACACTTATCAGGCTAAGAAGACTCAAACTCTAGAAATTGATTATGTGGAATTCTCTCTTTTCAGTTTAAATATATGTATGTGTGTATGCATGCAGGTGTGAATGCTTTCTATGTGCCAAATCCTTATACAAGTGTGTTCTTTAAAAAAAAAATTACCAAGTATTTCAGGCATACAGAGTTGTGTAGTAAATAATACAACAGTGGTGTGCCTGCCACTCTGCTTACCAAAAGCGATTGGGAAGCTCCTCCTGCCAGATAGAAAATATTTTTGTCTTTGTGAACCCTAAGGTCTCCATGGCAGCTTCTCTACTTTGCTGTTGTAGCATGAAAGCAACCACAGATACCATATGAAATAATGAGCAGGGCTGTGTTCCAATAAAACTTTATTTATGGAAATTGAAATTTGAATTGCACATCATTTTCACATCATGCAGTATTCTTTTTTTCCTCATCACTTAAAAATGTGAAAGCCATTCTTAGCTTGTGGGTCGCACAAAAACAGGTGGCAGGCAGCACTTGGTCTGCGGGCCACAGTTTGTATCCGCCCCTGAACTAAAACGTTACATACACCGCTGAAGCCCCCCTAGAGACCCCTTGCCAAATTGCATTTCCCTACTTCCTCAGAGTTAGCCATTCTGCTGAAATTGGTGTTTATCATGCCCATACCTATTCTCATTGTTTTATTACATGTCCCTGTATCCCAGTAAGTATGTAATGTTGGTTTGTCTGTTTTGAACTTCATAGAGATGGTATCAGACTGTGGGGACCCTTCTGCCTATTTGCTCTGTCGGTGCTTTGTTTGGCGAGCTGTCCTTTGTGCAGTGCAGAGCTCCAGTTCAGTCTTTTTCACTGCTATATTGTATTCCACTGTGTGAACACACTGTAATTATTCATCCCTAGAGTAGCAGACACACGTTTAGGCTGCTTTCTCCAAAGTCCATTCTTTACATGCATCAACTCACTTAATCTTCACCCTGACCTTGTCAGGGAGATACTTTGATAATGCCCATTTTCTGGGTGAGAAAACTTTAGGCTCAGAGTGGTATGGTAACTTGCTCAGGGTAGCGAGTAGTGAAATCGGGATTTAAAGTCATCCTTTTCATGACAGAATGTGAGTCTATAACCACTATACCATCAATCAGTTCTTTGTGTCTTATTAATGCAGTGATCACTGATCCTACTAAGGATAGCCTTGTGATGCTCATATGCTCTCAATAAATTTAGGCTTTCTCTGAGAAAAGTTTGAATTAGTGTTAAACATTATCAGTTGTAGTTTAATCCTTTGAAAATTGCTACACCACATACTATGTTGGTAGATTAACCGTGTTGGGTAGTAACTACATTTCCTAACCACAGTGAGTAGAATTTTAGGAGGAATAATTATTGACATGGTGCTAAGAGTTGGAGAAGTTTCCAGTAAAAAGTGAGAAAGAACTAGGAGTCTCGTCCCTATCCCCCCTCCACCCCATAACATTTTATCAAAAGCACAAATCCTTTGGGGGGGGAGGTCTGTGTTTTCTTCTTTGGTAGGGGCCACAGTGATGGGCTATGGAGTTTTGCTGCCATTAGGACTTGTTAAATGTAGCTGACACCTTTTTGAGCCCTTCTCCATCTGTAGAAGTAATGCATGTCCTTTTCTATCTCTCAACCACAGTAAACTACAAGTTCTTCCCAAACTTCTCCCTTCCTCTGCTGGGAAGTCACCCTAGCTGGCTCCAGGTCATGCAGACAACATTTAAGAGACCTTAATGTAATTTTTCTAATGGCAAAATACGGCATGAAAGAGGGGAGAGTTTTAATCAAGTGGGTGTATTCTCCAGAGGGGAATAAGTACTTCATTTTAATTCCTCATTTCCCTTTGATGAAAACTTTAGTGAATTTTTATTATGTAGAATTTATAAGAAGGCTGGGTTTAGGTAATCAGCTTTAATATTTATACTCTTAGGGAAAAAATGGGAATCATTAGTAAACATACATAATTAATGAATAAATTATATTTTCCCTTTGTTTTCTTTCAGGTACAAGGAAATGCTAGAACTAGTGATCTCACCCAGCCTTACTGTAAACAGCGACTGTCCAGATAAACTGAAGCTTAACCGAGCTGAGGCTGATGTCCAGACCTTGAGTGACATAGAAGGTAGGCCTTGTGGTGTGAGTTTTTGGGGGCCAGTGGTGGTTCTCACCCTGCAGAATATAGTAAGTGGGTGACCGCCTTCAAAACATGTCCTTTCTAAAGTACTGTCATTGTAACAGTTTCTCTTTCTGCTGATTAAATTGCTGCTTCTATACTAAAACTCTGATGTGCATCATTAACATTTTTGACTAGTCATTAGAAGTAAAAATTGCACTTATTCGCATTCTGAACTTCCTTTCCTGATCTCCAGTTCCGAGAAATGCTGACACAACCCCATGTTCTGAGGTCACGGAACGAGAGTCCCTTTCCGGTGTGCTGCCCTGGGTGTGTATCGCAGGCGCTCAGTCTCCAGCTCTAAGATCTGTCCCCTCAGCTCCCTCCTGCAGTCTCCTCATTGCAGGCATCTTGCTTTTGGGGGTTTGATGTTAGGACAAGAACTTGTCTGCCTTTTGCTTTCAGGTCGGGTTGGAGTCAAGGAAGCAGAGGAGAGTTAAATCTGTTTAAAAAATTATTGGCAAATGATGCAGCCAGACTAGTTTTCACTAGAACAGTTCCAGCTATTGTTTGCTCTGTTTGGGATCTGTCAGCCTTCCTGGTAGAGCTGGGAGTTAGCAAAAGGCATTAAGCTATTGTGTTTAACCATTGGGCTTAACCCTTTATTTGGCCAGCTTTGGGATTTGCTGCTGGGGTTCAGCAACTTGGCTGTCTCGCCTTTGCTGTCTGTGCTTGATGCCAGCTCGTGGGGCACAAATTCTATGCAGCTGTTGTGGAATCCAAAGGAATGTATGTCTAGTTGAATATAAAAGTCACAAGGAATTCACTTTTAAGCAAATTCAGGCTTCCGTGAGAAATTATTGCTATCACCGAGGCAATGTCATTTCACATGCATGTTGATTATGAAGCTGGAACAATCCTGCTAGAAGTCCCAGGGAGGATCTGGGTTCCCATGCTGACACTGGGTGGCAGAGAACACTCCCTTGTTCTTGCTGGCACTTTGGAGCATCCAGGTAAACCATCCTGGGCTCATTGGGAGTTTGAGAAAACTCATTGAGCCCTGTTCAAAGACAGCCATCCTTTACTTTCTGAGTAGAGGCACTTGGTCAACTTCAGACTGTCTTCATGTCAGAGCCGGAAGAGAGAAGAAAGGGTGTAGGCTGCTGAGCGGGAAAGATCCAAGTTGGAAACCTGGCCCCGTTGCCCCCTAGCCCAATTATCTTGAGCAAATTGTTTCACCTTTATGAGCCTCAGTTTTCCCACCTGGCAAATGGGGGTACAACAATGACCCACTTTATAGGGTGCTGATTACAAGGATTAAATGAGGTGCTGTTACGTCAAGAGCCTGGCACACCTTGGGGGCATGGTAGATGGTTAGCCTTTTATTTCATTGTCATACTCCTCTGAGTCAAATAACCATGGTGAGTGCAAAACCATGATTGCAAACTGGCAGCCCACAGCCAAGTCTAGCCTTTGAGTTACACCATGCTTTAAGTAAAAATGAACTTGTAAAAATTGGCAGAGTTTGCGTAAAACTCTGAATTTCTGGTTTCTCTTGAAATGCCCAAGGCTGTAGCAACACTGAACCCGCATTGCCACCTGGTTACCATTGGCAGAAGCTTGGGGGACGGGGGGTGCTGTCTCTTAGAAAAGGCATGGATGCTCTAGTCGCCACAGTCCCCGCCACTCCCTTTGCCCTTGACTGGGCTGCTTCCCTCATTTATGAGCTCTGCCTGGCCTCTGTAGGCATTTGAGTCTGCAGCACAGTAGCAGGCATAGTAGCTGTGAAAGAACATGGCCAATGTCATGCTTAAAATGGTGCCCTTTGGGAAAAGGCACCTTTCCATCCACACTCTCCCAGACACTGGGGAAAATGCTAGGAATTGACCCCAAGAAGTCAGACCACAAACCTTCCTAGGACTGTTTTCCTATCTCACAGTTGATGTACTCAAGGCAAAGAGCCAGCCTCTGGAATGCACTGCAATGATTCTGTGATTAATTTTTATGAGCACATAGTTTGTGCTGGGCACTATTCAAGGCAATATAAATCTATGTTAATTCTCTTCCTCTTTCTTCCCCTCATCAATAATAGCAAACACCTGGCACTTGCTCCATGCCAGGCATTACATGTATTAACTCATTTAATTTCCTCAACTCTAAATGGGTTCTATTATTAAGCAGGTAATAACAGGTACTACTGTTTGGAGCCAGGCAATCTAGCTCTAAAGCATATTCTCCTAAACAGTACATTGTACTGTTTCTCGTTTGGTTATAACAACCCTGTTAGGCTATGAGCCCATTTTACAGATGTGGAAACTGAGGCATGGGGAAGGTAAAAACCAGCATAGGGTCACAGAGCTAGCGGCAGAGCCAGAAATTGAACCCAGGTACTCTGGCTCCAATGTCTCCACTTCTAAAATCAATAATCTGCTTTCTGCCAAGCTCTTAAGAGTCTCTAGACCTCAGATGTCCAATTCCCCCACAGTGGTGGGGCCTTACCACTTGGAAGTGACTTGGAGTTGTCTGCACCCTTTCCACTGTCCTAGGGCAACAGAGACTTTGGGGGAGGGAGCAATGCTGTGGAGAGAAGTTGCTCCCAAGTTCAGAGAAAGCCTGGCTGGTGACATCATGTTGTACCCTGGCTTTTCTTTCTCTGCCCTGTGGGATGGCCCGTGAGCTCCCACGGCTCAATAGGGGCATTCCACTCTGGAGTGTGGGCCCTAAGTGCCAGGTTAAGCTGCTGGGACATTCATTCTGTTTTGGAGTCTTTATTGAGTGACTTCAAGTGCCCAGCACAAAGGAGGACCTCGGAGAGGCATGAGGCGTGTGCCCTCACTCAGGAAAATTCTGGCAGGGACGTGGCCCCAAGAAGCTCTCCACTGGCTCCCATTGCATTCCCAGCTCTCTCCACCAGTCATGGGGCTAGTGGCTTAATCTCTTAGGGCTCAGTTGCCTTGTCTGTCAGATGTGGATAATTATTGCACTGCCTTCACTGAGTTAATGTGAGGATGAAATGAGTTAAAACATGGAGAGGACTTAGTGTTTCTAAAGAGAGTAGAATAAAATCTAAATCCCTTACCCTTGACCACCAGGGTCCACTTGTCTGGCCCTGCCAGCCTCTCACTCTTAGCTTCTCCCCCTCTCCTGTTTCTGTTGCTCTCCTTGCAAGCATGATTCCACCCTCAGGGCCTTTGCACTTGCTGTTCCCTTGCTCGGCCCAGTCTTCCTGCAGTCTCTTCAGGACCTTCCCTTCATCCTTCAGCTCTCAGCTCGTACGTATATCACCTCTTCAGAGAGGCTTTCCCACAGAAAGGAACTGTTTGCACATTCATTCATTCATTCATTCAACAAATACTTGTTCAGCCATGTTCCCAGCATTGTTTTAAATACTAAAAAGACAGCACAGAAAACTGCCATCATGGAGTCTATACTGCTCTGCTTTTTTTTTTTTAAAGCTTTCCAGATGATTCTTTTGTGCACCCAAGGTTGAAAACCACTGTCTTAGACTCTGATGTCTTCCAGGACAAAGATAACTTTTTAAAAATATACACATACATACATGTATGTAAATTCCTGTTCCTAATTAGCATATAGTACCCGGCTATGGTGGGTCCTTAAAAATTATTGATGGATGGATAGACGAATGGATGAATATGGAGTGATCTTGAAGAATCACAGACAATTCAAGTTGATTTTGGCTGTGAATCCTTACTAAAGTTTTCCTAACTTCCCACCATCTCATTTCCTACACCATTTTCCAGTAACTTCATCATTGGGTTGTGATGGGGAATAAAAGCAACAACACTTACATGCAGCCCTTAGCACAGTGCCTGGCTTGTGGGAACCACTTGAGAAATATTAGTTATCGTTCATTACTATTCAAGGGAAAAAAATGGAATTTGAATTGTATCCTGTTTTCTGGAAGGAGGGGGGCAAGTTAGAGATACTAAGAAAGCAAAGCCGAAAAGGAAATTTTCCTTTTAAAATGCAGATGCGTTTTTTCAAAAGGCTATAATCTCATTAAGTGTTTCTGCAGAGAGGTGAAGTCACCACCCCACTGAACAAGCTGGGCTGTCATCCCTCCAGCTTCCTGCACCTCCTCTGCCTTGGGGGTGACAAGGTCTAATTTTCTGTTTCACTCTCACTGGTTCCAGCCTGTGGCCTGGTGGATTTGGATTCATTTCATCCAAGTCAGGTTGAGCTGCCCGGAGCTTGGCCCAGGTCCGGGCCCAGGAGCCACAGATCCGCTTCTCCTTGCCCACCTTTAAGCCTTTCGAAGCCGGCTTCTTGGAGGTCTCAGTGTCCTGAACAGCCTCTACCTGCACGGAACAGAAAGTACACTTTCTGGGATATTGGTTATAGTGTTGAGGAAACTGCCAGTCCCTTCTTAACAAAATAGAGCGCTGACTGTTATTTCATTATGTAATGATGCCCTCCATGGGTAAAGCATTTTCACCTGCAGTGGTGGTGGCTCACAAACTTCAGACGTTCTCCAGCTACTTTTGCCATATATTTGAATCAGCTATACTATCATGTGCTTATTAATTTTTCTTTAAACTGCCTTTTTTATTTAAATAAATTTATTTTTAAAAGGCTGACTTAAAACCAATTCCAAAAATGAGAAGTTATGACTTTGATAGTCTTGCTGTGATTCTAATATGCACAAAAATAAATTTGCAATGATTTCAGTAGAAAAGCATGTACATACCCCTGAAATCGTCACCCTCTGGGAAATGCTGGCCTCATTTCCTTCTGTCCTCAGCAACCCCCACGAGGGGCAGATGACTTGCCTGCGGTCACACAGCCACTCAGGAGAGTCGAACGGGGGCCGCACACTTCTGGTCTCCTAGTACAGTGCTCCTTCCTGCTTGAATGGGTTTCCCTCTCATGGTCCCTGGCATGGGAGCAATTTAACTCTCCCACACAAGGGAGGCTGAGCATTTACAATTTATAGATGTGCACCTTTCATCGCAAGGCAAAAAGACTTGCCTCAAAATCTTTCTCAAGAGAAATTGTCTCATTCTCAAAGGGGATGGGTTAGAAACAGCCCCTGGGCTCCAATTAGGCAACATAATAGCAACTGCTACTTTCAGAATCATTAGCTTCTCAGCCCTCCCAGTGAGAGGTGGAAAACGTGTGAACATTCAAATTGGGCACACCGATTTAAGTGGCTTTAGCGAGGGCCCCCGGGAGAGTGGAGAGCTAAGAGCTGCTCCTGGGTATTGAGCAGCTACCGTTCGGCAGGTACCTGCCTGGTAATCCCCGCTGCAACCCTGCAGATAGGAGATTTTGCCCCATTTTGCCAATGAGGAAGCAAACCAAGGCTCAGAGAGAGGTGATGGGCACAAGGTCACACAGCATTGCTGTAGCAGAGCCAGGACTTGAATTTGCATCTGACCGCTTAAGCCCACTTGCTTTTCCCGGAAAGAACACTAAATTAACAAATTTAGAGATTTGGGTCGTATATCTGCCCCAGAGTAGGGGCACGATAAGTATTTGTGGAATTCATGAATGAATGAACAAACTGTGCGTGTGTCTCACACACACACACACACACACACACAAGTGTGCACTCACGGAGACTCCGGCTTTAGTTTCCTTATAGTAAAATTAAGAGGGTTGGATCTTACACTTCACTCATTTATATCACCTTCTCAGCCCCAATATATGTTTGAGTTTGTAACTTATGGTTTGGACATTTATTTTTATGAATCTAGAATGATCATTTTTAGTAATTGGTAGTTCTGTATTAGCCAGTGGTCTGAACTCTCGCTACTCAAAATGTGACTTGGGCCAGCAGCAGCATTATCGATGGGGAACTTTCTTGAATCAGCGTCTGCAGTTGAACAAGCTCTCCAGGTGAATTCTTTGTACATTAAGGTTCCAGGTGCACTCGTCTGTACCATACACTGTCTTTGTTTGAACCCTGTTATAATTGTAATTATTACTGACTTACGTAATTATTTGTTTGCCCTTGCTCTCCGCCCTAGTCAAGTGGCTCCATGAGGGCAGGGTCCTCAACCTTCACGGTAGGGGTCATCCATGAGAAATATGACCACTCCGTCTGCTTGGTATCTTCCCCCACCCCCACCCCCCATCAGGGTCTGTGACAACTTTGTCATCATGGAGGGACTCATGACCACGGTCTATGCCCTCTCTACCCCTCTGGCAAACCACAGTTCAAAGGCCATGGTGCATGGCAACACAGGATATGACTCCTGGGGATGAATCTGGACCCGGCATTGTAGGATTGGGAACATCTTCTTGACCAAAAGGGAGATGCAAAATGAAACGAAATAAAGTTTCAGTGGCTGAGAGATTTCAAATGGAGTCGAGAGGTCACTCTGGTGGACATTCTTATGCGCTATATAGATAATATCTCTTAGGTGTTAATGTATTGGAATAGCTAGAAGTAAATACCTGAAACTATCAAACTCCAACCCAGTAGCCTTGACTCTTGAAGACGATTGTATAACAATGTAGATTACAAGGGGTGACAGTGTGATTGTGAGAACCTTATGGCTCACACTCCCTTTATCCAGTGTATGGATGGATGAGTAGAAAAATGGGGACAGAAACTAAATGAAAAATAGGGTGCGATGGGGAGGAATAATTTGGGTGTTCTTTTTTACTTTTATTTTTTATTCTTATTCTGATTCTTTCTGATGTAAGGAAAATGTTCAGAAATAAATTGTGGTGATGAATGCATAACTATATTATGGTACTGTGAACAGTTGATTGTACACCATGGATGATTGTATGGTATGTGAATATATTTCAATAAAACTGAATTTAATTTAAAAATATATATATAGATGTTAAGTCATTAAAAAAAAAAAAGCTATGGTGCTGCCCAGAGCGTCATCCTGGCATCCAGTGACACTGCCAAAGCTATGGGCACGGTCATCCCTGAGCTGAATGGGAAGCTCGCTGGCATGGCCTTCTGTGTCTCCACCCTTGGCGTGTCTGCCAAGGATCTGATCTGTCACCTGGAAAAAGCCGTCAAATACAATGGGCATCAAGAAAGTGGTGAAGTGGGCCTCTGGAGGGTCATTGGAAGGCATCAGGAAGATACAGGTTATCTCCTGTGACTGGCAGAGACACCCACTCCTCCACCTTTCACATTGGGGTGGCACTGCCCACAGCGACCACTTTGTCAAGCCCACTCTCTGGTGTGATGATGGTGATGTTTGACTGCAACAACCACATCGTGGACTTCTTGGTCCATGGAACCTCCGAGGACTACAGCACAAGAAGAAGGGAGAGTCTCACTTCCAGGGAATCCCTGCCCCACTTCCTCACACCGAGAATCTCCTTCCTTGACACAGTCCCACCCCAGGCCCCCTGGGGGAGGGAGGAAACTTCAAGAGCCTTACCTTATAATGTACCATCAGGATCATCAGTGAAGTGCACACCATCCTCAGCAGGGAAAAGAGGAAGAAGGAAGGAAGGATGAAAAGGAAAGAAGGAAAAGAAGAATGACAAAGAAAGGAAGGGTGCAAGGAGACCATTCCATATATAGTACCTTCATCTTCCAGGTTCTCAATTCTCTCCGAGCGTCCTGGGATGAAAAGGTTTGTTGTGCTATGGTTAAAAACAAACAAACAAACAAACAAAACAGGTAAAAGCCTGTGCTTTTCAAAACTCATGTAGTCTGCAAAGAAAAATTCCTTTGCCCTTCAAATGTCTATTTTGCCCTTGCACAGTCTTCCTGGGGGTTGCTGGGGAGGGAGAGGGAAGGTGTTACAGTTGGAAAAGGAGAGGGTGACTGCCTGTGTGGGGAGGGCAGCTTGCTCAAGAATTCAGAGGAAGAAGATTCGGCAAGAAAAGGAAACCCAGGTGCGGCGAGCATGCAAATCACGGCACAGAGGTCGGGAGGGAAGACGCCCGCTTCTCATTTACGGAACACCACGTTAATCTGAGCCCATAGGAGTGCTGTTTCATAGATTTAGATTTTTATGAATATTTACATATTTACTAAAGAAAACATACTCAAAATGTTTAATTCACTAAGTCATGTATTAAGGAACACACTTGAGTCGTGGGCTTTTACCAGTTAAGGGACTGTGGCTGCTTCAGAGGGAAGCCCCTTCTGCACTCCTGGGGGCGGGCGAAGGGGCGAGGCAGGAGGGCCTGCCTGGGGGCGCGAACCCAGAGTGGAGGAATTAGCATGGATGCGGCACCCACTGTGCCCCGGAGGCTCTCCTCTGCACTAGCCCACGGCTTTTATAACGGTGTTTTCAATGTGATGCATAGTAAAAAATATATGTTTACACAGTCATTCAGTACACACTCAGATATATACATGCATGCAGACTACTCATCCCTGTAACTGGAACAAAAGTTTCACACAATCCCTACTGACTGCGGGAAACACATGCTGATAAATCATCTATTCTATTTTTAAATTTCAGCTTTACCTCTCTAAATGGATGTCAGGACCCCTTCTGGACCCCCGCCTCCTGGATTGGGATTCCCACAGGCTCTGGCTCAGCAGGGGAGATGATTACGGATATGGACTTTGCACTCAAATAGCCCTGAGTTCACGTCCCAGTTCTCTTGCCCATGGGCCATGTAACTTGAGGAAGGCACTTCCCCTTTGGAGCCCCAGTTTTTCCATCTGTATAAGGGGGATTATGGTAGTGCCTACTTCATAGTGTTGTGAGGACTAGATCTGATCATGTATAGAAGTAGTCAACGTGGACCTGGCACCTAGTCAGATCTAAGGAATGCTAATTGCTATTACTCTGATTGTTGTCCTTGATTGAAAACCCAGACTGCGTAGGTCCACATCACAGATCCGCCCCTTGGGACCTGTGTGGCACTGGGTGAGTTACTTCTTCAAGCCTCTACTCCTCATTGGTAAAATGAGGACATTAATAGCATCTTCCTCACAGGGTGATTATGAAGATTGAAATAATCAATCCAGGTAAGGTATAGTCGATTCTTATTCATGGTGGTTTTATGAAGTCATCATGAACACTGAACTGGCAAATTATGGACCTTTACACCTAGAGTTAGGTTCCTGTGAACACATTTTCTTCATCTGTTCTGTTTAAAGACATGTTATTTAACATATATTGTTGATTCATTAACACTGAATGTGCCGGTTGAAACTGTTATGGACCCCAGAAAAGCCATGATCTTTAAATCCAGTCTTGTTGAATGGAATCTTTTGATTGAATGTTCCCATGGAGATGTGAATCACCCAGCTGTGGGTGAGATGTTTTGATTAGATCATTTCTATGGAGGTGTGGACCCCACCCATTGAGGATGGGTCTTGATTAGCTCACTGGAGTACTTAAGGAAGCTCAAGAGCCAACACAGATGCTGATGCTGATGCTTGGAGATGCTTGAAGATGCAGACAGAAAGACATTTGGAGATGCTGAGCTAAGATGAAGCTCAGAGTTTGCCCCGGAGAAGCTAAGAGAGAACCCCCAGATGCTTAAAGAGAAACACCCTGAGAGAACAAGATACACAGGAGCTGAGAGAGAGAAGCTAGGAGATACAGAAGCCCATTTTGGCAAAAGCCGTTTTGAAACCAGAACCTGGGAGCAAAAGACCAGCAGACGCCAGCCATGTGCTTTTCAGGTGACAGGTGTTCCAGACACCATTGGCCTTTCTTCAGTGAGGGTATCCTCTTGTTGATGCCTTAGTTTGGATACTTTTATGGCCTTGGAACTGTAAATTTGTAACCTAATACATCTTTTCCCTTTGTAAAAGCCAGTCCATTTCTGGTATTTTGCATAACAGCAGCATTAGCAAACCTGAACACTGAACTCATGGCTATGGCACTGTAACTCAGGCCTGAATAAAGCTTATCTAACACACATATTTTCCCATAAGGCACATCACAGCCTTTTTGCAGTTAAGAACACTAGACAGCACTTCAGCATTACATTTGGAGGACATTTTAAGCAGCCAAATCATCAACAAAGAGCACAAAAATGCAAATAATATGACACTAAATATATCTTGTTTATAGTATGAGAGCTGAAACAAGAAGGCACAATGTTGTCTTGTTCCATCTCAGCTTAGAAAGTGCATGTCAAATGACTCAAATTTTTCTCTTCTCTGCACATGTCCATGAATGACTGCAAGAGCTCCATCAGTATTGATTTTGGGATTACAAATAACTTTTAGAGAGTAGGAAAATTCACAAATACAGAATCCATTAATAATGAGGATTGACTGTATTTAGAAGAGAGCTTGGTAAATAACCAACACTAGATAAGAGATAGAGATCATCATCATCATCATCTTCTCATTTAATCCTCACAGCATGCTTGTAAGGTAAGTGTTTTTATCCCCATGGCACAGGAGGGAACTCAGAAGTCTAGAGACTCTAAGCAACCTACCCGAAGTCTGATAGGTTGTAAGTGGTAGAGTTGCAATTGCAACTTGTCTGTCTGAGCCTTCCAGCTCAGGACTGAGAGGCTCCAAACTCCTAGGACTTTGGAGGCATTTCTCAGGAGGCACAAGGACACTCAAGCTATTGCCTCTCCTACCAGGGAGTGCAAATTGGCAGGTTAGTGCATTCTGTCCCCGTCAGTAGAGTCATTATCCAATATTTGCTAAAGATGATGCAGCACAAAAATGCTTCCAATGAACTGTCCATTCATAGAATGAGAACTCTCACAAACATCTCTGCCAGCTTAATTCTGTCACTTTGTTGTCACCGCCTGCATTGTCTGTCTCTTGCTGATGGCTGGATGTTGTAGGTCCAGTGGAACAGCCTAAGGCAGTTGTATCAGGAGCTCAGGCCTCTTCCATTCTCCTGGCTCCACTATCCTGGCCTAGGAGATGATCCAAGATGTGCCTTTGCCTAAGTACTGGGGCCAGCCCCACATGGACCTCAGGGACTGAAAGGGGTTCTGGGGAGGGTATCCAAAGGAATATCAAGGTGTTGTCGTCAGAAGAAGAGAAATGGATGTTGGATGGTCAAAGCCACCTGTTGCCTACTTTCTGGGATTCTTGGTGTTGCCTGTGAGGCAGGGAAGGGAGCATGATTCAATCCAGGGGTGGAAATGGCACCAGCTTGGGAGTCAGGACACCTGGGTCAGGTCCCAACTGTCCTGCTGGCTGGTCTTTCTGTCTCTCTGACCCTCGATTTCTCCATCTGTACAGTGGGCAGGTTCCACTCTGATGTTTTGAGATGCTATAGATTCTTTACATGTAGCTGGAGAAAACATGCCCAGAAACGGTTCTCGAGAGGGAGACTGCTGAAATGTTTGACCTCAGATCCACTTTTGTGGTTATGAAAGTCCCTGGCAGTTCCTTCCGAAGTCTCTTCCTGCTTAAGCCGATGTCTGAAGTCACAACTTTGGCATGATAAATCCCTGACAGCTAAAGCCCTTCACATTTTTCTTTTTCCCCTCCAGGCATCACCAAATCGGCCCCTCTGTGTGTGTCCCAGCTCTTTGCAAGGTGAGTACCCTTGCCTTATCTCCCTCATACACTCTCTCCTTTTTCTTCCTTGAAGGATGGAGGTTCTGGAGCCAGACTCCCTGGGTAGGAACCCCGGTGCCGACACTTCCTAGCTGAGTGTCCTTGAGCAAGTGACTCCATCTCTCTGGGTCTCAGGCTCCTTATCTGCAAAGGGGGACAGTCCCAACGCCTGCTCCGCGAAATGAGCTAAAACATGTAGAAAGCTCCTAACATGGTACTCAAACAGTGCTCCAAGAGAGTTAGCTGCTATTTTGCTCTTTCTTCTCTTGGTTCTTTATTTTGTCCTTCCATTTTCTTTCTTTCCTTCCTTCCCTTTACTCTCTTTTCCCAAGCATAGACTCTCAGTTCCTCCCTCTCTTCTTCCCTGTCTCTCCCTTTTTCCCTCCCTCCTTCCTTCACCTTCCTCCACCCTCCTTCCTCTCCCTCCTTCTTCCTCTCTCTCTCCCTCCTTTTTCCTTCTCCTCCCTCCCACTCCTCTTCTCTATCTTCCCTGCCCCTCCCTCCCTCTCTCCTGTTCCTTACTCTAATTTCCTCTCCCTCCCTCTCTTTCATCCTTTCTCCTTATTCCAAGTGTTCACCCAACACTTCTCAGTGCCAAGCCCAGCACTGGGCCCCAGGGACTAGAGGACTATAGCACAGTGCCTGCCCTCAGAAAGCTTCTGGTCTCTTGGGGAAAACAGACCAGTGGATCAGAGATCTCAGCGCACTGGCGTAAATGCCCCACTGCAGAAAAGCACATGGGCAGTGGGAGCTCGTTGGAGGACAAGCCTCCCCCACCCCAGTGCTGCCATCGAGGAGCTGCTAGTGGGGGCCCCCCACAGTGGGAGCAGCCTGATGGGGCTGGTTGGATGGTCCACATGCCCCTCTGTCAGCATCTGGAAAGTTCCTTCCTTGCCAATACTGGAGAATCTGTTTTTCTTAGTTTTCCTTTCCCTCCAGAAGATGTTTCAGGGGGTTGTTAGTAGCCACTGAGGACTGTTAAAATCTACCTAAGTTTTTTTTTTAAGTCCTTGGGTTAGAGAACTCCCCGTCTCTGAGTTTTAACTTTAGCCCCAATTTAATCAGAGTTGGATAAACTGATTTTGATGGGAAGCAGGAGTTGTTCATTTCAGATTTCTGTCTTCTACTTCTGCTGAGCCCTCTGCACTGGTCTGATGACAGTTGTGTGCTTCTGGGCACCCCACAAAGCTGGAGGATCAACTGGTGAAACATCTTCCAGTTCAGGCATCTCAGCTCAATTTAGTTTCCTGTGCATTTTGGAGCAAGTTCCCCCAAATAACCCTTCCTCACACTAGCAGTCTAAAGAAAGAAGGGCATGAGGCCATTTTTATGTATAATTCCTATATATAAAGTCACCTGCCCTGGTCTTCATTTGTAGGAAGAACTGTGGAACCAATAGGTTTTAACTAAAATGATGTAACCAAAATGGAATCGGATATGGGTTTGGGAATCTCAGCAACATTTACTAGTAAGCATTCCAGTTAGAAGAGTTAGATGGAGATGTCAAGTTGCATTTGGCTCTAGTAATAGTGCCCAGGTTCGTAACCTAAATGGTGAGGGCGGCAGAGTGGGGTGGTTAGGGGTGTGGCCTCTGGAGCCACAGTTCGAATCCTGTGTCAGCTGTGTGCTTTCTGCATGTTACTTTGTCTCTCTGCCTCTGTTTTCTTATCTGTAAAATGGGAATAGTGATAATAACTACCTCCTAGGGTTGTTATAGTTCTTGGAAGGGTGAAATGGGCCAATCCATGTAAAGTAATTAGAACAGTGCCTGGCACATAATAGGCACAAGAATTGTTAGCTGATTTATCTCTAAGTGAACTGGGCCTGAGTGGGAGTGTTGCAAACAATCTAAAGGAGCGGCCACTACTCAAAGCCAGCTGATGGTGACTCTCAGGAACACAGACTCACACTTGCCAAACCTTCTGCTTTCCAAGAGAAGGTGGCAGTAAGGCATGCGCATGCATGTGTATGTGTGCAACCTCCTGGTTTTAAAATATTGGCAATGATTTTGAATTAAAAAACAAAACCTGTGCTGGTCAAAAGAAATATATATCCATGGATCCATGTACTGGATATGGCCCCTGGGCCTCCATTTGGCCAGTTCCACATTAGAACAACTCGCTGCAGAATTGCTGCCTGTAGGGCTGGGTCAATCCCAGTCCTGTAAGTGAGAAGTAGCAAAGCCTCGTGGTTATAATCACGGTCTGTAGAGTCAGACTCCTGAGTTTAAGTCCTAGATTTATCGCTTTCTGGCTGTGACTTCAGGTCTCTGAGCTTCAGATTCCTCATCTCTAAAATGAGAGGAATAAAAAGCCCCAAACCACAGAGTTGATATGAGCATCTGATGAGATAACATGCATGTACTGGGTGTATTTGACACAATTCCTAGCCCATAATAAGAACACAATGATTGGTAGCAGTTAGTCTATTACAAATGTTTTAAGTAAGTGGCCCTTTAAATCTAGGCACTTCATGTTATTAACCATGGAGTGCAGCATCCATTTGGTCTCTTTGGTTCCAAGCAACAGAAACTGACTTCAGCTGATGTAAGCCCAAAAGGAGTTTTTTGGGGGAAGGTCTGGGGTAGCTCACAATGTAGCAAAAATAGAATAATCGGGCCTTGAGAAAGTCTGAGAATAAGACAATTCCTAGGATTCCAGCAGTAGGAAGGAACAGTCTCTTCAGGATGTAGCCGTTGGAATAAAATATTTAGCCCAAGATTAAAATTCGGAGGAAATAAGTCAGACTGGATAATCTTGCATCATTTGCCCATCTCTTGGCCCAAAACAGGGCATATTGATTGACAGTTCTGTCAAAACTATAGTCATTTGGGCAGTCAGGATGGGATAGGCTATGCTGCAGTAATAAATAAACTCTGAAACTTCAGTGACTTAATGCAACAAAAGTTTGTTTGTTTGTTTGTTTGTTTTATTAACACACATAAAGTCCAATTTGGATCAGGGAAAACTCTCCAGGGCACATCTCCACCACCCACTGACTTAGGCTCTAGGATGCTTCCATACTGTGGCTCTGCCATTTCAACGCTTGCCCCCAAAAGGGGAGAAAGGGCAGAAGGGTCACGGGGATGTTTTTGCTGACCAGGCCCAGGAGTGGCTTACAGCATCACTTCCCATTCTCTTGGGTAGATCCCTTGAATCTAACTGCAAGGGAGACAGGAAATGTAATCTCCCTAGTGACCAGGAAGAGAAAAATGAAATGGGATTTGATGAACCCATTAGTTGTTTCAGCCACAGAAAGAGTAAATACCCAAAGGAAAGTGGTGATATTGATGCCAGAATAAGAGGGAAGGGATGCTGGTCCGGGCTTGGCGATTTAACTTTTTCTCTCCTTCCTCTCAGACCTTGCCCACGTGTCCTGCCCAGCCAGCCCGCCACCATCATGGCAGCCTACGGCCAGACCCAGTACAGTGCGGGGCTCCAGCAGGCTGCTCCCTACGCGGCCTACTCCCCTCCAGCACAAGCCTATGGAATCCCCTCCTACAGTGAGTACCAGGCCAAGCCCTTACTTTCCTCCTGGGGTCCCCAATACCATGGTCTTTCTCACACCCTAGTGCCCCAGTTAAATGCACAGTGATAAATGCAGCCAGTTTAATTTTGGATTGGAGATGGAGGGAAAGAGGAGACACTGTAAATGTGGCTTAAATTTTACAGACTATATCAAGACTTCATTTGATTGCAAGAGTCAGAAACCCAACCCACACTGGCATTGGGAAAATGGAAATTTAGTCATTCACGTAACTGGGAGATCTGGTCATACTACTGACATCAGGTATGGCTGGATCCAGGTGCTCAAGCAATAGTATCAAGAATTGGTCTCTCTGCTTTGCTTCGTGTGGGTGTCAGTCTCAGGCAGGGCTTCCCTCTGTGTTGGCAAAAACAGCCCTAGAAATTCTGGTTTGCTGTCTTCACAGTTTAGCAACTCTGAAGAAAAGAGAGCCACTCCTTTCCAGGACTTCCTGCATAGACCCAGGAATTTCTTTGACTGACTCACATGCCCTCCCTGACCCAGGCACTGGTGCTGGGAGGAGGAAATTATTTGGATGGTCACAGTGGGCCACATGCCCACCCATGGTCATGGTACCAGGGGTCGGGTCAGCATCACCTAGAAAAGCTTATCAGAATGTGGGAAAAGGGTGAGTCCACAAAGGAGGAAAGTGGGCAGGCAGAAACCACGGATGGCCTCTTCAGATGTCCTTCCCATCCACCCAAATCCATGGTGTCCAGTGGAAGGAGAGCTGGATGGGTGGGGCAGGAGCTGCCTCTGACTTCTCCTGGCCTCCAGTTTCTTCAACTGTAAAATTAATATGTTCATCTCATCTTCCCAACTAGATGGTGTTGCTTGAGTGCAGAGACTGTATCTGTATTTTTTTCCTCCCTCTCCTCCCTTCCGATCTCTGCCCTGTTTGTTCATTCACTCATTCATTCATTCAGCCTTGGGTCACTTGCTGGGCATACAGTGGTCCGCCATGCAGAATGGGCCCTGACTTCATAGAGCTCACTATCTAGAATAGAAACTGAAAACTGAAGGCTGATGGGGAATCTGGCCTTTGATGTTTTGTTTAACCTGAACAATAGGTTTTACATTTTAAAAATTAATTGCCAAATTAATTTTCAAATGGGAAATTTTTACATAAACATTCATATTTCCAGTGTCTTAAAAAAATCTTTTTAAAAGACAGAGATGGTGCAGCACAGGGCACCTTTTTCTGTGTCAGGAGAGGTGGTTCCGAGCAGGGCTGGCCCGGTTGGCCTCAATTCTCCATGGCCCCAACCCTGCCTACATTACAAGATCTGCCTGGCCCCTGAAGATATTTGAGTTTGCAGCCCCTGGCCTAGAAAAAGATAAGGAAAGTTTTTAAAATTTTTTTAGTGTTGTTTTATTTTAAATTATGATGGGCAGTATAAAGGAAGAGAAGAAGGTTGGAAGGGAGAAGATAACAAGAAAGACTTAATCTAGGTTCCCAGGCCAGGGAAGGCCTTTGAGATGAGCCACTAATTCAGCTGAGCCTGAGAGTGGATTGTGGGTGAGCACTGGAGGGAGAGTATTCAGGCCGAGGGAACTGCCATGGGAAGACCGGGAGATGGAAGGGAATTTGGTATGTCCTGGAAGAATTTTAGCTGGAGCCTGGTGGGAAATGAGGTGGGCAAGGCCTTGGAGGCTCTGGGAAGGATTCTGGATTTTATTCCAAGGGAAATAGGAAGCCATGGGAGGGTTTATAAGCAGAGAATGATAAGATACAATTTAGGGTTTTTAAAGATCCCTTTGGTTGCTCAGGGGCGGTGGATTGGAGGGTAGCAAGAGGGAAGTAGGAAGGCCACTTGAGAGACTACTGAAGCCAGGAGAAGAGAAACAGTGGAGGCCCGGAGCAGGGCAGAGACTGTGGACAGACAGAAGTGGACCCAACAGTGACTCTAGAAGTAGAATTGGCAGGTGTTGTGGGGTCATCAGGTCAGGCATTGGAACGGTCACTGAGGTTGATTTCCTGCCACTCATGTTGCTTTATGTCCACTAATCCTTTAATCCCCACGTCAACCCTCTGAGGAAGGTCACATCATTATTCTCATTCAAGGGACAGAGAAGCAGAGGCTCAGAGAAGGAAACCAGCTTGCCCAAGGTCTCCCAGCTGGTTGGTGGCAGAGTTGGGATTAAACCCAGGCAGCCTGGCTACGGAGGGCACACTCCTGGCCCCTGAGCTCTGCTGCCAGGGCGTGCATTCCATAAATCCTGGGGAGATTACCTTTGACAGACCTTGGCCAACAGGTGCAGGCATCTTTGCTTAACTTCCTTTCCCTCCTGTGCCTGAGGACTTAGGATACAATCACGTGTATTCCACCTGGCTGACAGCCAAGAAAAATGAAGCCATATTATTTTTCAGCATAGAAGAAAAAGCTAACCCTATTCCCAGACAAAACATGGCATCAGCTGGAAATTAATTTGGTTCAAAGTTATTTTACTGTCTCAGTTACTTTCAGGCAGTCTGTTCCCTGACAATAGAGGGGTAAGGTACTAACAGCACATGTTCTGTAGCTCCCCCACCTGGGTTCACAGCCCACTTCTTCCCCTTGCTGGCTGTGAGTCTTCCGGCGAGCCCCATCACCACTGATCCTCAGTTTCCTCGTTTGTACTGTGGGAGTCACACTGGGGCTGGCCTCCGTGGGGTTATTAGGAGGATGAAATGAGATCATCTGTATCCGGGGTCAACTAGCTTTTCCTGTAAAATGCCAAATAGTAAATATTTTAGGCTTTGTGAGCCACTGAGTCTCTGTTGCAACTACTCAACACTGCTCTCGTAGCATGAAATCAGCCATAGCTCGATCTGTAAACTAGTGGGTGTGTGTGTTCCAATAAAACTTTATTTACACAAACAGGCAATGGGCTGGATTTGGCCTGCAGGCTGTAATTTGCCAATCCCTGATCCCTTTAGGGCTTACCTCTCAGGGCCCAACCTCGGGAAATGCTGTATGAATGCCAGTTTGATCGGTAGAGGCCAGGGTGCCACACAAGCCCAGAGTGTCCATGTCACTGAATAATAAAAGGCGGGATAAAAAGCCGTTTCCCTTCACATACGTCTGTGCCTGAGCAAGCAGTGTTTGCTCATCGTCTGGACAAATGTTGTTGAGTCTTGTTAGGAAGCTTTTTCATTGCTCCTTGGCAAGTGACATTGTTTACATTTGCTTAAATAGCTGTAGGGAAATGACACAACTGAGCCAGCTAGAGACAGGAGTTAGGAGCATGGAGTATTTTTTTCTCAGTTCATTTTGCAATATTTAAGACAGTTATCAGAGCAGAAAGAGTACTACTACAAACACTCATGAACTGACCATTTAACTTAAAAAATAAAAAATACAAGGAAGGTACCTCGCTTTCTTCGTAGGGATACCCACACCCCTGAATTTGAGGTTAATTATTATGGATTTTTTTTAATGTAAAACAAGGTAAACAATTATTTTCTGTAAAGGGCCCAGTAGTAAATATTTTTGGCTGTGCAGGGCACACTGGCAGTCTCTAACACAACTATTCAGATCTGTCCTTGTAGTGCAAAAGAAGCCATAGACAGTAAGAAAAAAAAGGATCTTGATTGTGTTCCAATAAAACTTTATTTATAGAAACACACAAAGGGCCACATTTGGCTTAGACCATAATTTGCTAATTCTGACCCCTGATATAGAGTATTATTTTTAATATTTTAAAATTTTATATACATTGTATTTTTAGCATGCATTCTCTCAAACAACCATGTGAAGGCCCCATGAGTGATGTGAACCTTTCTCTTTTACATTTATGGTACATTCGGTGGAGGGGCAGTGTTATCCAAACGGATACAGAGGCAGTGGCTCTGCCGAGGTTTCTAGAAGTTTATGAGATTAACTAGAAGACCTAGGGGGAGGCATCTTGGTTCATTTAGTGCTAGTTCTGCGACCTTACACAAGCTCAGTTTGGAAGCTGATAAAATTGTGCTGTCTTGCCCTAGTAGCTCTTCTGTGGATGACAGAGAGCATCCTAATCATGTGTCCTTTGTGCTTCTTTTTCCTCCCTTCTAGGCATCAAGACAGAAGATAGCTTGAACCATTCCCCTGGCCAGAGTGGATTCCTCGGCTACAGCTCCAGCTTCAGCACCCCACCCACTGGACAGAGCCCATACACCTACCAGATGCACGGTCAGTGTGTGCTGCGGCCCCTCCCAGCCCAGCTCCAAGTCACCACCTGAGTTAGGTGTCCATTCATTCCTTCATTTATTCAGCAGATTTATTGAGCACCTACTATGTGCCGGGATCTGTCTTAAGTAGTGGGGACAGATTAGACATGGGATCTTCTCTCATGGTAGTTACATGGCACTGGGGAGAGAAATTGGCAGTAAGCAAGTCAACAAATAAATCAGATGATTTTGGATGGGGTTGAGTGCAGTGAAGCAAATAATCATGGTGCTGGGATAGAGAGTGATGAGCATTTGGGAGTTGGGAGAGGAATATGTAATGTCAGGGAAGCCTTTTGGAAGAGATGACACTGGAACAGAGACCCAAAGGGTGAGGCAGAGCCAACCATGTGCAGACCTGGAGGAAAAGCATTCCAGGTAGAGGGAACAGCCAGTGCAAAAGCAGTAAGGCAGGAAATGCCCTGATGTATTCGAGGTACATTGAAGACTTGATGTATTCAAGGTACAAGGAACAGAGGCCAGTGAGGCTGGAGCAGAGTCAGGGCCCAGGGAGGAGAGAGTCTTAGAGATGTAAAGGGCTGAAACCTGCAGGTTCTTGTGGGCTGTGGAAGGAGTTGGCTTTTATTTTGAGTGGGATGAAACAGTCAAGTCCATTGTAGAGAGACAGAGAAGTGCCACATGGTGGGGACAATGGATAGGCAGGTAAAGGAGCTATTCCAGGCAGGAGGTCCAGGGCTCTGCATCCCCATATGGTGATATTAAAGGGAAGAATAAAATCCAGTGTGTGATCTCCCACCCCACATACCCTGAGGAACTGGCATGCTGGATTCTCTACCCTTTTACCATTCAATAATTCTTTCCCTGCTCCAGTACCCATTGGGAACATGTTGGGGGTGATGCATGGAGAAGAGGGCTATTGGCAGGGACTATGGGGGGCCCCATCCTCATATTTTTCCTTCTTTGAGGAAACTAGTTAAAAATGACCATGAAGAGGTTAAAAAGTACTAAGCAAAAATGAAGATGGTAATGACAAGGTAGTAAGCAATGGCAAGGGTAGTTTCCTTAAAAATATATATATATATTTGCAGGTATTGTTCTATCTTTTATATTTAAATTTTTATTAAGGAAAACAATAAAAATGGATGTCAAGGGCAGCCTTTCAGGGAGAGAAATTGTGCAGAGGCAGCAAATGATCTTAGGGGTGCACGTGGAGAAAGGGGGTGATTGGCTTTAACACCCAGCCCTTGGGTCGCTTCCCTGTAAAGGTTGGCACCAGAGCAAGTTGGTGAGATGGTCAGCTCATGGCGTCCAGACTCTCACCGCATGCCAGGGGAGGCGGTGTGAATTATCTCATACAATCTTCACAACACTCCCAACTGTTAGTGTTGGTATTATTCCCATTTTGCAGAAGAAGAAACTGAGGCATAGAGAAAATTACTGATTTACCCAATATCAGGGCAAGGAGTTAAGATTTCACTGCAAGTGCAATGAGAAATGGATTGGATCAAGTCCACTGGGCGTCTGGTGGAATCACCAGAGTTCCAGTAACCATGGTACTCTCCTGACTCTTCTGCTTCTGCTGTCATCTCCGTCTCCCTGACAGCGGCCATTCTGAGTCCCAGTGAAGGGTGTAAGCAGCTGATGCTCATCTCTAAGTGGGGAGTGAATTATGGCACCAAGCCCGATCATAAAGGCTTGTGAAGACCCTGACTTTTGAACTTGCATTTGGGTCCTTCTCAAGCCAGTTTCTTTCCAGCTCTGCAAATACAAACTGAACTTCCTGCCTCAGGGCTTCTAAAACTAGACACTTACAGCAATACTGTCTACCCTTCCTCATTCTGACACACCCCGGGCTGCATAATAAGTGGTTTGAGTTACGTAGGAGTGGCTCTTCATTCGTGAATTCATTCATCCACTTATTCATTCATTATGTATTTATTGAGCACCAGTTTTATGCCCTTCACTCTTTTAGGCACTGGGGTTACAGAACACAAGTGAGACGACTGAATTTCTGCCCTCATCAAGAGAGTTAGACATTAATCAATGAATAAATAAATAGATAATTGCAGATTTTGATAAAACCTTTGAAGGACTAAAACGGGGCAATGTGATGGACAGTGACTAGGAGAGCGGTGATCAACGTTAACCTGGTGACTAGAGAGACCTGAGTGATGAAAAGGAGCCGGCTACGTGAATAGCCAGGGAGAGGGCAGTCCAGGCAGAGGGGGCAGCAAGAGCAAAGACCCCCAGGCAGGAAAGAGGTCACAGTGTTATCTGGAGTGTAGCGGGTAAGGGGAGATGAGATCAGAAAGTGAAGCAGAAGCCTTTGCTGGACCAGGATGTAGAGTAGTGTCTTTCTTTCTCTGGTCCTCACAGCAATCACATAAGGTGGTACCTTTAGCCCTGTTTTACAGTTGGTGAAAGTGAGGCTCAGAGAGGAGAAATAACTTACTTGCCCAAGATTGCAGAGAGCCAGTAAGTGTGAAGAGCTGGGATTCAGGCTCAGCTTTCAAGAATAGAGCCTGTGCTGTCTTCTCTAAGTACTGACATTTTTGGACTACTTGTGGATGCCTGGCACTGTCTTGAGCTCTGTGCATACAGCCCAGCCTTTAATTCTCCTGGTAGCTCTTTGACTTAAGGTCTATCAGGACCCTCATCTTACAGATGGGGAAACTGAGGCACAAAGTGGTTAAGTAACTTGCCCAAGCTCACATGGTTGTGGTGGTAGAATTTGAAGCCAGGCAGTTGTGCTCCAGAGCCCAGGCACATAAACCCTACATCATCTTGCCCCTCCAGGCTCTAGTAGATCCATCTAGAAAGTGATTCTCCAGGATGAGCCCTGGCCTGGACACCCCCTCCACTCCCCCGACTCCCACCCAGCACTTCACAAATTCAAAAAAGTCTCCTGCTCTGTTTCTGTTCGACCACAGGAATAATCCAGGTTATTTTCTTATCGTCCTCACGGTCCAGATGCCAGAAGGGCTACAGCAGCAGCTGGGCTTTGTCCCAATTAACTGCCTTAAGTCCAAAGCTAATGGCCATAAACTGCTCTTGAGACAGCCCAGGCATTTTGCAAGCCTGGCATATTCCTCCCTAAGTTAAAAAAAACATGCACACACAAACACACAGAACACTCACACACCATGACCATGTGCTTCCAATTAACTTTTTTTCCCAAGTCATTCCAGAGGAGAAATAATCTCTCAAACTACTCTGTGAGCACTTGAGAATGGAAGACATTGGTCCAGCTTAGTTTTTTCAGAAGAGGAAAAGGAAGAGGAAGACAGAGACATTGTGTTAGGGCCAGAAGTTCTGACTTAGAGCTAAATTGGTCCCATGTGTAGAAGCTGGGATGAGTCTCTTTATCCTCGGAGAATTAAAATCCCAAACCTGTAGAAGCAAAAAGGACCCAAGTGTGGCCCAACCCCATCATTTTACAGATGAGAAGGCTGAGGCACTATATCAGAGCAACTTGTGTAAGGTCACAGAACAAGCACTAAATGAACCAAGATGCCTCCCCCTAGGTCTTCTAGTTAATCTCATAAACTTCCAGAAACCTCGGCAGAGCCACTGCCTCGCACGGCCCTGGTTTGAGATCTGTATCTGTTTGGACAACACTGCCCCTCCACCGAATGTACCATAAATGTAAAAGAGAAGGGTTCATATCACTCATGGGGCCTTCACATGTTTATTTTCTTTTTTTCACCCAGGGGCTTTTATAACCAAAATACATTTCTTAGGGATTTGATTTTTTGTGGCTTTTCCTGCTAAAACACTGTTCTTTATCAGAAATGGCCGCAAAGATTAAAAAGCAAAGAACATCTCAGGTGTGTTATAAGAACTTGCTGGTGCTGTGGAGGGCGTGGGAGTTTAGGAGCTCTGGACCTGCGTGGCTAAGAGCGTGGAGGGCTGTGGTTGGTCCCAGCTGTGCCCTGGCATGACGGCGTGACTTGGGCAAGATGCTTGACTGCTCTGTGCCTCAGTTTCCTCACCTGTAAAACCGGCATCAGAGCAAGAGAGAGACTTCACGGGGCT
Source organism: Choloepus didactylus (assembly GCF_015220235.1). Classification (NCBI taxonomy): domain Eukaryota; kingdom Metazoa; phylum Chordata; class Mammalia; order Pilosa; family Megalonychidae; genus Choloepus; species Choloepus didactylus. Next base: position 50,554,544 of record NC_051325.1, read on the forward strand.
GCTGGAGGACTAAATACACTGACTGGGGGCACATCAGGTGTGGCCCATAAAGGCTGGATTTCCTTCTTCTTATTCCTGTTATCCCTTTCACCACATGGTAGTTAAGAGCAGGGATTTGGAAGCCAGACCCAGTTACCACCCCAGCTCTGAACACACCAGCCATGGGACCTTGAGAAAGTTACTTCCAAGTACCCCAGTTTGTTCCCCTGTAAAATGGGGATGCTACTAGTACCTACCCCGTGGGGTGCTATATGAATTAAATGAGTTAATGTATGTGAAGTATTTAGAACAGTGAAATCCTTATGTGAAAGGATTCCTAAACTAGTGATCACAGCTCAGGACCTCTGTGATGTCTTTGGCACAAGTTAGCTGTGTGACTTTAGTGGAAGGCATATGTCACATTATGGGAGAAACACTTTTATGTATTCTTATTTTCATACATAGCATCTAAGCACTCCCTTATGCACCTTGCTTTTCTTGTTTAACTATATATTTTGGAGAACTTTTTATGTCAGTGTATAGAAAGAGCTTCCTCATTCTTTTTCACAGATGCCTATTATTCCATTAAATGAAATCTACGAATGATTTCTTCAGTCTCTTATTGAGGGCCATTTGGCTTGTTTCCACACTTTTGCAATTACAAACAATATTGCTATGAATAACCCTATATGTATAACATTTTGCATGTTGAAAGTGTATCTGAAGGGCAAATTTCCAGAAGTGGGATTTTGGGTGAGAGGGCAAGCCCACATTTAAATTTGGTAGATAGCTCCATGTTACTCTCCATAGGAATTCTATCAATTTAAACTCCCACCAGCAGTGTCTGACAGTGCCTATTTCCTCACAGCCTCACCAATCCAGTGTGGTCTAACTGTTGCAGGTTTTGCCAATCTGATGCATGAAAAATGGTATCTCAGTGTAGTATTAATTTTGCAAGCTTCTCTTATAAGTGAAGTTGAACACCTTTACAGACGTTTGATCAACTTGTGTTTCCTTTTCTGTGAATTAGGAGATTAGAGTTAAAAAAAAAAAAACTTCACAAAAGACAAACGATGAGGAGGTACTAGCCAAAACAAGTATTTAAATATGTTATAAAGCTTCAATAATCAAAACCGTGTGATATGTGAATAGACTGATTCGCCAGTAAAAGAGAACAAACATCCAGAAGGAGACCCCACACATAAGGGAATTTAATTTAGTGCTTGGAGAAGGTGGCACCTTAAGTCAGTGGGAAAAGATGGAGCTTTCAGTTAATGGTGTTGGAACAACTGGTTAGCCATCTAGGAAAAAACAAAGATCTAACCCTATTACCATGTACTGGGAAAAATCCAAATGAGTCAAAGGTTTAAATGTCAGAAGTAACACCATAAAAGTACCAGAAAGAAAATGAGCAAAAGTTTTATAACTTTGGAGTGGAAATTGCTTTTCTAACGATGACTGGGACATCCAAAAGCCATAAACAAAAAGATTGACAGAGTCAACTACCGAAGTTTTTTAAAATTCTGCATGGGAAAGAACAAGGGAAGCAAAGTCACAGCAGCAATAAAAACAGGCAAACAAAAATAAAATGACAAACTGGAAAATATTTACATTTCAAATCACAAACAAATGTTACTCTTTTAAAACTGTCTACAGTTCCAAGCATTGAACCTGCTCTGAGCTGCTATGGTTCTAAACCGGGGTTTCAAGCTCAGATGGTGCAGGGGTCGTGCAGGTATTAAAAAAAAAAGAAGTGCTCTAGCTACAGTGTGATAGGGAGTGGTGGGGATTGTGGCAAACTAGAGACCACAGCCGCATCACAGTGTGGGGGGAGGCCTTACTCAGCTTCATCCCATTGCTGGAATGGGGTCCCCCAAATGCCAGATCTTTCCATTGTTCAAGTTAATCCTCAAAACTGTATTTTAATGTGCAATCTCCAAATTTGTTTTCAATATTGGCAACTGATATAAACACTTTTTCAAATATGTTGGGAAGCAAACAAACATGGTTAAGTCTGGTCCATCTTGCAATTTTGTTCTAGACTTTCTTTTCCAAACCACAGGTCCTGAGACCAGGAATGGAAGGAGCAAATTACCTATCCAACTGGTGACTCGGGGATCCAGGGTGACAGTTCCTTTCAGTCCCCCCCTCTGGTATATCTGGTCATTGAGGAATATCCCAAGGGCCTTGTATGCTGGGCGTGGGGATAGCTGAGGTTGGAGTCCAGCGGCCTCTTCCTGGTGACATGTCATTTCCCTATTTCTGCTTGGCAGCCGCAACTTTCAGGCTGTCCTGGCACAGCCGGTTTTGAGCAGGCCGAGTCTGCCTGTTCCCACTGTCAGTCCAGCCGGGAGCCAGGCTTGGCAGCCCCAGGTTCTTGGACTGAGGTCAGGTTTGCCCGTGTGAATCAGCAGCTCCTCTGCGGGCCGTGAGGGTGGTGTGGTTTTCTGAGATGCATCTGCACTGGCTCCCGGCAGCAGCCTCCCTCCCTGGAGGTCACCTTCTCGCCACCTTCCCCTGAGTTGGCAGGTTTGCGGCCTCCTGCTTGAACCGAAGTCTTCCGGATTTAGACCTGTAGAGGTTAAATGATGGCTTTTTCCTCTGGTTATATAACAAGTGTAATTTGGTCACCACATCTCTGAAAGCTGCTGGAGATGGTAACAAAACTGCTGGAGCTGGGGGGAGGGGAGAGCAAGAGTCAGAGAGTTAATTAGTTAGTTGGCTAGTTAGGGGATTAAGAGGGAGTTTGGTTAACAGTTGTCTAAGCCAGCGCTATCTAGTAGACCTTTTGGTGATGGTGCAGATGTTTTATATCAGTGCTGTCCAAAGTGGTGACCACAAGCCACATGCGGCTCTTGAGCCCTTGAAATGCAACTAGTATGGCAGAGAAACAGAATTTCTAATTTTGTTTAATTTTAATTAATTTAAACTTAACTGTAATTGCAGCCGGTCGCTACTGTATTGGACAGCATGACTCTAAGGGATGCCGAAAAGTCAAGCTCTTAACCTGCTTAATTCTGGGGCTGGAGAAGGGTAATTAGTAGGTTTTTCTGCAGAAGCAGAGGTGACAAAGCAGAGAGCATGGAGCATATTTTGTGTCTCTCATGGAGATGCTTCACTCCTTCTCTTCCTGCCCCTGCTCCAAGAGGGATTTTCAAGGCAAAGTTGCAACTGAGGGCACAGAAGCTGGCCTCGGTCTTCTGTTGAGAACTTGTGGGGCAGAGGCCACGGCCCCAGGCAGCCATTATCTCAGGAGGTACTTGCTGAACATCTTTTCTGTGTCAGGCCCGGTGCCAGGTGCTGAGGACACAGAGGACAGCAAAACAGGTGTGGACCTGCCCTCCTGGGGTTGACAGCCTGGGGTGGGGAGAGGACAATAATCCCATCATGCATAGCACGTGTCAGATTGTGTGGCCAGTGCTCAGGAGGCAGGGCCAAGATGGACTCCACGACTGCCGGACTGCATACCTGTCTGCTTTCCACTCTGCCACTGGTCACAGACTTGAGACACCGCAGGGGCTAGGCCCACGGAGGAAATAAGCAAAGCTGGCTGGGTGGGGCCTGGATGAGTGGGGCAGCCTCAGCCCTATACTGGGGGCAGTTGCCATGCCATGGGTCCAAAATTACAAAAAAACACCAGAAATCTGGAATTTTAAAAGAAATTTCCCACTTAAAAATTTCTAATTTAGCAACAAATTAAAAAACAACTATGATGCAGGCCAAGCAAAACGCATCTACGGGCTCAGTTCAGCCCAGGGGCCTCTGGTTTGCTCACTCCGTCCCACACCGTGACTGTGGAGAGAGTGTAAGGGATGCTAAGCTTATTCTCTAAACCCTGCCCTCAAGGAGCTGATGGTCCAGCCCACAGGAAACGGTGACTGCCTGCACCGGCGAACAACTCCGAGGTCCTTTGATTCTTGGAGCTGACCCTGACGAGTTGATGGAGTGGATTCTTTCATTCAACAAATACGTTTGGAACAAAGCAGGCAAAAATCCTTGCCTTCCTGAAGCTGACATTCTGATGGTGGGATTCAGATAATAAATAAGACAAGCAAGTATGTAGTATGTTGATGTTGATAAGAGCTAAGGGAAAGATGAAAGCAGAAAGTATTGGAGTTTGCAGAATTTTTTAGGACGGGTGGGCCTGGAAGTCTCCATTCAGCAAAGGCCCCAAGTGCAGGGAAGGAGGGAGCCCAGGGCCGTCTCAGGGGACAGCTTCCCAGGCAGCTGGAACAGCAGGTCCAGAGGTGCACTTACAGGATTTCCAGGAGGCCCGTGTGGCTGGAGTGGAGGGAGCAATGGTCTCCAGAACTGGGCAAGAATAAATTTCTGTTGTTTTAAGCCACCAAGTTGGTGGTAATTGTTATGGAAGTCCTAGGAAACTGATACACTCACAAAACAAATTAAGATGCTTGAATTAAATAGTATATTAAATCAATTTTAAATAAACAGAAACAAGAAGAAAGAGACAGGAAGCTAACATACCCAGAATAGGGTGAAGAGTATGGGAAGGCCACAGGTCATGGACCCTGGGTTGTAGATGTGTCCTGTCTCTTTCTCCACCACGCCTGTGGCCACAAGGACCAGAGTTGAAGTTGAGCAAGGGGACTCAGCCAATGAAAGGTGCCTGGAGCCAGCGAGCGCTTTCTCTAGTGGGGATCCGCAGGGGCAAGTGTGCCTGGCCATACTGTAGCTCGCCCTTTTCCCTGATGGGCAGCCACGACTTCTGTCTGCACCACTAGGGCAGAAGACACATGGGGCCAGAATGGTTGTTACTGAGAGTGGCCCTTTTGGGGTTGGCATAAGGGTCAGTGTAGAAGTGCAATAATTGGGTTCTTATTTAAGGTTTCCCTGCTCCTCTGTCCCTTTCTGTCTATAAGGAAGACTTGTGTTTCTTCCTTCCTTTTTATCATGCATTCCACTCATTCTGTTTTTAATACACCACACAAGGTTACCAACTTTCTTACTCTCTGCACTTGTCATCTTTAGAATTTTGCCTGTTTCTCCTAAGCTACCTACTAACCCACAGATTTTCCTAACATTTCTTATGAGTTTCATCCATCCCATCTTTTTCTTGTTTTCTACATAATTGTGTATTCCTAAATGGCACAGCAAACACATTACAGTAGTATTCCAGCAAAGTTTAATGTGTGTAAAAACCCTGGGAAAAAAAATCCTTTGTGCTTATATGTAAAACAGACTGATGTTCTAGGACAGGGGTTGGCAGACTTTTTCTATAAGGGGCCAGGTAGTAAATATTTTAGACTTTGCCAGCCATAGGATCTCTGTCCCAACTTCTCAGCCCTGCTGTCGTAGCACGAAAGCAGCTCCAGAAAATACATAAATGAATGAGTGTGGCTGGGTACCCATAAAACTTTATCTAAAAAAACAGATGGTGGGCTCAATTTGGCCCACAGGCCTTAGTTTACAGACTTCTGTTTTAGGATCAGACAAGTAAAAGCAGATTTTCACCTGTGTGAATGTTTGGTGGGACATTCAAAAAATCATGTGGGACCTGGGAAAATTCTTCATTTTGCTGGACTGTCCCAATAATTATAGAATGTTTAGCATCCCTATTGCCTGCCCATCCACTAGTGTCCCCCATCAAAAGTGTCCCCACTAATTTCCAAGCACTCCTTGGGGTACCACACCCATCCCCACCTCCGCCCCTGGGGAACCTCTGGTTTACACAGTGGTGGGTACAGGCTTGGGGAGAGATGGCTGCATGTACAGGGAAGAGTATCTATCATTCAATCAACAAACATCTGTGAGCACCAGCTATGTTTCTGTTGGCCCTGAGCTGATAGTCAAGCCTTGCCTCGGTGGAAGTTCGATCCCAGTGAGAACATACAGACAGTGATCAAATGATAAGCTGATGCCCACTGGGATGAATGCTCTGAGGAAGATAAGCAGGGAGTTGTGACATGGGAAGCTATGGGAGGATGGAGTACTTTGGGGGGGATGGGGGGTCTGTGAGGAGGTGGCAAGAGATCTGGGACATGTAGCTTAGGGAAAGCCACCATGGTCCTAAGTGTTCCCAGCAGGTAGGAGCTGAATGGCTGGTGAGGGACAGGGAGGGAGTCGAGGATGAGGTTGGAGAGTGGATGGGCCAGACCACGCAGGGCCTTGTGGGTACGCAGAGACGCTTGGAGTTGGTCCTGAGAGCATCAGGAAGCCGGGGCCATGGGGAGTTTAAAACAGGGAGGATGGTGATCTGGTTTGCCCTGTAGAAAGACCCAACTGTGGCGGGGAGTGGGTGATAGGGGACAACCCGAAATGCAGGGAGCCCAGGGAGGAGGCACCAGCCGGCAGGCACAGTGGAGCCAGTCTCCACGAGCTGCCCAAAATGATGCCCACCAGGTCCTGGTGGCCCCATTCAACAAACTCGAGAACCACACCATCCTGTCCTTTCACTCCCAAGGAAACAGAAGTGGAGAGAGGGTCTTTGGTGTCATTGCTCCTGTCATTTGTTTTTCATTTTTATTTCTGACATTTCCACGAAATAAGAATTGAGTCCACCCCATGGTCTGTGCCTGCAAAATTTGTTGAAAATGAAGCAGAATAAGTCTCTCTCCCACCTGATAGTTGAGGTGGAGGAGAAAAAGAAAATAACAACAAACCAAATGAAAAATAACAAAAAACCCTACAGACAGAAAAATGAAGGGAAGTCCTGTTCACAGTACAAGCCCCTGCCTTGCAGAGATAAAAGGACAGACTGCAGCCTGCCCGGAGCACCGAGCCCAGCCCAGGACAGGGGCTTCCCAACCCAGGACGGGGCAGTCGGGCTTTTTTTTCAGGAATTGAAAGGGATAATTAAGGGGCAGGCAGCCAGGGGGAGGGAGAGAAACACCACGTCAGGCGGGAAGCTGGTTACTGGAAAGAGAGAACCATGGACAGACAGACAGATGCCGCAAATCCATCTTCAGGCCCACACAGGGCAAGACAAGTAATGGGATACATAGTTTGCACCCTTCTATTTGTTCTACTCCTGGACGTTCTTTTGTTGAAGGGGACCAGACAGTCAGGTCCCAGCCGCCTTGAGCCCGCAGAGAGTCCCTGGGCCCTGGCTGGTGAGGGTGCTCTCTGCCCACATTATTTCACATTTAAAACTTCCGCCTGCCCCAGGTAGGCGCTATAATCCTCCAGACCCAGATCTGCCTGCCTTTTTATACTGCTTTTTAAATTTTCATGTGTTTATTTTAAATCACAGAAGTAATATTTTGTGTGTATCGTTCTGGAACTTGGTGCATTTCCAAATGTGTGTGTGTATGTGTGTGTGTTTATTTTTCCTCCCATCAGTGGAAAATTCCTGTGTTTTGTTAAAATATAAATAATATCTTGCTGTACCTCTTGTTTTATACATTACCATTTATATTTTAAACGAAATAATTTGTCTTGGAGAGCTAAATCAGTTCAAATAAACCTACCTTATTCTATTTTCTGACTTCATTAGTACTTCAGAGAAAGCCAGGCTGCCTGGGGTTGAAGCCCAGCCCAGCACACACTTACAGTTGTGTGACTTTCGGCAAATTGCATCTCTGAAACTTGATTTCCTCACCTATGCAAGCAGGTCCATAGTAGTAGCTGATCTTACGTCCTTTGAGGGGACTAAGTCAGCATTTCATTAGTGTTAGCTGTTGTTATCAACACGGATATACCAGGGTTATTTAGCCGTCCCTGTTTTGATGGGCAATTAGGTTGTTCCCAACGTTCCACTTTTTTTTTACCTCCACTGGCACAGCCCTCAGCCTTTCTGCCCCTGTTCTGCCCTGGAGTGTTGGTTCCTGGGCAGCATTTGCTGACCTCACAGGTTTGTACCTGGGTCCCCATCTCTGTGTGTGTTTGTCTCTCTTCATGGCAACCAGGACCCCCTTCCATTGTCTGCGGCAGACCTCACCAGGTTTTGCCAGACTTTGCATCTCTGCGGCTCCAGCCCTAAATTGCAGCCTCCAAGAACTGGCTGCTCAGAAAAGATTGTGCAACCCCCAAACCATAGCCCAGGGCTGTTCCTGCTGCCGCTGCATTTGGAACCCCTTGGCTGCCTGTCCTTTACATTCTCCAGCTCCTCTAACTGTTCTAGTGACAGACCCCCGGGACCAAGATGCGGACATGGCTAAAAAGAAACCCACAAGAAGACTCCACGCTGGGTGTGGGGTGGGGGTGGGGGTGGATTTTGTGGCCAGGCTTGTGCCTGCCATAGAGCTGTAAATCATGTGGGCATTTATGTCACACATTGGAACAGCTGGCTGATTGCACTGACCTGGATGGTTGGGAAAGGGTCTTAGAAGGGGTGGGACAGATCGTCTGGTGTTTACCCAGAGTGGGATGATACCAGGGAAAACATAGGCTGTCTGTGGAATTCAGCTTTCCCTTCTGTTAAATAAGAGTTAGACTAGAAATCAGTGGCGTTCAATCTTTTTGGATCACAGTCTGCTCTAGAAATACATCTATATCACAGCCCCGTACACAGCTAAACGTACAGATACATTTGTGCACATCTATTTACAAAAACAGTGCTCGCCTTTCCTATATGTTTTGCACTCTGATATTTTCTCTTCTATTCATTAAAGAAAATGAAGAAGAAAGCCCAAGCAAATAATATCCTCTTCTATTTCTTTAAAAAGTTGCTGGTCAAACCTCATAAATTGATTCCACATCCCACTAATGGGTTGTGACCCACAGTTTGGGACACACTGGACCAGATGACCTCAAAAGTCCTTTTTCTGACAATGGTTTAGTGATGAGAGGGCTGAATTTCACTTTGTTTTTTAATAGCATTTTCTTTCTCCTTGACTTTAAAAGTATTATATGTTTATTTTGGAAATGTGTGGAAATATAAAAGCACAATGAAGAAATTTTTATTCACACCATCTTGATTAAGCTACTTGATTTTATCTTTGGTTTGCAAGTTCCTTCTAATTTTCTTAATTTAACATATATGTGGTCTTAAACAAAGTACGATTATGTTAATTTGTATGGATTTGGAATTTATGGTTTTTTTTTTTAATGTGTGCATTTTCATGGGAAACTTTGCATGGAATTTTTTGTGTAAACATGCTTTTGAATGATTTTATAATATTCTGTTGAATCTGTGTACCGTAATTTATTTAACTGGCCACATGATGGACATTTAAGTTGTTACCAGCTTTTTCAGTCTAATACAGGGGTTGGCAAACTACAACTACAAGCTGGCTGCCTGTTTTCGCAAAGTTTTATTAGAACACAGCCACGACCCTTCATTTTGGTCTGCTCTGTAGCTGCATTCAGACTACAGCCGCAGAGGTGAGTAGCTGCAGCACAGACCACATGGCCTCCAAAGGCTAAAATATTTGCCATCTGGCCCTTCACAGAAAGAGTTTGCTGTCCCCTGGTTTAACAGATGATGCCACAAAGAATATTATTTTTTCTCACATCATTGTGCCATATTTGGCCATTTCCCCCTTTTTTAAAGATACATATTTAAATGTATTGAATGCAATATAATAAAACCCTGAATTTCTGGCTTGCTTTTCCCAGAATAAAATGGAAGGTTACTGGCTTAAAATGAAGGAAAGAGAAGTTGTTTTCTTTTGCGTTTAATAGTGCTGTGGTTAGGGTGACCAGATAATTTATTGTCCCATACCTGGGCATTTTTTAGTTTTTGAAAGGGAGCAACAGTAATAATTATGTCAGGACACAGGACACAGGGCCACCCTGGCCATGGGAATGCATGGAATGTGGTAGGAATGTGCTCGTTTTATGAGTCTTGGTCTACCACCAACTGCTGTGTGACTTTGGACAGATGAGTGTGCCTCTCTGGTCCTTCATGTTCTCCACAGTCAAGCCAGCTACCACCAGACTCTGTAGCAAGTTGCCTAAACACAATTCAAAGTGGGTTAGAATTTTAAAAGGCGTGTATTGGTTCAGGGAAGCAAATCACCTGCAGGGGGAGTGGAGCTGGACTCAGGAACCCAGAACCAGAGATGCAAATCTCTCCAGTCTGGTTCTCTTTACTCATCTGTTTCCTTCTATCTCATGACTTCTCTCCAAGGCTGGAACCATGACTTCCTGTTTCTCAAGGCTTAAAGGTTCTCAGTTTTATAGCCAGAAAGGAAAAGAGGCTTTGGTCTCCCAGCTCCAGTTTGAGACATCCTAGAGAAAAACTCTGATTGGTCCAGGAGTGCCCACACCTTAAACCAATCCCTGTGCGGAAGGACTGTGATTGACCCAGCTTGGGTCACATGCCTATCCCTGTGGCAAGACCGAAGGCAGAGAGGGAAGTATTCAGAAGGTCAGTATTTAGTCTCGTTTGTCCACCAAGGAGCTAATGAATGTAAATGGTTTTCGAACTAAGAAGAGCCATTCAGTTTTAAGTCTTTTTACTGAATCTTTGTTAAACATTCCAATATCTAGCATTACTGTGGAAAAATTCCGTACAGGCAGAGGAATCACACCTGAACTTTCTTGTGGAAATTGTCTCATCAGTTATATAGGTTTGGAGAGTTGATAAAAGTGGTAGTTGTTTTAGTCACTTTTAATATCATTAACTGGGAGTCCTGCTGACTTCTGTCTCAAGAAGCAGAGCCAAGCAGTGGTCAGGTGTGCAGCCTGCGGAGCCAGATTGCCAAGGTTTAGATTCCAGCTCTGCCACTTAGAAGCTGTGTGACCCTGGTCCAGTCATATAACCTCTCTGTGACTCAACTTCTTCAGCTAGAAGGACAACAGTAGTCCCTACCTCAGAGGATTGTTAGAAAGATGAAAGAAATAAATATTTATGAAATACATAGACTAATTAGCACCTGGCACATAGTGTGTGCTTGATAAGCATAAGCTGTTGTGCATGAAGAAGTCTGTGATTCTTTTGAGGTGTTAACTGTGATGTTAGTAGAAGACTCAAGTCCACAGAGTATTTTCGATCACTCAGGGTAAGGGAAGAGCAGCCTGGAAGAAGCAAAGGCTCAAGGATATTAGAGATAACCTAGGATCCCAGAATTGTACTTCTAGAAAGGATGTTAAGGATCATCTGACTCAGGGGTCAGCAGACTTTTTCAATAAAGGACAAATAGGAAATATTCTAGGTGTTGCAGTCCTCACTGTCTTTGTTGCAACTATTCAACTCTGCTGTGGACAGCGTGTAAATGAATGGGCATGACTGTGTTCCAGAAAAAAAGCTTCCTTCACAAATCAGGTGGCCAGCCCACAAGCCATACGTAGTTGGCGCACTCCTGATCTGGGTCAGTCTAGGTCAACCCATCCCTGGGAATGGGTGACTCACTGTAGCTGCCATTTATGCTGTTTCCAATGTGGAGTCACCCAAAGTGGCGGGACTGCATTTCTTGTTCTGCTATGGCTGGGCAGGGATTGGAGAGGGGGGTGGTAGGGGTCAGCTGACTAATTCTGGCCTCCTGAGTTCAGAGTGGAAGTGACATTGTCACTTCTAGGCCAGAGCATTCAGTGGCCCCCATGAGACCCTCCAGTGGTCCTTTTCCCTCTGTCAGTGTTCAGGTTGGGGGATGCTCCTTTGAAGTGTGCCTCTGAGTGACTCGAGTCCCTGCTGACCCTCTGACCCTCCTGGACATACAGCATGAATGTGAAGGAAGCTGTGGTTATATTTAGGACACTGAATATTGGGAATGTTTGTTACCACAGTGTACCATAACCTTTCCTGACTGACTTATCAGCACAAGAGATTTTTTTACATAGTACATGAACGTGGCACTAAAAATCACTGTTTCATATACTTAGGAAGTCATTCCCCTTTCTAGTCTTTTTCAGTCTTTCTGATTAAATGATAAGGTGAATAAGGATTTCTACTATTTGGTACTAATATGTCTTTAACACCGCTTTAATACCTGTAAAAAAAATTATTTTATCAAAATGAGAGGAAACTCCAGGCTTAGGGCCTTTAGCAGGCAGTGGTGTTTAGAACTAAAAATATTTGTTTTCTATGTATTTTTTTATTTTTATTTATTTATTATTGGTGGCAAATGGTACTGAGTTTCTCCTTACAATAGTGAGATAAAGTTTTCTTCTCAGATAAATTTATTTCAGGAAAGCCAATGAACAAGTTTATAGATACTATCTATGACTTGGAACAAAGCTAAGTTTTACTAAAATACAAGTTGATTTAAAGTTGATTTAAGAAAAATATTAAGTAAAGTAATCATATAGGTGGTTGGCAGGTTTGGTAAAATTCATTAAGGGGTGAGGAGATGGGTAGAATTTAGATAACACAAATCCAGTTCGACGTCTTCATTGCACAAGTGTGGGAGTTGAGCCTCCGGCAGGGGCCATGCTCTCACTGGGTCGACCCAGCTTCCTAGTGGCAAGGCCAGGCTGCATCCCTGAGTTTTGCAGTTCAGAGTTCAGGCTGCCCTTGTGCCCGGGACCCCATCCACTGAAGTTAGAAGAAAAACTGATGAATGCCAGCAAGTCACCAAGTTCGCCCCTCCCGGATCCCTGGTGGAGCGGCGAGCGGGTTGGGGGAGTGGCATGGCGTTCTGTCCCCGAGATGGCTGGGCTTTGCAAAAATTGAAACCACCCAAGCGAAAGAGGTCGGTCAAGGCCCCTGCTGCTCAGCTGGCTTGCATTAGTCTCAGTCTAAGACTGTGGCGGCACAGGCGTCCCAGACCCCAGCAAGTTCGGCGAGGAGAGGCCGCCGCCAGCAAAGGTCAGGGCGCACTCTTTACAATATAAATAGAACCCCCTTCCCGGCACCCGCCTCCCATAGCCACACAATATCTCTTTCAAAGATCTCAAAACACCACAGCAGACCATACCAAATTGACTTTATTGTTTTAAAACCAGCCCCTTCTGTCCGCCACCACCCGCCACTACCTCCCCAAGGGGAAAAAAATTCATAATAGCAGTTTCTCCAGTGTGCCCTTCTGTTCTCATCTCTCTCTGATGGTAGCTTGCACCCCGAGGCACTGATGCTAATAGTGTGCTCTAATATTTGGCATTTGCTTGACAAACATTTAGCAAGCACCAGTCTCATCATGGCCTCTGTGAACTGATGGCCACGTCAGTGCCAGGTGCTTGAACAATCATAGAAACAGCTAGCGTTGAATGAGTGTTCCCAGGGCCGTGCATGTTGCCTGCGTCCGCTCAGTTAGTCCTCACTTCAGTATTTAGGCCAGTTCTTTGCCATTTTACAGATGAAGAAACTGAGTCTCCAAGGAAGGAAGTCACAAGGCTGGGAAGTGGGAAGGGCCGGGAGTGGGGTGAGGTGAGTGGGGCACCAGCCTCAGGTGCAAAATTAAAGGGATGCCAAAAACTTCAGTGATCAGGATGAATGATACTTTAAATGCAGTATTTAAAATGATTGAAATCAATGCAAAAAATCCATGATGGACAGAATTTCAGAATTTTAGGTAGACAGATTACTGATGTTTGTTTTAGGACCCCAGATTATTGTGCAATGGATACAGTCGTTTTCCATCAGCCCATGGGTTCACGGGTCCACACAGCCTGCGTTGCTCTCAGGTTGGTTTACGAGGGTGTACAGACAAAGTTGACAACGTAGGCTTTATGTGTAGTCATATTTTTTGATGGTAGATTGTTGAGTAATTTGGTTCAATATTTGGGAGGATATTTCAATACATATATTTAGGGACGTACATTTTGCCTCTTGCCTCAGCCTCCCATATGGCTTGGCTTTGGCGCTACAGAATTCTCATCCCGGCAGCCTGATTCAAAAGAGCTTGTCTTCAATTAGTCCCTTCCTGTAGGTTCCACAGCTTCACCCACATGACCTCCTATAATTTTCATAACCCAGTGTGGGTTATGAGCCCAGACCATTGGGGTTCAAATCCCCAGCCCTGCCATTTACCAGCTGTATGACAGGCAAGCAGCTTTGCTTTCCTGGGCCTTGGTTTCCACATTTGTAAGATGTGGATTATAGGAATCTCCACCTCACCCATAGGATGTTGTAAGGACTGAGTTAATACGTGTTAAACACTAAGAACAGAGTGTGACTCTGCAGACGCATCACATGGTCATGATTATTATTGCTTACTCTGTTTTGTGTGGCTGCTGTAACATATTACCACAGAGTGCCCCAACACCACATAAGTTTATTATCTTACATTTCTGGAGGTTAGAAGTCCAACATGGGTGTCACTGGGCTAAAATCAAGGTGGTTGGCAGGGCCACGTTCCTTCGAGAGCTCCAGAGAATGGTGTCCTTGCCTTTTCCAGATTCTGGAGGTTGTCTGTGTCCTTGGCTTGTGGCCCCTTCCTCCATTGCAGAGCCAGCAACGGTGGGGCAAGTCCTTCTCACATTGCATCTCTCTGATTTTCTTCTGTAGTGACATCTCCCCCTGACCCTCTCTTCTGCCTCCCTCTTCCACTTGTAAGGACCCCTGGGATGACATTGGGCCTACCTAGTAGTCCAGGATCATCTCCACATCTCCAGGCCAGCTGACTGACAGCCTTAATTCCGTCCGCACCTCAGATTCCCTTTCCCCTGCAACCTGATGTAGTCACAGCTCTGGGGACATCTTCAGGGGCAGCCTTATTCTACTTGCCATACTTAGTCACTCATCATTCAACAAATATTTATTCGTAGTGTCCACCATTTACCAGGTTTGGGGGTGACAGCAGTGACAAAACAGATCAAAACTCTGCCCTGTCAGAGCTTACATAACAGGGGGAAACAGACAATACATAAAATTTGTTTTTAAGTAAAACTTACAGTGTGTCAGACAGGGCTGGGTTCATGGAGAAAAACAGAGCAGGGGAGGGGACTGGGAATGTGGAACGGATGCAGTTTTAGGGAGGGTGGTCAGGGAGGTGCCACTGAGAAGGCGAATATAGGCAAAACAGAAGGAGGAGAGGAAGCCAGTCCCACGGGGAGATCTGAGGGGAGAGCATCCCAGGAGAGGGAACAGCCCTGGCAAAGGCGGCAGTACGCCCGGGGGTCTGAGGACAGCGAAGGGGCAGCAAGCTGGAGTGGAGGGCCTGAGCGGTGGGGCAGCGAGGTCCTGTGTTGGCGGTGGGACCAGCCCGGGTGGGCCACCGTGAGGACTTCGGCTTTGCCTCTGAGGAGGAGCCACTGAGGGTCCTGAGCAGAGGGATATGGCCCAAATTACCACAGACTTGTGGCTTAAAACAAGAGACGTTCCCCTCCCAGTTGCGGCTTGAGCAGGCCGCGCTCCGCTGCAGGGGGAGGCGCCTCGGTTGCCTCGTCCAGCTTCTGGCGGCTCTTTGGCTTGTTGCCGCCTTGCTCCAGCCCCTGCGCCCATCTTCACATCATCTATGTCTCTGCTTGTCCTTTTCTGTCGCTTCGAAGGTCACTCTCACTGGGTTGAGGGCCCACTTGAGCAGGCTGGGCAATTCAGCCCACCATGGCTTCTGATCGGATCTGCCCTGTGGGGAGACTGGGCTGGGGTGGGGGGTTCGGGGAGCCCTGGGAGGCGGCGACTGCACTGGTCCAGGCCAGAGGATGGGGGAGGAGGTGGAGAGAAGCCAGCAGACGACCCGGCCGTGACCCGGCGGGAGGAGACCCGTCCGTCCGACAACGTGGTCGGGGTGCGGGGAGGGGTGGCCCCTGCTCCTGGCGCACAGTGGGGTGGGGGGGGGCAGGCGGCTGCTGCTCCCAAGACAAACCCAGAGAGCGGAGGAAGCCTCGCGGGACCTTTTAAAGAGAAGAACAGGAACTTCTAGAAACGAGGGGGGGAAAAAAACAAATGCTTTTTGGCCAGAGTAAATGTAGACAAAAACTTTGTAGCAGCGCGTTTCAATCTTTTTTGACCTAGATGGGTGTCAGCGCACCACAGTCCCGGGGCTGCATCCACCCACTGCCTGTTTTTGTAGGGCCCGAGAGCCAAGAAGGGTCTTTACGTTTTTGGAAGGTTAGGAGAAAAAAATCAAAAGAAGAATAATATTTTGTGACACAGGAAAATAATATGAAATTCAAATTTCAGTGTCCACAAATGTTTTGCCGGTACACGTCCACGCCCATTCATTTACATATTGTCTGTGGCTTCCTTCACACTGAGAGACAGAGGTGAGTTGTGACAGGGACTCTACCTGGCAAAGCAGAAAATATTTGTTTTCTAATCAGGCACTTACACGTGGGCATGGATGTACACTCAACTGAAACAAAATATCAACAAAATACCACTTACCTTTACTACTTGAGAAGAGAGCCAGTATTTTTTTTTTTTTTTTTTTTTTAATTCTATTGAGGCAGGGCACCTCGTAGCTATGAAGGAGTAGACTGTGGGGCCAGCCTGCCTGAGTTCAAATCCTGGGTGTGCTGTTAGCTGTGGAACCGTGAGAAGCTAATGAACCTTTCTGTGCCTCAGTTACTGCATCTCTGAAATGGGGATGATATTCCATGGGGTTGTTGTGAAGATTAAATTAAATAACGTACGTGCCACATTTGGAAGTGCTTGGCCCTAGTGTGCACCTGATCAGTGTTAGCTGTGCTAAGCCTGCAGAACATCTTTCCCGAGATGTTGGTTGTGAGCCCTAGATTCATTTCCTGGCCCACTGGTGGGTCTTATCTCACAGTCTACAAACAAGGGTATTGGGAATGGTGTGAGCGTTGAGGAACAGTATGCATGGGTTAGGCCCTGGCTCTGTGTCTTCCCAAACAGGGGCCTCGGGCGATTTCCTTCAGCAGTCTGAGCCTTAGTTTTCTGACCTGTAGAATGGAGGCCCTGCCCTGCAGAGCCAACACAGGGACGGGTAGGATAACACGGAGTCAGGAGCCAGCTACCTGGGCCCAGTCTTCAGAAGGCACCACACCTGCAGCACCCATGCTTCTGTCATTTCTCACTCGGCTACACACTCTGTCATTACCCAATAAAAATAACAACATGGCAGGAATTGTCTAAGAGCATTTCAGATTAACTTCTTTAATCACAGCCCAGTAGATAGGCCCTGAAATTTGCCTCGTGATAAGAGGAGGCAACTCAGGCACAGAGACCCTAGGTAACTTGCGGGAGGTCAGACAGCTAAGAAGTTCCGCAGCTTGTATCTTTTTATCTGTGTTGAACTGCCCCTAGAAATAGGGGTGTCTGGTGGTGGAAGGGAAAATCCTGTAAACCAGAGAGATCCAGGGGCTTATTGCTTGTTCTCTGAATCCCTTGGTGCCCCCAACTGGGTGCTCAGAGCTACTGGGGTCCCCAGTCCCCCCAAGGGGCTTCCCCACTGATGAGTTTAAGCTTGGCTGGAGGCCTCTCCCACAGAGGTTAGGTAACTGGCTGGAGGGTGGGGAGCCGCTGCCTGCTGCAGTAGGACAGGAGCTTGGCGGCCACTCCCACCCTTGTAGCTGGAATTCTGCGACAACCCCGCAATCCATTCTCCAGTATTTAAAGGACCCTCTGATCCCCAAGACATCCAGGAACCTTGGCAGCTAGAACGTGCTAGAAAAGCCCCATGTGCTTTCCCTTAATAATATTTTAATTAAGTTTTTCTGAACAGTTCATTCATGAGCATAGTACAGAATTCAAAAGGTAGCAATTAAGTCTTCCACCTACCCTGTCCCACGGCCACCCAGGTCACCTCCCAGAAATAGTCCCTGTACCAATTTCTTTGGTGTTCTGCCAGAGACAGTCTCTGCATATCTAAGCACCTTAGTACTTTTGGCACTTCTTATACAAATGGTAAAAACCCAACCCTAAACCTCCCAGGACTCATGGTTTCTCAGGCTAGACTTGGCTGTCAGCTGCTGCCAATACCCCTCTCTGGCCTGCTCTTTCCATCGCCAGGTTGCGATGTCAGGTTCTGTGTTTTATCAGAAAGAACTGAACCAACTGAGGAAGCTATTGGTGAATTTCATTCAATAAGCTTCTGAGTCGTGTGTGCAGTCAGTGGGAAGGTGTGGCAGGGGCCAATTAGCAATGCTGGCCATTGCCTTGGGAAGAAAGTTTCAGGGTAGGGGCTTTGGTATTTTCTTCCTTGCTCTAGTAAGTGATTTAGACAGTGAATATCTTATTCACAATTTTGTTATCTCAAAGTACCACCTGTACTATCATTTGATTTGTTTTTCTTTAAATTTATAGATTTTTTTGGCTTAAAGTAAGTTCATTTTAAAAGGCAAATTTATAGTATTACCTTAAAAGGAAAGTTAGTATCATTTGCCATAAATGAAACGTAATTGGTAAAAATAAAGTCTGAACACAAAAAAAACAGTGTTATTAAATTCTAGCCAGATATTATTGCCTGCCAAGGCTCTGAGCCTGAAGCCCATTCTCTCATAGTTAACAAGAGAGATTAGTGAGTGTTAGAGATTTTCTCCTTAACCTAGTAATAACTAATACATATATTAATACTTACTGTGTTCCAAGTACTACCTCATTAAGTGCTCATAGCTACTGGGTAAGATAGAAATTATTGTCATCTACAATTTAGAGAGGGGGAAACTGAGGCACGGGGCAGCTCGGTAACTTATACAAGGTCACACAGCTATTGAGTAGCAAAGCCAGAATTTCGACCCAGGTAATCTGGCTCCAGAGCCCAATCTCTTCCCCTCTGCACTAGGCTGCCTCTGAGATAGATTAAAAGAGAATTGGAATGGGAATCATCTAAAATTATTGTTTTGTACCACCACCAGGGGTGTCTGTCACACTTTAGGAGCGTAGGACTAGCAAAAGAACAAAACTGAATTTAGGACATAATCCAGATTCTAGTCTTGTCTCTGTTACAGGTTCATTCGGTCTCTTATCCTCAGTTTCTCCATCTGTAAAGTATAGCCATTGGGCTCTATTTGAGCTTCCAGATGGCAGGAACCATCCCTTATTTCACTGGACCCATACAGCACTTGAGTCACTTTGGGCAGTATCACTTAGAGTGCATTCTGCCACAAACAACAGAAAACCCAGTGTTCGCAGCATCCCTGTATCTTTCTGCTCCACTGTTCTTAGCCTGTCCTGTAGGTTTCATCCTCATTCTTGTCACCTCACAGTCATAAGATAGCTGTTTCATCTCCAGCCCTCACCTCCACATTCCAGGCAGGCAAAAGAAGGAAGAAGTAGGAAGGAACAATGTCATCATCAGGAAAGCCAAAGTTTTCAAGTTTTGTTTCATTGACAGAATTTGTGTCATATGGCCACCCCTGGCTGCAAGGAAGAATGGAGAACTGATTATTTATCAGGGTGCATTGCCACTCCAAACGAAAGTGAGCTTCTCTCAGCAGAAATGGAGAGGAAATGGGTGTTGAGTAGGCAACCAGGAGTGACTATAAATGCTTAAGGAAGAAAGGAAAGGAGGGAAGAAGAGAGGGAAAGAAGGCAGGAGGGGGCTGGGGAGGAAGGGACAATCGTAGACCCCTTCCAGCTCTATAGAGCTGCGATAAAAGAATGTTCTTCCTCCTCTGTCTTAACAGAGCTCAGTACCCAAGAGCACGAATGTTATGCTTTTCCATAAAAGGGCTTCTCTGTGAACTTCTGCATGTTGAGGCCACTTTTGTTTTTACTGGCAAACTTTATTCCAGGGGAATGAAAGTTCACCGTGGTGCAGATGTGTATTTAAGTACAAGAGGTATACCAGGAAACCTATGGCAAGGGGAAGTTTTATATGGGGGAGACAAATGTTCAGGCTGGGAGGATCACACAGAAGATGCAGGAAGAATGTCAGGTGCTTTCCCCCTACGGTTGAGGACTAGCAGTGGCCTTAGAGATAGTCTTACTTCTCCCCAGCTGCCCATGGCCATGGGTATGGGCCACATTTTTCAATGTGGCTGCCAGAAACCTTCCTATAATGCTGCAGTTCTCATAAGGCACTGTTTTTCTTTTCATTTATGGCCTGGCCTAACTTAGCAATTTCTCCCATCACTTTCTATCTGGGTGGCCTTAGACAAATTTCTTAACCTCTCTGTTCCATAGTATTCTCATCTGTATAATGGGCTGACAGTAATACCCACATTATAGAATTGTTATGACGACTAAATGAGTTAATAAGTGTATGCTCACAGAAACATAATATATGCTCACAGAAACATATCTGACACATAACAACCTCTCAGTTAATGGTCTTGTATCATCATCAACCATCATTATCACCATCAACATCATCTCACAGGAGTGACTCAACAGAAGTTGACACCTTCCCAATTAACAGTGGGAAGTTGTTGAGTAACTATCTAATTTTCGCAGTGATCAAAACTGTGAATATTTTAGGTCCCAAAGAAGTTGTCCAGAGACAGAAAATCCTTTTAACCACAGACCTAACTCTATATTTTTGGAAAGAGGGCATTGGGAAGGTGATCGTAGAGTTTGTTGGTGTCCAACAGAGCCAGGCGCTGTGTATCAGCATTGCTTTTCCCATTGAGGCTCTGCTTTTGATTTTACACAACTTTAAGGGGTGCCCTTCCCTTCAAAATCATCATAGATTTATATAGCAGCAGGACCATTTTTGGCATATGGCACTAAAGTGTCTTGAGAAAATGAGGGGCCTTCTTCTAATAGGGCTGCTTTCCACATGGTCATGTCCACTTTCAGTAGTACCCCATTATTGTAGTTTCCTGGCTGCCCAAAGCAATACCATGAAATGGTTTGGCTTAAGCAATGGAAATTTATTCACTTAAGTTTTGAGACCGAGAAAATGTCCAAATCAAGGCATCGTCAAGGCGATGCTTTCTTCCCAAAGACCAGCTGCCGGCGATCCCTAGCTCCTCTGCCACATGGCAAGGCACATGGTGGCATCTGCTGGTCTCTCCCTTCCCTTCCTGGTTTCACTGACTTCAACTTCTTGCTTTCGTGGCTTTCTCTCTCTCTCACTCTTTCTCTCTGTATTCATTCTGCTTATAAGGGACTCTAGTAATAGGATTAAGACTCATACCAAATGAGTAGTCTGAGGTATCTGAAGTAGTCTCATCAAAAGATCCTACCTACAATGAGTTTACACCCGTAGGAATGGATTAGATTTAAGAACATGTTCTTCTGGGGTGCGTACAGCTTCAAACCACCACACCCATGAACACTACTTACATTCATTCATTCATTCAACAAATGTTTGTTGACAGCCATTGTCAACGATGTGTGCCAGCCATTGTTCCAGGCTCTTGAGATGCATCAGTGAACAGAATAGACAAAAATTAATTTTGTGGTGGGAAAAACAGACAAAAGTCAATATATGTAATATAATGAATAAATAAACTATATTGTAGGTTGGTAATTGCTATGGATAAAGAATGAAGTAGAGTGGTCAGGAGGATCAGGGTTTGGGGGTGGGAACAGCAAGTTGCACCTGTCAGTCAGGTGGTCAGGCTAGGTCTCACTGAGAAGGTGACATAGGAGCCACTGGTTCATTCAGCCATCAAGTGTTTGTAGAACTCTATTGTGTCAATTCTTTAATTCCTTCACTCAATAAATATTTACTGAGTGCATGCTACCTTTCATGCCCCCAATGCCTAACTGTTTCTCATTTCATCTCACAAAAATGCCATGGCGTAGGTACCAATATTTCCCCCATTTTGTAAGTGAGTACTTACCATTTAAATAAAGCATTTCTCTAGGTGCTGGGCGCCAGAGAAGAAATCCATAGTCTAGTGAGGGAGATGGATACCAAGCTGATATTCACACATCCAATTAAATCATTGCAATTGTGGTCATCGCTGCAAGAGTACAGGGGCTTTGAGGAACTGTAAATGGACTTGGGGTAATACAAGGAAAAAATAAAAGAATTCCTGTGTATGAGTTGGCTATTGCTGTGTAACAAACAACCCCAAAACTTAGTGGCTTAAAACAGCAACAATGTACTATTTCCCACAATTCCATGGGTTGGCTGGGCTCAGGTTTTTAGCTCTTTATGGTGATGCTGGGGGTCCCTCACACAGCTGCCCTCGGCTGGGATGTCCAACAGGCCTTACCTGGGTAGCAGTTGTGCTGCTGTTGGTCAGGGCGCCATGCTTCTCCCCCACACGCTCCCTCTTCCTCCCGTAGTCTGGCCTCTGGCCAGTGTCTTTATGGCCAGGCCCCTGGGTTCCAAGAAAGAGAAAGCAGAAACTGCCAGCTCTCTTAAGGCTGGGACTCAGCAGACCCAGATTATCACTTCTGCACATGATATTGGTCAAAGCAAGTCACTCCGACCTCTGCTTCCATCATCCCATCTTCTTTCACTCGGATTACCTACCTCCTCCTTATAAAGACCTTGTCTTTATAAGATTATTGGGCTCTCCTGGATAATTCAGGATAACTCCCCCATTCAAGAGCCTTAACTGAATCACATCAGCAGAGTCCCTTTGGCCAGGTAAAGCAGCATAGTCACAGGTTCCAGGAATTTGGATGTAGACATCTTGGGGGGAGGGGGCATTATTCTGTGTGTCACAGATACACAGAAACCTTTTTCAACTATAAGAGAGCTCTCAGGCTGAGGTTGATGGAATATATCTTCAGTGTTGGGGATACAATAGGGAGGGAAGGGGAGTGTGGTCAAATGGAGAGCAGGCACCCTATCTGAAAGGGGCAGCCACAACTCATTTCCAGTGTATGGCTGCATGCAAGAAGCTGGTCCAGTTTTCTAGAGCTTTGCTCACTTTTTGATCAAAGGGAAGCCAGAAATCTGGACTTTTGTGTGACAGTGTTAAATTGTTACATTTTGCCAGTTTTAAAATACTTTGCAGCAGTTCTCTGGCAGATACTGTGAAATGTACCAGACTGGGGTGCTGACAGAGGACCCATGTTTCTCCTCATTCTCTCCCTGCAAAAGAGAAATAGCAGAAGCGATAGTAAAAAGAAAGATAATAATAGTCGATGAAAATTCATTTCAGTGCCTCTGAATGCCAGGTATAGCTCTCAACGCATTACATAAATTAATTCATTTGATTGTCACAACAGCCCTGAGATGGAGAGATTCAGGCACAGTGAGGTTAAGTAACTTGCCCAGGGTCACACAGCTGGTAAGTAGCAGATTCAAGCTCTGTCCATCAGGCTCCAGGTCAATGCTCTCTCTCTCTCTCTTTTTTTTTTTAACTTTTTATTTTGAAATAATTTTAGCCTTACAGAGTAGTTACAAAGATAATATAGAGAGTGCTCACATACATTCACCCAGCTTCCCCTAATTAATGCTAACATTTTATGTAACCATAGTGCCCCGATCAAAATGAACATTGGTTCAAATCTTTTAACTGAACTACAGACCTCATTCAGATTTCACTGGCTTTCCCACCAACGTCCTTTGTTCCAGGATCCAAACCAGGATCCCACATTGCATTTAGTTGTTGTACTTCCCTAGTCTTCACTAATCTGTGACAGATCCTCAGCCTTTCTTTGTCTTTCATGACCTTGGTGCTTTCAATGAATACTGGTCGGGTCATGTGCAGAATGCCCCTCAGTTTGGGTCTGTCTGATGTTCTCTCATGATTAGATTGAGTTTGTGAGTTTGGAGCAAGAAGACCAGAGAAGTAGTGCCGTATCCCCTGCGCACCTTATCAGGGGGCCCCATGATGCTGAAATGTCTTATTACAGCTTATGTTAACCTTGATCTGCCAAGTCCATGCTCCTAACCCCTTGATTTAAGTCCTTCCCTAATGTGGAGAGAGGGGAAAATATAAAATAAACACAAAGCATTGGGCAGGACACAGCTGGAGTCGTCGTCTGAGCTGATAGGTAGGACGTGCTCTGTAAATACGAACACCCCTCAGAGTTTTAAGACAGGCTTAAAAACCTGAACTAGTGATGGTGGGAGTGGGGAGGAGCATGTCACCGAAACTCTGGGACTATGGAAATAATTTAAGCTCTGAAGATTGGAAGAGATGGCCAGAGAAGAGGAAATAAATCCAGCAGAGATGAAAGCTAAGGTTCGCAGCTGTTCTGACCATCAAACCTTTAAAAGCAACGTGAGGTTTTAGGGCAAGGAGTGAATTATGGCTGTTAGGACCAAGGACAAGAAGGCTTTGATCTAGAAGTGGTAGACATCTTAAGGGTAGCCGTGGCTTTTGCATAAGTTATTTCCACTTCCTCCCGGCGAACATTAAAGGTACCCACTTGGAATTTACTGGTCTGCAGAAGGAACCTTATTCCTAAAAGTAAACATCTGAAATAGGCAGCTTTGTAAGCAGAGAAGTGGGGTTGACATTCGGAGAGAGCGAGCCCAGCACTCCAGGAAGGGTACCTGAGAACCAGCCAACGTTTTACGAGGTTCCTTGCCCCGTCAAGGCGGACAGATGTAGGATTTGTGATCTTATGAGGCTTTCGAGGATTGCTGTGGAAGGTCATTTGGGAGAGCACTTGACCTCTCTATTTGAAAAAGTAACAATTTGGAGTGGGTTGCACTTACTGCCAGGAAACTTTAGACCAGAGACTGTAATGTGGCTCTTTGGACAGCCACCCTGTCACAATTCAGATGCTGACCTCTGTTTGCCCCGCGGCAAGACCCTGGCGGTCCAGAACATTTTCCCATCATTGTAGGGTGTTGGCTGCCAGGGGGTGGTACAAGAGCACTCTGCAGGGCTTCACATTGCAGTGTATCCATGGTGCATGTTGTTGGCATCGCAGAAATGTAACCATGATATGTGTGTCATCGCAGAATTGCGTGGAGACATCCCAGCCCTCTGCTGTTAAGGAATCCAAAGAGTGGGTGCTGCGTAAAACATCTAGAAATGCGTTGGAGGAAGAGGAGAAACGGAATTTTTAGCTAGGTTAAATCAAACATCCACCTACACGATTCATGAACCTTCCAGTGGAATGGAAATTACAGCAGATTGGAGGTAGAAAAAAACTGAGATTAAAGACAACAGGCCCCAGAGTTAGACAGTCCTGGGTTCGAATCCCCGCTCTGCCTCTTACAGTGTGATCACGGGGAAGTCACTTGCCCTCTCTGTGCTTCTGTTTTCTCACCTCCTGCAAGTCTTTACTCAAATACAGAACTTTCCCAGACTACCCTTTTCTAAAAGGATATCCCATATTCCATATCTCCCTTCCTCGCTTGAAGTTTTCTGCACAGCCCCTGTCATCATCTGACACATGAGTTTACGTTATTATTCATTTTATTCATTTTTCATCCATCCTCACTAGCAGGTCAGCTCTGCAAAGGTAGAGGTTTTTCTCTTCTAGTTCACTGCTGTGTCCTTAGTGCTTAGGACAGACCTGGCATATAGTAGGTGCCCAGTAAATGCCTGTGAGGTGATCGAAAGGGGATCATGATGGAGTCGGCCCTGCTCTGTTGTTCTCCTCATTGTGTGGAGGATAAACCAGTATAATCCAGGTGAGGGACTCAGTACAGTGCCTGGCACATGTACTTGTTCTGGAATCAGTTATTCTTATTAAGGTCAAGTCATTCACTTATTTTCATTTATTCATTGAACAAATATTTGTAGAATGTTATGCATCAGATACTGTGCTAGAAGCTGGAAATAGTACCATGAGCTAAACAGATGCTCCTGTTTCCCAAAATTATTGCCTGAGAGCCTTCCACGTGCCTCCTAGTCTTCTAGGTCCTGAGAATAAAACAATGTAAATAAGACCAAGTCCCTGCTATCATGGCTCTTCCATTCTAGTGGGAACAGGAGAAACAATGAACATGCTTAACACAAATAAAATGATTTAGGAACATCTAAGTGCTACTAAAAGAAAAAAACTAAAACCAAGGTAATGTGTAAGGCGTGGCTGGGGCAGGTGAGGGAGGGGGACGGCTTCTGCTGGAGCCCACGGAGAAGGTGGCACTTGAGCTGAGACCTGCCTGGCGAGGAGGAGCCCGTCAAGCACAGGGTCGGAGCCTCCACCCATGGGCTGCAGTCCAGCAGCGTGGGCCTCACCTGGGACGACACCTGCAGAATCTGCTTTTTCAAAAGTCCCCCAGATGATTTCTGGGCACACTGACGTTCAAGAAGCCCTGGGCTACAGGAAAAGTGTTCCAGGCAGAGGGAAGGAGAAAGGCAAACAGCCTTACATTGGTGTTCCAGGTGGGCAGGCGGCTGGAGAGAGGGGAGGGGGCAGCTCAGCGAGGTCAGGGAGGAGGGGGGTCTCACGGGGCCTGTGGACCACGGTGAGGGGTGAACATGCAGGGGGAAGCCGCGGAGGGGATGACTGACCTGCAGAAGAGCTTGGGGCTGCCCTGAGGACAGTGGATTAAGCCGGGGCCAGGGTGGATGCAGGAGAGTCATGAGGAAGCTAGCGCGGTCCCCAAGCCAAAGATGACAGGCTCGGACGAAGTGGTGGGGACAGAGAAGGGGAAACAGACCTGAAAGGTATTTGAGGGCCCTATCACAGAAATTGGTGAAGGTGTTTAGACCTAGGTCAGGGGAGAGTTGGGGCATCAAGTGTGATGATTCATTCATCCATTTATTCTTTCTGCAGTTGGCTTTTGCATGTCTGGTCTTTGACGAATGGGCATGTCATGATCTCTTTGTTGGGGAGGGCAGTGCCAGCGGAGCGTCAGCTGGCCCCAAGGGGAGGTATTAAGCCACCATAGTGGACACAAACTCTTGGCTGATAACAGCTTTCATTTCCCCCCTTTTCCTTATGTTCACATGATTTTGAAGCTCTTCACACTCTCCATTTACAAACCCCATCTGTTCTTTGATATGGACAACTTACTCGTTTCCACTGAAATTCGGTATAGTGGTGGTGATGAATAAATATTTGTTGAATTTGTTAATCTCCAAGTTCTTCTTGAGGAAAGGCCCAAAGTAGAATAACTGAGTATCTACTATGCACCAGGTGTTATCTGTGCAAGTGTGTGTAGATGCTTGAGATAAATCACTGAACCAAATAAAAATCCCTGCCCTCCTAGATCTTCCTTTCTACCAGGGTTAGACAGAAAATAAACACATTCACAGCCGTCTGCCCAGTACCCAACAGCTGACACACAGTGAGTTACGAGCCAAGCAGGACTTGAACCCAGGACTCATGGCTTCCCGTTTGGGGTTCTTTCTGCTGCTCCATCCTACGTCTCTCAGATGCGGGGGTTCAGATGTGTGAGTCCAGGACTCAGTCATGGGACCAGCCAGCTAGTTCCCTATCTCCACCTAGTTGTTGCCTGTGAACTTTAGTTTCAATTAGGACCTTTTCCAGGCACAAGTAAAATAAAATCCAACTGAAAATAGCCTTATTTATTTTTAAAGGGGGATTTATTGATTTAACTGAAAAATCTAACTATCAAGGGCTCCAGGCATAGCTAAATCCCCAGGTTCAAAAATATTAACCAGATCTGATCAGTCTGTCTGTCCTCGCCCCTTGCCCCCTTCTCTCTCAGTTTTACAGCTGTGCTTAGACAGACTCTGTCCTCGTGGTGGCCAAATGGCTGCAGCAGCCCCAGCCTCTTTACCAGTATAACATCTTACATTTCCTTCTCACTAGACCTGCCTGTTCAGGTGCACACCCCTAAAGTAATCATTTTGGTCAGGGGTTTGTGATGCACTGACCCAAGTTGGGTCACATGCTCCATCCCTGCCAAATGTCCACCACAGAAGTGTGAGGCATTTCTATCTTCAGTGCCTCCCTGGGACATAACACTACTGAAAATCTCTCTCCAACATGCATACCTTGTCTCAGAAATTCCAGTCTTTATGGATTAGCATTCGCAAGAGTCCCTTTGGGAGCTCCTTGGCAGTGAGAGTAGTGCATTTGGTCTTGGGGTCCACTGTGATAACCTGATCTGTTTCCACCGCACTGATGAAGTCAGATGGTCAGTCCTTTCCTGGGTTGTATTAGATCATGTCACTCCCCTGCTTAAAAGCCTCCATCCAGGGTTTCCCACTGTAATCAGAAAAGAATCCAAATGCCTTGCTGTGACTTGCCCCACACCCCACCCTGCCCTAGCCCTACATTATTCAGCCCCTGAAAATCTCTGACCTCATCTCTCATACTGCTGCCTCTTATCCTGTCCATTTCACTCAAATCGGCCTTTTTTTAGTTCCTCCCATTCAGGGCCTTTGCACTTTGCTGTTCCCAACCCCCACCCCCTACTTGGAATGCTCTTCCCCCAGATCTTCAAATGGCTGGCTCCTTTCTATCCAGTAGGCTTCTGCTCCAATATCACCTCCCCCAAGAGGTCTTGCAGCTTTATTAATCCTCTGATTAATGAAATTAACAGATATAATGTTCGTTCTAGTTTGTGCTCAGAGTAGCCTCTATTCTGCAGATTGCCTTCTTCCATCTAGCATAACATTTTGGACGTCTTCCCACATCAGCACATATGGGTCAGCATGTGATGCTTTCTCCTTTGCAGCATTATTGCTCTTCGTGGCCCCCCCTTCTTCCCCCATGTCTGCCACAGCAGTGATTCCTACCCATGTGGCAGAGACACCGTGACAGGGCAGCCTATCTGAAATGGCGTTCTCAGGAATGCGGATTGTTTTATTACCAGTTAAATATGCCTTATGCTACCTGTGAATGAGGCCATTGTGACATTTAGCAACTGATTTGATTAAACACAGATGTGGGCTGGACTCCACGTGGAGCAGAGATGTAAGAGGACAGGCTTTGGGTGTTTGTGTGGACTTTTTAAGGTGGCCAAATAGGCCAGAGAACTCAGCATCAGGAAGACGGAGAGTGACGCCCCTTTTCCTGGCACATGGGCCATATGCCCCTGATAGTCTCAGAGCTGAGAGCTCCATCTGGGTACCCCAGAATCCTTTGTTTTCATTCTGGCTCTGCTGTTTGGCCCTATCTAAGTTCTTTTTTTTTTTTTAACCTCCTCTGATGTTTTTATTCCCATGAATAAAAAAATGGCAGATCAGTGAAACCCTGGCATTGTTGGCACATCCAGTGGTGATTATTATCACACAGCAAACAGTAACCCCAGCTGCCATTTCTTGGTTACTTCCTCTGTGCCCAGCTTGGGGCTGAGTCCTTTATCTGTCTTATCTCATGAAATCCTCATAATAAGTCAAGTAAATAAACTAGGCTTAGCTCCATTTTACAGATGGCAAAACCACGGCTTACAAAGTTCAACCACTTGTGCCTGGTCACCACAGCAAATAATCAATTGTTTGTGCATTCTCTGTTGTCTTCTGCCTACTTCTAGACTCTAACAGCCAAGAAGACAGGACCCATCTCTTTTTCTCAAGATAAGAAAGCACGTACTAAGTACTTGGCAAATATTTTTTGCATGAATAATAGGATAAAGTGAATATATATATGAATTAGAGATATACATACGTGAGGAGTGGGGCCATGGTTCACCAGGTCTAGTCAAGTCTTTGCTTTTACCACTTTGTGTCTGGATAAAGAAAAGAAGCAGAGAAAGGGACCTACTGAGATTTATCCCATTCTGGAAATTGGGCTGTGGTTAGGATATTGAAGTGGGTGGAGTTTTGCAACACTCCCACCTCTCTCTACCTACATGTGGCTTTTCCATTTTATACATTCTGCTGATTACATTTTCTATCACCTCTTTTGTTGCACCTCGCCCTCCCCCAATTACACTTCTAGACCTTTTTCACCTGCTGGCCCTGGTATGTTTTCAGTAATTTTATTTTAATACTGACCTCAGGAAGACCTAATTAAGATGAAAGAATGCATGTTTTTGAGTGCCACTGTGGGCCCAATATATAGGTCCCTCCGCTGTAGGGAAAGAAATTGTAAGAAGGATTCCAAAGCCAAGTAAGACTGATTAGGGGATGCTTGTTCATTGGGATTATCCCAGAGGCTTTCCCAGGTACTGCCTATAAAGGTGTGTCAACTCAGGGCAATGGCAAAACCAGGTTGGCCTCCATGACCTGGGGCAGGCAGTGACCTGGGCCATTCGCTGGTCACTCACAAGCTGTGCGGAAGGCAGGATTGCATGCTGCCAGAGCCTGGCTCCGGAGTCGGGCTGACCTGGGCTTGAACCCTGCTCTGCCACTTCCTAGTAGCACCTACTTCCCAGGATCGTGGTGTGGATTAAACAAGATAATGCGTGTAAAATTATTAGCCTTGGGACAGATAACAAGTGCTCAACAGATGGAGGCTAGTATTATTATTTTATTATTATTTACCCTACTGCTAATGCCAGCAACTGAATGGCTTCCAAGGGCTCAGATTAAGTTAAAGCTTGGTTTGGCCCAGGGAAGGGAGGAAATTTTTTATGGAGGGCAGCAAACCCAAGATGGCGCGTTTAGAGTCACCAGTGATCAGAGAGGCAAATTATAGACAACAAATGAGAAATCACGGTAGTCCTATTGGAACAGTAAAAACCAGAAAGCAGGATCATGCCAACTGTTGGGGATGCAGGCATGCAGGAGCCACCAGGCGCTGCCGGTGGGAATGACGACCAAGAGGTCACTCTGAGAGCCCTTGCCCAGTCCTTTGGGAAATTAGGCCCACGCAACCCGCTCCTGGGGATGTATCCCAAGGACAGTTGCTCACATTCACAGCAGTCTTGTTTGTGGTGGGCAGAGTTGGAGGCGACCCATGTGCCCTCCCCGGGGGGATTGAGCAGGGGGATTGTGGGGTCCACACACTTGAGAACTAGGCAGCTGTTAGAGCAACAGAGGAGGTATGCCACAGCCACGTGGGTGAGACTTGAGAACTTACTGCCAAAGGAAAAATCTCAGAACAGTATGAAATGTAACACAGAGAACTGACAGAGGTTAATACCTGCCTACAAAGCAATAATGCACATTTTGCAAAATCACATACAAACAAAAGGACATGCATCAGTCACACTAGATTTATTGCCAAAGGAGTGAGGGGGAATGAGAAGAAACAAGTAAGAGAAGGGTCTTGGGTGGGCTGATGAGGAAAACATGCCCTGAACTAAAGAGAAGGATTAGCTCAAGGTCAGTACCTTGAGGACCTGGAGCCATAAAAAGGGATGTGCTGGCTTCAGGGCTGTCCAACAAGTTCCCTGACGTAAAGAATTCCTCTATCAGTAAAGGATAAGTCATGCAATGTATAATGGTAAGAAAATTAAATAGTAATAAAAGTTCCTGTGCAGGGAGGTGGGGAGTTATGGGAGCTCTCCTCCGTCTGCTCAATTCTTCTGTAAATCTAACACTGTTCTAAAAAATTAAATCTCTTCATTTGAGAGAAAAAAAAAAGAATTCTTCTGTCTCTCATGTAGTTATTATAAATCTCAATCAATGGGTTCAACTGTATAAAAAATAGAACTGGCTCTATTGTTGGCATTTCAGTGTTATTCTGTGTTGAGCCACTGTTCCCCTGGGCTGATAGGAAAGTTTCATCGGACTCTGTTGAGACTTTCCCCAAACTCTCCAGAATTTGAGCCCTAGTTCTGGAATCTTATTCATTGCCCGCATGTTTATGGGTCAGGGGGCTCCTCTGGACCTCAGGGTGCTGTTGAGATATCCGCTGTCATGGTCCACAAGCCCCTTTGTGTCTGTGGCTCTTTGTTGCTTGTGTCTTTGCATATCTGGGCTCAGGAGTCTTTCATTGTTCTGAGAGACCAGAGCTCACAGACTGAAAATGCATGGGCCACACCCATCCACAAATATGTTTTTGTTAATTTTGTGGATTTTTGTGACCAAGTAGTTATTATTTGTTGCCAACATTTACAAATTGAGAAATTTCATATACGAATTCATATCTGACTTCTCTTGAAAAATCAGAAGTTCTGGCTACACTGGACTTATATACCTACATAGCAGAAGTTGGTGGGAACCGAATAGAACTATTTCTCTGGGGAATGCTTTGGGCTGCAAGTAATAAAAAGCTGAACTAGGATTGGCTTAAATCACAATGACACTTATTGTGTGTTTAACAAGGAGCCTGGACCCCAAAGTTGCTTTGGCAGCTCAATCATGTCATCAAGAACCATCCTTCCACTCTTTCAGTCTCAGAATGTGGGCTTTCTACCCAAAAGCTTGTTGCCTCATGTCCCAAAATGGCTGCCATAACTCCAAGTACTCCATGCTCACATGACCCAGGAGAGGAGGCAGGGGTGGCGAAGGAAAAAAAAGAAAAGTCGTTCCCAGAAACCTTTCCCTTGCGCGAACATGGCCATTCTCAAACTGCAAGGGAGTCTGGGAAAGCAAGAATCTGTGAGCCTTTATAGAGAGAAGCTAGCAAGGGAGAAAGGAATTGGGGAGCCATACTGGAAAGCCAAACACTGTCTGCTACCAACAGGTGTCCACTTAGAGCCTGTGCATTCCGGTTTGCTGCAATTCCCACCACCCCATATTGTTCCCCAACACCGAAGCTCTGTGTCAGACACCATTTCTCATTGTGTCTGAACCCGGTTCCTTCCCTCACTTATGTTACCTGCTGAGCATATAAGCTTTTGAGTTTGTGCTGTCTGGGTCAGGCTCATCATGCACAGCCGTTTCTGATTGGAGGGTCTTGTTTCTTTCTCAGCAGCTGTATGTGGTTACAGAGAAGCGAATCCCTCTACCCCCCGACTTGCTGCTCATTCTCTTTTTCCTCTTCCCCTTCTCTTTTCCCTGCCTCCTTTTCCCTAGCCCAAGAGAATTTCTCCCTCATTTAGGAAAACCTCTCTTCTTATTTCCTACTAGACCATTTTGTCTCCGTCTGTTTAATTCATGGTATGGTCCATCGACTGGGGTCAGTCCATGAACTGTTGCTTGTCCATGATAACCTAGAAAAGGAAACTGAGAGAAAACTATTGAGAGACTTTTACAGCAGTTTGCTATTGCCCCAACCTCCAGTCTTGGGGCCACAGACCCATCCCATTGCATAAGCTGTAGACCAGACATGGAGTTGCTGATAACATGTGGAGAGCTGCCTGTGCCATCAGTTGTGTGCTAGTCACGTGCAGTAGAAGCATGTTGCAGTCCCCATAGGATTAGACGTTTTAAAAGCTGGCCCTTTACCATAGACAGTTTAAGAAGCACTAGCTTGCACCTCAAATCCTGTGAGACTCTATGACCTAAACTATAGAATACAGGATAAGTGATCTCTGCCGTTTCTTCTGCCCGCCTAGCTGCTTCCCACCTCAGGATCCAATATGTGACTGTCTGAAGGAAAAATCCCAAAGCAATATCTCAAAACATTCCCCTCATACACTCACCTTCCTCCCCCAGATGCCTGACTCCCCCACGTCTCTCACTTGATTGCAAAATGAGGAGTAACTGGTGGGGAAGAGTGAAACCAAATCATCTACCTCGGACCCAGGAACGCTTTGGGAACACTTTCTCTTCAGGGAAGTCGAAGAGAAATGGACAGAACCCACACAATTCCCCAGCATTTTCCTTATTATCTCTCTGTTAAGTATACCCCTACATAGTGATTTTTTTAATTGTTTAATCCACCATGTAAAATCTGATCTGGAATTTAACAGGCCACTCCGGAGTGCACTCTCTGATTGCACAGCTGGTGCAGAGTTTGCAGGGCATTCACTCCAGAATCACTGGCGGGGCCGACTCTCCTGTGTAATGGTCTCCAGTCGTTGGGAAAACGGGCAGGCACCATATCACGTGCGGTATCAGTGCAAGTAATCATCTTGGCTGCCTAATTTACACGTGGAGGTGGGGGGGACCCCAGCTCTCTTCCTGACAACTGTAATACAGCATGGTGCATCTTTTCAAACTGATGACATCCGAAGGATCCAAGCCTCTTGGGCATGGTAAGCCTCTCCCGTGTCCGCGAGCTGTTTTGTGTTCTCAGAAAATGGCTCAGGGTTCCTGTGTGGGCTGAGCCCGTCTTGTCTTCCCTCGTTCAGAAAAACCTTCTGTGGGAGTCTTGGCAGCCTGGTTAGCATTAGGCCATTAAATTGCCAACAAAGGAAGAAAAGGTTGGAAAAGGAACACAAGGTTGGTACCAAAGGGGTAGGGACAAGATTTGTTCCTTGAACCTGGGCTGGGATTAAAGGACTCTTTGACACTCAGATATAATCTCTTCTGTAGGGGCTTAGGGCCTGGAACATCAAGGAGTGTGGCAGAGGGAGGTCTGGATCTTTCTGGACTTCTCTGTGCCCTTTCTTTGCTGCTGGAGAGGCCTGGGAGGCAGGCTGGGGGCGGTGGCCTTGGAGATAGTGAGAGCAGCGATTTTGAATTCCAGCTTGAACTCTCTTGGGCAAGTCAGGGGAGCCTTCCAACCTGGAGTCTCTGTAAACTGAATAACAATATCTACCCTGGAGCATGGGTAGCAGTGTCAAACTGTGCTGTATATAATTGTGCCAACGGTGTCCAGTACATGGGGTACTGAGACCCCACCTCCAGGTGCTGTATCACCCAGTGCTTCTCAAACCCACTGTGATGAAGGACCAGGACTTTTTTTTTTCTTTATTGAGAATAAAATACAATAAAAATGAATCCTTAGAACACACATTCTCAACAGGAGCCCAAGTGAGCAAAAAAAGAGTTTGGGGGGATTAAGTGGGGGGCAAAAGCACAAATATACATATAGTACCTGAACAGATATATAGTATATCTGTGAAATTAAAATGTCATGGGGGGAGGGATGATTAGGAAAAAATATGTTTAAAAAAATCCTTGGGGAGGAGTGGTAGTAATGAACATACAG
Organism: Choloepus didactylus; assembly: GCF_015220235.1. Classification (NCBI taxonomy): domain Eukaryota; kingdom Metazoa; phylum Chordata; class Mammalia; order Pilosa; family Megalonychidae; genus Choloepus; species Choloepus didactylus. Next base: position 50,588,814 of record NC_051325.1, read on the forward strand.
ATTACAAGGCCTGATTGGTTTATTATTAGATTTGGCAGAAGTAAAAGTACTCTGTCAAATTGCTGTCAACATTTGTACACGTGAACATATGGCGAACTGGTAGAGAGTTGGTGAGGAGGCTCCAGTCCGCAGCCCCACAGTGGCAAGGCTGTGCTGCTGCCCTACTGCGTCTCAGTCTTTCTGAAATGACCTAAACTCCTTATGTCTCTGTGCACTTGATTGTCATCTGTCTCGCCTCTCCACATGTGAGCTTCATCCCTGTCTTACCACCATGTCTAGAACAGTGCCTGGCACACAGTAATATTTGGTACATCACTAGCAAACGCATTGGTGAATAAATGAGTTAATGAATAGCCACTTAAAATTTGTTTTTCCTGAGCCAGGAAGTCCACTGTTTTAAAACCCAAGAAAGCCAGTCAACTGGAAAAGGTAGCAGTTCTCTGCTATGACAGAGACTCAAAATAGCAATGTCTTCACAAGAAAGAAGTGTGTTTTTCACTGAAAAGTCCAAGCGGATGTGGCCGTGCTGGTCTGCAGGTGTACCAGGGGCCCAGGCTCCTTACACCTTGCTGCTTGGCCCCGAGATCCAAGGCGGCCCCGCTCCAGCCCCTGGGGAGGGTGCACCCTGCCCTTTGAGGGCACAGTCAGGAAGTCGCACACTTTAATTCTCCTCTTCCCTTGTCCAGAACTCATCACATGACCACACCTCACTACAAGGGAAGCTGGGAAATGTAGTGTTTGATGTAAGCAGCCGTGTGCCCAGCTTACAAGCAGGAATTCTATTAGCATAAGAGAGAAGAGTGGATGGATAGTAGAGAACCCCTAGCAAGACCTGAACCCATCACCTTAAGAGAAGATGTTTCTTCTTGACCAAAATGGGGATATGAAATGAAATGAAATAAGTTTCAGCGGCTGAGAGAATCCAAAAGGAGCCGAGAGGTCATTCTGGTGGGCACTCTTATGCACAATTTAGATAACCCTTTTTAGGTTCTAATGAATTGGAATAGCTAGCAGTAAATACCTGAAACTATCAAACTGCAATCCAGAACCCTTCAATCTTGAAGACGATTGTATAACAGTGTAGCTTGGGGAGGAATGTAGACCCGGCATCGTGGGATGGAGAACATCTTCTTGACCAAAAGCGGGATGTGAAAGGAAATGAAATAAGCTTCAGTGGCAGAGAGATTCCAAAAGGAGCCGAGAGGTCACTCTGGTGGGCACTCTTACGCGCAATTTAGACAACCCTTTTTAGGTTCTAAAGAATTGGGGTAGCTGGTGGTAGATACCCGAAACTATCAAACTACAACCCAGAACCCATGAATCTTGAAGACAATTGTGTAAAAATGTAGCTTATGAGGGATGACAATGGGATTGGGAAAGCCATAAGGACCACACTCCCCTTTGTCTAGTTTATGGATGGATGAGTAGGAAAATAGGGGAAGGAAACAAACAAACAGACAAAGGTACCCAGTGTTCTTTTTTACTTTAATTGCTCTTTTTCACTTTAATTATTATTCATGTTATTTTTGTGTGTGTGGTAATGAAGGTGTCAGGGATTGATTTAGGTGATGAATGTACAACTATGTAATGGTACTGTGAACAATCGAATGTATGATTTGTTTTGTATGACTGCGTGGTATGTGAATATATCTCAATAAAATGAAGATTTAAAAAAAAAAACAATATAGCTTATGAAGGGTGACAGTGTGATTGGGAAAGCCATGTGGATCACACTCCCCTTTGTCCAGTGTATGGATGGATGAGTAGAAAAACGAGGGGGAAAAAAAAAAACTAAAGAAAGAATGGGGGGTACAATTTGGGTGTTCTGTTTTTACTCTTGTTTTTTTAATTCTTGCTTTCACTTTTTCTGGTACAAGGAAAATGTTAAAAAAAATTGATTGGGGTGATGAATGAACAACTATAGTTGATGGTAATGTGATCGATGGATTATATACTTTGGATGATTGTATGGTATGTGAATAAATCTTAATAAAAGAAAAAGAGAGAGAAGATGTTTTCCTCATTTCATCTTTGCCTTCCCTAGCCCCCGCTGGACATTCCAGCACCGAGAAGTGGGGGCAGAGGCCAGTGTTTTAACATTCCAGCCCCAGGGCGGGCCGTTTGTAAAAACCCCACAGACTGTGTCCTATGGCACGACATCTCTGGGGCTTTGTGCCCTCCTCCTGCTGGGTCCTCTCTGGCTTGGAGTGGATTTCTCCCTGCAGGGGCTCAGTGACTGCCCTTGGCACACTGCAGTTTGTTCAGCTGTCCATTCTTCAGATGACCCTAGCTCACAAAATGAAACAAACAAGAGGCTCTTTTGGAGAAGGAGTACCAAGAGCCAAGACTGTGAGCTGTTTTGTTTCCAAGCCAACCCTAAGTTGTCGTTCAGAAGAGTGACACAAAAGAAAAGAGAAATCAGAAGAGACAACACTGCATCCAGGGGGCTTCCTAAAGCAGGGTGGATTTCTGGGTTTCAACAGGTAGGGTTGCCATGGTAACCAGGACCAAACCGTCTGGCCTTGAATGGAATAGGCTGGCCAGGACCTTCTGCCGGACTTGTCTGGGCAGGCCTTTGAGGGCAAGGAAGGATCCCAGCATGCCACTCTGGTGTGGATAAATTCTGTGGTTTCTGGACCGTCATCAAGCCCTTGTGTAATGGAGAGCGGGAGAGAAGGCCCGGGTGTGGCCATGTTCCAGCCTCTTGTTCTCTTCACCTGTTCAGCTCCTACTCATCCTTCAGAGGTTAGTTTAGATGTCATTTCCTCCAGGAAGACTTCCCTGACCTGCTCTTCCTCCCTCATCTGCATTTCAGGACCCTCTCCTGTGTCCCTGAGCCCCCTGTGAAAATACTTCCTGGCAACTTACTTCTCCACTGCCTTCTCAGGACCCAGCACATAGCCCCCACCCCACCCCAATATAATTTATTTTGTAGATTTTACTTTGGAATGGTGTAAATATTTTAATCATAAAAACACATTTGAAAACACATTTTGAGTCCTAAAAATTGATAGCAAACCAGAACAAGTGAACCTATCTGCACACAGTAACAAACTGTAAGTGATTTTATGTAACCATATTTTTACTCTATCTGTTCTTTCTCCCTTCCTGATGTTCTGAGATTCCTTTTTTTGTTTGTTTGTTTGTTTTTTCAATCATTTCCTTTCTGTTCCAAGAACTTCCTTTAGGCATTCTTATAGTATAGGTCTGCTACAACAAATTCTTTTAGTTTCTCTTCATCTGAGAATGATTTGAATTGCCCTGCATTCCTGAAGTATATTTTTTCTGGATATAGAATCTGGGTTGACAGCTCTTTCAGCCCTTAAAAATGTGCCACTTCCTCCTGGCCTCAACAAGAGTCATTCAAATTGTTTTTCCCCCTATTCCAGCACATTTATTTTTATTGAATAAATGAATGGATAAAAGAATGAATCCCAGCTCCACAGCCTACCAGCTACATGACCTTGGGCAAGCTACATGCCTGATCCTCAGTTTCTCTGACTAGAAAATGGGAATGATGATTGTTCCTTTCTCTCAGGATCAGCATGAGGAAGGAATGACATGATGTGCAAAATGCCCAATACAGTGCTAAGGAGTAAATGAATGTGTGAATGAACTAAATGACTCCAGTTGCCCTTGTGAAGAGAGGTTGTGTGCTGCCATCGAAAGGCACTGAACTGGAAAGCAGGAGACTCAGGCTCATGCCCTTTTCTGCTGCCAAGTCTCAGTATCAGCATCATTCACCTTCCCTCCTTGGGTCTCAGTCATCCTGTTTGGACAGTGAAGGACTGTTGGCATCGACTGTTGGTTTTCAACCCTGGCTGTACATTAGAATATCCTAGGAATTTTTTTTTTCTGCTGACTCCTGGGCCCCACCCCAGACAAACTGAATCCAACTATCTGCAGGTGGGGCCCAGGGGTTGGTGTTTTTTATTAAACTCCCCCAGGAGATTCTAATGCAGAGCAAGGCTTGGGCTCCTCTGGCCCCAAAGGATCCATCAACTTGGACATTCTTGGAGGTTTTGTGTCTTCTTCATTATGCTCTTCTCTTCTCCCAGCCCATTCCCCAGAAAGAAAGGTCCCTGTGCTCATTCCCACCACTACTCCAAAGACAGCCAGGACTCTAGAAGCGCCTTGGTTTGATGTGGGTCATAGTTCATCTCTACAGCGATCTGTTCTCTACCCAGAAGCTAGCATGAACATTTAAAAATATGAATCCAGTTGTGAGAGACCCCTGTTTAAAAACCTCTGATGACTTTGTGAGTGGGATGAAAATCTTCTTGGGCCAAAAGGGGTAAAAGAAATGAAACAAAATAAAGTTTCAGTGGCTGAGGGATTTCAAATGGTCTTGAGAGGTCACTCGGAAGGGTATTCTTATGTGGTATATAGATATCTCTTTTTAGTTTTTAGTATATTGGAATGGCTAGAGGGAAATGCTTGAAGCTGTCGAACTGCAACTCAGTGACCTTGATTCTTGAAGATGATTGTATAACTATGTAGCTTGCACAATGTGACTGTGTGATTGTGAAAACCTTGTGGCTCACACTCTTTATCCAATGTATGGACAGATGAGTGGGAAAATGGGGACAAAAATTAGATGAAAAATAGGGTGGGATGGAGGGGATGGAAAGTTTTAGGTGTTCCTTTTTGCTTTTATGTTTATTTTTTTGGAGTAAGGAGAAGGTTCAAAAATTGATTCTGGTGATGAACACACAATTGTATGATGGTACTGTGAATAATTGATTGTACACTATGGATGATTGTAGGGTGTGTGAATATATCTCAATAAAACTGTATTTAAAAAAAAAAAAAACAAAAAAATGAAAACCAAACCTCTGATGACTGCCCAAAGCTCCTCCATCAAATATAAATCTCTTGGTGCTTGCCTATTGGTCCTGCACCATCTGGCCACAACTTTCTCATCTGACCTTAATAAAAGAAGCACATCAGTTCAGTTCAATTCCTACCAAAATCCAAGCCAGATTTTAGTAGAAATCGACAATGTGGGAGTATTTACCCTACCTGATTTCAAAACCTTGACTAGAAAGCTACAGTAATCAAGATGGGGTGGTATTGGTGTATGGATAGATACATCAGTGGAACAGTATAGAGAATCCAGAAATAAATCTCACGTTTATGCTCAGTTAATTTTTCTAAGGTGCTAAGTCAATTTGATGGGAAAAGGATAGCCTTTCTATGAGGGGTTCTGGGATAACTGGATATCAACATGTAAAAATATGAATTTAGACCCTTATCTCTCACCATACACAAAAATTAACTTATTCAAATCATAGACCTCTATGTTAGAGCTAAATAAAAAAGCTCTAGAAAACATAGGAGAGAATCTTTTGTGAACTTGGGTTAGACAAAAATTTCTTAGATATATCAACAAAAGCTGATCTATAAAAGAAAAAATGGTAACTTAAAAATGGTTCAAAGACACCATTGAGAAAATGAAAAGAAGAGCTACAAAGTGGGAAATAATCGTGTATCTGATAAAGGACTTCTATCCAAAATATATAAAGAACCCCTAAAACTCAGTAATAAGAGGACAAACCTAACATTTTTAATGGACAAAAGATTTTAAAAGATACCTCATCAAAGAAGATACATGAATGGTTAATAAGCACATGAAAAGATGCCCAACATCATTAGTCATTAGGAAATTGCAAATTAAATCATGAGAGACCGCCACACACTGACTAGAATGGCTGCAATCAAAAAGACTGAAAAAACTAAGTGCTTGAGAAACTGGAGCTCTCATACATGGTCCAGCCACTTTGGAAAAGAGTTTGGCTGTTTTCTTAAAAAATTAAAAACATACACATGACCCAGCAATTCTACTCCTTGGTATCTACCTAAGAGAAATGAAAACATGTCCACACAAAGACTTGTGTGCAAATGTTGATAACAACGTTATTCATAATAGCAATATCTGAGAACAATCCAAAGGTCCATCACCTCGTGAATAGATAAACAAGAGGTGCTACATCCATGCAATAGAAAACAACTCAGCAATAAAAGGGAACAAACTACTGATACAAGCAACAACAGGGATGAACCTCAGAGACATTATGCTAAGTAAAAAAAGCCAGAAATAACTACATATTATATGATCCCATTTATATGAAATTTCTAGAAAATTCAAAGCTATAGAAACAGGAACTGTCTAAGGCTGGGGCTGGGAGTTGGGATTGACTACACAGCAGGCACAAGGGGATTTGGGAGATAATGAAAGTTTCTAAAGCTGGATGGTGGTGATGGTTGCACAATTATATTAATGTACTTTAAACATCATTGAACGGACACTTACAGAAAGGGAATTTTATAATATATAAATTATACTCCAATAAACTCTTTTAAAAGAAGCAGCAGTAGCAGCAGAGAACACAGTCTGGAGCCAGACTGCTTGGGTTCCAGTCCCAACTACTGTCACTTGCTGGCTAGCACGATACTTAACTCTCCATGCCTCGCGTTCCTCATATGTAGAATGAGTATAATCATGACAGTCACCACAGGGTCAGTACAGTGATTAAATGAGAAAATACATATCAAGAGCTCAGAGCGGTTCCCAACACCCATGAGTTCACTGTTGTCATTGCTGGAGCCACCCACTTCTCTCTCTCGGCTCCTACCCCCTTAGCCCCTTGCCTGTTTCTCAAACCTGCTGGGCCCATCTCTGCCTTTGGGTCTTTGCATTCCACAAAGTGCTAAGTTTGTCTGACGGGAATCTCATCACTGGCTTCTTCTTGTCATTCAAGTCTCAGCTCAAATGTCTTCTCTGACCACCTCATCTAAACTGATACCCTATTCCTTCATTTCACTCACTTATCCGCTCATTCACTAAACAGTACTTTCTAGTATAGTAGTATTATTTTTATTCCCATTTTATAGATGGGGTTTTGAAGCTGAGAATGGCAGTGATTTCATTCATTTATTCAGAACACAATTGGGGGAACCAAAATCTGTGTTATGTGCACTGTCTCCTTTGTTTCTCAGCCACCTCTACGAAGAAGTTGCCATTTATTTTCTTCATTTATTGAGGAAACAGGTTCAGAGACATTTGTTGACTTGCCAAGGTCACAGGTTCTAGCCCAGCCTATCAGACCCCAAAGACCCTATCTTTCAGCTGCATCCTCCTTCACATGTCTCCCCAACTGAAAGAAAACCTAATCTGTATCCCTGTCCCTCCTTCCCACAGGCACGGCGGGGATCTATCAAGGAGCAAATGGACTGACCAATCCAGTGGGATTCGGGAGTATGCACCAGGTAGACAAATCTCCCCACTGGTTGTTTCTTTGGTTATTTCCTTAAATGTGCCCTTTAATCATGGCACCCAGACAGTCCACTGGCACACACCGTCTGCACTGGATACATGGCCTCTTATCCACTGCGTTGGGAAACTGTGGGGGACGCCCTGGTGCAAAGCATCATTGGAAAGATGTGGTGTAGAGGAAGAGATGTTGGAAATTCTATAATATTTCAAATATGTAGGGTCATGTCAATATTACATGTTCAACACCTATTGGCTATTGAATCTGGAATATAAAAATGCAAATGCATGTGCTCTTTCACAAGACTGAAAATACATCTCATTCTCCTCTGCTTCCCTCTTGCCTCTCAATGTCTACTGCTCAGCACACAGCAGGTGCTTTATAAATGCTGGTTGAATCTAACTAAGTCCGCACTGTAAAGGTAAATAATGGCTAATATGTTGCTTCTCTTGGTTTTGTGTAGAGAGTGAATTAAGAATTAACTTGCTAAATGTATAATGGAACTCTCTATACTATTTATGCACTCTATCTCTAAGTCTAAAGTTATTTCAAAACAAGAAGTTAACAGGCTTTAAAGCTAGGGTTAAAACAAAACTGTCCCAGGTAGATGGGCCTTAGGGGTATTTAACATATTTAATTATTAAGAATGCACTCTTTCTTCTTCAATGAGCTGGACAATGTAAATGGCTTAAACCTTGATACAAATGAAAATTGTTTCATATTTTTAAATTATTTCCACTGCATTATATACATAGATAAAAAACTTGTAAGTAATCCAGTACCTTATAAGGTGTGATTCTTAACTCTGGGTGTTTATGTCCATTTCACTATAGGAGCATGAAAAACACAGACTCCCTAAATGACACACCCAGAAATTCTGATTCTGTTGGTTTTGGATGGGACCCAGGAAGCTGAACCTTCCATGAGTTTCCTTGCAGAGTTGGTTTCTAGTGATAGTGGTGCAGAGTATTTCAAACAATGACTATTGGAATATCTGGTTGGTTTAAGCAAAGCTTGATAAAAAAGGAATGGTTTGATCTCCAAGACTCCCTCCTAGAATATTCTTAGACTCCTGAATAGATCCCTAATGCTGCACAGGTGCTGCTGTACTTGCACCTCCTTGAAGCTTAAGTATCACTTGGTCTCCTGGGTATGTGTGCATTTGTGCTTTTTATTGTTCATTCATTTTTCATTAATTTGTCCAAAATTTGTTGAGGGTCTGTATTGCCGGGCAGCGGCCCAGTTGCTGAGGATACTTCAGTGACCAACACAGATGCCATCAGTGCCATACTTCTACCCCCCGGGATGCACCTGCTGACCTCCCACTATTAATACCTGCATCTCTCAGCCCGAGAGCTTTGTCTAGAACCAGTGCATAGGGTGGGGAGGAGGGGCTTGGGGATTTAAAGTCCCTGGAAGCAATCCTTCAACAAAGACTGAGTGGAATAGGTGTATCGATACCCCAGCTCCCTTTCCCCTTGAGAGAGAGTTCTGTGGTGTGTATTTTGTACTATCCCAGCCTTTCCCCAGCAAGGACTCAGCTCCAGTTGCCCAGGGTGGGAGCACCCTGTATTGGCACACTTCTCCTTCCAGTGTCACTTCTCCACTCCTCTACTGGCATTTTCCTCACCTCCCAACTGCGCTGTTTACATTTAAATCCTTGCCTCGGGGTCTGCTTCTGGAGAATCCAAATGAAGACAGATGCTGCCTTCATAGAGCTTTTATTCTAACGGAGAGAGAGGGAGACACAGACAGGCACAATGGACTCACTCCACGAGTCCCCTGGCCCACATCAGCCTGCGACAGGGCTGACCAAGGGCCCAAACCCACATAGCCTTTCTCGCTCACATCCGTGTTTTTTTTTTCCTTTCCCAGGACTACCCTTCCTACCCCGGCTTCCCCCAGAGCCAGTACTCCCAGTATTACAGCTCATCCTACAGCCCTCCTTACGTCCCGGCCAGCAGCATCTGCCCTTCTCCCCTCTCCACGTCCACCTACGTCCTTCAGGAGACCTCGCACAACGTCCCCAACCAGAGTTCTGAGTCGCTGGCTGGTATGTACAGTCACTGTCGCACAGCTGACCCTGGCTGTGCTCCTGAAGCCCTTACACAAAGGACAGGCCACATGGGTCCCAGTTGTAATGAGCTGGTCGCCCAAGGGGTAAATCCAGCTCTCAAACTGGTTTTGTTTGCCTTTCTGTGTATGTGTGTTACTTGTACTCATGTTTGTAAAAGTTAGAAAATGTTACCTAAAAATCCTAATTTCTGGCTTCTCTTGAAAGAAGATCTGGCTACTCTGGATCCCAAGTGGCAATGCATGGTTGAAACTGAGTAATGTCTTCTCCTTTAGATGGGGTATGCTCGATTCTGCGTCTCGCCGGCTTTGTCCAAGTTCCTTACCCACCAGGCCCACGTAGGCCTTGGGACTTCCTTTCTGAGGGAAAGGAAACTAGTATTTGTTGCCAATCCCCTTTGTGCCAAACTCCTACTAATGTGGTCTTCTCTAATCTCCTAGTTAAGACGTTCATTCACAAATATTATTAAGCACTTTTGTTTTCCAGGCAGTCTCCTTGGTTTTGGAAATAAAATACAGTATGGTCTTGACTCCTGCAGATAGTAATTAAATATTTACACAAATACATAATTACAAGCTTTAATAAGGAACTGCCATAATCGTCACAAAAACATATTTTATATTAACCCCCTTTATCCAGGTAAGATAAATGGAAGATCAGAGTGATGAGTAATTGCTGGTAGCTGGTGGAACCAGGATTCAAACCCAGGCCTGTTGAACTCCACAACCAGTGCTCCCACTACTCACTAAATGATACACATGTGAGAGTGTGTCATCTAAAACCCATTTGAGAACAGGAGGGCAGAGGCCTCCAGCCTTGGTTTTCTCTTTAAGAAAGGTTTGAATACAGTGACTCAGGGTCCTCAAGAGTTCTAGAGTCCTTCAAAAATCTTTAAGCATTCTCTCAAGTGGCGTGACACTTTTAGGAAGCCCTTGTATTAGTTGAATATGAGATCTGATTCAAATGTATTTAAGCAAAAAAATTAAAAATTAAAAAAAAGGGAATTTGGGGACATACGTAACCAAGAAACACAGGGGCCCAGGGCTGGATCCAGAGGTTTAGATGACAGTATTGAGACTTGCGCTCTCTCTTCCTCCTGGCTCTGCATTTCCCTGGGTTCATTTCACTCTCAAGTAGGATCTTCCCCCATGGTGGAAAAGGTGGCCAGCCATTGCTCCAGTATTCTAACTGCTGCTTATCTGCTTCAATAGAGAGACTTCCTCTTTCTTAACAGTCCTTACAAAAATCCCAGGCAAAGCTCGCATTGGCCGAGCTTAGGTCACAGGCTCATCCCTGAGCCCATCTCTGTGGCTGGTGGAATGGATGCTACAATAGGGCAGCAGAACCGGCTCTTAAGCCTGCAGCTGGAGCTGGAGTTGGGGTCAGCCCCACCGAAACTACATGGACTCAGAGTGAGGGAGAGGTGGTTTCCCAAAGAAACCCAGAGCACTGAAACCAGAAGAAGACAGAGGAGACATTAGGTGGACAAAAATGATGGATGTCCACAACCTCAGTATGCATCCACCTGGATGGCCAGCACCATGTGGCGGGGTTCACATCCTTGCCCCTTTGTGATCCTAGAACTTGCTATGTACATCACTTGGGAACTATTTCTCCAGCCTGAGGATTCATTCATTCACTCCACAAATTTGCTATGCACATGTCCTCTCTTTTATAGGATTATTTGGGCGTATCAAGGATAAATAACATGGCCAATGATAAATTAGAAATTCCAAGTATAAAATAGATATCATTGAATTTGGGTTTTTTTTTTTTTCCTTCTTTTTAGAAACCTACTGATTATCTTGAGTTTTGTGGAAACTGAGCTAGCATGGTGATGAGTGGACCTTCATTCAATTATGAATGGGTGGATGGGTTAGGAAATGAACAATAGGAAAGACCCACCTCCTTTGTTCCTGGGGTTCTAGGGATCCTGAACTGTTGATTTTAGCCCTTTATTTTCCATCATTGAGGAAGAGTTAGTTATCCTTGGTTTGACAACAAATGGAGACAACATGGCCAAGCACTGCAAGTCAACTTTTGAGGAAGTTTGAGCATTGATTTAAGTCATTTTGATCTCAACACAAGGTATTTAGTGAATGCAGAGTACCCATTTAATGTCTTCCAAGTTTTTTCTTAAAGCTTCTGAAATTTAGCAAACTTTTCTTCATCATAATCTTGAATTATTTTTGGCCATACTGCTTTTCAGGTGGCTCCTCCAAACTGTTTTCAGCAAACAAAAACAAACAAAAAACTGATGAGAAATAAAGGCAGAGAGTAAAATATCAGCAGGAAATTCTCAAGTAGATGCCCCTGAATTACCTGTCTACATTCCAATGGTGAACTGAACTCCAAAGACTTACTTCCCAAGGATTCAGGTTATATGGGAAGATAATCTTCATTTCCCATCAAGAGTGAATATAAAGGCTCATTGTGTCTCTTTGAAATTTTTCTTTGTTGTTTCTCCCTGTTCTTCATTTATCTCTTGATCTAATGTTCAACAGTAAGTGGTTGAGATGGTTTTTATTGTGTGTCTAACAAGCACACATAAAATCTAATGACATAAATAATTGTGATCTGTGGTCTTTTGCCTCTTTTCCCCGGTGTCCATTATAAAGGAAGGGCATATAAGCTTGCATGTGTGCGTGTGCACACACATACACACACACACACATGCATATACAGGCTCTCTTCTAAAATTTCTTATAAAAACTCCATTTTTGAAATTATCCAGGATCTCCCTGAGTGGTTGATTCCAAGCTTCAGAGATTGAGGAAGTTTATACACTGCAGACAGACCATGTGCACTCTGCACTCTTGGCTTTGCCTGGATACAGTCTATTCAGATGCTCTTCTCCACTCCCATCCCCCACCCCACCCCAATACAGTCTGCATTGACATGCAATTACATTTATATGATGCACCAGCAATTTGCGGATGATTTCAGGGCAATTTGCTGATGTAGAGGTCAAAATCTGAACATCTGATGTCAATCAAAAGAAAAAACAAATCAGTAGTGGTTTCTGAAGGAATTTTCCTTTTAAATTTTTAATTGTAGATACAAATTATCTAAACGGAAGTTGGAGGATTTTTTTAACTTCTTAGTCCATCTCCCTCAGCCAGTAGGAGGAGACGTTTTGAAAAAAGAAAATCTCTCAAGGAGAAACTCATAAGCCTCTTTCAACATCTAACAAAATGGAAATGCATATACTCTTTAACCCAGGAATTCATCCTATAGATAAACTCCAATATGGATACAAAGACTTGAGTAAAAAGAATATTTATTGCAGCATTGTCATAGCAAAAGACTGGAAAGAACCTGCATGTTTATTCACAAGGCACAGGTTAAATAAATTAGGGTGCATCCACTCAGTGTAAAACTATGACGCTATTAAAAAGAGTAAGGTAGCTCTATTCATGCTAATATTGGTCTCTCTTTGAGCTATTGTACTGGTGGAAAAAAGCAAGGTGACAGAAATATGTATGTTATTTGATCTTGTGGCTGTTTTTTGTAAGTGTCGATTAATGCCTATAATGCATATGAAATTTCTGGAATGACACAAATGAAACTGTTAACAGTGGTTGTCTCTGTGGAGGGAAACTAGGGGTATGGACCGAAAGGAAAAGACTATTGGTCACTCCTTTATACTCTCATTTTCTAATTACTGCTGCTGCTGTGATGATGATAATAAAGTTAATTTTTAAGTTCCTTAAAATAGCTAACTAAAAATAAAAAGGAAGATTCGTACTTCCATGCAAGATGGAATAAAAGGGAATAGATTTACTCTCCTGCCTGAAGCAACCAGAAAAAACAGGCAAAATATTTTAAAAACTTTTCAAGACACTGGATATCTGGCAATAAAGAATAGTGATTCCTAAAAGTTGAAGAAAATGATGGGGTAAGCTGTACAATTGCCCCAGCTTCCCTCCTAGAGCAAGTTTCAGGCTGAAGCTCAGAGAGGGAGAACCCAGGCAGAGCCCAGTAGACTTTCTGAATTGAGGATATGGAATTGAGAGAATGGGGTTACCAAGGCAGCTAGAATTTGCAGCACAGGTTCCAGAGTAGAGAGAGCTGCAAAGACAGAGAACTGCATAGATCTACAGAATGATCCCTTTGAGTATTCAGTGGAGTACTGATCAGTACATGAATGGGAAGTAACTACCCATAGCCAGGGAATAAAACAATCTGAAAGGATTAGAAGACAGTGCCTGGCACTCACACAAGGCTGGAAATAGTGCCTATATCCATCAAACAGACTGAAAAACTTTGTAATTCACGGAGCATATGTTAGAGTACTCAGAATGGCTTTATCTTAGTAGTGGGGAATAAGAAGCCATAGACTAAAACACTGTTCTGTCCCACTATCAAACCTTAAAAGGGAGACTCAAAAGGATCAAAATGTTTCCAAGTAATTAAATGCATCTAAGAACAAAGCTTAAGAATACTTATAGGAGCATAAAAGTATCCAGCAAGGCAAAATTCACAATGTCTGGTGCCTAATCAAAGATTGCCAGGCATGCAAATAGGCGGGAAAACACAACTCATAGGAAAATAATTAGTAAATCAAAATCAACCCAGAACTGGCACAGGTGTCAGAATTAGTTGAGAAGGACATTAACACAGTTACAGCTGTATTCCAGATGTACAAAAAGTGAGGAGAGAAATGGGAGACACTAAAAAGACCTAAATTGAACCTCTAGAGGTAAAAACTACAATGTCTGAGATGAGAAATACACTGCATGGAAACAATGGAAGATTAGCCATTGCAGAAGAAAATACTAGTGATCTCAAAGACATAACAAAAGAAACTATCCAGAATGAAATACAGTGAGAATAAAAAGAATCCAAAGGATGAAAAGAGAATCAATGGGCTGTGGGACAATTTCAAGCAGTTGCATATGTGTGTAATTGAAGTAATTGAAAAGGTGGGTGGGGGCAGGAAAAAAAAAGAAGAAATAATGACTGAAGTCTTTCCAAATATGATGAAAATATAAACCCACAGATCCAAGAAGTTCAGAGCACCCCAAACACTCAAACACAAGAAACATGAAGAAAACAATGCCAGCACACATCGTGCTCAGATTGCTTAAAGCCAGTGATAAGAGAAAATCTTTAAAGCTGGCAAAGAGGAAAAACACATAAAGTAAAAAGAACCAAGATAAGAATGACAGCAGATTTCTCATTGGAAACAATGCAAGTGAGAAGACAGTGGGGGGAGCATCTCTGAAGTACTGAAAGAAAAAAAAACCCGCCTACCTAGAATTCTATGTCCAGTGAAAATGCTTTTCAAAGATGAAGGTGAAATATAGACTTTTTCATCATACATACAAAAGCTAAATGAATTAATCATCAGCATACGTGCAGTACAAGAAATGTAAAAAATGTCCTTTAGGTAGAAGGAAATTGACACCAAATAGAAATACGGATCTACATAAAGGAATGAAGAGCACTGGAAGTGATAACTATATGGATAAATATGTAAGATTTTTTTTCTTCTTGTTTAAATCTCCTTAAAAGGTTATTGAATGTAAACAAAATAGCAATGCATTGTTGGGTTTATAACATGTTAAGGTAAAATGCATGACAACAATAATGTAAAGTCTGAATTAACAGTGTTCTAAGATTATTATACTCTCTTTGGAATGGTGTAATATCACTTGAAGGTAGATTGTGGTAAGTTAAAGAAGCATACTATAAACCCTAAAGCAACAACTGAAATAACCAACCAAAAAGTTACAGCTAGTAAGCCAACAAAGAAGATAAAATGAATTTTTTAAATATGCAATAAACCCAAAAAGAAGGTAGAAAAAGAGAAAGGGGAGACAAAGAACAGACAGGACAAATTGAAAACAAGTAAAAGATGATAGACAAATCATATCAATAATCACATTAAATTTAAATGGTCTAAACACCACAATTAAAAAGCAGAGATTGCCAGATTGGATTTAAAAAAATAAGACTTCATAAAATATAAAGAAACAAATAAATTAAAAGTTAAAGAATGGGTCTGGAATAATGAAAATGTTTTAAATTTGATCATGGGGCTGTTTGCACAACCATGTGATGACACTGCGAAACAGTGATTATCTACTTCAGATGGTTTCTATGCTTTATGACTATATCTCAAAAAACTGCATTTAAAAAAACAAGCCAACAATGTGGCAAACAGTTAAAAAAGAAAAAAATACCTAAAGGATGGGAAAAGATATACCATGTGTGCTGGTTTGGATGTATTAAGTCCTCCGAAACTCCATGTTCTTCAAGGCAATCTTGTGGGGGCAGACATATTAGTGTTGATTAGGTTGGAACCTTCTGATTGAATGTTTCCATGGAGGCGTGGCCCCGCCCATTCAGCATGGACCTTGATTAGTTCATTGAAGTCTTATAAAGGGGCTCACAAACAGAAGAACCTCAGAGCTGCAACTTAGACATTTTGAAAACAGCAATTGAAAGCAGACTTTTGCTCCGGAGAAGCTAAGAGAGGACAAAACGCTCCAAGAACAACATATTGAAGAATGCACAGGAGCTGAGAGAGAAGCTAGAACACAACCCAGGATCAGCAGATGTCAGCCACATGCCTTATGAGCTTACAGAGGTTTTCCGGATGCCAGTGGCCTTTCTCCAGTGAAGGTACTTATTGTTGATGCCTTAGACACTTTATGGCCTTAATGCTTTAACTCTTTAACCAAATAAACCCCCTTTATGAAAGCCAATCCATTTCTGGTATTTTGTGTAATGGCAGCATTAGCAAACTGGAACACCATGTTAACAACGTTAGTCAAAAGAAAGCTGGGGGACTATATTAATATCAGACAAAGTAGAATTCACAAAGAATATTACCTGGGATAAAAAGGTCATTTCATAATGATAAAGAGGTGAGTTCATCAATAGGGTATGGCAATCCCAAACATTTGTGTACCTGATAACAGAGTTTCAAAGTACATGAAACAAAAACAGAGAGCTCCAAGGAGAAATAGACAAATCCAGAAGTATGGTTGGAGATTTAAAGACCCTTCTCTCAATAACTGATAAAACAGGTAAGCATAAAATCAGCAATGATATAGAAGACTTGAACAACACTATCAACAAATTAGACATAATAGACACTCACTAGGACACTAATACAACAATGGAAAATACACATTCCTTTCAAGTATAAGTGGAACATTTACCAACATACACATATTTTTGAGCATAAATCAAGTCTCAATATTAAAAGGAGTCAGATCATACAAAGTATATTCTTTGACTACAGTAGGATTAAATTAGACATCAATAATAGAAAGATTGCTGGGAAATCCCCCAATATTTAGGAATTAATTAACATGCTTCTGAGTAACCCATGGGTCAAAGAAGAAATTGAAGAGAAATTTAAAAGTATTTTGAACTGAGTGAAAATATAAACACAACAAATCAAAATTTATGGACTGATGCTAAAGCAGTGCTTAGAGGGAAATTTATATCACTAAAAGTCTGTATTAGAAAAGAAGAAAGGTTTCAAACCAGTGATTTCATCTTCTACCATAAGAAATTAGAAAAAGAAGAGCAAATCAAACCCAAAATAAGCAAACAAAAGGAAATAATAAAGATCAGAGTGGAAACTGATGAAATCTGAAAACAGGAAAACAATAGGGGGAAATCAATGAAACCAAAAACTAGTTCTTTGGGAAGATCAATAAAATTGAGATCAAGGCAGGCTGATCAGGGAAAAAGAGAGAAGACACAAATTACCATGAAATGAGAGAGGTGACTGCTGAAAATTCTACAGCTATTAAAAGGAATTTTAACATAAATTCCATATAAATGGAATTTTATGAACAATGTTACACCAATAAATTTGACAGCTTAGCTGAAATGAACAAATCCCAGGAGGACAAAAACTATGAAAGCTCACACAAGAGCTAATAGGTAACCTAAACAAGGCTATAACTATTAAATAAATTGAATTTTTATTAATAATCTTCTCACAAAGAAAATGCCAGACCCACATGGCTTCAGTGATTAATTTTACCAAACATTTAAGGAAGAAATACCAGTTCTACACAAGGTCTCCAAGAAAATTGTAGAGGAAGAAATATTTCCCAACTCGTTTTATGAGGCCAGTATTACCCTGATACCAAAACCAGACAAAGGCATTACAAGAAAAGAAAATGACAGACCAATATTCCTCATAAATATAGATAGAAAAATTCAAACAAAATCTTAGCAAATCAAATCCAATAATATATTTAAAAAGGATCATACATCTTGATCAAGTTGAATATATCCCAGGAAGGCAAGGTTGGTTTAACATTAAAATATCAGTCAATATAATTCACCATATTAAGAAACTGAAAAAAAAAATATCATTTCAGTAGATGCAGAGAAAGCATTCTCGACAAAATCCATCACCAACTCCTGATAACTCAGCAAACTGGGTATAGGAGGGAACTTACATGATCAGATAAAGGGCAGCTTGCAGAAGACTACAGCTGTCTTCCTAAGATTAGAAACAAGACAAGGGTGTCCACTCTCACTGTTTCTATTCATTGTTGTTCTGAACAGTCCCGCCAGTACAATAAAGTAAGAAAAAGAAATTAAAGGCATGCCAATTGAAAAAGAAGAAAAACTTCATCAAGTAAAAAGAAGTAAAATGACATTACCTCCTATGTAAAAAATCTGATTGTATTTATTGTTAAATCAAGTGTATTTCTATTTACTAGCAACAAACAATAGGAAATATAATTTTTAATGCTATTTACAATATCATAAGTATGAAATACTTCAGAATAAATCTAACGAAAGATGTACAAGGCCTATACAATGAAAACTATATAACACTGCTGAGAGGAATTAAAGAAAATATAAATAAATGGAGAGGTACATCTTGTTCAGGGGTCAGAAGACTTAATATTAAAGATGTCAGTTCTTCCCAAATTGATCTATAGATTTAACACCATCTCCATCAAAATCCCAGTCTCTTTTTTTGTAGAAATAGGCAAGCTAATTCTGAAATTAACATAGAAAGGCAAGTGACCTAGAATAGAGAAAACAGCTTTGATAAAGAATAACAAAGTTGGAGGGTTAACACTACCTGATTTCTAGACTTAGTATAAAGCCATGGTAATCAAGACAGTGTGGTATTGATATAAAGACAGACGGATAGATCAGTGGGAACTGAACAGAAAGTTCAGAAATAAACCCACTGTATATGGACAACTGATTTTTGACAAAGGTGTAAAAGCGATTCAGTGGAAAAGGATAATCTTTTCAAAAAATGATGCTG
The DNA here is from genome assembly GCF_015220235.1 of Choloepus didactylus. NCBI lineage: Eukaryota > Metazoa > Chordata > Mammalia > Pilosa > Megalonychidae > Choloepus > Choloepus didactylus. The sequence continues at coordinate 50,607,427 of NC_051325.1, forward strand.
GAAAAACTGTATATCTATATGCCAGAAAATCAAACCAATAAACAAAAAACCCGTTCTTTGATCCATACCTCATGCGATATATAAAAATTAACTCAAAATAGGTGATAAACCTAAATATAAAACTATAAAACTTCTGGAAGGAAATGCAGGAGAAAATACTTGTGACTTTGTTCTAGGCAAAGATTTCTTAGATAAGGCACCAAAACATGATCTGAAAAGGAAAAATGATGATATAAATTGGACTTCATAAAATTTTTTAACTTTTGTTCTTTGAAGGACACTGTTAGGAGAATAAAAGACAAGCCAGAGTTTGGGAGACAGTAACTGCAAAGCATCTATCTGATAAAGTATTTGTATCTAATATATAAGGAAGTCTCAAAACTCAATTAGAAAATAAGTAATCCAGTAAAGAAATAGGCAAAAGATATGAACAGTCACTTCACCAAACAAGATCTAGGAATGGTAACAACCATGTGATCAGATGCTCAACATCATTAGTCATTAGAGAAATGCAAATTAAAACCCCAATGATATAGCACTACCTTCCCTCTATAATGGCTACAAAGTCTGATCTTACCAAAGGTTGGCAATGACGTGAGAAACTCACACTTTTATACACCGCTGGTGGGAATGTAAAATGGTATAACCACTGTGGAAAACATGTTAGCAGTTTCTTAGGAAGTTAAACACCCACTTATATAATATGACCCAGCAATCACCCTCCTGGGTATTTACCCAAGAAAAAGAAAGTTTATGTCCATACAAATGCTTATATATGAATGTTCATAGCAGCTTTATTTGTAATCGCAAAGCATTGGTATCAATCCAAATGTCCATCCGCAAGTGAACAAATGGTGGTAAATTCATAAAATTGAATATTGCTCAGCAATGCAGAGGAATGAACTACTGATATATATAATAATAATATGGGTTGAGTCTCAAAATAGTTATGCTAACTGCAAGAAGTCAAACAAAAAAGAATGTATACTGTATCATTCCATTTGTTCAGAACTATAGAAAAGGTAAACTAATCTACAGTGACAGAAAGAAGATCAGTGGTTGCCTGGGGAGGGAAGCAAGAGGAAGGGATTATAATGAGGAACAAGGAAATTTAGGAGGTGATGGATATGTTCATTTTCTTGATTGTGGTGATGGTTTCATGGTTGAATACATATATCAAAACTTATATTGTGCACTTTGAATATTGTATGTCAATTATACCTCAATAAAGCTGTTAAAATAAATGCATACATGCTAAAAATGGATAAAGAAAAAGAGTTAAAAGTGACTCCAGGAAAAGTTTACATAAATTGCTTTAGCCTGTATACCTCTGACTGTGACCTTGAACTTTGACCCTCATTCTCAAGAATGTATAAGGTTGGGAAAAGAACTGCCTTTTTTTTTTTTTTTTAATCTCCCCTTATAAATTGGCTTTACACACACCTATTTTAGACATTTCTTGAGTGGCCAGCATTTCTCCCCTCTTTTTAATAATATTTGACTGGATTTCAATGGAGACAGCAAATGTCTTCTAAGCCTCAATAGCCTTAGAAATATCAGGTGAGTCAGGATAGACCCTACTTCATTGTGCTCAAGCATCTGTAAATACATTTACTGCCCATTCCTCACTGTCTTTGCTGGCTTGATGTTTGGGAATCTCTAATGTGTATCCCAAACGTGTTGTGGAGTTGAAGGAAGCCCAGCAGTGCTGACATTTCACAATCACATGTTTTCTTATTATGTCCTTAGTCTGATAAGAAGTTTTATAAATATTAAATAAAGCCCAGTCCCTTGGGTTTGGGGTGGTGGGAGGAAATAATCCTTCCAGGGTAGGAAAAAAAAATCAGTCCATTGCCAAGTACTTTTAGAGAAAGGTATTTTCCCCCAGTGACCAGAGAACTGGAAATTATGAAGGGAGAAAAGGAGAGATGGAGGCAGCGGGACACCTTTGGGAGCTAAAACAAGAGCTGTGAAAGGAGAACATGGGATGGGATGTCCTCCACAGTTCCATACCTGTTTACAATGTGGAAGTAGAGGTGATGTAATAAAGAATGATAAAGAGCCATGCATTAAAAACCTCTGCATTTATCAGCAATAACAACAAAACTTTGGTGCTGGCGTTAGGACCTGAGCACCGGGAGGTCATCAGACAATTGTCCAAGGGCAGGAGTGGGGCAGCCTCTTGGTGGAGCCGCATCCAGAAATGCCACCTTGGTGAAAACAGCAGGTGCCCAGGTTCTGCCCTCCCTCTTCTCGCTGATCACCTGTGAACGTGGGTCTAGTCAAGCCAGACCCCATTTAAACCATTTACTGAGCACCTCCTCATTGCCAGGTCTGTCCTGGAGGCTGTCACATATATAATCTCATTTAATTCTTAAAATGACAGATCTCTTAGCATGTAATGCCTCAAAGACTTACTGTAATAGAGGACGGAATAAGCCCCATAGGGAGAGGGACAGAGAGAATTCTCCTCACATCCCCCTACCCAATTTACCTCTAAAGAGGGGTCTCTTAAAGCTCAAGAGTTTAATTGCCCAGTTAGAGATAACTATTTATTTTCTTCCTTCTGTTAATCTAGGGATTCTCAAGCTTTAAGATATATACAGAGTCATAAACATAAAACTATGGTCACTATAATTACACCCTGCCCCAGCCCCTCGCTCACCTCCTTCAGATCTCTACTGAAATATCCTCCTATCCAGAGGCCTTTCCTGACCACCTCCATTTAAATAGCAGCCCCCTCAGCACTCCCTGTCCCCCCCACCCTGATTTAGTTGTTCTCATATCACATGTCCCCAGTTGACATACATTCACTTGTTTATCTGTCTGATGTCTCCTCTCACTAGAGTTTAAGTGCTATGAGGACCAGGCCATATCCCCTGTGCCTGGAATGGTGCCTACTCAATAAATGTTTGCTGGATGAATGAATGATTGTGAATGGGTGATCGAAAGGACTTCCAAAAGTCACTTGAACTCCATGCCGTCTTTGCCTCAAGTGCTGCCTGTGGACCTACCACGTGGGATTGGACAGTGCTGGGGGGGGGCAGCTCCTGGGAGGACACACCCAGCAAGTCCTCTTACTGTCCCCTTTCTACACCAGGCGACTATAACACACATAATGGACCTTCCACGCCGGCAAAAGAGGGAGACACAGACAGGCCCCACCGGGCCTCCGACGGGAAGCTCCGAGGCCGGTCTAAGCGCAGCAGTGACCCCTCCCCACCAGGGGACAACGAGATCGAGGTAAGGCCACAGGGCCCCTGGCTGACTTGGTGAATGTACTCTCCATCTATGGCCTGAACAGGGTGATGGAGGGACATGTTATCTCCAAATTCATGGGGGTGGGGAGGGACAGGGGTGTTGTCCTTTATGTTCCCAAAGCACAACAACAGACAAAAGAACATTTAAAGGTAAAGGAGGGAATAATTTGGTTGGACCTAAGGAAGGAGGTCATCTGCAGGTGATTGCAGCATGCACTGCTGACTTACTTGGCTAGGAAGAGATGACCCTGGATTTAGTGAAGAGTGGTGGTTCTCAAACCACGGTAGCATCAGAATCACACTGAGAACTTGCAGAAACACAGGTTGCTCATTCAGAGTTTCCCATCCTAGGTCTGGGGTGGATGCATTTCTAATAAGCTCCCAGCTCATGCTGCTGCATGATGCTGGGTTGGGGACCACCGTTTGAGAGGCCCTGGTAAATGAAATAAAGGCTAGTGGACCTTCCCAGTTGGGTTAGAGTGGCTCTTAAACCTGGCTGCATATTAGAATCACCTGGGGTACTTTTTTGAAATACAAATTCCCAGGCCCCATCCCGGACAATTGAATGCACACTCAGGGGGTATGTTTAAAAGTTTCCCTGGTGATTCTAATATGGCATAGATATTTATCTACCCGGTGGCTGGAGGCAGGATCAAATGAGTTTTCATCCCTTTCTGTGATTCTTGTTTATAGACAGTGGTTCTCAATCTTGGTACCACATGAGAATCTCCTGGGAGCTTTGAGAAAACCTTCATTCTTAAGCTACACCTCATATCAATTGAATCAGATTCCCTAAGAGTGGGTCCTGGGCATCAGTATTTTTAAAAACTCCCTGGATGATTCCAGTGTGCAGTCCAACCTGAGAACTACTGGTCTAAAGGATGCTCCAATCTTTATAAGAAAGCAAGTCTAGTATTATTGAGCAGGCAGTGACATTTTCCCGAACAAGTTTAAAAAAATAAATAAATAAATAAAAACCAGCATGCTTTGGGACGGGGAGTGTGCTAGTGGTGAGAAAAGTGGGCAGATATACTAGTTGGTACTTCTCTGCAAAAGGCAGTTATTTGTGGCTTGAGTGTACCATGAGTATATGGGATAGGATTGGAAAAGCCTGGGTCAGTGCCAAGAAATTCAAATGCATCATCATCACATCCCAGTTCCTGATCCTGTATGCTTTATGTAGCAGCTACAAAATGCAACCCACAAATGCAAATAGGCTAAGAAATATTATTTTCAGTATTTCCTTAAAATCAGCATACTTTTGATTCTGAGTTCTCATCCCACCAGGATGGTAGGAAATTCCATCTCCCTATTGGGGCCCCTCCCTTCCCAGAATTGCATGAGAAATCCAGGGGTTCAAGTGGTCTCAGAAACCGGAAGAAAAGCCTCTAATCTCCAATCTTCCTTGGCCACGGCTGCCTTCTCACTGTCAAAGCCTGCAGTGGTCTGTTAAAATCCAGCCACTCTCTTGAGATTCCATGCCGTGCGTTAAGTGCAGGAATCCTTTCTGACACTGAGTACCTTGGAATATTAGCTATAATCCTTTGGTTGCAAACAACAGAAACCAGTTCTGGTTACTTAAGCAAAAAGGAATATACTGAAAGGGAAAGACTTGGAGAGCAGGTCATAAAACCAGGTTAGAAAGAACAGGAACAAAGGGAGTCCAGAGAAATTTTGGGATGCTGGCTTCTGCCAGAGTGAATCATTTTAGATTTTAGTGCCACTTCACTCCATGTTATATTTCAAGGAGAGATCATCCCATCGGCCCGGCTTTGGTCTCATGCTTGCCGCCTGATTGACAGTCTCACCAAGACAGCATGCAATGGGAAAAGAAAGCCAGAGTGTTCTTATCAGAAGACCTGGGGCTGGATGCTGGGGGCCCAGACAGCAAATGCCCACAACCAGGTCATCTGGTATTTAGCCAGTGTTCACTAGCACAGCTGAACTGGTTGTTTTTGGCTCCTGTCTGTTCTGATTGCCCTAGAAGGAGTTAAATATTTTGAATATCGCCCTTGCCTACTACTCTTAGCCAGCCTCCTGAGGTTTACCAGCAGCCATCTCCTCTGAGGCCTTGACCCACCACAGGGATGAGCTACCAAGCAAGTTGTGTTCCCACTGGTCACAGTACCATTCTCAATCCAGGGAATTCTGTTCTTTCCTTTCCCCTAATTCTGAAAGCCACCCCCACCCCACCCTTGTCTAGGAGACTTCATACAACCCCTTCAGTGTGTTTAGGGCTGGAAGAAAATTAATTGGCTTCAGGTTGCATTTGCATTTTGCTCTGCCATATTCCTGACACTTTTCCACCAGCTTGAAGTTGCAGAACTATAGAAAACCCAGAAAGTGACAAATTCATTAATATTTCAAAAAAAATTATCCAGTCACCTAACATGGTTTCTGCTCTTAGTAGGGGTGGTGGGGGTGGAGAGAGATTTTCCATTAAACTTTGAAGGGGTAAATTGTGGCGTGGAAGTCAGAGATTGTGGGGTGATATTATTCTGGAAACATCTGCTTCTCAATTTCAGAGTAAGTACCACTGGGCAAGAACAGCTGAAAAGGTGTGAGCCGTGTTTCACTTCTGTGCTTAATGTCAGCATAGAGGCTTTGCATGGGTCACACCTCTTAAGTCTTTGGCAGTTTTGCTAATGACTGAAGCCCATGAGAGAGAAATTATGTAGAAAAGTGGAAAGGAGGAGAATTCTGGGTGTGTATTAGTTAAAACCCTTCAGCTGCAGGTGCCTGAAACCAACTTGAGTTAACTTAAGTGAAAGAGCAGAATTTATTTTGAGGATACAAGGGGTCTCTTGGAACCCAAGGACAAGGGTACAGCAAGGTGTCAGAAGGGTTCTGGAACCAGCAGGTAGAGAGGAACAGGGAAATTTAAGGCCTCCTATCCCTACATGCCACAGTGATGGTGCTAGAAGTTTCAAACAATAGTGTCTTTGAGGTGCCCCCATACACAAGACTGGCACAGCTCCTCCGGGCCTCCCCCCTGTCCCTCACTCTGCCCCCAACTGAAATCCTGGAAGAGAGTTGGGTTCTCTTTCCATCTTTCACCCCTCTGTTTTTCTCTCTCTTCAGTCTGACTTTCTATATTCTTCGGATCACATGGCCAAATGTGGCCACTGACAGCCACCTAACTGTGAATTATTTGAAGGCTCCCAATTTTAAGCTCCTGTGGAAAGGCCTCTGAACCAGCTGGGGTTAGGAGCCCACTGTGACCCAAACCACCAGGGAGTAGAACCACTTGCAAAATGACTTTGGGAAACTTACCAACTAAGGATCTAGGGCAGGAGCATGGAGTGATGGGGTAGTTAACAGGGGGAGGCCATTGGAGAGGGGAAGACACTCTTCCTCAGAGGGGGTGTAAGAGATCAATTAACAGAACCTTCATTAAATTTGAAAATATTCACTGATTTTTTTAAATTCTCGCACTGAAATTTCTAAATTGAACTGATCCAACCCAGTTAGTTCAGATAACTTAAGACTTAGCATATTCAAAGCCCAGAAGTCACTCACTCAAAAGCAGTGGTTTTCAAACTGTTTTGACCATGTCCCATATTGAGAAATATACTTAATATTGTGATCCGCCTCACACATACACAAAAATATAACTGAACCAAAAACCCCAGGAAACAATATGAGCGCTACGAATGGCTTTGAAAAACCCTGCACTAAAGGACCTGGGATGCTAACTGACCTTTTACCTACTATATACCACCCTGCTCTTTATTTTAAAGGTATGGCAAATGCCAAGGTGTAAATACAGATATTGACTTCCAGAGAAGTCAGAGGTGGCCTGTGCAAGATGGTGGACTGAGTCGGTGTATTTGCCTTCCCTCCTCCCACCAGCTGCATAGGTTACCGATCAGGTCCTTTGTTCTTGAAAATAATGATCACCAGGAAAGTGAGGAAACCCAACAACAAGATAAATAGGATAAGTGAGAAGAGAGGTAACTTAAGAAACAGAAGAAACCCTAGAAAAATTCTGATGGGTTTTCTCATAATGAATCAAAGTGATGGTAGATCCATAAACTAAGAAGTGGAGGCCATTGGGAAAGAAACTCTCAGAGAAAAAGGAGAAATTGTTGGAGATGTTTATATGACTGTGAGACTCAAAAGTTTGATAGGATGGTTGGAAGAGAAAGTTTAAGAAATCTCCCAAAACATAGACCAAAAAGACAAAAATTTAGAAAATATTTTTAAAAGATGAGATAGTGTATCAATATAAAAGGTCTAATATTTGTTGGGAATTCTGGAAGGAAAGAATTGTGGAAAATATGGGAGGATATTATTAAAGAAAATAATTTTTAGAGCTCTAGAAAGATTCATCATTGGATTGAAAAAACGCAAGAGCTGGACAGTATGGATGAAAAAAGACCATACCTAGATAGATCCTCATGGAATTTGAGGACACCTTTAAAGGAAGATCCTTAAAAAAAAAAAAAAAAAAAATCCTAGAGAGAAAGAGAAAAAAAAAAAAACCTGCAGAAACCTACAAAGGACTGAGGATCAGTAAAGCAGGAGACTTCATCAGTGACACTAGGCTCTAGAAAATAATGAAGGAATTCTTTCAAAGATCTAGAAGACATTATTTTGAAATAGGAATTTTGTACCCAGAGAACCTGTACCTCAAAATAAAGATATAATCAGATATGCAAGAATTCAGAAAGATTACTTTCCCATGCACCTTTTCAGAAGTAACTGGAAGATGGACTCGAGCAAAACGAGGAAGTAAGCAAGAAAGAGACTTGAGATTCAGGAAACAGTAGATGTGACCCAGATGTGCAATGAAGGGAAGTCTCGGGACACTGACAACACTGTAAGCCTAAGAGCAGCCAGTCCACATTAGATCATCCTGTAACCAAGGATGGACACCTCTGGCCCAGAGATTCCGCACTGTAGAGTGGATGGCTGATAATTTGATAATATAATGAAGGCATATTATTGCAAATAAGGAAAACTAAAAGCAGTTAATAAACTCCAGCAGATACAAAAAGTTATACCAGAAAGGCATGATTCAGATATGGATAAATTGAGATACGGTATGATTTTAAACATTTCATAGAGTGTAAGGAGAGTACATGTATTATTTAGAGTTATGCAGGTAATCACCAGAATTGCTAAAACCAGAAATGGTTAAGAGTAGTTGGGCTTGTGATGAGGGGTGAATGTAAGATGGTAGTATTTCATTTTATCTCAAATATATGATTTTTATTGTTGCTTTTGGTTTGAACTGCCCCTCTTATGAGATTGTATGTGGACGGCAAGAACTGGCTTCTTGGTTCTAGAATCTACTGAGTTGAATAGGAGCCCCAAATTGGAGGTCATAGGAATACCCTTTACCCAGATAAGATTGGATGCGATCTCAACACCGCATCAGTCAGTCACGTGTTTTATAGCTTAAAGATAATGCTTTTCAGGACTTCTTTTTCTTCCAAGGGAATTAATTTCTGCAGACATTAAGTCAGACACAAGCAAGTCCGTTTGTCTCCATTCTCTTCCTCTCTTTCATCACAGCGTGTGTTCGTGTGGGACCTGGATGAGACAATCATTATTTTTCACTCCTTACTCACGGGGACTTTTGCATCCAGATATGGGAAGGTAAGAATCTATTTTGTCTTTTATTTTTTCCTCTGACATGACTGACTGTCCAGCCAGTTTGTCCTGGGAATGGTAGGGGCAGTTTGTGAGGCAGTTTCTCTAGCAAAAGCTGCCCCTTTGGGTTAGCCTCGGTCTGAGAACTCCTATGGAATTTTCCTTTGACATGTAAAAATTTAATTAGCTTCCCCTTCAGTTGTCTCTCTTGCCTTTTCTTTCAACACATACAGTGTCTACTTGCTAGGACATAAGCTCGTAGTCTTCAGCTGTCTCCCCGCTAAGAGGGCTACGCTATGTTACAGCCAAAATAAGTGATCCCAGCTAAAAAACGAGGCAAAATACTTTTTTTCTTCCCTGTTGTTTATCTTAGTGTCTCTGGCAGATGAATTTAATTTTCCCTCCGTTTTTCTGAAATGAGGGGGAGGCATTGTCAGCTCCAGCGTGGGTTTTAGCAACAATTTTGTAAGTGTATCCTCAACAGATTAGATTGGGGAACCATCCAGTTAGGATTCTGGGCAAATGCTGTCAGCTGATTGGTGGTGAGTGGAAGAAACGTTGAAACTTCCATAATAATACAAAAAATGAACCCAACTGCTCAGAACCCGAACCCTACCGATTCTTTGCATTCATCCTGTGTTCTTCTCAGCAAACTACTTATGTATGTTCCAGGCAGCTGCCATCGCTTCTAGGGAGACATGGGGGTGAAGGGGCCGTGCTTTAGAAAACAGCCCAGTTATCATCCCATCGGAGGTGGGTGACCGATTGGCAGCTGTTTGCACGCATGGGTAGGAACCTTGAGACTTGCCAGTGACTGGAAAATATTTCTGTTTCTGTTTAGAGACCAGGAATATGATTTGACATCACCTCATGGCTTTCCCAGCTGTTCATGTTTTTATGGGGGTTATAACAAGCTGGATGTGTAATTAGCAAGATAGATTTATTGTCTGCCATTATGTTGTAAAGAGTATAAAAATAGTGTTGGTGGTGCAGAAATCTCTCGCCACGTAGGAAAGCCGTTAATATGTCTAGCAGTGCCTGCGGGAAATCCGGCGTGAGTTTTGGGGCTGCGCACAGCTTAGACGAAGGGTGGAGGAGTTGAGAACCGCTGAAAACACCCAAGCGTGGGTTTGGCAGTCCTCGCAAAATGTAGGGCTGTCCCAGAGGAATTTCTGTCCTCACATGGTGAGTTGCCCACTCAGTTTGTGTGTTTTATGTTTTTCCAAACCACCGCGTGAAGCTACCTCCCCTAACAAACTTTCCTTTGCCCTTCTTGCCATGAGATACCCCACACTGAAGTTCTGTAGCTTCATCCAGCGTATCACTCCTTATGGATTGTACAAGGCCTTGTGATGTTGGTTATGAGTTTAGTATCCATGTCTTGCCACCACCCCCTAAATGGAATTGGGGGCTTCTCCAAGGCAAGGGGGGAACAAAGCCCAGAGCTCCTTTTTGAGCCCCATGTGGCCTAGTCCGTGTCACTCTTCATCACCAGCCACCTCTCTTCAGCCTACCACCTAATCCCAGCCCCCTTCCCCTCTTGCTTGGCCTCCTCTCTGGTCTGCCAGCTTCCACCACTGCCCCAATAGTGCAGTCTCCCAACAGCAGTCAGAGAAGTCACCCTAAATACAAGCCCCATGGTATCACTCCACTGCTGGAAAATCAGCAGCAGCTACGCCATTGACAAACCCTAACCCAACCTCCAAAGCCGTACATGAGCCTGCCCCTGTCCCACTCCGCAGTCTCATTTCCTACTGTTTGCTTCAAGTTTCTTTCTGGCCTGGAACCTGCCATGTTCTCTCCCACCTCAGGGCATTTGTTCATGCTGTCTGTTGGTTTCTCCCAGAAGCAGGGCCCTGAAACAAGGAGTGAGGCCAGGTAGGTTATTTGGGAGGTGATCTCAGGGATCAATAGGTGCAGAGTAGGAAAGTGAGGCAGATAAGGGAAGGAAGCTAGTACAGGTTGCCTAAACGTTACTGCCATGGGCAATTGGGACTCGATTCTGTGGGGCCCTCTGGGAGACTGTGTAGAACACACTGCAGGGGTGGCTCACCCAAGGGAAGAGGGAGCTGGGATATTTCTCTACTAAGCCCCCCTTAGCCTGGGTTGAGGGCTTCTCCTGTATTTATCTCCGTATAATCTGCCCTGCCTTGACAAAGCTCTAGGACAGGGAATCACAGGTGCTAACAGTAGAAAGCCTCTGCATTGTGGATGGGGCACACAGGCACCTCTGCAATGATCTAGAATGTTCTAGAATGTTCTATCACTAGGCTAAAGCAACTTCTCTTTTAATTTTCAGTTTAAGTGTAGCTTCCTCCAAGACTTTCCTACCTGTCCCCATCGCTAAATTACATCTCTCCCCATAACTGTATTTTTCATTTATATTATAATTATGCACCTTTTTCAGCTATAAGCTTCATAGCAACAGGGACCATGAACGTTTTCTATTTTCCCAACCAATCCCAGTGCATGGGACAGAATACTCAATAAATGCTTGTTGCATGAATGAATCAGGACAGTCCTCTGGAATGTAAGTTGCATGAGGACAGAGAATTTTTTTTTTTTCTGTTTTATTCATTGCTTTATCCCCAGTGTCTCATACTTAGTGGGTGTCAAATATTTTTTTAAATAAATGAAGGAAAGAAAGAAAATAGTATCAGGACAGAAATTCCTAACTTATGACTGTCAGCCAAATTCGGCCTGCAGACATTTTTGTTTGGCCTCCAGAGTGTTTGAAAAAATGCAAATTTGTTGCCAACATTTAAAAATCAGGAGATTGCACAGACCAAAACAATCTTGATTTCTACCTCATCCTGAAAAATTAGGGAATCTGGCCATCCTGCATTCCCACGTGGCAACAATCAACAGGAGCTAAGTAGTGACTGCCCTCTTTGGGGTGTGTGTGTGCCCTTCAGCTCATCCAGGCTTTCACCTGGCCTGTTGGGCCCATTTAGGTGACCTCCCCAGCCCTGTTGTCATCTGAGTTGCAGCATCCATCCTAGAATTACAGCACCAGGGAAGATCAGACCTGAAGGCCTAGGAGATCGTCGTGGCCAATTAGCCTCCACTGTACATTAGGAGAAACTGACCCAGGATGGGTAAGATCATCCAGGAGAGAATGAGAGTGAGACCTTAAGCTCATCTGCCTCCCTAAATGCTCTTGGGACATCCAGGGAAAACTGAGGTGAGAAGTTCTCTGAGCCCCAGGGTCTCTTGTGCATTCTTCATTACTCTTCTAGAATTTTCCACTCCCTCCACAAGCTCCCTCTAAGGTGAGGAATGGGTATTTTTTACTCGCTAAATTTGGCAAGTCTAAGAGAGACCCAAAGTAACTGTGGCTTAAAGAAGACAAAGTTGACTTCTCTCTCGCCTGACAGTCCACCTTTAAGCAGTTCAAGACAGTGAGGCCACTCGCAGCATGGGAGACGCAGGCTCCTTCGTCGTTCTCTGCCACCCCTGGAGCACTGCACTCACTGGGAAGATATAACATAGCTTACCACCATGTCCACATTCCAGTGGGAAGGGGGAGCAGGGAAAGAAGAGTGCACCTTCTTCTTTCTATATTTTTTAAATTGTCTCTTTTTTAAGAGCCAGATGCAGAAATCGCATGCATCATTTTGCTCACATGCCATTGGCTGGAACATGGTCACATGGCTACATCTAGCTGCAAGGGAGTTGTGGAAATGTAGTCTTTATTTTGGGTAGTCATGTGCCCTGTTAAAATTCAGGGGTTCTCCTACTCTGAGAGGGAGAAAGGAAGAATGGACATTAGAGGATGATTAGCAAGTTCTAGCACAAAGTACCATGTAGTAGAAGAAGAACAATGAAAGAGAAAAAGGTTGAGGAAAAAGAAAATTTGTTTTGCTTGAGAGGCCTAGAAGATGAGAGGATTTGTGGGTCTGAAGCTCCAGAAAGAGACTTGGACTACCACTACAAACCTGGAAGTCAGAGAAGTGGAGAGGATCTAGAGGAGCAGGGATGTTAGCCCCATTTTACAAAGTAATTGAGACATAGGGAGGTAATGTAATCAGGGTACTCATGGCAGAACTAAAATACATGGCCTCTGACTCTTGGTCCACAGTTCTTTCTCTCTGTACTTCTCCACAAACTGCGGCCTTGTGGAGGTCATTATTAATAGCCAGTATCAAGCAGGACTCTCAGTTTGAAGCATAGAGTGCTTCAAAGGAAATTCATTGGTTCACAATAAATGAAAACCCATGGGGTATTTGGGATTCGGGTCTGGCCGGATCCAGGAGCTCAGACTGTGTTCTCAGGACTTGGTCTTTCTGTATTCTTCAGCAGATTTACTCCAAGTGGCAACTCTGCCTCAACAATTTCAACTGAAGAAAGGAATCCTTGTCCTTCCCAAATTCCAGGACAGCTCCCAGGCTTGAATCTCATTAGCCCAAACTGGCTTACACAGCCATCCATATCCCAACCTCTGTGACTCAGGTTGGCCATCTTTGATCACGGACCCACTGAGGGCCCAAAGGGGCTGGAGGAGCAGGTCAGCTCCATCCCAACCAAATGGACTGAGTGGGGGAGGGATGGCTCCCCAAAGGAAACCAGGATGCTGTTTCCAGAAGAGAATGAAGATCATGGGTGTCCAGCAAATGGGCTCTGAAGGCCAAGGCCCCTTGCACATCCACACCAAGGACCAGCAGCTGTTTGCTTGTGGAATTGTGCAGAACACTGTGCAGGAAGTAGAAGTCCTATCAATTGTGGTCCCAGCCATAAGGGGAACTTGCTGTTTACTTAGGGAAATAAGACCAACAGAGCTAAAATGATTAAGGAATGATTCAAAACAGAGGGAGATTGAATTTTACAGTAAAAACTGGACTCTCTTCCTGTCCCCTCTCTTCCTCCCCAGTGTTCGGAGCCAGAGCATCCCTTTGGCAGCTGCATCTCCCTACATCTTGTGGATCCATTAGGAATTCCCTGGAGAGCTAGAGCGGCGTAGCCAGCTATGGCCGCCTCTTTCATATCTCCTTTTCCCCATCTCTCCAGCCCCGCAGCCTCTGAACTCTTTATTTTTTCCAGCATGGATTAGGCAAACGCAAGGTGGTCAAGAGCCTTTGCCTTTGGCCAGGAAGGGATTATAAGAAGTCTTAATCAGCAGTCCTCCAGGGGCCCTGACTCCTTCTGTGCCTTGCCTTCCAGCAGCTCAGTACAATTTGAAGCTCAACTCTAGGACCAGTTGGTTTCAAAGCTTTACTGAGATATAATTCCCATACCATAAATTCCCCCTTTTAGAGTTTACAATTCAGGAGTATTTAGTATATTCGTATTCATAGAGTTGTGCAACCATTATCACTATCTAATTCCGGAACATTTTTATCACCCCAAAAGAAACCCCGTACCCATTAGCAGTGATTCCCCATTTCCCCCTCCACCCAGCTCTTGCAACCGCTAATCAACTTTCTGTCTCTATGGATTTGTCTATTCTGGACTTTTCCTATAAATGGAATAATACAATACGTGGTTTTTTGTGACAGGCTTCTTTCTTTTTTTTTTTTTTTTTTTTAATCTTCATTTTATTGAGATATAGTCACATACCACGCAGTCATACAAAACAAATTGTACTTTCGATTGTTCACAGTACCATTACATAGTTGTACATTCATCACCTAAATCAATCCCTGACACCTTCATTACCACACACACAAAAATAACAAGAATAATAATTAGAGTGAAAAAGAGCAATTGAAGTAAAAAAGAACACTGGGTACCTTTGTCTGTTTGTTTCCTTCCCCTATTTTTCCACTCATCCATCCATAAACTAGACAAAGTGGAGTGTGGTCCTTATGGCTTTCCCAATCCCATTGTCACCCCTCATAAGCTACATTTTTATACAACTGTCTTCGAGATTCATGGGTTCTGGATTGTAGTTTGATAGTTTCAGGTATCCACCACCAGCTACCCCAATTCTTTAGAACCTAAAAAGGGTTGTCTAAAGTGTGCGTAAGAGTGCCCACCAGAGTGACCTCTCAGCTCCTTTTGGAATCTTTCTGCCACTGAAGCTTATTTCATTTCCTTTCACATCCCCCTTTTGGTCAAGAAGATGTTCTCCGTCCCACGATGCCAGGTCTACATTCCTCCCCGGGAGTCATATTCCACGTTGCCAGGGAGATTCACTCCCCTGGGTGTCTGATCCCACGTAGCGGGGAGGGCAGTGATTTCACCTTTCAAGTTGGCTTAGCTAGAGAGAGAGGGCCACATCTGAGCAACAAAGAGGCGTTCCGGAGGAGGCTCTTAGGCACAATTATAGGGAGGCCTAGCCTCTCCTTTACAGCAACCGTCTTCCCAAGGGTAAAACCTATGGTAGAGGGCTCAACCCATCAAACCACCAGTTCCCTATGTCTGTGGTCATGTTAGCAACCATCGAGGTGGGGTTGGCCAATACCCCTGCATTCTCCACAAGTTCCTCAAGGGGGCACTACATCTTTTTTTTTCCTTGTTTTTCTTTTTTTTTTTTTTTTAACTTTCCCTTCTTTTTTAAATCAACTGTATGAAAAAAAAGTTAAAAAGAAAACAAACATACAATAAAAGAACATTTCAAAGAGACCATAACAAGGGAGTAAGAAAAAGACAACTAACCTAAGATAACTGCTTAACTTCCAACATGTTCCTACTTTACCCCAAGAAAGTTACATAATACAGCAACATTTCTGTGAATTTGTTCCTGCTATATCCATCAGAAATTAACAGACCATAGTCATTCCTGGGCATCCCCAGAACGTTAAATAGCTTATCTGTTCTTCTTGGATTATTGTTCCCCCTTCCTTAATTGCTCTCTATTGCTAGTTCCCCTACATTCTACATTATAAACCATTTGTTTTACATTTTTCAAAGTTCACATTAGTGGTAGCATATAATATTTGTCTTTTTGTGCCTGGCTTATTTCGCTCAGCATTATGTCTTCAAGGTTCATCCATGTTGTCATACGTTTCACAAGATCGTTCCTTCTTACTGCCGCGTAGTATTCCATCGTGTGTATATACCGCATTTTATTTATCCACTCATCTGTTGAAGGACATTTGGGTTGCTTCCATCTCTTGGCAATTGCGAATAATGCTGCTATGAACATTGGCGTGCAGATACCTGTTCGTGTCACTGCTTTCCGACCTTCCGGGTATATACCGAGAAGTGCAATCGCTGGATCGAATGATAACTCTATATCTAGTTTTCTAAGGAACTGCCAGACTGACTTCCAGAGTGGCTGAACCATTATACAGTCCCACCAACAATGAATAAGAGTTCCAATTTCTCCACATCCCCTCCAGCATTTGTAGTTTCCTGTTTGTTTAATGGCAGCCATTCTAACCAGTGTTAGATGGTATCTCATTGTGGTCTTTGCTTCTTTCACTTAGTATAACGTTTTCGAGGTTCATCATGTTGTAGCATGTATCAGTACTTCATTCCTTTTTACAGTCACATAATATGCCATCATCTGGATATACTGCATTTTGTCTCTCCGTTCATCAGTTGATGGACCATTGGATTGTTTCAGTTTGGGGCTGATATGAAGAATGCTGCTATAATATTTGAATACAACTTTTGGTATAGACATATATATTCAGTTCTCTTAAGTATATACGTAGGGGTGGGATTGGTGGGTCTTATGCTAACTCAGGAGTTGCCTGACTGTTTTCCAAAGCGGCTGCATAGTTTCACTCTCCTACCAGCAGTGGGTGAGGATTTCAGTTTCGCCACATCTCACCAACACTTGTTATTGTTGTCTTTTTATTTTAGCCATCCTACTGGGTGTGAAGTGATCTCTCATTGTGGTTTGAATTTACATTTCTCTAATAACTAATGATATTGAGCATCTTTTCATGTGCTTATTGGCCATTGGTATATCTTCTTTGGAGAAATAGCTGTTCAAGCCCTTTGCCTATTTTTAAATGGGTTATTTCTCTCTTTACTGTTGAGTTGTAAGAGTTCTTTATATATTCTGGACACCAGCCTGTTGTCAGATATATGATTTGCAAATATTTTCTCCCATTCAGTAGGTTGTCTTTTCACTTTCTTGATCATGGCCTTTGAAGCACAAATGTTTCCAATTTTGATGAAGTCCAACTTATCTGTTTTTTCTTTTGTTGCATGTACTTTTATCCAAGAAACTGTTGCCAAACTCAAGGTCACGAAGTTTTACTCTTTTGTTTTCTTCCAAGAGTTTTAGCATTTTAGCTCTGACATTGGGTCTGTGATCGATTTTAAGTTAATTTTTGTGTATGGTGTGAGGTAAGAGTCCAAATTCATTCTCTTGCACGTGGTTATACAGTTCTCCTAGCACCATTGTCGAAAAGACTTTTCTTTCCCTGTTGAATTTGCTCAGCATCCTTGTTGAAAATCAATTGACCGTATATCTAAAGGTTTATTGCAGGATTCTCAATTCTGTTCCATTGATCCACACGTCTGTCCCTGTGCCAGTACTACACAATCTTGATTACGGTAGCTTTGTGGTAAGACTGGAAATGGGAAGTGTGAGTCTTCCAACTTCCTTCTTAGGATTAGTCTTAACCTTTAACACTGGCATCTCCGGTGGTTTACTTTTTGTGATTTCATCAGGGCCTTTGCACTTGCTGTTCCCCCCACCAGGAAAGCCCTTCTCCCCTTCATCCCTCACTTTATTCAGGAATCTTTCCAAACGTCCCCTCAGCAAATAGGGGGACCTTATCACCACCTGATGAGTTAAATATTTATTATTTATTGTGTGTTCCCCTCTCCCAGCACACACACTCTAGAACATAAACTCTATGAAAGCAAGCACCTGGCAAGGATAGAATGCCTCATGCACAAATTTAAGTGGGCACCCAAAAACTCAGAAATCAAGATAAATAATATTTTAGTGCATATGTTAAAAATCAAAGTTAAGGCTAAAATATCCATAGCGATACCTAAATTTTAAGTAAAGACCGGTTGTTGCTTTTACACCCCTGCTTTACGGTGCAGCAGACACACTTGTTTCCCGCAGTCCCTGACCCATGTGGCCATCGCATCTCCACTGAGCAGGTTTTTGAGTGTGGACAGTGGCAAGGAACAGGGTGGTCAGCTTGGGGCTTTATATATAGCCGTGGTTTTTGACCCTTGTAGCTTTTCTTAAGTTTTACCACTTGGGTCAGAATCCAAGAGGATGTTTTGATAAGCATATATTGTGCCTTTTACCTCAGGCTCCGTGGCAGGCACTGAACCAGTAAGCACAGGTGGTCTGGTTTACAGCTGTACTTGCAGGGCCTAGAATAGTGCCAGCATATAGTAGGAGTTCAGGAAATATTTGTTGATTGCATGAATGTTATCAAGTGAATGTTTTAAGCGATGTAACAGAGAGAAATCTCAGCCCACATAGAGGACATGAAGTAATTTATTTTTTCCTATAATGCAGTTTACTTTCTAGCTCAAGCCTTCCTTCTGCTGCATTGCCCTTCCTCCTCCTCTGGATTATTTCATATTTCCAGGGGGCTCATGTACTATTCAGGAATTGGGTGGGAGCCCATGGCCCTCAAGTCTTCTGTCCAGTCAGGACACTGCACTACTTGGTCCCCGGGGGCACTTCAGGCCTGGTGGCGCCTGGAACCCAGAGAAGCTGTCCCTGGGCCTATCTGCCTGGCCCCCACCTGGGCATTCTCTCAATTAGGATTTGCTTCCTCACATGGCTCTGGGATCTAGGATCCTCTGAAAATCCTCCACCTCCATCAACTTCTGCTGTTGGGAAATCAGGCCAAGAAATCAGTGCTCCTCATCACCTCTGAGGCCAGGAAGTTCAAAAGCTGCTCCCTCATGAAGGGGAGGCTGGAAACGGAACTGGGAGAAAACAAGCCCCACGTTCTTGTTGGAAGATGCAGTGGATCCTTTGTGGCTGCGTGGGAAAAGATCACGATGGGGGGAGGGACAGAAGCAGGGAGACCAGTGAGAAGGCTACTAACTGGTTAGTCCAGCTGAAAGATGATGGTAGCTTGGACAAGGGTGGGGAGATGGGGTGGTGAGAAGCGTGGCAGCCTGGATATATTTTGAAGGTGGAACCAACCCTGGATCTAAGCATGCAAAGAGGTTCCTTATCCTCACCCCGTAGCTTCAGAGATGCCCTGTATTTTCTGACCATGGTCTCCCTCTGAAGGAACCTGATCTCTTCCCCTATTACCAACCTGCAAATTCCTCTTGAATAAATCCCCCAACTTTTGTTGCATACTCACTATGTGCCAAGTACTCTGCTATGAACTTTATCATATTCACCAGTTGGACCTCAGATGCAGGGGGTTGAGTTACTCGTATCCATTGTCCGCCCAGGGTCCCTTTCTTGTTTTATGTGGGTGCAAATGAGAAAAATCATTGGTACTTTCATCCCCTCCCCTCCCTCAGAGTTTAAGTTGTAGGCTTTTGTTTGTTTTCTTGTAAAATGTATATTTTTGTTTTGTGTGCATGTGTTTATCAGTGTAAATGGTGTTGTTTAAATATCCTATGCTTCTCACTTTTTGGCCTCAGCACTGTGGTTTTATGTCTTTCCACAGTGCCCACTGCCCTGACTTGGTGGTTCTCAACCAAGGGTGATTTTGCCTTCCAGGGGACACCTGGCAATGACTGGAGACATTTTTGGTTGTCACAGCTGGGGCAGGAGGGATGCGACTGGCCCCTAGTGTGTAGAGACCAAGGATGCTGCTGACTGTCCCACAGGGCCCAGGACAGACCACCGCACCAGGGAATCACCTGGCCCCAGGTATCCATAGAACCGCGGAGGAGCCTCCAGCTCTAAGCCCTGCACAGGATCCCAGGTTTCCCCCCACCCCACCCCCAGACAACAGTTATGAGCATCTTTCATGGACTGCTCAGAGCCTCGTAACATCCCTCATTTAATTCTCACCACAAATCTATGAGGCACTGGTGCTCCTGTCACACCCCTTTCAGAAGATGACATGACTCTGCCCAGGTCACATAGTTTAGATGCAGAGAAAACCAGCTTGAAGCCCCTGCTCTTAACCACATGTCTAAGCAGCGTCCCAGGTGACCCTTGTGTGGGTTTTAAGGGTAAAAATAAAAAGCCGCTGCAATGAGCTTTTCTGCTTGACCACGAGCTCCAGAGTCTGACAGGTTCACAGCTCTGTCCCCTGGCTCAGGGCATAGTAACTGACACGTATGTTTGACAGGTATTTCTTGCATATACAAATAAATAAATAAATAAATAACCTCCGGGGTGGGGGTTTTCAGTGCATATGAAGGCCAGCGCAGCAGAAAGGAGATTGCAGGGCTCCGGCCCTCGAGGGAACAAATGTGATAAGCCAGGGGCCTGGTAGCGTCTCTCCAGGGCTGAGGTGTTGGGTGCTGGCCGGGGCTGGCCTCGCCCAGAGCTTGGCCCCCAGGAAGGGCCCCGCAAACGCTGTGGAACGTTGACACTGACCGAGTAGCCTCTCCAGGCAGAGTTAGTGCCAGGGACACTTTGGCAGGTGGGGGTCCTGGGACAGGGCCAGGAGGCAAGGCCCGAAGGTTGGGTGGCAGGGCCAGGAGGCCTGTGAGGCCTGTCCAAGCAGAATCCCATCCAGGGGCTGCTTCTAGGCCATCACTTTAGACAGCCAGTCCCGGCTTGGGTCTGCGGGCTAGAGGTTTCAGACTGGCAGCCCGGGGGCCAAATCTGGCCTGGAGACAGGTCTGGTTTGACCTCTCCGTGTTTCTTCAAATTCTGAATGCATTGCCAGTATTTTTAATCTGGATGTTTTACATAACAATTTTGAAAAGCTGGAAGATCTAGCAACACCAGGCCTGGGTTTTCAAAGAACAGCAATCAGGAACTATGAAGTGGACCCCTTTAGACAGAGCGGGTACCCACCAGTGCACCCTATTTTGATGGCCTCCTCATCACCCTGTTGTGAGAGAGGGATTCCCACCCTCGGGCTACAGGGATGCCCAAGCCCACCACACCCAATGCTGGAGACGCTGAGAGCAGCAGCATTTATTAGTGGCATATACTCACCACCCAGGAGGAGGACACCACCTGCCACATGGGGCCACATGGGGGAGAGTGATCTGCTGGGAGCCATGGAGGCTTTGTGGGGTCTGGAGGCTGTGGTGCCCCCTGGGTCCCTGGGAGGATGTGAGTGCTTGTTGGAATGACTCTGCGGGCAGCAGGGAACTGGCTCACTGATCAGGGGGAAGCAGGAACAGTTCCTGGTCCCCATAAGGAGGGTTGTCTGCCAGGAGATCTTAGCCATGGGAGCAAGTGAGGAACGGAACTTGCGCTTGGGCCATTCGAGGTCCTCCCAGTTTTCACCAGATGCCAAGGCACACATAGTATTGGGTCTTCATTTTAAGCCTTAAACCCCACCACCCTCAAGGTGGGGAGGAACGTGAGTTGCACCCCTCTTGAGCTGTGGGTACTGCGGCTGTTTCACTCACGTGTGGTGCCTCCTGGGCCCCCAAAGGCATTGGAGTTTGTGACCCACCAATGCCAGGTTGTGTCCAGGCAGGGGGGATACAAGTTCCCACCCCTGTGGCTCCTCTGTGTGGACTCTGGGACCTGAGGCTCCCTAATTCCTGCCAGCTGGATTCCAAGATTTGTCAGATGCTTCCAACTGTGCCTTTAGGATCCTCCAATAAAAGCAGACTATTTACTTCCCCAAGATCGTCTTTCTTGGGAATCCATTGTCACATCCACTCAGCTGTAGGTTAAATCTCCACCTCCACCACCACCTTTCCCTCCTCCAATAGAAAACTTCTTTTCTGGCTGTATGGCATCTGCAGGGAGGTTTGGGGTTTCCAGAACTTTATAGAGTGTCCTGGGTTGGATTCCCTGGAAGCAGATCCTAAGGCAAGACTCGTGTGCAAATCAGTTACTAAGAAAGAATTCCCAGGAGAAACCTGAGGGAGTGGGGGGAGATGACAGGGGAGGGGAAGAAACCAGGCAAGGATGTGGGTTCAGGTGAAGTCCCAGCCTCAGCCTGATCCGAAGGGAGCTCTGGAACGTAACCACTTGAGTTTGTCCAGTCTCCAGGGAAAAGAGTAGGCTTTCAAATCTGTGCCAAGTCACTGGAGGCAGACCTCCCGGGGTGGGGGGCAGGTGGGCGGTATAAACTCCCAGGCACTTCCAACACATCCAGGCACAGGGCTCCAGTAGCCCAAGGAGAATCCTCTGAGGAAAGTTTCAGACTCCAGTTCTTAGCAGGGAAGCCAGAATAAAACGAGGGATGGGTGCACAGAACCGATAAAGGGGCACCAAGGATACCTGGGTGAGCACCAATAGCACCCACTGCTCCATCCATCCATCTTTCCTCCCCTGTCTCTCCATCCATCCCTCCCTCCTCCCTCCCTCCATCCTTACTCCCTCTCTCCCTCATGCATCCATCTCTCCTCCCTGCCTCTCTCCATCCATACCATTTATTCATGCATTCATTCATAAATATTTCATGAATATTTGTGTGTCCAGCCCTGTGCTAGGAGATGGGAGAGTAACAGTGAAAACAACTGCTCTCTTGTGCTCACAGCCTAGTAAGAGGGGGAGACAGATGTGTGTAAATGAGTTAATTGGGAATCTCTGTTCCTTACCATTGTCTGGGAGGCTCTGCGCACTCTGCCTCTCCAGCTGCATGTTAGGAAACTCTCCCATTCATTCACTGTGGTCCAGCTGTATCTGTCCTTCTTGCAAGCCCTCAAATAGCCCATGTTTCTTTCCCACCCAAGGGCTTCTGAAAAGGCTACACATAGCCCTCTTAGGCCTCGGTTTGGAACCGGCACACATCACTTCTGCTGCATTCTGTCAGCCGAACCAAACACAAGCCAGCCCACATTTAAAGAGCAGGACGATAGACCCCCACCTCTTGATGGGAGGAGCTGCAAAGCCACCCTGCAAGGAGTGAAGACACAGAAAAGGCATTAACTAGAGCCAACAGTGCAATCAGTCTGCACGGTCGTCTTAATAATGTAAACTCTGACTACGAACCGACTAAAACCACAGCTCCATTAGGGGAAAAGAGGAATGAGAAGAGTGTATGAGTTTGGTGAGGACAGCAAAAAGAAAGAGCATAATCCACGTCACCAGAGTGGGACCAATAAATAATTCCTAAAAGTCAAAAATCAAGAAGCCACGTAATTATAACCATGTGATTTCTAGGCGTGGCAGTATATACCAAAATAATGGGCTGAAAGAGTTGAAGATGGTTGTCTCTGATGCAGGGGAAATAAGAGGGTGTGCCAGGAAAACAACAATTTTATAACAAGCTTTGGGAACCATTTGACTCCGTAAATGGTGTGTGTGTCTAGCTTTGATAAAAAATAGAAACTAAAAAACAATGCTATTTAAAGTGATCTTGTGCATGCATATGGAAGAATGAGTTATGCAAGACTACGTATACTCAGATTCATCCCAAGAGCACAGATTACTATAGATCAGAGAAAGATGGTTTCCATGCCTGAGTTGGTCAGGGAGGACTTCCTGGAAGAGGCATCAGCTGGGCCTTAGAAAATAGGCCAAACAAGCAAACAAAAAAAGATGAAGAATCAGTTAGGCTTGCTCTTCCAGGACTTTACAGTTCACAAGTACATTGTTTGATTTAATCCAACAACCTCCTCCTTGAGGTGGCTAAGTCTGGAATTATTGCTACTCTTCTCATTCTGCAAGTTGGATGGTCAGGGTCTTGCCTGAGGCCACAGAACCAGGGAGTGGCCCTAAAAATTAGGTTTAACGATGGCATGCGACAGAGGTCACTGTAACTAACTTACCCCCAAGAGAATTTGTTGGGAGGGTATGTGGGGTTTTTCAGGATCCAGGGGAAGGATGGAGGGAGAGAATTCAGTTTAGAAAAGAGAGAACCAGGTGAGCAAGGGGTGGAACTAACGGTGTCTCCTTTAGGCCCCACAGCTGTTGTCATCCCTGAATCTCTCCCTTCTTGGGAGAGAGGCTGATCAGCCAAGCCTGGGCCCTGTGCTCTCTTCTTGGCTGTGGAAAGACAGTCTACCTTGCCACCTGCAGTGGGGGCAAGGGATTCTCCTCAAGGAAACTGAGATGCTGTAGCAGAAAGAACAGAAAGGATGAGCTGAGGGGGGTCCACGGACTCCCCCATCGGGAGCAGGCCCGGCCTCCCAATCCGCCCCTGTTGCCTCTTCTGCTGTAAGAAACTGGTCAGCCTGGCTTGGGGTGGCTTGGAGATGACTTCAGGGCCGAGTTCTCAGGGGTCTCCCTGAGAGAAACCCACTCCCTAGAGAAACAGACAATAATGATTCAGCTTTTCAGAATGCACACCACCCCTTGGAAACATTTTGGGCCCCACGTTGAATTCCTGGACCACCTTTTCGTGGAAACGCTGGCATTTCAAGGGGGCCGGGGTTGGGGGGTGGATCTCCACTGCGCTTCCAGGGCTTTAAATGGAGCTGCCAGTTGTTCAGAGTAGTGGTGCTCGGTTCTACTCAAAGCAACCAAGGCCCCATCATCTCTGGGCTCGGCAATATGCCGTTCTGGATTTTGGAATGTTCTTCATCTTCCTTCCCCACCCCACTGCCTGTTGGCAAACTCCAGCTTATTTTTCATAACAGAGTTCAAGAGTCACTTCCTCTGGGGCCCCCAGACGAAGTCAGGTCCACTGTGATGTGCTTGTGTAACTCTTTAACTCATCAGTTACTTTTTCTAAATATCTCTTGACTCCCATCCCCTTCTCTCCATCTCCACCATCACCTCCTTTGTTCTATCCACCTTTGTCTCTGGTCTTGGAGGCTGCAGTAACCTCCCTGCTTCCAGTCTGCCTTCCCCTCTCCCACCCCTACTCTATTAGGCAGCCAGAATGACTGTTTCAAGAAGCAGATGCATTTATGTCACCCTCCCACCTTCAGCACTGTTGAAAACCCTCCAGTGGTGCCCACTGCTCTTAAGACAAACTCCTTACCATGACTTTCCAGGCTGTGCAAGGTCTGGCCCCTGCTGGCCCCGGCTGGCCTTGCTGACCTCATCTCCCTCCATCTGCCCTCAAGTGCTGCTGCAGCCTCCTGCCCACCTGCTCCTCCCTACCACAGGGCCTTTGCACAGACTGTTCCTCTGCCTGGACCGTTCTTCCTTTCCTCTCTTAGCTTAGCTGACTCTGCTCATCCCATGTCACAGCTTCAGGGATGGCAGGTGGCACTCCCTGTTGATGGCTCATAGCACCACAGCACTCTTCATAACACAGTTGCAAAATCATTCATTTCTTAGTGTGATTATTTGATTATAGAAGAACACTGTCATCATCCTCTTCACTGTTAAATGGGTAGAGTTGAATTTTCATCAAAGCAGACAGTGCTGATGCCCCACCTTTATCTCTTGCTGTCCTCTTGCCTGTGGCATGGATGGCTTCCCTCTGCAGATACTTGTGACACTTGGCCTGACACTCCGAGCTGTGTTCTATGCAGTCTCCCAGACGTCCCCAAAGGGACTGAGTCCCAGCTGCCCACAGCAGTGGCCTGCTCACTGCCCCACCCTTGGTGGACTTCCTTCCCTCTCCTTCTCACTTCCCCACTCCACCACCAGAGGTTCTGGGGATCACCTCTCAAATAAACTACTTGCCCTTGAATCCTAGGCTCAGGGTCTGCTTCTGAGTTAACCCAAACCAAGACATTGCCGAGGTCTAAATGTTCGGACTTCCTCGTGATTGGATCTTACAGGGAAACCCTGGTTGCCAGCGCCCTGCTATAATGTAAGCCCTCCTCGGAACCCAAAGTGTGGTCCATGGGCTGCAGCGTTGGTTATCACCGGGGAGTTGTTAGAAGTGCAGAATCCCTGGCCCCTCCCTAGTGGTACTGAATCGGCATCTGCATTGTAACTTGGTCCCCTGGCGGTTCCTTCACACCTCACGGTCCATGCAGCGAGGCATAAGCCATGAATTCACCTCGTCACTGCTCCTCTCGTGGATCCAGCCAGCCTCTTTGTGTGCCTAGAAGAGGCCCAGGTAAGAGAGAGCCCCTCCAGATCTTGGCTCTACATGTTCCCTCCCCGCCCCCCCCCACACACACACAGCTACTCTGCCCCCTCCACCAGCCACAGTCGGCCCCAGCCCATTCCTCAGTGGGTGTTACTACGTGATTCCGGCTCGGATTCCGGAATCCAATACCCAGCGCAGTGCCATCAGGATTCAATCAGATCCAGTTGGCGATACATGGCTTCGCCTGTCCTCTATAAACTGAGAAGAAATTAAAAAAAAAAAAAAAGGTTTTATGACCCAGCAGTTAAAGACTATTTGTAGAAGTTGCTAAGGTTCAAGTGAGAAGTGCCCTCCCAGGAGGGCTCTTAGTTAATTCAGAGCCCCACAGATTCTTGCCCTTCCTTTCTCTCTCCCCTTCTGCCTTGAGATGTGGCTGGAATTCACTTCTGCCGTCAGACTTCTAGAGCTTTCCCTCCTTTGACAAACACAAGCCAAAGTGCTTAAGGACATCTGTTTATTTTATTTCTTTAATGAGAAAACCTTCCCGTTTCTCCTGAGCTCAGCTGTGTTTATTTACATTTCGTCAGTCATGTGTGCCAAGCACCTCGGGACCTTGGAGCTCTGGTCCCAGGCCCCCAGCTCCGAAACGGAGAGTCAGCCCTGCCCAAGGAAAACAGAGTCCCTGGAACTCTATAAAATAGATTTTCAAAATAAATACTGCCTAATTCACTCGGTAGATGTGGATTAAGTCAAGATGAATACAATTTGGAAAGGATTTTCCGAGGAAGTCGGAGATTTCTTTCCCCCACTGGGGGTTAAACCTTGCATTTAAATCTCTCTCTCTTTTTTTTTTTTTTGCCTCCAGCTCTCTTTTCAGTTAAGTAAATGGTATTTGGTCCTTGTGGCTAATAAAGAAATGATGACTTTGATTGGGACACTCTACCAGTGAGTATTTTCTTTGCGGGACCAGAGAGGGAGAGAGATGGTGGCTTAACTAGTCGCCTCCTTCCATCCAGTAAGCAGGAGAAGCAAACATCTGCAGTTGTCATTTTTGCGGGGGTGGGTGAGGAAGAAGTTGGAAATGCTTGGAAAGATTTTCAAAGGTGAATGGCATAGTTTGTGGGGAGGTGGGGGGGTTACCCTTTACAGATTTAATCTCTTATGATAGTGCTTCCCTGAGCAAGTGGCCTCCATGCCAAGCGCATATGCATATGTATTTTAGAGCATTAAAGGATTATTTCCAACATGAAATATATTTGAGAGAGGGTTTGGGGTTGTCAGAAAGGTGCTCATTAGCAGAGACTTTCTTTGAAGTCCCGTCTCTCTGCGGCTTTGAGAGGGGACCGCTTCCTCCTAAAATCCCTCCACTTGGGTTGAGTTTTTCAGAGCTAGTTAAGATTCCAGATTACTCCTAATTTTCCACTTACAAATTTAACAAATGCCAACTGCTTCTCTAGACTTCTTTTGCCAATTTTCCCCCACCACCGTTCATTGAATGCTGAAGGGCATCTGAAGGGGGGAGGGAATAAGAGGGATTTAAATCTCTCATCCAAAACCTACAACAAATTGTCAGCTGGGTTAGAATGAGACACTCTTTTGTCTTCTGTAAATATAGGGATTGCTGCTCACAGTGATAAGTGGTGAAAAAAAATGCCAGGCGCCCTGCGAGCCTAAAGAATGGGAACAGTTTTCCTTTTCACTTAACGAGCAGGTTGAGAAGCTATCTTCCCCAGCTCCCCACCTGCACTTTTTATGGTACTTATTTTCCAACAATAGGGTTCTTGAGCTTGTCCGAAGATTGCTGCCGTTCCCATGAGCCTTTGGTGATGAGGGTGTCACCACAGCTGTATTTGGAGTTGACTTTGACAGGGAAATGGGAGGTTTCCCCCTCACCCACTTCCTCTGCGAACTGGTGAACTTGCAGACCTCTCTGGTGGGGGGTGAGGGGGAAAGCTCTGAGGCAAGTCTCTGGACAGGGCCCAACGCAAGGAGAACGACGCAAGTTTAAGGACCTCTTTGGGTGGCAGCATTTTGTAGGATCACTTAGCCCAGTCTTGGTCTTAGTGTGTGTTGGGTGCCGAGCCTAACGTGACCGCCCCCACGTGGGGAAGTAGCTCCTTGCGGTGGGGCCACCGCCATTTCTTCTTTTCTTTTTATTTCTTTTCCACTGTGATATTTATATTGGGCAATAACAACAAAGCCTTTAACAGAAAAACAATTGAACTTGTTGCCTCACACTCCTGGTGATCTTTTTTCTTTCTCCTGGGAGAATTAATCATTCAAATTGTTGCTTCACACCTCCACCTAATCACGTGAAACTGGCCTGTTGTAAAGATCATCTCTCGTTTTTTAGGCAGAGAAATTCTTTATGCATGCACAAAATGCTCTCCTTGACTGCAGTATTCGCAGTAAAAATTATCTCCCTCAGTCCTCCCTGTGATTCATTTTTTCTTTCATAATAGCATATGCATATACATATGATTTTCCAAGAACCCTGGAGGTGTGCATTCAACAGGCAAAGTCCCAGCTGTAAGGTGTGGCCGAGAGAGACCTGGGTTGGCTCCTGGCTCTGCTGCTGGGCAAGGAAACCTCCAGGGCCTCATTTTCCTGTCTGTAAAATGGGGATAAATACGGGCCGGAGGTGGCATGAGGATGGAACAAGATGGCAGTTCCAAGTGCCTGACACAAAATAAAACAATGGTAATTCTCTTCTCTTCCCCTCCCCTGAGTGTCTGTGCCCAGAAGAGAACTGAAGCCCTAGACGTGTGTCCTTAATATCCTTGACGTTTGACTTGGTCACTCATAGTTATAGGTGACCCCAAGAATCTGACACCAATCCTCCAAACCAGATGGGAGGGCGGTGAGAAGACAGGCCTGGCTTTGGGACTTGGCACTGCCACATACCCACTCCGGCCTTGGACAAGTCACCCCAACATCCTCAGGTCAGTTTCTTCGGTCCAGTGGAGTCCAGTTGTCATGAGGAGCATGTGAGCCAATGTGTGTGAAAGAGCTTTGAGTATTGGAAAGCTCCATAACCCATCAAAGCTCTGGGTGTCGTTTTTGCCATCACAGGATGAGCACAGATAAGAGGTGTCCATGCAGATCCTCATTCCACCAGCCCAGGACACTCCAGCTGGGCAGTGTGCTGTCGTGGGGTCCAAAAACCTGGATGGATTCCCATCCCCACCGCTTCCTGGATCCAGGACCTGGAACAAGCCACTTTGGCTCCATTTTCTCATCTGTAAATCAGAATAAAAGTGCCTTCCCACTCATAGACCAGGTGGAGAATCGTGGGATGTCTCCCAAAGAGCGCTATAGGATCCATTGGTGGAACACTAACTGGAGACAGTACAGAGATGAACCTTTTGACTTGAAACATTAAAAGTTGGTTGTGTGTGAGTGTGTGTATGTGTGTGGGTATGTTCTGTCTTCATCCTGTTTTGGTGTTAGGATAATTCTGGCTTCATAAAATCAGTTAAGAAGTGTTTCCTCCTCTTCTCTTTTGGAAGACATTGTAGAGAATTGGTGTTAATTCTTCATGAACTGTTTGGTAGAGTTCTCCAGTGAAACCATCTGGGCCTTGAGATTTCTTTGGGGGTGGGGTTTTAACTATGAATTCAATTTCTTTAGTACTTGAAACTATTTCATCTTGGGAGAATTTTGGTAGTTTGTGGTTTTTGAGGATTAGTCCATTTCATTCATTGTCAAAGAGAGCTGAAAAATGAGGTAATTACTTTTATGGTGACTTTCTCTCTGTAGCATACAACCCATACCCAGAAGCAGTTACAGGGATACAAAATTTAAAGATCTTTCCATGTGCATGGCACTGGGTCAAGTTCATTCCATGGGTCCTCTCCTTGGTTCTCAAGATGACTCCACAATTTAGGCACGGTGCTCTTCATTCTACCAATTCTACCAAGAAGCCCAAGACTACCAATCTAGTAAGTCACAGAGAAGGGGTCGAACCAGGACCATCAACTCCAAAGGTCAAGTCTAAGCCCCTCTTCCATCCCAGCTAACCACAGCCAACCGTGAGACCCATGACCAATCGTCATAGCTCTCAATCCAACCCCATTTTCATTTTCTTCCTGTGCCAGATGTCACACGGGGGGGGGGGGGGGAGGATGTTGCAGGAACCACATGCACTGACAGTGTTGAAATTCTGGTTCCCCAAAAGAAATTCAGGCTGTTATCACCAGAAGAAGGTGGGATGGTTGTTAGGCGGGCAAAACAACAGACACCCTCGCCAGTGTGTCTGTTGTAAACCACATGGAAGCCAAGAGTCTACATGCACTTACCCAGGACGAAGTAGGTGCTCAGTAAATGTTTAAAGTAGAAGTGTAGTCTTCTGGCCCAGTTACCGGGGTCAGTGTGCTTACATGTGGCCCTAAAGATCTGGCCCTGTTACCTCTCTGCCCCCTTCTCCTTCTACTCCTCCCTGCCCTCACCTTGCCCCAGCCACAGTGGCCTCCTCAACAGTACTCATACCTGCCAGAACTTTCCCACCTCGGGAATTTTGCACCCTCTATTCTGATGCTCCTCCTCCAGATATCCACAGAGCTTCCTGCCTCTTCTTTTGCAAATCCCTGCCCACCCTGTAAAATGGCAGTGCCTCACACAACATGGAATTCCCAATCCCCTTCTTTGCTTTACTTTTTTCATTACATTTATCACCTCCTGGTGGAACATACTGTTGTGCAGAATGTACTTTGCCCAACTCTAGGGGGCACCACTTACACGGGGGTCTATGTGAATGATGCCCTTGGAGTTGTGCAATGCACAGCCTGTGCAGTCACACACAGCAGCTCTGCCATCGAGCATACCACAGTTTCGCCTTTTATTTATTTATTTATTTATTTACTTTTACTCTTTTGTCCACTGCTGTTACCCCACCACCACCACCAGTGCCTCTAACAGTCAATAGAAGACACTTAGAAAATATTTGTGAATGAATGAATGAACTGCTGTTACCCTCCACCACACTCCACCTTGACACCTCAGTTGGGAGGTGTGAGGGAAGGGGAGCCCTCTGTCCTGATGATGCATGCGAGGAAAACTCTACCCTCAGGACTGGGAGAAACTCCAGGCAGCGACCTCTTGCTCCTTCTCGAACCCTCCCTAGATGCTGGGGAGTCCAGGTGACAGTATGTGTTGGGCTCTGAATGCCTCCATTTAAGAGGAAAGTGCTGTTGCTATTCAGAAGGGCTGTTTGTTCTCTCCTCCCTCCCTCCTGTTCTTCAGGTTCCCTCGTGTGGGGTGACAGGGCACCTCCCCATGTTCCATTGCCCCATGACACCTGGTCCTGGTGTTTGTAAGTTATGTAGCTTCTCTGCAGACTGAAACCACACCAGTATTGGCTCATGCCAAAAACCCTTGTTTTCCTGATCCTCAGATAGGAAATCTTTGGGCGCAGAGATTAAATGAGTGGGTACATGTGAAATGCTTAGAACCGTGCCCGGTAGGCAGTAGGCAGATTTTGTAGAATAGACGAATGACAGCGCCTCTTAACTGCGCCTTTGGAAGTGTGCTGCTGGTTGTGGAAGAGCGTCCTGTCCGTGGAAAGCTGTTGCTGAAGTGGTTCTGCTAATAACAAGCGGAAGACACGCCTTGGTGGTGAGGTCAGGGTCAGTGCTGGGCAGAAGCTCTCAGGAGGCACTTGCTGGGCGTCAGACCCTGTTCTCAGTCGGGGCGGTGAACTTCCATAAACCTATTGGTCTCTTGTCAGGGTCCCCTGGATCCTGTGCAGTGACCCCCGTTAGGCTGATCGTCTTGTCCAGGTTTGCCCGGAGCCTTCCAGTTTCAGCACTTCAAGTCCTGCATCCAGGGAAAAACCTCCATACAGGACAAATCAGAAAGGTTGATCATCCTACTCCCTGTTCACAGCTTTGGGTATCAACTTATTTATCATTTTATGCCTTTAAATTAATGTTCCAGTAAAATGCTTCATACTCCCCCGGCTAAAAGAACATTTTCCAAAGATAGAAAATCTAAGAGGCTGATTATTTGCTTAAAACCTCAAAAAGGGACCAGTTTAGACATCTTTGTTCATTCTCTTAAATCTGACCAGGATTTTACCGTTTGTCGTCAATTTGACTATTTTGTTACTCAGGGATGAAGGGATTTGTCCTGCGGTCTTTTGGTAAACTTCTCGTTAGTACAGTGAGACCATTGGCTGAGCTTAGATCTTTTCCATTTTCCATATTCCTCTATGAAACTGCCAAAGAATGCCTATTGGGTTTTGTTTTTTCTTTATTTTAACTTTTCTGTTTAAACATGTGAATCAACCTATTTTTTTCTTTACAACCATCATTTTCTTGTCTCCCTCTAACATTTTTTTTAAAACAGGCTGATCTGTTTTCCAGGAGTTTCCAAGTAATTAAACCCAATTAAAACCATTAAATTCTTTCTTTTAATGACAACTTTATTATTAAAAGCTAACCACAAGGAGGAGATTTAACTGGCAAAGCTCTCCATTGTGTGTTAATCCGTCCCTAACCTCTGGCTGACACTTCCAAGAGATAAACCCCACAGAATAGGGAGGCTGCTTTAATGAATAGCTTCAATTAATACTTTTCTTCCTTGTGGCAGAGTAATTATTTGTTCAGCTTGTAAACAGCTACTTGGCAGCGATTTTTTTAAAGGCCCAGTTGACTTGGATGGTGTGATGGCTTTGACTGCTTTGTGTGTTTTTTCTTTAAAAGAGAGAGCTCTCCGTTCAGAATAGGTGCAGAAACACATTGTCCTGAAGTTTGGAACGTCAGGGTAATTGACACAGAAGAAAAGCGAGGCAAACCTAGGCGGCAAGCTGCCTGTATTTGTTAAACAGAGTGGGCAAGTCTTCCCTTGGCAGCAAAAGTCTGCAAGCCCAGACACGGTACCCACCGAGACACAAATTGGCTTGCCGGCAGTCTGGGTGCTGAGATGAACAGGAAGGGGCCTGGGACCTCAGAGTGCTGCGCCGAGCTCCTACCCTGTGTTTCCCGGATCCTCCCCAGCTCTTCCCTGCAGGTACAGCTGCCTCCTGAGAAGGGGCCAGCCAAGTACAAGTGCGGGGTGTGGCCGATGAGGCCCCTAGAGAAGCAAATCTGTGAATAAGAATGGCTGTCGCTGGAGAAGTGCTTAAATGTGAGTCAGACACTGAGCTAAAATGCTTTCCATGCATCAGCTCTCATCGTAGCTCTAGGAGGCTATAGTTATCCTCATTGTACAGAGGAGGGAACAGGCGCTGGGAGGTTAAGTAACTTGCCCAGAGTCATGCACCTTCCAGAAGTCCATGGCAGAGTACAGATTTGCAGCCAGGCAGTTTGGCCCCAGTGCTTGATCGTAACCACCATACAGCCTTTGAGACAAGAAAGCGGCACCCTCCCATTCAGCTGGTTGAAAAATTTCGATTTTGTTGTTTTGATTTGGTTTGGTGGTGATTTCTCAACTCGTCACTTAGTTAGAAAGCTAGGTTCGTTAATAAGGTTATCCACTCTATAACTACAAAGTTGCTTTGCTACCACTAAGGCCCAAGGCTTTTGATTATTTTTAAATCTTTTTGAGTGGTGGTTCTCAACTGGGGGTGATTTCGCCCCCCAGGGGACATTTGGCAACGTCTGGAGACATTTTTGATGGTCCTGATTGGCTAGAAGGGGAAGTCTGGAGAGGATGTCAGGGAGGGGGCTCCTGACATCCTGTGGGTAGAGGCCAGGGATGCTGCTCAAAATCCTGCAGTGCTCAGGACGGCCCCCCAAATGTCCATAGTGCCAAGGCTGAGAAAACCTAGTTTATAGAATGCTCAGAGTTTTAGAGGCATTTTGTAAATAAGCTAAAGCAACGTCAATGGACCCATCATCCCCTCCAAAAAAAACTGATCCAATTTTCTTCTTTTTAAAAAAATAAACTTAGTGAGTTTGTTAACCATGGCACCAGTATTCAAAAACACATCTAAATGTGGCCCTCTCTCTCTGGCTAAGCCAACTTGAAAGGTGAAATCACTGCCCTCCCCCCTACGTGGGATCAGACACCCAGGGAAGTGAATCTCCCTGGCAACGTGGAATATGACTCCCGGGGAGGAATGTAGACCCGGCATCGTGGGATGGAGAACATCTTCTTGACCAAAAGGGGGATGTGAAAGGAAATGAAATAAGCTTCAGTGGCAGAGAGATTCCAAAACGAGCCGAGAGATCACTCTGGTGGGCACTCTTACGCACACTTTAGACAACCTTTTTTAGGTTCTAAAGAATTGGGGTAGCTGGTGGTGGATACCTGAAACTATTAAACTACAACCCAGAACCCATGAATCTCGAAGACAGTTGTATAAAAATGTAGCTTATGAGGGGTGACAGTGGGATTGGGAATGCCATAAGGACCAAACTCCACTTTGTCTAGTTTATGGATGGATGTGTAGAAAAGTAGGGGAAGCAAACAAACAGACAAAGGTACCTAGTGTTCTTTTTTACTTCAATTGCTCTTTTTCACTCTAATTATTATTCTTGTTATTTTTGTGTGTGTGCTAATGAAGGTGTCAGGGATTGATTTAGGTGATGAATGTACAACTATGTAATGGTACTGTAAACAATCGAAAGCACAATTTGTTTTGTATGACTGCGTGGTATGTGAATATATCTCAATAAAATGATGATAAAAAAAAAAAAAAACACATCTAAAGAGTTAAGATTTCTCAACTAAACACACATTATAGATGAAATTGCTAAAGCATGAATACCTGAAGATTTCCCAAACCCCCCAAACCTCTACTTGTTATAAAATTTCCTTAAGAAAATGCCTCATGAGGAACATCAAGTTGGGTTAGTTAATTTCATCATCCAGGCAGTTTTGTGAGGAGAGAAGAGTTTGGAGCTACCAAGACTTTTCTTCTCCAGGAGAGCTCCAAGACACTTTTCAGGTGGAAGGACGAGCAGACAGCCTGGGTAGGCTCAGCCAGTGCCTCAATATCAGGATTCAAGCATCTTGGAGTAAAGGCTGTGGCCTGAGAGCAGCGTCCCACCTAAGAGACCCAGGATAAGAATGAAAAAATAGAACTAGAAAACCAAGATATTATTCAGATACCATCTTTTTATTTTCTGAAAATTACTTCTGGAAACGTTGTAACTGAAAATATTAATGAATCTAAAGATGGCCCTAAAATTGGCTGCCAAAGTGAGTCCACAACATAAGTTCTTTTTGACTCCTCCGACGACATCCTAGAAAGTTATGGACTACAACTAGGTAAGGAAACGGTGAGGGAGCAAAGTAAGGGTCGGAGCCCTTCCTCCGGGTCGGCTGGAACAAGCTTATTTCCAATCCTGGCCAAGGTGTCTGCTTCCCACGGAGCCACCCGGGGGTTTCACCTTGTGGTCTTCTGAGCAGCAGCAGAGAGGGGAGGGGTTTACCCGTTCACTTTGCTTTTCCATATCAAGTCCAGGAAATTAAAGGCTCAAATGCTCAGAGGCAATAAGGAGAGAACCTTTCCTCACCCCGTGGGCCCCCCTTTTATCCTCTCTGAAGCACAGCAGTTATTAGAAAGGGAAGCCAGAGAGAGGAATCAGGGTTGATCTTCAGTGGCAACTCCTGTCATTTCTCACACCTTTAGAAGTATAATTTAGTTAAATGAATCTTTTAGTTCCTTAAGAGTTGACATCAACTGTTTTAAAGCAGGCATTTGCACACCCAAAAAAAATTCTTTTTATAATCTGCTTTAAGCACTTTTTTTCCTAATAAAGAATTTGATTTTACATTATTAGCTCCTGCTCATAACTCACATATTCAGTGAGAAAAGTGGTTAAAATTCTGGGTTCTTGAGTCAGTCCTGGGTTTGAATCCCAACAGTGTGACGTTGGGCAGGTCACTTAACCACTTTGAGTCTTAATTTATCTGCAAACCAGGGAAAATTTATTTTGAGGATGAAATGCAGTAATGTACATAAACCTCACACACACTCGTTTATTCGTTTAACAAGTACTTACTGAGTGCCTGCTGCGTTCCAGGCAGGGTTCTAGGCACAAAGGGACGCAGCAATGGACAAATCAGGTGAGGTGGCACCTCTCAGAGAGCTCGCCTTCTGGTTGGGGAAGATGCACCAAGAAACATAAGTAAATTAGCTCATTTCAGATCATGGTAAATGCTAAATTAACCGTAAATGGTAAATTTAAAACGGTAACAGGATAATGGAATGTGGAGTGAATGGGAGGTCGGCATCTGGGCTGTTTTCCATGGGATGGTCAAGGAAGGTCTTTCTGACATTCAAAGAGGGAATTCAATGTTGGGAAGGACTCAGGCATGTAAAGAACCAAGAAGCACTGCTCTGAATTGTGATACATGAGATGATTTATCCAAAAGAGCAGCATTTCGCAGCTTTGCAGTTATGTGCTTATCTTCATGGTTACCTTCGTTTATGGTGATTGATGCAAGTTTTTCCATTTATGGTCATAATAACACCTTTCTAAGCCAAATGCATTTAAGTTAAAATAAAAAAGAGAGGGAAGCTAAATTAAAGGAAAATATTAAATTAATAATACCATAGCTGCTCTGCAGCTTGGCAGAACTTTTGAAATTGCTGTTAAGAATGGCTATGGTTTAGAAAGTACCAGTTTAAACTATTGCATGGGAATTTCTAAGTGGGAGAGTTTTCTATTGGAAGATTCTGGACCTTGCTGCTTTTTGCTAATAACACCTGGGCTCCAGGTGTTTTGCAAGACACATCACAAGTGTCATCCTGCAGGAGCCCCAGAAGGGACTCACTGCTTATATCAGCCTAGGAAACTGAGACCCAGGGAGGGTGAACATCTCATCCAAGGTCATGTACCTGGGGAATGGCAGCTCTGGGATTTGAACTCAGGCCTCACTGACTCCAAGGTTGACACTCTCAGCCAGTTTGTTTCCTGGAGCTTCTTGCCTATAGCCACTTTCATGTCCACCTTGTGAATGATGGAGGCAATTTGGGGCGGTCATTTGGGGAAGGCCATTTGCCCCATTAGGCACTGGCTGCCTAAAGAGGAAATTGTTACTGCTAGAACATATAAAATTTGCACCCTTCTTCAGAGTTGGCTTAAATTATCTTGATGTTAAGGAAAGTAAGAGGTACCATCAGAAGAGAAGACAGTTGATCTTTCTGGAGTGTTCCCTGGCAAAGCTCAGCCTTGGCTAAGATGTGTCGAAGTGCTTGCACTAGCCTGTTGGACAGTGCCTGTGTCGGAAATACTCATTTTTGCATTGACATGGGAAGGCTGCAAGCACAGTCAGGAACCTTCCAATTACAAGTACAGAACCCAATTCATGTTAGTTTAAGCACAAAAGAAAAATGTATTTGCTTGTGTAACTAAGAGGTCCAGAATTAGACTTCACGCATGTTGGGATCCAGGTCCTCAGGTCTGTGCACATTATCGGGCAGGCTCTGCCTGTGTCACGGTAAAGATGGCTGCCAGCATCCTCAGCCTTACTTTCCAGGTGCCACCACAGAGAGGGAAAGGCGTCTTTTTCCCAGTAGTTATAGCCAAAGTCCCAGGGCCAATTCTCATTGGTTCAGATTGGCTACCTGACCTTCCCTGAACCAATCACTAAGATTCTGGCCAAATCTAGGTTATGACATCATCCTCGAAGGCCAATAATGGGTATTATTTTTACTAAAAATTATTAACTGCTAATTTACAGATATGAAAGCTCAGTCCCAGGGAGATGAGGTATCTCAACCTTATCATACCACTTTGTTTGTTAACTAATTATTATTGTTGTTTTTTTAATGTTTAATAAAGACAGCCTCTAAATCTTTATAGCAGGAACCCCACCTGAGAGTAAATGGCTCAGCTCAAGCAGAGACCGCCAGATACCACAGAGACTGGGTTCATCTGGCTGTGGGGGCAGTATTCCAGGGGACAGCACACCTCTTCTGCCAGTCACCCATCTGGGCCATGGGAGGCAGACACTCCTCAGACCACAGGAGCCATGCTGGCATCGTGGCATAGCCTGAGAATTATGAAGGCTGGAGTCAGATCAGACCTGTGTCCAGTCCCCACACCGCCTCTTAGAAACCAAATGACTTTGAGCCAGTCACATGAAAATGACAGTAATAGTAATAATAGGAATAGTCACTATTATTA
This sequence comes from Choloepus didactylus, assembly GCF_015220235.1. NCBI lineage: Eukaryota > Metazoa > Chordata > Mammalia > Pilosa > Megalonychidae > Choloepus > Choloepus didactylus. The sequence goes on from NC_051325.1 coordinate 50,645,233, forward strand.
AGCTTACGTTTATTCAGCATTTGCTCCATTCCAGGCATGATTTTAAGCTTTTAGCCGTCATTAACTCAGTTTTTAAATTAACGCAGTCACGGAAAAAAACACATTTTACATCATGACTCAGTACCCACCCATACACCCCAACTGAATAGAAGTTCACCCATTACTGTGTATGATGTACACTGATGTGTTGTCATCTATTCCAGGGATTGGCAAACTTTCTCTCTAAATGGATAATAAATATTTTAGGCTTTGGGGACCATGCAATGTCCATAGCAATGACTCTTGGCTCTGTCTCTGCCACACAAAAGTCATCACAGATAGTAAGTGAATGAGTGGGCATGGCTGTGTTCCAGTACAACTTTACTTACAAACACAGGCAGCGGGCCATCATTTGCTGATCCCTGGATTCTGTTTTCTTTCTTTCATTTCTTTTGTCTTTTTAACACTGGTAATTAAACTAAACTTGCACTAAAAACTGTATATCCATGCTTTGAAAAACTCATTTTAACCTCATGACAACTCTATCAGGTAGGTATTATTATTAACCCCATTTTAGATGAGAAACTAAGGCATACAGAGATTAAGTAACATGGATAAGTTCATCCAGCTAGTTAGAAATGGAGCTGACCTTCATCACAGGCAATCTGGCTCTGAGCCCACTCTCTTAATTCCTATTCTGCAATAAACGTTGGCTATTATTATTATGTTTATGTTTATTCAACCAGGATTGTGAGAGAACCACATTGGCACATTGACACAAACCAGTCAGGAACAGAAGCCAAACCATTTTCTTTTCTTTTCAGGATGAAATTGGGGTGTGCCTTGCTTTTGTTCAAAGGGTTGTGTTGCTGAATAAATAGTGTGTGAATCTCACTTCTTTGAATTGAACGCTTTTTAGAACCATCTTCTACAAAAGCACTACATGTTCAAAACAGAAAACTTGGAAAACACAGAAAAGGAAATTCTTTAACAAAGAGAGCTCTGATGCATTAAAACAACTTTTTGGCAAAAACTTGGAGTCCTTAAGAAATGAAAACGTTTGCCTCCTAATCTAAGTGGATTATGGAAGTAGACTTTGTAACACAGCTTAAATTAGGAGCTTAAATATTTGAGTGGTGGAGACACTTCCAGTAGAAATCAACTGTTGTTGTCTTAATTGGCCCTGAATAGCTTTTGCCTTCAAAATTTGAAACCTCCAAAAATCCACATGCCATTTTCTTCATTCATGTTTGGTTTATTTCAGATTCGATTCATTTTAAGAAAGACTTTCTTTTGTTATGCTCTCACCTCCTCCCCTCCACCCAATCATGAGTCACAAGATGACTTATTGATCCACAGGGCAGATCTCTGAGGGGTCCGCATAGTGAAAGCCCCCCTCCATTCTCCTCTAATTAAGAGGCTTCACCGAGAATGCGTAATAATTAGTTTACAGAGCTGCGTTTACAGAGCTGCCATGCAGGCTCGCAGCATCTGCATTGAGGGGCGGCTCCAACGCATGGAGTACCCTCATCAGCCTTCTAAATGAACACATGCCTCGCCCATCCCGTCTTCATAAAAACCAAACCCTGAGAAATGTGCAGGACATTAGGGCACGATGAAAACCTCTGTAGTGCCTTAGTCCGATTTGAACCTTCACTGGGAGAGAACCACCCACCAGCTCTCTAATCAAACAAAGATGACATTCCATCCACCCCAATCCCTCCAGCCCCCAGCCCAGTCCTTCGAAGGTTGAGTAACAAATTGAAGCCTGTTTTGGAAAAACTCCCTTTTCTCATTTCTGTGTTCTGGTTTAAATTGATGATTTTTTAAAAGCAATCCATTTGTGCTGTTGCTTGTTTAGGAAATTAACCACTAATTTTTTTTTTAATCCAAAGAGTATGTAATGATTAAGACTAGTTTCCGTGTGAGTGGTATCATAAAGGCTTTTGTGCCATCTGATTTTGGGTGTTCCTGCTGGGTTTACAAAAACAGGTTCTTTGCTTGAGGGTGCAAGGAAGTGGACTGGTTGGAGGGGGGCTGATTTTGACAACAATCTGCTCTATGGATGCTGCTGCACATCAGGCCCTGGGCTGGTGTTGACATGTGCTATCTCATTTAATCCTTCCTGCACCATTAGGTGTGGAGGGATCAGACTGGATTTGAAGGAAGCAGGGGCCTTTTATTAGCTGAAGAGCAGGGCGTGAAGACTCCCCTGGTTTAGCGTCACTTCTCTGGGTCGCACAGAGGGTTTGCACAGGGTGACTGAAGCCCAGGGACCGGGGCCATGTGTTTATGGAGTCCATTAGGGGCGTTCAGCAGGCAGCCTGAGATGAAACTGATGGCTTTCATGTTGCCCTCACTCCACATGTATTTCACATTAATTAAATGTTGCCACCATGTGTGTTTGTGTGTTTGTGTTTTGTTTTGCTTTGTTTCTCAGTCTTTGCAACTCTGGAAAAACATTTTCTGCTTGGATAAAGTGGTCTGGCTGATGGTGACACTCTGTGTTACTTAACTTCTGGGACAGTGCTGCTTTTCTGGGATTATTCCAGATTTTCTTGCCTCTGCACAGCTAGTTTTAAAAAGTTGTCCCACCAATGCAGTTTAAATCAATCTACTAGGCACATGCAAGCAGATTTTAGGAAAACCCGAAATAACAGAATGTTCGAGGAGTAGGTGGACGGTCTAAAGATTCTCCACAGAAACATTTGGGTGTCTTTAAATTTTTTTAAAATTTTTAGTTATATGATGAATACGTGAATCCCTTCCTCTTTAAAAACTTGCAGAATATTCTCAATAATGCTGATGGTCACTTTGATCACCTCTAATTCCTGTTTCCTCCCCTCTGTCTTCCAGGGGTAACTACTGTAACAGCTCTGGGTATATCCCTTCAGATATCTATAAATAATATCAGTGCCCATGGACAATAAGTAGTAATGTAACTTTCAGCAAACTGTGTTTTTTTCACTCAACTGTGTGCACGCGCGCGTGTGTATTTGCTTTCTCCATGTTAATAAATGGAAATATGGTTCATTTCTTTCTATTGCAACTTTGTTTTCCATTGTATGAGCATACTACATTTTATTTCTCTAGTCTCCTTTGACTGGATAGTTGAATTTACTATTTGCAAACAGTTCTGTGATGAACATATTTTGACAAATCCCCTTGTTCACATGGATGAGTTTTTCTCTGGAGTAGATAATGAGAAGTGGACTTACTGTAATTTAATTTAGGTTTTTTCTGATCCAAGAAATACATGAAAATAGTTTAAAATTCATATAATTCTACAAAGGAAAGAAAGTATTATGAAAAGCAACAGCCCCGATAATCCCCCATTCTTTCTTTCTGGCCAGAGGCAAGACTTTGTACTCTTGCTGATTCCTTTGGTACTTAACCTCCAAATTTCTAAGTAACACACTTCAGTCCCTGCTTCTTGATTTTTCTCTTTCAGGCCCGATCTCTGGCTTCCCAAGAGAGAAGATAATTTCACTCTCCTTTCTCTCCCTTGCCCCCCATTGTACATGTGCAGACTTTCTCTTCACACTCTCCCAATATCAATAGATCATAACTTCAGCTTTATCAGTGTGTAGCGTTTACCTTCTTATGACTGTATAAATCCTTTACACAGATAAGCCGTTTAATGTACAACAATCACTTTTCATTTTCTGTGTACCTGCCTGGGAGTCAACATTTTTCTGAGTAATTCCTTTCAGTGGATTTCTTTGGATAGCAGCTTCTTCTTGCTTCAGGTCCAGTACATGGGGAGGGCTGGTCATCAGTGATTAGGTGCACGAATAGCTGCACCAAGAAGGAATGTCTAATTACTCAGTGGTGAAATGGTTTGGGTGTGAATAATGCATGGAAATACCCCCAAAACCTTTTCCCAGGTCATTCACAGGTTCTCTCCTAGGCCCTGACAAGTTTGTTTTCCTCATTTTCTCCTCATTTTTCACAACTTGCAGCCAGGGCCCAGAGCTTTGACGATGGACTCCCTGATGAAGTGTTTCACCTAATGGCTGTGTTCCTGGGCCTGATCCTTCACAGTCGAATGTGTGAAGCTGAGCTCACCAGCTTCGTTTTGCTTTTTTTTTTTTCAAGGGTCAAGAAGGGTTTATGTCGTTATTTATTTATTTTTATAATAGAAGTAATATAGCCTCCTGGTGAAAAAGTCAAACAAGAAAAGACCTTGTCTCAACCCTCCCAACCCAGCCCCAGTCCTGCTCAGAAGCACTGTTGTTCTGGAACCAGATAACGGGATTCAGATCCTAATATGTACTAGCTGTGTGACCTTGAGTAAGTGACCTAACCTTTATGTACCTCAGGCTCCTCATTTATAAAATGGGAAAACAACAGTACTCATCACCTCCAAGAGCTTTGTGGAGATGAATTGAGTTCATGATTGTAAAGTGGCACAGAGGACACACTTAATAGATACTAATGAGGAATATGATTAACAGTGTGCTGTATTTTCTTTTCGACCCATGATCCTTAACCTCGGCTGCACCTGGGAGCATTAAACATTCCTGATGCCTGGACCTCACCCTCAGCAATTCTGATTTTATTGATTTGGGGTGCAGCCTGGGCATCAGGATTTTTTTAAAGCTCCCCAGAACATTCCGTCGTGCAGCCAGGGTGGAGAACCGTTATGCTACATATTTCCCACATGCATCAGTTGAGACAGATGAGGTTATGCTGCAGTACAAACATCCCCCAAATCTCAGGTGCTTATAATGGTAAAGATTTATTTCTCACTTATGATTCATATCTGTTGTGGTCAGCTGCAGCTCTGATCCAGGTCATCTTTACCCTGGAACCCAAGCTGACAGAGGAGATTTATCCAGGACATTTATGGTCTTGCAAAGTGGCAAAAGAGAGAGAGCATGGCGAACCACGATTGGCTTTTAAAGTTTCTGACCTGAAATGAGACATAACTTCTGCTCTCATTTCATTGGCCCAAACAAGTCACATGGTCACTATATATCAGGGGCTGCCAGACTTTTTCTTTAAAGGGCCAGATAGTAAATAGTTTAGACTTTGCAAGACATACAGCCTCCATCACAACCACTCATCTCTGCCTTTGTATGCCATTAAAAAATGTAAAAACCATTTGCAATCCACGAATCATAAAAAAACAGATGGCAGGCCAGATTTGGCCCAAGAGCAGAAGTTTGCCAAGCAAGGAAAGGCATCTCAGAGTGGGACTCCAAATATGGGTGATCAACACTGCAGTCCACCTCACTTTCTATCTAGAGTGTATGTGAGTATGTGTGTCCATGGATGCTTTTATTGCACGATTGTTTCACATAGACTGTGGTGCAACTTGTTTTTATTTCTTACTGATGTATTTCTCGACAGGGATTTCCTATTGGTAGGTTTACATGACTTCATTTTTGTAATGACTGCTAGTCTTCTGTGGTATGGATGTATCATGGTGGGTTTTTTGTCCATGGGTTTGTTTTTATAATTAATCTTCTATTGTTAGAGAAGAGTTATTTTTAAAATATCAGGAGGAGGAAGGCAGCGTACATGACGAGAGAGATCACTACAAAGAGAGAGAGCAAGCCCACCAGCTCTCCCAGAACTTTATACGTAGCTTATACTGCTTTCCCCAAAATCTTCCAGCCCTCCCTGCAAACAAAAAGGGTTGGAGGGAACCCCTGGAAACACAGATTTTCCAAAAGGCCTTCCTTCTGATCATTCCATTTCTGATCGTTGCAAAACTGAACACGAGTGAAACTCCGGGGGCATTTTAGGGGAGATTTAAATACTGAAGAGGGAAAATATAAATGGTAAAAAACTTGGAGTGTAATCTCAGAAGTTTTCTGACATTATCGCCCCAATGCCACAGAGATGCAGCTTAGGCCATGCAGGAACCAAGCAGGTGAGGAAAGACCCCAACTGTCTTTCAGAGACGGGAGGGGTGGGAGAAGGAGGCTGTGGTCACGGAAGACCCCACTTGTGTGTGTTTTTCCCTTTTCTGCTTTTTCATTTAACAGGACACCACAACATCCGTGCGCATCGGCCTGATGATGGAAGAGATGATCTTCAACCTTGCAGATACACATCTGTTCTTTAATGACCTAGAGGTTTGGAATTGCTCGTTTCATTTAATATTTTCAATGTTTAATCACCTGCAACTGATTTGGGAAAAGAGATGCTGCCTTTTCTTTTTACTTTCTTTTCTTTTTTTTTTTTTTTGGAGGCTTGGAACTTTTGCAAGCATCCCGGAGAAGGCACAAAATTGGCCAGCAGTGGCTTATTGGAAACACACTTTGCTGGATTATCCTGCTGGCTTCCTGGTGCAGCTAATGGGCTTTTCTCTCTGCTTTAGTGGTGATGTCCACTGGCAGTTTTACTAATCCAATAAGAGCTGTGTAGTTTCTTCCTCCTGTAATTTGCTGTTTAATAAGTTTATTAAGGTAAACTAGTGCAGATCCTCCTGGGTCAGTAATAATTAGCAGTGGGCCAGGATGGAAGCTTTTAAAAACAATTTGCATTCCCCTGAAAGCATGTTTTACAAAGAGAGAGTGAGAGTGAGCAAAGGGACTATGCTTATTTAAAGTATCTGTTCCTGTGCCCCTAAGCAGTTTGCAAGGGAAGTAGGGAAAAGGGAGAGAGCAGCTTCAGAAATAAATTTAATTCATCTGTTTATACCCAGCCTATGTCAGAAAGATTTAGGAAAGATTTTAAATGGAAAATAAAGACAAAGCACTGCTCCTGAAGCAAAGGTAAAGAACTAAAAAACTGTATAATGAATAAGGGTAGGGAATTGAACCCAGAAGCCCAGGTACAGGCTAACTACTGCAGTCAAGTTCGGAGTTAATCACGGAGCTCCCTAGTAGCCAAAGCAAAGCCAAATCCAATGAATCACTTAACTCTCATGAAAGAGGAAGCAGCTTTTTCCAAGTGAAGAAGGGTTTCTGACTAATAAGAAATATAATTTGTAAATTATATTTGCATTGTGTTAGCAGATTGAAAAACAAAGGCAATCTGAAATGGGACTATATGTGAAAGAATAATTCTGTTCCTCCTACAGGAATCTTTTCTGGAACATGAAAATCCATGAGGACTAAACTGTGAAGTATTAGTTATAAAGGCTATGAATTCCAGATCTGTCCTAGCCAGCCTATGGCATTATAGCATTTATCATCAGGAATGGATACAGGTTTTTCTCTCTGCAGGCCTCGAGTTCCAGAGGGGGCAGTCCCTGTTGAAATTATCAGTCTTGCATTCTGTGCAATCTAGGCAAGCCTCATGGGGCCCTATCCTCCCGTCTCTAAAATGGAATTGATGTTCCCGGTCCAAATTTGCTTCAAAGAGAGGATCTAGGTAAAAACTTATTGGAGAAAGAAGAGAACTTTGGAGCAATGGGGAATGCCAGTGGCATCAAGGCCTAGGTCTGTCTCTTTAGCTGAGAGCAATCTGCAGGCTCCCTTTTCAGTGACCTCTGACAACTGGGAAAAGGAGAAAAGAAAAAAAGAACTTATCAGTTACCAAAAAAAAAAATAGCCTTGGCAATTCAATTCAGCGAGTATTTATGGAGCATAGTGAAGTAGTGAAGATGTGGTTGGTTGCAAATATCAAATCTCAATCCCAAATTGCTTTTTAAAAAAAAAATGGAAACTATGACCTTTTGTCATTGAAAAATCCAGGGTAAATTTTTCCTGCCTCCCCCATGGAGTAACAGTCCCATGAGAGCAGGGACCACAACTGTCTGATTCACCTGGCATCCCCAGGGCCCAGGCAATAAATAACCAAACACATCCATAAATGAGATAGTTTGTGGTAATGAGAAGGATGCGAAGAAAATAAAACAATCAGGCATGACAGTGAGTGATGGGGGCCTGAAGAAGGGGCAGCCTTTTCAAGGGTGGTCGGGGGAAGGCCAAGGCCTGAAGAATGACAAGGAGCAGCCAGGTGGAGGTTTGGGGGTGGCGGGGGGAGCACCTGCAAAGGCCCTGAGGTGAGAGCAAGTTTGAAATGATCCAGAATCAGAGAGAGGGTCAGCCTGGCTATAATGAATGAGTAAAAGAGCAAAAGTGAGGCAGAATTCTTGAGTCTGTCTGCAGAGGGAAGAACGGGCCAGCCATGGATCATAGGAATCAGAATTCATTCTAAGCGCCACGGACAGACATGGGGTGATGGTGAGGTAAATAGAAAAATCTACCGAGATCTGGTTTATGTTTTCTAAAACCACTCTGGCTGCTGCATGGAGAATAGACAACAGAGAGGGTGGGGGAGGGGGAGATGTATGCATGGAGACAAGCAAACACATTAACTGCAATTGTCCAAGCCAGAGAAAATGGTGGGTTGGATCCAAGAGGTGAGAAGATGTGGGATTTGGGATGGAGTTAAAGCCAAGAGGGAGAGAGAGGGGTCAAGGGCGACACCTAGATTTGACCTAATCTACCAGGATGCTGGTGCCATTTAGGGACGTGGAGAAAACAGGGAAGGAGCCGGTATGCAGTGGGGAAAATGCATCCTTCTGTTCTGGCACATTGGGTTTGAGATGTCTGAGACGGGGAGATGCCAAATGGCAGGCAGATAGGTGAGTTGGTAGCTCATCTGCAGTAAAAGCACCAGACTCAGGAGACACCTTGGCAGTCTTGGTTGAACCTGAGCCTCAGAGCCAGGTATTGTACAGGGTTAGTGTGTGTCTCAAGCCGATGTCTGCAGCATTTCGCCCCCTCTGCTGTTTCTTGCTGGCCCCAAAGTTGAAGTGGCACCTCTTAGAGAAGGATCTTAATTACCAGCTGGAGTTACTCAGGGAAGCCAGTTTGTTTTGAGTCTCTAAATTTTTTTCAAAAATGTCCCCAATGCCAGAAGCCCCCAGGGCACCTCAGCAGAATTGAAACCATGTTACAAGATGGAAAAGCTAAAGCTCACCCAGCTGAAAACATACTGTTTATTGGTGCAAGGCAGCCCCTGTGAAAATCTCACGAGCAGCCTCCTGTAGCCCCCCTCCCCCCTCCAAGGAGGCCATTTGGGGTGCAGGTGGCATAAATCACAGTTGCATTCTAGTGGTTTGGAGCTGGGGAGAGGAGCGTGTCCTGCAGGAGGGAGGGTCAGTTGTCCGCTCGAGGTCCTGCTGCACAGACAGACAGGCTTTTGGAACAAAGGCAGGTCCCTTCCTTGTCTTAAGCCTGTGGCTGTCTGTAAATAAAGGGGTTCATCCCATGTATGGGGCATCTACCACTTGCCAGGCCCTGGTCAGCAGGCAACAAAGCCCTGTGAGGTTCCCATTCTCAAGGCATTGACCTTCGGCAGGGTGGGGGGCAGACCATAAGCGACTACTTGTCAGATAAAGTGCACTGAAAGGAGACAGAAAGAGTCAGGCAGGGACTGTCACAGAGGCTGTGTTACCAGGTATAACCAGCTAAAATCTTTCTTAATAGTTGAGTGGAGACCTGGAGGAGGTGAAGGAGTGAACCATGTGAAACTGGGGGAACAGTGTTCCAGGTAAAGGGAACAGCTAGTGCAAAGGCCCTGAGGCTCTCAGGGTTGAGGTCAGCGGATGACAGGAACAGGGAGGAGACCTGTGCAATGGGAGCAGGAAGGATTGTGGTGGGCAGTGGGGGCAAGGGGTGGGATAAGAGGGAACAGAAGTGTGACACTTCAAAGAGGAGGAAGTGCTTGAGCGGAGCATTAAAGGAAGAGTAGGAACTTGCTGGGTGGTTGGGGAGGAAAAGGAAAGGGATAACTAGGGAGAAAGGAAGTCCAAGATCGTGGAACAGTATGTGCAAAGGCAAAGAGGCAAGAAATTGATTGGTATATTTAAGGAACCTTGAATAGCCAATACTTCTGCAGATAGATCCATTCTGATTACTCTTTCTCACCACCTTAGATGTAAGTATGTATCAGAAATGCTGGACAGGCAGTTAAGTGACTTAGAGATGATTGCCCTGTAGAATTTACAGCTTGGGAGATTGATCGCCCATGTATTGGGGATTATGAACCCCTGAAATTGAATACAGCATACGTATATGTTCTCCACGTGTATGTCTCTAGAGAGGGGAGTAGGATCCAGAGGTTAAAACTTGCCCCAATATTAGGTTTTATTGCTTTGGGAGATGTGAACAGTTTAGTCTCCTTTTCCATTCCTCCAACCCCAACCCTTGCCAAAACCAAGAGAAGGCAAAAGAGCTGAATTGGAGCTGAACTGGAATCCAACTCCTTCGTGGAAAGAAATTTCAAAGTGATTGGGAGCACGGGAAGCTCTCTTGCCAGGACAGGGTGCCCTCCAGGTGTAATAATGGAAGGTCCGACTGTGTTGCCAGTAACATCTTCCCTACCATCCCCCCACTTCCCCCTACTTTTCAAGGTCCAAGACCTAGCCAATTCCTATTCATCTTTCAGATCCCTGACCCAACACCACTTCTTCTGGGAATTTTTACCTGAACCCCCTCAAAAGATCAAGTTCCTCCTTTATACATGCCCAGGACATCTCATACTTCTCTGGTGCACTTTGCACACTTGCAACTATTTCATTAATTATTTTCAGTAATTTATTTGAAGTTTGTCTTCCCACTGATTGAGAATTCCATGAAGACAGAGAATATGTGCAATTATGTTCTCTGCCAAATTGTTGGCAAATAGCAGGTAATTGGTAACTATTCGTAGATTATTGGCTGTTGGTGAGCTCACCCTCTGACGCTGTACATACCAAGAATTGCCTTTTGGAGTTTCTAACCTATACCCAGGAAATTGACTTTGTTCATGTTCTTGACTTTGACTTTAGTAGTCAAAGGATTAACTTAGGCTGCAAGTAAATGGGAGAGAATAAAGAAAATTAACATGCTCTAAACAAAAATAGAATATATTTCTTTTGTGCATGAACTCCAGAAGTAGGCAATCCAGGGAGCTCTTTTTCATGAAGAACCCAGGTTTCTGCCAGGTTGCAGCTCAACCAACTCTTGAATGTGTCTGTCTTGCACTCATGAACCAAGATGGTGGCATCTAAGGTCCAAGTAGCAGATGGAGGAAAGGACAAAGAAGAAACACATCCCTTTCAGACAGCAACCCTGCTGGCTTTAAAGACCATTCCCAGAAGCTGCCACACAAGACCTGCACTTATATGCTATTGGCCAGACTCAGATCACATAGTTAGAACTTCCTGGGAAATGTAGTGTTTATTCATGTGCCCAACTGAACATTCAATGACCATGGTAGTGGGGAGAACAGGTATCAGAAAAAAAGCTAGCAGTCTGTCACAGCATTTAATTCTCATCTTCCATTTTACTAACCTCTCTTTCCATCAACTGCATGTTCTCCTCCTCAAATCCTGGTCTCAGATTCTCCAACCCCAGCCTGGGCTTGGTGTCTAGACCCTGGCCCGTTCCCTCCCTTTGCTAGGTAGTTTATTTTGGTGTGTTGAGAATGTAAAATAGTGAAGCAACTATGAAAAACAGTTTAAGCGTTTCTCAGAAATTTAAATATAGAATTACATATGACCCAGCAAATCCACTTCTAGGTATGTATCCAAAAGAATTGAAAGCAGGGTCTCAAACTAATATCTATACAACAATGTTCATAGCAGCACTGTTCACAGTGGCCAAAAGATGGAAGCAACCCAAGTGTCCATCAACAGATAAATGGATAAACAGAATGCAGTATACCCATACAATGGAATATCATTCAGTTGTAAAAAGGAATGAAGTACATGCTACAACATGGATAAGTCTTGAAGATATCATGTTGAGTGGAATAAGCTAGATACAAAAGGACAAATATTGTATGATCTCACTTACATGAAATAACTAGAACATGCAAATTTATAGAGACAGAAAGTAGATAAAGGTTGGGGAGCACCAAAAAGGAGTTAATGTTCCATGAATACAGAGTTTCTGTTTAGGTGATGGATGGTGGTGACTATAATTAACAGCACTGAATTATGTATTTGAATGTGGTTAATAGGAGAAAGTTTAACTTGTATATATGTTATTAGATTAAAAATTATTTTTAAATCCATGGAGCTGCACAACACAAACAGTGAACCCTAAGTTAAACCATGGACTATAGTTAATTATACAATTATAAAATGTGCTTTCATCAATTGTAAGAAATGTACTACGCTAATGCAAGGTGTTAATATAGGGTGGTACATAGGATTCCTGTGTTTTATGCATGATTGTTCTATAAACCCACAACTTCTCTAAAAAAAAAAAAAAGAATAGAGGGCACTACTCTGCCACATAGGTTGATGACCATAAAAAAAGAATTTTCACAAAGGAGAGAAAGGGAAAAAGAAAGGGGAAAAATGATGTTTAAAAAAAAAAACAAACATTGTGAATGTAATTAATACCATGGAACTATATATTTGAAAGTGGTTAAAATGGGAAATTTTATGTTGTAGATATGTTACCACAATAAAAATTTTTTAAAAGATTAACCTACAAGTATCTGGCAGAAGATAATTCTGGCCCCGTTCAGAAGCGGCCAGACAGGCAGGTGGGCTGGGGGTGGGGCGTGTTTCCAGATAATGCTGCCTTGGAAAGGACCTTGCTGGAGGGACTCAGACGTCTCTGGCTGAATCTGAAATCAGGGTAGGCCATGGCTGCTTGCCTGACACGGGGCCTGATTGCTAAGGTCTGATTTATAGATCTGCAGGAGCTATCAGGGAGAATAATATTTCACCATGTCAGCGCTGCGCTGCTCTCCAAGGCGTCCTGCCCAACCGGCCATTAATACAGTGCGGGCCTTGGCCTCTTCTGAGCCCCTCAGATAAGCTAAACCTTTAGACAGCATGGGAAGGAGGCCCGGGCTTTCCCTCCCAGGGAGTAGACCCCTCTCTGGCTGGTCTAGAGACAGCATTAAGCAATCTCACTTAAAAAATATTCCTGCCTCAAAGGAGAAGGAGAGGCCAGGGAGTTCATCTGGGCTCTGACAAGAGTCATTTTTCTAAAGCAAATTTGTCAACGATTTCCTTTCTGCGTTCATGTCTCCAGGCAGCCAAGGACAAAAAGTAATGGGGTTGAAGCATAGCCAGGCAGTTTGGGAACCCCAGCTGTCGCCAGCTTACTCAGAATGGGATTTTGATAAGTGTTGGTCACAGAGCTTACTGTTTAGAAATGAGCATCGGTAGGAATGCCAAGTATCACATCTGTGAGATGCAGCCGAAGCATGATTCAGATAGACACTGAGAGCCTTAACATTAGTGTATTGGAAAAACAGGAAAGTTAATAAGAACCAGTCATCAAAAAGGCCAATAAAATAGATAAGCCTTTGGCAAGCATGATCAAGGGTTAAAAAATAATGACAATAATTATAATCATAATAATCATAATAGTAATAATAAAAAGGATAAACACTAACAAAATCCAGAATGAAAGGGTAGGCATTACTACAAATTCAAGTGTTTTTTTAATTATGAAAATACCATGTATAATATTATACCAATGAATTCCAAAACCTAGATGAACTTGCCACTTTTTCAGGAAGATATAAATCACTTTTTTAGGAAAACATAAATTACCAAAATTAACCCAAAAGGAAATAAAAAGAAATAAAATAAACCAATGACCAGGAGAAATTGAAATAGTAGTTAGAGATGTACTCCCCAGTAAAAGCACCAGGTCCTGCTGGTTTTAAACAAAAGTTCTACCAAGCCTCCCAGGAAAGAATAAATCCCATCTTATACAAACTGTGCAGAGTAAAGAAAAAGATGGGATATTCTCCCACGAAGTTTATGAGACTATCATCACCCTGATACTAAAACTGGACATTGAGAACCTAACAGATACACGAATTGCTGTCATCACTGATGAAAGGTGGGGCGCTCCTGCAATCCCAGAAGACACCTGTACCAGGGCTCCGTGATTCTTGGATCCTCTCTGAGCTTCCATTTTCACATTTGTGAAAGGAAGGATCTGGACTATGATTGGTACCATTTATTGAGCACCTGCCACATGCATTGTAAAACACCTGCAAGTGAAGCATTAGCCATGTTTCATACTTTTTTAAAACTGAAAACTTTGCTCTGTCAGCTGATGGGGAAAGAAGCAACGACAGCCATGTCAAGCACTCCTAGCACCCGGATCTTGGTTTCTGATACCATTGTCCAATAAAAGGAACCAGGGCTCCTTGAAGAAATGGCTGATTCTGGGACTGAGGCAAGAAATATAAAGACAAGCCTGGAGCATTTTATAATGCCGGAAAAGTAAGGAAATGCTAAAAAAAAAAAAAAAAAAAAAAAAGCCCACAATGATAGGGATTTGTCAAAGAGACACAGAAGCCAACTGAAAGAGTTCCCAGAGGTCAAAGCTGGAACAATTTAAGAAATAAAACACACTGTATTGGATTCTAACGCTAAGTTCAAAATAAATATCCACAAGTCCATGCTGTGATAAATAAATGGGGGAGAATAGACAAGTCTCCTGTGCAGAAAAAATAATTTATGTAAACACTCCACTCTTTAAGTGTGAGCTGTTCTTAGTGACTTCCTTCCTAAGAGTACAGCATGGAAAGGCGGGAAAAGACAAACACTGCCCCAGCCAGGTAGTCAAGGTCAACATCAACTGGGAAGTCACGTTGATAGTATGTAGCTGTGTTGGTTTCCCGGGACTGCCAAACAAAGCACCACAAACCGGGTGGCTCAAAACAACAGAAATGTATTGAGTCGCAGTTCCAGTTCTGGAGGGCAGAAGTCCAGTTAGGGTGTTGGCAGGGTCAGGCTCCCTCTGAAACCTGGAGAGGAGGGCCCTCCCGTGACTCCTCTTGCCTTTGGTGGTTTCCCAGCAGACCTTAACATCCCTTGACTTACAGCCGCATCTTTTCAGTCTCTGCCGCAGTCATCACACGGCTTCTCCCCTCCATGTCGGCTTCTGTGTCTCTTCTCATCCCAGAGTGACCAGTCGTATTGGATTAGGACCACCCTATTCCAGCAGGACCTCATCCTACCCTGATTACATCTGCAAAGACCCTGCCTCCAGATGACATGGTCACATTCATCGGTGCCATGGGTGTGATGGTTATTTTTATGTGTCACCTTGGCTGGGTTATAGTGTCCAGTTTGGTCAAAGACTGGCCCCGATATTGCTATGCTGGTGTTTTGCAGATGGGATAAATATCCACAATCAGTTGACTTTAAGTAAAGAAGATTATTCTTCATGATGTAGGTAGGGTTCATCCAATGAGCTGGAAGCCTAAAAAGCAAAGAACTGAGGGTTCTAGAAGGAAGAAGAAATTCTGCCTCAAGATGACACTCTCTGCTTCTCTGAGTTTCCAGCCTCTACAGGTTTCAGTCTCAAACCTTCAACAGCCCTTCCACTGAAATTTCCCTGCCCTACAGAATTCAGACTTACCAGCCCCCAGAATCATATTGTGTGAGCTAATTCCTTAAAATAAATCTTTTTATGTACAGACATATATCCTGTTGGTTCTGTTTTTCTGGCAAACTCTGAGTAATATGGGGGTTTGGGGACACAATTAAACCTAACTTCAGTCTAACCATGAGGAAAACATCAGTCAAATCCCAATTGAGAAGCATTCTGCAATATACCTGACCAGAACTCCTTAAAACTGCCAAGACCATCAAAAACAGGGAAATTCTGAGAAACTGTCACAGCCCAGAAGCACCTAAGGAGGCACGATGACTAAATGTGATGTGGTGTCCTGGATGGGATCCTGGACCAGAAAAATGGCATTAGATAAAAACTAAGGAAATCGAATGAGGTGTTGACTTTAGTTAATAGTATATCAATATTTATTTATTAGCTGTAACAAATGTACCATACTAATATGAGATGTTAACAATAGGGAAACTGGGTACGAGGCATATGGAACTTTCTGTGTACTGAGGTATATGGGAACTCTGCTATCTTTGCAACTTTTCTGTTAATCTAAAGCTATCCTAAAATAAAAAGGTTATTTCAGAAACCTAAAGACTCAAAGGTGTTAAGCGATTTGCCCAAGATCTCATACCTAGAAGGTGGCAGGATTGGAGCCAGGGGTGGGCATTTGAATGCCAAGTGCAGCATTCTAGGATGTTCAGCCTGAATGCCTCTACCCAGTTCTTCTCCCCCCTGTTCCTTGAGGGGTGTGAGTGCATAGCATCTGAAGTGTCCATGGAGTTTGGACTAAGGAATGGGGTCTTTTGCTTTGCTTCTCAGTTGCCTCTCAGTACTCACCTGTGCTACAGCAAGGACGAACCTTGAAAACATTATGTGACGTGAAAGAAGCCAGTCACAAAAGACAACATAGTGTATGAATCTATTCACATGAGAGTCCAGTTTAGGGAAATCTGTAGAAACAGAAAATGGATTAGTGGTTGCCAAGGGACGGGGCAGAGGGAGATAGGGACATAAGAGTGTGACAGGTAAAGGGTATGGGGTTTCTTTCTGAGGTGATGAAAATGTGCTAAAATAGACTGTGGTGATAGTGGCCCATTACTGAAAAAGCTAAAAACCACTGAATTTTATATACACTTTAGATGGGTGAATTCAATGGTGTGTAATTGTATTTTGATAAAGCTGTCAAATAAATAAATTGCCTCCTCAGCAGAGCTCACCACTGATGAGACTTCTTGATGATGGGCTCAATTAATTTTCATGATGACTGTAATAGGCACAGAGTGTGGGCCTACAGAACTCAAAATAGTAATAATAGTGGTAGTGATGGCAAGCATATATGAGACATTTTCTCTAGGCAAGACACTCTTGAAGGTGCTTTGTCTGCATTAATTCATTTAATCCTGACAAAACCCTAGGAGGTAGGTGCTGTCAGTTAGCTCAATTATAGATGAGGACGCTGAAGCTCCGAGAGATTCAGTACCTTGCCAAAGGTCATTTGCTTAGTAAATAGCCCAGCCAGAATTTGAATCCGGTCCTCAGAATCCGTGCTTTTAACTGCCTTGCTCTACAGCCTTGCAAAAATCAGTAATAAATGGTCACTACCTTCAGAACTTCTCAATTTAGTGGATGAAAGAAAAAATCGCCCACTTAAGTCAGGCCTGGGTTAGTCTGAGAGGCCCCAAAATGATGTGGGGTAAAGAAACAGAAGTCATTTGGACTTGAACTGGAGTTGGGGGAGTTTTCCCAGAGGAAGTGACATCAGAGCCTTTTTTTTTTCCCTTTTTTTTTCTATTGTGAACTTTAACATACATACGTAACAGTGATAACTTTCAATGTTCAATTTCACAAGTAGTTAGCAAATCTCAAAGAATGTCATGGGTCACAGTTCCACAACTTCTGCCATTTCCAAAATATAACATACATACAGAAAGGTGTCATCTCTTGATGTACAGCTCAACAAGCAGTCATATAGGTAATTTCAAAAATTGTTAATGGGTTACAGTTCCACAGCTTCAGTTCTTTCCTTTTTATGCAATACAAGGTGTGTACAGAAAGGTGAAGACCTTCAAGGCACAATTTAGTGAGCAGCTATAGAGCAAATCCCAAGGAATGCTGTAGGCTGTAGTTCCACTATGTCATTTACCTCCTTCCAGCCATTCCAACACCCCAGCATCCAAAAATGTATATATATAATTATATAAAGTTCATCAGAGCCTCTTACAGGCTTTTGACAGGTGGAGAGAGAGAGGAAAGGCCTTCAGAGCAGAGGGAGAGCGAGTGCAAAGACCCTGCGACGGGAGTGTGCCTGGTTGTTGGAGTAGCAGGGACCCCGCAGTGTCTGGAGCCCAGTCAGGTGAGAGATAGGAGGTGAGGTCAGGAAGGTGGTGAGGGGCGGGTGTGCAGATAATGTGGGTTCTGGAGCCATTGTGAGGACTGCACTCTTTGCAGAGAGAGGTGGAAGCCATTGCAGGATTTCAAGCAGGAAGAGATGTGATCTGACTTAAGGTTTAACAGAGTCGCGCTGGCTGCTGGGTGGAGAATAAACTGAAAGTGTCGAAGCAGGGAGAACGATAGTCCATAGTTTATATTAGGGGTTACTTTTTGCATTGTGTAGTTCCATGGTGTCTTTTTGTAATGGTAACATATGAACAACCTAAAATTTCTCATTTTAACCACTTTCAAGTATATAGTTCAGTGGTGTTAATTACATTCACAATGTTGTGCTACTGTCACCACCATCCATTACCAAAACTTTTCCATCATCCCAAATAGAAACTCTGTACGTTTTAAGCCTTAACTCCCTATTCCCTGTCCCCACACTGTCCCCTGGTAACCTATTTTCTGGATTCTGACTCCATGGGATGCATATTCTAATTTATTAATTAATGTGTTTGTTTTACAAAAGCAGTACAATTGCATTCTCCTGAAAAGATATGAAAGGATTTCAATAAGGCTAAAGCCTTATTGGTAGCCTCTGACTACCACGTCAATCCCAGTGCCCTCCCAGATGGAACCCGTGGTTCTAGTCAGATGCATGAGCCTCCAGATGTTCTGGTTTTGGTTTTGTTTTTACATTTATGTATATATGTATGTGTCTGTTTTAGTTTCCTTGACTGCTCAAGCAAGTACCATGCAATGGTTTGGTTTAAACAATGGGAATTTACTGGCTCACGGTTTTGAGGCTAAGAGAAAGTCCAAATCAAGGCATCATGAGGGCGATGCTTTCTTCCCAAAGACTGGTGTTCTGGGGCTGGCTGCTGGTGTTCATTGGTCCTTGGTTCCTCTGTCCCATGGCAGTGCTTATGGTGGCTTCTCCTGGCCTCTCCCTTCTCTTCCAGGTTCCACTGACCTTCAGCTTCTTGCTTCCCATGGTTTTCTCCCTGTCTGAATTTCATTCCACTTATAATGGCCTCTGGAAATAGGACTAAAACCCATCCTGATTGAGGTGGGCCACACCTTAACTGAATTGACCCCAACAAAATGTCCTACTTACAATGGGTTCACACCCACAGGAATGGATTAAGTATAAAAGCATGTTTTTTACCGGATATTTATAGCTACAAACCACCGCAGTGTCCATATAAAATATCTCATGTTTTTATGGGTTTTTATAAATATATACATGAGATCATGCTAGATGTAGCATTCTTTAGCCTGCTTTTTCCATACTATAATACATCTTGGAGATATTTCCATTTGCTAATTATAAATAATTCTTTTGAATTGCTTTGTAGAATTCCACTGAATGGATATACCACATTCTGTTTAGCTATGACCCAATCGAGGAACCTTTAGGTGTTTTCCAGATCCACTTGGATGATGAACGTCCTTGCACAAGGCTCCTTGGCATTGTCAGGTGTCCCCTGGGGTCAGGGAGCGTAAATTCCTTGAGGCCACGAATGCACTGGAGCTTGTACCCCAGCTCTGCGGCACCTAACACCATGTCAAGGCCATTGAAACCCTTTCTTTGTCTTTGCCAGCTGGCCCAACTCAGACCCCCCAAAATACTCAAGCTTTGGCCCAGAAGAGGCCAGAAGCAGCCTGGGCTGTGAGAAGCCAGGATCTGTGCAGACATGTCCCCCCTGCATCTTGGAGGCCTTGGAGGGGGCAGCAGAACACAGTCCCCAGGCCCCATCCTCACGTCCTCTGCCCTGTCCGGCTCTCTCGGTTGCCAGCTGAGCCCGTAACTCGATCCGGGTCAGCTGGTGTAGTATGAGGTAGTGTCTAGCTGAGCGTCATGGTATTTTATTAAGTTCGAAATGTGATCGCTACTGTTGTCACACTTTAGCACCCCCAACAATCCCCTTGCAAATGAGAAAAACAGAGCCTCCCCAAATGCCTTTCCCCTGACATCAGAGGAAGCCTGTGGAACCCTGCCCAGGGACCTGAGCCTCTGTGACCCCCAAAGCTTCGAGCTTAAGAAAAAGGCTAGGGCGAGGGCAGTGCGGGGGGGAGGCGGTGTTTCCAGTTTCAGGCAGGGCTATGCACTGGGGAAAGTCTGCTGTTTTGTTTTCTCTGTACCAGGGTTTGTAAAGTCAGCATTGATTTTTAAGTACAATTTTTATTAGCATATCAGAGTTGGCTGGGCCTCGGATGCTGCCGTGTATATGAGACGGCTGTACATGAGAGGTCCAAAACCCAGGTGCCTTCAGGGGCCAAGTCATGTACCGTAAAGCACACCCAGTAGAGATCTGGAGAACTGGAAATGGGTGCCCAGGCCACAGGAGGCTGCAGCAGCTCAGCCTCAGGGTTGTCAGGATGGAGGAATGCGTGCTCCACATCGCCGAAGTCTGTGAATGCCCAAGATAAGCAGAAAATGTGGCGAGAGATTGAGATCTCCTGTAGTTTTACATGTAGACCATTATTCCAAAAAAGAAAATGTTAAGCATGGTATAGGCTAAATAAGACACGTCTCCAGGCCAGTTTTCAGACTCTTCTCTATTTGAGCACATCAACAGAGAAGAGAGGTTGTCAGCCGAGTTCCCTTACCCTCGAACAGTGCTGTCCAATAAAATTTTCTGCAATGATGGGACTATTCTACATCAGTGTCCAGGACATGTGGCTATTGAGCAGTTGAAAAGGACTAAGGAACTGAGTTTTTAATTTTAATTAACTTAAATATAAATATAAGTAACCACATGTGGCCAGTTGCTGCTGTGTTGGTTAGTGACACTATGAATTGCTTAAATCTTAGGAGTATCATAGTGCTCAACTAGTTTAGGAAAGGATACTTTTTGGGAATGGGGGATGAGGATAAATTATACCTGAGACTGCCAAGCATGAATTTTAAGACCCTGAGTACATGGAGAGAAAGCAAATATGAAATAATGAGCAGAAAAAGTTTAAGCATAAACCAAATATCTGCTGGCTCAAGAATGGTCACTAATAGTCCCCCCAGTTTTTTCCCCCACTTCCCAAAGAGTTTCTCAGTTGGAGTCACCATTTAGCATCTGTCATGATCCTTCTCTGTCTGTTCCAACTCCCACTTACCCATGGCTGACCCCTAAGAAGCCACTTACTGAGACTTCTCTGGTGCCATTGCTCTCCAGGCCCACCAGAGCATGCCACTGCCCAGGCCCAGAATGCTGTATCTGGGTCCTCCAGAGCCTTCAAGTCCTGGGCACCACAGAGGGCTTAGGTCCTGTGCAGAAGTAGCAACAGAAGCTCCTAAACACTGAGTTGCACCTTATTACCTGCCACAAAGCAGCTGTGCCTGGGCCAGAGTGTACCAAGGATTCTACAACCAAACTTACCATCTTCCAAAGCCCATTCAGGGAGCACTAACTCCTCCTCCCAAGTTCCAGCCGAGCTCCTCTCCAAGCAGCTCAGTCTTCCCCAGATGTCGCTGCCCCCACCCCCACCCCCAATGCAGTCTCTCCAATCTTAACAAGGTTACCTTTATATATATCTTTAAAAAATTAATGTGGCTTACCACAAAGGAGAGTCTAAACTTGCATGTAATGGTGCCTAAGAGTCTCCCCCTGAGTACCTCTTTGTTGCTCAGATGTGGCCCTCTCTCTCTCTAACTGAGCCATCTCGACAGGTGAACTCGCTGCCCTCCCCCCTACGTGGGACCTGACTCCCAGGGGTGTAAATCTCCCTGGCAATGCAGAGTATGACTCCCGGGGATGAATGTGGACCCGGCATCGTGGGACTGAGAGTATCTTCTTGACCAAAAGGGGGATGCAAAATGAGACGAAATAGTTTCAGTGGCTGAGAGATTTCAAACGGAGTCGAGAGGTCGCTCTGGTGGACATTCTTATGCACTATATAGATAACACCTCTTAGGCTTTAATGTATCGGAATAGCTAGAAGTAAATACCTGAAACTACCAAACTCCAACCCAGCAGTCTGGACTCCTGAAGACAATTATATAATAATGTAGATTACAAGGGGTGACAGTGTGATTGTGAAGACCTTGTGGATCACCCCCTTTATCTAGTGTATGGATGAGTAGAAAAATGGGGATAAAAACTAAAGGACAAATGGGGTGGGATGGGGGGATGATTTGGGTGTTCTTTTTTCACTTTTATTTTTTATTCTTGTTCTGGTTCTTTCTGATGTAAGGAAAATGTTCAGAGATACATTGTGATGATGAACGCATAACTGTGTTATCATACTGTGGACAGTGGATTGTATACCATGGATGATTGTATGGTGTGTGAATGTATTTCAATAAAACTGAATTTAATTAAAAAAAATTAATTTGGCACTTCTAATCAACCAATTTGGCAATATAAAATGCTCCAGGTTGCCATTCCCCAATCGAATCTTTGAATTAGCAAAAATTAGCAGAGCTGTCTTCCTCAGCTTTGGAAAACAATTTTCAGTAACTGGGCAAAGGCGAAACCAAGAAAATGCAGCTTTTATAGCAGTAGGAGATGTTCGTGGCTCCCTTGCAGGCTCCCCCTGCTACCTCCCCAGCATGGTGGAGAGCCAGCCTGCACTCCCATTGTGGGTCCCTAGCCCTGTCCCAGAGGGAGCACAGTAACCCTATGTACATACTGGGGTGCCTGTATGTTGGTGTCAGTCTATTGGGTGACAGCCTGAAAGACTGAACCAGGAGACTTGTCTCCAGCTGGCCCTCTCAGAACTGGCCTTGCAGGCAGAAACAGCCTATGGACAACTAAAGCAATATATGAGAACATTAAGTCAAAGCAGCCTGGGAAAAGGATTATAGTCTTTAAAACATACAACAGAGCACCTGGAAGGGGAGAAAGTGTATTTCTTAGGGAGTGGAAGGGACATTGGGATTCCTGTAAATAGGAAAATTCCTAAGGCCATGAGCAAGCATAAAACCACGACAAGACCTCAGGTTGATCTTCTTGATAAGATGGCTACACACTGAAGGAGAGCACTGACCTATGCTGAGCCAATTTGCAGAGTCTGTGAAAGGTGTTTTTTTGCATTTGTTTGTTTGTGTTAACTCCTGGCACTCAAGAAAATCTCTGTCATATCACTAGCTGGATACAAACATACGGACTAAATCCCAGAGTTAAGATTTTTAAATATTAAAGTGTACAGTGTGCAATAAAATATTACAAGACAAACAAAGAAACAGGAAATGATGCCCCATCCAAAGGAACAAGATAAAAATTCAGAAACCATCCATAAAGAAGACCAGAATTTGGACATACTAGACAAAATCTTTCAAAAAATGATCTTCAGTGTGCTCAAGGAGATAAAACATGGAGAAAGAACTAAAGGATATCAGGAAGATGATGAATGAACAATATGAGATCTCAATAAAGAGACAGAAATTTTAAAAAGGAACCAAACAGATATACTGGAATTGAAGACCACAGTAACTGAAATGAAAAGTACCCTAGAAGGTTTCAACAGCAGATTGGAACTGACAGAAGAAAGAATCATTGAACTCAGAGACAAGATGAATTGAAATGATTCAGGGTAAGGAGCAGAAAGAAAAAAGAATGAAAAAAAGAGAAGAGATCTGTAGGACACCGTCAAGCATACCAATATATGCATTATGGTAGTTCCAGAAAGAGAAGAGAGAAGGAGGTAGAAAGAATATTCAAAGAAATGATGGCAGAAAAATTCCCAAATTTAACAAAAGATATAAATAGACACATTCACAAAGCCCATGAACACCAAACTGGATAAACTCAAAGAGAACCATGCCTAGGCACATTGCAGTCTACCTATCAAATGCCCAGGACAAGGCAAGTTTTGAAAGCTGCAAGAGAATAGCAAGTATAAGGGAGTTGCAATAAGATTAAGTTTCAGTTTCTCGTCAGAAACCATGGAGGCAAGAAGGCAGTGGAATGAAATATTTAAAGTGCTGCAAGAAAACAATTGCTAATCAAGATTTTATATCCAGCAAGAAGATCTTTCAAATATAAGGGAGAGATTAAGACATTCCAAGATTAAAAAAAAAAAAAAAAAAAGCTGAGGGAGTTTGTCAACACTGCACATGTCTTAGAGGCAATGCTAAAGGGAAGCTGCAAACTGAAAGGAAGGGAAACTAGAAACAGCATAAAGAAACAAAGGCCTCTGATAAAGGTAACCATATTGGTAATTATAAATGCCAGTATTATTGTATTGTATTTTTGGCACATAACTTCATTTTTTACTTCTTACATGTTCTAAAATGCAAGAGCATTAAAAGTAATGATAAATTTATGGTTTTAGATATACAATGCACAAGATATAACTTGTAGAGAACCTAAGATGGTGGCTAGGTGAGACGGCAAAAAAAACACCTCCATGAGAAATACTAGATAAAAACCAGAAAGTGACCCAGAACACCACTGTCAGTGATGCACTAGCCAGACAAGGTCTGCTAAATCCACAGGGAACGTGCATTTGGTGAAACCAGGAGCCTGCATTCTGAAACGAGTGAGTGAGTCGGCTGAAAGTCCCACAGCCGTGCTGCTGGTGTGGGGAAACAGTGGTTGGAATTTGGAGACAGACTAGTTTTAAAAAAAAAAGCCCAGGAGTGGCTGCAGAAACGATGGGGAGAGCCGTGCAGTGAAGCATGGCAGTACTGGGCTGGGCTAACGCCTCAGTGTCTGGTGTGGAGGATACCCCTGCCCACACCCACTGCTGATTGTCTCAAGACCAGAGGAACAGAGGGGAGCCAAAAGGAGAAAAAAAACCACATTCCTTGCAGCCATCTCCCCTGCGTGCGGGGAACTCTCCTGCCCAGGGCCAGACACACAGCCCAGAGCCGTGCCAAGAAACCCAGTGTGATGGGGAATCTTTCCCACAGCACTACACACAAGCTACAATATCGGCCGTGGACAGTGGCCTTTAATACACCCACGGCTGATTGTCCCGGAGCTGGGAGTGCAGAGCTGTGCGAAAAGGGGGAAGTTAACACGTCCCATTCAACCATCTTTGAAGTGGGCTGGGAGCGCCCCTGCACAGCCCAGAGACCCAGGGCTTTCTTGGTGGGCCAGCATGCACTAGTGACATGGCATGGCCCTCCCTCAGCAGAGGTCCTGGAAGAGCACAGCTGGGAAGGGGAAACCACTCGGAAATCCCAGGGACTCTACGCTAATACCAAGGACTTGTGGGTCAGCGGCAGAGACAATCAGTGGAAAGACTGACATGAAGGCTTAGGCTCTGGCAACAGCCTTAAATCTCCGGGAACACCTGGGAGGTTTGATTATTAAAGCTGCCCTGCCTGCCTAACCACCCAGACACATGCCCCACATTCAGGGCGGACAGCACCAGCAACACACCCAAACTTGGTGCACCAATTGGACCCCACAAGAATCAGACCCCCACACACCACAAAGACAAAATGGGGGAGAACCGATTTGAGGGGAATACGTGACTCATGGACGCCATCTGCTGGTTAATTAGAGAAAGTGTATGCCACCAAGCTGCAGTTCTGTCAAATTAGGGATCAGGTAAAGCAAATGCCAAGAGGCCAAAAACAACAGAAAATCTTAAAGCATATGATGAGACAATATGGAGAACCCAAACCAAAACACCCAAATCAAAAGATCAGAAGACACACAGTACTTGGCACAATTAATCAAAGAAATACAGTCAAAGAATGAGAGTGTGGCACAGGATATAAAGGACATGAAGAACATGGCACAGGATAATAAAGGATGTAAAGAAGACCCTAGAAGAGCATAAAGAAGTATTTGCAAGAGTAAATAAAAAAATAGAAGATCTTATGGAAATAAAAGAAACTGTTGGCCTAATTAAAAAGACTGGATATTCATGATACAAGATTAGAGGAAGTCGAACAACGACTCAGTGTCCTAGAGGACCACAGAACAGAAAATGAAAGAACAAAAGAAAGAATGGAGAAAAAAATTGAAAAAATCGAAATGGATCTCAGGGATATGATAGATAAAATAATATGTCCACATTTAAGATTCATTGGTGTCCCAGAAGGGGAAGAGAAGGGTGAAGGTCTAGAAAGAGTATTCAAAGAAATTGTTGGGGAAAACTTCCCAAAGCTTCTACACAATATAAATACACAAAGCATAAATGCCCAGTGAACTCCAAATAGAATAAATCCAAATAAACCCACTCCAAGACATATTCTGACCGGACTGTCAAATACTGAAGAGAAGGAGCAAGTTCTGAAAGCAGCAAGAGAAAAGCAATTCACCACGTACAAAGGAAACATCATAAGACTAAGTAGTGACTACTCAATGACCACCATGGAGGCGAGAAGGCAGTGGCATGACATATTTAAAACTCAGAGAGAAGAATTTCCAACCAAGAATACTTTATCCAGCAAAACTCTCCTTCAAATTTGAGGGAGAGCTTAAATTTTTCACAGACAAACAAATGCTGAGAGATTTTGCTAATAAAAGACCTGCCCTACTTCAGATACTAAAGGGAGCCCTACCGACAGAGAAAAAAGCTGAGGGACTTCACCACCAGTAGATCAGTCCTATAAGAAATGCTAAAGAGAGTTGAGCAGGCTGAAAGGAAGGGACACTAAACAATTGACTGAAACTACATGAAGAAATAAAGGGTACCACTAAAGATCACATGGTAAATGTAAATACCAATATTACTGTATTTTTGATTTGTAACTCCACTATTTACTTCCTACAGGATCTAAAATACATAAACTGTAATGATAAATCAGTGGTTTTGAACTCAGTGTAAAATATGTAATTTTTGACAAGAACTACATAAAAGTGAGGGAATGACACATAGTTTATGTGTCATATTGAAGTTAAGTTGGTATCAAAGAAAAACAAGATTGTTATAGATTTAAGATGTTAAATTTAAGCCCCACGGTAAACACAAAGAAAGTATCAGAGAATATGACCATAGAGATGAAAAGTAGAGTACGGGTTCCGAGAAGTGGGAGAAGGGGCAATGGGGAGTTAAGAAATGAGTGTAGGGTTTCTGTTTGGGGTAAAGGGAAACTTCTAGAAAGGGATGGTGGGAAGGTGATAGCATTGCAACATTCTAAATGTGATTAATCCCACTAATGGAATGCTAGGGAGGGGATGGAATGGGAAGATTTAGGCTGTATATATGTTTTCACAATTGAAAAAAAAAAAAAAAGACAGTCTAAATAGATGACAATTAAATACCAAGGATGATCCTGGAAGGGATCTGAGGATGGAGGAGAAGAGGCTCAAAGGGACACAGATGGGACACAAGGAAAAAAAAGGAAATATAGAATGTTAGCTTTGTTTCAAGGTTGAATTTCTTGAACTTCTTAGCTTCATTTAATGGGATTGCATGAAAGAATGTTGTTGTTCATAGGAAATGTACATGTGAATTATATTGTTTTTTTCAAGGATGTGTGCAGCTTGCTCTCATATGTTCAGAAGACAGAGCAATACATGATAGATGATAGGGAGGGAGGGAGAGAGGGAAAGAAAGAAAGAAATGGTGATGTGACAGGATGTTAAAGGTGGTGGATCGGGGTATCTGGGGAGGGGGTCGGGGTATGCTTGGGTTCTGTTTATGGGGTTTGTACTGTTTTTGCAACTGTTCCTATAAGTTTGAATTTATCTCAAAATAAAATTTCTTATTAAAAAAAGATATAACTTGTAACAAGTACAACAAAAAAGTAGGGAGACAGAAAAGCACAAGAACACAGGTATTTATGTTATTGAAGTTAAATTGGTATCAAAGTAAATGTGATTTGATTTTGATCAAATCAAATTGTTATAGGTTTAGGATGTTAAATTTAAACCCCATGGTAACCACAAAGTAAATATCTGAAAAATAAATACAAAAGGAAATGAGAAGGGACTCAAAATGGTACACTATAAAAAATCAAATAAATATGAAACAGGTATTAATAGAAGAATTGAGGGACATAAAAAAAAGCATAAGACAAAATATATCATGCAAATAGTAAAAACCAAAAGGGAGCTGGGGTAGCTATACTGATATAAGATAAAATAGACTTTAAGTCAAAAACTGTTGTGAGGGACAAAGAAGGTCACCATATATGATAAAGGGGTCAATTCAACAGAAGACATAATAATTTTAATATATGCACCTAGTGGCAGAGTTCCTAAACCTGATGGCAGCAGAATATACATTTTTCTCTAATGCGCATGAGTCATTCTTAAGATAGGCTGCATGTTAGGTCACAAAACAAGTCTCAGTAAATTCAAAAATATTGAAATCATGCAATATCTCTTCTCTGACCACAATGTAATGAAGCTAGAAATCAGTAACAGAGGGAAAATTGACAAATGTATGAAAATGAAATAGCAAGTTCGTAAACAACCTGTGAGTCAAAGAATAAATCACAAGGGAAATTAGGAAGTTTCTTAGGACAAATAAAAATGAAAATACAAGATACCAAAACCTATGGTATGCATCAGAGGCAGTGCTGAGAAGGAAATCCATAGCTCTAAATGCTTACATTAAAAAAGAAGATCTCAAACTACAGACATAACCCCCAAACTAGAGGATTTAGAAAAAGATTAAACTAAACCCAAAGCAAGCAGAAGGAAGGGCATTACAAAGATTAGAGCAGAAATAAATGAAATAGAGAATTTTTTTAAAAGCCAATATATAGAGAATTATATATAGAAAGAGAATTTTTTAAAAAGCCAAGATATTGTAGGCTCTCAACTACAAACACTACCCAAAAATCAAACCATTTACCCCCATAAAAGTATATGCGATAGAAATTATCAGTAGGCGCCATGATATGGAATAATTATAATAAGCAAATTCATAGTCAGAAATTAGAATATAGGTTAGCACGGGTCAGGGAGGGGGTAGGGAATGGAAATTAATGCTTAAATTGTACGGAGTTTGTGTTTGGGGTGATGGAAGTCTTGGTAATAGATGCTGATGATGGTAGCACAATACTGTGAACATAATTAATAGCATTGAATTATATATTTGGATGTGGTTAAATGGGGGAAATTTTAGGTTGTATATATGTTACTAGAATAAAAAATTTTGAAAAAATAGGACTGAACAACACAAACCATGGACCCTCATGTAAACCATGGGCTATAGTTAACAGTAAAATTATTTAAATGTTCTTTCATCAGTTGTAACAAATATACTACACTAATGCAGGGTGTTACTAATAGGGCGGTATATGGGAACTCTGTATTTTATGATGATTTTCCTGTGAACCTTCAATTTCTTTAATAAAAAATTTAAAAATTAAAAAAACAATAGAATAAGTAAAACTTTGAAAAGTTCAATAAACTCAACAAACCTTTAGCTAGATTGACAAAGAAAAATAGAGAAAGGATACAAACTAAAATCAGAAATGAAAAGGGGGATATTCCTACCAACCCCAGAGAAATAAAATGGCTTATGAGAGGATACTATGAAGAACTGTACACCAACAAATTAGATAACTATAGATGAAATGGACAAGTTCCTACAAACATACTGTTTACACTGACTCAAGAAGGAATAGAAGATCTCAGCAGACCAGTAACAAGTGAAGAGATTGAATCAGTAATCAAAAACCTCCCAACAAAGAAAAACCCAGGACCTGATGGCTTCACTGGTGAATCTTACCCAACATTTCAAGAAGAATTAACACCAATTCTGTCAAACTCTTCCAAAAAATTGAAGAGGAATGTGATAAATTAAATTTTGTACCCATTTGGACATGTTCTGGGCCTTGGTCTGCATTCCAGTGGGTGTAGAACTGTTATAATTAAGATCTCTTCCAGATGTTACCTCAGTTAAGGTGTGGCCCAACTGAATCAGGCTGAGTTTTAATCCAGATTACTGGAGTCCTTTATAAGCAGAGTGAAAGACAAAAAAAAAAGAGAAGCGACACAGAGCAGACAGAAGCTGGAAGTCCCCAGCATCCAAACGAGAAAGGTGAAGATGCCACCATTTGTGTTGCCATGTGATGGGAAAGCCAAGCAACCCCAAAGATCACCAGCCAGCCAGAAGATACCAATCCCAGGAGGAAGCAAGCCTTCTAGCCTCTGAAATCATGAGTCAGTAAATTCTTATTGTTAAGCTAACCAATTGTATTGTATTTAAGAGCTGGGAAACTAAAACACAGAGGGAATACTTCCTAACTCTTTCTTGGAGGCCAATATCACCCTAACACCACAAAAGATAAAGATAAGAAAAGAAAATTACAGACCAATATTCTCATAAATATAGATGCAAAGATCCTCAACAAAATATTCTCGAACCAAATCCAACAGCACATTAAAAGAATTATACTCCATGATCAAGTGGGATTTATCCCAGATATGCAAAGGTGATTCAACATAAGAAAATCAATTAAAATAATACAACATAGTAACAGGGCAAATGAAAAAACATATGATCATCTCAATTGACTCAGAAGAGGCATTTTGCAAAAGCCAGCACCTCTTCTTGATAAAAACATTTAGAAAACTAGGAATAGAAGGAAACTTCTTCAGCGTGATAAAGGACACAGATGAAAAACCCACCACCAACATCATACTCAGTGGTGAAAGACTGAAAGCTTTCCATTTAAGATTAGGAACAAGACAAGGATGCCCACTGTCACCATTGTTAATAACATTGTACTAGAAGTTCTAGCCAGAGCAATTAGGCAAGAAAAAGAAACAAAAGTCATCCAAATTGGAAAGGAAGAAGTAAAACATTCCCTGTTTGCAGATGACACAATCCTATACAGAGAAAATATTGAAAAATCCACAACAAAGCTACTAGAGCTAATAAACAAATTCAGCAAAATGACAGGGTACAAGATCAAGACTCAAAAATCAGTAGTATCGGAGAACCTAAGATGGCAGCTAGGTGAGACAGGGCAAAAAAACACCTCCATGAAAAATACTAGATGCAAACCAGAAAGTGACCCAGAACACCACTTCCAGCGATGCACCAGCTGGACAAGGTCTGCTAAAACCACAGGTACCATGCACTTGGTGAAACTGGGAGTCTGCATTCTGAAATGAGTAAGTAAGCCAGCTGAAAGTCCCGTGGCCACGCTGCAGTGTGGGGAAACCAGGGGTTGGCGTTTGGAGACGGACAAGTTCTTTAAAAAAAAAAAAAAGACCAGGAGCGGCTGCAGTTATGACAGTGAGAACCACGCAGTGAAGCACGGCAGGAGCGGGCTGTGCCAACCTCTAGGTGTCTGGCGTGGAGGACAGTCCGCTGCTGATTGCCTCAGGGCCAGGGGGGCAGAGGGGTGAGCCAAAAGGAGAAAGGAACCATGCTGCTTGCAGCCGGCTCCCTGGCGTGCTGGAGACACTCCTGCCCAGGGCCAGACCCACAGCCCAGAGCCGCTCCAGGAGACCCAGTCTGACAGGGAGTGTATCCCATGGCACCGCGCACACACCACAATATCAGCTGTGGACAGTGGCCTTGGGTGCACCCACAGCTCATGTCCTGGAGCTGGGAAGGCAGAGCTGTGCGAAAAGGGGGGAGTTGAGATGCCCCATTCAGCCATTTTTGCTTCAGGCTGGGAGCGCCCCTGCACAGCTCAGCGGCCCGGGGCTTTCCTTGAGGGATGGCGCGCACTTGTGACATAGCACAGCCTTCCCTTAGCAAAAGGTCCTAGCAGATCACAGCTGAGAAGGGAGGCCCACTCCGAAAACCAAGGGACCCTACATCAATGCCAGGGACTTGTGGGTCAGTGGCAGAGAAAATCTGTGGCAGGACTGAAATGAAGGCTTAGACTCTTGCAACAGCCTTGAATCTCCAGGAACACCTGGGAGGTTTGAGTATTAAAGCTGCCCTGCCTCCCTAACCACCCAGACACATGCCCCACATTCAGAGCGGACAGCACCAACAACACACCCAAACTGAGTGCACCAGTTGAACCCACAAGAATCATTTCCCCACACACCACAGAGACAAAGTTGAGGAGAACTGACTTGAGGGGAACAGGTGACTCGCAGACGCCATCTGCTGGTTAGTTAGAGATAGTGAATGCCACCAAGTTGTAGATCTGAAAAATAAGATTGGTATTTTTTATAACTTGAAAGAACCCTATCAAGAACAGCAAATGCCAAGAGGCCAAAAACAACAGAAAATCTTAAAGCATGTGATAAAACCAGATGATAATGGAGAACCCAATCAAAACACCCAAATCAAACAATCAGAAGAGACACACTACTTGGCGCAATTAATCAAAGAAATACAGTCAAAGAATGAGAGTATGGCACAGGATATAAAGGACATGAAGAACATGGCACAGGATAATAAAGGACGTAAAGAAGACCCTAGAAGAGCATAAAGAAGTATTTGCAAGAGTAAATAAAAAAATAGAAGATCTTATGGAAATAAAAGAAACTGTTGGCCTAATTAAAAAGACTGGATATTCATGATACAAGATTAGAGGAAGTCGAACAACGACTCAGTGTCCTAGAGGACCACAGAACAGAAAATGAAAGAACAAAAGAAAGAATGGAGAAAAAAATCGAAAAAATCGAAATGGATCTCAGGGATATGATAGATAAAATAATATGTCCACATTTAAGATTCATTGGTGTCCCAGAAGGGGAAGAGAAGGGTGAAGGTCTAGAAAGAGTATTCAAAGAGATTGTTGGGGAAACTTCCCAAAGCTTCTACACAATATAAATACACAAAGCATAAATGCCCAGTGAACTCCAAATAGAATAAATCCAAATAAACCCACTCCAAGACATATTCTGATCAGACTGTCAAATACTGAAGAGAAGGAGCAAGTTCTGAAAGCAGCAAGAGAAAAGCAATTCACCACATACAAAGGAAACAACATAAGACTAAGTAGTGACTACTCAGCGGCCACCATGGAGGTGGGAAGGCAGTGGCATGACATATTTAAAATTCTGAGAGAGAAGAATTTCCAACCAAGAATACTTTATCCAGCAAAACTCTCCTTCAAATTTGAGGGAGAGCTTAAATTTTTCACAGACAAACAAATGCTGAGAGATTTTGCCAAAAAAAGACCTGCCCTACTTCAGATACTAAAGGGAACCCTACCGACAGAGAAACAAAGAAAGGAGAGACAGATATAGAGAATTTTAACAGACATATATAGAACCTTACATCCCAAATCACCAGGACACACATTTTTCTCTAGCGATCATGGATCTTTCTCCAGAATAGACCATATGCTGGGACATAAAACAAGCCTCAACAAATTAAAAAAAAAAAAAAAAAAAAACCATTGAATATATTCAAAGCACATTCTCTGACCACAGTGGAATACAAATAGAAGTCAATAATTTTTTATTTGTAACTCCACTATTTACTTCCTACAGTATATAAAATACATAAACTCTAATGACAAATCAGTGGTTTTGAACTCAATGTAAAATATGTAATTTTTGACAAGAACTATATAAAGGCAGAGAAATGGAGGAGTATAGGAACATAGTTTATGTGTTCTATTGAAGTTAAGTTGGTGTCAAAGAAAACCAAGATTGTTATGGATTTAAGAGGTTAAATTTAAGCCCCACGGTAAACACAAAGAAATTATCAGAGAATATGACCATAGAGATGGAAAGTAGAGTATGTGTTATGAGAAGTGGGGAAGGGGCAACGGGAAGTTAAGAAATGAGTGTAGGGTTGCTGTTTGAGGTGAAGGGAAAATTCTAGTAATGGCTGGTGGGAAGGTGATGGCATTACAACGTTCTAAATGTGATTAATCCCACTAAGGGAATGCTAGGGAGGGAGTGGAATGGGAAGATTTAGGCTATATATATGCTTCCACAGTTGAAAAAAAAAAAAAAAAAAGACATTCTAAATAGATGACAATTGAATGCCAAGGATGATCCTGGATGGGATCTGAGGATGGAGGAGAGGAGGCTCAAAAGGACACAAGAAAAAAAAGGGACATAAGAAAAAAAAAAGGAAATATAGAATGTAACTTTGTATCAATGTTGAATTTCTTGAACTTCTTAGCTGCGCTTAATGGGATTGCATGAAAGAATGTTCTTGTTCATGGGAATTGTATATGTGAGTTATAGTGTTTGTTCAAGGATTTGTGCACCTAGCTCTCATATGTTCAGAAGACAGAGCAATAGATGATGGATGATAGATAGGGAGGGAGGGAGGGAGGGAGGGAAAGAAAGAAATGGCGGTGTGACAGCATGTTAAAGTTGGTGGATCAGGGTATCAGGGGAAGGGAGTCAGGGTATGCTGTGTATGGGGTGTGTATTGTTTTTGTCACTGTTCCTGTAACTTTGAATTTATTTCAAAATAAAATTTAAAAAAAATCAGTATTGTCTTTACACTAGTACTAAACAATTTGAAGAGGAAATCAAGAAAAAATTCCATTTACAATAGCAACTAGAATAATCAAATACCTAGGAAGAAATTTAACCAAGGACAGAAAGGACATGGAAAGGACATGGAAAACTATAAAACATTTCTAAAAGAAATCAAAGATGACCTAAATAAATGGAAGGACATTCCATGTTCATGAACTGGAAGCTAAATATTGTTATGATGTCAGTTCTACCCAAAGCTATTCACAAATTCAACACAACCCCAATCAAATGTCCAACAGCCTTCTTTGCAGAAATGGAAAAGCCAATCATCAAATTTATATAGAAAGGTAAGGGGCCATGAATAGCCAGAACAATCTTGAAAAAGAAGGACAAAGTTGGAGAACTCATTGCTTCCCGATTTTAAAACGTATTAGAAAGCTACAGTAATCAAAACAGTGTGGTTCTGGCACAAGGACAGACATATAGACCAATGGAATTGAACTGAGAGTTCAGAAGTCAACCCTCACACCTATGGCCAATTGATTTTTGACAAGGGGGAAGTCCATACAATGGGGAAAGAACAATTTCTCTTCAACAAATAGTGCTGGGAAAACTGGAAATCCATATGCAAAAGAATAAAAGTGGACCCCTACCTCATTCCGTATACAAAGTCTACTCAAAATGGAGCAAAGGCCTGAATAGAAGAACCAAAACTATAAAACTCCTAGAAGAAAGCATAGGGAACCATCTTCTGGACCTTGTCGTGGGCAATGGTTTTAGACAACACCAAAATCATGAGCAACAAAAGAAAAAATATATAAATGGGGCTTCAGTCAAAATTTAAAACTTGTGTGCATCAAGCACTTCATCATGAAAGTTAAGAGACAACCTACAGAATGGGAGAAGATATTTGTCAACCACATACCTGATAAGGGTTTATTATCCATACTATATAAAGAAGTTCTACAACTCAACAACAAAAAGAGAAGCAACCCAGTTTAAAAATTGGAAAAAATACTTGAATAGACAATTCTCCAAAGAAGATATACAAGTGGCCAATAAGTACATGAAAAGATGCTCAAGATCATTAACATTAGGGAAAGCAAGTCAAAACCACAATGAGATACCATTTCATACCCACTAGAATGGCTGCTATTCAGGAGATAAAGTAAGTGTTGACAAGGATGTGGAGAAATAGGAACACTCATTCATTGTTGGTGGGAATGTAAAATGGCATAGCCACTGTGGAAAAGAGTTTGGTAGTTCCTCAGAAAGTTAAGTATAGAATTACCACATGCCCTACAATCCCACTTCTAGAAATATACCCAAAAGAATTGAAAGCAGGGACTAGAACAGATATTTTCACATTGATATTTATAGCAGCATTATTCACAATTGCCAAAAGATGGAAGCAACCCAAGTGTCCATCAACAAGATGAATGGATAAACAAAACATACAATGGAATATTATTCAGCCATAAAAAGGAATGAAGTGATGATACATGCAACAACATGGATAAACCTTGAAGATATCATGTTGAGTCAACATGCCAGACACAAAAGGACAACTACTGTATGATCTCACTGGTATGAAATAAATAGAATAAGCTAATCCATGAGTCAGAAACTAGAATGCAGGTTATCAGGGGCCGGGGTGGGAAGTAGGGAATGGGGAGTTAATGCTTAATTGATACAGAATTTCTGTTTGGGTTTGTTCTAGTTTGCTAATGCTACCAGAATGCAAAACACCAGAAATGGATCAGCTTTTATAAAGGGGGTTTATTTGGTTACACAGATTCAGTCTTAAGGCCATAAAATGTTCAACGTAAGTCATCAACAATCAGGTACCTTCACTGGAGGATGGCCAATGGTGTCCAGAAAACCTCTGTTAGCTGGGAAGGCACATGGCTGGCGTCTGCTCCAAGTTCTGGTTTCAAAATGGCTTTCTTCCAGGATGTTGCTCTCTAGGCTGCAGCTCCTCAAAAATGTCACTCTCAGTTGCTCTTGGGGCGTTTGTCCTCTCTGAGCTTCTCCGGAGCAAGAGTCTGCTTTCAATGGCCATCTTCAAACTGTCTCTCGCCTGCGGCTCCTCTCTCAGCTCCTGTGCTTTCTTCAAAGTGTCCCTTTTGGCTGTAGCAAGCTCGCTCCTTCTGTCTGAGCTTATGTAGTGCTCCAGTAAACTCATCAAGGCCCATGCTGAATGGGCGGGGCCACACCTCCATGAAGATTATCCAATGAAAGAGCACACCCTCACTGAATTTGACTCCACTCACTCATGGAGTGATCACATCTCCACAGAAACATCCAATTAAAAGTCTCCAACCCAATCAACACCAATGTTTCCTGCCCACACAAGACTGCATCAAAGATAATCACGTTTTGGGGGACATAATACATCCAAACCAGCACAGGGGTGATGGAAAATTTTTGGTAATAGTTGATGGTGATGATCGCACAACACTGTGAAAGTAATTATCCCCACTGAATTACATATCTTAACATGATTAAAAGGGAAATTTTTAGATTATATATATGCTACTAGAATAAAATGTTTTAGGAAACCATAGGACTATACGACACAGTGAACCCAAATGTAAACTACAGACTGTAGTTAGTGTAATCATAATAATACTGTTTCATCAGTTGTAACAAAGATCCCACACTAATGCCAAGTGTTAATAATATGGAATACTGTTTGTGAGGGGATGTCTATGGGAACTCTGTATTTTCTGCATGAATTATCTGTAAACCTACAATTTTCCTAGTTTAAAAAGTTAGTTATTTTTTTTAAAAAATCAGTGAGGGAAGGGTTTTCCATAACCCCCCAGCAAAGAACCTGTTCTCAAAAATACACAGGCAAGCTGTTACTTGTATTAAAAGAGATCTGCTTGGAATGTTGAAAATACCATTTTTTTCCAGCTTCTGTCCTCCCATCAAGGGTCCAGAGATGTTAACAAATTTTTTTCGCAGAACTCAAAAAAAAAAAAAAAAGAAG
Organism: Choloepus didactylus; assembly: GCF_015220235.1. Classification (NCBI taxonomy): domain Eukaryota; kingdom Metazoa; phylum Chordata; class Mammalia; order Pilosa; family Megalonychidae; genus Choloepus; species Choloepus didactylus. The sequence continues at coordinate 50,682,090 of NC_051325.1, forward strand.
TAAAGCTCAGGGTTCCTTGTGCTTCTCCTCCCTCTAGCAGTCTTTGCAAGGTGGTATCGGCCTTTCTCTGCCCCACAGAAATTACCTTTACCCAAATTACCAACTTATGGGTGTTTATAAAACACAATAATAAAACCCAACATTTGTGGAGTACCTACCGTTTGCCAGGCACTGTACTAGACCACTTAAATGCAGCACCTCGTTTCTCCTCACCTCAGCCCATGCAGTAGGTTCAGTTATTATCTCTGTTTACCAACTGACCTTCAGAGTGGTGAAGCACCTTGCTCAAGGTCACACAGCTGGAAGTGGTTGAATCCAAGATCCAGAACTAAGTGGTCAGATTCCAGGCCCTGAGCTCTTTTTTTTTGTTTTGTTTAATTAAATTCAGTTTTATTGAAATATATTCACGTACCACACAATCATCCATGGTATACGATCAACTGTTCACAGTACGATCATATAGTTATACATTCATCACCACAATCTATTTCTGAACATTTTCCTTACATCAGAAAGAATCAGAATAAGAATAAAAAAAAAAAGTAAAAAAGAACACCCAAACCACCCCCCCCATCCCACCCTATTTTTCATTTACTTTTTGTCCCCATTTTTCTACTCATCCATCCATACACTAGATAAAGGGAGTGTGATCCACAAGGTTTTCACAATCACACTGTCACCCTTTGTAATCTACATTATTATATAATTCTCTTCAGGAGTCCAGACTACTGGGTGGAGTTTGATAGTTTCAGGTATTTACTTCTAGCTATTCCAATACATTCAAACCTAAGAGGTGTTATCTATATAGTGCATAAGAATGTCCACCAGAGTGACCTCTCGACTCCATTTGAAATCTCTCAGCCACTGAAACTACTTCCTCTCATTTTGCATCCCCTTTTTGGTCAAGAAGATATTCTCAATCTCATGATGCCAGGTCCAGATTCATCCCCAGGAGTCATATCCTGCTTTGCCAGGGAGATTTACACCCCTGGGAGTTGGGTCCCATGTAGGGGGGAGGGCAATGAGATCACCTGCCAAGGTGGCTCAGTTAGAGAGAGGGCTGGGCCCTGAGCTCTTAACTAGTACTTCAGGGATTGGCACACCACGGCTACAGTTTTTGCCTTATCAGCATATCCAGATATACTTGGGGTTGGAAGTGGAGCTGACAGGATTGGTGTGGATTTTGTGTAGGTTCCATCACTCGTGACTCTTGGTTGCAAGTGACAGAAACCCAACTCAGCCAGCTTAAACACAAAAGCAGTTCTATTGCTGCTGTAACAAATTACAGCCAACTTAGTGGCTTACAACACAATTTATTCTGTTACACTTCTGTGGGTCTGAAGTCCACAATCAATATCTGTGGGCTAAAGTCAAGGTATTGGAAGGGCTGCACTCCTTTTGGAGGCTCTGGGGGGGAAATCCCGTTGTTTGCCTTTTTCAGTTTCTAGTGGCCACCTGTTTTTCTTGGCCTGTGGCCCCTTCCTCCATCTTCAAAGCCCATTGCTCCAATCTCTATTTCCATCATCACAACGTCTTTTCCTCTCCATAGTCGAATCTCCTTTTGCCTCCCTCTTATAGGGCATTTGTGGTTACAATTAGGGCCCACCCAGATAATCCAAGATAATCTCCCAATCTTAACATCCTTAACCACACTGAAGTCCCTTTTGCCATGTAAGGTAACATATTCACAGGTTCTGGGGATTAGGACCTGGATGTGTTTGGGGGCCATTATTCAGCTAATACCGTCAATGCTGGTTTCAGGCCAGGCTGGATCCCGCAGCTCCGGTCTTAATCTCTCCCTTTAGCAACCACAGTGAAAGGAGAGTGCCTCTTTCCCAGAACTTCCTCCCAAATTCCCAGGGCTGGTGCTCATTGGCTCAGCTTCGACCACATCCCTGAAGCAACACGGTGGCCAGAGGGATCCTGGATCCCTCTGATTGGTCAAGCCTGAGTCGATTGTGTCCTTTCATCATCATCACCCCACATGGAGAGGTGTTTAAAACTGAGAGGCTCGTGGGTGGTGGGAAACGTGTCATCAGAGTCCATTGGATGGCAATGCCAGGCACATAGTAAATGCTCCATAAGTGATGGCCAGTCTTACAGATTGTGGGGAAATGGGGGACTTGGGAAGGATGTAGCTCCAGAAGCTGAAGCTACCAGGTTCACTAAGCAGATGATGGCAGGAAGGGCAATCCAAGCACAGGAAACACCATGTGCAAGGCAAAAGCTTCTACCTTGTGTCCTGGCATACTTAGCAGGGTCCTGGTTTACACCTGTCCTCCCGGTGTAATAGTAAGAGCAGTCCTGTTCACTTGCAAAAGTATATCAGTTTGGATGATAAATTATACAGTTACCCTCTTTGATGCCAACCTGCTCAATTATAAGGAAATCAGAGGCAAAAGAGGGGGTGAGACTTAACCCAAGAGGATCTAACCTTCCATTGCAAAGTCCAGTCTGGAACCCAGGACATCTGACCCCCACCCGGTTCTCACTCTCCCCTCAGCCTATGAAACCAGCACTCAGTGGCTTCAAGGGACTAACAAGCCATGTTTCTCTCTTTTTCTTTTCTTTCCCAATTCTCCTCAGGACTGTGACCAGATCCACGTTGACGATGTCTCATCCGATGACAACGGCCAAGATTTAAGGTGGGAACTTGGAGGGTCACGATGCGCTTTGGGTGGTTCTCAAGCTCACCTTTCCCTAGGGAGTTGTGGTGTAGGGGAGGGCTGGTCATCAGGATGAGGCATGTTTTTATCTGGAAATGCAATTCTTCCCCCATGTTCCTGCCTTCAGCCAGAACTGGGACTCAGGTTTCTCTGAACTCAAAAATCCAACCCCAATCCCAACCCTGCAACTTCTTCAGCATCACCTCAAATCGCTGAAGCCAAGATTTCCACAAATTCTCAGTGACTCTGCTTACGTTGATACCCGTTTTCTGCTTACAAAAATAATGCAGACATGTTGCAAAACATTCAACCACCACCCTGACTTCACATCCCCAGACAACCACCATGAAGAGTTTGGTGTACCTTCTTTAAAGATACTAATGCGTTTAACATACATGTAGAATTTAATACAAGAATTGGTCAGTCAGTACTCAAAAAATATTTCTAAAATGAACAAGTAAGCAATGCATCTGGTTTTTACAGAGAAATGCTCTTAGGACATGGATTCCAGAAACAAGCTCCTTCAGAAGAACGTGGCTGGGCTGTTCCAAGCCAGCCCCCAGGGAATCTTTACAAAAACAGAACCACAGTTAATCTGCACTTACCCAAAATTGTCACAATTCAACACCTCTGGGCCCATCAAAAATATTATTAGACCAAATAATGTTTGGGTTATGGGACCAATCACCGTAACTTCACTGAGCATTTGCTTTTAAAATGCGTCTCCCAGCTTACGCCACAAAAAGAAATCAAAGTTTCTGTTACTGAGCCCTGCAAGTCTTTCCAAAAATCCAGCACAATTACAAGTGATAGGTGAGCCAGTCTCCTGCTTCATTTTAATTAGCTGTTCAGAAAATCCCTTTCTGCAGTCAGAACTGGCCATGGGCAAGTCTCCAGCACTGCCAGGACTTCTCAATTTATGGAGTAAATAAACCCCAGATCAGGGTTAATTGTGTCCTTTCCATGAAGTCATCACTGGGAACCACTCTCCCTTTCAAGGCCGTGAGCAACCAGGGTTCCATTTTTGTAAAATTTCCCTAGTAGCCAGCTTGGAACTTTAGAGCAGTGCTCCTTTGTCTCTTGCCTTCTCACTTCAAAAATTCACAATCCAAGAAAACATTCCCCACAGAAACCCAATTCCCCACTCAGTCATTTAAGAAATAGTTATTGAGTACCTACTACGTGCTAGGCACCAAGTATCAAATGCCCCCTGTTGCTTTTTTCACTTAGTAATAAGAGCCAACCCTGAGTGAGCCCCTGTTTGGTGCCGTGCCCTGTTAGGAATGCTTTATGTGGGTTAACTCATTGCATCTGCACAGTAATGCTTACAGTTGGGCACAGAGAGATGAAGCAACCTGCCCCAGCTCGCACAGCTGGTACACGAGGGAGGCAAGATTCCTGGCTCCAGGCTCTTATCCACCCTTCTGTCCAGCCTGGATGTCCTCTCTTCCACGAAGGGCCTCCATCTCCTAACAGAATATCTAGGCATCTCCCCCAGGGTGTCCTCCGACTTTGTAGGCAGTGTTCGCCTTTTCAGGAATAAATTAGCTAGCAAGATAGGAACCTTTACACTGGAGAGGAATGACCGCATGGCTGTTAAAAGTGGGGGTTCTGGAGCCCAGGGGGCTATGATGAGGATAAAGTCACGGCCCCTTCCTCACTGGGTGAAGAACGTGTTACATACTGGAAATGTGCCCAGCACGATGAGTCCTTGGTACGTGGCTGTCTGCTCCCTTGTACCAGTTGGGTACATTTCACATGTCTGTGGTCCCTGCTCACCACCCCCCAAGTGGGGAGCTGAGAAGGAAGCGGCAGCAGCACCGTGTCTGTGTGACAATCCCATTGCCAGCGCAGGTGGGAAAGAGCTAGTTCCCATTCCAACAAGTTAGTAGAATGGCCATATTGTATTCTGCATGATCCTTTTTTTTTATTTGAATAATTCAGTAAAGAGCAGAGAAGAAAATAATCATCGCCCATTTTCCCACCATCTCAAACTATCCACTTCCTCATGTTGTGGCTAATGTGAGGCAATGGTTGGTGTCTTTCCCATCCTCTTACATACCCTTCCACCCTACTCCCCATCTCCCTGCCCCATGCCACTCACCCACACAGGCTTCGTCTACCCTGGAACAGTAGCTGGAAGACAACTCCGTGATATAGATGACTGAGGAAAAATTAGAAAGTCTCTCCAGTCCAATCCAAGGATAACTTGACATTCTGAGTGTATCTTGAGCAGGCAGTGACTTCTGACACTGGGAGAACTTCAGACAGTGTTGAGTGAGACGAAGTAGCCCATTCAGAAATTGTCTAAGAACCTTGTGTGTTTAACCTATTTGACATTCTCCTGAAACCAAGACAGTCTTTAACTTAATTTTTAGAGCATCTTCCTCCAGCCTGCACCTGTTCCCCTCTGCCTCCTTGGCTGGGTAAAGCAAACCTCAGCAGCCACATATTAACACCCCAAAAAGAAGCACAAGGTCAAGAGAGGTTCAGGCCACTTCCAGGCCATATGACTCCCCATACATTAAAAAACAAACACATGAGAAACCTAATTAGAAAAAACTAATGGATTCAAAATTTTACATTTAACAAATTAGCACATATCGCCTACAATGCTCCCTCACAAATAACAACTGAAGTATTTTTAACTGATACGAAACATTGGAGTATTTGCAGAAAATAGTGTCAACCTAGAGTTCTTAAAAAAAAAAATTTAACACTTGAGGTTTGAAGGAAAGCTCTGTGTCATTTGTAATATGTAGTCTTTTTTGTTTTAACTGTTCCACCACAGTTGGCAGTGACCTGCAATATAGTTGTGCTAGAGCAAAATAATTTTAGGATAATATATACACATACATATATATGCACATATATGCATATGTATATACACATGTATACATACTCATGAATACATATTTATGTGTTAACATATGCATATATACACAAATATATACATATAGACATGTGTACATATATACCCATATATACTTATATATACACAAATATGTAGATATATGCATATATAAATGTGCACATATACACACAAACTATACAAGTGTACATGCATATATGCATACATACATCTATACAGGTGTAGACGTATATACACAAATACATGTGTATGTATATATTATACATGTGTATGCATATATACACAAATATATGTATAAGCATATAAATATACACATAGAAATATATAGGTATATGTGTATAAGCATGTGCTTGTATGTACACACACATGTAATGTATTTGTGTGTATAAAAACCCACACATTCACTGACCACCAGCCTCTGTGTCTGCAATAGCCAAGAATTCAAAGATGTCTAAAGGACAGCTTCTGTCACCCCTGTCAGTGTCACTCTGGGACCGTCCACACGAACCATGGTGGAGGGAACACCGGAGTCTACTTTGGAGGCCTTTGGAATGATCGGAGCTAGTGCCCTCTCCTGGCCTGCTCACCCCAGCGGAGCCCGAGGGGAAATTTGCTGCTGAGTTTGAGACATCACCCGAGGCAGCTCTGTGGATCTTGTGGGGGGTGGGGGGCATCACCACCAAACTGCCTCCCTGGGAGGGGTTTTCTATCTGGGCAACGAGGCCTGACCTCCCACAGAAGGGTGGGGGACAGGCAGCATGTCACATGACACCAGCACGTCACCCTCTCCAGGAGAACGACCCAACACCTCACACTCCGAAAATTCCCCAGTGTCCATGCCAGCAGGGACATTAAATTAGAGGTGCTTAAGAAACGATTTCCAAGTGTTATTTCATTACTATTGCATTGTTTCTTTTAATTTTTTTTCTTTTTTCACCATTAAACAGATTATAGAAAATTTGGAAACAACAAAATGGTATAAAGAGAGCAAAAAAAATCTGCCAAATTCACACCCTGAGACAGCCAGGGTACCATATTGACATGTTTCCTTCTGGTCTTGTTTCTCTGAAGAGTCTTTCATTTTTGGCTTAAGGCTTTTGGTGGTTCTGTATGGACACACCTTGCTGCTTCATGACTTTTCCTTGCAAAGTTACCTCCTGAGTGTGTCTTCCAGGATTTTGAAAACCTGTGGTAGCAAAGCTTCTTGGTAAAGGAAAAGAAAATGCTGTTCCCCAGAAAGTTGGAGGTTTCCTTTTCCATTCTCCCTGCTCAGAGCACTGCCACTGGTCAGAGGGTCTATGACAGACACACATTTTCGTTGCCATGGGCAGTGAATTGTCTACACTTTCCCCTTCCGGTTCCTGGCTGCAGTTTTTATCTTTAGCTTTGTGTGGCGTTCTGAAGCGTTCCCAGCCCACATGTAGAACTTCTTAGCCTAACAGACTTCTTTTGGGATCAACGGCTATATCTGCAAAGTAGCAGAAATGGACTCTGCCTAATGTAACAAATAAAAAAACAAAAAGAGGTAATCTTTATGGCAGGATACGTTGTTGCTCTCAGAATGGAAGAAAGAGTGCCAGGCCCTAGAAGGGACAGGAACTAGGGCAGATTTGGGGACCAAAGTTGCAGAAACTAATTGACGTTTTCTTCTGGACTCTTCTGTCAGGATGAACCAACTCCAACTCTTCTGTCAGGATGAAGTTTTGGAATTCCCTCCCAGCTTCAAATTCTAAAGGGAGAGGGGCTTTGCTGACTCAACCACTGCATGTAGGGGACAGCCATGGTTCCCCCCAAAAAATGGGGGTGCTCTTTAATACCAAAAGGAAGGGCAGGGGGTGCTGGTTAGGCAAGAGCAAAAAAAAGCCACGTTCTTTGAGAAGCTAATGAAAGCAGTGATCCTGGTCCTCTCCAAATGCACACACACATGCACATGCATGCACACACACAGCCTCCTGTGCACGTCCTCAGATCCCACGGGACCTGTGTCTGCTGCTGTGGCCCCCAGCCACGCCACTTAACACCGCCTTTCCACGCCCCTCTGCCCCCTTCCCTCTCCGCAGCACTTACAACTTCTCTGCCGACGGCTTCCACAGCTCGGCCCCGGGAGCCAACCTGTGCCTGGGCTCCGGCGTGCACGGCGGCGTGGACTGGATGAGGAAGCTGGCCTTCCGCTACCGGCGGGTGAAGGAGATGTACAACACCTACAGGAACAACGTGGGCGGTGAGTGGGGCGGGAGGGCTGGCCGCGGTCAGGGACATCACCCCTCCTGGGTGCCTGGCCCTGTTCTGAGAGCTCTGCAAATACCAGCCGGCTTCATTTCATCCTCACAACACTGTCGGGCATAGGGCACTAGTCTCATCCTCGTTTTGAGGGTGAGGAAGCTGAAGAAGAGAGTAAGCATTTTGCCCAAGAAGAGACGGCCCCCCAAGAGGTGAGGGTGGGCTTGAACCCAGCAGGCCAGACCCTCTGAACCACAAGCAGAGGTTCTCCACGTGAGGTCCCCAGGCCAGCAGCAGCAGCACCTGGGGATTTGTTAGAAATGCAGATTCCCTGGCCCCACCCCAGAACCACCGTCTCAGAAACTCTGGGGGTGGAGCCTGCAGTCTATGACTTAGCAGGCCCCCCAGGGGCTTCTGAGGCAGGCTCAAATCGGAAGTCGGGGGCTTCTGCCCTGCCACTCACCTTGTGGTCTGGGAACCAGCCTCAGGAGCATCACCTGGGAGCTTGTGAGGAATGCAGAACCTCAGGCCCACCCCAGGCTACTGAATCAGAATCTGCATCTTTAACAAGATCCCCAGGTGATTTGAGTAAGCATTAAAGTTGAAGAAGCACAGGAAGTTGCTGATTTTCAAGCTTGGCACATATTGGAACCACCTGAGGAGTTTAAAAACCCCTGCGCCCCACTACCAGCCCGATGTTGCGATTTTGTTAGTCTGGCCACAGCCTGGGCATTGGGATTCATGGAGTCCCCTGGGTGATTCCAATGTGCAGCCGAGGTGAGAACTGCCAGCTTCAGTAAGAGGAGACCATTTGTTTATGGCACTGAGCAAGACGTCTGGAAGGGGCTGGAGGCAGGGTTGGCTCAGCAATCGCCAGGCCCTAGGTCACTGTTTCTGGAATTCTCTAGGCCAGTGGTTCTTAATAGGAGGTGAAACTGTCCCATCTAGGGGGACATTGGGGGATTTTGTTGTTGCTATCACAATGCCTGGAACCAGCTCCCAGCCCATAAAGCGAAAGAGCTTGAGTAGGCAGCTAATATTACCTGCCATGTACCTTTTGACCCCCCACGCTTCTAGACCTCCCTCCCTCTATCCCAAGAAAAAGTAGAGCCACAGGAAGAATCCAGAATAACTGGACAGAACCAGCTTTCAGTCCCAGCTCTGCTACTTTTCTAGCTCTGTGACTTGAGGCAAGATACATAAACTCTCTGAGCCTCAGTTTCTAGGTCTATGAGATGGGGATAAAAATAATTCTGCTTCCTCAGATTATAGAGAGTTTTATTGTTAATGCATACAAAAGACATGAGATCTGGCCTGGTATATAGCCAGTGCTCAATAAATGGTAGCAGTTATCTTTGGTTCCTTTTGGGTTTGGTTGGCAGTCTTTGGGGTTCCCCTGTGTCTTCTGCTTTCCCAGGCTAGACTGGCAGCTCCTTCAGGACAGATTTTCTGTTCTGTCTATCTCTGGGTTCCTAATGGCTGGCCCCCGTGTTGGTTTCAGTGCTGACAATACTTAACATTTACTGAGATCTTACTATGTGCCAGGCTGGGTTCCAAGGCCTTTTCATGTAATCACTCACTCCTCTTCCCCGCACCTCTGTAAGGTGAGAGCTTTTATCATCTGTGTGGTATGAAGGTGGGAATGAGGTCAGGAAGGTGAAGGAACCTGCCCAGCATCACCCAGCCCAGGTGGCAGAGCTCTCTGCCCTCTGGGGCCACACCCCACTCCTCTCACTTCCATATCTGTCAGCCACAGGGGTCGGCTCTGCCTGCTCACCATGGAATTTGGTGCTGACCTCTTCATGGAGGGAGGAAAGGAGCAGGGTGTGTTCAGAGTGGGGGAGGCAGGGATGCAGTCTGCCAGGGGGACATCTGCTCCCCATCAAGGTTAAGCCCCAGGAAATGCCCAGGGCTGCTGTTGGGCTGCTTTGCTTTCCCATAAGCTGGGGGGAAATTTCCCTGAGGTGTCAGCAGGCCCTGGAGCTCAAAGCTAGCAGGATGCTGCCCCACCCCCACCCCAGCTGGACAGGGGCTGTTTCCGCCTCGCAGGGCCCAGGATTCCAAACTGCGGACTTCTAGGAGGTGGGCTCAGAAAAGAGGCATCTGCAAAATGCAGGCTGAAAAGAGAAAATGCTTGAAAGTTGATATCTGGGAGACAGGGGTGTGGTTCAGAGACCTTGGCCTGATTTCAAATCCCCCTCTGCCATTTGCTGTGTGGTCCTGGGCCGGTTACTTGACCTCTCTGTGCCTCAGTTTCCTCATGTGTAAGATGGGGCAAACAATGCTGCCCAGCTTCTAGGATTGATAGCAGGATTATGCGAATCACCACATGGAAGATGCTTAGAAAAGTGTGTGGCACACAAGAAGTGCTTCCTATATGTTGCTGCTTTTATTTTGGGAAGGTGGGAAGGAGACCAGGCAGAATGAGAAAGCTGAGGGGAGGGGGCAGGCAAACAGTAGCTTGAGGCAAAATCCCTGACATGGTGGGACGTAGCAGCAGCTGTGCCCACTACAGATAAGAGCACAGAAAGGGGAAGGCTTTTGTAAACTGTAAAGAACTGTGAGTTTGTGTTGTTATTGAGGGCCAGAGCTAAGTTGCTGTGGGGAAGGTGCAAAGACAAAGGAAAACGAGAAGTCACCTACACTCAACAAGTTTATGGACGAATTGGGAAAATGAGACATGTAGCAGTAAGGAGAGTCATTCATTAATTCATGTGACTTCTCTGTGGGTACAGCAGCAAACAAAAGCATGGTCCCTGCCCTCAATGAGTTTGTATTTAATTAGCGAGGGAGGGAGACCACAAACCAATGAACAAATAACTTTAAATTCAGAATTTCAGAGAGTAATAAGGCCTATGAATGAAATAAAAGAGAGGGATATAATAGGGAGAACCTAGGGGACAAGGGGCCACTCTAGATAGGGGTCCACAGAGGACATGTCTCAGGAAGACTTGGGGGAAGAAAATACAGGCAGAGAGAAGAGTGAATCAGTTAGGGTTATAGTCAGCTGCATAAGTAAAGGAAAAACAAAGATAAAAATAACAGTGGCTTAAGCCAGATAGAGATTTCTTTCTCATATACAAGAGCTCCAGCGAGTCCAGGCCTGATAAAGTACAACACAGTTTTAGGAGTCTAGGCTTCTTCTGTCTTATTGCTTCACCATGCCCAGTCTGTGGCTTCTACCTCATGGTCCAAGGTGGCTGCTCAGGCTCCAGCCATCACATTGCAGGAGGAAGAAGGCAAATATGTATTGGCCCCTTTCCTTTAAGGACAGTTTCGGGAAGTCACATACAACTCTTCCTCTTCTCATTAGCCAAATACTTAGTTACATGACCACACCTGGCTGTGATGGTGGCTGTGAAATGCCTGGCAGCCAGGCACCCAGCTAAAAATAAGGAATCTTATTTCTGATGAAAAAGAAAAGAAGGGGCAGTGGGAGGCAATTAGCAGTTTCTGCCACAAACACGAAATGCAAAGGCCCTGAAACCAAAAGGAATTTGATGCTTTCCAGAAAGATAAAGGTCCTGGTGGCTGGAGGGAGAGGTCATGGGGTAAGTGGGATGAGATACATGATGGGGTCCAGATCATGAGCAGGGGAGGAGTAACCATGGGGATGGAGTTTGGACAGCTGGGGTCTTCGATGTTGAGAAGATGTCTAAATAGCACGGGCATGTGGCAGCATTTTGTCCCAATGAATTCATTCCTCCTTCAGCAAATACCTAAGCCTATGCCAACTCCTGCCCTAGAGGCTGGGACTATGGTGGGCGACAAGACTGACTTGTTTCCTGCCCTATAGAGTTTACAGTCTAAGGGCAGTGGCAGACATCAAGCACATAATCACACACACCTAAGTTTTAAGTTGTAGTAAGAAGTGCTATGAAGAGATACGGTGCATTGGAAGAGGATAAAACAGAACTGACCCAGCCTGGGGGGACCAGGAGAGGCCTTCCAAGATAAATGACATATAAGATGAGGCCTAAATGTGCTGTGAAAGATGTAACCAGGCAAAGAAAGGAGGTTCCCAAATAGGGTGTGCACAGGCCTGGAGACAGGACAACTCTTGGCGTTTCAAGGAACAAAGAAGAGGCCACTAGGGTTGGAATGAAAGGACATCAGGGCCACGGCAGGAAATGAAGTTGGTAAACTAAGCAGGGGGGATCAGTCTGTGGAATCTGATCTTTGTCTTAAGAGCACTGAAGGCTGAGGGGATGACGTTTAGAAACATCCACAGAATGGGCCTGGGTGCCAAAACCATCTCTACTGTCTCCTCCCTACTGTGAGCAAGTCAGTTGTCCTCGTAAAACCTCAGCTCCCTCACCCAGAAAATAGAAATAAAAATAGTGTCCTCCTTTAAGGTCACTGTGAGAATGAAATGACATAAGTCATGTTAAAGGCACAGGGCCCCACACAGAGTGAGCACTCAGGAAATGTTAATCATTATTTTTTTTTACTTTATTATTCTCTGCCTCCACCATGGCCCTATAAGCTCTACAATCTCCATGTTTTGTTCATCTCTGTATATTCAGCACTACGTCGAGCACACAGTAAGGCCGCCTGGATTCTTTGTTGGGTGGATGAATGGAGATGAGTGGATGGGTGGATAGGTAGATGGGTAGATGGATTGACTGATCCCAGGTTAGGACTGAGGGGCCACTGGATTGAAGTGGACCTTGGATGTCATCTGGTTTGTACTCTCAGGGTGCAATGGACCAACTCCCCTTTCCTCCCCTGCCCTTCGGCCTTTCCAAAATGATGGCCACCACATCTTTACTCCTTGGTCCACAGGCTTGATAGGCGCTCCCAAAAGGGAGACCTGGCTACAGCTCAGAGCCGAGCTGGAAGCCCTGACCGACCTCTGGCTGACCCACTCCCTGAAGGCACTAAACCTCATCAATTCCCGGTAAGTGGGGACACCCATGTTCCTTCCTCCCAGCCAAGGGTGGCGGCTCCTCCACTTCCACAGTTGGGAGAACTGGCTGCCCACACTCTCACCTGTACACTTTCCAGACATTTGATAAAGCTCAGGTGTGCAAGGCACAGTGGATACCTTGGAGCATAGCCGACCAGACAGCTACAGATATTTATCAGGGTCCGGCAGAGCTAAAACCCTTTGTACAAAAAGTCCATCTTGTCCCGTCCACTCTTGCCCAGAACACACCCTCTCCCACACTCACAACATTGTCCTCTGCAAACCATTTTATAGGCTGTTTCAGATCATCTGGTGGGTGCCTAATGAGGAGAGGAGGGTCCAATTTCATTCTAGGCTTCCCGGTAAATTGCCTCCTGTTCTTTAATAAAATAATCTGGGCCAGAGAACAAATTACTCCCCTGCACTAGTGCCTAAAAATCTTGCAACCCACACGAGTGATTACAAACTGGTATCCTATGGATAGAATCCATCCTGCTGATGTATTTAATTTGACCTTATACTGTGTTTCAAAGATTGAAAAAGTTCTTATATAATTTCAGGTTTCTGAATTCTCTCAAAAGATCAGAATTGGCAGGTGCACTCCAGTTTACCTCAGACCCCACCTTCCCCTCTTGTCCTACACTTATTCCATATCACTCATTTATATTACTTGTTTGGCCCCTGAAGCTATTTGAGTGTATGATCCTTGAAATAAACACTTGTTTATAAAATAAGAAAATGTCAATGTGTCAGGCAGCCTCAGGCTTAAAAAAGAGGAACAGTTGGCGGACCCATGGTCCCTCGCCTCCCCTGCAGGTGACTTAGCCAGAGCCTCCAAAGCCCACCAAAGTTCTTACCCACTCCAGGTTTATACTGTGGGGTGGCAGTCCTGGCCACGTTGTACCTTTGAGTTCTGATCCCCAGTCTCTTTTGTCCTCAGGCCCAACTGTGTCAATGTGCTGGTCACCACCACTCAACTAATTCCTGCCCTGGCCAAAGTCCTGCTATATGGGCTGGGCTCTGTGTTTCCTATTGAGAACATCTACAGTGCAACCAAGACAGGTAGGGAGAATCCAGACCTCAGGGTGATGAGGGAGGGAGGGGGTGCTAGCTTTCCATCCTGGATATGGAAGTTTAAGGAAAATGGCTCTAGGGAAGTTTAAGAAACTTGTCCACAGGTGTGACTCAGATCCCCAAAACAACCCTTACAACCCACTTGCCTTTCCTCACTCTGCTCCTAGAAAAACTGGTTAGGACCACAGTTTTCCAAAATATGGGTATTAGGATACACGTAAAGTTGCTATAACAAACACACTCCAAAATTCAAGGACTTAAATCAGACTCAAATCTTATTCCTTTCACATAAGAAACAACAAAAGAGTGATGGAGGCTGGTGGAGCAACCCTCTTCTCAAAGTCATTCAGGAACCCAGATGACCCATTTTATTTTTCCACTATCCCCAGGAAGGACTAGTGAATAACTGAATACCTGGTATTTTAAGGCCAAAACTCAGGAAAGAACACCTCACTTCTACTCGTCTCCTCTTGACCCCAGCTTAGTCACATGACCAAACTAGCTGCAAGGGAAGCTGGGAAATGTAGTCTATAGCTGAGTGACTGTGAGCCCCCCGAAACTCATGGAATTCTGTTACTAAGGAAGAAGAGGGCTGTTCCCACCATAGTGTGGTATATAAGGCAATTTTAATTTAAGTGGTACACCCAAAATACATAGAAAAATTATTCTCTTTTTTAATTCTCTTTCAAGGAGAGAGTTTCAACTTATTGCTAGCTCATCTTTAACCCCTCTCTAATACTAGCTAATCTCCCTTGTTAACAAAGAAAACAAGTCTCAGGCTCAGCGCCTTCCTCAGATTAAGAGAATTTCATAACTAGAAATTTACAGCATCGTTTATCCTTGGTTACCTTCTTTTTATGGCAAGTAATACTGATTTTCTTTTTATGTTAGCAATGCTGATCCCTATTTAAATGAATTTATTTAAGTAAAAAAGAAGTGTGAGTTGATTTTAAGAGAAATTATTACTTAGGTAACAGTGATTCTCAGATATGGTCACAATTTTTGTGAAGGAGGTACTGGAATGTTTGAGAAACACTGGTCCAGGATGACATTTTTCAAGAGATGATATATGAACAAAGGGTTCAGTGATCAGATAAATTTGGAATATTCACAATGAACATGAGTATATCAAAGGCTCAGTGAAGTCCTGAAGAAAAGAAACTTTTGAACCCAAGTTTTTATTTGACTATAGAAACTTTTAACTTTAAATTTCTCAAGAAAAGTATCCTTACCTGGGCATATCTAAGCTTTTCATTTAACCTGCTGATTCTGTTTCTGTGTCAGAGGAATCAAATGCCATTGGAGAATGGTAAAGTACCTCTTACTTCCCACTTGGGGAGCCTGAGGATTAAAGAGCTGAAAGTAGTCAGTGTTGAACTAGGGCAGGAATTTGGCCTCCAGTTCCTTGTTTTAACTTGAAAATCATAGTTTAAAAAAAAAAAAAATAGGTTTCTGTTGTGATAATGCTGCGTGACAAACATCCCCAACACTCAGCAGCTTAAAACAACGAGCTTTTATTTCTCGCTCATGGGGCTGCAGGTCAGCTCCGGCTCTGCTGGGCTTGATTCCATGTTCAGGTCTGTTCTGCATAGCTCCTCGTTATGGAACTAGCAGCCATCCAGGACACATGCTCCTCGTATGAAAGGATGAAAAGATGAAAGAAGTGCAGGACCCACGTATAAAAAGCCACCCATGCATTTTTCCCATGGCAAGTCCCTAACATTCCATTGGTCAAAGCAAGTCACATGACCAAGCCCAACTTCAGTGGGGAGAGGAGTAGACTCCGCCTACTCCAATGGGAGGAACTGCAATGCGATGTGGCAGAGGGTGAGGAAGTGTAATTCTATTAACTCAGGATACGATTGTATCCACTGCTTCAATCCAGGAGGAGGGAACAGGTACAGAAGGGAATAACAGTCTGCAGCAAAGCTGGCCCCTAGAGCGGTAAAACTAGTGGCTCAGAGCGCAAGCTCTTGAGGAATCCTGGCTCTGCACTTACTAGCTGGGTGCCCAAATGCGAGTGACTTCACCTCTCTCTTCCCCAGTGTTCCTGTCCATAAAATGGACCTTCATCATAGGATAAAGTGAAATAGTGTGTGTAAAGCAGTTGGCACAACCCAGCAGAGTGAGTCCGGTGCTCACGTGGGGGTGCTGTGTTATTGTTACTCCTGCTGCTGCCGCCATCCTCCGCAAGGGTCCACCAGCCCTGACTGAGCCTCAGTTTCTTCTCCTCTAAAATGGGGATTATATTAATTCCAATGTCAGAGGATTGTTGTAGTGATTAAATGAATTAATATAGGTCGATGGTTCTCAACCTGGAGTGAACCCCCCCCCCCTTCCTCCCAGGGAACATTTATTTGGGTTGGCATTTTGGGTTGTTAGAACTGGGGGGCAGGGAAGGTGCTACTGGCATCTAGTAGGAAGAGCCCAGGGATGCTGCTAAACATCCTCCAGTGCCAGGACAGCCCCCACAACAGACCTTTAACCTGGCCCAAAATGTCAACAGGGCTGAGGTAGAGAAACCCTGATGCAGGCGAAGC
The DNA here is from genome assembly GCF_015220235.1 of Choloepus didactylus. Classification (NCBI taxonomy): domain Eukaryota; kingdom Metazoa; phylum Chordata; class Mammalia; order Pilosa; family Megalonychidae; genus Choloepus; species Choloepus didactylus. The sequence goes on from NC_051325.1 coordinate 50,698,371, forward strand.
ACTTAGAAGAAAGCTCAATAAATGACAGCTATGATTAATATTACTGTTATTATTTTCACTATTATTATGGTTATTAAACCTTGCTGACACAATCCTGATGAGCAAAGATCTGAATCGAGTGCCTCTGGATTTATGCTGCTGCCCAGACATCTGGGAAGGAGGAGAATAGGAAGAGGTGGCCACCCAGGTAGCAAGACAAAGATGCACAGGGGAATCTCCATGAGGGCAGCCTTTGCCTGGGTGTCAATCCCAGACCTCTCCTTTGCTCTGCGATCCTGGGCACATCTCTTCACCTCAAAGAGCCTCAGAATCCTCATCTGTAAAATGGGCCCACCACTCCTTCGTCAGAGAGCTGCAGTGACACCAGAGCCTACTTCACCCCTCTGCTCTGCCTCTTGCTGGCTGTGTCACCCTGGGCGAGCTTCTTAACCTCCCTGTGCCTCAGTGTTTTCATCCTTCACCTGGGGAGGGTGGTAGTGCTCACTCGTAGGTTTGACCCTTCAGAGGGAGGTCTCCTGCACGCAGCACGTACTTCATTAGCAGTTGTTATTTCCCCAGTACTAGGTCCTCCTGGACTTTTTCTACTCTGCTTTTTCCATGCATGCAGGGAAAGAGAGCTGCTTCGAGCGGATAATGCAGAGGTTCGGCAGGAAGGCCGTCTACATCGTCATCGGTGATGGTGTTGAAGAGGAACAAGGCGCGAAAAAGGTACTTCCTTCAGCCTCTCAAGCTGCCTTTTCCTCCTGTTTTGAGCCTAACTTGTGGTTTTCGAGGGCTCTCTAAACAGACTTCCTCTGCCTCCCCACGGCTGGCTGGGTTCTCTCCTTCCCAGGCTCTTTGCTCGCTAGTCCATTCCCATTTGCAAATCGCAGAAGCATCCTGAGTAATTTCCTTCTGCAAATCCCCCGCTCCGTGCCTTTGGCTGCCACCCCTGGTAGCCCTGGCTTGTTTCTGGGACAGCTCCTCAGGAGCCCAGAGACGCTCCATCAGGGCGGGCTGGTTGGGGGGCTGCTGCACGTGTGTGTGTGTTTTATTGAATGCTTACTGATCATATGTTCCAGGAACCCTTCCCAGTTAATAAAGACAGCATTAAGCTAATGAAAAAGAAAATCCCACATTTGTGATCTCGGCCTCATGAGGAGAGGGGAAGGGGTTCTGGTGGCTGTAGCTCTGTTCTCGGAAAAGCAGCAGCTGCCAAAATCCCAGGGTCTGGGCCTGTCAGCAGCATCCCAGAGACCCTGCCACCCCCCTACCCAGAGGCCTGGGAAGTGGATTGTTAATGTCACAGAACTTAATTTGGGGGGCCTGGTTTCCCCCTTCCCTCCTTGGCAACAAATACCAAGGAGACACAAAAAACATTAAGGTTCTCAGCAGATGAAACCCCCAAGAAGAGGGAGACCTTACAGGTCCTGAGAGATGGCTGGGGAGAAAGGAGCTTAGGAGGCCTTGGCATCTGGTGCCTCGGCCTGGAAGGCTCCGGGACTCACTTTTCAGCCCTCAGCCTCAGCACGTCCTGAGGGAAGACCCCCCTGCCCGACACTGACCCCGCTTTCCAGCCAGGGCAGCCTGGGACCCCTCCCTGCGGCCCTAGTCTTTCTTCAGGCCATTCCCCTTCTGGTCCGCTTGCCTGTTGCCTGGTTGCTTGGTCACGGACTCTCCAGCTATCTGCAAGTTCCATTAGCTGAGCACCTACCGCGTTCCCGGCCCTGTCCCCCATGCTGGGATCCTGCAGTGAGCAGAAGAGACGCGGCCCTGCCCCTCCATGCTCACAACCCAGGGGGAAGAAGAAGGGATGGGAGAAGAGGGGGACCTGGGCGTGGTCAAGGCAGGCCTCGCTGCAAGGTAAAGTCTGAGCAAAGAGCAGGAGGGGTCATGGGACAGCCCAGGGGACGTGAGAGAGGGGTGTTCCTGGAGAAGAAATGCAGAGGGCTGCAGTGGAGGGCAGGAGGGGCGTCGGGGGTGCCTGGGGCCATTGGGAGGACCTCAGCTTTTACTCTGGGCTTTTTTTTTTTTAATCATATTTTTTTATTGTAGAATATAACATATATACATAAAAGTGCTACAGCTTTCCAAGTGCAATTTAGCAAATAGTTAGAGAGCAACTTTCAAAGACTATTACAGGTTATGATTCCACAGTTTCAGTTATTTCCTTATTATGAAATATATATACAAAAAGGTAATAGCTTTCAAAGTATGATTTAACAAGTAGATATATAGGAAATTTCCAAGTTGTTATGAATTATAGCACCATAGTTTCAGTTATTTCCTTATTGTGAAATATAACATATATACAAAAAGGTATCGCTTTCAAATTATAATTTAACAAGTAGCTATAGAAGAAATTTCAAAGGATGCTATGGATTACAGTTTCACCATTTCAGTCCTTTCCTTCTAACTATTCTAATACCCTAGCAACTAAGAAAAAGAAAATAATATAAAGATTCAATATGCATAATCCTTTGTTAAATTCCATCTTGTCTGTTCCTACCTATTCCTCTAGTTTTATCACTTTCCCAATCTTCAGGGGTGTCTAGGCAATGACCACCGTAACCTGTTCATGTTGAAAAGGGGACACATCTAGTTGATGTTCTTAAAGAGGCTGTTGCCTCTGGGTTTTGGGACTTAGCTGGCATAGGGGCACACTGAAGGATTCAAGTTTCTGATGAATAAACTTAGTGAGTGAAGCTTTATTATAGAGTCCCAGATTAAGGACCCAGGTATTCTTTAAGGTTTTCAGGACTGTTGTTGGCTTGGGCTTATCATATTGTGGTCATTTGGCATATCTAGGTGAAGCTTGCATAGGAGTAACCTCCAGGACAGCCTCTTGACTCTATTTGAATTCTCTTAGCTACTAAGACATTATTTTGTTGCCCTTCTTTTGGTCAAAAAGGCATTCTCAGTCTCTCAGTGCCAGGGTCAGGCTCATTCATCTTGGGGGTCCTGTCCCACGTCGGGGGAGGGTGATGAATTTATTTGCAGAGTTAGGCACGTCCCTCCAGCCATCGTCTCTCTTCCGTTTTTGTCAGGTGTCCCCTCCACGTACTGTGGGGGACCCTCTGTGGCCGGTCATACCCCTGAACCACAGTCCCTGGTGTCCTCCAGCCCCTTTCAAGTTAGTTTCATGGAGGAGGAGAAGCCCGTTCTGCCACACCTACTCTGCCATCTTCCCGGAAGTGAACTCTTCTTTTTTAAGCATATTTCTTTAGCTTGAAAAATGAGTTGATTTAAAGGAAAAAAATAAGTAAATAATAGGAATACGGTGATACTCCAGGATATGGTCAAAACCGAGACAGCCAGTCACGCAAATTGTCAAGTAACCATCAGGTGGATTGTGGCTGCGTTGCCTCAGGAGTTAGTGTTTTGGAAACGGTAGGAATCACATGGTCTGTGGCGGGAGATTGCCTTGGCCTTGGCCATGGCCATGGCCAGGTTTTAAGGAAGTTTCTGAAGCCCCCTCTTTCCTGTTCCCAAGTTCAGAACTGACAGCTCTCCCCCTACGCATGTGACAGGGTGCAAAGTAAAGCTTTGCCTCTCACCAAATTGGATTGGAGCAGCCGGCTCAGGCCTGCGACCCCAGCTCCCTCACACCTGCCCTCTGGCTCTCACCTGGAGGCACAGGCCCCGAGGCCCAGGGCGGCCACTGCCCAATCCCTGCCTTCTCACCAGCCGGACAGGAATGCTCTGAACTGCCCCCTTTACTATCCTGAAATGAAATACTCTGGGCAATAATCCTACTTAGAGCCGTCGGGTCCAAAAAGTCAATATGGAATGGTGCTCTCAAGGAGAAAGAAAGGGAAAGTCGTTTACATTCAAGATAACGTGTGATTCTATATGCAAATTTTGGGGCGTGGCTGCACCGAAGACAAAATACAGCCCAATGCGCGCACCCCACTCCTTCCAGGTGGACACGATGCTGCAAACCCAGAGGGACACAGGTGGGGTGTTGACCTTTCTAGTGCACTGCATCATGCTGCAGCCCAAGATGCAATTTTTCCAAAAAGCTAATCAACTCATGAAAAGGTTCTGAATAAAACTCAGGGAAGCTGAGTTGCACTCCTGGAAAATTCAAGTTTTATTGAAACCATGCAAAAGATACTTTTGCATTTATATGGAGTCCAGGCTCAGGCGTTACAAGCAAGTCTTACACATTCTGAATGTCTGGCAAGACATGGGAAAATCATGCAGGTCGAAGGTGTGTGGGATGAGCAGGACGCCTGGCACCCCTGCCCCACCTATAGTGCCCCAAACCATTGATAGTCAAAAATCACACTGGGTGGGGGGCAAGATTTTCCCCTTTGAGATCCACTGTCTGGTGGTCATCTTCCCGCACTCGGCTGGGACAAGGGTGAGGCAAGGGAGGTGCCTCGGGCTCTGCTCCTACAGAAACGTGAGACCCAGGAAGTACAGACTGCCCCAAATTCATGATTCTGCTGGTTTGGGCTGTGTGGCCTTAGGCAGATGCCACCACCTCTCTGAGCTGCCTTTCCTTAGGTGGCAACTGAGGGCAGTGGGAGGACCTGCCTCACCAGCTGCTGAGAATATCCGTGTAAGGACCCAGCAGAGGGACCTGGGCACGGTCAGCTCTCCAGGGCCCACAGCTCTGCTGTCCCTCCCCAGGGCTGAGGAGAGGGCTGAGGAAGGATAAGACAACCTTCACAAACTCAGAGGAGGTCCGCTCATCCTGCAGACCCTAAGGAAAAAGAAGACATGAACGCTGATTTGCACACAACTTGAGCACTTGTTCTGTTGTTTGCTCAGAGCCCTTGGGGAGAATGCTTTGCCCGGACCCAGCTGAGGGTGTGGCTGGGTGACCTCCCACAGGGGCTGGGCCACTGGGTCTCCGTGGGGCCAATCCTGGACACCAGTGTGGTCAGAGATGCCAGACCGTGGCTTAAACACCTACCAGCATGAGTACGAGCGGCCCAGGGCTCCCATGCTCCTTCTGTCTTGTTGCTCTGCTTCTCCCAGGATGCTGCACGTTCCATGGAGTCCAACATGACTCCCACCACCCCCAGGTCCACCATCCGCCAGCAGGCCATTCAAGGGGGAACGGGGGAGAACACACAGCAGGTACATGCAAACCTACCTGTGACTTATTCCTACTGCCTGGTGGGGAGGAGAGAGGGGGTGAGGGAGTCTCAAAGACCCCAGACAAGAGTGGAGCTGCCCACCAAAGAAGTCTAGGGCACCCCCCACACACACTGAGCTCCCTTAAAAATCACTCAGTCGGGGTGTCTGAGGCAGAGGCCCCAGCTCATTAGCGAGAACGCTGTCCGCCAGCAGCCCCACTGGCCTGATGGATGGGAGCCATTAGCCCCGGCCGCCGGCCACCTGAGCACCGTGAACTATGGCGACAGACAAGGGACTTGGACTGTTCCTGCTGACAGTGTTGTTACTGTCTCCATTTTAGTGGGTCATTTGTCTCCACCTCTCCACAAGTGATAAATCCACCGGCACTGCGGAGCCCTCAAGCTGGGGATGGAGGAGGCTGAGAGAGTTTTTTCCACCTGTGCTCATTTTCTCCCTGAAAAATGAATTGCACTTTTCCAAGGGGGCAGGACTGGCTGGGCGGCAACCAGAACCCAGCTTTGCAGTCGAAGTTGGGGCAGGGAAAGGAGGGCTGGGGGTGGGGGGAGTGAGGAGAGGGTGGGGAGAGCCGGGGCAACCAGAAGGCCTTAAAGAGGTTGCATCTGTTCCCATGATTGAGAGTTTTCTCCTTCCCTTGAGCTGGAGTTGTTTAGAAGCTACAGAACAAGAGGGGAAAATGTGCTCCTGGATGGCTTTGCTTGAGAAACGCCCTTCCTCCTCCCCTCTTTTCATTCCTTCAGCAAATATCTCTCGGGCAGCTGCAAACTCATCAGGGCCCGGGCTCCTTCTATCTGTTGCTGCACCGGTAGGAGGTTGCCCTCGTTTTTGTGATCCAAATGGCCACCGCCATGTCGGCGTTCCAGGCAGAGGGAGGAAGACGTGGGTAGAGAGGAAGAGGGGGCACACTCTTCCTTTTAAGGGCACAGCCCAGGCGTGCACACATCTCTTCTGCTCACACACATGGCGAAAGTAACACAAGGCCAGAGATAGGGAGCCCCGGGGGGTGTCAAGGAAGGCCTCTCCTGGAGGAGAGATTGGAGTGGAGCCCTCCTGTCAGTTTCCTCTTCCTGCTGTAACAAATTACTGCAAATGTAGTGGCTTAAAACAGCGCATGTTTATTATCTTTCGGTTCCGGATGTCAGAAGTCTAAAATGGGTGAGCAGGGCTGGATTCTCCAGCATCTAGAGTCTGCTGCATTCCTTCTCTCGTGGCCCCTTCCTCCATCATCCAAGCCAACAGGGTAGCATCTTCCTTCTCTCTCTGATGCTGCTTGTGTTATCACATCTCCTTTTCTGACTCCCACTCTCCTGCCTCCCTCTTTTCCCCCATGAGAACCCCTGTAATTATTTTGGGCCCATGGATAATCCAGGATCATCTCCCCATCTCAAGATCCTTTCCTTAATCACATCTGCAAAGTCACTTTCCCATATAAGTAGCATGTCCCCAGGTTCTGGGGGTTGGGCTGTGGACATCTTTGGGGGCCATTATTCTGCCTCCTGCCCACCAGAAGGGTGGAGATGAGCAGAAATATACAGAACAGAGCCCCAGAAACAAGAAAGGGCTTGGTGTGTTCCAGGGGCCAGAAGGCTATATATTTTCCAACATATATGCACAGAACCTTTCTGGGCAGCAGAATTACAAGAACTCTGGACATCCATATGCTCCTCAAGCACCATCTGGTAACTTGGTAAATAAAAGGACAACGACTATAGCAGAAAATCCATGTAATGATGGCTTGCTCACTTAAGATTATTTGTAACAAGATGAGTTGGTTTAGTGACCCAAAAATTCACGGAGCACCCCATTCTATCCTTTTGCACCACCTTCCTCACCATCTTTGGCTTTTTATTTTCTGGTTCATTGTCCCATGATCACAAAAGGGCCACCACAGCACCAGACATCACATACTAACATGACAGCATCCAAACAGGAAGGGAAGGAAAGGAGGAAAGGGGTTCTTCTCAGGTGCCTCTCTCTAATTGTGGAGGAAAACCTTTCCCAGAAGCCCCAGTTGACTTCCTCATTGGCTTGAAGGGGTCACACAGCCGCTTCCAGACTAAACACTGGCAAACAAGGCTGAGATTGTCATACCTGGCTTATCACAACCGTGACTCATCTTCCACATCTGGGCATGGTACTGCCAAATTCAGGGTTCTATAAGCAAGGAAGAAGTGAGGGTGGTGGTTGGGCAGGCTACAGCCTTAGCCAAAGATGAAATTTCCCAATGATAAAAATGCAATTGAGTTCCTTCTCTGGAGCCAGATGGCCTGAGTTCAAATCCAGGCTCTTTTCTCCCTGTGCCTCAGTCTCTTCATCTGTAAAATAAGACTAAACACAGTGCCTCTCTCAGAAGATTATTGATCAGGTTAAAGGAGATACTGCACGTAAAATGTTTTGCACAGGGCATGGCGCATAACAAGCTCTTAACAAATGTTGATGATTTTATTATGGCAATGATTGGTTATGATCTTGATTATTACTGGTTTGTCGCTTGGGTTAAATCTCTTCTCCTTCTGTTTCATCCCCCACTGGTAAAATGTTGCTTTTTGGTTTGGTTATTCAGTGAGCTAAACATAAAGCCCCTAGCACTGTGCCTGCTCAACAATGGTAGCATGTAAAAGTATTACTTAAAACTTTAGGTACTATAGAGACAGAATGCAGATTGCTCACCTCAATAATTTTTTTAAAATCAGATATAATAGGCTTTTATACAATAAAATCCAACCTGCAGCATGACACACAAGAATTTTATTCCACTAGTCTTTCTCCGCTTCTCACCCCTACACACACGTACACATGGACATATACACACGCATATGGGTGTACACACACGCACACACATGCATTTACACATATGCACACATGCCACGGCCACTCCACGTGACTTGAGTCCCCAGACCCCCTACCTCTTGCCGCCTTGTATCTCCTTTGCTCACCCAGGGGCACCCTGCCTGGGACACCCCACCCTTCAACTCCTGCCAACCATGACGTCCTCCCATCCTGTACAGCTCACTTCTCATACACCCTCCTCCTCTGGGACCCCTGTGCAGCCCCCACCCCCGGTATGGCCACCAAAAGTCTGTTCCTTCTGGCCAGCTCCCATAACATTTTATTTATGCCTGCCTTAAGGGTCTCTTTTTCTCTTCATAATGTAGTCATTTATTATTTTTGAAACTACTGAAAACCTCCAAACACATCCTTCCACCTATTTGTGCACATATATATGATTTTTCCTGTCTTCCCTGACCTTGTCCTATATTTATACAGCTATGTCCTTAGGATCCTAGATGTATTCGTGATAGCAGCCTGTGTTTAATGAGTGCTTAGTATGTGCCAGGCACTGCGGTTATTGAAGAGCTGCAACAGTTGTACACAGCAGGTGTTTTCCCATTTCACAGACAAGGTAAATTTCCCAAGTCACCCAGCTAGAGATGGTAGAGCAGAGCTTTGGACCAGGTACTCACTTATAACCATCACACTATAGAAATATTTTGCAGATTTCCCACTCCACATTAGTGATTTCTTGCCATAATCTACACACCACTTCTTAGCCAGTCACAATTTTTGTTAAATCCGTCCACTGCCTATACTATTATCTCCTTAATGTTCTCCTTTGAATCCACTCACTTTTACTTCGTGAAAACCTGACATCCTGACAATAAACATAAAGCAGGCATCACCTGCTGGGAAGAAAAGGAAAAGATAAAAAACAAAAGCTACGAAGAAAACAAACTAATGTCATTCTCTTCTAGCTAGATAATACAGCTACCCAACATGCTCAGACACTAGTTTGTTCAAAACGGAGATTAGCCAAGAGTCAGGGAGGGGTTCAAGACACTCCAGCACCTACTGAGCTTGCTTCTTTTAGGAGCAGGAGCGAGAACACATCTTTAAAGGCACAGCTGCCTCATCGCGGTGTAACACACGCCAGCGCTGCCTGCGCCCCCACTGGGAGCGGCGGTGGGAGGAGTCAGCCTTTTGACACCTGCGCGGCGCACGCATCAGCCAATCAGAAGAGGCGCGGGGGGGGGAATAGCGACGCGGCAGCCGCCCTGGTGGGCCGGGGGCAGGTACCGGGGCTGCCAGAACTGAGTGCGTCACGGCTTGGGAACTGTCCCCTGCAATGACTTTATACGCTTCCAACGCCAGCTGCAATTTCGGGGGTTCCCCCTGCCCCCTCAGGTTCAATAATTTGCTAGAATGACAGAACTCAGGGAAGCACTATACTTAGGATTAGTTTTATTACAGTGAAAAGGGTACAAATAAGAGCTCTGGAAGTTTCTCAAACACTAAGCTTTCTTGTCCTCAATTCGTGGAATGAGAACGCATCACCCTCCCAGCACATGGATGTCTATTTTCAATCAGGGAAGCTCTGCTGGGCACTTACTGGGGGTTCATTACTTGTCATGATTGGTGGAATCAGTGCCCCTGTGGTTGAGCTCAATCTCCGACCCCCTCCTTTCCTAGGAGGTCAGGCTGTTGTCACATGGCTCGACCAACCCCCTAATCACATGGTTGGTCTCCTGGTTTGGCAGCCCCCCCACCCCACCCTAACTAAGACCACAGGCCATGGCTGGCCCCACCCATCATCTGCTAGTACAAACCATCAGGTATGGCCTGGGGCCCACCATGAATAACCAGACACTCCTGCCCCCACCCCCACCCACCCCAGGGGCAGAGACAAAGCCCAGACTTCTTTCTGAAGGCCAGATTCCTTACTCTGTATCCACACCCTACACTGACCTGGGTGCGCTAAGCCTTGGGCACAGATGCAGGGGCTGTGGGGGCGGCGGCGGCAGGGCCCTAACCTGGAGGCTGCTGTCTTGTGTTCCAGCACAACATGCCTTTCTGGAGGATATCCTGCCACGCGGACCTGGAGGCATTGAGGCATGCCCTGGAGCTGGAGTATTTATAGCAGAGCCAGCAGCACCGACAGCTGGCATGGCTAGATGCATCACACCCACCCAGGACCCCCCGCCTTGCCCGCCTCCCCAGCGAACACTCCAGAGATCCAGAGGCTGGACATCCAGGCATCAGGATGTATCCGGGGTCCATCTCAGAGCCTGTCCTTTCCATCCACACCAGGTTCCTGAGAAGCAAGCACCCCATTATTGGCTTTGGAATACTTGACTTGGGGACAAGTGATCGCTGAGTCCAGACTTTTCTACAAGACTCACAGAACAAAAGCAAGGAATTGCTGGTTTGAGGGGAGGGCTGGTGGTTAGGAGGGGCAGATTCTTTTTTTTTTTCCTTTTTAATTTATGGACTAATCTCATTATTCCGGTATTATGCTCTTGTACCTGTGTTGGTGTTTTTCTTAGTCGTTGGCTTGGTTTTGTTTTTAAACTGGCATGTGGGGGCAGTTCACAGTTCTAATTTAAGCACTCTCTTCTCCAAGTTGTGCTTTGGGGGGGAACAGTCATTCTTTGACCATTAGTGAGAGAGGTGATTTGGGGCTGTTGGGAAGACTATTGCTTATTTTGGTTTGTAAAGCCCTTACCTGATGTCATGTGGACAGTGCACGTGCCTTATGCTGCCATCTTGTTTTCTAGGAAGAGGGGACACTGGGAAGGGAGCAGTACTTTGTGATGGATAAAAGGCATTAAATAAAACCACGTTTACATTTTGAAGTTGGGTAGGATGTAGCTAATTTATTGCCACTCTTGAAGTTTCCAAATATGTTGGTCTTTCTCAGGACTTTTCAGTTAAAAAAGAATAAAATTCAGCTTAAATGGCTTAAGGCAAAAAAAAAAGGGAAATTGTGTCCAGGAACCTTAGGCAATGCCTGTCTTCAGGGGTAACTGGACCCAGGTGATCAAATGCCCTTCTCCTGTGTTGTCTTAATGCTCTGGCATGCTCTCCCGTGGCTCCAAGATTGTTCAGCCAAACTGTACCTGCAGAGAGAGAGCTCCTCTCTCTCAGTACTGGCAAAAGCTTCAGTATTGTCTCTCATTGGCCATCCTTGGTCATGGGCTACCCATGGACCCAGGTTTAGGGTTAGATCCCTCATGACCAAACAATAGGGGAGTACTGGTCCCCAAAGGGAAAATCAGTGAACTGCTGCTGAAAGAGGGGGAAATGGGGGTTGGGTGGAAAATATCATAGGCTTTCATTCTAATTATTTTCTGATGGATGGGAAGTAAATGAAAGATCCAGTGAGGGGACAGGTAGAGATATGTGGAGAAGTTCTGAGGACATCTTGCGTGCCACTGTTGCCCCTAGAGGACCAAGCAGGGCCTAGAGCCATCTGATTTGGATGCTAAGCAGAAATATGGTCTCCTCTGTCTATCCATGTTGGTGAAATCCGGGTGATCAGCTCCCATGAGAGATGGGAGATGACTTGACTATTAGAATCTCAGAGGTAGAATCTCTGATGGGTAGAAAACCATCACCAATGGTAAGATAGACTACCCCACTAGACTCTGAGCTCCCTGGGGGGCAAGTACCATCAGTTTCATCTATTTATCTTCAGAATCAAGTACAAAACCTGACAGAAAGTGGAATCCCACTATACATGGGATGGAAGGCAAGATGGAAGTATAATTGGAATCATAGTCAGATAGAGAATTGGATGAGTAAACAGACATTTGGAAAGATGGATGAATGGATGGTCAAACATCATTGGGTGAGTGGAAGGGTGGATGGATGGTTGGTTAGGTGACTGGATGGTTGAGCGATTGGAAGGTGATTGGATTGGATGGTTGGAGGATGGACAGAGAAATGGATGGAAAACAATATGGGGATGGCTAGATGGATGGTTGGATAGATCATGGATGGATGACTGAATGATTGTGTGGTAAGATAAATGAATGGATGGTTGTTTGGATGAATGAATGGTTCAGTGGTTTTATGGAAGGAGATTGTTAAGTGGGTGGGTAAGTGGATACTTGAATGGGTGGGTAGATGTTTGGATGGGTAAATGAGTAGAGAGATTAAGAGCTGATGGTTGATTGAAAGTAATGATATAATGGATGGATATGTGGATGTGAGAATGGTTGGTTGAATGATTGTTAAATGGAAGGCCGAATGGAGGTGACAAATCTCTTTAGTTGCCTAAAGCATATGGATTAGCCTCATTTTTATCTGCCAGAGTAGGCTTCTTTTGAAATAAGTTCGAGGATGTGACCAGAGAAAGAGACTGTTGGAGCTGTGAGAAAATGGGCCTTCTTGTGCATTGCTGGTAGAAGCTGAAATTTCTTCCTAAGGAGGAAAAGTTGGCAATATCTATCCAATTGATAAGTACGTATATCTTTCTACCAAGCCATAAAATAAAAAAAATAAAGCCATTTCCCATGTATTTATATGGAAATATCTCCAAAACATATTGCTATGTACAAAAAAGCCAGTTGTAGAACAATGTGTGGTTCATTCCACATTTGGTGTAAAACAGGAAGAAAAATAAGAAATATATCTTTGTATTTACATAAAGAAAATTTGTAAGACTATACAAGAAATTAAAACAGCCACCTGCTGGGGGCCGATAAAATCAGATATATGGATGTACTGGTCCCCAAAGGGAAAATCAGTGAACTGCTACTAAAAGAGGGGGAAATGGGGGTTGGGGTGGAACTTGTTTAATATGTTGAACTTGTGAGTGGATTACCTGCAGGAAATCTTAAAAGTTAGATGTCAGTTCCAGAATAGCCTGTGGCCCTGGGGAGCTGCTTTCTAGCTGCAGTTGCCCCCAGTGGCAACATTAGCCTTTCCTTGCATGCGCCATGGGGCTGGTGTGAAGGCTGTGGCCAATGCAGCAAGGAAGACTGTTCTGGGAATTGGGCTTTGAATCTCACCCCAACCCAATAAGCTTCAGCCCTTGGCCCTCACTGAGTCACTGTTGCCAAACCCAAGGGCAGTCTCATTTGTGTGAGAGTTGGGGACCCCAGGGGAAGCCCTTTGTTAAGAAGTTTGAGAGCAGCTGTGATGCATTCGTTCATCCCTCTAAGGCTCAGTGAGGGTCTGCCACTTACCAGGTGCTAGTCAAGGCTTGTGGTTGCAGAGGGCAGAAAAGACAGATGGAGTCTCCACTCCTGGAGTGACTTTCCCATGGAGGAAGCCCGATAAGGAAAAAGGCAGATTAATACTGTTAGACTCAGACTTTGCCATTCAACAGCCTCAACCTGCAAGAGAAGGGGCGGGAAGTGCTGAGCAGTCAGAAGCAGCCCCACCCCACCCCCAAGTAAAACAGGGCCTTTACACAGCCCAGGTTAAGGCTTTCCTTCATGCTTGAGCCCCAGCCTAAGTCCCCTTCCCAGAATCGCCTGTGGTCAGCAGGAAAGGGGGATCATGAGACCCTCAGTGGGGGTGGGGTAGAGGTGATCTTAGAATTCCAGTTTAGCCAGGTTCAAAGACCCTTTGAATGGGGTCCTGAGAACATCTTTTCGAAGAGGTCACAGAATCTGTCCAGTGACATGTTTAGGATCCTGAAAGAAATACTGGGCAATGCGAGGTAGAGTGGGAGCTGCTTTAGACTGGAGGGAGGGGAAGGGTCACCTCTACGAAGGCGACTTTTGAGCTCCGGCCTCAGTGATGAGAAAAGCTGGAAAAGAATCCCAGGGAGAGGCACAGGAAGTGCAAAGATGCCAAGTGGGGCACAGCTCACGAGCTGGAGGAAAAGCAAGGAGGAAGGAGGTGCAGCCGCGGAGCAAAGGCCCTGGAGTTGGAGAACAGGTCCCCGATGGGGCTCCAGGGGGAGGCTGGGGCCAAGTCAACTGGACCCTGTTGGTCCTGGATTTGGGGGTTTATTGGAAAGTCAGTGAGAAGACATCCGAGTGTTTTAAGCAGGAACGTGGTATGAGCTGATTGACGTTTTTTAATGTAAATGAGGAGAATGGTTTGAAGCAGGGAAGGAGGGAAGCAGAGCAGCCAGTCAAAAACAATTGGTTCCTTCACAAACATAGAGGAGAATTTTTTAACCTTTACAATTTACATACAGCTTATTGCACAGATCTCAAGCGAACATCTTAATGTTTCTGCATATGATCACACATGATCACCCATATCAGATGGAAGACGTTTCCAGGCCCCCAAAAGGCTCCCTCCAGCCCCTTTCCAGTCTATATCCACATTCCACCACTGTTCTGATTTCTATCACCGAGATAGGCCTGTTATATAACTTTCATATAAACGGACACAGAACGGACTATTTTGTGCCTGGCTTCTCTCGATCATAATATTTTTGAGACACGCCCATGCTGGTGCATGTTCATTCTCCGCAAATGAGAATACTTGAGTAGCAAGAACGCTCAGCCGTTTGAGCACAGAGCATGGCTTCGCCAGCCCCGGCAAAGCATGTGCTTGCCGCTGACCACCAGAGGGCAGTGTGAGCCCACAGCTGGCCTGAGCTGCCCGCAGGTGCCACCCCGCGTCGGGCCTGGAAATGAGCTCTAAAGCCAAGGAGTCCAGAAGCATCTTCCTCCAGCTGTGCCCAAGCTTCAGAACTGCCTCAATGAAATTGCCCCACCATCAGCCATGCCTTCAGCCCAAGAGTTCACGATAAGTTGACCTTCTGCAGTGACTGTTAAGGGAGAGGAAGGAAGCTCAGAACTTCCCTCACAAAACTGGCAGAGCCAGCAGGAAAGCTCTTCTTCTGCCCCCAGACCTCAGCGGAGAGCAGTCTCTGCAGTGAGGCAAGTGGACCCCGGGGTGGCTTCAGGAGCAATCCAGCAGCCCACAGGGCTGGAAAACACTTCTTCCTGCACATTGCCTAACTCTTACCAGTTGACTTCTCTAACTTTAAATAGTATAACTGTAATAATAGTTAAAAACGATTGAAAAATTATTGGGGATTTATTCTTATATCCAGAAGTTCATTCTAGGATGGTGATATCCAGCTCCAACCAAATACTGATTTTAGAATTCAACCATTAGGTATTTGGCCAAAAGCAAGTCTTTGGTGATCTCCAGTGGTAGAGGAGGCAGGTGTCTTTTTGCTCTTCCAGAGCCCATTCATGAGATGCATCCGTGTTGCTGCGTGGACTTGTAGTTCATTCCGTGTAAAGGGGAATATGAGTAACAAAAATGCTCAACCGCAGGGATTTGGGCCCACAGAGACCCAGCCCACCTCTCTCAGCCCTTGGACTAGACGGGCCACCAGGTGCGGTGTGGTCAAATAAGACATTGCAATCACAATCCCAGCTCCTGACATTTATGAAGTGCTTGACCCGCATTAACTCATTGCATGCTGGACTTCATCATTCACAGCTGTAAAATGGGGGCGATAATAAATCCATCCTCACAGATTTGTTGATAGGACTGAATGCATTCAGACATGAACAACTTTAGAATAGCATGTACACGTATGTGTGTCATGCGTGTGTATATAAAATAAATGCAATATATTTCACAAAGCAATGCCTACCCATTCTACTGTGATGTGTCCTGTTACTTTCCATCTTATTTTATTTCAATTTTTAAATGATCACTATCCACTAACTCAATATCACAACCCACTTTTTGAAAAACACTGGTTCAGAACAATGTTTGGCAAGCAGTAAACTCACCCAATGAAATGTCGTTTTTATAAAAGCCTCAGAGAAGGAAACAGAGGCTCGGCGGCATCGGGGATTACCTACAACCTCACGGCTGGAAGGGAGCAGAGCCTGGACTCCCACACAGTACTCTCTGATCCTAAATTTATGCTCCTCAGCCAGAGGTTGCAAAGTGGCAGTTCACAGCCAGATGTAGCCCAAGATAAGTTTTCTTGCTCTTCACATTGTTTTTAAAAACTTCAAGATAACTGTTTAAAACTTAGGAGATTTCACTCAAAATCTAGATTTTTGGTTTCTCTAAAAAAAGAAAAAGAAACAAATTGGAAGATATAGCAATGCTGGGCCTGCATTTGTGCATGATCAGCTGGAGCTGCATCACAGGCGCCCCCTTCAGCTGACACCAGTGCTTTGCAAGTGCACCTGTTTGCCACAGTCCCCACCACCCCCCAGATGTCTCTCTGACACAGGCCAAGCATTAGTTGTTTATTATCACACATGCTCTGCTGTTTTCTCTCTTAGTGGAAAAATACTTTTCTATCAAAAATGGAAAAATGAAAACTAAACCAAGGGAGTTACATGTTTCAAGAAAAGTATAGCTATGTGAACATTTCTTTGTAGAACTGAAGACTATTCCAACATGTTTAATATGCAAAGAAAGTGAGTCTGTTTTTTGCCTTACCTGCTTCACTAGTTTATGCTCTCTGCCTGGTCCTACCTCTTATTTTGGCCACAGCTCTGCCTAGAGGAGACTGGGTGACTAATAATGAATGAATGAATTTGTGACTTTATACAAAAGCTTTTCCAATGACAACTAAGATATAGTGATGGTTAAGAGCAGGAATTTTTGAACCATCAGACTGGGTTCAAGTCCAGCTCATCCCTCTTCTGGAAAGCTAAAAATGTACTTCCCAGACCCCTGTACAGACAGGGTTCTGGAGTATCTAAGGGCCCACCAATCAGATGCATTCACAAGGACTTGGGTTTGGTACTGAGTTAGGCAGGGAGAAAGGTTCTGTGCATGGGACACCCAACCTGCTAGCACAGAATGGAAGCACAGCTGGTGCATGTGGGACCCAGCGGCTGGTGCGTCTACTCTCTGATCCTCTGTCCTGCTTGCTGGTCCCAACAGGTAGCAATGGGCCCCCCTGGGCAGCCCAGTCCTGCAGTGTGGCTCCTGCAAGCTCAGACCCGGATGGGTTTCTTCGGGGCCCTCCTTATGATTCTGTGAATGCTCTTAATGTAGCAGTCAGAGTCCAAGCAGGGAAGCAGGCCAGAGCCTGAGATTAGTACTTAATTGTGGGAATTAGATCTTACACACTTGTAGGAGGAACTGCTAAAGTGAAGGTCTGAAAGGGGGAGCTGGAATCAAGGGGAGGCTGCAGAGGGGGGAGCTGGTAGAGAGAGCGAGGGGGTGCCACTGCCTCTGCAGCCAAGTGATGGGCCTGGGGCCCATGTCCAAGAGTCAGAATGGGGAGCTGGGCGCCGGGCGGAAGGGAGCAAGACAGCTGCAGCCGTCTGTCATGTCTAACCAAAGCTTCTTTCTGTCTTCGAAACCTCATAAAAATACCTCTTTTGGTCAATTTAACTCAGAGCCTTACAAGGAAGGGGATTCTGGGAAATGGAGTTCCAGCCTAGCCATACTGACAGACATAGTAAGTACAGCACAACTTACTAAACCCTTCTGTTTAAACTAGCTGAGCCAATTCCAGTCTCCACAACCAACCTGACTGGGACCTTGGACAGTTTGGCAGTGGTGCTATCACTATTTTTATCAACCCCAACACCTCTGGCTTGGACAAATTCCCACTTTATGAGTCTGCAATAGAAAAAGCCTGAATCTCACATTCCCAGCCTCCTTTGCAATTAGGATGTAGTCATGTCACCTAGGTTCAGCCAGTCATATACACCCAGGCAGGACCCAGGTTCAGACAGACAGATACACCCACGTGGGACCTAGGCTCAGCCAATCCAGATACACTCACACGTGAAAGCAACGGAACTGGATTCTAATGCATGGAATCAATCTAGGAATCCAGTCTGGCAAGGAGGCAGAAGGGACTTGCCCACTGTCATTGATGAGAGTTGCTGGGCCTAGTTGCACTGATGAGGGCAGGATTTCATGCAAGTCCCCACAATGTAATTCAAACACTGTTGGTGGATGTGCCATTTCCTAGTCCTCCCAGAGTGGAAAAATTCCATTTCCTGCTCAAATTGGCTAGACTGGGTTCTGTTGTTTCCAACTAAAAACCTAACCCCTCTGGATTCATGTAACCCCTGGAACCTCAGTTTCCTAAGCTGCACAAATTGCAAAACCAAATCCACTCCAAAGGGCAATTGAGAGGATTCAGGAAAAAGATGCCCAGGAAGGCGTTCTGTAAACTTAGGACAGTGCCGCAGGCCTAGGAGTTAGTTGATATGGGGCAGAATATTCTGGAGGTTCCCTGCCCTGGCTTGGGAGTCAGGCAGACTGAGTTTGAATCCTGGCTCTGACACTGACCTGTTGTGTGACCTTGGCCAAGTCACTTCCTTCTCTCCACCTGGAAGTGAGAACACAGAGTGCCTCCTTCAGGGAGTTATTGTGAAGACCAAAAGATGAAGGCATGCAAAGCCCTCGGCACAGAGCACAGCATGGGCATGCCCACCCCCGCGATGCTGAGAGGGAGACGGGAGACCCTTGTTTCACTGTGTGAAAGAAAATAATAATAACCCTGATGTGTCAAAAACCGTGATGGTGATATATGTTATGCCTTAAGTTTGGAAAACACATTCAAAACATTCCACCGGCTTCCCACCGTCTCCTTTAGAGACAATCCAACATTCTCACCCGAGCCTCACCTCTCACCTCTGACCCGGGCTCTCTCCCTCTCTGACCTCAGCAACCCCCCCACCCCCACCCCCACCCCCTGGCTTTCCTTCTCCCCCCGAAAGATGCCAAGGCTTCCAGCGCAGGCCTTTTACATTTGCGCTTCCTTCTACTTGGAGCTCTTCCAACTAGGCTCGTGGCTGCCAACCCGCTGCCCAGGGTCCAAAAATGCAGATGTCCAGGCCCCAGTCCAGAGTCTGATGTAAACCCTCGGGGAGGGAGGGGCGTCTGGCCCCTCTCGTTTTGTTTTGTCAAATCTCCCCAAGTGGCTAAGAATCACTGCCCTAGATGTCAGGTTTCGAGGTTTTTACTGCAAGGTCAGCTCCTCAGCGGGGCTGTCCCTGCTCACACCACCCACCCACCCTCCTTTCCCTGCACCATTTACCCTCGGCTCCTCCACGCCGCCAGGGATTAGGTTCTGTATGTATTTGATTACTTCCCGGTGAGAATGTCAGCTCGATGAGGACGGAGACCGCCCCCGTTTTGTTCACTCTTGTGTCCCCAGCGCCTGGCCCCGTGTCCTCAGCAAATGAACCCGTTTGTCTGGGTCCGCAGGGGTCCCGCTCCGGCTCTGCAGGCTGCGCTTCTGCGCTCCGGCCAGCAGGTGGCGGGAGAGCCGCGGGCGTTGAAGGCCGCCCGGCGCCCCCACCCTGCCCTCCCCGCCGGGCCGGCACGAGGAAGGGCCGGGACCTTGGGAGCTTCTGCCGGATTCTCCAGACCCTGCCGGCTTCTCCCATTTTCTCCCCATTTGCGGGGTCAGAGTCACTGGCAGCTGCAAACCCTCGATCCAAGGTCGGAGGGGGCGGCTCTGCACCCCGCCTGGGCCCGCTAAACCCACGCCCCCTCTCCTGAGCGCGGACCCAGGGAGCGGCTGCCCCAGTTTGGCCGCCGTCCGGTCCTGGGGTGCAAGCCACCGCGGGTGCAGCCACCGCGACCGCCCGATTGCCCTGGCCCCAGACGGTGCCCTCGGCGGCCGCTGCCGGGCTGTCTGCTGTGGCCGAGCTTTGGGGAACAGTCTGAAGACCCAACCGTGGGGGATCTGTGCCCAAAGCGACTATTACACACCACAGAAGGGCACAAAGAAGCTTTTGAATTGTAGCCGACATGGAACCATATCCAACGACTTCAGGTTAAGTTAAAAAAGGGACGGGGCAGAAGAGTGTGTATCAAATGCTCCCATTTGCGGATAACAGGGGAGACAGGAAGATCTCTCTAGAGGGAGACACAGGAAGCACCGAGCCTGCAGGGGACCCCGCGGCTGGAGGGGGGGGCTTTCACCGGCGGCCCTTTCAGTCTTTTCCAATTTGAGTCATGTGACTGTATTACCTACTCAAAGAACATGTCAAAGAAGTTGAGCATTTTTTTTTTAAAGTGACCATTTCTCTACTGCCGAGGAAGCCACGTTTTTCTCCGATGTCTTTTCCTCCACGGAAGTGGAGAATGGAGGTAGCAGGGGTGGGCCAGGGCCAGGGGTCTCAGGCCGGGAGCCCGCATCTTCCAGCAGTGAGCTCAGAGACAAGCGCCTCCCAGCACGCAGCTCGCTCTCTCTCACAAGATAAGTCATCAATACAGTCTCAATGGTATGGGGAAGGAAAAAAAAAAAGAGGCTGAGACAGAGTGACAGGGGACCGGGTGGGGGGCTTACTTCCGAGGTGCCATCTGAAGGATGATCTGAGATCTGGAGAGTAAGAAGCCTGCCACGGGAGGGTGTGCCAGGCCGAGCGAGCAGCCAGGCCAATGGCTCAGGGACAAGAAAGGGCTTGGCTTGCTAGAGCTGAAAGATGACAGCAGGGGACTCTGCTTCCCTCTCAAAGCCCCGGCCTCTTGCCCCGCCCCGTGAAATGAGCCTATGTCCACTCTCTCACCGGTCCTCAGGATATAGAGGATCAATAAAAGGAAGCTCGAGTGTTTGGGACTTAAAAATTTACAAACACTGCCCATAATGGAAAAAGCACGTAAATAGGACTGTGCTTAGCATCTTTGACTAGCTCTGTGGCTCTAGCGACTCACTTCTTTGGCCCTGTTTCTGCAGGAGCCAGGGGGAGACAGCATCAACTAGCTTCCTCCCGGAGGGGGGTGACCGCCCACTGTGGCTTGGCTGACTTCCAAGGATCAAGGGGAAATGAGAGTCCACCGTGCAAACACCACAGGCCGCTGGCCTGCACACTCAGTGCCCTCTGACCAAGCCACACGGGTCTCCTCACTGTTGGTTAAGCGTTGTCAAGGTCACACATACCCCAGGACCTCTGCACTTGCAGGTCCCTGGTCTGGGACACTTACCCACTCACTGTAGCTTCCCACAGGCAGCTCCTTCTCCTTCAGGTCTCAGCTCAAACGTGTGTTCCCAAGAGGCCTTCTGAACGGTCCCAGCGGGAGTAGCACCTGCACCTTTCGGTGATGCTCTAACCCATCCCACTTTATTCCCTCCATAGCATGCAAGTGAACAAACCACAGCTCACAGGCCCAGTCCACTGCTTGTTTTTGCTGACCCCTGCCTTCACAGCACTTACAACTGCGTAAATTACCTTGTTCTTGTAATTTTTAAAACTTACATATGGTCTACCATGAAGAATGTCAGCTTACGAGGGCAAAAGTGGGGGCCCCCTTGCTCACCACTATAACACGGAGGCTGAAATCATGCTGGGCACCTACTAAGAAGTTCCCCTTTAAATGCATGTTGAGTGACTGGCTCCCAGTAAAATGCAACCCCTCTGGTGAGGGCAGCGACCAGAATCTCAAGTTCAATGGTGTCCTTGGGGTCTAAACAGTGCCTGACACATCACAGCAGGTAGTTAATGAGTATTTTATTTGCTGATTGCATACAAGAATTCATTCCCGTTTTGCATTAGTTTCCTGGGGGCTGTCTTCCTTCTGTGTCCAGGTCTTTACTCTCCAAATCACCCATCTCATTATGAGGGCACAAGTCACTGGATTTAGGGGCCCCCCCTACTCCAGCATGACCTACATCATTTAACTTGGTTACATCTGCAAAGACCCTATTTCCAAATAAGGTCACATTCACAGGTACCCGAGTTAAGGACATCATCATCTCTTGGGAACACACTTCAACCCACACCATCTTCTAAACTCCCTTGCAGTCACCACTGAGTCTCGGTTCCTGGCAGGAGGGTGTGGTGGGGTAGATCTCCTCTAGGATTCTTGCAGCCTAAGAAACCAAATTAAACCTCACCCTGTGAAAGTCACTTCATTCTCCTCCAGCCAGGCCGAGCCGCAGACAGGGCGTGCTAGGGCAGCGCGGGGCCGCGGGCTGCACACTCAGGCCTGTCAGCACAGGCCTCCCTCGTGGTCATGGAAACACAACTCATGCCCCTCTCAACAAATTCCAAGGGGCTGGAATTTCCAGGCAAGCCCCCACGGGACACTGTGTAACAGGCCGCACCTGTGCAGGTAGTTCTTGCCCACTTTGCACCCCGTCTCTCCTGAGTTTGATGGCGTACCCATATACAGCCATCCCAACCAAATGGAAAACTGCAAATTCCAGGAAGACCAGGCCATTGTTCCAAAACAGTTTAATTAAAAAAAGGTGAAGAATCTGAAAAAACGGGGAGGAAACCCAAAAGAGCATACCGTGTGAGTCTACTGCCTCAGTCACAAAGAAACACCATCATCAAAAAAGATATTTAAGTTTAATACAAATTTTATACAAAGAAAATGTGAAAAAAATACTTCCATATGCTAAAAGCAATTATGCTTCACAAATAAGGCCAGCTAGGCTATTTTTTTTTTTTTGACAACTGCAATTCACAAATGTTCTCTTTCCTGTTTTCTTCTAATATTCTCTTTTTATTTCTTCTCTAATATGGGTAACTAGCTGGAAACTGTACAATTCGCATCCTCTTATCGACAATGAAGAGAAAGTAAACGAGACTAAAATGTACAACAAAATGTACTGGAATGCTATCATACAATTAATTTTCTCATATACATACATCACCTTTTGCTTTGTTCAATGCTTTTTGTTTTACACAACATACAGAATGGTACTACAGCATACGTAGTGTATCAGGACAGCATGGCGTGGTCTTGCTTTCTCTCATACTGCCTTTGTTTCATGCTTACATAAAAACGTAAATTCCATCATATAAATAATGCATACATGCTTCATCCCCAACTCAGATGTCCTCTGTGCACACCTTGTCTTTGAGTCCTTGCTTCGGAGAGGCACGGTATCTCTTGCAAAGCGTGTGCAAATGTGTTTGAAAGAACCACAAAGCAAAGGACGGACCCCTCTTCGTTTCAGAGCATAGGACCCTAACACTTTGCTATTTCCTTCTCTTCTGCAATTGAGCTGAGTAGGGCCCATTTCTGTTTGTCTTCTGTAAACAAGGATATCATTTTCCCTTTTAGGAGTAGAGTCATCACTGAAATCACATAAACTAACTTCTCCATGGTCCTTCTGGTCCAGAGAGCTTGCATTTTATAATGTTAACAGTGTGGCATCTGAAAGGGGCCGATGGCTTGCTGTGATGTGCCCACGATAGCACAGTCTGTGCAGAAACTCCTGATCCCCATGCGCTGTGGACAGAAATGCAAATGGAAATGTCTTGCGTTCCCCGGGGTGTCAAGGCCCACTCCCTGGGTGGGACGGCCACCCCTGGCCCAGAGTTCTACTACCTGGTGACAGACGGAGTGACTGGCCATCCCTTCTCTAACATCAAAACATTCTCTTTGTTGTTGGTTTTCTTTTTTTTTTAAATTGTTTTTCTTTCTTTCTTTTTTAAATAAGTTAAAGTTAATACAAATATAAAAAGAGGAAGGTACTCTAGGTTCAATGACATCCAGAAATTGTACATTATTTACACCTAAAGCATAGGTTTCCTGTGGTAGAACAGTCCTTGGTCAAAGCTAATGCTGGACGTTGTGTAGTGTCGGCTGCTCTCTGCACCAGGAGCCAAGGCATAGTCTGAAGATCTGGAATTCTCGAGTCTGAAGGTGGTTGTTCTCTGTCTTCCGGGGCTCTCCTTTTCCGGCTCTGCTGTGGTGTCTGTCCCCTCCACCCCCGCCATGGGCTGGGTGGTGTGTGTTGATTTGTCCCTAGTCCCAGAAGGTGTCCAGCCGAGACTCTTTGGGGATGAGACTCTTGGCACTGGTACTGGCGTTGTGCTCGGAACGTGCCGAGCCCCGCTTTTCGTCACTGCTGCTCCAGCAACCGGATTTACTGCTCCGGGAGTGGTCTGGGGAGGAAACCCAACAGAAAGGGAGGGTTAGGATTCCTGCACACTCCACCTAAGCACAACTAACCCTCAGACTCCGTCTACGCCTCCTTTCCTGGAAGCCACCTGCCGCTCCCCACTTCGCACAACACTGATGGTTCAATACTAACTGCCACCGTTTTCCTCCCTACACTTGTGGTTTTGCAGAGTACAGAGGTAGGAACAATTTAACTTCTTCAGGATTTAACCATAGCTGGTTGGGAGAACAGCGGGATGGCATGCTCACAGCAAACAAGGGTTAGTGAGGAAGGGACTGAACTGCAGAGGAGCAAGGCGTGTCTCGTCTGGACTTTGAGCCGTGCATCCGTATTACATGACTGAATGACATCAAGTTGTGTCTCCCCACGCACTTCTGGGTTCAACCTCCACCACTGGAGAAAGGCACCAACATGTGGCATTCGATTCACTTATCTGATTCAATGGAGTTTCTTTTGTCAATTTATATTAGGCAACTTGGAAAAAATGGATTTAAGACCAAACCACCCTCATCAGCCCAAGAGAGAAGGTCATAAAGGAGAAGGACTGTAGACTGGGGTGGGGTCGTCCTCCTGGGAAAGAAGGTCCATTGACTCCTACTAAGGCAAACTTAAGTGTCCCTGAACGATGCAGAACCAGGGTAAGACCTAAGACGGCACCAACTACACACCGTATCACAACGAGCTGAACAGTGGCTGATAAGGAATAAGGAAGTTGAAGGAAGAGCCAGAATGGGCAAGTGTAAAGAGCCGCCGCAGACTCAGGGGAAGGCTGCCTTGGAGAGGGACCTGTGAGCAAAGCACTAAAATCCTATCATACCTCAGATGGTTCACCAAGTTCAGACGGGTTGGGACATTTTATTTTTTCAATTTCTTGAGGTGGGCTGATAATGTGAAAGAAGCTGTGGATCAAGCTTGGAGACAGAATTGGGGAGATTGAGGAAGGGAACACATGAAAAGCCTGGAGGGGACTGATTTTCTCATCACCCGGTAAAAAAGACACATGTGCGTTTAGTGGCAAGTTCTGTTTCTGGGAGATAAGGAGCAAAGAGAACAATAAAAACATCCAAAGTAATGTATTCACTCACTCAGGAGAGAACTCTTTCTCGTCTCTTGTATTATCCAAAGGGAACAGTATTCTGGTAGGCAGAGCTCGGGACAAGGCTGAGAATGTGCCTTCTTACCAATCCTGAATCGGATCCCCCCGCTCTTGGGAAGCCTATACCTTCAGTTCTTCTTGAAGGTCTTTGGGGAGTAGCACAGCTGGTCGTCACCACCCACAAGAAAACCCACAACTAGGTAGTCAAACCACATCAACTACCCCCCACCTAGGGGTACCAGAAGAAACAGGAGCACAGCTGAGCTCAGCACGTCCCCATCTCAGTCAGGCCAGCCCGCTGAGCCATCTGCAGCCCCTAACTCCTCCCAGGGACAGGAGGCAGAGCATGGGGTGACAGGGCCAGTCACTGCGGGCAGAACCAGGGTTCACCAAGGACCCTTCATGAAACAGCGAGGATGACCCCCCCTTCTACCCTTGTGAAGCGACACCATACACTCTCTTATTTCCTAGCAGTTTGCAACGGTGAAGAAGAAACACTACAAGGCAAAGCCAGACCCATCTCTCAAAGAACAGTAGAAGACACATCCTCAAACAAACACACGCTAACAAAAGAAGAGCCTCCTGCATGCCAGGAATAGTTCCTGGCAGCTTCCGTGGGGCAGGATCAAACGTACAGATCTGAGCTGGATAGTTGGGGTTCAGCGGGGATCAGTGGTGGCTGGGGCACAGGTGGGTTGCTTGTCATACCAGGTGCTAACTCAAGATGCTGCAAAGGTGTCTGAGCACTTAAATTCTGCACAACCTTAAGGGCTCACTGTTTTTCTTTCGTCGATAGGCTACTGTTACTAGAATTGGTTGGCTGCTGCATTTGTGTCGATGTTCTCCAACCTAATGCATTCACAGGCACTAGTGATTTTTTAAAAATACACATCAAACCATGAACGGGCTCACGGACCACGGCAAAGCACTGCAAGTAGAAAGTAAGGTGTACATTTTAGTTTCCTAGGCTGCTTAAAGCAGATACCATGCAATGTTTTTAGCTTAAACAATGAGAATTTATTAGCTTATAGTCTTCAGGCCAAGAAAATGTCCAAATCAAGGCATCACCAAAGCAATGCTTTCCTTCCAAAGACCAGCTGCCAGTGGTCACCAGCTCCTCTGGTACGTGGCAAGGCATATGGTGGCATCTGCTGGAATCTCCCTTCTCTTTTGGGTTTCGTTGCCTTCAGCTTCTTGCTTCCATGGCTTTCTGTCCCTCTCTCTCTGTATTCATTACGTTTATAAAAGACTCCAGTTAAGTTAAGAGGATTGGAATCCATTCAGATTGAGGTGGGTCACACCTTAACTGAAGCACTGTCATCAACAGGTCCTGTTTACAATGGGTCCACTCACAGGAACGAATTAACTTTAAGACATGTTTTTCTGGGGTATGCAAAATTTCAAACACCTCCGTATACAATGACATAAAAACAACTCAGCCTTTGCAAGCCACAAATGCTCAGAATCTTGAAAGCAAAATTCTCAGAACCATTAGCTCTGCCAAAAGCCTGATGCAGTCAGAGAAAAAGAAGAGAAGCTAGAGCCACGCTAAGGCTGAAGGCGCCACTCAAGTAATCCAGAGACTTTAGGGCCAATCCTAACTAACTTATTGCTAAGGGTGACGGCAGCATAGGGAGAAGGCAGAGAAGCTGCATGAGATGGCGAGTCAAGTGAGCTCAAGTCTTGTCTGCGATGGTAAGACATTAGCAAGTCCTATTCAAAGTTAGAGAGTCAAAAAACAGTGACATGGCTAGTCCGAGTGCGGTGAAAGTTACAACTAATTGATTATAGTCAGTTACAGATTCCTTTGTTCATTCTCCACTCCCACTGCTTCACTTGACTAGTCTTAAAAAACAGTGACATGAAACGAGTCTCTATAAATTATCTGATATGATGACGTCTGGCAGGAAAATAATCAAAGATATAGTAAAAGAACAGAAACTCCAGGGAAAAGTAAGATGTACAAGAATGTTAACGTTGACTACAGTACACTACTCGACGCTGCAACCCACAGTATGGTCATCATGATATAAACAAAGGTCACCATATTGCAACTTTGTAGACTCAGCCGACAGACAAAAAAGAGATGAATTGCAGTTAGAATGTACCCATTCTCAACCTTGATGATGGGAAAGCAGGAGCAGAGGTGACAGAAAACAGGTTACCAGATCTATGGCTGACTGATCTTTGATAAGATCCCCAGAGTCATGAACTGGGTCATAATGGTCTTTTCAACAAATGGGGCTGGGAGAGTTGGATATCCATATCCAAAAGAATGAAAGAGGACCCCTACCTCACACCCTACACAAAAATTAACTCAAAATGGACCAAAGATCTCAATATAAAAGAAACTACCATAAAACTCCAAGAAGATAATGTCGGAAAACATTTTCAAGACCTTGTATTAGGCGGCCACTTCCTAGACTTTACACCCAAAGCACAAGCAACAAAAGAAAAAATAGATTAATGGGAACTCCTCAAGCTTAGAAGTTTCTGTACCTCAAAGGAATTTGTCAAAAAGGTAAAGAGGCAGCCAACTCAATGGGAAAAAATTTTTGGAAAACATGTATCTGACAAAAGACTGATATCTTGCATATATAAAGAAAACCTACAACTCAATGACAATAGTACATACAACCCAATTATAAAATAGGCAAAAGATATGAAAAGACAGTTCTCTGAAGAGGAAATACAAATGGCCAAGAAACACACGAAAAAATGTTCAGCTTCACTAGCTATTAGAGAGATGCAAATTAAGACCACAATGAGATACCATCTCACACCAATTAGAATGGCTGCCATTAAACAAACAGGAAACTACAAATGCTGGAGGGGATGTGGAGAAATTGGAACTCTAATTCATTGTTGGTGGGACTGTATAATGGTTCAGCCACTCTGGAAGTCAGTCTGGCAGTTCCTTAGAAAACTAGATATAGAGTTACCCTTCGATCCAGCGATTGCACTTCTCGGTATATACCCGGAAGATAGGAATGGAAACAACCCAAATGTCCCTCAACAGATGAGTGGATAAATAAAATGTGGTATATACACACAATGGAATACTACACGGCAGTAAGAAGGAACGATCTCGTGAAACATATGACAACATGGATGAACCTTGAAGACATAATGCTGAGTGAAATAAGCCAGGCACAAAAAGACAAATATTATATGCTACCACTAATATGAACTTTGAAAAATGTAAAACAAACGGTTTATAATGTAGAATGTAGGGAAACTAGCAATAGAGAGCAATTAAGAATCGAAGAAGAACAGATAAGCTATCATGGGTAAATTTAACGTTCTGGGAATGCCCAGGAATGACTATGGTCTGTTAATTTCTGATGGGTATAGTAGGAACAAGTTCACAGAAATGTTGCTATATTAGGTAACTTTCTTGGGGTAGAGTATAGGAACATGTTGGAAGTAAAGTAGCTATCTTAGGTTAATTGTCTTTTTCTTACTCCCTTGTTATGGTCTCTTTGAAATGTTCTTCTATTGTATTTTTTTTTAATTATTTTTTTTATTTTTTTATTTTTCATACAATTGATTAAAAAAAAAAAAAAGTTTAAAAAAAACAAGGAAAAAAATATGTAGAGCCCCCTTGAGGAGCCTGTGGAGAATGCAGGGGTATTCGCCTACCCCACCTCCATGGTTGCTAACATGACCACAGACATACATAGGGGATGGGTGGTTTGATGGGTTGAGCCCTCTACCACAGGATTTACCCTTGGGAAGACTGTTGCTGCAAAGGAGAGGCTAGGCCTCCCTATAATTGTGCCTAAGAGCCTCCTCCCGAATGCCTCTTTGTTGCTCAGATGTGGCCCTCTCTCTCTACCTAAGCCAACTTGAAAGGTGAAATCACTGCCCTCCCCTCTACGTGGGATCAGACACTCAGGGGAGTGAATCTCCCTGGCAACATGGAATATGACTCCCGGGGAGGAATGTAGACCCGGCGTCGTGGGATGGAGAACATCTTCTTGACCAAAAGGGGGATGTGAAAGGAAATGAAATAAGCTTCAGTGGCAGAGAGATTCCAAAAGGAGCCGAGAGGTCACTCTGGTGGGCACTCTTACACACAATTTAGACAACCCTTTTTACGTTCTAAAGAATTGGGGTAGCTGGTGGTGGATACCTGAAACTATCAAACTACAACCCAGAACCCATGAATCTCGAAGACAGTTGTATAAAATGTAGCTTATGAGGGGTGACAGTGGGATTGGGAATGCCATAAGGACCAAACTCCACTTTGTCTAGTTTATGGATGGATGTGTAGAAAAGTAAGGGAAGCAAACAAACAGACAAAGGTACCCAGTGTTCTTTTTTACTTCAGTTGCTCTTTTTCACTCTAATTATTATTCTTGTTATTTTTGTGTGTGTGCTAATGAAGGTGTCAGGGATTGATTTAGGTGATGAATGTACAACTATGTAATGGTACTGTAAACAATCGAAAGTACAATTTGTTTTGTATGACTGCGTGGTATGTGAATATATCTCAATAAAATGATTATTAAAAAAAAAAAAAAAAAAAAAAAAAAAGAATTGGGGTAGCTGGTGGTGGATACCTGAAACTATCACACTACAACCCAGAACCCATGAATCTTGAAGACAACTGTATAAAAATGTAGCTTATGAGGGGTGACAATGGGATTGGGAAAGCCATAAGGACCACACTCCCCTTTGTCTAGTCTATGGATGGATGAGTAGAAAAATAGGGGAAGGAAACAAACAAACAAACAGACAAAGGTACCCAGTGTTCTTTTTTACTTTAATTGCTCTTTTTCACTTTAATTATTATTCTTGTTATTTTTGTGTGTGTGGTAATGAAGGTGTCAGGAATTGATTTTGGTGATGAATGTACAACTATGTAATGGTACTGTGAACAATCGAATGTACGATTTGTTTTGTATGACTGCGTGGTATGTGAATATATCTCAAAAAAACGAAGATTAAAAAAAAAAAAAAAGACAACAGGTTGGTGCAGATACAGGAAGCTGTGAATGATTGGTGGAAGGTAAGGGAGAGCCTGGTGAGTGCTCCTCCAGGGAGGAAAAGGTGAAATCCTGTGTTTACATGGAAGGTAGGGAGAGGTGGATGTTTGAACCCGAGCAGAGAACTTTGGAAATCACCACTGTGGAGGGGTGAAACGAAGGCTAATGAGAGAAAAGTGGTCAGATGACCAGGCAATCAAGAACATTTGTTCTTGAGGTTAGTGATCAAAATTTGTGGCAAAAGGACAGATATTGTAAGATTTCACACATATAAAATAACTCAAATATGTGAATTCATACAGACAGAAAGTAGATCACAGGTTGTCAGGGGTCAATGCTTAACGGGTGCAGTTTCTGCTTGAGGTGATGGATAAGTTTGGTAACGGATGGTGGGGCTGGGTAGCACAACACTGTGAATATAATTAGTGCAACTGAATTGTATGCTTGAAAGTGGTTAAAATGGGAAATTTCTGTTATATATATTTTACCACAATTTAAAAAAACAACAACAACACTATTTTTTGGTAGAACAAGCTTGTCCTCTTTCTCCAGCTGAGCCCTGCTGCTTGGGTGCAGTTAAGTAAAAAATGGGTAACTGGGGTTCCTCCAAGGTGGGACTTTGCCTAATGGGCATGTTGGGAAAACAGGAAGGTATGGAAGACTGGGTTATATCAGCAAGGGTATTCCTGGAATGATGAGCCATAGAAATTACCCTGGGTAAGGAGAGAGGAAGAAGTGAAGAAGGGAGAGAGCTGCATTTGGAAAGGGGACAAAAGTACCATCCGTACCCTTTCTCCAGAGAACAGCAACTTAGTTGAGCCATTATTCAACCATTTTTGACTTACAAAAATGGCAATTTCAGATGAGTCAACCTAAGGATGCCTGGCGCAGAGATCACGAGTGTGGGCCTAGAGTTGGAGAGCCCTGGACTTAAGTCCTGGGTGCGATAATTACTCACTGAGGAACGTGGCATGCAAGTCAACTTCTCTGGGCCTCAACTTCTTCATCCATCTAATGGAAGTAACTTCCCTCATAGGTGTTGGGAATAAACATGATTAGGTGTGTAAGTGCTTCACGCCCTTCTGAAGCTACGTGAAAACAGGAGCTTGCCTTGTTCACACCTAAATCCCCAGCCCTCAAGCAGTGTCTGGCCCCAGGGACACTCAACCAACACTCGACCAACACTGCGCACCTCCACCAGCTGTGAGGAGCCCAGCAAGTGCATCTTCCAAGAACCTAGAACAGAATTCACACTCGTTCCTTCCTCCTCCCGCCCTCCCACCAGCCACCAGACTCCTCCTCAATTTCGTCAGCATCATTCTCTCCCGTGCACGTGTCCCGAGTCACACCAGGTCACAGCGACCAGAGTTTCTCGGCTCCTCTCTTCTCCTTGAATCTTCCCTTCTACTTCCTAGGACAACAGTGTGGTTGAGGTCAGAGTCAGCAAACTGCCCAACAACCTTTTTTTCCCCCCCAAATAAAAAATCACCTTCACTTGTTTCCAGTTGGTCTATGGCTCTCACAGGCTACAACGGCAGAGCTGAGTGTCTGCAACAGAGACCGTACAGCCCGCAGGGCTGAAAATATTCACCATCTGGCCCTCCCTGGAAAAAGTCTGCTGCCCCTGCTCTAGGTGATGGCTCATTCACCTCGGAAATGGACAATGACGCATCTTCCATCTGCCTTCCTGTACGCAATCCCCCTTATCCCAAGAGTCTGCAACCACAGCAGCATCAGTGTCTCCAAATCTCTCACTGATTGCAACACTTTGCTGTTGCACATCAAAGCACCCCCTTCTTGGAGTCAGCACAGACAGTGTGAGAAACCTGCACGTTTCAGATGAGTCAACCTAAGGATATCTGCACGTTTCTCACACTGTCTGTGCAATATCTTGACACATCCACAATCTTTCTACATAGGACTAAGCTCATGTTTTTATTTTAAACTCATTATTAAGCCTAAATTCCAAAGGAAGACACTTTACATCACTACCAAAAGGCAGAGAGTCAGTAATACTTGCCATAAATAGAAGGCAGCTCTAGAAATAGACAAAATGAAAACCAAATGGTTGTTTTAAATTCTAGCTGGGCACCATGTCCACTGTAGTCTGAAGAGTGCTTTTGTTAAAAAAAGAAACTGCAAAACACCACAGCTGTGTTAAAGACACATCAGCACCAAACTGAGTTTTTTCCTCAGAGATTTAACTCAGAGGATTGAAATCCTGGGCTGTGAACAGGGACTTCCTTTCTCAGTACGTAGTTCAATCGTATCTCCCTGAAGTCAGCTCCCGCCACTCCCAGGCACCCCTGCCCACCTGAATCCCAGCCATCCCTCCAAGGCCTCACCCCCTCCAGAAGCCCTCCCCAGCCACCCTATCAAAGGAGACCTCTTCTTCCTCAATATGTAGAAATGGAATTAAGTTTCTAGTATTCAGGTGAAGAGAACTACCCAGCAGAGAGAAAGATCCTGGAGCTGAGATGCCAGGCGAGAATCTTGGATTAAAGCAGAAATTTTCTCGATGGGGAAGGCACCATCTCTGAACCCTTCTGGAATGAACCAAAACTGGATCAGGGAAGTGCAGGAAGAAGACACTTTGGGCTAGAAAAGGAAAAGAGCTCAAACCCCACAGAAGAGAAAAACCAGATTTCCATCTAAGGAAATCCCCCAAAACACCCTACCAGGTTATTCCCTGAGAGAGCAGAAGTTTTTACAGAAACAGAATCCACCTAAAATTTTTATTTGTTTTTCTAAAACCTCAAACACCCTCAGATACAAACACAGGTGTCTGGACCTCAAGAATTATAGTCTTGTCTGCGGTAGTTACTTTCCTGAAGGCAGGAGGACTGCCTGGCCCCACTGGGCATCTTCTGCCCCACCTAGGTCAGCAACAGAATCCTTTACCCAAAGGAAATTTTATGTGGAACCCTCCAAGATAAAACAATAACGGTGAATACTGATCCGTTTGGAGGGGTGTCTGGAAGCTGACTTGCCCAGCCACCCCTCACCCCCCTCACCAACCCACCCAAGGCACCACTGAGGATCCCTGAGGCTCACAGTGGTTAGAAACCCACTGCCATAAACCCTTAAAGTTCTCCCCAACAGCTTGTTTTCCTGTCTGTCCATGTGACATGTGCAAGCATCCTCCAGCCACCAGGGGACAACATACCAGATCCTTGGTTGGAGCCTAAGAGAATGGAGGAGGGTGTCTCCCTGGAACCAGAAAGGTCGAGGGTCTGGAAATGCAAACAGAGAGAAAGAGATGGACTCAAGGCACCAGGGCCAGGGGAGCCCCCAGGAGTCCAGGGACATGGGGAGGGGATGGCGTGCCCACCGCTGCCGCTGGGCATCTCGGTGCCTGGTGAGCATGGTCCGGCAAAGGAGGCCCACACCTTCTGTTCCATCTCATCCAGATGGAATGGGCTGAACCCAGCTCTGGGGTGGCCCCTTACTCAACTCTGCAGCCACAGCTTCTGGGACAGTCACTGTTTCCTAAACTTCACTCACGGACCTACCACCCCCTATATTTTCACTGTATCCAAAGAGGAAGTACATGACTTTAAAATCGTATCAATTCACTTTTATTTCACATAGACTTCTCCCTCAGCAATTACATCAGTGAAATCAAGGGTTTCAAGAGGCTAGTGATTTTTTTTCCTGATACACACTGAAATAAATACATGATGATGAAACATGTAAACGGTTATCAGCGTGTAAATAATTTTTGGAAGCAGTGTTATATATACCACACACTGAAAAACTCGGAGGTGCAACTTTACATTGTTTTACCTTTGCTGTCCAATATGGAAGCCACCAGCTACATGTAGCTATTTGAATTAATTAAAATTAAAGAAAATTCAAAATTCAGTGCCTCAGTCACAACAGCCACATTCCAATTGCTCAAGAGCCACTGATGGCTGGTGGCTGCTATTTTGGATAGCGCAGAGATAAACCATTTCCATCATTACAGATAGTTCTGTTGGACAACAGTGTTCTAAACTGAGGGTCCCCAGGGAGGGTGCTGGGGGGGCAGCTGCCAAGGCACGGCTGCCCATTGGAAATCCTAGTGTACTGGTGAGAAGACGGTGAGGAAGGTTCTACGGTTCCCACTTGTGCCTGACTGAAGACAGCCCTCCTCTACCATGGGACTTTCAGGGGTGGCACGTGCAGGGAAGGGCCTGAGACAGCCTGGCACAGAGGGCTGGTGTCACTGGCCAAGGGCAGCAGTTACTCACTGAGCCACTGTCCCGGCTCTTCTCAGCTGACGTCTCCTTCTCTTTCGAGGCGTTGGCCGTTTCTGGAGGGGCTGACTGCGTGCTGGAGGAGCTAGCCTGGGACGACTTGTTTAGTGTTTCTGCGTTCACCTCGGCATCTGCTTCTTGCTGTGGGGCGGTAGCTGGGGAAAGCAAGCCACGTGTAAGCCAAGCCTGATGGTCCTGGGGCCTGCACAGAGGTGCGCTCTGCACCCTGTGGCACCCAGGGGTCAGAATCCACGCTGACCCTTCCAGGCTCTGTACTGCTGCTCAGCCCCACCCAGGGCGTGAGTGCAGGCCCAAGCAGCCAGATCTCCGGAGTTTTCCAGAAGCTGGAATTCTAGTCTTGATGTGAAAATATGCCAGTTTTTAATAGTTGGCAAATTGGGTTTTATTAAATCCCTCCGTGGCCAAAGCATGTTAGAACAAATGAAGCTCATCAGTGAAAGCCAGCCTGGGACCACTGATGTAAAATTCCTCAATTTCACAGCTTCTCGTTTTAGACCTCTTTTGGAGCCATGGACTTGCTTCCTTCCAGGGCAGGGTGGGAAAATCCATGTGAAAAACAACATGGTGTCAGAAACACCAAGCAGCTGGGGATGGAGCAAACCAGAACAAACTGAAAAATGGAGCATCTAAGGGGGATTTGAGAAAGACAAAAGAAAGGAATGCCAAGGGACATTTTGACCATCATGTAGTATCAGCCAAAGGGTCATCACACACGTAATAGAACTGGGAAAACACAAGGGAAATTTATCACAACTGCAGGAAGCAATTTAAAATCACATTATATAAAGACGACTCCCTAAAGAAGGGTAAAGAACACGGCAATGGATGCTTAAATATTGGTTTAAAAAAATAATAACAACAACACAATAATAGATCCATCTAGGGCAGGGGTCGGCAAAGGACCAACATCTGTTTGTAAATAACGTGTTACTGGAGCACAGCCATGCCCACCACTGACGTATCACCCAGGGCTGAGTCCGAACTACAAGAGGAGAGTTAGTAACTGCAAACCAGACCACTGACAGAGAGCGCAGGGCCCACAGAGCCTGAAATATTTTCTCTCCAGCCCTTTACAGAAAAAGTTTGTCTAGAGCTGTGTTTCTCAAACTTGAGTCATTCGAACCTCACTTTCACAAACCGTGCCAATCCACACGTGTGCTACCTATGGCAGTATTTGTGTAAAAACTTTTATTTAAATAAGCTATTCAAAATGGAAATTTCTCAACACAGAAATAAAAGCTAACTGTAAAAATAAAAAGGGAAATTTTAATAAATTCTAACTCATTAGCACTTCCTGCTGGAGGCTCCAGGCCTAAAGCTGCTGGCTCTTTGTTAAAAAGGGAAATAAATATTACAGTGGAGTCAATTAGTTGCAAACCACCACTTTCACATTTAACATAGCAATTGGGAATCCATAATATTTAAAGCCGAGGATCCAGTACTACTGAAAAAGTAGTGCTCTCCACCTCAGCGCAATTGACATTTGGGGCTGGCTAATCCTTTGGGGGGCTGTCCCGTGTACAGCAGGGTCTTAGCAGCATCCCTGGCCCCTTACACTGGAAGCCAACAGCACGGTTCTGACAATTACACGTCTGCAGGCACTGCCAATGTCCAGGAGGCAAAACTGTCCCTAGATGAGAACCTCTGGCTAAAAGCAACTCAAATGAAACATAAGATCGCTGGAAATGTCATTTCATGGCCCACACTTCGGCAAACAATGCAAAGAGGATCAGAGGTTCAAAGTGCCTGTGTCTCTAGTCTTTTCGCTAGGGTTGGCTCGCTGCTCTCTTGCCCGATGAGATGCTGTCATTTAAGACTTAGAGTGAGGAGGAGCTGGGCAAGCCACCCTTGCAGGGCCAGTGCCCTCTGCAGCCCCCGAGGTCAAGGGGAGAGCCGAGGGCTGCCCCGCAAGGTGCTACCTGACTGGGTGCAGGACTTCATGTGCTCGGGCCAGTGGGCCTGCTGGCAGGGGTAGTCGCAGTAGCTGGTGTTCCAACAGCAGTAGAAGATGGCTTCCTTCTTGCAGTTGGCGCACCACTGCTTCTTCTTGGTCTCGTCTACTGCCTGCTGCTTCTCCAGCTCCAGCTGCTTCTTCACCTCGGCAATGAGCCGGTCCCGCTCCTGCTCCAGGCTCTGCCGCATCTCCGCCATGGTCAGCTCTGACGGAGGAGGGGAAGAGGACACTGGCTCTAACACCTGCCTCCCCAACAACCCCTGGGACAGTTGGCGGGTGTATTCAAATCATATCAGAAAGAATGCACAGGATATGGAATCAGACAGACACGGGTGCAAATCTAGGCTCAGAGATGCTCCAGCTATGCAACCCTGAGTGGGGGGATGGGACAGCTTCCCCAGAACCTCAGCATCTTCATCTGTAAAATGGGCACTAGTATCACCGACTGAGCTGCTGCTGATGGTATATATGGAAATAACAGGAACTGCACATGATCCCCACCCCAAAACCAAACTGTGGGAGTTCCTCACATAAACGCTGGAAACAATTTTGTTAAAGAAACAATTTTTGCATTTCACTTTGAGTATTATCATTAACGTAAGCCTTTTTTTTCCTATCAATTAAATACTTATACAGCACCTACTACATGCCAGTGCCATTCTAAGCACCTTATAAATATTAACTCACTCAATCCCTTTAATAATCCTATGAGGTAAGCACTACTATCCCCCTTTCCCAGATGAGGAAACTGAGGCACACGGGTAGTAAGGTGAGAGCTTGCACTAGAACCCAGACACACTTTCCTGTATGGTGATGAATCAAGTCTTCTCGACAGAACCACCACCAAATGACTCAGTCCAATGAGGGCTCTCTAACTTTACTTGGGACAGTAAGTCTATTTCCAATTCACTTGAGAGCAAATTCACTCATTTGAATGAATGAACCCTTTAGCCAAGATGTGCACACTGAAATAAAAGAAAAATAAATGGCACCTCAATCCCTTAAAATCCCTTCCCTAGAACAAAACAAAACAAAGAACAGTAAAGAAAATTAACCCTTTGTTAAGAAAACAAAGAACACCTGTGGCCAAATGGAACCTTTTAGTTACTCACTATCGCCTTTAAATTGAAGCCTTAGCCCCACGTGTGTTTGTTTTAATATGCAGCCAAAATTTTAAAATGGAGAGACTCTGCATAAAAATAGATTCCCTGGCTTTTCTAGAAAAAACAAGAAGCAGTGCCCCCCAAACAACCTTCCTGCCTGGCAATAAGCGTTAGGCCCTGCTCCCAGTCTGCTCCTTAAGGGTCCGAATTTGCAAGCTGTGACTTAAGCACACGTCCCAGGTGAGCAGGTGGGTTCCGGCAGCCTCCAGAGCCTGACTTCACGCCGATACTGCATGAGGGTCTCAAATAAATGGATTCTACCACTGGAGGAAAAGCTTTTTAAAAAATCTCTACAGGATGGTAGGCCAAAACATTAACCAGTCGGTCTAACCTGGGACCCACAAAGAGACCGAAGAACTTTCTCCACAGTGCAGGAGATACAGGAGGCCCTCAAGGATTTGGAAAAATGCCACACGTTCAGTGGCTAAGAGGAAAAGTCTGCTGCCCGAGTGGCCGGGCTTGAGCCTGGCTGTGACCTTGAACAACTTCCTTAACATGTCTGTGCTTCAGTTTTCTTCACATGAAACTGGGGATTACCTTTATCATAAGGTTCCTGTAAGATTAAATTGATTAATCAATACCAGTACTTCCTGCAAACCCTCAGAGCTCAATAGCAAAGAGCTGCTGCTACTGCTGTTATTATTTTGCTGTTGATGTTGGTATCTTAAAGAGAGGAAGTGAGGACTCGATATCCACCAACATCTGCTCTTATACTGGTCTCTCCAAGTTACACTGTCCAGAATTCAGGGCTCTCCCCATGAGCTGTATAAACCACGAGCCCCGTTTTGACTCAATTCACATCTGGGGCCTGACTCCAAGTTGCTGAAGTCAGAACACAGCTCCTTGCCCAGGAACAAGCCCCTCGTTCAGGAACACAGCCGCCCGCCAAGCCTTACCCAGGTTGTGTTTCATTTCGGAGAGCTCTTGCTGGTGTAGCCACTGAAGCTTCTCGATCTCGATTCTCAGCCTGCGGATCTGTAACGAGGGAGAGCAGGACTCTGAGAAAGGGGCCTGGTGCTCAGACACTTGGCCCTCCCTGGCTGTGCGGTGACTAACGCAGGCTGCCGATCTGTGCTGGTCTCTGTGCCCTATGGTCAAGAGAGGCAGCCACCCATGTGTCATCCAAATTCAGAAAACCAAATAAATACACGAGGTTCATCTTCTCCAAGAAGTACCAGCACCAGGAAAAGCCACATAAAAATGAAAACAAGAACCATGTTTTCATAATGTATAATAGGTTTGATTGTAAGACAAACAGAGGTTTAATTTTATCTGTGAATTAACATTTAGGAAGGGTAATCCCTTACCTGATTATTACCAGCCTACCATCCCTGAAACCAAAGGGTATTTTGGCGGGCAGGGTAAATTTAAGGCCAAATTCATTTGGGGTGGGAGGTAAGATAAACTCAACCTGAATGGATGTGAACCTATTTATAATGTTTATCCTGGGAGTTGTCCATGAGGGGTGATCCCGCTTCTGCACCCAGGTGGGGGATACTGGCAATGTCTGGAGATATTTTTGGAAGTGACAACTGGGGAGATACAACTGGCATCCAGTGGGTAGAGGCCAGGGATGCTGCTAAACATCCTAACATGCACCAGATGGGTCCTCAGAGCAACGAATGATTTGGCCCCAAAATGTCCATAGTGCCAGGGTTGGGAACCCCTGATTTATCCCACCTAATGAGAATAATCCTATATCCCACTGCAGAAAACCATCTCTAACTGTGGTGGGCAGAGAATTAACTTCTCTAAAATATAAAAAATTCTGACAAACCTCTGGGACTCAAAGTTTCAGGCGAGGCATTAGGAACCTGACTTCCAAACTCATGCCGGTTCTTAAAATGAACAAAAAGGAAATGAAGTACCGTAGACGGTGGAGGTGGTGGAGAGATTTTTTCAGAAAACAAGATATTGCACTTCCTGTTTGCTGTCCCTGGCATAATCATAAAGTAGATCATATTGGCAAGAAGATTCAATGGGATTCATCGGTTTCCCTAAACCTTGATATTCACACTGTTCTCTGTCAAGGAGTCTATCAGCTCAATTCCCTGAAGAATTTCTCTTCTCTGGTGGGTCTAACCCAGCCAGGACCCCTTGGTCAATGGCTTTGCACAAGATTCCCAGTCTCCAACCCCACCCTCAATGGCCCCAGGAAGTCCTGCCATTTGCCATCTGACCGCCTGGCCGGCCCAGGACTGTCCACACAGACGACCAGCAGGCAAGCTGCCTCCGCCTTCGGAGTGAATTAGCCCAAGAGGGAAGTTCAGTGAGGTAAAATATTTATAAGTGGGTCAGGTCATTAGTGGACATTTTAATATTTAAACCTCTTTCTTCCCTTGACAATCACATAATTGTGGAGACTCAGGACACCAATTTCCAACAATGAGAATCCCTTATATTAAAAAAAGCCTGAACTTGGGGTCAAGATTAAGGAACCATTTTTACACAAACAGGAAGAATTACTTTTGAGTTTTACCAGTGGGTTCACCCAGGGTTTTGGCTCTTCGGTTAGAACTGAATTTATCACATAAAGAACACTGCGTCCCCAGAGCCCCCGCCGACTGGGCCAAAGGAATCGCCACCAGCAACTACGATGAGGAGAGCAAGTTTGGGGGCTGAGCCAGGGCCTTGGAGGGATTTCCAGAGCAGATTCTTCACAGCGCCACATAGCAGCCCACAAAACGCTCTCAGCAAAATAAGGAATTAACACGTGAACGCTGACCTCGGCTATTGTGCTTCCAGTAGTGTTTTTAGAGAGATCGTTATATATTTCTGTCATCGTTCCTTTAATTGCATCCATCATCTGAAAGACAGAAGAAGAAAACAGTTCAGGTGATCACTCCCTGAGGCTCTTCTACATGTTGGGCACCCAGAAGTCTCTGAATAAAACAAGGTTTTCTCTGCTGGAGTAACTGTGCCCCCCAGGGGATACTTGGCATTTTCTGGGAACAGTCTGGACTGACATGGTTTGGAGGTACCAGGGACAGGGGATGCGGCCAAACATCCTACAAGGCACACGACAGACGCCACACGGAATCATCTGGACCAAAGTGTTCCCGGTGCTGAAGTTAAACTCTTGCACAAAGGAAGGTGGGAATCACCAGCAAATGCCCTGCCCCAGAGTCGGGGAGCAGTGTATCAGCCAGTTTCTACTGCCACAGGCTCAAACCTGAGAGGATGGATTTGACCCCCAGATCTGCTTTGTTTAGCAAGCACAATGGGTTCAAAAGAGGGATGGTTTTGTTTTCCTGGTGTTTTTAGGGTTTTTTGGGTTTTTTTTTAATTCTTTCTGTTTAAAAACAAAACCATTTTATTCAGATATAATTCAGATACCACAAAATTTACCCATTTAAAGTGAAAATCTTAGTGGTTTAAATTTAGTATAGTCACAGAACTGTGCAGTGATCACCATAATCAATTTCAGAACACTCCCATTGCCCCCACAAGAAGTTCTCCTCCCCCTAATCTGACACTTCTCAGTCACCACATACCTCAATCCTAGCCAGTCACTACCCTACTTTCTGTCTCGATAGATTTGCTTGCTCTGGACATTCCATATAAATGGAATCATGAATAGGTGGCCTTTTCTGACTGGCTTCTTTGACTTGGCATAATGTTTTTTCAAGGTTCATCAATGGTGCAGTATATACCAGTACTTCATTTCTATTGCCAAAAATTCTATTATTACTTTATCAAAATTCTCATATAATAATATTCTACTATGTTATCTGAATGTCGTTGGTGGGGGCAGTTCCCTTCCCATTATCCTTTTCTTTAACTAAATGGCCCCTGACAACATGATTGTTTGTGGAATCAGCTCAGGTCCATGCAGCAGGCACCCAGGTATTCACGGACCAAATGTGTGATGTGTCTGTTGGATGGACTTCTCTCCCATCTCCCATTTGGAGGCTGACCCCTCCCTGTCTCAGGAGAAAGGGGAGGGCACAGGCTGACCACTGCTGAGTCTCTAATTCGGTAAGAAGGCGGGACAAAGCATGCCCTCTTCTCTGACACCTGGGATTTGTCCCTTCCATTGCCTCTTACCATCTGAACTCTCTCTGAGCTTCCGTTTCCCCATTTAGAAAATGAGGATATAACAGTGTTTCCTGCACAGGGTGTGTGCAAGGATAACCATGCAAAGACTTTGGTTCAGTACCTTTTACAGAGCAGGTATTCATAAAGAAATACCTGTCGTTCTTATTTTTACAAAAGAAAACATTCACGTGAATATATAATTGCCTAACTGCAGCCACCACCTCCCAAAGTAGTGACCCCAAATTCACCCCAAAATGACAGTAAAATGAGTAAAATATCCAGTGACATGCCCCCTCCAGCGTGCTGTAGCACCACACGGGGAGGGTGCCAGCAAAAACAAGCTGTGCTCTATGCAGCTTTGCGGTCAATCGCTCTTCGAGGGCCTCATCCTGCTGCACCACGTCAATATAAAAAATTAGAACTATTCCACTTTATAAGAAAACTTCAGAAAGCCTATGAAATTCAATACATCACTAATGCAATGGTTACATTCCACTTTACAGAAATCACGAATTTGTCGATTGACTTTTACTCTCACTTCCAAATATAGCAAAGAACTCAACGTGAATAAAGAGGCTCCTTCTGCCAAAACACACAAAGCTGAGTCTTTAACTCCAGGTCACCTCAGAGACTTCAGGAAAAGCTCCAAAAAACGTTACCGTGCTCATTTCCTTAACTCTGAAGA
Organism: Choloepus didactylus; assembly: GCF_015220235.1. Classification (NCBI taxonomy): domain Eukaryota; kingdom Metazoa; phylum Chordata; class Mammalia; order Pilosa; family Megalonychidae; genus Choloepus; species Choloepus didactylus. The sequence goes on from NC_051325.1 coordinate 50,740,207, forward strand.
AAGTGTCTATCAAAAAGATCTTTCCTCAATATACACATCCAAGATGTTCAACAAACAGGACAAAACTCAAACAGGACCCATACTATGGCAAGTTTTAATTGAACTGTCAAATGCCAAAGATCGAGAGAATACTGAAGGCCACAAGAGAGGAACAATGTGTCAAATACAAGGGATCCTCACCGAGATTAAGTGCCAACTTCTCATCAGAAACATGCAGGTGAGAAGGCAGTGAGGGGGTGACATATTTCAAGTGCTGAAAGCAAAAAAAATTGCCAACCAAGAATTCTATGTCTGGCAAAACTGTCTTACAAAAATGAGGGAGGGATTAAGACATTCCCAGATAAACAAAAGTTGAAAGCTGAGGAACTCCATCACCATTAAACCGGCCCTTGAGATGCTGCTCAAGGGAGTTCTGCAGGCTGAAAGAAAAGGACACCAGACAACTGACTGAATCCACATGAAAAAATAAAGATCTCTGGTAAAAGATAATGACACAGATAAATATAAATACCAGTGCTATTTTATTTTTGGTTTATAACTCTACTTTTTTCTACTTACACAGGATTGAAAAGGCAAATACATAAAATCTAATGATAAAGCAAGGGTTTTGGTTTCATAATGCATAAATATATAATATGCGACAAGAACTACATCGAGCTGGGGAGTAGAGGGGCAAAGGAACATAGAATGTGTACGCTATTGAAGTTGAACTGGTATCAAAGCAAATGAGATTGATACAGATTTAGGATGTTAAATTTAAGCCTCATACTAACCACAAAGTATCACAGAAATGCAAACTCATAAGGACAGAAAATAGACTACAGGTTACCAGAAGTGGGGGACAGGGGCAGTGGAAGTTCATGCAAATGAGTTTAGGGGTTTCTGTTTGAGGTAAAGGGATAGTTCTAGTAATGGATGGAGGGGATGTGCTTTAGCATCATTCAAGTGACTGATCCCACTGAATGGCACACTTGGGAGGGGTTGGGATGGGAAGGATTTATGTTGTATATGTTTCCACAACTAGGAAAAAAAACATAATGACAATTAAATGCAATACATGATACTGGATGGGATCTTAGAGAAGAAAGGCTCAAAAGGACATTATTGGAATATAAGAAAAAATTAGACTATAGAATGTGAGCTTCTTATCAATGTTAAATTTCTTGAACTTGATAACTGCACTTAAGGTGGTTACAACAGTGCGTATCCTTGTCCGTAGGAAATGTGCATGAAAGTATTATGTGTTCAAGGTGAAATGTGCAACCCGCACTCAAATATTCAGAAGATAAGACAGATACAGAGATGTTGGCAAAATGTTAAAATTGGTGGATCAGGATATACAGGGAATTGGGAGCATGTTCTCTGTATGGGGCTTGTATTATCTTGCTACTGCTCCGTAAGTCTGAAAACCTTTCAAAATAAAAAGGTTTTATTTTTTTTAATTTTTTAAAAATTCTTTTTATTTCAGAATTGCCTTTACGTACAGAGATCATTTTTAAAAAGCACATATACTGGAGATTTTCCAAGAAACAGGAGCAGGAAATAAAACTTGAGGGCAACTGGGAGAACTGAAATTATCCCAGAAATTCTGAGGATCATGCTTCTTTAAATGTCCTTGATAACCTCTTCAAGTCCTTCCTCTGTAAACAGAATTGATGGATTGGGATTTACAGGGAATCAGAAATATGTTCTCTATATGGGGTTTGTCTTATTTTTCCAACTGCCTTGTAAATTGAAAAACCTTTCCAAATAAAAAGACTTTGGAAACAAGAAAAAACAAAGCAAAAGAAAAGATCTTTCCTCAATTTTACTGTGAGCATAAAAAGGGTGGCAGACAAACATTGGGACTGGCGGTTTGATGTGCTGAGCCCTCGAGCATGGGACTTGCCCTTATGAAGCTCATTACCACAAAGGAGAGTCTAAAGTTGTATGTAATGGTGCCTAAGAGTCTCCCCGAGTACCTCTTTGTTGCTCAGATGTGGCCCTCTCTCTCTCTAACTGAGCCATCTCGACAGGAGAACTCGCTGCCCTCCCCACTACATGGGACCCGACTCCCAGGGATGTAAATCTCCCTGGCAACGCAGAGTATGACTCCCGGGGATGAATGTGGACCCGGCATCGTGGGACTGAGAGTATCTTCTTGACCAAAAGGGGGATGCAAAATGAGACGAAATAGTTTCAGTGGCTGAGAGATTCCAAATGGAGTCGAGAGGTCACTCTGGTGGACATTCTTATGCACTATATAGATAACACCTCTTAGGCTTTAATGTATTGGAATAGCTAGAAATAAATACCTGAAACTACCAAACTCCAACCCAGCAGTCTGGACTCCTGAAGACAATTATATAATAATGTAGATTACAAGGGGTGACAGTGTGATTGTGAAGACCTTGTGGATCACACCCCCTTTATCTAGTGTATGGATGAGTGGAGGAATGGGGATAAAAACTAAAGGACAAATGGGGTGGGATGGGGGATGATTTGGGAGTTCTTTTTTCACTTTTATTTTTTATTCTTGTTCTGGTTCTTTCTGATGTAAGGAAAACGTTCAGAAATAGATTGTGGTGATGAACACATAACTATGTTATCATACTGTGGACAATGGATTGTATATCATGGATGATTGTATGGTGTGTGAATGTATTTCAATAATACTGAATTTAATTAAAAAAAAATAAAAATAAAAATAAAAATAAAAAAGGGTGGCAGAGGGTAACGGGATAAAAATGGCTGCAGGAGCTGAGTCAAGTGGCTCAGTGTAAGCTACCATCCAATTGCACTCAGGTTTCCCACCTGTAAATGAACATCTGAGACCAGATTCGTGGACGGTGGTACAACAGACATGCAGGTAGAAATATAAGTCTTTCTACCAGGCACCTCCTTAAGTCAGTAATGAAAAGATGACACCCCCCCCCCCTTCTCAGGTCTCTCTTAATCCTATAGACACATTAGGAAGTCTAGTTAGTGCTACTGTGTCTTCCACACCTTCAGGCCAATCCCCCTTTGTAACAAAAGGACACTGGGCCTTAGGCCATGAGCCTCAGCAAGAACTGTATCTGCTGAGGTGACGATTCAACTTAACTATATTTAAGTACCTTGACTGGATTTAAGTAAAAACATTACATCAATACTAGTTCAGGCAGCCAACATGGAAGACAAAAATCTTGGGGGCGGCAACAAATGACTGATGCTTGAACACTTCACTCTCTCCAACTCAGGGGTCCTGACAACGCAGGCACTTTCTTCAAAGCGGAGACAGAAAGATAAGGTAAACAAAGGCATCCCCAAGACAGAGGCTCTGGTCACCTCTTTATCCACACTGTACTTGTTTCCAGAGCCACCACAACAAATCAGCACAAACCAGGTGGCTTGAAACAACAGCCATTTATTCTCACAGCTCTGGAGGCCCCAAGTCCAAAATCGAGATGCCAGCAGGCTGCTCTCCCTCCAGGGGCCCTCGGGGAGCTCCCGCCCTGCCTGGTCAGCTTCTGGCGGCTGCAGGTGTCTCCTGGCTTGTGGCAGCACAGCCCCGACGTCCGTCCCCACCTTCACGTGGTCTTCCCCTGCCTGTGTCCTCTCTTCTGCTAAGGACACTGGTCACTGGATTTAGGGCCCCCCCCTAATTCAGGATGATCTCATCTCAAGACCTTTACCTTAATTATGTCTCTGAAGACTCTGTCTAAATAAAGTCACATTCTCAGGTCCCAGGTAGACACATCTTTTGAGGGCCAATGCATTCACTTAGTATTAAGTGGGGTTGCTTGAGAAAGCCACATGTAAGAAGATTCAGCTCGTGGGCACTGAACCTCTGCGGACGACAGGCTTGGTCTGAATTCACAAACCAGCACAAAGCCAGGAGCCACGTGAAACCATCCTGTGCCAGGATTTCCCTGCTCTGTTACCGTCTGCCAAACTTGCTCCTTCCTCTGGCCTTGGCACTTGCGGTTCCCTCTGCCAAGAATCTGGCTCCCCACCATCTCAGCACTCACAGTTTGGGAGCACAATCTCCAGAGCCTGCCTGCCACCATTCCAATCCCAGCTCTGCCACTTACTGGCTGTGTGACTCCCAACAAGTTACTTAAACCCTCTGTGCCTCAAAATTCTCATCTGTAAAATGGGGGTGGATAACAGTGCCTACGCTCATCGACTTGTCACGAAGACTGTTTAACACACAAAATGTGCTTATACCAGTGTTTGGCCCAGAGTAGATGTTATGCAAACATAAGCTGTTACTGTTACCCCCTCACCTACTAAGGCAGGGAGACTCTCAGACAGCTCCCTAGGACCCCAATCCTCTAGCAGTCACGCCTCATGGGATCCCCTCCCCTTGGGCGCAGGCTGGCCTGTCAACTTGCCTCTAACCACTGGAATACGGCAAAGGTAATGGGAAGTCACTTCTGTAATTAGGGTACGTCAGACTGTAACGTCCATCTTCCTGGCGGACTCCCTCCGTGTCTGGCTTTGATGAAGCCAGCTGCCGTGTTAGGAAGGCCCATGTGACAAGCATCCCAGGGCAGCCTCCAGCCAACAGGCAGTGAGGAGTGAGACCCTCAGAATCCTGCCAACACCCACTGGGTGAGCTCCGAAGTGGATCCGTCCCCAAGCGAGCCTGCGAGACCCCAGCCCCAGCGCCAACAACTCGACTGCAGCTTCAAGACATACCATGAAGTGGCCCCAGCTAGCCAAGCCCGGGCTCCTGACCCACAGAAATGGAGCTCACAGGTGTGTGGGCTGCTTTAAGCCACGAAGATTTGAGGTTATTTGCTATGCAGCAATAGAAAACACACCTGGATAGCAGGAAGAAAAAGACAAATGACCAGCAGGAGCTATTTTGTAAAAGTAACATACATACTTCTCTCCCCAAGATTCTAGCTTTAACTCAAGACAGTAAAATAGCCCCTAACAGTGAGATGTTAGGAACCCTAAAAATGATTCTCAACTATTTTCACCCATCCTCTATGAACTCTCTATAACTAGTAGTTAACTAGTTAGTAACTAATTAGTAACTTAATTGAGTAAATTATCATCTCAGTAATTTACTAATTGCTCTTAGTAACTCATTACTCATTAGTTATTGTTAATAGTTAAAATAAATAATAAGCCCAAGTAGAGAATCTAAGCAGCATGTCTTCATTTCATAGCTGTTTATTAAGCACCCCCTGTGTGCCAAGCACTAGGCCCTGGGGATTCGGGAGTGAGCAAAGCAGACACATCCCTGCCACTGTGGAGCCAACATTCTGTGGGTGGCCCAGTGCCATCTGCACATCACTGCACAGCACTCTCCTAAGATGCTAAGGGGGACGCATATTTTACTGATGTAAATCCAACGATGAGCATAAAAGCATTTGGTGGATGAAAAGAGAAAGTGCCTGAGCTGAATGAGAGAGAGTTGTCCTCAACTTAAAATACAGCAGGCAACCCTGCCCACCATTCCACTTGACGAGGTAGAGACCCCAGAGGGTGGTGCGAGAATCCACTCGACCCCTGGGCCCGCCGTGTTCCAGGACAAGTCAACTAAGCATCTCCTCTGGCAAGTCCCTCGTTTAAACCTGTCACTTCTGTTCCATGTGGTCTATTAATGCAAACCCACCCTCCGTTCAGCTGATAACCAAAGAGACAGCAATTCGCTCCAACATTTAAGGAAAATCTGTCCTTAACAAGGCACTTCACTTGTGAAGGGTATACTTGCTGGCCAGTTTGAACTTATTATGTCCCCCTAAATGCCATTATCTTTGATGCAATCTTGTGTGGGCAGACCTATTAGTGTTGATTAGATTGTAATTCTTTGTTTCCATGGAGATGCGACCCACCCAACTGTAGGTGATAACTCTGATTAGATAATTTCCATGGAGGTGTGGCCCCACCCATTCAGCGTGGGCCTTGATTAGTTCACTGGAGCCCTATTAAAGCTCAGACGGAAGGAGTGCCTTGCTACAGCCAAGAGGGACACTTTGAAGAATGCACAGGAGCTGAGAGAGGAGCTGCAGCTTACAGAGACATTTTGGAGATGGCCTTTGAAAGTAGACTTTTGCTCCAGAGAAGCTATGAGAGGACAAATGCCCCAAGACCAACTGAGAGTAACATTCTGGAGAGAAGCTGAAGCCGAGAGAGGAACATCCTGGGAGAAAGCCATCTTGAAACAAGAACTCTGGAGCAGACACCACCACGTGACTTCCCAGCTAACAAGGGGTTTTCCGGACACCACTGGCCATCCTTGGACACTTGAAGGCCTTAAGATTGTATGTCTGTAACCAAATAAACCCCCTTTTATAAAAACCAATCCATTTCTGATGTTTTGCATTCCGGTTTTCATCTTTTAAACTGACTTTAGAATCTAAGCCCTCTCAGAGTAAGAGTCAGTCCGTTCTCTGTTTAAATCCACTTTTAAACCCAAATTAAAGTATCCTGCCTTGGAGAACCTATGGAAGAACAGGTCTTCCCTCTGTACTGGGTTAGAGAGTTCTCTCCCAAAATTCACGTCCACCCAGACCCTGTGAATGCAACCTCATTTGGAAAGCCCCAGGGCCTAGTCCAGCTAAGATGAGATCATACTGGATTAGGTGAGCCCTAAATCCAATATGACTGGTGTCCTTCTAAGAAGAGGAAATTTTGGACACAGGCACATCAGGGAGAACACCATATGAGGGCAGAGGTTGAAGATTCAAGTGAAATGTCTACAAGCCAAGGAATGCAGGCAACCTCCAGAAGCTCAGAAGAAGCAAGAAACAGATTGTCCCACAGAGCTTCCAGAAGCCAACACTTCGATTTCGGACTTGTGGCTTCCAGAACTGTGGGAAAGTAAGTCTGTGGTTGCAGACCACCCAGTTTGTAGTCATTTGTTATAGCAGCTCTAGGAAACTATCACACCCCAAAAGCACCCCCTTAAAACCTGTGAAGTCATGACCCAATATTCCCATCAGGAAGCTGGTCCTTTGACCGCGGTCAGGCACTCGCCGCTCCCACAGCAGTGTGCCCTCCCACTCACTTTGCTCGTGTACTTGGCGATATCTGCGGCGACATCGGCTGAGGCAGTGGCGATGGGCAGGTCAGCGTTGACTGAAGACGCAAGGGTGCTCGTGGACCCCGAGCTGGTGACCAGGGGCGACGACTGTGTGCTGGTCACCAGCGTGATGGTGGACGTGGATGGGCTCTGTGTGATCTCCTTCTGCTGGACAGCTAAGAAAGCAAAGGCTTCCAGTTACCCCAAACTACAGAAGGACCTGGCCCAGCACATGCTGCAGTGAGGAGGAGAGACCCATAATATATGCCCTGCATGCTCCTCTACTTTCAAGACATGCTGTAAATTGAGAATGACCTTCCTTCTTGCCAGCAACTAATTTCCACCAAGGAAGCCTCAAGATGCTTATGAGGCATGAAGACAGATGACTCGAACTAGGAGTCCCCATCTCAAATATTCCGGATTCAGCTCTGCTCCCACCAACCCCTTAAATGGCAAGGTCAATCCAGTCTTGCCTCTCCAATCTTTCAAAGTCTTCCCTATCACCAGTCCTTGAAGGGCTTTATTGGGAGCCAACCCAAGATCTGACTTCCTTTCAACCTCATAACCTGCAGCTACTCTTAAGTTTCCTGCCAACCAGGGTGCACTCTAGGCAAGAGTTTCAGTCAAGGTGCTCAACCTCCAACAATCAAGGCACAGGTCTCCCCCTGGAATGAGACCTACGTTAATGCTCACAGAAGCCGGGCTTCACCTCGGCTACGATGGAGCCTCCTACACGGCTGGTGGGAGCTCTGAGTCTGCAGCTTCAGCAACTGCTTCTTGATGCTGACTCCTATTTTGTGTGTGGCTAATCCCTGGCTATTAAGGTGACTGTTACCATCTCATCACACTGTGCTTTTTCCAAAATAATACCGCGGGGTTCAGTCATATGCACAAGGATGCTTATATGAAGGTGTTCACTGCAGCCTGGCTCACGATAGGGTAAAACTGGAACAACCTAAAAGCTCATCTGTAGGGGAACACTCTAGGGCAACTATAGAATACTATGCAGCAGTTCAAAAGAATAAGGTGGAGCTGTGTGTACTAACAAGGACGGACCTCCAAAACATGCTGATGGGTGGGAAAAAAAGCAAGTCTGGTACCATTTTTAGGTTTTTAAAATAGAAAAAAGAAAATCAATATTTTTATGGGCCATATATATGAAAATACATATGTACACATGCATAGAAAAGGAGTTGTGAAAAGAATATAATAAACTGATAATGGTGGCCTCTGAAAAAGGGAGGAGAATGAAAGGGCAACCAGGACAACAGACTTTCATATAAAAATATTTTGTCCCTTTATAAGGAGAATATGCATGCATTGTGTATAAAATGAAAAAAGAAAGAAAAAAATTAAAAAGCAAATTGTGAAACAGTTCAAAAAAAAAAAAAAAAACTAGGCCAAACAGAATGCATATGACTTGCAGGATATAGTGGCCAGGAAACAAATGGGAACTGAAAAAATAAAACGTTTTTCTCCTGTTGATGTGGCGAAAAGAGACGGGGCGCCACGGGAGCGGAGGGAGAGGCTCGGTACCTTTCACAGCCTGTCTGGTCTGATATCTCGTCCCCTGGGAAGACTGAGGCTGCTGCTGCTGGCTTTGCTGCTGCTGCTGCTGCTGACGCTGCATCTTCTGCATGTGCCACTTTTGGGAGGACGTTTGAAACTTACTTGATGAGTTCCACACGACCCGCTGCACGGCCGGGGCAGTCTCCTTCGGTAAAAGCGGCCTCTGCTTTTTCACCGGGCTTCCCGTGGCGGCGGCGGCCGGAGCCGTGACCGTGGACGTTGTGCTGGTGGTGGCCGTGACCCCAGCCGTGGGAGTTTGGGAGGAAGAGCGGGTGAGAACCGGCGTTTCAGGGGGAGACTGGCTGCCCGCCGTAGCGGATGGTGGCGCTTTACCTACAACTGAAGCCAGCGCGCAAAAAAAAAAAAAAAAAAGAATCAGGGTTGATTTGGGTTTGACTCCATAGTACCTATGACAGAATGTTCTGGGTGAAAGCAACCAAGGCTGGGAAGGCCGAGCAAATTCAGCACTCAGGGTACAGCCCTGACGGGGGGGCCCGTTTTCACCCATTGTGCTCGGGTCGCTTCTGTAGAATCTTCCGTCTCAAGGAGCACTGGCCTCCTTCACTGGGCACTTGTTCACATCTGAGGCCGCGGGGACAGGGGGACAGGGATGAGACCCAGCCCGTGACCTCAAGGAGTCCACTGTCTAGTGGACAGGGTGGAGATGTGCAAATTGCTGCAAGTCTCTTGTTTGAAAGGTTAAGAGTTTGGTACGCACCTTGAGAAAGACCAAGCCCAAGTCAATCCAGAGATTAAGAGCAACCATTTGGCTGGGGAGCCTAGAAAGCCCGTATCCCAAAGAACTGAAGGCTGGCCCAAGGACCACACAACAATGAATCACCCAGAGAGCAAGTATCCCTTTCACTTCTCCTGATTCTCCCAAGGACGAAGTCTCGGTGTAGAGCTGATGTGTGCTGATACAGCTGTCGCACCTGCTTCCCCCCTTTTCAACAAAGGGAGCTGGGCTCCAACGCCAGAACCTTCACCCTGGGCTACACATGCTACTTACCTAGAAGTTAGTAACATTGTTTTGCTTTCATCGGATTTATTCCTGCCACTATCTTTCATGAATAGCACCAATATTGGTTTTCGTCCTGAGTGGTAGTCGAGTTTAAGTTTAAAATTTAGAGGTTAAATTTTAAAAAAAAAGAGAGTTGACTTAATTAGAAATATTAAGTCAATAGTTATTATATAAGCAGGACTTGGAAACTGCAAAAACAACGAATATGAATGACAAGTTTGAAAAACTGCTGTATGGAGTATGTCTTTTTGGAGGGGCTGGGTCGGGTTTCAACAGGCAGAAGTGAGAATTGGGGTAGGGGTGGGGTGCAGCACTGGCCCCCATGTGTTTAGGAAAGGGGAGGATTTGAGGAAGTTTGGGCAGGCAGTGAGGAGTGGCTGTGAGGCAGGTTAGAGCCGGAAGCACTGAACACCTGAGAAGGGGGTGATCATGGGAGTGTTTATAAAGGGGGGGGCCCAGGTAGGGGTGGGGGTTCTCACTGCAAAGATCCTGCTGCCAGACAGGATGCCCAGGAAACACACATGGACCCCGGGTGCACGTCCGCACCCCTGCTCTTTGGAGGATGCACTCTGACATCAAACAGTTTTTAGTAAGAAACATGCCTAAGATTTTTAGAGATTTATCACCGGAAGAGACATGAGCTTGACTGTTCCAGGGAAAGGATTCTCAGTGAGCTAACGGTTCTGGGAAGCCCAGGAGAGTGGGAGGGAAGAGACATGCCAACTGTTCTGACTTGGAGGTTCAAAGCTTTCTCAGTGGCTGGCTCCTCTGCCAGAGAAGAGAGTTTAGCCAAGCTCGTGGCAGGAGCTGTGGGAGATAGAAGGGAACTGATCTTTCCTGGGGTGCTATACCTTACAGGATACATCCTACCCTTTCCAGGAGCAGGAGGTGGCTCTGAGCCTCCTTCTCCTAGTACAGTGGGCAGTCTCCCTGGTAGGATTTCTAACCTGCAGAAGCTCCTTCTAAGCCGCCCTTCTCTGCCAGGTGGCAAAAAAGCTTATTAACATAGCTGCGGTGAATTAATTAATTAGCTAGCCTAGTCCCAGTCTGGGCAAAGGACGGCCGTAAGAAGGTCACTATCTGATTCCTGATTTGCAAAATCACGCAGATGGCTTACTGCTCTGCAGTATGCATGGATGGCTCTCTTTCCAAATAAGAAACTGGGGTGGTGCAACCTAAAATGATTCCAGGCTTCCTCTTTAGGGATATTAATAGACACTAAAATATTTTAATTCTGATGGTTTATGGAGCAAAAAAAAAGAGGCTATAGGAAATTCCATTTGTCCTAGAAATTTGGAGTATATAATCAATCACCTCTAGCAAAAAAAAAAGGTAAGTTTCTTAAAGTGTCTGCACCCCAGAAGCTGTCCCATCAAATTAATCTATTTATTCTAGAGTCTATTTCTGTCTTGTATACAAAGGGACAACTTTTTCCAGAAAAAATTAGCATCCCCTTTAGAGAAAAATGGAAATTACTGATGCTGTGGGGTCAGCATAGCAAAGAGGTCTCTCTGTTTCTGTTCTGAGATTATTAGCTATAAAAGCTGTCTTACTATCTGAGGACTCATATTCAATGCATAAGCTGCATTCTTTGCTGAAGGTAGGTCAGTCACCACCGCACACTCCAAAATGCCCTTCACTTAGCAAACTTGTAAGGGAAAGCACACTGTTGAAAAGATGCTCTACTGCAGAGTCTGACCCAAAGTCAATTCCAAGACCCAAACCACCATCAGACAGCTCTGGGTTTTAGACCTGCATCAACTCCCAGCAGACCGCTCTAATTGAACTGTTTTAGAATCAGATCTTCAAAATTGTTTACCACACACTCAACTCGGGATCTCCTTCATAGGGGGTCCTGCGAAAAAATTTCCTTCAGGCATTAGTGCAAAGTAAAGCTCTGCTTTTTCAATCAAGTGAAACACTTTTTTGGGTTTTGTGTGTGTGTGTGCGTGCGCACGCGTGCGTACCTTTTTTGGAAAATATGAGTTCTTTTAAAGGACTGTGTTTCCCTTTTTGCTTTGACCGTTAGGAAGCTCAGAGACAAAATTGAAGTGCAACTTTGCTAACCCTGAAGGCTGTAACAGTATGCGTTTCTGCTTACAAACTTCCCCCATACCTCTCACTTTCCTTTTATGCCAATTTATTCATTTACATCTTGTTTCATGGTTATATATTCTAGTTAATCTGTCGCACAACCTTTCTGGAAGAGGAAGAGGCATGAAATCAATCAATCAATTAAGCAACAGATCTGCTCTAGAAAGAAAGGAACAATATAATTATATCATTCAGAGGAGCACTGCCATCTGCACCCAAAAAATCCTCATGGAATAAACACGAGTCCTATTGTTCTCAGCAACTTCGGAAATGTTCCCTCAAATCCTAATGCCCAACAAAATCTGGTTTTTCAGAGGCCATCCATAAACTTGAGAGATGGGCTCAGAGATGGGCTGATGATGGGCCACCCCCTGCCCCACTCAGGGGCTCCTCTCCCCCTCCATTCCACTCTCTGAGACGTCTCTTCCCCTGCCGTGGAACTGTGAGAATTCCCTCTTCACACAACTCAAGTGCCAGAGCTGCCCAGGGTGAGGCCACTTAGCTGGAGTGATCCCCAGGCCTGTCCCCGACTGGCCTTAGCTGCCAGCCTAAGGCATTCTCAGTGGACACAGACTTGCACCTCACTCAAGGGGTTTGGTTGAAAAGCACATGCCTGTGAGAAGTGAGGCACAGTCAAAAATTAAAAGTGGCTGTTGCTTAAGTTACTCTCAAAATCTGTGTTTTATGACACCACCTCTCCTTTGTGCTTAGGCAATGGTTCCCTTGGGCCGTCAATTAATTATTCAATACCTTTGGAGCATGTTGGAATCCCTCACCGCCCCCTTGCCCAGCCAACTGAAAAGCAGGCTTACTCCTTTGTCAGTGGGAAGGATACCATTCAACCCATTCACACGTTCCTTCTGAAGGGTTTCCCAATATGCTCAGGCCCTGTTACGCTTGAGGGCGGCCACAGCTGGTTCAACAGTCGCTATGGCAGCACTGCTAAGACTCAGGCAGTGGCTCTCAACTGGGGAGATTTTACCACCCCAAACCCCTCCCAGGGGACATTTGGCAACGGCTGGAGACATTTCTGATTGCCAAAATTGGGTGGGTGCTACTGGCATCTAATGGGTAGAGACCAGGGATGTGGTCCTCTAAAGCATCCAACAGCCCTCCAAACAGAGAATTTATCTGGCACAAAATGTCAATAGAGCCAAGATTGACAGTGCACCCCGGGAACCCTCAGCATCCCAATTCTGGAACCACCCACCCAAATGATGTCATGTTCTCCTAAAAACATGCACTTTGAGATGCCCGGGCAGCACGACGGGAGGAAAGGGAGGCTGAGGATGTTTGAAGTAAAGACCTTTAACGATTTCAACCCTGTCAAATGTCTAAAATGTTGACAAACACTTTTGGGAATCGAGTGAGCATGTTGGAAAAGAAGTTGCTAAGGCTAAAAATGACTTGACCATTCAAAGCAACCAGCGTTTTCTAGGAGACTTATTTTTCCAAGCTCAGATTCCACCCGTTTGCAGGACTGAGCAGGTTAAGAGGCTGCTAGGCCCAACTGTAAGCCCTTGTCCTGTCCAGTAACCACCCATGGTGTTGTCAGAGGGTCACAGAACTTAATGATAATACAAATGCAAAATGGAATTCTAAACCACTTTTTAAAACCGGAAAGCGATACGGTAACTTACCATCCTGCTTGGGAGATGGCTCTTTGGGTTCCTTCTTATTTTTTCGACCCTCCCGCCCAGAATGGTCTTCTCCTAAATCTATGACAAGTTCACTCTCAGAATCAGAGTCCAGGCCCAGATGCACTGTTGGGGAATCCGTCTCATCCTTTCCCTTCAGTTTGTCCTTTGTGGGATGAGGCGAAGGTTTTGCCTTTTCTGAAATGTCCTTCTCAGGCTCTGGGCTAGCCTTTTCCTTGACTGCCCCCACATCTGCTTTCTCGCTGGTTGGCGATGTGCTTTTCAGCTCCTCTTTCATCTCCACCGGGTTGGTTGGTTTGGGCTTTTTTTTAACAGCAGGTGACTCTTTGTCCATCCGACTCCCCTCTTTGTCTTCTGCATCTTCTGGCTCATTCTTGGACTTCTGCTCATCGTCACTGATATACTCACTATCGCTACTATCCGACTTCTCGGAATCCTCTGAATCGCTGTGCTCTACGGCCGTATAAACATCTTCCGAGATTTCATTTATTCCTAAATTCAAAAAGAAAACCCAGCATGTGGCCTAGTCACAAAATAAAGAGCAGGACCAAAAACTCAAACATTTTCCATGCTAAATGCTGTAATCAAAAGCACATTTCAAACTGCATCACACTGGCAAGGTGGAGCAGTAGTGAACTAAAATCACAACTAACTGCAGTTGACAAGCAGAACTGGAGTTAGGCGAAGGTTTCAGTTAATAACACTCAAAGACAGGGGACCTGGCAAAATAAATTTTAGATTTACGCAGAGTTAAATCTTTGCAACCCTGACAACTAAATGGGATATAGAGATTGGGGCCCCCAGAAAAGAGCTGTCAAAACTAATCCATTGTTTTTAGTATTTAGTATATTGGAATAGCTAGAAGGAAATATCTGAAACTGTTGAACTGCAACCCAGTAGCATTGATTCTCAAAGACAGACATATAACTATGTAGCTTATATGGTGTGACCATGTGATTGTGAAAACCCTATGGCTCACACTCCCTTATCTAGTGTATGGACAGATGAGTAGAAAAATGGGGACAAAAATAAAATGAATAATGGGGGATGGGTGTTTTGGGTGTTCTTTACCTGTATTTTTACTCTTATTTTTATTTTTTGGCATAAGGAAAATGTTCAAAACTTGATTTTGGTGATGAATGCACAACTATATGACAGTACTATGAACAACTGATCCTACACTGTGGATGACTGTAAGATATGTGAATATATATCAATAAAACTGAATGGGGGGTAGGGGGGACTAATCCATGGTACAGATTAGCAGATGGTTGGAGATCCAGAAACACTATTTGTCCTACAACCCAGAGGCAAAGACCAGAACTCTGGGCTCCCAACACACCACTCAGTGCTTTGCCCACTTGCTCCCAAAGCATTTAAGTACTTTACCCCTTGTGCCTGGGCTTCAAAGAAACAAGCCAAAGCCTTAAAGCAGAAGTCGCAAATTCGCAGCCCACAAGCACATTTGGCCAGCAGAGGCATTTTATTTGGGAAGCACTGGTCTGGCCCAAGGAGTTTTTTTGTGTTTTTTGTTTTGTTTTTGTTTTCCTTTAATTTGTTGCTGGCTTTTTAATTTTGCATTTGTTGCCTGCATTCACAAATCAGGGAATTTCATGTAGAAATCAGGATGGCGGACTTCTCCCAAAAGGGGAGAGGATCTGGCCATACCAGGTCATGGACCCACGAGGCAACGTTGACTGGAGCCGAGAAGCTGCTGCCCCCTGCAGGCGGACACATGCTCCACAGATGACCTAGGTGCCACTTCTTCCCCTTGCTCCCTGCACTGATGCAGTCAACTCCCACTGCACCTGATTGTTCTGCTTATAATGGAGTCAAAAGGAAACTCACATATTTCTATGTCTCTATCAAAAGGGGAAAATACCAAAGGGCAGGTATATCATGCACACACACAAGTGGGAAAAGCATATTTCTACCAACAGGTCCATTTATGTTTCCTGCCCCCAGTAATGCATTCAGTTAACTGTCGTCAGGCTGTAGGTAAATGACACTTTATCTCCTACAATTCTGAAAATCAGAAAACCCAATCAACTCTGTGTACAGTGGTCATTCTAGAGCTATCGCCACCTCGTGCCCTGGTGGGCAGGGTCACTGTCCTGACCCAGACACTCTGAAAGGAAACTCACGAAAAGACAAGAGCCACGAACAGCCCAGAGCACGGAGACCAGCAGGTATGTCCACCTCCACCAGGGCTCAATGAAAGGAAGGGGAAAGCACAATACAAAAACCCAGGTCCTAGGCTTGTGCTACCGGTAACTAACTAATGGTCAAACCCAAAATGGGCAGGCACGACCACATACATGATAGCAAAAGCTTTTGGTACTGGAGTCCAAAAAACATGATCAAATCTTGGCTCATCCACTTTTGTTAGATGTGTGGCCCTGACCGAGCAACCTACCCCCTCTGATCCTCCATTTCCTCACCTGCAAAATAAGACTGATTACAGTATCTCTCTCCCAGGCCAATACACAAACAGCGCTTAGCACAGTGCAGGGTGCACAGGAAGCAATAAATGGCAATATTAAAATATTAAATATTAAGATATTAAAATTACTAACAATTATACATTGTTGGACCAGCTGCATGGAAGGGCCTAGAAAGAGATTTAAATGGCCTACCAAACTCCATCCGTACCACCTGATGTCCTAACCAAAAAGGGAACCCTACAAGGGCTGCTCTCCTCTGGACACCCCAGGTGACCCCTAACTACAGCTCCTTTCTCATTCGAATGCCAGAACAACCATGACATTGGAAACATCACTGGGAGTGGCTCTCTTCTGGGGCCCAGCTGTCCCCATGTCTTTATAAATACCCTCTGGGCTTTATTATTCATTCAACAGATGTTCCAGAACAACTAGTATGCGTAACTAAGTCCAAGAACCTTGGAGAAGGCAAATCCTTACAAGAAAGTCCCTGCCCTCAAGGAGCTTCCAGTTTAAATTCTGACAGATTCCATCATCCAAAGGGACCACCAAGGCTTCCAAGCAATGAAGTACCAAAGAGAGTAGGCAGATGGGAAGGGCAGTCAGGGGAGACTCCCTGGAGGAGTTGGGGCTGAGCTCAGCCTTAAGGAGGGACAGGATTCAGGCAGGCAGCACAGGGGAGAGGGAGGGAGGCAAGAGAGAGAGCAGCTGGGAGGGTCTGTGTGTGGAGATGGTCTGATGCAGACGAGGCAGAGCTGTGTGCTGGACACTTCTGGAATACACCCAGCACTGATGTTCAGACACTGACGTATGCTGAGGGAGAACAGAGGCCAAACTCAGGAGGAACTTTATGCTTTCAAACCTTCTTAGCAACCTGCATCTCAAGTTCTCAGATTGCCTCAACTCACAAGTAAACTCTGATGAGTTCAAAAAGCCCTTCGAAAGATTTAATTAGCATGTTTGAAATGTTTTGCCTCAAGTGGAAATATATGTTAGTTGAAGAAACAATTCAAGGTCAAAGCATATTAAAAGCAGCCAGGATTCAACCCTTATTCCATCTGAGTGGTATCCCTACAAATAATAATAATAATATTAATAGCAAAGAAACCAGAAGACATACCTAATTGTGCTTTGCAACTCTCTATCGTCTTGTCAAGATTTAGCTGGAACCTGCTGCGGATCTGCCGCTTGGGAGAGACGAGTGGGACGGGGGTGGACTGCTGCTGGACAGACTCGCTCAGCTCCTTCAGATCCATCTCAGCTTTGCTTCGATCTGGAAGACACGATTACACCCTTGTAAAGCCAGGCATGTGGGGGATTGTCAAACAGTGTCCATCCCTTAGCTTCCTCCTTTCCTCCTCGCAAAGAGCAAGACACACGTTAGGACACACGGTGGGGGGGGGGGGGGGGCATTTCTTATAATTTGTCCTAAGAATATCATCTGCTCAATGACATGAGGTGATCTGAAGATACTGGCCCAAACAAACACATTTAGTAATTTACTCAAGACTACTAAACAACCATCTGGGTTATTTTCTGTATCTGAAATGCACAATCCCAGCCAGATGGTTATGTTTGTAGAAGTCAGCATTATTAGTGACCCTAGAAAGCTGAAAGTTACAGTAATATGCTCAATCTCAATTATCAGCAGATAATGTGACACTGAGCCTGGCCAAAGTGTGCTTTTCACTCCAGGTCCAGATTATAGGGGGTACATAGCTGCAAGAGACACGGATAACTGAGGAGGGCACTGGCTCCCCATTTATCATGGAGGCTTCATTTTTCACTCTTGGTCAACTAGTCTGGGGCTCAGACTAGAAGAGGACAGGAATACATCAGGCAGGCAGCTCTCCCAGGCGGTCTGTGAGACTTTCCTTCAGCTGACAGTATCTACTTAAAGAAAGGTGAGGAGTTAGCCCTAGATATTAGACCTGTACCTAACAGGTCCACTCACCCAGGTAAAGTTAAGCTCCTTCCCAATAATTCTCAAGCAAAGACCTGAATGATGAGTGAGGTCTGGAGGTTCCCACCCCTGCCATTCTGCTCCTTGTACAGCCAACTGGACCAGATTCCACAAGGCTCAGTTAGTTTGCATTTCTTGAATTCCTTTCCCACCTCCTCTGCTATATCCTCTAGTGCCCAAAAAAACATGAGAATGGGAAAAAACTAAGGTGACTGCAAAGGCACAGAAAACAAGGAGACTTTGGGCAAGGTGGACCAGCTATACCTAACTCGTCACCATCAGGCACCCCTGTCCAAACAACCCACAGCAGAGTGCATGGGGCGCTCACCCACCCCGGCCAATCCCAGAAAACAGGTCAGAAAACACGTGGCATCCGGATCGATGGACAGGAAGGCAAAGCCGCCTCCTGACCCTTCCCACCAGCTGTGAGCCAGCCCCTCAGCCTTGCCTTTGTTCTCATCTCTCTGCTACCCCACCACCCCCCAATCCAACCTCCTTTCCCAAAGCTGTTGAAAGAGGCCACAGGATCTATTCTGAGAGCCAGACTGGAAGGGCTCTTCAAAGCCTCCACTCTCTCCCCTTGGTGTTTCGTTTTCTTTTCCAACATAACCCTTCATCCAGTAAGGGGGCATCCTCTTACACTGCACACACCAAGATCAGTTCCTTTAAAGGAACCGGATGCCGAAAGCCCCACCAGACCTAGCCACAGGGGACCAGAAGTAAGAAAACTGCTACCATTGGATTTTCTCACCATAAGGACATCCCCACCAAGGGAAAATTAGGCAGGGTCCTTTCTGCAAAATATACTCAGAGGTTAGACCCCCTCGGACAGTCAAGAAGTGAGTGCTCAAAGCAAGCAGAGGCCCCCCTATCCTTGTAATTCAGGAAAAAAAAAGCCAAAAACCATAACTGAGTAAGTATGCTGATCAGGGGCTCTTGGAGAAGCCAGCAGAGACAGCGCTGCCCCTTCACAACGAAAACTATTTCCCATACGAGTGAAACAGTGATCAAACAGCAAGGGGGAAAAAATAAGGAGCAGAGAAACAAAAAAGAGAAAAACCAGGTCAAAGAGCAATGCAAGTAGGACGCAAGGACTTAAGAACAGCTGAGATGCAAAAAGGACAGCAAAAGGAGAAGATGGGAGCCCCGTCTCGTAATTCCTGCTTTCCGAAATGAGGACGCACCCCAGATTCCAGAGGGAAAAGGCAGCCTTCTCAAGCACAAAGTTGGAAAAGAAGTACCTTACAAAACATTTTCCATTGGAATCTGCTCATCACAGCCCTCAACAGCACCCCTGCATGGCTAATGGAATCCACACAGCAGTTAGCAAAATACTTGATCTGCCACCCAGGGGTCAGTAAACTTGCTATAAAGAGCCAGAGAATAAATATATTAGGCTGTCTGGGTCATACCATCTATGCTGCAAAAGCATCTGGGTTCCAATAAAATCTTATTTACAAAAACAGATGGGGGCCAGATTTGGCGGCAGGCTGTAATCTGCTGACCTCTAGGCTGGGCTAGTCCTGTGATTCCTAACCTTGGTTGCACACTGAAATCACCTGGAGAGCTTCAAAAAATACTGATGTCTGCTGCACCCCCCTCCCCCATTTGATTTAATTGGACCGAGGAAAGGTCTGGAAATCCGGCCTGCTAAAATCTCACCAGGTGACTCTAATTAGCAGCTAAGGTTGAGAATCCCTGGATTAGGCCAAGGTCTATATGAGTGAAGAAAACTCAGGACTTGCCTAAACTCCTGTGTTTCTGCGTTAATTGCATCACTATTCTAAACCTTAGGGCTTCATAAAAAGAAACATAACACTTGCCAAAATAATCTAATCACATGTGTTGAGCATCTATTTTTGTGTCTACATAAATAAAACCACTTAACTTTAGCCTAAAAAGACTGAACTCAGGAATATTCAGAATCAAGAGGAATGAAAAGGTAAAGCACCCCACCTTACAAAACAGGGTTTCTCCATCAGTAAGCTACCATTATGTTTTATGCTAACAAGAAACCAACAAAAGTCAGCCGGCTGGGAGCAGGTCCCTAGGAGCAAATGGCTCAGGGGTTAGCCAAATGCAATTATCTTTCTCAAGCTTTCAGCTGCATTTTGACTGCCCTCTCCACAACAGGGAGAAAAGAAGTGCTTTGTGTTCTCATTTAGCTCATAGTAGCTTATCCGGACTGCTTCCACCCCTGCCCTTCTATATCAGGAATATCTTCAGAATCTACCCTTACTGCCAACATTTTGAACTTTTCTGCAGATATGAAGACAGCTTAGGCTATAAATGGAAATGGGGGATTAAAAATACCCACACCAGAGAAAGAGGCACGATCTCATGTTTCTGGGGGGATTATAAATCAGAACCACCTCTTTAGAGGGCATTTTGGCAATCTCTCTCAAAATGTCAACCACACATGGCCTCTGACCCAGCGGTTTCCACTTCTAGCAATTTATTCTATGGATACACTTCCATAAGTACAAAATGGTCTGTGTGCAAAGGCTCTTTGTGGCAACTATGTTTTCAAAAGCAAATACTAGGAAACAACCTAGGGTCAATAAACAAGGGCCTTAGATAAATAAATTACAGTTCTCTTTTAAATGGAATAAAATGCAGCTGCTAAAATAAAACTGAGGCCAATCTCTATGCAGGGACATGGAAAGCCAACCTGTTAAATGAGACAAAGCAAGGATGGGTAGCACACAACAACATGGGTGTGGGGCAGAGAGAAGGAAGTGGAACACAGATACATATGACTATCTCGGGGTTTCTCAACAACAGGACCACTGACATTTTGGGCTGAAGAATTCTCTGTTGTGGGGGCTGCCCCGTACATTGTAGGATGTTTAGCAGCATTCCTGCACTCTACCCACTAACTGCCAGCAGCACCCTACAACCCAGTCGTGACAATACAAGTATGTCACCATATGTCCTGCACCAAATGTCCTGAGGGCAAAATCACCCAGACTGAGACTCACTGGTAGATATCTAAAAGATCTCCCCAAGGAAGCTAAAAGCAGGTAACAGTGGTCACCTCTGGGGAGAGGGTATAGGAACAGGTGATCAGAAGTTACAGACAAGCTGGCTTTTCATTGAATGTCCTTCTGGACTTTGACATTTCTTTTTACCATATGCATTCATTAGCTATAAAAACAAAATAAACTTTTTAAAAGAAAAATTGTAATAGAGGGACTTCCAGGTACCACAAAGTGGCAGCTCCTTCAAAGGAACGATACTGAGATAACATCTGGAATCCGGGACCCCCTGCTCTGTGTCAGTGCTCTCCAAGAATGACCGACTGCCAAGGTATTGCTTTATGCAGAGAAAGCAAGGAGACCTCTTGTCAAAGCCAGGGGAGAAATAAACACAAACGCTTGGGACTGACAACTTTCCACTGCTCCATCAGCATCCTCAGCAGAGCATCAAGGCACATCTTTCTTTGTCACCAACAGGACTTCTGAACTGCCGAGTTTGTTTAGCCCCTGAGAGATTAAGAAGAGATGGGGTTGCCAGAGAAAGCAAACAGAAGTCTAGAAAAAAACAGAATCCGGTCCTCCTCTTCTCGCCTAGTCTCAAAAACTCATTCTTATTTATAATCTCTGTAGAGTCAAAGAGGGGGCCTTAAGCAGTTTCAGAGAAGAGGAGGGAACCAAGACAGCAAATGAGTCACCTGGTGAGCCAGCAAGGGGGCAAAAACCAGGTGTCTGCAAAACCTTCCCCAACACACAAGGTACTTAAGAGTTGTTAAGTAACCAACCCAGGACCCTGTGTTTTGTTTGTGTACTTCTGGTTTTGTTTGTTTGGCCCACTTAAGGTTTCTTGTGTTTTTTAATGAAATTGATTGCCAACTTTCAATAACTAGGAGAGTACACTAAAATCTGGGATTCTCTCTTTCTTGAAAATGCCGAGTCTGACAACACAGGCTCAAGAGGGAGGGGGGAGTATGGAATGGCAGCTTCCCCTGGGAAGCCCACTTTATCCTCCCTGCTATCACCCCCTTTCTAAATCCCTTATCCTATAGCAGGGCCAACACATACATCAGACACAGGAGGCACCGTGCCGAGGACCCATAAAAGATGTAGCATGGCCCTGCCTAGAGCGGATCAGTTCGAGCCTCATGGTTAAGAGCACCTGCTGCACAGGCAGGCCAAGAGTAATGGGCAAACCCTACCATGGACAACATGCAATCACAGGAGGGTAACTTTGCTTCTGGGTGCCTCAGCTTCCAATTCTGGAAAATGGGGCTATTGTCTACCTTGAAGGTTGTTGTATTTTTTAGACTGCTATAATTTACAGACAGCATATACAATTGAATGGGTTTTAACACATATATAACCACCACCACATACAGAATAGAGAAAAATTCCATCCCCCAAAGAATCGCATCCTACTTTGTAATCATGTCCTCCTCACCCCCAACCCCTGGCAATCACTGATCCATTTTCTGTCTCTATAACTTTGCCTTTTGTTACTACAATAATTTCATATTTATTATCCCTGGCACTCTGCCCTTTCTGTGTGCCTAAAAGTAATTCCATGGACGATAGACATAATCAAGCCCCACAAGCCTTTGCTCCATCCCTGGGCAATCGCTCGAGAACTGTTCCGCATTTCCCTCCACTTTCAGACTTTTCTACCCGGCCACGGCAGCTGTCACCACCGCACTTCCCGTTGGGTAACTGAAACCCCCCGGCCATGAAATGCCACATTCCCAGGGCTTCCAATCCCACCAGTGGTGACGACTGTGTCCAGGGACCTGCAAGAGCCAGCAGGGGAGCGTGACCCCAGGAGAGCCTGGGATTCCACTGCGCTCAGCACCGAAGCATGCGGCAGGAAGAAACCTTCCGCTCCGCAGTGCGTCACATAAAAGACCCACAGAGTCAGGAGAAAGGCCTCAGGGTGACGCCTGCTCTCGGGAGAGAGCCCCTTCTTGCCAAGCCTGACTGGTGGAGAGGAAATGGCATCGTGAGAATGCCTGTGCACAGTGTTTCTTCTTGGGGCAGAAAGGGGAGGAGGGTGTGAACAAGCAGACCGTGTTGTTGGGAACACTGAATGCTCCCCAGGCCAGCAAGTGGGTTCTGGGTCCCCTTTCATTCATGTCTGGAATTCCCAGGGTTAATCTGACAGGGAAGCCCTAAAGCAACCACCTTGACTAGCTGCATCCAGGCCACACTTAACGGGGGGCGGGGGCCTTGATCTGGGATGGAACGGGCGCTGGCCTCGACGGGCTGCAGGCCTGGGCACCTGGCTCCGCCTCTCCAGAGGTCAGGCCTCCATCTGAAAATGGCGCCGCAGCACAGGATGAACCTGGAGGTGCTGACCATCAAAGGCTGTGAGTTCCCACATGAGCATCGTTCCACCAGGGTGGCCTGGCCGCACCCCAACCCCTCTTCCTAAAACCCTCCTTGCTGGAAGATTCTGGGACAACATGCTCCCTGGTTTTGCTAACCCCTCGCCCACTGCTCCTTGTCAGTTGCCTGTGCTCACTCCTCATCCTCCTCCTCACCTCTACATCGTCACATGTCCCAGGGCCCTCCATCGTTCTTGATGCTCTAGGCCAGGGTTTCTCAACCTCGGCACTCCTGATATTTGGGGTCGGATGACTCTTTGTTGTATGGAGCTGTCCTGTGCACTGTAGGGTGTGCACTGTATGGTGGTCTCCACCCACCAGATGCCAGGAGCAACCCCCTCCAGTCATGACAACCAAAACGCCCCAAACATCGCCATCTGCAGCACCTGTCTGATCCCCGTAGGCACGGATTGGCAATCACCATGAGAAATAATGTAGCAGCCAATGTTTTTGTGGCACTTACTGTGGCCGGCACTGCTGCAAGCCCTTTGTGTGTATCTACAGCTCTTAAATGGGGTCAACTTTGAGGAGCAGGACTGCTCTGGACAGAGTCTTATTTTTTGCCTCATATGCATCTCTAATACTTGAGTGTTAAGTAATGTGAATATATGGCTTTGACAGAAAAACAGTTTGTTCATTACAGGAAAGTTCTTGGCATAGAAAACACAGTGCTATGGGAAGCTGTAGAGGAGACAAAATCGCCCCCTGCCCCAGGTTTTGTGAATGAACACATTAAGCCAACACGTGCTGAATTACACCTCCTGCCTTGACCTGCCCTCAGGACTCGCTGACTGACACCTCCACTGCCCCTTGACTGCCCCACCCAAGGGTTCTCAGGCACTGCAAATGTACAGAATCTAAAACTAAACTCTTGACTCCTGAGCCGGGAAGAACATGCAGCAGCACCCCTGGCCTCTGTCAGTTAGATGCCAGAAGCATCACCTACTCCAGTCGTGACAAATCAAAACCAGTCGGGGCAGGGGGGGGTGGAGTGGCGGGTGCAAAATCACCCCCAGTTAAGAACCCCTGGTACAGGCTATTCTCAACACAGCTGCCGGAGTGGTTCTTCTAAAATGTAAGGTAAGTCCTCACCCCCCTCCCCCCACCTGCTACCCCTGTAACACACCAAGTTAATTCTTATCCCAGGGCCTTTAAACCTCTTCATCCTTCCTTCTAGAAAGAGCTTTCTCCAGATATTGGCATGGCTGGTTTTTCTTATCATGCAAATCGCAACTCAAATATCACCTCAGAAAAGCCCTCTGAGACCCCTCCCCGCCCACGAGAGGCACTGCGTGGCCCTGGTCCTGCCCACCGTGCTCCCCCTCCTAGCAGTTTGCCTTTACAGCCCCCACCACGGTGTTTATGGATCTGGTTGTGGCCCCTCCGTCTCCAGAACCCAGCTCCCTAAGAGCAGTGCTCAGCTGACCTGCTCACCGCTCTACCCCGTGCCTAGAGGAGGACACGGCACACAGGAGACGCGCCACAGAAACGGGGCTCATGATGGAATGACTAAGGTATTAATTTCATAAATTGGTTATTTAACATTTCTGGTGCCAATTTTTGCTGAAAACTCTGGCCTAAGACAGTGTCTTTAAACTATCAACTGAAACCCAATGGTCAAAAAATATCAATTCAGGGAATGAAGACCAACATATTTAAAGAAAAAAAAGAAAAGAAAGAAAAAAGAAGAGAATTAAGAGAACAGTATATATCAGAGTATACTACACATAGAAACTTAAATACTGATTCATAAAACTTGCTTCTGTGACTTCTAGGTATGCAAATATATCCACAGATATGAAAAATGGGTTACTATGGATCAAGGGCAATGAAAGTTCAAGTACTGGCCTAAAGTACTCCCAGACAGAAACACTCTTCATATCAACAAGAGCCAGGAAAGTTCTTACTTGTTCCTTTCATTGATCGCTCTTTACCTTCATCCACTGTACTTTTTGAAACTTTCTGCATAGAGAAAAAAGTTCAAAGTTCAAGAACCACATGCAAAAGAGGACATTACCAGTTGCAAAAATATTAGTGGTTACCACAGAAAGATACTTTCAAAACTTCCAACTGACCAAGGTTAAGATTCAGGATGCTTCCAGTGGTGGAAGTTTTGTCCACTTTCGTCATGACTGGCGTCGACGCTTGCGGAGAGAAGGGCTTCGGGCTTCCAGATAAACTCCCTGCTTGTCCCGTCTTGGTGGAGGCTGGTGAAGCTGGAAAATACAGAATTGTTAAAAGACAGAGTTACAAATAAACAAAACTTTTAGGTGTAGGGTAGTGGGGTAAAGGAATAGTGGAGAAATCATGCGATTCTACTTGATTTCAACAAAGCCACCATGGCACCCCAGGATAAGGCGAGGAGGGTAAAGCCATTTATCCTCAGCAGAGGCTTTAACCCAATGTTAAACCCTTAAAACCACAAAGGAAGACTACCTCCCCACCTCCCCAGTTATTCCACTAAACACAAAGCTCTAAGACAAATCGGCTAAGCTGCCACTGAAATTGGTTTGGCCCATTCATGGGTGTAAATCTCAAAATAAATAGCAATTAACCCAACCCCCACCCGGGACAGATGCTGAGCCGAGAGCCAGGCTTACAAGTGGCATCCTACTGGTTTGTGGGGAGATGCAGGGCAGCTCACCCGCCACCAGCACCTGCTGTGACCAACTCCAACCCTGGGGAACGCTCCGGCTTCCCTTTCAAAGCCCGTTCCAGTTCTCCAATGTTGAATGGAGCCAAACTCAGTACCAGATGGAGTGAGGGAGAAATTACCTCCCTCCTTATTGTGTTTCCAACTTTCACAGGAGAACAAGGAGCTGTACCTCTACCCAGGGCTTTTGAAAGTATCTTTAAACCACCTGTATACTGCTCCTCCTCAGCCCCAGTGCCCTGGGGTTGGAGGAGAGTAGACAGGAAACCAAATTATTTAACAAAATGAAGCTTCAGATAAGCCAGTGAGGTCCCTGACATATCTTTGAGTTCGTGCCCCTTTGCCCTCCCAGCTCCAAATTATCAGGAATGTGCTGTTAACTCCTACCGGCTGTTTAAAAACAGCCGGCCCTGGTACCAGTGACAAAATGCCAACCCTCAGGTGAGCGAGAAACATTTACTCTGAGGTGATCTGGTCTGTAAGAGAAAGCTGCTGGCAGCAAAGGTATCAGGAATCCCTTGATTCTCACCTGCCTCGAGGCAGATGAGGTACCCACCCCCCACCCCCGCTGGGACCTCAGAAGTCCTCAGACCCGCTGGTGAGGGCTTCCTCTCCTGTCAGATGGGGATGTGCTCCTCTGACAATGTCTGGAGACGTTTTTTGGTTGTCACAATTGCGGGAGGTGAGCAGAAGCTACCAGCATCTATTAGTTAGAGACCCAAGATGCTGCTAAACATCCCATAAGGCACAGGACAGCCCCCGCAGCAAGGAATTGTCTGGACCCCAAGTGTCAACAGTGCTGGGACTGAGAGACCTGCTCCCAACGTGGTAGGCCAGCTCAGGGGTTCCTTTCCCTAGTCTGGAAATGAGGCGAGTAGGTAAGGATTAGATCAGCTAGTCCATGTCAACTGGTTAACCAAGTGCTCAATTAAATTAGAAATGATTTTCAGAATTAAGCTGAAGAATAGGAACTTAAAAGTGTTACTCTAAAGATTAACAGAATGCCTAGCCCAGCACCTGGCAAACAACGTACTCTCAACTGGGGTTTATCATTACTAGAATTACCACTGGTAACAGTAACAGGTAGAACTATAGTGCTTGTTACAACAAAGAAACAAGAATAAATTTAGAAAAATAAAGTCATTTAAAAAAAGACCTAAGTACCATGTATTTAAAAAAAAAAAAAAACTTAAGTATTAGGATTTTTAAAAATTCATCCATGTTTGTTACTCCTACTTCCCAAAGGGATCCATGATGGCTCAGAAGAGCCACATAATGGACTAGGGCCTTCCTATCTGTATTCTCTTAAGTAAACAAGCCAGAAGGTCTTATTGGGAAAGGCCTTATTGCTAAAGCACCGCTTGGGACTTGCAGGGAACTTCTGAAATGGAAGCTGAAACTAAGGGGTAGCCACCACAAAACATAACCCCAAGATGCTGTCGCACAAAGAACTCAAACGAGCAAAACCATGTTTCCCTGATTAAAAAAGCAACAAGAAGAGGCTGACAGGCAGGTAGTCTAGCACAGCCCTTGCCCTACTTGTCCTTCAGGAGGTTTTAGCAAGAACACACACATAAAGTGACTTCTTTATTTTTATTATTATGCATATATATTCATGGGTACTAAAATAAACAACTTGGAACAACAGGCCTTTAATTTCATATAGATAAGACAGCTTCCTTTGTAAATAAATTTAAGTACTGAGATTTAAGGAGCATATTCTAAATTTTTAAAAAATTTCTAAACATAGCACTTGGATGTGGCAAGAACAAAGGTGGCAGGGAAAACCCTGGTTTCCCATAGGGACAGATCTGGTTCACCCTTTGCACAGCTGGTAAAGGACAGGGGCCCACACACACAGGCGTCTGGGGAAGACATCAGAAAACTGGAGAAGGGACAGCCACCTTGGGGTCAAGGAGCAACACACGGGTCCCAAGCAGCAGACCCGTCCTCTGCGTCAACCTGAGAAGGCCTCTCACTCCCACCCCTGCATGCCACTGCCCTCCCCTCCTCCCCAGTTTGTCCCCACCTCGGTTCATGCCATGACCGTCCGTGCACCTGGATGATCAAGGCCAGATATGTCTACTCCACCTCGATTTCCCATTTGCTCCCATGTCCCATCGTATCTGACTGTTCAGCAAGGCCTCTGCACTCCACTTCCAAATTATATCCCAGATCTCTCCATCCCTGCTGCCATCACCCTAATCCATGCAACGGGGCAGTAAGGCCCCACCAAGGGTGTGAAAAGTGGCTCTCAGAGGGCATGGATGAGTTAAATGGCAGCTCCCCAAAAAGATACATCCAATGTCCTAATCTCCAAAACCTGCGACTGTGACCTTATTTAGAAAAAGGGTTTAGCGGATGTGTTTAAGGATCTCGAGATGACATCATCTCCAAGTAGGGTAGACCCTAAACCCAATACTAGGACAAGGGGAGAAGATGCGCAGGGGAGGTGCCCGCGTGGCGATGGAGGCAGAGAAGTCAGGGATGGCCACGGCCGGCCTGCCTCCACCCAAAGCCAGAGCAGCCTCTCCCTCGGAGCCTCCTGAAGGAACCAACACAGCCGACACCTGGAGTTCAGACGTCCGGCCTGCAGAACTGAGAGAGTAAAGTCCTGTTGTTTTAAGTCACCAAGTTTGTGGTAATTTTTTATGGCAGCAGTTAAGAAACTAACACAGGAGGCGAAAAAAATCTTACTGTTTTTATGTATAAAGCAGAGATATGCATACAGTATATAAACAGATATAATAATTTTTAACTTCCATGGGGATAATTAGGAGGGTTAAAAAATGCCTGAAATGGCTCCTTAAGGGGTGATATGGAAATAAAAGGCAGTGAAACACCACCTCACCATCGTCTCCCACCGAGACCCCACAGGAGCTTCCCGATGGACCTCAACGACCTGTGACAGCACAGCCCCCCAGTGCACCCTCCACACGGCAGCCAGGGCGAGAAATGAGAAAATGGAAATGCGAGCACCACTCCTTCAGCCAAAACCATCCGCCAATACCAGCTCCTCTCCCACCTCATGTGCAACCTTTCCGTGTCTCATCCTGGAATCTGCAGCTGTGCTAACCTTCTGGCTGTTCCTGGAAGATCTGTTTCCACTCAAGCCTTTGTACTTAGGAGTTCCCAAAAAAGACTCTTCCTTTCCCCCACCATCCCGGAACCCAGCCCCAGATCACACGGGCTGTGCACATCTCAACATTCAGGTCCCAGCTCAGATACCACCTCCACGGAGACCTCCTTGGGGACTCCATCTAACACACCAAGATGTCTCGGTCACTGCCTCTCTTCTGCCGTGAGAACCAGCTCCAGGAGAGCAAGACCCTCGCCTGTCTGGGATGTCGCAGACACCCAGGAAACTGCCTGATGCACAGCAGGTGCCCAATACATTGACTGCCAACAAGCAAACACGAAATAAGTCATTGAAGAATGAGGTCTTCATTTCTCTTCTCATGACTGTGGTCATGATAATCAATAAGGAAAAGATAAAAAAAATAAAAAAATAAAACCTGTTTCATACAAAGATAACAGTTTAAACAAGCGCCTCCATAT
This sequence comes from Choloepus didactylus, assembly GCF_015220235.1. NCBI lineage: Eukaryota > Metazoa > Chordata > Mammalia > Pilosa > Megalonychidae > Choloepus > Choloepus didactylus. The sequence continues at coordinate 50,769,517 of NC_051325.1, forward strand.
TATACAGCAACAAAAAACAAGACGTGGTAAGAAAGTGACAAACAACCCAAAGAAGAGATAAGAGCATGCAACGTGCAACAAAAACGCAAATGCTCAATATTCAAAGAGCACGCTGGCTCCATAATTGCAAAGCCAGATATATATGTATCGTTTCACCTTGGTGGCAACTTGTTCAAGAATAACATCTAGTCTTGAGGGTAGGTGAGCAAAGAGGAACACGTATATAAACAGTAAAATCTTCTAGGAGAATACTGGGCAATATTATCCAAAATCCAAGTGTTATAAAACACCAGAAGTTCCAACGGTATTGAAAAAAGGAAATAATGGGAGGTGACTTATAAATGTCAATTAATTTAAGAATGGCTGCAAGTTATTTATAAAAATAATGTATTATCTGTATAAATATATATTTATATATGTAAGTGGTGTGATATATAATAGTGTCATATGTTTACATATATAAGTAGTGTGGTATATATATTTTATAGAGAGAGAGAGAGTTATACCACACAACTAAAAAAAAAAAAAAAAACTGAAGCAGATCTGTATGATGACGGAGAACGGTCTCCATAAACAAGGTGGGTGAAAAAAGAGAATGGAAAAGTCGATTGTGTACAGAATGCCCCCATGTGTACAAAATTTTTTTAAAGGATACACACATACTTAAGTGAGTACATACGTAATTTCTTTCTAGAATCATATTCTATAAAATGGTTAATAGAGGTAATTTTGAGAGGAAAACTGAAGCTCAGAGTGTGAGCATCAAGACTTTTATCTTTTTCTTTACACTTTTCTACACTGCTCTAAATATTGGTTGGCTGTTTTATTTATTATAACCATGTGTGTAGTGCTACCATTGTAAAATAAGAGTCAACTAGGTGTACAGCTTATGGGCCATTTTGCCCTTTCTACTTTATCCTTTTACTGTTGTTTTGTTGGAGGAGAAATCTTTAAAACATTTGCAAAAATATCTTTGTTAACATGGAAAAATGTAAATGAAGGGAGAGGAATTCTGTCAATATCTGACTCCACTAAGGTTCAGTGGATACATTCTTCAAAATTATTCTGATTTTTGTACATGGTCATCCAGAGAAATATGTAAAATGCTAGACTCTTGGAGTGATGGAAGTGTTTTGGAACTAGACAGACGTGGTGGCTGCACGACATCATGAATGTGGTAAATGCCACTGAATTGTATACTTTAAAATTGTTAACTTTTTATTATGTGAGTCCTACCTCAATTTAAAAAACAATGTCAGACTGGCCAAAATGCCTATAGCATGTACAGTTAATAAGCTGGAAAGGATATTTTATTTATACGTATGCATGCATGTGTGTATACACACACATATATTTATAATTTACATTAAAATGTTTTCAAAATTCAGTCATTCACATGCTACCATCACTTCTTCATATTCATGCACCATCTATAGATTACTGAAAATTAGAACCACATGCACTGACAGAGACAGAGCAAAGGAACATTGCTAAGTGGGAAAAAAAAAGAAAGCTTAGTTTCTGCCACAAAATCTATTATCTTTCTATTTATTCTGACAGAAAAGTTTCTATTCATTTCATTACATACATTTAAAAATCTGAAGGAATACCTTTGGGAGGAACTATATGCTATTTATTCTATTACATTAAAAATTTCAAAGGAATATTTCATATTCAGGAGAAAAATGATACCAAATTAAATGTAAATATTGAAGAGCTTGAAAGAAGAATATTAAGCAAGCAAAGTTTGCTCCTTGGTGTTAAAATTCAGAATCATGGTACTTTAAACATGTGATTCTCACCATGGGGGGGGGGCTTTGCCCCCCAGGGGATGCTCGGCAATGTCTAGAGAATTTCTGGCTGTCACACTGTGGGGGTGGAGGGCTGCTACAGGCATCTAGTGGGCAGAGGCCAGGGATGCTGCTAAACATCTACAAGGCACAAGGCACAGGACAGCCCCCTACCCCATCCCCCTCAAAAAAAACACACAGCAAAGTAATATCCAGCCCAAAATGCCAATACTGTTGACACTGAGAAACTCTGCTTTAAATAACTCTAGACATTTTAAAAATCAAAAAGACATTTGGAAATGCTCATTTCAATTAAAACTTTGAAACAGATGCCAATCCTTTTATAAAGCCATAAATCTCACCCAAAGGAAAAACTAACTGCCTGTGAAATCACAAATAATTTAATCAGATTTTATACTTTGATGTACATTTCACAAGTGTGGGCTAAAACCCATCATCTATCACCTACATTTACGAAATCCTAACCTGTGTTATGTGCTATCCTGACTACATGAAATATGAGTCTTGGAATCAAATTAGAAAAAAAATCCCCTTTCCCTCCCACAAGCCCCAGCACTCCGGGCAGGGCGGGGGTGGAGGAGTTAATGATTCATGACAAGTCTCCTCTACTTATAAACCTTGGGAACCGCCTTGCACAACTCCTGCCAGTGCCATAAGCAGAGGAGGTGGGCAGTAGAGCAGCACTGGATGGTCTAGGATGGAAGAAGGGGCCTTGATATAAACAATGTTTTCGAGGATTATTAACCAACACGGAAAAACATTCATAATAAAGTATTAAAAAAAAAAAAAATCTGAACCATCTATCTATACCAGACATTGCAAACAGGTGATTCATGAACCGAGCAGTAAACAGATACATTTTTAGGTGACATACAGTTCTTTTTTAAATTTTTGAGCCAATATGTAAAAGTTGGAGTAAGTTTCCATTTTCAAAAATACAGATTTGAGGCTTCTCTTGAAAAATCAGCAATCTGGCGATGTCAAGCCCACCTTTCCACTTGGTAAGAATCAGCAGGAAGGTGGGGGGCCTTCAGAAAAGGCCGACACCTCCCGTGCAGCGTTTTGAGAGCTACAGGTCATGACCCATCAGGAGGTTACCAGCTGCATTTTTTTTTGTAAAGAACTACAGCAAAGAGCAAATACCAATAGCGCATCACATATCAGAAGGGGAAGTTCTACACACGCACAAGCACACATACATGTATAATAAACAGGCCACTCCCAATAGGATGTCATCAACATCTCACCTCATTTCTGTAAAGTGAGTTTTCTTCTGCTGCCCACTTCCCCACCTCCTTCATTTCCGTATCTGCCTGATCCTTCTAAGTACTTGAGTTTTCAATAGTATGATGTATAAACCAAAGTAGGAACAAAGGCTGGAAATAGTATTTAAGGGTTGACAGGAGTAACTTGTAGGAAGTGGGACTATCTGTGACTTTAGTTTTTTGTAATTAACAACTTATTTCAGGACAATTACACAATGATCTCACCATTAAAAAAAAGGAATACAAGAAGTCTATCCTTCTCCCGGAACAGTACGGTGCTATAAGACCAAAGGACCATTAGCTCAGAAGGTGGTAAAAGCCAAGTCCAGAATTCTTAACCCTCACACATATGAATGACTTAAATCAGGACCTGCAAGTAAATATTGGTGAAGGCATCAATTTTGACCAGGCCAAGCAAAGTGCTTCTTAGGAAGTCAAATCCAGCTCCACAGAGCACAAATGCACGACTCTGGACCCCTCGATCCTCCAACGAAAGGAAGGCTTCTAAAATGCTCGTGAAAGTTTTATTTTGAATGGCTTACTCATTTCAACTTGTAGTTGTACTTTGTTGGTTGTAAAATGTTCACAGTTTAAAACTACTTTTATGTTTGCCTATCAAATGAAAATCTTTCTTACATGATTCTGGATAAATGACAGCCGCATCACAATTCCATTACCCCTGATTATGGGCGCATTTCATTATATATTCAGTTTCTCCCTCCACTAAATGTTACTATCACTGCTAACAGCAGAGGGCAATAGGGTGCAGTGAAAAGAAAACAGGCCAAGATGCAGGATCTGCCTGTGGGACTTGGGCATCTCCCTTACACTCGCCATGGAAACCCCAATCTGCCTTCTGTAAAATGGGGAGAATGCCTCCGAGTTTCTTCTAATTCTCTTCGTCTTGTATCACAGGTTGGCCAACCATGGCCCATGTACCAAATCCAGCCTGCCAACTGTTCTTGCATTGCCTGAGAGATAAGAATGGTTTTTAACATTTTTAAATGGTTGGAAAAAAGTCAAAAGAATCAATATTTTATGAAACATGCAAATTACATTAAATTTAAAATTCAGTGTCTATGAATCAAGTTTTACTGACTATAGCCACCTATTGTCTTTCACTGCTTTAGTTCTACAATGACAGCACTGAATGGCTGCGATGGAGACCCAGGTATCCTGAAATATTTACTACCTGGCCATTACAGAAAAGGAAGCAACTGGAAAGATTCAAGCGATTTTGAATATCACCTCTTCCCTTTCTCAACAGCTGTCTAACTCAGGACTAGCAAAATGACCCAGGTACATATGTGCAAGGGGGTTATATTTTGGGAGAATGATTTTGAGAGTCTACTGAAATGGGGGAACCACTAATATATTACCTAAATGAACATTTTCATTACCCCAAGAATGAATGTCAGGAATTCTGAGCTCACTTCTCCATCACCCTTTACACTTGTTCTCATGTTCCTATAAAACTAAGTTTTCCAAAACGTGGTACAGGAGAACCAACAGTTGTTCACAGCCCAACATGTTTTACTTTACTAGCTATGTATTCATTTCATGTCCATCAGGGAAAAAACACAACAAGCAATTTAAACACTTGATCTTATAGATCTCGTTGCTTACAATGGAGCTCAGCTGCAGACTGAATATTTAAGTATGTAATAAAATAGACAGTACCAAAATACAGCAAAAATCACAAAGATGAATGTTATGGCCCCAGCAATTTACGAGCTTGCTGCCAAAGTCAAAACATGTTCTCAAACATGTGCTATGTATGGCAACCAACGGGCTGTGCTCGGTGAGGAGTTTGTGTGATCATTACCATATTTTGTCAAGTTAGAGAAAATGGAATCATGTCACAGAATAAAAGGAAGCTTTTAGGCCTTCTTGACCAAAAGGAGGAAGAGACATGAAACAAAATAAAGTTTCAGTGGCTGAGAGATTTCACATGGCGTCGAGAGGTCATTCTGGAGGTTGTTCTTACGCATTTTATAGATAACGCTTTTTTAGTTTTTCGTGTATTAGAATAATAGAAGGAAATACCTGAAACTATTGAACTGCAATCCAGTAGCCTTGATTCTTGAAGATGATTGCATAACTATATAGCTTATAAGGTGTGACTGTGTGATTGTGAAAACCTTGTGTCCCACACTCCCTTTATCCACTGTATGGACAGATGAGCAGGAAAAAAAAGGGGGACAAAAAGTAAGTGAATAATGGGGGGGAAAGGAGTAGATGTTTTGAGTGTTCTTTCGTACTTTTATTTTTATTCTTATTTTCATTTTTATTTCTTGGGGTAATGAAAATGTTTAAAAAATATATCGTGGTGATGAAGGCACAACTATATGATGATACTGTGAACAACTGACTGTACACTTTGGATAATTGTATGGTCTGTGAATATATCTGAATAAAATTGCATTTAAAAAAAGAAAGCTTTAAGACTGGTCAGAACACGAGATACCATCTAACACCGATTAGAATGGCTGCCATTAAACAAACAGGAAACTACAAATGCTGGAGGGGATGTGGAGAAATTGGAACTCTAATTCATTGTTGGTGGGACTGTATAATGGTTCAGCCACTCTGGAAGTCAGTCTGGCAGTTCCTTAGAAAACGAGATATAGAGTTACCGTTCGATCCAGCGATTGCACTTCTCGGTATATACCTGGAAGATCGGAAAGCAGTGACACGAACAGATATCTGCACGCCAATGTTCACAGCAGCATTATTCACAATTGCCAAGAGATGGAAACAACCCAAATGTCCTTCAACAGATGAGTGGATAAATAAAATGTGGTATATACACACGATGGAATACTACGCGGCAGTAAGAAGGAACGATCTCGTGAAACATATGACAACATGGATGAACCTTGAAGACATAATGCTGAGCGAAATAAGCCAGGCACAAAAAGAGAAATATTATATGCTACCACTAATGTGAACTTTGAAAAATGTAAAACAAATGGTTTATAATGTAGAATGTAGGGGAACTAGCAATAGAGAGCAATTAAGGAAGGGGGAACAATAATCCAAGAAGAACAGATAAGCTATTTAACTTTCTGGGGATGCCCAGGAATGACTATGGTCTGTTAATTTCTGATGGATATAGTAGGAACAAGTTCACAGAAATGTTGCTATATTAGGTAACTTTCTTGGAGTAAAGTAGGAACATGTTGGGAATTAAGCAGTTATCTTAGATTAGTTGTCTTTTTCTTACTCCCTTGTTATGGTCTCTTTGAAATGTTCTTTTATTGTATGTTTGTTTTCTTTTTAACTTTTTTTTCATACAGTTGATTTAAAAAAGAAGGGAAAGAAAAAAAAAAAAAAAAAGAAAAACAAGGAAAAAAATATGTAGTGCCCCCTTGAGGAGCCTGTGGAGAATGCAGGGGTATTCGCCTACCCCACCTCCATGGTTGCTAACACGACCACAGACATAGGGGACTGGTGGTTTGATGGGTTGAGCCCTCTACCATAGGTTTTACCCTTGGGAAGATGGTTGCTGCAAAGGAGAGGCTAGGCCTCCCTATAATTGTGCCTAAGAGCCTCCTCCCGAATGCCTCTTTGTTGCTCAGATGTGGCCCTCTCTCTCTAGCTAAGCCAACTTGAAAGGTGAAATCACTGCCCTCCCCCCTACGTGGGATCAGACACCCAGGGGAGTGAATCTCCCTGGCAACGTGGAATATGACTCCCGGGGAGGAATGTAGACCCGGCATCGTGGGACGGAGAACATCTTCTTGACCAAAAGGGGGATGTGAAAGGAAATGAAATAAGCTTCAGTGGCAGAGAGTTTCCAAAACGAGCCGAGAGGTCACTCTGGTGGGCACTCTTACGCACACTTTAGACAACCCTTTTTAGGTTCTAAAGAATTGGGGTAGCTGGTGGTGGATACCTCAAACTATCAAACTACAACCCAGAACCCATGAATCTCAAAGACAGTTGTATAAAAATGTAGCTTATGAGGGGTGACAATGGGATTGGGAAAGCCATAAGGACCACACTCCCCTTTGTCTAGTTTATGGATGGATGAGTAGAAAAATAGGGGAAGGAAACAAACAGACAAAGGTACCCAGTGTTCTTTTTTACTTCAATTGCTCTTTTTTCACTTTAATTATTATTCTTGTTATTTTTGTGTGTGTGCTAATGAAGGTGTCAGGGATTGATTTAGGTGATGAATGTACAACTATGTAATGGTACTGTAAACAATCGAAAGTACAATTTGTTTTGTATGACTGCGTGGTATGTGAATATACCTCAATAAAATGAAGATAAAAAAAAAAAAGACTGGTCAGAAGACTAGAGGACAAGAGGGAAGATTGTTCAGAAACTATATCAACACAAATTATGTTAATTCTAGAATAAAACTGAAAAACTCAACTGTGAGTACCTAAAACCACATCACTACGAGAGAGAACTGAGAAACCAACTGTTGTCTTTATTCTGAGGAATCCAAAGCTATTTGTACATAATTCTCTACATCCTGGCAATTGCCATCTTGGGAGCAGCTAGAAGAAGTACTCAGAAGTAACCAAAGCACTAACACCAATGACTAAGTCCCTATCGCTTTACCTTCCGGGGCATTCTTGCTTCCTTGAAGAACTAATACTTGCTCCTTAAAGAGCTCTTAGGTGAAGAGAGGGAGGGAAGGAGAAAGAGAGGAACAAAGGAGGGAAGGAGAGGGGAGTGAAGCAGGGAAGGATTCCCCAATGTTAGCGCTTTAGCCAGAAGTAAGTCTACGTGTGCTTCATTCAAACTGACATTTACTAACTGGAGATTTTACATAAAAATCCACATCTCCCATTTTTCTGTGAAGATCTGACAACCACGAGTCCTGCATGGCAACCATGGGTGGGAGCCCTTGAGCTGGGGCACATGGTCAGTCCCTGACCTTGTCAATGGCTAGTTGCCCATCACGACACCTGCCCCTTCTTAGACTGGACGCTTCTCTGTGCCCGTCTCTCAAAGGTGGGAAAACAAAGAACAAATTAGGAAGGCCATATGTTTCAAGAAAAATGGGAGTAAACACATTTCCTTTTAGAAGCAAAAAAGTTCTAATGTATTTAACATGCAACCAGATTATGTTTGCCTGAGTAAAAAAAAATTCAACTGAGATCACCATTACTTAGCCAGTGTCCCTCATCTGCCATCGCCTCTTCGATCCATGTAGGCATGGATTGGCGACCATCATGAGAAATAATACAGCAGCCAACATTTCAGTGACAACTACTATGGCCAGCACTATTCTAAGCCCTTTATGTATATTTAGTCATTTAATAGGCAGGTCCTTTTCTTTTTCTCATGTTGCACAGAGAGGTGAAGTACCTTGCCCAAAGCCACACAGCTAATGAGTGGAGGAGCCACAACCAGAAGCCAGGTTGTGGCCCCCGTGTCAATGTTCTTAACCACTCCACTCTACCAAGTTCAAAACTGCAACACAGCTCTTAAACAGGATCACCTTTAAGGATCAGGATGGCTCTGGGCAAATAGTATTATTTTTTAAACTTTGTATGCATCTCTAATATTTGAGTGTTAAGTAATGTGAACATATACAGCTTTGATAGAAAAATAACTTTTCCATTAAAATAGAATCCTTGGCATAGAAAACACAGTGCTGTGGGAAGTTGGTGAGATTAACCCAAGAGGCAGTGGCATCTGAACATCTGAATCCCCCAAGAATTTCTGGCCAACTCTGCCCACTTCTAGGACCGACCTCCAGCTGGCCTATTGCAAATGCTTTTCTTATTCTTTGGTCCCCATCAGCAAGCATCCTGTCAGGGGACTCACTGAAAACCTGCCCCACTGGAGCCTAACTCCAGAACTTCCCTGGACTGCTCTGATGCTCATGGGCAGGGGCCCAGCAGGGGTCCACCCAAGCCCCGGTGACTGCAGCAACCCTCCGTGCCAGGTGCTGACCTGTGCTCTTGTCAAGGAAGTCCATGGACTCCTCACTGGCGCTGAAGTGGCTGGATGTGGCCTTTTTCTCGGCGTCCTGCTCCACGTCGGAGCCCGTGTGCACAGACGAGTTGGTGCTCATGGGGGAGCGAGGCATGTCCGACAGGGAAATCCTGCGCCCGGCGCCCCCGCTCAGCATGGGCTTGCTCAGCAGGATCTTGGGTGACGCCGTCATGTCGAAGTTGAGCTTGGACCCTTTCTCCTGCTTGTCTATCTTGGCGGTGCCAGCACTGGGGTTGGCGGGATCGAGCAGCATTTGGTACTGGCTGTTGGGCGTGTAGGGTGTCCGGAACAGAGAGTAATTAAAAACGCCAAACTTCCTGCGGATGTTCTCCACGTAAACCTCCATCTCTTGCATTGCACTGTTGAAGATGCTTTTAGTCTTTTTCACAGAAAAAGGAATTTCTTTAGACATGAGGTAGCAATTATTTATTGGAACCCAGGCCCTAGGAGTGCAAAGGGAAAATGAGTTTAAGTCAACTTTGGTAATTTCCAAGATTGTATTTCTTTCCTTAATGCAAACCAAATTAGTCTAATATTTTTTCCAAGATTCTTAAATATGCATGCTCTGTTTTCAAGTGACTTGGTTTGAATCGTAAATAAATGATCCACTTAACAGATTTGATCTATCATGATACAACATGAACAACAAAACAGCTAAAACTTTACAAAGTTAAAAGGCTCAACAGACTTAAGTCATTTTAGTCCATTAAGAAGATGGCTTTGTATTAACTGTACACACTGGATGGATTGCATTATATGCGAATAAAACGTAAAAAAAAAAAAAAAAAAAAAAAAAGATGGCTTTGGGTTGGTAGAGGAGGACAAGAGACTGCACTATCACCCCAGTCTAGAGCCCACAGCCTAAAAGAGAATTAATGATTCCCATATCCCACTCAGACCACACCAACCTAAAGAACCTTCTTTTCTTATTGGGATGCTCAAGGGGACTCGAAGGAAATTCGGGAAAGCCTTAAGCATGAAGGGACATGCTTGTTGAGTGGGAGGTAATTCAAATGGAAACAAAACAAAAAGCTAAAGCATGTTATGTGAGTATATCTCAAAAAAATTACATTTAAAAAACAAAGCGAAAGCAGCCCTTCGGCTGGGGTAGGCCCCCGCCACCTCCCTTTCCTGCCCTCCCATCTGACTACTGTCAACACTCCATATACCAACGTGCTCTGTAGAGACCAAAGAAAGCAAAAATGCCCCTGGCTGCTTCCTTGGCACCAGCAACCCAGGTTACTACAGGTAGGAGATGGGAGCACCAATACCCTATTACAGGGGAGGCAAAGCTGACACAGGGACATCCAGGACATAACTGTGTCACCACATACGTTTGCTCAGGTGTAGCTGGGAATCCGATGAGAATGCATTTTCCCAAGGAGGCTTTCTGGATTTTATAGACATAAACTCAAGTCAGATATAAAGCAATGGGGAGCAAAGTGGACTGTAGACAACTCATGCCCAGTCTAAGCAGCATCTTCTCAGCTGCTGTCAAAAGTGGCCATTCATGGTTTGATGTGCTGAGCCCTCGAGCATGGGACTTGCCCTTATGAAGCTCATTACCACAAAGGAGAGTCTAAACTTGCATGTAATGGTGCCTAAGAGTCTCCCCCTGAGTACCTCTTTGTTGCTCAGATGTGGCCCTCTCTCTCTCTAACTGAGCCATCTCGACAGGTGAACTTGCTGCCCTCCCCCCTACGTGGGACCCAACTCCCAGGGGTGTAAATCTCCCTGGCAACGCAGAATATGACTTCCGGGGATGAATGTGGACCCGACATCGTGGGACTGAGAATATCTTCTTGACCAAAAGGGGGAAGCAAAATGAGATGAAATAGTTTCAGTGGCTGAGAGATTCCAAATGGACTCGAGAGGTCACTCTGGTGGACATTCTTATGGACTATATAGATAACACCTCTTAGGTTTTAATGTATTGGAATAGCTAGAAGTAAATACCTGAAACTACCAAACTCCAACCCAGCAGTCTGGACTCCTGAAGACAATTATATAATAATGTAGATTACAAGGAGTGACAGTGTGATTGTGAAGACCTTGTGGATCACACCCCCTTTATCTAGTGTATGGATGAGTAGAAAAATGGGGATAAAAACTAAAGAACAAATGGGGTGGGATGGGGGGATGATTTGGGAGTTCTTTTTTCACTTTTATTTTTTATTCTTGCTCTGGTTCTTTCTGATGTAAGGAAAATGTTCAGAGATAGATTGTGGTGATGAATGCGTAACTATGTTATCATACTGTGGACAGTGGATTGTATACCATGGGTGATTGTATGGTGTGTAAATGTATTTCAATAAAACTGAATTTAATTAAAAAAAAAAAAAGTGGCCACTCAGGAATCTGGGACCAACAGTGCCAGGGCTTCCAATTATTTAAAAAGAAGCAGAAAATACGAATTTTTTTAATATTAAATTTTACCTCAATTTTACAGTGTCTAATTCACATTTTTTAAAGAAAGTGATCCAGGGGAAACCGCATGTCCACAGGGCAGAATTCAGAACAAGCTGACATCTGCAACTCATGGTGATCCTAGATGGTGCTACTAAAACAAAACCCCCAAAATACCTAACTGCTCTCCTGCGTGCCTGAAATTAGCAGCTTCTCCTGCGCTGCCACTTGCTGCTGCCACTCTGGGGAGACCAGAAGAACCACATCTCCAGCCAGACAGAACAAGGGCTGAGCGAGCACCAAATGCCCTTGAGGTGAGCACCGGAGCGAGACTTGGCGTGTCGAAGCTGGATGAGTGAGTCCAGGCCAGACAGAGTGGCTCCCAGAAGCAGTCGGGAGCTCCAGGGTGCCTGGGGGCAAGGGACCCCCTTTCCTGACCCAGCCTCAGCCCCTAGCCAGGAGGGGTCCTGGGGGAGGGGGGGTGTCAAATGGAATGCCCTGAAGCCAGAGCCAGCACCACTGGGGTTGCTTAGCCACAGGTTCCTTACCATTGTTGACTGTGCTGTCCCGTGCACCCCAAAACACACACCTGTGTGCTCTCAGGGCCTTCCATGCACCTCCCCCAAACACACACCTGTGTGCTCTCAGGGCCTTAACTGTGCCCTCCCAGGTTCCCAGGTGCCCCGGATGAGGTTGCCCGGTTGGTATGTGATTTGGGAAGGTGTTTCTCTTCCCTAAACCAGGCCCAGGAAAATATTTAAAGGGGAATGATATTTGTTTTACAATAGAACGCTTCTGGAGGGCACACAGTGGCACAAAGGGAAGAGCTTCATTTCCAGGTCAGGCTGTCTGGGTTCTCCTCCCGGCTTGGCTACCTCCTAGCTGTGTAGCCTTGGGCAAGGAATTAATCTCTCTGGGCTGTTTTCTTATCAGTAAAATGGGGATAAAAGCAGCTTCTACACCACCTGGTGTTACGAACATTAAGTTCAAATGTAAAAAGCACTTGAATCCGTGCCTGGTGGATAATAAGCACACAGCTACGGTCATATATATATATACACATATATTTTAGTCTGCAGGCACATAAAATATTTTCTATGTCTTTAAATAATATTATATGTGTGTGTGCCTTTGAAATAAAACAAACAAAGCAGACTCTTTTAAAGAACAAAATACACATAATGAGACGACTCAGAACCTGCTTCGACTTGTCCGAGCACCTCCGGCCTCTCTCTCCTGTCTGACTTACTTGACAATTACCCTAAAATGCTCTGTATTTCTTATTTGCTGTCCTGACCTACAGCACTCATGCAGGCCCAGGCGTAGGTTTTGCCTCCACAACCCAGACGGGAGCTCCCCGAGAAAGAGACAAGTATACCCACCTGTTACCAGGTCTTAACCAGAATAGGCTGCCGATAAACCCTGCCCCATTCTGCTTTAGGAACATCTGGGGTAAACCCCATTTCCCTAGGCAGGAAGGGGCACTCACCCAGAAAGAACAGCTTTTAGGAGTGGCTTTGCCCATGGCCCTCAGGGCCTCCCTACCCAAAACCCTCCGAAACCTTCCTGGAATTCCAACATCTCAAGACTGCATCACTGTGGAATGTCCCCGCAGCTCCCTCAATGTGCTCCCCACACCCAAACTGAGCCCACAGCTCCAAGCCTTCACCAGGTCAGGGTAAAAGACCCTGCAGGCGCTTAGAGGGGGTGTGGGAAAATCGGGTGGGCTGCCACGTGCTTGCCATGAGAGGTAGCAAGGTCATTGGAAACACGCTGCTTTCTTTGCCACAAACCCACAGAAGGGGCCTGGAATCCACGACAGCTCCAGTCCTGAACCAAGTCCTGAAGCTGCAAGGTGGGCTCAGGAAAGGGCTCTGGAAACGGAGCTCGTGAAGCTCGTGCATGAGGCCACCTTCCCTGGGCATCTGGCAGGTGAGGAGTAAGGGCCTGGACAGAGGGTCGCAGCCCAGAAAGCAGAGTCCCTGATGCCAAGGGTCTGGGAATATTTGGTACATGGAGCAAATGTGGGTTTTCCCCCACCCCCATCTATTTCCTAAGTACATCCCCACGGAGCTATACTACAGAATACAGATAATCCTAGATCACATAAGATACAGATAATTAACACTTGCCATGCTCCAAGGAAGAGGCTGGATGGTATATAACGTGGTGCTAATTCCCTGTCTCTTCAAGAAACAACCAGACTCCTGGCACCCAGGGCACTGCGTACCTCTCTGGTCCCGTCTCCCACCATCCTCTCCACCCGCCATTCCCTCCTGCTCTGGAATTATCTGCTCTATTATCCGGCTTCCCCTAGGAAGTAGCCTGTAGTGGACAGATCCAGCCTGGCTCACCCCAATTCTCAGTATCCAGCACATGGCCTGGAACATACACATATCTCTTTCAATAAAGGAGTAAGTGAATATTAGAAAGATTCCCAACAAAAGAGATTAAATTCAAAGTGTAATACATCCGAGCAAACCCAGTACCATCTCAACTAATTTCCTTTTCGTCTTCTGAAAATGGACCATCAGGATTCCTAACAAATGATTTTTGTAGATTACTTTGGAACTCACGCTTTTCTTTGATTTGCAAGATGACACGCAAAACCAAAATAAGAGAACACTATTTCAGATTCTGGTATCTAAAATATAAACTACTGTATTTTCTGGATATTCGTGTGTGTGTATACACACATATAAAATTTTTAGCATATGCGCTTTAAATATTCTCCCCTAACTCACATACTTTCTCTACTGCTTGCAGGGCTTTGAAAGGGTTTCTGCCTCATTTAATCATAACATAACTTGCTAAAATAGAATGAAGATATTAACCGGCTGCTCATCTCTTCTACCTGTTTTCTCGAGCATGCAGGGGGCTCCACTCCAGAGGCGAAGTGCTATTAGCTGAAATAATTCACTTTGCCATATACAGAGAGAAAGGGGAGGGCTGGGAGGGAGGGTCCACACCTGTCAAAATAGCATCCCCTTATAATTTCCCACTTTAGCTTCAGAGAAAAGGTACTAGGAGGAAAATACCTCATTTACTGGCAATCTGGGAAAATACTTCTGATCCCTGAACACATTATTTTGAAAAGCAACTTCATGGTGGTTTAATTTACTCCACAAAATCCAAAACAGAACTGCAGCACTTAAAATAGCCTCTAAACCCATTTCAATGCTGGTTTCAGAAACAGAACCATGAAAGCAAGATTCTTTTCTAATATGCCTGAAAAAAACTGGTCTATGCATTAGGCAGAAAAATACTTTTTAAATGATTGGTATTCTGATAACACAACAGCCACACCCTCTATCCCTTCACTTATCCAGGGACAATATCAGAGATTCAGTTAAAGCGACACTTCCAAAGCCTGTTTTTAATTCCCACCTGTCGTGTTGTCCAAAGAAACGGGCATCGACCTGCCCATCCTTATCCCGCAGAGCTTTTGCGGGCCAGAATGGAAACCCCTTCAGTTTCGCCCAGACCAAAGGATGTGGATTGCTCTAGGAAAAGAAAAACAGAATCCAGGGTTGATACGTATTTGACAGCAAGATGCAGGTTGAAAGCTTGAAATCTAAGGATCAGGCAGAGAGAGGTACACAGACGACAAATGGACAGAGAACAGTTTCAAGCAGGGTTCCCAAAGTGGTGTTTTCTGGGTGTGTGGCCAATACATCTGAGCAGAGCTGGGAGTGGGCTTAAATGGTGAGACCAACACTGAGCTCTGACAAAACCAGGCCTGAATCCTGGCTCGGCCACTTATGACCTGGGTGACCGTGAACAAGAGATTCCACCTCTCCGTGCAAGGAGGAAGCAACACCTACAGCCTCTGCTGATTCTGAGGGTTAAATGTGCATCGTGTTAGCAAACAACAAGGGCTGGCCCTGGCCCCCTTTATTCTTTATCAAGGCTACTCAGAGCATTCACTGTGTTAGTCTTAATCTCCATTGGCAGGAAGAGAGGTAAATTACAAACGTCCTCAACTTGAGACACCCAATCTTGCCCCCACCCTCCTGACAGCCCACCCCAACAACATACTTCTCTCTGCAGAACACCAATCTGTGAAATGCAGATCCATGGGTGAAACTATGGTGACTTTCTGCTTCCCAAAAGCCAGGATTTGGAGAGATAGAATTAATCCAGGGAGGCCTTTCCAAACCTCTTAAAACAGACCCAACATGATTTGTAAATGACACGCTCATTTCATACTCAACTCATTATCCATTATCTGCACCACTCTGCCGCATGCCATGTCACTGACGAGCTTCCTTTCATTCTACGTCCTGCGGTCTGCCCAGGCTAATAAGTCCAGTAAATCCTGATGCTATCTCTTGCACCTGAACTTTCAGCCTAGGAGCTTTATCATACTACCTGGATGGCTTTCACTCTGCCGGAAGTTTATTAGGAAAAAATTATTTTAAAATGTCACCTCAAGTTTCATCAAATAAGCCAACTGGTGAAAGCTGTCCTGGGGTAGTTGTCAAATGCATGAGTTCAGAAAATAAAGGATTAAAAGGAAATCCAACTTACACAAGGCTCGCAAAACCAGTTATCTCGTTTTTGGCAAGCAGCTAGGTAACATTCTGGACATACTTCGATTTCATTCATCTGTAAAGCAAAAATAATTA
The DNA here is from genome assembly GCF_015220235.1 of Choloepus didactylus. Classification (NCBI taxonomy): domain Eukaryota; kingdom Metazoa; phylum Chordata; class Mammalia; order Pilosa; family Megalonychidae; genus Choloepus; species Choloepus didactylus. Next base: position 50,785,588 of record NC_051325.1, read on the forward strand.
GAAATGGATCATCCAAAGGGCCTGACACGCTGGAGGTCCTCAAGAAATGCCCACAGTGAGGAATCATTGGAGATGAATTCAACAACGTCTCACCATTCCCAGCTCTTCCACCCTCGTCTCTCCCATGGAGCAATGAATCCAATGGCTGACTCCCTGGCACGGCTCCCGGCTTCCTCTCTTGCCCCCACAATGGTTCATTCTCCACTCGGCAGCCAGTCATCTTTTCACAAGCATAAATCTCATCTTGTCCCCACCCTGCTTCATTTCCAATGACTTCCCCCTACTCCAGTGGTTCTCTCCTGGGGCAGTTTTGGGCCCACCCCACCCCTCACCCAGGGGACATCTGGCATTGCCTGTAGACATTTTTACATGTCATGAGTGGGCCATGGGGAAGGTGCTACTGGCATCTAGTGAGTAGAGGCCAGGATGTTGCTAAACACCCTACAGTGCACAGGACAGCCCCACCAAAACAAAGAATTATTCAGTCCAAAATGTCAATACTGCCAAGGTTGAGAAGCCCTGCATTACACCAATACCTCACCCACCCCTACAAAGCCACATGTGATCCAGCCTCTTCCCGCCTGAGTTCTCATCTTGTACCAGCTCAATCCCCCAATCCATTCCAGTCGTTCTGGCTCCACTTGCCATGCTCAATTGCTATACACCTCTAATCACACTGCCCAGAGTAGTTAATTAACACTTTGTTGCACTATTTCATTTCCACGGACAACTATCTGAAAAGTCTATGACTTATTCATGGGTTGACTTGCTTACTGCCCTTCTCTCTCTGGAAAAATCCTGGAGTTACACTGAGGGGCTCAGAGCCAAGGACCCTGGAGGCTTCCTTCTTAGATCTGAGTTCAGGCTCCACCATTAACTAGCACTATAACTTTAGGAAATGCTGCTTATCTTCTCTGAGTCTCCATTTCCTATCTACAGAATGGGGATAACAGCAGTACCTACCAATAGGATTACTATAAACATTAAAGGAGATAATAAATGTAAAGCTGTTCAGTGGCACAGTCATCAATGTATTAGCTAATATTTACTGAAGACCTAGAGCATGCTGATGTCAGTCTGTGTGTTCTATGGGTACTAACTCATTTAATCCTCACACCTATCCTGTAGAGGAAGACTTCTATTGTCCCCATTTTACAGAGGGAGAAAATGAGGACCCAAGGAATCAAGTAACCTGCCCAAGGTCTCATCGTGGCTGTTATAGGACCAGGATGTGGAGCAGTTGGGCTCCAAAGCCCACACACTTCACCACTGCAACTAGCCTGCTAATAGTTTCCCGTCATGATGTCAAGTCTTGTTTTTCTCTTTATCGCCTATCATCAGGCAAAGTACAAGATACATGCAGGGGCTCAATAATTACAAGACTGATTGACTCAGGTGGTCAATGAATGAGCCAACAAACTAACAAATGACTAGTGGGCTGGATTTCCTACTTCTACCCCACTGTACTTCTGGGCCATCCCAAACGTACTGACTAGAACAAAGGGGGAAAGTCATGGACCAGGGCAGACCCAGCCCTGGAGCCCACAAAGCAGCAACCTGTTACCAACAGGTAGATTCCAGAATGCCAGACACAGAGCACCTGTGATCAGTGAACTCCACCTCAGGGCAGCCCACAACTAAAAGCTGAGGCTTCAACTCTCAAACATAGGCAAACAGACAAATCCCCAAGAGGGAAAACCATTGGCCAGCTCACCCACACAGAATTCCTCACCGCCAATGAATGTTTCAAAACAGTCCATCGTCACGTAACATCATAGAAATGCAAACTAAAATCAGAGTGAGATGCTAATGTTTCTACTGATCGCACTGGGGGAGAAACATAGACACTTTTTTTAAAATTAGAGCTTTCAGTATCAGAAAGGGCACAGAGAAACAACACCCCAGATGGTGTTCTCAGTGTTGCTATGTTGCCACAGCTTTTCCAGTAAACAATCAGGCAATATCTACCTGAAGCCACCTTTGCAACAGTTATAGCCACAGACCTGATAACTGTGTTTCTAAAAATTATACTAAGGAAAATAATCAGATGTGTCTTCATCAATGAGCAATGATACTGACCACCTTGTTATTGATCTGTTGACAAAGTATCTAAATGAAAACAGAGGATTTATCAAACAAATGGCCACGCACTACATGTGGAAATAGTAGGCAGCCATGAAAAATTCTGTTCTTATGTGTCTAAATACCTAGCAAAATATTCAAAATAAACTAAGTGGAAAAGTATATGACAATACTATGTGTGCGTATAAATATTTAGACATGGACGTATCCCTATGAGATCCCAGTGTATTTTCCTTACATACACACGAATGAATGAATAAGTGAAAAGAAGTACATAGACAGGCTGAAGGCCACTCTGCCTGGGTTTGTTGCTCTGGTGATGAGGATCTGTATAAAGAAGACCTCTCTCGTACCATTTCTGCCTCCAGCCCCGTCCCACCACCACCAGAGGATCCTCTGGGCTCGCACATCCAGAAGGTTCACTCCATCCAACCATCAAAACTATGGGGATCTGTAAGAGGGACAGACTCTCACGGACCCCAGAATGCTCTCTGAGAACAGTCATAGCCCTTCCCATAAATAATATCAAAGTCCAAACCTCTTCTGCAAGAGGACTGAAAAGGACCTGGCTCATCTCCATAGACTACAGGGCAAAGGTCAGAAATTAACTCTATGCTATCAATAAAACTCATGTTGTCTATGAATTAAGGATGAAAAATACAAATCATTTCCATCTCCTATAGATCATGGCTAAGGTTAAGTGTGTGTTTTGTAACATACCAGGATCCCCCTTTGTTGCTTTTACTTTCCTTGATGAGATGGGGTGCTAGCTATGCTCAGAAGATTTCAAAATCACCATAGCTACCCACTGGGAGAGTCTGCAAAAGGAAATTTCAGCCAACCCAACCCCTCACTCTGGGGGCACTTAAAACAGAACAGAGCTCAGTGGAAAACACATACCTCATGTTCACAGATCTTGATGACGACTTTAGCTATTTGCGTCAACTTGTGATTTCCTGAGGAAATAAAAAAAATGAGATTGATTCAAATGGAAGCACAGTAACACTGGCTTTGGGAATGCAGTTCCACTAACAACTTTTTAACTTGCTTTCCCCCAGGATTAAGCTTTGAAAGGCTAAAATCCAGAAGTTGCTGGGTTTTAGTATGGGTTCAAATTGTGTCACTTCTCCCATGAAAGCTGACCAATTTTTGATGCCTCAATGTCATCTCAAACCAAACAATATGTGTGGGTTTCCCAACAATTCATGGATTCCTATTTTAAAAATACTTTTATATCCAAAAGGCTCAAAGTAATGGAAAGGAGTGTTATTCTACTCCTTGTCCCAGGCTACAACCCAAGAAGGCATGGGTGGATGGAGGAGAAGACTAACTGACTAGCTGTGATATGCCTGGTGTCAACTCCTCAAGAAGCCAAATTAGAAAGCAGGTATGAATGTTCCCATTTAATTGAAGAATAAGCTTACATGAGACCCCTTAGTAACAAGCTAAAGATCTGGCCCCAGGTCTTATTTCTTAAACCCCTCACCTTTGCACTAAATCAGAGGAAAGATTATCAAAGAGGCATGTATTCTTCAAATCTTATGGTATTCTAAGAAATTGTAAACTTGTTGACAAAAAGAACTCACAGAAAAAAATATATACCTAGATTCCTGGCTTACCTTGAAAAATCAGGAGATGTAATCACTGTATCTCTCAAAGCACTAGAGCTCCATCTCCAAACCAGGCAAGAGCCCCCTGTCCTCTGCAGTTCCCCAGCACTCCCCAAGGCCAGTGGCCATCCTGTTGTTTTGCTTCCACCTGGCCTGATTCAGATCTGATGGGCCTTTCTATATATTTGTGCCTATAACCCCACACGAAATCTCAGTGCCTGGTGCCTCTCTTTCTCCCCTTCCCCCACCTCCAGCCCCACTACCGAGTTCATCATGCAACAGGTATGCTTTAAGCAGACCGTCATCCACTCATACACTTTTTCCTTAAACATTAGTTAACAGTCTACCATAGGCCCGGGGTATGCAGGGAAGAAGACAGGGTGTTTGCCAATAAAGAGCTTATACCCTGGTGAGAGACTCAAGCAAACAAAAACAGCACCATCCAGAAAATGTGCTAAATGTTGCCATGGAAAGGTACAGGGTACTCTAAGAGCTCCTAACAAGAACACCTAGTATGGTCTGGGGACATCAAGGAAAATGTCTCAGAAGCCTGGGAGGCTGACACCAAAGGATAAAAAAATGTTTATCAAGGCAAAGAGAGGAAGAGTGTTCCCTCAGAGAGGACTGCATGCAAGAGGACCTTGGGGCCAGGACAACCGGCAGGGGCGGGAACACCGAAAGATCTACCTGGCCAGAAGGTGGACAGAGAAGGCTGGGGGTGGACATGGGCAGCTGGGAAGTGTGACAAGAGGAGAGATTAGAAAAGAAAACCTTCTCCATTCTGTCCAGAAGGCTCAATCTTCTAAGCCCATGAAAACACAACTGATACTACTTGTACCCATAATATAAAGAACCCCAACAACTCAATAGTAAAAACACAAATATCCAGTTTTTGAAATGGGCAAAATATTTGAATAGACTGTTCATCAAAGAAGATCTACAAATGGTTAACAGCAAATGAAAAGATTATTAGGCTTTAGGGAAATGCAAATTAAAACTACCATGACAAAATGACGAACTATTTCACACCTTCAAGAATGGCTAAAATTTAAAACGCAGAGAATTCCAAGTGTTGGCAAGGATATGGAGCAACTAAAATGATACAACCACTCTGGGAAAAATTTGGCAAAGTTTTCGCTACAATTCAGCAATCCATTGCTAGGCATTTACCCAAGAGAAATGAAAGCACGTGCCCACACAGACTTGTACAAGAATGTTCATGGCAGCTTTAGTCATAATAGCTAAAAGATGGAAACAACCCAAATGTCCATCAACATGTGTATGAACAACTGTTTTGCTGCTCAAAAAAAAAGGGGGGGGGGGTGCATCCTCTCTGACTCCATTTGCATGAAATTCTAATATATTCAAAACGAATCTATGGTGACAGAGAACAGAAGAGTAGTTAACTAAAAAGGGAACATGAAGCATAAATGGGGTGGCAGAAATGTTCTATATCCTACTTGGGGTGGTGGTTACACATTTGTCAGATTCATCAAATGTACACTTAAAATGGGTGCATTTTATTGTATGAAAATCGCACATCCATTTTTAAAAAGTTTTTTTTTTTTTAAATCACAGTAAGAAGCAACACCACCACACAGACATATGAGCCACTTTGGGTATCTGCTCATACCTTACCAATGCACACAACCACTGCCCTCCACCCCTACCCCCCCACCATTCACAGGTTAGCAATCTAAACAAGAATATTCTCAGTTATTGGCCCTGATGCAACAATTAGGGACCTGAGTTCTTAGGAAGGGAGAAGAATGTGCATCACACACAGCCTACTCTCTTTCTAGCAGTCAGCTAAGCCACTCACCTCCATTGTAAATGATGCAGTTGTGCAAAATCCACTTCGCATCAGCCAGGAAGGCTTCTGTGCAGCCGTACATTTTCTTTTTAGCGTTCTGGGAGAAAAAACGATGGAAGCACAATCACCACTGAGTCTGTATATGTCACAGCCACACACACCTGCATCCCCCATATAATTTTCTTAGCAGTCATTTGCCAAATTAAGTAATACTCTTTTACTCATTTCCCAAGATGCTATTATTTTTGAAACCTATAAAAATGCATTTATTAAATTCACCACACTAACTTGAATTTCTCATCTTATAGCAGCAGTCCCTTAGCTCCTCCTATTAACCAAGATATTTTATATATTTATGTATTGTCTCAAGCACACCTCATAATGACTCAATGAAGTAATTAATATCATCTCCATTTTTCATACATGAAAACTAAGGTCCAGTCATGCCAAGGAACTTATCCAATGTTCGAAAGCTATTAAGTTATGAAGACAGGATTCCATCCCTGTCTTGTCTGAGAGCCTCTTCCTTTCCACTACACCACGAGGGTGTGTGCAGACTGGAATTATTGCTTGGAGGATATCTATGCAGACAACAGGAAGTCCCCCATCAATGTTTTTCATTACCTGTATTTTGGTGCTAACAGTTTAAAATTCAGCACCAGGATGATGTGCATAATCTAAAGTGCTACAAGTGTAATTTTCAGCACAGAATTTTGAGTGAACTTTTAAAAACACCTTCGAGCATTAAAGAAATATCCTTATCAGTAGAAAGAGGAAAAAGTCAAGTTCTAAGAAGCCACTTTATTTCTAATCTGAAGGCTTCCCAGGCACTTAATTTTCTCTTCTTCCTTCCTGTCGCTCTCATTAGCAACTCCAAAAGAAAGGGGAGAGGAGGAGGTAAGGCTCCAATCAATCAAACTGCTTATTCTTAGAAGCTACAGCTTCTTCAGGTAAAAAAGCTGGAATCACACACAGAAGTCATATCTGGAGCTAATCAGTGGATTTCAACACTCCACTGCAAATCTTGGAATAATGTTACAGGAGAGAAGTGAGGGGATCAAGAGTCCTTCCATCTAAAAAAAATTGAGTGGGGGAACTGGAAATAGCAAAGCCTGTTTTAAAAACTGGAGAGAAATAATCTAATTCAGAGGAGGCAAGGGAAGTGAGGGAGGATGCTCGGTCATCTTGACAATGGTAGGCTACAACTCTTGAGGTTCTTTGATGAGGCCAACCTTTTCCAGTGTACAAAGGTCCATGGGATGGAAGATGTATTCTGCATAGTCGGGATGCTGTTCCAACGGAACGGGCTTCTGGAACGCATCTGTCTATAAGAAAAAAGACACACACGCACAGACACACCTGTCACTAGTGTAGAAGACTGACCTTTAATACCAACAAAGGACTTTAAAAATGGAGACAACTTCTCAGGTAATACGGTTCTACAGGGTTCCACCAAGGACGACCCTGGGGAGCTCCCAACCCGTCTACCTTCTAATTCTGCCTGGTCAGTGACAACCACGGGCCCAGCAACGTTTTGGTTTTGTTGTATGTTCTGTTTTCAATATAAATCCAACTAACAGATCCTGTCCTCTTTATTAGACTGACAAGAGCCACACCCAATCAGTAACGTGAGACGTGAATTCCAAATGAGGCTCATCTGCCCACTGCCAATGCCCACAATCAAACCGCTAGAAACAACACACACAATAAGATTCCTCTGGCTGCAAACATATTTCACACATAGAAAGTGAGATTTTGCTCCTCCTTTGAGAAGCCAAATTACCTTCAAAACAGGGTCTGTGTAAAAGTTTTTCATCTTGATCCACTTTCTTAAGCCCTACATGAATCAGCTCAGAATGCTGAGGGGTGGTGTTTACTTACAAATAAAAAAATCTAAAAGATTTAAACAAACATCAAATTATACTCAAGCAAGGTATTTAAATGGGTTACCACCTGCAGTCATCCAAGTCCTCTCTTATAGAATGAAAGTTGGGCAGCTGGAAGTTCAAATGATGCCCTAACAAAGTCAGCAACTTTCTGCCCTGATTGACTTGACAGCAAACAGTTCTTTTAAGTTTACACTTCTACAAGGTTGACAAGTCTACAAGAATCCACTGAACCTGTTTTCTATAGATACAACTGAGCCTCTGAAAAGCAGGAAGTAATTCTTGTCTCTCAACAAAAAAATCACTTCATAGCAAAAACACTTACCAAAGATTTTACATATCTGCATGGTCATTTGACTTAGAAAGCAAATTTTGAAAGTTTCACAAAGGGCCACTTCTCTATACAGACTGGAAAAGGGATCCCCACACTCAAGTTTCTTTAGGTTCATTTGCAGGAAAAATGTCATAATATATTCCCTGTTTTCATAATACAAATTTTTCTCAAGGGACAAAGTGCATACATCAAATCTGATTTCCAAATTGAAGGAATTAACCAAATTCTCACTCTATATGGTAATGTCACTGGCTGAGTCTTACTTAAACATCCCACTATTAGACCTCAGTTATAAAGAAACCGGGTTGTGCTCAGCTCTTTCCTCGAAATGGAATTTCACCAACTCCTGTGGGAAGGAGCACAAATGGGGTATGATGTTCTACCTCACAACCAATCAGAATTTTAAACTTTCTACTATATATCATTTCCCTACTAAAACTTCTTCGGTGTGGAAACTACTCATTTTTAAAAATTAACTGACCACTATTTAACTTATGCCTAGTTTAGAAATATTTGAATTCAGGTAGGGAAGAAGGCCAAAAGTGCACGTAGAGATGTCTGAATAAACAAAGCCTACAAAGAATCAGAATGTACACAGTATGAAACAGAAGTCACTATTTCCATTTACACTTGTACCAAGAGGAAGTGTCTCCTTACCCCTGGCTGCTTCATTTTCTGAATGGCAAACTTGAGCAGGTACGATAACTGTTCGATAGTCAGCATTGTCATGGCTTTACTCTGGGTCTCGATGCATTCTGCTACTGTAATTTTCTGCAAGTCAAAAGTACACAAGTGAATAGTTAGGAAACAAATTACCATCCTTATTTTTACCTTATTATCACCATAATTTATTTCCCCTTCCTTCTCTTTGTCCAATATGCTCACAGTGAAAAAACAATTCCCATCTAAGGGAAACTAATTGTTCTGCTTGGCAAGAACTCCAATGCACATGGACCAAAATAAAGGACAGGCCTCATCAGGAAATGTGTTTAGCTCGTGAAGATGAGGTATCTGAGAAAGATGTGGGTAGACAGGGACCTGAAAAGTCCTCATTGTTATCACAGTTTCAAGAGTGGGATTTGAAAGGAGCAGGTGATGGTTTGGGGGTGAACTCAGAGGCATGAAAACTTATCGTCCATGTATCTTGAACTTCTTAAGGTTCTGGACTTTCAGGAAACTGACAATGGATTAACTCAGTGGTGTCACTGATGGAAACGAACAGTCTTCCCTATAGAAAGAATCCAAAGGACGGCAGTGGACCAAAAGAAAAAAAAAAAATGATTTCAGTCTCCATCACCATTCATGTAAAGCCATCTGAGACACTGGAAAACTAAGCAAGGGACACCGTGCTATCTCCATGAGCTGCAAATGTCAATTCGTAAAGGAAATTCCCATCCAAGAGGAGACTTGGAGGTGGCTAAAATGTCTGAAATCGGATTCAGCTACATAAATCTGTAACTGTATCTCAGGGCTTCAGAATCCTTATGTAGGAACAACAATAATAGTGAATTCTGATGATGTCAGAACACACTCTTTAGCCATCAGTGCAGGGAAAGCTGAGAAATGTTTTCTCCATTTAAGAGTCGATTCCCATTCTTCGTATCTCTGGGGCCTCCAAAGGAACTTCCAGCTGTGTCTGGTTGGTTATTAAGGGACAGGAAAACAGAGGAGTAACCCAAAAGCTGCAACCAGTGCCCAAATCACTTACCTAACTGCTTAGCCACCAGAGCCTGAAACATCTAGACTTCCCAGTTCACAGCCTTATAATTCACCCAGGGAAGAAATCCAGGGCCCTAAGTGACCACAAAACACCTGCTTGTTTGAATGCCACTTAGTTTCCAGGAAACTACCTAAAGCAAGCACTTGGGTTGCCCGCCCAGCTGTCATTTGTTCCTGCCTCCTACCCTCCACTGGGCTGGCAGTGCCTGGGTCCCACAAGAGAGATCTAAAAGTGCCAGGCAGGCATTTTTCGAGCCTTTTCTGAAAGGGGACTTGTGACCCAATACTGCCCACTGAGCCCAAGGGCCAGTCAGCCGGGAGGCTGATGGGGAAAAGTCCTTTACCTCAATAAAAAGAAATGTGAGGACAGACACCCTGGCTCTTAGAGGGGTTTGTCTAACCACGTGTGATACCTGAACCCACAGCAGCCATCTCATAATCATGGGGCACACATCACCTGAACAGTGAGAACAAAGGAACAAAGAGATGGAAAAAGGCTGGGCTCTGATCAAACTGGCCTGGCACTACCTGGGGCTTCTTTCTACCTGTGATGCTAACTGATAATAAATCCCTATAGTTCAAGCCACCTTTAACCAGGAACTATTCTTTGAAGAAAAAACACCCTATCTGAACCACTATCTTTTCTGCAATCATTAAACAATCTGGAAGGGCTGCAACAGAAAATAGACTAAGGCTCCAGTCCCCGTGCTGGATGTGGCAGAATGACACTGGGCCCTGAACACAGAGGGCACCAAGCAAAGCACGTCCTACACATCTCTCCATCTAGAGAAATCTAAATAGAACCGGTGGTCTTTTTTTTTTTCTTCTTCTTTTTTTGCAATTTTAGATAGAATTTCCAAGAACACTACTAAAATGCTATCATCACCTTGATTTGACATCTCTTTTCCTATTTCCTACTTTTCTTTGCTCTCTGCACAAAAGCTGTACCATACATACTTTCCCACAGCTTGCTTCTTCCCACTAAGTACACTAGGGAGAACTTTCCATTTCATGTATCTAAAGCTTCCTCATTTGAGATTCAATTCCAATTTATCTTTGAATCCAAATGACATTCCATACTAAGTAACTTTGTAGTTATTCTTTTTCCAGCATTTTGAGCAAACCTCATACCTAGGGGTTGCCAAGAACTGAAGCCACCTCAGAATAGTGGAAGCCCTAATGCAGTTTAATGAAGAGCTTTTCAGCTTGGCTACAAATGATCTATAAATGGTCTGACTCGGCCAGGTATGCTACCTCAGGCTCAGCACCTGCGCTCCCTCTACCTGGAGAGTCTTCCGCCAGATTCCTCACCTCCTCCAGGTCCTTCTCAAATCTTCCTGAGGCCTCCTCTGACCTCTCCATTTAAAATGCAAACACTTGCATCCCCTGCACTCCTTCCCCATCCTTGATTTATTTGCTCTAGAGCACTCATCTTCCAACACACATTATTTGTCCTTTTCCCTCAAAAAAGATGTGATTTCTGCCTGTTTGGTTTTGTTTTTTCCCACTGTAGAATCCCTAGCACCTAACAGGGACTCAATAAAAACCTGCTGCATGAATGAAAGTGTCGGCTGACAATCGCAGGGAACATGCAACCAAAATCGGTCTTCCCAGCTTGGCTACTGCTGAGGAATCAAGGAGGAGGAGAATAGCAAGAGATCTCTTTAAAAGATGGGGACTGTTAAAGATTTATAAGTGAATTCTGAAAACATTCGATACAGGAGATTCAAGAGGCAGTTGCAGATCTCACAGCGATCCAAAGACCCACGCAAAACAGCAGTCAGTGTAATTGTCTTTCTAAGAGCTGCATGACTGTGACCACTGCTGATGCTTGGTCCAAAAAAGGGACTAAGATGTATCGGATGGTAAGCAAAAGACTTTTCTTCTCCCTACATCTAGATTCTCTCAAAAATTAAAAACAAAAGGAAGAAAGAGGAGAGAGAGGAAACACAGCAGGAAATGCATTCATTCATCAGGAACTAACCTCACATTCAGGACAAAACCAGTCCCCCTCTGGTTCCGATGTCAGTCTCAGACACTTAGCGTGATAAACCCGGGGGCAGAGCTCACAGCAAAGGACCTGGCCTTCCCGGTGACAAACCCAGCAGTAGAAATCATTCCGTCCATCCTGCGGTACAACATCAACAGGGTCTGTGGTGAGTGGCTGCTTCATATAGTAAAACGGACCATGTCTTAGTTCTGACTGAAATGTAGGCAAGAAAGACAGGTTTGGTTTCAAAACAAATGTGCATTCTCAAAAGGAATTCGAACAAACACATTAATAATAACAACAAAAGAAAATCAGAGCATTTCACAAATTCATTAAAAAGCCAAGCTATCTTGGATTACTCTACTAAATACAGAGTTTGCAGATCTTTGGATAATTATTAGGATTTTCTCTTTCTTCTGTTTTAAGAGGCTATGGATTGAAATCTGGCATCAAGGGTTACTCAGCAGCCCCAGCAGGTTAGCACAATGGCTATGACCCAGAGCTCTGGCACCAGGTCTGAGTTCAAATTTTAGCTCTACCATTAACCAGATGCATAACCTTAGACAAGTCTCTCAGCCTCTCAACTTCAATTTTCTCATCTGTAAAATGGAGATGACAATACCTGACTTCCTAGCATTGGTATTGGGATTAAATGGGATGATACAATTAATTTATGCATTTAATGCAGTGCCACCCTAATATTGCTAATAAGATTAAGAGCCCAGCATACGGAAGTCCAAATTTACAAAGTCAATAAAAACATGGCATTTTGCCCTGTGCTTCTTTAAAGACCAGTCATTTGGGAACAGGTCAACTTGATTTCAGTCACAGAAAAGAAAACAAACAAACAAACAAAAAAAAATCATCAATTTTTTTAAGTCTACCTCGATGCATAAAGTACTTGTGAGCCAACACCTCAAAGGCTTGTGAATATTCTTGTTTCTCAAATACGGTAGTCCTCGTATTTGCTGGGAGCCACAGCTCCTGGTTAGAACCAACCATGGCAGAAAGATGAGACAGCTAGTTTATGGAAGCCAACCAGACCTCCTCCTACCCCAAAATGTCAGGAGACATTTGTTTCCCTAATAATGTATTGCATATCCAGCAAAGCCACACTCCCAACACACAACATCATTCAGGAGAAACTCATTAGGAAAATGTCTATATGAGAAACCAACTGGAACCCCCATTCAGGGAGAAAGCATGAAACAATCCAGGAATGTGTCTCAAAAGGTCTGGTAACTAACTGTGTGTCCTTGAAAAAACCACTAGCCCTCTCTGAACCTTGGTTCCTGGGCAATACAACTATGGGTAACAGTTTAGACACAACCAGAGTACCTACCTTTGAATAAACTTCATTGTATAACAAGCTTTTTTTTTTTCTGTCCTTCTCCATAAAGATCTCATTTACTGATTAGATACTACACAATTTTTGTTGACACTGTGAGTGGGTAAGTTTTTCTGTTATATTTTCTAAATGGTTATTGTTGTAACATAGAAAAGGTATTGATTGGTTTGTTAACTGACTTAGTGATTGAAAATCATCCCTAAGTAACATTTCCAATAATTCTATATTACTTTTCCTTTTTTTCTTATTTTAATGGTCAGGACCTCCAGAATAATGTGAAAAAGCCTCCAAGATTGCAAACATCCATGTCTTGTTTTCCTTGCTTTTATTATGAAGTTTTAATGTTCTAAAAATGCCTGCTATTTCTAGAGTCCTTGATAAAGATGCTTATTTAGCAAACTTTGTTAACCAATCTTTCCAACCCTCCCCTACTCTCATTTTTACTAAGACTTAAAAGGGTGATTGCCTTGATTCTTTAGCTCAGCTGTTCCCGTTTAAGTTCAACTTGTCTATTTGGTTTCCACAGCATTGCATCATTGTTACATAATCATGTCCATGTTACATTTGTATCCAGCCCTTCCTTATATTTTTAGCACAGTCACAGGCCCCATTTCATTTTATGCTCACCACCACCCAGAGGGGTCCTCAGGATAGATGCTGGTCTTACTTGCCAGGTGGGAAAAGAAGGTTAAAGGGATTTAGCTGGCCCCAGCCCACAGCCGGGACTAGAACCTGGGTCTCCCAACACTCCCTCTTCCCTACACCCACAGATGCTCATGATCTGGTGAACGCTCCAGGAAATCCTCTCTAGTTCAAAATGAGTTCTGCTTAATGCAAAAAGCTGGAGGAAAAGTAGCTGGACTACTAGAAATTTAACAGAAGGTGACGTGAAGAGCCGGCATCTACAGCAGGGGTTCTCAGCCTCGGCAATAGTGACACTCCGGGCAGGACGGCTCTGTGTTGCTGGGGCCTGTCCTGTGTACTGTGGGATGTCTGGCAGCATCCTTGGTCTCTCTGCCCACTACATGCCAGAAGCACTCCTTCCCCGCGTTGTGACAACCAAAAATGTCTCCAGACACTGTCAACGTCCCTTCAGGGGTCAAATCCGCCCCTGCTTCGGCACCACTGATACAGACGGTCTGTGATCTGCCCAGGAAAATGGCTGCCTGAGTTTCTTTCCGGGAAGGGGAGGTGTTTAAGGGGGACTTGGAGGAGGAGCAGAAACTCCCATTGAAAGGTAAACGGTACATATCAAGCAAGCACAACTATTTCTAATCCGAGTGGGGTCCCTCCAGGATGCTTTCGTGTTTTTTGCAAGATAGCAGTAAGCCTTATTTTCAGTACTGGACTTCCTTTCAACGAGTTAATAATAGAACAGGAATATTCGTTAAGGTTTAAACACAACTGGAAGAACTGAATACGACAGCTCATCTCCATCACTGGCAAGCCAAGGTCTTTCTAAAGGAGCGTGGGCTATTGATCCTTCAGAAATTAAGTCTGCCCCAATGTCCCTGCTGCCACCCCGCTCACTGGCTGAAGGTGGGTGCTCCTGGGAGTTACTGCGGGGATACCAGGCTGTCCCATACCCTTTTCAAGAGAGCTCGTCCCTTCCATAAACAGCAGTTGTTGCTAAGAAGTAGCTGCCTGATTAATCTCCTTCTCAATCCAATACCTTCCCTATCTGCTGCTTGAGTTTCCTACTCCATAAAATTAATCTGATAACAAACATGGATGAAAAAAAGGAACAGCGAATCATTTCAGGTAAAATGAGTTATGATTTTTCTCCCCCATGCATAAAAGGTTAAGTTACCACCCTGATAATAAGGCAATCAAGTTGCAACCTGTGTAATTACAGGACAATTGCAGGTTATGAGAGCGAATGTTCCTATTTCCCTGCTCTTTCCATGGACTGCCTTAAAAAAGAAACGGAGAAGGCCTGTTCATTAACTTCTGGAATATCTCGGTCTGTACCAGGAGCTACCAAACTTTCCACAAAGGGCCAGAGATAGCAGGTAAAGAAATGAGCGTGGCTGTGTGTGGATACAACTTTATTTACAAAAGCAAGCCTTGGGCTGCAGTTTGCCGACCCCTGGTCTACATAAATCAGGGACTGGGTGCTACTGTAGGAAGCACAGGGTGCATCTGCATGGTGCGGGGGACGAAGGCACAGACTCAAATTCCTACAGGAGCCGTGTAGTGAACATAAATGAGTGAAGAAAAAAACACACCACTCTTTGCTCCAGTTTTTCTCCTGCTTTTGACAGAAGCATGCATGGGTACTGGAAAATACGACTCTATTGTAAGAAATCCCGTCTGGCCCTCGAGTGTGCAGAACGGCCACGGGCGCTAAGCCTGAAGGTGGGTGAGAGAGGAGGGAGCAGCAGGAACCAGGCTGGACTGTGCTTCCTGTGCAGTCTCACCTCAGGAGCAAGCCCAGATCCCTGCTCTTACCTATGTTTTCCTAACAAAGGACTTCAGTAAAATGTCTCAATATTAAGGCAATACATGGACCCACCAAAATAAGCCTTCGCCTGCCCATTTGTATGCATACACCCTGAACTCAGTTCTTTGCCAGGTTGGATCAAAGGTATACATACTTCAGGCCACTTTGCACAAATCTGCTAAGAAGTTATTTCTCAATCCTTTAATTAGCAAAGAAAAAAAAAAAAAAAAACTCCCAAAAGGCTTCTTCAACCTCAAATGTTCTGAGAAGAATTAAGGTTGAAAGTGATATTTTTCAGTAAAAGACCTAATGTCACCTTGGGCAAGATATTTCTTTGTTGTAAGGGACTGCACCATCTATTCAGGATGTTTAGCAACCTGACCCTCCTCACAAAATGCCCAAAATGCCAAGGGCATCCTCCCAGGTTTTGGAACAGCCCACGCCACCAAGAGAAAATAGGCCCACATGTTTTCAAATCCCTCCTTAGGGGTGAAACCACTGGTCCAAAGAGCTTTGAGAAATGAATAAATCTGAGAATACTTTTCCTTCTAAAAATAAGGAGCAGGTTTTAAAGCTCTTCTTAAAACTCTCCTAAAAGTACTGAATTCCTGAATGGTGAAACAGTGTCCAAACCTAAAGCTCAACCTTTATCTCCATAAAAGGTCTCCGCCAGAAATGGAAAATTATGACAGCATGGGTTTTTTGTTTTTTTATTTTTTCAATAAGGCCAGAGTGGCTTTCTTTTTAGAAAACTAACATAGAGAAATTAGAGAAGGAGGAGGCAGAGAACCTTTGTATATGCCAAAGTGAAAAAAACAAAACAAAACAAAACCTCGAATGCCAACACGTACCCAGCAGGCAGAAGGAATAAGTGAGCAGGGTGGGTGTGCGACTACAGGACAGGGTGGAGAGTATAGAAAACTAGAGAGCACAGGCTCTGGGTCTAAAGGGACAGACTCTACTCAAGTTCCAGCTGTTGCTGGATTTTCTGAGTTTTTATGAGAACCCAGAAATAAAGGTCTTTATCTGAAACCTCACAATCCTTAAATGCTGACAACTAACCAATTATATTATGTTGGTCTAATTCAGCATTTGCAATGTGCTGGCTTTAATTCCAAAATTCTCCTTTTAAAAGTGCTGTATAGAGAGCAACAGATGATGGGTGTTAGGGAGGGAGGGAGGGAGGGAGAGAGGGAGGGAAAGAAAGAGACAGTGGTGTGACAGGATCTTAAAGGTGATGGATTGGGGTATCAGGGGAGGGGGGTCGGAGTATGATGGAGATCTATGTATGGGGTTTGTACTGTTTTTGCAACTGTTCCTGTAAGACTGAACTTATTTCAAAATAAAATTTATTATAAAAAAAAAAAAAAAAAAAACTGCTGTACAGAATAAAAGAAGGTAGATTTAAATTCCCCAGGAGGAATGCAGATTTCACATGAGGAAGGGTGCCCTATTATGTAGCGTTAAATGGTAAAACAAATTATGGGGTCAAATATCAAGAATTTCTTCTTCTTACAGTTACAGTTGTTTCCCCTTTGCCCTCAAAGGTTTCCTGGTATTCTATCAGGAGTCTTCGATCAGAGAAACAAACCTACACTTAAACCTATGATGTTCCTAGTTCAAGCCCCTATTCTACGATGTAACTGAAGCTCAGAGATGGGAAAGCAACTGACAAAGTCACCCAGCAAGTTTCCCAGCTGCAGTGAGGCTAGAAGGAGCCCAGTCTCCAAGACTGGAACTTTCCCTTGCAGAGCATGGCTCCTGTCAACTGTGCTATCAATACTGAAGACCTGATTATTCAGGAGCACAATCGTGCCCTGTGTCCATTTGCCCACATGCCTCTCTTTTCCACATCCTGGGTGCTTTCTGTATTCATTCAGCGGGCTCTGCCTGAGCTCCCACGCTATGCCAGACTGTGAGGACATAGCAGTGGCTGGACACTGGCCCCAGTTTCCTGAGGCTGCTCCTCCAGAGGGGGCCACAGACTCACAGACACATCACTGTGGTCATGAGGGCTTAGAGTGCTAGAGATATGGTATGAACACGTGGATGGGAAAAGCCAGAGAAGAAAATACCCGAGGAGATCAGCTTCTAGGAAGAGAGATACAAGCCAGTTTTTATAAGACAGGTAGGAATCACCACCTGTGTGCCCACAGCAAGGAGGTGTCACACGCAGAGGGGCTTACTGGAAGGGGATTTCCAGCTAAATTAGGGTCTGGGGATGATCTGTAGTGTTCACTCTTCTTTGTTAGTCTTCAGTCCTGACAGCTATGGGGTGGCTCCTGGGCGACAGAGGTAGCTTGTCACCAGCCTCAAGCCAGGGAGGCAGATCTAAGCTCACATGCAGTTTAAGTTGCTTGGAAGCCTTGAGGAGGAAACTTAACGTCTCTGAACCTCCCTCACACAGAACAGGGGCTTACGGCAGCACCTGGCACCCCACAAGCCCTGCTTTTAGTAGCATTATCATTAAACATCATCCTGTGTTTTCTTCAAATTGTAACAATCCCGAAAATTTATCACACACCAAATGCTTCTCCTATGATTGGGATTCCCCGTTCTGTCCAACAGGGTAGCCACTACTTCAATTTAAATTTAAATAAAATTACTTTTTAAAAATCCACTCCCCGGTCACACTTGCTCCTTTCAAGTGTGCAACCGCCACGCGTGCTCATGGCCACTGTACTGAACGGCGCAGACCCGGAACATTTCTACAGCTACTCTTTATTGTTTAATGTACAGATTATGTAGTGTTTGTTTTTTTTCATTTAGCTTAAGCCTGGCTTAATTTTTAGTTTATCATCATTATTTATATCATTTAGCTCAGTTAATCCGCCTAACCCAGTGAGATGAATAGTACTATCCCAGCAGTATCCCCAATTCAACAGATGAGAAAACTAGGCACAAAGCGGTTAACTTGCCCACAGCCACATGATAAAAGCAGAGCTGACATTTTGCTATATAATTTTGAGAACAAAAATAGATTAGTGCTTAAAAATGGACTCCTCTCACAGCTTCAGGCATTTAACCATTGCTAGGTCTCCTCCCGTGAAAGCAACAACCTTGTTTTGTTTAATCTGAACCCCTAGGGCCCAGCCCAGGGGTTAATAATACACAAAGAGGACTAACTCAGAAGCAAGAGATATGGAAACCCCTGGGGGACAGCTTCTTCAAAGGCTGGGCAATCTGACCTCTGGTGGCACATGGTATGGGGGTACAACAATTAAATTCCACCCATAAATCCATTAACACACCTCTCCCTTTAAATTCCACCAATAAATCCACTAACATACCTCTCCCTTTTTTGAATCAGTAGAGTAGCTAGCCTGTATCAGCGTATTTTAAAGCTAGAAAGTTACTAGATGAGATCCAAGATGGCAAAGAGATTTTCCCTGCCTGGTTCATTGGTCCTGGCTGCCAGACTGGATGCAGACTGGGAAAGAACTGGCTGCCAATCTGTGCAAATGAGACAGAATTATGATCTATTATCCATTTCTACCTCGGGCACTGCATCGGGAGAGCGGATGCCTCTTGCCACAGCTCTGAACCCCTCATTTCACAGATGAGAAAACTGAGACTGGCAGGGAGCAGGACTTGACCTCAACCAACAAGATCGCCCCCAGGAGTCCAACTGACATGACCCAAGTGGGAAAAACATTCCTCAGCTACACCAGGAGGGGGTGGGAGGAGTGGGGACAGAGTCCTAAAAGCAAGGAAAAATACATCCCCAGCTCCTAAAGAACAACCTCGTCATCTCATTTGGGTCATTTCCCTGTCCCCAAAACAGATTTGAAACCTGCTGGAAATTTTTACACAGGCACATTCTGAGCTGTCCTTTTTGTCCTATGCAAATGACAGCCAGCAGGAGACCGTTTGCTGAATGCCAAGAACACAGGCTCTTAGAAAACCCGAGAGAGCCTCAGCACGTCTCGTGCGGCTTTTGCCCCGCTGGTGCGGACACCGTTCCCAGTGGGCTCCTTTACCTGCTCCTTATTGCTATTGTTCAGTAAGCCGGGTTTCTTTTTCTTTTTAATGGGGCTTGTCGATGTGTCCTGTGGTGAGTGGCCATTGGAAGAATGCGGAGGGCTGGGGAACTTTCTTTTCTGGGCTGTTCTCTCTGTAGAGCCAGGATCTGTAAGAGACACACAGGACCACACATTTTAAAGCAGTCAGGGAGGCCTGGGCCCCACAGGGGTGTGGGACACAGTATATTTTGGTGCCCAAATTCCCAATGTCATTTTAGCATCCCTCCTCCCACTCTGTCACCTGTCTCAGCGAGATCAATCTTTTTTGACTCAGATAAGATTTTTGTAAGATTTTAATTTGTTGCTAAAATGTGAAAATTGGGAGACTGCACAAAATAATCTGGATTTCATCTTCACTTAAAAAAAAAAAAAACTAGGGCCTGCTTCCCCTCATTGGAACAGTTGATGCTGAAAAACAGCCACCTACTTTTAGATGGTGTGGAGGTTTGGATGTGTTATATCCCCAAAATGCCATGTTCTTTGATGCAATCTTGTGGGGGCAGACGTATTAGTGTTGATTAGGTTGGAATCTTTGGATTAGGTTGTTTCCATGGAGATGTGACCCACCCAACTGTGGGTAATACCCTTGATTAGATTATTTCCATGGAGATGTGGCCCCTCCCATTCAGTGTGGGTCTTGATCTAATCATTGGAGTCCTATATAAGAACTCAAACAGAAGGAGCTCGCTGATGCAGCTAAAAGAGACACTTTGGAGAAGGCCATTTTGAAACTCAACCTGGAAGCAAAGGAAGAAGACAACAGCCACGTGCCTTCCCAGACAACAGAGGTGTTCCAGATGCCATTGGCCATCCTCCAGTGAAGGTACCTTATTGTTGATGCCTTAGCTTGAACCCTTTTATGGCCTTAAATCTGTAACTCTGTAACCAAATAATTCCCCTTTATAAAAGCCAATCCATTTCTGGTATTTTGCATAGCAACAGCATTAGCAAACCAGAACAGACGGAACGTGCTCTCCAATGTGCCATCACCCCCACCCCTTCCCTAGTGTCTCTGCCAAGGAGACCATGGCTCAGCTGCCAAGAGTTGTTATAGAGGCACCCGGGTATTTTTCTTATGCCCAAAGAAATATTTCTTCTCCATACCCATGTCTGATGCAAAGCAAGACAGCATGAAAAGACCAAAAAGGTCAAAAATTTCAAAAAAAAAACCAAGGGGAATATATTTCTTTGTGAAAGAGAACAGCATTTACTCATGTTTACTAGATTAACAGAGTGTATACCGCATGAAAAGAATACACCATGCCTGCCAGAAAGTTCTAATGACCCTGTCACCAGGAGGCACTGAGTTTGAGACCCTTCTCCAAAGAGATCAAGGCAAACAACATTCTCACCAATTCTCACCTGAAAACGCCAACCTCATCCTTGTCATTCCTCCCCCTCTTATTTTTCATGCTCCTGACATCTCATTTAAAGCACCCAAACTTCACTTCCACGCTTCTACACACTTCACAACCATCCCATCTTCACCTGCAAGGACTCGAATCCATTCCATGCCAGACTGGGGTCTTGATAGCTAAAAAGAAAATGATATAATGGCAGAGCTCAGTGTACCTTATGTCCTGAGGAACACAAGCTACTGGCACCAGGAGAGAAGAAAACTACGCCGGGAGTTAATGGAGGTGACGTGATGGGTGCGAACTCTGGAGAGATGACCATCCCCAAAGACAACACGGCAGACCTCCCCTCTAGTCTCAGCACTCAAGGCAAGTCCCACCTACAATATGCATCCCGTCCTGTGTCTGGGAGTCGCTGATGGCAGGGGAACAGGCTGCAATATGGCCACACAGGAGCGGCCCTACAAGGCCTCCTAGCAGTTCTGATTGAAGCATCTTCCAACAACTCACAAAGGAAGCCAATGAACTGCTTTTGCAGAATCACTGCTTCATCGTCCTATCCACATGACGGAACTCTCCAGATCCACCAGGGAGGTGAAAATCCTGGACAAATTTTCAGAGTGCTGTGCTGAGACAAAGCCCTGAGCGGAAATTAAATGCTAACCACAGGCACCCTGAGGGTGAACAGACCCCCCCAGAGCTATGGAGATCATCCCACAGACATCAAAATGGAGGCCCAGAGCCCCAGTGGTTGGCCCAAAGGCACATGACAGCTAGTTAGTGACAAAACTCACTAAAAAGGTAGAGCCGCGATCGGTGTGTTCCCCCAGCGAAAATCTCCTCTCATTCCCGCCAGGGGTCCCCACTCCACTCCACCATCAAATGTGCAAACTCTCATTTTCTCCACATAGCCTTTGACACTAAACTTCCTTCTAGAAACACATTCTATATAGTCATAGGGAAGCAAAGCACATGGAAGAAGATTCAACTGCAGCAGAGTGCATCACGCCCAGGAATAAAAACAACTTAAATGTCCACCAAGAGAGAATCGGTCTGAGATTAGCATTACGGTCATACCATGGAATAATGAGGCACTGCTATACAAGCTGATGTATGACCATCTCCAAGCCACCATGTCAAGTTAAAAATGCAACACGTGTCTAGTACCATTAATGAAATATCCCTCCCTCCCCCAACACACACAAAAAAATCTAATCCATAAACAAATGTTTGGATAAGCCTAGCATATTCCTAGGAGAACGCAAAAGTACAATTCGGCTCTAAAATGAGGGGACTGGTGGCTGCCTTGGGGGAAGAGAACCTGCAGGGAGGAGGAGGATTATTTTTCACTGTGTACCCTTGTGTACTGTATTTATCATGTGCATGGACTACTTTATCAAAATAAAGAAAATTAAAAATGATGTATTTGGAAGGTTGAGTTTCACATTAAAAAGCAGCAGGTGCAAACCAAAGCTAATAATGAGGGAAGGAGGGAGGTATGGTACAGGATTAAAAAGCTCTACCAGATGGGCCAAGTCGGGCAATCATCACAGGCTTGTGGCTCACACAAAGGAGTGGGGGTTTTGCTCCATGTGGAGCTGATAAACCCAAATAACTCTAAGTATCAGCATGAATGTGTATATGAAAGGTGTCCTGAGGACTCAGGGCTGTCACATTCTGGAAGAAATGGCATCTCGGCGAGGCAAAAATCAAAAGCAATCTTGCATTTGGCTTTGGTTTTGTAGATTTTGTTTTGTTTGTGGGTAGACTTTGAGAAGGAAGCACATGAACACACCAAAGGGAAAACAAGGGGCATGTTCAGGACAAGCCATGTGGTACCCTTTCTCACTGGAAGGACAACCTCAGCCCCCTCCCACTAAATGCCATTAGGACCTCAAAGACTATGACAACAGTAAGTGCCTCCACGTATTTCCCAAACACACCCCCACCCCAAGACTGACGCCCTCTGGAACAACCACTGGGCCCAACCAAAGCTCAAACTTGGGAGCCAGAAAGGGCGCAAGCTCCTCCCTGACAGTTTAATGCACCTGTGGCTGAGATTCCCTGGAAAGGGGGTTCCTGGAGAAGCACCAGCAGCATCACCTGGGAATTTTCTAGAAACCTACAGAATCAAGAGTGGCGTGAGGCCCGTTCTTGTGTTTTCACAAGCCCTCCCAGGGACTGGGATGCACCCCAGTTTGAGAACTACCGCTCTAGGGTGCGTGTCTGTGGAACCGGGTCTGAGTTATCAGGGCCAGAGCAGGGTATTGCCCCCGGGTCAGCCAACCTCCTCGACTTCCCTACCACTCTCTGCGGGGCTGGTTTGCTCCCCAGGAGGCAAGGTTGGAAAGGGAAGGCAGAAGCCAAACAGAAACCCCAGGCAAACCTCTTTCCTTCTCAACCTTCAGGGCCTCATCTGTAAAATGGGAGGAGCAGGGGAGAAACAAACCAGACCAGAAGTTCTTACCTGAAGTCCGCAAAAGCGTTTCGGGGACCCGCGAGCCATGTGCCATCACCATCCTGGGTGCGGATGCGATCTCCTGGGAAGAGGGGTCAGAGCCTACTTCCCCTTCTCCAAGGCATCCTCAACGCTAAAGATTAAAATCTACAGGGCCAGAGGGTCCTATGGTCCCTTTTGAACTTTAAAACTCTATAATTCTATGAGAAAGAAAAGACAAGCCACCAGATACTAATACAACCACAAATACTTAGAGCCGGAAAGGCCCAAGCCCACCAGGAAAGAGAAGGGGAAACTGAGGTCCTGCTCAGAAAGAGGAGGCCACTGGCCCAAGGCTGCACACAATTACAGGGATTCCAGACCTTGTAGTCTCATCAAAACATGAAAAGCCCAATCCTTCCCTGTCACGAACACACTAATTCCCCCAGGAGTTGATGAGAGTTCGGCAGCTGTATCCAAGGGGTAGAAATTTAATAGGTTCCAAATAACAGACACATCTGTCAACAGCAGAGAATTTCAACAAAGGCTCTAAGGGAGAAAAATCGGGAAATGCCTGCTGGATTAGGCATCCTTCAGAGGTATGAGATGGCAGGTCAGTATTTTGACTTTAAAACTGACACACGCCAGTGGGGACAAGGCCTCTGGTGACGACAGAACAGTGGACGTAAAACCTTCCTGCAGCCGTGTTAACAAAACAGACCTTAAGGATCTTTTCCAGAAAGCTGAGTCAAAGGTTTTTTTTTTTTTTCCTGTTTTTTCCCTTCTTTAATGATTTAATTCTGACAAGGCTATACTGCTAAGCACATTTCATCTGTACACTTGGAATGATGACAAACAGCTACTGTAGACTGAATCACCAGGAAAATGGTTCACCCTTGAGCCATAAAGAATTTTCTGCTGCCTTCTCTGAAGAAGCAGAACCAGCAACCTTCTGTCTCACCCTCCCCCAAAAAGTCTGATTCTGAATGTGTTAACGTGGGTGTGCAAGGAGTGGGGCCCTGTGGAAGAGGACAGAGCACTGACTCAGGGAGACAGCTTGGCAGGAAGCAGAAGGCAGCATGATTTCCCCTCCTTGTGACATTTCACTGGAATCTTAATAGTATGGAAAGATCTCCTGGATACTAGGAACCAAGTATGTGATGAGACTTCTCCCAAACTTATATCCTCCCCTACTGTGAAACTGGGAACTTCCTACACAGCTTTTGACTTTACAGGGTGCCTTACTTCAGAATAACTGGCTTCAGCTCTCCTGGGTCACTGATACTAAGAGCTAGGGTTTCCTTTCATTACTTACAAGGTACCAGGCACTGTTCAAATGCTGTGCCTGTACCTGACACTAAGTAACCTGCCCAAGGTCACACAGCTACTAGTTATGGGGCTGTGATCTGAACCAGGCACAGTGTAACCACGTCACATACCTCACACCAGGAAGAGCCTCATCCTTAGCTCTGTAGTTAAAGGACTTCCTAATTTAGGGCCTGTGTGTTAAAAGCACACTCTCATTTTGCCTTTTGTTCCCCCAACTGCAGACAGAAGGATCAGGGGGTAGGGTAGGGGGCTTTCCATCAAAGGGCTTCAGGAACTAGGAGAAGGTGGAACGTCGTGTTAGTCACTCGCTGATGATGACGTTCTCTCACAGGCAGTCCCTAGGAAGCAAAACTATCTCCACATCTTCAGATCAGGTCACCAAGACCCACCTACAGCGGCTCTGCAGCCATCTCCCCACCCACCCTCCACCCCGTCCAGGCCTCCTCTGCACCAGGCACCCCCACCCACATCCGGCCTGAGTCACGGCACTCTTGGCTCTCCGGGGTCTAGGAAATGACACACCATTACAGGGAACTGTCTCCTCCCACGAGGAGAGGGCCGCAGCTGGAAGGCCCAGCACTCCCCCTAGGACCAGCCAGCGGTGTGTTTTTGTGGGTGTTAGATTTCCTTGATGACAGCGAGCCTGCTGGAGCCCAAATGAACAGGGAACCTCGGTCAACAGGCATGGTAGGCTGCAGACGTAGGTGCCAACCATCAGGTACTCGGGGCCTCTAGAGTGGGTTCCTGGGATAGTCCTGGGCAAACTAGAGCGAGTTGCTCCTCTGCAGAGAAATCAGGGCTGAGTGCTCCGAAGGACCAACTCGGGGGTGGCAGATCACAGAGAATGGTGGTGTAGTTAAGAATCCGCTCACTGGCATCAAACTGCAGAATCTAGGTCTGCGACTTCCCCGCTGTGTGACCTTAAGGAAGCTACTTAACCTCTCTGTGCCTGTTCTTCTGTAAAACGGAGATAATAGTACCTAGCAGAGTTATTGAAGGATTAAATGAGTTAATTCACGTAAAGCTCTTAGTACACTGCCTGGCAAAGATTAAACAGTCAATAAATGTTAACTCTTTTTTTAAACTGAGAATCATTCCTCCTCCTACTTCCCCACCAACCGCTCCAAAAATACAGCTGGCTTTCTCACAGGAGCGTGTTCAGTCAATGCCAAGGGTTCAAAGTTATGGAAAACGCCAGCCTATATAAGCTGGGGACCAGAATCGGCCAGGACGTGATCTCTCCATGTCCATCAGACTGTAGTAAGGCCAGGCTCCCTCCGGTAACGGCGAAGGCAGGGTCAGCGGCAGAGGCCAGCGCTTGCTCGGCAATCGCATGCAGCACTCTCGGTAATCACCAGCCCTCTCCAAAGCCTACTTCAAACAGGGCCACATGCTGCTCTCCCGGGAGCAGCAAAGCAGAGAACGGTTAATCATTTCAAAGCACTTAGCAAAGATACAGAACAGGTACCCAAATGCGCCTCCCTACCCCGGAATCTTCAGGCCCTCCCAGTCAGTAATTACATCATCATGAAACAAAAGCCCGGAATTTCCTCCTGGAGGAGAGCAGAAATGGGAAATGAAGAGTGAAGGATGGGGGGTGGGAAGCGGGTGAATTTTCTCCTACAGCAGAGAATGCCTAAGCAAAGAGGAACAAAATGAGTGAAAACAACCCTTGCCATTTGCTCAAACACTTAACTTCTACACCCATAGAATCTTGGCTGATCTGGAGCTGCCAGAGCTAGCAGGCTGAGCCGACTCCTCCAGAAAGCCTGTACTGGAACCTAAGATGGGCCTCTAAAAGGTTTCCGCCTGTGAACAGATCATCCAGAAGCAGGGGAAGTAGAGCCAGAATGGAAACGAGGCAGTGGGACAAAGAGGCCAGTCTCCACTTGGAGAAAGTGTCATTGTCCTGGAATCCTGTGTACTTCAGAGGCCGGGCAAGAGGAGAGGCACCCGGGGCCTACGCCCAGATTCCAAAGCCGGTGAAAGGGCACTTACCTGCCATTGAGAACGCTCGGCTGCTCAGGGAGCCAGGCCTCAGTTCTGGAGGAGAACAGAGGCTCACACGCGACAGACATTCCTGCTTCCGGATCCTCTGCGGCCTCTCCCAGGGGGAGGAGGAAGAGGCAGAGGACAGGCGAAGAGTCACCGCTCACCAGGCCAGCCCTGGTCTTGTACACATGAGGTCGTCCGCCGGGGCAAGGACACCGTCACCCTCTGCAATCACGGTCTGAGGCACAGCCACCTGCCTTAATGTCCCCAGGCTTTTGGCTCTAATTCATCACCCCTGACAGCAGCTCGGCTGAGATGAAAGTCTTCGGTGCATTGCACTCAAGAGCCATTTATTTCACCGGATGCGAATAAACACAAGGAAGCAGGGCTATTCTGCTGATTGAAGCAAGAATATCAGAAGGGAGGTGGGGCGGGGTGGGGGGGCTGTTGAGGTTTGTATTTTGAAGGTATTTTTTTTATTTTTAACTAAGCCAAATTATCTTTAGTTCTGATGTGCCCATGTCGGAAATGAGAAAGCCATCCTTCCCCACATGCACAGTGTGTGTCTCTCGGTTTCTCTCCCTTTCTCTCTCTCATAATAACACAGAAATGGTGATTAAAGGGCACATTCATATGTAAAAGGTAAATTTCCAAACTCGCCTGGCGGGACCGAAATTGCTTCAATCTCGGGGAAAGAGGCTGATTTACAAATGAATTCAGTGTTTAGTCCCAACAGCTACACAGACAACTGCGACCACAGCCGCCCCTTCTCCTTCCCAGCTGGGATGAGGCCTTGTGGAAAAAGGAATCTCAACAGGAATTTCCTGGTTCAAGAATTCCAACCTCAGTCAAATTTTACAAAGGCGGAGGGGGGGGCAGCTCCCTACAAGAAGCCCCGAAAACACAACCAGATCACCAGAGAATGTGGAATAACCGGTTGCCCTTGGCCTTCGCATTGGAGATGGCTGATGAGAGCTGGCAAAGGAGCTGGTTCTGATGGCTGAGACCCAGTTGCATTATTTATCCAGGCTACAGGGAGGTGGCCAGGGTGGAAGAAGGGGGGCAGCATTCTCTTCTTCCTGACTCCCCCATCCCTCCTCATCCTCTCCTCCCACCACACACACACACACACACACACACACACACGGCCCAGGTTTTGGAAAGCTCAGGTGCACACACACACATACACGGCCCAGGTTTTGGAAAGCTCAGGTGCCTGTGGCTTTCAAACTGCAACAGGGAACTGAGGCATCCGAGGGCCAATTCAGAAACAAAAAGACGATTCTGTGCTGGCAGCAGCTGAAGCACAGAGGAGAGCTGAGAGAAGAAAAGGGAAATAAAGAGGCTTCACAGAAAGGGGGTAGATAAAGGAAGAAGCACCGCTGGTAACCAAGCAACGTTCCCTCCACCTCCTGGGAGACCCTGGGCCGGTGTCCGGCCTCTCCAAAAGTCACCTTAATGAAGACAAGAAAATTCTCTGTAGAAGCACAGGCCTTCCACAGTCACCTCATTGTTTTCCTTTGAAGGAGCAAAGCTTTCAGGCCCAAAACGCTACCAAGAATGCACCAGCCTATAGGATGCTCATTTCACCCCAATATCAGTGGGAGATTCTAAGAATGTGTCCCATAACCTCCAGGCTCTCAGTCACAGAGTCACAGAGAAGTCTGGGCAAGGGTAGCCACTGCAGCGTAGCTGCTAGAAGCCAAGACAGGAAGAAACTTCAGTGTCCGTTAACAGCGGACGGATGCAATAAATTATGATGCAGCCATATAATGGAATAAAGAATCCGATCTCGTACTGGCATGAAAATAGGCCAGAAATAGAACCTGTGTGAAAGAAAGAGTGGCTCAGGGTTTGCAAAGGCCTGGAAGAACACACAGGAACCCAATACCTGCAGCCCACACTTGACTCCTCTTTGAATCCTTTGCTATCATGTTCCTTTATTTAACCATTTAAGATATTTTTAAATGGCTATGGGGAACATGGATAATAACAACTAATATTTCTGGTGCTCTCACTATATGTCAAGTTCTGACTGCCCCAGCCAGGGACCACATCTGCACACCCAGCCAGCAGCTCAACACAAGCTTCCAGCATCCATCAGGAGCCACGTAGAAGGGGCTCAGGCATGCTGCTAAGCATCCTACAATGCACAGGACAGACCCCCATGACTAGGAATTATCCGACCCCAAAAGTCCATAAATGCAAGATTGAGAAACCCTGGTGTAAGGAAACTTCCTGTGAGTTGCCAGGAGGGTCTACCCTGTGTAAATACACCACACATGGAAGCATCTGCACCCATTAAGAAGGCAAATGATACCTAATGTTTCTTTCACCCAGGGGCCCTGACTACGGATTACAAAGAAAGGAAAACAATAGGACCAGTCAGTCAACAAATAGCAACTAAGCAACTACTGAGTATCCGTGCTACCAGTAACAATAGCTTCCTTTTGTGGAGCACTTAGGATCTGCAAGGCAGGTTCTAAAAAATACCAAGAGTTTGTGACTACGTATTGGGGGGAAAGGAGTAAACAGGGAAATATGTCTTTTCTTCTCAAACTGGGCTTATGCAATTCACAGCTGCTATTTATTGAGAAGCTACCTTACAACGACTTCTCCCACAAATCCCAATTTGTCCCCATTTTACAGGTGAGGCTCAGAGAACCAAACTCGCTTATGCGCACAGGAGAATCTGTGTGTCCAGGACTCCATCGTGGCTGGGTCTAACTCCAAAGCCCTTAACTGCACCAGTCAACTGCCTCCCCTGAGACTGTGAGCGCTACCTGGCAATTCCCATCAGGCAAGGGTGTTTGCCTTGGCCAACGTCAACACAACACAACGTCAACACAACTACTGTTCAGAGCGTAGGCTCTGGGGTCAGACCACTAACTAGTTACAAATCCAAGGGCTGCCACCTGCCAATTGTGTGCCCTTGCATAAGTGACTAGTCTCTGTGCCTCGGCCAATGCAGCTGTAAAATGGGTATAATAAGAGTACCTTCATCAAAGGGTTGTTAGGATTAACTGAGATAATGCATTTAGAGGGAACAGCATCCCTGTTACTATTATTATTATTATCCACTGGGTTAAGGAGGTACCAGAGCAAAGACAAATTTCCCCACATCCTTTTGTATATCTTCACTATGGTTTGCACTGGACTAGCTCTTCCCAGCCATTTCAGGAAAAGTTTTGTGAGAAACACAAAACTTCCACAGTAAATTCCCTCGGGCTGGCACAAGTTCAACCAAGCCAGGCTCAAAATCCCTCCAGGGCTCAGGACTTCCTCGCAGATCAAAGGAGAACTCTCCCGTGAGGCGCACAAAGCCAGCCCCACCCTCCTTAATTGACCTTATTCCCAAAACAAATGCAAGCTTCTCCCTAGTCAGGTAAGGCTCAAGGAATCAGGGAGAGAGCTGGAGCAAGTTCCTGACTCTAGCAGCTGTGTTGCCTCTCTGAGCTTCAGTCCTAATACTCTACAAAATGCATCAAAGAACCTTGCAGGGTTAGGATGAATGCACCTCGGCAAAGATGTATTCCTTCCCCAGCCATCTTCACTTCTGCCTGGTTCAAGCTCAGTCCAAACTTCAAGGCCCCACTCAAACACCCCCCCAATCCAGTTATATTAAATATCAGCTGCCAGGCTCGTCCAAGCCCCATGAGTACTCGCTGGCTGGCCTACTTCCTCACCTGCCTCCTAGAGCCTTCTTAAAACCTAAGTAAGACAAAACCCTCTCCCACTTATTCCCCTCCAACGATTTACCTTAGTTCTTGGCAATGCAAAGCAAAGCCCCATCTTCCAGGTGCTTCATCTAAGTGAATTCAACAGTGAGGGCTTAGCCTCAAAAAGGGAAAAGTAAAAAATTATTTTTCAAGTTCATCCTTCCTCCATCCCAAGCGAAGGGCATGAGACAAGAGACAGTAACTCTGGTCTTTCCTCTCCCCTTCTTGGTTCCCTCAGGCTGCTGAGTCAGCATCTCGCCAGGGTTGAGGGGAGTCTAGATTTGAACGCTACACATCTGTCCTAAAAGGCAGCCCCTTAACTCTCACCAATGACTTCAGCACTTAGTCCCAACCCAAGAAACAGCAATGCAGTTTGGAGGTCAGCCCCTAAACTGTCCCACAGCGGTAGGAGTTACTGAGATCTTCAAGGAGGTGTCACAAGAGGAGAGTCCTTGTGACAGAAGGGGACATGAACTGGTGTTATAGAAGGGAAGTGAGCAGTGGCAAGGAAATGAATCCAGGAGGACCTACAGCCAGGTCCTGGGCCAGAGTAGCCAACTGCAGGACCGCAGCCACCCCACAGCTAAGTGTGGCTCTTACATTGGGAGAGGAAAACAATTTGGCAGTTCCTCAAAAAGTTAAACATAGACCCACCCTATGGCCCCAGCAATTCCACTGCCAGGTGTACACCCAAGGAACTGAAGGCAGGGGCTCAAATAGGCACCTGTACACCCATGTTCATAGCAGCATTATTCACAATTGCCAAAAAGTGGAAACAGCCCAGGTGTCCACCATCAGATGCATGGATAAACAAAACGTGGGAAATACATACAACAGAATGTTGCTTGGCCATGAAAAGGAATGAAGTTGTGATACATGCAAACAACATGGATGAAACCTAAAGATATCATGTTGAGTGAAACCAACCAGACACCAAAGGACAAGTGTGGAACAATTCCATTTATGTGAAATATCCAGAGGAGGCAAATTCATAAGAGTTAGAAAGTAGATTAGAGGTTACCAGAGCCTGGGGGAAGGAGATTGGGGGGGTTATTGCTTAATGGGTACAGAGATTCTGTTTGGGGTGAAATAAACTTTGGAAATAGAAAGTGGTGATGGTTATTCAGTATTGTAAATGTAATTGATGCCCCCGAACTGTACACTTAAAAATGGTTAAAAGGCAAATGTTATGTTATATATATTTTACCACGAGCATGAGAAAATCCAGATTCTCATTTTTCCATTAAAAGAGAGAAAGGAAAATCAGAAGATCCAGCCCCTCAAGGTCCACATTTCCACAGGCAGTGATCCTCCAGGCTGCCCCTCTTCAGATGGAATGCGAACACCCATCTGCCAAGGACTCCGTTTATCTTACCTTTTGGATAATTAAATCTAAACTTAAAAATCCATTAAAGGGTGTAATAGGTCAGGGGAAAGCAAAGAAGAGCAATAAAATAAATAAAGAGATCAGAGATAGGGAATACTTTGATAGGATGGCTGCATTGTACAAAGTTCAACCCATTATATGCATATAGTATAGGTTTATTTATATTTTTATAGCCATAGAGGGGACAAAAGTGTAGGTGACAACACACCAAACTGTCAACCCTGGTTACCTGGCAGGAAAGGATTTTCAGCTTTTTATCATTGTATACTTTGTCTAGCTGTAAGAAGATACACTGGTTTTTATATAGTAGAAGGAAAATTCAATAAACCATTTGTTTTTCCTTAAAGTTAATGAACGTAACATTTCTCAGAAGAGAACCTTCATTTGAAAATACATATATTGATTAATCGCCAGCCCAATGTTAGTCAAGGAGGTGAGTCAGACCCAAGGACCCACGTATAGCAGAGGAGACACAAGGGTAAATGGGTGATTTTGGAAGGCTGGAGAGAGGATGGCCCAGCTCACCAACACATCCTGTGGAACTTCACCCCAGCCAGTGCCCAGATGCCAAGAGGTGGAAAAAAGGCACTTCAGTGGGGCCAACCTGGGAAGACAGGAACACGGCCGTGCCCTCTGCAGAATTTTTCAAAGAAAACCAGGCCAGGGAATGTATGATAAGCAAAAGTTAGATTCCAGATTCCAGTATAATCATCATTTATCGAGAGTGTTCTATGCTGGGCCAGTCCATGGCTAGGTGTTTTCACCTACAGCGTCTAGCGTCTAGCACAGCATTCACAATAACTCCATTAAAATGCTAAGAGCAGCACGTTCAACAGAACATTCCGTGACAGTGTCAGTGTTCCACATCTGCAGTGTCCTTACAGCAGCCTCAGCCACATGTGCCTCTAGAACCCTGGAAATGTGGCCAGTGGGACTGAGGAACTGAATTTACTACGTTTAATTTTAATTAGTGTAAATTTAAGCCTCTGCACACAGTCAGCTGCTACTCTGATAGACAACACAGCTGGAGAAGCTTAGGATCAGCAGACAAGGGAGCAAGCCTGGCAGGCAAGCAGGAGCACTTGGGAGCCCTCCCTATTAGCCTCTTGGGATTTGGTAGTTGTCTTAAAGGCAGAATGATTTGATGCTCAGAAATGAGTGTGTGGACTTGCCTTTGATTCTTCCCTTAGTCTTGCCTGGAAATTCTCAAACCTTTATTCAGTATACATAAGAAATTCTCATCGGGAGCTGATTACTGTGCTTTCATGGGCAATTTAAGGCACTTTCCAGGGTGACTTTGGCATCTAAAGAACTCCTCTTTAGGAGAGGAGCAGGTGGAGGGCTAAGAGAGGGAAGAACTAGGCCTCTCGTTGTGGAGAAGAAAGAGGACGGCATTGCTCAGGGAGCGCAGCTGGAAGGCACTGCAAGGTGACTCAGCATGTCACAAGAGCCCAGCACGCCAGGAAGGAGGGGCAGGTTCTGCAGGGCTGCAGCTGTGCTGGCCAAGGCCGGGAAGGACACACAGAGAAAGGCCTTGACTGCTCAAGACCGTGGTCTCAAGGAGCCCCTGGAAACTTAAAGTAGGGGAGTGGGACAATCAGGACTTGTGTTTTTGAAAGATCTCGCTAGAAGGGGTTTTAAAACATTGGGAAGGAAAGAAATCAGAACGAACAGAACCATTTCAAAGGGTACCACGGCTCTCAAAGGAAAAGATAGGCAGGCCACCAATCGTTTCAAAGAGAGCAGTCATTTGAGCATGGATAATTATTTCCAGGCACTGGATTATCCTGGAAACAAAGCCAGCCTCTCTAGCCCGAAGGCTTTTCCTTCATTCTCCGGGATAAGAGTTGTATCCATCAGATATACAAAGCCAACACATTTATTCATTTGCTCAAAAATTTTTATTGCACACGGACTAGAAAAGGCACACAGGGAAAAGCAATGAGCAAAAACAAAAGGCAGACCGCATCCTCATTTGGAGGGGAGCGGAGAGGAGAAAGTAGAACATTCCAGGTCTGAGCAAAGGCCCAGGGGCCAGAGATGGCTCTGTCAAGGTTCTGGAAGGTCCGGGTGGTTGAGAAGAAGAACAGAGCTAGAGAGAGAAGGCTGGTGAGGCAGGCAGGGGCCAGCCCAGTATGAGGATTTTAGGATTTTGATCTTCATCCTAAAAACCAATGAGAAAGCACTTAAGAGTTTCTGTACAAGGGAGTGGCCTGAGAAGATGTGCCTTTCACAAAGATTGGGGGAGGGGGGGTGGCAGATAGAGAGATGAGACTAGCTAAAAGGCTACTGCCGTTCAAGGAGGGTAGCTTGGAGAGGAATGGTATTTAGGATGATGAAAATGATACAGGTAGGCAAGGGACACAAGAATCAGATGAGACCATATCCCTGGCTCAGACAAGTGGCAGGGTCCTGGGCTTACTCACTGTGGAGGAGAAGCAGGTATTCTGTTTCTTGGCAGAGGGGGGTGCTGGGGTGGGAAATCAGTTTTGCACATGTGGAGTTAAAGACGCCCATGGAACTACAGGTAGGCAGCTGGCTATCTGCACTGTAACTCAGGAGAAATCTGGGCTGGAAAGGTCAATTTGGGAGTCATTAAGCTACAGATGTGGGAAATATCACCCAGGAAAAGGAGATGAGGAAAAGGTCTTTGACAAGCTTTCAGCAACCCCAACACTTAATGGCTAGAAAGAGGAGGAGGAGCTGTCAGGGAAGTAAGAGGAAAATCAAGAGTGTGTTGGCAAAAAAGCCAAAAGAACAGTTTCCAGGAGAAAAATGATCAACAGTATCTGCTACTGCTGAGAGATCAAGTAAGCTGAGAACTGGAAACCTCCGCCAGAGAAAGCAACATGGAAGTCATCAAGAACCTCGGGGAGAACCACTGACATGGAGGGACTGGGGTGGAAGCCAGAATGGTGTTGGCAGAGAATGAAGTCGGAGGAAAAGAAACCAAGACTTGAGTTTGGACACTTCTAAAAAGTTTGGCTTTGAAAACGATGCTAGAGATAAGACAGTAGCTAGCAGGAAAGATGAGGGGTCAAGGGAGCCAACGTGGGAGATGTGGGTACGTTTAAAAGTCTGTGCCTTCCTCAGAAAGTTTCCCTATGACCCAGCAATTCCACTCCTAGGTCTACACCCAAGAAAAATGAAAATATACATCCACACAAAAATACACACACAAATGTTAATAGCAGCGTTAGTCTTAATAGTCAAAAAGTAGAGACAACCCAAATGCCCAAGAAACGAATGGATGAAAAAAATATGGCATATCCATACAATGGAATATTTATACAGCCATAAAACAGAATGGAATACTGATGCATGCTACATCATGGATAAACCTTGAAAACATTATGCTTAATAAAAGAAGCCAGAGATAAAAGGTCACATATTATATTAATGCATTCATTGAAATGTCCAGAACAGGCAAATCTATAGAAACAAAAATAGGTTAGTGGTTGCCAGGAGCTGGGAGGAGCAGGAAATGGGAGTAGTCACTAATGGTATGAGGTTTCTTTCGGGGGTGATGAAAAATGTACTAAAATTTGACTGTGGGTGATTCAGGTTGCACGAGTCTATGAACATACCATATAAATCACTGAATTTTACAATTAAATGGATGAATGTTGTAGTATTTAAACTGTATCTCCAAAAGCTGTTTAAAATAAGTCTGTGAAATGCTGGGTCTCTAAGTTCCCAGGAAAAGGAGGGTGGGGAGAGTGTAGTGTCACACTCACTCACCCCCACCATGACAGGCAGGCTTTCCAAACTCACTGGCCTCAGACCATCAGTGAAGGATCTACCACCACTAAGGCAAAACGTAACCACTTAGTGAAACTTTTAGAGAAAACCGTGCCTCAATCTCTAAGGCACCTCAGACGTGGTTCGTTTTCTCCTACGGGCATTTGGAGGAGAAAAGAGAAGGGCAGCTCTTTTAGAACTAAGGTTGAAAACAGTTTTCGGTCACAGTCTTCTAGAATAACAATAATAATAGTCACAAACACATAACGTAGGTCAGGCTTCAAAAATGGGACAAACGTTAAGACTTTCCGCCAAGCTAAACTAAACTGTGCGAATGTTTTTGACAGGATTCCATGAACAGAAGCACCGTGGTTACCATGCTGACCAAAAGGAGGTAAATTTCTTATTTTGAAATCCAGTGTCAAACATCTCCAGATTTCTGAGACATTTTACCTCTAGTCAGTAGAGGAGCAATCTGGTAGTTACCTAACTTGCAAATAAATTTTTCCCACTGCCTAGTACGTGGAAGGCACTTCTGGGAGGTAGATAATGCAGAAGAGCCAAAACAGAGTTAAAAATACTGGTGCTCATTTTTTTAAAAGAAAATACTAAGTATTTCTGAATTGCGTTGTGATTTAAAAGTGTTTATGGTTATATTTTCTTAGAGAGTTTCCTTGAAAAATGACAGAAGGTCTCTATCAGCTGTCCTCACAAACAATCCCTTTGTGAAACAGTCTTAATTTACATACAACAGTGAGAAGAGGATCCTGTACTAATTAAGGTCTGGGGCTGGCTAGCAAATTGCTGTAATTGTATATTCTCCAGCATCCTCCCTCTGAAAAACATATCTATAACCAGGCAAATCGCAGCGAGAACGATACTGTTCAAGGTTTTAATATCTCGGGCTTCCGCTGCATCTGTGCATGGTTTCCAAGAGTCTCATTCGCTTACGCGGGTGACATTACACAGGCATTTTTAAAAATGGTTTCAGCTTTGGCAGTCTGGCATCCACACACCACAATCATTACCCCAAAATGCACACATGGCAGGACGGAGATGTGAGCCGCCCAGACAGGGGAGCGGGGAGGGTGTCTCTGGATGGAGACGTGACATGAACTCACAGAAGCCATCATTTTTCAGACTCCAAACCCCTGGCCTTCAAGGAGCTGCGCCTGTTCTGAATCATGCGTGGTGAAGCCAAAATCCTGCAATGAACTGTGCTGTGATCAGTCTATCGCAGAGAATGCAAACTGACAACCGTTGGCCACGTCTGACCTGGAGATGAGCTCTGCTGGGTTTGTGCAGGGTCTTTTGAGAAATGTATCTGCACAGACCACATTTCTAAATCAAGTGATTTTACAGGAAAAAAACATCCAAGCTGGCAACACCGAATGGGCCATACTCCTGCTGGGCACAAATCGCAGCAGGTGCCTCCCTCCCGGCTCAGTGCAGGCACACTCCCACTCACTAAAGACCCCAGGCACCTCTAGATACCAGCTATGGTCACTTAACTGCTAGACCCTGTAGGCTTTTGATCTGGAACCCTTGGGATGCACTGCATGGTTAAGTGCAAAGGCCACTTCATGAGTCTCTCTGACCCTCAGTTTCTTTCTCCGGCAAATGGGAACAGCAGCACACCTACATTATAGCATTATTAAGAGAATCAAATGAAACAATCTGTATGTAATACCCAGCACCTATTAAAAGTACTCACAAAATATTAACTACACAAACACACGCAGCATTGAGGCAGTGCCTCTGATTTACACTTGGAGCGTCTTTCAGCACATCGTTACCCTCGGACACAAATGTCAACCTGACATCTTGAAAGCTCAAAAGCTTTGTCTCCTGAGAGCTAAAACGCTCCAGTAAATGCCAAGGCTGACGTGATGGCAACGACTGACTCGGGAATTACTCAGTGAAGAAGTGAGTACGTGTCACAGGGTGGGGGTGGGGGGTGCACAAATTTAAATTTAAAGAACCTGAAAGGCAGGACTAGATGTAGGCATAGGATGAAAGAATTCTGAGACAATTATTACCAGAGTCTATAAGTTTCCCATGTATAGTATAGCTCAGGTCCTCTTCTCTGACTGCAAGTCGAGAATAATGTGGCCAATTTCCCAGATGCCTGAGTGGCCATTTCCTCTTCTTTCGGGAGCCATCGCTTCCCCTGTGGGGCAGTGTTGGTGGGTCCAGGTATCAGGAAACCAGCCCTTCCCGGGCCGAAGGGCAGACAGGTCTAAGGTGAGTACAGCTCCTTGGGGACTTTGCCCTGCTGTTCCTGAGGAGATCCTGGACAAGCTGCACTCCCCAGCGCAGCCGGTTCTCTGGCCTTCCTATCGACGCCATGAGCCACCTGACAACCTTCTAGCATACTCCTTTCTGCCCAAATGAACCAGAGCTGGTTTCTGGCCACTCACAACCAAAGAACCCTGATGGGGATGCTGTCATCTGGGGACTGAAGCACTGAATTTCCCAAGCCACAAAGGAAGCAAGCTGGAGGAATAAGGATGTGTTCCCTATGTCCCGACTGCCACGTCATGGATTTTGAGACAATTAGGACTGAAACAGAGATAAGCCTTCTGCCTGGTTATCCTTTGCAAGCGTCACATTTTGACCATGCCCGTATCAGCTCTCAGAACCTCCTTAATTCAGTCTTGTAACTCCGGGCCTCTGCATAATGCCATTTGCTCACCTCATCTGAGTGGCTCTGTCAGAAAAAGGTCCTGGAAGCAAAGCAGCTACCCACTGTCACCTGCCACCTGCTCAGGGAGGTGGGAGGTCAGTTCCGAAGGGTGTTCCTGGAGAGAGGGAAAGGTCTCCCTGGAAGCTGGGTGTCCCCCGCAATCTCCACAACCCCTTCACCCTCATGGATTCCCACCAAAGCAGGGGCTCCAATGTCCCTGTGAAAATCCATCCAAACAGCTGCAGGCTGGCTTAATTCCAACATTGCAGCTGCCAACGAATCAGGAAGCCGGCGGAGTGGTGCAAAGCATCCACACCCTAGACTTAGACGAGCAATTTTCTTTCCCATCCCAAGCTTGCCTGCCAAATGACCTTGCGTGATTCACCCCTGCGACCCCGCTGAGCAGGGAGTCTGTCTGGGCATGGTTCCCACATCCACGCCCTCTTCCTGGAGGTTGTAAGTGGGGGTACAGAACACGGTGCATAGGGCACCCCTCACAGGCTCGTCTTCCTTCACCCCAACTCCAGTAACAACCCACACCTCCGACACTCACCATGTTCCAGATACCGTGCTAAGCACGTGTGTGAGTTCACTCACTCTCAACATCCCCCTCGATCTTCATCATCACCATTTGCAGGGGAAACTAAGGGAAGGGCAGAGCTTAGTGGGGACTGAAAGGGCTTACAT
This sequence comes from Choloepus didactylus, assembly GCF_015220235.1. Classification (NCBI taxonomy): domain Eukaryota; kingdom Metazoa; phylum Chordata; class Mammalia; order Pilosa; family Megalonychidae; genus Choloepus; species Choloepus didactylus. The sequence continues at coordinate 50,824,168 of NC_051325.1, forward strand.
TCTAGCAGAGAAGCCAAGTCGACAAACAAATAAGAAAATACAAGGTCATGGACAAGGACAATGAAGAAAACGGAGTTAACAGGGGAGCCTTCTGGAGTGTGGGAAACAGTTAATTCTCTTGATCTGGGTGGTGGCGGCATGAATGTGTACACGTGTTAAAGTTCAACACACTGCACACTGCACAATAGATTAAAAATGCACAAAACATACATATATACATACAAGAGGAAGTACCAGGAAACAGTAAGCAAATGGGGGGTGTTGGGAGCCAGGTTCCTCCCTGTTGCAGTAGGGAAGTTATAGGCAAGGCAGGAGGCTAAAATGAGCCATGTGGCAATGGGCTAGAGTTGGAGACATACTATGAACTCATGTTTAGTTTAATACAGATACAGATGGTTACATATAGAAATATTTATAAATAAGTGTAGCTACATGGGTTAATACACACATATATTTCCTTGTTCTGCCAACAGAGAAGGCCTGGAAGCAAGGACACCACATAGTAAGGAGCATAACTAGTGCCCAGTCTTGGTTTCTAACCCCATTCTCCAACAAAAGCAAACAGGGCTCCTTGGAGAAATGGCTGATTCTGGGACAGAAAATAAACAAATAAACCTAGAGCATCTTGTAATGCCAAAAAATAAGGAAGTGCTCAAAAAATAATAATAATAAATAAATCCCGCAATGACACAGGCCCTCCCAATCACAGGGACACAAGAGCCAACCGACAGAGCTCCCAATGGCCAAAGCTGGGACACTATGAGTAGCAAAATAAATAACTGGATTAATATTGGACAATAACCCAAAGTATCAAACATTCACCCATGATTCCATACTGATAAAAGTAAATGATTGGATAAATAAATAAATGGAGAAAACAGACAAATCTCCTACAGATGAATTCGAAATAACACATGTCAATACTCCACCCCCAAATGGGGGTAAAAATCACTCCCCAGTCCTTAAATGTGGGGTACACACAGTGACTTTCTTCCAAATGGAGGGAAGAAAGCAACTTTTCCGTGGAGAAACTTGACAAACCCTGCCTCAGCCAGGGGATCAAGGTCAACATCAACACTGCTAAGTCGTGTTCAGAGCACGGAGCCTTGGTTACATGTTAAGAAAATGGCACATCACTTCTGTGTGCTTCCAAAATCTCATAACCCCACTCTTACCATGAGAAAAACATTGGACAAATCCCAATTGAAAGAAATGCTTCAAAGTCCCTGACTAGTATTCGCCATAGTTGTCAAGGTCATCAAAAACCAGGAAAGTTTGAGAAACTGTCACAGCCCAGAGGAGGCTAACAAGACATGACAACTATGTAATACGGGATCCTGGAACAGAAAAAAGACATTAGCAGGAAAACTAAGGAAATCTGAATAAACATGGGCTTTGGTTAATATTAATATGCTGATATAGCAACAATGTACCACACTAATGTTAAGATGTTAATACCAGGGAAACTGTATGGGTGGGGGGGGGGTTATAAGGGAACTCTGTACTTTCCTTGCACTTTTATCTTAATCATCTTAAACCTATTGTAAAATAACAAATGTAACAGGAAGTGATGGAAAGGCCCCTTGAACTGGGTGGCCACCAAAGGCCTCTAGGAGGAAGTGAGGTCGGAGGTGAGATCTGAGAGGCGAGAAATAAGCAGCGTCAGATCCCTCAAAGGGCACAGGTACACGGGAGGGAACAGTGAGGGAGGCCAGGGGCTCAGGTGGAGTCAGGAGGGAAATGGTCCAAGGTGAGCAGAACACCACAAGGTAAGCGAGGCCCTGGCTGGTGAAAAGGGGTGAATCAGAGGTGCATGAGGGCAAATGGAGGTGAAAGGGGGTGAATGGGGGTGAACCAGAGTGAACAGGGGTGATGGGAGTGAACTGAGATGAACCGGGGTGGACCAGGGTGGATGGGGTGATGACTAGGGTGAACTAGGGGTGAACCAGGGTGAACAGGGGTGATGGGGGTGAACCGAGATGAACCAGGGTGGATGGGGTGATGAACAGGGTGAACCAGGGTGAACTAGGGGTGAATGGGGGTGAACCAGGGTAAACGGAAGTTAACCAGGGTTAATGGGGGAGAATCAGGATGAACAGAAGTAATTAGGGGTGAACCAGGTGAACTGGGGTGAACAGAGGTGAATGGGGGTGAACTGAGGTGAACCAAGATTAACAGAGGTGAATGGAGATGAACAGGGTTCATGAATGGAAATAAAGAGGTGAACAGAGGCAAACAGTGCGGCCCAGCCAGGCAGGTGGTGCTGTGTTCAGACTGGAACCTAAGGGCTCTGGAAGGTCAGTGGAGGGAACGGACACCAGACAGGCTCTGGTCTGATCTGGTTTTGAAAATGGCCCTGGCTGCTGAGGGTCAGGGATCTCAGTGTGCAGGTCAGAGAACACAGGAAAACAGGCACCCCGAGCAGGCACACCGCAGGTGGCATGAGCAGAGGGAGGGGCCATCCTGCAAAGAGCTAAGAGCATCCAGGGGTGTGAAGGGAGACAAGAAGGGGGGCCTCAGGCACAGACCGGGGCCTGAGCAGGGCAGGACTTCTGCCCTGGGTGACAACCCCAGACTTGGACCCTTCCAGAAAAGTCTCAACAAGGGGCCTAAGGGGCCCAACAGGCACTAGAGCATCCGGGAAGGCAGCGCCTCCTTGAAAGCAGAGCCTCAGTTCAATCCCGCCCTGCTACTTACTAACCTGAGATGTAACCACTTAGAACCTCAGTTTCCTCATCGGTAAATTGGGAAGGGCACCTCCTTCCTCCTAAGGGGGTTAGAAGGGTTTGATAAGAGAAACCTCCCATACAAGAACAAGGCTTTTTAAACACTGCCAGCCAGTATTCTATAATCTGATCTAATCTCCATTTTACAGACAGGAAAGTAGAGGGACAAAAAGTGTAAATCATCCAAGAGCATGCTGGAGAATGAGCAGCAGGTGCAGAACAAGGAGCTGCATCTCCAGGCCCTTCTCCCAAGGGATCTCCCCAGTCTGCCAGTCTCCTAGGGGACCACATTCGATTGTGACCACAACACCAGGGGCTGGGAGGCAGCTGCATGGCACACACTTCCTCATCACCAACCGTCTCAAAACGCCTCTTCCAGCAGGTTACTTCCTTGCACAAAACTCTCCCGTGACTCTCCTTCACCATTACAGGCCTTGAAACCTCAACCTCCCAGATGGCGGGACCTGGGCAGGGTGGGGAGCGAGGAAGTGCAGCGGCTCTGACTCGGACCACCCTCCCACCCTCCCCTTGCTGCCTGCCCACCCACCCAGCCAACCTGGCCTTCCTCGGACTCCCCCACCTCCGCTTCTGCTGCTTTCCCACCCGATGCCCCCACCCCTCCTCCTCTCTAAACTCTGCCCATCCCGCCATGTCAGGTCAGGACACAGCGGCAGCCAGCCCCCCACTTCCAATCTGACCCTCCTATCTCTGCCTGAAACAACATAATGTCTTAGAAAAATTCTCAAATAGCCTTTTTTTTCTGTTTCAGGAGCCTTTAGGGAGTCACTTTTTGTGACACTGTCTAGCTAGACTGGAATCATCTTCTGGGTAAAATTCAGTAATAAAGCCCTCTCTAGCCCTTCCCTCTCTCCACCCTCCCTTCCCCAAAACCCACAGCCAAGGGCTCTGGGCTCAGAGCAGGCACTCACTCAGTGACTTGAATGAATAAAACATCTTGCAAAAACCATTACTTTTGGAGATGAGCGTTTTCATCCACCAAAGATATGAAAAATGCTCCAGTAACTCATTTTTTAAAAGCACCCTAAAGGAAAAGGGGGACGACTTCCCTCCTTTTGGGAAGCCTCATAAAAATCACACAGAACAAATGAAAAGTAACAAAACCTCAATTAGAAGATTTGGGGAGTCTAATACAGCATTCTGGATGAAAACATTCACCATATTTCCCCTAATTTGCTAAATTTTTGTCCTAAAGGTAAACACTGGCCTTAGCATTACAGAAAATCCTACATTTCCCCCTTTTTATCTGTTCCAAAACCAAGCAGGCCAACTTCATCCCAATTCTCTACTCCCAAAAGGTCTGTTATTAGAACCAGAAAAAAAGCAGCTACTGAAGATTCCAGTCACTTCTAGAACACGTTTTATTTAAATTCTGATGACAGATTGGTATACCTACAAAAACATGCAAGGGAAAGAAAATCGAAAGGAGGAGATTTCTCCCTAAATTAGGTTCCTCCATCAAAGGCTCCACCTCTCAAAATCAGACAAGTGCTGCAAAGCTAGCTCATAAGGCCACACTTCAGTTCTCTGCAACAACAAAAAGAAATTCCAATTTCCTCCTCTGCTATGACATAGATGATGCAAGATTTGTACTCACCTTTGGAGCGAGTAGAGATATCCATGCCCTCTACCACCTCCTGTTCTGTTTTTATTTCCTCTTCTGCCAAGCTGAAACAGAGCAAATTAAGTTCATGTTTAGGAAGGCTGAGAATCTGCCCCATGGGAGCAGCTATTTCGAACTTCTACAACAAACCCACCTTTAAGACAATCCCCCATCCTTACACAGAAGTGGGGGAAGAGAAACCCCCACTGATTTCAACCAAGTGTTAAGATTCTTAAAGAAAGGGGTTCTCTAAAACACTAGGTCGTTCTTTTTTTCCAAGGCGTTACTATTCCAGTTGTCATATTATTAGGGGATGCAAAAAGGCATTTTTCAGACCGTTGCAACGGCCCCCATCTGCCACGAGAACCCGACCTTCAAGTAAATAACTGTCTAATTGTTACCACCGGGTTCAAAGAGAGACAGGTTGGAGGTGTTTTATGGGGTACGGAGAGTTATGATCCCTGGAATTCTACAGGGCCAACTGTGTTCCTTCCCCCTAAATATTACAACTTCCCAAAGAGGTAGAAACATGGGGGAAAAAAAGAGGGGGGAGGGGGGTTAAGTTACAAAGCAGAAAAATATGCCCCGGCTAGAAGCAGAAGGCCTGGTCTCAAAACATTCAAACAACCAGCATTTATCCCAAGAATTAGGGCTGGGGTCTCCACACTCCCCCAACCCCTAGATGTTTCCTCTCTGATGTTTCCTCAGGCATTGCTTAGAGAAAGCATTCAAATGCTCTTTTGAACTGTGACTAATTATCCCCCACCACAAAAGTAGATTGAGGAAGGATCATTTAAAAGACTGGCTGAGAATTGCGGGTGGGGAAAGAAGCAGGGAAAGCAGGCCCCTGAACTGAGAGGGTCTCACTTCCAGAATCATCTCTCTCTCTCTGCTGGAACTCAGGCTGAGTAAAGCACAGGCCATTTCAGATCTTCCCACACACAACACTTCCCAAGGCAAACCAAAAGATGAAGTTAACCTCAGCTTTTAAAATAGATACAAATTATTTCAGGTGCTAGAACATTCCAAACATTCAGACCCACGCTTCAGTGATAAGAATCTGAGCAATCTCTAGATGCATTTCCATCCATCTATGGTTAAAGAGAAGAAATGGGTGCATCACCAATTGATATGACTGGAATTTTCCATTTGGAAGACTCGAAGCCAGCACAGGGAGGAGGCTGGACAACAGAGGAAGGATTAGAATGTCCTGTCTGTTTTCCGTGGTCTGGGACTGTGACAAAGCAAAAGACGAGTCCAAAAAGGCAACCCTCAGGCCTGGAACTCCAGGATAAGACGGAGATGTGCTTAGGAGAGTTCCATGTTTGTTGTTTGTTGGGGGAAGAGAAGTCAAGATGGGAGCTAGATAGAAAGAAAAAAAAATCACAGTGCAGAATTAAATAATAGAAGCTTGGAGGCCTCAGTCAGACTTAACTAGTCCCAGCAGAGAGAAGAGAGGCAGATTTAGTTTAAATCAGAATATTAATGCATTTATCTCTCTGATATTGAACTCCGTTAACGATTCCGTTTCATACTGCATCTGTAGAAAAAGCTCGTAACACAAATCACCAAAGAAACAACTGACATGTTGTCACAAATGGTTTTCATCAGAAGAAAGCAGCCTGCTAAATTTAAACACATCACCAACATGCAATAACAACACAACAGCAAATTGTTGAAGGTGATTTTAGCACTAATACTTTATACTCCAAGTTAAGAGGCAAACATTTTTTCTATTCAGCAATACTTTGCCTGGACATAATACAGACTGCCCAACTGCATGCTGTTGTTTTCCTGCTTGGAGGGACTGGAAATACTTTTTTAACAAAAAGCCCCAGGCACCCCTCAGAGAGGAGTAGATGGTTAACTTCAAAAAAACAAATAGCAACCTGGATCTTTCTAGCAACTAGAATTCTGTTTCTCTCTCTAGCATGAAGTATGTGAAATCCTAAACTTCTTGAAACTGATCCCATATTCTGAGTGATCAAGAAAACGCTAATCTGCGATCCAACCAAAATGCACACTGGTGAAAGAAACAATTATGCATAGCAGAGCACACCCCCCCCATATTAAAAAAAATTTTTAAAAAAAAACACTTGAAGGATTTCTGCAGAGAAGAAAACATTCAAAAGTGTATTGATCATGGAGGAGGGCTGCATTCAAGAGAACAATTATTTGGCTTGTAACAGCCCCCAAAAAAGCTGAATACTTCAGGCAAGAAAGCTGCTGAGAGGCTAAGAAAATGCAAATTAGTTATGTGGTGGATATTTGCTGCTGAGTTGAAGATAATCCATTCTGGGGCAGGAGAGAGAAAAGTTAAGCTGTTTTATCTCTCCAACTATTACAAGTGGGCACCACAATCACCTAACTTTAGCAATAGCACCACCAGCTTCAGTCAAGGATTTCAAGCACAATTGAAAAAAACCATCTTTTTCATAGTTCAGCAAGCCATCCTTTTCAAAGGGAAACCGCGCACACATGCATGCACACACAAACACATATACACAATAACTTGTATTTGACTAAAGGAAATTGCAGTGTCTATGCACTAGAAGAAAAAAAAACTTCATTTATAAAAGCAAAAGATCAGAATGCAAAATTAGTCATTTTGAATAGCCACATCTAAAGGGACTTCCTTTTTTCTATACCACTGATCTCGGGTTTTCTTTTTTTGGTTTAGTGTTAAGCACTGGTATGTTATTAGGAAAGAACTATGAATAGTACATCAAGAGTGGTAGTGAGAAAAAATTTGTACCTGTCTGGAATGTCCCACAGATCTTGGTCAATTTAGGTTAAGAACTGTTCAGTCATTTGGAAGGGGAAAAAAAAAAGTCAACAAAAACTGTTAAAAAGCACAGAAAGCAGCAGCTGGAAAAAATAGTTGGAACTCCTGTCATTAACACACTGAGGTCTCAAAAAATAATACAGCATCTTTCCTTACGTATCTGCCAGCCTCCAGCAACCCAGATTATTTACATCAAAAACAATGGAACAACAAGCCCTTATCTCAAACTGACATTACTTTTTTTTTTCTTTTTGATTACGTCTTCTGGGGAGGCTGGGGGGCTGCTAAAGAAAAGAGTGAAGTTAGCTGAAAACCAAACAGCCTCTCCGCCCAAACAGGAAAATGCACCATAAACTAGTTGTATCCGTTGTAATGTTCACCCCAACCACCACCTCTTGCACTCATATTTACCCTAAGTCACTTGCCTATGGCTTTCACAAACTGTTACATTTCAGGCAATGCAAAGAAGAAAATAACAGCACCTGCAAACACAACCAAAGACCACCCGGTCCCAGAAAGAATAAAAGATCCCCCCACCCCACCCCATGCCTGAGCAAGAAAACCTATGCTTACTTCTTCACCTGCATGCACAGAATAAGAGCAATTAAAAAGTTGCAGATGAACCGCTACACCTCTAGGATGCTTTAAACCTTCTGATTATTAATTCTGAGGGCTCGAGGCTGGTCCGTAATTCCCAGGAACCCCATCCCCTCAACGCTTCCAAAAGAGAGAGAGAAAGAAAAGAGAAAGCATCTGGTTTTGACAGAAAAATGGATACACAATGCCCAGATATTTCTTTTCCCCAAGTCCCCTATCTTGACTTTTAACCAAGAATATCTAACCCATCTAGAATACATAACCAGCATGCACAAGACTGGTTCTACAGATGAGGATCATCGCACGGCAATTCGAGAATCATGCATCATTCAAAAGGACTTTTCCTTCTGGTTTTTACTTTCATTCAAAATACCAAACTGGTCCAGGCTGTAAGAAATATTTAATCCCCAAGACACAACATCTTCCTCTTCTAGATCACAAAATAGTGAGCATCAAAATTTAAAAACCATGCTTCCCTAAGTCTGCAATTAATTAAAAAAAAAAAAAATGGGGGGAAGGGAATGGTTAGCAGAGCAGCTTTATATAAGCACTCACCTAAAACGGGCAGAGTCATCGGTAGCTAAGCTATTTATGCAGGATTCTTAAAATGGCGTCTGGCAACACTGCCTCATTCCTGTATTGAAGCTAAAATGGTAGCAGTTTGTTCAATAGCTGTAGCTCTTGTTTAAGCAGCCCTGCTAGTTTCAAAGCCACCTTCCTAAATATCAGACCTAGGAAAAGCTCAACCAAAGGACACCAACAACCCAACGTTTAGAAGCTTAAAAAAAAATCTGCAATGACAGGGGGAGTTTGTGAAGTCACAGGTTCCTAAGGAAAACCCTTCCCTTTCAGCTGCTGAACCTTCAACGTGAGGCTCTGTGATAAGGCCCCCTTGCCCGGGGATTAGGTGGGTGGAAGGTTAGAAATTATGCAGCCCTGTGGCACATGCTGCAGACAGACAGGTGTCTGTGCAAACAAAAATGTTAACAGAGAGCAGGGTGGGAGGATGCGGAAACCCATTCCCCCTTCTCCCTGTATCAGAAACCAGCTCTGCATCCAGACAAGAAAGGACCTAGGTAACACGAAAGGGCTTCCAGGTCAGCAGGCATCTGGAAAAGCCAAGCCCAGAGATGCACCCCAGTCTGATGCCAAGGTAATATCAAAAGGCTGTTTGCAAGCCTGGAAACGGCCACCAAACACCCAGCGCTCTGCAGCAGCCAGTCCTAAGACAGTTAACATCAAGGAAAGACAATCCAAGTCTGCAGAGGAGAAACATAAGTGAAACACTCACTTAGCCAGCACACAGGATATTCACAAATTAGATTTTTGTCCACCCCCAACAAAGCCCTGAGAATTAACAATGGGTTTTGCAACACCCGCTTTCAGGGGCCAAACTGATAGAGCATAATGGTGGTTAACATAATTTACTGTTACAGGAGAAACCAGGTCCGAGAACTGGCCTCGGGACTGTTGTGGTGGTGTGAGTGGAGAGTTTCAAGGTGACTGCTTTTTAACTCCAGGGCAGGAGGGAAGGCATGGTGCCCAAGGCTGTGCCAGGCAAGGACGGGCTCCTGGCTTCGCATGGCCAGTAGGCAGGTAATCTTGATAGGGACAGACAGGCTGGCGGCATCGCTAGCTGCAGAGCTGACATGGCCCCTGCCTGCTTGTTTGTCTGTAAGGAGAGCGGGGGAGGAGGGGGAAGGGCAGTTCACAGCCTTAGCAACCTGAAGCCAAGGGTGAATCCTTAATGATTGTGTTTTCAGAGCATCTAAAGGGGTTCTAAACATATTTCCTTCTTAACTCTCTGCCTTGGATGGCAACCTTTGAATGTATCTTTTTTTTTTTCAGGGTCAACCAGAGGCAAAGCCAGATCTGGGGCCCTTCTCTGCCAAATGTTTGTTGCTTCTGCCACAGGAGAGAGAAGGGGAAAGAAGGCAAAAGAAACAAAGAGATCCCACATTTGAAGTGGTTGGACTTTTTTATCTATCCTTGCCTTCAGGGTCTTCTGGGTTACAGTCACCCCGCTTTTTTTTTAAAGTGGCTCATTTTCCCCCCTTTCCTATTTAAGAAGTGAAGCAATCTCCTCACCATTCTCCTGGGAAAGAAAAGGGGAGATGTTTTGTTTAAAAGAAAAGGGGTTACAAGGAAGAAAAAAAAAAAGCTGTTGTTTTCAAACCTAATTTATAATCCAAGAGGCCCATTGTTTCTTTCTTTCTGACTCAAATCTTCGAGCTGTTAATTATAAAAGTAACTGGACTTGGCTCCAGCGGGATAACTATGTCCATGCACAGCAATTAGAAAAACTCGGTAGAAAGTTTACTGAGTGATTATATATAATTAATTCCTAGTTACAGACTGAACACTGACCATTTTCTGGAGCTAATAAAAGCAGTTACTCCCCCTCCCCCACGTGAATGCCACTTAATTTCCCAAAGCAGAAAGTGAATCCATCCTGGAGGGTCTTGCAGGAAAGGGAAAAAAAAAAAAAGGAGAGGAATCAAAAGCTCCAGTGTGTCTGTGTTTGTTCCCTGCAGCTGTGCAACAACCTCTTTGGGGACTGAGGAGGCAGAAGGAAAAAGGAAAAACAGCCCAACATTCTGTTCCTCCCTCTGCAATTTACAAACTGGCAGAGAGAACATTCTACGTTGCTGTAAGAAAAGGGGGAAGGGGGTGCCCTAGGAATGGAGTCTCTTCAACTTGGTGGTTCTGCTTTTCCTAAAAAAGAAGAAAGATGGTAGAAATTTCCAGAAGACCCGTTTCAGTCAGGCCACTGCAATTGTCAATCTTTAACCTTTCCTCCAAGTCTATTGGTTCAAAAGCTAGAGAGAGGAACCCCATTGGGCAGCTCTGTGAGCCAGTACTGCAGCCCCCACCTGGCCCTGCTGCAGTGCAGACATTTATTTTTCCCCCTTTAGTGTAACTGGGAAACAATGCTACTTTGAAAGCAATTAACTTTTTCCAGACTCCTGCTTGGTGACTGCCACAGTTTCAGAGCAAAGTGACTGGCCTGGGTCAGAGCCGGGAACTTGCTAGGCTGCACATTTGAAAACAGATCTTGGCTTTCCAAACCTGTAGGAGCCATTTTAATGCAAGCATTTAGAGGACAAACGCCCTGCTCCTAAGTTTCCTTCCAGCCCAACAAACACAACATGCGAACACTGAAGGCAGCAAACCAGGAGACTCATGATTAGATATTGCTTCCAGGGAGGCCACAAGAACCTCAACATATAATTTCCATTTACAGCAAGGAGATAAGAACAAAGAAAATAGCCAAGTGTCTGAACTTACTTGTGTGGGGATAGCAGTTCTGTTCAATTTCAAGTATCTAACATCATTAACTGCCTGTACTTTCACTCCAAGAAGCTGGTCTGCCTTACACAGTCTTTTCTCAACTTAGATCTGGTACTTTTCTCTTTATTAAAAGAGCCCTTTTCCAATTGGTGCTAAAAGGCGGGCTGCTGGACACAAACTTAAAAGAAAAAGGATTATTATTTCCATAAAGTTGGCATAACACAGCATATGAATATATTTCCAGCTTTGGAGCCATGCTGCATGTCTTCAGGCCTGAAATGTATGAAATGAACTAGGGAAATTCTGGAAGTAATGCTCAACAAGAGTCTACAGCACTAATAGGTCAGGGGGGAATGTAAAACGTGAGAAATAAATAATAAGTAAAGGCAAGCATGCATATAGATGTGTGGGTCAGGCTTGGGCAAAGGCCGAACTGTTGTTCATAAGTCCTGAATCAAACCAAGTTTGGTGGCGGATGGTTATGTAGTTAACGTGTACTTTCACACTACACGTAAGTACCCTAAAACATAAGTTCTGACATCCCTCTCCCCACCCCACACACACACCACCAGCAGCAACTCCTGCCCAGTCAAGGTTTAGGGCTCTGTGATTCTAAGAACAAGCATTTTCATTACATTTCACAAGCAGATCACCTACCCAGAGTTCTAATATCCAAACAAACCCATTAAAGGTCTACAGTCAAGTCACAAGTTACAATGAACTGAACATTTCTCCCCTGGCCAAGGGTAAACAGGAAGTGTAATCTTCAATCCTAGCTGCAGGTTATCAGGAAAAACAGTGGATTCAAACAGTCACCTAAAATCAAGACACTATTAAAAGGTCCTTATTTTGTTCCTGCTAATGAAGCCCCCAACTGCTGGAGCCGACACCCTCCCCCACCCCTTTACAAGCAGACCCCCAATATTCACAAAACTCTTTATACATGGTCACAGAGGAAATGGGATTGCTTTACTTACCCAACAAATGTTCAAGCAACCGTCTCATTTTTCCACAGTTAGGAAGAGAGAACAGGCTGGCAGATTTGGGACTTGATCAAAAAGGAAATTTTTTTAAACAGTTACATGGTATTATTAAACACACACATACACACACACACAACACAACCCAACAAGTGAATATGGAAAGCTGTCATGAGCCACAGGCATGATTTTATTTCCTCTGCACTCTATCACAGAAGAGGGCAGAGGGTGATACAATGTTAAAAAAAGGGAAAGGGAAAATGAAAACAAGGATAAAAGATACATTAGTTAATTGAAAATCATGCAAGAGTAGAGAGCTAAGGGATTCAAAAGGAGTCCTCAGACTTATTGCAGGATGTTGTCCGACATATGCCCCCACCCCACCCCCCAATCCCCATCCCTACTCCAAAAACTTCCTCCAAAGCCTAGAAAACACTTAAAGAAACATTTGCTGGCTGTAGGCTGGCTTGCAGAAGAACGCTCTGCATTAACCCAAGTCAGGAAAAAAGGCTGAACAATGTAGCTCCAAGTGAAGCAGCCCTGGAGCCAGAGAAACGACCAAGCAAGAGGCACCACCACCCACCTAGGCCCCAGCAGCTACTCTCTCTCCCCAGGGCTGCTCTGAGCTGGGGGGCTGGGTTCTTTTTAAAATGCACATCTTCTCTTTTCAGAACTTACTCCAGCCTTCCCAGAAGCTCTTTGGAGAGGTAAACTTGCCTGCTTTGCTGTCTGCCATGAGCCCTCCTTGGAGAGGAGCCTGCTTGCTTACCTTCCATTTTCTTCCCCCAGCAGGCATGTGACACAAGACAGACAATAGTGCAGGGGGGGAAACTGCTCAGAGAGGAGAGGGGAGAGGAGAGAGGAGAGGGAGAGGGAGAGAGAGAGAGAGAGAGAGAGAGAGAGAGAGGAGGGGGAAAAAAAAAGCTTCTTTTTTTTGGCATACCAAGATCTAGCTTCAAACTGCTCCAAAAAGCACCATGCCCTGGTGAAAAGTAAAGGTGGGCCAGGCCCTTGCCAGTTTGCAAAATCAAGCTATGGCTGATGGCTCCTTAGCCATGTGACCCAAGAAAGGAAAAAAAAAAAAAAAAAAAATCTCTCTAAACAGTTCCAAGTTAACCTAAGTGCTGTGGGGGTGAGTGTGGCACAGTCAGCCACAGAGAAATCACACTGCTCACCCACAATTCGGATGTCTCAGAGGGAGGGGGAAAAAAAAGATGGTTAAAAAGTCGAGCTTACCTCTGTGGATGCATTGTTAACACTGTGTAATGTCAATACTTATAAAACATGGAGGACAGGCTCCTAGTTCTCACACAGAAAAAGGGTTTGGCACTTCGGCTTGATGATCTGGCCGCCTAATAAAAGCTCATCCCCGATTGGCTGCCCTGGCAAATCGGAGTGTAAAGCCGCCCGGGATTGGCTGAAACACTTCCTGAGCGATTATCTTTGTGAGGCTCTGCTGAGCAAGAACCATCCTGTGCATAGAAAAAGACAGGCTAAGCTAGGCCTTTTGCAGCAAGAAAAACTTGGGAAAGGGGCCCCCAGACACCCTTCTCCCGCACCCCGGCCAGATTTCCCGTGCAAGGGGCAAACCAGTGCAGCCAGCCTGACCTGCTCCAGCAAAGCCTGAGCCCAGAAAGCCACAGGAGTGAGCTTGGGGTGAGCTGCAGGGCTCACCCTCACCTGCCCCCTACAGAAACGGCCTTTGGCTGGGAGGAAGGCTGGCCCTTTTCCAGAACAATCCAGCAAAATGGTCCTACAAGAGGGGCGTTAAGGCAAGGAGAGGGGGAAGCCCCGGGGAAAAAAAAGGCAAGAGGGCAAGAAAAGAGGGCTGGAGGCAGGCCTCTGAGGCGCTGAGGGAAAACAGGCAGGCAGGCCCCCAGAAATCACTAAAAAGCAGCCAGAGCTCCTCAGAGGAAAGAAGATCTGGGCTGTTGAGAGGAGGAGGAGGGGAAGAGAGTGGTCAAGTTTGCATAGTCATCGTCAGAACGCCTCCTGGAAAAGCAGGCCAGAGAGCCTTTTGCCCTGCAGAGAACCTCTCACCCCACCCCCTCGGGTCAGTACTCAAAAGAAAACCAAAATGGATTCCGGCCTCCCTGCCAGGATGCCAAGGAGGCCCCCCTCTCCGTCCTTACCCTAAGAAAAGCCCATGCGCTCCCAGCAGGCCACATGCCTGGCTCTACAAACTTCCCTTCCCCTCCTGGTCCCCTCCCCCACCGCCGAGGCCTGCTGAACCTGTCAGTTAAACAAAAATCTGACTTCCGTATTAGTCTGCGATGCCTTCAGCTTCCTGCCTATTAACCCTCTCTCGGACTCTGGGCCCGGCTGGGAAAAACTAGGCCCTGAGATAGCGGAGGAGGCCTGTGGAAAAATACCAGCTGCAGCTCTCCCGGCAGATGCAGAAAGAGAGAGAGCGAGCGAGCCGCTGTCTCTCGCCTTTGCTTCCCAAGGAGGCGTGTACCTTCTGAATCCAGGGCACAGGCAGTGCCTCTCGGTCTAAGAAGCCATTTAAATCCAGAGAGAGAAAGAAAGATGTCAAACTCAGCGAGGGAACAAGAACCCCCATTATATGTCAGGCCTCCCCACAGGTTAGCTGTTCCCAGCACAATCACCCCTGTATGCGTGTGCTCGGGGATCTGGGCCCTCCGTGGGCAGCCAAATCCCATGAGCTTTATAAGGATTCTTGCTTAAATTTAGTTCCACAGACAAGGGCTCCTTTTCGTCCCCTAAGGCAGATGGAACCAGCTATTTTACACCACGGCCCCACACTTGGCAGCCCCCCTCCCATCTTTGGCACTGCTACCCAGTAAAATATTAACTAGTTGTTCGGAGCTGCTTATAATTCCTCTGACTTCAATAGTATTAGACGGTCTTTGCTGGTTTCCTCCCTACAGCTGCCTTTGTAAATTGGTCTGTAAACTGAAAAAGAAAAGGCAAAGCCACAAGGATCTTAAAATGGCACGCTTCTTTTTTTTCTTTTCTTTTTTTAAACAAGGTGCTGTTAACTACCAAGATTTTTAAAACAGCAAGCTGGAACAACAGAAGCTAAGTAAACACCATTCTTTAAAGACTGGAGAAAGCTTCCAGAGGTGACACAGTCGTATCCCAGAGGGAGAAACTCTGCTCCTAAAATTAGGACTTGTGCACTTCCTTGTCCCACCCAGTTCCCGCAAAGAAAATGAAGGGCCAACAGCTTGCTCTCCCTGCCCCACCCCATGGACGACAGATGCCCACCGTGTGCCCATAAATTCTTCCTAGCTGGGAATCTTATATCAAGCAGGCTCAGGAACATGCTGAGAATTTAAATACACTGTACTGAAGGGCATCGCCCAGGCTTTGTGAAAAGGAACAGGATTTTGTTGTTGGTTTTTGGGCTACAGAGGCCAAGACACAGGGAGGGACAACTCCACCACCACTGGCCTGACAAGGTCCAGCATGCAGCACAGCGGGTCTGGGGCTGCTCTTCCTAGGGGTGCAAACGCGTCCAGGACATCAGACCGGGGGGGGGGGGGGGGGGGGTGGCGGCGCTGGAGGCGGAGGCCAGAGCTAATCGGCAGGCGCTCTCCCTCCTGGCTGTGTAGGCAGTGGCCCTCACCACCATTCCATATGGGATACTGTTTGTTTCTGCGGGTGTTGCTTTTTGGGGGAAGAGACAGGACTGTGAGTTTGTGGTGGATCTTATTTTGCAGGCTCCACGACCCAATAGGAAATGAAATATGCCACTGGTGCGCGTGGCAGATTTTAACCCCGGGATTAAAGCTTGTTGCATAAGCAGCTGTGACATCACCCCCCTCCCCCACTCTGATCACTTGATCACTTGAAATGTTTTCTGGGGCAAAGAGCAGGAAGCTGCCGGCTGATTCTGGCAGCTCCGCTCTGTTTGAGGAATGCTGTTGGCATTTGGGTAGGTCTGAGGTTATCTGGAAAACAGCAATTCGGCAGGGGCCTAAGACGAAGGTATGGTGGTAGATGGTATCCTGGGAAGGACAAGGACTGTAGGGCAGGCCTGCTAAGGCTCAATCCTGGGCCTGATGGAATGTGGCTGATAAGCAGGAAAAAGAAAACCAAACTTTGCAGGCACAGCCTAGAGAGCCGTGCAGCAGCCCTTAGTAAGCTGCACTAAAATCGCTGTGGTCGCCAGCAGCTACTCCACGCTTGCCAGCCCGGGCTAAACCAGTGCTTTACACAGACTCATTCCTTGATTCCCTGCACTAGACGACGAGGCAGGTAATTGGCCTTCGCTAGAGAACTGGGCCCAGAGAAGTGAAGTGAGTTGCCTGAGGTCACCCAGCTGGCAAATGGCAGAGGCCCGATTTCCAACCCACTTATGACTCCAAAGCCCTAAAGCCCTTGCCTTCACCAGCCTTGAGAGAAAGAAAGAAAAGAGAAGCAGAACTAAGCACAGCAGGAACAAGGCTGAGAGCCACAAAGGGCAAATGTGTTTTCTTTTACGAGGCTGTTTCCTTTTAGATGATGCCCCCTCCACCAGCACCACTTCAAGAAAGATCCAGTTTTTAGTGAATGGTAGAGCTGGGAAAGGCCTTTTTGGAATACTCATTTAAACCCCCTTCTTTACAGTCTGAGGCCCAGAGAGAAATCCCTCTTCCTACAAACCTCCAGGGAGATGTCAAGGGGAACACTGCCATCTCTAAACTTGCAGTAAGTGCTTCTCAACCAGGAGTGATTATGCCCCCTTACCCCCCCACACACACACCCAGGCGACACTTGGCAATGCCTGGAGAATTTTTGTTACCACGACTGGGCTGAAAGGGGCAGTGCTACTA
Organism: Choloepus didactylus; assembly: GCF_015220235.1. NCBI lineage: Eukaryota > Metazoa > Chordata > Mammalia > Pilosa > Megalonychidae > Choloepus > Choloepus didactylus. Next base: position 50,840,949 of record NC_051325.1, read on the forward strand.
GCATCTAGTGGGTAGAGGCTAGAGGTGCTGCTAAACCCCGCGCCGTCCAAGTCCCAGGACCGCCACCCACATCAAAATTATCTGCTCCAAAATGTCAGTAGTGCTGAGGTTGAGAAACCCTGATTTAAATGAAAGGAAAGAAAAAAAAAATCCAGGTAATTGTGCCTCTGGATAAAAAAGCCAGCACAGGCCTCAACAAGCAGGTTCCGTCGTGATGTTACTAAGCAATGAGCTAGTAAGAATAGATTAAACCGTGTCTCTCTTAATATTCCCAGGGGACGGAGAGAACCGGGGAACAATCAGGCTGTCAGAAGCCAAGCAATGTCATAAAACTGGCCTCAAAGGAGAGGAAGGGCTGGCCCCAGGTCTCTTCCCCGCATACCTTCCCAGCGAGGCCTCACTGAAACGGCTCTCCAGTCCCACTGGTCCCCAGACAGGCGAGCGGCGGGAGGAGAGCTTCAGCAAGCTGCACCCCGAGCCAGCCTGCTCTGCTTGCCGACTCGGACAATAAGCACCCTGAGTTACGGGCCTTCAGCTAGCTGCAGGTCTCCCTGTCGTTAAGTGCAACTTGGGAGAGAGAGAGGGGAGAGGCAGGGAAGTATTTTAAATATCTTGTTTTGTTTTGCTCCTTTTTGGCCCATTGCAACTGAGGCCATGTCCAGGCCTGGTGACAGGAGGACTCACCTTCAGAAAATAGGGCAGCCCTCACCACGTTACAGCCATAACAAGGCAATTAGCACTTGTGGCCTCCTTGGAAAAGAAGTCTGCTCTGGAAGGGGTTTTTACTTCCTTCTCGGAGGGCCTGGCAGGATTAGGCAAATGGCGGGAGGAGAAAACAAAAGAGGCTGGTGGAAAGGGCAGGGGGTGGATGGTGCATGACCCAGCAGGCAGATGGCCACAACGTGGGTGGGAAGGGCGCAGCAGCGGAAGGAAAATCAAAAGGAAGAAGATTCCGGACCTCCCCTTTCCCTGCTTTTCTTTCTTCCTCACACTGATCATTATGGAAAGAATAGTGAATAGTACATACTTCTTTGTGCTGTTTGTTTCTCTCTCCTACTAGACCAGTGGTTCTCAACCGGGGGGGGGGAGGTCCCCACACCCCTCCAGGAACATTTGGCAAAACCTGGAACCGTTTTTGATTGTCACAGCTGGGGGAGGGGTGGATTACTACTGGCATCTTGTAGGTGGAGCCCAGAGATACTGCTAAACACAGGACAGCCCCCCAACAAATTATCAGCCCAATGTCTTCCTGATATTGAGAAATCCTAGTTTTATAGAATGCTCAAAGTTTTCATTTTAGAGGCATTTTGTAAACACAAAAAAGCAATGTTAAAACACCCATCAGTCTCCATTAAAAACTGGGCCAATTTTCTTCTTTTAAAAAAAGAGGGTAAACATATTGAATTTGACTGTTAACCACGGCACCATTAGTTTTTTGGAAAACACATCAAATGCCGCTGAACAGCCTGCAATACACAGAGGACACTCCCCCACAGCAAAGAATTACTTGGCCCAGAATGTCAGCAGTGTGGAGGGAAAGAAACCCTGCAAAGACTTATCTGAATTCTTCCTTGTGTCCTCAGAGCCAAAAGGTGTTCAGCATGTATTAGGGCTCAATAAAACATCACCTTCCATCGGGATGATTTGCAGCAGCCTCCTACCTGAGCCCACTGCTTTTGCCCTTGCAAACATGCACAGGCAGCCAGCGATCCTTTTAAAACATGTCAGATCTTAACCCTCCTCTGCTCAAAATCCATCAATGGCTCCCATCAGCCTCAAAGTAAAAGCCCAAGTCTTAAAAATGGTCCACAGGCCTCTCAACAGGCTCAGATCCTACAGAGATCCGGTCTCTGGCTTCATTTCCTTCCACCTTCCTGTGGCTCACTCTAGTTGCCATCTTTCCACTGGCAAATCCTTCCCTCCCTCTGCAGGGCCTTTGCAACTGCCTTCCACTCTGCCCCCTCCTACTCTCAGCAGATCTCTCCATTTCCCCAAAACCACCTCATGCAAACCATTCCCTTCCTCTGGGCCTCAACGTGTCTGCACCTTCCTGCTTTCTTGCCTGCCCCAACACTGGCATCTCCTCCCTGCGCCTTATCTCAGCTTGTGAGTCCACAGCCAGCCCTGTTTCTCTTGCACCTTTAACCTCTTTCCTTTCTTCCCCACATCAAGAGGCAGAACTGTGCAGTGGTTAAGGGTTTGGCTGCTGGCACCAGACTGGGTTTGAATCCCAGCTGCCCCTTGCCAGCTCTGTGGCTTCCTGGAGTTACTTATTTCTCTGTGCCTTGATTTCCTCATCTGTACAAGGAGGATGATAATAACAGTTCCTGGCAGCAATCAGTTAATCAGCCCTGCCAAACACTTGTAATACACCCAGCACAAAGTCAGCACTCAGTTAAGTTGCTGTTAGTAGTTCCCTCTCTGCTGATAAAGTTAGAGCACTTCTTGTCTTAAAAAGTTATTTTCTGGACGTTTCCAACTATTTTCTTCTGTCTTTCACCATCATATTTTCCAAAGGGGGAATAGTAAATACTAAGAGCCTACTCACTATGGACCCTTACTCTGTACCAGACACTGTTCTAAGCTTTTACATTAATTAACCTATAATCCTCACAACAACCCTACACAGTGGGGGCCGTTATGATCATCAACCCCATTTCACAGATGAGGAAACTGAGGTTGGCACGCTTAGTGGTCCCATGCTACTGGGAAAACTTCTCTGGTGGTCTCCTCGCCTCACCACCCACCCACTCCTTAATGCCTTGCAGTTGAACTCAACAGACTGTTTTACTCAGAAGTCACCACACCAACAGTAAGGGGCTAGAAAGTGGCTCAACCTGGCAAAAGGATACTATGTGGCCATGGTAAAGAATCTGGAAACTTTTATGTACTGATAGGGAACAACCTCTAAGATACACTGTTGAATCGAAGGGAAAAAAAAAAAAGGCAGGAACAGTGCATGGAACATAGAGCCATTTGGTTTTATATTTTTAAAGGAAGCCTTTGTGTGTGTGTATTTTGTTGTCGTTGTTGTTAATGTGTTTGCTTATTATGTGTAGACTCTCTTGAGAAGCACACTTAAATTGCTAACACCGAATGAATGAATACGTAGGGTACTGGGCGGCCAAGGGATGGGAGACTTTTCACTGGTATACCGTTTTATACCTTTTGAATTTCAATAATGTGAATGTATTACCTCTTCAAAAATAAATACATGTAATATAGAAAATAAACTGCAAAAGACTGTGCAAAAGGGCAAAAAAAGATGAGTCTCCAGTCTAGTTCCTCCATCAGGCTCTCTGCATCTTTCATTATCGTTGAGGTAATTTACAACTCTGTACATTGTAAAGAATAGTAATGCAAATGATTCTTGTCCATAGAAATGCAAATTTAGTTCCCAGGAATGCAATTGATTAAGGCCCAGTGGATATTGACCAGTTTTGCTTGTTTTCTTTGCATCTACTTGTAAATTTATTTCAGCATTCCTTATGTGTGCAGTACTTTGAATTCTCCTTTGAACCAGTTTTACTGGTTCCCTCATTCATAAGTTAAATAAAATCTCTGACATGTGTTCATTTTATATTTGTATGTACCTTTTTCAAAGGAATTATCCTTGAACAGTGATTTTCTATTAAGACAAAGTCACCACTGACCCCTAAGAATCAACACTCAGACCGGTCTGGGTTCTGCCCTTTCCTGGCCTCTGGCAAGCATTTGATTTCCCACACTTCCGAGTCCCCCTAACACTGTCCAGCCTGGATCGCTTGCAGGCAGGCTCTAGAGCCATCATGCTGTGGGGGGCGGCGAGGGGGGTGTCCCTCCCAAGCTTCCCCCCTTACCACCTATGGGAACTCAGTCAAGTTATTTATTCACCTTTTTGAGCCTCAGTCATCATATCTATAAAATGGGAATTATAGTTCCTACCTGTCGTTTTGAGGATCACTTAACACAGGCACAAAGTATACGCTCAGACAAAATATTTCCACGCAGTAATTTTATCCACTGCCATAAGACTCCAAATCTAAATACCCAGGTCGCGCCTCGCCCCTGAACACCAGACCTGTGTATCTAACCCCTAGGCAGGCATTTTCTTCTTGCACAAATAGGGAGAGCCTCCTCTCCCCTTAAGCACCCGACCTGGCTACTATTGCCTGCTGCTCCTGCTTTCAAAGAGCTTACGGGGGAGCAAAGGAGGCAATGAGCAATTAAGCAAATACACAAAATCAGATAAATTTCAAAATGAGACCAATGCTATAAAGAAAAACACAGCAGGATGAGAGGGGGCAGGAGAGGGATGGGATGGAGAAAGTGTCTGCGTTGGGCGGGGAGGGGAAGGATCCAGTGAGGCTGTGACGTTGGAGCTGAAGAAGATGGGGCTGTCCAGGTGGAGGGTACAAAGGCCCTGGGGCAGACCTGAGTTTGGCGGCTTTGATGTTTTGGAGAAACAAAAAAAAGTCAAGTGTGGTTGGAGTGAATGAGGGGCAGAAAGCTTGAGCAGGGAGTAAAGTCAGAGACAAGGTCACCATTCCTTCCACCCTCCTTCTGTTACTAGGACAAAATATTTCAGAATCTTCTTTACCTTTCCATTCCCCTCTCCTCCACATCTAGTCCACACCATCTCAGATTTCATCCCTTCTTTCTACCTCATGATAGCCCCATAAGGAGGTAATTAAGCACATACTCAAGATCTGAACTGCTTGTCTAGCCAGGTAAACTCAGATAATCTACTTACCTCTCTGCACCTGGTTCTGCACCTATATACCAGGAATAACAGTAACTCCTGTCTCACAGGGCTGTACTGAAGATTAAAGGAATTAATGGGTATGAAAACACCCACCATAAACAAACCATTGGAAACAAATGTTGGCTACCATTTTCACTGCTCTTTTCAAAAGACCTTCAGTGATTCTCCACTATTTACTAAAGGAAGCCCTGACCTTCAGCCCCTTTTATCTGATTTTCAGCCTTATCTACCTCTATTTTTCAGTGGAGCTGGACAACTTACCTGTTGCCCAAGCATGACCCAACTTGGCTCGCCCTCCGTCAGGTCTCTCTGCCTATTGAAATAAAACCCAGAGTTCAAATCCTATCCCAGGTGCCCCTCGTGGCCAGGATGCCTTTCCTGATTTCTCACCTGGAAGTTTCCTGGCTTCTAAACTCCTGTAACACCAGGTGCAGTGCCCCTACCTGAGGGACTTAGCATGGATGGCTAATGGGACCTCACACGGAGCCACTTCTTGGCTCCCCCAAAACTGCTTCTCCCACGATGCTTTCCACCTGGTTTGATGCAATCACCCTTCAAGGGTTTGCTTCAAACCTCCACCCTTGACCCCTCCCTTCCACTCACACCTTCATCTGAATCACCAGCAAACCTGGAGCTGTCTCTTCTGAGTGTCTGCTCATCATGGCTCTCTGCCTTCTTCACGGCAACCCTATTACTCACCCAGAGGACCCATGCAGCCTTCTAAGCCAGTGACCTGGACATCCTGCTCCAATGCCAGGGGGGTGTCTGTTCTGCCTCCCAGGGGACCCCACTGCAGAGACAAGGCTGAGAACCCTTTTCTAAGTGGTCTCCAGCTTCCCCTCGTGGTGGCTCTGACCTCTCCCCTACACAGCAGCCAGAGGGGTCCTGTTAACAGGGAGATGTCACCTACCTGCTCAAACCTTCCATTGGCAGCTCTATTCACAGTAGCCAAAGGGCAGAAACAGCCCAAACATCTTTCAATTGATGGATGGATGGACAAAATGTAGTATAGCCATAGAATGGGATAATTTTCAGCCAAAATAAATGAAGTACTGATACATGCTACAACATGGATCAACATCCAAAACATTATGCAGTCACAAAAAAAATCACATAGTACTTGATTCCATATGTATAAAAATATCCAGAACAGGCAAATCCGTAGAGAAAGAAAGTAGAACAGTTGTTGCCAGAGTGAGAAGGGGAATTGGGAGTGATGCTGATGGGTAAAGGGTTTCCTTTTGGGGTGATGAAAAAGTTCTGGAACTAGACAGAGGGGATGGTTGCCCGACATTGTGAAGGTACTTAATGCCGATGAATTGTTCACTTTAAAATGGTAAATTTTATGCTATGTGTATTTTACTACACTTAAAGGAAAAAAATCTCCCACCTGCTTCCCATCACACTTAGGACAAGATCCCAACTCCTTGGCATGGCCTCCCAGACACAACCAATGTGCCCCAGCCCAGCTCTCCACCCTCCCTCCTGCCAATTTCTCCCTGGCTCACTCCACTCCAGCTAATGCCACCTTGCTGTTCCTCAATCCACTTTTGCTTTTGACCTTGAAATTTGTAGGCATTAGTCTCTCACTCTCCCCTGCGGGTGTCGAACATGTGATACGGATCCATGGCCCTCTCCAGCAGCACCGTGGATACCACGGGAATTCAGTGATCGTTGAATAACTAAACGTCTGCTCAATTCTACACTGTTATGTCCACTTCTGATATCATACCATGTCCTCACACCTTTCTGCAAAAAATTGCATCATTTTATTCTCCTGGCTTTAGAAGAGGTACCAGCAAACTACAGCCCAGGGTCCAAACCCAGCCCACCACTGGTTTGGGTCAGGCCCTCAAGCTAAAAATGAGTTCTGTTACTTTTTACATTTTTGAATGGTTGGAAAAAAAATCAAAACTCAAAATAATAATTTGTGACACCTGTTAAATTGTATGAAATTCAAATTTCAGTGTCCATAAATAAGGTTTTATCGGACCCCAGCCATGTCCACTCATTTGTATATTGTCCGTGGCTGCTCTGGGGCTATCGTGGCAGAGTTGAGTAGCTGAGCCGAGATGGAGACCATACAGGCCACTAAGCCTAAAATACTAACTGTCTGGCCCTTTACAGAAAATGTTTGGCAACCCCTGTTTCAGAAGAAAATCCTGTCACTCTAAACATGGCCTGCAAAGCCTTCTCTGGGCTGGTCCCCAATCTCTGATCTCATGTCCCAGGACTCTTCCCCTCCCTCCCAGTTCTGGGAACTCTGGCTGCTGACTCAGCTCCTCACCAGGCCTGGAACAGCCTCACGTCCTGGGCACCTCGGTCGCCTCCACCAGTCGAGTCACCTGGTAGCCCCTTCTCATTGCTCAGGTCCCACAGCAATGCCACCTTCCCAGCGGCCTCTGCTGACCACCCGTCTGAAGCTGACTCCAAAACATTTCCTGAGATGTCACCCTGTTATTTCCCTCTGAGGACTTAGCACAATGTATAAACATCTTGTTTCTTCATTTACTTCCTTTTTGTCTGTTTACAAAGGCGGGGAGGGAAGAACGTTGGGTCTGCATTCACCAGCCTTTGCAGGGCTAGCACAGTGCCTGGGGCATAATATGTGCTCAAAAAATATTTGTCCAATGAATGACATTTTCTTCCTACATAAAGTAGTTTCTGTATAAGATCTCCAGTAGATCAACCATGGCCCTAATTTGGATTTTGTCCCTTCTTGCACAATCTATTAGGTTGAATGGTATGAATTTACCATTTGTATATGAATTTTTTTTAAAAGTCGAATCTCAGTAATTTTATCTATGGTGATATATAGAAATATAAATCAAATAATTCTCTCCTTCAACTGTTTACTGCACTTCAGGCACCTGACCTTTTTTGGAGCCCTCAAAACACACCAGTGGTCTCCTGCCAACTAGTTTCCATCCCTTATGAGCCATTACATGTGTTCCTTCTCTTGCTTCAGATCCAGGCCCCAATGTCACCTCCTCCAGGAGGCCCTCTCAGATCACATCATAACTGGTTTCATCTCCCTAGCACGTAGCACATTTTGAAATTATTTGATGTATTTGCTTTTCAGAGCAGGAATTCCATCATTCATATACATCATGGTATCCCCAGAGCCTAGAACTGTCTGTCCAGCACGTGGGAGTCTGTGTTGATTTAAGTGCATATGAGTTCCCTGAGCTTCGGGACATACTTGCTAACAGTTTGCTTATGGCTGGGTACAAAAAGTTCCTTCAGATGTACTTGCTAAGTAACTGGAGTGACCTCAATGGGCTTTAGCTTCCTTCTCTGGCCACCAGTGCCCCTGCCCTGCCTGTGCTTCTCATCAGGTTGTCATGACAACAGTATCACCTCATCTTTACCTTATAAGAGTGGCTAGATTTGTTAAGGCTTACCACACACCAGGCACTGTTTTAAGCACATTTTACATATGAATTCATTTAATCCTCCCCAAATCCTCTGAAGAAGGTACTATTATTACCCTTGTTTTACAGATGAGGAAACTAAGGCCCAGAGAGATTAAGTAATTTACCCATCTGACAAAGGAAGACATTCATAAGGAAAAATGAAGTCTAAATCCTCTCGGCCTCTAAAATTCTGAGAAACTAATACCACGGGGAAAGGGAACTAAAGTGGACAGGAAACACTTAAAGGCGATCAGGAACCAATTTAGCAACAAAAATCACCAAAAGACAAAAAGGAAATCCCAGACCTAGGGCAATTTGATCAAAACTCAACTCATAATCTCAGGCCACCAAATCTAGCTCCCTCCCAGTATTTCCCATCTACTCAGTTTCACAAACCCCAAACCCGGACGTCACCCTTGACCTCTCCCTCCCCCACCTCCCAAACTCGCGTCCCGCGGGAGTTACCTTCTAAATGTCTTCCAGGGTCGATTCCGGCCACGAAGCTCCATTCTGCACAGCCTGTACCGTGCTCCAGAGCCACCATTATCTGTGATCCCATCCGGAAGGCACAGCCTCCCCTCCGGACCCCAAGCCCGGACTCTCCTCCCATCCCCCACCCTTGGTAGCCAGGGGATCTTTTGAAATTTCAATGTGGACCAGGTCACACCCCCAGCCTCCACCCCCCCACCTCTAAAACCCTTCAAAGGTTTCCCATTGTTCTCAGGCCCAAGTCTCAAATTCTCAACCTAGCCAGAGGGGGCTTGCAGGATTTCCCTGCGAGGCCCAGCGTCAGCTCTGGCCCCTGAGCGCTAACCACACCCAGTCACACCACCTCAGGGCAGCTTGGAAGGTTCTGGAGCCCGGCTGCCAGGGCTCATAAATCCCAGCTCTGCCATTTACTGTCTGTGAGAGCTTGGACAAGTAACTGAACTTCTCTGGGCCTGCAAAATGGGAATAGAACACCTCCTTCTGTGCTGTCAGGATTAATCAGTTCACATAGGTAAAAGCGCTTGCTTAGCACGGTGTCTGGCATCTATTATTATCAGTTAACTTCTACTCTCCTTCAAAACACCACCGAAGTCACTGCTTCAGGACTTCTTAGGCCGCTTCCCCACTATATCAGACCACCTTACTTTCCGTGGCCCTCATGGTACTTACGCAATCCTAATTTAATAATTAATACATGTTTAATCACCGGTATAAATCCTCATGATTGATTTCTTGTTTAAGGTTTCTTTTGTTCAAGCCTGTCTCTCCCCAGCACAAAAATAATTTGGTGGGGAAAAAGGTAATTTGGTGTCTGTTGACCAAGGGAATGGCTGTGTGAATCAATGCCCAAACCTCCAATTTTCAAATCAAAGAACAGGGAAGTTGAGTGGCAATGCAGAGGCACATCAGCTGCTGCGTTTCCAGGAAAACTGTGCCCTGCTGGGGGTAACCAGGTTGCAAAAGGAAGCTAGGATGATTCCTAAAGCACAACTGGGAGCGTGGCCCGGGGGCTGGGGGCTGGGAGCTGGGGGAGCCCGGGGGCTGACTACTCCATATTCACAACAAGCAGCTCCAATAAAGGAGCCGAAGCCCAAAATACCGAAGCTGAGGGTTCCCAGGCAGCGGGAGCCTTACCCTGGGGGGGCGGGAGCCTTGGCTTCCAGCTGCAGAGATCACCCTGGTCCTGGGCCTTGCCGTGCTCAGCCTTCCTCCTCTCTGTTCTCTTCATCCAAATGGCTTCTCCGGCCCCTGGTTCACCAGCCTCAGGAATAGTGTTCACCTCATGCCTCCTGTCCCAGCTACACCCAGCTATACCCCAGGCTTCCACCTGCCTGACATCAGAACCTCTGTAGGGTGGCCACGTTTAGCAAACAAAAATACAGGCACCCAGTTAAATTTGAATATAACAATTTTTTTAGTTTAAGTGTATCCCATTAACTGAGCATCCTGCATTTAACCTAGTACCCATCAGACTTTCCCCAGCAGAGTTTTTTCCCAGTTACCTTTCTTGCTTCCGAGTCCTGGGGCCACCACTTCTATCTGAGACTCCTTGAAAGCGGAGCTCACCCTCTAACCTGTTTCTGCCTCTGGGTAAGGGAGATAACAGCATCAGCCAATTAGGGTGGGGTAAGAACCGAAAGAAAACATGCTCTTAGCACCCAAAACAGGCCCAATAAACAGTGACTAGTACCCCGGTCCTTCCACAGTGTTTCTCTGGACCTCAAGGATCCTGAGGCCCTCTCCTCTTTTGACTTATGCAATGTGGGTTGCTGAACCCATTTTACAGAGGAGGAAAACTGAGGGCCTGCCATTCAATTGGAGGGCTGGGAAGCAAAGCCCGGTCCTTGGGGCTCTCATCCTATAGCTCTTCATGAGTCCAGATCCGATGTGAGTGCGCAGTGAACTGTAAGCTATGGGAGGAAGAGGACCTGCCTTTGGTTTTGCTGATGGACCTGTAGAGCCCAGCACAATCTCTGGCCCTTAGTGGGTGCTTCATAAATGCTTGTGGAATGAGTGAAGACAAGTCCACTAGACTCTCTGGGGCCTGTAAGAGAACACATGGTTTTCTCACTCGTGCTCTCCCTCCCCAAGAGTTCTAGGTTTTGAGCTCAGGTCTGTCTCCCTGTGCTTTCTCCATAGTCCCAGCTACATGATGGAATAAAATAAAGCTTAAGGCAGATTTCTGGCTTTCCTCCTAAAATGAAGCAAAATAACAAATGCAACTTCAAAAGGAAAGAAACATGACCATGGGAATGTCCAAACAGCCACAATCTTTTCTAGTGGGGAAGAAGGGACTTTAAATTGGATTCAGCCCAGTTCCATTCAGCATTCATTAAACACCTTCCATGCCCTCCTATTTGCCAGCAAATAGCCCTGATGCAATTAGGGGGCAAAAGAATTCCCAAGAGAAAAGGATTTTCTAGGATACTGGAATAGAGGTGTTCAGTCCAAGTCAGAGAGTCGTTGGAGGGTACAGAGCCCGTGGTGGGTCAGCTTGCTGGCTAGTTAACTCTCTGAATCGCCCAAGAGCTGAACATCCATGTGTCTCTCCTTAGGAAATGAACACTGGGGGCTGTCTTGGGCAGTTATTTTCCATTTCTTGCTTATGTCTTCTTCATTTGGTGGTAGGGATGGGGAAAAGGTGGGGGGTGGTAAAGGAAGTCTGGGGTTTGAAAACAATTTTGAACAGGGCCCAAGGTCTTTTTAATTAAGCAGGAGAGATTTTCAGGCATTTCTAGGCTCACTGGGCGCTCACCTCTGGGGGGCATCTCCCCCATGGACAATGCCAGCCTGGCCTGCCCAGGCCACCTGCTGAAGCTGTGGTCATGGATCTCCATCTGACCAGTGGCCCTTCCTCCATGGGCTTCCCCGAACAACATGCTCATCTGGGAAGGTCCTTCAGCTGGAAGGCCACCTCCTCAGAGAGGCCTTCCTTGATTGCCATCTGGAGGAGACCCCACCCCACCCCTTCCAGCAGTCCCTCTCTGTGACCTCACCTTGTTGTATTGTCTCCCAAGCAGCAGTCAGGCTGCTGCTCCTTTGTTGACATGTTGGTCTCTTGGTCTTCCCCCAGGTAGGCTGTTAGCACCCTGAGTTAGATGTTGTCTGGCTTGTTCTTTCCAGATCTCCAGCCCCAGAAGCTGCTAGGTCCACAGAAGGTACAGAGTCAGGGTATGTTAAAATGATGAATAATAGTAACAACAACAACAATAAGGGCTTACATTAACTCCTGCCTCTTAGATCCTTACACTTATTAACTCATTGACTCCCTCCAGTTTTGTGAGGTAGGGGCCATGATTATGTTGCTTTGCACTGGCTGCTCCCTCTGCCTGGAACATTCTTCCCCCACACGTCCACAGGACTCAGCCCCTCTTCACTCAGTCTCTGCTCAAATGCCACCTCCTCAGAGCAGTCTTCCCTGAATACCCTTCCTAAAGCAGCACCTAGCATCATCCCTAATCCCACACCCTGCTGCATTTTTCTTCACTGCTCTGATCCCCACTGCCACTTTTATTTATTTATGTTGCTGCTTACTCCCAGCCCCCACAGCAATGCAAGCCTCTGGAGACGAAGATCTCACGTTCGTGCATCTGTTCCAATGCCTGGTGTGTGTTCATTCCTCCGGGAACTGTTTACTGAGCGCCCACTACGTGTCAGGCCCTGTGGTAAGTGCTAGGGATACAGCAGTGAATGAGGCAGACAAATAGCCTTTGCTTTTTGAAGTTTACATTCTAGTAAGAAGAAATAGATGATAAACAAAATAATTAAAACAGATAGTGCATTGGATGGTGATGGAGTGCTATGGAGAAAAATAAAGCAGGAAGGGGGCTCGGGGTTTGGGGCAGGCGGCAATGACACACAGGGTGGGTGGGAAGGTCTCCCTGCGGAATTCAGCTGAGGCCTGCAGGAGGGAGTGGGCCTGCAGGTCTCTGGGGTTTCCAGCCACCAGGGGCCATTTTGCCGTCCCCCTGACCTCAGGGTAAATTTGGCAATGTCTGGAGACATTGGGGGGCAAGGGGTGGGTAGTGCTGCTTGCATCTTGTGGGAACAGGCCAAGGATGCAGCTGAACGTCCCACAATGCACAGCACAGCCCCCAGGACAGAGAACTATCCGGCTCCATGTGTCCTTCGTGCCGAGACTGAGAATCCTCGAGTTAGAGGGAAGGGGGAGCTGAATCCAGAGTGGCTCAGAGAGAGGCCCTCAGTGTGCCCTGAGTGGGTCCTGAGTGCGTCTTGAATGCTACCTGAATGTGCTTAAGGTGTGCCCTGGGTGTGCTCTGAATGTGTTCCAACTGCTCTGGGTGTGCTTTGAGTGTGCCCCAAGTGTGCTCTAAGTGTGCTCCAGGTGTGCTCTGAGTGTGTCCTGACTGGCCCTGAGTGTGCTTTGATGTGCTCTGGGTGTGCTCTGGGTGTGCCCTATGTGTGCCGGGTGTTGGAGGAGCAGCAGGGAGGTCACCGTGCGGAACGTTTTGTGCCATGGGAGGAAATCGTGGTGGATAAGGCAGGGGCAACTGGGAAGGGAGGAACAGAAGATCCTTTAGGCCATTTAAGGGGCTCAATTTTTCCTTTAAATTAGGTGGGAAATCACCGGAGGCTCTTCATCCAAGAAACGCAGCCTGACACACTCTAAAAGGTTAACTTGGACTGTGGTGTTTAAAGGAAACCGAGGGGCAAGGGCAGGAGCTGGGAGGGACGTGGGGAGGCCGCTGTAACGTTCCAGGCACAAGGGGAAGTTGGCCTGGACTCGAGCGAGACTGTGGGGGTGGAGAGAAGGGTGAGACTCGAGCTCTGCAGGGCACGCACAGCTGACAGGAGCAGCGTGGGGTGTGTGGGAGAGGAGTCCTGGTGCGGGAGAGGAGCACTGGTGACGCCGAGGCTGTTGGGCCTGAGCCACTGGGAGGGGGGAGTTGCTGACAACCGAGGTGGGGGCGCCACATGGGGAGCAGGTTTGTGGGGGAGAAGTGTGAGGGGAGGAGGAGCTATGTGTCATTTGAGTGGCGATGTCAAGGAGGCAGCCGGAGAAACAAGTTTGGGGAGAGGCTTGGGCCAGGAGTAGAAACATGGGAGTCATCAGGACTTGGACAGTATCTCAAGTCACCAAACAGGATGCGATCCCCTGGGGGTGGCAGGAAGGAGACAAGGTATGGGGACCAAGCCCTGGGGCTCTGCATGGGTAGAAGTTTTGGCTGTGACAATGAGCCAACACAGATGACAGGAATTGTCCAGTGTGGTGAGAGGAAACCAGGAGAAAACAATGTCCTAGAACCCCAGGGGAGAAAGTGTGCGGAGCGGGAGGGAGTGGTCCCCCACCGTAAGTGCTCCTGGGTGCTCAACGTGGGTGAGGCCTGAGGCTTGACCACCGGATTTAGCAGCATGGCAGTTCCAGGTGACTCACCAGCCCACAGAAGTGCTGGATAAATTCTTGTCGATTGAATGTCCCCAGATGACCACAGAGGATGGCCATCTCAAGCCATGTAAAAGGAGCAGAGAAAGAGATGTAAGTTCAAACCTGGTTTCAGCACTTTCTAATCGGGTGACTTTGGAAAAGTTTCTGCCTCCCCCATTTGCCCCACGAAGTTGTTGTCAGGATCAATGAGATAAGGAAAAGTAAAGAGCCTCTTAGCCTTGAATACTGTAAAGCTCTTCTTGAAGGGAGAAGGGGTATTGCCGCCTGAGCATTTACGTAAGATACCAAGGCTGAAATAAACTCTCAAGGACGCTCAACTTCTGCTGATGTCATTCAGCAGCGAACAGACCGAGAATTCCCAACCTTTCCAGAATCATCCATCCTCTACTGTTAGGATGAGGCCAAAAACCTTACCACTTCTTGACAAAGCTATAATGCATATAAGATCCTAATTTTTAAAAAATTATTTTAAATGTCTTTACCATGCCTGCACATGGTAAAGAATTAAAACAGTATGGAATTTATCCAGGGAAAAACTCAGTCTCCCTCACCATTGATAATCACTATTAGCATTTGGCAGAAAGGGTCTGTGTGTTTGCAAGCACCAGACCTACCCCCTCCTCCCTTATTGACACAAACAGTTGCATGCTGCATTCACAGCTCTGCCCCTCGCTTTTTCCACTCCTCAGTATATCTTGGAGAATTTCTCCCTATCAAAACACATAGACCTGCTTTATTCTTTTAACTGGCTGTGGAGTAGTATCCATTGTACAGCCATATCATGATTTATTTAACCAGTCTTCTATGGATGGACATTTGGGTTGTTTCCAGTTTGGGGCTATTATGAACAGGGCAACAATAAATCTCCCTATTCATCTGTCTCGGGCAAGGATGATCCATAGGAAAACTTCCTAGAAGAAGAATTGCTGGGTCAATGGCTCTCTGTATTATATTTAAATTTTGGTATAAATATACACAAGGGTGTGTGCATATTTAAAATTTGATGTTATGGCCATATTACTGAAGTGTGTGCCTCTGGCTGTGTGTGAAAGATGGAATGTGAAGGTGATTTTTTGTGACCCTCATTCTGTGTGAGTTGGGGGTGGGGGTGGGGCAGATCTGGTGGTGACAAATCCCTGAGACCTCAGATCTCTGGAGACTTAAGAGTAAATCTGCAGACTGGGCCTGGGCATCCTCAGTAACAGATGCTCCTTTCTCTGCCAGGGCTGGGGCGGGACCTGCTGGGAAGACAGCAGGAAGGACAGGATTTAATCATTCATTAGTAGAAGAGATATTTATCAAACCCACATTGTATTAGCCCTTAGGACCTGCAAAAGGATGTTCCTCAAAAAGCCTTGAGCCTGCGGGAGCAGAAAGCTCAAACCGGAGATGAAGTCAAAGCTCAGTAGAGAATTGGATTACGAAGTCAGAAAACAACCGGATTGCCTGAATGCTAACGAGCGAAGGGAAGCAGGTACAGGACCCCGTGCCTTGACAAGGCAGCGTCTGAGTGTGAATGTCTGAGCTGCTGGTCATAGGGAACATCAGTTGTGCTCCTAGATAGCACCACCCACTGGGCAAGGCCGTGTCCCCTCGTGTCGCTGTCCTAGCGACCTGAGCCTGGAACCACTGTTGTCTCCATCTAGAGATGAGGAAACTGAAGCTCAAACAGGTTCATCTAGATATTTACCAGCAAGTACATGCAGAATCAGGATTTGAATGCCTCCCCCTGAGGCCAAAGTCCACTTGAGATCCACTGCTCCACACCCAAGGATTGCTTCTGGAATGGATCAGACTTGAACTGGGAAGGGCAGGTCAGATTTAGAAAATCAGAAAGTACAAGGAAGCCATTGCCAGAGAGAGGGCACTCAAGTGGTCAGACTCAGAGGTGGAAATATTTCCTGGCCAAATGTCTGGAGCCATCCTTGCCTCTTCTCGTGCACCCACACCCACACCCACACACAATCCAACCCAACAGCAGATCCCAAGGCCCTCCCTGAATCTGAATCCATCTTCTTCTCACCACCCTCCCTTCCCCCACCCTAGCACAGCTCACACCCTCTCCCACTGCCTGGGTGGCTGTACTGACCTCCTCGGTGGTCCTGCTTCCACCCCTAGTCTGGCCACAGTCTGTCGCACCTCCAGCAGGGTGAGAGGCAGCTCAGTCCCTCCCTTCTCAAAATGCTTCCAAGGATCCCAGCTCATTCCAAGTGGAGTCAAACTCTTTATCCTGGTCCACCAGAACCTACCTGTCCTGCCCTACCCCCACCCCATCTCTCTGACCTCACCTCCTTCCCGCCTTCCCCTGGCTCGCTCCACTCCTGCTGTGACGCTCAGTCCTCGGTTCTTTCCGCACACCAAGATCCTCAGGGCCTCAGGGCCGTTGCACCTGACGTTTGCCTTTCCGTAGCTGCTCTGCACGGCTGCTCCACATGAACCATGGCACCCTCTCTCATTTCATTTAAATCTCTTCCCAAATGTCACCTCCTGACCGCTCTGTTTAAAATAGTGCCCCCCATCACTCCATCCTCTCACCCTGCTTTGTGTTCTGTTTGCAGCACTCATCACTACCTGTCTTACTATAGCTCTCTTTGTTACTGTCTCCCCACCTACCCCACCGCCCTTGGAAGGCCAGCTCCATGAGAAACGGATTTCTGTCTGCTTTGATCCCTGCTGTATGTCCAGGGTCTAGAACAGTGTGTGTCAGGTTGCGGGGGGAAGGAGTGAAAGGTACATGTGTGTGAGGTATTTCTGGGAGAGCAAGTGGCCTGTTGGGATGAGGGTTGGCAAAGGGGAGCTGTGAGTTAAGTTTGGGCTGAGGGGCGGGGAGAAGCTAGCAAACCTCACCACCTTGTCTTGTCTGGCCACTGTCCTCCAAGTAAATGAAACTTGGGATGAGGAGTCTGAGTGTTAAGGACACTCCATGAACTGTCGCCATCTCTGCTGTCCCCTCCCTGGACCGAGCCATCATCTCACACCTGGTCTTCTTGGTAGCACTTCCTTCCTGGTCTATCACATCCGCCCTTATCCTCAACTTCATTTTTGTTTAATTAAGTTCAGTTTTATTGAAATATATTCACACACCATGCAATCATCCATGGCATACAATCAACTGTTCACCATCATATAGTTATGCATTCATCACCCCAATTTATTTCTGAACATTTTACTTACATCAGAAAGAATCAGAACAAGAATAAAAAATAAGAGTAAAAAAGAATACCCAAATCATCCCTCCCATTCCACTCTATTTTTCATTTAGTTTTTGTCCTCATTTTTCTACTCATCCATCCATACACTAGATAAAGGGAGTGTGATCCACAAGGTTTTCACAATCACACTGTCACCCCTTGTAAATCTACATCGTCATACAGTTGTCTTTGGGAGTCCAGACTACTGGGTTGGAGTTTGATAGTTTTGGGTATTTACTTCTAGCTATTCCATACATTAAAACCTAAGAGGTGTTATCTATATAGTGCATAAGAATGTCCACCAGAGTGACCTCTCGACTCCATTTGAAATCTCAGCCACTGAAACTTTATTTCATCTCCCTTTTGGTCAAGAAGATATTCTCAATACCATGATGCCGGGTCCAGATTCATCCCTGGGAGTCATATCCTGCGTTGCCAGGGAGATTTACACCTCTGGGAGTCAGGTCCCACGTAGGGGAGAGGGCAGTAAGTTCACCTGCCGAGGTGAGGTGGCTCAGTTAGAGAGAGAGAGTGAGAGAGAGAGAGAGCCACATCCGAGCAAAAAAGAGGCACTCAGGGAGAGACTCTTAGGCACAATCAGATGCAAGTTTAGCCTCTTCTTTGCAGTAACAAGCTTCATAAGGAAAAGTCCCATGAAAGAGGGCTCAGCACATCAAACCACCAGTCCCAATGTTTGTGACAATATTAGCAGCAGTCCAAGTGAGGAAGTCCAACACTTCCACACTTTCCCCCAGCTCCTCAGGGGGGCCCTATAAATATATTTTTTTCTCTGCCCAAATTATTTCCTCAACTTAATTTTTATGTAAAATCTTTTTTTTTTTTTTTTGGCAATTTGCCTATTTTTAAAAATATTGAGTAGATAGAACTCTTCATGGCTGTTCCACACGAACTGCAGCTCACAGCCTCAGTATTGGCTTTTGCCAGCATCACCGGCCGCTGGTCAGTCCTCCCTGCACCTCACACGAGCTGGCGTGAGTTTTAGCTCCTAGAACTGAGCCCGAGCTCCTGCCCTGTGCCCCCGTCTGCCTCCCCTCTGAGCCTGGCAATCACAGGCTCCTCTCTGCTTCTCAGCTTCAGTATCACTTAAAGGTATCTCTGACCACCCCAACAAAGTCAGCACCTCCTTCCCGACTCTTGCCGTCCCCCTTTACTCCTTTCCTTTTCCTTCTTAGTATTAACCACATTGGTAATTATAGATTTATCAGGGAGATTATTTGTGGACTGTCTGTCCATCCACAGCTCTGATTTGCACGGACCTTGTCCTTTTGTAGGGCATCCCCCAGCCCTGCCCCTCCCAGCACATAGTTCGTGCATAGTAAAGAGCTGTGCAAGCAAGGGCTGAAAGACTGTGTGAAGGGCTGTGGGTTGGAACAGATATTTGGGGGACTACTAGTCAGCAACTACTAGTTAGTACACTGTAAGTAACCGGGGCCCTGCATGCGGTAATACAATTTTGTTGTATGGCCCTAATAGCAAAACAAAAGCAGAAAAGAAATCCACTGTGCAGACCAACTAAAGCAGGTCTGTGGGCTGAATTCAGCGCAGGAGCCACTAGTTTGAAGTCTCTGGTCACTGCTTTTGGTTGAACAGTGAGCCCCTTGGCTGAGGTTGCTCACAAGTGGTCAGATGTTCTGGGGTAAAGGTACAACCAGCCAGAGGCCCCCCAGGAAGCCCAGCATCCACAGACACCAAAGACATGGGTCAGATGAGACATTGGTAAGGTGGCCTGTGAAAATGCTTCCAGGTGACTTTGTAAGGGGGGAAAGAACACAAAACAAGGCTCCTCTCTCACAGGCCTGTGGTGCTGGAGAACAGTAGCAGAGAAGTGGGACAGCACAGATGGGCTGGTGTTGGGACCGATGTAAGGAGGCCTGGCAAAGAGGCCCTGGAGAGTGAAATCCCGGGAACAAACACTCCCTTCCTCACTCCTCATTGGCCTGTCGACATCCTCTTCCCAGCTCCCACCCGTGGGAGGGACTGTTCCTGTCCCTCAGTGTGCATTCTCTTCTTTGCTTTGGAAGCACCCTCCCTCCACCCTCACACCCACACTTGATGGCATGAGCAGGGCACATGGCTGCCCGGCTAGAGACTACATTTCCCAGCCTCCCTTGCAGTGAGGTTTGGCCATGTGACTTTCACATGGCCAATGGGATATGAGTGGAAGGGATGTGTGCACTTTCCCCTCTCCAGTGCTTTTCCTGGATTTCATCTTTTCTCCACTTTTTTGCAGGTGACACCTTACCCTAGAAGATTTCAGATTAATCCACGGTGGCTGTGTGCCTTAGTGTATGCAAGGCACTTCGTTTAGCCTCATATAATCTTCACAGCAACCCAATGAGGACAGTATTATCATTATTTTACAGATGAAGAAACAGGCTTGGAAAGGAAGCGGCTTGCCAGAGGTCACATGGGCAGAATATGGCAGAGCTGTATTTAAGTCTGGGGCTGCAGGATTCTGGACAGAACTGCCTCTTTGCTAAGCAAAGTAGGAGAGAATCTGCTCCCCTGCTTTCTAGGCCTTGAGGTGTTCTCCTGCCTGAGTGTGTCCAGTTGGAATGAGGACAGTGGTTGGCCTGGCCTTGACCACACCCTGGCATGGTGGAGCGAGACGACGGCAGGAGTAGGGGCTCTGAACAAGGGTATGGAGCAGAGCTGCCTGCCAGGCTGGACCGGAACCAACATACCTCCCTGAGTCTGTGCTAAGAGAGTCTGGGAGCAGGTAAAAATAACTGAGCCACTTGCCCTGAAATATAAAACTGTGAACCAACAAAAATAGGTTACTTTCAAGACCCCTGCTTTGCTGTGCCAAAGATACATCATAAGATACATCCAAAGATACATCATAAAGTGCCCAATGCCAACCAGTTCCCTGCCTTGCAGGACCTGTCTTAAAAACACCCATTTCAGGCCCTAAAACCCTATAAATATCCTTCCCTGAGTCCCCCTTCTGAAATACTACTGATTGTCAACATACTTTTGCTTGAACAACAGGTTTTTCTGGTGTTATTTTGGGAAGTCAACAGCTGGCAATGGAGTCTTTTTTACAACAATCTAGCTTTTGTCCTAACAAACACACTGTCTGATATAGGCAAAAAACCAACCAAACAAAAAAAAAACAACTTGCATGGGCAGTAGCTTCTGATGTCAGCATTTAAACTATAAATCATATACTGTAAAATTACCCTAGAAAACCCCTTCCTGACACGCAGTTGAGATTATATACTATCTCTCAGTCAGTCCAACTTGCCTGTTGGAACAAAATTACTATTTCTTTGAGCCCTAGATGAAGCAGTTATTTAGGGGTAAACTGTACGCAAAATGTGTGACTTTAATGGCTAGAATCACACTTAGTGCAGGGAGGGGGCTGGTCTTGATTTGCTGGGATTTTCCCAGTTTTAAAAACTTCAGTCCTCTGTCCTGGGAACCCCCTCAGCTCCAGCCAGCGGGGACATTGGCCACCCCAGGAGAGGCCCACCAGGACCCGGCTGACCCACGTGTCTGTCTTACCCATCCTCAGAGACAGACACAAGTGCAAGGGGGTTGGTGCACAGAGGCAGCCACAAGACAAATTAGTGTAGAAGGAGGCAGAATATTTCTGGAAGAGTGCCCAAGAACTGGTAACTCAGGCTCCTTCTGGGGATGAGAACCTGGGCTGGGGCTCTCGGGTGGCAGGGAGCCTTCGCTATTTGCCCTTTTGAACCCTTTGACTTTGAACCATGTGAATGAATTACCTGGTAAACAACAGACCCATTTAAAAATGAAATGTTATTTCGCACGCTTAGGTTTCTTGGCAAAGTGTGCAGAGGTGCGTTTGGGTCAATTCCAGGGGCTCAGAATGAGGAACCACCACTCTGTCTCTACAGCCACACGCAAACCGCTTGCTTTTAAACTCCCGGTGTTTAGACACCAGCCGTGGGGTTCCTTTGTTTTCTCCATAGTCCTTCTACCCCTAGGTACTTAGCAAACGGTTCAGTTCATTCATTCCTTCATTCAGGCGGACCATGAGGTGGAGACTTTGCAGTTGGCCTCGAAGGCCCAGAATTTAAACTTCTTTCAGTGAATACCCAACAGGCCCACTATAAGCTGCTTATTAATCATTCACTCACCAACTTGGTGTGCATTTATATTTTTATATATTAATTTGTTCTCTGCTTAAGGGGAAGACAGTTGCACTGCCCTGTTGTTACCATTTCCTCCCGGGGTCAAGCTGGGCCAGGATCTTTCTGTAGCTTCTCTTGTTTCATCCTCAAAGCCCTCCAGAGAAGGAAGACACGGGTACCTGGGTCTACAGCGGACAAACAGGCCTCTGACCCCAGGTCTCTTTGGCCCCAGACTTTCCCCAATCCCCAGACACTGGAGGTTTTGTCATAAATAGCAAGTTAGGTTCTTCCAGGCTAGCGGTTTTCAATCCTCCTTGGGCATTAACGTCACCTGAGGAGCTTTTAAAAACACAGATGCTTCCAGAAATTCTGGATTAATTGGTCTGGTGAGAGGACCAATCATTGATATATATTTTAAAGAGTCCCGCTGATTCTTAAGTGCAGCCAAGGGTGAAAACCCCTGTTCTAGAAAACTACAGATTTGACTTCACTTTAAATTAGCGCTAAATTCCAGTCACTAATGTGTTTATCTCCCTCTCTCTGTCGCTGTCTCTGTCTCTCTGTCTCTCTCTCACACACACACACACACACACACACACACACACACAAACAGCTCTAGGCTATAGCTTTTCTTCCTCAGTAGGCTTCCTCCCCACCCACCACCCCCAATTTCACCCCCACTCTTTCCCAGCTATTATTTAGGGGAAATCTCTTCTCTAAGCAGTGTTTAGACTTGAGCCTCCATCAGAACCACCTTGAAGTTTGTAAAACTGATTGTGGGGGAGCCACCTCAAAGTTTCTGAATCAAAAGGTCTGGGGCAGGGCTGAGGATCTGCATCTCTAGCAAGTTCCCAGGCTGTTCCAGGAAACACATTTTGGGAATGTTGGCTCCAAGTTGCCTGCTCTAATGATAATTAACATCTCCCAAGCAGGTCAGCCTCTCCCATTTCAGATCAATCCTGGTGCTTGCCAGCGTGACAGCAGCCCAGTGGGCGCCCATTATCACCATTATTTCATAGATGAGGAAACCGAGGCTCAGACAAGTGAAGTGACTTGCCTGGGGACACACAGGTGGAAAGTAGCTGAGTCTAGGTTTTAACCCTGGTCTGCCTGAGTAGATACTGCTGAGAACCTGCGGAATCAACTTCTTCCCAGGCACCGAAGCAAGCGTCCCCATCGCTTGCTGGAGTGCACATCCAAATTCATGTCGTTCGCCCAAGCCCTAAGTCCCCTCTGCTCAGGCAGAAGGCGCGCTCGCCCGCTCCGAGAACAGCCTCTTTCAGAGCTGCCTTCGCGGAACTCCATGGAGGGACGACGCCCCCTGGTGGCCGTCCGGAGAGCAGCGTTCCGCTCCCCGGGCTGGGCGCCCGGTCTCAGGCCTCACTGGCATTCCTCCGCCCCGTTAGGAACGTGGAAAATATTATTCAGCCCATTCCAGCCACAGAAGGAACCCAGGGTGTTGAAAGGGGGCGGGGACTTCAGAGCTTAGGAATGTAAAGGAAGGGCGGTGGACCCGGCCCTGGACCTCAGGGGGCTGGGGTAAAAGGGTAAAGCCGGTGAAAGCCAGCTGAGAACAATCTGGGCTTTCACCTTTTGACCTCCCCAAAGACTCCTGCTGAGAAATTTCCAGGATTAAACCTCTAAGAGCTGTTATGAAAGTCCACCGTGTTTCCTGAATGTCAGGATTCACTTCATGATTTGAGCCATTTGCTCATTCATTCATTTGTTCATTCATTCATTTATTCTTTCTTTTCTTCTTTTTTTCTTTCTCTCTTTCTCTGTCTCTCTCTGTCTCTGTCTCTCTGTCTCTCTTTGTCTCTGTGTCTGTCTCTCTCTCTGTCTCTTTGTGTCTGTCTCTGTCTCTCTCCCTCCCGCCCTCCCTCCCTCTTTCTTTCTCTGTCTCTCTGTCTCTTGCTCTCGCTCTGTTTCTTTCTTCCTTCCTTTAGATATTTGTTGAGTGCCTACTACGTGCCAGCACTGTTCTAGTGCTGGTGATACAGAAGTAAACAGGATCCCTGTCCTCATTCACACTCACCCACCATAGACGGATCAAAGAATGAATAAATAAATAAGTAGAACAAATGGAGAAAAAGAAAGCAAGGAAGGAGGATGGGGATCTAGCTGAAAAAGTGACATTTAAGCCCCAAATTGTGGGAGGACAGGCAGGTGTTTGGGGGAAGAGGGTTCCAGGCAGAGAAGGGTGAGAGCAGAGGCTGTGGGGCATCTTTGAAGACTTGGACAAGCCGAGTGGGATCCTATGTTTCATGTCCAGGACCACTTGCCCTGTTATTAATGTCATAGTTTTCACTAAACTGACTTCACTTTTAAAAACTTAAATACTTATTTCAGCCTGTTTGGAGTAGGCTGAGGAGAGAACAGGAAGTGATAAAGGAGAGACAGTAGCTACAGAAAAATCTTTGAGATATTTTACTGAAAAAAGGAGCAGAGAAATGGGCAGTCCCTGGGAACGGCCTCCAGGGAGGGGTCCAGGTAGATAAGAAGTAGTCAGACTCATTTGCATGTTGACATGGATGACCCTTGATTTGGGCCCTGGGTTCTTCTCTCTTCCCAGATGATCTCATTCAGCACAAGATTTTAAAAGGCACCTCAAGGCTGATGACACCCTCATTTATACCTCGCTTCATCTAAGTGCTTCCAAAGTTCCAGACGGGTCTCTCCAGCCATCAGGTTTAGCTCTTGGCTTTGCAACAGGTATTGCAACATCAGTTGTCCAAAACAGAATTGTTGATAGCCTCTTGCCCTGCTCTCTGCCCCTTCCATACCTCTCTGATAAGCACAAATTAGGACTTGTCCTTGTTCTCTTTCTCATCCCACTTTTTTTTTTCCTTGAACCCCCTGGACCCCATTCCCATCTCCAGCATTCTTATCTTCTCTTGGGCTCTTCACCTGCATCCTTGCCCCACTGCAATTAGCTTTCCACCCAGCAGTCAGATTGGAAAAAAGTAAATCAAACCATGCCTGTCCCCTACTTAAAATTCTGTTGTTTTTCTGTAACAATCAGAATAAAATCCATACTTGTTTCTAGGGCCTCTAAGTTCCTCCATGATCTTATCCCAACCTCTGATTTCATCTTGTACATTCTTTGCCTCCTTCATTATTCGCCAACCTGTCTTAACTCACCTTGTGTTTTTCAAATACGCCAAGAATTCCTTTGAAGGGAATTTGCTTGGGATACTCTCCCCTACTAGCTTCACATGGCTGGCTCCTTCTCATCCTCCATTCTCAGCTTAAATGCTATCTCTCTGAGAGGGGTAAGCCATTCTAGATACTCCATTCTGAAGAGCCCCACCCCTCAAACTACAATTAATCTCTATTACTCTAGTGTTCATTAATTTCTGACACCCAGATTCCAGAAGTTGCCCCAAATCTTGGCCCTCTAGAAGCCTGGTTCTTCAGCCTTTCAGTTGAGTCAATAAGCTATCCCATATCCTACCAGTAAATTCCTTTCTTCCTTAAGTTAGCCAGAGTTGGCTTCTGTCATTTACAACAGAAGAACCCTAAGGGTTACAGTCTCCCTTGTTTATTTATTTATTTATTTTTATTTTGAAATAAATTCAAAGTTATAGGAACAGTTGCAAAACAATACTAACCCCATACACAGAATTCCATCATACCCTGACCCCCCTCCCCTGATAGTTCAATCCACCAACTTTAACATGCTGTCACATCGCTATTTCTCTCCCTCCCTCCCTCCCTCCCTATCTATCATCCATCATCTATTGCTCTGTCTTCTGAGCATATGAGAGCTAGCTGCACACATCCTTGAACATACACTGTAATTCACGTATACACTTCCCATGAACAAGAACATTTTTGTGTGCAATCCCGTTAAGCGCAGCTAAGAAGTACAAGAGATTCAACAATGATACGAAGCTTACATTCTATATTTCCTTTTCCTTATGTCTCAACTGTGTCCCTTTGAGCCACCTGTCCTCTATCCTCCAATCCCATCCAAGTTCGTCCTTGGCATTCAATTGTCACCTATTTACAGTCTCCCTTGTTAAGGCATGAAAAAAATTTGCTGAATTGTATCTGGAAAATGTTTTAGGTCGATGAAATAATAATAATGATAATGAAAACTGAGGAGAGAATAACTATGATAATAAATTAATACTTATCAACCACTGTATTAGTTAGTATATAGGTTCTATAGCACTATGAACAGCAAAAGAGAAGAATAGATTAAACAGACTTTTATTTCTCATTTGATGGTCCACATGTAAGTGGTCAAGGGCTGCTAGAGTGGCTCCAGTGTCTGGTTGGGTCCCAGGCTCCTTCTGTTTTGTTGCTCTACCATCCTCAACATGTGGCTTTCTCCTTATGGGCCACAATGGCTACTCCACCTGCTGCAGAAAGAGGAAAGAAAGACGGAGAAGACTATTCCTTCCTTTTAAGGTCTTGACCCAGGAAGATGCATACATTACTTCTATTCCCATTTCATTGGCCAGAACCTTGTCAGGTAGCAATGCCTAGCTGCAAGGAGAGCTGGGAAATGTAATCTTCAATTGGGCAGCCATATGCTTCCTTCTAGTTGCATCTCCCAAGGATAACTCCATCCTGATTACTAACAGTGTAGGTATAATTTTCAATATATATAACATATACAAAAAGGTAATATGTTTCAAAGTGTTCTTTAACATGTAGTTATATAGGAAATTTCCAAAATGTTATGAGTTATAGTACCATAGTTTCAGTTATTTCCTTATTGTGAAATATAACATATGTACAAAAAGGTGATGATAACTTTCAAATTACAATTCAACAAGCAGCTATAGAACAAATTTCAAAGGATGCTTTGGGTTACCGTTCCACCATTTCAATTCTTTACTTCTGTCTATTCTATATCCTAGTAACTAAGAAGAAGAAAATTATACAGAGATTCAGTATTCATATGATTCATCTTTGTTATACTCGTAGCTGGGAATCTGTTGTTTTTGCATTGCCAGCATCCATTCTCACTTTTCTTGGTCACTACATCCTAATATTCTTTTGGATAAATACGTGTCTTTCATTTTCAACCATGTAGTTCAGATGGGACTCTACTCCCTCACTTCCTGGTATGATCATGTGACCGAGCTCTGGCCAGTCAGCATCTTGCATCTCCCAATCAATCAAGTGACAAGCACATGACTCAAGAGTCACGTAGTCAACTCAGGGCTTTTACAGGAACAGTTGGAGAAAAGTCTCTCTTTCTCTGGGAATGACTAAGCTGCTGAATCTGGAGCTACTGGAGGCCATTTTTGCTGCTATTTCAGGGAAGAAACTGCTTGTAGGTGAAGCTTTCATAGGAGGAAACATAGCTGAGAGATAAACAGAGACTAAGAATTTCCTCTGCTTATAAGGACTTCAGCCATATTGGATTAGGGCCCACCCTCATTCAGTTTGGTCTCACCTTAACTAGTAACACTGTCAAAGATCCTATTTATAAATGGGCCTACACCTACAGAGAAATGGGTTTACACACCACCCAGGAGAAAGTTAGGACTTGAATGTTCTTTGGTAGGGGGTGTGATTCAATATATAGCAGGCTAGTGTCCTTTCCATCCCAGAATTGCCTTCTGTAGAAGCAGCCACTGTTAGCAGTCTCTCTTGTCACTTTCCAGTGAGTCTCTACAGGGACAAGCTCTATCAATTGAAAAGATCCTCAGCTGCAAGCAACAGAGACCTACACTGGCTAATGTAAACTGAAAAGGGGTTTATTGGAAAGCTGTTGGGAGTTTATGGAATCAGAGAAGGACAACTGTCCCATTTGTTGGATTTTGTCTCCCACCAAAACTGGCACAATGGGGGATTCTTCCATTCTGGGGAGGGTGTTCCTGTGCTGGGCAGCCAAAGGAATGGATAAATAAAAGAGGACAAGTCTCCCGGTCCACGATTTGCTCAGTGGTTGATGGCATAGCTCTGGAGCTGTCTGGGTTTGAATCCCAGCTCTGCCTCTCAGCCAGGGTTCTGAATCTCTCCATGCCTCGCTTTCCTGAGCGAAATACTCCATATCCTTCAGAGGGTAGTGATGAGTAAATGAGTTATTATACCTAAAGCGACTGGAACAGGGTTTGGCACAAAATGTTAACTATTCTTAATAGATCTATCTCCTTCCCTCCTTCCCATCTCCAAAGCACTGATCAATCACCTTCTAATATAAGTTTCATTTATTTTGTTTATCATCTCTTATGCCAACTAGAATAAAAACTACCTGAAGGCAATGCTTTTTGTCTATTTTGATCATTGATGAAGCCCAGTGCTTACTAGGAGCACGCAGGAGACATTCAACAAATATGTGTTGAATGAATGAATGTTGTACTTACACAGACTCCAGTACCCCCTCTTTTTAAAAACACCATCTTAATGGTTACTATTCACATCAGTCTGAATATTGTTTTTTTTTAAATTTCAATTTATTAAAAACATGGCTTGACAAACTCAAAGAGTCAGAATCCAGAATAGTTAGCAGGGGACAGGGTGGGCATAGGGAATAGTGAGTTAGGGCTCAAAATATGCAGAGTTTCTATTTGGGATGATGGAAAAGTTTTGGTAATGGATGATGGTGTGCTGGTTTGAAACTGTTATAGACCCCACAAGAGCCATGATCTTTTAATCCAATCTTGTTGGGTGGAACCTTTTGATTGAATGTTTCTGTGGAGATGTGACTCACCCAGCTGTGGGTGAGACCTTTGATAAAATTATTCCTATGGAGGTGTGACCCTGCCCATTCCAGTTGGGTCTTAATTAGATCACTAGAGTCCTTTAAGAGTGATCAAGGAGAGAAGGAGCTCAGAGAAGCTGAGAGAGACATTTGGAGAGAAGCTAAGATATATAATCCAGAGTTTGCCCCTGGGAGAAACAAGGAGGATCCCTAGAGCCATCATAGAGAGGGATGCTTAGAGAGAAAATGCCCAGAGACATTTTGGAGACAGCCATTGAAACCAAATGTTTGGAGTTGCTAAACTAAGAGCTGAAGCCCAGAGTTTGTCCTGGAGAAGCTAAATGAGAACCCATAGATGCTTAAAGAGAAAGCCCCTGGAATCAGAAGCAGAAAGCAACACAACCCAGGAGCAAAGGACCAGCAGACACCAGCCATTTGCCTTCCCAGCTGACAGAGGTGTTCCAGATGCCATCAGCCTTTCTTCAGTGAAGGTATCCTCTTGTTGATGCCTTAGTTTGAGACACTTTTGTGGCCTTAAAACTGTAAATTTGTAACCTAATAAATCCCCTTTATAAAAGCCAATACATTTCTGGTATTTTGCATAAGGGCAGCTCTAGCAAACCAAAACAGGTGGTGATGGCAGCACAACATTGTGAACATAATGAATAGCACTGAATTATATATTTGAATGTGGTTAAAAGAGGGAAATTTTAGGTTGTAGGTGTGTTACTAGAATAAAAAATTTAAAAAAATTCCTGGAACTGTACAAAACAAACAACGAACCCTAAATTAAACCATGGACTATAGTTAATAGTACAATTATAAAAATGTTGTGTTCTTTGATCGTACCACAGCAATACAAGGTGTTAATAAGAAGTTGAGTATATAGGAACCCTCTATTTTATGCATGGTTATTCTGTAAACCAACAACTTCTCTAATTAAAAAACAAAAACAAAACAAATGTGACTTGAAGTTCTTTCCACATTGCTGCATAAAGCCTGGCTTTATCCTTTTCCTATTTCTATGATGATGGTATATAATAATTTATTATACTATTACTATTTTAATTTATGCAGTCAGCCCACCATTGATGGACATTATTCTCAGATGTTTACTATTATGAACAATGCTTCCATGAATATCTTTGAACCTTTTTAGTGTATGTATAGGAATATTTCTGCAGGATAAGTTTTTAGAAGTGGGATTTTTGGGTCAAAAGATATATTTATAATTTTGAGAAATCTTGTTAAATTTCCATCTATGAGACTGTTTCTGTCCAGGAGAAGATCTGTTGTCCCAAAGGTGCAATAGAGCATTAAAATAAGATTTTGAACCAACAGTGGATGACTTTTTACATGTTCTGCATCTTTATGGAAGAGGTTTAAAGCACCTGACAACTGTCAGTGTCATTGTCCAAATACCCAAGGAATTCAGGGATCCCTTTATAATCCTGGATAAGAAAAGAAAGCCACCTGGGTAATATTGTTGTAATTGATTCCCCAAGGCAGGCTGGTGATCCCTTTGAATATCAGTCCCTGTGTTGGAGATTCTGTTCTGTTTTTATCTCTATTTTTAAGCTTTGCTTTTCCAATTCATTAAAAATAAAATCATGGAAGTACCACTTTTAAGGAGCCCACTAAGATTTGACTCTGGGGAATAGGTCTTTGAAATACCAAGAAAAATGAAATCATAAATATAATGATGGCACGTTACTCCTTGCACCTAAGTCGTATAAGAAATGAATCAGTCACAAATGTTTTGGGCTGCAAACTGCAGAAAACCTGATTGAAAGTGGCTTACATTTTTCCCCCAAACAAGGAATCTAGAAGTAGGCAGCTGCTGACACTGGTTTAATGATGTAGAGCTGCCTCTTTGTGAGCATCTCGGCCTTTCCCTTGTGACTACTGCAGCTCCAGGCATCACGCCAACATCCAAGGCAGGTAGAGGCAGAGGAAGGGCTGGAGCCAGTTGCTTCTGTCCTTTTTATCAGGAAAGCAAACATTTTCCTGGAAATCCAACAGTTTAGTTGGCAACCACATCTGCAAAGAAGCGGGGGAAAACAAATGTGAAGCTTCTAAAATAGAAGGAGGAAGGGAGTCAAAGGTTATTGGCTTAGACAATAGGCTGTATCTGCTACGAGAAACATCAGAAAAGCCATAGTGTTCTAGAACATTGAAATGTCATGTCCTTCCTTCAGTTCTTGCACCTGAATGATGGACATTGCCAGAAGTTTTCATGACTATATACACCCACAGGCAACTTAATAGTAATCCACTATGTGAATTATTAAGGGTTATTAAAAAGTGGTACTCATGAAATAAAATTGGCCATCTTAATCCACTCCAGTGTTCTGGCATGTCTATCTGGCTGCCACTCAATGTTTGATGGCTTTACCATAACAAAAATAGCTGAAATTCCTACTATTTAAGGAAAAGATACTTAGTCATTAATGTTATCTTGAATTAGTTATGGTTCTCAATAGCTGCTTTTATATCCTATATCC
The DNA here is from genome assembly GCF_015220235.1 of Choloepus didactylus. Classification (NCBI taxonomy): domain Eukaryota; kingdom Metazoa; phylum Chordata; class Mammalia; order Pilosa; family Megalonychidae; genus Choloepus; species Choloepus didactylus. The sequence goes on from NC_051325.1 coordinate 50,871,485, forward strand.
TTTTTTATATCCTATATATAAAAATCTATTAATCCAAATGAGAGAGAACAAACATTCAAAAGACGTAGGAAAGGGGTATAAATAGTGATGCCCAGAAGAGGAAATCCAGTAGCTAACAAAACTCTGAAAAGATACATAAATTCTCAAGAAGTCCATATAGGGTTGTCACATAAAATACAGGATGCCATGTTAAATTCAGAAAACAATAAATAATTTTTTAGTATAAGTATATCCCATACAATATTTAGGATATACTTATACATACATACATATATGTATATATAAACATATACATATATGTATTTGTTGCTTACTTGAGATTCAAATTTAACTGAGCACCCTGTATTTTCCTTTGCAAAATATGGCAACCCTAATTCCAGGGAAATACAAAAAGTAACAAGGAGTTGGCACTTTAATAGGATAAGACTGGCAAATACAAGAAAGAGCCATAACAGTTATATCTGGTGGTGAAATGGAGAAAATCCTGATACATTTGTATATTGTTACAGCCTTTGGGCAAGATTTTTGGCATTTTAACATTTCCATGGAATAGTTTCCACTTTTAGAAACCACTATGTAAAATTATGTGTGCAAGAAGATTCCTATGGTATCGTTCACAGTGGCAAAAAATGGTAAACAAAGTAAATATCCATTGAAAGGGAGTGGTTGAACAGATTATGGTATAACCACACCATGGAATATCGCACAGCCAGGCAACCTAGAGGCATTTCCGTGTTAGACTGCTAAATAAGAAATGCAAGATGCCGAAAAATGAGGATAACTTGATCCTGTTTATATAAGTGTATATCCTTTTATATATGTGTATATGTATCCAAATACATATGTGTATGTGTATTTGTACAAAATTACATAGGCATGGAGAAAAAATTGGATCTATATAAATTAGAGGAAAGCAGAGAAAAAGGAGAAAACGGGTAGGAGAAGCCAACCAGAAAAAGGTGGAGAAAAACAAAAACGTTTCACTAAGAGGAGGGAAAAATCAATATAGATGATACAGTCACTTTTGTGATGTTACATAGAATGATACACACATGCATGTAAAAAAACTTTAAATCATAAACTTACTTTTAATGCTTTATACTAAATTAAATAAAATTTAACACAGAATTGAAATTTACTGCTACTTTAGCTTCATGGTCACCATCGAAGCTTGTTGGTACCTTCTTGACACAGCATAAAGATACATTTTTGCATGAACAGTATTTCTGGTGTGTAATTTTCCAATTATCTGGGATTAGACGATGTATGTATTTTTATTCAAATATGAATTTTTCAGACCCTCCCCCCAAATATATACAAATCCCCCCAAATTAATTTAGGGATTCAATAGTTAGTCTAAGAGCTTATAGTCCCATCCCATCCCCACCCCCTCTTCCAAGAAAGGAGAATAGTCCTGCCTGCTCAGCAACCGAGGCCATCAGAGGAGACGATGCCACGGCCTAATAGTTTTCTGGACCTCTGTGATGCGCAGACTGAAACAGGAGCCAGAAAGAGAGTGAGATGCGGAGTAAATGAATATATTTTTCCTGCTGAGCATTCCTTTGAAGGATGGTCCCCACTCCCACTGCTGTTGCATTTGATACTCCAGATCCTTGTCCCTCAGTATCCTTTCGGTTTTTAAAACTCATGGTAACAATATACGTAACATAGTATTTGCCATTTTAGGCTTTTTTGTCTTGTTTTGTTTTTTAATTGATAATTTTTTGTTAGAGTTGGAGGTTTACAGAAATATTATGTATAAAATATATAAAATACAGAGTTCCCATATACCACCCTTTTATTAATACCTGGCATTAGTGTGGTACATTTGTTATAATTCATGAAAGAACATTTTTATAATTGCCCATCGTTTATAATAGAATCCATTGTATTGCACAGTCCTATGTTTTTTTTTTCCTTCATTTTAACCATTTTTAAGTGTCCAATTCAGTGGCATTAATCACTTTTGTAATGTCATGTTACCATCTCCACCTTCTATTAAGAAATAACTCCCTTGGGAAAGCCATAAGGACCACACTCCACTTTGTCTAGTTTATGGATGGATGAGTAGAAAAATAGGGGAAGGAAACAAACAGACAAAGGTACCCAGTGTTCTTTTTTACTTCAATTGCTCTTTTTCACTCTAATTATTATTCTTGTTATTTTTGTGTGTGTGCTAATGAAGGTGTCAGGGATTGATTTAGGTGATGAATGTACAACTATGTAATGGTACTGTGAACAATCGAAAGTACGATTTGTTTTGTATGACTGCGTGGTATACGAATATATCTCAATAAAATGAAGATAAAAAAAAAAAAAAAAAAGAAATAACTCCCCTTTCTCCCTCCCCACAGTCCCTGATAACCTCAAATCTACTTATTTCCTTTCTGTCTCTAAGAACTTACTTATTCTAGATATTTCATATAAATGGAATCATAACCATGTAATATTTCTTGTCTCTCAACTGTGTGAACATGTACCCCAGCCCTAGCCAATCAGAGGACTCCATTCACCTAGCCACTGCGATTGGTTCATGGCTGGGCACCTGACCTGTAGCGGACCAATCACAAGACATACATCCTACTCCAGACTCTGCTGAGATGCTCAGAGACGCTGCTTTCTTGGAACAGCTGGGGCAGCCTCGGCTTTGTGACCTCGTGGTGAGAGTGAAGCCCACAGGGAGAAGTTGAGAGATTGAAAGAGGGAAAGATTCTGCTCCCGTCTTTGAGTCCCTGGAGCCACCACCTGGGAGACAAAACTACTTTGGACATTTTATTTCAGTCTACAAGTCATGAAGAGCCAGTTTGACTTTGACTTTGTTTCATAGTTAAGGAAAAGAGTCCAAGACAAGAGAAGGAAAGGATGAGAGACTAAGATGTAGGCTAACAGTTCTCAAACCTGGCTGCATACTGCTAGTGCTTGCGTGCCTCACCCACAGATTCTTAGGTGTTGCTAAGCTCCCAAAGTGATTCTAACGTGCATCTAGGGTTGAGAGCCACTGACCCAGCCCAGGTGCTTCTTAAATTTCAGCGTGTGTAAGAACCATCTGGCCCCACCTCAGAGATTCTGATTGTATAGGTCTGGGCAGAGCCCAAGAGTTGACATTTCTATCAAGTTCCTAAGTATTGCGAGAGTGCGGGTTAGCTGACCACTTTGAGTAGCACTGCCGACTCCGGTGTGCTCAGGATCACCTTGTGGGCTTGCTGAAAACATTGATTTCTGAGTCCCACCCCAACTGTGTCTGATTCAGGAGCTCTGAGATAAGCCTGGGAATCTGCATTTCTGACAGTTTGCTTGTGCTGCTTGTCATTTGATCACACTTTGAGACCCACTGATCTACAGTGCTGAGGAAAAGAAGGAAAGAGCATGGCGGGCAGAGGAGGGGGGTTGGGGGTGTGAAAGAGGAGTTTTCTGAGGGGCTTGGCCAGCAAATACTAAAGGGCTAAAGGGCATGAGGGGATGGATAAGAAAGGATCAGGGTTTCAATTAGTATTGTAAATTTCTTTTAATGTTCTTGATTGATGTGAGGGGAAAATGCAATTCCTTTTTAATTACTTTCGGCTGTTGAACTGTTTGTGCCTTGAATGTGACATCTTTCATTGCTTCATCTGGGTTTTCTTTGTCTCTCCAGCAACGGGAGGAATCTTGAATTCTGTTTCCTCTCTTTTGTTCTTTCTTTCATTAAATGATTCCTTAACATCTACTATGTGCCAAGCCCATCCAAGGCTCTGGGGATACAAAGAAGAATCAAATTGAGTACTGTGGCAGAGACAGCTAGTTGGCCACTAATATTCCTTCTCCCCTTCTTTCTTTAATAACAGATCCCATGAGCTTTAGTTGGGCAAATGACTATGCAGTTGATGACTACATTTCTGAATCTCCTTTGGATCTAACTGTTCATGTGACTAAATTCTAACCAGCAAGTTGTGAGCATACTCCTTCCAGGCAATGCGGTTAAAAAGAATGTGTATGTTCTTCCTTTTATTCTTTCTCCTGTCTTTTCCTTCTGACTGGAATGCAGATGTGATGGCAGGAGCTAGAGCAACCATATTGGACTCAGAGATTGATACTATGTGTTGACTTGGCAGAGTCTCCCCTACAACCTCTGGACCACCTAAGCCTGGATTGTTAAGTGAGACAACGAAATTTTGTTTAAGACATTAAACTTAAGATCCCTTTGTTATAGCAGTTTACACTGTACCCAAACTAAGTCCTTGAACTCCACCTCTAGGGAAGTAGTTACAAAAAAAGAATGATAAGTGCTAATGTAGAAATTATCTCATGGTGCTATGTAGCTCTAAATTAGGACATGCTTCACCTGGCCTGGAATGCAAGTTGATAGAAGGCTTACTGAGGAAGATCCCTGAAAAAGGATCCCACAAATGGAAATTAGAGTAGCAACGGACAATTGAATCAATCAGGATGCTTTGGCTGTAAATAACAACAACAAAATTCAACAAGGACTCTCTTAAAGTAGCCATTCATTTATTCAACAAACATTTATGTATTACATACCAAGTTCTATGCACTGTTCTAGATGATGATGACATGGCTTTGAATTGAATGAAAGAGACAAAATAAACTCACATACACACACAAATGCACACACACAAATCAAAACAAAACCCTGAGTTCATGAATCTTATGATCTAGTGGTGGAAGATTTATTGTCTCACAAAACAAGAAATCTAGAGATAGGTGGTACTGGATTGGTGGAAACAGAAGTTCAACCATGTGTTCAAGGATCCCTATTCTTTCTGTCTCTTCACTCTGCCATCCTTAGTGTGTAGGTTTTGTCCTCACCCTTGGAACCTCATAGTTGCAAGATGGCTGCCACTGCTTCAGTCATCACACACATGCCCAATAACCCAGTAGAGTAGAATAGGGACTCTTTCCTCTGATGCAGTTCTTTTTTTATCAGCAAGAACATTTTCTCAGAAGTTCTCAGCAGACTTCACTTCAAGTCCCATTTTCTAGAATTGTGTCGCATTCCTGATAAAATCACCAGCAAAAGGAAGGAAACAACCATGAGTAGCTTAGACCAGCAGTTTCAAACTCTTTTGTCTCAGGACCCCTTTATACTCTTAAAAATTAGTAATGATCCTGTGATGGTTAGGTTCATGTATCATCTTGGTCAGGTGATGGTACCTAGGTGTCTGGTCAAGCAAGCACTGGCCTAACCATTACTGCAAGGACATTCGTGGCTGCTTAATAAACCAGAAGGCTGGTTTAGTAAATCATCAGTCAATTGGCTGCAGCTGTGACTGATTAAGTCAATGAAGGGCGTCTCTTCCATAATGAGAGAACGCAGTCAGCTGGATTTAATCCAATCAACTGAAGACTTTTAAGCAAGACAGATACAGGACCTTCACTTCTTCTTCGGCTGACCCACGAAGCAATTCCTGAGGAGTTCGTGGAAGTTACCAGTTTGTTTCCTGAGGAGTTCATCGAACATCTTCATTGGAGTTGCCAGTTTGCTGCCTGCCCTACGGAATTTGGACTCGTGCATACCCACAGTTGCATGGCACACTTTTATAAATCTTATATTTATAGATATCTCTTGTTGATTCTGTTTCCCTAGAGAACCCTAACTAATACAGCTCCTAAAGAGTTTGTTTATGTGGGTTATATTGATATTTGCTGTATTAGAAATCAAAACAAATTTTAAAAATTATTCATTCATTTAAAATTACATTAAAAAACCCTTTACATAGTAACATAAGTAACAATTTTTATGAAAAACAACTATATTTTCCTGAAAAAGAGTGAGAAGAATTTAGTGAGAAGAGTGACATTGTTTCGTGTTTTTATATATCTTTTTTATGTCTGACTTAATAGAAAATAGCTAGATTCTCATGTCTGCTTCTGCATTTAATCCATTGTGAGATGTTTTGCTTGATATGTATGAAGAAATTCTGGCCTTACACAGTTGTGTTGTTAGAAAAAGGAGAACCTCATGGACCCCCTGGAAGGGTCTCAGGGAACCTCACGGGTTCTTGGACGACACTCTGAAAACCAAGGTTTAGATCAATCAAGAATTCCCTTCCTAGGCTATAAGGGGCTCAGTTCCCACCCCCAACTACACACAACCCACCTCCCAATAAGCACGTGGCTGGTTGCTTCCATTTCTGAGCAAAATTACAGTTCTCCTAGCAAGGAGAAAGGAGGGGAGTGGCTATTGGATAAGCAACCCACAGTTTTTCCCACACAGGTAAAAAAAGTTACTCCATAGTGGTGGTTTTCAAACTTATTTGACTGTACTCCACAGTAAGAAATACATTTTACCTAGTGATCCAACACACACCCACTCTTTTATAAAAAGAAAAGGTTTATAAAACAGTATTTAGCCTTACTACATGCAATATACTGTAATAGTTTCTATCCATTCTATAATATTTTATTTCATTACCAAAAAGTGCTGGCCACAACCCACTAAATTAATTTCATGACTTAATAATGGGCCATGATCCTTGGTGGGAAAAACAGTGCTGTCTAATGACTTCTTGACCAATTGGCTAGAGGGGGTGGACAGAGGTATCCAAGAGGAAGAAATTTGATATTCAACTCAAAAGTCAGCCAGGGAAATTCCTTGGGGTGCTCATGTTTACCCAGCCTCTGTCCTTCTGACTGTATTAATTCCTCAATATTTAGCAGAGGGCAAATACAATCAACTCAAATGTCTTAAAGTAAAAAAAAAAAAAAAAAGGTGTGTGTGTGTGTGCGCGCAATTTATTAATCCAGGAGTTTTATGAGCTTCAGGCACAGCTGGCCTCAGGTACTCAGATGATGAGTAACTGTCAGTCTCTAACTCTAGACTCTGATGTCCTCCATGTTGTCTTCAATCTCAAGCAGTTGTGGGCCCCTGCAGCTCCACAACCTCAACATACCCTCCCAGGAGTTCTAGGAAAACACCCCAGTGCTGATGCTCATTGACCAAGCTGGGTGGGAGGCCTACCTTGGAAAGGGGGCACTGAGGTCGGCCTCATCTGAACCACAAGGGATGAAAGCAGATGAGCAGTGGCCACCCACGGGAAAATTGGGAAGCGATTGCCTGAAGAAGGGGAGAGGGGTATAAGCAAGTGTTCATTTCCCCAAAGCTCCATGATGGAAGAGATAGGGTTGGATCTTGAGCAGCTCTGTATTCCCAGCCTGGCAGAGCAGGTCCAGAAAATACTATACGAACAAGGACTATTTTGTTTATGTGATAGGGTGCCTGGGGCCGATTTGTGTTTCAAAAGGTGAAAGAAATAGGATGGAAAAAAAGATCAATGGAAAAGAAGAGAGTCTAGTTTAGAGCCACACATAGATGGTCAACTAATTTTCAACAGAAGCACCAGGAAAGTTTTTTTTAAACAAATGTTTCTGAAACAATTGGATATCCATATTGAAAAAATTAACTTGTTCCTACCTCACACCTTATGCAAAAATTCAATTCAAGGTGAATCATAGGCTTAAACATAAAAGGTAAAATTATAAACTTCTAGAAGAAAATATAGCACCCACTTGGATTGGGCAGAGATTTCTTAGGAAACCATAAGAACTAACCATAAAAGGAAAAATTGACAAATTGGACTTAATTATAATTAAGAAATCTCGGTTCTTCAAAATTCACTCTTAGGAAAATGAAAAGATCACTGAATTGTACACTTCAGAAAGTTAACATAGTGAATTTTATCTTATATGAATTTTATCTCAATAAGAAAAATTTTAATAACCATCGTGTTGCTTGATTGCAAAAATTTAGGATTTGCAAGTATATAGAATAGCATAAATTAAATTATTGTCAAGATAACTAGGAAACAGAATGAAAAAGAATCTATTCCCTGCCCCTCCAAGAAAACAAAATGAAAAGGCAAGCTGCAGAATTGGAGAAAATATTCATAATACATTTTATCTGACAAATGAATTGTATCTAGAGTAAGTGAACAACTCTTACAATTGAATAACAAAAAAGAAAAACAACGTAACCAAAGATAACTGGATAAAAGATTTGAGCAGACCCTTCGCAGAAAAAGATATATGAATGTCCAACAGGTTCATGAAAAGATGCTCAAAATCCTTAATCTTCAAGGAAATGCAAATTGAAGCCATAATTAAATACCATTATACACCTGTTAGTGTGACTTCAAAAAATCTGATGATACCAGGTGGCGGGGCAGATGTGGAGCAACTGGAATGCCCAGACATTGCTGGTGAAATGCAAAATGGTACAGCCACTTTGGAAAACAGTTTGGCATTTTTTTATAAAGTTAAAGATATAGTTATTATAGAACCCTAGATGTTCTGTATTGTAATTGTTCTGGTGGTTACATGACTATATACATTTTTCAAAATTCATAAAACTGAAAGGGTGCATTTCACTGTATGTAAAGTAGACCTCAATAAACCTGACTTGACTTAAAAAAAAAAAAAAGACTGAGAATACTAAGAAATGGTGATGATGGGGAGCAGATAGTATCCTCATATAGTGCTGGTGGAGGTATAATAAGGTATAGGCACTTTGGAAAACTCTTTGGGGGTTAAACACACATCTAGCATTCTGCTCCTAAGTATGTACCTAAGATAAATGAGGATATATGCCCCCACAGACATATGCAAAGATGTTCATACAGCTCTTTTCATCATAGTCCTCAAATATAAATAATCCAAATGTCCATCAGTTGGTGATTGGAGAAACAAATTGTGAAATGTTAATATCGGAATTTTATTTTATTCACTTCCGTGTCCCTGGCACTTAGAATAGTTGCCTGCCTGACACATTGTAGGGTGCTCAAAAAGATTATGTTTTGAAATTTGTTGATTTTAAAATTTGAATAAACAACATCTACAATAATATGATTACATGAATACTTTCCACGGGAGAATAACTGTGTATTGGCCAAGCAGAAAAGGAGATGGAATTTCCTTCAGCGTCTGTCAAGTGACCCTAAGTGTCTTGGTGCCTGTCCACCAACGTGAGCTCATGGGAACTGCTTGCTCTCTTCTCTTCCCAACTCCGTGCTCGGTGGTATCACCTTGATAGCCTGAAATTGGTCATGTTAGGAGTATTTACAACCCCAAATCGGCAAGTGCTGCAAACCAGGGTTTCTTTCCAGAGAGCCGGTTGTCCAGCATTTACCAGTTTATGTGGTTGCCGGCTGCTGACTGCCTCACGACTCCCCATTGGCGTCTCAGCTCTTCCAACCTGGGCAACCAGTTCCCTGCACCAAACTCCCTCTGTTAAAAATACTTACAGTAGTTTCTGCTTTCACTAACAAGGCACTAAACTTGTTAACAGAAGAGATAGATTTCTTTACCTTTGCCTTTCAGAAAAGCTAGATCTTTAATCATATAATTTGTGTGGAAAAAATCTTTCTTCTTTATGGCATTTTTCACAGAGCCTGTTTGCTAACTTCATGTTCTATCTCCTCGTTTTTATGTCTTCTTGGGCCTGCTGCCTGTAAGTTGTACATTCTTAGGTTAGTCCCACCATCTCTGGCGTACCATGTCTTCTTTTTGTTTTGGTTTCCATTTCATTTTTCTGGCATACATCGTTAACTCATTTTGTAAGAAGGATTATGTCTATTTGATATGGAAAGCACTTTGGCTCAAAAGCTCCATGATCTGAAGGATTTCCTTGCCCTGATATTCTCAAACACTAATTTGATCTTCAGCCATTTTTATTCTATTTTCCATTGTATTCATTGGTATAAAATTTTTTTGGCAACCCCATTTTTAATTTCCAAGAACTATTTCTTGTTCTCTTGCTTCATTTTCATCACAGCCTGTTCTTGTTCTGAAGTGTCTTTCGAAAATAAATTTGCTTGTATCTAAAGATGAAATGTGTCAAAAAGGATCTTTTTATGCAAACAACATTGCAGCAACAGTAACAAACAATAGCCAAAATAATAACTCTCTTTCATCTTCCAGACATTTCATATTGGTGCAGCTGTAGGGAGACATTCTCATACATTGCCGGGGCCAAATGATACAACCACTGTGGCGATAACTGACCAGTCCAGTGACTGTGATTTTCCTTTTGACCCAGTATTTTGAGATATTTATGTTACAGCTACGCCTGTGCACATACAGAAGAAAGTACATACACGATTTTTCACTGCAGCATTGCTGGTGATTGCAAGAGGGAAACAGTTCAGGGCTCCATCTCCAGGGATCCACACAGCCACACAGGGAATCCTAGGTAGCAGTAAAGAAAGCTCTATTTCTACTGATACGGAAAGATCTCAAGGATAACATGGGAAATGAAAAAGGTGAGATGCAGAAACAATTTATACAGGCTGTTACCTTCTATAGAAGGCAGCTGTATGCTTATATTTGCTTAAAGAAATACAGGAAGTAATAACTAATAACAGGAAGCTAGTGAAAGTATTTACCAAGTGAATGGTGGGGGGAGGGGAGTGGGGGGAGGGTAGAGTGGACAGGAGTGGGTGGAAGTCAGTTTTCTCACTATTTTCTTTTTATATCATTTGGCTTTTTGTACTGTGTGAATGTGTTTTCTAGTGAATTAAAAAGCCAAAATATATTTAGTGGTTACTATATGCCAGGTTCTGTGCTGTTCATATGTCATCATCTCATTTAAACCTCATGCAGAGAAACTGGCAGAAAACCCCCAATTTACAGAGGAGGAAACTGATGCTCAAAGTCCAGGGATCAGCCCAAGGCCACACTGGTAAGCTCTGCCTCTGGGATTTGAACACAGGTCTGTCCAACTTGAGATCTTTGCTCTTCATTAGGCTGAACCACAGCAGTTAACATTTAACAACATCCACAATCACTTCCTGATCATATTTTTTTCTTTCCATTTCCCTGTGTTACCACCCTGTCCCAGCCAAAATGAATACATAATTGCTATGTAATTGTCATTGTAGGATACATGCAATGCTATATATAATATTCCTAACCAAAGTAAAGGGGGCAGGGGAAAGGGATGGAATCTGCACTCAAAAGCCTGTCATTAGGATCTAGGAAAGCAAATGGCCACGATAATGGCTTACTAAGGTCCCTTCAAGGTAGACAATGAAAACAATGTGACTAAACTCATTGCTCCCTGTTTAGAAATTTTAATAGGTGTGATAGTGTTAATATGCATTCTGTTTTCTTAAAATTCTAGTCTCTGTTCTGTGGTGTGTGTGTGTTGTATGGAGGGCCAGAGGTGGGAGGGCTATGTTAGTGAACATTAAAATGTCAGATTTTTTTCCTTTTAGATAATGCATCAGAGGTCTTGAAAAGAATAAAGACCCAGGAGTCAAATGTAGAGGGCATCTGTTGGTTCTGCCTTATTGGCATCCATTTTCCCCTTCTAGTAACTGCAGCATCTGTATTTTTCTCCAGGAAAATGCTTCTTTTTCCCTCTCAGTTCATGCAGTTAGAAGGAGCTGACCCCAATGTCTGGCCCTTGGAGGAACCATGTGACCAGGCCTGGCCAATCGGCACAGTCTATCATCCTGGCCTCAGCATTGGTTCAGGGGATGTGTCCATGACCAAAATCGAGCCAATCAGAGCCTTTGAGATCCAATCCCCACCTTTTGTTGGAACCATTAGCATTGAGAGTCTCTGTTTGCTGGGTTCCCAAACTGAATATAAAGCTGGAGTTTGGAGAGGCCCCCCAAAAGGAAAGTGTCTGCCTGTGAAAGAAGCTAAAGCAGAGGAAATCAGGGCTGAGCAATGGAGAGGACAGACTGCTAATAGCATTGTTTGAGCTTCTGGTTTCAGCTATACCTGAAGCCAGATCCTCACCTGGATTTTCCAAGGGTGAGCCAAAGAACTCTCTTATCCTTAAGCCAGTTTGAGCTGGGTTTCTATTATTTGCAACTGCAAGAGTGCTTACCAGCTGAATATTCCTTCAGTTTCCGTAGATTTCCAGGTGGGTAAGAAGGGAGGATATGTTAGTAAACTATAGAAAAGGAGATTTTTTTCCATTTAAATAATGAGCTGGACACAGTAATAATGAATTGGAAGGAACTTTGCATGGGCAGTAAAGAAACTTGCTTTCCAGTTTATTTGTTCAATAAATGATTATTTAATGTGCACCTACTAGGCGCTGTTCTAGGTACTAGAACACCACTATCTACCATGGTGAAACAGTGAGCCAAAGTCCCCACTTTCAGGGAGCTCGTGTTCTAATTGGAGAGATAGACAATAAATCCATAAATCCATAAAATAATGTTAGTTAATGGTGTCAGGAAAAATTGTAAAGGACTTTGAAATGGGAAACAAAAATTATTGAGTGTCCTTTGGAATGCTGGGTGTTATTTAGGGAACTCTTCCAGGTTGTCAGATTCTGCAGAGTTCTGTGCCTTTGTCTTTGACTAAACTATTCTGCAACTCTGTAATTTGGAGAAAGTGAGAGTAATGCAAATGATTCTTGCCCATAGAGATGCAAATGAACTTTGTCCAGTGGACATGGATTTCTGCTCTCTGGAAGAGATGATTCCAAACATCATGTTGTACGTGCTGTGGCTGTTAGTCCTGTACTGCATCTATTAGCAATTTCATTTCAATATCCTTGACTGTCTCTATGTTCGTCTTTGAATTCTCCTTTGAATCAGAATAAGCATCTTCCTGGTTCCCTTATTAATTCATGAGTTAAATAAAATCTTTGACAGGTATTTGCTTTATTTTTCGAATGGAAGTCATGATGTTATCTCCTTTAACAGTGGTAATGCTGTGAAGAAAAATAAACCAGATGAAGGGTAGTGAAGGACTGGGCGGGGTATGTGTGCTATTTTAGATGAGATGGTAGAGAAGGCCTCTCTGAGAAGGTGTTATTTAAGCAGAGATGTTGGGTCTCAGTTTTCTCATCTATAAAATGGCCTCCAGGCTTTCTCTAGGACTCACTTTCAGTGAGTTTTTTCCTTTTTTCCTTTGAAAGAACAGCTCTACACTCATCTCATCAACAATCTCCTCTTACAGCCATTTTTGTGCCCAACAACAACAATTCACAAGTCAACTGACAAGGGATCAAATCCTCGTTTGTTCTTTTTGCCTGTCTAATGTGGATTTCCTCCTCTTCTGGTAATAGCACCCTGGTTTCCTTTTTGAGGAACAGCCCTCCTCCACTCTCAGTCTATGTGGTTCGGGAAGCCTCTATCACTGGGGCTTGGGAGTGGGCGTGTGACCAAACCCAACACACAAGAGTATCACATCTCCTTGGCCAAAGTGATTGGCTTTAAGTTGAGGATGTGACTCAGGCTGGGCCAATGAGCCCAATCCAGGATTTTTCTTGGAATTATTTTCAAAGGGATTTCTTTCTTTCCATTGGATTTGCAATGCTGGTGGGAAGTATCCTAGAGCCATTGTAGAAGAGAACTGAGAGATGATGGAGAAACAGAATATCAACAACTTTGATCAAGCCCCTGGATTAAACTATGCCTGTATCCCCCACATCTTTTATTTAAGCTAGTTTTAAAGTTGAGCTTATTTTTCTTGCAAGTGAGACTTTTGATTAATCCAAACCTCAAATCATTATTCCTTAGCAAAACACTGTTAACAAATGTGCTTCTAAGATGTGATCAGTTTACGTAGGCTATCTCCATTATCATATTAATACTGCCTAGCGATCAATAGCCTGGAGTTAGTCTTTGGAATCAGTGAGAACTGGGCTCAAATTATAGCTCCACTAATTAATAGCTAGAGACCTTGAGGAAGTTTAATCAAGCATACAAAACTATTTATAGAGCACCTACTATATATCAGGCTCAAGGTGTGGAGCAAGACAAAATGTCTCAGTGCTTGTCTTGGAGATAAACACTATGTTTATAAACATAGAGAATCGGGAATTATGTTTATCTCCATTTTATTTCTGAATCTGAGTCTCAGTTTTCCATCTGTAAAATGGAGATAAATACAGTTCCTGATTCTCTATGTTGCTGTATTAGGCCACTATTATTTTTTTTTAATACACTAACAATTATTGATCACTCACTGTGTGAATGTCAGCCTGGAGGAAAGGAGATGTCTGGTTCAAATCCAACTCTACCACTGTTTAGAGTTGGTCAAATGACTTCACGCTTTGAGGCTTAGTTTCATTATCAGATTAGGTGGGATATAAAATCTGCTTACAAGTGAAAATGAAAGGAGAGCATAGGTAAAAGGGAAATTCAAAACATAAAGGAGAAGATTAAAGAAGAGAATAATATGTGAAATGTGAGCACACAGTAGGTGTTTTATAGCTGTTTGTCCTGCCCATCCTTTCTTGGGAACACAGACCAGAACCTCACCTTGTGTTTGAGAAGTTCTTCCTCTGCTACTTGGCTGAGTCGAACTCGTGCTGTTTCCTTTCTCCTTAAATATCCTTTCCTCTGGACAGGATGTTCCAGAAGGAGGCCATGAGGCGGAACATCTCAGCTAACTTTAGTTTGCTATTTTCAGCCTCAATTTGTTTCTGGGCAAGTCAACCACTGACAGAGTATCCTCCCCAGGTTGGATGTTTCTTGCATGATACTTCAGGGTTTGGGGGGACACAAAGCCTTAAAGTCTGGTAGGCATCTGGGTTCAAGAGCCTCTTCCAGTCTAAAAAAAAATCTCAGAACTGCAGAAGGTAGGTAATAATGGGTATGTTTCTCAGTCTCCTGCCTTGATGCAGGTAGGGGAAAAATATGTTTCAGAATTGTCCCTCTAAGATAATGAAGAGCTGGGATATTTACCTACTGGTTCCTGTACCCTATTGGTTGACCGTGATCTCTGGCCACATTAAGACTCCAGCACTTTTCCTGACAGCCCAGGACCTGTGCTGGAGGGAGCTCTCAGGCTAAGAGACAGGTGTGCATGAGGTGGGAAGGTGACAGCAAGCTGGAGCTGTCCACCATAGTGTAGGTCACCTCAGAAATGGGCCAAGGGGATTTGGAATGGGGCACCAACAGCATCCACTACAAGGTGAATACACCTATTGGCTCATGTAACTGAGAGCACAGGGGAAATTCTAATTTCAGGCAGTGCTTCATCAACAACCTCAAATAGTGGGTTCTCCTCATCTTTTAGTTTTTCTTTATACTTCATTGGCTTTATTCTTCACAGGTTGCTCTTGGCAGCTCTAGGGTTAATCCAACCTGTCCTAGAAACTCAACAGAACAGAACACTTCTTTCTTTCTTAATACCTGAGCTGAGTCCATAGCCTGATTTGAGTTCATGCCCAGCCTGCTCTACAGGCAGGAAGATGTGGCCCTCTGATTGACCAGACCTGAGTCACGTGCAGTGGTGTGCTGATAATTGTTTAACAACTGGCTTTTCTGGAAAATAAAACCTTTGATTTGTAACGTTTACCAATTTCTGTGGCGTAAGTAGTCCCACCACAGGTGATTTCAAGTTACCAACATGCCATCAACCGGCTTGCAAAACTCCTGTAAATTTCACCATCAGTTCTTGTGAGCCTGGTCTAGCCTGCTCCAGCACCTTGGTCTAGCCTGCTCCAGCACCCTGGTGTAGCACACTGCTGGCTGATATGTCATATGTCTACCCTTGAATCAAGGACTTGGGCCTCCCCATGCATTCTATTTGGGACTAAGAGTGGGGAAGGGTGGCTCCCCAAAGGAAAATCAGGGTGCCATTATCAGAATAAGAGTAAGTAGATACTGGAGAGATAGACACAACAGGTGTCCATTAATCAATCATCCCGTATCAGTTCACATTTGCCGCATTATTGCTGCATAACAAATGACCTCAAAGTTTCAATGGTTTACAACATTATGCATTAGTTCTCATGCTCAGGGTTCTGCAGGCTCAGCCTGGGCTCTGCTGTGCAGTTCTGTGCAGGGATGCTGGGCTCATTCTGCACCAGGGTCCCTCCTCCTCCCTGGACCAGGGCCTGCTTGGGGCATGTTCTTCTCAAGGTCCCCACAGGACCTCCAGAGGCAAGTCAAAGTGTAAGCACGAGGAAGTGCTCTGCTCACATGACATTTTTTAACACTCCATTGGCCAAAGCAAGTCACATGGCCAAGCTTTAACATCCGTGGGACTGGGAAGTGTATTCCACCCACAATGGGAAGCCCTGCAGGGTTACTTGGTACTCACTGGCTAGTGAAAAATCACTATACATATTGTTTGTGTTTTTCTGCATATCATCCATAAGGATGTTTATCCACATCAATAGATATAGATGTGTGTGTATTAATATTTACATAAAACTTCATAGAGTAAACGGTACTACAATTTATCAACCATTCCACTAATGAACTAATGGTGGATGTTTATGTTAAATCAGTTTGGGGAGCTTTTTTCTGCTTCAAACATTTTCGTAATGTTCTCTTTTCTATAGCAGGGATTCGTGAACTAAAGCCCTATGGAACAAATTTGGCCCAGCCCCTGTTTCTGTAAATAAAGTTTTATTGGAACTTAGCCATGCTCATTCATTTACATATTGTCTATGGCTGCTTTTTCACTACTTCAGCAGAGCTGAGTCCTTGAAACAAGTCCTGAGCCTTTGTCTTAGTCTCTGGGCTGCTAAAATGAATACTATACAATGGGTAGGCTTGACAACAGGAATTTGTTGGCTTACAGTTTTGAGGCTAGGAGAAGTCTAGAATTGAGGCGTTGGTAAGGCAATGCTTTCTCCCTGAAGACTGTGGAGTTCTGGTGCTGGCTGCCAGGGACCCTTGGGTCTTTAACTTTTCTGTCACATGGCAACGTATATGTTGACTTCAAGCTTCTCCTCTTCCCCAGGTGGCTTTGTCCCTGTGGCCTTCTCTATCGGGCCTCTAGTAAAAAGATTAAGACCCATCCTGATTCAGTTGGCCACACCTTAACTAAAAATAACGTCTTCAGAAGGTCCTATTTATAAGATGTTCACATCCCCAGGAATGGATTAAGATTAAGAACTTGGTTTTCTGGGGTATGTAATTCAACCTACCACAGCCCTCAAAGCCTAAAATATTTACTCCTTGCCCTTTTCAGAGAAAATTTGCTGAACTTTGTTCCATAGGATAGAATTCTTACTATGGAAATGCTGATTAAAAGGAAAAGGGTAGTATGCATTTTTAAAATTTCAATAGATAGTGCCATAATCCTTTCCTAAGAGTTAATATATTAGTTCTTTATGATTTTTTGAAGTTATACGTGCTTATAAAAATAAAGCTAAACACAGAAGTGTGTAAAGAAGAAATCCCGCTCCTCCATTGCAACAACTGTTATCAATTTGGTGTAATAATTCCATTCAAACAATCAACACACACATGTACACATGTGCTCATAGTTATTTCCTTCTTTTATTTTAAACAAGAATGAGATCATTTTATTCTTGTAACTATTACCTCTGAAATAGTTTAGAATTATTCCTCCCTCTTTCTGATAGCTCATACCCAAAAGGAGATCACTGCAGGTGTCTGGACACAAAAATCCTAGCAACTGCTACCCTTAGCAGAATTTCAGCCTGACATATTGAAACTTAAGATATTTATTAGCTCTCATAGGCTCATGATAATGACATGTTTCAATGCCCTCTGTCCTTGAACAGCTGTTTTCACATGACTGCTTGCTTCAGGCCATCCAATGGCTTCCCGGTGCACTGAATTAAAAATCCCAAATGTTTGCCGGGGCCTCCCAGGCCCTACACACCCTGGCCCTTAGCAACTCTGCTCGTGCTGCTCTCCCTCCTTGGTGCCTGCCTTCTTTCACTTCCTCAAAGTCGCACCAAGCCCTTTCCGGCCCTGGGTTAGCCAGAATTCTTTCAGTTACAAGTGACAGAAACCCACCCAAACAGGTTCAGCTTAAAAGGAAAGCATTGGTTTGTGTAACTGAAAAGTTGCTGGTCTCTCCGTTGGTTGCCTCCTGTAGTCTCTATATTGTTTTCATTCTCAGTCTCTCCCAAAGGGATGGAAAGATGTCTCTAAGTTTACATCGTAATTAGTTTAGCTACCCTAGTGGCATTCCTACTTCCCAGTTACACTAGGAAAGGTCTGGTGGATAAACTCATCAAATCAGCTGGGGCCACATAACCACCTGGAACCTGTCACCGTGGCCAGTCGGGGTGGGGTGGGGAGGACACAGTGATTAGACAATCCCAGGCTTTGTGCCTCCCACTCTCCCCACCTGCACTGGAGGAGGACTCTGCCCTCCAGAAACCCACGGAAGCTGGGGAGTTTCCCAAATGTTCTGCTAGAAGAGTGTGCTGGAAGAATATACTGGAAGGTCACATTTTTGCCAGAAGCAAAAATATCAGGTGTCCACATTTAGCCCTTCTTACGCATTGTTCTCTCTGCCTGGAACACCTTCCCCCACTTTTTACCGGGACAACAGGTTATTCTTCATGGCTTTGGTAGAAGAGGCAGAAGATTGGAAATGGTGTGAACATCTACCGATAAAGGATTGGTAAGAGTCATGGTTCTCAAAATGTGTTCCCCTGGTTGACAGCAGCACCATCACCTGGGAACTTGTTAGAAATGCAAATTATCAGACCCCATCCCAGACCTACTGAATCAGAAACGCTGAGGGTGAGGCCCAGCTGGCTGTGCTTTAACAAATCCTCCAGGCTATCCTGATGCAACCTCGAGTTTAACCACATGAGCCCAACAGAATATTAAGAGAGGGTGCAGTTAGCACTCTTCCCTGTTCTGGGGTGGCTTGTGGAACGGGACAAAGTGATCGTGCAGCAAGGTTGTGGGTGAGCAGCTTTAGCAGGGCCGGGTGGAGGTTGAAACTTAGGTCTCCTGCTCGGGGCTAATGTGGGGCTGGGTCAGAGCTGAGAGCACCTGGGCCCGGCCCCAAGCAGGTGCCTAGAGAACACCCTGGGGTGGGACCCGGCAGACACCACCTAGAGGGGCCCGGCTAAAGACCAGCAGGGGGCTGAGGGGCCCCCTTGTCCTCGATGCCACAGCCCACAAGCCACACCTTTTCTGAACGTCTTGCAGAAGGGTTAGGAGGAGGTGGAGCTCTGAAAGTCTTGGTATTCACTTGAATTCTCCAAGCCAAGCCTGACTTGTCCAAATAAACTGTTTAAAGCCGTGGTTCTCACCGAGGCTGGAATATGGCATCACCTGGGGAGCTCTACAAAATGCCCAGGCTGGGGTCCACACCAAGAGATTTTTATTTTCTTGTTCTGGGTACAGTCTGGGCATCAAGGTTTAAAAAAAAAACAACCCACCACCACCAACAAAAAAACAACTCCCCAGGTGATTTTAATACATAGGATCGAGTCTACTGGTTTAAAGAAACAAATTGGACCGACACTATCACTTTTTTCTGCCCTGCTTCTTGGTGAGGGTGGGACTCCAATCAGCTTAGTTAAAGAGAAACAGGGACTATGTTTCTTTACTCATCTGAGTATGGTGTGAGTCCGTTCGTAACAATCAGCACAAACATGCACACGGGGCTAACACAAACTGTTGTGCTGATGGTGCAATACATAGAATTACCCAGCTAGTGGAGCAAGTGGGAGCTAAAATCCAGTTTCGTGCTGTTCAAGGAGGAAACTTTTCCCAATTTGCCTTTCAGAGGTGAACCTTTAAAATTTGCATAAAAACCCTCATAAACTGGAGAAGGTGGCCTGCAAAATATGCCTCTATATAAAGTCAACATCCTTTATTTTCCTCTCTAGTAGGAGCTCACCAGGGGTTGCAGTCTATGAGCAAGGTCCAGCCTGAAGATATGTTTGGTTAGGTCCACGCGATATTTTCATGCACGGGAAAATTTTACGTAAAAATCCATATTTCCAATTTCTCTTAAAAAATGAGAAGATCTGGGATTGATAGATCTTCATTCCCACATGGCAACAAAACGCTGCTGCCAGTGGATGGAGTATATACTCTACACTTGCCAGTCCCAACCTTACCCTATTGCCATCTAGCCAGGTTCACTCATTTGCTTTACCTGCTTGGTTCTTCTAGGAGGTGCTATACCACCCAACACTGCTTTTTTCATTTAATAATATCTGTTAAAGATTATTTTACATGTAGACTTGCCTTGTCTTTTAAATATTTTCAGTGTCTCTTTGTATGGACGTACCATCTCTTATTTAGAGCTTTCCCTATTAATGAACATT
The DNA here is from genome assembly GCF_015220235.1 of Choloepus didactylus. NCBI lineage: Eukaryota > Metazoa > Chordata > Mammalia > Pilosa > Megalonychidae > Choloepus > Choloepus didactylus. The sequence continues at coordinate 50,891,454 of NC_051325.1, forward strand.
TAGGTCATTTCCAGTCTTTTCTACTACAAACAGTTCTCTAGTGAATATCCTTGCTCATGCTTCAGACATAAGCTCATGCTTCAGAACTGGCTTGTACCTGCTCCAGAGAGCCAGTTGTTGAAAACTCAGAAAACTTGAGAGCCAAGTTGTTAAACTCTGAGTAGCTTGAAATCAACCATGCTAGGAATATTTACACCATGGAAATTGGCATATGCTACAAACCAGGGTACTTTCATTTTAGGGAGTGAGGGTTTACCAGCACACTATTGCCAAAGGGAAGTCTGAAAGGTGCCAGTGGTCAGGGGTCAGAGAGCACTGCCAATTAGCACCGAGAAATCACAACAAACCTTGTCCAGGAAGGAGGAAGTTGGTGGTCCAGCTGCCCCAGGAGTTGAGTCTGGATAGCTGATTGACTTCTCCCTTTGAAATAAAGCCAGGGCACTATGAGGTGACCATTATATAAAGTGCCTGTCTTTGTTTAATGCCCAAATGTCCCCGTCATTGGTGTATGCTAGTGGCCCAGAGCTGAGGTCAAAGATTATTACACAAGGAAAGAGATTCCTCTCCTGTTTATAGTAGGGATCAAATAGGAAAATGGGTGCAAACATGTGGAAAAGGAAAAAGGTAGCCTCCCAAAACTTAGGTAAAAGTTAGAAAATCCCCATGCGATGATTTGCACTACATTAATTACTGTTTCCTTGGAAAAATTCAATCCTTCCTGGTCCTGGCACAGTAACTGCAGTGTGCAGTGCCGTGTCACTGCATTGCCCTAACAACCATTGTTTCAGGCCCCTGGGAAAACAAAGATACAGTTATTAGGAAAAATAAAAAGGCCCCACGGTTATGGATGAGCGTATCTGTGGAGGTTAAAGAGGCGGTTTGGCCTCATTTAATTGTCCACGCTGGTTCTTTTAACAGAAAGAATAATCATTCGCATTTTTGTGTAATGTGCACTCAGTGTGAAAAATCCAGAAAACAAAATGTTTCCAATTCGAGATGCTCTTTCAATCTCACACAGCAGCTACTTTCCATCCAATTCCCAGCATCCCCCTCTTTCGCCCTGAGGGTGTTTGTCCAGACAGGACAAAGAATCCCTCCCTCCCTCCTCTTCACAGATTCCCTCCTCCAGAGCCTTCACCCCCAGCTCTGCTGAATGCTAGCAGCTCTTTCTTAATGTGTTGGCCCCACAGAAGGAAGATGGTGCCGGGGGAGAGAGCAGGCATCCATTTCAGCAGCTCTGGAGCCAGAGCCATAAAAACCAAAGCACTGAGGGGTCGGGGACAGGAATGCAGGTTTGAGCCAGTTTCCCCAAATACGAGCTCACTAGCATCTTAAAGGGACATGAGATGCATGGAGGGGGTGGCTCACGACCTCAGAGGCCACTCGAGAGGACGCTCTGCTAGTCCCTAGGGAAGGAGCCCTGGTGTGGCTCCCCACCACCCACAGGGGAAGATCAGTGCTGGGAGCCAGAGGCAGGGCGACAGGGACACCGCTAGCTACATTACCCAGAAGAAATCAGGTTAAAATGCTCAACCAGAGAGGGAAAGAGCTCAGGAAGGGCAGGTGGAGAGGGAGAGGAATGATTTCTGGGCAGCCCATCAAGCTCATCCTGCCTGTCCCTCGTCCCTCCATCCCCACTCAGACGACATGCTCTGCCTAGAGAGGCTGGACATATGAACGCTCAGGATTTACCATGGGGTCTATCCAGGAAGTGTCTCCCACTGAATCCGCCACATCATCTCCACCAGGACTGAGCAATGAAAATCAACCATCATCCTGGTAACCTGATTTTGGCACTTCTTGTTTTTTCATAACTGAGAGCCCCCAAAATGGAAGTGGCTTGGGTTTCTCACAACCTCTGAGAGGCCCTGTGAGCCACAGGCTTTGGGTTTTTAGCTGAGACCTGGCCTACTTCCCACGCCATAGCCTCACTTGAGCTCCAGCTGTCAGCCTCAGAGCCAGCTGGAGGTGGGACTTTCAGAAATATGGTGCCTTAGGTTGGTTCCCTCCAGAAGCCAACCAGAGATAAGGATTCCAGTGCAATAGTTTATTAGGGAAACAATCCCAGGAGGCTCTAGTAGGGGAAAGAGGAAGTGAGCCTGGGAAGGGAAAGAAGGCACCACAGAGTGTGTTAAAGAGCAGGTTACCTCCGTGGGTTACTGGGCTCAGTCCCTCTGGGGGCTCCGGAAGATTCCAAGGCATATAGTACACACCTCTAATTTATCCCACCCGAGGGGCCAGCACTTCTATGGTTGTTGAGGATTGCTAATGGGACAACTCTCCAGCACTCCATCCTACTTGGAGCAAGGTCCATATGTGCCAGAGAAAGTTCTCGGGTGCAGAGACATGGATGCTTGCCGTAGGAATCCTCAGACCTCATTGGCTCATGCTCCAGGCCCATCTCTGGTTTTTAGGGACGCTCTGGTAATTGCAGTCACTCTTGAATCTTGGCTCATAAGGCAGCCACCATCTCAAATTGCTGATGACCCTACTAAAGGGAGAGAAAGCCATTCTGGACAGTCTCAAACCAGCAATTAAGTGTTCTAGCCAAGAGTGACACATGTCTCTTCTGCTCACAGCACATTGCCCAGAATCACTCACACGGCCCCACCCAGCAGCAAGGGGATGAGGAAGAGTCTTTCCACCAGAACCTGGAAGACCTGGAAATATTTAGTACACAGCACTAAATACTACAACTATTGGTTCGCATCGTCTAGGAGGTGAAGCCCAAGCCCAGATGATTTTCTGAGACTCATTTCCTCCCAATTTCCATTTGTAAAAAATCAGAAGATCTGGCCACATTGAGCCCATGTTTTTGCCTCACCACACTTGGCTTGAGCCTAGAAGTGACCACCTCTTTTAGTTTAGATGGAGCCATGCTATCCCCTTTATATTTATTAGTCTGTGTTGTACCCTAAAACCTTCCTACCACTCTCCTGCTCCCCTCAGGCGGCTCCTCCAGCACTTGGGGCTTGCACCCAGCCCTGCACCCAGCCCAAGGTCTTTGCCCTCTGCTTCGCTCTGTCTACTTTGAACATGCTCCTTCTGGGGTTGCACGGAGCTTACAACCTTGCCGGCTCACTGCAGGTGGGCATCTTTGGAAGCCAAACAGTGAAACCATAGGATGAAAAGAACACAGGTTCTGGAATCTTCACTTAGAAGAGACACTTCACTGATCAGGAACTCCTGTTTTGGAATTTATATGAGCAAGAACTAAGCTTTTATTGTCCTAAACCACCAAGATTTAGGGATTATCTATTAATGACCCTAGCAGTACCTTACTTAATAACTGGGGTCACTCCCATTCAGTGGTGAAGTGTTGAAAGCCATATTCTCCAATCAGCTTTATCAGGGATAATGATGATCATTTGTTTTCCTTCTGACACCAGCGTTTGTCTTTCAATTTATTCTGAATTTGGGTGAGGAAAAGGGTATTGCTTATTAGGACTCCTAAAATCCCAACAATGATGAAAGCCTGAATAATAGCGGTGTTGTTATGATGGTGGAGAAAAGGCAAACAGGTTCCAAAACCTATCAAAGAACATTGGTGAGATTGCACAATTGTTTTCCAGACAAAGGAGGTAATTGAATTATTTTTTAATGTCAAGAGCTAAATCGCCTGGAGAAAAATGTAATATATTACATGCAATAAGCAACAGCCCTAGACGTATGTTGATCCCTGGCAACATAACAGTGCGGAGAACCCTGGCTTAACATTTCCCACTTCAAAACCAGTACAGCAATAGCTCTGTTTATGTTTTTTGAATGAAAGAGTGATCAGCCACTAGGGCTTCCAATCTGAAAGCCTTCCCTTAAACTTGTTTCCGTCTATCTTTGAATTCAGAAACGCACAGAATACAATTCCTGCCCCAGCTGTGTTAATTAACGTGATGATCAGACTTAATAAAAGAGGGAATTAGTATGTCATTCCCTGGCCAGATCTGTAGAAAGGGAGAGAGCTAACAAGCGCTAATGGCCTGACATGGTGATCTCACCTCCCTGGGAGCTTCTAACCTGCGATCACATTCGGAAACATTACTCCGGGGCTGCTCCAAGCAACTGAGTGTTTGATCTTCTTCATGTAAGGCAGGACATAGACTAATTTATCATCTGAACTCCTCCTAGCAAACAGAACCCTCAAGCAGTACGAGGTAGATATAGACAATCATCACTAGCAAAGCCAACCATTTTGCCCATAGCTTTAGTGTCATAATAGTTACATTATCATATAATATGTATTGTTATGTTATTATGTTATATTATATTACTTCATAATGTTATATTTTGTAATGGTATCGTATATTGTATTTTATTTATCTGTTTATTATCTGCCTCTGTATCCTCAGTGTCTAGAAGAGTGTACAGAAAGCATTCAAAATATTTTTTTGAAGGAATGAGTGAGTGATCTGTTTATCAGCCAAACTCAAAGCAATTTAAAGGGAAAAAAGTCTGAATTTGAAAATACAATGTTAAAAAAACACACAAATGTGAATATATCTCAATAAAATGAAGATTAAAAAAAATGTAGCTTATGAGGGGTGACAATGTGATTGGGAAAGCTATGTGGACCACACTCCGCTTTGTCTTGTTTATGGATGGATGAGTAGAAAAATGGGGGAAGGAAAAAAAAAAAAGGCACCCAGTGATCTTTTTTACTTTAATTGTTCTTTTTCACTTTAATTTTTATTCTTATTATTTTTGTGTGTGGTAATGAAAATGTCAAAAATTAATTTTGTTGATGAATGCACAACTATATAATGGTACTGTAAACAACTGAACGTACGCTTTGTTTCGTATGACTGCATGGTATGTGAATATATCTCAATAAAAATGAATAAAAAAATTAAAAAAAAAAACCAAACAAACAAAACATAGGACTATACAACACAGTGAACCCTAGTGTAAAACACGGACTATAGTTCGTAGTTCAGTTATAATAATATACTTTCATCCATTGTAACAAATGTATCACATTAATGCAATGTGTTAATAGGGAAAAACTGTGTATGGGCGAGGGGCATATGGAAACTGTTTTCTGCATAATTTTTTCTGTAAACCTACAACTTCTCTAATAAAAAAATTATTTAAAAAAAAGTGCAATGTTAATTTGAAAGTATTTAAATGTCCTTTGGTGGGGAAATGGTCATATAAATTGATATATTGTGCTTTGGATTCTGATATCATTTAGAATGTGTTAGGTTGCAAGTAGCAGAAACTAATTCAGGCTGACTGAGGGATAACTGGATGTGATTGCTCACGAACCTGGAAAGTCTGTGGAAGGATGGGACTCAGGGTGGGTTTGGTTCAGTGGCTCGGTAATTTTATCAAGAATTAGCTTTCTGGAAATGAAATAAGCTTCAGTGGCAGAGAGAATCCAAAAGGAGCCGAGAGGTCACTCTGGTGGGCACTCTTACGCACACTTTAGACAACCCTTTTTAGGTTCTAAAGAATTGGGGTAGCTGGTAGTGGATACCTGAAACTATCAAACTACAACCCAGAACCCATGAATCTCGAAGACAGTTGTATAAAAATGTAGCTTATGAGGGGTGACAATGGGATTGGGAAAGCCATAAGGACCACACTCCACTTTGTCTAGTTTATGGATGGATGAGTAGAAAAATAGGGGAAGGAAACAAACAGACAAAGGTACCCAGTGCTCTTTTTTACTTCAATTGCTCTTTTTCACTCTAATTATTATTCTTGTTATTCTTGTGTGTGTGCTAATGAAGGTGTCAGGGATTGATTTGGGTGATGAATGTACAACTATGTAATGGTACTGTGAACAATCGAAAGTACGATTTGTTTTGTATGACTGCGTGGTATATGAATATATCTCAATAAAATGAAGATTAAAAAAAAAAAAAAAGAATTAGCTTTCTTTCCATTTGTCTGGTCTGTCTTCTGGGGCAGTAGTTATAAACAAATCTGGCTGCCCAAACGCATGATCACAGATGGCCACCCCAGCTCTGGAAGTTACCTGACTCCTTAGACATGGTTGCTTCTGGAAGCTGTCCTGTAACACATGTAAATTTCTTTGCCAGTTGCCCAGTAAAATCTAGCCTCTTTATTGGTTTAAATTGGGCCACGTGCCCATCCTTTACCTAACAATGGTGGCCTGGAGATTGGCTTAGTGTAGTCATTTAGGCTTCTGCTACACACTCCTCCTTAGATGTGGGTGTGCACTCAGCTTTCCCAATCTCCATAGGCTGTGCAGGGGAGGTGTGAGGATCAGAATGAAAATCGGAGCATTTTCCAAGTAAAGAGGCAATGGATATTGGGAAGCAACAACAACATCTACTGCTAACCCTATGGAGCATTTTGGCAGATGAGCAGATCTATATATGCTAACATCAAAAGATCATTAGGTGTATTGGAATAGCTAGAAGTAACTACATGAAACTATCAAATTCCAACCCAGTAGTCTGGACTCCTGAAGACGATTGTATAATAATGTAGATTACAAGGGATGACAGTGTGATTGTGAAAACCTTGTGGATCGCATTCCCTTTTATCTAGCATATGGATGGATGAGTAGAAAAATGGGGACAAAAACTAAATGAAAAATAGGATGGGATGTGGGGGATGATTTGGATGTTCTTTTTACTTTTATTTTTTATTCTCATTCTGATTCTTTCTGGTGTAAGGAAAATGTTCAAAAATAGATTGAGGTGATGAATGAATAACTATATGATGGTACTGAGAATGGTTGATTGTACACCATGGATGATTGTATGGTATGTGAATATATTTCAATAGAACTGAATTTAATTAAAAAAAAAGATCATTAGGAAAAGTTCCTGAATGGAAAAAGCATTTGCAGAAAATAATATGCATAGTATTTACTTTTTTATATTTATGTTAAGAAAATGCAACAAAAGTATGATATATTTTCTATGGTTAGGTTTTTATATTACTGTGGTTATATTTTTACATCCATGTAAAAAAATAGTTATTTTCTGTAGTTACATATATATCCATGTACACACACACTAAGATTTCTGGAAGGATCCATGTCAAACTTACAAAAGTGGCTATTTCTGAGAAGGGGCCCAAGACTGGGAATTGTGGTCGAAGGCTATTTAAGATTTTCCTAGAAGAGTGGTCCTCAACCAGGGGTGATTCTGCCCAGCAGAGAATATTAGGTGGTGTCTATACGTAATTTTAGTTGTCACCACTGGGCGAGGAGGGGGTGCTACCGGCATCTTGTGAACGGAGTCCAGGGATGCTGCAAAACACCTTACAATGCACAGGACAACCCCACAACAATGAATTAGCCAGACCCAAATGTCAGTGTTGATGAGGTGGAGAAACCCTGGTGTTTCAGTTTGCTAGTGCTGCCATTTTGCAAAACACCAGAAATGGACTGGCTTTATAAAGGGGGTTTATTTGGTTACAAAGTTACAGTCTTAAGGTCATAAAATATCCAAGGTAAGGCATTAACAATAGGGTACTTTCACTGGGGAAAGGCCATTGGCATCTAGAAAACCTCTGTTAGCTGGGAAGGCATGTGGCTGGCATCTGCTTGCTCCCAGGTTGCGTTTCAAAATGGCGTTCTCCAAAATGTCAGTGTCAGCCTTCAACGGCCCTCTTCAAAATGTATCTCTAAGCTGTAGTGCTGAGTTCCTTCTGTTTGTCAGCTCTTTTATACGGTTCTAGTGATTTAATGTAGACCCACCCTAAATGGCTGGGGTAACACAACACCTCCATGGAAATTATCCAATCAAAGATCTTACCCACAGTTGATTGATTCACATCTCCATGGAAACACTCAATCAGTAGGTTCCAACCTAATCGACACTAATACATTTGTCCCCACAAGATTGCAGAAAAGAACATGGTGTTTGGGGGACATAGTTCATCCAAACCAGCACACCTGGTCTAGAATGTTTTATTTTTCATTAGAAGATAGGATTCAAGTATTACTCATGTAATTAAAATTTGTTTTTTTCTGACAAAAAGTTTGTAGTGGATGCCATGATGCGCTGTCCCACATCCCCACTTCAGGACCCAGTCACTATTGCTTCAGTTTCCCTGAGTGTTGGCTGCTCATGGCTCACAGCTGAATCCTTCTTTAGCAATTGCCCTGTGCTAAAGGAAACTACCTTGCCCAAGATTACATGTCTTCCCAAGGACCACCCATGTCCTTGAGAAATCTCAGCACTATTGACATTCTTTGTCCTGGGGTGGGGATGGGGGCTGCCCTGTGCATTATAGGATGTTTAGCAGCATCCCTGGCCTCCACCCATCAGATGCCAGCAGCACCCCTCCACCCAGCTGTAACAACCACAAATGTCTCCAGACATGGCCGGATGTTCCGGGGGGTGGGGTGGGGAAGGGGGGTGGGGGTGAGAGTGGGGGTGGGGATGGCATTGCTCCTCCTTCCCTCATTAGGAACCTGTATTCAATGCCTGGTTGATGCAGGGATTCAAAAGTCCCACATCCTGGCCTCCATTCAAAACATCTCTGAGGGCCATCCCAACTTTAGGGCTCCACTGGGATCAGCTGCGAACCTTGATGCAATGGCATCAGAATTCAGTTTCTCCTTTTGCTCAATCTTGCTTCCATTATCCCTTCATACGGGGTGTTTCCAAGAGCACTCCCCAATAGACATCCTGCGTACACATCTCCTTCACAGTGTTCCCAAGCTCAAGACCAAGCTGAAGGCTCAGAGGGGTGAAGTGACTTATTGAGGGTCCCACAGCAGCTGCGATGCAGAGCTAAGAAGGTAACCTATCTCCTTACTCCAAAGATGGTGCTCATCAGCATTAAGCTTTGTGGACCTCTTGTACCACCAAGCTCTGCTGATACCATGACTTCTCAGTGAGTTCTGATTTCCTACCCCACACATATTTCTGTAATTAAAGGAACAGAAGAAAAGTCATAGAATGCTCAACCTAATGGCATTGACTTGATTCCTTTCACTTTGTTGTTCCAAAGCTACATACCTTACAGCTATGCCTGTCTGCGGACGCTTTTGACTTGTTCATGGGGAGCAAATCCAAACATGTAGACATTTCAACTACATATACTTAAAAGAACTGCCTAAAGGCCTTCAGAAAATGTTTTTCTTTGAATGAGAATATGGACATGAGAGAAAGGGTCCATACAAGGATTGTGGTCGGGACACGGTCAAATCCTTAGGGTGATGGTCCATTTCTAACAACATGGGACAGCTAGGGAGAGTAGGGTGGCATGGTCTTGCATGAGAGCTCTTGCTGCACCAATAATGATAATAATGATAATAATAATTAATAGAGCTATTGCTATATGCCTGGCACTACTTGCTTTATATATATTCATATGTATATAAATAAATAAACCATAGAGCATATAATATTTCATGTATATTAGTATACCATATATTGCATATATTTTAATACATTATAATTTATACATAAATGAAATTAAGTTTATAGAAATTAAAGCATTACATTTATATATAAATTAAATATGTAAGTGTATTTATAATGCACTGTATATTGTATACTTATAAGGAAGGTGTTATCATTTTGCCCACTTACTGATGAGGAATCTGAGGCGGAGCGAAGTGAGATAAGTAACTTGCTAAACATCTCACTGTTAGTAAGCAGCAGAGCTGGGTTTTAAGTCAAGACCTTCTGACTCTGGAGCCTGTGCTCTGAACCACCTCACCATCCTGCACTCCTTAGGTTACAAGTGCCATGATCCCCAACCCAAATGGAGCTCCGGCAGAGGAAGGGAATTAATTTATTTTCTCACGTAACTGATGTCTGGGGAGTGGACTAGCTTCAGGTCCAGCTGGATTCAGGGCCCCAAGGATGTCACCAGGACTTGGTTTCTCTCTGTTCCCAGCTCGGCTCTCCTTTGAGTGTTGGTTCCACCCTGTGGTGGTGCCTGGCTGCAGCAGCTCCCACCCACTCTCTTTCAGGTGTGAGTCCAGAGAAAATATGCTTCCAGAGAACTCAAACAAGAATCTCTGTGCAGAGCTCCCAGAGGCTCTTGTTAGCATAATTGGGTCCCATGGCTTTTCTCCTTTCTTCCTTTGAGTAGTAAGCCCCTCCCAGCTGGAGCTGGGCATGCAGCTGCCTGGCTGAGTGCTAGCCTTCTTGGTATGGCCACATGACCCAGTACTGGTCAATGTCGTGAGGGGAAGTGATGTGTGGATGTGTGCTACTTCTGGATCAGGTCCTGATGAGGAAGTAAGACCAATCTTGTTTGAGCCACTCTATTTCCAAGTCTCTGTGATACAGCAGCTTACCTTAGCCTGACACAGATCACCTGCCCATTTCTGAACCAAGCACTGTATTGTGGGGAATGGGATGTTCTGACAGGCCAGGCCTGAACCTCACAACGCATCCAGAGAGAGGTGTGGAATAAGATGCTCCAAAGCCACTTAGACTGAGAAGGAGAAGGAGGGCCTTGCCAGATTGTCTGTTGCCGACTAGCATCACTACCACCATGGCCATCAAAGGTTAGGAACAACGTTTCCCCCAAACTCCTTTCCTGGGTGGTTCTGGGAGGTAGACATTGTGTGGGAGGGGAACTCTCATGGGATTTGGAAGGCAAGGCAGAAGTGAAGTGGAGGCCATTGTTCTTGGGAAGTCATAAGGGTTGCTAATGCTGCCATTTTGCAAAATACCAGAAATGGATTGGCTTTTAAAAAAGAGGATTTATTTGGTTACGCAGTTACAGTCTTAAGGCCATAAAGTGTCCAAGGTAACACATCAACAACTGGGTACCTTCACTGGAGGATGGCCAATGGCGTCCAGAAAACCTCTGTTAGCTGGGAAGGCACATGGCTGGCATCTGCTCCGGAGTTCTGGTTTCAAAAGGTTTTCTCCCAGGATGTTCCTCCCTAGGCTGCAGCAGCTCTCCAAAATATCACTCTTAGCTGCTCTTAGGTTGTGTTTCAAAATGGTATTCTCCAAAATGTCTCTGTGTCAGCTTCTCAAGGCAAACTCTGGGCAAGTACCTCCAAAGCAACAGCAAAACTTCTGCTTCAAACGGCCATCTTCAAAATGTCTCTGTAAGTTGCAGCACTGAGTTCCTTCTGTTTGTCAGCTCTTTTATATGGCTCCAGTGATTTAATTAGACCCACCCTGAATGGGTGGGGTAACACCTCCATGGAAATTATCCAGTCAAAGTCTTGCCCACAGTTGATTGAGTCACATCTCCATGGAAACTACCCAATCCAAAGGTTCCTACCTAATCAGGACTAAATACATCTGCCCCCACAAGATTGCATCAAAGAACATGGCATTTTGGGGGACATGATACATCCAAACAGGCACAGGGAGTAAGGGAGAAGAAACTGGGCAGATGGGGAATATTTCTTTTCATACTTTTTAATGTTGCCTAGTTATTTAGTTTTAGATTAGTAGGGTACTACTTATTCCCAACAAAAGTGGGGGTAGTAAACGCATAGTAGGCACTCAAAAAATAATTGAATGTAAAAAAATTGGATGCTTGTTGCCTTAAATTGATCACTTAAGCTGGTCAGTGAGGTTCAATTAAGGAACATGTATAAATGCTGAAAATGTATTTCTATCCATTGTATCTCAAAAGGAAAATGCAATTATGGATTTGTGAAATAATTTCAAGCCTTGAAACTGGAGATTCTCTAACATATAAGGACATTGTTCAACTTCCTTTTTTTTTCAGCAGTGTGTTAAATACAAAAAGTAGAGGAGTTGATCAATTACTCACTGTTTCTCTAATACTCTGTGGTATCTATTTGTCGAAAGAGTGTTGAGAGAGCCAGAACTGATTTTGTCACTCATTTTTTGTGTTAAGAAGCCCTGACTTGGGTTTTCTGCTTCTTTGTTTGATTCTTGGTTTGTTTTTTCTTTACCACTGACAAGCAGGATCTGATCAGGTTGAATTTCCTGTAGAGTAATTCACAGAAAAGTTATTTATGGCTTCTTAATCTTCCTGATCTGAAACAGCAACTCAGGGTAAAGGAAGAGCATTGAGAAAGTGGAGCATAGAAAGAAAAAAGAAGAAAAGAAAAAGAAAGAAAAGAAGGTCATGGCGATAAACAGTCTAGATATCCTTCATAAGGAAAAAACTGTTCAAAATCACGAACTGGATAGCATATTGTATTTGATGTCCATTATTTTAAAATCTATCAGAGAAAGAAAGAAAAATCTCTTAGTTCTGAAGTTGAAGCCCCCCCACCCCCTCAGGTTTATTCCTGAAGCTTAGCAAGTGGCTTAGACTCAGGTTGCCTGGGTCCGAGTCCATCTGCCACTTCCTAGCTGGACATCTTTGCGCCTCAGTTTCTTTATCTGTATATGGCTGAGTTAATGCATGGAAAGGGCTTAGACAAGTTCCTGGCTCTTAGTAAACACCCATAAATGTTATGTCATTATAATATTATTATTATAAAACAATAATAATAATAGTAACATTCACTGTTATTGTTTTAAGGAGGTTAATTTTTATTCCTTGCATTTCAATTCAATTCAACAAATATTGGTTTAGTCATTTAGGTGCTCAAACTTGCTTTCCCTAGAGGAAACTCAGTTGTGGATGACATCAGGCTACACACTGTGCTTGGGATCAGACCTGCTGGAGCCGCCATTTTCATTTGAGTTACAGATTGGGCTAGAAGAAAAAAAGTTGGCTTGGGGTGACTGAAGACTGCTGATTCTCCTACTAGCCAATGTATTTGCATAGTGATGGGTCTGATTAACACAGTTCTTTTCCAACTTAAAAAGTGAGCAGATTCCAACATCACTCATAATTAGAGAAATGAAAATTAAAATTACACTGATATGCCATTTTTAACCTGCTGATTTCACAAAGATCAATAAGTCTGATAACACTCAAAGTTGGCAAGTATGTTGGGAAAATTATTACTTGTAATTACTGCTGGTGGGAGCATATGTAAATTGATAAAATCTCTTTGGAGACGATTTGACAATTTCTAGTTTCTAATGACAGTTTCAAAATTAAAAATGTACATAAACTTTCACCCAGCAATTCCACTTTTAGGATTATCTTACATATGAGAAATGTACATACATGGAAAATTACATAAGGGCATTATTTGCAATCACAGAAGTTTGGAAACACCCTAAATGCCCCTCAGCAAGTGAAGGCTGGATAAACTACAGAACTCCTATACCAGGTTAACAAATGTTTTCTGCAAAGAGTCAGATAGTAAATATTCTAGGCTTGGTAGCCAAGAGGTGTCTGGTGCAATAACTCAGCTCTGCTGCTGTAGCACAAAAGCACTGATACACAATAGAAAAATGAATGAGCATGGCCGTGTTCCATTAAAGCTTTATTTACAAAAACTGGCAGCGGCTAAATCTGGCCCCCAAGCCTTAGCTTACTGACCCCTGAGCTGATAAAATAATGAGGCAGCTATCTCTATACTGGTCTACAATGACCTCCATGACCAAGCGAAGAAAACAAAATTTGGAAGAGTATAGAGTATATGGAGAAAAAACGTAAATTTATGTAAATAATTTTCTTGAATGTGCATGGATGATCTCTGCAAGGATCCACAAGAAACTGGACCCAGTACTTATTTCTAGGGTAGGAAACTGTATGGTTTGGGGACAGGGCTGGGGAGATATTTTTCTTTGTACCTTTTGAATTCTGAATTTTGAACGGTAAATGTATGACCTATTCAGAAAACTAAATAAAAATTAAATTTTAAAAAGGTGATAAAATTTTTTTCACTACCAAAAACGTATGCTTTGTGCAGCCAATGAACTAAGAATGGTTTTTACATTTTTAAGTAGTTGAAAAGAATCAAAAGAAGAATAATATTTTGTGACACATAAAAATTATATAAAATGTACATTTCAATGTCTACTAATAAAGTTTTATTAGAATAACAAGTATGCTCATTCATTTACATTTTTTCTATGGCAGCTTTGGCCCTGCAGCAGCAGCACTGAAGAGCTGCAATGCAAAACCTAAAATATTTATTATTTGGCCCTTTACATAAATAGTTTGCAGATCCCTGTTCTAGACTAAAGAACAAAACAATCTCACATGCTTCTATTAATAGAAAGTTTGTATTTAATATTGAATGACTATCCCATGAGGACTTCTTTATTATTAAATGGCTCACGAAGTACTCAAAAAGTAAATTGGGAATTTTCTTGCTTCTTCTTAGCAACATTAGAAGAGCCAGGGCTTCTGTAAATTTAAATATGACCTTATGACCTTTGCGTGTCCTGCCTGGGTCTCCCTGTTCCCTGTCTGGTGAGGCCATCAGAATGAAATGTATCCCAACCCTGTTCGCCTTATCGTACTGAAAACTCAAAGTAATTGATGGTAACAAAAAAAAGCCCCCAAATCGACTTAGACTTTCTCTTAATTTTTACTAAGACTGCAGTAAAGCTTTTTGTTTTTGTCGTTTTGGTGGTGGAGAGAGCAAGCTTATAGTTTTTATTGCCAATAAAATAAGTATAGAAGGACACCCTACACTCTAAAATTTTAGTTCCTGGTTTTTGAGAGACAATGAACCCCTATAAAATGTTAGACAATCATGAAGAGAAATGGAGAAACCTTAAACACACATTGCTAAGAGAAAGAAGCCAGATTGAAAAGGCCAAATGTTGTATGATTCCAACTGTATGAGACATAGAAAAGGCAAAAACTACAGAGACAGTGAAAAGATCAGTGGTTGTCATGGGTGGGGGCCAGGGTGGGGGAAGGGGAAGCCCAGCTGGAGCACAGGGCGTTTTTAGGGCTGTGAAACTATTCTCTATCATACCTTAATGGTAGATCCACGACATAACGCATTTGTCAAAATGTACAACTGTGCAACACAAAGAGTGAACCCTAATGCAAAGTATGGACTTTAGTTACTAATAATGTATTGATGCTGGTTCATCATTTGTAACAAATGTACCACACTAACGCCAGATGTTAATAATAGGGAAAGCTATGTGTGTATGTGTGTGTCGGGGATGGGGAATAGGGGTGGTGGTACTCTGTATTTTCTTTGCAATTTTTCTGTGAACTTAAAACTGCTCTAAAAATAAAGTTTGTAATTATTTTCAAGTTAGGTAATAGCAGGGCAGCAATAACTGTGTTTTCCAACCTTTTGGACAATGATCCATAATAAAATATAAAGTTTGCCCTGTGACCAAGTATACACATATGTACGCATTTAACCAAAAGTATTGATTTCAATATGAGCCATTCAATGCATTATATTTTCTCTTCCATCCCATTTTTTCTAATCCATTTTGGTCTCGTCTAGTCTACTTATAAATAAAATATTAGTCATACCTACCAAATTTCACAACCACTAATAAGTTTCACAGGCCACTAATGGATTGAGACCTGCAGTATGGAAAACACTGGTTTATATTCTTTTGGGTCATAGTCTAGGAGGATGGTACAAGGAGATGGTTTAAATATAGAGCAATTGTACTGTATATCCATGTAAACATTAAAACAAGCATGGTTAAGGCGTATATGCTGATGTGGAAAGTTGTCCCCAAGATATTTTTACAAATTGAGAAAGCAGGTTGTAAAACAGGGGCGCCGCTTACACCCCCACACCCCCACGCTTCCCACCAGCTCAAACAAAAAGGAAATGGTTGCCCATACCCGAGTCACAGCCCCTTTCCTGGAGTCGGTCTAGAAGGACTGAGGGTAGGCAAGAGACAGTCTACGCAAGAGAAATACAGATTTTATAACCTGGAGAAGGGGGACGCAATGCTACCTAAGTGCAATATAAATATGCACAATAGAATCTACCCTATGTTTCAATTAATATAGGCAAACGTATCTGGAGGTGCAGGATTGCCAGAAAAAGTTTCACTTTTCACTTTATCACTTTCATGTCACTCCACTTTTTACCACAAATGTCTTGCTTTCAGAACCAATAAAATCGATAAAAAATATTTCCATTGAAACCAAAGAAGGAAGAATGTCTAGAAAAGGCAAATCTATAAAGACAGAAAGTAGATTATTGGTTGCCTGGTGCTGAGAGTGGGAAAGGATATTGAATGCAAATGAACCTGAGGGGTTTCACTGGGGTGATGAAATTGTTCTAAAACTGGGTTATATTAAAAATTTACAAAAAGTCATTGAATTGCATGTGTAAAAGGGGTGAATTGGATGGCATGCAAATTACACCTCAATAAAACAAAAAAAGAAAAGGAGAAGCCGCAGGAGGGAAAACAGGAGAAAGAAGAATCCTTGTTCAACCAATTGACCTGTAGTATTTGGGATTCGGCTTTTAAAAATTTTGCACATTTGTCCAACTCCAATATTCCAGCCATTCCCATTCTCCATGACTCCTCAAAGATGACTGATACGGCTTCCTCAGTCACATCTGCACATTATTTCAGTCCTTTGGAATGTAACTTACCAGGTTTACAGACTTGCTGACAAGGTGAATATAGTAATAAAGTCTAAAAGTTTACTGTTTCCCCAGGGCCTTCCGAACCTCCTCCCTTTGCATACTATTCTCCTCTGACCACTTCTCCTTTAATCTGTGTTTACTGTTTGTGATTTTTCAAAATTGAGTTCCTAGGCAACCGAAGGGTGGTTGTGGTGTACGGTGAGCTGGGAATCAGGAAACTCTGCTCCTGGTACGGACCTGCCCAAGTTCACCACGAGACTGAGCGGCCGGTTGAAGTTCATTCTACCTCGCAACTCTTCCTTCCCGGCTGGAGACAGCCCTCCGGGTATCTGCTGAGGGGAGTTTCCCCTCCCCTACTTGGTCCCTGTGGGTCTGCTGGGGCTGCCCCCCACCCCCGGGCTCCTGGGATGAGCAAGCGACTCAGGTCTGCCTGGCGACAGGCATAGTCATCTCTGTGATTGGTTCACAGATTGGCATGTGACCCAAGGCAGTCCAACGAGAGTCAGTTCTGGGATGTTTGCTGGAAGTCCTGGAAAGAGGTGCTCTTTTTCTACCGGGATTTCTGAGCTGTGTCTGCTGTAGGTTTTGTAGGCCACTTAAGAATGAAGGCAACACAGAGGAAGTGATCCAAGAGATGGAGAGTCCTGAACTCCCTGTTTGGGCCTCTGGGACATTCCTTGTCTAACGCTGCTGCTACCTCAGATGAATTCTCTTTTCAAAAGCAGATCTGATTTGGGTTTCTGTCACTTGCTATGAAAAGTCCTGACTAACACAGTATCCTTGGGTAAGTTATTTCATCTGTCCTAGCCTCAGTTTCCTTATCTGTAAAAACAATTATACGGATAATGAGATGTAGCAAGAATCAAATGAAGCAATTTTTTGAAAAGCAACCAGGAATAATATAAAGGCTGTCATAATTTATATCACTGTCAATAACGTAAAAGAGTTCCTAGTTACTTTCCAGCATCCGTTTTTGCCTTTTCCCCTAGTAACAGAACCCTAATGTTTATCCTAGCACATTGCCATGGAGAATAAAGGTCATAATGCAACCACCATTTTGGGTAAGGATCTGACTTTGAGAAATGAGCCCTAGATGAAGCAGATAAATGGAGAGGAATGGGGTACATGAATAAAATGGACCCAGTGTACCAGTCCTGGAGAACCCACCTACCAGTTAGTTCACAGGAGAAAGGAAATAAACTTTGATCTCATTTAAACAACCAATTCATCATGTCTCTGTTATTTGCAGCCAAGTCTGAATCCAACCCGCAGTGCCATTTTCCCCACAGCCTCTGCAATACACTGTATTATCTTCTTTATTTTTCTTTCATTTTGGCAGGTGAAAAAGCAATGTTGCATTGTAGTTTTATATTCATTGTCTCTTATTACGAATAAAGTTAACCTTATTTTTATACGCTTATGAGCCATTTATGCTTTTTTTTTTCCTGTGAGTCATCTGTTTCTATTTCTTTGTTAACTCCATTCTCAGGTGGCCCTATGGTTGTGAGGTAGTTGCCAGAAGCTCCTGGCTTCTTCCCAGCAATTTTACAGAGAGAATACCACTTTTCAGGATGATCCAACAAAAGTTCATGGATGGGCTCTGACTGGATCAACTTGGGTCATGTGTCTCTCTTTGATGCGATGCATGTGGCCAGGGGAACTGAGCAAACCAATTGGCCAGGCCAAGGTTGTGTGCCCATGTCTGTAGCCAGAAGAGGAATCTGCCTTCCAAAGTCACATGGACTGAGGAAGGGGCAAGAGTCCATGAAAGAAAATAAGTGCTTGGTTTCCAGAGAAGAAAAGCATGGATGCTGGGAGGTAAAATCAGCAGACATGGTCTAAGCTAGGCAAAAAGAAAAATCGAATACTTGTAGTGAAGCAGAGCAGCGAGTCCAAGGGCCCCTGAGTTGATGGAAGAGATGGAGCTTGTGGAAAGGCTGAGTAAAGCATCCTTTTAGGTGCCTGATTCCCACTCAAGTCAACAGCTTCATTTATTTGTTGAGCACCTACTATGTGCCAGTCCTGTGCTTGGAGCTAGAGACATGTTTTTGAATAGTAATCAGTAAGTATGTCCATTAATTTTCAAAGGCTTAATGTTTATTCAATGATCATTTAGAAGATCTTGCAGTTTTACCACTCCAAAATCAAATTATATGTGGCTTACTTAGAAGATATATAATTGTTCTGAATCACTGCAATTTCTGAGAATCCGAGTGTTCAAAGGAAATAAGAGCAATCACATATTCCACCATGATCCCCAGACTCCTGGGAGACGTGGCTAACTTTTGACATTGCCTAACTACAGTGACCACTTAAAGGGAAGAAAGTGCTACACCAAGAGTTGCCCATGGTTACTCTTGAGTAGTTGGACCCCAAACGATGTCTGTCAATCTGGAGATTTTGTAATTGTTCAAAAGAATGGGACATGAATCATAAATTAATTGTTATTACACAGCCTTTTAAAGCCAACAAAACCAACATTTTTATATAATCCATGAAATGAAATACGAACTCTTTTTATTCTGAATTTTAGTCTCTGGACACTTTGTGTGTGTGTGTGTGTGTGTGTGCTAATGGCCCATATGCATCTGGCATTCAGGCTACATTCTTAGGACAGGGGTCCCTGTGAACATTGTTTGGTGCAATATCGATTTTGTGTTTAAAACAAACTACAGCAAATATTCAAATATTTAGATATTTAGTACTCTAGCAACCATTTGGTTAATGGTTTGCAACATTTCCATCTGTAAGGATTCTTTTTAATTTTTTATATTCATTTTATTGAGATATAGTCACATACCATGCAGTCATACAAAACAAATTGTACATTCGATTGTTCACAGTACCATTACATAGTTGTGCATTCATCACCAAAATCAATCCCTGACACCTTCATTACCACACACACAAAAATAACAAGAATAATAATTAAAGTGAAAAAGAGCAATTAAAGTAAAAAAGAACAGTGGGTGCCTTTGTTTGTTTGTTTGTTTCCTTCTCCCATTTTTCTACTCATCCATCCATAAACTAGACAAAGGGGAGTGTGGTCCTTATGGCTTTCCCAATCCCATTGTCACCCCTCATAAGCTACATTTTTATACAATCGTCTTCAAGATTCATGGGTTCTGGGTTGTAGTTTGATAGTTTCAGGTATCTACCGCCAGCTACCCCAATTCATTAGAACATAAAAAGGGTTGTCTATATTGTGCGTAAGAATGCCCACCAGAGTGACCTCTCGCCTCCTTTTGGAATTTCTCTGCCACTGAAGCTTATTTCATTTCCTTTCACATCCCCCTTTTGGTCAAGAAGATGTTCTCCAGCCCACGATGCCAAGTCTACATTCCTCCCCGGGAGTCATATTCCATGTTGCCAGGGAGATTCACTCCCCTAGGTGTCTGATCCCACATAGTGGGGAGGGCAGTGATTTCACCTTTCAAGTTGGCTTAGCTAGAGAGAGAGGGCCACATCTGAGTAACAAAGAGGCATTTGGGAGGAGGCTCTTAGGCACAATTATAGGGAGGCCTAGCCTCTCCTTTGTAGCAACAGTCTTCCCAAGGGCAAGTCCTGTGGTAGAGGGCCCAACCCATCAAACCACCAGTCCCCTATGTCTGTGAGCACATTAGCAACCATCGAGGTGGGGCAGGCCAATACCACTGCATTCTCCACCAGCTCCTCAAGGGGGCTTTGCATATTTTTTCCTTGTTTTTTATTTTTTTTTAAATTAACTCTTTTTTTTAAATAAACTGTATAAAAAATAAAAAAAAAATTAAAATTTAAAAAAACATACAATAAAAGAACATTTCAAAGAGACCGTAACAAGGGAGTAAGAAAAAGGCAACTAACCTAAGCTAACTACTTTACTTCCAACATGTTCCTACTCTACCCCAAGAAAGTAACCTAATATAGCAACATTTCTGTGAACTTGTTCCTACTATACCCATCAGAAATTAACAGACCATAATCCTTCCTGGGCATTCCCAGAACGTTAAATTTACCCATGATAGCTTATCTGTTCTTATTGGATTATCGTTCCCTCTTCCTTAATTGCTATCGCTAGTTCCCCTACATTCTACATTCTAAACCATTTGTTTTACATTTTTCAAAGTTCACATTAGTGGTAGCATATAATATTTCTCTTTTTGTGCCTGGCTTATTTCGCTCAGCATTATGTCTTCAAGGTTCATCCTTGTTGTCATATGTTTCACGAGATCGTTCCTTCTTACTGCCGCGTAGTATTCCATCGTGTGTATATACCACATTTTATTTATCCACTCATCTGTTGAAGGACATTTGGGTTGTTTCCATCTCTTGGCAATTGTGAATAATGCTGCTATGAACATTGGCCTGCAGATATCTGTTCGTGTCACTGCTTTCCGATCTTCCGGGTATATACCGAGAAGTGCAGTCGCTGGATCGAAGGGTAACTCTATATCTCGTTTTCTAAGGAACTGCCAGACTGACTTCCAGAGTGGCTGAACCATTATACAGTCCCACCAACAATGAATTAGAGTTCCAACTTCTCCACATCCCCTCCAGCATTTGTAGTTTCCTGTTTGTTTAATGGCAGCCATTCTAATTGGTGTGAGATGGTATCTCATTGTGGTCTTAATTTGCATCTCTCTAATAGCTAGTGAAGCTGAACATTTGTTCATGTGTTTCTTGGTCTGGACACTTTTGAAGTGGTTTTGTTAGATTTTAAAGTTCTTTCTTCACAAAATACTGCATTGCTTCATTGCTGTTCATGATACAGAAAGTAACACATCTCCCCACCACCACCATCAACACCACACCATAGTTCCAGTTTTTATATTAGAGGGACATTTACCTATCAGTCAATCTGCATTTACTAACAACTTGTATGTTTTTGGTACTGTGGGAAACATCACAGAAATGGACACTGTAGGCTCTAATGATTGTCCATTGAGGAATCAACACTCAGTCTCTAGCTGGATGATCTTCAGTCTTTGAGTTTCTATGTCCTAAACTATATGTAAGGAAAAAATATCACTCTTGCAAGGGGTTTATTTACTAATTTATTCAACAAATATGTATTGAGTTTCTACTCTGTGTCCCACATTACTCTAGGAAGTAGGTATACAATGATGAAAAGTACAAAGTCCCACTCACATGAGTTTACCATCTAATGTGGGAGGTGTACAATAAAGAAGCAAACAGATTTAAAATTTTGTTTCTGAGAGTGATAAGTGTTACAAAGACCCCTGCTTTACTCTCATCAAAGTAGGGAGTATTGTTGGCATTTTAAAAATGGGGAAGCTGAGACTTTATGACACGTTACCTGTCACCCAGCTGGTAAATGGCAGAGCCAGGATTGGAAATGAAATTTCAGTTCGGAATGCTTTCTGCTGCAAGTAAGGGAATGCCCAACAGGTAGTGGCTAAGGGAAGAGGGATTCAATTTTCTCACATAGCAGGAAGTCTGGAGGTAAGGGTTTACTGGTTTGGATTAAGAGCCTCAAGGATAGCAGTATCTAGATCAAATCTCTGAGATTCACTTAGTCCTCATGTTTGCAAGATACACCTCTGGGTATCATGTCTTCCCCAACCTCATTTGAAGGCAGGAAGCAGGGGGCATTGTGTGCATCTGCCTAAAGCCCCTCAGCAACAGACCTCTTCTCTTATCTCCTTGGCCATAACTGGTTACCCACCTTCTCTGACCTCAAGGCATCTCCACCTGATCTCTGAACAAGACCCCAGGCAGGATTCAGGGAAAGCAATGAATGGTTTGCACTATACTAGGTCTATCAGATTCCAGAGCACCAAGCCTTTCCTGGTGAAACCCATTTTACAGATATGAGAACAGGGGCTCAAGTTTATGTGGTGTCTTATCCCAGGTGACGGGGCTAGTTAGGTGTTTGATTCAAATACAACAATCCTAATTCACAACTGAGAATGGGATGATTAAATCAGGGAGAGGAAGGTAGGATCTGACAATATTTTGTTCTAAGCAGAGATGGATTTACCATGAAACCAATCTTAGCTTACACCTCAGGGTTCCTCGTGTGTGGGTGTTGCCCAGAGAAGCACGGGAATTGCTGAGAGGTGTCCTGGGTTTTTGGTGGGGGCAGGAGCCAGGCTGAAAACAGGAAGCATGGTAAATAAGCATTGATGGTACATTACTTTAAGGAGATCTCAGAAGAAAAGAACAAGAATCTTCAAAGCTACTGTATGAGATATCTATTGCTGTGTAACAAATTACCTCGAAATTTAGTGGCTTTGATTAAGGAACAGTGGTCTTCCCTGCTAGCATGTCCTTCAGTTGATTTTGCCACAGAAGTTCAAACCCTGGACTACTTGAGTCAAAAGCAGGCCCTCTGAACTCGCAGGCCCATCTGTAAAATGGGGAAGTGACAAGAACCTTCAAGCTTGAGGTGAGGATGACACAAGAGGCAGGTGTATATGTGTATATGTACATGCCAGACACAAAGCTGGTGCTCAAAAAAGGTGGTAATGGGGAGGGAATTTAGTGGCTTAAAATAATAAACATCGATCATCTCAATATTTCTGTGGGTCAATGTGCTGGTTTGTATATATTATGTCCCACAGAAAAAGCCATATTTTTTAATGCAATCTTGTGGGGGCAGACATATTTGTGTTGTTTACTTTGGAATTCTTTGATTGAGTGTTTCCATGGAGATGTGACTCAATCAAGTGTGAGTGAAACGTTTGGTTGGATAATTTCCATGGAGGTGTTACCCTGCCCATTCAGAGTGGGTGTTAATTGGATCACTTGAGTTGTATAAAGGAGTTCATAGACAGAAGGATCTCAGAGCAACTGAGAGCGACATCTTGAAGAGGAGCTGCCACTAAGAGTGGACAAAATGCCCCAAGAGCAACATTTTGGAGAACGTCTTTTTGAAACATAAGTTGGGAGCAAGCAGACGCCAGCCACGTGACTTCCCAGCTAACAGAGGTTTTCCAGATGCCAATGTCCTTTCTCCAGTGAAGGTACCCTATTGTTGATGCCTTACCTTGGACACTTTATGGCCTTAAGACTGTAACTTTGTAACCAAATAAACCCCCTTTATAAAATCCAATCCATTTCTGGTATTTTGCAAAATAGCAGCATTAGCAAACCGGAACAGTCAGGAAGTCAGGAGTGCTTGGCGAGGTGGTTCTGGCTCAGGGCCTCTCCTGCAGCTGCAGTCAGGCTATTGGCCGCGGCCACAGTGATCTGAAGGTTAGGCTGGGGCAGGAGGATCCACTTCCAAGCTTATTCACGTGGCCGCTGGTAGGAAGTTTCAGTCCCTCACCACACGAGCCTCTCCATAGGGCTGCTCACATCTTCCAGTGCAACTGGCTTCTTCCTAAGCAAGTGATCCCCGAGAAAGAGAGAGAGAGAGCACAAACAAGATGGGAGCTGCAGCATTTCTTATAAGCTGAGGAGTGACAGGCCACAAAGACCGCCCTGGTACAGCAAGGCAGGGGACAACACAGGACAGGAATGCCAGGAAGCAAGGGTCATTTGTGGCCACTTTGGAGTCTGGCTACCACAGCCCCCAAAATATTTTGTGATTTATTTCCTCATTAAAAAAATAGCCACTTTTGTATCTAATTTTGTATTCTTTTTTTTTTAAAAAGTGTATTAGCTTCAGGTCCCACAAAACCAGGATCCATCCCTGGTCCTAAGGCAAACCTTCTGCTTTTCCTAACAGTGGCAGAGTTAAGAGATTTTGCACACAGGGTCATTGTTTGGTGGGGAATCTGCCCGGCCTGGGGGAAGGTATAGATTTCAGCTCTCCCTCTCTGCCATCACTCAGCACTCCTTTGGAAGGCCAAGCTGCTGGAATTGAGCCAGAGGTTTTGATGAGTAGCAAAGAGATAAAGTCCTGTTTGCACACTGTAATGGTGTGTTTAAACATTTTGACAATTATCAGGTGAAATCCTCTGCTGGTATTGACTCCACTCTTAGTAAGTGATTGCACACGGCGGGAGAGCCCCTTGACCAGTGACTGGGGCACTCAGCAATCCAAACCTACTTCCAGTTAATTGACTTCTTTGATTTCTTTCCTCTTAAGCTGCTGGAGTGATGAAATGCATTTTTTTTCTTCTTCATTTTCTTTCTTAATGCACCATGAAAAACAAAGATGGCTTTTAAATCCTATTGCATTCATCAACTTTTGAGGTTTTAGCTATGAATTATCAAAAAAAAAAAAAGATGACTCTGGCTCTTTTGATCTCAGCTTGAATATCTATTATCTGAAATAACACAGATTTTGCTTTTGTTCCCCAAGGTGGATACTGAACAATGTGATGGAATTTGTTTAGTAAAAGAAATGGCCACCATTATTGAATGCCTATTTTGTGCCAGTGAGTCTGCATATATTTTCTCATTTGTCATTCATTTAACATCTACAAGGTTAAGTTTGATGATCCTCATTTTGTAGATGAGGCTCAGGGAGACTGTGACTTGCCTAAGGACACACAGCATAGAAATGGTGGAGTTGGGCTTGAATGGAGGTCTGCCCGGTTTAGAAGCCTATGTTCTTTCTGCTATGTGAGCCTTTCTCTATCCCCAGATTAGATCAGATTCTTCTATTCTATTATTTTATGGCATACAGTAGCTGTGCTGCATAATACTTATTAAATTTCTTAATTATACTTATTGTAGCAGTTATCTATGGCTGTGTGACAGAGTGGCCCCAAACAGAGCTGCTTAAAGCAATCACTTATTATTTCTTATGGCCTGTGGGTTGGTGGAGTGTTGCTTCTGTTGGTCTCACCCAGGCTCACTTGCAGCCAGGCTCAGCTGGAGGGTCACCCTGGGAGCTGGCCCTCCACGCCCTGGGGTCTTTCATTCTTGGCTTCTTCATAGTGTGTTGGACTCAGGGCAGCATTCCAAAAGAGTGAAAATGGAAGCTGCAAGGCCTTTTAAGAGCCAAGCTCCAGAACTCCTGCAGTGTTTCTTTTGCAACACTAAGTTGGTCAAAGCAAGTCCCAGTAAGCTCCATACAAGTTGAAACCATGTCAATCTTTTTCCAACTATACACCCCTAGTGCCTAGAATGGAAGCTGGTGCATGGAATATTTGTTGAATAAGTGAATGAGATTGTCACAGGGTATTTTTCACCTAGTGCAGTGGTCTATACATAGTAGAATTTCCCTAAATGATGATTATTATTTTATAGCTTTCCCATGTGATTATTATTTTATAGCTTTCCCATTTCTAGGGACACCTCAGATTTCTGCAGAATCAGAACCGATCTTCATTGTTCTCCCTAACCTACTCCCAATTCCCTGTTATTTGATGCTCAGTAAATCTCCCAGAGATTCATTATCAAATTAATAGAGAGGCAGTAGAAAGTAATGACATAGAGTGTGGTCACGGAATCAGCGTGCCTGAGTTCAAATCCTGGCCTCACCACTTAAGAGCTGTGAGACTTTGGATTGTCTGTGATTTAGTTTCCTTATCTGTAAAACAGGCATAAAAATAGTACATATTTCTTAGGCTTGGTAAAAGAGAATTAAATGAGTTAATAGTTGTAACGTGTTAACAAGTATTGGCATGCATTAGCTGTTATGTAAGAGTTAACTATTATAAGTAACCTATAGGGCCTGAACTTTGAGTTTCCAATGAGTCACTTTCTTAAATACCACATACACTTTTGAGAGCTTTTGTTCTGTGCCTCATGCAACAGCCTCCAGGGAATCAGGAAGCCATCAAGATGCACTCTGAACAAGACGGAAAGCAATCTCACCCCGTTCATGGTTGGGTAGCTTTAATTCACTAATTTCTAATTTCATCTATAGCTTTTAGATTCTTAGCTGTGGTTTTCTATCAATCGGCATAAACGAGAAGGGCTTTTATGGGGAAGTCAACTCTACAGGTTTCAATAGAAAAAATATATTACAGCCTAGAACTGTCCTTTATTGTACTGTTAGTATTTTATTGTGGAACATTTCAAACACATACAAAAGGATTTTCTCTCCCCGGATCCATCGTTTGGTTTTGGCAATTATCAACTTGTGGCCAGTCTGGCTTTCATCTTCACCTCTGCTCTCTTTCCCCCACCCTTTTCTGTTATTTTGAAGCAAATCCCAGATAGCAAATCCTTTCTGTAGACACTTCAGTGCGTTGCTCTAAAAAAATAAGGATTTTGCTTTGGTCTATTTGCAATTCCATTTTCACATGTAAAAACAGTTAACAAGAATTCCTTGATGTCATCAAATATCCTGGTCGTGTTCTAGTTTCCGAGCAGGGAGCTTTACTTTGCCAAATCTACCACACCCTGTAAAGTTGGGACCCACTCTCCCACCATGCACAGCTCTTCATGCCAGGGATTGAAATGCTGTGTAAGAGAAATGGGGGATAACGGAGGCTGTGTTTCCCTCTAGATCTCCGTTACCACGATTTCTCAACAGTTTCTCGAAACTGCCCTGGAAATGACACGTGACACATAGGCAGTAGGGTGTGGAGGAGAAGATGTGCCTTGAATCTGGCTGCTCCATTTCTTAGCTGAGACCCCAGCCTTGTTTTTTTCACCTGTAAAATGGGAATAATTATGTGAGGCAGACTCTGTCCTGAGTGTCCATTCAATATCTTGTCTCCCCTTTTTCCTTTCATTCATGGGATCCACCCATATGAAGCGCTAATGTACAGATTTCAGTATGTAGGTGTTCAGGCCCAGCTAAGTAGAAGATGTGTGGCAGGATCAGAGGCTCACACTTGTCCACGACACCGTTCAACATCCTTCTGTGAATGGACAGCCTCAAATGTGGATTCATACCTGGGTGTTGATTGGTGATTAAAATCCCTTGAGTTGCTTTGTTAAGACAGACATGATTTTCCAAAATGGTCAACAACTTTTGGTAAAAATCTGCCTCCTCTCAATTTATACGGTTGTGACCTTTCTAGAAAGTTCAGTGATAGAAATGTGCAAAGAAAAACCAAAAACATTTTGTTTGTTTGTTTATAAAACAGAGGTAGTAGGTAAAAAGGGTTTTCTCCTATGAAAACGTCCAAGGGGACTTTCAACAGTTGCCTGACGAGGTCTGACCCCTGCCCACTAAATGTCAGGAATGCCCCTCATTTTTGTGACAACCACAAATATCCAAAATATCCTCTAGTGGTGGGGTACTACCTTTGCTGGGAACCAGATTTTTAAAGAAGTTTTGGTCCAATCCAGGGTTGGAGGAGGTGATCAGTGATCCTGAAGAGATATGATTGAGATGTGATCTGAAAACTGCACAAGAAGAGTTTACTAAGCAGAGGAGGAGGAAGGGTGTTCCAGGCAAAGAGAGGAGCCTATGCAAAAGCCCTGAGGTGGAAGGAAGCACGTTCCAGGAATTTAAAAAAGAGAAAATGTCAGAAACACAGAGATGTAAGGTCAGTGGGAAGATAGAGAAGGCTAAGAGCTAAGCAGGGCCTTGTTAAGGCCAGGTTAAGGATTCTAGTTTTTATCCTAAATGCAACAGGAATGCTATTAAGAGATTTTAAGCCTGGGGGTGAGAGTGGTGAATTTGGCAAGATCATGAGATTTGCAATCTGTAAAGATCACCCTTTCTGTTGTGCAGATAACAGGTCAGAGAGAAGCAAGGGTCAATGCAGTCCTAGGAACGTGTTGTGCACTGAAATGATGTTAATGATCTTGAATCTCAAAAACATTGTGAGCATGTTGACCACAATTAGAATCTTAACAGATGGAAAGAATATATGTTTGAGTAACAAGTGATAAACAAACATTTGTGCGGGAACATGATATAGATTCACTTGGCACCAGCCAGAGGGACAGTCCCTCAATAAGGACACTGAGCTCAGAACTCGGAGGCATAAAAGCCCAGAGCAGATGCCCATGCTGACAGCTCCAGTGACACCACGTCAGACCAGCTCTCAAGAGCTCTCGTTAAAGGGACCTGTCTACCTTGAGGTGGCCTCCGGGCCGATGGACTTTAGAGACCCTGGTATACCTCCCTTTAAATGTGTTGTCTGCCCTTGACCTGGTTATTGTGTATTTGTTCTGTTGGCACCTTGTTATTAAGCAAGCAAACAAATTGCATTGAGCATCCAAACTACTGTCGTGCCGCATCTACTAGCATTCAAACTATTGCCATGTTGAATCTGCTTTCAACTTGCAATCATTTCTCAGGTCAAACACTATAATTTTATGACAATTACATGACAGAAGGCTACTGCAGCATCATTTGTAGTAGTAAAAAATGGAAAACAATCTAAATAATTATCAGTAGGGATACTGGTTAAATCAGGGGTTCTCAACATTCCTGGACCAGTAGCAGCAGCCACGTGACCTGGGAACTTGTTAAAAAATGTAAATTCTTGAGCTTTTCCCCAGACCTATGACTCAGCAGTTAGGGGAGTGTGGGGTGGAGCTAGTAATCTTTTTTTTTTTTTTTTTTTTGAAATAAATTCAAAGTTATAGGAACAGTTGCAAAAACAATACTAACCCCATACACAGAATTCCATCATACCCTGACCCCCCTCCCCTGATAGCCCAATCCACCAACTTTAACATGCTGTCACATCGCTATTTCTTTCCCTCCCTATCTATCCTCCATCATCTATTGCTCTGTCCTCTGAACATATGAGAGCTAGCTGCTCACACCCTTGAACAAACACTATATATATAGCAAGCCCTCCAGGTGATGTGATGCTCTCTGTTTAAGAAACATCTAGTTAAATGTATTAAGATCTGTCTACAAAATGGTACACTAAAGCCTTTCAAAAGAGACAGGTGTACTGTTATGGCAAATTAAGTGAAAAAAATAAGTTGCAAAACAGTCTACACATTATGTACCCATTTGGTAAATAAATAACGTATTTCACACACGCACATTTGGAGTACTCTCATTTGTGCTTGCAAGTGCCTGGAAGAGCAGAGAGGAAGCAACCTACTGCCCCACAGAGCAAACACATGCGGAGTCAGCAAGGGTGGAGAACATGGTTTTCCTCCCTGATTCATTCTGCTGTCCCTATGGGGAGGGCAGCCACTCTTCTCTGCTCTCCCTTCTTCTTGTATCCCTCAGATCCCAGCTGAGGCCTGGAGGGAGCCTTCCCATGCTGGGGCATCTGGCAGCACTCTTGAAAATCACTCTCTTTGGGACTAAGCAGGAAGCTCCAGCCTTTCAGAGGCCTCAGGGTGGAGCATTTGTAAGACACACAGTTTTTCTCTTGCTGATGTTGAGATCCCACTTTCATGCATTACCATGCCGGAAGAAGGTGAGGAGGGAAAGAGGCATGCTTTTGCATGGAGATGCTGGAAGTCCATAGGGATGTTCAACTTGAGCCAGATACTCTGCTGAATACTTTGCTCTTAACGATTCATTTGGTTAGGTAGATGGATGATAGACCAATGGATAGATAGAAAGACAGACAGACAGATAGGTAGATGATAGACAGATGGATAGATAGAATGTAATGTGGTTTGTGATTTTCCAGCTGCTGCAGTCATTTGCTACCAGAGGGCACTGCCTGGAGTTATAGCTGCCAAGGAGCTACAGATTCAGATGGATCCCTGGGACTCAGTGCCAGGATCTAGGTTCTTTCTGCATTTCTTCTCTACCTCTCTCAGTGGATTAGCTTTGCTTACTTGTGGTAGCAAACACACACCCACAATTCTAGACATTGTGGGTCAAAACAACACATCTTTGTTAATTAAAAAAACCTTTTCCAGAAGCACTCAGTAGATTTCTCCTTTTGTCATATTGGCCAGAGGACCTTACATGATAATGCCCAAACTGGTCACTGCCCAATGGTTTGGACCACCTTGACTGGCTCCCATATGAGCAGGGGCTGAGAACCATCTCCCTGGAAGCCTGTGGCCACCAGGAGGAAAGTAGATAAGTGAATACCTGGACCCAACCAGAAATCTGATAAAAAGGGGAGAATGGTTTTTGAGAAGACAAACAATAGTGTCTATTATACATCTGTCATTTATTATAGATACTCGTATGTAGGTCATATGGGTCAGTTGCAAGTAATAGAAAACTAAAAAGGAAAAAAAAAGAATCATGGGTGAAATTTATCGACTTGCATGGCAAAAAGTTCAGGGGATTCCAACTTCATACATGGCGGGTCCAGGAAATAATATCTTTACTTGGTCACACACTCTCTTTTCATCTCTCAGCTCTGCTTTTTTGGGTGCAGGTTCTATTCTTGAAGGCAGAAGCTCACCAAGTGGTGGCCCCAGAAGCTACAGGTTGACTCCATTCCAGCTTAGCCATGCTATAGCAATAAGCATTGCTTATTAAGCATTTTTAAACACTGCAATCACAAACCATCCTTGAACCAATCACTATCCCCAGAAGAGATGGAAAGGTTTGCTTGGCCAAGCCTAAGTCTTGTCTCATCTCTAGAACCAGAAAATGCGGTCATCTCCATCCAAACATATTAAGAACGTGGGAAGGCATATTCCAAAACAAAACTTGTATGCTAACAAATGGAACTCTCAGTGTGATTGAATGACCCTGAAGGCATCTCCCTGTCCCAGCATGCTTTGCAGAGTTCTAACCTTCCTTGGGCTTTCTTTGGTTCCATCATTGATTCCTATATGCCATAGCGACTTGTTCTCTGCATTTAGTCCTTTAGACCAGTGCTTCTCAAATGCTAATGTGCATATGAATCTCTTGGGGGGATCTTTTTAAAACGCAATTCTGATTCAGTAGGCCTGAGAGTCTACATTTCCATGGACATACTTAGAGTAGGAAGAGCTCAGGGTGCTTCCTAGATAGTATTTCAGCCCTCTAAAGGAAACCACGAAAGAGGAAGAAAAATAGATCATATATACTTTCCTTTTTAAAGAAATTTAAATAGTAAGACGAGTAAATTTAAAGAAAAAATGTTAAGTAATTAATAATAAGGTGGTTGAGGTTGTGGCAAAAATCACCAAGATGCTGTGTGCATGACTGTAGTTTGGGGAACTCTGATAGAGGCAACAGACAGGCTCTCTGCTGGACATTATCTGGCTGAACCAAGCTGGACACAAATTCCCTTGCATGGAAATTGGTGCTAGAGAAATCTTTCAAAGGACAGACAGCTGCTGCAGTCACCAGGTGAAGCTTTAAATTCCAGACACCCTTTATTCAAGGCCTGTTTAAACCTGGAGGGTTCTTTTTTTCAAAATGAAGTCTTCATTTTTGGGACAGGAGGCTTCATGTGCCCTAATTGCCCATTGCAAGAACCAAGGGGTCAGAGAGCGTCTGACTTTTGCAGTAAAGCCTTGTGAAACAGACTTGTAAACCTTGGCTCTGCTTAGCAGCCCAGGCGAGACCCCCGAGTGGCACCCTGAATCCAAGGCCTTGAAAGATCCCATTTTGTTTATCTACAGAAAGCCTGGCTTTGCTGACCATGATGATTTAAAGCACACCAAGCTGTGGAATGATTCTGTGCACGCGTCTGTGTCTGTGTTTCCTCTTCTTTTCCCTCACACAAGTATAAACACCTAATCCTGAGGGATTCTAAGGGACTGTGGTTCATGTCACCTTGCAGTTATTTTTTTGTTTACCTCTGGGCATCAAATGGTCATTTCAAAGGGGCTTGACCGGGCACAGAGAATGACAACTGACTCTGGAGCAGAAGTTCAAGCATGTTTTTTTGCCACCTCTATTATCACTGGTGGCCTCTCCAAAAACATGATTCTTTTGCATGAATTCAGTGAAAAGAGAAAACTGATTGTGGGACCCCAGCGCCACCCCCACCATGGTGGAAGTAAGTTACTGCCTGGAGCCGCTGACTTAACCAGGACAGACATTAAAGGTCCTCAGACCTCCCTGAGGGGCGGGGTGTGTGTGTGAGAATGGACAAATGGTATCATAAACAAAACATTAAAACTCTCCTTTCCTGATCACTGTTGGTAACAAATCTCCACACCCCTGTGTCACAACAACCTGTGGAAACTCTGTTCTCACACCCTATGGAATGTGTTTGTCCTAACCCTTATAAACCATCCCCTGGCACCCCCACCTCCCCCTTTGCAGAGTGCTAACTTCCATCTTTCCCGGCCGGCCGCTGCCATGGAACTGTCTTCTGTTCGTAAGCCCTGATTAAACTCTTGTCTAACGTTGTGCTTGGCGTGTTCTTTGGTCTCAGAGCAGTGCCAACCCAAGCCCTTCAAGAGCTAGGTTGCAACACTGATAAAGAAAAAAGTAAAAAACGCATGCTTTGATTAATCCAAAGCATTTTTATTCCACAACCTGACTGCTAAATCCAGTTAAAAGTGATATAGGTGCTAAAACTGCTAAATACAGAGTAATTTTTTATAGACAAGGGCCTTGCTCTATCTTCTGCAGATGATGATACCCAGGTGTCTGGTCAAGCAAGCACTGGCCTAATGGTTAATGCAAGGATATGTGTGGCTGCTTAATAAACCAGAAGGCTGGTTTATTAAATCATCAGTCAATTGGCTGCAGCTGTGACTGATGATGTCAACATACGTTGTGTCTTCCACAATGAGAGAATTCATCAGTTGGATTTAACCCAATCAGCTGAAGACTTTTAAGTGAGGCAGAGGATCTTCACTTCTTCTTTGGCTCACCAGTGAAGCATTTCCTGAGGCGTTCGTTGAAGTTGCCAGTCTGCTGCCTCAGGAGTTCATCAAACATCTTCATTGGAGTTGCCAGCCTGCTGCCTGCCCTATGGAATTTGGACTCGTGCACACCCACAGTTGCTTGATTATAAATCTTGTATTTATAAATATCTCTTGTTGATTCTGTCTCCCTAGAGAACCCTAACTAATACAGTCACCCTACTTACATGGTACTTAGCATTTGCCAAGCAGTAAGCCAGGGGTCAGCAAACTTACTGTGGGACAAATCCAGCCTGCAACCTCATTTTCTATTTTTGTTTTAACTTTTTCATTTTGAAATAGTTTCAACCTTACAGGAGAGTTACAAAAATAATACAAACTCCATACAGAGAACTCCAACCTACCCCTAACCCCTCAGATACCCAGATCCACCAATTTTAACATTTTGTCACATTTGCTGTGTCATTCTATCTATCCATCAATCTATCAATTCATTAATCTATCTATCCATTTATCTTTCTATTTATTTATCAATTCATTTTCTGAACACTTAAGTGTAAGTTATACATATCACACCCCTTGAACACTTACTATCACTATGTACATTTCCTAAGAACAAGATTATTCACTTATGTAACCATTTTAAGTACAATTATCAAGTTCATGAAATTTAACATTGATATATAGCTTACAATCTATAGTCTACATTTTTCATATTTCTCAAAAATATCCTTTGGGGCCTTTTCTCCTCCGTTATTAGATCATGTCCAGGATCACATATTACATTTAATGTCATTATTACTTTCGTTGCTCATTGTGCCAGCTTGAATGTATTAAGTCTCCCCAAATGCCATTATCTTTGATGTAATCTTGTGTGGGCAGACCTATCAGTGTCAATTAGATTGTAATTCTTTGAGTGTTTCCATGGAGATGCACCCCACCCAACTGGGTGATGACTCTGATTGGATAATTTCCATAGAGGTGTCAGCCCCACCCATTCAGGGTGGGTCTGAATTTAATTACTGGAGCACTATATACAATCAGACAGAAGGAGCAAGCAGCTACAGCCAAGAGGGACACTTTGAAGAATGCTCTAGAACTGAGAGAGGAGCTTCAGCTTACAGAGACATTTTGTAGACAGCCTTGGAAAGCAGATTTTTGCTCCAGAGAGGCTAAGAGAGGACAAATGCCCCAAGAGCAACTAAGAATGACATTTTTGAGGAGCTGAAGCTCAGAGAGGAACATCCTGGGAGAAAGTCATTTTGAAACCAGAACTTGGAACAGATGCCAGCCATGTGCCTTCCCAGGTAGCAGAGGTTTTCCGGACGCCATTGGCCATCCTCCAGTGAAGGTACCCAATTGTCAATGCATTACCTTGGACACTTTATGGCCTTAAGACTGTAACTGTGTAACCAAATAAACCCCTTTTATAAAAGCCAATCCATCTCTGGTGTTTTTCATTCCAGCAGCATTAGCAAACTAGAACACTTATTTTTAGATTTTTAAATATGGGGATATATATACAATATAAACTTTCCCATCTCAACCACTCCCAAGCATAACATTCAGTGGGATTACTCATATTTGTACTGTTATGGTGCCTTCATCACCTTCCATTACTAAAACTTTCCCTCTCACCAAACAGAAACCCCATATTCATTATGCATTAACTCTCCATTCCTCCGGCACTATCTGCAACCCCTGGCAACCTGTACTCTAATTTCTGTCTTTATGATCTTGCATATTCTCCAATATTTTCTTTGTAGTTACCATGGGACTTAAATTTAACCTCAGAATCTATAACAATCTCATTTGCTTAGATACCAACTTAACTTCAATGGTATTCACAAACAATATTCCCATATTCCTCTTTCTCTCCAGCTTTATGTAGTTGTTTTCACAAATTACATGTTTATGCATTACAAGTCCCAAACTACTGATTTTTCATTACATTTTATATGTTTGCCTTTAGACCCTGTAGGAAGTAAAAAGTGGAGTTACAAATCAAAATTGCAATAGTACTGGCATTTATATTTACCTGTGTCATTGCCTTTACTGGAGATCCTTATTTCTTCATGTGGCTTTGATCTGTTCTCTGGCATCCTTTCCTTACCACCTGCAGAACTCTCTTCAGTGTCTTTCGTAGGACCAGACCAGTAGTGATGAACTCCTTCAGCATTTGTTTATCTGGGAATGTCTTAAATTCTCCCTTATTTTTGAAAGACGTTTCTTCCAGTTATAGAATTCTTGGTTGGCACTTTTTTTGCTCACAGCAATTTAAATATGTCATCCCACTGCCTCCTTCCTGCCACAGTTTCTGAGGAGAAATCAGCACTTACTCTTTTTGAGCCTCCCTTGGATATGACATGTTGCTTCTCTGTTGCGTCTTCCAGAATTCTTTGATCTTTGTCATTAAGCAGTTTGATTATAATATGCTGTGGTGTAGGTCTGTTTGGAGTTCACTGAGCATCTTGGATATGTATATTCCTGTCTTTTGACATGTTTGGGAAGTTTTCAGCCATTATTTCTTTGAATATTTTCTCTGCACCTTTGTCTCTTTCTTTTCCTTCTGGGACTCCCACAATGTGTATATTGTGGGAGTATATTGCATGCTTGATGGTGTCCCACAGGTTCTTCAAGCTCTGTTCACTTTTCTCTTTCTTTTTTTCTTTCTGCTCCCCAGACTAGATAATTTTGATTGCCATCTTCAAACTCACTGATTCTTTCTTCTGCCAGTTCTAATCTGCTGTTGAATCCCTCAAAGGAATTTTTAATATCTGTTACTCTAGTCTTCTGTTCTGTTTGGTTTCTTTTCATAGTTTCTATCTCTCTATTGTTATTTTAGTTGTGTTCATCTATCATTTTCCTGATTTCCTGTAGTTCTTTGAGTGTATTTAGGACTATTTTAAAATTCTTTGTCTGTTATGTCTCAGGTCTGGTTCCTCATTGATGGTCTGTTAATGAGCTTTTTTTCTCCTTTACCTGTTTCTTTGTATATTTCAAAATCTTTTGTTGAAACTTTGACATTTTGATATTTTAATGTGTTATCACTGGAATTTAGATTCTGAGGCATCTGTTCCTTAAAATAGTGTTGTGACAGAGCTTTCCTTGAATGTAAAGAACTAACCAAAAACATTTTTTTTAAAAAGTAAGAAAAAAAGAAAACACTTTTCCCTGTCTTTGTAGATTAACCTCTGCTAGCAGTTCCTTTGAGGTTTATCCATACATGAGTTTAGAGAATAGCTCCAGGCCAAAGTGTAAGAGCGTCCTTGATCTGTTAGGTGGATGTGTTTTATCTTAGGCATGGGCCTGTGGCCCTAGGAATTCCCCAGTTACACAGTTACAAATGCCCCCTCTTCCCTAGGACACAGTTTTCTCATGGTCCCAGGTATTGTACTATATGACCTATAGTTAGTAATCCCTTGTCCCAGGCAGCACAGCTTGACTGCTTTCCCACAGCTTTCTATAGGACAGTTCTGTGAACTGCCCTCTACAATGCAGAGCAAATTCTAGGTCAGAAGGACCCTCAGGCCACCACCACACAGATTGGGCCAGACATATATGTTCCCAGTATGTGCACAAGGGTTACTCCTTCTCCTTCTAGACTTGGGACCAGAGATCCATACGGAGAACATGGACTGGCTCCACACCAAGCTGGTGATGGGGGCGGGGGGGCAACCAGGGCACCATGAGATCCTACCACTTTCAAGTGGCCTTTTTCTTGATTTGGTGTTCACCCTGTAACTTCAGTCCTTTAACTCTTTTCCAGAGTTTGAGAAAGCTGTTTCTGCCAGTTCCTGCTGGTTGTTCAAAGCTTCTGTGGGGAGATGGAGCCCTGATGCCTCTCACTCCACCATTTTCATTGGGGCAGGCTTGCTTTGTTTGCTTTTAATTGAAATTTTTATTGAGATGATTGTAGATTCACATGTAGTTATAAGAAATAATAAAGTAATAAAGTGAGCTCTCTGTACACTTTGCCTAGTTTCCCCCAATGGTAATATTATGCAAAACTCTTACAATATCACAACCAGGATATTGACACTGATAGTATTCAAATTTCTCATTTTACTTGTACTCATTTGAGTGTGTGCATTAAGTTCTATACAATTTTTATCACCTATGCTTCCTGTATCCACCACCAGCCAAGATACTGAACAGTTTCTATACAACAAGGAACTTTCCTTTTGCACTTTTATAGCTGCTTCCAACCCCTATATCTAACCCCTGGCAACTACTAATCTCCTCTATTTCTAAAATTTTGTCATTTCAAAAATGTCATATAATTGAGATTGTTCTTTATGTAACCTTCTGGGATTACCTTTTTTGTTTTTTTTGTTTTTTTTTTGCTTAGCATAATTCCCTGGAGAGTCATCCAGAGTTGCACTTGTTAGTAGTTTGTTCCTTTTTATTGCTGTGTAGCATCCTGTGGGATGGATGTACCATAGTTTGTTTCACTATTTACCTGGTGAAGCACATATCGGTTGATTTCTGTCTTTGGCACCTCTGCCTGTTTTTGTAAATAAAGTTTTATTGAACATGGCCATGTCCATTTATTTATGTAGTAGCTATGGCTGTTTTTCAGAGTCAAATAGTCACCCCACAGGCCCTATAGCCCACAAGGTCTAAAACATTTACTAAAGTTTGCCAACCCCTATTCTAATCACTTAATATCTAGTTATTCATTGAACTGGTCCAACAGCCCTGTGTGATGTTTATGGTCATTATTCTCACTTTGCAAAGGAAGAAATGGAGGCACAGAGAGATTAAGTGATTTTCTTAAAGTCATACAGCTGAACCAAGTGTGAACTAGGTGCGAACCCTGGCAGTCTGGCCCTGGGGCTGTGCTGTTAACCAATCCTGCTTCTCAAAAGAGGCAAAAATCCCTGCTTCTCAAACAACTCAAGATAGAGGAGCCCAAAAGGAGACAGGCACAAAAGACAGCAGCTGAGCTATAGGGGTTCTCTTAAAGGGCTGGAGGGGAAGGCAGGATTTAGCCTGTAGTCATTTTCTTTTATTAAGTAAAATAAAATGGTCCCTGCCCTGGGTGTTGCAGGGAGGGACCCCTTTCTGAAAAAGGTATTTCTGGAAGACATAATAGCTGACCTGTAGGGGATTTCCAAGCAAATGGAACAATGGACTGCATGCTACAGAACTGAAGATAAGCAAGACCTGGTGATAAACCAGTTTAGGTCCAGTACAGAGAGTTTATCAGCCTGGGCAAGCATACCATACTAATCAATGTATACCTGCTCCTCACTGTAAGAACTGCCCCCCAACTAAGTAAAATGGAAACTTATCAACTAATAGAACATTTCCTTACTTGCTTCCACATTTGCCCTATAAAGCTCCCCCTATAATCCCCTCCCTTCTACTTTCAGGATGGGATGCTACCCAATTTATGAAATGTTCAATAAAAGTGTGAGATCCTAAATTGCATGAAAAGTTTTTCTATTAACACTTTCTGCTAAAAATAATGGTTGGAGAAGAGCTAAAATTTCTCATAAATTGGAATGTAACAATTCAATTTAGGGATTCTAAAACTTCCCCAGAATTTAACTAAGACTCAGGACCCAGGGCCTGGTCACCTGGTTTCCACAGCTACATTTGCATTTGGAAAATTAGCATAGTCATTGTTGTCTTTTGCTTATCTCCCAGGGATTTTCAGATAAGGAGGGGCTTGGTGCTAGAGAAACCTCTTTAGAGTTCAGGAAGAGGCTAAATGATGGCTTTAAGAATAAATACTTAGCTTCATTCTAGATGGGAATTTTTGTGTCCAGCTGGGACGACTTTTTTTTTCTTTTTTTTAAGGGATTGCAGTGTCCCTGTAGGGTGGCCCTCTGTCCCGGTGTGTCAGGGACTGAGAGCAGGGGTTTTCTGAGATGCACGACTTTCAGTGCTAAAACCAGGAAAGTCCCGAGCAAACCGGGATTAGTTGGTCATCCTAGTCCCAGCCTAGAATTGGAGGGGAGGGTGGATTTCAAAAGACAAAGATGAAAATCAGCAGCATTTCCAGCATTTGCTTGGTTTTCTTTTCCTAAATAACCTGAGAGCTCCATGTAGATCCCAGGGCTCTTTCCATCTAAGTGCCCCAGTGTGTACTTCCTGGGCACAAGAGCCCTCTCCTACCTGAAGGTTGTCACACTCAGGAGATCCATCACTGTTGTCAAGCTGTTTTCTAATATTCCACTCATGTCCAAATTTCCCCAGTTATCCCAATAAGGTTCCTTATATCTGCTTTAAAAAATAAAAATTTTAGGCTGCAGAGATCACACGTAATTGTCATGTCTCTTTTGTGTCTCCTTAATCTAGATCTAGAACAGTTCTGAGCCTTTCAAGACTATATATATATATATATATATATATATATATATATATATATATATATTTTAATTTTTAATTTAATTTAATTTTTTTTTTTTTTAGTTTAGGCCAGTCTACAGAATGTCCCTTAATTTGGATTTGTCTGATTGTTTTCAGAGGTTTGGGTGCAGATTAAACATTTTTGACAAAATACTACAAAGGTGATGTATCCTTCTTGGGGAATGGTTTTTAAATTTACAACTGCTGACAGCGCAGTCCCTTTAGAAAGGAAAATACTGAAATCGCTGAAAGGAGAAGTACCTTGCCCGAGTCATTTGTGCTCCCTGTTGGGGACCCTAAGCTGAACCCTTGGTTCCCCGGGTCCCTAGGCACCCATGCATCTTCGGGGTTCTTGGTGAGCGTAGAAATGACTTGCTTATTTTTTGTCCATAGCATTCTTTTTCTGGTCAGAATGCTGCTAAAAAAACCTTTTTTGTTATTACTTTAGCACACAATTTGATTCTCTCCAACAAGGCCCAAACTTCCATTGTTTGCTTCAGACTTCCTTGCATCCAATCCTTCCTCTTTTCAAGATAAGGCCTGTTTTTTTCCCAGGGCTCAGGGGAACCACACCTACCAGAGGCTGCTCCAGGGAAGTCTAGCATTGTTTGGCTTTCTCTGATAAGTTTCCATCGCTGAGAGCACTCCTTTGTCTCTTACCTGTCTCTACTACACTCTTAGAGTTACTTTGATTTTAGTTTGATAGTTGAATGTTCTCTTTAGTCCTTTCTGAATTAAGTAGGCAATTTGGTTCTTTGTCAGATGCTGCCGAAGAACTTTTAGAC
Organism: Choloepus didactylus; assembly: GCF_015220235.1. NCBI lineage: Eukaryota > Metazoa > Chordata > Mammalia > Pilosa > Megalonychidae > Choloepus > Choloepus didactylus. The sequence goes on from NC_051325.1 coordinate 50,931,414, forward strand.
CTGGCATCTAATGATTGTTTTTGTGGCTACCAACACTGGGGCAGGACTAAAACAGTAAGACTGAAGAAAGATTAAGCAGCTTCCAAAGACCAGTGTCTCAAATAAAATTTATTATATTAAAGTATTTTATTAAGTTACAGACATTATAATACTACAAAACCTGACACCCCTTCTTACCAGGTGCTCAACTTTTCTGTGCTCCCCTATTGAATCCGTGTTGAAATTTTCTCTTGTACCTTCAAATTAAACACTGTAACCATCTGTGCCAGTTTGGATGTATTATGTCCCCCCAAATGCCATTATCTTTGATGCAATTTTGTGGGGGCAGATGTATTAGTGTTGATTACATTGGAATTCTTTGACTGAGTGTTTCCATGGAGACGTGACTCAATCAACCGTGAGTGAAACTTTGGTTGCATAATTTCCATGGAGGTGTTACCCCGCCCATTTAGGGTGGGTGTTAATTGGATCACTGGAGCTGTATGAAGGAACTCACAGACAGAAGGACCTCAGAGCAGCTGAGAGTGACATTTCGGAGGAGCTGCAGCTTACAGGGACATTTTGGAGAACGTAACCCAGGAGCAAGCATATGCCTAGAGAGGAACGTTGTGAGAGAAAGCCATTTTGAAACCAGAATTCCAGAGCAGACCCCGGCCACGTGCCTTCCCAGCTAACAGGTTTTCTGGCCATACTCTAGTGGAGGTACCCGATTGATTGTTGATGCCTTACCTTGGACGCTTTATGGCCTTAAGACTTTATCTGTGTTGTGGCCCTCTCTCTCTGGCTAAGCCAACTTGAAAGGTGAAATTACTGCCCTCCCCACTACGTGGGATCAGACACCCAGGGGAGTGAATCTCCCTGGCAACGTGGAATATGACTCCCGGGGAGGAATGTAGACCTGGCATCGTGGGACGGAGAACATCTTCTTGACCAAAAGGGGGATGTGAAAGGAAATGAAATAAGCTTCAGTAGCAGAGAGATTCCAAAAGGAGCCAAGAGGTCACTCTGGTGGGCACTCTTACGCACACTTTAGACAACCCTTTTTAGGTTCCAAAGAATTGGGGTAGCTGGTGGTGGATACCTGAAACTATCAAACTACAACCCAGAACCCATGAATCTCGAAGACAGTTGTATAAAAATGTAGCTTATGAGGGGTGACAATGGGATAGGGAAAGCCATAAGGACCACACTCCCCTTTGTCTAGTTTATGGATGGATGAGTAGAAAAATAGGGGAAGGAAACAAACAGACAAAGGTACCCAGTGTTCTTTTTTACTTCAATTGCTCTTTTTCACTCTAATTATTATTCTTGTTATTCTTGTGTGTGTGCTAATGAAGGTGTCAGGGATTGATTTGGGTGATGAATGTACCACTATGTAGTGGTACTGTGAACAATCGAAAGTACGATTTGTTTTGTATGACTGCGTGGTATGTGAATATATCTCAATAAAATGAAGATTAAAAAACAAAACAAAACAAAAAAAAAACCACTGTTTCTGTGTAACCAAATAAACCCCCTTTATAAAAGCCAATCCATTTCTGGTATTTTGAAAAAAGACAGCATTAGCAAACCAGAACACCATCCTTTTCTCCTATCCCCTCCTAGTCCAAGCCTTCATCTGCATTCACCTGGAGCACTGCAACCACTTCCTATTATCTGTCCTCTCCCACTCTTGCCCCCTCCACGCAGCTGCAAGGGTGATCTTTGACAAATGCAAGTCAGGACATGTCACTGCTAAAAACACATTCGGTGATGATTGTTATTAGGATAAATCACAAGCTTCTTTTACGGCTGAGAAGGACCCTCAGGCTCAAACCCCGGCCTCCCTCTCTGGCCTGGTGGCTCATTCCTCTGGCTTTGCTCACTATACTCTACTTATTCCCGAGTCGTCTCATTACTGCAAAGGCCAAGCTGTTTGCACTTGTACCTGGTTCAATTGCCCCCACCCTCACCCCCACAACTGGTCTTTAAGAAAAGTTTACCTTCTCTATACACTTACCTAAAGCATGAGGGAAGTGATGTGCAAGATATGTTGTCAAGTAAAAAAGGAAGGTGGGGGAAGGTGTGTGTTGCATGCATGTATGTTGTCATTTAAGTAAAAAAGGGAGAACACACACCTCTTTGCTTTTTAATATGATGCCAGGGGGATTTACACCCCTGGGTGTCATGTCCCACATTGTGGGGAGGGCAGTGAGTTCACCTGCCAAGTGAACTTAGAGGCGGGGGGCCACATCTGAGCAATAGAGAGGCTCTCTGGAGGGGAATCCTAGGCACAATTATAAGTGGGCTTAGCCTCTCCTTTGCAGCCACTAGCACCACAAGGGAAAGCCCCCAGATCGAGGACTCTGCCTACTGAATTGGCAGTCCTCAATGTTTGCGGAAAAATCAGCAATAACCCAGGTGGGGAAGTCCAGCATTTCTGCATTTCTCCCCAGTTCCTTGGGGGGCCTTGCAAATACACTTTTACTCTCTGCCCATATCACTCTGGGATGTATCAGGATTTCACCCCAGCCTGTACAAACTCACCAAATCCCATTTCCTATTATTCACTGCTTCATGCACTTATGGTGTTCAAACAAACTGACTGTACAAGTTAAATTATCTAGTGTGCTACAGAAAATATAGATCCTGAACCAAATAAACATCTCATCCCTTGGTCTCGCACAAAAGTTATAGTTTTAAAACCCAGTCAGTATTGTCCTTTACCCTTGGGCCTGATTTGCCTTAGTCCTAACCAGATCCTCTTTGTTCATTTCTCTAATTGAAGTCTGAATTCTTTTTCAGCTCTTTCAATAGTTGTCGTATGGGGTAATACTGACATTCATAGCTGCCAAGCTCTAGCTCTGAGTCTCAAGTGTCATACAAATACGCAAAGTTGCAGAGACTGACTAGGTTATACACAAGGAGCTCAGCATCTCAGGATTTAGAGACAACTGTTACAACTCAGGAATAGATGTGACTGTTGTAAGAGCTTACAATCTAGGGAACATTACAATAAGCATTCCCCTGATAAGCTGTGCCCTAAGATTCAGTTCTCAGAGTGTACACATTATAGTTAGTTCATATTAGTGAGGCATTATAATGTTTGTCCTCTTGTGTCTGGCGTGCTTCACTCATAATGCTATGCTCAAGATCCGTTCACCTAGTTGCATGTCTTGGCTTCATTCCTTCTTGTAGCTGCTCAGTATTCTATTGCATGCATACACCACATTTTACCATTCTGTTCATCAGTCAATGTACTCTTAGGCCACCTCTGTCCATTGCAAATAGTGAATACTGCCATCATATATACCCATGAATAAATGTTCATTCGTGTCCCTGCTCTCTGATCTTCCAAGTATATACCCCAAACTGAGGTTGCAGGACCTTGAAACACCTACATACCTCGCTTCTTGTGGAACCACGACACTGTCCTTGTGTGAACAAGTTTTTATGTGAACATATGTTGTCATTTCTCTTGCATATATACCAAAGAGTGGAATTTCTGGGTCATATGGTGATTCCACGTTTAACTTAATTGAGGAATTGTCAGATTGTTTCCCAGAGTGGCTTCATCATTTTGCACTGTATCTCATAATATTTTGTGTCCTATGTTAGCTTGGGGCTTTTGGCTGCAAGCCATGAAGACTCACTTGAGTCATGTTAGGAAAAGGGAAGGCTTGCGGTTTTAAAGATATTTGTAGGAATAAGGAAAGCTGGAATCTTACCTGCAGCATCATCCCTTACAGGAACCCAGCAACAGCCAAACAAAGAAGCCTTCTGGGAGGAGCCTGTCTTCTCACCTAGCTCAGTCACCTGCCTCCCTCTGTGCTCACTGAATGCCCCAAGTGAGTTCCTGCTGTGGGCCTTCGCACATGCTGTTCCTTCTGCTGGCAACGCCCTTCCTCAGGTAGTGTGAGGGCTGTCATCTCCTCATCATTCATGTATCATCTCGAACGTCACCTCCTTTCAGGAGGCTGCCCTGACATCCTAAAGTAGTTCGCCAACCCCCCGTCTTTGTTATATTACCCTGAATTATTTCTTTCATAGCACTTATCACTTTCAGATATTATTTTGTTTTATCTATTTGTTTACTTCAGAACTGTCTGTCTTCCCCCCTCATTCGTCCCCCAACTTCTTCACTCCCCAGGATGAGAGCTCTGTGAGAACAGGTTGGCCTTGTTCACCCTTCCATCTCTTTTCCTAGAGTAAGTGTCTGGAAGGTAGAAAAGATTTATGGCAGGCAGACGATGGTTCCCCAAGGATGTTCACCTCCTAATCCCTGAAACCTGTGACTGCATTACCTTATGTGGTCAAAGGGACCTTTCAGGTATGATTAAGGTAAGGATTCTGAGAGGGGGAGATCATCCTGGATTAACGGGATAGGTTCAAGGGTCCTTATAAAAGGGAAGCAGGAAGTTCAGAGTCTGAGAAGGAGGAGATGTGAGGATAGAAGCATAGTTGGAGGGATGTACTTGCTGATTTTGAAGAGGGAGGAAGGGGCCATGAGCCAAGGAATGCTGGCAGCCTACTGAAACTGGGAAAGGAAAAGAAACAGATTGTTGCCTGGAGTCTCTAGAAGGAACACAGCCTTGCATTTTAGCCTCAGAAGACCCATTCCAGACTTCTCACCTTCAGCACTGTTAGGTAATACGTTTGCTTTGTCTAATGTCACTAATTTGTTACAGCAGCTATAGGAAATGAATACAGCACTCAGTAAGTACTTGGTGAAAGAATGAAGAAGGCCTCTTGGACATGCTAAAGTTGTATGGAGTCTGCTGGACTCGGTGCAAGGTTACAGCATCTCACTCTAGCTCTAGCAAAGTTTAGAGCTCTGCCTCAAACAGAACTTGGTTATTTTCTCCAATTTTGGGCCTCTCTAAGTCTTCTTGCTTCCCTTCCAGATACCTACCAGCTTCCCTCTAATTTGCTTGTTTCTTTGTCAAACTAAACTGTCTTTTATGTATATATATTGTATATTATCCATTTCTTATATTTTGGTCCCTTCTTTTGTGTCTTTACTAATTATAAACCTACATTATTCATGGCTTTAATCCAAATATTCTATCATCTGCACTTCCAGCATCTAATCCCACAGTTTCCTTGATCTGTTGACTCTTAGATCATGGAAGATTGTTTCCATGAGTGTATTTCAGGTTGTAGGAACCCAATGTCTCATTTCCTACCTTTGCATACAAGACTGATGACACCTTCCGTTTCTGACTGTCATAGTATTATACTTCTGATTTGTTTTTCAGTTCCATTTTTGTTTTTGGCATCTGGGGATTTCCCTTATTTTCTTATGAACTCGGTTAATCATTTGAAAGAATATTTGTTACCTTTTACAAGAATTTCCACATGTTTTTGTGTGGGGGTGGGTTTGTTTCAGGTTATCTAATCCACCGTGTTACTGGAAATGGAATTTTTTTTAGTAACTTTCTCTACTTCATAGCTTTGAATATTCAGAATTTCTGTTCTTTCATGTTCCATCCTAGTCACCCTTATCTCATCTGCTCTCTCTCCTTTCAGCTTGAAATCCTTTTAATAAAAAGCTGATTCACTCTATAGTTCCTAATTTACCCATCCCCCCTGCCCCCCATCCATGAAAATTTGATGGGTCAACCTGGCTCCTGTTTGGCCAGATATTTTTTGTGCCCAAATGCCTCAGAAATCACTGACCAGCTCATGCATTGGCTGCCCTTGGGACTGATGCCCAAGTCTGCCCCTGTCAGCTGTGGCACGAGCAGAAAAAGCAAGGCATGTGGTACCAAAGACACTGATTTATTCCCTTCGCTTAGAAGGACCCATAGGTGGGGCAGGCACCAAGACTGGTGTATAGTGACTTATTCTTAGCAGACTCTGCAGTGGAGTTGATTGATGATAGCTAGAGGGTTTTGTTTTTTTCTTTTATTTTTTTTAGGTTAGAATCGTAACTTGGCTTACACAGTCACCCTTGTTATAGTTGTTGTTTCATGCCCCAACACATCCACTCCTCCAATGTTCCTACTCTATAATTACTAAATAATTGGAAGAGGGTTTATCTTGTTAAATAACCTCACTGTCATCACTTTAAAACCTAACTTCATTAAAAAAAGGAGGAGGAGAAGGAGGAGAAGAAGAAGAGGGAGAAGAAGATAAAAAAGAGGGAAAAGAAGAAGAAGGAGAAGAAGGAGAAGAAATAGTCTGATTCCAGAGCTAGGGCCAGCCAATCTTTGAAAGCCCTGGAACTCCAAATAATGGAGTGCTCTGCAGCCAGTAAAACATAATAAAGTTGCTCAACATGTGTCAATATATATGAAAAGATCAACCAGACACTTTGAGTGAAAACCAAAACAAAACAAAAAGCAGAGGGCAAGGCAGTATGTATAGTATGATATCATTTGTGTTACAAAAATGTATATATGTATCTATATGTATGTGTTGATTTGCAAATACGTATGTTAAGGAAAACCTAAGAAATTAGTAATAGTGGTTGTCTTTTGGAGAGGAATTGGGTGACTGAGAGATTTTATCTTGCATCTTTTTTTGTAGAATTTGGAAAGAAAGAAGGAAGGAAGGAAGAAAAGAAGGCGAGGGGGAAGTGTAATAAAAGCTCCCAAGCCAAAGTGAGAAGAATGTGCTGACGAATGGCTAGTCCTCCAATTCACATCTTTCAAGAGGAGAAGGGGTGAAGATTCAACTGGTTCCACAAAGCTGCCGTCTCCTAGATCTTGGCCTTTCTCATGCATCATACCCCAATTCTCATTTGAATTTATGCTTGGTGAGTATTTGGTTATCAAGTCTATATACTAAGCCTGGTACAGGGGTTTGAGGTATGAAAAAGAATGCAGATGCCAAAATATAACCCTCCTAGCTTGGTGTTTTTAAACATTTGACTATGAATCACAGTGAAAAATATATTTCACACTGTGATTCAGTATACACACTTGTACTTATGTATACTTGAGATAAAAATTTTGAGAAACGATATATACTATGTGAGATCTACCCTGGTATTTTTTATCCATTACAGTTTTGAAAATAGTGGACAAAACCCATTACAATGATTTCCAAACCCACTGTTCTAGTTTGCTAATGCTGCCAGAATGCAAAACACCAGAGATGGATTGGCTTTTATAAAAGGGGGTTTATTTGGTTACACAGTTACAGTCTTAAGGCCATAAAGTGTCCAAGGTAACACATCAGCAATCGGGTACCTTCACTGGAGGATGGCCAGTGGCGCCTGGAAAACCTCTGTTAGCTGGGAAGACACGTGGCTGGCATCTGCTCCAAAGTTCTTGTTTCAAAATGGCTTTCGCCCAGGACATTCCTCTCTAAGCTGCAGTTCCTCAAAAATGTCACTCTTAATTGCACTTAGGGTATTTGTCCTCTCTTAGCTTCTCTGGAGCAAGAGTCTGCTTTCAACGGCCATCTTCAAACTATCTCTCATCTGTAACTCCTGTGCTTTCTTCAAAGTGTCCCTCTTGGCTGTAGCAAGCTTGCTCCTTCTGTCTGATCTTATATAGTGCACCAGTAATTTAATTCAGACCCACCTGATGGGTGGACCAACACCTTCATGGAAATTATCCAATCAGAGTCATCACCCACAGTTGGGTGGGGCACATCTCCATGGAAACCCTCAAAGAATTACAATCTAATTAACACTGATAGGTCTGTCCACACAAGATTACATCAAAGAAAATGACGTTTGGGGGCACACAGTACATTCAAACTGGCACACCCACTAATGGGTCTTGACCCACCATTTGGAAAATGCCGCACTGATTCATAAAGCCAATTCCAATCTTGCCTTTTGGAGACACTGATTTTGCTATCTTCAAGGATGTCCCTTTGCATTTGAACCAAGAAGCTCCAGCTCTGATTTCCAGCCTCAGTGATTTTTACGAGTTGGAACTCTGAGCTGTCTTGATTTAAAATCCAGCCATTCCTGGTGAACTCCCCTGTCTTTTCCCACTCTGTTCCCATTCCTCTTCTAGTGCTGGGAAGATCCTTCAAACTCATTTAGAAAAAGCTCATTAATAAGTCCTCTGCTTCCTTCTTTATATTTTGAGATATCTAGCACTTGTTAGAATGCAGCTTTAAGATAGCGGTACAAGGAAATTCACTGTAATAGAAAGAGGAAAGAAACAACTTGAATGTCCATTAATAAATATGGTTGAATAAATTATGCTACATTCATATGCGATAAGTTTTTTTTTACATTTTTTTATTGTGAAATATACCATATATATAGAAAAGTGCTAACTTTCCAAGTATGATTTAACAAGCAGTTAGAGAGCAAATTTCAAAGAACGTTATGGGTTACAGTTCCACAGTTTCAGTTATTTCCTTATTGTGACATATATATACAGAAATGTGATAACTTTCAGAGTACGATTTAACAAGTAGCTGTAGAGCAAATATTGTGTAATGGGTTGCAATTCCACCATGTCAGTTATCTCCTTCTAGCTATTCTAGTACACTAGAACTAAAAAAAAAATTATATAAAGATTCAGTATTCATAACCGTTTGTTAAATCCTATCTTGTTGGTTGTTACCCCTCTTTTCTCATTTGATCACTTTCTCAATCTTCAGGGATATCTGGGAAGTGACCACCTTAACTTGTTCATATCGAAAAGAGGTGTTGACATTATGGGAAAGGGGGATGCATCGGGCTGACGTTCTTGGACAGGCTGTTGCCTCTGGGTTTTGGGACTTAGCTGGCACAGGAACACTCTGGGGGATTTAAGTTTCTGAAAAGTGAACTTAGCGAGTGAAACTTTTGTAGAGTCTCAGCATATACATTCATACATTACAACAGTTGTTAAGAATAAAACAAAGCCACAAGGCAGCTCTCTATGCATCTTATCATAAGGTCTGTAGGATCCTTATGGAACAATTGCGATGATAAATTAAGTGATAAAACAAGGGGCAAAACATTGTGAATAGTGTGCTCTTGTTTGTCAAAGAAGTTACACACATGTAAGGTTGTATAGTAGTAGACAAAGACAAGTAAAAAACTGGTGGCAGCAGTGCCTTTGGAAAGGAGAAAGGGGAGGACCTTGGACCAGGGGTGGAGAGAGACTTATTTTTCACTCTTTTATCTTTTTATACCTTTTGAATTTCTACCATTTAAAATTTTTTGATTTTCATATCTTTGAACAGGATATGAAAATTACTAATTTCACAATTGAATTAACTATAATGGGTACTTAAAAAAATAACTTTATTGACTTACAATTCACATGCCGTATAACACATACACTTTAAAAGTGTCCAATTTGGTAGCTTTTCAGAACACTTTGATCACTCCAGAAAGATACCCCAGACCTGTAAGTAGTTGCTCCTCCTTCACTGCCCCCTGCTCCAACTCCCCCCAGTCCTGGATCGCCCCAATCGACTCTCTCTTTCTATAGATTTGCCTTTCATATAAATGGAATCATACATTTGTCTTTTAGTGACTGGCTTTTTTCTCCTAGCATGATGTTTTCAAGGTTCATCCATGTTACAGCAGGTTTCATTACTTTGTTCCCTTTTATGGCTGAATAATATTCCATTGCATGGGTATACCACATTTTGCTTATCTATTCATCTGTTGATCAACACTTTGGTCCCACCTTTGGCTATTGTGAATAATGTTGTTATGAACTTTGGTGTACAGGTTTTTGTGTGGACATATGTTTTCCATCCTCTTGGATGTATATCTAGGAGTAGAATTGCTGAGTCATATGGTAACTCTATGGTTAACAGTTTTGAAGAACTATCAAATTATTTTCCAAAGCTACTGTACCACTTTATCCCCCCACCAGCAATATATGAAGGTTCCAATTTCTCTACATCCTCGCAACACTTGTTAGTGTCTGTCTTTTTTATTTTAGCCATCTTACCATGGGTACTTTGTAAACATTTGACAGTAAATTATATTTTCCCAAAGCAAATACATTTAATATGTAAGTTCCAGAGAGAAAAAATGAACTGGGCTTCAAATTCTTCCTGCTATGTAGAGTCATTTACAGGTTACAGAGAGGGGCAAGTCTGTTGTAGCCAATTCCAACGGGCTCAAGTGCCATCTTTGGCACAAAAATCAAAGGTCAGCAACCCCTGATCTAGGTCTAAAGCAACAGAAATAAACAAGGTGACTTTGAACTTAAAGGATCAGTCTGATCTTTACTACTAAAAAGTAGACTTATATGTGATTCTCAGAGGGTTTTTTTTTTTTTTTCCCATTTAAGCAAAACAACAAATAAAACATTCATTGGCCCCAAACCCCTGCTCTCTGTCTGTCAGTCTGTCTCTCTCCATCCCTCAGTCGTGTGCCCTACCTGGGGGAAGAAGTGGGTCAGAGTACAGTCTGGGGATGGGGACCAGGCTGTGCCAGCTCATTTTCTGTTGAGGCATTTTGAAATAGGGTTTTAGGCATGAGCAGGCATAGGCAGGCATAAGCGATGTTCTTTTACTTGTGGGGAAATTTCAGACTGCGATAACTATAATGAGGCAAAAGGGGATGGGAGTGGGAGGAAATTGTTACTAGCCCTTGGATTTTTTTTTTTTTTCCCCTTTTGTGTCTGGTTTATTTCATCCAGCATGATGAGGGCTTTTTTTTTTTTTTTTTTTAAATCTTCATTTTATTGAGATATATTCACATACCACGCAGTCATACAAAATAAATCGTACATTTGATTGTTCACAGTACCATTACATAGTCGTACATTCATCACCTAAATCAATCCCTGACACCTTCATTAGCATACACACAAAAATAACAAGAATAATAATTAAAGTGAAAAAGAGCAATTAAAGTAAAAAAGAACACTGGGTGCCTTTGTCTGTTTGTTCGTTTGTTTCCTTCCCCCACCTTTCCACTCATCCATCCACAAACTAGACAAACGGGAGTGTGATCCCCATAGCCCCCCCAATCCCACTGTCCCCCCTCATAAGCCACATTTTTATACAATTGTCTTCAAGATTCATGGGTTCTGGGTTGTAGTTTGATAGTTTCAGGTATCTACCACCAGCTACCCTAATTCATTAGAACCTAAAAAGGGTTGTCTAAATTGTGCGTAATAGTGCCCACCAGAGTGACCTCTTGGCTCCTTTTGGAATCTCTCTGCCACTGAAGCTTATTTCATTTCCTTTCACATCCCCCTTGCCCTTGGATATTAATCCCTGCAAACCTCAAGTTTGGAGCTGCCATATGTAATCATGATTAACATTTAGTGAACATGTACTTTGTGTCTGATACTTTCCGTAGGGCTTTCAACGTATGGTTTTATTTAATTCTCACAATCACCCTATGCTGTAGGTAAAATTGTTACCATTGCCATTTTAGGAAATGAAGGCACATAACCGGCCATTATCACACAACTTGTAAGTAACAGAACCAGTTTAGCAAGCCAGGCACTGAGTGCCAAATCCCACACTCTTAATCACTAAGCTATAATGTCACATAATAAAAGAGGGGCAAATGCAGGAGACCATGAGTAGGGCAGGAACAGAAGCAGAGCCCCTTGGCTGGACCAGACAGCTGAGAAGCATTCCCTCATTCACTCTAAAGTGAATACGTCCATGGCTGAACATATCAGATGCTTGTTTTCCCAGAGTCCCTTGCAGCTAGGGATGGCATGTGGCCATGTTCCCCACTGTAATGACATATAGGGGACATCTGATGATGGGGAGGGGAGGGCATTTGGGAACAAGTTTTCCTTTTTTTCTTCTTCTTTTTTTTCGGTTGGCAGAGCCAACTGAGGCTTTATTTTGGAAAAGACAAAACTGGCTTCTAGTTGGGGACATGGGCAAGAAGGCGTACCCCAGGTCTCCTGTTCCCTACACCCCCTGCATAGCTCCTTGTCCCTGGGAACGAATTTTCTACCTGGAAAAAAAAAAAAAAAAAGGAGAGATAGACAATGTCTCTCTTGACACCTAGTCACTCTTCTGCTTCCTACCTTTCCAACTGATTGTGAATTGATGTGACCATGAGGCTATAAGCTAAAACAGAAAGAGAATATGCTATAAATGGTGGAGCAGTAGGATTGTAACATTCTGGTCCTTGATGAATGTACTATGGAACTGTCTACTTCTAGACATGTTATGTGAGATTATTAAATATCTTTATTGTTTATGCCTCTGTGGAGAGACAGTAAAGCATAATAGTTTAAGAACATGAGTTGTGAGCCTTGGTTTATATCTCGACTCTTAACATTTAGTAGCTTGTAATCTTGGGCAAATTACTTACTTGTTCAATGCCTCCATTTCCTCATCTGTTAAGTGCAAATACTAAAAGACCCACTGCCTAGGGTTACTGTAAGGGTTAAATGAACTACTGTATCTGTAAGATTCCTGTGATGGTTAAGTTCATGGGCCAACTTGGCTAGCTTATGGTGTCCAGTTATTTGGTCAAGCAAGCACTAGCCTGATTGTTCCTGTGAGGATATTTCATGGACTTAAATAATCAGCAAGTTGATTGCATCTATGGCTGATTACATCTATAATCAACTGCCTTCAACAATGAGAGAAGTCTCATTCAATCAATTGAAGGCCTTAAAAGGAGAAGTGATGATTTCAGCAGTCAGAAGAGAGAATTTCCATCTCTACTTCAGCCAGTCAACTTCTCCTGGGGAATCCATTGAAAACCTAATTGGAGTTACCAGTTTGTGGCCTGCCCTGTGGAATTTGGACTTTCCCATCCTCACATCTCCTATCAGCTCTGTTTCCCTAGAGAACCCTGCCTAATACAGTTTCTAACAGTGAACAGTGTCTGGCAAATATAAGGTCTCTGTGAGTGTTAGGCAGTAATATCATTTTTCTGCCTTAAATCCAGCACTGCCCCCCACCCCCCAACTTTTTATTTTGGAAAATTTCAAATCTACAGAAAAGTTACAAGAAAAATACAACAGATCCTTTATTCCCCGAACTTAGGTTTACTGATTGATGACATTTTACCACATTTGCTGGCATGCATGCATGCTCCTCCCACCCCCTCGTGTGTGTGTGTGTGTGTGTGTGTGTGTGTGTGTGTGTGTGTGTGTGTGTGTATACACATTTTCCCCCCTTGAATTATCTGAGAATAAGTTGCAGCATGACTAGTATTATTATTGGTATTGTAGTCTGTTCCTTGCAGATACAACATGTCACCCAAGCTAGAAGAATTGGATTTCTCCTTATTGGAACTTAAATCTTGGAATGGGGTGATGAAAAGAGACGATAAAGTGACTGGTCTTCACTAGATCTGCTGCTGGTCCCAGTTAAGAAGTTCAAGTATGTTCTCTTCCCCTAGTTTCTGACCTTTCTGTACCTGCTTCTCCAGGCTACCTTTTGATTTTACAAGCTCTTGAGTTTCTGTCCACTATATTCCAGATTGCTACTGCTTGCAACCCAAGTTGAGGAAGTGAGCACCCATCCCTGGGAGCATTCAAGCAGAGGCTTCATGCAATTAGAAATGTTGGAGGCAGAATTCCTACTTTTTTGAGGGACTGAGCTACATGATCTTCTAATCCTACCTCAGAGAGTTTATGCTTCTGTGTCCCCTGGGTCAAACACATTTTATAAAGTAATTTCAGAATATGAGACTACTCTTACCTCTAGAAAGCTCTCCACCATAGTCCAATAGAAGTCCACATTTGTAGAATCTTCATGTTATCTATTGCTGCTAACCAACCATGGCTTAAAAGAACAACCATTTTATTATTTCTCATGGTTCTTTAGATGATTGGGCTCAGTGGGGTGTTTCTTCTCTCTAGGTCTTGTCAGCCAGAGCTATAGTAATCTGGGGCTACAGGGATTAGAATGTGCAAGAAATTTGACTCATGGTTGGCAGCTGCTGTGGGCTCTTGCCTGAGAGCTCAGTTGGTTGTCAACTGTAATGCCTTCATTTTTCTCTGTGTGGCCTTTCCCTGTGGCTTGGGCTTCCTGTGGCATGGCAGTGGTTTCCAAAGGAAGAAAATGGAAGCTGCTGTTCATCTTAAGGCATAGGTTTGAAAAATCCCACCATATTACTTCCATGGGTCAAACAGTCAGAGGGCCAACCCAGATTCAAGGAAGAGGAAATGAAGTCTATCTTTTGATGTACAAAGAGGGAGGAAGGAATAATGGCAGCCATCTTTGCAGATTTTTACTACAGTGTGGCATTCCTTTGGCTTATGAGATTTCTTGTCTAGAGTAGTGTTTTCCAGGTGCTATGCAGTGTAGATCACCATCAAAACCCTGCCAAGGGCCAGCACATAAGTTGCTTCCTCCAGGAAGCCTTCTCTGATTCCCTTTGAGTTAGAGGCCTGTCCTTGGTGGTTCCCAGATGATTTGTACAATTTTTTTGTTAGTATCAGTTACACTTTCTGTGAACTCATATTTATATATATGCTTGAATCAGTAGGTTGACTTCATTTCTTCCTTTTTCTCCTCCTTTTCTCCCTTCTTCCTTCCTTCTTTCTTCCTTTTCTTCTACAAATATTTATTAAATGCGTATATAGTGCCTACTAATCTATGAACTGGAGATACTGCAGTGAACTAAACAGACAAATTCCTTGCCCACATGGGGCTTATAGAAAGGGAGACAATTAAAAAAAAAAAATCAGAGAGCGTTAATTACTATGAAGAAAATAAAGTGGGTGATGTGACTGGGGGGTATGTGTGTGTGTAGTGATTAAGATCTACCCAAGGAGGAGACCTTCCAGCAGAGACCTGAATGACAACAGAGAGCAAACCAGAAGGAAAGAAAGTTCCAGAAAAATAAAACAATAAGTGCAATTTCCTTAGGTAGGAACATGCTTGGAATGTTCTGGAAACAGCAAAAGTTAGTATCTGGCAAGGGGTGAGAAATGGAGAGAGACGTTTTTGAGATCAGAGCTAGGTAGAGACCAAATCAGTTAGGGTCTGGGTTTTACCCAAATGCAATGGGATGCCACTGAAATTTGTTTAAATTGTTTTGGGGATTGAATTGTGTCCCCCACAAAAGGCATGTTTAGTTCCCAACCCTGGGTCCTGTGGGTGTGAACCCATTTGTAAACAGGATCTCTGAAGGTGTTATTAGTCAAGGTGTGCCCACACTGAAAGAGGGGGGTCCTTAAACTAACATGGCTGAATTTCTTATAAGCAAAGGAAATTGGACACAGAAAGAGAGAAGCCACGGTGAGCAGCCAGAGCTGGACGTCAGTGGAACATGGAAGAGAAAGGAGAAGACGCTGTCAGGTGCATTGCCCTGTGACGGAAAAGCCAGGGACCAAGGATTGTCACAGTCTTCTTGAAGAAAGCATTGCCTTGCTGATACCATGATTTTGAACTTCTAGCCTCAAAACCATGAGCCAATAAATTCCCACTGTTTAAGCCCACCCTTTGTATGGTATTTGTTTTAGTAGCTAGGAAGCTAAAGCAGGTTGCAAGTGACATGATTTAATATATAATTTTTCAAAGATTTCTTTGGATACTGTATTATTCAGGGTTCTCCAGGGAAACAGAACTGAAAGGAGATCTATCTATCTCCCTACCTATCTGTAAATATTATGAGATTTATTATAGGAATTGGCTCATGTGACTATGGGGATTGGCTTGTCTGAATTACACAGGGCAGGCTGGAAGTTGGGAACACTGATGAAGGTTTCAATAAATTCTCCAGAAGCTGGATGGCTGAAGGAGGGGTAAAGATTCTTCTTTCTGATATTGAAATCGTCAGCTCTCTCTTTAAAGGCTTCAACTAATTGGATGAAACTTCTTTCATTGCTGAAGACAATGAATGTCCTTTGTTGATTGTAGATGTGATCAGCCCTAAACACAATTAACTAATGATTTAAATCCATGAAATATCCTCACAGGATCAAGCCAGTGCTTGCTTGACCAAACAACTGGACACCATAACTTAGCCCAGTTGATGCATGAACTTAACCATCACAGCTGCTATGGGGGAGTGGATTGTGAAGGCCATGTGAGTACACATCATTGCTAAACTCTGTGCTTGGTGCTGGGGATACATCAGAGAACAAAAGAGACATAAAGCCTTCATGGAGATTTCATTCTAGTGAGGAAAAGAGACAATAAATAAGTAAACAAAAATTTATGGTGTTCCAGATGATACAAAGTTCTAGAAAGAGAAATGAAGCAGGGAAGTGGGGTAGTTGAAGCCTTTAAAGAGAGAACTGATGATTTCAAAATCAGAAAGAAGACTCTTTACCCCTCCTTCAGCCAGCCAGCTTCTGGAGAATTTATTGAAACCTTCATCAGTGTTCCCAGCTTCTGGGATTGGAAAGTCTAACTGAAGAAGTGATAATTGTTACCAAGACCATGGCAGGGGGATGGTTAGCTTTTGCACTTTCTGGAAAAAAGAGTTATAGGCAGAAGAAATAGCAAGTCCAAAGTCTCTGAGGGCTGGCGTGTGTGGGGCATGTTGGAGGGACTTCAAGGAGGTCAGTGTTCCTAGAGTACGTTAGTGAGTAGAAAAGAAGGGGGTGATGAGCATGGAGAGGGAAGGGTAAGGAGAGAGACAGTCTGTGTGGGGATTTGCAGATTGCCGCAAAGATTTTGGAGGAGAAACATAAACTGACTTGTGTTTTATCAGGATCCCTCTGGTTACTGTATTGAGGATAGATTACAGGGGGAAGGGTGGAAGCAGGGAAAACAGGGAGGGTGCATCAGTTGACCTAACCATCTTCTCTCTGGCAATAGTCCAAGTGGAAAATGGTGATGGCAGAGGAGATAGACAGTGGTCAGATTTATTTTCTTCACATATTGAGTCAATATTATTATCCAATATATTATCTAATATAAAGTCCAAATTAATATCCATAATATCTCCCCTAAAAGTCCTTAGCATTTTTTTTTTTAATATACTTAATCCAATCAAGGCTCACCTATTACATTTGGTTTCCATGTCTCTTTAGTCTTTCCTGCTTGGATATATATTTTTTTAATTCAATTTTATTGAGATATACTCACATACCATGCAGTCATGCGAAGCATACATTCAGCTGTTCACAGCACCATTATATAGTTGTGAGTTCATCATCAAAATAAATTTTTGAACATTTTCATTACCACACACACAAAAATAATAAGAATTAAAGTGAAAAAGAACAATTAAAGTAAAAAAGAACACTTGGGTGCCTTTTTTTTTTTTGCCCCCATTTTTCTACTCATGCATCCATACACTGGACAAAGGGGAGTGTGGTCCATATGGCTTTCCCAATTGCATTGTCACCCCTCATACCTGCTTGGATATTTTTAAGAGTCCAGGTTAGTTGTTTTGTAGAATGTCTGGATTGGTCTGATTTTTTTCTAATGATTAGATTCAATTTACCTATTTTGTGGCAAGAATACCACAGAGGTGGCATTATGCCCTCCCTATTGCATCATATCAGGAGAGACATAATGTCAGTTTGACCCATTATTGGCAATGTCAAGTTCGAACATTTGGTTAAGGTGATGTTTGCCAAATCTTTCCATTCTAAAGAGAGGTGTTTCCCTTTGTAAGTGATAAAGTGCTCAGTGGGATGATACTTCAGTACTGAATATACTGTGAATATACTGAATATACTGTTGCCAAGCAACCTTTCACCCAGTGACTTTAGCACTAATGAACAGCCTCTTGGCCTATGCCTAAGCTTCCTCTCCTGAAAAATGTGGATAATACTGTTTCTGCCTTGGACGCTGGTTTTGAGGATCCGTGCTTGGCATAAAATAAATGCTCCATAAATGTTAGCTGATATCACTGATGAAGGCAAGCATGAAAAAAATGAAGAGGAGATCTGGGACTGCATTCCATGGTTCCGGACTCCAGCCGCACCGCCCAGGTAGTAAGTGAGCGAAAGCGGTCGGAAGGACTACGTGGCCACGCCCCCGCGCCGCAGGCGCCGGAACCGGGCGCAGGACCTTACTGCTCACGCCGCGCTAGGCCCCCTGGGACCAGTAGTGCTGGGCGGGGCCGCGGGACTACATATCCCAGCGGTCCCCGCGCAGCGGTTTCGGCGGCTACTGTCTCAGCCTCTCCACAGCGACGGCTGCGGCCGGGGCTGAGTCGGTGGTGGCGGCGGCTGTTGCGGGTTGAGCGGCGAGTTTCCGATTTAAAGCGAAGCAGTGAGGAAAATGGCGGCGAGCAGTGAGTGGAGATAAAGGAGGAGGCAGTAGCGGGCGAAGGGGTGGAGTGCTAGGCGGGGGTAGAGGGCGAGTCTCCGGTCTGCGGCGAGCCGGCTGCTCCGGCTCCGCGGAGGCGCTGAGGGGCGCGCCGAGTGGGGGGCGCGCCGAGGTAGTTTCGGGGGGCCGCCGTGCAGCCTGGGGACGGCCCGCGGCCTCAGGAGGGGAGCCTAGGCTGGGCGGCAGCCGGCTTGGGGGTTCGAGGCGGTCTCCGAGCGGAGGGGTCACTCCAAGGAGTTTGGGGGCGATCGTGGGGGCCCACTTTTCCTTGCTGTCGCTGAAGTTTTATCTTCCTTCTCCCTCCCGCAGTCCTTGGGGCTGCTTTTGAAAGCTCCCTGTGTCCCCCTTCTCCCGCTGCCGTGGCTCCTTCGCTGTTATTTGAAAGAATTAAAGGGGGAAAGCCACACATACCCCCACCCTAGATTCCAAGTCGTACTCAGAATCGGGTTAGATTTTGTTGCTGTGTTTCTTCCTGCACTTGGGCATTTAACATTTTTTAACACGAGTTATCTGCGGGATTTCCATTTTGGGCACGGAGAGGTTCTCAGCAGTTTTTCTCAGTAAAAAGACATTTTACTACCTCTGGTGTGGTAGCTGGGAAATGGCAACTGGGAAGTTGGTGGATTAAATTGGGGTTTGACCGTCTTTATTACTGTCTTCCCGATCTCTAATCTAACCTATATTGATCCAATTTATAGTGATTTAAATAAACTATCTTGCACATGCTTTAAAAAAAACAAGCCATGAGGCTTAGATACTTCTTAGGCAAGTTTGAGGGAACCTAGGGTGGAAAAGTTAACCGAAAGAACCCTTAGCCTCAAAATTTCACTAGCAGGAGTTCGGGATTCCAAATGGAATGACACGAAAGGTATGAGCGTCTCTTGAAATCGAAACTTTTTCCCCCACTCCCGAATGTGAAGACTTCCTGTTTGCAGTTTTTTAGCAGTGTTTCAAAGCCAACCTGTTTTTGTTATTAAGCCTTTACCGTAAAGACACAGGAAGGCTAGTACCAGCTGTTTTGCTGCAGTGGTTTTAAATGGAGTTGTAGGAGATGAGTGAGAGTAGTAGTAGTATTAAGATTGCTGCGTCTCCTTGATTTAAATGCTTGGCCTTGGATCCACCTAACTGATGCTTGGTTGCAAGAAAGCGTCAGTATTTGTGGCAGCAGGTTGTTTAAAGAATGATGGGGGAAAAACAGGTCTCCAGTGAATGCTAGTAAAATGTAAATGGAAACCTGTAAGTTTGTGCACGGTTTGTTCTTGAAAAAAATTTAAATTATCGTTTCTTTATTTAGAATAGGTTATACCGCATAGAACACACAAATAGAAAGGAAAAAAAAATTAGTCTCCCTTTCACTCCAAACCTTCAAATTCCCCCTCCCTGGAAGCAGTGACTGTTCCGTTTCTAGGGTCCCCTTGGTCTTTGGAATATTAATCTTAGGAATTTCATTTGAAACACACCCCTGTTTGATACTGAAAGCAGGGATAGAAAATGTACGGAAGAAAGGAAGAATGTGGTGGTGATACTGTGTTCTTTTTACTGTCTAAAAATATGCTGATAGCTATTAGAAAAGCTCTTCCGAGTTTATTGCTTATCTTTTCTTACAGAAATAATCTCCAGGCTTTAGGATGAAGAACCCTGCCAGGGTTCATTGTTCGTATGTAAAATGAAGCCTCTGTTTGTAACATGTAAAATGATATTGAGCACTATAGCTCCTGTCAATGGAGGTTGCTTTAGGTTCTGCATTTAAATGAGCGGTAATGTAGATTGCCTGCGAGCCTAAATTATATGAGTATTTTATGTATTGATAAAAATGACTTCATTGTCCAGTCAACATTAAAAAAAAAAGCCGTATGCCAGTTTCTGGCATATAGAATTGTGTTTTGGAGGTTGGAATTGTGGAGTAATTGGAAGCTCCAGTGTTTCTGGGGCAGTTATAGAAAATGTTGGTACCATAAAATATTCTTATACTGCAGAGGCGTTGAAAGTTAAAACAACCCTAGTATAATCAGTAGGATTTCTGTTTTTTTTTTTTTTTTAATAAATTTCAGAGTGGTTGTTTTTAATCTGGCACTAACAATTCATTAAAAAAAATAATTGATTTTAGACCTGAATTATGGGAGATTATATTAAATAATTCCAGTATATTTTGGAAGTGAGCATAGTGTGCATTTTTTTTCCCCCTGTGTAAGAATTATTTCTGTAAAGCATTCTTCCTCCCCCTACCCAAGCAAGTAAGAATTCCTTCAGTAAAGAGTCAGTGTACTCTTGGACCCTGTACTCTTTTTCTAGATGTGTAAATAAAAAGTGATTCTTGAAACGGTTGCTTACCTTCTTGTCTGGTCTTTTGAAATAAGCTTCTTTGCTGTGTAAGGGAAAGCACATTCAAGGTTTTTTTTTTTTTTTTTTTTTAAATTCGGTCCTTTGTGCATTAGCAGTACGATTCCAGAATAGTTCCTTTTAACTGAAGCCTACCATAAATTGGAGAAGTCTTTTTAAAAGAATAATTGAAAAATATCTTTTATTTTACTTTCGATAATAGAGTAAAAATTAAAAAAAAAAATTATTGTTGTCCAAAACTGGTTGTTCTTTTTGTATTTTTTTAAGACTATAATTTCAAACTTGGCCAGAAGATGTAGAATACTTTTGAAAAGTTTTAATTTGTTGCAAGTTAAAAATGAATATAGCCTCCAGTGGCTGTTTGTTTACATAGCAAAGTGGCACAATTTAATACAGTTGTTACTCTGTTAATGCTGCGTTGTACTAGAAAAACAAGATTTGTCAGGATTGAGGTACTACTGTATTATCTCATAGGTTAATATGTACTAGTTTGGTTTGAACTTGCTATACTTCTGTAGTGTAGAATATGTCTTTTTTGTTTTATTGAGTGGTTAAAGATCCATGAGCAGAAATTTAGTATTGGAAATGTACGTTACCTTTTTCTTTTTCCTCAGCTCAACAGATTGAAAGATAAGTGACCATGTTAAGTTTAGATTCTCAGGGATAGCATTGTGTACTGCAGTAAAATGTAGGCATTTTCTCCCATTTTATGTGTGCTTTTGGGGGGTGGGGAGAGGGGATTACAAAATGAGCACATTTCACAGTTAAAGTGGAGGGGCTCTATTGTAATGAGGCGTATTAGGTCATTTGGCCATTTTTTTTTTTTTTTTTTAAGGGTTTCTGGAAGAGGATTATTTTGGGTTAAGGATGCATTTTATCCCTAACCGTATTTTTTAGCTGCCTAACAAATGATGAGATTGACTTGAATTTAATCACCTTTCCCTTCTGGTGGAGAGTTGTTAAATGAACAGGAAAATGGCGAGAAGATGCAAAGCTGGAGTAGAAAGGAAGACCTGCAGTATTTAGAAGGCCAGTTTATCCACAAACTAGATAATCTTAGGCTACATACTGCCAGTTCCCAACTTTCTCAGCATTAACTCAGTTTGATGGATGCTGCCAGCCTAGGTCAGTTTTTAGTGGGGACAGTAATAAAGATTTATCTTGCTGTATAGTAAACTTTGTGGCCTAGAGGCAAATGGGTTCCATCTATTTAAAAGAATATTCTAACAGCAAATTGTTTAGCGTCTTCTCTGTCCTTTTTTCATTAAGAGCATCTGTGTCCTTTTTTTTTTTTTTTTCCTCTTCTGTTGATATTTTTATTGTTATAGCCTAGGAAAGGGTGTGACTTTTTTTGTCTGCTGTTCCTAGGAAGGTACTTTTTTTGAGATGTTTAACTTCCTTGCTTAGAGGCTATGTGTGAGGGTTATGAACTTCACTTTTTGGAAACCTGGCTGAGTAGATGACTAAATTTAACTCTTGATCATTCACATAATGGTAAAGGGGGAACATTGGCCTGGATAGCACATGGTAATGGATAGTCTATGGCTCCGTTGAGTTTTCTCTGGTAGCTCTGGCCGCTGAGTTGGAGTGGTAGATGGATAGATGGGAAAGGACTGCAGAAGTCAGCATAATCCTCAATTAGGATAAGCCTCGTGTTTAATTGAATGTTGAGTGTACAGGTTAAATCCCATTATAACAAACTCCAGGGGACTAGCTAAATTATTTTGTTGTGCTGGGATTAGGCTTTTTTAGAAATTGTTTAAAATAAATTAGCCAACTGCTGGAGTCTTTTTTTTTTTGATGTTGTTGTGTCTTACGGAGGTATTAGAGACTTTGGATAAGAATTATTGTAACAGTTTTGACAAGTTGCTCATGAACCAATGTGTTTCACCTTCCATGTTGAGCTGGGGAAGTAATTTATTCTCTTCTCCTCCCCTCATGTCTTGAGGAGCTCCACTGATTTATCTTAGTTTATTAGTAAGTACTGTTGCTACCATCAGAGTATAGTCAGAGGAAATGGGGAGTTCCCCAGGTTTTCAATAGATTGCTGTTGGTAATTTTTTCTGCCCCAACAATTTTTAAAAATAAATGGACATTTCATTTTAGTATGAACTTTTTTTTAAGTCAGTAATAATTTAAGTCCAATGTAG
Organism: Choloepus didactylus; assembly: GCF_015220235.1. Taxonomy (NCBI): domain Eukaryota; kingdom Metazoa; phylum Chordata; class Mammalia; order Pilosa; family Megalonychidae; genus Choloepus; species Choloepus didactylus. The sequence continues at coordinate 50,953,973 of NC_051325.1, forward strand.
GTTGAGACCTTTACATCCCCATATGGTATTGTTGATGGTGAATTTGTGTTTTTGACTCTAAGATATTGTCTATATAAAGATAGAGTTTTTCAGAAATTGGATTAATTTTATGTATATGAGAAAAATACTATTCTTATGCTTGGCCAGAAACAAACTTCTTTCTTTCTGTCCTGTACTTTTAGGTTTGTTTTAGTCAAAATTCAGGCATTTACATACCACTTTCATATCTAAGGTTGGCATTTTAAATTTGCTTAGAGAATTTTGATTGGGTGTAGCAAGACATTTTCAGAGTCATTCTTATAAATAGATATTCCGCGAAGGAGGGAAAATCTGAAAGTCGGAATTTCAAAGCAACACAAGCAATGTTTTGAAAGTTCTCAATTCTTAAGAATAATAACTGACTAGAAGGCAGGAAGCCTGCAGTTGTATTGTGGTATTGTTCCTCCATCTCATGCATTTGAGAAATTCAGTACAAAAGAAGAGAAAGCATGGGGAGGGGGAAGAAAGGATTTTAACAACAAAAAAAGGGGGCCTTTAGAGTAAATATTCTTTGCTCCTCTGTTTAAATGAAACCTAAAACCAAATTATTTTTACTTTGAGTTGAGAGGAAATTTTTGTTTATCATAATCTAAATGTCCTAAACTGACATTTTATAAATGAGAGTTAATTGCTGTTGGTGAAAAGAGCAGCTGACATTATGCTCAGTTTCAAAACAGAACTTTAATCAAAGAATATCTACACGTTGAAAACCTTTAATATTTTTTCCCCTTTTGGTATCTGATCAATATTATTTGTCAGTTTGTAACTTTGAATAGTTATCAGTGAAGAGTTAAGAGTAACTTGCCAGCTAGTACTGTAAGCTTTAGGCAAATCAATCTTTCAAGGTCTGTTTTTCATTTATATAAGAAAGATATGAACCATGTAATTTTCCAAGGTTCCTTTTGTTAGAAAATTCTATAAACATAAGGCATCATATGGATATGTAGAACGGCCTTTTATCTAAATTTTATTAGTCAGACATTGAATGGATTAAGCTGTTTATACTAGATAATGTTATGAAGTCAGATGCCACTTTCAGTACTGATTGATCATAAAAAGTTTGGAAACAGGATGACTTTGAACTACCAACTTCACTATAGTGTTTGCTATAAGTGGGCAAACCTGTGTGTGTGTGTGTGAATTTTCTCCCCCTCCTTCTGGTGTAAGAAAATGAAGTGATATTTTCTTTCCTCTCAGTAAAGCTATCAGTAAAATGAATTACTGAATTTCAGTCACCTTGTTGATCAGTTGTATCAGCTTGATAATTTTCTTTTCAGATTGAATTTTGGCAAATATTTATTTGAAAATGTTTTACATGAGTACCCAGTATTCTCTTTGGCAAATTGTCTTCAATCTACATATCCTCATTAAAGGGATTAAAGAGCTCATCTCTTCCCTCTTTTACCTGCCTGGTAATGGTTATGTTTTATGACTGTATCTTCATCCCAGCTAAGGTAGTTGTTACAGCGAGGGTCAGAGTGGGGTCAGGGCAAGTATTTAGCCCCATCTAGGAACAATCTTAACTCCACCAATGAGAAAAATAACTCCACACACATATCCATTGGAGGGTCAGTGGTATCTTCTTCAGACAATAAGTAAGACAGCATGATTACTGTATTAAGTTTTCAAAATCACTTCATCAGGAATCACTAAAATGGAATTTAGGAAGCTACCTTCAAAGTACATACACATCTGCAGTGGTGGAAGCCTAGATGTATGGATCTCAAATGAGGCAAACCTGAAATCATAAACTTGTAGTGTCCCTTTTTCTTTTCCCCCCAAATACAAAATAGCTCCCACATGTGACTTTCCTAACTGACTTTTCATACCACTATTCTCTCAGCCACAAGGCCTTAAACTTCTGTCATTTTTAATTTGCTACTGCTTGGCTGCTACCCACTCTCCAAAACACATATACTTAATCAGTGTTTATATGCTTTACTATCATTTAAGGCACTGTGAGTTAAAAAGATTTCTGACATCCAAATGCAATCAGGTACTCATATCACTTCAGTTCAAGGCAACCTGTGATAAGTCAGTTATGCGTGTAGAGATCATAAATTCAGAGGAGGAAGGGACTACACTTTAATGTCATAAAGGTGCAAGACTTTGAAGAATGAGTAAGATATTAATACGGAGATGGCACTTTTCTTGGTGGTGGGAATCATTAGCAAAGGCACAGAAGTAAGAAATTTCAAGACCTGATCATTTAAATATTCAATTCATGTTAAGTGAGTAATGGTACTAAATAAACTGATTTTGTTTTTGCAGAATGCTGTTAATACATTTTTTTTTCCAGTGCCAAAAATTCTTGTTCAGGCCCTTTACTTTATTTCTGGATTATTGTAATAGCTTTCAAATTAGTCTCTAATCTTTACCTAGTCCTTCTGCATACTTTTGCTAGTTTAATTTTATTAAAAACCATTTTGATCACATTTTTGCTAAAAACAGCCCACAGAATATAATCCAAGTTTCTCAATCTAATATTTAGTTTTATCACAGTCTTTTTTTTTTTTTAAATCTGTTCAACTTTTATTTTCCCTTGTTTCAGTCTTGTTAAGTTTTTTCTACCTCTTCACTCTTGCTCTCTAGTGTAGGCTTTAAGGTCCGGCTTAGTTTCCATCTCATTTAAGTAACCTTCCCAGACCACCAAGACCGAAAATGTAGTGCTTATTTCCTAATATGAATAATTATCTGTTTACATGCATCTGAGTCAGGGTTTATTGATTAGTAAGGAAAAGTCAATCAAATTGTTTATCTTGAAGGTAGAATTGTTACTTTTTTAGCCTTTAAAAATCCAGTATTCTTTCAGTTATATTCATTTTAGTCTCCCCAAAATGCTTGGTGGTTTGATGTGGAAGTTTCTAGAGTTTAACTCTAAAGCCAGCTTTTTGCCTGGAAGTTGAGACAAAATTAAGAGTCCTAAGGATTTGCTTGGGACCTAGGTCTCCCCCATAGAATAGGTAAATCACGCCTGGGCCTTTCAGTATAACCATGTTTTTCCAATTGCCCTAGGAATGAACAGTCCTTCGGTAAGTTCAAATTGTTTTTATTCATTATCCCTGTTCTTCGAAGAATTGTGCTAAGTATTGTAGGCATTAAAATTCCTTTGTGGTTTTAGGACCATATCATATGGTAATAAGTATACTGTAATTGAAAAAAAATAGTTGCAGCAGCATAAATAAGTGGTTTAAAAGTTCAGAGGGAAAAAAGGTCATTTTCAACAAGTGTTGTTAGGGAAACTTCATGGAGGAGACGGAATAGATCTAATGGAAATTAATTACTATTTCTAATCTCTTCTTTCTCACATCTTTTATTCTATAGTGCTTAATTGGTAAGAAATAGTAAATATTTTTTGAATTGAAAATAAAACATACACATGATAAAGTCTAAGCAGTACAAAAAAGTATACCGTAACAAAGTAAGCTCCTTCTACCCTAGCTGCCCCTCCCAAAAGCCGTTATTGTTAGAGGATAGTTGATACATATGGTTATGTATCTTTCTCTTCCATTTCTTTTTCCCTGTTCTTTCCCCCTCTCTATTTTTAATAGAAGAATTTAATCAAATAATAGTGGACTTCCACTGTTGTCACTTAAAAGAACTTGGAGATCCTTCTGTGCTTCATATTTAAAAAGCTGCGTAGTATTCCATTGTATGGATGGATTTGACATAACTTATTTAGCTAGTTCCTCATTGCTGTTTTCAGTCTTTTACTATTTTCAATGATCCTGTAGTGAACTACATGTAGAATTGTGTGCTGGTAAGAGTATATCTTAGTGTAAAAATCTTGGAAGTAGAATTTCTGAATCACAGGAAACACACATTTAAAACTTTAATGGCTCTTTCCCAGTTGCCTCCAAAGGGACTATACTAAATTTATAGTCTCACCAGTTGTTCATGAGAGTACCTGTTTCTCCTTGTATATTAAAAAAAAAAAAAAAAATTATCCTAGCAGGTTGCTTGGCTGCTTGAAGACTCAAGTTTAACTTTGTTTTTCATTGTTTAAGAGTTAGAAATTAAACTTCTTTCCATGGAATTCTCAAAGCCTCTCAATATCTGACTCTCATCCACATTTCCAGCACAATCTCCTTAATTTTATCTCTATATTTTATTCTTCAGTTGCTATTAAGTGTCCCTCTCCCTGCCTCTCCTCCCAGCCCCTTGTTCTCAGTAAAATTCTTCTCTTTGTGTTCTGATTGATGTTCTCATTCATATTCTTACATACACATAATAATAAAAGCTGTTTTTGAATGCTTGTGGGCCAGCACAGTGTTGTGTGCTTAATATGTACTATCTCATTTAAGAATGTGAATTAAAAAAAATTCTTGGCAATAGGACTTTTTAAAAATGAAATCTTATACTGAACCTCATTCAAAGTAGAAAAGGTGATTCTATTATTACAAATTTATTTTCTAGGTTGAAATTTATACTGTTTACCAGTTATAAAGGCAGTGGGAATGAGACTGTTGTGATGAATATAAAATTTGAAATCAGGTTATGAATACTTGTGAACCCAAATCTATCCCAGCCTCTAGTTTATTTCTGCACTATTTGCCTTCCTTGTATCAAGAAAATCATGACTTGCAGAGATACAGTTGCAAATGGTCAGTTAAAAAAACAAAAACAAAAATTGTAACAGGTACACTTGGGACAAATTCAAAATGTACAAAAGATAAGCTACCTTCAAAAGGGAAGACAGTGAAAAATAAGCTACCCTGTACTGCTGTCTCCTAGTTACCATACCCTCCCTTGCCCAGAGGCAATCAGTTACCATAGTTCAAGGCTATATATGTATATACTTAAAAACTTTTAAGTTTTATGCATTTCCCTCCAATTTTTTGGTAAACTTTATGTTGAAATACAACACACATTCAGAAAAGTGCACAAGAATACTCAATAAATTTTCATAAAATGGACACACCTGTGTAACTGGGACTCAGAGGCCTTATTCAGGGCTATGTATATTTTTAAAATGATCTTAGGGAAGGTTTCATGTCAGTATTTATAGCGGCCTAGGTCTTTCTAATGGTTACAGTGTTCCATTGTATGGATATGTTATAATTTATCCAGTTTTATAATACTACAAACAAAGCTGTAAGTGAATATTCTCATACATATTTCTTTATCTTCTTTCTCCTCTTATAAGAATATAATATATTTCTTTTAGTGGAATGTTTGGTCAAAGATAGTGAGTTTAAAAATTTGGTATTGCAACTTAACTCCCCATAGAGGTGATATTAGTTTACAAATCCAGCAGGAGTATATGGGAATGCCTGTTTCTCTAACCCCTGGTAATATATTGTGATAGTAGATTTTTTGATTTGATAAGTTGAGAAAGCCTTTTCCTGTTGTCTTCTAGTATTTTTCCTTTTTTTAAATGGTTTCTTTTTCTTTTTTTGACATAAAAAAATGAACATGCTGTGGTATCATGATATCAAACTGGTAGCATAGGTTGATGAGGTGATGTGGTAGTTTACAAAATGGTGACTATATATAGTTTGTTCCTTTTAGTGTGTATAAAGATATTTTAAATGTACTTAACAGCATTTGGGTTTGCATTTTGTTTTTAAAAATCTGCTTTATTGAGGTATAATTTACATATAATATAATTCAACCATTTTTAAGCGTGCAGTTTGGGTTTTGACAACTGTAAACTGTTGTGTAACCACCACTAGAATCAAGATACTGAACCATTTCTATCATCCCAGGAAGTTCCTTTTGGCCCTTTTGTACTCAGACCCCTTTTTAGTCCAAGGCAACACTGATCTGCTTTGTTATTATAGTTGGTTTTGTCCTTACTTTTATTCATCTCTATTGAGGTGTAATGTGTGTACAGTACACACACACACACACACACACACACACACACCGACCCAGTAAACCATCTATATTTAAAGTGTACAATTTGAGTTATTTCCCTGCATTTTTCTTCAAGATTTAAAAATTTTTTTATTCTGATAACATATATACAACAAAAAATTTCCCATCTTGACCACTTGCAAGTATACTATTCAGTGGTGTTGACTGTATTCATAATGTGCCACCATCATCACCATCCATTACCATAACTTTTCCATCATCCCAAACAGAAACAATAATAACTCTCTGTTCCCCCCACCATCTTCACCCCTCATTACCTGTATTCTAATTTTTGACCGCATTTGCATACTCTAATTATTTCATATCGGTGAGATCGTACAATATTTGCCTTTTTGTGTCTGATCTATTTTATTCAACATGATGTCTTCAGGGTTCCTCCATGTTGTAGTATGTATCAGAACTTTATTCCTTTTTTTGGTTTGTGGTGGCTTAGAGTTATTTACCCCAGAGAAACAGGTCCTTAATCTTCATCCATTTCTGTGAACATGAACCCGTTGTAAAGAGGACCTTTTGATGAGGTTACTTCAATTAAGGTGCTACCCAACTGAATCAGGATGGGCCTTAATCCTATTACTGGAGGCCTTATAGAGAAGGCCACAGAGGGGGAAGGCACGGGGAGCAGCCAGAAGCTGGAAGTCAGCAGAACCTGGAAGAGAAAGGAGAAGATAGATGCTGACATGTGCATTGTCATGTGATGGAAAAGCCGGGGAGCCCCAAAGATTGCCAGCCAGAAGATACTGACCCCGACCCTGGGATGAAGCAAGCCTTCTAGGCTCTGCAACTATGAGCTAATAAATTCCTGTTGTTAAGCCAATCCATCTTACGGTATTAATTTTAGCAGCTAGGAAACTTTATACATGGCTCAATAATATTTTTCTTTATAATACATTTTGTTTATCTCATTCTTAGGTGGTGGACACTTGGGTTGCTTCCACCATTTTGCTGTTGTGAATAATGCTGCTGTGAACTTTGGTGTGCAAATATCCTTTCAGATTCCTGCTTTCAGTTCTTTTGAGTATATACCTAGAAGGTATATAATTCTATACTTACCTTTCTGAGGAATTGCTTAACTGTTTTCCACAGTGGTTGAACCCTTTTACATTCCCTCTGATAATGTAAGAGGGTTTCCGTTTCACCACATCCTTGCCAAAACCAGTTATTTTCCATTTTTTAAATAATAGCTGGTCTGATAGGTGTGAAGTGATATCTCATTGTGGGTTTGATTAGCATTTCCCTAGTGCTTATTGGTCAATTGAGTATCTTCTTGAGATAAATGTTTACTCGAATATTTTGCCCATTTTAAAATTGAATTGTCTTTTCATTGTTGAGTTGTAGGAGTTCGTTATATTTTCTGGATATTAAACACTTCACAGATATGTGATTTCCAAATATTTTCTCCAATTTGTTGTCTTTTTACTTTCATGATAAAATTCTTTGCACAGAAGTTTATAATTTTTATGAGGTCAAAACAAGTCCCATTTATCTAGTTTTTTCTTTTGTTGCCTGTGCTGTGGATGTAAAGTCGAAGAAAACAATGCGTAACATAACGTCCTGAAGATGTTTCTTTATGTTTTCTTCTAGGGGTTTTATGGTCCAGGTCTTATATTTTGATCTTTGGTCCTTTGTGAGTTAATTCTTGTATATGGTGTGAGGTAGGGGTCCATCATTCTTTTGCGTATGGATGTCCAGTTTTGCCAGCACCATTTGTTAAAAAGACTATTCTTTCCCCATTGAGTGGACTTGGCACTTTTGTCAGTCAGTGGGCCATAGATGTGAGGTTTTATTGTGAACTTTCAATTCTGTTCCATTGGTCTGTGTCTGTTCTTGTACCAGTACCACACTTTTATTTTTTTAACAGTTTTATTCACACACCATACCATCCATCCAAAGCGTACAATCAGTGGCTCTCAGTATAAACACAGAGCCATGCTTTCATTGCCACAGTCAATTTTAGAACATTTTCATGGCTCCAAAAAAACCCCATGCTGCTTTTATCCCCGTATTATTGACACTTAGCATTGGTGTGGTACCTTTGTTACAACTGATGGAAGAATATTATGATATTACTGTTAACTATAGTCCATGCTTTGCAATAGGTATGCTGTTAAATATAGTCCATGGTTTCCCCCATATCCCACCCTATTATTAACATCTTGTAGTTGTGACATATAATTGATCTAATTCATTGAAAAATATTCTTGTATTTGTACTATTAACTGCCTTTGTCATCTGTAACAGTGTTCACTATGTTACATGGTCCCTTGTTTCATCCTTTAGCTTTCCTTCTAGTGATATATATGAACTTGAACTTCCCTTTTCAACCACAATCACACACACAATTCAGTGCTGTTATTTACACACACGATAATGTGCTACTATCACTTCAATCCATTTCCAAACATTTACAACATTTAAAAAAATTTTGCGCAAATTAAGTGTCAGTTCCGCATTCTATATCCTCATTCTATGTTCTGGTAACGTATATTCTAGACATTAACTCCATGAATTTGCTCATTATATTTAGTTCGTATTAGTGAGTTCATACCATATTTGTCCTTTTGTTTCTGGCTTATTTCGTTCGACATAATACCCTCAAGGATCATCCATGTTATGTCATACATCAGGACTTCATTCCTTCTTACAGCTGAATAATATTCCATCATACATGTATACCACAATTTGTTTATCTATTCATTAATTGATGGACCCTTGGGTTGCTTCCATCTTTTGGCAGTTGTGAATAATGCTGCTGTGAAGATTGGTGTGCAAATGTCTGTTCATGCCCCTGCTTTCAGTGCTCCTGGGAATATGTCTGGTAGCGAGATTGCCTGATCATATGGCAGTTCTATAATTAGTTTCCTGAGGAACTGCCAAATTGTCTTCCACAGTGGCTGTACCATTTTACGTTCCCACCAGCAGTGAATAAGTGTTCTTATTTCTCTACATCATCTCCAACACTTGTAGTTTTCTCTGTTTGATAGTGGCTATTCTAGTAGGTTTGAAAGGATATCTCATTGTGGTTTTGATTTGCATTTCCCTTATAGCTAGTGAAGTTGAGCATCTTTTCATGGGCTTTTTAGCCGTTTGTATTTTCTCTCTGGAAAAATATCTGTTCATGTCTTTTGCTCATTTTTTAATTGGGTTGTTATGTTGTAGTATTTCTTTATATATTCTGAATATTAAATCCTTATCAGACATGCAGTTTCCAAATATTTTCCCCCATTGAGTAGGCTGCCTTTTCACATTCTTGACAAAGTCCTTTGTAGCACAAACATCCAGTTTTGAGGAGGTCCTATTAATCTGTTTTTCCCTTTGTTGCTTGTGCTTTGGGTTTAAGGTCTAAAAAACCACTGCCTACCACAAGATCTTGAAGATGCTTCCCTGCATTTTCTTCTAGGAGCTTTATGGTCCTGGCTCTTATATTTAGGTCTTTGATCCATTGTGAGTTAATTTTTATAAAAAGTATGAGATAGAGGTCCTCTTGCATTCTTTTGGGTATGGATAGCCAATTCTCCAAGCACCGTTTGTTGAAGAGACTGCTCTGTCTCAGTTGAGTAGACTTAGCAGGCTTGTCAAAAATTAATTGATCATAGATGTTAGGGTCTATTTCTGAATTCTCAGTTTGATTCCATTGATCAATATGCCGATCTTCATGCTAGTACCTTGCTGTTTTGACCACTGTAGCTTTGTAAGATGCTTTAAAGTCAGGAAGTGTGAGTCCTCCAAGTTTATTCTTCTTTTTCAAGATGTTTTGGCTAGTCAGGGCCCCTTACCCTTCCAAATAAATCTGATAATTTGCTTTCCCATTTCTGCAAAATAGGCTGTAGGAATTTTGATTAGAATTGAGTTGAATCTGTTGATCAGTTTGGATAGAATTTACATCTTAACGACATTTAGCCTTCCAATCCATGATCACAGGATGTCTTTCCATTTATTTAGGTCTTCTTTGATTTCTTTTAGCAATATTTTGTAGTGTTCTAAATATGGGTCCTTTACGTCCTTGGATAAGTTTATTCCTAGATATTTGGCTCTTTTAGTTGCCATTCTGTTTTGATTATTGTAACTTTATAATAAGTTTTGTAATAAGTTTTAAAATGTGAATCCCCCACCTTTTTTCTTTGTTTCAAGATGGTTTTGGCTATTCAAGGCCCCTTGGTTTTTCCCAATGAGTTCGAAGATTGGCTCTTCCATTTCTGCAAAGAAGGCTGTTGGGATTTTGATTGAGGTGTTGAATCTGTAAATTGCTTTGAGTAGATTGAAATCCTAACAATATTTTGTCTTCCCTTCCAGGAACACAGAATGTCCTTTCATTTGTTAAGCTCTTAATTTATTTCAGCAATGTTTTGTAATTTTCTGTGTACAAGTCTTGCATTCTTGGTTAAATTTATTCCTAGATACAGGCATATTTCATTTTATTGTACTTTGCAAATATTGTGTGTTTTACAAATTGAGGACTTGTGGCAACCCTGCATTGAGCAAGTTTGTTGGTGACATTTTTTCCAATGCATGTGCTCACTTTGTGCCTCTGTCATATTTTAATTATGTGCATTGTTTTTTTAGACATGCTATTGTACATTTAATAGACTACAGTATAGTGTAAACGTAACTTTTTTATTTTAATTAATTAATTTATTTTCAGACATGACTTTTATATACACTGGGAAACCAAAAAATTCGTGTGACTCACTTTATTGCAATATGTACTTTATGGTGGTGGTCTGGAACCAAACTTAAAATATCTCTGAGGTATACTAGTATTTGATTCTTTTAATTTTTATTACTAATGGACTGTTTTTCTTGAATTTATTTTCAGAATGTTCATTACTAATGTATAGAAACACCATTGATTTGTGTGTGTTCCTCTTGTACCCTGCCACTTTGTTTAATTCATTTAATAGCTCTAATAGCTTTCTTGTAGATTCTTGGGATTTTCTATTTATAGGGTCACGTCATCTGCAAATAGGGAAAGTTTTACTTCTTTCTTTTCAATTTGGATGCCTTTTATTTCTTTTCCTTGTCTAATTGTTCTGGCTATAACTTTCAGTAAACTGTTGAATAGTGGTGGTGGGCATCCTTGTCTTGTTTCTGATCTTATGGATAAAGCTTTTCAGTCTTTCACTATTGAGTATGATCTATCATGTTGTGAAAGTTTCTATTCCTAGTTTTCTTAGTGTTTTTATCAGAAGGTTGTTGGATTTTGTCAAATGCTTTTTCTGCATCAGTTGAGATGAGCATGTGTTTTTTTTTTTACTTCATTCTATTAATGAAATTAATTGGTTTTCTTATGTTGAACTACCCTTGCATCCCTTAGAGCAATCTCACCTGATTGTGTCATGTAATTATTTTATTGTGCTGTTGGATTTGGTTTGCTAGTATTTTATTGAGGATTTTTGCATTCACATTTATAAGGGATATTGGTCTGCAATTTTCCTTTCTTGTGTTATCTTTATCTGACTTTGGTATTAGGGTGATGCTGGCTTCATTGAAGGAGTTAGGAAGTGTTTTTCCTCCTCTTCAATTTTTTTTGAAGAGTTTGAGCAGAATTGGGGTGCTAATTCTTCTTTGGATATTTGGCAATTTTAGTTTTGACTTAAATTGCCTGTGAATCCATCACCACAATTATGATAATGGAAATATCATCACTTCCCAAAGTTTCCTCCTACCCTTTTGTAATCCATCCCTCTACCATTCCAAGGCAATCACTGATCTGCTTTGTTTCACTACAGGTTCATTTGGATTATACAGAGTTTTATATAAATGGGATTATAGAATATGTACTTTTTTTTTTTTTTGGCAGAGATGTGAGTCTGAATTCTTTCAGTTAGTGTAGTTTATTTTGAGAGTCATCAGTGTTGTTGCTTATATTAATAGTTTCTTTTTATTGCTTAGCGCTATTCTTTTTTGTAAGATATGCCATAATTTGTCCATTCCCCTGTTGATGGACTTTTGGGTTGTTTCCAGTTTTTGGCTGTTGAAAATAGAGCTGCTGTGCACATTCATGTACAAAGCTTTTTGTGGATTCACAGTTTCATTTCTCTTGGGTAATTACTTAGGAGTCGAATGACCTGGGTTAGATGCTAAGTGTATGTTAAACAGTGGAAAATTTTAAGAAACAGCCAAACTGTTTCTCAAAATGGTTGTTTCATTTTATCTTTTGCCATTAATTTATGGTAGTTCCAATTGTTCTACATCCTCATCAGCACTTTGTATGGTCAGTCTTTTTAATGTTAGGCAGTCTAGTGGTTGTATAGTGGTGTCTCTTGTGGTTTTGAGTTTCCTTAATGACTAATGATGTGTAGCATCTTTCTTGTGCCTGTCTGCTATTGCATTGGTAAATCGTCTTTGGTGAAGCATGGGTTCATATCTTTTGCCCCTTTTTAAACTGGGTTGATTGTCTTTTTGAGATATAAGAGTTTTTTATATATTCTAAATTCAAATCTGTTTTTGGATATATCTTTTGCAAAAATTTTCTTTGAGTCTGTGGCCCACCTTTACATTACGGTAATAGTTTTTTTCTTTAAATAAACTTTTTTTTTTTTTTTTTTTTTTTTTTTAAAATAAAAAAAAATTTTAAAGAGACCATAACAAGGGAGTAAGAAAAAGACAACTAACCTAAGATAACTGCTTAACTTCCAACATGTTCCTACTTTACCCCAAGAAAGTTACCTAATATAGCAACATTTCTGTGAACTTGCTCCTACTATATCCATCAGAAATTAACAGACCATAGTCATTCCTGGGCATCCCTAGAACGTTAAATAGCTTATCTGTTCTTCTTGGATTATTGTTCCCCCTTCCTTAATTGCTCTCTATTGCTAGTTCCCCTACATTCTACATTATAAGCCATTTGTTTTATATTTTTCAAAGTTCACATTAGTGGTAGCATATAATATTTCTCTTTTTGTGCCTGGCTTATTTCGCTCAGCATTATGTCTTCAAGGTTCATCCATGTTGTCATATGTTTCACGAGATCGTTCCTTCTTACTGCCGCGTAGTATTCCATCGTGTGTATATACCACATTTTATTTATCCACTCATCTGTTGAAGGACATTTGGGTTGTTTCCATCTTTTGGCAATTGTGAATAATGCTGCTATGAACATTGGCGTGCAGATACCTGTTCGTGTCACTGCTTTCCGATCTTCCGGGTATATACCGAGAAGTGCAATCGCTGGGTCGAATGGTAACTCTATATCTAGTTTTCTAAGGAACTGCCAGACTGACTTCCAGAGTGGCTGAACCATTATACAGTCCCACCAACAGTGAATAAGAGTTCCAATTTCTCCACATCCCCTCCAGCATTTGTAGTTTCCTGTTTGTTTAATGGCAGCCATTCTAACCGGTGTTAGAAGGTATCTCATTGTGGTCTTAATTTGCATCTCTCTAATAGCTAGTGAAGCTGAACATTTTTTCATGTGTTTCTTGGCCATTTGTATTTCTTCTTCAGAGAACTGTCTTTTCATATCTTTTGCCCATTTTATAATTGGGCCGACTGTACTATTGTCATTGAGTTGTAGGATTTCTTTATATATGCAAGATATCAGTCTTTTGTCAGATACATGGTTTCCAAAAATTTTTTCCCATTGAGTTGGCTGCCTCTTTACCTTTTTGAGAAATTCCTTTGAGGTGCAGAAACTTCTGAGCTTGAGGAGTTCCCATTTATCTATTTTCTCTTTTGTTGCTTGTGCTTTGGGTGTAAAGTCTAGGAAGTGGCCGCCTAATACAAGGTCTTGAAGATGTTTTCCTACATTATCTTCTAGGAGTTTTATGGTACTTTCTTTTATATTGAGATCTTTGGTCCATTTTGAGTTAATTTTTGTGTAGGGGGTGAGGTAGGGGTCCTCTTTCATTCTTTTGGATATGGATATCCAACTCTCCCAGCCCCATTTGTTGAAAAGACCATTATGACTCAGTTCAGTGACTTTGGGGACCTTATCAAAGATCAGTCGGCCATAGATCTGAGGGTCTATCTCTGAATTCTCAATTCGATTCCATTGATCTATATGTCTGTCTTTGTGCCAGTACCGTGCTGTTTTGGCAACTGTGGCTTTATAATAAGTTTCAAAGTCAGGGAGTGTAAGTCCTCCCACTTCGTTTTTCTTTTTTAGAGTGTCTTTAGCAATTCGAGGCATCTTCCCTTTCCAAATAAATTTGATAACTAGCTTTTCCAAGTCTGCAAAGTAGGTTGTTGGAATTTTGATTGGGATTGCATTGAATCTGTAGATGAGTTTGGGTAGAATTGACATCTTAATGACATTTAGTGTTCCTATCCATGAACATGGAATATTTTTCCATCTTTTAAGGTCCCCTTCTATTTCTTTTAGTAGAGTTATGTAGTTTTCTTTGTATAGGTCTTTTACATCTTTGGTTAAGTTGATTCCTAGGTACTTGATTTTTTTAGTTGCTATTGAAAATGGTATCTTTTTCTTGAGTGTCTCTTCAGTTTGTTCATTTCTAGCATATAGAAACATTACTGACTTATGTGCATTAATCTTGTATCCCGCTACTTTGCTAAATTTGTTTATTAGCTCTAGTAGGTGTATCGTTGATTTCTCAGGGTTTTCTAGATATAAGATCATATCATCTGCAAACAATGACAGTTTTACTTCTTCTTTTCCAATTCGGATTCTTTTTATTTCTTTGTCTTGCCGGATTGCCCTGGCTAGCACTTCCAGCACAATGTTGAATAACAGTGGTGACAGCAGGCATCTTTGTCTTGTTCCTGATCTTAGAGGGAAGGCTTTCAGTCTCTCACCATTGAGTACTATGCTGGCTGTGGGTTTTTCATATATGCTCTTTATCATGTTGAGGAAGTTTCCTTCAATTCCTACCTTTTGAAGTGTTTTTATCAAAAAGGGATGTTGGATTTTGTCAAATGCTTTTTCAGCATCTATTGAGATGATCAATTGATTTTTCCCTTTTGACTTGTTAATGTGTTGTAATACATTGATTGATTTTCTTATGTTGAACCATCCTTGCATGCCTGGAATAAACCCCACTTGGTCATGGTGTATGATTTTTTTAATGTGTCTTTGGATTCGATTTGCAAGTATTTTGTTGAGGATTTTTGCATCTATATTCATTAGGGAGATTGGCCGGTAGTTTTCCTTTTTTGTATCATCTTTGCCTGGTTTTGGTATTAGATTGATGTTAGCTTCATAAAATGAGTTAGGTAGTGTTCCATTTTCTTCAATGTTTTGAAAGAGTTTGAGTAAGATTGGCTGTCAGTTCTTTCTGGAAAGTTTGGTAGAATTCCCCTGTGAAGCCATCTGGCCCTGGGCATTTATTTGTGGGAAGATTTTTGATGACTGATTGGATCTCTTTGCTTGTGATGGGTTGGTTGAGGTCTTCTATTTCTTCTCTGGTCAGTCTTGGTTGTTCATATGTTTCCAGGAAATTGTCCATTTCTTCTACATTATCCAGTTTGTTGCCATACAGTTGTTCATAGTATCCTCTTATAATTTTTTTAATTTCTTCAGGATCTGCAGTTATGTCACCTTTTTCATTCATTATTTTGTTTATATGGGTCTTCTCTCTTTTTGATTTTGTCAGTCTAGCTAGGGGCTTGTCAATCTTGTTGATCTTCTCAAAGAACCAACTTTTGGTGATATTTATCCTCTCTATTGTTTTTTTGTTCTCTATGTCATTTATTTCTGCTTTAATGCTTGTTATTTCTTTTCTTAAAAAAAAAGGGCCCTCCTCAGAGATCTAATGGGTTATTGAAATGCTAAGAGACAAAGCAACCAGGGCCATTAAGGAAAGGTCCACAGGGCAGAGAGATCAGCTTTTCTTCGGGATTTGCGTATGTGCCTCAGGGCCCTTCCCCTTTCTATGTTCACCAGAACTCCAAAAATCCTCCGCTTTTATTTTGGAGTTTTTCGTGTTGTTTTTTTTTCCTATGCCTGTCTCCTCTCTGCTGGGCTGGCTGCTCTCAGATTCTCTGGTGTCTGGTCTCAGTCTATCTATGGTTGGAGTTTGAATCAGTAGAATGAGTTTCCGATAAGGGCTGCCACTGCAGTTCTCCCTTCTCCTTCCCGGAGCTGACAGCCCCTCCTCCCCCGGGACTGAGCCTGGCAGGGAGGGGCGCGGGTCCCCTGGCCGCAAAAACTTACAGATTTCGCTGATCTCAGCAGTTCCAGGTTTTCATGAGGTTTGTATGAAGTATGCCCAAAGTCAGATTGCTCTGTGGTGTCCAGTCCACGCAGTTCCTGGCTTTCTACCTACTTTCCTGGAGGAGTAACTAAAACATACAGCTCACCAGTCTGCCATCTTGCCCCGCCTCCTAAATAAACTTTTATTTTAGAATAATTTTAGATTTATAGAATAAATATGAAGATAATACCAAGGCCAAATATCCATACCAAATTTTCCCTATTTTTAATATCTTATATAAGTATGGTGTATTTGTTGCAGTTAGTGAACTAATATTGATATATTATTATTAACTAAAGTCCATACACTATTCACATTTACTTATTTACCTAATGTCATTTTTCTGTTTTAGGATTGCATCCATTATACTACCTTCCATGTAGTTGTCATGCTTCCTAGGCTCTTCTTTGCTGTTACAGTTTCTCAGACTTTTCTTTGATTTTGAGGATGCTAACTGTTTTGAGGTGTCTGGCTGGGTTTTAGAATGGTCAGGTTCTACAACCTGAGATGACTGATCACGTTGTGGAATGTCTCTCTGTTGGGATTACGTGATATCTTTATCACGATTAGACTAGGGTTGTGTCCCCATGCCACAGGTAAAATATCATTTTTGTCATATCATATCAAGAGTACATATCCATGTGACTTATCACTGTTGTTGTTAACCTTGATCACCTAGCTGAGGTAGTGTACTCAACTGTAAAGTTCTTTTAACTCTCTGCACCCTCCACCCCAGCTTCCATGCTATACTTTTTGAAAGTGTGCTGCTATGTGTAGTGCACATTTAAGGAGTGGTGAGTTATGCTCCACTTCCTGAGTGCTGATTATAGATATAAAATATTTGGAATTCTTTTGTATGTGATGTAACAGTGTTTTAAAGTTATATAACAATTTTCAACATTTACAAGCACTCTATATCTATTAAGCAACAACTCCCCTTTTTCCTCTGCCCCTATTCCCCGGTAACCTCTTACCTACTTTCTTCTCTCTGACTTTGCTGTATTTAGATATTTTGTATAATGAAATCATACAGTATTTGTTCTTATGTGCTTTGCTTATTTTACTCAGCATAATATTTTCAAGGTTCATCTTTGTTGTGGAATGTATCAGAACTTTAGTCCTTAATGGCTGAATAATATTCTGTTGTGTATATGTACTGCACAATGTATGTTTTGTGTAGTCATTCATATGTTGTTGGACAATTGGGTTGTTTGCACCTTTTGGTTATTGTGAATAATGCTGCTGTGAACATCAGTGTACATGTATCTGTTTGAGTCCTTGTTTTTAGTTCTTTTGGGGTCTATACCTAAGAGTGGAATTGCTGGGTCATATGGTAACACCATACAGATTCCCACAGTGGCTAGACCATTTTACATTCCTGTGTAACGGTGTTTTTTTTTTTTTTTTTTTTTTTTTTTAAATATATGTTTTTAATTGAGATTGTTCACATACCATACAACTATCCACAGATCCACAGATCCAAAGTGTACAATCAATTGCCCATGGTACCATCATACAGCTGTGCATCCATCACCACAATTAATTTTTTTTTCAAATTTTTTAGAACATTTTCATTACTCCAGGAAAGAAATAAAGACAAAAAAATGAAACTCAAATCCTCCCATATCCCTAACCACCCCCTCCACCATTACTGATTCATAGTTTTGGTATAGTACATTTGTTACTCTTGATGAAAGAATGATTTTTTTTTTCCTTTAGGTTTTATTTATTTATTTATTTATTTAATTTATTCAATTTTTTATTTTTTTTTCATTTTTATTGAGATTGTTCAGATACCATGCAATTATCCAAAGATCCAAAGTGTACAATCACTTGCCCCTGCGTACCCTCATACAGCTGTGCATCCATCACCACACTTAATTTTTGTTCAATTTTTAGAAACTTTTCATTGCTCCAGACAAGAAATAAAGTGAAAGATGAAAAAAGAAAAAAAGAAAAGGAAACTCTAAACCTCCCCTATCCCTAACCAGCCCCCCTCAATTGTTGACTCCTATTATTGTTATAGTACGTTTGTTACTGTTTATGAAAAAATGTTGAAATACTACTAACTGTAGTATATAGTTTGTAATAGGTATATAGTTCTTCCCTATATGCCCCTCTATTATTAACTTCTAATTGTATTGTCATACATTTGTTCTGGTTCATGAAGTGATTTCTAGTATTTGTACAGTTGATCATGGACATTGCCCACCATAGGATTCAGTTTTATACATTTCCATCTTTTGACCTCCAGCTTTCCTTCTGGTGACATATATGACTCTGAGCTTCCCCTTTCCACCTCATTCACACACCATTCGGCGCTGTTAGTTATTCTCACATCTTGCTACCAACACCCCTGTTCATTTCCAAACATTTAAGTTCATCCTAATTGAACATTCTGCTATACTAAGCAACCACTCCCCATTCTTAAGCCTCATCCTATATCTTGGTACCTTATATTTCATGTCTGTGAGTTTACTTATTATAATTAGTTCAGTGAGACTCTGCAATATTTGTCTTTATGTGTCTTATTTCACTGAATATAGTGCCCTCAAGATTTCTTCATCAACCCATTTTTATTGAGACGGTTTTGTTCACACACCATACATTCTGTCCTAAGTAAACAATCGTTGGTTCCCTGTATAGTCACGTATTTATGTATTCAACACCATCGGCACTATCTGTATAAGGACATCTCCATTTCTTCCACAAAGAAGGAGGAAGAGTCAAAGAAGGCAGAGAGACAAAGAAAAAGAGGAGAGAGAAAAAAAGCACAACATGACTGCTAGAAAGCAACAAAAGGAAAGATAGCATTAACCTAAAGTAGAATAAAGAGTCAGACAACATCACTAATGCCAGGAGTCCCATACCCTTCCCCTGTTCTCCCCCTCCCCCCATATGCATGTAGCTTTGGTATATTGCCTTTGTTATATTAAAGGAAGAATAATACAGTGTTTCTGTTAATTATAGTCTCTAGTTTGCAGTGATTGTATTTTCTCCCCAATCCTACCCTATTTTTAACACCTTGCAGTGTTGACATTCATTTGTTCTACCTCCTGTAAAAACATATTTGTACCTTTTATTACATTCATTGAGCACCCTGGTTTCCCTGAGTTATACAGTCCCAGTCTTTATCGTTCATCTTTTGTTATGCTGTCCCACATGGTCCTAACCTTCCTCTTTCAACCATACTCACAGTCATCTCTGTTCAGTGTACTTACATTCCTCTGCTACTGTCTCCCAAAGTGTTTCCCAAACCTCTCACTCCTGTCTTTTCCTTTCTGTCTTCAGTGCTTCCTTTTGTGTTTCCTGTAGAACAGGTAACTTGTTCACAAACTCTTGTCATTGTCTGTCTGAGAACATTTTAAGCTCTCTCTCATATTTGAAGGACGATTTTGCCGGATATAGGATTCTTGGTTGGTGGTTTTTCTCTGTCAGCATCTTAAATATATCTCCTCATTTCCTTCTTGCCTCCATGGTTTCTATTGAGAAATCCGCACATAGTCTTATCAAGCTTCCTTTGTATGTGATGGGCTGCTTTTCCCTTGCTGCTTTCAGGATTCTCTCTTTATCTTTGATGTTTGATAATCTGATTATTCAGTGTCTTGGCGTAGGCCTTTTCATATCTATTCTGTTTGGGGTACGCTGTGCTTCTTGGGTCTGTAGTTGTATGTCTTTCATAAGAGATGGAAAATTTTCATTGATTATTTCCTCTATTAGTGCTTCTGCTCCTTTTCCCTTCACTTCTCCTTCTGAGACACCGAAGACACGTACATTCTTGCTTTTCATTTCGTCCTTAAGTTCCTGGAGCCATTGCTCGTATTTTTCCATTCTTTTCTCTATCTGTTCCTTTGTGTGTAGGCTTTTAGGTGCCTTGTTCTCCAGTTCCTGAGTGTTTTCTTCTGCCTCTTGAGATCTGCTGCTATATGTCTCCATTTTGTCTTTCATCTCTTGTGTTGTGCCTTTCATTTCCATAGATTCTGCCAGTTGGTTTTTCGAACTTTCAATTTCTACCTTATGTATGCCCAGTGTTTTCATTATAGGGTTCATCTCTTTTGCTATGTCTTTCCTAAACTTTTTAAATTGATTTAGTATTAGTTGTTTCAATTCCTGTATCTCAGTTGAAGTGTAAGCTTGTTCCTTTGACTGGGCCATAACTTCATTTTTCTTAGTGTAGGTTGTAGTTTTCTGTTGTCTAGGCACGGTTTCCTTGGTTACCTCAATCAGGTTTTCTCAGACCAAAACAGGCTCTGGTCCCAGAAGGATGAAATATTCAGTATCCGGTTTCCCTGAGAGGTGTCTTAGAAAATTGGTACATGCTGTGAGACCTCAGGTCACTGTGCCTTTCTGTCCAGCAGGTGGCTCCTGTCAGCCTGTAACTCCAGACTGGTGAAGGAGGTGTGGCCCATGGCTATTTCTCCTCAGGCTCTGGGGTCTGGTTCTGAATGGAAGGTGGGTGGTAGAGCCGGGCCTCACCTCTTTCCTCTTAGGGAAGATAGACCCCTTGGGAGAGGTCATTAGCATTTCAGTGGTTTCTCTCTGCCTGTGCCTTCTCCACCCTTGTCTGGGTCAGAGCGCTGGGAACTGAAAATGGCTGAGGATTTCTCCACTGAGCCGAAACAGGGACAGAAAGCTCCCTTCAGGGCCAATCCGCAGCCACCCTCTGGCTCTCCAAGGTCAGTCGTCACCCATAGCCTCTGTCTGCTTGTTGGGGATTTGTAGCTTCTATCAAGAAGTCCACGTTTGTTAATTAAAACTCCAGTTGGAGCTCAGCTGAGCTGTATTCACTTGCTCGGAGAGAGCTGCTCTCTATCACCACAAGGGTTTGCAGCCTGGGCCATGGGGGGAGGGGGCTCCCTGCTTGGATCTGCAGTTTTTACTTACAAATTTTATGCTGTGATCTTGGGCACTCCTCCTAATTCAGGTTGGTGTATGATGAGTGGACTGTCACATTTGTCCCCCTGCAGTTATTCTGGATTATTTACTAGTTGTTCCTCGTTGTTTATGAGTGGTTCCAGGGGGACTAACTAACTTCCACTCCTCTCTATGCCGCCATCTTAGGACCACCCCAAACAGTTTTTTTTTTTTTTTATTAAATTCAGTTTTATTGAAATACATTCACACACCATACAATCATCCATGATATACAATCCACTGTCCACAGTATGATAACATAGTTATGCATTCATAACCACAATCTGTCTCTGAACATTTTCCTTACATCAGAAAGAACCAGAACAAGAATAAAAAATAAAAGTGAAAAAAAAAAACACTCAAGTCATCCCCCCATCCCACCCCATTTGTCCTTTAGTTTTTATCCCCATTCCTCCATTCTTCCATACACTAGATAAAGGGGGTGTGATCCACAAGGTCTTCAAAATCACACTGTCACCCCTTGTAATCTACATTATTATATAATTGTCTTCAGGAGTCCAGACTGCTGGGTTGGAGTTTGGTAGTTTCAGGTATTTACTTCTAGCTATTCCAATACATTAAAGCCTAAGAGGTGTTATCTATATAGTGCATAAGAATGTCCACCAGAGTGACCTCTCGACTGCATTTGGAATCTCTCAGCCACTGAAACTATTTCGTCTCATTTTGCATCCCCCTTTTGGTCAAGAAGATACTCTCAGTCCCACGATGCCGGGTCCACATTCATCCCCGGGAGTCATACTCTGTGTTGTCAGGGAGATTTACACCCCTGGGAGTTGGGTCCCATGTAGGGGGGAGGGCAGCGAGTTCACCTGTCGAGATGGCTCAGTTAGAGAGAGAGAGGGCCACATCTGAGCAACAAAGAGGTACTCAGGGGGAGACTCTTAGGCACCATTACATACAAGTTTAGACTCTCCTTTGTGGTAATGAGCTTCATAAGGGCAAGTCCCATGCTCGAGGGCTCAGCACATCAAACCACCAGTCCCAATGACAAACTGTTTTTGAAGTACAAAAGATTTTAATATTTTGGAGTCCAGTTTACTAATTTTTTCTTCTTTTATAGTTCATTCCTTCAGAAATCTTTGCCAATTTCAAGGTCGTTAGTATTTTCTCCTATGTTTAATAGTTTAAACACTTAAATTTAGGCCTAGGATCCATTTTGAGTTAATTTTTGTATATGGTGTGAGGTAAGGGTTGAAGTTTGTTTTTTGGTATATGGCTGTACTTGTACCAGCACAGATTATCAAAATGATTCTTCTTTGCCCATTGAATTGCCTTGGCATCTTTGTTGAAAATTAATTGTATGTGAGGGTCTGTTTTTGAACGCTATATTATTCCATTGATCTCTTTGTTTGTCTTTACTCCCAGTACCATATTGTCTTAATAATTGAAGTCTTGAAATCGTGTAAGACCTCTAACTTTGTTCTTTTTCAAATTGGTTTGGTTATCCTGTGCCGTTTGCATTTCTATTTAAATGTTAGAATCAGTTTCTTGATTTTTGTAAAATCTCTATTGGGATTTTGAGTGTGACTGCACTGAATCAGTTGATTGATTTGGGGATAATTGACATCTTAACAACATTGCATCTTCCAATCCGTGAACACATAATGTATACTTGTCTTCTTTAATTTTTCTCATTAGCATTTTGAAATTATCAGTGTAAAGGTCTTCATGCTTTTGTTGAATTTATCTCTAAATGTCATTTGTAAATAGTATTTTTAAAAATTTCAGTTCCTGACAGGTGTTGTTACCATGTGGAAATACAACTGATTTTTGTATATTCATGTAGTATCTTGTAATCTTACTAAACACGTTTATTAATTTGATTTAGCCTTTATGTAGTTTGCTTAGGATTGTCTATATAGATGTTCTGTGAATAAAGGCAGTTTTGTTTCTTCCTTTCCAATCATTATTCATTTTCTTTTTCTTGTTTTACTAAACTGACTGGTGTCATTAGTACATTGTTAAATATAAATTTTTGCCTTGTTCCTGATCTTAGGGGACAGTATTCAATATTTCACCATTAAAGAAGATATTAGTTATAGGTCTGCTCATCTGTTTTGTATCAATATTGCATTGCGTTTTTTAGGAATTTCCTATAAATTTTCATATAAATAGAATCATACAAGTATGTTGTCAGACTTCTTTTGCTTAGCCTAATTCTTTGAAATTCATCAATGTCATTGCATGTAGCAGCAGTACATTTCTTTTTTTACTTCTGAGTAGTATTCCATTGTGTGGATATAAGCCTTGTTTTTCTTCCTCCCATTTACCAGCATTTGTATTGTTGCCAGTTTTTTGCTATAATGAATAGAGTTGCTAGGGACATTTGCATGCAAGTCTTAGTATTGACATAAGGTTTCATTTTTTTGGACAGATGCTCTTGAGTTGGGATTGCTGTATATTTAAATGTATAAGAAACTTACGTGGTTTTACTATTTTGCAGTATTACTAGCAATATATCAGTGGTCCAGTTTTGCATTCTCACCTATATTTGGTGGTATTACGATTTAAAATTTTTGCCGTTCTAGTGGGTGTGTAGTGTATCATTGTGGTTTTAGTTTGAATTTCCTTTCATCTTTTTTGGTGAACTGTCTGTTCAAATCATTTTCCGTTTGTCCTTTCCTTCCCCCTTCTCCCATCTTTCCTCTTGCCCTTTCTTCCTTCTTTTCCCCTACTTACTTCCCCTTTCCCTCCTCCCCCCTCCCTTCCTTTTTTAAAAAATTGGGTTTCCTTTTTAAAATTGAGTTGTAAGAGGTATTTTATTTATATATAATATATATATTCATTCGTATGTATATATATATGTTCTGGATATATACTGGACAGACATCTTTTATCATGTATGTTTGCAAATATTTTCTCCTAGTCTTTGGTGGTATACATCGTAATTGGTGATTAGTGATGTCTCTCTACTAATACTCAAGTTCTTGTTCAGATGTATATTTTGGGGGAGTAACCAGTGTTTTATAGCTTGAATAACAGTTATGCAACATGTATTATAGATCTCATATTTATGGAAAGAAAAACTGAAGTTGTTAGTCTGGAGCAGATTAGTTCTAAAACATAGTAAATTCTATTCTATTGTATTTAACTGTTAAAAGTTTTTTTTTTTTTTTGAATTAAAGCTCATGGTCTGGAATTTAATCTTTCTTTTTATCCCTTTAATAAAAGTGAATCAGTAAGTCCTTGTGTGTTTCCTTGCTTAATTACTACAAATTAAGGTTAAGAATATTGAATATGTTGGCCAATTATAATCCTAATAAAAAGTTACATCAAACCTACATAAAAACACTAAATCTTGCTTGTGAGGTTTTGTCATTGTTCTCTCTTTAACCCTTACTGAAAACCCCATATTTATAGCTTACTGCTATGAATATAGAATATATTTATTTGTTACCAAACTGTATTATACATCTTCTCTTTTCATGGTTTCTGGCTTAACTGTTCTACTGAATTGTATTAGCTATTGAGTGCCTGAACTATAAGTTAATGAGAAACTATCAGCTTCACAATGTGCTATTAGTCACATTTAGTATTTATATTAAAATATTGTAACCTTATATAGGTTAAGTATCTTTCTGGAAGTTTTTTTATTTTGCTTGCTTGGAATAGGTGAGACACACCTCAGTTTACTTACTGATCCTCTTACCCTAATTTGAAGATGTACAGTTTAATTCTTTTCTCTCTGATTTTTATTTCTATCATGCTGGAATTTTGGAACATTTTGCAATTTACATTTAACAAGTCTAGTTTAAAAAATCAGTGGAAATTTCCAGCTTAAAAAAAAAAGTCTGAATGCTGGTTTAATAACGGCTTTGCCGGAAGAAAGAAATATTTTGAAAAAGAACCACAGACATTCTGGAGGTCAGCCTGTGAAATTTTCCACTATTTCTCACAGTAACATACAGGCATGCTTATACTGCTTGTTCAGTGCAGCTGCGTTTGCCCTCTGAATGTTATTTGAATCTACTTTATCAATGATAAAATGGTATCTGGCTAGCTTTTAATGAACAGTCCATAATGCACACACCTGAGACACTGTATATTTGCTTGATCTCTACCTGAGTGTGACCCTAAATAATGAATTCGCAAAATTACTTAAAAATCTTTGTATTCCAGAATTCCTGTTTTAAATAAATCTTGATTTTTTAATTTTGGTAGATTTATTATGCCTCTGAGATGATATTCTTTTAGTTACAATATTGCAATAAAATTTTACTTTATAATTTTTTTTTCATGGTGTTGCCTTTATTTTTTTTCTTAAACTTTTTAATTTTGAAATAATTTTGAACTTACAGGACAGTTGCAAAAATAATACAAAACCATGCAGAGAATGCTAACATACCCCCCACTCCTTACCTCCCAGGTACCCACATGTGTTGTATCATTCTGTCTATCAATTCATCTATATCTCGGTCCATCTGTCAGTTTTCTAAACATTTGAGAGTACATTGCTTACATCATACTCCTTGAATACATGCCACTTCCATGTATGTTTCCTAGGAACAAAGATATTCACTTCTATAACTACCTTAAGTGCAGTTATCAAGTTGAAGAAATTTAACATTGAAATAAAACTCTCAGTGTATATTCCAGTTTTTTCATGTATTGCAGTAATGTCCTTTTGGGTCTTTCTCCTCCATTATTCCATCCAGCCCAGGATCATGCATTGCATTTAATTGCTGTTGTATTTTTAGTTGCTCTCTTTTTTTTTTAAATTGTGGAAATATATATACAACATAAACTTTCCCATCAGAACCACTGCCAATCAGTACCATTCAGTGTGATGAATTACATTCACAGGGTTGTGCTAACCTCTCACCATCATCCATTACCAGAACATTCCATCATTCCAAATAGAAACCCAACACTCATTTTGCAATGACTCCTCATGTATGTTATAGGATTTTATATGATATTATAAGAATGCTCAGAAAAGTAAAACCAAGTTTTAAAAAGATTTGCACAAGTCCAGTAGTCATTTAGTATGATTGAAAAGCATTTTAACCTCTATTTGAGGTTCCTGTTTATTTTTCAAAGGGTCAGTAGACCTCATATTAAAATTAATATTGTGTTTCTTGTTAGGCTATTTCAAAGTTAAAGGCAAACAGCATTACTGTTTTCCTAATGACTGAAGTCCAGGTTGCTCAGTCGTGTAAATTGGAAGAGCAGAATGATGAAGAATAGATTCATAATACAATGTAAACTCTTCTACATTGTTTCATCTCTTTCATGGCAGAGGCCTAGCCTTGATGTTAGGGAATGAAATGATGGAGAAGTTCAGGTTTCATGAATTAACCATTAAAACTGTTAGGCATTTCTGGAGTGAGAATTTGGGAGTTCAAAGTGATGCATCAGATATATATGTCTTTGTATATAACACTCCTAAGTCACTTACATTGTGGAAATAAAGGCATATTAATCCATAAGTTTATCTTTTTTGGGATTGTTTGGTCTTTAATTTGAACAGTGTTGTGACATGGTCTTTAATTTGAACAGTGTTGTGACATGACAGTTGTCTCCCCTTGTGATCCATTCCTCCTCTGTACAGTTTCAACCTTCCTCTTGACCTTTCCTGTATCTATAACTGATCTCCTGTCCTCTTCATGCACTTTCCCTTCTCAGCCCTCATCCTATCTCCAACTGTTTCATCACTTCCCTCTCAGCCTAAATTTCCTTTTGGCACATTAGCCTGTTATTCTTTGTTCCTGTCAACTTCCCATCCTTTGAGTCTTACTTCTAGTTACTCACTGTTAACTAAGCCTCTTCTTTATCTTTCTGTGCTTCAAATGACTTCCCTGCTCCTGTGAGATTGATTTTCTTTAATCTCCCCACCCCCACCCCAATTTGTATATCTTCACATCCTTGAAAATCCTTTAATCCCTGTTTCTATCTACATACCTTAATTTATTCCACACAAATTTGTTGAGTGTTGGTCATATGTCAAGCTAATCTCTAGCGGTTAGGGACATAATAGCGACCAGCATGGCTATGGAAAAAAAAATAAAACAGTATAAAGGGGCCTGGGGAGGTGTGTGTGTGTTGGAGTGTTTGCATTTTAGATGGATAGTGAAGGTAAACTTCCCTGAGAAAGTAACATTTCAGCAAAGAGTCAGTTCTAGCATTCACCCTGGGAGTAAACTGTGAATGTTGGGAGGTGGTTTCTGTGCAGAGGGAACAGCCAGTGTAAAGGCCCTTTGGCAGGGGCATTCTTAGTGTGTTTGAAGAACAGCAAGGTGGTCAATGTGGCAGGAGCATAGTGAACAGAGGGTAAGTAGTGAGAGAAGAAATCTGAGAGATAACATGAGCTATATTCAAGTAGGGCCTTCCAGGCAGCTGTAAGGACTTCATCTTTTACTTTGAGAAAGTAGAGAATCACTGCAGGTTTTAAATTTTTGATTATTCCAAAAAGATCATCTTATGATCATTGATTTGCCTTCAAATAAAGCCTCTCCTTTTTTTTTCTTATTATAAAAGTATGTAATTCATATTCATGTGGAAAATACAGAAACTGTAAAGAAAATTACTGGTAATCTCTTCTTCCAATATTAAATATTTGTGTATATCTTTCTAGTCTTTTTTTCTCTGTGCTTGTAAACATACACACACACACACACACACACACACACACACACACACAATGTACTAGAGTTTTAGCAGAGAGCCAGTAGACTTAAACAGGCTTTAAAGAGATCTCTCCAGTTGCTTTGTAGAGTATCTATAAGAGGGTGTTTCAGTTTGCTAAAGCTATGGGAATGCAATATACCAGAAATGGGTTGGCTTTTACAGTGGGGATATATTAACTTAAAATTTACAGTTCGTAGGCCATGAAAATGTACAACTCAAGGCATCAAAAGAATGATACCTGGACTCTGAAGACTGGCTGCTGGCATCGGGACACCTCTGTCACATGGGAAGGCACATGTCCGGTGTCTGCTGCTCTGTATCTCCTGGGTTTCATTGCTTTCAGCTTCTGGTTTCAGTGGCTTCCCCTCTGAGCTTCTCTGGGTTCTATCTTAGCTTCTCTGGGGCTTTTCTTATAAAGGACTCCAGTAAAAGGATAAGACCCACCTTGGGGCAAGTTCTCAGTTGAAATAACCTAATCAAAACGTCCCACCTATAATAGGTCTGCACCCACAGGAATGAGTTAAAAGAATGTGGCCTTTTCTGGGGTACAGAACAGTTCCAAACCACCACACCTGGCCTACTTCCCACGCTACAGCCTCACTCTAGCTCCAACTGTCAGTCCAGATGAGTCAGGTGGGACCTCCAGAAAGATGGAGGAACCCAACCAGAGACAAAGATTACAGTGCAATAGTTTATTAGGAAGGTGATCAAACTACCACAGAGGGCAAGGGTAGAAGCTAGGAGATCCAAAGAAGTCTCTCTACAGTAACACAGCTATAAGATAGTGTTGCCTTAGATCATGGTGATGGTATGGCAGTGGAGATGAGAAAGAAATGGTCAGATTATATATAAATTTTGAAGGTATAGCCAACAAGATTGTGTGATGCATTTGATGTGTGTGTGGGCAGGGGAGAGAAGAATTAATAGTGACTAAAAGTTTTTGGCCTGAGGCAAACTACTCATCCAAAATTCACTTCTTGCTCCATCTTTTATGTGTTCTTCCTGTTCATTTGAATTCATGATTATTTCTTTCACCTAGCTTCTAGCCAAAATGTTCAGCCTGGCACTTGGCACCCACCACAAGATGCTATATATAATGAATTGTTTCGTTAGTATTAGTTTCCCTGTCTAGGTAGTAAGCATTCTTTTACTGAATCATGCTGAATTTATGAATCTGCTTAGGGATTAATAACTTTCTGAGTAGACTGTGGGCATTCAGTAAATGTTGATTAATTGCTTACTTGAGAACAAGAAATGAGAAAAACTGAATGTAAATGCCTACTAGAGTCTTACTTTGGCTTATTGGCATCTTTTGAGAATGAGTTGCTTTGAAACATTATTTTCCACAATTGTTTACAGTATAAAATGATTAAATACTTTTTATTTCCTTAAAATATTCTGTGTTTTCTTGAATTCTGCAGCAATATGAAGAATTGTTTTGCGTGTGTGTGTGTATGTGTGTATTTATATATTTTATAATGAACTTTTGTTGCTTACCTGCTACATGCAAAATATCCTAGGAGATACAAAGATGAGTGAGGAAAAAAATCCCTGTTCAGAAAGGAGCTTATGCTTTGGTGCAGATAATATAGCATATATACAAATATCTGTCTTTTCTATGAATATAGTATTGTGTTATGATTTAAAGTAAACCTAATAGTTGTTATACTCTCAGCATCCCAAAGATTATAGGGTTTCTTATTAAAACAGTGCTAGATTTCTGTGCTTTGAGTACTCACTATTTTTAAAAATAGTTTTTCTTTTTGCTACTTGCTAAGTGTGCTTGCCATTCCTCTCCTTTCCTTTTTTTTTGTTTATTGAGGTATAATTTTTACACCATACAACTCAGCCATTTAAAGTGTGCACTTCAGTGGTTTTTACTTAGAACATGCATTTAAAAATATATTTAAAACATCTTTATTTACAGAACATTATCTTAAGAATTATACTTCTATAAAGTTTCCATTTGGGCAAAAGTTTCATCACTTGAGTAATAGGTCCCCAAATTAAAAGGTCCCCTTTGCTTTTACTTGCATAAAGTTTCCTTGGAGCCTTATTTTACATCAATATTCTTTCTGTTTTATCTTTTTCCACCTCATTAAAAAAAAAAAATCTCCCTTTCTTACCCATATGCTATACATAGTGAGTATAATTTTATTGTCTTTTGTAGGAGTACTTGCTTTCTTCACTCTTTTAAACTTTGCGTTACTCTTGTCTGTTCAGTTCTTAACCTTTCTACTTTTAAAGTGAATCCTGTAATAGTCTGAGGATTCAGAAACACACGAATTTGCAGGGAATTTTCATGTAGAAACAGTGTTATACTGTTTTAGGCAAAGAACAGACTCTTCAAACAGTACTCGCTTATTAGATAATCACTAGATTGGGGTATGTGCCATCTATCTACAAGTGACTTCTATAAATTTCCCTGGTCTAGAAGGGATTGAATCTTTTAAGATAGAAATAAAGAAAGGAAAGTTAGTAAAAGTAGTGCTTTTCACTTTCCTTCTTTTCTTGGGTTGTGACCTTCAACTCAAATGTGGTAATCATTTGTTCCTGGAATGGATTATTATTAGTTTTAGAAAGATTATAAAATGTAGCATGCATATTTTCATGACAATCCAGTTAGTTGAATAAATGACTACATATAGAAACCAAGAGAATTGGAGGGAACACTTCCTGAAATATTCTGTGAGGCCAGCATCATCCTAATACCAAAGACAAAGAGAACGCATGGAAGGAAAATTACAGACCAGTATACTTAAAGTATATGAATGCAGAAATCCTCAACAAAATACTAGCAATTTGAATCCAACAGCATATTGAAAGAATTGTACACCATGACCAAGAGAAATTTATCCCAAGAGTGTAAGAGTGGTTCTACATAAGAAAATAAATTTATGTAATACATGACATTAATAGAATGAAGGAAAAAATCTACATAATCATTTTGGTTGATGCAGATAAATCATTTGACAAAATTCAGCACCCTTTATTGATAAAAACACTCAGATTAAAAACAGAAGGGAAGTTCCTCAACGTGATGAAGGGCATATATGGAAAGCCCACAGCTAACGTTATTCTCTGTGTTAAAAGACTGAAAGCTTTCTCCCTGAGATTATAAACAAGACAAGGCTGTCACCACTGTTCTTCAACATTGTATTGAAAGTTATAGCCAGAACAGTTAGGCAAGAAAAATAAATATAAGGCATCAAAATTGGAAAGGAAGAAGTAAAACTTACCCTATCTTTAGATGATGTGATCCTATATGTGGAAAATCTTGTAGAATCCACAAGAAAACTACTAGAGCTAATAAATGAATTCAGCAAAGTGCTGAGGTACAAGATCAACATGTAAAAATAGTATGCATTTCTATGTACTATCGAAGAACATTCAGAAAAGGAAATCAAGAAAACAATTTATAGTAACAACTAAAAGAATAGAATTTATAATAGCAATTAAAAGAATAAAATATCTAAGAATAAATTTAACTAAGGATGTAAAGGAGTTGTATTTGGAAAACTACAAGTCATTGCAGGAAAAATTAAAGAAGACCTAAGACTTAAAGAAATGGAAAGATATCCCATGCTCATAGATTGGAAGATTTAACATTCTTAATATGTCAATACACTACCTAAAGCAATTTACAGATTCACTACAATCCCAGTAAAAATTCCAACAGCCTTCTTTGAAGCAATGCAAAAGCCAACTATCAAATTCATAGGGAAGGGCAAAGGGCCCCGAATAGCCAAAACCATCTTGAAAAGGAAGAACAAAGTTGAAAGAGTCAAACTTTGATTTTAAAACTTACTATAAAGTTACAGTAATCAGAGCAGTGTGGCACTGATACAAGGATAGACATATAGAGCAGTGGAATAGAATTGAAAATTCAGAAATAAACCCTTACAACTATGGCCAAATGATTTTTGATGAGGGTGTCAAGGATGTTATAGGGACAATTGAAAAAATTGGACCATATGCTTTATGTGATATAATGTTAAATTTTTTGTACTTGTTAATTGTGATTAATGTGACTATGTAAGTGTCTATCCTTGTTCTTAGGAAGTAGACATGGAAAATGTAAATGGTAAAAGACCTTTTTTTTTTGGATGGTATGGTATGTGAATTTATCTCAGTAAAACTGCTTTTAAGAAATAGTATATGAGAAGGGTCAAATAAAGAATAGTATGAACAAAATAGGGTAGAAATTCCTGTGTCAAAACAAAACAAAAGAAAAACAAGCATGTAGAAGGTAAAAATGATGATTCCAGATACCCAGGAGTTTAGTGCTCCAGGTTTCTTCTCGATGATTCTTGAGGGAGTATCTGAGAGGACTTAAGAAAATAAATGCCATTGAAAGTTTTCATTAGCATGCTTCTGTATTCCTTCATATTTAATCTTTTCTTGTTCAACTTCATTTACTAACCCGAAAACATATGGACTCTGCTGCTGTCCACATATGATAATGGGATCCAATTTTTAAATGGATCGGTTGACTGAAGAGGGAGGAACTGGGGCGGAATAGGCAATACCAGAAGGCTCTTTTCTGTTTGGTTGCCTCCGGCAGTTGCACAACCCAAACACTGCTCAGAAAATGAAGGGCATTCAAAATGAATTGTCAAGCCTCTTTTTTCTTCCTCTTTTTTTGGTCCTTCTTTTTCTGTCTTGCTCTTCAATGACACTGATATATTTCTTCTCATTCTTCAATTCAGCATTTGCAGGGTGCTACTCCAGTCTATATCCTCCTCCAGAGTTTCAAACAATTCAGAATTGTCATTTTTTTCATTGAATCTCTGGAGAGAAGTTGTTTGTAGCTGATTACGTCACCATGTTGATCACATCACTCCAAAAGATCTTGAAGTATACAGCTTTCTCTCATAGTTTTAGAAAATATACAGGCAGCTAGTTAGAATGATGTAACAAATGATGCAACATGTTTAAAGTTGGTAAATCTGAGTATCTGGGTGGGGGTATATTGGAGTTCTCTGTATTATTTTTGTATTATATTTGGTGGTTTTATGTAAGTTCAACATTATTTCAAAATAAAAAGTTAAAACAAAACAAACCAAGAGAATGAAAATGTCTTACTTAGATGGCCTTTAGTTGATCTGTCACAACTCTTTGGGTCTGGGAATGCCGTAGTCATTCAGTATGTTAACTTTAGTCATGTCTCTAGAAACAAAGGAAATATGTAATATTAATTTTTTTTTGAGTTGGAGAGTAGTAGTGAACTTGAGCTTTAGTATTTTATCCTGGAGAATCTGATATTTATTTAAATTTTTAAGTATAATGATAGGAGCTTTGGAAAAATGATTACTGTCACATATCATAAGATGATTTTTAACAGTATAGTTTGCCCTGCTTCCTGAGAGGAGATGTATATTTCATACCAAAATTTTTATTATTCCTGTTTTTGGAATGAATCTAATATTAATGTTTTATTTCCAGAAACTAGATGATACAGCCTATTCTTTTTTATTATTTTTATCTTTTAGCATCTGTTGAGGCTGTTTTACTTTTTCTCAAACCTTTACTTAAAGCCCTGCTCTTGGGACTTTTGCCTTTTGGTAAGATTTGCCTTAATGTTTTACCCAGGTAGTGTTGTGTTGTTGTATCTTTCTTGGGTGGTTAGTTTTTTTAACCTGTCGGACAATCTGTTGACCTAGTTGTGAATGTTGACTTTGCTTTCTTGTGCCATGGAAATTGTATGTGCTCTGTGATGGTTGGGAACTACCCATTTTGTTTACTGCTGTATCTTTATTGCCCAATATCTTCTCAGTCTTATTGTAGGTGCTCAAATATTTGTTGAATGAATTGAGTGACAGTAACATCAGTTTCTATTTATTGAGCATATAATCTATGTCAAAGTGACAAAGACTTTGAATGGATTTGGTGGTATTTCCATTTTACAGCTGAATGTGGTGTTTCCTATTCATATGATAGTGCATGAATGGGTGTGAGGGAGGAAGAAGAGAGAAACTAAGGTTTGTTGAGGATACGGCCAGCTATTAACAAATCTCATCAAGTTTAAGATGCCATTACTTATAGTACTTATGTACTAGTAAGAAAGAAAATGTAAAACTGCCAATCGGCATACTCTCATTAGCACGACACTCTTATTTCAAAGATGTAAAAGTATGAAAAAAATTTAAGAATCTCTAAAATAAGAATATCAATCATTATATAACTACCATAAAACCTTTTAGAGATAGTTATTATCCCCATTTTAGAGATGAAGAAATTGAAGCTTATGGTTTTGAGTTCACAAGGTATAAAGGATCCAAATTGAGGTCTCAGATTCCAGAGTCCATGCCTTTTTCCCACCCCACATTGTTTAAAGAGGCAGGGAAACAAGATTGTACATTGGCCTGTGGACTCTGGCTCGAAAATTCTTAGTTGGTATGGCTTTAAATGTTTTCTTAACGGAACTGACTTTTCTTCTTTTTTTCCTCAGTAACAAATAACTTTGTATTTACTGTGTGTCAACTACTCTGTTTATGTGTGTCAGTATGTATACAAAACAATGTAAGGCCTTATCTCTTTTTTCCTCAAGGAATTTACAGTCTGTCTGAGGAGATGAGAAATAAACATGAAAGGCAGAGAACTATAGAACATTTAAATAACATTTAAGACAACAATGAAAGAGATTTAACAAGGCCGTGTAGGATTAATTGCCAAATAAATTGTACAGATAATTGCTTTAGGAGTTCAGAGGAAGGAGAGATGTCTTGAGGCTGGGGTAATCCAGGGAAGGATTTAAATGAATTCTTGGGGAGGTATTTTCAGTTAGTGAGATTAGTTACTTTAGTTTTAAAGTCATATTAATGTTTGTTATAAAAAGAACTGAAAGCTATTGGACATGAAGAACTTTTGTATCTTAATTTTTTTTTTTTTCTGTAAAAGAGCAGAGGAACTACCAAATAGTAGAAAAACAAAAGAAATCACGTTTTCTATGTTCATTTTGCTTCTGTGGTATAGAGTTGATGGGGGAAAGTGCTCACTTTTAAAGATGGACCTTTGAGTGAAAAAGAATGGGAACTCCCCCTCCCCAAATTCTTTGAGAGCAACTTTTGCCACGTTTATAACCAGTTGACATTTTTGTCATTGTCGTTATTACTTTCTGTGGCCATTAAAGTTCATGATGAATTTCTAAAGGTTGGAAACATTAACTCCCTTTAAAATGTTACTAATGTTCTCTGTGTTTTGAAATATGCACTCTTAGATAAAGATACATGGCAAAAAAAGAGTGGTCCACCATGTTTCAGGAGAATCTGATTGGTAGTGTTTCAGACTGTGTTCCTGAATCTGACACTCAGAATTCAACATCAAGTTCTAAAGTGTATTACTTGTTTTACAGACCAGTTAGTGCCTTAACAGTATTAAAGGTTTCGAAAGCAGGACAACTGTATTTTGGACCTAGCTGAATAATCTTGGTCATTTTATTTAACCTTTTGGAAAAATCTGAGTTGGATGGCACTTAAGGTTCTTTCCTGATTTTTAAACACTTTTTGCTTTATTATTATTTTTTTAAATAATGATACATGTATATGGCTAGAACAGAAATACAAACTCTACAAAAGGATATGAAGTGAGGTTTCCCTTGCATTTTTCTTTTCTAGTTACCTAGCTCCTTCCTAGAGGCAATCATTGTTACTATTTCTTTTGTGTATATTGACAGATATCTTTTATATCTGTGTAATTCATATGTATGTATCTAGTATCTTAAATTTAACATTCTAAATCTATGATAATCTTTTGTTTATATACCGATTTACCTTAAATAGTATGTACAATGTCCCTACATCCCTCCATTGCGCTACCTCTGTGTAGTTCTTGTTACAAACTACATGGATGTATATTATGAGTCCAAACCCACTGATTTATTACTACATTTTATGCATTTGCTTTTTAGATTTTCTAGGAATTAAAAAGTGGAACTACAAGCCAAAAATACAATAGTACTGGCACTTATATTTATTCATGTTGTTACCTTTACAAGAGAGATTTATTTCTTTTTGTTGCTTCTATCTATTGTTTATTGTCCTTTCCTTTTAATCTGCAGAACTCTCTTTAGTGTGTCCTGTAGGGCTGGTTTTGTGATGATAAACTCCCTTAGCTTTTGTTTATCTGGAATGTCTTAATCGCTCCCTCATTTTGAAAGACAATTTTGCTAGATATAGTATTTTTGGTTGGCGATTTTTTGCCTTCAGCACTTTAAATATGTCATTCCACTGCCTCCCTCCATCCGTGGTTTCTGATGAGAAATCAACACTTAATTATATTGAGGCTTCCTTGTACATGAGATGTTGCTTCTTTTTTGTGACTTTCAGAATTCACTCTTTATCCTTGGCATTAACAGTTTGATTATAATATGCTACGGTATAAGTCTTTTTGGGTTTATCCTGTTTGGAGTTGAGTATCTTTGATGTGTATATTCGTGTCTTTTGACAAGTTTGGGAAGTTTTCAGCCTTTATTTCTTTTGAATATTCTCTCTGCTCCTTTCTCTCTTTTCCTTCTGGGACTCCCACAGGTTCTTCAGGCCCTTTTCACTTTTCTTCATTCTTTCTACTTTCTTCTCAGACTGGATAATTTCAATAGTCTTATCTTCAAATTTATTGATTCTTTCTTCTGCCAGTTTCAATCTGCTGTTGAACCCCTCTAGGGAATTTTAAATGTCTGTTACTCTGTTCTTCAGCTCTGCTTGGTTCTTTTTCATTACTTCCATCTCTCTATTGGTATTCTCTTTGTGTTCATCTGTCATTTTATTGATTTCCTTTAGTTCTTTGTCCATGTTTTCCTTTAGCTCTTTGAGCACATTTAGGACCATTTTAAAAAAGTCTTTGGTATGTCCCAAGTCTTATCCTCCTCATTGATGATTTCTAATGCTTTAATCTCTTTTGCTTTGGCAGTTGCTTCCTGTTTCTTTGTATGTTTAGTAATCTTTAGTTGAAACACAGACATTTTGATATTTTAGTGTGTTATGGCTGTAATTTAGACTTTGAGGCATCTGTTCTTTATGTATCCTGCCAATGTTATACATAGCTTTCCTTGAATGTCAGGTGTTAACATAAAAAAAGAAAAAAAGAAAACACTTTTCCTGGTGTTTGCAGATTGGACTGTGTTGAGGCTCTCCTTTAGGGCTAATCTATACATTGTGTTTAGACTTAGGGACTACCCTGATCCTTTCTGCACATGCTTCTTGTCTTGGGCTTGCACTTGTTCTTGTGTTCCTAGAAATTCCCACACTTACATGGATACTGATGTCCTGTCTTCCCCAGGAAATGTTTCTTCATGGTCCTGGACTCTGTATCTTATGTCCTACAATCAGCAATCTCTGGCCACGGTCAGCCATGTCTTTTTTTTTTTTTAATTAAATTCAGTTTTATTGAAATACATTCACACACCATACAATCATCCATGATATATAATCCACTGTCCACAGTATGATAACATAGTTATGCGTTCATCACCACAATCTGTCTCTGAACATTTTCCTTACATCAGAAAGAACCAGAACAAGAATAAAAAATAAAAGTGAAAAAAAACACCCAAATCATCCCCCCATCCCACCCCATTTGTCCTTTAGTTTTTATCCCCATTCCTCCACTCATCCATACACTAGATAAAGGGGGTGTGATCCACAAGGTCTTCACAATCACACTGTCACCCCTTGTAATCTACATTATTATATAATTGTCTTCAGGAGTCCAGACTGCTGGGTTGGAGTTTGGTAGTTTCAGGTATTTACTTCTAGCTATTCCAATACATTAAAGCCTAAGAGGTATTATCTATATAGTGCATAAGAATGTCCACCAGAGTGACCTCTCGACTCCGTTTGGAGTCTCTCAGCCACTGAAACTATTTCGTCTCATTTTGCATCCCCCTTTTGGTCAAGAAGATACTCTCAGTCCCACGATGCCGGGTCCACATTCATCCCCGGGAGTCATACTCTGCGTTGCCAGGGAGATTTACACCCCTGGGAGTCGGGTCCCACGTAGGCGGGAGGGCAGCGAGTTCACCTGTCGAGATGGCTCAGTTAGAGAGAGAGAGGGCCACATCTGAGCAACAAAGAGGTACTCAGGGGGAGACTCTTAGGCACCATTACATACAAGTTTAGACTCTCCTTTGTGGTAATGAGCTTCATAAGGGCAAGTCCCATGCTCGAGGGCTCAGCACATCAAACTGCCAGTCCCAGTGTTTGTGACAACATATGCTAGGGGATCAGCATCTCAAAGTTTAGAGATAGGCCTTACACTTCAGGGATAGAGTTAACTGCTGTAAGAGCTTACAATCTAGTGACTATTACAATTATTGTGTCCACGTTAGGCTATGTTCTAAGATTCAATTCTGAGCTTACACATTGTAGTTAGTCCATGTTGGTGAGGCATCATCCCTCTCACCATGTTTTCTCCAACACTTTTACTCCTATATATATATTTTCCTACAATTTTATAGAGTTATATTCACATATCATACATTTATCCACAGTGTACAATCAGTTGTTCATGGTATCATCATAAAGTTGTACACTTATCACCACAATCAGCATTTGAACATACTTATTACTACAAGAAAAATTTTTTTTTTTTTTGTTTTTTTTTTTAGCAATAAGAAAAAATGATAAAAAGAAAAATAACATGTCATACAATACAATATACTACTAAGGACAGCAAATAACACCACTACCAAGAATCCCATATTACTCCCCTATATCCCCTTCTCATATACATTTAGCATTGGCGTATTGCCTTTGTTACATTTAATGGAGGTATATTACAGTGTTACTGTTGACCATAGACTCCAGTTTGCTTTGATTATGTTTTTTCCTGAATACCATCCCTTTTTCAAATTTCTACATGGTTGACATTCATTTGCTTTCCCACATGCAAAAACATTTTTATATTTGTATATTTAGTAACAGTCATTGGCCACTCCAGTTTTTGCCACGTTATACAGTCCCAGTCTTTATCATCTATCTTTACCTCTGGTGTCATACATTCTCCTATCCCACCTCTTTCAGCTTTACTCACAGACATCTTTGTTGGTCAGCCATATCTTGATTGCTTTCCCACAGCATTTTGTAGGAGAACTCTGTGAGCTGCCTTCTACCTGCAGGCCAATTTCTGGGACAGCAAGCCTGTGAAGCATGTCCTTGTTCAGTCCCTCAAGCCACCACCAGAAAGATTGGGCCGGCATATGTATTCCCAGGATGTGTACGAGGGTTACTCTCCTCCTCCTGGTACGTAGACCAGGGCCTGGCATTGTGAGCGCAGGCTAGCTTTGTGATGAGCCAGTGAGGGGATGAGGGAGAGGCCAGCCAGGGTGCTACGGGATACTACTGCTTTTAAATGCCTTTTTCTTGATTTGGTACTGACCCTCTTAATCAGTCCTTTAACTGTTTTTCTTTTAATATAGGCCCCCCTCCATTTCTCTTTTTCCTTCCAATTTATTTGTTGTTTATTTTGTGGATTTCTTTACAGTCCAGATTTTGTTGAATGTATCTTCATGGTGTTCTTTAAATTGGCCCTTTCTCCTTTGTATCTTTTATGAATCGATAGTTGACTCTTGCTGACTCTCAAGATTCAGGTTCCATTATTTCCTTTTTTTGGCAAGTGTATTTATTACTTATCTATTGTTTTGTAACAAATATCCCATAACTTATCAACTTAAAACTATGCTATCTTCCACAGTTTCTGAGGGCTAAGAGTCTGGGAGCAGCCGAGCTGGATGTTGGTTCTAGCTTAGAGTCTGTCATGAAGTTGCAGTCATGCTGTCATCCAGGGTTATAGTCATCTGAAGGCTTAATATGGAGGGACTGTAGGATTTGTTGCTTCCTGGTTAACTCACTCTCCTGGCTATTTGCAGGAGGTTTCAGTTCCTTGCCATATGTGACTTTCCATAATATTGCCCAAGTGTCCTCAAGAAGTGGGGGGAGGGAAACTGCAGTGCCTTTTAAGACCCAGAAGTGACATATTATCTCTTCTACCCTATTTTAGTTGCCCAGACCAACCCTGATTTTCTGCGCCAGGGGCCTAGTTAAGGGTATGAATGCCAGGAGGTGTGGATCATTGGGGGGTCATCTTGGAGGCTGGTTACCACAATGAGATTACTTCATATATAGTGCCGTTTATCAGGAGACACATGGTGACTGGTTGTCTTTCTTTTTGTGATACTAGCAGCTATTGATGATTAGTGCCTAGGTTTGTTTATTTGGGTTAGCAAAATAGTAATAAATTCTAACACACCTTTTTCATTTAAATAGCTGGGATATTCTATAAAGAGAAGGTT
The DNA here is from genome assembly GCF_015220235.1 of Choloepus didactylus. Lineage (NCBI taxonomy): Eukaryota > Metazoa > Chordata > Mammalia > Pilosa > Megalonychidae > Choloepus > Choloepus didactylus. Next base: position 50,993,891 of record NC_051325.1, read on the forward strand.
TACTAATGTACCCCAACATAGACTAGGCAGAATAAATGTTTGGCTCTTTTTCTTTATTTGCTAATTTAAAAAAAAACATGGTGGTTTACTGGCATTCTCCAGTGGTGATAAAACATTTTTCCTGTCAAATTTTGTTAAAAACTTTACTTTGAAATAATTTTAGACTTTCCAAAAATGTGCAACAATACTGTGTTTCTGTATGCTTTTATCCATCCAGCTGTCTGTAATGTTAGCAACTTGCATAATTATGGTGCAAGTTTCATTTCCATAATGAAAACCAAGAAATTAGCATTGGTATAATACTACTGTTAACTAAAATGCAGATTTTTTCAAATTTTCCACTTTTTAAAAATTCCAGGATCTAGTTTGATCTTTATCTTTATTAGTTTCTCCCTTCTGCTTTTTCTTTCGGTTTTTTTCTTTTTATTTATTTATTTATTTTTATTTATTTTTTTTAGTTAGGTGGAGGCGTTGGGGTGTATATGAAAGTATATCTTGGTCTTTTATGTGCTTTTTCATCTTGTCTTAGCTTTTTTTTTTTAATGTTTTCTTTTAATACTTCTAGCTAATGCCATCATATTAAAACTTTCATATAGTATATTTAGCTTCTCCCCCTTTTAGATCTGTTGGTTTCTTACTTTGAATACTATTGAAATTACTTAGTAATCTCTTTTCTTTCTTCCCTAGCATCTGATTTAAAGTAATATTCTTTTACTTCCAATTAATATCTCTGAGGCAGTCAGCAAGTTTTTTTTTTAGTCTTTATATGCTGCCCTTATTTTCCCCTAATTTTTAAAATACTTTTATTGAGATATAGTCACATGCCATACAATCATCCAAAGTGTACAATATTTGTTCACAGTATCATCATATAGTTGTGCATTCATCACCACAATCAATTTTTAGAACATTTTCATTACTCTAAAAAAAAAAAAAAAAAGTAAAAAAGAACTCCCCAAACATCCTGTACCCCTCCCCTCCATTTTTCTTTTTCTTTTTGTCACCATTTTTCTACTCATCTGTCCATACACTGGATATAGGGAGTGTGAACCCCAAGGTTTTCACAATCACATGGTCACACCATATAAGCTATAGGGTTATATGATCGAATGACTTCTAACCAATAGAATAAAACGAAAGTGATGGGATGTCGCTTCTGAGATTAGGTTACAGTAGGACTGTGGCTTTGAATTGAGTGCCCGCTCTTGCTCTCTTGCTCACTCAAAGGGAAGCCAGTTACTATATTGTGAGCTACCTTATAGAGGGGCTCATGTAGCAAGAAACTGAAAGGTGCCTCTGGTCAACAGTCAGTGAAGAACTGAGGTCCTCTGTCCAATGCCTTATGAGGAACTAAATCCTATCAACAACCACATGAGTGAGCTTGGAAGCAGGTCCTCCTGGCAATCTCATCCCATCATTTTTTGACAGTTGCGCTGTATCTACATTATCAAAGCATATAGCCATCGTATATTATTACTCTTTCCCTTATAATCACCATTCCCAGTTTTTTTTTTCCCAGGTAAATCTATATTTAATTCCCCCCCAACTTTTTTACATTGATGTGGCATTTCCAGTTGTATGGGTTGTCTTAAATTCATTCTCTAAATTCATCAGGAAGGGAATATGGGAACAACATTCCTTGAATTCTCTTGTTCGAGAAGTTTGTCTGCAGGTTAATGCTTCAAAGCCAGTTTTGCTGAGTTTAAAATCCTTTTCTCAAATGTCTGCAATATGTCATTTTATTGTCTTCTGTCATAAAGCGTTGTTGTTACAGTCTGATGTCAATCAGGTTTTCTTTATAAGTGACTTAGCTGTTTTGTTTTTGCCTGGATATCCAAAGGAATTTTTCATAGTAGTGTTATGTATTGGCGTTGGTTGTTCTGATTCATTTTCCCTGTGCATGTAGTGAGACCTTTCAATAAGTAGTTTCAAGTTCTGCCTCCTTGCCTCCCTTTTCCCTCAGGAAAATTGTCTTGACTTGTAGTTTTTTTGTTTGCTTTTTGTTTTTGTTATATTCCATTGTCTTGGTCTCTTCTTTGGGACTCCCATTAAATAAATAAATAAATAAATAAATAAGATCTTCTTTATTATTTATGAGATAAATCTTTCTATTTCTAGACTTGTTTATCCAACTGTCTTCTCAACATATGTGTATGCATCTCTAATAGACAAATCAAACTCAAGATGTCCAAAGCTGAACTTCTGATTTTCCCTCCCAAATCTTCTTCACCAGAAAAAGCCTTTTCTTTCTTGTTTGTTCCTAACTTCATTCTTCAGTTGCTCAGATCAGAAAGCCTGACTCCTCTTTTCTAGATATATCCAGAATCTGGCCATATCTCAACATTTCCGCTGTACCCACTAAGTCAGCATCTTCTTTTGCTTGAGTTACTGTAATAATATCCTAACAGGTTTCCCTGCTTTCTACCCTTGCCTCTTTACAGTCTATTCCTAGAACAGTAGCTGGCAGGGTATTTTAAATCCTGAGCCTGTTTGTGATTCATCTCCTCAAGACTTGGCAGTGGTTCCCCATTTCACGCAGAGTTTTAAACCAAAGAGGTTCCAAAGAAAGCTGTATTCTTTCTGTTCAGTTTCGCTTGCTTGTTCAGTATATTTATATTGTTTGTTATACTCAATTTTTTCTTTTATGATTTTATAAAAAGTAGTATGTTTATTAAAATGATAGGTGTGCATTTTAAACAAAACATCATGTATAGAAAAGTACAGAGATGTTAATAATTTTGTATGCACCCTTCTATATGTTTCTATGTATATAGGTTTAACAAAATGTTAGAAATATAAGGGATTTTTATATGCTGTTCTGTAATCTTTTATTATATCATAATATGTGTTGGATATCTTTCTCAGGTAATAAGTGGAAATCCACATGATTTTTATGGTTCCTATTACACATACAACCTCTTATTTTTCTTCTGTGTATGTACCATCCTCTAAGTTCTCTCCTATTAATGATATGTTATGTTGTTCCCAATTAGAAATCTGTTTTAAATGCCTCATTAACTTTTTTTTTTTAAATTATAGAAGTAGTGGATTTATAGAAAAATTGTGCATAAAATACAGAATTTCCACATATTACCCTATTAACACTATGTGTTGGTTATGGTGAATGTTATAATTGGTGAAAGCACATTTTAGTAATTGTACTATTAGCTATACTCCATGGTTTAACTTAGGACTCACTGTGTTGTACAGTTATATGGGTTTTTTAAAAAATATTTATTCTAGTAATATATACAACCTAAAATTTCCCCTTTTAACCACATTCAAATATATAATTCATTGCTGTTAATAACATTCATATGCTGCCATCACCACTATCCATTAACAACATTTTTCCATCAACTCAATAACTTCTTAACTAAACAAGATTGAGATATGCACTGTTAGCCTGGCTTTTAAAAATTCCCCTTTCTCTTCAACCTCTTCTTTGGAAATAGCTTAGGGTGTTTATTTGTAGTAAAAATTGAGGATTGGCTATAAGATTAGCACTGTTGTGTTTCTATACACTAATACTGATCAATCCAAAAGGAAATCAAGAAAACAATTCCATTTGCAATAGCATCTGAATGAATGAATTATCTAGGAATAAATTTAACCAAGGATGTAAAAGACTTGCACACTAAAAACTGTAAAGCATTTTTGAAAGAAATTAAAGAAGGCCTAAATAAATGGAAAGATATCCTGTGTTCATGGATTAGAAGACTAAATATCGTTAACATGTCAGTGTTGCCTAAAGTATTCTATAGATTTGAACACAATTCTGATTAAAATTCCAGCAGTTTCTTCTTACAGAAATGGAAAAGCCAATCATCAAACTCATTTGGAACTTCAAGTGGCCCCAAGACCATCTTGAAAAAAAGAACAAAGTTGGAGTATGAACACTCCTCGATTTCAAAACTTACTAAAAAGCTACAATAATCAAAACATGGAACTGGCATAAGGATGGTAAAATTGATAAATGGAATATAATTAAGAGTTCCGAAATAAACCCATACATCTCTGGCCAATTGGTTTTTTTCTTTTCAATTCTTTTCTATTTTTATTATTAAATATAAATCACAAAACCCCCCATTTTAACCATTTTAAGTTACACTTCAGTGGTATTCCTTACATGCGCAATGTTGTATACCATCACCGCATCTATGACTTTTACATGACTACAAACAAAAACTCTGCCTATTAGGCAGTAGCTCCTTATTATCCCTCCTCCTGGCCCCTGGTAACCTCTAATCTACTTTCTGTCTCTATGAATTTACTTATTTTAGATATTTTGTGTAAGTGGAATAATACAATATTTGCCCTTTTGTGTCTGGCTTATTTCACACAACACAGTTCTTTCTAGGTGTTTTATCCATGTAGCATGTATCAGAACTTCATTCCTTTTTTTGGCCAATTAACATTCCATTGACTGTATATACCTCATTTTGTTTATCCATTTATCTGTTGGACACTTGGGTTGTTTCTACCTTTTGGCAATTGTGAATAATGCTGCTATGACCATTGGTGTACAAGTGCTAGTTGATTGTTGACAGGAGTGTTAAGTGAAGTCAGTTGGGGAAAGAATAGTCTCTTCAACAAATAGTGCTTGGAAGACTAATATCCATATGCAAAAAGATTGAAAGTGGACCCCTACCTCTCACCATATACAAAAATTAACTCAAAGTGGATCAAGGACTTAATATAAGAGCTAAAACTTGAACAACTCTTAGAAGAGGGAAACATAGAGGAGTATCTTTAGGACCTTGCATTTGTTAGTTGGTTCTTAGGTATGACCCCACAGCATGAGCAACACAAAAGAAAAATCAGTTAAGTTGGAATTCATCACAATTTAAAACTTTTGTGCATTATAGGACATTATGAAAAAAGTGAAAAGACAACCTATAGAATTAGGTAAAGTATTTGGAAGTCATATATCTGCTAAGTGTTTAATGTCTAGAATATATAAAGAACTCCTACAGCTCAACACCAAAAATATGAATGTATAAACGTGCCCAAATATATACTCTAAATAAGTCTGCATAATTGCAGATACACTCTCATGCACATTGTGATAATATTCTAGAGAAAATATTTGTTATTCAGAATTAGTGTTGAAAACTTATAAGGGAAAGACAGTTTTCTTTTTCTTTTTTTTTAATCTTCATTTTATTGAGATATATTCACATACCACGCAGTCATACAAAACAAATCGTACATTCGATTGTTCACAGTACCATTACATAGTTGTACATTCATCACCTAAATCAATCCCTGACACCTTCATTACCACACACACAAAAATAACAAGAATAATAATTAAAGTGAAAAAGAGCAATTGAAGTAAAAAAGAACACTGGGTACCTTTGTTTGTTTGTTTGTTTCCTTCCCCTGTTTTTCTACTCATCCATCCATAAACTAGACAAAGGGGAGTGTGGTCCTTATGGCTTTCCCAATCCCATTGTCACCCCTCATAAGCTACATTTTTATACAATTGTCTTCGAGATTCATGGGTTCTGGGTTGTAGTTTGATAGTTTCAGGTATCCACCACCAGCTACCCCAATTCTTTAGAACCTAAAAAGGGTTGTCTAAAGTGTGTGTAAGAGTGCCCACCAGAGTGACCTCTCGGCTCCTTTTGGAATCTCTCTGCCACTGAAGCTTATTTCATTCCCTTTCACATCCCCCTTTTGGTCAAGAAAATGTTCTCCGTCCCACGATGCCAGGTCTACATTCCTCCCCGGGAGTCATATTCCACGTTGCCAGGGAAATTCACTCCCCTGGGTGTCTGATCCCATGTAGGGGTGAGGGCAGTGATTTCACCTTTCAAGTTGGCTTAGCTAGAGAGAGAGGGCCACATCTGAGCAACAAAGAGGCATTCGGGAGGAGGCTCTTAGGCACAATTATAGGGAGGCCTAACCTCTCCTTTGCAGCAACCGTCTTCCCAAGGGTAAATCCTGTGGTAGAGGGCTCAACCCATCAAACCACCAGTCCCCTATGTCTGTGGTCATGTTAGCAACCATCGAGGTGGGGTAGGCCAGTACCCCTGCATTCTCCACAGGCTCCTCAAGGGGGCACTACATCTTTTTTTCCTTTTTTTTTTTTTTTTAAATCAACTGTATGAAAAAATAAAATAAAAAAAACCCATACAATAAAAGAACATTTCAAAGAGATGGATCGGACTTGGGCAAGATGGCGGCATAGAGAGGAGTGGAAGCTAAGTAGTCCCCCTGGAACAACTACAAAAAACCAGAAACAACTAGTAAATAATCTAGAATAACTGCGGGGGGACAAACGAGACCATCCATTCATCATACACCAGCCTGAATTGGGAGGAATGCCCGAGAACACAGCATAAAATCTGTAAGTAAAATCTGCGGAACCAGGTCGGGAGACCCCCTCCCCCATAGCCCGAGCTGCAGAGCCGTGTGGTGCCACAGAGAAGCTCTCTCCCAGCAAGCGAATATAGCTCAGCTGAGCTCCAGCTGGGGTTTTAAGTAGCGAGTGTGAACTGCTCACTACAGGTACGCAGCCCCAAAAAACAGACAGAGGCTTTGGGTGACGACTGACCTGGGAGAGCCGGAGGGTCGCCTTGGACTGGGTCTGAAGGGGACTATCTGTTTCTTTTTTGGCTCAGTGGAGAAAGCCCCAGCCATTTTCAGTTTCCAGGGCTGTGACTCTGGGAAGGGTGGAGACACCACAAGCAGAGAGCGAGACCATTGAAATGCTAATGACCTCCACCTGAGGGGTCTGTCTTCTCTAGGAGGAAAGGGGTGGGGCCCTTTCCATTCAGAACCAGACCCCAGAGCCTGGGGGAACACGGCCATACCTCCTCACGCCAGTCAAGAATTATAGGCTAACAGGCGTCACCTGCTGGGCAGAAAAGCACAGTGACCCGAGGCATCAAAGGGTGGAGCAATTTTCTAAGACACACCCGCAGAGAAACCAGATACTGAATATTTCTTCCCTCTGGGACCTGAGCCTGTTCTGGTCTGGGAAAACCTGATTTGGATAACCAAGGAAACCATGCCTAGACAACAGAAAATTACAACCTACACTAAGAAAAACAAAGTTATGGCCCAGTCAAAGGAACAAACGTACACTTCAACAGAGATACAGGAATTTAAACAACTAATGCTAAATCAATTCAAAAAGTTTAGAGAAGATATTGCAAAAGAGATAGAGGCTGTAAAGGAAGCACTGGGCATGTATACGGCAGAAATCAAAAGTTCAAAAAACCTACTGGTAGAATCTATGGAAATGAAAGGCACTACACAAGAGATGAAAGACACAATGGAAACATACAACAGCAGATCTCAAGAGGCAGAAGAAAACACTCAGGAACTGGAGAACAAAATACCTGAAAGCCTACACGCAAAGGAGCAGATGGAGAAAAGAATGAAAAAATATGAGCAACGTCTCCGGGAAATCAAGGATGAAACAAAGTACAATAATGTACGTATCGTTGGTGTCCCAGAAGGAGAAGAGAAGAGAAAGGGGGCAGAAGCAATAATAGAGGAATTAATTAATGAAAATTTCCCATCTCTTATGAAAGACATAAAATTACAGATCCAAGAAGCGCAGCGTACTCCAAACAGAAGAGATCTGAATAGGCCTACGCCAAGACACTTAATAATCAGATTATCAAATGTCAAAGACAGAGAGAATCCTGAAAGCAGCAAGAGAAAAGCAATCCATTACATACAAAGGAAGCTTAATAAGACTTTGTGCGGATCTCTCAGCAGAAACCATGGAGGGAAGAAGGAAGTGGTGTGATATATTTAAGATACTGAAAGAGAAAAACCGCCAACCAAGAATCCTGTATCCAGCAAAGCTGTCCTTCAGATATGAGGGAGAGCTCAAAATATTTTCTGACAAACAGACAATGAGAGACTTTGTGAACAAGACACCTGCCCTACAGGAAATACTAAAGGGAGCACTACAGGGTGATAGAAGACAGGAGTGTGTGGTTTGGAACACAATTTTGGGAGATGGTAGCACAACAATGTAAGTACACTGAACAAAGGTAACTATGAATACGGTTGAGAGAGGAAGATAGGGAGCATGTGAGACACCACAAGAAAGGAGGAAAGATAACGACTGGGACTGTGTAACTTGGTGAAATCTAGAGTATTCAACAATTGTGATAAAATGTACAAATATGTTCTTTTACGAGGGAGAGCAAGCAAATGTCAACCTTGCAAGGTGTTAAAAATGGGGAGGCATTGGGAGAGGGATCCAATCAGCATAAACTAGAGACTGTAACTAATAGAATCATTGTATTATGCTTCCTTTAATGTAACACAGGTGATATACCAAGGTAAATGCAGATAAGAAGAGGGGATAGGGGAGGCATGTTAGACACTTGACATTGGTGGTATTGTCTGATTCTTTATTCTACTTTGATTTAAGGTTATTTTTCCTTTTGCTGCTTCCTAGCTGTCATTTTTTTGTTTCCTCTTTCTTTTGCCTCTCTACCTTCTTTGACTCTCCCTCCTGCCTTGTGGAAGAAATGTAGATGCTCTTGCTTAGTATGAGCAGAATGTTCAATTAGGATGAACTTAAATGTTTGGAAATGAACAGGGGTGTTGGTAGCAAGATGTGAGAATAACTAACAGCGCCAAATGGTGTGTGAATGAGGTGGAAAGGGGAAGCTCAGAGTCATATATGTCACCAGAAGGAAAGTTGGAGGTCAAAAGATGGAAATGTATAAAACTGAATCCTGTGGTGGGCAATGTCCATGATCAACTGTACAAATATTAGAAATCACTTCATGAACCAGAACAAATGTATGACAATACAATTAGAAGTTAATAATAGAGGGGCATATAGGGAAGAACTATATACCTATTACAAACTATATACTACAGTTAGTAGTATTTCAATATTTTTTCATAAACAGTAACAAACGTACTATATCAATACTAGGAGTCAACAATTGAGGGGGGCTGGTTAGGGATAGGGGAGGTTTAGAGTTTCCTTTTTTTCTTTTTTCATCTTTCACTTTATTTCTTGCCTGGAGTAATGAAAAGTTTCTAAAAATTGAACAAAAATTAAGTGTGATGGATGCACAGCTGTATGAGGGTACCCAGGGGCAAGTGATTGTACACTTTGGATCTTTGGATAATTGTATGGTATCTGAACAATCTCAATAAAAATGAAAAAAAAAATACCATTCAGAATAGTTATATATGATGCTTGTGTAGGATTTTATGCATGTAGAGCAGGAGAAGTATTGGAGAGTTTAAAAATCATTGAGAATGTTTTTATTATACTGTCTTTCCTATTAAAAACATTTTATCTCTTAAAAAAACAAACAACAACAACAAAAAAACAACAAAGAGACCATAAGAAGGGAGTAAGAAAAAGACAGCTAACCTAAGATAACTGCTTTACTTCCAACATGTTCCTACTTTACCCCAAGAAAGTTACCTAATATAGCAACATTTCTGTGAACTTGTTCCTACTATATCCATCAGAAATTAACAAACCATAGTCATTCCTGGGCATCCCCAGAACGTTAAATAGCTTATCTGTTCTTCTTGGATTATTGTTCCCCCTTCCTTAATTGCTCTCTATTGCTAGTTCCCCTACATTCTACATTATAAACCATTTGTTTTATATTTTTCAAAGTTCACATTAGTGGTAGCATAAAATATTTCTCTTTTTGTGCCTGGCTTATTTCGCTCAGCATTATGTCTTCAAGTTTCATCCATGTTGTCATATGTTTCACGAGATCGTTCCTTCTTACTGCCGCATAGTATTCCATCTTGTGTATATACCACATTTTATTTATCCACTCATCTGTTGAGGGACATTTGGGTTGTTTTCATCTCTTGGCAATTGTGAATAATGCTGCTTTGAACATTGGCCTGCAGATATCTGTTCGTGTCACTGCTTTCCGATCTTCCGGGTATATACCGAGAAGTGCAATCGCTGGATCGAATGGTAACTCTATATCTAGTTTTCTAAGGAACTGCCAGACTGACTTCCAGAGTGGCTGAACCATTATACAGACCCACCAACAATGAATAAGAGTTCCAATTTCTCCACATCCCCTCCAGCATTTGTAGTTTCCTGTTTGTTTAATGGCAGCCATTCTAATCGGTGTGAGATGGTATCTCATTGTGGTCTTAATTTGCATCTCTGTAATAGCTAGTGAAGCTGAACATTTTTTCATATGTTTCTTGGCCATTTGTATTTCCTCTTCAGAGAACTGTCCTTTCATATCTTTGGCCCGTTTTATAAAGACAGTTTTCTGAAAGGCTCAGAGCATTAAGATGCTTCTCTGTTACTTGGTCTCCTGACTGTATAGTAGTTCGAACTGTTAAAGCTTACTTGAATATGGTCTTGAAATGGATATGGGTCTCACTTGGGGTACATGAAAGTTTACCAATGGGTATATAAGAACAAATAGTTCATTAAAATAAAACCCTTTTCATTATGAAATTTCAAACATAAAAGTAATTTTTATGAAATCATGTCCTGTCTTAAATAATTATGAACTCATGATCAATCTTATTCTACTTATATTTCCTTTTTATTTATTATCTTGAAGCAAGTCCCAGATGACATACAGTTTTCAGTGAATATCTTTAAATGATAAGCACTATTGAAACCACACCCCCCACATATTAACACAAAATTCCCTAGCATCAAATATCTAGGCATTCAGTTTTTCAAGTGTTTTACAGTTTCTGTAAATCAGGGTGTGCACTTGGCAATTGAGTTTTATGTCTTTTAAATCTCACTTAACTTAGATTTTTTCCTGCCCTTTTTTCCCTTACAGTTTATTTGCTTGACAAAATGGGGTTATGTGTTGCAAAATTTTCTGTAGCCTGGATTTTTCATCTAAGTGGTATCACTTAAAACATTCTTCTGTTCTCTGAATTTTCTATAAATTGATGGTTGGAGATAGACGGTTGAACACATTTAAAGAGAATTAACTTCCAGATACTTAAACTTTTGTCTTAAATTGGTCCTCTTGAGAGAGCTTACTGAGTTTTATTCTCCAGATGTCTCCCTTCTTAACTGTTTTTCCGTGTGAAAAAAGAAAGGAATAACCCTCTTCTTGCTGTGGTGTGTTGCCACTGGATGTTGAAAAAAAAAACTGGGGTATGAAGCACAGGGATAATTAGAAATATTTGTATCAGTGTTTAAAAAGTGAATGACTCTAGTGACTGGATAACAGATAGTCTGTTGGTTATTTTCTGAGTCTGAGTTTTCATCAAATTGAGGTGAGACTTAATCACATTGCTCTCAGAGAGATTATGAAAAAATGGTTTCTGGTGTTAGTTCACTGAGGTTTTTGTCATGTAGCTAAGATTATGTTCAAAGTATTGTGACATTCCTTTCACTTAACTTTGTCCACTTATCCTCTTTGGTATGTCAACAAGTTTATAATTTTAAAAACAAAAAATTTATAAATTGGTTAACAATACTGTTACATTTTAGCTATAATATTTTACATGGGTAACAACAGATTTGGGGGTGGAAGAGGAGAAACCTCTGCCATTGTATCTTAACAGATTGACTTATGGCGAAAAATTTGTTTTTATTTTATCAAAATTTGTAACATACTTATTGGTTTACTTATTGTAACATACTTATTGGGGTGACAATGGGATTGGGAAAGCCATAAGGACCACACTCCCCTTTGTCTAATTTATGGATGAATGAGTAGAAAAATAGGGGAAGGAAACAGACAGACAGACAAAGGTACCCAGTGTTCTTTTTTTACTTTAATTGCTCTTTTTCATTTTAATTATTATTCTTGTTATTTTTGTGTGTGTGGTAATGAAGGTGTCAGGGATTGATTTAGGTGATGAATGTACAACTATGTAATGGTACTGTGAACAATCGAATGTACAATTTGTTTTGTATGACTGCGTGATATGTGAATATATCTCAATAAAATGAAGATTAAAAAAAAAGCAGTTACATCCTAATGATAGTAGTAAATGTCAGAATGTTTTTTTCAACACTTATAGCCTATGATCAGATGCAATTTATTATTTCAATTTATGTACTTTGTTTTGTTTTAGAGATGGAATGAACAGTAAAGTTCTTTCAGAAATATAATGACTTCCATTATGACGAAATTCTCCAGGGAAAGAGGAATGGAAATTTTTGTTCAAGGCGAAAGGAACAATGTAAAATTTCTAACGGTTAGTGAGGGATGATATAATGTAGGTTCCTTTGGATGTGTGAATGATGTAACAATTTGTTAGCATTTGTTAAAATGCAAACATTTATTAGAAATTAATAACTTTGTAACTAATTAAATGGATGAACACTTTGAATGTCAGCTTGCAAATGTTCTGGAGTACATAGCTTTTCAGGAATCTTTCGGTGGGTACAGGATGAAGAAACTTGGAAGTCCTTTGGATAACAAACATTTAAATGCTACTGTTCTGGCTGTGCTGGTGATAAAATGACTAAAGTGTCACTGTCCTGGCTTCCAAGGAGCAGATTTTAAGGGAAAAAAATATTACTCTATGTCTGAAGTAAAGACAAATGTCTATAAAAAAATGCTAAATGTAATTCCCCCCTCACATTCCTACCCCCATTCTTTAAAGACATCTGATTCTAATTCTTGGCAAAGAAACAACTGACTGTTTAGTGTGTATAAGCAGAAAAGCCGAATTACAAATGCATATTTTATATTTGTAATTTTAAGGCAACCCTCTTGTCCTCATGTTTTCTTTATCAATGTACAGGGTGGAAGATAGATGTTCCTTTCAGAAAATAAGTGACAAAAGAAAGGACCATGTTTAAAAGAAGATTAGAATAATGGTGATTCTGTTGGAAAAATTAAAACATATTTTTTAAAAATTAAAAATCACTGTTTGTTCACATCTTAGTGATTAATTTTGTCCACATAAGAGACAGAAGAAAAAAAAAGGAAAGAAAGGATTTTTCCATGACTCAGTAGTTCACTGTTCTTTCACCTTTAAGATAACTTAATGTATGTGTTCCCCTTCAGGAAGAATAAATAGGAAGACACAAACGGAGAGGTTCTGTAAACGTTTTTAAAAACTAATTTAAATTTAATTAAAACATTTTTTATTTGCCTGAAGGAAGCTCTGTTTCCCTATGTTTTTAAATCCTGATGTACCAGGTTGGTCCCTTTGCTGAGGATGAGGCACTTTTGTGGTAGTGTTGCCATGGTGACTGCCTTCCAAGTGCTGCCTCAAGGTCACTCATCACTCATAGCCCTGAATACTTGGGTTTTGTTAAAGAAAAATATCAACACTTAGTGGATACAATGAATCTAATCACATTGCATTACTCAGTCAAATCTAGCAAAATTATACTTATAAACAGTGTTTTGTGTTAACAGTACTGATAAACTACATTTTCTTTGATTATTGAATTTTAATCTGCCTGTATAGAAGGCTAATGGTTAATCAATAAATTAACGATAGCTATGTATCTCAGTACTTTGGTTTTATTCCATTTGTGACTTTTTCAATTCAGCAATTTTATTTCATTTATGTTTGAGGTTGTTTAACCATGTCTACCTCAATATTCGTTTTTTTGGTAATCAGACAGTGCAAAGATTCCCTAAAAGAATTAGGGAAATACTTTTCTAAAAATATTTATTTTCTTTTTTTGTAAACTTAGTTTGCAATTGCCAGTTGGTTCAGTCTATTTTGTATTAGAAAGAAGAGATCGTTTTCTTTCCTCCAAACTTGTTCTCATAGATCTATTGTCTACCTGGCTTCTATTTTATGTACTCTCATACTGCTATTATTTTTCTTTGTCCTTTAGTTAAATGTAGCTATTAGACCAGAAAAGGTGTTCATCAAAGATTTTCATATGTTTTTCTCAAACCAGTTTTTAGTTAAAGAAATGATGAAAAGAAATACCTCCTTGCATTAGTCTTTATTTTCTTATGGGTTTTGTTCTAGGCAGAGAAGTGTCAGAGCTATGTGCCTCCTTTAGGCTGTAAGGTGTCTTTGAAATAAAAAATGAGAAGCATTATTGTGAAAAAGGAAGTGCCACCAAAACAAAACAAATTGCTTATCAAACATATGTGGTAGAAAATTTGGTCTTTCGGGTAATGAGAATCTAACTAGTTGCTCTGTCTCCAGGGCAGTTGAACAGATTGTTTCTCAAACCATTTTCATCCCTGCTTTTGAAGGGCAGACACCTTTTCAGTGTCTGATCAAGATATTTTGCATGCTTGAAATTTCAGTGAATACAGGGCTCTATAGATAATATTGTAGATATGCCAGTTAGTATATACCAGCTAATGTTTGTTTCATTTATGTGTATTTATGAAGCTAAATTTATCTGATGCTATTTTTGCTAATTTGTTTGGATAAAGGTATTGTTTTAAAGCTGTGTAAGTTATGATGTGAGGTAGCAAGATCTAGAAAAAAGTATATTAGTTTGGGAGTCTCAGGACCCTGAACTGATCTTCCTTTTTTCTCATCCTGTGTGAACTTTCAAGTCACTTGCTATACTTCATGTTCCAGTTTGCTAATACTGCCTTTTTACAAAACACCAGAAATGGATTGGCTTTCATAAAAAGGGGTTTATTTGGTTAAACAGATACAGTCTTAAGGCCATAAAGTGTCCAAGGTAACACATCAGCAATCGGGTACCTTCACTGGAGGATGGCCATTGGCGTCCAGAAAACCTGTTAGCTGGGAAGGCACATGGCTGGTGTCTGCTTGCTCCCAGGTTGTGTTTCAAAATGGCGTTCTCCAGAAAGTCTCTGTGTCAGCTTCTGAGGGCAAACTCTGGGGTAGTACCTCCAAAACATCAGCAAAACCCTGCTTTCAACAGCTGTCTTCAGAATGTCTCTGTAAGTTGCAGCTCCTCTCACAGCTCCTGTGTGTTCTTGAAAGTGTCCCTCTTGGCTGTAGCAAGCGACTGGGCCTGTGTGGCTCTTTTTTTTTTTTTTCTTCTTAAATTATAGCCAACATTTGTTCAGCACTGTGTACCTAGTTCCATGCTAAGTCCTCTACATGAGCTGTCTCATTTGATCACATAAATATTACCTCCTTTTTTTTTAAAAATTCGGTTTTATTGAGAAATAGTCACATACCATACAGTCATCCTTGGTGTACAATCAGCTGTTCACAGTGTCATCTTAACGGTTGTGCATTTATCACCCCAATCTATTTCTGAACATTTTCCTTACACCAGAAAGAATCAGAATCAGAAGAAAAAATAAAAATAAAAAAAGAACACCCAGTTCACCCCCCTGCCATCCCACCCTAGTTTTCATTTAGGTTTTATCCCCATTTTTCTACTTATCCATCCATACACTGGATAAAGGGAGTGCGATCCACAAGGTTTTCATAATCACACTGTCACCCCTTCTAAGCTAGATTGTTATACAATTGTCTTCAAGAGTCAAGGCTACTAGGTTGGAGTTTGGTAGTTTCAGGTATTTACTTCTAGCTATTCCAATACATTAAATCCTAAAAAGTGTTATCTATATAGTGCTTAAGAATGTCCACCAGAGTGACCTCTCGACTCTATTTGAAATCTCTCAGCCACTGAAGCTTTATTTTGTTTCATTTTGTATCCCCCTTTTGGTCAAGATGTTCTCAATCCCACGATGCTGGGTCCAGATTCATCCCCGGGAATCATATCCTGTGTTGCCAGGAAAATTTACACCCCTGTGAGTCAGGTCCCACCTAGAGGGGAGGGCAGCGAGATCACTTGCGAATGTGGCTTAGTTAGAAAGAGAGGGCCACATCTGAGCAACAAAGAGGCACTCAGGGGGAGACTCTTAGGCAGAATTATAAGCAGGGTTAGCCTCTCCTTGCAGCAACAAGCTTCACAGGGGCCAGCCCCAAGATAAAGGGCTCAGCACATCAAGCTATCAGTCCCCAATGTTTGTGAGAACATCAGCAACAATCCAGGTGAGGAAGTCCAATACCTCTGCATTCTCCCCCAGCTATTCAGGGGGACCCCTAATATATATTTTTATTCTCCACCCAAATTACTTTAGGATGTGTTGCTATTTCATTCTAATCTATACAGACCTACCATAGCTCACTTCCTATTTAAAGTTCTGTGTAATTTTAGTGTTTGAACAAACTGACTGTAGAATTTATATTGTTTAGAAAATATAGATCCTACACCAAATAAACATATTTTCCCTTGGTCTCACATGGAAGTTGAAGTTTGAACACAGTCAATTTCAACCTTTACCCTTTGGTGTGGCTCTTTTTAAAGTACTCCAGTGATCCAATTAACACCCACACTGAATGGGCGGGGTAAGACCTCCATGGAAATTATCCAGAAGTTTCACTCACAGTTGATTGAGTCACATCTCCATGGAAACACTCAAAGGATTCCAATCTAATCAACACTAAATACATCTGCCCCCACAAGATTGCATCGAAAGAACATGGCATTTTGGGGGACATAATACATTCAAACTGGCACACTTTGTTTTCCTCATCTGTGAAACAAGATGATCAGCTTTCATTGTGACCTTCTATGATTCTGAGGTCAAGATTGTTCTCTGTAGTAAAGTTTGGATTATCTTTGGGAATGGAGGGGAATTGCGGTTCATAATAATCTAAAAGTTTGAAACTTTCAAATTAATTTGTCTGATTTTGGTTGCAGATTTATTTTATGTTTCCTTAGGTAGTATTAAAGTGATTTTGTGTTCCGTGCTGTTTTGGGTGATAAAAGGACTAGAGGAGGAAGAGTTTAAATTATTAGCAGTTTTTAAAATGTCCATATAAAGTTAGAATTGAAGGTAGAAATAGAAACAGAGAATATTGAATAGAAATTGATTTGGAATATCTTGAACATGGAATTAATGTAGATTCTAGACTTTTTTCAATGAGGGAGGGTTAAAATGCGATATTTTATTTTTCTTTGAAGTTTTCTTTAACATGTTCCATTCCATAGCACAGGGAAACATTAGTTTCTGTAGATCACATCTGTGTTCTTTATTTTTTTATTAGAACATAATTAATATTATGTTCTTTAAAAAGTTTACAATAAAGAATATGTGAGTGAAAAGTGAAATATTTTTATAGTTTGGTATTAAAACCAGTTGCAGGCATGTATTGACACACAGGGTTTTTATTTTTTTTTTTTCTGATCAGATTTTCTTTATTCTGCCATTGCTATCTTTTTTTTTTTTAATCTTCATTTTATTGAGATATATTCACATACCATGCAGTCATACAAAACAAATCGTACTTTCGATTGTTCACAGTACCATTACATAGTTGTACATTCATCACCTAAATCAATCCCTGACACCTTCATTAGCACACACACAAAAATAACAAGAATAATAATTAGAGTGAAAAAGAGCAATTGAAGTAAAAAAGAACACGGGGTACCTTTGTCTGTTTGTTTCCTTCCCCTATTTTTCTACTCATCCATCCATAAACTAGACAAAGTGGAGTGTGGTCCTTATGGCTTTCCCAATCCCATTGTCACCCCTCATAAGCTACATTTTTATACAACTATCTTTGAGATTCATGGGTTCTGGGTTGTAGTTTGATAGTTTCAGGTATCCACCACCAGCTACCCCAATTCTTTAGAACCTAAAAAGGGTTGTCTAAAGTGTGCGTAAGAGTGCCCACCAGAGTGACCTCTCGGCTCCTTTTGGAATCTCTCTGCTACTGAAGCTTATTTCATTTCCTTTCACATACCCCTTTTGGTCAAGAAGATGTTCTCCGTCCCACGATGCCAGGTCTACATTCCTCCCCGGGAGTCATATTCCACGTTTCCAGGGAGATTCACTCCCCTGGGTGTCTGATCCCACGTAGGGGGGAGGGCAGTGATTTCACATTTCAAGTTGGCTTAGCCAGAGAGAGAGGGCCACATCTGAGCAACAAAGAGGCATTCGGGAGGAGGCTCTTAGGCACAATTATAGGGAGGCCTAACCTCTCCTTTGCAGCAACCGTCTTCCCAAGGGTAAATCCTGTGGTAGAGGGCTCAACCCATCAAACCACCAGTCCCCTATGTCTGTGGTCATGTTAGCAACCATCGAGGTGGGATAGGCGAATACCTCTGCATTCTCCACAGGCTCCTCAAGGGGGCACTACATCTTTTTTTCCTTGTTTTTCTTTTTTTTTTTTTTTAACTTTCCCTTCTTTTTTAAATCAACTGTATGAAAAAAAAGTTAAAAAGAAAACAAACATACAATAAAAGAACATTTCAAAGAGACCATAAGAAGGGAGTAAGAAAAAGACAACTAACCTAAGATAACTGCTTAACTTCCAACATGTTCCTGCTTTACACCAAGAAAGTTACCTAATATAGCAACATTTCTGTGAACTTGCTCCTACTATATCCATCAGAAATTAACAGACCATAGTCATTCCTGGGCATCCCCAGAACGTTAAATAGCTTATCTGTTCTTCTTGGATTATTGTTCCCCCTTCCTTAATTGCTCTCTATTGCTAGTTCCCCTACATTCTACATTATAAACCATTTGTTTTACATTTTTCAAAGTTCACATTAGTGGTAGCATATAATATTTCTCTTTTTGTGCCTGGCTTATTTCGCTCAGCATTATGTCTTCAAGGTTCATCCATGTTGTCATATGTTTCACGAGATCGTTCCTTCTTACTGCCGCGTAGTATTCCATCGTGTGTTTATACCACATTTTATTTATTCACTCATCTGTTGAGGGACATTTGGGTTGTTTCCATCTCTTGGCAATTGTGAATAATGCTGCTATGAACATTGGCGTGCAGATATCTGTTCGTGTCACTGCTTTCCGAACTTCCAGGTATATACCGAGAGTGCAATCGCTGGATTGAATGGTAACTTTGTATCTAGTTTTCTAAGGAACTGCCAGACTGACTTCCAGAGTGGCTGAACCATTATACAGTCCCACCAACAATGGATAAGAGTTCCAATTTCTCCACATCCCCTCCAGCATTTGTAGTTTCCTGTTTGTTTAATGGCAGCCATTCTAATCGGTGTGAGATGGTATCTCATTGTGGTCTTAATTTGCATCTCTCTAATAGCTAGTGAAGCTGAACATTTTTTCATGTGTTTCTTGGCCATTTGTATTTCCTCTTCAGAGAACTGTCTTTTCATATCTTTTGCCCATTTTATAATTGGGCTGTCTGTACTATTGTCATTGAGTTGTAGGATTTCTTTATATATGCAAGATATCAGTCTTTTGTCAGATACATGGTTTCCAAAAATTTTTTCCCATTGAGTTGGCTGCCTCTTTACCTTTTTGAGAAATTCCTTTGAGGTGCAGAAACTTCTAAGCTTGAGGAGTTCCCATTTATCTATTTTCTCTTTTGTTGCTTGTGCTTTGGGTGTAAAGTCTAGGAAGTGGCCGCCTAATACAAGGTCTTGAAGATGTTTTCCTACATTATCTTCTAGGAGTTTTATGGTACTTTCTTTTATATTGAGATCTTTGGTCCATTTTGAGTTAATTTTTGTGTAGGGGGTGAGGTAGGGGTCCTCTTTCATTCTTTTGGATATGGATATCCAACTCTCCCAGCCCCATTTGTTGAAAAGACCGTTATGACTCAGTTCAGTGACTTTGGGGACCTTATCAAAGATCAGTCGGCCGTAGATCTGAGGGTCTATCTCCGAATTCTCAGTTCGATTCCATTGATATGTATGTCTATCTTTGTGCCAGTACCATGCTGTTTTGGCAACTGTGGCTTTATAATAAGCTTCAAAGTCAGGGAGTGTAAGTCCTCCCACTTCGTTTTTCTTTTTTAGGGTGTCTTTAGCAATTCAAGGCATCTTCCCTTTCCAAATAAATTTGATAACTAGCTTTTCCAAGTCTGCAAAGTAGGTTGTTGGAATTTTGATTGGGATTGCATTGAATCTGTAGATGAGTTTGGGTAGAATTGACATCTTAATGACATTTAGCCTTCCTATCCATGAACATGGAATATTTTTCCATCTTTTAAGGTCCCCTTCTATTTCTTTTAATAGAGGTATGTAGTTTTCTTTGTATAGGTCTTTTACATCTTTGGTTAAGTTGATTCCTAGGTACTTGATTTTTTTAGTTGCTATTGAAAATGGTATCTTTTACTTGAGTGTCTCTTCAGTTTGTTCCTTTCTAGCATATAGAAACATTACTGACTTATGTGCATTAATCTTGTATCCCGCTACTTTGCTAAATTTGTTTATTAGCTCTAGTAGCTGTATCGTCGATTTCTCAGGGTTTTCCAGATATAAGATCATATCATCTGCAAACAATGACAGTTTTACTTCTTCTTTTCCAATTCGGATGCTTTTTATTTCTTTGTCTTGCCGGATTGCCCTGGCTAGCACTTCCAGCACAATGTTGAATAACAGTGGTGACAGCAGGCATCTTTGTCTTGTTCCTTATCTTAGAGGGAAGGCTTTCAGTCTCTCACCATTGAGTACTATGCTGGCTGTGGGTTTTTCATATATGCTCTTTATCATGTTGAGGAAGTTTCCTTCAATTCCTACCTTTTGAAGTGTTTTTATCAAAAAGGGATGTTGGATTTTGTCAAATGCTTATTCAACATCTATTCAGATGATCAATTGATTTTTCCCTTTTGACTTGTGAATATGTTGTAATACATTGATTGATTTTCTTACGTTGAACCATCCTTGCATGCCTGGAATGAACCCCAGTTGGTCATGGTGTATGATTTTTTTAATGTGTCTTTGGATTCGATTTGCAAGTATTTTGTTGAGGATTTTTGCATCTATATTCATTAGGGAGATTGGCCGGTAGTTTTCCTTTTTTGTAACATCTTTGCCTGGTTTTGGTATTAGATTGATGTTAGCTTCATAAAATGAGTTAGGTAGTGTTCCATTTTCTTCAAAGTTTTGAAAGAGTTTGAGTAAGATTGGTGTCAGTTCTTTCTGGAAAGTTTGGTAGAATTCCCCTGTGAAGCCATCTGGCCCTGGGCATTTATTTGTGGGAAGATTTTTGATGACTGATTGGATCTCTTTGCTTGTGATTGGTTGGTTGAGGTCTTCTATTTCTTCTCTGGTCAGTCTGGGTTGTTCATATGTTTCCAGGAAATTGTCCATTTCTTCTACATTATCCAGTTTGTTGCCATACAGTTGTTCATAATATCCTCTTATAATTTTTTAAATTTCTTCAGGATCTGCAGTTATGTCACCTTTTTCATTCATTATTTTGTTTATATGGGTCTTCTCTCTTTTTGATTTTGTCAGTCTAGCTAGGGGCTTGTCAATCTTGTTGATCTTCTCAAAGAACCAACTTTGGGTGATATTTATCCTATTGTTTTTTTGTTCTCTATGTCATTTTTTTCTGCTGTAATCCTTGTTATTTCTTTTCTTCTACTTGGTTTAGGATTGGTTTGCTGTTCATTTTCTAGCTTCTTCAGTTGATCCATTATTTCTTTGATTTTGGCTCTTTCTTCCTTTTTAATATATGCGTTTAGTGCTATAAATTTCCGCCTTCAGTACTGCTTTTGCTGCATCCCATAGGTTTTGGTATGTTGTGTTCTCATTTTCATTTGTCTCTATATATTTAGCAATTTCTCTTGCTATTTCTTTGTTAACCCACTGATTGTTTAGGAGTGTGTTGTTTAACCTCCAGATATTTGTGAATTTTCTAAGTCTCTGATGGTTATTGACTTCTAATTGTATTCCATTGTGGTCAGAGAATGTGCTTTGAATAATTTCAATCTTTTTAAATTTATTGAGGCTTGTTTTATGTCCCAGCATATGATCTGTTCTGGAGAAAGTTCCATGAGCACTAGAAAAGTATGTGTATCCTGGTGATTTGGGATGTAATGTCCTGTAGATGTCTGTTAAATCTAATTCATTTATCAGATTGTTTAGGTTTTCAATTTCCTTATTGGTCTTCTGTCTGGTTGATCTATCTATAGGAGAGAGTGATGTGTTGAAGTCTCCCACAATTATTGTGGAAACATCAATTGCTTCCTTTAGTTTTGCCAGTGTTTCTCTCATGTATTTTGTGGCACCTTGATTGGGTGCATAGACATTTACGATTGTTATTTCTTCTTGTTGAATTGCCCCTTTTTTAGTATGTAGTGGCCTTCTTTGTCTCTCAAAACATCCCTGCATTTGAAGTCTATTTTATCTGAGATTAATATTGCTACACCTGCTTTCTTTTGGCTGTAGCTTGCATGAAATATTTTTTTCCATCCTTTCACTTTCAGTTTCTTTGTGTCCCTGTGTCTAAGATGAGTCTCTTGTATGCAACATATTGATGGTTCATTTTTTTTGATCCATTCTGCGAATCTATATCTTTTAATTGGGGAGTTTAATCCATTTACATTCAACGTTATAACCGTGAAGGCATTTCTTGAATCAGCCATCTTATCCTTTGGTTTATGTTTGTCATATTTTTCCCCTCTCTCTATTAATATCCTTTATTGTACCCATACCAAATCTCTTTAGTACTGAACCTTTCTCCAAGTCTCTCTGTCCTGTCTTTGTTTCTCTGTCTGTAGGGCTCCTTTAGTATCTCCAGTAGGGCAGGTCTCTTGTTAGCAAATTCTCTCAGCATTTGTTTGTCTGTGAAAAATTTAAGCTCTCCCTCAAATTTGAAGGAGAGCTTTGCTGGATAAAGTATTCTTGGCTGGAAATTTTTCTCACTCAGAATGTTAAATATGTCGTGGCACTGCTTTCTCACCTCCATGGTGGCTGCTGAGTAGTCACTACTTAGTCTTATGCTGTTTCCTTTGTATGTGGCGAATTGCTTTTCTCTTCCTGCTTTCAGAACTTGCTCCTTCTCTTCCGTGTTTGACAGTGTGATCAGAATATGTCTCGGAGTGGGTTTATTTGGATTTATTCTATTTGGAGTTCGCTGAGCATTTATGATTTGTGTATTTGTGTTGTTCAGAAGATTTGGGAAGTTTTCCCCAACAATTTCTTTGAATACTCTTCCTAGACCTTTACCCTTTTCTTCCCCTTCTGGAACACCAATGAGTCTTATATTCGGACGTTTCATATTATCTATCATATCCCTGAGGTCCATTTCGATTTTTTCAATTTTTTTCCCCATTCTTTCTTTTATGCTTTCATTTTCCATTCTGTCATCTTCCAGGTCACTGATTCGTTGTTCAGCTTCCTCTAGTCTTGTACTATGAGTGTCCAGAATCTTTTTAATTTGGTCAACAGTTTCTTTAATTTCCATAAGATCATCCATTTTTTTATTTAATCTTGCAATGTCTTCTTTATGCTCTTCTAGGGTCTTCTTGATTTCCTTCATATCCCGTACTATGTTCTCATTGTTCATCTTTAGTTCTTTGAGTAGCTGCTCTAGGTGCTGTGTCTCTTCTGATCTTTTGATTTGGGTGCTTTGGCTTGGGTTATCCATATCGTCTGTTTTTTTCATATGCTTTATAATTTTCTGTTGTTTTTGGCCCCTTGGCATTTGCTGAACTTGATAGGGTTCTTTTAGGATTTGTAGACCAATTGAAGTCCTTATCTCTAATTTATCAGATCTACAGCTTCGTGGAGTCCACTTTCTCTAACTAACCAGCAGGTGGCGTCCACGAGCCACCTGTTCTCCACAAGCCAGTTCTCCACTGCTTAGCCTGTTTGGTGAGTGGGGGAGTGAGTCTTGTGGGGTCCAATTGGTGTACCAAGCTTGCGTGTGTAGTTGGTGTTGCCTGCCCTGTATATGGGGCGTGTTTCTGGACAGTCACGGAGAGGGGGTGTGGCTCTAACAATCAAATCTCCCTGGTGATCCTAGAGTTTTAAAGCTGCTGCAATAGTCTAATCCTTCAGTTTAGTCCTGCCACAGTTTGTCTCTGCTACTGACCCACAAGTCCTTGGTATTGGCGTATGGCTCCTGAGACTTGCAAGTGGGCCCCTCTTCCAGGCTGTGCACCCCGGGTCCTCTGTTGAGGGATGACTGTGCTATGTCACAGGTGAGTGCAGTCCCCCCAGGGCAGTTCTGGGCTGCTGGGCTGTGTAGGGAGGCTCCCAGTCTGCTGCAATGATGGCTGAATGGGGCTTTGTTAATTCACACTGCTCCACCTTCCCAACTCTGGGACAATCAGCTGAGATTGCAGGGAAGGCTAATGTCCACGCCCAGTTTTGTGGTGTGTGCCTGTTATTTGAAGCACTTCCGTCACACTGGGTTGTCTGGGGCAGCTCTGGGCTACGGGGCTGGCAATGGGCAGGAGTGTTTCCTGTCCACCAGGATGATGGCTGTGAGCGGACACCCCCCTTTTCTTGGGAAGTTGTGGTGTTTAGTGAATTTTCTCAGCCACTGGATTATTGCCTTTTGTCTCAGAGCTCTCTTAGTTCTGCTGTTGTCTTGTCCTGCCCAAATTGCAAGTCTTTGAAGCTTTCTGTATTGGGCTTCTTAGAGTAATTGTTTTAGAAAAAGAAAAAAGGATTGAAAAAAAAGGGCCCTCCTCAGAGATCTAATGGGTTATTGAAATGCTAAGAGACAAAGCAATTAGGGCCATTAAGGAAAGGTCCACAGGGCAGAGAGATCAGCTTTTCTTCGGGATTTGCATATGAGCCTCAGGGCCTGAGCTCTGCCCTTCCCCTTTCTATGTTCACCAGAACTCCAAAAATCCTCTGCTTTTATTTTGGAGTTTTTCGTGTTGTTTTTTTCTATGCCTGTCTCCTCTCTGCTGGGCTGGCTGCTCTCAGATTCTCTGGTGTCTGGTCTCAGTCTATCTACGGTTGAAGTTTGGATCAGTAGAATGAGTTTCCAATAAGGGCTGCCACTGCAGTTCTCCCTTCTCCTTCCCGGAGCTGACAGCCCCTCCTCCCACGGGACTGAGCCTGGCAGGTAGGGATGCGCGTCCCCTGGCCACAAAAACTTACAGATTTCGCTGATCGCAGCAGTTCCACGTTTTCATGAGTGTTGTATGAAGTATGCCCAAAGTCACATTGCTCTGTGGTGTCCAGTCAACGCAGTCCCTGGCTTTCTGCCTACTTTCCTGGAGGAGTAACTAAAATATATAGCTCACCAGTCCGCCATCTTGCCCCGCCTCCTCCATTGCTATCTTTTTGTCAGTACATAGGGATCTACTTCATTTTTAAAGTGATAGCCAGTATGGATCTTCTATAGTAGAATAATAAATCAGCCCTCTATTGATTAGATGTTAAAACATTGCTTCAAAGCACATACTTTTTCTTCCATCTTTCACCTACTTGTGCAAATATTTCTGTAGGACTCATTCTTCGAAGTTTAATTTCTGTATCAGAGGGATATCCTTCATGTTTTGATAGATATTTCAAAATTCCCTTGTAGAAAAGGTTTAATACCTTGCAATTAGCAATGACAGCTACTACTTTTATGTATTTTCTTTAGCTAATGATCTTATCATAACTACCATTTTTTGGGTGCCCACTTGTGTCAGGAGTTATGCCAGTTACTTAATTGCTCTCTCTAATCCAGATAATCCTGTAAAATATTTTCATCCCGATTTACAGTTGAGCGATTTGATGGTCAGAGAAGTGAAATAACATGCTTAAGGCCACATAATTCATAAGTGTAGTTTTGGAGTTTAAACCCCTATGTCTGATTCCAAAGTCTGTGTTCTTTCTAACCAAAAAACAGTGTCTCTAGTATTGCTCATGTTGAGAGGACCATGTTTTAGTAAGTGCACATAAAAATGCAGAATATGCATATTTCCCTTTAAAATAATTGATAGTCACATAATATACAAAAATGTTAGGTAGCCCAAATAGTAAAAATAATGTAGTTTATTCAAAAAGGTATATGAGATATATAATTCCCATTCTGTATTTAGCTGTTTGATTTTTGGACTTTCGAAATGTGTAATTCCGAGTGGGTGTTGAGGTTTAGCTTGAGGAACAAATACACTGCAATTCTATAAGCCCAATCTCATTTTAGGAAGAGTAGTTATATTGTATTTGTGTGTATATATATATATAGTTTATATTTGTATATATTCAAAAAAGTTTATAATAGTTTGTCTTCCTTATATTAGGGACTTTGGATGCCTTATGTTTATGATGTTTCAGTATAGGATTTTAAGTGCCCTTTATACTGAAATGACATAGATTTAACATTATTTAAATATTTACTACTTGTTTTAACAGATTATTTGCTCTACTAATTATAAACATACAATTTATTTAACCAGTAATTACAGTAACTAATATTTGTAATAAAATAGTTGTGTGTTTTGTGTGTGTGTGTGTGTGTATATATATGTATTTATTATTATTTTTTTTCAAGTGGTGGTGGGTGTCCAGTTAACTGTTGTCAGAAAAGAAGCTAAGGGAGAAATAGTTGGTGGTGGAAAATACTTCAACACAGAATGAAACTTTTGCTACTTGGATCTTTGCTTTCTGAGATTCTTCTATCATAAAGCAATAATATAAATATTTAGCATCTATTGAACACATAAATAATATAGAAATTTGTGATTTATTGAACAATTATTGCATGTACTAGGATCTGAGAAGTTTAGGTGCTTTATGTAAATACTCTCATATAATCCTCACAATAACCCCAGAAGTTCTTTCTTATGTCCATTTTAGGATGAGGCCTTCAAATAGACTAATCTATATCAAAAATTTTTAATCTTGATTATACTGCCTTCTCATTTTTTACTTTAAATTTGTCATTTTATGTCATTTAAGGACAGATTTTTCTACCATACCGTATTTGCCCTTTCTGGGCAGGCTAGTTTATTCATATACTGGAAAAGATGGAAGAGTCAGAGGTTTTGGGATGTGTCACTATTTCACATTAACCTATGCAAACTACCAGGTCTTACTTTCTATTAAAAGTTCTATGTAATTATGGTGTTTGAATGAACTGTGTGAGTTAAACTGTTTAGGAAATATAGATCTTGCACCAACTAAACGTCTCTTCCCTTGGTCTCACATAGAATTTGGAGTTTTAAAACATAGTCCTTATTGTCTTTTACCCTTTGGCCCAGTTTGCCCTAGTTCTGACCACATCTGTTTCATTCATATCTCTAGTTGAAGTCTAGATTCTTTTTCCATTCATATCTGCTGAGTTCTAGCTCTGAGTTTCAGGTGTCACACAGATACCTAAAGTTCCAGAGATCGATCAGGTTATACACAAAGGGAGCAGCGTCTCGGAATCTGGAGATAGCCATTACAATTCAGGAATAGATGTGACTGCTGTAAGAGCTTACAACCTAGGGACAATTACAATAAGTGTTCCCCTGGTAAGCTGTGCTCTAAGGTTCAATTCTGAGTTTACACATTGTAGTTAGTCCATATTGGTGAGGCATTATAGTGTTTGCCTTTGTTTCTGGCATAGTTCACTCAAAATACTGTCTACAGGTTCCAGTCACCTCGTTGCCTATCTCGCAGCTTCACTCCTCGCGGTAGCTCAATATTTGTTTGGCATCTTTTAACTATATTTTAACCTCTTGAGTCCAAGAGATTTATACCAGAACCACTAAATATTTGATGCCTAAATTATTCTTGTTTTTCTGTAGTGTTTTACTTTCTTTTCCTTTGTACTTGAATTAGAAAGATAATCTCATGTCCAGTAAACTGTTTTCTTCAGAGAGCTTCTCAGATACATGTGAAATTATATGTAAAACCTTTTTGTATATTAAGGATCCTTCAGATTTTTTTAAAATATGAAATTCCTCAAGAATTTGCATGTCATCCTTGTGCAGGATCCATGCTAATCTTTCTCTGTATTGTTCCAGTTTTAGTATATGTGCTGCTGAAGTGAGCACAGCAGCCAGATGTTTTTGACCTTGTATGTTGAATGATTCTCTCCTCCAAGATCTCCGGGCATCTTGTACATACTCACCTGTAAATATCTTTTCCCCCTCATTTAATCATCAAAACTTTGTATGCCTACTATGTGTCAGACAGTGTGGCTACAACATTGCCAGAGACTCAGACTGCCTTTAAGTGGGAAAAGAACAAGAAGGCAGTTGCCAGGTGGTAGGTACAGTGCAGATGTACAAAGATATTATAAAACACATAGGATTGGGAGACTGGAGGTTGAAAAAATAAACTGAAGCATCTGGGTAAACTTTTGGAAGGAGTTGTATTATAAAGGTATAAGTTGGAGGTGGGGGTTAGTCAATAGAATAGCATTCCAGCAGAGAGAGCAGTTTGTGCAGAAAGGCTTGGAAAAGTTACGTTTTTCTCTGGGAAACGGTAAGTTCCAGTGTGGCTGGACCATGAGATACAAGAAGAGGTCCTTATAAATGAAGCCTAGAAAGGTATTTGGACTTTATGGCCGTGGAAGGGAATGAGTAAGGGCGCAGAAAGATTGCCCTGATTCAGCTGCACACTAACTGGAGAATAAAGGACGACTTTGGAAGAAGGTACTACCTTCTCACTACTCACTCACTACTCGCTCACTACTAAGTAGTGATAATGAAGATAGAAAGAAATGGATAGATTTGAGAAATATTAAAAACTAAATGATACTAACCTTGGAATGATGATAGTGTAAATATATGAATTCTTAAGAGCATCTTTGTGTATCCTGTTTCCTGGTTTGCTTATTATATAGATTTAGTAAACATTTGAATGGATAAATGAATAAAATAGATAATTTTGGTGATGATCAGAGCTTATAAGTTTAAAATACTTCTTTCCAGGTTGGGATATGTAAGGTTTCCAAGAGAATTTGCTTTAACCCATTGTTCAAAAGTGTGGTCTGCTTTCCTGCAGCATCCCCGTCATCTGTGAGATGTAAGAAGTACAAATTTGTGGGTTCCACCCCAGACCTACTGAGTGGCAATCTGGGGGCAGGGGAGGTGAGGCCCAGGAATTTGTTTAATTAATCCTCAATTCTTCCTAACCCTCAAACTTCCTAAAATTTGAGAAGCACTGTTCTAGACTAGACAATAAGAAGGGAGTATTAACTCAATTGGTTTCCTCTTTTTAGGAGTATGGTGTTCAGGAGCTTGTGCCCTAAGGTGTTCTAAAAGGTCAGGTTTTCTCTGCAGCAGAGATTTTCAAACTTTAGAGTGCATCAGAATCACCTGGGTGGTTAAATCACAGATTGCTGAGCTCTACGTACAGTGCCTGATTTTGGGATGGTGTTGAAGAATTTGTGTTTCTAAGTTCCCTAGGGATGCTGATACAATCTGGGAGCCACGCTTGGACAACCACTGCTCTATGACAGATAGAATGATAAGGAAATTACAGTGAGCATGGAGTGGTGAGATCTTGTCATCAGCTAGTGGTTTCTGGATCCAAGGTTCCTTTTTAGGTAAAAATAACAAATGGGACTAGACTTCTTATATCCCTTGATGTTACATATTAGAAAATCTTAGTTTTTGATAGTTATTGGGGATTGGTTTTCTGCCTGTGTCCCACTTCCTCCCCAAACTGCAAAATAGTTGCTAATTGAGCAATTTTAGAATTGAAATTTATATAGTCACAGTGATTAGAACAATTAAAATTTGGGGAGAGGATAGTAGAAGGAACATGAACTTGGAATTGAAGCTATTGTGAATTCTAACTAATATACTTATTCTATCAGTTGTGAGACATTGAACAAGTTATTTTAACCTACTTAATCTTTAGTTTTCTCATCCAAGGACAATGCAATGCTTTGCACCCTAGGCCCTAGGAATTTAGTAAATACTTGTTCCTTTCCTTTTCCTTATGATAGGATCTGATTTAAAATAATTTAAAGAATTTGCTTCCCTGAGTTCCAGATGATGAGTGAAAATATTTGGAGTGTCAAAGGTAGTAAAAGTTGCTTGGGATTAATTGTATAAAAAACACAATCTTTCATCAAGTAAAAATCAGATAATACGTGGTGATATCCAGATTGTCTTAATTTAGACTTCAGTCTCAGAGATTTGTGGTGAAACAATGGGTAAATCCTTTTGGGCAATGTGTCTATACATATATATGAATATAAACTATACATGTCTCCTAACAAAATAGTTCTGGTTTTAAAAAAAATGGTTTAAGTTTTTTGGTAAAAGATATGGTTTGTTACTGAAAACATTTAAGCCAGATTACACTAGATATAAAAACTATTTTTAATATAAAGATAAATAGATATTACTGATGAGATGATTTGAAAGGTTGCAAATTCATTTTGGTCAAGTTCAGTTGGTTTTCTCTTTTTATAAGTATGATTAAACCCCATTGTAGAGGAGCATGTGTCTTATGGCAGTCCTAAAGATCAGGTTAGATGCTAAGGAATTGGCCCTGTTTATTACTGAATTTGAGGTTGCCTTATTTTTTTTATTTTTATTTTTTTTTCATTTTTATTGAGATTGTTCAGATACCATGCAATTATCCAAAGATCCAAAGTGTACAATCACTTGCCCCTGGGTACCCTCATACAGCTGTGCATCCATCACACTTAATTTTTGTTCAATTTTTAGAAACTTTCCATTACTCCAGACAAGAAATAACATGAAAAATGAAACAAGCAAAAAAGAAAAGGAAACTCTAATCCTCCACTATCCCTAACCAACCCCCCTCAATTGTTGACTTGTAGTATTGATATAGTACATTTGTTACTGTTTATGAAAAAAATATTGAAATACTACTGACTGTAGTATATAGTTTGTAATAGGTATATAGTTCTTCCCTATATGCCCCTCTATTATTAACTTCTAATTGTATTGTCATACATTTGTTCTGGTTCATGGAAGTGATTTCTAGTATTTGTACAGTTGATCATGGACATTGCCCACCCTAGGATTCAGTTTTATACATTCCCATCTTTTGACCTCCAACTTTCCTTCTGGTGACATATGACTCTGAGCTTCCCCTTTTCCACCTCATTCACACACCATTCGGCGCTGTTAGTTATTCTCACATCTTGCTACCAACACCCCTGTTCATTTCCAAACATTTAAGTTCCTCCTAATTGAACATTCTGCTCATACTAAGCAAGGTTGCCTTATTTTTGCATACTCTTCTTTTGTATTGTTGCTTTATGTTGATGGTGATAGTTGATAAGAAGGAAGATTGTAATTAGAAAGTTAAGTGGCTTTTAATGACCATAGTTTTTGTGTTTAAAATGTTATAGCACTTACAGAATTGAATTTTGGTTGGGTTTTTACCTTAATGACTCTACTTAATGGTCTAAATTAGCTAAATATTCTAATTGGCATAAGTCTGCTTTAGGGTAATTTTATTATGTTAGGAATTCTCTCTTATCACACATGGAATCTTAGCATGTTTGAGAGGAGTGCGCCATCATTGTGGACAAGTCAGTTTCTGGACTCCTTTCTTGTTGGTGAAATGAGGTACCTTCCTGATAATTTAATATATATTATGACTGAAATTTTCAATTTTATAGCACTGTAAATTATTATTGCCATATTTTCTGCCTGTATCCTACAAGTCTCTTGATGATGGAAATTTTAAATTTGATGTTAGATTTATTAGTGTCTATCTTATGAAAGCCTGAACATATTTTCCCATTCTATTGCTTGAAAGATCTATCAGTGTATAGATCCCCAAAAACCTATACTAAAAGTGGCATTTCTTATGTGTGTGTGTATCGGGAAAGGCATCTATGTAAAAAACATCAGTACCTTAGTGTTCACTCAGTACCTACACACTTTGACATTATTAGGAATTTCAAGGAAAATATTAACTTTCCTTCTGTGTGAACCTCTTACCCAGCTACGGTCAGATCATAGATGGGAGTAAGGAACTGCCTCTGAAACTAATTAAAAATATTATCTTCCCTGATTCTTGATGATGTCATTATTGATTCATTTTAGCTATACATTTGTGCTTTTTGTATTTGATCCAAAAATATCAAAATACTTGGCAATTTTACAAGTTAAATTGCTTCTTGATAATGTAACTCTGAGCTGTGTGTATCATTAACAATCTGTAATTCTGTAACATGTTTTGGTTAACACACGAAGTTTGTGTCTTTTTCCCACTATTTAATAATACTCAAATAAAAATCCTTCCTTATTGGAAGAGTTTTTTATTTGATAATCAGACCAATTTCCTTGATGAGGCAAAAAATATCTTGTTATAATACAAGTACTATGTGCAGCTTGGTACATTGTAGCATTTGATAAATGTTTGTGAATTGTTCAGTAAAAGATCTTTGAGTTTTTTTTTTTTTTTTACTTTGTTATGTAGATGATATTGCAAAGCCTTGGGGACAGGTGTCTGAGAATTTTAGAGAAAAGTTTTTGATATTGAGTTACATTTTAAAAAGGACAATTTTAAACTTGTCACTGAGAACCAACAGTTTATATTAATGACTCAGAAGATTGCATTAAGCCTTTGATTAAGAATTGACCTTTTACTTTTCCTTTTGGGAGCTTTGGGTGGCTTCAGTTACAGAAGCAAGTGTATGGTGTAGAAATTCTGCAGCCTTATTTTTGAAAATATTATGTGACTCAGTTATAAAGAAATGTCTTACAAAACATGGTAGCTTAAAGTGTTTATCAAGCAGTTATCTTTCTTGGAAGTTTTCATGATTTTTAAGAATTATTACTAGTCCTATTTTTTAGATTTCCAGAAAAATTGAACAGATAGTACAGAGTTCTCCTATACTCACCCCCTGCAGTTTTTCCTATTAGTAACATCTTGCATTACTGTGGTACATTTGTTATAATTTAATGAATCAATATCGATACTTTATTAATTGAAGTCCATAGTGTACATTAAGGTTCACTCTTTGTATTGTACAATTCTATGGATTTTGACAAATGTGTCATTTTACATGTATAATGATGTACATGTATAAGTATACATTATATCATGTTTCCACTATTATATCCCCTGTGTTTTCCCTTATTCATTCTGTTTCCCCTCCCTCTTCCCCTCCCTTTTCCGTCTCCCCTTCTGCCACCCCTCCCCCCAGCAACTGGCAACCACTAATCTTTTTACTGTCTCTCTAGTTTTGCCTTTTCCAGAATGTTATATAGTTGGAATCATATAATATATAGCCTTTTCAGGCTGGCTTCTTTCACTTAGCAATATGGATTTAAGTTTCCTCCATGTATTTTAGTGGCTTGACGGTCATTTATTTTTATTGCTGAATAATATTTCATTGTATGGATGTATCACAGTTTATCTATTCACCTATTGAAGAATATCTTGGTTGCTTGTAGTTTTTGGTGATTATGAACAAAGCTGCTATAAACTTCTGTCTGGATATAAGTTTTCAATTCAATTGAGTAAATACCTAGTTAGTGCAGTTGCTGGATTGTAATGGTAAGCCTATGTTTAGGTTTGTAAGAAATTGTCAGACTATCTTCCAAAATAGTTGTGCCATTTTTGCATTCTCATCAGCAATGAATGATAGTTCCTGTTGTTTTGCATCCCCATCAGCATTTGGTATTGTCAATTTTTTAAATTTTAGCCATTCCATAGATGTGTAGTGGTATCTCATTGTTTTAATTGCAATTCTCTGATGACATTTGATGTTGAGCACCTTTTCATATGATTATTTGCCATCTGTATATCTTTGGTGAAGTGTCTGTTTAGATCTTTTGCCCAGTTTTTAATTGGGTTGTTTGTTTTTTTGTTAATTATTGTTTCTTACTGGTTTTGAAAATTGTTATTTACAATTCTTTGTATATTTTGGACACAAGTCCTTTATTAGATATGATTTGCTAATATTTTCTTACAAGTCTGTCCTGTCTTGAATTTTTTGCTTTTTAAGTTGTCAACTGAGGACCAGGAATTGAGTTTAAAATACTTATCCTGTATCTAGCTTTAGCTAAGGAGTTAGGATTTTGTATTTCAAACATAAAATAAAATTTTTATATTTTTTTGTGTAGGTAATTGATAATTCCTACATGTTCCTTTCATTATTTTTAAATTATAAACACAAAACAGGCTAAATATGGAGAATTTGGATCAATTTCAAAGTGTGACAAAGTACTAGTAATCTCAGGTATTAACATTTTGGTGCATTTCCTAAATTTTTTGTCTTTCTTGTGTGTATATTTTCTATACATTTATGTATCCTGCTTTTACACATAATTGTAAAGAACTTTTAATAATGTTTGAAAGATTACCTCCATTTTATTTTTGTTGAAAATTATACTTGTGTGAGCATTGTTGTCACATCTTTGCCTGCATTTCTAATACTGCCTTTGGATAGATCCTGGAAATAGATTCTGGATCAAGGTTTTTAAGGCTCTTGGTGCATGTTACCTACTTGTAGAACTTAAAATATTTTTGGTGGCATCTCCTTTAAATTTAATTTTTATTTTAAAAAATACTGACAACACATTTATTATAGCTCCACCACTTTAAAAAAGTATAGTAATTAAAGCATTCCCTCAGTTCAATCATTCATCAAAATTTTGTGTTTCATGACATTAATACTTTTGGGGAGTATAGGTCATTTATATTATAGAGTCCCTTAATTTGTGCTTATTTGATGTTTTCTCATGTTTAGATTCAGATTACGCATGTTGGGGAGGAATACCGTAAAACTGATGTGTTCTCAGTGCATCTAATTGTGAAGTACATGCTGTTGATTAGTTCCATTACTGGTGAAGTTAACTGTGACCATTTGACTGAAGTGATGTCTGCTGTTTTCTCCACTGTAAATTTGCTTGTGGGGATTTATTGTAAAGTATCCTATGGGTTTTAAGATTTGAGTCTGTGGCTGTGAAATATCCTGTTATTCCTTAAATTCTTACCTATTAGTTTGTAGTCCATTGGTGATTTTCCCTGCAGAATCAATTATCATGATTGTTGTCCAGTGATGATTTTCTAATTCCATCATTCCTTTTATATTTATTAGTTGGTTTTCTCCTGTAAGGAAGAACTTTGCATGTGTTTTTGTGTATTCATTTTTATTGCAGATTTAGGAATTTTTACTTTATTCCTTAGGTTATTGTCGTTTACCATCATTATCTTGATAATCCAGATTATGTCAGTTATGGCCAGTTGATGTCACATACTTTCAAAATTTAATTATGGTATTTTTTGTAATTGCATTTACAAAAGTATGCTATTTTTTAATGTATTGAAATCTGTGATCTTTTTTTTAGGCTTCTGGATTTTGTGCTTTTAGAGGACGTCCCTGCCTACCTTAAATCCAATTGCCTACTATTGATCACCAAAGTCCCATGATTTTCAAATCTTTGCTGCGTGCCGCTTGACAGTTCCATTGCTTGTAATCACCCTAGGGAGTGGTTTGGGATAGAGGAAAAAGTTACAGAGAAGCCCATAGTGAAATGGATGCTGTGGATAGCCAAAAACGCACCCGTTTAGGTACAACATTTGTTTTAGTTTTGTTTTGTTTCTTAAATAACCCTCAGGAATGGAAATTTTTATTCAACTTTATTCAGACGA
Organism: Choloepus didactylus; assembly: GCF_015220235.1. Classification (NCBI taxonomy): domain Eukaryota; kingdom Metazoa; phylum Chordata; class Mammalia; order Pilosa; family Megalonychidae; genus Choloepus; species Choloepus didactylus. Next base: position 51,029,043 of record NC_051325.1, read on the forward strand.
CTTCTTTAAAAGTAGAGTTAAGAATATCTCATCTTTTCTTAATGATTCAGGACATTAGGAGCATTTTCATTTTTACTTGATTTTTTTTTTTCTGTGGTTGACACCCCTCCTACCTCTTAGATCAAACAGGAATGTGTATTTCTCTCTAGGCTGTCTCTGAAGTCTAGATTGGTGTAATTTAAGAGTTTGTTTGCTTTTTATTTTATTGTTTCCATTTTCCTTCAGTGGTTGGTTGCCAGCCTATTAGCTGTGCGTGCTGTTTTCAATACTTGATTGCTTCTAGTAGATGTTACCTTCTAATTTGCTGTGGGTTTGGGATACCAGATGTATACAATTTTAAAAGCTGAGATATACCATTTTTCTGCACCCAGAGTCATAGCTTTCCTTGCCCTAGAGTCAGTGTCAATGGTAGTGAGGATCTCATTCATTCAGTCTTCATATCTGATAGGGCAAGAGATGCTGTCCTTATTTTACAGAGAAAGAAACTGAGGAAGAGAGGGGCAGGTCACATATCTAGTAATTAGGACAGCTGTAATTGGAATCTCTTCTATTTCTTCCAAATTCATTCCCCCCATCCAGTAAATTGTGATACTTCCTAGAAAGCTATGTTGTGTACTGGCTTTAAAAAATACAGTTGTTTTATTGGCTTTATTAAATTTAAGTTTTAAAATGAAGAACATTACTTTTTAGGCAAATAATCTAGCACATAATTTTCAAATTCCCATTGGTCTGCATTCTGAGCCCCAGACTAGAAATGGGAAGGTTGGGTCTGTTGGATTAATAAAATAATTGATTAGTAATAATAATAAACACTAATGGATATTGAAATTAGCTATCATTTACAATGCCATTTGCCTAGGACACTCTTTGCATGTGTGGTTCCTTTCAGATATCAGATTAAATGTCATGTTCTCAGAGAGCCCTTTCCTGACCTGAAATTACTTCCGTCTGCCTACCCTCCCCTCTTTCCTAGATCATATAATCCTATTTATTTTCTTTAAGGCACTTATTACTCTCTGAAAACATCTTGTTTATTTATTTATTGTCTGTTAGTATCTAATAAAATGTATGCTCAATGTAATTACCCTTTGTCTGTCTTTAACCATCTCAGAGACATGTTATTAGGTTCTTTTGGATTTTTCTGAGTACCTTGCCACACCCAGGGATCAGATTCTCTTATTTCTGAGACTTCTGTGAGGATAGGGGCCTTGTCTATCTTGTTTGCCTCTGTATCTACAGAACCAAGAAATAGCCGTGAGTGTAAAATGTGGTGTACTTTCAGTAAACATTTGTAAAATGAATGGATGACTTATAGTTATCATGTGCCAGGCACTGTAATGACAGCATTGGTAAGCATATGCCATACTTACATACTGAGTAATAATTACCAGCTTACATTGTTTTAGAACTTACTGTTTTTTAAATAGAATTTTTAATTTTGGGATGGCTTAAACTATCCAGCTTGATGTCACAGAAAAAAAATATTTTTTTAAACGCAGGCTTAGATTCTGTGAATGTTAAAGAGTGATTCTCAAACTTGTGTTTGTGAACCACTTTGTCAGAGCAAGACTTAAGGCCCCTATTTTGTTTGCTCTTATTTTATAGTCAGCATTTCCTTTCAGGATCTATTTTTGGCACACATTTTTCATTGGCCTAGGAAGATCACCAGACAACTAGCTGATGTGGCCCCAGTTCAGTTTGTCGTGCTTGCCAAGTAAGGAATACATTGGGTATTTCTATAAAACCAGGGGAGGAGAGCGATTCAGATGGTGCTATGAAGGACTGATTACACTTCACTTGTTCTGGTCTGTGGCAAGAAACTTGTTCTGTGTTGACAGGCTCAGGTGTTACTTTGGAATAGCTCATGTGATTAGTGGTGGGAAAAAAGATTATAGGGGCAGGAGAAATTGAGGAAAAATTTATCACCCGTATTCCTCTACAGGGTACCTTGAGAGGAGTAATTTAATTTTACCCTTTTTTCTATCTTTAAGGTTTGTCCCATCTCAAAGGCATGCAACTCAGCCTTGTACTCCTTTGAGCACCTTCCTTTTCCATACCTAGGGACTAGGTCCTCTGAATTCAAGAACTTGTCACAGCAAGTCTTTCTTGGTTGCCCTCTTTCCCCTAAAATGATACAGAAATCCGTTTCTAAAGAAATCTCTGTGCTCATAAAATAATAGCCCTTTCTTGCCAGTCATTGTCAGGTGAAAGTTGTTTTTAAAAAACCAAGAAATATCAATTAGTTTGAACTTGAGTGCCTGACATCATTTGTTTCATTTTTTTGTTGTTGAAGTTATTAAACTTCAGTCAGGGAAAAATAGAGTGGGGAGTATGAGGGAGGGGAAATTTTTTTCTGAATATATTTGGAAAATAGAAATAATGCTTTTGAATATGCTGATAAGATTTAAAAAATTGCAAGGTTCTGTGTTTATTATGTATCATTAAAAACACAGGTGATTTATTTCTCTGTAATATAATGGTTCGAGCATAAGTCCTATTTGGTAGGTAGGAAAAATGAGGCACACAAAAATCAATCTAATTTATTCGTGGTTACATATAGAAAATTACAAGGAGCATATAGATTTCATGACTCTGCCCAATATTTTAGCCAATTAATTGAAATGTATATAGAACCTCGGAATACTTAGTGTGGATTCCTACCTACACACAGTAATTGCTCAATAGTTTTTTTTTTTTTTTTCTTTTTCTCAATAGCTTCTTGCTATTATTAATCTTTGAGTTAGAGGTTGGTTTTAGTTGTTGAAAATACATATTTTGATGTTTATGTTTTGAGCACAGAGACATCATAATATTTGTATTCATGTTTTTGTAATATTAAAATTTAATTTTGGTAGAAAAGTTTAGCCAATATTTTGCAATATTAGCTTTTGTGTTTTGGATTTTTAGGCTGCCCTTGGTTATAAATAAAAGAAATTTGAATCTCTCATTCTACTTTCTTTAAGGGCCTGTGTCTTTCTTTGTAGGTGTTTTGCATAGCAAGTACAGATTGTATTGTGTTCAATACCAAGTTTACTTTTATGTCTGATATTAAATGATTTCTGTAGTATTAAATAAAATGTTTAATATATTGTAGCAGTGAGGATATCTTTGATATAATCTTGACACAGATCATTATATATACTGAAGCAGTATATACACTGAATTAAATTTGTTTTAAATATTAAGGATTGGAAATATTTTAATTTATATGCTAGGAACTCTGGGATCTTTTTGTCCCCCACCTCCCATACCTCCCTTATGTAGCAGCTATAGTTGGGGTTGTTGATGATGGAAGCCTGTTTCAATGTTAATAAATGCCACCACCCATTCCCTTCCCCCAGCCTTACACTAGAGCCTGGTTTGCCTGCAGCTGCAGTGGTAGGCATCTTTCAGGAAGTGACCTTGGCTTGTATTAATCAAATTCAGAACACACAAAAAAGCTTCTTGCTAACATGCTGACTTGATGTAAAATTTTATCACATCCATTTTCTTTCAAAATGAGGCCATCTTGTAAAAAGATAATACAGAAGACTCCTCCAATTTAAAATAAATATTAAAAAAAGCATGTACAAGTCATGTCTTTTTTTTTTTTTTTACAAAAATATAACAACTAGATCTGTTTTAAAAAAAACAGACTTTTTATTGACACATACACAATGCTTAAAAATCATGACGTTTTGGGAGTTGTTATTAGAAAATTACTTGTTTATTTCTGAATTGAAAAAAAAAGTCAGCGTTAAGTTTCTTTACTGTCTTAACAACTGACATTGAATTGCTATGCAAACTTTATTCACTATGAAGATATTTTTGGACCTGTTATCCATTATTTATTAATAAGTAAGGAACTTTTTCATATATTGGTAACCTTTGGGTTTTCAGAAATAACTGTGTTGTCTTATTTTCTAGTTTGGATAGCAAAACAAATACCCTGCCTGACCATTTTCTTCAGTAGTGGACGTCTCCAGAGGGCTTCTAAATATAAGCTTTAAGTCAATAAGACTTAAAATTTGGCCACCTATGGCATTAATGAGAGAAATATTGCCAAGAACAAATGCACACATTGTCTTATTTACGATTTAACTATTTTGCTAGAAGAGCAGTTAATATAGCTATTTCACTTTTGTCATGTGCTTTAAAGAAGTCTAGTTTTTAAATGTAATGCAATTAAGGTGTTTATAGTACAGACCTTCATTTTAGCCTTGTTTGGTGTTAGAGATCGTTGAAAATAGTATTTATTGGATTAGTTTATTGAAGTTTTCTGCATATAGGGGAAATTTACATCAGAAAAATTATTTAGAGAGCAGTTGCTTTTTTTTTTTTTTGCTAAAGTGTTTACTCCCAAGTTTATGTATGGTATAGAGGATTATTCCTGGGTACAAGTATTTGGAGAGGAGAAATACGGAAAAGAAAGAAGTTATACCTTCATTTAGTTGGATCCACAGCATGAAAAAGACAGTCACACTGGATCTTTATAATAGTTGGGGGATAGGGTGTGTTGGGGAATCTATGCAAATAAAAAAATGGGCGTGTGTGTCTTTGAATTAAATATCTTTATCATACTTTTTAAGCGTCTACTGATAAACACGAGCAGCATTGTCTTTCATCGTATTGTAAATTGTTCTTAGAATTGCAACCTCATGGAGGTAAATTCATCTCCTTAACCGGAGGTCATTCTTTACTTGGATGCTAATAGCATTAATGATCTATTTGTTAGATACTACTACAAGACGAGGAAAATCTGATTTCAAGGAGAAAGATTAGAGTTAGTTGATCATTTCTCCCCTCAAATACCTGTTAAAATACATGGTCTTGAATAAAGTTTTCACCTTGAACTTAAAATGTTCTTTGCCTTCTCCTCTCTGCCTCTCTCCCCCAACAACAACAAAAAAAAACACGAATAAATGAGAAAAAGGAAAGCTTTATAAGAAAAGGAATATATGTGATCCTGGTAGCCAATGAGTTAATGTTCATTTGCAGCTTGAGGGGTCAGCATTCAGTCTCTGTTTCCTGATTGGCTGCTAAAAGGTGAAATTGAAACCACTGTAAACTTTTGACCCTGTAGCAGTTCTTGTGGAAAGCCTTCCACTGGTAGAGCCCAGAGCTTTGCTTACCTCTCCACCCAACCCTCCCACCCTCTTCCTGTATTTACTTTGTGTGATCGTGCAGCACTGCATGCCATTTTTCTGAGACTGGGGAGAGGGAGGCAGAACAAGCACTAGCAAGGGGCTTGCCTGCATCCCTGTTTTAGTAACCATGTCGTTACTAAGTACAACTCAGCCAAAGACAAGTGGCCTGTTAACAAACTGGCCTGCCAAACGGAGTTTTTAGTTTTCTCCTTAATCTCAAAGTATTTTTAAAATGCAGAAAGTTATATTTAATGTCATTGTTCATCAGTGGATAATATGGTGTAAGGGTAATGTACGGTGTCATTTCCTGGATATGTTGTGTTAAAAATAGTTTTAATTTTGTCCCCTATAATTTCTTTACAAATGACCAACATTTATAAAAAATTTCATGACCGTTTTCCTTTACCTTAGTCTTTTATTGTAAAGAAACTTGATGGCATTTTGGTTATGATAATTATGGAAAATAATTGCAGACATTGTGTGTATATTCACATTTCTTTAATCTCTTTCTGGGCTGAGGTAAATGGTTTTGGATTTGTCTTGGTTTCACATTTAAATAGGACTTTACATTTACCACAACAATCCTGTGAAAAAGGCAGAGCAGATTTTCTATATTCTCTCCATCAGTACTTTCATAAGACTCAATGCCCTGAACTTCTGATTCTTCCTTTTATACTTAGTGTTTTAGTTTCCCAGCTGTGAAAAATACTGTACAATGGTTTGGCTTAAACAATGGAAATTTATTGGCTCACTGTTTTGAAGCCAGGAGAAGTCCAAATTCAAGGTGTCAACAAGGTGATGCTCTCTCCTGAAGACTGTGGTGTTCTGGGGCTGGCTGCTTGTAATCCTTGTCCTTAGCTTTTCTGTCACATGGCAAGATGCATGGCAGCATCTCCTTTCTTTTCTGGTTCTGTTTACTTTCCCCTTTTGGCTGCTACCTGGAGCCTCTTTCTGGGCCTTCTCTATAAGGCATTCAGTAATAGGATTAAGACCCATTCTGATTCAGTTGGACCTCACCTTAATAGAAGTAACCTCATTAAAAAGTTCTCTTTTACAATGGGTTCCTGCCCACAGGAATGTATAAAGATTAAAATCATGTTTTTCTGGGCTACATAGCTCCAGCCACCGTACCTAGTGTCTAATGCACTGATGCTCAGCAAATGCTTAATGAACACAATTATTTCGGAGACTGTAGTGACTATTTATTCTTGCTTCTCCTTTTCCAGTTAATTATTGACAGAACTGTGGTTTGCTTATAATTTGAAGTGCCAGTGAAGTATAGTGCCTGGCATTGAATAGATACCATGCAAGCATTTGATTTAAATGTCTTGTGCAAGGTCACCTCAAGAAGTTGGACTTCACACAGCCTGGGTTTTCTGAAGTCAAGGTTTCTGTTTTAACAGCCTCTTTTAACTTTTAGGTTGACTCTATAGAGAACAAAATATTTATTATAATTTATTAAATTACAGTGTGAAATAAATTCTTACAAATCTGCTTGATCCTTCCTGTGTATATTATAGAATAAGTGGTAATACATACCAGTTTTTTAAACCTCTGTCCTTTTTTTTTCCAAACTAGATATGCCTATACTGTAACTTGAAATAGTTCCTTCTTCTTTCCCCTGCCACCTTTTGTCAAAACAATAAGGTATTTAAAAAGTTTAGTTGTTATCAGTGTCTTACCAGTGTTCTCTTGGGGACAAAATATATTTTTACTTATTTACTTGATTACATAATAATGGACTAAGTTTAATAAATGCTAAAAAGATTCTTTTTAAATTAATACGGCTTTAAAATAAGTAGTGCTTTTTCATATAATTTAAAATTTTCATATGATTTTATTTTACATCTGTTTTTTCCTTTTCAATATAGAGATTGGTTGCAGTTTTGACAGAGGACATACTTATCACTTAGCAAATAGTCCTAATTGTAAAAGAATGTTAAATTTATCACCCATGTTATGCAACCTTTAAGTAACATGAAATTTAATTGATGCACACACTTATTCTGTAGTGCTATGAATAGTAGTGGGCAACTGCTGGCTTTTCCCACAGACGGTGATTCCCTATGGCTATGATTTTAGTTAAATGAGGAGGAGGGAGTTCCTGGGAGCATTGCCAGCGGCAGCATCGAAAGAGCGAATCTAATATGATTGATAGTAGGGTCCTTGCCCCTTGCCACGTTCAACAGCAAAAGAAAAACATGTTCATAGTATTCAGTGACGTCTTTTTGCCCAGTTGGTGTTTCTAGGAATCAGTATTATGTGGTTTAGATTTTCTTCTCCCTATCAGCTCCCCTCCCCCAGTTTGATTCTTTGTTCTGGCCTCCAGGCACATCTTCTTGGAGTAGCTATTAATAGAGCTCAGTTTGGTTTTTCCTCCCCATTAGTTCTCTGGTGATGCAGGTTTTGATAATGTGGATCTCATTAGTCACCTTTCTCTGAATTCTAGTAAAGAATTAATGTTTTTCCCCCTCCTACTTTCTCAGATACCTTATATTTTTGGGAAGTGTCATCTTCACTTTTAGATTGTGTGATTTGATTTTTGTAGGTATCATTAGCTAAAGTCTTAATTATAAAAAGGGTAGAAATAAGCTTATTTTTGACAAAGTTAAGAAAAATATGGTCCCAGGAAGTCTGTTATGACTTGCTTTTGTAGAATCTTGGTTCCAAATAAGTTAACTCACCAGCAGTTTTTCTAACAAAATCATACTTTACATGATTTTGGTATATAGTGCTTTTTAGATTCCCCTTCCCTGTCCACATTCCTGGTAGGCAAGCCAATCATTGTTTTGTGACTATTTGGGGACCTCTGTAGTCCAACTGTACACTTGCTGGGAGGGGAGAATTTTGTAAATGGAGTTTCTCTGTGTCCTGGGGATGGCGGCATATGGGGACGGGCTGGGTTGGAACTCCTTTGGATAGTGTGGGAATCAGCAGTCTTGAGTATTCGTGTAGGCTGTCTCACCAGTCTTCCACTCTGGGCAGCACTATTTGTTTTATGGGTCAATCTTTATGGTACTAGGAACTTTGTGATTCAAATTCCTTTTCCTATGGTATCCCTCTTGTTCCTTAGCTGCCAGCCGCATCCCCAAGGAACTAATAAATAGTTAGATATACTACTGTAGATTGGAAGATATAGTCAAAATTCTGAGTACAGCCAGCTTTTTTGTTTGTTTAAAGTTCATTTTATTAACCTTGTAATAGGTATATACTGACATTTCTTTCTACACTAAAATAAAAGTAGCAGTGTTGTAAATGGGATAGGGACATAGCATATGCTTTAAAGCAGATGTGAACCCTCTTTGGGTTCCTTTCACATAAAGGGATATGAACTCTTTAAAATAATACTACCATAGATTGGAAGATATAGTCAAAAAAAGCTTACTTTTTTAAAAAATGCAGTTTTGAGATATACTCACTATCATATAATCCATCCAAAGTATACCATCAGTAGCTCACAGTATCATCATATAGCTATGCATTCATCACCACGATCAATTTTCAAACGTTTTCATTACTCCAAAATAAAAAAAAAGAAATAAAAAAGAATACCCAAATTATCCCATGCCCCTTATCCTCTCTATTATTATATATATATGTTTGTCATTATTTTATTACTCGTCTGTCCATACACTGGTTAAGGGAATGTCAGTCACCAGGTTTTTACTATCACACGGTCACACAATAAAAGCTGTATAGTTATACAATTATCATCAAGAATCAAGTCTTCTGGATTACTGTTCAACAGTTTCAGATAATTCCTTCTAGCTATTCTAATACACTGGAAACTAGAAAGGAATATCTATATAATCCTTAAGAATAACCTCCAGATTAACCTCTTGACTCTTTTTGAGATCTCTCAGCCACTGAAGCTTTATTTTGTTTCATTTCTTTCACACCTCCCCACCTTTGGTCAAGTTGGCATTCTCAGTGCCACAATGCCAGGGCCAGGCTCATCCCTGGTTGTCCTGTCCCTTGTGCCAGGGGTACTTACACCCCTGGGAGTCAGGTCCCACATAGAGGGGGAGGGTAGTGAGTTTATTTGCAGAGTTGGCAGAGAAAAAGAAGCCACATCTGAGCAACAAAAGAGGTTCTCTGGGGGTGACTGTTAGGCATAATTATTAGTGGATTTAGCTTCTTTGCAGGAATAAGTTTCATAAGGGCAAACCCCAAGATTGAGGGCTTGACTTATTGAATTGTGCCAGCTTACTTTTGACACACATCTCAATTATAAGTTGGAGACTATGTTATGATTATAAATAGGTATTTTAGTGGGTATATCAGCTCTGTTTACAACTTTAATTGCACAGCGCTGAAACTACTACCTGGATTTTCCTTTTACTCCCTTGTGAAATACTTTTTACCCCCTTTACCTATCTCCCCTCTCATTTGGGTTTCAGAGGTCCAACAGACCCTTCACATCATGTAGCTAGATTTAGTTGGTTGTTCCCTGTCTCCTCCATGCATATTAGCCATTGCTGTGATACTGGAACTTGTGAATGTATCATTTTTTTCTAACCTCCTTCCCAGCAGACTAACATGAATGCTATTAACTCTAAGGTATAGATAATTATGGTTGTTGATTAGTGGCAGTCAGATTTCTGCTTTTTTTGTACATTTAGAAATGCATACGATTTTTATAGGCTTACTTTGTTCTACCAGAACCTGCCTCCCCGTTTTTTTCAAGTGTAAAAGTCTGCTGTTTTGCATGTTCATGTATTTTATTGCAGATTATTTTCACAAACTGCCCACCCCCATTCATTCAACCCCTTCTATTTTTTTCTGTCTTTTTTTTTTTTGCAATTTTATTGAGATATATTCACATACCTGATTATCATCCGAAGTGTACAATCAGTGGTTCATGATATCATCATACAGTTGTGCATTCATCACCACAATTTTTGAACATTTTCATTATTCCAAAAAATATATAAATAAATAAAAATAAAAAACCCAAAACATCCTATACCTCTTATCATCCCCTATTATTTTTTCTTTATTTTCTTACTCATCTGTCCGTACACTGGATAAAGGGAGTATCAGTCATAAAGTTTTCGCAATTACACAGTCACACTGTAAAAGCTATATAGTTATAGTCATCTTCAAGAATCGAGGTTACTGAATTACAGATCAACAGTTTCAGGTATTTCCTTCTAGCTATTCTAAGGCACTAAAAACTAAAAAGTGATATCTATATAATGCGTAAGAATAACCTCCAGAATGACCTCTCGACTCCATTTGAAATTTCTAAGACACTGAAACTATTTTGTTTCATTTCTCTTCCCCCTTTTGGTCCAAGAAGGCTTTCTCAATCCAGTGATGCCAGGGCCAGGCGCATCCCCTGGAGTCATGTCCCATGTTCCAGGGATATTTCTACCCTTGGGAGTTATGCTTCACATGGCGGGGGGGAGGGCAGTGAGTTTACCTGCAGAGTTGGCTTTGAGAGAGAGGCTACATCTGAGCAACAAAAGAGGTGCTCTGGGAGTGACTCTTAGGCTTAATTATAAGTAGGCTTAGCTTCTCCGTTGCAGGAATAAGTTTCATAAAGGTAAGCCCCTGGATTGAGAGCTTGGCCTATTAAATTGGTAGTCTCCAATGCTTGCGAGAATATGAGGAATTTCCCGGGTGGGGAAGTTTAATATTTCCACATTTTCCCCCTGTCTCTCAAGTCCAGTCCCCTTCTAAAAAAATTTCTTGTTGGTGATCCACATACATTCTTTAACAGAGGAGAAGAAAATGTACGAGGCTATTTTTTCCTTTTTGCTTGCTTGCTTGCTTTATCCACCAACCCGTCCACCCATCCATTGAGTATCTATCTTTTTTGGACCACGGTATTTAAGTGTTAGCTTTTGCCACAGTATTAATGTTGTCTTTAATTGCTTGCTGTTGAGCATTCTTTTCCCTTGGACAGCTGGGAATACCCACAAGTCAGATTACTTACCAATTTTGTTAACTTCTCAGAACTTCAAGCTGGTCTCCTCCACTCTTACTGTGTAATATCCATGCTTACAAATCTTGTCAATATGCTGTTTATGCTGTATCTGACTCTAAGCCAAAGTGGTTCTGTATGGCAAAATAAGGTATTAGCTCAAAGTCCTAGGGAGAGGCATTGAACTCGATAACTTTTGTTTTTTTGTTTCTTATGTCCAGGGAATGGAAAGATGGGAAGAGTTAATTTGCATGTGACTAATAATAATTCTTAAATTAAGAAAGGACAATTAATTTTGATACCCTTTTTGTTTTATCTTTGTTTTGTTCTCAGGATCAAAGCATTTGCTGAACAGTGGTGCCAGAGACCAATAAAAATAAACTACTCAAACATCATTTGACTGGTTAGCCAGGTAATTGAGTTTTACTTTGACTTAGTCTTCTGTAAATTTTTTTGACTTCAGCCTTTTGAAGATATTGAATTTATGATTTAATCTTAAACTTGTTTTATGCTTCATTTTTTCCCTTTAATGATTATATTAGTTGAATGAATGTATGGGCTTGGAATTAATGAGTATTTATGTTTTCATATATATGTATATGTACACATTAATTTTTGAGGGAAGGAGGAGGACCATACGTTACAATTTAATATGAGCCATTTCCCCCAACTTTTTCTTTATATGTGAGAATATTTTAAAGATATTTAGTCAAAATCTGAATTAACCTCACTTATTCTTACTACTTCACCTTGTGAACACAGATTGCTTGTGCTGGCAAATAACATTTCATCTAACCCTTCTCCAAACTTAATATTGCATCAGAATAGTGAAGAAAAGAATAGAAAAAGTTGTCTGATTGTTGAGAAGGAAACTATTCTTTGCCTAGCTAGTTAAATTTTTTTTGTTGTTGTTAGTAATAGCATCATTCTCTTGGTTAGCAAGGCTTGAAATCTGAGTCATATTTGAATCATTTCCCCTCCCCTTTGATATATTTAGTAATAAGCCCTATCTAGTTTTCTATTTTCATGTCTTCTGCATTTGTCCCACATTGTGTTTCTAATCATAGATTTCTCGACCAAGACCCTGTAATTTCATGCTTGTATTTGTCCAGTAGTCCCTTTACTGCCTCCGAAACTGGTTCTTCCCACTTGAAATTTTGCTAGAAAGTTTTCTTAAACATATCCCTTTAACCGTCCTCTAAACTTTATGCTACCTTTCCCTGATGTACAGGAAAAAATAAAAACTCCCTTCTGACATTTGAAATGGTCCATTATCTGGGAATCTGTCTACATCTCCAGCCCTAGCTCTTGCTGTTTCCCTAAAAGTCCTCCGGTTAATTATGGCATATACTTGTTAAATTCTGAATATAGCAGAGAATTAGTGCCATAGTATGTATATATGTATGTGTATGTTTTTAAAAAATTTATTATACAACAATTTTGCCATTTTAAGTGTGCACTTCTGTATTTCTTTCTTTCTAAAAACTTTATTTGGACTCAAAAGTTACAAAAACAAAAATAGCGTAAAGAATATCTGGATATCCTTTAGATTCACTCATTTGCCTTGATGTGTGTTCCTGCTCTCTCCTCCCTCTTCCCTTCCTTCCTTTCTCCATACAGTTACACACAAATCCTTTTTTGAACCAGTAAAAGTAAAGTAAGATATATAATGCTTCTTTCTCCTAAAACTTTTGTTGTATTTCCTAAGAATAGGGTCACTCTCTTATATAACCATTGTACAGTTATCAACTTCATAAATTAACATCAATACAAATATATTGTTCATATTCCAGTTTTGTTAGTTACATAATAATGGCTCTTATAGCATTTTCCATTCAGGTACAGAGTCCACTCGAGGGTTAAATATGGCATTTAGTTATCATTTCTCTTTTAACTTCTTTTTTTTCCTGGAATATTTCTACAGCCTTCCTTTGTCTTTTATGACATTGACATTTTTGAAAAATCCAACCCTACCTGTCCTTCTCCCCTTTAATAGAATGTTCTTCATTTTTTTGTTCATCTGAAGTTTCCTTTTTATTAGATTGAGGTTATGTATTCTTGGTGGGAATAAGCATAGGAGAAAAAGAGACGCATACCATACCCATCTGCCCCTCATTGTAATGTTAATTTTGATCCACTTTGCAAGATGTTTCAAGATTTCTCCACTGTGTAATTTGTTTTCTCTCTTGCAAGCAGTAAACATTCTGTGGAGAGACAGTGCAAAATATTCAGGTCACTGTTCTCTCTAAATTTACCGTTCATTGATGATTCTTGTCTGTTCTAGTTTTTTACTGTGATGGTTGCAAAATGTGATGGTTGCAAAATGGTAATTTTCTCATCCCAGCAGTCCCTTTCCATTTACCATCAGCCTATGGCATTCTTCTGTAATCAAGAGCCCTGTCAATATAGACTCATGAATGCCGATTTTTGAATGGCTTATAATTCATTACTTAATTATTTTGATGCCCACATTGTCCTAGTGGTCTGGTTATCCTGTCCTTGTGGGAAATAGTCATATATAACAAGATCTTTGGGTGGTAGTGGTAGGTTTCCTCATTGCTTCTGGGTTGTCTTCTCTTTTTTGACCCTTTCAGCAGACAGAGCTAGGAAATAAATGTGTGTTTATATGCATACAAACATGCATGCATTCATACCTGTATATATGTATGTATATACATACATGTGCATGGAAATAGGGCACATACATGTGCATATTCATATTTAAAAAATCATGAGTTGATATAGCAATATGTCTAATTTCAGTTCATGTCTACAAGGATGTTTTTTCCATTCCACATTTCATATTCATATGTCCCTTCTTATGCCATGAGAACCCTTGCCCCCAACATCATCAGTGAATGTATTAATTTGCTCAATCCTAGAATAGATCTAAAATAGTTTCAGAATTGCTTTGTCCATTTCACTACAATAAACAGACTTACTTAAAATGAGTGGAAAATTTGTTTGTAATTTTCCCCCCATTCCTCAACAACATACTGTCCAAGACTGACCATAAATAAATACTGTGTTCTTAGGTTATTTGGATTGGCCTTCCTCTCTCCTCCTCTCCCTCTCTCCTCCTCTTCACTCCTCTCCTCCCTTTCCTTTTCCACTTTTACTTCCCACCCTCCTTATGTGCATTGTTGTAGTTAAGGTATTCATTTGGAGTGAAATTAGGTTCATTAGTTTGAGTTTCAAGGTCGTTTTTAAAATTATTATTTAAAAAATCTTTATTTTTTTTATGCTCCTTCCCATTCTGATTGATTTTAGTTTTTGAATATTTAGAATAATTATGCTTTCAGAAGTCAAAACTACATAAAAGGTATGCATTCTCTCCTGTACCCCTTCTACCCCATTCCCCTCATCCCTAGTAGCTAGCCAACTTCAATGATTTCTGATTTATTCTTCCTGTGTTTCTTTTGTAGTGATAAGCAGATATGTGTATGCTTTTATTTTTCCTTCTTGTTTACTTAAAAGCTAGTATACTATATATGATCTTTTGCAACTTGCTTTTTAATCTTACTGATATCTCCTGTAAATAATGCCACAATATACCAAAGATCGATCTCTCTCTCTCTCTAATACAGATGCATAGTACTCCATTATGCTTATGTACCATAATTTATTTAAGCCGTTTCCTTTGTATGGGTACTATCTAAGTTGTTTCCAAAATTTTGCAATTGCAAGTAATGTCTTAATGAATAACCTTGAGTATATGTATTCTCATATTGTTAGGGTGTACCTCCAGGATAAATTCCTAGAAGTGGGATTGTTAGGTTACAGCATAAATGCATATGTAGTTTTTATTAGATATTGTCAAATTCCCTTCCATAGAGGTTCCATTGTATGAATGAATATACCACACTTTGTTTATCCATTCACCAATTGTAGACAGTTTGGGTTGTTTCTGTTTTTTGACTATTCTGAATGAAGCTGCTATGAACATTCAAGAACAAGTCTTGGAATGGATTTTTTTTTTTTTTTTTTTCTTTTAATTTTGAATTTCTCCTGGGTAAATAACCAGGAATGAATTTCAGGGTCTTATGTTAAGTATGTGCTTACCTTTATATGAAACTGTGACTCTGATTTCTAGGAGGCTGTAACATTTTATAATCCACCTGCAATACCTGAGAGTTCAAGTTCCACATCTTTTCCACTTGGTATTGTCTTTAAATTTTAGCCATTCTAATGTGGGAGTAGTGGTATCTCTTCGTTGTTTTTAATTTGCTTTTCCATTATGACTTATGATACTGAGCCTAGTTGCTTATGCTTATTAAACTATCTGTTCTTTTAAAATGTTGAGATTCTTTGTCCCTTTTAAAATTGGGTTTGTTTTACTGATTTCTAAGAGTTTTTTTTTTTTTTTTTTTTCCCCCTAAATGTGTATTGTGGATACAATTCCTTTTCAAATATGTTTTGAGAGTACTTTCTCCCAGTCTTTGTCTTCCCTTTTCATTTTCTTAACTCTTTTTGAAGAGCAGCAGTTTTGCATTTTAAAGTACAGTTTATCAGTTTTCCCTTTTATTGTTGATGCTTTTTATGTACGAACAGATCTTGGTCTGCCCCAAGGAAATGAAGAATTGCTCCTATGTTTTCAGTGTCTGCCTCTCCTGAGACTGCCCTTGGTTCCATCCTGGTCCAGACTGCGGGCTGGGAGTCGGGGAATTCTGGGCAGGGGTTCCTGCTTTCCTTGAACAAATGTCCTCATCCCATGCAGTTCCAGCATGACAGCCCGCAAAAACAGTGAATCAAGTCCAAGAGGAAATCGGGGCTGTGCTGAAAGGGGTCGCCCAGCCTGGGTTAGTAAGGCAGTGCCCATGGCCCAGAAGGGGTTGCGGATCAGCTTTTAAACTATGAATATCTAGTTTCTCCAGTACTATTTGAAGACTCTCCTTTTTCCCATTGTATTCTTTTGATAACTCAATCAGGGTCTCTTTCTGTTTTCTATTCTGTTCCATTGATCTATCTCTGTGTATACATATGTATTATTGTATGGTTACTGTAGTATTATAGTAAGGCTTGAAATCAGATTGTGTGCGTCTTCCAGCTTTTTTCCTCTTCTTTATTGTGGTTGCTAATCTAGGTTTCTTTTCTACAAATTTAGAATCAGCTTGTTAATCACTACAAAAAAACTTGTTGGAAATATTGATTGCATTGAATCTGTTAATCAGCTTGGAGAGAATTGACAGGTTAACAATGTTGAGTCTTCCAATCCATGAGATCTATACTTTTTATCAGCAGGTTTTTTTTTAAATGCAGTTTTATTGAGATATATTCACATACCATACAAACCATCTGAAGCATATGGTTGCTGGCATTACATAGTTGTGCATACATTCCCATGATCAATTTTAAGAACATTTTCATTACTCCAGAAAAGAAATAGAAGTAAAAAAGAAAACCCAAATCCTCCCATAGCCCTTACCTTTCCCTGTTACCCCCCTATTATTGACTAATAGTATTGGTATGGTATATTTGTTACTGTTGATGAAAGAATATTAAAATATTATTGTTAACTATAGTCCATAGTTTGCGGTAGGTACTATATTTCCCATGTACCCCTCTATAATTAACTACTTGTAATAGTGTCATATATGAAAGAACTTTTTTTATAATTATATTTTTATATGCCCCAGTTTATTTTGAAAACCTTTTTTGATATATATCCAGATGAATTTGAAATATAGTTATCTCAAAGTACACAGAAATTACTATATTCTCCTATAAATGAAACAGTGATAAAAGAACACAACATATTATTTAAGTACTTCAACATAACAGAATTCTCTTTTTCCAGCTTTTTAAACTTTTTTTTCCATCTAACCCAATATGTAATATTTGACATTTGGGTTATATGTGCATATAAAACAGACACATTTGTTAAAAGTGAGCATAAGATGAAACAGCATACAGTGTCCTTTCTGGATATAAATTTTCAGAGGCAAGGTGGTCCAAATGGGAGTAAAAAACTGACTTCCTCATGAAATAAACTAGATAAACAAAAATTAAGAATAATGCTAAAGTTTTATTCCATACCATAAATCATTTTCTTTCCTATTCTTCTAACATACAAATGTTCAGTCTGGGTATATGTGAATCAAAATACTTCCAATCAAGATTATGAAGCCCTATGACTAGGGATTTCTAATTCAGTAAGACACCCTGGGGTAAAAAGAGAGGTGGTATAGGTGAATAGAGGACATCTGTCCATCAAGTTATACATACCTACTTAATAAAGAGGTAGATTATTTACAAGTCTCAATGGGCTCAGGTATTGACTTGGGCCTAAAAGTGATGTTTTAATTACAATTAAGCATATTAGAATGCTAGCCGTCTCTGGATTAGTACCTTAAGGTTAAACGCTGGAAAGAAATGATGGTTACAAAACACACATAGAACATAGTATTTTGTGGTTCTACTATTTTCTTTGTTCCACTATTTTTGTAATTGGGGCAAGATAAGCTGTCCAACTTGTTTAAGAACATTTAATGTACCCCATAAACTGTCTGAATCAAAGATTTTTATTAATTCTTCTGCCAAATACAACATTGATTTCCATCTACAGTTATTTTTTAAGATAAAAAACAAGAAAGTCAATTGAAAAAAAGAGTTGTGGCCATGAGCTATGAAGCATTACACTTTTAACATACTGATTGACTGAAAAACCTAGAACATCACTGTTTTAAGATGTGAATCATTGTTGGCCTTCAGCAATGAGTAGATGCAGCTTTACTGTTCTTCTTCAAAAATGCTTTGCAGCACCTAACACACTGCTGGTAAACAGTCTCAAAGTTGAGTCATTCCCATAATAGGGATCCTCAATAAGTTGTTTTTGTGGATCATAGCTCCCAAGTAGTTCAGTTTTCACTTTGCTGTTTTTAACTTCACTACCTTAACCTTTTCTATTCAAGTCTCTCAGATTGCTTTCACCCATATGTAGTATAATCAAATGTGGCAAAGTCTTCTTTGGTAACCTGTCTTGCTTTATGGGCTGTATTACTGTCATGATTTCTTAGGCAGCTTACAGCTCTTGGATCTGGTGACTGGCCCATGTTCCAGTCAGAAATGGCACCACTGTCAGTGATTCAATTATCTGAAATATTTTGATCAGTTACAAGTTTTCTGAAAACTCCTTCTGCAATGGGTGATCGACAAATGTTACCCAAATATACAAACAGCACCGACTTGGGCGGTTGCGCTGCCATCTTCGCAGAAGCAAAGAGTGGCAGAGAGTCTGAAAGAATTTTTAAATATATTTTTATAGTTAATCACAGACATTGTTCATGTCAGGATTCACTGTGTTATTACTATGTTTTAACCTCCAAGTTTCCTTCTGGTGGCATACATGACTCTAAATTTCCTCTTTCCACTGCATTCATACACCGTTCAGTACTGTTAATCATTCTCACAATGATGTGCTACTGTCACCTCTATCCATTTCCAAACATTTAAGTTCAACCTAGTTAAACATTCTGCACATATTAAGCAATTGCTCTTCATTCTTTAGCTTCATTCTATATGCTGGTAACCTATATTATATATTTTATGTCTATGAGTTTACATATTATAATTAGTTCGTGTCAGTGAGATCTATCAAGATATTTGTCCTTTTGTGCCTGACTTATGTCATGTAACATAATGTCCTCAAGGCTCATCCATGTTGTTGTGTGCTTCAGGATTTCATTCCTTATTGCTGAATAATATTCCATCTTATGTATATACTGTATTTTGGTATCCTTTTATCTATTGATGGACAGTTGAATTGTTTCCATCTTTTGGCAATTGTGAATGATGCTGCTATGAACATCAGTGTTCAAATGTCTGTTCATGTCTCTGCTTTCAGATCTTTTGGTATATCCCAAATAGCAGGATTGTATCGGCAGTATTTCGTAGTTTAAAAATTATCCTTATGAGAGTCTAAACTTGCATGTAATGGTGCCTAAGAGTCTCCCCCTGAGTACCTCTTTGTTGCTCAGATGTGGCCCTCTCTCTCTCTAACTGAGCCATCTCGACAGGTAAACTCGCTGCCCTCCCCCCTACGTGGGACCCGACTCCCAGGGGTGTAAATCTCTCTGGCAGTGCAGAGTATGACTCCCGGGGATGAATGTGGACCCGGCATCGTGGGACTGAGAGTATCTTCTTGACCAAAAGGGGGATGCAAAATGAGACGAAATAGTTCCAGTGGCTGAGAGATTTCAAATGGACTCGAGAGGTCACTCTAGTGGACATTCTTAAGTACTACATAGATAACACCTCTTAGGTTTTAATGTATTGGAATAGCTAGAAGTAAATACCTGAAACTACCAAACTCCAACCCAGCAGTCTGGACTCCTGAAGACAATTATATAATAATATAGATTACAGGGGGTGACAGTGTGATTGTGAAGATCTTGTGGATCACACCCCCTTTATCTAGTGTATGGATGAGTAGAAAAATGGGGATAAAAACTAAAGGACAAATGGGGTGGGATGGGGGGATGATTTGAGTGTTCTTTTTTCACTTTTATTTTTTATTCTTGTTCTGGTTCTTTCTGATGTAAGGAGAATGTTCAGAGATAGGTTGTGGTGATGAACACATAACTATGTTATACTGTGGACAGTGGATTGTATACCATGGATGACTGTATGGTGTGTGAATGTATTTCAATAAAACTGAATTTAATAAAAAAAATTATCCTTATGAATTGAATGTTTGTTTTATGCTATTGTAATTAGTTGGCTACCATTGTCACCTGCTATTATTAAAAATTTTTCATCACCCAAAACAGAAACCCTTTGCCTTTTTAAGCAGCATACTCCCCATTCCCTCTCTGCCCAGTTCTTGTATCTATGAATTTGCTTATTCATCTACTTCCTGTACCTATGAATTTGCTTATTCTAGATATTAATTTCATATAAGTTGAATCATATGATAATTATCCAGGTCCCCCTTTTTTCTTTTTAGTTTTAAACTTAAGTGTCTCTTCTTTTATGGAAGGAAGACTGTTGATTAGTGATTTCACTATATTTAAAATGTGTGGTAACTGACTTCTATGATATGCAGGAGAAAATTAATGCATTTATAATTTTTAAAATCTAGTTTCAATTTAGTGTTGGTATGGCAGTTTACATTAAAATGTAACTTTTTAAAACTAGTTGGCTTACTATATAGGGACATTTTTAAAAGAAGCTTCCTATTGATAGTTGTGTTTTATTATTAAAGTCAAAGACCAAAGGTTAAAGTGGTTTATGATGAAGCATTCATAATATGTAGGGTAAAATATTGGAATTGTAAGATCCATCTTTGATATGAATAATGAACTGTTTAAATGCCTATATTAATGCAATCACCATTTTTCTGGTTTTGGTGGAAATGGATGGAGATAAAGCTTTAATAATTTGTCATATCCAGGATTCAGAAAAAGGACAATTTTAGTGGACTTGGAAATATATAGATACAAAAACAGCATTTTGGACTGGTAATTATATAGCTTTTGTAGTTCTTAAACTTAATTAAGAAATATAATTGGCTTGAATATCACCTCAACCATCAAAAAAGTGAACTGCTGTACAAATAAGTACTGTTTACATCACAAAGTGGTCCTATATTTGTAAAACTCTTACAGTATATTACTTTCTTATGATTTTTTGTTTCCAAAACTGTTTTAATAAGAGTGTTTTTGAATCTGTGTAATAATTAATATATAAAGCCTGTACATTTAGAAGTTGATACTAGGAAACCTCTAAACTTCTGACCTTGAATAGATTTTGCTTTGTATAAGCAGTACATTCAGCTGATGACTTCAAAATTGCCTTTTCTGGGTCTCAGCTTTGCGAAGATAGTATGTGTTGGATTTGAGTGCGTGACAACTGACGTTTTTATAAAGGATAACAGGAACCTTATGCATTTTCACATTTTCAAGCAACTTTGAAAGCTTCTCATGTACACACATGGTCAACATATGTTTCTAAACTTTAAATGTATATTCTATCATATTAGCTGTCATTAGCAGAAGAAACTTAAGTATAAGTCTTTAATGAGCATTGTATGTTAAACTTGTATTAATGAGTACACAAGCATCCAGAGATCAACAGCGTAGGATATTTAATTCACTTCCATGGAATTTTATCTTTCAGATAGTTTTTAAGCTGTTACAAGTAAAAATTTAACAAATTCCAGAAAGCACTCTTGTTACATGATGATGTGTGAATTGGCATTTCTTTCATTTCTCTAACCCTACCATAAATTTGATCCTAATATACATGCAGAAAACTGAGTTATAGAAAATAATTTTTTTCTTATTCAACTGCTAGCATATTGCTATTCTGTTTGAAAAGATACTTATGGAGCTAGATATTTTATTTTATTGGAGGATGATCTAAATAGAATTGGAATTGCATGATTGTTAGTCTTATTTTCTTAGTCTTTTAAAATCCTATTTAAAATTAGAGTTTGATAATTTAAAAACTATAGAATAAAACTTTGCAATGTTGATAATGTGTTGGCAAGCTTGTTAATTAAAATAACACCTTTTATTGTTGGTATGGCTTTTAGATACTACAACCATTTGATACATTTATATGCAGATCACATTGACTTGCTGCCAGGTAACAGAAGACAAGGGTTGGCTTCAGAAGATAATTGGCCTTGCACAACTGACATGATTCGGTAGTATAAGGCTTTGATTCCTAGGCCCTGGAAAGGAAGTTGAAATTTATTTTTGCCAATGAGAATCTTTATGTAGGCTTTTGATAAGCTTGTTTTGTTATGTGAAGGTACCATATAAATTGTTGTCATTTCATTACATATATAGCTCTTTCCTAACTCCATTTGAAATATAAGAAGCCTGAGTTCCTTTCTATTTCATTGTGCCAGTTGAAACAATTTCATTAAGAATGATAAATAGTGAATGGAATTTTAAATTTGGGCTAGTTAAATTGCCATGCCTTTACATTTAAAAAGGAAAATTTGCAAAAAGCAATCAATAATGAACTTTAACATGATTTTCAAAGAAGGAACTGTCCCTTAGTCACTTGTGACCTAAGTGTCCTTTCTAATAAGATGCACTGTTTCCACAAATACCTTTGATTGAGAAATGTGCAGTATCGTTTTGTTACTTAGCAGAGATTTCAAGAAGATACATGAGCAGTTTAAGACTAGTACCCAAAGTCTTTTTTACCTGTTGATCTTAGCATCTTTGATAATTTAACAGTTTTCAAAAAACATCTCTTGAATCCCCTGTTACCAAGACTTAGACAATTTGCTTAAGATATTCAGCTACAGTGAAAGTTAGAAAACACATGAATACATTTGTTTTCCTGAATTTGTCTGGATTCTAGACATAGTTACAGAGGCGACATTCTTTTTTTTTCTTTCTTTTTTTTTTTTTTTTTTACTAACGTTGCTTCTATCTATAAATCTTAAGATTCTTGAGGGAGCCATTTTTCAGGAGCCTAATATTTGTCAGGCACTGCGCTTTCTTTTGCATGTGGCTTTTTTTTTTTCTTTTTATTTGCATATGATTTTTAATCCTTTCAACAACCCTGTAAAGGTATTCCTATTTTACAGAACAGAAAATTGATGTTCTGAGATGTTAATTTGGTAATATTCTGCTGGAGTTGAAATCAACCCTGAAGTCTGTATTCTTTCACCCTCCTTACTTCATTCCTCTGCATTCTGGTTGAATTCATCAGTTTTCTTGTCCAAGTCACTAATTGTGTGTGTGTGCATGCATGTGTGTTTATTATGTCAATTCTTGGAATTAACCCTGTCTATCCAGTTTTTGTTTTAGACTATTATCCCTTGCTAACTAATCAGTTCAAAGTTTGGATTTTGGGTGCTCTGATAATGAGTGATACTACATTTTTTTTAATTCTTTATAAAGATTTATGATTGATTCTTTTTTAATGTCCTTTTTTTTTTCCTAGGAAGGCAAACACTAAATTTTAATATTAAAGACACCCAATGAATTAGGACATAAAGTTTGCTTTAATTACTTTTTCTTTGGGAGAAGAAATTCAGCACTCCTACTCAGTTAAGAGAAAATTAAAGAGATAACATTTTTGCAACCCAAAAGTTTAAAATTTTATTTTTTCTGCCTATTATGCCATGAATTTGTAGGGAATAGGTTCCAGCAGCTCAGGCTCCTTTCCAGTGGTTTTCACCAAGTATACTTCTCTGGGTGGAGCTGGCTAGTGCTACAGTTGAACCCAGCTACCTTTCTTTTTGACTTCATTCTTTCTCTAATCATTTTCTTTCATGCATTTCAGAAAGCAGGCTTGACACTTGAAGTGCTTAATACGCTCTAAAGGCACGTTAACTCTCTTGGCAAGAGAATCTTGCCCTAATTTGTTTACAGCAATGCCAGCAGCTTTCTGGTAAACATTGTAGACTCTTTCCCTGTTGCTGTAGTCTGGTTTGTGGGGCATTCCTTTCTAAACAGTGCCCATTCCCTTGATAACAGCAATACCACCTTTCTTGTAGATTTTCATTTGTGTGGCCACAGAAACAACTCCATGTTTTCTAAAAGACCTACCCAGAGAACAGATAATGTATGGCTCTCCTCTTTCCCTTGTGTTTATGATTTTGATGAATTATTGCAAGACGGTGGTTCTGACAGGTCATTTATTCTTTTTTTTTTTTTTAAACTTTATATTTTGAAATACTTTCAAACTTACAGGACAGTTGGAAAAGTAATCCAAACTCCACACAGACAATCCAACATAGCCCTATACCCCTAGATACCCAGGTCTACCAGTTTTAACATTTTGCTGCTTTTGTTGTCTCATCTATCTTCCTGCCTATCTGTCTCTCTCTCTTTCATCCATCCATCCATCCATCCATGAATACGTGAGTGTAGGTTGTATTTATCATGTTCCCAGAACATTTAATAATGCCATGTACAAGGAGCATTTTTTCTTAATTCTGTTTTTGTTTCTTTCTTTTTTCATGGCTCTCAGTTCTTTACTTCCTTAAGGATCATAAACATTTCTTTTAAACTCATTGCAAGATTTCATTTTATTGGGTGTGTGAATTCATCTGATACTGATGAATTTCTTAGCCATTTCTCTCAGTTTTGTTTTCAAATACACTTTGGAATTTTGGTTTACAGTTTGCATCTTGAGTAGGAAATCTATTTATTCTTTTTCTTTTGGTGTCCTCCATCCCCTCTATCTCTCTGGCACACCCAGCTCTATTTTATATTCTTTCACCCATTTCTACCATACCTTTAGTCCAGGTCCAGGCTTCTATTCTGCAATATTATTGAAATATTAGATATGATAATCGGCCTGCATGACCCAAGTTCTGTATGATAGAAACTTTTCTTACTTTTACTCTGAAGGTACCACTTTGATGTAATTAGTAACTTTAGCTATTGATTATAGCTTTTTTTTCACCTTCCTTTAAGGAGTTCTTTTCGTCTGATTTCAAATAATGACCCTCGCTTTTGGTACTTTTATCCTGTGCAAGATTTGATTTCCAGACTGCCTTTGCTCGTTTCTGGTTCTGGAACCCAGCAGGTGCATGGATTCATCCATTTATTGCTATATGTTCTATTTCTGGATTCACCAAAATATGTTCCCCAGCTTCATTTTCTAGACATGCATAGGCAAGTTTTTCTGGAGTACAGAAAGAAGCTCTTTAAACCATGAATCATGAAACTGACCTTTGAATAACAGCAACGAAAACTAAGCTATGTTTTATTTTATTTTAAAATTATTTGAGTGATGCTCTTTTCCTCAGTATTTTATCTTCTTGCTTGCTGCAGATTTCTTTCTTGGACTCAAACGAAACAGGAGAGATTTCTTGTTAGGTCTGAACGCTTGTGACCTAGGTACAGATTTTTAACTGCATTTGGTACAGTAGCTGTTTTTTGGGTGGTCTGGGGGTTGTGGGATGGGAAGAAGCAGTTAAAAATTGTTCAGTGTAGGCTCTGTTACCTTTTTACCAGTGCTAATCTGCCCTCCAAAAAGTAAATGATGTTAAGAGTATTTTGGTTTTTCTTTTTGGATTTTTTGATATATATGCATTCATTCCTTATTTGTATTATTGTCGTTCTGAGATGGAGAATGACTGAGATTTATTTGAAGAAATAAATTCTGTTATCAGACATGTAACTTAATAGGAATGTGAAGACATGATTAATAAAATGATTCTTTTTAATTTAAAGTTATTTAACCTACGGATAGAACGATAATCCTTGACAAATATTAGGCTATGAGGCTAAGGGGAAAAAAAAGAAGGAAACACTAAGGACTGAGCCCCAGATTAATAATCTGCAAGTGGTGAATATGAGCCCCCCAGCGGTCAGACTTTCCATGTTGTTTTGCTAGAGTTAGAGATTATCTAGCTCCAACCCCTTTGCTTACAGAGAAGGAAATCTAGCTAAATTGTGTTTTTTCCCTTGATACATCTTACACTTCTACCTTTAGTACCTTTTCTTTGAAAAATTAATTCAGAGTGCTTTATCAGTTTTTTATTTCCATATTAAGTTTTGTAATGTCCAGTGTCATAGGTACACCCATCACAGCTTCTTTATGGTATTGATATCGGTGGACACAGCTAACTTCAATATTTTGGGGTGAAGTGTTTTGCTACTTTGTTACTCTGCAAGCACTCTAGTTTAAGAATATCTGTCTTGCAATTGATGTGTGATTACCATTCCCTCTCCATTGCTTGCTCATTGCCACTTCATGTAGTAGCCCAGCTACTTTGAGCCATTTGGTTACCAGGTGGCTAATGTTGTCAACTCTTTTAAGTTTTAACATGTTTTTCTAAATGTCTTTCTTTCTTCTTTTGGGGCAGGTAGAAAGGATTGATTAGTAGAGAATGGGGCGCATGTGGTAATATTATTATTATTATTATTTTATTATTAATCAAGTTTATATCAGATTTCCTTTCTGTCATGTGCATATCCTCTTTCTCCCTATTGCTTATTTCTCTTCCAGCTCTTGACCAGTTACCTCTAGGGAGCTAAATAAAAACTTTGATTTTTGTTTCTTTCTTCTTCCTCTGTATCTCTGCCTTTTAAACTTTCATTATGTGCCAAGGGAAACCCTTAGGTATAAATAGTGCTTTTCATATAGAAATAATATCTATATTGCAGAAAAATTAAACCAAGAGCCCAGAATTAAAGAGATATAAAAAAGAACCAGCACACTGTACCATATGCGTACGTACTTGAAGGTACTTAGGTCTAGTCCTCTTCAGGATCTTCTAAGAAGTACCCAGTTATTCTTTAATTAAACCTATTTATTTTATGAACACAAATCTTTAAGACAGTATTGTTTCATTCTGTTTTCATGGCTACATTTTATCTACTAAACCACTCTCTGTATTACAATAAGAAAATGTTTTGAATTCAAGTTGGCTGTCTGTAAGTTGAGGATAGCATGAATAATTCCCAGTGATTTGTTATTTGTCTGAATCTTTTAAATTGGGTGCCATATGGGATATTTGTAGCTATTTGTTTTTCAAATGAGAGCAGAATTAGTGTTGCTGAACATGCATCTTTGTTCTTGGTATTGTGTACCTTGGAGGGATCACCATTATCCTCTACCCCATTTGCTTGCTGTGTATTGCTTTTCTTACAGCAAACATGTATACATGACATATGATTATGCTCAGTTTATACAGGTGATAAACAGCTTACCTTTTAGTGACATGATAAAATTGAGATTCAGCCCTCAAGTTTGAACCCCATAAAAGACCCATTGTCTTTTTTCTGATTAAAGGTGGTTTATAGCTTACAGTGTAGAAAGTGGAGACAGAAAAATGAACAGAAGAAATACAATGTGATCTATTAAATGTTTTATAATAAAGTTATAAAAAATGCATTATGGTAAAGAAGAGAAAACTTTGTGATTGGGATTGTTGGGAAAGGCTTCTCCTGAAATTGTAGTTGAGCTTGATTTTGAAGGATAAGTAGTATTTTTCCAAATGGCCGAGGGATGCAGGGGAAATTTACAAAGAAATTTATGATATAAAGATTAAAAACAAAATAGGAAATGTTTCAGTTATCATCCTTTGTCAAAAATTATTTTAGTGTAGGTCATTTTGGTGCTGCTGCTGATTGCTGGTGGTGGTAATGAGGAAGAATTATGACGGATAATATGTCGTTTAGAATGAAGCTGAATTCAGATTTAGGTCTGTTCTTGGATATGAGATAGATTCAGTATATTAAGTTGTAGGAGTAAATAAGTTTTAAACAACTAAAGAAATACCCAAGGAGTTAGTATTCTCTCAGGAGAGGGTAATTTGATTTAGATGGAATTGGTTTGGTTGACTCTCTGCACAGTGTGTATCTGTGAACTTCAAGTCTTCTCCTCATGTAGGGAATGAGAAGTCTCTTGACAACAAGCTTCCAGTTGCAGCTAATGCTTGCCTTGGCTAATTGGCATGGCCAGTTCAGGTGCTAGAGCCTCTGGGGAATTTGTGTTTGAATTCAGCTACATCAGGTTTTAACTGCAGCATAAATATGAAGGAGCTTTGGGGTCAGCCTGTTTGAGAGTGAAAAGGTGAGACATACGGAGGGAGAAGAGAGACTGAAACCTTGTAGATAAAGTACTTAATTTACATTCAGATGCTTTTTGGTTCAATTTGTATATTAAAAATAGGATGTTTTTCTTTACTGCTCCCTGCTAACCCCTTTCCAAATTTGCTGGCATGGTAAACTAATGACACAAGAAGAGAAATGACCAGGACCCGAGATGATGACATTTTCTGGTGTATGTCTCCACCAGGGAGTTACACCATTTGTATGCTTATTTTCTTTTTTTAAAAACTGAGGATTTCTTATGAGCTGTTTTCCTGTGGTACTTGATACAATGCTTTTTATTTTAACACTTAACCAAATTATATTGATAGAGTTGTTTATATGTTTTCTTTTTTTGGCTAGCCTGAGAGTTATAGCAGTTTGCAGTGCCATTTATTTCTTGTTCCCGGGCCTAAAATGGCCTGGACACGTAAGTGTTCGAGCTGAAATGGAATTAAATTGAAAAATGAATTTCATTAGGTAGTTTATACTTTATCCTACTAAACATAACAGATTATCAATAGTAATAATTAAAAAAACAACAGAAGGACGTTGCTGCATTCTTTTTTTGTTTTGTTTTGTTTTACTGAAAACTTTCCTTCTTTTCCTTTCCTTTCTTGTCTCCTCCCTCTTTTCCTTTCCCTCTCCTCTGGGCTCTTATCCTCTTTGCCAGGGTTGCATTGAAACATAAAGATAGGAGACATTTACTGGAAGAGTCATCCGGAAGGTTTTATAGTGTTTCAGTTTTTATAGGCTTGTTTTCTCCCTTGCCTCCATTCAGGTCCCCCCCGCCCCCAAGCAGGTTTATTTCTGTCTGGTTCTCTGTGAGCTGCTCTTAGTAAAAGTGCATCTGAACAACAGATGAAAGCGAAGAACCGTTTAATTTGATATTTTAGAATATAATGTTGTAGGATTAAGCCCTTAGACTAACTGGTAATGACTAACTACTAAATTGTATGAGTAGGAGTGTCAGTTTTGGAACTTGATTTTTGGGTAGATCCTACTTTATGTATCAATGTCATGTAAATTTTTCCCAAGAACAATTTTTTTTCTAATTTGCTTGAGAAGTCTCTGCTTCTACATAGTTTTTAAAGCAGTTTTCAATAAATCATTTCAAATCCACAGCTGTCATTTAAACAAGTGCCTTAAGTTACTATGATTCTCAAGAGACATGGAGAAACACTCTCTATTTAGTGTGTTTAATCATACCTTGTTTAAGTCAGGTAAATAGGCCTGACAGTTAAACTAAATAACTGGTGGAATAGTCAAATGTTCTTGGCCCTAGCATGTACTCTTGGAAAGCCCAAGAATAAAAATACTTGGCATACTGTTTTAGGGCGTATTTGTGCTTTTCACATCTCACATTTTCTTCTTGCCATGTGAGCCACTGACTGTTCATCTCAAGTGGAAATTAGGGGCATGGTAATATTAGACCACTGGGGGTGAGGGGGGCAGTTACCCAGTGATTTGTAGAGTAGTGGTTACTTTTTAGGGGGCTTGAGCGGAATAGCCACATTAGTAACTGTTGAGTTTGAGGGGAATAGCCACATTAGTAATTGCTGAGTTTGAGTAACTCCTTGCCTCTGCTCCTAATACCATACTGCGTGCCCCTGAATGTCTCAGCTTCTGTGTTCTTACTGATCTGATATACTGAGAAATTTTCTGGTTAACTGGTTGGAAGTAATATGATTCAACGCGATACTTTTTTTTTTTTACCTGCAGGGGAGTGGGCGGGTGGGAGTATTTCATAGTCTATGTGAAATGTCCAGCACAATACTCTCAAAAAGTTATCCCCTTCCTTGTTAATTTAAGAAAAGTAAAATATTTTAATTGGTCGCTATGCCAATTTGGATTTTCCGGGTAACCCATCTTCTCTCCATTTTGACATGATATGGCTTTTCTTAGGTCCCTCAGATAACTTCTTGCTTGTCTAATGGCCACTGGCATTGTTGATTGATATCTTTTCCTTTTGGACAGGGAGTACTTCCTGTATCCTTGTCCATGTGGCTAAGCTTGTTGTACATAATCAAGTGTTTTCCTCCTTTCTTGACCTTAAATAACTGAAAAGGAGGCTGATTATTGCTTCTAAGCCATATACCAAAATTTTCATGGCCTTTGAGCTGGCAATCCTTTGCTGCTTTTCAGCTTCAGAATTCAGGAATGTTCATTTTGTAGCAGTTTTTTATATTCTATGGATATCTAAGCTTAAACATGTACCATATTGTTATGTATGGGAAAGCCTGTAGTATTTATATGAGAAATTCTATCCAACTCCTTTAAGATTCTTGCTTGTTTTTTTTAATATTTTTATTATAGAATATAACATACATACATAGAAGTAATAACTTTCCAAGTACAATTTAAAAGTAGTTAGAGAGCAAATTTCAAAGAATGTTATGAGTTACAGTTCCACAGGTTCAGTTATTTCCTTATTGTGAAATATATATGCAAAAAGGTAATAACTTTAAAAGTACGATTTAACAAACAGTTATATGGGACATTTCCAAAAATGTTATGAGTTACAGCACTGTGGTTTCAGCTGTTTCCTTATTGTGAAATATTTCATGTATACAAAAAGGTGATAACTTTCAAATTACAATTTAACAAGTAGCTATAAGAACAAATTTCAAAGAATGCTATGGCTGACAGCTCCACCATTTCAATTATTTTCCGCTAGCTATTTTAGTACCCTAGCAACTAAGAAAAAGAAAATTATATAGAGATTCAGTATTCATAATCCTTTGTTAAATTCCATCATGTCTGTTGCTAAACCTTCCCCTAGTTTAATCACTTTTCCAGTCTTCATGGATATATAGGCAGTGACCACCCTAACTTGTTCATGTTGAAAAGGTGTGTCACACCTGGTTGATGTTCTTGAAGAGGCTGTTGCCTCTGGGTTTTGGGACTTAGCTGGCATAGGAGTTCTCTGGAGGATTTAAGTTTCTGAAGAAAAAACTTAGTGAGTGAAACTTTTAGGGAGTCTTAGCTGGGGATCCGGGTATTCATCAGGGTTTTTGGGACTACTGTTGACTTGGGCTTATCATACTGTAGCCATTTGGGATATCTAACAAAAGCTTGCATACAAGTAACCTCCATGACAGCCTCTCGACTCTATTTGAATTTTCTTAGCCACTGAAACCTTATTTGTTGCCATTCTTTTCCCCCTTTTGGTCAAAAAGGCATTCTTAACCCCTGGACGCCAGGGTCACGCTCATTCCCAGAATCCATGTCCCACATTGCCAGGGAGAGTCATTCACTTGGGGGTTCCTGTCTCATGTGTGGGGGGAAGGTGATGAATTTATTTGCAGAGTTGGGCTTAGAGGAAGAAAGTCTGCATTTGAGTGAAAGAGGTTCTCTGGAGGTGACTTCTAGGCATAATTATAGGTGGGTTTAACCTTCCCTTTACGACCACAAGTTTCACAAGAGCAAGCCTCAAGATTGAGGGCTTGACTTATGGAATAGGGGGTTCCTAAGTTGACATAGCGTATATTCTGTCCATGATAATCCATCCATATCTCACATTATCATCACTTAGTTGTACAATCCTTATCACTTTCCATTTTAAACAATTATCATGACCCAAAACACCATATAGCTCTTTTCAGCACTTAATTATTTGTCCCTAGTATTTGTGTGGTACTACTAATGTATTCCTATGATTTTTAAAAAAAGGCTACATATTTTAAGTTTGATCAGCATCTTGAGTGAATTTTTGCATTATTTTAATTGTCTCTCTCTTCCTGGTAGAATTGTGCCACCTAGTGGAAATTGATGTTCTTCAGTATATGCCTTTTTATCTAGTCTAGATGGAACATCAGATGCCTATTAACATATTAAGAAATAA
This sequence comes from Choloepus didactylus, assembly GCF_015220235.1. Taxonomy (NCBI): domain Eukaryota; kingdom Metazoa; phylum Chordata; class Mammalia; order Pilosa; family Megalonychidae; genus Choloepus; species Choloepus didactylus. The sequence continues at coordinate 51,060,456 of NC_051325.1, forward strand.
TAGTTTAGAATGTCTAAACTTTGTTGGTTGGCTTGAAATTCTTTATAACAGTGAATTGTCTTCTCCTAAACAAGAGTTTAGGATGAATAAAATTCTTAGGAAAATAAGGCTTAGTATATGTCTTAAACTTATTAGCTAGTTAGTTTTAAAATCTGGTCTTCCTTCCCAACAAAAATAGCCTGCAAATGTCTTCTTCATCACTGAAACTTTATCTAGAATATATCATTTTTCTGTCAGTTAATAGTAAAATAGTTGTTGCTGTGTGGATCTTATCCAAATGTTTTTTTTCCCCAGAGTGTTATTTTTTCATATCTATTTTCTAAGCAGAATGTAGTAGAGCTTACAGTATTGTTTATACAATCTAAGTTTATTTTGAAGCAACAGAAGAAAAATACATTAGATAAGTATTAATGCTCAAATGAAAAAATAGGCTACTTTGAAAACAGCCTGATTAAACCTTTATAGTTTGAAGTCTTTTTTTTTTTTTTTTTTTGCCCCATGTTACAAGATAATCTCTTATTTGGGCTTACCTGGGTATAAATAGAATTTAGGATTTTATCAATATTGGAGATTTGGTGATCTCTTTTTCTTGTTACTAAATCTGAAGATGTCTTATTCTTAGAAGAACATTTCTGTCTTGGGAGTTGGACGTTTTGTGTAATTAAATTGGAAAATGAATTCTGGGTTTTTTTCAGAGTATTTATTGTAAAGAATCTTGAGAGTTATCAAACTACTTTAAATTGAAAGGTGCAGTCGTTCAACTATAGAATACCTTTATAGAGCCATTAACATTTTATAATGTTTTTATCTTATTAGTTATTAGTTGCTGATGTATATTCAAGATGAGTGGATTAGGAGAGAACTCCTTGGATCCATTGGCAACTGATTCACGAAAACGCAAATTGCCCTGTGATACTCCAGGACAGGGGTAGGTGATTTGTTTTCCGTTACCCCCCCTTCACTTTGTTTTGTTGTTGTTTAGAGATAAAATTTCAAATTCCTGATATTTATAGTCTCAGGTTAGATTATTTTGTTTTTGCTTAAATATTATGATTTTGCTTTGTAGTATGTACAGTGATGAGATGGATAGCCATATGATGTATTCAGATAGCAGCTAGAATATTATATTAAGATTCTGTGATACTGTAGGAAGCATTTCTGAATGGAAGAGATAGGAGTTAGGAATAGATGACCAAGGTTGATTACGAGTAAGACTCTTTCATATTCTTTAAGGATATAAGTTGACAATAAGTGATAATAATAAGTTGATATTTTGGTATTTGTAAGGCTTCATCATCTTTCCTGAAGTAAATTAGAAGTTAAAAAAAAATAAAAATAAAATACTGTAATTTGTGTAGTGTTACTCTGACTCTTAAGTATTATGCCATGCTCAAGGTCGTTTGAACTTTGATAGTTGAAAAATAAAAAACAGAGTCTACAATGAATAGAATCTCATCATTAATAATAAATAGCTATCACTGTTTTTAATTGATTTGTTAATTGTTTTGCAGTCTCTACAAGGTAAGGACTATTTATCCCCATTTTCCAGATGAGGAAACTGGGGATAACTTTTGACCAAGACCACTGGGTTAAAACAAAAAAGTGGAGTTGAATTTAGAAATGCATGAATTTCCACTCCATTGTTTTTTTTCTCCAAGATGGTGTTTTGATAGTTTCTATTGGCTGAATTTATTTTGTTTATATATAAAGGTAATGGTGTTGTGTAGGGGCTGATTCTTACTCACAGCTTTTTTTCTGATATGTATATTCGCAATTTTTTTCCCCCTCCCTTTCTCCTTTTCCCCTTTTTAGTCTCAACTGCAGTGGTGAAAAGTGGAGACGGGAGCAGGAGAGTAAATATATTGAAGAATTGGCTGAACTGATATCTGCTAATCTTAGTGATATTGACAATTTTAATGTCAAACCAGATAAATGTGCAATTTTAAAGGAAACAGTAAGACAGATACGTCAGATAAAAGAGCAAGGTAATACAAAGTAAGAAAAGAAACACGTCTTTTAGAATGGACTTGTTAACCATGATGTTTGCCTTTTTGCTACCGTGTTGTTTAGGTGGGGACTACTACTAATTGAAGCTAGTGTTTGTGGGAATGGACAAATGAGTTGACCAGCTTTGCTCTTTAGGAAAGAATTAACAAAGAATTTTAAGAAGGCCAGTGTTGCTCACCTGTCACATGTTAGTAGTTCTCTTTCAGGAAACCCTAAGAGAGTACATTTAGAAGTGATAGAGAATGTAGTAGTGTGTCTTACGCCATCCTGTGTAACTCTGAAGTTTTATTAAAAAAATTTTTAAATTGTAGCATTATTCTCTTATCAGGAAATGTTGTATATATATATGGAAGCACCTGTATGTATATGTGTTTTCTGCTAGTGTGTGTCCATCCTTGGATGATTTGATGGCAGATTTAGTCTGTAACTGATAAAATTGCTGTTTGTAATACTGCCTTCTGTCTTTTCAGGAAAAGCTATTTCCAATGATGATGATGTTCAGAAAGCTGACGTATCTTCTACAGGACAGGGAGTTATTGATAAAGACTCCTTAGGACCACTTTTACTCCAGGCAAGTATAAAGTTTTTAGGCAAAACTTGGTAAACTTTGTTGCACTTTGGGTTTTTTATTAAATGATTGAAAAATTGATGAAATTTTGGTTAGGAAATAAGAGCAAAAAGAAAAGATTTCTTTCTGTGAGAGTATTACTACTAATACTGCCATTACAACTTACCACAAACTGGGTGGCCTAAAACAATAAAAGTATATGTTTTTCTTAGTTCAGGAGATCAGAAATCCAGAATCCAGGTGGTGGTAGGGTTGGTTTCTTTTAGAGGTTCTCCTCACTTCAGGTGGTTGCCAGCAATCCTTGGTGTTCCTTGGCTTGTAGCTGCATCACTCCAATCTCTGTCTCCATCGTCACATGGTTTTCTTCCCTGTGTGTCTCCTCTATATCCAAATCTCTCACTCCTTTCTCTTACAAAGGAGACGACAGTCTTTGGGTTAGGGCCCACTGTAATCTGGTATGACCATATTTTAGCTTGATTGCATCTGCAAAGTGCTTATTTCTAAATATAGTCACATTTATAGGGACTTGAACATATTTTTTGGGGGAGGTGAGACACAATTCAACCCACTGCTGTCTGCCCTTTGGCGCCCCCAAATGCATGATTGTAAAATACATTCACCCCTATCCCATCACCCCAAAGTCTTAATTCCAGGATCAATTCTTAAGTCCAAAGTATTATCTAAATATCATCCACTTAAAAAGTCCCAAATCTCATCATCTAAATCAAGTATGGGTGAGACTCTGGGTATGATGCATCCTGGAATAAAATGCTTCACCATACTTTGGACTTGTGAAACTAGGAACCTGGTTATCTGTTTCCAAAATATAATGGTTGGGAGGCCATAGCATAGGCATTCCCATTCCAAAAGGGATAAAATGGAAGGAATAAAGGGGTCACTTGTCCCAAGCAAGTCCAAACTCAGCGGGGCAAATACCATTAGGGTTTAGGACTTCAGAATAATCCTCTGTGGCTCAATGCTCTGTCCTCTGGGGCCACGTGAGAGAATTAAGTATTCTGTGTATGATGGTTGTTCTAGTTTGCTAATGCTGCTGGAATGCAAAACACTGGGGATGGATTGGCTTTTATCAAAGGGGGTTTATTTGGTTATACAGTTATAGTCTTAAAGCCATAAAGCGTTCAAGGTAACACATCAGCAGTTGGGTACCTTCACTGGAGGATGGCCAAAGGTGTCCGGAAAACCTCTGTTAGCTGGGAAGGAACGTGGCTTGCATCTGCTCCAAAGTTCTGGTTTCAAAATGTCTTCTCCCAGGATGTTCCTCTCTAGGCTGCAGTTCCTCAAAAATGTCACTCTTAGTTGCACTTGGGATATTTGTCCTCTCCCAGCTTCTCTGGAGCAAGAGTGTGCTTTCAACAGCCATCTTCAAACTGTCTCTCATCTGAGCTCCTGTGCTTTCTTCAAAGTGTTCCTCTTGGCTGTAGCAGCTTGCTTCTTCTGTCTGATCTTATGTAGTGCTCCAGTAATTTAATTCAGAGCCACCCAATGGGCGGGCCAACACCTCCATGGAAATTATCCAATCAGAGTCATCACCCACAGTTGGGTGGGGTGCATCTCCATGGGAACACTCAAAGAATTACAATCTAATTAACACTGATAGGTCCACCCACACAAGATTACATCAAAGATAATGGTGTTTGGGGGGACATAATACATTCAAACTGCCACAATGGTAAAATGTTCTTATAAGATACATAACTCAGAAACCCCCACCTCTGCCCCCCCCTTTTAGTTGCAGAGTGAGAAGGCATAAATAAATAAGTAAGTAAATAAATAAATAAAAGAGGTGGGGAAGGGGGAGTATTTGGAAACAAAAAAACAGGAGGGGGAAGGTAACCCATACTTCACTTGTCAGAGATAACATTTGGGCTTTTTTTAACTCAGACTGTTTTGTGCATTTTTGTCATGGTGATCTTATGGCATACTACAGTTTTGTTGCTTGGAGGAATTTTTTTTTCATTTTTTAATTCATTTTTATTGAGATATATTCATACATACAATCATCCAAAGTGTACAGTTGTTCACAGTACCATCATATAGTACATTCATCATCCGAATCTATTTTTTGAACATTTTCCTTCTACCAGAAAAAGTGAAAAAAAAAAAGAATAAAAAATAAAAGCGAAAAAGAACACCCATCCCCCCACCCACCCCCATTTTCCATTTAGTTTTTTGTTGCCATTTTTCTACTCATCCATCCATACTCTGGATAAAAGGACTGCGAGCCCCATGGCTTTCACAATCACATTGTCACTCCTTGTAAGCTGCATTGCTATACAATTGTCTTCAAGAGTAAAGGCTACTGGATTGTAGTTTGATAGTTTCAGGTATTTATTTCTAGCTATGTCACTGCACTAAAATGTAAAAGGGTTATCTATATAGTACATAAGGGTTATATAGTACATAAGAGTGCCCACCAGAGTGACCTCTCTATTCCATTTGGAATCTCTCAGCCACTGAAACTTGGTTTCTTTTCATTTCGCATCCCCCCTTTGGTCTAGAAGATGTTTTTAATCCCACGGTGTTGGGTCCAGATTCATCACAGGGAGTCATATCCCACGTTGCCAGGGAGACTTACACCCGTGGGAGTCAGATCCCATGTAGTGGGAAGGGCAGTGAGTTCACCTGCCTAGTACCTTGAGGAATTTTTGAGACTTAAAAATGTGCATTGGTTTTGTAAGTAGTTGCCATAAATAGATCTGAACTGATTAACCTGTAGTACTTAAAGAATAAGTACTGAAGCCTTTCATAAAGTTCACTTATCAGTTTTTTTGTTTGTTTACTTTAGTTTGCTCCTACCACATTTTAGTGTATAAGTTTTTAAAATCCTCTGTTAATTCTCATTAAGTAATAGTGTGTGTAGTTCCTGTACTTAACTTGGCATCAAATGGAAAAATGAGAAGACGTAAGGATTTTTTTTTTTTTTTTTTAAAAGCTTCTTAGAAGATGTGACTGTAAAGAAACTAACCTAGATACTGGTTCAGATTCAATGTTGACTTTATTTGCCTTTTCTCCAAATTGTCTAATGTTAATAGAGATGGTGATTGAGCGTTGATTATGGTAATTGTTAAATTTGCAATTATGTTTTAAATTCTACTTAGTCCTAAGGCAGGTATTAACGTGTTTCATTTTAGGCATTGGATGGTTTCCTGTTTGTGGTGAATCGAGATGGGAACATTGTATTTGTGTCAGAAAATGTCACACAGTACCTGCAGTATAAGCAAGAGGATCTGGTTAATACAAGTGTCTACAATATCTTACATGAAGAAGACAGAAAAGATTTTCTTAAAAACTTACCAAAATCTACAGGTAGGTCTTAGACTGCATTATTTAAATATATTTTTTAACTTTCCTTGACTGTTTTTTAGAAAAGTAAATGTATCTTTTTTTGGGAAGTCAAGTGATCAGACTTGTGTAGAAAGGCAGGTGCTTTATTAGTAAAATTTTCAAATATGATCTTGTCAATTTAGAATTTGGTATATATTTCATGGGGCTGAAAAATACAGTGAGTAGCAGAGATTTGTGTTGGAGTTGGAATTATTTTTAAGTTTTCTATCTTTGCCACCCTGAAGTGTTAGTGTAGATACTACTATGGTAGACACATGTTATGTGGAAGTATAGCTTGAATCTTTGATGATAGCCATAAGACTGAATTGCCAGCTTTTTACAAAACTTCATTCAATTTGTTTTCCAAAGTTAATGGAGTTGCCTGGACAAATGAGACACAGAGACAAAAGAGCCATACATTTAATTGCCGTATGTTGACGAAAACATCACATGATATTCTGGAAGATATAAGCACCAGTCCTGAAATGCGCCAGAGATATGAAACAATGCAGTGTTTTGCCTTGTCTCAGCCACGAGCTATGATGGAGGAAGGGGAAGGTAAGAGCACATTACATGTTTGTGATATTCATGAAATAAATAACAGCCACGTTAAAATTTTGTGATTTCCATTGTTGTAACTTTTCTTCCTAAATTATGAGCCCTTTGAATGGACATATCCAAAAGTTAAAAAATAATCCTTTTTTGGTTAAATTTTTTATTATAGATTTGCAATCCTGTATGATCTGTGTGGCAAGACGCATTACTACAGGAGAAAGAGCATTTCCGTCAAACCCTGAAAGCTTCATTACTAGACATGATCTTTCAGGTGAGGACTGTGTGTGTATCTGTGTGTACAAATAAATTTTTATAAAATTTTAATTAAATTCTACAGCCTGCTCTTTCATGTAAGTACTGGCACCTACTATATCAAATGCTTTGCATGCATTATTTTCTTTTTTCCTTAATACAACCCTCAGGGAGAGGCAGTAAACCCTTGGTATTTGAGTTGATGTTGTTTATTTGACAAATACATGAATTTAAAAATAAATGTAGAGGGATCTGGTTCTCTTTTCAAACAGCATTTTGGATCAGAATTGCATATTTCTTTTCTCTTCAAAAACATTTATCATGAAGACACAAGTTTTTAAAAAATCAGGTAATTCAATGAGAATTACTGGGAGTAATTCATGATGTCAACATGAGCTGTAATCTTTGTCTTTGGGAATAAAGAATTAAAGCCAGTGGGCAGTTGATAAGGCACACTGATAAAATTAAAGGCTGTGGCAGTGTTGCCTAAATATTTTGCTTCAGGATCACTCTAGTGATAACCTGAAACCCATGATGGTAGTGCCAAGGGTTTACCATACATGCTCTGAATCCTAGATGAAGAAACAGGCTTGGTGAGAGAGAGGTTAGTGTATTTGTACAAGATCACGCCTACTTCTACAAAAAGAGAATTTGCATCTGGGTCTGCCTGACTAGAAAGCCTGCGCTTTGCTCTGTGTAATATTATAGTTTTACATACCTTTGTGGACATTGAATTTGTGATCTGATAAAATGAGTAGGTTTAGATAAATGCAAAACATCATTGTAGTTATTATATAATACATATACATAATTTATTGTATATACACAGTTTTTTTTTTGTAAAATTAACTATTTTCACAGTCATTCAGCCTTTTTTGTGCTAGGTTCAGTTATTTATCTGGAGGCTGTCTGAGATCAATTTTCAAAGATGGAATAAAAAAGTACCAGAAAAGTTCTTTGTATTCTCAGTTGTTTACGCTGATGAATACTACTTTTATTGGCTTTTTTTCTTGATTTATTTTGAGAAAATGAAACATAGTGGAAGGTATTTTTATGTATTATTTTATCCTTTCAGAGTATGTCTTCCTCTGTGTTCTGTTATAATTTGACAGTCTTCATTTTCTCTCTGAATAACAGTACTTTACATTTTGTTACTGAAGTTACTAACTAAAAAGCTTTACCTGAACAGTTTACAGAGGTAGCATCTTTAAACATATCTTACCAATATTTTTCCTTATTAGAAAGCAATGTGTATTTATTATAAAAATTAGAAATTTCTAAGCAAGAACAACCAAATGTTTTTGTCTGGTTAACATCATTTAAAACTGAGAGCAGTTTTACCATAGTTATAGTTTATACCTTCCAGTTGCTATCCATTGTTTCATAGGAGGTTGTTGCATTCAGTGCAGTACTATTTTTTAGTCTCTGGTGAGTTTGCCTATTGATTCAGTAAACTTTTTCTTAGCATCTATTGTGTTTGTAATATAGCACAGGACTGCTAAGCTCAAGAGTCTGTTGAGAACAGATCATCTCTATTCTGGGCACAGAGAACATATGCTTTCTTTTTCCTGGAATGCATTTGTTCTTTCTCCCTGGCCAATCTGTCATCCTCACCCCACCCTCACTTTTTATTTGTCACTATTAAAAGTGTGAATTTGAAACAAGTTCTTGGACAGTGGCTAGTACCCATCAGCTCATTCAATGTTAGTGCCTGCCTCATCCCTAGTAGCGTTGGTGTTGAGTGTAAGAGGTTCTCTGAATTTGAGTGCTGTATTATTTTTTAGTAAAACCTCAGAATAGGTGAAACAATAACCATTGGTAGTTTTAACCTCAGCATGAGCTTCAATCATGGTCTGACATATTATGACCATGTAGCACATTTTGTCATGAGTAAAAGCTATGCCATAGAAATGCTTATTAGGCAGTTTTTGCCCTGAACATCCTCAGTAATTAGTTTGAATTTTCTAAATACAGTGTCATTGTTCTGCAGAAACATGACCCTTGAAGCCATCAGATGCAATTTTGGTTCCTTGAGCCCTTGTGACTAGTGTTTTTCCAATATCTCTTACATTTAACATAATTGATGCAGTCACATCATTACCAGTCTTTCTCATGAGGAGGATCAACCACTTAGTGACTTACCTTTTGCCACTTTTTGTAAAGTGCTTGTTCTTGCCAACTGCCATGGTGGTGCTCAGATAGCAAAAATGCCTGGCCATTTTAAAAGGGTCATCTTCTTTATAAACCCTACTTCAAGGTCATAACATTTTTGAATGTGTGTATTTGGTCTCTCCAGTGTATTTACTGTTAAGCAGAAGTTGGCAGAAACTTGCAGAATTGTGGAGATGAATATTTGATCAACCCTCCCAGGTTTTAGATTTTAAGTGTACAAAAATGCAGTCACCTCTCAGATGGAAAGAACTATCTGTGCTAGGTGTTGAGGCAGGTACATTCTCCTGCTTCATAGTTGCAGTGACAGAAAATAACTTCAGACAAACAATTTTTCTGATGGTAAAACAATTTCCCTTTAAATGAAAGTGAAACCTTAGCTTATGTGGACAAAGTATATTCAGAAAGTAAAAGGAACTGTGCAATGGACTCATTGTATACAGCAGAACATTTAGATGTAACAACATATTGCAGAACTATGGTCTTGAAGAGAAAAGCTCTGAATGTACCAGAAATTTGGATCAGTGGCGGTGGAGCAAAGATTATCTTTTATTTTATTCTTCAGTGCTAAACCATTGAGTAGACAACCAGTAAATACATATGGGTTGGATTTAAATCTTTATTTTCTATTTAATAGGAAAAGTTGTCAATATAGATACAAATTCCCTGAGATCCTCCATGAGGCCTGGCTTTGAAGATATAATCCGAAGGTGTATCCAGAGATTTTTTAGTCTTAATGATGGACAGTCATGGTCCCAGAAACGTCATTATCAAGAAGGTAAAAATTTGGGGGTTTACTCTTGATTGTGTTTGGTATGCTATAAAGCACTAATTATTTGCATGAATTTAGTTGTTTGTTTTGGGGTAGGTGGGTAGAAAAATGCTGCTTGAGTATTCTTTTTAGCTTATTAATAATTTTGGTACGGATCCAGTGTTTCACTGGGTCTTTAAAATACTGAGCTTGAGGTACATTTCCTTTTGTTTTCCTATAATGGATTAATTTGCTGATTGGAGTTACTAGTACTGGAATAATTTTCCCAACAGCTTACATTCATGGCCATGCAGAAACCCCAGTGTATCGATTCTCTTTGGCTGATGGAACTATAGTGACTGCACAAACAAAAAGCAAGCTCTTCCGAAATCCTGTAACGAATGATCGTCATGGCTTTGTCTCAACCCACTTTCTTCAGAGGTAATGATAGATTACAGTGTATTCTCATATTAAATGCAGAGGTGTTCTCAAGGTGCTTTTTTTTAATTAATTGAAAATGAGAGAAAAGTGTGAAGGTTGTCAGATTTGCTTAAGTGAGATTAGGTTCCTGGATTGTGATATGTTTTCTTTAAGGTTATATTTTCATGGGAAAATGATTATTGTTCATTAAATTTAATTACTTTCTAGGAAAACTGGAGGATGGGAAGGTTAATGGATGAGAGTGTATAAAATTTGACTGTCTTGGTTACCTTTCATTTCTAGTGATATGTTAACATTGCCTTTTTTTTTTTTTAACAGTTCTTTTTTTAAAATTCAGTTTTATTGAGATATACTCACATGCCATACAATCATTGAAAGTGTTAATGGTTTGTTAATTTTCTTGGGGTGTGTTTCATTGCTTTTAAGGACTGAATTTTAATATTCAAATCTGTACTTCAAAGGATAGTTATTATTGATGTTGCTAATGGTAAATGAGGGCACATGAAGCAGACATTCACTCATTAATCATCTTGAGTAATTTATAGGTGCCTCTAACTGTAACCCTCAGATATATGGCAACTCTAGTTAGGCACTGCTAAGATTCCAGTCAGCTTAGCTGTTGGCCCTTTGCAGTGCTGTGGTAGTGTCACCCACTTAGATTCCGTGGCTTGCTTAAAAACTGTTACTAGCTTTATAATACATTAAGATCTAGTTGGAATTGTCACTGAGTATTGGAATGAGGCCTATTCCTGGGCATTCCTGGCACTTAACTTCATTTCTGGTTTATCTGATTCAGGACTTGAAAATTACATATGCCTGTAATTTTTTAGTAAAGTTTGGCGTTCTGTTTCTTTGTAGAGAACAGAATGGGTACAGACCAAACCCAAATCCTGTTGGACAAGGCATTAGACCTCCTGCTGCTGGATGTAGCAATTCAGTAGGTGGCATGAGCATGTCGCCACACCAAGGCTTACAGATGCTGAGCAGCAGGACCTATGGCTTGGCAGACCCCAGCACCCCAGGGCAGATGAGTGGGGCTAGGTATGGGGGTTCCGGTAACATAACTTCCATGAACCCTGTGCCAGGCATGCAGTCACCATCTTCCTACCAGAGCAACAACTATGGTCTCAACATGAGTAGCCCCCCACAGGGGAGTCCTGGTCTTGTCTCCAACCAGCAGAGCATCATGATTTCTCCTCGTAATCGTGGGAGTCCAAAGATGGCTTCTCATCAGTTTTCCCCTGTTACAGGTATTCATGTTGGCATTTCCTTTTCTTTATTTTTTCCTTTTAAGTAATTATTCTTTCTTCTCTATCCCACTATAATTCTTATAACTCTTGCCCATTTTATAATAGAAACTATGAGGAATTAAGTGGTTATTTGTTATAGCATATGCTGGTCTAACCTTTTCGCATAATTTTCCTCCAAATGCAGGTGTGCACTCTCCCCTGGGATCTTCTGGCAATACTGGGAGTCACAGCTTTTCCAGTAGCTCTCTCAGTGCCCTTCAAGCTATCAGTGAGGGTGTTGGCACTTCTCTTTTATCTACTCTCTCTTCACCAGGCCCCAAATTGGATAATTCTCCCAATATGAATGTAATACAACCAATTAAAGTGAGCAATCAGGATTCCAAGAGTCCCCTCGGTTTGTATTGTGACCAGAATCCAGTGGAAAGTTCAATGTGTCAGTCAAATAGCAGGGATCACCTCAGTGACAAAGACAGTAAAGAGAGCAATGTAGAAGGGTCAGAGAATCAAAGAGGTCCTCTGGAAAGTAAAGGTCATAAAAAATTACTGCAATTACTTACCTGTTCTTCTGATGATCGGGGTCATTCCTCCTTGACCAACTCCCCCCTGGATTCAAGTTGTAAAGACTCTTCCATTAGTGTCACCAGCCCCTCTGGTGTCTCCTCTTCTACATCTGGAGGAGTGTCTTCCACATCCAATATACATGGCTCGTTGTTGCAAGAGAAGCACCGGATTTTGCACAAATTGCTGCAGAATGGGAATTCGCCAGCTGAAGTAGCCAAAATTACAGCAGAAGCCACTGGGAAAGATACAAGTAGTACAGCATCTTGTGGAGAAGGAAATGTCAAGCAGGAGCAGCTCAGTCCTAAGAAGAAAGAAAATAATGCACTTCTTAGATACCTGTTGGATAGGGATGATCCTAGTGATACACTCTCTAAAGAGTTACAGCCCAAAGTGGAAGGAGTGGATAATAAAATGAGCCAGTGCAGCAGCTCCACCGTTCCTAGCTCATGTCAAGAAAAAGACTCTAAAATCAAGACAGAAACAAATGAAGAGGTAATTTGTTTTCTGTGTGTTCCAGCTTAGTCACTGTGTTTCATCTTTGCACTTGTGTTAGAAAGATAGTGTATACAAAATCTTATCTTCTATTTTAGATTTATTTAATAGATGTTAATCTTGTGTTCATTTCTTGGTAACTCATTTGGACATTAGTTAAGTGTATTATGATGCAATGAAAAATATCAGATGTGTTGTATATTAAAATGTGACAGACTCTTTAGTAGCCAGTTTGAAAGTTTTCATATGAGGTGTTTTTTTGTTAGAATGAGCAAAATGTTGTGTTAAGGGTATGGTAGAAGTATATGGGAAAATAAAATTTTATTAAGCAATGAATTTTGATTTTTACCTAAAAAAAAAAAAAATCGAAAACATGTACATGTTCACATTCTGTATAAGCATTTCCCAAACTCTGCTTGGGGAACTCTGTTCCAGGAGATGTTAATATGCACTTGAGCATGTTAAAGGCTTGGAGAAGCCTTACACTTAGGATTACTGTTTTAACTTTGTTTAATCCAGGAAGCAAACCTGTAATAATCCTGTTGAATATCAGCTTGTTGTTTTATGTTTGCACCTCCAAATCTAGTGCTTTATCTTAGTAGTTTAAACTGTTCTTACCATCAAGGCGAAAGATTAGGAGTAGGGATCAAAATAAGTCAGCCTTTAAGATGGGCATTGTCATTTCAGGTAATTCTTGTGTTTTATTTGTTCCCATTTCATATATTTTCTTTTGATGAATATGCTTATACCTATATGTCTAATAATGTATACAGATTAATTTTTAAAAAATTATTTTTAGGGATCTGGAGACTTGGATAATCTAGATGCTATTCTTGGTGATCTGACTAGTTCTGACTTTTACAATAATTCTGTATCCACAAATGGCAGTAATCTGGGAACCAAGCAACAAATGTTTCAAGGAACTAATTCTCTGGGTAAGAAAGAACTAGGTTTTATTCTTGTTTGCTTTCATATTTTTTTGAACACTTGTATGCAGTCTTAAACTGATACCAGGATCCAAATAGCATATATAACTTAAAAGGCACTGCCTTTCAATTTCTTATACTATTTTATAATGTGTGTATTTTTAAAAAACTTCTTGAATAGTTTCCTGTGTGTGTGTGTGTGTGTGTATGTATGTGTGTGTGTTTTTTTTCCCCTTTTCCTTTCCATTTCCTAATTCTAATTTATATGATGCCAGTAATTGTGGCCCTTATAGGAAAATGTTCATCTTTGGCTATTTCAGATGAGTACTAGGTGCTAGGCCACAGAGAATTGGATTTAAAAAAAAAAAAAAAAAAAAGACAACCGAAACTCTATATTACAACATGTCCTTTGATACTTATAGAATTCTACAGTTTAACCATTAGACTTTTCCTCTTTGATGTTTGCTGGTCCTTACACAACCTCTCTTCTATTGCTATATGTTTGTTTATTCATCAGTTTAACAAGGTTATATTGTATGTAATTAATTGAAAAAAAGAATAACAGCCAGAGTGATGGTTATTCATTTTCACTGACAATATTCCTAAACTAAAAGGCACAGTCAGATCAATTAAATAGATCCGATAATGAAAAAGGAAAAAATAATGTTAGAAGGAAATTGTACATTTCATTCCTTGTTTGGTAAGAAGATGACTTCTCTGGTTACATTTCATTGTAAAATTTTAAACAGAGAAGTCTTTAATTAGTATGCACGTGGAAGAACCTCCAGTAGTTTGAAACATTGGTAGACTTCAATACTAAGTGATGCAGAATTTGAGTTACTGTGGCAGGCTACAGAGCAGTGCCCAATACTTCACCAAAACTGAGACTTTTGTTTCTTTATTTGGAATAAGAGGCATTTTTTTTTTTCTTTCCTCTTAGTGTTTGTTTTGTAAAGGAAGACAATGTTTTTGTAAGAAAGGCATTCTTAAGTGGGTGGTTGATGGTGGTATTTTTGTCTTGTACCTAATTATTTATGTATTGAATCATCAGGGGATATTTATTTATTGTACTTGTATGTTTTCAACAGGTTTGAGAAGTCCACAGTCTGTGCAGTCCATTCGTCCTCCATATAACCGAGCAGTATCTTTAGATAGCCCTGTTTCTGTTGCCTCCAGCCCTCCAGTGAAGAATATCGGTGCTTTTCCCATGTTACCAAAGCAACCCATGTTGGGTGGGAATTCAAGAATGATGGATGGTCAGGAAAATTATGGCTCAAATATGGGTATGTTATTTCTAATTTAAAATTTTCTTTTGGGAAATACAAATGTCAAATACTTAAAGCCATTTAAATAATTGAGATTAAGTAATAGATTTTTGAATAACATTAGCATAATGTTTCTTTCATGAGTACCCTTCATTTAGTTTATGTCTTGGTTATTTACACCCTCAAGGAGGCTTTTGGTCTAACAGATTTTCTAACTTGTAGTTAATATATGAGAATGGTCTTCATAGTTGGACAGCCTCTTCTTAGGATGACAGAGCACTGTTTTGTCAGCGCTGATGTTGTGTACAATAGCTGTGCCTCTATGAGATAAGAAGTTTTCCATTATAATATGGAAAAGATCTAATAATTTCTATTTGTTTAGGTGGGCCAAACAGAAGTGTGACTGTGAATCAGACTCCTTCCTCTGGAGACTGGGGCTTACCAAACTCAAAGGCCAGCAGACTGGAACCTATGAGTGCAAACTCCATGGGAAGACCAGGAGCGGATTATAATGCTGCTTTACCCAGACCTGCGATGAGCAGCTCTATGCCTCCCTTGCCTATTCGGTCCAATAGCATACCAGGTGCAAGACCAGTGTTGCAACAGCAGCAACAGATGCTTCAAATGAGTAAGCGTCCCTTTTTAAAAAAAGAAAATTAGGTGTTTTGGAGTGTTTTTTTTTTATCATGGGCATATTTAAAATTTATACGTTCTTTTTCTTCCCCCAGGACCTGGTGAAATTCCCATGGGAATGGGGGTCAATACTTATGGCCAAGCAGCACCATCTAACCAACCAGGTTCCTGGCCAGATGGCATGTTGTCTATGGAGCAGAGCCCTCATGGGACTCAGAATAGGTGGGGCTTTATTATGTGACTCTGGAAAATGTTACTATCAGACTACCTAGAAGAGTGTTAGAGCACAGGAACAAAACTGAAAGGGAAGGAGAAAAACTCTGTAATTGAGGTACTCAGTTGCTATCTGGGCATTTTTCAGATGGTTGTAGGTAGAAAGGAGTCTGAGGCAGCAAGAGGAGAGAGGGAGAGAGGACGGAGACAGAACTGTAGCTGTCAGGACCATATAGTGGTTGAGAGCCTCTCTGTGAGATGATTGTGTCTCATAGTGATAATACCAGAAGGAGGGGGATACATTAGCCTCAGTTTTAGAATATAGGAACATGTTCCCAGTCATATAAATGGTGTTTAGAGGGTAAGCCTTTGTTTTCTGGAAATTTCATTTCTATGATTGGATAATTCCTTTTGTATAATTATTTAAAACATTTCAGGGGTCATGATGAAAGTGAAATAAAAGCATCCTGTTTTATTTTTTATTTGGGTTAAGATGAATCTGTATTTCATTTTATTTAGCTTGGTCAGCAGCTTATTTGTGTGAAAGAAGCCACTTGTCAATGTCAAATCTAACCCAAATTCTACAATAAAAGGCAGAGAAAGAGTAAATTATCTATTGAGTAACCAGCAGTACAATTACATGAGTTTATTAACTTTGGTGGTTCTTTACTCAACAGAGAACTAATGGTTTCTAGTTTATAGAACGTTTGTGAGGCTAGGGATGCATTTCTAGCTCCATACCCTTTTATGTGTTGGAGAACTGTGGCACCTTGGTGTGGGTGTGGGTGTGTGGAGTCTTGTACTTGTTGACTCAGGAGCTCTGTACGCCGAGAATGACAAAAAGTTATTTTGGCAGCTCCGCAGGTGATTGATAGTTCAACCTTTCTGTCCTTTCTTCTGTTCTTTTGTTGATTTCCCCAAATTTTGAGTAATGTTGCTATTACTACCTCTATTCTTATAGGGTCTTGAAACAGCTCACACATGCATGCATACACACACACACACGCACACACCCCAGTATTCCCCAGATTCCCTGGTTCTGGTAAATACATTTTGTGGTCAGAGATGGTCTGGTGAAGTTTTAAAATTATGAGTCTTAAATGTAAATTCATGCCATTTGCTGTTTTCTTCTCTACTGCTTAATTATTTTATTATTTGTATTAATACTTCTATTTGGAGTATTGAGTTATTGTACATTAAAAATATTGTTCCTGATTACTGTTTTATTTTATATTTTAAAGAGAAACAGCATTGAAATTGATCACAGCTCTCTTTTTTAGGCCACTTCTTAGAAATTCACTGGATGATCTCCTTGGGCCACCTTCTAACATAGAAGGCCAGAGTGATGAACGAGCATTGTTGGATCAGCTGCACACTCTCCTGAGCAACACAGATGCCACAGGCCTGGAAGAAATTGACAGAGCTTTGGGCATCCCTGAGCTTGTAAATCAAGTAAGTAGCGTTAATGTGGAAGTAGAATTGTGTGTGTGCAAGTGTATGTGTACATGTATGTGGCTCTGTCCTGTTGTGTTACATCACTAAATTCATGGATACTAGCACTGAAAATAGAAAATATACTTTATAATTGTGATATCACTTCAGGCAACCTACTGTTTTGTAAAGATGTCAAATTTTAGGCAATTAGAAATGATCCAATGAAGCTTATATACAGGTTTTATTAATGCCACCTTTTACTTATGGTTGTTAAGACTTCTCCTTTTTATACCTGCCTTTTTCTTCTGCCTAACTAACCAATGTATACTCTGGGGAGACGAACTTATTTTTATGCTAGTTTAAATAAAACTCATTTACAGTAGTAAATCTGTGACTATCCCAGCATTTCCCATTCTCAATTAGATACCTGGCCTTAAGAAAATATGCCATTCACAAATCTGTATTTTTGAAATAAATACATTTTGGAGTAGCTTTTTTATTTAAAAGGGTGTGTGTATACTGTAGGTCTGTGCATTCAAAGAGAAACGAGCTCCTCGGGATTCTTACTCTTTGTTGAGGAGACAAACAATACAGTGAAGAAATTACAATATAATGTGGCAAACCCTGTCACAGAACTTTTTTTTTTTTAATTCAGTTTTATTGAGATATATTCATGTATCATATAATCATCCATGGTGTAAAATCAGCTGTTCACAGTATCATTATATAGTTGTGCATTCATCACCCCAATCTGTTTTTTTTTAATATTCATTTTATTGAGATATATTCACATACCATGCAGTCATACAAAACAAATCGTACATTCAGTTGTTCACAGTGCCATTACATAGTTGTACGTTCATCACCAAAATCAATCCCTGACACCTTCATTACCACATACACAAATAACAAGAATAATAATTAAAGTGGAAAAGAGCAATTAAAGTAAAAAAGAACACTGGGTGCCTTTGTTTGTTTGTTTGTTTGTTTCCTTCCCCTATTTTTCTACTCATCCATCCATAAACTAGACAAAGGGGAGTATGTCCTTAAGGGCTTTCCCAATCCCATTGTCACCCCTCATAAGCTACACATTTTTATACAATTGTCTTCAAAATTCATGGGTTCTGGGTTGTAGTTTGATAGTTTCAGGTATCCACCACCAGCTACCCCAATTCATTAGAACCTAAAAAGGGTTGTCTGTGTTGTGCGTAAGAGTGCCCACCAGAGTGACCTCTCGGCTCCTTTTGGAATCTCTCTGCCACTGAAGTTTATTTCATTTCCATTCATATACCCCTTTTGGTCAAGAAGATGTTCTTCATCCCACGATGCCGGGTTTGCATTCCTCCCCGGGAACGATATTCCACATTGCCAGGGAGATGCACTCCCCTGGGTGTCAGATCCCACATAGGGGGGAGGGCAGTGATTTCACCTTTCAAGTTGGCTTAGCTAGAGAGAGAGGGCCACATCTGAGCAACAAAGAGGCATTCGGGAGGAGACTCTTAGGCACAATTATAGGGAGGCCTAGCCTCTCCTTTGCAGCAACAGTCTTCCCATGGGCAAATCCTGTGGTAGAGGGCTCAACCCATCAAACCACCAGTCCCCTATGTCTGTGGGCATGTTACCAACCATCGAGGTGGGGCAGGCCAATACCCCTGCATTCTCCACCAGCTCCTGAAGGGGGCTCTGCATATTTTTTTCCTTGTTTTTTTTTTTTTTAAAACCTTTTTTTTAAAATCAACTGTGAAAAATAAAAAAAAATTAAAAAAACATACAATAAAAGAACATTTCAAAGAGACCATAACAAGGGAGTAAGAAAAAGACAACTAACCTAAGCTAACTACTTTACCTCCAACATGTTCCTACTCTACCCCAAGAAAGTAACCTAATATAGCAACATTTCTGTGAACTTGTTCCTACTATACCCATCAGAAATTAACAGACCATAGTCATTCCTGGGCATTCCCAGAACGTTAAATTTAGCCACGATAGCTTATCTGTTCTTATTGGATTATCGTTCCCCCTTCCTTAATTACTCTCTAATGCTAGTTCCCCTACATTCTACATTCTAAACCATGTGTTTTACATTTTTCAAGTTCACATTAGTGGTAGCATATAATATTTGTCTTTTTGTGCCTGGCTTCTTTCACTCAGCATTATGTCTTCAAGGTTCATCCATGTTGTCACATGTTTCATGACATCGTTCCTTCTTACTGCTGTGTAGTATTCCACTGTGTGTGTATACTACATTTAATTTATCCACTCATCTGTTGAAGGACATTTGGGTTGTTTCTGTCTCTTGGCAATTGTGAATAATGCTGCTATGAACATTGGCATGCAGATACCTGTTCGTGTCACTGCTTTCCGATCTCCCGGGTATATACCGAGAAGTGCAGTCGCTGGATCGAATGGTAACTCTATATCTAGTTTTCTAAGGAACTGCCAGACTGACTTCCAGAGTGGCTGAACCATTATACAGTTCCACCAACAATGAATAAGAGTTTCAATTTCTCCACATCCCCTCCAGCATTTGCAGTTTCCTGTTTGTTTAATGGCAGCCATTCTAATTGGTGTGAGATGGTATCTCATTGTGGTCTTAATTTGCATCTCTCTAATAGCTAGTGAAGCTGAACATTTTTTCATGTATTTCTTGGCCATTTGTGTTTCCTCTTCAGAGAACTGTCTTTTCATATCTTTTGCCCGTTTTATAATTGGGCTGTCTGAACTATCGTCATTGAGTTGTTGGATTTCTTTATATATGCAAGAGATCAGTCTTTTGTCAGATACATGGTTTCCAAAAATTTTTTCCCATTGAGTTGGCTGCCTCTTTACCTTTTTGACAAATTCCTTTGAGGTACAGAAACTTCTAAGCTTGAGGAGTTCCCATTTATCTATTTTTTCTTTTGTTGCTTGTGCTTTGGGTGTAAAGTCTAGGAAGTGGCCGCCTAATACAAGGCCTTGAAGATGTTTTCCTACATTATCTTCTAGGAGTTTTATGGTACTTTCTTTTATATTGAGATCTTTCGTCCATTTTGAGTTAATTTTTGTGTAGGGTGTGAGGTAGGGGTCTGTTCTAGTTTGTTAATGCTGCAGAATGCAAAACACCAGAGATGTATTGGCTTTTATAAAAAGGGGGTTTATTTGGCTACATGGTTACAGTCTTAAGGCCATAAAGTGTCCAAGGTAACACATCAGTAATCGGGTACCTTCACTGGAGGATGGCCAATGGTGTCCGGAAAACCTCTGTTAGCTGAGAAGGCACGTGGCTGGCATCTGCTCCAAAGTTCTGGTTTCAAAATGGCTTTCTCCCAGGACGTTCCTCTCTGGCAAGCTTGCTCCTCTTCAAAATGTCACTCACAGCTGCACTGAGTTCCTTCTGTTATGTCAACTCATTTATATGGCTCCACTGATCAACTTAAACCCACCCTGGATGGGTGGAGCAACACCTCCATGGAAATTATCCAATCACAGTCATCACCCACAGCTGGGTGGGGTGTATTCCAAAGAAACACTCAAAGAATTACAATCTGATCAACCCTGATAACGTCTGCCCATACAAGACTACATCAAAGATCAAAGACTACATCAAAGATAATGGTGTTTGGGGGACATAATACATTCAAACTGGCACAGGGTCCTCTTTCATTCTTTTAGATATGGATATCCAACTCTCCCAGCCCCATTTGTTGAAAAGACCATTATGACCCAGTTCAGTTACTTTGGGGGCCTTGTCAAAGATCAGTTGGCCATAGATCTGGTGGTCTATCTCCGAATTCTCAATTCGATTCCATTGATCTGTATGTCTATCTTTGTGCCAGTACCATGCTGTTTTGACAACTGTGGCTTTATAATAAGCTTCAAAGTCAGGGAGTGTAAGTCCTCCCACTTCGTTTTTCTTTTTTAGAGTGTCTTTAGCAATTCGAGGCATCTTCCCTTTCCAAATAAATTTGATAACTAGCTTTTCCAAGTCTGCAAAGTAGGTTGTTGGAATTTTGATTGGGATTGCATTGAATCTGTAGATGAGTTTGGGTAGAATTGACATCTTAATGACATTTAGCCTTCGTATCCGTGAACATGGAATATTTTTCCATCTTTTAAGGTCCCCTTCTATTTCTTTTAGTAGAGTTATGTAGTTTTCTTTGTATTAGGTCTTTTATATCTTTGGTTAAGTTTATTC
Organism: Choloepus didactylus; assembly: GCF_015220235.1. Lineage (NCBI taxonomy): Eukaryota > Metazoa > Chordata > Mammalia > Pilosa > Megalonychidae > Choloepus > Choloepus didactylus. Next base: position 51,081,492 of record NC_051325.1, read on the forward strand.
CTAGGTACTTGATTTTTTTAGTTGCTATTGAAAATGGTATCTTTTTCTTGAGTGTCTCTTCATTTTGTTCATTTCTAGCATATAGAAACATTACTGACTTATGTGCATTAATCTTGTATCCCACTACTTTGCTAAATTTGTTTATTAGCTCTAGTAGCTGTATCGTCGATTTCTCAGGGTTTTCCAGATATAAGATCATATCATCTGCAAACAATGACAGTTTTACTTCTTCCTTTCCAATTTGGGTGCCTTTTATTTCTTTGTCTTGCCGGATTGCCCTGGCTAGCACTTCCAGCACAATGTTGAATAACAGTGGTGACAGCAGGCATCCTTGTCTTGTTCCTGATCTTAGAGGGAAGGCTTTCAGTCTCTCACCATTGAGTACTGTGCTGGCTGTGGGTTTTTCATTTATGCTCTTTATCATATTGAGGAAGTTTCCTTCAATTCCTACCTTTTGAAGTGTTTTTATCAAAAAGGGATGTTGGATTTTGTCTAATGCTTTTTCAGCATCTATTGAGATGATAATTTGATTTTTCCCTTTCAAATTGTTAATGTGTTGTAATACATTGGTTTTCTTACGTTGAACCATCCTTGCATGCCTGGAATGAACCCCACTTGGTCATGGTGTATGATTTTTTTAATGTGTCTTTGGATTCGATTTGCAAGTATTTTGTTGAGGTTTTTTGCATCTATATTCATTAGGGAGATTGGCCGGTAGTTTTCCTTTTTTGTAGCATCTTTGCCTGGTTTTGGTATTAGGTTGATTTTAGCTTCATAAAATGAGTTAGGTAGAGTTCCATTTTCTTTGATGTTTTGAAAGAGTTTAAGTAAGATTGGTGTCAGTTCTTTTTGGAAAGTTTGGTAGAATTCCCCTGTGAAGCCATCTGGCCCTGGGCATTTATTTGTGGGAAGCTTTTTAATGACTGATTGGATCTCTTTGCTTGTGATTGGTTGGTTGAGGTCTTCTGTTTCTTCTCTGGTCAGTCTAGGTTGTTCATATGTTTCCAGGAAATTGTCCATTTCCTCTACATTATCCGGTTTGTTGGCATACAGTTGTTCATAGTATCCTCTTATAATTTTTTTAATTTCTTCGGGATCTACAGTAATGTCACCTTTTTCATTCATTATTTTGTTTATATGGGTCTTCTCTCTTTTTGATTTTGTCAGTCTAGCTAGGGGCTTGTCAATCTTGTTGATCTTCTCAAAGAACCAACTTTTGGTGTTATTTGTCCTCTCTATTGTTTTTTTGTTCTCTATGTCATTTATTTCTGCTGTAATCCTTGTTATTTCTTTTCTTCTACTTGGTTTAGGATTGGTTTGCTGTTCATTTTCTAGCTTCTTCAGTTGATCCATTAGTTCTTTGATTTTGGCTCTTTCTTCCTTTTTGATGTATGCGTTTAGTGCTATAAATTTCCCCCTCAGTACCGCTTTTCCTGCATCCCATAGGTTTTGGTATGTTGTGTTCTCATTTTCGTTCGTCTCTATATATTTAGCAGTTTCTCTTGCTATTTCTTCTTTAAGCCACTGATTGTTTAGGAGTGTGTTGTTTAACCTCCAGGTATTTGTGAATTTTCTAAGTCTCTGATGGTTATTGACTTCTAATTGTATTCCACTGTGGTCAGAGAATGTGCTTTGAATAATTTCAATCTTTTTAAATTTATTGAGCGTTGTTTTATGTCCCAGCATATGATCTATTCTGGAGAAAGTTCCGTGAGCACTAGAGAAGAATGTGTATCCTGATGATTTGGGATGTATGTTCTTTATATGTCTGTTAAATCCAATTCATTTATCAGATTGTTTAGGTTTTCAGTTTCCTTATTGGTCTTCTGTCTGGTTGATCTATTGATAGGAGAGAGTGATGTGTTGAAGTCTCCCATAATTATTGTGGAAACATCAATTGCTTCCTTTAGTTTTGCCAGTATTTCTCTCATGTATTTTGTGGCACCTTGATTGGGTGCATAAACATTTATGATTGTTATTTCTTCTTGTTGAATTGCCCCTTTTATTAGTATGTAGTGGCCTTTTTTGTCTCTCAAAACATCCCTGCATTTAAAGTCTATTTTATCTGAGATTAATATTGCTGCACCTGCTTTCTTTTGGCTGTAGCTTGCATGAAATATTTTTTCCATCTTTCATTTTCAATTTCTTTGTGTCCCTGTGTCTAAGATGAGTCTCTTGTATGCAACATATTGATGGTTCATTTTTTTGATCCATTCTGTGAATCTATATCTTTTAATTGGGGAGTTTAATCCATTTACATTCAGCGTTATAACCATGAAGGCATTTCTTGAATCAGCCATCTTATCCTTTGGTTTATGTTTGTCATGTATATTTTTCCCTCTCTCTATTAATATCCTTTAATGTACCCATACTGAATCTCTTTAGTACTGAACCTTTCTCCATGTCTCTCTGTGCTTTCTTTGTTTCTCTGTCTGTAGGGCTCTCTTTAGTATCTCTAGTAGGGCAGGTCTCTTGTTAGCAAATTCTCTCAGCATTTCTTTGTCTGTGAAAAATTTAAGCTCTCCCTCAAATTTGAAGGAGAGCTTTGCTGGATAAAGTATTCTTTGTTGGAAACTTTTCTCACTCAGAATTTTAAATATATCGTGCCACTGCCTTCTTGCCTCCATGGTGGCTGCTGAGTAGTCACTACTTATTCTCATGCTGTTTCCTTTGTATGTGTTGAATTGCTTTTCTCTTGCTGCTTTGAGAACTTGCTCCTTCTCTTCCGTATTTGACAGTGTGATCAGAATATGTCTTGGAGTGGGTTTATTTGGATTTATTCTATTTGGAGTTCGCTGGGCATTTATGATTTGTGTATTTATGGTGTTTAGAAGATTTGGGAAGTTTTCCCCAACAATTTCTTTGAATACTCTTCCTAGACCTTTACCCTTTTCTTCCCCTTCTGGAACACCAATGAGTCTTACATTTGAACGTTTTATATTATCTATCATATCCCTGAGGTCTATTTCGATTTTTTTCCCGATTTTTTCTTTTGTGCTTTCATTTTCCGTTCCGTCATCTTCCAGGTCACTGATTCATTGTTCAACTTCCTCTCGTCTTGTACTATGAGTATCCAGAATCTTTTTAATTTGGTCAACAATTTCTTTAATTTCCATAAGATTATCTGTTTCTTTATTTAGTCTTGCAATGTCTTCTTTATGCACTTCTAGGGTCTTCTTGATGTCCTTTATATCCTGTGCCATGCTCTTCTTCATGTCCTTTATATCCCGTGCCATGGTCTCGTCGTTCATCTTTAGTTCTTTGATTAGTTGCTCTAGGTACTGTGTCTCCTCTGATTTTTTTAATTTGGGTGCTTGGGCTTGGGTTATCCATATTGTCTGTTTTTTTCATATGCTTTAAAATTTTCTGTTGTTTTTGGCCTCTTGGCATTTGCTTAACTTGATAGGGTTCTTTTAGGATTTGTAGACCAATTGAAATCCTTATCTCTAATTTGTCTGATCTACAGCTTCGTGGAGTATACCTTCTCTAACTAACCAGCAGGTGGCATCCACGAGCCACCTGTTCCCCTCAAACAGTTCTCCCCCGCTTTGCCTTTGTGGTGAGTTGGGGATTGAGGCCTGTGGGGTCCAATTGGTGTACCAAGATTGCGTGTGTAGTTGGTATTGCCCGCCCTGTGTATGGGACAGATGTCTGGGTGGTCAGGGAGGGGGGGTGGCTCTAACAATCAAATCTCCCTGGTGTTCCTGGAGTTTTAAAGCTGCTGCAATAGTCTAATCTTTCAGTTCAGTCCTGCCACAGTTTGTCTCTGCTACTGACCCACAAGTCCTTGGTATAGCTCCTGAGACTTGCGACCGGGTCCCTCTTCCAGGTCATGCACCCCCTGGTCCTCTGTTGAGGGATGATTGTGCTGTGTCACAGGTGAGTGCCGTCCCCCCAGGGCGGTTCTGGGCTGCAGGGCTGTGTAGGGAGGCTCCCAGTGTGCTGAGCGGACGCCCCCCTTTTCTTGGGAAGTTGTGGTGTTTGTGAATTTTCTCAGCCACTGGATTATTGCCTTTTGTCTCAGAGCTCTCTTAGTTCTGCTCTTGTCTTGACCTGCCCAAATTGCAAATTGCAAGTCTTTCAGGCTTTCTGTATTGGGCTTCTTGGAGTAATTGTTTTAGAAAAAGAGAAAAAAAAGGGCCCTCCTCGCAGATCTAATGGTTTATTAAAATGCTAAGAGACAAAGCAGTTAGGGCCATTAAGGAAAAGTCCAGGGGGCAGAGAGATCAGTTTTTCTTCGGATTTGCATATGAGCCTCAGGGCCTGATCTCTGCCCTTCCCCTTTCTGTGTTTACCAGAACTCCCAAAAGCCTCCACTTTTCTTTTTTGGCTTTTCTTGCTGTTTCTTGCTATCCCTATCTCCTCTCTGCTGGGCACGCTGCTCTCAGATTCTCTGGTGTCTGGTCTCAGTCTATCTGTGATTCGAATTTGGATCAGTAGAATGAGTTTCTGATAAGAGCTGCCACTGCAGTTCTCCCTCCTGGTTCCCAGTGCTGACGGTCCCTCCTCCCACGGGACTGAGCGTGGCAGGGAGGGGCGCAGGTCCCCTGGCCGCAAAAACTTACAGATTTCGCTGTTCTCAGCAGTTTGACGTGTTCATGAGTGTTGTATGAAGTGTGCCCAAAGTCAAATTGCTCTGCGGTGTCCAGTCCACACAGTTCCTGGCTTTCTACCTACTTTCCTGGAGGAGTAACTAAAACATACACCTCACTAATCTGCCATCTTGCCCCGCCCCTCTGCAGTCTGTTTTTTTTGAACATTTTCCTTATACCAGAAAAAGTAAAAATAAGAATAAAAAATAAAAGTAAAAGAGAACACCCAAATCACCCCCACCCTATTTTTTTTTTAATTCAGTTTTATTGAGAAATATTCGCATACCATACAGTCATCCATGGTGTACAATCAACTGTTCACAGTACCATCTTATAGTTGTGCATTCATCACCCTGATCTATTTTTTGAACATTTTCCTTACACCAGAAAGAATCAGAATCAGAATAAAAACAAAGAACAACAACAACAACAAAAAACCACACACTGATCACCCCCCCCCCACACATACACACCCTATTTTTCATCTAGGTTTTGTCACCATTTTTCTACTCATCCATCCATACACTGGATAAAGGGAGTGCGATCACAGGGTTTTCAGTCACACTGTCACCCATTGTAAGCTACACCGTTATACAATCGTCCTTAAGAGTCAAGGCTACTGGGTTGAAGTTTGGTAGTTTCAGGTATTTATTTCCAGCTATTCCAATATATTAAAACCTAAAAAGTGCTACCTATATAGTGCATAAGAATGTCCACCAGAGTGACCTCTCGACTCCATTTGAAATTTCTCAGCCACTGAAGCGCCATTTCGTTTCATTTCTCATCCCCCTTTTGGTCAAGAAGATGTTCTCAATCCCACGATGCCAGGTCCAGATGCATCCCCGGGAGTCATAACCTGCATTGACAGGAAGATTTACACCCCTGGGAGTCAGGTCCCACATAGGTGGGAGGGCAGCGAGATCACTTGCCCAGGTGGCTTAGAAAGAGAGGGCCACATCTGAGCAACAAAGAAGCACTCAGGGGGAGACTCTTAGGCACAATTATAAGCAGGGTTAGCCTCTCCTTGCAGCAACAAGCTTCATAGGGGCCAGCCCCAAGACAGAGGGCTCAGCACATCAAGCCGTCAGTCCCCAATGCTTGTCTCACCCTATTTTTCATTTAGCTTTTGTCCCCTTTTTCTCCTCATCTATTGATAACACTGGATGAAGGGAGTGTGGTCCACAAGGTTTTCACAATCACACTGTCACCTCTTGTAAACTACATTGTTACACAATCGTCTTCAAGAGTCAAGGCTACCGGTTGCAGTTTGATAGTTTCAGGTATTTACTTCTAACTATTCCAATACATTGAAACCTGAAAAGGGTTATCTATATAGTATGTAAGAGTGCCCACCCGAGTGACCTCTCAGCTACATTTGAAATCTCTCAACCACTGAAACTTAAAGCAAAAATAGTTTCATTTCACATCCCCCTTTTGGTCAAGAAGATGTTCTCAATCCCATGTTGTTGGGTCCAGATTCATCCTCGGGAGTTTTATTCTGTGTTGCCAGGGAGATTTACACCCCTGGGAGTCAGGTCCCATGTAGTGGGGAGGGCAGTGAGTTCATCTGCCGAGTTGGGTTAGCTGGAGAGAGGGCCACATCTGAGCAACAAAGAGGTACTCGGAGAAGACTCTTAGGCACAATTATAAGCAGGTTTAGCCTCTCCTTTGCAGTAATGAGCTCCATAAGGACAAGCGCCATGATAGAGGGCTCAGTATACCAAATTGCCAGTCCTCAATGTTTGTGAGAACATCAGCAACAATCCAGCTGAGAAAGTCCAACACGTCCTCATTTTCCCCCGGCCCCTCAGGGGGTCCCGGCATATATATTTTTATTCTCTGCCCAAGTTACTTTGGGATGTGTTGCTATTTCACACTTACCTGTACAAACCTACCAGGTCTCATTTCCTATTCAAAGTTCCATGTAATTATGGGATTTGAATAAACAGTTTGAGTCAAATTGTTTAGGAAATATAGATCCTACACCAACTAAACATCTCTTCCCTTGGTCTCACATGGAAGTTGAAGTTTTAAAACACAGTCAGTTTCATCCTTTACCCTTTGGCCCTATTTGCCCTAGTGGTAAATAGATCTGCTTCATTTGTATCTCTAATTGAAGTCTGGACTCTTTTTCAGCTTTTTTAACAGTTGCTGTATGTGCTAATACTGACATTCGTATCTGTCGAGCTCTAGCTCTTGAGTTTCAGGTGTCACACAGATACCCAAAGTTCCAGAGATTGATCAGGTTATACACAAAAGGACCAGCATCTCAGAATCTGGAGATGGCCATTAGAGTTCAGGAATAGATGTGTCTGCTATAAGAGCTTACAATCTAGGGACCATTACAATAAGTGTTCCCCTAATAAGCTGTGCTCTAAGATTCAGTTATGAGTTTACACTTTGTAGTTAGTCCATATTGGTGAGGCATTACAGTGTTTGCCTTTGTTTCTGGCGTAGTTCTCTCAAAATGCTGTCTACCGGATCTGTTCACGTAGTTGCCTTCAGTTTCTCTCAGCTTCACTCCTCGCATTTGCCAATATTCTGTTTTATGCACACAATGGAGTTCACCATTCTGCTCCTCAGTCGATGTACCTGTAGGCAACCTCCACCCATTGTAAATTATGTATACTACCTCCATAAACACCAGTATATAAATGTCCATTCATGTCCCTGCTCTCAGATCTTCCAAGTATATGCCCCCTAATGAGGTTGCAGGACCTTATGGCCCCCACATACTTAGCTTCTTGTGGTATCACCACACTGTCCTCCAGAAAGGCTATACATTCTGCCTCCTAATCAACAGTAAATATGTACATCCCTCTCTCCATGTTTTCTCCAGCTCTTTTATCCCTATTTATATTTCTTCCTACAATTTTATAGAGCTATATTCATATATCATACAGTTATCCACAGTGTACAGTCAGTTGTTCATGGTATCATCATATAGTTGTGTCACAGAACTTTTTAAAGGAAGGATGGGAAGCAGAGCAGTGCTGTCCTGGTATATGGCACCAATCACATGAGCTGGCACTATTTGGGGATGTATGTGCAGGTGACACAGAGACTGAGACACTTGAGCTGCCCTTAAAAATTTTAATTTAAACTAGAAATAGCTTTCTTTGTCCTGATCATTACATAAAGTTCTGACAATAACAGAGGGTGGTTTTTTTTTTTTTTTTTTTTAAAGCTAATCCTATGTAATTCTGGCACATAGAGTAAATCATTAGTAACTTTGTGGTTTGTACTGCTTCTAGATTTATACAAGGTACATATACAAATATACATGAATGTACATTTAAAAAAAATGGGAGTAGACTTAAAAACACTTGTAACTTGTTTTACTTTATGAAAGGTACCATTATTAGTCATCTTTTCATGTTTAATATATACATATTTAATATCAATAGCCAAATACTATGTTCTTGTTGGACACATACTTTATAAAGGGTCCTGTTCTTGTCTTTGGGGTGTGTGTGTTTATGTGTGTGTATAGGAGGATTATAAAAAATTTTCTCTAATGAAAGAGTGGTATTTGGGCTGTGATTTGAAGGATGATTATTAATCTGTTATAAATAGTTTTCCTAATTTTCTTTTTGGCAGGGGCTTGGTTTTAGTTTTGTTTTTTTGTTTAAAAGTATTTTATGTTTTCAAATCTAGAGATAAAGAGTAACTGAGGACTTACTTGAGTGGTCAGGAAATCTCTTTTCAGGGAGATGAGTGAGATTTAAAAGATGAGAAGGAGCCAGCTATGCAAAGAGCTACAGGAAGAATGTTCCAGAAAGGGTGTTTTAGTTTCCTAGGCTGCTTCAAAGCAAAAGCATGAAATGGCTCAGCTTAAACAATGGGAATTTATTCACTTACAGTTTTGAGGCTGAGGAAATGTCCAAATCAAGGCGATTCTTGGGTCTTCTGCCACGTGGCAAGTCCACATGGCAGGGCAGCTGGTCACTCCCTTCTCTTCCTAGTTTCATTAATTTCATCTTCTTGTTTCCATGGCTGTGTCTCTCTCCCCATTCCCTTTATAAAGGACTTCAGTAATAGGATTAAGTCCCATCCTGGATGAGGGCCACATCTTTTTTTTTTAAATGCAATTTTTTGAGATATAATCATGTAACATACAGTCATTCAAAGCATATAATCAGTTGTTCACAGTATTGTCATATAGTTGTGCTTTCATCACCACAATCAAACTTTGAACATTTTCATTACTCCAAAAAATAAAATAAAAATTAAGATAAAAAAGAACATCTAAAACATCCCATTCCCTTCCTCCCCCCATTGTTCATTTACTTTTTTTAATACAGTTTAATTGAAATATATTCACACACCCTACAGCCATCCACAGTGTACAATCAGTTATTCACAGCACCATCATATAAGTTGTGCATTCATCATCCCCATTTTTCCACTCATGTGTCCATACACTGGATAAAGGGAGTGTGAGCCACACAGTTTTCACAGTCACACTGTGCAGTCTACATAGTTATAAAGTCATCTTCAAGAATCAAGGTCACTGGGTTGCAGTTTGACAGCTTCAGGTATTTCCCTCTAGCCATTCCAACACACTAAAGACTAAAATGTGATATCTATATAGCACATAAGAATATCCTTCAGAGTGACCTCTTGACTCCATTTGAAATCTCTCAGCCACTGGGACCTTATTTTGTTTCATCTCTCCTCCCCCTTGTGGTCAAGAAGATTCTCTCAATCCCACAATGCTGGGTCCAGGTTAACCTCCAGGAATCATTTCCGGCATTGTCAGGGGTATTCATACCCTGGGAGTCATGTCCCTTGTTGCGGGGGAGGGCAGTGCCTTCACCTGCTGAGTGGGCTTACAGAGAGAGGGGGCCACATCTGAGCAATAGAGAGGCTCTCCAGGGGGACTCCTAGACACAATTAGAAGTGGGCATAGCCTCTCCCTTGCAGCAACAACTTCATAAGGGAAAGCCCCCAGATCGAGGGCTTGGGAGGACCACATCTTAACTGAAGTAGCCTCCTCAAAAAGATTCTACTTAAAATGGGTTTATACACACAGGAGTGGGTTTTATTTAAGAACATGTTTTTCTTGGGGTACATACAGCTTCAAACCACCACAGAAGGTATAGGAAACTCAGAGATCATCAGGCAGGACAGAGCTTGGGGGGTGTCTAGAAGGTGACTTAAAATGGGCAAGAGCAGAGAGAGAGTGGTGTAAGATGAGGTTGAGAAGGTAAATGGAGGCCAGATTCTACAAATCCATCTTAAGGAATCTGTATTTTCCTACTATACTGGGAAGCCATTGAAGGATTTTTAAGTAGGGTAGTAATGAGACTTGCTTGACTTTTTTGTTTTAATTAATTTTTTGGGGGGATTAGTTGTTTTTTTTTTTTTTTTTTAATTGAGATTGTTCAGATACCATACAACTATCCAAAGATCCAAATGTACAATCAGTTGCCCACAGCACCACCATACAGCTGTGCATCCATCAACACAATTATTTTTTTTCAATTTTTAGAACATTTTCACTACTCCAGAAAAGAAACAAAGACAAAAAAAAAAAACTCACATCCTCCCATACCCCTAACCACACCCCCCCCCCCTCCATTACTGATTCATAGTTTTGGTATAGTACATTTGTTACTGTTGACAGAATGTTAAAATACTACTAACTGTAGTATATAGTTTGCAATAGGTATATGTTTTTTCCCTATATGCCTCTCTATTATTAACCTCTAGTTATAGTGACATACATTTGTTCTAGTTCATGACAGAGATTTCTAATATTTGTATAGTTAATCACGGACATTGTCCACTACGATTCACTGTTTTATACGTTCCCATCTTTTAACCTCCAACTTTCCTTCTGGTGACATGCGTGACTCTGAGCTTACCCTTTCCACCACCTTCACACACCTTTTAGCACTGTTAGTTATTCTCATTACATGTTACTGTCACCCCTGTCCATTTCCAAATATTTAAGTTCACCCTAGTTGAACATTCTGCTCATAATAAGCAACCGCTCCCTATTCTTTGGCCTCATTCTATATCCTGGTAACTTATATTTCGTGTCTATGAGTTTTCATATTATAATTAGTTCGTATCAGTGAGACCCTGAAGTATTTGCCTTTATGTTATGTGTCTGTCTTACTTCACTCAATATAGTGCCCTGAAGGTTTCTTCATCAACCCATTTCTTTTAAGATGGTTTTGTTCAAACACTATACATTTTGTCCTAAGTAAACAATCGTTGGTTCCCCGTATAGTCACGTATTTATATATTGAGCACCATTGCCACTCTCTATATAAGGACATTTCTTCCACAAAGATGGAGGACGAGTCAAAGAAGGCAGAGAGGCAAAAGAAAAAGGCATGAGAAAGAGAGAAAAACAAACAAAAAAAACTTGATAGCTAGAAGGTGACAAAAGGAAAGATAGCATTAACCTAAAGTAGAATGAAGAGTCAGACAGCATCACCAATGCCTGGAGTCCCATACCCTTCCCCTATTCCCCGCCCCCATATGCATTTAGCTTTGGTATATTGCTTTTGTTACATTAAAGGAAACATAATACAATGTTTCTGTTAATTCTAGCCTCTAGTTTGCATTGATTGTGTTCCCCCCCCATCCCACCCTATTTTTAACACCTTGCAATGTTGACATTTATTTGTTCTGCCTCATGTAAAAACATATTTGTACCTTTTATTACAATCGTTGAGCATCCTAGGTTTCCCTGAGTTACACAGTCTTTATCGTTCGTCTTTTGTTCTGGTGTCCCACAGGATCCCAGCCTTCCTCTTTCAACCATATTCACAGTCATCTTTGTTCAGTGTACTTACATTGCTGTGCTACTATCTCCCAAAATTGTTTTCCATACCTCTCACGCCTGTCTTTTCCTTTCTGTCTGCAGTGATTCCTTTAGTGCTTCCTGTAGAGCAGGTTTCTTGTTCACAAACTCGGTCATTGTCTGTTTGTCAGAGAATATTTCAAGCTTCCCTCATATCTGAAGGATAGTTTTGCCGGATATAGGATTCTTGGTTGGTGGTTTTTCTCTTTCAGTATCTTAAATATTTATTATCACCCCACTTCCTTCTTACCTAGATGGTTTCTATTGAGAAATCCACACAGTCTTATAAAGCTTCCTTTGTATGTGATAGATCGTTTCTTTCTTGCTGCTTTCAGGATTCTCTCTTTATCTTTGATGTTTGATAATCTGATTATTAAGTGTCTTGGCGTAGGCCTATTCAGATCTATTCTGTTTGGGGTATGCTGCACTTCTTGGATCCATAATTTTATGTCTTTCATAAGAGATGGGAAGTTTTCATTGATTATTTCCTCTATTATTGCTTCTGCCCCTTTTCCCTTCTCTTCTTCTGGGACACCAATGACACGTAAATTCTTGCTTTTTGTTCTGTCTTTAAGTTCCTGGAGACATTGCTCATATTTTTCCATTCTTTTCTCTATCTGTTCTTTTGTGTGTAAGCTTTCAGGCGCCTTGTTCTCCAGTTCCTGAGTGTTTTCTTCTGCCTCTTGTGGTCTGCTATTGTAGGTTTCCAGTGTGTCTTTCATCTTTTGTGTTGTGTCTTTCATTTTGATAGATTCCGCCAGTTGGTTTTTTGAACTTTCAATTTCTACCTTATGTACATCGTGTGTTTTCATTATATGGTTCATCTGTTTTGCCATATCTTCCCTAAACTTTTTGAATTCACTTATTATTAGTTGTTTCAATTCCTGCATCACAGTTGAAGTGCAAGTTTGTTCCCCTGACCTGTCCATAACCTCATTTTTCTTGGTGTAGGTTGTAGTTTTCTGTTGTCTAGGAATGGTTTCCTTGGTTACCCCAATCAGGCCTCTCCATACCAGAATGGGCTAAGGTCCCAGAGGGAAGAAATCTTCAGTATCCGGTTTCCCTGAGGGTGTGTCTTAGAAAATTGGTACACCCTGTGGTGCCTCTGGTCACTGTGCCTTTCTGCCCAGCAGGTGGCGCCTGTTAGCCTATAATTCTTGACTGGTGTAAGTTCTGAATGAAAGGCAGGTAGTAGAGCTGGGCCCCACCCCTTTCCTCTTAGAGAAGATAGACGCCCTAGGGGGAGGTCATTAGCATTTCAGTGGTCTCTCTCTGCCTGTTGCTATACCCTTGTCTGGGTCACAGAACTGGGAACTGAAAATGGCTGAGGCTTTCTCCACTGAGTCGAAAAAGGAACAGAGCTAGTCTGAGGTGATCCTCCAGCTCTCCAAGGTCAGTCATCACCCAAAGCCTCTGTCTACTTGTTGGGGATTCGTACCTTGTAGTGAGCAGTTCACACTTGCTAATTAAAACCCCAGTTGGAGCTCAGCTGAGCTATATTTGCTTGCTGGGAGAAAGCTTCTCTCTGGCACCAGGAGGCTTTGTAGCTTGGGCTGTGGGGGAGGGGTCTCCTGATTTGGATCCGCAGGTGTACTTACAGATTCTATGCTGTGATCTCAGGCATTCCTCCCAATTCAGGTTAGTGTATGATGAGTGGATGGTCATGTTTGTGCCCCTGCAGTTATTCCGGATTATTTACTAGTTGTTTCTGTTTTTTTTTAAGTTGTTCCAGGGGGACCACTTAGCTTCCACTACTCTTTATGCTGCCTGCCATCTTAGATCCTCCAGCTGTTTTAATTTTTATTTTTAGCAAAGTAATCCATGTATGTTACTTAAAAATAAAATGATATGAAAATATTTTTATTAAGAGCCACAGTTACTTGCTCCATTCACGAGTAGTGAAACCCAACTTTTAACTATTTGGTAATATTTCTAAGTAATATGCTTATGCTGCTGTTTCTTTGTCAACTTCCATCTATATCTATTGACTTCCTGATAAGGTGGTTGATTACTTGTCCATAGTCCCTTATCTGATACCCTTGGGGCCACATGTGTTTTGGAATTCAGCAATTTTTGGATTTCAGAAAGATAAAATGGTGCATATATGTATATATACCATATATTATATAACTCCCCTGGTAGAGTTTTGAGCAGTATTATAGTTTTGGGCAGTACGTGCTAGCCTATGATCAAACATGCTAATACTTCTACAGCAAAATATATACCTACTCACTAAGCCAGATATTTAGAGATTATATATTGCCTCAGATACATTCAGCCAGGTTTTATGGTTAAATGAGTGTGATGTTAATGAACAATCGTTAGATTTTTAAGAGCTTTTCTTTGGGGTTTGGAATTTCAGATAAGAAAATGCAGATCTGTATTCATTCCCTGCCTCCCCCAGTTGCCCTCTCTCTCTCTCTCTCTCTCTCTCTCTCTCGCTGTCTCTCTCTCGCTGTCTCTCTCTCTCTCTTTCCATGGGCACAGTCTCTCTCTGTACTCCAGTATAATTATATCTTTTGTTGTTAAGTAGGTAGGCAATTTTTACATTATTTTGGCTTATTACTGAGTCAAGTATAGATTTAATTTTTTTTTTTAATCATCATTTTATTGAGATATATTCACATACCACGCAGTCATACAAAACAAATTGTACTTTCGATTGTTTACAGTACCATTACATAGTTGTACATTCATCACCTAAATCAATCCCTGACACCTTCATTAGCACACACACAAAAATAACAAGAATAATAATTAGAGTGAAAAAGAGCAATTGAAGTAAAAAAGAACACTGGGTACCTTTGTCTGTTTGTTTGCTTCCCCTACTTTTCTACACATCGATCCATAAACTAGACAAAGTGGAGTTTGGTCCTTATGGCATTCCCAATCCCACTGTCACCCCTCATAAGCTACATTTTTATACAACTGTCTTCGAGATTCATGGGTTCTGGGTTGTAGTTTAATAGTTTCAGGTATCCACCACCAGCTACCCCAATTCTTTAGAACCTAAAAAAGGTTGTCTAAAGTGTGCGTAAGAGTGCCCACCAGAGTGATCTCTCGGCTCGTTTTGGAATCTCTCTGCCACTGAAGCTTATTTCATTTCCTTTCACATCCCCCTTTTGGTCAAGAAGATGTTCTCCATCCCACGATGCCGGGTCTACATTCCTCCCCGGGAGTCATATTCCACGTTGCCAGGGAGATTCACTTCCCTGGGTGTCTGATCCCACGTAGGGGGGAGGGCAGTGATTTCACCTTTCAAGTTGGCTTAGCCAGAGAGAGAGGGCCACATCTGAGCAACAAAGAGGCATTCAGGAGGAGACTCTTAGGCACAAATACAGGGAGGCCTAGCCTCTCCTTTGCAGCAACCGTCTTCCCAAGGGTAAAACTTATGGTAGAGGGCTCAACCCATCCAACCACCAGTCCCCTATGTCTGTGGTCATGTTAGCAACCATGGAGGTGGGGTAGGCGAATACCCCTGCATTCTCCACAGGCTCCTCAAGGGGGCACTACATCGTTTTTTTTTTTGTTTTTTTTTTCCTTGTTTGTCTTTTTTCTTTTCTTTTTTTTTTTTTTAACTTTCCCTTCTTTTTTCAAATCAGCTGTATGAAAAAAAAAGTTAAAAAGAAAACAAACATACAATAAAAGAACATTTCAAAGAGACCATAACAAGGGAGTAAGAAAAAGACAACTAACCTAAGATAACTGCTTAACTTCCAACATGTTCCTACTTTACCCCAAGAAAGTTACATACTATAGCAACATTTCAGTGAACTTGTTCCTACTACATCCATCAGAAATTAACAGACCATAGTCATTTCTGGGCATCCCCAGAACGTTAAATAGCTTATCTGTTCTTCTTGGATTATTGTTCCCCCTTCCTTAATTGCTCTCTACTGCTAGTTCCCCTACATTCTACATTATAAACCATTTGTTTTACATTTTTCAAAGTTCACATTAGTGGTAGCATATAATATTTCTCTTTTTGTGCCTGGCTTATTTCGCTCAGCATTATGTCTTCAAGGTTCATCCATGTTGTCATATGTTTCACCAGATCATTCCTTCTTACTGCCGCGTAGTATTCCATCGTGTGTATATACCACATTTTATTTATCCACTCATCTGTTGATGGACATTTGGGTTGTTTCCATCTCTTGGCAATTGTGAATAATGCTGCTATGAACATTGGCGTGCAGATATCTGTTCGTGTCACTGCTTTCCGATCTTCCGGGTATATCCCGAGAAGTGCAATCGCTGGATCGAATGGTAGCTCTATCTCTAGTTTTCTAAGGAACTGCCAGACTGACTTCCAGAGTGGCTGAACCATTATACAGTCCCACCAACAATGAATAAGAGTTCCAATTTCTCCACATCCCCTCCAGCATTTGTAGTTTCCTGTTTGTTTAATGGCAGCCATTCTAACCGGTGTTAGATGGTATCTCATTGTGGTCTTAATTTGCATCTCTCTAATAGCTAGTGAAGCTGAACATTTTTTCATGTGTTTCTTGGCCATTTGTATTTCCTCTTCAGAGAACTGTCTTTTCATATCTTTTGCCCATTTTATAATTGGGCTGTCTGTACTATTGTCATTGAGTTGTAGGATTTCTTTGTATATGCAAGATATCAGTCTTTTGTCAGATACATGGTTTCCAAAAATTTTTTCCCATTGAGTTGGCTGCCTCTTTACCTTTTTGAGAAATTCCTTTGAGGTGCAGAAACTTCTAAGCTTGAGGAGTTCCCATTTATCTATTTTCTCTTTTGTTGCTTGTGCTTTGGGTGTAAAGTCTAGGAAGTGGCCTCCTAATACAAGGTCTTGAAGATGTTTTCCTACATTATCTTCTAGGAGTTTAATGGTACTTTCTTTTATATTGAGATCTTTGGTCCATTTTGAGTTAATTTTTGTGTAGGGGGTGAGGTAGGGGTCCTCTTTCATTCTTTTGGATATGGATATCCAACTCTCCCAGCCCCATTTGTTGAAAAGACCATTATGGCTCAGTTCGGTGACTTTGGGGGCCTTATCAAAGATAAGTCGGCCATAGATCTGAGGGTCTATCTCTGAATTCTCAATTCGATTCCATTGATCTATATGTCTATCTTTGTGCCAGTACCATGCTGTTTTGGCAACTGTGGCTTTATAATAAGCTTCAAAGTCAGGGAGTGTAAGTCCTCCCACTTCGTTTTTCTTTTTTAGAGTGTCTTTAGCAATTCGAGGCATCTTCCCTTTCCAAATAAATTTGATAACTAGCTTTTCCAAGTCTGCAAAGTAGGTTGTTGGAATTTTGATTGGGATTGCATTGAATCTGTAGATGAGTTTGGGTAGAATTGACATCTTAATGACATTTAGCCTTCCTATCCATGAACATGGAATATTTTTCCATCTTTTAAGGTCCCCTTCTATTTCTTTTAGTAGAGTTATGTAGTTTTTCTTTGTATAGGTCTTTTACATCTTTGGTTAAGTTTATTCCTAGGTACTTGATTTTTTTAGTTGCTATTGAAAATGGTATCTTTTTCTTGAGTGTCTCTTCAGTTTGTTCATTTCTAGCATATAGAAACATTACTGACTTATGTGCATTAATCTTGTATCCCGCTACTTTGCTAAATTTGTTTATTAGCTCTAGTAGGTGTATCGTTGATTTCTCAGGGTTTTCTAGATATAAGATCATATCATCTGCAAACAATGACAGTTTTACTTCTTCTTTTCCAATTTGGATGCCTTTTATTTCTTTGTCTTGCCGGATTGCCCTGGCTAGCACTTCCAGCACAATGTTGAATAACAGTGGTGACAGCGGGCATCCTTGTCTTGTTCCTGATCTTAGAGGGAAGGCTTTCAGTCTCTCACTATTGAGTACTATGCTGGCTGTGGGTTTTTCATATATGCTCTTTATCATGTTGAGGAAGTTTCCTTCAATTCCTACCTTTTGAAGTGTTTTTATCAAAAACGGATGTTGGATTTTGTCAAATGCTTTTTCAGCATCTATTGAGATGATCAATTGATTTTTCCCTTTCGAGTTTTTAATGTGTTGTAATACATTGATTGTTTTTCTTATGTTGAACCATCCTTGCATGCCTGGAATGAACCCCACTTGGTCATGGTGTATGATTTTTTTAATGTGTCTTTGGATTCGATTTGCAAGTATTTTGTTGAGGATTTTTGCATCTATATTCATTAGGGAGATTGGCCGGTAGTTTTCCTTTTTTGTAGCATCTTTGCCTGGTTTTGGTATTAGATTGATGTTAGCTTCATAAAATGAATTAGGTAGTGTTCCATTTTTTTCAATGTTTTGAAAGAGTTTGAGTAAGATTGGTGTCAGTTCTTTCTGGAAAGTTTGGTAGAATTCCCCTGTGAAGCCATCTGGCCCTGGGCATTTATTTGTGGGAAGATTTTTGATGACTGATTGGATCTCTTTGCTTGTGATGGGTTGGTTGAGGTCTTCTATTTCTTCTCTGGTCAGTCTAGGTTGTTCATATGTTTCCAGGAAATTGTCCATTTCTTCTACATTATCCAGTTTGTTGCCATACAGTTGTTCATAATATCCTCTTATAATTTTTTTAATTTCTTCAGGATCTGCAGTTATGTCACCTTTTTCATTCATTATTTTGTTTATATGGGTCTTCTCTCTTTTTGATTTTGTCAGTCTAGCTAGGGGCTTGTCAATCTTGTTGATCTTCTCAAAGAACCAACTTTTGGTGATATTTATCCTTTCTATTGTTTTTTTGTTCTCTATGTCATTTATTTCTGCTTTAATCCTTGTTATTTCTTTTCTTGTACTTGGTTTAGGATTGGTTTGCTGTTCATTTTCTAGCTTCTTCAGTTGATCCATTAGTTCTTTGATTTTGGCTCTTTCTTCCTTTTTAATATATGCGTTTAGTGCTATAAATTTCCCCCTTAGCACTGCTTTTGCTGCATCCCATAGGTTTTGGTATGTTGTGTTCTCATTTTCATTCGTCTCTATATATTTAGCAATTTCTCTTGCTATTTCTTCTTTAACCCACTGATTGTTTAGGAGTGTGTTGTTTAACCTCCAGGTATTTGTGAATTTTCTAAGTCTCTGATGGTTATTGACTTCTAATTGTATTCCATTGTGGTCAGAGAATGTGCTTTGAATAATTTCAATCTTTTTAAATTTATTGAGGCTTGTTTTATGTCCCAGCATATGATCTATTCTGGAGAAAGTTCCGTGAGCACTAGAAAAGTATGTGTATCCTGTTGATTTGGGTGTAATGTCCTGTAGATGTCTGTTAAATCTAATTCATTTATCAGATTGTTTAGGTTTTCAATTTCCTTATTGGTCTTCTGTCTGGTTGATCTATCTATAGGAGAGAGTGATGTGTTGAAGTCTCCCACAATTATTGTGGAAACATCAATTGCTTCCTTTAGTTTTGCCAATGTTTCTCTCATGTATTTTGTGGCACCTTGATTGGGTGCATAGACATTTACGATTGTTATTTCTTCTTGCTGAATTGCCCCTTTTATTAGTATGTAGTGGCCTTCTTTGTCTCTCAAAACATCCCTGCATTTGAAGTCTATTTTATCTGAGATTAATATTGCTACACCTGCTTTCTTTTGGCTGTAGCTTGCATGAAATATTTTTTTCCATCCTTTCACTTTCAGTTTCTTTGTGTCCCTGTGTCTAAGATGAGTCTCTTGTATGCAACATATTGATGGTTCATTTTTTTTGATCCATTCTGCGAATCTATATCTTTTAATTGGGGAGTTTAATCCATTTACATTCAACGTTAAAACCGTGAAGGCATTTCTTGAATCGGCCATCTTATCCTTTGGATTATGTTTGCCATATTTTTCCCTCTCTCTATTAATATCCTTTATTGTACCCATACCGAATCTCTTTAGTACTGAACCTTTCTCCAAGTCTCTCTGTCCTGTCTTTGTTTCTCTGTCTGTAGGGCTCCCTTTAGTATCTCCAGTAGGGCAGGTCTCTTGTTAGCAAATTCTCTCAGCATTTCTTTGTCTGTGAAAAATTTAAGCTCTCCCTCAAATTTGAAGGAGAGCTTTGCTGGATAAAGTATTCTTGGCTGGAAATTCCTCTCACTCAGAATTTTTAAATATATCGTGCCACTGCCTTCTCGCCTCCATGGTGGCTGCTGAGTAGTCACTACTTAGTCTTATGCTGTTTCCTTTGTATGTGGTGAATTGCTTTTCTCTTGCTGCTTTCAGAACTTGCTCCTTCTCTTCTATGTTTGACAGTGTGATCAGTATATGTCTCGGAGTGGGTTTTTTTTGGATTTATTCTATTTGGAGTTCGCTGAGCATTTATGATTTGTGTATTTATGTTGTTTAGAAGATTTGGGAAGTTTTCCCCAACAATTTCTTTGAATACTCTTCCTAGACCTTTACCCTTTTCTTCCCCTTCTGGGACACCAATGAGTCTTATATTTGGACGTTTCATATTATCTATCATATCCCTGAGGTCCATTTCGAGTTTTTCAATTTTTTTCCCCATTCTTTCTTTTATGTTTTCATTTTCCATTCTGTCATCTTCCAGGTCACTGATTCGTTGTTCAACTTCCTCTAGTCTTGTACTATGAGTGTCCAGAATCTTTTTAATTTGGTCAACAGTTTCTTTAATTTCCATAAGATCATCCATTTTTTTATTTAGTCTTGCAATGTCTTCTTTATGCTCTTCTAGGGTCTTCTTGATTTCCTTCATATCCCGTACTAGGGTCTCATTGTTCATCTTTAGTTCTTTGAGTAGCTACTCTAGGTGTGTCTCTTCTGGTCTTTTGATTTGGGTGCTTGGGCTTGGGTTATCCATATCGTCTGGTTTTTTCATATGCTTTATAATTTTCTGTTGTTTTTGGCCTCGTGGCATTTGCTGACCTTGATAGGGTTCTTTTAGGGTTTGTAGACCAGTTGAAGTCCTTATCTCTAATTTATCAGATCTACAGCTTCGTGGAGTACACTTTCTCTAACTAACCAGCAGGTGGCGTCCACGAGCCACCTGTTCTCCACAAGCCAGATCTCCCCTGCTTAGCCTTTTTGGTGAGTGGGGGAGTGAGTCTTGTGGGGCCCAATTGGTGTCCCAAGCTTGCGTGTGTAGTTGGTGTTGCCTGCCCTGTATGTGGGGCGTGTTTCTGGGCAGTCGGGGAGGGGGGGTGGCCCTAACAATCAAATCTCCCTGATGATCCTAGAGTTTTAAAGCTACTGCAATAGTCTAATCCTTCAGTTCAGTCCTGCCACAGTTTGTCTCTGCCACTGACCCACAAGTCTTTGGTATTGGCGTATGGCTCCTGAGACTTGCAAGTGGGCCCCTCTTCCAGGCTGTGCACCCCGGGTCCTCTGTTGAGGGATGACTGTGCTATGTCGCAGGTGAGTGCCGTCCCCCCAGGGCAGTTCTGGGCTGCTGGGCTGTGTTGGGAGGCTCCCAGTCTGCTCAAATGATGGCTGAATGGGGCTCTGTTAATTCACACTGCTCCCCCTTCCCAGCTCTGGGACATTCAGCTGAGGTTGCAGGGAAGGCTAATGTCCACGCCCAGGTTTGTGGTGTGTGCCTGTTATTTGAAGCACTTCCGTCACACTGGGTTGTCTGGGGCAGCTCTGGGCTATGGGGCTGGCGATGGGCAGGAGTGTTTCCTGTCCACCAGGATGGTGGCTGTGAGCGGACACCCCCCTTTTCTTGGGAAGTTGTGTTGTTTAGTGAATTTTCTCAGCCACTGGATTATTGCCTTTTGTCTCAGAGCTCTCTTAGTTCTGCTCTTGACTTGACGTGCCCAAATTTCAATTCTTTGAAGCTTTCTGTATTGAGCTTCTTAGAGTAATTGTTTTAGAAAAAGCAAAAAGGATTTAAAAAAACCAAAAAAACAAAAACAAAAAAAAAAAACGGCCCTCCTCAGAGATCTAATGGGTTATTGAAATGCTAATAGACAAAGCAACCAGGGCCATTAAGGAAAAGTGCCCAGGGCAGAGAGATCAGCCTTGCTTCGGGATTTGCATATGCGCCTCAAGGCCTGATCTCCGCCCTTCCCCTTTCTGTGTTCACCAGAACTCCAAAAATCCTCTGCTTTTATTTTGGAGTTTTTCGTGTTGTTTTTTTTCTATGCCTGTCTCCTCTCTGCTGGGCTGGCTGCTCTCAGAGTCTCTGGTGTCTGGCCTCAGTCTATCTATGGTTGGAGTTTGAATCAGTAGAATGAGTTTCCGGTAAGAGCAGCCACTGCAATTCTCCCTTCTCCTTCCTGGAGCTGACAGCCCCTCCTCCCCCGGGACTGAGCCTGGCAGGGAGGGGCGCGGGTCCCCTGGCCGCAAAAACTTACAGATTTCGCTGATCTCAGCAGTTCCACGTTTTCATGAGTGTTGTATGAAGTATGCCCAAAGACAGTTTGCTCTGTGGTGTCCAGTCCACGCAGTTCCTGGCTTTTTACCTACTTTCCTGGAGGAGTAACTAAAACATACAGCTCACCAGTCTGCCATCTTGTCCCGCCTCCCTCTAGATTTAATTTTTCGAGTTATAATAAATTAAATTCTTTTTTATTTGCTTGGTTTTCTATGTACTTACTGCTAATTCTTCCCAGATACTCTAACAGAATTACACAATTCCTCTTGTACTTCACATGCTTAGACATGTTAGATAATCCATTAATTCCTTCCCTTCCTCCTGCAGTTCTTTATCCCTCTCTTTTACTCTGATTTTTTTTTTTTAAACGCTGCAAAGATTTTAATGATTACTATTGCGCATACATTTTGGAAATTTTTTACTTCAACTGCAACAAGTTAAATAAATGTTTATATTATACAAAGAAAATACAACCAAAAGTAAAACTTGCTGTAAGTATGTCTTGCACCTAGAGTAGTGTTTTGTTTGTTTTTCTTAATATATCTTTATTTTTGAGCTGCACAAACACACTTAAGAATTTGATCTTTATAGTATGGCATTTAGGAAATAAAAATATACTCCCATCCCGAAGAAATAAAAAGGTTGTGCATGATTATATGCCAAATAAAAGAGAATGCTAGAATACTCTAATAGTGCAGTCATCATTTAAAAGGAAAAGAAATAGCTTGAGATGCTCATTAACTCTATATGTTTTAAGGAAGCAGGATTTTTGACCAAGTAGCTTAAAAGCCAGCAAAATGGGGATCAGTGATGGCAACTGTAGTATATGGAATATGAAATGACAAACTTTACAGAAATACACTATTAGAAATTTACCAGTGAACACTGAAGATCTGAGAAGCTGCTCTTTGGAACAGTCAAGTTGGACTACCTTATTCCAGTCACACAAGTCCTTGTAGCAACACATACCCTATATATGTGTTGCATGCTATATACTTTACTCTGATCTTGGGAGCCAGAATCCCTAATTGTTTTTTTCTTTGTTTACGTCTTTATTTTGCTGAAACACGATTTCTGTTATCTTTGCAGTCCCTTCTGAATGAGATATATTTTTTGTATGTCTGAAAACATCTTTATGTTCCTCCATATGTTAATTTCTAGTTCGGAAATAAGTTCTCTTAGAAATTTGAAGGAATATGTTCCCTACTTTGTCATTGAGTCTTGTTCTATTCTGATTCCTGTTCTTTTGCATGTGGCCATTTATTCTTTTTGTAGTACTTTAGGAACTTTCCCCCCCCTGAAATTTCATGATGCAGTATTTTGGTTATGGGTCTTTTTTTTTCATTCATTCTGTTGTATGGTAGATGAACCAATATAGTCTGGGGGAATTTTCTTATATCATTTCTTTAATAATAATTTTATCTCTTCTGTTTTCTCTGTTTCGTTCTGGGATTTCTTTTGCTATTTTGGTTTTTTGTTGATTCTGCTTTTTAAAAAATCTTTTCCTATTTTTATTGCGTTTGAATTGTTTATATTTTGAGTTACTTTCATGTTGGAGGCTTTCATGATATATTTGGTGATCCTTGATTATCTTTTTATATTTAAGAATGTTTAAAGCTGATATGAAGCTCTGGAACAGTGAGCAGATCAGTCTTCTTCACTGAGAGTGATTAGGCAGGAACCTGACCTTTTCATTTCAGGAGTACCAAATTTCAACTTTACATTACATCCTCCCCGGTTGTATACTTTTTCTAAATAAGAGGTCTCCATTTTTTGCATTTTGGAATCCCGGCTGAGGAGGCAAGTTGGTGATCCCACAGTGTAGGATATAAAATTCTTAAAATATAAAATTTTATTAGAAAATATAAAAGAGAACATTTCCTGTTTTTAGCCTCTGCTTCATTCCTGCCCTCTGCTGTGCCTGTCATTCCTGAATCCAGGCCCTTTGCAGTGTGGGGTGTGTGTGCACGTGGTTAGGTAAGAAGGGGCAGCCAGTTGATGCTGTGAAGTTGGGGAGTGGGCTAGGAATGGGAGGAAGTTGACACCTGTTCTGTATTCAGACTCCTAACCAATCCCCCTGTGTTCCACATTTTGCTTGGTCCTCTCTCATCCCCCAGCTAAGTTGGTTTTTTGGGATAAATGTGCTCAGTTCTCATGTGCCTTTTCTTCTCTAGGTGGCTACACCCAAGTTTCTCTGCTCTGTTGAGCTGATTACCACTCCTCCATTCACTTTCTGTCTTCCAGATGCCTTTTGAAAGGTTTGCTCTAATAGCCTTTCTTATTCTTTGTTTTGTTGATAAATACTACCTTTTTTATTCTTTTACATCATTTTAGTAGGGGGTTTGCAAGAGAAAGGAGGTAAACATGTATGATCAATCTGCTGTGCTTAATTTGAAGTCTGATTTACTTTGTAAAAAGATACCTCAGATTGGAGAAGAAATTTGTGGGATGAGATAAAGTCAGAGCACAGAAGCAAGTTAGTTTAAGAGTCCAAGAGGTATCTTGGAACAGGATTATGGCAATGGAATGGAAAAATGATGTATATGATATGTCAGTGAGGAGCAACTGACAGGACTTGGTAGAGTGTGTGTGCGTGCATGTGCTTGCTTGGAAAGGGAGAATGTGAAGAATCAGGATTGCTGGCTTAGCTCTGGGCTGAATGGTGGTGTCAGGTATGGCGATGCAGGGAAGGAGAGAGGAGAACCAGGCTGGTGGGGTGGGGTGGGGTGGGGTGGGGTAAGGTGGGGCGGGGTGGGCAGGGGGGCTCTTGGGAATCACAACTTCTGTTTTCCACCTGTTAAGTTTAAGATATCTGAGACATCTAATTGCATAAGCAAAATTAGAGTTCAAAGAAGTATCAGCTGGAGATAAAATTTGACAGTTTTCACCAAACAGTGTATGAGTAGAGAGCACCTAAGTAGAAAGTGCAACAAAAGGAAAGGTGAGGTTTAGGAATGACTCCTGATGAACTCTTAACATTAATCCAAGCATAGGTCAGAGATGTGAGAGAAAACAAGATGTGGAAGAGAAACAAGAGTCTGGTGTATGGAGAACTGTAGAGTAAGTACCGTAGAGTAAGAATTGTTAAGAGTGTTGACTGCCCGATTGTCATTCCATTCCCAGGGACAGGAAGATCAAGATGAATGCGGTGTCTGGCAGGCTATTTATCTTAGCATTGCAGGGTCTTCTGCCTTCTGTACATTATTTATTTTTACTTCTTTTTCCTTCACCTGCTGGTCATTAGTTTGTACACGTCCTTGGCATGTAGAGAAGTGATGCCTGTC
This sequence comes from Choloepus didactylus, assembly GCF_015220235.1. Lineage (NCBI taxonomy): Eukaryota > Metazoa > Chordata > Mammalia > Pilosa > Megalonychidae > Choloepus > Choloepus didactylus. The sequence goes on from NC_051325.1 coordinate 51,106,477, forward strand.
ACATAATAGGCACTTAATAAATATTTGTTCAATTAATGGATCTCCCCCTCCCCGCTCCACAAATGTTTCACTAGTGGTGGATGGTGACCTTTAGATTTTGATACAGTAAATACACTTTAGGGGATGGGAGCTTTTGTTGATTTTCCTGTCTCTACCACCTTTAAAAACATTCTTATACAAATTACATGAGACTTCTATTGATAACAATGATTTTAATTGATTTTGGATTTTATATTTGGCTTGGGAAGTTTATGTTGGTTCAGGAACAGAGAGTATTTTTCCAGGTACATAATACATTTTAGATATTTGACTCAGAAAATATTTGAGTGTCTGTATGTGTGATTCCCGATGCTAGGTACTAGAATACAGCTGTGGAAAGATAGGGTTATGTTCCATGTTCTCATGCAGTAAACTTGATTTTGCTTTTGGAGTTCTGCAACATCATTGTTCACCTAAAGAGACTTTATTTTCACCTTCTTTAGAACATTTGATTTTTCTTGCTTTCCCAGATGTACTTCACTGTTCTTCTATGTGTTTGATGTTTAAGGGACAAGCTTTGGAGCCCAAACAGGAAGCTTTCCAAGGCCAGGAAGCAGCAGTGATAATGGATCAGAAGGCAGCATTATATGGGCAGACGTACCCAGCACAGGGACCTTCAATGCAAGGAGGCTTTAATCTTCAGGGACAGTCACCATCTTTTAACTCCATGATGAATCACATGAATCAGCAAGGCAATTTTCCTCTCCAAGGAATGCACCCCAGGGCCAACATCATGAGACCCCGGACAAACACCCCCAAACAACTTAGAATGCAGCTTCAGCAGAGGCTACAGGGTCAGCAGGTAATCAGTCACGTGCTCTGCTTCGGCCTCTAGTGGTTTTTCTTTTGGCCTCCCCTTCTTCAGTTTGTTTTCCGTCTGTACTCCTCAGAGCTCTTGTGGAGACTTGGAGGGTTCAGGCAGGCCCAGCACCAGTTCTTCTTAATCTCTCCTCAACTAAAGTAATTCCTTTTGTTTTCACTTCTCTGTAAAATTTTATTTATACAGATGGCTTCTTGTTAAAGGACAGTCATTATACTGAGTACATTTCTGTAAGAATATTCCATTATACACACTAAAAAGTAAAAATTTCAGAGAGGATTGTTCCTGGGGGGAAAGAGAAAAGCATTTTTTGATAACTTTGTGGTCTTAAAAGGTAGGTAATTTCTATTTTTTTCCATGTCCTTAATATTGATAGTCAAATATTTAAACCTTGATATCAGCATTTTTTATGGAATCTCTGCTTTCTAGATGTTTTATAAAACTTGGCCTCTCTTTTAATTCCAAGATACAACTTCTATGTTTTTAATTGTTTCTTTAATCTCCAACAAATCTTTTAAAATGTAATTATTTATATTGTTTGTATTTTGAGTGTGCTGAGTTATTAAATATAATCAGACAAGGGCAGGTGTTTAGAATTGTATGAGCCCGAGACTTTTCCAGCACACGAATATTCCTAAAAGTCAGGTTGGGCATGCAGGACAACCGTGTTAATGCATTCATAGTATCATTTTACTCTTTACCATTTCTTTCCACTAAAGGTTACTGAGGAAAATGGATTAGAAGAGGTAGTTTATTCAGTGTTACTCTGATCAAGTTAAGGCAGTTTTCCCAAGTGCCTGAATATTCTGAGGGAAAATCTGACTTTATAAATCCTTTGAGTTCCTCTCTATATAGGCTGCAAAATTGCATAGTTACTTTTCCTCCTAGTGCCAAACAGTAAAACTTCATATGCTCGCCAAGGGCTTTTTAGCTTTAACCTTTTTGAAGTGTAAAAGTGTACCAGTTAAATTTAGATGTTTATAGCTGGTGACTTAACCAGGTCAGTGGGTTTGGAGATACCATCATGACTTCATTGGGTGGTGCTGAGGATTGGGGAAGCTATTTTGGGCACACTGGTGTGCTCTGCTTGCATTGTAACCAGCCGGTTTCTCTTCAGTTTTTGAATCAGAGCCGCCAGGCGCTTGAAATGAAAGTGGAAAGCCCCCCTACTGGTGCTGCTGCGGTGATGAGGCCCACGATGCAGCCCCAGGTGAACCCACAGGTGAGGATAACCAGCCTTCCTGGTTCACTGGCACCCCCAGTACCCAGCACAGGGCCTGGCCCGTGCTTGGCTCCTAGCAAATGTTTATTCAGTAAATAAAGTCATCTTGAGTGTTTTGTGTAAGAAATAGTTCCACAGTCCTGTCACACTTTCTCTCTTCAGTACTTCTCTCTTCCTGATGATGAAGAGGAAACAGAGGAGGGGGAGTTGCCTTCATTATAGCCACTATTAGTAGTTTTCTAATTAATTGCCTTTGTGTTCATTTACTATGTTATGAGAAAAGCTCTTATGACTTTATAAGAATGTGAAAATAATAAACCCATAAACTTTTCTGTTTTCATGGATTATGAAATATTCACTGGATAAAATTTTGAAATTATATGAAGTATAAAGAAGAAAATAAATAATACATAATCCTACCCTCAGTGACAATCTTTGAAGTGACCTGTTTCCCATAGTGGGAGGGATGATATTAAAGTTCTCTACCTCCAGGTGGAGGTAGAGACTGTGGCAAGGTATTTTTTTAAAGTGTACAAGGCAGATGAGTACAAGGAAGTCCTGCACTGTTGCTAGAAATATTGTTCATAATAATTGTTGACCAAACCACGGAGAAGTGCCTAATTTTTACTGTCTTATGCTTACTTGGAAGGGCTGATATCAATATTTTCTTGATAATCAGACATCCTGTATAAACTGAGCTATGATGCCCTCTAAAAAGATGATTAAAGTTTGCTTCTCAGAGATGACCTCTCCCAGCTAGTACAGCCAAAACCATCTTCTTTGTTCTATTGCTTTAATCATGCCACTTCTGTAACTGCCAAACAGCTTCTCATTGCCCTTCACCTCTCTTTTCAGAAGATCGAAAGAGACTGTAAGACCTTCTGGGGTGGTTTCCTGCTTGTCTGAGTCTAACCCAATCCTTTTTATGTTTCCATTCTTGTTGAGGCCCCCTTTCCCCACTCTCAATACTACCCTTTTTCTTGTAGTTTTATTTCTTAGCTCCTGAATACTTTGTCCTCAGATTCTACCTCTAAATATTCTCACACTTTGAGGAGGGTTTTCTGAATATTTTAGAGCTTGACAGCTTGTCTGCTTTTATTCAGTTTGTCTCCTAGCCTTGAATAATTTCCAGGTCCCTCTTCTTCAACCACCCTTCCCCAAATTGCCAGAAGGCCTTTACCAAAAGAGGATTGTGTGTTTTCCTCCTTCCCTTATTTACAAGGAAAGGCACTGTGTGTTTTTTCTCTGTGTGGTATCTAATGTATTGTGGGTTACCATGTGAATGAACTTGGCTGGCTCTTGCTCTGTGTGTGTAATTGTTTTCTTTCTGGGTATTAGCAGGGCTTTCTTAATGCCCAGATGGTTGCCCAGAGTAGCAGAGAGCTGCTGAGTCATCACTTCCGGCAGCAGAGGGTGGCGATGATGATGCAGCAGCAGCAGCAGCAGCAGCAGCAGCCGCCGCCGCCGCAGACCCAGGCCTTCAGCCCACCCCCTAATGTGACTGCTTCTCCCAGCATGGATGGGGTTTTGGCCGGACCTGCAATGCCACAGGCTCCACCTCAGCAATTTCCATACCCACCAAATTATGGTAATTTGACAGTGAAAATATGCCTTCCCCAAAGTAACATTATTAAGGATGTAAGTTCACTGCATCTGTTGTACCTTAACAACAAACAAACAAAAATGCAATTAACTCCCTCTTGCTATTCCACAACGTAAGTGAAGTTAATTGCAAATAATGGAGGAAAAAATTGTCTACTGTATTGCAGGTAATTGAGGTGGATATGGTCTATCACAGTTGAATTTTTACAGACCTTTTTTTTTCCAGCAATTCCCTCCCCAACCCATGGAAGAAGCTCCCCCTCCCTTTCTTTCTTTACTTTCTTATGTCCCCCAGTATAGTAGAACTCTAAAATCTCTGATAACTTTGTCAAGTCAGAAGAATGAAGTATGGGATTTTATGTCATTTTTCTCAGTGACTTGGAATTGTTATCAATTACAATAATACATCTACCTCTTCAATTCTGCCTTTGAGAGGTTCTGGGAACATGGTGGGTGGGGGGTTTATTGGGGAGATATTTAGGATGTAACCTTGCCAGAGGAGGCAGTAGCTCCTCTGCCTCTAAAGGGTGGTGTGATGTAGAGTCCCTTTGGAAGGGAAAGCCCTGTGAGGTGGCTACTCTTAAAGTGATCTGTACAGCGTGCCTTTCTGTAGTAAACCCGTTACCTAGTTGGCATCTTGGGGGAAACAGTACTTGGGAGGCAGCATCATGTAGCATTTTATGTCTTATATTTACCACTTTCCCGTCACTTTTTTTTTTTTTTTTTTTTTTAATTAGAGAAGCAGGTTTGCAGAAAAACCATGTAGAAGATAAATTGATGTTAGTCCAGAAATGCTAAGATAAGTCCAAAATATATGAGAGAATGACTGATCCATATAATAAGCTTTAGGTTGAGTGTTGGGGAAAATATGTTTCAGGTTTTCACCCATGTTCTAACATCAGAAACAGATCTACATCCTTATCTTCAAAGTTTCTACAGAGAAATGTGTATATTGTTTTACATTCCTAGGCTGTGCAAAGCATATACCATGAAATTGGTTGGGATAAACAACAAGATTTTATTTGCTCATGGTTTTGAGGCTGAGAAAATGTCCAAATCAAGGTATCACCAAGGCAATGTTTTCTTCCTGAAGATAGGCTGCCAGCAAGCCTTGGCCCTTCTGGCACGTGGCAAGGCACATGAGTTCTCAATACCCCCTTATTAAAACCTTGCATTAGTGTGGTACATTTGTTACAATTAATGAAAGAATATTATTTAATTGTACTATCAACTGTAGTTCATGGTTTACATTACAAAGAAAAAAGAAAAACTATGGCAGAAAGCTGATATTCTGAGGAGGTAGCATTTGAGCAGTGTTGTAAATGTGTTGTAATTTCTTTTTATCCCCCCCCCCCCTTTTTTTTTTTAAAGGAATGGGACAACAACCAGATCCAGCCTTTGGTCGAGTGCCTAGTCCTCCCAATGCACTGATGTCATCAAGAATGGGTCCCTCCCAGAGTCCCATGATACAGCATCCCCAGACTGCACCAGTGTATCAGTCCCCAGAAATGAAGGGCTGGCCATCAGGAAACCTGGCCAGGAACAGGTGAAGAGCAGTGACTTCAAAAGTCATTCACACCCTTGTGCCAAAAGTTTGCCAGGTTTCTCTCTTTGTATTTTTCAGTCAAGTCTCTTTGGATGGAGAGGTCTAAAGGCCTGAGTTCATAATAGAGAATGTGTTACTTGGCTTGTCCATTTTGAGCATCTTTCATACCATGCATACGCCCATCAGGGTTGTGAATATAGACAGCTGTGAAATAAGGAACTAGGCTGTCTGGGAGTTTTCTCTAGTGCTCCCTGCTTGACTAAAGCTGCATGTCACAAAATCAAGATAGTCTCTGTGTGCATTCCCCATGTTGCTAAAGTCTCCAGATGTAATTTCCCTCTTTCTTTACAGCTCCTTTTCCCAGCAGCAGTTTGCCCACCAGGGGAACCCTGCAGCTTACAACATGGTGCACATGAATGGCAGCAGTGGCCACATGGGGCAGATGAGTATGAGCTCCATGCCCATGGCTGGCATGCCCATGGGTCCCGACCAGGTATGGGCTCCATTCCTTACCTTTACAAAGGTTTTCCCTGTTTTCTGGAGAGAACCAAATCGTCATCTAAAGGTCCTAGATAGATGTTTAACCTGGATGTATAACTTAAAATTATAGTCACTTAAAACACTTTTGATTTGAGGGGACTGGATCATATACTTTTCATAACATGGGATCTAAGGAATCTGAATCAGTCCAAGCCACACAGCCATGAGTGTAGATATGGGTTTTTTTTCTGTTGTGCTAAGCACGTGGTATACTCATGTTTCTTGTGGTTGCCAACAGAAGTACTGCTGACCTTTCCACACCAGGGACTCCAAGGAAATCACTGTACAAATGACATTGCACTAGGATTTTGGGAGGTAAAGAATCATTGTCCAGGCCTCCACCTCTGAAGAAAGGACGAGCTTTGCATCTGAGGTCATTTGAGCAGGACTGGATTGTAAGCTGAAGCGCAATATCTACCTGTATTTTTTTTTTCTTCTTCTTTGTATCATGGTGTTCAAACAAGACAAATACTTTTGGTGTTCTGCCTTTTAGGGATGTGATTCTGGAGATATGGAGTGTTACTTATCATGAGACTCTTCTGTGTTACTTCTTTTTGCCTTGTTATCCAAAGTCTCTCTAATGTAGTTAGGCCAGAGAACATTGGAGTTATCAGATCTAATTAGAACTTCCAGTTTTTCTCATTGCAGTGTTGGACAAAGAGCAGTCTTAGCCTTCAAATGTTTCTGTCACCACCAGGTAGTCCTAGGTTGAACTTTTTTCCAAGAGGAATTGGTGTTTCTGAGTTCTTATTCTTTAATTATAGAGTTAAGTTGCTGAGTCCCTACTCTTTGTTGTCCCAGGCTTTCTCCCAACTAGGACTCACTTGCCTCTAATGTCCTGTAATACTTCACCTCCAAGAATGGTCACTGATGTCAGGTGGCTTTGTGGAAGGGAAAATGAGATGACAGTATTGAATTGCAGCAGTAGCTAATCTTTCACATGCTAGTGTGCAGCTGAGTGCACTTTATTTAAAAGGTAATGGATAAATGCAATATTCTTGAGGTCTTAAGGAATGGTGAACCACATTCCTGGTTTTTGTCTAAACTAATCTTTTGGACAAGAACTAATTTTTAAAAAAAGTAATGGTGTCACCCTTTGCCTATATGGTAGAGCAATAATGCTTTTTGAAAATAAACTTCAAAAAATCCAAGGCCAGGTACTGCATTCTGAATCAGAATTTTGCAGTGTTTCTGTGAATAGAATTTTTTTTTTGTAAATATGACCTTTAAGATACTGTATTATGTAAAATATGTACATACCTTTTTTGTAGGTCAGAACAACTCATTTTTGCAGAGTTTGTGAAGGTAAATATTTAACAATGTTGACTTTGGTAAGCTCAGTGTGGTAAGGTTACAAACAGAAGAGACATGTCCTGAATTTAGCGGTCCGGGAAGGGGACAGTGGTCCACAGCTTTCCCCTTCCCCTTAGTTTTACATGTCTTGTTTTCCTCAATCTCTTAATCTACCCCCCATCCCCCACCTTTTATTAAAAAGATACTGTTTGTTAGGATGTAGGCAGTTTAAAATTTTTTTTTTTCATTTCTTTGCCAGAACAAAGCACTTTGTTAATTTTGGGGGGAAAGGATAGAAACTGGGGAGGTAAACTTCCTAAAAAAAAAAAGAAATCAGGAATTTTTAAAAAATCAAGCAATTTGATTTAAAAAAATGTTTTGGCATTTTAGTGGTCTCTAAAAAACGACAGCAATTCATTTGTTCTTTTCATTTTTAAATTATGTTGCCTTTTCATCTATTTTAGGAGTGCTTTTAAAATTTTTGTTGCTGAATCCCACATTGAGATCTCAAGAATAGAATCCTTGGATGTGGTTTCTTACATCTGCTCAGCTGTTTTGTCCTTCTGCTAGTTTGATATTTTCACCAAGTCCCTGTGAATTAGAGTAGTGTCATGATTATTTCCTAAGGAGCTCAGTACCCAAAACAAGCCAGTTTTGCTGTGATTCAGAGCCACAGTCTGAGCACCTTGTACTCCCAGTCTCTCCCCACACCTGCCACTTTCTGTTATTGCCACTCCTTGGCACATTTTCAAGTCAGGTGGTAGTAGTAGGGATTACTTATTAGGTTCAAACAGTTGAATGAGAGTAACATTGGGTTTTTGGAATATCTATAGATTTGAAAAGTCTCTGCTAGCCTTGGTGTCACTTTCTGGCAAAGAATTGAGAGCCTGTTAGTGGGTTTTGTTTTTGTTTTTGTTTTTAGTTTTTTTTTAAATTTCAAACATGTCTAGCCAATATTTCTAGAAGTCTCTGAAGGTAAGATCATGTCATTTCTTTGATTTGCTTATGAATAAGTGAAACCCAGTATTTCTAGAATCACCACTAGAGTGGGTTTTTTCCCCAAGTATATAGATAATTATGAGTTTGACCTTCCTACCTTCCATCTGAAAGGTTAAAAATAAATTTAAGATTGTAAATCCATAAACTTCCATCATAGTGTATTCTGCCTTTCTTTGGAGACAGAGGCATAGCTGAATCTCTTTTTAGGCACGGTTGTGTCAGGTGTACGTGAACCTTCCTTGCTTAAGTCATGTGTGTGTGTGGGGAGAAGTAGAATGGTGCTCTTACCTTTCTTGACTTTTAAAAATTATTAAAAACAAAACAAGATGAAAAAAGTTTTGTGATTCTTTTCCTCAGCGTGGAGTTAGGACTAACTGGAAGGCAGCATCCCCTTTTTATATGAGAAAAAAGTTGTTTATAAGTTTTTATATTTTCTACTTGTTCATTTTATTGGGGCAGACTTAAGATTTTGATTTTAATAGGTGCAGTCCTTGAGGTAATTTGTTTTTACCTTTATTGTCCTTTTATCTTTTTTGAATAATTCTCTTTTTATACCTGTTGCCTACCTTCCCTCTTACCCAGCCCCAGCCCCTTTTCTAAACCTTGATATCTATTGGGTGAACAGTGTAAGTATTCTTTCTTTTCATCTGCTTTTAGAATGTGGGATATTTCCAGTATCTACTTTTTGCTGAATCCAAAGATATATAAATATAAATATATATTTTATAAAGATCAAAATGATATAAAGGAGATACATGTGTCTTCAAAAAACAAATAGCAATTGCATTGTTAATGTTCCTATTATGACACCACTTTTCTAAATCGTGGATCTGGATTGAAAGGTGTAAATATCAGTAAACTGTACTATTTAGTTTATCAGTATTTAATATCTAAGGTGAATTGGGGTATAGACGGTGGGGCTTTACAGGAGATACTTGGTTTGGTATCCTAGAATTTCTTCAGTCCAGAAGTAGGTGCAGCTGGAAAGTGAACAGAGTGGGTTGCTAGTTACCTGTATGCCTGACCAGTTCCTTTTCCATTTGCAGGAGCCATGAGTTTTGTTCATAAGTGGAAAATTTGTAGAAGGGAAACCTTTAGGATTGATGTAATTTCCCCTCTGCTGCAAGGGAACAAGAGCTGTTTTCCTAGGCAAGCTAATAATAAGCAGGGCATTTTTTTCCTTTTTTTTTCTCGCCAATATGTGGGATTTTGAAGAAGATAGAAATGTCATTCTGAGAGCAATATTTAAATTCTCAGGAGTTGACTTTTAGTATTGAGAATGAATTCAATTTCAGTCAAGTTTACATTAAATGTTGCTTAAAAAATCTAAATCATTCTTTATATTGCAAAGAATCGAAACCACATGGGATAATTTATGAGCTTGTTGGGTGGTAAGCTATGACTGCTTTGCTTATCATTTTGGATGTCATGTAAATAAAGGTTTCTATTTAAAATTGGAGCCTCCAAGAGCTTGCTTTTTTCCACCCCTCCTTTTCTTTTCTAAATTTAAAATCCCTGTTGGATTAAGGGTAAAAGACAAGGCTTAAAGAAGCCTATTTGAAATAATGGTAGCAGTTCCTATGAGATTAAAAGACTTATTTTTACTGGGGATCCTTGGCTTATTGAAAAGCATAGGACTGTTTTTATAAAATGTGAGTGCTTAGGGGTTAGCTCCATCATCTGTTACATGAGAAGTAGGTTGGCCGGGTGATGGCTGAGGCTCCTCCCACTTCTCCCATTGTAGAAGTCTGACCCCCCAAGACTATCTGGTACATAAAAAAGGGATGAGATAAGGTGAATTCTTTTGCAGTTGATTATTATTTTTAAAAAGTGAAGTCCTAAACCCGGTGAAATATGGAACTTACTTGTCAGGTCCCTGAAATATGTTAAATTTTAGTCATCAATTTACAACCATCAAGTCTCCCTTTAAAAAGTCCTCTAAAACCAAGGCATCTCCTGTCAAAAAGATGTTGACCGGTAGTATCTTGAAGATTTTTTTTTCTTTTACCAAACACACCAAAAAACTCCAAGATTGGCTTTTTACAAAATGTCAAAGCAAACTTCATACCAACTGCTGATCTTTGGGTGGGGGTTTTGAACATTGTATCACAATACTTATACTACAGAATTTCTTTACAAATACAATTTCATTAAAACTTGCGATATACATCAACGTCATTTCTTTTCAGTATTTTAAAAATACATCAATTCTGGGACAGATGACAAAGGAATACTGAGGAAAATGGTATCTGGGCAGGAACAGAAATGTCCACAGCTGCAAGGGGTTTTCTTTTTACACTGGCCACAGAGCATTTATTGACACCACCACTCTTGAAAGATGGGTTTTCTTAGTCACATTCCCCTACAAGTTCCCACTCTGGTTACATGTAAATGGTCACATATATACAGTGATGTCATTTTCTTCAGAGGCAACCAGGGTTATAGTGCTAGGTAAATGGTCACTTTTTTGTGTTATTGATGCGTTGTCAGGATCTCTGTGCTGTTTTTAGCATCTGTAAGTTGCTTCTGTCCTGCTTCTAAGTTCTTTCTTTGTGACGAGGCAGAAGAATAGAGTTTAAACAGGATTGTTTTTCCCCTATGATGTAAAAAATTTCCAGTGATGTTCACCCTTGGGGGGAAATTTTCAAGAAACTATTTCTCTCTGTTCTCTTTTCCTTGTGAGCCTCTCAGGGAGGTTTAGTGGTGACTTTTTGATATGAAAATACATTTTGTGCAGCTGGTGAGGTATAATCCAAAGCAAAAGCAGGTGCAAACATGGGCTTCCTGAAGTATCTATTCCTGATGGTTATCCTCCAGAATTTGCCATGTTGACTGAATGCAAGTTCTGTCTCAGGCCTCCTGGCTGACGGCACAGATCTGCTTGAAATCTTCAATACGTGGTTTTTCAGTATCTATACTATACGATGAACCTCACTTTCTAGTCAGATGATGCCTTTCTGTTTTTGAAGGTCCATCTTTGGTGGTGCTTAACCTTCCCAGCCTTCCCATAGTTGACCCCTGTAGAACAAAGCAAACTCATCTTATTATTTGGTTATCTTGTTGCATAAGGATTTCTTAATCAGTCCTATAGCCGAATGAGCTTTGCTTCAAGGATGTGGCTGCTATTTCTAGGTCATTCATAAAGGACTTGCTACCACCTAATCTTTTAAATTTTCAGATGCTGATCTTTGCTCAGTGGCTGGCAAAGATGGCATCCAAGCACCTGGATGGAATAGTGGCCAAGGAGAACGTGAGATGTAAAGCGTCTGTGCTGTAATCTTGGGAGCACCAAAGAAATGTTTAGCTGGCCCATTTTTATTGTCCTCTTAAAGCCACATAGGTTTATATGCATATAGATAAATTGGTAGACCAGAGGTTGTAAATGTCAGCTCGCCAAGGGCTTTTTGCCCACGGTATCTTAATGTCAAATTAGTTGCAGATATTTAAGTTTTCACACATCTGTATTTCTGGATTTTTTTTTTTTTTTTTTTTAAATGAAATAGAAAATCTGGCAAACTGCATCCCATTCCTGCACGGCACAGATTAGCTGCTTCCTTTAGACTAGGTATGAACTTTCCAAGTTGCCACAGTCTCCGCTCAATCTCCTGCCAGCTTCTGTTGGCTTTGGGATAAAACTTCTATAGTGTGGACTTTATTTGAAACCATTTAATGAGGCCACCCTGCTACCGACATTATAGACTGGTTTGCACTTTTACTTGCAGCCACAGCCTTCAAGGTGTCTGGCAATTATAATATTCAAATACTTCTCAAACTCGGCACAGGCTGAGTTTACAGAGCACATATTATATAAAGAACAACAGTGTATTAGACAAGGTATTAATCTAAAACATGAAATGTATGAAGTACAGGAAGTGCTCACATTTCTGTGCCCCCTGTCATTAGGGGAACACATGGGGGTAATGAATGAGAAATGGCATGCATATGGACCAGCCCTGGCAAAACAAATGAAATGAGAACCAGGTCTCGGTTTGTAAACTGGTTCCTCAACTCACAGTGATTTGGAAGAAGGTCTCTTCATTTCTGGCCACTTTCGACGTTGAAACTGCCTAAGTTTTCAAGTGTCAAAAGGAGAAGGAGTGTTAACCATCACCAAGAAAGAAGACGACACCCCCCCAGAAGTATACAAAGGTCTCCTTAGGTGACACCTGTCACTGATGGATGGTCTAGGCCCCTGACAGACCAGGGAAAGGGCAGTCTCTTCAACATAACATGTGCTGCCTCACAGAGACGAGACTAAAGGATGGACCAATATATGGGACCTTTCCTCTAGCTTTGAAAACAAAATTGAATACCTGTATTGCTCGTAGCTTCCTCCATCTTTAAGTCCTAAGTGAGGGAGACATGGGCAAAATATGGAAAAAGAAAGTTCAAGGGAAAAATGGCACAAGCAATGATAAATATCATAATGGTTTAAAAAAACAAAACAAAACACACACACACACACAAAAACAGAACCCAAAAACCCTTTAGGCTTTTAGTCACAACCCCATGACACTGATAGTGTTCTCTGGTCAGAGAAAGTAGACTGACTTATGAGATGAACTGTCCCTGCACTCCTAGGTAGCCTTGTTGATTTGCCTACAGGCTAGTGTCACCACATCAGTTTGAGGACCCTGATGCTTTCATTCAACATTGACCCCAGACTTGGGTGGGGGCCAGTAGACATGGGCACAAACACCTGTGCCACAGAGGACAGAAAGCCCAGGTCCTTGTGGAAGGTGGAGCGGTCGGCAGGCCCTGTGCCTGGCCCTTGGGAACGTTTCCTAGAGGATACGGCAGCATGATCAGCTACATGGGTTTGGAGCTGCTGACCTAGAAGATTCACCTCAGAGGATTGTTGTAAGGATTAAATGTCAGTGCATGTGAAGCACTTAGCACAGTGCCTGGACATGGTAGGTAATTAATTAGTGATTACACTTAGGGTTATAAAACTAGTGCTCGATTTGTTGGATGTTGTTGGGAAGACAATATTTCAGCCAATGGTGAGAATTCTGGTAACAGTGGCTCCTCCTCAGCAGGCAGTGTGATGGCCACATATTCTGTGCCTGCAACTGCTCTTTCCCCTCTTGGTAACCAAACTGGTGACTAGTGCCTCTGGATTTTACCCCCTCAGCTGCTTGACCATTTTCCTGACAGTAACTCTAGGGTCAAGCTCCCCAAGGGCCTTCAAGGAACAAGGCTTTTAGGCTACTCCCTCTGCATATTGTGGCTAGTAAGTGAACAGCTTCCTTCTTTTAGCTTTCTTCATTTTGAAGTATCTAGTCGGCATCTTAAACTTAAAGCTGTTACTCCTGCTGTTGCCCTGTCCTGCTTAAAATCTGGAGCCACCTGTGACTCCTGATATTTTGTTAACTTCCTCATCCCTTACCACCCATGTTCCACGGGCCTCTCCCCCTAAATCTTAACCTATCTTCTACTCTTCTTCTTCACTGCTACCACCTTAGTCCAAGTCACCACGGTCTCTCCGTGGATTACTGTGCCACTCACTGTCTGCCCCATACAATTCCCTTGTCCACAAAGCAAGTGGTGTGCTCTTGATAAACAGGTTGCTCCCCTCCTCCGGTCAAAACCCTCCCTTGGCTTCCTGATGCACCATGGCCCACAAAGCCCCTTACAGGAGGGAACTCCTACCCCTCTGCCACCCCCCATCACTCTCCCTCACCCTCCCTTGCTTTGGCTCCAGCCACACTGGGCTTCTTTCTGCTCCCCAAGCACTCCTCAGCGCTCCTGAAATGCCAGCCCTTCACGGCTTCGCAATGGTTTGCTTCTGCTTTTTCTTCAGGACTTAGTTCAAAGGTCACTTCCTGGAAGAGCCCTCCCTGACCCCTGCTCTATCAGCATTGCCCCCCCCCCCCACTGTCACACTGTATCTTGGTATCCTGTTTTACTCTCTGTGCAAGCAAGAGGCTTTCTTCATATGGACTGTTGTCCCCCCAGAATGTCAGCTGCACATGAGGTCAGCGAGTATGTTTATCTCTTTATTTTCCAGTAACTGGCATTGTTCCAGGCCTTTCTCAATAAATGTTAGCTGGATGACTGCATGAACGAAAGGGAAGAAAATTAGAATTCTGTGTGTTTCCTGCACATATGGCCCAGGTGCTCCTCTCTCAGGAAGCAAAGCTCATCGAAAGCCTGGGCAGGGGCATCCAGACTTCCAGATGGCTTTTCTCATTGTATCACTCCCGCCCAACTCCTCATTCAGTGTTTAGGATGGACGATGGCACCCTAAGTTCCTTACTGTTCTAAGCCCCACGGTGTCCACTCACCCAGGTCCATGTTTCGGGTCCGGGGATTACACTGCTTGTAGCCCTTGCAGCTCCTCAGCTCCATGAGCTGCACGTGGAGCTGGTTGAGGAGTTCCCTGTCCAGTGTGTTCACTGCATTCATCAGCTGGTCGGGGAAAGGAGAGGTGTCAGCAAGGTGAGTGCAGGAACCCCCATCTTCTGCTACAAACCTGTTTCAGGCAGGTTGGGAAAGTGCTATGGGATGTTGCCATTATCCAACTTCTACTTCTGCAGGAGCCAGTTTGGAATAGTTAGGATTACCTTTTGGCTCTTTACCCTAGCAAGTCCCTCTCAAAGAGAATGAAAACTCAGGAGAATAAAAACACCTCTGTGTATTTAGCATTGAACTCCTGGAGCCTGTGCTCAGGAAATTTACAAAGCTTGGGAAGAACTCTTCCAAGCCATATATTTCTAAGCAGCCTTCATTCACAGTTCCCCAGTTCCTCCCTGCTTGGAAAGCAGCCTTTTGGTGAAGGGATGGGGCAAGTGACTGACCTGGGACCTTGTTTAGTCTGGTGACCAAACAAACCTACAACCTCTGGGATCCCTGTTTTGTAAAATGTAGGGATAAACGTAACTGAGGAGGAAGACTAACCACCTACATGGTATTTAAAACAAAGCAAAATAAAACAAGTTGATGTAGCTGTCTATGCGATTTAATATGTAGAGTCACCTGAAACATGCCTGGCACACAGGCAGGGCTATGTAAGTGCTGATTTTCGTTGTCTGCCTGGCCCCCTGGTGGCACTGGAGTGTGCAGTATTTGGCCTGACCCCAAGGATTTCTGCCACTTTACAGTTCTAGGAGTCTTCAAAAGTTCCTGCGAACCCTCGCTTAACGTTGAGGTGTCCTTAAGTTAGAGCAAAGAAGCTGCACAATATCTACACTGGACACAGGAAGTTGGTGGCAGAAAGGGCTGGTTGAACAGTGAGTCCCCAAATCCCCAGTGGCTTCATAACTCACTCCTACTGTGTCAGGGACTCCGTGGGACTTGACATACATTATCACTTCCCCAGTGGGCCTAAATAGCAGGCTTGTGTGCCCCCCTCCCCATTTCTCCAGCTTGCATGGTCTGTACCTGGTAGGGGTCTGTGTTGAGATCAAAGTACTCTAGGAAGCCAGTTGCAAATTCACAGAAGAGGAAGTTGTGGGTTTCGTTGATTGTCCTCATGCACCAGTAGGTGTTATTGTTGGCGCTAGTGCAGGCGCAGAAGGGTCCCACTGCCCCGGGAAGAGAGAAGGCCCTCAGTGTGCCTGTAGGAAGCAGCCCAGTCTCCCGACAGCAGTTCCTGTCAGCCCCCTCCGAGCCTGTTCTTTGGACGCCAGGTGACTGTGGGGCCACTTGCTGGTCCCTGATGTTGGGGAACCTGTTCCTGAAAAACCTTGGGGCCCTGGCACAAAGTACTCGCTAGCTTGGGGCAAGGGGGTGGGGTGGAGGTGGGCATCTGGGTCGCCAGGACACCACGACCTTGAAGTCCTCCCAACTCTCCCCGCCTGGCCTGTCCTGCCCCAGGCTGCCCAGCTCGCTCACGCGTCCAGAGTGGCGCTGTCTGCCAGTGCTGGTTGTCGTGGGTGAAGCAGGTGAGGCCCGGCATGCTGCACGTATCGTTGTTCTGCAGTCGCTTGAGCAGCTTGCGAAGTTTCTTCTTGCGCTTCTGTTCCCGCAACAGCCACACCTTGTCCTTCTCCTGGAGCCCCTTCCTGTGGGCACAGAGGGCTGCACCTCTCACGCCTCCCTCGGGCCCTCACCTTGGAGCCTCCTGGGGGTCAAGGACCCCAGGGGTGGGGCTGAGACTGCTCCAGCAGAGAACCCTCCAATCTCACTGCCAGTCCAAAGCCAAGCTGGGGCCAGAACCCAGGTCTCCTGTCATCCTGTGCCCCACGTTAGCTCCAAGGCAGCAGAGAGGTGCGGAGAAAATGAAGTAGATATTTGGGCTCTGGTCTGTGTCCCATATCCCTCCTTCCTGTGTCTTGCCCCTGCCTGGGGCGCTGCAGTTATCCCCTGGAGCCACCAGGGAGCAGCTGGAGACCTGCTCAGTTAATTTGGGAGAAGCCCTTTAAGGACGGCCACAGACTCCCCAGGAAAGGCCAAGGCTTCTTTCCTTTCCTTGTTTGTTTTAGAAAAAGGGAGTGCGGTCTTCTCAGCTCTTTTTCTGGGCCTTACGCTGTTGGGGTGCCACTGCCCTTACCTGAAAGGATGCAGGCTGGAGCTCTTGTGCTTGAGGCGGCCTTTGTGCTGGCTGTGGTAACTGCAATAGACCCCACCCCTGGGGTCTCAGAGACGGCTCTGGGGGCAACTGCCCCACCGGCGCCCTCGGCCGCCCCACCCCGGCCCCCTCTCTGGGCAGGAATGGGAGGGTGCCAGGCTGGCTCTTGCCTCCCAGAATGCTGGCTGGACTTCAGGAGCTTGGGGCGGATGTAACTTAGCCAAGACTCGAAGCTGGGCCTGGCTGCGGCGGCTTTGGCCTTGGCATCTCTAGGTTGGTTGTCCCCACCCCAGGGGCCGGTGCTGGGGGAGCCCGTGTTTTGCCAGCCCTTTCTGGGGAGTAGCAGAGATTGACAGCTGGGCTGCCCAATACAGTCGCTATTAGTCAGGGGTGGCTATTTAAATTTAAATGAATTAAAATAAAAAACTCAGTCTCTCAGTCAGAGGAGCTGCATTTCAAGTGCTCGATAGCCACAGAGATACAGACCATCTTTATTACTGGAGAACATCCCACTGGTCAGCGCTGCTCTACACTGTGGCCACCTGAGGCCAAGGGTTCCCTGAGCTGCAGCGAGGCCCCTGGGCCGCGAGGGCTGTGTCCAAGAGGGTGCCCAGCGGAGGTGCCTCTCCCTACCCGGGACCCCACCCCATGTACGTGTCAGGCGTCTCCGCTGCTTGCTGGCAGCATAAACACGGGCGTCTGCCCCGCTCCCTGCGGAGTGGCTGTGGTGCCTTGGTGGCTAACGGGGGATGTGGATTACTGGGGGGAGGGGCAAATAAAAAACAAAAAGGGGTCACAGAGGGGAAGCGGTTTTCTCAGGAATGGAGCTCTGGGACAGCTGGGGGCCTTGCCAGGGCCCTTTGCCACTTCACCTGGTTTTGTGGCAATCGCATTCTTCTGGCCGCTTTTTCTTCAGGTGACCTCGGACTTCCCTCAGGTTCTTAATTTTGTTCTGCAGTGTTTCGATCTGAGTGAGGAAGCAGGAGAGCCTTGGCACTCAGGCAGGGCTGGGGGAGGGCGTGGGCTCGTGGCCTGCCCCAGCCCTGCCCTCGTCGTCTGTGTGCAGCGGCAGTGGCACCTGCTTCCCCGGGGCCCCTGGCCTGCATGCATGCTGGTGGGCAGAGGGGGCTCTTGGATCCCCCTGCAGAAGTAAGCCTGCCTCCACCCTCACCCAGGCGCCAGCTGGAGGCGCTGTGAGTCCTTCTTCATTCTGGCTGGCCCAAGAACCAGCTGAGCCACCAAGGGCTAAGTGTCTACCCCCAGGCTTGTTGAAAAGACAAAACATAGTTGCAGACATCTCGTAAATAAAAAAGGGGTGTAACGTGCTATGCTGTCCTCCCTCATTCTGCTACAGCAAGGACATGCGACTGCCCCTGGGTGGGGGGTTTTGGGGTGTTCTCCCTCCACCTCTCTGGACCCCTCGTCCAAGCTCGTTCCTCTGGCTACAGCTGGGGCCCCCTTTCCCTGGGTCTGGCCTTGCTGCCCCCAGTATGAACAGTGGGACCCCCCCCTCGCCGAGCTCCCAGAGGCTGCCCAGGCTCCAGCCACCTCGTGGTCAATGTGTAGCTTGTGGTCTTTCCAGGCCTGCAGGGACTGGTACAGGTCCAGGTCACACTGCACGGTGTCATTCTCTAGGATGTAGCACCTGCTTGAGAGAAGGGGTCATGAGTGGCCCTGAGGCAGTCGGGGGGACTAGGCCAGGGGGCCCGAGTAGTGTGGGCAGCCCCTGCAGGGCCCGGCTGGCCCCCGTCACCCCCACCCTCCGCCTGATCTCTCACCGGTGTGTTACTTTAATGGGGTTGGGGGCTGAGTAGTCCGGAAGGCCTCCAGTGCCACTGAAGTCCCCACCATGCTTGTCATCCTGGTCCTCAGGGGCCCCTGGCCAGTGCCGCTTGGTGAGGTTGTGGGGCTGGCCCCTGTCATCCAGGCCTACGTGGTACACCTCGCCATCCACCTCGACGGCCACCGAGCGGGTGAAGCGGTAACGGGCAGCGCCGACCTTGTACTCTGTGGACACCAAGGGGTGGGGTGAGGAAGGCTGGCCGGGCCCACAGGTGCCTGAGCAGGAGGCCTTGCCTGGCCCTCAAGGGCCCATGGAATCTTCCCGCCAAGGAAGCAGGGCCTGGAAATCCAGCGGAGAGGACCTCAAGGTGCTTAAATCCGGGAAACTTAAGTTCCAGAGCTAAGAAAGAGCTGAGCATGGATCTATAAAACGTGGCCTAGCCATCCAGGGCCATATTACTCAGCCTTAAGAAGGAATGGAGTACCGATAAGGCCACAGTGCAGAACCTTGAAAACGTCATACTCAGTGAAAGAAGCCAGACCCAAAAGGTCACTTATTATCTGATTCCAGTGATATGAAATACCTGGAAGAGGTAAATCCATAAAGACAGGAAGCAGATTGGTGGGTGCCTGAGCCTGGGGCCAGGGGAGTGGGGAGCCGGCTGCTTAGTGGCTACAGGGTTTCCTTGGGGATGACAATGTTTTGCAACTAGATGGAGGTGGTGGCTGCAGAATGTTGTGAGTGTACTAAATGCCAATGAACTGTTAACTTTAAAATGGTTAATTTTATCATGTGAGTTTTGCCTCAGTAAAAGAAATAGAAAACAAGAAAAGGCAGAGTCATGCAGTATATTCCTTTGGATAAAATTGGGGAGACTTGGGGAGGTCATTTAGCTTCTCCAGGCCTCAGTTTCCCCAGCAGTGAGCTGGGTGCGCTCCCTTGGGTTGGCTGTGGGTGAGGCTGAGAGGTGCTTTGTGTTGAAAATTGAGGGTGTGCAGACTATAGGGAGACCCCAGGCGCCTGGTTTTGTCTTCTGTGGGGGAGTCCACAGTTCCAGAGGGTGAGGCCAGGCTGGGGCTGAGGGAGCTGCCCCTTCACACAGGGCCATGACCCCGCCAATTCTCTCTGGGCTTGAAACTCTGTGCCCCTCACCTGTCTGGCCCCTGCAAGCCCCTGGAGTGGGTTCCAGTGCCCTGATCACTGGGTGGCCCCTGGGTGGAAGGGGAAGGGGGAGGAGCACCTGCTCGTGGGTAAGGTTATTTGCGTCTGTTAGTTCTGAGACTCCTCAGGCCCAGGGATTGTCACTGGACCCAGGGGAGGACACCCTTTTTGGCAGAGCCTGGGCCTTTTTTGGCCCTGGAGTAGCTCTCCCCTTCTTTTCCTCACTGAGTTTAGTCTTACTGGCCCCACAACCCCTGGTCTTCCCCGAGTCACACAGGGCTGAGCAGGCCACCCCTGCCCGAGAGGCCTTGTTCTTTCTGCTCCGTTTGCTTCACCTGCTCAGGAGTTGGCTGCTTTACGCCCTGGCTTCCATCCTGCATCCCCATGACATAAGCCCAGGGGTTGGCAAACTATGGCCTAAGGGCCAAAGCTGACCCTCTCATTGGCACACAGCCACGTCCATCCTTTTTTTTTGGTGGATTGTCCACCTCGCCTGTGTGCTGAATAGTTGTGACAGGGAGCAGAAGGTCCACAAAGCTGAAATTACAGAGTGTTGGCCGCCCCTTATATCAACCCTTTCCTGGCCAGAAGCCACACACCACTCACTCTCCTTGTCACCCTAGCTGTCTGTTTCCAGTGCTCCAGAGGTGCCCTCCCTGCCACATGTACCAGCGGGAACTTCATGGGCCAATGGCTAAGAGCTTGGAATCAGATCACTTGGGTTCAAGTCCAAACCAAACATGTGACCACAGGCAACCCAGCGCACTTGAGCAGCTGTGTCCTCACGCCAGCACCTGCTCTCTAGGGTCCTGAGGATGGCGTGAAACAGCTCGGGTGAAGTTTCAGCCCTCAGTTCTGGTGCTTGGGGTCATCCCCTCCCAAGGAAACCACCCGGGCCATGAAGCGCTGCCCGTCCCTGCCATGGAGCCTTCATGAATTCTGCTACGCTCCGGACACTGTCCTCTGCCGGCCCCCAAGGCCTCTGCCTTCTCCCCTCTCCGTGCCCAGCCAGCACCTCAGTGCCAGCTGACCGCCCGTCTCCACCTCTCACCTCCACCCCATTTCTTTCACGAACTTTTCACCATGGAAAACAGTCTCGTCCGTTGGTTAACTTGCTTATGCCCTGACTCCTAGGCGGCCCGCAGCCTCAGCCCCTGGCATGCAGTGGGCCCTGGTGTTTTTGTGGGAAGGATAAATACACACAGGGTGCCCTGGGCCTGCCCCTAGAGCCCCCATCTCCTATCTCCGCTCCTGGGTCCCTCCCTCTGCCGGCCCTGCCTGCCTTCCCACCAGGCCCGAGTCGTGGTGGCTCCAGGCCTGCTGGGGTCTGAGCGGCTCGAGGCGAGCGTTTCTCAACCTCGGTGCTCTCATATTTGGGGCTGGATAACTCTTTGTGGGGGCGGTTTTGTCCCCCTCACACTGTGGGTGGTTGAGCAGCATCCCTGGTCTTTACCCACTAGATGCCGGGACATCCCTCCCTCTGGGCACTGCCAAGTGTCCCCACAGACAAAACTGCCCCGGCTGAGAAGCCCTGCCCTGGCTGGCTGCCCAGAGGGGAGGGACATGGCGTGTCTTGTTGGCAGGTTCTCGGAGGAAGAACCATGTTGGGCCTGGAGCTGGGCTTGAGCCCCGCAGGGGCCACACAACCCGTCTTTCCCGCATCGTGAGGCAAGACCTGTCCCTGCTGCGCCTCCAGGGTGGCTGTGGGTGCATGCCTGACATTACTGTCCCACATGAGCTCAGTCCCAGGCTATTCAGGGCCATTTTTTGTTCCTCTAAGGATTAATAGGAAGCAGGGAAGAAGCTTAATTGAGCTGCAAGTTCTTGTATTCTTTAAAGATTATCCACCATGCCACATACTGAAACAAGGAGAGCTTAGCTGTGTAATTCAGTCCAGGAACCAGTAATTCCACTCAGCTAAAGAAAATTACCTCAGTAGTTCCTAATCAGCTTGTGAGGAAATATAATGGGGGAAAAAGCAGTTGGAAAGCTCCGTCTGCAGCAGGAGCCAGGCCTTCGTGGAGAGGTTGTCTGCCCCATAGCGAAGGCGTTTTCTCACCCCTGGGAGAGACGAGATGAGCTGCTGAGGAAATCCCTGCTTAGGCTCGGGCTGTCTGGCCAGGGGGCTGCAGAAACGGGGGATCGCTTCTCACCAGCTGTCCAGGTTGCATCCAGACCCCGTCCTGGCTCCCAGAGGCCCTCAGAGCATTTTCGGAGCACGGTTCCCTCCTCGTTTGAAAGGGAGGCAGGGACTGTCCTCATTTTGTGGAGGGGAAGCTGAGCCTCAGGATGGGGGTGACGAGCCCAGTAGATTTCCTGTGGGTCTGGAGGAGTGCACTGTCCACGGGCCCACCCACTCCCCTCTGCTCAGCCCCAGCACACCCACCCGTCCTGACGGCGCCCTCCAGTCCACTCCTGAGTCCCACCACACCCTCCTCCGAGGCCACTCCTGGCCCGCGTCACCATGGCTTCTTGTCGGGTTACTCGACCAGCCCCCTAACAGCTTCCCTGTACCCCCCCTTGCTCCCACTCCCTAGCGCACTGAAGTGGCAGCCAGAGGGAGGCTCTGGAAACAAAAGTTGGATCTGTCTGCTCTGCTCCAAATCCTCCGGTGGCTTCTTGCCCCAGGAGGCAGCCCCTGCAGTGCTCTGTGAGGCCTGCGCTGTCGGTTCCTGGCTCCCTGCTGGCCCCCTCGGGTCCAGCCTTCCCGGCCTTTTGCTTTTCCCCAACACACCTGCTCACATCCGCCTAGAGGGTGGCTGCACCTGAGGTTCTCTCCTGTGAACTGTGCTTTCCCCAGATCCTCCCATGGCCTGCTCACTTACTGAAGTCTCAGCTGATGTCACTTGTCAAGAAAACCCTCCCTGGACCACTTTGTTTACAACAGTTTCTCACCTTGCAATCTCCAAACCCTATTCTCATCTCTCTCTCTCTCTCTCTCTCTCTCTCTCTCTCTCTCTCTCTCTCTCTCTCGCCCTCTCTCTCCCCCTCCATATATTAATCACTACCTGCTACAATAACAACAACAACAACAAAACCCCAAGCACAAACATTTACTCTCTCCAGCATATTCTAGAAGGGCAAGGACTTGGTCTATTTGTTCTCTTTCTCTCCCGTGACCAGAATGGTGTCTGGCACAAAGTAGGCGCTTGATGGATGTTTGTTGAATGAATGCGTGAACAAACAAAGGGGGGCTTGTTTTGAAAAGGGGCTGTATAAAACCTCCTAGGTAAGCCCTGGAGACGCCAAGGCAGAGGCTCCCCTCGGGCCTCTGAGCTTCTCGCCCAGCCCAGCCAAGCTGCTGTGACACCTGCCCACGGGGGGTGCTGGCACTGCCTATGCTCCAGGCCCCGCAGCTCCCACACTCCTGGGCACCGAGACCTAGGCAGGGAGGCCACAGGCGCCAGGCACGGGCACCAGGAGGCAGACTGGCCAGGCTTGCCTGCTCTCGTCTGCCCCTTTCCCTTTTTCAAAACAGGCCCCAGTTTTGGCACCCCTCCTGTCCCTCATCCTCTCTCCAGCACTGACCCCACCAAGGCCAGTCCCCACGTCACAGCCACGATGACTCTTTAAAAGCATAAATCAGATTAAGCAAGAGTTTCCCGTTGCCTTTTGAGACTAAAGCCCAAATGCTCTCCTTTGCCCGCCAGGACTGGGGTGCCCCGAGCTCTGCCTTCCTGCCCACCCCCTCCTCACCCCTCTGTGGCCACACCGGGGTCTTCCTGCGTCCGAGAGACCTTCCCGGCCTCTTTCAGTGCAGCTGCCTCGTCTGCCTCACAAATCCTTCCTTCTGCTCCAGCACCACATCAAATGATCGACTGTCATTCTTAGTCCTCTTCCCCGCCAGGATGGGGGTGTGTGTGTGTGTGTTTGGGGTTCTGCTGGGTCTCTAGCTCCTAGAACGGCTCCTGGCATGGGATGGGTCTCTGTGGACTGGTTGGAAGGAATGACTGGGCCGCGACACTTACTCTTCTTGAGGAACTTCTTCCGGCGCCCGGCCAGGCTGAGCGTGTAGTCAGCGCCATCGCAGGTGCAGCCCTCGCTGCCCTGCCCGGAGGACTTGGGCACCAGGTTGGAGAGGGCCTGGCTGCCGCCACCCCCAGGCTGCGCGGGGCCTTTGCACTTGTGCAGCTTCAGCTTCCCCACGGCGTCCTCCACACACTGCCACTTCTGCAAGACACAGCACGGGCTCCAGACGCCGAGCCTCGGCCCCCTTCCCGCCGCCTCCTCCCGCCGGTCCTGGGCACCCGGCCACCCGAGGAGACCTTCCCCGAACCCACCCACTCTGCAGTCCTGTGCCTCTCCCGCTCTCTCCATCCCCCTGTTCTCACGGTGGTCGGAGCTGCCAACGTCTCCCAACAAGATGCCTACAATGACCTCTACCCCCGGCTGACCTGTTTCCACCTGCTCCTAAAATCCATTCTCCCACGGCCGCTCGAGTAGTCTTTTTAAAGGGGAAGCTGGCTCATGTTGCTCTCCTCCTTAAAGCCCTCTGATGGCTCCCACTATCTAGGGTTAGACCCGGGCTCCTCGCGCTGGCCCCCGTGGCCCCACATGACCCAGCCCCACGGACCTCGGCTCCTGCTTTGCTGCCCTCCCTCTCCTGCAGCCCCTCTGGTGTGCTCTCTTCCAGTATCCCCAAATGCACCGCTGCCTCGGGGCCTTGGCACCTGTTCTGTGTCTGGAATGTGCTAGAGGCTTCTCATCTTTCCAGGCTCTGCTCTGATGCCACCTCCTTGGGGGGGCCTTCCCTGACCACCTTGTCTACATCCCCTCTTCTTCCCGCTACCAAGGACTAGATAGATACAGCGCAGCTGGAGCACACGTGCATCTATTCAACACAGGCATTCGGTAAAAAGATATAAATAGATGCAATCACTCTCTAAGTCTCTCTCGTATTCATCCCCTTTCTTTTTTTCCACTTTGAGCCTGCTGGGACCCTTCATTGGTTCCTGTGACAGCCTCCTAACGAGGCCCTAATGAGCCCTTTCCTCCTGCCTTAACCCGCTCCAGCCCAGAGATGATTTAGGACCTGCTGCATCCCGTGATCCCCGAGACATGAGAGGCTCTGTTCCCTTGTGTTCACTGAGTGTATCATGTGCCAAGGCCTCGGTGGTGCATGTTAATTCTTACAGTTGTCCTCCATGGCCAGTGCCATTGTTGGCCTCACTTAAAAGATGAGGCACAGAGAAGTAAAGGGACTGGTCCCAGGTCACACAGCTCTGAGGGGCCAGAGCGGGGTCTGAACAGTGGAGTGTGGCTCCAGAGTCGCCGTCCTCGCCCAGCCAAGGCCCTCCTAACCTCACCAGCTCCCCTCATCTCCCTCACGGCCAGCCCACCCTCCACCTGGCAGCCAGGGCGCTTTCCCAGAGCACAGCTTTGGGCACGTTCTGGAGGACCCCAGATGCCAGCCACCCCCACTCTCTGCTCCTGAAAGCAGAGTGGCACCGACAGGGCCAGGCAGGGCCACCCACGCGTGAGTCAGCCCGAGGGTGCTGGTGACTCAGTGCGATGGGGTTCCGCAAATGGTCGCCAGGCAGGGACGCGTGCCCACGTGGCCAGATTTGATTTGTCAAGAAAAGCCAGAAATCTGGACTCCAGCAAAGCCCTGATCTGTACATGTTGCCAGGGAGCCTTTGCCTGCTCAGCTCTCTCGGCTTGGAATTCTCTTTTCCCATGCCCCACTCTCCCCATCCGCCCCCAAGCTCAGCCCAGGTGCTACCCAAAGTCAGCTAACGGTGGCCACGGCCTGTGAGCTAAGAAGGGTTTCTGCACTTTTTAAAGGGTTGTTAAACAAACCGGACGTGGCCCACAAAGCCTAAAAGATTTGCTATCTGGCCCTTTACGGAAGAGCTTGCTGAGCCCCACACCACTGTCTAAAAGCCTCAAGTAACTTCCAGTAATACTTGATGCCCCTTCTCTGGGCCCCACGTATGCCTGGTACTGAGGGTATACTCGGGAGGGGAATCTGGGGGAACCCCAGGGCTGGGGAGGCTGGGGGGCTCCCCCTAGCTCTCAGGCATGGGCGTCCAGCACAGCAGCTCAGAGCCGGGGCCCTGCAGCCCAGGTGCCTGGGTTCGAGTCCCAGCCCCACTGCCATGTCCTTGGGCAAGGTGTTTAACCTCTGCACCCCAATTTCTTGCTGGGTAAAGGGGTTACATGGGGTAGTAACAGTCCCTACTGCAGAGGGGTTCTGGAAGGCTAAACGAGTGAACCCTTGTAAAGCAGTCTCTAAGAGTCACCCATGACTGTCATCACTGGAGGTGCCAGGGTCCCTTTACTGAGCCCCAGGTCTGGGCTTTGGGGACAAAGAGATGGAGCCAGGCGGGCCCCGCTTTCAAGGAGCACTAGAGCCGAGAGATCGGCCGTCCGCAAGGAAGGGCATTGGGGGAAGGCTCAGGCGGGCGGTGGGTGCTGAGAGGGTGACAGGGAAGGGCCGTGACTGCGTCCCACCGGCAGACAGATCCCCGGGCCTGGAATCCAGGGGCCCCGGAGCTGAGAGTGTGGGGCCGGGGTTGGTGCCTCCAGCTGTGCAGGCCGTGGCGCCCCAAGTCGTGTGGTCGGTGCTCTTGTCCTATGGCTGAGGCGCTGTGCTCTGATAATGTTTTGAAAATGCTGCCCCTCCTTCCCCCACCAAGGGGGCAACGGGGAGAAACGTTCAAATCCCAGAGGGATTTGACAGTGTTCCTCCGAGAACAAGACCCCTGGTCTCATCGTCTCATTCCTTTTAGCTCAGAACCAAAATCGGAACCACTTCAGGGACGGGGCTGACCTTGAGCATCAGCTCTTCGAGGGCAGGGGCTTCTGTTGGCAGCCTGGTCCAGCACAACCCCATGCTCTTGCCCTGCAGCACACGAGGTGCCCTCCCCAGGGGCAGGACCAGGGAGGGTGACACACACACACACACACACACACACACACACACACACACACACACACACACACACACACACACGGGGGGCCGTGTACAGGCCTCTCCTAACCCTGTGCCCGGCAGCACATCCATCCCTAAGTGCCGTCCAACTCAGGCCACATCACGGGCCTGTGAACGAGAATAGGGACACTGAGGCCCCGGCCTAGGCTTTGCCTCTCGGTGAAACAGGCAGGTGGCTTCAGGCCCGTGCCACCGCGGAGGAGCGGAGTCCCAGCTCACGACTGAGGCAGGGACACCCCGCCCGCAGCCCTGGGCCCGGCTCTCCCGCCCCCAGCCCGGCCTCCTGATCCCCTCCCCAGGTCCTGCCCCTCCCCACTCGCCTCCACAGCCCACCTCAGAAAGGCCAGGGCGGGGTCTCCTGAACATCAGGCACAATTTCTGCTATCTATTGCTCCTACCTGGATTATTATTTCCTGGTTTCTCTTGAAATCAATTCACTTCTTAGAAACTTAACATTTGTTTATTTAAAAAGGCAATTTCCCTTTACTCCGATAAATGGAGACCCACAACAAGGAGGATATTGTAAAAGCAAATATAGAGAAAATAACGTGGTACTTCCCCAGCTGCCTGCGGGGGCTCTGAGCAGGAGGCCGGCTGCGTCTTTGTTAAAAAGGGAAAGGCAAGGGGTTCAGAGGAGCGACAGACACAGGGCCACCCACCTGAGACCTGCCCCGACATCATTAGGGTACAAAGGGAGCTGGCAAAGGAGACATTTTCTCACCCTGAACGTCCCTGCGGACCGGCTAACATCACCTTGAGTGTCACCCACAATCACCTAGCAACATTTACACTTGGGGAGCCCCTGGTCTCACAAGCTCGGCTGGTCAACTCGGGCCCAGGAGTGCTCCTGGGCTGTGCTTTGAAGGAGGAGCCGTGGAAGGGAAGGAAAGGTGGGAGCGGAACTGTCCCTGCCCCCAGAGCACCGGCCACACCCTCCCCACCTGCCCTCAGGTACCTCACCTGCCCTCAGGTATCCTCACCTGCCCCAGGCACCGGCCTTGCCCTCCTCACCTGGCTCACGGCTTCCTCACCTGGCCCAGCTGCTCACACGCGGTCTGGTATTCCGCCCGCTGACACAGGTCTTTCACGCGCTGGTACTTGGGCAGGAAGTTCTCCTCCTGGGCGTCCACCTTGTCGTTGTCCCTTTTGTGGAGCAGTTTGCTGTGGGGCAGGGAGCAGAGACTGCGCCCTTTGCACTGCAGCGAGGCCAGCCTGAGGGTCCCGGTCACCACCGGTCCTGCCTCCTCTGCGACACTCCGGGGCACTCGGCAGCAGCCCCCGGATCCCCGTGAAACCGGCCCACGAGGAGCCGTCCAGCCTCACGTCTAACCCCAGCCCCGCACTGCGACTCGTGACCTCCCGACCCCCGGCAGGGCCCCCCGACTGCTGAGCTCCCACGGCCCTACCTGCAGGACTCAACCGTGAGGCATCTAGAGCCGAGTTCCCCTCCTCCCCCCGGCCCCAACCCCCCACCCCCAAGGCGCCCGCCTCAGCGAGCGGCGACTCCATTCTTTTAGTTGCAAAAAAAGTTGTTGCCATCCTCCTCTTTTCTCCCCATCCCTCCATCAGCAAATCCTTCCCTCAAAACATATCCAGAATCTGACCTCTCTCACCACTTCACGGCCACCACCTGGTCCACTCTGGTCCACCCTGGCTCCCACCCACAGCCAGGGACCCACGACCACGAATGTCCCATCTGTCACTCCTGTTCGTTACTCTCCAGGGGCTCCAGTACTCGAGGGCCTGGGCAATGGCCTCTGTCCACCAGGCCTTCCCACACTCTGCCTCGTCCCCCAAACCCCTGCCACACCTGTTCCCACCCCCGGGCCTGGGTGCTGGCGTGTCTCTGCTGCAACACTTCCCTCACCTCTCCCGGGTCTGTATGCAAATGTTGCTTTCTCAGTGAGGCCCCTCTTGGTCACCTTCTTAGAACTGGAATCCCTCCACCCACCATCTTTGACCCCCCTTCCCTTTCTTGCTTTGTCTTTCTCCATAACACTTATTACTGTGGACATGCATTGATTATGTTTATCATCTGCTTTTATCACTCAACTCTGAACTCCATAAGGGCAGTGACTTTGGTCTCTTTGGTTTGTTGCTGTATTTCCAGTGCCTAGAACGTTCCTGGCACCTAGTGGATACTCAGTAAATACCTGCAGAATGAATGCATGAATGTGTGCAGGAAAGAATGAATGCAGAGAACTGAAACTTCCTGACCTTACTCTCCCCAGCAGCTTGCGGCTCAGGGAGGGCCGCTGGGGACAGGAGGAAACGCACGGCACCGAGGACTGGGCAGCCACCAGGCTCCTGCCCTCGAACCCTGGGCCACGTGCCCGCAGCCTGCTCAGGTTCCCTCTACATGGTGGGGCTCGGCAAAAGCGTCCTTTCCTCCTTTTCATTCAAAGGCACACGTTGTTTTGTTTTTGTCTTCCAAGCCAGGGGATGTGAGCTCAGATGCTGACAGGAACATACATGACTAAGGGGGGCAGGTGGGGATCGGGAGTCCTGCCAAGGGGCGGCCCCTGCTCAGCTCTGGTTTACTCCTTAGTGGAGGATACGGTCCGGGCTGACCACTTCTCTGGGTTTAAAAGAACCTTAAGAAACTGACATTTTATATGGAACTTCCCAAATTGTATGCGCTGGCAATAAATTAAAAAAAAATTTAAGATGTTGCACAGATTGCACAAAACTGTCTACAGAGGGGATGTGTCCTCCAGATGTAAGCTCGGTATCAACCTCAGAGCAGCTAGTGGCTTCCCCTGCATCTGGAGCTTTGGCCACACCCCCTGAGTCACTGTTGGGGTCTCTTAAGAGCAGGGATCTCACTCCTGCCCGTGATGGTGGTGCTGCCGGGTGCTTCCCAGGCTGGGGCAGTGGGGGTGCCCAGCTCCAACACCATGGGGTGGGGGCATTCGAGAAGGCTCCCTGGGACCTGGCACTTACCCTCGCTCCACCAGGAAGGAGTCCCGCCAGACCCTCATCTTCTTTTTCAAGTGGAACCTGGAAAAAAGCCCACGTTGGGCTTCTCATCCACGTGGGGGCCTCCCACATGCCCCCTGCTCTCGGAAGCAGTGACGGGGCCTCAGGCAGCACAGGCCCCCACCTGGGCAGTGGGCAGGTACAGGAGACGAGGGTCTAAAGGCACATGGGGCTGAAGCTACCCAGGGCAGCTTTGCTGAGTCGCACACACAGTCGTGGGCACGTCTCAGGGTCTCCCAGGAAGCCCCACGCCCACCCCCCACGCCCCAGTGCTGGAAGAGATCACATGCTCTTCAATTCTGCACCACATGAAGTAGATGTCGACTTCAGGTTAACTCCACTGTGTTTTGGGGGGTAGTTTTCCCTTTGGTCCCTTACAGTTGAATTTGTGTAATTTAAATGTGCATTTCATGCAACTCCACTCTATTTCCCAGATGGGGACTCTGAGACTAAGAGAGGGAGCTCTATTCTGCACCCTGACTCCTGGGTGTCCCCCAAATCAATGCCCCCACCCCCTAAACATGTCCATTTTGTACTCTGACAGCTCAGAAGCCTCACTGTCGCGGGGAGGAAGCTAAGTGGAGGTGGGGCGGCCGGGTGTGCGCACAAGTCCTCGGAGGCCACCGGGGAGCGTGTGAGTCGCAGGAGCGGCCAGAGCTGGGCAGTTGCAGTGCCGGCCACCAGGTGTCGCTGCTGCCATACGGTGGCCGTGTCCCGTCCTTTCCAGTGGGTCCCTGCTCCGCTCTCCTCTCCACCTGTCTGTTTTTGGCTCACCTTCGCTTTCCCTTCCCACCTGCCCGGGCAGTGTTCCAGTCAGTGCCTGGCACTAAAGCCCTAGGCATGGCGATTCAGAGCGCGGCCCCTAGCCTAGCGTCCGAACGCCCGGACGTGCTATGTGACCTCCACAAGTCACCCACCTGCTCTTGGATTCAATTTCCAAACTGGTAAAACGGGGATGTTACTGTAAAGATCAAAATGATATAATCTCGGGCAAATACCTGGAGCGGGACATGGCACACGAAAAGTGCTCCATCAGTGATGGCTTCTGCTTTTTTTGTTTTGTTTTGTTTTTACTGACTATGGTTATTATTTCAAGTTTCACACAATGCTGGTTCTGGCAGGTCCCCAGCTGATCACCTTGTTCCAGACGGGAAGACCGAGTCTTAGAGGAGGGAACAGCCTTCTCTTCCCTGCCCCCATGGCAGCTAAGGGGACAGGCTGGCGGATCCTAGAACCCTCCCCGCGCTCAACCCCCAGGCTCCAGCCGTGAGGTCACATGGGTCAGAGCCCGGCATCCCCTCCACACCCCCGCCCCCTCCCCTGCTCCTCTTCCTCACCGATTCACCGGCTGCTCCGAGTCCAGCAGCTTGAGGATGGATTTCCCGTCCATGTCCGAGGGGATGTCCAGTCCTGCAATGTCCAGGATGGTGGGGGCCAGGTCGATGTTGAGGACAATGTGGGGATTCCTGGGGAAGGAGGGGGGCAGGGACTTGGCACCGGGGCAGTGGTGCCCTAGCCTCGCCCGGGAGAGGGGCTGCAATCGTGTCACCCTCCTGCATTACGACCCTCCATAGCTCCCTCTGCGGCCCAGTGCAGCTGGACCCTGCACTCCCACTCACCCCTTACCTTTGGTGCCTCTAGTCACACCAGAGGCTGGGCTCGCCCCTGCCCTGTCTTCCCTCCTGGCCTTGCTTCCGCCCACCACCACCCGAACCAAGGCCCCCACCTTTAAGGGCCTCCCCAAACCATGGGCCTTCCCCTGGCCCACCCCTGGCCTTTTCAGTCACTTTAGCTGCTGCATTCCTTTCATAGTATTTCATCGGCCTCATCTGGTCTGAGGCCATTCTGCTTGCAGAGGAGCCTGGCAGGCCTGACACCAGCCTCTCTTCCTCGCGTCCCTGTGGGTGTGGTCGTCCTCAGAACCAGATCACAGACTCCAAGCCTGCGACATCAGTGCTGGACGAGCTGGGTCAAGGGCTGAGGGGCAGCGTCATGTGCTGGACAAATCCCAGCTCCTTGGCTTACTTGCTGTGTGGCCTCAAGCAGCTTAACCTCTCTGTGCCTCTGTTCCCTCAGGTATCAAACAGGGTTATAAGAATAGCATGGAGCTCCCAGGCTTGCCGTGACGCTTAAACAGTAACACGGACAGACACAAGTGCTTCCAGGGCCTGAAGGGAGAGCCCCCACAGCCTGCGCCATGATCACTGCAGCGGTTACTATCGACGCCTCTGAGATCCAAACACCAGGAGCAAATTGATGAGGTCAATAGGGAAAGAACAAAGAAGTAGGCCTGGAGCTCACACAGCTGCCCTCCTGGATTTCCCCCCAAACACTGGGGTCTGGAGTCCTGCACCCCAAAGCCCTCTCAGGAGGGGTTCTTTGGCAGGCTGTGTGAGCACCTGCATCCTCCTGTGTCTGGGTCCCTGGGGAAGTCAGGCCAGAGGTCCTTAAATCAGTCACCTGTGTCTCAAAACCCCCACCCCAGGTGGGTCTTCACAACATCCCAGCCTTTCTTGCTCTCCCCTGCCCCAGCCCTGGCATTTTTGTTGCCATAATGTGTTCCCTCAAAGGTTAATTCATGGGGAGCTGCCGGTTGAGTGCCGTGGCCCCTGTGCTGCTGGAGCAAGCAAGAGGGGAGACCGTTTCCTTCGGGGCTGGGACCCACCCTGACAACCAGAGCAGAGCAGTGTTCCCGCTCCCCTGGCCCCTAGTCTCCTGCCACGCCCCTCTCCCCCAAACAATCTGTTTTCACAGGTGCTAACAGCTTCTGGCCTTGCCTTGCCCAAGTGATGGTATGGGACATGCTAGAACCTGCCCCAGGTGACATAACCATGTATCACTGGACGCCGAGGGTCATAGGCCAGGCCGCGTGCTACCTGGGGCAGTGACCTGGGTTTCAGCCGCCCGGCCTAAGCTGCCTGCTGCTTCCTGATGGGAGCCCCGAGCTGGACCCGGAGGTCCCCTGGGAACGCAGCCCCCATGGGATGACGCACTTACAATGAGCCGGCCTCCACGTTGGGGCCCCTCACGTAGAACGGGACCCTGATGTCGAACTCGTATGGCATTGACTTCCCTTTCACCAGGCCAAACTGGCCGATGTGGTAGCCGTGGTCGGCTGTGTACACGATGTACGTGTTGTCCAGCTCTCCTGTCTCGACCAGCATGTTGTAAATCTGCAACAGAGGCGGGAGGTGAGGGGGCACGGCAGGGGCCACCGGCATGTCTCCAACCAAGGCCCCTTCTCTCGTTCCTACGGGTCTCTGCTCAAATGCCACCTTCTCCATGAGGCCTCTGGGATGGTCTGATTTATAACCGCACCCCCATCACCTCTTGCCCCCTCTCCCCCTTCGCTTTCCTTCACAACACCTCTCACCTATCAGCTCAGACCGTTTAGTTATTTGTTTGAAAGTCAGCTCCATTAGGGTGGGGATTTTTGCGATTTTGTCGTCTGCTGTATCCCACGTGCTTTGGCACTCATCAAATGCTAAGTGAATGAATGGATGGATGAAGGAAGGAGGGAAGGAATGAAGTTGGCCTGTGGCCTACGACAGGAGCCTGTGACATAGAAAGCGTCGCCCAAACCTTTCTGTGATGATAGAAATGGTCTATGTCAGTGCTGCCCAATACAGCAGCTGCCAGCCACGTGCAGCAACCGAGTGCTTGAAATGTGGCAGGTGTGACTGAGAAATTGAATCTTAAATTTTATTTTAATTAATTTAAATCACCATGGTGGAATAAAATGTGGTATATCCATATAGTGGGACAGTGCTTAGCAATAAAAGAAATGAAGTATTGATACTTGCTACAAGACAGAAGAACCTTGAAAATATTACACCAGTGAAAGAAGCCAATCACAAAAGACCACTCAGTGTATGCGTCCAGTTTCACTAAATGGCCAGAAGAGGCTACAGAGAGAGAAAGGACATTAGTGTGGCCAGGGGTGGGAAGGATGGGGACGGACAGGAAGATCTGGGGGTGACAGCTAAGGGGTGCAGGGTTTTTCTTGGGTGATGAAAATGTAAAATTGCTGGTAGTGATGGTTGCACAACACTGTGAATAAGTTAAGTTGTATTGGTAAATTGTGCAGTCTCTGAAATATATCTCAACAAAGCTGTTTAAAAGAAACTGAGAGAGGCACAGGTGGCTACCTTCTCGCACAGCCCAGATCTGGAAGGGAAGTTTCTGGAAGGCAGGGGTTTTGCCTGGACTGCTCACTGCTGTTTCCCCAGGGCCTCTATGGGGCCGAGCCTTTCCCCCCTGCCTCCCGTTTCCAGTCCTCTCCCAGCCAGCAGCTCGGGGGACGCCTGGAGGGGCCGGGGGTCCCGTGCCCCGGGCGCGGCGGGGCCTACCGTCTCCATGGAGTCGTCCACGGACAGGAGCGTCTGCAGGCGCTTGCGCTGCAGCATGTTGGTGAACTGCATGTGGATGGGCTTCATGGGCCCCGTGTAGCGCATGATCCAGTGCTTGTCCGGGCTGGGCGCGTAGTTGTAGCTCGGCGTGCTGCGGGCGGCACACAGGCGCGGCGCTCAGGGACGCCCCTGGGCCGGGAGACCCTGCGCTGCCTCCTGGCGGTTACCTCAGCCCCTCTCCGCGGGCGAGGAGACCGGGGGCGCCACGGCAGGGGAGGCCGTGGGACCAGGAGAAAGTCAGCCCCTTCCCTCCTCCGCGCGCTCGGTCCTCCCAGCACATCAAGGCGAAAAGCTCAGTTTGGTGCTAGTCTTTCCCGAACACCTCCCTGGAATTTGTTCCTCTCCCTTTTGAAAGAAGGGAAGAGGCTCCAGTACCCAGCTATAATTTACATCTTTGCTTTGTGCTCACTGTATTAATTTTTTCAGGTACCTGTTTTTGTGGTCAAGGTAGGGCTACACAATTTCCTTCATAAATAGATTTAGGTTAAAAAGGAAAAACAAATTGATCTTAACATTCAGTAAATAGTTATATGTATATGGCCACAATCATGAAGATGACATTGTGAACGAGGGCAGATGAGACACGTGGCCTCCTTTGATTTGATTGTCACATTGATCCTTCCAGTTCTGGTTTAATCTTCTGTTTTCTGAAGAGGAAATAGAAGTTCAGGGAAGTTCTGGGACCTGCCTGCCTGCGGTTTCTCTGAATGAGTGGTAGAACTACTGGACCCCGTGACGTCTGCTGTGGAGTCAAATGTCATTACTGATGATAAACGAACAGATAAATGATAACTTCTGATATTGCCTGAGCACTTAACCTGAGCTGGGCATGGTTTAAAGGGCTTGTGTTGTATTATTTCACTTAATATTCACAATAGTCCTAGGAGTTGGTGCTATTTTTATTCTCCGAGGCCAGGGAGGTGAACTAATTTGCCCGGGAGCCAAAAGCCAACCTCTCTGCCATATGATCAGAAATGCCACCCTGACCTGTGGAGCCTGTGTGGGCACCTCGAGCACGTGGGCAAAACTCTGATCGAGACGGTCCCGCTGGAGGACCAAGCAGTGGAAACACACGGGTAATTCAGTCCATAGCCTGTGAACTTACTGTTTCTAGATGATTCCAGCCATGTATCACTTCACCCCAACCAAGAGCACAGGATGGCTGCTGTCTCCTCGGCCCAGGCTGGGTCCTGGGGTCCGAGCTACTGCAAAGCCCACTTCTCAGTGCATCCTGAGTGGCACACCCCAGTGACTGGAAGTGCTCTGTTCAAGCCCCCCAAAATGTGGGCATCCCCCGCACTGACTCAGCTGACACTCAGACACCACGTCCCCCTGGAACCTTACCCTCTCCCCTTCAAAGCTGAAAATAAATGTGGAGTTTCCACAACTTGGCGACAAAAGGCTTTTCAAAATGGTTATTAAGGGGGAAGGGGCTGCTGGGGGCGAGGGGAGGGAAAAGCAGGCCTTGTCAGAGAGGAAACACTCTTCCCTCTCGCCTGCCTTTTGGCCTCTCTAACATCAAACTGCTCTTGTGGTAGAAATAATGACACTGCAGCTTTCAGAGCCTGGACGGCTGTGGAGACCGTTGCTATGTCGGGTGGAGGGACGCACAGGCCTCCAAGACTCCTCCTGGTCTCTGCTTTCTGAGTTCTGGGATGATCTGCCATCCCCTGCTGCTAAATCCGGCCCACGGCTTCCTTTGATGAGGAGAAAGGCTGCTCTCTCCTGGGGCTGGTGTGGCCACCGGGGGGCCTGACCCGCTTGTCGAACACTCTCAGGAACAAGCCCACCTCCCCTCTCGGCCCTCCCCCACTGAGGAACTGAAAGGGGGCTGCCGGGGGCAGGGGGCGACAAAGACGCTCTTAGAGCCTTGGGCCGTGTGGGAAAATTGCTCCCGCGGGCCCAAGGGGCCTGGATTCCAGGGTGCAGTTTTATCCATCATCCTCCAAGCTATCAAAAGCCACGCTGGGGTCTGGCCTCGAGAACTGCCAGGGGGGTTCTGTCAAGGGTCTGAGGCTGCGGAATGATTTCTTAAGCACTTTCTCCGAGAGAGCTCTTTAGAAGGATTTCAAGGCCAGCAGGACGCGGGCCTGGGTTCTTGCTTGGGGCAGACGCTGGCTTGCCGCACGCCTCACACCGGGCCAGGCTCTCCCCGGGAGCCTGTCGGCATTTTCACATGAACCCACTGCCTGTGGAACAAAGATCTGAAACCCGCACCTCCTCAAGCATCTGAGGAATGTCTGGTGGGCCTGTAGATGGGCCAGAAGGAGAGCATCCCCCTTCCCTCCGGCCGGGTGGGGAGTGGGGGAGCGACTTCGCCCTCACGACCCAGGCCCTCAGCCCCCTTTGCACGGCGTGTCCGGAGGTCAGCAGGAGCCCCGACAGCCACCACCCCGCCTGGCTCGGAGGCTTATACAAGGAGAGGCCCCGGAGCCCACATCCCAGATCCCACACTTCTCAAGGAAGGTCTGGTGGCTGATGAGTGTCTGTGAGAGAGAGCATGTCTGTGTGCATGTTGTGTGTTTGTGCCTGTACACGTGTCCATGTATATTTGCACATCTGTGTTTGGGTCTCTGAGTGTGTTCGTGGATGTGTATCTGTGAGAATGTGTCTGGCTGTCTGTGGGTCTTTGTCTATTTGTGTCTGTGAGTATTAGCAAGTGTGTGTCTGTGCATATGTGCCTGTATTTTTGTGTGTCTGTGTGTACGTGCCTGTATTTGTGTGCATCTGTGTGTACGTGCCTGTGTGTCAGTGTTTATGTTCTTGTATTTGTGTGTTTGTATACGTCTGTGTGTATTTGCATGTGTGTATGTGTCTGTGTATTTGTGTGTCTGTGTGTACATGCCTGGTTATATTTATGAGTCTGTATGAACCTGTATTTGTGTGTGTGTCTGTGTCTGTGTGTACGTGCCTGTGTGTATTTGTATGTGTGTACATGCCTGTATGTATTTGTACATGTGTGTATGTGTCTGTGTGTGTGGAGCGGCTGGGGACTGGCGAATGAGGGGCTCTGGGCAGGGTGAAGTGGGCAGGGGACGATGCCAGCACCAAGCAGCACCTGTCAGAACCCACGAGGCCTGCCCCAAGGAGACAGGGCTTGATGGGGGTGAGCGAGATCTGAGATGAGACTCCCGATACAGAGATCTGGACTCAGATCCAACATGCTCTGCTCTGACCCCTCTTCACCCTCCTTGATGGTCATCATTAAACATCCCAGCTGCAGAACTTTCTATTTTTTTTGTTTTGGAAATGATTATACCCCAGAGATAAGAGCCTTCCAAACACACTCCCAGTAAGGCGAAGGCGGATTCTCTGGGTAAGTAATAGCAGGCGTTGCTCATTTTCAATTTTTGTAATTTTCATTTCAAAGAGGAAATAAATGAGCAGGCAATGTCAAACAATTTCATTGTGAAACACCCGGGCTGCTCAGGGTGAAGCCAGCATCTCCTTTACGGGAGATGCTGCAGCAGCCAAGCTAGGCCCGTGGCTTCTCCCTCAGACAGGACGGCATTGGGCCCCTCCTGCAAAGAGCCCGTTAGCCGGGAGGGGGGAGTGGGTGTTGGGGGAGGCTGGTGCCCTGGGGTGGGGAGGGTGGGTTTGGAGGGAGGAGCAGGCAGGGTAGATGCTCAGACAGGCAATGCTGCCACCCTGGGGTGAGGGCGGTGCAGCCCTGGAATGCATTTCATCATTTTCTGTCAAGTCTTCCTCCCCAAAGACCAGGGATCAGAAGGTTAACACACCGCATTATCCTCGTTATCCTCGCGGAGCCACTTCGGGCGCTGTCAAAAAGTAATTACAGCGAGGGGGCTGCGGAGGGCAATGTATTCTGATTGCAATGAAAATTAAACACTCT
Source organism: Choloepus didactylus (assembly GCF_015220235.1). Lineage (NCBI taxonomy): Eukaryota > Metazoa > Chordata > Mammalia > Pilosa > Megalonychidae > Choloepus > Choloepus didactylus. Next base: position 51,144,169 of record NC_051325.1, read on the forward strand.
GAATATTCAGGCAGACTCCAAATTGCCCTGTCCTTGTAGCTCTGGAATGTCACAGCAAGGGCTGCTGAGTATTTGGGTCTCTCACCACTAAGCAGGGAGTGGCGGGAGGTGGCAAAAGGCAGGCAACTGCAGGAGAACTTTCCAGAAAGATTTACTAGCCAGCTGGATCATGGAGGCCTGGCGAGGTGAGACAGGAGGCTGGGGCTACTGCTACTGGTTCTCCCATTTACCAGCTGGGTGACCTTATGTAAGTTACCTCGACTTGCTTTGTCTTGGTTTCCTCATTTATGAAATGGGAAAACCATGTGTGGCAGGCAGCCTCCACGATGGCCCCAGGGATCCCATCTCCTGCGATTCATGCCCTGTGTGATCCCTTCCCACAACACAGGAGGCTTGGCCTGGGGGACCAATAGCATATGGCAGGAGCGATGGACATCACCTCTGCGATCCGGCTATAAAAGACTGTGGCTTCCATCGTGGACTCTCCCTCTCAGATTATTTGCTCTTGGGGAAGTCAGCTACCATGTTGTGACGGCACTCAAGCAGCCCTTTGGAGAGGCCCACGAGGTTAGGAGCAGCCACGTGAGGGGGCCCACTCAGGCCTCAGAGGACAGCAGCCCGGTGGCCACCTCCCTTGCAACCTTGGGATATTCTGAGCCAGAACCCCCAGCATAGCCACTCAAAGAAACTGTGAGTAATAAATGTTTGTTATTTTAAGCCAACAAGTTGTAGGATAATTTGTTATGCAGCAAGAGCTAACTAATACACCAAGGGTGTGTTGTAAATATTCAGGGATCTGATGCCATGTAAAGGGCTTAGCACAGAGCCTGCTACACAATCAATAGCTCAATAAGTGCCCGCAGATAGATGAGTAGTCTGGTGAAGCTATGGATGCCATCTTGGGGGAAAGTTTTAAATGTGTAAAACACAACACATAGGATTACCAAGGAAACCTCTTGTACTGAAATGGTTTCTATCCACAGACCTCTCAGCGAGGGCCTGTGGATCTTGGGTTAAACGTTCTTGCTTCCTGCTTCAGTTTATGGGCCACCCTGGCTGGATTCACCATGGATGGGCAGTCTGTTCTTAGGAGGGTTGGAGAGAAGCAGCTACGTCATTAGCGTTATGAAAACCCCCCACCCCTGCCTTAGACTGACCAGCGGCCTTGCCCCCAGGGCTCCAATGCTTACATGTGCTGGGATGCATTGGGGAAGAGGCCTGAGTACTGGGGGGCCGAGTCCTCAGGGCCGTGGGGGGCTGCGTGGCTGATGACCATTAGGACAGGCCGGTGCGGGTACATCTTCTTAGATGTGCGAAAGAAGCTCACGCTGTCGTTAGTGATGAGGTCGGTAAGGTAATCCTGGGGGGCAGGGAGAGACAGGGAGAATGCATGAGATGTGCAGCCTGCTATGTGCTGGCACCATGTAGGCAATGGGGACACAGTGTGAACAAAATGGACAACAACCCCTGCCCTCAGGGAGCTGACGGTCTGGGGCAGATGGACAGCATACATATAAGCAGGTAAAATACATGCGGGTCAAATGGTGCTAAGTGCTAAGGAGAAAAATAAAGCAGGGAGGGGTTTCCAGGAGGGTAGGGGAGGATTTTCAACTTGTCTGGCATTTGTCATAAACATTAAAAACAATAGCAGCGAACACTATTGGGTGCTCGTGGTGTAGCAGGTGTTCTGTGTTCACTGTATTGACTCATTTAATTTGCACAAAATTCTATAAGGTAGGTACCCTGATAATCCATGCTTGCCAGAACTGGAAATTAAGGCCCAGAGAAGGTGAGGGATTTTTCCAGTGTCACACAGATGGTAAATGTCAGAGGCAGGAAGCCTGGGTGTTGGTCCCATTTCTGCTCTCTTAGAGCATCTATTCTGGGGGAGGGGGTGGGCAGACAAGCATGTAATCAAGGAAACAAGAGAGTTAAGGGGTGTGAGAGATTAAGGGAATAAAACAGGGAGATGTAGCAAAAAATAACTGGGAGCAGGGTTGGGGGTAGACCTTAGCTGGGGCAGCCAGGGAGGGCTGCTCCAAGGGGGTGATATTTGAGCTGATACCTGAATTATGAGGAGATCCAGATCACTGGTTTTCAACCTCAGGTGACTGCTAGAATCCCCTGGGGGAGCTTTGCTGGTTTCTAGGTCCAACCCCAGAGAGTCTGATTTGGTTGGTCTGTGGTTTAGCCTGGGCATCACACTTTTAAAAGCTCCCAGGTGATTCCAATGTGTGGCCAGGTTTAAGAACCATTGATCTACATGAAGCTTTGGTAATGGATGGTGGTGATGGCAGCACAACATTGTGAATGTAATTAACAACATTGAATTATACATCTTAATGTGTTGAAAGGGAACATTTTAGGTTGTATATATGTTACCAGAATACAAATTAAAAAAAAAAAAACACTCACAGGACTGTACAACACAAAGAGTGACCCACTGTAAATGGACTATAGTTAATAGTACAATTATAAAAATGTTCTTTCATGAATTGTAACAAATACACCACACTAATGCAAGGTGTAATAACAGGGGTATATGGAAACTCTGTATTTTATGCATGATTTTCTGTAAATCTACAACTTCTCTGGAAAAAAAAAAAAAGGAAAAAAGAACCACTGGTCTAGAATAGAGTTTTAGGCAGAGGGAAAAGCAAAAAAGGGCTTTAAAGTAGGGATGAGCTTGACATGTGCTCAAGGAACATAGAGAGGACTGGGTGGCAGCTGGTTCTTTGGAAAGGGGGAAAATGTCAGCAGTTGAAATGTGGCAATGACAGAAGGAGCAGCTCAAACAAAGGCATGCAGTGGTGTCTCCAGAAAATTGAGGATCTGGCTTAGATATTGGGTAGGAAGAGAGAAGAGTTAGAGGAAAAGATGAATGACTGGAGATTGGGGGCTTTAAAAGCTCAGCCAAGGAGCTGAGCTTTGCTTAAACTCTTTTGAAACGTAGAACATCTTCAGCTGCTAATATCTCTTGAAGGTAATGAATTCTTGAAATTTACCCTCTGCTTCCCAGAAAACAGCTCTGTCCAAAACTACCGTTTTCAAAAAGAGATACTATTACTTTAGAGAAAATAAAAGGTGAAAAAGGTTTTGCTCTAAAGTAAATGTTACTATTGATGTATTCACACATCTAGAGATGCACTCTTATCGGTACACTCTTATGCAGTATCATAGGCACAAGGATGGCTACTGAGTATTTATAAAGCAAAACATCCTGCAGTGTCCAACCATAGGAGGACATTAATTAACTTGTTTTGCTTTCACAGTCTGCAGTGCTACATAGACATTAAAAAGGCAGTAGATCTGTAGTGACTGACATGGAAAGTGTGTGATTTATATAGCACCTCCTACCTGACCGAGGACTGCCCTTGTCCCTGCCCCCCACCTCCTTCCATAACTCCATGGAAGCACACCGAGCTTTGGATGCCATAACCTTCAACACCGCCCATCCTGAGTATGTCTTCCAGAACTTTCACACAAGCCCCTGGCATTTAGCCACTTTTTTTCTAACCATACCTATCTGTAGAGCAGTTGCCTTAGGTACAGCTGTCCCCTAGTGAACTTCTTGCTGTCTCGCTGACCGTTGTGAGCTGCATCTCACTGTAAGTTCCTCTAATAAATGCTTTTGGACCTATCACCCTGGCATTTAATGCCTATTTCTTCAGAATCATAACTGGCCCTGTTGTGGGGAAGTTTAGGGAAGTCCCAGCTGGGTCTTTTCCTATTTCTACTTTCGGGGTGAGTCCTGCTGCTGGTTCAGCAGGACACAACAATTGGTGACATTGGCAAGATTCTGGAGAAATGGGCTGGGGAAAAGAGGAACCAACCAAGGAGATCCCAGGCTGGCTACAAGGGGCTCTGTGGCAGATCTCTTAGATGTCTATTGGCCAGTCCAGGAGTATGGTGATGCTCCAAAAGTTCCTGCAGGTCTCATCTTCCTATAGAAAGGACTTAAACTGTACTTGGCTGGCAAGGAGGTGAAGCAGCTGGTGGCTGGGGTAGGGTGGCAGTGAAAGCGGTCACTCCAGCACAGTTAACAGCAGAGGCCAGAACACATAACCTAGAGGAAGAGGTGTGGTCGGAGTGAGGCAAGAGGGCACCTGCAGCTGTGCTGGCAAGTGATGTGGCGGGGAAGGCAGAGGAAGGGGAGGCTAGGCTGAGCATCCCTGGCCTGACAGTACACAAAAAGGGTGGGGAAAGCTCCATAAAGCGAAGCTACAGGACACAGTGAAGGCTCCAATTGGGATGCAAAGACATAGAGTCCTTTAAAAGGAAGTCCGATGAGCCTGATGAAGTGATCAGCTTGGAGGATCAGTGGGGGAAGCATCTCTGGATGCTTGTCCCCTTATACAAAATAAAGTAAAACAGACCAGGTGCGATGGGAGTGGGGGGCTGTAATGTGGGCTCCCCTCAGCACTTCCCTCCCTTCTCCAGGCTTGCTCAGGCTGCAGCACTTCTGGCTGGCAGTGGTGGTGGTGCAAAGGGGAAGGCATCCAAGATGTGCCATGGTGGGGGGAGCCCAGGTGTGGGGCTCTGCACGCTTGGTCCACCACCCAGTTGCTCTGCCGACTACCTTGTTGTCTGCAGTGTGGAGCTGGATGAGCTGTTGCATTATGCCAGTACATACAGGCTTCTAAAGCCAGGGATGGTGCCAGCCCTTTCATTTTTAAGTTACCCAAATCTCTGCCTGGGGCATCTGGCCATCTAAGAAGAGGAGCTAAAGCTTTAGACGTCTGGCAGGTGGATTCTACAGGTTCTCTTGCAAAGTGCTGAGGTATCGCTATGCACTCACCTGGGTAGACACTGATAATGGTCTCAAGCAAACAATCCCCTGCAGACATGCCAACCACACACCCAGATTAAAGGACTGCAGCGTCTACAGAAATTGGCACTCCCAGTGTCAACGCTTCACTGCTACCTTAATATACATTGGGCCTAAAAGGAGGGGATAAAATGGTAGGCGGCCTAGTAGAGAGATTAACAACCTGTCATGCTGTCATGGACTTGGCCAGTGCTTTCTCTAGTAACCCTAAAAGACAGTCACAGGACAAGTGTGCCTTCCTGTAGGAGGGTGACAGTGCCTTCCAGCTCCTTCCCCAAGGATAGCTGTATAGCCCTACTGTCTGCAATGGATTAGCAGCCAAGGACCTGGCTGCCTGGGTCCACTTGTAGGAATACACATAGGCACAAGGTAGATAATGTTTTGCTAAACTTTGTAGACTCAAAATGGAGAGGCTCTGGCAGCACCTCTAGAAAAGATGATGGACTTCTATAAAAAGATGGGCAGGGGTCCTGCCACAGGCCCTTAGGAACCTTAATAAAGTGCCATAAAGGGAGGAAGGCCAGCCTTTGGTAGGGTCCCCACAGCACCAGCCCTTGCACAAGCCAGGCGAGTGGGAACAAACAACCCCTTAACCTCATATGTTTTTGAGGACCAAGGAAAATCTAGGATAGATATCAAAGTGTTAACTGGGGACCAAGATAAGGAGAGAGAAGGGGAGAAAGTCACTTGTTAATTTATATACTTTTCCTTAAATAATTTTTTTTGTTTCCAGGAATTTGTCCATTTCATCTAGGCTGTCTAATTTGTTGGCATACAATTATTTATCATATCCTCTTATAATCCTTTTATCTCTGTAAGGTTGGTAGTAATGCCCCCTTTCATTTCTGGTTTTTGCTATTTGCATCTTCCCTCTTTCATCTGTCTTAATGGTTTGTCAATTTTATTGATCTTTTCAAAGGACCAACTTTTGGTTTTGTTGATTCTGTATTTTTTAAAATTATCTATTTCATGTATCTCTAACCAATCTTTATTTCTTTCCTTTTGCTCACCTTGGGTGTGGTTTGCTCTTCTTTTTCTAGTTCCTTCAGATGTGATGATGGGTTAAGGATTTGAGATCTTTCTTCTTTTTTTATTATAAACATTTAGAGCTATAAATTTCCCTCTGAATACTGCCTTTGCTGCATCCCATAAGTTTTGGTATGTTGTGTTCTGTTTCTTTGAATATTTTTTACAATTAGTTGTAGAAGGGGAAAAAAAGGGTCTAGAAGGGGGCTATTGTGTAATCCATTATATAAAAATTATATAACATATTATACAATACTGTACTTATTATATAAAATGAAGAACTGCTGCCACAGTTTATGGAACATGGACTAAAAGTGTTAGAGAAGGTCTTGAAATTACAAAAGTAACTAACAGAGGATCTCAAAATAGTACAAATCTCCTTGTAGTAAAGAGGAGGGTTTTTTTTTTAAATGAACTGTCAGTCCCTCAAGTGGATGAACCAGGAAATGGCCATGAGAGAGTGAGCGTGGATGTGATGGGAGCCCTGGGGTGGGGGTGGGGAGGAGACTGTGGCTTCTCTCAATAAATCCATCTTTACTCGTCATGTTTTAGAACTCTAGCCCTATTTGGCTGGGATTAAAGTTTTTTTTTTTAAGCCACCATTAACATCCATTCCTAGGAGGGACAAATAAATTGTGGTCTGTTTAGATTACTATGCAGCAGTGAGAAAGAATAAACTAGAACTACATGTATCAACACAGATAAATCTTACAGACATGATATTAGGTGAGAAAAGAAGGTTGTCAAAGGATATATCTGATATGATACCATTTATGTAAAATCTAAAAACATGCAACACAACATTATATGTTATTCTGAGATATTAGCATATGGAATAAAATAAAGGGAATGATTAGCTCAAACTCAGGCTATTGGTTCCCTCTGAGGGTCGGGCAGGAGGGAGAAGGAGGAGACTGGGAGGGGTTTAATTTTGGGAAGCCGCAGGTAGGGTGATCACTGTACTGCCTCCCAGGTGGCTGTGAGGGTTTAAAGTGTTAATGCACACAGCTCCTGAGAGTACCTCCGCACAGAGGCTCTTGACAAGTGGCAGCTGCTCCTTGGCTAAGCCTTGACACATGTGCCTGCCCAGCATTGAATCCTTACTTGGGGTCACAAAGCCCCTGAGGATGAGGTGGGTGGTCAGACCAGGCTGGCCCAGGAGAACCCGCCATCCACTGGCTACAGCACCTGAGAGGGGTGCAAGGCCACAGGGCTGGGGCCAGTGTCCAGCGATGGCTGGGAGCAGACTCAACAGGACGTGCCCAGTGATTGGGTGTGGGGGGTGACTGCAAGGGGGCAGACAGGGTCCCCCACTGTTGGTGCCTGGTTTGGGCAATTGGGCAAAAGGTACAGAGAAGGGTCCAGGAAGAAGACAATGTTGGTGATGGGAATTGCTGGGTTGGTTCTGGACAAGTTGAGTGTGGGGTAGCCTGGGGTCAGCGATGCAGAGGAGTTAGAGATTCGGAGTTGTCAGCATGAAGTGAGGCAGGTGCGAAGACCATGCAGCCCAAAGGAAGAAGTTTCTAGAAACTGGGAAAGCGGCTGATGGACCATGGAAGTCATTCCTTTACTTTCGGCTTGGGGCCAGGCCCACTCTCTCTTCCCTCAACACCCTGAAGTTTGAAGTGGGCGCACCCCAGCATGCAGGAGCTGCCTTTCCCGGGCCCACGCCCGGCCATGGGGTTTAGACACCATCGCTGGGAGACAACCAGGGGGAGGAAGCCCTGCTTGATGTGATCCCTGACGCTAAGGAGGGTGTGCCCCCACCTCACGCCTTGCACCCCCTGCCAGGCCTCTCCATGCCCTTCCTATAACCGTCCTGATCTCCCACTCCCACGACTTAATTTTATCAGGAAGCCAAGAGGATCTGAAGGCCTCAAGGACACTGCTGGCATGTGGCTCTGGACAGAAGCATCCATCTTCCTCAAACAGTCATTTCTCGGGAGGGCAGGGTGGCAGGCAGGCCGAGAGCGCGCCGGGCACACTGCTCCTGGGGCAGGGCAGTGGTAAATCGCGGGGGCACTGGCGGCTGGCAAGTGGGCTGGCGGCCTCCTTCCCCTGGCCTCGCTTGCTGCGCATTCTCAGCTGCTGAGGCGGTAACTCACGCACCCACTCGACACATCCATTGGGTGCCTGCTCCATGCCGGGCTCCCCGGGAGGGGTGGGCGTGTGGCAGGGAGCCCAGGGTCAGAGGTGGGCGAGGGCCATTGGGCAGAGACTGGAGTCACCCTGAGTGCCCTGCAGCCTCCCAGGAGGGCCTGGGGTGGTGGTGGAGGGAGACCCGGGTCTCCTTCTCAAGAGCCCTCTCTGGCTACTGCGGGGAGAAGAGGCTGTAAGGACAAGGCGGGAGGCGGAGACTGGGCGAGGGTGGCCGCCGACGGCCAGGGGGTCTCTCGGCCATCACTCACACATTTGCCCCAGGAAGCCCAAGTTTCTGCCTCCAGGAGGAACCTGGCAGGACAAGCCAATTCACCCCTTTTCCCAGGGCATCTCCTCCAATGGGGGTCTCCTGGCTCCCAGGATGAGTTACATTTTCTGCTTGGGGAGCCCCGTGTGCACCCTCAGGCCACTCAGAAGCTGTGCCTGGAGACCAATGGCTTTGCTCGCTGAGGCCTGGTTTGAAGGATGGGGTGGGGGTGGGGTGGGGTGCAGAGGTTTCCTCTGCCCCTTCCCCCAAGGGGTGCCCCCAAGCCCACCCCTTGGCACTTTTCTTGCTTGATAATACAACCTCCGGAGGCGGAGGCGGTGTGTGTGTGTGGGGTGTCTCCCCTTCCAGAGATATGGCTGCCCCGGGGCAGCAGAGTGTTAGACTCATTCTAATTCCCCGGGGCTGACCCTCATCACAGCAGGTGTGTGTTTACAGGGAGATGACTTTCCCTACAAGGAGCAATAATCATTCATGGAGACACAGGGCTCTGGAGTCAGACAAAACTGGGTTCAAATCTCAGTTCTAACATCTACTAGCTGTGTGCAGTCCTGTTTCTTTTCTAATAGAAAAAAAATGGGTCCAATAAGAGCTCTTTTTTCAGATTTTGACATGAGGACTTGCTTGTGACTTAGCCAAGAGACTGCACAGAGAAAACCCATAAGCCACGTTGGCTCTTATCACCATACATTAGCTCATGGGAGCTTTGCAGCCACTTTGAGGAGTGGATGATACGCCCATTTTACAGATGGGGAAACTGAGGTCACAAGACTAATCAACAGCGTACTCAGAGCTAGAGTGCAGACCCTTGTATTTTTCTGTCTGGTCCATATTTTCTTTTCTTTTTTTTTTTTCACAAATCAGAAATATTATTAAGGAGAGGCAGTATATGGTTGTTTAGAATAAGGGTTGACAAGCTTTTTTCTTGAAAAGGGCCAGAGAGCAAATAGTTTAGGACTTGTGGGCCATACAGCTTCTGTTGCAGCAATTCATCGCTGCCACTGTCATGTGAAAGACAATACAGAAACAAAGGGGCATGTCTGGGCTCTAGCAAACCTTTATTTATGGACACTAAAATTTGAATTTCATATAATTTTCATGTGTCATGAAATATATTCTTTTGATATTTTTCAATCATTTAGAAATGTACAAACCATTCTTAGCTTGAGGGCTGCACAGTAGGTCTGATTTGGCCCACAGGCCATAGTGTGGGATACACACTTTGACGCCTGGTGGCATGGATTTGAGTCCTGGCTTTACCACTTCCTGGCTGTGTGGTCTGGTTAAGTTAACCAACCTTTCTGTGCCTCAGTTTTCTTACCTGCCAATTGGGGATGATAACAACACACATCTCACAGGCTGTGGCGAGAAATGCATGGGTTAGTTTACATAAAATGATATGAACAGTATCTGTTGCATAAAATATCTAAATGAGCATTAGCCACAATTCCTCAAGAAACACACGCCTGCATTTTTGTTGCAGTAAAACTGCAACAGTACAAACCTGGCCAACATTCCTTTTGATTACCCTTGCACCTACTCCTGATCTTGGCCCCTTTTCTCCCCTACTGAGAACTATCTTTCCAGATGCTTTGTTACATGTTTCCACTGAAGAGGAATAGTATTGCTTTACACATCTCCCCCCTCTTATTGTGGTGTAATATACATAACTTAAAATTTACCATTTTAACCATTTTTGTTTACAATTCAGTGTAAACTTAATGTAACATAATGATGCGTAATCATTACTGTTAGTCCCAGAACTTTCTCAATACCCCAAATTGAAACTCAGTTCCCATTTAGCAACATCTCCCCATTTCCTCCTTCCCCCAGCCCCTGGAAACCTCTATTCTATTTTCTGTCTCTATGAATTTGCTTATTCTAGATATTTTATATAAATGAGGTCATACAATGTTTGTCCTTTTGTCTGGATTATCTCACTCAGCATGTTGTTTTTAAGGTTTATCTCTGCTGTAGCATGCATCAGAACGTCATTCCTTATTAGGGTTGAGCAATAGCCATTGTATGGATATCATATTTTGTTTATCCATTCATCTGTTGATGGACACTTGGGTTGCCTCCACCTTTTGGCTATTGTGAATAGTGCTGCTATGAATGTTGGTGTGCAAGTACCTGTTCAAGTCCCTACTTTCAATTTTGTTGCCTATCTACCTAGGAGCAGAACTGCTGGCTCATATGGTAATTCTATGGTCAACATTTTGAGGAACTGCCAAACTTATCCACAGCAGCTATACTATTTTACACTCCCACTAGCAATGCACAAGGGTTCAAACTTTTCCATGTCCTCGCTAACACTTGTTATCTTCCATTTCTTGGATAATATAGGCATTTTTTTACATTAATTGAATCATAGTGTGCATAGTCATTCATTGAACAAATATAGCAGTGCACAAAATAAATAGATACTCCAGCCTTCACGGTGCTTGCATTCTTATGTGGGTGCAGGGGGTTAGACTATTAATAAAGAAATCGGTTATATACACAGGGCATGATGTGCCAGATGGTGACTGGGGGAAGGGAAGGACAGCTCAGGGGAGGGGACGTGCTCTTTAAATAGGGGGATTGGGGAGGCTTTGCAAGGGGTGACATCTGAGCAGGAGCTTGCTCACAAAAAGCAATGTGCTTTTTCCACTCAATCTTATGTCCTAAGCCCTTCTGATGGCTTTGCACAGATCCCTTGTCTTTTTCCAGTGCCCTCTGGGGTAGGGATGCTTCGTTGTCATTAGTCATTTCCTGCGTTCGTAGGCTTTCTGGTTGTTGATTTCCTTCAATAATGAACAAAGCTGCAACCAACTGCTCAGCCCTGTTGCCTCCTGCACCCGTGTAGGCAGAGAAGTGGAAACACTGGGTCCAAGGTGGGCCCATTCAAGTTCATAGCTGCTGCTAGATTGCCCCTGGACTGGCTGTGCATTCCCAACACTTTCTCAAAGCCTCCTCAACAGCTCTCCCACCCCAGCTGTAAACCCTATGCCATCCCTACCCAGCTTCCCATCTCCCTTCCTGATAACTGTCCTGCTGTCTCCAACCCTCTTCTGCATAGGTACTTGCTTATTTTTGCATTCTTTTCTCGTGTTCACTACCTCTTTCCATCCCTGCCATTAGGAGACCTCCAGGACATCTGCCACATTCGGGGTTAGTGACTCAGGACAGAGTCCTCAGCGGGACTTTTTGGGGGGATCTTGGGAAGGGCAGCCACTTCCTCCCCACCCTGGCCACCCAACGAGGCCCAGAGGCCAGCAGTGATGTCCTGCCCTGGCAGGGGGCCCTGCCACGCAGAGGATTGGGGTCAGCACCCAGGGTTCCCAGGCAATGCAACAGGCACCGTGAGCTCACTCCTGATTCCTGCCAGTGCCCTGGCTCCTGCCACCCTCTGCTGCCCTCAGCTGGATCTGTTGCCTGGACCTGAGCCAGGTCTGACTCCAGAGATGAAGGCTCCCACCCTGCTGTTCAAATGCCCCTGTCCCCAGGCCCCGGTGACTGGGGTTCCAGGGTCCTCCCATCTCTGTCACAGGGGGAGATTCTGTTTCGCCCCATTTCCTGCTGCACAGATCACGTTCTTTGCTCTCCCGGGTACCTCTGGATAACCTGATCTCAGCACTGCTGTGACACAAGGCAAGGACATGGCCAGGGATTTGAAAAAGAAGGGAGTGATAGTTGTTGGATCTGCCTACACTGATGCCGGGAGGAGGGAAACAGCATGTTTGGCCCAAAGAGGCTGTAATTTTTATTCCAAGGAGTCCAACAGGGCCACTAAATTCCCTCATCAGGACTTCTGAATTGATTCACTCAGGAGGTAAAGGAAGCTGTGACCACCTGTCAAAAGTAGGGAGGATGCCCAAAGGAGCTGGTACTTCCAGAAGGGGAGCGGGGTTGGGTGTTTTTGGCTTCTGAGGATCTAGCCACCTTCCTTTCAGTGGAAAAACTCCCTTTTTCTTTGGGGATCTATTCTCACCCAATGTTACTAGGGTAAGTCCCTCTACCCCCAACCCTGGCTAAGGGTGAAGCATGTGACCTGCAGCCAATCAAAACACTGCATTCCCTTGGCCACTTTGATTGGTTCAGGGATAGACATGTGACTGATCCAGAGCCAATGAGATGTGATGATGCTTGGTGGGAATCCTGGAAGGAGACTCCCAGGCCGCCTCCTGGCAGGAAGCTGAGAGGAAGTGAGGGCAGTCAACCTGCTCTCTGGAGGGGAGAGTCTGCGAACGGGGCCCAACAGAAGGAAACAGAGCCAAGAGAAAGAGAAGCCCACTCTGGAAGACTTTGGGCCCCTAGATCCAGCCATGCCTGGTGCCATTATTGCTGGATTTTCAGTTAAATGGGCTAATACATTTCTCTTCAATTAAGCCATTTTGGGTTGAGTTTGTGTTCACAAACAACAAAGAGCCTAGTGTTATTCAAGAAAGGAAAAACCTTATAGTTTAGGGTAATCTGAGGAGGCTTTGTGGGAAAAGAACATGGGCAAGGCTTGGATAAATTCAGGGCAGGAGAGCACTACTAGTAAAGATTTTGAGATGGTTATAATAACTGACAAGGCTTGTCTTGCTGAAATAGTTCCGACCATTGAAATAGGAGACAGAGCTGATGTATGCAGGAGACTGTGGTGAGGTGCTCTGACTTTAATGCATGTGCATATCACTTCATAGTTTATAAAACACCTTCATGTGCCAGACTGTGAGCTCTGTGATGACTGGGCTTGGGCCTGGTTTTGCTCACCCTTGAACACCCAGAATGTGGCACAGTGCCTGGCACATAGTAGGCTTTCAATAAATATTTGTTGAACAAATGAATGAATGTATAATATAATCCAATTTGATTAGTCCACTCACCTCATACAACTTGTTATGAAGACTAGAAATGCTTATAAGCATGGGGCCAAGTACCTGGCACATAGTAGGTGTTCAATAAAAAAAATTGCACATTATTAAGTATACAAGGGTGTGCCCATTTTCTAGATTTGGGAATTGAGGCTCTTAAGAGTAAGTAATATATCCCAGGTCATGTAATACATGAACCTGAGTCCGCCAAATCCAAGTGTGAAACTCGCTACACACTCCTGGGAGGGGGGTGGGCCAGAGAACAAGGGGCCAGGCCTGGCCCTCAGAAGTGCTTGGCTCACTCAGGATTTTAGAAGAGTCTGAATTAGTTGCCAGTATTAAAAAAACCATGAGATTTCACAGAAAAAAAAATACCCACATTTGTGGCTTCTGTTAACAAATTAGAAACCCTGACTATCTAGGGCCTGCATTTCTGTGTGGGACCAATAGGCCTGATGTGAGAGTTTGCTGCTCTCTTTTAGATCCGCACATTCTCCACTGTCCCCACCACTCCAGGCTTGTTTGTGCTACTTCCTGTCCCCTGGTGACTCCTAAGGGCCTTGAGTAGCAACATAGAGAGACAACTGGGGAGGGTGGTCCCAAGGAATAACCAGTGACCCAGGCCAGGCTTTGTGGTGGTGGGAATGGAGACACAGAGAGGGATGGACAGTCTGATGAAAGGATACATCTGCCGTGGGGAGACATTAGGGCTGACTTTGAGGATTTAGAGGGGACTTTAGATTTAGATATATTTGTTAGTCTCCAGATTTTTTTTTTAATGGAAAGTTTGGATGAACCACTTTTATTCTCACTTCCTCTACATCTTCCTCCTTCTCCTCCTCATCACTGTGCAGCCAGGGACTGGCAAACTACAAGCTGTGGGCCAACTCGGGCCTGCTGCCTGCTTTTGTAAATAGTTTCACTGGAACAATGGCCGTGCTTATTCTTTTATGTATTATCTCTGGCTGCTTTGATGTTATAACAATACAGTTGAATAGTTGTGGTGGAGACCATATGGCTCATAAAATCTAAAATATTTATTATCTGGCCCTTAATAGAAAGTGGTCTGGGCCCTGATCTACGCTAGTACACGCTGAGTATTTACCATTTGCAAGGGGTTCTTCCAATGCTCTATGTGCATTAACTCATGTGATTCTCAAAAAGCTTTGAGGTAAAACCACAATGAAATATCAGTGCACCCCCAGAAGAATCATCATCATCATCATCATCATCATCATCATCATCATCATCATAAGACAACAGCAAGTGCTGACGAGGAATGTGGCACCTCTGGAACCCTCACACGTCTGGCTCGGAGTGTGAACTGCTTCCACCCCGTTGGAAAACACTTTGGCAGTATCCATCAACTTGGGCCTATCCTGTGTCCCAGCAACAATACTCCTAGGTATGTAATTAAGAGACATGGGTGCCATGTCCACCAAAAGCCATGCAGAAGGGTGTTCACAGCAGTTTAATTTGTAATAGATCCAAACCGGAGACAACCAAAATGTTCATCAGTTGTTGAATGGATAAATTCATTGTTTCCATTTATACAATGGAATATGACACAGCCATAAAGATGTACAAACTGATGGTTCATTCAACAACCCAGACGAATCTCACAGCCATTAGGTCGAGTGACAGAGGCCAGACACAAACGAGCACACACTGTATGACTCTGTTCTTTGTGAAGTTTAAGGGTGGGCAAAACAGTCCATGTGACAGAAATTGAAACTGAGGTTCCCTCTGGGGTGAGGGTTTTGCAGGGAAAGGGGCATGAGGGAACCCTCTGGGGGCTGGACCTTTTCTCTACCTTCATCTGGATGGTCGTTACCCAGGTGCACACTGAAGTGAGGCTGCATCAAGCCTTCCACCTAAGAGCTCAGCACGTTCCTGTATGTCAGTTAAACCTTAAAGACAGAAGAGCTATGTCGCAGCATCCACCAAAGCTGAACCTGCCCATAGCCTATGACCCAGCAATTCCATGCTTGGGAATGTATATAAGAGAAATGAGTATCTGTGTTCACCGAAAGGCATGCACTACACTGATTTTAGCAGCACTCTTTCCAGCCCCAAACTGGAAATATCTAAATGCCCGATAATCGAGTGAATCAGTAAATTGTGGTATAAGCACATGGTGGAAAGCTATGCAACAAGAATGAAGGATTTGCATCCACATGTAATGACATGGGCGACTCTCAACATGATGGTAAGCAAAAGAAGCCAGATGCAAAAACAGCATGTACTGTACGAAATACAAACCCAGACAGAGTTAGTCTGTAACGTTAGGAAACCAAATGATGGCTTTCCGTGCGGGAGGGGAGTTTCCTGGAAGGAGGCAGGAGGGGGGCTGCCGGGGCTGATAATCTGCTTCTCAACCTGGGTGTGTTCAGCTTGTGAAAATACACTGAACTGTACACTTCATAGGTGCACGTTTCTCAAGAACATCCTGCTTCTGCCAAACGTTCAAAAACAAAACCCTCAGAGACTGTCATATGAGAGATGGAAAAAAAAAAATTGAGAAACAAAGAATGTAAACAAAGTGCTCAAGGCCACACATTTAAGAAAGCGTCAGTCACGCCCCCACCAGGCATTCTGGCCGCGGAGTCCCGCTTCCAGCTGCCGGGCCGCTGCCGCTCACACAACACGGGCCAGGGACGGGCAGCACTCACCCTGGAGTAGTCGAAGCCGTGCTTCTCCTTCACCCCGTTCCGGCAGAGCGTGTAGTTGTAGAAGCGGGAGTTCTTGAGGAGGCCGACCCACTCCTTCCAGCCGGGGGGCACGTAGGAGCCGTTGTACTCATTCAGGTACTTCCCGAAGAACGCTGCAGGCGGGGAGCAGGGGGCAGCTGAGCACGCGGCAGCGGGAGCCCCCTCTCATCGCCACCCACCGGTGTTCACCAAACCACTTGTGCCCAGGGCATGAGAACAACACGGTCCTCCTCATGCCGAGGAGCCCTTTCGCAGCAAGCGAAAGCCATGGATGCTCCTGCTCAAAATGTTTTCAAATGCATAACATAAGATACATAGGATTACAGAGAAAATCAGGTAATTCGTTTTTTTAGTTAACCAAGTAAGCGATTTTATTCTTATCGCCATTTATGGCATTCAAATTGGAATACATAATAAAACAATTCTATAGAATAATTTAGTTTATTGCAATGTCCTATCGAAGGACTATCCCTTTCCTGATCTTTCCCCACAAATGTTCAGCACCTGTAATAGGTGTTAACAGTTGTTAAAATGCAGCAGTCGTTTCACTCTGTCCTGTGAGTTAGGAGAAACTCATCAGGAAGAAGTTTCCATCATCTCACTATTATCTCCTGCAATTTCCCGTCTCCTGCAGGCGATAATCTTCAGGGGCTGCCTGGCACTTCGGAAAGCCTCTATTTCTCCCTGCCTGTATTCATCTAGACATTTGGGCAGTTTTCATAATTGTGGAAGCTCTTCCACTACATGCTTAAGAGTATTTTCTGGAATACCCTCTTCTGGAAAAGGAGGCAGTTTTTGCATCAGAGTTCTTCTGTGAAGGTTTCTGGGCCATACACCATAATCAGCGAGTTTTACAATTGCCACTGGGTCCTTTAAGTGAGGTTGAGCAGCTGTTACTTGTTTAAATCCACCTGGTAGCCAGTTTGTGAGTATACTCTTTGTTCCCATTTGCTTCCAGAAAACGCAATGTGTCTTGGCTCGTTATGACAGCCTGATCCCGGCAATCACTCAGCTGATGACACACAGGTTTGTGCAATCCTTGAAGCTTTATTGATGTCATAGCAGCAAGTGTGCCAGGGGGCTGTGTTTCCTCAGCAAAGAGAAACCACACTCAAGCAAAAGTGGCCCACTGCTGGGGTGCCCGAGAAAAATTTGACATGCTTTCCTATTTGCAGCTTGGTTCTTTTGAAAATCAATTAATTTGAAATACAGTTATCAAAATAGTAAAAGAATTTGGAATAGAGTAATGTATCCTTTTTCATTGACATATTAAAACCATGATCTAGAAGAAGAGTCTGGTAATTTCAAAGCAGAGAGGAAAATATTTTATTTTGTGCTATCTGCAACTGTTAACGGGTTATTAAAATATTGGTGATTTTTATGGGAAATAAAGTTGCAGAATACGTTAACATAGTGTGGTTTGTGGCCTATGATGATGCTAAATTTCAGTTGCAGGTTAGTGAAAATAAAAGTGTTGTTTTTTTCCCATCCAAGTTTATGGAGCTCTTGGATTTTAACTACTCCATGACCACCAGAATGGCTAACATTAAAAAAACTGACAATACCAAGAATTGGTGGGGATGTGGAGAAACTGGAACTCTCCTTCACTGTTGGTGGGGTACAAACTGGTCCAACCACTATGAAAAACTCTTTGGTAGTGTCTACTAACCTTGAACATATTCATACTTCTGACCCAGCAATTCAAACCCTGGGTACTTACCCAACAGAAATGAGTTCACCAAAAGTCACAGACAAAAAATGTTTATAACAGCACTTTTCATAATAGCAAATAATTGGAAACAAATCAAACGTCCATCAACAAAAGAATGCACAAATAATTGTTGCCCATTTAGAGACTGGACTACTACATAGGAAGTAGAATCAAATAACAGTTCTACATTCAGTAACATGGATGCATCTCAACAACCTGATACGAAGAGAAATAAATTGGATATAAAGTAATTCATGCTGTATGATTCCATTTATATGAAGTACAAAAACAGGTAAAACAAATCGATGGTATTGGAAGTAAAATCAGTGATTATCACTGGATGTGGAGGGTGGCAGGAGGTAGGAAGGGGCATGGGAATGCTTCAGGGGTGACGATCTTGTTCTGTTTCTTGCTAGAACATGGGTGGTTCAGCTGGTGACACCTCCTTGAGCTGGAAGTGCACTTTTCTTGCATTTGGGCTTCACGTCAACAAAAAGCTTACTTAAAAAAAAATCACCCTAATTCATCTGGAAGGGATCTGTGGGTGATGAGATTAACAGATGAGATTTTCTTAGTGATACTTTTCTGGATTCTTGTATTTTTTTTCCTAGTGAGTAGGTATGATTTTTTAATAATTAAAAGCTATAAAGCCATTTTTTTAATGGAAAAAATTTTGAGAGTTTGTCCAGAAACAAAGGTTCCATTCCAGCCCTCTCTTTCCAGATGAGGACACTGGGGCTCAGAGACATTCAGTGAGTATTGCTGACAGCGTGAGAAGAAAGTTCAAGGAGGGATTGAAAGAGATCTTGCAAGCCACGTGCTTAGCACTGTGCCCAACAAGTAGCAAGTGCTCAGTGGTATCAGTTCAGAACCCCAGGGGGGAAGAGAAAGACAGGGGAAGTGCAAGCGCACAGAGGATGGAGGCGAGGGGGCTGGGGCTGGGAGATGATGTCAGCTGAGGATCCGGTGGGCCTCTCCGCCTGGAACCTTGGAATAAGCCCAGAGGCTGCCATTGCCCACTGGACCAGAGAGGAGCCTGAGGCCAGGAGGGGCTGTGATAGAGCCGAATTCCTGTAAGGGGGCTTTCTGGAGACCTGACAAGTGCTGACGCCACCCAGGGGTGGGAAGACCCCTCAGGAAGTGAAGCAGCCAGGTTCAGGAATCCCCAAGGACGAGTGGGCAAAGGAAAACACTTCCATCAAATGCCTTCCCTGCCACGCAGAGCCAGGAAGTGGGTGCTCCAGAGGGAGGAGCTGATGAAACACATCCTGGAAGGATCTGGGTGAGATGACGGGATGAAAATAGGAAGGGAGGGGGCCCATGAGCAGCCTCAGAGATAAGCTGGGGGGAGCCTCTCTTCTCGTGGGAGGACAGAGGAAAAAGAAACAGAAAGAACCCTGGCATTCCTGGGAGGAGGGGGCGAGGAAACCGGCTGTCCCGTCTCTGTATCCTGGATGGCATCCAACAATGAAAAAGTAGAATGCGATTAGCTGGTGGGTGCTTAATTAAATAGTAACTGAGTGTCCCTGGCTGGGTGTCAGGGAGAAATGGATTGGAACGCAGTCAGTGTAAGAGGCAGGATTCAAGCACCAGGCCAGCTAGAGGCCTGTGTTTCTTTCTCTAGAATGTGGCGTGTTCAGGACATTCTGCTACAGCTCTGTTCCACCCCCTAAAGCAGAGGTTCTCAGCCAGGGGTGATTTCGCCACCCCTACCCCCGCCCCAGGAGCATCTGGCAATGTTGGAGACATTTTGGTTGTCACAATGGGGGTGGGGAGTGCTGCTACTGGCATCTGGTAGGAAGAGGCCAGGGATGCTGTGGAGCATCCCACAGTGCCCAGGACAGCCAAACAATAGAGAACGATCCCCCCCAAATGTCAGTAGTGCTGACACTGAGAAACTCTGATCTAAATAATCCGGGACCTCTGTGCCTCCACCCCCTCCGTTCTTTTCAACCACATGGCGAGAGCTGGAAGGGCTCCTGGAGGTCAAATCTAGTGCAGAAAACAAGATCTGCTAAACCTTAATGACCTCATTCCCCGCTGCAGACACTTCCTGCCATCCGCAGGGAGCTCTGCTCTTCTAACACTCCTGGCTTCTCTCCACCCTCTCACCACGTCTTCCATACACACAGCAGGGGCCAGACAGTAAAGGCTGTAGGCTTTGCAAGCCAGAGGGTCTCTGTCACAACTACTCCAGCTCTGCCACTATAAAAAACAGTCAAAGGCAATATGTAAACAAATGAGTGTTGCTGTGTTCCGATAAAACTTTATTAACACAAATGGGTGGCGCGCTGGAGTTGGCCCACGTGGTGGTTTGCTGACCCCTGACATATATGACTGATGGGTTTGGAAGGATAAAGTGGGCGTGCATAACCCAATTCCTGCCTGGCCTTGCCTTTGGGTGGTGAGCTGCCCACAAGGGAATCCTCCTTTTAGGGGGGCCTGACCTCACGGGGTGGGATGGGGTGGAGATAGGTTTGGGCCTGGCTCAGTGGAAAGTCTGCCTTACTGTGTAGTTCAGTCTTAGGAAGCCCAAATTCTCTCAGAAAGAAGCCATGCTCCCAAACCTAGTCTCTATTAGATTCGTCAAGGCACTATTTGGCTTCCATTTGCTGACTCCTTAGTTTTCTCAACTGGTTCAGAACCTCAACAAGGAAGAGAGTGAGATTTTAAAAGCCCCCTCGTAGATCCCCCAAAGTTTATATTTATGGTAAATAACATTGGTGGTGATGTAAAAGTTGCCTTTTGAAACAACTGAAGTAAAAAGAGTAAAGCAATTTAGAGAAAAGTGTTAATAACAGAATTAGTGTACCAAGGTGTGGTAAAAATCATGAGAGTGGGACATGAAATTGTGGGATTTGGGGTAACACTGCCCCAGGACATGCGTGATTCTTATGTCCATTCCACAAATGTTTATTAATCCCCTACGGTATGTCAGGAGCTGTTGTAGGCAATGGAAATACGGCCATGAACTCCACTGGGTCCCCCATGGAGCTGTCATTCTAGTGTGTGTGTGTTGGGGGGCAGATGATTCTGTTCGTGGTAACAGTGATGTGGAAAATAAAAGAGGAGGATGAAACAGAAGGGCTGGAAGTGGATGGTGGGAGGTACCGCTGAAGGCAGGTACTGTTGGAGGGAGGTCCGGGGAGGTCCTTTGAGGAGGTGAGACCGGAATCATGAGAATCAGTCACAACCTTGGGAACACTGGGATACGAGGAAAACCACTCCAGGTGGAGGGTACAGCAAGTGCAGAGGTCCTGAGGCAGGACCAAGCGTGGGGACATTTGAGGACCCAAAGGAGGTCACTGTAACTGGAGTGAGGGAGGGAGGAGACGACATCACGGGTAGAGGGGCCAGATCAGAGTCCTGCAGGCCACAATAGTAGAAGCATCTGGAAGCCGGACTGGGCAGGATGGGGGTAGGGTGGGGAAGAGCCTGGGAGGAGGGAGGCGACTCAAAGGTGTCCACGTATCCCTTGGCATATAAAGGCCAAATTCTGCATTTTATGTGCCTTTTCCTGAAAATAGGTCCACAGCTTTTGACACGTTCTGAAAGGAACCCAGGACCACAAGTAATTTAAGTTGCACAGAACTGCATTCCCTCAGAGTGAACGAAAGCCCAGAGGAAATGGCTCACTGAATTCCCAACTGAGAAAACTGGGTTTGGTCCTGGGTCTCCCCGGTCCCTGGCTGGGATCCTGCTGGTTTGTCTCTGAAGATTTGGGCCAAGCTCTTTCTGATGAACGTGCAGCTTGCAATGCTAAAGAGCCCAACTTCTCGGCCCAGCTGGTGGGATAAGTGACTCTTGGGTGGGTGATATGTGGGGGTGCAAATCTTTCCAGAGCTGTTGGATGCCCACCCTTTCCCACTATCGTTCAATGCCATGGTTGTCAAAGTGTTCAGAGCTATTTCCTCTGCTAGAATCTCCCCTTTCACATCTCTCTCCCCTCTCCAACCCCCAACCCTTAAAAAATCCAGGAAGAGTTTATTATTCAGGCTCTACAAGCCCTGGAAAATAGGGCTTTCGTCAAAGGCATTTAGTCCCAAATTAGATTTTGCTCTCATTTGATTAGATTTCCCCAAGGCTGTTTTTAAAATGGTTATTCTGGCACCAGTTGAGGTGGAGGAGCAAATTAGCATGAGCCCTGGGGCTTCTGGGCTAGGAGATATAGCCCGGAGAATGAGCTGGAATGAAAATCGAGATTAAAAATACAAGCCATGTCGTGGCAGGGCCAAGGGAAGCTGGGAGTCACTGAGCTTTCATGGCTGGGACAGTGCAAAGGGAGGGCCAAACTGAGGGTGAGGGCAGCTTGGCAGGCAGATGAAATGAAATTAAATGCCAGGCCGGGAAAGGCCTTTGACAATGTGCTGGTGGAGGCTGCCGCAAGGCAGCAGGGCTGGCGTCCATTGAAAGGATGCAGCACTGACTGCCGTGCGCTGGGCACCAGGGCGGGGTCTACACTTCACAGCGGAAACTTCTGTTTGCCAGATCCCGACTGTGGCCCTCAGGGATCCCCCATTTCTTACTTCAGTGCACCTGGGCTGACCTCAACTCTTGACTCTAGAGTCTGACTGATCAGAGCATCACATTGCCCTGGCTACCACGGCTGGTCCAGGGATACGCACACGGCCCACACTGGGCCAGGGAGAGTCGTCCCTGGCATTTTAGGGAGCTGCTGGACAAAAGAAACTCTTCTTCAATGGGGCTGGAAGCTGGTAGGATAGAACTGTGAAGCTGTTGGCAGCCATCTTGTCATCAAAAGGGGACAGTGTGCTTGAAAGTGAAGCAACACAGAAGAAAGCAGAATAGAGAGGTACAGAGAGAGAGGGAGAGAAAGAGAGAGAGAGAGAGATGTTGTTTTGAGCCCCTGGGTCCACTCTTATCTGAAGCCACCTCTAATGCTAGAATTTTCAGTTACATCAGTGCTTCTCAACTAGTGGTGATTTTGTCCCCGCCCCCGCCAACCTCCCTGGGAGACACTAGACAATGGAGATCTTTTCATTGTTACAACAATGGTGAGTGTATCTAGTGGGTAGAGGCTGCAAAACACCCTACAATACACATGATAATCCAATAGTCCCCCACGACAAAGAATGATCTAGCCCAAATGTCAGTAGTGCTGAACTTGAGAGACCTTAGGTTATGTGAACCAATAAATCCCATCACCTCCCCTTTGGGTTTTGTTTGCTTAATTCAGCTTGAGTAGAATTCTTTCACGTGCACTGGAAAGCCTCAAGGAAAAGACCATGCGATGCTTAGTGTAGAGCTGGGTTTGGGAAACTGCTGCCCACGGATGGGATCTGGCCTGCCACCTGTATTTGTAGATAAATATTTATTGGAACACAGCCACCCATTTGTCTGCATATGGTTATGGCTGCTTTCACCCTACAATGGCAGAGTTGAGTAGCTACAATAGAATCTGTGCAGCTGCAACCCTGAAATACTACCTGGCCCTTTACAGAAAATGTTTGCTGATCCCCGTGTAGAGTGAATTTCACTGTGTGGGCGGAAGGATCCCTTGGGAATTTAAACCGGGAGTGTGGTAACCCTGGAAGACGCAAGGACAGCTCAGGCAGACATAGACTCTGAACTGGGCCAGGACCGTGGGTGGGGCTCCACTGTGCAAAGGAATAACAATAAACAAACACCGCCAACGATGATGGGAACAGCTGTTTAAGGGCAGTCCTCGCTTTGCATGCTTCTGATATGCATGGATTTTGGTTACCATGGTTTAGTTAAATAATACCAGCCCCCCATCCATGGTTCACATGTAGTTACCACAGTATATTTAACTTGCTGGCTAGTTCTTCAGTCCACAGATTACTATGTAAACAACAGGTGCACGTGGTGACCAATGACCAATCGCATCACTTCTTTCATAGCCTGTGGGTTACCCATCACTGAGAATCTGGCACTCAGCTGATGCACAGACAGCAAGGCATGTGGTTGTGTTGCCTCTTTCTCTCCCTGAGACAAGACTTTTTATAAAAATGGATAATCGAAAGTAGGAATTGGCTGACAAAGCTGAAAGTGCAGCACAGAAAGGAAAAGTGATAATGCTGGAAGAAAAATTTGAATTGAATGAAAATAGTTTTAGAAGAAATGGGAGCTCACTGTTGGAATGTTGGCAGTGCTGCCATTTGAGAGAATCTAGATTCGCAGTCAGAGGAACGAGTTGAGAGAGAACTTGTTGACACAGATGAGGAAAGTGGTCACAGTGAACAGAATGTAGATGTCCCAGAGGAAGTGATGTTGGCAAAAAAATTTTACATTTAAGGGGACCCTTGGAGGTATTTCAGAACGCTGAAAGCTTTGTGTAAGCAGCTTGACCTTCTGAATCCCCAATTTCTCCATTTGTAAGATGGGGATCACAATATCTACCTCGTGGGGCTGGTGTAAGAATTAATATGTGCATATTGCTAAGAACTGTGTCTGGCACCTAAGAGGTGCCCACCAAATGTTAAATTTTCATCAACACCAGTGGGTCCTCCTTTTCTAGCCAACTTCGTGCTCCCTTGACACCTTGTCTAATGGAGTCCCTGCAGAGACAAATGTCCGAATCCACCCTCTCCCCCTGCCCACTTTGAGGGGATTATTTACCCCCAAGTATGTTTCCGTAACCCTCTCCCACTGGCCCCGCAGGCCCTCCACTACCACGACAGAAGCTCTGTCTCTGGAAGGCTCCGCGTGGCCGTTTCCCCTCCTGGCTGCTGCTTTCTCCATTTGTCCGGGTCAGTGCTGCTGGGGAACCACCCACAGTCTGACTCGGTCCTCCTGCTCTCTCTACCAGCCCTGAATCTAACTGAAATTGCCTTGTATTAATTGCATTTGCGGACTCTAAAAGCCATGTCTCACAGCGATAGGGACTGAGCTCGGCTGGAGGTAAACCGGGCACAGGGGGGCACCCGAAGACATTTGAGATATCAAGCCAGCGGGAAACTGGAAATGACTTAGCAGGAATCCCAGTGTCAAGGCTTCGCTGGTGAGCGGGTGGGGCCGGCACGCAGGACGGTGTTGTTTGTTCCTCCCAGCAGCCATTCTCCTCCGGCCTGGTGGCAGGGGAGGCCACACAGGAAAGGCTACGAGTGGTCCCTGCAGCCAGGTGGCCTGGGTTTCAGTCCTGGCTCTGACACCTCCTAACCTATGACAGTGAGCCACCACATGCTGTCATGTATGCGTCAAGGACAAGGAATGTCAGAGGCACAGTGCTGTAAGTGCTTAGCAAGCGGCAGCTCCCGGGATTTCAAGCCTCACTGCCTTAGGGGGACTTTCTCTCCCCCATTGTGGGCCATTGTGGTGGAACCCTCTGTAGGGCTGTTTTAATTAAGGACACTGGTGGCTCCCAGCCTCCTCACCCCACACCATCTCCACCTACGCCCTGCATTAAAGATAATTGATAAATCACTATTTAGGAGATGAAATGTTCCAGAGCTGTCTACTGGTTGAATCATGCTATCTACAACATGTGGTCAACATTTCATGAAATATGTATTCATTTTTGAGTTGCAGTTTTTTCCCCATATTTTGAAGCCAATATACTAAAAAGCACACACATATACACACAAATGTAAATATATAAATATATAAATGCACACTTGCATGTGTATGCACGTGTCTATATATTTCTCCCTCTTTTCTTCCAGGCCTCAAACACGTCTGTAACCCTGAAAAAGCCACAGCCATGGCATCTCCCAAATACAGCTGTCAATCACCCCTTAGTCAAGGGGTGGGCGTGACTGAGCCTGGCCAATCAGACCCTACCCTGGGACGTTGACCCTTGAGCTAGGAGACACAAAGACAGAAAAAAGGGTTGGTGTTTCCTTTTTAAAAAACTGCAGCCTGGGTCCTCAGAGCCCTGGCTCCTGCCCTTCTGAGCCCCAGTGGTTAGAAATCCAAACAAAAGGGGCAAGCCCAGCGGGAGGAGGAAGTCCAGAAAAAGATGGATGCTGCTTCATCCTCATTTCCTTGCTCACAACTGAAATGGCCTCCACCTGCCCTTGCTGCTTCCACTTCCACATTCCCAGACACCTTTGAAACCTGAGACCCATCGAGCCATTCCCCTTAGTGGAGCCCCTGCCTGCCCTTTTGCTCCCACTGCTTTAGCCATGTCAGGCCTCTTCTGTTCCTTACACACACACCTCTGGGCACCTGCACCCACTCTTCCCTCCACTGGGGACACGTGTCTCCTCCCTTCTCATGTGGGTTGGCTCCTTCTCACTGTCATGGCTCAGCTTAGATGTCAACTCCTCTGAGATGCTGTCCCTGATGATCCTGTCTAAAGCCACCCATCTGCTGTTAATTTTCTCCACGGCACTCAGCACTCTCTGAAATGGTCTTACAGATGTATTTGTGTTCTTGGTTATCAGCGTCTCCCCACCTGGGTGTCGGTCTGTGAGGGCAGGACCTTTTCCGGGCTCCACAGCCCCAGCCAGCTCCGGGCCAGGAGTGGGTACACAGTGAATATTTGCTGCAAGGAGGAGTAGGTCAAGGAACTTGGTTGAGGTACACAGGCCATGCAATGCCTGTGTGCCTTAAGCCTCAAGCCTTCCCTGGGAGGGTGGGAGGACTGGAGAAGAAGTGATTCAGTGTTTTATTTAAAGGCCCTTCTATTATACTTTCTGCAGGATAGCAAGCTGCATGTTGGAGAGGGCAAGCAGAGGTGGCAGAGATGTCAACTCAAAGCATGCAGAGTAGAGTGAGCACAGACTAGGATGGTAGTTCTCAACACCAGGGGACATGGGCCATTGTCTGGAGACATTTTTGGTTGCCACAATTCGGGGTGCTACTGGCTTCTAGTGGGTAGAGGCCAGGGATGCTGACAAACATCCTATGATGCACAGGACAGCCCCCCCAAACAGAGATTTATCCAACCCAAAATGTCAACAGTGCCAAGGTGGAGAAGCCCTGCCCTGGGTGTACAGTTTAAAAAGTAGGGTGCGTGTGTCAGTAATGCAGAGGGGGTACAGAGAGGCTTTGAGGAGCTTTGTTTCGAGTCAGAGGGCCCAGATTGGGGTCCTGCCTTCTTGGAAAGCAAATGCTCCTCTCTTAGCCTCAGAGTCCTCACCCATAAGATGGGAACGGCAAGTGAGACCATGTCTGGCACCGGGTGAGAACCCCAAGAAAAAACCTGTGGGCTCCTAATGCAGAGCCTGCTTTCCCTTTTCAGGCTGGGGGATGAAAACTCGGGTCCCTGGAGAAATAAAGAATGACTGCTGGAAACCAGATGTGACACCGTCTTGAAAACAGCAGGGCCCTGCCGAGACTTCCATAATGAGCTTGGGGAGGGATGTTTATACTGTACAAAGAAATCAGCTTGAGCATGACACACATCTATTAGCAAAGATGGGCTGAGCGCTGAGCCGAGCCAACGAAAACAAACAGTGTTTGCCAAAGCAATCGGGAAAGGTCAGTGACAAATGAAGTAGTACACTTTGCAAAGTCCCTCTTCCCTGAAATAAACCACTCCATTTCACATGCAACGAGTTTGGGAAAATAAAAGAGGGCCTTTCCCTTCAGTGACATCTAAATTTCAGTCACCCACATGTTTCTTTCACCCGTTTTGCCATTTTGATGTATCATCTGGATCATTAGATAGTTCATATTTTCCTTCAAATTGATTCATCTGAAATTTTTTGTTATGAAATACATATCCAGACTGTATTATATTAAACATCTATGCAAATTCCAAGAATGATAAAAAAAATGAACACATGTATATTGTATTTCCTGATTCAGTTAATAAACAGAACCTTCCCAGTACTTTGGAATGCCCTGGGGTGCAGATCGTGGTCCCTCCCCAATCCCACCTCCCTCATTCTGCACAGAAATAACCACTCCCCTAAATTTTGTTTGAACAATTCTTGTGAGTTTCTCTACAGTGTTGCCACCTATGTATGCCTCCCTAAAAACGTACGGTTTGTTTTTGCCTGTTTCTCAACTTTACAGCATGGAATCTTACTGTTAAGTAGTAGTCTGCGGCTTGTGTATTTGACTCCACATTCTGTTTCTGAGAGTCACCCCTGTTGTGTTCTTCATTTTTACTGTAGTATGATATTCTGGTTATATAAATACATCCATTATATTTTTGAAAGACTCCTGAGTTTAATTTCCAAGCATTAATTCACTAAAAAGGAAAAATGAAAACAAAACCAAACAAAAAACTTGCCATCCTCTGGAGCTAAGCAGTAATAGCCAAGAAGTCAGGGTCTGTGTGGACCTCGTACCCCGATTTACCCCAATACATATGGGAGGAAATGTGGCGTATCCACTAGCTCACCCACTTCACTTTGGGAGAGCGTACCCACCCCCTCTGAAGGAAACGGGTCCTGGTAGGCTGCACTGCTGGGTGCGTCCCCAACTCTGCCAAGGGAAACAGAGTGGTGTAAGTCAGCTGGGCTGCTCAGCAGGCTCACCCTGGACAGTTTCCAAAGTTCTATTCAATAGAGGAGGTTTTCTTTATAAAAGTGGTTCTGCTACATCTTGTGCCTATGTCGCTGACATGCACCTTCCCACTATCACCTCCTTGACTCTGGGAATAGCATCCTGGTCCCCCCAGTTTCAGCCTGTATGGCTCAGGCTGGGAACTCCCCATCTCCCCAGCTGGGGTGCTGAGCTGGGCTAATCAGAGCATCCCGACCTTTTTGCTGGTAGAGGGACGGGAGGAATAGAACCCAAGCCTGAATTAAGGGATCTGACCTTAGGACTTATGGTGGATCCACTATTGGGGCGGCCAAGCTGGGTGAAGCCTCCAAGGGCCACCACGAGAGGGAGACCTGAGTGAGAATCAAGCCAATATAGAGAGAGGCAGAGCTGGGGGAAGATGAGAGGTACAGTCCAGATGACACCTGGATCAAGCCATGCCTGAAGCTAGGAATTATCTCTAGATTTTAAGTTTATGAGCCCTTTCATTCCTTTCTTCCTTAAGATGGTCAGATTTGTGCTTTTAGGGCTTGCAGACTGTCTCCAAGACTCCAAGGTAACAAGGCCCTGAGACCCAGGAGCCATGCCTCCCCAGGATGGCAGCAGGCCCAGAGCTGGCCACCAGATGCCAGCTTGCCTGGCTGGGATCCATCCTGAAAGGGGCTCAAAAATTAAGGTCAGGTGGAAAGAATCCAGCTTTGAGTCACAGCTTTGCATTTCTGGCCATGTGGCCTTGGTGGAGTCCTGCAATCCTTTCGAGCCCTACTTCCCTTATTTGTACATCATCAGTGACAGCAACTGCCGCTTCTTCTCAAGGGGTTGGTGGAAGGATTAGGGGAAAATATCAAAGGCAGGTTGCCTTCTATGAAGGAGTTTGGGTCAAAAGTCAGAGTGGAAGGCAAGAATTCTGTTTAGTCAAAATAATCCTTGCATGCCCCCTCTGAAGTACACCAAAGTACCATCCCTTATAAGCCCTAATGATCAGGATTAGAAAAGATGGCCATTTCTTCAGCTGAGCGCAAGACAAAGCAGTTAACTCATGTCAGGGGCATGTTGTAGAAAAAGATCCTAGTTAATCTTTAAACACCAAACTCTATCCAGTGCTGGACGACGACGCATCACGGTCCCTCATCTGGCTCACCTTCCTCCACCTCTGGGAGGTGCTGGGCAAGCTAATGTGCATCCTTAGAGAAACACTTTCCTGCGGGGCTCCCAGGAGTCCACGCTCTCCTGGTTTTCCTCCTACCTAGCCGGTCGCTGTTCCCCAGGATCCCTGTTTCCCCCTCCTCTTCCTGTCTACACTGACGGCTTGGTGCTGTTGTCCAGTCCTGTGGCTTTCATTACCGACAAGATCTGGAAAGCTGTATCTCTAGCCTGGCAAATTCAACTGGCTGGACAGCTTCTTCATTTGGTGCCAAACAGGCATTTCAAACCAGACCTGGATTTGTCCCTCCGAGCCTGCGTCTCTCCCAGCATTCCGCACAGCGTCAATGCCAGTTGCTCAGGCCGCAAACCCTGGAGTCGCCTTCAGCTGCTCTCGCAGCTCACATCAAAACATCAATACAAGGCAGCGGCTCCACCTGAAAACAGCCCAGGGCCTGACCACTTCCCGTCCCCTCCACTGTTACCATCTGCACTAGTTTCCTAGGACTTGGCCATAACAAAGTGCCACAACTGGGGTAAGACAACAGAATTGTATTCTCCCCCGGTTCTGGGGGCTAGAGCCGAGCTCCCTGCGAAGCCTCTAAAGGAGGCCCCCTCCTCACCTCCTCCAGCTCCCGGTGGCCCCAGGTATTCCTTGGCCTGAGGTTGCCCCGCTCCCATCTCTGCCTCCGTCCTCCCCGGACCTCCTCCCTCTGTGTCCTTGGTGGTCTCCTCCCTGGGTCCAGAGTTCCCTCTTCTAACACGGACGCTGGCCCTATGGGACTACGGCGCACCCCAAGCCAGTCTGACTTCATCTTCTCTAATCACATCTGCAAAGACCCTATTTCCAAATAAGGTCAGAATCCCAGGTCCTGGGAGTTAGGACTGGAACGTGTTCTGGGGACACACTTCAACCCACGACACAGTCTCTGGCCGGGGCCTCGGCAGCAACCTTCTCCCTGGGCCTCCCGTGTCCTCCTCCAACCAACAGTCTCCACAGCAGCCAAAAAGAGCCTGTTAAGTCACATGTCACAAAGCTGATCAAGCCACTCTTCTGCTCAAAACCCTTCAGTGGCTCCACATCTCGCTTGAACTAAAACCCAGAGTCCTTGTGGTGGCCTTGAGGTACCCCACGATCCATCTGCTGCCTCCCTTCCTGACCGTCCCCCCCCACATTCCCCCAGACCCACGTTGGCCTCTTTCTGGTCTTCCCATCCAAAGCTACCTCCTGCCTCAGGACCTCTGCCCGTGTGGTCCCGGAAGGAACCATCTCCCTCCAGCACCTGTACAGACCGCTTGCTTACACTGGCTCAAATGTACTGGGTTCCTCCACTTTATTAAAACAGCATCTCCCCATGCCCTGGCTCTTCCCCTTCCCCTTACTTTGTTTCTTGATGGTCACCTCTTAAATCTATTTGTCTTGTTTACTGCCTGCCTCCCCCAACTGGAATCTCAGCTCCACAAGGTGTGTTGCAGTGTCTTGTTCCTGCCTGTGTACCTCAGATCTAGAACAGAGCTTGCCAAGCTGTAGGGCCTCCATAAACATTTGTGAAATAAATGAATGAATGAATAACCAACGAACACCCAGGTTATGGGAGGCCTGTGGGAACCATGTCTGACTGGGGGAATTATAGATTCTTGTGTCCTAACATACAAGTACACCCTCTTTGAGTTGAACAGGTAGAACGGTTAAATTGTTATCTTTCTATTTGATTTTGTGGAGAGTGCATGGTTGAATCTGGATCTATTTAATCCACATAGGCTGGGTGTTCACTTTTTATGGGAATACTTTGCAAAATGGAAAATGGACTCAAGGGCATTGTTAGTCTATAGCAGTAGTTTTCAAATGCTTTGATATCAGAGCCCCTTTATAGGCTCAAAAATTATTAAGGACCCCAGAGAGCTTTTATGTAGGTAACATCTAATGATAGTTATTGCATTAGAAATTAAAACTGAGAAATTCAAAATATATTAGTTCATTTAATAATAATAATTAATAAGTCCCCTACTTGTTAGCATGTGGTCTTTTTTTTTGTGAAAAATAACTATATTTCCCCAAAACAAAATAAAATTAGTGAGAAGGGTTGCAAAGATTAACATTTTTGCAAATTATTTAATTTGCTTAACAGAAGACAGTTGGATTATCACATCTGTTTCTGCATTCAATCTCTTAATGATACATTGCTTTGGTTACATTATAGGAAAAATCCTGCCTCATACAGGCAGCTGGAAAAGGGAAGAATATTTTAAGATCCTTTTTAGGTAATTGTGGGTATGTTAATACTGTTTAGAAAACTCCACTGTACACCTATAAGAAAATGAGAGTGAAAAGGGAAATAATATCTTGGTATTATTATGAAAATTGTTTTGGGTCCAGGGTTCCCAGGACCATACTTTAAGAACCATTGATTTAGATGATGATGATGATGATGATGATCCACAACAATCCAGTGAGGTAGATACTATTTTGTCCCCATTTTACAATTAGAGAAACTGAGTCACAGAGAGGTCACCCTTTTTGCCCAAGGACCCACAGCTGGTAAGTGATAGAGCCAAGACTTGAACCCAGGTGATCTATCTTCAGTCAGGCCTTTGCCTATTGTTCTGTCTCTCAGGGAGATGCTCATCCAGCCCCCACAGGAGGTGGGGAGAGGAAGGGGATGGGAAGAGAGAAATAAGCATCTATCATCTCCAAACCACTGTTATTTAGGGACTACAGTGTCCTCAGCTGTAACTACACTCTGACAAATACTGGGGGTGTCTGTGACACAGACTAGTGTCATCCAGCAGGATTCAGCATACTTATCTGCAAAGGGCCAGACTGTAAGTATTTTAGGTTCTGTGGATCCATAGGTCTGAGTTGCAACCACTCAATTTTTGCCATTGTACTGGGAAAGCAGCCACCATGATCCACCAAGAAGTGGGCGTGGCTGTGTTCTCATAAAACTTCATTTACAAAAACAGGCAGCGGGCTAAATTTGACCCCCAGGCAGCAGGAATGCAGGTCAAACATTGGCAAGATCAGCATCTGAATGTTTTTTGCTTTTATTTTTGTTTTTTTAATGTGAAGCTTGGAATCTGGATTTTTTTTGTGTGTCAAAATTTCAGACATTTAAAAACACCTTGTGTTTAAAGGGAATGTATTTGTTAAACAGGTAAAACAGAACATAGGTGGGGTTGAAGGCTGGACTCAGCCAGTCAGCTGCCATTTTGCAGACCCAAATTTGGTCCCAAGGCACACAAAGCAGGAGCCGAGCCGGTCCAGGCTGAGTTCTGAGACCACCTCCAAGGCCAGCAGAAGGGCCCTGAGTTGTGTGCTCTCTACCGTCCATAACTTGGCTTCTCTTGTTCTCTTGTCTGGGCAGCAGAGAACAATCCCACTGACCTCCCAGGGGTGGAGCTGGGGGCCCCTGAGGAACAAGTGATAAATGTGAAGGAAGTCCTTTTTGCAAACTCTAGAACACTATAAATATTAGATGCAAAATGCCAGGGACCTGAGGTCTTTGTGTTTTGGCAGACCAAGAGGCTGAGGAGGCAGGGCTGGGAAGGCATTAAATAAACCCCGATCCCCCAAGCTCTCAGGGCTGGGCCATTTCTGCAACGGAAATGTCCTGTAATTGAATTCTCTTAACTTTGGGCTGCTTGCAAGGTTACACCACCACTCTTTTTCTTCTGCTTTTGAAAAGACACCAGACACAAATTGCTGCACGGAGCAATAAATCAATGCTGTGAAAGTTCTTGATGCCAGAGATGAGATTTTGCTGAACTGAGAAATGCGGGAAAGCAAACCAGGAAGGGGCGGGGCACGACCGTGCGTGCGAGCGGCGTCTGGTGCTGGAAGCAGAGCGCGCTCAGCCAGGAGAAATGCCCGCCCCCACACTCGCCACCCGCGGGGAAGCTGACGTGGGTTTCTGCAGAAGACATTTGTTTCATTCTTCCTTCCCAGCATCCACTCCCCGACCCCTGCCTTTTGGTAACTGCCTTCTGAGGAACTGATTTCCCCACTCTCTAATTTCTTCACAGCAAGCTGGCTCCAGCTCTGGGCCTGGCCAATCAGGTTATTCCACCATCCCTGGCCTCTGTGATTGGGTAAGGGAGGGACATGTGACCCTAGCCCAGCCAATGAAAGCCTCCCCTGAGGCTTTTGCTGCAGCCATTGGCGAGAGGCCCTCTTTTCCGGCTGGGGGCGCTGCACTGGGGAGATGGGAATGTAGAAAGTCCAACCCAAATGCAACAAGATCCAGGAAGCAGAAACATGGGGTTCTGATGACAGCATTTGAGTTTGGAACCCAGCCTAGTTCACTTGAACTAATTTCGATTATGTTTCTCAAAGTTTGGCAAGTGAGACGATAATTCAAATTCCATTTTGTTCTTCTTTTCTGCTACTTCAAGTCTAAGGCCTAAGAGTCACTCAGTCATTCAAATATTTCTTGAGTCCCGACACCTGCCAGGCACTGTTCTAGAATTTGGGGATAAGGTTGTGAACAAAACAAGCAAGAATTAACACCCCCCCTGAGATAATTTCCAGGGTGTGATAAGTCCTGAGGAGAACATAAAGCGGGGCACCATGGTGGAGAGGGCCTGGGGGTGGGGAAGGCTAATTGATGCAGGGGGGTCAGGGAAGAAGAGAAGATTGAGATGGGGGCCCAGGGATGAAAAGGAACAAGCTGTGTGGGTGCTGCTCGAGGCCCCGAGGAAGGAATGACCTTGGCGTGTCCGAGGACCAGCGGAGCCCCAGGAAGTCCGAGTGGTGGGAGAAAGAGAGAGGGGTGGGAGATGCGGTCGGAAGGGTGAGCAGGGCCAGCCTTGCTGAGGAGCTGACAATTTATTCTAGAAGCACTGGGCGGCCAGTGGAGGGCTTTAAGCAGGGGAGTGAGATGATCAGATTTCCATTTCTCAAAGCTCCCTTTGGTGCTGGGTGTGGGGGAGAATGGCTAATTGCTGGAGAGAGGCAGGGATAGGCAGAAAGCCAGGGTCAGGGCTGAGCAGCTGTCCCCCCACCCCCATCCCACATCCTTTCATAAGCTCCTGCTTCCCCCTGGCCCGTTTTTGATGAGGCCATTGCTGTTGAGGACAGCTGGGCTGAAGATGACCCCGGGGCCCAGCAGACGGGCCGTGGCTGGCCCTGGCTGAGTTGTCGGCCATGGGAGCACTGAGGAGGGCTGCCTGCGCCTCTAATTAAATGCCAGTCTTGGCCATGCTCTCCCTGGACAGGTCACCTAGCTCCAGCAAATGAGAAACTGGGGCCCATCCATTTCCTGAGAACTCAATTAGCTAGGCACAGAGGGCTCCCCCAGCCCCAGCGACAGGTTTTATTTTTTACTGAGTCACCGTCAGGGTGAGGAATTTCTTAAAGGTCTTTCCCCCCCCAACCCCTTTTTAATGTGGTTTAGTCCAGAAGACTGGGACAGAGGAGGGGGAGGAAACCTACAACAGACCCTTAGAATAGGGCCTGGAGGAGACATCAGTCGGTCGATGGGTATTTAATTATCACCTTGGAGGAATCTGACATTACGCTGATCCTTCAAAGAATGGTCTCACTGCAAGCAATGGATGCCTCATTTCTAGGACAAATATTCTGTAATACTCCCTTATTTTCCTTATAACAAAACCTACCTATGTACAACATTTCAAATAAATCAATATAATGCGCTAACTGCAACCTACAGGAAAAATAAAGGAAAGCAATTTATAATAAAGAAAAATTTCAATGTGCAAGTTCCAAGCACATCCATCAAGAAGACATGACAGAGTAGTCAGATGCCCAGACCCAGACAGGATGCACAAGGAGTGTGACAGTTATAAATGTAGACCTGGGTAGGAGTGTGGTATTTGCAATGCAAATACTTTGGGTGGCCTTGCCATCAGCAACGTGATTTTCAGAAATAAGGAACAACTCTTGCAAAAAGGTTGAATTAAAGTCTAATGTTCCCTCAATTTACATATCACTTGCATTCCTGGATAATTCAGGGTATATTAAAACTGAAAACAAAAAACAAAACAAAAAAAACCCCTTCAACTTAGGTTCAAGGCTCAGATAATAAGACATAAAGTATAATCCACCCATATGAATGATCTGGTAGAAGATTTAGGAGCCACGTGGAAGGTGAAGCAATCTGGGGGCCGAGTGGGGCTGTCTTGTGCACAGGATGCCAAATGTCCCTCTTGTCCTTGGCTCATCTCCCATGGAAGCCATCAGCATCCCTTTAGGGCCACCAGAAATGGTTTAAAAGCTGTTGGCCCCTAGGGGGCAGTAGGCTCTTTTGAGAACCACCGGGTTAGAAAAATGTTGGCAAACCTGTGGCTATGGGCTGGGCCAAATTCATCCCCTATGTATGTTTGCTCTGGGTGCCCATGGTGTTTTTATTTACATATTTATTTAAAAGTTGACTTAGTGGCCTACATTTGAAAATTGGGCAGATTCACATAAAAATCAGGAGCTCTGGCAACTCTGGGTCCCTTCAACACCTGACGACCACATTTGGCTTGGCTGGGAGGTGCTGACCCCTTCCCTGTCCGCCTCACTGCTTTGTGTTATCTGCCTGGCCCCCCAACGCATTCAAGTTTGGCCTCCTGGCATAGAAAAGGTTCACGCGAGCATGGCAGAGGGCTCCTGGGAGGGCTGTGCATAGGGGTGCTCAGCTCCCCCTCCTTTGTCCCGATGGCTTCTGAAAGGGCTCACTGTGCGTGCTGGCGCTGGCCACTGGCCACAGTGCAGGAGGGCGAGAACCTGTCCATGGGCAGGTGGGACCCACAGGCCCTGGGGTGGAGTCCACCTGTGTAGCTGTGCCTGATCCTGAAACGCTGCTGGAGGATGCAACCACAGGATGGCGTGTGGGTTTGGGAAGACAGGGAAAAGAAACTGGATCGAGGTGCCAGGGGCAGTGAGCGGGGATCACACTGGGACAATGAGGGTGGGCAGCACTGGCCTTGCACGTTGTGGTGCGGATCAAATAAGATGAATGCATCAAGTGCTCTGTGCTAATAACAACCAGCCTTTGTCGTCATCGTTGTTTTTTTATTATTATTGATATTATGGAATTCTCAAAGGTTTGTGTGACTCCCCCAAAAGGTTCTGCTTGAAGTAGACTCTAGTCCGATGCTGTCCAATGCAACATTTTGCAATGATGAAAATGTTCTAAATCCACACCACGGTAGCCCCTTGTGGCTACTGAACCCTTGAAATGCGGCTAGTGTGACTGAGGGACCAAATTTTTAATTATACTTAATTTCAATGAATTTAAAGTTAAGTAGCCCCCTGTGACTAGTGGTTAACAGATGGGGCCACGCACTCTAGTCTAACCCTTCCAGAATGTTCAAGGGAGTCCTACTTTATGCCAGGGAGAGGAATGCTGAAGGCTACGCTGAAAATTCCCTCGGCCTCGTGAGGTCAGGAGATACAGGTTTGTATTTCCACACACCACAGTTGTCCTTCCCCCTACTTTTATTCTGACCGGCACAGTCATCTGAATGCCCATGGAAGTTTGGGATTCCCTGAGTGAAACAAGAATTGGGGCCTGCAGCTGTTTCGCTGGGCTGCAGCTGCCCCCCGGTAGAGGAGGGGGTGGGTGGCTGGTTATCAAAGGTTCCTGCAGGGTCTGCGCGGGTCTCCTATCCAGGCTCCGCGGTTTCCTGGAGGTTAGCTTGTTCCTCTGACGGGCTGGGACAGAGAGAGCGCTCGAAATGTGGGCTGCGTGCAAAAAGAGATCTGGGCCCATCACCCACTTTTGAAGAGCTGGCAGGAACACTGGCCACCTGCTTCCTCTCTTCCCAGGGGCCACTTTCTCTTTGGGCCCCACGGAACCTCTCTTCTCCAGTTTGTGGGCACTGGTCACGAGACCCCCAGGGTGGAGTCATTTCAAGGGCGCTGGGTAACTTACACACATAGATCCCAACTCTGCTGTACAGTGGGGAAACCGAGGCCCAGCAGATCACATGGGAGCTAGAAGCAGAGCCCAGGTCTCTGGACTCCTGCTTTGATGCTTTACTTTTGTTTTGAAACACAAAGGTCTTGGAGAAAGGGAGTGATTATTAAAATGGCGTTTAAAGAAATGCAGCTTGAAGACGGACGTGGAAGTGACCTCCCTTGAGCGTGTGCCTCTTGAGGATGCTCTGAGCCAGGCAGAGGCGGGGCCCCTGGTGCCTGGAGAGGGACAGGGAAGGCCCCTGCTGTCCGAGGTGCGCGGGCGCCGTGGGGCGAATGGAGACGCGCCGCTGTCAGGCCGGAGCCCGGGGAGGGGTGGGCAGAGGCCGGGGCGAGCGGCAGCTGCTGAGGGAAGAAGGCAGCCGTGTGCGTGCAAGTGTGTGTGAGCACTTGTGTGCACTCGAGGGGAGAGGAAGAGAGTAGGGAGCAAAACAGGAGAAAAGCCAGGCAAAGAGAAGGCTGTTACTGTTAAGGCGGGGACAGCTGCACCAGACGCCCAGAGCAAGCTTCCCAGGAATAATTTAAGCCCTTCTCTTCTCTCTGTGTGCAGATGGGCCCAGAAGAAAGAGGAGGGAAGGCCGAGATGTGGGGGTTGGGGGTCGGTTGGGGGCACGAGAGGAGAAAAGAGGCTAGAAGACATGGGGGAGGGGGGTCCTCCAATCGTTCTATGGACATCTGCTGAGCACCTACCGCGGGCCAGGCTCTCTTCCAGGCACGGGGACACAAGGGAGGACAGGGCAGACACAGTCCCTGCGTTCCCGGAGTGGACACTTCGGCAGAGAGATAATCAACAAGATAAATGAGCACAACATAAGCTTCTTGGTAGGGAGTAAAGGAAGGAGTGGGGAGGACGTAATTTAACATGGGGAGGTCGGGGACAATAAACAAACACACAAGCCTGTGTTAGGTGCCACATGGACTGTGAAGGAAAAGAAAGGGGGCAAGGGAGGGGAAGAAGGGAAGAAAAGGCCCTTTTTGATGGGGTAGTCAAGGAAGGCTTCTCTAAGGAGGTGATATTTGAGCCAAGATCTGAGGAAAGCAAGGGAGAAGGCCATGCAGACATGTAGGGGAAGAAGCTTCCAGAAAAGGGAATTAAGTGCAGAGGCCCCTGGGGGGAGTGTGCCAGGCATCTTTAGGTTGTTCCAGAAACAGGAAGGAGTCACTGTGGCTGCTGTGGGGTGGCTGAGGAGCACAGGGGGGCTCTGAGGAGAGTGGAAACAGGACCTGACGTGGGTTCTGACAGGGCCCTCTGCAGCTGGGTTGAGGACGCCTTCAGTGGGACGAGGGCAGAGGTGGGGGGACCTGGGGGAGAGCACTGGGGTAGCCCCGGCGAGGCGTGAGGGTGGTTTAGATCAGGGAGGTGGCAGCACCGCTGGGTTCTGAGTGTATTTTGAGGGTAAAGCTGATGAGGTTTGCCAATGGATCGAATGTGGAGGGGGTGACAGAGTGAAAAAATCAAGAATGACACTAAGATTTAGGTCAGAGCAACTGGAACAGTGGAGTTGACCAAGGGAAGGCCGAGAGAGGGGCTGGGGAGGGAGAGGCAAGACTGAGAAGTCAGTCTGCATCAGTTTGAAATGCCTGAGAGACACCGGCGGGAGATGTGGGCAGCTCGATGCAGGCTAATGGAGCTCAGGGGCCGGGGC
Organism: Choloepus didactylus; assembly: GCF_015220235.1. Lineage (NCBI taxonomy): Eukaryota > Metazoa > Chordata > Mammalia > Pilosa > Megalonychidae > Choloepus > Choloepus didactylus. Next base: position 51,182,843 of record NC_051325.1, read on the forward strand.
CGGAGGCGGATGAAACTAGAACGGCAGGGCCAGAGGCAGGTGTGTGGGGGGGCTGCTCACAGAAAAACAGGGAGAGGCAGCCCAAGCACCAGCCCCACGTCCTCAGGGTTCCAAAACCATTTTATGGACAAAACAAATCTCCCTCTCTCTGTTTCTGTCTCTCTCTTTCACACACACTTGCCTTCACAAGCCAGCAGTGAATCTTTCATCAGGGATGGCAAAACGCCCAGCAGATGCCCTCTTGCCCCCCACGGCACCCCATGCGTCCTGCCATGGGAGGTGACCTGGCACAGAGGGTCTCAGGGAGAGTGGCTGCCCGGGGTTGATGGCAAAGGCCACTTCCCCAGCTTTGTGTGAAGAGAAGGGTGAAAATAACTGGGGCGCTCAGAGATGAATCTGAAAACAGGCTTCAACTGGGGCTCCAACCCCGGGCTTGTGAAGGGGAGCATGTTCCCCCCCTCTCCTGGCACATTCTAGAACTTGCTAGAAGGCTCACCACCATCTCTACAAAATCCTGTACCAGATGGTAGGAGCCAGGGTGGGGAAACAATCTCAGATTTGCCAGACTCAGATGGCATGGTGGTGGTGGGGGGGAGGCATTACCTAATGAGAAGAAAATGGGCACTTCTGTCTAATTCACCAGAAAGGGCCAGGAGAGGTCTTTTCTCTGCCCAAAGCTGGTCCAATCAGAAAGAATCTCACAACTCCGACATTCTGGGAAAAGAAGCTCTCTTGCTCTTGCTGGATATGGATGCAGAAGTCACAGCAGCCCCTGGACGTGCCAGCTACCATCTTGGCACCGTATTAGGATAAAATTGTGATTCTGCTAAACCACTGGATAAGACACTGCCTAAAGCTTGCCCATATCTTTTCAGTATAGGGAGCAAAACATTCAGTATCTTATGAAATCAATTGGAGTTGGGGTTTCTGTCCCTTGCATCTGAAGGTAAGGTACTAGCCAGAAGGATCACACATCTTAGTGAGCAAGGAGAGCTGCCAGGAAACATCCTCTCCTGGACGAGGCTCCTTACTCTAGCAGAATTCAAATAACACCTCCTCAAAGTTGAGGGGTACAGAGCCAGATGGAAATGCTCAATGGAAGAAGAGGCATGTTTTCAGCCTTGCCAGAAATTGCCAAATTGCTTTTCGAAGTGGAGGTGTCAATTTGCATTTCCACTGTTAATCTCTGCAGTTTCCTTTTTTCCCCCACATCCTCCCCCACATTTGGGGTGACTGGACCTCTTGATATTTGCTGCGGTAATGAGTGAGATGTGGGAGCCCATTGTTGGCTTAATTTGCATTTCACTGATTACTAGAGAGGTTGAGCATGGGGTGCCAAATTTTGATCCATATGTACAGTTTATTTTCACCCTCTGATGTTCATCAGAATATTGGTCTAGGAAGGTCATGTGATGGTGTGTTACTTGTGCAAATCATCATTATCATCATCACCAACTTTTCTTAAATGCTTACCATGTGCCAGACACTGTTCTAACATATTTAATCCTCAAAAAACTCTGTGAGCTAAGTAATATTATTACCCTATTTGTAAGATGAGGGAACCAAGACAGAGTTAAAAATTTTGTTCAAGTTCACTCAGCTAGTAATTGGTGGAGCCTGGATTCGAACTCAGGGAGAGCACAAGCTCTCACCCACTGTGCAAAGAACTGGTAGGTGTCCTTTTCCAGGAACACTATGTAACTTTGACTTGTGGGCATATAAGTGAGCACAGTCAGGACAGCAGACAGCTCAACTGCTGAAGAGTGCTTAAGGATGGCAAAGCTCATTTTGTAAAAATTGAGGATGTAGTTTCAAGGGTATACGTATTTGAGATCCAAGTCCTCCAAGTTATAAGAAGCCAAAATATAGAAATATTCATCACCAGATTGAAATTTATCCACTTAAACTTAGCATCTCTCACTTCATCCTTTGTCAATCTCTATTGCAAACATGGGATAACACAAAGCAAGATGATTGTAAATGAAATTGCCAATCTTGTAAAAGATGCAGGGTTTTGTGGAATTAAAGACACTGGGGGACAGCTTGAATCATGTGCAAATCCATTGACAAATAATAATCTGATCTACGAGATAAGGGAAGATGAGACCACTGAAAAGGATGATGAGGCAAGAAGCATTTACAGAGGAAGATTCAGGTGTCGAAGGACTAAGAGAGACCCTTGGAAAAACTGATCAAATCCTCAAATACTTTTGCCAAAATGACCCCCTAAGATTTTGCTGTGAAAACAGAAAGTAAAGTAAAGGATATCACATTGTGCTATCATTTAAATTTATTAGTCAAATTACCTATCCCTCTCCATTGACACTTTATTCATTCACTGAAAAAATCAAACCATTAGTCACAAGTATAAACTAAAGCTTGTTAAATGTTGCAGATGTAACGTAAAATAAGGTTACTTTCATAGTTTTGTAGTTTAATTTTTTCAAGGTAAAATGCCTAATAAAATACATTAAAAGCACTGTTTACTACAAAATTCACTTTAAGTAACATTTTCCTGATTTCAGTCTTCTTCAGTTCAGGCTGACTTCTCTATTCAAAAGGGTCCCACAACACAAACAGGTTGAGATCCGTTACTGTGGCAGTGACTTTAATTGTCCTCAATATTTTCTTCTCCCATCAAAACAGAATTTTTAGCTAGGTAAATCGTCACCCAGAGTATGGACTACAATTCCCAGGCTCCCTTGCAGCCAGGTGTAGTATGTAAACTTTGTTCTCACCAATGGGAAGTATGGAGAAGAAAGAGAGTTTGAATCCCTGACCAATTCAGGGAGCAGGCCCAACAAAGCAGCATGTGCTTTTAATTGAGGGAGTAATCAACAGTTGATATGCTGGATCTCGCACACAAAACCAGGATTTAAATCCAACTCAACCAAACTGCCCTAAACCCAAGTGAATACAGGGTTTATAATGTGGCTCAAGTCCCAGCAGAACAGTTGACCATTGGTCCTTGGGGGACAAAAAGCTACTATATATTCCAATGGCAGTTATATAAATCAAATTAATGTAAAAGGGATTTTGAATTCATTGTAGTTTTTTTTTTTTTCTAAATCAATAGACATTGGTCTGTATAACTAACCTCATGTAGTGGGATCTTGAAAATGTTTTCACTTTAAATAGCAACTTGACATAAAACTCAAATCTGTGCTTCCCAGCTGCCAGGGCAAAGAGGGAAAGTATATAGGGTATACAACTCTTTTGTTACTGAATAACTAGGAGCACACTAGTTCATCAGATGTTCTCAGATAAGGTTGGAATCAGGTTCCTTGTACATAGGGACATTCTAAATATAATGAATAAAATTCTTTATGGCAATTTTACAAAAAAAAAAGCTATTTACATTTGACATTATGTTCCCAGCCTTCACTGAGAGTACAATAATTAAGCATAGTTGGATTATCTGGGGAGACAGTTTTTTGGTGGTTTGGGGAATCAGTTTTGAGGAATGTTTATTCTTGAGACAGTTCCTTTTCATGCATCAAGCTATATGATTTTGAAATACCAGGCCTTGGCTTCCAATGTGAATCCCCAAAATGTCATGGGATATGTGAGTTTCCTTTCAATTTGACTGATGTGATTTTCACAAACTCTTTGAATTCCCGTGGTCTTGGCTTCTGGCTGATTACAGCACAAACGCCTCATTTTCTGACGCTGAGCAAACCTCTTTTCCGGGTTACAGTGCCCTGGCTGTCCAATGAGGGGAGTTGACACTTTTAGGGTCTTTGCTGTTCCTTTGGCATTAAAAGCTAAAGCTTCAATACAGACCTTCCAGCCAGAGGTGGTAAGCGGGGTTCTGTGGGCTACATCTGGCACACAGAGCTGTTTTGTTTGACCCACAGTACACATTTACAAGAACTGAAATTTTGCCAATGTTTTTTAAAATCAGGAGATTTCAGCTAAAAATTCAAATTTAAAAATATTTGTAGGTTGGCAACTCTTGACATGCATGGCTATAATTGTCTGGAAGTGGGTGGCAGATATCCCCTTAACAAGGGCTTCCTCCATCTGTATCCGGGTCTCTGGAACCATCTAGGGGTCATCTCTGACATGCTTGGCTTTCTGCAGAGACTCAGGAACCAATGAGGTTCTGCCTCCACAAAACAGGTTGTACAATGAATCAGACAGAGGCCTTCCTAGGTCTGTCAGCAGGACCCACTTTCCAGATCATTCTGGCAGTGAGACAAGTCTGCAAGACACAGCCTCACTTGCTGGCTTCCCACCCCAACACGCCATACCTGAGAGAAAGCAGCTCAGCCTTGAGGGCTGGTCAGTGCCGTGCATGGAGCCAAGGGAGGCCTCCATCCTTCACCCATGTCATCCGAACAGCCCTTGTCACATGGATACCACTTCCTGGGGTTGCAACATCTGAGCCACAATATCTGATTTCACAATTGCCTCTGCTTCTTACCCAAGGTGGGGAGTATTTTTTTTTTTTTTAATTAAAGCAAATTAAATTAATTGAGTTTGGAGGATTTTGCAACAGAGCTGGCGATAAGTGAGGCACTGTAATCGTGCCTCTGCCTCAGGCAAGCATCCTGGCAGGCGAGTCTGCAGAACCCACCAGAGCACCTCCTGCAAGATAAACAGGAGCCCTGGCTCACTCTCTACCCAGGATGCAGCACTGGGAAAGTGAGGACAGACAGTCTGTCACCAAGCCAGCTTCTGTGCCATCCTGGTTACTACCATGTGCAGAGTGGCCCGAGTCCCCACATATGCTCCTCTCCTTTCTCCATACCAGTTTTAATTCCCATCCACTTCCCTCAATGTCATTCTAGAACCTTCTTCCATGATGGCCTGAAGTCAATAAAGCAGCCTGTTCTAGTTTGCTAATGCTGCCAGAATGCAAAACAGAGATGGATTGGCTTTTATAAAAGGAGGTTTATTTGGTTACACAGTTACAGTCTTAAGGCCATAAAGTGTCCAAGGTAACACATCAGCAATCGGGTACCTTCACTGGAGGATGGCCAATGGTGTCCGGAAAACCTCTGTTAGCTGGGAAGGCAAGTGGCTGGCGTCTGCTCTAAAGTTCTGGTTTCAAAATGGCTTTCTCTCTAGGCTGCAGTTCCTCAAAAATGTCACTCTTGGTTGCACTTGGGGTATATGTCCTCTCTTAGCTTCTCGGGAGCAAGAGTCTGCTTCCAACGGCCGTCTTCAAAATGTCTCTCATCTGCAGCTCCTGTGCTTTCTTCAAACTGTCCCTCTTGGCTGTAGCTCCTCTTCAAAATGTCACTCTCAGCTGCACTGAGTTCTTTCTGTTCCTCAGCTCATTTACATGGCTCCACTGATCAAGGCCCACCCTGAATGGGTGGGGCCACGCCTCCATGGAAATTATCTAATCAGAGTTATCACCTACAGTTGGGTGGGGTGCATTTCCATGCAAACAACCTAATCCAAACATTCCAACTTAATCCCCACTAATATGTCTGCCCCACAAGATTACGTCAAAGAATATGGCTTTTTCTGGGGGACATAATACATTCAAACCGGCACACAGCCCTTCAGGGGCTTTTATAACATAACTAACAAAGAATACAAACTCATGTACGGGTACTTTGTGGCCATTCGGTACTATAATTCATATTTTTAAATGGACTCACTTTTTTTTTTAAACTCAAATTCCTTTGAAAAGACCACTTTCAATCACTACTACTGGCAAATCAGTCTGTATTTTTCTAATAAATGTAGGAACAAATGGGCAACTTTCAAATGAAACAGTTTGCCTGTGTACCTCCTAAAACCACCTGGGTCCCCCGGAAGCACATGGACCACCGCTAGAGAAACAATAAGGGCTGCGCCATCTCTATGAGGCTCCCGGCCTCCACCCGCCACTCACCTGTCCGGTAGCCCGTGCTGTTGAGGTACACGGCAAAGGTGCGGCTCTCGTGCTGCGCCTGCCAGGAGGGCGAGGAGCAGTTCTCGTTGTTGGTGTAGGTGTTGTGGTTGTGGACGTACTTCCCGGTGAGGATGGAGGAGCGCGAGGGGCAGCACATGGGCGTGGTCACGAAGGCGTTGATGAAGTGCGCCCCGCCCTGCTCCATGATGCGCCGGGTCTTATTCATCACCTGCATGGAACCTGCAACCACAAGGTCAGAGGTGAGATGCCCGTGCCCCGAGCCCTCTGTGCAGCAGACATCTAACGGCTCTATGTTCCAACAGAGCATGCAGCAATGTAGGGACAGTCCACTGAGTGGTTCTCAATAGAGCAGCACCCCCCAACCCTGGAGGGCATTTTGGAAACTTACAGGGAGAGACTGAGAGGGGCACAACTGGCATTTGTGGACAAGGTCCAGAGATGCCAGACATGCTGCGGTGCACTGTGGGGCAGTCCTGCACATGAGGAAGTGTCCTGGGTCCTGGGTCCCACTGGTCCTATGGTGGATAGGTGCAAAACTGTTTATGAACTGAGCCTAGACTCTAACTCTGCTTTATATATAAACGGAACATCTCTTTTGCATGGTTTTAACATATGCTGATATATATATATATATATTTTTTTACTTTGGAAAGCAACCACTTTGTAAATTGAAGGAAGATTATACTTTGTTTTGTTTGGAACTTTCCCAAAAATTGTTCACTCTTATTGAAATGTGGCCACGCCAACCCCCTCCCTGAATACTTCTCAGCTGAAATCCTCTGCATCAGCCATGCCCTGTGCTCACGCTCACCTCCTTTGCCCATGCCACCGCTCTCCTAGCTAGGAACCCTTTTCCAACCTCCACCCAGATCTAACCCACAAGGCAAGCTGTGCCTCTTCTTGTGAGTTTTCTGGGATCACTCGCTCTTCTGTCTGATCTTGAGCTCTTGTCACATGTGTAGCATGTGTGGTTAGGATTTAATTATATGCCACCAAGTAGCGTGGTTTCATTCATGCCTAATCTTGTTTCTCAATGAGGCTGTGAAGAAATGTGCAGAGTAAGGCACTGAGGAAGGCACTAACACATGCGGAAGCCCTACTGTGCGCCAGGGAACTTCGCATTCACTGGGCCCAGCTGTGTATCCATGAGGGCAAAAACTGTGTGCCCTGCTCAGGGTTGAATCCTCAGCTTCACTGCAGCATATAACACACAGGAGGTACTTGTACTTGGCACTGAGCACACAGTAGGTACTCAATAAAGGTGTGAAGAGTGGTGGCATCATGGTACCACATGGTTCATAAGCAAACATTAGATTAGAGCTAAATATTCAATGCGCCTTCTCTCTTCCTTCTGTGGCCATCTCCAGTTTTCTTTTTCCTTGCAGTTCTTAGAGTCTGTAGTGGGTTGTATGGTGACCCTTCCGAAAAAGATACATCATGTCCTAACCCTGGGACCTGTGCCGGTGACCCTGAATGTGATTTTATTTGAAAAAGCGTTTTTCAGATGTTAGGATCTTGAGATGAGGTCATATTGGATTATGGTGGTCCCTGAATCCAGTGACAAGTATCCTGAGAAGAGAGAGAAGAGAAGACACAGACAGAGGAGAAGGCCATCTGAAGCCGGAGCCATAAGCCAAAGAGTGCCTGGACCACCAAAAGCCGGAAACAGCAAGGAAAGATTCTTCCTTAGAGCCTTTGGAGGGTGTGTGGACCTGCTGCCACCGGGATTGCAGACTTCTGGCCTCTGGAACCCCGAGAGAATCAAGTTCTATCATTTTCAGCCACTGACTTTTGATCATTTGTTACAGCAGCCCTGGGGAACTAATCCAGGCATCAGCGGTCTTTGCCAGCGAGTTGCTGAGCTCGATACCTAACAACCCCCTAGAGACTTGAAAACAACTAACTGGACCCAACTGGCCTCCAGTCCCCATGGGCTAAGAATGAAAGGGAGATTTGGGTGGCTCTTTTATCCCATCTTTCTGCCAAATAGGGAAAGAAACAGAGCAAAAGCTTCCCTAAGGCAAACACAGATCATATCTTTTCATTGATTAAAATCATCCAGCAGCTTCCCATTGCTCCGAATAAAGCCCGAGTTCCTTACTGTGGCCTGAGAGACTCCTCGTGCCTGGCCCCAACCCCAGCCCCTTTTCCTTCTCCCACCTCATCCCCTGTGCTCACTTCCTCGCTGTTCCTGCCAAAGGCCTTTGTACGAGCTGTGCCTTCTGCCTGGGACCCTCTTCCCTGGGCATCCCTCACCATCTCGTCCTGTCATTCAGAGCTCAACTCGGATGTCACCTCCTCAGAGATGTCTGGTTGCCTCCTGATCTACAGGAGCCCCACCCTGCTTATTCTCTGTCCTACCAATTTATATTGTTTCTTCTTAGCATTCATCACCTTCCGAAATGGCCCCATTCACTGGTTTCCTTGTTTATGTTCTGCTTCCACCTCTGGACTGAGAGCTCTGGGTGATTCGGGCACTGCCTGCCTTGTTCCTCTATTTTCACACCTTGGGATCTATAATCTGTGCTCCGGAAAAACCCACTGAATGCCTGAAGGAAATGGGGCAAAGCCTGCCTGGCAAGCCCGGCACTGAGGCGGTTTTGTAAGGTGCATTTCCTGATCCCCTTGGCCAAGTCCTCCGAGGCTGGCCGAGGAAAGAACTAGCTTCGTGTCGCAAACTGAGCAGGAATCCTCAGGCCCCGGAGCTGCGTGAACACCCGTCACAGTGGCCCACGAGGCTTTGCCATATCCTCCCCATCACCTCTCTGACCCCCCACCCTGCCCTGCTCCTCCTGCCTCCACTCTCTCCAGTCACAGGGGCCTCCACCCCGTCTTTAAACTTGCCAGACTCACTCCCTCCTCAGAGCCTTTGCCCATGGCTGCTCCTTCTACTCGGCATGCCTTTCCCCCAGATGCCCTCGCCCCTTCTCGTCTTCACTCAAAAGTCACCTTCTCGGTAAGGACTTCCCTGGCCACCATATCCAGAATTTTGCCCTCCCCACCCTGATATTTCACACTCCCTTCCTTGTTTCCCTTCTTCAACACTGTCATCATTTTCTAACACTCTATAACCTTCTGCATATTTATCGTACTTGCAGTCCCTCTATGGTGCTAGGATGTCAGGTCCACAAGGCTGGGTGCTTCACAGCTCTAGCCCCAAAGCCTGGTGTCTGGCGCATAGTAGGGCCTCAGTGAGTACTGGAATGCAGGAATCCAAGACACTTCAGGCAGAATCAACTCTTTGCCCCCTGTCCACAAACCATGAGGTGCACAGATGAAGCAGCTGGTGATGAGAACTCGGCCTCTAGTCTCCAGAGCCTACAGAAAGGACAAAAGTGGGCCGCCCACCTGGAGCACAGTGGACACCGCCACCTGGTGAATAATTCAACGGCATCGGCGGCTCCAAATGCCTGTGCTGGCAAAAAGCAAGCAGCCTGAGGAACCGTTTCTTATTTTTAATGGGCTCAAACAGCATCTCAAACCGCTTGTCTCCATTCTACTAATTTCAGAGGACATTAGCTATTGGGCACTCTTGACCAGTGCCTCCTTCTGCAAGTCTGCTCTGTGCACTCACCTCTGCCCAAATAAGCTGGCCGAAGGAGAGTGGTGTCAATCAGCTATTAAAGGACAATTTTAACAATGTCCTGAAATGACAGCGGCATCTGTGCCTAAGTAGCACTACATGTTAAGCCTCCCCTTGGGGCAGTAACCTTCTTTATTAAAACTGCCACAGTGACAAGGCTCCATAAATCAACATCTGTGATACAAAAACATATGATCTAATCTCCTTGCCCAGCCCCAGCCCTAATGCAGACAGACAGCTCTAATGGGAGGTAAGAACGTGGAAGACACGGCTGTGCAGAGCTAAAAAGGCCAGCTTTAAATATTTTAAATGAAGTCAGGCCAGCCAACCAAAACTGGTTTTGTCCAATATAAACCTGGAAACCTGCAGAGAAAAACAGACCCAGTTTCTTTCCATGACCAAACCTTCCCCCCACGCAGGGCTGGGGTGAGGTCATCCTGACACCTCTTTCTGTGACTCTGCTAGCTGGGGGGAGGGGTGCAACCCCACCAAAGGGGAGCAATTCTGGTGCCCCAACTGCCAACAGCCCAGGAACTCAGTGTTTCCCACATGTCGCCCATTCCCATCCCCCCTCGTGACTGTTGATCTTGGCCATCATGGGCACCACCTGCACAATTATTTATTTAATATTTTTCTTTAAAGTGACTTTAAAATAAAAGCACTTTAATTTTAACCCAAGTAACTATGTCTGTGAAATCATGGACTTGATATTCTATTTATATATGCTTTTGAGGCGCATCAAATTAAATTCATAAGCAGTAAAAGAAATGTTTGTTGACATATCACTTGAGATGATCTTGTGTAGTGTGATATAAAAGACACACTGTGGGAAAGGCTGAATAATTCACTCTTCTAAAGGTGTGGGGCGGAGCAACCCTTGGGACTTGGCATGTGCCGGGGATTTTAAAGATTCAAAACACCACCCGATTTCTGCCATTCCAGGGGCTTTCTGTCCTAGAGGCCTGCTCAGCTGGGAGAGATGCACAAAGTGCCCTCCAAGACAAATTCCTGCAGCCCCCAACTTTGGTGGCACAGGAGATACTGTTTTTGATCAATAACTATGGGATGATGGGATGAAAACAAACTATGTTTGTTTTTTTAAAGTTATAAGTAAATAATTAGATTCTGGAATGTAAGGGACTCCTAGGGAAAGTAGAAGGAGGTAGTTGGGACAGGGAGAAAACAAAAGCTGGAATCAGTTAAGGCGGGCGGCATCCTGATGTGACTCTGTGCTAACCACTGTTGTCTTTAGCCTAGACCATTGCACAGCCTTTGAGATGGTCTTCCAGCTTCTGCCCGTGTCCCCTGCACTGTGTTCTCCATCCAGCAGCCAGAGGGCTCCTTTTAAAACACTGTCAGATCAACGCATACCTTTGCTCAAACTCTTCTTCTGACTGCCCGTCTCACAAAGAACGAAGCCAAAGTCATCAGATTGGCCTGCAGGGTTTTATACAACCTGGATGCCTTCTCCTGTCAACCACAGCTCCCACTTCTTCCCCGGCTCGCCCACTGCTCCCACCACTTGCCCTCCTTGCTGCTTGCTCCTTTCCCAGGCCTGCTCCTATCTCAGGACTCTGCACTTGCTACTCTCCCAGCTGAGACTGTGACTCAGTCCCTTCCTGGGCTCAGGTCTCTGAAAACATGGCCTCTCCAGAGGGGCCTTCCCTAGATGGTGTGGATTAAAATCTGTCCATCCCTTCCCTAACACTGCTTCACTGCTCTTCTGGGCCTCTGTGTGTGAGCAAGGGGCTGAGGATGAAAGGGGCACACCCTCTTTTCAGCTCTCCAGGTCCCACTTTTCCCCTGGGTGAGTCCTTTCTTACCTGTTTTGTTTTTGATGTCAAAAGGGTTAAGCTGCTAAATATGTGCATGGATGTGTAACACACACACACACACACACACACACACACACACACCCCTTCTATTTCAACTGAACCACCAGGCCCCTCTCATCTGTAGACTTTGGGTATCAAAGAGCACAGAATCGCAAGACGCAGCAATGAGGTCAGAGCTGCAGTAAATCACCTCCTCTATGGGCCTCAGTTTCCTTACCTGGAAAATTAAAACACTTGAATAGCCTTAAGGTTTCTCTTGACTGGGAAATTCTAGGATAATTCTAGACTGTTCTGTATCACCATGCCCAATATGATAGGAAGGACTCTAGAGGCAGAAGGCCTGAGTTTGAACTCTTGACTTTGCTACTTCCTACTTCACTGACTGTGCAAATGCTCTAACCATTCTTTGCCTCAGTTTCTTTTGCAAAGTAGGGAAAATTATAGTGCTGCATTGCAGGGATGTGCTGAGTTTTAATTCAGAAAAATGTATGTAAAGCCTTTAGTCCAAGGCTTGACATTTAGTAAGCACTTAACACACGCTAACTTTAAAAATTTTTAATTACTGTAGCTCCCAAATGTAGTATAACAGAGTTCACAACTTGACTGAATCCTGCCTTATATATGTATGATTTCGCTCTACCCAAAAATGTTTAAAAATTGACTTGCTAACTTTTCTTTTCTAATTGGGAGATTGCACATCAATCCAAATTTCTGGCTTTGCTTGAATAATACAAACATCCAGCCTCAAAAGGTCCTCAGTTGGATGGACGTGAGCAGTGAGGGTCCATTTCCAAAGGCCCCCTCTTGCCAGCTCTCCCTGGACCTCACCCTGCCCTCCTCCCTCCCCTGCAGAGCCTGCCCAGCCCTGGGATGCATGGAGTTTGCAACCTTAGCTTACTCTGTTCCAGCAGAGGGGAAGAGTTACATGAACCTGCAAAGGTAAGGCTCTAATGTGGCACAGAGACAAGTTCTAAGTGAGACCCACAGAGAACAGGCCTCTAGAGGGGAAAGGAGGCTGCTAGTCTGGGTACAGATGGGAATGGGACAGGGGATGGAGGGCTGCGAGCTCAGGCCACAGGTGGGAAAGCACCTGTGTCCTCCGCTGTCCTCAGGCTGGTGGTGTCCTCCAGCTGGGCTGGGCCCATGGCAGCCCTTGTTTGTCCCTCAAGTGTCCCTGGAAGGCCTGCAGTCCCTTGTGAGCTGCTGGCCCAAGGCCACACCTGTGTAACAACTGCATCTGCGCCGGGCCCCATCGGACCTGACAGGAGGGCTAGACGAAGGCCTGGGGGACAGACAGTAGCAACTGGAGGCCTCCATTGTTGCCAGGGACATTACATTTGCTCCCCCGCTGCTAGAATGTGCTCGCACCCATCAGTCAACTATTTGCTGTATCTGTATCTCAATCCAGAAAAACCACTCAGGGTTCCCCAGACCCGCCTCTCAGATGAGGTTTCCTCATGATGATGGCAAAGGGCAACCACTCCTGACTGGTAGAAATTTTTTAAAAAGACAAAAATTATTGCTAAGGTTAGCTACAAAAAGCCAAGGCTCAAAACTGGTTCCTAAACCCAAAATCAATTAAGCAGATGTTGAAGAGGCAGTATTGAATTGTATTAATGAACACTTAACTGTTGGAGAGAGCCTATGCAGTCATTTTTTCCCCTCTGCCTTCTGTTGGCTTTGACTGCAGAGGCTTCTGGGAGAAGATTCTGATACGGTCACTGTCAACGGAGGGAGAGGGTGGACAGGTTCTGGGAAGGGAGGGGTGTGGACATAACCACGAGGACCTCAGCAACCACTGGTTCTTTCTTTTCTGAAAAGCTCTACCCAAAGCTTTCCTTCCACTTGTAATTCTACAACGCACTGCCCTTGGCAGAGGGTATTTATTCAACGGGGCAGGGCCTCCAGGGTGTTTTTCCAACTTTTGGGGGTGAGCTACACAGAGCCGGTCAACCAGTAGATGATGTCAGCAAAGCAGCTTAATGGCCATCCTACGGCTGAAAACCCGCTCCTCCACCCCGTGACTTGTCTTCCTGTCTCTGAAAATGGCACCACCATCTGCTCAACTGCTCAGTCAAAAACTTGGGGGTCATCCTGGATTCTCTTTCCCTCACCTCCCACTTGTAATCCATCAGCAAGCCCTGTGGCTTGACATTCCCGGTAGAACCCGATCCATCTGCTTCTCTCCCTCTCAGCACCCCATCCTTGCCCAAGCCCCCATCATCTCGGACAGTCGCAACGGCCAACTGGTCTCCCTGCTTCCACTCTTGTCCCAGTGCCACCCCTCTCCACCCGCAGCCAGGGTCAGCCTTTTGAAAACATGAATCAGGCATACGTGACTAGCTCAGAACATTTCAGTGACTTTCCATCGGCCTTGCAATAAAATCAAAACCCTCTTGCATGGTTGACCAGGTCCTGAGTGATCTCCCCCACCTCCCCTCTACTCTAACCTGCCATCACTCTCCCCCTCAGGCCCCAGATCCTGCTGCCCTCCTCCATGTTCCTCGCCAGCCTGTTCCTGGCATGTGGCTTTGGCACTTGCTGTCCCCAGGCTTCCATATGACCACTTCCTTCTGATTAGGCTGGTTTCACCAGTGGCTGTGGATAAAACCCTTGGTTCCTGAGCTCTGGTGTGGCTAAAATCCAGTGTTGCCCACCAATATCCATCCTCTCCTTCTTCCTTCTTCCAGGCCCTGATTTTATTCTTCAAGACCCCTGGCTGGGAAACCACATTTCCCAGACTCTCTTGTACCAGCAGCAAGTGCCAGCAACATGTACCAGCTGCTCTCCCTTTGGCCGTCCGCATCCACTCTCCACCCAGCCCTCTGCCCCAGGTTGCTGACCTGGCTGGGCTGAGTCAACAAGCAACTTTACCCTCTGGCTTTGGCCAATGGGGTGGGGATGGGGGGCTGGCAGGAGACCTTCAAAAGGAAGGAAGGAAAATGAGGCTGGAGTGTGGATTCCTCCGTCTCTCTCCCTGTGGTGTCAGAGGGTCTGGCTGTGTCTCTCAACAGAGAGTGAAAGCTCCTGCTGGGTAGCCCACCTTGTTTGCAGGTTCACTAACCACTCGCTCTCCTCATCCCCTTGGGCCTCGGGGTGGGAATGACCCAACTGTTCCTAGCCTTGGAGTACTGTACTATCTCTAGTGGTTTCCTCACACTTGCTCACACCTTAGCAAAAAATAGTTAAACTCACCTTGAACAATCCAAGTTTGAATGTGCCCCGTTTTCTTAGTGGGACTATGTAGCTATGTGACTAAATTGTGTCCATGTGGTATGTGACTTCTGGGATGAGCCAGAAGTGGTCTTAACATGGGCTGACTTACCTTGAAGGTCCATCCTTTTTGCCCTCCCCCCTCCTCTTTCCTGCTGCCTAGAATGTGGCTGTGAGAGCTGGAGCTCCAGCAGCCATCATGAATCATAAGGTGACTTTGAACATGGAAGCCCCACACTAAACATGGTAGAACAGAAAAGTAAAGAAGGAACTTGGGTTCCTGATAACCTTGGAGCCACTATATCAGTCTCGGATTGCTAACTTCCAGACATTTTTATGTGACTGAAAACCAAAATTCTATCTCGTTTAAGCCACTGTTATTTTATGTTTTCTTTCGCATGCAGCCAAACTTAATCCCGATGTACTTGGCTTCCAGAACTCAAGTAATCTCCCAAGTGTTGCTGAACTTAAAAAAAATCTTGCAGGAATGCACCTGACAATTTGAACACCAGGGCGGGTCCAAATGAAATTCTTCCCAAGATAACCTGTATCCACATGTTTTTCTAGCCCCCATGAGCAGTGGCAGGAATGTTAGGAGGTGGAATCTCAGAGAGGCTGAGTTGCAAATTACCACCAATCTGGTATCCAGAATCTGGGCATACTGTGCTGGGCTTCCAGCCATTTGGCCCCTACAGAGTACCCAAGCCTAGTTTGGAACTGAACTCCTGGATATCAGTCTGCAGAACAGGGTGTGGTTTCCTTGTGTTCACAGATGGAAAGTGGAAAACATGAGGCCTCGCCAGAAACCCTCCCAAGTCTTTGTCTTAAAAGCCCACCTCTCCCACAAAGTAGACCTCTGAGCTGTCAAGCTGGCAGCCAGAAACCTCAAGATCACAGACTCCTCTGAGAAGCTAGTGAGGGTTATGGACCCAGAAAAGCATACGCACAATTTGCATAGAGTGTCACCTTCCCCCACTCCAAGCCCACCCAGGCCTGGGTCTCTCCCCTGACCTCTGACTCGGATGTCCGGCTGCTGGCTAGACAAGCCCCTCTCGGCTTCTCCCAAGCCTTTCATACATCCTAGGTCCAGAATTGAGCTTCTTCCCTGATCTAACCACCGTTCCCACCACCTCTGTAAACAGTAAATCCATCCTTGCAGTTGTTCAGGCCAAAACCTTGGAGCCTCACCTTCTTCAGGTCTCTCTCCTATTCCACATCAAGTTCATCAGCAAATCTTATCAGCTCCACCTTCAAAATGTGGGCAGCAGCTGACTACATTTCCTCATCCTTGTTGGAACCATCATCATCTCCTGCCTGGAAGGTTGCCGTAGGCTCTTCCTGGGGCTCCTCTCCTGCCTGGACCATTGCAGTAGATCCCTGCCTGCATCTATTCTCCAAACAGCAGCCAGAGGGGCCTTATTTAAACATAAATCGGATGATACCCCTCCTCTGCTCAACGTCCTCCACTGGTATCCATCTCTCTCGGAATAAAAGCCAAAGCCCTCCCCCTGGCTCAAAGGCCCTGCATGAGCCATCCTCCCGCCATCAGCCCGTTGCCTCTTAGACTTCCTTCCCCTCTCCCTGTCCTCCTTGTCCTCCTTGTTCACATGCTCTCCTGTGTTGGCCTCTGTGCTGCTCTCTGAGCCTGCCAGGAAGCTTCTGCCTCAGGACTTTGCACCTGCTATTCCCTCTGCCTGGAATCCTCTTCCCGGAGGATCCCCTTGATGGCTCCTTCACCTTCTTCAGGTCTTTGTTCAAATGTCTCCTTCTCAGTGAGGCCACCCTAGTTAAAATTGCAACTCTCCCTGTCCCCACCCCTCTCCTTGCTCATTCTCCCTTCCTTGCTTTATTCTCCTTAGCATTTTTCACTATCTTGCGTATTACATATTTTATCTATCTTGTTAATTACCCCTTGCACTAGAATGTAAGCTCCCTAAGAACAGAGATTTTTGTCTATTTTGTTTACTGTGGGATCCCCAGTGCCACGAACTACCTTTGACAAGGTGGCTCAATAAATAATTGTTGAATGAATGAGGCTGGACAATTAGAGCACCTATCCTTCTGAGAGAGCCACGTGAGAGGATCATGGACATCTCCTGGTCTTGACTGTGCCCCATCCATTTGGCCATCTCTGGCACCAGTTCTTGAGTTTTCCTTTAGGGAACCCCCCGTATGCCCACTCCCAAACCACATGATTCAAGTGGGGTTGGCCCCATCCCTGCTGGCCAATTGCTGTGTTCCATCCTCCTGATTGGTTCAGAGTTGACCAGATATCCCAGAGAGTGCCAGACCCATGAGATTCAATTTGGGGACTTTTATTGGCACTCGTGGGAAAGAAAATCTCTCTTTCCACGGGGAATGTCTTATTGTAGCATTACTGTAGGCCTGGCGGTACCAGGGGTGCCACAGGGAGAGCTGACCTGAGAGTGACGCTAACTTAGAGGAAAGCTGAGATCAGGGAAATGGAGAGACAGATGTCAGACATCTCTTGAGCTCCTGGATCCAATCACACCTGAAGCTAAGATTACATTTGGGCTTTTTACCTACAAGATCAAAAAAATTCCCTCTTTTTGTTTTCTCAATCCCTTTTGAGTTGGGTTTCTGTCACTTGTCATAGAAATTCCATCTTGACAGAGTGGTTGTGACAAGTGTTTTTACATCCAAGGGAATACTTGTGCCCATAGCACCTCTGCAGCCGTCCAACAGCATCCCTTGGTTGCCTTTTGTCAGGTGTGGGTGGTGTAACCCTGTTCTCCAGTACAGGCAATAATGGCAGAAGAAGAACTCATAAGTAGAGTTGATTGACAAGTGCCACTAAAACTGTGGAGGTGTCTGTGCCACACTTACACATCTGCAGAGTGTGTGCCTCTGCCTGCCTCTCCCAGCTCCCCTCGAATGAGCATGGTCAGCTGGCCTGACCCACCCTGCTGCTGGAGCATTTTAGCCCTGTCACTCAGTGCTATGTGACATTTATAGTAAAAAACAATTTTTTTTTTGGCAAGGCTGCATTCAAGGAGGAGTGGCCTTATTGATGAGAGTGAGGTTTATATACATGTAAAATGTGCCAGGTGTTTAATCCTCACAGGTACCTTAGGTAGACAGATCATCATCATCATCCCCGTTTCATAGATAAGTACACCCAGGCACAGAGAGGTCAAGTAACTTTCCCAAGGTCACACAGCCAGTGGTCGAGTAAGGATTTGAAGCCAGTCATGTGGCTAAGGAATTCTTGCTCTCACATGTCATTGGGGGTGGGCTTTCATTTAAAGATGTTCTGAAAGGCAAAGAATCCTTTTGAAATGTGAATATTTGGTCCAGGGTTCACCCACTCTTGGGGAGCACTCTTGAAATCCATTGATCTGAAGGGGTCTTTAAAAGGTACCTTATTTCTGTTGGGTGCAAGAAACTCAGGAAAAGGAGCTGTGGGGAAACAATGCCCTATATTCTGGTGTTTGTGGTCTGTCTGTATCCTTTACTCTCAGGCACCAGAGCCCCCACCATGTGGCACCTGCATCAGTGGGGCCCCAACATTAAAAATCCTTGACTCATGCTTGAGATAGTGCTTCCCTTTTCCAGGCCCCATCCACCGATTAGGCCAGGAAAGAAGTCTCACCTAGGGGCTACTTTCATGGACCTGTCAATCACCCTTTATAACAAAGAGACATCAGGCCTCGTGGAAGGCAGCATCCTGCTAAAATTTAATAACACTGCTCAGGTTCCATTGTGTTTGCTTTCACGGTGACCTTCTTCCTAAGGCAACGGATACTGGTTTTCCATTTATAGTCAGAATTTAAAGCTTCCTTTTAAAATAATATTTTTTAAGCCTCAGAAGTGAGTCCAGTTAAAAAAAAATCTTAAGTAATAGAACAGATGGGCCTGGGATATTGCAAACATTCTCTTGCTCCCGGCAAGGACTTGTGTCTTACTCATCTTGGTGTCTCAGAGCCTGCCCAGGCGCTGGAACACAGCAGGGGCTCACCAAAGGTTTGTCGGGATTGAATTAAACAAGCAAAGCCTGGTAGAGTCCACCAGGCCATGGCCTCCCCGGCCAAAGGACACATGCAGACAAGACCTCACCTTCCGGGTGCTTCTCCCTCTCTTACCCTCCTGGTGAAGATGACCTGCTCAAAGCCTAGAGATCTCTGAGGGTCACCCAAACACAGGGCTATCCCCGGTTGCTTTGAAAATGTACTGATAATTTGGGCCACTCACGGGCCACCAAGCTCTGAGAGCCAGTTCCCCTGGGCATTTGACACTTTCAAGGGACAACTCAGCGAGGCATGTCAAATGCATGCAGGAAAAGGAAAAATGAATATATATGGTACAGCACCCCCCACCCCACCCCAACCCTGTAGTTAGGGACCAGGATGAGCCCCTCTTTGCTGTGTCCTGCACCAGTCCTCCCAGGCAGACCCGCATTAGGGAGGGTAACTGCTCTCACAGCCTGGGACTGGAAGGAAGCCTTGGATTGCCTTATTCAAGAAGTCTCCAGCCCCAAGAAGTGTCAGAATTGCTGCACGAATGAGCAGAAAATAGCAGATGATAAATTTTTTAGGACCACCCTCTGCTTGCCAGTTGTAGCAGACTGTGAGATAATGTGCTGGGCTTTTTTGGGACATGCA
The DNA here is from genome assembly GCF_015220235.1 of Choloepus didactylus. Taxonomy (NCBI): domain Eukaryota; kingdom Metazoa; phylum Chordata; class Mammalia; order Pilosa; family Megalonychidae; genus Choloepus; species Choloepus didactylus. The sequence continues at coordinate 51,201,968 of NC_051325.1, forward strand.
TTATTGATCTGGGTTTGTCTAGTGGTTTATAAAAAGCCCATCACTGCCCACCCCTCCTTTTCTATCCCTCACCTCCTGAAAGGACCTCAGCCTCCTTCAAAAGCCAGTTCAAATGTTGGAGGAACTTTGATTTGTTTGCAGAAAGGAAGACTTTTAGGCACTGATTTATGCAATTTAGTGCTGGTAGGCAAGAGCTAACAGATGCCACAGAATCTAAACCCACCACATCCATTTCCTGAAATTTATTTTTCAGAAATACTTGCTCACTCATGCAAAGATGCGTGTATAAAGACATGCCTGGCAATGTTATTTATAACAGTGAAAAACTAACTGACACACATACTAACTAACTGGAGACAACTCAACATCATAACTCCTCATCAGGCCCCTAACTCCTTTCATTATATTTGCATATTCTGCTGGTTTTATGGAAGAGTCACAGATGCAAAATTACAATCAGATTCTAGCATCAAGCATCACAGGATCACACCACTGCAGCCAAAAGAGCTGGTCTTTACTCACTCACCTGGTGGGTCAGGCCCCAGATCTAGGAGTTGCCCTTGAGTCTCCTCTTTCCTTCACCCCCATATCCAGCCCAATCCCCAAATACACACCAAGGGGGAGCGTGTCTCTTCTGCTCCGCTGCTTCCACCCTGGTCCGAGCCTCCACTGTTGCCCACCCAGTGATGACAGCAGCCTCTTGCTGGTCTCCCTGCTTCTGCCCTTGTCCTCTACAATCTAATTTCAACACAACAACCAGCAGGATCCCGCTGGTGTCCCTGCCCTGCTGAAGGCCACCCCTAAACCAAGTCCATTTCACTAAGAATAAAACTCAACACCCACCCCCTCCCCGGCCTACGAAACCTGGTCTCTCACCACTCGTGCCCTGGCTCCCTCCACTCCAGCTCACCGACACTCTTTCTGCCTCCAACCCACCAAGCTAGCTCGGCATCTTTGCCCTTCCTGTTCTCTCCTTCCAGAATGATCCCTTCCCATTTCTTTTCTCAGCTCCTATCACAGTGTGCTACACATAATTGCTGAATGAATGAATAAATGTCCAGGGCATCTCAAATTCCCAGATGTGCCTATGGCCAAAACAACACAGAGGCCACACAAAATGAGACCATGGAGTTCTGAGGTCCAGCTGCTTTCTGCAAGTCCTGTCTGCAAAATTCTGCCTGGACAACAAAATTCATGCCACCATGGCCATGGGTTAGTAACTCCCCATGGTTATCAAATGCAGCTCATCATAAATGCTGCTGGGAGACAGGTATCATATGTGTCAAAATGTCAATAGAAGCTCTGGGCTCTGATTGCTTCCTGGCTGCAAATTCTTTTTGCACTGATAAGCGCCCTGAGAAAAATCTATATTTGTGATTATTAATGCAAATCATTACAAGGAGTGACTTGGTTTTATATAAATCATCTTTCCTTGGCAGCTGAAAGACTGAATCACGTTTTTAATAATGGATCCAAAAAGGGTGTCAATCTGCAGTTGGATCTTCATCACAATCTTGCATTCGGTGCAAGGGCTTATCAGTAAACCTTTAAATTTGTTGCCATCAACAATATTCCGGATGCCACCGTCTATGACAGTGGGGCAGAGCTAAAGGCCTCATCTGATCAACGACTGGCATTTTTTACACAACCGATGAGACACTCTGGGACCCGTCTCCTGCCTCTCTCTCTAGCCTCCTGTTCTAGTCCCTTTCCCAGGCTCGCTACACTCCAGCCACACCTGCCTCCTTAGCCCTGCCCCAGGGCCTTTGCACATGCTACTTCCTCTGCCTGGAGTGTCTTTCCCCCAATCTTCACAGCACAGCATGGATCTGATGAGAAGGGAATCTAATTTATAGGAGCAGCAGCCACAAGGCACAAGTGATTACAGACCACTTGAAAGGTGGCTAGTCCTTACTGAGCTGTGCTGTCAGTGTAAAATAATACACAGGATTTCAAAGACTTAATCTAAAAAATGTAAAATATCTCACTACTGACTTCTTATATTGATTGCATGTCAAATGATAATATTTTGGATATATTAGGTTAGACAAAACATATTATAAACATTAATTTCACTTTTAACTTTTTTTTGAATATAGTTACTAGGAAATATAAAATGACATATGTCACTTGCATTTGAGGCTTGCAGTATGTTGCGACAGGACAGCAGTGGTACAAGGTTTAATGGGGAGAAATGGAACCATGAAATCAATGAATTCAAGGGGAAGATGAGATAAGGAGGAAGAGGGTTTACACTGAGACCGACCCCAAAGGTGAGCATGAACCTAAGTGCAGTTTGACCCAGGGGAGCTGAAGGTCCAGGTGAGATGAGCTCCAGGGGCTCACTGATGGGGTCTCCTGATGAAGAGACAGTGAGAAAAGCCTCATGCGAAGGAAGAGACCCGCAGCTCAGGGCGGGGGACCCCTGGTCTTGCTTAGGAGTCTGAGGATGGTTTATACAGGGGACCAAGGAAGAGGCCCAGGGGCGGCCCTGTGGGAATAAAGGGCGCAGGGTGGAGAAACCCTCGGGCACAGCGGCCTTGAGCCCCTGTCACACCACTCTTGGGGGATGTGAACTAAACCTTGTAAGGGACCTGCTCTCACCTGCCCTATCTGGAGCTGTAGTGCTGTGAGGTGAGGAACCTCAGCTTCCTGCTGGCATCACTTTGGGGAACTGGGTTGTGGCATTAGCGATAGTGTCAGCTTCCTGCCATGACCACCCTCCCTGCCCCCAGGAGCCACCAAGAAGGCCGAGCACACCCAAAGCAGTGGAGATTGGTGGAGCAGGGAGTCTGTGCACACACACCTGTTTGCACACAGGTACACATGCATACACGTGCACACACACACACACGCACACATGGGCTGGCTCTTTTGTTTGTTCTACTAAGACACTGTCTCCTCTGAGAGCCCCGACCACCACTGCTACCCAGCACGTCACCCTCTGATTTCCATTGAAGCATCTGTTCCTTTTTGTAAGAATCTTATGTGTCTACTTGCTATTATGCTGACTATCTGTTTCCTCCACTCCATGAGGGCAGGCATTGCGTCTTACTCATTATAGTAGCTCCAGGCCCTGGAAGACTATCCCGGCACATAGTAGGGACTCAATAGGAATTTGTTGAAAATAATGGCTGGGTCATGTTACATCTCTTCTCCTTAAGACTTTGGAGAAATCCAGGAACAGTTCTGCATTAGGAAATGGTTAGGAACCCATCTCCTTAATATCCAGCCACAAATCCACATGGGTGGGGCAACCCCTGCATCTGGATTTGAATCCACTTCTCTGCATGGAACTCTGCATGTCTACATGGCCTTCTTGCATCAGGAGCCTTAGACCCAGCATGGTGACCCGGGTAGATGCCGCCTGTCCTGCGGGCCGAGACACCCCCCGTGGCCCCAGAGGCCCTCCAGGCCGGGGACGCTTACCCAGCTCCACATCCTGGTCGTCCGTCAGCACGAGGATGATGTTGGGGCGGATGTTCCTGCGGTCCCTCTGAAACCTGCCTTTCAGGCGGTGGTGCGACAGGAACGCGGAGCTTCCGTCCAGCAGAGAGAAGACCGTTGTGGCGGCGAGCAGGCAAAGCAGGAGGCTGGGGGGTGCCATTGTATTATTGTAATTTTTTGCTGGTCTGTTGCTTCTTTCAGGATGCAGGACTCTGTAGTTGTATTTTGTGGATGTTTCTTTTCCCCTTTCCCTCTTTACCCACGGATCTAAAGAAAAAGAATCAGATCAATATTTATATAAAGGCTGCCCTACTGCCAGTCCTTGCATAATGATTTGTATACTGTCTTCTGGCATTTGAGATTTGCTTTGGACAGGGGTAGCAATAGCAGAGCAAAAACCTAACTGTTAAAGTCAGAAGAAAAATATGTGCAATTTTCCTAGGCAACAGGCTGGCAGAAAAGCCTTTGGAGACCATTCTGCAGACAGAACTTCTCCCCAGGGCTGGAGATCCACTGGATGAGGTGGAAGCAGCCCAAGGTCCAAGTCAGATGATCGGCCTGTCCCCCCCAAATCCAACCAGGTCCACAGACAAACCCTCCCCAGAGAAGGGAAAAGCAGCAGCCTAACTGAGGGAATAAGTATCTCTGGTCGTCTTTTATCTGCTGGCGCCGTGGGGGATGCGGGTGAGCAGGATGACGTGCCAGCTCTCTCACAGTGTGTAGCCCACTGAGGGGGTTTGCCTGGCCTGGGTGCTGGCAGCAGCACCTGCTTGGGGCTGGTAGATTCCCGTGCTTCAACCCCGCTCCTCACTCGCCAGCTCATCTTCCCCATCAATAAACCAGTGAGGAGCCTCAGTTTTCCCATGAATGAAATGGGGAGACGCAGCTGTTACAGGAACTCAACCCCATGGGATGTGCACAAAAGCTCCATGTCAGCTCATCTCATAGCTGTACAAAAGTTATTCCTGTACTTTTAAGTTACAGAATGTACAAAAAGACAAAGAGACAATGAAGGGCTAAAAGGTTTTGAGAAAAGAAATGTCACATCCCACGGTAACAGTCAACTCCCCGGCCCCGGGTGGGTGAGGCCACAGACGAAGGTGGGTGAGGGGAGGTGGGGTCAGTGATTGGGGCTCGAGTGGTTTTCTGATCTTGCTCAGCTCTCCGCGGTCATTTTTCTACTTCTCGAGGAAATGAGCCTTCAAGTCCTATCCTAAAATAGACTTTTGGTCTCATTTATTTAAAATGAGAGAGAGGAAGAGAGAGACAGGCAGACGTGCTGGGAGGAAACTGAGTGCCTTGGAAGCTGGGTTGAGTCACCATCCCTGTGACCTTGAAGCCTGGCACGCAGCCACCTAAGTGGTCTCCCTGCTTCTCCCCCTGCCCTCATCCTCCAATTTTCCTCCAGGGCAGCCAGAGGGGTCTTCTGAAAATGAACATCAGATCATATTACTCATCCGCTCAAAACCCTCCCTTGGGTTCTCATTGCCCACAGAACAAAATGCAAACTCCCTACCAGGGCTTGTCACGATCTGTCCCCTGCCCACCTGTCCCCCTTCCTCTCAGTTGCTCGCTAGCCCCACTGCCTTCTTTCTGTTGCTTGGACAAGTCAAACTTGTTTCTGTCTCAGGACCTTTGCACTAGCTCGTCTTTATACCCGGAAAGAGTCTTTCCCTGGATTTTGTAGGATGGCCTTATTCTCCTCTACTAAGTCTTGGTGCAAATGTCACCCCTTTGGATGGGCCTGCCTGACCGCCCTAAGATGGCACCCCCACCCCAGGTACGCTATTGGATCATGCTGTTTTATTTCCACCATAATCCCTACTACAATCTGTGATGAGCTTATTTATGGCTCGGCTCTGCCCCACCAGAGGTTCAGTTCTGTGAGAGCAGGACTGGGTTTGTGTCATCTGCAGTTTTGTCCCCAGCACCTTGTACAGTGCCTGGCACATAATTGGCACAAAATAAATATCTGTTGAATAAATGAATGCAGACTTTGATAAGGTCCTTCACGTTCTGCAGAGTGAAGGATGCTGGGCTCAGCAGGGCTGCGCCATAACCTGGGTCTACACAGCCAAGAGTTCTCCATCACTGTCGCCCAACCCAGTAACACTCTACGGGACACCAAGGAGGAAATCAGCTGCTCTGAGTTGTCCAGACAGTGCTGTGGTTCAAAAGACCCCAGGAGTTGTCCCAGTGAGAGCTGCTCTGTTTGTCCCTCCAGATCCATTCTCCACTGCTCAGTACCCCAGAAAACCAATCTCTGCAGACTGACTCGCCAAGGCACCCCTGCTCTCTAGCTTCCAGCTGGTTCTAGTAGGGCCTGAAGAAGCAGGGAGGCAGGAAGTCAGTGTATTTTTCTGCTGTGCTCCCTCTCTAGCATGCAGTAACTCCCCAATACTTTTATCCCTCTACATGTGGCCACGGCTCCTATCCGGGACCCCTCCAAGCTCCAAGCTCCCCCCACTTCTAGCAGCAACACTCCTTTCTCTTGCTGTCTCCAGCCTTGGGTAGTGGTGGCTTGTCTCTGTTGCTAATTTCTGGGTGCTGCATCACTCCTTGTTGGCTCCCAGCTATCCCCATGAGCACGCTGGCTCCCTTCACTGAAGTGACCTCACAGTCCCTGGATTTGGCAGTAGTCTGGCCAGGACATTGCGTCTTCCTTCTGGCATCTCCCCTACCCCCAGGGGAGGCCAAGAGCAGGCTCCGTGCATTGCTTCCTTCCTCAGGGACCTCCAACAGGACATCTGTGCAGAGAGATGCGCCAAGAGCCATATTATCAGTGGAGCTGGGGGACAGACCCGGTATAGAGGAACTTAGCATGGGAACTGTGAGTTTCTCAGGTCCTGGGGGACAAGCACAGGCTCCCTTCTCAAACTCCTCGGGTATTGAAGCGTCCATCTGATGACAGCGAGGGCCACCGCCCTGAGCACTTATTAGGCACCTGCTTTGTGCTATGTGGTGTGATGGTTAAGAGCATGGACTTTAGAGTTACTTGCTGAATGACCCTGGACAAAGTTACTTAACTCCACTGTGCCTCAGTTTTCTCGTCTATAAAATGGACATAAAGGATTAAATGAATAACACAGAGAATGCTGAGAATAGAGGCTGGCACCCAGTATAACTAGAAAACATTATTCATTGTGCAAACCATTATTCAATTATGTTCACAGTCATTGCAGCCGAGGCCTGTGCTAAGCACTTTAGTGGCAGAATTCTACTCCTTCCCACACCCATTTCACAATTGAGAAAACTGAGGCTTAGTCACTGTCCCAAGGTCACCCAGCAAGAACAGCAGAGGCAGCTGGGACTCTGCTCTCCCTGAGTGCCGGCGGGGGCTCCCTCACCACTAAACTCCTGTTTCCCAGCTTTCCCCATTCAAGCACGGCAGTCACACTGCTTGCTCTATCTGCATCCCCCCCCCCACACTATTATTTGCTTAACATGTTTCTTTAAACAGTCTCATTTAAAAATAAAGACACAAATACATGTTTCTGAAAAAGAAAACTTTCTATGGAGGATAAATGGAAAATCAGCATCCTTGCTATAAATACAGCTAACCACCAAAATAAAGACAAAAAAGCTAAAACACTGTTACTAAATTCTCTCACTTGCTTTTTAAGAGAGATTAGCAGGCACTGAAGAGTCAAAGCACATTAGCACTTTCTGCTGGAGATAATGGGGAGGCTGCATGGGAGTTGGGAATGGAAATAGGGTAACATTCTAGTCATCTAATTGGTCCCTGAACTGCTCCAAATCACGGAGGAATCCTCAAACTGTGCTGTTTATCAGTTGTCAGTGTCTCCCTTTGGGCAGTGCCCCGGGATGCTTTGCACTGCGGACACATCAATCAGTCCACTAAAATGCACATTCATGTTCCTTCAGATACACAGGCATGGAGCGATAAAACAGTATTGAGAGAATTTCCAAGGGATTCTTATAAAAAGCAACTCTTACACCAGAAATAATAATACCAACACTTACTGAGAGCTTATTGAGGGTTATAGCCTCTGTTCTAAGTATTTTGCATACATTGACTCATACAATCTGTGTATCCACTCAGTGATATTAAGCCCATTTTACAGAAGAGAACACTGAGACACAAACACATGGTTAAACGAGTGGCAAGCCAGGGTTCAAACCCAGGGTGGCTTGAGTCCGCCCAATGAAAGCAGATTTCTGAGCAACTTCCTAAGAGTCTCTTAGCCTCAGTTTCCTCTTTTGCCAAATGAAGCAACAGGTGGCCAGGTGCTCTCTGAGGGCCTTTTTGGCTCTGGGATGCAAAGGTGGAGAGTGGGGAGTGCAGGCTGTATCGGGAGCCCGGGGTCAGGTGGGGCTCAGTGCTGGGAGGATGGCACCCGTGGTGGTCTCACAGCACCCTCGCATCGAGTGTCCACAAGCAACCAGCCAGGATTCTCTTCCTCTGGATGGAAGTCAAAGCTCCGCAAACAGAGGCTGGATAATAACCGGAGCTAATTATTTCATCAAATCAAGTCATCAGAAGGTCGTTTTTGATGAATTCCCTCGGCGCCAACTTTTCTTGGCCTTGGGCCAACCTCTCTCTGGAAGCTGAAGAAATCAATTAAAAAATGACACAAGGGATTGAGCTCTCATGTTTTCCATTCTTGGTAAAAGATTCAAAGTGGCTGAATGAGAGTATCTGGGCAATTTGTGCAGCATGGGCAGCCTGACATTCCATCTGTAGCGTGGACACCAACTCTCAATTCCTACCAGCTCATTTCACCATCCCTCCAGCTTCTTCTCTTCGGACTGCATCTTTTCACAGCCCCTGGCAAAGCCTTCCTGCCCAGGGAGGCATCTCTGGAAATGCCCAAGTCCTGGAACATCCAGAAACACCACTGCTGCTTCTGGAATCATCTGTCAGTCTACAGAGAGGAGTGGGTCTCAGGGGTGACCAATGAGCCTCTGCCTTGCCTGCCACAGCTGCTGAGAAATGCCAGGGACCTCACCCTGTCTGACGAAAACCCAGAAAGGGCTGTTTTCCTCTATGGATCCCCAAATCCAACAAGGGGGGCAGAAGGGAGTTGGGGTTGGGAGAGAAGAGGTGGCAGAGTATGGGGCTGGCAGATGAGAAAATTGCCATGAGAGGCAAGAAGAAAGGAACTGACAGTGGGAGGAGAGTGTGTAGGGAGGCCAAGTGTACAGACTCGGAGACCCTCCCAGGGAGTCCAGAGAGCCCCACCACTCATTTCTTTCTTCGTTTATTTTACATATATTTATTAAGGTCCTACTATGTGCAAGGCACAGTGTTAGGTGATGGAATGATCTTGCTTGGATTAGAACAACAGCCTCCAAAATCCTAAGTGGCTTCCCTGCTCCCACCCTCACCCCCTTCTGTCCAGTCTCCATCCAGCAGGCATTAGGATCCTGTTAAAACAAAAGTCAGAGCCTGTCTTCTTCCACTGGAAACCCTCCCAGGGCTGCCTCTCATGCAGAGTAAAAACCCCAAACCCTCCAGAGACCTACAGGAACCTACAAAACCTGCCCCCATCACCTGCCTGATCCTATCACCTTCCACTCCCCCCCTCTAGCCGACCCCTCCCTTGGCCACACTGGCTCCTGGCTGACGCTCACACACGCCAGGCGCACCCGCACCTGCACCAAGGCCCTTTGCACAGCCGTGCCCTTTGTCTGCAGCACTCTTCATCCAAACCCAAACCAAATCTCCTTCACGTCTTTGCAGGTTAAGGCTGAATCCGCTCCCCCCACCCCTCCTTCCCCACCCCTGACAACTAGCCATCCTGCCTCTCCCACTAGAACGGCAGCTCCCTGAGGGCAGAGATTTTTGCCAGTTTTGTTCACGTCGGTACCCTCAACACCTAAAACAGTGCTTGGAACATAGCAGGTGTTCAAAATACTAACTAAAAAAGCACAGAACTCGCCCCCTCCTACTGGTAACAGCACCCGGACGTACAGTGCTGCAACCGCTTCTCCCCCCGTCCCTGAGGCGCACACTGACTGCAGGGCAAAGCACGTGACCCAGGCAGAGCCAATCAGAACACTCCATTCCTCTAGCCCATCGGATTGGTCAAGATACAGACATGTGACTGAGGTCTGGCCAATGAGAGAGAAGGTCTTGCTGAGCTGGTGGCTGCCAGATGCAGTGTGAAAGAGGAGACCGATGTGCTGGGCTGAATCAGGATGCACTTTGCAGCCAGTCACAGGCGCAAACAAGTGCCCTTTGTTGCTCACCACAGTCCATGTTAGGTCTGTGATTTGCAGTGGGCAAGCATCCAGACCAATGCTGTAAACGCCCTAAAGGAATAATGATGAATAATGACTAAACTGGATTACCAGCTTATCTGGAGCCCTGCACAATTCTAAGCATTTTTTCTGTATTAAGTCATGTCACCCTTACAACAGTTTTATGCGTTAGATTGCTACGTTTACAGATGAGGGAGCTGAGGCACAGAGAAGTTCTGTAACTTGCCCAAGGTCACACAGCTTGGGTGCTGAAATTTTATCCTTTTGGCCTGTGCTGGTTTGGAGCTGTTACGTACCGCAGAAAAAGGCCATATTCTTTTAATCTATTCTTGTAGGCGCAGACCTATTATAGATGGGACCTTTTGATTAGGTTGTTTCAATTGAGTTGTGACCCACCGCGTTCAAGGTGGGTCTTAATCCTTTACTGGAGTACTATATGAGGATAAAAAACAAAAAGAGCCAGAGTGCTGAGAGAGAGAAAACATCCAGAGAGCTTGGAGAGAAAGCCCCTGGAGGAGCTGATGGAGCCACTGAAACCAGAAGCTGAAAGCAATGAAACCTGGGAAAGAAGGACCAGCAGACACCAGCCATGTGCCTTCCCATGTGACAGAGGTGTCCCAGATGCTGACAGCCCTTCTTCAGAGTCCAGGTTTCATCCTGTTGATGCCTTGAGTTGGACATTTTGATGGCCTAAGAACTGTAATTTGCAAGTTAGTAAGTCCCCATTGTAAAAGCCAACCCATTTCTGGTATATTGCATTCTGGCAGCTTTAGCAACAGAAACATGGCCCTTCTCCCCATCGTCTCTCCATCCTGCCCTGTGCTCAGGAAGGCCCTCCTGGATGGGACACATCAACAGGCTTTGTGCTCTCTGGCTCCTGGGTGGGCTTGGCCAGGGGAGGCACTGACAGGGTGAGACGGTAGGAGAGAGAGGGCAGGGTATTTATTTCCTGGCACCTTCCCACCGGGTTGTTGTGAACAGGTGACATTCTACTGCTTGACTAAGGGCCACAGTTCCTATGGGTGGCCCTCTCCAGGTTCTAGCAACTGTTCCCTGCTGTCACCAGCCCCAGGGATCTGTACTATTTTCTTACACTCTATTCATACCTTCTTCTGTAAAGATTCTATCAAACTCTGTTTATCCCCCAGTTGGAGGGGAACCCCTGTTTCCTTCCGTGCCCTGGACTGATAAAGCAAACAAGCATTGTGGCTGAGCTTTGCATCCAGACAATCTGACCCTGGAGCCCACTCTCTTAACTCTGAAGGAATGATACAAGGGCTCAGGTTAAGTGTGTTGCATAAATGGGAAAAAGGGAAACTTTGGTAGCTGGGGGGTGGGGTGGGGGATGGGTAGTCAGGGAGGTCAGCCTGGAGTAGTACACACTGAGTAAAGCCTGAGAAGCCCAATAAAGCAAGGTTCTGCAGTACCCACAGGATTTGTATAAACCCTGAAGAAGGGGCTGGAGGACAAGGGTGATTTAGGCAGAGCAAACAGCAGGCAGGGGAACTCAGGCAGGAAAGAGGTGAAGCGGGAAGGATGGGAATGTGTGGTACAGAAATTGTGTAGACAGAGAGTGACACACACACACCTGTTAAACGTCACGCTCCCCTGGCATCTCCCCCTCCTCTTCCTGGCTGCAGGCTTTCCCCAGCCTTCTATCCTCCTTTCCTCAGCTGTCAAAGAAAGGACAGGAGCTCCTTTCACAGAGCCCTCTCCCCGTCTCTCTTTCTAGGTCCAGAGTCATCTGGTGGCTCCCTGTACTTGGAATCCCAGCTGGAGTGAGAGAACCAGGACAGTTCTCAAGACTAGGACAGGTGACAAGAAAAGGGTCCTTCAGAGGGAGGAGGGAAGGGACAGGTTGTAAGATATGGGCTTAGGGTCTGGGATGGGAAATCAGGCATAAAGAGAAGGGTAAAACGTAGGCAAAGAACTCAAGGCTCCAGAAACAGCCACCTGCATTTCTATGCATGCAACAAGAATTTCTTGAGGGCCTACTACGTGCCAGGCACCAATCCTGATGCTGGGGATGCAGCAGTGAACAAAATCAAGTCCCTGCCCTCAAGTAGCTGATGTTCTAAGGAGTCGACAGATCAAAAGCTAGAGTTGAAAGATTCCAGGCGTAGGTGAGAAGGGTCAGAAAATGAGATTGGAAATAACAGCAAACCACTGGGTAACTGTTAGAACAAGCTCACAGATTATAGCTGGAGTGCAAAGAAAGTTTAGAACCAATATATTCTAAGCCCTGGGATTGATTATCAGTTTCAGTTTGAGGGGCTGTATAATTTGCTCATCCAAATACCTGAAAACTCCCATGTGCAAGGGATTGTTCCACTATCAATGAAAGAAACAGAAAAAAATCCTGTCATTCTAGAGCAAAGAAAGACAAACAAATAAAGTGGAAAGCACTAGGGGGTAAATGCAATGCGCAGAGGTGGATCCTGAAGCCAGACTGCCTGGGTTGAATCCTGGCTCCACTACCTACCAGCTGCTGGGCAAGTGACTTAACCTCTTGTAGCCTCAGTGTCTTCCTCTGTAGAAGGGGGGCCATAATAGTATTTATCTTGGAGGGTTATGGGGTTGTATACAGCTGTATACAGTAAGCACCCAGTAAATGCTGGCTGGGTTATTTGTTGCATTTGAGCCACTCAGCATTCTCTCACCCTTTCTATAGCAACTCTCAGTTTTCCTTTGGAGGGTCTGTCTTCTCCCATGCGTGGACCATGAGGTTCAAATTAGGCCCCAGTTCCAAGGCTAGACAAGGCCTGAGATAATCAGAGCTTTCCAATCCCTCTGCCTCAGTGACTGGCCAATGAGAGTAATCCGGAATCTCTGGCCTGACTGATTTACTCCTCCCAACTGGCCAGGGAAGGGAAAGACTCTGGCGCCATCTTGCCTTATGTGGAGTGGAGAATGACATCGACGCACGGAAGAGAACAATGCAGCAAAATGGACTGAGCTTGGGTCTTGATTTTACCTTGGGATTCTTTTTTCAGGCACTAATAAATTCCTCTTTCTCTTTCAACCAGTTTGAGCTATTTTTTTTCTTTCTTTTTTTTTTTTTTTAGGTCAACTTTCTCACAGTTTGACTCTTTAGGGACATGAATCAAGTTCTCTTTTTTCCTTAGGACAATTCAAATTGCTTTCTCTGTCACTTGCAACTGAATGATCCCAAATGGCAGAGCAAGCTGGAGAGGCAGGTGTTGACTCAGGTGGCCTTCCAAACAGTGTTCTGTGTACAAAGAGAGCTGACAACATGGCCTGCTGGCTAGCCCACGGCCACACCTCCCCGGCCTGAGCCCAACTCCCAACTCGCTGCCTTATCTTGGGCAAACTTTCCTCATCCTACTTGTCAGATGATAAGAGAAAGGTAATGCAGAAAAGCGGAAGGGGCGTGGGCATGGTGAATTCTGGTCCTGACTCTGCCACTCAAGCTGCAACTTGGCTCTCAGCTTTCTTATCTGCCAAGGAAAACAGGCTGTTCCTGGGCATGGCTTTGAAGATTGGGAAGGGCAGAGACAGACTTCCCCGGCCTCCCTGACGGAAGGAGGCCTCCTCCTGTTACACCCAGCCTCCAACCCACGACTGCTCTCTTCAGAGGACTTACTGCCACCTGCCCTTCCCCCATTGAATCTTTGGGTTCAGTTTCCTATCTTGTGGGGGGTCATCTCCCACACCGGGACGTAAGCTCCACAGGGCAGGGGCTGCCTCCCTCTTGTTACCCCCATCACCGCAGCCCCTGGCACAGCTTCGGCACTAATTCTTCCAGTCGGTCAACTCATTTTTCCTGAGCACCTACTATGCATCGGGCCCTCTTCTTAGTGTTAGGGACCCAGAAATGAGCAAAACAGACAAAGGTCTTGGCCATCATGGATCAGGCAGCAAAATAAGTTACCGGGCTCGTGAGGGGACGAGTCGTAAGGACATCAAGCTGAGGAGGGAGGTTGGAAGTGCTGGGGGGAGGTGGTGATTTTAGATAGGGTGGTGGGTGGAGGACACGGGGGAGGCCTGAAGGAGGTGAGGGGATATGCCTTGTGGGATTTAGGGGAATAGCGTTCCAGGCATAGGGCACAGCAAGTGCAAATATCCTGGGCTAGGAATGGGCCTGGAGAGTTCAAGGAACACAAAGGAGGCAACTGTGGCTGAAGAAAAACCGAGTACAGGGAAAAGTAATACTCGGGAGGGTTCTAGCATAGAAGTGACCTGCCCTGGGTTTGTAACAGGACCGGCTGCCTGTGAACAGACAGTGGTGGTGGGGGGGAACAGGGAGGCCGGTGAGAGGAGACGGGTGTTTGGACCAGGGTGGAGGCAGTGAGCTGGGGAGAAAGGGGGGTGGGGAGGCTGCTGACTGCGAAGTAGACAAACTCTGGACACTCACCGAATGAATCAATGAACGAATGACTGAATGGTGGGAAGACTGGTAATATACCATGTGATCCAATTACTACTGCTGGGTAACAAATCACCCCAAGACTTAGGTGAGGGATGAAATAATTTCTTTATGCACAGACTACGGACTCCGTGCCCAGGAATTTGAACAGGATGTGGTTGGAATGGCTGGCCTCTGCTCTGTAATGCTGAGAGCCACAGCTGAAAAGACCTAACAGGCGGGGGTGCCGTGGGTCACCCCGAGGTGTCCTGCATCCTCAGAGCTGGTGATGGCCGCAGGCAGTCAGCCGGGACCTTGGGCGGGCTGTGGCCTGGACCCCTCCCTGTGGCTGCCCCATGTGGCCTGGGCTCTCTCACAGCGTGGTGGCCTCACGGCAGCATCTGGTTTCCTACATGGAAGCTTAGGGCTCCGAAAGCGAGTGCCCCAGCGAACATGGTGGAGATGCCTTGTCTGTTCCAACCTAACCTCAGAAGTCTTCCAGTGACACTTCCAACACAGACTGAGCAACAAGATTCAAGGGGAGGGGACACGACCCCAGCTCTTGACAGGAGGGATGTCAAGGTCACATGCCGAGGAGCAAGTGGGAAGTCTCCTTGGTTGCCATCTTGGAAAACACAGTCTGTGTGAGTCACAGGTTGGGGGAGGACTGGCACATCATCCCTGCTGGGAACCCAAGCGCGATCTGAGTCAGACTCAGGCTGTCCGTGTCTGCCGAGGTCTGAAGTTGGTGTCTGTGCCAATTTCAAAGATCCCCCGAGTGGCAGGAAGTCCTGGGGTGACCAGAAGCCTCCCCAAAGCCACCTTTCAACATATGTCCAAAGGGATTAAGTAAAGGATGAGGGTCCAGAGGGGCTTGGAGGGAGCAGAAGAGGCAAAGAGAAAGGCTTGGCCCAGGTGTGAAAGTTACATCAACATCCTCTTCCCTTCATTTCAGAGAAAGGATTTTCCCAGTTATAGCTGCATTGAAAACGTTTATTCTTCCCCACTTGGAAATTTTTTTTTTAATAACTTTTTAATTTCCCCACTTGTTTTTAGGTAGAAAGGAAAGTACCCAACAAACACAGAAAACCAAACAGGAACAGAGGATCTGATTTCAGGGAACTGACCCTAACTTCCCCCTAGTCCCTCTCTTCTGCCGATGCTAGAAATGAGACTTCCCAGGCCAGCTCAGGGCTGCTGTCAGCACAGAAGCCGTGCAGGGGAGGGGGTGGCCGCCTCACGCCTCTGTGTGAAGGGACCGTTCTCTTCGGGTGGGCTGGCTGTGGTAGAGTGTGGGGTGATGAGGGCCCTAGTAAAAAGGTGGCAGGCTGGGGTCCCAGAGTCAGGTTTGGTACAGCTGTTGACAATGCCTCGCTCGGCACCAGAGCTGGAAACAGCTTCCACCCCGCCAGAACTCAGCCCGAGACAACGCAGCTTCTCCTCCCACCCGGAATCAACTGCTGGAATTTTTATAGGCAGTTCTCAAGAAGTTCCTGGTGAGATGGCAGCTTCCAGGGCTTCTGGTGTGAAGCAAGAGGTCCATTCCCCTCTGAAATGAGGGTCCCCTCATGACCAAGCTTTACCTGGAGAACCCCTCCACCCGGATCTCAGGGTCTCAGAAGCTCTGCATATCCACCTGCACTGTACCTGTGCTATATTTATCTTCTGATTGACTCAACTTTATTATTGCGGTAAATTTTTTTTAGAAAGGGAAATTTCTCCTCTCCATGGGGAACGAACAGCATTTGCCAATAATCAGGGCTTCTCAATGTTGGCACAGTTGACATGTGGGGTCACATAATTCCTTGGGGTGCCCTGTGCTCCACTGCAGGAGGGTTAGCAGCCTCCCCGGCCTCCCCCTACTAGATGCCAGGAGCACTTCTCCATCCTGTCGTGACAACCAGAAATGTCTCCAGACGTTGCCAAATATCCCCTGCGGGACAAAATCACCCCAGCGGAGAACCACAACCATAAATGGATGGCAACACTAAAACCCAATGACACTGTGGTTAAGTTCTTGCTTGCCAAGTGTTCTGAGCTTTTCCATGAAGACCACGAAGGAGGAGTTAATGGAACTCCCTACCTGATGACTCAGAAAGAGAACGGAAATGACCTGCCCATGAAGTGACTCAATGTCACCAATGCCCTGGGCATGGACCACCTAAACGCAATTTAAAGTCTGCCGTGTGCCGCCCATTGGGAACCACATGGGACCCGGCCACCGGACCCCAGTGCTCTGCCCGAAGGCCTGGGCCCACACGAAGCCTGGGTGTTGTTTGGTCACCTTTGGAGAGAGATACTGTTTGCAGCGACTGCTGTCTAAAATGTGGGCACAAACTTGAAAGCCTGCAAGGTCCAGGCAGGTGAAATAGGGAGTGAAGTGGCCTGGATTTAGGAAAACAGGGAGGGGTGGGGCTGGAGCACTTTCAGTGCATTTTAAACACTGAGCAGGCCACACAAAGCCCCTCTGGAGCTGACTGGGGGCCCATTTGGAAACCCAAAAACTATCTGAGATTTTCTGAGCACCTGCTGTGTGCTAGGGGCTGTGTGGGATGCTGGGAAATAGCAGTGGACACAAGGCAGGCCAGACTTCAGTGTCCTGGGTCCTCCAGGAACTGATAATCTTGTGGGAGAGACAGATAATGAATGGAAATAAATTTCAGATAATCTTAAGAGCTTTGAAGGAAATGATCAGGGTGAAGGGACAGAGTGAATTCAGGAGAGACCTCTTGGAGGAGGTGATGTTTTAGCTGAGACCAGAAGGTAGGTGAGAAGCCAACCGCAGGTGAAATGCTTTCTAAGCAAAGGAGAAAGCAAGTGCAAAGGTCCTGAGGTAAGCGTGAGCTTGGTTTGCATGAAGCATGGCTGGAGCAGGGAGCTGAGGCAGCCTGGCACGAGTGGAGGCCGGCCCTCGCCCGCCCCGGCCCACACTTTCCCGGCAGGCCACACCTGCTTTCCTACCTGGGTGTTCAGAGGAAACAAGAATCAGATACAGAAATTCCCACCTCTGTTCTTTGCTCGTTTGTCTCCGCTCTGGACAAAAGCTGTCCTGGCAGCCAGTTACAAAGTTATTTCTGCAAAGGGCCTTTGGCCAAAAGCAATAAAACAGGACCTGAACAGAGTCATGATTCACACCTAACTGTGGGCTGGCTCTGAGTGTAGACTGCCACGGTGAGGCCTGACGTTTCCAGTCTACCCCCGACCCCGCTTTTTTTAACCCCACACTTTCCCAGCACTGGCTACCCCCACAGAACATGTATTTATGTTTACAGAGACTGCATTTCCTTTGAGAAGAACATACAAGGTATAAAAGGATATTTTGACGGCCTGGTATTCATAATTTAATTATTCCTGTCCCTTCCACCCAGCCACAGTGAGGACTGTGTGCATGGTCCTCACCATCTGCACCCGTTATTAGCAGGTGAGCTCCTTATTAGCTCTCCTTGGAAACGGCAGGAGCTTACAATTATTTCAGAAGCTTGTACTCAGAGGCGGGGGAAGGAGTCTGAAGCAACTTTTACCAAATAACCTGCTAAATTTAGAGATTTGAGTTGAGAGAGTTTCAAATGACAGGTCCAGTTCCAACCCTAGTGTGCAGTGAAATCTAATTAACAGCTGGAAATACACCATCAGGGGGAGGAATGGGGTGGGTCAGAAGTGCTCTTTGAGCTGGGATCAGTTTCCCCAAACGGTGGGGGCTCAGTGTCATTGGGCAACGGACAGTCTCAGCACGTGTCCTGATGTGCGGCATCACGAAGGGGCACGAGAGTTGGGGCCAGTGGGGTCCAAGTGGGTGGTGTCTGGAGAGGGGGAAGCACATCCATGTGGCTGCTGGTCCTGTCCGGTTCCAGCAGCACCTTCCATGGTGCCAGTGGTTACGTCATTACTGCGTGTGCGCTCTCTTCCGGGAGCTGGAGGCAAATCGCCCCCATCCCGATGAGGATGCTGAGGCACAGAAGGGATTCTGGGAGTAATTTCTGCCCCACAATGTGAAGAGAGGCTCGCAGGGCCTGACCCACAGGGCCCCTGACCTGGAAAAGTTGCCACACAGATTTGGGCATTCTCCTTCTACCAGGCATTCAGGCATTCCTTCCTTCCTTCATTCATTTGTAGCTAAGTACTTAGATACATATATATGTACACACAATGTGAACAGTTCCTCCAGGGGCAGGGGAAGTTATGAAGAGGCCATGCAGAGATTTCTAACTTCTTTGTCTGCTCATGATCTGTTTCCCCCTTCTTTTGGCAAAAGCAGCCCAATTGCCTTTCGGGGATTCTTTCTCCCCCGACTAAGATGTGCCACCCTCCCCCAAGCAGGCCCAATGAGGTGCTCTCCCTAGGCCCCTGACTCTCAAATGGCGTGTCAAGGGCAAGAAAAAAAGGCGGCAGTGCATTTGTCCCCTGGGATCCTCCTCCCAGGAGGCTGCCAGCAATTCCTGCCTTGAGGTTTCCAGAACTGCCCAAGTTCCTGTTCTTTCCTAAGCCTAATACCCAGGCTCCCAGCTGATTCTCTGAGTTCAATATCCTCCCAACATATCCTGTTTCATCTTCAAGTAGTGAGGGTTGATCTCTGTGGCTCGCACTCTTGGCGAACCTGTTACTTTGGTGGACTCCAATGAGCCACGCTGCCCAGTGTCCACACCCTCGTGTAGTCTCCTCCCCATAAAACTGGGCTGGTCCAGTGACCTGTTTTGACCAAGAAAGGTGGCAGAAGTGATGGGTGGTACCAGTTTTGGGCCTAAGTCTTGAGAAGGCTGGCAGCTTTCCATTTTGCACTCTTAGAAGTCAGCCTGCCCTGAGACCACCATGCCGTGAGGAAGCCCAAGCAGCCATGGGTAGGGGCCACGTGGAGGAGAATGGGAGCATTCTGTAAACTGGGCTTCTATCTGGTGACCAGCACTAGCTGCCAGCCATTTGACTGGAGCCAATTTGGACCTTCTAATCTCATATGAAGAAGAAGAATCATCTGGTTGACCTACAGAACTGTTAGAAATTGCAGTTGTTTGAAGCCACTGACTTTGGGGTATTTTGTTACGCAGCGGCAACACAACCAAGGAATCATAAACGATATAGATTAGAGCCTGAATGTCACAAATGACCAAATGTCACAAATGACCCAGATGAATCAAGACTTTTTGCTACCTGAGGTTGTTTTAATCAGATGAACATTTTAGAGAAGAATATAATTCATTAATTCCTTCAATCATTCATTCAAGTAGGTAGTAAGTAAGCTGAGCGCTGATGGTACAAAGATGAACAAGCTTAAGCAGCTCATGTTCCAGTGGGGGCAGCACACACGGTGACTCAATTTCCCCACTTGGAATGGAGATAAGAGGCCCTGCTTAAAATGTTGTGATGACTACATGCTTGGCAACAAGTACCTGATAGAGATTAATTTTATTATTATTATTATAAACCAAGTTGCCATGCATTGTATGAACAAAGTGTTGTAGGTGGAGACAGAAACTCAGATGTGTATGTGGGCCAAACAAGAAACGTAAATGTGTAAAGTGGGCTTAGAATGAGAAAAACCCATAGGTCCCTTTCTCTCCAGCTCTCATTTTACCACTTTTGACAGCGGTGTAAGAAAAGAGAACTACTCCTCTACCATGAGAAAATCAGCAGGGCAAGCACAACAATGAATGGCAATGAGACTTGGTCACAACCACAGGCATACAACAGGGAGGGGTAGGGGCTGTGGCAAAATGAAGAATATGTAGTCAGCGGGACTAGGAGCCTGGTGTGGCCAGAAATGTCCCGTATCTCCCTATTCATCCGGAAAAGCCAAAAGCATTAATTTTTAAAATGTGAAATCTCAAAATTCTTAAAATCCATAAATGAACTTTTTATAAGGCTCAAGACAGTGTGTGGGTCAAACAAAACATGACTGTGAGCTGGACTGAGCCCCCGGAAGCCTGCCTGTGACTTCCTGTTCTAATAGGATAGCAAAGCCAGGAGGGACTGCTGTGTCCCATTCTCCTCATCTGTAAAATGGGGATTAGAACGTCCCTGCACCCCAGAGCTGTCACGTTCAAATGAGCAAAGCACTAGAACACTGCCTGGCAAAGAGAAACGAGGTTCCTGCAACCAAGGAGCTTGCTCTCTAGAGTGAAGGGAGAGAGGACAAATGATGAGTAAGCAAATAAGATAATTCCAGAGGGTGACAAAGTGCTACAAACGTAAAACAAGGGGTCATCTGAAGTATTTCGGCATTCTAAGGAGGTGACATTTGAGCCAGGATCCGGAGGGTCAGAAGAGCCAGGTTGTGAAGCTATGGAGGAAGAGCATTCCAGCCAGAGGGAATGGCAAGTGCAAAGGCCCTGAGGTTGGAACAAGCATTGATGCACCCAAAAAATTTGAGGTGGCCAGTGTGACTGGGGTGCAATAAGCTCAGAAGGGTCTAGAGTGAGATGGGGACAGAGGCCAGACGGGGCAGGGCAGAGTAGCACGTGAAAAAGAGTCTGGACTTCATGATCCATGCAGTGGGGCCCTGGAGGAAGGGTTTTACTGGGGGAGCCGCCACTGCCTTCCAGGACTTGGCAGAAATGCCCAGCAGAGGGCACCCCATTCAGCACCTTTTCCCCTGCATCAGTGGTTCTGAAATTCGAATGTACGTTGGAATCACCTGGGGAGCTGCAAAATGTCCTCATGCCCAGGCCCCACCGTCAGGGACACTGACATGATCGATCTGGGGTGCAGTCTGGGCTTTGGGATTTCTAAGCGCTCCCCTGGAGATTCTGTTAGGAACCCCTGCTCTACTCACAGGCATCTCCGCCTCGGGCTTCCAGAAACTAAAAACCAACTCTTTCTCAGAAAAGGCTCAGGGTCCTGCCCCCGAGATGGAGGTTTTTCCCATCTTTTCCCAAGTTGGGGTGGCAGTGGGCGTGAGAAACAGGTCACGGCACAGGAAGGCACGTCAGCTCAGGAAGCTGCAGAACTGAACTCTAAGCCCAGTTATGCCTTTGATTTGCCGTAAACTTTCCAAGCTGGACTCGTCTCATCTACAAGAGGGAGAACAATTTCTGTCTTCCCTATGGGCAGCGTGGCTAAACAGACCAAACAGGATGCTAGGCACAAGCGCACTTCAAAAAGCTAAAAAAAGCATCTATGGATAAGAGCAATAATATTTACAATGGCAATAATAGTGACATCTGCCTTTTGGAAGCGGTTTCCACGTGCCAGGCACCATTCTAGTGTTTCACAGTTACTCTAGGCAGAAGGTACTATGATTATGCCCACTTTACAGAAGAGGGGACTGAGGCTCAGAGAGGTGAAGGGACTTGCCCAGCTGCACTGAGCTACTGAATGGCCAGACTGGGAATTGAACCCAGGCAGTCTGTTCTAGAACCTGTAGTCGTACTCACGATACACTGATTCTCGGGGAGGTCTCTTCTATCCAGTCTTTTACACCTTTATCTCCAGGCCAGGTGGAAGCCACTGATACCCAGACTAACTCAGAAACTTGCAACCCCATTCACTGGAGGGGCTGGTTCACGCTAACCACAGGGATCTGTCTCACTCTGGCTGGACTAAGGCATTTTAGGAAGCACGTCAACAAGGAGGGCGATAAGGCAAGAGAGGAGCTTGTGGGCAGACACTGCGAGTGGCCTGCCTGATGGCCATTCCCCTTTCTTTCTCAGTTTATAGGACCCCAACTTGGTTCAGGAGGAACCCTCTCCAACCTAGGAAATAAACCGTCATTAGCCTAAGCCAGCAGTTCCCAGAGGGGCGAACCCCCCCTATGGAGACATTCTAGGAATCTGGGGGGGACTTTTGTGGTTGTTACATGACTGGGGGATGCTATTGGCATTTAGGGGCAGGAAGGCTGGATAACTTGCAATGATCAACACGGTAGACAGAGAATTGCCCCATTTCCAGCACAACTTTCTAACATCCCACCAGACATTCAAGTAGGTGAAAAAGCTGTTTACAATGACCTGAGCCTAGAAATGAACTCCATGTCATGCATAAACATGAAAGATTTTCTCATGGTCTTACTCTACATTGGGTTTTCCAGAAATGCGACCACTAAGTAAACTGAAGGAAGATATTTTCTTTCATTTGGAAATTTTGGCAAATTGTTCACCATTTTGGAAAATCACCTCATTTATGGCCATACCACATACCCATATCCAACTGCATTCGTAGCTATAAGATTTATGTGATTTGATACAAGTGTGAGCATCTGACTGCTTCATTATGTCTCCTAATGTAGTTGTGCCCAAGCATTTACCAACTACAGTACATTTTTAATTATAAATTACTTTCCTAATAGTTTTCATTTAAGTTACAGTTAGGGTATTTTATTGATTAAAAAATCATGTACATAGGGAAGTTATTTTACATATGTATTTAATCTCAGGTTCACATGGCATTAAAATTATTTGCCCATCAGAAAAGAGGGTTTGAGCTGCCAATTTTGGGAACCACTGAGCTAAGTCAAGCATGAAAATCCCATATCCCTTTGCCAGTATTTGGTTTAAGGGTGAGCACAAAACCCAATCCTGGGCGAATGAGACATAAGATGAAGTCTGTTGAGAAGGAGAGGGGGTTTCTTGGAATGCTGATTAAAAGAGAGACAGCAAAGAGTCCTGCCCTTTATTCCCACTTCATATTTGGATGTGATGTGTGGAGCTTCAGCAACCACCTTGAGACCATGAGGCAACAAAGCCAAAGAAATGATGTGGCTGGTGGAAGAGAGGCTAGAAAGATCCTGGATCCTTGATGACATTATTGTACTGCTAAACTAGCCCTCTTCTCCCCCTTGGAATTCTTGTTATATGAGATAATTAAACATTTCCATTGTTTAAGCCACTCTCAGCCAGGCATTCTATTACTTGCGGCTGAATGCTCAAATAATTAGGAGTTGAAGCCACTAGGAATCCTAGTAGGCTTTCCTGTTCTCTGAGGTACCTGGATAAGTGACTTGCATTCAGAAGTCTGTGGGCAGTGTCTGTCTCTAGAGCAGGCCAGAAATGCAGCTTTAGGCTGATCTGATTTTCACCAGAGCATGAACATCTCCCGAACTTCTGTGGAATAACTGTTTCCTTTTTCAACCTTTTGCCAAAAAGCTCCACTTTTCTGCCTACTGAGGTGGGTCAAGTCACCCGCTGGGGTCCTGCCTTACAGTCATTAAGAAAGGCTGTTGGCAAAAGTTCTTTGCCCAACACATCTGGCTTCCACCTGGCCAAACACATCTTGGGCAGCGCTCATGGTCCCCGGGGACGGCCCAGCCCATCGACTCCCAAAAACAAGAGCTGTTCATAACGATGCTGCGGTTGGGACAGAATTTACAGAATTCTCAAGCAGGGCCCGGCTGTGCAAAGCTGTGCACCAGGCCTTTCATAAGATGATGCCACAGGTCAGAGAGCAGGGCCACTGGCCAACCTGTGCTTTGGAATCATATTAAGAGACCATGGTAAATTCAAAACAAGGGTGATCTCTGGTTAGAGAGAATTCTACCAAGTCCTGGTCAGAGCTGGAAGAGAATCTCTGGAAGCCCGTCCTGCTGAGGAGGGGCTGTGCCGCCAGCAAGGACTGAGATCCTGCACAGTCTTAAGCAACTTCCCAAAGGGATCTGATGCAAGGTGAGGAATATTTAGGAATATTTAGTTCTGTCTGCTAATCACTGAGCAATGAGGAGGTGGACAGGGAGGCTTGGCCTGAACCTTCAGGAACTTCTTGGATGAGTATGTGGGATGTGCTAAACATATTCATCAAATAGATGCATGACAGGCTTAGGGAGTGGAGTGGGGAGAAAACCACACCAGAGAACAGAATATATTCTCCCTCCATGATCGGGTCCCGTCCCATGGCTTAAAATAACATCCATGTGCAGATGACTCCCCAACCAGCTCCAGACTTGTATATCCACCACCCACAGAGCTTACAGACACCCAGGTGGAGTGACATCTCAAGCCAGCATTTCTAGAACCAAACCGATCATCCTCCAACTCACCCACCCATCAAACTTTTTTTTCCCGCCTTCCCCATTTAGGGTCCACCATATACTGGGCTATGCAGTCATCTTTGACTCCTCGGTGTTACGGTGATTTTGGGCTGGAGAATTCTTTGTTAGGGGGTGGGGGTGGGGCTGTCCTGTGCCTTGTAGGATGTTTAGCTGCACCCCTGGCCTCTGCCCTACTAGATGCCAGTGGCAAGGTCATGCCCAGTGTGACAACCATATATGTCTTCTGACATTACCAAATGTCCTCTGGGGGGCAAAAGCTACATGGTTGAGAACCATGGCTCATTCCCTCATTCCAAACATCCAATCCACCAGATAAATTCCCCTAATAAATCCCCAATCCACACATTTCGCTCTGTCTCTATTGATACCCTCACCAGCAGGCTGGTCTCCCAGCTGCCCGCCCCTCACAATGTACTGCTCTCACAGTCACCAGAGATGGTTTTAAAACATAAACATAAATCAGGTAATTTCCTCACTCAAAACCCTCCAATGTTTTTCTCACCTGACCTGTTTCTCACCTCTGACCTCCCTCCTGTCACTGTCCCTCTCACTCAGTACCCTCCACCCACCCTGGGCTTCTATTTGGGTTCTGAGCAGGGCCACTCATCTCTGCCTCTGTGCCTTTGCACTGGCTGTTCCTCTACCTGGAATGAATGCTCTTCCCCCAGACCCTCCCAAGGCCACTCCTTCTTGATATTTAGGTGGCAGCTCGAAGGGCACGTCCTCGGAGAGGCCTTCCCTGACCACCTGTCTAAAATTGCCCCCTCCCGCCCTCCCACCCAAGCAGTCTTTCCATCGCATCACTCTGTTTGCCCTGTAGAGTATTCCACTCTCCCAAAAGCCTTGTGGTGGACTGGTTTGCTCGTGCATTGTTTCCCACCCACTGGTGCACCAGCTCCAGGAAAGCAGGGCGCTCTCCTGTTTGCCAAGTGCCTCACAGTGCCTGGCACGCAGCGGATGCTCAGTAAACACGTGCCACCGCGGAACGAGGCACACCTCCTTGGTCCGCCCAGTCCTAATCGGACATCTTCACACCCCTGATCTCACTCAGAGCATTTTCCCTGCCTTCTGGCAGCCCCCACACCAGGCAGGAGGACAAGATTGCAATACTCCAGGGTCCCCTTTCCCAAAACGCCCTGCTGACCCAGAACATGCATGTGGTGCTCAGGCTCACTCCCCAGCTCCCAGGGCTCTCTCCTGAAGTTTGATTCCACAGGGTCTGGCCTAGGGGACAAAATTTTCATTTTCTTAACAAATAGCCACAGGTGACTGTCATGGGGGAAGGTGGAGCAAACACTGCCCCTGACTCCCAGAAAGCACAGAATCAAGGCCAGGATGCATCCTTCAGACGCTCAGGCAGAGAAGCCAGGCCCCTCTGTGTGCTGACCCCAGAGGAGGGGGAGGGGAGGCTGCTGCCCGACAGCTGTTTCCATGGTCCCTACTCCCTATCTCCCCCAAATGGAGACAGGTCCATCAGGGCCTCGCCTCTCACATTAGCACCCCCAACCTCTGGTCATAGCCATTGGCTATCTGTCTCCCCAGCAACAGGCTCTACTTTTCATGGAGCACCCACCTCTCTGCTCTCCCAGGCTGGGGGTCTCAGGTGGTTTTCCTCCCAGTTCCAGGGTACAGCCTGTGACCCTGGCCCAAGCCAGTTATGAGCAGCTCATTTCCTTGGCTAGTGACTGGTTCCAGGTAGAGCACGTGATGTACAGCAATCCAGAGGGAACCTTGGGGCTTGGTGGGTTTTACTAGAAAAAAGGCTGCTCTCTCTTGTTGGGCTTAAACTAGAGTGGGTGAGAGGGCAACCCCTCCGCAGCCATCTTGACACCTCGACTGTGATAAACAGTTCTGTGAGGGCTTACCTGTGTCACGGGCTGTGTTGAGCAACTGACATTGATGATCTCATTTCATCCTTTACCACAAACAAAGAGATAGGTGCTATTGTCATCGTCTTTTGTTGGATAAGAACATTGAGGTACAGAAAGGTTAACTAATGAGCCCGAGTCCACACTGCTGGGCAGGCAGCCAGGCAGTTTGGCTCTTAACCCTGATGCCCACGGCTGCCAGAGCCTGTTTGTTCCCTGGAGCTGGAGGGAGAAACCAATGCCAATAGAAGGCAGAGCAGGGCTGAAGAGAAATTGATGTCTCCTGACACACATGGCACCCCGAATCCAGCTGTGCCTGAAGCTATAGTTACCTTAGGACATTCTGATTTTGAAACTCAGTATGTCGCCTTCTTAAGTATAAGGAGGTTTGAGTTTTTTTGATCTTTTTGCTTTTTTCTCTTTCTGTTGCTTGCAAGAGAAAGGATCCTGATCACTTTACTGTCCTTCGAGGAAAATACCCCCAGCTGATAATCCATTAGTGCCTTGCACACAGCAGCTGCTCAGCAAACACCAGCAGATGTGCATGAAGACTGCTCTCCCTCCTGCCCATTAATGGCCGGGCCTGTAACCCTAATGTCCAACTGCCGCCAGCCAAGCGCCTCTTCCCCTTTAGGCTCCCAGGGAGCCCAGTTCCCTAGCAACCACCCCAATTAGGCAATCACGCCATTTATCAGGATGCCGATTAATTATAATGATCTTAATGATCTCCCAATTAGACAGCGCCTCGAATCCGGCTGGAGCAGGGGCATCGGCAGTTTCCCCACCCAGGGCCATCACAAGGAAGCCCATGGAAGGTCAGGCCCCAGCGAGGCTGCCCTCGTTTGGGGGGTCACCCTGGAGAGGCCCCGCTTTGCACAGCCTCAGGCCACATGGTACCCAGGCCTGAAGCAGAGCCCAGCACCCCGGGCCACCACTCCAGGGACACCTGATGGGGCTCCATCCCCCACCGCAAGGAGGTCTCATTTATAGGAAAACGTTTACTCTCTTGTCACTGTGCTTTCTCTAGGCTGAAACCTTCATCTCAGACCCCGTGGCTTTCTCCTCACCGGCCACATTTGATATTTCACTTTGTGTTTTGACTAGAGAGAGAGCGAGTGCATGCTCGCGGGGAGAATGAAATGTCACCAGGCGATCGTGTGTTTTCCTTAGTGCAAAGGAACCAAGATACAAACCCGACACTCCCCCAAACAGAGGATGATTTTGGAGAGGGAGGGGATTACAGAGGGGCTTCCACCTACTCAAGTTTTAGTGTCTAATACTTTTCCTCTGCAGAGCGTGTGTTTCTTCCGCTTTTGTAAAAAAAGCCAAGGTCAACAGAGGCAGGAGGGTGTGGCAGTTCAAAGCGTGGAGGAGGAACCCGCAGGCCTCTGGGACCCGGGTTCCACCACTGCCCAGCTGCAGGCCAGTCAGAGATCCTCTCTGCGCCTCGATTCCTCATCTGTAATGGGGAATTACCATAGAACCCACTTCGCAGGATGTTCACGTGCCTTAAATAAGCCAACGAGGGTAAAGAGCTTGCAACAGCGCCTTACCCATAAAACACTGTGAAGGTGTTTGCTATCAAATTAAATCTAGACTAGGTCCTTTCTTTCAGCTACAAACTGGACAGAAATGCTGACAGTCTTCTGTGGCCTTCTGAGGGGACCGAGTCTAAGGACAGATAAAGGGCCAGCACTTGCTGGAGGTGGCTGATATATCCTATCTGGCCAACTCCAGAGACAAGAACCTGCCCCCTGGAGGCGGATCCACCGGGTAAACGGCCAGATCCAGAAATACAGGAAGAGGGAAACAGTATCCCCAAATCAAAACGTGGACTTCAAACATCGGGGTGCAACTGGGAGGACTACAGAATGGAGCTGTTGGGTGAGGGACACACACACACACATGTTGCCACACAGACACACTGTCCTCCGCCAAGCCCAGGCTTTTTACAAAATCAACTCATCGCTCAACTCGTAAGTTTGAAAACTTAATATGTTATTAGGGTTTCAGAAAAAGCCATAAATTAAATTTAAAAACCCAAGAAATACACACAAAGTCCAAACCCCAAACCTCACACTCACCCCTCAGCCATGGCAGGTGTGCCAACAGCTTGCCTTTAGGTAAGTAAACTTTGCCAGAGGAAGGAAGATACTTTATGTGCAAATGTCTAATATTTCATCAGCCAACCCCACCGCCATCGCCCCCTGAGCTGCTTATTAGAACATTAAATTGCACACCTGGACAGGCTGCTCTGAATGGATTTTCTCTTCTCCACAGCACAAGACAAGCAGAGATGAGGAGAGCCTCTCTTACAGATGAGAGGTCTTCAGTGTGTCCTCCCCACCCTCTTCCTATATTTAATGGAGGACCTTAATTTAATTAAAACCCCCCAGTGGCTCTGTAATGGGTAGCAGAGTGGCAGGAACAAATCCCCTCCGCTATTAACTACAAGATGAGCAGAACTCTTCCTGCCCCCAGAGCGCCGGATGTCCTCCCGGGAAAGCCCATCTTACCTGCTCCCTGTCCCTCCCCTGGGTTCTCCCCCATCCCCTGGGAGCCTTCTCAGAGCAGCCTCCCCTTCCCGCCCCAAAGGAGGGGAGGGTCTGCACTGTGGGAAAGAGCCTGGGGACAGATGGAGGGGCGAGAGGGCTGGTGCCCCAACATGCACAGATGTGCAAATACCCAGAGTCGAAGTAAGCTGAATGTAATTACTTGGTTAATTAAATATGGACTTTTAACTCAAAAAATGATTAAAACAAGCTGCAGGAAAAACTGTCCAGAAAGGAGAAGGGCAGGGAATGAATCAGAACCTTCAAGAAGAGGAGAGAGGAGGACGGGGTGGTCAGAAGGAAGTCCTGTGCTTGCTCTCCCTTCTGTGCCGGCGCCTGCTGTATGCAGGAGGCGTGGCCTCGCGTGTCCTGGCAGGAGGGGCTGCAGACAGAGGCCACTGGCCAAAAGCAGGATTTGCGGGTTTCCCTTTTCATTTCTCCACCAAAGACCCCCTCTCTTTATCCCGCTGCTTTCCCAGCGGACCTGGGGCTTCTGGAGGGCAGGAACTAAATCATATTCTTTCGCATTTCCCTGGAACATAACACGGTGCCTCTCAGGAGCGGGTACTCCACAGATACTAGTGGAAGGAATTAGTTAACGAACTAGTGGAAGCATTTTTTCTACAGCGCACTCCTAGAAATCACTGCGGCTTCGCTGCCAGACTTTTGAAACCCCCGGGAGTCCGGGGAGGGAAGCATCTCTCCGTAGGGCGAGGAGGGCTGCTCCAGACCCTGCCGGGAAGGAAGTTTGCCTTTCCAATTCTATTTGTCCTTTCGGTATCTGCGAGCTCCTCGTTACTCTAAGATCCGGTCCACTGCCTTGCCATGTCCTGTCCGGGCAAGCCCCACGTGGGCTGGATTCTAGCCGGCCCCTTGGGTCTAAACCCAAAGGGGTCAAAGGGGTCATCCCCCCGCGGCTGGCCGGCTCCTGAACCTCTCTCCTGCCTGCCCGGCCCCACCTCTTGGCGCTGTTGGTGGAGCCGGAGACCGGCGGTCCCGGCCGGCCCGGGCTCACCTGGGCGGCGCTCACGGCCGCGCTCGTCCGGGAGGGGTTGCGACCGCGGGGAGCGCTAGCCCGGGCCTGGAGCCCCCCCCAGCCCCGCCCACCTGCCCCCGCGCCCCACTCACCAGCGCGCACGGCCCCCCGCGGCCTCACCCGGCGCGGGGCGCAGTCGCATCTGCCGCTGCCTGGCCGGGCCGCGGGGCGCAGGGGACTCCGCGCCGCTGCTGCTGCTGCTGCTGCCGCCGCCGCCGCTGCATCCCCCGGCGAGTGCTGCTGCTGCTCCTCCTTCTCTCCCTCCTCCTGCTCCTCTCTCTCCTCCTCCACGTCTCTCCGCCCCCGTGCTCCGCCGCCGCGGCCCCAGGCCCCCGCCCCGGCGCGCCGCCCTCGCCAAAGTCCGTCTCCGCGCCCCGCCCGAGCCGCTCTTTAATCTCCCGGCCCCTTGGCACTGCGCTGCCTGGCCCCCCGCCTGCCTGCCGGCCGCCGGCCTCCGAGCGGGGACGGGGGGAGCTGGGTGACCCCGCGCGCCGGCCGGGGGAGCCGGGGCCGTGAACCGCGGGCGGCCGTGGCCCGCGGCTCGGAGGACCCGCCGCGGCGCTCTCCCCGTGCCCCTCGCGTGCGGGCGCTTTACCTCCGGCTCGAAGGACACGCGGCCCGACTGGCCGGGCCCAGCTGCCCCCGGCGCACGGCTCTTGCCCCGAAGTCGGGCCCCGGACGGGGCAGCAGACGGCGAGGGGGAGTCCCGGCAGCTCTCGGCCTCCGGTTGCCTCCGGACCCGCTGGCCGCGCTCCCGGCGCCGAGCGCGCACCCTCACCGGGACACAGACGCACACTCACCCGACACACACTCGCTCCCGCTCGCCCTCGGCGGAGAGTTGAAACAGATGTGGTATTCGCCCAGGAGCTAGAAATGAGGGAGGAACGCGAGCCAGAGCCGTGCGTGCGTGCAAGTGTGTATGTGTGTAACACAAAAACGGGGCGGGGAGGGCATCGCTAATACATCAAATATCGTAATAAAGTCAAGAGGATCATTCATCGGTCAGGTTCACTTGGCTGGAAACGTAGAGAATCCTTGTCTCTTCCGCTTTCTTTTTCTCCTCCCTCCGAGCTGGAAAGAGCCCAGTATTCTGGGGGCGTGCGACAGCCCCGCCAGGGTGCCCCCCTCATAATGGCACGTTAATAAATGTTTTCTTTACCTGCTTTCACGGGGGCTCGCCCCGGTCTGCAAACACCCGACCGCGTTTGCTGAAAGCCGGACTCTCTCCTCTAACTACGCGCGTCTGCTATTGGAGACGCCGGCTGGATCCGACGCCCCAAGGTAGATCGCAGGGTGAACTGCCCACTCGCCGGGAGCCTTCCTCGTGCGCCCCGGAAGCTCCCCGAGAAATTAACTTGAGCTCAACTGAAAATAGCATTCGCGGCCCAGGAATAGGAAAGAAGCGGGAAACTGGCTGTCGCCGAAAAGGGAGGATTTCGACTCAAGGTGGTGCTGTCGACCGCGGTTTCCACCGTCCTCAGCCCCACAGAAGAGGCCGGAGGGGGTCGGCGCTGAGATGGTGGGCCACGAACGGGCAAAGAACCCACCAGCAGCTGCAGAAAACACAGCTTAGCTGCTAAGGGGAAACAGACCCTGATGCAGACACGTGCCCTTGCAGGCAATAGTAACTTATTTAGCCTAATGACAATCTTACACTGTAGGTATTATTATTATACCCATTTTACAGATGTGGAAACCAAGGCACAGAGATAAAGTAAGTGGCCCAAGGTCACACAATTTTAAGTGGGGACCCAGAATTTGAACCCCAAAAGCCTGGCTCCAGCTTTATGCTAGGCTATTACTGCTTCCCACCAAGCATCTCTTTTCTCTGGTGTAGTCTCCCTCTCATGCTGGTTTGGAGTTGCCAGATTTAACAGGTAAAAATCTAGGATACCCATGGGCACATACTCATACTGAAAAATTATTTGTTGTTTATCTCAAAATTTAACTGGTGTCCTGTATTTTATCTGGTAACCAAGTTGGGGGGTGGGAGGCTCCAGTTTAGCCCCTCAGATCAATTTGCAGTCTAAATAAATCAGAAAACCATAAACTTGGTTTTCCCAATTGGGTCCTTGGCCACACCCCAGCACAACTGAAGCTGGTGATCTCCTGCCCTTCCTCTGGCTGGAAACAGAATGTCAGGTTTACTTCTTCACCATCATGTACCAAATAATGGGGCTCCATCTTTCTGCCTCCTCCCTTCAGAAGGAAGGACAGGTTTACTGCAGGGCTTCTAATACAGCCCTGTCCAGTGGAAGTATAAGGTGAGCCATGCATGTAATTTTAAGTATTCTAGTAGCCACATTAAAAGTAGGAAGAAATAGGTGAAATTAATCTTAATGGTGTATTTAATTCAACCCAGTATGTCTAAAATATCATCACTTCAACATGTAATCAATATAAAAATTATTGGTGAGATATTCTACATTCCTTTTTCTTACTAAGTCCTTGAAGTCTGGTGTGCAGTTTACACTTCCAGTGATCTCAATTCACACCAGTCATGTGGCCAAGGGCTACCTTACTGGGTGTCACAGGTGTAGTAGGTTCTCTGGCTAACTGCTGGATGTTTCCACCAGGTTATTTCATGTAATACTTTTAACAAACTTGCAAGAAAACTGAGGCTCAGGTAAAGAGACTTGCCGAAGGTCACAAAACTGGCAAGTGGTAGTGAGGTTTCAACCCAGCTGAGGCTGTGTTTGGCTGAGTGGGACACGTACCCCATGAACCGGGTATTCAGAGCTCCGTGGAGGTGCCCCAGGAGTCTAGGGTGGGGTAGGGAGTCCCAGGGATAGGATCTGCCCTTAACTTGCTTTATATGTTGGCTTCTGGAGAATATTTCAGAGGTGGGGGAATTACCGCTGCAATCGAGTTTGAAATCACTGCTTTACCACACTGTCTTCCTTCAGGTCTCAAGTTCATGAACACATCCCCAAATGGGCCTGCTCACAATTTAGAAAATAGACTCACAATCCCTCCACCTGGGGGCTGGGCTGGGGGCTGGGCCAGGATGGTATAGCTTGATTATTAGATTTTTCTTTCTGTGGTTGCTGTGTGAAGATGAAACATGGTGATGTTTCTATTTGCCCCTTATCCTTCCTTAGGGAGGAGGGGACAGAGCTTGTGTGTGTGTGCATGTGTGTGTGTTTATGTGTGTGTGTGCATGTGTTGTCCCTGTAGGCAGGTACTATGGATCATGTGATTCAGGCCAGGACTTTAAAGCACCAGCTCAGATACTTACAAGGTCTGTGGGTCCCCAAAGCACCCTCTGGCCATGTTTGTTCCCCATGATTCATAGCAAACCCCTGGTGCTCTGGGTCTCAAGTCACAGCCTGCGTTTTCTAGGTTTGATCCAGGCAAGTAGGAACTACTGGCCCCATTGGGAGCACAGCTTCTGCCTGGGATGTGTGAGGGGACTCAGGGGCTCCAATGTCCCCCTGCTGGGAAGTTGCCCAGGGGCCTGGGTGGGTCCTCAGCAGAATTCTCCACACCCCCAGGGCTTCCTGAAGTCTTCAGCATCTCCAACCAGTGTCCGGGACAGCTTTCTCTCCCCTTGTCCCTCTTCTCCCTGATGGATTCTCTCCCTGTGATCTTCCTGGCTAGAGAATCAGGCCTTTTAAGCTCGACAGCCCCCCATCCCCACCCCAGTCTCTCCAAGCATTCATGGTTTAACCTCTCGAGGACCTTTCTCTTGACACCTATAAGCCTCCTTTCTTCCTTTTGCCAGTTCCTTGGGCGCCCTTTTGTGTAGAATGCCCGTCTGGTTTTACCTACCTTGCAAAGCAAGTGTGGTTGTTTTATTTCCTTGAATGATACACAACAATTAAAAAAAAAAAAATCACTGGTGTGTTTTGTTCTCTCCATCAAGAAGCTGAAACTCAACCTGATTGCCTGAACACTTCTGGCTGAATCTGGGTTGGAGTAGATGGGATTTTATCCCATTTATGAGGGTTGTAAAAGTCAAGCTCTTAACTTGTCTCAATCAAATTGGCGTGTAAAGGAGAAAAGTTAAAAGTAGGAACGACATCTGCAGACTGGAGGCTTGAGAGGGTGAGGAGCAGGCTGGGGTGCAGGTGGCTTTAATAACACAAAAGCTTGGCCAAAGTGTGCCTCTCTGAGAGCAGAGGAGGCCGTGGAGTCACCCCCCCACCCCGGGGGGTTGCACTCAAACTTCTCAGCTCCTGAGCGGGGACAGTTTTGCCCAGGTTTTGAAATACAAATTCCTTACATCATCCATAACAGTATAAATTTGCAGTTAGTTCTGCCTGAGTTTTTGCTTAGACCCAATCTGTCTTGTCCTTAGAAATGCAATTGCTTTTGAGAAAAACTTTATATTTCTTGAGATATTGTGATAATGAAAAAGAGCAACGTGAACCACCATTAATTCAGAAGAACATTAAATCATATCTTCTGCTGCCTTCCTGGGCCAGCAGGCTGGCCAGGACATGCTTTCCTTCAGCAAAGCAGGGCTGGTCTTTGCAGTGTGGTACCCATTTTCTCCCTTAATTACAAATAATTGTATAGTCTAATTTATTCTAACACCTGACGCCTAAAAGTGCACGTTCATGAATCAAGAGTTAGTTTGGGAGATAGAAGAATTATAAATGTTTGTGTTCTAGTTTGCTAATGCTGCCGGAATGCAAAACACCAGAAATGGATTGGCTTTTATAAAAGGGGGTTTATTTGGTTACACAGTTACAGTCTTAAGGGCATAAAGTGTCCAAGGTAAGTCATTAACAATCAGGTACTTTTACTGGAGGATGGCCAATGGTGTCTGGAAAACCTCTGTTAGCTGGGAAGGCACGTGGCTGGCATCTGCTCCAAAGTTCTGGTTTCAAAATGGCTTTCTCCCAAGATGTTCCCCTCCAGGCTGTAGTTCCTCAAAAATGTCACTCTTAGTTGCTCTTGGGGTGTTTGTCCTCTCTCAGCTTCTCTGGAGCAAGAGTGTGCTTTCAACGGCCATCTTCAAACTGTCTCTCATCTGCAGCTCCTCTCTCAGCTTCTGTGCATTCTTCAACATGTCCCTCTTAGCTGTAGCTCTTCTTTAAAATGTCACTCTCAGCTGCACTGAGTTCCTTCTGTTTGTCAGCTCATTTATATGGCTCCAGTGATTTAATTTAGACCCACCCTGAATGGGTGGGGTAACATCTCCATGGAAATTATCCAATCAGAGTCATCACCCACAGTTGGGTGGGGCGCATCTCCATGCAAACAACCTAATCCAAACGTTCCAACTTAATCCCCACTAATATGTCCTCCCCACAAGATTGCATCAAAGAATATGGCTTTTTCTGGGGGACATAATACATTTAAACCTGCACAGTGTGTAATTGCAGTCTCCTGGGGGCTGCTTATGAATGATCTCAAAGAGCGGTGATGGTTATTATGAATTCTTACCAGTGACAGACAGAGGTGGGGCCACTGCCAGTTAAGGCATTGTTCATCTAGTTGCTTAATAATCTACCAGTGGTCCCTGTACGGATAAGTGGGCAAGGGAGATCAAACATGAATTTCACTGTGATGAAACAGAAGCACACAAGTGGGGACTTTGGTGGATGGGAGCTTTCTAAGAAAGCACGATCCATTTGACTATAAGTATAATTCGATTTAGGTCTCTGTGACCACACACCTTCCTTTCAAATGACCTTCCAGAAAAATCACTTGTAAACTGAACAATCACAAACTGATTAATCTTGGTGGTGATTCAGTAAAATCAAGATGATGACTTAGGGCTGCCCCAAGGCTGAGGTTTTGTTGTCACTCCTTAGCTAACCTCCCTGGGCCTCAGTTTCCTTATCTTAAGAATGGGGATCACAGCAACGACACTGCAGGTTGTCATGTGGATTAAGTGAGATTAATGAAGGTAAAAATGCCTGCATGGTGCCTGGCTCCTGGAAGTTGCTCACTGAGTTCACTGAATTAGAATCAGAGACTATCAGTGGCCCCAAGAGAATCTCCCTTGATGCCTACAAAATCCAGACCAGATGGTACAATGATGCCAAAGTTTAGTGACTTTAAAACGCAAACCAGATCATGCTGTTCCCAGGCTTAAAATCCCCTCCTCTTGAAAGGAAATCTAAATTCCTGAGTATAATCACAAGATCTACAAGGCCCTGCCCCGCCTACCTCTCCAACAGAGCTCTCCCCTCTCTCCCTTGTATTTTTATTATGAAAAATTTTAAATGGGCAGAAAAGTTGAAAGAGTAGGGCAGTGAGCACAATGGAATTCACCTCCACCTAGAATTAACAGTTAAGATTTTGCCATGTGTGCTTTATATGTTGCCAAGCCAGTTGCAAGGAAGCCACCAACATGGTGACACATCACCCCTCCGGACTTGAGCGGCTTCTCCTAAGAATGACCTCGGCACCACTGCCACACCTCAGGAAGTGGACAGGAATTCCAACATCACTCTCCCAGTTGCTGCCATCGACAGAGCCACAAAAGCTGTCTTCCTTCTTGCTCCTCAAGCCTTTTCCTGCCGCAGGCCCTTTGTACTTGCTATGCCCTCTCCCCGGATTTTTGTCCACTGGCTCCTTGTCATCATTCGGGTCACAGCTCAAATGTCACCTCCCAGGGGGTTCTTCCCTTTCTGTTTTACCTAAAAATGTTCCCTGATCTCCCTTACTTTCTATCTTCCCACCTCATTTGATTGTCTCCATAGAACATGCCACTGCCTGAAATTCTGTTTTTATTTTGCATCTATGACCACTGCCTATCTCCTCCTCTCTGCTTCAACCCCACATTTGCTGCAGGAGAGCAAGGGCTATGTCTTGTTTGTTCATTTTTGTAGCCTCAGTGCCTAGGACAGTGTTTAGCACACAGTAGGAATTTATTAGCTATTTGTTGACTGAACAAATGAATATTCCCATAGATGATGTCTTCAAACAGAAGAGGTGGTAATTCCAGTATTTAGAACCCAGTTCACATGGGTTCAAGTCCCAGTGGTACCACTCACCAGCTACATGTGCATGTGGGCTCTGTCCCTCACTCTCTCCTCCAAACAGGGCGATGACAATAGTCTTTATCTCCTAGGGTTGTCGAGAGTTACTAAGGGTTTTATATGCAAAGTGCTTAGAACAGTGCCTGGAGCATAACAACTAACCTTTGTACACTTATTATTAATAGACTCATGTTATATCTTCTGGCCAGAGACCTGTGATTTTAGGCATCATCGGCTACTCACAGGCTAACATAGAAACCACCTCCAAGCCTAACGTTCCTGGGAGAACTTGGAAGGGCTGATGGCACTCACTGGCCTGTGCTGGGCAGGTCAGTATTCAGCCACGCTGCAGGGACAGTGGCTCTGGCTGTTTCCAGGGGGCATCTGGGTGATTTATTGGGGCCTATGTTTAGATATTTTGATGCTCACCTGAGGCCGGTGCTTGGAAGCTCACACAGGAGCGGGGGCAAGGAACCCTGGGTGGGAGGGGAAAAAAGGAGACCCTCCTCCTGGGTGGATGAAAGTGACCTGATGTCATGGGCTCAGAGAACCACCCCCTCCATTCCCCTCTGGTAGGTGGACTCTGTTATGGGTTCTACTTATGACTGGCCTGTGCGTTTTTAAAGGATAGTTAGTACTGGATGTCCATTTGCAGGGGCACATAGGCAAATGTATGTTTTTCAACTAAAGTTGCAATAAAAAATGAGATCAAGAAAAGTGTTGGAAATTTGGACAACAAAAATGGCATTTAACTGGAGATAGTATAAGGTCATTCATCCAGGAAAATGTGTATTTAATAAAGATGTTTGCTTTTTGGAGGATGTGCGTGTGTGTGTTTCCAGCATCCATTTGTCCACTTTTTATAATGGGTACTCTAATTTCCTTTTGGGGGGCTGTCCTTACCCAGAATCTCTGAGCATCTGGTGGAACTTGGCTCCTTGCTATAGAGTGGGGGTGTGGCTCAGGCCTGGCCAATCGGTGCAGTACATCCCCCTGTCCAGTGATTGGTTCTGACATGGGCATGTGATCCATTTTGGGCCAATGGGAATCAGGCCCAGGATTTTCATTTGACCAATTGAATGAGCGGAGCTTTCTTCTGGATTTAAACTGGCTGATTATCCATAGCTGCCAGTGGGCACACAGGACCTGGGACTGAGGTAGAAGCAGAGCCGTGAAGTAGGGAGATGGATTGTGTTGAGGAAGACAGAATTCTAAGATGTCCCCAAGGTTCTTGCCCTTTGGTAGAATCCCCTTCCCTTGAGTGTGGACAGGACTGTGAATATGACAGATTTCACTCTGGTGATTTGGTTAAGGTAAAGGGATTTTGCGCATATAATTAAGGTCCCAAATCAGTTGACTTTGAATTCACCAGAAGGAAGATCATCCTGGGTGGGCCAGACCTAATCAGGTGAAAGGCTCCCTCCTGGAGTCAGAGATTCTGGGCATGAGAGAGTCTCTGGCTGGCCTTGAGGGCACAAACTGTCATGTTGTGGTCAACCACAAAAAACTGAATTCTGCCAACAGCCAGGGAGCTTGGAAGAGGACCCTGGGACTCAGATGGGATGGCAACCTCAGCCAACATCTGACTTCAGCCTGGTGAGACCTTGGGCAGAGGACCCAGGTAATCCATACAGGGACTCCTGACCCACGGCTACTGTGAGATAATAAATTTGTGTTGCTTTAAGTTGCTAATTTCCTGGGAATTTGTTATGCAGTAATAGAAAACTAATACATGCATGATGCCCTACATCAAGCTGTACCTGAAGCCAGAATTGGAATTTTCAATTATTTGACTCAGTAAAGCACCCTCTCTGCTGTGTTTTTTTTTCTCTTAAGCCTGTTTCAGCAGAAGTCCCAGGATTGCATCTTGGCCTGGCTGGTTTCACACAGTTGTCTCTGAACCAGTCACTAAGCCTGGGGACAAGGACACACGGTGCCGTGATTGGCCAGGTGCTGTGCCCTTCTGAGCTTTGCCATCATGTTGTGTGTGTCCTGCATCCCTGAGTCTGAGGATATAGACTATTGGGATTGCTCATGTCACGTTCAAAATACATGTTCAAGGCTTCCTCTGTGTTCCTGTGTCTGTGAACCCATTTGTAAATTGTCCAAGTTTTAAATTGGACCTTTGAAGATGTTATTACTAATCATTTATGAATAGGATCTTCAGAGATCTTATTTGGATGAGGTCAAATTGAATCAGGGTGGGCCTTAATCCATAGACTGGAGCCCCTGTAAGCAAAGGAAATTCCAGACTCAGTGAGTCAGAAGAAGCCAGAAGGCAGCAGAACCCAGAGGAGCTGGCACAAGGAGAGGGCAAGATCGCCATGTGACAGAGGATTACGGAACGTTATGGACTCCAGGAGAAAACAAGCCCTGCCAGCCCCTTGATGTTGGACTTCTAGGCCCCCAAACCATGAGACAATAAATTTCTGCTGTTTCATCAACCCATCGTGTGATGTTTGTCACAGCAGCCCTGGCAAACTAAGAAGCTCAGCAGCTGTTGAGGGCGTGGCAGGCTGTGTAGGTTCATGGTGTGGGGCAGGGGTCGGCAAACTTTTTCTGTAAAGGGACAGAAACTAAGTAGTTCTGGCTTTGTGGCCTCATATGGTGTCTGTCGTATTTTTAGCTCACGAGCTGTGCAAAAGCAGGCCAAGCAGGTCAGATTGGATCCATGGGTCACAGTTTCCCGACCCCTGGTTTAGGGCACAGACTCTGGAGCGAGATTGCGGGACTCAAATCCCAGCCCCCCTGCCCCTTACCAGCTGTGAGACTCTGGGCAAGTACCTCACTTCCCTGCACCCTGGTTTCCTTACCTGGAAAATGGGGATACTAAGAGTACCCACCCCATGAGGTGGTTATGGAGTTAAATGATCACATGCTATGCTGCCAGATGGTTTCTCGGGGTGATGATTAATCGTCAGCCTCTTCCCCACCCCACAAGTTTGGAACCAGTTGAAAAACAGATTTAGGGGTCAGGCAGGTGACAATCAAAACTGCAGCATTTTTTCATGTAACGCTGGATTAGATAACATGCCTTGACCTGCAGACTTTCCTCAGTTCTCAGAGTGTGCAGACTTTGGGGTGCTCCCCTGTTGCCAGATGCAGCACCCCTCATGCCTGATGAGACCCCACAGTAGCCCTGGGCTCTGCTGGAGACAGCTCCTGCAGGGAAGCAGGGGAGCAGGAGGCCTTGCCTGTCGGGGTCGGCTGGCCCGAGCAAGGGTCGGCAATCAAGGGTCGCTGTCCTCCCGCAGGATGGGGAGTGACGGTGGTGGCAGGACATGTCTACTTATGACACCAGAGCAGGGGCCTCGGTCTTGGCAGATTTCGATGCCCAGGCCCCACCCCAGAGATTCTGATTTAATGAGTCAACAATGGGCTCAGGCATAAGCATTTAAAAAAAAAAATAACTTTATAAATGTAAAATTTACATACCATAAAATTCACCCATTTTAAATGTATAATTCAATGATTTTTAAATTTCCTGAGTTGTGCAATCCCCATCATAATTTTAGAACATTTTCATCACCCTAAAAAGTTCCCTCACAGGATGGATATTTTGAAAGCTGCCTGGGTGAGTCTGACCTGCCAAGGCTGAGAACCCCTGCTCAGGGGAAGGGGCCTCAGGAAACAGAAGGAGAGAGATCAGGTTTCCCATGAGGATGCAGAGGACCTAGTGGATGCTGAATTAAATGTATGCTAGTACTTTTCAAAATGCAAATAAATATCCACAGAAGCAGTTTTGGCTGGGGGGAGGGGGAGGAGGGGGAGGTGAGTGGGAAGAGGAAAGTAAGCTGGGCTGCTGAGACAGAGGGGTGGAACCCAAGGTCAGGGCCTAGAAAGTTCCATCTGGGCTGTGAACAGTGTTAGGGGAGGAGGTAAGGAGGGGATGAGGTGCAAGCTGCGTTCCCCTTCTTTTGTACCGCTCCCCAGGTACACATCCTCACCTCCCCTGGAAGTTAGAAGGGGAAGTTGGGAACTGGGATTAGGTTGGATGTGGGGGAGTCAGAGGGTAGCAAGGGGACCCTACACAGACCCCTGCATGCCGGCATGGGCCAGAGCCAGGCACACGGGGTCACTGTACCCAGAGGGGTGAAGCACACAGATAGGTACAAACTGAAGACTGAAGAGGACCCAGGGGTTCTGAGCTTCATCCCGCTCAGGGCAGCTCCCTAAGGGCAGGGTGGGCTCTGGAGAGACGTTGGAACCAGCTCGGTCCTGCTCAGCCTCCAGGCTGGCCCCTGCCAGGATCTCCCCCAAAACGTGTCCTGCAGCAGGACCTGGCCTTGCATGTGGCTTTACCTCGTGATGACCCCTGTCAGTCACAGTGCCTTCCCCTGCGGTGACTTGGCGGAATCCCTGCCCTCCTGGCACCCAGGCTGTCGTCCCCCTGGGATTGCTCCTGGGTGACTCATTCATCTGCACTTGCACCCAGTCGTCTGTGGCTCTGGCAGGGCCGCTGCCCACAAGGCCTGGGTTGTCAACTGAGACTGCAGCAGGGGCCTCTGGATGCACGCAGGTTTAGCCTAGTCTTGCTCCCCTTCACCTTGGAGAGACTGACTTAGGAGCATATCAGCTACCTATTTGTGAACACCTACTGCAGGTGTCCTGGTCCTTGGTTGCAAACAACAAAACCCATGTTGGCTATTTAGCCGGAAAGGAATCTGTTAAAAGATATTAAGCAGCCCCCAAATCCATGGGAGGTCAGAGTGCAGGCTCTGAAGCTATGCACCTGCCACCATGTCGGTCCAAATGGCGCTTGGGCCTGGATGCAGAAGGCCCAGCCATTCCTGCCCCTGGAAGAAACAGAAGCCCTTGCCAATGGCGTTTTCCAGAAGGCCCATCCCTGAGGCACAGCCACTACGTCCTCTGGCTCCATTCCCAATCCCTGTCTCACATGAGCACACCTGGCTGGTGGACACTGGGTCCTGTGACTGGACCCCAGCTGCAGGGAAGTGTGGGGATGTGAGTTTCCGGGAAGTTCCTGAGTTTGGGAAGGATGAAATTCTGCATGCAGGAAGTTAGCAAAATGTGGAGAGAGTGTTGGGTGGCCACAAAAGACAAACGTCTGCTCCATTTACGGTATGCTGGGGGTGGGCTGCACTCTCAGTGCCTTTTTAATCCTCGCCCTTAGGGTCAAGGATGCAAGAGGAGGACAACTTGTCCATGGCTGCACAGAGTGTGTGGTGGGGGGGCAACTCCGGAACCTGGGCCCTTCACCAGGACGCCTCACCAACCAACCCCAGGCAGGATGGGTGGAGAACGGTACAGGCCTCCCCGCTGCCTGGAAGCCCTAATGCTGGCCTGCGCCCCAACCTCAGATGAGCACACTGAGTACAGCAGATGCAGTCGCCGAGCAGGCTCGGGGCCCTTGTCCCTTAAATTGTCTGATGGATGCAGGAAACCACCTACCTTTCCATCCATGAGTGGCCGGACATGGGCTCCAGGTCCGTCTTCTTGCTACGTGACCTTGGGCCTTGTTTATTCCCTGAGCCTCTATTTTCTTGTCTGTAAAATGGGTACCAAACTTCCCTTCTCATTGCTCCCTCCAGGGCTGTTGGGCAGATCAAATGTGCGTGTGATCGTGGAATAAAAGGATAAGCTAGAGACACAATAGTTCCTTTCCTGGTTGATCAAATTCCCCTCCAGCAAACTTCTCAAAGGTTCTGCTGTGGATAAAGGATGTGGTTGGCCTGTTGGCAGCTGCTTTCACTCAGGTTTATAGAGACTCGTAAGTTGAAGTATATGGAGTTCTTGCTGTTGTCTCTGTAGACAGTAAGTGGACTGAGGATTTGTTCCTTTGGCTTGAACAGGAACCACACCCCATGGGCCAGTAAGAGATGCTGTTTTGGGATCGATGGCCACAGGCTGGCTGCCCCAGCTGGAAGTGGGCAGCAGCAAAGACCCCCAAACAGGCCTTGGATGCACAGGCCGAGTGCTGATCCCCAGGGTCATTGCAGAGCAGGACAGCAGACCTCCCCTGGGACATGCTGAGAAGAAGGCCACATGAGCTGCCATGGAGGGGAGCTGCCATCGTGCAGCCCAGTAGGGCCGGGGCTGGTGTGGGGCTTATGCTAAGGGCTATTGGAGCACGCAGCAGCCCTGGACATTTTTGGTGAGAGGCTCATTATTAATTCATTTGACAGATGTATATAAAGTTGCTACTAAGTTATCAGACCTCAGGGCCCAAATGATGAATTTCAGAAGACCCCTGCTCCCACGGGCTTAGAGTCTAGTAGGTGAAAAAGGTACAAGTGATTTCGACAGAGAGTCTGTAGC
The DNA here is from genome assembly GCF_015220235.1 of Choloepus didactylus. Classification (NCBI taxonomy): domain Eukaryota; kingdom Metazoa; phylum Chordata; class Mammalia; order Pilosa; family Megalonychidae; genus Choloepus; species Choloepus didactylus. The sequence continues at coordinate 51,244,649 of NC_051325.1, forward strand.
AGAGAATCTTGGTTCTCACCGACTTCATTCCTTTCTTCCTTGTAAACAGAAATTTGATTTCATTTGGGTGGCAATGCACCCAGCTAAGGGGATGGCTCAAGATTGCTTGAAGCTGATGGTTGTCGAAGTGTGATCCCTCCCTGAACCAGCAGCAGCAGTGGCAGCAGCAGCAGGGCCTAGTTAGAAATGCAAATTTTCAGGCTCCACCCCAGACCTATGAATCAGAAACTCTGAGGATGGGCCTAGCAGTCTGTGCTAGCAGTGGGCACATGGCTAGTTCTTGCCAGTGAGACATAAGGAGGTATCCTCAGGGGCTCTGGGGAAATTATTTTCCTTCCTGCTAGAAAGGCCAGAGTCTTAGAAGGAAGTGGCCATCCTCGCATGCCCTTTCTGCTCCCTTAGATGTTGTGTGTGCATGTGATGCCTGTGTTAAAGGACAGTCATCGTGGGCCAGGAGAGGTGATGGCACCAACCTGCAGAGGATGGCAGAGCAGCAAAGAGTCTCAGCTGCCCATCCCCAGGGCCTCTTGTTAAGGAAGGAGCGAGTTTCCTTGTGGCATTGCTACTTGCAGCCGAGAGCATCCCCAACAGATCTGAGTTTGTGAGGTTGATGATGTAAATACAATAACAATGAACACTGACTTTTGCACAAGTCTTTTTTTGACTCTGTACTTTTTTTTGATGCTTGCAATTTAAAAATCTCTCAAAACCCACATCTCCTTCCCTCATTTACACCCTTAGGCAGGTGGTAGTCAGTGCTCCGGCCTGTCATCTAGGTCCAACCGGCTGGTTTTGAAGGCAGCTCAAGCACAGCATGTCTGAATCTGAACTCGTGACCACCCCCACCCTTCAAACCAGCTCCTTGAGCTGTGTTTGTCTTCCTGGGGACCGGCACGTCTATCCATTGCAAGTCCAGAAATCACCCTCTTCCGAAACCTCCTCCCCAAGTCTAATTGTTACAAATTCCTGGTGATTTCACCTCCTAAACACCTGCCAAATGTAGCTCCCCCTTTCTTTCACCCCCTGACTGTGCAGTGGGGCCCTGACTGGGATGGGGAGGCCCTGGCCCCACTTAAATCCAGGCTCCACAGCAGCTGCCAGATTTTCCCCAACTGCAAGTCTGATGCATTCCATTCTCCTTTTACTTTCAGTAATCAACGCCATATGAAAGCAGTTCACAGAAGAGTCCAGCCCCTCCCAGTATAAATTGCCATGCAGCCCCTCCTGAGTTGAATTTGCTTCTAGCTGTTAGAGCCGAGGTGTCTTCTGCTCTCAGATTTGGGGTCTGATATCGGGGATGAGGGTGGGGCAAGTGTTTGCAATGGCTGGTGCCTTAGTTGGCTTGTCCAAGGCACAAGTCCCTGAGAAAAGAATCTGAGAGCAAGTCATTTCTTTGGGATGTAATCCAAGGAAGCACCCGTGGGCAGCAGGAAATGAGGCAGGGAAGGGAGGAGGCCAATGCGGGTGCCTTATTGACCTTGTGTTACAGAGGACCACAGGGGTCCACCCTGAGGAGAAAGTCTGGGGGATGGAGCCAAATACACTCTGCGGAATCACCCCGGGAGTGAGGGGTGGGGGCATTTGTACACCAACTCCTAAGAGTCGTTCTTGGAGGGGGGCTGGTTCCTTCACTGGCCCTTCCTTCCTGCTGTGTGTGTGAGCCGGGCATTCTGCTGAGGCTGTGGACTAAAGCCTCCAGGCAAGGAGAAGCAGTTATTGGTGGGTCTGAGCTCATTGAAGGGTTTGAGGACTATGGGCAGGGGAAAGACAACCAGTGAACTCATAAAAAACTCAGGCCCTTGAGGCATAACACAGAGAGACACACAACACATGAGAAAGTTGGTCCTTTCCAATTCTCCTTTCCCTCATAGAAGGGAAAAGTCTCAGATTGGTGCTGATATGCCTTAAGTCCTTTCCAACACTTGGCCAACTCCCTTTTGAACCAAGAGAAAGCCAGCCTTGGCTTAGAGCTTCACCGGGCAATTGTACCTAGCTGGAATTCGTCACAGGGCTTGCGTTTCTAATTTATTTTCCCAATGAAGTCAAGTTTAACAAGTTTGCTTTGAAAATAAATATACATAATTAAAAAAATTAATCTAATGGCAAAGAATGTTAAATAACATCATAGCTAGTGCTACCTCAGGTGGGTGACAGGTGAATGGCTGGAGCACGGGGTCACTGGCCCAAGGGGTGAAGTCCACACTGTCTCAGGGGGAGTCTCGGCCTCTGCGATCTGGTTTCCAACCACCTCTCTAGATCCAGTTCTCAGTTCACACCAGCCCCTCCACCTGCCACCCCAAGTCCTCGCTCCCAGCAGGAGCTAAGTGCTTTCTGCTAGGATCACCCCCCACCATGTACCCACTTCCTGGGATGATTTCATTCTGCTGTGGATGTTGGCTGTGGGCAGACGGTCCCCCACTAGACTGGGTGCTTTCTGAGAACAGACTGGCACTCCTCTCTGGAGCCTGGGCCCAGCCAGGGCTCATCTCAGCCAGAGCCCAGAGCCTGCTGAACGAGTAAGTGAAAGAACAAAGGAGAGGCCATGGCTTCCCCCTCCCTCGGTGGCTCTGGAGGAGGGAGGGCCTGGCCCTCGGTGACTCTGGCCAAGCCAAGAGCACTCAGCCAGAGAGAGGGGGCTTTACGGGGTGTGACCGTGGCCCCTGCCTGCTCAGCCTTGACCTTCCCCTTCTCAGGGACTCATCCCCCCGTGATGGTTAAGTTCAGGTGTCAACTTGGCCAGGCAATGGTCCAGTTGTTTGGTCAAACAAGCACTGGCCTGATTGTTACTGTGAGGACATTTCATGAACTTAAATCATCCATAAGTTGATGACATCGATGGCTGATTACAAAGACGATCAACTGAGGGGACCACCTTCAGCAACGAGAGAAGACTCATCCCATCAGTTGAAGGCCTTAAAAGGAGAAGTGGTGATTTCAGCAGTCAAAAGGGAGAATTTCCATCTCTACTCTAGTCAGCCAGCTTCTCCCGGAGAACTCATCGAAAACCTTCATTGGAGTTCCCTATGAACTTTGGACTTGGCTATCCCCACAGTCACGTGAGACAATTCTTATAAAACCTCATAATATTTAAAGATATCTCCTGTTGGTTCTGTTTCTCTAGAAAACCCTGAGTGAAACACCCCTGAATCTCCTGCATCGGCCTGTCTGTTCCTCTCCTTGGCCAGGTGGAGCCTGCGGTGCCCACCTTCTCTCCAGGTTCTGAGCGAGCCCCAGGGACCCACCTGCTGCTGGTGGCAGCTCCTCACCTGCCTTGGGTGCCTGGGCCCTATCTCAGGGCTGGCCACACTGCTCAGGGTCTCCGGGTTGGGTCTGGGAAAACACCGGAGGCCGAGGCCTGGGTGGGAGGCCCCAGGGCCCAGTCACGGTCGCTGTGAAGGGGCAAAGTAGGGCAGGGAGGTGGGGGGTGGGAGGAGGTGTGCACTGAGCATGTCCAGCCCCTTTGTCTCCTCCACGGAGGAGCAAGTCCCAGTGGATTTCCCTCCCCAGGGCCCACAGCCCGAGGCCTGGCAGGGCGCAGGCTGCTCCAGGAGGTTTGTAACTGGGCAGGGGATGAGAGCAGTTTGAGTAGAGCCCAAGGAAGAGCTTGCAGAGTCAGCTGGGACTCAGACCCCATGTCTAGAGTTCGGTTTGCTCGCATCTCGGGGACAGTGTGTGTGTGAGCATGTGTGTACGAGTGTGAGAGAGGTTGTTTGGAAGAGGTAGGTGGTGGGGAAAAGAGAGCAGGGGGTGAGAAGGCAGCCTGGGAGGAGAGGGGGGACCCCTGCGGACAGAGAGAGCAATATGAGGCCTGATGTCATCTGAACTAGAGGAAGGCAGATGGGCAGGGAGTCATGGGGTCTGGTCTTTGTCAGTAAAAATCAGAGCAGCTAAAATTCACCGAGCGTTCACATGGTCAGGCATTGGTCTGAACCCTTTACATGCATTTTATATATTTTTATTTAACATATATTGTACTTGCTACGTGCCAGGTACTGTCCTGTTTGTCTTTACAAACAAAACAAAAAAACCCATCCACCCACTCACAAAACCCTATTGAATTCCCACAGTGAAGGAAGGAGGCACTACTGTTCCCGCAGCTGGCAGAGAACAAGGTGGGGGAACTTGCCCAGACTCTCAGCACCAGCGAGTGGAGGGGTTATTGGGCTTTGAACTTGCTGTCTGGCTCCAGAGCAGGCTGCTAACCATTAGTGATGTCTGAATTGAATCCTGCTTGTAAAGAGCTGTGCATCAAGCATGCCTGCTGCCCGTTTTATAGATGGAAAAGCGGAGGCAATGAGGGATTAGCAGTTTGCTCTAAAGAAGCTGAGCCAGAATCCAGCCTGGGCAGTGGCCCCAGGACTCACGCTACGTGGCCCCACAGTAATGAGCTCTTTGAAGAAAGGGGAGTGACTTGGCCTTGCCTCGGTTTCCATGTTTGCCAAGCTGGACTTAAATAATCCAGCCCTGCTGACTCACTGGAGAAGGGAGAGATGGAATTGGGACCAAAGCTCCCAATTCTGTGAGGAAAGTGCCCTGGCCTGAGAGGCACCTAGTGTTGGCCTGTTTTGTCTCCACCGCCCCAAGTGCCTGTGGCCAGTCACGTCCCTTGTCGGCCTATGTTTTCCTCATCTGGAACATGGGGGTGGCTGGAGGGGAGACCCCAGAGCCCTTCAGGCTCTAAACTCCTGATGGCATGGCTATCCTGGTGGACCATGGACCGTGGAGAGGCCTGTTGGTGACTGCCCAGGAACCGGAGTCCTGGTGATGGCAAACCCAACAATCTGCGACTTGTTTCAGAAAAGTGCATCAGGGATGGCCAAGCTCAGTTCTGGCTTCTGGAATGATCCCCAAGGCCCAATAACTGGAGAGATCCTCGAGCTGGGACAACCCAGGCTCAAGTGCAACTCAGGCTCTCAGGACTCTCCCCAGAGGGACAGTAGATGAGGAGCCAGCCCTGGGCCCAGAGGCTCCAGGACAGACCAGCTTCTGCTGGTCTCCCCAAGATCTCCACTGAGGCAGCATTCTCAGGAGGGTACATGATTCACTCATTCAGTTCATTCATTCTGCAGTCTTTATGGAGCAACTAGTGGGTACCAGGCATGTTCTTGGCATGGGAGATATAGCAGTGAATGAAACAAATAAAGGCCCAGTTCTCATGGGGGCTAGGGAGGGCCATGAATCAGGGCACAGATGAGCATGCACAAATACAGTCAAATAGACTCACATATGTGTGAATTTACATGTAAATGTGTGCACACATGTACACATATATACATAAAAAATGTGTATTATTCTAGGGAGATGCTATAAAAATCAAACAGGGTATTGGGGTAATAATGACTTGGGGGGCCACTTTAGATTGGGAGGCCACGGAAGTCCTCTCTGATGTGGTGCAGTTTGAGCAGAGGCCTGAGTGAACAAAGGGGGCCTTCCATGGGCATATGTGGGGCAAGACTGTACCAGACAGAAGGAACAGCATGTGCGAAGGCCCTGTGGTGGGAACGTGGCTGGCGTGTTCCAGAAAGAACAAAAATATCAATGTGACCAGGGTGGAGTGAGCAAAGGGGAGAGAGGCTAGAGTTGAGTTTCTATGAGGTCATCCCTGGAGGCTGTGGCAAGCATATTTGTGTCATATTCTGAGAGAGATGGGATGTGTTTAGAAGATTTTGGACAGAGGACTTTATAGGATTTTTTGATTTTGATTTAGTGTTTTGAAAGGCTCCCTCTGGATGCATGTGGAGGATGAATTGTGCAGGGAGCAAGAGTTGATGCAGGGAGCCAGTGAGGAGGTGACTGCAATTGTCTACGAGAGATGACGGAGGCTCGGACCGTGATATTAGTGGCAAGGGAGCTGATGGGTGCTCAAAGCTAACAGGACTTGTCGATGTATTGGATGTAGAGGATAAAGGCTGAGTCTGAGATGTGGTTCCAACTCCTGGAAGGCTGGAGTTGCATTTTACTCCCGGAGGGATGGGCCTAGAGAAGGTGGGGAGCATCAGAAACATGCAGGACAGCAGTGCCCCATGATCCTGATGCTGAGAGTTTCCCTGTCCAGGTCCCAGGGGCCTCAGCCTACTTATATGGAGGATCCCAGAACACTAACCTTTGATTGAAAACCGAAGCACCACTTGTTTCTGTAATGTTGTCTCTAAAGTTGCCCAGCACAGTCTCAAGACCCAGCTTGGATTTGATCCTAAGGGCCGAGGTTCATTCCAGATGGGGACAGCAGCCCCCATAGTTGAAGAATGAATGGATGAAAATTCCATCCGTGGCTCTGTGTGCCCCAGGCCCCGCGGAAGAGATTTAGCTGGGCTGCCACCTGTCCAGACGGGTTTGTTGCAAAATGCTACATCTGTTAAAGAGAGTTTGAATTTTAAAGAGGGCTATCAATTGTGGAAAGGAAATTACTGAGTCTTCAAATACCACCAACTGGGAGCAAGATGGATGGGGATTTTATGGACATGTAGTTTGTCCCCATAAAATAAAAAGTCTTAAAATCTGTCTTTACTGGCATGGAAGCATTGTGGTGGTGTCTAACAGAGCAGTTTACATCCTGTGATGTGTTTCTTAAAAGAAAAGAACAAACAGTGCTTTTTTCCCATCCTTCCAGCTTCCTAAAGCAACTGCAATGAAAATATACACTCATTAGTCCAATGAAATTTACAAAGCACCTACTAGGTGCAGGGCCCTGGGAGATAAATCAGATCCTGCTCTCAGCCCCTGACTGGTGGGGAGATGAACACAGATGTAAATTAGTACACAGACTCAGCAAGTCAGGGAAGGGAAGGGTTGCTTGTTACTGGGAGGTCAGAGAAGGCTTTTCGGAAGGGATGATGTGAGAGCCTGCTTTGGCTGCAAGTAATAAGAACCCCTTATGAATCTGGCTGGCATGGTAAAAGAGCTTATCACCCAAGGCAGAGCCTAGCCATCAAGCGGTCTTCAGGGTGGGGTCATTCATTTGTTCTGTAACATCACCAGCCTCTCTGCTTTGCCATGCACTGCTGTGGTTTTATTCTCAAGCCGGCTCCCCTCTTGGTCACAAGATGGCTGCCACCAGCAGCTGCGACTGCATGTCTCCTTGTTCATGTGCCCTGGCATTGAGAGAGAAACCTCTCTTCTAAAAGTGAGCTATACATAATTCTCTTCAGTTCAACTGGCAGGCTTAGGCTCTGTGCCCACCCTGGACTGCAACAATCCCCAGGATATCGCTGGGTGATAATAACCATAGACTGAGCAGGAGGATTTGGGAGCTGAGGACCTGCCGGTGTCCCTGGACCATGCAGCAGGCGGATACCGAACCAAACTGGAGCTCTGTTAGGAAACAGGAGTGTGAGCAGGGCTTTGGTGGATTGGTGGGCTGTTAGAACAGGAGAGATGAGAATGACAACAACATTACTATCTGTACTAGTAATAACACTGAGAGTAATAATAATAAATAATCGTGTCCAGTAGTTTTTGAGCACTTTTTGCACATCAGTCATTGTACTTAGGGCTTTAAAAGCAGAAGAGGATCTCTCCTATACAAACTCCCTTAACACACCTGATTATCTGAAGCTCTCTATTCACTCTGCAAACATCGAGATGGGCAAACCCACAGCTTGGGGCTATCAGTGTGCATGTGTGTGCACACATGTGTGGGCACGTGTATGTGTGTGCAAGTGCGCACACATGGAAGGATGCAGGGAACTAGAAATCCTGTGAAAACTTCAGCTTTCAAGGGCCCTTTTCATCATTTCCCTGCACCTTTGCCATGTTCTCTCTCTGCAGACCAGCTGTTTTCTGCATGAGGCAGAGGAGAACTGGCATGTCCCTCTGCTCAAGGAGAGGTTGCTAACAGACTGACCTGTGTCTCTTTCTCCATCCCAAGTCCTGATATCTAGAGAGGGAATCTGAGTGGCCCAGCTTGGGCTGTGTGTCTGCCCCTGGTCCAGCCACCGTGGCATGAACGTGACTGTAGGGTCCACCGCTGGGTGGATGAGGCATTTCCCAGGAAGGGGCCCCTGAGATGCAGGGACAGTCAGGCCTCTCCTGGAAGATGGTGAATTTAGTGTTGGCTGTACTGTTGTTGAGGTGTTGGTGACATAATGGAGTGCAGATGTCCAAATGACAGCCCAGCTATTTTTCCATTCATTACTCAGCTCAAATACTCTCCTACTGCTTCCTGTCTGTTTAGCTAAAGAACTAGCCCCTGGGGAAGGTGCCAGGTTCAAGGAAATGCAATTGGAGGTTGGCTTGTTTCAAGTGCCTTGCTGGTGGGCATTTGCTGGAGCTCATCCGGATCTGACGCGGGCGCCATCTTGCTTCGGGAAAACCACTGTGGCTAAATCGGCCCTGCCAGAGCACTCCAGCAGAAAAGGGAGAATCGATCAGAGCATTTGGAATCACATAATTCTTCCTGTCCACTTCCCCACCTCTCTCTTTCCTTTCTCCCTCCCTGTCTTCTTTCCTACTTCCTCGCTCCTTCCTTCATTTCCTTCCTTCATTTTCTTAAAAGTTGAAGAAATGAAATCTTATCAGTTCCACTTTCCCTCTATTTATTGATCAGACTTATACCAATTAGGCAATAGTAGAGATCAGGAAAGTGCGGTAACAGAAGGCCCTGGTGGGAGTTAGAAAGATTGTGAGGTTCTGAGGTCTGACAACTTCCACAGAAGTAGGTTGGCCAATTTCTTATCATTCCATTCACTTTCCTAGATATTTTACAGGTGAGGACACCAAGGCCCAGAGAAGGGTACATCCTCATCTAAACCCTAAGGGCAGAGTCTCACCAGAACCTTATGTGCTTACGCCGAGGGTTCCTGATGGGGCAGACAGGAAAGAGAAGCGTGTACGCACGTGTGTGTGTCCGTGCCTGGGAATGGGGGCCGGCAGCTACGCAGTCAGAATTCTCCTGATGCCCCTGAGGAGTTGGGGTCTAGAGCCCCCCAGAGGCATCTGAAGAAGGACCCCCAGACCTTACCTCTATACAACCCAACCCAATAGACAGTCACATGTGCACACGTGGACCCCTCTTTCCTCACTCCTCCACCTTTACCTTTCAGTAAATGCCAGGAATTCTCTTGTTCAGTGATTCTCAAAGAACGTCAACAATTAGGATATGATGGAAACTTAACTGAAGAAGACAGGTGGCTCACGGGCTCAGCAGAGAGGCTGGAGACCAGGGCTTGGAAAAAGGCGGGAAGTGGGGACCACGGCAACAGCCTCGCGGCAGGAACAGGCTGCCGGTGTCAGGAAGGAGAGATGCCAACCGTCCCCTCTCTTCTGCAGGAGCACTGAGTCCCAGGGAGGTGTCTGGCTGGCTCAGGGGCCCACGGGTTCCCCTCTTAGTTAGAGGAAGATGATGCAACGGGCTCTATCCAAAGGGGAAGAGGTAATTCCCCAAAGTGAAATGGGGGTGCTGTCAGGTTGGGGCATGGCTGCTGGGTGGTCAAAGAACAATGTCCATGACACCCACCAAATGAGAATCCAAAGGGTGGCAGCAAGACCCTGGATTTTTTAAATGAAATTTTATTGAGATATAGTCACACAGCTTAGAAACCATCTGAAGCATACAATCACTGGCTTACAGTAGCATCACATGGTTGTGCATACAGACCCCATGATCAAATTTAGAATATTTTCATTACTTCAGAAAAGAAATAAAAATAAGAAAGGAAACCCTAATCCTCCCATATGCCTTATCCTGCCCCCCCCCCCCATTGTTGACTCACAGTGTCGGTATGGTTCATTTGTTATTGATGATGAAAGAGTATTAAAACATTACTATTAACTATATTCCATAGTTTGCAACAGGTACATTTTTTCCCCATATACTCCTCAATTGTTAACTCTGTTTAATAGTGTCATACATCTTCTCTCATTCATGAGAGAACTTTTTATATTTGTACGGTTTATCATAGGCATTGTCCACCACAAGATTCACTGTTATACATTCCCATGTTTTAACCTCCAACTTTCCTTCTGGTGACATATGTGACTCTAAACTTCACCTTTCCATCACACTCACACACTATTCGGCCCTGTTAGTTATTCCCACGAAAATGTGCTACCATCATCTCTGTCCATTTCCAAATGTTTACGTTCATTCTAGTTAAACATTCTGCTCATATTAAGCAACTGCTCCCCATTCTTTAGCCTCATTCTGTATCCTGGTAACCTGCATCTGTATTTTATGTCTGTGAGTTTACATATTATAATTAGTTCGTATCAGTGAGATCATACAATATTTGTGCTTTTGTGTCTGACTTATTTCATGTAACATAGTGTCCTCAAGTTTCATCCATGTTGTCTCATGCTTCAGGATTTCATTTCTTCTTACAGCTGAATAACTTTCCATTGTAGTGTACACCACATTTATCCACTCATCTGTTGATGGACACTTAGGTTGTTTCCATCTTTTGGTGATTGTGAATAATGCTGCTGTGAACATCAGTGTGCAGATGTCTGTGGTCCTGCTTTCAGATCTTCTGGGTGTATCCTGAGTAGTGGGATTTCCGGAGATCCTGGATTTTCACAAGCTCCCCTGGAGCCCACAGAGGGCTATGACCCACCTCTCCCAGTTCAGCAGCATCTCCAACCTAAAGGCTTTAGGAGCCCAGGATTGATCTTCTGGGACTCCGAGGTTGTCTTTAAGCAGGAACAACTGGCACCTGGGTAACTGGGTGCCCTCTTCCATCGCTGCCGGGCTCCTCTTCCACCCCTGGGAGACATTTGGGCAGAGCCTCCACTCGCAGACACTCTCATCTTTCTGGAATTGAAGGGTCCAGCCCAGGATAAACCAACATTTAGTCTCAGAACCAATTCCATGACACTAGAGGAAGGGGCAGGAAGGCCTTGAGAGCCCAGGCTCTGAGGAGCAGCTGGTGGACACCCTGTCCCAGCAGATGGTGATGCCTGGGGTGGTCGCGGGGAACCAGAGAGGCCAGAGTGGGGGCTCGGTGCAGGCTATGGGTCCTCTTCAGGGCTTTGTGGGCACCCCCACCCCGGCCCTAGGTGTACCTTCCCTTCCCACACCAGCACCTGCGGCTCTTCCCAGGGGCCCACCCTGGGGCCACCGGATCTGTTTGTCCCACATGGGGAGCTCCCCGCCCTGGGGGTGGGGGGACAACTCAGAGCTGTTAACTACCCCCTTCCCCACGATCCCTGGTCCCCCGTGGGTCCAGCTGGAGCCCCTGCCCTTCGGGACCCCTGCTTGGCTTCCTCCCCTCCCCTGTCTGGCTTTCCCCTCCCTCCCCACCTCCCCTGGGTGCATGTCCTCGGTTCATCCCCTGCACACCCCTTCTCTCAGCCCCCTCTGGGGGTCCCTGTGCCACCATCCCAGATAGTGGGAGCCCTGGAAATGCCTCCCCTGCTGCCCTGCTGGAAACCCCAATTCTTGCCTCCGTGGAAAGCCCAGGGGTACCTGCCCTTTCCAAACGGCTCCACTCAGGGTTCCCTTCACCCATGGAAACTCCCAGCCATTTGCCTGACGCTGTCCTGCTGCAGAGGTAGCTCCAGCCGCCCCCAGCTTCTCCTCTCTCCTCCAGGAGAGGGGAGCCCCAGCTCCTCTCTCTGTCCAGCCTGTGGGGACCCGGGTCCCACGGCAGCCCTGGGGCTCCAGGTCCCACCCCCTGGAAAAGTCCAGTGAGGGAGGGGCTGGGCTTCCCTCCTGGGGCCCCTCCGGCCTGGGCGGGTGAGTCTCCCAGAGCCCCCTCTCTTGGCTGGCCCGGGAGCCTCTCCCCATGAATCCTCTTCCAGGGATCTCCTCCAGGTGCCCCCCTCCTGCACACTGGGTGGTGGGCACTGGCAAGAAGAGATGTTTCCAGAACTCTCTAGAATGGGTTCCAGCACCTCCCACCCAGCTGTGAGACTTTAGCCAAGGTTCGAGGCCTCCGTTGAAGTCTCACTGATCACCCTGTGACCTGGGGTTCACTGTCTTGGAGAAGGAGGGGGGCAGAGGCGTCAGGAGCCAGGTCTGTGGTGGGGCTGAGCCCCCCTTCCACCCTGGAGGCTCTGGACAGGGTCCGCCATGGGCACCCGGTGCCAGCCACGGGCTCTCACCCAGCTCGCGGTCCTGCAGCCGTGCACCAGGCCCTGGGGTGCCTTCGCCGCCGACTCTCCCCTCCATGAGAGGTGGGTGATGATGGTGCCCCCTGACCAGTGAGGTGAGGGTCACGGAGTCAGTGCACTGGCCACGCACACCAGTGGTTCTGGCCGCTATAAGGGTCATCTGCCGGGCACCAAGCGGGGTCACAGGTGAGCCAGTTCCAAGCAGCCCCGACTGGGGGGCTTTAGGTTTAGGTGGTGAGATTTCTGGAGGAACACGCTGAGATCTCTCTGTAATTGGCAGCTTTGCTTCCAATAGCCTTCAGGAGACTAGCTATAAAACGTTGATTATTCCTAGGCCGGGGGCAGAAAGGGCTGGGGGTGGGTGGGAAAGGGGCCTCTCTCCCCCTCGCTCCCCCTCGCTCCCAGCTGGGGCCCAACAGCCAGATGAGCAGATGCTCCCAAGTCCTAGGCTCACACCTGCTGCTGTTTCTTCTCCCCCTCCTTAATTTTTGAAAATTAAAACCAAAGCCTATATCACTACAAACTGCCTGGTACTCTGCTGTGGGCTGATCTTTAAAATAAAGGATAGAGAGGGGTTTTCTTTCCTGGGTGTCTTCCTTTATCTTGAGACCAGAAAGAAAGGTAGGCTCTCACTGGGTGCTGGGAAAGGAACCCCTCGCTCATTCTCAAATGTCGTCTTCCTCCTTCCTCTCTCTTTCTGGTTAAGTGTTTATCGTTCTCTTTCAGGAGTGATGGATCCTTAATTACCCGCAGGCTGCAAGGCAGGCTGTATGATACAGTCGTGCTCCCTGCACCCCATTTTGGGCCACCGTGATGCATTTACAGATGACCAATTCCAGCCACTCTGAGTTATTGCAGAGGAAGACAAGAGGTCAAACTGGTTGAATGAAAGTCTTTTATCAATAGAAAGAGAAGAAATCTAATCTCTAGAGAGAAAGAAGCATGCCCAAGTTCTTTTAAAACCCAGGTGTTTCAGGAATTGGTCATTTGAGCGCATCAGGGAGAGAACCTCCCACTTTTTTAAAATGCAATTTTTTTGAGACATACTCAGATAACATATAATCCACCCAAAGTATACAATCAAGGGCACACAGTATCATCATCTAGCTGTGCATTCATTGCCACAATTTTTGAGCATTTTCATTACTTCAAAATAAAGAAAAAAATATAAAAAAATAAAAAATAAAAAATAAAAAGAACACCCAAACTATCTCATACCCATTATCCCCAGTATTATTTGTATATATTTTTGTCATTATTTTGTTACTCATCACCCATACACTGGTTAAAGGGAATGTGAGTCACCAGGTTGTCACCATCACATGGTCACACGATAAAAGCTATATAGTTATTCAATTATCATCAAGAATCAAGTCTACTGGATTACCGGTTAACAGATTCAGGTATGTCCTTCCAGCTATTCTAATACACTAGAAACTAAAAAGGAATATCTATATTATGCATAAGAATAACCTCCAGATTGATCTCTTGACTTTGAGATCTCTCAGCACTGAAGCTTTATTTTATTTCATTTCTTTCCTCCCTTTTGGTCAAGAAGGCTTTCTCAATCCCATGATGCCAGGGCCAGGCTCATCCCTGGGAGTCATGTGCCACATTGCCAGGGAATCTTATACCCCTGGGAGTCATGTCCCATGTAGAGGGGAGGGTAGTGAGTTTATTTGCAGAGTTGACTGAGAGAAAGAGGCCACATCTGAGCAACAAAAGATGTTCTCTGGGGGTGATTCTTAGGCATAATTATAAATAGGATTAGCTTCTCCTTTGCAGGAATAAGTTTCACAAGGGCAAGCCCCAAGATCAAGGGCTTGACATATTAAATTGGTATTCCCTAATGCTTGCAGGAATACAGGAATTCCCCAGGTGAGAAAGTTTAATATTTCCACATTTTCCCCCAGTCCCTCAATTTGTTTAATGCTCACTACGGGACATGCAGATGCTAGTAAAAGTTTAAGGAAGGGCTGGGCAGATGGATCCCCCTTGCCCCTCCTGTGAATATGTAAAACCCAAAACCATTATCTCTTTGGGACTTTTTAACCGCAGTGGCAGAACAGAGATTTCTGTTCTCAACTAATTGAGCTGGAGCCATATAAGTATCTTTCGGGAAAGCAAGTTAAAGCCAGCTACTGGCATCATGTACGGTTATATTTGTCCATAAATGGAGCTATTAATGGCAATTTAATACCATTCTCTTTGTAAGGTGAATAAATATTCATCTTTAAAAACAAGGTGGGGGGACTTTGCAAATACTTTTTTATTTTCTGTCCAGACTACTTGGGGGTGCATCAGAGTATCACATTAACCTGTACAGAATAACTAGATCTCATTCCTCATTCTAGTTTCTATGTAATCATGTTGTTTAAAAAACTGGCAATACGGACCCCCACTTTTGATAGGTATCAACATAATCAGAATGTCATTGAGTACAACGATAATAATAATAAAATAACGGTGCTGCCCAACATTTTTAAGCTCTTGCGTCCTATGCACCCTGTGCTGAGCGCTTGACTGAGCTTTTCTGCTTCAATCTGCCCAACAGCCCTGTGCACCAGGGATTACCATCGTCCTCTCCTGATAGATGAGGAGGCTGAGGCACAGTGGTTTAATTAACTTGCCGAGGTCACGTGGTGAGCGGTGGGTGGGATCTGAACCCAGGCCGTGCTCTTAGAAATCTCCAGGTTCTAACTGCCCTGTCCATGTCCATGTCTGTGGACAACTATTTGTGAGCAGCTTCTGCACAGTGTGACCTTAAGTAAAATTTCTCGGCATTCCAAGATCTGGCTCTTGAAAGGCAAAATTAAAAGTTTCGTCCAGGTGTTTCCTCTTTTGCAGACTCCATGCTTTCCCTTTTACGACTCCCCACCGTCACCCGCAGACTCTAACCCACTGCCCCGATTAAGAATGGGCAGAAGGCACTGCGTTTCCCACACGCCTGAAGCCGGGCGGGGAGCCGGCAGGTGGGGGGTCCCGGCTCCTGCTCCAGGTGAGAGTAAGCAGGACCTGGAGCTTTAGGACCCTACGTGGACTGTGCTCGGCTTGGTGCTCCACGAGGGCCCCCCTGCAGCTGGAAAAAGGAGGTGCTTCGAGGCACCCCCCCTGGATTGAAAGTGTTCTCCTCTCTCACCTGAGATCATAAAACGGAGATTGCAGCAAAGACGGCCCTTCCCTGGGGTCCAGATATTACCTGAACACCAGCCAAACATTCTATGCTGTGAAATGGATCTGCCCTGTGGGGCCGGGGCAGCTTTCCAAGGCCTGTCCCTGAGCTGCTCCCAGAAATGAGCGCCAGGTGACCCGAGGAACTCGGCAGGCGTCCAATGCGCCAGGAATGAAGATGGAAACACAATTTCCAGGGACCAGGCAATTAAATATTTGCACCAGGTGACCTTTGCATTGTGTTGCTCTTTGCTGCGTGGACATTGCAGGCTGCTGGTGTGGCGTCCACGCAGCTCGTTTACTCTGCCCAGCGACAACCCTTCAGCCCAGGCAGAGCCCAGGGCGCCCCCACCCTGCCCCCCATTCAGCTTTCTGGGAGGGCTGGGTCCTCCTTGAAGGTCTTGAGGCATTTATAACCGAGGGGCCTTCTCCCTCCTCCTCCACTTCCTCCTTCTCCTTTTATGGTGTCATAAATTCTTGGTCTGACACCTGCTGACACTTTCCTAGCTTAGGGGCTTCCTGTCCTGCAATGGTCCCCCAGGGAGGGCTTGGCCATAAGGGCAGCAGGTCCAGTGTGTCTCCTGTGTCCTTGCTCCTGGGCATTTCCCGGGGGCTCCGGGGAGCGGCTCTGGGAGGGGCGTGGAGGGCCTGGAGCAATGGGGCTTCCCAGGCACCTGGCCAGTTTGAGTTCCGGGGTGGGGGCGGGGATCAGGAGGCATCTCTCTCCCTAAGGCCCCGGGGGTTCCTCCAACTCCTACCTCCCCCTGGGGAGGGGAGGGTGTTTCCTTTGCACCAGGATCACTGCGTTACACCAGGCAGGGACGTGCTGCCGTAGCTCGTTCTGTGGTTCGGAGGTTCAGGAGCAGGTGGGAGGGCGGGTGGGGGAGCTGAGCAGCCGCTGGGTGGGCGGCCCTGAGCTCAGGCAGGCTGGCGTCCATCCCACCCTCAGCACCACTCCCTGCTGTGCCCGAGGGGCAGCAGAACCTCTTCTGCTTGGCCCTGCCCATCCACCCCACTCTAGAGACAGGTCCCCACACAGACAGACACGGTTCCCACGTCTGGGACTCCTACTCCCTCCGGGGCTAAAAACAGCCTTATTTACCCAGCGCAGCTGCACCTGTGGAGGCGAAGCCGCCAGACAGCATATTTTTAGCAGGTAACAGACTGCACGGGGAGGCTATAACTGGCCTGTGGGTTAAAGGGCGGAATTTCCAGGCAGATGCAAGGGGGACTGTCCACGGGGCCCCTCCCTCAGCATCTGTCTCAGGTGTGGGGGGAGCAGGTGCATGGAGGGAAGCCCCCGGGGCTCCCTGGGGGGGGCCGCAGGAGGGGGCAGCTGTTGTCCCCGCCATCACTCTCTGCCTGTCTCCTCTGGCCTTTCCTTTGCTAGAGGCCTCGTCATCCCCACGCTGAGGCGCTTCCTCCACAGGGAGGACCTGGCCAGGCCAGTGTGGTGAAGATGCCCGTCTCGTTGGTGTGGGGCTTGCGGGTCATCCCTCCCTCACACGGCTGCCCTGTGGGGGGACAGGACTGCTGGGTGCCCCCAGTACCCCACTCCCATTTCTCTTGTAGACCCAGGGAACCTGGCAGCCCGGAATAGGGACTCTGTTTCCCAGGCTGCCTCGTGGCCAGTTGAGGGCCTGGGGTCAAGTTGTGGCCCATGGGGAGTGAGCATCGTCTCTTTTCTTTTTGCACGGGCTGGGGGAGAACCCGGGATGGAACATCTGGGATCACGGTGAAGGCCAGGGCTTCAAAAATCAGAGTAACAAGCTAGGAATCAGAACCCCAGTTTCCTCATCTATCAAATGGAAGAGTAATTGTACCTATGCTCTGTTTTCTGTAAATCAAGATTCTTTCATTTGGGAAGTGACAGAAAATTCAACCTCCACCGTCCGAGTTAAAAGGGGCTTCACCTTTCTCGTATTATCTCATTACTCTGCCCGAAAGCCCCATGAGGTGGGGCCTATTTTCCCATTTTTTACACCGGGAAGCCGAGGACTAGTCAGAGGAAGGAGCCTGGGTAGTGAGCGGGAGCTGGGCTTCCCCCCTGTGCAGTCTCGCCCTGGAGCCCAAGCTCACAGCCTCTGGCCACCCTTTATCCAATTTTAATCACTTACAGGCCTCCATCCCCATTCCCCCCATCTCCACATACCACCTAGTCTATCATTTATCTAATCTACTTCCTTAAATAAACCCATTTTTGTTTTCTCTAGGAATCTTTTATTGAAAAGAAAACTATCATTAGCATCAATGGAAAATCAACAACCCTTGTGAAAAAAGATCATTACCAGGGAAATGAAAGCATTGGTTCTAAAGAGAGGGGCCACCTTCCAGACTGAGCCGAGGCCTCCTCTTTCTTTGTTCAAAACAATGGTTCCCAAGACCCAGAGAGGAGCCAAAGCAGATCAGCACCAAGTCAAGATGTTTTCTTTGAGGTAATTGGAAGAAGAGGAAAAAGAATCACTAATGTTCATTGTTACTCAGTGCCATGTCCTTGTGCCCTGACAAACCATCTGCAGCTCTGGAGGCCTGAACTGATCTAGGTGGGGGCTGCAGAGGTGGGGGAGGAGCCTCCCAGGCAGAGGGTCCACATCGCCCAGGTCCTGGCTAGAGAGGGGGCCCCTGTCCCAGATGAGTAGGGAGAAGCCAGGGCAGAGGGCAGGCAGAGCTGGAGAAGGAGAGAAGTGTCCAAGGAGGCTGAAGACGTGGCCAGGGAGGGGCCAGCGCTCACTGGGGCTGGAGGCCAACTCAAGGGTCCTGTGAGTGGCAATGGGAAGTAAGCCGAGGGCTGGAAAGCCAGGGCATGAGGGGGTCAGGTGAGCGCTGTTCAAGTCCAGGGGTCTCGGGGAGAGGAGAAAGGATGGGAGACATCAGGAGGACAGCACCCCACCCACGTTTCACCCCCCACTTAGCACCTGTCCCCTCCCTCCCAGCCCCCAGATGCCCCTTCTCAGCAGGTGTGTCCTGACTCCCTCTGAGGCTGAGCTTGGGGGGTAAGTGGACACTTTACATCTTCCATTTGCTGAGTCAACATGTTCATTTCTCAGCAGGGACCCCTTGGGCAGCTGCAGGGGTGGGGGGCTCAGTGACAGGCAGCAGCGGCCCCTCCTATGCCCTGTGAAGTGCCTCGAGGACCACACTGATGCCAGACCAGAGATTGCTCTCTGCCCACCCGCTGCTGCCCTGATTGAATCTGTCAGTTCCCCATCATCAGCTTCTTTCCTGAAACTTGAAGGAGCTGATGGTTTAAATGATTGGTTTATTTTAAGCCACTGGGTCCTGGCAGAGAAGTCAATAGGTACACGTTAGAATGATTTCTCTTAATTATTCAGGCTCTCTAAAGAACAATGTGCAATATCTTAACATGAATTTAGCCAACCTGGAGATGAGGCTGGAGGTAGAGGGTTTGGTTTTCTAAGCCCAGGGCATGCTAAGGTGTACTGAATTTAATTCTACTCAGTGAATGTGGATGGAGCATCTTTAGTACATCAAGGAATATTCTAGCCCCAAGGACAAAGAAGTGAAAAAGACGTGGCCCCCTGACCTTCTAGAACCACAGGAATTAGTGATGGGGAGGGGTGTGAAGTGCACAGAAACACCCAAGACACTGCAGCCTGATGAGAACCATGGTGGAAAGAGGAATAGACTATTAGGAGCCCTAACAGACTGTTAGGAATAGACTATTAGAGAAGAAGCAACTTATGGAGGGGGCAGCAAAAGAGCTGGGGAATGTACACCAGAAAATATTTAATGTTTAACGTTTTTTAAGAATCACTATTTTTTTTTGTTTCTTTTGTCACAAAGGAAACCTTAGCAAAATTTAAAAAGTAAAACTGTTTACAGGTTATCCTCTTTGATCCTAATCAAATGACGTTAACATAAATAATAAAAGATAGCCATGCCAGAAATGATCTGTGTCCTGATTGCAGCAGTGCTCACCCAGGTGCACACATTTGTCAAGACGCATTGAACTGGACACTTAAAACTGGTGGATTTCATTGGGAAGAACCCTCTCCTAAGTAACTCAGGTCAAGTCAGAAATCACAACTAAAATGATGGTTCCTGGAAAACAATGAAAGGGAGACTAGGTCACATCAAAACCTGGGGGACACTAAAGCTGTACTCAGGGGAAAATTCATGGTCTTAAATGCCTGCACTATTCCAGAGGAAAGAGCAACCATAAAATTGGAGAAAAAGAATGAAATAAACCAAGATAAACCGGGGAGAAGGAATCAATAAAGTAAGAGCCAAAATTGAATTTGGACACAGTCAGGTGTAGAAGGGGGTTTTTTTTTTTTGGCAGCTAGTGTATTAGTTTCCTAGGGCTGCTGTAACAAATTACCACAATCTGGATGGCATAAAACAGCAGTCTCATACTTCTATGCAAGAAGCTAGGAGTCGGGAATCAAGGCATCACCAGGGTCAATAGGGGAGAATCCTTCCAAGCTTCCTCCAGCTTCTGGTGGCCCAGGTGTTCCATGCCTTGGGGGAACATCACTCCAATTTCCACCGCCATTGTCACATGGCCGTCTTCCTGCTGTGTCCCTCCATGTCCAAATTTCCCTCTTCTTCTAAGGACGCCAATCATATTAGATTTAGGGCCAACCCTAATCCAGCATGACCTCATCTAACTTCATTACACCTGCAAAGCCCCTATTTCCATATAAGGTCTCATTCCGAGGTTCTGAGTGGACATGAATTCTGGGGAGACACCGTTCAACTCAGTACAGAAGGCATCTTAGGAAGTGTATTTTTCCCTTTCGGAAGATGGAAAGTTTTTACGCAGGAGAGTGATGTGGATGGAGCTAGGTTTAAAGGATGATTGACCTCAGGATGGAAAGCAGCTGGAGGCAGGAGAAACAGGAGCAGGAGACCAATCAGAGTCTGCATGAGCTTCCCTCCTTCTCCTGGGCTCCAAGTCTTTCTTTTTCTTTTCCAAACCATTACAGAGAGTGTGGAGGCTGGTCCTGCCCTCCCTCTGGGTTATTAAGACCAGAAATGACATTTTCAAAGAGTCCATCATTACCAAAGAAATCTGAGCTCTGGTGCAGTCTATGATGAGCTTGTAAGTTGTCTGGGGGAGGCAGGATGGAGAGGTCAGGATGGGCCTGTCCGGAGTCTCCATGATGGAAAGGAGGCATCCCTGAGTGAGGACCGTGTGGGGTTCCTACCAGGGGAACTGTGGGTTTGGAGCCAGGGTTGGACTGTGGAGGTGGAACATGGCAACACAGGAAGGTGGGGGTAAGCCAAGGTAGGGGCTTGGAGCAACAAGGGCCAGAGTGAAAACCCTTTGGGAATGGCCCAAGAGTGACTCTGGGGTGGATGACTCAAATGCCCGAGGGAGTTGGTGGCTCATCTTTAAAAGATATCTTTCTTTTCCTCAATCAAAATCCCACTGCGAGGAAAAAAGACGAGTATAACATACATAAGAAAAGGGTCTTTTTTTTCTTACACACATTGGAAGTATTCATCTTGATGGATCATCACCAACCACACACACATACACACGTTTGTAGCCAGCCCCCCTGATCAAGAAACAGCGTCACTGGCATGTAGGTGGAGGATGTGGGACACAACCTACAAGGGGCACAGCCTCATCTTCAACTAAGGGAGATGGGACCTGATAAAGCCTTCAGTCTCCTCCAGGTGTTTCATTTTAGTATTTGATGTGCAGATTTTTATGTACTGGACTTCTGAAAACAGGGCAGACCTGTGTTGCTAGGTTTTAATGTCACTTTGACTCCACCCTCCTGGGCAACAAATACTCCGACTTACATATGTGATCTCAAAAATCTGATAAAGAAAATGTTTTATTAAATTTTTTTTAACCACCAGAAGGAAAACAACTCAGGGAGTTGGCCAACTAAAGTGGGTGCTCATGTATAAGGAGCAGTGAGTTAGTGGGAAACTGCCCACAGCAGGGGATGATGAAGCCACAGGCAATTGGGAACCGCTTCTTTGAAAGCAAAGAATGGGCTGGAATTTACAGGGGATGGGTCAGTGAGGGCTCAAGGGGCAGATCTGTGGCGGTTAATTTCATGTGTCTACTTGGCCAGGTTATGATGTCCAGTTGTTTTGTTAAGCAAGCACGGGCCTGATTGTTACTGTGACAGTATTTGCATAGATGGATTTAAATCATTCAGTTGATTGCATCTATGGCTGATTACATCTACAATCAACAAAGGAGATAACCTTCAGCAATGAGAGGAGTCTCCTCATTCAATCACTTGGAGGCCTTAAAATTAGAACTGAGGATTTTGGCAATCAGAAAGAAGAGTTTCTATCTCTACTTCAGCCAGCCAGCTTCTCCTGGGGAATTCAACTACAAGCCAACATGAAGTTGGGCTTGTCAATCCCTACAATCATGTGAGCCAATTCCTGTTATGTATATATCTGTCATTTTTATTTCTCTGGGGAACCCTGACTAATAAGGTCTGAGGTGGTTTTCAAGTTTATCTGTGTCAGAGAAACTCCCATCATGACATCAAGAATAAATAAACTCAATTGCCTGTCATCCTGGTTTCTGCTTTTTCCCATCCTTTCCCCTCTCTATATATACTTTGCCTCAAAAAGGAAAATGTACTATGGCTTCTGAAGGCAATGGCTTCTTTGTCCTCCCCTATGGACAGCCAAGTAAAGAATTGATTTAGACTTTCTGCTCAATCTCGAGACCTCTATCGTTAAATTACTGTCGCTATCTCTTGGAAGTCCTGATAACTTAGTTTAATGATCTTTTGCTCCCTCTACCCTTGAAAGATGCCTTGTGGGTCTCATGGCTTGGGTGATCTTAATTGCATTGGCAGCTTTAGGCTTCCTTATCACTGCTACACACTCCAAAACTTTATCCCCATCACGTCCCCATTCTTACTGTACTCGGAGCGTCCCATCTTTCTGTGACCTTTTCTTTATCTCCTGGTTCTGCAGCACTCCTTGTTCACTGACATTGCCATGTTTTCTACTCTTAGCCAAAACTTGCTGTATTCAGCCAAGTTTCTTTTAAAGTGAAGTATGATGAAATGGCCTTTATCAGAAGCCATTGCTTGTTGCTTTGCATTTGTTGGGCTGAGCTGGGAGGGTGGAGAGGACTGGTGGACAGTCACGTGGCCTGTGCAGTCTGCATACTGGATACACAGCCACTTAGTTCACTGAAACAAGCATGTGAGAAAGGGACCTTAACTTAGTATGAGTCCCGACTAAGTGTGGTGGACATGAGAGTTACACACATCCCCTTAGCAGCCTGGACAATTCAATTAAGGAAAGGCGTTTCTTCACATCAAATGGAGTCTCTACATGGAACTGAAAAAAACCATATATGCAAAACTCCACATGATGGATCATGTTGCGTCTCAAATCTCCACAGGAGCTGGCACATCTAAGTGTGCTTCATTTTCCTGAGTCTCTGGTCCTCACAAATCCAAATCTGCAGGAAAGTTAATTAGCAGAAGTGTTAGGACTGGGGGAGGGCAGAGTTCAGGGAGACCTTGGGTATCAACCTTTGGAAGACCCCCACCTCGGTCAGGCCTGGTTCTAAGTGCTGGGAGAGAAGATGGAGTCTGTCTTTGAAAGGCTCATCTGTGGAGGAGGAGACATTTCTAGATCACTGGGGGAAGGTGCTAAGTTTTTGAGCGTGGGCATAGTGTATATCCTGAGATAGAGGAGTGCTAAATTAGGGCTGTGTATTAGTTATCTATTGCTGTGTAACAAATGACCCCCCCCCAAAAAAAAAAAACACCTTAGCAGCTTAAAACAACAAACACTGATTATCTCACACATTTCTGAGGGTCAGTAATCTGGGAGCAGCTTAATTGGATGTTTCAGGCTCAGGATCTCATGAGGTTTCAGTAAAGCTGTCAACAAGGGATGTTGTCTCTGAAGACTTGCAGGAGCTGGAGAATCTGCTTCCAAGCTCACTTAACGTGGCTGTTGGCAGGTGGCTTGGGGTCCTTGAATTTCTTACCATGTCCTTTCCCTAACATATCTTCCCCATGTTTGTATGTGAGAGAGAGGAAGGGGAGAGAGAGAGAGAGAGAAAGAGAGGGAGAGGAGACAGAGGAGGGGAAAGGAAGGGAGAGAGTGGGGGAGAGTGAGAGAGAAAAGAAAGGAGGAGAAAGAGAGGGGAAAGAGAGAGGGGGAAAGGGAGGGGGAAAAGTGGGAGAGAGAGACTGAAAGAGAGAGGGAGAGAAAGGGGGGAGGAAAGAAGAGAGAGAATCCAAGTTGAAAGCTGCAGCTTTTATA
Organism: Choloepus didactylus; assembly: GCF_015220235.1. NCBI lineage: Eukaryota > Metazoa > Chordata > Mammalia > Pilosa > Megalonychidae > Choloepus > Choloepus didactylus. Next base: position 51,268,103 of record NC_051325.1, read on the forward strand.
GACTAATCTTGGAAGAGACACACACCACGCCTGCCATATGCTGTTGGGCACACACCAACATGGCGTAATGTGGGAGGGACAGCAGAGGGGCGGGAGGTGGGGCTCACTGAGGCCAGCGGCCCCAGGCTGAACACCACTCATTGATCCAAAAAGTATTTATTGAGCCCGTGCCATGAGCCAAGCACTGCTCTGCTCTCTGGGAATTCACTAGGGAGCAAAACTGACAATGTCCCCGCCTCCGGGGGCCTTACACTCTAGTGTAGGAGACAGCCAAGAAACATGAAATTATATTTCACTGATTCTAAGATGCACATTTTTTTTGCATCTTTGACATCTCTGAAATTGGTATAAATCTTATAGGTTGGTGCTATGTCAGAGTTGGACAATGTTTTTATTTTTTTTCTGCATGGCAGGGCACAAATGCCTCATTAAAAAGATGAACTGAACCAAGTTTAATGAAGAAACCATTAGTAGACAGGGATTGGGTTAGGGCAACCAATGTGGGTGGTGCAGCAGTCACCCCAGCGCCTGAGGCTTGGAAGGGCAGGGGCCAGGGGCAGCGGGCCAGGGACCTGGGTGGACTTCAGCCATGGGAGAGGGGCCCCCGACAGGAGCTGTGGGTTGAGATGTGCCACTGCTGTCAATGCACACCCAGCAGCGAAGGGGCTGGAGAAATAGACACATCTCGCAGTCAGCTCTAACCCTGTCCTTCAATCTCCAGCCAGGGTCCCCCAGGCAGAACCCAAGGGGTTGCTGAGGCAGGGGCCGGGAGATGCAGTGCACTGAGTCTGCCGCCTGGGGCTCAGAGGTGAAGGAGAAGCAAGGAGAAAGTGACCCGCAAGAGGATGGGGACAGCGAGTGAGGGGACGGCCAGGAGAGGCCGCTCTGCGCAGTCACGGAGCCCGGGCCAGGCAGAGGGGCAGGGTGGGCAGCGACAGAAGATGCAGGGCTGCGGTGAGGAGTGGGGGCCTGACTTGGGGTGCTGGGAGCTGTGGGGGCTGGGGCAAGGGGGGACGGCACCTTGAGGTCCAGCAGGATCCCAGTGGCAGCCACGTGGGGTGCGCGGCGGGGACCTGGAAGGCGGCGAGGAGGCGCTGGAATGGTCCAGGTGAGAGAAGATGGTGGCAGAGTGGTGGGCTGGGGAGATGCGGTGGGACCCAGGAGGGATTTGGAAAGTGGAGCTGGAAGGATTTGCTAATGAATTGAATATGTCATGAAAGGGAGAGTCAAGAACAAACCCAAGGTCATCCTATGCAGTTCCTATGGTGATATGCTCAAAACATTAGAATTTATTAACTATAATGAACTTACAATTAGGAGTAAATTGGCAGATGCTGTAAGCTTCTAGGCATTCTCTAGAATGTTCTAAAGGTGGAGAACAAAGCTCAGAGCATGTTCCACACCCATCTGATGTTCATCCCTAAACCCATAAAACGTGTGCTTTAATGTTCAACGTGTATCATTCAAGCCATCCCAGGGCTGTTTACCTGCTGGGAGAAGATCTATTTGGTGCAAATCCAAGACCATCATGTCAGTGGGGAGATGGGATGTTGACTTGGGATGTTGATGCAGGAAGATGGCCGTGCTGGGTTGAATGAACGAAAGCAGATTGTCTAGCCCCTCCTCAATGGAGGGAAGCGAGTTTTGTGTCCCACCAGTCCCCATGGCTGGGGGGGGGGGGGTGGTCGGTGGCACCCAGACCTCTGTTCTGGTTGGTCGTTCAGTGGGGATGCAGGGCTGTGCTCCCAGAGTTGCTCAGGTGAGCCTGTCCAGGTGAGGAGCTGCGAGGTGGCCCAGAGGAGGGAGGCCAGGGAGATCTCCCTAGAGGAGCCACTTGGTGATCTGCGCTGGGCAGGGAAGGGGGAGGGCAAGGAAGGGGATCCCAGGAGGAGAGGACAGGTAGGGGAACTTGATCTTGGACAGTGATCAAGGGTCTAGAGTTTGTATGCAGCAGGGTCCTTTGGCTGCCAGCCACAGACACCTAACTCAATTTGAATGGGGATTTAGGGACAGTTCAATGGGGTATTCTTGGGGCACAGTGCAGGATGGGGACCAGGAGTGGACAGCACGTGTCCAGGGCCTGCCAGGAGGGCCAGGAGCTGGAGCTGCTGGAGCCTGGTCCGGGCGCTTCTTCTGGAATCCATGACGCCACCATCTCCAGTCCTCGTTCTTGAAGGGAAAAGGAGTCCAGAGTTCCTGTGGCCCCTAATGTTACACACGAGGAGCTGCAGAACTAAGGTCATTTGAAGTGTCAAATGTCACGTGACCTCAAGTGGCAGATGGAGGGCGAGTCTCCATCCCACAGGTGCCCCATCTTATGAGTTTCATACTGTAATAGTTTCCCAAGCCTCAGACCTTCCCAAGGTAACTTTGTGATTTTTATTATCTACTGTCTCTTCTATTATTAAAATTTTTCATTTAAATTTATTCACTTATCAAACGTTTTACCCATCAATTTGATGTGCTAGTCTTATTTTTGTTTAATACACGCAAAGTACTCTTTTACTACTAAAGTAAGCAATGTTCATCTGAGAAGAACCCCAAATCACCTCCAGAGTTATGTGCCAGTTTGAATGTATTATTCCCCCAAAATGCAATTATCTTTGATGCAATCTTGTGTGGGCAGACTATTAGTGTTGATTAGATTGTAATTCTTTGAGTGTTTCCATGGAGATGTGACCCACCCAACTGTGGGAGATAACTCTAATTGGATAATTTCCATGGAGGTGTGGCCCCGCCCATTTGGCATGGGCCTTGATTAGTTTACTAGAACACTGTATAAGCTCAGACAGAAGGAGCGAGCTTGCTACAGCCAAGAGGGACACTTTGAAGAATGCACAGAAGCTGAGAGAGTAGCTGCAGATGAGAGGCAGTTTGAAGACGGCCGTTGAAATCAGACTCTTGCTCCAGAGAAGCTAAGAGAGGACAAACACTACAAGAGCAACTGAGAGTGACATTTCTGAGGAACTGCAGCCTAGAGAGGAATGTCCTGGGAGAAAGCCATTTTGAAACCAGAACTTTGGAGCAGACGCCAGGCACGTGCCTTCCCAGCTAACAGAGGTTTTCCAGACACCATTGGCCATCCTCCAGTGAAGGTACCCGATTGCTGATGTATTACCATGGACACTTTATGGCCTTAAGACTGTAACTGTGTAACCAAGTAAGACCCCTTTATAAAAGCCAATCCGTTTCTGGTGTTTTGCATCCTGGCAGCATTAGCAAACTAGAACAAGGTACATGCACCATGTTTTGGGAATCCCTGTACCCTAACAAAGGCACTTTTCTATCAGGAGAATGATGTAGACTGATTATTTGCAAACTCACTTTTAGCAAAGGACGCTTGTTCAACAGAATCAATTTGGAGCTCTAAAATGGGCAGATCCAAAAGAAGGGGGTCACTCTGCTTGGGTTGGGGCCAGATAACCACCTGTCTCTGTTTTCCAGGGACTGAGGGGTTTCCTGGGACATGGGACTTTCTGTGCTGGGAAACTGGGAGTGTGGGGCACCCCAGAGGGCTTGGGAGGAACAGCGTCCAGCCCAGCTGGCCTCCAGTGGCTACCAAGTGGTAGACCCAAGGCATCTTTTAGGATCCTAGTATTAAAAAAAAAAAAAAAAAAAAATCCCAGTAAATGAGGAGTGTTGGTCTTTGGTGAAGGAAAACAGCAGCTCAAGCCTGAGGACAAGTGTGATGAACACACAGTGGGCCCCTGGTGGCCCTGCCCGCCTCCTCTGTCGTGCTTCTGGGGCCGCAGAGACCAGGATGCTAAACGTGCATCTCCCGGGTTCCTTTGGATGGTGGAGTGAGCTGGGATATTTCTTTGCACTGCTTCACCCATACTTCTTGCTGGCGCGGTGGTGAAGACTTGGGTTTTTCATGCCGGGGTTCCAGGGCACACCATTAGGATTGTGGGTGCTGGGGCCAGTTGTGGGGGCAGCAGCTCCCTGACTCCTGGGGGCAGTCGTGTGTTCTTGGACCCTGCAGTTCCTGTAGAGCCTCCTGATCCTACTTTCCTGACTGGGGCTGGGGCAGTAGCTCCTGGCAGGCAAGTTCTGTGGTGGTGTTCTGGGTGCCATTCATGAGGACCCTGCCTGGAGCCCACCCTCCAGCTTTTCTAGTCCCCTGTATTAGTTCCTTTTCGGCTGAAACCGTACCCTCCAAACCTGTGGAGTTGAGAACAGAGCCCAGAGTTGGTGCTGGGCAGACGGCAGCCAGCACTGGGGCTCTGGTGGGCTAGAGAGGGCAGCCTCGACTCTGCTCCAGCCATCTGGGATGTTCATGCAAAATCTCTTGAGTTTTGAAAGTTGACTCTTTTAAAAGAAACAAACAAACAAGTGGGCCAAATGAAACATGTCTCATGGAGAGAGCTCATGGCAACCGAGTCGCCATTGTTAAAAGACTAGCTAAGGGACAGAAGGCCTGGAAAAGAATGGATTTTCCTCAGTCCTAGGAGCCTCCCATTTAGGAAGCCCACCCTAGAGGCTACAGCTAGTAAGTCCTGCAACTCACCACCCAACTGCCCCTGGAATTTCTGGTCTGCACTCACATGTTGGTCTGCAATTGTATTTAATCTGGATTTGGCACTGGTCTGTCATGGTTTCCCATGTTCAGTTTTGGCTCCTTCACGAGGTAAGAAATGAAGGTAGGTTCATTCATTCACTCATTCATTCATCAAGTATTTGTGGAGCACTTCTGTGCCAGGCGCTTTCTAGGCACTGGGATACAGCAGTGAACAAAATAAAGCTTCTGGCTTTAAGGAGCTGACATTCTATTTGGGAAGAAGGACAAGAAGTAAATAAAATAAACATGTCAGATAGTGCTATGTACCACGAAGGAAATTATATCAGATGAAGGGAATGGGAGATTAAATGTGTGAATGGTGTATTTGCAATTGTGAATAGGGCGGTCAGGGTAGGCCCCCTGAGATGGCGATGTTTGAGCAAGTATCAAAAGAAGACGATGGAATGATCTATTTGGAAATCTGGGGAACTAGCAGTCCAGGCAGAGGAAACAGCAAGTGCAAAACCCTGCAGTGGGATTGTGTCTGATGCGTCCAGAGAAAAATGGGAGAGTCCAAAGAAGCTGGACAGCTGAGTGGGAGGGGATGAGGTCAGCGAGGCCCGGGGCTGGGTGACGAGGGCTTTGTGGCCATTGTGGGAACTTTGGCTTTTCCTCTGAGGGAGGTGGGAGCTATAGGGGTGTTTGACTTAGGTTCTGGAAGGATCCCCTGGTAGCAATGGAGAGAATGGACTGCAGGGGTGTGAAAACAGAAGCAGGGAGACTGTGGGAGGCTGCTGCAATAATCCAGAGTAGATGGGGACCTGGACCAGTCAGACGGTGGCTGTGGAGGTGGGGAGAATGGGTTGGGGTATGGGCATGGATTTTGTTTGTGGGTATGTGTGTGTGTACTTTTTTTTTTAGAGAAGTTGTAGGTTTACAGAAAAATCATGCAGAAAACCAGAGTTCCCATCTACTCCCCTGCCCCTGTACACAGTTTTCCCTATTATTAACACTTTGCATTAGTGTGGTACCTTTGAAACAACTGATGAAACAATGTTATTATAATTATGCTGTTAATTATATTCCATAGTTTACATTAGAATCCACTGTTTGTGTTGTACAGGCCTATGGTTTGTTGTTTTTTTTAAATTTGATTCTGGTAACATAAATACAATGTAAAATTGCTCCTTTCAGCCACATTAAAATATATAATTCAGTGGTGTTAATTACATTCCCAGTGTTGTGCTACCATAATCGTTCTCCATTATCAAAACTTTTCCATCATCCCCAACAGAAACTCTGTGCCAATTAAGCATAAACTCTCCATTCCCTACCCCCACCCCAGTCCTGGTAACCTGTATTCTGGTTTCAGAGTTTATGTATTCGCTTATTCCAATTATTGCACATCAGTGAGATCATATCATGCTTGTCCTTTTGTGTCTGGCCTATTTCACACAACATGATGTCTTCAAGGTTCATCTGTATCATCACATATATCAGAACCTCATTCCTTTTACTGGCTGAATAATATTCCATTATATATGTAATACCACATTTTATTTATCCATTTATCAGTTGATGGACACTTGGGTTGCTTTTATCTTCTGGCAATTGTGAATAATGCTGCTATGCACATGGGTGTGCAAATACGTGTTTGAGTCCCTCCTCTCAATTCTTTTAGGTATATATCTACAAATGGGATTATTGGGTCACATGGTAATTCTATATTTAGCTTTCTGAGAACCCACCAAATAGTTTTCTACAGTGGCTTCACCATTTTATACTCCCACCAACAATGAATGAGTGTTCCCATTTTTCAACACCTTCTCCAACACTTGTCATTTTCTGTCTTCTTTTTTAATAATAGCCATTCTAGTGAGTGTGAAATGGTCTTTCATTGTGGTTTTGATTTGCATTTCCCTAATGTCTAATGATGTTGAGCATCTTTTCATATGTTTTTTGGCCATTTGTATATTTTCTTTGGAGAAATGTCTATTCAAGTCCTTTGCCCCTTTTTTTAGTTGGGTTGTTTGTCTTCTTGTTGTTGAATTATAGGATTTCTTTATATATTGGATATATAGTTTCCAAATATTTTCTCCTGTTGCATAGGTTGCCTTTTTAACTTCATGATAAAGTCGCTGATACATAGAAGTTTTTAATTTTGATGATGTCCCATTTATCTATTTTTTTTCTTCTGTTGCTTATGCTTTTAACGTAACGCTTTTAACTGTTACCTAACATAAGGTCCTGAAGATGCTTCCCTATGTTTTCTTCTAGAAGTTTTATAATTTTGGTTCTTCTATTTAGGTACTTGATCCATTTTCAGTTAATTTTTATATAGGGTGTGTGTGAGGTAGGGGATCTACCCTCATTCTTTTACAGGTGAATATCCAGTTTTGCTAGCACAATTTGGTGAAGAGATTACTCTTTTCCCATTGAATGGACTTGTGTTCCTTGTCAAAAATTAATTGATCATTGAGGTGAGGGTTTATTTCTGAACTTTCAATTCAATTCCATTGGTCTGTCCTTGTGCCAGTACAATGCTGTTTTGATTATTGTAGTTTTGTAGTAAGTTTTAAAATCAGGAAGTGTGAGTCATCCAATTTTGTTCTTTTTCAAGATAGTTTTGGCTATTGGGGCTCCTTACCCTTCCATATAATTTTTTTTAATCGGCAGATTTTATTGAGATGTAGTCAGATACCATATATTCTATCCAAAGTATACAATCAATGTCTCACAGTATCATCAGTCAGTTGTACAATCATTATCACACTCAATTTTAGACAATTTTCATTGCTTCAAAGAGAAAAATAACAGACACAAAAAAGGAAAACCCAAACACCCTGTATCCCTTATCCCTCCCATTACTGATCTCTAGTATTGGTGTAGTACACCTGTTACCGTTGATGACAGAATATTAAGGTATTACTGTTAAATATAGCCTGTAGCTTGCAATAGGTAATTTTCCCCCATATACCACTCTAATATTAACTGTTTGTACAAGGGTCATACATATGTAGTAATTCGTGCAAGAACTTATTTATGTTTGTATCAGTGACATACAACACTTTATCTTCTGGCAATTGTGAATAATACTGTTATACACATTGGAGTGCAAATACCTAATGTGCTGGTTTGGATGTATTATGTCTCCCAAAATGCCATGTTCTTTGATGCAATCTTGTGGGGGCAGATGTATTAGTGTTGATTAGGTTGGAACCTATTGATTGTTTCTATGGAGATGTGACTCAATCAACTGTGGGCGAGACCTTTCCATTAGATAGTTTCCATGGAGGTGTTACCCCACCCATTCTGGGTGGGTCTTAATTAAATCACTGGAGTCCTATGAAAAGAGTTCACAGACAGAAGGACCTCAAGCAGCTAAGGGTGACATTTTGGAGAGCAGCTGAGAGAAACATTTTGGAGACAGCCACTGAAAGCAGACTTTTGCTGACACTTTGGAAACACTAGCCCAGAGTTGGCTCTGAGAGCTAAGAGAGGACAAAACGCCCCAAGAACAACATTTCAAAGAATGCACAGGAGCTGAAAGAGGAGCTGGAACACAACCCGGGATCAGCAGACACCAGCCATGTGCCTTCCCAGCTAGCAGAGGTTTTGCGGATGCATTGGCCTTCCTTCAGTGAAGGTATACTCATGGTGAAGCCTTAATTTGGACATTTTCATGGCCTTCAGACTGTAAATTTGTAACCAAATAAACCCCCTTTATAAAAGCCAATCCATTTCTGGTATTTTGCATAACAGCAGCATTAGCAAAGTGGAACAACCTGTTTGAGTCCCTTCTCTCAATTTTTTTAGGTGTATACCTAGAAATGGGATTATTGGATTAAACAACCCTCTTCAATAAAATTTACCTGCAATATGGCCTTATTACTTATAGTCCCAATACCGAGCTACTGTCACCCCACTCCATTCCCAAACATTTAAGTTCAACCTTGTTAACAATTCTGTACATATTAGGCAACTGCTCCCCCTTCTCTAGCTTCTATCTGTCTCTAGGTACCCTGTATTCCACATTTTAAGACTCTGAGTTTGTATATTAGTTAGTTCATATTAGTGAAATTATACAATATCATTCCTGTTGTGTCTGGCTTATTTCACTCAGCGTTATGTTCTCAAGGTTCACCCATATTGTCGCATGCTTCAGGACCTTGTTCCTTCTTACTGCTGCGTCATTTTCCATGGTATGTATATACCACATTTTGTTTATCCACTCATCAGTTGATGGACACTTGGATTATTCCCATCTTTTGGCAGTTGTAATGCTGCTATGAAGATCGGTGTGCAAATGTCTGTTAGTGTCCCAGCTTTCACATCTTCCGGGTATATAGTGAGTAATAGAATTGCTGAGCGGTAGGGTAATTAATATTTAGTTTTTTGAGGAACTGCAGAACTGTCTTCCACAGTGGCTGAACCACTTTACATTCCCACCAGCAGTGAATAAGTGTTCCTATTTCTCCACATCCTCTCCAACATTTGTAGTTTCCTGTTTAATAGCGGCCATTTTTATAGGTGTGAGGTGATATCTCATTGTGGTTTTGATTTGCATATCCCTAATAGTTAATATAGGTGAAAATCTTTTCATGTACTTTTTAGCTATTTATATTTCCTCTCTGGAAAAATGTCTATTCATATCTTTTGTCCATTTTATGATTGGGTTGCTTGTCCTTTAATTGTTGAGTTGTAGTATTTCTTTGTATATACTGGATATCAAACCCTTATCAAATACATGGTTACTAAATATTCTCTCTCATTGAGTTGGCTGCCTCTCCACCTTTATGACAAAGTCCTTTGAAGCACAGAAGTGCTCACTCTTGAGGAGTTTCCACTGATCTATTTTTTTTCTTTTATTGCTTGTGCTTTGGGTATAAGGTCTAAGAAGCTACCTTTTATCACTAGGTCTTAAGATGTTTCCTACATTTTGTTCTAGGAGTCTTATGGTACTGGATCTTATATTTAGGTCTTTATTACTTTGAGTTAATTTTTTGTATAGGGTGTGAGGTAGGGGTCCACCTTCATTCTTTTGCATGTGTATATCCAGTTTTGCCAGCACCATTTGGTGAAGAGACTATTTTTTCCCCATTGAGTGGACTTGTGTTCTTTGTTAAAAATTATTTGGCCATTGATGTGAGGGTTTATTTCTGAACTTTCAATTCAATTCCATTGGTCTATATGTCTGTCCTTGTGCCAGTAAAATGCTGTTTTGGTTACTGTAGTTTTGTAATAAATGTAATAAATTTTAAAACCGGAAAGTGTGTGTCATCCAACTTGGTTCTTTTTCAAGATGGTTTTGGCTATTTGGGGCTCCTTACCCTTCCATATAAATTTGTTGATTAGCTTTTCCATATCTGCAAAGAAGGCTTTTAGAATTCTTTTTTTTTTTTTTTAATTAAATCCAGTTTTATTGAAATACATTCACACACTGTACAATCATCCATGATATACAATCCACTGTCCACAGTATGGTAACATAGTTATGCGTTCATCACCACAGTCTATCTCTGAACATTTTCCTTACATCAGAAAGAACCAGACCAAGAATAAAAAATAAAAGTGAAAAAAGAACACCCAAATCATCCCCCCATCCCACCCCATTTGTCCTTTAGTTTTTATCCCCATTCCTCCACTCATCCATACACTAGCTAAAGGGGGTGTGATCCACAAGGTCGTCACAATCACACTGTCACCCCTTGTAATCCACATTATTATATAATTGTCTTCAGGAGTCCAGACTGCTGGGTTGGAGTTTGGTAGTTTCAGGTATTTACTTCTAGCTATTCCAATACATTAAAGCCTAAGAGGTGTTATCTATATAGTGCATAAGAATGTCCACCAGAGTGACCTCTCGACTCCATTTGGAATCTCTCAGCCACTGAAACTATTTCGTCTCATTTTGCATCCCCCTTTTGGTCAAGAAGATACTCTCAGTCCCATGATGCCGGGTCCACACTCATCCCCGGGAGTCATACTCTGCGTTGCCAGGGAGATCCACAACCCTGGGAGTCGGGTCCCACGTAGGGGGGAGGGCAGCGAGTCCGCCTGTCGAGATGGCTCAGTTAGAGAGAGAGAGGGCCACATCTGAGCAACAAAGAGGCACTCAGGGGGAGACTCTCAGGCACCATTACATACAACTTTAGACTTTCCTTTGTGGTAATGAGCTTCATAAGGGCAAATCCCATGCTTGAGGGCTCAGCACATCAAACCACCAGTCGCAATGTCTGTGACAACATACGCTAGGGGATCAGCATCTTAAAGTTTAGAGATAGGCCTTACAATTCAGGGATAGAGTTAACTGCTGTAAGAGCTTACAATCTAGGGACTATTACAATTATTGTGTCCACGTTAGGCTAGCTTTTAGAATTTTGATTGGAATTATGTTGACTCTATAAATTGCTTTGGGTAGAATTGATATCTTAACAATATTCAGTCTTCCAATCCATGAACACAGACTGTCCTTTCACTTATTTAGGCCTCTTTGCTTTCTTTTAGCAATGTTCTATAGTTTACTTTGTATAAGACCTTTACATCCTTGTTTAAATTTATTCCTAGATATTTGATTCCTTTAGTTGTTGTTGCAAATAGAATTTTTTTTGCTTGATTTTCTCTTCAGATTGTTCATTACTAGTATACAGAAGCACTACCAATTTTTGTTAGTTCATCTTGTGTGCTGGCACTTTCCTGAGTTCGTTTATTAGCTCTAATAGCTTTTTTTTTTGTGGATTTTTCAGAATTTTCTGTAAATAGGATCATGTCATCTGTAAATAGAGAAGGTTTTACTTCTTCCTTTCCAATTTGGATGCCTTTATTTTTTTTTCTTGCCTAACTGCTCTAGCTAGAACTTCCAGCACAACATTGAATAAAACAGTGGTGACAGTGGGCATCCTTGTCTTGTTCCTGATCTTAGAGGGAAATCTTTCAATCTTTCACCATTGAGTATGACTTAGTGGTGGGTTTTTCATATATTCCCTTTATCATGTTAAAGAAGTTTCCTTTCTTCCTAGTTTTCTAAATGTGTTTATCAAGAAGGGGAGATGGATTTTTTAAATGCCTCTTTTGCATCAATTGAGATGGTTGTGTGATTTTTTTCCCCCTTTATTCTAGTCATGTGGTGTATTGCATTAATTGAATTTCTTATGTTGAACCACCCTTGTCTACCCAGGATTATTTCCACTTGATCATGGTGTATAATTCTTTGAATGTGCTATTGGATATGGTTTTCCAGTATTGGGTTGAGGATTTTTGCATCTATATTCATAAGGGATATTGATCTGTAATTTTTTTTTTTTTCTTTTGGTGTCTTTGTCTGGCCCTGCAGATCCATTGTAGACATCTGACCTCTAGAACTGTAAGAGAATAAATCTTTGTTGTTTTAAGCTCTTACATTTGTGTGAACTTGTTAATTTCTGGACCCTTCCTGGGGCCCAAGATGCTGGCCACTTCCCTGGGCACCTGCCCTCTGGCTTCTGGTTGTGCTCTGCCCATGGGGTGTTTATTCCCCTGTTGTCTCCAGGAGGGATCGTGCCAGGCTGGCTTGGACCCTGGGCAAAAGTCTCTGCTTATGGGGTTCCCCGTGTCTCCAGGTTCTGCTAATTGCTCTCTTCCCACATGCTGTCAAGTCTGCACATATCAACATCTTCCCTATATTTAACTTTCCCTTGTGGTTTTCTGGCATCCTGCCCATACCTCTGTAGTGGATCCTTTATTAAACACTCCTCAAATTACCCAGTTGGACGGTATCCTGTTTTCTGTTGGGACCCTGAGTGGTATGTGTGGCTCGAGTTGGGATCACTGAGTTAGTGGGAGGTGTTTCCTAGACGTTGGGAGCTGCAAATTGCACTTCCACAGCCCAGAGGCTAAGCACAGTGCTATTGCCAGCATCCGCGAGCCAGAACCTCACTTTGTGTTGTGACAGTCACATATGTCACGGTGATTGGGGTGGGGTGGGGCAGAGACCTCGTCCTTGAGGGTGGGAGCTTAAGTCCTTAAGAGAGTTAGAGAGCCGTGGGGTCAGGGACACGGGGTCACTCAGGCCCCTGCGGGTGGAGGGTTGGGGTGTTGGTGACCCCTTTCTCTCTCAGAAAGACCTCCAGGGGGCAGGGCGTCCCCTCTGCAGAGTCCCCAGGGGTCTCCTGTGAAGGGACCCGCAAGATCAGAGCCACCCGGCCGCGGACTGCGCCACGAGGAGGCAGGGCTTGTTCTCACTGCCTTTGCAAACTTGCCACAGTGGATTCTTTCTTAGCCTGTGGAAGATTGATGATTTCATTATTTGTGGCAGCCAGCAATAAATCTCGGCATTTTGGCTAAAGTGAGCACCCTCCCTACGTTGCATCTTCCGGTCCTGTTATTCATCATGTTTAATCACTCATTCACCTTGGTCTGCTGCCAGCAGGGAGAAGCAGCTCATTATTGACATGGGACTTGTTTACTTTCTAGAGGCTGGGGTGGGGCATCCTCATTGGGAAGGGCCAGGGCTGGGGTGGGCAGGGTGGTAGACCAAGGTGGGATGGGAGGAAGTGAAGGATCCATAAAGGAAACAAAAGCAATCAGTAAGGGGAAGTTATAGGTAAACCCTTGTGGGGCCTCAGCCTGGCCTTGAGTCGAAGAAAATCTCCCATGGAAGGGGGTGGGGGGGCATCCACAGAGGAAGATATTTAAGGCCAAAAAGAAAAGGAAAGAAACAGCTAAAGAGTCCTCTGCGGAGGGAGTGTGGAAGAATTTAATTCAAGATGACATGCGTTCTTGTTTGTGTACAATTAATTTTCCTCCCAAATGAAGGGTTTTGTCTATCACTCAAGTGTTTCAGTAGCAACTGAATCTCCCCCACTGTAATTAAGGTAGCATGTGCCTCTTGATTCCGCTAAGCAGGCTGTCGGTGTTAGCATGTTGGGGAAGCAAACATTGCTTGGATTGGTTCCTGGGAAAAAAAACAAAGACTGGAGGAAAACACCTCCAAATAGAGACTTGGCTGCCGCGAGGCTGATGTCATTGGGGAAATGTGAGCAGGATTGTTCTCCAGGAACGTAGGAGCCCCAGGATCCCTGGTCTCTGTATGGGGAGGTGTGATGAGGGGAACTTAGTGTCCAGGGCCTCTAGAAACCAGACTCACAAATTCAAATGCCTAAAGGGGCCAGGTGATGTCAGGGTGGTGGGTTGGCCATATCTTTCCAACACAAGCCTATTTTGTTTGCAGAGTATATATTGTGAGTAAATACTTCATTCCCACAAAGAAATATGTACTCTTGTTTTTCTTGAAACATATGGATCTCTTAAATTAACTTTTCTGTTTTTTTTTTTTTTTTTTTTGCTTTGAACAAAGAGCTGGCGTACTACTTATCTATTGCTGGGTAACAAATTATCACAAACCTAGTGGCTTAAAACAACACCCATTAATTATCTCCCAGTTCGGTAAGTCAAAAGTCAGGCACAGCATGGCTGGACTCACTGGGCTGAAATCAAGGTCCTGGCCGAGGCTGTGTGCCTCGTATGGGAATCCAGTCCCCTTCCAGGCTCACTGGTTGTTGCCAGGATTCGCTTCCTTCTCATGCTTTCCATGTGGCCTCTCCATCTGCAAGCCAGCAGTCGTGGGTCGAGTTGTTCTCATGCTTTGAATCTGTCTGCTTTCCTCTTCTGCTTTTAAAGGTTTATGTGATCACACTGGTCTACTTGGATAATCTAGGATAATCTCCTTATGTTAAGGTCAGCTATTAGTAATCTTAATTACATCTGCCAAGTCCCTTTTGCCATGTAATATAATATAACAACTCCAGGTGGTAGGGATTATGGAGACCAAAATTCTGCCTTCCATAGATGGGTAAAGAGGTTTTTTTAATCATGAAAAAAATCCAGCAGTCAGTCCAAGAGAGAAGATCAGTAGTGATGACCTCATTCTCCTTGTCAGAAACAACAGAGACTGTTGGGGACTGTGCTGGTTTGAATGCATTATGTCCCCCAAAATGCCATTGTCTTTGATGCAATCTTGTGTGGGCAGACGTATTAGTGTTGATGTGATTGTAATTCTTTGATTGAGTGTTTTCATGGAGATGCAACCCACCCAACTGTAGGTGATAACTCTGATTAGATAGTTTCCATGGAGTTGTGGCCCCACCCATTCAGCGTGGGCCTTGATTAGTTCACTGGAGTCCTATAAAAGCTCAGACAGAAGGAGTGAGCTTGCTACAGTCAAGAGGGACACTTTGAAGAATGCACAGGAGCTGAAAGAGGAGCTGCAGCTTACAGAGACATTTTGGGTTTGGCCTTTGAAAGCAAACTTTTGCCTAGAGAGCAACGTCCTGGGAGAAAACCATTTTGAAACCAGAACTCTGGAGCAGACGCTAGCCATGTGCCTTCCCAGCTAACAGAGGTTTTCCAGACACCATTGGCCATCCTCCAGTGAAGGTACCCCCTTACCTTGGCCTTAAGACTAACTTTGTAACCAGATAAACCCCCTTTATAAAAGCCAGTCCATTTCTGGTATTTTGCTTAATGGCAGCATTAGCAAACCAGAACAGGGACTCACGGCCCTGTTCAAAGGGGGATAGCAGTGTCTCAGCTCAGGTTAAGATTTTTTTTTTTTTTTTTTTAATCATCATTTTATTGAGATATATTCACATACCACGCAGTCATACAAAACAAATTGTACTTTCGATTGTTTACAGTACCATTACATAGTTGTACATTCATCACCCAAATCAATCCCTGACACCTTCATTAGCACACACACAAAAATAACAAGAATAATAATTAGAGTGAAAAAGAGCAATTGAAGTAAAAAAGAACACTAGGTACCTTTGTCTGTTTGTTTGCTTCCCCTACTTTTCTACACATCCATCCATAAACTAGACAAAGTGGAGTTTGGTCCTTATGGCATTCCCAATCCCACTGTCACCCCTCATAAGCTACATTTTTATACAACTGTCTTCGAGATTCATGGGTTCTGGGTTGTAGTTTAATAGTTTCAGGTATCCACCACCAGCTACCCCAATTTTTTAGGACCTAAAAAAGGTTGTCTAAAGTGTGCGTAAGAGTGCCCACCAGAGTGATCTCTCGGCTCGTTTTGGAATCTCTCTGCCACTGAAGCTTATTTCATTTCCTTTCACATCCCCCTTTTGGTCAAGAAGATGTTCTCCATCCCACGATGCCGGGTCTACATTCCTCCCCGGGAGTCATATTCCACGTTGCCAGGGAGATTCACTTCCCTGGGTGTCTGATCCCACGTAGGGGGGAGGGCAGTGATTTCACCTTTCAAGTTGGCTTAGCCAGAGAGAGAGGGCCACATCTGAGCAACAAAGAGGCATTCAGGAGGAGACTCTTAGGCACAAATACAGGGAGGCCTAGCCTCTCCTTTGCAGCAACCGTCTTCCCAAGGGTAAAACTTATGGTAGAGGGCTCAACCCATCAAACCACCAGTCCCCTATGTCTGTGGTCATGTTAGCAACCATGGAGGTGGGGTAGGCGAACACCCCTGCATTCTCCACAGGCTCCTCAAGGGGGCACTACATCTTTTTTTTTTTTTTTTCCTTGTTTGTCTTTTTTCTTTCTTTTTTTTTTTTTTTAACTTTCCCTTCTTTTTTCAAATCAACTGTATGAAAAAAAAAGTTAAAAAGAAAACAAACATACAATAAAAGAACATTTCAAAGAGACCATAGCAAGGGAGTAAGAAAAAGACAACTAACCTAAGATAACTGCTTAACTTCCAACATGTTCCTACTTTACCCCAAGAAAGTTACATAATATAGCAACATTTCAGTGAACTTGTTCCTACTACATCCATCAGAAATTAACAGACCATAGTCATTTCTGGGCATCCCCAGAACGTTAAATAGCTTATCTGTTCTTCTTGGATTATTGTTCCCCCTTCCTTAATTGCTCTCTACTGCTAGTTCCCCTACATTCTACATTATAAACCATTTGTTTTACAGTTTTCAAAGTTCACATTAGTGGTAGCATATAATATTTCTCTTTTTGTGCCTGGCTTATTTCGCTCAGCATTATGTCTTCAAGGTTCATCCATGTTGTCATATGTTTCACCAGATCGTTCCTTCTTACTGCCGTGTAGTATTCCATCGTGTGTATATACCACATTTTATTTATCCACTCATCTGTTGAAGGACATTTCGGTTGTTTCCATCTCTTGGCAATTGTGAATAATGCTGCTATGAACATTGGCGTGCAGATATCTGTTCGTGTCACTGCTTTCCGATCTTCCGGGTATATACCGAGAAGTGCAATCGCTGGATCGAATGGTAGCTCTATATCTAGTTTTCTAAGGAACTGCCAGACTGACTTCCAGAGTGGCTGAACCATTATACAGTCCCACCAACAATGAATAAGAGTTCCAATTTCTCCACATCCCCTCCAGCATTTGTAGTTTCCTGTTTGTTTAATGGCAGCCATTCTAACCGGTGTTAGATGGTATCTTATTGTGGTCTTAATTTGCATCTCTCTAATAGCTAGTGAAGCTGAACATTTTTTCATGTGTTTCTTGGCCATTTGTATTTCCTCTTCAGAGAACTGTCTTTTCATATCTTTTGCCCATTTTATAATTGGGCTGTCTGTATTATTGTCATTGATTTGTAGGATTTCTTTGTATATGCAAGATATCAGACTTTTGTCAGATACATGGTTTCCAAAAATTTTTTCCCATGGAGTTGGCTGCCTCTTTACCTTTTTGAGAAATTCCTTTGAGGTGCAGAAACTTCTAAGCTTGAGGAGTTCCCATTTATCTATTTTCTCTTTTGTTGCTTGTGCTTTGGGTGTAAAGTCTAGGAAGTGGCCTCCTAATACAAGGTCTTGAAGATGTTTTCCTACATTATCTTCTAGGAGTTTTATGGTACTTTCTTTTATATTGAGATCTTTGGTCCATTTTGAGTTAATTTTTGTGTAGGGGGTGAGGTAGGGGTCCTCTTTCATTCTTTTGGATATGGATATCCAACTCTCCCAGCCCCATTTGTTGAAAAGACCATTATGGCTCAGTTCGGTGACTTTGGGGGGCCTTATCAAAGATCAGTCGGCCATAGATCTGAGGGTCTATCTCTGAATTCTCAATTCGATTCCATTGATCTATATGTCTATCTTTGTGCCAGTACCATGCTGTTTTGGCAACTGTGGCTTTATAATAAGCTTCAAAGTCAGGGAGTGTAAGTCCTCCCACTTCGTTTTTCTTTTTAGAGTGTCTTTAGCAATTCGAGGCATCTTCCCTTTCCAAATAAATTTGATAACTAGCTTTTCCAAGTCTGCAAAGTAGGTTGTTGGAATTTTGATTGGGATTGCATTGAATCTGTAGATGAGTTTGGGTAGAATTGACATCTTAATGACATTTAGCCTTCCTATCCATGAACATGGAATATTTTTCCATCTTTTAAGGTCCCCTTCTATTTCTTTTAGTAGAGTTATGTAGTTTTCTTTGTATAGCTCTTTTACATCTTTGGTTAAGTTTATTCCTAGGTACTTGATTTTTTAGTTGCTATTGAAAATGGTATCTTTTTCTTGAGTGTCTCTTCAGTTTGTTCATTTCTAGCATATAGAAACATTACTGACTTATGTGCATTAATCTTGTATCCCGCTACTTTGCTAAATTTGTTTATTAGCTCTAGTAGGTGTATCGTTGATTTCTCAGGGTTTTCTAGATATAAGATCATATCATCTGCAAACAATGACAGTTTTACTTCTTCTTTTCCAATTTGGATGCCTTTTATTTCTTTGTCTTGCCGGATTGCCCTGGCTAGCACTTCCAGCACAATGTTGAATAACAGTGGTGACAGCGGGCATCCTTGTCTTGTTCCTGATCTTAGAGGGAAGGCTTTCAGTCTCTCACCATTGAGTACTATGCTGGCTGTGGGTTTTTCATATATGCTCTTTATCATGTTGAGGAAGTTTCCTTCAATTCCTACCTTTTGAAGTGTTTTTATCAAAAACGGATGTTGGATTTTGTCAAATGCTTTTTCAGCATCTATTGAGATGATCAATTGATTTTTCCCTTTCGAGTTTTTAATGTGTTGTAATACATTGATTGTTTTTTCTTATGTTGAACCATCCTTGCATGCCTGGAATGAACCCCACTTGGTCATGGTGTATGATTTTTTTAATGTGTCTTTGGATTCGATTTGCAAGTATTTTGTTGAGGATTTTTTGCATCTATATTCATTAGGGAGATTGGCCGGTAGTTTTCCTTTTTTGTAGCATCTTTGCCTGGTTTTGGTATTAGATTTATGTTAGCTTCATAAAATGAGTTAGGTAGTGTTCCATTTTTTTCAATGTTTTGAAAGAGTTTGAGTAAGATTGGTGTCAGTTCTTTCTGGAAAGTTTGGTAGAATTCCCCTGTGAAGCCATCTGGCCCTGGGCATTTATTTGTGGGAAGATTTTTGATGACTGATTGGATCTCTTTGCTTGTGATGGGTTGGTTGAGGTCTTCTATTTCTTCTCTGGTCAGTCTAGGTTGTTCATATGTTTCCAGGAAATTGTCCATTTCTTCTACATTATCCAGTTTGTTGCCATACAGTTGTTCATAATATCCTCTTATAATTTTTTTAATTTCTTCAGGATCTGCAGTTATGTCACCTTTTTCATTCATTATTTTGTCGATATGGGTCTTCTCTCTTTTTGATTTTGTCAGTCTAGCTAGGGGCTTGTCAATCTTGTTGATCTTCTCAAAGAACCAACTTTTGGTGATATTTATCCTCTCTATTGTTTTTTTGTTCTCTATGTCATTTATTTCTGCTTTAATCCTTGTTATTTCTTTTCTTGTACTTGGTTTAGGATTGGTTTGCTGTTCATTTTCTAGCTTCTTCAGTTGATCCATTAGTTCTTTGATTTTGGCTCTTTCTTCCTTTTTAATATATGCGTTTAGTGCTATAAATTTCCCCCTTAGCACTGCTTTTGCTGCATCCCATAGGTTTTGGTATGTTGTGTTCTCATTTTCATTCGTCTCTATATATTTAGCAATTTCTCTTGCTATTTCTTCTTTAACCCACTGATTGTTTAGGAGTGTGTTGTTTAACCTCCAGGTATTTGTGAATTTTCTAAGTCTCTGATGGTTATTGACTTCTAATTGTATTCCATTGTGGTCAGAGAATGTGCTTTGAATAATTTCAATCTTTTTAAATTTATTGAGGCTTGTTTTATGTCCCAGCATATGATCTATTCTGGAGAAAGTTCCGTGAGCACTAGAAAAGTATGTGTATCCTGGTGATTTGGGATGTAATGTCCTGTAGATGTCTGTTAAATCTAATTCATTTATCAGATTGTTTAGGTTTTCAATTTCCTTATTGGTCTTCTGTCTGGTTGATCTATCTATAGGAGAGAGTGATGTGTTGAAGTCTCCCACAATTATTGTGGAAACATCAATTGCTTCCTTTAGTTTTGCCAGTGTTTCTCTCATGTATTTTGTGGCACCTTGATTGGGTGCATAGACATTTACGATTGTTATTTCTTCTTGCTGAATTGCCCCTTTTATTAGTATGTAGTGGCCTTCTTTGTCTCTCAAAACATCCCTGCATTTGAAGTCTATTTTATCTGAGATTAATATTGCTACACCTGCTTTCTTTTGGCTGTAGCTTGCATGAAATATTTTTTTCCATCCTTTCACTTTCAGTTTCTTTGTGTCCCTGTGTCTAAGATGAGTCTCTTGTATGCAACATATTGATGGTTCATTTTTTTTGATCCATTCTGCGAATCTATATCTTTTAATTGGGGAGTTTAATCCATTTACATTCAACGTTAAAACCGTGAAGGCAGTTCTTGAATCGGCCATCTTATCCTTTGGATTATGTTTGCCATATTTTTCCCTCTCTCTATTAATATCCTTTATTGTACCCATACCGAATCTCTTTAGTACTGAACCTTTCTCCAAGTCTCTCTGTCCTGTCTTTGTTTCTCTGTCTGTAGGGCTCCCTTTAGTATCTCCAGTAGGGCAGGTCTCTTGTTAGCAAATTCTCTCAGCATTTCTTTGTCTGTGAAAAATTTAAGCTCTCCCTCAAATTTGAAGGAGAGCTTTGCTGGATAAAGTATTCTTGGCTGGAAATTCCTCTCACTCAGAATTTTAAATATATCGTGCCACTGCCTTCTCGCCTCCATGGTGGCTGCTGAGTAGTCACTACTTAGTCTTATGCTGTTTCCTTTGTATGTGGTGAATTGCTTTTCTCTTGCTGCTTTCAGAACTTGCTCCTTCTCTTCTATGTTTGACAGTGTGATCAGTATATGTCTCGGAGTGGGTTTTTTTTGGATTTATTCTATTTGGAGTTCACTGAGCATTTATGATTTGTGTATTTATGTTGTTTAGAAGATTTGGGAAGTTTTCCCCAACAATTTCTTTGAATACTCTTCCTAGACCTTTACCCTTTTCTTCCCCTTCTGGGACACCAATGAGTCTTATATTTGGACGTTTCATATTATCTATCATATCCCTGAGGTCCATTTCGAGTTTTTCAATTTTTTTCCCCATTCTTTCTTTTATGCTTTCATTTTCCATTCTGTCATCTTCCAGGTCACTGATTCGTTGTTCAACTTCCTCTAGTCTTGTACTATGAGTGTCCAGAATCTTTTTAATTGGTCAACAGTTTCTTTAATTTCCATAAGATCATCCATTTTTTTATTTAGTCTTGCAATGTCTTCTTTATGCTCTTCTAGGGTCTTCTTGATTTCCTTCATATCCCGTACTATGGTCTCATTGTTCATCTTTAGTTCTTTGAGTAGCTGCTCTAGGTGTGTCTCTTCTGGTCTTTTGATTTGGGTGCTTGGGCTTGGGTTATCCATATCGTCTGGTTTTTTCATATGCTTTATATTTTCTGTTGTTTTTGGCCTCGTGGCATTTGCTGACCTTGATAGGGTTCTTTTAGGGTTTGTAGACCAGTTGAAGTCCTTATCTCTAATTTATCAGATCTACAGCTTCGTGGAGTACACTTTCTCTAACTAACCAGCAGGTGGCGTCCACGAGCCACCTGTTCTCCACAAGCGAGATCTCCCCTGCTTAGCCTTTTTGGTGAGTGGGGGAGTGAGTCTTGTGGGGCCCAATTGGTGTCCCAAGCTTGCGTGTGTAGTTGGTGTTGGCTGCCCTGTATGTGGGGCGTGTTTCTGGGCAGTCGGGGAGGGGGGGTGGCCCTAACAATCAAATCTCCCTGATGATCCTAGAGTTTTAAAGCTACTGCAATAGTCTAATCCTTCAGTTCAGTCCTGCCACAGTTTGTCTCTGCCACTGACCCACAAGTCTTTGGTATTGGCATATGGCTCCTGAGACTTGCAAGTGGGCCCCTCTTCCAGGCTGTGCACCCCGGGTCCTCTGTTGAGGGATGACTGTGCTATGTCACAGGTGAGTGCCGTCCCCCCAGGGCAGTTCTGGGCTGCTGGGCTGTGTTGGGAGGCTCCCAGTCTGCTCAAATGATGGCTGAATGGGGCTCTGTTAATTCACACTGCTCCCCCTTCCCAGCTCTGGGACATTCAGCTGAGGTTGCAGGGAAGGCTAATGTCCACGCCCAGTTTTGTGGTGTGTGCCTGTTATTTGAAGCACTTCCGTCACACTGGGTTGTCTGGGGCAGCTCTGGGCTATGGGGCTGGCGATGGGCAGGAGTGTTTCATGTCCACCAGGATGGTGGCTGTGAGCGGACACCCCCCTTTTCTTGGGAAGTTGTGTTGTTTAGTGAATTTTCTCAGCCACTGGATTATTGCCTTTTGTCTCAGAGCTCTCTTAGTTCTGCTCTTGACTTGACGTGCCCAAATTTCAATTCTTTGAAGCTTTCTGTATTGAGCTTCTTAGAGTAATTGTTTTAGAAAAAGCAAAAAGGATTTAAAAAAAAAAAAAAAAAAAAAACGGCCCTCCTCAGAGATCTAATGGGTTATTGAAATGCTAAGAGACAAAGCAACCAGGGCCATTAAGGAAAGGTGCACAGGGCAGAGAGATCAGCCTTGCTTCGGGATTTGCATATGCGCCTCAAGGCCTGATCTCCGCCCTTCCCCTTTGTGTGTTCACCAGAACTCCAAAAATCCTCTGCTTTTATTTTGGAGTTTTTCGTGTTGTTTTTTTTCTATGCCTGTCTCCTCTCTGCTGGGTTGGCTGCTCTCAGAGTCTCTGGTGTCTGGTCTCAGTCTATCTATGGTTGGAGTTTGAATCAGTAGAATGAGTTTCCAATAAGAGCAGCCACTGCAATTCTCCCTTCTCCTTCCTGGAGCTGACAGCCCCTCCTCCCCCGGGACTGAGCCTGGCAGGGAGGGGCGCGGGTCCCCTGGCCGCAAAAACTTACAGATTTCGCTGATCTCAGCAGTTCCACGTTTTCATGAGTGTTGTATGAAGTATGCCCAAAGACAGATTGCTCTGTGGTGTCCAGTCCACGCAGTTCCTGGCTTTTTACCTACTTTCCTGGAGGAGTAACTAAAACATACAGCTCACCAGTCTGCCGTCTTGCCCCGCCGTCAAGGCATTGTTTTTGTTTTGCTTTGCTTCTGACAATGGGTGAGAGGTGTCTCTCAGGTTAAGATTTGCTTGGTGGAAGGTAGGTCTGTTTTCCTAGCCTCTGATTTTTTTTTTCAGGAGAATCTGAAAATCCAGGGTTTTACATATGAACTTTTCTGATTTTTAAATATTGAAAACTGATTTTAATTTCAAAGTCTGTACAGAGCAGCATGTTGTCACAACTCTTTTCCTAGATGGATGTGGCTTCTGATCTATCATCTTGTGTCTAGTATAGACCATTGATCTGTATACTCTGTTAGCGAAATCTCCTCCTAACTTCTGTGGGTGATTCATTTCATCTGCCTGGGACCCACTTTTCCAATCCACAAAATCATCTCCTTCTATTTATGCCATGTTGTATGTTTTAAGACCCTAAAACCTACTTATTTATCCTCCACTGAGGTTGGTTTGTGTGGAAAATGTCCAGGAAGGCTCAGTCTCCACAGCCCCAAGTTGGATTGTCTGGAGGTCTTCACCCAGTGTCCTTGGGCCCTGGACTAGTTAGGATTGAGCTTTGACTGCTTTGATAGAGACAGTGGCTTAGATGAGATGGACGTTTATTTCACAGTCATGTAGACGTCTGAGCTGGTGAGCCGGTTCTGCTCCATGAAGCTCTCAGGGGCCCAGCTCCCTCGGTCTTCTAGCTGCACCATGCCTTGGCTGCTGAGTTCATCCACATGGTCCAGATGCTGCATCCTTGTCTGCATGTCAGCCGGTGGGAAGAGGGAAAGGAGAGGAGCAGGGCACTGCCTTCTCTTCACGGGCATAACCTGGCAGGGCACTCCTCACCTCTGCTCACGTTCCACGGCTGTCCTCACATGGCCTCACCCAGCTGCAAGGGAGGCTGGAAACGCTAGTCCTCATTCCAGGCTGTGACGTGCCAGCTCCAGCGCTGGGATCCTAGTACTCTAGGGTGTGTGGGTAATGGAGTGGGCAGGTAGTCTCTGCAAACAGAGAAAAACTTGACAAATTCCTAGTAAAACACAAAATCCGAATGTCTCAATAAGAGTTCTCGACTAACTTCCAATTTTACTCCTTAAGAATGGGTATTATTTGGTTTTTGGTCTTTCCAAAAAGTTTTGAAGCAAAAGTATTTTTTTAAATTGATGTTATAACATTGTGCCCCTTTCATCAGTAATTCTTGTTCTTCATAATTTTGGCCATATTTGTGTACCAACTGAAGTACTTTTCACTTTCTTTTTTATTCTAAGCAAAATTGACATTCTGTTTTCCAAATGAATTTATTTTAAAAGAAAGCTATATGAATGATAATGAAAATACATCTTATCAAAATTGGGAGGATGCAGCTAAAGAATGTGAAAAGGGAAAGATTTAATTTTCAAAGCATATATTAGAAGAGAAGTGTTTTAGTTCCCTGGCTGCTAAAACAAATACCATGCAATGGGTTGGTTTAACAACAGGAATTTATTGGCTCATGGTTTCAGAGGCTAGAAGGCTGGCTTCCTCCTGGGGTTGGTACCCGTGGCTGGCCAGCAGTCTTCAGTCTTCCTTGGCTTTTCTGTCACATGGCAATGCACATGGCGGCATCTTCTTTCTACTCTGGATTCTGTTGTCTTTGGCTTCTGGCTGCTCTTTGGGGCTGCTCTCTGTCTGACTGTCACTCTGCTTCTAAAGGACCCCAGCCATCCGGATTAAAGCCCGGCCTGATTCACTGAGGCCTCCCCTTAACTGAGGTGACACCTTGAAGAGATCTTATTTATCATGGGTCCACCAGAATGTGGACCAATTCCAAGAACACGCACAAACTGGTGGACAGTTCAATCCACCACAAGATGAGAGGTAAAAACTCAATGACCCAAGATTCCACATTAAGACACTAGAGGAAAGATCAATGTAAACCCCAAATAAGTAGAAGGAAGAAATAATAAGGAGAAGATCATGCATCAGTGCAAAAGAAAACAGAAAATAGACAAAATTAACAAAAGCAAAAGTTAGTTCTTTTAAGGGGTCTACAAAATTGATAAACTACTGAATAGACTGATGTGTGTGTGTGTATGTGTGTGGGGTGTGTGTGTGTGAGAGAGAGAGAGAAAGAGAGAGAGAGGGGGAGAGAGAGAGAGAGAGAGAGAGAGAACACAAATTATAGTGGACTTCAAAAAAGGTTTACCATTAATGATGTACAGAAATTAAAAGATAGTGAGAACTTCATGTACCGATTTATACCAACACATTCAACTCTTAGATGAAATAGATATTTTTCTGAGGAATCCAACTTGCCAAAGTTGAACAAGATGAAACAGAAAATCTGAATAGCTCTGTATCATTTAAACACATTAAATATGATATAAAAAATCCTGCCCCCCAGTTGTCTTGCCTCTGCTCCCTCTCACACACCCTCCATCTGTCTCAGCAAAACCCGTCCCTCTGCTGTCCACATGAATCCAGACTCCCACGTTTTCTTCCTCCTGCTGCTCCCACCACGATGTCTGCACTGTTCTCTCTCTGAGAATTACTGGAACGTCGTCCTCCTCATCCTCACCTCCTACCGTCTGCTTTCTGAACACGGCCTGATCTGGACATCAGATCATGCTTGGCAGGCCCCAGCCTCCCCTCCTCGCCCTGGGTAGGTGCCACAACAATGCCCAGCACACCCCAGCCTTCCACCACCCCGCCCCTTGCTGTGCTCCTGGTGCTCCCTCTGCTCCAGCCACGTGTGCTCCTTGCTCTCCCTGGGGCAGGCCAGGGGCTCCCGCCTCAGCACCTTCACACGTGCTCTGCCGTGTCCCTGGGGTGCTCTTCAGCCTGACACCACCTGGCTTGTGCCCTCGCCTCTTCACACTTGCTCCAGAGCCACCTCTCAGAGATGCCTTCTGGGACCATCCATTTACAACTGCAGCCCCTCTCCCCACCAGTGGCCCTTCTGGTCCCCTTCCTGGCTTTAAGCTTCCTCAGAGCACTGACCACCACCGTATTACATATGGCCTTAGGCTGGATTCTTCCAGAAGCCAACCCTGAGACTAGGGTGTGGATATGATCCCAGGAAGCTCTGTTAGGAGAGCAGGGAAGTGAGGTGTGGGAGAAAAGGATGCTAATCCTCCACAGCTCAAGCCCAGTCCCTCCGGGGACTGCCGGGGACTTCTGGGAGTTGGTGCAGCGCAGGCCACGGGGGACAGGGGGTGCGCTGGAGGGGTGAGGGGCCGGGCTGTGCATTCACAGCTCCCATCTGCGTTCTGAGGGCTGCTTCTCAGGTTGTCAACCCCCAGACCACGTGGCTCCTGCAGCCAGAGGAGACTCAGTCGGAGAGTTGCAAGCACAATGAATGAGAAACCACTAGTGCTGAGGACAACGCCGGCCCCAGGAGGCCCCCAGCAGTGTCTGCGATTCTGACTGACTTAGGTTGTTACTTGATCGTTATCTGCCTTCCTCTACAGATGGTAACCCCCTGAAGCCAGGGAGTTTTGTCTCTTTTGTTCTTTGCTATATCCCCTGTGTCTAGAACTCTGCCTGTACCTAGGAGGCAATCCTTAAATATTTGCTGGATAAATGAATGAGTGAATGCATGAATGAAACTTTATGGAGCTGCCTCCATAATCATCTGAGCTGAAGTTAAGAATTTTTAAAGAATCCCAAATTCTAGACAAAATGATCTGATTTGACCATTGTAGACCTTCCTCTCCTCTTGCTTCCTTGGCTGATTCTAAAGGCTGTGGCTGCTGATTGTTCAAGGCAAAGTTGTCTTTTTCAACAGTAGCAGCTCTGCAGAGGGGCTTGGACCTGCTGATTAAAAGCCTCTTATTACAGTGGGTGCTTTGCTAGGATGCACAACGATGCCCTTTGATGTTGTTGCCATCATGGTTCCCGATGGCAGCCCCAACGATAACAGTCCCAAGGACCCCAGCTATCAGGCTCAGTAAGACGAGGAAGTGCCCACAGATTGCTCCCTGAGTGCTCCTCCCCGGCAACAGATATTTTGAAACAGGCCCATCTGGTTTGATCAGGAGAAGACAACAACTCTTCTATGTATTCTTTGTCCCTTTAGTGGAGAAGCAGCAGTCATTTGGAAATCATTTTGGAAATTGTCCGAATGCCCGAAACCCCCAGGGACACGAACTCGTGAACGTCATCTCTGGCTTCAAAGGCAAAGTTCCCACATCTGTGTCTCCTGTCCCCGGCACAGGGTCTGGCACACACCAGAGTGCAGAGGTAAGGCCAGGTGGGAGCCAGGCTGGCTGTCCAGAGCATTCCAACACCTCCACCTCCACACACACCCAACCCACCTGGATGTACCTGATCGTTTCCCTTGGTTGGAGTCGGGCTGAACTCTGTGGTCAGGGTTGCTGCAGAGCGAGGCCCTGCGGGGCCCTTTGCTGTCCAGTGGGAGGCACAGGACAGGCCTTTGTCCGTTGTCAGGATGCTGTTTTTGAGTGCTTGGGAAAGGCGGTGTTTGCCAGGTTTCTTCATTGCAAAGGGCCCTCTCCCTCTGTAAGTGCTAAGTAGTAATGTGGGGTGATAGTTTGGGGTACTGTGGATATCCTGTTCCCCCCAAACCCTCCCTACAATGGTTCTTGCATCCATCAATGATCCTCACATGAGTCAATTATTACCTTGGTGGTAGCAAATGGTGATTTTCTAACCCTGTTCTGCTTGTGCATTTATTCGCCATTCTTTTGTAAAGAAGATGGGGTTCTCTTTTCCCAATCTTTATTTTAAAGTATTACTACGGACTCATGAATTCTTTCTTTTTTTCATGTATCCACATTGTTACTAAATATTTTTATGTTCAAATATTCCTAAATTTAGACAGTGGGAGCCCCTTATTCCATGGTCTGTTTCCTTTTGACTTGCCCCTTGGTCCCTGTTATTCTTTGTGCACTTCCTAGCTTTCCGGCACAAGACAACTGGCCAAATCTTCAAACGTGCGAATAGCATGAAGGACAAAAAAGGAGGGACATTGTTACAGGAGATCGAATAATCATGACAACGGAAGGCAACACATGATCCTTGATAGGATTCCACAATTAAGAAAAAGCTCTAAATTTGGACTGTATATGAGATTACATTTCTGTCTCAACAGTAAATAACTTGAGGGTAAAAAATGGTTTGGGAAATTTGTAGGAGAAGGTAATTTTTTAAGGGCATTACACTGAAGTGTTCAGAGGTGAAATATATTGCTTGCACCATATTTCAAATGGTGTAGCCAGAAACAGGCAAATAACACACACCCACACCCACACCCACCCACACACACACACACACATTATAAATAATGCACACAGAGACTGAGGCTGATGTGACACGTTACCAGCTGGTGATGAGGAAAAGGGGTTGTGCATGTGGGTGTTCACTGTACTACTCTTTGAACTTTTCTGTAGCATGACATTTTTCAAAATCAAAAGCTGGAAAAAATAAAATAAACCTAAAACTAAAATAAACCAGACAGGAACAGGTATTTTTGTCAGGGACACATCTTTGACCCTTCGCTTTAAAAATGTCTCCTATCACCGCTGCCTCTGGTGACATGAGGAACCAGATAAAGACTAGACAGATTTGAAGAGCAGTTGTCACTCTGTCATTCAGAAGAAGGATAATGAGGAAAAGAGGGAGGGAAGAAGGAAGGAAGAAAAGGAAGGGTGGAAGGGAGGAAAGGGGGAAGAGAGGAAGGTAGGGATACATTGATCAGCAGTTCTGAGCCAGGCTCTGTGTTAGGTACTTTCTTATACTTTATTCACCTAATTTCAGAAACAATCTTTAAAAGACAAGAAAATTGATGCTTAGAGATGTCACAAAACTGTCCGTCAGCCACAGAGCAAAAAATGGTAATCTCAGGCATTGATGCCCAGTAAAGAGATATGATCAAACCAGATCACCTTAAAGAGAGAATGACCAAAAGCTACCTACACATAGAATTT
This sequence comes from Choloepus didactylus, assembly GCF_015220235.1. Lineage (NCBI taxonomy): Eukaryota > Metazoa > Chordata > Mammalia > Pilosa > Megalonychidae > Choloepus > Choloepus didactylus. The sequence continues at coordinate 51,296,928 of NC_051325.1, forward strand.
TAAAACTTTCTGATCAGGGTTTATCTGATTAAAAAATAATAATAATAATTAATTAATTTAGCAAGAAGTGTTGTATCCTTGGTGCTACACCTGTAGACACCCGCTGGGCCTTTGACTAAGCTGACCCTTGGCCACAGGTGAGTCTTGGAAGGAGGTGACATTTGTCATTTGATACCATTCCCGGGATGTGGCCCTGGCAGGGACCTTCCCCATCACAGCTGAGCACAGAGGCTCCCGGGGAAGTGGTGAGTGGAAGTTGGATCTGGTCTGGGTGCAGGCTCCGGACCGCTGGCCAGTGCTCCACAGGGATCAAAGCTCCAGGGGCATAAACCAAGGGACTTCTTCCTAAATCTAAAAATCTCCTAAGGAAGAACCTTGTGAAACATGAAGATTTCAGCCTTATCCTGTATTACCTGATAGTGGCCGGCATATGAAAATGAAGATATTTTATTTGGGGTGAATGGGTGGGTTATATATTCCACCCTTCCCCAGCCCCCAACCCCCCACTGCCATGACATCTGCGGCTGTGGAAGGAAAGGAAACTTTTGCTAACTTAAATGGCATTCAACGAAGACGCTTTCTGATTGCACTCCAGTAGAGACAGAAGCGAATTAGCCAATTAAGGCAGCTCCATAAACTATATTCCACATTCAAGCAATTTGCTATTTACTTCCCACATGGACAAAGAAACTAAAAAAAGGAACTAAATCAACATCTCAGAAAGAAAAATACCTTTGATGAATGAATCAAAATTAAAGATTTCTTGATTATTTAAAGCATCTGAAGTGATTCTCAGCCCAAGGTTGAAAAGTCAGCAGACCCTACCCAAAACAAAGTTTCCATCTTTCCATCATTTGTTCAAGAAAATATTTATTCAGGATTATATGTGTCAGGCAGGTTGCCGGGTCTGATGATAAAATGGTGGGAAAAGAAGAAGAACTGGAGGTTATTAATCAAATAATCAAAGAGAGATAACAGGTCTGATCCCTTCTCTGTCCACATTTCCTGGGGTGAAAATTCCAGGGAGCTGGTGGGTGTTGGTGTGGTGAGAGGGGTTGAGGGGGTGAGGTGGGAGAGGGTTTGCTTAGTCTCCCTGCTGGCTCAGGTGTGGTTATGTGGAGCTTGGAGGGAGAGTGTGTTCCCCGTAGACTGAGCTTGGCTGCAAGTGACCAGACCAGAGCCCCCTCCCCAGTCCCCGCCCCCAGCCCTCCTTGGTTCTCTGCACAGTGAGGGGACCGCCTGGGTTGAATGGAGCGAACTACTGGGTGTTTACTCTCCTCTCCTGCCTGCGTGTGCTTGGCCCGCAAAGGGGAGGCTGTTTTATTACAAACCGGAACCCCTTCCTTCTCTGAAAGTGCCTGTGGCGGGCGTCATGTCAGACCCCTGGACAGCCTGTGCCCACCTGCCCAGAAGGCAGACGGTGTCGGCACAGGGGACAGTTCCCGGGACATAGTGAGCGCTCAATAAATGCCTTGCATTGACCTAATGGATGTCGTCGAACAAAATCAAGAGGTGCTGAAGCAGGCTGGCGCTGAGGAGAAGTGACCCGGCCCAGTGGTCTCAGGGCTTGGGGTCACCTTCGAGGGAGGTGGGTGAAGGGGAGGGGGCAGGGGCTGGACAGAGGAGTGGCTGAGAGGCAATTGCCCATGTCCATGGTGTAAATTCTACCCTCTCCCCCGTGGCTGATTTCAGGCCACCAACAGAGGTTTCACAACCAGTTATCAAAGTTCCTGAGCATTGCACAGTTGGCTCTCAGAGCTGGTACCGGCCTCTGCTCCCCCTGGGGGTGAGTGACCAGGCTGAACCTTGTGGGGTCTCACAGTAGATGGCAGGAAGTGGGGGTAGGAGTGCAGCCCCGGGGCTGTGTGGAGCTTGTGTGTCCTGCTGACAAGGGGAGAGCCACTGACCCTGAGGATCTGGCAGATTCCGACCAATTAGCACAGAGAGCAGCAGGGGTGAGGATCAGGCGGGACCTTCCCCAGAGAACCAGGACTTGGGGAGGGTGAGTGAGGGGCCCTGGGAGGCCCCAGACGTCCTCGAGGCTTTTGTGGAAATGGCTCTTCTGTGACCAGGCTGCAGAAGTCGAGCTTGGAGGGAAAGGTGATGTAAAGTATAGCTGCAATTTTACAGAAAGCTTATGGAAAATATTAATATTTTATTAACTCTTTGATTGCTCTAAGAATTAGAGCACACTTATCATTATAATCTTAATGTTAACTATGAGATGAAAATATATTGTCATCAGTTTTGATTCCACTTTCTAAGATAAAGCCCTAATTAAGCCTTTTGTTCAGCAGAGGTGGCGAGTTCCTAGGCAGAAGGTACCTGGACAGAGGATGGGGCGGGGGCTGGGGGAGAGCAGGGAAGGGCTCTGGGGCCGGAAGACCTGGGTTCAAATCCCGACGATGCCATTTACTAGCTGGGCAGCCCCTCTGAACCTTGGTGTCCTCATCTGTAAAATGGGGCTGATACCTGCTGCACCTGCCCTCTGTGGTAAATGGTTTAATATCGTGAAGTCCTGGGATCAGTGCCTGGTCTGTAGTGATTCTGGGTAAATGTTTCTTAAATAAATCACAAAACCTTGGTGTGAGACTTTGGTGCCTAATTTAATTGGATTTATCTTACATGCCCCTTTCAGGTGGGCGGATGGTCCTCAGAAAACAAAGAACCTCCTGTGATTACACGTGGGGCTGCTGGGAGGGAAGGCGCGATGGTGCTGCCGAGGGCCCCAGAGGGCCTGACCTCGGCCTGGGCTGGGCTGGGGGTGGAAGGACAGGGAGGAATCCCCCAAGGAGGTGACAGTTCACCTGAGGCCTGACAGGTGAGCTGGAGGGAATGAGGTCTAGGGTGGGGGTGGAGAACCTTTCCGGGAGGAGAGAGCAGCGGGTGCAGAGGCCCTGAGGTGCCCAAGAGCCCTGGGTCCACGGCCTGGGGAGAGGCCCGTGTGGCCGGGACTGGGTGGGCGGGCGGCGAGTGGTGGGACTGGAGGGGGCAGGGGCTGTGGGCCACCCTGGGGGACTGAATGGGGTGGACGGGATCAGATTTGCATCTTTGGATGTTCCCAGTTGTAATGGGATGGTCTCCTAGCCTGGGCTGGATTTTTCCTTCCTGTTTCCCCACCACAGCTGTTGGCATAGATGGAAATCTGGATGGGGTGAGGGGCTCTGTTTTAGGGCCTCGATCATCTCTCGGGAGCAAACCAGAGAAGTTTGTTCTGAAATATTCAGCAAGGAGCGCTGGTGTCAGCGGCTCAGGCCTGAGAGTCTGGGGGTGACGCTGCCTTGTTCTGGGGCCTGAGTCTAACGCCGGGGCTGTGGGGAGAAGCCTGGGTCGTGGCTGCAGACACAAGCTGTGGAGGGGCCGACGGAGGGTCGGAATGGATGCCCCCGGCTTTGGGCTGGGAAGCTCAGGCTCCACCAGGGTTGCAGGTTTGCACGGGGAACCCGGAGCCGCACGCGCATCTCCCTGCGAATAGCTTCAGTGCTCTTGGTTCATGTCCCTGCAAATTATTAAAATTATTCAAACTCCTGGAGGGGATAAACAGGAGCTTTTCTGTTTTATCTGTGCTCATTGTGTGATGGAGTAACTATTTCGTTAAGTAATGCAAGTAACATTTGGAGTAAAAAAACCAAAAAAGAAATTAACTAAAAATAGGTGAAGCAGTGAAATTCAGTCCCCAGGATGTTTATGAATAATCAAGACGCATTTCAACAGCTCGCATTACTCAGCCCGTCCCTTCCCCCGCCCGGCACAGGCGAGACTGTGTGTTCTAGCGTGAAGATTCTCTTAATTAAATCTTATTTGTCAGGAAGGCGAGATGTATGTGTGTTTCCAAGGGCTCTCGTTATAAACTTTTAATGTTTCCTCTGAAAAATGCTCCTTTTCTGCTCAAAAGGGCTGAATTGTTGCTTTCTTCCTTCTTCTATTATGAAGAGAAAATGCTACAAGTTCTTTGTCAGGTGATCACTTATCCTCCTTAAAGGATCCCTGAAGTCATCACCTGAAAATTATAGCTCCTGAAAAATAACGAAATGCCCACTTTAACATACTGTGGCGTGTCAGAGTGCGTTTCCTCCCCTGTGGAGTCACAGAGCCTGCAAATTTCCCGTGGTAATGACCCACGGCTCAAATGCGGTCACTGGGCTTTGCACAGACTCTGCCTGTCATTGCTGGGGTTTCACTGTGTCTCTTTTAGCCTCTCAGAAGCCCCTTAATGATGTTCTAGTTAGTCATGCGTCCTTCCGTCTCTTCCAACTCACTCTAATTGCTCTGATATTTGTCCCCTGACAATACCCTACGCATGTCGTCTGTACCACTGGGCAGCTAGGAAGGCCCCAAGTTCATGGACCCTCACAGTAAACGGCAGAATTTCAAGTTCATAGACTTTCTCTCCAATCAATATCAACTATCCCATCAAGCAAAGAAGACCTTGATATTGTTGGTGAGCAGCAGATAATTTATGAGCTTGTCAGCAGAATCCAAGGTCTTTAATCTGTGTCATATGAAATGAGAAAGCATTTAAGAAGTGTCAGGAAAACATGGCATGCTCCCCTCCTCCTCATCCTACAATTTGACATTGAGTCACTCATGGATGAAATTGTTTGTCATGGGGAAGAATTAAAATTCTGTGTAGTGAAATGAATACCATGGAACCAAAGAGGGGAAACAGGCTATTAAAGGTCCCTTCTTCATCCTCCTTCCAACTGGCAGAAGGAAATAAGCAGAAGACTTAGAAGCAAATGCAAATTCACACTGGGCCTGCCCAAGTTTGCACGAGAAGCAGCATAAACTCAGGGAAAACTGGGAAGATGTCCCAGAAATTTTGGGTTAAAATGGTTTTTACCAGAAGCATCAAAACCATCCGGGCCCAGCTAATTACTATTGCCATAGTTTATGCATTGTGTCTTCTGACCCATCGTATTAGCACCAGCTGGGGGGATCCTGGATATTCCCCAGGGATCCTGGACCAGGTGACCTTGACCCCAGTCTCCTGTGCAGCCAGCCCGAGGCCAACAGGGAGAGCTAATGCTTGACCCAGAGGGGCAGCCCCAGGGCCAGAGGAGGAGGGAGAAGGGGAGTGAGGCAGGAGGGCTGGGGAGGAACTTCAGATGGTGAGTCCCCAAGCTGGTGACTGACTCACACACAGACCTGGCCGGTCCTGGGGGGCATCTCTAGACAGGCTGGGCTGAGACACTGTGCCCAGGACAGTCCACATGAGGAAGGTGCGGAGACCGTGGATCGCTGGGTCCCTCTGGTCTCCTGTCCCATAAAGGGCAAAGTCCACTCTTCAGGGCGTTCACTTCCCATCTCCACCAGGCTGCATCACTGCCCCTTCGGCAGCTGCCAGGTAGCCAGATCCCACACTTGCTCTTGTGGCATCTCACCTGAGTCTAGAATTGGGGGTGGATCCAGAAACTTGGGGTGCTAGTCTCAGGCAGTGGAATTCTCTGGCCCCACCATGAGTCAGTTACTGGAGGAGACAGGCAGGGCTGAGAGACCCAGGGTGGCCTGAGACAGGACTCAGCTGCCAGTTTTCTTCCTCCGGAAAACCAGCTCCATGAGGGCAAGGATTTGGGGCTGATTTTTTTTTTTTAAATCTTGTATCCCAAGCACTTGCCCAGCACATAGTAGGCCTTCAACAAATCCCTATGGAATGAAAAACTGAACAAATGAATGCAGTCACAAAACTGTGTTGACTGGGAAAGAACGAAGATGTGATTCTTGACACTGGGATTCGTGGCAAAAGGAGTCAATATAAGCAGTCAATAAAGTTCTTTATTATTACTTTGAATAAGGCAATGGAGGGGTGTAGAACCTTCAGGTCTTCAGTGAACTGTGGTTTCTCACCCCCCTCCTTATCTCACCTCCCCAGTATAGGGTTGGAGTTGACAGATGGACGGGGCCACCTAGCTCTACCCCAGCCCCCATCTCCTCACTGTGTCTTGGGGATAGGCTTTTAGGTTTGCTGCCTTTTGTCCAGCACTTCTTCTGTCAATAACAGGTCAATATTTTAAAGCATCAATGACTCCACACAGTCTTTTTTTTTTTTTTTTTTTTAATCCTTTGTGGAATGCAGTTTTCCTATCCTGTAATGTGCATTGGGGATAGCGTTAGAGGTAAGAGGCTGTCTGCCAATGACACTTCCCGTGGCACATCCTTCCATGAAGGGGGATGGGTGTAGCACACCCAGTCCCCACTGTGCCAGTTTGAATGTATTATGTCCCCCAAAACGCCATTATCTTTGATGTAATCTCGTGTGGGCAGATCTATCAGTATTGATTAGATTGTAATTCTTTGACTATCTCCATGGAGATGCAACCCACCTAACTGTAGGTGATAACTCTGATTGGATAGTTTCTGTGGAGGTGTGGCCCTGCCCATTCAGCATGGGCCTTGATTAGTTTACTGGAGCACTGTATAAGCCCAGACAGAAGGAGCGAGCTTGCTACAGACAAGAGGGACACTTTGAAGAACGTACATGAGCTAAGAGAGGAGCTGCAGATGAGAGACAGTTTGAAGATGGCCATTGAAAGCAGACTTTTGCTCCGGAGAACCTAAGAGAGGAAAAATGCCCCAAGAGCCACTAAGAGTGACATTTTTGAGGAACTGCAGCCTAGAGAGGAACGTCCTGGGAGAAAGCCATTTTGAAACCAGAACTTTGGAGCAGATGCCAGCCACGTGCTTCCCAGCTAACAGAAATTTTCCGGACACCATTGGCCATCCTTCAGTGAAGGTATCCAATTGTTGATGGACACTTTATGGCCTTAAGACTGTAACTGTGTAACCAAATTAAACCACCTTTATAAAAGCCAATCCATCTCTGGTGTTTTGCATGCCAGCAGCATTAGCAAACTAGAACAACTCTTAAACCACAGTCTGGACCTGGACACCAGGGAGCTGAGGTCACAACCGTGGCTTGGCCTCTGAGCAGCACTGTACATAAACACATCAGAACCCCTCGGAATCTCATTTCAAAGTCTACAAAATGGAAAGAACACAGAATTTCATTGATCTCAAGACTCACTTTTTAACACAATGTCTCTGCAATCTGGCTGCATCATACAATCAAAGGGTTTTATCATATGTCATGATTTCATTGGCAGTGTTTTCTTCTTGAGTGATAGGTAAAATATAGGTGTGTCCTCCATCATCTGTGTCTTAGATGTGATGAAATGTGGTGTTGTTTGCCACTGAGCCACTCTCATGAAGGTCAGATGAGAGCACAGGTTTGAAGGGCCTTTGCAAGTGAAAGAATCCCTCACGGTCCTTCGTCCTGGCTCTGTCTGGTGCACCCTTGGCAGACGTTGCTCCTCTCCAGGGTCAAGTTCCTCATCCCACCGAGGGCCTTGGACTAGACCCGAGCTGTTCAGATTTGCTCTGCTGGGTGATGGGGTGGAGTTTCTCAAGAACCCAAGGCTCGGGGCGCAGTCAGGCCATCGGCATGAAGTACTTCCAGCTGACGTGGGTGTGGACAGGCCCTGGACGAGATGTCTCCAAGGCCCCTTCCAGAGCTGACATCCTAGCATTTTCTATGGTTTCTCTAAGGGACTTGAAGGGAGGGTGGCCAGTGCTGGCCAGGCACGGCACACCTCCAGGGGCACCACTCACTCCCTTCCCAGTGGGAACGGCGCCCTCTGGAATTGTGCACTGTGCAATCTGCGTAATCACATATGCTGGCCTTGGGTGCTGCCCTTCAGTAAATGGGTTGAAATGTTCTGAGACTGTGCAGCTTGAAAAGTGGCCACTGCAGAGACAGTGGGAATCTGTGAAATGATAGTCCCCAGAAATGTCTGCAGTGAGACTTGTATGTGCTGGCAAATGGAGCAAGTAATCTTCTTTTGATCACATCTTATTAGGGGCAATTTAAGGGCTGGTCTGCAGTGCAATGAAAAGCCCAGCTGGGCACCTGGAGGCAGCTGTTTCCATGAGACACCCTGTTCTGACATTTCCCTGGGCACGGAGCTCAGGGCTGGAGCCACAGTGGGGATGGAAAATGTGTAGATGACTTCATTGGAGGCATTTTTTACCCATTACCCTCAGATTCTAATTTGCCATTGTCAGAACCTATAATTTCTAATTTTCTGAGTGAAAAATCTTTTATTGCAAAAGAAATCAATCTTCATTGTAAAAATAAAAAAACAATCCAGAGAGCACAGCCTTGCACATTTCAATTGGAATTGAGGGTCCTGAGGGGTGGCAGCGAGGACCTGGATTTTCAGTGCAAAGATCGACCCACCTCCCTTGCCCGCACCGCCTCTTGGGGGAAGTTGAAAGTCGCTAGCCTGACAGTTGAGGTGGGCTCAAGTGACAGTTTGGGGACAGGAGTCATTTCTGGCTGCTGACGGTCCACTTCCCCTCCCTAGAAGCCGCCCCATTTCCCTTGGGAACCTCCCCTTCCCCGGTGGGGGTGCTGCAGGGGGTGGTTCCTGGTGAAGCCCCCACCAGGAGGCTGGGGGTGAGTCCCCCTTCCCCCCGGTTTCCTGCTGTGAGCCTGGCCCCGCTCCCCCCAGGGACTTGGAGCTCTGAGCCAGTGAAGGAGAGAGGAAGGGGAGGGTGGAGGAGCTCACTTCTCCCCGGGCAGCATCCTCTCAGCCAGGCCCGGGTCTGAGGAGGCTTCTCTGGGCCCCAGAGTCCTGTGGCCACACCTGGTCCCCCCCTTCTCCTCCCTTCTGGGGGGCTCAGGCTCCTGCAGACAGAGCCCACGGTGCCAACTCAGCTCGTCCAGGTGGGGTTCCCTTGCTGGCAGCCAAGAACCTGACTGCGGCAAGCCGTCTGGCCGCCAGGTCGGGGTGTCCCCCCACAGCCCCCCACACCCCCTCACCTCCCAGAAGAAATGACCCTCGTGCCGACTCTTAGCATGATCCCTCTTCTGAAACTCCAAAATCTTGAATTAAGAGAGAAAGCAAGGGCAGACACCCATTCAGGCCAGCTCCATCTAAAGAAGGGAATACATTAAAGGATACAGGACAGGTGATGGGGGCAAGGCCGAGCTCAGGAAGGCTGGGCCAAACCCGGGGAAGCCGCCGGGGCAGACAGAGGCCACTCTGTCTCTCCCCCAGGGGGCTCACAGCCTCTCTGGGCATCTTCTCCATTCCTCTCTTCTTTCTGCCTCTCTGAGCTCATGGCCAAAACGGCCGCCCCGTGGTCCCCAGACGTATGTGTCCTTAGTTGCAGTGACCTCAGAGAGGTTCTGCTGGGCCCTGATCAGGTCAGGTGCGCTGCTCCATCCGGTCAGCTGTGGATGGGAGTTTCGGTCAGACATGGCTATGAGCTGGTGGAGGCCGTTCTCAGAGAGGGATGTCAGGGCCTGGCAGACACCTCAGATGTTGTCCACCTCGGGGAAGGATCCACCCTCATGTCAGGCAAATTAAATTACTCTTCAATAAATGACCTCTTTGGAAAGTGCTCCAAATCTTCCAGGGGGAAAGATGGTCTCTGGTTGTTATAGCAAAAGTCTGTTTCTCTTTGTGATAAGGACTGATTTGTAAGACTTGTCACAGCTATTGGGAAGAACTCCAGAAGCGTTTGTCTTTCACAGGCCTATTAAATTACAGGTGGTTTTGAGCAAGAGTTTTCATAAGCAGTGTGTCTGTCCAGCTCCCACTAATTAAAATAAAGGTTTTCCCTCTCCTGCCTGCCCCCTGCCCAGTGAATGTGGCACTTGTGGAAAGTGTGATGGGGGTGACTTCAAAGTTTAAGGCTCCACATTCCTGGAGAAATCATGTGTACGAGTCTGACCACTCCAAATCAGACTCAGCTTTGATTTTCTTGGTCTCCATTTTAGTCAGGGCTCTTTCTTTCTTCTTCTTCTTTCTTTATTACAGTATAATTCACATCCTAGAAAACCTTCTCTTTTAAAGTGTAAAATTCAGTGGTTTTTAGTATATTCACAAGGTTGTGCACCCATCTCCACCGTCTAATTCCACAGCATTTTTCACCATCCCCCAAAATACTCAAACCTGTTAGTGGTTGCTCCCCATCCCCCACCCCCACAAACTTCTGGCCACCACTGACCCACTTTCTGGATCTGTTCTGGACATTTCATACAAATGGAATCATAGAATATGTGACCTTTGTTTCTGGCTTCCTTCATTCAGCATGACCCACAGATCCCCTACCACTCACGCTGTCTGTGTCACCCCCTTGCTCCCGGAGGACTTGATGGACAGCATCCTCCACAGCTGCTGGCATGGAGCTGGTGTGGAGCTGGCACTCAGCAGTGTTCACCGTGGGTAGGTTGGATGCAACATTGGAGAAGCAACAGTGTCATCTCCCGATCAGATATTCTGCAAGTGTCCCTTCCCTCAAAGATGCCTCAAAGGTGGGGCAGCCCTTTGCCCTCCACGGCTACGCAACAACCTTTCCTGACCAGTTCTGGGATGGCTGGAAGGAAGACTTTAGAGTAATTTCCAAAGACTGAAAGCATCTAGGCCAGCTCTTGTAAATGGCTCTATCCCAGACATTTTATAAACAAAAATAAAAACAAAAACCTTTAGGAACTTGGAGGCTCATGTAAGGGGGTGACATCCTTGTAGCTGGAAGGAAAACCCACTCAGGGACTAGGTCACCTCTGCAGCAGTGACTAGTGAAGGGGTTATGGGGAATGAAGAGTTGAGCAGCACAGGCTTTGGAGTCAGACCACATGGGTTCAAGTCCTGCGTCTGTCACTTACCAGCTCTGTGGCCTTGGCTAAGTCACTTAACCTCTGCCTCAGATTCTTCATCTGTGAAATGCGTCTAATAGGCTCTACCTCAAAGGGTTGGGAGGATTAAATGAGTTAACAAGTACGTAGTGAAGCAATGGTCAGTGCTCAACAAATGTTACCTGCTGCTAACACTATCTGATCATATGCACCCCCCTGATATGGACTTATGTCCACTTCTTGTGCCGGTTTGAATGTATTATGTTCCCCCAAACACCATGTTCTTTAATGCAGTCTTGTGGGGGCAGATGTATTAGTGTTGATTAGGTTGGAATCTTTGGATTAGGTTGTTTCCATGGAGATGCGACCCACCCAACTGTGGGTAACACCTTTGATTAGATTATTTCCATTGAGGTGTGGCCCCGCCCATTCAGCGTGAGTCTTGATTTAATCACCGAGTCATATAAAAGAGCTCAGTCAGAAGGAGCTGTTTGCTGCAGCTTAGAGAGACATTTTGCCGACAGCTGTTGAAAGCTGACACTGACATTTTGGAGAACACCATTTTGAAACACAGCCTGCCAGCCACGTGCCTTGCCAGCTAACAGAGGTTTTCTGATGCCAATGGCCTTTCTCCAGTGAAGGTATATGCAGGTTTATGCCTTGGTTTGGACACTTTTATGATCTTAGGACTATAATTTTGTAACCAAATAAACCCCCCTTTATAAAAGCCAATCCATTTCTGGGATTTTGCATAATGGCAGCATTAGCAAACCAGAACAACTTCAGAGACCAGGAAACCGAGACATGAAGGGTTCAGCACTTCCGACAAGGACCTCCATCGATGCTCTCTCCAAACCACCAACGTTAGGAATGAAGAAGAATAAATAGATTATCCGAGAACCTTTGCTTTTCTTTCCTCCCCCCAACAACCACAAAAGATTCATTACAGCATCATATGCATTAATGAGCTCTGGAGGCTCAGTGGCGTCCTAGCAGGATGCAGGTGAAGAAGGGAACAAATGCGCTACCCAGGGCAGGGAGTGATCTACCTGTGCTATTTCCTTCCCTGGTTTGCTGCTTATGTGAGAGATAAAATTCTCATTTTATGGATGAGGAAACTGAAGTCCAGTGAAGTTAAGTAATTTGCTGATTGTCACACAGTTAAGTATCAGAAGTGAGATTTTAATCCATGCTATTCTGCTTCCAAAGGCCAGGCAATTTCAACTCTACTTGAGTTTAATTTTTTTCCCCAGAGGAACTAGTGAGCAGCCAAGGGCACTATCTGTCTCTTTGCAGGTGACATGCTATGGGATAATTGAGGGGTGTCTGTATTTTTATTAAGGCTCTCATTTTAAAGCCCTCTGTCGTAGAGCGACTCATGGCCCCCACTTTGTGTTTGATGTGAAGCCCTAACCCCTGGTGCTGTGGATGTGAAGCCACTTATCATTAGTCTCTTTTGAAGATCCTACTAAGATGAGTCCAAACAATCAGGGTGGGTCTTGATCTGGTATGACCAGAATCCGAATTAGCAAAGGGAATTTGGACCCAGAAGCACAAGCCACAAGAGGAAAGAGGAAGGGACAGATGACCATGTGACGGAGGCAGAGACTGACGGCCAGCAAGCCACCTCCAGGACGCTACAGACTTTGGAGAAAGCATGGCTTGCCCAGATCTTGATTTTGGACTTCTAGCCTCCAACTTGTGAGCCGATAAATTCCTGTTGCCTCAGCCAACCAGACTGTGATAGCATAGCAGCCCTGGAAAAAGTCAGCCCCCGTCCATTGTTCTCAGTCTGCAGCACAGTATTTTACAATAATTTGTCCCTGAGTGATTTGGAAACCGTGGATCCCCTCTGGGTGGTTCCACGAGAGGACCCATGACCCTGGCCTTTCTTTATTGTTTCTCAGAGTCCTGGTTCTTCTCCTCACTTGTTCCTTTTTCCAAGATGTTCCCTTCGAAGGTTTGACCTTCGGGAAGGACTGGACAATGGGTTACATTGTCAGTGGCCATGACTCAGATTTTCTAAGACAATCCCGTTTGCTTACATTCAGTTCCCCTGCCAGATTAGTCAGGCCCAATTTTGGATCCAAAGACCAGGATCCCTTGATTCAGCTGGTGATTCTGGTGTAGAGCAGCTGCCTCCATCCCCAAGGCACCCCATCTGGTGCCCCCAAGATGCAGCAGCTAAGAAGGGGATGTTGTGGCTCTCCCTGCACCTGTGCTGTGGTCAGTGTCTGTGCTGACTGGTCAGCTCCCACTGGGACGAGGAATGGGGTGCAGTCAGATGGGCTGCGGCTGCTTCCCGAGAGAGGGTTTGATCCACTCCTGGTGCCTGACAGACCCTGATTGTGCTGTGGGTCACGAACAGGCCATGGAGGCCTGACCTCAGTCACTGGGAGTGACCATCAGTGCCAGGCAGGCCCTGGGCAGCTCAGGAAGGGTTGTCACCCCAAATGTCCCACATCTGGGTCCTTCCTCCCACCGATCTGCCTGCTGAGCACAGGTCCTCGCACAGAGGCCGGTCCAGGGAACACGAGCTCGCTCACAGATGGCTGCACCTCCCTCCCCGCAGAGCACGCCTGGCTGCTTTCCCCTGATTGCAGGAGCAGGGTGATCACTGCCAGATGCCAGGCCACGGGGAAAGTGGATAAAGGCCAAAATGGAACATGAGACGCGCCCCCCATCTCACCTCCCGCAGGGGCTGTGTGTTAATAACAAGAGCTCCTTGATTGCACACTGTGGGGAGGGCTGAGTCACAGAACTCGGGTTGTCTGTGTTAGGGGACGCTGGAATGGCAGTGAGGAAAGCGGCCCTGCTTTCAGCCCCTCAATCAAATCATTGCTAGGGCTGGGAGCTGGCAGCACTGACGCAGGTTTTGTTGTCCCGGCATTAGACTGTGGGCTCTGGGCGTCCGTCTTACCTGTGGCCGGTTGACGGAAGGTCTGGATGGGATACAAGCAGGACAGGCTTCATTTTTCTCCAGCTGCTGCTTTCCAATAGCTTCCTTTAGGCAGGGCTGGGTTGGGGGAGGTGAGTGAGGCTGGGTTGTTCAAGTGCAGGGGCAGATTCTGTCTTTATTTAAAATTTTGATATTTTTAAAATCATGATTTCTTTTGTATTATTTTCTATTTAAAAAATATTATGTTCAAATTTTTATCTTGATTATTGAGTTTTCTTTTTTTGTGCCCCTTTATATTTTATGCTTGAATTGAGTGTCTCATTTGCCTCACTGTTCACTGCCTTGGTCTTAGGTCTCTTGTCCCTGCTGCTTAATGACATTTGTAGCAGATTCTCTCTTGGCTCTGCATCCAGGTGAGTGGGGGTAGAGGCAGGAGGTGTGTGTGTGTGTGTGTGTGTGTGTGTGTGATGCTGCACAGTTTTGTATCTTGCTTTTTTTCACTTCATATCATATCATGGGAATTTTCCAAATTACTGCAGAATGATTTCCATTTAAATGTAATTTTTTAAAACATAATTTTAAAAATGGTCCAGCAAGTTTCCTCTGTCTGGCTAATCCATGATCTCTTTATTCATACCTTTATTTCTGAATATTTGTTACTGTTTTCAACTTTTGTAATAATATTATAAATAAAATTGTAATGAACATTATACATTTAACTTGGTCTAGATACAGTATTATTTTTTAAAGATGATTTCCAACAGCCAGAATGACTGGGTCAGGGAGTAAATCCTCATTTAAACTTTCTGTACATCCACCAAATTGCTTCCAGAAACTCGGGCCTGGCGAGCCCCGTGTGTTCACCGCCGTCTCGCTGTGTCCTCCTGGCGCCGAGTCGTCCGTATGGAGAGTGTAGTCTGGTTTCTGATCTGATCCAGCAGCCTCGCCGTTGTGCTCTGCACTGACCCAGACAGCCCTGGTTTCCTGTCCCAGGGGCCGAGGGGAGCGCGCCTTCAAGCCCCCGGGGAATCCCGGCCCAGCAGCCTCCTCCGACCTGCAGCTCCAGCTCCTCCCTGCGAGAAGCATCGAAGTCTGGGGTTCAGAGCAGACGGGGCTGCTGTGCCTGGAGCCCACACCTGTTCCCTGCGGGGAAGCTTAGCCTTGGGGCTCTGGTTCTCGGGGCTGGAAGTGGCGGCTCAGTGAGGGGTGGTTGGTGGGCATGTGCTGGCCCCCGGCCTCTCCAGGGAGGACACATTTCAGCATGTCTGCACTGACTGCTCGTTGTCACAGGGGCCCCCGGACCCGCCTGCAGGCAGCCATCTCCTGAGACCACTCAGACCCTCTTGGCACCGAGCCTGCCAACCTCGTATCTCTCTAGGCGGCTCCTGGAGCCAATTTCACGGCTCATTCAAAGAGAAGATTGGGAGGACGTTTCCATTTCCTGTCCTAAATGACTTAATTCACAGGGACTTGGTCAGCAGAAGGACCCCAGCAGGGCCCGGTTCCTACAGCCTTTGCAGTTTACTGTTCTGATTAAAGCCACCAAACCTCATAAAGGATTGCATTGAGGCCGACCACAGAAGTCACACTGGGGGCCCTGACATCTGGTGGGGTAAACTGAGGCTCAGGGGTAGGGGAGGGCAAACAGTGAATGTCTTTGACTCATTTCATGAAACTGATGAACGAAGTGATGCCGACAAATGGTGGAAAATCTAGTGCCCCTTAAGACAGCTGTTCTATGGAAACAAATCTGATAAATGCTTAGTTAAATGTTATTAGATGCTATCACGGAGGGTTGTCAGCCTCGAGGATTCAAGCTCGTGCCCTTGTGGATGCCCAGGTTTATATGCGACCCCCCCCCCCGGCCATGTTGCAGTCCTTCCCCCTTCCTGCCCCGATGTTCTCCTTCTGGAGAGCAGCCAGAAAAGCCGGGACAGCCCTCAGGTCACAACAGGTGACACAGGGTGGGAGTGGGAGACCCAGTGGCTGGACGGTTGGTGGGAGGTTTTAGGGAGGTGGGACATAACCTGAAATGAAGGTGCCAGTGCCCCTGCCCCGGCCTGTTCCCCTGGTCCCCACGGGTCTCCATGGCTGTCACTGTGAGGGGCTTGGGGTTCTTGATGCTTCCAAGGCCTCCAAAGCCCTGCAGCTCCTCGGAGAAGCTCTGTCATCCCGCATGGTGCTGGGAAGGACCCTCCTAGGACTGAAGACCCAGGAGAACCTGTCCTGGGTACGAGGTGGTGGGTGTGCTGCTCAGGATTCTGAGTCTCCACAACAAATCCATGTGAAGTGCTGAAGCCAGGACAAGGGGGCCTGACCGGAAGGGTCTGGGGAGCAGAGGCCCCAGGCTTTGGAAGGGCAGGAACCAGGCGTCCTCGGGGCTCTGGGCAGCAGGGACGATGGGAAAACTTTGCCATCGGGCGGACCCGTGCGGAGCAGGGAGAATTAAACCCCCAAAGGGAAATCAGGGTGCTGTTCCCGGAGGAAAAGCAGGACTGAAAGCCCTGCCGACCACCCGGGAGTCTGTCAGGCAGGATTCCTCCTTCCCAGCCCCATCAGGAGTCACCAGAGTAAGAAGGTCAGAGTCAGTGGGCACCTCGGGGTCAGCTGGTCGACCTCCTCCCCTCAGAGCAGGAGCCTGGGGCCTAGATGGGGAGTGACCCAGGCAGGTTAGCAGGAGCAGGAGGGGATGGAGTCTCAGGTCTGGACTCCTCGATGGCCCAAACCCCTTGAATGCTACACCATGGTCCTTCCAGGTGGAGAATGGGGTTTGGACACTGAATGAACTTATTTTTTTTAGACCCTGTTATGTGCCAAAGGGAAAATAAGCAAATAACTGCTCCATTCAGTCTTTGCTGAGTTCTTGAATGAACATGCAAAGGCCCTGGGGTGGGCGCGGGCCCGGTGTTTGGAGGCACGGCGAGGCAGCCAGTGTGGCTGGAGAGGAGGGAGCGAGGGGTGGTGGGAGCCAGGAGGGGACCCGACGGGCAGCGCCTGCAGCTGCCGTGAGGATTTGGCTTCTCCCCGGCAGTAGGAGGGAGCCTGTGAAGGGTTTTCACCTGGGGAGGCTACACGACCTGACTCACTTATCTCTGCTTCTTGGGCTCAGTGGGCTCAGTGGACTCCTGGGGCCACTGACCGTCTGTGCGTCTCTCACGCTCTTCCTTGTCCGCGGGTGAGCCCTGTTACACCCCGGCCTGGGACAAGGGGCTGCAGGTGGCTCATGAAGCATTTTTCTAAAGGTCAGTGGTAGCTGGCAAGGGGGAAAGGGCCTCTGGGCCCCTTGCTCTCCCCGGTGAGGTGGGTTTTCCAGTTGAATGAGCACAGGGGTCACGCCTCCTCTCAGGTGCCAGGTGTGGTTCCTGAGCAGCCCAGGAGGCCACGTGTGTCTTGGAGGCGGAAGCCCTCAGTCTCCTGTGAGCTATGAGTGCCTCTAAACGAGCCGCTGCAGGCGAGCGGGTGAGGGCCAGGCCATCCCCGGGCTGCTTCCTGCTCGGCTGCGCGAGCGCTGCGTGTGCAGAGGAGGTGGGGGAGGAATCCTCAACCTGGCAGCCGCTGAGCTCCACAGGGAGGGGAGGACGTTTGTCCTCCTTGTGGACTTGTCATCCACAGGCCTGGCAGCGGCTCCAGCCACAGCCCCCACACAGGTGCTGGACTGAACTCAGGGCACACAGGCCCTGCTCAGGGGCCCTGGGGCACATGGGGAACAAAACTTGAGTGCCTTCCTGGGTCACAGCTCGCCAAACTCGCAGCGTTTCCAGGTCTGCACGTCCACATGGTGCCTGTGGACCAGTCAGGACAAGTAACAGCAGCTGCTGCGACAACCACCCCTAACCTCAGTGAGTTACACACGTTGGTTCTTTCTTGCTCTCGTCACCGTCTCATTGGGTGGGGAGCTCTCCTGGGAAGGTCACCTCCAAGTGGTTCAGGGGTTTGTGTTCCTTCAATCTCATGATGTCACCATCTACTTGTGGCTCCAAGATCACTGTGTAAGGGGCCAGAGATGAGAGGTTTATGCAGAGGGTTTTATGACATGGCCTGGTATTGTCTTATATACCATGCACTCTTGTTCTGATGGCGAGAATGAGGCTCATGGCTCCCAGTTCACTGCAGAGGAGGCTGAGAAACATCCTCCTGTGAGCCTGGGAAGAAGAAATGGGACTGGTGGGTGGGGCCCATCTCTGCCACCACTGGTGCGATTGGCAGCACAGGCATCACCAAACTGTTCATTCGTCCAACGTGCCCTGTGCCTTCTGAGCAGACCTGGTTCCAGGCACTGGGGAACCGTGAACAGGACAGACACCATCCCTGTCCTCGTGGAGCTTCCATTTTCATGGGGGAGAGACAACAAACCAAGAAACGGAAATATTTACTCTAATGCAGTTATAATGCAGTTAACGACAAGTGCAAGGGAGAGACACAGGAGGACGAGGGGCTGCAGAGAGATGGACATGCCGTTTTACAGAGGGGGGTCAGCATGGCCGCTTGGGGGCCATTGCAACTGGGACCATTGAGCAGGGACAGGAAGGAAATGAGGGGCAGCTCAGGGGATCATCAGGGGGAGGGGTGTCCAGGCAGAGGGGACAGAAGTGCACAGGCAGTGAGGCGGGCGTGTGCTTGTTGTGTTTGAGGACCAGGGGTCAGGGTGACTGCAGGAAGGGAGGGAGTTGGGGAGGAGTCAGAGGGGTGGGCTCTGGGGCTTTGTGGCGCCAATTCATTCTGAGTGCAGAGGGAAGATGAGTTCCTATGTGAGAAGCAGCCTTTTGACTGCTGCGAGGAGAATGGTGAGAGCTGAGGCTGGGAGATAATGGAAGGGTGACCGTGGCTTGGACCGTGGTAGCTGGAACCAGTTACTGGGTTAGGAAATGGCCTTATGGGATGCTCGTTCCATTGCCTTCTCCCCATGTCTGTGGCTTAGAATATCTTTTTGGGCATGGGAGGCCCCAGTAAACATTAGCTGAGGCTCAATCTGAACATCTTACTTTACAAAAAGTTATTTGATAAGTGGACGTATGAATGAATAAATGAGTGAATCTCTGGTCTGATTCTCAGTAGAGGTAAGAGCACATTATGGCCATTTTGCTCAGGGAGAATGTTCAAGGGAACTTAACTTTTCCTGAGGACATGATGAGTAGGTCACTTCCTCTCTGGGCCTCAGTTTCCCTGTTGGTAAAATGAAAGGGTGGACCAAATAATCTCAGAGGAGTTTTCTGGAGATAACCCCCAATACTGTATGGTATACATCTTGCAGTGTCTTTAAGAGAAGGTGGATATAATTCTCCACTCCTGCAGGGGGGTAGGGGACACCCATGACTGACTGTCTTCATGTGGGGGCACGTGTGTCCTTTGAGTGCCACATCCCCGTTCTTCCATCACTTTGTTCTACAAGACCCAGCATGATCTGGTCTCCACCCACCTCTCCGATCCCATCCCTTCCCACCCTTGCCTTTCTACCAATGAGGTCACAGCCTCACTGAGTATGACAGGGATTCCAAATCACAGTGGCTTAAATAAGGCAGCGGTTTATTTCTCTTTTTCAGAATCATCCAAGTTTGTGGGGTGGTTTTTCTCTGTGCAGTTTTTAGGGAACCAGGCTCCTTTCATCTTGCTGCTCATGTTCATGGCAGGCACTGGGGACCTTATGGAATGGCTTCCCCCACAAGGTGCATGATGGCTCACCACCTTGTCCTCATGACAGCCAGCAGGAAGGGGGAAAGGGGGTGTGTAGGGCACAAACTTTCCGTTCCCTTTGAGGGCAGGACCCAGCAGTTGTGCAGATGCATCTCTTCCCATTGGTTGCAGTCAGGTCACATGGCCACCCTTAACTGCAAGGGAGGCTGGGAAATGCAGTCTTTATTCTGGATGGCTCTGTGCTCAGATGAAAGGCTAATATTGTGGCCAAGGGGAGAGTGGATACTGGGAGACAGTAGCAGCCTGTGTCCACCAGTGCTCACTTGCTTCAGTCACAATGGCCTCCTTTCTGTTCCTCAAACAGGCCAAACACGTTTCTGTCCTGGGACCTTTGCTTTTGCTGTTACCTCTGCCTGCAGGGCTCTTTCTCCAGCTCTTCAAGGTGCTCACTCCTTCAGAAGGGTCTCCAGGTTCCCACCTCGTGTCTGCTCCACTGTCCTATGGATTACAGGCCAGGAGCGGAGGCTTCTGTGTGCTAAAACCCTAACCACGCTCTGAACATAATAGGTCTAATTCTTTACACTCCTCCCCGCCCACCTAATGCTCAGAGTCTCTGAGATTAGTAATTTATTCTCTGCAGCTCTGGAAGGAACAGCTCTTTCTCTAAGGCTCTAACTGGACTCACACACAGTCTGATAATTCTGACTTTAATAATAATCCAAAAGAAAAATATTGAATTTAATTCCAAGATTATGATCTAGGAAACAAGGGTTTTGAAAAGATTTGTAATCCTAATAAAGACAAAAGAGTGGATTAAAAGAAAATGTGGGGAAGAGAAACTTTTCATTACATGAAATCCCACCTCTTGGGTGAGTTTGTTGAGACAACCTTTCTGGAGGGTAATTGGCAATATGGAGCAACTGCCAAGTAAAAGTTGGTAACTTTTGGCTACAGATTCCATTTATAAGAATTTATCCCAAGGAAATGATCAGAGAACTATGCCAAGATGAATCTCTAAGGATTTTTACTGGAGGAAAGAAGCATGAAAGTTGAAATGCCTGTTGGAGGTGTGGTAGAGATTGCTGGTCCTGCTTTGACACGAGCTGTCCCCTCTCCTCAGTGACTAAATGCAGTATACTTTCCCAGCCTTCCTTGCAGCAAATGTGGCCATGTGACCAACCTGTGACCAGTGGAATGTAATGAAAGTGTTAAGTGGAAGTTTTTGAAGAACCTTTATAGGCAGCTGCCTTTTGTCTCATTTTTTTTTGGTCTGAATTGCTTCCTGGAATGTGGTTATGATGGCTGGAGCTTTTCCTACCACATTGGACCATGAGGATGTGGTTTGTACACTCTGGAAAGCAGAGTGTTCACTGAAAGGAACCTAAGGTCAGTAACAATTTTTTTATACGCCCTAGACCACCAATGTCCAGCCTTGGTTTTTGTAAGAAATAAACTGTCTTACTTGAAGTTAGATCTTTGCTATGTGTAGCTGAATCAAATCCTAACTTGGTGAAAAGTGGAAAATTCATTTAATCTGTTATGGTACATCCATATATACCAATACTAAAAATAACAACAGTTACATGGTTATTGATACATAAATATGGCCATAAAATATTATTTAGTGAAAATAAGGCGTTATTCCATTTTACTGAAGCAAAAATGTGTATGTGTATCTATTGGATGTATCCATGAATATACACAGGAAAAAAAAACCAGGAATGCTGAACACCAAAATGTTAGTGCTGCTTATATTTAGATTGTGGCATCAATGATGATTTAAAAATTTGTTCTTTAAGTTTTCCACTGTTTTTGAAGGGTTTTGAAATGAGTGTGGATGGCATTTATTATTGGAAAAAACTACTTCAATAACTGAGGAAAAAAAATCTACGTCTCAATTAAACTGACTGGAATCAGGGAAATGTGAGAAATTCCCAGGCAGGGGTCACTTACCCTTCACGGAAACGTGGCCTTGGAGGACAGTCCTTCTATCAGCCAGACGTGCCTCCCTGCACGGCCCCTGAACCTGCTGCAACGTTGCACTTGCAGGTGAGCACCCTTCACGGAGTCTGACCTTGCGAGGGCAGCGGGAGGTGGGGTGCCTCGTGACGTTCAGAGCCAGGCAGCGGGAAGTGGGGTGCCTCGTGACGTTCAGAGCTGGGGAGCGGAACAGAAGTGCCTGTTGCCTTTTCAGGGTGGCTTCTTATTTCAAAGAGCAAGAAATATCTCTAGTGCAATTTCAAAAATCTCATAAGGGAAGATATCTCATTTGTGCCGGTTTGAATGTATTATGTCCCCCAGAAAAAGCCATATTCTTTGATGCAATCTTGTGGGGCAGACAGAATAGTGGGGATTAAGTTGGAACGTTTGAATTAGGTTGTTTGCTTCAAGATGTGCCCCACCCAACTGTAGATGATAACTGATGGGATATTTCCATGGAGGCGTGGCCCCACCCATTCGGGGTGGGCCTTGATCAGTGGAGCCATATAAATGAGCTGGCTCAAGGAGAGGAAACGGAGTGCAGCTGTGAGTGACGGTTTGAAGAGGAGCAAGCTTGCTAGAGAGGAACATCCTGGGAGAAAGCCATTTTGAAACCAGAACTTTGGAGCAGACGCCAGCCATGTGCCTTTCCAGCTAACAGATGTTTTCCGGAGGCCATTTGCCAGCCTCC
This sequence comes from Choloepus didactylus, assembly GCF_015220235.1. Classification (NCBI taxonomy): domain Eukaryota; kingdom Metazoa; phylum Chordata; class Mammalia; order Pilosa; family Megalonychidae; genus Choloepus; species Choloepus didactylus. Next base: position 51,318,771 of record NC_051325.1, read on the forward strand.
AGTGAAGGTACCCGATTACTGATGTGTTACCTTGGACACTTTATGGCCTTAAGACTGTAACTGTATAGCCAAATAAACCCCCTTTTTATAAAAGCCAATCCATCTCTGGTGTTTTGCATTCCACAGCATTAGCAAACTAGAACATCATTTCTCTCAATTTTTTTTCCTGAATAGAGTGATTTTAGTGGAATTTCAACTAGTATATTTGGAAGCATAAAATGCACAAAGCCTGGATCTTCACAGCAACTATACAAATGGCAGCATAGTACCTGAGGACATTAGATGAAGCTCATGGCTGTCTACGGACAGACCACTTTGATGAAAGGAGCATTCTGTTTTATTGGGAACAATTAATAATGCTTCCCACTCTTGGTAGTAGACAATTCAAAGGAAGTAGTTTGAGAAACATTGGTTTGGTCTAAACAAAACAAATTATTTCTGATTACAGATCATAGTATGATTTTACTTTAAAACTAGGCGTTTTAAAATGATCTGGCATTAAATTCTCTTTTTGTCCTGCTAAATACTAAATTCTGGGCAAGTCTGAATTCCTGGGGCATGACAGAGGATAGAAAAGATTTTAGGACAGAGCTCTGGTACGGTATGCTTATGACATTTGAGCTGTGGCCTAAATGGTTAGAAGGAACGAGCGGTACAAAGGTCTGGGATCAAAATCAGCCTGTGAACATTTAAAAAACTTTTAATTTGAATTAGTTGCCAATATTTACATTTTAGATTGAAAAGCCGTTGGCGGTGCCCCTTCAGCACGTGGGCGAGCTGCCTGTGAGGAAAGCAACCCAGCGGATAAGAGCACTGGGAGAGGGAAGGGGCCGAGTCCCGATGACACTTCTGAGCCTTTGAAGTTGGAACTGCTGCCTGTCTGCAGTGAGGTGCGTCCGTCCGTGTTAGCGCTTATCATTCTAATTTCTGTGACTGTGGTCCAGGCTCCCTGCTAAGGACTGGGGGGTTGGGGGAGAGGTTCTCAAATGCTGGGCCATGAACAGGCTGCATCCGAATTAACTGGGAGGCCTTTGAAAATGCAGTTTCCCAGGCCCTATGTGCCAAGATTCTGAATCAGTAGATTGGATTTCACATATCAAATGCCTACAGGTGGGTGACTCGGGCTGGGCGGGATCTGAGGCCCACGTCGGGGCCCATGTCCATCCACAGGGTAGCTGTGAGGCAACCCTAGCTAATTGCAGTCATTAGAGAATGCAAGCACACTGTGGCCAGACCTTTGTTTATTGGAAAAACCTGAAAAATCCGAATTTTAATAGGGAATTTCCTGATTTTAAAATCTTTTGGCATCCAATTTAAAATTATAAGATTGTTGTGTCCGTGCACCCCCCCACCCCCCAAACAAACAAACAAACAAAAATCCAACAATCCGTGAATGAGGCTATGAGTTGGCCACTTCTGTTCAGGGACAGAGAGAAGACAGCCTGACATGTCCTTGCACTCCAGGAAGAAGATGCAAGATCCAAACATGACAGCCACAAACCGCCACCAGGCCAGGTGCAGCGGGGATCTCCTCACCCTGAGCTGGGGCGTAGGGGAGAATTCAGGGAGGATGTACGATTTGAGGGGGATGGAAAGAGGTGCTGAGGGGACCTGAGAGTCTGGTGTGAGTCTCATGCAGGGAAGAGATTCTGGGGTCTCAAAGGCAGAGCTTCAAAGGGAGGGATTTCCTTCGGGTGTAGGTTTGCCTCTTCGCTGGCCCCTGGGCGTCCACCCTGCCCCTACAGTCCACACTCTACATAGCAGCCAGAGGGGTATTACAAGTAAGAATCGAGTCAAGCTCCTGCATAATTGGGCCCCTGCCCTACCCACCCGTCACTGCACCCCTCTCTCCAGAGCTCCAGCTCTCCAGCCTCATAGGTCTTCTTTCTGTTCCTTAACCCCCTAAGCTCCATCCTGCCTCAGGGCCTTTGCACCTGCTCGTCCCTTTGCCTGAAATGTTCTTTTTCTCCAGCTTTTCGTATGGCTCCTTCCCAACCTTCAGGACTCACACATCCCTGAGGTCCTCCACCTCCCACCCATCGTTCTTTATCAGCCGATGCTCTTGCATTTCCCTATAGTACGTATCACAGTCAGGAATAATCTTTTATTTATTATATTTATTGTGTTCTTTGTTTATTACATGCCCCCCACTCCCAGCCAGCCTGTGGGCTCCACGAGGGCTGGGGCTGTGTCTATTCCTGGTTGTATCCCTGGAGCCTGGGGCGGTGCCTGGCACACACAGGTGTTTGTCAAATACCTGCCGAACACAAGTTACAAGTTAGGATACCACAGCTCATAAATAAGAAAACCGGGTCTGGCTGGTGGCACCCTAACCCCTAGCTCTCTTTTCCTGGCCACAGAGGGCAGAGCCTGGGACTCCGAGGTGGGGGGTGTTTGTGCTCACGACGGAGGAACAGTCACAGAAAGGTGCAGAGGCGGTTCTGAAAAACGACAGCAGATGACAGGAGTCACCATCTCCCCGGGCACATAATTTATCTTCCCTGAAAAGGAAGATCAGCCCAGGAGACTGGGGGCCTATTAGTCCCACTGGCATACGGAGACCCTCCACAGCCAGTCGGCGGGTGACTCTTCCAGGCAGCGGACAGGGACTGTGAGAACGACAGACACGCTGCTCCTCCGAGGCCGGGCCGGGCCCTTGTCCCCCGAGCAGGCACCTTCTGCCAAGCGGGCACCTGATGGAGGCTGCCCGAGGCATTAAATGTTCACTGGCCTCGTTCAGAGCCCTGAAGAGGCGCATCCCTTGGTACCCAGAGATGCTCCACCTGGGGGCAGGGAGCTGTGACCACAACCCAGAGGGGCTCTCCCAGGAGGTGCAGGGACAGAGGGGCCACAGCAGAGACTCCTGCCCCCTGGGCTCCTCACAGACCCAGCTCTTGCCATGAGCTGGAGGGCTCCTCAGGAGGGTGGGGAGGGGGTTCAGGCATGTTGGTGTGACTGTGGTGAGGACAGGAGACGCCCAGCAGGCAGGCTCGGGGCTGAAGGACCAGGAGGGAAAAGAGGAGAAGGAAAGGTCAAGGACAGAAGCAGAGAGGGAGGAAGGGAAAACCGGAGGGAGCCAGGAAAGGGGCAGGCCACTGCCCCCATAGAATGTAGCAGGTAAGTGTGGGGTTGGCAGCCTGGGTCAGATCTCGGGGCTTCCACTGACATCACTGAGGTTAGGGACAGGTCACCTAACCTCTTTGTGCCTCGGTTTCCGCACCTGTCACATGGGAGAACGTTAGTCCCCATCTCATGGTGGTTGTGAGCTGAAGTGGTAATTGTGAAACCCCTAGAACAGGGCTGGGCGTGTCATACATGTCAGCTCTTACTCCTCCCACCCAGATTGTCCTGGTGCTGCTGTGAGTGCTGCTCAGGGTGGCAAAGGCCAATGCCCGTAATGGCAGGAGAGGGACTTCGGTGGGTGACGCGGGCTGGGAGTGGGCAGTAGGGAGTGGTGGGGACTGTGGGGAACTGGAGAGCTCATGCCTCGTCCCATGGGGGTGGCTCCCATCAGCCCCAGCTGCCAGGCTGGACTGGGGACCCAGGGTGCTCAGATGCCTGTTTTTGAAATGAGAATCAGGAAATCCAGTTTTTCTGAAACAACCTGATTTTAAAATGTTTACTAGTACTTTCAGTTTTTAAAAATGGCTTTCCCACATCCTCCCCCAATACACCCTCAGCTGTGGATGAATATGGCCTGTGGTTTTGGCATCTACAATTCTGCATACAGGTGAGGAAACTGAGGCACAGAGAACTAAGCAACTTGCCCACAGCCACACAGCAGGAAGTGGCAGGGCCAGGATTTGAACCAGGGAGATGACTCCAGGGAAGTGACTCCAGGGCCCATGCTTCTCACCAGCCACTTCTGCCACCACATGGGCTCCAAGAGGGATTGAAAACACCTGCCTGGGAATAGCTTAGAGATTTCTTTGGGGGATGAGTGGGTGGCAGGGACTCACAGGTCTGAAGTGTGGAGTTGGGGGGCCCAGGCTGGGGGTCAGAGGACTCCAGGCAAGGTGGAAGATGTGGTGGCTGAGGGCACTGGCTCCGATCCCGGTGGCCGGGGTGGACCCACAGCTCTGCCCCTTCCTGCGCTAGGTGGGGGGGAGAGGGCTGTTTGCTGCCTGTTCACCCGCTGCGCCCCCTCCCCGCCTGCTGAGCCCTGCAGCCCCCACCCCCAGGAACACGGCTGTGACCCACGAAGTGGGACTGGAAAGGACAGCCTGCCTGCTGAGCCGGAATCAGTGAAATTGGGGGTGAACGAATCTATCAGAAACCAACAGCTATGTCCTGAGTGTAGCCAGGAAGACTGTCAATGGCCGTGATGTGGGAATGACAGAAGAGGGACAGCAGTCTGTTGAGAGCGGGGCGAGGTGAGGGGACTGTCAGAAACAGTGGAAGGAGGCCCAGGCCCTTCCCACTCAGTAGGGACATCGTCACCCATGGAGAAGTTGTCCTGGAGGAGCAAACCTCCCACGTGGAGGCCCCCTGGCTGTGGGTGGTGTGTGGTTTGAGGCTGGAACTCTGGGTACGTGGGAGTGATCAAAGGTCCTGTGGGAGCGGTAGGGGGCTCTTGGTTGAACGATCAGCGTCCTCAGATGCTCAGCCACTCTGTGGGAGGATGACCCTCTGCTCTATCCCTTCTGAAGGTGGCCATAAGGGAGGGAAGCACAAGAGCTCAACGTTCAACAGACCTGGGTGTGAGTCCCACTTCCTGCCAGGTGGGCCACTCTGATCCTCAGTATCCTCATCTGTAAAGTGGGGCTAGTATCACAAACTGTACTGACTGCCTGTTGGGTGCTAGGCCCTTCTTATATATTGTTAATTTTGGGGTAGGGGGGCAGGGGCTTTATTATCCTCTTTATAGCTGAGAAAACAGGCACAGAGAAGTTAAGTCACGTGTCTGGAGTCACACAGCTGGTATCTGTGGAGTTAAAACTCCAGTCTAGGAAGGAGCCAGTGGAGCACTTAGCACAGCTCTGGGTGTGCAGTAGGTGCTCCAGGCGTGGTGGGGGCTCTCTGTTGGTATTATGACCCATCCTGGTCCCCTGCTGGGGGCATCTTATCTGGACCCCAATGTCTGCCTGAGAGGAGGGGAGTGAGGATGGAGCGAGGCCGTGCGGAGAGATGGAGGCGCTGGGCTGGGGTGAAGTAAGTGACAGTAACACTGATAAAGCTCTGATTCTTGTCGCTGGTAGGACAGCCATGTCCTGCCTATGCCTCTGGGCCGAGGGCTTGTCTGCAAGCTCCTGAGAGCCTGGTCCCCAAGTGCGGGTCAGAAGATAGGCCTGACGTCTTCAGAAAGGGGCGGCCGGGCCTAGGCCACAGCCTCTGGTGCTCGCTCGGGGGCACCTGCAGCTGCCCAGGACCTGCTCACCCCAAACCCTCCAGCCCTGCAGGCTGCTTGCATGCACCGGCTATTGCATCATAAACACGGGTTCTCAGGACTTCTCCGGGCTCAAATAGGCACAAACCCTCCCTCCTGGCCCAGCCCCGCTTGAGAAGGAGAAGGGGTGTCTCCAGATTAGTCCCCCTCCCCCACTGGACAATAAATGGCATCTGGTCAAACAGATCCACAGCAGGATGTTTCCTGGTGCAGAGTTTATCAAATCACAGTTTGTGATGCATTAGTGGGTCTTGGAATCAATTTGGAGGGTCGGGACCAGCATTTAAAACCTGCAGTAGACTGGAGTGGAATAGCCTAGAAATACCAGAGTGTGTCACATGGAGTGAGGATAAGTATTGTTTGGGAAACTTCCTTCTCATTTTTATATAAATAGATACGCCTGTGTGCTGGGGCATAGTGTGGGATGTGTTTCTTACTGTGAGTTGCATTAACATGTTTGGAAAATCTCAGTCTCAGCCTAGTGTAAATGGAATCACCCAGGAGGCCCCGTGGGTCTGGGTCCTGCTGGTTTCGGGAGCCTGAAAAGCACAAGTAGGGGAGGAGACCGGGTGGGCGCAGGTTCCGGGGAGCTGTCACCGTGTCGGGTTCTGGTGGGGTCCCCCGGCCCTCACCCTCTGTTTCCCTCCCTGGTTGACCGTCTCCTGGTTGCAGTGACTTCATGGCATCTTCACCTCCCGAAGTTCCCCTTGGGGCTTCTGGTTCTCTGGGTTCTTATCCGCCTCCCCCCAGAACACCAGCTCCCGGGGCAGGCGCCTCCTCCCGTTCCCCAACGTGCCCGGGTGTGAGCTCAGCCCGCTCTAGGGGGCCAGCGGGTGTGAGCTGTTCCCACCTGCTGAACTGATGGCTGAACCCCAGGGGTGAGGCCCCTGACTCACCACCCTGGAAGGGGGTCCCTGGGCCTCTGTCGGGCAGGACTAGAGGGTCTGTGGGAGGGATGAGCCTGCAGTGCAGGAGGCGAGCGCCAGAGAGCTCCCTGAGGAGGGCAGGGGTCTCCCTAAACCGAGGGAGATGCCAGGGCAGCCCCCACGGGGCCACGCCCCTCCCCTGACGTCTGCAGCCCCCCTGCCTTCCCACGCCAGCGCCGTCTGCTGAGCTCCCGGCCCAGAAGCAGCCCCAGCATCATTGGGTGCAGGCGGGGGTCGCGCCCAGCTCTCTAGCCCCGGGGTGGGATGGCCCCGAGGCGTGTTCTTGGCTCCTGCAGGTCCCCAGAGGATTGAGCGTGGCTTGCCCTGGAGGCTCAGCTGCTCCCTTTGCCCCTCCGTCACCCTCCCGCCCCCTGCAGGTGTCTCCTGGGGTCGTCTCCCCAGTCACCTACTCACACTCGAACTCCTGCTGAGTGGGCTTCTGGGGGAACCAAAGCTAAGACAGATGGCGGGGGGCTCGCTTCTGGTCAGTTCCTATGTTTCTTTGTATGTGGTTGATCAGTTGATTGGTTTTGTCAGAACCTTACATTTCCCTGATTTGGGGCCTATTTGTGGGATTAAAATGGTTGTAACCAGTGTCAAGGGTTTTACGTGGTGAGGTGGCAAGGACGGGCTCCCCCGTCCCTCAGCTCTGGCGGGCAGTGGGGGCAGAGGAAGAGAAGGACAAAGAAGGGTGTGGAGAGAGAGTGAGAGCAGGAAGGGAGAGGAAGGAAGGGGAGTGGGGAGGGGGAGAGGAAGGGGAGTGGGGAGGGGAGGCAGGAATGAGTGAGAGAGAGAAAGGGGGCTCTGGAGCAGGTGGGGCAGCTTTCCTGCGGGACTGAGCCAGTAGCCGCCTCGACTTAGAAACACAAATCGGCCATTTGGTGACCCCGGGAGCTTCAGGATCCTGAGAATGTAACGTGCGTCCAATGGCGCTTTGGAGCCTGTCAGTTTTTAGTCCGTACATGTGGGGTCTGGACTTATGTGCCGGTGAGCGTGTAGACACACACGTGCTCATGCTCACACATGCTTTCATATACACTAACAGTCACACACGCACACACCCATGCCTGCACTCACACACACACACACTCAACACTAGCAATCACACACACATACACACATTCACACATATTAACAATTACACACATACACATATACGGTGTCTGACACACACACACACACACACACACACACAGAGCAAGTCGGGCACCATGGACATGCCCTTCCAGCCCCTGCCCCCTCACAGAGCCCGTGTGAGCCACAGGCCTGCGGGGTCCCCTGACACCTGTCCACCTGCTCTCCATGGCAACCCAGCCTGATACCTGTTTGTCAGTTCAAAAGCCTCAGGGCTTACAGGGTCGCTCTCTAATTCATGCCGATCAGCTGTTCACCATTTAACACTCCCACTGGTAAGTGAGGCAGTGAGGCACAAAGTTGGCATCTGCTGGGTGCGTGCGTGCATGTGAGTTTGAGTACAGCTAGGATGGGGCTGGGGGAGAAACAGTGTGAAAAATACAGCGATAGTAATTGGATTACAGGTGCTGGTTGCTTTGAACACACTAACATGGCATATTAAGCCATGATATTTTACATCTGGTGGATTCTGAAGTGGCTCTACTGGTAGAAGGTGGGGTAGAAGGAGTAGGAGCACCCCTGCATATTTGCTTAAAGCCCCCACAGTCCTGAAACTGCTGATGGAATGGGGGATTTAACCCCCAGGCATGAGACTTGCTGGAGGATCTGAGCGGGTCCACCAGAGGACCCCTCCAGGGAACCTGTTGGTGGATCTGGGAAGAAAGGGAGGTGGAAGATGAGAAAAGCTGGAGAGAAACCCTCAAAGCCAAATGCAAATGCCCAAAGGGGCCTGGCAAGTAGCAAGAGAGCTCGGGAGGTTGAGACCCAGCCAGCCAGCAGCCAGCACTTCCTGGGCAATCAGCACGTGCAGACCCTGTTCCTAGCGGGTTCTGGAAATTTACTCATCCAATCCCTACCCCGCCACGGGGTAGGTTTTATTATTGTTTCATCACTAGGAGGTAAAGGAGCTTGCCCAGGGCCCCACAGCTGGCAAGAGACAGGACAGCAGGGCCCAGGAGTGATGCTAAAGGGAGGTGGGTCCTGGGCCTCTGGGTGGAGGGACAGTGGGGATGGGTGGGGACTGGGGCTCATGCAGAGGACAGCCCAGTCTGACGGGGCAGCCAGGACCTCCCTCTCCAGTTGCTGCTAAGAGAGGGTGCAGGCCCAAGGGCACCCCGTCTTCTGAGACTATAAGAGGATTGAGGGCTCTGAATTCTTCAGGGGAATTTAACCTTTTTACATGTTGGCATTGGCTTCACATTTTCCCAAACACCGAGAGGGACAAACACAACACATCTGCTGGCTGTTTTTGGCTGTGGGTCCACAGTGTGACCTCTGACCCCCAGAGAGAGAGCGTGCTCCATCCCAGAACGTGGTGCGCTCCGGGGAAATGTGGGCGGTGGGCGCGGGGTCACAGAGACAAATGAGATGAGGACCACCCCACCCCCCCAAGAACCTGCATCTGCTTAAGCAGATGGGACTTTCCAGAGGTGGCTCTAGTCGAGCTGACACTGTCTGTGCTTCAGGGCTCACAGGACCCTGCCTCATTCCACCTGGGTGGCCACGGGGGCTCCCTGGAGGGGTAAGATAAGGGGTTCAGGGATGGAACAGGACATGGTCCCTCCTGACGTAGGGCATTCAGTGGCCTGGCGTCCCTCTTCCCAGGGGTGCCCCGGCTGCCGGAAGGTCAGGCTACGCTGGGCCCCACGTCCACTCAGCCTCCTCTGGCTGGAGACGGGGCCCGTCCTGTGGGCTGGGACGCCCCCTCAGCCCTTTCTCGGGTCCCCTTTCCCCAGGCCTGAGGGTGTTTGCACCTGTGACACCCCCAAATATAAAGACCCGAGTCCCACAGGGCAAGGGCAGGGGAACGTCCTCCCACCCCCAAGTGGGCCGAGCTGACCCCTCCAGAGGCTGGGATGGAGGCTGCACGATAACCCGTCTCCCTCACGGTGGCTCCTCTCCTTAAAGGGTGACTTCCGAAGAGTGACCCTCACAGGACAACTGGCCACTGTCCTTTAGTTGGGAGGGGACCTGCTAAGCTATGGCCTCCTGCAGGCTCTGTAACCATCCAGCCCACGGGGCCGGCTCCCCCCTGCAGCTCGGTGCAGCCTGTGTGTGTCCACTTAGGACAAGGGGAGCCCCCACCCCCAATCCTGGCTCCCAGATGCCTAGAATAGCATAAAACAGAAAACCCAAACAGCCCTGATTTGTGGCAGCCGTTCAATCTGGCAAATTACTTCTGAGGACTGAAATCAGGAGCAACCTTGGAAGTTCGTGGTGTCTATTATCTGCTGGCTTCGAGCCACCCGGGCACCTCGGAGGGCGGGGTGCTAATCTGAGCTGGGAGAGGTTTCTGAAGGCGGCTCGGCCCCGACCAGCGCCTGTCTTCTCCTTCTCCTTGCTTTATTAAAAGATGCTTATCTTCAAGAGGATGCACTGCCGAGCCTCTCCCCTGGTGTTGAGAGCGACAGGAAAAATTCAAGCATCATTTCCTCCCTGACTGCGGGATGGGGACCCGGGTGGCGCCTCGGGCCTCCCCGGGTCGTCTGAGGCTTGGCCGACACACGGGAGGGCTCAGTGCACATCAACCAGAGGCGGGAGTGCATGACAGAGAGCCATTGTCCTCAAATCCTGCAGAATGGGAAAGCGAAGGCCAGGGACGGAGCCCCCAAGCCAGGAGCTGTTGCTGGAATCCCAGCGAGGCCTGTGCTGCTGATGGCAAAACTACCCCAGCACCACTGTGCTTTGTGCCCCCCAGACCCACTTTCTGTGAGCTGTCACGTGGGAGGAGCCACAGTGCCTGGACAAGGCTGGTCCTTGCCGTTTGCTTTGTCTCCCCACTGGGACCTGTCAGGGTTCTCATTCCTGCTCTGCAGGTTCCAGAGGCTGTGACTCCTTCCACCTCCAGTTTTCATGGTTTGTAAAATAAAGAAGGTCCAGGCTGGCCTCAGGGCTGGTGCCTGCCTCTGGGGAAAGTGACCCTGCTCTGCATGTCCCATGGATTTTCATCTCTGCCTCCTCCCCCGTAGTCCCATGGCCCTTCTCTCGGGAACCTCTGTCCTGAATGATGATGACCCTGCTGTGTCACCCTGTCATGAGACCCCTCCTCCACGATGGTGCTTCAGCTGGGGCCTGCCAAGACCCCGCAAACCCCCTCAGTTCTGCAACCTTGCCAGTCCCTGCATTCACCCCTTCATCTCTTCTCCCAGGCCTGATGGGGAGGCACGGCCTTTCCAAGGAGGAGCTGCGTGCCAGACCCACCTGTGCACACACCCCCTCCCCTGCACAGCCCCCCACCCCATCTTGTCTCTTCCTGCCTCTTCTGCAGTCAGCAGCACCCCCAGCCCTGCAGGCTTCCTCTTCCCGGGGCTGCATCTGCGCAGAGGGGCCGAACACAAAACCATTCTGAGGCCAGAGGGCCTCGGGCAGAGGGACCCAAGCAGCTGGGCCGTGTTGTAAATGCCGGCAGCCCCGTAGGCGTCACCAGAGCCCCCGGACCCCGCTAGGGCTGCAGTGGGGGGTGGGGGTGGCGGGACAGTGCACAGGGGAGGGGGAAGCGGCAGGGAAAATTAATTTTTCTTGAAGGGTTTCCAGGTTGCTGTAAAATTCCTTGTCTGTGTAAAAATGTTGGCACAGGCTCAAGGAAAACTGATGTTCTACTGCAGGCCTGCTTGCCTTTAAATCACACCTTGCACATCAATTTAGACATCTTGAGATACGCACATTGCTTTTTGGAGTCCTTTGCAATTTGCTGGACTTTCCCACCCAAATAGTAACAGTAGACAATTGTACTGTGCTATGGACACCGTGGTAGGTACATTAACTCCTCAGCCCTCATAGTAGCCTGGGAGTGGGAGCCAGAGCTATCCCCATTTTATGCATGGGGAAGGAGGTCCAGAGAGGTCAATCAATAGCTCAAGGTCACCAAGCTAGTAAGTGGCAGTGCTGGGATTTGAACCCAGGCAGCTGGTGCTAGAGTCTAAAGTCTTTAATTAGTCTCCAGATGCAATTGCAGGGTTTTTATATGGGGGGAGGGAGAGGAAGATCTTTTTCCATGGCCCTCCAGGGGGCCACTGTAAGGACAGGGTTGGCTGTCTCAGGTTTCACCCCTGCTGTTGTCTCTGCAGGGAACCCTCCCTCTGCCCCAAGATCTGCTCCTCCTCTCCTAGGTTTCAGGTCAAAGGTCCCCTCCCCAGGTTCCCAAGTCCACAACCAAGTGCACCCATCCAATCCCTCCAGCCCTCCAGCCTGTTGAAACCCCTTCCTAACACATTTCACTCTCAGCAATTGTTCTGAGTGTTAAGTTGATTTCTTGTCTGTCTGTCTGTCTGTCTCCTGCCCCAAGTGTAAGGTCCATGAGGGTGGGGACTGGAACTGTGCCTGGCCCAGGTGCTCAGCAAAATACCTGTCAAATGAATATGATGTTGAATAATATGATGTTTGAATAATATAATGTGCAATGAATAGGATGATTGAATGGATATGATGGATAATTCTAGAAGAACCTCCAAGATGCCCAGTAATCCAAGTTGCTCGCTTTACAGAGGAGGGCAGGGCTGGTGGATATGCGGCTCCAGAAGCCATGCCGGGACCTTGTGCCATGACTTGTGCCCTGACTTCACGCTGTGACCTCAGTTTGTGTGGTGATGAGCCCTTTGACCTTCCAGCAAGAATGAAGCTGTCTGTGCTCCAGACTGAGCTCAGCCCCCACCAAACCCGCCCCATGTGGACACCCCCGATTTCAAGCCCAAGATCCTTGTGTCGCCTTAGGAGAACACTGAGATGGGAGGGGGCAGTGTGTCCCTCCCCACACACACCTGTCTGGGGGGCACGGAGCATAAACAGCAGGATAACTGCCTGTGTCCCCAACCGAGACAGTGTTTAAACCACCCCATTTTGTTCACTGTCCCCCTTCTGGAAGAAATCCTGACATTTCGTTTTCTTGGCTCTTTAGTCTCAGGAGTGGTGGCCCACAGGCTGTGGAGGAATAAAAACTTGCAAGAGTCGCCTCCTTGTCACACCCTGAGCTGGAACCAGGCTGCATCTTTGGGAGGGAGAGTCAGAAGCATGAAGGGAAAGCATTGGCAGCTGCAGGAGGAGGACCCCTCCCGGGGGGGAGTGTGGGAGTTTGGACCACGAATCTCCATCTCCGTGTGGAGGTCGCCTGTCAAAATCCGGTGGGGGCCTCTAGATACGTCTCTTGGTTTAACGGCAGAGGCGCCCAGAGATGGCGCAGGATTGGGGTGCTGTGTCCACGCAGCGGGGACGCTGGGGACTGGGGCTGCAGCTTTGCTCCCGGGGGCGGCTGGGGCAGCAGGACCCTCCCGGGGGGCGTCTCAGGCTGCGGGGCCCATTTCCTTCATCTTTACAATGAGAGGAATCATCCTGTCCTGCTCTCCCTGGGCTGACGGGGGATCCTCTGGACAGATGGATGCGAGCCCATGAGTGTCGTGTGTGGAGCAGCTCTGGGCCGGCCACTGTTAGCACGGGTGTCCCACTCATGATGCATTTTCAAGCTGTTTGTGAGGTGCAATATTGCAATGGAGTTTCCTTTGTGCTCCTCACCCTGTGTTTTTAAAAATAAACTTTTAATTTTGGAATAGTTGCAAAGATAGCACCGAGAGCTCCTATGTACTCCCATCCAGACGCCCCCTTTGCCTGAGACCCCCACATTGCTCACTGCCAGGAACCAAAGTGTCCAGTCCCTGCAGATTGTGCTCGGTTCCCCAGCGTCCTCCTGTCCTGAGATCCCATCAGGATGTCACGTCACACATACTGCTTTTCAAACTGTTCTGATTGTGACCAAAAGTATGATACATTTTATATCTCAAGACAATACATATGTGTTTATATAATGGGAGTAAAATATTAAGGAAATAGTGCTTACTTTTATCAGCTGGGATATACACTGGTATTTTCTATTGTATTCCTTCGTTTCCATTCTACTTTAGTGGATTCCATTCTTTTCCGTTCCGTTCCCTTCCACCCATTCCAATTCTGACATGAAAATACTCTTCAAGATGCTCTAAATATTTGAGCAGCCCACAAATGGATCAGGCAGTACCTGCAATTTAAAAACCCTTGTTTACATTGAGCCTCTCTCTCTCGTTGCTCTTCCCCCAGTGGGTGCTAATTCTGCTTGTTTATTTACCTCCTGGGTCTGACCGTGAGCGCCTTGAGCCCAGGGACGTGTCTATTTTTCTCTGGGTCACCCACTTTGGGCACTGGGCCTGGCGTTTGTCTCCCATAAATGCTCGTTGCCTGCATGGCTCAATGGGTGGTCCTTTTTTTTTTTTCCTACTTTCTCCCGTGATTTTATAACTGCCTATTTTTTAAGGGTGGAATGCTCAGTAAATAGCATCTCCTTTCCTTGGAGATGCGATGGGACCGTGGAGGAGTATTTGTGGGCACCAAAGCTCAGGATACTGGTTCAGTGCCTCCCCTGGGGCAGTAGGGCCAAGGGGGGTGGGTGGTTCACACCCCCCACCCCCACCCCAGGTTCTAACACATTTTGATAATTAGATTTGCATGGAAATCCAAGTGATGGAAATGAGTGGCCATGTTTTGGTTTGTCACATGATTGGGGTGGGAATAGTGTTCCCACCAGCCTCTGTGGGGCCTGTGCCAGGGACACTAAGTATCCTTTGATGCTGACAGTCCATTACAGCGAAGAACGGCCCTGCACAAAGAGCTAATGGCACCCGCGGCTGGGACGAAAATTAGATGAGAATTCGAATGGGCAATGGGAGAGTCTGTTTTTGCCCTCTAAATTTTCCCTCTTTCCCAAATATCAGAGCCAGTCAGGTTCACACCCGGTGAGGTCATGTTTTGGAGAAGTACCTGGTGCTGACACCCAGCCAACTTAGGCTCCGGGAGGTGAGTGAGGACAGATTGGAGCCCTCTGTCCTGGGTGAAGGGAAGGAGCTGCGGCTCTGATTACAGGGGAGGGGGCAGGCTGCTCCTATCGGGTGGATCCACCATGGTTGCCCACCCATGGATCTTGTTGCTGCCCAAAGGCAAGGAGCGCATCCCCACCTTGGCTCACATCCCCACCTCAGCTCACACTCACCAATCTTTGGCTCTGGGCTTTCTGACAATGCTCCCCAGGGAATGGGGGAGTTAAAAACCACCAGTCTGCTGCCCTTTCTTCCCTGCGATGGAGTGAGGGGGTCCGCCCTGGCCTGGGCTCCTCTCCGGCCTGAGATCCTCTCCAGCTGTCTTCAGGGCAAGCGAGCCTCAGGCACCCAGTGGCTCAGGCCAACCTCGGCCTCTTTCAGCTCCTTCCTCCACATCCGGTTCATGAAAATGTCCATCTCAGTGGATCTGCCCCCAAAAGGAACCTTGAATCTGTCCACTCTGCCTCATTTCCTGCCTCCTCTCACATCAACCACCCTCACAGCTCAGCGGCCTTGCTGCTTTCTCACCTTCTAATCTGAGAGCAGGTTGCATAAATCACAGTCCTCATAACACTTCCACATGCTTTTCCTATGAACAAGGATATTCACTCATGTAACCACCTTAAGGACAGTTATCAAGTTCAAGAAATTTAACATCAAGATAAAGCTTACATTATATATTCAAATTTTTTCTTATGTCCCAATAATGTCCTTTTGAGACTTTTCTCCTCTATTCTTAGATCACATTCAATATCATGTATTACATTTATCTGTCACTATCTCTTTAGTTTCTCTTTCTTTCTTTTTTAATTGTGGAAACATATATACAACAAAAATATTCCCTTCCCAACCACTCCCAAGTACAATTTCTTTGTGGTTACCATGGGTCTTAAATTTAACCTCCTAAATCTGTAACAATCTCATTTTGCTTTGATTCCAAGTTAACTTCCATAGCATGTAGAAACCATGTTCCTATAACCCTCTGTCCCCCCCAGAGTTTTTGTCACAAATTACATATTCATATAATATGAGTCCAAAGTCTCTGATCATTACATTTTATGTATTTGCCTTTTAGACCCTGTAGGAAGTAAATAGTAGAGTCACAAATAAAAAATACAATAGAACTGACTTTTATATTTACCTACAACATTATCTTTACTGGAGATCTTTATTTCTTCATGTGGCTTCAGTCAATTATCTAATATCCTTTCTTTTCAAACTGCAGAACTCCCTTTAGCATCTTTTGTAGGGCAGATCCAGTGATGAACTCCCTCAGTTTTTGTTTATCTGAATCCTTCCCTCATTTTTGAAAGACAGTTTTGCTGGATATAGAATTCTGGGTTGGCAAATTTTTGCTTTCAGCACTTAAAATATGTCATTCCCCACTGCCTTCTTGCCTCCATGGTTTCTTATGAGAAATTGACACTTAATCTCATTAAGGCTCCCTTGTATGTGACATGTTGCTTCTCTCTTGTGGCTTTCAGAATTCTCCATTTTTGACATTCAACAGTTTGATTATAACATGGTGCCAGATGGGTCTATTGGGGTTTATCCTGTTTGTTGAGTTGTTTTTGAGCATCTTGCACATGTATATTCATGTCTTTATGAAATCTGGGACGTTCCCTACCATTATTCATTTGAATATTCTCTCTGCCACTTTCCTTCTTTCTTCTCTTGGACTCCCACAGTGTATATATTGGTATGTTTGAGGGTGTCCCACAGGTTCCTCAGGCTCTGTTCACTTTTCTTCATTCTTTCTTCTTTCTGCTCCTCAGAGAGAATGTTTCAATTATCATCTCTTCAAGTTCACTGATTCTTTCTACTGTCAGTTCCCATCTTCTATTGAACCCTTCTAAGGAATTTTAAATTTCTGTTACTGTGGTCTTCAACTCTGTTTGGTTCTTTTTCATAATTTCTGTCTCTCTTTGTGTTCATCTGTGATTTTCCTGATTTCCTTTAGTTCTTTGCTCTTGTCTTCCTTTAGCTCTTTGAGCATATTTAGGACCATGTTTTTAAAATCTTTGTTCATAATGTCCCAGCGCTGATTCTTTTCTTGATAGTTTCAAATGCATTTATGTTCTCCTTTGCTCGGGCCATTGCTTCCTATTTCTTCCTGTTTTGTAATCTTTTGTTGAAACCTGGACATTTTGATATTTTAAGGTGTTGACACTGTAATTTAGATTCAGAGACGTCTGTTCATTAAGCTAGTATCCAGCTAGTGTTATGACAGATATTTCCTTGAATGCCAGGAGCTAACAAATTAAGAAACAGAAGGAAAAGAAGAAAACCACTTGTCCCAGTCTTTGCTATTGACCTCTGCTGATGTTCTCTTTTAGAGCTTATCCATATAATGAGTTTAAGGAATAGCTCCAGGCCCAAGTGTGGGAGCCTCCCTGATCCTTTCTGTGCTTGCGTCTTGTCTTGGAGCAGGCACATGTGGCCCTAGGAATTCCCGTTTACATGGATACGAATGTCCCGTCTTCCCTGGGAAACAGTTTCCGCACAGTCCTGGGCACTGCACTGAATGTCCCACAGCCAACAATTCCTTGCCCCAGGCAGCCACTTGACTGTTCTCCCACGCCATTCTTTAGGTCTGTGAGAGCTCTGTAAGCCGCCTTCAAGATGCAGGGCAAGTTTTGGGATGGTGAGTCTCTTAGGCCACCACCAGACAGATTGGGGCAGACATACGTGCTCCCAGTATTATGCACGAGGACTGCTCTACTCCCTTTGGAACTGGGACCAGGGGTCCTCCGTGGGAGCCCAGGCCAGCCTCACACCGAGCCAGTGAGGGCTGGGGGAGGCCAGCCAAGGTACTGCGAGATCCTACTGCTAGTAAGTGGCCTTTTTCTTGATTTGGCACTCACCCTGTTACTGCAGTCCTTCAACTGTTTCCTGGATCTTTGAGAAAGATGTTTCTGCCAATTCTTGCTGATAGTTCAAAGTTTCTGTGAGGGCACAGATCCCCGAAGCTTCTCCCTCTGCCATCTTGATTGGGGTGGGGGCTCACTCGGAGCTCTTGCATTTGCTGCACCCCCTGTCTGGAATGTCTTTCCTTGGAAATTCCAGCCCCTACTCATTCTTTGTGTCTCAGCCAAAGAGTCACCTTCTCCAGGAGGCCTTCCATGATTACCCATCCACGGGGGCCTCTGTCCTGCCTTCACTGAACTCCACACCACCCTTAGTTACCCTCTTTATGGTGCAGATACTTAACTGTCACTGTCATCACCCATCTGCCATCCTTCCAAAATGTCAACTCCATAAAAACAAGGACCATGTCTACCTCATTGTCAGCTGCATCTCTAGGGTATAGGGCAGAGTTCAATAAATATTTAGTGAGTTAATAATAACAATCACAAGTATATCTAGGATGCAAACTGCAGGCCTGTTACTGTTCAAACCAAATCAGTAAAAGATACCTGCTGTGGTGAAAAATAGAGCAGGAGAGGGGGCAGAGAGCTTCAGGAATGTGTAGGGGGGGTGTTCCCTCTTGCTGCTGTAACAAATGACCACCAACTTGGTGGCTTAAAACAACACAGATGTATTTTATAGTTCTGGACATCAGATGTCCCGAATCGTTTCACTGGGCTAAGGTTACAATGTCAGCAGGGCTGCTTCCTGCTGGAAGTGCTGAGGGGAGAATCTGTTTCTTTCCTTTTCGGCTTCTGGTGTCTGCCTGTATTCCTTGGCTTGTGGCCCCTTCCTCCATCATCAGAGTATATAATTTCAGGCTCTGCAGTGGTCACCACATTTTCTCCTCTGACACCTGCCTCCCCCTTTCAATGATCCTGGTGATTAGAGAATCCAGGATGATCTCCCCATCTCAAGGTCCTTCACTTAATCACATGTGCAAAGTCCCTGTCACCTTATGTGACAGGGTCCAGAGATTCTGACGTAGACCTACTAGGGGAGGCATTTTTCAGCTGACCCCAGAGGGCGACTGATGATCTTGACTCCAGGGCAGTCAAGGGAGCCTCATTGAGAAGCTGCCATCTGAGCGAAGTCCCGATGGGGATGAGGGAGGGGCCGTGCCACCACTGGTGTGGAGCCGTCCAAGCAGTGGGAGCAGCAGGTGCAAAGGGCCTGGGTCCGGGGGCTGGGTTCTATCAGGCCTGGAGAGCTGAAGTAACAGCAGCAAGGCTGGTGTGTCCTAAACACAGGGTGGGAAGAATGGTGACAGATGGATACATTGTGAACACTTTATAAGTGGGACAAAAAGAAAAGGGGAGTGAGCTGTCATTATCATTGCAATGGCATTTGTTTTTTTTTTTTTGTTGTTGTTTGCGGTCGGGGTTACTGCTTCTAGGGGGAGTGGCGGCCGGTAGCCGAGCCCTCAGCTCTCGGGGCTGCTTAAAGGGTACCGGCGGCGGGGGCTCTTTCCCGGAGGTGAGGGCGAGGCAGAGGACGTGGCCAGGGTCCTCGGCGAGAGGCGTGCAAGGTGTGGAGGGCGGCGATAAGGACAAGAACACTCTTCATCCAGTAGGAGTATGCGCCAAAGAGATTTATTCAGGGGTGATTACAGGTTATATAGGTTGGTAAGAAGGGCAGGGCTGGAAAGGAGGTGAAGTAGCCTTAAATGGCAATACTGAAGGGAGAGGGGCTAGGATTGGTTCTGAGAGGACGCAGGAGCCGTTGCAGCGGGCGGGGGTTGTTCTGGCCACGGTGCATGCGCGCTGGCGGTGGCAGGAGTGGCCTTGGCACCAGGGAGTATGTGGGTAAGATAAGGAAGTGGGGAAAGGGCAGTTGGGAGAAAGGCGGTTTCCTCCGGCAAGCCTCCCCTGCCAGTG
The DNA here is from genome assembly GCF_015220235.1 of Choloepus didactylus. Classification (NCBI taxonomy): domain Eukaryota; kingdom Metazoa; phylum Chordata; class Mammalia; order Pilosa; family Megalonychidae; genus Choloepus; species Choloepus didactylus. The sequence continues at coordinate 51,337,837 of NC_051325.1, forward strand.
GCATTTTGGGTGAGGAAAAGGGAGCTGCCTTGACCTCGCTCCTCAGGCTCGGGGGGGCTGCAGAGGGCACTCACGCCCGTACCTACTACCCTCCCCAGGGGGTGATCAGGTCCCCTGGCCCAGGCCTGGTAAGTCGAGGCACAAGCTCAGTCCCCGCAATTCCCCTTTCTTTTCTAATTAGAGGAAGAGGCTTTACCGGAGAGGCCGCTAAGGGTGAGGGAAGGGGGAGGTCAGGGAAGGGAAAAAGGGGTTGACGGTGGCTCGGTGAGGCTGGAGCTCAGTGTAGGTGTGGTGCCTGGGCGCTTGACAATGGCTTCGCTGCAGCGGGCTGGGCGAAGGTGAGGGGTTTAAAGTTCAGGGGTTTAAAGTTCAGGGGTTCAGAGAAGCTGGAACTCGAGGCGAGAGCGATGTTCAGGTGATTGAGAAGGGCCTCGCGGTCGGCGGGTCGACCGGTGGCATTGAGGTCGCGGAGGGTTGGCTGTCATCTTGGAGTGGGGGGCGTCAGAGGTGGCGAGTCGCTGATACTGGATTTGCACGAACGAGGAAAAAATGGCATCTGTTTGTTTTCTTACAAGCTGGACAATTTTGCGTATGATGCAGGGTCCTAAGATGAGAGCTAGAATAATTATTAATAGGGGGCCAAGAAAAGGAAGGATGTATGGGAGGATGGGAGTGAAAAAACTGGACCAATAACTGGTGGCTTCACGATCTCTTTTACGCTTTTCCAGTCCTTCTCGGACCCTTTTCAGGCTGTCCTCGACGAGACCTGTGGAATTGGCATAAACACAGCACTCTTCTCCTAGGGCGGCGCAGAGGCCTCCTTCTTTGAGGAGGAGAAGGTCAAGACCTCGGCGGTTTTGGAGCACGACTTCAGAGAGGGAATTGACAGAATTTTTTAGATGGTAAATAGCGTTTTGTAAGTGGCGAATGTCCTCGTCAACAGCCGCCCTGAGGTGAGTTAGGGCGGAGCCTTGACTGGCTAGTGCAGCGATTCCGGTGCCAGCGCCGGCAAGACCTAGGAGGGAGGCAATTGTGAGGACGGTGATGGGCTCTCGCTTTCGCAGTGGGGTAGGAGCTGCAGTTCTTTCCAGACGGAGGAAGAAGTCTTCTTCGCTGTGGTATAAGACCCTAGGGATAAGGACAATTAGGAGGCAAGTTTCTTTATATTCGCTGATGATATTCGTGCTGAGACAGGGGGTAAGTCCTGTAGAGGAGCAGAGCCATTGGGAGGAGTTATGAGGAATGAGAAATTTTGCCGAGCCGCTGGGAAATGAGTAGCTGGCACAGGCAGTGAGGTCGGGAGAGTTAATGGAGCGAGGGCGGACGCACTTTCCCGTATAGGAGACTGAATGAAAGGTCAGGGGGACGGCAGAGGTATTCCAATTGCATTCCGAGGGGCTGTCTTCTGTGCTTTCTGAAAAGGAGAGGTTGGAGGCAACGGGCTCGTACAGTAAGGAAGAGGTGGAGAGGCAGAGCCAGCAGGAGGAGGTAAAATTGGGGTTGGAAGAGTTTACTGAGGTAAAGGCGGCTTGGATGAGGCTGAGGAGGGGAGAGGAATAGCGAGAAGGGGGCAGAGGAAGCTGGGGTGGTGGGGTTGGCGATGCGTTGTTTGTAGCTGAGGTACGGCTGGGGGGCTGTGGAAAACGGGGGTTAATGACTTTATTGGGACCAATGTTAAAGGGCTTTTTTATAACAGTATTTTTCTTTGGTTGGTTTAAAGCCTCCTTTCTTATGATTATAAGGGTTCCCCGATCGAACCCCGATAGCCAAATTCGGAAGCCCCAAGTTTTACCTAGGAGCCAAGACGTATCGGCAGGGTTTTGTATGGTGAGCATTAATCTTTTAGGACAAAGGTACCTGTTGAAATAGTGATAGCCTGAATTTTGGCAAGTATACGGGATTACTGCGAGGTTTAGAAATTTGTCAGGGACAGAAGGTTTCCAGCCAGTGGCTAATGTTTCACACCCCCAGTACGGGCAGTAATAGTCCTTTGGGGATTTACAATATGATTTTCCAGGATTTGAAGATGGGCACATGTAATATTGGGCCTGGGGATTACTTACCTTTCGAGCGCAGGTTTCTTCGACTCTGGAGACAAAGGTGGCGAAAGGTTTACTCGGCTCCTGGAAGAGCTTGGTAAATTTATTAGGCCGACAGGTAGAGCAGTTGGCAAATGCTCGTAAGGCGATTCCCCAAAGGATAGGCTAAAAGGCGGCAGGTGCATTAATATAGGCAGATGCATTTAGAAACGCTCTAGTGCCCAAATAGGCTTCGGGGGGATGATAGACTCCAATGGCTGCATCTTGCTCACTTTGCTTAGCTGCTTCTGCCTGGAAGTGAGCACGCCAGTCAACAAACTGACCGGGGTTAAGAATGGAACGGGCAAGCGAGGCCCAGTCTTGGGGGATGCAATAGTCCATGCCGAGATCCTGCAGTATTTGGGAAGCGTATGGGCTACCTAACCCGTCCTCCCTGACGGCCCTGCGAAGCTGCTTGATAGTATCTAAGTTAATGGGATACCAGTCATGCGGTCTCTGTGGGGTGGGGGCAAGGTTAAGAGGAAAACAGCGAAAAGCACGAGAGAAAGGAGGACACGCTTGCAGAGGACTTGGCGCGGGAGTGGGGGTAGGGGGAGCGTTGCCCCAAGGGTTGCCTTGAGGTGTAGAAGGCAGCCAGGGGTTGTTAGTCGGTGGGGTGGGAGGAACGGCGGCAGCTGCCGGTAGCGGCTCCGAAGGGGAGCTCGCCGGAGGGAGAGGCGGGAGTGGGAGGCCCCAAGCGTCGCAAGATGGCGGCGCGGTAGGCGTGGCTAAGACACAAGATGGTGGATCAGCTCCGCCCTGTGAAAGGGTGGGGCCCAAGGCATAAGATGGTGGACTAGCTCCGCCCTGTGGAAGGGCGGGGTAAAGCGTATGCGGTTTCCGGCCCAGCTTAGGGCTGATGTCATCGCCGGAGCATTTCCTCCCCTCGATGGAAGAAGAAGGAGGAAGTTCGCCATCTTGGCGTGGCGCAGTGTTATCTTGCTTTTTGGGAGTCACCTCGAGCGCGTTGTTAATCTGCTCGACTAAGGACTCCGTGTCCGAGTCATGATTTGAATTAGTATCGCTATCTGAATCTGTTGGCTGGGTTGATAGTGCCTCCTTAGATTTAACGGGGCCTCTATCAGGGGGGAGGGAGCCTTGAAGGCAGGAGCGGATGGTTATTAAGGTGGGGAGCAAGCCGGGAGGGAAGCGCTTGCTCTCATGTTCCATGGCGTTAGTGACTCGATCAATAAGGCGATCATAAGTAACAGGGTCCCAAAGATGGCAAGTGGTGAGCCATGGGTTAAAGGGCAGCAGGAGATCCCAGTATATCTGCAGCTGCCGGACAGACACTTTACAGCGATGCGTGTCTAGGAGACCCGCTAGAGCACGAACTTGAGGTGCCTGACATGTAGATATACGATTACCCATAGCTGAGGGGAGAGGAGGGGGAGTTGTTCCCGAGCCGGGCCGGCCGGCTGGCGGGGAGGAGAAGGAGGAGTAGTTTACTGAGCAGAGAGAATGAGATAAACTGTGGCTGCAAGGCCGAAGGAGACGGCGAGAGCAGAAAGCAGTGCCCTTTGGCAACGAGAGCAGTCAGGGGGGGCGGTTGCAAAGAGGCACACGGCGCCAAATGAGGAAATAAAGATACAAAGAACTACAGCAAAGTAATGGAGGGGAAGAGGGAGAGTGTTAGGAGGAACGGGGGTCATAGAAGTGCGCATACAAGAGGACGAAGAGAGCGTGGGGGAAGGGAGGAGTTCCTACTGGATGAAGAGAGCGTGGGGGAAGGGAGGAGCGGCTTCGGAGCAAGGAACCTCCCACGGCTCCGGAAGCGGCGAGGGAGAGGCGGCCCTTACCTTGCAGGCGAGGAAATGGGAAGCTGGAGAGGCGTCCGGGCGAGCGGGTGACCTGCCAAACTGTCGTGTGGAGACGTTCCTCACACGGGGCACCAGTTGCGGTCGGGGTTACTGCTTCTAGGGGGAGTGGCGGCCGGTAGCCGAGCCCTCAGCTCTCGGGGCTGCTTAAAGGGTACCGGCGGCGGGGGCTCTTTCCCGGAGGCGAGGGCGAGGCAGAGGACGTGGCCAGGGTCCTCGGCGAGAGGCGTGCAAGGTGTGGAGGGCGGCGATAAGGACAAGAACACTCTTCATCCAGTAGGAGTATGCGCCAAAGAGATTTATTCAGGGGTGATTACAGGTTATATAGGTTGGTAAGAAGGGCAGGGCTGGAAAGGAGGTGAAGTAGCCTTAAATGGCAATACTGAAGGGAGAGGGGCTAGGATTGGTTCTGAGAGGACGCAGGAGCCGTTGCAGCGGGCGGGGGTTGTTCTGGCCACGGTGCATGCGCGCTGGCGGTGGCAGGAGTGGCCTTGGCACCAGGGAGTATGTGGGTAAGATAAGGAAGTGGGGAAAGGGCAGTTGGGAGAAAGGCGGTTTCCTCCGGCAAGCCTCCCCTGCCAGTGGCATTTTGGGTGAGGAAAAGGGAGCTGCCTTGACCTCGCTCCTCAGGCTCGGGGGGGCTGCAGAGGGCACTCACGCCCGTACCTACTACCCTCCCCAGGGGGTGATCAGGTCCCCTGGCCCAGGCCTGGTAAGTCGAGGCACAAGCTCAGTCCCCGCAGTTGTTGTTAAAAAGAGGTGAAGGGAGCGCCTTCCCATTATTCTGCTTTGTGAAGAACCCTAAAGTTCTCTCTTAAATCTCCATGAGCTTCGGCAAGCCTGTCTCTGTGCTCTTTATATCATTGTTCTCTGTGTACCAGAGGCCAGTGCAGGCACATTAAATGTATCAACCAGGCTTCCAAACAGGGAAGATTCAGGGAAGCTTTGCATCAAATGAGGCTGCTGCTTATTATTACTCAAAGATACACATTCTTTCTCTTCGTTAAGAAATTAAGGCACTATGCCGAAATTTTAATCTTTTAAAGCAGGTAAATAAAACTTGATCTCTCTATGGAAACCAGGACCCTGAGGGATGGGTTTAAGAACCCCAGAGATATTTTGGGCAAGAATTTCCATATCCCCTTCTGTTTGTATGAAATGTAATACATTCTGAATACATATTCTCATACCCAAATTCATTTGTACTCATTGAATATGTAGGAAGTATTTACATGCTGCACATGTTTACAGTTCTTTCCCTGACCAAACAAAAAAGAAAAAGGAAAAGCTGCAAATCCTCAGCTATACATACTTTCTGGTAAGCGCAATGAACTCAATTTATATTCTTTCCTTATTTACCTAACTCATCCTTTCCTTTTTCGATTGTGTGTATAGCACCTGTTCTGGTTTTCTAATTCTGTCATTTTGCAAAACACCAGAAATGAGATTGGCTTTTATAAAGGGGGTTTATTTGGTTACACAGTTACAGTCTTAAGGCCATAAAGTGTCCAAGGTAAGGCGTCAACAATGAATTGGGTACCTTCACTGGAGGATGGCCAATGACGTCCAGAAAACCTCTGTTAGCTGGAAAGGCACGTGGCTGGCATCTGCTCCAGAGTTCTGGTTTCAAAATGGCTTTCTCCCATGGTGTTCCTTGCTGTGCATCTGCTTACTCCTGGGTTACGGTCTCCAAAATGTCTCTGTAAGCTGCAGCTCCTCCAAAATGTCACTTTCAGTTGCTCTGAGCTCCTTTTGTCTGTGAATTCCTTTTTACAACCCCAGTGATTCAATGAACACCCACCCTGAATGGGTGGGGTAACACCTCCAAGGAAATTATCCAATCACACTTTTCATTCACAGTTGATTGAGTCACATCTCCATGGAAACACTCAAGCAAAGGATTCCAATGTAATCAACACTAAATACATCTGCCCCTACAAGATTGCCTTAAAGAATATAGCTTTTTCTGGGGGACATAATATATACAAACCAGCACAGCACCGTCAAGTATAAACTAGTTCTCCTTGCTCTTTCATTTAGGAACATGTAGTGGTGGCGGCTCTTGTGCTTGTCCACCCATCACTCATTCCTCCTTCCAGTGGCACAACCCTGATTTTCTTTTGGGCAGACTATCCCTCCCCCTTTCAGTCTATAGGGAGGAATTGACCCCACTTGCCCCCTGCCCTGGCTATGGGTTCATGGCCCAGGGCTGGCCAAGCAGTGTATCTCCCCCTACCTCCTACTCCTGATCCCTTAGGTCAACATGATTCCCTGGTGGACAGTGAAACTCAGTGCCCAGACTTGGTTGGAACTACTGGAAAGAATACCTTTCTGCAGAATTTGTTCCTGCGAGGATGGGAGTCTGGGCCACAGAATAAGAGTTCCTGTGTATGTAGGAGGTTAACACAGAGGAAATCAGAGCCAGGAAATGGGGAGAAACAGAGCCATGAAGACATGATTTGAACTACTGGATCCAGCCATGCCTGAAGATCCTAGACCAGGGTTACTCGACCTCAACATTTCCTATTTTGCGCTGGAGAATTCTCTGCTGTGGGAGGCTGTTCTGTGTGCTATAGGATGTTTAGTAGCACCCATGGCCCCTACCCATTAGTTGCCAGTAGCACTCCCCAACCCTCTCCCCTAGTTGCAACAAAATTGTCTCCAGAAATTGCCAAGTGTTCCTTGAGAGGCAAAACTGACTGGGTTAAGAACCACTGCTAGGCTCTAAGTTCTGTGGGCTGGTAAGTTTTCTCTTCTGCCAATTCCAGTTTGAGTTGGGTTTCTGTTCCCATTGCCCCCAAGGGGCTTTCTGCCCAAAGGAAAGTGGCACCTTTTTGATGGGCAGGAGAAGTCTCAGGAATTAGAGCCTCAGGTCTTCCAAAGGAACTTTCTCTGAACTAATAGAGAAAACTTGTGCATTTTAGAAAGATCCCTGAGAGAGATGTGCACAGTAAGCACTGGGGAGACAGTGCTGAGTGAGAGCTCATATGTAAGCAACTGACAGGGGTCAGGAGAGGAAAAGACCCCGGTGGGCTGTCTGCTTAGGGAAGGCTTCCCGGAGGAGGTGAGGGAGGGGCTGGGCCTTGAAGAAGCAACAAGAAGGGGGAAGTGTGCTGGGGGTGGAGAGTGGGGAAATGGACCCACGAGCATGAAATGGGATGGACGGGTGGTGGGCAAGGAGAGCATCTGGCCAAAGAGGGGCGTCCGTCAGGCGATTAGGTGTGCTGGACCGACGGATGGGTCCAGAGGGTCAATGTCAGGCTAAATGATTTAGAACTTTATTTTAGGTCAGTGTTTCCCAAACTTAGGTCTTTTTTTTTTTTTGTACCACCTTCAAAATGTGGGGTAGAAAGAGTAACCTCCCCCTCCTGACCCCCAGATGTCCACATCCTCATTCCTGGAACCCATGATTATGTCATCTCACACGGCAAAAGGGACTTTGCAGAAGTGATTAAGTGAAGGATCTTAATAACCCTAGATTATCTGGGTGAGCTCAGGGCCCTCGTAAGAGGGAAGCGGGAGAGTCAGAGACAGAGAAGCAAAGTGATGACAGAGCAGAGGGAGAAGGAGACGGTGAGTGTGGCCACAGGGGCTGGACTGGGGCCTTTGCCGGCTCTGAGGAGGGACAGAGGCCTGGAGCCAGGGAAGGTGGCAGCCTCCAAAAGCTGGCAGAGGTGGGGAGATGGAATCTCCCCGAGAGCCTCCAGAGGGAAAGCAGCACTGGCAACCCGTTAAAACTTCTGGGCTCCAGATAATAAAGTTATGTCGTTTCAAGACACTAAGTTTGTGGTCATTTGTTACAGCAGTAATGGATAGCTAATATACCATATTTGCCCTATTTTCATGCCATTGGTATATCAATTACTTAAAATTTTTGTTTGGGTTGACTCCATTTCCTTTACTCAAACTAAGGCTGCATCCTAGGCATTGATATCTGTGAAAATGGGTATTATGGCTGAGTACACATTTTCCCCCCAAAATACATTAAAATCAATATATGACTTTAAAAAATCATTTGTCTATCTTATACCTAAAATCATCTTGTGTCATTTTGGTGGTCTGGATGCATGTACTTTGGACTTATTAGTAGGATAAGGAGAGTCATGGGGAGCTTTTGCACAGTGGAGGAGCATGGTGGAAACTGCTGGAGTCTTAGTGGAACCCATCTTGAAGGAGAGAATTGAGTCAGGGTGAGGAGGGGTTGCAATAGTCAGAAAGAAGTGATGAGGCCTCAACCACGGTGGAGATGTGGGAATGAAAAAAGAGAGAAGGAGGCTCCAACTGGAAAAGGGGGGTGGGGGATTATCAGAATCATTACAGATCAGCTCGGTGCAAGACCCCAAATCAGGTGAGAAGGAAAATGCCAAGGAACAATGTGGCTGACTCAGCAAGTGGGTCGGGTTGCAAGCAACAGAACTCCACTCCGGCTGCACTTCCACAGAAAGTTTAGTAGAAAGCACTAAGGCTATTAGACAGCTCAGAGGATAAAAGAAAGGCAAGAAAACCAGATTGAGAAAAGGACAGGAGCCTCAACTGTCTGGCAAAGTGAAGAGCAGGAGCTCGTGGGCAGCCTCTGAGGGGTGCAGTCGTGGCATAGATGATCGTCAGCTCATTTCCTCCACCAGGTCACTTTCCTTGAGAGAATCACAGTCCTCAACCCAGCTGAGGCTGCCTGTCTGCCACCTGCTGAGGGGAGGGCAGGCGCCCAGTTCACAGCCCACCTTAGACTTCCCAGCAGGGAGATTCAACTTTTCAAAACGAAATAAAAATGTTCCTGTGAAGCACAAGGCAAGGTGAGGCCAAGTCCCGACAGATTTGGCTTGCAAAGGAGCATTGAGCCCTTTTTAGACTCAGGCAGGTTTTCACTTAGGTAGACGGTGAAAGGAAGAGGAGCCAAAGGCGCCAGCTCCCGTGGTCCTTAAGCCGGGTGACACCTAAAGAGAAGGGGCCGGAGACTGCAGTCGACGCTGGGGCGCCCTGCGGCAGAGGAGCCGATTCGGACCATAGCCGAGCAGTGTGTATCTGCAGCCGTATTCTGGGGGGATGGGTGAGACAGAAAACCCCATACCTTAGCCCCGAGAGGAGATGGGAAACTGTCTCTTGACAGCCTGGGATGGGGGGTGGGGTGCAGGAGAGGGAAGGAGTGGGAGATAGCCTCAGGATAGCCCTGAGCTCCCAGAGCAGATCCACTGCAGTTCCAGCCTTGCCCGTTATGTGCATATGGCCAAGGCTGTCCCCATGCATGGCGGTTGTTTGCCTACAGTTACTCCTAAAAGAAGGCAATGTCTGCTGGGTGATTAAATAGCTTACAACAATCACCCCAAACACCTATAGAGCTTCAATCATCTCGGAAAAATGGGGAGAAAATCACTTACCTGAATAGATATTTCCAGACATTCCTAAATATCTGAAAGGTCGGCAGTTTAGAGGCCAAATCTCCAGGCTTTTGGCTACCCTTTCTTATGTAGACGGAGCACAGCCTTAAAGGCGCTGAGAATGACAGAGCTGAGTTTTGCATCTGTCTCCAAGCAGGGACGGGCAGGGCTGCCCAGGATCAGAGCTGACTCAAAATCCTTGCCTGGAAACCCTCCCCATCCCTGCCCGTGGCCCACGGGGACCTCAGTGTGCACACAGGGAAAATACCGTGACCCTGGCGTTTCCAGGGTGCATCTGAGACCCTCCCACAGGGACTCCTGTCACTCAGTGCTGGCCCCATCACAGGTCAAGAGGACACGGCGTGGGGGCAAGAGGGGCAGAGGGTTGGAAGTCGGTTACACTGTGTGAGCAGCTCCTTCGCGATTTAATCCCCGGTGTTTAGTGAGGTACAGGAGAGTGAGAGCCCAGGATCAGCTTCAGACTTAAATCCTCCCTCTCTACAGGGAAGAACTAAATCCAGCATCTTTGATGAGGGAAAGGTGGAGGGCCCCAATGCTCCTATCCCCAGCTGGGGTTCCCCAAGCTCACCCCATCCAGAGGCTCGAAGTGAATTCAGGGCCAGGACCTGGGTGAGGTGAGGGAGGCAATTGCCTTGAGTGCAAAATCTAAGGGGGTGCCCCAAATCGCCTTAATAAGATAAATATTATTCTAATGCAATATTAAAAAAAATTAGTTGGAAAAATCCATGATGAACAAAATATCAAAATGTTAAGGATAGACTATTGTTTTATCAGGAATTAAAATTTGAGATGTATGCTACTAATTTCCTGATTGTCCAACCAATGTTTTTAAAAGTACTATAATGAGAACTGTGGCTTATTAAAAAAACAGAGTAACAAAAAATCTCTAGCAAGCTAATTTATATCAAAAACAAATCCATGAAAATTTTTTTTTTATACAATGGAAACAGATTTTCACAATATGCTATGATCTAAATGGATATTTTGTCTGAGTCATTGATGGAAATGTCCTAGTCAGCTAACAACAAGAGCAATCAAACTTTAATCACAATAAAAGGCTCTCTGAGGTTTATAAAAATCCAGCCACCAAAATTCTTGCAATCCCTCCCTGGGGTGACGCCTGCTAGTCCGTCAACTTTATCTGTTTGCTCAACTGGGGCTCCTCATTCCCTACTCTGTCCTAAAGGGAACTCCCCTGTGTCTTGCACCCAGTTCCAGAAGAGAAGAGTGTTTTTCAGGTTTGCAGAAACCCAGAGAAGAAAACTCATTTTATAATCTGAAGGGAGATGAAAAGCATATTTTAACAGGGTGTTTCAAATGCATTCCATGCTCCTAATAGAAGCATCCAAAATACCTATATTATTTAGAAAATTTCAGGAGAGGGAATAACGAATGCAGAATGTGAGGAGGATTCGTCCGTTTTTTTTTAAAAAAATGCAACTGAGCCAGAGAAAGTTTTGCAAAAGCTCTACAGACAAAATAAAATCGCTGCTGTTTGCAAAGTCAAGTAAGTAAAGAGGTGATTAAGCAAAAGCAAACCTGATACTTAACCTTAAAAGAATTGAGCCTTTTGATTTTTTAAAAGGTGGAGAAAATGCCATAAAAGACTATCTGAGGGTTAAGGAAACTGTTGTTAAAATGAGAATTACGTGCTCTGAGCTGTTCACAGCTCTGTCCCCTGAGTGTGAAATTAGTGACTGAAGGCAGATTTCACAGCGCTTCATCGGAGCGTGTTGGTGCCACAGCCGATTTGCAACGGGGCCTCTCCATCAAGTCCTGCCCACTTGCAAGCTGCTGTCGTTATTCATGCAAAGCACAGATAATCATGAGTGTCTGGAGCTTTTTGCATTTGTATTGAACCCAGGCGCTCTCCTTCCTGTTGCAGTGTGTCTAGTGCCGTGTGCAGGGGTGGAATGCAGGGGAAAAGCACCAAGAAGACAGACATTCCCACCAAAGTCACATTTTCTCTTTAAAAATCCATATGGATTCTATTCTGCAGAAATATTGGGAAATATATAGAAAATAGGAATATAGTTAAACTGTCAAACCTTAAAATATGTTCAAGGGCAACAAGGAATCCTCTGCTTCTGGGGTTCAAGTCCAAAACAATTGATGAGAATGTCTGCTTTCCTGTCCATGTTTTCTGTCACGTTCTGGGGAGCTGGTTTGGGACATTGAGCAGAAGAGAGAAAACTTGGGAAATGATGAACTGGGAGAGGTTGTTGTGTTTCCTCATTCTGTATGTCTGTCTGTCTGACCCATGTAGTCATGGCAACAAAGCAGAGTGTAATTATTACTTTCCACACATTCACCTTGTCATGGGCGGGCAGAACTGAGCTAGGCCCAGGCAGAGGGATCTTTCTCTGTATCTCGGCTGAAGGCCTCAGCCTGAAGTTGCCCAAATGGCCAGAGAAACAATCATGTTGGGTGCAAATCTTTTTTGTTGGTTTAACATCTTTGGAAGCACCTTTTCACATTTTATTGACTAACTTTTGGAAGCGTTATATTTGGAAAAACAGAACCCAATATTAATCATTAATGAATCAGCTCTTTTTTCAAATTGAATATCCTACCTTTCATGGCCTCCTTGGTGATGGAGAGGTATTTGGCACCTTCCAAACATGGTTTGAACTCTGAACACTCTTGTTGAAAATTTGAGATGAAATAAAAATCAATTTACAGCTCTCCAATGCACACTATAAATAGAACCATGTCTCAGGATTCTTTTTGGTACAAATAACAGGAACTCAATCTCAAGTTGGCTTAAACAGTTACAAAATATGTTGGTTCATATAAGTCTAGAGGTGATCCAGCAGCCCAAAGATGTTTTTCAGAGTCAGCTCATTTCTGTCTCTTCCCTGCTGTTCAAAGATGGCGTCATGTTAAGGCTGGAGTTCCTTCTGGTTGTTGGAGATGAATCATGTCTAGAAGGAGAAATCAAATCACATTTGGAAGCTCTCCTGGCAGAGAAAGGAGGAAGCTTCCTGAAGACCATCAGCAATTTACACTTCTTGGACCCAATTGCATCACATGTGGACTCTTGACCAAATTAGGTTTGAGAATGGAAGTGGATTTAACATTCTGCTGTATGAGCCTGTCCTTTTCCAAGAAAGAGTTCCTTAAAGATGCGCAAGGAATAAAAACCCACTTAAATTAGTTCCCCTGGACATCCATGGGCAGGAGAGGATCAAGGTTGGGTTTTATCTCCTTCTCTCCACAAGGATTGTCATATCTCTCCTCTTCTCACGAATCTGCTTGAGTCTATTTTCTGCAGACCTGCTTCCCCTACTTACTGGAAGACTCTGCTCTTACTTGACTCTGCCTGAAGTGCAATTTGGGCTACACATGGCACCAGGGCAGCCTCGCCTTTACATGAGCCTTAAATTGCAGAACCTACCACTTGCTGACCATTTAGTGTTGCCCTGTGGCTGAACTGCCCACTTCTGTTGGGATGTTAAGGATTAAATGAATGCATGCATCTTCTTAGTTCCACCCCCATAAGTATGCATATTCCCAAACTGCTCTTCTCTAGGCTGGGAGCAGGTCTTTCTCATCTTTGTCAACCCTAGAACTCTTAGCAGCATACATGTCATATAGTATTGACTCAAAGAATAAATGAATGAATTTACTGAATTGACCCATGTTGATCAAGACCTGGATGTAAATTCCATAAAATCAACCATTGCATGTATTTTTCTTCATTGCTATAGCCCCAGGGCCTAGCACAGTGCCTGACATGACGTAGATATTTAATGGAAGTTTGTGGAATGAGCAACGAGCAGGGAAGGCAGTGGTGAAGAGCCTGGTGTGTGACTCTGGCCAAGTATCTTAACATCTCTATTCCTAATTTTTTCCATCTATAAAATGGTAATAATAAGACTACTGCATTATAGGATAGTTGTAGAAGATTTCTTCAGTCAATATATGAAAAGCACTCAGCCTCTTGCATGGTACATGGTTAAGCGCCACATAAATTTGAGCTATTATCATTCTTCTCCCAGTAATCCTGTTGGGGTAAAGTTTTCTTTCTGTCTTATTCACTGCTGTGTCTTCAGCACCCAATACAGGGCCTGGCACATTATACATCATCAGAAAGTATTTGTGAGGGAAGGAAACTCTAGAACCATGAAAAATGAGGGAGATTAGGGATAGGATCAAATGAAATCCAAAATTCTAGAATTCAGATGATTGGCTGTTCTGTTAGCTAATCACTCATTAAATATATGTTGAAATTAAGGACTTCGGCAAAATGTAAGCAACCCCTCTTCCCGTTTGTCTGTGATAAATTCCCAGATGTAATGCATCTCCCTTTGTAAGCTGCTTTGCTGAGAGACCAAGTTCTACCCTATGTTATCTTATATCTGCCCTTTGCATCATCATTCTAACTGCCAAAAGTGGGAGAAATTTTTTTAGTTTTAATTCTGTAAAGAATAAAGCAAAGGGAAATGTAAAAGAAAAATCTTAAGACTTTTGTAACATCAAAACTTTCTCTCAATAAAACTTCTACTTACAAGAATACACAAAATCCTTTATTTTCTTATGAGTCAGCGATTTTACCACTTTAATTTTGAATTAACATTAGCCTTTAATAAGTAGAAAACCAGTCACTGCAGATCTTGCTGTTCTGTCCCCTTTCCTCCAGCCAAGTTGAATATTTCTCCTGCCAACCAGGGATAAAATGTATTTATTGTGCCCCCACTATGTGTCAGATGCCTTGCTATATATTGGGCATATGAAGGCAGAAACGATGCTAATTCTGCTTTTAAAGACAGCATCACACAGAAGCCAGTCAGGTGTGCAGTGCAGCAGACACAGTTGGTGCCCCCCACACCTCCCCTTGGCACCCACCATTCACAAACATGCCAAAAATGTCTGCTTCAAGCCCCTGGAACTTTTTGTCCAAGAGCCTTCTCTGGGTGCCGGGGTGTGCTCAGCCCTTACAGCGGGCAGGTTGGAAGTGTCAGAGCATCAGCATTCCTCAGGGACAGCCCCCAACCAAGGATGGATCTGAATTGGTGACTAAACACCCAGCTTTCCTGCCCTTGGAGTGGGACGGCACCTTGCTGGGTTCTGCTCAATCTCCTGGAAGTCCCCTAGTTGCCCAGCTAGAACCTGCTCACCAAGTCACCCTGCTTTGCTTCCTTCCTTTTCATATCCCAAATTCCCCAGTCACTTACAGTTTACATCTCCTAAATAAATTACTGGCAATCAAATTTGGCTTCATGTCTGCTTCTGGGAGGAAATAAGATAAATTAATACATAAGATAATCTGTATGACTCTTTCTACTGCAAATGACCAAAACTCAAACCAAACCAACTGAAATTTGCTTGAGCAAAAGGGAAATTTAATGATTCACATTAAAGACCAGGGGATAAACTGGCTTCAAGTATAGGGGAGGGCTGACTCAGTAGAAGCCTACTTGGCTATACCAGAAGCAGAAATTTTTAGTCTCAAAATTAATTTTGGACTTCCGGGAAGACAGCAGAGTGGATGAGGTGGAGCAGGCTTCTCCTCTGTGAAAGAAACTAGAGAGGGGCCGGAGGACTCCTGAGTCTGTGGTTTCAGGGTGTGACCAGCCACAGAGGGACCCCTACAGTATGTGGTGGGGACGTGTGGAAAAAAAAATAAAAATGTGGAGAGATGGCACTTCGAGGGATGGGGTGAGTTTGTTTGGCCGGGACCATCTCCTGGGACTGGCAGCAGTGAGATGGCTCCCAGGCCAGGGAGTGAGCAGCAGCTGTCCACTCCCATGCACCCACCTTAGCAGTTAGCTGGGGAGGTGACCCACCACAGCCATATGGCCAGGAGCTCCCATGAGGAAACCTGGGAGGCAGCATTTACTCCTTCCCCATGGAAATCTGGGGTGTACATGGGCAAGAAGCGGGGATAGGAAAGGGCACCATATAGAGGCATCAGGAGCCCCTCCCACACCCCAGAGGCTCATGGGTGCATGGCAGGCAGGGAATGGGGCAAATTTGCACTGGAGGGTGCCCTTGAGTGGACTCCCTGCTGAACTGCACAGGGCCCCCATCACAGCCCCAAGGCAGGCAGTCCCCAGTGCACTGACTGGTTCCTCATCTGGTTTGGACTCTGCCCCAGTACATAGGAGAAATTTGGGGAAGATCGGCTTGAGAGTAAAAGGTGGTTCAAGAGTGCCATCTGCTGGTTGGATAGGGAAACTGCACTTCAGCAAGCTGTAGCTCTGCCAACTTATATATAAATGTTCAGCATTTCCCCAAATAACCTAATCAAGACAAACAAATGCCCTGAATCCAACAGAATATCCTAAAGCACTTGAAGAATCTAGAAGATATGGACAAGCCAAACAAACAAATAAAAAAACTGGCAGAGTCACAAAATTAGGAGCAATTGAAAAATTACACACAAATCTCCAAAACAACTTCAGTGAGATGGCTAAAGACACAAAAGACATCAAGAAGAATCTAGAAGCGCATAAAGAAGAATTTGAAAGAGTAAATAAGAAATATCAGACCTTATGCAAATAAAACACTGTGGATCAAATTAAAAATATACTAGAGACACACAACAGCAGATTTGAAGAGGCAGACAAAAGAATAAGTGAACTAGAGGAGAAAGCAATTGAATGCAAAGGCATAAAAGAAAAAATAGTGAAAAAAGTTGAAAAATTTGAAACGGATCTCAGGGAAATGATGGACAATATGAAGTGAACAAATATAAGAATCATTGATGTCCCAGAAAGAAAAGAGAAGAGTAAAGGGTTAGAAAGAGTATTTCAAGACATAGTTGGGGAAAACTTCCCAACCCTCCTAAATGACATAAATATGCAAATTAAAGATATCCAAAAAACTCCAAATAGAATAAATCCAAATAAATCCGCTCTGAGACACATAGTGATCAGGCTGTCAAATGCTGAAGAGAAGGAGAAAATTCTGAAAGCAGCAAGAGAGAAGCAATTCCCCACATACAAGGAAAACAACAGAAGACTAAGTCCTAACTATTCAGTGGGCACCACAGAGATAAGAAGGCAGTGGTATGACCTATTTAAGATTCTGAAAGAGAAAAATTGCCAGCCAAGAACTCTTTATCCAACAAAGCTCTCCTTCAAAATTGAGGGAGAGGTTACAATTTTCATAGACAAGCAATACTGAGAGGATTTGTTAGCAAGAGACCTGCCCTGGAAGAAATACTAAAGGGGGTGGAGGAGCTAAGATGGTGGCATAGAGAGGTGTGGAAGACTGTTAGTCCCCCTGGAACAATTTATGAATGACCAAAAAACTAGTAAATAACCTGGAATAACTGCGGGGAGACAAACGTGACTGTCTACTCATGATACACCAACCTGGATTGGGAGGAATGCCCGAGATTGCAACATAAAATATGTAAGTAAAAACTGTGAACCTGTGCCGAGAGCCAAGAGCCCCTCCCTCATGGAAGCCTCGCGGTGCTAGAGAGCAGCACTCTCTCAGCCCAGCTCCAACTGGGGTTTTAATGTTAACTGCTCAATACAGACAGTGAATCCCCAACAAGCAGACAGAGGCTTTTGGTGATGACTGACTTGGGAGAGTCAGGGAACATATCTGTCTCAGGGTGGGGAGCCCAGAGGATCGGGTGCTATCTCTGACTGAAGGGTGAATCTGGGAGCTTTCTGTCCCTTTCTCTCTCTGTCAACCTGGGCAGCTCATTGGAGAGAGCCTCAGCCATTTTCAGCTGGCAACTCTTCCCAGTAGAGAAAGCCTCAGCTATTTTAAAATCCCAGCACTCTGAGTCAGAGAAACAAAGAATCTATTCATATGCAAATGACCTCTCTGGAGGGGGCATAGCTTCCCAAGAGGAAAGGGAGGGGCCTAGCTCTCCTACCTGCCAGATCCCAGAGCCTGGGGGAGGAGAGCCACGGGCCACACCCCCTTACACCAGCCCATGACTGGCTGACAGGCGCACCTGCCAGGCAGGAAAACACAGGATGTGTCAGTCCTCTAAGAAAAACCATCAGGGAAACTGGACACTGAATATTTCCTCCTTCTGTGACCTGAGCCTGTTCTCCCCTGGGAAAACCTGATTGGGGTGGCCTAGGAGGTCAGATGCCTAGACAACAGAAAACTGAAACCTACACTAGGAAAAACAAAGTTATGGCCCAGTCAAAAGAACAAACTTACACTTCAACTGAGATACAGGAATTTAAACAACTAATATTAAATCAATTAAAAACGTTTAGAGAAGCTATGGCAAAAGAGATAAAGGCTATAAAGAAAACACTGGGCATACATAAGGCAGAAATCGAAAGCTCAAAAAAAACAACTAGCAGAATCTATGGAAATGAAAGGCACAATACAAGAGATGAAAGACACAGTGGAAACATACAACAGCAGATCTCAAGAGGCAGAAGAAAACACTCAAGAACTGGAGAACAAAACACCTGAAAGCCTACACGCAAAGGAACAGATGGAGAAAAGAATGAAAAAATATGAGCAACATCTCCAGGAACTTAAGGATGAAACAAAATACAAGAGTGTATGTATCACTGGTGTCCCAGAAGGAGAAGAGAAGGGAAAAGGGGCAGAAGCAATAGTAGAGGAAATAATCAATGACAATTTCCCATCTCTTATGAAAGACATAAAATTATGGATTCAAGAAACACAGCGTACTCCAAACAGAATAGATCTGAATAGGCCTATGCCAAGACACTTAATAATCAGATTATCAAATGTCAAAGACAAAGAGAGAATCCTGAAAGCAGCAAGAGAAAAGCGATCCATCACATACAAAGGGAGCTTAATAAGACTATGTGCGGATCTCTCAGCAGAAACCATGGAGGCAAGAAGGAAGTGGTGTGATATATTTAAGATACTGAAAGAGAAAAACCGCCAACCATGAATCCTATATCCAGCAAAACTGTCCTTCAAATATGAGGGAGAGCTCAAAATATTTTCCAACAAACAGACAATGAGAGACTTTGTGAACAAGACACCTGCCCTACAGGAAATACTAAAGGGAGCACAGCAGAGTGATAGAAGAAGACAGGAGTGAGAGGTTTGGAACACAATTTTTGGGGGAGATGGTAGCACGGCAAGGTATGTACACTTAACAAAGATAACTATGAATATGGTTGAGAGAGGAAGGTTGGGAGCATGTGAGACACCAGAAGAAAGGAGGAAAGATGAAGACTGGGACTGTGTAACTCGGTGAAATCTAGAGTGTTCAATAACTGTGGTAAAATGTACAAATATGTCCTTTCATGAGGAAGAACAAGTGAATGTCAACCTTGCAAGGTGTTAAAAATGGGGAGGCATTGGGGGAGGGTCTGGAGAGGGGCACAGAACTGAAGAGTATTAGTAAGGGTACCTTAAAGGAAAAAGAGAGAGAGAGAGAGAGAGAGAGAGAGAGAGAGAGAGAGAGAGAGAGAGAGAGAGGGAGAGAAAGGGGAGATCTGACAACTAAAAACCAAAGGTTAAGATGGCTGGTTCAAGAACTCCATTCACAATAATAACTTTGAATGTGAATGGATTAAACTCTCCAATTAAAAGATACAGACTGGTAGAACTGGACTAAAAAGTATAACCCATCAATATGCTGTTTACAAGAGACTCATCTTAAACCATGTGACACAAAGAGACTAAAAGAGAAAGGATGGAAAAAAAGATTCTGAACAAACTGCAACCAAAAGAAAGCATGGGCTGCTACACTAATATTGGACAAAATAGACATTAAATGCAAAGATGTCATGAGAGACAAAGAAGGACACTATATATTAATAAAAGGGACAATTCAACAAGAAGAAATAAGAATCATAAATGTCTATGCACCCAATCAAGGAGATCCAAAGTACGTGAGACAAACATTGGCTAAACTGAACGGAGCAATAGACACATCTACAATAATAGTGGGAGACTTCAATACACCACTCTCTTCTATAGATAGAACAACTAGACAGAGGACCAATAAGGAAATTGAGACCCTAAATAATATGATAAATGAATTAGACTTAACAGACATATACAGATTGTTACATCGCAAAGTACCATGATATACATTCTTCTCTAGTGCCCATGGAACATTCTCCAGGATAGACCATATGATGGGGCACAAAACAAGTCTTAACAAATTTAAAAAGATTGAAATTATTCAAAGCATATTCTCTGACCATAATGGAATGCAACTAGAAATCAATAACCATCAAAGAACCAGATTTTTCACAAATATATGGAGGTTAAACAATACCCTCATAAACAACCACTGGGGCAAAGAAGAAGTTGCTAGAGAAGTAAGTAAATATCTAGAGATGAATGATGATGAGAACACAACATATCAAACCTATGGGATGCAGTGAAGGCAGTGCTGAGAGGGAAATTCATAGCTCTAAATGCATATATCAAAAAGAAAGAAAGAGCTAATACCAAAGACCTAACTGAACACCTGAAAAGGCTAGAGATGATCAGCAAATTAACCCTAAAGCAAGTAGAAGAAAAGAAATAACAAAGATTAAAGCAGAAATAAATGAGCTGGAGAAAAAAAAAAGAATAAATAAAACCAAAAGTTGGTTCTTTGAGAAGATCAACAAGATTGATAGACCCTTAGCTAGACTGACAAAGTCAAAAAGAGAGAAGACCCAAATAAACAGAATCAGAAATGGGAGCAGGATGATTACTATGGAACCTGAAGAAATAAAAAAATCATAAGAGGGCACTATGAATAAGTGTATTCCAACAAGCTACACAATTTAGAGGAAAAGGACAATTTCTTGGAAACACATGAACACCCTAAACTGACCCAGGAAGAAATAGAAGACCCTAACAAAACAATCTCGAGCAAAGAGATCCAATCAGTCATCAAAATCTACCTATGAATAAAAGCCCAGGGCCAGATGGCTTCACAGGGGAATTTTACCAAACTTTCCAAAAAGAATTGACATCATTTCTGCTCAAACTCTTTAAAAAAATTGAAGAAAAAGGAACACTACCTAACTCATTTTGTGAAGCTGATACTACTCTGATACCAAAACCAGATAAAGACACTACAAAAAAGGAAAACTATAGTTCAATCTCCTAATGAATATAGATGCAGGAATTCTCAACAAAATACTTTCAAATTGAATCTAAAGGCACATTAAAAGAATTATATACCATGCCCAAGTGGGGTTCATTCCTGGCATGCAAGGATGGTTCAACATAAACATTAACAAGTTGAAAGGCAAAAATCAAATTATCTTGATAGATGCTATAAAAGCATTTGACAAAATTCAACATTCTTTTTTGATAAAAACACTTCAAAAGGTAGGAAGTGAAGGAAACTTCCTCAATATGATAAAAGGCATGTATAAAAAACCCACAGCCAGCACAGTACTCAACAGTGAGAGGCTGAAAGACTCCCCTCTAAGATCAGGAATGAGACAAGGATGCCCACTGTCACTTCTATTATTCAACATTGTGCTAGAAGTTCTAGCCAGAGCAATTCACCAAGACAAAAAAAATAAAAGGTATCCAAATTGGAAAGGAAGAAGTAAAACTGTCATTATTTGCAGATGATATGATCTTATATTTGGAAAATCCTGAGAAATCAACAACAAAGCTACTTGAGCTAATAAACAAAATCAGCAGATAAATGCATGTAAGTCAGTAATGTTCCTATACACTAGTAATGACCTAAATGAAGAGGCAATAAAAAAAATTTCCATTCACAAAAGCAACTAAAAAATCAACTACTTAGGAATAAAACTAACCAAGGATGTAAAAGACCTCTACACAGAAAGTTGCAATACTTCACTTGAAAAAAAAAAAGATATTCTGCAGTCACGGACAGGAAGGCTAACCATCATTAAGAGGTCAGTTCTACCCAAAGTGATCTACAGATTCAACACAATTCCAATCAAAATTCCAACAACCTCCTTTGCAGACTTGGAAAAGCTAGTGTGCTGGTTTGGGTGTATTATGTCCCCCAAACGCCATGTTCTTTAAAGTAATCTTGTGGGGTCCTATGTATCGGTGTTGATTAGGCTGGAATCTTTGGATTAGGCTGTTTCCATGGAGATGTGATCCACCCAACTGTGGGTAATAACTTTGATTAGATTATTTCCATGGAGGTGTGGCCCCACCCATTCAGCATGGGTCTTGATTAGTTTATCGGAGCCATATAAAAGCTTACAAACAGAAGGACCTCAGAGCAGCTGCAGCTAAGAGAGAAATTTTGGAGAATGCCTCTTTGAAACACAACCTGGGATCAAGCAGTTGCCAGCTATGAGGATGCCAATGGCCTTTCTCCAGTGAAAGAATATTCATGTTTCTGCCTTGATTTGGACACTTTTATGGCAGTAGAACTTTAAATTTGTAACCAGATAGAACCCCTTTATAAAAGCCAATCCATTACAGGTATTTTGCATAATGGCAGCATTAGCAAACTGGAACAGCTAGTTATCAAATTTATTTGGAAGGGAAAGGGCCTTGAATTGCCAAAAACACCCTAAAAAAGAAGAACAAAGTGGAAGGACTTTCACTTCCAGACTATGAAGCCTACTTTAAAGCCACAGTTGTCAAAATAGCATGGTATTGGCACAAAGGTAGACATATTTATCAATGGAATTGAACTGAGAGTTCAGAAATAGACCATCAGATCTATGGTCAATTGATTTTTGACAAGGTTCCCAAATCCACTGAACTGGGACAGAATAGTCTCTTCAATAAATAGGGCTGAGAGAACTGGACATTCATATCCAAAAGAATGAAAGAGGACCCCTACCTCACACCCTATACAAAAATTAATTCAAAGTGGATCAAAGACCTCAATATAAGAGACAGCACAATAAAACTCTTAGAAGATAATATAGGGAAACATCTTCAGGACCTAATAATATGAGGTAGCGTCTTAGACTTTATACCCAAAGCACAGGCTACAAAAGAAAAAAATAGATAAATGGGAACTCCTCAAAATCAAAATCTTCTGTGCCTCAAAAGACTTTTTCAAAAAGGTTAAGAGGCAGCCAACTCAATGGGAGAAAATATTTGGAAACCATATATCTGATAAGAGACTGATGTCCTACATACATAAAGAAATCCTACAACTCAACAACTTTAGTACAAATAGCCCAATTATAAAATGGGGAAAAGATATGAAAAGGCATTTCTCTGAAGAGGAAATACAAATGGCTAAAAACACATGAAAAAATGTACATCTTCACTAGCTATTAGGAAAATGCAAATCAAAGCCACAATGAAATACCGTCTCACACCAATAAGAATGGCTGCCATTAAACAAACAGGAAACAGTGAATGCTGGAGAGGATGTGGAGAAATTGGGACTCTTACTCATTGCTGGTGGGACTGTATAATGGCACAGCCACTATGGAAGACAGTTTGGCAGTTTCTCAGAAAACTAGATATTGAATTATCCTATGATCTGGCAATTCCACTTCTTGGTATGTACCCAGAAGATTTGAAATCAGTGACACAAACAGATATTTGTGCACCAATGTTCATAGTGGCATTGTTCACAATTGCCAAGAGATGGAAACAATCCAAGTCCTTCAACAGACAATTGGATAAACAAAATGTGGTATATAGACACAATGGAATACTATGCAGTAATAAGAAGGAATAAGGTCCTGAAACATATGGCAACATGGATGAACCTTGGAGATATAATGCTGAGTGAAACAAGCCAGATGCAAAGGAGAGATAGTGTATGTTACCACTACTATGAACTCCCTGAACAATGTAAAATCAATGTCTTATAATGTAGAATATTGGGGACCTAGTGATAGAAGCTAGTGGAGAGAGAATGATAATCTAATTTGTTCAGATATGTTAATGAGGGTGAATTCAAAGGTATGGGAATGGATAGGGATGATGATTGTTAAGGGAATTATAAGTATCAGAGCTATATTGAATGGGAATAGGATTGAAAGGGGTTGTTTAAAGGCATATATCCCACAGATCAGCACTATAAATATACATGGGTGTTTGCATGATATACTTCTTTATTTTATTTTATTTTTTGTTTTTTATACATGATATACTTCTAAGGTAAGAAACTAGTACAGAGAGTTGACAACAGAACGGTATATGGGAAAAATCTACCTATTACATACTAGGGACTATAATTAATAGGAATACTTTACTAGCACCACACAAATACTTGGGACAAATAATTAAGGGCTATAAAGAGCTGTGGGGTGTTTTGGGCCATAAGAATTGTTTAAAATGCAGAGTGATGGGGATTGCACAACTAAGTGATGATAATGTGAGATATGGATGGATTATCATGGACATAACATATGCTATGTGAAATCAGGAACTCCCTACTTTATAAGTCAAGCCCTCAATCTTGAGGTTTGCTCTTGTGAAACTTACGGTTGTGAAGGGGAGGCTAAGCCCACCTACAATTATGCCTAGAGGTGTCCTCCAGAGAACCTCTTTTGTTGCTCAAATGTGGACTTTTTCTCTCTAAGCCCAACTCTGCAAATAAATTCATCACCCTCCCCCCAGTGTGGGACAGGACCCCCCACATGAATGAGTCTTCCTGATGACGTGGGACACAGATTCCGGGAATGAGATTGATCCTGCCATCGAGGGGTTGAGAATGACTTTTGATCAAAAGGTGTGTGTGTGTGTGTGTGTGCGGGGGGGTTGTTGTCAACAAAATAAGGTTTTGGTGGCTAAGAGAATTCAAATAGAGTCGAGAGGCTGTCGTGGAAGTTACTCCTATGCAAGCTTCAGCTAGATGTACCAAATGGCCACAGTATGATAAACCCATCAAGAGTAGTCCTGAAAACCCTAAAGAATACCTGTGATCCCTATCTGAGACTCTATAAAAGTTCCACTCACTAAGTTTATTCCTCAGAAACTTAAGTCCTCCAGAGAACTTCTATGCTAGCTAAGTACCAAAACCCAGAAGCAATAGCCTCTTCAAGAACATCAACCAGATGTGTCCCTTTTTCCCACAGTGTTGACACCTCTTTCCAACATGAACAAGTTAGGGTGGTCGCTGCCCAGAGATCCCTGAAGATTGGAAAAGTGATTAAGCTAGAGGAAAGGGGAGCAACAGACAAGATGGAATTTAACAAAGGATTATGAATAGTTAATCTCTATATAAATTTCTTTTTTTCTTAGTTGCTAGGTTACTAGAATAGCTAGAAGGAAAAAATGGAAATGGTGGAGCTGTAACCCATAGCATTCTTTGACATTTGCTCTATAGCTACTTGTTCAAATTGTAATTTGAAAGTTATCACCTTTTTGTATATATGTTATATTTCACAATAAGGAAATAACTGAAACTATGGTACTGTAACTCATAACATTTTTGGAAATTTCCTATATAACTTCTTTTTACATCGTTCTTTGAAAGTTATTACCTTGTTGCACGTTATATTTTACAACAAGGAAATAACTGTAGAACTATAATCCATAACATTCTTTGAAATTTTTTAACTACTTGTTAAATTGCTCTTGGAAAGTTATCACTTCTATATAGATATGTTATATTCCACAATAAAAAAAAAAAAAGGTTAAAATAAAAAAAATTAATTTTGATTGGACCAGCTCAGGTCATGTGGCCACTCCTAGACCAATCACTGTGGTCAGATGTGTGGTCTATGCTGATTGTCTGGGGCTTGGAGAGGTTTCTATTCTGCAGGCTGGGGGAGGGGGGGCCCCCCCACCTAGGTCGAAACTGGGAGTGAAAAGCTAACATTGGAAGAAAGAATGGATGCTGGGCAAGAGAATACAAAATGACCATGGCAACATATTTGCGGGCATTAGCAATGCATTAGCGTCTGCCCAATAATGGAAGCGTGGTTAACTCTCTTAGGACACCAGAGGAGGGATCTCAGAAGACGTTTCATGTGAGCACGTTCCGGAAGCTCAAATCAGGAGCTGTGGGCCAAGGAAGGGAGAGGAAGCACTCGGTGTAGAAGGGCGCGTAGTACGTTCCACCTGAGCCTGCCAGTTTCCTTTCACACGTGGCTTTACAGCTCAAACTCAGTCTTCATTTCTTGTTGTTTTTGCTGCACCTAAGACCATTTGGAAAAAGAAAAGAAAGGAATAAACAAACACTCAAGTCAGGACAAGTCAGAATGATTTCTTTGTCTCTCCTCTCAGCTTCGTAAATTGAAAAAGGGAAAAATGATGCCCTTTGGGTCTCCAGATGCAAAATGTTTTTATATATCAATTGATGGTTTCTCTTCAAGAGTGACATCTCTTCTGATTTATAATAAATAGATTATAACTTAATATATGAGGCAGGATTATGTTCTCCTGTGAGTAAAATACCCCAAATAGCAGAAGTAAACAGACAGATTTACTTTTCTCTTGTGGGATGGTCCGGAGGTGTGTAGTTGAAGGCTGGCATGGGGGCTCTGTTCCCCCAAGTACCCAGGGCCCTTGGCTTCTTCTGTCTTGCCCCTCTGTCATGTGTGGCCTCTGCTCTGAGGACAAGTCATGGTCTAAGGTGACCCTCCAGCTCCAATCCCAGACTTTGCAAACCAGCCAGCAGGAAGGAGGAAGAGATGAGGTCAGAGGTGTTCAAGATTCAGGTTTCTTTTGAGAAACATTCAAAGAAGCTGCCACATTTCACTTCCACTTATACCCTTTTAATTGCAAAGTCTTACATAGCTGTAACATATTTTTGGATGGGTTTAGCATTTTAAAAATTGGTTATAAATACAGTGTAATACTACCACTGCTAATATTACTACTGAAGTCGTGCTTATTGTGTGTGAGGCACACGGCTAAGTGCCCAACACAACCCTC
This sequence comes from Choloepus didactylus, assembly GCF_015220235.1. NCBI lineage: Eukaryota > Metazoa > Chordata > Mammalia > Pilosa > Megalonychidae > Choloepus > Choloepus didactylus. The sequence goes on from NC_051325.1 coordinate 51,363,844, forward strand.
ACAACCATGCTCTCAGGTAGATACTGTTATTATCTACGATTACAAAGGCAGAAACCGAAGCCTAGAGAGGAAAGAAACTTGCTCATGATCACCAGCCAGGAAGACGGAAAGCCAGGACTCCAACCCCGAGAGTCTGGCTTCGGAGCCCATGCTTCTAATCACTACTTGTTATAATTATCTCAAACACTGTCTGTTTGGAATCTTCTTTGATTTATTTATGGGGTTCAGTCCAGTAGTTTTATTTCCAGGCCTTTTAACTTTGCTTTGTATTGTGCATATTTTAAAGTAGAGGGCGTAGTGTAATGGGCCCCCGGGTACCCCCTCCCAGTTTCAACGCCCGTGGCTGATCTCGTTTCATCTGTATTGTCTCTACACTGGTATTTTTTTCCTTCTTCTGGATCATTTCAAAGTAAATCCTAGATATTATTTTATCACCAATATTTTAGTATATATCTCTGAAAGATAAGGAAAACCTTTTTAAAAACAACCACAATACCATTTCCTCATCTAGAAATAATGAGCAATAATTCCTTATCAAATATCCCAAGCAGTATTCAAATTTCCCTGATCATCTCATATACTTTTATTTTTTTTGAATAACTAGCCAAAGCAGGCCCTTGGCTGGTCTCTTCCATCTGTTTTGCTCTGTAGCATTCCTAACATCCTTTCCTCCCCCATCCTGTGTGTGCATGGGCTGGGTGTGGGGGTCCTGCTAAATGTCTGCATTGTGGATTTTGCTGATTGTGTCCCTATGGACATAGGAATTTTACTTTTTAAAATCTGTCCTCTCACAATGCTCGGAGAGGCGGCTTTCTGGGGAAACAGGCTCAGCTGGCCTCCTGTGACTTCTGCGAGTAGGGTGTCCGGAGGAGCTGGTCTTCGGAGAATGAAAGTGGTGTCACCGGAGAGCCTCAGAGCACAGCTTTCAGACCGCACACTTCCTCATGAACGGGTCTTGTAGTCAATTTAGCGGGTCTCAAGGAGCACTGAAAAAATGAAATGGAGCTGAAGTGAATAGAAAGAGTGGGATTGAGTGCAATAGACAATATCAGTGTTATCAGCAGGATCCAGGTGTGGTAAGGTTTAGTATTGTTTTATGATGCTGTTGTTCCACTTGTGTGTGGGTGTGTGTATGCTTGTGTCATGTCCTGATGACAGATGTTTCTTACTGAAAAAAGTACAAAGCCTACTCTAGAGCATCTGACTGCCCCCCCATCTCCCCAGCCAATAGGATTGTCTTCCCTTGTGAATGCCTCTCTCTGACTCAGGTGTTGTGGAAATCCTGGCAAGGGTGTCCTCGGTGAGTCTCAGGGACCAGGTGCTGCTTCCCCTCTGCAGGGGACAGTGAGGCTCTTATGCATTTTTAAGGAGCAGGTGCTTTGTGGAAAACACTGTAGGCCTCATCCCACCCAGTGATATCTCATCAATATCTCAAAGTGTACCCATCTACCCTCTCCCAGCCTTTAGGGCAGAAATGGTACCTAAGGGGGCATCAGTCCTTTTGCAATTTTGTCACCAAATTCATATCTGGGAAAGCCAAGATCTGCAATAACTTCCTTAAAAATTTAGGAAGCAGAAGAGACGTGCATGGGGTTGAAAACTTTGGAGGGTCAGAGCAAAGTCAGCAATTGTGGCATAGACTGAGTCCACTAAACATGTGTGTGCATGCACATTGAGGTGGAAGGAAGAATGTAATTGTGTCAGCATCTCCAGTGAAGGGGACACTGTTGGGATGAGTGCCCGAACTAGGGAGCAGAAGTGACAACGGGTCAGGGCAGAAGAGGCAGGAGCCATCTGATGTGGCAGAGCTGAGAAGGTGTGGGCTCTGCAGCTGACAGCCGGCGTGGACTCCCAGCTCTACCACGGCCGTCCCATCTGTGACTGCATCCTGCTGTGCCTCAGTTTCCTCACCTATAACCTGGAGATAATAAGAGACTTACTGCCAAGAGTTGTGTTGCAGAACAGTTTAATAAATAGTGACTGAGATGTAGCAAGCTGTGAATGGATGCTAGAGGTTCTTCTTCTTCTTCTTTCTTCTCCTTTGAAGCAGTTTGTTGTGTGGCTGTGAACTTGAGCTCTGGGGTCAGACAGTCAGGAATCAAGTCTCAGCTCCCTACTTTTCTAGCTGCAAAGCCTTGGGTATTGTTCTTATCTGTAAGATGGTGACAATTGTAGTACCTTCTTCTTGGGGCTGGCATAAAGATGGGACAAGTTACTATGTGGAAAGCACTCTGAGCTTGGGTGTCCCATTGCAAGTGCTCAGTCAACATTTGTGTCCATCATCACCGTTATCACTGTCAGTAGCAGGTGCATGATAGAAGTGAGCCAAAACAAACGTGGCACAGCCGTACAAGGGGATTTTACTCAGCTATAAAAAGGAATGAAGTATTGACACACGCACAACGTGGATGAGCCTTGAAAACATTATGCTTGATGAAGGAAGCCAGACAAAAAAGGCTACCTATTGTGTGATTCCATTTATATGAAATATCTAGAATAGGCAAATCCTATTAGTGGTTGTTATGAGGTGGGTGAGGAAGAATGGGGATTTCCTTTTGGGGTGATGAAAATGTTCTGGAACTAGATAGTGGTGATGGCTGCACAATGTTATGAATGTATTAAATGTCACTAATGGTAAAATTTATATTTTTAAACTTTATGTCTTGAAAAAATTACAACAGACACACAAACAACAACAAAAAAAACCCAACATTTCAAACAAAACAAAGCAACGGATTAAGAAAAACAAATAACCTAAAATAACTACTTTGCTTCCAACATGTTCCTACCAGGTAAATTGTATATTATATGCATTTTACTACAGTGAAATGTAAATAAAAGAGCAACAACAAGAAGGTGAGCCAATTTTTATGGTCCACTGGAAAAAATATGTTAAGTAATTGTACAAGTATTATTCCATTATCGTGAGTGGATCGCCTTGAAGTTTAGGAAATAGAAAATGGACAGTATTTGAAGAGCCAGCTGGATGTTTATATGAAGGATGTAGCTAAAGCATTTGAACATGAAAGCATGGATGTCTTCGGTATCCAGCCACCCCAAAGCTTGGTGCTTCATGATGCTGACATCTTATCGTCATTCATGATTCCAGGGGTGACTGTGCTCTGCTGGGTGGCTCTTCTCTGCCACGTGTGGTCGGCTGGTGCTGCACCAGAGGAGAGGGGACGGGATGACTTCAGGTTTTCAGGCGGGGTCCCTGGAAGGACGGCACTGCCACTGCTGGAAGGGGACAGGCTGTCAGAGGAGTATGTTTGGACACGAGGGAGAGCAAGAGTTTCGTTTTGTTCAAGTACAAGTGGGCAGCTGGATATGTGAGCGTGGGCTTCAGGGCAGAGGTCAGGGTAGGACTAAAAAAACTGAGACTTCTTAGCCTAGAGACAGTATTTAGAGCCAGCAGTTGGGATGAGATCCCCTGGGGCGTGGGGGCTAGGAAAGACGCTGGGGTGAAGCAGGTTCAAGGGGCCTGCCCTCTTTCCGGAGCTGTGCAGGGTGAAGCCACACTTGAAACCCGACCTGACTGTGCTCGTCCCCAGATGTGAAGCCTGGAGGGCACTGGGGGGTGGGGGCTGCAGGCTCCGGAAAACGTTGGGAAATCACGCGCTCCCGTGTGTATGGGGAAGGGGAGCTGCTCACCCCAAGATGAGGGAGAATATCTCAAAATCGCCTTTCTTCTTCTGGGTTAGCATCTGATATTCAAGAATAATTTTACCTTCCCTCTCAAGCATTTACAGTGTGGGCCTCGTGTACAGCGGCAAGCACGATGGCTGCGGACGGGGGAGAGGCGAACCTGCGGAAGAGCAGGACCTTGTAGCTCCCCTTGGCTGAGCCCTCTCACCTCTCTGCTCCTCTGTTTCCCCTTTGCCAACCTGTCTGTAATCAATGGCACCTGCCTCAGGAGTCTGATGGGAAGATGATATTAATGTATGCATGAAGTTCTTTGAACAGTGCTTGGCACAAAGATGTTTTACATGTATTCTACTAGTATTATCTTGCAAGGCAGGGAGCGAAGAGACACTGTCCCTAGTGGGACAAAGAAATAAGATGTCCAAGAATTACTTAAAATGAAAGGACAACCCCAGATAGAATAATAGTATCTAACCTCTATTGTGTGCTTACTATGTACAAGGCATTTTTCAAATCCGCCCTCTGAACATGAAGGGGTTGCTTTTACTATTACCCCATTTCACAGCTGTAGAAAGAGAGGCACAAAGAAATGCAGGAGCTCATCCAAATTCCACGGCTAGTGAGGGGTACTTCAGGTCCATGCGGAATGCCATCAGAGCGCCGTGTTTCCTGCTTCTGAAGTAGGAGGTCAAAATTATGCTGCTGGGACTCGAAAAGATTGGTGGAAGAGTGTGATATTTTACATAAATTAAGGCCTCTCTGAGAGGATCTTTCCTCATGCTGATTGGCACTGCAGTCTCCGGCCGATTCAAAGTGCAAATGAGAACCACCTTTGTTGAACCAGGACTCTCTGCTTCTGGAAAGCTCCAGTCGGTGAATCCAGAAATAACAAAACAAGACAGAAGAAAAATTAGGGTTTCGTTGCACACATGTCATCAGTAGTCATCATTTTACAGAGAGGAAGACCTTGGAATGTGATTTGTTTTATAAAAATCAGATGTTGACCCCTCCTTCCACAAATCTCCCTCTCCAGTTTTGGGAGGCTGGCTGCGGTCGTTCACCTGTCCACTGTCAGTGACCCCCGCGACTGGCCACGCAGTGCCCCACAGCAGGGATCTTGCCTGTTTTGGTCACCATTTTATCACCACCACTCAGGACAGGGCCTGCCCCATGTTAGGGGCCCAGTAGATGTTTCTTGTGTGAACAGAAGCAGGAAAGCTTTCTTTGCCCCCAGTTGGCTTTTTGGTTTTAGTTTTAAAGTGCACCATTATTAATATTTTAGGTAGATATTCTGGTAAGACTTGGGTTATTTTGATTGGTTTTCTGTTTATTTGTTTTCTTTTTTTGGGGGGGGTCGGTGACTCTTTGCAAGCAACAGAGATCAACTCTGGGTGTCAGAAAACCAGCTTCAACTGGTGTTTGGATTTTGGTAACCCTGCTTAAGGCTCAGCTTTGAAGGAGAGAGCCCCAATTTGCCCGAGGTTGGGTGGGAGTCCACCCCTTGTGGGGAACTGGGCACCTTGACTGGCAGACCCTCCAGACTGTATACAATGGGGAAAGATTTGCTCTCCCAAAGAGAAGTGGAATGCTGTTGCTGGGGAACGGGAAAACCAGATGGCAGCATTCCATGGAAACAGTAGTTCTCAGCCCTACCAGATTAACTCACCACCCGCTTTTGTGACAGATATTTTATAGGTGCTGTCTTATATTTCTGAAATGAAATTCATAAATAATATGACCTACCTATACTCATAATTTTAAAAAAATCAGAATATTGTTCTAGCTCCACTATCAAGGAGAAATAAAAGGAAACTAACATGCAGAATATTTCTTAAAATAAAATTAACAAAACAACAGAGTTATATAAAATTAGCAAATAATAAATATGGGCTTGGGAACAGCTCCACTATAAGACATGAAGAATCACTGAGATGTTTGCTCTTACTGTTGATGAGTAAGTCTGGATTCAGGAGCAGCAAGACGACCAGAAGCTTTTCTATACGAGAAATGCAGGGAATGAAAGAACAGAGGTGGGTACCAGTGTAAAACCTAATATTATTCAATGTGCATTAAAAGATGCAACAGATACTTTGTGTTCCTGTGGGGTTAGGTTTGAGTCTTAATTATAACATGTAACTTAGAATTGAGGATTTAGCAAGTGATTATGATTACTGAATCAGTATATAAATATTTCCTTTTACTTTCTAGTATATTAGAATAACCGGAGGGAAGTTTTTGAACTGTGATGCAGCTGCCTTGATCTCTGGTAATGATTGTATAACTATATAGCCTTTGTCTTGAGATTGTAGAAATCTTGTGGTTGACTCCCCTTGCACCCCCTTATCCTGTTTTTTAGTGGCAGAGTCTTATGATCACTCAAGACAGCTCCTAATGTTATTGAAGAAGGACCTTGAATCAGCCCAGTTCCAAAACTATCTTGCTAGATGGATCTAATGGCCCACCTGACATATGTAGTAGCTTAAACTTCAAGCATGTCATCAGTCTGTGGATGCTGAGTAATTAGATCATCTCTAACCTCGTCATCTCGAGCCATTGTGCTCATTATCCTAAAACCTGCCCATCTTTTGATACTATAAAACTATCAGAATCACTGCTGTTCAGGGAGACAGATTTTTAGGCCAGGCTATCTGATTTCCTGCTTCGCACTTTGCAATAAACTCTCTTTGAAAGCCCGGAGTCTTGGGAATTGTCGTTTGAGTGCATTGGGCAGAGAACACATCACTTTTGATTGGTATTATACAGAGTTTTCACCTGCAGAAATATCCAGAGGGACATTTAAAGGCTTGGGGTGGGGAGGCGGATGAGAACAATTATTTGTTGTGTGAGACAGTTTTCCATGTGGCCATCAAATGCCAGTAGTTCCTGCAAAGAAAAGCTGGAAAAGACTTTGAAATTTAGTGGGTGTCCTGACTAGCTCATCAACCCAGGTTACCTTTGCCCTTCATCATCTTTGACTAAGCTATTTTACAGTTATGTAGAAATAGAAGTTAGCTTGTAGCAAATCGATAGTAATGCAAACAATTTCTGTCATTGAAATGCACATTGGGTCCAGTGGGGATTTAAACGACCCCCCTTCTCTTTCGTGACAAAGCCAGTTTTGCCTCATTAAGCAGATTCATTTCAGCATTCCTGTTGGCCTATAAATGTATCTGCCCTTTGGATTCTCCTTTAAACTGGTTTTAACATCTGTCTGGTTCCCTCGTTAATTACTGAGTTAAAATCTTTGACACAGATTCATTCAATCTTTGTGTGAGTCATGATTTTACCTTTTACAAAAATTATTCTTTAATAAACCCAATCATGTGTAACTGAGAAATTAAGCACTGACAAATATTTATGATTACTGAATTATTATATAGATGTTTTTTCTTTCTATATTGTAGAATAGGCAGAAGTTGATACCTGGAATTACTGAAACTCAACTAGTTTCAGCCCTTTATATACTTACGTTAAGTATGAATTCATAAAAAAACCCTGAACTCCTTAGACTCGGGCAGACAGATTTTTGGGCCGATAGATCATCTGATTTCCTGCTGCACACACAGCAATCAACTCTTTCTCTCTTTGAAATCCTGGTATCATAGATTGGCTGCTGTGTGCAGCAGGCAGAGAACCTACTGCTTTTGTTCACTGTCAGTTGCTCCACCAAAATTAAGCCCTCAACTTTTCAAAACTCCCCATAAGAGGATATTGAACCCATTGTGAATCACTGCATTAACTAAATTAACACATACACACACAGGTATCATAAACCTGAAAAGATCTAGCTCAATTTCTGTTACTTCTATTCTGTGGCCATGTGAGGCAATAATTAAGTGAGTGCTAGCTAGAACACTACTGTTTTACAAATATTCTGCTTAAAAAATATTTTGAAATATATTCAAACTTACAGGACAATTACAAAAATAATACAAATCCCATACAAAGAAATCCAACATACTGCTACCTCCTAGATATACCTACATCTATCAATTTTAGCATTTTGCCACATTTGCCATATTTTGTCTATCTATCATCTACCTATCCATCCATCCATCCATCCATCCATCCATCCAATCTGTCTACCTATCTATAGTCTATCTATCAATTGATCTATTTATCCATCTAATTTGTCTATTTATCAATCTGTTTTCTGAACACTGAAGTGTAGTTTGAACACATCATCATGCTCCTTGAATACTTAATACTGCCATGTACACTTCCTAAGAACAAGGATATTCATTTATGTAAACCAACGTAAGTGCAATTCTGAAGTTCAAAAATTTTAACATTGATATAAACCTTACATTCTATATTCAAATTTTGTCACATGTCCTAATAATGAGCCTTTGAGCCTTGCTCCTACCTTGCTAGATCTCATCCAGGATCATGTATTGCACGTAATTGATATTGTCTCTTTAGATCTTCCTTCCTTCCTTCTTCCTTCCTTCCTTCCTTCCTTCCTTCCTTCCTTCCTTCCTTCCTTTCTTTCTTTCTTTCTTCACCTCCCCTCCCCTCCCCTCCCCTTTCCTTCCTTTGCAACATTTACAACAGATATACGACATAAACTTTCCCATCTCAACCATTCCCAAGCATACCATTCAATGAGATTAATCACATTCACAATATTGTGGTACCCTCCAACCTTTGATTACTAAAACTTTCCCATCTTCCCAAAAAAACCCTAACCCAATTATGCATTAACTCCTTATCGTTCCTCTCCTTACCCTGGCAACCTGTATGAGCTTGCATATTATTTGATATTTTCTTTGTAATTACCTTGGGGCTTAAATTTAAAATCCTAAATCTATTTGCTTTGATAACAACTAAATTTCTATAGTATATACAAACTATGTTCCTATATTCCTCTGTCTCTCAATTTGTCTTGTCACAAGTTACATGTATATGCATTATGAGTCCTAGAACACTGATTTTTCATTACATTTTTTGCACTGGCCTATAGGAAGCAGTGGGGGTATAAACCAAAAACACAATAGTACTGGCATTCATAGTTACCCACGTTGTTACCTTCACTGGAGATCTTTATTTCTTCATGTGGCTCTGATTTATTGCCTTTTGTTCTGTTCTTTCAATCTGCAGTACTCTTGTTTACCATCTCTTGTAGGGCTAGTCTACTAGTGATGAAAACTCTCAGCTTTTGTTTTTTTCTGGAAATGTTCTTTTTTTAATGAAATTTTATTGAGAAATAGTCACATACCATACAATCATCCAAAGTGTACAAGCAGTTGTTCATAGTATCATCATATAGTTGTGCATTCATCACCACAATCAATTTTTGAACATTTTCATTACTCTAAAAGAAATAAAACCAAGAATTAAAATAAAAATAAAAGTAAAAAGAACACCCAAACATCCCATCCCCAACATCCTCCCCCTATTATTCAGTTACTCTTTGTCCCATTTTTCTATTTGTCTGTCCATACACTGGATAAAGGGAATGTGAGCCACAAGGTTTTCACAATCACACAGTCACATTACATAAGCTATATAGTTACAAAATTGTCTTCAAGAATCAAGGCTACTGGGTTGCAGTTCAACAGTTTCAGGTATTTCCTTTTAGCTATTCTAATATACTAAAAACTAAAAAGTGATATCCTATATAATGCATAAGAATAACCTCCAGAATGACCTCTCGACTCCATTTGAAATCTCTCAGCCATATAAACTTTATTTTGTTTAATTTCTCTTCCCTTTTTTGGTCAAGAAGGTTTTCTCAATTCCACAATGCCGGGTCCAGGCTCATCCCTGGGAGTTATGTCCCACATTGCCAGGGAGATTTATACTCCCCACATAGTGGGGAGGGCAGTGAGTCCACCTGTCAGGTTGACTTAGACAGAGAGGCAACAAAAGAGGTTCTCTTGGGGTGACTCTTGGGCATAATTGTAAGTAGGCTTAGACTTTCCTTTTCAGTTACAAGCTTCAGTAACAAGGGTAGGCCTTTTAAATTGGTAGTCCCCAATGCTTGTGAGAATATCAGTAATTCCCCAGGTAGGGAAGTTTAATATTTCCACATTTTTTCTGGGAATGTTTTTAATCCCTCCCTCAATTTTAAAAGATAGCTTTGCCAGATAGGGGATTCTTGGTTGGCAGTATTTTGCTTTCAGCACTTAAGTATGTCTTCCCACTGCCTTCTTGCTTTTATGATTTCCAGTGACAAATCAGCACTTAATCTTATGGAGGCGCCCCTGTATGTGACATGTCGCTTCTCTCTTGAGGCTTTCAGAATTCTCTTTGTTTTTGGCATTTGACAGTTTGATTATAATATGCCTCAGTGTAGATCTGTTTGTGTTTGTCCTGTTTGGAGTTCGTTGGTCTTCTTGGATGTGTATATCCATGTCTTTTGTTAAATTTGGGAAGTTTTCTGCTGTTATTAATTTGAATATTCTCTCTGCCCCTTTCTCTCTTTCTTCTCCTTCTTTGACTCCCATAATGTGTATGTTGGTATGTTTGAGGGTATCCCATATGTTCCTCAGGCTCTGTTCACTTTCCTTCTTTCTTTCTTCTTTCTACTCCTCAGATAGGATGATTCCAATGGTCTTATCTGCAAGTTCACTGATTCTTTCTCCTGTTGAACCCCTCTAAGGAATTTTTAATATCTGTTACTATGGTCTTCAGCTCTGTTTGGTTCCTTTTCATAATTTCCATCTCCCTTTGTGTTCATCTGTCATTTTCCTGATTTCTTTGGTCCTTTTCTATGTTTTCATTTGCTCTTTGAGCATGTTTAGAACCATGTTTTTAAAGTCTTTGTCTGGAATTTCCAAGGTCCAGTCCTCCTCATTGACGGTTTCTAATGCTTTGATCTTCCCCTTTGCCTGAGCCATTGATTCCTGTTTCTTTGTGTGTTTTGCAAATTTTGTTGAAACCAGGATGTTTGATATTTTCATATGATTTTGCAGGAATTTAGACTCTGAGGTGTCTGTTCCTTAAGCTTGGATGCAGCTAGGGTTATGATAGAGCTTTCCGTGATTGCCAGGGAATAACAACAAAAAATATTAGAAGAAGAAGGAAAATAGAAAACAATTTTCCAGTTGCTGCAGATTGACCTGTGCAAGTGATCTCCTTATCCATAAAATGAGTTTCAAGAATAGCTCCAGGCCAAAGCATTGGTGCCTCCTTGGCCCTTTCTGCACCTGCTGTTGTCTTGGGCATGGGCATGTAGCCCTAGGAATTCCCCTGTTTACATTGTCTTGAATGTCCCTTCTTCCCTGAGAAAGTTTCTGCACAGTCCCAGGTACTGCACTGTATAACCTTCAGCCAGTGATTCCTTGCCTTAGGCAGCACAATGTGTCTATAGGAGAGTTCCATGAGCTGTCTTCCACACACGGTGAGTTTTGGATGGCGAGTTCCTTAGGCCACCACTAGACAGGTTGGGCCAGACACATGTGCTCCCAGTATGTGCATGAGGGTTGCTTTGCTCCCTCTGGAACTGGGAGCAGAATTCTGAACTGGGAGCATGGCCAGCTCTCACTGAGCCAATGAGGGGTGAGGGGTGGGGGGTGGCTGCCAGGGTGCCACAAGATCCTACCACTTTTAAGTGGCCTTTTCCTTGTTAAAGCACTTGTTCTGTTACTACAGTTCTTTGTTTTCTAGAGATTTGTGAAAGACATTTCTTTCTGTTCTTACTGGTTGTTCAAAGCTTCTGTGGCTGCTCGGAGCCCTGAAGCATCTCACTGCACCATCCTGACCAGGGCGGGCTCCCCTTCTGTTTTTAAGATGCTGTTTTCTTGATTCAGCACTCGCCCTGTGGCTGCAATCCTTTTACTGTTTTCTGGAACTTTGAGAGAGATGCTTCTGCCAGTTCTTGCCGGTTATTCAAAGCTTCTCTGGGGGTTGGAGCCCTGAAACTTCTTACTCTGCCATGTTGATTGGGGTGGGGCCACGGAGGGTTTTTAGGGTTTGAAACCCCAACTTCAAGGGGGTACTTAAAGTCACACTCTGTACAAGCCTTTTTTTATTTTACCAAAATTCTCAGCTTTTTAAGGCTCTTGTGTGAGGAAAAACACAACCTCAGAGATGATCCATCACCTTTTGACATTTATATGAAAAGAAATTACATCCTGTGTAACTCTAATCTTTTCAGCTACGGTTGTTTCTTGGTGTCATGGGGGTATTTTTAAGCATCAAAAGGAAAAAGAAGGAGAAAATCCAAAGAGACCACCACCAAGTCTGAAATCCTATTAAACCCCAAACAAAAACAAAACCAACAGACCTTGACAGAATGAGCTCATAAAAAGAGAAGAGCACAGTTTCGGCTGTAAGAGCCTGCGGGTTCCTTTGTAATCCCAATTCCTTCCATCTGGACAACTAGGGATAGGGAGGCTTCCCTGTTTTCCAGGTTGGGTCACTCGGAAAGGAAGGGATCATTCTTTGATCTTTTGGTTTCATGTTCATTTTCATAGTTCTGGTCTTTTCAAGAGGAAGGGGCAGGAAGACGCACCAAGCAGATGCAGCAAAATACAGAAACGCGGCTTGAAAATGTTTATGGTTTGCTGTTTAAAATGAATATCCCTATCAATTAGGGTCTTGCCCATAGATCTGAAGTAAGAGTGAGGAAGATGAGGTCTCTTTCCTAAAATCCTTATACCTTAATCAATATAGGACATATTTCCAATATGGAGTAGAGCTTGTCTAAAGCACTTTTCTGAAGGTTTTTACAATACCAGGGTGTTAATAATTGCTGTCAAATACTTAATAATAACCCAAAGGAGTGTGAACACACAGCAGGTGTGACTCATGTATTAGCTCCCATATGCTGTGTGTGAGCACCTGGCTCCGTGGCTGTGCTCACCTGGCGTACCTCTCAGGCTTCACCTGCTTCCCCACCCCCCACTCCCTTCAGCCCCTTGGCCCTGGCTCCTCCTCCAACAGACCAAACTCCTCCCACGTGGGTCCCCCGACTCCTGGTCCCTCCTCTGGAATGCTCTTCCCCAGGGGCTGCAGGACCTGCCTCCCCCGCCCCCTTCTTCCCTGTCTCTTCTCCAACCTCTTCTCCCTCGAGAGGCCTCCTCTGGCCTCTTGGCCACTTTCCTTCCTCCCAGAACTTGTCTTCTGATGTCATATGGCACAGCTGTTTTTCATGTGTTATGTCTTTCTCACCCTAGAAGGCCAGGGCCCTGTGGGCAGGGGTCTTGTGCTGCTGACTGTGTGGCCCAGTGCCTGGGACAGCACAGGCGCACAGTAGGCCTCAGCTGGTATTTGCTGGATGGTCACGAGTCCGCAGTACTTCGTGTTCGTTAAAGCACAGCTCTCATTCCACCTTCATTTGAAGCCCTTGGGCTGCCCCATCAGAATCAGTCCTTTCCTTAGTGGCTTCATTGAAATCTTTGTGTCCCACACGTGCTTCTTGATGCCTCTGGGTGTGCGTCTTTTCTCGGGGAAGACAAGAGAATCCCTATCCTCATGGAGCTGGCATTCTTGAAGGGGAGATGGGTTTAAAAATGGTACTTATCTCTCTCTCTAGTTCTTACATCCCTTCTAGCTTATCTGGCAGTTGCTTTGATCATTTGTTCATCAAACAATTTTGTTTTTACTTTACCATCTGATGGAAACTGAGCTAGGCACCAAGGAAACTAAAATATGAATATGACATAGGAACTAAATTTAAAGGACTCACAGAGTACTTAGTGGTGAAGTAGTAGAGGCAGGCATGCAAATAAAAATAGTAGCAGAGTGGGGTATGTGCTGTGGCAGAGGCGGGGGATCAGCTTTGGGCTGAGGATGAGAGTGGGACAATGAGGGAGAAATCAGGGAAGGCTTCACAGAAGAAGTGACAGAGTCTTGGGGGAAGAGTAGGAGTTCACCAGGAGACGTGGGACCCAGAGGGAAAGGCTTCTGGGCAGAGGGAACAGTCTATGCAAAGGCATAGAGGCCAAGACCTGCTGCTGAAGAAACTGTGCCCTTTGGGATACCCTGAATGTGACCATGCTTTCTAGATTATGGCTCAGCTTTCCATGTCCCTCTCCCATCCCGTCCCATCCCATCCCATCCTGGGGTATCTTTGGAGAGTTGGCCTCTACCAGGCACCCTGGAGGATGCAGAGAAACTCAGAACACGATCCTTGCCCTCCAGGAGCTCCCAGTCTAGTCCGGCAGGCACGTGAAAGGGAAACAAGAGTAAAGATCTGCTCCCTGTTCCAGCATCGCCAGGCGGTCACTGAGCACGCGAGCCTGGGGATTTGGTGCCCCATTCATTTGGTAAAGAAAAGTAAGAGACGTCACTAGGGCCCTTCTAGGCACTAGAAATGGTGCTGGGGAAATTTCCTGCTCCCCTGGCTTCATGCACAGGAGGAACGTTTGGTCCTGGTGTAAAGAGGGTGGAGGGACAGGAAGTGAGAACAAGGCTTTGTCACCTAAGGTTGGAGCTGCCCGATGCCGAGACCTCCCGGCAAGGAGAGGTGGCACATTTCCGCGAGGGCTTCCTCACCTGGGCCGCGTTCAGGTGCTGTGGGCTCTGTGGGGCCAGTGGGGTGAAGTTACCTGCAAGAGGACGGTTCACCCGGGCCACGAGGAGAGGGGCCCAGCAGCTCAGGGCAGTGAGGCAGTGACGAAGGTTTACCTGGCATTGAAGAGACGGCGACCAGGTCATTCGGTCATTCGTTCGTTCGTTCATTCACTAGCCTAACAAGGCTCGGTGGAGCACCTGCCCACCCACGTGCCCGGCACGTTCTAGGTGTCTGGGAAAGGTGAGCTCCCGGCCCTCATGGAGCTGACACTGCGAACGTACCCCAAACAGATGAGTGAATAAAACATTGGAAACGGTGACAAGGACATGAAGGAATAAAGCAGGTGATGGACTAGCAGGGGGTGGGGCAGTAGGGGTGGGGCCCCCTAGACACAGTGGTCAGGGGAGAAAGCCGCCCCGACCCCTGTTAGGGCTGAGCCTGGAGTGGGGAGGAGGAGCAGCGGCTCGGGGGCAGCGGGAACAGGGGACACAGTGTCCAGGTGGGGACAGTGACGTGGGTGTGTAGATGGGACAGCAGGGCCGTGTGGCCGTGGTGAGGGGAGAGGTCAGAGCCCGTGTCCGAGGGGCAGGCAGGGCGGGCACCCGTGGCTGTGGAGGCCCAGGGGAGCACCTGGGGCTTATTCTAACTGGGAAGGCGATGGACTGAATTCTCCGTTTTTCCACTCACTGCTTGGAGGGGCCC